>NC_090931.1:854715536-859515536 GCF_040938575.1 Ambystoma mexicanum | reverse complement strand
AATAAGGGAAGACTTCAGGAACAAAAGAGTGTTCAGTGTCTGGTCAATAAGGGTAGACTTCAGGAAGAGCATGTATCCATCCAGTGTCTGGTCAATAAGGGTAGACTTCAGGAAGAGCATGCATTTGTCCAGTGTCTGCTCAATAAGGGTAGACTTCGGGAAGAACAGAGAGTCCAGTGCCTGGTCAATATGGGTAGACTTCAGGAAGAGCATGTATATATCCAGTGTAATGTCAGTAAGTGTAGACTTCAGGAAGAGCATAGTGTCCAGTGTCTAGCCAATAAAGGTAGACCTTAGGATGAGCAGAGCGCCCAGTGTCTGGTCAATAAGGGTAGACTTCAGGAAGAGCAGAGTGTCCACTGTCTGGTCGATAAGGGTGTACTTCAGGAAGAGCATGTATCTGTCAAGTGTCTGATTAGTAAGGGTAGACTTCAGGAATAGCAGAGTGTCCACTGTCTGGTCAATATGGGTAGACTTCAGGAAGAGCATGCGTCTATCCAGTGTCTGATCAATAAGGGTAGACTTCAGGAAGAGCAGAGTGTCCAGAGTCTGATCAATAAGGGTATACCTCAGGAAGAGCAGAGTGTCCAGTGTCTGGTCAATAAGGGTTGACTTCAGCAAAAGCATGTATCTATCCAGTGTCTGGTCAATAAGGGTAGACTTCAGGATGGGCATAGCACCCAGTGTCTGGTCAATAAGGGTAGACTTCAGGAAGAGCAGAGTGTCCACTGTCTGGTCAATAAGGGTGTACTTCAGGAAGAGCATGTATCTGTCAAGTGTCTGGTTAGTAGGGGTAGACTTCAGGAAGAGCAGAGTGTCCACTGTCTGGTCAATAAGGGTATATTTCAGGAAGAGCATGTATCTATCCAGCATCTGGTCAATATGGGTAGACTTCAGGAAGAGCATGCGTCTATCCAGTGGCTGGTCAATAAGGGTAGACTTCAGCAAAAGCATGTATCTATCCAGTGTCTGGTCAATAAGGGTAGACTTCAGGAAGAGCAGAGTGTCCAGTGTTTGGTCAATAAGGGTATACTTCGGGAAGAGCATGCATCTATCCAGTGTCTTGCTGAAACAGAACATTTTCTCCAGGAATCTGAGGCTCGTAGGCAGCTTATTCCATGCCATAGCACTGGCCATTGTGGCAATTCCCTTGTTGTGTTTGTATTAGTCAGTTTACAAAACCTTCAAAACAACATGAAACCATATCATTCTTTGTAACACTTATGACATCATATGATTAATAAATACATCATCTCATCAACATTGCAAAATCCATTGATCGCCTACTGAAGATAATTAACATTGCACAAACTGTTTCCCTTTGTAAAAAGTCCTCAATTTCCCAAACTGTTCAGAGCCACATATGTAAAAGTAGAACCTGCATCCATGCATAAAGGCCAAAGCACCTCCCCTGAAGATTCCTTGGTGAAACAGTTCAATCTACGAAGAAAATATGTCACCAACTCCTGAGCCAATCACATGAGGTCATTGAAAATGTTTTAGAGATTCCAGAGTTTCAGTTTTTCAACATAACCGTCAGTATTGATTCTTGCAGGGAATTTTAGTCCAACTGTATCTGCACGGCCATTTGGAAATGTCTTTATACCGCTTCCATTACTTTGTGGTCAACAGCTTCTCTTTTCGCTATTTAAATGTGCCATTTTGCAGCATCATTTTATGGGTGGAGTTCCCGCGCTGCACCACACTACCTCCTGCAAGCACTTTCTAGTTCCTTGAACATCGCTCCTAATCCACAGAGGCACAATTAAGCAGTGGTAAAATCATGTTGCTGTGATTAAAGTGTGAATTTGGGCGGCCCACCAGCTCCTTGCCTGTGCTCTTTCGCCTGCCCGGTTTGGTTCCTGTTTCATGTCTCTGTGTACCCGTGTTCTTGCTCCCTCGTAGCCCAACGTGTAGACAAGGGCCCGAACTCAGCTCAAGTTTTTAGCTACCCCCTGGAAAAAGACAAATCGAGACCCGCCACCTTCTACTTCAAAAATAAATGAATAGATCTTGCCAGGCTCACTCACAGCCGCCACCATGACCAGCAGAGTCTTCATATGAAGGATGCCTGTGAGGCAGCATCGCCATGAGTACACCCGTATCACCTGAGCAGGGCGCGGCATTGGGGCAAAAAAACCTTTGAACCCGTCTCTTCCTTAATTACCAGAAGTACCTTTTAAATGGGAAGCTCTTTAGATTGACAGCAGGAAGCAGAGCTGCGACTAGGGAATGGGCCATTGTGTGCCACAAGCCCTCCTAATAACTAAGTGCACGTGCTGGCCGATAAGAACTGCATGGGCGCATCTGCACCTGATCTCCCACTCCCCACCCCCAGCTGCACTTAGTTACTCACTCCGTTTACTCTGCCGAGACCATTAAACTGAGTTACGCAACTCCACCATTTGGCCTGTCTGGTTCATTTCCATGGTGTCTATCTGTGGCATAGACTCAAAGAAAGAGTTTGCTTTCTTTGTGACACTTCACATTTTCTTCACATCATGTGGAACAACAAAGATAAACAAGGTAAAGGCGAGTGGCAAACAGTTTTTATTGTGGTTGTTTGTCTTTAAGGCTTAAAAGTACAGGGGCAAAACCCAGAAGAGACGTATTTAGCAGGGTTACGTAGTTTTGTTTAAGTCAAACATTAACCTATATGGAAACCAACTACGATTCAGAGCTCAAGTGTCTAAAGTGCAGATTGGGATCAAATACCTTCTTCACCACTTAACTGCAAGTGCTGATCCTGGGCAAGTCATTTTACCTCACTGTGCCAACATGTGGAGTCCCTAGAAATACGAGACAAGGGTTGTTTGGCAAACACACTGCGCACACAAACAAAGTAAAAGTCAATTATTGGTGATTTAATCCGATGCATCACCTTCGGATTAAATCACCAATAATTGACTTTTATTTTGTTTATGTGCGCAGTGTGTTTGACAAACAACCCTTGTCTTGTATCACTTACCAAGTGGATAACTCGGCAGGTTTCCGCTACCGCTTTCACCTGAACCTATCAAACACCATTCAAATTGTTTGGTCCTTGCGCTGAACCCCCTAGTCTTTTTCTGCCAATTCTTGCCTTTCAGTCCCTAGAAATAATTCAGTCCCCTGTGTAAGCAATAAAAAAGAAAACGAAAATCAGAACCCAGGGAAGACGCCCGTCACCAGTTCTCACAGTAAAACCAGAGCCCAATTGGGTGGGCCGGTCTTCTGTTGTCAGCCCACTGTGCCCTCATGCTGCAGGATAGGGGGCTGGGCGGCAGGTATGGGTTTTGTGTTGTAAGGGGTTGGCAGAATGGCAGGCATGAAGGCAGGGGGTTTCTATTGTAGTGGAGTGGGGATGGAACACAGTTGTACTTTTGCTGCCATGGTTTGTGTTTGGCTGTTACAGCCAAGCCAATCCCTCCTGGCTCGCCACGGGCACAGCTAGGATTTCTCTGGCTCCCCCACCAGTACCAATGTTTGCTGCCCACCTCCTCCCGCTCTGATGAAACCCATGTCTCTGTGCTCCACCCCACACAGGACGGATCTCAAGTATTTGCATTGTTCCACCCCCTTCTCCGTTCAATGTATTGTAGAGGAGCAGCTGCATGCATCTGCAGGAGATCACACCTCGCTACTTCCCCTGTATTGGAGACAGGAGTCAGCGACTTGCCTGACATCAGCTATCGTGCCACTACTGCAGCGAGTAGCTGAAGGAAGATACCCATTGAGACAACCTTATCGAATGTACCCCCGAAGTGGTGAGAACCTACAGGAAAAACTTCCTGAAGGAATATAAGAAAGAGCTACGCATATGAACATATGACATCATAAGAAAGTGTGCACGACGTCCCGAGATACTGAATGAAGACAATGTATGGATCCTAGAGGAGAAATGACGAAGAAAAAGATCAAGTAAACTAATCAACATGGAAAAGAAGAAGATTACATGTTAACAAAGTGCTGCAGAAAACAGAAGTTCAATAAATGTACAGACATTGAAACGCAAGGTAGATCAAGTCATCATAGAAGCTAGCTATGAGTAGTGAATAGAATGCAAGCAAAGCCGCCATTGTACGGAAACTGGACATTGGTATCATGAAATAAATAAGCCAGAAACCATGAAGGGAGAATGGAAAGCTGTGTCGCAGCAGAATAGCAGGCTCATGGAGCTGCATGCTGAGGCTGCCTGGCCTGAAGTCAAGATTTTAGAAATCAAGGTCAGATATCTACTCTGAAGATGAACGAGTGTGTGGAGGATGCATCTTATCATTTTAAGGTGTAAGAAAGAACACAAAGGATGCCAAGTTTTAATTCATTTAGAACATTTAAAAACTGTAAAACAGACGAGATCGTGGTTTCCTGTCATGTGAGTCAAGGATAGAAATAGAGCTTGAACTTGGAGTACCAGACACGATAGCGAGTGCCCTCGCTCCCGTGCATTCCCAAAGATGAGAATACTCTACAAGGCCAGGTACAAAGACAATTTCATGGCAGAAGGCATGGGTGATGAGAGATGTTGGGCTAATTGGGTGGTGAGGTAGCTTCATGTCCTATCTCCCTGCACCTGGGTCTGGGGTACGTGCTGCTAAATGAACTGAATGTTCCAGACATGGCACAAGCGTGCCAACCAATTTTATTAGTCCGTATAACAAAAGACTTTGTAGTTTGTAAGACCAATGAGAATCTGTGTGTCTAATGTTTCTGAAATTACATATTTTAAGAGGTAGGCATGAGTCGTCCACCTGAAAAAGGACAGCCAATGACAAACCTAGCTCCTATACAATTGTATATCTAGATCTTGCCCCTAACCAATCCCGAACCTTGATAGTTTTTTTTACTATTGTCACGTAGTATGATGTCACTCTGACGCATAATTGAGTATAAGAATTCTATTTTTTGTGGAGACCATTGAGAGACTGAGCGTACGTCCGTTGAAGTTCGTTGTAACCTCCCTGTTTTAGATAATTGTTAATAAAACATTAACTTGCCATCTTCTTGAGTTTGTCTGGTTATTTGGACTCGGAATTATTCCGGTGTAATCCCATCCAATATATATGCACATTCCAAAGAGCCATAAGTTCAGTATTATTGGTCACTCACACTTGCAATGTCCTTGTAACAGGTTTTCTTTCTGCCCACTCCTGGTGTTTGCTGCATTTGACATTGTCAGTCTGTTCACCACCCAATCCATGTACTTTGGCTCAATGCCTGTTTCTTGGATATGTGCTCCTAACTCCAATATTGGCCTCGTTACTACCACATCATTGTGAAAAATCAAAATCATGTTTTACTAGCTGTACCTGGCAAATCATATGCCAATCGAGTCCTCTCTTTCTCCCTCTCTCGCTCTCTCTGTCTCCCGCACTCTCTCTCACACTCTCTGTCCCTTTCTCTCTCTCTCTCTCTCTCTCTCTCTCTCTCTCTCTCTCATTCTCTCTCTCGTCACATTGCCAGTTGCATGTCCTCTATCTCTCTCATCACATTGGCAGATGTACATCTTCTCTCTCTCTCTCTCGTCTCATTCCCGGCGCATGTCTGCCACAGTAAACCCAGCCATTGCTGAAAGCAGCATGGCCAGGAAAAAACACAGTCATCTTGAAGGGGCGGGTGCAGTGGTCTAGTGGCTAAAAATAGACTGAGAGCAGGCATCCTCTAAATTGTGAACTGGTCTGGTGTTTGGAAAATGCATTGTCGTTTTGTGTGTCCTCGAATAACAATGCCATTACATTGAGGGTGCTTTGTCGCTATGAGGGAGGTGATGGGGTTGCAACTGGTGGTGCTGTGGTTCTGACAAACCTCGTAAGGGACAAGAATACTGGTCTGAAGGGTCTACAACTGTGTTTATTTTCTATTGTGTGTTCATTATTAGTGTTTGAGCACACTTTAACAAATGCATGAACTCAGTGGCACTACTAAACAATCAGTGACAAGTACGCAAAATTAAACATTGCCATGGTGCTCACAGAAGAAACATATGTTTGGTTTTAATTTGAGCATGACTCTTTCCAAGATCCCCAATAAAATGCACTGTTTTGAGAGACTAAATGATGTGTATTATCAGCAAAATAAGCTAATAAATAAAAAGGAAATTATTTAACTATACTAACATTCTAAAATTGCGCTTTAATAAAATGTACAATGTTAATGTCTAATAATGACCTCCAGTATATGTTGGAGTCATAAAGAAATGGTACACATCTTAATGAGCAAAGCACATTATCAAAATCTAGAATACCCATATGCATTATTTTCTGATAGAAGATTATCATTCCAAAATGGACAGTCAGGTACACCAATATTATACTTTTTCAAAATACCTTTATGAGAAAAGGTCAATGAACAAAGAGCAACAATGAGGTTTCTTGGTTGTTTTACATAAAACCAAAGAGAATTTTGGCAGCATAATAATGACCAATTTTTTCATAGTTAACAAATATGTCTGTGGTAAAAGGATTGTATGTTTAAGAGCATAATACAGTCTGTGCTTGGTGATCCACAGTTTTAGAAGTGGTGGGAATTAGAAGGGAATGCACAGACATCCTTAGAGAATTATATATATAGGATTTTTTAAAGATAATTTTCCATATGTAAAGGACCAGATGGGGGTGTCTGTACTCCTGCTCTCTATATGGTAGAGGAGATGCACAGAGGACCCCAGCCAAGATTCTCTATTATTGGTACGTGGTCGAGCAATCAGGGTCTAGCTTCTCAGGAGGTGATGCGGGATGGTCCTAAGTACAGTGTAGTCCCCAAGCACCCACAAAGAAATGTCTGCACACTGTTTCGGTTAAAACACAGTCTTTATATAATTAATATTCAAGGTTATGTACAATATCACGATAACTCACTTTGTACTCAGTTACCTATAATCGCAAATATACAGCTCTACGTGGTACCACAATTACTATTAGATCTCTTTAAAGTGCATCAACTGTACGGTAAAATGTCACACAAATCAGTTCGTAAAGGAAACCAACAATAGATATAAGAGGAAAGCAGTTGCTTAGATCAATTAGCAGAATATTGGCCCCTACCGTTAGACACAGTTCTGTGTGGAGATCCCCCACCTGGGCAACCTGTAGAATAAAGATGTATCACAAGCCCAGTCCATATATTGTTCACAAGAGTCTTTCCAATAGTTCTGCAACACCAAAGTACCTGGCATTGTAGCGTTCCTCGTCGGGGAATCTATGGCCCTTCTTGAGTGCCCTCCCTTTAAGACAGGAGTCACCGGTCGTCGAACGTCCGACGGAGAACAGGGTGAACTACGGAGGGGAAGTGGCAGCTTCTTTCCTAGCGGTGCGCCATTCTTCTCCATCCAGACACTCACAACACAGAATGTGGATTCCAGCAAGTACCACGCCATTCAACACTACACACTGCATTCATACCAGTTTCGGGCAGGGCTGTCTCATTCATTGTGTCACACTCCAGAAACCAAACATCCATAATATGAAATGTGTATTGGTCACACACTCCATTCACCCAGGTCCCACCCACAGGTGTACCCACAACATACAGTCGTTGGGAAGGCTCCAGCCAGTCTGGTCGGCACTTCCCCACACTACCATATATGGAACTTCCACCCAACAGCCATTCAAGGGGAAGGGACAAAGTCAGGGCTTCCCGGGACTTCAGGAAGATCAAGGTAACAGGCGATGGAAAGCAAGAGGCCATGGGGGCCATCTTGTCTCCATCAGGAATCTATCGATTCCAATGACAGGGCCTGGGCATCCCAAAATGGAGGACGCTCAGGGCACCAGTCAATTCAGCAAAGAGCTGCCACCAGCCCGTACCCTGCTCTGCGGGCCACTAACAGGTGCCCTAAAACATACACAAGGGGCACAGGTTTGTACCCCCACCCATGGGTGCCATAAGGGTAACCCACGGGTCCATTCACCAAAACCAAAGGAGAGAGCTCCACCGCCAGGAGTCCCACATGAACTCCGGCGTGGAAAACACGACAGAACACACAATAAAAGGCAGTAAAGGACAAGGATACGGAGGCCCTGTCCCTCCGATGCATCTCCAGCATCACACCATACCAGGTTTGGTTACTTGGTTACAATGGTTGGTTACCTGGTTACAATGGTTACTTTACCAGTGAATATTTGACTTTGTAATGACACATTCAAAATAGAGCGGGTAAACAAGCGTATTAGCTATGTGGCATGAGATGTTATTTTCATTTTTGGAGAAGTGAATGATAGGGATAAGCCTGATACTCCTGGTCACATTACAACTTTTTATTAATTTGTTTTTATACATATTTTATTAAAGGTTTTCTTGCCAACAGAGCATAAGTAATAACATTACACAACTGCTTTTAAAGAAACTCAAATACATATAACAATATAATGGGCCTCATTACGACCCAGGCGGTAAGTTACCGCCTGGGCCGTGACTTTACCACCATGGCGTAAACTACGTTTACGCCATGATGGTTGGCGGACTTACCGCCCCATTCCGACCTAGGCGGGGCGGTAAGTCCCCAATCCCCATTTACCCTTCCCCATTCCCATTTTTGCCCCATAGGGCATAATGGGAGTGGGGAAGGCGTTAATTACGCCACCGTAAATTACGGTGGCGTAATTAACTCCATGGTCCCTTAGCGCCATGGATTTTAACACCTGCTAAAAGCAGGTGTTAAAAGCACCATGGCGCTAGGGGACCTCGTAATTGGCGGTAAGGGGTCGGCGCAGCTAACGCTGGCGTTAACCCCTTACCGCCAGGGTCGTAATGAGGCCCAATATAATAACTTTGTGTAAATACATATTCATAGCTACATAATTCCACAATCCATTGATAAGAAGGGAAAAGAAGGGGGGTAGGGGCAAATTAGTGGCCCTAGCAGCATGTTCAATTAACCATATTGCTCATTAAAAGTGTGCCACAAGTCTTCACACATACCAATTATCTTATTATTCTGAAACAGTACTTTCCCTCTAGCTCAGAGGGTTATCATACTATTTAACCAGTTATCCACCACTTTTCTACAATCACCTTTGCAATGTTTCGGAATCTGCTTTTTCACCACCACAAGAGCCTGATAGGCCCACCCTATTTGGGCTGCTGTTAAATTCACCTGGAACAATATTGAACAAAGTATACAAGCAGTCATTGTGCGTGGGAAGGAAAGACCTAGCATAAGGTCAATGCGCTCCATAGCCTCATCCCAAAATAATTGATTTCTCCGACAAGACCACAGCATATGTAGTGTTGTACCCATCTGATCTTTACAATGTCAAAAATCCCCAGTTGGTCTTAACTTGCAACGCCACTTGCCAAAATTAAAATCAGGTTTTTATGTACATCTTAATGCAGGGATATTTCCACTTCTAAGCACTTTAGTGATAGCTATTATTACCTCATTTAATGGTACTTAAAGGATTGACCTTAAAAGGATGTAGTGTTGCGTTGACCCTGCAATAACACTCAGATCCTACATTCATTCATTCAGCCGTTTATATAGTAGCCTTCACCCTAATTATGGTCCCAATGCGCTGTTGGTCGAACTCCCCCGGAGGGACTAAGTCAAAATTTAGGAGATTTGGGAGGTGCTATTATGCGTGCCTGCATTTAAGCCATTGAAGTTATGTGTGGATGGCCAAGACCCTGGTAGGCACCCATGGCTGAATGGAGCGTGGAGGGGCGCAAAGGAGGTAAGCTATGGACTAAAATGGGGTGGAATGTTTTAAAGGAGATAGAGAATTATGTGAGAAGCAACAGTTCAAATTTCTGTCACTAAAGGTAGCTTCATTCTTAGGTCAGAGTTGTTGTGGAGTAGTGGTTGTGTTATATGTGAGTGCACAGTGTGTGGAATGAGCCATGCCTTCCGCTAAGTTACAGAGGTGCAAAGTGTGGGGAGAAAGTGAGTTAGCTGTACAAACAACATCCTACAAAGAGCGGTGCTACGATTCACTGACAATCTAAGTGCTAAACGAATACACAGAACTCACCCTCTGAGAGGATCTTAACGTGATCAATTGCCATCCTTAGTTTCTTCTAGTGTTTACGAGGCCCACCTTTCACGTTTTCTTACGGCGGCATGGCCTGACCTTCGAGCCCATATGGGTGCTAACCCGGTCCACTGTCGGCATTCTTACCATGTGCAGGTTACTGGAAAACCTTCTTGAGTCCTCTCTAAGGTTGGAGGCACCGCAGTAGGGATTGAGGAGGACGAGCACAGAGGGCAGGGGAAAGACAGGGTAGGTAGCTGAGAGTGACGTGAGAGAGTTGGGGAGTAGGGGCAGAGTGACTGCTGGAGGAGCGTTTTATCAGTGTTTTCACTTTTTTAATAATCAATTTTGTACAGTAAACGTGCTCTTGAATATTACCCCACTGTTGACGTTCCATCACAGACCAGAACTGGCAGTCAGAGTTACTTGTGTTCTAACGGTTAATTCAATTAAGGAAAAAAGGGGCCTATGTCCTGTTTCCCCAACTAAACAAATCACTTTCTCTGTGCCTCATTTACATGTTCTGCAACATGTGAGAGCATCTAAAAACACGCTTACCACCACCAGCATAGGTCCTCCATACAAATATGAAAATACTTGCAGATATAAGACTATGTATATTGCAACGCCCAAGGTAGGAATCACTGCCTTACATGAGAAGAAAGCAGAAAAAGTTGGCATTTTGATGGGACATGACACTAAAATGAAACCTAAATTTTAGTTAAGCAATAAGCCTTGTGCTGTGCGGGGGACATTACCATTTCAGGTAATGTCCCGGGGCCCATAGTTATAACGCAGGCCCCAAAGTCTTATTGCTCTTAGTATTCCGGCCCTTAAGATCAGGGTACTAATAATGTATTTTTTAAAGTTGTGAGACACCTTCGGCATTTAGCAACGGAAAAAAAAAAGAAAAAAAAAGATGCCTGACAGAGAGCGGGAAGAAGGGACCATACGTAGTCCTTTCTCCCTTACTATGGTGGCCATTCAAAAGCAAAGAAAAAAGTAAACAAAGAAGATGGCTGCCATGGAACAGGCAGAAGGGACTATGAGTAGTCCCTTCTCCCTTTCCAAAGTGGATATTTAAAAAGCAAATTAAAAAAAGTAAACAAAGATGGGTGCCAGGGAATGAGGAGAAGGGACTACACGTAGTTCCTTCTCCCATTCTATAGTGTCCATTAAAACATTGCCTGTGACTCTGAGAAAGGTTTTGCCGGGCTGGTAATGACCCGTCAAGGGCCAATGACAGTGCTTGTTACATGCTCATTGTCCCTTGCCAGGTACTAATTATTTTAAATTAATTTTAAAAAGGGAAGCACAATTTCCATCGCCCTTTCCTGCAATACCCAGGCCTATTTTCCGACGGTGCCAAAGCAGTTTTAATACAAAAACTCCAGTTTCCAATAGTTTTGCTCTTTTCAAGGTTCATGTGTATGACCCACATTATGCTTTTAGACTATGTCACACTACCATAAGTAAGCATGCATATTATATGATCGCATCCATGACAGATGTTGGGCAATAGAGGAATTTCCACCCCCGCCCTCAGTATAAGCATGGCCTAGTTTGGGCAGTGCAAGAATGTGTGCACCTGTTATGTTATGCTACTATGCTTTGGTGCTGATTATTCTCAGTAAAGACGCCAAGCACTGAATGAGCACACATTCTCCAATATCAACGTACTCACCTAAGCTGCAAGTTTGCGCTATTCGGGAAGAAAGTTTTGGTCTGTTGCTGCACACCGGGCTTTAAGTGGGCTGGGGCCAGCTCGGCCGGGCCCCAGCAGTCTCCAGATAGGGCTCCCGAGCTGGTCCCCTGCCGGGACCCAACCCCAACTAGCTCCAGCCAGCCGACACCTCAGAAAGCCCGTGTAGCGGCTGCACAGTTACACGAGCTGCCTGCAGTCTCAGCACTTCGGTTTAGGCAAGTACAGACAGCTGCAAGCAGCAAGCTTAACTGCGCAGTGCGGGCTGCCTGATGTCTATGTACTCGAAACAGGAGGAGGGCTAGACTGCCCAGCTCTCCGTATGTTTCGAGTAACTAACTAATCATCACCCAGCACGGACACGCTTTATTCACATTATGCTTTGCTAGCTTTTGGCAAATGTCGAACCGCTTGGTTAGCAATGGCCAGCTAGACACGAGCCCCTTGCCCTCTGTGCCGAGAGAGTTGCCGCGCCAGAGCTGCACCTCACTGATGGCACCCAACAAGTTAGAAAAGCATGACTTGGGGTTGCTGATGGTACTCTGGCTCCCATGCTGTCCCTCTGGGGGGGTGCCAGTCTGACATGCACATGAATATTTCTCTTCTGGTAAGGCAGAGTGGCACGACATCTGATTGAAGACCTTTCTGAGTGGGCACCATTCCATTGAACAGTTCATTTGAAATCAGCTGAGGGGCTTTTGCATTTTGGCGAACATAGATGATCTGTCTTGGTCACGTTGCTTCGCCAGTGCATTGAAAAGCTTTCTGACCATCATGAACCCTGGGGTTTGTGGCCTACAGATGTTTGAAATGTCTGAACTGTGAGAAAATCCGTAGGCAAACACCCAGTGGCAAGTGATTACTCTGCGGAGACGTGTGCGTTTCACCTGGAAATCACTGGTTCAAAGTCTGGCTTCCGGTCACTCTTCCCAGGCCTATCAAATGATCAATTAAACCTATAAAAAGGATAATGTCATGCTGGCATAAAATCATTTGTTTTTTGCAGGCAGAGCGGGAATGCCAGGGGAAACAATCATTCCTTACCATGCACTCTCTATGCCTTAAAAACATTGAAAATCCTCCAGAGTTCTAAAAGTGGTGTTAAACCAGACTTAATTCTTTTACACCAGGTTTTTACACTGCGCTTAGTGCTCTGTGGGATTCCAAAATGAGGCCCTAATTAACATGTTGGATAATAGTCTTTAAAGCGCCTACTGACTCTCGGAGGAGTTACTAATGCTTCTAGTGCGCATCATGTTCAAGTCACAATGTTTCTAAATTATGATGAGACAAAGCACTGTCAAAACCTGCTCTATTGGTTCGCAAAAGGAATTTCACCAGAAGGACAACACTGTCTACTGCCAGCCTTAAAACCAGCCCCCACCCACCGCTGGTACTTTTATCCTTAAGCAATCCCCCTAACCTATAAATCGCAGTGGGCGGTACTTAGATGTGAAATGTTCTCCTGAGGTCATCAAATGCCCTCCAATCAAAGAGATGGTTGCTTGGTGAGTATCATTTGCAAGGCCACTCGCAGGCACGGTTCTTGCCTTTCACTCAGTGCCTGTGAATCAATTCCAGAAAGTAACACATTTACTACAACTGCTCCACCCTGTTCTGAAATCATTGATAGTATGTTCCCCCCTTATATGGTTCATACAGTGCTGATGCAGCACTCCCCCAAGTTACGAAATTAATTTTTTAGTAACATGTCACCTTATTCTAGATAAAACATACTGAAGCTATATTATGTTTTTTCAGCAACAAGATGTCTTGTGACTCATTTATCAGTTGTACATCTCTGTTTGTATTTATTTGAATGTACGTATTTATGCATTTTGCATAGCTCTCCCACACCCCACAGCAGCCTCGTGGCGCTATATGTCCAGAAGGAGGCTAGCCAACAGAGAAGTTGGGGAATTTCCAAACAGGCATTGCCACTGAATGACCAATGATGCTGGGACAGAATCTGTTATATATCAGATGTGAATGTGTCTATCTCGGGCTCACCCCCACACGGCCAATCAAAGTCACTGGCCTCTTAGGAAATCACACGATTGCGCAACGGTGGCGGTTGAGGTGAAGGTGAAGGTTATAGTGTTAAGATGAGATACGCCTAGCTTTGAAGCTGACTAACTGTGCCTCCTTACTTCCGGC
The DNA here is from genome assembly GCF_040938575.1 of Ambystoma mexicanum. NCBI lineage: Eukaryota > Metazoa > Chordata > Amphibia > Caudata > Ambystomatidae > Ambystoma > Ambystoma mexicanum. Next base: position 859,501,730 of record NC_090931.1, on the reverse strand, counting down.
AGGTTATCTGGCTCCACGTAACCTCCCCAGCACGGGCCTGGTCCCATTCTTACAAACCTTCTTCTGTACCAATGACGGGTCATGCAAAAACCAATCCTACTTGGAGGTCACGTCCTCCAACACCTCCAGTACTTCAAATGCGGATCCAAGCAGCAGGTAAGGCATTATCTCACAGTCCTCTTTTACTTTCCAGCAGGCTGGGCCTGAGACTAGCCCTCATGTTTTTTTTCCATCCAACTAACCCTTATGTGCTCCTTAAAATGCTATGTAACCCCTGAGCTCTGCTCACCCTGTCTGCAACGGAGAGAGAATCCGCAGGGAGGTCTTAAGGTTTGTGGTTGTGTTACCAAGGCCAGCCCAAGGCATTATGTACTGGGAAACAAGGTGGTTTTGATAAAGTATATATCTTATTTTCACCAATAAATGTATTTGGTGGTCACTTGTATTGGGGATTTTATTTTAAGCTGGAGAAACCCTACCCCAGACAACCTATCAATGTAAGAGCTGTGCCTAACTGTACTCATTGCTGCGCACAGTTTCGCTTACTGCTACTTACCGCTACGGAATCCAATAAGACATACGCCTAGTAATACATATTATTGTGGAACATAGTAAGAGGTATTTAAAAAGTTATTTTATATTACCAACCTAATATCATAATACTCAACCACAGCACTCTTTCACGTGTCCAACGATGGCCCATTCATCAGACTTTACCCCATCCCCAAAACAAACCTTGCTTCTTTTCTGTTCCAAGCTACATCCCCCGCTGTTCCTTCTGACCCCCACAGAGCCCAGCCCATTCCTACTGTCTACTTGTCTTCCTATCCCATGTTTTTGTCCTCCTCATTCTTTCTCTTTCTTCTGGCCACGTTTGTACTCTTTTAAACGCACCTATATTCCTTTATAACATCCTTACACCCTCCTTTTGATATCATCCTCCATCCCTTCTCTGAACCTTCTTTTCTCACCAAGCCCCTGAAGCGCCCTATTTAGATCTTTCTTTCCTGATCCTTAATAAAGTCTCTTCTTCATTCAACCTGTAATCAAGCTGCCCATTCTGCTGGAACCCCACTTTCTTAAGTAACCCCAGAAGCTCCTCCATATGCACTTCCCTCACATTTCTTCTGCCTTGTCTCTTAGGATGGCACTGCCACTGTCCAGACTCGCCAGACTTGGTATTTCTGAAAGTGACCGCACCTGCCTTTCTTCTACTGTCTCTATTCATTCTCAATCGGTCTCCTGATCGCCATGTCCTGCTGCCCTTGTACCTCACTTCATCTCTGTTATGGTGGACCCCAGAGCTCTGTCTTCCGCCCACTAGTATTTCAGATCTAACATCCTGCCGGCGGCTGGCTATGTCTCCTCTCAGGACACCATGCTATTTCTATACAAACAACACGCAAACCCTTATTTCTTTCTCCTCCCGTTCACAATATTTTCAAAAGGATCCATCCAGCGGCTTTTCCGCAATAAACGTCTGGTGGTATTCCGAATCGCTACCTTTGAACCTCGAAAACACAGAGACCATTCCCTTTTTAATGACTTCTCACCTATCAGCTTCTCCCCTCCTCTGGCTATTCTGGTGCCACCCTTGTTAATCCCTGGCCCCCCTCCACTTCTGCACACCGCTCAAGTGTCGTTGTTGCCTCATTCTTCTCATCTTCTCAGATGTCATCTATTTTCCACATCTGCTATTTGCATACATGCATTCTTCCCAGTCAACCTACCAAGTCTCTCCTAATTATTCCCTTCCTATGTCCTCATCCTGCTACAGGGCCTCATTACGACCCAGGCGGTAAGGTACCGCCTGGGTCGTACCTTTACCACCATGGCGTAAACTACGTTTACGCCATGGTGGTTGGCGGACTTATCGCCCCATTCCGAGGTTGGCGGGGCGGTAAGTCCCCAATCCCCATTTACCCTTCCCCATTCCCATTTTTGCCCCATAGGGCATAATGGGAGTGGGGAAGGCGTTAATTACGCCACCGTAAATTACGGTGGCGTAATTAACAACAAGGTCCCTTAGCACCATGGATTTTAACACCTGCTAAAAGCAGGTGTTAAATCCTCCATGGCGCTAAGGGACCTCGGAATCAGGTGGTAAGGGTCGGCGCTGTTTACGCCGCCGTAAACCCCTTACCGCCTGGGTCCTAATGAGGCCCCCAGTCTGTATTTCATGCCTCTATAAGACTCCTTTCCAAACGCCACTTCTCCTCTCTCTTTTCTAGCAGCTTTGCTTCTCTGGTATCTCGGTGACAGTTTGGTAGCAGGAAAAGAAAGAAAGGAAAAAGCTTTACAAATAGAGGTTAAAAGGACAGCACGAGAAGTGGTAGAGGTATGGAGTAATGCCCAAGTAACGAGTAGAGAAGGAGCAGTGAATAGAATCCAGAGGAAACGGGAGAGCAGGTGCTGGGAGGGGCAGCGGAATTAGTGTTAGTACTTAAATCATTTTGCATTTGCTCTGTGCTTTTTTTTTAGAAGAATATTGATCTTCTGGGGTCAGTCTACTGCTTGTGCATTGGGTTAAGCGTCATGGAGCTAAAATGAGAAAAATACGTGCGAACGAGAGACATAGGGCCTCATTACGACCCAGGCGGTAAGGGGTTTACGGCAGCGTAAACAGCGCCGACCCTTACCGCCTGATTCCGAGGTCCCTTAGCGCCATGGAGGATTTAACACCTGCTTCTAGCAGGTGTTAAAATCCATGGCGCTAAGGGACCTTGTTGTTAATTACGCCACCGTAATTTACGGTGGCGTAATTAACGCCTTCCCCACTCCCATTATGCCCTATGGGGAAAAAATGGGAATGGGGAAGGGTAAATGGGGATTGGGGACTTACCGCCCCGCCAACCTCGGAATGGGGCGGTAAGTCTGCCAACCACCATGGCGTAAACATAGTTTACGCCATGGTGGTAAAGGTACGACCCAGGCGGTAACTTACCGCCTGGGTCGTAATGAGGCCCATAGCCTAATGCATGTAGTTAGAGACGTTCGACCATGGCAAGCACTTCATCAGGACCTCTATATGAAGTTGATCTGTTTCCAAATAAATACCAAACTAGTGGAAGACGGTCTTGGAGACTCCAGACAAATGTTGGGGCATAGAAAGTTGCAATACGTGCAGCATTTCCTTGCTGTGGGCCACTGACTGAACAGACCGAATGCAAGTATTGATGTAAGAGAACATCTTACCCAGATATCGTAAAAGTGGCCAATGAAGCCTTGGCTAGTTAATCCTGGAGCATATCCTGGAGCATATCTCTAGCGCTTGAGCTTGCATCCATATATGAAAGCCATTCGTCATGCAAGTATCACTACATTTGCTTTTGAGAACGACTCCACCGTGGAGATTGTACGCCTAGAGGGATTACACATCAAGGGAGATCGCTCCCCTAGGGAGGTCGCACACTAGGGAGGTCACTCACCTAGGCAAGAGATTTGACAGCCTGAGAAAATAATAGATTGGACCAAATATGTTGCACTAACAGGATATTCTAGTCAAAAGCTAGTTATACTTGCAAAAGCATAGATTTTGTTTTCCATCAACAAAAGTGTGGTTAAATACCTCTTCGCCTTTCTGATCCCACATTTCTCTACAACTGTGTAGTTCATCTGCTATTCCCTTACGTATGTGAAACTTTATGAAGGAATCCCAGCGACCCACAGATAGATGGTCTAGAAAACAGTTCCATGTCCCCAGGCCGACAGTTTATTTTTTTCGAAGTCATTTCTTTCAAAGAAATGACTGAAAAAACTCATCGATTTTCTTTTTATATATTTGGGGGTCCCCCGAAACTCCCTTTTCCCCATCTTAATGAGTTTTTTGGAAGTCATTTTTTGGCTAAAAATTACTTTGAAAAAAACCCTGTCATCAAAACAGCGTGATACCGTAGAAAACATAGGGGGCGGGTCCCAGAGAGCACATGCCGCCAATCGGAAATTGACAGAAATAGCAGGATGTCCAGTGCTAAACCGTTCCAGCTACATCTCATTTTGCATAAATAAGATCCCATGATTGAGAGTGGTCTGAGAAAGATCCCGGTAGTATGTTAATCCCCGTAGTATGTTGATCGCTTGGAAACATATTCCCCACATGATATCAGAGCAGTGTTATGTGACTGGTTTTTATACCATGCTCCGCTGCCATTTACACAATATCCTGGCACTGTGGTGGATCTGAAAACAGGTGGGCTGGGTTTGGTTAGTGGCGAAGGATGCAACAGGCAAGATAGCTTTGCAATTGTGTTGATGCGTGCAGGTGGGAAGTTCCCTGATCTCTGCGTGCAGAGCTGTTCCCTGGGTAGCACTTCTATTTCTGAGTGGCATCCCAGTTTTCAGGTGGCATGAACAACATCCAGGATGCAATAGCACTTTTTGAGTATAGCCAGTGTATTGCATTTAGCTGTACATTTGAGTATAGCCATTGTATTTGTATTTGTATTTATTTTATTTTTTAGCGCGCACCAGGCCCAGAGGCATGCGGGCACGAAAACTTAATAGGCAAAATTACAGAACTGAACAACATATACAAAATATACAACATAACGTAAATTACAGTATAGTACAAGACATTGTATATATAAGGTATATTATAATGGACATAATTACAGAGGTAACTAAAACCATAGTGTTACATAGACAATCATATTGGGCAGTTTATCATAGGAACATAAATTAAGCGAGACAGAGTTAGTGGAGGCAGATAACTCTAGGTGAATGCTACAGGCAGAAGGCTGAATCAGATTTGAGCGAGTAGCCATGATTTCGTTTTCAGTTTGAAGGAATTGAATGAGGGCTCAGATTTGATAGTGGACGGGAGACTGTTCCAAAGCTTGGTGGCCAGAACAGGGAAGCTCATGCCCCCGGCTTTTTGGAGTTTAAATCTCGGCAGAGATAGGCTGTGTGTCTGAGCAGTTCTTTGGGGTTGCGAGGAGGTATGGCGGGAAAGGCAGTTAGATAGGTAGAGGGGGGCCTTGTTAGTCAAGCATTTGTGAGTAAGGGCAAGTGTTTTCAGCGCAATCCTCTGTTTGACAGGGAGCCAATGCAGGGTAGTCCTGATATCAGAAATATGTTGGTTTCTTGGAATATTTAAGGCCGCTCTGATGGCGTTATTCTGGGTGATTAGTAGTTTGTTGAGGTTGGCCGGGCTGGTTCCCAGATAAAGGGCACTACAGTAGTCTATCTTAGACATGATAAGTGTTCCAGCTAGAGTGATACTGTTGGGGGTAGTCAGAAAAGGTCTGCAAGCCGCGATGAGTTTGTAGGTATATGCTGACGCTGATCTGGCGGCATTGGTTTGTTTTGTCAGGGACAGAGTGGAGTCGAGATAGATGCCCAAGGTTTTAGTATCCTTGGACACTTTAATGACATTGCCATCAATGATGAAGGACTGATATAAGTGATCTAATTTATTAAGCCGTTGAGAGGAGCCCAAGATGAGGAGCTCTGCCTTATCATCATTGAGGCAAAGTTGGTGTTGAGCCATCCAAGCCTGGATCACCAGATATACTTAATTCAGTGCCTTGGTGTCCGCAATGTGGTGACCTGTGATGGGGATGAGTATCTGAGTGTCATCAGCATAATTAGTGTAAGAGACACCCAGATAATCAAGAACATCAAAGAGTGGTTTGGTGAACATATTGTAAAGTGTAGGTGACACACACAAGCCTTGAGGGACCCCACATTGGATAGGGGCGGGTTCAGCGGCTACTGATGGGGAGAAAACCCTCATGTGTCTGTTGCTGTGAAAGGAGCTGATCCACGCGGTGGCTGAATCAGAGAAGTAGGCGGCAGGGCGGAGGTGCTGGCATAAGATTTTGTGATTGACCAGATCAAAGGCCGCAGACAGTGCTAGGAGTAGTAGCAAGGCTAATTTGCCGTTATCTTTCAGGACTTCGATTTGAGTTTTCAGATCTATCAGAGCCGTTTCGGTCCCATGCCTGGGACGGAAGCCGGATTGTCTTAGTCCGAGGAGGTTGTTAAGTTCCAGATAGTCTTGAATGTGCAGGTAGGCTGCACGATCAAGTATTTTTAGCATGAATGGGACAGTTGTGATGGGCCTGTAATTAGTTGGTATACTCCGGTCTAAGGAAGGTTTTTTTAATAATGGGATCACCCAAGCATCCTTGAGATTGTCAGGAACAATACCTGATTTAAAGGATGAGTTGATAAAGGCCGTTATAAAAGGGGCAAGGTCATGAGCCGATTCCTTGATGATGGAAGCAGGGCAGGAATCACCTTCGCAATTGGAAGGTTTAATTCTATTGATGAGGACTTCTACTTCAGCAATGGTGAGTGGAAAGAAGGCAAACGGTTTGATCTTAGGTGAAGCCAAGGGAACGGTCATTATTGGGGTGGGCTGACGATTGTCCAACTTCAGTCTGCTTTGTTTATCTTTAATTTTAGATTGGAGGGACGAGATTTTATTCAATAAGGCTGTCTGGATATTAGCGCACCATTTGCTACCTTTAATACATGTGTCAGGAGGTGTGGCACGAGATTCAAGTTCCTTTAGGATTTTGAATAGTTCTTTGGTGTTCGAGTCTGCTTGCAAGATGCGATTATTAAAAGACTCTTTTTTGGCATGGTAGATGGCTTCTTTGTAGTTAAGTGAGGCTAGGATAAGGCCATCCTTGTGAGCATCTGACTGGTGGCTTCTCCAACGATTTTCAGTGCAGCGTTTAGCTTTGCAGAGCACTTTTAAGAGGGGTGTAAACCAGGAGTTAAGGTGCGCATGTGGTTTAGGCTTTCTCAGTTTAATGGGGGCGATAGAGTTTAAAGCTGAGAGCATCGCTTGGTTGTAGGTGTCTCCTAGGATTGTAGGATCAGAGCAGGAATATGTGACCTTGTTAAGGGAGGGGAGAAAGAGAGGGAGTAATTTCTCTCTAGTTATGTCCCTTTTGTTTGTAGCAGGGAGGGCCGGAGCCATTGTTGGTAGAGGGCGTGAGGATGCTTCAATCTTAAAGGTAATGATATGATGGTCTGACCATACGCAGGGTACATTGGAGAGTACATTGATGTTACAATTACTAGCCAGTCAAGTGTCCTTCCTTTAATGTGGGTAGGTTCCTGGATGTGCTGAGTAAATCCGAAGTCGGTTAGAGTATTAGCAAGGTCAGTGGCGGTAGGGTCATTGAGGTCACAGAAGCCCAAATGAGGTCTCCTAGGAGAATGATTTGCAAGTTAGTTTTGGATTTATCTAGTAATAAGGTAGAGATCTCATCCACAAAGGACGAGGCTGGGCCGGTTGGTCTGTAAATAAGGTGTATGGTGGCAGTTTGGTTGGGCGTAAGAGGTAGCTAGACTGAGAGTAATTCCGCAGACTCCAAATTGACATTAGGTACAGCTCTTAATCCAAGTGAGTTTTTGTGGATGAAAGCAACTCCACCCCCTCTAGATTCAGCAGTGTTACGGTCGCACGGCGTAATACTGTAATCTGGGGGTATGGCTAGAGATCGTGTAGGTCCAGATGCTCCATGTAACCAAGTCTTGGATATAGCAATAAAGTCAAGCTTTTGGGTTGTGATAAGGTCGGCAATGTCAAGTGCGTGGGCAGTGATCGATCTGGCAATGAGAAGTGCACCATTGATTTGTACAACTTCAGATACTGGGGCGGCAGCTTTAGGGTTGCTGATGGTAGTAGGAGTACATATGGCAAGGGGGCTGATACTAGGTGAGGGGAGTTTTGGCATGGTGCGAGCCAAAGAGTTGGTGCGCCTGTTCACGTGACAGAACCTGGATCCTAATATCTTGTTTCTAATGTGGAGGGCACAAGGTTGATTCGGTGTAGATTTCTTTGCAAAGTGTTCTAGCATTGAGGTAATGGTTGTTGGAGGCATCGTTGTGATTGTACACGTTAGCCACTAGCAGGTGGCAAACCATGGTGTGACAGGGTGGGCGCAGTCGCTGATAATGAGCATGGTATGTAGGTACCGCAATGAGTGAGGGAGCGTGAGTAATGTGGACTGGTGGTGCGTAAGTGAGCAGCCTGGCTGAGATGAACAGGAGTGAGAACAATAGATGGACATAGGTTAATAAGATGCGTGAAAGCATGATAGGCCTAGGACATAGTGTATTAAGTGCAACTGGAGAACCAGAGGACGGAGCATACATCTAGGTCCACAACTTAGTGGTACTAAAGCTTCAATAGGTGCTGAACGACCAAATAGACTTATTAAGTATCAAAAGTGTTCAAAAGCGAGCTGAGGTGGAGCATTCAACCCTATCCCTGGGCACGTTAGCCAAAATACAATCTGGCACAGGCTAGAGGAAATTACTAGGTAGGCCAAGATAGTGGAATCAGGGCGGTTAGGCCATTAGGGCAGTCAATGCTTTGCCACGGTAGCCGTAGGCTCCGGAATCATGTTACAGATACGCTACTGCGAAGCAGAAAGGTGACAGTGCAGGTGACAAGGCACAAAGGCGAAATTCAGTGTCTAATGCTAACTGCAGTGACAGGCACAACAGGACACAATGACAAGACTAGATACAGAGTCAATGCTAACTGCAATAACAGGCGCATAAGGCTAATACAGTGTCTAAAGTTAAATTCATTGGCTACTGTGAGTGGGCTAGTCCACGGGCAAGTAGATAGGGCCGGTGCAGTGAAGAAGAGGGCAGTTGGCCGAATACATTTGCCAAAAATAGGCTAGTCCAACATTAGCAGAGATAGGTACCATCAGTGAATAAACAGGCCTAAAAATCAACAGAATAGGCTAGTCCGTAAGAGTAGATAAGACCAGTGCGAACAAGGAGAGAGCAGACCTATTACATTTGGCAGAACATTAGCAGAAGTAGGTACGAACAATGAATCAGCAGGCCTAGGATCAGCATAATAGGCTAATTCGGCATGAGCGTAGTTAAAGCAGGTGCGATCAGAGGGGACAGCGGGCCTAATAATATTGGCAGACTGGGCTAGACTGTTAGCATATGCATATGTGGACGATGAGATATACCCATTTGTTAAGAACAATGGACAAAGTAACTTAGGCTGAATTCAACCTTAGCATACATAGGTACTATCAGTCCTACTACTAACAGTAGATTACAAAATAACATCCACAAAATAAATTTAGACTGACTCTTACATAAGGTCAACACACCTTGGAGGACAGGCAATCCATTGGTTACAGTAGCATACTATTTGCTGTAGTGAGTCTAAGCAATTGATAGTGAAGGAATGAGAGCAAAAATCTCAGAGCAGGCAGAACCAGTCAAAATGAAGAATACAGAGAATACTTTGGTTGAATGTCGATATGGGGGAAGGAAAGCCCCAGTGCTTGTTTAAAGTAGCCGCAGACTGGGTTGCACTTACCCCAGCGAACCATGGAGGAATGGGTCGACTCCTCATGCTCCGGTGCGCTAACAGGGAGTTAACAGGGCCTTTGTCTGCTGGCCTTTGTCGTGCCGGCGTATCCGCCTGCCGGCGGATGTTGTGAAATCAAGTAGCAACAGAGTTGCTTCGGAACGAGGCCCAGCCTCCCTGTGGTGCCGCATTGCGCCCGCCCTGGCGAAGTCAGGTGGAATGATGGGACAAAATCAGGCAGAACTGGCAGTAGATATTAACAGGATTGTGCTAAGCAAAGTGCACGTTCTACAAGAGTGGGTGAATTGATAGGGTATGGGAGAGGGAGCGTGACAATCATCTCACCATTTAAACAATTTTTTCATGCCCTAGGCGCATATCGGCGATGATGCTGCAGGTGCTGCTCCAGGACCGTGTAAATCAGCAGGTCATCTCCAGGTGTCTCGTTTTTGCGTGTTGCTGCTCCTCGGGTGGGGGAGAGGTCTCCTGCCCTCTTCCCTCGTAGAGAACTGCTGTACTGAGGGAAGCCATGAGTTAGCAGGGCCTTTGTCTGGCCTTTGTCGTGCCGGCATATCTGCTTGCCGGCAGATGTTGTGAAATCAAGTAGGAACAGAGTTGCTTCGGAACGAGGCCCAGCCTCACTGTGGTGCCGCGTTGCGCCCGCCCTGCCAAAGTCAGGCGGAATGATGGGACAAGGTCAGGCAGAACTGGCAGTACATAGTAACAGGATTGTGCTAAGCAAAGTGCACGATCTACAAGAGTGGGCGAATTGATAGGGTATGGGAGAAGGAGCGTGACAATAATCTCATCATTTAAACAATTTTTCCGTGCCCTATGCGTAGAACGGTGATGATGCTGCAGGTGCTGCTCCAGGACCATGTAAATCAGCTGGTCATCTTCACGTGTCTTGTTGTTGCGCAATGCTGCTCTTCGGGTGGGGGAGAGGGCTCCTGCCCTCTTCCCTCGTAGAGAACTGCTGTACTGTATTGAGTTTAGCTGAATTTTGAGTATAGCCACTGCATTGAATTAGGTGCATATTTAAGAATAGCCAGTGTATTGAACATTGCTGAATCTTTGAGTATATCAACTGTATTAAAGTAAGCTGAATTTCTGGTGCAACTGTCCACTAACCCTACAAAAAACTCTCCAATATCCTGCATACTCACCCTCAAACACTGAACAAAATACACCCATACCTCTACTGCCACAAAACCGTAAAACCACCACAAACTGCACACACTCTGCAACACCCAACAAGAAACTAAAGCAATTACACACAAATCGCCCCATACACATTCGTACGCCGAACACCACATAACGTCTACCAACTAGAAACAAACCAGCACACAGTGACCGTTTTTTCCAAACTGAAGCTACCAACAGCAGATCAAAGCTTTCTTGCACTTTTCTCTCTCAATCCCACAAACTGAGCCCTCACAGCAATCCTTCCCTTTCAGATCATGAAAATGGCAGTAGTGCGTGGTAGAAATCACAATAACATAACATGTTTATTCTCTGACCTTTGATAAAAGGTTGCCTTTTCCCTCTCTTTTTTCCCTGTTTTGTGATGTGAATTTGTGACTAGGTAAATGCAGTCACGTTTTAAACAGCAGCAGAGTTTGCTCGGAGGTCCAATCGCGACCCAATTTTTGTTATATACCAGATAGAGAGAAAGAGGAAACCAGGAAATAGCGGCTTCCCAAGAAAGCTGCAGCCAACTAGTGGCATGTTGCGACGAAATGCTCCTAATTTCAAGGCTGATAATAGGGGGTGAGTAGGGCAGTTAGTGCAAAACTCTAAAAGTCCGAGTTTTCCAATGCTTGAGTCCCACAAAGTTGTAGGACCTGCCTGGAGTTTCAGCTGGAGAGTTCAAGATCACTCAGGAGTTCAAAACTGGGGCCCTGAGAGGGCAGGCAGGCTAGTGGCATCCCCATAGAGCCCTATAAGGGGGGCATGTTCATGACAAATCAACCTCCGGGGCACCAGTGGTCCAGGGATGAATATCGGTTTCTAAACCATCAATCAGCCCCTCACCTCTAGTACACCAGAAGGGATCCGAACAGATTGAAAACACAAGCAAATCATAAACCTCCTTGTCCAATTTTGGTAACATGGACGGAACAGCAGGCTTATCTCTGAAAGGTTGTGAATCGTTTGTTAGTTGCAACACAGCAAAAAATACAATTAGTACCCAATGATAAAATTGACTGTTCAGTCAAGGTTGTATACAAATATCTACTTTATTATTATCACAACAGACAGTTCTAGCACACTACAAAATACAACCCACCCTCTAAAGGAATGCAGAGGACAGACAGTTTCAAGAAGGACAGGGGATGCACTCTGGATACTGACAGGAGGGTAGTCGGTAAAGTAATGAGTCACAATAGTTCAAGGATACTTGGTTTCAACACAAAGGGAGCAATGGGTCATAAAATGTCACTAGGGGCCTTTGGAGAAGGACCAGGGGTACAAAACCACAATGTACCTTGTGCTTGTAGAAGTTCTTGGTGCTCGACAGCATCGAGTCGGTTTCAGGGCGCTTTGAAGCTTCTGCAACAGAGTTCAAAACAGGAGACAGTTGCGGGTAGGTGGCAGGCAGTTCGGCGAGCAAGGCTGGATAGACGGGTGCAGGCTGGCCTACACAGTGGCACGGGGTCAGGAATTGTTGTCTCTGTGCTAGTCGGTGGGTCTGAAGCACTGGTAGAGGTGTCTCAGACGATGTTAGCGACTGCAGAATGACAACAATCAGTGGTGCAGTTGGTTCCAGCTCGGTGGCTTGACAGGCTCAAAAATGTCCTTTAAGGCAGACGCTGATTGATGCTGATTCTTCCTAGCTTCTTCACTGGACTTGTGTTGTCCTTTAAGGAGGCTGAGGAGAGTGTTTCAGGCAACAGCATTCTCCTTGGTTTGGTTGAGAGACTCTCTGGCACTTCCCACCTAGGAAGCTTGCTTGCAGAGCCTAGCAGGGCATGCTGTTTGATGGCTGTGTATGGAGCTGCTGGAGGGTCCTCTGGATGCAGTATCTCCCTCTGTTTCCTGCGAAGTGTTCAGCGGTGGGATCTCACTTCCCTCTTGGAGGTCCTGCCTGCCTTCACTGGAAGAGGATGTAAGGCAGACTTTACCTTCAGCCAGGGTCCAAATGAGTTCTTCTTGTTACTCCTTGCAAAGTCTTCAGATGACCTGCCCAAAATAGGGGCTCAACCCTCTTTTAAAGCCAGATGGGCGACAGTGATTGCTGTAGGCTAAGCCTAACTTAATGAACAAATCCTGGGTCCCCACCAACAATATCCTTTATGCATGAGGTCATAACCAGAGTGATTTGCAACAGATAAGGTAAAGGGGTGAAAACATGTACTACTAAGTCCCACCCATCTTTCTGTCTGATGTGGAGCAAAGGGCCTCTCTAGTTTATGGAGCTCTCTGTATTTCCTGATTAAAGCGGCAGTTCTCCCTTAAAGTTGCGGCGGAAACAGACTTTCTGTCTCCATCAATCCACATACCCGTACCTGCTGAATGGGATCCCCCTGTGGGGGTTGCCTAATGTAAACACATAGTCCCAGACATGATAGGTCACTGCCCTCGATACTGAGAGGCAGGAGCTGGCTTCAGTTTGACACAGTGCATATCAAAGGTTGTTGGGGTTTTCTGTCTCTTTTGTACACCTCTGCAGCTAGGCCCCATGTGCGTCTGTTCGATGTATACTCTATTAGTGTGCTAATTATGTTAATTGCAGCCACTATTCTGCAGTGCTTACACAAAAGGACAGGGCGGATCCACCTTTGATAGTTAATTAGGCTGGCCATGGCAGGAGGAAGGTTTTGGCCCTCCCGCTTCTGAGATGCATCAGGTACTCCACCTGTCAGATCCCAAATAAATATGACACGGAGGACTGTGTCTATAGGCTGTGTCCACCCAGAGTACCCTGGTCTATGTATATGTCGTGCGGTGAGCATAGGAACATTTGTGCGGATTAGCCCCACACATTTTCCAGAGGTTGATCTACCATCATTCAATTTCATATACAATTTCAGAAAAGCCCAGGCGAGCGCACACCCACTGTGCAGATGGTCGAATTACTCACAATGTTAAAATAAATTCTATTTCCAGCGACCTTGTAATAAAAATAGGCAAAAAGGGCTGGTAGGGGCTGCATGCTGTGGAAGGGTGGCCATGGGGTGCATTGTGGGGTTAGAAGTGCTGGTTTACACTCCCCAAAATGACCAGTGGAATTGCGCGAGTTATCAAATGTTTGGCTCAGTGACCCACAAAGTTCTTCAGGACACTTTTCGGGGAGTTTGCCCATCGTTACATGAGATGCCATGATAATATAAACAAAGGCTTTAACATTTGTCAAGCCCTCTTGCATACAAATGCATGTGAATTAACCAGGCACACTGATACAAGTGCTGATGAAAGCTAAAGATTTTGGCTTTCGTGGTTTTAAAAATTGTTTGTCTTAAACACACACACACACAAACACACCTGCACACACATGGAGGCAGAAGGAGGATCAATGGAGGGTAAGGCAGGCAATGAGACAGGAGCGGGGTTGGGGGGAACATGTCGAGGGAAAATGGAACTAAGGGTTGATAGCTGGAGGTTTGTAAAAGAAGAATATGAGCAAAAGGGTATTGATACATTGGTATTTCCTACCAGGCTGATGGTGTTAAAGGGTTGAGCTGGGTGGAACAATCAAATGTCAATGGGGTCTAGCTCTGTCACTCATCTTTCTGAGGGTGGTGAAATGTGAACATTTGAGGTGTCTAACATTGCATGGGTAGATGAAATATTACATGGCCAATCCTACTGCAGTCTCCACATCTCCTGTTCCCTCCTGGGCCATCTCTACGGCTCTTGCCTCTCATTTCACCACTAAAACCCAGGACATCATGTCCTTGCTTTCCTCTTCTTCTCCCTCTACCTCTCTCAGGTCCCCTTTGCCATCCCTCCCTCTCCTCTTTCTTTTTCATAATTCTCTCTGACACCACCTGACGATGTCTCTAGACAAGTCCGATCTATGAAAGTGTCATCCAAACAGGTGCTCCCTTGCTCCTCCAGAACCATCAAGGACCACATTGCCACCCTCGCTCTAGCCCTGTCCGATTTCTGCAATCACTCTTTCGCCCCTGGATATTTCCTCTTCCTCCTTAAGAACTCCCTTGTGCGCCCCCTCCTAAAAAAAGTCTTCTGCCGATCCTACATGTCTGGAAAACTATCATCCAATTTCTATCACTCCTTTCCTGGGATAACTCCTTGAAAAGCTGGCCATCTCCCAACTCACTGTCCACACTGAATCTGAAAGCTGCCTCCGCAATGATCAGTCTGGCTTCAGAGCAGCCAGAGGCACAGAAACTGCTCTCCTGAACACTTGTGAAGATCTGCTCTCTAACCTTGACTCCAGCTCTCCCTCTGTCCTCATCCTCCTTGACCCTTCTTCTGCGTTCGACATGGTCAATAACGCACCCTGATCAACAGACTCCTTGTGAGCCTGGGCATCATGGATAAGGCCGTGGCGTGGCTGACCTCCTTCCTCCTGGACCTTCCCTCCCAGTTCCAACTTGGATCCTTTCTCTCCACCACCTCTCTGTCCACATGTGACGTCCCCCAGGGCTCTATCCTCTCACCCTGGCTCTTCAATGTCTATCTGGCCCCTTTGGCCCACCTGATCTTCTCCTTCTCTTCTACCTTTCGGTGTTATGCAGATGACACTCAGCTCTCTTCCATTCTTCCCTCAGCCTCATCTCCTCCCTCACTCATTTCTGACCGTCTCTCCATGATTCAGGATTGGTGTGCCTCCAACTATCTTTGCCTTAATGCCAGTAAGACAGAGATCCTTCTTATTAGGACACCTGCTCCTGCTTTCCCGATATCACTCTGGACGCTCTCCCTGGGCCATCTTGCCTCACCTTCCAGTGAGGCAAAAAACCTTGGTGTCATCTTCGACTCCACTCTCTCCTTCTCTCCTCACATCATGGAACTTGCCAAAAAGGCCCACTTCCAGCTGCACCTCCTCAAAGGTATTCTAGCTTTTCTCACTGTCTCCAGAGATGTGGTTCTCTCCAGGCTGGACTATTGCAACAGCCTTTTTATCAATCTGCCTCCCTCTACTCTTCGCCCCCTGCAACTAATCCAGAGCAGGACTGCAAGACTTATCCTTGGCCTCAAGCCCAGGGACTGTATCTCTCCAGCCCTTATATTGCTCCACTGGCTCCCAGTGGCTGCAAGGATCAAGTTCAAGACCCTCTGCATCGTCCACAAGGCTTTCTGGGGCCGGGGCCCACACTGCATACAACTCTCTCTTCCAAAATACCTTCCTTCTAGAGCCCTTTGCTCAGCTACCTCCAGCTCTCTGAGGGCCAGACGCTTCTCCAGGCAGAGAGTGGGGGGTAGATCTCACTCCTCTGCAGGTGCCTCCCTTTGGAACAGTCTCCCTGCCACTCTCAGACTTGAGCTGGGCCACTTACCTAGAGCTGCGTTGCCCTGGCTGCACTTACTCAGAGCCATACTGCCCTGATTGTACTTCCCCTTTTCCTCTCCCTTGCCCTTCCCCCTCTCCTTCTCTCTGCACTTCTCATTGTTGTACTTGCACGATCCGAATGACACAAGGATTAGTAGGATTGTTTGCCTTGTCATCCCTATGTGTTCCTTCCCTTGTCTTCTGGCGCCTACCAATACTTGTGTAAAGGCGTCTTATAAATTCATATCATATCATATCTCTGAGACTCAGGTAGGGCATGGACAGAATCACTCAAAATGTCGGTGTGTCTTGCTCACCCTTTTCGCCTTGTCACAGTGATCAAATGCGTATCATTGAAGTTCCCTTCACTTGGTGCCAAGGGAATGGAGAATTCAGGTCTGTACAAGCAAGATCTGCGAGCAAAGATTCTACACAGAACTGACAAAGACTATTTCAGAATTAATAATTTTAAATTATTTGTGACTGTTTCGATTAAAACATTTGTGGTGATCTGTTTTCCCCAAATGAACTATTCTTGATCCCCTTAATAGTTACACCTTAATTCTTAGGTACATTTCTATTGACTACTTAAATTGTAGCCTCTCTATGCTTTTGACTTTTACTCCTTACATATTAGTCAGTACTAATTGAAGAGTGGGAGTTGTAATCTGAATTAGTTCTTAATTGGTAACAGTGTTTTTATTTACCTTGAGAAACCGGAGTTCCCTAAGAATTCTGGCAGAGTTGAAATTTTAGGTCCAGTCGGCAAAAGCTAAAGGGTACTTCATTTGCCCCTGTCTGCAGTCCACTGTGTGGTGCATTGACGAAACTCAACCAACTAGTGTTAGGCCTCTCCTGCTCCACTCTTTCAGTTCGGAACACATCCCCAAGCAGCTTGTGTGATACACACTGGAGAGGACATGGGCCTTGGTCGTCAGTGTAAAGGAGGCATGTTATCACAAGTATAACAGTGACACAAGAGGTGCAATTTAAAAATAAAATTAGATTCATGGGGTTTGGAAAAACTCATACTTTGCCCTATAGCTATGATGGGAGTGGTCTCTACCATCAAATAATAATGAAAACACAGTCCTAGTCAGTCTCTGTCCAATCAAAATAGCCTATACTAACAAAACATAATGCCTGCCATATCTCTACACAAAATGTATGTAAAGGGGAATGTGTATGCAAAGGAAAATCAGTGTTATAACATAAAGGATCAAAATCGCTGAGTCAGCTCTCCTCTGCATGTTGGCCAGCACGGAGTAAGGCGTCCCCGTAGACAGGGTGACACACTCAGGTTCAGGTTCTTAAAACAAAGGCAGTTCAGATCATGGATCGAGGCCCTCCTGGTCTTCCACATTAAAGTCTCTAATTCCAGCTTTCAAAAATTCTTTCACAGTTCAACAAAATGTTCACAGTTCAACAAAAAGTTAACATAGGTCTCCCTCCATCAGGCTCAGAACTTTCAAAGCAAAAAGTTCACGTAGGTATCCCTTGGTCGGGCTCGAACCTTTCAACCAAAGCACTTGCAGGGGTTCCCTTCCCCAAGCTGAATTCACATTCTTTGGGGGTTCCCTTCCCCTAACTAATCACACTTCCGGTCTTCTTCAGTCTGGCTCGGACCTTTTCCTGATTTCCAAGACTTTTGAATGTGCAAGGTTTATTAAACTGCACTTTTTACGTTGGAGTGCTGTCTATCAAGACTCTGAGGTTTTTCACCATTACACTCCTTCTTCATTCCCCTCCCTGACACCCTATTCCCCCTTTTTACCCTTTCTCTCTCTCTCTCTTTCTCTCTCTCTCTCTCTCTCTCTCTCTCTCTCCTCTCTCTCTCTCTCTAGTACCCCCGTCATAGTTCTATTTATATTCCCCCTTCTTTCCTATGACCTCTCTTCCTTCTACTCACTTTACTCCCTACTCTCTCTCCCTCATTCTTCCTTCCCCATGCCCCTTCTCTCCTCCTCCTTCTCATATGCAAATTGTTCTACATACAGTTTTTTGGTTTGATTCATGTGTATTGTTATTGCTTCTACTGTTCCATGTTGGATGTATTATTGTTGTTAAACTGTAAAGCGATTTGGATCAAGGTGCTATATAAATACAATAAATACAAATACAAATACGAGTTGTTCCCGGCATAACATACACAGTTCTAGCATATCTTAAAGGTCAATATTGGCCAGTAATTCATAGGGTCACTTCTGTCCCCTTTTTAAATATCGGAATTACCACTGATCACTTCCAGGAAGGGGGCATATGTCCCTGTGACTTATTAATGGTCATCGAAAAGTCTAAACTTATAGGTAACTGTCTTCTTTTGAATTTGAAAGGCATATCTGTATCAGATGGTATGAGGCGTATGCATGATATAAGAACAGTATCTAAGTTCCATTGATTACACAGGCCTCTATGATGTGCCTTTGTAGATGTGTAATTGTTAACCTTGTTCCATTGCAGAGTCCCTGTGATGGCATAAAATTGCATAGTAGCATAATTACGTAGATCTCAAGGCTCAAATAGACTCACTGAGAGACTAGGGCAAGGCGGCCCTATTGCTACTGCGTGATCTTTCTGCTGCGTTCGACTTAGTCGACCACAAGACCTTCTGCAATCACCTAGACTCCGCAGCACACTTCTCACGAGAGGCGATAGGCTGGATCAAATCCTTCCTCGACAATAGAACCATGCGCTTCTTCACACCTCTAGCAGCTGGAGACCCCATACCCATCACATGCGGTGTGCCACAAGGCTCTTGTGTATCACCCACCCTGTACAACATTTTCACGAAGCCACTTTTTGATGATCTAGATGGCCTGGGTATCACCTACACTAATTATGCCGATGATACTCAGATCCTCATTCTGTTGATTGGAGATTATGATAAGGATTTGGCCTTTGCGAATAGAGTGTACCTCATCATCCAGGCATGGATGTCCTCCCACGGTCTATGTCTGAATGATGACAAAACAGAACTCCTCATCCACGGCACTCCCGCCCACCTCACTAAACTAGGACAACATTACTCCAACTTCATAATAGACAAAAACAATATTAAAGTAGCCAAAGAGGTCTACCTGGATTCCACACTCTCCTTTGCCAAACAGGTCAACGCCATATCTTCATACACCGCCTATACCTGCAAGCTAATCAGAGCGGCCAAGCCATTTCTATCCTCCAATAACTGCATCACCCTAGCAAGAGCCCTTGCCTTATCCAAAATGGACTATTGTAACGCCTTATATGTGGGTAGTAACAAATACATAATCAATAAAATTCAGATCTTACAAAATAATGCTTTGAGAGCCACCTTAATTTTCCCTAAGAAAACCCATATTTCCGATTTTAGAAGATCTAACAACTGGCTTTCCACTAAAGACAACATTTTCCTCAAAACTGTCTCCTTGACACACAAATTTCTCCATTCCACTGTTCCACAATATCTTACATCTAGATTCACTAGACAACACTCCAAGCGCCCTACCAGATCAGCCAACGCTAACCTCCTACTGGTGCCCAGATTCAAATGCATCAAGACCGGAGGAAGCAGCTTCCCGGTCAAAGCTGCCCAATACTGGAATTCTCTTCCTCCTTCCTTGAGGGAAAACACACCCTATTTACGATTCAGGACAAATCTTATCCACTGGCTCA
Organism: Ambystoma mexicanum; assembly: GCF_040938575.1. NCBI lineage: Eukaryota > Metazoa > Chordata > Amphibia > Caudata > Ambystomatidae > Ambystoma > Ambystoma mexicanum. The sequence goes on along the minus strand of NC_090931.1, from coordinate 859,482,312 downwards.
AGGAAAACGACCGCTGACAGGTTCTCATTTCTACCGCCCTGACTAGCATCACTGCATGCTCTGTACATATGTATATTACTCTTACTCCTGTTATCTATGCTGTCTCACGTTATGTAATTTGTGTCCCACATCTGTAAACATTTGTACATTTTGCCATGTGTTATTTCATGTCTGACCATGCACAGCAATGTAACCAAAGCTGAACAATCCTCTTGTTGCCTCTTGCACCCTGATACCCTTGGGCCTTGGGCGCACTATAAATAAACAAACAAACACTAGGCATTCATCCTACAGCGTTTCGCTCTTTAGAGACTGAAAACTTGAGCTGGTAATAAACTGTTCATTGACACTGGTACCGCTGTGCCCTGTGTGAAAAGAAGTGTGGGTGGGAAAAAGTAACTTGAAATTATTCTGAATATTTACGATAGTGGAAGGTGAAGGTGACCGCATAGAGCTGTGCTCATTCTGTTTGTTAAAATGATAGTTGTTATTGAAATGGAAGACAGAAGTACATTTTGCCATTTGGACAGCCGAGGGCAACCTAACACTGACAAATTGAATCAGCCGAGTACGGCAACATACCTAAGCATTTTATATATATATAGATTGTGGCCCGTAGGCAAGATCCCCTTTCTTCAAACCAAGGAAATGCTTTGGGACTTGAGGAGTGTGGTGCTGCAACTCATCAGTTTGATTGTGGCTGGGTTACGTTTCAGACTGTTTTCTCATCATCCATTAATCTACATCCCCAAGGCATGCACTAAAATCCAGAAGGACCTCAAAGGGGATTCCAAGACTCTAGCAACAGCCTTTAACCCTGAGTGAAGAGCACTGTGGGGATTGCATGTCAGTGTTCCAGGGTTGGGGTTCCTATGTTTTTCATAGCCTTATGTGCCAGTCGAAAGGAAATACAATCATATTGTTATTGTTATTGGTATTTAGCATTTATATAGCGCCTTATATACCATTGGTATGGTCTGAAGGCGCTCGTAGGTTCAATGCCCTTGGGAACCGAAGTTCAGGTCAGTAGAGAGAGTAGAGAGAGTTCAAAGGTGCGTGTGCCAACCAGGTATGTGTGCAGCTGGTGCGGAATTCGTGTGGTAGCTGCTTCTTAGCAGTAGGTGTGGTGGTTCAGAGATCAGGAGTATGTGTTCGCTCTGGCAGGATTTATCCAGACCGAGTGTGGCTGCGTTAGGCCTGAGGAGAACGCCTGGCTGGGGGGTGTGAAACCAGCAGTGTTTACTTAGAGTGATGGGGAGTGAGCGGTAGATGTTGATATGAGAACAGTTATACCGAATGGTGTCATAGTATCTCTGTGTTCTAGTTGAGTGGTGGTGTAAAGAAGAGAGTAAGCGTGGAGTGTGGTATGATATATGCCCTTTCAAATGTTCCCTGCATTCCAAAGCATATTATGTACGTCACGCAATTCTATGCAATCAGGTCCGTTCTATGCATTTTATTCACTTCAGGCGTTCAGGATTGTCCTACACATTCCTGTCTGCTCGACACACTCACGCACTCTAGTCCGCCTTGCGTGCTCTAGTCTATCCCTCATTCTCCAGTGTGCCCTACGCATGCTCGCATGTATTTCATACACATGCACTCCTGTCTTCTCCGCGCATGCACTCCGGTCTACCCCGCGCATGTACTCCTGTCTCCCTATGCACTCATCAGCTGTGTATACTCGTCCGCTCTGTATACTCATCCGTTCTGTACGCTCATCTGCACTGTATGCTCATCCGTTCTGTACGCTCATCTGTACTACACACTCATCTGGTCCACATATTCATCTGCTCAACATGCTGCTCGTCCACTCTTCGTACTACTCAACCGCTCTACGTACTACTCATCCGCTCTACGTACTACTCATCCGCTCTACGTAGTCATCTGTTCAACACTCTCATCCGCTCCACACATTCATCCGCTCCACACACTCATCCTTTCCATACATTCATCTGCTCCACACATTCGTCCGCTCTACGTACTTGTCTTCACTACGTACTCATCTGTTCCACACACTTATCCGCTCAACGTATTTATCCGCTCCACATACTCATCCGCACCACACACTTGTCCGCTCTAGATACTCGTCCACTCTACGTACTCGTCCGCTCTACGTACTTGTCCACTCTACATACTTGTCCGCTCTACGTACTCATCCTCTCTACGAATTTATCCGCTCCACATACTTATCCGTTCCCCACACTCATCCACTCCCCACAGTCATCCGCTGTCCACTGCCATCCACTTTCCACACTTATCCGCTCCCTACGCTCATCCACTCTCCATACTCATCCACCCTCCACACTCATCTGTTCCCCCACTCAGCCGCTCTCCACAACTCAGCCGCTCTCCACAACTCAGCCGCTCTCCACAACTCAGTCGCTCTCCACACTCAGTCACTCTCCACACTCAGCTGTCCCCACACTCACCCGGTCTCCACACTCCATACTTATCCGCTCCCTAACACTCATACACTCCCTACACTCATCCGCTCCCCACAGTCATCCACTCCCCACAGCCATCCGCTCTCCACACTTATCTGCTCCCTACGCTCATCCACTCTCTACACTCATCCGCTCCCCCATTCATGCGTTCCCCCATTCAGCCGCTCTCCACACTCAGTCGTTCTTCACACACAGCTGCTCCCCGCACTCAGCTGCTCCCTACACTCACCCACTCTCCACACTCTACATTTATCCGCTCCCTATGCTCATCCACTCTCCACACTCGTCCACTCTCCACGCTGATCCGCTCCCCACCCTCATCCGTTCCCTCCACTCAGCCGCTCTCCACACTCAGCTGCTCTCCACACTCACCCGCTCCCCCACACTCAGCCGCTCTCCACACTCAGCTGCTCCCCATACCCACCCACTCTTCATGCTCAGTCGCTCCACACACTCATCCGCTTTCGGCAGTCATCTGTTCTCCACCTACATCCGCTCTCTGCACTCGTGTGCTCCCCACACTCATCCGCTCTCCACACTCATCCGCTCTCCACACTCATCCGCTCTCCACACTCATCCGATCTCCACACTCATCCACTCTCCACACCCATCCGCTCTCCACACCCATCCGCTCTCCATAGTCATCCGCTCTCCACACTCATCCACTCTCCACACTCATCCACTCTCCACACCCACCCGCTCTCCACACTCATCTGCTCTCCACACCCATCCGCTCTCCACACCCAATCCGCTTTCCATACTCATCTGCTCTCCACACTCATCAGCTCTCCACACTCAGTCGCTCTCCACACTCAGTCGCTCTCCACACTCAGCTGTCCCCACACTCACCCGCTCTCCACACTCCATACTTATCCGCTCCCTAACACTTATACACTCCCTACACTCATCCGCTCCCCACAGTCATCCGCTCCCCACAGCCATCCGCTCTCCACACTTATCCGCTCCCTACGCTCATCCACTCTCTACACTCATCCGCTCCCCCATTCATGCGTTCTCACATTCAGGCGCTCTCCACACTAAGTCGTTCTCCACACTCAGTCGTCCTCCACACTCAGCTGCTCCCCGCACACAGCTGCTCCCTACACTCACCCACTCTCCACACTCTACACTTATCCGCTCCCTACGCTCATCCGCTCTCCACACTCGTCCACTCTCCACGCTCATCCGCTCCCCACCCTCATCCGTTCCCTCCACTCAGCCGCTCTCCACACTCAGCCGCTCTCCACACTCAGCCGCTCTCCACACTCAGCTGCTCTCCACACTCACCCACTCCCCCACACTCAGCCGCTCTCCACACTCAGCTGCTCCCCATACCCACCCACTCTTCATGCTCAGTTGCTCCACACACTCATCCGCTTTCGGCAGTCATCTGTTCTCCACCTACATCCGCTCTCTGCACTCGTGTGCTCCCCACACTCATCTGCTCTCCACACTCATCCGCTCTCCACACTCATCCGCTCTCCACACTCATCCTATCTCCACACTCATCCGATCTCCACACTCATCCGCTCTCCACACCCATCCGCTCTCCACACCCATCCGCTCTCCACACTCATCCGCTCTCCATACTCATCCGCTCTCCACACTCATCCGCTCTCCACACACATCTGCTCTCCACACTCATCTGCTCTCCACACTCATCCGATCTCCACACTCATCCGCTCTCCACACTCATCCGCTCCCCACACTCATCCGCTCTCCACACTCATCTGCTCTCCACACCCATCCGCTCTCCACACCCAATCCGCTCTCCATACTCATCTGCTCTCCACACTCATCAGCTCTCCACACTCAGTCGCTCTCCACACTCAGTCGCTCTCCACACTCAGTTGCTCTCCACACTCAGCTGTCCCCACACTCACCCGCTCTCCACACTCCATACTTATCCGCTCCCTAACACTCATACACTCCCTACACTCATCCGCTCCCCACAGTCATCCGCTCCCCACAGCCATCCGCTCTCCACACATCCGCTCCCTACACTCATCCACTCTCTACACTCATCCGCTCCCCCATTCATGCGTTCCCCCATTCAGCCGCTCTTCACACTCAGTCGTTCTCCACACTCAGTCGTTCTCCACACTCAGCTGCTCCCCGCACTCAGCTGCTCCTTACACTCACCCACTCTCCACACTCTACACTTATCCGCTCCCTACGCTCATCCGCTCTCCACACTCGTCCACTCCCCACCCTCATCCGCTCCCCACCCTCATCCGTTCCCTCCACTCAGCCGCTCTCCACACTCAGCCGCTCTCCACACTCAGCCTCTCTCCACACTCAGCTGCTCTCCACACTCACCCGCTCCCCCACACTCAGCCGCTCTCCACACTCAGCTGCTCCCCATATCCACCCACTCTTCATGCTCAGTCGCTCCACACACTCATCCGCTTTCGGCAGTCATCTGTTCTCCACCTACATCCGCTCTCTGCACTCGTGTGCTCCCCACGCTCATCCGCTCTCCACACTCATCCGCTCTCCACACTCATCCGCTCTCCACACTCCTCCGATCTCCACACTCATCCGTTCTCCACACCCATCCGCTCTCCACACCATCCGCTCTCCACACTCATCCTCTCTCCACACCCAATCCGCTCTCCATACTCATCCGCTCTCCACACTCGTCCACTCTCCACACTCATCCGCTCTCCACACTCATCCGCTCTCCACACTGATCCGCTCTCCACATTCACCCGCTCTCCACATTCATCCGCTCTCCACACTCATCGGTTCTACATGCTCATCTGCTCTCCACGCTCATCCTCTCAACATGCTCGTTCGCTCTTACACGTTCATCTGGTTTAAGCGTTCATCCAGTCAATACATTTGTCCGTTCAGTATAGTCATCAGTTCTATGCCCTCCTGCGATTTATTCGCTACTCTGTATTTACGTACTCATCAACTCTACACAAACTCATCAACTCTACACGCTCGTCCGCACTACACACCCAACCACTCTAAACACTCATTGGCTTTAGTATGTTCATCTATTCCATCCGATCTCCATACTCATTTGATCTTTTTAGTCGTCTGTTCTTCCACTCCTGCACTTCATCTATGTCATTCACTACGTTCCCTCCTCATTCATTATGTCCATTTCATCAGTTTAGATCTCCTTACTTTCCCAATGATTTATTCCTATTATCCACTTCACTGTTTTGATCTACATTACTTGTTTAGTTCTGTTTGTCTTTCTAGTTTACATTCACGTTTAATAGCTGTCAATTTTCGCTTCAGGTAGTTTGTTGGGACGGTGTTATTGTGATGATGTTAGTTTGGAAAACCGGTTGGTTTTAGAGGAAGAGCCAGGTTTTCAGTAGTTTGCGGAAGCACATTAAGTCCTCAGTTAGGCGGATGTGGGGTGGGAGCGAGTTCCACAGGGTTGGGGCCAGGGCTGAGAATGATGATCCGCCTTACCTGACTGAGTTTGTCTTAGGAATTACTAGGAGGCTGGCTGAGCTTGATCTTAGGGTGCGAGTGGGATGATAAGGTATTAGTTTGTCTTGAAGATATTGAGGTCCAGTTTTATGCAGTGCTCGATGGGAGAAGCATAAGGTTTTGAAAGCCACCCTACGGGCTACTGGGAGCCAGTGCAGTGTCTTAAGAGCTGGGGATACATGGTCTCTTGAACTGAGCGCAAGTAGCAATTTGGCTGCCGCGTTTTGTGCCCTTTGGAGTTTATTCAGTTGGTAGGCATGGATTCCGAGGTATATGGGGTTTGCGTAGTCCAGTCTTGATATAACAGTTGATCGGACCGCAGAGAGTCTGTTGGGAAATGAGAGATATGGAAAGATGCGTCTAAGGGTTTTAAGGTGGTGGTGGCAGGACTTTGAGACATTGTTGACTTGGCGCGAGAGTGTTAGGTCAGAGTCCAGGGTGCATCCAAGATTTTTCACTGTGTTCGAGGGTGTCGGTGAGTTGCCCATGGCGGGTGGCCAGGGAAGTGGGTGCGGAAGAAGATCGAAGTTGCCACAAACCATGATTTCTGTTTTGGAGGGGCTTAACAAGCAGTGGCTTTGGGTCATCCAGAGTTCTATGTTAAGGAGGCAGGATGCCAGGTCAGGTCGGGAGTTGGGTTTCGAGTTCAGGAATTTTATAATTAGTTGAGTGTCGTCGGCGTAGTTGTAACACAGGATGTTGTGTGAACGAATTATTGGTGGGAGGGTGATCAGGTAGAGATTGAACAGGAGGGCGGATAGACATGCTCCTTGTGGGACTCCCGTGTCGACTGGTCGGGCTTCGGCGGTAAAGCTGGAGAGTGTCGTTATTTGGTGCCTGTCTTTGAGGAATGAAGCTATCCATTTAAGAGCGGTTCCACGAATTCCTAGGGAGTGGAGGCGGTTTAGGAGGATTGAGTGATTGATCGTGTCAAAGGCGGCCGATAGGTCGAGAAGGATTAGTGCGGCGCATCCCGCGGAGTCTGCTGTCATTTTAAGGTCATCCCAGATCGTGGTTAGGGTGGTTTCGGTTCTGTGACGTGATCTGAAACCAGATTGGGCGGGGTGTAGGAGATTGTTGGCTTCGACAAAGGCATTTAGTTGAGAGTAGGCGGTTCGGTCAATGAGTTTGGCAAGGAACCTGGTGTTTGAGATGGGGCGGTAGTTTTTGGGCTCGAGAGGGTCGAGTGAAGGTTTTTTAATTAGAGGTTTGACGTGCACCATTTTGAATGCGTCGGGAAAGATACCGGAAGAAAGGGAGGCATTTATGATAGATCTTGCGTGTTCTCCTGCGCAGGTTGAAGCAAAAATTTCTTTAAGGCTTGTGGCTGGGCAAGGGTCCAGTGGTGATCCAGAAGGTTTGAGGGCAGATAGAAGTTTGAGAAATTGTTCTGGTGATATTGGACTAAAGGATTCGAACGTGGGTTGCGTAGAGGTCGCAGCTGATGGGCTGGCAGGTACGGGCGTAGGATTGCGTGGTGGCTGTAAGAGAGCCGGTTTGGTGGTTAGAGTTTTTGTCCTTTCGATAGCCGTGGTGTAAAAGTGGAGGGAGAGTGAGTCGCATAGTGATTGTGATGGGGTCGGGACGGTTGTGTCACAAGCCGGATTGGTGAATTCGGAGATGATTTTGTGGAGTTCTTTGCTTGGGTTTTTGCAGTTTAGGATTCGGGTGTTGTAGTGGGCTTTTTTTGCTTTCCGGATTTCGGCCTTGTACCGGTACAGGTGTCGGGCTAAGGTGGTCCTGCTTTCGTGGGTTTTCTCTTTCTGCCATTTGCGTTCTAGGTATTTGTATTGTCGGTTAATGGTCTTCAACTCAGGAGTGAACCATTTGGGGAAACGGCCACGGCAGGTTGATGGTTTGCAAGGGGGGGTGAGCGGCATCAGAGATGCGTTGAGCCATGAATCAAAGGCCTCAGGGGTTAGTTGGTTGTTGAGATGGCAGGTAGGTGGTGGAGACTGGAGGAGTGCCTCGGCTACGTCCGGGGTGATTATTAGTTTTTTCCAACATTTGCGTAGATTCAGAGGTTCAGATACGAGTACAGGAAGGGGGTCGGGTGAGTGGATGGCGAACGAGAGGATGAAGTGATCGGACCAGATGATAGGGGTGGGGGGCTTTAAATGAATCAGGGTGTTGGAGCTAAAGATGGCATCAAAAGTGTGTCCTTTGTAGTGAGTCGTGCCGTTTATGTGGGGTTGGAGATTAATTGCATCTAAGCCGTCAACCAGGGCGTGTGTCATAGGGTTGTTGGGGATGTCGAGCCATATGTTGAAGTCTCCAAGAAGGGTGAGGTTGGGATGGTTTAGTTGGAGGGTGGCGATAGAATCGCAAAGGTTGTTTGCGAATTGTCTATCGTAGCCAGGGGGCCTGTAGATTATTAGGAAGCTGTGTGAGAGCGACGGGGAGAGGGATAGTTTAACGAGGAGGGATTTGCAGGCTGGAATGGAGGGTTGGTTGTCGATGATTTAGGCACGGAGGAGAGATTTGAAGACGAATGCTACCCCCCTCCTCTGGACGGACAGTTCAGTGGGATGAGGGAGTAGTCAGGGGGAAAGGCTTCATTGGCGATTGGGCCGAAGTCGTCTGAGAACCAGGTTTAAGTGATGAAAACTAGGTCTGGTTTGACAGAATCGAGGAGGTCAAAGGTCTGTTTTTTGCTACAGAACGGGCGTTAAATAGGATACAGTTCACATTGGCAGGCAAGGTTGGTCTCGATGCTGGAGCGGGATGGGGCGGCAGGGTGGTTGATGCTGGAAGGGAATAGTGGGCGAGCAGAACATTTTGCAGGCTTCGGGCGAGGTTCGGTGGCTGCGTGTGATAGGATGATCGTGTTTGGGATGGGGGATTTGATGGTGGGGTGAGGGCGGTTAGGAGTTTCCGTTGCAGTTGATGAGAAATCGAGGGAGATGCGTTTCAGGAAGGGGGAAGCTACGGGGGAAGGAGGAGATTGAGGGAGAGAGGTGGTGGGTCGAGACAGGGGAGGCGAGGAGTGCTGAGAGATTGAGGGGGACCAGGGACGTTTCCTCTTTAGTTTCTTTGCTGCCATTGGTGTGTGAGAGAGGGTTGGGGGGACAGAGGGGGAGAGGGAAGCAGCTTCGGTTCTTGCTAGGGCTAGACGTGCAGTTTTTAGGGAGGGGAAAGGGTGCAGTCGGTGGGGGAAGGTGGCAGGGGTATGAGAGCAAGGCGGGGGTGGGTGATTGCGGGGTGGGGTGTGCCAGGTATGATAGTGAGGGGAATGGGTATGGTTAACGTTGGCGGGTCGGGGGTGGGGTTCAGAGGATGAGTGGTCTTAGGGTGAGTGGCTCGCCATTGTGCCCCCCTGGCTTGGTGTTTAGAGAGGGGAAAGGCAGGGAGTGCGAAGGAGGGTAGGGTTATTTGGGAGGGGGGGGACGGGAGGGAAGGCAGATCGGAGAGTGGGGGTGGTCCACCGGGGTCGTTTCTGACAGACTCAGGTGGAGTGGGTGCGCTCATGATTGGTGCGAGCTTTAGGTTGATTAAGGAGGGCTTTCTGATTGTAGTTCTGAGATCGGAGGTGGCACGCTTTTAGGTAGACTTCCAGGTTCAACTGCTCAAAGGCGATATTAGACTATTTGGTGCTTTCTAGATACAATTGTGGACAGAGATGATATTAGTTTATTAGGTACACTTCTAAGTTCACCTATCACAGAGAAGATATTCGGTCAGTCTCTAGATTCAATTTGCTTAGAGGGGGTATTATATTGTTAGTCACCGTTATAGGTCATACATTACACAGCTATACTGTTAGTTACACTAATAGGATTGAATAGGGCACGCTAGTGGGTGGACTTCTTTCAGTTCACCATTATACAGGGAGGGTATTAGGCATGAATCTAAATCAACTTTGTATTAGATTATTAGTCACCGTTTCAGATTCTTCATTACACAGCTATATTGTTAGTTATATTAATATGAATATTTAGGGCACGCTAGTAGGTGCACTTCTTTCAATTTGACTTTATACAGGGAGGGTATTTAGGGTCTTTGTACCGAGCGGTTATTAGGGAGATTGATCTGTTCGGTCCGGCATGGTATTACACTATTGCAATTTCACAGAGCGGCTATTGTGGTCACTTCAAATCGTAACTTTCCACAGATCGGCTAAATTCACAGAGAGGCTATTGGTCACAACTTCTAACGCAATTGGGTACACTTTAATGCAACCTTTCTCAGAGGGACTATTGGGCACAACTTCCACAGATTGGCTAAGTTCACAGAGAGACTATTGGTCACAACTTCTAACGCAATTGGGTACACTTTAAATGCAACTTTCTCAGAGGGACTATTGGGAACAACTTCTAAATGCAATTGGGTACACTTCTAAATACAACTTTCTCAGAGAGGCTATTGGTCACAACTTCTAAATGCAACTTTTCTCAGGGAGACTATTGGGCACACTTGTAAATGGAGTTTTCTCAGAGAGGCTATTGTGCGCAATTTCTAAATGCGATTGGTCACAACTTCTAAATGCGATTTGGTACACTTCTAAATGCGATTGGGTACACTTCTAAATGCAGTTGGGCACACTTCTAAATGCAACTTTTCTCAGAGAGGTTATTGGGCACAACTTCTAAATGCAACTTTCCTCAGGGATACTATTGGGCACACTTCTAAAGGCAACTTTCTCAGAGAGACTATTGGTCACAACTTCTAAATGCAATTGGGTACACTTCTAAATGCAATTGGGTACACTTCTAAATGCAACTTTCTACTCAGAGGATTCCTTAGTTGAGTGGGACGGTGATTGCCCTGTCCACACTTACTTATTGTTGGCTTCTTGCTTCTCCTGCGGATACCTGCAGATACGATCAGGAGCCGTCGAAGAGGAGCCGTCCTTTGCCTTGGGTCCTTAGCCGATGGGCTGCTGGGCAGAGGGCTGCCCTAGGAGGGCCAGTTAAGACCAGTGGGAGAGCTAATGGGAGGAGTGGAGGGCGTGCAGGGAGGCGGGATGAGGGTGAACAAGGCAGTAGGAGCAGGAGGGGAGGCGGGCCACTAGGCCAATCAGAGCGCGATGGGTGGGATGGGAGGCGGGAGGAGGGACAGCAAGGGAGCGGGGGTTGCGGGAGGGGGTTTCAGGGGCAGGCAGCCAAGAGTGGGGGTCAGGGGCTCCAAATGGGCCTCAAACAGGTCTCAATATCAGGGCCAAGGGCTCACACTCAACGGCAGGATGGAATCGTAAATGGAGGCCTCGGAGTAGCTGCGGAGGCTACACTTCCTGCAACACAGTCACTGGGCCAATCAGAGCGCGATGGGCGGGATGGGAGGTGGAAGGAGGGTGAACAAGGAAGTAGGAGCGGGAGGGTTCGGGAAAGAAGAGGCAGCAAACGGGGCTCAGATCCCACAGTAAGCACACAAAAGATGCTCACCAGATGGTGCAGGCCACGGTCTTGGGCACACTCACCCGCTTTCCAGGTTGGAAATGCGGCAGGCAGGGATTGTGGAGCGTATTAGGCCGATGGGCGGGATGGGAGGTGGGAGGAGGGACAGCAAGGGAGCGGGGGTTGCGTGAGGGCGTTTCAGGGGCAGGCAGCCAAGATTGGGGGTCGGGGCTCCAAATGGGCCTCAAACAGGTCTCAATATCAGGGCCAAGGGCTCTCACTCACCGGCAGGATGGAATCGTAAATATCTGTATAACAATGGCAGCCACCGTTGTGAAGTGCCAAGTCTTGGACAGTAGTTGGCTCTCTACAAACCTTGGGTACCAGCAGTGAAGTAGGACATTCTTTCTGAGAACACTCAGAATCTTTGGCATCCAAGTCTTCACCATCTTGGATGGGGCATGGAAGTCATGCAAGGGATCCACCAGGGTCTGACACTTGTGCAGTGAAGTGCTACAGAAAGGGTGGATGTGCACGAGGGTTGCGAACGTTTTTTCTCAGCCGGCATAATTGTGCCAAGTTCATGACTTTGCAACTACGCAAAGTTGCGGTTTCCTGCTTCCTACTTTTTTTTCACTGTACGGCAATAATTTCATGTTCTGCCCACACCATTTAATTAGCATATCAAATTCCCTGCCAATTCTCGTTGCGGCTAAAAATCAATAAACACGTGTAAGTGTGTAAAGTTCACATAAATAGACATGTCCACGCTGGGAAGCTTAGCACCATTTGCTGAAGTGTGTTGCTGCTAAAGACCAGATGATGTATCCAGGTGCTTCTACGAACAAGTATGTAGTCAAACATCATCACCGAAGGCAGTCCCGAGAGAAAAGCAGGAAGTGGAAACGGTATATTTGGGTGGAGACTGGAGACTGGTGTAGGCATTGCTTGCCCTTCTCGCCTCTGTCATTATTATTGGACATGGAAGTAATTGGTTCTATGAGAAATAATGACAGCGGTGTTTTGCAGGAATATTTCCTTGATTTGACGGCTATCAGCAGAATTCGTTTTTCGGTTACAGCTTTTCACAGAGGGCAAACAAATGCAGAACCTCAGAAGAAGCATTTATCATGCTAATAATCACACGTGCGCACATAAATGCCTGCAAACCTGATTTGGCGACATTGATTTGTTGTCTGGGAAGAACCGCAACTTCATGTGGTTTGTGAAGTCTTGGGGCGAACTACACAAATTGTGCAAATGTGATATCCTGCAACTTTGCATAGACCTAATATGCACTCACTCTTCTTGGGACAACGCCACCGTGCCTGCTTTCACATGTAGGTAAACCACAGGACTCGCACGATGTCCTTGGGAGATCAGAGAGGCAAAGGCACGGCCTGGACACCTCTTCTAGAAGAGGGGCACCAAAGCTTAGTGCAGTTTTCCGCATTGTAGCGAGTTGTGGCCAACAGTGGCGTCGCTAGGGGCGGGGCATGGGGGGGGGGCTCGTGCCCGCCCTTTGAAATCCTGGGTCCCCTCCTTGTGTCCCCCCACCTAAGGTGAACAGTGACCATGTTCTCTAGCTGTGGTGTTATTTGTGACACTCACTAAGGCAAATGTCTGCATATCACACAGCAAATACTCTCCTTTTGTCTCAAAGCTAGCAGTGATCTGGGTATGTATTCTGGCATTGGCATGAACAGGAGCACGAGCTGCTTCTCAGGTGTTCCGTCCCTGCTTCTGCACAGGGACCTCCATAGTGTGCAGAGCAGCTTGCAGCCCCTCCCATCAGAATGGAGAGCACAAAATGGCTAATGATGGGCCATTAGTCACTGAATGGTTTCGTGCCTGCATCCTGATGGGAGGGGAGCTGCAGTGGGGTGTGGGTAGTTGGTGTGCACAAAAGCCTCTCTACAGGAGTGCTTGTGACATCACACATTACCTTTCATAGGCGCCCCCCCCCACTTTTGGCTGTGCCCCCCCTACTTTTGTCTTTGGCCCCCTCTGTGCCCCCCCACCCCCAAATGTTATTCCTGGCGACGCCACTGGTGGCCACAAATATAATTTGGGTTGGCAAGACAAGACCAACCTTGCGCATGATGCATTCGTGCTTCTGCCTCGGATGGCACCGAGCATCTGTGATACACTGCAGAGAACCTGTTTGCCCCGTTGCTGGGCTGTTTCCAGCAGCAGGTACCTCATGCCCCCGCAGGCATTCTGTTTACAAGGCGCGTCCTTCTCGGAACGCGGGGATGACTTCTAGCAATTATTTAACCTCAATCCGACTGCACGGGCTGAGACAAAGGTTTCCGTGACTCATCCATTGACGGCTGTTCCAAAACCCAGGTGTAGCAAGTGATCCAATCTGCCATGTGTGATACCAGTGACGGGCTGTGCATTGCGGCGCCTTGCTTGATGTGCGCAGAGTATTGCATCCGTGGCTTAAGCGCCAAGGGCCCGATTCATGAAACTTTTACTGTGGTGAAAAGTGACTTTGCACTGCCAATTAACACCCTGCTTCACAGAGCGGTGCAAAGTCTATTTTTGTAATGCAAACTGACTTTGCACCACTCGCACCACTCTGTGAATCAGGGTATTTGTTGGCAGGGCCGGCCTTAGTGGCAGCAGCGCCCTGGGCAAATTGGCGCCCCCCCTTCGCCGCGCGCCCCTCCCCCTCCCGCTCCCCCCCCCCCGTCAACAGGGGGCAGGCGCAGCACTTTTATTTCTATCTCTCCCCGCGCCGGCACCTGGCAGTTAATGACTGTAATGGGGCGCTCATGCGCCCTTTTCCAATGAAAACCACCTCGCTCCTGCGTAGAAGTGGGGCGGTATGCATCTATATAGGGTGCTGATGGGCATCAGCACCCTTTTGTTATTAAATGCACCCCACTGCTGCTGGTGCATTTAATAACAAAAGGGCACCTGCCACACCTTTTCCCACTATGCCAGCTCGGGGGAGCCCCTGAAAGACTCCCCCGAGCTGGCGTGGTGGGGAGTAAAGCACCCTGGGGTGGCAGGACGCCCCGGCCGGTCACAGGGCCTGCCCTGCCCTAAGGCTGGCCCTGTTTGTTGGCAGTGCAAAGTCACTTTGCACCATGCTAAATGTTCCATGAATTGGGCCCTAAATGTGCCCTGATTTTGCTCTATGCGTTATTTGCTTCCCCTTTGTGCCATTGGTTCGGAGGCCGGCTTTACATACAGAGATATTGATGGTATCACGTGATTTCATTGCAGGATACATCAAGCACATCTTTTTCAGTGCAGAATATTCATTGCAATGACATTCACTGAACATACATAAAAAGCAAGCATTGGCAATGCCAACAGTTTGGATTGCATGTGGGCATGGGAAAGGCACTTGCCAGGAACTGCTGCAGTGGTTTTAATTGGCCATTGATGGTAGCAGGTGCAAAATGGTGCTAGTACTTGGACAACCAATAGCAGTGCCTAATACTTATACACAAGCCACACTACTGGATTTGACAATGCTCGTTTTAACTCGACTTCAACAAAGGCCCCAAAGTGCTGGTAAATCAAGTGGCTGAAGGCAGACCTGGTTAAGACCTTATCATTACACCAGTAGCATATTTACAGCTCCAATTAAGGCCTTCACTCTCAAAAGACTGCTTTGGAAAAACACTGGCAGGCAGGCACTTCAAGTGCTAGGTTTGATGGGAGGCATGAGGAAAGCGAGCTCAAAGAGTTCAAATGAGGAGGTGTTTTGGGTGGGGAGGGGCAGGAATGGGGTTGAAAGGGCCATAGGGATTAGCATGGCCATGGGCAGTCCATGTGCGGGCAAATAACCAATAAACACCTACAGACTGTGTGTCCCTCAGCATATGCCATCCCTCCCTTTAGGTACTCTAAAGCAATAGTTTTGGCAAGCGCTACCAAATAGCCCAGACTAAAAAGAAATTGCCACTTTTGGGGAAGCAGATATTTTCTTTTTAGGATTGGAGTAGGATTTGCGGGTAACAGGAGTTGTGGTGGAGTTCCTCTTGAATCTTTCAGCCGCAATGAATTAAAAAAAATGGTGAAAAAGTCTGCATACTTCTTTTTTCTATGTAGGGGTTACTGTTTGAAGAGAGACATGTTTGCTACGCTCAGTGCTTCGGTTTCCCCTTGGCAGTGCCATGTCAGAGCTCTGAAATGCAGCTAAGGGTCTGTGCAAACCCCTGTCGGCATTGCACTTTCCCCAGTGTCTGGCTTCCGTTATCGAATACCAGGCGCAGGAGACAGAGCTGCAGGGACTGCCACACACAAAAGCACATCTTTCACTGGTACAGGCATATACTTACATATATGCCTGCGTCACATCTAGATAAGATTGTGAATGTCAGCATGCCCGCACCTAGCTAAAACTGTGAACATTAGCTTGCATTGGATCTAGATAAGATTGTGAATGTTAGCATGCCCACACCCAGATAAAATTGTGAACATTAGCCTGCCTCACATCCAGATAAGATTGTGAATGTTAGCATGCCCACACCTAGATAGAATTGTAAACATTAGCCTGCGTCATATCTAGATAGGATTGTGAATGTCAGCATGCCCGCACCTAGCTAAAACTGTGAACATTAGCTTGCATTGGATCTAGATAAGATTGTGAATGTTAGCATGCCCACACCCAGATAAAATTGTGAACATTAGCCTGCCTCACATCCAGATAAGATTGTGAATGTTAGCATGCCCACACCTAGATAGAATTGTAAACATTAGCCTGCGTCATATCTAGATAGGATTGTGAATGTTAGCATGCCCACACCTAGATAGAATTGTAAACATTAGCCTGCGTCACATCTAGATAGGATTGTGAATGTTAGCATGCCCACACTTAGATGAAACTTGAATGTTAGCACGCCCACACTTAGATAGAATTCTGAACATTAGACTTCATCGCATCTAGATAAGATTGTGAATGTTAGCATGCCCACACCTAGATAGAATTGTAAACATTAGCCTGTGTCGCATCTAGATAGGATTGTGAATGTAAGCATGCCCGCACTTAGGTGAAACTTGAATGTTAGCACGCCCACACTTAGATAGAATTGTGAACATTAGTCTGCATCGCATCTAGATAAGATTGTGAATGTTAGCACGCCCACACTTAGATAGAATTGTGAACATTAGTCTGCATCACATCTAGATAAGATTGTGAATGTTAGCATTCCCACACTTAGGTGAAACTTGAATGTTAGCACGCCCACACTTAGATAGAATTCTGAACATTAGCCTTCATCGCACATCTAGATAAGATTGTGAATGTCAGCATGCCCACACCTAGATAAAATTGTGAACATTAGTCTGCATCGCATCTAGATAAGATTGTGAATGTTAACATGCCCACACTTAGATAGAATTGTGAACATTAGCCTGCGTCGCATCTAGATAAGATTGTGAATGTTAGCATGACCACACCTAGATAGAATTGTGAACATTAGCCTGCGTCGCATCTAGACATGATTGTACATTTTAGCATGCCCACACTTAGATAGAATTGTGGACATTAGCCTGCGTCGCACCTAGACAAGATTGTGAATTTTAGCACGCCCACACTTAGATAGAATTGTAAACATTAGCCTGCATCGCTTCTAGATAGAATTGTGAATGTTAGCTTGCCCGCACTTAAATGAAACCTGAATGTTAGATGTGCCAAAATTAGAATTGTGAACATTAGCCTCATCACATCTAGATAGGATCATGATTGTTAGCATGCTCACACTTAGATAGAATTGTGAACATTAGCCTGCGCCGCATCTAGATAGTATTGTTAGGGTTAGCAAGTGCTACACTTAGAATTGTGAATGTTAGCATGTTAAGTGTCAGGTAACCCACTAACCAATATAAACTCAAACTCTCTGCATACTTATCTCACTCAAAAAACTCACATAACCATCTCTCACACAACAAGCCACGTGCACTTCATAACACTGCAACAACACACGCAGACTGACACTGATCCAATACTCACACCAAAGCTCAGCACCCGGTGTATACCGAGTTGAAGCTGCCAACAGAACACCACTCCTCTCACTATCCTACTCCCTCTTCACCTTACTAACCTACCCCACCTTGTTGTTTACAGATCCGCCAGAGACCCTGGGGACCAACTCCATTGGTAATGGTGCGCGGTACAAATACCTTTAACATTTAACATTTAACATAGACAGTTGCCATTCCTCCAGCATGCCCACTGCCAGCAGATGCAGGAAAATAATCTGCCCGTGAAAAGCAATCTGCAGCGGAAAATTCTCTTTCGAAAATCATGCCACCTGCAGAATGCATGTATTGCCCATTCCCTCTCCCTGGCACTTCTTACTCTCCCTTCCCCATGCACTTTTGCGCAGTCGCACTTGCATTATCTGAGTGACACAAGGCCTAGTAAGATCATCAGTCTTGTCCTCCGTCTTCCCCCCTCCCTGTCTTGTAGCGCCTAGAAACACTTGCGTACAGGCGCGTTATAATTGACATATATCATATCAATTGGATATGCACATAGCTCATGAGGATCATGGAATCCTTGTGTGAACCTGGGCCAAAGTTCCATTTTGGAACACTCACAGAGTAGGAATGACTGCGTGGAAATGGCGGCATTTCCTGACAGAGCACGGTCTATGAAAGGCAGGCACCACTGGGACACAGTTGCTTGCATCCTATTGGCGAGTCATCAGTGTTATATTGAAGTACCTTTTACATAGCAGTCAATATTGGGTACTACCAACGCCCTCAGCAACAGAGGGGTCTTGCAGTGGCTGTCCATATCCGAGGTAACAAACTGACTAACAAGCATGGTGGCTTCTTGCATATAGCACTTAATACCGTCTTAAAGCCATTATTTCAAGGCGCTCTGGCGGAGAGGAGAAAGGGAGGGTGAGGGGAAATAGTAGGGAGGTAAAGATGGGGAAGAAGAAAGGTTGCTTCGGGGCAGACACAGGGGATGGGGACAATGAAAAGACAATGTTATATCTAATGGCTCCATGGAGTGTCGCACGCCACTCCATATTTGCTGATGGAACTCCATGGACTGATTGAATGTGCGTAAGTTTGAAACTGTTGGGGCAGAGGTGGTGAGAGTGTCTTGTGGCTGAGTGGCGAGTTCATTACAACGAAGCTGAAATAAACAGTATGATCAGTTATATGGTATACAGCTTTGTGTAGACCTCACAATATAGGCGACGAGGGAAAGGTAAGAGCTCTTTGCTATAGCTGCGTGTGAAGGCAAAGGCTTTGCAGGAAAACACAGTGGTGAGTAGTGGCGACATAGCGGGAAGCCGTGCGTGACGGAGCTGCAGCCAGGGCTTTAAGTGGATGGGGCTAGCCAGAGCAGAGCCCCGGCAGGTTCGAAAATTGTGTCTGAGACAGGGCCCTACCAGGGCTCCTTAAAGTACCCTGCTAACCCCAGTCCACTAGAAGCCAAGGCTTTTCTAAAGCCTGAAGCTCTCGTGAATAAGCAAAAGCTTCAGGCTTTAGAAAAAAAGCCTTGCCTGCCTTTTCATTGGGTTGCCGACCCCCGCCAGACCTCCCTTTTGTAAGAAATGCAAGGATCATCACCCTTGCGCCCCAGGTGCGAAGCTCTTGATCAATGCAAAGTGGTGGCTGGGAGGGGGGTCGGTGGTCCCTTAATTAAGCGGCAACACTTACCTCATCTGAATGCCACCTCTCAGGACAGTGCCCTTTTCCCAAAATCGAGCCAGGGCTGTTACGGGGGCGTGACCTAACAGGCAGCATTCAGGTGAGGCAAGTGATGCCTCTTAATTGTGGTGCAGACCCCCTGCCAGGCCAGGCCCCCTTTCGGCGGCACCCCACTAAGAGCGCAGGCTCTATTTTGCAGACCACTCGAAGCACTGGCTGCAGCAGAGACATACCGGACAGTGAGGGCACATTATAATGGGAAACAGCTGCGGAAGGATCCAGATCTCAAGGGCAGTGTGAGGCCGCACCATAGTGGATTGCCCGCCACTGAGAAATTAAGGCTCCCCGAGCAGCGCAGTGTGTTTCAAGCACACCGTATACCTCAAGGGGAGGAGGAGTTGACGTCCTACGCTCATGATGCTTATGTAAACTAAATTAAGTAAGGAGACTGGGGGCAGGATAAATGAAGGTCTCCTGTACAGGGAGATATATTAGAGGCAGGACAGGGGCGGATCTTCCAGCAGATAGCCGAGGTAGTGTAGCCCGGCCAGCCCCACTAATAAGACATAGGAGTCCTGTATGTCTGCTCTGGTGGGTCAGAAGGAGGACACAGGCTCTTATAGGACATTTGAAACCTTTTCTTATTTAAGCATAGGATTAAGGCCCAACTTTCCCTATTACTAAGGGATGTCCCCTACCTAAAAAGTTAACTACGGTGCTCGTCGGTCGTCTGTGAATGTCCAAACGAACCTGTCCACAGTCCAAACTAACCCTGACTGGCCCTACCACTGTTCTAACAACTAAAGACAGGAGAACGACTCCCTTCTCTTGCGCTTTGTGAACTCTTCTATCTGTTTGTGTATTATACTTTTGTTTCTTCTCAAAACCAGGTCTCTTTGAGCTTATACTTGTCTCTTGTTCTGTATTAATGGTTTTGGTTTGCCTGTTGTTCCCCTCTTTCCTTATAAAACAATGGGGTATTTTCCCCTTTTGGATGGGGCCGTGATAGCCATCCTTTACAATTCTCTTTCTTTAGATTCTCTTCTCTTGGGTTTAATTCATAATATTCTTTCTCTTTATATTCTCTGTCTTTGGACAGATGTGTCACTCTGTCTTTCTCCCTAGGCATTTCTCCTGTAGTTTTATTTTTCTCTCTTAATGTGTATGGTCCTCAGGTTTCTCTCATTCTCATCATTCAATTCTCTTGCTTTCCATGTTACACTTTCATTAACTTGACTGTGGTGAGTAAAATCAGTCCCATAACGATTCCCCGGCTGCCTCCTGGGTCTCCTGTTTTCCCTGTTACCTGGTATTCTCATGGATAACGTCACTGGGGCCTCTCTTCACTTGGGGTTTGTTCAGAGCTACGCCTGCATGGCTTCTCTTACTCCTTCAATGTTCCGTAGTCCATATTTCCCTGCGGGACTGAGGCCTGGCTCTTCGAGTGGTGGGACGCTATGCGGTTTTAACCGCATAGTAGTTTTGCGGACTGCCGGTCCACCACAAGCTCTCTGTGGTCACGCCACCACCATATGATTTTGCTCTCTGTGATTTACAGGATGCTGTGCATCCAACTATCTACTTTTGGTATGCGAGCAGCTTTGTAACTCACAGACTTTCTCGTAATCACCTCCCCTCTCAGGTACTACATTGCCATTGGACTTCCCTGGTGGCCGTTCCTGTCTCTCTCTCCACTTGCTGAGACGTCTCTCCTTGTTCCATCCTCCTCATCCCAGTTAAATAGAGCTTTTCAGTAACATATGAACATAGTCTCGGAAGATAGCTCAGCGGCAACGTGCTCGCCTTGGAACCAAGACGACATGGAGCAACACAAGTTCGATCCCCGGGTCCGCGCTTAGAAACCTCTGAGTATTAAGTACGTTATAAATAACCTATCATATCATATGGATGTTCCTTCTTCATACAAGTCTCTGTATGGTATTCCTAAGGAGGTTATTTCAGGATATCCTTTAGGGAGTTCTTCACAGGAACGGGAGTCCTTGTCCCCACAGAATGGGAGCCCTTGTCCCCGCATGGGGAGTCTCTCCCAGTGAGGTCCCACTTGCCTCAACCCATTGGGAGGGTGTTGCGAAGTGGCCTCACCTCCCTAGCCTCACAGGTGGGGGCCTCCCCTTGGGGAGAAGGGACTAATTCCTGTGATTCATCACACTGCCTTGACTCCTTACACTCAGACATTGAAATGTAATAAGAGGAAAAAGACTGTGGGAGTAACCGTGAGCAGTATGACTATCCAAATTAAAAGTTGGATGCGGACAAGAGGTGCTGCAGACACATGTTTTGTGGACTCAAATGCCTGCTGGTGTACGTCAGTATGTGGTGAGATGCCTTGTTTGTATGCAGAGTAAATCATTTCACCAGTTACCTGGTGGGTTGTTAAGGGTTTTGGATGTTGCCACTCAGCCTTGTCATACTATTTCTACTGACTTTCTTGTTGAGTTGCATGTGTCTGAGGGCTATATGAAGCTAATGGTCACTTTTTGAAGATGATGGGCCTCATTACGACCCTGGCGGAAGACCATGGTGCTATTAGAACCATGGCCCAAGCCGGTAAGTTACCGACTCCGCCATGGAGAAAGGGGGAATTACCACCCCATTACAAGGTTGGTGGGGCGGTAATTCCCCCTTCCTCCATGGCCCTTCCCCATTCCCACCGTAATTAGCACCAATGTCCCTTTGCGGGTCCCTACTTTAACGGCTGGTCTACACCAGCCGTTAAGGTCGGGTCCCGCAAAGGCACCTCGTAATTAGGCGCTAATAGGTTAACGGCGCAGCAGCCTTTTACGGCGCCGTTAACCCATTAGCGCCTGGGTCGTAATGAGGCCCGATGTCTTTTATGTCCCTGTAGGGATTACGTACAGAGCAGGATTTGGTTTGTTTCTTTTTTTGGTTACGATTTTCCACTTGTATGAGTTACAATTAAATTTCTCATTGAGGTTCACAGCATATCTTTATAATTTTG
The DNA here is from genome assembly GCF_040938575.1 of Ambystoma mexicanum. Lineage (NCBI taxonomy): Eukaryota > Metazoa > Chordata > Amphibia > Caudata > Ambystomatidae > Ambystoma > Ambystoma mexicanum. Next base: position 859,460,461 of record NC_090931.1, on the reverse strand, counting down.
CTAGGCTCTGTGTACGGCTTTGGGTGTTCAATACAGTGATGTTTTTATGGAAGGGCAAAAGGGGCACTTGCCCAGGGCCCCCACCTTGAAGGGGGCCCCACAAGGCTAGCTGATCTGAAGAAGTAAGATTCCATTGTTCACCAGTCTCAAATAGCACACGTCAGGATATTTAATGGGGTACTGCTGAGGCTCTAAACCTATTGCATTTCTGTTTTGGCAAGTGCATTCTGCCTTGATCAATTCATCATGTATTGCTTTCTGTGTTCACTGTGGTATACATAGTTTGTGTGTTCCTTATGGCACAACTCTTTAGCATTCTTTCCTTCATGTGGGAATTATGTTGATCATGTGCAATAGGCAATGGTGAAATGCATATTGATAAATTGAGTGTCACAATGGTTCATAAGTTAGCTCATTGTGTGAAGCACCCATTGCAGAGATATGTGTTCATATGCAACACTAGAATATCACATTCCAGCAAGGCTGGCTGAGCCTTTCCTATGTCTGAAGTGTATAAACCTGCCAGCCTATGTACTTGGTTTTGCAGAACAACATCTGCTATCACCAGCAATGTACCTATACCAGATAGGGGTTGCTATAAAAACTAACATATCATCCGTATGGTGAAGGTCTAGACATTGGTTTGTTCAGATGTGTTGTAAAACCTAAGCAATCTCTTCCAGCGATGGCATAAACTGTTAGTCCAAGAGGTGAATAAGTATCCAAATTCAAGATTATGGAACAACAGCGTTCATATTTGTATCCTGGATTTGCCAGCAGACAATACAGTGATCCTGGTCAAATAATATATCTTACATTACTGAGCTGTCTTCTGTGAGGTTTGCTTTCTTGCATGCTACTGGTATCATTTAGCCCATTACTTGATCTTTCTTCTTATGTAGGCCATTTGAGTAGAAGGGTTGGTAAACGGAAGAGAGCGGCCATATGTTGCAGGCCTCAGGCATGCACATTTTAAGGTCTGCTTGTTTCACACAAAAAAAAGGTTTGCTTTTGTGGTAAAAGTCAAAGGTTTTATGCACGTTTATAAATGAAAATGTCACAAGCCATTGTTTTGGAAGTATTTAAAGCTTTAAAATACAAAAGACAACCCCAGATTAAATGTGTTAAATCACATCGATTGGTATACTAATTCTTATATACTTCCCTTGATGATGGAGAGAACGAAGCTAGAATCATTTCCATTTTGCATAACACCCTCCTATAATATTTTGTTTAAAAATGGTCATGTTTAATAATGTGATTTCTGTACTTTCCAAGTCTGTTTTTTAATAAAATGAGATTGTTTTACTTCATGGTAAGAACTGGAAAAGAAAGTGTTCAAATGCAGAAATTGCAGAGTTGGCACAAATCCCAACTTCACACCTTCACCCCTCAACCAGTTTGTGATCCTGGGCATTTCATTTAATCTTGTATTGCCGAACCTCTCAATATTGCCAGCCCCTAAACCTTTCAAAATTGTCAGCCCTTCCGAGTGATTGCCTTCTCATGGTATGATCTTCATAAAAGCCTTATTCATGGTTTCACTGTGTTAATGGTGAACATATTTATATCGCACACCTCAGGCATTTGTTCCTTTGATATCTAATGGCAACACTATTTGAAAACCATATTCCACTTCTAATCTCAGTCTGTCTGGATAAAGACACCTTCCTGGTAGCTTCTAACCTGCCTCCACTATCCATGCTACAGTATGTGTAGCGTTCTCCTTGCTTCCAGTTGGTCTCCTCTACCCATGTATGAGCATTTTTGCATTCTGTGAGGCAGCTAATGTGAGTTCTGTCTATCATGGGTTACTTGTACCTATTACAGACGGTCCTGCATTAATACTACATCTACCTTCCTGTATGTTATTGATAAAAAGTATCCTGTATGTACTAGAACAGTAACCCCTTTGTAGACTGCTAATGTTGGTCTTCAAATGCTACTTGTTTATCACTCCGATTAGAGCAAGATTGAAGAGGACAATGGGACTTAAAGGGAGTAAACGTGCTTATTTTGAAACAGCATATCAACATATAGGTTGTGAGCGCGACAGGTGGGAGGCGCAACCAGTATCCTTGATCCCTTAATTCCTTTGGTTTGGTGGAGGGGGTCCCCAAAGATGTACGTGGCCAGGGCTCCAAAAGTGCTTAAGATGGCCCTGGTTCAATAGCTTAACACCCTTACAAAAATAGTCAGAGAGAGAGGGTAAATCAGAAACTAGAGAAGTACTTGCCATATGTTGCAAATGCTATGCAGTCCAATTGGAATGCTTCGATGCCAAGAGCAGACCTTGCTTTTAATAACTATGTTCATTCTGCAACTTAGATGATGGGTTTATTTTGCCTGTATTGTTCGAACGCCTGGTCTCATCCAGAAGGAATTCCTTCACAGAATCTGCTCCCTGCTTTCAAGGAATTGTTCAGTGAACTTTGCAAGGTCCTAACTATGGAAATGCTAAATTTGTAAGTCTTAAAGAGGGCTATGAAGGTACCCACGGATGGGTCACTGTGAATAGTGTGTCGTTTTGCTGTTTCTGATTAGGTTCTCAGAAGGATTCTGACCTTCCCATTTGCTAACACCAAAGCGTTTGCCTCATATGTATGCTCATTGGCGAATGAGATCATTAATCACGTGGGTACGTTTGCATTGCATTTCCCTAGGACTTGGAAGAGCAATCCCAATGCTCATTTCCTTTCGATAATATCATCTGTCAGTATTTATTCTTCTGGGTACGTTCTGAAACATGGTCTGAAACTGACATTGTTGTTCTGATGGATGGTAATAAGTAGTCTGTGGTGTCTGACATTTTCTATTCCCAGTTTTGTATGGTCAATTGATGTATGTGGTACATTGGAAGAGTTGGCTGGCTAATGGTGGGTCTTGGGAACCTACTGCCATTGTTCAGCACCCATCGTTGGTGCAGGGATTTCATCCACAGCTTCCTGACCAATCTGGGGATCTGTGTGGAGATATATTGTGTATATCACAGTCGTCATTCCAGACCACTGCGTCAGAGGCGGCCTGGTGGTGGGTTGCAACGGTTCTCTGGTGTCAGGGCTGGAAATGTGTGTGCTAGGGCATCAGGGATGTGGTATCCCAAGCCACAAAAGTGGGCTTGGTTGTGGCAATTTGCAATTACAACATTTTGCATGTCTTTGACTTGGGGTCATATTTTATAGTGGACTTGGTTTCAGGTTGCCTGTTGGAATGTTAACAAAAAGCCAGGTGAATGGTGGGTACTCCCTCCCTGTCTGGTGACCACTCAGTTGTGTAGAAGGGATTAAAGGAAGTAAGTCATCTCGGAACCCTTCCTGTTCTTTGCCTTCATGATTGCCCTATTGTTGCTCTTCACCTGGCAACTACTGCAATGGTTATTAAAGTTGGACCAGACAGTTGTTTGTGATTTGCAGATTTTCCAGGTACCTTTCTCTTTTTTTGTCTATGACATCACTTGATTCCCATGTTTGCAAATATCCCATTCTGGGCATCTGGCAATCTTGCATTTTGACATCTACCATTCTTCTTCTGGCAAACAGTGACTGTCCAAGAAAGATGAGGAACTAGAAGCCTGACCGGCCATCCAGGATTCTACTGGCATGTAGAAGAATGCAGCTTACATGAACACTTGTTTGGGCCCCGGGCTCTGATTCCTTTCTGCATTTTACACAAAACAAGAAAGACTAAAATAGGAGGTGAAGTTACGGGAAAGTAACATCAATGTCACGTATTCAGGGCCGCCAGCACATTATTGGAAGGTCAGAGTTACAAGCGGTTGTGCAGTTCACCAACCAAACCAACAACCTTTCCCAAATGCTACCTAGTGCTAATGCTTGAAATAGAAAAAAGAAGTGTAGGTACTCACCAGTCTAGGATGAAGTGGGCAGGAGCTCACCCCATGCAGGGTCCAATAATTGTTCCCCTGTTAAGGCCCTGACATGCCTATGCCCTCCACGTATGTCATTTCATTCTCTGTGTCCCTTTCTATTTGTTCAGATCTCCATTTCATTCACTTTCTACATGTGCCTCACTTCTTTGTCTCACTCTTAGAGCCTCTCTCTTCGTGACCCTGTTTGTGACCCTTTCGAGTTGTCTGTCTCAACCCTTTCGCCCAGCCCTGGATTTGTGTATCACCTTTCTGCATAGCACCAGACAGTACACCTAGCAGTGGGTACACAAGATAGCAAATTGCAGAACGAGGATGCCGAATCCCAGCATTGGGTCATGACCGGCAACAATGACGTCCATCTTCTGATGTAGTGAAAGATGATGTAATGAAATTGTGCAGAACTACTGTTGGCCGTAATAGGGTGAGGTGGTGTGAGACGTGATGTTCATACAGCACGGCGATACTTTGAACACGCAGGATGTAATGCAGCCTGACAAAACCACTAAAGGTTCTCAAGCAGTTTGCCATGACAACTTTCTTAGCAGAGCCTATGTTGTTCAACAGTATCCCCATGTCCCTCTTCATCGTCCCAGTACTTTCAGTACTCTATGAAGGCGCCACACCTCCCTGACAACATTATCCAATCTAAAATCCCAATTTTGATGTAGGTCCCGCTCCTTGCACACCCCGCCCCTAGAAGGGACAGTATCCACCATCACATCCTGTTTTTTCTCTGTCCTCGTGGACAGTTTGTAGAGGGACCTGCCGGGCCGGTCCTTCTAGGTTTACCTGCTGCAGAATAATTTGGAGAGGTTGACAGAATACATTCTGGTGTGTTTGTGGAGGCATTCCGTGTCCAGCGTTGCCTCGATGCCAAAGAGCTGATATTCTTCAGTACTTGGACGAGGAAGAGGGGCATGGAGGGATTGTTATGATTACTTACTTGTAATGTTTGTCACTCCTAGTCCTAATTTTTCTCTTCCCAGTGTTGAGGGCCCACCCACCTGCCCTTACCATCTGGTGCTTGATGTGGTAGGATGTGATGTTGTGCGCTGCCATCTTTAGAGGCATGTGCATCAAGGGATGTGGCTTTCATCAAAATTGCGATTTTTGATTGGAAAAAGCTATCAGGAAGCTGGGGAGCCATCATAGTGTAAGAGAAGTACTGGAATGAGGAAGAGAAGGGCTTGAAGTAATGAAGATTACTGGTAAATAAGCAGAGCATTCACTTGCGTGGTATCCTCTGGCAATCTACATCCTGGTTAGAATTCTTTAATAAAGCAGTGTGGGTGGTGGGTAGTGAGCACCAACACAGTTACAAACAAAAAAAGAGACAATGATGCCTGAGTAAATGAGGCACATGCACTTCTGGGGTTACAATAATTTCCCCCTAGGTTTGAATAGAAGGCATTGTTTTACTCACAAACACAAACGCACGATGTATGCAATGTTTTACCACAAACACTGCAAATCAGCTTGTTTGTACATTAAATAAACCATTATCACATCCTCCAAGACCAAATAGAGACCTAGCTAAGGTCAACCATGTACGATCAAAAGGAGTCTTGGAACTTCTCTTTAGGACAAGATGTGCTTATGGTAGAGGGTTATCTCACCTAAAAGGCCATGAAATTCATGTTTGAAAATCGGCAGATAAGGGAAACAGCTCAAGACTTAGCTTTCAGCCAATTACTTTTGGGCTAAATTATGACAAGTATTTTTTGAAACTATTGACACTACCATCTGAGTGAACCAAGCTGACTCATGGAACCTCTCCTACGTGGCACTGGTGCACACCTTTAATCTCAGTGAAATAAACCGCCCAGTGCCAGGAAGTGACAACTCCCTCACCGCCACTCTCCACCCCCTCATCCCTCAACAAACTCCCCACTACTAAAATCTTGCGTGCTTACACCTTCCGCAGTCCTACAGACGACCACCTTGGTCTAGTGCACTTAACCTGATTAAGACCCTGTCCATCATTTATGAACAACCGGGACTGCCCATATGACTAAAAGATTTTCATACCGACACACAGGTAACGGGTACTGCCAACCTGCATCCATCAACACCAAAGGTTTCGGCATCTGCCTTCCCGCTATCCGACTAACACACCCTGCCCTCCTTCCAGAGCCATGTGCAGCGAGGCCAACATTATTGGCAGACGGGCGCTATATAAGACCACTTCACATTACGTGACATTGCATTTAATGATTCACTGCCAGAGGTGTGTTATGAACATGACTCCAATAGAAAGAATAAAGGGGTGAAAACGTTTTTGCATAGCCCTTACAAAAAACAACTGATCAAAATGAACCCAGACTTACTACAATAGTTAGAGGAAAGAATAAACCTATTAATTGTGCTTAGTGCTTGTTTATAATGCACCCAATAAGAAAACAATGGGTACGAGCCCCAGGCTAAACCTGGAAGATCTGATAACTTAGCCTACAGCTGTGCTATTTCCAGCTTTTATGGCACAGATTATCTCTCGAGGTGGGGCAGAGTGCCTTATAAGGTTAAGAGATGAAAAGGACAAAGGGGCAAGGCAGGAGATCTGAGCAAGGGAGGCTTCCTTTTGATGGTGTGTTATGTTATGTTATGTTAAATGAATTTCTAAAACACACGTTCACCCAGAGATATCTTGTGCTAAGGTAGATAGTAAGCTGCAGTAGCAAAGGACTAGAACAAATGAGTCTTAAGGTCACAGCGGAAGACCAGATGGTTTTCCCTGGCACAGAGATGAAAGGGAAGGCTGTTCCAGGATATGGCGGCCATTACAGAAAAGGCGCGACCGCCAATCCGGGACAGCCGTCCTCTAATGCTGGTGAATCCTTTCTGGCGACTTGGCGTCTTACTGATGCTATGGAGGCAGACATTGGGGCTTCGGATGTCTGCAGGATGGGGATGAAAGGAGGCATGGAGGGTGGGACATTGTTTCCATGAGCCATATGTTATGGAGTTTTTTATTTATTTTATTTATTGTAGTTAGTTCTATCAAGAACTTTTACAATTTTATCTCATAATACAATCAAAACTTCATTACAAATACCATCCTTAATTCATCTTTCCAAGATCCTAGTAAACCTCAAGACACACATTACTGGGAATGTCAAGATTTACCATGTAGATGTTTCAGTACTGTTTTCAATGCCCTGTAAAGTGCTAAGTGCGTCGCGCCAGACTCTGTGTTATGGAGTTTTATACTGTGCACCGCTGCCATTTTTATGGTCCCCAGGCACTCCTGCTTGAGCACTGGTACTCTTTTGGCTTGGAGAAGTCCTGATACTCAATATTGAGAAAATAAAGAAGCTGAGAGCCAGCTAGGATAGGCCCATTTGAAGCACTGCCTAGAACAAACATGTACAGTGCTCTCTACAGCCCCTCCCCCAAAGCAGGAGTGGCCTGGAAACAAAAGCAGGTTTTTGGAGGTATCTTACCATCTAAGCTTGTAATAATATTTATGTTGATTCTCTCTCTTTTTTTCCTTCTAAGGATGCAAAGTGTTCCCTCGAGCGTCCTGGCTGGGAAACAGGCAGAGGTGGACCAGGGTGGGGACCAGAATCCATTACTGGCGGCTGCTGAGGAAGAGGCAAAAAAGGAGCCAGGGCCCGGTATGTACTGTTGTCGTTCTCAGTCCCGCCTGCTGGGGTGCAGCAGATGGGGGTGGGGGGTGTTTATGTGTGTGATAGTCCCCACGTTCACCTGATATGAGCTGTTGCCACAGACACCCTAAGCACAGGGATGTCATTTCACCAAAAGGCCAGGAGTAGTGGAAGTGACATCACACGACCCTTGACCCCCGATGACCCCACCCCAAAGTGATATCGGGGGAACTGATGGAACATGACCTTTGACCCGTTGATAAAACAGGAAGTGGCATCACATAGCATTGTACATTACGAAAAATCTGGTTACGCTATCACTATAATGTGATGTACATTTCATACAAGAATGGATCGCCATATGTATCGTTAAGGTCAGTGTGTATAGGCTCATATTAACAAATCACTGTGAATGCAAGCAGATGTCCATGGCCAAATGATAATGATGTGTTATTATATAGCACTTACGTTTAAGCGCTTTATATAGAAAAAATATACGCAAAATATCACCCAACCTGGGTTGATACTCATTTATCGACCTCAGAAGGATGAAACGCTGAGTTGAGGCATTTAAGAACAGACTAAATCAGTGACTCACCCCCTGAAGTGTGCCTGAAATAAACCTTTAATGAGTCTAGCAATTATTGTATAGAATTCCGGAAAGACGCTATTTGGTATTCCTATTCTTTCGTATTTAGGGTCAGTGCTGAAAGTGTTAGACTTTTGGCACTTCTGTTCTTAATTTTCTTATTTTTTTAAGGGGCCTGAACAAGAAAGCCAGCCACACCAGAAGTAAAGAGCCACATGGTGCTGGCCACAACCTAGGAGCTTGCATTACATTTTTTTAGAGGGTGCAAGGGAGACCACAGAGGTCGCAAGGGAGACCTCAGAGGTCACAGTTGCGACCTCTGGCGACCCCCAAATGACATCCCTGCCTAAGCAGCATAGGTCTGTTATGCAAGAATGCTGTAGACCAGGTAAAGGCAGGTTTTAGACCAGTGGCACCTCATGCAGGAAACCTCCTCAGGTGCCCCCTTCTCTTGCCCGCTATTCGCTTTGAATACCTTTCCATGTTCCATGATTTTGATGGATATTTCTCTGCCACAGTCTGATACATTTGCAGTCTACAGGTTAGAAATCTGTAGTGTTCCACACAGCAAACAAAGCACACGTTGATCTAATTAAAAACATTCATTTAATAATACATTCATTGTGTTCAGGCTCGGAGTGGCCCATAGGGCAATGCCCAAACCAAAAACGCAGAATGCTACTGTGGGTCGTTTTTTGTGGTCAAAGTGGGCCACTTTTTTGGCTAAGGCGGGCCTGTTTGATAAGTTACTTCACCAAGTGGCTAGTAGTTTTGACCAGTGTTGTTGAATACATATTCTTTAAAATGCACAATATCAAAAACCTCCCTCTTGGTACTACTCAAACAGTCTGTCACAAAAGGAATGAATTGCCATTTGCAACGTGGGCTGCTTTTTCATTCGTGCCCGAGGGAATTTTATGCCCCAGTCCAACCCTGGTTGTGGTAGGAAAAAGAAACCGAACTTTGCATCAACAACAGCGAAGAATTCCAAAAGAAAACACGTATCACCTTTTGCTTCCAGGGCATTGTTTACTTCTCTTGAATTACTATTTGTAAACCATTGTTATCGGGCCAAGGGCCTGATTCACAGAGGCGTTTCATAATGGTGCAATCCCAGGAATTGTACAAAATTGTCAACCTAGGAATTGCGACGGCTGAAAAGGGCGACTCTTTTTTTTAACCCCCGCCCCTTACACCACATATATAAATGGGGGGGGGGGTTACAGTGTAATATTAATATGGGAGGGCTGCCGGGGTCTCCTCCACATATATATGTGGTGTAAAGGGTTAAAAAAAGTCTGCATTATCGGCCGTTGCAATAATCACATAGATCCCAATCCCATAGGAAAGCGTGCTGTGAATTAGGCCCTTAGCATCACTTATTCAACTCATTAAGACTGCAGCTCCAAGAATGTTTCTGTTAAATGAGGGTGTGGAAAATGGGCGTTTCAGTGACATTCCTGTAATTGATGAACAATCAAATTCGAATTCACTCCCTATCGCCCGCCAGTAGGCTGGCACTAGCCTATCGGGCAATAGGGCAATGGCCGAACACAAAATGCTAGTGTGGACCTGTTGTTTTTGGTGAAAGTGGGCATCTTTTTTGGACCATTTGGAAAAATTAGACGTGTTACTTCACCATCCGGCGAATATTTTTGACCTGTGTTATGAATAAATATTCTTTAAAATGCACAATTTGCATCACATTTGATCAGAAACCTCCCCCTTGGATGCTACTCAAGCAGTCTATCACAAAAGGAATGAATTGCCATTGGCAACTATGGGACACTTTTTCATTAGTGCCCGAGACAAACGTATGCCCCAGTCCGACCCTGCCAGCCAGCACCCTCGCAGAGCTACTTTGGTGCACATGGTGCGTCCTTCACAATAGAATTTGAGGGGACGTTTTGGCCCCACGATCAACACGTGGATTCCATCAAAGAGCCTTTCTCAACCCAACATTGGAGCCACACAAAAATAAAAAAAATATTAAAAAGCGCAGTGTTACTGTATATCTCTCTATTAACTTTATTTGAAATTCATCACTCAGTGAATACCTGCATCCGGGCCCCCTATCCGTGCCCTCGCCAAACAGCGCACCTTAGTAATACAAGTACCTGAAAACTCTGCACAGAAGTAGTCATGTATCGCCACATATCATTTGACGGGTAGTGCGTGCGAAAAGTCAGGAGGCCATCAGGGTGACTATCATGGACCGAAGGGAAACCACACAAAAACACTGTAACAGGAGGCCGCAAGGCCGGCGCAAGAGTAGGAGGGAAGGGATCCATTTTAAAACTAGTATTGGCATTGCCAACAGTTTTGGCTTTTGTTAGGCATGGGAAAGGCATTTGCCAGGCACTGCCACAGTGGTATTAACTGGCCATTGAATTGATGGTAGCAGCTGAAAAATGTTGCCAGTACCTAGCCTTATAATAGCAGTGCCTGGCAAGTGCCGAATTCTTTTACACAAGCCAAAACTACTGGCTTTGCTGATGCATGTTTTTAAAAGGATTTGTGTGAAGTACATGCATAGTGCATATAAATCGAGTGCCTGAAGGCAGACAAGGTAAAGACATTTGTATTACACCAGTAGCCCATTTGTAGCTTAGTTAAGTCATAGGGCCTCATTATAAGGCTGGCGCTCCCGTAATGAATGGGGCTGGTATGGGACCGGCCCCCTTCATTCGGGAGCGGCGATTACGTGCTACCCATCGCTGGACCCGGATCGCACGCCTGGTAAAACCAGGCGTGCTTTCCGGGTCCCGCGAGGTGAAGAGGGAGTTAATAACGGGCCAGATGTAATCTGCCCGTTATTACCTTCCTCCCCATTTCCATTGAGCCCTATGGGGGCAAACATGGGAATGGGGATGGATTCCTGCAAGGAGGAATTACCGGGTCCTCCTATGTCGGAGTAACCCGGTAAGTCCCCATTGCAGGAACCCGGTAATGGAGCCCGGAACGGAGGCAGCCATGGAGCTAATAGCTCCATGGCTAATAGCTCCATGGCTACCTCCATTCTCGTAATGAGGCCCATTGACTCTGAGAAGGCTGTTTTGAAAAAATACTGGCAGGCACTTTGAGCAGAACGTTTGATGGTAAGGCATGATAAAGCTAGCTCAAAGAGGATATGTTTTGGCCAGGGATGCGCAGGAAGTGGGTGGGAATGGCCATAGGGATTAGCATGGCCATGGGCAGTCAATGCGTAGGTAAACAACCAAACAACACTTACAAGCTTTGTGTCCTCATTTGCCATTTCTCCCTAGTTGTACCATAATGCAACAGTTTGGCTTATAGGTGGCGCATGATGTAAGGTTGGACCAAGACCCTCTGTATGCCCTTGAAAAAGATAGTCAGACCCAGAAAATCATCTAAGCATGGCTGAAGGTTTTAATAAGATTAGTTATTTAGAACATCTTACTCACTATGGTGGAAGACTCAAGAAGGGTTTCTGCTCCACTACCCCTTGCTCTTTAACTTTGGCCTGTCTTGTGGGTTATGGGGAATGTTCTTTGAGGGGACACTTTCTGCCTGAATCGCAGGTCCACCTAGTGTGTTGGAATGCCTCGCTCGACCATTGGTGTGTGTGTGCATTGCCCTCATTGGCTGCCACAGTGAGATGATCAGTTATTGGATTGCCAGCTATAGCCCAGACCTGGCGCTTCGACCAATTCCCCCCAACAGCGTATTAGCGCAACCGCTTAAAATGCAAATCCTAACTGCAATGCATGAAAACTGTAGTACAAGTGAACTCTGCAGCATGCATGCAAATATGCGGTTGTAGTGTAGGTCTGCAGGCGATAGCCACTCTGAGAGCCACATTGCAACCAGGCCGGCGGATAACTTACGGCTGGAGGCTGCTCACAGCTGGTGCCAGCAGCCAGGCTGGTGATCTGGTAATAAAAATTAATATGACATCATTAATTACGCCCATGAGAACATTCCCCCGAGATAACTGCCTGAGTTGGCTGAGACCAACCCTGATTTAGGGGCACCCTAAATGTACCTAATTACTTATAATCTGACGCCATTGATGTCGTAAAATGTCATCAGCCAGCAAGAGCATAAATTGCAGGACAAGGTGCATGCTTCATCATTATGTAATCGGATGGCTGGAACAGAGGACGAGAATACATATTTGCAACCCCTTTTCCAGCCACTATGCCCTTCACTGGGTGGCACCATCTTTTTTTAATTTTGTAATTTGGGGAGGCAACAGCCTCTCCCTGATGTCCCCGCACAACCCTCCACCCAAAAATCAACTAACCCCTTCCCCACACCATCGCCCTCTCCCCACTTACCTGCTGGATTGGAACTGTGTGCTCCAGTCCCAGCACTCCTCCTGTCTCCCGGCCGCCACAATAGAAATGGAAAAGGGACTTAGTCCTTTTCCATAGGGCAGCACCAATCTCCCCCCCAAACCCGCCCCCCAGGAGAATCTCCTGAGGAGAAAAAGAAACCAGTTGCAGCCCCCCCCCATACACCCTGGGGTGCGAATGACTTTCACTCTCAGCTGTGGGGGGTGGAAATGACCTTTAACAGCTGCCAGCCCTTTCCCTGAAGCCTAACTTGGTTCGGGTTGGGGGCCATTAAATCCCATGTCCACCCCCCACAGCGGGGGTGAAAGCCATGTTCTGGCTGCTGTTTCTTAGGGGATGGGAATCCCACATTGCTTAAGGGGACCGTAATGGTCTGCATTCCTTGGTGAGAAGCTGATTGGACTGTTCTGGACTCTACAAGAAGAACGATCATTCATTGGAGTGGGTCATTGAAGAGACAATAAATGACGGACTGAATGAGTGAGGTCATGGATATAGCAATGACCTTGGGACAAACCATCTCTTGGCACTGGTCGGCCAGTTAGTAAACCCAATGCAAGTTCCTGCGTGGCATGGTTGCATGGTTGCATAGGTTGCGTGTACCGCAGCGGATCCCTTGCATACGCATTGCTGATTCATTCCCCTCAACTAACTTTGAACTCCAGAACTGTCTCACCCTGCAGTGCCGTACTCTACACTCACCTCTGGGAGGTACCACTTTCCACCCTGTACATCCTCTCACACAACACACACCACCATTTGCTACCATTACATTATCAGCCGTATGACTTCCTCGGTTTGCTCTATTCTAAGCCTACACTTCCCCTCCAGCGTCGATCATTCCATTTAATTCCCACAGAACCTCTTACCCTGGCACCATGTCTCCCAACCAGTGGCCTTCTTGTCTTCCATCAGGACATCTTTGGAACACATGCAGCCTTTGATAACTATTACTCTTGCAGAAGGGATAGTGGTTGCTTGTCAGAAATCAAGAGTGTTCCAGGAGCATCGCACCCTAATTGCACTGCTTTGACTCCTCAGCTGGCTCTCTGATTCTTGTTATTGCTCTACTAAACTAATTCTCAGGCTTCAGCCCTGCCCTGGGCATTAGAAGGCCCCTAATCACACAATCATCAGCACTATTTGGGTAAATTGACAAAATAGATTGCGGTTTGTGTCAATTTCCAACTCTTTCCTTGTAAGGGAAGGATTCCTTTCCTGGGCCTTTGTACCGTATGATGGACCTCATTACAAGTAGTGTGGAGCGAGAAACAATTGACGGTAACGGAATTACTGGCAACATTCCCGCTCCGCCATACTACGAGTCTGGCGCTGGAGTGGAGGATTTACCTACAGCATGATGCTGCAGTAATTCCACCAAAAAACCAACGTAGAGTCCTACGGACTCATAAAAACTGGTGATTTGCACTGCCACTTGTAATCCGGCGGTAATCCTGCTGGATCAAGTGGCGGCAACGGTAATTCAGCTGTGCAGTATTCCAGCGGATTTACTGCCAGAATACCACCCAACTCGTAATGAGGCCCAATGTAAGGCAACAGTCAAGTATAATGTGCCATTGCCAGTTCTGGCATTTGGGCTGGATTTTGCCAGGTCTGGGATCCGGCAAAACATGGCTTCCCGGCTCAGGGGAGATCCATTTTTACTTTTCATTATTTTAGTGTGATGGGAGTGTTTTAAACGGAGTTGTTTTGCCAAAGCCTGGATTCAAACCGAGATCCTTAGAATGTTGGGTGAAGCACGTAACCAAAAAACCACTCCAGCGTCAGATCAGGACGTTTGTGAAATCACTTGGATAAGATTGTACTCTGCAGGAAATCAGGAATTTTTAAGTAAAGCTTTTCATTTTAAACGGTGTTCAAATTTTATACTGTTCTTGCAACATTCTAGGAATTGCTCCTTCCCTGATTTTGTTTTTGGTGCGTATGCACGTGTGGCTCGTCCGTAATGAGCAAGGGGGCGTCAACCCACTGGGTCTTGACCCCCTCTCACCCATTATGGAGGAGCCAGCCCAGTGAAATACGAGCACTCCCTCAGCAGCTGAGGGAGCGCTCTAATGGTAAGAGGGGAATGGTGTGTCATTTATTTTACTGAGGATCTATGATAGATGCCCAGTAAAAAAAACATGACTGACCCCTCTGACCCCCAGCACCTCGCATACAGACAATCACAGTCATCGTGTGCGTGTGTGGCACTGGGTCTTAGGGGGCAGGCATGGCATTTTTTAATGGGTATGCCCATTAAAGATTGCCAGTCCAGTCCGCTGGGATTTATAGTGCCTCACATGCAATGTCAAGCCTGACCCCTAAACCCCCAAGCATCTGGAATGTACTCACTATTGATTATCTGTGCACATGAGGTGCTGGAGTGAAATGAGGGAAGGAATTCCATTGATTAATGGGCATCTGATATATGCCCAATAAAAAATACCATGACCGGGCCCCCCCAGCACCTCGCGAGCACACAATAAATGTGTGCCTGTGAGGCGTGCTGGCCCTCAGTTGGTGGGCATTGCAGATTTTCCTTGGCATCTATGCCCATGGCTGTACCCTGGGACCTCAGCCCCTGACACACATATGCCTCCTGGGCCCGCCAGCGCCTCACAATCAAACGTAATCTCATTCATCATTAATATGATTATGTCTGAGTCCAAAGTGCTGGCGCACGAATGAGCAGGTATTGGCATTTTTTACTGGCCATGGGTGATAAAGCAAGCATGATAAGGGTTATTATGTAGCTAGACTTGCATTTTAATGAAGCCAGAGTAGCCATTTTGTATTGTGGTATGACATTTTATATTGGGCAGCTCTGATAAAGTAAGCATGATCGGTGGTATTATTCTTTCTGTGGCATGACATTTTGTGTTGGGCATCTTTGATAAAGCAAGCACAATAAGTTTTAATATGTAGCTATAATTGCATTGTAATGCAGCCAGTCTAGTCATTTCCTAACGGTACTCTTCCTCCAAGAGACTCACTATAGACAGGGCAAGGAATCACCCATAAGGGGAAGGGACATTGGATCCAATTACTGGGCCTCACACAGAAGTTCGAAGAAGGAGGGGGTAGGGATCCTCCTGAATAAAAAGTTCCACCTCTCCAATACCGAAACCAAGAGGGGCTTTGGGGGGCGGTTCCTGGCAATCAAAGGCACTCATGAAGGCGAACGCATCACTCTGGCTACCCTCTATGCACCCAACTCTGGCCAGATTAGGTTCATTTCCTATTGTGGTATGACATGTTGTATTGGTCATCTTTGGTAAAGCACCCATGA
Source organism: Ambystoma mexicanum (assembly GCF_040938575.1). Classification (NCBI taxonomy): domain Eukaryota; kingdom Metazoa; phylum Chordata; class Amphibia; order Caudata; family Ambystomatidae; genus Ambystoma; species Ambystoma mexicanum. The sequence continues at coordinate 859,444,767 of NC_090931.1, read as the reverse complement.
TAAGTGTTATTATGAAGCAAGACCGTCACTTTTATGCAATCAGTCTAGCCATTTCTTTTTGGGATATGATATTATGTGGACCTTACTCCTCTTGAAATCCTACTCCTGCAAATCATGTTCATGACAGGACTTAATCTCTATAAAACTCCCTGTTCAGGGGCAATTCACTTAGGGTGAACTGGGTAAAGAGCCAATGCTAAAGACTGAGAGGGGATTTGGATCAGATCTGCTTCCTCCTTCATGAGTGCACACACACAGGAAATCTCCTACACATATGATGTATCGTGTATTTTGGTTCACGGCCAGGCTTGGTGCAATTAGTGGGGCTGTGTGATTTGTTCGAGAGAAAAAAACGAATTAATCCCAAAAGACCATGTATTTTTGCTTTCTTCCCCTTTGACCGCATATATATGCGGGGGGAGACCCCTGCACACCCTACCTTAACCCTCCACATTTTTCATTAACTCCCCCCCATCTATATATGCGGTTAAATTGGGCATCCCATATTCGGTCTTTTCGGATTCTGCCTTTTTGCCCTCAAACTTTTCTGCTGATACAGAATTGATGACATTAACTTAGACTTTTGAAAAGGCAGTTGCCGGGGCACTGGCATCATATGGTGTGGTACTCACACCATTTGCTAGCCAAAGCCATCTTATGGTTGGGTAGGACCATAATTTGCCATGCATTGCTATGACATACGCAGTCATTTACATAATGTTGCATAGGACATGTGCTGCTATCAAATACCAGGCATTGCCACCATCTGAGCTGGTACTAATATAATTGGTAGTTACAAGTCGGGTGCTTATACCATTGTAATCATGTTGGCCCAATGGGGAGGTTAGGGGGGGTTGTGCATCACCATGCACACTTGTACCGTATAATGACCATATCACCATTTTATATACAGTGGGCCATCAAGCCCTCACTTAGTCAATACACGTAATGCACCACCAGCAGACATTTAAAGTCTGTGCAAGGGTTCACACTATGTGCTCCCAAAATTAGAATGGGAGGCTGGCCTTTCTCGGTGCCTGCAGCAAAAAACGCGGGAACTTGCAACACTAGTCAACTCGTCCTTTGTCGACAGAGTTCCTTGCTGCCATTAGAAGTTATTATTTGGAGTGGGTAGAGGGTCTCACAAACCACAGCAGTGTTACCCTTAAGCAGCACCAGTGGGACTCTTTGGTGGGTGGTAATTAAAGACAGTATATACATAGAACACCATCACTCAGGAAGCGCAATTTAGGTGTGAGTCAATTAATGCAGAAACCCTGATGCTGTGGAGGGGAAGGAAATGACTTTTATTGGACACGTGCAAATTTACTGATGGTAAACATTTACATTAGCTCCGGGACCGCTCCTTCCAATAGAAACACAGGTATACTGCCTGTTATGTCTATGTGGCTGATATCTAATGCATCACCTGTGCAATAAAAACGGTGGCAACTATTATGCTCATACACCGCACTATGACATGAGGGTGGCACAATTGACTAGGAAAGCAGTGATCTGATCCTTCGAGCTATTTTGCTTACTTTCCCATAACGCCAATATGTCCAGTTCACACGTAAGGAGCTTTGAGGCAAAACAGTATCAAGCAACTACACAGATCAAAAAGGGGAATTGTTTCAGAGAATTCTGTTGACTTGTATTTGCTAAAACCATTACATTGGCATATGCGGTGTGTCAGGTGTCTTGACCCATGTTTGAATTATTATGCTACAACATTTGGTGCTGTGGGCTTAGAAAATCCAAGATGGCCGAAAAGCCCACATTTGCGCCAAAATCCAGGAAAACCGCACAGTTTTGCACACACCAAAATGGTCACCTGACCTGCCACCCACCAGTGCGAGCATGATGGGCCAGAAGCGCCATGAGTGAAACGTGTTGCCAAAGGAAAAACAGCAGTGCCTGTTAGCTCAAAAAAAAAAAAAAAAAGAAGCGCTTTGAAATCACCTTTGTTTCTCTGAATGCAAGCTCAAAATGCCTATTCAAACATTGCAAGATAGTTAATACAGGAGACCATCTGTTCAAAATCTGTTTTAATTGATGTCAAAAATTGCTAAAATCATGGCCACAAAATTACTCTACTGCTGAATCTATAGCACTACACTGTTAGTAAATGCTATCAAGTAAAATCTCTTTTTTTTTTAAATGTGTTAATTCAAGACAGCTCCCAAAAATGGGTGCAGTACTGGCGCTTGACTCTAACCGGCGCTAGCTATCTAAACTGTGACAGGAGACCGGTATTTCAGGAGCTGAAAAAGGTACCTGAGTTAGCTGGAAACTTCAAAGCCTTGCTGATCAATGAGCATTCTTAACACCTACTCTTCCCAGAACTCCTCACAAGAAGACAGTCTGATTCAATTAAAAGTTCAAGAGGCCTCTGTCCATGGAGAGCCTAGACACCTGCTCTTACCACCAACAGTACAGGATATTGCCTTGACATGTAAATTAGGAGGGGAGGAGAGTTTCCTGCACCCTGGACTGGGGCTCTGCTGGCAGGAAATAGAGACAATGGATTCTTTCAGCTGAATAGAATATGCTGATTTGGGTGTGACTTGTCAACAGCTGCTCTGGGAGAAACAGGCCATGTGACCATCTACCTCACCAAGCTTCTAGGGGCGAACCCAGACTCAGATGTGAATTCCATTAAAGGCAAATGTATGTTTTATTTAATTGCTTATAAAATATTGTATTAAGCTTACAAAAATGTACAATTTGGAGATTCTTAATATGAAAAATGTACCTACAAATTGAGACTAAGTTCAACTCTGGGTGATGTTCTGAGGCCGAACCCCAGGATTTATGAATATTGTGGGTACAGTGTTTATGCTAGAAACATGATAATTTATTGTGATATGCTCAGGGACGGGGTGCAGGTCTGTGTAAAATTTGATGCCGAACCGACCTTGGCAAATTCACCAAAAAGCGAAAAATGTTGTTGTTTCTAAACCCAAGCTCGTAGAAACATGGGCCTTGAACCAAACTGTACCTTAATTCATCTGCAATGTGTACATGCCATTTCAACCACTTGTGTATCTGGGAAACCTGTTTGTTATCAAAAATGCATTTTCTCAGTAAAAGCAAAGGGGCGTTTCTTCAATAGATTGTAAAATGCAGCAACACTCTGACTCTGACTCTGACTCACAACTCTGTTCTCCAATGAGAGCACAGAAAATCCTTGAACCTATCAGGATCCTCAGAGGGTTGGACATAGAAAGTCAGCCTTCCCACCCACTTTCAAAAGACATAAAAAGACCCACTGAAACCCAGGTAGGGACTGCTCTTCCATTTTCTTGCGAAGCACTTTGCCGGACGACTTCAAATCCAGACAATATCCATAGACCAGAACTTAGAAAACCAGACTCCAGATTCCAGAACTTTGTAGCAGAGAGGCCTGATCCACAAGCTGAATACTTTTCAGCAGGCCTCAAAATCTTTTGCAACCTAATTAAACTCTTCAACAGCCGGGCTGTGCTGTTTGATTCTGGCTAAAACCCTGTGCCAGAACCCAGAAAGCAGTGCTGTATCCAGTGAGACCCAGACCAGACCGCTGTGCAGTGGCAAGAACCCAGAAAGCAGTGCTGTATCCAGTGAGACCCAGACCAGACCGCTGTGCAGTGGCAAGAACTTTTGCCAGAACCAGAGACCAGGCCAGACCAGACCGCTGTGCAGTGCCGATAGCAGACCCAGACCAGATCGCTGTGAGCAGAACCAGTACCAGAGACCGCCCGTGGCGAGTGAAGCTAAACCTGACCAGATCTTGACGTCCTAGTTCAAATTTATAGTGTGAGTATCCAGCCAGAGCTGTGCAAAACCAATCTCTTAGTTTAAAATAATCAAATTCAAACCAATTCAACCTGCCTAGAACTGCATTAGAAATCTTGTGTCCATTCTGTGATTTCAAACCTGTGAAAGTGTCATTTGTCATTTGAATCATTATTTCATTTCTGAAAATATACCTCCACAAAATCGTCCGTATCTTTTGAACCGCGTATGCTAGGAACGAGATTTAACTTTCATTTTAAAGCGAGGATCCTCAGCTTTCCAACAGTTTTTCTGTAAAGTGCAGCGAATTGCAATTTGAATCAAATTTCTCCACCTGTCAAAATCGCTGTCTTTTGCTTGCAACTGCTGAAATCCTTTTTCAACCTGATAATCCCTCATGAATCACTGATAGTGTTGACCTGAACCAATCTTAAGTAGCTATCACCTACCCTGAATCTCCTATAGGGAATTAAAATAATTTTTATCACATTTTCACTTCTTTGCAAATCACATTAAAAGTATTTCGGCATGTTTTAAAAGCATACCGGTTGCTCCAAGGTTGCTAGGGGGGAACTGAATTGGTATTGCATTTGATTGTATTCCTGAAAATTGTGTGCTCCTCTTCCATCTCCTTATATTGCATATGGGGGGAGTGAATGTCAAAAGAAAAAGTGATCATATTATCTCTTGTGGAAACCATCTCAGTTATTTCTGTGCTGCATTCTTTTCCATCATTGCATTTCCTTGAACCCATAAAAGCATTCTCAGCTACTTTATCCTCTCTATACCAACTCCTAAGTAATTAAAAAAGTGTGCTAGTGTAATATTATCCATTGTTGATCACTGTCATATTCATAAGTGTGCTATCAAATATTAATTTATTTATAAACGTGTGATATATATCTTGTTTAAGTTCAATAAATCTTTTAATTTACAAAACAAACCTACTTCTTGGCTCAGTGAGGTCAGGTGGATTCCAAGAGAGGGGCGTTATACAAGGGTTTATCATCCAGATCTATGAACTTGTCATAAAAATATATAAATAAGGGCTTCCCTTGGGCATCCCAGACTAGGCATTGACGTAGTTGGAGTGCTGAATTGAAGTCGCTTAACAGGTGCTCCCTAACTATCAACCTGCGCTGGTGGCGCTATCTGTCACGGGATGATCCTTTGCAACAGGTGGGCCAGGACAGACTGCTGTGCCATCACAGCTGACTACTTATACCATAGACCCTACATTGTCTCTGGCTGCAAACTTGCATTGTCAGTCCAATTGCTGTACCATCCATGCGCACATTGTCATATATGCGTATCTTTCTAGCGCTCATGTGTTGGTTAGTTCTGCCTGGCTATAGTTCGAGGCTGTGCCAGAAAATACAGATTGCCTCTAAGGATGTTTAATGCACATTTTAATCTCCAAAATACATTGTTGTCAATCTGTAGTTAAACAGTGGTACATGGAACTGTTTTAGTCAGATGTTCACTGCAAAAGTAAAAAATCATAAAATATCCCAATAAAGCAAAGACTTTCAAATGTTCGTCACTGCCCATTATTCACAAAAACATAGAGACACCACATTTTAATATCACACCTATATGAAAGCCAAAGCTGTTGGCTATGCCAATGCGTGTGTCTCACTCCCAACTGCGCTGAGCAATTTCCCCTGAGTTTTTGTTTGGGATTGAGGTATTACTTTGCAGAGCTATTGCATCACCAAGGAATGTACACTGTTTGTCCTACTTTGGCATCCCATTAGCAGCAACACATAATTTGAATGTGACCGGACCTTATTCATATACTGATAACATCAACACTGTCATTGAAACTTTAAAATAAAAATCCCCCCCAGACACCATGATAGGTCTTGCTGAGGGACAGCAAAGGCAGCCAACGAAAAACGCCACACACAGCATCAAATGAGACATGACAATGCCACAAATGTGGGAATCGCATGTTGAATGCCATCTTCCATTTTCTACTCTCTACTATTTCTACTATAGCAATAGGATTGGCAATTATATGCCTGAAAAACATTGTCATTTTGGTGTTTATAGTGTGGCACTTCCACACGTGTAAGTAGCATCTTAAGAGATGCTGGGGTCGAGTCTTCTCACTTATTAATCAGGGCAGAACTCTTCCTGCAGAGCTGGCAGTGACTTTGTTCAGGAGGTCAGTCAAAAAGATATATCCCCAGCTGTCTTGCACGGCGAAGACCCTGTGAAACCAGCCCTACTGTGACAAGTCCACACAGACCAAGAAGAATCCTAACCCGCGACTATACACTCAACCCGAGAAGATGGAGTAATGAGGCCCAAGCCTCGCTATCCAAGAATCACTGCTGATGGATACAATCTATCAGCGAGAAGAAGAAGAAGCGCGCGTGCCAGCAGTCACTGGGAGGTCCGTTTATGTAACAACTGTTCAACTTAATGACGATGGCTACTGCTTCCTCATCAGATTTTGAGGAGGACGCTCACTTTACACAATAGTATATCTTGGTGTGAGGTACAATGGCAATGGAGAGGTTGGCGCACTCACATCAAGGTCTAAACAAAACATATTCCAAGTGATGTGGCAGACTTTCCACGCCTGGAATCACTTCACAGAACTGAGAATGGCTCTACTTTACTGAAGGCTGACAGCACCAGGAATATTTGGCCACCCGTGTATTCCTTATTATGTGATAAATAACATGCAGTATTTTAACTGCCACCTATTTTGAAATGATCATGTCATTGTGAATTGAGATTGCATTGGCCATTGACTGCATGGGGGACAGCACTTCCTATATACGCCACATGCTAAATATCCCATCTGATCCCAAATCATAATTTGGTGGTTTTTTAAATACCACATGTTGGTACCATTAAGGCCACGCGTGTAGTGAGGCTTTACGTGGTGGCTAGAAAGTTCTCCACTACAGGGTTTTGCGAGAACTAATTTGTCACATTGGGAAGACTAGAGACAACTTTGCTGTTTCATAGAGAATGAAAAGCAATAGGATTCTTTGCGACTGGGCTAGAACAGAAAAAGGGATCAGAGGAGGGAGGGAATAGCTAAACGTTTTACTGCAAGCTTGTCATGTAGATTTCTTTATGCGCATAGTAGCAAAAAGTACCCATACGCCACATGGGTTCTGTAGACAGGGCATTCATAATCTTACTTTGATCTTAGATTCATGTGTCCAATTGACTCTCGCATTTTGGAGGCACCTGGGAAGAGAAAAGCATGGACATTACACACAATTTAAATTCATCAGGTGCAGTGCTGTGCAGTGTGTTGAGCCACAAATGTATTGGAAACGATACGTCCTAGGGCCTTGAAACATGTTGAGATGCTCAAAATAAGCTTTATCTGGTCCTTCTACGACCAAATTGATGTTTCACTGATTTCAGGCAACCGTCTCATGTTAGAAGGGGCTGAAATTCCAGGGAAAGGTGTGGGTTGTCCATATGTCATGTAGCCAGTAATGTCCGGAGGGTCGTAACAGGTAACTATGCCACATTTTGTGCAAATTGATGGAACACTGTGGAACTGTATAAGGAACAAACTAACAGATGTTCGGATTTATATACATGGAGAAGATGGCAACGTTTTTCTAAAGTCGAGCGGGTTTGTGCATTGCTCTTCATAACACAAACATCTGTCAATTCAATTGTCATTTGGCAGGTTTGTCAAAAAAAATCATGTTGTGTACTTTTTTATAAAAAGATTCAGACAAGAACGTGCATTATCGTGATGATGATTTGAAAACCAGAGAATCAGCTGTTTTGTTGTGCTTTTGCATAGGCCCCGTGTTACATCGTGGAAAAAGGGACACTGGCAGAGAAAGGAGCAGCATAGTCCCGGACCCTGGACAGGTAAGTCACATGCACACGAATCCCTGATTATTAGACATGTTGCGCCATTTTTGTGTATCACATACACCTGTGGTGCCCCGGCCCATCCCAGCCTTACCTGCAGTGCAATAACTTCCACGCCCAGCTGCTTTGCATACACAATAAAGGAAGAGGCAGTGCTTAAAGAAGGGTGAGCAACGTGAGGGTGGGGGGGGCTAACATGAGGGGGTGTGGTCTAAAGGATGAGCGTGGCCTGAAGTGTGCCATTCGTGTCGTGAAAGGTGTAAACCCTAAACATGTTTGAAAATGGTAATACTCACCAGCACTAATCTGCACACTTTAACAATGAACTAACAAAATAGCATAACGCTTCTGCTATTTTGAAACATCACAAAGCAAACAACGCAGTAAGAAAATAGATTTGGGCACCAACTCATATGTTTTCCTATCTATTTTGTGCTGCTGCACTCCCGTCACTTGCAGGCTACCCCCAGTAGACGAAGTGTGAAAAAAAAGTGGTGGAAGGATATGCATTTAAAGGACCCCGGTTAGTGTGTCACTGGCCCCCACAGCATGCAGTTTTATGCATGCTTTGGGGGACAAAGACACACTAATGGTGGTCATTTAAATGCATATTAAATTTAATCACCTACCACTCCCAACAGCAAGAAAATAATGTTATGTCTTTTCACGTGCTGGTGACGAATCTGAGCCCCGCCGGTGACAGCCAGTGCCACATCACACTGCACTATTCAGTAGGTGGTGGATTTCTTTTCTTTCATTCAATAGACTGCTTGTCACATAAAGCCCGTAATAGGGATTTATGTGGCAAGGAATCTATTGACTGAACCAAAGAATCCAGCACCTCCCAAGTAGCACAGTACTGTGCTATTTGGGAGGTGCTGGATTTCTTTTCATTCATTCAACAGACTGCTTACCACATACAGCCCCTAGCAGGGCTTTATGTAACAAGCAGTCTATTGAATGAAACAAAAGAAATCTAGCACCTATGAAATAGCACAGCGCTGTGCTATTTGGTAGGTGCTGGACTGCTTTTGTTTTATTCAATAGACTGCTTGCCACATAAAGCCTGGAATGGGCTTTATGTATCAAGCAGTCTATTGAATGAATAAAAAAATTCCAGCACCTACCAAATAGCACAGTGGATGTGACACTGGCTTGTCACGAACACAGCTCAGGTTTGAATGCCAACAGTGAAGCAGGAAATAAAAAGTGTATTTCATTGCCGAGTGGCGGGAACCCCCTACAGACCCAAGGCTCGAATTAAGTTTTGGGAGACTGCCGGGTCTGAGCTCTGGCTAGGCCCAGCCCGCTTAAAGCCCTGGGAGGTTGCCACCTTTTGGAAATTCAATCAAGAAAAATATCAGCTGGGGAGTTTGAAATAGGTTCCTGATGCAGTGTGTGGAAGATTGCTTTTCTGCTCCCCATGATTCTGTGTGTGTGAGGGAACCCTATACCAATACACTGATGCCTGTGCTGTGGCCAATCTACTTTAGTGTTGTTACTGCAGGGCCTTTGATAGGCACTAAAATGTGCAGGGTACAGAAAGTAAACACACCACAAAGCACACAATGTAAAATCTCCCCTTTGGCACCAGTGGAAAAGTACACCTCTAATTTGTGTTTCCTGTGACACTGATTTCAAGAGATCAGGCAGGTGAATATTTGTAAAGCGAAACATCTCGCCTTGAAGGAGGCCTCATGAAGTTAAATTCAGCAGTAATTACTTAGGGAACAGAAAAGTCTTCAAGTTGCGTCTGAATTCGAGGTGATCTGTGATAAGAAGCAGAGGCGTTGCTAGGGGGGGGGCTGAGGGGGCTATAGCCACTGGTCTTTTGGTTCGAGCCCCAGATAGAAGCTCAGGAGCTACAACCAAAAGGCTAGCTAGCCCCGAGTCCCAACAGTCCCGGTATTAGCATAGCCACAGATTTCTTCCAGACCTAGCAACACCCCTGGTAAGACGTAATCGTAACGGAAGAGCGTTCCACATTTTAGGAACCAGCACGGCACAGGATCGACCACCTCATTGTTGGTATCTAAATTTAGGGGTCACTAATAAGTTAATTGATGCAGATCTTCAGTGTCTTTCTGGTGAATAGAAAGAAAGAATGCTTTGAATGAAAGACGGTCCATTGTTGTTTGGGGATTTAAGACACAATGGGCCTCATTACGACCCACGCGCTAATGAGTTAACGGCGCCGTAAAAGGCTGCGGCGCCGTTAACCTATTAGCGCCTAATTACGAGGTCCCTTTGCGGGACCCGACCTTAACGGCTGGTTTTACCAGCCGTTAAAGTACGGACCCGCAAAGGGACCTTGGTGCTAAGTACAGTGCCGCAATTTGCGGCACCGTACTTAGCGCCTTCCCCATTCCCATTGAACCCTATGGGGCAAAAATGGGAATGGGGAAGGGCCATGGCAGCACAGGGAATTACCGCCCCGCCAACCTCGGAATGGGGTGGTAATTCCCCATTCCACCATGGCGGACTCCGGCATGGACCATGGTGCTAATAGCACCATGGGCCTTCGCCTGGGTCGTAATGAGGCCCAGTGCCTAACCCGTTTCACCACAGGGTGCCAATGTAGGGTGTTAAGTGCACTAGATATGCAATCGCAGTGACTAAGATGCAATAACAGCCTACGAGCCGCATTCTGGAAGTGTTGAAGTTTCGGTCGCTCCTTCTTCGGGAGACACAAGTGGACAACATTGCCGAAAACTAGGTGACTTGAAACACAAGTGGTCAGCAGCTGAATGAATCCTGTCTCGAGAAGGGAAGTGAACAAGAAATGTTATCAATGTTCTGGGTTGAAAGAAACAGCTGTTCGAAAGCTTATATATCTGAAAGACCATGGACAGAGCAGGATTTTAATTTATTTAAACTTTATTGTGCATTTGTAAGGTACTTATACATAAAGTAAATTGTGTTTCAAAGCGCCCACAAGGCAACAGGGAGGGAATATGAGAGTGAAAGGCAAATTTAACAGTGACCGAGAGAGGCGGTCCTACTAGACCTTGTGAGCATTCAGAGCATGCAAGTGCAGGGAGAAAGGGGGAGGGGGTGAAATGCTAGGAGTAATAAGGAGGCAAGTGCTATGGAGTAAGTTGCAAGCTGTTAAGTGACTGGCAGAGATCATTTGGTGAGTGGTTGACTGCCAATAAATAAGTGCATTGCAGGCCTGTGATAGGACAGGCCAGTGGGCACCCAAGGCAAGTGTTGCAAGTGGGCTGGGGCTGAAAACAATTAGGGGTGTGAGGCCAGGACCCAGGAGGACACATAAGAGACCTTGTCACCAATCTCAGCGACTGTGGAATTTAGCAAAGGAGCGTGCGGGAGGCGGAAAGGAAAGACTTGGGGAGATTTGGGATTTAAGGTGATTCGGCTCAAGACAAAGAGGAAGGGGGAGGCTGTTCCATAAGAGGGTGCCAGCCGAGGAGAGAGATTGTCCACCAGTTTGCTGTTTAGCGAATCACTTGACACACAGAGAGTTGGCGCAAGAGCAACGTAAAGATCTGGAGGGAGTGTATTTAGTGAGAGCCAGTTGTACATGACGTGGTCCTCGGCCCCAGACAGACTTATGAATGATGCAGAGGGTTTTGAATTTAATCCTTGCAGCAACCGGGCGCCAGTGGAGGGTTTTTAGGGCTGAAGAGATGCAGTCGCGGGGATCAAACCAGACACCTAAACTAGGGACCGCTTTTGATGGCTGAGGACAAAGTCCCCTTTATGGAGGCCAGAGGCTGTTGCACCAAGGAGAGGGAGAATCCTGGGAAGCAATTTGCTGAGAGGTAGTTTTTGCAAATCAGGATTTCCGTTTTTTTTGCAAATTCAATTCCACCTATTTGTATTCATCTACATTTTGACCTGCTCCATACAATGTATGAAATTGTCTGTGGGGATAAATGTGACAACTCTACAGCAGTGAAATGTGGTAGATTTATCATTAGGGTAGGGTTATACGACCTCTGGCTCTTCAGATGTTTTGTTATGCAACTCTCATCAACCCTAGCCAGCATGGTCAATGATGAGGGATCATGCAAGCTGTAGTCCGAAACCTCTGGAAAGCTACAGACTGAAGATCCTTGGTTCAGGATGCTATGGTATTTGTCAGAAGGTGATTTGGAAAAGTAACCCTGGGAGGGGCGCACAGTTACCTACATGCTCCTACATGGTGAGAGAGCACAGGAGGTGTAGTCCAACGCAAGTGGAGATCTACTGGTTGCAGACCCTTGTTTTAGGATGTCATGCTGCAAGTCAGTGGGTAATTGAGAAAGGTATCCCTGGCAAGGGCAAGCACATACCTACATGCCACCCCATCTTCACCCTGTACTGGAGTGCTGAGGTCATTTATGCATAAGCATCTGTGTGATTCATGATCAGTGCTGTTTGGCAGGTGAACTGGTCTCTATTGCCTCCCCATCTCATGCCACAAGGGGTATCATGGTTCATGGTACGGATATGCATATGTTGGTGAAGTGAATGGTCCTGCAGTGCTGTGGATGGTTGTAGCTGTTGGCTGTGCCAGTCTCTCTCCAGTCGGGCTTGTAAATAATATGTTGCATATCTGTATACTTTATTTCAGATTGCAGCTCAAAATTCACTTTCAGGGGTTCTCAAAATCCTACTGTGTAATCTAACATGGGGTTTCGTACCAGCGACTAATAATGACAGTGCCATACAGTCAGTGGGAAACATACTAACTGGCTACTGCACCTCCGACCAGTCCCTGATGGGAGCTACTGTACAGGAATTGAGCAATAACGTGCTGCCGGTGAGTGTTTTGGCCCTTGTTTCTCCTCTGTGGATCTGAGTTCTGCTACTGGCCTTCAAAATGTATTGAAAAAGAGAGTGTCATTATAAGAAATGGGTCTACATGACACATGCCTTTAGGGCCCTAATGTAGTCTACTTATTGTACTCCAGTGTACAAATATGGAGTCCATTCTGGCCTACACAAGAAAGCTCGCCTATAATCTACTCTCCTGTACTATTGTCCATTCTACTTTACCATTCTACGCATTACTGTCCACTTTTAGTCTCTTCTAAATTATGTCCTCTACTTTCCCACTCCTGCTTTCCTACTCCAATTGACTCATCTATAACGATATCTTCTCCTGTCTTGTCCACTCCAAACCACGCCAGTTTTCTCCAGCCTACGCAAGTCTACCCTCCTTTTCTCGGTTCAGTTCTATTTGACCTTAGTCAATTCATTTTGTTCTTTACCCCATCATTGGCTGTCCTATGCTATGCTGCTTCCATCTATTCAGCTAGCTTTCTATTGTTCTTATAATCATTTATTTTATTATGTTTTATTCTACTTTTCTATACTCTCCTCTTTTATATTCAGTTCAACACTGATTGTTATACATTCAAATTTATTTCTACTGATGTATTGTGTTATGTTTTTCTACTAAATCATACACCAGAGTACTCTATACTATTCTACTCCATACTTTAGCATAGTATACCATATTATGTAATAGAGTGCGCTTTGCTTTGGAACTTTATTTCCCTCTTCTTTACCCATGTGTACTACATTGTATGCTGCTATGCTAGATTTTACTCACCCCTACCAACATATATTATATTTTCTTCTACATTACTTTGCTTTTTTTTCCTTGTACTTTATGGACACTTTACTATGCTTACTGAATTGTAGTTTATTATATTGTAGTTTAACTGCACTGGTATATTCTCCTCTACATTATACTAACCTAACCCTTTCTCATGTATTATACATTACTTTATTTCCCTCTAAATTGTGTTCTATCAAGTTTCCTTTTTTTAATCAAACACTATATCGGTCCTGGGTACTCGAATATTCTCCGAACCACGCCCTGTTCTCTGCTCCTTGTCACCATTCCCCTTCGCACTTGAATCAGTGCACTATAGCAACGAATAAATACATAAAACACGTTGCTATATTGTAGTATATGTGTACTTTTCTACATTCTCTTTTCCTTTGATTTATCACTACTCTACCGTTTTTGCTTAAACTCAGTTTTATATTCTACTAGTCCACTTTAATGTTTCTTACTCTCCTCTAGACTTATCTTCCCTTTTGTACTTTATCATACTTACACACATTTTGCAATGTCATACTCTCTTACTTGATTATACTTTATGATAATCTACCATATTCTCCATGATTTCTCTCTACTGTATCCTGATTTACCTTGTTCGGTTGTACGCTATTCTACTATGATTTCTTTCTCTATTTTTATCATGTACATTACGTTACTTTATTTCCCTATAATGCACCATATTGTAGTGTATATATCTTTCAGATTACATTCTATTCTATTTTATTTTATTGTGCTCTTTAATCTGTTTTCCACCATATACTAGCAACTACGTCTATAGTATCAAGCTATATCACTTGCTAAAATGCCCCACCCCTCCGTCTGCAATATGCCCATGCTGTGTGTTGCTCAACCTTTCTCTAGTCCAGTTTTCTATATCCTAGATTATGTTTGTAATAGTATTGATGTGCTTGGTTTATGAAAACCGAATCCCAATAAAAGAAATGTATTACCTTTTCTGTAACTGTGCTATAGGCTGCTGTGTTCTGTGAGAGTCTACTCTGGAACATTATCATCTCCTCTCCTCCATGAAACACTTTTCTACTCAGATGTTTCCAGTTCTGCTCTACGCTCCCCTACTCTTTTCTGTTTCAATAATCTTAATTGAACTTCACCTTATTTCATCACTTTGTGCTGTAAGCTACTTGGTGATGTGTTGCTATATGCTTTGTTCATAGCGTCATGTCTACAACTTCCTGTTTATGTTTCACGAGAATTTTATTGGTTGAGTTCATCTTCATCAAACATTTACCAGATTAAAAACAGTTCTGATGGCCTAGACGGTGTTACCAATGTCTTAATTTGATGGCACCCTACTTAGCTCCACTTCACTTTATTATATTATACACAGAAAAAAAGGTTTTGGTATGTATTTCCATATGAATAATTATAGCCTTCATCTGAAAAATACTTTAACTTGATTGGCACAGAAGATGAAGTTAGCTAAAATGACGGTAAAAAGATTGTCTTTTCTAGATAGCTATGTGTTTTGAAAGTGTCTTTTATTTAAACTCTGTTTACAGTTTTGCTTTTCTTCTGTTATTCCTAAAGCTACTGGACGACCCTGAGAATCAGATCCTGCTGCTGTCTGGCCTATTCAGTGGCTTAGCAAAAATCAAGATATTCCAGAATGCCACAACTCTCTGGGATGCTTTATTTATTCTGCCTGAACTCTTCATCGATCCAAAAAGGTGCAAGGAAACACATCTGGTCTTTGCATGTTGCTTTGCGTGTATTGGCCACAACACGAAGAGTGTCTGTTTTGGCCGGAGCGGCATAGATCTTTCAAGGTGTTGTTGGCAAAAGCTATGTGGTTGTATGTGTTCATTACATACTCTCCACTTCATGTTGTCAATATCCATTTATAGGGGTGTGCGTGCTTGCTATAGGATTCAAATGATTAATCCAGGGTTGCTGTTCAGTGTGTGTATTCTTGTCAAATATTCCTCGACAAATATATCCAAAGGTTCTGCATTCATGATATATAGTATGTTTATTTTCCCACACATCTGAGTTTCTTCAATATTTGTATGTTAGGTACATGATTTGTATGGAGCCTAACTGTTTTTTATGATTGAATGAGAATGACTGTGTAGTACTGGTATATGGCTAAAATGATTGGTTCTAAGTCGAATGGTTGGTTTGTTGTGTAAATGATTGGCTCCCCGAGTTGTTGTTGTGGTCAAGGTTTGCATGGTAGGTGGGAAAATAGCAGAGTGCGTATGACTGACTCATCGTTTTTACACACATTCCATAGTTTGTATACATGCTTCAGAGTTTTTATAGTTGGTCGGGGTTTAAATGGCTCAGAGTGTGTATGAGTTGATGATTTGTATGAATGAGCCAGGCTTATTTCTGCATTAACTTGATTGCTGCAGTTCTTTTGGGAACTGAATTCGAGTGGCTGTTACAGACATCCATCCCTTCATTTAAACCGTGTTTTCTGGCATCTAATTCGGATTGCTAATATGAGAAATAGACCCTTTGACTGTAACACTGACCTTTGACTACTAATTAAGCTTACCAAGGTATTACTTTTCTTGCTCTGCTATTCCTGTGGAACATTGTCATAACTGTATTCTAATATCTTCTTGTTTTTGTATTTTCTGTATCTTTGTCATTTTTAGACTTTTGCACTTTACTTCACAACCTTGCTGTATTTTGCATGTTGTGGGGTGGGATTCATTTATTTTGTCCTGCAATGTGAAGGATTGCCGGACTTTAATTTTTCTGTCATTCTGGATAGTCATTGCAGATTCTTCCTTCGATGGTGGCTTTGGTTCTTGCTCAGTCTTTCTCTGTCCTCTCTTGTATATTGTCACCATTTCTTAAAATTGTACCAATTCATTATTTATTACAAAGCACTTGGTGTAAGTGCTATAGAAATAAATAAATAAAAATGTTGCGTTGTGCCACCTGTTGCCTTGAGAAGACCTTGGTTGGTTGTGAAACAACAGAATATTACAGTGTAAATGTGCCATTGCGCTGACTGAGCCATATTTTTACTTGAAGGGGGACTGGTATTTGTGACATATATATTGATTTCCAGACAGGGCAGTTTCCCCTGAAAGGCTGCAAAGATTGGGTCATGACTGTGTCTGTCCCAGCACTTCCCGCCTTTCAGCGGCTCCAGCCTGTTGAAAAATCTTACTGTTTTTTCCAATAAGTCCAATAAGTCATTCTGCCCTTGGGCCTCAGAGAGCACCCTTTACAATCGGCCTGGAAGTCGTGAAACTCAATCTGCTCTTATTGTCTTTCTAACTCTCCAGTGCCCTGCCACAAACCCTGAAGACCCTCAACCGCCAAACCAGAAGCGTCCGCATATTTCAAGACACTGAGGGCGTCGTGTCATGTCTAGAATACCCCCAGAACCTTGGACAAGGTAAACACTTATCTACAGCGCTTCACATGACTTGCATCTGAGCCAAGACAAGATAGGATAATGTATACATGAACAACTAAGGGGGAAAGTATGTATAATTACTCGACACCTGAGACCTGTTCATAGGAAATAAGCCTAGCCCATGCATGTTTGTAAATTGATTAAAAGCAGACATTAAACACGGATGAATCAACATGCAGTACTCTAATTAGGTATCAGGTGTGGGCTAGCATTCTTTAAAGGTACATTGTATGACCCCAGATCGCCTCTTCTTTTTGGTGTGTTTTTCCTTTTTTGTACTGTTTGTTTAAATTAGTTTGAAAGTGCTCTGTGTTTATTATGTTTATTTTTTATATGTGTAAATTTAAATCATAATATTGTGTAAGTTTAAGTGCACATGTTTTTATTTTCAAATATACCATTATTCATATAAGGAGCACGGGGTATTCCAAATTATTATGATCAGAAACCTAGAATCTAGGCAAACATTTCATGAGCAAAATATTGTGACAAAACAGTAACACATAATAAATGCATTCATTGAAGCATATCTTCATTGAATGGTAATGCGACACATTTTTAAAGTATTGCAAAAAAAGTATTACAAAAATTCTAAACTGCAGAAATATTTTTTTAAAATATTTTTTAAAAACACCAAATAAACCTTAGTGTTACAGTACATAAAGAAATGATAGAGTACACATTAAATGTAAGTTACTTTAAAGTTGACTATATTTTCAAGCAGGAGGAGCCTGTAACACCAAATTCCCAATTTTCCATTCCTAACTAAAATGAAACACATTTCAATAAATATATTATATTTGGGTTATTTTAATACAACTGTATTTTAAGCATTTATTTTTACTTTTTTTTGATTTTTTACCACATTCTTATTGTATGAATGAGATTTGTGGGCCAAAAGTTAGGTTGGATATTTGGGAACCTGTAACGTTATGTATGCACTGGTGGTTACAAAAAGCAAATTAAAAGCTAAAGAGGCTGTTTTCTCTTTTTTGATTTTCACGATGTATTGACCACGAAATAACTATGTTTTTGATGTTTGTTTCGTGGGTGGAAAGTATATATTTCATAATGCTCTAGGGTAGGGCCCTTAAAAACAAAGCTAATGCTGCTTTTGCTTAACTATTTTGGAGAACCTTTCCCAAATGAATAGCATGTTAATTATTCAAAAATGATCTTAAACTCATAATGAGCAGGCTATGTTTCCATTCATTTTGTCATACATTTTGAATTATGTGCTTTTTTTGTTGTTGCAGCTAGTAACAGTACTAACAAGACATCAACCAGCACGTCCACCGGTGAAGATCTCGGAGGCTGTATGTCCTTGCTCCAGGTGAAAATACCATACATTTAATTCCATTGTTTGTATCCTCAGATTTTGCCAAAGCGCTGAACATTAGGTGAAACAACAGTACAAACAAATGAAATAGATGAGCTAAAATATTGACAGAGCACATACGTTGCAAATTGTCGAGTAGATAGTTTTTCAAAGCAGCACAGAACAGATGAAAGGAAGTGGCAGAGTGAATGGAAGGGGGAAGAGAATTCCAAAATTCAGGGATGTTTAATGAAAAAGAGAGGAAACAGGATGAAGCACAGGGTGGTCTAGAACAGAACAAAGGTAGAGGTGTTGAGAGCGCAACTGGCGTGTCGAGGTATAACAGGAGATAAGAAAAGCGAGATGGAACAGGGCAAGATCATGAAGGTATGTGTAAAGTATACTAACAAAATTAAATAATAGGCGAGTTTTGAAGGAAGGCAGGGAGGCAGATCGAAGCTGAGACAATATAGATGCACGAGCAAGGAGAGAAAGCATGACACGAAGGGAGGAATTAAAGATAGAAAGAGGAGGAGCAAGATGAGAATCTGGAAGGCCAAGACGAAGGGATGAGCAGTAGTCCAGTCTGGAAAAGACAAGAGCAATGAAGTTTAATAGCACGGCGAGATAGAAAATGACCAGCGCAACAGATGTTACATAATGATAGCGACAGATGTGATCGGTGGTGGAGATGTGGCTAGAGAAGGACAGAGAGGGATCAAAAGTGACACCAAGATTACAGGCAGTGGTGGAGAACGGGGGAAAAGCAGGCGGGAACAAGAAACCAGTATGGTAAGCAGAGGGAGATCGAGTTGAAGCAGGAAGGAAGACAAGTTCAGTTTTGGCCGGATTTAGGTTGAATAAATGAGAGTGCATCCGGTGTTTGATGGCAGAGAGTACACTGTTACATTAGCCTGGAGAATATCGGAAAAAGAGGAGAAGGAGAAGGACAAATGAGTGTCCTTCGGGTATGTATTAAGTGCAGACCTAGCTTCAGGAAGCACTTGAGCACTTTATAAGCCATGGGGGGAAGTACACAGCAAAGGAAGCAGATCACAAGGGATCAATAGAAGGGAGTGGAGAGCTAACAACAGGGGGTGGGGGGCTGGACAGTTTGGCAGCAGGTGATCTACAAGCACCAAGGTTAGGAGCAGTGGGGGACAGAGCGCCCGGTCTCATGTACATGTGCGTTCTTGAGAGGGGACTGAAAGATGTGCCAGTTCTGCTTCCCTCAAGAACTACTGTTTTGTCCTTAGAGGTTGTTACAGTTTTTAAATGATGTTTTCTCATGTTGAATGCTACTGACTGGTGTAAGCACATTTTCTGCAAAGTGAATGGTACAGCAGGACTCAATATTGAATACTGGAAGGTACTTAAGTGGAAGGCATATCACAAGCGGTTGAGTGCCCATTTACAAAACGAGCGGCCAGATGATGTGACTTGCAGGTCACCTTATTCTCAAAGGAACCTGCTTGCTGAAGGAGAGCTGGTCTTTGAGCGCAAGTACCTTGCAGCCCACACCTCAATTTGAAGCTCTTGGACATGCACTGACACTTGGGTATGCATTTTCCCTCTCTGCCCATCTGAGTGCATGTGTGCATTGCAGATTGCCCCCAGAAGTTCAATGTATCCAGAGCCCTCGTTCTCCCTAGGCTCGACTACTGCAAAGAGCCTCTTCCTCAATCTGCCTCTTTCCTCCCTTGGCCCCCTTCAACTAATCCACAATAGGACTGCAAGACTTATCCTTGGCCACAAGCCCAGGGACCGCATCTCTCCAGCACTAAAATCTCTCCACTGGCTCCTGCTGACTGCAGAGATCACATTCAAGACCCTTTGCATCATCCACAAGGCTGTCTGGGGTTTGGGACCTCTTTACATCCAATTTTCCCTCCCGAAATACCTCCCGGCCAGTCTCTTTCGGTCCTCTTGCTCCAACTCTCTGCAAGTCAAACGCTTCTCCAAGCAGAGAGTGGGAGGTAGATCCCTTTCTTAAGCTGGATCCTCCCTCTAGAACGCATCCCTCCCACCCTCAGACTTGAGAAGGATCTTCTTAAGTTCCAAAAACTGCTCAAGACTTTCCCTTTCTCCTCTTCCTTTCCTCTCCCCCTCCTGTGCTAGCTCTCACTCTGCCACTGTGACTAGGGCATGGTCCCTTCAGAGTCCTACAGGGACTAGACCACCCCCTACCAGTCCCTCCAGCAACCTATGCCAGCACTAGCCGTCTGGCACCCTTTCCTGGACTAGCCCAACTTGGTCAACCATGTCTGTCCACCGCACTCATTCTCCCCTTCCCCCTTTTTGCCCTGGCTCTTGCACTTCTCCCTCTAGCCCCCAACCCCCTTGCATTTACCACCTTGTCAAGCACTTGCACAGTTGGATTGTCACAAGGCCAATATAACCATTTTTATTGTTCTACTTTTGTGATTCCCATGCCCCCCCCACCACCCCATCTTGTCTTGTGGAGTCTGGAAACACTTGTGTATAGGCACCGTACAAATGTCCAATAAATAAATAAATTGAAAGCCTAACACAGAACATGAAACATGAAATGACATTTTTATTTACGGGCCTGTTTTAGGGCAGGAAATGTAACAAAAGAATAGAAAGCATTATTCTGTGTATGAGCATTTGTTTTTCTGGTAATGTCAGGGTCATGAGGAGGGTGGGGGTGCATCTTACCTCCACACCTTCTCCTATGCCCGGCATACAATAGAACAGATAATACTTGGGAAATAATTGAAAATAATGGTTGCACTTTGCACCCCCCAACCAAAGCATTTCCAACTAATGCATATTTTTCGCTATGGGCAAACAGCATGCACAAAGCTATCAGCGCATGTATTTCATTTATGTTTGTAAATTGTCCTTGACTCAAATTGTATTATTTTCCCCTACTTGCGTCTGCAGTTTACACACACAAGTAAAGACATATTCTGTTAACTGGGGCCTTTGTGTTTTCCTCCATTGAAATGCAATGACACACTAAGAAAGCAAGGGTACGGTTACCTATTGCATCAACAGACATCCAGGATGTGGTCTGTTACTGAAGTTGTTGCCAGTGGGGGGGCGGGGCGTGGTTCACAGTGTGCTCCTGCAAGATTCATTAACGATACACCTAAACTGCAACCGTCACTAAAATCAGACACTGGAGACAGGTGGCAGATTCACTGTGCCTTGTGGTGAGCAGGAACCAAACGTCCGCACACCGAGAGGCAGCGCGGCAGAGCAAAGCAGAGTGAATTCCATCCCAGCGGGGACTGTGGCAAGATGGCAGCCCCTGTAGGTGCCGAGGCAGCGGGCTAAGCGTAGGGCCTATGGAGTGGGGTGGGTGAGAGGGGACAAGCCCGGAGAGGCAGAGGAGGCAATTGCAGCAAGGCGGCGATCCTCTGTGCTGCTCCAGGGAGCGCTGACAGGCTCGGAGCAGCACCCGACACCCGCCGGAGAGACAGCAGCCGATCACCA
Organism: Ambystoma mexicanum; assembly: GCF_040938575.1. NCBI lineage: Eukaryota > Metazoa > Chordata > Amphibia > Caudata > Ambystomatidae > Ambystoma > Ambystoma mexicanum. The sequence goes on along the minus strand of NC_090931.1, from coordinate 859,423,368 downwards.
GCAGCAATTGATGCCTGCTGGCAGCTGCAGGCACCAACAGGTGGGAGAAATAGCAGCCCACGACTGGGCCTGCAAGTGAGGCGCTGGGAAGGTGAGCCCCAGCAGGAAGTCCCTAGAGAGACCTGCAGGCCCAGATTTGCCAAACAAAAGAAAAAGGGGAAAAAAACAAAAACAGAAGTGAAGAGTCCTGAGCTATGGTGCTTGGTTGGGGCTGCTGTGATGGATGGCATACAAAGGGATATATTACTAGACCTGTTCAGGGCAGAAGATGATATGGAAGCTGCGGAGCAGAGCATTATGAGAGCGGGAGCAGCAGCCCAAGATCTAACAAAGTTAAGGCAGAAGTGAATAGCGGGTTGGGAAAGACTGGGCAAGTTCAACTACGCCAGGTACACTGAAAAGTTACACGACGCGGGGGGACAAAACGAGAAGGCTGCAGGCCTGGCTTTGCCGGAGCGAGGTAAAGCGGGAAATGATTTGCTCTATCAAAGATGACTGGGGCATCATTCAGAGAACACAAAGCGAGATTAATGACACCTTTCTTAGATATTATAGCTCTTTGAATGGATTACCACTGGGGACTCCGATCTTGAGGAGGCCTTGTTACTGATTAAGCTGCCTCGCCTGAGCAGAGTGGCGGCAGAAGAGCTAGACGCCCCGATCACTGTTGAAGAATTGCAGGCTACGATTATAACATTGCCTACTGGCAAAACTCTTGGAGCGGACGGCCTGCCGGGCAAATTCTGTAAGGAGTTTGCGGATGGATTGGCCCTGACGCTCCTTGAGATGCTGCGAGAAGCATATGAGTTTGCCGTGCTCCCCCTAAGCTTGAGGGAGTCAATTATTATAATTAAACCCTATCAACCACAGTTGGAATGTGGCTCCTATAGACCCCTGTCCATGGTAAAGCAGCACAAAATAAAATACTCACTGACTTACGGGCGAATACACTGAGGGGCTTGATCGGGAGCCTAATACATTCAGACCAGAGCGTCTACACCACATAATCGATAGAACCAAGTCCCTGGGGCAGCACTATGCTGTGGCATCATTGGACGCTATCAAAGCGTTTGATTCTGTTCATGGGACTGGCTGTATGCCACCCTGCAACAGTTTGGCATTGGACGTGGATTCCTGCGGTGGATTAAAGAGGTGTACAACGCACCCAGGGCCAGGGTAAAAACAGGCTGCTGTATCTCAAAGGGATGGGAGCTTAAAAAGGGTACCAGGCAGGGCTATCAGCTGTCCCCACTGTTCTTTATTTTTGCAATGGAACCGATTGTGGCATTTCTTAGAGGGGGAATATGTGGATGCAGGCATACAGATAGATGGGGTGATGCACATGATTGGATGTATGCAGACGATATGCTGCTCTACGTGCGGCAGCCTGAAGTCAATCTGCAATATATACTATACATGCTGGACCATTTCACTGAACTCTCAGGTATCACCATTAGTCGAGAAAAATCGGGTCTGTTCTGGCTGGCAGGTTTGTGGGGTAGATTAAGTGAGCAACTCTGGGCCCTGTAATTAAAGTGGTCCACTGACAGCTTTTGATACTTCGGTGTTGACATCTATCATGATTTCAAGACCGAGCACGAACGCAACACACAGGGTGCCCTGGAGAGAGTGACAAAATCAATGAACTTTTCTGGTAGGTTGCCTCTATCGATTATGGGCAGGGAGGCGATTCTAAAGATGGTGGTTCTCCCCCAGTTACGATATTATTTTGTGAATGTTGTACCATATAACATACCCAAGCAGTTCTTTTGAAAATTGGATACTATGCTTAAGGGATATCGTATGGAGGGGGAGCAGGCACAGGATGCCTTTAAGCACTCTCCAGAGGGTCTATGAAGCCAGGGGGATCAGGGTGATATATTTCCTAGCAGGACAGTTGCAGTTTATAGTTGGCTGGCTAGCAGACAAACCAACGCTGGACACCACACTCTTACAGCCGAGTATAGGGCACTATTATTTGAAGGAGGTCTTGTGGGTGCATGAGTCACATCTTGATCAGCCGCCTAGTGTTGGGAGTGGAAGATCCCTGTTCCCCGCATATCCCTCTAGTTGCTATACTGGCAGGGAGGCCGCAATATGTAAGGGGAGTCTGTATACACTGGGAAAGCATCAGAGTTGCTACTGTGGGCGATCTGCTCCAAGACGGGAAACTGATAGACTTCAAGACACCGGCAGAGCAGTCCGGTATACACAGGAGGTAATTTTTGTGGCATTTGAGTCTAACACGCACACTGAAAAAGTGATGGCTGGAACTCCGGGAGGGCCTAGAAGGAATAGTGGGCTAGAAGCAATATATGACATGTCCGAGGGTGGACACGTGGTGTCCAGTCTCTACGAGGTTCTCTTGGACAATTTACATGCTTTGGACCTAGTTGAATGGGCAAGGGCAATGCTGTACCCAAAATGAGTCTCTAGGAATGCGAGACTAAAACTCTAACTGCACATAACTCAGAGAGCATACTTGATACCCTGCAAGACCTCTCGGTTCAAGGGGGCGGATAAACAACATTGCCCCAGATGTATGGAGGAAAAACGCAGGCATGCTGCACATGTTCTGGTCTTGCCGGAAAATTCATGGGTCCTCGGCATAGATTGCAAACATAGTGTCTAGGGGAGGGGTAGCCTTGGATATGGGGTCCCCAGAGGCATATCTGTTAGGGGTGTTCCTGCACAAACGTGGTACAAAGCACATTGCTAAAAGAAAGGACCACATGTACGTAATGGCCGATGCACGATACCAATGTCCTGGAAGTCGGCAGATGGCCCTAAAGTGAAGGCGTGGTGGAAAGATTTGCAGAGATGAGCTTAGGCTGAGACTGTGGTTTGGCATAGGGCAGTGTACCTAAGACTCAGGGAAACGAGTGAGGATGTCACATCATTGAACGTACTGCACAAACAGTGTTTGCACCTCTAGACGATGCAGCTGTGGTACCAGAACTGCATTGAAAAGAGATAATTTGTGTAGAAATGTTGACGCCAGAAGGCAATGCAATGTAATATTCATGGGGACGGTGTGCTTAACTAGAATGGAAAGGAATTGTTTACGTGTTATTGGTGGTTGTGGGTGGGGTGCATATGAGAGGGGATTTGATGTTTTGGTTTTACTACGTCACTAGTGATGCCGAACTCTCATATGCATATGTTGTAATGAAAATGGTTAATCACTTTTTTTTTTTTTAAGTTGTTGCCAGTGGAACAAGGAGACCAGGGTTCCAATCCCAATTATTCCCCCACATGACCAAAGTGTGCGCTCCACTGGAAGCATTTTATTTTTTGCCTTCGTACCCTTATCTATCCAAAATAATCTCAAATTCTATATCATCATTTGAGATTATTTTGAAAGGGTTTAATAATACCGTGTACTAAGCAGTATATGAGAACCGAACACTGACTGGTTTGTTTTTCTTCTGATATGGGTTATCTGTACAGCTCTTTTATAATCCAAAAGTGCAATTGGAAAGGTTTGGGCAGCATGCTGATCTCTAGGTTAAAAGCCGTTCAAGTCCAGTGGCCAAGAACAATCATAGACTGACCGGAAAAATCAGTGCACCCAATGCCGTTCCCAAAACGATCACCAAATTCAGACTTTAAAAAGTATTAATCGAGTTATTTTTATTACAGTTGAGAATAACTTGGATGAATTATCGTTTATTGTACATTTAATGATTATGGGCCTCATCACGAGTTGGGCAGTAGCCCTTAAATGCAGTTGTAACGCTATTACTGCCGCATTTAAGGGTCCACCCAATCACTAGTCTGGAGGCATTTACCCCCAGCTGTAAGCTGGAGGTAAATGCACCAACTATTGGGTGCAATTAGCCGGGTGGCGGTAACGCTAGCAGCCCGGGCAGTTGTCAGGATATTGCCCAAGTCATGATGAGGCCCTATGTATTGAAATGTAAATGATGTATTGTTTTGAAAAAGTTCCAATTGAACGGTATACAAAAAAATAAGTATACAATGAGGCAGGGGGTCTTAGAGCAGATTCAGGATTTGGTAAGGCCTTCTTAAAGGATTTTAAACAACCTGGGGCCAGATTACAGAAACCTTGCACCGGTGCAAGTGCAAAGTTTGCACGGTATTAGAACTAGGGAAAAGTTTGCCCTATTTTTAAAAACACTGGGACACATTAAAAAAACATTGCACCTCGACAAGTGCAGTTTGGCATATTAAAAGCACAAGGGTTACAATTGCCCTAGTGCTAAACAGATACATTTTTGATGCATTTTTGCATTAGGGCAAAGTTTACCCTAGTGCTAATACCATTCCATATTAGCACAAGGGCAACCGTCGCCCTGGTGCAAAAATGTAGTGAAAATGCATCTTTTTTGCACTAGTGCAATTTTTGCCCTGTTGCTTTTAATATGCCAAACTGCACTTGTCGAGGTGCAATGGTTTTTTAATGTGTCCCATTGTTTTTAAAAATAGGGCACACTTTACCCTAGTGCTAATACCGTGCACACTTTGCACTTGCACTGGTGCAAAGTTTCTGTAATCTGGCCCCTGGAGACAAATCCCCAAAACTCACAAAGTATCTAATAAACATGTATCCCAATTAAAAGAGCTAGTATTGGTTTCTGATTTATTTAACACAACCTTATTTTATATAACAATAATATGTATAGCAATGAGGCCTATGATGGCTGTTTATATTAATATTATTTTATAAAACAAGGTTTTATTAATTAAAGCTGAAATTAGAATGTTCTTAAAAATAGTGTTGCTATTGTTATACCCTTTAAATGTAATGCTTGAAAAATAACATTGAGAATAATAGTGAAGTATTTTACAGTATTTCATAATTATTCATGCTCAACCATTCCCCCTGTCAAAAAACTATCCAACTCCCCACAGCACTTTTGCCTGCACCCTTTTTTGCCTGCACCCTTGTCTGACTCACCCTGAACAAAACCAAGAATTGCAATCATCTCCAACAGTATTCATGTTTGGAAACACCACCATGTCACCACCATATTACCGTACCTTCATTGCAGTGCGCCGCTCTTCTGCTTCCATCCCGTTTACCATGACTCCCTCCCATTGTCACTCCTCAACATCGCTCACCTTATTTTGAAATGTTCTTTATCTTCAACATCTAACTGTAACTTTCAACTGGAAAATTACCCAGAGCACTAAGTGCTGTTTTGCTGATTAAAAGATAATATTTAAATGTGTAATTACTCATAAGTGTTGTATAGACTATGCTTAGAAATTGGGATAAATGTTGTTGTTAATTTGAGTTGTTAAAGGTCACACTGCTGAACTCCTTAAAATAGCATCAACATTTCAAGTCACAAAATGTTTAGTGTATGATCTATAGTTGTTTGGAAGTTTTATACCAAAGGGTATGTGGTTAAAAATCAAACTCAGAAAACAAATACGTTTTACTGGGAATTGTGCAGCAGTTTACGTGTTATGTGGCAGTACATTATTATTTTTGTACTTCTATTTTCGAAAAACAATAAACACATCTACACCAAGTGTTACATACTCTACTAATTGCAATACACTTTGAAGACCTTAAGCATATTAAACATGTAACTTCTTTGAAGGCATCATGAAGCAAGACACAGACAACAGATTCAAAGTAAAATGGTTTAATAAATCAAATGTCAGTATAATAGAAGGCCTAACTTGCCCTATGCTAAGGTGGGATTTCCCTACCTGAAATGAAACTAATGAAAGTCTGAGTCAAAGAGTTCAACTTAAAAGTCTGTCTGTGTTCAAAACCTATGTTTGCCCTCACAACTAAAGCTAAACAACGTGTAGGGACGTTAATAATCAAAGAAATAGTGCTCAACATAATGTTCTGAGCTTCGTCTAGCTCTTAACTTCCTCTTCAGCTCCCCTTCCTCAAGTTCAAGAAAGTTCCATAAAAGTCTCAAGATTACCTTGCTCAAGTCCAAACAGTTGCACACAATCCTCGGGGTTCCCTTCCCCAAGTTCCAAGCTAGAGAGTAAAAAAGAAAGGGATCTTGGGGCTCCGTCCTCAAGACAGCGTTTTGCAGTTCATCAAGTCTCAGGGTTCCCTTCCCCAAGACTTCAACGTAGCAACCAAGGTTTGTTTCAGTCTTTCAAAGTTTAACTTGATTCTAGGTCAAGCTGACCCTCATTCTGGTTTTCGTCACGTCACGATCTCCCTAAATTCCAGAAGCTCCTCAAGACCTTCCTTTTCTCCTCCTCTTTCCCTCTCCCCCTCCGTTGCTAATGCCCCCTGCCATTGGGGCTGTTTTCCTGGTCCCTTATGAGTCTTACTGGGGCCAGGCCCTCTTTGACCAATCTCCCCCAAAACCCATATAACCAGCACTTGCCCTTGAACACCCTTTCCTGCCTAGCCTACTTAGTCTGGCACCCCCCCACTCGCACTAGTTGACCCCCACCTCTGTTCCCCTGGCATTTACCCTCTTGGGCACCCTTTAGCACTTATCAGGAGGTAATGTTGTGCACACCTCTATGGATAAAAAGTTATACAGAGTGTTGTATTTGTGGTGTAAGACTGGATTATGGGTTCTGGGGAGAAAATGCAGCTCTGGCACAAGAAGCTGCTATTGTTAATCAAGAGCAAAGTAGTGTCCTAATTGGTGGACACTCCCGTCCCATGCACACTAAAGATACACTCAGTCAAATGTTACCAATATTTAGATGTACACATAACAAAATTTGATTCTGACAAATGTCAGAATTTAATCAGTGATTTAAAAAAAAAAGAACAACAATAACAAAAATAAACACAAGATGATTTAAAGAGCTCAACACGTTTCGGGGCTAGGATCCCATCATCGGGAGCAGTTAAACTGATTTAACAAAACAATTTTTCTTCTTCATACTTCAAGCTTTGTGTGCATCTGCAGAGTTAGTACAAAGGGTACATTTAGTCTAGGAATCGTTTAGAGCAATAGAATATCACATTCATCATTGGACCAGGATCTGTAAACAAACGTATTTCCTAACGTGGCGGCCAGCATTACGTCGAGCGTGAGTCCACGCGGGTGAGCATCTCTTTTGACCTTATCTAACAGCTTCTTAAACCTTGGAACCTTGTTAATGTCACCTAATCCATACAGGTTCCCCTGCACATCTAATTGAACTATCAGATGTGGCATCCTCCAGGGTGGATCTCAATAATATAAACTAATCCAATACTGACAGGATAACCTCTATGTGAGTACCTTCTTTCTTCCTATGTCTATAATTTACATTATTTCCTGTAACAACATCAGTCCCCGAATAGTACTTTACAATGAGAAATATGTTTGTTTACAGATCCTGGTTTGCATTATTACATTGAAGATTGACATGCCCCTGTGGCATCGCACCTATTCCTTATTTCGCCTGCGAGAAACCTCAGTCTTAAGGTAGGCAGAACCCCCTATAATGTTACCATTCATTAAGATAAAGAACAGTCAATAGCTAATATTCACACATATCATAATAGGTGGAGTGCGAATTTGGAACATATGCAGATCCCGTCAGAAAAGTCCTCCATTTGATGAATCTTACACTCACAAGAACGGTATTGATCCATCACAGCATTCTGCAATCAGGCATCTCTTAAATGATTGTGAAACATTCCTTTCTCTTGGTAACAATTTGAGCAAAGTGCCTACAAAAAATAAAAGGTAAAAACACATTCCTGGCCTCGTTTGGTTGTTTGCCGAACGTACTTCTGCCCAAAAACGGATACATCAAAAGAAAGGGCATCCGTTAGCTAGATACCAAAATAACAAGGTGTACAAGTTGTGTCAGACAACTGTTGGGCTGCTACATTGTTGATTGTTGTAGAATAAAGAAAAACCTTCAAAATGTCAAAGCATGATGTTAATTATGTTCCGACATAGTTTATTTACAATTAATTCCATTTAGATGAAAGTATGCTGGCACGCCTGTCGGGTCGCCCACATCGTTGTGTGGGTGGGCCTCCGTTGACGCCCCACGGACATGACGCCCTAGACGTGACGTCAGGGGAAGGAGAGGGACGGGAACGTGAACGGGGGTTCGGCAGTTCCGCTGATGTAAGAAATAAAGTGAGAAGCACTGCGCATCGGCTCCTGTGTTTTTCTTGCCACGTGAGCGCGCACGCCCACGGGGCCAGCACTTCAGGCAGAAGTGCAACACTGCGACGAGCAGGTACGGGCCCCGCCAAAGCCGCGTCGAGGTCTGCAATCGGCAGTTCAGCGTGTCGGCGCGCCTCGGCAGCGGTAAGCTGCACTCAGCGTTTCCCCGCCTCCCGCGTGACAAAAGGCCCAGAAGAAGCACACGGGCCCCCGCGCTTCCGCCTACAGAGGAAGCGCACACTGATAAGGCAGGCTTGTGGCAAACGACATCTATGCTGCCCTGTCTCCCTCGTGACAAAAGCTCGGGAGAAACACACGGGCACTGCGCGTCCGCCTCCTTGACGACGGAGGGGGCGCACGTGCACGCAAGAAACCTGGTGGATTTCGGGAGCAAGGGGAAGAACGCAGGAAGGCCATCCCCACACCACACGCTGAAGGGCACAGCGCTCCGTTTCCCTGCACCACGTGATACCAGCCAGGAGCGTGGGGAAGACAAGCACCACATTCACCCGCCCACACACGGGTACATCTTTGGTCTGTAGTCATGTCAGACACGGCAAGCACCACGGCATCCTCTTCTGGAGGGGCGGGAACAGCGGCAACTGCACCAGGAAATGCGGACACGGTGCAAGATATCGGCCAACAGGTACAAAATGAGAGAGGGGCATCCCAAGTCATGCATATGCCCAACCCCTTTGAAATACGGGACACTTCAAACCTGGGACCCAGATGGAACATATGGCTCCGAGATTTTAAATTTTACACCGGCGCCATTGGGCTAACGGATGACACAAGGCTAAAAAACACACTGTTCATGGCAGTGGGATCTGCGGTAAGAGACATTGCAGGAGAACTGTTAAATGTTGACACAGTCACATATGGGGAGCTACACGCCAAATTATCAGAATACTTCGCGCCACATACAAATGTCGACTATGAACGTCACATGTTCCACATAACCAGACAAGAGAAAGGGGAGTCAATAGACAATTTCGTAATGCGCCTCCGTATTAAACTCAAACACTGCGAGTTCCATAGATACTCCAACGAAGAAGCGCTCAGGTCACAAGTGATAGCGGGGTGCCTCTCGCAACCATTTCGCAAGCAACTCCTACAGAAGCAAAGGTCGCTAGAAGAGATCTTAGCGCTGGCCCACATGGAAGCTGCGGTGGACTCTCAATTGGACAGTCTGGGTAAGGTGACCCTACAACAACACAGTGAAAACACCGAATCGATCAACAAACTGCACACCCACCCCGCTCAAGGAAACAAACACCTCGGAGCCACAAGCTTCAAATGCGGATAAGAATACCCACACACAGGGCAATGCTCGGCGATAGGACAAAAATGCGCCGCGTGTAGAGGAATGGATCACTACAGGGCCATGTGCAAGAACGCACCGACACACACACCACCTAAACAGCGAAATCAGGACAGACGCCGATACACTCGTCAGAGCCCCCCCAGATCATTGGGAGACAGCGAAAGAAGGCACAACAGGAAAGAAGACAGCGACCGCAGAAGCCGATACACCCGGGAAGACAAACGCTCATCAGAGGACACAAGACGTTCACACAGACGGCGATTCGTACCATACGTGGAAACACGGTCCCCCACCAGCAGTGACTCCCCATCATCAGAGGATGATCAAAGGAGCAAAGGTTACGTGTGGGCCTTAAAGGACAATACTGCGGCGACTCAGCACAGTCCCATATTGACACTTCAAGTGAATGATACCCCAGTGAAATTTCTCGTAGACACCGGAGCGACGGTCAACATCTTAAGCGAACGAGCATACCAATCACTGGCCACGCCACCCAAAATCAAGAAAGCCACAGTAGACATATATCCCTATGGCTCCACTACCCCTCTGCCATGCAAGGGCATGATCATGGCATGGTGCACCCACAAAGAACACACAGCCAAGATTCCGTTATACATCCTGGACACGGAGGCCAACAGCGGATGCATTTTGAGTTTCCGGACAGCAGTAAACATGGGCCTAGTGCACATTTTATACCAGTAGATGGCCCACAAGTACTTTCCCAAACCGGAAGCAATCGAAAGTTCATTTCCGAAACTCTTCACCGGCCTCGGCAAATTGCGAAACAGGAAAGTTCATCTCTATATAAATCCTCAAGTCAAACCTGTGGCCCAACACTATCGAGGAATTCCATTCAATATCCAACGCCAAGTGGAAGAGAAGCTGGATAAGCTCATCAAAATGAATGTCATAGAACCCGTGTCGGGTCCGACACCCTGGGTATCTCCCATCGTCCCCGTTCCCAAGAAGTCACCTGAAGGATCCATACGCCTATGCATAGACATGCGCAGAGCCAATACCGCCATTGAAAGGGAGCGGCATCAGGCACCCAGGATCACCGACATGATCCACCTCCTTCACGGCGCGAGAGTCTTCTCTAAATTAGATCTCACCAAGGGGTATCACCAAATTGAAATCGCGCCTGAATCCCGATATATCACCACCTTTGTTACCCATCTTGGACTCTTTCAGTACAAAAGACTCAGTTTTGGTATTTCCTCGGCTGCTGAAATTTTTCAGGAGGAGATTCACAAGGTGATCAGGCACATCCCCAACTGTCTAAATTATTCGGACGACGTCTTAGTCTACGGCAAATCACAGGAAGAACATGACGTGGCGCTACACAGAGTATGCCAGGCGCTAGATGGTGCAGGACTAACCCTGAACAAACCCAAGTGCGAGTTTTCAAAAGGATCCCTGCGATTCTTCGGGCACATCTTTTCTGACAAAGGTATGAGGCCTGACCCAGAAAAAGTTGAGGCCCTCAACTCGGCCTCGCCCCCTGTAAACACCACAGACTTAAGGTCGTTCCTGGGCCTAGCCAGTTACTGCTCCAGATATCTCAAAGACTATGCCTTTGTCAGCAACCCGTTACGCTTACTCACCCGAAAAGACACGCCATTCATATGGTCACAAGAATGCCAAGCAGCGTTTGAGGCAATACGAAAGGCCATATCACAAGCTGAGGACAATGCATACTTTGATGCCAGCCGTGACACCAAACTTATCGTGGACGCCAGCCCAGTCGGACTCGGTGCCATACTGACCCAGAAAGTCCCCAGGGAGCCACACATCACACACGTGGTAGCATATGCCAGCCGGAGCCTGACGACCACAGAACAGGCCTACTCGCAGGCGGAAAAGGAAAGCCTGGCGGTCGCCTGGGCTTGCAAATACTTCCACCTCTTCCTGTTTGGCAAGGAATTTACCATCATCACGGACCATCAGGCACTGCTCACCATATATGGCAGCCCGAAAGCCAGGATGCCGCTGAGGATAGCCCGATGGGGCCTGCGCCTACAGGACTACCGATTTCAAATACAGCATCGCCCGGGGAAAGAAGAGAACCCTGCGGATTACCTTTCACGACACCCCATGTCCACGACTGTCTCACAGCCGTCCATAGCGGACGCATACATTAACTATATCATACATCACCTGCAACCGCTCCCAGTAGGATGGTCGGAACTGTCGATGCAGTCAGAGGCGGACCCAGCGCTTCGAATTGCAAGGCACTGCTTACAGGCCAACAAGACGACCCTCATGAGACAACAGGCCAGGGAAGAATCGGAAACAACGAGGGAGAAGTGCAACAACGCCCTGCAGTGCTATGAGGCTACAGCAATGTCAGGTGAAAGCTATACACATAAGACTGTGCAAACAGGTGTTTGATTTAAGATCGGCAGATTTTTGCTTATAAAAAAATTAAATAAATAAATTAACGTTTTTCCAATTAAAAGCTTTTACAAGTAAGTGGTTGTATATCTGACACCAGATCCAGCCACAAAGGGTGACCATTTCCAACTTGGAATCCCCTGTCTACTTTACCTAGTCACACTTAGCTAAGCTTTACTGCACAGGCAGACTTCTCCCTCCTCACCCCTGGAAGCCAGGGAGACAGGTGCGCGGATACTACAGAGCACAGACTGGGGAGTTTGAGAATAAAAGCCATGCAAGATGCCACTTGGTGCATCACTGAACATGCAACATTCATACCACAATGTATTCAAAACAGAACTGTAAAACTACTGCGGCAGCTGAAAGTAAACGTCAATGACACATCCCACTGCTATGGGCAATGGGTGCGGTCTGAGCACCTCCTAACACAACTTGCGAAATCACACATCCAGGTATCTCGGAAATCGTTCTTTGGGCCCGCAACGGAAGTACTCTGTCTAATTCACTCGTGCATTAGCCCACCCGGCCACAGCCTCGTTGGGGCTGGGCTGAGGAATAGCTGCGTGAAAGCCAACTTGTTAAGAGAAGGTGGCCTGCCACTGGAGGAGGGGTATGGCTGGCTTTCTCTTTCTGCCTTCCCAAAAGGAACCTTTCATGAAAGAATGCATTCTGTGAACCCAATCAAAACGGGTACGCATTCGGCTGGATACATGTGACTGGTTTTTGGCAAGCCAGTGACTTCTCAATGTTTCCCTCTTTTTTCCAGTACAGCAGCTGCAACTCAATTGTGGAAAGAATGCTGTTTTTAGCCAGAGCTTTGCTGCCAACACCTTCAGGTAGCTGTTTTTTAAAAAAAATTCTATTGAGCCGTTTGCAGAGCACTACGTCCCATGCTGACCACACGCTAAAGCCACGAGGGGCAAACACTGAGAATCGATGGAGCTTCAGAGCTTACAAGACCAAAGGGGTAGAAAATGGCGGCCGCAACTTCACATTCCCAGTTTCCTCGCAAAAACAGCCCAAAATAGCCCAATGACGGAAATCTCTGTAGGGCAGCTGGGACATGGAAAACCCTACCGTCTTGCTTCTTAGAAAGCAATACCGCCGCCTTACTGTGTGCGCAAGATGGCTGCATCCAAAGCACCAATGCGAGTGTGGAGCGCAGTCCCGAAAGGATGCCATTTTTAGCCACAGGCTGGAGCCAAAATCCACCTGTAGCTGTTTACTTTTTTATTGAGACTTTTTCAGAGCACTTCGTCCCATGATGAACATGGGCTAAAGCCAGGAGGGGAAAACACTGAGGGCACGATTCGCAAGTGGATGTTAAGTTCCGAAAAGGTTGTTGAAAGCGTTAAAGACCCTTTTCAATACTTAAGACCTATACTGAAGGTGGCGCATTCTTATGAAGTCGGGATGAATGCTCCACTTTCGGAATATGTGTGGCGGTTGCTAGGATGGGTGGGAAACCAACCTAGCAACTGCCACATTCGTTACCGGCCACTGAAGACTAAACTGGCGCACATATACAGTATCATTTTGGTGCCGTGTTGTGGAGGAGTGCCACAGGAAGCCATACCCTGTACATTTTTATGCCTTCTTACTAATTCGCACAATTGTGTCTGTGTGCCTATGCCCTTCTGCCCTTCTATATCCTTTTTAGTTAATTGATTTCCTCGCGGTTTGGTAAATTCGAATCCTGGTGAGTTTTTAACAACTCTTCACCCCCCCAAGGCAGGTCCAAAATGTATTGAAAAGTTCAACAGAAGAAAAATGTCAGAATGCCTTGAAAAAGCCATCAGTCAAAAACCAGCCTGAAAACCAAAAGGGAAGATTAACACGTATTGAAAGGGTTAACAGAATTCATTGAACAAATTCATCAGTCATGCATGATGAATATGAAGGGTCTCAGCAGCACTTTCATAAAATAACGATTATGTTATTTTACAAAAGTGCTGCAGAGATTTCTCCATTGCGCCTGTTGTGTCCAAAAACAGGCTCAATGAACGTGGTGCACTGTCGTGCACTACAAGGACGCCCAGGCCCACTTGAGAATAGTGGTGGAGCATGGGCGTCCTGATTTGGCACAGTGATTTGTGCTGTTTAGAACGCTCACTGCTCCAACTTGAGAATCAGGCCCTGAGAATCGACCGAGCTTCGGAGATACCAAGACCAAAAGGGTAGAAAATGGCGCACGCAACTTCCCATTCCCAGCCTCTGTGCGAAATAGCCTGAAATAGCCCAAACTAGCCCAATGAAGCAAATCACTCTGCAGCGGCTGGGACATGGAAAGCCCTGCCGACTTGCTTCTTACAAAACTGCTGATTGCAGCAAATCATGTTATGGAGCTCCTCATTCGGTAGCACTGCAGAGGAGTTTGGAAAGAGAGATTTTAGTGAGTTGAGCATTTCATGCTGCGGCATTGCTGCCTGCTATGCTAACCAGATATTCTCATTTCAGAACCCCATTTCCCTCTCTCTCTCTTTTGTAAGAATGGTTTTTGCAAATGTGTGGCTTACGCTACAAATATTTGCCAAAACGAGCAATTCACCATTATCTGTGTTACTGTAACCTCACTGGCTTTGTGGGTCTAGGAATGATATAGAAACAATGTCAAAAGTGAAACTCCACTCCTGTTGGCGGTGGTGGTGGGGGCCGGGGCAGTTTTTCCTGCATAAGGAACCCTGGCCCTGTGCCTCACTCATTCTATATTCTGCCTTCAGAAGCTTGTCTGCACGCCTCCTCACGAACACCGCACACTGGGAGGTCCTTTCTTTACTCTCTATAATATGACCCCTAACTCCAAGGTGTCAAACCGGATATTCATGTACACACCGATTCTCGGAAAAGGCTTAAGAAATAGGCACATGGTAAAAATGAAATCAATTTAAAAACCTGGTTAAAAATAATGTAAAAACTCAGCAGTTAATAAACATGGCATTAAAATAAAAAGACTCAATTAAAACATTAAATCAAAATAGATCACTGTATGTTTCAATTCCTCAGTACTTTTGAAGAAAATCCATAATGTGTATGCATTCATTGTATTCAATTATTCTAGAAATGAGGCTTCAATATAACACAATGGGCCTCATTACGAGTTTGGAGGCAGCCATGCCCTTAATAAGGACATGGCTACCTCCAAACTCGGGTCCGGGTCCGTGGTCCCTGAATGGGGAAATACCGGGCAATTCCGACTTTGGAGGGCCCGGTATTTCCCCATTCAGGGAAACCGGACAATCCCCATTCCCTTTTGAGTTTGAGCCCCCATAGGGCTCAATTGGAATGAGGAGCATGCTGGTCCCCTCGCGGGACCCGCAAAGGACGTCTGGTCTGACCAGATGTCCAGAGCGGGTCCCTCGAGGGAACCTCGTAATGAGGCGGTACGGGTAAACGGCGCCAGCACCTTTACCTGTGCCATTAACCCCTTACCGCCTAAGTTGTAATGAGGGCCAATGTGTTGCAAAAATCAATCAAACAAATATTGGAACTCCATTGTGAAATAAATGATATGATTCTTAACATCCGGTGATGGTTACATCTTCTGGGCAAGAGTGTTTTAGCATGTTAGGTAAGGGAAGTCCGTGCGGCGCACCCTAGCTCGAGCGCGACATGTTGAACCTGATAAATCCCGGATGTCACTGGCCCACTTAAAGCCCTTCATAAAACACAATCACATTTGTAAATGATGAAACGTCACGAGTGAAGCAACTTAGATAAGGGCAGCTGTGCTGAGCGCCCCATTACTCTCTTCAGTGAAGTAATTGGCGCACAGGGTTTTCAGGTAAACAGATTTATTTTCCTGAAAGAGAGTCATTCATTCTCCAAGCGTGGAAGTTCCGAGGGTGTATCCTTTTACAGGTGGTCAGATAGCACAGCTAGTAGAGCACTCGCTTTCACATGTCGACACAGGTTTCAATCCCGGCAGGGCCAAACTCAGCCTTTCATCCTTCCGAGGTCGAAAAATGAGCACCACACACTGTGGGTAATAATAAGCAGCGCTCAGATGCCTGAGGGTTTGTAGCGCTATATAAATGTAAATTATTATTATTATTGAAGTCTTTGGTCGTTGAAGAAGCCTCTGCCGCCTTTTCAGCGGCAGGATGTTCGACATGATGGAGTCTCGGGGCATTTTGCTAACGTGCATTCTGACAGTGGCATCGGGACCACTTCAGGTTTGCGTTCCTTTTCTAACACAGGGGATCCCGGAGCTTTTAATGGTGACATCTTTGGTACAAAGAGATAATAAATCTTCCTGCACACTCAGTAAATAGTTACACGTAATATTTATTCATGTGTTTCAATGCTGTCTTGTCAGGGACACCCTTCCTTTCAAAGTTGCCTTTGGAAAGAACTATGCCATGGAATTAGCCATGGTGAGAACCTTCTGGAAGCAGCTTTGGTGAAGGGGAAACAAGGAATGGCCATCTTAGTGCTGCTTGACCTCTCAACCACATTTCTTAAGGTGGACCAGGTGAGCTGGGTGAGAGTTATGAAGCGGCTAGCCTAGAGCAGGTCCTTCTGCGATCATTACATCCGGAAAGGGACGATAGCACAGTTCCTGTCAACCGACTGCCCTTTGACCTGCAAAGTTCCTAAAGGTTCCTCCTGTTTAGAACCTGTGGGATCACTGAGGTCATAGCCTGTTGTACCTAGACTTTCCTATGTACGCTGATGGCAATCACTTGGCAATGCTTGTTAAGGGGCTTAAGGAAACCAAAAAGCAGCACATGGTCTGGTTTTGTCATCCACTGCTCCTGTCCTCTAGCAGCATCAATGGGGACCTAAGCAGCACTTGCGGAGTCAGTAACAAACCTCTTAATGACAACGCGTCAACAGCTATCTGGAGAAACCCATTTTCAACAGGTTGTCATCAGCACATCAATGTGCTTAATTAACAATCTAACACCATATGCCATCACTGAGCAAAAGGTCGCTCTGGTCACGTTGACATTTTCAAACACACCTGGACTGTGGAAGTGCCACTTCCGGAAGTCTATCGGCCAAAAGGAGCAAAAGCCTCTCGCTGGTACATAACAAAGCTAAGATGATTGTTTTTAACCATAAGGTATTGGAGCACATCTCATTTACCTACACCACTTGCAGTGGTTGCCTCTACAGTATCGTGTGGCATGTATTATTAAAATAATTATTAATATTATTGATAATAATATGATCGTTATTATTATTATATTACTATGAGGGTATTTTTTAAGCGCAGACCTAGCTTCAGGAAGCAATGGAGCGCTTTACAATCATAGGGGGAGGAACAAGGTTAGGGTGCAGAGAAACAAGGGAGTGGGGATCCAACAACAGGGGATGAGGGGCCGTTGTCAGCAATGGGTCTACAAGTAACCCAGGAAGGAAACAGTGGCGATGGTATGACCCCATTACATCGAAGACCATTACTGCGGGTACCATTTCACCAAATCTTTTACAATCAAGGTATCCAAAAATATACACGGGGTTTGGGTTGGGATATTTGTTAAGGTGGGAGGATATGATAGCCGTGTGGGGGGTCTCCCCCCATATTTATTTTCACAGAAATCCATGGCAAATAATTTGATGTAATTGCATTCACAGTCATGGATGCAATGCAATCAGGTAGATCCATGGAGATTTATTTGTATTTATTTGTTTGCATTGCGCCAAAGCCCGCAGGCATCAGGGCGCACAACATAAGCACATAACGTGAGGCGTACAGACTATGAGATAACAATTAACATATATGTTGTAGTCAAAATGTTTTCTAGGATTGGTCTGTGGGTCATTTATCGGAATAGTAGTGTTTTGACCTTCTTTCGGAAGGTGCAATAGTTGGTCTCGAGTCTGATGAGCAATGGGAGGTTGTTCCATATGGTGGCCGCTATCATATGGGATGCTGAGCTAAGCCCATTTGTTTTATTTTACATGGTGGTTTCTAGCTGGCCCTGTGCTTGGGATCTGAGGGACCGCCTTGGTACATACATGATCACACAGTCTCAGGTATGGTGGGGTGTGGTGGGGAGTGCATTGAGTGTGGACCTCGGTGTTAGGTTAGGGAAGAGCTATTGCTTTAAAATGCTGTGCCCAATTTAAAGAGCCCCACCAACCCCCCCCCCCCATACCCCTTCCCAGATCTCCCCACCCCGCCTGGAAAACTTAAGAACGAAAACAGACATAAATCATCCAACCAAGCATCCTAGGCTATTACAGCCTTCCAGACCCACACTAGCCAGACCCACACTACCCAGAATGAACTGATAGCACTCTTCACTGTTATAGGGTTCTCCTCTGATACCCTCTTCCATTTGATTTACAACAGCTACACTTAAAAGGCTCCTCTCTTTTAAAAAGCATTAAAACCTTTAGGGAAATGAAATATCTCTAAAGCCACTGCTATCCTGAAGGCACGATGGTAAGGGCATCTGTTGGGCAACCCGTGCCCTGAAGGGGCACTAGTCGGCATTGGTCCATCTAGACATCCATGGAACTCTGACAGAAGAAGAGGGGGCCGTGACCAACGAAATGCCATTGCCTCCATACCTCCTGTGACATCTGGAACTTAATCGAATAAGTGCAAGCATTCTTGATGTCAAAGGGCATTGCGCCCAAAGGGGGGAAGGAAATCAGATGTGGCTAAGGCACCCCCAGGATCGCATAAACTGTAAAAATCTTGGAAAGTACAACTACTATTGACTTTTAAACGCAAAAAAAAGATATGCTCTGAAAATCAGAGTGCTTCTGGGTAATTACACAGAATGCGTGCCGAGGGTAAGGACTAAGCTGCCCTGCCGCCTCCGGCATTCCAGGCTGGAAACCTGTGTGCCCCTAAAACAGAAAGCCAGACTGCCCACGTATTAGCTGGGCGGAAGCGTTCCCTGATAGTACATGAAGTCCTTTTAGTATAAAAATATGTTTCTAAAGCAACGCTGGCCAAACCCTTTAGCTTTTTGCAAATAGATATCGAATACTGTGAGAAAAGTGCTGCCCCCGAACACTAATCAGAAATTCTGAATGTGCCCCCCACCTTCCAAAAGCAGTACTCGTCCGTAAGAATCACTGCATAGCAACTTGGTCTCCATAGACCTGGAATGCAGAGCCTTTCTCTGCTCTGCAGTCGATTATGGCTGTCCCGGAAGGGGCAGTGCTCTGCGAGCAGGATCCATGCAGCTATTGACTAACTCGGGCTCCCGTTTAACAGGACTAATTAACAGATCAGTGTGGCAGGTGGTAGAAGGTTGCCCGTTAAAGGGTCTCTCCTGGGCCTTGACGGTGAGTCTGTTATAGAGCCATTCTAGCAGTAGATCAATAAAGGGGTTTAATTGGGGTTCCCCAGGGAATCGCTCCCATCTCACAGAGTAATTGGAGGACATGAGTCTTAAGACCAGAACTCACTGAATATGTTTAGCGTGTATACAGTGCAGGGAGACAAGACCAGCTGTCATTTTTTTTCTGGAGAACTGCTACCTTTTTAGATTTTGGATCGTAGATGTAGCTTTAGCATCACATAGAAACGCAACAAGCATTGCTATGTATAGTGTCAATGCAAAATGTGTATGAATGCGCATCGTCCTTAGTAATTTATCATTAGCAACCACAAGAATTGACAGCCAATCAGCGATCTAGGAATGTGTGCCTATTTAGAAGGCCAAAGGTTGCATCCTACGCCTATCACGCTGACTGCCAGTTTCTGATGCCCGCTCAACCCGTAGATCCTGCCCCCACCAGGAACCCCATACCTGCTAACACCTCCAAGCAATATTCACCTTCATTGGCTCATCGTCTGTCGCCGCAATCTGTGCCCTCAGAAGCTGCTGTCATTCTGCACTCACCACCAAGGAAATAGAAAAGGGACTGCATATATTAGTTTACCAGTGGCCATCTATATTGAGTTTTTTGGGGCAATTTACTGCTCACCTGATCACACAGATCTCTTTTTCCTAAAGATTAAAAGCCTATAATTACTGACGATTGACAGCTCGGGTGCTAACAGCATTAATGGCTATGTGGCGTGCTTACACTGCTTGTGTTGGTCCTAAGCCCTCTGCTTTCGTTCATTAACAGCCAGTTAAGCTGAATTCTGTATTTTGGATGTTTCTGACATGGTGGTTTTCTTAAAGGTGAGCATTCGTTGTGTACCTCAATTGCAAAAGCGTAGCACCAAATGGTATATTTAGTATTAAGCCAAATACTGAATGGTTGACCAAGTATTTGTCAAAAGCTGGTGCCAAATAATTATTTGTTTGTAAAAAAAGTTACAAAAATTATAAACACACTTCATCAACTAAAAGCATTAAATGATTTTGACCATCCGCATGGTGGGGGTGCACTCGCCTGGGCTTTTTTCTAAAATGTTTAATTAAATGGAATGATGGTAGACCAACCTCAGGAAAATGTGTTGGGCTAATCCAACCACATTTTCCTATGCTTACTCCGCAACAAAAGCATAGACAGGTGTACTCCGGGCTGGACCATGCCTACAGGCACCGTCTGCCCTTGTCATATTTAGTTGAAATGTGACAGCCGAGGAGTGCACAATGTCATCTCCAGGAAGGGGGAGGACCAACCTTCCCTCTGCCATGCACAGCCTATTTAACTGGTAAAGGCTCCATGGAACAGCCCTGCTCTTTTGTTAGGCCCTGCAACTGGTGGCAGCTATTAACATATCAACAGAGGGTACTCCAAACAGGTCCCCAGGGCGGCTGGCTGCAGAGAATAACAAAGGAGACAGGAAACCCAACAACCTTTCATATGTTATTGTGTCAGCCTGAAGCCAGCTCCCCCCCCCAGTATCAATGACAAGTAAACTGTAATGTCTGGGTCTGTTATTTACAGTAGGCCACCCGCTAGGAGGACCCATTCATAAGGTGCGAGAATGTGGTTTGGAGCAGCCAGAGAGTCTGGTATGGCTGCCGCTTCAAGGGAGACCTGCCACTTTGACAGGGATCACACAAGGGAGGACCATTAACCAGAGAGACTCTTTGAACACAACAGACAGGAAGATGGGTGGGACTTAGTAACACAAGGCAGTGAGCACAGAGCTCTTTCTGTTGAGAGAAGGGTTCCGCCATATTTGTTCTGGGGCAGACCTTGTTCCTGTTACACCCCTTTACCCTTCCTGCTGCAAAGTACTCTGTTTATGACCCTATGCATGCAGGGGATTGTTGGTAGGGACCCCACGATTGGGTTGTTAAGGTAGGCTTAGCCACCACCAATCACTGTGGCCCACTTGGCTTTAAAGGAGGGCCAAGCCTTTTGGCAGATCATCTGAAGACCGCACAAGAAGTAAGAAAGAAGGACTAAACCTTGGACCCTGGCTGATGGTACAGTCTGTCTTACATCTTATGCCAGTGAAGGAAGGTCAGAATGTCCAAAGAGGGAAGCAAGACCCCTCCTCTAAACTTCTCCCAGGGAACAGAGGGAGACACAGAACTCAGAGGACCCTCCAGCTGCCCCAGAACCGGTGCCCAGCCAGCACACAGAGTACTCTGCTGGGCTCTGCAACAAGCTTCCTGGAATGGAAGTGCCAGAAGGTCTCTGAGCCTACAACCAAGACAAGGCAGCTGCCTGTAACACACTCCACAGCTGTAGGGCATCCGCCTTAAAGGACGACGCAAGCCCATTGAAGAAGCTGGGAGAAGTGCTCCAATGAGCACCTACAGACGTCCACCATGAAGGACATTTTCAAGCCATTCGAGTTCCTTGATCTGCAACCGATGGCAATGCTGACTGTTGTCAAGCTGCCATCGCTCAAAGACTTCTGAGACATCTCGACCAGCGCTTCAGAACCACCGATCAACATTTAGACAACAATTCCTGAGCCGCCATGTAGGCCAGCCTGCAGCCGTTCGTTGAGCTTCGCTCTCCAAATCGTCATGCCGCCTGATACCCGATGCTGACTCCCATCTCGAACCATGTCACAGAAGCCTGCAAAATGCCCTGAATCCGACTTGACCCTGTCAAGCACCTAGAACACCTACAGCACAACGTACTTGTGGTTCTGTCTCCCTGATCCTTCCGAGAAGGCCCCTAGAGACATATTAAGACCTATTGCTCCCTTTTTGCTGAAGCCAAGAAACCTTAAATTGTTGTGGTTATTAAGCATACTGACTACCCTCCTGTCAGTATCCAGAGTGCACCCCTTTTCCTTCTTTTAAACTGTCTGTCCTCTGCATTCCTTTACACAGTGGGTTCTATTTCATAATGTTGTTAGACTGTCTGTTGTAATTAATAAAGTAGACATGTGTAATACAATGTTGACAGGACACTTCTTTTATAATTGGGAAAAAAATGTATTTTCACTGTGTTCCAACTAACCAACAATCCACGACCTTTCGGAGATAAGCCTGCCGTTCCGTCCTTGTTCGCAAAATTGTACAAGGAGGTTTATAATTTGCTTGTGTTTATAATCTGTTGAGATCCCATCTGGTGTATTAGAGGTGTGGGGCTGATTGATGGTTTAGAAACCGATATCCACCTCTAGACCACTGGTGCCCCGGAAGTGGATTTGTCGCAAAACACTAATGTTCACATTTTCATACTCGGAATGGATTTGTTTGAAGCACATAACGGCAAGAAAAACATATGATTAGAACTAGAAACCTTTCAATAGCAATGCAGTTTTTCATTGGATGCATCCATGGGTGTGGCTACCAATGGGACAGGGTTGGGCTTTCCCCAGTAAATGAGCAGAGCCCAAAGATAGAGAACATATGGGATCGGAAGTGACTTGGATGATTTCTCCCACACTTTCACATGTTCCCTTTGGCACTGACCATCCTTTGAGCTCTGGTTCCAGCAGGACACTGCTACACAAAGATAGTGATTACATCAATTATCGCCTTACTGAATGCACAACACTCCCAAATAGGGAGTCCATGAAATAAACAATAGACCGTATACAAAATCATCTGATACAATGTTGGCAGCCAAATAGGAACCAAGACGATATGCCATCATAAACAACACTCAATGCAACAAAAGCAAAATTTGATAAATAAATCACACTCCCAGTTCGACAGCCAAATGGAAAGTATGAAAATAGGCAATCATAAACAACAATGCAATGCGACAACCATTACCTTAAAGAATATATCAAAACAGGTGCGCTTGCTCAACATGACAGTGCCAAAATGACTCCAAATTGCTCTTACATAGCAACAAAATGTATAATTAAAAATACACACAGGTAGACATAAAACATGGCATTGCATCACAGTTGCACTTTCAGTTTCAGACACTACCAGAAAAAGTCAAATAACCATACATTCACAGGCACTCCTTTCCAAAACATGGGTACACTAACCATCATGAGTGGTCAAGCCTCAGAGAGAGATCACACTTAACACACAACCCCAACTGAAACTCTGCCTTTTGATGTAGCTAACATAACCCAGAAAATATAATTGGATCTGCTGTACCTTAATCTACTTGAGCTGCAGGAATACTTTTTAGAATGTTAGGAGTCCATATAAGATGTCCACCTACAAATATAAGTAAGTCAATTAAAATATTTATATTGTCAATAAAAATTAACAGATAGCGTGCTAAATAACTATTACTTTGACCAAAGGAGCAAAACTTAACAGCCCAGGTGCAATAGATGAAAGAGCAACTACACAACACTGAATGCTTACCTAGTACATAAATATCATACCTTACAAATTACAAAACAATCTGAAAAACACTGTTCTGTAAAGAAGTGCCTTGAACGTAGCGTAATACAACACAGATTGATAACAGGATAAACCCTGTTCCACGAGTAAAAAATCCTAACTTGCAGTTGCAGAATGCTATATTTCTCACCTTGACGTATGATGAAAACACACACGCTTTCATATGAAGTAAAACATACTATCACATAGCATCATTTTACTAAATACATCATTTCACAAGCTATCATATCAAAACTACACTTTGTAAGGGAGGCATGGTGTAACAAGTATGACACTGACACAACAGGTACAATTTGTAAAACCTTTATTAAAGTTTGTCAGTTTAGAAAAACTCCTACTTCGTCCTATATATAGGATGGGAGTAGTCTTGACCATCAAATCAAAAATAAAGCAGTCCTAGTTGAGTCCGTCCAATCAAAATGGCCTATACTAACAAAACCTAATGCCTGCCCTATCTCTTGTACAAAAGGTGTGTAAAGAAGAATATGTATGCAAAGGAAAGTCAGTGTTCAAATGTAAAGAATCAAAGTCACTGAGACAGCTACCCTCCCCATGTTAGACAGTATGTAGTAAGGTGGTCCCTGTAGGCAGGATGACACACTCTAACTCAGGTTCTTAACACAAAGGCAGCTTCAAACGTGGACCGAGGCCCGCCTGGCCTTCCATGTTAAAGTCTCTCTTTCCAGCTTCCAAAACACAATTCAACAAAAAGTTCATGCCACTCTCCCTCATTCAGTGTCAGACCTCTCAAAGCAAAAGTTCAGTTGGTCTCCCTCAATCTGGCTCAGACCTTTCAAAGTAAAAAAAACACTTGCAGGGGTTCCCTTCCCCAACCTTTATTCATATCATTTAGGGGTTCCCTTCCCCTAACTTATTACTCTTTTGTTCTCCCTTAGTCAGGCTCGGGTTGTTTCCTAATGTTGAAGACTTTCAAATGTGCGTGTGTTTTTACTACAGACCTCCGCAGCACCACTTCGAGTTCCCCTTCAGCTTACACTCTTGTATTATTTGCCCCAGTGCTGCTTGGTTTGCGTAGTTCACTGTCATAAGCATCAAAGTTCAACATTCACCTTTTTAATCTCCCATTTTCTCTCGGTTAATTTTGATAACTTTTACAGATTATTTACTTTATCGCTACAAACATTTCACCTTGCACAGAGACTTTCGAGTGAGCTACTTCCTTTTGCCAGACCACTCTGTTACTCGGTATCGCTGGTTTTACAGCACTCGTTACTTCAAAGTTCATTCACAGGTCTGCCTTTCTTCACGTCTTATTCACACGCAAGCAGCCTTCAATTGTGTGATATAATGTTGCAACTTCAATCTTTCGTTAACACACAACGGTCTTTCATGTTGCTTGCCAACTCACCGGCTGTGTGTGTTTCTTTCTTGTCTTTAAAGTTTTTCAATTCACGAGTCAAGGTTAGTACCACAGGCTTGGCCTCACCTCCCCAACTCATCCGGGAACGTCACTGACATCCTTGAAACGCAATGCAGCCTTTTTCTTTGGGATTTGCCCTTCTCCACACGTCTTTTGCAGCAGTTTGGAGGCAATAACCTCCTGAAGGGAACTCCTGAGGTTCTTTACCCTTTGCTTTCGTCCCCCGGACCGTTGTTCTGCTGCAGTAGGTTCAACTTTGCCGCGGATGTTCTGCTTCTGCTCGTGTTCCTCCTTGCTCAGAAAGTGTATCTATGTTTTGCCTTTTATCCAAGTGGGGAGCGTTAATTGGTATCAGATGTATGTACTTTAAGTCAAGTGCCTGACTTTGCCTGACCCGATTAGCAGGATATGTCCAATGCAATATGTAAAGGTTATTCTCTTTACTTTCAGTCGCCCTCTTCATCAGACCAGTGTTTGTGTAGAAGGGGGAGGGTTGGGACATCGGAGAATACTATGAAATAAGAGGGGTCATGGGTACGGGAAGGGGGAATACTGTGTCTCACCTCGGTCGCCTCACCCCCACTCCCCAAATACCGCTCTCCCAAGTGATCCTCCCGTATTGGTCGACCCCCCAGTGTCTGGATCCAAAGGCAGGGACTAGTAGGTGAGACACCCTTTGGTTTCTCACATTTTGCACCACTTTTTCACAACTCAAAAGCGAGGTGTGCAAAGAAGAAGCCAAGGTTCAAAGAAAAGAACATCCAAAAGCCTTTAATCTGGAGACCCATTTTATCTGATGTCCTATTCTTATGGACAATGTGTACTACTCACCACAGATCAGAATCCGTATAAGGTGGAAATCCTCATGAAAAAATCAACAGTGAATCGCCTTAAACCAGTCCCTTCACAAATCGGAAGCAAAATATATAAACAAATCTTTGTGAAAAATGTAATTAATATTTCTCTGTTGAAATGAATTAGGAAATTGAAAAGAAGTTAAGTTTATGTCCTCCTAATAAAAATGTGTATGTCTGTAAACCATGGGAATGCCAACATTACGTTTAAATGATGAAAACACATTAAACCTAGCATAAGTTAAAAGCAACATTAATATAAACATATCCTAAAATAAAACCAACATTGCTTGAACCTTAACTCAACCTCACAACAGACAAGTAAATACATCAAATCAGCACATAGGTATATCTTTACAATGTACACTAACATCAAAGCAACATATGAAGCAAACATATCACAAATTCTAAAACCACACGAAATTAACAATCGAAATAAAAATAGTATTCATGTTAAATGACATATACTCACAATCACACCTTCTATCATATTGCCACAAAACATTCACCCACAAACATAATGACCTCAACACATTCACTCAAAATGACCTCAACACATTCATTCAAAATTACTAAAACCACTTGCTTACAACACATACTCTTCCTATAATCTTCATACCACACCTCACACTAAATAAATAACATGATCATGCCAAGTACAAACAAGAAAGCAATCAACATAAGTATACAAACTAAACACAAAATACCGTAAGCACATCAACACATTCACACTTGAACAACAATCGAAAAAAGTTTGTGTTAAGTGTATTGTCATCCATGTGGTAATGGGCAGGAGTGGACTGGGAACTAAAAGATGCCCTGGAAATCATTTTCAAAGTGGCGCCATATTAGACAGAGGCGCGCCAAGTGTTGTCATTCTACTGGTTTACCAGCTGATGGCGCTGTTCCACAGATGTGCAGGGATCAGTGTCTGCTGAGTAGGCTGTAGCGTGCCATGTTTTTTATACCAGGTGTAGAGTTTCAACTGTATCATTATTAGAAGTGGAGGAGTATTCAAGCAGCTGAGTCACAGCCTCTACTTGGTGTTTGTCATCTCTGTTATGATATGCTATATATTGCTTTTCTGTATTCTGTTGGTTCTTTATAGTTTGTTAAGTATATATTATTACTACTACTTCTACCTCTAGTGTGGAGAGAATTCTAGCTGTGTGTGTGCTTCTTCATGCAGCCTGGTGAAGAGCCATGTTTTCAAGACTTTGCAGAAGGTTGTGTAGTGTTCCATGGCGCAAAGTCACCTGAGCATGGAGTTCCAATATTTGGTGGCTAGGCATGAAAAGGAGTGCCCTCTTTTGCCATTTCTTAATGTACCGAAGAACTATTATGGGTTCTATGTATGGGTTCTATGCCTTTTCATCGACAACCGTTTTTAAGAAGGGTTTTCTCACCCAAAACCCCTTCAATTAACTATTTTTTTGGTTCCTGACCCCCCAAAACTTTATTTGCCATTTCCCACCCCCCCAAAAAATTAGATTATGTTTTACGGAAAAAAACCTGCAGCAAAACACCCGTCGTAAAAACAGGTTTCGATGAAAGGATGCAAAACCCTATTATGAGGGTTGCCTTGGTAGACAGCACATACAGATGAAGCGCAGGGTGAATTCTGGGCAACTGTCATCGAAGGATCAGTGGATGATGCAGAAGGTTTGGGATAGGCTCTTGTATTTGGGAGCCAGGGAAGTGCTCATCGCGTGCAGTACAATTGGTGCTTTTCCAGTCCCAGTGGTCTTGCTGCTGAGTTTTGTACACTTTTCAAATAAAATTGGAGAAATAAAATTTGAGGTTTTAGGATTTGCAGTAAAAAATCCGATGTATTCACGCAGATCCCCTTGCAAGTTCTTCAGCCCTGTTTAATGCACACGCCATACAGTTTGTGGGACTTTTATTAGGAAAATGTTCACATTTGCCCAAAATGCCCCTTAAACTCGCAATAAACCAGCAGATACCCTATCCTGGACTTCATCTTGAGGGATCAGTGACGCAGTAAGACTCAGCAGTCCTGCCTGCCATCTTGTGGCTCCACTGTTTTTGGGATCTTTTCTCAGGCGACTCCCACCCAGTGCATTCTGTACATGGTTTCGTTTCCATGTTCTGATCTTCCAGGTGTCGTGCAGTTAGAAGGGTAAACAAATACTGTGCTTCTCAGCGGCGCTCAATGATGTTCGCAGTAGTTTCCTCACAGAAGAATGTTGCGCAGCAGAATAAAGCAGCCGTCAACCACTACCCTCAAGGCCAGTCCAAAAATAGGAATCTGTTGAGCATGGATCACTCCCTCATACTGCTTGATTCCCTTTGCCCTTTTGGTGACGTGCCATCAGCTACATACATTGTTTTAATTGGCAATGTCTCTCACACGAAGCGTGTACCATAACCACATGAACAATTCAGGTTGACATTTTGAATACCGTGAAAACTAAAGAAAGAACAAAGAACTAGAACCAGGACAAAACTCCTAAGGGTGTTGCCTTGCAGTCTCTTATTGTAATGCTTTGTTAAAAGCAAAGAGGTGCAGCTGCTATTACAGTGAACATTACTTTGTGGTGCCATATTTCCTGTCTACTGTTGCTCTCCCGCCCTCAAGGGTGATTCTTGTGATATGTGTCAGTCTTGCCTCGGATCACAAGGTTGGGCGTGGCATATAAACTGGGTAATGATTTGATAATTAATCATTATGTCTATAGCGCTTACGCCTTTTTGCTGCACATAGAACATATTTACATACATCATCGTCAGCCCAACCGAAGTTGGTACTCCTTTATCGACCTCGGAAGGATGAAAGGCTGAGTTGGCCATGCCGGGATTCGAATCTGCGACCAGCAGATCCCAATTAGATTGCACCAGCTAGCGATCAGCCCACTGAGCTATCTTACCGGCCATAGGTAGGGCTCTGGCAGATGGAAAACTGGCAGCCATCTTGGAGCATTTTGTGCTTTGATGCCTGAGCAACCTTTATCTAGAGTTATTGCGCGGCTCTATGCATTGCATTTACCTTTTTATGGTCTGGCCTAAAGGGAGAGAGGAGGTAGCTAAGATGCACTCTGATCATTCTGTTTTGTATAAAACCCACACTAATTACTACAGCCACATGTGGAGGTGTAAGAGCTATGTACTTATTGGTATAATTATCCAAGGATGCTGACAATGAATTGATAGGAAGAAAATATATAATTGCTTAAAACTATGATCATTTTCAATATAATCTCAAATGCACTAGCATCCCCACTTATTAAAGTGAACAATGTTAGGCTTCAAGGCACTCATAAGATGTGGTGTACCTGACAAGTGAGGCAGGTCCTTCGACCACTACACAGACGTTAGCCTAAGGAAAGTTATCATGGTTGTTGAAGTCGAGACCCTCTTGGGGACAATTCCAACAAGACACAAATTGAAGAATTACTACCTATATCTCAAACATTTAATCAGAGTACTCGAATCATGCCATACAATTAAGAGTGAATATGTGTGTGTGTCAGGAAGTTGTCTTGAACCTACAAAGTCTCAGTGAATAGGATCTAGTTGACTGACAGCTGTGAATCATTCAGTTGCACAGTCTGACCCAAACTAGATAGGAAAGAAGGCTCTCCAGTATTATCATCTTCATCTAGATGTCCTGCAGTGATGAGCATATGGACAGAGCTCTAAAGGGAAGAATGGTCTAGCAAGGCAGATGATTGGTTCCAACTTGCAAGGCCAGGAATCCTTTTATTCCCATCATTTATATGGTACCAACATACTGGCCTCGAGGGCTAAGCGAGCATAACGAATGTTCTTACATGGCTAGACTAGCCTACATTGGTGCATCCAGTCTGTACACGTTGTTTTACTTTGGCATACCATTCCATACAGGACATCAAGGGTAAAGCCATCCCTATGAGTGTTCTTACATGGCCATACAGCCTACATTGGTGCAGCCAGTCTGGACATTTATTTGTGGCATAGCCTTTTACTGACAAAGACATGAGAAGTATTTTCTTATGTGGGGATACTGGCATATATTGGCAGAGCCAGCAAGGACATGTTTTTTTAGCAGTATCATTACTGTCGTTATGCACAAAGCAAACATGAGGATGTTCTTATATGGGAATGCTGGTATACATTGGTGCATAAAATGATTAAAATGATGAAAATGATTTTTTACGCTGGTATATATTGTGGAAAAGGCATCATGAAAATGTTTTGGAAAATGCACCTATGCACTGTTGGTGACTTGCATCGAATGGATATTTCACAAAGTGTGCTGTAAAATGCACCATTTCAACAGAATATTTCCAGAATGTTCTTGGTAGCAGGCCCCCTGCTCCCCTAATCCAATTTGGTTGGTTTGAGATCTATTTGTGGGAAACATTTACACACCTCCAATAAACAAAATCCTTTCACAATGACGAACAACTCACTAACATACATGTCGTGCGATGTCAGGGGCCTCCAGCAGTGGAGCAAGCAAGCAAAGATGGTGGAATATGCAGTTAGGCAGGGGGCGGCAGAGAGGGTGCAATTACTATGCTGGCCAGAGTAATGTGCTGGTGCACATAGCTCTTCATGTCGATCCAGAATGGAAGAGTAATTCATCTCTTATGGGTGTGAGCAGAAAAACATCTTGCTATCAGGTAAACTGTCCCACCATATTGTCAGCAAGTAAACTGTCCCGACCTCTCACTGCATAAGCTCATCGAAAAGCGGGGAGATGAATTAACTTTCCTGACCGAGCCTTGGCGTACTGATTTGGAGATTCTGGCAACGACTTCATTACCCAAGCGTAACCTATCTTGAGTAAGATGCAGCTATGATTCAAAGAGATGAGCATCTTCAGTAAGTCAAGAAGGTGGACTCTTTTTTTAAATTTTTTTTTTAGATGCTTGAATCTTTTAAACATACATGTTACCTTTTCAGAAAAGCACCCTGCATATTTCATTGGGCTGGTGAGCCAGTGCACCTGATGCTCTGCCCGGCCTCCTTGCATACTTAAGTGTGGGCCGGATGCACAACACACAACAGAAACATGCATCATAGGCTCCCAGCTCCATTTTGGTGCTGGGAACACGTTTTACATTAACAGGCCCAGAAAGTTTCCACCACGCTGATAAAAATAAAAAATAAATGCTGTTTCCATCCCTGGTAAAGGAAATCAGCAGTGGGATTCTTTTTGTCTTTTTTGCTTTCATGTTTTCTGATCTTCAAAAGTGTTGTTTTGTTTATCAAGTCTGATTTTATATTTGAGAATGTATTGCATGTTTGCAGAGCCCAGGCCAGTTTAAATCGCACCAACATTGCTATTTAGTCCTCTGGCACCATGACATTCAAGTAACATAGGGGACCATCTTGAGCACAATGCCGGGGCCTTCAATACAGGAGATGCAGTATACTCCAAGTATCCAACAAACAGTGGCCTATATGAGTTCCTCCTCTCACTCTGTTCTCCACCCACTATGCACTTCTTGTACCCAATTCCTCATATCTGCACTTTATCACTAACTGTCATTTTCATTAGGGTGTGATGCAGATGACATCTGCCTGCACATATGTTTGCAGCATGTGACAAAGTCCCCTGCCTAACCTAGGGGACCGACAGGGGTGTCATCAAAGGGACCGGGGTCACCGGAGCTAGTTCATCTAGGACCTGGAGCGGGGTTATGGCGGATCCTTGACCACCACAGCTGGCTCCCTATTCAAAAGAGGGGGGCAGTCACAGGGGCACATATATCCTCCTCAACCCTACAGACACTTATGACCTCCTGTGGGTCAGTAACAGAAGCTGTTGCCACCTCTCCATTCCTTCAGGCACCCATTGTCATTTGCGACATAGTCACAGGAGCGTTCACACCCCCACTGCACATACTGATGCGTGGGCCCACGAAGGGGGCAGACACACAGGCACTTTTAATCCTACCACCCATATTGCTGACAGAGACCACCTGTAGGGGAAAGGGTTGGACAAGCACCTTGCGTAAACTCCTTCTCATAAGGCAAACAAACCTTGCGAGCCATTCAAGCCCCCCATCGAGACCCACACATGCAGTGTGGAGATCAGAGCCTCTCACTTTAAGAGAATGATGCTCTAACAGTCCAAGGGACCTTACAAGCGACATTCATTCTCTTCCTGGGTTGAAATACATTCCTCATTGTGGCACACACTTGGGCAGCCCTTGGAAGTACTGTGGTTACAGAGGACCCGAAACATTGATGAAATAGTTTGGACGCACCGTGTGTAAGGTTTTCAAACACTAACCTTATGGTGCAGCAATCAACGAGGCAGTTGGGGAGCCCCCTAGGGACCCTGACACCTCCCCTCTCCTGATTAGGAAACAAGTGGTGGTGTAAGGGATCCCAGGGAAACCCTCCTGGGGGAGAAAACCCTGCCGGAACGGAGATGGATCCAATCGTCCTCGGTACGTCGATCTTCAACGTGGGAAGGATTCTATTTGCAGGACTCTGTCTGCTTCTGTATTCTAATTTAAACAAAACAGGGTATGAGCTGGGATATAATCATGGAGAAGACAGACAGAAGTGAGAAAAGAGCAGTACCGAGCGAGTTGGATGGAGGAGGAGTCTCGAGGAGTCTCGGAGGTCGGGAGAGGGAGGCTGGATACGGACACAAGTCTGTAGATATGTAGATAGGTAGGTAAAGAGAAAAGGTAAGCTTAAGGACAAGGATGTAGGTAACATGCACCCTAGCTGCGAACTTACGGAGCGTCTGAGGAGAGAAGCGACGCGCTGAGCTGTGGTTCTGCTGCACCATATCCGGGATCCTTGGAACAGCGCGGTGACGTCAGAGGACGTCTGACTGAAGACGGGAACACTGCAACGCTACCCGTAGTAACAGGAGCCATGCTGGGAGAATGAAACAAGGACAAAGTCCGCATTCTCCAGCGCCGCCAAAGGGAGCCGCGGCGCCAGTGAGACATGACAGTATGCCCCCCTCCAAGGGACCCCCCACCGGGTTTGTTGGGGTGCAACCTATGAAAGCGGCGAACAATCAAAGGTGCGTGGACAGCAGAGGCTGGTTCCCACGAACGGTCCGCTATAGTATACCCCTTCCAGTGGATCAGATATTGAAGTCGACCATGATGATAACGAGAATCACAAACACCGGAGACTTCGAATTCGGGACCATCTTCGGTTGACACAGGTGGGGGACAGTCCTTAGAACGACCGAATCGATCTGGAACATGGAGCTTGAGTTGGGACACATGAAATACTGGGTGAATTCGTGACCAAGATGGAGGAAGTTGTAATTCAAAGGCTAGAGAGCCCTTCGACCTTAAAACAGTGAAAGGCCCAAAGAATTTAGGGGACAATTTAGATGGTATCAAGTGTCTAGGAAGGAATCTTGCCGAGAGCCAAACCAAATCCCCCGGAGTAATCTTGGGTGATGGTGAACGATGCAAATCCGCAAAGCGTTTGGAGCTTTCCTGAGCTTCTTGCAAAGCAGTCCTGGCCAAAAGATGTCCCTGTTGGATGTCCCCCATAAGGGCGTCAGCATCTGGAAATGCCGAAGATTGGAGAAGAGAGGAAGGAGAACAGGAGGGATGGTATCCATAGGTACAGTGGAATGGACTTGTCTTAATGGATGCATGAGGAGCGTTGTTATAGGCAAACTCTGCCATGGGTAACAGTTCCCTCCAGTTATCTTGAGCCGCAGACACAAAGCAACGCAGGTAGGTTTCCAGGGTTTGATTCAAACGTTCGGTCTGTCCGTTAGTTTGAGGATGGTAGCCTGAACTTAAAGCTCTTTTAATCCCCAAAGCGGAACAGACCTGCTTCCAGTATCGGGAGATATACTGCGAACCTCGATCGGACACTATACTGTCTGGAAGACCATGCTGAGAAAATATGGTATTGATGAAGCGTCTGGCCATTTGTGAGGCAGTTGGTATGGAGGGTAAAGCCAGAAAATGGGCCAATTTGGTAAAATAATCGACCGTTACCATAATGGTGGTACAACCTGTAGACGGAGGCAAGTCGACAATGAAGTCCGTAGAAATCAGTTGCCAGGGACGAGTAGGTATTTGTACCATTGCCAATTTCCCAAAAGATTTGCTGCGAGGGGTTTTGGCTTGGAGGCAAACCACGCACGATGAAACATAGTTTTTCACGTCCTTACCCAGGGTTTCCCACCAAAAATGCCTTAAAACAAGCTCCCGGGTACTGGCTATACCGCAATGTCCGGCCATGACAGAATCATGACACATATGCAGCACTTCAGTACGGAGTTGGAGAGTAGGGACATAGACTCGATGGTTCTGATAATAGCATCCGTCTTCAAAGGAGAGACCCCACTTTCCCGTTTGAAGACTGATAGAATCCTTGATGAGACAGGTTTGGGATGCAATCGAGTGAAGGAAATCTTGGACTACAGTAATAAACGTAGCTCGAGGAAACAATTTTTTGGTCTGAAAACCAGGTTTGCATGATGGATCTCTGCGTGATAATGCATCGGCTTGTAGATTGGTGTTCCCCGGAATGATTGTGAATGTTATGTTGTAGGGAGAAAAGAAATGTGCCCATCTAGCTTGCCGACTGTTACGTGTTTCTGCGTACTGGAGGCTTTTAAGATTTTGATGGTCCGTGCGTACTTCAATAGGATGTTGGGAACCCAATAGGAGATGTCTCCATTCCTGAAATGCTCGTTTTATGGCTAATAGTTCCTTCTCTAATACTGTGTAGTTGATTTCCGAGGGAGAGAAGGTTTTAGAAAGATAGGCCACAGGATGTTCTAACCCAAGTGCCTGAGTCTGTTTCAACACGGCTCCCAAGGCGAAGTGAGAGGCGTCTGTTTCTACAATAAAGGGTAGGCTCTGGTCTGGAGTTCGTAAGATTGGGGCTGACGTAAAAAGGGTTTTCAAAGTGTCAAAGGCGGACTGAGCTTCTATTGTCCATTCGAAAGTCTTCCCCTTCTTAAGCAGCCTAGTTAGTGGTAGAACAACAGAAGAAAACCCTGCAATAAACTTCCTGTAAAAGTTTGAGAATCCCAAAAAACTTTGGAGTTCTCTGACGGTACGAGGTGGAGACCACTCCAGAATTGCTGTTACTTTGCTGGGATCCATTGAAATCCCAGAGGAGGACAGGACGAACCCTAGATAAGTAACTGTAGTCTGATTAAATTTGCATTTTTCTAGTTTACAGAATAGGTGGTTGTTCCGTAATCTGTGTAAAACTTGACTCACATGTTGGTGATGTTCCTTTGGGTCCTTGGAGTACACCAGGATGTCATCGAGATATATAACCGTTGTGTGGAGAAGGAGATCAGAAAATATATGGTCGATAAATCTCTGGAAAACAGCAGGAGCATTTGATAAACCAAAGGGCATCACCCGGTACTCGAAATGACCAAAAGGGGTGCGAAAGGCTGTTTTCCACTCATCCCCTTCCCTAATCCTGATGAGGTGATAGGCTCCTCTGAGATCTAGTTTAGTGTAGATGGTGGCTCCCTTTACGGCCTCCAGAATATCAGGGATGAGCGGCATCGGATAACGATCCGGAATGGTGATTTTGTTAAGACCCCGATAATCTATGCAGGGCCTTAATTCGTCTGTGTCCTTCTTCGCTATGAAAAACAATGATGCCCCTGCAGGAGAGATTGATTCCGTTATCAGACCGTTCTTGAGGTTGGTATCCAGATACTGTCTTAAGACCGATTTTTCTTTCTCCGAAAGGATGTACATTTTACCGAAGGGTATGGGTTGTGAAGATACAAGTCGAATCGAACAATCGTCTCTTCTATGAGGCGGAAGGTCCGAGAACCGAGGAGAAGAAAAAATGTCTTGGAACTCCTCATATTCGGGAGGGAGAAGACTGATCTGGTCCACTATTTTATGGGATCTGTCAGGAGGTGAAGGAGGAGTAGAGAACCCTATAGAGCCGACTGCAAGACAGTGTTGAACACAGTGTTCTGACCCCAAGAAGATAGAACCAGCTGACCAATTTATGAAGGGATTGTGTAGCTTTAACCAGGGTAACCCCAAAATAACGGGATAGTGGGCGGCCTTAATAATGTCGAATATGATCTCTTCTCTGTGGGAACCGATAGACATCTTTAAGGCGAACGTTTGTTCCCGTATAGGTCCTGAAACCAGAGGCGTGCCATCCACCCCTTCAACTGGTATGGCAAAGGCTTTGGGAGAGCGAGGTAAACTCTGTGATTTAGCCCACATATCGTCTATGAACAATCCCGCTGCACCGCAATCTATCAAGGCGGGTACCGTTACTACGGTTCTATCTGGTAAGGAAAGAGAGACCCGTAAAACTACCATGTCCAATGATGGAGGAATCAGGGTTGGAGAGTGGGAATCAGCACCCGTTGCCCCGACCGTTGTTCCCTTTGCGGTTGGGGTCTGGCGTTTCCCGAACGTGATTGCCGTCTAAGAGGAGCAATAGGGCATTCTTGTACTGTATGAGAGGAAGAGCCGCAGTACATACATAGCCTTTGGCTTTTCCTGCGAGCCCGTTCCTCTGGAGTAAGAGGTCCCCGAGTAATCCCCACTTGCATAGGTTCATCTAAATTAGTGGTTTTGGGAACTGAAACTATGTCTGGCCCAAAGCGGTGACTTCTCCCTTTCTTCCTTTCCGCTTGTCGTTCTTGTAGCCGATAGTCTAACTGCATGGTGAGGGAGACCAATTCCGCAAGAGTACTGGGTCTAGAAACCCGCGCGAGTTCGTCTTTTAACTCTTCATGAAGTCCCCTTCTGAACAAAGTTATCAGAGCGTCATCAGCCCACGAGGTGCCGGCCGCCATTTGTTTGAATCGAGTGATGTATTCTAGAATACCTAAGGATCCTTGCTTGATGTCTAGCAGTTTCTCCTGAGTGGAGACATGGTACTCTTTTCTTGAAAACATAGCCTTCAGGCTGGCAGTAAAAGCGGGCACTGAATCAAGAATGGCGTTATTAGAAGTTACAATAGGGGTGGCCCAGGCTAGAGCAGGTCCTGTTAGATGGGTAATCATATATCCTACTCTATCTCTATCTGAGGGGAAAAAAGATGTTTTGAATGCAAATTGCACTGTGCATGCGTCCAGAAATTCCCTTAGTGATTGAGGATTCCCGTCATATTTCCCTCCTGGTAATGGACCCGGAGGGATTTCCGAACTTGTGGGAGGCCTCACTAACATTTGCTGTTTCAGATAAGCGTTTTCATGTTTCAAGGCTTGTACCTCATGGGACAAACCTTGTACCACAGTCGTTAACTGCTGCACCTGGTCTAACGCTGCTTGCAGCGTTGTCATAATTAGATTTCTCTTTTACGGGCGTCGCTTGCTGTAAGGTTTTCAAACACTAACCTTATGGTGCAGCAATCAACGAGGCAGTTGGGGAGCCCCCTAGGGACCCTGACACCTCCCCTCTCCTGATTAGGAAACAAGTGGTGGTGTAAGGGATCCCAGGGAAACCCTCCTGGGGGAGAAAACCCTGCCGGAACGGAGATGGATCCAATCGTCCTCGGTACGTCGATCTTCAACGTGGGAAGGATTCTATTTGCAGGACTCTGTCTGCTTCTGTATTCTAATTTAAACAAAACAGGGTATGAGCTGGGATATAATCATGGAGAAGACAGACAGAAGTGAGAAAAGAGCAGTACCGAGCGAGTTGGATGGAGGAGGAGTCTCGAGGAGTCTCGGAGGTCGGGAGAGGGAGGCTGGATACGGACACAAGTCTGTAGATATGTAGATAGGTAGGTAAAGAGAAAAGGTAAGCTTAAGGACAAGGATGTAGGTAACATGCACCCTAGCTGCGAACTTACGGAGCGTCTGAGGAGAGAAGCGACGCGCTGAGCTGTGGTTCTGCTGCACCATATCCGGGATCCTTGGAACAGCGCGGTGACGTCAGAGGACGTCTGACTGAAGACGGGAACACTGCAACGCTACCCGTAGTAACAGGAGCCATGCTGGGAGAATGAAACAAGGACAAAGTCCGCATTCTCCAGCGCCGCCAAAGGGAGCCGCGGCGCCAGTGAGACATGACACCATGCAACCAAAAAGTAAACAGACCACAGCCTCCTGGCTTCACTAGAATCACAGGGATGATACAACTGCACAATTCCTCTGTCGGAGACGTTGTAATGGCAACACGCAGATTCCGTGATTTACCGAGGATTTTCTGAATCTAAATAAACACACTGAAAAAAACTGAGAAACCCTGAGTGACAAAGTCAAGGGGAGCAGGGATCAAAGAGAGAGGGAAGGAGATCCCTCATGTCAATACGCTCACTAAATTCCAAGATGGTGGGAGGACTTTATGTAATCTCAAGCCAACCACCTTCCAAACTACCTGATCAACATGAAATGTTCCAATGATGGAAGACCAGAACACACATTTCACAGGTTTCCTCATTGCCTGTAAACCCCACACAAGAAGAGGGGCAGCCTCTACTATAAAAATCAAAAATGCATCTGGCAGGGCGGGGAGGTGGAAGGAAGAACTGTGGCAGATAATGGCGAGAATGAGAGCCAGAGAGGTTCTACTGAGAGGAGAGCAGGTAAAGAGAGCTGGAGGTTGGAAGGAGAGTCTAGAGCAAGTTGGAGGAAGAGACTGTTGTCATCAGGGATTAAATCGTTTTTTGGGAGTGGAGAAGGCAACCCATCCGAGAAAGGAGAGTTTTGAGGCGGTTGGAGGATGAAAGAGTTTCAGCTGGAGGAGAGAAATAGAGGTTGGAGGAAATAAATGAAGGAGGTTGGAGGAGTAAGTTTACATCACAGGGAATGTGAGTTGTCATCAGAAGGAAATTAGTTGCTCCGAGGCTAGAGGTGAATTGATACCATCTAGAAGACCATCTAGAAGAGAGAGTGTGGGGAGTTTCGAGTAGAAGCACCTTTAGAACAAAAACAGACCAAGTGGGGGAAGGAGGTGGACACCCTAAACATCAGTAGCGGATGGAGTAGAGCTAGAGAACATAAAATCACTACACAGGAGGAGGTCGGACGAGAACAGGTACCCCTAGAGATAAAGAACAGGGAGCTTCAAGCAGACCAGGCTGGTGCAGGGCAGTAGGAGGAGGTACAAGATTGTGCAATATCACCGGTGGTCACAGCTGGGGTCACAGACAAGTTGTCCTAGAGATTAGGGTCCCAGAGCAGGCAGCTATCCTGCAAATAAGCATATCCCAGAGCCTGACCCTGGGACCTGTGAAAACCGGGACCCAAGCAAAAAGATACAACCCCTACCTCAATCTCTTGGAGGAGTTCTGGCTATTCCCAAGCCTGGAATGCGTTTGCTTCAGAAGCCCTACTCATCATACTCAATCAAAAAGGGTTCAGGAACCCCGCGTAAACTGCAATCTGAAGACAAAGACCAGGGACATCAGTTATACATTCCAGCAGGTTCATTCCTGGCCAGCCCCGGGAACTTTGACTTTATCTGGAGAACCAAGGCTACCAGTTTCCCTTCTTTCCAACCCCTGGAATCTTTACTCCGTTTCACCAACAGATGACTTCCTTAATAGATGGTGCGGGGCTATTTTGCCCCTGCCGAACTGACCCGTCATTTGAATATAAAAATATAGATTAAAATCATAGGAAAGAGCCTGATGTACTCGTGGGTAGCCTTTTTTCCTTGAGATTGTAGCCAGCTAAATGAAAGCATGAATGGTATTTATTTATTTACTCATTGTCTGTTCATGTCACTTACTCCTTCATTCATGTCCTCGTTCACTCCTCTTACTCATCCCTAAATCACTGACTCTTTTACTCATCCCCACCATCAGTCACTCACTCGTTTACTTCCCTCTTCCATCACTCACTCATTTTCTAACTCATGCAGTGCGGTAAAAAGAAGAAAGCACAACTTAGAGTTCACTAATGGCAACCAAGCTTTGATAGGTCTTTATGAATATTCCTGAAAAGCGGGTATGGCTGAAAGTCTGTTCTGCTCTCAGAGCTTCTGCTGGACACTACTTTTATTTTGTGAGTTTTCTTGTTCCACAGAAATTCACCTGCGATTCTGCACCTGAGCAATGTTGGCCTCAGCTGAAACAGTACTTGGAAAGAGCCTATTGGATGGTAACGCATCTGAACAACACGACTGACTCCATTGGATGTAAGTCAAGTGAGACTATTGACACTCTTTGGGGGGTGGCAGTGGTATGAATGGCCACCACTCTCTGGAATACAATACATGTGATTTAGTGCATGCCTTACTTGCTGGCGCTTCTGTAAATACTCAGAAATTTGCTGCTACACTTTGTATGAACTAAAATGGAAACATCAGACAACATCCACTATAATGTTCTTGTTCATAAACATGGTGTTTACTGACTGGTCCATGATAAAGGTTGTTGTGCAATCAGTACATAGCCCCTTGTTCCTTTCCCCTTGGCACTCTTTGAAGACTTTATTCATGTGCCTCAAATGTTAGTCTTCAGGTCAGATCGTCTATGCAAACTGTGGAAGAATGTTTGAGAAAAATCAGTATCTTTAGAGTTCTTAAGGAATCAATCCCTGATTGCACCTCTGCAATCTAACCAGATGTGGTTAATGGATTGGGATGCTGAAGCACCCCTAGATGTGCAGACTCAAATATCTGCTATTAGCACAAGGCAATAATTATTGACCTCTTCACAGCCAATCCGAATATTCAGAGTGCAGTCAATAACTACTGGTATTGACTGCATTCTGAACATCCTGTCTTCAAAAACAGACAGGGAATCAACAATGTGTCCCAGCAAGATTTCTTTCAACAAGACACTTCCTCACTGGGTGGAACTTGTCTTTTAACTGTAACATCCTATTTAACAAACCAAAGAAAAATCTAAAACAGGGAAACATTCTTTCACTTTCATATAGAGCAACCATTTACTTTTACATGACACCTAAGGCCTTCTCATGTTAAAACTTCTCCAGTTTAACCATGTTTGCTACTAACATGCTTAACATGTGAGGACAACCTTGTTATGTAAATACTACAAAATAAAAACACATTTAATTTACTAACTAATTTTGCCTATTCACT
Source organism: Ambystoma mexicanum (assembly GCF_040938575.1). Lineage (NCBI taxonomy): Eukaryota > Metazoa > Chordata > Amphibia > Caudata > Ambystomatidae > Ambystoma > Ambystoma mexicanum. The sequence goes on along the minus strand of NC_090931.1, from coordinate 859,382,729 downwards.
TTCCTCACTATTAAAGTAAAGTTTGTTTGATTTCCCCTACAAAACTCCAAAACACGCATTGCTACTACCATTATGTGCTAATAGCCTTCAAGACCTTGGGAGCAGTCATTATCCATTTGTATCAAGACCGGCCACCAAGTTATGGCCAGAGGCGGTTATGACCACTCCCTCAGTCTATAAGGCTATATTAGTACCCGGCGAGGATGCAATCAGAATGAAAGAGCCATTCTGATTGGCCCTCGCTGAGGCTTTACCAGGCTGGGAATCCCTCTGTCGGGATTCCACGGCGTTTGTCCCCGACATGGGGCGTGGCAGCCCCTCAGCCAATGGGGATGCTCAAAGTGGGGCCCTCCCCGCTGCGAGCCTCCCCACGGCTGAGAGGCTACCTTTGCCCCCCGCCGTGGACAAAGGTCATTTTTTTTCTCCCTCCCCTTTCCTCCCTCCTCCCACCTCCCTGCCCTCCCCATCCCACTCACCTTCTATGCCTTGGTCCCCGGCGGGGGATGATGGAAGCATCCACACGGCTGGAGGCTTCCATCATCCCCCGCCGGGGACCCAAGTACGTTTTTTTTTGTTTTTTTCATTTTTTTCCACATCCCCTCCCTTCCGCCTTCCCAACCGCACTTACCTTCTTTTGTTTTCGGGAGCGGACGCGCTGGAAACGCTTCTATTTCCAGCCCATCTGCTCCCGATGGGTGCCATGGAAAGGGAAAACGGACTCCATTTTCCCTTTCCCGGCAGCCATTTTCTTTGTCTTTTTTTTTTTTTTTTTAAACGTTGCAGCGTTTCGGGACAAAAAAAAAGCTTTTAGTGCCCCGGTCACGCAGTTTTTGCGGCCCGGAGTACTAATAGCTATATGCCCCTCACGGCAGGGGCATTACCGACTCTGTTAATGCCCCGGGGCCTTCGTTAAGGGGCTACGGCTACAGCTACCTGAGTCGGTAATGCCCCCGCCGCTTGGGGCATATTGCTTTATTATCGTTGAAAGGATACTGAAACTCCCTTGGATCTACAGGCTCAAATGTCTACTTTCATCATTGAAGTGTGTGTAAAGTTCTCCTATATTTACGCACACAAATATCTACCTTCATCTTTGAATGGATGTTGAATCGCCTCTACATTTAAAATATTTACCATGGTCATTGAAGGGATGCTGAAGCTTCCCTATATTTACACACTCAAATATCTACTATCATCTTTGAAGGGATGCTAAAGCCCACTAGTCTTACATACTGAAATATCTACTATAATTATTGAAAGAATGCTGATGCTCCCCTAGATTACCACAATATCTACTACCATCGCTGAAGGGATGCGAAAGCTCCCCTAGATGTACACACTCGAATATCCACTATTTTCATTGAAGTGAGGCTGACGTGCAGCTACACCTACACACTGAAATATCTGATATCATCTAATGGATGCTTCGACTGCCCTAAATTCACACACTTTAGTATCTTCTATCATCACTGAAGGTGGCTTGAGCTCTCTCAGATTTTCACTCTTAAATATCTACTGTCATCATTGAAGGGTTGATGAAGCCCCTTAGATTTACACACTGAAATATCTACTATGATAATTAATGGGATGCATATATAATCAGATGTCTGCGATCATCATTTAGCATCCAAATTATGAACGTGTCTTAATAGTCTCGCAAACATATAGGGCTAGATTCTCAAAAACGAGCACAAATAGAGGATGTGCCTTTTTATTTTTGCTTGTCTGGGAAAGTTGAAGGCCACCTTATTCTCAATAGTAAACTGCGCATGTCAGTGGGGCTGGACAGATGCGCTGTTCACCCTCTTTGTGTACATTAGTGTCCGGAGTGCACTCCCGACAGTAATATATGACAAGCTCCAAGCACCCACATGCTTGCTGGGAGTGCATTTCACAGTGGCAGCCCCATAAAGGCACTCTGACAGTGAAATGTAAACAAATACAAAATTCTATCCCTGTTTGAGGGATAGAAATGCATGTTTGACAGCAGCAGTTCCAGCCCGTGACGTCACACTTTAAAATAATACCTGACAGGACCAAAAATAACCCTGTAATGAATTGCACATCCCCCTGCAACTGTAGCAATCTGGCATAGGTTAAAGTGGTCTTTTTCGGCGCATTTCAAAGCACACCCTGTTTGCGGAGTCGGCATGTGCATTGAAAAATGCAGAAATGCCCACTTATTTGTGCAGATTCGCAAAGGGGTTGAAAAAAGGCATCTAGTGATTTGCACAAAAAAAGGTTTTGAGCATCTGACCCACAAGGTTCAAATAATGTAATTTAAATTTGGCAAAAGCAAATTGACTGTTTCTAGTGCAGAGTTTGTATCGTGGATGTAAATGTTGTGGTCGTAGTGGAACACGTACAAGCACATTGGATGTGCTGCAAAGCCCCACTATAGATGCATTGCCTCATCTGCCATGGCCAGATCATGCTCACAAGTCACCACATTGAACAATTGCAGATTGCCTGAACACCTCATTGAAACATGGCTGATTACGTCAGTTTTTGAACAGCTGTGCGATGCATTTTGATAGTGTCTGCATCACCTACCAACCTACTAATGGAATTGGCCTATTTCCATTGGTGTCTTCTTGTGTATTCAGTTTAGACAGTGAGCACTACAACATCTTCCTAGGGATCACAGATTTATTTTTGCAAGGAAGACAACCCTTTCTGTCTGCAACATACATCTACTTGCGAAATATCATACCCAAAGCAAGATTCATTCATGATGTAGAAATACTATCTTAAACACACTTGACTTCATTAGGTTTCATACCTTCATGAAGACGTACCATGTGAGTCATTATTTGCTTTGTGAGTTCAAGGCAGTATTTCAATATTCAGTTCTTGAATTTACAACATATTCATTCTAGAATGCACATCAACTTGGTGGTCCATAGCACTTATCCAGTGGGCTTACACTGGTATTCCTCAACATATGTCTTGCTGACCAATCTCACTCCGGGGTCTGAGGTTAAGAGTGTCGATTGAACACATGCTAAGTGATAAGATGCAGGAGCTCAGACTTTCTCTGTCTTTGCCAATTTAACTCTGGTGTGCACATCTTCTGAAGGGGTGAAAATTTCGAGTCAGAAATAATGTCACTATCATTCCCTTAGATATTGAGGTGCTGATAAGATCTTATGCCTGAGACTACTTGAGTCAACAGCAGGCAGCCTCCGTCAAATGTACATCAATGTTAACAGGTTTGATGTGTTATGGGAACAGGCCAATACAAATCGCAACAGGAACCACCATAAGACAGACGACATACCGGGACCTTTGGGGTATTTGGGTGGTCCTGCTCCTTTTTTCTGTTGAAATTTGTAAGTGAATCCTTGGAGACAAAACTCCACATTTCAACATGAACCAATAATCATCTCAGCTGAGCCTAAGCCACCAATGCAAATGCTGCTCTGTTACACAATGCATTCTCAAACAAGCAGTCATGCACAGAAGACACTGGTTGGTTGGCTAAAATCCCATGGCCAAATAACATGTTGGTCCCAGTCACATACTCTTCACCAAGAGAGTTTGCTCACTGTTGGTGTGTTGAAATGTGTAACCTTCTCCCCGTAGCTTTCAGAGTCACCTGCTTGCCTCCCTGATGTGGCCATCCACACTCTATTCCTCCCTTGCTTCCGATCCTGATGGAGCTCTTTCCCTCTGCTCCCCAGCACCCTCCATCTGCGCTGGACCTCTACTACTGCTGCGCAATGCTGGGGGTAAGGACTTTGACATTGTGGGACATTTTGACATGATGCGGCGAGCGACCTTCGTTTTTATTGAAAATGCACTATTTGAACTGTGCGTGCTTAATTGGCCTGGAGAATTCAGCATGTTGCGCTCTGCGCTCTCCCCACTTGGGAATTTCACCTTTGATGATATAATATGCCTGAGGCCTTCCCTGTCTTAGGCCTTTCTAAGATGGCAGTCTCCCTCGTGTTATTGTTGTCTGCTTCCTTCCTTCTGGGCCAGCTCCTGCCTCCTTCGCCCATTGGTTGCCTTGTCCCCTTAAGACAATGGCAGCAACCGGGAGGCGGGAGCCGGCCACACCGTCGAAGGCCCACAACGAGGCCCTGTCTACCCCTGTCCACCACGGTACGCCCCCCTCCCCCTGTGTCATGTCTCACCTCGTTCCCTCCTCCCCCCATAACCCTGTGTCATGTCTCTCCTCGTTCCCCCTCCCCCCGTGACCCTGTGTCATGTCTTCCCTCGCTCCCCCCTCCCCCCGTAACCCTGTGTCATGTCTCCCCTCGCTCCCCCCGTGACCCTGTCATGTCTCCCCTCGTTCCCCCTCCCCCTGTGACCCTGTGTCATGTCTCCCCTTGTTCCCCACTCCCCCCGTGACCCTGTGTCATGTCTCCCCGCGCTCCCCCATGACCCTGTGTCATGTCTCCCCTCGCTCCCCCCTCCCCCATGTCATTTGTCTCACCTCAACCCCCCTCCCCCATGTCATTTGTCTCCCCTCGCTCCCCCTCCCCCCGTGTCATGCCTCCCCTCAACCCTCCTCCCCCTGTGACCCTGTGTCATGGCTCCCCTCGCTCCCCCCTCCCCTGTGACCCTGTGTCATTTGTCTCCCCTCGCTCCCCCCGTGACCCTGTGTCATGTCTCCCCTCGCTCCCCCCTCCCCCGTGTCATGCCTCCCCTCGCTCCCCACTCCCCCGTGACCTTGTGTCATGCCTCCCCTCGCTCCCCCCTCCTCCGTGTCATGGTCACCCCCCACTCCCCCCTCCCCCTTGACCCTGTGTCATGTCTCCCCTTGCTCCCCCCTCCCCCGTGTCATGGTCTCTCCCCCTCCCCCGTTACCCTGTGTCATGTCTCCCCTCGCTCTCCCTCCCCCCGTGTCATTGTGTCATGCCTCCCCTCGCTCCCCCCACGCCCTGTGACCCTGTGTCATGCCTCCCCTCGCTCCCCCCTCCCCCTGACCTTGTGTCATGCCTCCCCTCGCTCCCCCCTCGCCCTGTGACCTTGTGTCATGCCTCCCCTCGCTCCACCCTCCCCCTGACCTTGTGTCATGCCTCCCTTCGCTCCCCCCTCCCCCTGACCTTGTGTCATGCCTCCCATGCTCCCACCCTCCCCCATGTCATTTGTCTCCCCTCGCTCCCCTCTCCCCCATGACCCTGTTGTCATGCCTCCCCTCGCTCCCCCCTCCCCCCGTGTCACGTCTCCCCTCGCTCCCCCGTGACCCTGTGTCATGCCTCCCCTCGCTCCCCTCCCCCCATGACTGTCTCTGTGCCCCACTCCCCCGTGACCCTTTTCATGTCTCCCCTCTCTCCCCCCTCCCCCATGACTGTCTCTGTGCCCCACTCACCCTGTGACTGTGTCATGTCTCCCCTCACCCCCCTCCCCCGTGACTGTCTCTGTGCCCCACTCCCCCCGTGACCCTGTTCATATCTCCCCTCCCCCCATGACTGCCTCTGTGCCCCACTCCCCCGTGACCCTGTGTCATGTCGCCCCTCGGTTCCCCTGTGACTGTCTCTGTGCCCCACACCCTCATGACCCTGTGTCATGTCTCCCCTCGCTCCCCCCACCCCCTTGTTTGTTCCTCGCCTTGCTCCCCTCTCCCCCATGACTGTCTCTGTTGCCCCCACGCCCCCCATGACCCTGTGCCATGTCTCTCCTTGCTCCCCCCTCCCCCGTGACTGTCTTTGTGCCCCACTCCCCCCATGATCCTGTGTCATGTCTTCCCTCGACCCCCCCACCCCCTTGTTTGTTTCTCCCCTTGCTCCTCCCTCCCCCGTGACTGTCTCTGTTGCCCCCACACCCCCCGGAAATTGTCATGCTCTCCCCTCCCTCCAAAGCCCATCCCCCCTTGCCTCTGTGCTGTGATATTACCACCCCCTAAACCCCCTGCTTCCCTATCTTAACTTTTCTCTCTGCACTACTCCACTTCCCACTCTGACTATTTTTGGTTGCCCCTTATCCCCCTTATCCCTTTACCCTCCTCCTGTCTAAAGTCTGGCTATACCCAATTGCAGTCAGGCATAGAAATTCGTAGCGCCTGCTTTTTTCACTGCCCCCCTCTTCCTACCCCTCTCCTGGCTGTAGGCTGGCACTTCACCAATTGCCGTCAGGCATAGTAAGTCGTAGCCGCCTGTTCTATCAGCCACTTGCCCCTCCCCCTCCCCTCCTCCCTCTCTCCTTCACCACTTCTCTTTCTCATAGCACTTACTACTATCATTGTCCCCTGACTTCTGATAGCAGCTTGTCCGACCCGCCTTTCCCTCCTTGTTCCTTATACCCCCCTCCCTCCCTTGACTACTCTGAACTGTCTTCCGACCTTCTTGTAGTCTCTAGTTTGTTTCCTCTCCTCCTCACTCTCTCCACTTCCCCCGCCCCCTTCCACTCCTCCTGTAACTCTTGCGTTGCAACAACTGTCGCCAGGCATAGCAATGCTACTGCTTGTTTTGTTCTCCTTTTTTCCCTTCCCTTTCTACCCCTTATTGTTCCATACACTTGTACTATCTGTTATGATAGTTTTTTTCACATTCTAATTTGTTTCAAGGACCTGAAAGAATGTAACTGTATTCTCCCTTGTTCCCTCCCTCCTTGAAGCGCTTTGAAACACATTGTTTATAGGCGCTATACAAATAAACAATCAATCAATCAATCAAAACGTGTAGCTTAATAGAGAGGTATGCATAGTGTTTTGCCAGGGAGAGGTGACCAGGCCTGACCCCGCTGGCTTCCCAACATAGCATACTGACTTACTGACTAGGAGCTTTGCTTCGCCAATCACACCCCTTAGCATAATTCTAATTGTGACAGGTTTGTTGGATGGGCATAAAATGCCTTGGGCCTCCCTGAACTGGCCCTTGTGGTTATGTGTACACATTTTGTGGGATGTACCAAGTTACAACGATTACACATTGTCTTCCACAGGCACATTTAACATATCTACCATGGAAGTAGTGTGCAAAAACAGCACCATCTGGCAACAAGTCTTTCAGAATGTGGTCACCACCATACTGGAGACGATGAAGAACCACACAGCATTGCAAAGGTAAGAGTGTTTTGCTTCAGCAGAGGCTGACTACCATATGGTGCTTCTCAAAGCCACAAACAGCTGGGTCGCATGCATAACATACGACTGACTCAACCCCAACTCTCAGAGACTTGACAAGTGCCAAACTGTATGAAAAATCTGGGGATTTCCAGTCCACCACGGTCATACATTTCTGGAACATAAAATCACCAGGTGGGCAGGGACGTCATTTCACCAAAATGCCAGGGGTGGCGGAAGTGACATCACATGGCCCTTGACCTCTGATGACATCACAGGAAGTGATGTCATTTGACACCACCCCAAAGGGATATCGCAGGAAGTGATGGAACACAACCTTTCACCCCTTGACAAAACAGCAAGAGGCATCACATAGCATTGTTCCTAAATACACTACGAAAAATATGGTTACGATATCACTATAATGTGATGTACATTTCATACAAGAATAGATCGCCATAAGTATCGTTAGCATCAGTGTGTAGACCCATATTACCAAATTACTGTGAATGCAAGCAGACGTCCATGGACAAATGATAATGATGTGTTATTATATAGCACATAGGCTTAAGCGCTTTATATAGAAAAAATATACACCCAATATCACCCAACCTGTGTTGGTACTCATTAATCGACCTCAGAAGTATGAAATGCTGAGTTGAGGTGTTTAAGAACAGACTAAATCAGTGACACACCCCCTGAAGTGTGCCTGAAATAAACCTTTAATGAGTCTAGCAATTATCGTATCAAATTCCCGAAAGACACATTATTTGGCATTCTATTCTTTCTTATTCAGGGTCAGTGCTGAAAGTGTTAGACTTGTGGCACCCCTGTTCTTTTATTTTTATTTTTTTAAGAGGCCTGGCAAAGAAAGCCTGCCACTTCAGAAGTAAAGAGCCACATGGTGCTGGCCACAGCCCAGGAGCTTGCATTACAAACAAAACAAAAAATACACTTTTATTTTTCAGGGGTAGCAAGGGAGACCACAGGGGTAGCAAGGGAGACCTCAGAGGTTGCAGTTGCGACCTCTGGCGACCCCTAAATGACATCCCTGCAGGTGGGACCATCATTTTACTGACGTGTAACTTCATAAAGGAAGATTGCTGTACAACTCTATATTCTTCTGTGACAGACACCTGATATTAGGTTCTTATTAAGAAAAATCCATTAATGTATCTATGGATTTTTGTAATGCATGTAATATTGCCATGAGGCCTCTCGAGGGAGGGGATTTGTAGAGATGTCGATCAGAAAGAAATTGTAGCAGAGATATCAGAGTGCGGCTGAACTTTCCTGATCATTTGCCATGGAAAGCTCTTAGCCCATCAGATATTTGCTAAGTGAACAGAGGTAGTTTGAGAGATGCGTTCGAACGGGTGAGCCTTTATCAGTCCCTGAATATTTTTCCCGGTTGGATTCATTTCAAGGGGAACTAAAAAGAAGTTCCAGAGGGAAGAGCCCTGTAAGTGGACAGTTCTACCGCCAAAGCCTTAGCATTCGGGATATCTTGTACCCAGCATCTTTTGGGAAACGGACTTGTGTCAGCTGGTCACCTGGTAGTATGGTAATGCTTCCATTGAGGTAGTTGGGCAGTTGGCCATGAAAGGCCTTAACCTCAAGCCATCGCCTCATAGGCAGCCAATGCTGGGAATTCATGGCTGACAAGATATGGTCAAACCGTTCAGGCAGATGATGAATAGTTTCTTGGTTTTGGACTCGCTATAACATCTGCATGCTTTTTACCAGCTGCCTGGCATTAATAAAGTCAAAAGATGATGATGGACAAGACACAAAGAAACTTGTGGGTGGTGTTTAAGAGAGGAAATAACCCCTGAAGAGGACAGAGGTTGTAGAAGGAACGTTATATTAAACTACTGAGAGCATGAACAACATGCCATGATCAATTATTATGTTATGTTATGTTATTTGGCATTTATATAGCGCTCTATATATCATTGGTATGACCTCAAAGCGCTGGTAGGTTGAATACCCTCGGGGATCATAGTCCTGGTCAGTTGAGAGAGTAGGGTGTCGTGGGGTGCTTGGGTGCACTGGTAATGTGTGCAGCTGATGTAATTGCCCGATGGTAGCTGCAACCTAACATTAGGTGTGGTGGTATTGATGTCGGTTGAATGAGAGCAGTCAGGCGGGCGGACACCAGGACTGGGTGCTGGCTCCGTTAGGCCTGTGGGACGCTTATGTGTGCAGCTATGCCAGTTTGTCATGGGATATAGCTGCATTTTATTAAAATGATGTGGTGTTAATGGGGTAATGTTCGTATGTGAACAGCTAGGCCGAATTGATAGAGGGGTATAGCTGTATTATAGTTGTGTGATGGTGTAGAGAGTAAGCATAGTGATATGGGATTGGACTGTTTATGTGGATTTATGAACCAATGCAGCAAGAGCCATTTCTAGGAGAATGAAGATGTGAGTATTTGCTCTTCAATCTAAACATTGCACTTGCCGACAGTTAGAATCCTGTCTAGATGTGACGCAGGCCAGTGTTCACAATTCTATATAAGTGTGGCACTTTGCCAACATTCACAGTCCTATCTGGATGCGACGCAGGTTAAAGTTCATAGTTCTAACCAAGTGTGTCATATGCTAACATTCACAATTCTATTGCCCCAAGTTACATACAAGTTGCTATGGAATGCGGGAAGAGAGGCCCAGTTTGGGCAGCCATGGAAACTTGAAGGTGTTTGATGCCTCGGGCCTCAAAGAACAACTTCTGTCTGAGAGTACTTTAGGCAAAAGAAGTCCACTTACATCCATTGCTGTGAATGCAGGAGGTAGTCAGCTGCCCGGCAGCACCTGCCTTTGCTTTTGTATTAGAAGTAGCTGGGAGTCTTAGGCGTACATGCAAATACCTACCTCTTGGAGTGTGATAACATGGGCCAGTGGGAATGCTGATAGGTTTAGTCTTTGGGGTACTCTGAAGGTGGTCATTGATGCAGGTGGCATACATGCTGCCAGTTTCCCCTGCTTGGAATTGTTGTGAATTGATATTCGTAGCAAGCGAAATAAGAACAAGTGGTCTAACATATCTAAATGTGGTGGCACGGCAAGCAGAACCCGAGCCCTGGTCTCCCTTGACCCCCGGCATGGATCAGTTCCTCGCTGGATCACACTCCTTTTAGTCAACTTGTATTAGCAGATGGAGATCATTATTGGCCTCCTCTCCACCAATGAGAATGTTCAGAACGCAGTCCATAACTGCTGGTATTGACTGCATTCTGAACATGCTGACTTCAGAAGCAGACATAGAATCTTAATGGAACTGTCAGGCAAGGTTTCTTTCAACAAGACAAGACACTTCGTTTCTAACACACCAGAGAGAAAGCGTTCTCATGGGAATATGCTTTTGCTTTCTTACAGATAAACCGCTTATACGCCTAATGTGTGCTCATCTTAGACCCACTCCAATTTAACTACATTTATAATTCAAATACTTAACTAATAAAGATAACTTTATTATTTAAACACTACAAAATACAAAAAACACATTTAATTCACTATCTCAGTTTGTTTACTTTACTCACTTTTCATGTTTTTCTTCAACGCCAAAACTCAAACTACCCCTCCCTCAGTATACAAGGCTATGTTCATATTTGTATTCACACATCAGCAAATGTCTATGATAGGATATGAGCATGCTTGTTATCAAAACCAATGAAGGAGGAAGAGGCCTCGGTGTCCAAGGTTCCAAAGACTTGTCCAAGGTTTTTGTGTAGTTGGATGGTGTAGTCTAGGGATTCCATAATTAAATTGGCTTTTGATTGATTGCCACTGAATTCTCGCAGAAGCTGTAATGCAGTTCCGGAACTCTTCCTGCTTCTTCAGGGTTAAGGGCGAGCCAAGCAAGAGGAGTCTTTCCATTATTGGGATACAGCATTTTCAGGGCAGCCTGCGCTGTATTGATGAATAGCTGAAGCTGCTCAGCACCATCTCTGAGGTTATACCTCAGAATACTGGACATATTTGGAAGGTTACTTGTGGTGTATTGGCTCGGGTTCATTATGTTGGACATGGCATTAACTACAATCAGTTGTGTCATTTTGTAGATGGGGTGGGTAACATTCGAAAGACTTAGAGCTTCAGGGTTGTTTTGCAGGCAGCTTAAATACCAGTCTACATTCTGAAGCTGAGCTCTAACAGTTTACAGAGTTTCATTGATATGAAAAGCGAAGAAAGTGCTGCTATTATAGGCAAGGATGGCATAGTTGTTGAGCTGCACCATGCTTAGCAAGGCATTTGGTGTTTGTGCAAGGTCATGCAAATCATTACTCAAGCTGATTGCATTCAAAGTGCTAACCATATCGGAGATGGAGGACCTTATGGAATGCAGTATAGGTTCATTTTGTAGAAGGATTGTTGTGTGTCCATATATGTAGCTTAGTTGTAGGTCAGCTGTTGTATGCCCCTTCATTTCTTCTTTCCAGTACTGAACACTAGAGCTGGCAGCGGAGAGCCCGTCTAGCACCGGCTGCGGAAGCTTCAGTGTCAGAAGGAACTCCAGGAGGTCAAGAACATTGTTTTGTTGACTGTGAGGAGGTTTGTGGTCGCCAATTCCGTATTAGAGAAACTCTGCACAGCTGCATGATATTGACATTGTAACAAAAATGGCCTGGTGCGCATATGAATTGAAACATATGCCTTTGCTCTAGACTAATTTATCCCCGGTGCTAATGACCTGCAAAATGGCACCTGCATTGGTGCAGAGTTTCTATTACATGACCCCGCTACCTCAGCCATTTCACAATGACTATAGAGGTATAGGAAACGGTAACTCCCATGCTACACTGGGGGTAGTATATTGTCACTCGGTATTGCTGTTTACCATGTTTCGTTTTGTTTACATAAGGGATCCTAACTTTCCACAGGGAGGTAAGAAGTGGCATTATTTGTCTCGCCCTTAGCAAATTCTGGGCCTGATCAAATATGTAAGGGAGCGCTGCGACTTTGTCACTTTTCCACAACTTCTGCCTATTGCCTCTACTTGAGTGGAGATTGGGGTCACCTCTCGCTCTCTGATTTCGGTCAAGTATCATTTCACTGGGGTTCAGCTGTACAAGGCCAGTCCTAGTCCTACCAGTTGTCAAGCACGCTTCCCATCGGAAGGTTAATGGAGGCAATGCCTTTCTTTGTCCAAATGTTGTGGGGAAACAACTGTTAAGGATGGTACCCCAACATAAGCTCACACGGGGAAATTCAATACATTTCCCAGCAGGCAGCGCTTGTTAAAGTGTGGCAGAGTTGAGTAGGAGTGACTTGTGATTAGGTCTACCACTTGCCTGCTGCCCTTCCTGATGCACCTCCCTGAAAGGAAAGCTGCCACTTGCCACACAGCACATCTGTGGTCTGGTGGTTGTGAGAACAATGCTCATGGCTCGGAAGCAGGTGCTCACCTTGGAAGCACCACAGGTTCGATCCCCGGGCCGTGCTTAGAAACCTCTGGGTATTAAATAACCTGTCATATCATAAGCACTTTCCCCAACATCAGAAGTCTGCTTACAATTGCGAGTGCCTTCTGTTGATTTTTAAAAAACATAGGCCAAGTCAATGTTAAAACCAGTAGGCTAGTGTCGGATATGATTAATACATAGTATGAGAGATAACAACAACCTCAGGCAGACTCCCATAGTAAGAGATCTTTTCTCAAAACAAATGACGCCCTGCTCACACAACTCTACTAGTGTCGGAGGAACAAGCTTCTCCCGCCAGGACCTACCTGTTCCTAAGGCGGATTGAATGTTGTAAATATTTAGGGGACTGAAGGACTCATTTAGAAGGTGCAGTCCATATCTGCCACAAAAATGTTTTCCTGTTATGAAAAACATATTTCCTGGGGTGCAAAATGTATTAAGGAAACCACAAGAAGTGATCAACACTAACCAGGTCACCCGCCAGAACACAGCTGAGTTGGCAATTAATGTCTAACAGTGCCACGTTTTATTCAATTAACATATCTGTTGTATGCAACATGTGTCATAGCAGAAAAAAAGCTGTTTAGGAATTTGCAGACCTGGCTAAGAATCTGAGGCATAAGCAGTTAAAGTGTCTAATAATAGCTTTTTAGGCTGTTATGTTGGCACCCACACAGTCTTACACGTTAATTGATGGGTTTGTACTAATTTGACCTTTAAAATTAGGGGCAAAGAAATGAAAGAAACATGTGTGGGATGAACAATGAGGCTGTTCCTTGAAAGAACTATGTTAGCGCCAGCTATCTGGGTGCAGCGGCACACGGCCAATGAAGAACCAGTCTTTCGGCGTTTTGACTCAGTGACTCAGTGACTCATTTGTTATATTTATTTTGATAAGCAGATCCCCTAGCCAGCAGTTTGGAGCCCGGCTATGCCTCAGATCTAGGATCAGCTAAAACTGCAAGCGCTTAAGGGCAGGGCCACGCCAGTCTAAGGGCCAATCTGAGACTTGCGGCCCTCTTGTCGTGGGAGGATAGCTCAGGGGCAACGTGCTCGCTTGGAATCAAGACGAAACGGAGCACTACAGGTTCGAGCCCCGCGTCCGCGCTTAGAAACCTCTGTGTATTAAGTGCGTTATAAATAACATATCATATTCTCAATTAATGGTCCTAGAGCCTAGGTCGTGCCCCAGTATTCAATGTAAGGTGTTAGTTAACATGTTTAATTACATTATTTTACTTTTCCTGCTCATTTTCCTATAAAATATGGAATTGTGCTGTGAAGAAAAAAATCCACAAAAGATACCTCCCCCAACCAATTTATCCATCCAGAATTTCTAATAGCTCGAATTCTCAATGGCTCTCTGAACTAGCCAACATTCTCAGGGCATTTGACACCTGGGTCTGGGGCTTCAGGGTGTCTGGTTTCTGACAGATTCATGGTGTGCTATTTGGCATATGCCGGGTGTTGGGTCCCGGGAGAGTGTTTGTTTTCCAAAAGCAGTGATAAAACACAATTGATTCCCACAACTGAAATATTGATGCAGGTCGGATATCACCCCTCAAGGTCAATGAGCAACAAATTGCCTCTTTTCAGCATGATCAAAGATGTTTGCGGTTTATAAGTGTAGGTTTACACCACCCTCAGGCTATGGACAGCAGGCCGTTGTTCACTGGTAAGCTTGCTGCACAGTAGACGTATTTTGATAGCTCACATCTGAATACTCTACAGTAGCGTGCAGCGCAGTCACTTGAGAGACCAATAGGTAAGTGTGGCGTGCAGTCGCTGTGTCATCGAAAGTAGGGCATCCATGTTGAAAAATCCCGGTGCTCTTCCTTATAGGTGCAGGTGCTGAGACCCTGGCAGAGCCTGCTGAGCGCAAGCACCATTTAGAGCCTTTATCACAATTCATATCAAAGGCTCCGGTCAATTTCCTTTACCATAGATTAAGCATAGCCATAGAAATGAAAGCCAGAGACATATCTTCAAAGTTAATCATGTTGATCCTATTGAAAAAGTCAGCAAGGAAAATATTAGAAAAGGGCATTCTACGACAAACACGTTTTTTTAGAGCGTGATGATTGATGTCTCCTTTTTGTTCTTTTAAAGTTTGAACCAAAATGGCGAAACTGTAACTCAGATGTACGATAAAGGAAAAAAACCATTCCACTCCACCACTTCTGTTTGACCTTTTTCAAAATAATAGCTTGCGTGCAGAAGCCCAGCCAGATATCTAAGCTGGTGAGTAAATGGATACGACGTGAAATACCGATCCCTGCAGATAAGTAGTGTACCTGCAACTTTAACACCCTAAAAACAGGAATACACTCCCAACCAAATAATAGGGCACACAAATACTTATAAAGCATTGGAAACAGATGACACATGGGAGCCTGCCCCTTGATTCCACCCCTAAAGCCCATGGGTATGTTCAACTGAAACAAGCACTAGCTGCAGGGGCTCTAGCAATATAACGCCCTGATCTCAAGAGGACGGTTAAGGTAAAAATACATCTTTTATTTTGCATGATTAACTAGGCTAGTCAGACCCTCCAGTTTATAGCGATTTTGCGGTCCCGCAAAATGCCGCGAAAACGGCCGTTTTGCGCAAAATGCCGCAAAAACAGCCGTTTTGTGCAAAAACAGCATCTTTAAAAAAATTACATAAGTCAGTAAAATTTGGGATATTCCGGAATTATTTAACCATGTGCAAATATATTCTTAATACCTTTGAATATATAACTATTCGAGTTTTCTTGCCTGCATTTCGGCTGAAAAATCATGTAAGAAGTCCGTGAAACGAAGCACTATTTCAAATGATTTCTTTTTCCTGTTGGGTATAGTTGCTTAGCAACCATAGTCAGATGACCCCATAGATGGAGCATGTGACCGTCACATGATCAGAACCAGCAACCAGGGCACCATGGCAACGACACGAACCCGTCGATGATTCATTCACTGCCCGAAGGCGTCAGACATCAGTCAGTACATTGCAGCCAAGCCGGTGAGTTTGAATAACGTAGACACGTTAGAAATATCCTCAAACTAACTGAATACCATTAGAGTAGCTAAATCAACACGCACACCATAAACAAACTCACCTCTCTCGTTGCAGAACGCGGCAAGAAAACGTATAGCAGGCGAACGCAAACTATTTCTCGTTTCAAAACTTTGCTCACATTTTCAGGTAAAAAGTAAGGCATTCTAAAAGTTACTTATATTTTAAAACAAATTAATTTGGTCTAATGTGACTCCCAGCACTAAGATACTTACTTGTACTTTCAGGAAATCTGACCGCTGCTAAAATAGCAACGTTTCATCACCAATAAGTCTTTGTTAATGATGTCAGCGGAAAATACACGGCCTCAGCACCCGAAAAGACTTTCACATTAGGTGAGATATTGGGGGGAAAGACTTGGCCCCGAGTTTCTCCTATGTTAAGTCACGGCACTTGCTACATGATTTTCTGTCGAAGCAGAATAATTACTAATATTGCCTGCACACCAAATAAACAGCAATAAGTTTCATAGAAAAGTTGCAATCTTCTTCAAGTGAAAACCTTTTGATTAAGTTTTTAAATCATTGGTTTATTTTTGAAAATAGTAATGTCATTATAACTATACTAATGCTCTTTTGTCTTTTTGTCTTTTGTTTCCCTGACTCTATCATTTGCTCTCCTTTGGGAAATTATTTGACCTCTTCGTTGTATATGTTCCCTCCCTTGACTACCTCTGGAAATTAGGATTTATCTACTTAAGTTATACGTAGGATTAATTGTTTGTAATTTATACGCCCTGAAGACGACCTAGGAAGGTTGAAACACGTGTTGGCGTAATGTGTTTTTGGTATAATAGGCTCAATGTGTTTTTGGCATAATATGTTCTAATGCGTAAAGTACTCTGGAATACTAGGGTGCACTTAGCAATGAACAATTGATATTGCCAGATTGATGTAACGTGTTCTAAGTGATTTGTTTATCTATTGATATTAAAACTTGGAACCCTACTTATCAACACTTACCAGGTGTGTCTCTAATCAATGAATATATTTCACAAATTGAACAAATCCACCTATCTAATGCCACAAGAGTGTGACAAATGCAAGATCAAGCGCAGTCTGTGAGGCTAGCAACTTTTTAAGTTACTTTTTTTTAAAGTAATCTGCAAAAATTACTGTTTTAAAAAAAATAATACTCAGGTTCTGAACTTTTTTTTACACAAGAAATGAAATCCGCTAACACATCTCATCACTTGCGCCCCAAAAAAGTGCAGCCCAATCCACAAGGGAAACACGAATGGGCACATTTTATATAAACGCCCATTGAGATGGCCTTTTTCACCTCCTTGATCAAATAAAGTGGCGTTTCTGTCAATTTAAAAGGGCATCTCTCATTTCCAAGCAAGATGCACTTTTAAATGTGCAGAAATTGTAGGCAACCCTACGCGCACAGGATGTGGGGCTGCCACTGCATGACAGGGTCTTTCCTGACCCTGTCACGCATTTCTTTTAAGGTATGAACCGCTGCTGTGTCGCTTGCATTTATGTTCCTCAAACAGGATAAAAATGCATTTTTTGGGACGCATTTTACAGTGGCAGGCACCTTGAGGGCCTGTCCCTGTGAAAGGCGCTGGGAGCTTGCAGAACACTGTTGTGAGAGCGATTCTATTCAAAGTACTGCCCATTTTGATGACAAAAATCGATCGAATGTTACAATTTGCCCTATTTCGTCCAGTACTATTCAATTGATTTTTATAAATACTGAACATGTGTTGCGGGGGTGTCACCCGCTCCCCATGTTCAGTATTTTTGGTCTAGGGTGGTTGCAGAAGTGTTTTCCCCTTTTTCCTCAAAATTGGAGGTGGGTACAGAAAAAAAAGAAATTAACGAAAAAGGGACCCTGCGGAGTCGGATCCGACTCGCGTTAGAGGGAGGGATCTGGCACCGCAAGGTTGCAGGGGAAGCGGCAGCGACCAAGCAGTTAAGTATGGGAGGGGGTGGGTTGGTGGTGATAGGTACATTTTGGGTTGTTTGGCTGAAGTGCGAATCAATTCGCAGCGAAATTGACTACGGTCAATTCCGCCGCAAATAATGACACTTCGGTTAAATAACCCAGATCACCATTCAAGGCAGCTGGCCAGCGCACAATTTGCGCTACAGCTCAAGCCTGTGGAAATGCGCCGGTCACCTTTGAGAATAAGGGGACCTGCTCATTTTCAAAAATGTGTTGTCTAAAAATAGCATATCCTCCCTTCTTTTTTTAAATGCCCCATTTTTTGAGGAACTGGGTCAAAATCTACATTTAAAAAAAATTATAAAATGGTTACACTATGAGAGAGAGGGAGAGTGATGGGTGAAATGTGAAGTGATAGGCAAGAAAGCAGGGGAGAGCAGTGGGTCAGCGGAGGAAGCACTGCACAAGAGAGCAGAGGAAGCAGTGATGTGGAAGCCCAGAAATCTGAGCGCGAGCAGAGGTACAGAAAGTAGAGGGAGCGTGTGGTCAGTGAGCCAGAAAGCAGAGAGGAAGCGGTTGGCCAGAGAGACGCAGTGAGCTGCAGATTGGGAAAAAGGATGAGGGGAGAGTGCGATAGAATGGGAGAAAGGATGCAAGATGCAGAAGCAGCACAAAAGAATGAAGGACTGTATATTGCGGGAGGAATTGTTGAGTGTGAGTTGGGAGTATGATTTGGAGTGTGGCAGGGGCTGGGCAGTGCAAATTGTGACTCGACAGTGTGACATAGCACATGAGTATTAGTATGACAGAGTGCGAGGTTAAGGAATGCAAGTTGTGATGGAGAGTTGGTGAGATGTGTGTTGGTGAGAGAGGTGTGTGGGTGTTTGGGGGAGTGGAGAACATAGAAGGGGAATATTTTCAGCATTACAACTGATAATGATCAATTTAGTTAATACTATTAAATAGGCATGAACATTAAACCAGAAATGTAGCCAAATAAAACACTGTTCTGCCAAGCCAGAGACATCTGGGACTCTTCATATTACATTAATACAAAAGATACATAATAATGATACCCTGGCTCTCTTGTAGCCTTGCACTCTGCCTATTTCCTGCAATCTGGCAATCTTACACCCTCCAGTTAATTCAAAATGTCCCGTACAAATGCCGCAATAAATAAAGGTTTGTGCCGCAAAATTTGCCATTTTATGGCGCAAAATTTGCCATTTCATGCCGCAAAATAGAAAAAGATACCTGTTTTAAAATTAATTTTTAACTGCCTAAATTAAACCCTGATTTAAAATGAATACACAAAATATGCCTTTCAGAGATAAGTACTGGAACAATTTTGTGACAAAAGAATTTGGCCCACCAAATTGCGTTAATAAATATTACAACACATGAAATAGCCAGCATCATTGGAAAGATGAAACGGTCAAGGGTCCCCGGCCTGGATGCGATACCCGATATGATATTAAAGTCTAATCTGCTATGGTGGGCCAAGTTCTTCTTACCACTGTTTAAGGCAATAATCACTTCACACCGAATAATGTCGGTTTAGCAAGAATCGTCATCATCCCAGTTTCTGAAAAGGCCCCAAGAACAGAACCAAGCTCCTATTGGCTTATCACCCTTTTAGATATAACTAGCAAGGTGTTTGCCTCTGTATTGTTGGGAAGGTTACAAAGATTGGCAGGGAAGGAGAATTTACTCTCCAGGTTTCAAACACGCTTTAGAAGCGGATGTTCCATGGCACACAATATTTTAACACAGAAGCTTCTTTGCAAAACAACACAGATGTCAAATAAACCTCGGCTATGTGTAGCACACATAGAATACTCCGCAGCATTCAACCATGTTTGTGGAGATTGTCTTTGGTGAAAATTAGGAACAAAGGCGGTCGAGATGATTAATGCATTTGCACAAGAATACACAGGTACAGATTAGTTTGGACCTGAAAGGACACTACACCAGGAAACTAAACACTCAGAGAGGGTTGAAACAAGGATGTATGGCTGCACCATTTCTGTTTAAGGTAGTCTTCTCTGATTTTGAGAAATACCTACAAGAGGCAGGGCTGATGTGGCCCCAATATAAGGTATAGAACATATAGCAGGGATGTCCTACGTGAATGACATAATTCTCCTAGATCACACAGAAAGAGTGTTATGATGAGCGCTGCAGGCCCTGGGCCATTTCTCCCTTAAAGATCATCTTGCAGTTAAAGGATAGTTCCGGGACTTTTTTTTTATTGTCCCTACGGTTCGGCCATGTGTTTTTAAGCATAACTCGGTAGATCGTAGAAAACTTTCCTATGGACCTTACCCGACTTTTCGTCCATTAACGCACTCGAAATCAGCCGCCATTTTCTGATAATCCTATCATTTCCCCCCATCGACCTGGCTCACCTGCTTTTGCGGCACTAAATCAAATCCCCCGCCCCTGAAACAGACTTTATCAAAACATTCATATTCCCCGCCTCTATCCGTGACGTGACTGTGCTGCGTAGGCAAACGCGCCCAGGCGTCTTCTACGCGACTCCACACAGAACCCGGAAATCAACACAGATCAGCTCACAACACAGCGCGCCACAATTGGGAATATGAAACTGTACTTTTAAATCAAACCGCAAGATTGTAAATTTGGTAAAGTACATTCATTTGACATCAAATGTTTTGTGAATATTCAGCGATTTTCATTTTTATTTGCTCACGTTCCAAAAAGTTCGTTTTGAGGCACGCGATGTTCCTTTGCTGTACACAGGGTCTTAGATCATCTCACCATACAGCGCCACAATTCGGAATATAAAACTGTGGTTTAAAAGCAAACGGCAAGATTGTACATTTGGCAAAGTACATTTATTGGACATCAAATGTTTAGAGCATATTCAGCGATTTGCATTTTTCTTTGCTCTCGATCCAAAATAGTTCGTCTTGAGGCAAGCGATGTTCGTGTGCAGTACACAGGGTGTTGGTTTACGATAAAATAAGCTCTTCGGTCGCACTGATAATCGCATAGCTGTTCCAACAACGAGGCACTAGTCCACCACAACGGTCTGTATGTTGCATCTAGCCGTTAGTACCGCGTAAGGGCATACTTGTACTTGGCGATCGTCCCATAAAATGGTCAGGGTGGTAACGTTGTTCACGCGGAGAAGCAACTGGCGGTTGAAAAAGCCATCCGCCGGTGTCTGGTACTCGTGACACATACAATAATGAAGGATGTACCTGTTTTAAAAACATAAAAAATGAAATTAGTCTCACCATCAGATCTTTATTTAAATTATTCATTTTATATATTAGGTCGGGAAATTATTTCATAGCTAGGACAGTGCAACTGGGTATTATACGTCATTTCCAGTAACCCACCCCCTCTCCTCTGCCTTTTTCAGAGCCGCCTGAGCGCCAGTGGACCACTTCGTCACTGATATGATATAATATGGCATTTGAAACGCGCCTATACACAAGTGTTTCAAGGCGTGGCGAGGCAGGGAGGGGCGGGGGGAACAAGGAGAAGACAGACAACGATCCTACTAGGCCAGGTGTCATTCAGATCGCGCAAGTGCAGGGGTAGGGGGAAGGTAAAAGTGCAAGGGGAAGGGGAGGGGGGAAGTGGAGTACAAGGTAAGTAGCATAAAATAATAAATACATAGGGCCAGCTGGTGGCGAGTGCCAGGTAAGTGCAGAACAAGTGCTGGGAAGGGGGGGCTGTAGGATACTGAGACAGTCCCCCAGTGCAGGGGTTGACAGCGAGGCAGTGCAGGTGGAGAGTGGAAGGGCCCAGGACCGAGGTCGCAGACAGTGGACCAGTTGTAGCAGGGGAGAGGGAGAGAGAAAGCAGAAGCAAAGAGGAAGGTTTTGAGGTGCTTCCGTAAAAGGAGATGGTTCTCCTCAAGATAGTGCGCGGTACAAAACAATATGCCACATAGAACGAACAAGTACAACTTAACCCGTCTTTAAAGCTACTGTATAGTAATTAAATTGCGGTATAAACTCATCTAAAGAGTTACTTACATTATACTTGCATTTTCCATTGTGTCTGTGCGTAGGGCAGCCCCGAAATACCACTCCTTCTATGCCGACGTTATTTCTTCTAATGAACGAACATTAAATGGCTATCGTTTCTGAAATTTTATTCATTATCGTTTCTTACGTTATTGCACCACACCCCCAAAAAGAAGTCTTTCGGGATGGTCCCGGCCTGTCAAGGTCAAATAACAATAGAACCTTATACTGAGTCGTGGGCCATTCCGGCACCCGAGCAAAAAATCAAAGCAGCTGACCTTCACTTTGAACGAGCACACATTCCTAGTTAGCTACATTCAGTGTAAGGCCATCTCACAGGACTTGAAATTTACACTCCATCTTTGCATTTTGTCTGCGTGCTTTGCAGCCCCAGAGAACCATAAATACGGAGACATTCTATATTTTTTGAAAAATGATTTATATTACTGTTTGGTTTAATTTAATGCGCAAATGAACAAGGTTGGATAGACACATTGCATGTACACTGAGCAATCACTTTTATTTACACAATACATAGCTACACATATTCAATGGGCCTGCGACATGAGGAGACTCGAGAGCAAAGTCACAGGTGACACCCTGGTGGTTCGCACAACTGCACGGTGAAGGGGGGGGCAAGGGTGGAGAGACACATTGCATGTACACTGAGCAATCACTTTTATTTACACAATACATAGCTACACATATTCAATGGGCCTGCGACATGAGGAGACTCGAGAGCAAAGTCACAGGTGACACCCGGGTGGTTCGCACAACTGCACGGAGAAGGGGGGGCAAGGGTGGAGAGACACATTGCATGTACACTGAGCAATCACTTTTATTTACACAATACATAGCTACACATATTCAATGGGCCTGCGACATGAGGAGACTCCAGAGCAAAGTCACAGGTGACACACGGGTGGTTCGCACTACTGCACAGTGAAGGGAGGGGCAAGGGTGGAGAGACACATTGCATGTACACTGAGCAATCACTTTTATTTACACAATACATAGCTACACATATTCAATGGGCCTGCAACATGAGGAGACTCGAGAGAACAGAAAATCAAATTACAATCATTTAAACCGTGATGTGTATTTCTCAATGAGCTCTGCTTTAGGTGGACATGGAACAGAGGCAATGTTGGGTGGCAATGCAGTTGTCCCCTGCACAGGTTCGTTCACAACTCCATGTATGTGCCTATCTAGGACATCAACAATAAGTCTCTCAATAAACTCATATTGCATATCCTCAAACACTGGTTTGATCACCCATTGTTTACTTCTTTTAGTGAAGGCCTTATTGTAGCGAAGCGTCCCTAAAGTTCCGGTCGTCCTACTTTGTTGACGGCCAACATTATGGTTATGTGCCAAGACCGCTAGAAGAGTCCGATTTATCATGCCCTCCATGCCGAAATGCAATCGTTTTGGCCTGTACTTTAGACACATATTGTGGAACACCTCCAAATCTCCTGTGTGGCAGAATTCCGTGAGTCCCCTCAAATCTCTTGTTATAGTTTTATCAAATACAATCTTTTCAATGGCTTTGTGAGTGGGTGATGAAGGAATCAACCACTTCTTCTTCCGTGCCTCCTCTGTGGACAAATGGCCATGTTCACAATTGTGGAAATGTTGGTTTGTGGTCCAGCGGTGAACGTTGCTACAGTGTAGCATTACTGACCGCCATTTTTCCAGTAAAATTTCCAACGACCCTCCACATGTTTTTGAGCTCCACCAAAGATGGTTGCTGATTGACTTGGGCCACTGTGAAATACCTTGCATATCTTTTTTTTTACCTGCAGCCGACATTTTTTTATTGATTGTTTTTGCAAGATGCCAAACGTCAAATTGGTGATTTATATTTTTGTACTCTTCTCTCATTGTCTTGGCAATTGAAACGTGTCTGTCCGTGGCTATCAGGTCGATCACCATTCCCCGCGATTGTAGTTCTTGCAATGATGCTACAAAGCCAACTTTCTCCATGGCCACTGAGGATGTGCTTTGTGACACCTGCACGACCACCGAACTCACAATTTTCTTACTTTCCATGTCCTGAAAGTGGTAGGTGCAGTACTTGGCTGAAAATCCTGGGCTGTCGCACTGTCCATCACCGGCTAGCCTGAACCGTTTGACCGCGAATGTACTATCAATAGACATTTTTTCCATACTCCAAGCTTCGCTAATGGCTGGAAATAGATAATCGGTTTGGTATTTGTAGAACTGAGTTTTCGCAATGAAATGGATTCCCACAAACTGAAAGAAAGACTCTAACTTTTTAAAACTTGAACCACTAAAAAGTGCAGCCGCTGCACAAAGTAGATTGCCTGCTGGCAGTTGCCCCAGCATGGGTTGTGCAGACCATGAGAAAGGATGATATTTTGTACAGGTGGCATGTATTTTAAGGTTAGTGCCTCGAATTGCACGAGTCACATTAATCAATGGCTCCCCACATACTTCCCCACCAACCGAATGCCCACATTTCATCCGAATAATAATATCAATCAAACAACTATCGAATACAATGAATTTGGCCTCTTTCCTTATACTGTCACTCTGCATCCCAGCTGGTTCGGCCTGTAACGTTGAGGACATGTCACTCACATGAAAGGTAGAATCTCTGATATCGTCTTCCGCTATGTTCAGTGATATTGATGGTGTTTCATTGTCGTCCACTTCATTCTCTTCCATTGCAACATCTGTTCCTTCTCCGGCGATGGGTGGATAAAACAATTTCTTCAACTTTCTCGCGGTCTTAGTTTTTGCGGGTGTGGATTCTGTAAATTGATCTCCGACTGCATCCGAACTACCAGGAGGACATTCACTATCAATGGCTGGTGGTGGTATAGCTCCGTTGTCAATCACTTCATATTCTTCCCATTGGCACGATGCATCTCCAGTCTCAAGTCCCTGCCAAAACGTTTGACAAGCAACATCTCTCGTTCGCTTCACTGTCTGTGTAGATCTAGTTCGTACACCCACTCGCAACTAGAGGACAGATTGGAAAAGGGATGTTCAGTTTAAACACAACTTACAGTATTGAACTATTAACAGTGAAAAACAACATAATATAGTTACCAGGACACTAACCTTCTTTTGCTTTCTTTTCTTTGAAACTTTCTTGCCTCGAACTTCAACATCAGGACGCTGTTGCTCCGACTCGTGTGTGCATGTCTCCGCTTCCTCTTGCGCTGCAACGACTATATTTTCATGATAAGCACATCCATCACGCACTGACGCTCCATCGACTCCCTGAAACATAGAACTTTCATTAGTATGTATAATAATATTGAAAACACAAAATGTACTTGGGGACCAATACCCACGTACATCTCAATAGCAAAACACGAATGAACGCTTTGTGTAGAACATTCAAACGACAATTATTCACGCATAGTTGATCTAGTTAGATGGAACTGTCAAGATCCATACCTCGGGCTCCTCATAGACTTCCATTGATGATATTATTGAAGATGATGCTTCAGTAACTCCCTGAAACACAGTAATTGCATTAGTATGGTTTTCTATTTTGTTAAAAAGAACATAAACATTGTGCAGGCGTCAACGGCTCATCTAAATAGACCTGCACAAATGATCAGTTGTCTAAAATAAATAATGGATATGTAAATATGATTCGATTTGCTTGATCGTATGAAGTTTCACCACCCAGAGATCTGCATCAACTACTAGTGGTGATGTTCTTGTAGAAGAAGCTCCGTCATCTCCCTGAAACATAGTACTTGCGTTAATAAAGAAGGAAGTATAGCGGATGTAATCACGTCATATGATTTCGCTTGATCGAACTGTCAGTATCCATACCTCGAAATGCATAAGAACATCAAGGGACGATGTAACTGCGGTGCACACTTCTGCAAGCTGTTGCGCCGACCCGTAACTGCATGCTCCCCCTTCTTCTTGGACTAATGCTCCATCGACTCCCTGAAACATAGGACTTTCATTAGTAATGAACACAATATTGAAAAAAGAAGACACATAGGAGGGCGACGACAGAAGGACATATCAATGGCTAAAAACGAAAGAAACATTGTGTGTAACAATCACGCTACAAGAATGCAAGATGTGATGATCTCCATCGATGGAACTGTCCGGAAACGTACCTCGAGCATCTGAGTGACATCAACGGTTGTCGTCAATACGTTGGACTCCTCAGCATCTCCCTGAAAGACAGTACTTGCATTATTTTGGATAACAATAATTATAACTGAAAACAAAGACTAGAGGACGAGTACAAGGGTGTACCATTAGGTAAAATAATTACACGATAAATTAAAACTATTGATTTACATGCCTAAAACAAGTCAGTGGCATAATAGCCAAGTAAGATTACCCGATAGGCGCTTGAAGTGGCTGATGACTGCAATAACGACACGGATGGAGAATCTTCCGCCTTCATATTAAGTGGATACATAAATGGGGAAATTATTGTTAGCTAATGCTACACACTACCGCAAGGCCGAGAGATAAATACGTAAACTTGACTCACCAGTGGAGGGATGTGGACGAATAGAGTGGGAATAGCGGTTGAGAGCAATTTTTGCCTCGCTCGCGGTGTGTTCTTCTTTATTAGCAATGATGTGGAGTACATGTCTGAGCTAAAGTGCCTGCTGCAGATGCGGTATCGATCACCCCTCTTGTCCGCAAAGACTTCTAGGACTCTACTTTCAAGCTCAGACGGTGGATATCCGCAATATCGGACCCATTCTCTTATCTGATCTATTGTCTTAGGGAAAACATGCATTATAGTACCTTCAGATTTATTATGGGTCTTCGAAGGGCAACCGCCAATGGAACAGGCAGGCATTGTGGAAAGTTCTGAAAAGTAAAGATCAACAATTCTCTATGAATACCAATGTGTTAAAAAATTAAATGACACATAAAAGGTTCAATGCAAGGTTCGTTTTGGTTCTTGGAACTATACACGTTATTCACATGCGGATAAGTATTTGAATAACTTTAAAAAAATAGAAAAATAATTTGACTAAACTCTGAACATGTGACTAGTTACTTGCATGTACTGTCTTGAACGAAAAGAAATTGGACGCAAAATGATTATGGTACATGGCCTTACCTTGAAGAACAAACAGTTAGATGCAGGGATCAGAGTAGTTTCTTGTCGTAGAACAGGGAGCAGTTCACAGGTTGCAAACTGACGAGTTTCCTCGAAGTGGTCACGGAAGTTCACAGAGACGAAGAGCAGATAACCAGCACCTTCACGGGTTGACTAGCAAAGCGCAAAGAAGTTCTCATTAGAAATATGAAGTGGGTTATAAAGAATTCGAAACAGGGGTGTGTTTGTGAATGAATGACGTGTATATGTCGTGGCATTATGCGGTTTGCAGGGGGCCGTCCAGCGTGAGGGGGGATGCTTGGCAGGAGACACGGGGTCTGGAGGTATACATGGGAACAACAACCCATGCTCTATAGACCACTTTGAAGTGTACATGGTCTTTGGCACCTCTTGGCCTTTATCGCTCCCTGACAGCTCCACTTGCCAGCACAAGTACCCCGGTGCAAACTGCCTTTGATAGGGCGGGGGGTGGATTGGGGCGGTGGTCGTGCAGACAAGACACAGGAAGACTCGTGAATGGAGACACACTTATGTGGATTGCAGGGGGCCGTCCAGCGTGAGGGGGGATGCTTGGCAGGAGACACGGGGTCTGGAGGTATACATGGGAACAACAACCCATGCTCTATAGACCACTTTGAAGTGTACATGGTCTTTGGCACCTCTTGGCCTTTATCGCTCCCTGACAGCTCCACTTGCCAGCACAAGTACCCCGGTGCGAACTGCCTTTGATAGGGCGGGGGGTGGATTGGGGCGGTGGTCGTGCAGACAAGACACAGGAAGACTCGTGAATGGAGACACACTTATGTGGATTGCAGGGGGCCGTCCAGCGTGAGGGGGGATGCTTGGCAGGAGACACGGGGTCTGGAGGTAGACATGGGAACAACAACCCATGCTCTATAGACCACTTTGAAGTGTACATGGTCTTTGGCACCTCTTGGCCTTTATCGCTCCCTGACAGCTCCACTTGCCAGCACAAGTACCCCGGTGCGAACTGCCTTTGATAGGGCGGGGGGTGGATTGGGGCGGTGGTCGTGCAGACAAGACACAGGAAGACTCGTGAATGGAGACACACTTATGTGGATTGCAGGGGGCCGTCCAGCGTGAGGGGGGATGCTTGGCAGGAGACACGGGGTCTGGAGGTATACATGGGAACAACAACCCATGCTCTATAGACCACTTTGAAGTGTACATGGTCTTTGGCACCTCTTGGCCTTTATCGCTCCCTGACAGCTCCACTTGCCAGCACAAGTACCCCGGTGCGAACTGCCTTTGCTAGGGCGGGGGGTGGATTGGGGCAGTGGTCGTGCAGACAAGACACAGGAAGACTCGTGAATGGAGACACACTTATGTGGATTGCAGGGGGCCGTCCAGCGTGAGGGGGGATGCTTGGCAGGAGACACGGGGTCTGGAGGTAGACATGGGAACAACAACCCATGCTCTATAGACCACTTTGAAGTGTACATGGTCTTTGGCACCTCTTGGCCTTTATCGCTCCCTGACAGCTCCACTTGCCAGCACAAGTACCCCAGTGCGAACTGCCTTTGATAGGGCGGGGGGTGGATTGGGGCGGTGGTCGTGCAGACAAGACACAGGAAGACTCGTGAATGGAGACACACTTATGTGGATTGCAGGGGGCCGTCCAGCGTGAGGGGGGATGCTTGGCAGGAGACACGGGGTCTGGAGGTATACATGGGAACAACAACCCATGCTCTATAGACCACTTTGAAGTGTACATGGTCTTTGGCACCTCTTGGCCTTTATCGCTCCCTGACAGCTCCACTTGCCAGCACAAGTACCCCGGTGCGAACTGCCTTTGATAGGGCGGGGGGTGGATTGGGGCGGTGGTCGTGCAGACAAGACACAGGAAGACTCGTGAATGGAGACACACTTATGTGGATTGCAGGGGGCCGTCCAGCGTGAGGGGGGATGCTTGGCAGGAGACACGGGGTCTGGAGGTAGACATGGGAACAACAACCCATGCTCTATAGACCACTTTGAAGTGTACATGGTCTTTGGCACCTCTTGGCCTTTATCGCTCCCTGACAGCTCCACTTGCCAGCACAAGTACCCCGGTGTGAACTGCCTTTGATAGGGCGGGGGGGGTGGATTGGGGCGGTGGTCGTGCAGACAAGACTCGTTTGCCGCAGGGCCTCACCAAGGAGAGGCCATCTAACTGCATGTAAGAGGCAGGCTGCAGGATCTAGTACATGGAAGGCACGGGGTGAGTTTATAAATACCTCCCCCTCCCAGGAGAATATATGGGTGCAGTTCACCCTGGAGACCCTGGATGCCTAGGCAGTTAGTCAGCAGCAGGCTGGCCTGTGGTGGCAAGGCGGCACGGGCCAGAGGGGGTCATCTCTGTACCCGGTGCCCAAAAGGATGATTTATTATGATCAACCATATTGATTATTTACCTATAACCATGTTTTGTATCAATAAAATCCAACGGCCTTTTATTGCCAACGCTTGAACAAAGTGGTGTGGTAAGTATTTTTGGGGGAGGAGGCAAGGCCGGGACACTTGATGCCAACCCGCAAAATAACATATGTATGTCTGCTGCATATGGGTTCAACGGTTATGTGGATTGAAGGTGGGCGGCCAGCGTGAGGGAGGATGCTGGCCGGAGACATGTGGTGTGACAAGACAAGGCACAGGAAGACTATTCAATGGAGACACACTAGATTCATTTAAAAAATCAAAACAACCATTGTTAAAATATATGTTGGGTTTTATTTTAGATCTTAATTTCAATTGAACATAAATAATAAACATTACACATTGTAAAGTTCCGGTTGCAGCACATCCAGGGAAAATCCGCGGTATTGTCCACTGTCGCTGGGGAAATGTTGTCTAATGGCAAGTACCGCACAGGCAGGTATTACTCTCCGAACGCGGTGTCCGAGCCTCCCATGAAGCCACCAAGTGAAGCAACGATAGGCCACCAGCCTGTACCACCTGTGAAAAAGAAAGATGCAAACTGTATTAAAATGACAAAACTTTCTTATCACTGTCGATTCAGGTAAAAAATGTCATTCTGCTTTGAAAAAAATTCTATCTAGAAAATGCACAATATGGAACCAATTTACATGCATTCGATTGATATGTAGATGTAATTTTATATGTGGGAGACGACCATGAAATAGTAGTGGCATCACTGACATCACAACCAGAGTATACTTACTCGTTACTCGGATTACGCGGACGAACAGTGCCGCGAAGTTCGTGCATAAGCACCATCATCATCCTCAACACGGTCCGTGAGAGGCAGGCTTCCCTGAACTCTGGCAGCTCGGTGATGCATTGCGGACTTGGCTCGCCTTCCGAAATGTGGCCAAGCACCCGGAATTTTCACGGCAGCAGCAGTTCTCCTCCTCAGTTGGCATTAGCTTGCACCGATTGCACGTGCACCAGGTGGAGACGCCGTCCATGCGACATGGTCCAGGCTCTTCATCCGTTGACTGGTCCTCCCAACTGCCGTCCGAATCCCCATCGTTTTCGCGTGCTTGCCTTTCCAGTAGTTCTTCCTCGGTGTACTCGGGCTCGTACATATACGACATTATTGTAGCCATTGTGTGGTAAAGAAAGTAAAATAATTTACAGAGATGGTACAGGTGTTCACAAGGCCTAGAAGCGGCGAAGGTAGCTGACCAGAGCACATAAACGAGTCACAGAATACTCAAAGTAACACAGAGAGAGTAATGGAATCGAAAATCTGCTGCTGTGTGTTGTGAAACGGTGTGTTTATACTTATTGAGGAAAGAGGCGTCCTGCCATTTCCATGGCGACACTTCATTAGCTGAGGCGCAGCGATTGTTGACACGAAACGTGCTTTGGCGTTGGGAAATGGGCGGTACGCGTCTGCTGATGTCAGGCTCAGGGGCGGGGGATTTGATTTAGTGCCGCAAAAGCAGGTGAGCCAGGTCGATGGGGGGAAATGATAGGATTATCAGAAAATGGCGGCTGATTTCGAGTGCGTTAATGGACGAAAAGTTGGGTAAGGTCCATAGGAAAGTTTTCTACGATCTACGGAGTTATGCTTAAAAACACATGGCCGAACCGTAGGGACAATAAAAAAAAAGTCCTGGAACTATCCTTTAACTTTACAAACACTAAAATTATAAAGTTTAGAAATAGGATCCCTAAATGAAAGTATATTTGGGACTGGCAATCAACTATCCCTTAAGTCGCAACAGAATATAAATATGTGGGAGTGATTATGCACAAAAGATAAACAGATAAAACAATGGAAAACAAATCACAATGTGGATAAATATTAGCTTCCAGACTAAATATATTTCATAGGCGTTTTGGCGACTTTTCTCTTAATCCTGCCTGAATACTGTATTAACAAACATTTTTGCCAGCAATACTATATGGATTAGAGGCAACAATAGATGACGTTAGCTCGTGGCTGAACAAGCTAAAGGGATGGTACTGCAAAAAATGTCTGGGGTTACCCAAGGTCACGCCTGTGTGTTTGATTAGATGTGAGCTGCGATTGATTTAATTAGTTACAGAATTGAAAAATAGGAAAGGTTCTTTCAATCTGAATCTTCTGTTATCAGTAACAACCAGACTCCCTAATATTTTAAAAAGGGGCTTCTTTTAGGCAACAATGCACAGATATGTTTGTTCAAAGAGTCTGTGGAAAAAGTCTTTAAAGAAATAGAATTTAATTGGAATACTATAGGTCCTTTAACGGCACAGCAAAAATTGCACAGGAAGAAATCAAAATGATGAGACTGGCAAACAAATGTAATAACTATATTAATATTTGCTTTAGCAAAAGAATATCACAGACTCTGTGCAACATTCCTGAACATGCAGCCATAGATAACATTTCTCCCGGACAAGACAGCACAGAGAATTCTACTGAAATTCAGATTCTACCAATTATGAGACAACTGAAGTTGTAGGGGCTTGTAAGGCCTAGAAAGAAGTCTTAGATGCTGTAGTTAGTGCACCAGGTTAAACGAAATAGAAAATTCAAAACATCTATATACCGAATGTCCCAGTTTGAGAGACTAAAGAAGCCAAATATTTGGGAGATGTGCTTACAATGAAGAGAACCTGGGATGGGATGAGGTTTGGGTACGATGTATTGGTGGGGGGACAAGTGAGTTTAAATTGAGCAATTGTCGCTTTCTGGCAAGAATTAATGAAGAAATTGACTGAAAAACATGCCATCAGGGAAGACATCCCTATTTTTAAGGACGTAGGTCCAGGTGCTTTTATAAACATGCAAGGATCTAAAAAGGTCTTAACGTGAGTAAATTGTGAAATGAGTATATAATGATATTTTAAGTGTAACATAATATTAACAATGAACTGCTTATTTAACTTTTGTTTATATAAAATGGTGTATAATTGTATGTGTATATTTTATGCATTGTGAAATTGTTTTGTACCATAGAAAATATAGTGTGTAAGGTTTAAATTGCAAACCAAATATGCACTTTAAATAAATAAAATAAATAAAAGTAAAAATGCATACTCCCCCAAAAAAGTAATTTTACTTCAAGCTGAATTAAATAGCAAGTATCATTCCCTCACTTAAACATTTCATCTGCCGCCATGGTTTTATCCATGATCACATAACTTGGTAAATAGGAGAAGCCAATTGCAGTTTACTTGTTCCTTATTGTACTTATACAGCATTGAAACCCAAAGGATGGTATCACAGGCCTGACAAAGAGTAACACAAGAGATAAGGAAGCATAAGAAAAAAGACCACCACCTAAATCAAGATAATCGTGACATAAGGCAGGATGACTCCTAGTCATCAGATTCACAATCAACAACTACGCTGTTGTTCGGCTGCATAGGCCATGCGAAAGTTCTCCACCTTTGCATGGAATGGTGTGACCACTATGGAAGAGAAGTGGGTTATCAGGTAGCACAAAACAGACCAATTACCGGTAAACTTAATGACCAACCACCCAGGCCTGCAATAATTAGGCACTTTTAGATTAACGAAAACACAAAGGATGAAGAAACAGCAGTTTATATATCTTTGGGGTGGGTGTTGATCTGTTTGCAAGCTCCATCACAAAGGTACTCCTCGTCAGGTAGCTTTGCAGCCCCCACCCATGTGTAATTCTCTTTATAGGTTATTTGCTCAAATTAAAGATGTAAACATGTGGGTAAAACATCCATGAGAGTAGCAGTGCATCAGGAATCATGACATTTTGAGGAGTAACTAACTGTACAATCAATATGAGTAAAGAAATGCTCTAGACCGTACCCATGTCGTAGAAGTGGGATCTCTCTCTGGCGATTACCAAGGAGGAATAGACACTCTAATTTGTTATGTTAAGGGGACATGTCAATGTCTAAGACCCAAATCTCTGCATAAGCAGAATCGTTTACATAGATATGTCTGATCACAGTGACTTTAGGCAAACACAAAAATGTTGGTAGACTCACCTTGCATGGCTTGATTCACTTTCTAAACAAAATGCTAGCAACGTATGATTTTCTCTTTTTTTCCCCTTTGTTTTTCAGAATTTTCGGAGAAGCATGGACAGTTTTTCGGCAAAACGATGTGGAAAGCCTTCTGAGTGAGAGGCTACGAGAGTTCCTTGCAAGTCAATACCCTTATAATCAGAAAGTGCCTGCACTGGTGGCCAGTCTACTTCAGCTTCTGTTCAACGTCACTGATGAGTTCCTTCCTGAAGTGCCGGTGAGCTCTGCGTTCTATAACAGCAGCGCATCCATAGGGATCATACACCATCTACTAGAGAAACTTTGGCAGATTGCCCTACAGGACGCAGGGCTTGAGAACCTGAGGAACATGACACAGGTCTGGAACAAGATTTTGCAAGCCTTCTTTCAGGATTTCCAACTCTTCAATGACCTGTCCATGGGCACCCTATTTCCACAAAATGCAACCGACCCATCAATAATGGAACTGGAGACACTGATTGCACACTTGGCCTCAATGAGCGACGGATCCTTTAACATGAGCTCAACAATAATCAAGATCGTCCATGTTCTGAACAAGCCAGAATTCCTCCAGCTCATGCAGACTTCTCAGGATGCGATCCAAGAAAACCACAGTTTGATGCAAGTGTCTTCGGCACTCCTCGAAGCCCTACAAACCTTCAACCACATCCTCCGTACGAACAGCACTGCCAGTATCCATATCCCTGCTGACGTCTATCTGGAACAGGTGTTAAACTATCTCAGGTCAGATCATACACTCCAAAGAATCCTATTCATCTTCGGTCCTTATTTCAACATCACTGCAGAGCTCCCGTTTCTGCATGTGGATGAGATGAGAGCTATTGCGGGCAAAGTGCTGTCATTTCTCCCCCCACCCAACCTGCTGAATGTGAGCACGTTCACTCACAGCATTCCCTCGGCTCTTGTCACTCTGTTTTCTGAGTACATTACCGAGGACGAGAAAGCGTTGGTAGAGAGTGCAGCAAACACCATCCTTGTGGTCATGGAATCAGTGCAGATGTGTGAAACTAGACAATCAAATTGTAGCAGATATCTCGATGAATTCCAACAGCTGCTTGGAGACATTGTACAGTTTTTAACAAAACTGGAAAACAACAGCTTGGAAGAAAAAATTGATAAATCTTCACTGCTGCATTGTACATTCTACAATGAGACTCAGGTTTCGCTGGTCAATAGTATATTTTATTTTCTTTGGTCTTCTAAAGGAAAACCCATTCATTCTGAGATCGCATTTTCTGTGTTTGAGAAAGTTCTCTCAGCGAGGGACTTCATTCTGAATATCACCACCAATGGAAACCTCAACCTGACTCTTGTTGAGTCGTTCACGGGTTCCACGAGGCCCAATACGAGTGAATTGAATACCATACTAGAGGTTTTTGCCTCATCCAATGCTTCAGAATTTCTTCTTCAAATCCAGAATGTTCTGCTCATCCCTTACTCTAATAATCACACTGAATCTAGCTCAGTGCTGTGCACGCTGAACCTAGCTCTGCGCCTCACAGGCCTCCTGCAGAGACTGCACTTGCCAAAGGCCTTGCAAGATAGACTTGCTGTGGTCACTTCAGTTATCACGTTCTGGATGCGAGGGATTAGGGAAGCGGAGGTCACAAAAGATCAGCAACTCCACTATGTGTACAACCTAACAATGATTGCATTTGAAAATGAGCCTCTGCTCAGCTTAATGCACAGTGCAGTTTCAGCCATTGTGGAGAACTTAAACAGCATTCAAGCCAACCTGAACACTTCCATCTTGCAAAACAACACGACCATTAGAGCATTGTTGGAGATGTTGCAACCCCAAGAGTTTGGAATCTCCCTTTCTAACATGTCTGCCGGTTTCTTTTTGCCGACCAAAGACCAGCTGGAGAAGATGGAAGCACAACTGCAGATTGTAAAATGGTATACAGACTATGCGAAGAACAAATCAGCCGGCTTGGCTAGCTCAGAAATGGGCTACTCTTGGTATTCCCTTGCACAGCTCATTTTAAGCAATACTTTGACCAACATTCAAAATGACTCGCCCGTTCACTCCCTTCTAACTTACACGCAAATCCTTGCAAACTCTCTCAATCAATCCCACAGCTATCCCACATTTCTCAATATTTTAATAGAAACATTACGGAACAGCTCCTGGGAGTTCCAGCAGTTTATAAACTACACTGAGATTGCCATTCATATGTTGTTCCCAAATGAGACAGATGTTTCTTCAGTGCAGGGCATTCCTTGGAAAGAGGGTACTCTGCATGTTGTGGGGTCTGCATTGAAGCTGTTGCAGGAGTACAGCGGAAACAGTTTCACGAGCACCAACACGTCACTGGGCTTTCAATACACACAGACATTCCTAGAAATGCTGAACTACATCAGTAGAATGCTTAGGACCATCAGCACACTTAATCATATTGTGTACCCTGATTGTGACCAAGACACTTCACAAAAGGCGTCTGAAATCCTGAAGGAAGGGATACACCTTATTAACCACTTGGGAATGGGGGGTGCTCCCAGCCAAGAAGACTTCTACGCAATCTACAATTTCTCGCACCTGTTATTTGGAAATGTTCCGAATGGCATCTCTTCACTGAATGCCTCTTCACTGAACACAAAACTGGTGGATTCCTCGTTTTTGCTCTTGAAGGTTTTTCTCCAGGAAAGTCATGAAAATGGAAGCAACCCCATGGCCTGTCCGAGCCGAGATGTTCTCCATTTAGCGGTGGACGTCATTTTCAGGAACATCTCACTGCACGAGTCTTTGCTAAAGACAGGCTGTCGGTTATCCTTTGTTTTTCAGTATTTGGAGAATGGGACGTTAACCAATAAAACGCTGGAGGAAATCCTACATGAAGGGCTGGAAATTATTCAAATGGCAGAGGATCTTGTGGAAAGATACAACAACGAGACGTCCTACAAGGCGAGGGAGCAGGCAGTATGCATCCTCTGCTCGTTACATCTTTCTACAAATTTCCTTTCAAAGATGAATGCCCTTGAGGGACACAGGGTTCCCTGGCTTCAGCATATGCATGAAACGCTGACTCTGATTACTGAACAATTAACAAAAAGCAATATAACGTGTGTTGCACTAGAGCCTCCAGTTAGCAGCATCTTGGACAACCTCATCCAAAATCAGTCTAACATGCTCCATTTTACATTCTCATTAATCCTCAATCAAATAGATCTGTATGCACAGGGTGCTCCACCGAACATCTCAGCATCTGACCTCATGTTGTTTTTCAGTTTGCTACCAAATTCCGAATCATGGAAGGGCATCGCCTTTGAACTGCTGCAGGCGGTACTAAACCCTCCAAAAGTCCCAGCATTAGACTTGTTCACAAGGGCCCGAGTAATCCTTGACCACTTCTCTCATGGAAATTGGAACATGACAGAAGTCAGCGAACTCCTGGAGCTTTTCGAGATACTGATCGATTCTTTCAACTTGACGGGCAGTAGTTTGGGCCCAGAGGTCGTCGAAGCTCACCAGTTCCTTGCTGATATCCTGAAAGGTGTGAACTCTCCTGTTTTTTCTAACCTGAGCTCCTCGACCCTGAATCTTGATCCCACTGCTGTTTCGCAATGCAGAAGTTTGGTGGAGATCTTGGCCTCGGCTTCCGAGAACATTTTGAAAGATTTGAAGCTGATACCAACAAACTGGGTTGGCATTGGCTTGACCTCAAACATTTCCTTATTTGCTTGTGACCTGTTACTTTCAAATTACTCTCATTTCAATTGGGCAGAAGAGGTGAGGAAAGCTGAGACAATCATCTCATACATAACACCCTTTGCACCTGCAGGCACTGCAAAATACTTACAGGCTGCTGGGAAGATTCTGCCTGAGCTCACCAATCTTCTGCTGAAGGGAAGTTTAACCTCTAACTACAGCGTAAGGCACATTTTGGAGATGTTGACACCTTTTCTGGAGCTGTACGAAGAGACAAAGGTCATAGGAGATGTCTTAGCTAACCCATCACTGCAGAATCTGCTATCCGGCTTCTTCAAAATGGCAACCGCTGGTGGAAACGGAAGTCAAATCCATGCAGCACAAGAGGCCACCGTGGATGCATTAGACTTTATTCATGATACTTTAGCAGCTCTTAACTTCTCATCGTACGCTGCGACTGTTTCACGATGTTCTGAGATTATAAAGCTACTGTTCAACTACACAGATACTGCTTTCCCCATGGGAAACTCAGTGGTGCGGTAAGTCTGTTTTTTTCTCATCTTAGAATATTGCTTCATAAAGTTGTGAACCAAACACGTTGATACAATACTGCACAATTGGGTAGTCTTGTATATTGTAAAGGTCTATTAAGAAGCATCTAAGTGCCATTTATGTGTGCCGGTTGTATATAGGCTCAGTTCGGAGGGAATGATTTAACAGGCTAGTCGACAGATTGTCAATATGCTGCCTTTTCAGGGAAGAAGAGGAAGGGAATGAGTCAATACTTTACTGCACAGTCAGATGTCTCATTTTTGTATGTTGGGGATCCCACCTTGAGATGATGGAAAGTCACTGAGGGCATAGACGCCATCTCAGTGGAAGCCTTCTCCTCCATGCACATGGGGAAGGTAGGTAAGAAACATGGTTAGAATAGCTATCTGGAGTCATGCCCAGAAGGGGACACAACAATATGCAAAGGAATTAAGAAAGCTTGGCCAAACTGAAGGAAAATCTAGATTTGGCACTTTAAAAGCAGTACTTAAGAGAGGTGCATGTGGGCTCACAACACATGTTTCTCTTCATCGGCTGGAGCTTCCTCGGGAGAATATGCATTTGGTTTAAAATGTAGTCAGATATCAAAGGGTTTTGTGTAGATGAGGGCTTCAGAAATGCCTTTGTCTCTGCAGAAACATAGTTTATGGATCTTATTTAGTTGCTAACTGCAAGTGTGTGTGTCAGCAAAGAGATGTAGGGAGGAAAACAAGGGAAGAATGAAAGATTAAAAGCAGGATGTGAACTGAAGCAGAAAGAGAGAGGTGAAAAGATGGCAGGAAGGTGGAGGAGGGGTGTACAGTCATAAGGAGAGGGTGCCAGACAAAATTATTTCAGTGTTCTTATGAGTGAAGAGGAGGGTATTGGAAGACGATCAGTAATCTAAAGCAGTAAGGCAGTTGTAGACAGTGTCTTGGGGGCAGAGCATAAGCAAGAGACAGAAAGAGATTTGAGAATCAGCTTCGACGTGATGAGATAGATCAAAAGAAGACGTGATCTTGGGGAGAGACGAGATGTGTAGGTGGAGAAGAGGTCCGGGAATTGGGATTCAGGTAGTATCACATCAAAGAGGAAAGAAAGAACGGTGGTTATCAAATTCTAGAATACAAGCGATTATGAGGTACAGTATATATTATGGTGGAGAAAAGAGAGAAATACCAAAAGAAGAAAGAATATTCAGAAGGATAGGGTGATACAACGAACCGTGAATAATAAGTAAGGGCTGAAGCATTGAATTGTGAGACATTATGAGGTGACATTTTACAGAAAAGAGAGCGATGAGCTGACAGTGGGTTGGACAAGGTGAAGGCCGAGCGTTGCGAATAAACAAGGCTTTCAATGATCTTCAGAGAAATTGGACAAATGTTAGCAGGGATGTGAGGGACAACAGAAGGTTTTTTTTTCTTTTGACAGAAGGGGCAAAATGAGAGTGTTCTTCAACAAGGGATGGAGCCAGAAAAAGATGTCGGGGTTAAATAGGTGAAGGTTCAGAGTCCACTGAGAAGTATTTTGTCTATTCTTAAATATCACCAAGTCAGGAGCACAAACCTAGAAAG
This sequence comes from Ambystoma mexicanum, assembly GCF_040938575.1. NCBI lineage: Eukaryota > Metazoa > Chordata > Amphibia > Caudata > Ambystomatidae > Ambystoma > Ambystoma mexicanum. The sequence goes on along the minus strand of NC_090931.1, from coordinate 859,344,024 downwards.
GTCAGAAGCACATTATGCGTGAGGCCTACGGTGCAGAGTAACGTACTGGAAGTTACAATGATGTGAACTAGTCATATATCACATGCCACAAACAGAACTGTCTCGGTGCTGAACATAAGGTGTCATTAGAACCCATTCAAAGGTACTTTTCATATTTTCAGAATGAAAAGACTCCCACCCTGCTGACATGGTTGATTTCAAGATTCATGCTGCCTAAGGCAACCTGCCTTTTGGCACCCCTATCACTGTGTGCCCTGATTGGTGTTTTACGTCCAAAACACCTTTCTTCTGGTGGAGGCCAGGGTAACTGCCTAGCAGGGATCTGCAAGCAGCAGCTCTCCAACTGTTATGGACTAAAACTCCCATGATCACTCACTATTGACTTTGCTGGATTGGGCTTAAGGTAGTTGTAGTTTAAAACATCTGGAGAGCCCAAGTATGCAGACCCCTGGCCTAGAGTGTCTCCATCTATGTATTTATGTTTTTAATTTCCTATTTCTTTCAATGTTTTGATAAGAGGCAGATTTCAGCGAGCCACTTGAAGGCGCAGGGACAGGGAACAGAAAATCAATGGATCGTACTACTGCCACACAGTCGAGGATGCAATGGACTCAAACAGCATACACCTTAAAACAACAACCACATAGAATATGAATGTAAAGACATTTTTACAGTAAATTACAGGTTGAGCGATGCATTTCGACAGTCACATTTTCAAATGTTAATACATGTGTTGCACTTTACAGAATGCAATACATGATACAACTTGAGGTGGTCACAGGATTTCAGTGAGAAAAGGTGTCTGGCCGCCTTGTTCTGTAAGAGTTGCTGTTGTCGGATGGACTCCTTATGTAGGTACAGTGTTTCAGTAGTCCAATCTGGAGAGAACAAGGGCTTGAGCAAGAGTGACTTTCTGAGGTGTGGTTAGGTAGTGGAAGATTTCCTTCATCATTTGTAGCTGATAATTTGTCGAAGAGTATCCCTAGGATCCTGGCTATGAAGAGACCACAGAACTTGGGCCATGTGAAAAGGAGGTCAGGCCTCCCTGGTGGACTAAAGTATATGTTTTCTATTGTTGATGGATTGATGTAAAGATTATTATCATGGTCTTGTCTTGATTTTTTTGGAAGAAGGAGGGAATCAGCTCATTGTCGATGGATCCTATCTGTTTTGAGTAGGATCTGAAGATCATCCAGACAGATCAGGAAGCAAGGTCTGGAGGTTTCAATCAGCTTGACTACAGGGCATAGATGCAGAAAGCCAGGGATGTTTATGGTGCCTTGGGGGATGCCTCAAGGAAGTTGGAATGATGCTGATGTGTAGTGTGAGAAACATGAGGATGTTCTTCCAAGCAGACCTCGGGAACCCCTCATTCAGGTGGTTTGGCAAGAGAAGTGAATCCCGCCAGCATTGAGAGAATCGAGAGGGGTCAGCACCCAGAAGAGGGGGACACAAAAAGGGGCAAAGTCTAAAGTCCCAAGAAACAGTGTGTTGACAAGAGTGAACCCGGCCGAGGGCTGTCCACTATGAACTGTTTGAAAGACATTGAAAAGTAAAGGGAAGTGAATCCTGTGAAAGTAAAAGGAAAGCCCTAGTGAACCCTGTGGAGGGAGGCTGGTGAGTGCTGGAAAAAACATAGTGAACCCAGTGGAGGGAGGCTGAAAGCAGAGAGGGGTCTGCACCCAGGAGAGGCGGACCCCGGGTGAAGCCATCACCTGAGAAATACGTGAAACAGAGCTCTGTGTTTGTTGTTTTCTTGATAAACCTATCGGGCCCTACAACCACCAAAGGCCTTTATGTTGATAGGAACTGTTTCAGGATCCAAGCCTGGTTGAGGGAGATCCAGGGGTGGAAAGCTATCACCCAACACCACAAGCAACAATGGTCAGCACCTGGAAGAGGGGGACCCAAGCGTGAAGAATCCACACTCTCAGTAAAAACAGGAAACACACTTTCAGTTTGTTGAAGGAACTTTTTGTTTTGTTATTTGAAGACATCAGGCCCTCAAAAGCAAAAGACTTTAAAGAGAAACAAGACTTGGCAATCGACGGCCTGATAGCTACAAGTGTTACTGTGTCGTCCTGTGCTGGGGAAACTCGAAAGTATACTGTGCTCCAAGATCCCACTTTACCCCATGCTCAAAACGTGGGGAAGTGAAACCCAAGCTACTGCATCCAAACATATTATTTGTGAACACTTCTTTCTTTTCTTGAAAACCCTCCCACACCCTTTTTGTATTAGTTGTAAGGTTTGGCAATAGGTTTCTTAGTATAGGCCCTTTTTATTTGACACAACGTGGCTAGGACTGTCGTATTTTAAATTTGATGGTCGACGCTTGCTCCCATCTTAGATTTAGGTTTCGATTGGCAGAGCGTTCTTGAATGAAGACCACAAGATTGATTTCTGTGACCTTCCCATGAGCGGAAGAGGTAAGGCTAGCAGCAAAATCAGAATAGGTTGGAAGGTGTTCAGTGTAAATCATGAACATCTTGGAGGCATTGTTGTTACCATTGGACATGTGGTTTTGTAAGTAGAGTCTCGTTTTCATTGTATTCGTGATAAGCCCACTTCAGGGTTTTGAAAAGTTTTGCAGGTTATTTTGTCTTCTGGAGTTATTTTGGGGTCGATTCATGGAATTAATGTGCGGCGAAAATTCCCGCGCAGAGGTGCCAAAACGTGCGAATCGCAGGAAAAATGCGAAAATCGCAGTGCAAGTGCGAAAATCGCAGGAAAACCAGCGCACAGCGATTCATGGAAGTCTGTGCGCAAGAAAAACATTGGATGTGCGCTAAAAATGTGCGCCGCGCACGCCGGCGCACAGGTCATCCAACAGCGTGCGCCACGGTCACTGCGAAATCGCACATAGCGCGGCGCACATCACAAAAGTAGGCGGAACACGGGGCGTAACACTCGGAATGGGGAACAACGTGTGAAAATATGGGCATCACGGGGGAAGTACAGGAGGCAAGTGCGCGGAACGCCCACACGCTCGCCTACAACCCGTATTCATGGAATCGAATAGGGCAAACCAGCGCACGGTCAAAGTACGCCACAAGAAAGCAGGCGGTAGCGCCCCTGCGACTGAAAGAAATGTGCGCCAAAATGTGCGCTAACAAAAAACACCCATATACAGCCATGATGAATGGCCCATACAGTGTCCCTCTAGGACAAATGAGGTGCAAAGGGGCACCGACAAACACGGACACCCGCTGTGTGAAAAATAGCATGTGCGCGTGTTCCTGGGTGCGTGAGAAGTTCCACACGCGATTAGCCTGGGTACGTGTACTTCAGGGTGCGCGGGAAGTTCCACACGCGATTAGCCAGGGTACGTGTACTAAGGGGTGCGCAGGAAGTTCCACATGCGATTGGCCTGGGTAGGTGGGGGTGCGCGGGAAGTTCCACACGCGATGGGTACGTGTACTATGGGGTGCGCGGGAAGTTCCACATGCGATTGGCCTGGGTAGGTGAGGGTGCGCGGGAAATTCCACACGCGATTGCCCTGGGTACGTGTATTCCGATGTGCGCGGAAGATTCACACGCGATTTCTGCAGGATACGTGTATTTCGGTGGTGCCGGGGAATGCTACACGTGATTTGGCCATGTGGGTCCCCCCAGGTGTGCCCTCTACACCCTCCACGGCCCCTGCAGACAGCCCACACCACAGGGTACTACCCTGCACCCCTGCTCATGTCCCACAGGCAACCCATCCACCATGGCCATGCCCACCAGCCAACCCACATGTCACCTTGCACTACTGATCACCAACACATGTCTCCCACCACCCCCAGCCCCCAGCCACCAGGAGCAGCCTCCACCAGGCCCCCACTCATGTCCCCTATTACCCCCACCCCCCAGCAGTGCAGGGGCAGCCTCCACCAGGCCCCCACCCATGTCTACCACCACCCCCACCCCCCAGCCACCAGGGGCATCCTCCACCAGGCCCCCACTCATGTCTCCCACCACCCCCACCCCCCAGCAGTGCAGGGGCAGCCTCCACCAGGCCCCCACTCATGTCCCCCTGCACCCCCACCCCCCAGCAGTCAGGGGCACCCTCCACCAGGCCCCCACTCATGTCCAACTCATGTCTCCCACCACCCTCACTCCCCAGCCACCAGGGGCAGCCTCCACCAGGCCCCCACTCATGTCTCCCACCACCCCCACCCCCCAGCAGTGCAGGGGCAGCCTCCACCAGGCCCCCACTCATGTCCCCTATTACCCCCACCCCCCAGAAGTGCAGGGGCAGCCTCCATCAGGCCCCCACTCATTCCCCCCCAGCCGTGCGATTTGCCTGGGTATGTGTACTTCGGGGTGCGCGGGAAGTTCCACACGCGATTTGCCTGGGTATGTGTACCTCGGGGTGCGCGGGAAGTTCCACACGCGATTAGCCTGGGTACGTGTACTTTGGGGAGCGCGGGAAGTCCCACATGCGATTGGCCTGGGTACGTGTACTTCGGGGTGCACGTGAACTTCCACACGCGATTGGCCTGGGTACGTGTGAACTTCCACACGCGATTGGGCCTGTGAGAGTGGGGTACATGTATTCCAGGGGTGGGCGGGAATATTTACCCGCGACTGTGCCTGTGAGAGCGTGCTACGTGTATTCCTGGGGTGGGCGGGAAGATTCACAAGTTCGCCTACGACGTGCCAAAAAATAAATGGTCCAATCCTGAGACACGTAAGCCAGCATGAAGCAGGCGTACGTCGACCCGCACAGCATAAAAGTGCGCGCAAACAACAAACAAGCTCATACGCCAGGATGAATATACTATTCCTAGCAGCAGTGGCCGTGGGTTACCAAAGGAGGAGGAGGAGGATAGTGAGGCCCCAAATTTTCACTCCCAGAACCAGCCTTTTTGGGATGCCTGATGACCAGGAGTATGGGAGGTACAGGTTTCCCCCACAGATAATACTGGACCTGGTCAGTGAGTGGGAGGATGACCTCACATCACCCACCCTGTGCTCCCAAGCACTCAGCCCCCTGGAGAAGGTCCTCAATGTACTGCACTTCTTGGCCACAGGATCATTTCAGCGGACAAGTGCCATAGTGGGTGGGGTGTCACAGGCCACGCAGTCACGCTGCCTACACCAGGTCTTGAACATCATCACTGCACGCCCATCAGTCCGTAGGCACATATACCTGCCCAGGACACCTGCAGAAAGGCAGGCTGCCACCCTCGATTTCTACGGTGTGGCACAATTCCCAAAAGTGCTAGGTGCCATTCACTGCACCCATGTGGCACTACGTCCCCCCAGGGCATCTGAGCACATCTATAGGAACCGCAAGCACTGGCATTCCATCAACATGCAGGTAGTATGTAATGCTAAGGGAATCATCACCTCAGTATATGCCAACTATCCAGGGTCCACCCACGACAGCTTCATTTACCGAATGTCTACCCTAAGCCGGGACCTAGAAGCTGGGCGGCATGGCGATACATGGCTGCTTGGTGAGTATGAATGCCACTGCACATGCATGCATGTCAGATGCAGAGTTATGTCACTACCCCACTAATGATACCCATCACCTCCTCACCAGGGGACAGTGCCTACCCTCTGAGCACCCACATGATGACGCCAATTCGGAACCCCATCACGCCTCCAGAGGTAAAATACAACACAGCCCATATTGCAACCCGGGGCATAGTGGAGCGCACATTCGGAGTGCTCAAGTCATGCTTTCGCTCCCTTGACCGTTCTGGCGGGCAGCTGTTATATGCGCCCCCAGTAGTGTGCAGGATCATAGTGGCAGCATGTGTCCTGCACAATGTTGCAACACGCCGGGGCCTGGCCGTGGACATGGTGGTGCCCCCACATCCCCAACCACATGCATGCCCACTGCGCATGGGAGGGGAGAGGGCACGGGGTGAGGCAGCCCGTACGCAGCTGGTGGCTAATTACTTCACATAGAAATCACACCCCAGTGGAGTGCACACAGGCCTGGCACATACCATCTGATAAGCAATGATGACTTGACCTGACAATTAAGACAAACAAAGGGACTGTCAACTGTCAGAACCATAGCAGCCTGAGATTGTTCATGTGGAAGTGTCACAATGTTTGCATCCCTACCTACACAAACACCACCAATGCAGTGTCATGAAAAGACACTTCCATGCTACAGAAATGAATACCCACTTGCAAAACACTACATGAAAACAGTGCCATGTCACCCACCCCCTCCCCGGCACGGACACACAACACACCATGGCATGTCATGCAATGTGAGAGGAAAGAAATTAATCCCCACAACATGCCCCAAGTGTCAGCAGCTACAGTGTCCCTAATGGACTCATGTCCACACATGAAATGCTCACAGTAATGCAGGACCTACAACCCACATTACCAAATACTTACCAAGAATACCAATCACCTACACAACCTCCAACCTACCTTAAACATGACATTACAGACTTAAGAATTAGCTAGCCTCACCACCTGATGATGACAGCCCTCCGAACACTTCCAAGTATACAGTGTTAGCACCACGCAAGAGTGTAGGTGCACTGCTTACAAAATGGACTCCAGTTCCAAGGTGAACCGCCTTGTGAAGACATGAGGAATGGACCTGCAAATATGGAGGATGAGATGGATGCAGAGCCACATATCAATACACCACGCAGTGTACAATACAACAACAATATGCACTATGAATGTATACACAGTATTGACTACAGACTGCCCACACAGCTCATGGGAGTCCAATGTCACCATGTACGTCAATGTCACTTGGGCACACCCTTTGCAAGCCCATGGAAACGGGAAGCAGGAGGGGTGTGTGTGACAAAAACCCAAGCATCTGAACCAAATCCATGACAAGCCTGCATGTGCCCAGCCACAATGCAGCGTATGCCCACGGGAGCCACACAAGGCAACACACTGTCCCAAAAAGAAAATAAAAAATGGCCATTAATGGGCCCAGGGGGGTTGGGAAGGCCACCCAGGAGGTCCGAAGACAAGGTGCACACCAAAACCCACCTGTGTGGATCTTGCGAAAAAAAAACACCTCCATGGGCTCATGGCCTACACGGCTACCCTATTGTGGGAGTATCACTGGTGTCGCTATCCTCACCCTCTGCAGCTGCATCCGGAGGTGGTGGCACTATGAGAGGCAGCCCACGCAAAGCCCTAGTCTGTTCCTCCATGGCTGCAAGCATGCGGGTGTGGTAGGTCTCGTTCTGGAGGATAAGTGTGCGAAGGTCCCCATGCAACAACTCACGGGATGCCCGGACCTCCGCCCTAGTTGCCTGCATCTCAGCTGAGAGCGTACGGGTGAGACGCTCCAGCTGCTGTTCTGTCCTTTGGTGTGTTGAAGCCTCAAGCTCAACAAGAGTCGTCCTGAGGTGAAGGAGTTCCAGCCTCAGGGCTTCCCTGTGGCCCTGGGACTCTATGGAGATGGCTTCCTGCAGAGTCGCCAGTGCCGCCCGCCTGTCCCTGTCGGACGCCAACATGTCCTCCCTGTGTGACTGGCAGATGGAGTCCGTTGCCTGCTGTAGTTGCACCATCAGCCTTTCTGGGGGGACAATGGAAGTGGCCACCCTATCCATGGCCTGAGCCATCATCTCTGATGATGCTGCCTGTTGGGTTGCCATACCGTAAATGGATTGCTCCCATGCGGTATTGCCAGGTGGCGTACGGCCACCACGTCGGCAGGCACCACACCTGTCTGGGGCAAGGCGAACTGCGCCTTGCTGTGCCGGCACTGCCTGAGGCTGCAGGACTGCATTCCCCCTCTGATCTGCTGGCCCAGGAACAGGATCAGATGTCGCGGAGTGTGACCCTGCATCCGTAACCACCAAAGGCGTACCTGCCAACACTGACATCCCCTTTGAGGATTCTAACCCTGGTGCAGGTGGGTCAGACAGAACAGAATCCCTCCCAGGAACACTCACCTGCGGCACGTAGGTCTCATCATCTGAATCAACACCTGAGTACAGGTCGGGGGAGGTGCAGCCAGAGACACCCCTTAGGAGCATGACCTGCAGCAGTTGTGGGTTCTCACCCACCACCACACCACGTCCCTCACTGGTGGTCGGTCGGCCCTCAGACCCCTCCTGGGTCTGCACCATCTCCACAACCCCAGCAGTATCAAGTGCGTCTTCCCCTGCAAAGACATAAAAGAAAACAAATGGAAACAGGCATTAGCACTATGGTACACAATTAGGGCTGAGAGGCTACAGAAACAGTACTTGATTGACACATGTCCCACATGACTAAAACACTCCCATGCATGCACCGTCACTGCGTGTGATGGGGAGGCAGATGGCACACATTGATGACACCAAGATGGAAGATGAACACATTTGCTGCATGCTGCCTAGCAGTGGCATCACACATTGGCCAGTGATTGGCAGGTCAAATACACATGCCATCACACAGATGGCATGTACCCTAGCCATGAAGTGAAGAGGGAGAGGAGGTCACCAATTGTTCATTCAGTCCAGTTTGTTCATATAATTGATTATTTTCATTGTAATGGTCCAAATGTTTAACCTGCAGCTGCCAGTCAAAAATGGTCCTATAGCACAGGGACATGTCCAAACTAATCATGTCCACGAAACTGAGCCAGTCCACTGTACCATAGCCATGTCAGACATGTGACAATAGGACTGAGAAATCCCGAGTAAAAGTGGTGGTATGCAAACAATCTGCCTGAATGAACAGAGGCAAATAAGCAACAGTGTTGTGGCAAGATGACACTCCAAGGGCAACTGGCGTGGTGTTGGGCTGGATGTCTAATGTTGGCCGAAGGGATGCTGCTGTACCCAAATGCTGTTGCCAAGAAGGTATAGGAAGAGGCACATGGGTGAGCCGAACCACTCAGGCACACACACCCTCCCCTGGCACCCAAACAGAAGCCCTCCCACACACACCATGCACATGGATGACACACACATGAATGTGCACTCACCGGACAATGCCTCGTAATCTGCCACTTCTCCCACGCCTTGGATCTGTTCCTCCGTGACGTAGGTCCCAGCAACCTGCTCATGTGGAGTGAGTTCTATGTCGTCTGCTGGAGACCCACCTCCAGTCACTAGAGTTGCGGCATGACTTGAGGCCAGCTTATTCTTTGCCCTGCGCTTCAGGTCATTCCAGCGCTTGTAGCATTCATTAGCTGTGCGCCTCACGATTCCAAGGGCACTTATAATGTCCGCAATGGTCTGCCAGTGTGACTGACGTTGTGCAGGTGTGGTCTTGGATCCTGCAACAATCACCATTTCGCTGTCATGTGTGGCCACATACTCTACAAGTGCATTCAGTTCGGCCTCATTGAAGCTGGGCTTCCTTGACGGGCCGGACTGTGTAGCCGTGTCTGGGGCATCAGCCTCTACTGGACGAGCACTCTTCCTCTTCCTCTTGGAAGGTGGTGGGGATCCGGAGTGTCCTGCGCCGCTCTGGACACTAGGGGCAGGAGCGTGGGATTGCACACTCAGCATGGGAGTTGGTGCAGGCATTATCTCAAGTGTGATGGTGTCAGGGGGAATGTCAGCATGATGGACTTGGACCGACACTGTCCTGGATGGGTGTGTGAGAGGTGGGGTGGATGGAGCCGCAGCTGCCCCTGCAGCCTCCCCAGCCTGCCTACGCGGGGCAGCAGATGACCTAGCTGCCCCTGATCCACGTGGCCTGATGACACCAACGTTCACCGGCGCACGTGGCCTAGAAGTCACCCTGTGCCATGTCTGGTTCCACAGTGGGCTGGTCCAACAAGGGCTGAGCATGGATGGTGTCAGCCACGGTAACCTCAACCACGGGGGGGGGCATGGGTGTCCCTGACTGCTCCTCCACACATGGGGGCTGAGGGCACCCTGCAAGTCACGGCCACGCCCCCTACCGGATCCACCACAGCCACCACTTGGGGCTCGGCCACCTTTGCCACCCTTACGGCTTGTTCGCCTCCCGGCCATGGCACTGATGTTATTGTGCGTATGGGAGTCGATGTGAACTATTGTCCTGGGCAATTGGGGGTCAAAGGGGTTGGGTACCAGATAGTAATCATACCCTAGTGCTCTAGCAAGGCTGTATGTCACCCCTGGGGAAAGATGACGGGTCACGCAACGCACAGGCACCCCAAAAAAGCGAAGTAAGGTGCACGCAACCCCTCCTAGACCACGTGCGTGGAAAAATAAACCTGCACTACGCTGTGGCACCCAGGAACACAAGAATGAACGTATGCGTGTCACACACAGCCTAGCATGACCTCTGAAGGGGTACGCGCACACGGGGCAAGCACAGATGTTAAATATGTGCGCGACTCACCGTCCGCCAGGAACAAAAGCGTGAAAAATATGCACGTGTGAGCGTTGGCAACACCCCCGCCAAAAGAAGAATTGTACGCTGTCTGAGGAGACAGGACAACAGTAGTAGGGAACGCTGTTTGAGGAATCAGGCCCAGGAAAAAGAGGAAAAGAGAAAAAGCTGTCAGAGGTAACAGGGAGTACGAACTGGAAACACCGTGAAGTAAATCGTGTGTGAACCGACAAGAAGTACAGATTTCACCCACTCGCTTTCCACGAAAATCACGTACAAGGAAATGGCGTTCTACACATACCTTTTATACACACGTCACAGACGCGCATACGCAATGAGGCCATTTCCACCAATTACGCGCTTTGACACTCAGACGTGTATCTCTTCATTTTTACACGCGTCATTCTCTACGGCCATGCGCGTGACGTCACAGCTGCGCATGGTGGCCTTTGGGCCAATGAAATCGCATATGCGAGCACACGTGGTAAAACTGCACGTCCGAGTGTCATCGCGTGTAATCGGAGGGAAGTGAGCATAAACGCGATTGGCCTGGGTACGTGTATTCCTGGGGTGCGCAGGAAGTTCCACACGCGATTGGTGGAAATCCACGTGTGCTCTGTCATCACGTGTAATGAGGGAAACACCCGCGCGCCTCACGTCACAGACGCGCTCACGCGCTAAGGGCCTTTGGTCGAATGAAATCGCATATGCGTGCTGACGTGCATACGCGCTAAGGGCCTTTCCTCGATTTACACGCAGACGTGCAGGATTTTCACGTGCCAAATCACTCCGTATCAAGCTGGCCACTCGTAAGCACACGGAAGACCACGCTCCTGCCCAAAAGGCCGAATTACTGCCCCCCAGAGCCCCGAGCAGCCTCCCACGAGCCATCTGCTGCTGCCTGCCTGCCTGCCTGCCTGCTGCCACCGTGCCCTGCCATTTGGTGCCTGCACATCAGCCATCTGCAAGGGTCCATTTGCTGTGTCCACCCCTGCTGGAACAGAAGACTCCCGACTGGGATACCATCGCTCCACAGCCCAGCCCCAGGACCCAGTTGCCCACCCACTCCTGCCTCTGGGGTTGCCATGTCGGGCACTGCTACATCTGGCACCACTGGCAACCCCCGGCCAGAGAGGCAGAGGGGCACCAGCTTTACTGCCACCGAAGTTGGTGTCCTGGTGGAGCAAGTCCTGGGGCAGTATGATGCCCTCTTCGGAAGTAAGCGCGCCAACAAGGAAGGACGGACTCGGAACTGGACGGACATCATGACTGCCATCAACGCGGAGGGGGTGGCAGTCCGCGACTACCAACATGTCAAGAAGCGCTGGGATGACTGCAGGTCCAGGACCCTCTTGAAGGCCCGGTGCCTCGTGGAGGGGGGCCGGGGCCGCATGAGTACCATCCAGATGAGGGTCCTGGAACGCGTAGGCCCAGCGCTCCACACCCAGATCCTTGAGAGGCAGACCCGTCTGGAGTTGAGCGGTAAGTGGCCAAGCATTGCTGTGTGAGACAGGGCATGTCGCAGTGTGCTGGTTGTCTGATACTTGCCTGTATGTGTGACATGTGTGTGTGCAGGGACGTCATGCATGTGAGACCAGTAATGTGTGAACCACATGGTTGGTGCATGTGTTCAAATGCAACATGGGTTGCCCTATGCGGAATGGCCACATGAAAGCATGGCAGTCTCTGTTCCTGGACATGGGTGAGGGATGGGTGCTGATGCCGTGTACATGTATGCTGTCCATGTCTGTGTGTCTGACCTGCGTGTCTGTGACTTGTGAATGCCAGGGATGCATGACACATGTCTGTCGCAATGTTCAGGTTCACTGATGCAGCCTAGTCATCCTTGTATCCACTGTGTCTGTGGTGTACGAGGCCAGATGGATGAAACTAGGGTGAAGTGTGTGCATGTGATAGGCATGGCACATGATGCATGTGAGTTCCAAAACAACAGTGTATGTTTCAAGAATCACTTGGACATGTATGCTAATGTCCATAGCATGCACCATGCCTGTTACCGCATGTGTTTTACCTGCACTGAGCCATGTGTTGTGGAGGGACATGATGGATGTGATCTTTGACAGTGCCACTCATCTGCTATTGCTTCCTGTCTAGGGGACCATTGTACAGTACCCTGATGCTTGTGTTCTATGTCTCCCTCTACACATCGCCACGTGAAGAAGAGGGCGGGGACGGCTCTGTGGAGCAAAGCGGCGGGGATGCCCCCACGGCTGCAGCGGAAGGGGTGGGTGAGCCCCCACAGGGGCTTGCAACAGCGGAAGACGGGGTGGAGCCATCCAGGTTGGTGGTTTCCACAGAGGAGGAGGCCGCTACTGAGGCGCACATGGGGCCTGGTGGGGGCATCCCTGCTGGTGCAAGTGTTGCAGTCCAGGGGCAGGGGCAGGAGGCAGCACAGGTCGCCGTGGAGGGGCCTGTGCATGTCACTGTCCCTGACACTGTGACTGCACCACCATGCACCAGCAGGGATGCCCCATCCCAGGCCCGTCCGCAGGTAGGGGGATGTCCATGTCATCTGACTCCCCTCCACCTGCGTATGAGGGGACCCCTGGCCGTATGGAGAAGGTTCTGATTGGTGTCGCGTTGCGCACAGGTGCAATTCGTGATGAGGTGCGTGCTTCCTGGGAGGAGCATGCACGTCATCACGGAGAGCACCGTGCCGACGTGGCCCAGTTGGGAATGGCCATGGTCGGGGGTTTCCTACATGTGTCGGCCAATCTGGCGACCCTCTCCTCCTCTGTGGAGACTATGCACCAGTCGTTCTCCATGCCGTCTTCCGGCCCAGATGCCACCAGGGCCCCCTGTGGACCTGCCCCGACCAATGCAGCCGGCTCGGTTGGGATCCCATCCCTGCCACAGTCGGGAGTCGGAGGTCCAGCAGGGGTGGACACACAGGCAACTGGAGCGCCGGCAGATGGAGGATGTGACGGCATCATCGGGCAGGGCACGTGCACGACGGCGTTGGTGGATACCATCAGCCTGGATGCCGTCGTGCTGGCACAGGCAGTTGCGTCGGAGGCAGCGGCAGGCTCGACGTGGGAGGCATCATGGCTCGGGGCCATCAACATCAGGGGTGCAGGCATCGGCCGGAGGGCAGGAGAACCCTGGAATGGGAGTGGCTTCCGTGTGGGAGCGGTTGGGCCAGCAGATAGGTGCGGAGCAGCAGCTGGCAGAGGAGGAACGGCTCATAATGGTCAGGGCGGAGAACTCCATGCGGAGGGTCATGAGGCGGGCTGAGTGCCTCGAGGGTCTTCGCAGGGAGTTGGAGCGGGACACTGCTTTATCCCTGCGAGACCTCGGGGCCAGGGAACATGCCCGCCTCCAAGCCATTGAACAGAAGTTTGATGATGCCCTGGCCCATGACAACATCCAGTGAGCCGTTGGACTAGCCCGCTGCCCATGTAAATAGTTATGTAGTTAGTGTTAGGTTTCCTTTGTTTTTGCATTTTCTTTGGACCTTTTGGACAATGGGCCACATTTTTGTATATAGTTATTTTTTATTAGGTAGTGTTGTTAGATAGGTTTCATTTCTTTTGTTGGGATCATGGACCCTGGCTTGTTCACCTGTACATAGTTCACTGTTGGATTTTCTTTTCTTTTTACAATTTACCCATGGAGCAATGGCTTTCAATTATAATTTCCCATTGGATTTTCTTTTCAGGACTGTGACTTTGGACACCATTCCTTTGGATTCTGATTTTTGGTTTTGCATTTTTTCATGGACAAGCTTCTTTTTACTTTTTTACATTCCCATTTCTGTTAGTTTATTTTTGATTCAATTCATGTTTTCTTTAATACATATTTTTTGATCAAACTTCAATGTGTAGTATCATCTCATTGGTTTCGTGCATATCATGATATGGGTTTTGAGATTCACTGACACCCATTGGGTGTATGTGAGGGACATGTGTTCGTTTCCAAACTTGCAATTGCAGTTCTATCATGTTATTGCCATTTCTGAGTGGGTGGATGCAATACTCGGGTGGGTGTTTTGCATTTGGAGGCTGACCATAGGGACCGGGGATCTAGATTGTGATGACATGTTGGCCGGGGAACAATAGTTGGACATGAGTGGGGGCCTGCTGGCAGATGCCCCACAGTGATGGGGGTGAGGGTGCAGGGGAACATGAGTTGGACATGAGTGGGGGCCTGCTGGCAGGTGCCCCACAGTGCTGGGGGGTGGGGGTGCAGGGGAACATGAGTGGGGGCCTGGTGGAGGCTGCCCCCGGTGGCTGGGGGGTGGGGGTGGTGGTACACATGGGTGGGGGCCTGGTGGAGGCTGCCCCTGGTGGCTGGGGGGTGAGGGTGGTGGGAGACATGAGTTGGGGTCTGGTGGAGGCTGCCCCTGGTGGCTGGGGGGTGAGGGTGGTGGGAGACATGAGTTGGACATGAGTGGGGGCCTGGTGGAGGGTGCCCCTGGTGGCTGGGGGGTGGGGGTGGTGGTAGACATGGGTGGGGGCCTGGTGGAGGCTGCCCCTGCACTGCTGGGGGGTGGGGGTGCAGGGGGACATGAGTGGGGGCCTGGTGGAGGCTGCCCCTGCACTTCTGGGGGGTGGGGGTGGTGGTAGACATGGGTGGGGGCCTGGTGGAGGCTGCCCCTGCACTGCTGGGGGGTGGGGGTGCAGGGGGACAATAGTGGGGGCCTGGTGGAGGCTGCCCCTGCACTGCTGGGGGGTGGGGGTAATAGGGGACATGAGTGGGGGCCTGGTGGAGGCTGCCCCTGCACTGCTGGGGGGTGGGGGTGGGGGGAGATATGAGTGGGGGCCTGGTGGAGGCTGCCCCTGCACTGCTGGGGTGTGGGGGGAATAGGGGACATGAGTGGGGGCCTGGTGGAGGGTGCCCCTGACTGCTGGAGGGTGGGGGTGGTGGTAGACATGGGTGGGGTCCTGGTGGAGGGTGCCCCTGCACTGCTGGGGGGTGGGGGTGGTGGGAGACATGAGTGGGGGCATGGTGGAGGCTGCCCCTGCACTGCTGGGGGGTGGGGGTAATAGGGGACATGAGTGGGGGCCTGGTGGAGGCTGCCCCTGCACTGCTGGGGGGTGGGGTGGTGGGAGATATGAGTCGGGGCCTGGTGGAGGCTGCCCCTGCACTGCTGGGGGGTGGGGGTAATAGGGGACATGAGTGGGGGCCTGGTGGAGGGTGCCCCTGACTGCTGGGGGGTAGGGGGTGGTGGTAGCCCTGAGTGGGGGCCTGGTGGAGACTGCCCCTGGTGGCTGGGGGGTGGGGGTGGTGGGAGACATGAGTGGGGGCCTGGTGGAGGCTGCACCTGGTGGCTGAGGGGTGAGGGTGGTGGGAGACATGAGTTGGACATGAGTGGGGGCCTGGTGGAGGGTGCCCCTGACTGCTGGGGGGTGGGGGTGGTGGGAGACATGAGTGGGGGCCTGGTGGAGACTGCCCCTGGTGGCTGGGGGGTGGGGGTGGTGGTAGACATGGGTGGGGGCCTGGTGGAGGCTGCCCCTGCACTGCTGGGGGGTGGGGGTGCAGGGGGACATGAGTGGGGGCCTGGTGGAGGCTGCCCCTGCACTGCTGGGGGGTGGGGGTGGTGGTAGACATGGGTGGGGGCCTGGTGGAGGCTGCCCCTGCACTGCTGAGGGGTGGGGGTGCAGGGGGACATGAGTGGGGGCCTGGTGGAGGCTGCCCCTGCACTGCTGGGGGGTGGGGGTGGTGGGAGATATGAGTTGGGGCCTGGTGGACGCTGCCCCTGCACTGCTGGGGGGTGGGGGAATAGGGGACATGATTGGGGGCCTGGTGGAGGGTGCCCCTGACTGCTGGGGAGTGGGGGTGGTGGTAGACATGGGTGGGGGCCTGGTGGAGGGTGCCCCTGCACTGCTGGGGGCTGGGGGTGGTGGGAGACATGAGTGGGGGCCTGGTGGAGGCTGCCCCTGCACTGCTGGGGGGTGGGGGTAATAGGGGACATGAGTGGGGGCCTGATGGAGGCTGCCCCTGCACTGCTGGGGGGTGGGGGTGGTGGGTGATATGAGTGGGAGCCTGATGGAGGCTGCCCCTGCACTGCTGGGGGGTGGGGGTAATAGGGGACATGAGTGGGGGCCTGGTGGAGGGTGCCCCTGGTGGCTGGGGGGTGGGGGTGCTGGGAGACAGGAGTGGGAGCCTGGTGGAGGGTGCCCCTGGTGGCTGGGTGGTGGGGGTGCTGGGAGACAGGAGTGGGAGCCTGGTGGAGGGTGCCCCTGACTGGTGGGGGGTAGGGGGTGGTGGGAGACATGAATGCGGGCCTGGTGGAGGGTGCCCCTGACTGCTGGGGGGTGGGGGTGGTGGCAGACATGAGTGGGGGCTTGGTGGAGGCTGCCCCTGCACTGCTGGGGGGTGGGGGTGGTGGGAGACGACATGAGTGGGGGCCTGGTGGAGGCTGCCCCTGGTGGTTGGGGGTGAGGGTGGTGGGAGACATGAGTTGGACATGAGTGGGGGCCTGGTGGAGGCTGCCCCTGACTGCTGGGGGGTAGGGGGTGGTGGTAGCCCTGAGTGGGGGCCTGGTGGAGGCTGCCCCTGGTGGCTGGGGGGTGAGGGTGGTGGGAGACATGAGTTGGACATGGGTGTGGGCCTGGTGGAGGGTGCCCCTGACTGCTGGGGGGTAGGGGGTGGTGGTAGCCCTGAGTGGGGGCCTGGTGGAGGCTGCCCCTGGTGGCTGGGGGGTGGGGGTGGTGGGAGACATGAGTGGGGGCCTGGTGGAGGCTGCAACTGGTGGCTGGGGGGTGAGGGTGGTGGGAGACATGAGTTGGACATGTGTGGGGGCCTGGTGGAGGGTGCCCCTGAATGATGGGGGGTAGGGGGTGGTGGTAGACATGAGTGGGGGCCTGTTGGAGACTGCCCCTGCACTGCTGGGGGGTGGGGGTAATAGGGGACATGAGTGGGGGCCTGGTGGAGGGTGCCCCTGGTGGCTGGGGGGTGGGGGTGGTGGGAGATATGAGTGGGGGCCTGGTGGAGGCTGCCCCTGCACTGCTGGGGGGTGGGGGTGGTGGGATACATGAGTGGGGGCCTGGTGGAGGCTGCCCCTGCACTGCTGGGGGGTGGGGGTAATAGGGGACATGAGTGGGGGCCTGGTGGAGGCTGCCCCTGGTGGCTGGGGGGTTGGGGTGGTGGTAGACATGGGTGGGGGCCTGGTGGAAGCTGCCTCTGCACTGCTGGGGGGTGGGGTGGTGGGAGACATGAGTGGGGGCCTGGTGGAGGCTGCCCCTGCACTGCTGGGGGGTGGGGGTAATAGGGGACATGAGTGGGGGCCTGGTGGAGGCTGCCCCTGCACTGCTGGGGGGTGGGGGTGGTGGGAGATATGAGTGGGGGCCTGGTGGGGGCTGCCCCTGCACTGCTGGGGGGTGGGAGTAATAGGGGACATGAGTGGGGGCCTGGTGGAGGGTGCCCCTGACTGCTGGGGGGTGGGGGTGCTGGGAGACATGCATTGTTGATCAGTAGTGCAAGGTGACATGTGGGTTGGCTGGGGGGCATGCCCATGGTGGATGGGCTGCCTGCGGGACATGAGCAGGGGTGCAGGGTAGTCCGCCGTGGTGTGGGCTGCCTGCAGGGGCCGTGGAGGTTGTAGAGCGTACACCTGGGAGGACCCACACGGCCAATTCATGTGTAGTACTCCCCAGAACCCCTGAAATACACGTACCCTGCTGAAATCGCGTGTGGAACTTCCCGCGCACCCCTGAAATACACGTACCCTGTTGAAATCGCGTGTGGAACTTCCCGCGCACCCCTGAAATACACGTACCCTGCTGAAATCGCGTGTGGAACTTCCCGCGCAC
Source organism: Ambystoma mexicanum (assembly GCF_040938575.1). Lineage (NCBI taxonomy): Eukaryota > Metazoa > Chordata > Amphibia > Caudata > Ambystomatidae > Ambystoma > Ambystoma mexicanum. The sequence goes on along the minus strand of NC_090931.1, from coordinate 859,325,998 downwards.
CCCTGAAATACACGTACCCTGCTCGCACGGGGCCAATCGCGTGTGGAACTTCCCGCGCACCCCTGCAATACACGTACCCTGCTGAAATCGCGTGTGGAACTTCCCGCGCACCCCTGGAATACACGTACCCTGCTCGCACGGGGCCAATCGCGTGTGGAACTTCCCGCGCACCCCTGAAATACACGTACCCTGCTTGCACGGGGCCAATCGCCTGTGGAACTTCCTGCGCACCCCTGAAATATACGTACCCTGCTGAAATCGGGTGTGGAACTTCCCACGCACCCCTGAAATACACGTACCCTGCTCGCACAGGGCCAATCGCGTGTGGAACTTCCCGCGCACCCCTGAAATACACGTACCCTGCTCGCACGGGGCCAATCGTGTGTGGAACTTCCCGCGCACCCCTGAAATACACGTACCCTGCTGAAATCGCGTGTGGAACTTCCCGCGCACCCCTGGAATACACGTACCCTGCTCGCACGGGGCCAATCGCGTGTGGAACTTCACGCGCACCCCTGAAATACACGTACCCTGATGGAATCGCGTGTGGAACTTCCCGCGCACCACTGAAATACACGTACCCTGCTGAAATCGTGTGTGGAACTTCCCGCGCACCCCTGAAATACACGTACCGTGCTCGCACGGGGCCAATCGCGTGTGGAACTTCCCGCGCACCCCTGCAATACACGTACCCTGCTGAAATCGCGTGTGATACTTCCCGCGCACCCCTGAAATACACGTACCCTGCTGGAATCGCGTGTGATACTTCCCACGCACCCCTGAAATACACGTACCCTGCTGATTTTGCGTGTGATATTTCCGCGCACCCCTGAAATACACGTACCGTGCTCGCACGGGGCCAATCGCGTGTGGAACTTCCCGCGCACCCCTGCAATACACGTACCCTGCTGAAATCGCGTGTGATACTTCCCGCGCACCCCTGAAATACACGTACCCTGCTGGAATCGCGTGTGATACTTCCCACGCACCCCTGAATACACGTACCCTGCTGATTTTGTGTGTGATACTTCCGCGCACCCCTGATGCACACGTACACAGGACAATCGCGAGTGGAACTTCCCGCGAACCACTGAAATACACGTTCCCCGCTTGGCGTTTGCTGTTTGCCAGCCCTGTGAACTGGTCCAGGGTTAGCGCAGCCCTTTGCGATTATTTGGGGATTTTGAAGGCTTTTCCTTGCGCGAGGGCGTTCTTGGGGGTGTAACTGGCGCTGCTGCAGGGTCGCTGCACCACGCTGCGCCACGGCTGGTTTTGGATGCGAAAATCGATGAATACGCTGTGCGCAGAAATCGATTTTAGCGCACGCGGCTGGCGCAGACATTCGCACAGGCACGCTGTGCGCCAGTCGCGTGCGCCACTTTTGTGTGAATTTCTATGAATTACCCTGTTTGTCTTCTGGGCGATAGTTGAAGTATTTCTTCCTGATCATTATACCAGTCAGAATCTCACGGCCATGCTTGGGCACTACGGGAAGGACTTTTCAACCAGTTCTTACCAATTCACCTTTCATCCCCCAAATACCCTATTGCCATAAATCTATGAAGAGATTTATCTACTGAATCTAAGCATCCCAGCAGTTAGCCATCAGTTGGCATTGTCTGCGCTAGGTTTGCTATTTTCATAATTCTCTCTTAAACTGTAGTCCAGTAAATTTGAATGGCCCAAGAGAGAACCAAGATACATATGTATAATGCATGCGCTCTCTTTTGCAAGTTACATGTTTTGCTTCTGGATTCAGAAGACTCATAACATTTAGGAAATATGTATACAGTGATCAGTTATTAGGGATAAGTCGCCAATGTTAAATATGATCGAATGGAATCCTTTTAATTTTGCAGTTTAATATAGCGCTGCAACATATCTGTGATTTTCTTTACAGTTCCAAAAAACTTTATAACTAACTATATTTATTTTATTTATTTAAGATACATGTAGCCAAGATGACTTTGTATATACATCACGAACGACATAGATGTGAACACACAAAATATAAAAGTTTTGCGCTTCCACCTTCCAAGTTCAAGATTCCAATACATTACCTATAGCTAGGAATTAGTTCAAAAATGTAAATAGTAATTTGACACTTTGATAAAAAAAAAACACATGATTACTATCTGTTCAATCTAAAATTCCCTTGGATAGGTCATATAAAATTTCACTACAGTTCACAAAAAAGTCATATAAAAGTCATATCAAATTTAAGTCATGTCCTTCCATAAACCTGGTCCATACAAATGTACTGTCATCACAGTCAGTTGCATTAATATATGCTTTCATATAATTAGATCTAATCTTGTTCAGGCTTATGCAATCAACCAATATGTGCTCTAATGTTTCCAATACATTTTCTCCACACAGCCGACTCATGCGATCGGATCTATTGATACCAATTTTTGTGCCGCTACACTCCAACACGTCACTAATGTTAAATTTGAGTAGTAAACATTGTCTAATGACACCACTGTTTGGGTATGCCGAGATGTAGTTCGGTTTGGAGGCCAGGAACATTCTATATTGTACATGTGGGCCACTATTTACATTTGTTGATAGTCGGATCAAATTATTGTCAGTGCTATAGGTATTACATTTCTGTTCAAGCCAACATTTACGTGACCTACACCGTGAGCTACTATTTGTCTGCCTATACCCTTCCAACCATTTATTGTGTATGCTCGTTATCTTTCCCAGAGCACCTATGTTTTTGCATCAATATAATTTGGCAAAAGCCTGACAATAGCTAACCATAATGGTTGTGTTCTCCAGATGTAGCAATCTTTCGTAACACATGGCAACTCTAAATGTGAAGGCTGCCAAACTGCACTTCAAATCAAATTCCAATTGCATGTACTCAACTGATAGTGTTTTTGGCATTCTAAACACTTTGTGCAACATTTATGCTTCAAATTTCTGCATTTCACCACACAGATTATGACCCGACACCTCAATCCCATACATCAGGTCTGATGCAATCCTGGTGTTGTATAAGAGTAAAATCGTCTTGAATGAGCAGCCTCCCATTTCTCCCAATAAGTGCACTAATTGTATTTACTATATTTACAAAACACTTTTTTGAGAGCTCGTTTAAACCTCTTGGCGACAAACAAAATTCTGGCTATAAGAGGCTTGTCGGCCTCGAATAAGTGTCACCATTGTGAAAATGGAGCTGAGAAAAAACAGTGAGACATCTGCTGCTTTCTTGCTCGGGAACAAAAACTCTAAGGTCAACTTACCTGAGGCACCCTTTTTCAAAGATGGAAATATTTGAGGAGGAAGACTGGTGGAGACGATTAATGAGTAGAGAGAACGTCCCAGGGGTGATTGCAGTGACACTCATACTCCATAAGACTTTGGCATGTGAGAGAGATGGGAACAACATACAAATATAAGTCAGCAGGATTTATGGGAAATAAAATCTTCAAAATGAAACACAGGAGGGAATTACTAGTCACAAGGAAACTCAGACTAATTGACTGAAAGAATAAGAGTTTTTGCAAAAAGGAATTAAATTAAATCAAAACAAAATTTTAAAAAAATTATAATAAATGCACTAATTGTATTTACTATATTTGCATGTTTGTGTTTTGTTTCTTTCCAGTGTATATGCCATTTAAGTTTATCATCAACATACCACTCCTAAATATTTATAGCACTTTCCCTGTTCCATGACGTCACCACGGCGTCACCATCAATCTTCTACACCAATTTATTAGTTGCTTTCTTTTTGTTTGTGGACACCATGATCGCACTTTTTGTGATCTTAACACGTAGGCCATTGTTTTTAGCATATGTACCCAGAGCATCTAACATGTTTTGCAGGCCCTTGGGGTGTGATCAAGGAGGAGTAGATCATTTGCATAGCCTAACCAGCCAATTCTTTGTGTCGGGCTAGTGATCGATACTATCAAAGACGTTAACCAGATCAGCTAGGTACAAGATAAAGAGCGTAGCTGCCACTCTACAATCATGTTTAACCCCTCTACTTGTCCAGACTTTCTCAGGGAGGGTACCTTGGACATCTAGTTGTACCTTTATACTGGTGTCTTTACATAATAGCATTATCATCTTTAATAAGCCTTGGGGGATATTCCATCCCATTAGTTTCCTCCACAACCTATTCTGCATAACTGTATCAAATACGGTGCTGAAGTCGATGTAAGCACCATAAACAGTGGTATTACCTCTAGTCCACGCATACTCAACCACAGAAACCAGAATCAATAAATTAGGTGTTGTGCTTGAGTTAGCTCTAAATCCAGTCTCATTAGGGGGTGGAAAGAATACTATTATCCTTGATCCACTGGTGCAATTCTATCACTAGTACTTTTGTGAATATCTTCCCAGGTGTATCCAACATTCCTAACATAACTAACTATATTAATTACAACAATTAGGTATTTGACAGAAAGATGGAAATGCCATTTGAATGCTACATTTCAAGGAGCTAATCTTGTTTGGATTCTCGCTTTTTTATTTGAAGTCCTTATTGTTAACCTAGCAGAAATGTATTAATGCCATTCCATATTGTTTTACTAGTTTGGTGTTGAACTGTATTACATTAGTGGTTTCAGTGGTACCATAATTGTCCTGTGTCAGTATTGAGCCCTAATCTAATAAACACAGCCCATGTCAAATTAAAGTTCAACACATTTCTAGGAAGAAGTTAGATAAAGCTGATATGCAATTTAGCTGAATATATGTGGACCAGATTTTGGAAACGTGCACTGTCCCGAGATTCAATGAGCTTCTTTTGAATAGCAATGACAAATGCATTGATTATCAATGTATTTTTTGCTTTATGCAGATAGGACTGTTGATTTGAAGTGTGTTCCAGGAAAATGAGCAAACAAGCTCTGCAGATCAATGCATTTGGCACTCGGATTCCTTTTGAACTCATGATGGGTATAAATGTGTTATCTGCTCTGGCTTGGCTCAGAATTACCCGTACAATCTGTTCTAAATCCCAGAGAGCATTTAGAACACAATTGAAATATATGAACACAGTTTGATGATGTTGGCTAAAAATATCTTCTGTAGCATTAGGGAGCACTTCTGCTTTTTCTCGAATTAAAAGAAAAGTTATAATGTGGTAGACTAGAAAAATTAACAAAGACAGTGAGTGCAACCAATGTATTCATGTGCGCCAGGGAGGACCAAGATTACTTGAACAAATATCCTAGTCCCTAACTCACTGCTAAATTTTGGGACCGACAGATCACACTATTGCCACAAAAATGTAAATGATTTGTGCACACTTGGGCCCTGATTCATGGAACTATTTGTGCGGTAGATCGGGACAATGCAAGCCAAACTGAACGCGAAACTCAGTTTATCGATTCATGAAATCGTCTGCACGGGACTTTTTCATACTTTGCAGGAACTTCGTGGAGGCTCGGTATGTCTCTGTGAGTGGCCGACTGCCTATGACGAGACCCCTCGCAGAGCACAGGCGTGGCCTGTCCATAGACCGAAGTAGGGGGCTGTACACGCAAAATGGGGAAGAACAAGTGTAAATGTGGGTATCACAAATGCGTATAACCGAGTGTATTCATGGCCGGTCCACGCAAACTCCCGTCAAGGAAATGGCCACGCAATGCACCCCATCTATCTGCCACCTGAAGGCAGGCATGAAGACACTTGCGCATAGAAATCTCTGCGCAGAGGTATGATCGAACATCAGATTTAGGGGTGCTTGCACGCCGTTGGGGTTCCAATCGCACTTGAGGGTGCTTGTAAGCAGTGTAGCAGGGTGCAGAAATGGTTTACGGGGGTTTCGCACATAGGTGTACCGGAAAACAACGATTTTTACGATATATGATATGCATGTTGAGGGGGTGCTGGGAATAGTTAAGGAGGAACCCACACACCCCCACCAGGTTGCTAGCCTGGTTGGAGGGTTTGCAGGCTGTTTTTCGAGGGTATATTGCTACACGCGTGAGGAGTGCGCAAAGGTTAGTTTCCTTAGCTGGAATGGCACCTAGTCGCAGGTGTTCTGGCTGCAACTTGCACATGGGGTTACTTTGCGTGGACAATTCCATGAATATGCGTGGCACACAGATTTTCTTATGCGCGACGAGCCGCCCAGAGTCGTTCTCGGCACACAGGCTTTGCATGATCTATGAACCCATTTCCATGAATCAGGGCCTTAGACTATAAGTCGATGTTGTCTCCATATGCATTTTGCAGCACATTTTGTGAAATGGCCAACTTTGCAAACTAATTTCTCTAGGAACAATAGAGCAAAGCAGGGTGTATTTTAGTATGGACCTTTTATTTTAGTCTGGGAAAGATGTGCATTTTTCCTTTTTTACCAATGGTGCCAGTCAAAATTTTTAAAGTCAGTGTTATTCTGATTCTGCTCAACTGGATAGTAATATTGAATTCCACCTGGAACAAATAAAGGCCCATGTTATTGGCATGCTGTGCATATTTTTAACCAGCATTCGTGATAATCTCAGCAATAGTCCAGTGGCACCTTTACATTTGTAGACCACATATACATTAGATCACAAGAAACACACCTGAATGCATACACATATCCTGTCATAGCAGTACATTAACTTCCACAAACTAGCTCTTTAATGCTTCCACTAGTCAGTTCACTAATGTCCTTGATTTTGAAAAATGTGTGTCTTAAGTTTTCTAATGACTTTATTAAATCTACACATTTTGCCACAAGTCTTAATCCCTTCAGCACCCAAGGCAGCTCTTCCGAGTAGCCGGCTGGTGTGGGATATTGTTGCGGTGAGTGAAAGAGAATTGCTGCTGCTGCGATTGACTTTCTTGATTACTAAGAGGATCTGGTTGTGAATGGTTGAGAAAGGTGATATCCTGACCTGTCTTTACCCCTTAAACCACCTGCAGACCACACGCAGACAATGTCAGGCTGGCACGCTGCCTGGTGGCAGGCTCAGGAAGGCAGAGAGGGGGACTGGGAAAAACATGCCTGCCACCTCTTCAGATGCTTCCCCCTTCCTGCTACTCAACTTGTAGAGGTTGACTATGTGCTCTTTGGTTTTGCTTGATCGGGCGCTCACCTGACTTGGGACGGTCTCAGCCCCAGGTCCACAGGCCTCTCAGCAACCCTGCCTTGTCAGTGAATGCTCTTTGGGCCGGTCCACCTCATATCGTATTTTCCCTACAGAAGGGATCAAATGCAATGAAATACATCACCAACTAAATGTGCAATCACTGTTGTGGGACATCCAGCATGAACTTAGCTGTGAAGTGATAGGACATCTGATGCCGGTAAGAGCAGCTATTCTCTACACATCTGTTACCCAGACCTCTGGGTGTATCCTGCTAGCAATTAGCCGCGGCGTTAGTAGAGCATCAGTTGCTGCTTAATCCCTACATCATGTCCAGAACACAGTTTCAGGAACAAGAATCAGTTTTGGTAAAGGTCTGAAGTAGGTTGTCAATAAAAGAGAATCATTTTGCATGACAAATGTTACTTTCCATGAATGTGGCCATAGTATTTAAAATAGATACTGCTATATTGCTAGTTTGTGTTTGTGGAGGGAAAGGGGTGTTCATATAATATATGTCCATATTAAGATTTCATTGACATACAAACATATAAATTGCATATTTTATCAGTTAATGTTATTTTTAATAGTGACCTCATTACATTTCCACCCATTAAATGAACTTTCCATATGTGAACATGTAGGCAGTGATATCAACATTCCATTCAACCTAATTCCACGGGGCTTTGCACCAGAGTTTGACCAGAGACATATTTGAGGTCCATCGCAAAAGTTGACTTTAGTCTCATTCGTTTGATGTTCTCTTCCAACTCTTCAAATTCAGGAGACATATCTGAGTATGATTTCTAGATTGAGGATAAACCAAATAACATTTGCATTTCTGTGAAATTCAAACCCCAATACACAAAGGGCAAACCGGTACTGCCTAAGGCACTGTGGTTTATTCTTTTCTGTGTTGGGGTGCAGTTGTGGAGTCGATGCGTCTGCTAGCATGCTGCGTCGTGGACAACAGGGTTCAGCAGACAGCATGGAAGGAGAACTGTACATCTAGGACTCCAGATCTTAATAGCTTTTTTAGTTTTGCAAGGCCATTTTGCTGACACACATTTTGCATTTTTGTCAGCACTTTATCAAGGTTAAGGCTAATGTTGCTCTTGTGAGGGTAACCGTAGTGCAGCATAACGCAGAACAATGAAGGACACATGTCTCTTTGCACCTACGCCCCTGCTATCACACTGATTGTCCTAATAATAGCAGAATAATGCAAACTTTGTTAGCTATTTACCCTTTTGGGCCCAAGAGTACAAAACAAATGCCAAAGGACTTCTCTCTTTAAACACATATGTAAAGGAATTGTTTGACATCACAGAGGAATAATTATTTGGCAAAAACGAACTAATAGAAAAAGAAGTGGAAACAAGCAATGCATTTAAAGCATTGCAAGAGAAATGTAACCAAGAGACCTCAGACTAGACACTCTCACCATTCATGCAATAGACAACACATGTAATCTAAATGCAAACATAAATGCAAAATGCAAACATAATAACTACATTTTTCATATAGTAGATGCCAATTGAAAAAGTAGGGTGATCATATCAAAGTCATAATTTCACAAATAATTGGATACATTCTCAAAAAGCTAATTTGAATAAACACAAACAGGCTCGAAAGGACATCTTTATAGAAAGAGTTCATCAGCGTCGACTCAAGAGTCTGAGTTTGGACTAATAGTGCAACTAAACTTGATATGCCCAGTCTTCATTAGGACGAAGTGTTGATACATAATAGTTGATATGGCTGGCATCAGATCTACAGTTCAGACTTTCCGAAAAGAAGCATCACAGTACTCTGTAACTAAAAAGGTCATAAATGTCAATGCATATCTTAAAAGGAGACAATTTTGACTAAATAGTTATTACCTTATGCTAATGACAGATCCACATATAAACTGAAATAAATATGAGTGAAGAAGGACCTGCAAAGATGGCACCCATCAAGTGGCAGGCAACTCGAAACAACACTCTGTGGTCCAGATCAAACTCACATTAGGTAATGATACCATTCTTTAAATTTCATCAGTAGCAGACACGAAACCAGTATAGAGGACTAGTTGCCTTCATTTTTTAATGATTTGCACTCCTACCTTATCCCTATTACCTGGATGTGTGTCTTTTATTATCTCTTTAAAGATGGCACCCGCCATGCGCCAGTCAACTCGAAGCAACATGCTGCGGTCTAGATTTTACTCACATTAGTCAACCATGCTGTTGTTAAATCTCAGTAGTTGCAAATGTGAAACCCCTATAGAGTACCAGTCACCTTTACCTTGAAGATGGAGGCATCCACATTCCGCAATGAGCAGACGCCTAATTTTGCACTTTGGTCTGCTTTGACGCAAGGCCCATCCTTACGGCATGTCACAATTGATTTTCATATATCCTTCTTTACAACACCATCGTTTTTTCATAAAGTTATCTTGCAATTCTTATACATCCCCAACTTAGGTTGACTGATATTATTTTGCCGTTTTTTTATTCACAAATTAATCTGCTTCAAAGCAGCATCACGATACACATTATTCATCGATTAAGGATGGGTACGCTCTGAGTTTTATCATTTTCACTTCATAGGTCATTCTTGCAATTAGTCTTGAAATTTACGCCTGTCTGTGTTCACATACTTGCCCATGTGATGACCTATTTTGCAATCACGTATGTTTATTCCAGTCTTCATGTGGAATTGGCATTAACATAAGGTAATCATTTGTCAAAACTCTTCAAATTGTCCATTGACATTTAGGACCTTTTTAGTTACAAAATATCTTTTTAGTCCTTTTTAGGAAAGTTGCAACTATTGTTCTCATGCAACCCATATCACCATTATCTGTCACCATTTTGTCCTGGTCTTTATCAATTCCAGTTGCACTATTAGACAAAGCTCAAGCTCTTGAGTCGACATTGATGACTTCTATCTATAAGGATTCCCTTTTTAATCTACTTGTTTTTATTCAAATTAGCTTTTTGAGTATTTATACAATGATTTGTGAAATTATGACTTTAGTGCAATGACACTATTTTTTAGACTTGTATCTACTTTATAAAAGAATGTAGTTATTATGTTTGCATTTATATTGCATGTTTTGTCTATAGTATGAATAGTGTTTTGTCTCATGGCTTTCGGTTCAATATGACTGGTTATATTTTGAAAACAGTATTCAAAAAGGGACGGCGGGTAAAGCTTGTCAATCTGCACCACCTGCCTCTTGATTTGCTCCTGTTGCCTGTTGCTCCTTGTTGATGTCTTAAGTTATACCCATTCTTTAGAAATAGTAATACATTATAGTAACGTAGCCCAAAGGTGTTCCAGGCACTCCAATATTATCAATGATTAATGAGTGATTTAATTAAGAAGAAGGGCCAAGGGAACTATCCCATAGATTAGAGCCTTTTTAACATGAAAATATCCGCAAATATATCCGAAAATAAGCCCAGGTTTGAAAATGGCCTAAGTGAGGCCGAAACACGTGTCACATATGGACAATGTTGTGAATGGGCATTGTGCAAAATAAAATGTCCACCTGCAATGAATTTTTGGGGAATTTGGTGCATTTAATCTAATCACTCATTAATCATTGATAATATTGGAGTGCCTGGAGCACCTTTGGGGTACATTACTATAATGGTTACATTTTGATTAAGCAACTCCTTTCTACTTTATTTTATATTAGTTTGTATTTGTAAAATGATTCTTCATGTGTTATGTCAAAGAATGCTTTTATTTATGTGTTTAAAGTGGGAACTCCTATGATACTTACCCTAATAAATGCAACAGACGCCTAAGCCTTGATAAAGTGCTGGAACAAGCACAATATCTGTTTTAGCAAAGTAATTATGCAAAAAATAAAAAAAATGTATTGCGCACACCTGAGACATGGAGTTCTCTATGTAACAATATAAAATACACAGTCTGCCAATAATCACAAAAAAATAAATGGCACCCATCAGCATAGAGAGTACTTTCTGCCTCATTATAGAATACATTGTTTGAGGATCAGGCAACGGTTTGATATTCTTAATAAACATGCAATTCCTTCTTCCCTGGTTTAGATTTCTAAATGAACTGTGGATTATCTCCCAAGAAAGTGGCCTGGAAACCCTTCTGAATACGCAGATTAAGCAGCTCATTTCCAGTCAACATCCCAGCGAACCAGATCTCCCAAACCTGGTGACCAGCCTCTTCCATCTGCTGCTGGATCTGGCGGGCCAGGCACTGTCCACTGCATCATCAAGTCACCCAGATATGAATGGCAACACATCCGAAATCATCAAAAGCCTGTTGGATAGTTTCCAGCAGAGACTTCTCCAGGAACCCTGGCCCTCAAACAGCAACAATCATACACAAGCATTGGCACACATGCTGCAAACCATCATAACCAGATCTCTACTTTGGGAGGATTTTTCCATCAACTACCTTTTTCCTCAAAATGAGACCAGCCAATCGCTGGTGGTATTAGAAAGGCTGATTCAGGGATGGATTTCTATAGATCCAGTCGAACGAAACCTCGCCTTCAATTATAGCACAACAGTAATCAAAATATTCTCCATCCTGAACCAGTCAGATTTTGGACACTTGCCAGAAATGTTGCTTAATGTATTCAAGACTAACCAGAGCAGCACAGAGATGGTACCTACCTTGCTGGAGTCGATACGGCTTCTCATTCAGGTAATGAGGAAGAACAGTACCATTCCTACCCAGGTCCTTTCTGAGGTCTACCTTAAACTGGTCCTCAACTACCTTTCATCAGACCTGCATCTTCAAAGATTCCTCTTGATATTGAATCCCTACTTCAACCTCAGCAGGGAAATCCTTTCTTTGAACCTGGATGAGTTGAGCAATATTTCTGCAGAAGTACTGTCATTTCTTGAGCCACTCAACCTGCAGAATGTCTGTCGTACTGGCAGCAGAATTCCTTCGGCTGTACTTACTTTGTTTTCCAACTTCATACCCCAGGATGATCAAGAAGTGTTCCATGGTGTTGCGAACGCTACTCTTCAGCTCCTCAATTCAATGCAGATGTGCAAAAACCAACCCTCAAATTGCTCACACGCCATTGAAGAATTCCAACTACTCCTTGCTGGAGTGGTGAATTTTTTAAAGGCAGCGCAGAGTGGTCGCTTGGAAGAAAACTATGACACCGGTTTGTTCCTCCATTTTGGACCCCATAACGATGTCCAAATTTCACTGATCGAGAGTGTATTTGGAATTATTTTGTACTCCAGTGGAAGCCTTTGCCATGCACGGACAGCAACAGGAGTTTATGAAAGACTGCTCTTGGTGAGAAACCTGATCCTCAACCACACAGTTGGCACTGACGTTAATGCAAGCATTGCTTCACTGTTGTCGGGTGCTGATGAAAGTGGCCCGAGCAGCATACTTCAGGTGTTCACTTCATCAAACATTACAGAGCTACTCCTACAATTGCAGGCTATTATTATTGTCACTGACTGCACTAACCACACAGAGACAACTCCATTACTCTGCACTTTGGATGTCACGTTTCATCTGATGAGGTTTCTCCAAAATCAGCAGTTACCGAAAGCAATAAATCAGAGAATTACCCTTGTGACTTCAATCATTGCCTTCTGGATGGAGCAAATTAAGGGGATTCCACCTACAGACCAGGACATTATTTACTGTTATGAGTTTACAAAATTTGCCTTGCAAAACAATTCCATATTATACCTCATAAAGGCTTCCATTTTCGATGTTGCACAAACACTGAAAGAAATACAAACCAAACTTAACACTTCGTCTGCCGTGTCGGGCATACTGAAGGACCTGTTTGAGATAACGCAGCCTAACGGGTCAGTTAGATTGAAGTACAATGTATCCGGGGTTTCTTCATTGCCCATTATTGATCAAATGGAGACTGTGAAGGTTAAGATCCAGATTGCGCAGTGGTTCATAGTTTACGTCAACAACCTTGTGGAAGGAAGAGTCACCATTCAGGAGTCGTACCCTTTATACAGAATAACCCAGCTCCTTTTAGCTGAAGTGATAGCCAACATGAAAGATGATTTATCATTTGCCCCCATTTTCACCTTCATGAACCACCTGGTAGATGCATTTAGCCAATCTCACAGCCCTGCTGAATTGCTCAATACAGTTAAATTGATATTTGAAGAAGGCAATAATCTAGTAGACAACTTTATTCATCTCACACATAATATCCTACACATGCTGTTTCCAAATCAGACAGAGACCTTGCCTTCTTGGCCTACCTTATTAAATGAGGACTTCCAAAAAGCAATGCAGATATCATTGAACTTTGCCCAAGAGTACAGTGGGCAAGAGGTCCAAGCAGCAACAAACATGTCCATGATTCTCGAATCCATCAATAGGGCACTTGAGCTGCTAATCTACATCCAGGAAAGGTTTGCAATGACAGATTTGGAAAATCTTCAACTAACCAGTGCTCAAAATGGCACACTCCAAAAAGCATATGAAATATTACATGACGGAACCAGTATCCTATGGGCTGTTGATCAAGAAGGTTTAACTCAAGAAATGATTCACAGGATCTACAACTTCTCCCATCTTTTGTGCGTGAAAGGCTCACACATGACCTCTCTACAGAATTCCTTCACACTTGAAGCAAATATTGTGAACCTTGTGCTCTCTGCTATAAGTCCCTTCCTCGGAGAAAGCAATAACACCCAAGGAAATCCAGGGACCTGCTCTGCCAAGGACGCCCTCCATACATTATTTCAGATGATATTTCAAAACCAGACCCTCAGTGAGTCCTTGGAACAAGCCGAAAGCCAGATGCCATTCCAATGGTTGACATTTGAGAATTGCACTCTACTGAACACAACAGCTGAGCACGTTCTTCATCTAATGAAGGTAATCCGAGGATCATCTAATGAATTTAGCACTCAGTTTGATAGTGCACAATCAGATTCTATTAAGGAACGTCTGGCCTGCACCATCAAATCGCTGCACCTTTCGATTGGCTTTCTTTCACAGTTAAACACCATTTCCAAACTTCACATTTCTTGGGTCCAGTCTCTCCATGAGATGCTGGCTTCCATTTCTAAGGTTCTAGCAGAATCCAACAAAACATGTGACACAGGAGACAGCCCCATTTTCAACACCATTGACAGCATATTTAATAACCAGACGAGTCGTATATATATTCTAATTCATTTCATTTTTAACCACTCGCGGCAATATTCAGAGGCATCATCCAGCAGTGAAGCAGCCTGGGAGGCAATATCTAAATTCAGGACACTGTTTAACTCTTTATATGTTTTTCCTCGATGGAACAGCACCATTGACCATCTCCTTCAGGTGGCCCTGAATGTCTCCAGAACATCAGCAGACTCTCCATTTCCAACACTTTGGCACCTTATCGACAACCTACGCACTTTAAACTGGAGTAGAACTGAGTTAAATGCATCGATCAATATATTAGAAACTATGAAAACGGTGCTGGCATTAGGGAACAGTAGACTGGGCTCAAAAATGATAGCTACCTACCAGGCTCTTGTCGATATATTCAGAGAGGCCAATGCATCAGGAAGTTTGAATTTAACAAGCCCATATAACACTAGATTTTCCCCATATGCTGTCACAAATTGCCAGAGCTTGTTCAGAGAAGCTGCCCAGTCCTCTTTGTCCATTTGGAAAGCTGCAAATCTGTCAGTAGAGTGGATGGCCGATGACGTGATCTCCAGCTTAGCTTTGCTAACATGCCGTCTACTTAACGCAAATCAATCTGGTTTCAGCTGGGCCAGAGAGGTTGAGATAATTGACAAGATGATCTTCAGTCTGACCAGTCTGACTCCAGTTGGTACGGCACAATATTTCAACTCTAGTAGAGAATTTATTTCAGCACTTACAGACCTTCTGATGATCAATGCAAACACTACGGTCCAGCATGCCTTGGCAGGAGTTGCCAAAGTTCTGCTACCGCTGCTTAATGTTATGGAGGAGAAACGAGTTGACGGTTCTTGGACTTTGCCGCCCGGTCTTCATGGCATCTACTATTTTCTACTGAACCTAGTCAAGAATGCCGCTACAACCGATCTGAAATCAACTCCTGCCACACCAACTGTAGAAGCCCCGCAGGTGTTGGAAGCGCTTGGGAAGACTCTGGAGGCCCCTTCCTACACAAAGGCGTTAACCTCTGCCTCTGAAATGTTGCAACTTCTGCAAGACAGCACCAGTGAGACATCTGCCCGAGCAAGACTGGCTGAACAGTAAGCACATTTTTTTATTTTAAATATTTTCTGGTAATTGTTTGAATAGACCTATTGGGTTGAGCTTGGAGAGCCTATAACAGGATGCTTTTACAGATGTCAACCCGACTAACTAAGCAGTGTTGAAGCAAAGAGGCACAAACACTGCAAAAGTGATTGTTATGTTGTTTTTTTTTACCAGGGACTGGTCTGGGTTATTGTCAGGTCAAGAAGATGAACTTATGGAAAGCAGATACAGTGTATCTGATGGGGGCTATTTTTGGAATCATGTGTTTATCCAGGTCTGAACATTGTAGTTGATATTGCACAGTATTCGTGCAGTTTGTGCTAGGCTTCGGGGTTCCTGAAATAGGATCCTTCAGACAAGCAGAGGATTTGCATGATAATCCATAGCGGTCCTGCCCTTACCCACCGCAGGTGATAACGCATTATGATCCATGCAGGGTTGGTACATTAGTGCAGCACGTATTCTTGCACCACGAGAAAAGGGTCAGATGCAAAGATCCATGGATATCTGAGTGCATTAATGATAGTGGATTTTCCTCTCCCAAAGCAAGTGCTGGGCACGATGGTACATGGGGCATAGTACCTTAGCGCAGCGATGCAGTCCCCACCAAACTAGAGCTGTGGACGTGATCCATTCATCTTGGCGGGCTGGTATAGTGATGGGTCCTGCACATGGAATAGGGTCAGAGACAATGATCTATAGGGCTCTAGCTTGTTGCCTTAGCCACAGTGACAACACCACACCAGGCTCCCTACCATCTTACCAGATCAATAATTCTCACATTCTATAACTTTTTCAGTGTGCCCTTGACATGGCAAACAAAATGTGTGTGCTAACATTGGACTTTACCCGTTTGTTTGTGGCAGCACTGCAGACAGGATGGTTTCCTAAAATGTATGGTTGATGGAAGGCTTTATAGCATGATTATGAACACCATTATGACAAAAAAGTTACATTATTGAATAAGAAACCATCTTGCATCAGTGTTAAAACTCCTCCCAGCATTGGAGCATTCTTGCACTCTATGTACAAAAGAAACGGCCTCCTATTAAATAGGCTGTACTTTGCAAGGGATATATACATGTATGGGGTACGACGTCTTTTCATCGACACCCGTTTTTACAAAGGGTGTTTTTCTGCAGGATTTTTGCCGAAAAACTTTTCAAAATGTTTTTGGGGGGTGGGAAAGCGCATATAAGGGTTGGATCGGGGGTCGGGAATAACACAAAATAGGTAGATTATGGGGGACTTGAGGAGGAACCCCCCCTCAAAATAATGTAAACAACATTTCAAAAAATGTTTTGGCAAACATTCTGCGGAAAAAAAACATTGTAAAAAATGGGTGTTGAAGAAATGACATAGAACTATGTATGGAAGGATTCAGCTTTCTTTCTTGTCTAAAACATATGTTGTGCATTTGTTTTGTGTTACAGGTTTTTGAATTTAGAAGAGCCATTTAAAAATGTCACCTCAAACCAATCATCAGTCAGCCCATACAGATCACTGCTGAGCTGCTTAGAGAATGTGACGTCAGTGATAGCCAACCAATCCCGAGGTAAACTATCTTTCAGGAGTTCGGGGTCTCCCTTTAAACATTGTGGTGTGGTGTGCACTCACCCATATGAGATTTGTGGGATTTGTGGGATTTGGATCATCAGAATATAAACACTGAGTGTTTCCTGGACATGATGTGCATCAAGACAGCTCTTGTTTGTCTTCTTGCAATTCTGAAGTACCTGCTGTTGGACCAGGTGCACATACAACACTGGGTTGTCTGGCAACTCCTTGGCAGAAGAAAAGGAGGCAGTGTCACAATGCTCTTACCCCTTTGCCCATGGGACGGATTTTGCCTTAATTGGCCGTCAGGTAGTTCAGGGGTCAAAAGAAGTCAATTTGGCTGCACATATTGTAGAAAAGGTATTTCTGCCTCATTTCTGGACATTACGGGCCTGATTTACAAAAATGTTTTCAATGGGACTTTCCCATGTTAAAACATTTTTGTAAACCAGGCCCTAAATTCTCTGGTTCGTTAAAACCTCCAATGCACTGATTGGCTGGCACATTATGGCCTCTCTCGGTGGAGCAGCAGTTCCTTCAGCCAATCAGAGACTCCGGCAGTGGCATCAGTGTGGGGCAGTTTCCGGGTTACCTGCCCAGCTCTAGTGACTGCCACATGCTTACTTTGTGTTTGTACCGATAGAATCCAGTGCCACTTAGTTGGTATTTTAGGTAAAGGCAGAACTGAAGCAAGAGAACTCTGTGTCCCCGTATGTTTCCCTGCAAAAGAAGGGTTGTAGGGGTGCACTCATATCCATTAAATTCAAAGTCATGTAGAATTCAATTCAATAGTTAATTATCAATTTTTCGGTGCCAACCTATTAGACCTGTGCTACCAGGTCTATAACAAATGGAAAACAAAAATTGGTGTCTCAGAAACACACTGAGACACAAATAGGTGCACTCTAAACGCAATAAATATTGCGAAATAATTCCTAAACTCATTACTCATTAACTAATTTCACACTCGTAACTCAAAAAGTTCAAAATAAAACCTTTATGTTATTTTAACAAGTCAGTAATAATTCATAACATAGTCTACCAATTCATTTGGTCATTACAAGTCCATATCATCACAATATTGTTGCAAAAAACAAATTCACAAAACAATAATGAAATTGACATAATGTAACTTATTTGCAAGAGCAATTCACTGCATACGTTCACAGAATCAAAATCCACTGAATTTCTATTCATTAACTAAACTCTATGTTCATGATACGATATTTTGACCCGGGGTCCGGTGCCGATGTTAAATTTGACCACCTCCACTCGGTCTAATAATACGCGTTTCGGGCAAGGTGCCCTTCTTTAGGTATAATATTGTGTTCAATTTCCTAAAAATAAATAAAATAATAATTCATGAAGTCAAGATCTATTTATTAAGTTGATAAAGTGTTATCGCTTTCATTTAATTCATTGATTAGTAAACTAAAAAGAATCCTACTTAAAGTTCAATACACTAACCTGTGTCTCACAGACCCATCTGCTGGACAGGTACATCGATATCTGGCAAGTTTCAGCTCGCTTTACTGAAATCAAATCAAAGTGATCTAATTAAGACCCATACTTAATTCCTAATTTAGGTAAGCTAACAACTATCTATCAGCTATTCTGAGGCGGGACATTTCGCTTGATGCCGCGGTGTCCCGCACAATAAACAGAACTACTATGATACGTTAACACGCTATAGTCATTGGCATAAATGCCATCCTCAATCCATCATGGACTCACCTCTGAGCCGATGTTATACCCCCACGGGGATATTTTCCTGGAGAGTTTCTGTTATTTCCTGGACAGCCTTTCTCTATTGGTTGAAACCGAGGATACAATTTATACACAAGACCAGCACTACGTCACTAGAGTTCTTGGATGTTTTAGTGTATGTGGAAGGAAATAAACTATCAACCACTGTTTACACGAAACAGACTGATAGGAATAGTTTACTCCTAGCTTCAAGTTTCCATCCGAAGAGAACAGTGGAGAGTATACCATTGAGTCAGTTAATGAGATACAGGAGGATAGTCTCTGAGGAAGATGAGTTTGACAAGAAGGCGAAGGAATTAACCACCAAATTCCTGCTGAGGGGATATGATCCGGTTCTAGTACAACGAGACCTTGAAAAAGTAAGGGAGAAATCGAGGCATGATATGTTGCAGACAAAGAGCAGAAGTGAGGAGGAGAAGTTGGTTTTCGTAACTACATATTCACAACAGAGTTACCAAAATATCGTATCATGAACATAGAGTTTAGTTAATGAATAGAAATTCAGTGGATTTTGATTCTGTGAACGTATGCAGTGAATTGCTATTGCAAATAAGTTACATTATGTGAATTTCATTATTGTTTTGTGAATTTGTTTTTTGCAACAATATTGTGATGATATGGACTTGTAACGACCAAATGAATTGGTAGACTATGTTATGAATTATTACTGACTTGTTAAAATAACATAAACGTTTTATTTTTAACTTTTTGAGTTACGAGTGTGAAATTAGTTTATGAGTAGTTAGTTTAGGAATTATTTAGCAATATTTATTGCGTTTAGAGTGCACCTATTTGTGTCTCAGTGTTTTTCTGAGACACCAATTCCCGTATGTTTCCCTCCCAGGCACTATGAGGTATTTTCTGCAAGACATCTAGTAGCTAAATCCATACAACTCAAGATTCCATCCTTCAAAGATTCCCAGCCTTGTGAGGATGCTTTCATGAATGAACTATTAAGCCGAACAGATCCCAATGAAGTTCTTTCAGAGCAAACAGTGCGTCTCATGCAGTGGGGCAGGATTCGGGGAGAGTGCTTTTTGATAGATAGTGTCCTCTTTAGAAGGAACTCTGCCTTTCTTTGCGCATGGGGAACTCATGTTGAAAGGGTGTCCAGCACCGTGCTAACTGCTGCAAATGCTGACCAGCAATCATGACATATCGTTCTTATGTTTACATGCACCGTGGAGTTCTCAGCCGTTCAGTAACACGCTTATCCTTTTTAGGAGATCTGGAGGAAGTATTTCAGCTCATCCAGGATGTTTTTGCACAAAACTATACATTTGAAGACAGCTCCCTGGTTCCAGAAATCCTAGGGCTGAAGGCAAGTACTAGTCACATTGTGTATCTGGAAAGTGGTGTGGTGGGGGAAAGGGGTGGTACTTGAGCACCCAGTATTAGTCGCTGCCCCTTTAATGCTTCCATCTCTGCTGGAATGACATTTATTGAATGGCAGGAATCGGGGCCTGTCGTCCTCCCTACCTCAGTGTCTGCCTCCCATGCTGCCATTCTAAGCAAAGTGAAGGATTTGGAAAACAAATCTAAAGTATGTTCAGTCTATTTACTTATTTATTTATAAAGCGCTCCTTACCCTAAGGTATCTGGGCGTATAATCAGTCTAGTAGTGATAACTCTTTGACGTGTGGGCAATCCATCAGCAAGATCCTAATGATCTCCCAGTACATAGCTCTACCAACAGGGAGATGTACCTCCCCCACTCCGATGGCAAACGTTTACTGGAGCATTATCATTAATTGATAACCCTGGAAGGCCTTGCTTCAAAGCATGGACCATGAGCCCTCCATGGTGTCCAGTGCAGACAAAGCCTCCCCTTACAGCCCAGTTCAAGACCTCATCTCAAGGTACACACTGAAACCTTGACTCATCAGAATTATCGGCAGCCTTCTTTTGGCTTTAGTCCGAGTTCTTTACCAGGAGCCTCTTGCTGCCTGCACTCAGAATGCTTATCAACCTACTGACCAGCAAGCTCTTCAGTAATACCTTTGGCCACTGTGAATGAGGAGTTGGCTCTTTGGTTTACCCCTTTTGAAAGCCTTTCACTATTAGAATCTGGTTGCCAGAACTTGATGCCTATTGAGGATCAGCACAAAGACATTGATTTGGCATCGAATCACCTTTTTGATGAGTGCTGGGTGAAAGCTGGATTCTTCTCTTGTCTAAAGCCCCATGGGACACTGCCCTGTGTACCCATAGTAAATGGCTCTTTGGATCTACGTCAGAGGGTTGGATTGGCTCCAGCATCCCAAAGGCCTGGTAGTGTGGTCTAGGAGAGGGAGGCACAGGCTAGGACATGGGTTTATGTTCTGTGTGGTTCTGGCCAGTGAGATGTTTCACAGGCCAGATTTCTAGCTAAGGCATGGATGCTCCCCTGTGAGCTTATGTCACGCATCTCTTCTTCTCCTGGTTGGTTTGCAAATCAGTCATAGTTTTCATATTCATCATGTTTTGGTAGCACCTCGCCTAAGCAGCCATGGATGTATTGGAATACTAAGCAGTATAACTCTATTGACCAATTCTCGCCCAAGCAAGCTCATATTTTCATTCATCGAGTAGCTTGTGTGCCGATTTTGGATTAATGATGTCCAGAGGTTTCAGACACATGGTGCTGCTCACACAACAGGCAGTCACCTTTAGGCAGTCCTTTGAGGTACAATGGATTGGGCAAGAAATATGATCTGGTGTGAAAGGCTGGCATTTGGTAAGATGTTTGTGCTACAAATAGCAGTAGCTTTGCACAAGACGGTTAGCAACTTGCATATTATTCTGCCCCGCCAAATTCTTAGTAGTTACATAGGAGCGTGCATGGGCAGCCATTATTGTCAACAAATTCTTTAAGTGTATTGGAGAGACAATGTAGAAACCAACCTTCCTCAGTAATACATCCTAGCCTGTTATTCAGGCTGGCAGGGGAAGGTCTACTTCTTTTTGTCGCTCTAATTATTGGAGTGTGATCTGTTTCTAAAGGCTTCCAGTTGTAGTGGATAAGGAAATTGACGCATAAGAAAATCATGTGAGCACATTATATGATAAAGTGAGGAAATAGAGATGACAAGTAATACTTTCTTGTTGCAAAACCAACAATTAAACCCCATCCCTCATCTCTGACTGTCTTTCTGCTATCCATGAATGGTGTGCTGCCAATGACCTCTGCCTTAATGCCAGAAAGACTGAGATTCTACTCATCGGTTCACCCACTCCCTCCTTCCCTGCAGCTCTCTGTCCGGCCTCTCTTGGCCCCCTTCCTGCTCCTACCTGCAAGGCAAAAAACCTTGGGGTCATCTTCGACTCCACACTCTCTCTCCTCACATATCTGACCTCTCTAAGAAGTCACACTACCTGCTACACCTCCTCAGAGGTATGCTTCCTTTCCTCTCCTTCCCCCAGAAACTCACTGTCTCTAGAGCCCTGGGTCTCTCGAAGCTGGACTACTGCAACAGCCTCTATTTAAATCTGCCTGCCTCTACTCTCCGCCCTTTGCAACTCATCCAGAACAGGACTGCGAGACTTGTCCTTGGCCTCAAGCCCAGGGGCCGTATCTCTCCAGGACTGAAATCACTACACTGGCTCCCAGTGGCTGCGAGGATTAAGTTCAAAACCCTCTGCATTGTCCACAAGGCCTTCTGGGGCCTTGGGCCAAAATACCTCAACTCTCTCTACCTAAATATCTTCCTTCTCGAGATCTTCGCTCATCTGCCTCCAACTCCCTCATGGTCAGCCGCTTCTCCAAGCAACGAGTTGAGGATAGATCTCTCTCCGTAGCAGGGGCCTCCCTCTGGAACAGCCTCCCTGCCTCCGTGAAACTTGAGGAGAACCATCTCTGTTTCCGGAAGCACCTCAAAACCTTCCTCTTTGCCTCCGCTTTCTCTCCCCCTCTCCCCTGCTAAAATCACTGAAACTGCAGTGAATCTGCAACTGGGCCACTCACGATCTCGGTCCTTGGCCCAGCCACTCTTCCCTGCATTGCCTCCCCGGCAACCCCTGCACTGCGGGACTGTCTCTGTATCCCTACAGCCCCCCCTCCCAGCACTTGTCTGCACTTAACTTGCACTTGCCACCAGCGGGCCCTTATTATTTATCTTGTATTCTACTAACACTGTACTGCATTTTCCTCTCTCCCTTTCCCCCTGCACTTTTCCCTTCCCCTTATCCTTGCACTTGCGTGATCTGAATGTCACCTGGCCTAGTAGGATCGTTGTCTGTCTTCCCCTTGTCCCCCCCTGCCTCGTCTCGCCTTGAAATACTTGTGTATAGGCGCGTTACAAATGCCATATCATATCATATCGTATCATCTCACTCAAGTGGCTCCTCATGTGCAGTTACTAACTTAGGATGGACCTCACAAAGAGGACACAGAGAAGCCTGAGCAGTCCATCTAAATTTCTCTCTTTACTAGCCCGTTCTACTCATGGTGCTACTCCTTACAATCCTAGGAATGCTGATAAAGGGGAAGAGATGATTTTTCCTAAATGCCCGCTCATGTTTCCTTTCTTTGTTGATAGATCTCTCAGCTACAGAACCTCACCAGCCTGTTGTGTGAGCCTGGAAGCTTCGGCTCAGGTGAGGAAGCCTGCCGACTACCTTGCCAGTATATTCTTCAAGTCCTGAACACTGTGGAGTTGGGCATTAAACTACCGACAGAGTCCAAGACAGCTTCTGGCATCATGATGCGTGCAGCTCCCGGCACGGCCGCAAGCAATTCTTCCACAACTGGCACTTTTCTGGATACCATTCTGCAAAACATTGCTAGCGAGATAAACTCTATCAACTGGTAAAGTTTCCTTTGTTATTATATACTGTACAATTAGGGTTTGCATTATTTGTAATTGTTAAGAAAGTGAGCATTGGCTGGCAAAATAACTGGTGACTTTGTTGGTTACATTCCAGGCCTATGCAGCCACTGGAATTCACCAGTGGATGTTCGTCTGTAACGTGTGTTAGGAACTCACTCATGCGACACTCACCGAACAAGTTAATAGTTTCACTCATGCAAGCACATATGTAAACATATGGAGCCTACATTTGTTGGTAGACTAACTGGCCCAACGATTATTGGCTCGCACCAGTATGTAAAGGCTGTGCTCTTCAACTCAATTGTGAACCTGGTTTAAATAGAGGTGCGATCCTCCTCCTCCGATCTGCGGAGTGTACGATTCTGGAAGAAGTCTTCTAATGCTCACACCTACAGATATGCAACAGCAGAGTGTAGTTCAGGGTGGTAAGTGACCCCTCATTAGACATAATGTAATCAAATGTTCTCCTCTCTCCCACCCTCCTCAGTCTCCATGGCTGTCTGCCCTTTATCTCAGAATGTCTGTCTGGTGTAGACCTCTTTCTCCGCCTTCTCAATCAGTGTAAAGTTCAGCTTACCACTCAACACACTAGGAGAAAATCAGTTTGCTGCTGATGGCTATCCAGCCAATGCAATGACAAATCCATCAGTGAGGTTTAGAGCAAGAACCTGCTTTTTCACCGTCTGTGCCTGTGTCGCAAAGCTAATAATCGCACCCTAATGAAGGCTTTTAGTTAATCACAACACCTGAAATCTTCATCAACAGAGTGGACGTACTCCTCAACCAATAGTTGAAGTGCTGACTTTTTTTGCTGTAAAAGATCAGTGTTCAGCCTCCATAGCATCGATCCTCTCTCCTCCGCAGGAAAAATCTGGATTAGGGTTAATATGGGCCGGATCAGAGACTGTAGTTTCTCCTATATCCATTTCTAAGACCATGTCCAGTCAGCTGCTGACATGAGAAAATAATGTGTACGGAAGTGAGAGCCCTGTAGGTCAGAGACAAAGTGTAGTCTCTTTGCAACAGGTTGTGGACATGCCATGGCTATCAGTGCTTAGTGAGTTATCATGTCTACAAGCAATTCATGATCAGGCACCAAACTACCACCTCTTTTATGGAGTGTTGGATCTTGAGCCCTGTTTAGGTCACCCTGTAATCTAAACAGTATTCCCAGTTAAATCCCTCAGTCTAATTTACAACACATCCAAAAAGTCACATCCCCAAATGTCATAGCATACACATTTCCCATGACATACCCCCAATACACACCAGAGCCAAGATGAAAAACACTTATCCAAAATAGTGTGCCCAACAGAATATTGTATATGTTTATGGAATGACATAGCTATCCCCCTGAGTTTAGAGTGAAAGCAGCATGAGATTAAATAGTACATTGTTTTTGCATCGAGCATGTTCCCTCTCCTTCGGGAACAAGTAGGTTTCCTGCAATAATACCACGTCGCTGCCTTGTCTCGTGACAAGGATTGTATGTTGGCTCCCATTTATTGAGTTTTGTTCTGGGATGGTTGGTTTGGGCCAGACTAGATGCCCCCTAAAGCTCTCCCAACCTCCACATGGGCTCCCTCAACCCTAGAATACACCAGAGAAGTCTGGGCAAACACTGTCCAGAGCCCTACCTGCACACTCACTAGCAATGTGGACCACTGTCCCTACTTTGTTTTAACAATTTAGAGCACAACCTTTAAAAAAAATGATACTAAAGATCCTGTTCATATTATACTGTCTTTATACAATAATTTTCTTATATGTTGTACACGAATCATAACAAATCAATCAACATATTTATAATCCAAAAATTCTAAAGAAAATACACAGACAGGAAAAATAATTCCTATTAGTTGAGCTTCTATTCAAACTCCCGCCAGCACACACACATCAAGTTTTATGAATTTTACAACATAAATTAATCAAACAAAATTCACAGTGTTTCACAAAATAATCCCAAACCATACATGAGGGTTGATGTTGTCATGAGTCCTACGTGTTTCCTTCATATATCCGTAACATGTATAGAAAAAAAATCCAGTTACTGCCATACCCATATCTTTTTTTAAAGAAAAGTATCTCAAAGTCAAATGCCAACGTCATAACCAAAACCAGAATTGATGGTTGAATGGAACCAAACTCTAACTTGCCATCAAAAATCACTTTCTTTAATCCACATATCCAAGCTTAGTAAGGCAATATCAAAATGACCCTCCTCAAATGTGGGAATGAAGAAGGGAGAGCCCCTGGAACAATAGAAACAAAAATTGAGATAGTCAGCCAAACGAAATAAACATAAGTACAAACTCCCTCCACCTCACCCATGCAGTGCGGTGTGCAGCATCTTGGAATTCTTCTTTAAGCTTCTACCCTGGGATAGGGTCGGGCATAATTGCAGAATGCCCCCAATCTTCATAAACACTGACACGAAACAAGGATTCATATTATAATACCGCTGCATGCTGAGGACCAACCCACGTGCTCACCATCAAAGTGCAACTTACCTGCATAAGGAAAGCGCTGCAAGCAACACTGCCCGTTCAAATAGGATCTCTTCAAAAGGCCCGCAAACCATAATTCATTCAGTTCAACCTATACCTTATTGAATCATACAGAAAACGGCATGTGCCTTAAGTCTCCATGAATAATACAACGGTGAAGATTTACCGACCCTGACCCTGTCACAATGGGCTGTTCAACCCTTTCGACATTTACTGCATCCCCTTACCCATTCTTCAGTGCCCCTCACAAGATTCTCTGCATGTCTGTGTGACCCGCGAAGAGCAGGTTTCTCAACTGGCTCATTCACACGTGCCTTAATCAAACCATACCACTGACCCTCAGACAAATCGTCCAACACAATCACCCAACATCAAAACATCTTGCAGCACAACAATATGACACACACAACGGAACACCTAAACTGAGCCCAGAGAACATCCACCCACACCAAGAATTCTGTTAAGCCAAAAGGGGGAACAGATAGGACGCAAAAGGGGCGAGGGGACATTAATACACATATAACACATAACGCAGTACATTGAACCTGCCCATGCATCCCTAGTGATGCGGCAGCAGAACCATCCCAGCTCTGGTGGAAATAACACAGGCGTTAGAGACTAGCAATTCTATATAAAGCAAAATCCTTCTTGCACGGCAAACCAATCTCTCAAACAGGTATCAGCCTCATGCATGGACCAGACCATATTCCTGTGAGTGGAACAAGTCCCCTTAAAGTGACTCGCAGACTCTAGATCTGGCTGAGCCCATATGGTAACACCAGACCCAGCTCTTAATCAGGCAGGGCCTTGTCGTTGTGGTGGGCTCAGGTGTTGGCCATTCTTGACCAGCTCGTTTATTCTCTTCATCAAGTATTCATGTCGTGCTCGCATATCCCTTAAGCTTTCCCTTTAATGGCATAGGACATATGAACAGCCTAGATGTCCCTCCATGATGCATATCATGGCAAATTTCGATCGAGCAAATATCATGAAATGAGGGACCCATACCCACAAAGGCCATGCGTGACCACAAGCACTAGCAACCCGATCATCTTCCCCCCTGACATGATAGTAGCACCCAGGGCACTATGTCCCGTGAGATCCCGCCACTCATGGAGCCGGGCTTTTTGGCGAGCACAGATCTTATACCCCTAATTTTACAGGAGGACCTAGACTGTCACTTCTTTTCAGAGAGACCATCCTGGGCAATATTCTCCCTTCCAGACAGATAAACAGAAGGAGCCATCACAATGGAATAATGACTAGGCACCTCCAGCCCAGGACACGAGACAGGGAACCCTAATCCCAGACACGAGTTCAGGTGGCACAGAAGTATCCCCAGTGACTTTAGATTCAGAGTATGTAACTAAAGGGAAACCCAGACAATAAATTTGGTGAGAGCACAGAAAAGCACCTTAAATGATGACAGATACACAGTAAAAATATAACCGCCATGTTTTTGTGCAGGAAATTCAAAGAAAGCATGTGATAGGGATTTCAATTAAATATTAAAATAAAACATATTACAATCATTCCACACACAACAATGTGTTAGTGCAAGAATCCTGCCTTTCACGCCTCAGCCACTGACCAAGACTAAATAAGTCGACTCTCACCCCAGGATCACCTGCCTTAACGATGCCACTGGGGGCTCTAATTGCCGTATTAAACCTAGAAATGGAGGCACCTTGTGCGAAGCGGACTAGCACATGACCATGCCACCCAAAAACGAATTCCAACCACACACACTACCACCCCGCAAACACGACGGCAGTAGTTGAATGGACGCAAGGGTCCGCTACAACACATCACATCCATAAGTGCACCCTGCCTTTAGCCCTTTTACCCGCCTCCCACACCGGTACAATTCTCTGCAGCAGCCATTAGGTAATACTGCTCGTACATGCATCTGAAACACAAAAGTACAAAATTAATTGAGCTTTTATTATATCACATTTCATGCTGTGGCCCAGCATCTAACCACAGGAGCGGGATTCGAACCCATGATGCACAACTCGTTGTCCCTGAGCTATCCTTCTGGCCCAAAATACCTCGAAATTCCTGATAAGAGGCTGGCAGCGGGGTTACTGCAAGTCTGTCGTCGATGCAGGGCAGTCTGGGGCGCTCAGGTCCCAGGAAGCCTGGGCAGGTGTGTGAGATTCAGGCTCACTGTTTCCATGTCCATTACTTAGTCTACAAGACGCTTCCACCAAGGTAAATGTACCCAGGTCCCTTCTTCTTCACAGCGGGCCAGTGGATTAAGATGAAATAAAATCTAAAATCTTTTGTCTGTTGAAGGTGTTTCATATATATGTGTGTCATGATTACTTTCAACCTCCTCTCATAACAGGGCATTTGTGCAGCCCACATTACCGGCAGGGTATTGTGGTGCTCTGGACACGTAACAGGACTTTATTGATACCCAACTCACTGGTACTTCTCATCAACACCAGAAAAAAAGAAGAGCTGAGTTGACCCTCTGGGACACAAACCTGTGATCATGAAGTCAAGCACAGATCCCTAGCGCGGGTTCATTAATCCATTAAGAAACAGGCTCCTTGGCTGTCACCACATACAATCATGAAGGAATAGGAGTAAGCTCGATGGTCTACTGATGAGGTAGCTATGGACAATGTTTCCAATAATTCAGACCACATTTTTAGCAATCAGGCTTTATTTTCACAACATTCCAACATTACCATATTTCACTTGATTCTCTGTTTTTGTGGTACTTTTAAGAAAAAGTAAATGGCCGCCAAATGTTTTGAACTTCAACTACATCATCTCTAGCCAGCAGTGTCAATGGTGAAGGAACCATGGGAGTTGTAGTCCAAAGCATCTGGAGAGCCATATAACCAGAAACCATCACATTCACATGGGTTCAGGGCTGCGTTGGCCCCTTCTCCAGACGATTCACAAATGTACAGCATGTCATTAGCCTAAGAGGGCATCCTACTATGTGATCCCTCGTGTTCTGCAAACTTTGACCTATTTTACAAAATTCAGTGCCTTTCTAAAAAATACTTACAATTAGGCCCTTTGATCACCAGATCGTGCAGAATATATATCTCGGGTTTTGCGCCTCCTGTAAAACGTGCAATCTTTAACAAAGCAAAGGCTTCTGGGAATGTGTATTCACTTCATGTGGCACATTTACACTGTCAATGTCTTTAGAAAGTTGCAACATTCTGGAGACGGCAGTGACTTAGTCTTTCTTTCGCCTGATCACTGAACACATCTGCATTTATTTCACAAGTGAAGCAATTGTAGACTTTGTAAAGTCCCGGGAATCTGTTTCTTTTTATCTAGAGGAGATAAATAGTGCATACCAAGCTCATGATGTTGTTAGCTTGTATTCTGTTGCCGCTCTTTAAAATGTCATATCACCATGGAAACTGAATACAGTGCAGGTGGAGCTGGCAGGATATTTGTTAAGGGTGGAGGATAATTGCACTCTTTTATTGTCAGGCTCGATTTGTGTGCATGTGTTGCACAAACAGAAATGTAATTTTCAAACCTGGAATTTTAATTTATGTATTACATTATTCGTATTACTTTATTCACCTATTTATTGAAGAGTTTTTTTGAGCTCTGCTGATTATCTTCCAGTCAATTCTGAGCACTGGGTGGTTCATATTGAGTGTTATAACCTGGGGGAGTCGCGTGGCACTCCGCCATTGACCAATTTCTGACCCACGAGCCAGAATGGCTCACAAACACAATAAAAAGGCCTGACATGATTGGTATGATATGATTGGTTATTTATAACAAGTTTAATACCCAGAGGTTTCTAAGCGTGGACCCAGGGATCGAACCTGTGTTTCTCCGTGTCGTCTTGCTTCCAAGGCGAGCACCTTGCACCTGAACTATCCTCCTGAGACTGGAAATTGGCCAATTGGAGGAGGAGCCATGGGTCTCCCAGACCTCACCGCCGGTAGGGCTGTCAGTGTGGCACTCCAGTGATGAGAGGGGGTCCTGTGCAGACAGCCTTGCAGCTGGCAGGTCTCTCAGCACTGCGCTCCCTCTCATTATGGGAGAGCCAGGAGGAGAGCCCTGCCTCCCACCCGCACTGTTAAGGGTGCCGGGGGAACACCTGACAAACACAGACCAAGCACAGTGAATAAACTCTTGATCGCAACCACTCCTACTTACCATGTAATGTTGGGGAGCAGATGGCTCAACCCCGTTACGGAATGTACGCCGGAATGCCCCACCACCACACACTCTCCTTGCCAGGCCACACCTAGCAGATGTGATGCAGCTGCAATTGTAGACCTATTCATCCCTCCTCAATACGCTGTCTGTGGTTGCTGGGAACTCACTAGTTCCCAGCAACTACTCCAAGTAGATTGCTTTTTTAACCCCCGCTTGACCTCAAAGGATTATAATAGCTTTATAGACCACACCCTCTTGCGTACCTGGAGTTATGGCAGTTTGTAAGCTCTTCATTAGCTCATGTAGTTGTGCTCATCCCTTCGGCAAGGGCAAAATATTAGTGAATGACTGAAAAAGAACATATCCAAATTAGCACTGAATGACAAACAACACTTGGTGCTCTTTTATTCAGACACTGTAATTCCATTTATTTAATCGCTCATACTGTGTCCAAAGCTAACAGTTTACTGTGACCACAGAACACAGTTTCACTTGTGACATCATGGCTATTGAATTTAAATAAAAACACATTCCTGAGCACCTAAATGAATTTAAACAATATTGGATCATGAGGAAACTCACAGAGACAACACAACGCATTTTGTGAATCTTCATTTGGCTAATTTAACTCACAATCTCTACCCCATTTCACATTCTAAAAAAAGTATCGGAACCTAGTTATTTGTTCACACGATTGTACATACAGATCTCTATAACTTCTTTCGGCTCTAGTTTTTTATACTCTACTTCTCTCACATCAGACTTCCTTTCTCCTGACTAAGTTATCACAATTAGCTGAAAAATATTTACATTCTGTAATGAGTACTTAACCTTATTCTCTATCATATTGAGTTAAACAAATTATCAGACCTTTTGTCCTAACCGTCACCTTCTCAAATAAATGTTCCTCTATCGCACTCCTTACCACTATGTATTTTCCTTTAGGAAACAGCTTGTAGCAGCTTCCTGTTTCCACTAGGTTTACGTAGATACACCTCCATGATGCACCCGGACATTACATCAATGTGCAGCTAAATACATATGAGCGAGTATCCATCCTCTGAATCCCATAGTGACCCCCTGACATCTTGCTCCACTTTCTCCAATTCCCACCATTTAAAGTCACCCATGTTGATATTGTTTGAAATGATCTACCAATGGTACAGTCATCGTTCTCATCCTGGTCTCAGGTCGCTGTTCTATAATCCACAAGCTGACAGCCCTCATTGTTTTCCAAATGTACATTTTTTTTTTACACTTACGCTTAACTGTATACATCACATTACTGCTTCTGCATTTGTGTGAGCCATTACCTTCCATTCTTTATCCTTAAGGTAATCTACTTTGATCTTGCTAGCATATTTACAAGCACTAATCCATTGCGATGCCAATGAATTATTGCAGTAAGGAGAACCCGGCACATGGTCAAATCTTTTTTTGGAGTCTTAGAATATGAGGCAGTATAGACTAAGAAGCCCTTCTTGAAACCAAAATAGCTTGCTTTTAAATTGAACCAATTGAGTGTATGTGGCAGTGCCTTGAAATAGATCCCCTAATCTCGTTACTGTGTTTATGAAATGTCATTACACATACTACTTGATCGTTGTCACTTTTTTTGTCTTCAAAGGCCTCATTCTGTCTGCACAATCTGTTCTTTCAGCAGATCTTCTCACTATATCCTTTGAATATCCTCTATCTATCAATCAATCACACATTTTTGTGCACTTTTATACAGCCCCAGGAATTGTCCATAAGGAATATTTTGCAGCGATACTTTTGGACGACAGCTACTGAATTCCAGTGTTGTCTTTTTACCTGTCAACTTTTTATAAAATGCACTACTCAATTTTCCAGGATCATCTTTGAGAAACAAATAAAGAAAAGGGATTTCTTTATCACTTACCATTAAGGTAAGCCTTAGATTGGAGTTCAACTGATCTATCCAGTTATGAACTTCTTCTACAACCAAGCCTTGTTTCCTCCAAATAAAAGGAATGTCATCAATGTATCTAAATGATTTAAAAAGTGGATCATTATCGTTCCGGCTGTACAGAATCTCAACTTTAGAAATAAAGATGTTCACTAGGCTTGGTGCAAATGTTGAGCACATCTATGTTTTAATAAGTATTTCTTAACGTCAACAGTTCTAATATAAAAGGCGTTGGCACCTCTTGGTGTAGATCTAATTCATCAAATTTTTCTGTCAACACACTAATTTCCTCTCCATGAGGAATGTTTGAACAGATATAATAAATCTGTTTTACTATTGGACTCAAGACCCTCAAATGGCATGTTGTGAATCTGAGAGGAAGGTAGGTGTCTGAATTGCTAGAGGAAGAGCCTTCCCCACCCGTGCGGCAGCCTTCTGGAACAAACTACCGACATGTCTTAGACTGGAAACTAACCTCCACTCCTTTCGCAAGAAACTTAAAACCATGCTCTTTAAATAATTCCAGATAGGATTCCTCGACCACTGCTGTCTTAATCTCTCTATTTTCTGACCTATCCCGTCTCCTGTCTTGTCTTTTATTGTTTGTCCTTGTCTTCACGTATGCGCCCGATGTTTGCGAGCAGTTAGCGCAATACAAATAAACAAATAAAAAATAAAATAAAAATAGAGGTTTAATAATGAAATCTATATTTCGAAATAGGCTCCTGTGTGGATTTATGTATATTCGGGAGCAGCAAGTCATGTCCTTTAAGGGGGCGCAACAGCAAAGGTGTCAACAAAGGCAAAGAGATGCCCAAAAATGCAGCAGGCCCTTCATGTTATTGTTTCCCTTCGCTGCATGTTCACCACACTGCAGACAGACTCTGTGTGCTGTGAGATACTGCGGCATGGTGTGTTAGGAGGGACACAGCATTGGCGTCCGTAAAAATGTTTTCGCGAAACTGCCCCTCTCCTGACTTGTTTAGACTCACCGACACCCTGGAGCTGCAACTCCACGCTGGCCACATCAGAGAAGGGAGACGATAAGCAAACACAAAAAGAGGGAAACAGGATGAGTGTATTATTGTAACAGTATTTGAATGAATTTTCTGTGAATGGCTGCAATCTGCAAAGTTTGCAATTTTATTGCAAAACACAAAATCACTATCGGCTGGATGCGCTGGAACCTAAAAGAAGAAGGACAGACTGCGGTCAAAATTATCTTCGTTAGTAATGACATCATTTTGAGTCAATGAAAAAGTAACGATTGAGTAACGAAACACAGTGCTTGATATTTTCAACATTACCTGAAAAAGACAGCATTGAAAAAAACTGGGCTTGAGGTGTCCAATGGCTGCATGCAACCGGTTATGGCACGCTGTATACAACAACTGTACTTACATGGATTCCCACCCTCCTGCTCCTGAATACGGTAGAGTGGCTTTCAAGCTGGTCTTATCAAAGCACACTCAACCCACCTCCTTTATTGTCCACTTTGGAAACTCACTGGTGCCCTCCACAGGCTTCCAGTATCATGTTGGCAAATTAGTCACCCCCCATGATGTGCCCTTAGGAAAGATCTTTCAATCTCCATGCGTCCCTTTGAGAAACGAGCTCATGGTTGGAGGCCTTTTGTCCGGCATAATTCGGAGATTGTGTTAATGCTTTGGCTTAGCCACTGTGCATTCCGTGGTCCTGCTGGATCTGGGAGTGATTTCTAACTATGGCATCAGACTAGGAATCTGGCTCAGCGGGAACCTATAGTGCACCTGTGCAAAATGGAGAAATGCGGAAGCCACCAATTTAAGCCCATACCTATATGGCTTGGGTTTGACAGTTTGATGGCCTGCAAGTATTCCACTGAGGGAAAGACCGTAATATGGCTCCACTGCCAACGAGATTGTGTACAAATGCTGTCATGGAACCACAATATACCTAAAGTTATTAAAAAGAATCAGAACGATCTGCCTCTTTTTGCAGGGATATGTGTGTCTTTGTGCCCAAGTTACCAAGTTATGTCTTCTGCTTTCAGCCTCGTGATTCTCTCAGAATGAGATCTTGGATTTATCTTGATTGCAACAAATAGAAAAAAATGATGGATTTCCAAATGAGGCATTTACAGAATGTTTTTCTTACAAAATGTCTTTCAGGGTTCCCAGCAACCTCATCCCAACGGATATTTTGCAGAATATGACGCAGTATTTATCACTTCTCGGCAAAAACATCACTTTGAGTAGTTTAACTCCACAAGGTTTGTTCCTTCAAAACAATGTTTCTTTTTTCCCCCACATGAAAATCTCTTTTTAGTTATAAAAGATTCCACTATTGTATCACCCGGCAGTAAATGTATGAAGGAAACACACTGCATGGAAATGAATAGTTGGTCATAGCCTTCGCTATATTTTTGTTTGGAGGGGTAGCATATCTTAACCCAGCTGTCCTTTCCCCTGGTCCTTCAGTTCTAATAATGGATTTCCATATGTTAACCAGAGATGTAGAGCCTGCAGGTGCCTCCAACCTCAAGGAAGGCAAAGGGCATTTCCCATGTAAACATTGAGGATTGCTGGGCGGGGGCTTCTAGAGAGGGCAGCGTAGTGTGTGACATTCCAAGCACAGAGCAGGTTGATTTAGCAAACATATGTGTATTATGTTTTCTTTTTGCTGACCACATTATATATTTGAATACCTCCCAATTGAAATGTGTAATATGTGTAGCGCATGCGCCCTTCGTGTACCTCTGCTGCCCAACACTAAAGTTTCTGTGTATACATTCGCTAGAGTTTAGATGAGGGAACACATTCTCAAAGAGCATTGCATTGTTTTTAAAATCCTTTTTTTCCCTTTCAAAGTGAAAGTTGCAAACCTGTTTGGGGATGTTATTAAGACAAAAAAGGAACTGAACCTGAAAGTGGGCCTTCCCTTGGTGAACATTGATGCCATGATGGACGTGAACATCACAAACACAACATTTCAGGTGAGATTGTGTCCAAAGCACTTTCCATGTGCACATAACACATGATACTGACATGCACCCTTTACCACCCATCATTTAGATGCAGGGGTGCAGCATTCGGTGGGCGTCGACCTCTTAGATCTCTTGATGTTATCTACACATTATGCATCAAGCTACATAGTCCTCATCCTTTCATTGCTTTTGCTCCGTCTGTGCCGTCACAGTCACTATTTCTAGTAGGCTGTTAAGTTGGATTGATGTTTTAGGTTTTTCAAGAATTGTTAAGAATTGCACAACTGTGTGTTTGATAAATCCGACAATAACAGTTGGATGTGGCATCTGAGTGGTTATGGTCAAGTTGGATCCTCATAAGAAGAGCACTTTTTGAGATGGTAATGACTGTGTTGCTGGTGGACAAAACTACACTAAACATGTAGGCCCGAATCATGGAACGTTTTCCTATGGGATAGCGCCATTATAAAGCACTTCCATGAATCAGGCCCTACATTCGACTCGTGAAGTTTCATGCGGTGTGTCAAATGTATAGGCGGCTGGCCCAAAAGTTGCATTTCTCATTCAAATTAATTTGGAGAATTATTGCTGTCACCGTTGGCTGGACAGATTTATTAAATACTTGAACTGTAGGTTTGCATCGAGTACGATTCAGACACTTTGCTTGGTTTGGTGAAAATTCGATGAGTGCATTTTTCAACAACAAATGGTGCAAAGCATAATGATGTTTCATGCATCAAATCTGAAACAAGGTATTTGATTGACTTACACAGGACATTTATGTCCTTGCATCATTTTGAAGCGATAGATATGAGCCCAGACCTGCTGTTCCTGCTTGGTAAGGGGCGTATACCAGACCCCTGATGAATTCCTTAACACTAAGGTAGGAAAGTGCTTCCCTCAGAAGGATTTACTATGATTATATTTAGTAAAAGAAAATGTCCAAATTTGGTTCCCGGGGGCATAGCGATGAACATGTATGCATTCTCTGGCAAACCTACAGCGACTTTGACCATAGAAAATTGCAATGTTGGCAGGCTTGTAACTTTGACACTGATATATGGAAGTAGATGAAACCTTTCATAAGCTGGTTTCAATATTTCCAGAAGATTTATGGTAATTCCTTTCATGGGAGAAAGTTGTAGAGGTCCCACAATCTTTTCCCATTCACAGTTTCTTGCATCTAGGCAGAATGGCATGCAGCCATCCACAGAAACAAGTACATCCACCTTTGGAATATCTTCTGGAAATGTTGTGGAGTACCATCCAGTGCAGGAAAATTTAAAGAAGGTGTACAAATGAAACATTTCCATATCAAACACTCAGTGTGAAATTCTGGCCAACAGTGCAAAACTAAAACATCTGGATGGACTGAGCTCAATCTTGGACACTGCTGCAGGGAGGGTCACTCGAGCCTACGGCATGGTCACACAGAGGGCAATATAGGGTGGATCGATGTGCCCAGTACATGGCTTAGACTCAAAAACTAAAGAGCACGGTTTAGAGACAATGCTTCGCGAATCAAAGAGGATTAAAGGAAATCCAAGTGCAAATACACATATAGAACACCTTCTGTTTCACCATGAAAACGTACACCAACCTTTGCTGAATTTGGTATATGTGTTTGAATGTAATCTATGAAATGCTTGCCAAATGTGGTAGACTTTCGAGGATGAGGTCAAAAGTCACAAAGGACAATGTTTCTTAATCTCCTATGTCTCATGTCATTTAACTAAAGTGACACTACTGTGACACTATAACATTTATGCCTATGTTCATAACATATAAATATATAAATATCTGTAAAAACGAGAAACAAACATTTTTTTAAAGTTAAGCTTACTATCTAACTAAAAGGTAAGTCCAGTGTTAAAGGTTAGCATATTATTAAACATAACAGTAACATTAACTGTAAATATGACATAAAATAAAAATTGCCATTAAATAACATTGTGGGAACCTTAACTCTCTCTACCTTTTTGGATTTGTTTTAATGTTTGAATGTGCTTATGAATTGATCATATTTTGTATTTCGCTCCTATATTGCTGCTGTATATGAGCATGTTTATCCTTAGACTGTAAATGTTAGATGTAGTTTGGTGTGAAAAGTGGTATGAAGAAGGCAAAATGATTGGTATGGTATGGCATGGTATGATATTGTTTATTTGTGAAGCACTGATACACAATTAAGTGTTTCAAAGCGCTAAAGGCGGGAGGGGACAAGGGGAAAAACAACAGTCATTCCGAGTCCTTGAATTTCTGAACGATACAAGTCTGCACTAGGCAGGGTAAGTGCATAAAGTACAGTTAACAGTGTAGATAACAGCAAATAGGTCTGACGATAATTCTGCAATTTTTCCAAGTGCATTGAGGCGCGACCATGCAAGGAGGAGTGAGAAGGAAAAACAGATTGATGATCTTCTTGCATGGTACATACAGATTGTGCAAGTGTGCAGACAGGTGTAGGGGAGGGGAGGAGGGCTAAGAGCAAGGTGGGTTAGGAGATGAACAAAGTAGCCCAGTCAGTCAGACGCTGGGGTAAGTGCTGAGAGATGTCACTCTCATGGGTCAATTGTCCAAGTGCAGTAGCCATGAGGCAGGTGCAAGGCCCGGAGGGAAGTTACGAGAGGACTGGTGGGGGTGCCTGGGACCTGTGAGACTCTGAGGTAGACCAGGTGACCAGTCGGCAGGCTGTGCGGAAAAAGGACGGAGAGAGGGATAGAGCAGAGAGAGAGGTTAGCAGGACAGAGGGAGAGAGAAAAAAGAGAAGAAGAGGAATGTCTTAAGGAGTTTCCGGAACTTAAGGAGATTGAGCTCAAGACAGAGGGTGGCAGGCGGGCTATTACAGAGGGAGGCCCCTGCATAGGATAAAGATCTCCCTCCAAATCTCTGCTTAGAGAACCGACTCACTCTCAGTAGGTTGGAGGTAGATGAGCGGAGGGCTCGGGAGGGACAGTATTTAGGTAGGCATTGTTGCAGATAGGTAGGTCTCAGGCCTCGGAAAGCCTTGTAGACAATGCAGAGGGTCTTAAACTTGATCCTTGCAGCCATGGGGAGCCAGTGGAGGGATTTCAGCACCGAAGAGATGCGGTCCCTGGGCTTGAGGCCAAGGATAAGTCTCACGGTTCTGTTCTGGGTGAGTTGCAGTGGGCAAAAAGCATAGGCAGGGAGGTTGACAAAGAGGATGTTACAGTAGTCCAGCCTTGAGAGAACCGGGGCTCTGGAGACATTGAGCCGCTGGGGGAAGGTGAGAAAAGGAAGAGTACCTCAGAGGAGGTGCAGCTGGTAGTTAGACTTTTTAGAGATGTCTGAACTGTGAGTGGAGAAGGAGAGAGTGGAGTCGAAGATGACCCTGAGGTTTTTTGCCACGCAGGTGGGTGCGGCCGCAGGGCCAAGGGAGGCCCGCCAGAGTGAGAGTGGGAAAGCGGGAGCAGGAGTCACAATGCGGAAAATCTCAGTTACACTGGTGTTGAGGCAGAGGTCATTTGCAGCACAGCATAACTGAATTGTGGACAGACAGTCAGATATGAGCGCGGTAGAGGAGGTGGCTGAGGGTAGCCTGAAGGAGAGTTGCGTGTCATCCCCATAACATTGGAAGTTAGAGATGAAAGTGGCAATCACACATGCCAGGGCAGCCATGTAGACATTGAAGATCCAGGAGGATAGGTTAGAACCCTGGGTAATGCCACAGGTTAAGAGAGTGATAGTAGATAAAAAGGACCCAAGTTCCACCTGGGATGGGCCATCGGAACGGAAGGAGGTTAACCACTCCAGAGCCTGACCTGTGATTCCCAGGGTGTCAAAGAGACGTGCAATCATGATGTTGTGGTTTACTGTGTCAAAGACAAAGAAGAGGTCAAGAAAAATGAGGACTGAGGGAATGTTAGTGTCGTGATTTAAGAGCAGGTGCTCACGGGTGTTCAGAAGAGCAATTTCTGTGCCTTTGGATGCTCTAAAGGCAGACTGATGTTCTTGGAAGCAGCCAGCAGATTCAGTGTGGAGGGTAAGCTGGGAGATAGCAAGCTTCTCCAGGAGTTTGCCTAGGAAAGGAATGATAGAGATAGGACAGTATTTTGCCGGAACGGCGGGGTCGGCTTCCTAAGCAGAGGGTGCATAAGGGAGTGCTTAAGCAAAGTTGGGAAAACTCCAGTGGCAAACGAGAGATTGCACAGATCCGCCAAGGCTTTAGCGAGAGAGTCAATGTTGTCCTTAATGGTTTTGGAGGGACAGGGCTCGACCTGTTTGGATGAATACTTCATAGATCAGACTTGTCTGGCGACCTCGTCTGGTGTGATGGGAGAGAGAGAAGAGAGGAGACATGGTGGAGGGACCAGGGCAGGCTCCAGAGGTGTTGGTGTATGATGTGGAATGAGAGAAAGAGAGAAAAGAATGTCTTGGGTTTTTTCGGTGAAGTGTGAAGCCAGGGCCGAGCAAAGGTCCTTGGTGAGTGTGACAGAAGAGGAGGCTGCTGCAGGATTGGCCAGTTCCTTACAGACTTTGAAAAGTTTGGCTGTGTTGTTTGATGTCGCGGAGATGCAGGCTTGAATAAAGACTATGTTCTTGGGGTGGCTGTAGAGTCGATATTGCCTTTGCATGATTTTGCTCTGTTTAATGCATGGCATGATTGTAGGTGTAGGCATTAAATCATGTAATGGATGGTGCATAATATTTGCATTTAGTTGCACAGTGATGAGGTATGTTTTTCAAATGTATTGCATGTTTGACATTTATGTTCTTGTGTGTTGTAATGGTATAGTTATGTGATGATGTTACCTTTCCATTTGTCATTTGTTAGAGGGAATGAAGGTTCCAACAATGTTGATTTTAATGTAGTATTTATTTCATATTATGTAAGTGAGTGGTGTGGAAAAGGTGGCCCAAGAAAGTGTGTGGGTGCGCAACCTTGAGATATTCACAAATCGCGCTAAGATAAGTCAAAAATAGGAACAGCTGCAGCCGTGTGGTTAGACTGGTGATTTTCCACTGTCACCTTAAAAAACATGTAACTTAAAAAGTTGCTAGCCTCACAGACTGCGCTTGATCTTGCATTTGTCACACTCTTGTGACATTAGATAGGTGGATTTGTTCAATTTGTGAAATATATTCATTGATTAGAGACACACCTGGTAATTGTTGATAAGTAGGGTTCCAAGTTTTAATATCAATAGAGAAACAAATCACTTAGAACACGTTACATCAATCTGGCAATATCAATTGTTCATTGCTAAGTGCACCCTTTTCTGGTGAATTTATATAAATCAATTTGTACCTCTGTCATGTCTAGTTCTGCATTCGGTGCAAATGAAAGGCCATAATTAAGCACTGATGATTGTTGGTGAGAGAGGTGTTTATCAGATAAGTTGATAACTAGGCTTTCAGTATGGGTTTCGGTCTGGCGGTCTTGAGACTTGATCTGGTGAACCTTTTTTCTATATTTCTCCCTTCCTCGCCTATTAGCTCCTCGCCCTCTTCCTCCTCTGATGACGTTAGGGTAGTAGAGGTTTTCTGTCCTAAAGGGACATTCTTTTGGAACCGAACTTGTTTAATTTGAGTATTATACAAGGCTTGGTTCCCTTTTTTATATCTTTTGATTTCTGCAAGGAAACCTCTTCTGTTGTTTTGTATAGATTCAGCTGTTATGTCTTGTTCCTGGTTTTCAGTGTCCTTGGGTGTATCAGATTCTGAATCTGCATCAGAGGTAACAGGTGATGTAATTGGAGTAACAATCTGGGATTGGTCCCCATCAAATTTAGGTTGATAAGTGTATACTCTGTCATTCAAATAATCTTTCTCATCTCTGTAGAATTTCCTAAATTTTCTCAATTTAATTTCATCTTGATATTCCACTAATATCAGATTCATTTTAGCAAAAAAAATTTCTTTAGTACTTTCTGCATTTTTCATTGCTGAAATTTCTGCCTTAGTCTTGTCTATTTCGAGCGTAACCCTTGAGTGTTCCCGTTCTGCATGTGTCACCAGTATTTTCAACATATTTTCTGAACTGGAGGTGATATTGGCTTCCCAATCAGCCGCCAAATCCTGATCGTCTTTGTTGGTAAAATCTGGAAAGATTAGAATTCTCAAGCCTCTAGGTATAATGTTTTGTACTAAGTAGTTCTTCAGTGAAACTTGCTCCCAGTATTTGTTAATTTCTTTTTTGCATAATCGTTCTAATTTAATGAATTTTTGTGCTAGAGTTTCAGGGACATTAAATTAGAACGATTATGCAAAAAAGAAATTAACAAATACTGGGAGCAAGTTTCACTGAAGAACTACTTAGTACAGAACATTATACCTAGAGGCTTGAGAATTCTAATCTTTCCAGATTTTACCAACAAAGACGATCAGGATTTGGCGGCTGATTGGGAAGCCAATATCACCTCCAGTTCAGAAAATATGTTGAAAATACTGGTGACACATGCAGAACGGGAACACTCAAGGGTTACGCTCGAAATAGACAAGACTAAGGCAGAAATTTCAGCAATGAAAAATGCAGAAAGTACTAAAGAAAAAAATTTTGCTAAAATGAATCTGATATTAGTGGAATATCAAGATGAAATTAAATTGAGAAAATTTAGGAAATTCTACAGAGATGAGAAAGATTATTTGAATGACAGAGTATACACTTATCAACCTAAATTTGATGGGGACCAATCCCAGATTGTTACTCCAATTACATCACCTGTTACCTCTGATGCAGATTCAGAATCTGATACACCCAAGGACACTGAAAACCAGGAACAAGACATAACAGCTGAATCTATACAAAACAACAGAAGAGGTTTCCTTGCAGAAATCAAAAGATATAAAAAAGGGAACCAAGCCTTGTATAATACTCAAATTAAACAAGTTCGGTTCCAAAAGAATGTCCCTTTAGGACAGAAAACCTCTACTACCCTAACGTCATCAGAGGAGGAAGAGGGCGAGGAGCTAATAGGCGAGGAAGGGAGAAATATAGAAAAAAGGTTCACCAGATCAAGTCTCAA
Source organism: Ambystoma mexicanum (assembly GCF_040938575.1). NCBI lineage: Eukaryota > Metazoa > Chordata > Amphibia > Caudata > Ambystomatidae > Ambystoma > Ambystoma mexicanum. Next base: position 859,284,045 of record NC_090931.1, on the reverse strand, counting down.
GACCGCCAGACCGAAACCCATACTGAAAGCCTAGTTATCAACTTATCTGATAAACACCTCTCTCACCAACAATCATCAGTGCTTAATCATGGCCTTTCATTTGCACCGAATGCAGAACTAGACATGACAGAGGTACAAATTGATTTATATAAATTCACCAGAAAAGGGTGCACTTAGCAATGAACAATTGATATTGCCAAATTGATGTAACGTGTTCTAAGTGATTTGTTTCTCTATTGATATTAAAACTTGGAACCCTACTTATCAACAATTACCAGGTGTGTCTCTAATCAATGAATATATTTCACAAATTGAACAAATCCACCTATCTAATGTCACAAGAGTGTGACAAATGCAAGATCAAGCGCAGTCTGTGAGGCTAGCAACTTTTTAAGTTACATGTTTTTTAAGGTGACAGTGGAAAATCACCAGTCTAACCACACGGCTGCAGCTGTTCCTATTTTTGACTTATCTTAGCGCGATTTGTGAATATCTCAAGGTTGCGCACCCACACACTTTCTTGGGCCACCTTTTCCACACCACTCACTTACTTGCTTTTTTATAGGCCCAAGTGTGACTGCTGCACCAGTGTCTAAGTACAGACACATTTACAACCAAAACAATGACAGATTACCTCAAAAACAGAGAGGAAGACAGTGCTGCTTTATTTGCACCAAGAGGTACAGACACAAATCCTTTCAAATTTAGACCAAATGTCCCTGAAACTCTAGCACAAAAATTCATTAAATTAGAACGATTATGCAAAAAAGAAATTAACAAATACTGGGAGCAAGTTTCACTGAAGAACTACTTAGTACAGAACATTATACCTAGAGGCTTGAGAATTCTAATCTTTCCAGATTTTACCAACAAAGACGATCAGGATTTGGCGGCTGATTGGGAAGCCAATATCACCTCCAGTTCAGAAAATATGTTGAAAATACTGGTGACACATGCAGAACGGGAACACTCAAGGGTTACGCTCGAAATAGACAAGACTAAGGCAGAAATTTCAGCAATGAAAAATGCAGAAAGTACTAAAGAAATTTTTTTTGCTAAAATGAATCTGATATTAGTGGAATATCAAGATGAAATTAAATTGAGAAAATTTAGGAAATTCTACAGAGATGAGAAAGATTATTTGAATGACAGAGTATACACTTATCAACCTAAATTTGATGGGGACCAATCCCAGATTGTTACTCCAATTACATCACCTGTTACCTCTGATGCAGATTCAGAATCTGATACACCCAAGGACACTGAAAACCAGGAACAAGACATAACAGCTGAATCTATACAAAACAACAGAAGAGGTTTCCTTGCAGAAATCAAAAGATATAAAAAAGGGAACCAAGCCTTGTATAATACTCAAATTAAACAAGTTCGGTTCCAAAAGAATGTCCCTTTAGGACAGAAAACCTCTACTACCCTAACGTCATCAGAGGAGGAAGAGGGCGAGGAGCTAATAGGCGAGGAAGGGAGAAATATAGAAAAAAGGTTCACCAGATCAAGTCTCAAGACCGCCAGACCGAAACCCATACTGAAAGCCTAGTTATCAACTTATCTGATAAACACCTCTCTCACCAACAATCATCAGTGCTTAATTATGGCCTTTCATTTGCACCGAATGCAGAACTAGACATGACAGAGGTACAAATTGATTTATATAAATTCACCAGAAAAGGGTGCACTTAGCAATGAACAATTGATATTGCCAGATTGATGTAACGTGTTCTAAGTGATTTGTTTCTCTATTGATATTAAAACTTGGAACCCTACTTATCAACAATTACCAGGTGTGTCTCTAATCAATGAATATATTTCACAAATTGAACAAATCCACCTATCTAATGTCACAAGAGTGTGACAAATGCAAGATCAAGCGCAGTCTGTGAGGCTAGCAACTTTTTAAGTTACATTTATTTCATATTATGTTTACTTATTTTTAATGATATGTTAAACCTTAACACTGATCACTGATCAAGTGCTCACCAATGGAACCCGCCTTGGAGAAATGGTGGCACCGATTGCCAAAAACAAGAACACCCGCATTCATCAGGTGCCTGCATGAAGACACACATTGGAGAAATGACAACTCCCGATCCCAAACAATAGAAGCGGCTGTTACACATCTCCCAGAAGAAATGATGTACAGAATGCAAAACACGAAATGGCAAATAAGGGCACTCCAACACCTTACACTCAATGGATGCTGACTTGAAATCACGTCGTAGAGAAATGGTGACCCGAAATGAACCTCCTGCACTTATGGTATACATGGAGAGCCACTAGACAAATGATATAGACGAAGAATTGGTGGGCACCACCAGTACTTTATATATACATTTTTTGGGCTAGTGCTAGTGTTAGTATGACAGGTTTAAAACACAATTAATCGGGTCACACCAGTAAAAGAAGTATACATGTAGAAAGCCCAAAGTTGTCCTTGGGAGGCTGTGTGCTCATGTATTGCTAAACCTTAGCTGCAATTTCTATATTTAATTCAGCAAACCTTTCTTTAAATATTCATTTCTTCATTCATATATGTAATCCATGATTCATTGTACCATTTTCATAATAACAGATTTATTTTGAGAGAGGCGGACATTCATAGATCTACATGTGTCCTTGGAGCCAGTACATTTTGGGCATTTATGCCCGTCTCCAGGGCATGAACCCTTAGTATGCTTCATCTCATGAACCCCCAGCACCTCTACTATATGGCATGCAGCCAATGGAGTATGTGCTGTTGTCCTCAGGGGTGGACTGGGAACCAAAAGAGGCCCTGGAAATAATTTTAAAAGTGCCCTCATTTTACACATTTTTTAACAATCACAACCCTTTTCCTGTTGGATAATTTGTAAATACCACACCAAAGAGGCCCAAGGTGCAGAGGCCTGCCGGGAAATCTCCAGAGTTCCTAATAGGCCAGTCCACCCCAGGTTGTCTTAAGCGTCCCAAATCAGTCCAGGCTGGCGTCCAGGAGTGGCAAATTGACAGTGCCTTACATGGAGAGCCACACACACAAAAATTACCTCAAACACCAACACTTACCATCACATGGCAAGGACCCATACTGCACTAGTTACATCAAATGGTACATAGGAAAAGAAAAAAACCTTTGAATCTGTGGATGGATCGCCACCAAATTTAGCAAACAACCAACAGTGTCCAAACTGTGAACATCCATGCACGGGATCAAAGGTTATGAGAATTTGAAAAAAGTGCAATTATTGAGTTGCTTAGAATAGGGATTTTCTCAGGCAAAATGGAGTTCCAGGACACGATTTCGCAAAATTAGCCCCTCGCATCTTTGGCATAAATTTGAAGCTTCCCATCCACTTCAATTTAGTGCAAACATTGTTCAAAAATACACAAGTGAAGGACATATTAACTTCAGGGGACACAAACATGTACCAATCCCTTTGACATGTGCAGTGTAAAAATGTACACCTTCAAAAATCCATATTACAGCAATGTTCACTTCACAATGTACACCACAGCCTGCCACATTACAGGTTTCCACAAATTCACTGCACAAGAGTCATTGGGCCTCATTACGATCGTGGCGGTCCGGAAATAACGGTGGCGGTAAACCCGCCGCCACCGTTGTTTCCGGACCGCCTGATCCCGACCCCTGCAGGCGGGAGGTGATGTTCCCGCCAGGTCTGACCTGGCGGGTTTAACACCGCCCGCCTGCAGGTGGACGAGGAAACACCGGCAGCATTACAAGATGCTGCCGGTGTTTCCATGATCCCGATTCCCATTGAGTCCCATAGGACTCAATGGGAATGGGGATTTACTCCATTCCGCCTCCGTGATTCCCGGAAAACCGGGGTTGTGATGCCCCGGTAATTCCGGGAGTCACGGAGGCGGAATGGTAATACGAGTCCGGCGGTAACCAGGCGGTTTTACCGCCTCGGTTAACGCCGGACTCGTAATGAGGCCCATTGACTCCTCCTCCCTGCAAGAGTTATATACAAAACTATATGTATCACCTGCAAAGTACTCTCAAACAGAACACCAACATACGTGGGAGATAAACTCCATACCTCTGGAGGCTCTTGCACCTCACGTAGAAGAACTATGAAAGGGCTGAGTCTAAGCTTATCTGTAAAGTGAAGACTAGAAAACAGTCCTTCTGCCATTCCCCAACCATCTGGAACTCAAATCAGACAGAGCCTCAAAATGCCCCATCATCATCCAGTTACTCAAAACATGGCTCTTTCAACAACACCTGCCGGACAAATAAAAAGCCCTCTCTTCCTCCATCAATGGTACTGCCTTACTGTATAAATGCTCAGCCCAATGCTGGCAACCTCCTGTTGTAAAGAGCTCCTCTGTGCACTATATGCAATAGAAAATGAACCCTTTACAATGAGGACAATTCCAAATACTAGTACTCCGGGGAATCGCTCAGATGATTATCTATGAAACAGCAAGCATTGACAAAGCCAAATATATTGGTGTTTGCAGCTGTTCATGGCAAAACATATGGCCATCGCATCAATTACTGTAACCAATCCCAGCTGTAAAAAGTTATGAAAGAAAAACAAGCATTGCCTAAGCCAATAGTTTTGCAGTGCAATTGTTACTTACTACAAGGAATTACTTCAAAAACATATATATATATATATATATATATATATATATATACACATATATATATATATATACATATATATATATATTTATATATATATGTAAGACACATATTCAAATATATACGATATCCATGTTCTTTTCACAATTAACCTTTTCTATGAAGTGCAAGATTTTGGAGTATGTAGTTATCCATTGACAAACAAATGGTCCAAACTTCGATTACTATGACCAATAGTACTAAGTACAAATCTACAAAAGCACAACCTCAGCAAGCCATTAGTTTTGATCATAGATTAAATTAGTATAACCAATCAATCTTTAAAAAATGTATGAAACACTGGTAAAGACAATCCTTTTGATTTTTTGTAGGTGTCCACTGACAAACAAGGGTTGTACCTTCAATTACTATGACCAATCACTCTGTAAACATGCATGAAATAACAAGCATAAGCAAAACCAATATTTGTTTCTGTTTGTAATTGTTTGTTGAAAAACAAATTGTAGTCGTTTCATATGTTCTTTTGTAAAGGATAACATGGTATACAAACATTTGTGAGCAAATACTATCTAGCAAGCATTGTCAAAGCCAATTTTCTTTTTCATTTCTAGTTGTTCGCTGACAAACCATTTGTTACAGCTTCATATCTAATTGTGTATGTGATGCAATACCCTCCTCCACAATACTCAATTGTGCACCCATGCTGTAACCTAAAAAATGTAAATAAATTAAAAAACACATTTTTAAGAACGTTAAGTATATTATCTATAAAAAGCAAAGTCTAAAAGGTAAGTAATCAAGATTTTAAAATAGTACAGAAATAAAATTGAGAAATATAGGTGCTAATGGGCTTGTGTAGGGTTTGTGTTGCTTAGTGGAAGTGCCCTGTTTATCATCCTTCAATGCTATTAGAATGTTTGCGTCTGTGTGTGAATGACAGCTCAGTGAATGTTGTATGTGTGACGATTCAGGATTGCTCTAGAATTGTCATTTGACGCCCGACCAGGTATGCTTGAGAATGGCCAGTGTGTGCCCTATTGTCTTCATATAACTTCATGGACCAACAGGTATTTGCCTGCTGAGAGACTGACACAGATTATAACAACACTCTGAACAACTCTTTATGTCCAGGAACAAAGGAGCATGAACGGCTCAGCACAATGACCAGACACTGACATCTTCCTAATTGCTGTACAGTGTAGCGTCTTCATTTACTGACACTGAGGAGCGCAGACACAGCTCGAGAGCTACCGGCGCAATACAAATAAATAAATAATAATTTGCAGTAAACTTCATTTACAGGAAGTTGTGAAGTGATGAACCATGTTCCATTTTCCGTAAATAACGAATCACTATGATTGGAGATCGCACATGTTACTGCATGAAAACACACAGATCACAGACAATTCCTACCAGAATATTACCTGTTCCATCACACTCTGACACTACCAAATAGAGAAAAAAATATAACCTTTTTGTCAATATCTTGGTTCTGTGGCCACCAGCTCTGATTCTATCAAAATCGATACCTTGGTCTTGTTGTCATCTGGCTTACCCATGACCATCCTGACCTGCACCAGCATGAAGAAGTATTGAAGAGGTTAATGTTCTGTGAGGGATGAAGATTCAGGAAAGGCAGTCTTCTTAGCAAAGTGTTGAAGTAACACTGCACAAAGCAGTTGTCATATAGAAAGAGCAGTTTATATGGTAAAGAAACCAGGTTTATCTTACGTTAAGCATCTGCATTCCCTTCGGTCCATAGAGTTTGTATTGTAGCCTAGCGCTGTGAACTAATAACCCACAGATGGACCATCCATCTGTGATCACTCCGCTTATCAAAGTTCTTTTAGTAATGACACAGCTCTTAAAAACAAATTTTTTGTTACAAAGAGTTGATCGGTTTCTTTTGTTTATTTTTGGTGTATGCTTGCTTAAAACTAAACCTTATACACAATTATAAGGGCACTTCCCAATAACAAGGCGCCGGGCAAAGAAGGGCTTTGTGCACTTTTTTTACAAACAAATCTCTATAACATTGGAACCACAGCTGGTTGCTCTGTTTAATAGCTTTGGGACAACAGGAGCAACAACCCCCACAAAGGGAGAACCTACATTAACGCTACTGCTGAAACAGGGGAAAGACGCAACAAAATGCGAATCATACAGACCAATCGCAGTGCTTATCTACAATGCCCGTATCTACTCTAATGCCCGGGCCAACCAACAAGAGGTTGTCCTACCAGGCATCATTCATATGGACCAAACAGGATGAATTCCCAGCAGGCAGACACGAGACAATATCAGAAGAGTGATAGACATTACTGAATGGGCAAGATAACAAAGCATACCGCTGCAGTACTATCAATCGACTCAAAGAAGGCATTCGATAGAATCAATTGGGTATATCTCAGGAAAAGGATGCAGAGATCTGGTTTCGGCGCTACTTTCATACAAAGGGTGTCAGCTAATTTTGTCCACCCATTCACACGGATAAAACTGAAGGGGCAACTTTCAGACTGGATTTCAATGACATGGAGGACACACTGAGGGTGCCCTCTATCTCTGTTACTCTTTGCGCTGGAACCATTGGCACAGAGGGCCAGAGCTGGAGGGAGTATACAAGAGATAGAAATAGAAATTTCTGCTGAGCATAGTTTCCGCCCTAAAATCGTTTTACAGGGTATCTGGGTTTAAGATGAACTATACTAAATTACAAATACTCAATATGACTGACTTTTCTAGAATAGCACATTAATGGTGAAATATAGCTTACAAAGAACACCAGCTCCTCTAAATAAAACCTCCTGCCCTGAAAGCCCCACCAATACCAATTCTGAAGAAAACTACACACGACCTACAGACATATGTTTTAAAATTCAAATAGGCTAAAAGGTTCCCTAGAGTCTCACATCATACAATGGTGACTACCAGGGAGAATGGAGGACTTGGGGTACCGGATCTGGAGAACTATTTATATGCAGCACAAATAGCCCAGATTTTGGAAAGCAAAACAACCCATCCAGATATTAAATAGTGGGCACCAATATAGCAAATGATGATAGGGTCTCCATACACGAATGGTACTGGCGTTCTCCAAAGGCCTGGTGAAATCCTGCCAAAATACTTCCAACTATGAGGGTGTCGATTAGCTACTAGGACATGGTAGTAAATAAATATACAATAACTTTATTCACATCGCCTCTTACGCCAGTTTTGGGGTACCCAGAATTTCCACCAGGGATAAACCCGAGGCAATATAGTCATTGGTCAGAAGGTAGACTTGAAAGCTTAGGTCAACTGTTCATGGGAGGTAGATCCTCATCGATTGATGGTCATAAATAAGCATTTCTTCTCACAGATTCTGACAAATATGAGTGTATATTGATTTTGATTTTGAATATTTCTAATACGCACCAAAATATTAAACCATATACAGGCGCAGATGTCAACTATTAAATACGATTTAAACGTATGAATTCATTCTGTATTCCATAGAGAGGATAAACTATTTAAATAAAAAAGTTTTCAAACTTTTTCTAAACAATATTAGGGATTTGGAGGACCTAATCTCTAACGGTAGTTGGTTCCATAATTTCGGGCCAAAAATTGCAAATCCTCTGTCTCCCCTGGAGACCAGATTGGACCTTGGCACACAAATCAGAAGTTGATCTTGTGAGCGGAGGTCTCTTCATGGACAGTATCGGGTGATCTTATCCACCAGATATTCAGGGGCATGTCCGTTCAAACACTTATAGATCAGACACGCCACTTTAAATTTTATTCTGTCTGCTACCTTAATCCAATGTAGGCAGAAACATGGCCCTTTTTCCAAGGTCTCCAATTAGCCTGATTGTGGCATTTTGAGCTCTCTTCAATCTGGCAATCTGTTTGGCTGAGACTCCTGCCGGGATAAAAGGAAGCACATTCCTCTACACCCGGAGTGCATAGAAGACTGCTTTGACCTTAGCCCCCACCTGGGCTTCACTGCCGAGGTTCACATGCCATATACAGCCCAAAATCCTAATTTTGTTAGCGTATTGGAGTTGTTCCCCCAGAGGCAGCGGGGTAACCTCTGTCTCTCCAATAACAGTTTCCCTTTTGGGCTGAACACTATCACCTCGTTCTTAGCAGCATTTAACTGTAGTTGATTATCTGCCATCCAACCATTAAGCTCATTAATACACAGATTAATTATCTCAATATTCTTAATCTCAATGTAGATCTGTGTATCGTCGGCATAGGAATGGAACCATAGGCCGTGCTTCCGAAATATGTCAAACACTGGATGAAAGTATAGATTGAAAATGAGCAGGGACAGAGATGACCTTGAGGTACCCCACAGTCCAAGCATATCCACTCTGAAGTAAAGCCTTCAAGCACCACTCTTTGCATCCTATTATTTAGGAAGGTTCCAAACTATTTTATTACTAGTTCTGATGCCTTCCCTACATTCTCAATAAAATTTGAGGACCTGTTCATCGGGGATACCCCAAGAAGAAGGATATCATCGCTATATAAGGTTCTCAATGCAAGCTGTTTTAAGCACCCTCATACTTATATGATGAAATGGGAAGAAGAGGTGGGATCCCACATTGATGGGATGTCTTAGTATAACATCAGGTCCAGCAGTATCGCATCCTTTTGCTGACACCCGTTTTTCCACCAGTGTTTTGCCGTGGGAGTTTTGCTGAAAATGTCCATCTAAATGTTTTGGGGGTGGGAAAGGGTAAATAAAGGGTTGTGGGGGAAGGTAAATTAAAAAAATTAAATAAGTTGGACTGGGGGCAGAGGGAGAACCCCCCCAAAAATGTTTACAAAAATTTGATGACGTTTTTCTGCAAAACTCCTGTGGCAAAACACCCGTCGGAAAAAAGGGAGTCAGCAAAATGACATGGACCGGTCCAGGGCTGCTAAGGCATTGAATTGTGTTCAGTTGAAAGAAAACAGTTATAAATTAATGTATTGTTGGTTTTTCACCCAAGGAGGCTCTATAGGATCAGCCTGACTATTCCTTGTACCCAGGCAATGTTATTTCACATTTGGTGGTCATGTGCGCTTATCCAGCTGGAAGGAGGTGCTCACTCATATTAAAGCAATACCTTGGTCAGACTTATCTTTAGACCCACTCACATTATTGTTGGGTGAAGAATATAAATTGACTGATAAGATTTCTAAATTACGTACACATTTGCTGGTGGCTGCCAGGGTAATAATAGCTCGGAATTGGAAAACAAATATTCGCGCCAGACATTCAATAATGATGATTAGTAACTGATCGGGGTGGACCCGTGTCGACCTTCACTTCCAGAGGCTGGCTGCGTGGCAGTACTAGGTGATAGTACCCCAGCTACCAGAAAATAACATAGTTCTATAGAGATGGTTAGTACTGCAAATCGGCACACTGCCCAATAAGAGTTGATGCAGTTGAAACATTAGATAAATTGTTTGCAGATTTATGATCAGCTGACCTGTGTTTCGACCCTCCGGTCGTTCTCAAGGCTATGTAGTGCTGATTGTTGTGTCTAAATGTTGTACTCTTCACGTCTGCTCTAAAGTTTCCCGATGTTTATTGGGTTAAATATAGGATCTATTCATGGATGAATATCCTTAAATAATGTGAAAATTAACGGGATCTTTCCCAGGCGGCGCGGCTCAACTAGCAGTTCAGCCGCGGGGCCCTGGAACGATCCCATGTCGGCTGATCATTTGCAATACCTGTGACGGATTTGCAGTAGTAACCATCTGTATAGAAATATTCAATAATGATGGTCGAGAACATGGTTTGGAGCAGCCATGGAAAGAATTGGAGTCTCTCTTAAGGGTTAAATGCCAAAATAGTTCGAGACATGGAGCCTATTCGTTCATTTCGTCCAACAGAACGATTTTCCAAGTGTACACCACAGACCTCAACATTTGCAAGCCTTTACTCTAATAGAGATCATAATGAGACGAGGGTTAAGTTGAAGTTGCGGGAGCCTTACAGATATGGTAATTGGCTAGAAATGAAAAAGAATGTGTTTCATTGTGTCAGATCCCTCTGAGTCGCACATGCCTTGGACCTGCTTGTGATTGTTGCATTTGATATTGTTATTTCAATTATTCAGATCTCTGCACAATAGCACTGTATCTGAGAACAGTCTCTACTGAGATCGGGAACGTGCTTTGCTTGTGCTAAAAGAAAAACAGAAATCCGAATGAGTAAAAAAAAGTGTCCACAATTTACTGTTTATTTATTTATATTTATTTATTTAATTTGTACAACGCACCACGCACCCGTATGTCTCTGGGCGCACAATTCCATACCATAATTTGATTCATATCACTATATACAATGATACAAAATATTAAATTCTCCCTACTTACATTAACATGTGATTAAAAAAATCACTATATAAATTAGCATATGCTGTTAAAGTCAGATCAAGAGTTGATCAATTATGTTAACCAAAATGGTATGTGGGTAACACGTGCTGCGTTGTAAGGACTTTTGCTGGCCCTCCCCACCAGCATCTGAGGTATCCTCGGCCACCCAGCACTTTGCTGCTTCCTGAAGCTACGGGTGCTCTAAATAAATACTCAAAATAAGTTACTGTACTCTGCTAAATCTGTCATCTGGCATGGAATGCAGGTGCAAAGGAGTAAAAAATGTGCTAGCAGTATTTTAGCCATGATCAAGAATGTTATGGTATATTTATACGGTATGCTTCACGCATGATCGTCTTTGGCAAGGTTATTTTAGATGCCACATCCTTTTCATGGTTGCATGCACTCATGTGATGGTCATTTCACTCCCAGACATTCACTCTGGAGCCCATAAAAAGATGAGCAAATATGCCGGGCCTGTGCAGGGCACCCTTGGCATGGCTGATGCCGCGAGCACCGTACACAGGGTTGGGTGAGAGAAGATTGAGAAGGTGGGCACCAATGCACTCGATAAAACCTCGAGCCAGTCTTGACTCTTGCTCATCCGAACTACCGCTGCAATGTCGAAGGACCATCCAAGCCTCATCACCTTGGCCATGGGCAGAGGGAAGGTTGGGGTGCCTGGAAGAGGTGATACAAACATTGAAATTAATGTTGCGCAACTACTGAACACAGCATTTGTGGGGCTCCTCCTGGAGTTCTTTTGGGAGTGCCTGGTGTTAGGGCCTCATGCAGTGCTTTGCACTCCACTTGGACTCTGCTTATGAGGTATTATGCTTGCTTCTATGGCCACGTCTGGAGTGTTGTGCTATTTCCCAAAGCTCCGTCTAGTGTTTTTTTTTCTTCGATTTCTGGAGTGAACTTGTCCCAGAGTTCAAAGTAAAAACAGGACTGGATGGCCTTCTCATGCATGGTCATGGGAAACTTGAGAGCTCTGATTTCCCCCGCAATTGTGCATAAACAACTAGGCATCTCAATATGTTATCAGGGTTGGGGCTAAGTGATATTGACATGTCACAGGCATGATCTAGGAAATAACACATTGAATTCAAATGGCAGTGAATGCACTGAACAGCACGCAGAGGGGGCGAGGGCTTGTGATAAAAAGGTAGCCAAAAATGAATTCAGAGAGGCCTGCACTACTGAGACAACGAGGGAAAACGGGTGGCAGTTGGCACAGCCTCTCTGTGAAGACTGGGCAGGAACGGGGCAGGCTGGTTGGGTGGCCATTGTTCATATCTGATGTCTAAAATCAACCCAAAAGGTGACACCCGTTTTTTAAAAAAAAATGTTTTATTTGTTTTGGTCATAAGACCTTTACAAAAATTACAACAGTTAAAAGAGAATAAATGCAATAAAAAAGAAATCATTTCCTGTACTCACATTGTTAATGTAACTAGTTTTAAAATATCTTTTATGAGTAGGAGTAAAGGAAAGAAAAATCTATTTCTTTTAACATATAAAACAGCAGATGATTATGAGTAATTAGTCATAATAAAGAAAAAGGAGAGGAAAAAAAACAACAAAAAAAAGAAAAAAAGAGCGAAAGAAAATGATGTTAAGCAACAAGGCCAGAGATGCATTTTTATGTCCCACCGGCACCCTGTAGTTCAGCCTTGCAGGTTAGTCCAGCTCTTTGGAGAATCTGTCCGACTGCTATTGTTAGAGCGGTATTATGCCCTGAGATCAACTGGTTCCAAAAGTTTTCTGAGAGCAGCCAGCTCTCCTTGTCTACAAATTTGGAAAGGTAGTTCACTCTTGTATCCCATGTGCCACCACAGTACCGGAGTAGATGAATCAGATTTTGCTTAGCTGGATCTTCACAGGTATTACATAGTTTAATTGCCTTATGGCTTTGACCTCTGATGTCTAGTATTTCTCCTGTGTGGATTAAATTCAAGCAGACCCCTATTAAGTGACACCCTATCGCTCTTATTCTTTCTCTCCATCTAGATGATTGCGTGGTTCAGAGAACTGAATAAATGCAGTAAAGACCCCTCCCTGGTGCCCGAGAAGCTTCAGGTCTTCTGCACCATGCCAGCCCTGCAGGGATACCAGATGGCCATCGTCCTTCTGCAAAACCTAGATGTTTTCAGCTTTGCTTACAGGGTACGGCTATTTTATTTCTTCAATGCTGCGGAAGTTGAATGTATGCATGTATTTCTAAATATCATATATTTAGAATGTGTCTACGTGACAAATGCAAAGGGTTCCATGTGATAATGTTGCCTGGAAAAAGTCACCAGGTAGGCAACATTTTTTCCTTGATCCCTAAAATACTTTTCCCAAATATTCTAGGTGGGGTATCATTTTATATTATTAAATCCTATCCTAGAATATTTGGGGAAAGTGTTTGATTTTACTGAGGATGCATTTATTGGGAAACGTAGCCACCCTGGCGGCCATTTCCCAAGCGCCTTCATCACTGCAAACCATGTAAAGGTCACAAAAGGGCATATGTTGGGGATTAGAAATATGGAGGAGTTCCCAGATTTCTAGGACACTTCTAACACAGAGAACATGAAGTTGAAGTAGGATAAATAATAGAGGATTGTGAAGAATGAAGACATTTGGTGGGATTAAGGTGGGGCGCTCATTCATTCCTCTACTGCAGTAAGTGGTGTCATGAGTTCCGCTTGTAGAATATAACCAAAGGAAGGAAAGGAAAAGAGAAGCATATCCTCTGTTTAGGGGTAAGAGAGGAAGCCAAATGGAAGAGGAGGGTATAAAGAGAAAATTAAAGTGGGCCAAGAACAGAACTATGGGGCGCTTGCTATGGACAAGGAGGATATAGGACAACATAAACCTTTTCATGAACACCGAAAGGGGGTCTAGAGCCAGAGGGGTGAAACCACTATAAAGATGGGCCAGAAATGTCCAAATTAGAGGAAGAGGGGAGGAAATTGGGGTGGCCAACTCTGTCAAAGTGTGCAGATCTAATAAAACCAGAAGAGTATGTCATTTGTTATACCGAGCTTGAAGAATAACGTTGGAGATTAAAGTTTGGAATGGGGAAGCAGAGAGATGGGACAACATTCTACTGTTAGGAAGGGATTCTGGGAAGAGTTTTTAAAAGGTGGTCAATGTCTGAGTTTTGTGAGGTGGGGGAGCACATCATTAGGGAGCAAGTAACTGCCCAATATTGGGGAATTGCTGGTGGTACGTATCAATCATTATAGACGACGGGCTCAAATTTAAAGATGGTGCTGTCAGGTCCGTACTCAACACAGTGTCTTTAACCAGCACCCACCAACATTCCAGCCATCAAGTATTTCTCCTGCCTCCACAAAGGCAGAAGCATGCAGTGTTTAATTTGATCATTAACCCGGCTCTTCCCCATCTTTCTTCTAGATGTATTTACCCCAGAAACTCCAGGACGTCATCGACATTGCAGCAAATGGCCTAGTCATAATGAATGAAGCATTGAACAATGTCACGAAGAAATTGCCACCAATCCAGGAAGTGAACTCAATGATCAATCAAGCGCAGAGTTTGATCAACTTGGTTAGCGCACAGATGAGGCAGGTGAGCCTTGGCATGTTCAACCAGTATCCGCTGTTATTAGTGACGCAACACCAATGTGGTAAGGCACACATGACACAAAATGAATGAGGTTGAGGGACAGCAATGGACCAGACACCTATAGGATCTGGGGATATATCTTCAAACAATAAGGATGTTCCTAAAGAAAACAGTGGCAGCCGGTGATTGGCCAACATAAACTGGGGCTTTCTGGAAGTTTCCAAATGACGAGTGGCCAAATGATAAAGTTATGAAACCTATTATCAAGAGTTTGTGTGCCTCTTGGCGCATCCTATTCTGCAAAGCAATGTCCACATTACATAGGCAACACAACGTTCCAAACCCTAGAAATAACAAGCCGTTTAGCCTCCTGTCTAAGCTTTCAGCCCAGCTGACCCTATGTTTGGCCAACAAAAAGAGTTACAAAACTATAATCTCCAATGTCTAATCCTCTTCTAACAAAAAGCAAAACAAACAACCTCTCCTGGGATTTATTCACAGTCTGAACCGCTCTTCAGTCTTCCTGTATTCTCTGTGCCTCTTAAGGCTTTTTTTTAATGCAGACTTTATCTCAGCTGACTTTGTTTTATAGACTATCTGGTTTTGGCTTTAGGCAATGCTTGTTTTCTCTGGCGCTCCCCCGTTCAAATCCTAACGCTATACCCTCCAATCGTATTATAGATCAGATTATGTCTCATCCGGATGTTAACAAAATCCTGTGGTGAAGACATGTCCTAAAATATATCGAAGTTGCGCGTGATTTGTGGTGTTCTAGTTTTGTTCTCAATGAATTGCAAATCAAACAGATAATCTCGAGGTTAGGCACTAACATAAGAGGCAATTCATCGATCAGTGTGTCCCTTGACGAAAAAACTCTAGAATATCAATTAATCTTGTCTATGGGCCTCTAGCCGCATTTAAATTCTACTATGTATCTGCCCAAATGTTTGGCATCGAATAGGCTCAATTTTAATCTACTGCCACAAGGTTTGCTCTATGGTCTAATGAAGTACGATTTATGAATAGCTGTTGTCCGTTTTCCCCCGACAAGGTTGAGTAAAGTCTACACTTGGTACTCCTTTGCCAGATGTATGACAAACTACACATACAATAAGTGAATCCAATTTTGAAATGTATCAACGTGAGGAAATGTCTTCTGGCTTTTAACATCTTCTTGGTCTTAAGTAATCAATGGTGGGTGTTCTCTTTCTTGAATATATTTTTAAGAAAGGCACTTCAACTTTGAACTTCTTCATTGGACGCCATGACATGATGTATTCCTGATTTATGAGATGTGTTTTAACGTGTTGTTCACTTTTACCGGGCCTGTTTTACATTTTCTTCTATTATCATTTTGGATTAATATGTATTAATCTACTTTAATAAATTGTGCCATAGAATAAAAAAAAGTCCATATACTATACGACATGGTGATAGTGGGGGGAGACTTTAATGATACCATGGATTCGCTTATGAACAGATCAACCCCATGGAAGAAGAGAAAACAGGATTTAGAAATGTATGGAGGGAACTTCACCAAAGAAGAGGGGGTGTTCATTCCACTTGGGAGCCCACGCACCACTCTCAAGACTAGCTTATATCTTTTTACTATGCACAACTATTCATCGAGCTTTGGAGGCAAGATACCTTCCTCGAGGTGTTTCAGGTCACTCCCCCTAATATGCGCTCTCTTAGTGAAAGATAAACCAGGCGACAGAAACTGGTGACTCAATGCCTGCTATCTGGACAACTCCAAAATGACTGACATGTTAGAAAAAGAGAGTGAGGAATTTTTCTACCTAAACGAGGGATCAGAGACAGAACGCCATCTCTGTGGGAAGCCTACAATCTGGTATTGAGGAGGAAAGCTATATATCTCTGTAAGCAAATTATGGGAGCAGACAATGTGTATAGTGCAAACAAGTCCCCAGAGATACTAAGAGAGCTGAATAGCTTGCAGGAGGAATATAGGGCGAGTGTAACAGACTCATTGGGGGGCGACCAGTCAACTTTATGAGATGGGGGCTGAAGCAGGAAAAATGATTGCATGGTTTGAAAAAAAAGGCACTGATACAGGATGAGTTAGAGAGAGTTAACAATCGGGTGGGAAACCGTGCACAACTGTTGCACAAATCACCAGAGTTTGCTGGCTTTTATCAACAGCTGTATTATTGTCTCACTAACATGTGGACACACTCATACAGACACCTATCGGCAGGGCTTAAGGCTGGCTCAGCGGACACCCAAACAGGGGCAAGAACTGGACAAGGACATCAAAATATAGGAGGTGGGGAAAGCCATCTCCGCACTGTAACCAGGGAAGTCCCCAGGCCCAAACGGATTTCCTATTGAAGTGTGTAAAAGACTGTTGGGGAAATGTGTGCTAGACTGCTCGGTTTAGAGACATCAGAGCAACACCCCCACCCGGACCTGAGAATTATGGATATTGTTGTAATACCTAAATATGGTAACCCGTAACCTCTTGCTCTTCATATCACCCCTTTTCACTACTCAATGGAGAAACATAAATAATAGCCAATATCTTGGCAGAAAGTTTCCTTGGTTTGGCTACAGGGTTAAAAATACTGAGCAGTGTGGGTTCATCCCAGGGAGGGCAACAAGGATGAACATCAGAAGATTACAAAATGCCTTATCTAAAATAGAATTGATAGATGAACCAGCTGCCATGATATTATTAGACTGGGAAATGGCTTTTGATTCAATATGATGGACTAGGCAGTCATGAGTATGGGTAAAATGAGTTTCAGACTGAATTACACTGTCTGGGTCCAGCTTCTATACTCAAACCCACTGGCCATGGTCAAGGTAAATGTCCAAACCACAGTGTCTCTCCCTGAACCGAGGTGGCAGGCAGGACTAGGAGGAACGCATATCTTTATGTATGCCAACAACCTATGGATGTTTTTGGGCACTCTCAAGATATCTGTGCCTGGGGTAAAGCACCCTATAAACGCATTTGGGAGGCTTAACATAAACTGAGATGCATCCATATTTATACTCACGAAAGGTGATGACGAAGCGATCCCTGATAGATGCCCCCTCGGGGCAAGCAGGGACTCCTTCAAGTACCTAGGGGTCCAGATGAGTGCTAAGGAAGAAAGGCAGCAGTGTAGACACTGTATATATATATCTGTGTGTGTGGGAGGGGGAATGGGGCTCCCAGATATTCAGAGGTACATGCCAACTAGCAGTAGCAAGTGAATGGCTGTTTGACAGGAAATCCAAAGCCCATCTTCAACTAGACATTAAGCATAAGGGAAGGGCTACTCCCTGGCAGACTCTATACGGTGCACCCTGCAGAAATGGCCTCCCGCAAGCTACTAACATGGTAATACAAGTGAGGTACAAGGTAACAAAGACCATGGGATGTATGGGTAAGGCCCCTTCCAAGCTCTTATTTGGCGGAATCATGAACTTCCACTCATCAAATAATTTGGACCTTGCCCTCCTAGGAAGCCCAAGGGAAAGGAACATTAAGGCATACTCCACAAAGGGTGACTATTACTGTTTGAGACTTTGCAGGATAGATATCATCTGGGAAGTAGAGAATTCCTGACATAATTTAGACTCAGGACTACCATACAGAAACAGATAGGAGAACAAGAATTGCCAATCTGTTCCCCTCTGGAGGCGAACTTGTTATCAGACGGTCCATTGTACAAACCCAACTCCCCACTTTACCAGGACATCACAAGATTTACTTCCCTGCAGCTCATGAAATTACGAGACAGATGGGAAGGGAACTTGAGTCGTATGGATGCAGAGGAATGTGTGGAGTCACAGAGATCCGTAAGTGAAGTTGGTATATGCAGCATAGCTCGCCTTATCTTATTTAAAATCATACATTAAGTGCACTACTCTAGAGTCCTTACATAAAATGGTATAGGTTGAGAAGACGAATACCTCAGGTGGGTGTGATAGAAGCAACCACACAAACAGTGCTGAGTAGACCCACATGGGCCTTACAATCAAAATAACCCGAAGGGGGAGAGAAAAGCAACGAAACAAGCAGCACTGAGCAGGCCCGTAACCCACATCGGGTTGAGAGCACGAGTAGCGCAGGAGGTTAGAGAAAAGTAATAAACCAAGCAGGGCGGAGCGAGCCCGTAGCCCACAAAGGGCTAACCATCCTAATACCCCAGGAGGGAGGAGAAGAAAGCATTAACCGCCAGAAGGCTGAGCTGGCCCACAGCCCACCCGCGGCTGAGGAAACAACTACCCCGAGAGGGGTTGAAAAAAAGGAGACCCCCCGAAGCTACGTTTGTGACTAAAACAGGAGAGTGAACTTTGGTGTTTATGTAACTACTGGCCTATCCAGGTCAAGAGAACTCGTCCCAGGAGAAGGGATACGCCAGAGACTATACAGACTACCTGATGATACCATTATTTGAACCAATGAACTATTGAAAGACTTACATTATTTTGCCTTAATTGCGCATTCTACGAAGCCAAGGACCAAAAGAGACTGAGAGAACTCTTTGGTGGGGGTCAGGAAACCAGCCACCACAAAAGTGGTCTAAGCCAATGCTAAATTGAAGCTTAGATTCTTTTTTTCCTTCTTTCTTGATTTCTTTCGTTGTCTTTCTTTCTTTCTTTTGCTAGTGGATGGTTAGGTAATTGGTTATGGTAGCTTTGGATGGTGGACCGAATTCATTTGTGAGACATCCCCACGAGCACCGGTTTGTTGTTTTCTAATATAGGGACTAATTATAGAGCTAGGCACTAGAGGAGGTTTTCCTAATTGATTTAATAACCATTTGAACGAAACATGTCCTCTTGTGCCTCTCCTATGTCTGACTTTGCACAGGTGGTTGGTCGATATTTTCAGCAGGGAGGCAATATTATCGCCCTGAATTAGCTTCAGACGTATAGCATAGCGAGGTACTTCTAACTAATATAGGTGGGCTCAAGACTAGGTCCTCTGCTTGAGAAAAAATGTCAAATAATAAGTTTAAATGGTGTCATTTAATGGTGTAAATGGTTATTAAAACATTGGCGAAAAACATGGGTAAAAAAGCCTTACAATTTAGAATTGCTTAGTTAGGGTAGCACATGAAAAAGTCCCATACAAGCCTTGGTCACAACATCACACAGGAGTACTTTAGAATATTTTGATGTTTGCCATGTCCACAAAATATGCAAGCATAGTGGAACACTTTCATGAAGCTCACCCCACAACGTATGCCATCATTCATTCTGCAAATCAGTTCAATTCTGTGCACACATTTTGCGGCAGCATTGCCATTATAAATCACTTTGGTGAATATGCAAGGACAACATATGCCAGCATTTTAACTGTAAATAACTTTTGTAATCCTGAATCAAAAATATATGACATCACTGATACTGTTATTCACTTTGATGATGTTGCACCCATTATATGGCAGCATTGCCACTGTACATCACTTTCATTAAAGTGTTCCCATAATCAATGCTTGTATTGCTGCTGTGAATTACTTTTATCAAGCTGCTCCCACTTCATATCAGATTTATAATGCTGTACCCACAATGTATGGCAGCAAAGCCACTGCATGTCACTCTCATGATGGTGTGCCCACAATATATGCCACTGTTACAGTTGTAAATCAATGTCATAGTGTTGACTGCACAATGGCATTCCCACTGTGAATAACTAATTTTGCGGGTGTGCCTGGCCTCCATGCCAAACACATGCATGTATCACACACACACACACACACACACACACATACACACACACACACACACACACACAGGGATAACACACACACACACACACACACACAGGGATAACACACACACTCATAAAATGACATGCACCCGGCACTCAAACTCACTCACCCGTGCATGCACAACATTCAAACTCTTGCATGTGCAAACAGACACACTGTCACATGCACCTAGAGATAAATAAATGGCATCTATCAGGACGCATTCAAACTCTTGTGTGTGCATGAGCACACGCACAAAAACTGCATTACATTCAAAACATTAATGCACACATACACCATTGTTTAATTTACGTTTACAGGTGGCGATCTGCACCGTCAGTGTTCTTTACGGCCTGACTGGGGCATGCATTCGCAGCACAGAAGACAGGAAGGAACGCTTGGGGTCAGGCCCGAAACTCACCTTGGTTTCCAAGCAACCATATCAATGCAGCAGAGCAGAGCCCATAGGCCCCGCAGACATTGCATTTTGTTTTTGTCAGGGAGTGAAAGGTTTTCAAACAAAGCCACCAAGGCATAGCCCAGTGGGATAGAAGGGGTGGGGGTCACATTAGGACATGGATAAGGGGCTGAAAATTGGCCGCCAACTCCACTGCCACCAACGGCTCTGCCTCTGCCATGTGTCACATTTGATGACTATTCCAATTCACACAGGATACATAGAAATAAACTAGCTGTACCCAGCACATTAACTCTCTCTATCACTCTCTCTCTCGGTCTCTCTCTCTCTCTCTCTCTCTCTCTCACTCAGACACACACATACACTCTCTCCCTAAGCTCTCTTTCTCCCTGAAGCTCTCTTTGTCTCCCTCTGGCTCAGTCTATGTCTCTATCTCTCTGTGTGCAAGCAAGAGTCTTGTTGCCAGGTGTGCGTTTGTTGCAGCCAACCCATTAATTACTGGCAGCAGCAGGACTTGAGGAAAAACAAAGATAGCTTAAGGGGTGTGCTGTCTTTTTTGTGGTTAAAAGTAGAACGAGAACAGCAGTGACAGAGTCCTCCCCTGTGTTGGGTCCATCCTGGTATTTGGAGTCGTATGTTGTCATTGTTTATCTCACCAGAATGTCGACATCCGTGTGAAGGCATTGCCCATGTAGAAGGTAGATGAGGGGACATGTAGAGGCTCTGAGTGGGGAGGTGGTTGGTGGGGTTATGACCTACCAGAGGAGCGGCTGCAAAGTTACAAACTGTGTATTTTCAGTTTTTTATAATAGCTTCTGTTTGTGCTATATTAAACCTGTCCTTGATGCTCATAGAAAAAACTGTTAATGTGTTTTAATGTGAGCATGGACCTTAAAAGAAACAAGGAGGTTTTGCGAAAAAATGTGTGTTGTCAGTAAAAGGAGCTATTGAAATGAAATTATTTAATTGTATTAACATTGCAAGCTGAATCATTTTAAAATGCCACAATGTTCATTTCCAATGATCACTTAATTGTGTATTGTAGTCATACTAAAATGTTTACAGTTTTCTCACTGAACAAAGTACACAATCAAAACCTAGAATAACCATTTACATTATTTTTTCATAAAAGGGTGTTATTCTAAAATACACAGCCTGGAACACTCCTACTCAACTATGTTTTCATTGTTTTAATACCCTTTTGTAATACCCCTTTACGAAAAGGGGACTTGTCAAACAGCACCAATGAGGGTTCCTGGCTGCTTTGCATAAAACCAAAGTTCATTTGGGGGACATAAGAATGGCCAAAAATCTTTATATTTTAAATATATGCCTGGGATAAAAAGGTGTGTTTGAATCAATAGGTACTTAATGCACATTGGGCCTGGTGCTCATTTCATTTTTCACAATCACCCTACCATTAAAGTATTCGTAACCATGAACCATATATACTCGTTCGGACAGCCTCAATGTCTGGATATGAAAATAAAATAGCTGTAACACCTTTGTCTCCCTTGGGAACTGAGGAATATCGGAGTCAGAATTTTAGAAGAGGGTACTAAGAGTGGCAGGCAGCGCACAGACATCCTTATAGAATTATATATATATATATATATATATATATATATATATATATATATATATATATATATATATATATATATATATATATATATAAATATGAGATGCCAAATGAAATGGCATAACAAGAAATATCTGCATGCTCACCAAAGTTTGTCAATGCCAGTCATGTGTGGAACACCACCACACTGATACATAATCAGAAGAAAAAAGGGTATATCACCATTAGCACCCATATAGTTAATACGCGGGTGATTAACTTAAACTTTGCAGTGTGTTGCCACGCGGTACTTCTGAAGTTCGTTTTGTGTGTTGATGACAGCAACATCATCAACAAACTAACAGACTTTAGAAACTACTGTGTAGCGTTGCACCGCAAGGTAAGTTTTCTTTTTTGTAAAGTTAAACACACACTTAGCACTAGCGTATGAACTACTTGGGTGCCAAGAGGTGAGAGAGGAGCAGAGAAGGGAAAGAGAAGCAGGTTAGGTAAGGGGTGCTAGCCAGTAGCCTTCAGGCTGCTTGGAATGGTGACTTATAACAGAGAATACAGCACACATTCCGAGCTTCCTGATTGGACCACACCCCCCTCCAGTGTACTAATGGGGACATCAGGGCCCCTAAAACAGCAATCTTAAAGCAACCACAGTAGGACAATTTCAACCATGAGAGCCAATGGTTTGAAAGGGACCAGAACAATCGACTGCACCATTACGGCCCAGTCATGATTTAGTATTGTATACAGGATTTCACAGGTGCTGATAAAAGTAGCAAAATGTATGCAGAGGCAGACTGTAGAGGCCCTAGATGCATGTCTGTAACAGGTCCATGGAATCAAATTTTCTTCTTATGAACACAAATTAAAGGTAATTCCAGCGGAGATTCAGGGTGATTATTGAGTAGTATATTGGAAATATGTATTGAATCCGACTCTTACATGCAAATCCTAGGCATCTCATTGAAGTGCTGTTGTTGGATTGTCACTCAAGTTCAATGATTTTCATCCCTCACTTCCTGGAACTCCCTCCTCAAACCTCGGCAGGAAGGTATCACCAAGCCTCCAATCTCTTTTGACAGGCTGCACAGCCAATAGCAGGTACCAGAGGCGTTGCTAGGGGAGGCTCAGGGGGCTATAGCCCTGGGTCTTTTGGTTGTAGCCCCGGATAGAAGCTCAGGGGCTGCAACCCAAAGGCTATAGCTAGCCCCGCATCCCGCCACTCCCGACATCAGTGTAGCCCCAGATCTTTTCCAGATCTAGCAACACCCCTGGCAGGTACTGATTGTCTAATCACACCAGCCAGCCAATTTGGTTGATACCCTACACAAGACCACAGCTCAGATCTCTGCGACAGGAGGTGGAAGGTGAATACTGTAAATTAAGGTGTTTTATGGTGCTTCGCTACTTGCAAAGTGTGACAGGGCACTGGTAACTCTGCAGTAGCAAGCTGAGCACTTAGGATTGCCAAAGCCTGACTGCCACCTCCAGCTTTCCCCATCTACAGTGGAATACAAAAATATTGTAAGACTGCATGATACAATGTCTCCACCCCTGTCTCTTCACAGATCTCACCCCCAACTCCCTGGACACACTCGGCAAACCACAGGGCAACAATGTCAATAGGTGTCTTTCCTGTAAATACACTGCTGTCTGGGGTGCAAACAATTCTCTATAATACTAATTTGTTTATTTGTTTGCGGTTTGTTATAAACCTTTACAAAATAGAGCAAAAGAGCAAATAATTTAAAACATATATATCTTAAAAGAACAATTCATTGCACTAAGATCCAAACTGCGAACTCATAAATACAAAATGGAAAACACAATTAACATTCACCCATAAATAAGAACACTGAAATAAATCACCAGAGCATCAATATTAACTTAACCCAAACTGCAAACTCATAAATGTAGAATAGGAAACCCAGTTAGGATACATCCTTATGCAAGCATAATTAGGTAAATCACCAGAACATCGATATTAACTTAACTCACAAACTGATTTTAAAAATGTAATTAGGTGTATAATCAAAATGGGAGAGTTTCCATGCCTCATTTTGTACCAAATATACTGATGATCAATACATACATTTGAGGAAAACAATTCAAAAAAGTAATCAGTTCTCTGCTTAGTCAACATTGGGCATATTAGCAGGATGTGAAATAAAGTCTCACCCACCCCCACCTGATTACAGAATCAACACCATTTCTTATCCCCAGATGGGTTTCTCAGATTTAAAATAGAATTTGTGTGCATAACATTCAACCTGAATCTCATAAAGGAATTTCTGATAGATCTGGATGGATATGTCATCAAGTAATTTTCCATGCTCGGGGAAAGCTTCCAAAATGAGTGGGCTTCATTGTAAAGTTTAGACTCAACCACTTTACTCATTGTATGAGACCAATCAGTCCCACAAATGATTAATTTACATTTATTAGGCTTATTCAAAGAGTACTCTTTGCAATACCCAATTCTTCCAACGCCGATTCAACATCCTTATTTAGTCTGGTCATGAACGGACAAGTAAGGTCCCTTCCCGCTTGTGTATACAAGTTACTGCAGCCTCTTACCCATTACCAATGAGTAAAGAGATTGCAGCCCAAATTCATAATGTATAATGTATAATCTCAATTGGAATGCATTTGGGTAAAAAAAAACAGAATGCCCCTCCAAGTTATACCTTTAAGGACCTTCAAAAAGTCCATAAAGTTGGTAGCAAACAATTACAGACCATAGATTAACCTTGGTGCCACTTTTCTCAAATAGAATTCCAAAATTGGTTTCATGGTAAATCTCCCAAATTTTCTCTCTATCAATCTTATCTGTCTTAAGGCAACTTCTGCTTTAGCCTTGAGTTGGTTTATAATCAAAGGAGCAGAATCAGTACCCGAAAAACAATACTCCGAATACTTGAAGGCTTTTTGCGGCTTGATGTATTTACCTTCGCAAAACCAGGTATAAGACTCCTGTTTCCTATTAGGTTTACCCATACAGATAATGATTGTTTTCGATGGATTTATTGACATGTGAAGTTGGCTTATGAATAGTTCGAACTCTTTTATAAGGCGCTGCAGACCCACTTTGGTATTGTCTAACAAAAAAAAATCGTCTGCATACGCAAGCCATGAAATACACATACCATTCAGTTTGGTAGAAACCAAACCCTTATTAAAGAACACTGTTTGGGCTCCACTGACGTATACATTAAAAATAGTAGGCGCCAGCATACATCCTTGGGCCAAACCATTAAGAGTTTCCATCTGTGAAGATAGCCCGCCTTCAGAGTTAAGTCTTATCACCAGCCTTATGTCGGTATACAAGGCAATCACTATTTCCAGCAAGTGGTTCGGAATACCCAGAGATTTTAATTTGTTCCATAAAGTGGGCCTGTCAACTAAATCGAAGGCCATTCTAAGGTCCATTGATGCCACAAAGGTAGATCTTCCACCCTTTACCATGGCTTTTCTCTGTAAGCATTTAAGGACCAGACCTCCACAATCCGTGCCACACTTTTAATTTAAACCCATTTGATTCAAACTCAAGATTTGATTGGCATCCATCCATTTGTATATGTCAATCAGCACCAGAGAAGCAAAGAATTTAGATTCTGAGTCTGCTATCGCTATCGGACGATAGCTAGCTGGCATCATACGTGAGCCCTTTTTGAACACAGGAATAACTACTGAGACCCTCCAAGACTGGGGAATGGTTTTAGTTAGGCACACATCTTTAAAAAGAATACATACAATTTTTGCCCAATACAGAAGATTGGATTTTAGGATTTGTTGGTGAGATGATTTAGGCCTGGCGCACCAGTATTTTTTGATTTGATTATCAGACCTTTAACATCTTCAACCAGGCATAGCAACAGCTAAATTGGAGCCATCGCCCCCAAATGTTGAAAAACTTGGGTACTTGCCTTGTATACATTTGAAAATGACCCGCCCATACTACTTCCGGAATTGAATTCGGCATACAGTCAGCCTGCGAACAGTCAACATATTGCCAGAAATTGAATGACGATACACCCCTCATTGCTCCTAACATCTTTTCACCATCACTTTGGGCAATAATAGAGCGATGGTTAATCAACCAGTTCTTATACGATTGTTTCAGCCTTTTTATTAAGCCGCTTGATACTTGATCCAACAACCCCAATTTGCGAATTCTACGCACCTCCCTTTGAAGGGCCACCTTTTTTATGTGCACCTCATGATCCATAGAGTGCTTGTGACTAGTCTTCGGGCGACCCCTATGAGAAGTTAGAACATACAATCTCTGAATTCTATTACCAATAGTAGATTCAAAGCAGTTCACAGAAAACATGAGCATGCGCTGATCTAACGGGGTTTCTTCATATTCACGGATCATTGTTGATGTACATTTTTGAGTTAGGTTATAGGACCATTTGATCCTGTTCTTAGAGGAATTTAATAAGAATCCCTTATTATAGATCGTATGGTCTTTCTGCTGGACCTTAGACAAAAACTCAACCTTTAGCATACAATGATCACTCTTAGGCACCTCATTCACTTCAAATGTGTCCAGGGAGTTACTCAGTTTTGCTGACAAAAAAAATATAATCAATTATGGAAGAACAACCCCTGGCTTTCCAGGTAAAATGCTCATTAGCAACCAATTCGAGACACCAATGGTCCCCAAAGAATAGCCACCAAGCACCTCTTAACTTCGAGTTTCTAGAGGAAACATTGGCTCTATTGAGATAAAGTTCACCACCAACCAATCTGTCAACTGAGCAATCCGAATTTAAATCCCCAGCAATGATTATTTGACCCCCTATGTTTTCATTACACCATGAATCAATCATTTTTCCTAGGTCAATTAACTCATTTTCCAAGTGCAGGTCAGATAGTTCATACGAGTTCCAATAAACATTTATTAGCAGTAAAGGAAAAGCATCAGCACCCCCCCCCCCTCAAACGATGTTAGTAAGAAAGAATGACTGTTGTTCCAGCCACCTGTTTTTATGAGGCCGGGAGAATCTTTGAAGGCCATAATCAGGCCACCCGTGGGTCTGCCCCTCAAACCCATTACTGCACATAGTTCATTAACCTCAAACTCCTCCCAGCCCACAGGAGATGTTAACCACGTTTCCTGGAGGAGAATAAGATCGAAAGTGTGCAGATCTTTCATGAGTTTCTCATTGTTAAGAAGGTTGTAACAACCTCTGGAGTTCCAACTAATCAATTTCAAATTATGGCTCCTTACTAAAGTGGTTTCCCTAACTGCTTTAGATTACTGATCGCATCATGTAAGGAAATGGCCAGCCATCTCCAATCCTGCTTGTCTGGCCCATCTTCCGATCTGGGATAAGACTGAATTCTCTTCTTTTCATATACAAGACCATTGGCTCTGAGTCCTCCACCATCAAATGCTTGCATATGAACAGTCTGATCTTTGAATGGAAAAAGATCAAACCCTATGCATTGGCTCCTTCAGCAACATAGATCCCACCAAGGGTGATGGGATTACCAACCTAACGAAGTCAAGTCGTTCTTTATGAAGAAAATCAACCAATCTAATATCAGCTGAAGTAATAAGGCTCAATTCTGGAATTGATGCAAAAATCGAGATAATATAAGGCCCATTTAAAGGTTGGAACCTACCATCATTAAACAAGGAGCATAGTATCAAACCTGGTAGAATCGCAAATGCAGGAGGTCTAAGATCATGTTCGTAACTTATTTCTATATTCTCCCTCTGGGACCCCACCTTCTCAAACTCGTTCGCATTAAAGCACTGGTTCGATTTATTAATTTCCTCACCTCTTAAATCATTTTTAGTATTTGATAATTCCTCCCTTCCCCCTTTTTCCTTCAAAAGTTTGTTTTCGTTCAAAATGTCTTGAACGTTCCTCAATAGATCATCCACTCTTTTCTGTGGATTAGCAGAGGACACGTTAGTATTTTCTTCCAGTACTTGACTATGTACCGGCAGAGTGACAGGCTCCCCCCTACCATTCTCAGACCCTCTTACCATAGTAAGATTGGTAAAAGGCAGAGTGTTACAAGAACTTGGGTCCTTATGAAAAAGGCCCTTGTTCACAGTCTGCACAATGGATCTTTTACCTGGGTTTGAAAGGGATTCAGTGACTCTAGGGAACAAATTATTATTACCCACTTCCTTGTCATTCACCTTGCTAGAGGCCATGACATGTTTGTTCTGACTTAACTCTTCAAGGTCTTTTTCAGAGTTATTTGCAGCATTTTAAGCCACTTTCAAGGCTGTTTGATTGGTAATGAGAGGGATCCTTTTTTTTTCATGATTTCATACATCCCATCAGCCCCGTCCTGGTATTCACTCTGCGTGGATTGATCAGAAGAATGTTTATCATCAGGGGAATCAATTGTTTTTTCTTTATCATTAGTAACATCACACTGAGAGACTACATAAACTGTTGAATCAACCCCTTCACTTTCAATCTGATGTTTGAAGTCCAGATCCCTCAGGAACTTTCTGGACGATCTATTTTTCAGATCACTTTTTTTAGATTTGTTATTATTTTTCTTAGCCTGTTTTTTGGCTGCTTTAGAGTTGGGAATACATGGAGGCACAATGGAAGGAGGCACAATGGAAGGAGGAACCACTCCACCCGTACCTTTGGTGCTTGATGAATCATTCGCCCCATTTATAGCTGACATCGCTCTACCCTTTGGTGCCTTTTTAGCAACCACCTCGGAAACATTTTCAGCAGAAATGTTCCCATTTAATATTTTCATGTTCTGAGGATCAGGAAGCTTGGATTGAACCTTATCCAAACTGCCCCCCCTCGGTTGAATCCATCACGTTCCGTTCCAGACCTAAACCCACAAAACCATCCTTGAGTATAGGAACAAGTAAATCTGCCAATCTATTAGGCACCACTTTTAACTCCAAACCCAAACCCACAAAGCCCTCCTTGAGTATAGGAACAAGTAACTCAGACATTCTGTTAGGCAGCTCGTCTGTAACCTTGACAATCCTAGTAAGAGCCTCTGTTTGTTTCCTGAGTTCCACCAGGATGGCCCGATTAAAGATGCCCAACATTGTAGACATCTCTTCACCCAATGAAGACTCATCCCTACCCCCAGCTGAATGTCATAAACAGGATCATCAAAAGTGTTATCAGAAATAAAAATAACCGGGGTGATTGCATCAAGATCGACATGGGCACTACATTTCCCCACTAAAGAATCGACTGTGGGGACAGCACTATTCAAATCATCACCAAATGGAGGTTGAGAGGAATCCATATTAGTATCAGTGATTTTCAAAACCACAGTGCAGACCTGGGCACACTGCAGCATTTCTTCCTCATCCGCGCAAGGCACAGGAAGAGGAAGCGCCGCCGCACGCGCCAGACTAGCTCTTCTCGTACTGACCGCATTAAAGAAGTCGGCCCCATGATCCTGCCAAATAGCGGGCATTTTTAATTTCCTCATCGCGCAATCAGTAACCCAATCAATGCCCACAATAGGTACAGATTTCTCAATGCAATTGGACTAACTAAATCAAAAATGCAAGTAAAGTATATAAAAAGAAAGAACAAAAAGAGAAATAAGAATTATTCGCCCCTCACCCCGACACCCGAACAGCCTAACAGCCACTTTCAAAGGCACTTCCAATGAACGCGCGCAATGCGCACGAGCCTCACAAAATGTAGGCAATGCAAGCAGAAGTTGCCGGGTAGGGGGGGCGTGGCCAAAAGAAGTGCTGCAGGGAAAAAAAGTAAATTCAAATGAGATCAAAAACAGTAAGGAACACCACCGCGGTCCGCGGTGAGCAAATACAAAAGAAAGAATGTCCAAAGAATTAGTCCTTTACTTGTATGCTGGCACTTGAAGTCCTGCCGTGTTACGGCAAATAGAAACACAAAGATCCTTCCTCTCGCCGATGGCAGCATTCACTTTGGGACACAGGAGTCGCAGGGCAGCAGAGTTCCCCACAGCCTAACAGCCACTTTCAAAGGCACTTCCAATGCGCGCGTGCAATGCGCGCGAGCCTCACAAAATGTAGGCAATGCAAGCGGAAGATGCCGGGTGGGGGGCGTGGCCAAAAGAAGCGTTGTATGCTGGCACTTGAAGTCCTGCTTTGTTACGGCAAATAGAAACACAAAGATCCTTCCTCTCGCCGACGGCAACATTTGGGACACAGGAGTCGCAGGCCAGCATAGTTCCCCACAGCCTAACAGCCACTTTCAAAGGCGCTTCCAATGCTTCCAAATTACTAATTTACCCTCTCTGTGGAGGTTTATGTTGTGCTTCATTACTTTGCATTATAGTATTTCTTAAATGTCATCCCTTCCTTTACCTCCTTGCTAGCAAGATGCCTGCTTTTGCTTATACTGTCCCTCCAGGGTCAGCCATCCTGATTTCATCTACTAAGGCTCAATGCAAGGATGCCAACACTGTCTCTCTCTTGCTGAAGTCAGTCTGGAGTACTTCACTAATGCATGGCAAATACCATCCTTTTGCAGAACAGCCCAATCCCAAAGTAAAGGGAGTTGGTCTAAGCAGAGCCCACAATCTGAAATATCTGCTAAAGCTAGGACTAAATGCAACTCCTGCCCCATACTCTGTTATACAATGGTCCAAAAATGCTACGTACCTCTACTTGACTGTTGTCCAACTCCAGGCCTCGACGCCTGGAAACGTCAGATTTTCAGGATATTGCTCATTAATATTCATACATTTGCATACAATAATTCTAAATGTCTGTAAATTTAGCTCATGAATATTAATGAGGGATTGTCCGGAGTCAGGCCGGAGAGCACAAGGCAAAACCTATATCTCACAGTATGCACTGTCGATTAGGGGAGATTCCTGAGGCAACACTAGCATATAACAGAAACAGGGTACATACCAAGCAGATCTGAGTTGAAACAGGTATTCACAGGAAATACAGGGGCAGGAGCTGGCTGTAAGCAAAGAAACACAGAGAAAGCAACAGAAAGCAAATATACTGGGCAACAATGATCAGAATAAAGGGTGTACTGGAACATGATAAGGGGTCTCCGGGGATTGGAAAAGCAAGAGACCGGTATTGCAGAGAGAAAGAGAGAAAACAGTTGAGGCAGAAACAGGACAAATCTGTGAAATAGAAATGCTCACAGAAAAGAGGGTGTTTGCAGAAAGGCAGAAAGGCAGCAAATATACCGAGATAGAGCTGGATGTCCTTCACAGCAAAACAGGACAGGAGTTGTAACACAGCAGCTACAGCATGCAGGAATGAGAAGTCAAAAGCAAGATTTCAAAGAAAAGTTCAAAAACAGGCAGGCCGTAACAGCAGACTGCAAAGGACATTGCAAAGCAGCTACAACAGGCAGGATTCAGAAGTCAAAAGAGGGATTTCCATGAAAGGCTCATAAATAGGCAGGATGGAAAAGCAGACTGAAAAGGATGCTGCAAAGCGACTATACCAAACAGGTTCCAGAAGCCAAAAGCAGGATATTCAGAAAAGGATAAGAAACTGGTCACCAAAGCAGAAATGCATGAACTTCCAGTGGAAGCATTTGACAGAACAACTGCTGTTGTTCAAAGCAAGCTTAATAAAGCCCTCCAAGTCCACAGCCCAACAGGGTGAAAGTGATTGCAGTCTCAGGCAGCTGTGTTCAATCAAGCAGAGTCCCGGCTTCGGTAGCTGTTAGCAGTGGATTGTAATTACGGTCTCCCCGTCACTTAGAACAAGTGAATGCAACCAAGGCATCTCCACCTCTTAGTAGCTTGCTGCAAACAAATGTACTTAGTATGCCTCCTCCAGCCCTCTTTCTTGGACAGCATACATATACCAGAATGCATCTGATGGTTTAATCCAAAATCCGGATTGGAAAATGAATTAGAATGCTCCAAAACTTCAGCGGTAAAACAGGTAAATTAATGCATAGGCAGTTTGTAGGTTTTAAGTTGCCAATCATGCCATAAACAGAGTTTCTGAAGGGGCGCGTGTAGCAGTGCTGGTTGGCAGGTGGGTAGTATCCTGAGAGGATACCCTGAAAACCTATCAGGTTTGAGGACCCCAAGACCTAGATTTGGACACCCCTGTTCTATATGGTCATCAGTACCTTATTTGCTCCAACAATGATCCACTTGGCACTGACATCTGGCAGCGGACTACCCTGACTAATCTCCTACATGTTTCCATCTGTATCTCCACTCAGTCAGTCAGGGGGTCCCACTCTTGCACAAAGGTGTGCATTTCAACCATAAACTACACATGCACCACTCCTCCCATTTACACACGCGAGTAACCAGCATACATAAAGTGCAGATGGTTGCAACCAGTTGGTAATCAGTTTATGAAATGTATTCATCCTTATATATTTTCATGATGGTTTGATTTGTGTAGTCTTCTATTTACGCAGCAGTTTCAATAACACATATATTGAAAATGAAAATGTGTTTTGTACCTTTTGACGTTGCTGATATACATATATATATATATATACATACACAATCTTCCATTTGAGCCAAGTCATACATTCCACAAAGCCACCTAATTTGCATGGCTGGAAGTTCACCTCTAGTTCCGAGCCACATCTACAATGCATTGTCCGAAAGCAAATTGGCCCAAATGCAAACCTTTTTCTCCAGGAAATTGTCTTTGTATTAGAAGGCAGCGCTACTTTATGGATAGCTCAATCAACCCAAGACAGACATTCAAATGGACTGTTCTATTTTCACATTTCGGGGTTTCTTCTTGAACCCGCTAAATCTCCCTGTTGGAAAGTCTGCCTATCCCAATCTTAGGTGATATTCTATTCCTAGCTGGTGCTGATGTGCCGTCTATCTAGGAAAGAGAACAGATAAGAGGCTGAGCCTAATGTGGCTCACTACTTTCCTCCACCTGCTAGTTATCTCAAAAACCCCAGAACACTTGGGGAAGTGATCTGTAATTGTTATTTCTCCCTCTTTAGTGTATTTTAAAAATTGCATATTTCTCTGCATTACTCTATAAAAATGGATTTTCTTTTCCTGGCTCTCAATACATCTGATTGTCCTGTGGGTTCGGGGAATCAGCCTGAACACGTATGATTGGTGTAGCGGGTTATGCTATAGTCTAGCCGCTTTCCTCAGGACCAGAAAACAGCCTAAAACCGTTTTTCTCTAAAAACAGAAGATCAGCCAATCTTCTTCTGTATGGGCCAGAAATCGTATCTGTTCTTCTGTTTCAAACCTGCAGTGGGAGACATTAAATACAGCAGGCGTCATGTTATCCATCCCCTGCTGGGTTTTTCTAATTTCCTTACCCACTATCACGATTCTGACCATGTTTCTAGTGGCCTGTATTTTATTCTGCCGGGCTATCCCTGTAATGAGAGTACCACAGGGGAGAAACAACTCGGACTCCACTTAAGTGTACACCATAATTTTATACAAAGTATACATTGTGGCACTCACCTATTTCTTGTTACTGCTTACCCGTGGACAATTGTATTGCCACTTGGAAAAACTGGTCAAAACGCCTTTTTGATTTATTTTCTGTCTCGTTTTTCTTCTCCTTTAGTCTTTCCATCCTATACGCACAACACCCTCGATAATTATATAGCCCAGTATTGTCCCATAATATAGAGTTACCTCTTTTCTCTATATGTTGTACCTACATTACACCCATTCTACAAATCCTTTGCAATATTTGGACTAGCGTTGCAACAATAGGATACTGGCTAAATGATGTTTGTTATGGCGCGATAAAGGTGCTTCTATCTTTTCTCTTGTTGACCGTTTGCCATGTCGGTTATTGGACGTGTATGGCGGCGTCTATTTTAATATATAGCGTTGCCCACAGGATCATCTCTTCCAGAGAAATCTGCAATCTTTTAATACACTAAAGAGGGAGGAATACAAATTATAGAACACACCCCCAAATGTTTTGGGTTTTTGAGATAAGTAGAAGGAGGAGGAAAGTAGTGGGCCAGATTAGGGACAGCCTCTCATCTATCCCCTTCCCTAGATGGGCGGCAGATCAGCGCTAGCTAGGAATAGAATATCATCTGGAATAGGGATAGATAGACTTTCCGACAGGGAGATTTAGCGAGTTTCAGGCTGCTTAACTGATAGAAGTTATAAATAGAATCTCAAGAGTATTGTGTAAAAACAAGTTCAGTATCAGGTGGAGGTTGCTGCTCTTTACCCCCGACCCATGGGTTTTGTTATTCTTTTTACACCCACCATAACTTTCTTGGTGATATATTTATTTGATCTTCATGCTTATGTCTTTAGACCACAACATTGCAGATTGCTGGAAATCTGTTAATAATAAAGGCAGATCTAAATATTTTGCAGTACATTGAAATATTATTCTTGCTGGTGAAGAACATTATCCTAAGAATTTAGTGGATTTTGGTTCCCCTTTAAGTGAACAAGAAATATAGGAACATAGTCGGGTATTGGGGGTCAATAAAACAGGACTGCTCTAACTCCACACTCTAACTCTTTTGCCCTTTACTTGCTTTCAGATGCAGGGAAGTCGAAGAGCCAAAAGAGCTACATCTTCAACCGCCATACCTTTGTCGATTCCCATTTTGAGGCAAGTGCTGTGCACCAAGAACATCCCACTCCTCTTCGCTTACATTGCCCAGCTCCCCCCGACATTGACTGCTAGGGCGAACACATCGCAAGACCAAGCATCCGAAGACCTGATCAACAAATACGGAATTCCCCCCAGCGCAAGTGAGTGGCGGGGCAAGGGCTAAGCCAATCACACATCCACGGCTGGTGTTTTTATTATATACATTGTGATGCACGTTGATTTTTCCTGATCTGCAAATAATGGAAAGTTTGGCAGGTCCCGACCCTGGAAGACAGCAAGGATCGCAGGGGGCATCATATGCTCTTTCTCCCCCAAAGAATATCAAATGTAGTCACAGAGTCCATGGATCCAGACTTGGAGCTGTGAAATCAGTGGGGGGTCGAATCCAAATGCATGTACGACCAAACCTAAAGTGGTGTTGGTCCATAGTAATAGGCAATTTTGAAAGGATTATAAGTTTGACCCAGATAGACGAAACTGCAGAAAACTTTCCAAAAAAACATATATAGCCAACTTTGAATATTTATGGAACACTTCGCAAAATTCCATTTTGGAGGGTGGAAAGTAATAGGGGAGTCGAAAAAGGCATTAAAATTCCCACGGGGGCTGCCCGGATTGACATCAAACTTGCCAATAGGTTGACGGGTAAGGAGGGCCACTTAGCCTGGGGCATGGCTACAATCACTGCCCCAGCGACCAAATGTACATTCCTAAGATTCATTGAAGTATCCGTCTTCATGCAATAGGAGATAGTTCAGATATGTATTGCATATCTTCTCAATCAACAGAAAAATCACAACAATCTTGAAAAGCAAAGGGGGTCCTTTTAGAATGGGTTAAAGCACCCCAAACCCGTCCCCACCCGTTTTAACCCCCAACCCTCACCCCACATATATTTTCTTTAAAAAATCTGTATTGTCTCGATTGAAATTTTTGGGGAAAAAATCAATTGGAAATGTTTTTTCGGTAAAGTCACTGGATACCATTTTATGTTCCCACCACATTTTCTGCCTCCATCTTGTTCAAGCAATTCATTTTACGACATTATTGAATTATGGTTAGGTTGGGTTTTGCATTTGGCAGAATGTCAGCACAGGTAAAATATAAGTGCATGCAATTCATGTGTTAATGCATAAGTTAATGCAGGAAGGCAACATGTATATGGATCTCTCTACAAATATGCATGAATTAAACAAGCAGCAGTAATTGCATTCAGGATGAGATCGTATTGTTGAGCAATTTCTTGAATAAGAAGATTTTCGAGTGGTTCCTGTAGAGGGCGAAATAATGGTTCAGGTGCAGCTCTGAAGCTTGATTGTTCCAGACTGACTTTCATTTCATGTTATTGTATTTTATGTAGCCATTTAGTCAAAGCATTCATCATTATTGAAATTACAGTCGAAAGAAGGGAATATGACAAAAAAATCACAATGAATGTGGCTTGAGTAACTCATTTGGCCAGGAACAAATTAGGAATTACAGAGTAGCTGTCCTTTCGGAGAGGGGGGAGGGTTGAGGGGTGGAAAACAACAGGGGAGGATGCAGCTTCAATAGGAAGTGGGAGTGTGTTCTAATAGAGCAGGGGTCTGCAGCCTTTGGCTCTCCAGATGTATTGGACTGCAAATCCCATCGTCCCTAGCCTTCGTAGTCAATGGTGGGGGATCATGGGATGAATAGTCAAAATCATCTGGAGATACACAAAAGCTGAGAAGTGGAGGTGATGGGAAGGTGTTTAGAAGGAGATCATGGAAGTGGAAAGTAACAAACATGCAGACAAGCAGAAAATGGGAGCGAGTGAAGAGAAGCAAGGTGGTGAGAAAGATGAGTGGTGGAATGAAGATGAAAGCGGACATGAATGGATGCATTGAACACAGTTTGTAGAGGAACCAACATATAGGCCAGGAGGACCACGTGGTTGGACCAGCAGTCAGAGGTCATCAAACCCTGAAGGGTGTAGTGGCAGACAGGAATGGGAGAGAGAGAGAGCATCTAAGAAGGAGGACAATAAGGCCAAGTTTGCACTTCATCATCATAGAGGTGAGTAGACAGACCAAACGAGGAGATAGTCACAGTGAGAGGAGTGGCATAGAGAAAAAGAGGGGTCGATGAACAGAGCCTAGCGGAACACCCAAATAGAGAGATATTGCAACTGGGACGTCGATGCAGCATAAGAGATGGACTTATGAAACAAGCCATAACCGGAGTCGGAGATGCTGCGAGAAGAGAAAGAGGAAATACATTCTATGGGCACAAACCAAGAAAGATTGAGACAAAGGGCCTCATTACAAGTTTGGCGGTAGCCTTGCCGGTAAAAACGGCAGGCTGCCGCCAAACTTGCAATTTTTTCCGGCGCCCGGAAATGGGCAATTACTGGGTCATTACGGCCCTTCGGACCCGGTAATTGGCCATTCGCGGGCGCCGGAATGGAATGCTCCCCATTCCCATTGAGCCCCACAGGGCTCAATGGGAATGGGGAGCTTGGATGCACCGGCACCATTCAGAATAGTGCCGGTGCATCCGACATGTTCTGCTCGCGGGTGCCGGTACGGCGGCCAGGTCAGACCTGGTGCCCGTAATGGCACCCGCAAGCAGAACTTGTAGTTTGCCCGTCCGGGAACTACTGTACCGGCAAGCTTACCGGTACCGTAGTTCCAGGACAGGCAAACTTGTAATGAGGCTCAAAGGTTCTGGAGTAGACATAATAAAAGCCATGGCTTAGGCAATAATGCACACAGCCTCTGCCCACACAATGAGAGTGTAGGTACCTGTCCGTGTCTGAAGTAGCATGCCAAAGCATGATGTTACAATTTCATTAAGCCATATGGGAGGTCAAGTGTATATGAATTTGGGTAATTGGGAAATAAAGAAAGGAATAAGATGTTGTTCAGGTCTTAATAATGGCGAAGGGATGTACTTTCCTGCCACAGAACTACACAGCCACATGGTTCAGTTATTTGAGGTCTGCAGGGACCAGTCGGACCCCTAGGAGAACATCCCAGAGTAGATCCAAATGTCTTCTGTTGTGAAGGCTTACTAACTACCTGGTGCAAAACATGTAAAAAAAATTAAATATTTTAAAATATTGTGCACATTCGTTGATGAGAGAACACCCATCGTCTCTTAAGAGATGCACACGAATATGAAGCATAAGGTTATAAGTTTGATGGTAGTATGAGGGGCAGACATGCACTCCCCTAACTTACTAAAAAATCTGAAGCGCCAACTCCCCTTTCTAATGCCACCCCACTGTGCCACCTCTCCCAACTCCCCTTTATGAGTAGGCACCCCCAAAACTCCATCCCTTCAGAGAACATTTTAAGAAGTGCCCAACATTTCTCTCTCTTCTTTTTTTTGCAGCTGCCTTTTGTAAAAATATACTGGTGAGCCTGGTCAATTCTACCAACGGAGCCTTCTACTGGGTGTTCCTGAAGCCCATGTTGTATGGGAAGATCCTTTACACCCCACACACGCCGGAAACCGAGGCCATCATGACCAAGGTACTGGGGGCTCATTCCTACCTCCAAGAGCTTTCCGGGGACTCCTGCAGTTGGAATGCCCATGTCTTATGCTGTAAAGGTCTGGGTGATCGCGCCTCTTCCGCGTTATAGACATGCAGATACCTAACATGCACTGCCATCCTTTATATTTCATGGATATTTCAGACCTACACTGTCTGCTGCCTTAAACCTAGCACTTGCAAATTGCTGGCTGCAATACCACTGTGGGTTGCCTTTATTAGTTATTTATGTATTATTATTTATCTGTTTCTCCTCTGCTTCGCACTTTCCACCTCTCCCCCCCTTCCATGTACATTTCCCCTCCCCCTCTCCCATGCACTTGCGCGTTCTCAATGTCACTGGGCCTAGTAAGATCGCTGTTTTGTTCTCCCCTGTTCCCCTCCCTTGCCTTGTCGCGCTCTGAAAGACTTGTGTACGAGCGCGATAGAAATTAAATATCAATATCAATGGATTAACTCTTATCCCTCCTCGTTCAGACATTACTTTCATGCAATTCCTTACAGGATTAAGGAACATTGGAATAACATCAGTCGAAAAAACAATGTCCACATGTTTCGTTGAACCCCCCTCTACCACTACAAAGGGCACTGAGGCTGCTGACTAAAGAATGCAGCATGGCAAAAAAAGAGAATGTTCCACCCCATTGTTCTCCTTATTCATTGGGAGAAGAAAAGAATATATGGACTATTGTTTTAATCAAAGCGTACCTACACATTGAGGGGGCTCCAGGAGGTTGAACTGAACACAAGGGTTGGGGTGGTGGTCATTTGAACCCAGGGTATTGTGACAACTATGCCAGCATTCTAGCCAGTGGTCCAGACTGTCTGACACCACAACACTTGAGGTGATTTTCCTGCACCAAAGCCTTCTCTCTTGCATGTTTCAGAACAGGACTATTCTGTGTATTTTGCGTCCATTGTGGTTTCTCATCGAAGCCCTGGGTGCTGCTCCCTTTTCAGCTAACGACATCCCTTTTTCTGTTTTTCCCTTCTTCTAGGCCATGGCGTTGCTGGACGAGATGCAGCAATTGAAAAGCTGGGCAGATAAAATAGGATCTCTTTCAGCCATGTTGGGAAATTATTCATCACTGATCACCCAAATCGCCCCTCTACTCAACCAAGTCCAGGTTTCCACCCTTCTTTACGGTCTGGCATGCAGGGTGGAATTGTCCTTGAGTGTGACCCGCCCATCCTCCATTTTATATATGGCACATGGTGTGAGTGGATGAACGCAAGGCTATGCGGAAGAAATGTTGGGTGAATGGATGAACAGACTAAAGGATGCATTGTATAAGGTCTGGCAGAGGAACATCATTGCATTAGTGCTTCCAGGCCCTTCCAGGCATAATGGAAAAAAGAAAGATTGGATCTCCAACAGAACTACACAAGCATAATGATGGTATACAGTCCCTGGATGCCAGCCGGTAGACACTGGTATGTTCCCCTTCACTTGGTGAGCCCCTCGAGCACCAGTCCCAATATA
Source organism: Ambystoma mexicanum (assembly GCF_040938575.1). Lineage (NCBI taxonomy): Eukaryota > Metazoa > Chordata > Amphibia > Caudata > Ambystomatidae > Ambystoma > Ambystoma mexicanum. The sequence goes on along the minus strand of NC_090931.1, from coordinate 859,244,254 downwards.
GTTCAAATACATCCAGGCAGATCACTGGAAAGTTTAGGGAAAGAAACTTGAAGAAGCAGAAGCCTTTGGACTACTACTCCCATGATCTGGCATCATTGCTATGCTTGTCAAACTGATGCAAGTTGTAGTCACAAACATCTGCCAAGCCATGGGTTGCGGACACCTGCCTTACACCAAAGAAAGCAGGGGATGCAGGGTCTCCCAGCATGAGTTTGGGTTCTTGTGACTGCACAGTCAATGTTCAAATACGATATCACTATGAGCGTAACATACATGGAAGGTGTAAAAGCCTTTCACAAGTCCTTTACGCCTTGCATACACATCACGGCTCATTTTCATTCATTTGTATGGCGGAGAGGAGGGGTGGAATGCAACTTGCTTTTCCGCCGCACCCTTCCATTCCACAACACTAATGCTCCAGCATTTGCGCAAGCTTGCATTTTCATGCCGGCACAAACCCTGTGGATCCCTGTGAAGTCTGCCATCTTTATGTGCCAGTCAAAGGTAGCCAGACTCCATGGGGATTTATTGTAAACACTGCCTGCCATGCGTACAAGGCAGGCAGCGTTTACTTCATTTGCACGGCGGAGTTCAAAAGGTGAGGGCAATCGGTGGCGTACACGCTTGCGTGCCTCATTTTGGCCACAGCTTTTGCACTCCACCATGCAAATGAAGAAAATTCGGTGGCAGAACCCGCTTATGTGTAAGTCTACACGTAACGAATGTCCGCCGCCAAATTACAGGCTCATGAAAATGAGCCCATGTGTGTGTCTAAGGCACCAAAGGTTTGCAGTTCTTCTTCTTACCCCATCTCAAATTCCTCCATAAATGCCAAATGAGACACCTTGTTTTCATTTAACTTTCATGTTTGACATAGCTATTGCAATCACGGGCGAACTCTTCTGGGATGATGCCAGTGCCATGTGACTGGCATGGAAAGGTACCGCTTAACGCTGTACATCAAAACACAGCAATAATAGAGGTGCAAAGCACAAGCTGCATGCTGCATTCAACAGGAAAATAATGGAGTTGACAACATGTCCAGGCAGCACTTCCTGAGGACCAGGTAAAATCCGAAAAACCAAACCAGAACAAAAGGCAATCTGATATAGACATGGAAGAAATACTATGTTGCCCATGATGAAGCCTGTTAATAAAAAACAAATACAAATGGATTGCCTTGCAACATGAAAGAGCAAGTGCAACTTTGAATCAATTAATCCTGGTAATTGTGACAAATGCTGATGAGGAAAAGAAAAAATAATAAAGCTTAGGTTAAAAGCTTCCATGAAAGAGCGGCTGCCTGGGGGGAAACATAAAATAGTTTGTGACAGCCACAAAAAATACTTGATTCTTCCTGGTGCAATATGTCATTAACAGTAACTTTTGTTAATTCAATCAGGGAAGTAACATTTTCTCAAAACAAACTATTCCAAGGAAGGAGAATGTGAGCACCCCTGCAAAAGGACAATCTCATGACTGCCCACGAAACATATATATATGTTTCAAGGATGTCTATGAAAAAATCGAAAAGTTTTTTTTGGCTGAATTTCACACATTTATTATGGCCTTTTTCACTTTTTTCTTTTTAAATTAATGTGGGGGAGACCCCCTGTAACTCTTCCTCCACTACCCCCTAACCTAAGTTATACCCTATCCATTTTTCAAAAAAATATGTGAACATTTCGAAATAATTCAGCCAAAAATATTGTGCTGAGCCCGAGTTCAACAGCTCAAGAAGACGTTATTCATTTGGATTCATGTAACTGTGTTTCGGCCCAATGTTGTGCCACTGGACACTTGGTATCACAATGTGGTCTGTAATTCTGGTGCACACAGGACTAATAGCGGCACAACGTACCAACGTAGATATTGGAACAAGGCCATTTCAAGGAATAAACCACAAATGTGATCTGGACATTACGAATGAGTCGCGGGGCAGATTTTAGAATAATTGTTGCTGAATATATGCATTTCGTTACTAATATTTTTTTCTGAAATTACACATTGCAGAGTTTGATTATGTAGCTGTGTTTCCATTTTGAGGTCCCCAAATACCTCATCCAAACTTTGACGAAAAAAGCAGGTGAGCCAATGGCACCATGCCAATTTGACCCTGTAGAACAAAATTCCAAATGTAACCAGATCTGCAATTGGCCTCCAAAAAACAAAGGTCGGAAAGGCACAGCCCCCATAACCTGGACGAAGAGTCATTCAAGAGATCCACGTAGGATCCATGATGGCGCCATTCAAGAGATCCACCTGACAGCAGGGGTTTAGAAAGAAGTCCTTTCCAGAAGTCTCAGTCACTGGTCACAATTGTGCTGGGACTGACATCATTGTGCATGCGAACCTCGGCCAAACTAGATTATGAACCATGTGTACCTCCAGCTCTTGCCATCCGGGAAAGCCAATGCATGCAGCCATCCCCAGAAGTCACAGATGTAAAGTAGCTATACACCCAGAGTCGCTCGGGGCTACAATAGATACACAGCACTATCACTCATAGGAAGACGGTTTTTAGGCTCTGTTGCACAAGCACAGTATTTAGTCAATTCAGCCCTCATTTAACCAGCGTGATGTATATTGCTCTCAGGGACACAACAGTCCAAGGTTGATGACCCACTGTCAGTATGTGAGTCAATGATGACCGCATCTAATAGAGGCCTTCATCTTAGCAGTGTAACTGTGATATTTTGTCCCAGAATTAATACGTTTCCTGCTCAGTGGAGCACCTAATAACTTTTTAAGCAACAACATTTTTTGAGGTTTGAGGGTGAAGCCTATCAAATACCCGAGAGAGAGAAAGAGAAAGAGAGAGAGAGAGAGAGAGAGAGAGAGAGAGAGAGAGAGTGTGTGTGTGTGTGTGTGTGTGTGTGTGTGTGTGTGTGTGTGCGCGCGCGTGCGTGCGTGCGTGCGTGCGTGCGCGCGCTTGCATGTCCTACTCTTTCAAAAATGGTAGAATCATGGTGTGATGCTTGGCCCTGTTTTATATGCGATCATTTATTCTGCTGTCTTTTTCCCCCTCTTAGAATTACCTCCGGAATCCCTTCGTGCAGGTCTTGGTCAGCGTCCTAGCAAATGCGAACGCTACTGAAATATACAACCAGATACAGGCACTCAGTAAGTCACGCCGTGCCTTCCTTTAAGAAGCGAATGTTTGTAGCATGGCTGCTCTTATTCAATTCAATATAGATTATTACAAAATCTATAAAAGACAAGTGTCCCTATTGCCTGTTTTCATACTTATCAGTTCACACGCTTTTGATGGGTGTCGCCCGCGATGAAGTCCGTTCACCTACCCCCGAAGCCCCTTACCCATCCCAAGACTCCAGTGGGCGCTCACCAGCCAAAAACGAAATTCTCTGTTTTCACCTGCCCTTGCGACTCAGACGTTTCAGAGGAATGCGTTTCCATCCTCTCTCAAACACATACTGCTTTTTGTAATTCCTCCTTACACAGAACCCCACACCAGCAACTTGTATGTACAGCACCCCATGCCTGAGCACTTCTGGATCAATAGAAATATTCTTTTTTAAATCGTCTGCTCCACTATTTGGAGGGCTTCTTGATCATCCTCTGACAAACTGGCCTGTCGCCTGCTCCAAAGGCAATACCGTCTCTCTGTCCTCACCAAGAAGAGAGTCCACATTCAAGCTTATGTCTCTGTGGCATCTAACAAGTCGGCCGAACTCTTTAAAATCTGCAAGGAGCTGGCCAACCCTGCTGCAATCTCTACCCCTCATGTTGCCTCCAAGGCTCTTTGCAATGCCCTTGGCTCTCACTTTATCTCAAAAACCCAGGACATCCTGTGCACCCTATCCACACCTCCCCCTCCTCTCCCCTCTCCGTCTGTGCTTGCAAACCCTCCTTCAGCCACCCCCCACTCTCCTTCTCGTCCTTTCCTCTTTTCTCCCCTGATGAGGTCGCTAGACAAGTCCGATCTATGAAAGCCTCATCAAAACTGGTTCATCCCTGTTCCTCTAAAACCATCAAGGACCACGTTGACACCCTCCCTCCAGCCCTTGCTGATTTTTACAACCACTCCTTTGCCTCAGGATCCTTCCCCTCCCCTCTGAAGCGCTCCCTTGTGCATCCTCTTCTCGAGAAACCCACAGCTGATCCTTCTTGTCCAGCTAACTATCACCCAATTTCCATTACTCCCTTTCTGGGCAAACTCCTGGAGAAGCTGGCCATCTATCAGCTTAACCTTCATTTCAATTCTGTTGGCTGTCTCCATGACCACCAGTCTGGCTTCAGAGGCCAGAAGCATGGAAACTGCTCTCCTGAACATTCATGAAGATCTTCTCTCCAACCTTGAAGCTAACATTCCCTCTGTCCTCATCCTCCTCCATCTCTCTTCTGCCTTCGACATGGTCAACCATACCATCCTGCTCAACCGTCTCTGTGATAACCTGGGTATCACTGATCAGGCTCTCGCCTGGCTGACCTCTTTCCTCTGTGATCAACCCTCCCAGGTCCAACTTGGGTCCTTCCTATCATCTATCTTCCTCTCTACCTGTGGTGTTCCCCAGGGGTCTAACCTCTCGCCCTGGCTTTTCAAACAATACCTGGAAACTCTTGCCCACTGCATTGCCATTCCCGCTCAAATTTCTAGTGCTACGCTGATAACACTCAACTCATTTTCAGGCTGCCCTAGGTCACCTGCTCTCCCTCTCTCATCTATGATTGCCTAACTGCCATTCAAAATTGGTGTGCCGCCAATGATCTTTGTCTGAATGCCAGCAAGACGGAGATCCTCCTCATCAGCACACCTTCATCATCCTTTCCCCTCACTCTCTGGCCGGCCTCCCTCGGCCCTTCTCCTAACCTACGAGGCTTAGAACCTTAGGGTCATCTTTGACTCCACACTTTCATTCTCCGCTCACTTCTCTGATGTCTCTAAAAAGTCGAACTTCCTACTGCACCTCCTCAGAGGTACTCTGCCTTTCCTCTCCTTCCCCCAGAAGCTCATGGTCTCCCAAGCTCTCATTCTATCTAGGTTGACTATTGTAACAGCCTCTTTCTAAATCTGCGTGCCTCTACTCTCCGCCCACTGCAACTAATCCAGAACAGGACTCAAGACCTTCCTTGGCCTCAAGCCCTGGGATTGTATCTCTTCAGCTCTGGAATCTATCCATTGGCTCCTAGTGGATGCAAGGATTAAATTCAAAACCCTCTGCATTGTCCACAAGGCTTTCTGGGGCCTGGGTCCAAAATACCTTCAGCTATCCCTCCGCAAATACCTCCCCTCTTGAGCTCTTTGTTCCTCTACCTCTAACTCCCTCAGGGTCAGTTGTTTTTCATAGAAACGAGCTGGGGGTAGTTCTTTGTCTTCGGCTGGGGCCTCCCTCTGGAACAGCCTCCCTGCCACTCTAAAATTTGAGGAGAGCCATCTCCGGTTCCGGAAGCACCTCAAGACCTTCCTCTTTGCTTCTGCCTTCGCTCCCACTTTCCCCTGCTGATCTGTTCTCTCTTGGCACTGTGCACCTGGTCACGCTCTGTCCCCCGGGCCCAGGCACCTGCTCACCCTGCCACCCTCCAGCACTGCCTCCGAGACACCCCTTGCACTGGAGCCTGTATCTGTACCCATACAGTCACCCCCCCTTTTTCTTCCTGCACTTATCAGACCTACCCTGTCTGCTGCCTCAAACCCAGCACTTGCCACTTACTGGCTGCACTACCACTGTTTTTTGCCTTTATTATTTATTTATTTATTATTATGTATCTGTTTCTCTTTTGCTCCCCACTTTCCACTTCTCCCGCTTCCATGCAATTTTCCCCTGCCGCTCTGCCATGCACTTGCGCGTTCTCAATGTCACTGGCCTAGTAAGATCGCTGTTTTGTTCTCCCCTGTTGCCACTCCCTTGCCTTGTCGCGCTCTGAAATACTTGTGTACGAGCGCAATAGAAATAAAATATCAATATCACTTGGACCGATGGCCAAACCACGCCAAGTACCTACAAAAATGCAAAAGGAGGGTTCATTTGAAAGAACAGAATTCGATTTTATTGCAGGTATGCATTTGGTGTTGCTTTTGGATTGACATGGGTTCAGTGGACGATAGATAAGTGGTGTTTGCAGCTCTAGTGTCTTGTGTTGGTTGATGTGGTTGGTGGGTGGCTTGTTGTGGCTGTTGGGCTTCACTCCAGAGTGATCTAGTTAATTATGGACTTGTGGAGCGATATCTATTTTGATCCACCTGCACTGGACTGTGGTGCTCTTCTGCCCCACTTAGGTGAACGGGGGCTTTTTTGCAGATTGCATTTGTCTTGGTGTGCTGTGTTGTGTGTCCTGGTTTTGGATTGTTGTGGTTAAGTCTCTCTGCATACTTACAGTGCATCATCTCATCCCAGGCCATTCTTATTTAGAGATTCCTGTACCCCGGGTATGCGTATCAATACGGCCCGGTGCATATGATAGTTCCAGCTCATATGTGTTCTCGGACCACCTAAGAATCAGAGCGTGTGTGTCCATTTTCAAGAGCCACCAGTAAGCTATACGAGAGAGGTCTCACTGAGTTAGATGCTGTTACCCACTGATTGCAGGCTTGAATCTCAACAGGGCGGACGCATCCTTTTAGGATGGGAGTAGGGTCTCGGGAGGATAGCTCAGCTGCAACGTGCTTAACTTGGAAGCAAGACGACACAGAGCAACACAGGTTCGAACCCGGGGTCCGCGTTTAGAAACCTCTGGGTATTAAGCGTGTTATAAATAACCTATTATGTATAAAGCAGGCTATCTCACTGCAATCCCGATCTTGGGCATGTTGGTTCCTGAGATTGAGGTATCTCTTATGGACTGCAATGTATGAGGGTGTGCATGTTCCACGGGTTCATAAGGGATCAGATCCCAAACGTTTTCACTCCCCTAGTGAAGGATTTCCGGTCCATTTAGGAATAAGGCACAGAATCATACACTCCAGTATCGCTTCTCCTGGAGCAAGTGTAGAGCAGCGTGTGGTTTTCATTCAGATGCCACATATAGGTTGAAAACAACACTATGGTCCTTTTGTAGCTAAGCAATACTGCAGGCCACCAGGCCTATGAAGAGAGTTGGCCAACCACAATGTCTCTTTTTTGTTTGGAGTGAACTATTATTAGCAACACTATGGAAATGAATTGGAATTTATTTAATATCTCAAAACAATTAAATGTTTTAGGGATCTAATTAGCTGAATGAAAATATGAATGCATGATGTTTAGGATGTTTTTAAAAAAATAAACGAATTAAAAATGTGTAATGAACTTTTTACATTCAAATCAAAATAAAAATAAAAATAATGATTTGATCTAGATAACCTTCTGCCTTCTTTCACCGGTCGGTCCCCGCGACCCTGGCAGCACCATTTGTTTCTTTTTTCCCAGGGACAAAGGGGAGGATGTGTTTTGTATTTGGGATTTTATAGCTAGGAAGCAGCCGAGTGCTGCACATGCTGTTTAGGGTAACATATATGGGAAGCCTATGGGGGTTACAATATGTGGCACAGGAGTATCATCTTAATTCAATGTGCTTGCGAAGGGGTCTATGGTGGGGGGAGTTATGTTATCTTACAACAACTTGCAAAGTGCAGCAGTGGCCCAAAGGCATTGTAGCACGAAGTAGAGGGCCACCAACCAAAGGGAGGCCTGACAACCGTCAGAAAGGCAGAGAGGAAAAAGAGAAGCCCCACAAGTTACTGATTAAACCATAACGTTTCTAAGGAAATTCAGAAGTGTGAATGGTCCTCAGTCTTCTGTAGGGACGTAGGGACTCAGGAGACGTCACTGAGAAGCCCCCCCCCAAACTGTAGAACTTTGAGCAAGACTTGGCCAGCAGAGCTAGGATTCTGGCAGGTGGAATAACGTTTGATTTTCTGGCATGGAAAGACAGCTCTCATGCCATGCAGAGCCCGATGGACCAGACAAAGGATTTTAAATATAATCCTTTCGGCAGTCAGGAGCCAGTGCAGCTTCTGGAGCACATTTGCGGTTCTAGCACATTTAGGTGCTCCCATCTCGCCAGATGGGTGACTGCGTTCTGCACAACCTGCAAATGGTGAAGAAGCGTTTTGGCAGAGCAAAAAGAAGTGCATTACAATATTACAGCTTTCCCATGACAAGGGTGTAAACCACCAGGCCACGGAGATCAACAGACACAAGAGGGATGACCTTCCTAGGAGCTAAAGCTTGAAATCGGCAGCACAACATCTCACCTTGATCTGAGGGGGTGGAGGAGAGGGAGGCAGCAATGTTAATGCCCACATTCTTTACCGTAGGCACAGGGTCAAGTGAGCACAAGGCAGACGGCCAAAAGGCTGTGGACCAGGCAGAACCCTCCAAAGGATCAGCTCCCAGTACCATCACTTCTCTCTTGTCTGCATTGAGCTTGAGCCAGTTTCTAGGCATCCAAACTCCAATGTCAGGCAATCCGTTTTTTAAATGGGCAGCCGCTGCCGTCAAATCATGATCAAAACGCAAAATAATTTGAGTGTCATCAACGTAGACAACAAACTTGAAGCCATGAGCATGGATGAGTTTGGCCAGGGGGAGCACTGAGATATGAAACAGAAGTGGTGAAATAGCTGATCCTTGAGGGATGCTGGAGGTAAGACGAACCGGGTCAAAAGAAAAGAGAGGCAAGGACAAGGACTGGGTTCTATCAGATAAAAAAAGACCGAAACCATTCCAAGACAGAGCCGCCAATTCCAATCTCCCTGAGGCGTTGACAAAGAATAGCATGCTCAATAGTGTCAAATTCTGCGAAGAGGTCAAGTAAAATGAAAACACCAATTCCACCATGATCGAGGATCAGTGAGAGATCAGTACTGCCTCCAGCCCTACAGATAAGGGATGTAGCGCCCACTTTTACTCCCTAAAAATAGACAAATACTCTCAAATTATTAAAATAGGGAGTGAAAATACTCCCAATAAAAAGCAGGAAATGGACACGTAGAACCTTGTGCCCCTGCTCTCACCCACACAGCTCTAAGGACACGTTTGGACCAGTAGTGCATGTAGTCCCACACAAAGAAACTACTGTTAGTGCTTGATTGAAAAAGGTACACCTGCGTCTTCTAATGTGCATTATTAACTAGGTGCAAAGAAAGATGTATTTTAAAAAACTGATCTATTTTCCATTTACAACATAATTTTACTCGCTTATCAAATACTCCCATTGGAAATTGGACTTACATTTTTACTCCCTAAAAATAGTTTTACTCCCAACTTTTTAAAAAATAGGGAGTAAAATACTCCCACTTCCAAATCGTATCTGGAGCGCTGACTGCCTCACTTCTCATAAGGGGGTGAGCACCAGATTGAGTAGGGTCCAAGATAAGCTGGGACTCCACGTAATCTCTCAATTGGGGCATCACAATAGACTCAAGAACCTTCATCAAGGACCGCAGCAGTGAGACAGGGCATACGTTTTTGGGTACAGCAGAGTCCAAAGAAGGCTTTGTGAGCAAGGGGTTAACCAGTGCATGCTTTAGGAACCCTGGAATGGTACAAGTCTGTAGTGAATCGTTATCCAGGCCAGTAAGCAGCTCTGGAAGCCCTGGACCAATGGATTTCATGACTCAAAGGGGGACTTGGTCGGTTCCATGTGTTAACATCCCCACAAAAATATCACCATATAAGAATTGCGCCATTTGCTTGCGGCGATATTAACCCAGGGAACCTGCGGGAGATTCCCTGCAGCCCCCATATTATTTTAAAGGGAGCGGCGGACACCCCCACAACCCTCGCTCCTATTTCCCCCATAAATTATCCCCACAAATAATGCACCTATGGCCTTTCGGGGAACCATATATATGGCCATATTATTTGTGGGGATAATATTACCTGATACCACTGGATCAAAGGGAGAAGCAGATTTAAGTAGCCTAATATCCTGAAGAACTTGAGCCTCCTCGGCCATAGGGAAAGAAACATAAGAGGAGTCAATAGAAGAAGAAAGAGACGGCAGCACAGAGAGAGGGGCGTCTGAGCATCATTGGAAGCTAGAATATCCATGCGGATCCTCACAATCTTTTGGACAAGAAGTCAGAGAGCAGGTCAAAGAGGACTTGTGAAACCAACACCTTAGGTGTACTCATGGTGGGCAGAGACAGCTCCTGCAGTATGGCAAGAAGTTATTTTGAGTGACTTTGCGCTTCACTAATACGCTTACAGAAGAAATCAGCTTTTGCTTCCTTAATAGCTTGATGATGCACAAGCTATTGAGCTTTCAAAAGAGATTTGTCAGACTCTGAATAATCCCGGAGCCACTTGCGCTTCGCGAGTTCATAAAAAAGTTTAAGAGAGCGCAGATGTTCAGTAACCCATGGACCGACACCTTCTGAAGTCTCTTGAGCTGCCTGACAGGGGCAAGGTCGGCGGCTGCTAGGGTAAGGGCTGAGTAGAAAGCTGATAGCGGGTCCACACAAGACTTGGTGCAGCAGCCGCAAAATGGGTCTTAATCAAGCTGGCCAAACAGGCTACATCTACTTGACTCCAAGAGTGGAAAGACCAACACTTCGGGCTGGCCGGCACACTGGAGCCGGAGGTCATAAGCATTAAGAGGACACCAGAAGGGTCTGACCAGACTAACGGAAAAGCATTATGAACGGCAACGCTGTTAGCCTCTGTGAAAATTAAATCGGGGGTGTGGCCCTGTAGGTGAGTTGGACCTGACACCAGTTGGGACAGATGAAGGTCAGAGAGGAGATTAAGTAGATTAGCAGCATGACTGTCTGAAGGATCATCCGGCCACAGATTCCAATTGATGCAAAGCTGCAGCAACATTAGCAAAGTCGTTGGGAAAAGCAGAACCAAAGTGCGGTGGACGGTAAACAATGAGAAAATAATGTGTGACAGTAGGGGAAAAAGACAGCCGCGCAAACAGATGCTCCATTTTAATCTTCTGCTGGAGCGTAACCACTGAGCACTGAAGCTGGTTCTTGAAAATTAGCACCACCCCGCCTCCCGGGTGCTCAGAGGCACAGTCGGCATGCAAAATGGTGAACTGATCAGGAAGAGCATGATAAAGATATGGGGCTGAGCCATCCGACAGCCACGTCTCTGTTACACACAGGAGTTCTGGGGACTGAGTCTCCAGAAGCTCGTAGATGCCCAATTTATGGTGGACTAGAATAAGCAGGTGTTACAAAGAAAGCCATAGAGCAAGGAACAGTCTGACACAATTAGCGCCCTGTTATGCTCCAGAGAATGGTACCACGTAGCCGGTCAGCAGGTCGCCAGTGGAGCCAGGCTGCAAAGTGTCTCCTACGAATAACCTTGCCTGGCCGTGTCAGTCATTGAAATAGGAGGGGCCCCGAGGCCCACAGGGGCCCGGACGGTCACAGACAGGCTTGCCTTAAGCGCGACTTCGGCATGTTCAAGCCGAGCCTGCTGTGCCCATCCACTGCACTGCCGTTTCCCCAAGCACATATGTGCAGTGGGTCACATGCGGTGCATGGACAGAGGAAATAAAACTGGAAGAGAGACTTCCAATAAGAAGTGTTTCGGCAAAAAGTTAAAACACCTAAAACTTACATGAGCATCAATAAAAGTCCCACAAACACATTCACTCTGGATAAACCTAACGAGCAGCGAAAAGTGTAAACCCCAGTATTTAACTAGCATGCTTTCTAAACCTCGAGCAGCCTTAACGGTTATCTCTGCAGTACTGCAGTTTCCCCAAGCACATATGTTCAGTGGGTCACGTGCCGCGCACATAGAGAAGAAATAAGACTGGAATAGAGACATCCAATAAGAAGGGTTTCGGCAAAAGGTTAAAGCACCTAAAAATTACATGAGCATTATTAAAAGTCCCACAAACACATTCACTCAGGAAATATCCTGACGAGCAGCGAAATAGCAATTATAAGCCCTGGTATTTAACTGGCGTGCTTTCTAAACCTCGAGCAGTCGTACCAGTGCTTTGTGCTGATCGTGGTCATCTTATCGCTCAGGCGTGCACCGGTGTCTGATGCAGCAAGTGTAGGACATGTTGGGCAAGAAACTGGTGAGCGGAAGTAGAGAGAGAGAAGTTGGTTCATAGTTTGGTGGACCTAGGGAACTTGTTTTCATCTTGATTATATTGTAGGCCAATAGTGCCAACCCAATTCGATGGCCAAACAACAATTTGTTACAGCACAACAAACTTTTGAGGCTATTTGAACACTGTTTATCAGTGAGTATGTTCCTTCTTTTTTGAAAAAGCATAAACACAGAGGCGTCAATGGGGGGGGGGTGGGGCTGAGGAGGTTATAACCCAGGGTCATTGGTTGTAGCCCCGGATAGAAGCTCAGACGCTACAATCAAAAGGCTAGCTAGCCCCGAGTGCCTACATTAGCGTAGCCCCGGATCTTCTCCAGACCTAGCAACACCACTGTGAAACAAATCAAGTTTAGCATCAATAGTGTCCTTGTGAAGAATATATAATATGCTACAGGTGCAATTCTAATTTACGAAGCAAATTTGCAAACACAATTGCCATAGTATTCCAAAACAATTTAATAGAAAAAATGGCCTGCATGTGTTTCACACTACAAATGCAAATAATAATCACACAAAATATGTTTCTTCAGGCCCTACAAGAGTGTCCTTTTTTAACATAGAGGCAGAACTTTTTATATGGCTCCTTCGTAGCTGAGATAGGGCTAAGATCTTGCCTAAGTGTGCTCTAATGCATATTGTAAGATCCAGGTCTCCTCCTAGGTCAGGTGTCTGCAAACTTTGGCTCGCCAGATGTTTTGGACCACAACTACCATCAGCCCTAGCCAACCAAGTTAATGGTGAGGGATGATGGAACTCATAGTCCAAAACAACTGGAGAGCCAAAGGTTGCAAACCCCTATCCTAGGTATTAAATAGGTGATTTCAGATTCTCTTACTTCACTTAGAGCGTGATTGTCACACCTACCTATCTAAACAAAATTAGCAGGTCCGTTCTACAGGAATAATTTGATACATTTCCGTGATCCAGTATTTGTTTAAAAGTGATACAGCAATTTATCTCACCTCCTATGTATTATTATTGGATTAATTTAATTCCAGCTCTTATGGCCATAGCATTATTGAGCCTTATAAGGTTCCAATGCGATCAGTCACTTAAACAAAAGAGTCTGTGCCTGTAGGTTCTGTAGTGGTCTGCAGACTGTGTTCTTGTAGTGCCCACAACCCTGCTGCACCCACCAGTCACAACCAATTCAAGCTAAACTTTGAGATGTATGTTTATTTCAATGGACATACTCACTAATAAAAAGTGCCCGAATAGTATCTAGAGTTTGTTGTGTCGCCATGGGGCACATACATGCTCATTACGAGTATCCAAACCCTTTGAGTATGGTCGTGCAGTAACTACTGCATTAACGCACCACCATACTATGAGTTTGGCGAGAGGTGGGGGATTTATCTCAGTCTAAGAGCTGGAGGTAAATCTGCCACCTTTCCACAAAAAAATAGCTAGATCGTCAGAATTACCACCAGCGGTAATTCTGCTAAAATGCCATGAGAGACCAATGGACTCCAATAATGGGAACTAACACCGTCTACCATCGCTTGTAATCTGGCTGTAATTCCCCTAGACCAAGTGGCGGTAACAGTAATTCAGTTTGGTGGTAACGCTGAGATACCACCAAACTCATAATGAGGCCGTATAGTCCTGAACATCTAGTGAGCCGCAGGTTGCAGACCCCTGGTATGCTGTCCAGTAAAAGCCTGTAAACTGGGCACTGATAACTTGCATTGTGATCTGCATATGTGGGCAATGTCAGTGGAGTAGCAGGGAGAGGCCAGGCGTGGACAACGTAAGTGTCAGTGCGCATCAGTGCAGGTGCAATTACCACTATGGCAAAGACGAACCTACTGCAAAAATTCTATTCATTTTTGCATCAAGGCAAATTTCAAAATAGTGCTACTAAAATTAGGACCCTGGTGAACAAATACAGTGAAATATTTTTTTTGCAGTAGAGCAGTTTTTGTCCTCCTGCTAATTGCACCTGCACTCATGCAAATCTTTCTTCAGTATAGACAGGTCCTATCCTGGACCAGGCACGTCAGAAGTAATTTGGACACTTGAGAAAGTCTAGTATTGAAGCAAAGGAAATCTGCTGGTCGTCTGGGGTATGTCTGCCTCTGAAAGGAGCATAGGGATGGGACAATAGATGATGCCGTTTTCATGTACTGGCCTGTCAGTAGACCTTATAATTCCCGATGCAGACTGTATGTTCTGGGTTGAAATATGTTTCTGAGAGATAGATAGATAGAGAGAGAGGGGGCAGAGAGTTAGTTGCACACATCTCATCACCAGCCACCATGACCAGTCACTCTGAAAGAAAAGAGGTGCAAATGTGGCTTTCATCTTCCCAGACAAGGACCCGCTACAGAACATGTTTACTAGAATGTATCTCAGTGCTGTTTCTACGTCAGTAGTCTTACATTTGTGCATGTCAAACTTCAGTAACGAAAATATCTTTGAGTGGGCCACCATCAGTTGAAATACAGTGCCCAGATTTTAATGCCAAGTCTTTAATAATCTAAGCCTAGCACCCTTCACATTTAGGGGCAGGGGTTGCCCGGGATAAAATACAAGACCAAGGGAAACATGCTGTTTAGTAGATGGTGCCCCCCATAAAAATATGTTAGGGGACTTGTGTGATCCTCCATGATAGGACCAGCTATGCCGGGCCGATTCGAGGGGCGGGCCAGCGATGCAGCTGCCTAGGGCGAGGAGTTGGAAGCAACATTCCAAAGGCAGGTGTGAATCAGCCCTAACACTGAAGTTTATATCAAATTACCATAGTAATCCTGACAGCAGCAGAGGACAGTAGACTGCAGTGGCATGTCAGTTTCTCTTTCAGCCCATGCCCCTGCCACATGTACCAGGTTAGCCTTTGTTCATGTACCAAGCAAAACAGTAGCACCTCTTTGTCAGTGTAAATGTACCTTACCTTAGGTGGGTGCATGACAATGCTTGGCCAACATACGACCAGTAGCCCCCCAGGGTGAGATGTGCCAAGACTGAGGCAGATCTAAATGGGCAAGTTATGCCAAATACAACTAAAGAGAAAACTAAAGAGAAAGCAAAGGGACAAGAGAAGGGGACAAGGGAAGGGGGCCAAGGGAGGTTAGAGAGAGAATGGGAGAAACAAGGTGTGAAAGACAGGATGAGGCTACAGACCAGAAGGAAGTACAAAGAACATAAATACAGCCAGAAGGTGAACACAAATACAAAACGTGAAGAAGAAAAAAGGCAGAAAAGAGAAAGGGGGAAAAGAGTGAGGGAGAGAAGCAAGAGTCACATATGAAAGATGGCTGAAGGAAAGGGGATCAGAGCAAAGGAAATCATGGGATTGAGCGAACAACAAAAGGAACCGAGAGTGGAACAAAGACAAATAGACAGAGAGAAAGAGGGAGAGAATGCTGCAGAATTGGAAAACGTGTAGTAGAAGGAGGCCGGAAAGAGCGGTGAGTTGACAAAGCGAGAGAGATGAAGGGAAGGAAACATGTACAGCAAGGAGGGCATGGGTAAGCAAAGAAAATGAGGAGCTTTGTAGTGGATGATGGTTGGCAGATTAACTGCAAAGAAGGGAACACAGGAAGGCAACTCCTGGGAGAGAGATGGGGGAGATTGATGAGAAGTAATGCGCTAGGACGTGGTTGTATGGTGGGGGAGAGTTAGCAGTGCAGAAGGGAGCTTTGCACGCATGCTAGGTCTCATTTTAGCAGATTGCTCTGGGCACCACATTGCCGAGAAACTGCCCTATACAAATGCATAAATAAATGTTCAGAGACTGTCCTGTGCTGGACAGTGAGTTGAATAGCACCTTTACATAGGCCTCAGCTGCACCATGTGGTCTGAGTACAATTCTGAACAGATTTAAATTTTAATTTTATTTATTCAACATTTGTATGGCGCTTATGCAGAAGAAAGTGTTTCCAGGCGCCACAAGACAAAAGATGTGGGGGGTGCGGAGGGCAGAGGAGAATACAGCAATAACGTTCCTACGAGGCCTTGTGACATTCGGATCGTGCAAGTGCAGTAAAAAGTGCAGGGGGAGGGGGAAGATCAGGAGGAAGGGATGGATAGGGTGGAAAGGGGGAATTGCTGGAGGGAGCGGGCCAGGGCTGGGCAAGTGCCAGGGGCAAAACCAGGGGGTAGTGACACGTGCCAGGGCAGGGGTGGAACGGCCTCAGAAGGCTAGTCAGGGAAGGGGGCCTGAGGGCAAGTTGGTGCAGGGGAGGACTGGTTGAAGGATGGCCTGACCCCAGTAAGACTCATAAGGGTACACAGGCAACCAGTCACAGCAATAGGAGAAAACTAGCAGGGGGAGGGGGTGAAGGAGGAGGAGAAATGGAAGGTCTTGAGAAGCTTCCATAATTTAAGGAAATCCGGTTCAAGTGGGGAGAAGCAGGGAGGCTGTTCCACAGAGAGGCTCCTGCCGAAGAGAGAGAGATCTACCCCACACTCTCTGCTTGGAGAAACGTCTGATATGCAGAGAGTTAGAGCAGGGGGGTGTTAGGGAGAGAGAGTTGGATGCAGTGAAGTCCCAGGCCTCATAAGGCCTTGTGGATGATGCAAAGGGTCTTGAATTTGATCCTTGAGACCACTGGGAGCCAGTGGAGAGATGTTAGGGCTGGAGAAATGCGGTCCCTGGGTTGAGTCCAAGGATAAGTCTTGCAGTCCTATTCTGGATTAGTTCAAGGGAGGAGAGAGGTAGATTTAGGAAGAGTAGTCAAGCCTTGAGAGAACCGGAACGCTAGAGACATTGTGTTTAAGGGGGAAGGTGAGACAAGAGAGAATGCCTCTAATGAGGTAAAGCTGATAATTGGCCTTCTTGGCAAGGCCAGCAATATGAGGAGAGAAGGAGAGAGAGGGAGGAGTCAAAGATGACACCCAGGTTTTTAGCCTCACACAAGGGTGAGGGGAGGGGGCACAATAAGGGCAGCCAGAGTGTAGGTGGGAAGGAGGGTATTGAGTGCCAATGAGAAGGGTCTCAGTCTAGCTGGCGTTAAGGCAGAGATCATTAGTAGCGCACCATGCCTGAATAGCTGTCAGACAGTCGGGAATGAGAGAGGAGGGAGAGGAGGAAGAGGAAGGAAGCTTAAGATGAAAATCTATTACACGTTTATACGTGCAATAGAAAAATGCAATGTCCAGGAGTTTTATGTTGTGCCACTGTGGATCCAATCCTCGATGTGGAAACACTGATCTGATTTCCAAGCACATAGAATAATTTGTTTTTAGCTAACATACACCTTCTGACCATCCAGACTTTGTTTGCTTTGGACACATGTACCATTTTAGCATTACCCAGGATGAACCTAGAGCCCACCATCGGTACTTCAGTTTCTAAAAGAAGGTTTATTCTCTCAGACACGCTTACTACCTGTCCTGAATGGATGTTTGTTAAGTGTCATGTAGACAAAATGAAAAATATTATCAAGGCAAAGTGCCACTCTCTGATAATCCTATAGAGCCAGGAGAGGGCGCAATTGTACCATAATATACCGACTGGATCCACCAAGTTTTCAGAACACTTGCATTAGAAACACTGTCCACACAAATAACGCAGGCTATTCTTTCTGCCTCCCAAAATACCCTGATGCACATCCAATTTGACCATCTCGTGTTTGCTTTTGCAGACAATCTCTGTGTGTTTCCCAGCTTTAGCACAGCTTCGTCTGAATAGCAAAGATCAAGTATCATAGGTGCAAAACTGAAGACTCAACAAAAGATCACTCTCAATCCTCTCTATTACAATCATGGACATAGGAAATAGATGGGACAGGGGGCATAACCCCCCCCCCATTTTAAGCAGAGGGATACATTATGATTTACCCCCCACAGAATCTGGAGCAAGTGAAAAGAAAGGTTGTTTATTTGTCCAATCTGGAAGCATGGCTTTCTGTTTAGAAACTTCCCTTTCTTTTACCAAGTGCTAGAAATGTAAACAGACCATGCTTAACTTCATTTGAATTTCCCATTAAGGTCACTGGTCTGTGGAGTAGGGGATGAGTGGGGACGCCTAGCTGGATGCTGTCACACCCTCGCCCACCTCCCAGTATGAGGCTGGAGGGCAAATCCGAGAAATCAAAGGCATTCTTCAGAGCATCTTTTCAAAGATAGTGACAAGATTTTAATGGTATTTGTATGATTCAGAGTTTAAAAGATATTAATATTCAAATAGAATGGCTGCAATTATGTAATGTACTAAAAGCAAATAAAAGTAATTGTATCCCTCCTCGTCCCTCCCATATCCACTGATCTGTGACAAAAGCACAGGCGGGCACATCTTTGGAGTGACAAATGATTTCAGATTGGCCTTCCCCATTTACTGTTACATTTCTTTATTTAGATTTAGCAAGGTGACAATTGCTCTCATGTTAAACACATACTGGTTAAATTTGTATGTGATGGGTTGGAGAGGAGACATGTGCCTTTGTACCAGCAGGTTACTAAAACGTCACACTTTAAGAAAGAGGGTGCTTTATTAGCAGTACATGCTGAGGGCCTGACCAGAAATCTGTTGCAAAATTGATATTTCACAGTTTGCCACAGGGAGAAGATGTGACAGTTGCTTCCGGAACATACCATTCTTACATGAGAGGAGTCTTTTCCTAACCTTTTTGGTTGGGAGGGCAAAACCTCTGCAAATCACAGCCCAGGTACAGAATGAAAGCACAGATCAAAGACAGATGCTTGAGTATAACCTCATTCACCACCTGAACAAAAGGAGTCTTGGCTGAGCTGCAGTTTCCCAACCTGAGCTGAAGGAGCTTTTCAGTCCCTGGCCCTGGAAACGCTACTTCCTGGTCCGATTTCTTTCTGGACGTACTTGTCTGCCCCTGGAGGAGATCTGCCGCCTGCTGACTTCGCCACTCACCACAGAGCAAGCCTGGCATCAGAACCTTTACACATTTCCAGTTGAAATGTGCCATGGAGCTTTGGGGGCCAGGAGCAAGTGCCCTGGGTTGGAAGACTTATGAAACAGAAACAAAACCATTTAATTTGGGACATTAAATGTGCACAGCGTGCACATTGCAGACCGCCAGCCTCCTTCTGGCAGTCTCTAGAAATGCTCTTAGCACTTTGTTGTCTGTTTAATAAGAATGCCCCATCATTAGCAGCCTACTGCCAACGAGCAATTAATAGCGTTTTAGGGGACTTTTAGTGTTTCATCCCCTGCTGGCTGCCTTCCCTGTGATAATATGCAGCTATTAACCACCTCACTGCATTCTTTTAACTTTGTTATAATTTAAGCACCCCACGTGCACCTCTGGCTGTTTCTACTAGTTGTAAGACAAAGGAGGCTCCCAACAAGCATGCTGAAAATCCCCATCAGTCTCAATACATTTCCAGCTGCCCCTGCCCCAGAGCTACTTGCCATACTGACCCAGATTCTTCAGTGGCCCATAAACACATGTAAATGTGTGCTTGTGCAATTTTGCTGGACATTTACTACGTTGACATGATATAGGTGGTAAAATAGCTTAGTGGGTTGATGCACCAGCTGCATCCCATCTCATCAGAGCCAACTTAGACTTTCATCCTACTGAACGTGATCAAGACATAAGACGCTGCATGATTGTGTCAGGAAGTGATAAAAAACAATGTAATATTTTGAATACATGTTGGCTACAAGTTGACACAGCAAAACTTCTTTAAAAAGTGTGAGAAAGGCTTTTCTTTTT
The DNA here is from genome assembly GCF_040938575.1 of Ambystoma mexicanum. Lineage (NCBI taxonomy): Eukaryota > Metazoa > Chordata > Amphibia > Caudata > Ambystomatidae > Ambystoma > Ambystoma mexicanum. The sequence goes on along the minus strand of NC_090931.1, from coordinate 859,224,594 downwards.
GATCTGTTGGGTAAATTGAAAGGAAATGTGTTCTGAGATGTGTTCGCCATTATGGACCTCCTTTAACTATAAAGCATGAAGCAGTTACAGCATTTGCTCAAGTGTGCTTTGGCAATTAACCTGCCAGAACTGATCAGTGAGATCATAGCATTGCACATTCGCTAAACCCCAACACCAGCTAACGCAAGCCCCTAACCACATACACAAATCTCCCCAGCTTTGTGTATACACCAACCCATGCACTGCACATACACCATACTCCATGGCACACCTGCACCACCTAGCACTGTGCCTAAACACCTCCCCACTGCACTGCACACTCACTGCCAAGCACAATTCATACACACCGCCCCACTGCACTGCACACCGACACTGCTCTAGACTCACACCATCCACTGCACTCCACTACACACATGCACACAGCCCCAACACTGCTCTACATTTGCTTCATCCACACAATGAATGAACGGACACCACCCCAGCCCTGCTCTTCACACACTTCCTCCCGCACTGTGCTCATACCATCCCCAAACTTCATGCAGTCTTACATCCCCAAAACTGCTCTGCACACACTGACACACTGTCTCCAGCACTCACGTATGGGTTCTTTTACTGCACACTTGCTCACACCCTGCCCACAGTATTGTACTGTACACACAAATCAACCTCACCACCACACACATTGTCCCCACCACTTTGTTGAAGTGAAAAAAGACACACTAACCACACCACGATGAACGCACTTCCCCAGAAATGCACGCACATACTGCCCCAAGACTGCACACACAAAATGCCGCAGCATTGATTACACACACAGCACTGCTTCAAATGGCCTCAGCACTAACCGGCATGCACACATCACCAGCCCAGCACTGCACAGACACCCACGCACTGCCTGAGTACTAAACAAACAGCACTCATCCCCAAGGATCTGTGCACACACCACCCTCAGACCTGCACTGTGCACACACACAATTTTCCAGCAGAGCACTCCACACATATCTCCCTGCAACTCACTCTGTCCTAGCACAACACATATTCATCCCACTTTATCCACACACACACACACCTACAGGATATGTCTGTGAGGGCAAACAGACATACTGAGTGATATAAGGTTCCAATGTAGTTTGTGTAGCAGTAGCTCCAAAGGTACATTAAGAAAGGAAACGCATCTGGGTTATTTGATTGTTGAATCTAAAATTGTTTTTTGGAGACAACCGTAGGCTTCTCCCCCTTATGCCCAATGTTACAGGAGTCCAGCAGTGCAGAAACATATCTCTGAACTTTATTTCCTGATTTGGAGGAACCTCATTCAAATGTCTTCAAGTCCAGCACATCAGTTGAACACTATAACAATATCACATCCCCCTCACTACAACTACATCGAGATCTGCAAAGAAATTTAGAGAACTGTGTTTGCTTAAGATCCCTGTTGCTAGATTCCAAATGCACGAACATTTATTTTAGCAGTGCACGCACACTTTATTTCTGTTTTGATAATAATTACAATCATCTTTAAATTTTGTGCCATAGCTGAGACATCTACAACTGATTTTAAGTGTATCAGTGTTTTTAAAACTGCCAATATTTGGTGTTCTTGCTTATGATAAATCTAACAGCACATATGTGTAAAGGGGTTTTAACGCTTCAGAACGTAGCCCTGGAGCATCCCTATGACAGATTGGAATGCGCCTGAAGCAAAGTCTCAAAGGTGTCCCCAGTCCTCCCAGATTTTGAGTGCCTCCTACGCCCCTGATCTGTTAAGGTGGGTGTTGAGTCAAAACCTGATCGTCTTCACTTTGTGCACTTATCTTATAATTATCTAAATACTCCAGGCAATGTGAGCTTCTGCCAGCAGTGCCCAGTCAGTGATATAGGGCACTGGCAGTGTTAGAATCCTCCCAGTCAAACCCCTGGCACTGCTCTGGGCTATAGAGTGCACTGTCTCGGTGAGATTCACACTGATTATAATTGTTCTTTTATGACGCTCTTAATACCGGAGACCAGTTTCTAAGCGCGCGACCGCGTTTCGAACCTGTGTTGCTATGTGTTGTTTTGCTTCCAAGACAAGCGCGTTGGCCCTTAGCTATCCTCACGGCACAAAACAGGCTGCTGGGTTGCATATCAGTGACTGAGCCCTGCTGGAGGGGGCACAAACTGCTGGGGCCATAGTGCACTAACAGTGCACTGCTGCGATCCTGTAGCATGACAGTACACTTCCAGGGACCCCACACTACTAGAATCAGTTGACTCTGACAGCAGTGGTGTGTCCAGGGAGTGGCCTGGGGTGGCACGTGCTACTCCTGGAATCTGATTGGCCACCCCGGGTGCTACCGCGTTATTCTAAACTATGATCATTATATGTGTGTGCGTGCTCGTACTTCATACCACCCCTGCCTAAACCAGTGCCCCACTTGGGACACCCCAGTCAGAAGAGTCAGGACACGCCACTGACTCACAGGGCACTGCTGGAGGAACCTCACACTGCTGGCAGCCTGTGGCCCTTTACCAAGCAGTGCTGGAGGAAACTTGAATAATTCTATAGAACTGACACTGGATTTCTGAAATAGGCGTACACTGCTAGGGTCCTTTGGCTATGAGAGGAGACTGCTGGAAAAACCTAGAACTGATTAAGTCTTATGGCAGTGATAGGACATTGCTGGGTGAAGTTCAAACCTATCAGACCCTGCCGACAAACGGATCACTGCTCGAAGGGTCCATACTTCTAGGGTGCCACTGCACGCACAGGGCACCATTGGGGTCCTATTGACTAAAAGTCACTGCTGGAGGCAGCGCACACTGCTGGGGCTCACATGGGCGGAGTCCTGCAGCAGTGACAGGGCATAACGAGGAAGACCATGTGGGTAGAGTCCTATAGAACTAGCAGGACAGTGCTGGGGGTCCTGTAGTGCTGACAGTGTATTTCTGAAAGAAGTTCACACTGCTTGAATGCTACAACATGAACCGTGTAAACCACTGGAGGTCTAGCGCACAAGCTAACACTGCTAGAGGCCATTTCTGGGGAACGCTTACACTACTGTGCTCTATCTTTTTATCTAAGCCACTGCTCTTCAAACTTTGGGGCTAGCCCCACGGTGGGGCCCGAGGTTTGTGCAGGGAGGACGCTAGGCTCGTCAAAAAGGGAGTACGGTGACGGCTTATAAAAGAAAATATACGCAGGTATGTAATATGCCCGGCAGCAATATATGCTCTCAAGGGGCTTATCGCGGGGCGCAGCATAAAAAAGATTGAATACCACTGATCTACGCCAAGGCAGTGAGGTGCAATGAGAAATATAAAAGCACAGGTCCTTTGTAAAGTGCTTTATCATAACTCATCATGGCCAGGGCAGAGACTGGGAAAAATGAATATCCCTAATTGAAGCAGGTTTGAAGGGGCAACACAGAAGTTCCATTTCCAATGTATCTTCCCCTGCCGCCTCCAAATCCCAGCCGAGCCTGGGTTAGGGGCGCGTCAATTCATTCGAACCCTAGTCCTTCGAGTCCTGATGGAGGGGAGTCATCAGGTTCTGCACTAGGACATGAGCACCTGCCAGTTCTGAAAGGCTCGTTTAATTGGTTTTTAACCTGGCCTTGTTTTACTGGGGGTTTTTGAGCTTGTAAATGTATTTTATTTCAGTTTGCATACTTGTACTCTGTATATGTTTATTGCACACCCACCCTCCAGCTCCCACTGTCCTCGGCCAGGCGTGTGCTTTATATAATGTTAGACTATATCAAACAAAGACCAAGGGTCCAAGCATGAGTGATGAACGTCCCCTCCAGTCTGCTTAGCCTGCCGGTCTCAGGTTTGACCACTCTCCTGCTCTGCACGCATGCGCCTTGCTATGTCTGTCAAGTGTTTGATGCACCTATGTCGCCGATCCATATTCATTTCAATGTCCCCTTTGCACAGAGGAGTATGCCAGTCTCCTGCAGGACAACCAGGGCACCCTCGCGACAATCATGCCCCTCATCAAGCTGTTTGCCAACTTGGGTGACTGCTTTTCATACGACCGCCTCCAGTCCACGAACAGCACGGAGAGCCTGGATGCCACCGCTACCCAGCTACGTCAGCAGAATACACTCTTCGCAGGTAAGTCGCAGAGAATGAAAGAGGGTTCATGGGATTTATCACCCGTATTGGAGTATCAATATGATGGCCTATTCCTGTATTGCCTCTTGTGGAGATTACCCGAATACCTGCAGTGGCTTTCAAGGTGTAACACGGTATCTATTTGGATCTACGTTAAAACAACGTCTTCCGAAAAGCTCGAGCTACAAAATTACGAAGCCCACTTCTTCGCATCTCGCAACTCGAGCTTTTTTGGCAATGTTTCAATTGTCTCCCGCATTCCCTTTAATGTATGCGGGGGACCCCTGCTCGCCCAGTTCGGCCGTTTGGGATTCCGTATTTTTTTACCTATGCCGAATGCACCGTAAACGTGCATTCACCATTTTGTTTCCGATGTTCTGGGGCAATACCTCTATTATGAGTGTGTATAGACTCCTGCAGTGATAAGAAAATATTATTGTACCAGTGAAATTTGCAGATTCATGTAACACACAAGGTGTGAAAAAGCACGAGTGGCCTGGGGTTGTGTGGGTGGATGGACTTACTAGGCCAGTAATAGCCTACCAGCGTTGTCTAATACTGGCCTGTTAAGCCCACTTTGTCCAGCGATTAATGCTATTAGCACCTCAGCCAAAAATCCAGGGTGCTAAATAAAATTTGTATTTAAGGAAAATCTGCTCTGCACGCACTGCACGTGCCAATTTCCTTTAAACCAGTACAAACAAAGATGGCTGCACCTGGAATTAGTAAAGTGAATGTGTACCGAGTCCTTTTACTATTTCAATAGTGTTGAGCACTGAAGCATCTGTCAAGCAGGGGATCATGGTGGAGGAAACCAGGAGAGTAGGTAAATGGTCTGACGGCCAGGGTACCAATTTATGGGAGCAGGATATTTGGGGGGTAGCAGGCAAAGGAGCTTATGAGCGGCCGGGACATCCAGCTGAAAAGAAAATGCTAGCTGTTGAGAGAGACGCTAGTGACTGGTATGGAACATGGGCTTTCATTGCCAGAGTCAATTTATGTTCCTGGCCACGTGATTGGCTAGCACCTATCCCACAAATGCTAATAAAGCATCGCTATTTCCCCCTTGGTCCAACAGCTCATTTTTGCGGTATATCCATGACTCTGTCTTTCCCCTGCCCAGACCGTAATCCCGTGTATCCTCTCCCATGTCTCTTCAGGAGCACCCTTAACAATCTATCGCTCAAATTCTATCCATATTGTGCCTATTACTGTAGCATCTTGTCGTACAGCACTCGGCTACTTCAAAGCTAGATTGAGCAATATAAAATCCAACGCATATATGTACTTACCTCTGTACACCTTGTGTTAGGACTATAAATAATTGACCTGTGTTCTTTTCTTAGTCTGTGTCGTCCACAAGTTATTTACCATTGTTTCTCTGTCCTCAATGGATTTCCTGTCTGTATCACTCGTTATCCCCCTTACTATCTAGGGTACTCATTTATGGGATTCTCCTGTCTGTTTGTCTGCTCTGTGCAGTGTTTTTGAAAGTGTACTCTTAGGGGCTCGTTATGAGTTTGCTGGTATTCCAGTGGTAAATCTGACCGCCAAACTCAATTACTGTTACCGCTACTTGGTCCCGTGGAGTTACCACAGGATTACAATTCACCATTTTTGAATTCCATGGGATTCCCTGGGGATTTTTGGCATATTTACCATTGGCAGACATACCATGTGATAAATCAACTGATTGTTGGAGGTAAAGTGGAGTATTTACCTCCAGCAACCCACCACTTTTTTCCCGAACCGCCAAACTTATAATGAAGCCCATTTGTCTGTAATTGTCTATAATAAATAGAAACACAAATAATGCAGCATCAGTGCAGAACATTACAGCGAGTCTGTGATGTGTGAGGAGTTAGGAGGTTACACAGTCTCCATTAGTGATTCTGACTGTGACACAGATTCAATGGCACTGATTCTCAAAGACTTCCACTAGATCGGATCAGAAGATGCCTGTGAGCATCTGAAATGTGCGCCTGCTTCCTTATTCCTGATTTAGAAAGCCAAAACCTGGAGCAACCCTGGAGATGCCTAGAGCTTCTCTGGGATGCTATTTAGCACATATTTGTGAAGCAGATTTGCTTGTGAGCATCTCGTTCATGCTCCATGCCAGGGATGTCAATTCACCAAAATGACAGGGGTAGCGGAAGTGACATCACACGACCCTTGACCTCTGATGACATCACAGGAAGTGATGGCATCTGACCCCACCCTGAAGTGAAGTCACGGGAAGCAATGGGACACAACCTTTCACCCCTTGAAAAAACAGGAAGTGACATCACGTAGCATTGTTTCCAAGTGCACTGTGAAAAATATAGTTACGGATCACTGTAAAGTGATATACATTGCACACAAGAATGTATCACCATATATATTGTTAATATCAGTGCGTATAGGCCCATATTACCAAAATTACTGTAAATGCAAGCAGACATCCAGCGCCAACCGTTAATAATATGTTATTATATAGCACTTACGCACTTCGTATAGAACAAATATACCTAAAATATCACTCAACCTGTGTTGGTACACATTTATCAACCTCAGCAGGAAAAAAGGCTGAGTCGACCTTGCCGGGAGTCGAACCTGCATCCTGCAGATGGCACACACATTGCATCATCAAGCGCTCTACCCACTGAGCTATTTTACCAGCTATGGCTACCAGAAAACCAGCCACTCCAGAAACAAAGAGCCACATGCTGCTGGCCACAGCTCATGGGCCTTAAGAAAATATATTTTTTTTTAGGGGTAGCAAGGGAGACCACAGGAGTAGCCTGCTCCATGCATCCCCAGATTTGCTCCAATTTTAGAGTGTGTGAATCAGGTGTAACATTAATGGAGCACATAGGAGTTGCTTACAAGAATCACCTCATATGTTCGAGTCCAAATCGTTGGGAACCAAGACGGTCCGTAGAATGCTTAGGAGTGGCAACGAGCCAATGGCATGCGCAGAATAAAATACAGTAGCCAGCAAGGCTGTCGGTGGACGAATGGATAAATGCAGTGCTTCTAGGCAGCGTAACACAGCATTGAATGGGTGCACAGCTACATAACGTGCTGTGAAATTATGTAACCCTCTGTGTACCGCGATGCACAGATTTATAAATGTGCGGATGGTACAACACCGAAAATAGAGTGATGCACAGAATTCTTTTCTTTCTTGAACCCCGAAGGGTTTCCATCTATCGTCTTGTAGAAGCGTGCCCCCCAGAGTCAAAGCACGGAACTGCACAACACAGCCTTGAGCTCTCTGCCAGCTCCATCTGCCTGTAGCCCGAAGCGGCGGATCAACAGAATACTAGTCTCCCCGCCGGTGCCTTTGCTCACACACTGCTTGTCTAATCTTACGCTTTCCGTTCGGGAAACGAACCCCGGGAGGAGCCGTCATCCATTTTTTTAAAGGATGCTACAGCTTGTGAGGCTCCCTTGTCACAGGCAAGAAAGACCCTTATCCGAACGTTCAGGGGTTTTCGGGAAACACTGCGTTTTGGATGGCTGCGGTGTAATTCTTCTTTTCCCAAGAACTGTTAAAATCTGAGAAGGTGGGCCCATGGAGAAGGGGCTGGGTCAGTGTCAGTCAGTCTATACATCAGACATTTAAGAATGATTTTTGACTGCCACCCCAAAGAATACACGTTTTTTAAAAAAACAATATTGCAAGGATGTAGAGTTGCAAGGTTTCTTGGAGGTTTTCAGCGCTCTCAAGTTGTCTCGCATCCCGCTTTCGCAGCCCATCCGTCCAGTTTTTCCCTCTCGTTCTGGGACTTCTTTTGTCACTCAGTGGCTCAGCCACTTAGATCGCTGCCTAAGCCCCATGGCTGCCATAGGATTTAGGAATAGTGAGGGGTGACGGGCAAAATATCAAGATCAACAAAGCTGTCTGCTCTATGGAAAAGGTAGTTTACTGGCATTTTTACTACTGATTTTAAGGGCAAGGGTTTCATGCAGTGTCATCATTACTGGTGTTAAGGACAAAGCAACATAAGTGTCCTTGAATGTGGATTCTAGCCCATATTGGCACATGCTGCATGGACATGGATTCTTGCAGTGTCATTATTATGGCATTAAGTGCAAATCAGCATGAATGCTCTGATGTGCGGATACGGGGATATGTTGGCTCAGACTGCATGCATATGTTTTCTTTCGGTGGTATTGTTACTGCTATTATGGTAAATCAATATGAGCATTCTTAGATGGGGATACTGTTCTATATGGGAATCATGGGATATATAGGCAGAGCATGAATGGACATGGCTTCTTACACAGTGGTTTAATTACTGCTATCCAGGACAGAGCAACATGAGTGTTCTTGGATGTGAATACTAGCCCATATTGGCACATGCTGCATGGACATATATTCTTGCAGTGTCATTATTATGGCATTAAGTGCAAATCAACATGAATGCTCTGATGTGCGAATACTGGGATATGTTGGTACAGTCTGCATGGCTGTTTTCTTTTGGTTGGGTTATTACTGCTATTATGGTTAAAGCAATATGAGCATTATTAGATGGGTATACTAGTCTATATGGGAATAATGGGATATATAAGAAGAGCATGAATGGACATGGCAACATGAGTGTTCTTGAATGTGGATCCTAGCCCATGTGGGCACATGCTGCATGGACATGGATTCTTGCAGTGTCATTATTATGGAATTAAGTGCAAATCACCATGAATGCTCTGATGTGCGGATACTGGGATATGTTGGTGCATCCTACATGGATATGTTTTCTTTCGGTGGTATTATTACTGCTATTATGGGTAAAGCAATATGAGCATTCTTAGGTGGGGATACTGGTCTATGTGGGAATAAGGGGATATATAGGCAGAGCATGAATCGACATGGAAACTTGAGTGTTCTTGAATGTGGATACTAGCCCCTATGCGCACATGCTGCATGGACATGGATTCTTGCAGTGTCATTATTATGGCATTAAGTGCAAATCAGCATGAATGCTCTGATGTGCAGGTACAGGGATATGTTGGTGCAGCCTGCATGGATATGTTTTCTTTCGGTGGTATTGTTACTGCTATTATGGGTAAAGCAATATGAGCATTCTTAGATGGGGATACTGGTCTATGTGGGAATAAGGGGATATATAGGCAGAGCATGAATCGACATGGAAACATGAGTGTTCTTGAATGTGGATACTAGCCCCTATGCGCACATGCTGCATGGACATGGATTCTTGCAGTGTCATTATTATGGCATTAAGTGCAAATCAGCATGAATGCTCTGATGTGCAGGTACAGGGATATGTTGGTGCAGCCTGCATGGATATGTTTTCTTTCGGTGGTATTGTTACTGCTATTATGGGTAAAGCAATATGAGCATTCTTAGATGGGGATACTGTTCTATATGGGAATCATGGGGTATATAGGCAGAACATGAATGGACATGGCTTCTTACAGTGGTATTATTGCTGCTATCCGCGACAGAGCAACATGAGTGTTCTTGAATGTGGATACTAGCCCATATTGGCACATGCCACTTCTACATGGTATTTTACAATTACAGCATTATAGCATTAAGGACAAAATAATCACGGGGCTCCGACGTGCGGATACTGGTATAGATTTGCACAGACCTTATGGAAATGTGTTTTTGCAGTGGCAATATTTATGGATTCATGTTCAAAGAGACATGAGCATTTTCATGTGGGTATACTTGCATACATGGAAACAATGTGATATGTTGCTACAGCTGGAATAGACTTGTCTTCTAATAGTTGCATTATTGGCAAATACAACATGAGTGTTTTTTTACGTTGTAATACTGATATATATATTGTCAGAAGCAGCATCGTACTGTCTTCTTATAACGGCATACTGGGTCCATCGAGCCTGGGGAGGACAGCTCAGGGGCTCCGTGCTCGCCTTCGTAGCAAGATGACACGGATCATCACCGGTTTGATCCCCGGGTCGGTGCTTAGAGACCTCTGTGTATTAAGCGTGTTATAAATAACCTATCATATCTCATCTCACAAACAGCATGAACGTGTCTCCTTAGACTGCGAGAATGCTGGCATACATTGGCAAGCTTATGCAATCTGAAACGTGGTGCAGTATAACATCCTTCTAGCACAACATATTGTGTGGGCGAAGGCATCATGAAAACGTGCTTCAAATTGATCCTCTGTAGTATCAGTGTGTGCCATCTTTTGGATTATTTTAATGTGACCCATTATTTGAAAAGAAATCCTCAGATGGACCCGCCTCCCCCCAATCCCCACCTCGGACCCCACATGGTTTGGTTGGGAATCCCTCACTACACCCAGTCATTTGTGCACTTCATTGTAAATATTTATGCCCCAAGAATGAAACAATTCACCAGGTCCTCTCACCCTGTTCACGACATCTGAAACTAAGTAATCAAGCATTCTAATGGGTCTGTATGAATATCTGCCTGTTTGTGTTATTGGAGTCACCCTAAAATCGTTTTTATAAGGCATTAGCCATGCAAAGGTCTGCAGTTATTTTTTTCAAAATATGTATTCATTCATTCACCATTTGTACAGCTCTACAGACAGAAACATGTTTCCTTTTAAAGTGCCAGGGAAGTGGAGGGCGAAAGGTGGAGTCAAAGTAACAGTGCAAAGGAGTTAGCGTTAGCTACAATGAAGTGCAGTCACATTCTAAACGTGCATATGATTGCGGTTTACTTTCACAATTCAAGTGTCAGTGTCACAGGATTTTAGTGCAAAAGGACAAAAGTCCCTAGGCATCCCCTTAGGAATATCGATGGCGTGCAGGATATCCTTAAGAAGATGCTGTGGGCCGTGCCGTGCGAAGGTAAAGGATTAAGTTGGGAGGCATCCAATCAGATTGGAAAAGCACTCTGAAAATGTGTCCTTTTTTAGGGTTTGGCTCAGAGCTGTCACTTTAATGAAATTGTATGTGGCCACATTATTGCTGTGGCGACAGGTTAATGGCAAATGTGCTTGTATTCTTATCCGCCTAAGTGGATCTGTAATTATTCCCTCCTTGTGTTTGCTTAGGGCATTGTCATTTTCTGAATTGAAAAGTGGTCAATATTTTCAGTGAAGAGGAATGAATGTCTCCCTGAATTAGCAGACATAACCAAGCATAGTGCAGAAGCCCTAACTAATGTACCGTGTACCCAGGGAATTTCCCCCCTAAGGATCACTTTTTAAATAAACAGTTCAAATGGTGCATTTAGCAACAGTCTTTGAGTAAATGGGTTAAATGGGTTAAAAGCAATACAATTTACAGTTGGTTTCTAGGATAACATGAAAACATCCAGTAAAGGCCAGTTCCCCTGCAGTACAAAGACATATTTTACAACACTTTTAGCATGCCTGTGTGTACAACATATGCAGGCAATGCCCTTGTAAATCCCTTTCCTGAACCTGTGCCGGTATGCCAGCATAGCCACCGTGTATCACATTTATGATGCTTGCGAGTTCAAATTTCTTTTATGTTGCACACATATTATAAGCCAGAATAGCCACTGTAAAGCCCCCTTCATGTTACCCTGCACACAATATATGCCCGCATTGCCACAGCATATTATTTTCACAATGCTGCATCCACATCTCATGCCAGCATTCATACTGTAATTCATGTTAATGTTGTACTCAAAATGTATGTCCCCATTGCCACTGGTAATCACTTTCATGAAGCTGCGCCCACAATATATGCCAGCATTACCACTGTTTCCCATACATTTTGCTGCATGAACAATATATATCAGCATTGCCGCAGCATAACATTCATGATGTGGCACCCGAAATGTATGCCAGACTTGCCACTCTAAATCACATTGATATTGTGCACACATTATATACCAGCAATGCACTTAAATTACCTTCATGAACATTGGGAGCACAATATATACCAGCATTGCCACTGTCCATCACTTTCATGATCCCTCAGCCACAAATTATGCCAACACTGATACTGTAAATTACTTTAATGTTGCACTCACAATACATAGTTATATTATCACTGTAAATCACTTTCATGAAGCTGCACCCAATATATATTCCATCACTGCCACTGTAACTCACTTTTATGAAGCAGTACATAAAATATATTCCAGCAGTGTCATTGTAAATCACTTTCGTGCAGTTGTGCCCACAATTTCTGCTAGCATTACACTGTAAATCATGCTCATAAAGTTGTACCCACAACATATGTCAGCACAGTACTTTTAGTTAGCTACTCCTTGACCATCATTTATTTCAAAACATATCAACTGCTTCACACAAATGAGCCCCAAAAAGGGTGGGATGCATCGATGATGGCTAAACATCTTTGAGTGATGTCAGTTATTGGTGCAATGTGTCAGTGATTGCTGAATCTTGTCTGGAAGAGGTTTACTGGAAAAAGCCCTAAAACTAAACATATGACTATGCTTGCTGACCATCCCTGAGAGATTCCTGTTTTTGACTGGCCAACCCATCATTAAGAAGAGGAAACATGTCAATTGTTGTTGAACATCCTTGTGAACAGTATTTTGATTTAAATTCAGTGTTTGTCTGAGTCTGACCTTAGTGAGTATTACTTCACTCTGTGCTTTATCTTGGAATGACTGAAAATGTGGTGCTCCCCAGTGAACCTTTGCATTTCTGCATTGGCTGCCTGTGTTTTGAGACTGGATTCAACACTTTCAAGAAAGTGATTCTGGGCATGAGTGGCATATAGACATTGTGTGCAATGTGTCTTTTGTACTGGTCAGTATAATTTGTGAGGTCTTCATTTTTTTTTACATGCCACAGCATTGAAAACCAGATTCCAGAAGAGGGGTGGGTAGATGTTGCATGGAAAAGCTAGCAGTAGCACTTACAAGAAGTATATAGATATGTGGCACAGAGAAGACATGCAAACATAGGCAAAATAATACAATCAACACCATAGCGTCAGTTAGTGCATTAGCTCAGTGGGTGAAGCACTCATGCAGCTTATGAATTTGGTTTGAATCCTGGCAGTTTCCAAACCTGGTATGCACCCCCTTAGTCTTTCATGCTTCAAAAATAAAATGAATGCCAGTGTACCACTGAATTATTTAATTTTGGGAAAAAGGTCCACATTATCATGCTTATTGCAGCTGAGCAATCTTTAAGATCCACTTTCACACACAAACAGATAAAAGAGAGTTCAACGAGTTGTAAGGTTGGTCGAAGGGGAGGCTTAGGAGTTACAGAATCTGAAAAGGCCCAGAATAAACAAATACAGCATTGCCACTGTTTATCACTTTTGTCCATACTATATGCCTTCTTTAAACTGAAAATCAATGTAAGGTTCATGCATGCAATATATGCCAGCTTTGCCACTGTAAATGACTTTGATGATGCAGCCCTCCTAATCTTCCAAAAAATCACATACATACATCACACTTGCAGAGAGACGCACGCAAACAAACTCATGCACACACACACATGAAAAGATGTTTGCACACATACCCAAACACACACACAAACACTGAATTACATTCAAACAAGCCAGCATGCAAACACTTTTTTTTTTTAAACTCATGCAGTGATCTGTATTTTCAGTCCACTCTCTAAGCAGGGCACCAAGAATGCATTCATTAGGCAAACTTATGGTGTCTCGCAGTGTCAGTCCAGTAGCAGATAGGGGGGCACACCACACATGGAGCAGAGGCCTACGCGGGAGCGAGCACACGCCTATGCCACCCCTGGCTCCACCAGCCCTTCCCAAGCTGAGTGGTCTGCGTGAGCAGGGCATTCATGGCCCTCAGTGGCTCTTCTTCATTTTGGGAGGACTGCTTGAACAGGCTTTCCATGACACTGTGCGTGTGGTCTGCTTGAGCGGGATGTCCATGGCCCTTGGTGGGTCCTTCCAAGATTGAGTAGAGAACTGCTTGAGCTTGGACATTGATGGCAATTAATGCTTCTTCCCAAGCTTGAAAGAAATGCTTGAGCAGGGCGTCCATGGCACTCATGCATAGCACTTCATTGTGTCTTTCATTTCCCTGCATATAGGTGTGATTTTTGACATCCCCGCCAGTGGCACGAGGCGCAGAAGAGCAGCAACCGATCATGTTGGCCTGCCCAAGCAAGTGAAGTACACAATCCGGATGAACATCATGTTGAGCCAACCAACCTCCTCGATCAGAGACGCGATCTGGGTGCCAGGCCCACATCAGTCTTCCTCCAAGTACCTGACCTATGGCCGGGCCTTCATCTTTCTGCAGGACACCATTGAGCGTGCCATTGTTGAGATGCAGACCAACATGAGCTTGTCGGACATCGCAGTTCAGTTTCAGCCTATGCCGTATGCCTGCTACACGAAAGACAAGTAGGTATCTGCATGGGGGCGATGGACGGAGGTGGGGTAGGAGGTGCACCTGCTCATAATTAGGAGGTCCCACTGGAAGGCAGGGGTAGAGTTATTCACATGGCCAACACTGTGAAATCCAGCCAACTAATGGGGACATTGCAGGGCTATTGAGAAGCTCCTTCGGATTCCAGGGCAATCTATATATGAAAATGACCCTCCATGGCAGTGTATAGTTATGCATGCATGTGTAGACAGCAATTCCTCCATCCATAACAGCGGAAAACTATGCATAAACAACCATAGCAGTGCAGTTATACAAAATGCACCCACCTAGAGCAGTGTGTGGTTCTGCAGAAAGGAACAGTCCCTAGCAGTGCAAAGCTATGCAGAAAGTAAAAAACCAGAGCCGTGCATGGTTATGCAGAAAATAACGATCCATAGCAATGCAACATTCTGCAGAAAGCAGGGATCCATAGCAGCACATGGCTATGTAGAATGTAACGGTCCATAGTAGTGCATGGTGGTTATGCAGAATGTAGCGATCCGTAGCAGTGTAACATTATTCAAATTGCAACAATCCAGAGCAGTTATACAGAATGCACCCACCCGGAGCAGTATATGGTTCTGCAGATTGTAACGATCCGTAGGAATGCAAAATTATGCAGAAAGCACTGTTTCATAGCAGTGCATGGTTATGTAGAATGTAACAATCCCTGGCAGTGAGGGTAATACAGGAGGGACCCATGCAGAGCAGTGCCTGGTTATGCAGAATGTCACAATCCCTCCCAATACAGGGTAATACAGAAAGGACCCATGCAGAGCAGTGCATGGTTATGTAGAATGTCACAATCCCTGGCAGTACAAGGTAATACGGGAGGGACCCATGCAGAGCGGTGAATGATCATGCAGAATGTCACAATCCCTGGCAGTTCAGGGTAATACAGGAGGGACCCATGCAGAGCAGTGCGTGGTTATGCAGAATGTCACAATCCCTGGCAGTACAAGGTAATACAGGAGGGACCCATGCAGAGCAGTGCATAGTTATGTAGAATGTATTAATCCCTGGCAGTACAGGGTAATACAGGAGGAACCCATGCAGAGCAGTGCATGGTTATGCAGAATGTCACAATCCCTGCAATACAGGGTAATACAGAAGGGACCCATGCAGAGCGGAGCATGGTTATGCAGAATGTCACAATCCCTGGCAATACCGGGTAATACAGAAGGGACCCTTGCAGAACAGTGCATGGTTATGCAGAATGTCACAATCCCTTGTAATACAGGGTAATACAGAAGGGACCCATGCAGAGCAGTGCATGGTTATGCAGAATGTCACAATCTCTGGCAATACAGGGTAATACAGAAGGGGCCCATACAGAGCGGAGCATGGTTATGCAGAATGTCATAATCCCTGGCAACGCAGTGTAATACAGAAGGGGCCCATGCAGAGCAGTGCATGGTTATGCAGAATGTCGCAAACCTTGGCAACACAGGGTAATAGAGGAGGGACCCATGCAGAGCAGTGCATGGTTATGCATAATGTCACAATCCCTGACAGCACGGGTAATACAGAAGGGATCCATGTGGAGCAGTACATGGTTATGCAGAATGTCACAATCCCTGCCAGTACAGGGTAATACAGAAGGGACCCATGCAGAGCGGTGCATCGTTACGCAGAATGTCACAATCCCTGGCAATACAGGGTAATACAGAAGGGACCCATGCAGAGCAGTGCATGGTTATGCAGAATATCACAATATCTGGGAGTAAAGGATAATGCAGAAGGGACCCATGCAGAGCGGTGCATGGTTATGTGGAATGTCACAATCCCTGGCAGTACAGGTTAATACAGAAGGGACCAATGCAGAACAGTGCATGGTTATGCAGAATGTCACAATCCCTTGTAATACAGGATAATGCAGAAGGGACCCATGCAGAGTGGTGCATGGTTATGCAGAATGTCACAATCCCTGGCAATGCGGGGTAATACAGAAGGGACCCATGCAGAGCAGTGCATGGTTATGCAGAATGTCACAATCCTTGACAGCACCGGGTAATACAGAAGGGACCCATTCAGAGCAGTGCATCGTTATGCAGAATGTCACAATCCCTGGCAATACAGGGTACTACAGAAGGGACCCATGCAGAGCAGTGCATGGTTATGCAGAATGTCACAATATCTGGGAGTAAAGGATAATGCAGAAGGGGCCCATGCAGAGTGGTGCATGGTTATGCAGAATGTCACAATCCCTGGCAGTACAGAGTAATACAGAAGGGACCCATTCAGAGCGGTGCATCGTTATGCAGAATGTCACAATCCCTGGCAATACAGGGTAATACAGAAGGGACCCATGCAGAGCAGTGCATGGTTATGCAGAATGTCACAATATCTGGGAGTAAAGGATAATGCAGAAGGGACCCATGCAGAGCGGTGCATGGTTATGTGGAATGTCACAATCCCTGGCAGTACAGGTTAATACAGAAGGGACCAATGCAGAGCAGTGCATGGTTATGTTGATAATACCTATTCAAATTAGTGCATGGTTATACAAAGTTCAGCCAACCACATCAGTGTATACTTATACCGAAAGTACCAACGTAAAGCAGTGCATGGTTACACAGAAAGCAAAGACCTGTAGCAGCACATGGTGATTCAAAAAGCAGCAGGAAATAGCAGGGCATGGCTATGCATAAACCAAATATCCGGAGCTGTGCATGACTGTTAGAGACCTGCAGAAATATCAGCAGAGCATGGCAACGTAGAAAGCCTTTCAGAGGAGTGCCTCGTTACACTGAATCCGCTCTATAAGGGAGAGGTTGCCTGCTACACAGAGCATTGCATGGTTTTACAGTAAGCCCTTCAGGGTCTGCTGCCTGGACATGCTAACATTCCAACAGTGCAGTGCATGGTTGTGCAAAAAGCCAGGAGAGTGCCTAGTTACGGAGAAATACAGCTAGAGCAGAGCATGTGGTAATGCAGAAAGCCCCTCAGTGGAGTGCATTGATATAAAACATTTAATGTATTTAAAATTATTCAATGAAGGCTACAGGGACAACAATGCATTTTTGGCACAAAAATGCTTACAAAACTTTTTAACATTGATTTACAGAGCAGAGAACCAGTGTCCTGAACAATGGGTGAGAGGATGTGGATATAAGACTAGGTGATGCACATGTACTAGGACAAGGGCAATAAAGCACTATAGTGGAGGAAGTGCTATGTTTTTGGATGAAGGAGTGAGGGATAAGTGCTGTGGGGTTGTCGTGGGAAAGTAGTTGGAGAGGAGAACAGGTAGATGTGGTGGCATAGAATACTATGCAAGAGGTTCTTCAGAAACGAGGAGAGCTAGGAGGATGGAGTTAAATAGAGATGGAGTAGGAGCAGAGAGGGAGAGGAAGTGGAAGAGAACGGAATTAAGAGGGTGTGCAAGTGACACGGGAGGTGGCAAAGAGGTGAGCCAAGGATGATCGTAGGGAGTGAGATGGGCTGATAGGTGGGTGGGGCAAGTTTACAAAATGATGAGAATGACTTTATACTTTGCTCTCTGTCTCATAGTTAACCAGCACAACTGACATCGGCTGCAGAGGTGGAGGTGAAGCATGTACACATGTACAGACAGCTGAGTGGATGACTTTGTTGAGAGGTGAAAAGGCATAGTTGTTAAGGCCATAGAGTAGACTGGCACAGTAGTCATTTCGAGAGAGTACTAAAGAGGAGATCAGGTGCTTAGCAGTGTTGAAGGGAGTAAGATGACTAATTTTTCTGATTTTGTAAGGAGTTTAAGTTTGGCCGTAGATTAGGAGATGAAGAGCAAGAAGTTGTGAGATAGATCAAAGATAACAACAGGGTTGTGGGCAGAAGCAGAGAAGAGAACGAAGGCAGGAGATAAGAATAGAAGAGGGGGAGAGGAAGAGATAGCCTGTTTGGATGGGAAGTAGAACACTACAGTCCTAGTGAAGTTGTGCATGAGCGAGTGAGATGCCATCCAGTATTTGATGGTGGCGAGACAGACATTTTGTACCGTAGCCCGTCAGATAAGGAGGAAAAGAACATGATCTGAGTGTCAACAGCAAAGAGGTGATAGAAGAAGTAATAGGAGGAGATAAAGGTGCCAAGAGCAGAGGTATAGAGAGTGAAGGGAAGTGGACCCAGCACTGCCCCTTGTGGATCACCAACAGTACGGGGGTTAGTAGGGAGGTAAGGCTGTTCCAGGGCACCTGGAAGTGTTTCTGGCGCGATATGAAGCAAACCAAGTGATTGTCTTGTCCCCGATGCCTAGGAGAGGTAGTGTTGAAAGAAGGTCAGAATGGTTGACAGTATCGAAGGCAGAAGAGAGGTCAACAAAAATAAGACTAGATGAATGGTTAGCATGACGAGTAGAGGAGATGTAGTTGCTGACATTGAGGGGAGCAGGCTCAGTGTAGAGTGCAGAGGTTGGGAACCAGATTGTAGAGGATTCCGTAAGCTGTGGGTGTCATGGAACTCAGTGAGTCAGTTAAAAACGACATGCTCTAGGATTTTGTAATAGTGAGGTAGAGCTAAGAGAGACAGGACAGGATGAGAGTTGCCAGGACCGTTAGGATCTAGGCCAGGTTTCTTAATTATACGGATGATAGTAGCCAGCTTGTAGGACTTGGCTGGACTTCACTCCAGGGCAGTTCCAGTTGCACATAACAATGCATGGCTTTACAGAAAGCCCATCGGGGAGTCCTTCCTAGGCATGCTAACATGCCACCAGAGTAGTGCATGGTTTTACTGAAAGCTATGCAGGGAGTGCCTGATTACACACAATACCACCAGAGCAGGGCATGGTTTTATAGAAAGCCCTCCAGGAGAGTACCTAGTTACACAGACATACCACCAGAGCAGTGCATGGTTTTATAGAAAGCCCTCCACAGAGTGCCTAGTTACACAGACATACCACCAGAGCAGTGCATGGTTTTATAGAAAGCCCTCCACAGTGTGCCTAGTTACACAGACATACCACCAGAGCAGTGCATGGCTTTATAGAAAGCCCTCCACAGAGTGCCTAGTTACACAGACATACCACCAGAGCAGTGCATGGTTTTATAGAAAGCCCTCCACAGAGTGCCTAGTTACACAGACATACCACCAGAGCAGTGCATGGTTTTGAAAGAAGCCCACACGGAAGTGCATTGTCAAACGAAAATACCACAAGGAAGTGCATGGTTTTATAGAAAGCAGCCACAACAGTGCATGGTTACGAAGAAAGACCTACACTGCTGCCTGAAAGAAATAGCACCAGCGCAGTAGTTGGTTACAGAGGCTCACCCTACAGAATAGCTGAAAAGGAAATGTGTGGCTGCTGAGAGCGTTCCCCCTGCCCCTGAGACATGGCTGGCTCTTTAGAATGTCCCTTGCTCAGGGCATGAAATGGTAAAGTGAAGGACATCTCAGGCAGCAGTACTTTCTATACAGAACCCCCTGTTTTCTAGTGTCTGTTTGTGGCCATGCCCTACAGAGAAGCACTTGCCTATACAGATATTCTACAAAGAAGAGTTTGGAATTTGGGCATCTGCACCAGAACAGAGTCTCTTCATGCAGAGTTCCCTGGGCAGTGTCTGCTCTGCAGAAAGCCCCACAGAACAGTGCCTTATTAAACAGAACACGTCCAGGGGCAGCACTTTCATATAGAGCAAGCCACCCAGAGCAGTGTCCAGATATACAGACCAATATCTACTACTGTTGAGTGTCTCCAGAGGAGGAGCCTTCTTCCATTGCAGTGACTCCTTATGCAGAATGCCCCTGTTAGCACTGTCTTTTCATACAGCACTTTTTCAATACCTGTGACTCTTTATAAAGAATGCCCACGATAGCAGTGTTTTTTCATGTTTCTTCCATTGCAGTGACAATTTATACTTAATGCCCTGATAGCAGTGCCCTTTCCTGCAGCCCTTCTTCCGTCACAGTGACTCTTTCAACAGAAGGTTTATAATTCATCTTAATCTCTGGCATTGCTCTGGGCAACCCTCCAGACCATTGTTTGTCACCTGCCAAACCATTACAGAAAGGGGAAAGAACATATGCAAATCAGGCTTGGTCCCACCTCCAAAGGGGGAGTCCAGTCCGAACAGTTTAGTGACATCCCTTCTTCACGAGAACACAACTAACCCAGACATGTTTTGCCCACATTGTGTGTCATCAGTGAAGTGTAGCTTGGGTCCTTAGGCCCATCAGGCATACCTGTCCTACTCTGGTAGACTAGACAAAGCAAAAGAGGTGATGGCTGGAAGGTTTAAAATTAATTGTGACCACTAGCATTGCGCTGGGCAACCCTCCGGACCTTTCCCTGCCAAGACATTACAGGAAAGGGAGAGACCATATGCAAATCAGGCTTGGTCCCATTCTAAAGAGCAGTCCAGCCCGAACTGCTTGGTCACATCCCTTCTGCACGAGACCACAAGCATCCCCAGAGGTTTCTCAGCCTCTCTTTGGTTGTTATCAGTGAGGTGTAGCTTGGGTCTCTAGGCCAGCAGGCACGGGACCCACATTTAGGCACACCCATCCTACTCGAGGTAATTAGACAAAAAAAAATGGAAATGCCCCACTACAAGTCCGAGCCTGCTGGGCCTAGAGACCTGATGACGCCCAATGAGGCCAAAACATGTCTGGGATCTGGGATGGTAGGTACTACAGATGCGTGCTTAGTTAAGGAGAAGATACTCCAGAGCAGTGCTAAGCTAAACATTGGGCACATCATGGTAGACTTTCGCTATGGCTCTTGGGCGCCATTGAAGAGATTAACTATAGAAACAATACTGCAGAACACTGCTTCCTTATTAAGTACCGCAAAAAGGTTATCCTGTACATTCTTGATTATGGAAAAGCTGCTCCAGAGCACCCTTTCTTTATGGCTGAGGTACTCAAGAGCCGTTCTTCAATATGTGAAAGTTACTCCAGAACAATGTTTCATTAAGGATACAGTATGCAAGTGTTTTTCGATATAGAGTAGGTACTTCCGGGCAGCAAATGATTATGAAGTAGGTATTCAACAGTGGTGTTGGGTAATAGATTAGATATGCCATAATAGTCTAACACAATGGATAAGATACTCCAAGCAGTACCTGTTTATGGGGTAAATATTGCAAAGCAGAAAATGGTTATAGATCAGGCACATTAGAGAAGTGATTGGTGATTAAGATACCTCTGAGCAGTTTTTATTAAAGGATACAGTATTTCAGAACAACATTTTGGCATGAATAATATACTCTAGTATATGCTTCCTAATAGAAAAGGTACCCACATCAGTGTTTGATTAAGGATAAGGTATGTTTGGATATAGAGTAGGTGCTCCACAGAAGTGTTATATTGCGTGGTGCATGCTCCCAAGCAGTGTTTGGTAACGGTTAGGGTATATCAGAGTACTGAATGACTATGAATAAGGTACCCAGGAGCAGTGCTTGCCTATGGAGGGAGACCTTCTGGGCATTGTGTGCTTATGGAGAAATATCCTTCTGGTCAGTGCTTGACTATGGATGAAGACCTTCTGGGCAGTGCTTGCTTATGGATGACGACCTGCTGGGCATTGCTTGCTTATGGAGGAAGACCTTCTGGGCACTGCTTGCGTATGGAGAAATACCTCCTGGGCAGTGCTTGCCTATGGATGAAGACCTTCTGGGCAGTGCTTGCTTATGGATGACGACCTTCTGTGCAGTGCTTTGTTTTGGAGAAATACCTCCTGGGCAGTGCTTGCTTATTGGCGAAGACCTTCTGGGCAGTGCTTGCTTATAAAGTAAGACCTTCTGGCCAGTGCTCGCTTATGGAGGAAGACATTCTGGCCAGTGCTTGCTTATGGGGGAGACCCTCTGGGCAGTGCTTGCCTATGGAGAAATGCCTTCTGGTCAGTGTTTGCCTATGGATGAAGACCTTCTAGGCACTGCTTGCTTATGAAGTGAGACCTTCTGGGCACTGCTTGGTTATAGACCAAGCACTCTGGAGTAGTGTTTGTTAGTGCCCAAAATACTCAAGGGATGTGGTTGAATATGGATATTGTAGTCCGTATAATTTCTTACTCACGAAGAAGGGTCTCAAGGCAGAGCAATGTTTGTTAATAAACGCCTCACTCAAAAGCAGTTCCTGGTTTTGAGGAAGATGTTTAAGTGCTGTTTTTTGTTTTGTACAAAACTAACATGGGCTGTGGTTATTTAAGTATGTATACCATTCCCGTTGAAAAGTTCCTGACATTCATCACAAACATACAGTTTGAACATGCTTTGCATTCAAGAAAGGACCGAGAAGTCTGAAACTATAGGAAAATCGTTTAAAGCAAAAGATGTAATCTTCTTGTGTGTTTGAATGTTGTAACTTAGTTTTGTTTGTAAACATGTTTCTTTCCCTTCCCAGCTTCTTATACAGTGTGTCTTTCGCACTCCCCATCGTGCTGATGGTGGCCTGGGTTCTCTTTATAGCCGCATTTGTGAAAAGGCTGGTCCTGGAGAAAGACTTGAGGCTTCATGAGGTAGGTAGGGAGGCTCGCTGAGGCGGTACCAACCGACTGTATCTTCTGGGTGATTGAGATCTGGGAATGCAGTTTGGCTAGTTTTGAACATGAAATGAATGGTCTGAGGCACATGGTCCACTATACTGCTTGAGGTAGCGGGACGCACTATAGTCAAAAGCCTAACTATGATCCCAACACGATAGCCAAATAAGTACTAATACTTTGGTTTGTGTTCGATTTAGGATTATTTGCAATTTTCCTCACTACTGCTGCTAAAAGAATGGCATGATGCGTGGTCGTATATTTAATACTCATAATTTCTATTTGGATATGAGTCTGATAACTGATGCTCTGTTTTAGCCTAATCCTAATATCGTCATATGTTGTTGATACCCTTTGCACTCTCATATTTAACACTGCAGTAGAGCCCTTTGATAATATACCTAAGTCAGGATAACTACAAAGCCTCATAGGTAGTATGACCAACTTTATCTAGTACATTCTGTGCCTATTGCCATTTTTATGGCTTGTGGTAAGCATGATTCACAGCAGTAAACTACTATATTCGTCTTTCATTCACTAAGTTTGGCCCACTTACCGATATATATACCAATATAATGTTTAATTTGTAGTGTTGCTTTTAATTTATAAGCACAGTGCATAAACATTTGCAGTGTCTCCCGAGTTCATCCACTCGATATCAATTAGCATTATGTACATGTATGCCATATTTATAGAGTTGCAACTCTTAACATACTCCAGACATCCATGCTTGAAATGTGGCGGCGCCATCATTATGAGGATGAACGAGAATGCTGGATATTCTGTACTTAATCTCAGGCACTCTCTATTTGAGCAATAAGCAGTATTTTGCAGAAGATAACTCCACAATTTCTTTGCACAAGGGCCGTTTTCACTGAGAATAATAATGGGCCTAATTCCGAGTATGGCGGTAAGGGATACCGGTCACTGTTAACGAGACCGGTGCCGGTAATCCCTTCCCGCCACATTCTGACTTCCCTTTGCACCCTCGTCCTTAACGCCGGCTTTTAGCAGGCGTTAGGGACGAGGGCGCAAAGGGGCTTTTTAGCCAATAACGGTGACCGTAAAGAACGGTCACCGTTATTTGCAATTTCCCCATTCCCATTGAGTCCTATGGGGGCTCATTTGGGAATGGGGAAGAGCCCTGGGGAATGGGAAATTACCGCCCTGGTCAACTCGGAATAGGGCGGTAATTTCCCATTCCACCAGGACGGTGCCAGTACGGGTCTGGTGCCGACCAAGGCGCTACTACCGCCATTGGTTAGCGCCGGACTCGGAATGAGGCCCAATGGGCTTCATTACAACCCAGGCGTTAAGGGGTTAACGGCGCCGTAAAAGGTGTCGGCGCCGTTAAACCCTAAACGCCTGATTACGAGGTCCCTTTGCGGGTTGCACTTTAACGCCTGCTTTTAGCAGGCGTTAAAAAGCCAACCCGCAAAGGGACCTAGGAGCTAATTACGGCACCGTAATTTACGGTGCAGTAATTAGCGCCTTCCCCATTCCCATTGAGCCCTATGGGGGCAAAAATGGGAATGGGGAAGGGCCCATGGTGAATGGGGAATTACCGCCCCGCCAACCTTGGAATGGGGCGGTAATTCCGCCATTCACCATGGTGGAGTTGGAAAAATACCAGCGTCAACCATGGCGCTAATAGCGCCATGGTTAACGCTAGGGTCGTAATGACGACCCGGGTGGTAAGGGATTACCGGTACCGGTAAGGGCACCGGTACTGGTAATCCCTTACCGCCCTATTACGAGTTCCCTTTGCGGGTCCTCCCTTAACGCCTGGTTTTACCAGGCGTTAAGGACGGGACCCGCAAAGGGACTTTGGATTTAATAACGGTACCGCAATTTGCGGTACCGTTATTAGCGCCTTCCCCATTCCCATTGAGCCCTATGGGGGCTCAAATGGGAATGGGGAATTACCGCCCCCGCCAACCTTGGAATGGGGCGGTAATAGCTCCATTCACCGGGGCGGAGTCGGTAAGGATTTGGAGGCAGCCATGGCACTAAAAGAGCCATAGTTACCTCCAAACTCCTAATGAGGCCCACAATGACTATGAAAATGGCTGCAGGCTAAACCATGTCTGTGTGTTCTCTCCTGCACAAAAATACCACTCATTGTACACCTGTGAAAAAAAACACTCCTCCACTACTCTGTCGATCAACAAGTTCCATCTTGCGTGTATTGACCTAAACAGACTGGTTCTTATCATAAGTGTGCCTCTTTAGTTCAACTAACTAGTCTTTTTGAGAAAACGCTTCAGAGTTGCTCCGTCATTGAGATCCAATCCAGCATTTTTTTTAGTTTTGGCACCACCTATAAGCCGAAACAATTGCATTAGAGTACAGCCGGGGACAAATGGCATGTGAGGGACACACAGCTTGTAGCTGTTGTTTGGTTATTTACCCACCGATTGACTACCCATGGCCATGCTAATCCCTATGGCCATTCCCACCCGGTTGCTGCACCTCCGCGCCCAAAACACAACTTAATGGGAACTCTTTGAGCTAGCTTTAGCAAGCCTTGCCATCAGACTGTGTGGTCTAAGTGCCTGCCAGTGCTTCTTTTCAAAACAGTCTTCTGAGGGTTAATTAATTAATTGGAGCTGTAAACAAGCTACTAGTTTAATAGAAACGTCAATCAGGTCTGCCTTCAGCCACATGATTTGCAAGCACTATGTGTGTCCTGTTAAAAACAAGCACTGGTAAAGTCAACAGTTTAGGTTTGTGTATAAGTATTAGGCATTTCCTCGGCACTGCTATTAGATAGCTAGGAACACCATTTTGCAGATGCTACCATGGATGTCCACTTAATTCCACGATGACAGTTCCTGGCAAATGCCCAAACTGTTGGCATTGCCAATGCTTGTTTTTCTTACATTATGTTACATTCCTTTCCCGTAGTCCTGAGGTTATAGCGGAATGACAAAACGACGAATACCAGAATGCACTGCCTTACTGAACACTTCACACCTGACTGGAAGACCTTGAAAGCTTTGTTACCATTGGTCACTGGTTGAACCCATTCCCTTGTGCCTTCCTCCCTCTGCAGTACATGAAGATGATGGGGGTCAGCTCCTGCAGTCACTTCTTTGCCTGGTTCATCGAGAGCGCCATTTTCCTCTTGATTACCGTCTTCATCCTCGTCATCATCCTCACGTTCGGTGGCATCCTGCCCAGTAGCAACGGCGGCATCATATTCCTCTTCCTCGTCGACTATAGCCTGAGCATCATCGCCATGAGTTACCTCATCAGCGTCTTCTTCCACAACACCAACATTGCCGCCTTGAGCGGCAGCCTCATCTACATCATCTCGTTCTTCCCGTTCATCGTCATGACATCGAGGGAAAACTCGCTGAGCTTCGCTGGGAAGACTTTGCTGGTGGGTATGCCCAGGGAGTGGAGGCCGAGTGTGCACCAGGCTGGAAGCAATCCCTTAAGTTGTCGAGGCATGGAACCTGTCGTGAGGGTTGACCTATTAGTCCCATTACATGACAGTGTGCTTTGTGTAGCA
Organism: Ambystoma mexicanum; assembly: GCF_040938575.1. Lineage (NCBI taxonomy): Eukaryota > Metazoa > Chordata > Amphibia > Caudata > Ambystomatidae > Ambystoma > Ambystoma mexicanum. Next base: position 859,198,200 of record NC_090931.1, on the reverse strand, counting down.
CAGTTGCCAATAGCATCAATGTCACATGTGCGACCTTTAACCAGTTCTGGATTTTTTCAACCAACCAACAGCAATTTGAAATCAGGAAATTATAGAGTCTGGCCAACTCCAGGCCTCGAGGGCCAGAATCCTATCCCTCATAATACTTATGAGGGAAAATTAGCATACATTTAAAATCATTCTATGCAAATATATACCATGCATATTAATGAGGGGTATCCTGAAAACCCAGCATAGATCCGGCCCTCGAGGTCTGGAGTTGGACAACCATGTTTGAAGAGCAAGACTTAGAATGGGAAAACACAAAACTACAAGTCCCAGAATGCAAACTGCTGAAATGCCAAGACTAGTAGAAGTTGTTACTCATGCCATGAAACCACTTGACATCTATGAATTTTCTCTGTTGTTCTTTTAGGCATGTGGGGGCATTGGCACAGTGGTGGTGCAGCATCACTGCCTCCTGTTCTGTTGGGTGGTGCTTTTCCAAGTAGCATGCCTCAGGAAAGCTTTTTTTTTTTAAAAGTTGGGTGAGTTAGCCCAGCGGGTCACAAGTATTCTGTGTTTGCCCAAGTGCTGTGGCCTCAAAGTACTCAGTCCTTCTTAAAGTCACTGGTGGGGATATTATATGCACCTTGAAGATTTCAAAGAAATCTTCCCTGTTTCCTAGATTTCCTAAATCTTGACTCTCTCTGTGCATCTTTAGTAAAACTCCCTACTGTAACCCTCGAAAAAAATATTAATTGAATTCCTTTTTGTTTATTACTGTTTAGCAAAGTATATGCATTTTTTTAAATATGGAGGTTAACTCAAATACCGCCCTCTCCCAATATAGCAACACCTACACTTCTTGTTTTCACAATTTTCCACTGGAACAAGTAACTCTTTCATGTGGAGTACGCCCCTCACCTTTAATAACACATGTATTTACCATCCTCTTTTGCCTTTCTTACGGGAGTATGGTTTTGCAGGGATCCACCCGTAACTCATAGACATACCAATTTGTTTTCCCTTTTAAATGAGAATAATAAAATCTTTTTTTGTCCAAATTCCCCAGTTGCCTTGTACCGACCACCAACATTTTACTTTTTCATGAGAATAAAAATGCCTTTTTCGTAGGTTTTACTGCTTTCTTTTCCCTTTTCACCTGAATAAAAATCACTTTTTATGTTGGGATCCCCCATAACCTTTGTTTTTAACGCCCTCTTTTGCTTTTTCATGGGATGAAAAATTACCTTTAAGTGAGCCTCCCATCACACTTTAACTAACCACTTTCTTTTCTGCTTGTTGTTTGAACTCTCTCTGCCTTAAAATACGTTTTTAAACACGTTTTTCACGCAATTTAGAGTTTGAAATCTGGATTTAATCCTAATATATTCAAATTAAAGAAGGAAAAGGCATTTGAAATAAAATACATTAAATCGTATTGAATATGAAATGCCTTTTTCTTCTTTAATAAATAATGCATGCAAACAGAGATTTTCAAATTTAAAATTGCATATAAAAACGTGATTGTGCTATATTGTTTACAAAGTCGAGGACTGAAAATTGAGACAAAAACAAGACACCCATCTGGTTAAATGCAAGCACTAACTCTGACACAGTTCGGGGAAATCTAGTGACAATTTGGTCAATTATAAGCAGAACAATCGTTTTTTCTATAACTGTTTTTTGTGAATCTCATTTTCTCTTGCAAAGAAAAAAATGTCTTATGCGAACATGTATGATATAACATAAGAAAAAACAGCACCTTCACTCCTCCCCACTGTTTGCCTCCTTTCACAGGGCCTGTTTTCCCCCACAGCATTAAGTTATGCAACTCAATATGTTGCCTACTACGAATCACAGGGTGCCGGTAAGTTGCATCCTTTCTTGGAAGCCCCTGCTTATTGGTTTCCTTTTCTTAATTTAAGAATTGAAAAATTGTTGAGGTTGAGATTTGTGTCGTGTGGGTAGGGTGCTTAAAATTGTGTATGGGCCCACAGTGCATCTTAAACATCAAATCTGCAGGTGTGTCCTGTGCGCGCGTGCGTGCATGCGTGCGCATATGTGTATGTGTGCGTGTTGGCCCACATAAAATGTTCTCGCTCTCTCCCTGCAGGGATTCAATGGAGTAATATGTACCTGTCTCCGTTAGCGAACGATACTTGCTCCTTTAGCTGGATGTGTTGGCTTCTGCTTATCGACTCTGCTATTTACTTCGTCGTAGGCTGGTATATCCGGATGGTCTTCCCAGGTAAGAAGCATAAAAAGACATACCAACTTCCTATCTCCAAAAGGGCCATTCGTTTCTCCATTCCTGCACAGCTCTTCCATGGTGGGAGAAGTAAGGTGGGACTGCTACACTTGGGGAGATGGGAGATGATGCGCCAATCACGTGCCAACTTCCTAGCTCCAAAAGGACCATTCGTTTCTCCATTCCTGCACAGCTCTTCCATGGTGGGAGAAGTAAGGTGGGACTGCTACACTTGCGGAGATGGGAGATGATGCGCCAATCACGTGCCAACTTCCTAGCTCCAAAAGGACCATTAATGTCTCCATTCCTGCACAGATCTTCTATAGTGGGAGAAGTAAGGGGGGACTGCTAGACTTGGGGCGACAGGAGACGAAGCTCCAGTTAAGCATTACAATGACCATGCAGTTACGAGGCTTTGTTTGCCTGTGAACTCTATTAATATCCTATGACCACATTTATTTACTAATGATGGAAGTGGTGCTGCAATAAATATTCAAAGAGCCCCCTACAACCGATGTAGTTACTCAAAGATAGTGCAGCATACTCGCAACTAGTGTATATTATGACCTGCAGAAGACCAGCGTCTCCCAGGTATAGATACCATCATCATGTTCTGACTGACATCGACAATACTTGTTAACCCTTTAAGTGCCAAGGCCGAGGTATCTCATCCTTGGGATTACCTCCCTGTTTCCAAGGACGAGATACCTCGTCCTTAGCATTTAAAGGGTTAAACGAAATAAGCAAAATAAGCAAAAGTGTGGGTGCCCCTCTGCCAGCCAGGATGGTCTACAACCACATTTTAGCTCACAGTACTTTTCACAGAGGAGAAATATCAATTTGCATATCAGCTTGGTCCCACCCACAAGGGCAGTCCAGCACTGAAATGCCAGGCAATGCTCCTCTGAACAAGAGTACATACAATCTGCAAGCCCAGAGACGTGTTTCAGCCTTGTTGGGGCTCCACAGGGAGGTGAAGCTGAGCCTCTCCAAGGTACAGTGAGCAAGAGGTCCATGTCTCGATTATCCTGGGTAATTCTAGGGTGAAACCCCACGTTTTAACAATGGAGCCAATCTACTGAGAACGAACATGGGTCAAATACCCTGTTCTATGGGATTTCTCCAACTCATGACGGTCCACAGCCACATTTGAGCTCACCACACCCTTCACCGAATAGGAATATGCATTTGCACGTCAGCTTGGTCCCACCAACTCAAGCAGTCTGGCACCGAAATGCTGGCCAAGTCTCCACTGAGCAACAGTACCATCAGCAACCCCAGACACGTGGTTCAGCCTTGTTGGGGCTCCTCAGTGAGGTGAAACTGAGCCTCTCAAAGGCACAGTGAGCAAGGGGTCCATGTCTGGATTACCCTGGGTAATCTAGGGTGAAACCCCAAGTTTTACAAATCAAACACAAGTGTGAATTGATCATATTTGTTTTGGCATCATAATACTTAGTTTCCATGGGCCCCAAAATGGTGCTTTTTTAATGTAAATCAGTCTTGTATAGTGGGACGTCTGCCAATTATGGTGGCCTCTAAGAGAGGCGGCTGGGAGAGAAGTCATTGTCAGCCGAGGGGGAGGCGTGGTGGGAATCCGGACTGTTCATGAGTGGAGATATCGAAGCACCCACTATCTGTTTGCTGGTGAGGTAGTAGGTGATACTGTTCCATTCTATGTTTATTAACTTATACATTTATAAAGCGTCTTAGGCCTGGAGGCAAACAGGCGCTAAAACACACAAACAATGAGCAAACAACAAATAAAACGTAGACACGGCATACAAACAGAATACAAATGGGCAAGCAATAAAACCTAAGAAATAAAAATATAAAACCATCCAACAAAATCACAAAGATAAAAGAATAAAACCGGGCATATAGAAAACAGGCACACATGGCTACAAAAATCCACATAAAAAGCGAACTACAAATTAAGTAAAATAGAGAGATGTAAGTGCTTTCTTAAACGATGCAAGAGAAGTGTCTAAACGCAAGTAGAAAGTCAAGATGTTCCAAAGGTCAGGTGCAAGACAATTAAAAGCACGTTTGCCTGCTCTCTCAAGTTTGCACTGCAGCACAGTTAGCAAGCTGGGACTTACCACCCAGGCATCTTGTTTTAAGCTCAGTCTCTGGGTACTTACCAAACAGACGTTTATGAGTGATGGTGTGCAGCCTAAACTTTAGCCGCTCCCTCACTGGAAGCCAGTGCAAAGCCCTTCTGGCTGTGGTGGCATGAGAGCAGCACTTTAAACGAGCCACCGTCCTGGTGGCATTGTTCTGCACTACTTGGAGCTTAGTGAGATTACTCTGAGATGTGCCCACCAGTAAGCTGCCACAATAGGCTATTCTGGCTCCAACTATCGCACGAGCCAGTGTGGCACAATTACTCTCTGAAATAAAGGGCCGAATCCGACTCAATAATCTCAGATAGTAGGAAGGGAAGACACAAAATTCACATGATCTTTCATGGATAGGGTCGAGTCCAGATAGACTCTAAGAGTTTTGACCTTCAGGACAACCTGCTATAGAAAAACTCTTGTAAAATGTGGGAAGTTTATCCAGTCTTTGTTGTGTCTTGACAAGAAGTAACTCTGTTTTAGTCTTGTTAAGTGCCAGCCAATGATGTGCCATCCAGACCTGAATGAGGTTAAAACGAGTATTCATCTTAGCAGATTCTGCTGCATAGTCGCCCGATAACTGTAGCAGTATCATCGATGTAGTTAGTGTGTAGAGCATCTTCATCATCCAACATCTGAAATAGCGGTTTCGTAAAAATATTACACAATTTGGGTAAAAGGCAGGAGCCCTGTGGAACACCATACAGGAGCTCAATTGGAATGTGCAAGGGTATCAAAGATGGAAGCTAACACAAAGGTGACATCATTTTGGTTACAAACGTTTATTAAGGGTTTTTCAAACCTAACTGTCCCTATCTCTATGAGGGGTTTCCCTGCCTTAAAACGAATACTAAAGTCTTTGTTGTGTCCTCTCTATGCTGAACAACTGCAACAGCCTCTCACTCAATCTACCATTATCCTCCCTTCGCCCTCTTCAACTAATCCAGAATAGGACTGCAAGACGTATCCTTGGCCTCAAGCCCAGGGACCGCATCTCTACAACCCCAAAGTCACAACAAGTGGAGACACTTGCTACCAGTGGCTGTGAGGAACACGTTCAAGACCCTCTGCATCATCCACAAGGCATTCTGGGGCTAGGGACCTGTTACATGCAACTCTCTCTCCCTAAATACCTCCCTGCTAGAACCCTTTGTTCTTCTAGCTCCAACTCTCTGCAGTTCAGACACTTTCCAAGAGAGGGGTAGATCTCTCTCTTTGGCAGGAGGCTCCCTCTGAAATGACCTCTTTGCCCCTCTCAGGCTTGAGCCAGATCTCCTTATGTTCTGTAAGCTTCTCAAGACCTTCCTTTTCTCTTCTTCCTTCCATCTCCTCCTCCCCGGGCTAATGCCCCCCTCTGCCACATTGACTGACTGCCTGGTCCCTTCTGAGTCCTACAGGGCACCAGGCTCTCCTCGCCCAGTCTACCCCAGCACCCCGGTCTCCCTGACCCCCCCAAATTAGACTTTCCCTCCCGGGCCTCTTCCTCTGACTAGCCTGGCAGGGTGTGCCTCTCTACTGGGCTTGATCCACCCCAGTCTTCGCACTCAGAGTGTAGTCCTCACTCCCTGCACTCCATGCACCCCCTGCCACATGCCCTTCTGTCTTCCCCTTACCTAGCTACAGGGGCCCTCTTCTTCCCCTTCTCACCCCCTGCACGTGCATGCCCCCACTTTGTCCCACACCTCCTTCCCACCCTAGCATTATCCCTTCTGCTGTGACCGGCGCCTCCCCCCTTTCTGCTCCCCCCTGCACTTCTTGATACTGTACTTGCACGATCCGAATGGCACAAGGCCTGGTAGGACCGTTATTGTTGTTTTCTTCCCTGCCTCCCCCCCTCCCATTTTTGTTTTGTGGCATCTTGAAATACCATTTGATGTATAGGCGCTTTGTAAATACACAATACATACAATCAAATAAATAAAGGGTCTGACAGAATGTCCATCGAAAATAAACTCCATGTCCTGTGTCACAACCTACGTCTATCTCTCACACTATAACTAGAGGATAAACAAACAAAGTTCCTTCTTCAGGAAAATGGCTCCCTTCTCCTGGTGTCTGGACAGCGTCCAAAAGAATGTTCTCTTGCAACTCAGAATGCCAGGGGGAATGCCTCCCTTGCCTTGGCTTGCAGCTCTTACACATCCCTCCAAGACAATGTCCCCCTTCTCCTGGAGTAGTTCTATACAGTTTCCAATAACGCCAGGGGGAATGACTCCCTTCCCCAGCGTCTGCAGTACAACTCCTTATTTGGGATCAGGAGAATGCCTCCCTTCTCCTGGTGATGCATGATACAGTACACAACAAGACCCGGGGGCATGCCTCCCTTGCCCTGACGTCTTTGTCACCACTACTAGTTCAGTACCAGGAGAATGATTCCTTTCACATGCTATTGTTAGGCACAGTTATTTCTCACATCACTCAGCTTCATACACACTTTGCCACTCTGGTTTATGGATAACAAATTCCCAGACCTTGTTTGGGTTCCAGACCCCTCTCTGATGTTTAGTGGTTCTTGCCTTCCCACTGAGACAAGGAGGATTTCCTCTATTGCTTTCTTTATCACTGTTGATAAAGACCCTTCTTTGGTGGACAGTGGTCTCTCTGTTACTACTGTGCCTAAGAAGATTTCATCTGATGTCTTGTGGTCTGGGAACATTTTATTCTGCCTCTGTGTTCTCGGTGTTCGCTGTCTTGGTTGTGCGGCACCTCTCTGGTCTCTAACATGGCTCTGCTCTCCTTCCTGGTCACTCGCCCGGCAGAACCCTCAGTGGACTCCCACGGCACCTCAGCAGCATACTCCTTTCGCCGGTAGTCTGACAGCATTCGAGTCTCCCGCGCTGGTCTGACTCCGCCTCTGCTGCTTCTCTCGACTGGACTGGATACTACTGTGCTTGACACAGCTGGGCTTAACACATTTGTCAGTGCATTTGTCTACTTGTATACATTGTAGCAAGTTCCTCCCCAGCAGAATAAAGTAGTCCTTTGTTCCTTCTGACAGCAGCAAAATCTTACTATCTCCTCATGGCCACCTCGCACCAGTACTTGGATATTCAGTACTCTTCATGTTTCCCCCCGATCTTCTTCGTCCTATTATTTCCATGTGCAGTTACATCAGGGTGCTACAATAATGCATGGACTTGTCCTCTAAGGGGCGGATAGGACTGGAAGACTGAGCTAGGAAGGATTGGGGTATGTCATGTGGTAAGGCCCTGTGCCCTAGGTGGTTGTCCTCATCCCCAAGGGTGAAGTTCCGTCACCATGAGGTTTTCCCTCATTATACCACCCCTAAGGAGACTATTAGGTAGCATCCACAACTCTCTAGCCTCATGGGAAGGGACTCCCCCTTGGGGAGAAGTTACGATACCTAGTGATTCATCACAATTGGCTGTTGCTTCACTTCTAAAAACTCTTGCCGATCTGTCTGATAAGAAAGATAAAATCCATTTGGTCGCCAATCTGTATAAAAATGCCTTGTATTGGACTCTTTTAAACAAAATATTGACATCCACGAGATCTAAAGCTGCTGAGAGATCTAATAACAAAAGCAGAGAAACATGTCCATGATCCATATTTAGAGACAAGCTTGCTTTTAAATTCAACAGGGCCGATTCTGTGCTATGATAGGCTTGAAAGCCTGACTGCCTAGGGCCAAGAAAGTTGTGCTCTTCCAGGTGAGCCTGAATTTGCAAATACGCAACTTGATCTACAATTTTCAAAAGAAAAGGCATGATAGTGATCAGTCGGTAGTTTGTTGCAATACTAGGACCCAAAGAGGCTTTTTTAAGCAAAGGGGGGATCCAAGCTTGATTAAGAGACTGGTACGTGTGCAACTTGGAACGAGGCATTGACAAATTCTGACATTTCCGGGGCAAGACTTGATGTGCTCATCTTCATAACCTTGGATGGACATGGATCATCTGGACAACTAGTTGGTGTAGGATTCTGCAACACTTCCAACACGTCCGATTCAGGAACTTTCCTAGACTCAAAAAGAGCTATTGGCGACAGGGCAGGAGAATGACCACTCAAAGTTGCAGATACACCAGACTTCTTAACATCAATAACCTTCTTCAAATGTGCTACCTTATTAAAAAGAGACTTCTGTATCCTGATACACCAATTCTGATCCTTTGTACCCTGTTCCTCTGGGTTAGGTTATATTCGTTTTTGAGATACATGACAATTTCAGTCTTAGACCCATAAAGTTTGAGGATGTTGTTGTGCATCCAGCCTTCGATTGCCATGTGGCCTTAGGACATAGTTACTACTTCGTGGTTCTTCTCAGTGACTTGGTTGCAAGAGCTCTGCAAGTCCATCTAAGGTGTCATGGACATGTTGAATAGAATTGGGGATAGTGGGTAGCCTTGAGGGACACCACAGCCTAAGGCTCTTGCAGAAGAGACTAGATCACCTAGTCCGAGATGTGTTGATGTTCAGACAACTAGAAGAAAACACATTATTTTCTGAAATGTGTGCCATGGATTGTAATTAGTGGAGCAAGATGTTTTTATACAGTACACAGATTCGAAGGAGATGAGCAGATCAAGAAATATGAGCATGGAAAGGAAACCCTCGCCATCAATTTTAAGTATGTCACTGCAAACATTTGCCAGGGCAGATTCACGGATCTTAACCCTGATTGGCTGAAATGTAGGATTTCCTGTTTTTCAGTATTGAGCTGGAGTGGTCAAGTTACCTCTTTTTCCACACTCTTACCGATTGATGGGCGATAGTTACTGAAATTGGTGTGATTAAGTTTGGACTTTTCTAGGATAGGTATGTTTAGAGAATTCTTATGAGAGTTCCTAAATACGTTTTGAGTACGCATAGCTGTTACTGAGGGAGGAGATAGTGTTGAGCAGGGTGTCTGTGTTGGAAGTCGCACACACAGAAAAGTAGGGATATCATGCATCTTTACATGGTTTGATAGACTGAAGATGTGAAATGATTTTGGATTCATCAATCATTGAAAAGATAAACTGGGCAGATGGTAGGCTGAAAGATTCAGTAGTTCCGGGAAGAATTGATCGAGAGGAGGAACTTGAGATTGGTTGATTTCCTCTTTGATTGCAGTCATTTTGTGGATGAAGAATGAGGGATGCTCTACTCAGAGGGATGTTGGTTGTGCAGCAGTCCCAGAAAATGAAGGCATGAACAATTCTAAAGAGCTCCCTTGGTCCATTGAGAGATTCAATAATCTTGTTGAAGAAGTACTGTTTTTTTTAAGTGACGATGGCCTTATGATAGGTAGTGTGAGCTGATTTGAATTGTTTTTTGTTAGCTGGATTGTTTAATATCGGGCAGGTAGAGTTAAATTTGTATCAGGCTTTCTTTATTGGCAGAAATGAGTCAGCAATGTCATTTTTATTTACGGTCCTCTGTTCGCTCTTTTGCAAGCGGTATAAGGTTTCACAGCACGGGTGATGTTTTTTGTGAAAGTGTCAAGATGGACAGTGATCGAAGGGTGCCAATAGGGATAATGGAAGAAGGTCTTTGGAAGAGGTTGGCCTCATTTTTTTCGAGGATTGAAAGACCCTGATTTATTACGGATCCCTCGAGGAAGAGGAGTAGAAAGAGGGAGAGGAAGAGCAAGAAGTGATTATATCAGGGAAAAGGGCACATTCTGTGGCTGTCCAGATGTGTTACCATGGGTGATGTTGTTGTTAAGACAGTGGCCTTTGGAGCACTACAGCACTCCAGAGAGGTTGTCATAGTTGAAATAGTTGCAAATTACCAGCAATTCCTAAGAGGATGGTACATATAGGAGTTGCTAGGCAGAACTGAGTGGGAAAGGAGGTTGAAGATGAGAAATTGAACCATGAGTCCCTCCTCATGAGAATGTTTATATTGAGATCAAGTTTGGAGTCATGAAGGCACATTGTGTGAAAGGTGGCACATCTGGTGTTAATGGGGTCTGAGCGAAGAGCAGAAGATAGGGCGGGACAGAAAAAGTTGTAGTTGGGTGGTCCTCCATTTTGAAATGTATTTATGAGTGGGGAAGGCAAAGGCCTATAATTGCCTCTCTAGAGTAAGAGAGGGAAGTTCACAGGCTGTCAGGAGGCAGTTGCAATGAGCAACAGTGAAATAAACTAATAGGAAGATCTGAGTGCTCCAATCCAAAGTGCTCCAAAAGAGACAGTTCATGAAAGAAAAGTGTTTCAAGGTGACCTTGTAATCAATGCTTTTCATATAATATTTCCAAAGGGGTGCCTGATCCTTGCGGCGTCGGCCATTGAAGAACAACTGTCCTATTTTAGATATTGAGTGAAGTTGCTGTTGTTTTAATGTTGAGGAAGGTACAGCAATTCAGCTGTGGCTTCCACTAAGTGCAGATATGTTCTCTTTCGGTTATGGCGGCCTGATATCCCCTTGAATAGCTTCCAATGACAGCAACTGAGTGGGAGCAGTCCTCTTTCAATTGTTGTGGGCAAGTGTTGTTGCTCATGCAAAGAGCCAGGAAAGAGACAGGTCGAGTAAGAAAGCCTACTAGACCTGAGAAGTCCTCTTTTAGCTGTAGTCAGGAGGCCTGGGGGAAGTAAATCCACCGACACCCTGTGGCAGGTGTGGAAGGTGTGTCACGCCCTGTTCCAAGAGGGTTGGAAAAACAATAAGGCACAAACAGTAGATGGACTTGCTCAGCACCGCTCCCACAGAGACAGGAAGGAAGCTCCACCTGCTGGTCGCAGTCCATCCTCCCAACGGCAGAGTGCTGAGCAATAGGACAACAAGATATGATATGATATGGCATTTATAACGCGCCTATACACAAGTGTTTCAAGGAGCGATGAGGCAAGGGGGGGGGAACAGAGGGAAGACAGACAACAATCCTACTAGGCCAGGTGTCATTCAGATTGCGCAAGTGCATGATGTACCTGAAGATCCACTGGAGCCAGCCGGAGAAGTCCAGCATTCCGATGGAGAGTGGCACAGCTCCAGGATCCCGTAAATCACGCAGGCAGGGCATCAGAGGACAACGGATCCAAGGCGAGGCAGCCCCGAATTATCAGCGAGGTAAGTGCGGTGGAACTGAGCGATTTAACGTAGAAGATCTTATTACACTGGTCCACTCAGAAACTGCAGATAGTGGATGGCTCGCAGTTAAGGTATGTTGGGGTGCCGAGAAAGACTAAGGGAAGGAGGAGCAGAAGGACAGCGCTGGTCATTGGGCTGCCTCTCGCCGGATCCGAGATCTGGCACCAGATCTGTAGCTGGATCCCGGTATCCGGCCAGAGTCAGCCCCCAAACCCATGCTCTGCGCTGGGTTACTGAAGAAAAAAAAATAAGAAAGCGCCCGCGACAGTGGCGGGCGGACCAGCTCCTTGCCGAGCCCGCGATCGAATCTGCCCTGTACTCCATGCACAGTGCTATCTTCAAACAGGGCAGATTAGATCTCTGAGCCCACACCCTGGTGGGCTCGGAGTCTAATCTGCCCCACGGTGCAAGCGGACAGTGCACACTGCACAGAGCATTTTTGTTATTGTGGACTCTTCATCTCGGGTGCTTTAATTTCCATTGTGCACCCGTGTCCTTTGTCTCTCGGGTGTTTACTCTTAGTTGGTTATACTTATTTGTATAACCAACTACGAACAAACACCAGAGAGACACACGGAGCCAGCACACATTCAAATCTGACCTCTATAAAATGCAGCACATCAGATACGTTATATATCATGTGATGTGCTGAATTTCTTAGAGGCCAGATTTTAATGTGTGCTGACTCCGGTGACCCTGTGCAATTTGTCTTGTTTAGGTTCGTGCACGGTGTGAAAGTGTGGCTTGTGAGTGATGCTGGGGGCAAATGTTATGGGTCTGCATACTGGCTGCCAGGATTGGACTGGGGCATACATTGTCTCAGCTCCAATGCAAAAGTGGCCCACAGTTGCACATGGCCGCTCACTCCTTGTGTGCCAGAATGTTTGATATTGCTGTTTAAACTATTATTTTGGACATTTCCTTTGATAGGCGGTCAACTGCCAGCCCCATCCCCTCTAAGCCCCGCCTCCTAGGACACCGCCCCCCCAAACTCCACCCCGGCCCTTGTGGGATCCCCCACCAGCTTTTTTCCATTTCCAACACTGGTGCTATATATTTAAATTCCATCGTCTTGGTCTTGGCTCACTCAATAAAGCCCTGAATTGGAAAATGTGTAATATGTTGCAAAACATCAGACTTCATCTTCTTTCCTGACAACTTCCTTCTGCATTTCATATCGCACGTGACTTCTTGTTGAAGTAGCGGCAACGTGGAAATGAATATCTGTTTTACCAAATGCTGATTCTCTTATTCAGACAATGGGAATCGAATGAAAGAGGTTCTGCTGCATTGTAACAATTGGAAATGAACAGGATGCAAAGTATTCAGTAGCCCGTATCAAGCTGAGATATACACAGTGACGCGCTCTTTGGCCATTGTAGGCCTGTAGTAAATCCTGTGCTTTAGCAGCCCATATATTGAGATGATAGAAGGCGGCTCTTTTGGATAAGAAAAACGTCAACCTGTGTGATCTCTGACATGCCCCCTTCTTTTCCATGTCCTTATGTTTGCCCCTGAGGAACAGGTTAAGATCAACAAGACTCATCATGGATGCCCCACCACCTCAGACAAGATTGGCCCGAGAATGACAGTTCATGATGGTCTGCTCAGAGTTTTTGGGGTGCTCTTCCTGTGGCTCGGGACAGGTCTCAGATTTCTCTCTTGCATCTTTAGAAATGTCATATTTTCATGGTGGAATGAAGCCGCCCTTTGCAGACCCTGCTGTGTGTCAGTGTTCTGTTTGCGGGTTTTCAGACTGAGGCCGAAACCTTAGGGCTCCTTTAAGGTTCTCTTCTTGTACAATGTCACATTTTAAGTGGGATTTTATAGATGCCTTGAATCTAAATACTGCCCTTTAAAGGGCCTTTCATAATATGGCCATTATCATTTTATTGCTTAAACCTTCCTGGCAGCATTAAACGTAACCTAGTGTTCTTATCTCTCCAGTTCTCTCTCGTGCTCCCGCTCTCTCTCTCCCTCCTGCTCTCTCTCTGCCTCTCTCTCCCTCTCTGACACTCTCTCTCCCGCTCTCACTCTCTCTGACTCACTCTCTCGCTCTCTCTCGCTCTCTCTCACTCTCTCTCCCTCTTCCTCTTTCACTCTCTCTCGCTCTCTTCTTTTCTCTCGCTCTCTCGCTCTGTCTCTTCAATTCTCTGAAACTCTTTCATTGACCCTCTCTATTCTCGCTGTCTCTCTTCTTCTCTCTCTCTCTTTGCACATCCCTTTCACTTTCTCCCTTCCTCTTCCTGCCCCTTTTGCTTTCTTTGACATACACATACTTCAATATTTTCTCTTCTCTTCCTCACACGCTCTCTCTCTCCCTATCTCTGTTTAATACTGTACACCTCCCACTCCGTCACTTTCAATTTCTCTCTGAATCTCTTTGTCGTACCCTCTGCCCATCTCTCTCTGTTTTTCTCTCTCTCCTGCGCTCTCTCTCTCTGTCTCCCTCTTGCTTTCTTTCAAACACACACACACTCACAAACACACTCCCTTGCACTAGCTCTTCCTCTCCTGCACCCTCTCTCTCTCCCTCTCTCTCCCTCTCGCTCTCTCTCTCCCTCTCTTTCTCTCTCTCTCTCTCTGTCTCTCTCAAGCTGTCTTTCTTTCTCTGCCTGCCTGTCTTTCTGTCTCACTCTTGCTGTCTTTCTGTCGCCTGTTCGCTCTTTCAGTATGCCTCCCTCTCTCACTCTTTTTGTCCTGCTCCCCCTCTCTTTCACTTTTGCTTTGTGTTAAAGAGAAAGAAATCCCATCCCAAAGGGACCCTCCCCCTACCCCCAAATTATTGCTGCTAAATAAGGGGTCAGAAAGGTGCATTTTAGAGCCCATTGTTTATAAAGAAATTGGCACAAAATGTGGCCTGATTTTACTGGCACAAATGAAGGGGTGCCCTAGTGTAAAGCACACTCTGCAGCTGGACCAGAAACACGTGCAGCCCTTCATATTTGGAATCAGAATCTGTGCATCAAAGATGGGCACATCTGGAAGCCCTTTGCCCGCTGTGCGCAATGGAGCAAAGCTGGGGGGGGGTCAAGGAGACTCGTGTGTGCATTTCCAATCACTGCCAGAACCCAGAAATGGGAGGCTCTTTAGAATGCTAGAAAACAAGGCCATTCCTAATGGCCTGTCGAGAACAGCCCCAGGCGAAGACTCTGGGAGCCAATGGTACATCAATGGCGGCAGCACACTAGCAACACTTGGGTGTTCACGAGGGCTGGGCAGAGCACTCTCTGTGGTTTATTTTCTTTCGTTTCTTGTGTGATTATTTCAGAATTGGGCGTATAGGATATGCCAGCAAGTGTGGCAGAAGAGTTGCTGAGAAAACAACGCAATGCTGGCATGGCCAACATCAGGGGTGGCCATAGAGAAAGAATGTTAGGAGACACCAAACACCAAATTGCAGATCATGGGTCCATGTGTAAGAATCCATACCTGAAATTAACCATTGAAATACATACTTCAGCTTGCTTTTCTGTGAGAGAGCTATGACTCACAAGTGAAGTGATGTTCACTTACAATCAAAGTACTAGTCAAACTAGCAGCACTAATGTTTCATACAGTTCAGGTATCTGCTGGGCCCTTAGGAGAATCCCTTATATTCAATGCAATTGTATTATTTAGTCAAACATTTAAAAATATAGATGTTTCTCTTTCTTTCTTTTTCTTCTTATGGGGCATGGACTTAGTGGGAGGCCGCTGTATATTTAATGTTTGCCCAGTTGCCAAACCATTCATTTACAGCATCATGGCCGTCTCCTCGCTTGCCTCCTCGCTTGCCTCCTCGTTGCCAAACCATTCATTTACAGCATCATGGCCGTCTCCTCGCTTGCACACCCAGCAGCAGCAGAATATATCTGACTGTCTAATTAAGGCTCAGTAGATTAATGTACTGTGTTAAACATTGGTGGAGCTTCTGTGCTTTCCAGATTTCATAGTTTACTATTTAGGCAGCACAGTACGCTACATCGTCTCCTTTTCCTTTGACAGTTTTACAACGAATATACAATGCTTTCTGCATAGTTGTCTTTCAAATTCCAGTAATGTCTTCAATAAATCTGCATTAAAAAGCACCAACTCTCATAATAAATCAACCTAACAGTGTATAAGGAATCTCAAAAGGAACTGGTTTGCAAACACAAGTACAATTAACTTCTTCATAAAAAAGACGAAAGGAGCTGAGCAAGCCCCACCAGGATAGACATGGGTGCAGTGGCATGCAGGTTACACACAGATGTCAGCAATAGTCAGTCAATCAGCTGAACTGAAACCTTAAGGAACTCTTAATTGGATGTCGATCTCCTGCTAGTGGCCAATGTCATTGAATGTACAACTGTGCAGTTCCTGTAATGACTTAAGACAATGATAATTCATTTCAAGCAAGATTAAGGCAAGTGGCAGTCTCATTTCGGAAATACAGCCCCAAACAAAAAAATGTAAACATGTCTGTGTGGGAAAAGTGAAGTTCCTGCCCCTGTTGCTGAGAAGCAGAAGGAGCAATTTACCCACATTCACCCTCGTGCACTTTGTGCCAATGTCTCCCACCATCTCTTTGTTTTGTTTGCTCATTGTACTAGTTTCATGTTCCTTATGTTGGCATGCACATACCAATTAATTGAGGGTGGGTACACACTGGGACTCCTCCCACCTCCTGTCCTTTATTCCCACCCCTTAAAGGCTAAAGGGACGCACTCACTGTGCAGCGCATCTATGACAGTGTGCTGCACATTCTCGCGTGGAGGCACTTCCGTTCACAGTGTAAGCCTTACCAGCATACTGCTTTTTTTTAATGAGGTGTACAACCAGGGTCGGACTGGGACAAGAAATAGGCCAGGTCACCCAAAAAAAAGTGGCCCACCCCTCGCCTCCAAAAAGTGGCCCACCCCTCGCCTCACGACCCTTGACCTCTGATAACATCACCGGAAGTGATGTCATTTGATCCCACCCCAAAGTGACATCCCGGAAACCGATGAAACACAACCTTTTACCCCTTGACAAAATAGGAAGTGGCATCAAATAGCATTGTTCGCAAGACTAAATTACTGTGATTCCAAGCAGACGTCCAAGGCCAAATGATAATATGTTATTGTATAGCACTTATGCTTAAGGTCTTTTTTATAGAACAAATATGCATACAATATCACCCAACCTGTGTTGGTACTCATTTATCGACCTAAGAAGGATGGAAGGCTTTTTGAAAAAAGAAAAAAAAAATTGAAAGAAAAATAAATTAGATTTCTATTTTTTTTTCTTCCAAACCGGCCCATGCATGACCATAAACTGGCCCCTATCCCTAAAGAACGATTTTGGCCCGGCCACAGGCCGAAAGGCTGAGGAGTCGATCCGACCCTGTGTACAACACATATGTTCCTGCACAAGCGAGCCAGCGCCTTCGACAATTTATCCCAGTCCCTGCAAACATATCCTTGCCTGCCATTCTCTACATGTATTTACTTTGTTATATATTCCATTCACCTCTGCCAAATCCAAGTTGTGAACTATACAAGTACAATACCTCAACTATAGCCCCTGTGTGGATGGCACTGTGGAAATGTGCTGAAGTACAGCATGTAACCCTTGATTCAAGCTTACGTACAATTTCCTGTAAAAGCGCTTCGATGCCTCTGGGCTGTAGTGCGCTCTACACACATAAAACATAAATAAATAAAATAAATGAACACTGAACCACACTATTTATTTGAACTGCTTCAACTGGGGAACAAATGAATGGATGTTCAAGTTAACAAAAAGCAAAGGATGAGCCCTTGCAGGACCATTGGCTGCTGTGTCCACTGCAGACCACCATCTCATACCAAATCAGGTGGTCGAGTCGTGAATATGCAAGGGGCAGTGGTAGGCCTGGCGCCTGGATATTTATAGAGGGGCTGGCTGCACAGAAATACGAATTACACCTTGAACACTCGATTGAATGAGGAATATCAACATTTTCCTAATAGTCGGCAGTCATAGGACCAGCGCTCCAGACAGAGGCGTTGCTAGGGGGACTGAGGGGGCATAGCCCCGGGTCTTTTGGTTGTAGCCCCGGATAGAAGCTCAGGGGTTACAACCAAAAAGGTTAGCTAGCCCCCAGTCCCACAGTCCCAAAATTAGCATAGCCCTGGATCTTTTTCAGACCTAGCAAAACCCCTGGCTCCAGATAAGATTTTGAAATGGGAGTATTTTACTCTGTATTTTTGCAAAGTTGGGAATAAAATTATTTTTTAGGAAGTAAAAATGTAAGTCCAAATTCCCAATGGAAGTATTTTATAAGCGAGTAAAAATGTGTGAACTGGAAAATGGATTTTCTTTTGTAATAATTATTCCTTTGAACCTAGTGATTCATGCACATTAAAAAAAGATACATGTTTACTTCTTCCAATCAGGCAGTAATAATAGTAGTGTCTTCCTGTGGTACTATGTGCACTACTGGTCCAAACATATCCATGGAGCTGTGTGGGCGAAAGCAGAAGCACAAGGTCCTAGGTGTCTGTTTCCAATTTTTTGTAAGGAGTAGTCAGAGGGGTTCTAATACACCACCAACCCTACTCACACTACTTATGTCCCAAAGGAAGGGGAAGACCAAATCATTAAAGCAAACCCTGTCCATAAAGGGTACTATCAGAGAGCCATTCCAGCACCCTGTCAGGAGCTAAACACCTATCATAAGTAATGAAGCCTCTCCCTTGTTTAAGGGAACCATTTTGCAACACCTCAACATTACTAACGAGTGAATAAATCCAACCTTTCCCTCAGCACCAATGCTGTGGGAAACATGTATGTTCCATAGCCCACACAAGTCCTGTGGATACAAATTGCATTAGATCGTTGGAGAATTAACTCATGTAGACCGCACATAGGAGAAACAAAAATGGGCACCATTCCAGCCTCAATAGCAGTGCGTGGGATTACAAATTTGAAAGCCCCCATACAGCGAAGGCATTTTTAATGATACCAGCAGCTTCCCCTGCTTACAGGTGTACTTTCTAAATCCAGCGCCACACACTGATGGAACAGAGGGACCAAAACTAGGAGTCAGCGTACGCCAGGGTTTCAAGAAGAGGGGAGAGAAACTCCACATACGTCATGATCTATCCAAAATCCAAGATAGCAGCAGGCCTTCATGTAACCTGATGCCAACCAGCTTCAAAATCATAGGACATCTTGCCACTGGCCCAATCACAATGCAGCTGTCTCAGTACCCAGGTATTCCCCAAATCCTTAAGAACCATCTAAGGGGTGGGAAGACGCTACTACAAAAGGCTGCCAGTTCACGCTTGCAGGTTGGGGAGTTCAAGTTGGAGGAAGGAGTTTGGTGGAGAGTGGAGAGAAAGAAGATCACTGAAAGCAGAGCAGGAGTAGAGAGATGGCGGTTAGAGGGCATGTCTGGAGGAGGCTGCAGGAAGAAGGCGTGTCATCTGGGAGAGAGAGTTAGCTGTTGGAGGAAGGGACTTACGTAGAGGAGAAGAGGAATTTCCATCTGGAAGGGAACAGTTGAGAAGTGGAGACGGTTGGCCATCAGAGAAAGAGAGAGAGTTGTTGGGAGGTTGGAAGAGAATTGGGTACCCACTGGTGGAGAGGATTAAATGCCAAAGGAGGATGCTTGAGGAGGGAGAAAGAGATTTGAGACCACCTGAAGAGAGAGCGTAGGAAGTTTAGAGGAAGTAAATCATAAATAGCAAAAAAGACCGGGGGTGAAGGAGAGTAAAGATATTAGTATCTATGTAGAATGCAAGAGAAAACCTAGAGGAGGAGATACATCTATGATACCTGAGGAGATGAACCGAGAGCAGGAGCCCTTAATAGTGAGAAAGACCAGAGAGGTTTTGGCAGAAAAGGTCAGTCCAGGAGAGTCTACAGGCAGTGGGAGGAGCTACAAGATGGGGCAATCTCACCAAAGACCATGGAGCTTACAATCAGAGTGCTCAGAAAGGGGTTGTCTTGAGACCCAGACACCTAGAGCAGGGAGCTAGTCAGCAGTGAAGGGACACCCCCAGCCCAACCCTGAGATACTGGGAGAGTGAACCAGAACATCAGATGTACAACCACAGCCTCAACCTGCTGGAGGAGTTCTTCAGACTTGTTCCAAGCCTGGAGCGTGTTGGCCACGGAGGCCTGGAACATCGTACTCAACCAGGCATGGTCCAGAACATGTTCAAAACCTGCAACCAAAGACAGGAAAAGGATCACTGACTGAACATTCAAGCAGGTCCAGACCAAGCCAACCACCAGGGACATTGTAAGAGACAGTTTTCTTTACTACAATTTGTATTGAGCAACTTCATTGGATTATGAGTTTTTCTGTACCCCTCTCTATACCCTTCCTCTTTCCACGAGCAGAGAGCTTCTAGAATTTAAGGTTTGAAGCCTAATCTCCCAAGATCACTCTAGGAAAAGATCCAGGCGAAGCAAGCTGACGTTAAGTTCCCTTACAGAGGCACCCTGCACTTTGTGGTATTCCGTACACTCGCCCTGTCTGAACCACATTATTTCATGTAAACTAATAAAAACCTTATGTTTAGCACTGACACTTGCCTGGAGTCCCTCACTTGGTTCCATCTGTGACAGTGCTAATACTCCAGAGCCCACAATACTTAACCATATTGGCTTAAAGTTGTCCCACTTTAGAACAGACCCAGCCTTCTTCAATCTCAACCAAGCACCAAATGTGCTTCTGTTTTCTGGCCTCGCTCCAAGTGCATCATCTTACCGGCCTCCTGGGAACATTGGGTGAGCGCTAAGACTATCAGATACCCTTTCAATTGGATTCGCTTTATATTTATAGAGGGTACAGACTTGTGCTGACAAACACAGCTTGGAAAAGGAAACACGACAAACAGCAGTCAAAGCAAAATCCAAATATCACTTTTAAGTAGACAGAAATGTTTCCCAATTCCCCCATGCTCGGTATCTTCCATTCCGTCTGGTTAAGGGGAGGTGCTTCAGTCTCTAGGCCAACCTTCTTGCTTGTTTCCCTGTGCAACCATCAGTGCATTAAGTTGTTTTTAGAATAGCTTAAGTCTTTTCCCTGCCCGACCAACATCAAACTACTCAGATTCAACCAGTTCAGTCTACCATTCAACTCCAATAACAGCAGTCTTTGTTCATTCCAAACCACACTTCTTCACCAAAATGACTGCCATCTTCGAGCACCTTTACACAATGCATGCAAACCACCATGCCCACAGCAGCTTTATGCCTTCTAATGCCACCTCAACCTCAAGTGCCAGAGCTCACACCTTTAACTCTTTCTTCTGGCAGTGGCTAACCTGATATTCCAGTGCTGTCATCTGATAGATCTTGAGTTCCCCCCTCCGGATGAAAGAAAAACCTAAGTGTCACAATTACAAACCATATAGTACCATAGCGGCACGCAGGACCTGGGTACCTCCGGCCTGCAATTATCAACACTTCAGGTGTTGCCTCTTCCTACTCCTCTGTACCCAAATAACAAACACACCCCTCCGCCTTTCTTGCAGGACTACATAGATGGTCTGCCAAAATGGTAGCAGAGTGATATGCAAGGCACTTTGCATCACTTTGTATTACTGTACTTTACATTACCATTCTATCCAGTTGCAGAGTTTAGCGAAGATCTGGGGGACCTGTCCCCCCGGATCTCCTTTCAGATACTGATGCACCAACCATTGGTGAAATGCCATTGATAGGTGCCTCATGAGGAGCCCTTCATCCCCACTGGCACCAATACTTGCCTCTGAAATTAATGCTATGCCATGGTGACCCACTATAGGGTTGTATGTGCGTTTTACAAATGAAAGAAAGAAAGAAAGAGCATTCACCCCCTCTTACGGGGGCGTACAGCCCCAATAGCCCTGCCCGACATTCCGAGCATAGGAAGGCCCAAGTAAAGCAAGGGATTCAGCAAGGGCTCAGGTCCAATAGTAACACCCCCCCCCCCCGCCACCCCCAAGCAGGGGTGATTGCTAGTGACACCCCAGGCTGCCAATAGTTGTACTTCATTTTTTGAAATAGGGAGATGGGCTCTGCGCATCTTGCGTGAGTCCAATCTCCCCTAAAAAAGATGGTTGGCACTATGGTTTCTATTGCAGCAGTAGGGAAGGAGTGTTGGGACTGGAGAACAAAGCTCTGATCCACAGGTAAGTAGGGAAGGAGGAAGGGGTGTAGGAGGGGTGCAGGATTTCTTGGAGGGGTGGACAGAGGGTAGGGGCATGGGGAGGCAACGGAAAGAGCCTCCCTGTTGCCTCCCCACATTCGTGGCTGGAAAATGCAGGTGGTACACTTGGTGGTTCCTCTTTTGATATACCACATGCCAAGAGATGAATGAAGTATGTCTCACATCCTGTGAATAGGCTTCCCCGTTCCTTCCCCCAAGGTCAGCTGAAGAATCAAGAATTCTATGTGATGGTCTCTGGCCGGGAAAGACCCACTGATGTCCACAGTTTTCTTTTTAGGAGGCTTCTGCATTGCTACCTTCAGTGTCTATGGAGGAGAGAGGTATTCCAAGGGTATAATGCACATACCAATGTGTGGAACACTCATCAAGCCCTGCATTACGGGGAGGACATGGCCACTACAGTCGACTAGCATGAGCTTGGCAGGCCCAATGTCATGGAGGGCATCTGCAAGGGCTCAAGGCAAATACCTGCCAGGTCAGCCTCCTGAATACGAATTATATTAGTACCCTGGGAAAACATCTGGGTGATAATAGATGTTGGATTTTAAGGGGGAAATGGCTGCATGCGTACCCCATGTGCAAATTGCCTTTAAAAACAAACTACATATGAAAATAGGCACATGTAATAGTAAGGCGATCTAGTCCCTTTACTATTTTAAAGGCTGCCGGGTGGGCGGCTTTTAGGGAGAATTCTCATTCTATGGCTAATTTCCCTTACCTATAGAGTCCCCCAGCAGCTTTGCTGGATTTGAAGGGTTTGTGTTTTTCTCCTGCTAAGAGTGAGACTCTTTTTCCCACTCTTAGGCATTCTTGCTATGTGTGTTCTAGGCTATTTTTATGTTTAATTTCTATGGGGTTTTTCTCACCTCCATAGGAACCATCTTTATTCACATGTGTTACACAGCACCCTCCGTGCAGTGACGCAGGAGTGTCGTAGCGACCCCCAAACATAGACTCCATACCCTGGGACTGACTACTGTCTCCCAGTGCATGTAAAGTCCCCATTGACTTTACTTGTCAATTTTTATGAACTAAACCAGTACAACCCATCTTACTATGGAGGTACTGGAAAGGGTTAATAGTTTTTCCCTTATGTACTAGGAGTAGTATCCAGTGCCCCCAGGTCTCCCAGTGTGGAGAAGCAGAAGCAAACCAAATTGGCTAGAGAGGCCACCTTAAGGGACCACTCTAAGCCTGTGGGGACCTCTACAGAGAACCCCATTACAAGC
Source organism: Ambystoma mexicanum (assembly GCF_040938575.1). Classification (NCBI taxonomy): domain Eukaryota; kingdom Metazoa; phylum Chordata; class Amphibia; order Caudata; family Ambystomatidae; genus Ambystoma; species Ambystoma mexicanum. The sequence goes on along the minus strand of NC_090931.1, from coordinate 859,175,436 downwards.
CCTGGTGTTAGTAAGTTGACCTCTAACCCAGGCAAATTTCAGGCTATTATATTAGGGAAATGGGAGCCCCAACCAAGCTCCATCGTTGTTCCCCCAGTTTTAGAGTCTCTGACTCCCCCTGCTTCTGAGGAAGAGGTGGATAGACCAACTGGGCCCCTCTCTAGGCCTAAGAGAACTGGTAATTCTCAGGGCTGGCGGAAAACCAGAAAAGAGAAGTCTAAGGCCAAAAACCTTCAGACTGTTGGACCTTCTACTGAAGACTCCCACCCAAATCCTAATATTCGGAGGGAAACTCCTAAAGTAGGTAAGGTTAGATCTAAGAGGAAGGGGAAGCCGGTACATTGCCTAACCCCAGCCCTTCCACCCAAGAGGCCCAAGACCCAAACTGCTCCCAACAGAGAGGTGGTGAGGAACCCTGGAGGCCCCTCTAGATCTCAGGGAATCCTTTATAAGGACCCCTTGGAAAAGCCTATCACAGGTTCAGGAGTTGTACCAACTTCTGAGGGACTGGTCAACCAGATCCCCTATAAATTTCAAAAGAAAGATGTCTCTCAAAGGGTGTGTAGGTCATATAGCTTACAAGGGAAAACCTTTGATTTTACTATTGAGCACAGGTCAGAATGTCACCACCAAAATGCTGATGGTCTCTCTTGGATGTTTATAACCAACTAGAGGTAAGAGACTCATCCAGGAGTGGATTAGATCCTCCTGTCCCTTAGTCTGGTGGGGGGGGGGGCGAGTATTAGGGAGAATTCTCATTCTATGGCTAATTTCCCTTACCTATAGAGACCCCCAGCAGCTTTGCTGGATTTGAAGGGTTTGTTTTTTTTCTCCTGATAAGAGTGAGACTCCTTTTCCCACTCTTAGGCATTTTTGCTATGTGTGTTCTAGGCTATTTTTGTGTTTAATGTCTATGGGGTTTTTCTCACCTCCATAGGAACCATCTTTATTCACATGTGTTACACAGCACCCTCCGTGCAGTGACACAGGGGTGTCGTAGCGACCCCCAAACATAGACTCCATACCCTGGGAATGACTACTGTCTCCCAGGGCATTTAAAGTCCCCATTGACTTTACTAGTCAATTTTTATGAACTAAACCAGTACAACCCATCTTACTATGGAGGTACTGGAAAAGGTTAATAGTTTTTCCCTTTTGTTCATTTTCGAGAGGGTACCGTACAGTCCCTCTGTCAAAGGTTTCTGGGTGGTGGCAGTGGTTACTACCGTAAATATTCAACCGCAAATATTTCCCTATGGGATTTTCCCATTGTTCGAGGCTACCACATTTCCTGACAGCCTCTAACATACCGCCGGTTTATTTTAATATTCACTTTACTCCGGTAGGTTTTATTTGCCAGAACTTTAATATAAATTCTTTTTCGTGTCTTTCTCTAAACTCCTAACCCAGGTCGGGGATCCTTTGTTTGTCCTTTTGGCGGGCTTCTGCCAAGAAGCCCTCCTTTCGGCACCACTGAGTCTGGGGTGGGTCCATTGTGTGGGAGGGGAGTAGGACCCCTGGACAGGGTTTCCTCGGCAACCCATGTCCCACTCTATCCTGATAGGTTGGAGGGTCTCCTGCCAAGATGACCACTCCGCTGTGTGAGTTACAGCTAGTCTGTATGAATGGGGATCTTTTTGCATAAAAGCAGGGTCCTGAGGACTGGAAGAGCAAGACGTCGCCACTGGAACTAAGAAGCCGAAGAGGAGAGAAGCCAAAGACATCTGCAACGACTGAACCACTGGTGAAGCCCTGCTGCAGCGTCTCACCACTTTTCTCCACACGACGAGAGGAGATCTTCATCTGCAAGACCCTTCTTCCCTTGAGCTGGTGGGGCCAACCAGTTTGCCAATTGCCTTCCCGGACCTGCCTTGGTCGAATCGCCAGTACCCTGTACTCGGAGGCTGGATAGCCAAGCACCAGTCCACCCGGACCGCGATTTAAAGGAGCGTACCTTTTTTTCTTGGGGCAGCACCGCGGCTGGTTTCATCCCTGGGTAGTGCAGTCACTCGAACCTTCCTCCACGACGAGAGCCTCTCTTCCTCTGTTGGATCCCTCGAACTGCACGAACTACCAGGAACAACCACCACCGCAGGAGCCACTTCTTCATTTTAAAGGTACATTGTTCCGCCAGGCCGCCCTTTCTGCGTGGTAGTGCTAAAGGTGTTTTAATACTTTACCTACCTGTTGGATTGGCCGCCCCTCTCTCTTAACATTGTCTTTCACCTACTGCATCCACCTTTTCAAAATCGTTAACCAAAGACTTGAATGCAGCTGCAAGAACATTTTGCTCCTGGGCCCTGGCCCTGAACCACTGACTCTGGCACAGGCCTACTGACTCTGGCTACATTTGTTAGAACTGCCTTCTCTAGATTGTTTCTCAACTAGAACCGTGTTGATGCACCTACCTCTTATAACCACCCTTTTCTCCCCACTTTTTAACCTTGTGAAGTGCCATTTTGCTCAGTTTTCATTTAAGTATTTTCTATACTGATGTACCACCTTGCTCAAACTGGTTCACAAACTTATGGGAAGTGTTGCTAGAGTGTATAAGAAGATTATTTCTGTATAACTTGTAGTTTCCCTCCCTTGTGAGAAATTGCTAGAGTCCCATTTGTGTTTGGTTTTCACTGTGCCATTTTGCTCAGTTTTCACTCTTGCTCAAACTTGTCTACAATTCAACTAGGGAGTTGTGAATACTTTCTTTGACTGAATTTAACTTCCTTAAGAACTGTGATATATGGGTTTAACTAGAAGTTTATAAAATAAATATATATATTCTTTTTACTACAAAGCTTTGGTCAGTGTTTCCTCGTTCCATAGTATTGAAGGCCTATTGTGTAAACCCTGAATACTGCTCATCTCCCTCTGGAGATAAGTCTGACTGCTCAGCCGCAGCTACCAACTAAATCTTTGTGGATCGGACTAATACCAAAGGGGATTTATTGCTCTCACCTGTAGTCCTAATCTTCTGTAGTGCTCCCTAAGGGAACTGCACAGGATTCTGCCTAACAGCGGCGTTGATGCAGAACAAAGCATCAGGGTGTAATTGGAGGGCGTGAGCTCGCAGGGTGGGGTCAAGAGTTTCCAGGGGGTGTGGAGAAGTGGAAATACAGAATACGAGGAACTGGGCAAGCAGAAAACTGAGGAGACCACGGTACAGGGGCTGGAGGTGAGCAGTCACTAATGCATTTGGCCTGAGTTCCTCAGTTCCCAATTGGCTGGCGCCCCTCCAGCGGATGCTAATATCTCATCTGCATTCATTGTGAAGAGTTGAGGGTTTGTTATTAAAAAGCTGCATGCTATTTTATGGCACCATTTTGATTTGATTGCCCTGTGTATTTTTGGGTATGTTTGTATTTATGTTGTATTTATGTCGTGCTTTACACCAAAGCACCTTACAGATAAAAACAGTACATCATGTATGAACAGTATGAACAGTAGAAAAAGAACCAAAACTAATTAGGTAGAAAACAGATGTTTTTTGAGAAGGGTTTGAAAGACGAGCAGGGAGAAAGATTTCCAACAAAGTAAAAGAGCAAAAGCATGACTGTGCACATGTTGGGTGGAAAACGATGAGAAGAAATAAGGAATTGGGGGTGAAGAGAACGAGCCGGGGAGTAGAAAGACACAAGAGAAGAAAGATAGGGTGAAGAGAGATTGTGAACTGATTTAAAGACTAAACAGAAAAAGTTACATTTAAGGAGAGCGTGGAAGGGGAGCCAGTACAGACATGAAAGGGCAGCTGAAATAGAGTCACAGGGAGTAAGCGAATGGAAGAATGATATATATATTTAAGAGGGATTAGGCACGAACGCCAAAGACCAACGAGCAGAGTGAAGCAATAAAAGAGACGAGAAAATATCAGCGAGGATACCAGCAGTTTAGTAACGTGAAAAGAAAGACAGTGGTGAGCTTTGCGAATATTACAAAGATGTGCACGACAGGAGCGGGAAATAGAAGAGATGTGATATGCAAAAGAAAGCAACGAATCAATGTGAACACCAAGATCTCGAGCAGTAGGGGAAATAGAGTGAAAGCAGGATAGAACAAAACTTCAGTTTTAGAGGAATTGAGGACTGAGAAATGTTCAGCCATCCAAGACTTGATAGTCAGCAAGCAAGAACAAATGTTAGTGTGAATCACAGGTGAGAAAGAGGAGAATTATAGAAGAGTTGGGTATCATTAGCATAGAAGTGATGTGAAAAACCGAAGGAGGAACTAATCGAATCAAGAAGACAAGTGTAGTGGGAAAAGAGGATAGGACCAATTACTGAGCCCCGAGGGACAACATTGTGAAGTGGCCTGGTCAGGGAGCTATGGCCAGTCCAAGACACTGAGGCCAATCAATCAAGTACGATTTAAACCAGTTAAAAACAGAACCAGAGAAACCATGAGAAGAGAGAGAGGAAAGCAGTAGAAGGTGATGAACAGTATCAAATGCCGCTGATAGGTCCAGATGTATTAAGAAAGAGGAGTGATTAGTGTAGCGAGCAGAGAGTAGGGAGTTACACACTGGCTGATGAGCAGTCTCGGTAGAACGAAAGCAGCAAAAACCAATTGGAAGCAGGGAAGCAAAGAATCAGAGGTAATGAAGGAATAAACAGCACACTCTAAGAGCTTAGATAAGTAGGGAAGCAGAGAAATAGGCTGACAATAGGAGGGAAGAGAGGAATTTAGGGAGGGCATTTTAGCATAAGAGGAATGGATGCATGCTTAAAGAGAGAAGGAAAGAGAGGTAGAAAGGTTGATATTGTAAGTAGTAAGGAAAGGAAGGGGAGAAGGATAAACTTTAAGAATGAGAGAAGATGGAAGAGGTTCCAGGGGAGCAGAGGTAGGATGTGCTTCAACCAGCAGGGCAGAGACATCAGTATCCACAAGAGGGATGAAGAAGGATAAGGAAGCAGAGAATGTGTAAGGGGCAGGGGGGTGGCAAGAAGCAGAGGGGATCATGGTGGATTACCCAAGAGTAACCTTAGAGGAAATGTGCTAATATGAACAGTGTATGGAGTTACTTGCTCCTGGAAGGGGAGAATGCCCTCGTGGGGTATTCTGCTCCTTGTTTTTACACCATCCGCTTTTTCATTCAGCCTTACATTTATACCCTGTGCTGTACATTGAATTGCTTTCGTATAACCAACATATTGTTGTGTCCCCCATGTCACATGACATGCTCTAAGAGACCATAGCACCCAATCCAATGAACCATGTTGGAAGCATTCGAGTGGTGAAGGGAGGGTGTGGTCAGGCAGGGCACTTCCAAACCTAGACCATCCCTTCTCTGTCACTGCCCAAACTCAGAACCAGTTTCTGGAGATTCCTAAATATGTGGTTTTCAAAGGTCTAGTTGTGTTTGCCCATCACAAATTCCATGCACCAGATGTGGTGTGAGTAACACACCAACTGACACAATCAATGAGGAATGTATCTTATGAACTGGTCAGCTATGCTCTAATGATTCACTGTGTGTTTTTTTTATTTCTTTGTAAGGCAAATATGGTATTGGAGTCCCATGGTACTTCCTGTTCCTGCCATCATTTTGGAAAGAATGCTGCGGCCTCTCCTCTGCCTGTGCCCAGAAGAGGGCAAGCGGATTGATGTTCACCAATATCATGGTGGCAAAGGCCAGGGCCTCGCAGAAGAAAGGTAGGGTGGAGCATGCCTGTGCCCTGTGTTGGTGCCTGTTCACGATGCTGTACTTTATGAATTTGAGACACAGCTTCAAAGTATGGTCATCCTCCAGAGTCCTTTCTGGACATGCCATCTTATTAGCAAAACCTCTGCCATCCAAGAGAAGATCGATTCTCAGTGTGCCTTCCAGTATCCGCGCTGCAGCTGCAGGGCTGAGGAAAGTCCTCAACGCTTACACAGGATTATCCACCGTCCCCTTAGTGGACATATACACCTAAGAATACGTAGGAATGGCAGCACCCAACCCCCAACCAAACTCAAAGGTTGGCAGTGGCACAAAATAAATACGGCTGCCTGTAAAATGGGACGGGTGCTCTGTGATTCCTGGCACGCAGGGGCATATGCACACCTTAAGCCAATCCCAGGGTGCGCTTTGCATGCCTCCCGCCCCTGTGCCACAAAGGTTGCATGACGCCTTCGCAGGACATCATTAATAAAAGGCAGGAAATGTTTACTTCATGTCTGTTCTCAATTGCAGTCTTGTAGCAAACGGGTGGGAGGGTTGGGGGGGACCAGAGGATGCATTGCCAGTGGGGAAGCCTGCTGAGATGCCCTGGTTTAGTTCCCTAAAAAGCCTGATGCAGTCACTCTGCAGCACAGTATTTCTTGGCCTCAGTTCTTTCCCACACTGGAGGACTTAGGGAATGGTACTGCCCAAGAAATACTGCAATAAAGCAGCCAGATGCCATACTCCATCAGTGGGCAGTCATCACAGCACTGCGCTCATGATAATAGTGATTTATCGGCTGATAGAAGCACGTTTAAGAATCTAAAATAGGGCTACATGCACCAGAGTTCAATTCTCTGAACATTGAAAGGGTGGCTAAGATGTCCTAAACATTTGGCACTGTATAGCAATCCAAGCATTACTGAGTTGTATTTCTCATCTAAGTTTGCTCTGCATTGTGCATGTTCTGTATTCTTGCCATTGTTGAAATGCACAACATTGTCATACCACCCCACCCTACCCTCCACAACACCGCCCTCCCCCTCCACCTCACCACTTAGTATCCTTAACGCTATGCTAAACGCACACTCACTCATCGCCCATGCATCTGACATCCTCGATCTCATTATAGCCAACAACCTTGACATATTAGCCTCCACAGAAACCTGGCTCTATGACACTGGTGGCCCTGCACTCTCAATCACCCTCCCACCTAGCTACGCCATCCATAGAAATGCATAGAAAGGCGGCAGAGTCGCTCTTATGTACAGAGACACCCCGGTCATCTGTGACATATCCTCCAGCCCATTCCCTCACAGTCAACCTATGCCTAACTTCCACCTCCACCATCACGCTTCAAATTCTCTACTGCCCTCCTGGCCCCGCCGCCCACTATCTTCGAGGGTGACCTCACGCAACTCCTCCTGTAATAAGCCATTGCTCTTGATATGAGGCCGCCAACAGCACATCACTGTTCTCTTGCACTTTTCCAGCTTTTTCTCACTAACTCACCCCCCGCCCTCCCGTTTCATAGTCGCCAGAGCGCCAGGGGACCACCCTGGTGATGGTAGTGCGTGGTACAAATATCCTTTAACATTAACATTAAAATTAACATATCTTCAATCTTAGATAAACCGACCCCCAAAACAGGGACGCAATTTCCCTGGCTAGCGCTACCTCCGCCCTTAACTTCTCGCAAAAAAGTACTTGAGCCCACACATGTCCTGGGACATACACTTGACTGGCTACTAGACCATAATTGTAACATCACTGTCCTCTCCAACATGCTTTGTGCCTAGTCTGATCATCACCTAATCATATTCTCCGTCCCTTCCCTCAACCAGCCCCTCCCCAACCTATCTGCCACTACTTGAACCCCCCTGCTATATACTACTGGGCATTGACAACCTAGTCAATCTCTACAATCCATCTCTCAACTCCACCATGGATGCACTCGCCCCCTCCAGACCCCCCCCAAATGATCCACACACTCCAGCTACAAACCGTGCTTGCCAGAACATGCTCTAGTGAACAGGCCTGGCACAAATACCCATCAGCAGTGAAAGAATCATGCTTCACAGTACTCTCCAAAACATACAAAAAAGCCATCCAAGTGGCTAAAGCATCCGCGTACAACACTCAAATCTCTAATGCCAACTCCAACTCCTACTCCTGGGAGTTATTCTCTATCCTACGGGCACTAGATTCCACTGTCTCACACCCATCCACTGTCACCAAGAACGTCACATGGTGCAACGACCTCCAGAACGCACTCCTGGGCAAAACTGTCCTACTTTGAAGAAAAGTCCAAGGTAGACTGACCACCATCAGTGCTTCCTCCCAGTCTCCCAACACTCGGGCAACACTCAAGCAACCTACCCCACTTTTCTACTTCCACCCAGTCTCTGTGGCCGAGGTTGCCAACATCCTAAAGGGCCTTAAACCCTCCAGATGCAAAGCAGACACCTGCCCTGAACCACTCATCAAAGACTGTGCAGACCTCCTACTGCCAGAACTCACTGACATTATCAATGCCTCATTTGACTCTTGCTCTGTCCCCGCCTCACTTAAAGAATCCTGGATCTCACCCCTCCTCAAGAAGCCTTCACTTGACCCATCCATCCCCACCAATTATCGGCCTATCACCACAGTTCCCTTCCTACTAAAAAGCATAGACCAGGCTGCCTACATCCACATTCAGTGACACCTCGAGCAACACTACATCCTCAGCCCGAGTCAATCTGGCTCCTGCCCTGGACACAGCACATTATCATTGCTTCTAGACCTCAAAAGCAAGCTTCACAATGCCAAAGACTCTGGTAACCACTCACTCCAAATGCTTCTGGATCTGTTCACAGCCTTCAATCTGATGGGCCACTCCATCCTCTGTCGCCATCTGACCACTACTGCCTCCTTTTCTCCAGAGGCAACCAAGTGGGTTGCACCCTTCCTGGCCAATCGTACCTCAAGAGTATTTGCTGATAATCACTCCTCCATCCCTGCAGCCATTACCTGTGGAGTGCCCCAAGGATCTTGCATCTGCTCTACCCTCTACAATGTCTACACCAAACCCCCCTTTGACCTCCTGGACTCACTCAACATCAAGTGCACGAACTACAAAGACGACACCCAGATGCTCATCCCACTCACAGGGGTTCACCACCTGGATTCCCAAAAAATCTATGTAATCTATGAAACCATTCAAGCCTGGATGGCTACCCACCGTCAATGCCTGAATGGCAAAAAAAACAGAACACCTCCTCATAGGCAACTCAGCTCACCTCACAAAACTGAGCCCAGCCTACCAGCTACTCACCATTGACAATCACCACATTCACATCTCTCCCATCGGCAAAACACTTGGCATTCATCTAGACGCCACTCTGACCATGTCACACCCTGTCAATGCCATTATCTTCTCTGCCGCATACGTGACAAAACTAATCAATGCGAGCCGACACTTCTTATCCACTGACAATTGCTTCAACATCGCCGGGGCTATCACCAGATCCAGGCTGGACTACTGTAACGCCCTCCTTGCAGGCACCTCACAGCGAAATCTAAACAAGTTGCATACTATCCAAAACAATGCCCTCAGAGCTGCATTGGGCCTAAACAAACATGACCATATTTCTGCAGCAAGGAATTAGGCACATTGGCTCCCAGTAAGAGAACAAATGAAGTTCAAAATTCTCACCATCACCCACCACTGCCTCGACAACACTGCCCCTCGCTAGCTGGCCCAGCGACTCTCCAACAAAATCTATTTACGTGATACGCACACGATCGGTTTCAAAATGGTCTTAATCAATTCAATGTTAATATATATTTATTCTGGGTGCTGGGGAGAAAAAATGTAGACCTGGTACTGTAGGCTACTACTACAAACAAATGCCAAATCAGTGTCCTCAAGTGGCGGACACTCCCATCTCCTGCACACCGTGATCACTGATCAATGATCAGTCAAAAGTAGTCTAACTTGTGGAGTTAAATCTCCCTCATTATGAAATCATGTGATCAAACAAATTTGCACATATGTAATATGTTTAATTCAACAAAGTGAATACAAAATATATTATATATGGAGTCAGCCAGGTAAATGGGAGCATAAACCCATATAGAACTAATTATAATAAAATATGCAATAGAAATATTGCTATTCATTAGAAAATACTGATCAATCCTTTCTGATTATTTTCCAGATGGTAGAAGCATACAGAAGAATTAAAATATTGACATTTGCTCCAGATGAAAGGGAAATCCCGAAACGTGTTGAGCTTTTTTGTTTATTGATCTATATATGTTTTATTAACTATGTTGAAATATACATAATATTACATATCTGCAAATTAGATTTAACTCCACAAATTATACTTTTGACCGATCATTGATTATGGTGTCCAGGGGACGGGAGTGCTAGAGACTCTCCAAGCCACCCACTTCCAGGCCTACATGTACTGTCTATGCCAATCGCCTAGCCGCTCCAGTGTTCGAACGGGCCAGAGCCGGTGGCTCCAGTTTCCCTGTCTCCGTTGCCATGCTCTGGAACTCTCTCCCCCTGAACTTTAGAGCTGAGCCTTCCTACACCTTGTTTCCGGAAAGTGCTAAAAGCTCACCTGTTTCATTAACAGCCTCAGGCACCTCCTATCTGTTGTTTCATCCGTGTAAGCATTCATCTCCTGTAACTAGCACCTAGATGCCCACAGGTTAAGCGCGCTCCTACACACGTATAAATAAATACCTCTGCAGCTATGTTACACAAGAAATCTCCATCGCACAAGGCACCAAAAGTGTTACCTCTTTGAGCAGTCTCTTCAGGGAGGAAAGCGATGGCATAACCAAGCATCCTAAAATGGCAGTACCCCCACCTAGATAGATTCGATTCACACTAGCACGTAGATGCAATTTGTTTGACACTGTGCTCCTTGTAAGTGCTGCCACTCAGCTCACTGAAATCTCAGACAAGGTGACTTCTCCTGCCTCATCCCTTTGCAGATTTGGAGGACTCCACGCCTGAGCATGCTTTGGAAGCAGAGCCCACCCACCTGACTGTTGGCGTGTCTCTCCACGGGCTGAGCAAGATCTACAACTCTAAGACAGCTGTTGACAACCTGAATCTTAACTTCTATGAGGGTCACATCACTTCGCTTCTGGGGCACAATGGTGCTGGGAAGACCACCACCATGTACGTATAAGGCAGAAGGGAATGTGGACCAACTCACTGATCTATGTGTAGGCCTAGATTTTAATTTGTTCACGAGACGTAGTAAAGAAGTATGCGCTATTCACTAGCATATGTATAATTAACGGTGGCTCTGTAACTGATTATCAGAGTAAATATGTATTGTCTGTTGATTTTAGTGGGGCCTGAGGATGGGTCTTGGACTAGATAATCAAGCTGTGGCATGTTGCTCCCCTTCATTTTTCCCAAAATGTGAAACTGTGAAAAGAAACTGTCCACTGTTGTGGACCTGGGCCTTATCTGCATCCCCAATTAAATCCAATTGATTTGTACTTAATAGGAACACTTGTCCTTATCGCTAGCTATAGGTACTAGCCCATCCTTGTTTAAATCATCAAATCCCAATGTGATGCCCTCTGTCCAATCTAGCTCAACATCACCATTTCTTCTCTGGGGGAAAGGTAATTTCCTAACGCCCTCCATATGTTACTCAACTAAAACATTCAGTGGGCATCGGTGACCCTACTAACTCTACCAGGAGAGGCTGGGTTCTGGGGAATATGAGTGATCTCCCATCAGGACATTGCCTCTAAAAAAGGAGGTAGGACTATTGAAGAGTCAGTAACCTGTCAGTAGCTTGTCAATATAGTATACCTCGCCTGTGGTTGAGTACTGTCTACTCCCTGCTGGCCCTTCAGAGGCACATATATGACTGATGCAGCTGAGTCAATGTGGAGTCAGGATCAACAAGAAATGCTGGAAGTGAAATGTCTGGAAATCTTTCCATCTCCTGATAAACTAGTCCATACCTATTGCAGACCAAACAACAATCTCAAATCTGTACTGCTGTGATAGAAAAGGAAATTGACATCCTGTTACAAAGCCAGTGATCTGCATCCTCACTGGATTGCTTCAACAAGACTTTAAGCGTTTTGGCAAGAGATCAATACCCACTGCATGCTGGAGGATGCCAGAGATGCCCAGTTGCCTTACTTGATCTCTGAGCCACCATGGATGAGGTTGACCAACAGCCCAATATATTTATTGCAAATATGATGATGATTGTGAAGCTGGAAATGCTTTGGAGGGACAGGGCCTCCTTGTCCCTGTCCACTACTTCACTGTGTGTGTTTTACTGTATGTTTTCTGCAGAGGAGTCGAGTTTGGACCCCTGGCAGTGCAGCTCTTCATTTTTATTTCTTGGTGAACAATACTTAGGGGATACCCATATGGAACCCATGGCAGGGATACACCCTACTACCTCTAATGTGTGTTTTGGGGCACCCATGTGTTGCCCCTCATAGCAGGATATGGGCTGGTGGCAGCTTCATGCTGATTTTGTAGGGACTCTGGGTCTTCCCCATTTAGGGACACTCAGGGCCTGCCATGGGAGGCAATGGATTCCTGGACAAAGGCAAGATGGCCACTGAAAGCCTTGTTGGTGTCCTGCCTTTCCCTCCTGTTTCTAAAAGTCCTGAGAAGCCCTGGCTTGGTCTCCCTCCATCTGATTGGATGATGGGTGGAAAGACAATATATGGCTGTGGGGCTGCCTTTCCTAGAGACTACTTATTTTGGGTACAGCCTAGAGGTGGGGTCTGACTGAATTGAAAGAGGAGTCAACTTACATTCTGTGTTGTGGGTGTCTGCTTTTGGTTGTGTGTCATAATGACTGATTTGCCTGAGCCAGCCCTGTCTGAAACTGGAGTGAATGCAATGTGTGCTCTGAAAGGCTGGCAGTGTTCTCCAGTACACATCCACTGTTTTGGGTGTCTGGTTTTGGGTGAATGGCCTGGATGTCTGTGAGCCTGATTGGTGGCTCTGTGAATGCACTTGTGTTTGATTGGCTGACTGAGCCTATCTCAGCCTGAGTGAATGGGTGGATTTGTGTACATCAGAAGACCCCTCACTTACCTCTGTGTCAGAAGCTTGGAATGTTCTTGGAGGTGTATCCTGAACCCAGTTGGAGGAGGAAGTTCTGCAGCTGTAACTCTTCACAAAATCCGAATGTTCAAGAGAGGACATGGACAGGTAACCTCTTCCTCTAGCTACGGGGGGATATTGTGCAACTGCTTTTCTTCACCCAACATGTCCTAGAAGCCAGTCCTGAGTGCCTGCCATCCTGCAGAGGTACCTTCGTGGGTCCTGAAGAAGAGTGATCAGACATCTTCAGCCCAAGAAGTCCACCAGCATCATCCCGGATCCAGAGGCTGTCTGCAACCATTGGGAAGACAGACTGCAGTGTATCGCCAAAAAGAGGGGGTACCCTGGAATATTGCTGCTCGATGTCCAGAGCTTGCCAAGTTCCAACTAACCAAATACATTTTCAAGTATCACTGCAACCACAGCATCTGTCCACTTTTCCATGGCTGAGGAAGTCCAGTTTCACCACCTGTAGGGAAGTGACCGCCGGAGGGTTTCCCAGCATACCGAACCACGGAACGAGTCCAGAGGGTCCAATCTTGGGGGTCGTCCATAGAGACATCCAGTGCTAGAGTCTGAGTCACCAGAAGCCATGCTGTCATAAATGCTGTGGCTGCAGCACTGAAGAACCAAATGACGGCAAATCGCAAATTACCAAAACCCAACACCTACTTCTATCCCTACACCCGTCACCACCAAAGATCATTGATGAGAGCCAAAGGGCTCATTCTCACCTCGCAAACCTTGTTGAGGTCCACGGTGAGTTTCAGCTCCATGGAACATCCACGGCCGGTGTAGCAACCCGACCGAGGAGACCACCGCAACAGACCATCACTGCTGTTTTTCCGACACTGCTTGGTTCCCTTCTCCTGCTCAACATCGACGACCCAGTGACTTCTCCTTCTAGAGGGGGGTCCATCCTCGAAGGGCATCATCGAGTAAAGCTGCGAGACTTCACCACTTCACATTCTAAGACACCCAAGGTACTGTGACAAAGAAGACAGGCTTCCTCCTGCAGGAGTAGCTTCCCAGGTACTCTGGGGCGGTGGTACCTGTAAAAAAAAGAACAGACAATGAATGGACACATAAGGACTGGGCATCAATATCAGTAACAAAGGAACTCAGACTTTTTGTGCATCACTGACTCGCAAATTCTGATGACCTTACCCCGTATGCAAATGTGCAAAGCAGGGGCTGCAAGAGGGTGTTTCTGCGCATTTCAACACAAATCCTAAATTCAGAAACAGGATGCGCTTTGCAATGTGTAGAACGGAAACAAATTCCACTGCCTCTGTTTGGAACAAGTGCAGAGTGATCCGTAATCAATGACAGAGTTGCTCGTGTATTAAATAGGAACACCCCCCCCTTACACTAACTCATATTCTGGAAACACCAACAATTAAGTGAAATGAGAAGTTGATGAATAGATAGCCTTACAGAGTAAATGCTTCTGTCAGAGTGTTTGTGGTATGAAGAGCTCTGTTATTAACAATAATATAATTTGCCATATAGCATATCATGCTAGAAGCTGCTCACGTCTTAACACCGTTATTAAATGGTACTCAACTTATTAAATGAAGAGCTGAGCCTACCTTGCTGCTATTCAAAGCTGTGACAGCAGTTTGTATGTAGATCTCTGAGACAAGTGTTTAACCTGCTGAGCTATCTTGCCAGCCTTAATAATAAACTCCTTTTTTTTAATTACTTGATTCAATTGTTAAAACAAGAAACCATTTTTACAAGATTCCTTATTAAGGATCAGTCTCTTGGTCTTTAGCATACACTCCTTTACATTCACCACAACTCGTTGGCAAAGTATGCTTGCAACAAATGCCAACTTGTGAGCAGTGACGTGGGAAATATGCCAGAAATCAAAACAACAAACTTATGGTTCTTGGCTTTCCATGAAATGACAAGCCCATCCATGTGCTTAATCCTCAGTGGGCCACAGTGACCTCTCGGAGATGGTGGTGATGCCAAAGGGTAATTCATTCCTGGCCAACCTTTGAGTCCATGGCTGTGGTCTACAGGTAGCAAGACATATCAGGCTCATTAAAACAGTCTTTAAGTACATCAAACAGTGAACTCCTCACTTCACATATGTTGAGAAGAGGGTGATATATTTGTGAGATCCCTTATTTTATTCATGATGTGCACAAGTACATTAAGATATCAATAGAACAGTCATGTATGGAGTGGTTCTGGATGGGAAAAGTGAAGAATATAGGATTCAGTGCACACATAAAGAGCATTTAGAAGTGTATCAAGTGGTAGGTTTTGTTTTGCACATGCACGTGTTTAGACGTTGCCTGTGGGACGGAAGAGTCCTAAGTGGAGGTGGATAAAGATAAATAAACGTTGTTGCCAATGGGACTATCCCTGAAAATATAATAAAGATGTTGCCTGCCCCCTAGTGGAATGGAGGGTGACATACACTAGTGCATCTCATCACTAAGGTGAAAGGTGCCTTCAAATCCACAAAGCAATCTATCCCATCTTGTAATGGTGGCCGTTTCCCGGCCTTTTTCTTTTAGGCATTTTTTGGGGGGCAAAGCCTCCGTGCCCCTCCCCAAACCCATCCCCCACCCTACCATGAAATATCGATTTGATTTATACGCCTACCCGCACGTCCCGCCAAAATGGGTGTTTTCCCAAATGTGGTGAAACGGCTGCGACAAGGTGTTTCCCGGATTCACAAATGGGATGCACTTTAAAAGGTACAGAAAACTAAGGCATCTCACTCTGCCTGTTTGGATCAAGTGCATCTGGTTGCTGCTTGCATAATAGGGTATTTCCTGCATTTTATTTGTAAGTGTTGCAGCAGTGAGCCACTGCTGTCCCACTTGCAGTTCTATCCCTCAGAAAGTGGTAAAAATGCACAGGCCATGTTTGATAGTTTTTTAGTTTATCTTCGATCCACATTGAGTTCAGGCGGCACTAGGAATGCGAACAATGTCGGTGATATGGTGGCTTTTGATGAAGCAAGCACCTGTTTCCCTGAGAAGTGGCCAGGGACACCCACACTCCTTGAACACAGGCTAACACATTCTTTTCATTGCTAGGAAAAATGACTCAATAGTGACTGATGGAATTCTGGAGTGGGTTCAGTAGATTGCTTATGAATATCCTTCTTGTCGCCACAGCTCCATGCTGACCGGGCTCTTCAGCGCCACATCGGGGACCATCAACGTGTATGGGGAAGACATCCGGACCCATTTGGACCACATCAGGAAAAGCATGGGTGTCTGCATGCAGTACGACGTGCTGTTTCCCCACCTCACCACCAAGGAGCACTTGCTGCTGTATGGTGCAATCAAGGCACCGCACTGGAGCAATCAACAGCTGCACGGAGAAGTGAAGAGGTAGGTTGTGGGATGTTCCCCCGTGCGTGATATTAGCACATCAAACTGAGGCGTGCGTCAGTCCTGCTTGTATGATCATGAAATCGAGGTTGTCCCACCGTGCTAATGTATAGCCATGCTTTTGGACATCCCTTTTTTATTGTGTTCACCTGAAGGGTCAGGAGCCTCCATGCAATGTTAGCTCACGAGATGTCAGGGTCTCAATTGTTCCAAGGGTCTTCGTGTTAGGCCATCTTCCACGTGAAGTAGATGAACCAGCACAAAATGGTGGACTGCGCTATCCACTATGCATCTTTTGTGAGGCCTTCACTGCAACACTGTCTTCAGGTCTGGAACTCTAAAGGCCCAGTTCTGGATATTGCATCTGAGGTATGATATGATTGGTTATTTATAACACACTTACTATCCATAAGTTTCTAAGCGCAGACCCGGGGATCGAACATGTGTTGCTCTGTGTCATCTTGCTTCCAAGGCGAGCATGTTGCCCCTGAGCTATCCTCCTGAGACGTCCATCCAAGGTACTTCATTCAGGGTGACCAAAGTCAGCTTTCTAATGCCGGATGGCTATCCGCTAATGCAAATACAAATGTACTGGTGGTAGATTCCTCCACTATCAAGGATCGCTCCACTGAAGTTCTATCCCATAATTCCTCCGCCAAGTAGCACACTGGATCAAGATCAAAAGATTACTCAAAACAGTATGCTGCCTCGCATGATGAACACACAATCTTGGCTTAGACTAGTTCTGTGCTCTTTTTCAGTCATCACAAAATCACAAAATGAAAATATATAATGTATTGTGTGCTTTCATGGAGGCCTTGCCTGGAGCATTGTGTCCGATTCTGGGGCCCACATTTCTGGAAGGATAAACACAATGTCGAGACAGGTGGTAGCCTTGCCAGTAAAACCAGCAGGCTGGCGCCAAACTTGCAATTTTTTCCGGCACCCGCGAATGGGCAATTACCGGGTCATTACGGCCCCGCCGGACCCGGTAATTGCCCAGATGAGGGCGCTGGAAGAAAATGCTCCCCATTCCCATTTAAGTCCCTTAGGGCTCAAATGGGAATGGGCAGGATGGATGCACCGGCACCATTCATGAATGGTGCCGGTGCATCTGACGTGCTCTGCTCGCGGGTGCAGGTACGGCGGCCAGGTCAGACCTGGCAGGTGGGAAGGCACCCCCGTGCAGAACTCGTAGTTTGACGGTCCGGTTACAACGGTACCGGGAAGCTTACTGGTACCGTTGTTACCGGACCGACAAACTTATAATGATGCCCAGTGCACAAAACTGTTACCAAAATAATGCATGGGTTAAACCACATTGGCAAAGATGTGTGTTCCAAGACAAAGAACGGGCTACCCCATTCTGCAGGGACAGGAGTACCGGGTCTGGGTGGGGGTTGTCCCACTACTGTGGGATATTCTCATGTGCAATAATTGGATAGATAGAAGACCAGTGTGGCCGTGTTTGAGGATGTAGTGTTCACAGGGGCCTTAAGCTGATCATCCTCCAAGTTCAACGAATGTGCTCTCCAGAAACCATCACATGTCTCTGTGGGACATCAGGTGGCATCCCCAGCAAACTGACATACCCTTTGCCTTGCTTCAATTTTAGATGAACCAGAAACTGATGTTTCAGGAGAGGGGGTGCAGTGTGCAAATGCGGTCCCACCTAACAGGTGGCTAAGAGGTGATTGGGTGGAAGATATTCAGCCCCTAGAGTGTTCTGTCCTACTTCCTTGCAGTGTCAGGCAAATATCTTGAATCTAAAGTCACTCTGTGCAGTAGATAAGAACTCCACCCCCACACACGTGCATCTCCTTAAATATTCACCCTAAAATCTAATGTAAAGAGGAAGGTATGAGTTTAAGAAATGGTACCATGGCACTAAAACAGTTTTGCCTCAAAGGGTCCAAAAGCAATCTCAGAATAGAGGCACTTTGTAGCTGCTGACCCTCTTTGAAAGATGTTTGTCTTGGGATAAACTGACACCGCCAATGACATGATTCTGAGTATTTCTCATTATTTATTTATTTATTTATTTGGATGTGTTTTTATAACGCGCGTAATGCAATTTCTCAGCATCCATTGAAGTGTAAGGGATGTTCCTCTATGAAAATCTGAGAAATAAAGCAAGAGATAATTCCTTATCTCTGGCTGCGGACCTCTGGAGGGTCCTTTGAGCCAGTGGTGTGCGCATTGACTGGCGGTCCCTGTCTCATCTGAACTGTATTATCCGTCCTGCAGACTAACATGAATGCT
Source organism: Ambystoma mexicanum (assembly GCF_040938575.1). Classification (NCBI taxonomy): domain Eukaryota; kingdom Metazoa; phylum Chordata; class Amphibia; order Caudata; family Ambystomatidae; genus Ambystoma; species Ambystoma mexicanum. The sequence goes on along the minus strand of NC_090931.1, from coordinate 859,157,072 downwards.
TGCACTGGCCAAGAGGTGATCTAAATGACTGCATTGACATCTTTGCAGGACCTTGAAGGACACTGGGTTGTACAACCATCGTAAAAAGTCAGTCGGCGCCTTGTCCGGTGGCATGAGAAGGAAGTTATCAATCTGCATTGCGCTCATCGGGGGATCGAAAGTCATCATTTTGGATGAGCCAACAACTGGGGTGGACCCCTGCTCTCGCAGAGCCATCTGGGAAATTATATCCAAACACAAACGAGGTAATATTAAAGAGTTTGGATTGGCATCTATTCAAAAAATGAGATTGATAAATTGTGGGTATTTACTGACAGAGTCTCTGACAGGTGCTACGAGGAGGGTGGCATTTGTGGCCGCGGGCATAAACCCCAACCTTATTGCTGAAGCCACATGGGCCTTATTCATGGGGGGAACCATGAGCCTTGCATCATCTTCTTCACCCTGTTTTGGAGGAAGATGGCTAGCATTTTGGAGAGTCTGTAAAAACGTTTTGGGAGGGCGCTTCGATTGTCCTTGTCCACGGTGGCGTCTGGGTGAACCTACTGCAATGTGTACTAGTGTACTAATGCACAATTGTGATAGGCAGCCGGGCCACAGTATTGTCATTTTAACTGATGCATTGGGTTCAACTGTGATAAGCAGTTGGCTAACTGTATTGTATTTTAAGTGATGTAGGTGTGCCTAAAGCTGTTGAAATATACGGCTATATGGCACAGTAATAAACATTTTAAAAAAAATGTAAGGGAAGAGGGTGAGATCCGATGTTGGAACCTAACCCTAATATCAGTAGGCATGGAGCTTTGCGGGTTGAGGCGGGACCTAGTCATAAAAAGTGCCTAGATAACATATGGTAATCTTCAATGCACTGGACAGCCTCCATGGTCACAGCCAGTGGCGTCCCGCCACTATGGACAGGGCGGTGCCAACTCCTCTCGCCTGAGTGGCAGGCCACCACCTAGATTGAGTAGCAGGCAGCACAGTCCCCAGTGTGGTTTATTTGCATGGGTCACTGTGATGCCTGCCTCTCAGCTGGGGTGCATCCCACATGTATTCCTGTGTTTGTTGCAGAGCCCTTTTCGTCTCTGTCACAGACGTAGTGCACAATAATCCACTATCAGAATAGACAGGAAAGAGTCTTCCCCTGTCAGTCAGGGAGTTCATGTTGCTGAGATCTCAATGGGAACATGCTGACTCACAGGAGATGACTTCTCTGCTCTGAGGTGGAGTGTCTACATCGCAGTGAGAAGGGGAGGGCCACCCAGTCCTCCCTGTGTTGGCACAGACACGTATGTAGGGTGCATGCAGGTACGTATTGCATGCATCTATTTATATATGTATGTATGTTTACATGCATGCACAAAGGTGCTTCTTTTTATATATGTGTGCATGCAAGGAGTTGTATGAGGGATGTGTGAAAGTGTGTGCATGTGTGTGTGCCAGCCCCCCTAAATTTAAGGGTGGGGGCTGCTGAGGGCATGCCATTCTTTTTCGCTTAGATCTTGATGCACAGTAAAACCATATGCAAATCAGGCTTAGTCCCACCCAAAAAGGGGCAATCCAGCCCGAACCGCTAGGTCACATCCCTTCTGCACGAGACCACAAGCATCCCCAGACATGTTTCGGCCTTGTTGGGCCTCATCAGGAGTAGTTTGGGTCTCTGGGCCCAGCAGGCATGGCACCCACATCTGGGCATACCCGTCCCACTATGGGGGGACAAAGCAAAAACAAAGAGGTGATGGATGGAAGGTTTAGAATGAATCTTAACCTCTGGAATTTCTTGGCAGGCGAAGAACAACGGTCTGAGGGGTACCCAGAGCAATACCAGAGGTTAGGATTAATTCTAAACCTTGCAGCCATCACCTCTTGTGTTTTGCTTGATTGAATGTCGGCCAGTCTATCAACCTAATAACATGTATATGTGCTTTATCCTTGATGCCCAGTTACTATGCTTTAAGGGTAAAGGAAACTTAATAATTGTTATTGCGTGGCTAGACTGGCCTACATTGAATGTAGGTCAGTCTAGCCACGTAATAACACTTATCTCTGCTTTACCCTTGATCTACAGTTATTGTGTATCAAGGGTAAAGCAAACATGACAAGTGTTGTCACTGGCCTACATTCAACTAAGGATTAGCATTTTGACAAATGCGCAATTCACCACTGAGGAGGCCTGCACTTCCCCATCATATACTGACCTGTTCTAATTGAGAGTAGCTTGAATTGCACAGGCTGAACTGAACTTTGATTAACATAGGAAGCAGCTTCTTGATATTAGGCATCAACGCGTAAGCAGGACCTGTGGGTAAAGAGGAGCTAGTAGTCCTACCGTGCAGCAAATCTAACTTGCGCATCAGATGACTCAGTAAACGTTCAACAGTGTGGTAACAAAAAAGTGCCAGTAATTCCATTGCTAACATTTCGTTCTGGTGTAACGGAATAACCACCATTTTTACCACACCACCAAATTCCGAGTTTCACCTTAAACTGTAGGATTTACCTTCAGCATCACTGCTCACAGTAATTCTGCCAAAATCCCCATGGAGTCCTATGGTCTCTAAAAATGGGGATTTACAGTGCATTCACCACTCATAATCCTTTACAAAGCCCATGGGACCGAGTGACGCTAGCAGTAATCGTTTTTGGCAGTAATTCTGTAAAGAGGATCATTATGCTTTAAATGTCTTATACATGTGTCGCAATGTTTCTTTATAGACATTTGTCAGCGCCTGATGTTTTGTCGGACAGGTTTGCTTGAATGGCACCAGTTGGCAAAAGCAGTCAAACGCATCTTGTGCATGGTCGGACTGGCCAATTAGGCAATAGACCCATGGCAGAACCAAAAATGCAAAATGCTGGTGTGGGCCTTTTTTTTTTTGGTCAAAATGGGCCACTTTTTTGAAACCAGTTTGAGGAGTTACTTCATGATGCAGCTAATAGTTTTGACCAGTGTTGCTGAATAGATATTCTTTAAAATGCACAATTTGCATCACATTTTATCAAAAAACTCCCCCTTGGGTACTATTCAAACAAAGTCACAAAAGGAATTAATAGCCATTTGCAACTCTGGGCCACGTTTTCAATGTTGCCCGACACAATTTTGTGGCCCAGTCCAACCCTGATCTCGTGTGGCTTAAAGGTAACCAGGCTCTTCTAGGCTGCAGACAGAAGAAAAATAGCTCCCAGAAATGTAAATCCTTGCACTCTTGCACTGCTGTGTGTGTGAAGGAAGCATGCACGCTTGTGCATGTTTTAGCTTGCATGTAGGTAGACTGCCAGAGCTGTACTTGTTTAGTTTATCATGGAAGCCTGCACAGTTGATACCGTGTAGAAGCTCTGTGTTGCTGAGAGGTAATGGTCAATACGTATAATCCTACTCAATATGACCATTGCTTATTCTGCCTAATGTTTGTTTCTAGCCCTGCCTGATATGGTTGTTTTTTCTAACCCTGTCTGAGTGCGTGATATACAATCTTAATGCAAGACTCAGAGATTGAGATTTGACAAACCTAAATCTGTCCACTTCCTAGACGACTCATGCCCAGCTCAAGCCGCACCAAACTGCACCACTACTTGGAATCTACAATGGGTCAACATGATAAACTCCTAGCTCTCACATGACACCTTTCCCCTGTATGCAAAACAGGACAAATCTCCCCCGCACCCCTTCCTGAAGAAACCATCCATCAATCCCACACTCCCCGAAAACTACTGCCCCATTTCAATCCTGCCATACCTTGGTATAACAATAATGGAATGCTCTGTAGCAGGCCAATTCCAACACCACTTCGCAACAAGCTACCTGCTCAACCTACTCCAATCAGATGTCAACACTGCCTACAGCACCAAGAATTCGTCCCTTCACATCCTGGACGGCCTCCATAACATCACTGCCAAATTGAGATTTGAGATAACAAGCCTTTCTAGTCCTTCCCTATCTCTCTACAGGGTTCATCACCATAGACCACACAATCCTCCAAAATGTTCTATCCCACAAGATGCAACTCTCAGGCCCCATTCTCAACTGGTTTTCCTTCTTCTACACTGATAAGACACACTTTGCCTCCTTGCCACCCCATCGATCAAATCCCGTCAAAGTGAAATATGGAGTAACACAAAGATCTGCCCTATTGTTCGACCTGTATATTGAATCCATCAGAAAGACCCTAAACTGCCCCAACATCACTTTCACTGATACACAGAGACACACATATACACTCAAGATCCCTCTCCCTTAGCAATCCACACTCGCAAAAACTGTCTCCAGACCATCACTACCTTTGGTAGACAGCCACTCCCTACAACTGATCTCATCCAAAACTGATTACCTCCCCATCTGCCCCAGACATAAACCTGACCTCACTCCCTGGGCCAATGAAAACAACACAGACAACCATCGCCTTATCTTCTCTGCATCAGTAAAGCCCCAAGGCTTCACCGCCAGCCACGCCTATGCTTCACAAACCACATAGCTGCTGTCACGAAAGCATGCAGCCTACAACTACACCATCTATGCAATACAACACAGGTCTTCCCTCTGGATGACTTCCCTTCTGCAGTCATGCACTCCTTCTCTCCAAACTGGACTACAGGAATGCAATCCTCACTGGACTCCCTGCAAACAGCAGCAAGACTCATTCTACACTTACCCAAACACTGACATGTCACGCTAGCTCCCTCCCTCCCACCTCACTGCCACAGAAAATCGCTTTCAAGGACCTCTGCAGCATGTACAAAGCCATCATTAACATTAACTCCACAACACACCTATGCTCATTAGCCACAAAAACACCAGATAAGCCAACCAAAATATCCTACACATCCACACTGCAGACTAACATGCAGACAAAAACAGGCCTGCACTCAAGGGGCACCCAGAGCCTGGAACGTCATCCCACCCAACATCCAGGCCTCACGTTCCATCACCACCTTCCACAACATCCTAAAAATGTACCTCATCCCTTAATCCAGCCAGGCTTTCTCTCCTGCTATCCTTTACTCTGATCTCCCTACTCTGTTCTGAGAAAAATGTAACTTTATTTATTTCTTTATTTTATTTCTATAGCGCTAAAGACAGAAGCCCGGAGGCGTGAGAGCGCTAGGACATGACAAAGACAGAACACGTAAAGCAGTACCCTTCATAGGATATTATGGTATCCTGGAAGTTCATACCCATTAAAAGGGGAACGTTTTCAGTTTGCTTTTAAAGTTTGAGAGGCTAGAGTATAGCCTCAAGTCAGGTGGAAGGGGGTTCCATAGACGTGGGGTTGAAGATGGGAAACTGCCCTCCTTGACTTGTGATAGTTTTGACTGGGGTGTCTGGAGCAAGCCAGACTTGTTGGATCTCAGGCCACAACTGACTGGAAGCCATTTGAGCTCTGCCACCAGGTGCGACGGGCTCTTACCATAAAAGCAGGAGTGTTCAATGCACAGGGTGTGAAACATAATTCTCTTTGCTCACCTAGGGCACCCAAAAACACTTCCACCGCCCCTGTCTGAGATGGTGCAGAACATCCTGTACTCATCGTCTGCCTCTATGGGAGGCCATGCTCCATGTGAAGTGTGCATGGGAATCGCGAGTCCCATTCTAAGTCTGACTTATCGTGCATGTCCTTGCTTATGGTTTGTTTCAAGAGAAAACTACTACTATGACCGGAGAGCGCACACCGCACACTCACATATACTTTGAAAAGGACAGTGGGATCCATTGAGCGAAGGCGGCAAAAAGAGCAGGAATGCCAACATGCTCATTCAAAGCAGGGCACCAGTGGTCGAAGTGGGTGGGAGCAGTGGAGAGCAGTGCTCCTCTAGTGTAAAAAAAATAAGTCTTACTTTTCCTATACTTTTATTTAAAAAAAGAAACCGTTCCAGACAGTGATCGAAGTGTACGAAAAGAAGTAGTGGAATTATGTTCCCTTCTGGCCTGCACCACTCCCCACAAACCCCATTGACGCACCCCCTCCCATGCACAATACAAACCCAAAAACACATGTGCCAGATGTTTAAGGGAACATCCAGTGCAGTGCACTCAAAGTGCAAGTTTCAACTTCTTCCTACACCTTTATTTTAAAACGAAACCGTTCCGCAACGGTTTCTTTTTAAAATAAAAGTATAGGAACGGTAAAACCTAATTAAAAGAAGTAGAGGAGCACCACTCCCGACCGCTCCCGTCCACTTCGACCACTGGTTCCAGAATGATTTAGCTTTAAAATAAAAGTGTTGGAAGACATTCAAGCTTGAACTTCAGTGCACTGCACTGAACATTCCCTCAAACAGCAAGTGTGTTTCTTTGGGAGTTTGGATTGCACGTGGCAGGGGGCATTGTGATGGGGTTTGTAGGGAGCGGGGACAGACCAGCAGGGAACGTAGTTCCACTACTTCCTTTCTTACACTTCCTGTGAGGAATTCGACCATCCGCACAGTACGTGTGCGCTCGCCTGGGCTTTTCTGAAATTTTACATGAAATAGAATGATGGTAGATCAACATTTTTCTATGTCCACCGCACAAAATACACATAGACCTGTGTACTCTGAGTGGACACATCCTACAGGTGCCATCTCCCCTGTAATATTTAGTTGGGATATGACGTCCAAGAGTACATCATGTCATCTCAGAAGGGAGAGGGCAAAACTTTCCTCCTGCCATGGCCAGCCTAATTAACTATGAAAGGCTCCATGGATCTGCCCTTTCCTTTTGTGTAAGCACTGCAGATGGTGGCAGTAATTAACATCATTAACATACTAATAAAGTATACTTCAAACTGGCTCATATGGGGCCTGGTTGCAGAGGCTAAACAAAGGAGACAGGTAACCCCAACACTCCTTTCATATGCACTGTGTCAAGCTAAAGCCAGCTCTCACCTCTCAGTATCAAGGGCAGTGACCTGTCATGTCTGGGACTATGTATTTACAGAAGGCAACCCCCTAAGGGGGGACCCCATTCAGGAGGTACGACTATGTGTTTTGATGGAGACAGAAAGGCTTTTGTCACTGCAGGTTCAAGGTAGACCTGCTGCTTTAATCACGAACCACAGAGAGCTTCATTAACTAGAGAGACCCTTTGTTCCACAACAGCCCGGAAGATGGGTGGGACTTAGTATTACATGTTTCTACCCCTTTTACCTTTTCTGTTGCAAAGCACTCTGGATATGACCTCATGCATACATGAGATTGTTGGTGGAGACCCAGGATTGGTTCATTAAGGTAGGCTTAGCATACACCAATCATAGCGGTCCATTTGGCTTTAAAAGAGGGTTGAGCAGAGCATCTGAAGACTTCACTAGGAGTAACAAAAAGAACTCAGCATTGGACCCTGGCTGAAGGTACAGTCTGCCTTACAGCTTCTGCCAGTGAAGGAAGGCCAGGATTTCCAAAGAGGGAAGCAAGATCCCTCCCCTAAACATTTTGCAGGGAACAGAGGGAGATACTGAATCCAGTGGACCCTCCAGCAGTTCCAGAACCAGTACTCAGCCAGCACACAGTGTGCCCTGCTAGGCTCTGCAGCAAGCTTCCTAGGTGGGAAGTGCCAGAGAGTCTCTGAACCAAACCAACGACAAGGCTGTTGCTTAAACACTCTCCTCAGCTTTGGGCCATCCGCTTTAAAGGTGTCTCGGGAGGATAGTTCAGTGGGAATGTGCTCCCCTTGGAAGCAAGATGACACGGAGCAACACAGGTTCGATCCCCGGGTCCGCGCTTAGAAACCTCTGGGTATTAAGCGCGTTATAAATAAAGTATCATATCATATCACGACACGAGCCCAGTGAAGAAGCTAGGAGGAGTGCATCCGCCTTAAAGTGCATTTTTGAGCCAGTCGAGCCCCTCAAGCTGCAAATGACTGCACCGCTGACTGTTGTCACGCTGCAGTGACTAACATCATCCGAGATGCCTCGACCTATGCTTCAGACCCAGTAACCAGCACTGAGACAACGATTCCTGACCCAGAACTGCTTTGTAGGCCAGCTTGCAGCCATCAGTCCGGCATTGCTCGCCGAACTGCCTGCCGCCTGATACCCGCAGCTGTGGCTCATCTTGAACTCTGTTGCAGGAGCTGCAAGGCGCCCTGAAACCGACTCGACATTGTCAAGCATCAAGAACTTCTACAAGCACAAGGCACATTGTGGTTCTGCCCCCTGGTCCTTCTCCGAAGTCCACGAGTGACATTTTATGACCCATTGCTCCCTTTGTGTTGAAACCAAGTATCCTTTAACTATTGTGATTAATTACTTTGCTAACTACCCTCCTGTCAGTATCCAGAGTGCACTGCTTTTCCTTCCTGAAACTGTCTGTGCTCTGCATTCACAGGGTGGGTTGTATTTTTTAGTGTGTTAGAACTGTCTGTTGAATAATAATAAAGTCGATATTTTTATACAACCTTGACTGGACAGTTCCTTTTTTCATTGGGTAATAACTGTATTTTCACTGTGTTGCAACTAACCAACGATCCATGACCATGCAGAGATAAGCCTGCTGTTCTGTCCAAGTTACCAAAATTGGACAAGGAGGTTTATAATTTGCTTGTGTTTCCAATCTGTTTGGATGCCTTCTGGTGTACTAGAGGTGTGGGGCTGATTGATGGTTTAGAAACCGATATTCATCCCTGGTCCACTGTTGCTCCGGAAGTTGATTCGTCACACTTCCACCACTGTAGGGGAAACATTTGGCTCAGGTATTCATTGTGTATCAGGGAAACAGTCTTACGATTCTAATGATTTAATTCTGACTGGATGCAACTGCCAGTTACGGAAAAATGCACCATTTTGTGACTCGCATGGTTGGAAAAGGTCCTGGAAAATCAAGTCCATCAGATGCCCCACCCAAAGCTAACAAAGGCAGTCATTCCAGGAAACAAAGGGTTTTTCATGAGGGTAGCACTGTGACTGGGAGTCATAGATTTTTATAACAGACAAGAGACAACAAAGGAAAGCAACTTGGTCTAATCTGCTTGGAAGCGTTGACCGTTCCCAAACGTTTCAATGTTTTGACTTTAGGAAACACGTGCTGCATATGGACAAGACGTTCTCCAAAGTTTTTATTTTACGATCTTGGCAAGTTGCGCTACATGAGAACAGTTTGGCTTAGTGAGAAGGCGACTTTTGCATGATATTGGTTATCTGCTTGCAAAAATCCAAATCCTTTCTCGCAGGGAAAAGTTAATAAATTGATGTTTTATTGAATCCTCCAAAATGTTCTCAGCGATTGAAAATCAAAGAGGATATTTTCAGAACTCAAAGCTCAGCAGCCATGCAATTGTCTGCAAAGTTAATCTGCTTCTGCACACAGAAGAGCATTTTCCTGTAATTCTCTTCCGTATGCAGAACCAGGTCTCCATGTCCAGGGGTCATGCTTGAATAAAAATAGCAATATTACACTTCCTTGTGTATGACAGTCTTCATCCTTTCTAGCTCCCCCAACTTTGCACAGCGTGATTCCTATAAACTAATACAATGGACAAGTAGGTGCTGTGCTTGAGATTTTAGTAAATCCTCAAATCCCCAATGCATAACCCAACAAAGAAAGGCAACTATCTGTTGCCACAGATACATTCTTATCCAGGGCAAAGTATGTATCTTAAATGAATGAACACTTCCAAAAATGCAATGCCCTGTGTACGTCCATTCAATACTATTGCCGGTTCTTGGGTCGGAGTTCACATGCAGTGCCGGTACTCGATGACGAGCAGTGGCGACTTGACTCGGCCATGCTCGCTCAAATCACAGGTCACGCAGACATTCTGAAGATCTCCCTTCAGCCGGGGCGGACTGGGCTATGAAATAGTCTGGCACAATGAGAAAGTGGGCCACAGTTGCAAATGGCAATTAATTCCTTTTGTGACACTGTTTGAATAGTATCCAAGGGGGAGTTTTTATTTAAATAAAATGTGTTGCAAATTGCACATTTGAAAGAATATTTATCCAGCAACGCTGGTCAAAACTACTACCCAAAAAACTGGCCCACATCAGAATTTTGCATTTTTGGCACGGTCAATTCGGCCGCGTAGAATTGTGCCACTGCCAAACCGTATACAACCTGGATTTCCATTGGAGATGTCTTGAGGACTTAGGTGAGTGGGTTAAGAGGAGTTCACAGTGCACTGAAGACTGGGAAACAGGGCAATGGGTTTTATATAAATCTATGGTGAAATACACTGAGGCCAAAAACATCAAAATTATTTATTTGAATTCTCAAAATCTTTTAAGTTTTTTTTCATTTTATTCTTTTTTAAATGTGGCAGGAGGCCTCCCACAGTCCCCCCACCTCCTTAATGTATTGCCTTACCCAACTCCCGATCTATTCATTTAAAAAAAAGGTGTACAAAACCCCACATTTCTTCCAATAAAACTTTGACCAAAAAACTCTTCCGCTATCTGCACTTACTGCTAGAATAAAGCAAAAATCAAGATTCAATTAACTGTATTGTGTGATCAAATGAAATCTCATGATGTTACCCACTTGCCAGACCTCAAGTAAGTATCGACAAAAAACTGTGATGCCTCTAAAGCAGAGCGCGTCCTCGAGCATGTGGACATGCTTGTATCACTGCAAGAGTGCTTTGAAAAGCTATTTGCCTCACTTGATTGGCAAGAACACTTCATTTCTTTACAGACCAACCCATTTGCGATGGATTGTTGTACAAGTGCACTTGCGCGTGAGAAGCCCGGGCGTGGCAATCAGAAGTGTGAGTTGAGCTTGTCAATGTTCATGCACTGGATGAAGGCACAACTCATCTTCCCAGGGCCTGTTCTGCACCAGTGTGCCGAGAACAGCGGCCACGGCAGGCAGACACCTAGTTTTGCTTTGAGTTTCGGTGGATTTGGCCGTGGCAAAATTGGCTTCACGGTCAATTCGGCCACGAACAATTGTGCCATGGCCAAACTGTATACAACCTGGATTTCCATTGCAGATGTCTTGAGGACTTAGGTGCGAGGGTTAAGAGGAGTTCAGAGTGCACTGAAGACTGGGAAACAAGCCGATGGGTTTTATATGAATCTATGTGGAAATACCAAAAAAAACACTGAGGCCAAAAACACCGAAATGTTTTATTCGAATTCCCAAAATCTTTTATGTTTTTTTGCCTTTTTTTCTTTTTTTAATGTGTCAGGAGGCATCCCACTGTCCCCCCACCTTAATGTATTGCCTAACCCTACCGCCTTTCTATTTATTTAAAAAAGTTGTAAAAGAAAATGCATTTTTTCCAATAACAAACGTGGAGTGTTTGGCCTCTGCATTTGTGGATTCGTTTTTCTATGCCGATACTATTTTATGTAACTGGCCCCACAGCCAACTCGGGGCCTGATTCACAGAACATTTTCCTATGGGATTGTGCGATTATAAAATGCTTGTGTGAATCAGGCCCTCCGCGTTCTAAAGCTCTTAAATGTGCCTGCAAGTTACTTGGACAGGCAGCTAATGCAGCTCCCACAGTCTTCCTCCTGCTTAGTAACTGTTGCCAGACTCTTTTCCTTCTAAAGGTACTCTTCACAGACTGGTTTGTCCTATGTGCTTGATGTGCAGTCTGTTGAGCAATTCAAGGTATTTTGTCCAGTGCTACATGCTGCTGAAGTTGCTTCGCAGCACAACATTTATTTTATATATATTTTTTGTAATAAGGACTTTATATGAAATAAACAATACTATTGTACTTCCAAAAGAGTGCCATTATCCCATGCTTCATTTCTTTTTCAGACAAAACCATCATTCTGTCCACCCACCACCTGGATGAGGCCGAAGTCTTGAGTGACCGGATCGCGTTCCTGGAGAATGGCGGGCTGAAATGCTGCGGCAGCCCCTTCTTCCTGAAGGAGAAGTATGGCGAGGGCTACCACCTGACGCTCACTAAGAAGGTGATTCACCGTGTCTGACAAATCAGGACCGCTGGCTTGCTCGGCGAACGCCGCTTCACTGTTCCCTGCGAAAAGTGGTCACCATGAAAGCGCAATTGCCAGGAAATGGAAGAATGGTTGGGGTACTGGAGGAGTCAGGACTTTTGACCAGTTGCCCCACTGCCTAGAGTGGGTTGAAAGTGCTTAGTTACCTCAGTGGGGGTTTTAGCGCTATATAAATCCACATAACATGGGTGAATGGGTGCCACTTCCTATGAGCCCATTTGGCATCAGCAGCGCCACAGTTTGCATTTGTGGAGACAGGTGACCTGAATTGGGCAGGGGTATGACCTGAAGTGTTCTTTACTGGATGCCCTGCTTCTTTGTTGCTGCCCAGAGTTGTCCAGAGCCTCAATCTGAATCTCTCTGATAGTGCCTTACCCATAATCCCTGGGGAGGAAAGTGTCTGCCCTGGTGGTGAAGGGATTGCATTGCAGTGCAGGCTTAGGGTCTTGGCTTATCATCTAGGCTAAACACGGTGGGCCTGAGTCACAGAGAATAGGGCATCTGAAATGATAGGAAGTCTGGTCCTGTGGAAGTCCAAGGTGGAGGGAGTCCTCATAGTGAGAGAGGGTCTGGCCCTTACTGAATTATCCTGACATCCTCAGGGAGGAACAGTTGCTGTTCCCTAGGGAAACTGCAGGAAATTGTGGGATAAGAGAACTACTGCTGTGTTCTGTGTCTGTGTACGTAGGCCAAGATGGTGAAGTTCAAGATTATACCAAGTAGCTTTACTGTGGAGAGTGGTTTAGCCGGGGATGGGTTGTCTGTGAGCATAATGAAGGTGCTGAGGTTTTGTTTCAGTTACAGCTGTTCACTAACAACTCAAGTGAAAGGCAGAATTGGGTAGTATAGCTCAGTGACAACACGCTCGTCTTTGAGCAACATGGGTTCGAATCCGGGTCCACACTTAGAAACCTCTTCCTATTAAGCGTGTTATACATAACCAATTATAATTAAAAAATGTGAATGTACATAGGTCTTCTCACATTAAGAAAGTCAAAAATACTAATCACTCATACCTGGGTTGAACACTGAGGTAGAAAAAAAGCATACCATAACCCATGGATACTCTGACTTCTCCCTCCCGCTCACTCATGCAAAAGAAAATATGATGTCTCGGGAGGATAGCTCAGGGACAACATGCTCGCCTTGCAAGCAAGACGACACGCAGCACCACACGTTCGATCCCCGGGTCTGCGCTTATAAACCTCTGTGTATTAAGCACGTTATAAATAACCTATCATATCATGATGTCTCAGTTCTCATTATTACACCTCATGCATCTCTCAGTGTTACCACGTGGGACTAGAGTGTGCTTAGTGAGCCAATTCTTCTCTTTGCAGATCCACAACCGTAACAATGACAGAGAATGTGACACGGAAGCGGTGACCACGCTCATCAAGTCCCACATACCAGAGGCCTACCTCAAATCGGACGTAGGCGAGGAGCTGGTGTATGTGCTCCCTCCATTCAATGCCGGCATCTCCAATGCCTACCTGTCCCTCCTCAGATCCCTGGACACCAGTATGAACAACCTGCACATTGGTTGCTACGGGATTTCTGACACCACTGTGGAGGAGGTAAGACTTACACCCAACTCGTTAAGACCACCCGGAAGATTTGCATGCGACATATTAATTTGCAAGAACTGTGTTCCACCTGCCCACCTTCTGCTAGAACTCCCTCGTGTGTTTAACTCAGCCTCTCACTGGCTGCAATAAAGTGAGCACCGAGCTATGCTATCCTGGCTTTCGCTCTATTCATGAAACTTCATGTGGGTATTAAAGGGGGAAATGACAATGATGTTGAGAAAATGGAGCATTGATTGATAGGTAAGTGCACACCTCATCCTTTTACCTATGTGGGTAGGTCTAATCCTATTTGGGTGCAACAATATTGATGCTGTACCCATTTCAAAAGGGTAGGCTCAAGTGAATGGATACAATGGTCTTAGATTCAGGGAAAAGCACAGCCCCAAAAGAAAGCTTTTAACATTTTTTAAGGAAATGGCAAAACATATCAATTACATTTGAAAGTCTGTCCACCAATGACTTTTTAATTTATCGAACAATCTGCTCATGGGTGCCAAACTAGGAGTATTAGCATATATTGTATATCTTAATGTTATTAAATCAAAAAGAAAAATGACTTCATATATAATTTTGGTACAACATTGAAAAGAGAGATAGACATGCGAGATTTTGTGTGACCATTAATGGTTGACTAAATCACGAGTCTTGAAAGAATGCATCAATGATGAAATACATAGTTATATGACTGGTGTCTTATTGATGATAGGCAGCTGTGTAATTCTAGTATTCAGTATGGTTGCCCCTGCTACTTTGTAGGGAACGTCAAAAAGGTACCTTTGTGCCCATAAGGTATGCAGAAGAGAATATGCCCAATTGTATTTCTCAAAAAGTGTTCATGTGCAGTACTTCCATTCCAACAATGCTCAAAATCAGGATGAAGGGAAAAACCCAACCATCTAGTCCCTGGACCATCGTCGACCATTGGTCTTGTCATCTCGGTTAAAACAATGATTCTGCAAGTTTTGATCACAATACACCTGTAGATGGCATAAAATGCAGTTAGTTGGAGGGTGGAGGATGATCGGAGCCCATATTACTGCTCCCGACTGTATGATTGTTCTTAAACTTTCTAACACATACAAGGACATTCTCATTCTCTCTCCCTCTCTCTCCACTCGTTCTCTCTCCTTATCTCTCTTACTGTATTTATCTATGTCCAGGGTCTCCAACCAGTAGATCGCGAGTCACGGGTATCTCGCCTTAGGCTTCCCAGGCAGGCACCAAAAACAGTGCTGAATTTATGTCTGCCATGTCAGGTGGGCAGACACACTCCTCGCCATAGTGTTTGCACCTATCAGCCAATGTGATTGGCCATCTCTGTGAATCTGCCTGTTTCAGACATGAGCTTCCTAAAATCAAAACATTGATTCCACCTGACAGCATCTGAGTGCTGTTCCTGTTTCACGCTACACACAAGATTACTGAGCACTGGTGGTTGGCATGCAGTGGCAGCCTCTACAATGGATGTCTCGATTGGTTTCTAACAGTTCAATAGGCTTGAACATTTTTAGGAGACATCTACTAATAATAAAAGAATGAAATAAAGATGTTTTTGAAGTTATTAAGATCATGGTAAATGCACCTTTTCCTTTTTTATATAAAGAGCAAATAAACTACCCAAAGACATCTTGGTGCAAATTCTACTTGGTACTCATGGACATCACTATCCCAGTAGCTCTCGCCTATTGCTCATTAACTACAAGTAGCACTTGCTAACGTAATGGTTGTAGACCTCTGGTGCATGCTCCTCTGACTACCTCTCCCCCTTCACTTGTCTTTTTCTGTCATCCCTCTCTTCTCCGGGCTGGTACGACCGCAAGGCAGATCAAATTAGGTTCCATTAAAAGGAAGGAGTGCACCAACATTGCACTTCACCTGATGCATTAGACGCCCATACTCTTTCTCCGGCTCTCACCATAAACTCTCTTTATTTATTTTACGGTTATCCTATGTACTGCACTGCCCCTTTCCCCTTCTTTCCCCCTCCCCTGCACTTGTGCGATCTCAATGTCACCTGGCCTAGTAAGATCGTTGTCTCTGTCTTCCCTCTGTTCCCCCTCCCTTGCCTCGTCGTGCCTTGAAACACTTGTGTATAGGCGCGTTATAAATGCCATATCATAACATATCAAATCACACCTAGAACCCGAACCCATATCATTCACCCGCTTGACATGCTTTCTGTGGGATATCCTCTCTCTTCTCCCTTCTCTCACTTTTACCCTTTGAGTGCTCTTAGGACGTATATGTGCACCCAAAAGAGTGGTCTTGTTTTGCCATAAGGCTTATAAGCATATCCAAATTTGGTGGTGGAAGGGCAGTAAGCCCTGTTTTGTGCACCCCAAGTATAATCCCCTCCCCATGAAAAAATGACTATTTTTTCAGCACACTGGGCACTCACAGGGTGGACACTCAAAAGGTCAAGGTTCCATGGGACGAGCTTCACATAAGAATTTCTGATTTTTCGAGCCGAGTTCTAGTGTCCGTGGGGATCGTTCGCAAAATGTAAACGTCCATTTGACCCAATATCAGTTCAGTCTGTTAAAATGGAGCTGCAAATTCGACAAATAATGGAAAAGAGGCAGCAGGAGATAAAGTGGTTCACCTAAAACAACACCATTTGGTTGACTAGGAAAAGCAGAAATAGAGCTGGGGTGTTGTGGTTCCAGAGTCAACCCGTAGGCCACTTCTCCTCCTCCTAAAGATGGTGGGGTGTGATGCTGAATTTGTGAGGATATTAGCAAGTGCTGTGCTTGGAGCAATGTTTGTAGCTGCCGCGTCATTTCTCTTTCCATCTCCTGCAGGTCTTCCTGAAACTCATGGAAGGATTGGATGCTGATGAAAATGACTGGTCAAGAACCAAAATGGTGGTGCCCATAACTGCCACTGACGAGCTTATGGTGCACGATGATACCTCAACGAGCAGCTACAGCTTCAGAGACGGTACCAGTTCCCTGCCACCTTCGGTCTATCTTCCCCCTTTAGGCTGTGCCCACTCCTCTACACCATGTGCCCAGTCCGGCACATCGCCCAATTTTACTTATATGCAATGTTCCTAAGTGGAACCTGCATGCCTCCTTTTGCCTTTTTCGGTTTCTACCTCGAATGTATGGTTAAAAACTTTGCAGAGGGGCGCGAGGCGGAGTGTGTGGTATTTGGAGGATCACAGGATTTTTTTGTTTCATATTTCAGTGGATGTGGTTTCCAGTGGATGTTTGGCATTGAATTTATCATCCAAAGGTCTAGAGTAAGGGTACTAGCAATCAGGTCTGCCTCTGTGGACCGGGGGACAAAGCCATAGGAAGAGTTCTGGAACAGCTACCTTAAAATGTTTCCGCAGATTCGTAAGGTACACAACGTCCTTGCTGTTTTGACTTTTTGTGCCTGGGATTTCTTTCATGATACAAACTATAGCCTGGTTACCAGAGGTTGGCACCACTATGGTCAAAGATGTCCGACACAAAAGCAGAAATTACAATGAGAAAATCCGAAAATGCACCAGCAGTCCCTATTGTGTGATGAGGCAAAGCAAAGAGAAAGGTATCAAAAGAATTCACACAAACTGCTTGAGTGCTGAATTAATGCAACTAATGTCACAGACTCACAAATAAAGGGCCTCATTACGACTCAGGCGCTCCCGTCATGAAGGGTGCTGGTACGGGACCGGCACCGTTTATTACGGGACGCCCTATAATGAGGTTCCCTTGCGGGACCCGCTCAGAACGTCTGGTCAGACCAGAGGTCCTTAGCGGGTCCCGCAAGGGGACCAGGGAGCTAATAACGGGCCCATTATTAACGGGTCCTTTATTAGCTCCCTCTCATTCCCATTGAGCCCTATGGGGGCTCAAATGGGAATGGGTTTTTTCAATGAGGAATTACCGGGTCCTCCAAGGTTGGAATGACCCGGTAATTCCTCATTGAAGGAACCCTGTACTGGAACCCGGTATGGAGGCAGCCATGTCCTTACTAAGGGCATGGCTGCCTCCATACTCGTAATGAGGCCCATAGTTTTGCTAAAATAATTTGTTTTTAATACATAGATATAGGGCCTCATTACGGTAAACCCATTCCGCCCAATTACGAGGTTCCCTTGCAGGACCCGCTCTGAATGTCTGGTCAGACCAGACGTCCTGTGCGGGTCCCCCAAGCGACCAGGGAGCTAATAACAGGCCTGTTATTAGCGGGCCCATTATTAGCTCCCTCCCCATTCCCATTGAGCCCTATGGGGGCTCAAATGGGAATGGGGATAAGTTTTTTGAATGAGGAATTACCGGGTCCTCCAAGGTTGGACTGGCCCGGTAATTCCTCATTCAAGGAACCCGGACCCGGACCCGAGTTCGGAGGCAGCCATGCCCTTATTAAGGGCATGG
Source organism: Ambystoma mexicanum (assembly GCF_040938575.1). Lineage (NCBI taxonomy): Eukaryota > Metazoa > Chordata > Amphibia > Caudata > Ambystomatidae > Ambystoma > Ambystoma mexicanum. Next base: position 859,139,231 of record NC_090931.1, on the reverse strand, counting down.
TTGCCTCCAAACTCGTAATGAAGCCCTAGTGTCTCTTTTGACTGTGCTTATATAAACTAAGTGTGCAACCTCTCTGCCTTTTTTAACACATTGGCCCCATTACTGGTCTGGCGGTAACCCTGCCGGTAAAACCAGCGGGTTGCCGCCGGACCTGAAAAAAATTACTGGCGCCTGACTTCCGGTGCCACGGGCTATTCCGAGTCCAATGGCTGGAAATTGAGGCGTCGGTAATTTTGTTAGTCCCCATTCCCATGGAGCCACATAGGACTCCATGGGAATGTGGACACGGGGGCACCAGCACCATTCATAACGGTGCCGGTGCTTCCGTGAGAACTCTTGAGTGGGTGCCGTTCCGCCCAGCAGGTCTGACTCTGGCGGCCGGGACGGCACCCGCCCGCAGAGTTGTACTGTGCCGGTCCGGATACAACATAAAGGTATGACAAATGGGTCTGAATGGTTGTATATGAGATCACATTTTAAGGTAAAGGACATCTCTTCAGTAATATTAGTTTGGGAGCCACGTGAGGAAAAAGATGAGACAAACTCAGAACCGACCCCTGTCTTGACATTAAAAAAAACACTCTATCCTTGTGTCCAACCAGAACAATATTTTCTAGATAAAAGCGCAGCCGGAAGCCTGTTCCTAGAGGAGAGGTGTTCACTTTCACCCCCTTCTCCTTTCTCATTTAATTGACTGAATCAGCACCTTTTGAGCTTTTTCCTTGAATAAAACTGAAAATGGATGGGGCTTGGGTTCGGATTCCCTGTTTAATTTATAAAATAGATGGTTTAGAAGCATATTCACTTAGGCCCTTTTTCACAGAGCGTTTTCCCATGGGGCTTTGCCATTATAAAACACTTCTGTGAATTAGACGCTTAGGGGCTGATTCTGAGCTTGTGATAAAAAAGTGTGTGGAAATACAGCATCCTCCCCTCCAGTTTCCAGCACCATCATTCTGAGGTGGGTGGAAATGTTGATGAGGAGATGTTGTGCTTTCCAGCAGCAAAAGCTGCTAAAATCACGTGTTTTGGGGGAAACGTGCTCCAGTGACATTGTAAGCGTTTTTGATAGACTTTGACTTTTCTAGTTTAAGAAAGTTTTCTTAAACTTTCTTTAAACTAGAAAAGTGGTGCTAGCGTCTAAGAAATGCATTGTTTATAAAGGGAAAAAGTGTGCAGTGGAGTTTAACGGCACCTCACAGGTACAGTATTTTTACTCCTTTTTTGTCGTGCTGAAGCAGTGCTGCTCAGAAGAGAATTCCTTCCATGTGGCTGGCCTGCATTGCTGATGGTTGCTAGGGCTGTTGTCAAGCCGTAAAGCGGCTCATGCAGAAGCCAAGGCTTTCATGTCCCTGCACCACATTCTTTCCCTGTCAGAATATGGTTCATGTAAGAAAGGTGTTGTTCCGGCTTGGAACAACACATGTCTATTTTCCCATGAATCCCTGAAACAGACCCTTAGTCTCCAAACAAATGTGCACGACATTTCCGCCTTGTCCTCTGCCTGTTCTATCAGCACAGATTACAAATGCTGGAGAGAGGATGGCCTCCTTACAAGTACTCACGAAAGAGGAGGACATTAGGCGTTCATAGCAGTCCGTCTCCCGTCTGTGCTTTCAAAACATAAGTTAATTTATGTTAGGGCCCACACCTGGAAAACTGATTTGGAGTGAAGTTACCTTTCATAGGGCAATCAATCTTTCAAAGAGTCAAATGACTTGGGAACCGGTCAGTGATTGGGTTGTTTTTCACCCACAATGTAGATATTCGCTAGAAAGATACAACCGGACATCCTGTTTAGGTTGAGGAGCCCTTAGACGAAAGACTCCAGGCTAATTTGCCCCCCAAACCCAAGGGACAATCCCACACCTCAGCCCCTCTGTATGAGGGATACCCCGGATTGTGAGACCCACCTCCTCACACTACCCTTAAAAAGCAGCAAAGGCAATGGGGAAGAGCTTGGAGTTGCCGATCGAAATATTTACACAAAAAGGGCCACATTAGAGCACATTTTGAGGCACTTGTGGATAAATTTGATGAATAGCATAAACCTCACATAAGCCATGGAGATGGGTGGCTGGATGTCATTCTAACAAAGATGCTGTAAAGCAAAAGAGCTATGCGCTCTCCCTGTTTTTTTACAGCACTGTGTTCTTGAAGCGGGTCAGGAAAGCTGCTGTTGTCGGATTCTCACAAAATCTACTTGCTGTGATGGCGCCTCCTGCTGTCTTGCACGTCAGGTTGCTTCCTACATTTCCTTGCGGAGTAGATCATCCTTGGTGCACGGAAGTCAGGATTTCCTTAGCAGTAGCAATACTCAGTTCCCCTATGCTATTAACCACTGTGGTCAATGTTGCAGTGTTGCATTGTACTTCATCAGGAACATGTTGGGAGGCCGACCAGATCATGAATGGTGCTGGTATTGGGAGGCCGTCCTCCCCCTTCCCATTGAGTACAATGGGACTCAAATGGGATTGGGGAGTATTTTTTTCTGGTGCCCAGCAATTGGGAATTACCGGGACCGCCAGGGCTGTAATTCCCCCGTAAGTCCCCATTGCCGGCCGCCGTAAAAAGAATGACACCGCCGGCAGCTGTGCTGTTTTTACTGGCACGGCTACCGCTGGACTCATAATGGGGCCCCTTATTGTCACTTGTACTTCTCCGAACCTTTACTTCTCCTGTCATCCACTTCTCCTAGCATTAACGTTGTTATTACAGGCGGAGAACCCGTGTACCCCCTTCTTTTCTACACCATATTCTACACTGTGCCAACCCATGACCCCAACCGTAACTTTACGCTAACCTTAACCGCATCCATTGCAACCTTCACAATGTGAAGATGTAGGTAGAAAAGGCATGACAAAGTAAATGTCCGGCAAAGTGAATGTAGACAGAGTTTTTAAAACGGCGGCTATCCCTTCAGTACCCTGCCTCTCTCCCTTCCTCCCTCCCGCAGACTTGCTCCCTCTACCTGTCTCTCCCTCCTGTTTACGCTTCCTCTCCTCTCCTTGCCCTGTCCTGATTTCTCACAATGGGCCTCATTACGACCCGTGCGGTAACCATGGCGCTAGTAGCGTCTTGGTTGCTGCCGGTATTTTACCGATTCCGCCATGGTGAATGGGGGAATTACCGCCCCATTCCAAGGTTGGCGGGGCGGTAATTCCCCATTCACCATTGGCCCTTCCCCATTCCCATTTTTGCCCCCATAGCTCTCAATGGAAATAGGAAGGCAGTAGTTACGGTACCGCAAATTGCGGTACCGTAATTACCTCCAAGGTCCCCTTGCGGGTCCAATCCTTAACGGCTGGTAAAACCAGCCTTTAAGGTAGGGACCCTCAAAGGGACCTCGTAATTAGGCGGTAAGGCTTTAACGGCGCCACCACCTTTTACAGCGCCATTAACCCCTTACCGCCTGGGTCGTAATGAGGCCCAATGTCATTAGTAGTGGTTGTCATTCCTAATAATTATTATTATAAGTGCTTCCTCTGTTTTTAAGAGGCATTCATTTTGTGATGAACCAGTAAAAAAACGTATGCCTGTGTCACATGACTGCAAACTGCTTCCTCTCTCCCTTCTGCAGACCAGGCCCTGACGAGAACCAAAAAGGTTGGCGGAGCGATTCTACTACTGAAGAAGATGTCAGCAATCTTCATCAAACGCTTCCATAACTCCCGCCGGAACTGGAAGGGGCTGATCTCTCAAATTCTGCTTCCTGTGCTATTTGTCATCGCTGCCATGGGTCTAGGATCCTTGAGTTCAGGGGCTGGCAATTATCAATCCCTTGAGCTGTCTCCCGCGCTCTACGGCTCCAGCAACCAGTCTGTCGCCTTTGGGTAAATATTGTAATGAAACAATGTGCAACAAGAGTTTGGGGCGCAGGGGGACTGGCAACAAGGAGATTGGCAAGTCGCACTGGGGGAGCATCAATGACAAGGCATTCCCCAGGAATGGCATCAGTGAACAGTAACCACATAACATACCTGAGCCTAGTGAAGGGTCTGGAGCCTTTGGCTCTACAGATGTTTTGGACTACAACTCCCATCGGTCCATGGCCAGCATAGACAATGCTGGGGGATCATGGGACTTGCAGTCCAAAACATCTGGAGAGCAGCAGGTTGCAGACTCCTGCACCCGTGTTGTGTGTACATTATAAATCCAACGCAACAAAACAAGGCATAACAAAAACATAATATAAACGTATCATAATAATTAACAGCAGACATAAAAATGAGACACAATACCTATTTGTAGCATTAATGTCATGAACATAACACATAATTTGCATCTTCAAACGATTACAATAGTATACACTTGATGTTAAAAAGACACAGCATACACACATTGTAAACACAAGAACACTGAACAGGAAGGTGAGAGTTTACAATGAGGGCTAGAATGAAGGAGGTTTGTGTGCACTACTAATGGATCAAGACCCAGCTAGAATCAAATCATATGGGGGGTGCTCCAGGGCCTGAGCACCCCCAGGAAAAACAATCTCTAACAATGTTAATACCCTTTCAATGCCAGCCACTGCCCTAAAATCTGGGCAGCGTTGAATACGTTGGCTCCCTGGCACTTATTGAAAAGCACTATAGGATTAATAGGGCCTGAGGAGACATGAAAGTGTGCTTATGCGCTCGAACTTCCACACGCCAGAAACCTCTTTGCCAAGGACCATGGAAGGAATGAGTTCAACCCCAGAGGGGAAGGAGAGGGAAGGGCGTTCAAGGGAATTTCTATGAGTCTCAGGTGGCTTCCATGAGGTCAGGGCCTTTCTGCAATACAGGCGTCTCCCCTCATTCTAAAAGGCTGCATGACAAAGCATGAGGACGTTCCATAGGTTGCACGTTCACAAAGGGTGTGCCTGTTACAGTAGTGAACAGGTTTGTGCAAAGGGAATACGAAGAATGTTGCAGAATGTGAAAGCAAACAGCGGATAAGGACCGCACACAGCATTACAAACAAAGTATGGCCCAAAAATAAATCCTGTGCAGAAAATGAAAAATAAAAATGAAAAGGCTGACCTTGAACTTGCTGTTGTGCAAATTTAAATGTATTAGCAAGGAAAACAGAGAATTGCAATATTAAGTAAATGACTATAGGGGCCATACGTGGTTTATTTTAGAGGGTGGCTGGACATTTTCACAATAACCTTTCCTGGGCAAAGGCACCTGTGCACAAACAAATGAGATCAAAAAGAGTTCTGTTTTCTCTATTGAATATATTTCTTGCCTCCCCCAAGCTGCCACCTTCATGTTTGCCAAATTGTTTCCCAATGCGAGTTCAATAGGAGGTTTTGAGAACTCTTTGGGCCTCATTCACAGAATGTTTTGCACGGAGCAAAAAGTGGCTTTGCAGCGGGCCTGAATCCCGAGCATTAAATGGGCTTTATTCTCCAAAAAGCACTTAGTCCGCGCTACTTGCAGACTTAGGGCCTGATTCGCACCTGGTCACCTGGCCACCCTCTGAATTTAGGACCAGATAACTGCCTGTCCAGTTCCACCCCCACTGCCTCTTGGCCCCGCCAGCCCTTGTCTGCATCTGTAATCCTACAGTCCACCCATTCTCTGCACGTATTAGCCACCCGATGGCTGCACCCTCTGATTACAGGCACTTATACCCCCGTTGGTTGCACTCTGTTACTTGCTCGTCTCTCTCTCCCATCCCTTGTGCACTTCTCCACTTCATAAAACTCCCAACCCTTTTTTGCACTTCTCCCCACCCCCCTCCCTGTGCTTGCGCGATCTGATTGACACAAGGCCTAGTAAGATCGTTGTTTTGTCCTGCCTCTTTTTTTCCCTCTCCTTGTCTTGTCGTGCCTAGAAACACTTTTGTACAGGCGCGTTACAAATGCCATATCGTATCATTCACAGCGTTTTTAGCACGGCTCACCACGGCAAAAGTATTCTTTGCACTGCGCTAAATTGGCCTAATTCAAGGTGCAAAGAGTACTTTTGCAGTGCAAAGTAACTTTGCTTCACGCTAAACTTTCTGTGAATTAGGGTGTTTGCACCATAAGAGCAGAAAATTATTTCGGAAAGGCCTTGAATGGACAATGGGGAGCGACAATGTGATGAGGCGATTGTGTAGGATCTGTTCAAGAATTGGCAGATATTGTAAGGCGCCGGGGTCGAATGGATTACCCAGTGAGTTTTATAAAACGTATAAGCAGGAGCTACTTCAGCCGCTGCTTGCCATGTTTAATGAAGCATATGAGCTGGGGGAACTGCCGGCGTCTCTCCTTGAGGCAGTGATCATCCCGCTCCTGAAACCAGGCAAGCCAGACGTGTGGGTCTTATAGGCCCCTGTCTATGCTTAATCAGGACAGCAAAATACTGGCCAATAGATTAAAGACAGGACAGCAAAATACTGGCCAATAGATTAAAGAGGGTAATTGGCAAGTTGATACATCCGGACCAAACAGGCTACGTCCCCGGTAGAAACATCACGGACTGCACCATATCATTGATCAAGCCGAGGGAGACTCGGGTGAGCTGGTTATCGGGTCGTTGGACGCAGTTAAAGCCTTTGATTCAGTGCGGTGGCCATGGTTGAAGGCGGCCCTGAAGGGATACGGGATGGGGCCAGGATATATCAGATGGGTCCAGATGTTATATAGCTCCCCGATGGTGAGAGTTGAAACGGAACCATAATCTCAGATAAATGGCAGCTCAGCAGGGGGACCAGACAGGGATGTCCCTGGTCGCCCATGTTATGTATTTTGGCATTGGAGCCGCTGGCAATTTGCCTGCGGCAACAATACGGGGAGGTGGGGATACGTACGACAGGAGGCACACACCTGATATCACTGTATGCAGATGATATGCTCCTCTACTTGCGCTAACCGAAGGACAACCTGCAATATATGCTGGAGGTGATGGATAGTTATGCCACCCTCTCAGGCATATTAGTGAACCCTGGGAAGTCCAGTTTGTTCCCCTTGGGAAGGCAGAAGAGCACCCCATTGGAGAGACTACCCATCCTGCAGATACCCTGGCAGCCCATGACATTCAGGTACCTGGGAGTAAACATTTACCATAGGATAGAGACAGAGCACAAAAACAATACAGAGAAAGCAATTGAGGGAATTAAGAATAGCATGGTGTTCTGGTCCCGATTACCCCTAGCCATGATGGGAAGAGCAGCTCTGCTCAAAATGGTGGTTCTGCCCAGACTCTTGCATTTTTTTGTGAATGTCCCGTACCTGATCCCCAGACGCTTTTTTGTGAGACTTCATGGCATGTGCAGGGGCTTCATATGGGGCAACTCCAGGAATAGAGTGGCCCTGTGGAAACTACAGAACACATGTGATAAGGGGGGGGGGCATAAACCTGCCTAATTTTGAGCTGTATTACTTGGCAGGACAGTTGTTGTACGTGGCTAGGTGGTTGTCCGCAGAGGACTCTGCAGAAGCTAGGATTTTGCAATGTGATACAGCTTCATACTTTCTAAGAGAGATAGTGTGGCTACATCAAACTAAAATGGCGGGATAGGGAGACTATTGGAGGTGGGCTGGGAAGTTTAGCACAGAGCATGGAGAACTGTGGAGGACCCACATCCGCTTTCTCAGCATGTCCCGCTGATGGTGTTGTGCGAGGATGACTCTCAACTGTTCAAGGGGGTCCGCAGATACTGGGAATCGGTGGGCCTAGCCACCCTCGGAGATGTATGGCAGGAAGGGGAGGCATTGGAATTTCAGAGGCTACAGGAGGAGACTGGGCTGCATGGAGGCCAATACATCACTTATACCAGGTTCATGAAATGGGTGAGGGAGAGGTGGCCAGAGACGGTGCTAGCGGAAGAGCCTGATGCCACCCTGGAGATGATGTATGATGTCTCGGAGGGTGGGCATGAAATATCTAGGATATATGAGCTCCTAAGTGTGAAGGCAGGGAAGGAGTTGCTCCAACTGAGGCACAACTGGGAGGAGGAGGTGGAAGAACCCATGACAGAGGGACCGTGGGATAGGGCCCAAAGATACCATAAAAAAGTGTCCCGGAATGCGAGACTCCAGCAGATCCAGTTGTATGTCACCCACCGAGCTTATTTGACACCCGGAAGATTAGCCAGGTTTGGAGGCTCGGCTATACAGAAATGCCCCAGGTGCGGGGAGGAGGAGGCAGGCCTGCTGCACATGGTCTGGGCTTGCCCTGAGGTGCAGATATTCTGGGAAGAAATAAAGATGAGAATGGCCAGTGGGGGAGTGGTGCTTGATGTTAGGTCTGCTTGGGCATGCATGCTTGGGAGTTTTCCCAGGCCACGTAATTCAAAGCATATCTGCAAGATGAATGACCTGGCCTATATCTTAGCCAAGCGTAGAATTGCAATGTGTTGGAAAGCGGCCCATAGGCCTAGAGTGGAGATATGGTGGGCGGACCTCTTGAGATGGGCAGAAGCAGAAACTGTAGTATGGTTTGAAGCTGTCACTAGGGGGTGAGAGGTGGAAGTGGGCCCCCTGATAGCCTGGAGGCAACTGGTGACCTCAATGGCGAACCCCCACCAGGTTAATCATGAAACAGAAGACTCAGATGAGTCGGCAAGCACTGAGATTCCTGAAAATGCTCATGTAGATGGCACGGATGAGACGGCTCGAGTTTGTGGGGTGGGAGAGGGGAGGACAGAGAATAACACTGTATAATATGATGTTTTGATACTGATTATGAACATCCTAAAAAAGGTTGTAATGTTTGGTGTGTTGTTTGTTTAAAAAATAAAAAATTTAAAAAAAAAAGAATTGGCAGATATTTGAGCAGGATGAATACAATATATTGGGGGTCATTCCGACCTATGCGGACCTGGTAAGTCCCCATTTCGAAAACCATTCCCCATTCCCATTTGAGCCCACGTAGGGCTCAAATGGGAATGTGGAAGGAGCTAATAATGGGCCCGCAAATTGCGGGGCAGTTATTAGCTCCATGGTCCCTTAACGGTTCCTGCTAAGGCCAGCTGGTAAAACCAGCTGGCCCTGGTGGGACCTGCTAAGAGACCTCGTAATAGGGTAGTAGGGGGTTAACGGCACCGGCATCCTTACCGGTGCCGTTAAACCCCTATTGCCAGGGTCAGAATGACCCCCATTGTCATTAAGTTTCTAAAATTGCTTTCCCTGAAAGATTTAGCAGATTTAAGATAGTTGTAGATAATCTCCTGATGAGCGATATGGCAGAAAATAGAGATGTTATTGTTAGGGGTGGGCATAATGACTGCTACTGAGACAAAACTGGCGACATTGCCCTCCAATTTCGCTTCAGCAGCAGAGACGATTTTTAAATGAAATTTGCCACTTTATGTCAAATATAGTGCTCCAGCCTGAAATTATATTTTTGGCTCAAACTTTTGGTTTTTGGCCAAAAATGTTAGCCAATTAGAGGGGCGAACAGTTTTGCAGGGCCCTAATTGCCCGACATTTGAGGAAAAAAATCAAAAATCTGGCATTTCAGGCAAAATCAAAAATTTCAGGCAAAAAATGAAATGTATGGTGACATATTGCCCAAAATGCCTATTTCGCTCAATGGGTAAAAATGGCAAAGCAGCAGGGTTTTGCCCACAATTCACTAACTTCTCTGCAGAGCAGATGCTGACTGTTTCAGCCACCCCTAGATATGACTACAGAAAAGCAAAAGAGCAAAAAGCAAAACACTTTGAAAAATGATCCTTTTTTGGGTGATTAATTTAGTGATGCGACAAAACAACATTGGGCACATAGATTTCAGGTGCTCAAGTTCATAATGAAATAAAGCAATCAAAGCAATTTCAATTGGTTTTTGTTTAATGGATATCACCAAAGGGACTCTTTTTCCATGAAGTTCACTGCAGATTACTTTTTTAAGGGTCCCATGTCACACAAAAGTCTACCTGCAATCGAAAGGTGGAAATATATCCCTACAGGCCTGTAGACCAGTCTATCTAACATTGGCTGACCCACTAGGGGGTAAACAACGTTTCTACATAGTGTGAAAAACGTTATATTTATTTATTTTATTTATTTATTTTTACATTTGTAAAGCACACTGCAGCTCGCAGCTCGGAGGCATAGAGGCGCTGAAAGCGGTGCGTAGGAAGGCTTGATTAAGGGCTACAAAAAAGCCGCCCCAGATGAGTTCTTAGAATATACATACAGTGTTACAGATAAATAGGTCCTAGGTAGCGGACAAGAAACAGGCACATTATTTGAAGAGACTAGTCTTGATGGCCTTGCGAAAGTCAGTGTTAGAGTCAAGTAGTCTGATGTGCGGTGGAAGTGAGTTCCAGATGGTGGCTGCCATGGTGGGGAAACTAGTGCCACCAGCAAGCACTCTGTGGGTTTTTGGCACAGTTATCAAGTTGGAGTAGGCCACTCTGGAGGGCCTATATTAAACAACCAAAGGAAGTTATGATATTGACTGTCAGGTGGTATTCCTTCATCAATAGACTTAGGTTGGTCTTAAACAAATAACCGACCTCCTCCACACCACCTGTTCATCAACAATGATTATCCATTTTTATTACCAAACCAATTACTCTAATTCATGCGCAGTAATGCTAGCATAAAATACTAACATGCATGCATAAAATTTAAGCAGCAATTCAAAGATGTTTTCATAGAATACACAAAAGTTTTCCAAGTTCTCTAAACACTGTTGATACGCTATGATCATAGGCTTTGTTGGATACCAACATAGCGTATCAACAGTGTTTAGAAAACGTGCGCTTTTGTTACACCAAACAGAAGTGATATTAGAAATTAGCTTTCTTTTATATATTCTTGTGTATTTGTGAATACATCTTTGAATTGCTGGTTAAGTTTTATGTATGCATGTTAGTATTTATGCCATCATTACTGTGTATGAACTAGATTAATAGCTTTTGTAATAGGATTCATAATCATCGTTGATGAACAGGTGGTGTGGGGAGGTCTGTTATTTGTTTAAGACCGCCCTAAATCTACTGATGAGGGGATACCCGCTGACACTCATTATTATACCTACCTTTGGTTGTATAATATGTAGACCAGTCTGCCACTTTTTTCACAATTCAACAATCTCCCTCTCGGAGCTCATTCTTTTTTTTCCTTCCACCTTAGGAACTCCAACAGCAGCACTGAGGATCTCGTCAACACAGCGCTCTCCTATCCCGGAATCGACAACTCCTGCTTGAAGAGCCCACAGTATGTTGCGTGATGCTTTACAGTACACTCCTAAACTCTGATGGACAGGCATGCGACTTCACTTTGGGAAGGGTGGTGGCTCCTTAAACGGTTCTTTCTGGTGTGCCTAGCATTCTAGGTGATAGATGCTGAGTGGCCGCATGTCAAGGCCAGGTTTTTTCTGCTCAAATACTTCTCATATTACATATCGGCCAATCGTGGGTCTCCGGCACATGATTGTTTGCCTGGTTCGGAGTGCATTAGCAGCTCCCTGTTGGCACCCAGGACGAAAAGGCTATTTCCTTGTCATGTATTGCTACATTATAGGTATCTTCAGTAAATTTGTCATCACTGGAAAGAACACTCTCTTCATAAAAATAAAGAAGATACACGCTGTCACCGCTCTTACTTTTTTTGGTGCCATTTTACAGATGTATTCCACCATCAAAAAGAGAAAAATAAATGCAAGGAAACAGGTAAACATGCATGTTAAACATATGTAAGGATTCTGTCGCTTTAAGGCAGCCATGCTACTCCCACATCCCATCATGCACCAAAGTGACAGAGTACACTTATTAGTTTGCCTTTTTCTTAGGAAGGATATTCCCTTCTTTCCCACATCCCTTTTCCCAAAGTCCCCTGGTAGGGGAGTGGGTAATGGAAAAGTATAATGATATAAATGCTGGAAAACTAGGAGTTTTATTAAGTGACATCATCTTCTCCTTTCTGGGCACTTCATTAATTGTCTTAAGCAATTGATCAAATTGTAAGCCTATCCTTGTCCACAGGTAGATGGAGAGACCAGAAAAATAGGAATAAGAAGAATAAAGCCACACAAAGGAACAAGCCTATGTAAAACAAATCCCTCCGAGACGCATTGCCCTGCTTAGTGCTCCGGCATCGGAATCGAGACAGTAATATCTGGCCTAGTTATAGATAATCCTCCATGTGACCGCGCTTCACAAATGTACAAAAGGTCTCGTTCCAAGACAAGGGTCTTTGTCCACCTTATCGCTTGTAAAGATGGCGCAAGCCTTTCCTGGGGATTGTTAGCTTTCTAGCACCATACTTCAATGCAGAAAAACTATCTGTCATGTTAAGGACGTGTTTGAAGCTAGAAAATCCATCTTCACAAAATTTCCCGTACTTTACAAAGAACCAGCCCCATTTTCTAATCTTTTGCTTGTCAAGTTAGGAAAGGACAGTCTTTTGAAAGCCTAGTACCTCAGGCTTGGAGAGTGCTTAATGCAGCAGAGAGGAGATCTGCAAATAAAGTTGGGAAAGATATGATCAGCTTAATTTACAAATCTTTCATCCCCTTTCCAAAAACAGGGGAACGTCCTAGGGGCACCACCCTTGACAAGGAACATTGCTTACGCCTTATGATCACCGGGGCCCGTATCTCATGCCCTGTCCAGGCTAATGCAATGGCCCAATTGATGGCAACCTGCCAAAAAAGGAACTAAATGTTGGACCTGTGCCTCTATCTACTCTGAGGCGGAAGGCCACTGGTGCATAGAGGTTCTAATTAACCTCTCAAAAACCCATTAATTACAGCTTAGGGAAGAAACAAAACCATGCAAAGGCTTTTTTGTAGCCGTTAATGGTCACCCAAGCGTGATCTAGATCTGTACTAAATATGATGCTGCATTGTATTGCGTCTTCTTGGCATGTTCTGGGATCACTGGTGTATTAGTGCCGCAGCGAGTAGACGATCCTTTATCTGAAGGCGTTCTTGCCAACGGCCTTCTTTCTTCTTTCAATGCCCTCGTGCAGTGTGGAAGTCTAGTCGAATGCCTGTAGGGTAGGGTCTTTGGATTCCTGCAGCTGAATTCAGGTCTATGATGGTGCGTACTGCAGCTCGTACTTGGAAGCAGTAGTGTCTCCGCTGTGAGATGTGAAGAAGATCCTGAGCCCACCCTGTGCGAGGCCACATCTGGGCCTCCGAGATCCTTTTCAGTTCCAACTTCCACTTAAGGCTCGCTGTTAGGATAGAAAGGACCTTTACAAAAATAATTCTAAAGGCTAGCGGCCAATGAAAGAGTCAAATAATCCAATCAAAATCCAAAGAACTGCAAGTTATAAAATCGGAGAAAGTTTTAGACAATATGCTAGAATATTTGCTCCATAGAGTGAAACAATAAGCTGACTGTCAACTTGTCTTAGTCGCCTCAGAGTGACAGAATATTTTTACATCTTTATCCAAATGCCTGTTCCCTTATTTTCTTTTCTTCTTTCTGACAGTTTATTCAGTACCGGAAATCAGCTGTATGCTGGGCATAATTGTAATTTTTGGGAGTGAAATTGATAAGACAACAAAACAAAGCCAGCTAAATTGGGTTATTTGTTTATCTTTTTAAAATAAATGTGTTGTTTTCTCTATTATTATTAAAAAGTGTTTCTGGATCCTGCACATGGGCGGAGATATTCAGTGCTTATGAATATTGATGAAGGTCCCATGATGGCGAATGTTAAAATGTATTGTGTTCATTCAACTCCTTGATTCTTCTTTTTAAAAAGTGTACACCTTTTAGACTCTCTCAGCCACGTTATAAGAAAATCTCCTCCCCCACATCAGGGAAGGTCAATTGAAAGAACTCTGTATATTTACCTTTAAGATACGTTAACTTCCTGTGACATCACTTCCCTCTCAGGATGTTAAGGACTCCCTCCTTTTTTTTTTAAATAACTTGTTGCCTGGTCCCAGCTAATTTTAACCCTGTAACGCTAACAACTACAACCCAAGGGGGGAAAACAACGTGACCACTGAACAGCTCGCTGGATCTCACTGTCTGTTGCTTTGTTTCAATTGCAGAAACTGTTTAACAGCAAGCCAGCTGGGCGAGTGGACGTCTGCAGGCAACGAGTCCGGCCAATATGGCAGCTGCAACTGCACAAAAACAACTCAGGTGCGTAGAGAGAAGAGTGGCCTGCTTTTGCAATGTTCTCTTTATTTAATTGGCTTGTTTGGAGTTCTTGTTATGTGCACACCTGCCACCTTTCAGACCCTTTTTGTGAAAATGGCCCAACAGATTGCATTTTGAGGGGTACCGGCCCAACACAACGTGGCCGTTTCCCCACACTTTTGTCACGGCCACTTTGCCTCATTTTTCTCGCTATTTTTATGGGTGATAGGAGGTGGGGTTTAGGGAATATGTTTAGAACAGGAGCTGTGGGTATACAAAGAGGGTATGGCGGCTTCTTGAGCCCCCCCCCTATAAAAATACAGCAGAAAATGAGGGCAAACGGCCTGAATGAGTTGGCCCCACGATGAGCTGTACCAGATCCATCTTGAGGCCTGCCGCGAAGCAGCACCACCACCGAGCATGTGCTGACTCCATCTACTTCTGCAGGGGTGTTGCTAGGTTTGTAAAAGATCCGGGGCTTCTATCGGGGGCTACAACCAAAAGATCAGTCCCCTCAGCACCCCTCCCAGCGATGCCTCTGCCCTTCTGTAGTAAACCATTGCACCTTTTCCCCTATCACGAGACGGACTAATATTCAAGTCAATTAGCAATTGATGCCTGTGCTTTGGCAAGAGAGCCCACTGGCCGTATAGGTGTTCACTGGCAGTAAAGGTCTAGATAAGAGGAAGTTAAAACAGACAGAACCCTGCATATGTTTCTCAAGAAATGTGGCACTGTAAGTATTGACCATGCACTACTTTCGTCCGAGATATTCAACACGGTCTGCACAGTGCATTGGCGAGGTCTTCGGAGTGGCCTAGTCCACGAAATCTGCATGAAGTTATTCGATCAACTCTGCTATTTTTTTCTAACAATACCATTGGATTTTCTGCTTCCAATATTCCACCAGCAGAGAAGATTTGTAAACCTCTGGCCTGTGCAATGACGCACAAGACCTGCAGGGTGTGCTGCAGCCTGTATAGACAGTAAGCACAAGTGGCAAACTCAGATGCCCTAGAACAGCAGTCTGGCGGCCCAGATGTTTTGGACTACATCTCCAACATGCCCTAGCCAACATAGTCAATGGTGAGGGATCATGGGAAACTTAGACGGAAATGTCTGGACAGCCAAAGATTGCGTGCCCCTGCCCTAGAAGCTGGGATGCCTTTTCCATGAAGCTCTGATAGTCTCTGTTCAGTCTCTTGGCAATGGGACTGCCCCTAGAGTGGATGGTAGCAGGACTGAGCTTAGTACCACTTACACTGCTCTAATCTTCTTGGCAATCACTGATCGCCCCCCGGCCCCCACCCCTAATGCCAGAGTGAATTTGGCCAGTGTAGCCCAGTGGTGGGCAACCTGCAGCCCTCCAGATGCTTTTTTGGCATACAACTTCCATTAGCCCTAAATGGCATAGTCAATAGTGAGGGATCATGGGAGTTGCAGGCCAAAACATATGTAGGGCTGCAAGTTGTCCATGACTGCGGTATTCTGCTAGTTTTATGTTACTCTGTTGACATATTCTATGGATTTTCTGTGTCGAACTATAATTATAGACTTGAACTAATCCATTAATTGTATTAACATTGCAGGATCTAAGACGACTCGTTTGTACATTCGTATTGAGGAGCATATACACCAATACAGGCAGGAGGGCTGGGCTATATGCTGCATTCTGCCAGATTCAATGCAATAGCTTCCTTCTAAAATGCCCGGAGTGAAAGCTGGCAAATTCTACAATCACGTGGGTTAGGTGCAGGGGCTACTCTGCATTTTTATCCAGGTGCAATGCCTTGGCAACTTACACAATACAATTGCAATAGTTCGAGATGTCATACATTGGAGGCCCTCCGCAACCCCTCCAAGCTCAATGCATTGGCTACCCTTGCAATGCATTGGTCATCTTCATTATACGTTTAAGTGCAGTGTATCTGTTACCCTCATAGATTGGAAATATTTCATTTTCTACTGGACATCTTTACAATTCTGTTCAAACTCCAAATAATACATTGTGGGCTGATGAGTTAAATTAGCAGTTTAAGAACTTTGAAGGCATGGTATACAGGTGCCATTTATTTATTTATTTATTTATTTCAGTTATTGTAGGGCGCTACATGCCGTAGGCCTCAGAGAGCTGCATGAAAGCATCATACCTTAAAGAGCCTTTTCCTCAACTGTGGAAAGAGGGCATGATTCACAGAGCATTTTCAGTGGAATTGCACCATTATAAAACACTTTTGTGAATTAGGCCCAGAGACTCAATCGAAGATTACTAATGCTAAATGCCTTGTAGCGGGTACAGTTTCTCAGTGAGTTACATGCATGCAGTAGACATTTGAATTGAACGTGTAAGGCTTAAATCTGGACAGGTTATAAGCCAATAAAATGAGTTCCATTCTGGAAGGAAATATTAACAACCGAGAGAGAGTTTAAGGGGCAACTACACAAATGGTCAAGGTTAACCAGAGATGGTCCAGTCTATAGAAAAGTCAAGTGACCAGATGAAAGGGTGGTAGTTTCTGGGGAACAATTCCTAACCTGCCAAGCTCTACCACATTTCAGAAACATCACTCTGTCGGGAAGTAGGCTATCCTCCCACAGACTGTGCGAATACCATGCAGATATGTGCTGTGCGGATGACGATTCCTAGGCCGCAGGTGGTGGAGTAATGCATGGGGCCTGCACCTGCTTCCCTTCACTCACGGTATGGAGTGCTCAGTGATGTCACAGGTTTTTGGGTTTACATGTCCCTTCTCTGTTTAGGTATGTCAACAGCCTATCAACGCCGCCCCATCTCATCGAAAGACATTCTCTGGGCAAACGGTCTACAACCTCACTGGTTACAACATGGAGAACTATCTGCTGACCACGACCAACAGCTTTATTCAGAGCCGGTAAGTACAGTGCCCAGTGCCTGATCTCTTGCTCCTTCTGATGGTTGGCCATGCCAGCCTACTTAGCCTCACTTGGAGGGTGCCTCTCCCCTGGTAACCATTTTCTGCCTCCCAATATTCTGCTAGCATCGATAGACTTCAATGGGGTTACCAAGCCCAGCACATTTTTATCAACTTGTGAAAAATAGTTTAGCCATATTGACTTCTATGTGCTTATCCCATTAAATATTAAATGCCACCCTCTTTAAAGTCAACAGGTTACAAGATATGCATTATCTCGCCGGATTTGCAGCTGGTGCCCTTAGTATTCACTATACCACAAAGACCAAATACCTGAGGGCCAGAGCATGACTGCAGGGTGACTTCCACCCTCTTTCCAAAAATCCAATATTCTGGCAGAAGACAACTTCCAGAATATAAACAGAATATAAACAGAAATCGAATTTAGAAATCTAATTTCCCCACCCATGTAAAAAAGCAACCTTCTTTTTTAAAGCTGCAAAGCTGGAGGCCACGCTACACTTTTTTCATCCAGAGATAATATTCCCAACGTCCTACTTGGCTGTACATGGTACCTTTTAGAATGTATGAAATGGTAGCATGTAGGTTAGATTGAGGCAGCGCTGTTAGTGTACAAAGTGGCTGGCATGCTGCAGCTAAGCAACACCCCAAAATAACTTCACTGGTCTCCCCTGGATATATAGCAGATGCCATCCTCGTGCCAGCAAAGTCGCATGTTTGCATGTCACAAAGCATTCAGGTCAGTCCATTCTATGACAGCTCGGATAATCTATTCCTTTAAGTCAATATTCTGCATAAATATACTTGGTTTCTCCCACTCACATAGGCACAATGAGGGCCAGCTCTCACGGCACTCTGATCTCAACAATCGCAGGGAGCCCATTAAGCACTTGCTGGGAGACATAGGCAAAGTATACTAGGAGATTCTCCAATGTAGCCTGCAAAGAAGCTGCTGGAAGTCTACATCCGGTCTTACCTGTGAGGAGTGGCTGAGAGGCCTGGTATACACGAATGAAAGGGTAGGAGACGACATAGGTCTGGTGTCTCCCAAGCGTAGACCTAAAGATATTTGGGGTCCATTGTATATGTATCTATCCCTAAAAACAAGCCAACATGACACTGAGGGCTAATCCGATAGTAAGAGGGAAGCGCAGGTACACCTTTGTAAATAAGTCGGAACGTACTAATGTACGGCTATTAGAGACATCTACTTGAAATCCACTGTATCAGGTTGAACAGTATACATGTCATGTCAGTGTGCATATTTTAGGTCTGCCTAATTTTTTTTTCAAAAATAAAGTTTAAAAAAATAAGAACAATCAGAGGGAGTAAAGACATACCTGTTCCCCTTATTTGCAAAGAGTATCTCTACGTGCAGTGCACAAACCTCAGACAGGTGTTAGCACTGCAAGGTCATGAAATGGAAAACATTGCGTTTTACCCTTGTGACATAAAAGAGAGCAACTGTTAGACTCACACAGTGACACATACACTGGGTACAGTGGACTTCACACTAGGGATAGTATTACTGGTACACCCTGTCAACGTCCCTTTTTGAATTTTGAAAAAAACAACTGTAATACTCTACAGCTACCACTAGATATCGGCCTATGCACAGCATGTGAATCTAAGCAGATACAAGCATCAGAAATACGATTATGGTGAGTAATGTATTCCATATATTTTAACAGGCGCCCTGGTGTCACACACAGTTGCTTCATGCTTGGTTACAGTGACAATCATTTTTTAGAAGAGAGTGGAACTGTTTAAGTCAGAGAACGAGTTGATGAATGTTGTTTTTAAGAGCTTGCTTTGGGCCTCATCCACTGAATTCACACCAAATCTGGTTATTGTTACCACCACTCTGTCCCGTGGACATACACTTTCATTATGAGTAGTGACAAGGCTATGTAAATCCCTATTTTGGAATCCACAGGACTCCTGGATTTTGTCGGGATTTCGTGGAGAGGTTATTTCACTGTGGTATTTCCACTCATTTTTTTAACCCTCCCCTTTACCTCCAAACTCAGAATTCAGCAGTGCAGTAAAAATGTTAGTAATTCTATTATCACCCAAAAAAGTGGCAGGAACGGAATGACCACCTTTTTTTGACCGCACCTCCAAAGTCATTACGTGTTTGATCTTTTTTTTTGTGATCATTATTATCATTACTGTTTAAGGCTGCCACTCTTTATGTGGTTAAAGAATGTGGCCAAGAAGAATTGAGTGCCTTGTATAAATTAAGCTTTATGACACTCGCAATCCATCATGACCATCATCATAACTATCGTTTGAAAAGCCAATAGGCCTGCCATTGCATATATAGAGGCGATGATTGTTTTGTATGCAGGCCAAAACGTCTTTCCCTCTACATCGGCAAAGCTAGACCAGTTAATTTTGCCAATGCATGGTCTTTCTATGGCAGCTTCTCGTTCGAAGCTAGCAGGCATTGTTGAATGCAGTGGTATGCCTGCAGATGTAATAAGATCTATTTTAACGCATGATGTTTCGCGACAGGTACGGAGCCTGGAGCTATGGACTTCCATTAAGCAGTGACCTCTTGTTCGACTCCCAAGCTATCCCGCCAAACAGAACGATGACTAAGGTAATTCATCTGAAAGGTACACAAAATTTCAATCGGGGCGCTGCCCGTTGATAACATTTTAGAAAATAGGCATTATTATAATATTCAATAGACACAAGGTTGGGATTTATTCAGATTTGAAGACATGCCTGACTGAATATGATATGATAGGCTATTTATTAAGCACTTAATACCCAGAGGTTTCTAAGCGTGAACCCAGGGATCGAACCTCTGGTGCTCCGTGTCTTCTTGCTTTGATGGCAAGCACGTTGCCCCTGAGCTATCCTCCCGAGACAGCCTCACCTTTGCATAGTTCAAGGGTCCCCAATAACTCCTTCAAATAAAGTATACTTGTATCTATCAGACAGGTTAGTCAGCATAATGAACCAGTCCTTCAGGATATCAGAGTTTCAAATCCGAGTTGATAATACAGAAGATGTAGCACAAACACCTACTGGCTGTTTTTAAATAAATAAATAACGCAGACAGCCCGCACAAACGTGAAGAGGCCTAGATGTGTTCATTTGTCAAGTTGCTGACATTATGTTTGCGTGCCGCCCTCTATCGTGTAATTGCAATGGGCACAAAAGAGGCTGTGTTCTCCAAAGTGGGCTGTCCTGTTGACAGTGTGATGGTAACATTGTATGTCCCATATCAAGGTGAAAAAATAAAAAAAAATGCCTCTATGCTTCAATAGAACCTGCTTAGTAGCATTGCTGACCTACACCAGTAGTAGCTTAACACATGTATTCTTTTCCTTCCATTACCCTTGATGTGCAGGTGTGGTACAACCCTGAAGGATATCATACCCTTCCAGCTTACCTCAACAGTCTGAACAACTTTATTCTGAGGGCTAACCTCCCCCACAATGTGTCTTCCCAGTACGGTAGGTGTATTTGCTTTCTTTGCCAGTGTTCCCTTCTGCCGTCTTTGGGTTGGGAGTAAGACTCCATGTTCAGTAGTCAGTTGTATGATGGCGACTAAAATGCCTTTAAGCACTCGAATGCAGTTATGTGCTCGCGATTGCCATGCAAGCATCTGTGCTCCAAGACAATAATATTGTGTGCAGAGCCTGGTACTGTCCCAATGGCCTGCATTCCCTGTTGTTCTTGCACCTATCACCTCTTTATGTAAAAAAATGAGCTGAACAATGAAATACTGTCCAAAACCACTAGGCTGCTCCATAATCAAAAAGGGGACTGATACTAATGGCAATTATCTATCATGGTAACACAGTGTGCTGACATAATCAAATGACGTCCCGCGACAAAGGGATGCTATCATCAGATAGTTGGCAGGTAACATTAGACAACAGACTGCTTTGTACAGAACATGCACTGATATCATCATGCAATGAGGTAGCATAATGAGACAAAAGAGTGATGTAATGAGATAATGGACTGATGCTATCAGACAATAGACGCATATAATCAGGCAGTCTCGGCAGCTATTATGAGACAATGCACCAACACAATCGGGCTAAGCACTGCTCTGTTAAGAAAATGGATATACAAAACTAAAAATATACCCATATAAATCCACTCCTGAAGAAGGGGTACAGCTCCCCAAAATGCTCAGGGCTCAAAGGACTGTGCATGAATCATTTTGTTGTAGAAGCTGGTTATTGAAAAAATGTGTTGTTCTTGACGTGTATTAGATTAAATGATATATTGTTATTTGATTTAAACTGATTGGCTGGTAATCAGCATTCATGGTGTGCAGGGGACGGGAGTGTCTAAAGATTGTTCTTTTCAGAAAATTGACTGATATCATTAGACAGTCAACTGATCATAGCTTAAAGTGGGCAGGAGCTAATAGGAACTAATTTCCACTTTTTATTTTTTATGTTTAATAGTTCGACCAGATTTATAACTATTTTCACAGTCCCTGAATTGTTCTTTTTTGCATAAAAATCATACCTCAACATTTTACTTGCAAGGCACTTTAAATCTAATGACTTCACTTGGGCTCCTGAGGAGGTAAGAAGCAGCAAGCCAATATCAAAGGCCTTGTTAAGTGCTGTGTTCTGGCTCCGGCATGGTAGTGGAGTGCACTTCGTAGATCACTTTCTCGGCTTAAAGATGCCCATTTTGCAAAGTATCCTGCACAAGTTGAGAAGGGCCTAATCAGCACATTATGCATCTGTATTTCTTCTGCATAAATGTTCTGCCAGAAACTTGATGTGCAAACATATAGTTTATGCCTTGGATCGACTTAGGGCCTCATTACACGGATGGCGGTGGACCAAGGTGCTATTAGCACCTTGGTCCATGCCGGTAAAATACCGGCACCGCCTTGGTGGAAAGGGGAATTACCGCCCTATTCCAAGGTTGGTGGGGCGCTAATTCCCCCTTCCCCCATTGCCCTTCCCCATTCCCATTTTTGCCCCATAGGGCATAATGGGAATGGGGAAGGTGCTAATTACGGCACCGCAAATTGCAGTACCGTAATTAGCTCCCTGGTCCCTTTGCGGGTTGGTTTTTAACGCCTGCAAAAATCAGCCGTTAAATTCCCCAACCCACAAAGGGGCCTCGTAGTAAGGCAGTAAGGGTTTACCGGTACCGGTAAAATACCGGTACCGGTAAACCCTTACCGCCTACCATGTAATGAGGCCCTTAGTCTTTTGGCATTAATGTTTGTACCCTTTCCATTTGGTGAAGTCTAAAACAAGCATATATTTACCATTCACATGAGCGCAACTACTCCCGGATAACTTTTCCATCATTATCAGAATTGTACAGAGCCTCTCAAGATCAAGAGTGGGGCAGTTGGAAAAGCTTTTGTTGTGCATTATAAAGTCAACACTTTCTGTCCTTGCCCCAGAGTTTAGTTTTCGGAAAATGTACATGTCACTGTACCACCAATTGTTCACCTAGCTGTACTATTATACATTAAAAGTGTGTGGAGCGGTTGTACAACATAACATAACACGTCAAGGTTGAGGATAAAGGAAAAGTCTAAATGGTCACCTCTGCCACATATCTATCATTTGCAGGAGGAAAACTGCCACAAGGCCTCACTCACTGCAGTTAAAACTGAACTGAAGGGACTGCGCATGCGTGCGCGACGCATGCGGACCTAAACATCTCGGCTCGGCCGGGCCGCTGCATTTATCCTAAAATATAACCCCTTTCTGCTGCACGAAATTACCCCATCTGCTCACGAACAGCAGCGGACACATTTGTGCAGCCGTCGCTGCATTTTGAGGACAAATCGGACCGGGGGACTCCAGTACCAGCCTGAAGACCGCCGGCGGGTGATCCGCGGCCAGCCCAGCGCGAGCAGAAGCGACCGCCCACCCCTCCCCCTCCGAGACACTCCAACACTGAAGTGCCCGGGCAAAGGGACGCGTCGGAGAAAACACCGGCAGACCGGCAGGAGAAACCCTGTGGCGCTCCACCGGCACCGTCGGAGTCACAACTGTGGTCCCTCTCACCTGCCTGATCCTGGCGACACCGCAGGGTGCTGAGATCAGAACGGCTGCTGCAGAGGACCACGAGAGAAACGCTCCACCGTTCCCCACGCACAGACCCGCAAGCTACCCGGAGCGCTCGCCCCAGGCCCGGGCCCACGCTGCCAGCCTTCCCCCAGTAATCCCCCCCGCCCGTCAGCGAGACTGCATCGCCCAGGGTCGAGTCGCGGCACGACTAGAAGGATCGAGTGCTGCGCTCCCCTGCTGGTGGACAACACGAGGGCAACGAACCCAGCAACGGACCCAGCTACGGTGAGGTAGGAGTGTGTGTGGGGCTGGGAGCTTGCCCTGTTTCCCCCCCTAGCCCTCCATGGCCCCTCACCGACTGGGCCTGTGAAGCCCATGAACGGAACTGCAAGGGGCGGAGATAGGTACTGGCTAGTGCTACGCCAGGGGACAATACTGCGGCACGATCCCGCATTTCCTTGAAAGACTGTTTTCTCCCCCCCCCCCGCCCTAAGAAAGGCCTCAGCACACTCGGACTGCGGTGGGGGACAACCTGCAGAACAGCCCCTACAGGGCACCACTACTGCGGGCGCAAGCTCTCCCCTACTCATACGGCATCACCCCCAAGCGCTTGGCAGCCCTGAAGGAGGGGGCCACACCCCGAGGGAGCATGCTCCACTGTCTTCGACGCCGCCCTTGCGTGGACACACCGTGGGCGCCCCGTATTGCTGCGACGTAACAACCTGACCCACGCAGGGCCCCTCCAGGCCTCATCATCCATCCTCCTTGCCCATACCAGGCACTCCACCTGCGAAATGGGGAAAGAAAAATAAAAAAGGCAAACTCTTCAAAGTAAAATGGACTTCTACACAACAGGGCCCCCCCCCGCCAGGGGACTCAGACTCCAGAAGAGGAAGGTGCCAGCGAAGAGCCCCATGACCCCCCAATCTCTCTGACAGACCTCATGAAAGAGATTGGTGACTCGCGAACACGACTGGAACTCAAAATGGGAGGCCTATCCACAGAGGTGTCCCTTATACGCCAAGACCTCTGCAATCTATCGGCCAGGGTCGGTGAGGCGGAACAGAGAATTTCGGACACAGAAGACAAGGTGCACCGTTTAGAGCAACAACTTACCGCGATCACTCAGGAAGTAGCCCAACTAGAAAACCGTGCGGTGGACAGTGAGGGGAGGGCGCGGCACAATAACCTCAGGATCCTTGGAATACCGGAGAGGGAGGAAGGCCCCAGCGCTGAACTCTTTCTTGAGGACTGGCTAGCTCATATCTTCGCCCCCAGAAAACTGTCCAAATTCTTCTCTATAGAAAGGGCGCATAGAGTCCTCAACGGTCCACCAACTCCGGGCGCCCCGCCCAGAACAATAATCGCACGCCTTCTGAATTACCGGGACCGAGATGCGATCCTACAAATGGCAAGGGCCTCCGGCCCGATAACATACAACGGCTACAAGATCGGGTTCTACCCCGACTACACCAAGGACGTCCAGAAGGCCCGCCAATCTTTTGACTCGGTCAAGAAGAAACTTCACTCGCTCTCTATCAAATATGCTTTATTCTTCCCGGCATCGCTTAAAGTCCACTATGAGGGCACCACTCATCTGTTCTACACACCCAAAGATGCATGGGACTGGCTGGAAACCCAAGTTCTTACGGGTTCCAGAGCGAGGCACACGCCACCAGGACCGCCCACACAGAGGCCCCAGTCCGACCGACCATCGCCCCCTCAGTCTCCGAACAACGCAGACAACAACGTGACGGGGACCCCCACCGAAAAAGGGGTAAGGACCACGCAACGGGGGGACTAATCTGCAACGTAATCACATGGGAGCGCTCAACTAGCGGCCGCCGCCCCTGATGCGGTGCGGGCACTATCACAGTCAGTGTTATCCCGAGGAAGTTCACCAAGTTATAAGTTTGTTCACCAAGTTATAAGTTCAATGTTTGGGCGACAGGTGCTCCCAGTTGGGGGGGAAGTACGGGGTTGGGGGAGTTTTGGGGACTCATGGAAACGGAATCACGAGACAAGAAGGCTGGAAACCGACCAGACCAGGCAATGTAAACGAACACTGTTTTTGGCCAGGACCGTGGACGCAACAGTCTGCCGGTCATCAGGCACTTCAATGCGAGGGAACCCCTGGATGTCTCCTCTGAGAAGAGATCGACATAGGTCCCCAAGAAAGGCGCAACTGCCACTAACCCTCCCAGACACCCCAACAAGAGGACTCACGCAGACAGGATGAACTCCAACAAGGTGACAATACTGTCCTGGAACGTCAACGGCCTCGGCTCCAGCATAAGGCGGAGACTGGTGCTCCAGTACCTAAACCGACACTCGCCGGACATTGCCCTCTTAAATGAAACACACTTGATAGGCACAAACACCAACTTTTTCAAAAGATCCAACTACTCGAATGCTTACCATGCCGGATTCACAAAAGGTGCTAGGGGCACGATGATACTCGTTCATAAGAGAGTGCCTCTCCAGGTGAGGAAGATCAGAGCGGATCCCCGGGGCCGCTATGTACTGTTGCTAGCAGACATATGGGGCGAGAAGTGGGGCCTGGCAGCGATCTATGGCCCCTCCACGCTGACAAAAGAACTACTCTCTGAACTACAGAGCTTGCTCCTGGAAGAAGAGGCTGATACGTGGGTGCTTGGAGGGGACTTTAATGAAGTCATGAACATCGCAGTCGATAGAACCCATAGGAGACCTGGAACAGGCCCCACCCCCACACCGCTCACAGCGTTCGCCGAGGCCGTGGGATTGGCGGACACATGGCGCTCACTCCATGGAGACGAGGTAGGGTTCTCCTTCTATTCGGGTGTCCACAAATCGTTCTCCAGGATTGATTACGCCTTCATCCCCCGCAATATGACCCATAGGCTTCTCGACGCTGAACCACTCCCCCGCTCCTTCTAACAGTTAAAAACTCCTGCCGCCGCCCGGATCGGAACTGGCGCCTCAACGCATACCATCTCCGTCTTCCTGAAATTGCGGAGGAGCTGGAAAGAGAGACAGTGGAATATTTGAACTCAATGAAGGCTCCGTGGACTGCCCGATTTCGATCTGGGAGGCATACAAAACAGTCCTCCTTGGGGAGGCTATCTCCGCGGTTTCCGCCTACCAACAACGCCAAGTCCAGAAAGTCAGGGAAGCAGAAGCACGCATCTTGGAGTGTGAACGACAAATCCTAATACACAACACCCAAGAAGCAAAGGAGGTGATGCTCACGGCGCAAGACGCCCTCAGCAACTTATCTCTAGACAATGCACAAACTGCTCACCAATTAGTCCGGAGCCAAATATAAGAACGGGGCGACAAGGCTAACAAGACTTTGGCCTGGTTGGAGAGACGCGAACTAAGCAGAGGACACGTAAGGGCAATCAGATCTCCAGATGGAACACTGTTGACAGAAGACTCTGATATCGTTGAGGCATTCGCAACCTACTACAAAAACCTCTATAACCCACCCACTGGGAACCCACCAATTGAACCCTCACGCTACCTCGACCAAATCGAGCTCCCGATACTCCCACAGCACCAATCAGATCTCCTGAATGCTGATATCACCGACACCGAGGTGCAAGAGGCGCTAGCACAACTCCAAACCGGGAAAACCCCGGTCCCCAATGGGTTCCCGACAGAGACATGGAAATGCCTCGGTGGCATGTTACCTACCCACATGCATCGCATGTTCCTACGCAGCAGAGAACTGGGAGCTCTCCCCCAGACATCAGGAAGGCACGCATAGTTGTCATACACAAGCCCGGGAAACCCCCAGAGGAATGCGCCTCCTATCGTCCGATATCCCTGATTAATGGCGAAGCAAAGGTCCTCGCCAGAACACTAGCTAACCGACTACTGCAGGTGATTGAGACCCTCGTCCACCCAGACCAATGTGGTTTCATGCCTAATAAATCAACTCGAATGAACTTACGTAGAGTCCAATTGGCGCTGTCCAGGGCAAAGGAAATTCCAGCCCACTGGCCCTCCTGGCGGTGGACTTTGAAAAGGCATTTGACTCTGTGGGGTGGGATGCCCTGTGGGAGATCATGGCTACGATGAATCTGAGGCAGACATTTATATCATGGGTAAAACTCCTATATGCATCCCCGGAGGCCACGGTGAGGGTGAACGGCAGGTCCTCCAAAACATTTCCCTTGGGTCGGGGCACGAGACAGGGATGCCCACTTTCCCCACTCCTCTTTCCCCTGGCCATCGAACCACTAGCGATTGAGCTTAGAGCTAATACCACCTGGACCGGTTTCGTTTGGCCGGGTGGGGGTGAAGACCGCCTTTCGCTCTATGCGAATGACCTCCTCCCATACCTCAGTAACCCGAGCATATCGTGCCCGGCTGTCTCCCTCATTCTCAGAGAATATCAGTACTTTGCGGGCCTAAAGGTTAATGATGCCAAGACCATATTCTTCCCGATTCAGGGTGGTGAGTCGGCGATCCTGGAGACCTGCCCATACCATGTCTCTATCAGGGATTTTAAATACCTGGGTATACGGCTTGACCCGACGCTTGATGGGTTCCTCCGACTTAACCTACAACCTGTAATTGAGCGGTTCAACAGAGACACCCCCATTGGCAATCACTTCCCCTATCGTTAATGGGCCGAGCCGCGCTATTCAAAATGCTGACCCTCCCCAGACTGTTGTACGTTCTCCAGAATGTCCCACTCCTCATCCCCCGTGAAACCTTCGCACTCATCGACAAGAACCTGCGCACACTGCTATGGGGTGGGAAACAATCCAGGATCGCCCTTGATACGCTCCAGAGATCGGTGTGGGAGGGGGGCATCAGTTTACCCTGCATACGCACCTATTACCTGGCCACACAGATAGGAGTAGTGAATGACTGGATGCACGCGGGCACCACACTACCACACACCCGTAGAGAACTGGAGACCATGGCCCCACTAACACCGCTGCAAATCCTCTACGCCACCCACGATCAACTCCCGGCGCTGTCCAAAATGACCCACCACATCCGTCGTGCCTGGCAGGATGCACACAAACTAATCGGCTGCAAAGGACAGCCAATACTGACACAACCCATATGGCACAAGGCGCTCCTCTCGGAACTTGTGAAAATGGGCTCCTTTGGCCACTGGCAAGCAAAAGGAATACACACACTAGCACAGGTGATAAAAGGGGGTCGCCTCCTGAGTTTTGAGACCATGCAAGACCAATTTGACCTGGCACCCGTGGACCGGTTTCGGCATGCGCAACTGTCCCACGCCATCCACACCCAATTCCCTGACACGACGATCATACCCCAGTGCTCTCCCATTGAGACCAATATTCTCCCGCAACACATCTCTTCTAAGGTCACCTCCACTCTCTATCAGGCCCGTAACTCGTTTGGGGCTGCACAGCTCGATGGGCTCAAGGCAAAGTGGGAAAGGGATGTGGGTACCCTGGAACCTGAAGATTGGGTGGAGGCATTAATGTCCCCCAGAGAAATTGGTATAGAATATAAGATTAGAGTAATACAGCTGAGGATCCTTCATCGCTCATACCACTCACGCACCGAAATGGCCAGATGGGGTGGAATAGAAGACGGGACATGTGCTCGATGCAAAAAAGAACCCGCCACCTTCTACCATATGATATGGGACTGCCCGGTGATACAGGCCTTCTGGGTGGGCTGTGTTAACACAATCTCAGCCGCTCTGGCGACACCAATCCCTACGGATCCCAAGATGGTACTCCTGGACATCGGGGGTGAAGTAGACTTGTCTAAATACGAGAAAATGTTTTTGACAATTGCGCTGGGGGCAGGCAAAAGACTTATTGTGGCGATTTGGGGATCAGCTGACCCACTGTGCCTGAACCGTTGGAGTAATGAGCTGGACAGGTGCGCAGCCTCAGAGCGCCGGATCTATAACGCACGGGGCTGTCCCCGTAAATTTGAAAAAATATGGGGTAAATGGCTCGACGCTAGCTGAGACCTGCGGGTGGGGGTGCATCAGCAGCACGGTTAGCATTGTTTGCCTGCATTGGCCTATTGATGTCTTACGGTCCTCATCCCCTTGGGCCCATGCGAGCTGTTATTATTGCCAAATTGCCTTCGTCATATGTATGCCGCTGATTCATGTCTCATTTATGTTCATTTCTTTATGTTATGTTGTTTAAACTCAATAAACAGAGTTATAAAAAAAAAACTGAACTGAATCGTTTGATAGAAGAGAGCACCATGAAAAGCAATCTGGAAGAACCCCCTTCATTGTTCAGCCCATCCACTTAGCTGTCTACCTGCTGTCAGAGCTGCCAGGCCCAAGGTTCGCACCAAGACCATTTGTTCAGTTCAACTCTTCATTCAGGGCGGTATTTAGAAGTTGGCCCAATTTAAATTTTAAAAAAACTGATCTTCCAAATGTCAAATCTGTCAGGGTGGATTTCTCAAAAGTATTAGTTGGTCCACTCTGCTCCTCGGACGATCCACAATACCCTGCCCGGACTCTTGTCACCCCTGAATGCCAGACTCCAGCCACTAAGCGCAGAACTGGGTATTGAACCCCCTGCTGCTCAACACTGCCAGGCGAGCGTGTTGGCCCTGAGCTATCATACCAGCCCCAATCCAATCCTGTCATGAAGGGATCCGTGATGAGCGGCTGGGATCGCTGAGATTATAGTGCTCTCTCCTGCTCTGCCTGGGTTGGGGTTTGGGCTTTTGGTAAGTGTCTGCACCGTTGCCTTGTAAATGGGAAAGGGTTCATAATGGGTGCCACTGCAGAGCGCACCTTGTCTCACTTTTAGCGTTGGAGGCTGGACCAAGCTTCCATCTGGCCTGTCCACCATACTGGATTCCACTCTCTGCTTCACGCTATAGTGCAGGGCCCATGTCACCTGTTTCTTCAGTGTGTGATCTGTATGCTGAAAAATCACTAGCTAAGCGTGTGAAACCCTCTGAATACACAGACATAGTCGGTGTGCAGAGAATTTTCAACGCTCTGCCGGTACGATGAGTGGGAACATTGTATCACATGCAGAAAAACCTGTAGTTTGAAAGTCACAAACATGCAACATTGTATCCAGTGTGGTTCTCTCTGAAACTCACAGAGGATCCTGCTTTGACATTACATCTCTGATCCAGAGGGTTCTATTTTAACATTACTCATATTGACTCTCGTTAAAGTGAAGCATTTGTTTTTGCTATCTGGGACTTTGGGTCTGCTTAGAGAGACCTTAAGACTCCCTCAGTTGGGGAAGGTCATTGTTATTGTGGCTTCTCTGGGGTGAACTGTCCTGGGGTTTGGGCTTGGGAGGGCCAAGGTCACCAGCACTGTCCCACACTTAGTTCTGGGAATGTGGGGGTCAAGGTTAACAGGGTGGTCCCTCAATGCACCCATGTGGCTGTTCCCTGCCTTCTGATGTTGTCCAGATGAAGGTGACCATGGTATCCTCCCCATACCTTCCCTGGGCCCATCATCCACTGCCCCTGGGAAGCACTCACATCCTCTTAGTGTTCCTTAAAACCCGGCAGGATTCTTTGTCACACTGTCCACCCCCAACACCTTAACATGTTCTGCTCCACACTCCTGTGCTGCCCTCTCCCATGTAAACTGGGGTTACACGTCCACCTCTGTTTTTGTTACACTTCTACCATTGGGACTGACGCAATCCAACAACCAGCTGCTATCATGAGGGAATTCAGTATCCTTTGGTTGGTGAAAGTAGTTAACAAGTGCCTCTCATCAGCGAGTGAGTTTGCTTCATCACTCAGCAATCGGCCCACCTCATCACACAGTATACTTGATACATCAGGCAGTGGGCAAAACCCCTTAAACACTGGGCATTAGTCTCTTCTAAGGGTAGAGACATTTCTCTTCTGAAACCCCATCACCAGAACCTGTCATTAAGTCTACCCGTTGCACCCAACCTCTTCCCCGAGAGCTGTATTTATGTTTCAACAAAAGCTGACTCTTTTTGTTGAATCCACTATTTATGCTGTTCCTTGAACCCTTAGTTCACTGTAGTGTAAGCAGCATTTCATTTATTCAACGCTCATCATTAGATGATACAATGAGCTCTCTTGGCAGTGAACTGACTCAGCCAGAAGGTGGACTGACTCGCCAGTGTCGCCGGAGAACTTGGTACCCCGAAGGAATATCACAGGCACATAGAGCTAGCCTAGTCCTTTATCACCAGATATTCTAGAAGGGTACAATGCTCTATTTCATCTTGGACCCCAGACAATTATGGAGATCCATAGTTGCTGGGAAATGGATTGGGAGAGCCATAGTTGAAGGCAGGGTGCATCAAGGGATCTGTTTCACTCTCCACCACCATTGCGTCCAGCTCTGGCTCCACAGTGCCCTTTTAACCCTTTGTCTTGCAGGAGCTCTTCTGCACCCTAATGCCCAGGGGCTAGCCCAGTAAACTCGCAACCCGCAGCAGACTGATGCCGAAATATCCAAAGCCTCCCATTCTGTTCAGCAGCTGTCCAAATTGGTATACATGTCTTGCAATTTGCAGACATGTCTTTGCTAAAGTGAGTATTGTGACTAATGAAAAGAGCAGAGTCCAGCTTCCATTACAAGCTCAAAAGAGTTTCCTGCAGAATCACTATTAAACATGTTTCAAATTTGAAATTGTGGGCCTTCTTATGTTCACATAATGCTCTTTGCTTTTATGCAAATGGACAGGTTTGGGTTCTGTGAAGAGATACTGGTGCTCATTATAAATGTGGTGGGGTGGAAAAAAGTGATGGTAATTCTGTTACTGCCACTTTTCCCACACCACTAAACTAGATGTTTGCCAGTGGGGTGACCTGATTTACCTCCAGCCAAGCAACTGGGTGCCAGTAATATCAGCAACCCCACATGCAGTTCAATGGACTCCATGGAATGGGGATTAACCTACAGTGGCCAGCATCTGTGATATGCCGGTAATTCAGGCATATCATGCGCTGGTAATAGTAGGGCTGTTTGGTGGTATCCTGCCAATAAATACCACCAAACGAATAATCTGCCCCGTCCTCTCCACCCCCCCCCCCCAAAACCTCACACAGAGGAGATGGTTCCCCCAGTCAATTTTTTTCTATTTCCAGCACTGCCTGTAGCCAGAGCTTCCCATGCTCCACCTTCCAAAAGGGGTGGTGGATTCAATAGGCCTCATCATGACATCGGCGGTAGCCGTGCCTGTGGCACGGATGCCGCCGGTGTAATTTTTTTCCCGGCGCCCACGAATGGGCAATTACCGGGTCATTACGGCCCTGCCAGACCTGCTAATTGCCCATTTGCGGGCGCCGGAAAAAAGATGCTCCCCATAGGGCTGAATGGGAATGGGGAGGTCGGATGCACCGGCACTGTTTATAATGGTGCCGGTGCATCCAACATGCTGTGCTCGCGGGTGCCGCTCTGCCCGCCAGGTCCGACCTGCTTACCGGTACCGTAGTTCCCAGACCAGCAAACTTATAATGCGGCCCAATGACTACTTAAAACCCAGAGGCACCCAGATACCCCAGGGTGAGGTGCGCTTTTTAAATCAATAAAACAAACAATAAAACAAACAAAAAGAGGTGTAGACAGGAAAGGGCCTGAGCAGGAAAGGCCCAACCAAAATATGTAAATGCCCACTCAGCAGCACTGTGTGGGCATTGACAGAGGTTAATGTCACTTGCCTTGGACCCCAACTACAGTAGCTTCAGGCCCCACTTGTTAGATAATCCTGGCTACGCCTCACTGCTGCCGCCCCCTCCACCGCACGCTGTCATTCTGTAGCACAATGCAGCAGTAGTCGTTCCGAGCGGTGACACCCACTGACAGATTTAAGCACCACGGAATGAAATGAGCAGATAAAGCAGCGCAGAGGCTTTGGCAATATGAAAGGAGCCCTGCCCGGTTGTTCAGGGTTTAAGCGCGCCCGTATCAAACAGAGGGAAGAAGAAAGCGCTTAAGGAGCTTTTCATCCTGTCATTGAGAAATCCTAACTGCTTTGGATGCCTGGGTATTGCGTCCCCGCAAGGAAGTATTTCATTTCAGCTCAGAGACAAACAAAAACAGCACGTCAGAGTCGCCAGGGTTTTATATTTGCGGCAGGGCTGGACTGGCCTATAGGGAACTCTGGAGATTTCCCAGAAGGCCTCTACACCCTGGACCTTACCCTGGGCCTCTTTTGTGTGGTATTTCCAAATTTTAAAATAGGAAAAGGGCTGGGCTTGCTGAAAATGTGCAATATGGGGACACTCTGAACATTATTTCCAGGGCCTCTTTTGGTTCCCAGTCCAGCCCTGATTTGCTGACATGCCATTCTAGTGTTTTACAGAAGAGCACGCATGTGCACGTGCCACAAGAGGAACAGTGCACAGCTTCTGTGGTTAGAGTCCGTTCCTTTATCCTGGTCACACACTTGCATTTAGCATTCGACGCATATTCTTATATAGTGCTTCATGCTGGATTCCCCCAGCTTCTAAATGCTGTAATGACACGCGCTGTTATTATCTCAATGAATGGTAGTCGATTTATTACGCTCCCAAGATTGAAAGGCTGGGTCAGCCCTGCCATGGGATTCTAACTTGCAAAGTGCATGTTTGCCCCACTTGTGAGGCGAGCCATTAACTCGTGAGCTGTCCACCCAGATATCATCTGCGCAGAGCGAGCAGCTGTGGCAGGAAAGGGGTGTTTTTGCCCAAGTGGGAGCCATGACTGCAGACAGTCTCACCTAGGAATGCAGCGTAATGACGTGTGTAATGCGAGCTCAGCCATATCTCCTTTCCTGGTCATTGTTGCCTGGACTGGTCCTGTAATATCTGGGATGGGGGACTCCCAGGCCAAAGTGGTCTAGTGTCTTGGCTAGTGAGGAGGCTCTCATACCAGCCTGTGCCTCTGTGGGACCACTGCGGCTGGTGGGGCTCGCGTAATAGACGAGTCGTCGCTTGTATATAGCTAGAGGACAGATACATAAACAGACTGTCATTGTTTTTATTATTTTGCCATTAGCTAAATGTAGCAATGCAGAAACCGTAAGAAGCAAGAGATCCCGAATAAAGCTTGCAGACGCTTATATGCGAATAACTTTATGGAACTGCAGAAGCACTCATGGAACCTGACAGAGCGAAGTGTGATTAACCTATGGAGAATAATCAATAGCACAAACATTTCAGAAGCCACATTATGGTTCAGGAAAATTACAGCAGGCTACAAGCCTCTCAGCAAGAATTGAGCTAAGTTGAATTCAGGCTGGACAAGAGCAAACATGTGAGACTAGACCCGCTGCCAAGGCCACCAGATACTGATGACATTCCATTCCCTGAACAACAGTAACACCAGCTGCAATAAATGCAAGTTATTCTTCATAATTCAGAGCTGCACAGCTCCAAATCATGGTCTCCAGAATACGTGACCCGACCGACTCAAACAATGGACAGCAACCAGCGCTGGGAAAGGGAGCCGATCTCACGCCACCAGACAGCAGCTTGCAATAAAGATGTTACAATGTGAGACAAGTGTTGCACGGAGTGAAAGAGCACTCTCATTGACTAAGATGGTACAGACAAGTTTCAATGCAGACACATAGTCATTTTTATTACCAAGAGCTGAGAACCTTTGAAGATCCAGGCCTGGGGATGTCAGCTCTAGCCAACCACAGATCAGAATCCTAGGGGTGGGTAGCGACGGGCAAGAAACAATGGTAAGACCCTCACACTGTAACTCTGTAATAGATAGTGATTTGGGGATGGTTCAGGCCAGACACCTGACATGGGAGAGTCAGTAGAATAACATGTTTAGGGGATCATATAAGTTATTAGGCTCCTGACGGCCAATACCAGATGGCGATAGGTTTTCTGGAGTAGGGCCCAGGTTGTGACGTCACTATGAGACGATCAGGATACAAAACTGACCTGCGAGCCAGGAGATGTTGAGACATCCACGGATTTCTTCTGTCCTTGCACTGATCTCTGTTGGTTTTATTGTAATAAACCAAAGTTTAAATTTACCGCTTGACTGAGTCTTATGTTCCTCCTGGGGATGGTGTTCTGCTTTGCAAGAGACCATGAACTCCTAGTGGCCTTCTGGCATACCTGGGAGTTTATCCCAACAATTTGGTAGCACAGAGGATGGTTGGCTGTGCCAGCCCGGCACCAGGTCGACTCCTTCGCCGCAGAACCTGAGAGGCTGCAGGACCCTCGCATATTTTGAGAAGACGGGAAAACAGATGCCTGTTTACAGGTCGTCAGGAGCCCCTTGGAATTCATTCTGCCGAAGTCAGCAAGTTGTCCAGGCAGACCAGGAGAGGCAGGCAAGCGCCTTGACGGGGGCCGGCAGCCAAGCAGCGCTAGCACAACACAGAAAGTAAGTATTGACCCAGTCCAACAGCAACTGTTGGTGTGAGGGCGGGTACTGAGTATTGTGTAGATCTGCACATCAACTCATTGGCTGGCAAGGACCGGATAGTGTTATGAAATGGGGGAGTGTTCGATCACTCAGGGACTATGGGAATTGTTTGTGAAGGAAGCCACATTGCCCAAAAATTTAATAATGGTCCAGTATGGGAGGGCCCAAATTAGCATGTGGTCCCTCTGAAAGTAAAGGGTTCCAACTCAAATAGTTGGCCTTTTGAGGGTGAAAGAACTACCTATAATGTTCTTAGAGGTACATCATATGTTTATGAGACTAATAGACAGGGGCCCCATTGGAGTCCACCTAAAACGTCCGACAATGGAAATAAGACTGAGTTGGTTTGGTCATCTGTTCCCTTGAATAAGGAGGAGAGGCTATTATTAGAGCAAATTCTTCCGGATGAAGACCCAGTTATATTAAATAGGTCTAATGTTGTATTATTGTTCTCTGAAGTACCTAACCTACGCCCTATTTGCCCACAGGGATATTGAACTGGTTGACTTTATCGATGAACAACGTACTAATATTGTGGCCCTGATTATCCATTCAAGAATTGTTTTTGAAGTTATTCTTAATGAATCAGGGCTGTTGTCGTTATTAGGCTATACGATCATGCCTCATCGTGATAGATTTGGGGAGTGTAACCTCAATACAATTTTCAGAAATTCTGGTCCAATTTACGTGCAAAGCTATCTCATCTGACAATGTAGACTTGTTGTTTGTCACATGTGTTTTGAATGGTCCATATACCAATATGGCAAGGGGAAAGATGCCCATGGTAGGACGAGTTGTCTTTGAATCTAGTTACATGGAATTTGCATGGGCACACGCGATTGTTTAATAATGTGGAAATTGGAAGTTAATTGAGACAGCACAAAGTAATTATGATGCAAGAGACGTGGATGACGGAGCCCCCCGTTTTCGACAGCTTTGTCTTCTTTGATCAACCGACAGAGAAGGGAGTGTTTGGTCATCCCTTTGGTGGGCTGGTTACAGCCATTAATAACACTGTTGGTGTAAAAGCAAAAAAAGGTGGAATGTAAAAACAGTGGAGCCCTGTGTGTCTCAATAGACTTCCCGAATGAGTCAATTGCAAAGAGGGTATCAATTGTTATCATTTATTGGCATAAGGCGATTGGTGCCTTGAAAATGTTTCTTAGATCAGTTGAATGAAGTGTTGTGTGATTGGCTGGCTGTCTCTGGTCATGGTGCAATTCTATTGGCTGGAGACCTGAACTCGTTTTGTAGTTTGGGAAAACAACTTATGAATTTAGAAATTCATGGAGAAATCTGGGTACATTTTGCAAACACGTTTACTCTCCATATATTGAATGGAAATATGACAGGGGACAATCCAATTAACTATACATGCAACGGAGGAGAATCTTTTTCAGTTTTAGATTATATTTTTGTTAGGCAAATGTTTTTCACAAGTGTGAAAGGTATGGTCATAACAATTTGGTGATCAGGGTATGCTTTCCTTTCACTTTGACAGTAGATTATCCCCAGCATTAGTGGGAGGGCCCACTAGGCTGGTGACAAACATGGCAGGATTTCGTATTAGATAGGATGATTTTAACTTGCAAAAACCTAACAGTAAAGTAAGGGGTGATTGTGAATATGCTTCAGATGCTTGGAAATTGAATACTTTTAACCAGGATCGATTTTACGTGTATAGTAAAGAAAATATTGAGTTCATCTTTCCAATTGAATGAAGTGTTAACTTGGGAAAGAAGGAGAGATCAGCTCATAAACATAATTATTGTAGGCTTGTCCACAAAAAGAAGAAATCGTTAAGAAAGAGTATTCGACAGATAAAAAAAATATGGGTGCAAACAAATGACAAAGAAAGCCAAGCAAATTATAAGAACTGCTTAGACAGCATAGACACCTCCTCTACTAGAGAGATGGGGAGTGAATGCTGCAGGTCACAACATGGAAAGTTGATGTAAACATTTGGGAACTAATTAAGGGGACGAAGTAAGCCAGGTAGATAAGCAAATAAATCCTATCCCGTAAAAAATATGGGTAGAATATTTAGGAAATGTATATACAGAGATTGCAGAAGGCTCTATTGTCCCTCAAATGTATTTAGTTATGGGATTGTCTGTAGAATTTGATCGGGATGACATTCTTTTGGCCAACCATAAGGCCACCCCATCTCGTGCGGCATGTCTGAACCATCTATCAAACAAACCTTTCAAATTAGATGTTGGACGAGAATTTTATAAACAGATCATACAAAGGAAAGTTTTAGCTACATCATGGGAGACGGCTTATGTCGTTCCTATAAGGGAAACCCTCATGAGCCTAGGAATTACAAGCCTATCAGCATCTTAGATGCGGATGGGAAAATATTTGCCAATTTAGTTCTTAAGGATCTGATTAGTTGGGCGAATGAAACAGGCAAATTGTCTAAGAACCAAACAGGTTTTAGGGTGGCAATTGGTACTAACTTGAATGGAATTCTTATTAGATGTCTGTAAAATATGGTATGGGGAAAGATATCTAAGGAGAATATCTACATAGCCATGATTGATTTGGCCACAGCGTTTGGTCTTGTAGATTGGAATCTGTTATGGGCCAAATTAGCATGCTGGCGAATACCTGCAGGGCTTTAGAATGTCATTATTAACCTTAATAAAAGCTCTAAATTTCAGGTGTGTATAAACCATCATTGAGCCCTGACTAGGAAGATCAATACAGCCCTGCCTCTTCAATCTGTATGTCTCGGATGTTGGGGAGTGTTGGAGAGGGTCGCTTTTATCCCAGCTAAAGTGGGTAACCTGGATATTACTTGGTTGGTCTACGCAGATGATTTCCTTCATGGACAGATCCCCAATTGGTTTGCAGAGGCTTTTAGATATTTACAATAAATATGCTGCAGGAAACCAATTAAAAATAAACATTCCCAACACAAAAGTCTTTATGATCAGGTCCTCCTGTAAACATCAGAAAAATATTTGGTATACAAATAATACTAAATTGGAGATGATAGACACACTAGTATATTTAGGTTTTCCCATTATCACTAAACCCAATACAGCTTTTATTTAGGAATACCTAAAACATAGAGTGGATGACTTGGCAGCTCAGGTGAGCAAAATAAATAATACATTTGGAAAATTCACTCTGGAGCCTTTAATTAAGTATTTTGACCATAAAGTAATCCTAAAATTGTATATGGAGTTGAGCTATTGAAAACATCAATAATTGATCTCCTTGAAATATTAGAAGCGGGGTTATGGCTTTGAGTTTTGAAACATCCTAATTGTGTACCCATTGTAGTCATACCTTTTGAGTGTGCTACAAGATCTTTGCAAGCAGTAGCCAGATGGCAGTTAATGTCATTTTTTAGGAAAATACTGGTACCTGTGGAGAAATCCTTCTATAGCGATTTGAATGCCATAGTCCAGAATTCACAGAGTAATGTGGTGACCACATGTGTGAACAACTGTCAGAGTATTATGGACAAAATCCCTGTAGAATAAAGAAATAACTTTTTTAAAGAGACAGGATCGCCACTTGTTAAATCACACATAGATACCCCTTGTTCACTCAGTTGTGAGATGAACATAAGAAGCGTGGAGTTCTGGCTCCATATCTAAAAGAATCGGCTTCAACATTTTTGTCCATTTCATTTATGAGACTTCGATTGAATTTGTCAGAACGTGGAAGAGATTGAAACACTGGAACACTTAATCCTAGAGTTTCCTGCACTTAACCACCTCTGCTTAGGTCATTTTAGAATGTTTATTCATAGAAGATATTTTATTGAGGTACTATGTGTTTTGCTGTGGCTGTTGAGCGGATTTTGTACTCCACTCACAATTGCAGTTATGAGATTTTTTACTCAGTTAAAATTGATTTAAACTTAATTAATACGAATTTAACTTGAAGTGCTGTGATGTCTGAATGTAATGTACAAGTAGATGGACCTATTTTGTACTGTACTGTGATGAACTTTGTGATGGATTTTAATTATTGTTCTATTGTATTTTATGTGTTATTGTTTGAAAAGGTTGATGTATATTAACCAATATATTAACAAAAAAGTTATGTTTTTCCCCACCTTGTGTGATGTCAAATTATATAGTTTGAGGTCCAATGTTTTTTGAGAGTGAGAAGGGTTTCACCACTTCATAAGATGTTCACCTTTCTTGTAATATATCTGTGTCTGTTTTTGTTGTAAATGTTGCACATTTTTACTAGAGTGACATCTTTTTTGTTCTTTTTCTTATTTTTACAGACTTTACGTTCAGCATTGTTACTTTTTCTGCTGCTTATAATGATATTTTCTTTGTTATTTTGTCTTGATTATTTTCTCTTAATTTTGCTGTGGGGTATTTCTCTTGGGTATTATTACACAGAAGGTTGCTGACACCCATAAAAAGACAATGTTCATGGCTACCTTGAGGGTAGATGGCACCGTCCCTATCAGGGTTGAATTGACAGGAGAAATGTCCCTAAGTTGCTGCCACAGTGGGCAGAGAGAACACATAATTGTTCCATGAGACAGGATGGTCATCTCAGCATCAGGCATGGCAGCATCACCCTTACTTATTCCACAGGATCCCAAATCCTTTTGTTCCACCTATAACTTGCCTTTTTTCCTCACAAAGCAATGATTAGGTTTACAATGTGTTAGACATACTTTCTTATTCATTCAGTCATGTATTCATTCAGCGTATTAGCAGTTCTTACCACAAGTAAAACAAAAGAGCGAGGAATACAACTTTATTTTTTCTTTGTCTCCCAGGTATCTTTGTGTCTACTCATCCATACCCTGGAGCCCTGACGATGGAACAAAATGCGTAAGAGCTTCAACTTTCCCTTTCACAGCAAGGAAATATGTTGCTATCGTTCTTTGTTATAACTCAAGAGTGGCGCCATATTTTGCTGTCTTAGCAGTGTGAGTCCGTGAGTTTGTCTGTAAGTCCCCGGGAGATTCAGAGGGATCTAAAGGTGTTCCATCAAAATGCTCCAGCTTTTGCTCTTGATGTAATGTTAAATAAGGAGTTTACGTGAATACCTAGCTGATAACCAGGAGTTCACTTGAACACCTTGTTTGGTTGATAACCAGGAGTTTACGTAAACACCTGGTTGATAACCAGGAGTTTACGTGAACACTTTGTTGATAACCAGGAGTTTACGTGAACACCTTGTTGATAACCAAGTGTTCACGTAAAGTCATGGAGAATACAGCATAGCACTTAGAGGCACTAACAATAAATAAATAGGGTCTCAACAAGTTATTCGAAAAATGTACATAACCATTTGTTCACATATACCACTATACTTCTACATAAAATTTCGCAAAACTGTGGGTAAAGACTTAAAATAGTAAAGCAAAAAGCGATCGTAAAACAACAGCAAAAAAAAGAGCATGGATTTCAAACACAGCAGTATCTTACCTCTGCTAACCTCTCAAGCAATAGCAGCTGTGGACAGTTTCTCCTGGATACTCTAGGTTATATTTTTAAAGAGACAGTAACAGCACTTCTCAGCAGGGCTGTGTATTCTATTTTCTACCGCAGCTGCCATAATTGAAATTGGGCAATGCTGGTACTCCTCAGTTAGCTCGCTAAACAGGGCTTCTATCATTGTAATACTATGCTTTCATTGAGGCAATGCTAGTTCATTTTAGTGAGGCTGCTATACTTTTGATGGGACAACATCAGCACTTCTCAGTCGAGCTGCTATACCCTTACAAGGCTTAGCACTTTTCAGCCGATTTATTTATTTTTATTTCTATTGGTTAATTATAATGCGCGTAATACCCAGAGGTTTCTAAGCGCGGACCGAGGGATTGAACCTGTGTTGCACGAACTGATGGATCAAACCTGTGTTGAGCGAACTAAGGGATCAAATCTGTGTTGCTCCGTGTCGTCTTGCTTCCAAGTCAAGCACGTTGCCCCTGAGCTATCCTCCTGAAGATCTGAAGTACATTTAATGATACAGAACCAGAACTATTGAGCAAGTCTGACATCATCTTCATCATCGTCAGAATAACTCAAAACTGTTGTGGTTATACAAGAGCTAATATGTTTAAAGGGATGGAATTACTCAGAATGTAGCAGCACTATTCAATAACCCAAAGTGCTTAAGGACAGAAAATACTACACTTCTCACCGTTGAGACAGTACTGCCACTTCTCACAGACGCTTCTACACCTTTTATGGGGCAGCACTGATCCAGCCTACTGGACAGCTTCACTTTTAATGGCTCTTCTCAATAGGGCTGCTATACTTCAATAGGAAATGACCAACACTACCCCGCAGGGAATTGCATACTCTTGATGCCACCGAAGCAGCACTTCCACCCACCACAGCTGCTTTATTTTTAATGGCACAGTGTGTGTACTTCTCAGCCACTCTGCTTTACATTTAAACAGACCGACTTGGCATTTCTCTGCAGGACTGCAACACTATACCATTGTGTTCTGTATGTTGAGTACTTTGTCACCAAGAATGTGGATTCATGGCACTCTACCAGTGTCTAAATAGTAGATCTGGCTACATTCAATTGGCAACAGGCATGTCCCGAGCTGCCTGCTGTCCATAAACTGCCGCTCAGAATGTTGGAAGCCTTCATGGGGCAAGTAATAGAAGGCTTGTGCCTGTAAAATATCAGAATATATAATTGTCTTCCCAGATGGGAGACTGACTCCATTAATGTACATGGGGTCACTGAGATGACCAAGAGTGAAACTGTACATTCAGTTGTGAGATTACCAGTGACAGGTGATACTATGCTCCAAGGAGTGAGGTGCCCACTCAATATATCACACTGTTTAAAGGTTTGAGACATATCCTGAATGCTTGGCCAGAATTTCACACTGAAGAAGTGAGCATGTGATACGGGGTCTGCAGCCCACACACACACAGGGGATTCCCATGCTCCCACTTGCCAGATTTGCACCAAATTAGTTAGATTGTGCTCCAAGGTAGGAGGCACACACACAGCCTTTGCTCTGAGGTTTGACACACTCACAAGATGGGCTGGCATTTCGTTCTCCCATCCTACTTGTGTTGCTCTGCCTTTTGAGGGCTACTACAACCTGGATGATTATAGAGGGGTGGAGTAGGGGCAGTGATGGCCTACTGGAATACAACCGGAAAGCTGAAACCTCCTTCTTGTTTGAATATAGTGTATGCAGTACAAGCTGCTCAATGTTTCCAATGTTCTGCGCCCCACCCCCTTGCACCAAGTTGGCGACTACGTGCAAATGCTGTCATATTACTGCCGGTGATGTCACTTCCTACATTTGGGCACCCCCGGGAAATTCATAAATCGGCTCCCCTGCTAGGTAGTAATACATCTCTAGCAAGGTGCTGGTAAAACTATGGACAAATGACCAATACAGCACTCCAGGCTCAGTAGTAGACCCTTCCACAATGAGTCAGCCTGGCCTCATACCAAGGCAGAGTTCACACATTCTATTGTTTCAGAAAACGTGATGCTCACATGTGCATGTGCAGTGCTCTTGCCACTGTCTGTGGTCCTTCAGCTACACCTTAGTCAACGCTCTTAAGCAATGTTCACCAAAAGAAAGTACCGCACAGGCCGTCCACAAGACTGCAAGGGTCTCCCCAGAACACACACAGCACCCTAACAAAATGACATGCACTGCAGCTTTTCGGTCACATGGGGCTACTGTGGTTCTACTCAGCACCAGATCTTCACCTGCTTGCTGGATCGCACCCAGTTAGAGCTTACTTTGCCACAAGCACTCTATCTAAAGCAGGTGAGATATACTTCATGCAGCAGCAATAGTGTGAGAATGTGTTGTCAGCAGAGGCGTTGCTAGGGGGGTAAGGGGGCTATAGCCCCTGATCCTGTGGTTGTAGCCCCGGATAGAATCTCAGGAGCTACAACCAAAAGACTAGCTAGCCCCCAGTTCCGACACTTCTGACATCAGCGTAGCCCCTGGTCTTTTCCAGACCTAGCAACACCCCTGTTTGTAAGGCACGATTAAGAGACATCAGGATGGCAGACTATATGTAAAAAGGATGCTCAGCAGGCAAGGGCTCTACACAGAGGAAACTTTGCAGGCTCTGTAGTTTTGACGAGGTTTTTTGATGGATATCACTTTAAAGTGGATACCAGGAGACATCTCTTCTTGTCAAATTTAGTTCACACAGGACTTTGGTTTCAATAAGGCTTTTCAATTCTAGATGGCGTCAGTCGGTAAATGGGACTGGATTCGGATCTGCATGAAGTATTTAATGAGCATTGCCTTTTCAAATATTTATCAAAATTTTAGGGTCAGACAAAAAGCAGTCGTTGATATCTTTTATTGGACTAACTGGAAATATTATGTGGTGATGGAACAATGCATTAGCTTTCAAAGTCCCAAAGACTTCATCAGATGGTGGAGAGGGAAATGATGAGGAAAGACCCAAAGGACAGGTCATTCTCAAAACAAAAAAGAACATGTTCAACTTCATTGGTAGAAGGAGAAGTATGCAGGGAATGCAGGTCTGGAATTGCTGTTTTATCCCAATAATCCTAAAACTCCTGGAAGCAGGCAACACTTCTAAAGGTTTGAAAACGGTCCACATTTCACACAGAGATTTGCATTTTAAGAAAACAAATCCTATTCACACGTAACTGTGGAATGTAATATGTTTTTAATGTTATGTATAGGTATTATGAAAGGTTTAAAAACACACACTTGGAAAGCAGGTTCAGTTTTGCATTTTCTTCAAAGTCTACAAGTGTGTTTCGCAGCCTCTATGTAGTGTCGTGTCACTGTAGCGACTTCAATGCTAGGTTTTCCCCGATGGTAGATAATGTGGCATTACAAAATATGATCCCAGTGTGCCTCAAGTTTCACAA
Organism: Ambystoma mexicanum; assembly: GCF_040938575.1. Classification (NCBI taxonomy): domain Eukaryota; kingdom Metazoa; phylum Chordata; class Amphibia; order Caudata; family Ambystomatidae; genus Ambystoma; species Ambystoma mexicanum. The sequence continues at coordinate 859,095,075 of NC_090931.1, read as the reverse complement.
TGGTTGCCTACTTTCTATAAAGTGTGACAAATACAAAATACTCGGCCCATCTTTGAATGGTGCGATGATCACTTTTATCTCTCTGTGTCTCATGCTCAGTAAAGGCCAACCGATTGAGCTTAGGCAGCCAGATCCCAATTTTGGTGTCCTGTGCTCTCACCCATTAGGGGTCCTTATCAGTAGGGTCCAACAGCTTCTGCTGAAAGATAGCACTGGTGAGTTGTCTTCTGACTTTGTTGATGCGATTGAATTGCTGCTCCTGGGCTCAGAGCTGGCCGTCATGTGTCATAAAACCGATATCTGTGCTCAGACCTCTGTCTTTTAGGTTAAGAATCTTCACATACTTGAGCTACCATGTTCCTCTGCATGTGTGGTATTCGGGAGGTTACCTTTTAAAACTATCTGTGATTAGTCAAACCCTCAGACCACCGTGATAGGGTTGCCGTGTGTAGGGGTGGAACATAAGAGCAGCGGTTTGCACCAAGCTACGCTTGATCCACTGCAGCCATTGATACGGGGGTGGGGAAGATGAGCCTCAACTAAACATGCAACACCCAGTGGACTATCAGAAGCTGTCCGGGTAATGTGAGCGGGTTATTGCCACCATGACACACATAAAAGACCATTCCAAACACAGTATGTGCGAATACCTACATTAAGTGTTTTTACTGCACACTGTTGAACACGGGGTGGGGGGCACATATTTTCCCAAAGTTGACTGGGCACTCACCATATTCACCACATTAGCTGAAATGTTTGCGACTGATATCTTAAACAAATTGTCAGAGATGCATGAAGTCAAAGGAAAGGGGCATTGGTCATCTAGAGGGGACCAAACTTTGGGATTTGGTGTGGTTATTAGGGGGAGCCCCCGTTAGGGCACCATGGGCAGATTATGACAGCTGGAGGGATTACAGGGCCTTCCTTCACCAGTTCCTCTATGAGCACTGGTTGCCACACAGGTGTCAAAATGGGCAAATGTACGCGTTCAGGCTGATAACAGTATTCCACAGTCACAATCAGTCCCGCTTGACTAACTATGCCCTGCCCAAACCTCCCAATCATAATTTAAGTACCCTACTGTATAGTAAGTGGTGCTACTCTGAAAAAAGTATTTCCCTTCTCCAGAAGAGCTATTTCATATCTTGTGAAATGGCTGAGCTAGAGAAGAAAATGTGATGAAAGTTAAAGCAGAGCATCAGTGAAGAGGCTTGAATGCAGCACCCATGGCTGCTCACTACTATTTTTAATAGGCAGGGGAACATATAACAAGAGGTGACTTTATTCATGGAGAGTCTCAAACCCAGAGCTCCTGTGGCTGCTTGTTTCCCACGCGAGGGCACTAACCCATGATCCACCAAGTGGGTATGGGCACATTAACCTACTTTCATCCTAATATGCCCGCTGCATTGTTGACATATTACCTCTGCAGACATACACATAAGAGGCTGTGCTTGCGGACAGGGAGCCACCTAGTGCCAAGGTGACAGACCATGCCTTATGCAGCTATATTAGCCACATCTCTGTGAGATCTTTGGAACCAAAACAGGACTGATAGATGCAGATAAAACAACAGATTGGGAAATGTAGTTATGTCTACATGTAACTCTAAAGTAAGGTATGGCAGAATTCCCCGGAACAGAGTGTAGCGCAGGAACATTTGTTAATCCTACGAAAAAGAAAATCAGGGCGGGCCAAGGGGCCGATAGCAAAGTTGAAGCAAAGACAGAACTGGAGAGCATGTACAGTCTGTAGTACTACAGGACAGTTGTCAGAAAGTATGGGCCGGAAAATCCTAGGTATTTATCAGTCACATGCATTGGTGTAACACCATGTGTATCAGTGGCAAAGCCTTCAATGGTAATGTGCCAATTCAGGAGAGGGGGTGACACATTTTCAGGGCCACGAAGGCTGGAGATTGTCAATTGCAGAACCAATGCACTGAATTCTAATCCCAGCGTCCACATCCAATGATCCGGTGTGATTCTGGGCAAACTAAGTTTCCTCTCTTTGTCTGACGTCAGATAGTTGCACTTAGATGTTTGCTCATTCCAGTAGCAAGCACGATATGACATTGGTTAGAAGGAGCTGGTGTGGTCGAAGGAAGACCTACCACAGTGATGAAGAGGCGCATGTTAGGTTCAGTGGGGCATTTGATGCTACCGCAGAGGTGAAGTCCCTAAAGCACACGTCCTACGAGGGGGCAGCCCCAATGATCTGAGCCCGGAGAGCGACGAGCGGAGAGGGGCTATGAGATTCTCTCTGAGGTACTCCTCCAGAGGAGAGCATTGGCCTTCTTATACCTCTTCACTGCTTTCATTGTCATTACTTTTGGAGAACAGCGCTCTATTACCCGGAGGGATGACGTGCAGCCCTCTGGGCAGATGTCCTGGAGACGGGGTATTTCTCATAGAATGTTAATTGTATTGGTCATCTTCATGGAGGGGGCAAGAAAGTAAGGGAGAGACCCCCAGGGGTGATAAAGATAGCAATGGAAAAGCGGGATAACAAGTGAGTGGATTGTGTGGTTTCTGCACCTGGAAATGATCAGGCTACATTCACACAGTGGTTCTTATCAATCATGGATTCCCACGTCTCCCAGTTCCCCTCCGCCCACCTCCAAGTGCTGTGCTCTTCCCGGAGTGTCGTGGTCGCCACAGGCTGCGATTGGAAATCGCACAGTGCTGCCCAAACCCCGTACCTAGTCGGTGGCAGAGGCCTTGCTAAGGGGAGGCTGAGGGGGCTATAGCCCCGGGTCTTTTGGTTGTAGCCTCGGACAGAAGCTCAGAGGCTACAATGAAAAGGCTAGCTAGCCCCGAGCCCCGACAGTCACGACATTAGCTTAGCCCTGGATCTTTTCCAGAGCTAGCAACCCTCCTGGCATGCGGCACACACTTACTGCTGGCCTAACATGCGCGCTATCAATTAGCTTGCGTCAAGCACGCGTTGCTTGCTCACATGCTGTAACAAGCTTCACTTTGGCCTTGGTTCAGTGTGGACCCGCCCCCTCTCCTGTTTCACTCTGTTCCTATGTACTGCGGAATGTACAGTCGAAGCTGTGAGGTAAAGCCCGTGGCACTGCAACGCCAGAGATGTATTTACCTGCCTCTTTTCCAGGCAGGCCTATCCATCTCCCAGCCAAGCGTGTCCCTGTCTCCCTGCTGTATTCACCAAGAGTTATAGCTGTACATTGAGGGATTGCGGGGTTTGAAGAAACTCTCCAGATTTGCATTGTTGCCGTTTCTCATGCCTGTCTTGTCTCCCATCATGCACCGCCGCCTCCCTTCCTATCCGTCGGTCTGCAGCGTCGGCAGCATGGTGAACATATTGGTGGCCCTCTGCATCCTCGTGGGCTACTCCATCACCACCGCCAGCTTTGTCACCTATATCGTCAAAGAGCATCAGAACGGCTCCAAGCGGCTGCAGCACATCTCTGGCATCAGCGAGCCCTGCTACTGGATCACCAACTTCCTCTATGACATGGTATGATATGATATGATAAGATATGATATGATATTTATAACACGCTTAATACCCAGCGGTTTCTAAGCGCGGACCCAGGGATCGAACCTGTGTTGCTCTGTGTCGTCTTGCTTCCAAGGCGCTATCCTCCCGTACAAGTAAGCACCGAGTGCAGCGCAATGGCTTGTAAGGCCTGCCAAAAAGACTAAAAAGCATCCACACAAGTGCTGCTGCATTGTTTCTTTGAATAGACTCAACAACACACATATATATCCGGTGGCGCCCTATGGCTGCATTGTGTATAAACATATCATTTAGAAGAAACCGCACAAACGTGTGTTTTTTCAACGTGAATACTTGTATTTCTCTTTATATAGCATCTGAGTACAATTGTCACTTTAACATGGGGGTATCACTTAACGAGCACCACCCAACAAAAAACACACTAGTGCGAATAGCATAGTCAAAAACAAAGAGTTTTAAAAACCTTACATTTTTCAAATGGTTTTATACAGTCTGTCTTTGTACACACTGTATTCCTAGACTCTATATGTTTCAGTCCTCATGTCAGTGTGGGACCTTCTTCAGGGGAGTAGGTTGTAGGCTGGCCAAGAAGAGAGGCCTTATTATTTGGTAATAGGTCAAAATACAGAGTTCTAGTTGTTGGGTGCTTAAAGCCCTTAATAACAGAAGAGCAGATCACAAAAACGTGTATTACTGTAATTCATTGCAAGTCCTAGGGACAAGGTGGTTGGCTCCCCAGACTCCCCTATCTCTATAGTAGTGTGCCTAGGCTGGAAAGACTTTCTGGACCCTGGATTATGTGGATGACAGTTGCATGCGTAGAAGGAAAGGACATGATGGGTCCTGGAGTTCATTTATCACTCTGGTACCGGGTATGAACGCCTTGATTGGTCACCAATTTCTCTGAATCGTGGTAGAGCCATGCCTGGGTCTGACACTGTGGCTGGACCCTATGTATTCTGCATGGTGCCTGGCTCGGATGAGAAAAACCTAAATAGACACTGGATTCTTTGCCTGGTGCCTTGCCTGGGTGTGACAGGGTAATTAAATACTGGACTAGATGTTCCCAGCGTAACATTATCATTAGGAATGTGTTCTTTGAGGGATTGATCTGCAGGTAAGCACTGGACATCCAGGACTGGATCAATGGGAGGCAGGCCATAAGCCTGTGAAAGTCTTTTATAGAGGATATCTTGAGGTAGAGCTGCTTGTCATCTGCATATGGGTGGATTAGGACGTGATGTCCAGACAGGAGGGTCCCATGCAGTTCCATGTAAAGGTTGAAGATCAAGGGGTAGAGGATGGACCCTTGTGGGATCCCACAAGGGTAGAGTTGGTGATCCGAAGGAATACATTTGGACACATTGGTGGTGGTTAGCAAGGTAGAATTTGAACCAGTTGAGGTTGGTCTCACCAATCCTGTGCAGATATGTAGAATGTCCGTGTCTGGTGATCTGCTGTGTCGAACGCAAATGAAAGGTCAAAGAGAATCAAGAGCCAAGGATGGCCATCATTGTAGAGGGCATTGCCATTCTCCTTGATAGTAGGCATTTCCGGCCTGTATCTAAGTCTGATGCCAGATTGGTAGGACTAAAGAAGATTGTTGGTGTTGTTGTGTTGGATGAGTTGCATAGCTACTGCTTGCTCAAGGATCTTGCCATGGATGGAAAGATGGGTGATGGGGTGGTAGTTGCTGTGGTTGACTGGGTTCAGTGTTGGTTTCTTGAGAAGCGCAACAATGTGTCTGGCCTTGAGGGTCAAGAGGAAGGTGCCTTGAGTGAGGGAGTGTTGATTATTGCCAAGTAAGCTAGGAGTGCTTCAGTCGGAAGGGTCTTGAGTACTGAGGCAGGGAGGATGTCGTCTATGTACGATTTGCCCTTGAGGAATGCTAGGGTAGCAGACAAGTCTTACATGATGAGTGTCTTGAAAGTTGTCCAGGTAGTGGTGGTTTTGCGAGATGGGATGTGTGGCGTGCTGTCAGTTGGGGCTTTGGTGTCTGTGTACTGGTGGATAATGCTTACCTTGTTGATGAAGAAAGATACCATATGCCAACTAAGCACATTCTCTTCATCTTTCTCTCTCAAGCTCTCTCTGCATTGTCGTTCACCCTCTGTAGCTCTCTGTTGTCTCACTCTGTCTCTGTATCTCTGTGGGCGAGAATCAAATTGTCAGGTGCTGGCGCCACCCCAGCCTTTGCTGACTGCATAGTGTCCAGAGAAATAACACAGATATCTTAAGGGAGTGTTGTGTTTTTAATAGTTAACATTGAGAGCAGCAGTGACAGAGGCATTGCCTGAGTTGGGGACAGTAGTGGTATTTGAAGAAATACGTTATTGATGTGTGTGCTCTGCAGGAATATTACCATCACACTGAGGGTGCTTTGTTCTATGTGGGAGTTTAGGGTGAGGTAGAGAGGCTCTGCAGCGAATTTTGGTGTTCTGACAGGCCTTTTACCGGAGCAGAGAGCCAGAAGGCAGGGTCTACAATTGTGTTTATTTTCTAATATTTGTTCATTATCAGTGTGTGCAAATTGCAACAAATGTGCAGCATTTCAAACCAGTAGCTTGCATTCAAAATTAATAATTGCCTTGATGCTCATAGAAAGACCACATAATTCATGTTAATCTAGGCACTACCTTTTCCAAGAAGGGCATTTTAGAAAAAATGGTGAATATTCTCAGCACAAGAAGCTATTAAAAGAAAAACTATTTGATTCTAATAAAATTGTAAACTGTCCCTTTTTAAAATTTTGCAATGTTCCTTTCTAATGATCACTTTTAGTATATATTGGAGTCATAATAAAAATTGGAATTGTCCTACTGAGCAAAGCACATTATCAAAACCTAGCGTCACCATCTAAATTCATTTCATAGAAAATTAGCATTCCAAGATTGACAGACTCGCACACTTTGAATGCAATTTCTTTAAGTGCTCCTAAGAGGAAAAGGGAAAGGGACAAACAGCACCAACAGGGGCTCCTGTATGCTTTGCATAAAATCAAAGAGCACTTCCGGGGCATGTAAAAAACACAGATCTTTATATTTCACACTTATGTCTGTGCTAAAACGGTTGTAAGGTTGAATCACTAAGTACATAACCCACACTGGGCTTGGTGCACATTTCATTTTTCTCCACCTCATGCTAATATTAAAGAGTCTGTGACCTTGAACAATATGCATTCTTCGGACAGCCTGAGGGCTTGGATATGAGGGTAAAAGGTCTGTGCTACATGTCACTCCGTTTGGGTCCCTGCTTCACAGAATTATAGTTGTGAAGAGGTCTGTTTTCAAGGCAAGGATGGCTGTGTCCATGCCCAAAGGTCAATGAGCAAACATCCTCAGAGAATCATATATATAGCAACTGCAAGAAAGTTATGGCGGGTTTGAAAAGGTTTGAAAAAAAACCTTTCACCTGAAATGTGAAAATAGGAAAATCCATTGGAGACAAGTCACATACTCGATGGCTAGTAGGGGCACTGGTTGGTTATGCACTGCATTTCCTGTATCTCTATGGCGCTGTGCCCGGATGTAACCGTCCGGATGGCTGCAGGTAGGCTATAAACAGTGTTAACAAAGGGCATGATAAGAGTGCATCTTGGAATCAATCTATGTGTTGTAATGATTTGAATTCACAAGCCATTACTAATTTCACAACAGTAGCCCCTCCACCTCATTTTGTTCATTGTCTCTTTCTTTAGCTCCTCTATATGGTGCCTGTGGCTCTATCGATAGCAACCATTGCCGGTTTCAAGTTGCCTGCCTTCTACGACAATCAGAACCTTGGGGCAGTGTCTCTTCTCTTCACGATGTTTGGGTGAGTATCGGTTTCCGGGTCACTTGTGTGTTTCCTGAAGCTCTCCCAAACAACGGTCGCTGTTGCCAAGTCAGCTTCTTACAAGACTTTTGGCTTGTTTTTGCCCAATGTCACTTATCATTTTTACAGTTTACGCTAGTTCCGGCCACCTGCTGCACAAATGATTGGCTGCCTGCTTCTGTCTGGTTGGTTCAGAGGCTGAATAACAGCTTCAATCGGATAGAACGGGCAGCATATCAGGTGTCCAGAGACTAGGAACCTTCCACGAAAAAGGGGACGCCCCATCTCCCTCTTCCCGACCGAATCATTCACCATCTTGGAACAGAGCTTTCCAACAGTGTTCTGTAAACCGACATTTAAAAAAAACTATTTTCTATGATTATCAAAAAATAACTTACTTCATAAAAAAATATATTACGTACAATCTGTGTGCTTTCCAAGAAATACAAGGACATTAAATGTTGAGCTTATTTTTCCTTCAGACCTGGCCACCCTGCCAATGGTGAACAGTGCGGCCTACTCCGAATATATACAGGAAGTGTAAAGGGGAGAGGATCCCCATCCAAAAGAGACAGCGAGGTCTTCAGGAGGACAGCCTAGAAGTCTAGAAGTCACATGGCGATCGCTTTAGACTATGGGGGTTGGGGGGATATTCCTGAAAATAACTTTCTAAAAAAAATACAAGAATGTATTGTTTTCGTTTTCTATTAGTTGCCCACATTGACTTCAGCTTCAAAGTCATTACAATAACATATGATGAAACCAGCCGTAAAGGTCTTCATTGTAAGGGTTCTGAAGCTGCCGGAAGTAGGCCTTTAAGCGCTGTGTAAAGCATACAGCAAACTCTGCAGACAGCAACCGCTACATTAAGCCACTGCGCCTCATTATAATTTTGATGGTTCAGTCAATTTTTGTGGTAATTCAGGTCTTGTCCATTTTTTGGACCGCAACGGAATTACCGCCAATGTTGCTGTGAGTTTGGAAGTGAAGTGGTGGATTTACCTCCAACACATAGATGTAGGTAAGCTCTCCATTGGTCGGAGTTACCATGTCTGAATTAAAGCTCAGATCCAGCCATTTCCACATAAGAAGATGCACTGCTGTTACCACACTCGTAATCCTGCAGCCAATTGCTGAGTGACGTTAACGGTACACAGGTTTGTCAGTAATACCATCAGAAATACCGCCAAGCTCGTGATGAAACCCACTGTGCTGTACAGCATGTTTCAAGGGCCGTGACCATGACGAGGATTCAGTCCAAAACTTCCTTGAGACAAATCCTCACACGGGGAACACTTAACGACACGGGGAACACTTAATGAGGGAAGGACTATAAATGACAAATCCCTCTGGCTCACGAAGGACAGTAAGGAGTGGCCGCAGCAAGGGTAATCCGAGGAGACACTGCGCAGTGACCCTGGGTGCTCTGATAAGTGGGGGCAGACCTGTTGGTCTTTCCCAGGCAGTACTTTTTATGCTGCCTTTGTCTCTGAGGCCCTCGATGCCTTTAATGTCCTCGACGGCTTTATTACATTCATACATTCAACAGCTCCATGCAGCTTAGTGCCCCATGATGCCGTCCAAGCCTTCAAATGCACCCTAATGCTCGCTACACCTCCCAGATCCACCAATGCACGTCTTATGCTTTGTATGGCTTTAGTCCACCTTTCTGCCTTTGCATGCATTCCATGCCTTTCTCTCACCATTCGGCTTTCCATGCCTTCCACGCCCTGTAATCCACCTTTCTGCCTTTGCATGCATTCCATGCCTGGCAATCACTGTTCTGCTTTCCATGCCTTCCACTCCCTGTAATCCACCTTTCTGCCTTTGCATGCATTCCATGCCTGGCAGTCACCGTTCTGCTTTCCATGCCTTCCACGCCCTGTAATCCACCTTTCTGCCTTTGCATGCATTCCATGCCTGGCAATCACTGTTCTGCTTTCCATGCCTTCCACTCCCTGTAATCCACCTTTCTGCCTTTGCATGCATTCCATGCCTTTCTCTCACCATTCGGCTTTCCATGCCTTCCACGCCCTGTAATCCACCTTTCTGCCTTTGCATGCATTCCATGCCTGGCAATCACTGTTCTGCTTTCCATGCCTTCCACTCCCTGTAATCCACCTTTCTGCCTTTGCATGCATTCCATGCCTGGCAGTCACCGTTCTGCTTTCCATGCCTTCCACGCCCTGTAATCCACCTTTCTGCCTTTGCATGCATTCCATGCCTTTCACTCACCATTCTGCTTTCCATGCCTTCCTCTCCGTGTAATCCACCTTTCTGCCTTTGCATGCATTCCATGCCTGGCAATCACCGTTCTGCTTTCCATGCCTTCCACTCCCTGTAATCCACCTTTCTGCCTTTGCATGCATTCCATGCCTGGCAATCACTGTTCTGCTTTCCATGCCTTCCACTCCCTGTAATCCACCTTTCTGCCTTTGCATGCATTCCATGCCTGGCAATCACTGTTCTGCTTTCCATGCCTTCCACGCCCTGTAATCCACCTTTCTGCCTTTGCATGCATTCCATGCCTGGCAATCACTGTTCTGCTTTCCATGCCTTCCACTCCCTGTAATCCACCTTTCTGCCTTTGCATGCATTCCATGCCTTTCACTCACCATTCTGCTTTCCATGCCTTCCTCTCCGTGTAATCCACCTTTCTGCCTTTGCATGCATTCCATGCCTGGCAATCACCGTTCTGCTTTCCCTGCCTTCCACTCCCTGTAATCCACCTTTCTGCCTTTGCATGCATTCCATGCCTGGCAATCACTGTTCTGCTTTCCATGCCTTCCACTCCCTGTAATCCACCTTTCTGCCTTTGCATGCATTCCATGCCTGGCAATCACTGTTCTGCTTTCCATGCCTTCCACGCCCTGTAATCCACCTTTCTGCCTTTGCATGCATTCCATGCCTGGCAATCACTGTTCTGCTTTCCATGCCTTCCACTCCCTGTAATCCACCTTTCTGCCTTTGCATGCATTCCATGCCTGGCAATCACTGTTCTGCTTTCCATGCCTTCCACTCCCTGTAATCCACCTTTCTGCCTTTGCATGCATTCCATGCCTGGCAATCACTGTTCTGCTTTCCATGCCTTCCACGCCCTGTAATCCACCTTTCTGCCTTTGCATGCATTCCATGCCTGGCAATCACTGTTCTGCTTTCCATGCCTTCCACTCCGTGTAATCCACCTTTCTGCCTTTGCATGCATTCCATGCCTGGCAATCACTGTTCTGCTTTCCATGCCTTCCACTCCGTGTAATCCACCTTTCTGCCTTTGCATGCATTCCATGCCTGGCAATCACTGTTCTGCTTTCCATGCCTTCCACGCCCTGTAATCCACCTTTCTGCCTTTGCATGCATTCCATGCCTGGCAATCACAGTTCTTATGTCTATGCCTTTTATGCACATTTTTCTCAATGTCATTTATTATGCAATGTCGATCTATGGTCCTCTGGAAACTCACAACTGAGCAACCTGGCACATCCAGACTGGCCCAAGCACTATAAGGCCATACCAATGACAGGTGGCATCAATGTGTTTTCCCCTCAAGCTGTTTTTGCCGAAACCAGTTCCATGGGTTAAGTTTTGGCTCAGCAGGGAAACACTTTGCTGGGCCAGCTCTGCCGCCTGGCCGTTCTGAGATTCACGTGACACCCCAACAATCTCCAGTGGCTTGCTTCTCACTTTCGGTGCTTAATTTGTGGGGTGTTTGCCAGGGCTGAGCCCTGGCACTTATTTCTGGGCCCCGTCACTTACTGTCTCGGGCTCAGTTTGACTATGATGTGGTGTTTTGGCAACTTTCTTATTGTAACTGCCTGTCACATAATAAACACTATAGAATCAGAACAAAATGTAAATGATGATTGTGTTTAAAGACACACTTAAACATTTGTCCCAAGTCAAGACACAACGAGTATGTTATTTTATGCATATGTTGATTGGTATTTGTAAATCACACATCTGCCATAGTGACCAAGTGCATCCTTCAACCAGAATAAGATGGTGGGAGTTGTAGCTTTGATCCCTTATATGTTGACAGCATGGGGCGCAGCCATTGGTGGTGGCAACACTATGCAGGGAGCTGCCCATCCTGACGTGTCAGGGGCGTGTTGGAAAGTATTTGGGCCCTGGCACATCTTTTTTTTTTACAAGTTAAGCGCTGACTTTCCCCAACCAAATCCCTCTTCTCATGTGGAGGACACCTCCGTCATCCCAGGACTCCTGCCGGGCCCGCAAACTCTGGGCACGCCCTTTCTGTCCCACTGACTCACACCCGGCCTTCAGAAAAACGTACCCCCCATCCTCACCCCCTGCACTGTCCGCTCCTTATCTCCTCAGCCCGCTGCCACCAATGCTGCTCTGGGTGTCCTCGGTGCATACAGGATTTCACCAAAGCTCACTATTTGGTAAAGGCCACCTGTTGGGAATAAGGGTTCGGCGAAAGTGGGCTGAATGAGGACTCTATAAAAGACACACGACAGTAACAGTGCATTAGTATTTATTTATTCATTAGCATTTATAGAGCGTGTATCAGCCCTTAGGCATCGTGGCGCTGTTACAGAAATACGTGCTGGTTACATAGGAACAAACATATCACTAATCGTTAGCAGGGTATGCAAAAATACAATACTTGGATGCATGTGCATGCTATTTCACAGGGTATGCATAGACCGAACTTAGTTACAGTAGAAGGCAAGGTGGATGGAGGTGGGGGATATAGATAAGAGTGGTGAGGGTGTGGGGAGAGGGGCTAAATCAATAGGGTAGTTTTGAGGGTTTCGAGGAAGGTGGAGAGTGCAGGTTCAGTTCTTAGTGCTTTGGGTAGGGCATTCCAAAGCTTGGGCGCTATGTGAGGAAAGCTGATGCCACCGGCGTTGGCTCTTTCGATAGGGGGTACTCGGAGTTTATTGGCGTGCTTACTTCTTTTGGGGTGTGTGGAAGGGTCTTTGGTGATGGTGTCAGCTAGGTATGATGGGGCAGTGTGATTGATGCATTTGTGAGTTAGGGTAAGTATCTTGAAATTGATTCTTTCCTTAACTGGAAGGCAGTGGGCGGCTCGCCTGGCTTCGGTGATGTGTTCCCTTTTAGGGATGCTGAGGGCTGCGCGGAGCGCATTGTTTTGTACTACCTGCAGTCTGTGGAGGTTTAGGTTAGAGGGGCCTGCAAGGAGTGCATTACAATACTCTAATGTAGCTCCTATCGTGGCCCAGGCGATAGAGAGGTGGTTTTGAGTGGTCAGGAAGGGTTTTATGGCATTTATGAGTTTGGTGGTGTGAGCAGATGCTGAGGCAATGGCGTTGACCTGACATGTTATCAAGAGGGTTGAGTCTAGGTATACACCAAGGGTTTTTACGGTAGTGGAGACAGGTATGGTGGAGTTGTCAATGGTGAAGTTATTATACTTTTGATCAAGTTTGGGTAGTATCTCTTTGGGGCCAAGGAGGATGATCTCGGTTTTATCCCCATTTAGGCAGAGTCCATTGGTTGCCATCCAAGTTTGGATGGACGTGTAGATTAGAAGGAGGGCTGCTGAATCCTGGTCGTAGGAACCAGTAAGAGGGAGTAGTACTTGTGTATCGTCGGCATAGTTTGTGTAGGCAATGCCGAGCACATCCAGTTTATCGAAGAGGGGCTTCATGAATAGGTTGTAGAGGGTGGGAGCGGTACATGGCCCCTGAGGTGCTCCGCAGTGGATGGTGGTAGGAGGTGCATTGGCTTCATCAGACTAGACCTTCATGGCTCTGCCCTTTAGAAAGGAGGTTATCCATGAGGTGGTGTTTGTGAAGAAGTGGGCTGCATTGGATAAATGCAAGGTCAGGATGTTGTGGTCAACCAGGTCAAATACAGCAGAGAGATCCAGGAGTAGCAGGAGTGCTGGTTTGCCTGTGTCCATCATTTTGGTGATTTGTTTTTTTAAATCTAGGAGGGCGGTTTCTGTGCCATGGCCTTTGCAGAAACTTGACTGACTTTTTCCTAGGATGGCATTGGATTCGAGGTAGTGTTGGATTTGGGAGTGTGCAGCTTTGTCAAGGATTTTAAGAAGGAAGGGGACTGTGGTAATGGGTCGGTAGTTGTTGGAGCAGACAGGATCCAGAGACGGCCTTTTTAAGAGGGGACGGACCCATGCTCCTTTTAGACTAGATGGTATGGAGCCGGTGAAGGAAGCATTAATGAATGCAGTGATGATGCGGGTTAGTGCTTCGGTGCATTGTTTGATGATGGCTGTGGGGCATATGTCTCCTTTACATGTGGATGGTTTGATGTTTTGGAGAGGTCTGTTACTTCCTTTTCGGTGACTTCTCTAAAGGCGAAGAGAGGAGTGTCAGGGTGAGGCGTAGATATGATAGAGGTGTGCATGTTGACATGATTTGGGAGAGCTTCGCGCTGTGATTGAATTTTATCTTGGAGTAGTTTGATTTTGTTGAGAAGGGCTGCCTGGATGTTGGAACACCATACTTCATCTTTGTTGATTTTGTCTGGGCTAGTGGAAGGGGTCAAAAGTTCTTTAAAGAATGAAAACATTTCTTTGGACTTGGAGTTGGCAGAGGAGATTCTGAGGTTTAAGGATTCGGATTTGGCTTTGAATATAGCTTTTTTGTAGATTAATGCAGTGTCTTTGAATTCTGGCCGGGTGGAGGGGTTGGGTGTGGATTGCCATTTTGCTAGGGCCCTGCGTTTGTTGGTGCGTAGGTTTCAGAGTTCATCGGTGAACCAGCCGTTGGTGTGCATGGAGTTTTTCTCCTTCTTATCTTCAAGAGGGGCAATGGATTTGATGGCTTTAGTGAGGGTACGTGAGTAGATGTTGGCAAGAGAGGAGTGGTTGTTCACAAGTGGGGGTTTCAGTTCTGGAATGTCTAGAAGAGGGAGGGGATTAGCTTCAGTAAGTTTTTTTGAGCTTCGTACTTTAGCTGCGGGGCACAGGATAGTGTTTTGGGGGGTCTGGAGGGAATGGTGAATTGGATGCAGTGGTGATCCGTCCATGGGAGAGGTGCTATATTTGTGATGGTAGATGAGCAGTTGTGTTCTGCAATCCAGTCAATGGTGCGCCCTTTGTCGTGTGTTGGCTCAGTAACTCTGTGTGTGAACCCTAAGTCCGACAGCTCTTTGGCAAATGCGGCTGCAACTTTGTCCTTTGTATCAAGCAGGCCTAGGTTGATATCTCCCAGTAGGATGGTTTTAGTGGAACTTTTAAAGTTGTTGCCTAAGATCAGTAGGAGTTGTTTTTGGTAGTTGGGAACTGTGCCAGGTGGTCTGTATGTGATCAGAATATTTATGGTGTAAGAAGTGGAAAGTGTAAGTTTGGCATTGAGGAGGTCAGCATTGCTTTCCCATTGTTAGTTGCAAAGTCTGATGGCAAGTGTCTCTTTGGCGATAAGAGATACCCCACCGCCTTTGGATGACTTACAATCCTGTCTCAGGGTGGTGTATCCTTCGGGGAGGGCTAGCGAGATGGCTGGCCCTGAGGCTTCATGGAGGCATATTTACATGACGGCCAGGAGGTCGAGGTCATGGTGGGTGGTGAGATCACTGATTTTGAGTGCGTGGGTGGGGGGAGAACGAGTGTTGATGAGGGTGCACTTGAGGATCAGGCAGTGGGAGGGATTTTTGTGGAACTGAGCAGGATGGTGGTTAGTGGTATGGTATGAGGATGTGGCTGAGGTAGGTTTGAGCGGGAGGGTGGGAGCGATGCTGGTGGAGGTGAGCTGGAGTGAGAGCTGTGTGTGGTGAGTTGAGGGGGGATGTCGTAGGACTGGTGTCTGTTGAAGGTGGGAGAGTGGGGGGGTATGCATGTGCGGGTGCTTAGACAGAGGTTTCTGTGGCTTGTAGTGATGGGTAAGCAGGGGTGAGTGTTGGGTTCTGAGCGTGCCCTGAGCCTAGTGAGTCTTGTTTGTAGAGGGGTATGACTCTCTGGCTTGACTAGGAGGTTGCAAGGTATGGAAGCCGATGATGAAGATGTGGTGGATTGGTGTAGTAATGGAGAGGAATGTGCATCAATGAGTGGTGGCAGCATGCTGGTGTTGAACCAGTAAAAGGCTAGGCTGAGAGATAGTGATAGAGTATGGAGATGTGTGGTGAGGGAGCTCTGTGTGGGTTTTCGTGATTGGGTGCGGACTGGCCTGCAGTCAGTGATGCGATACATTTGTCTAATAGGAATGCAGGCATCGATTAGGCAGTATAGGATGGATAGGGTGCGGGGGTGAGCTGCGTAGATCGTAGCTCAAGATGGCTCTGGCAGTATGGGTGCAGTACATCAACTAGTAAACAGTTGGTCAGGTTAATCTGGGCAGTATGGGCGCAGTACATCAATTAGTGAACAATTGGTCAGGTTAATCTGGGCAGTTTGGGTGCAGTACATGAATTAATAAGCAATAGGGCGCAGTACATGAATTAATATGCAATTGGGCACAGTACATGAATTGATATGCAATTGGGTGCAGTACATGAATTAATAGGCAATTGGGCGCAGTAGATGAACTAATAAGCAATTGGGGAAGTACATGAATTCATAGGCAATTGGGCGCAGTACATGAACTAATAAGCAATTCGGCGCAGTACATGAACTAATAGGCAATTGGGCGCAATACATGAACTAATAAGCAATTGGGCGCAGTACATGAATTAATATGCAATTGGGCGCAGTACATGAATTGATATGCAATTGGGGAAGTACATGAATTCATAGGCAATTGGGCGCAGTACATGGATTAATAGGCAATTGGGCGCAGTACATGAACTAATAAGCAATTGGGCGCAGTACATGAACTAATAGGCAATTGATTTTAGGCGGATTTCGTCATTAGAACATAGTATGTAGAGCTGGCATACAAGTGTGCTTGCATACGGTGAGTACTTTAGGTAGTATGTGGCACAGCGAAGGATGCGGGCAGTACAAAAGCATGTGTTGTGCGGAGGGCAAGAGTCACAGCAGATACTGAGACCGCTTGGTAGCAGTTTTTAGGGCAGTTGTGGACCAGCGCTATGGTGAAGATACGTCATGGAACAGGTCCCACTGTGGAAGTTCATTACAGGAAAGAGCTGTGATGCAGATTCGAGCAGAGATCAGTGTTTCAGAGTAAATACTGGCTGGTGGATATATCTTTTGATAACATTGCGGTCAGGTTACATGTAAGAGATTGTAGATGTATACTCACGGGTAAGACATGTTTATTAGAAGCAGGGGGACCGACCGTCGGCACGTCGGACATGGACAGACACAGACAGGCCCTTATGCTTCGCCCTTTGGCTTGCGCCTACCAGTTGAGTCGGGGGGCGGGTATAGAGTGGCACAGCTAATCCAAGGCCTGAGGAGCTGCTGGGCAGGTCGGTGCGGCACAGATGTTAACAGGAAGTGCGGCCATTGATCACCTTGGACTTAATGGCTGCTCAATAGGGGAAGGGGCAGAAATCCCTCTTAATATTGCGGATTTCGATTAAAATCCTACAATAATGCAGCAATGCAAGGCGCATCAATTGTGGAGGCGGGATTGGGCAAAAAGGAGCATGCCCCACTTGTCGTCGTCGAGTCGGCAGATGACTCGTGGCTTCTCCGGTATGTTGCTGGAAGGGGAGAGAAGGCTCCTGCCCTCTCCTCTCGGCGCGGCGAATGTTGTGTGGGAAAAACTGACCCAGACAGGCCCTTATGCCCTTATGCTTAGTAGTTCCTGTGAGTACGCCATCATAAAGGCCCCCATCAATAATGAGACACAGACTCAGTCGTTCCGCTTTGGGAGTCTGCAGCCGTTCTGCCTCACATGCCTGCAGGAGCTCCTTTTATTAGCTTGGGCCATGACACAGTCATGGCCCATCTTAAATGGGCAATACACGTGGGAGGGACACATCCCCTTAAAGGGACCATGCAAATGGGAGGGTCACCCATCACACTCCTCCTTTTTCATAACAAACATAACTTTTTCATATGCTAAAACATACATGCGTCCCGCCTGTTACAGAACGACAAACTACTTCTCACTTCAGACCTTTCGAAATAACCAAACACTAAAATATAGCACTAGCACATACCTAGTTAGCTCAAAATAGTTACAAGTCTACCACACGCTAACCACTTATCAACATACTCCGCGGGTGAAAGTCACGGTTGGTGAGCTGCCGGTGGAATGTCGGCAGTTCTCCCACATTTTACAAGACCCTTTATTCACCTGGGGTTCGGAACTGCAACTACTGACAAAGCGCCAAGGTTGGCAGCTGGCCCTACGCACAACTCACAACTGCGGGGCCACCGCTTCACCTTATTGTTCTTTACTGAGACCACTCTAAGCATGTGACTACTATGCAGGTTCACAGCAGCAAACACACAGGATTACAGAGTCCTCTTTAAGCAATTGCAGGGCTGCAGGATACCCGTTCTTCTTCCACCAGCATCTGCTCAGGAGTCACTTCCCGGGTCCAGGTCCAATGAAGGTACCCTACATGGCTGGCAAAGCCGCACCTGGTGGATGCCAGGGGCCACCTCGGCATAGTTCCCTGCTGTTCAGAGCAGAGGGACACCGGTCACCGGGCGTCCACGCTTCTCCACGTGCTGTTGGTGGGGCACGCTGCTGTTAATCGGGCATGGGGTGGCAGGACATCACTTGCCCCTTCTCCGGCGATGTTCCCCAGTCCGGAATGTCTCTTTCCATCAGGAGCGCAAGAGGGCGCACAAGCACTCATGCTGAGCTGCAACCCATTTCTAGCCTGATGCACTGATTCCTGGGATTGGGGTCCAGGGCTGCCTGGTCTTTCGATGGCATGGCATACAGGGTGTCCTTGGTGATCCGCAGTTGGGGGCCATCAGTTTGGCAGGAAGGGTGGCTCGTGTTCTGCTGGCACTAGGACGGGAGAGGACCACATCTCTGCTCGTTGGCCTTCCATTTTTCTTTGCTGTTGCAGTGCACCCGTCCTTGTCTGGCTGGCAACGCTGGGCTGGATTGGCATCACCGGTGGGTGGTGGAAGCCACCCTCCTGGATCATCTGACAGCACCCAGCGCCCCCTCCTCGGAGTTGGGGCCCCACACTTTGTTCATCCCTGCGGTACCCAGAACACCGGATGTCCCGGCACCCATGACTGTGACCCGTGCGGGGCGTGAGGTGAGAGTCCCACTTTGGCCATGGTGAGTCCATGGTTGGTGCTGGGTCGGTGCCATACCTCAATTTTACAGGGCGGTCATTGGTGCACAGAGTCATTTGTCCATTCCGGGCAGCACTCTGGGCACTGCACCAGTGATTAGGTACATGATGCGCAGAGTGCAGCACTCCCAGGTGCACTGTGCCTGGAGCAACGCTGCGGCGCTTGTGGGTCAATTCTGCCCTGCAGCCAATGTCGACATGGCGTATGTGATCACTCCCATTCCTCTGCATTGAATGGACTCATCCCGAACTGCCCAGTGCACCGCTTCTTCATGGGAATGTCAGGGTCACCCGTGTTCGCTGGTCAGACCCCATGGTGGTTGGACTCAAGGGGGCAGGTAGGTATCTCCCCAAGCCCACGTTGGCCTGGTCCTTTGGCCTGATGGCACGCCGGGTGATGTTGGCAGACAGGGCCACCAACTCCATGGTCCTCAGATGGTCTGGTAGGGGACCTTCATGGCAGGGTGTCGAGGCCACCTGCAGGGCCGGCAAGGAGTCTTCCCTGTTGGGGGTGTCCTGTTTCTCGATGGCAGTGTTATTCAGGTGTACAGTGCACAGGGCGTAGGATGCTGAAATGTTCCGTCTCGGGGTTCTGATGAGGGTGGAAGTCCCCTGTTGAACACAACATGGCTATTGTTGGTTCTGGTGCAATGCCGCCCCCGATCACCAAACTGCTACCTATTGTGCGCCGCGGCTATCCCTCGTTCAGGCAGGGGTGCGTGCCCGTGGTAGTGGGACACTCGTGACAGGGCGATGCCGGTAATGAGGCACTGAGAGTGGAGTAGGCAGCCACATGTTTATTGTTCAGCTCCTCTCCCATGGAGGCATGGAGCATTTCCTTGTTGGCTCCACTAGGCTGGGCTCATTAAAAGGGGCCTTTTATTTTCCAGGGCTCCGGCGCTGGGGCGCTTCTGCGAGTCACCGCCTCCAGGCCTGGGTCCTCTTGGGCTTCCTGCGGTGCCGGTTGCAGCCTGGTTGTCGGAGTTCGCCTCCTGCACTGCTATAGGCCCCGGGATGGTGCCAGGGAGCTTTGGCGGTGTCACGTCACCTGACAGTGTCACCCCGAGCCGGGGAACCCACCTCCCAAATTCTGCTCCAAATGGAGCACCTCGTACAGTTCACCGCCGGGCCCAGGATTTGTAGAGGGCCCTGCACACCGTCATTGATACTCTGACATGTGGCAAAATGTCACTGCACTTTTTCTTCTCCCGGCAAGAGTGCGCACCCATGGTAGTGGGTCACTTGTAATAGGTCAGTGCTGGTAGTGTGGCGCTGGGAGTGGTGTGGGCAGCCACATGTCTGTTATTCAGCTCTCTCATGCAGGAACAATATCCACAATACTGGCCCAAGGATGTGACACCCCTGCCCCTCTCACCATTACTGGTGTCTTGGATTGCTTATCAGGCGAGGCAAACAACTTTCCAGCAGTCACCCGTTTCTTGTTGTGCAATGGCCGTGGGTGACCCAGCACAGCGTGGAGGACGGGGGCAAGCTCCTCCTCATTTTCCTCGCTCCGACGAGGAGTACTTGGTGTTTCGCCCAGAGGGCTGCAGGTCAAATGGCCGCCACTTCTTCTCGGAGCACCGCAGCAATGCTCCCGACAGGAGCACTTTTTTTTTTTCGTTTTTTTTTTTTTTAATACGACCGCCGGGCCCGGGATTCTTGTGGGGGTCCAGCGGCTGCACCACACGAGGCAGCACCACCTCCCGCAGGGCGGAGACCCATCAGGCATTAGCCCTAAGCGAGAGCAGGCGATCCTGCTGCCCGGCAGCCCTGGACCTCGATGAGGGCTGCCGGCGCAGCTCACCCGCCGTGTCGGGCCCTTCTTCTCCCCCGCAGGAGATTCCCACTGTCGTGGCCTGGGTCTTGCAGGCCCTCCCTCTCCGCAGCACGGCGGGGCTTGGATGTCCCCTCTTCCTCGCGGTAGCGGCAGCCGCCGGGCATTTCCTTTTTGTGGCAGCGGGCGCCGCAGCGGTTGGGCTGGCTCCCTCCCCATCAGCATGCCAGATGCCACAGGGGCAGGTTGGCTCCCTCCCTGGCCGCACAAGCACCCTCCTCCCAGAGGGCTGCGGCCAGGGAGGACCCAACTGCCGATTTCTCTCCAGAGGTCTCCTCTTCTTCTCTCCGCCCGGTGCAAGGGCAGCACAACCCGTCGGTTTTCGGCGAGATGCCACGGGGGCTCCGTCGGCTGTTGTTTTTGGTGTGGCATCATGCCGCGCGGTGGGATGTGGGCTGGATCCTCCCCTTTTGGGGCCGCACCAACCTTGTCTTTGCGGTGGAGCGCCGCGGGGGTGTGTGCGCCTCACCGCGGGGTGGCCCGGGCCCACATCACCCACGCTGCGACGGTGAGGCGCAGGCCAAACTGGACCCGCGGTGGGGTCGGATGCTCTTCTTCCCCCCCCAACACTCACTGGCAGCAGGGGCGGGCTCGTGGACTCGTTGTCCTCGTCGTCATTGTTGGGGGTGGCCTGCCATGGACATCCTGCAGGGGCCCCTGGGTGCTGTGATCTTCACCACCCGACAGGACCGGTACCTGTGTGTGTTGGGGCCTGCCATGGACATCCGCCAGGACCCCTGGTGCTATGGGACATCAGCACCATGAGGTGGGGTCACAGCCTGCCAGGCCCCTGACCATGTGGACCTCGGCTGCCATCCTGGCATGCGGGTCCCACGGCATCAGGGCATGGAGGCCTGTGCCTCCACGTGTAGGCCTGCGGACTACATCAATAATGAGACACGGAATCAGTCGTTCCTCTTTGGGAGTCTGCAGCCGTTCTGCCTCACGTGCCTGCAGGAGCTCCTTTTATTAGCTTGCGCCATGACACAGTCATGGCCCATCTTAAAGGGGCAATACACGTGGGAGGGACACATCCCCTTGAAGGGGCCATGCACATGGGAGGGTCACCCATCACACTCACCATCCTGATTGCAGCCCAGATGCGTGATGCTTACTCTGAAAGTATGTATACATATATATTGTTTTTATTTCTATGCATTTCAAATCAAATGTGTGATAAACGGCAAAACTTAAAAGTGAAATTGCATACGTGAAACACATATTTGATCATTATTGATAACTTTATTGTTGTGTGTTGCCTCGTGGACACACGGGCCACCCGGATCAGTGCTGTGGGGACACAGCACGCCAGGATGTTGCTGTGCTCACACAGCAGGACAGTTGACGGAATCACCCGGGCCTTAGCACACAGATCCGTGATCACACGTATTAAACATACACAGGGACGTGGCAACACTGAATGACGTTAAATGAGACACAGACACGAAGTTGCCATTCATGGAGTCCACTGCTCATACTAACTGCACATGCCAGCATGAGCTCCTTTTATTAGGAGCACGCCATGACAGAGTCATGACTCACCACTTTAAAGGGGAAATCACCACTCCTTTTCAAGAACAACAAATCAAACAACAACCTTATGCATCAAGCATGTTAACCAACATTTCAGCATTGGGTGCATTCAAGTCTGGGTACCCATCTCGCTAACTTCCTGGGACAAAAGTCCTGCTCTTAAGCTGATGGTCTTCTGTTCCTGGGTCAAGCACATCACTCAGTTCATCCCATGGAGTCCTGACCCAGGCACCAGGTAGGACTCTGACGCCAGAATGTTCGATCTGCCCATCATCCTGGCCCCGATGGCGTGTTTCCCAAGAGGGGCTCTCCACCAAGGCAGCACGTCCACCTGAGGTCGCCACCACATACTCTCCTGCATTGATGGCCTGGGGGGGGCTTGGCTCGGGGGTTTGTGTGTCCTTCTCAGTTGGACATCTCCATACCCCTTTTCCTCCACCTCTGATGATGCGCCTTCGTGGACCGGACAGGGCGACCAGTTCTATGCTGGATGTCTCACCATGTGTGGTCTTTCCTAGAGAGCTGCAATTGTCGGAGACGTTCCCTGGAGTTCTTAACTTCTTCAATCCCAAAGTCTTTGTGGTATTCTCAGATGCATCTGTGTCTGTCGGGTGTCGGGACTATAGTGCTTTTGGTGTCGATGCACGTATCGCTCTTAGGCTGGTGTTCAAAATCCTGGAGACTGAAAACAAAGAAAACATCTTATTCCCCCACTTAGGCTCTCTGCCTTCTATTGGCCTGATCTTAGTAATGGACTGTTTGGGTCGGTGGTCCCCCAGTTCTCGGTCTGGCACATTCTGTTGAGGGGTTGGCTGGTGACGGGGTTCCAGATACATCTAACCCAACTAACGGCACTAGTGATCCCGGTTGGCGGGTTATTCTTTCTACCTCAGGGACATCGTCTTCTGCGTCCCTATGGCGATGGAGAGGTGATGTCATTCCCTTTACTTTGTCCGGGTGCTCTGACCTCTCAAATAACCTTGGCACACAGTTGTCACTGTCGTCCTGCTGGACCAAACTGCTGGATACTTGGCATATAGGATCACTCTACCAAGACTCTGGAGTTAGAAGCTGGGGCCTCCAGCCAGTGTCTGCCATCCTGCCAATGCTAAAGCTGAGGGCGCACAAGCACTCACAAGGATATGCAACCCCCACCCTTACACACCAGCCATGCACAGACGCGGGTGGATCTTCTGCCACAATACCAATGCTGCAGAGGAGGGTGCACAAGCACTCACACGGAGCTGCGACCCTTCCTCCATGTAGACCCATGTGCCGGCACTGATGTTCTTTCTTTCCCGCAGTTGCAGATGTGCACTATTGTAGGTACTTTTTTAAGCTCCGATCCCGGGGCGTACATCAATCACCTTTTAGTTCCTGTCTTGTTTTTCCACACAGCTCGCGTTCACTTATCTGTTGTTTGTTTTTGAGCTCCACATATGGAGCGCACTGTAACCACCATCGGTTTTTCTCTAGCTCCGATCACAGAACACATATAATACACTGCCTTCCTTTTTTTTAGCTCCTAGCAGGAGCGCACAGGATCCACTTTCCTGTACCAGCTCCAAGCACGGAGCGTACAGGGATCACCCATATATTTTCTTTGCTGTTCTGATCAAGGAGCATACTTATTTCACCTTTGTTCTGTGCAGGTCCGTACACGGAGCTCACGGAATTCACCTTGCCCCGTTTATTTTCCTGGCTCTGTTCACGGAGCACAATGAAATCCACTTTTTTCTTCCTTTTTTTGAAGCTGCGATTTCGAAGCACACACAAATCACCACCCTCTTAGCCCAGGAACACCCAGAGGGCTTTTTCTAGCCCCGGTCACAGAGCGTGCCGAGTCCCCCTTCTCTTTATTATTCTTCTCCGATCACAGAACGAAACCGCATTTACTTTTTAAAAACTATTATTGTATTTGAGCTCCGGTCATGGAGCGCACAAGCGAACCGTCTCCACGTGCTGGTTACGGAGCACACTCCTTCCACCGGCTGCAGTGCAGCAGCAGCACCGCCGGCATGTCACAAGTGTTGCATGGCACCCCTGTGAGGGGCCATGGTACGTTCCATGGAGTTGTGTGGTCACATGGTTACCCATGTGACCAACCTAATAAAAGGTCCGAGCCTCTTCCGGCTCGGCAGTCACGAGTGAACCTGACTCCGCGTGGTGTGTTGTGTTGGTGCCGGGGGGTGCCTCGCCACGTGTGCTGGGCCCAAGGTCGGGGCCCAGCTGGAGGACGGTGCCCCTGCCGGGCAACGCCGTCCGGACGGTGCCCCTGCCGGGCAACGCCGTCCCTGTGGGTCCCCCAACCATGTGAGGCGGGTTGGGGATGCGACCCCGGCCTGGGTGCCCCCAGAGCCGGGGCCGCGGTGGCCAGGTGGACCTGGCCACGTGTGTGGAGCTCCGGTGTCCCGGAGCGGGTGGGATGAGCCCCCACCCCTGAGTACGCGGCATGGGCGCCGCCAAGTGTCTATGCTGTCGGGTGCCACCCGACCCGAGTACGGGGCTGCCCGGTGATCCGGAGCAGCCCCCAACAATGGCGACGAGGAACGGGCCTTTGCGTGCCCCGAAAGATCTTGGCGTGGCGGGCCCATCTACATCTGGGCCCGCGTAGAAGTGATGGCGAGATGGAGGGAGTCCGCGGCTGGGCCGCAAGGATGTGAGGTGGCCCCGGAAGGTATGGAGGATGGCGGGCTGCCCGCCCGTCCCCTGAGGGTGATGGGTGAAGTTTGCGGCATCGGCGCGTGCGTGCTGCGCCCCTCCCCCACCTTGGATGTGGACTCTGCCGCGGCGGGGGGAGGGGAGACGCATGGGCGGCGTCGGCCGCAAGAGGAAGAGGGCCCCTACCATCGCCGGCAGGAGCGGGGATGCTGGTTTTTCCCTTCCCCTGCGTGAGAGGGCCCGCGGCATCGGCCGCGGTGAGGAGGCGCTGCCCCTCCCCCACCCGCGATGAGGGGAAACGGCGAGCATCGCCGAAATATGGATGCGGGCCCAACTCCAACGGGGCCCGCAGAGGGAGCGTGGATGGAGCTGCGTCCCATTGCTGGGGAGGGTGAGCTGCCCCCCCCTCTCTCACCTGGGGGGGAAGCATCCCCTGCAGCCAACTGTGCCGCAAGGCAAGAAGGAGCCATTTTTCCCACCCGGAGGAGGAGGGAAGCGAGGGGCCGCGGAACTGCTGAGGCGGCCCCGACAGAGGAGCGGCATCGGCCGTAGCACGGAGTTGGGGTAGGGCCGCCTAACAGCTGACGCGGCCCCCAACGGAAGGCGGGCCCATCATCAGCTGGGCCCGGGAAAAAAAAAATGAAAAAAAAAAGGGATGGTGCAGGCCCGAATCGAACGGGCCTGCAAAGGAAACAAAGGAGGCGGGCCCAGCACCAGCTGGGCTCGCAAGGACAGGGAAGTGCTCGCTCTGAGGAGCGGGCAAAAGAGCTGCCTGCCTTGCCCCTGCAGGCAATGGAGCGGCATCCGCCGCCGTGGGGAAGTCAGCTGCCCCTCTGCTGTCCCCACTCCCATCTGAAGGGGGACGGCCCGCGAGGGTGGGTGTGCCCGCTCCGAGGAGCAAGGAAAAGAGGTGTGGGGGGCCACCGTACAGCTGAGGTGGCCCCGGTCCAGGAGAGGGGCGGGTACCGCCCACCAAGTGGGTTGCCTCTCTCAAGAGGGGTGGTGGCGGCTGCGGATGCAACAACGCGAAGGAAGCGGGTTCTGCCATCCAGCCATGAGGTTTGCCCCCATACAAGTGGACCTGACCGATGTGGCCCCTGGGCCTCCCCAGGTGCGGCTTTGCCGGTGTTTTGTGTGACCGTGTAGTAACTGTCCTAAATGAACTCTGGTGAGGGTGCGAGCTGGTTTCCGGCGACTCCATACTGAAGATGGACATCATGAGTGACATTCCCCGGAAGACTGTGAGCCGGCAGACATGGACTTGCTTAAAATGGTCCAGTTAGTGGGCAATGTTGTGTGGTGCGCACCTGTAGGCTCCGAGTGCTTTATGTGGTGCCAGTAGCCCTCACTGGTGCCGTGCTTACCCATGTGACCAACCTAATAAAAGGTCCGAGCCTCTTCCGGCTCGGCAGTCACGAGTGAACCTGACTCCGCGTGGTGTGTTGTGTTGGTGCCGGGGGGTGCCTCGCCACGTGTGCTGGGCCCAAGGTCGGGGCCCAGTTGGAGGACGGTGCCCCTGCCGGGCAACGCCGTCCGGACGGTGCCCCTGCCGGGCAACGCCGTCCCTGTGGGTCCCCCAACCATGTGAGGCGGGTTGGGGATGCGACCCGGCCTGGGTGCCCCCAGAGCCGGGGCCGCGGTGGCCAGGTGGACCTGGCCACGTGTGTGGAGCTCCGGTGTCCCGGAGCGGGTGGGATGAGCCCCCACCCCTGAGTACGCGGCATGGGCGCCGCCAAGTGTCTATGCTGTCGGGTGCCACCCGACCCGAGTACGGGGCTGCCCGGTGATCCGGAGCAGCCCCCAACAACAAGCAGTGGGAGGTTGCAGACAGGAGCACCAGAGACCGTGCTGACAGGCCCGCACATCGGGGAGCCTTCCAACAGCGCAAACATGGTGGAAATGAGTAGCTCCTGTTACTGTGACCATTGTTGTGGGTGGCCTCATTGGCACACGGGCCACCCGGATCAGTGCTGTAGGCATACAGCACGCCAGGATGTATCACACAGCAGGACAGTTGCCGATCCGTGAACATATGGATTAAACATACACAGGGCTGTGGGCACACAGCATTACACCACTGCATTGACTGCGCCTGCCGGCGTGAGATCCTTATTAAGAGCACGCCATGACAGAGTCATGACTCAACACGTTGAAGGGGACATCGCCAAAATTATTTCTTGATTAATAGTGTCTTGTATATGCAAGGTTATTATGTAACAGGGATCATTTGCTGATTCCAGGGATATTAGAAATACAGCAAATTAAGTAAACCGAATCTTTGTGCGTGGTCATGAATGTAAATCATATGCTACAAGTCACTCAATGTGTCGGCATGAGAAAACCCTATTGTGCGTGCTATTTCGCTGTGTTCTGCTGTGCTGATAGACTGGTTACAGAGCATGCATATGATCAGCACAAGAGCGTCTTAGTTGGTGAGGGCTTTGGTAATGAGCAAATCGAGCGGCCATCTTGCACTGGTGTATACTAAATAGCATTTCGACCTTCACACCTTCTTGTACATTTGATTCTATATTGTGCTGCTAAAAACTATCAGCAAAACCCATCGGGCCCAATTCACAAAACTAGCTTTTGTCTGCAAGGACAGCTGCAAAAGCTAGTATTTGTATCCGCTCAAAGTGAGTATGCATGCGCCCATACTGCACTGTGTTTGCACAATTTGCACTAGGAAGAGTTCTATTTACTTCCATTAACATGTGCCTTGCATATGAGAAGGGGGTCTGTCTGGAGAAGTGAAAACGGCGAGGCCATCCAAACGAAGGTCATGCCTCTGTAAAGCCAAATGCAAAATCCTGTGTCACATTAAACAAGCAAATCACCCTCTATTGCTGTTTTCCCGTATTCCGATCTGACATAAATCCGATTTGGCACCAGGGAAAATCAGCAGAGGAACATTTAGATGGTTTACCTTTTGCGTGGTTCAATTCCTCCAAAGTTTGATTTTACTGTCCACTTTTCTGTGTCCTGTGTCAAATTTAATTTCCCTCGATTTGCATCTGGTAATTTGCTCTTTCTGTGAGAATCAGAAACATTTGCAAGTGCAATACTGCAGGAGATGTAAATTGCACGTTTTACTTTCGGTAAGAAGCATAAATTACCCCTACCACACTTTGTATTTGTATTTTATTTGTATTTTTTTTATTTGTATAGCGCGCCTGGCCCAAAGGCATCTGGGCGCATTTCTTGAGGTTACAGTGACATTATATGCAGAATACAACAAATCATTCAAACATACTTACAAAATATTTCCAAGATAATTTCCACGATATTTACACAAGAGTTACTTAGAACGTTAAGGCTTAGCAGTGCAGAGCATCTTACAGTGTGAGTTGGTTACAGTCCAAGAGGCACGTGGGGAAAAAAAACTTTGCAATGCAAATATGTAGTTCCTACTGAACCCAATAGTCTTTTTGTAAACAGAGCTTTTGTTACTTGCATAGAAGACCATTTGTAGGTTTGAGAAATGAAGCAGCTCATGGCTGCAACAATGAATATGAGAAACCTTTGTCAGACTCTGGCCCTCAGGGGCGTTGCTAGGGCGTGGATAAAGGGCCTATCGCCCCTGGTCTTTTGGTTGTAGCCCCAGCAAGAATCTCCAGATCTACAACCAAAAGGCTAGCTAGCCCCCAGTCCCGCCAGTCCTGACATTAGCGTAGCCCCGCGTCTTTTCCAGACATAGCAACACCCCTGCTGGCCCTGATTTAGTGTTGGGCACAGGGTGCCCAGCTCCGCAAGTGAAGGGTCTTATTTACAAAAGCGTTTCACAGTGTTGCAATCCCATTCAAGAACACTTTGTAAATCAGGCCCAAAGCCTGTCAAACCGCGACAGCGAGTCTGGTCTTCCCCAGAGCTCAGGGCTGCGGGTGGGGTAGTGCAAGCAATGACGGGTGACGTCAAAAGCGTCAAAAGCGTGGCAGCGTTCCTCATTAACCAGGCTTGATTTTGGAGTGCATTGTTGTAAACAGTCAACTTGCCTTTCATTTCTAAGTCCCCTCTTTGAAAGGTGGTCACAGTGTGATGGGAGCATTACTTTCAGTACATAAAGAAGACTATTTTTAAAATGCTGTTTAATAATTTATTGGAAGAGGTTTTTTATTGTAAGAGGTTTTTTGAGTTCTGATCGACATTGAAGGCTCGCAAAACCTTGAAAAATACAGCCCACACATTCTGTAAAAATACCACGTTCGGGAGTGCCGGTCCATATCAACCCCCATTTCCATTCCTGACTCAACAGCGCATACGGAGCAGCTTAAAGGCCTGATTCACAGAAGCAGTTTATAATGGCGCAATCCCATAGGATAACGTTCTGTGAATCAGTGCTCCTCTTGGATCGTGGTGCTCTGCTGCTTGATAAAATGTGGCGCATTTGCAAAGCAGTCCACACTCCAGGAAGATGCCTAAAGAGCTGGTTGCTATGATGTCCAGCATGAAGGCAAGGGTGCAGCGCGTCCAGCAATTTGCACTGTGATAGTGGCGCACAGGGTGCTCACCATTATCACTGCATATTTAAAAGCAGTGTTATGTCCATTTTGGACCTGCACTACCCACCTCAGGCAGAACAGGAGGATGTGCTTTTTTAGCTGTGGCTGCTAGGTGGCGGTGTAAACGCTGCCTATACGCCAAAACTATTGCATTGCAGCAGTACAGATAGGAGGGAGCTAGGATGTGAGGAGGGATACACAGCCTGTGGGTGGTGTTCAGCTTTTTACCCACACTGTGAGAGCCCATTGCCATGCTCATCCCAGCGGACATTCCCGCCCACTAGCTGCCTCTAAACCCCCAAAACACCGCTTTCTGGGAATGCTGTGTGCTAAGTCTATCACACATTCACATAGAATGTTGAGCTCTATAGGGCCTTGTAACGGAATCTACTGCTACATATTGCTTCATCACTGCATGTAGCATTTGCTTAACGCCACTAATCCGCTTGCAACTCCAAATTCGAGATACCACTTGTGGAGAGAGCTGGACTTGTACCCTTGAGGACAACCCTCCTTGATGCCTAACACCGTCCTGGTGAACATTTATACTGACCAATCTCGGGACAAGCACCGGACACAGCTCAATTAGGAACACAATAAAGAAAATCCATTCTCAGTACCTGCCTGGAAAGAAATAACTCTAGCGCGGCTATCCAGAGAAGTCCGGCACGATTGACCACGGAAGTACTTCCGTGTAAGGGGAAGACACCTCAGGTAGCCTTTGCTACATCTTTTTCAGGATCAGACGATTTGAATGCCTTAAAACCCCAATGGATCATTAATGTTATTGTGTGGTTAGGCCAGCTAATGTGGTACTAAAACCCGCATTTGTATAAACACCACAACCTTTGCTGCCCCTGATGAATTTCTGTGGAATTGAACCCAGAAAAGATTAGGAAAGAAACATGTTGGGCTTTTTTTTAACCCTGTTTGGTTTTTATGTATGCTTTGTGAATGAACATGAATAATTGAGAATGGGAACGGTATGAATGGGATTGAAGTGGATGAGTGGTGAACTTGGTATGTCCTTTGTGAATTTGCACGACACAAGACTCTTTAATGCGTGAGCTACGATAAAACTTGCTCTCTACTGAAGGTGTTTTATACAATACTACTCGGAATCCAATATGCCTATCGAGACATCGAGTAGCAGATTAGTTTTTTAAGCACTTTTGGATTATCATTATTATTGAAAAATATGTTTGTATTAATTGTGTACTGAAGATTAAAATATGTATTTCTCTACCCGCTGAAGTAATGATTTTGTCCAATCAAAGTCTCTGAAAGATGACGATGGCATGAAGTGTCTTCCCCACTTACATAAAAAGAAACAGCTTTGGAGTCACAGGCTCTATTGTTCAAATTTAAAGGGTTAACCCCCTTTTGTTGAGGGTCCGCTTGAAACTCGATATAACCACCCTCTGCCTCCTTGTGTGGTGTTGTGGACCTGCACTACCCACCTCAGGCAGAACAGGAGGATGTGCTTTTTTGCTGTGACTGCTAGGTAGCGGTGTAAACGCTGCCTATGCACCGAAACTATTGCATTGCAGCAGTACAGATGGGAAGGAGCTGGGATGTGAGGAGGGATACACAGCCTGTGGGTGGTGTTCGGCTTTTTACTCACACGTTGACAGCCCTTTGCCATGCTCATTCCAGTGGACATTCCCGCCCACAAGCTGCCTCTAACCCCCCAAAACACCACTTTCTGGGAACGCTGTGTGCTAGGTCTATCACACATTCACATAGAATGTTGAGCTCTATAGGGCCTTGTAGTGCTCTTTCTAAGCAGTTGTCTATGAGTTCATGCCTAATTGCAGCTGTAAGCGATGTCATGGATATATAAAAAATGCCTTCACCAAGTATGCCATGAGGCTCTAGATTTACAAGCAATATGTTGTCCTTGCATCTGCTTCTTGCCAGGAAGTCCAGTTAAAAAAAAACATTGGCAAAGCCAACGGTATTAGATAGTATTGCCAGGCACTGACACCCCAAGCCCGGCTATGCAAACCATTTTCCTGCATATGCTATCTTAATATGCCATTATGGCAGTGGCTGGAAAATACCTGTCCCATGCCTACATGAAAGCCTCAACTGTTGGTTTTGCCAGTGCAGGTTCTGTCCACTTTCCTTGTAAATGGTTAATGTCACTGGTTACATTTGAGAAGCTAAGCCCCCATGTTAATTGCATAGCGCGTTCACCGCAGCTCTGTGGCACAAGGGTTGTATTAATGATGCTAAATAATGAAATCAGAATGTATTTGAATGGGTATTGCCCTGGGAAACAAAGACGTGCATTCTATTTGAATTTATAAAAATTGCCAGGAAACCAAATTGGTGCTGTTTGTCCCCCTTTTCTCAGAGGTGATTAATTTACAGGACGAGGGTGATTTACTCACTGATTGATTGTTTTGAACTGAATCAGAGAGAGAATTTATTTACAACCCACAGAGATGTTATGTTGATTTATACCGCACACCGCTACCACCCAGAGGCAGTCTCCAGGCGATGTTAATGTGCAGTTTGCAAAATGGATGCAAACAATATCTACTGAGACCATGCTGAGTGGCTCAAAGCAGATGTTTGCAAGGTCTCATTGTGTATTGTTTGGGCCAGTTGGTGATGCCTATAGGCCACACGCCACTATTTAAGACACCCCCTCTTTTAGAACCAAGGGACGTATAGAAAACCAAAAGAGCATGCCCTAAATGCGAGAAAAAAAAGAATCATTGTTTATATAATGCAAGGTGACAGAAAACAGGAAACAAACGTATTTAAACAGAAGTAATGAGCACAAATGGAATGCTTTATTGAAGGCAACTAAGGTCAATGCAGAAAGGAATGTTTTAAAACTGGAACACAGTTAAATTCAGGTTCTATAGTAGGAAAAACATGATACGGTTTAAAGCAGCTAACTACGAGATCAGATTGGAACAGTCTCCCCTACATTGCCTCGAGCAAAGTGCTGAGGCAGTAGTGAGTATATTAGCAGAATGAGTATTCCTGCAACGTGGGGGTCTCTTCTGACTCCATAGTTTTAAGTGTCTATGATGTGAATCAGTGCCGGTCTTCGCGGCTGCAGCGCCCTGGGCGGTTTAAGAAAAATGTGGCGCCCCCAGCTCCCTCCACTTTGCTGGTCAATGAGGTGGAGGTAGGTGGGTGCACATTTTCTTTTTAAATCCCTGCTCTGGCGCCTGAGCAAGGAGTTAATCACTGGAATAGGGCACTCATGCTGATGCATTAGTGCCCTATTCGAATGAAAACTGCTGCCTCGCTCCCGCGTCAGAGCGGGGAGATAATCATCTCAATCGGGTGCTGATGCATTTGCATCAGCACCATATTGTTATTAAATGCACCCCGCTGCCGCTGGTGCATTTAATAACAATATAAAAGCAGTGTTATTTCATAACAAAAGGGCACTTGCCCCGCCTTCTCCCACTATGCCATCACATGGAGCCATTGTAAGACTCTCCCGAGCTGGTGTGGCGGGGGGATAATGGCACCCTGCAGCTCTAATGGCACCCCGTGTGGTCGCCCGGCCTGCTCTGAACTAAAGCCGGTTCCGATGTGCATTATCTTAGATGCCGCAGCAGCAGCTGCAAACATAGTCTAGGTAAGCTAGGTGGGAAGGAATGAATCAAAGACATTACCCTTCTGGTGGTGATAACATGAACCTGCAGTTTTCAATCTCTGATGGTTATTTTCTTCCTTTTGGCAGGTTTGCGACGTTCGCATGGATGTACCTGCTAGCTGGAACCTTCAAGAATCTTGGCATGGCTTTCATTGTTTACGTCTGCATCAACTTATTCATTGGCATAAACACCATCATCTCAGCTACTGTTGTTGATTTCCTTGGTCAGGACACATCGCTGAATGCCACAGATGCTGCGGTAAGTGCAAGGCTTTAAGTGGGCCGGGACGGAGCCCCAGCAGTCTCCAAAAAGTACTCCTGAGCCTGGACTCGCTTGGAGCCCTTAAACAGCCTATGCGATTTCTCTTGTGCATTCGTCTTTAGTCTGCAAGTGCACTTCAGGAGATTTGCTGTAAGCAAGGAGGACGGAGTGATTGATTTACAAGCTCTGTGAAGCATTTAAGAAAATGAAACATTGACTTACGCACAAGCCTCACACCAATGAGCTGCCACTTTCCAATGGAGTATATATGCACTTCACCACACCGCAACAACACATAAGCCGCACCAACAGCACACGAGCACTGACATCGACCCGATACTCGCAACAAAGCACAGCACACAGTGTATACTGAGCTGAAGCTGCCAACAGTACAACACCCCTCTCACTATCCTATTCCTTCTTCACCTTACTAACCTATCCCGCCTTCTCATTTGCAGATCCGCCAGAGTGCCTGGGAACCAACTCCGTTGGTGACGGTGCGCGGTACAAATACCTTTAACATTTAACATATGGCTTTTGGTTTACAGACATTTTACTGGTGGGGTGAGTGCTGGGACAAACGAAATGAGCAGATAGCCCAGTGTGCATTAAATGCTTAGTCGGGTTTCATGTGTAAATCACTGACACAGACATACTTCAGATCTAAACCTCTGTGCCATTCTTTTGTTCTACATATTCTATTTCATTTTATCCTAATTTCCAAGAAACCAAATTGGTGCTATTTGTCCCCCTTTTCTCATAGGTGGTTTTAGGTACAGGACGAGGGTGATTTACTCAATGATTGAATTGTTTCAAACTGAGTTAGAGAGTGGATTTATTTACAACCACAGAAAGGTTAATGTACAATTTGCAGACTGCATGCAAACAGTATCTTCTGAGACCATGCTCGGTGACCCAATGCACATGTTTGCGAGGTCTCATTGTCCATTGTTTGGGCCAGATGGTGACCCCTGTAGGCCACACTCATTACTATTAAGCACACACACCCTTTTAGAGCTTGCCCCCTGGTTTAGCGTCTCACTTAAGGCAATGGGCAAATCAATCCCTTGCATGCTGGGTACATTTGCTTAATTCTCATGGAAGTACCTGCTAGACGGAACCTCCAAGGACCTGTTCTTGGATTTCTGAATGTACGTCTGTCTCGACTCGACTTGTTCATTACCATTAACACCATTAGCTACTGTTGTTGATATCCTTGCCCAACACACATACCTGGACACCACAACCCCTATAGTAAGTTGAGTATTGCATGCAAAGCACTGCAGTCTAAATAGTGCAACTTTTTACATTGTATTGAATCTATTCCAGAGGACTGTAACATGGCAAGTCAGACAGGTGGATATGGATGCCTCCAGACACTGAGCAGGGATTCAAACAGTCGATCATTAGAACAAATACCCTTAGCAACCAGCCCGAACAGTACCAGCCTTCAACAGCGACTTCTCACTGGAACAGTCAGCTCCCTGTAGATCACCACCACCCTCTCATGACCCACCTCTTTCTGCCAAGGAAATAAACATATATTTTACTCTTGAGGCCTTGATTACGACCCACAATCTACAATACTCCCTGTGCCCGTTGACCCGAGGATTGAGTCAGAACCTGTGTTCTGTTTGTTTTTCAGTATGAGTAAGAGGCGTTGTGTGTTCTATGTTATGTTATGCTAGTGGTTTTTATAAAGCGCACATTTGCCAAGGGCATCATGGCGCTAGGGGAACATCAGTAACAGGGGGACCTAGAACAGTAGGGTCTTTAAGAGTCGGCAAGAGGTAAGGTGGTCGGTAGTTGCCCGGATAGACAGAGGCAAAGTGTTCCACAGTTTGCCCGCTGCGACCGAAAAGGAGCACCTACCCATCCAATCCCGCCGAAAACAAGGGATGACCAGGAGCCGCGCATCCCATAATCTCAGCGGACGACCAGGTTGATAGTGCTGACATTTGTCCTGCACAAATTCAGCTCCCACTCCACAATAGGCTCGCTCGACAATACAGAGGGATTTGAAAATAATCTGCTTCTGAACTGGTAGCCAATGGCGTGAGCACAGAACCGGGGGGTAGAACTTACTTTGAGTTTGCAAGTGTTTCCAATGGTTGTCTCTCAAGAGCATCAGACCAGGATATGAGCAGCTGAGCCCTCTTGTCTTGAGCGACTTTACCCATTTGTCTTATTATGAACCCTTGTACTGATCAGCAAATACAAACAGGTGCATTATAGAAGCCACAAGATATGATATGATATGATATGGCATTTGTAACGTGCCTATACACAAATGTTTCAAGATCAACTAATGATGGGTCCACTTGGGGCCAGTGGTTTGTGAAGAGGACTGTTGTCTTCAAGCCAAAGTAGTATCTGAACATAGACACAATAAAGCCAGTCCTCTTTCTCTTGAATGGAGGTTCAAAGAAAACCTTTGAACCTCCATTCAAAGGTTTTCTTTAAATGGAGGGTCAATTCCTAATGGAGAGGTCTATGGGCTCACCTGTATTTCACGATAATGTGCCGAGGATTGGCTAGGTAAACCCTTTCATATTGCATGGCCACCGTTGAGTTTGTGGGGCTGTAGCTATCTTGAATCAAAGAAGCTGGGAATGTAGAGATGTCCCACATGGTGTAGCGAGCAGAGCGATCAGTGCCCTCTTCTTGGAATGTGCTGTCAACCCACTGCAGCAACCATGCACCTATGGGCCTATCGCAGCCCGATTCTAGTTCCTGGAGTCCTAGACGGAAGCTGCAGTCCACCGGATCCCGGAAAAGGCATGATAACACTGCTTAGAGGTCAGTAGCGGGCTCCAAGGCAGAATGAAAGATGCTTGGCTCATAAAGAGACCTTTTGTACAAGAGAAAGAAAATATATACAGGTTATACAGATTATGTCAACTTCTTAATGGACAACATTTAACTATAGCAATTTGACAGTGTACACTTTTTTTCTAAAAGTAAATGAAATGTACATCCCTACCAAAGATCACTGGCCAAGAGTGTGAATCTGCCTTGTTCTTACCCACGCCCCAACCGACCCTGCCACACTCTCCTCCCTCTAAATCTGGCGATCTCCCACTACATTAAGAGGTAAACGCAACACCTAAATACATACATACTCAGTCACCCATTCTTCCCACTCTCATCACTACCTCACACCCTGAAACCACTCTGTGCAGCCTCTAAATTCAGGTCACTTGCACTCCTGGCAATCAGTGGCACCACTAAGGAAAGAGCTCGGGTGACATATGTCACCCCTTCTGGGGCCCATTTCCAACCCCTGAGAGCCCGCTCCACCTGCAAGGTAGTAGAACGGTATTGAGCAACATGTTGTATCTTGCCTGCCTGTGTGCATGGAACGTTGGGTGAGTGACGGTTGTGTGTTATGCTCTGGAGTCTTTATGTGAATATTCTGTCTCTGTGTTCATGCTACAGTTGGGACAGTTGGTCTGAGCTTACCTGGGTGATGGATGCCCAGTGCTCTGCTGCCACTTGTCTTCCTACCTTTTGTACCTTAGTGTCACCTTAAAAAAGCCCTTATCTTCAGAAGATGCCTCCTGCACTCCTTGGCCTCCTTTCATATTACACAGTGCCCCATGAGGAGTCCAAAAAACGAAAATAATTACTCTTGATTATTAAACTGCATCTGCCTAATTCTGGTCTTTTTTGAATAGATAGGGGAGAACTGTTCTTTCCGTTTATGCATCCAAATCTCTGATAATAAAATAGATTGTTGTTAAGCTTGGCTGCAAACTCAGCTAGTTGCCCTTCCTCACCAGTCTATTTTACTGAAATATCATCTATGTATCGTCTCCATATTAATACATATCTTTTCTAATCGTGAGCTGCTTGGTGCCAGGGCATGTATTATTTCATGCTGGCCCATTAAAAGATTAGCTAGCATGGGGGCATATCTAGCCCCCATTGCTACTCAAATTTGGTAACTGGTATTGTTACCCTTAAAATTAAAATATTGTAAGTCAAAGTAAATAGAAGCATTTCTTGAAGCATTTCATAGTATAAATAATGTTAAACTGATGTGTCAGCTAACAAGAATTTAATCGAGGTATACAGGGCTCTCACATCATCTGCTAATAGCAAGTAATTGCTAGTCCATTCTGTCATCTCCAGCTTGTGTAGGAAAGCCATAAAGTTTCTGGTGTATTACTCTAGCTTACATGTATAATCCTTCAATTGTGTGTCAAAATATTTAGGTATTTCTTCTGTAATCCACCAAATACCACTCTTGACTGGTCTCATGTCTGGAATATTTTCAAAGTTTTTGATAATATTGGGTCGGAAGTATGTCGTTGGCATTTTGGCTTCCATGCTTCTAAGAAAGTCTCTTTTGTAATGGGCCACCAGAAGACTCTAGCGCAAGCGTAACTGGCAGGCCAGGAAATACTGCACCCAATAACGGAAATAGTCCAAATAAATGGCAATGTCTGTTTTTATTAACAATCCATATAAAGCAGGGACAGCAATAAGCACACAAGTCCCAAGAACTCTGACATTATACCACAATCTGAGTTGCAAAAACCTATGGGGTTGAGGGATTGGTTAGGGGAATTGTCTACATATATTTCATTTATGGGTTAGTTGTTTCTTTGGCTATAGCTACCTGATGGCCCCACCTTGGACCACCCCTTAATTTGATAAAGGTAAGAAAGACATCATTTTAGCAACAGGTGATTAGCCAATGCAACAGTTACAGGGTGGCATCACATTGAGTGATGTGATTGGTTGCCATTGATGTTACCAACCTTGAACACTTGGCATGTCATCAGCATATGAGCAGAAATAGTGGTTCGGGGAGTGACAATAAGGAACTGCTTCTCCCAATTAAATAAATATGAAACCATCCCTTGTTTCCTAGGCCACAGGCCAGGGCATCTAGCTTTATACTTGGCCTTGTCTGGCCTCTTTTGTTCTGGAAATATATGGGGAGTGGAGGAGGTGCCCGTCTGTGTCTGCAGTTAACAAATAGGCACTGTCTTTAAATTAAAGGTCATGTGTGAGGAGACCAGGTTTGGAACTATTGTACCTGACTTTTACTGTGATTTTAGCTTATATTACTACGAGTGTTGCTGCCCCTTCTGGCTCCTGGAGAATTGACTGATCCATTCCTCATGTACTTTTGACCTTTCAATTAATGGGCACCT
Organism: Ambystoma mexicanum; assembly: GCF_040938575.1. NCBI lineage: Eukaryota > Metazoa > Chordata > Amphibia > Caudata > Ambystomatidae > Ambystoma > Ambystoma mexicanum. Next base: position 859,057,070 of record NC_090931.1, on the reverse strand, counting down.
GGCTTTGAAAGGTTGTTTGTTCTCTACTTAATCTAAGAAAAATATGTCTTATGCTTGGGAATTATCTTCTGTTCTCTTTGAAGCCATGTAGACCTCCCTTCTTTCGCAGTAACTTTGAAAGGCGCCAAACAGGCCCTGTCTGGCCTGATGGATCTGTATTTCAGCTAATTCAGCAAGTCGAGTCTCCCTGTAGCTCTGAGGCTTCTTTGAGGCTTCCCATTAACTCTAGCACAGTTCCGCTGTCCATTTTATTCAAGATGGCCACTCATTACCATTGCGTTCCTATGCTTAACAAGCTATATATCTATATCGTTCGTATTGTGTTTCAGCCTATAGATTGATTATGTTATGTTCTTCATTTCTATATGGTGCAGGTAATATTCTTCATGTCTAAATGCACATTTGACCTAGTTTCTGTGTTTCTTCATCGTGAGTGCATATCTGCTTCATGTCTATTGTACTCTCGTGTGTCAGTTCGGCAGTGAGGACACTTGCTCTTGTCATCTTCAATTACATCATGTTCATTTCTTCTTGTATTGTTCCAGGATAAGGTCAGTATGGTTGCCTCAGTGCATAGCATTGTTCATCTTTACGGTATAGAGGCAGGGGAGGGGCCACCGCTATGAATGATGTATTCATCTATCTCTCAACACTTTCACCATCATTTAATACACCTAATGTGTGCCATTTCAGGATAAGTGGCTGTGCCACTTTCTTGACCAAAGCTAGAAATCACGTGACTTCACGAACGAAGAGCATTCATGAAGGCTGGCCTGTTTAATATATTGTCCATTTCTTAATATTATTCTGCCATTCTTTAATCTTCAATTTGAAGTGAAATTTAAAGTTATTTTTCTGTATTTCATGTAAAAAGAAAAATTGTATCTACCAATTAAAATCAATGCATTTGTGTACAATTTGTGGATAACCAGCACTGCTTGTTTTCCCCTCTGACAGAATCTAAGGAATATCTCCTTCGCTCTTGAAAGCGTCTTCAAGATCTTCCCCCAGTTCTGCTTCGGCTACGGGCTGATTGAGCTCTCCAAACAGCAGGTGATCGCCGACTCCTACTCTGCCTACGGCTACAACTACCCCATCAGCGTCTTCGATATGGACATCCTGGGCTGGATGTTCGTCTCCCTGGCTGGCCAAGGAGTGTTCTTCTTTGGTCTACGATTGCTGTCCCTCAACAGTGTCTTCCAGAACATCAAGTAGGATATCAACTGCTTGCATTGCAGGGATGGGGGTAGACGTTGCTCAGGGCGCAGGGTTGCCTCTAAGAGTTTACCATGTGAAAATGTGGAATTGAACATGCAGAATAGTGATAATCTTGAATGGAAAATGTAATGTAAAATGGTATACTATGTTTATATTGCACATGTAATGGTACAATATCAAACGTAACAATGCACACTTACTTTAACCGAAGATGCTCCGGCACTGAGTTCAAGATAGGCAGAAACAGCCCCTTTTCCCAATTTCCTTTCCTCTCCACTACACCCACCAAAACACTCACTTCCCATGGCCTTACAAACCAGTTTCCAAAAACCCACAGCCGATCCGCTACACTGTTATCGTGCCAAATTCAAACCTGATAAAAATGTAATGTGCAAAACTGAACAAGTTACTTTCTGATTCTATGTTTCCTTTCCCAAAGTATTCATTCAGCTTTATCTACTTTCAATATTTGTCATCCAGTGTTTTCACCGGTCAACATGCTGAGCCACCAGTGTCAGCACTTTAGTAACATAGTGGTGAAATAATATTTTATGTTTATGTCGATATAAATCAATATAATACAATATAATACGATTATCTGGCCATAACCAGATTTATGAGGCATGGATTGAGCCTGGCAAAATGTTGTACGAAATTGGCAACATTTAACTTGTAAACTGGGAACGTTCTACTGCATTTCCTTCACCCTCGTTATTTAATTAGCAATTATTTTGAGATATTATTTTTTTAATACTCTTTGCAATGGTTTTGTTTTCCTCACATGTTTAAACTTATTTACTCCACTGTTACCTACCCGTCCTGCCTTATTCCACCTTTTTTCTGTAGTTTGTAAAGTGTTTTCCTTCTTTTAAGCTTTGGCTCAAAGGTGTCACCTTAGTGTTACATTGTGGGGCACAAGTCATAATTTTGCATAGAGGTAGATGTGTGTATGAATAACATCTGTGTTATTCACTCCTTTGGCCTGTTAGCTGCATTGCTATTCGCTGAAAGGTGAACATTCTGCGTGTGTGCCTTTTTGCAAGTGGTTGACACTGCTGTCAATTTGACAGAATGAGTCCCAAATGTCCAACCATGACTTCTGTGTTTTTTTTGCTATATTTTTTTTATTTTAAGGGTTTGCCTATTTTAGGTGAAGCACTTTGACTATTGTTATTGTGCTTTAGCACCTTGAAGCGTCTCTTGTGCTAAATGGGATTACCAATAAAGATCTCTGACCAAATAGCCAGACAGTCTCAACGAATATGGCAAAGTAATACTTTATTCTCAATTTAATAAAGCAGTGCAAACTGGCAGACATCAGACTGATGGTTGCACACTCAAACACAAACTTGATTACGCAGAGGTTTTATACCCCAATATACGTTATCTATAACATCATCCTACATGGAAAACTATAAAACCTATTGACGAGAGGGAATGGTTAGAGGAACATATCTATAGAATACATATGGGTTAGTTCTTCATTGGCACCCAGAGCAGACCCCAGGAAAGCAGAGGGGCTAAATAAAGTTGAGAGGCCTGACAGAGTTTTCCAGGACCCTCGGCTGACAGAGCCGAGGGTCCTGGGAAGCGTGCAAGTCTGACAAAGCTTTTGGACCTTAGACAGCTGGGAAGTCTGAGAGGCTGGACCGCCTGATACACCTTAAAAACATGGGGATGTGGGACAGTGAGCCAGGCAGTACATCTCTGGACAGCGGGCTGGGCACTATATCAGTGAATAGTGGGCTGGGCACTATACTGCTCAACAGTGAGCTGGGCACTATATCCATGGCTGGCAAACTGGGCACCCTATCCTTTGGAACAGAAAGCAATGAGTCAGGCAATATTAGCCTGAGTGTATTACAAAAAGTGAACGAGCACTATATCCCTGGGTATCAGGTAATATAATCGCGGCAAAAATGACGCCGGTAAAAAGAATCGCGGCAAAAATGCTGTGCTTTGACCCGTTAAAGGTATACCCCACTAAGGCATTTAAGGGGAGCGGGGACTGCGGGGCAAACCCACCCCCATTAAATGGCATAATGGGTCCAGGTGTTACCGGGGTGTCCCCCGCCTCATTTACATGATTGTGGCAGCAAAACCACTGCAATTTTGCCGCGATATTTTGTATACATGACCATTTCTGCCGCGATTTTAAGACATGGAGCCTATCGCTGTGGGTGTGATTGTAGCTGGAGAGTTGAGATGTGCACTATAGCTCTGATAGTGTGATTAGGATAAAGAAGTGAGTTGGGCGCTATAACAGTAAAACTGTGCAAGAGAAAAAGACATGCAATGGTCAATATTTTCCAGAGACTGCATGTCAACTAGTATGCTTATTAGGAAATTAGCCTTGACACCTTAGAGGTCACCCCATGCTTCCATTCAGGACACCCTTTTTAGTTGCAGTTAAGCTCTCAGCCCCCACAGGCCTTATACTAACCCTGGCAAGAGTTGCAACTCATACTTGTGTGTCCACTGTGTTGTAGGTCCACCCCTGTGTGGACTGGCAGCATTCCACATGAAGAAGTTATTTAGTGATACTTTTGATTTTAATGCACTTGCCCGTAAAACAACAACAGCCTAAGCACCTCTCTCCCCTGCAGGCGCTTTGTGAAAGGCGCATTTATCTTAGGAATCCAGCCTGTGGCAAGCAACCTTGGGGAAGACCAGGATGTGCAGGCCGAGAGGACGCGGGTGGAATCCAGCAGGGCTGACACAGACCTTCTGCAGCTCCATGGCCTCACCAAGATCTACCACCAACTCCGCAGGAACGTGGTGGCGGTGAACGACATGACCGTTGGCATACGGCCAGGAGAGGTGAGACGTGCCTTTGCACCCTGCCTGTGTCTTTTGAGGCGCTACTACGCCAAGCAATTGAGCTATTTCGTGGGACTAGAAGACCTGTGTTTCTTGTGTCACTTCCTTACTTGATGAAACTGTGTGATTTCTGGAAAGATCCATTTCCTTTTTGTGTTTCTCTTTTTGACAAACATTTGGAGCACAAAGAAGCAGGCTCACTACCTGTACTATGCGCAATATGTAAAACAACCCCTTTACATAACATGGCGAAAAGAACAGCAAAGTCAGAAAGGTTGTGGTGGGACAGATCTTCATACCCCTCAGAGGAAAATAAAGTCACAGGTTTCAACATGTTTTCCGATGCTGCCAATATGCTTGGTGAGTTGGCGAAAAGCACGGTCAGACCACTAATGAATGCATAGCTCCATGTAAGACCCAGCAAATAAAACGCTGAGGACGAGCACAGAAGAGCCGCATCTTCTTCATGGGGTCTCGCTGCATAGGTGTTTCTTGGTTTCACGCAGAATACCATGCTTGAATACAATTCAGCACAACAGCCAAACATGCCAAGCACTGCCAGCAAGCTCACCACTCCATGACAAACAACAATTGGGCCTCCTAACGGGTCCGGCAGTAACCTTGCCGTTGATATCTGTGGGTTGATGCCAGACCCGTAAAGAATTACCAGCACCTGACTTCCCCAGTAACATCGGGGTACTACAACCCTGGTGCCAGTAATTCTGTTAATCCCCATTCCCATAGAGTACTCTATGGGAGTGGGGACCACGGAAGCACCGGCACCGTTGATAACAGTGGCGGTGCTTCAGTGACTGCTTCCCTACCATGGCAGCTGTGCCCGGCAGGGTCAACCCTAATGGGCAAATCGGCTCCGGCAGGCAAACCCCTAGTGTGCCACTCTGGAAACAACGGTGCCGGTATGCTTTGTATTCGGAATAATACACCTAAAATAGCAAACGCATAAAAACGTATAGCACAATCGGCATAGACACCAAGCACTGATTACCAACCCACACCATGGCCAAAAACAATAATCTGGGATTAATGCCCTCGATATAGCAACCATGTAATACTATTCAGCACAATATCCATAACCATCAGGCACTGCATACATGACCAATAACATCCTGTTTGGAAAGATATCCTCAAAAAAGGACATGTGTAATACATTCAGCACAAAAGCCAGGCACAAAAAAGAGGAAATCGGAGAGAAAAAACCCGTTATTAAACAGAGTTATGGCTACCTCCGATAAAAAGGGGATGTCTGCATACATTGGACATGCCAATCATAAGCTACAGACGTATTCCAAAAATACAGTCTCCGTCACACTACAAATACAATTGTAATTCTCAATGCAACACTCATTTACAAAACTTTCTGTAAATATTACTTTGTTCACATCCAAGATATAGTTAGAGTGAGACTTGTGAAGTAGAGGTGAAATGTGAGTTAAAGTATATTCCTCTGGGGCCATGGAACATCGCAGCGTAATCCTGCCCCGCCCACCCCCACCCCACATTGGCTCCTCCTTCAAACACCCTTGAACTCAAGCACAACCTGCAAGCCCTTCCATTCCCATTCCCGACTCTATGGTGGTCGTCCACGCGTGACGCGTAGTAGAAAAATCCGGTGACAATTAATCTTTTATAATGCACTTAACGCTTAATACTGGGGACCAGTCTCTAAGCATGGGACCCGGATTCGAACCTATGTTGCTGTGTGCTGCCTTGCTTCCAAGACAAGGGCATTGCCCCAGGGCTATCCTCTTGGCCCGTTAGCACTGACATTGAAGAAGAAGCCAACACTTCTTCATGCCGTTGGCCAAAATCAGGCACTCTCTATCGGTTTCCCACATCCGAAGTACCGGAGACACACACACACCTAAGGAAAGAAAAAAATGGATTTTCAGGAAGTGCCAAACTATCCAAGAGCACCTAGGCCACGTGCAACAATGAAATAACAGCCAATTGTGCAAGACATGAAACTCACTTGATCTGGTGTAAATGCTTCATAGACAAACCACTTCAGAAAGATCTACTTTAGTACGCATTAGAAGGTGCCAGGAGCATCTCAGATTGAACCGAAAACATGAGACCGTTGTTGGTACCTCATCACTTATAAAGGTTGGCGCTGCTGAAAGAGAGCATTTCACTGACCTCAATATCAGATACCCAAGGAATGATTGTGCATGCTCCTATTACTTCGACACCCCTCCACAGCAGTAAGTGGGAAGAGTCTGGATCTGTTGCCATCTTGAGTCACTGGCTATGGCATCGTGGGTTAGATGCTGGTACAGTGACATGTATTTGCCACACTGCAAGTGTAATGCAGCTCCTTACTGATCTGCGCTTAAAAAGTGGCAAATGGCCGCATGGCTGCAAGAGGTGCCAGAAGGGTGCGTGTACGGTTGGTGGGCAGGTGTGGGTGGGTAGGGAGTGTTAAGGGATGGGGCGCTGAAGCGACATCCACAAGGCGAAGAGGAAAAGGAGCAGCCGCATCAGGCAAATGAGGTAAGTGACAAAGTGACCATGGGTTTGAGGAGGTCAAGGAGGATGACCTCCCACTCATGGGAGTTGGAGGCAGGAGGTGGAGGTTGAAAGGGAACCCTCTTTCGAGGAGGCAGGTCAGGGTGGGGCCAGGCATCGAGGGAAGTGCTCTAATGTATTTTCTGCATGGGAAGGACCAACCCAGTAAATTCAATTGGAGTAAAGACGTGGAACTGCTGGGACTTCCTGAGCTGAAACTCCGGGGCCTACACATTTGCTGGCATTGATGAATGCCGCCATTCAGTAGACAACGGAGAATCAACTTTTTGTATTACTTATAAACCATATTATATGATTGTATTAGATTACGCAAGATCCACAACACCGGAAGAGATATGTCTCTTTCCGCAGAGGGTAGACTAGCACCAAATCAACTCCAAATGGCCTGCGTGATGGCTAGTTTCCAACTCATGCTGATTGTCCCCTTTTATGATGGTATTACTCAAAGTGACCTTTTACAATTGACCTTTTGCACAATGGATCTAATTATAGTGGTCCTAATTGACCTTCTGCACAATTGACCTATATATTATTTTAGTTATTTTATATATGTATTGGGTTGGTTTTGGATTATAAATAATATAAGGGGATTGGTTGGGGGGTTGCAGGGATTTTTGGATTGGGTGGGGTTGTGGGGGGTTTCCCCCTGCATATATGTCCTAATTGACCTTCTAAATTAGGTCAATTCTCCCAAGGTCAATTCTCCCAAGGTCAATTGTGAAAAGGTCAATTAGTATACAACCTTTGTGATACAACCCTGTGACCTGCTTTGATCCACCACGATGCAAAGGACAAAAAACGAATCGCATGCTGACTGTGGGCCCATTCATGGTAAATAGAATTCCTCTTTGTGAAAATAATGTTTTTCATGCTGTGATATGGAATGGCAAAATGAGCCCTTCACCTTGAAAGTGTGTGATAGTGTTGGATGTCCTCGCATCACTAAGTGCATTTCAATTACTTGACAACAAGATAGTTAACATCACCTGCGCCTTTATTCGTTGGGCCACTAGGTTCTTCCAGGGGGCCCTTAATGAAACAGGACTTCAAACTTGCCTTCCGCAGCTGCTTACGCCTCATTTTTCCCCTGCAGTGTTTTGGTTTGTTGGGCGTGAACGGAGCTGGCAAGACAACCACGTTTAAGATGCTCACCGGAGATATCCTTCCTTCCAGAGGAAAAATACAAATCCGGGATAAATCAGGGTATGTTTTATTCCTTCATTTCTAATTAGGAATGGCGGAGGGTTGGATTAGGAAGGAATTTGTCATTGACAACTTGCTGCCCCTTCCTTAGGGGGGCGTTTTATCCCACTGCTATCGGGGGCTCTGCACCCCCCCTCACCAGCTGCCCGCCACACCACAATTCGAAACGTTGAAGTCAACCAAGAAACTAGCGAGTTAGTTAAAAATAGCATAATGTGGCCACTGTAACTGATGTAAGGGCTAACTGTGTAACCAAATTAGAAATGCAGTGAAATTGACTAGGCCCAGGTAAGTGCACTGGAAGGCTGTGCAAAGTGACAGCTGACATGCTACGAAACCCAAAAGCAAACATATTGATGTATATTGCTGGGTGGAGTGCTATGAGCCAAAAAGGTGTTCCTAAGCATATTTAGGGACTAATGCCTTCGAGTGCCATTTGGGACCCTTCTCCGTCACTCCAAATCCACAGCCTCCATGTTTTCCACAAGATCTGTTCACATTGTGTTACCACGACCCCTTTGGCGCATCCCCTGTCTTGCATTGCAAGTGCCCGAGTGTTCATTGATTGGGAAGTGTCTGCCATGTAAGGTCCTCACTGCCCCCTCCTAAGTCTGCTCTTAAGCCCCAAACCCAGGAGGTTTGGGTGATATTGCTTAAAAGTGCTAAGTGAGCTCGTCCTTTTTGCATAGGAATGCATAATTGCTTAGCAGTTCAGGGGGTTTAACTCATTATCAGGCAGATGGCATGTGCCACTTGGAACTATGAGGTGGTTTTAGTTACAGGTGAATTGCGCAAGTGCTGCGCCCTGGAACGCGATCTGCAAATGCGGCATTTCACACGAGCTCGCTCTGGTCCCAGAGTGCCCACGAGCCCTCAGTTCTTAATGTTCTGCGCATCCTTTGGCTATGCCACCCCGCTGTGCACAAACAGTATGAAGAATTCTAAATTCACGAACGAACTTGTAAAGTGCAGCTCCGAGAACTAACCGATCATCAGTCCTGTGTGTTGTACCCCTGATTAACGTTCACCCCCAAATGTTTCATTTTTGAATTGTCATTCAGAGCAGCAGCAAAATGCGGGGACGGGGTGCCCCACAGCACGCCATTAACCCCAAAAGCCACCTGCCACTCATCAAAACATTTTCGCGTGTCGCAAGCTTACTATCGGTACAGTTTTAAGAACATTATTTATCCTATGTTCCTTGCGATTAATATTCTGCCCTGAAAAATGCATGTGGTGAAAATTCTGCAATGACGTCACTGGATTCTGAATCCCCAGAATGGCATTCTTAAATGCAGAATGAAGTGCATAGGGGTTCCTAAAAGTTGAGTTTTGGGTTTAGGGGATAGAGGGGTTTTGTCTCAGTGCCTTTCATCCCAAGGAATGTCACGGGGAAAATTGCGTCACAAGCCGTGCATTGGTATGGTATGATAGGTTATTTATAATGTGCTTAATACCCAGGGGTTTCTAAGCGCGGACACGGTGATCGAACCTGTGTTGCTACGTGTGCTTCCAAGGTGAGCACGTTGCCGCTGAGCTATCCTCCCGAGACAAGCTATCCTCCCATGGCATTAGTTGTGGAGTCGGTTTGAATGTGCATGTGTGTTCATGTTGGACCTCTCTGAGTGCCTGCGCCTATGGGTAGGGCTGCTGCTTCGATGTACACTAAGGTGTTCTTGGTTTGTGATACAGAAACCTGGTGACTGCCCTTGACTGTGACAAGGATTGGTCGTCCTATTCGGATTGGTCGTCCTTTGGATACTGTCCGCAGGAGGACGCCTTGGACGATCTGCTCACCGGGGAAGAGCACATGTATTACTACGCCAGGATCCACGGCATCCCGGAGAAGCGGATCAAAGTGGTGAGCATGCCCAGGTGATGGAGGAGGGGATTGCTGAGGGCATGTTTTCCCCAACCCTGCACATGTGTCTACAAAAAGAGGGCCCTGTTTATGAAGGCAACTCCTTCAGTTGAACAGATGTTACATTTATCATTCTAACTATAAATCCACCTGTAAAGCACCTTACCTATCCAGAATAGACGCATCACAGATACACGTCACAAAAGACATCACCAATGACATTGCTGATTAAATAACCTATGACACCAGCAATGACATGTGCAGGGCACCCAGGACCATTCAGACAAACCAAGTGTAGCCCCTATCAACCATATCATTTGACTCCGAAGTTCTTTCCAATGTTTGTTTGTTTGTTTATTTTATTTATATAGCGTGCCTGACCCAGGGGTATCTGGGCACTTAAGGTGAAGATAATGGTTACATGATACAGTTTATACAGACAAAGTGCAGATAATACATTCAAATAACAAAGGCTAGGCAAGGGTAAGTGGGGAGCATAGAATGCTATGTGATAAGTAACAGGGAGAAAGATATATACATAAGGGAATGGGAGTGCAGAGTGATGTCAATGTAAGGAAAGTAGTGTTCGTTTTTGGTAAATAACCAAGTGATGACGTGACTTCTGAATTTTTCAAAGGTTTGAATAGATTTGATGTCCTTTGGAAGTGTGTTCCATAATTGGGCGGCTAGAACCGGGAAGCTGGTTCCACCTGCGCTTTTTAGGTTGTATCTGGGCACCACCAGGCAAGATGTGTTAGTAGATCTTGTGATTCTAAGTGTTCCAAATGTAGTCATAAAAAGACCACTTCAATGACAGCCTTGATGGCTCACCAATGGCACGTGCAGCGTACACAGAACCACTCACAAATGGCAATAGCAAGCATGGGCCACATCATTTGACTCCGCAATTCTTCTCAATGTTTAAAATGTGGTCAAGGGCCAGCCCAATGACATCACTGATGACAGCACACTAGCCCTCCTGAATGACATTTTCAGGGTACAACTAACCCCTCATGTATACACACCTCATCTTTTGACGCCACATTTCTTCCAAATGTTTAAAATGTACGTCAGGAATGGCCACACCTCTGACATCACTGATGACATGTGCGGGGTGCATATAATCTCTCAGATATTGGAAACGGGGGCCATATCATTCGACCCCACAGTTCTTCCCAATGTTTACAAAGTACACAGGAAATGACCCTTGACTGGTCCCGGAACATATCACTGACATAGAGGTTTAGTCATTGTAGGCGAGAATTGGGAGGTTCACCGTGTAATGTACTGCAGCCAATCAGGAGGCTTGGGGGCCAGGGAGGAGTATTTGGAACCTCTCTTATTTGTGGTCAGTGATGTTATTGTGTATCCAAATCTGCGCTGCTCTGGCCCACTTCCCCATCAGATCGAAAAGGAGGTCCGGAAAAAGCCAACTGATTGGTTACCGTAACATGTGTCTGGGAGGGGTAGGGAGATTCTGACCTATCAGTGGCGCCTCTTTTGGCTGAAGATGGTATGGCGAGTGTATGTGGGTGTGTGTTCTTAGCCAATATAACATTGCACTTGTTCTGCTTCATGGCTGTGTTGTCTTTTTCGGTGGAGAATGAGCGAGGCGCTGCTTCCATTCAGGTGCCTCTTAGTTCTCAGCAATAAGCACATTTCAGCAGCACTGCTACACGTGATATTTGATATGATATGAAATATGATATGATGATATGATATGGCATTTATAACAGGCCTATACACAAGTGTTTCAAGGCGCGACGAGGCAAGGGAGGGGGAACAGAGGGAAGACAGACAGCGATCCTACTAGGCCAGGTGTCAGTCAGATCGCGCAAGTGCATGGGAAGGGGGAGAAGTGCGAGGGGGGCGAGGGGGACAAGGCAGTGTAGTACATGGGAAAGAAAATAAATAATAATAAGTAAAAGTACGGCCAGCAGGTGGCAAGTGCATGGGTAAGTGCCGACATCAGGTGTCATGCGCGGGTGGTGGGACTGTGGGGATACAGAAAAACAGTCCCCAAGTGCGGGAGCAGCCAGTAAGGCAGTGCAGGAGTGTGACTGGGGGGGAGGGGACCTGGGCCTGAGATCAGAGGGTGGCCAGGTAACTAGTGCAGTTTCAGAGTCAGCCAGGAAGTCAGCAAGGGAGAGGAGGAGTTACTCTAGTTACATAGCATGCAGCAAGTACTAAACTGTGTGTGGCTGCCTAAAGATAGGTGTTCTGATTAGCAAGCCCAATGGGCTGCCTCTTGCCAACTTTGGAAGCAGTCATCCTGCTCGGATCAAAACCTGCAACCCGCAGGTTAGACACATCTCATCTTCAGGTGCTCGAACCACTGTGCTACCATATGCTTTTATTTATTTGGCAGTTTCGCAGAGTATTGGCGTCGCTATGGAGCATCTTCTGCGCGCTTTCTTTTCCAGCTAGGCAAAGAAGTATATAAGTCACCATGTATTTGGTTAAAGAGTAATGCAGACTGCGTGAAGGGGCGCGCTTTTAAAACTTACTAGTTAAGATGGTACGTCTTCTCTGCGAGGCACAACGTTGATTGCCAGGCTTTTTTTCGCAGAGTTTTTTTTTTTTGTCGAAAGGTTTCGGCTGCAAAAACGCATCGAAAAATATGTAATAGGGAAGGAGGGTTTGGGGGGAACCCCCCAAATAAAAAATAAAAAATGTCTGAGTTTTTTCGAGCGAAAATATTTGGCAAAAAACGCTGCCAAAAAAAACCTGGCGGTCTAAGAGCATGTAACCAACCCTGTGTTATAACATCAATTCTTAGTGCGCCTGAAGCTGACTGCACAGGCTATAGAAAAACATGCACTATTACAGTGAACTATAGAGTGCCTCAGTACTGGCTGTTACTTACAAACCTTGGGGAGGGGAGAGCAACGAGCTCAATTTCATACCTCACTCATTCCCAGGAAAGCCTTGTGATGGCCAGGCCTTCCCAGAGGCAGAAAAGCGGGAGGCACTAGCCAGTGATTGTGAGGTCTCACAGCCCATTGCCAAGAGCAATGGATTGTGGGTTCGTCCTAGTGGCAGGGCTGGGAGAACTGGGTGGCAAACCCCTGAAGCAGTGGGAGCAGAGGAAAGCTGTCCTCCTGCCTGGAAACATCACCTGCATGAACTTGCCACCCCCTCCAGGGGGGCAGGAGGCTGCTCTGTTCCTCCACCTGGACCCATGTTCTCTGGGGGGCCTGAAGTGGGCTGGAGCGAGATAGCAGCCCTGTCCCTGTTCTCATTGGCTGGGGCTGCCTCATGATTTGGGATAGGCAAATATCCCCTTCTCTGTATCGTGCACCTGAATGGTAGATGCACTATCTGCCCCCTCAGCCATTAAGCCCACAGAGCAGAAGTCATATTGCGGCCCTGCCTGCCTCTTTGGTCAGAATTCTGTCCTTTGCAGCGATTGAAAAAGGGCCACTTTCCTTTGCAGCTCCACTCGACCTTTACACAACAGCAGAGGGTGGAGGTCAACAGGTAATTGATCAAAAACTTGCATGACTCGGATATTAGATAGGGAAGATATCAACGGACGCTCCATGGAGGAGGGCAATGCTATCAAGAGTTTTAGTAAGTGAAGGTTAGGAGGTGGCACTGCATACTAGCTAGTTGGGGTGGGAGTGTGTCACGACCTCCACACAGCAGACCCGCTAGCCCCTTTCTTGTCAAAGGCCAGCATCTACGTTGGCTTCCTCTAAAAGTCCTCCGGGAAGTCTACCTTTCTTTCTGGCTTCGCATTGTGTATCTTCCTTTTCTGCCACTCACTTGGCCCTTCTTATTTTGTTTGGCTCCCCCTCACGCCTCTTCCACTTCCCCGGTGTTGCCCATCCTTGCATCTTTCTGCTCTGCTGATGATTGTTCTGGAAGACGGCCATTCCATGCACTCTCTTGTGAAAACACTCTCAGCCTGTCCCCATGCACCTATTATTCCGGGTTGAATTCTGCACCTGCACACTTAGCTCTCTTCTGATTGCAGGAGCAATGTGTTTCTCTTTAGAACCTTCTAGTGAGCCTGGCTACACTCCGCCTAGGGTCCCGGAAAACACTACCCTCTGTGTTGTTCCTAAATTACTGGTTTAATCACACATTTTACCCTATAATTGTTTAAACAAAACGCACGAGCTTTTATTTTGCAACGAGTATTAACTGAAACGGTGGAAATGATTGCAAATAATTAATTTTCCAGTCCTGTTGCGTCATTTCCGGTGGCGTTACTTCATGTGTTGTCATTCCCCCCGACAGACTTTCTGCCTTGAAGTCCATAGGCGTCTTTATGGGAGGGCAAAAGGGGCACGTGCCCTTGTCCCTCATCATGGTATGGGCCCTAACCTGACTGCCTGATGCACACTTTTTGCAAAACCTAAATAACACCTCATAATATTGTCTAGTGGCTGCTGAGGTTCTGAAAACCCAATCCGGACAGTTATCCCCTGTGCTTTAAAGTATAATGCATGTTAATAGTTTACATTTCAATTGAAAATCCAGTCATGACGGTATAATGTTGTCCCATCCCCACAGGTGGTAAATGACCTTCTGAACAAACTTCAGCTGACGCAGTACAAGGACAGGATCACTGAGGCATACAGCTGTGGCACCAAGAGAAAGCTCTCGACGGCGCTGGCCCTCATTGGGGGCCCCTCAATCCTTTTGCTGGTAATGGCGCTTCCTGCGTGCATAGTACTAATAGAAATTGTGCAATACAAACTGAATTGTCTATTGGTGCATACATTATAAAGCCTATTAGACCCATGGAGGGGTCATTATTGCGAAATGATGACCGGCTACCAAGTTAAGTTGGGGAAGGGTCATTATCCCAAGCGATAATGTCCATTCCCAATGGCTACAAGGCTATTAGCACATAATGGTAGTAGCAATACATGTTTTGAGGCTTTGGTGCTGAAGTAACAAATGGCAATATAATAATGAGAATGTAAATCGACAAACTGACGTAGTACATTATATGTGGTGTAGTATTTAAATAAGAAGCTTGTCTTAATACGTTAAGCATTTCATTTGCAAACTTGGTTAACCTGGAGCAGGCTTCACATGAGCATGTATAGGAGCTGTGTGAAAGTAAATGGTTTCTCTATAAGAAAGTGAAAGCATTTGCCCATGTTTTCACTTTTTCGTTGGTGTGCTAAATACGATGTTGCAGTGAAAATTAAGGTTCTCTTAGGCAGGAAATGTCTTGATTAAAGACATATTACCTGGAAATTGCAATAGTGTTTCCGTGGTTGCTTTGCAAGTCAGAAGGTCCAGAATACAGTCAATACTAGCAGTTATTGACTGCACTCTGAACAATCTGATTTGCTCAGAGGAGGTCAATAACGATTTCCATGTGCTAATAATTTGCAGACTAAAGTATATATTTACTGCAAATGTATTTGATAACTTTTCAAATAAAAACCTTAACTTTACTTTAAATGTAAAATATGAAATGTTTGAGCATTTATTGCCCTCATTTTGTGTTAAGGAAGTGGCTATTATCTGCCAGGAGCAGCCAGAACATTTCAGAGACCTCTGGCAAACTTGCTAGTTCTCTCCAGTCAGAGGTGGATTGTATCTGTCTTGATGGTCCCTGTATGTGAAGACCTTCTGGCAGAGGCCCAGCAAGCGTGCCAAAGCGCGCTCTATGCCCAGGCTCCCCAACTGCTAGATCTTGGCTCACACAAAGGTTTAATGAATGAAACAGATCTCTACATGTTGCTTTTATTTTTAATTAAGGATGAGCCAAGCTCTGGAATGGACCCCAAGACCAAACGCCACCTCTGGAAAGTGCTCTCAGAAGAAGTGCGCGACAAGTGCGCTGTGGTGCTGACTTCTCACAGGTGGGTCTTCAGAAGGCACGGCTTCTCTGGGGTCATTTGCACTGCATTTGCAGCAAACACTGCATGCTGGTTTGTGCCATGGAGATTTCTTTTGGGGTCTTAGCGAAAGCATTTAGGGAGCTAACGTTACACATTTTGGGGCCCAGGTTTGACACGTGTTCAGGGACCGTGGATAGAGAAAGTGTATGGCTTCCTAAATCTTATGGCAGTCTACTGAGTGAGATGATGTGTGGAAGAAGGTGCTTCTGGCACCCCCTTACGCTACGGTCGTCCTCCTGCGGTGGTGAAGGGGCAGAGCTTGTCTGCATAAGGTTTTTCTGGGTGCAGGCAGGGGAATCAGGGTAACAAGAGCCAGACAACTTCAATCCCTTGGAAATGGGGAGAAGACAGAATCCAGGTGGTTATTGAGAACATGTGGGAGACGTGAAAGGACTCCTTGTAACTCACAGAAGTGTCTCTTCTGACCACCCTCCCCCACCCTCCTCACTACTGCTTAAGATGCAAAGCAGCAATACATTGAGGTCGAATGGCAACACATAAGAGTAAGAATCATCCTATGGATCAGAATGAGAGTAAAGAGTGCAGTGAAAGCCTGAGGGCTAGTGGGGGGTTGACAAGGTCTTGAAGCATGGAGTCATCTGACCATGGCAGGCGGGGCCAATGGTACTTTTTGTAGTTGTTACTGTGTATATATGTTTTTTTCTTCCTTAAACTGTGCCCCATTGCTTTTCAGCAACATTTGTGCATTAAGAAAAAAAGAGGTCCTAGCTAGCTGCCAAAAGCAGAAGTCAAGGTGTTTTCATGGGATTACCATAGAGGTTTGGAGAATGTTATCCTACGAGATTTAAATCGACCAGCGGTTTAGTTTTCTTTAACACGTAACTGCGGGAGTGGGCAGAGCCTGCAATGATTTCTTATGGGGATTCAGGACGGTCATATAGACACCCTTAGCTCTTAGGATGGGACATGTGTTTCTGTCCTGAACCTCCAGCTCTTCTCAGGCATCATGTTCCTCAAGCACATGATTTCACACAGGCCTTCGCCTTTATTTCCCTTCTGAGACACTCTCCTTTGGCAGGTAGAGACAATCATGTACATGCAAGCGGCATCAATGTATAGACTGGTTTGTGAAATAGAGTCTGAGAGAGTGCTCCTGAAAATAAAGGAGGCATTGATTGACACTGAGTCTCAGTCAAGCCAATAATCATGAGCCGGTAGATGGAAGGGAATTGGAGTGGTTATAAGTCTGGGAATTAGGGCTCTCTTCTGTATCTAGAGCCCTACTGGCTGTTTGTTCAAGGGTCTCTTTCGCCAAGCAGGATATGCCTGTTTGCAGGTGCGAACACATTACACGCAGTTTGGGTGGGGTAGGTCATTTGCTTAAACATGACATCGCAAACCATTGATATTCTTGCTCACCACAGGAGGCATCACAAAGACCATTGTAAGGATTGCAGGAATACCACATTAGCATCCGGCAGGGGTGGGTTGAGAGGACCTGCGAGCCAATCAGGAAGCTCGGAAAGTGGTGCCCATGGTATGGTATTGCCTGTATTCTGAGCTGCCTCAAAAGTGGGAAGCTGCCATCTGCTCTGCCAGGCCGATAAGCCCTTTTTGCCCTGGGCTCCCTTGTCCCACACCCTCACTATTTCCACCTCTGCATGCATTCCCGTCCCCAAATATTCCCCAGGTTCAATTACCTGGGGCAGCGTCCCCCACCCACCAGTCACAGAGGACTCGCTGTTCCGGGCCTTATCCTCCATGGCAATGGCCACCGTGGAACGGGAGATGGGACTACCTGTATTTCCCTTCTCCCTATGTTCCTGGTGACCATTTTGTTTTGTAGGTTAAAGTGGAGAAACGGTAACCATGCCGTTTCTCTACTTGAAATAAAAATCACTATTAGCACCCCGAAAAGCATGCTGGGGTGCTAATAGCAATAAACCCTTCCATGGGAGCGCATTACCTGTCAGGTAATGGCCTGAGGCCAAGGTCAAGGCCCTTGCAACTCGTGCCCTGGGCCATTATCTGACCGGTAATGCCTTCCCGTACCAGGGTTTAGTGCTTAAGTATGTGCTGGGTTCTGGGAATGGAATTGCTGATTGTCCTGGCCACCCAGTTCATCAATTAACAAAGAGTGAAAGATTGAGAGGGAAGAGCGCATGTTTCTAGCCCATTGGAAGTAGTGGCTCTCTGTGTCTAAGGATAACTGGGAAGAGGCATACAGAGAAGGCGAGGTCCCAAACACCGTCGACATTGTATTGGCCGTAGATGACTTGCAGGATGCAACGTTCATGAAGAGAAAGCACCATTTTGGGAAGGGGGAAAAATGTGACCGCCATAGATGAATATTGGTTGAGAGAGGAGGAAAGTCCCCCTCCCCCAAACAGCAATAGATAAGCAGGTAGATTTGGAGCCTGAGGGGCATATTGGTAAAACCAGTACAAAGAGAAGAACCAGGGGAATAATCTGGTGGCCTGTGGGGCTGGAAGATCACCGTCACGCTTCACGGAGGCTTCTGGAGGCCTTTAAGCAGCACTTCTTCAGTTCTCTGATAAAAAGCTGTAGCCCTTCATAAATCATAGGTTTAGAGTACAAAGTAAAGAGTCTGTTCCCACTTCTGCATTCCAATGCGTCAATTGTTGTGGAGAATATTTTCCCTTGGACATTTCAAGCAATGGTGAATCTGAGAATAATATCTATCAGCTCGAGACTAAGAAGCCTTGTGGCATTCCAGATGAAGCTGCAGGTGTGCCCTCAGTGAGACAACCTCATTTTCTACCAAGACAGGTGAACTCTCACACCAGACGTTAAGAATCTCCATAGTGAGATCGCCAGTGGAAATTCCAGCTGTTCACGTATGTAGTGTTAGTAGCATGGTGGGGTATCTAAATAATACTGAAATGCCCTAGTCAGTGGAACAAAGAGACGCAAAGAAGATGGAGGGTAGGGCACACTCTCCTCCACAAGGCTGTTGGCTTCTCGCGGACACAAACCCTTCCCAAATCCGTAGATCCTAACAATTGATATGATATATTTTATTTATAGCGTGCCCATACACAAGTGTTTCAAGGCGCGACAAGGCAAGGGAGGGGTACAAAGGAGGACAAGACAATGATCTTACTAGGCCCAGTGGCATTGAGAACATGCAAGTGCAGAGGAGAGGGAGGGGGAGAGTGCAAGGGGAAGGGGAGGAGTGGAAAGTGCTGAACACAGGATAAAAACAACAACAGGTAGTATGGCCAGCATGTGGCCAGTGCAAGAATTAAGCGCAGACAACAGACGTCTAAAAGTGCAGGCGAGGGGACTGTAGGGTTGGAGATACAGACCCAAGTGCAAGGGTTGCCAAGAGGCAGTGCGGATATGCAGCTGGGTGGGCAGGGATCTGTGCCAGATGCAGAGGGTAGCCAGGTGCCCAGTGCAAAACAGAAGAGATCAGCAGGGAAGAGGGAGAGAGAAGGCAGAAGCAAAGAGGAAGGTCTTGACGTGCTTCCGGAATGAAGGTGGTTCTCCTCAAGTTTCAGAGAGGCAGGGAGGCTGGGAGGCTGTTCCAGAGGGAGGCCCCAGCCGAAGAAAAAGATCTACTACCAACTTGCTGCTTGGAGAAGAGATACCCTGAGGGAGTTGGAGGTGTAGGAGCTAAGAGCTTGAGAAGGAACGTATTTCTTGAGGGAGAGTTGAAGGTATTGCGGACCCAGGCCCCAGAAGGTCTTGTGGACAATGCAGAGGGTCTTGAACTAAATCCTTGAGCCACTGGAAGCCAGTGCAGAGATTTCAGGGCTGTAGAGATAGGATCCCTGGGCTTGAGGCCAAGGACAAGGCTTGCAGTCCTGTACTGGATGAGGTGCAGAGGGCGGAGAGTAGTAGCAGGCAGATTTAGAAAGAGGCTGTTGCAATAGTCCCGCCTAGAGAGAACCAGAGCTCTAGAGACAGTAAGCTTCTGGGGGAAGGAGAGGAAAGAAAGAATACCTCTGAGGAGGTGTGGTTAGTAGTTTGACTTCTTAGAGAAATCAGAGATGTGAGGGGAAAAGGAAAGTGTGGAGTCGAAGATGACCCAGAGGTTCTTAGCCTCACAGGTGGGAGCAGTCAATTGAAGTCAAACAAGGTGTGTGTCAGCTCCTTAGTCACAAGATGGAGCTGTGTTGCACAAGGGAGGCTTCTGGGAGCACTGGGACAACACCAGGTGCTAAGCAGCCTACTTATGTTCATCTGCTGGAGAGCAACAAGGAAACATAGTTTTCTCCGCCACAAGGGCACGATTCAGTTTGCCTAAATCCCAGAAACATGGTTTAGGCTAGAGTGGAATACACTCTTGATCGTGGAAATACAATGGTACACCCTCTCTGAAACATTTCTAAGGTGGTGTGCACAGCAGGTGCAAGTCTTTAGAAAGAGCAGTCTTTCAGAGTATGCACACAGATGTTTCATGATTCTGGGGGCATCTCGTAGTAAGTAAGAACCTGCTTGATAGGAGGGCCTGGTCTTACAGCTAAGGAGTGAGCAGAAAGTGGTGCCTCTTCAAGGATAGATGGTCACAGGCAAAGTACTATGGCCATCATTATAACTTTGACGGTCCAGAAAATATGCTGGTAATTCCAGCACCATAATATTTCCCCGACACACATTTGCCGGTGGGAGCCACGGATCTCCCGCCAGGTCGGACCTTCCGGTAGATCAGGCCGCTACCAGCGAAGGAATGCAATCCCATTGGCCTCCATGGAATGGCAACTTACCTTCATCTCCGCCACCTGCAATATCCTGGTAACATATCAGACGGCAGTGACAGAGGGGGCCAGTTTGCCAGTACCCCTTCGGAATTACCAGCGGGGTACCGGAAGACTTGTAATGAGGGCCAATGTCTGCTGCAGAATAAGATGCTACTTGATCCCAACACTGAATAGGAACTGATCCTGACTTCTGACGAAGCAGTGTTGAGCATAAGTGGCCGCTCTAGCAGTCAACAACTTGAAGTGAAATGTGGCCTCTGCTCACACTGCAAAGAAGGGCCATCAAACAGGCAGACATCCACTCACCTCATGGCAACTCTTATAGGAAAGAGCCAATCATTCAGGCTAGTTCCTCAAGGTGGACACTGTCATCTTCCTTATCCGGCATTGCTGGAGCTTCTCCTGACACGTGTGAACGCTTCTTTCACAGCTGGGAAGATTCCCAGCTGAACGCTCCCCAACAGAGCCCCATTCATCCTTAGTTTTCACAGTTGGTGCAAAGTAAAACCGGACCTAACCCCTCGCGTCACGTTCACGTAGGCCCATGTCATAGGCTTTCCCTTTGGAATGCTAAGGCCATTCCAGCTCAAGTCCATTCCCCATTCATTAAAGTCACACATGCACCCGTGCTATGGGAACTCACGCGGCACTACAGAGGTTATCAAGATGTGAAATTTGAAAAGGTAAGGCTTGATACACGAGGCCACATACGGATTGGCCAAAGTCGAGAAGCGGACAAAGTGCAGCAAAGGCGCAGGTTTATGCGAGTGTGCAAGTAAAGTGCATGTGTGTGAGAGCAGTAGATAATGCTGATACAAAACGGGGCTGATTCACAAAGGTACTGGTAGTAACTCTGACATAATATGATAGGTTATTTATAACGCACTTAATATCCAGAGGTTTCTAAGCATCAAACCTGGATCGCTCCGTGTCCTCTTGCTTCCAAGTCGAGCACGTTGCTGCTAAGCTATCCTCACGAATGATTTATGTCGAGAGAGAGAAGCTAATTGGAACATAAATAAAATGGCCTGGAGTAACTCTGACTTACTCATGACTTACAATTGGAAAGGGAAGAGTACACTGGGAGTAAGTCAGAGTCACCACAGGACACTTCTTTGTAAGTTGTATAGTCTGTCTCCTGGAGTAACTACAAGTTACTCCAGGAAAGCTCTTTATAAATCGGTGATTTTGTAGGGTCTAACCTGTTGGACTAAAGGGATCTGGAAACGCAAGGTGCTGGAGAGAAAGAAGTGGCTGGGGAAGAGAGAGGAAATAATGATGGATGGTGAGGGATAGGGAACCTATGCGAGGATGGAGCCCTAGGAACAAGGCAACTAGGCAGACACAAGCAGCAGTGCTTCAGTATTCCTCGGCTGGCGACGTTCTACTGTCATGGTGCTTTATTGTAGTTATGTGTTCCCAGTTCTTGTGTTGTTGTAGGGTGAGGTTGCAAGAGGCATGGCGAATGTGGTGACGACTGTCTGTGTCATGTTGCCGGCTGCCCTTTGCAGTCTGGTTGCAGTGAGAGCTGGAAGTTCACCTGCAGCAGGCAGGAGAGGTCATAGAGCGTACTCTGATATTCCATTCTTGAAGGATAACTATGCGTTGGAATGGACTTCCGGGAATGCAGCTCGGCTGCATCCGCAGGTGGGAGAGGACACCAGCTGACGTCTTCTCTCCATCATGCGCTGTAATGCAAAGCTCTGGAGGCCGCAGCGCCGTATTACTGGTGCCCTGGCTGCAGTAAATCCAGGCTCCCGGCCGTGTTGTTCTTATTATAATTACGCTGGCAGTCGTAGATCATGGATTAATCAGAACACAATGTCCCCTCGGAGAAGGGAGGGCTGCAGTTCAGCCTCCCCGCCCCCCCCTTCTCTGCTCCAACTTTCCAGGCCTCCTCTTCCCCTATCCTCCTCTCTGCATCTAAACCTCTCCCCTTCATCCCAGCTCTGTATATGACTCCACTACCTCTCTTTCTCCCTTCTTTTTTCTCTATCTCTGACACTTTGCCAGATCTCACTAGCGTGCACTCTCCTTCCTTCTCCCTCTCTTGACTATATTTTTTCTTCACCCTTGTTTACTTGCCTACCCGCCAGTATTTTTTCTTCAACCCCTTTTTCTTACTACTTAGTGAAAGTAGTTGTAGTAGAATATGTGTATTAAGTGCAGACTTCACCGGTGGGCCAGTATCAAGGCACTGGACAAGACATACATGAATAGCAAAGAGCATTAAATAGCAATAAAATAGCAATGCACTGAAACTCAAAGGAAGAACTAACATACATGCAAAATAACAGTGCCTCTAAAACTATGGGGACTTCCATTTTTACCCCCTTATGTTTATTGCCCACACTCTCTTTGCACTGCCATCGCTCTCCTCTCTATCATATTGGTCTCTGTTTCCCAATTGCTTTACTCAACCTCCCCTCCCTCTTTAATGTCCCATGTTCATTTCTCTTGCCTCTCCCTCTGTCTGTGCCACTCTGTTTCCACTGATTTCGGCCTCTCGCTCGCTCTCTGTTCTACAGCAGAGTAACTAGACCAAATCTTCTGGGGGTTAGGGGTGTAACTCTTTAAACAGTGGGGAGGGGCGGCCTTTAGAGACTGTGTGGGGGAGGGGCAAACTCACTTTTGGGGAGCGTTCACC
This sequence comes from Ambystoma mexicanum, assembly GCF_040938575.1. NCBI lineage: Eukaryota > Metazoa > Chordata > Amphibia > Caudata > Ambystomatidae > Ambystoma > Ambystoma mexicanum. Next base: position 859,034,216 of record NC_090931.1, on the reverse strand, counting down.
ATTAAGGAATGTTGGTGGGGCCTAGTGTCAAGTTCGCAGCAACTTGTACCATTTAAAGCACATCAGGCCACCGGCATTGCCACTAAATAGATTGAACGACAAAATGTCCACTTCTAATGTCACTTGCCAGCAGGGTAATGCTGGGGTTGTGATATGTTTCTCACAGCAGGGTAATGCTGGGGTTGTGATACGTTTGGCTTTCTTACAGCAGGGTAATGCTGGGGTTGTGATACGTTTGGCTTTCTCATGATACGTTTGTCTTTCTCACAGCAGGGTAATGCTGGGGTTGTGATACGTTTGGCATTCTCACAGAAGGGTAAATCTCACATCAGGGTAATGCTGGGGTTGTGATACGTTTTGCTTTCTCACAGCAGGGTAATGCTGGGGTTGTGATACGTTTGGCTTTCCCAGCTGCTATTTCATTCTGTGTGTCCCATTGCATTGTAGCATAATCCCATTTGAAAGAGGTATGTTGCTACGGTAGGAATGTCTTTGAGGTGTCAGAAGGGAGGCCCCGGGCAACTAATTACAAGGTGTGGGCCCTAAAGTTTGCCACAGCATGGGGTAACGTGACATAGCATGACTCAGCGCAAGATGATACAATATAGCAGAGCCGGGCTTAAAGGGTGCCGAGAAAATCCTTTCCATGGATACATACAAATGAATGTCACCAGCTGTGAGGTTGCCAAAATGAAAAAGGTTGTCGCCAGTTGTTGGGCGATCTGCCGAGCAAGGTATAGTAACAACAAACACATCCAAATCATTTTATCTCCCACCCTAACAGACAACACATCCCAACATGTAACTTTAGAAGCCAAAACAGCACAGTTTACCACCATGGAATGTACACCACTAGAAGAGCCTGGTACTTGCAGTACATTTTCCTAAACACCACACCAACCCATGAGAGATATGCCAACACAACTCTCCATAATCTGCCAGGCACAACAGACGACCACACAAACAATGTACATTATCATCCTAAGGTGCACACAAACTACTGTACCAGCAACTGACAAAACCTCTAAATTCGGTCATACCACCCAGAGCCCAATCTTTTCAGGTCTACACAACGTTGTAAGAGAGGAATCTTGACCTGCGCCTTTGGCTCCTGTGTTAGTTTACTATCCCTCCTCTTGAAGATATGGAGCTCCAAGAAACCATGAAAACTGTGTGTGGTGTGCTATATACACAAGACTCAGGTGCATAGAGTAACAGGGCATTGCAAAGTCTTTCACTCATGTCCACCTGGGAGGCAGAGCTCTGGGCGGCCCAAGCAAATCTGCTGGCTGGCAGCAAAAAGAAGGAGGTGCGTTCATATCGGCTCTGCTGAGTCATCCCACTCATTAGAGTTCCTGGTGCATGACCAGCTGGTGAGAATATACGTATCTGCCTCTTGACTGAGGGAAAGTCCGTGCTACAATAACGCATTCTAGGCGAGAGCCCTGTGGACCACGAACAGAGGATTGAGCTCGAGTCGGGCGCCATTTTGTCCTTAAAATGATTTAATCTGTCCGACTGTATGTTTTCTTTCGAATACTGTGAATCTTTTCTAAGGCCTCCATTTTTGAAAGTTAACCAACATTGAGATCAAATTATTTGCCCAGGATTACATACTTTGATCACATACCTTTGAAGCTCTAGTTTGTACAAATATATTTGTTTTGACTCTTTTAGAGCTAAAATACTATGGTCTCATAGAGTTTACTAGCAAATTACACAAATCACTGAAAGGACTCTTACAATATACAAAGCCTTGCATAAATGTTTTAGGCCAAAGGGTATCAGTGTGGCTGTATTTGCCACAGTTTTACTGGAAGACTGCAAGTACCAGAATGCAAACTCACTTGTATTTGTATGGTAAACTGGTAGATGTCATGGATATAAACAGCTTTAACAAGCATCCTTATTCTGTGATTCACTTTCTTTCTGTGGGCATTCTTGACAGAATACTGTGTTTAAAGTATCTTATGGCTTTACACACAGTAGAGACTCTTCGGATAAAGCTCCAAGGTGACACCTGCCATAATCCTCCCTTTCTTGTCTGAAAACAGACACCAGAGTATTGCTGCGAAGATGCGTTGTCTCTGGCCCCCTCTTATCCCTCCCAGTCTCTCTGCTGCCATGCAGTACGAACGTTCCGATTACTTGCCTAAAATCTGACTTCTTGACTACATTAATTTGTTACATGGTTTTATGCTTTTCACTCCGAAAGTGTGTGCCCTTTGTTTAAAAAACAAGGTAGATCCTCTTGGAAGCAGGCACCGATTTTCTAGGTAATTGCAGTTGGGTAGGGGGCTTTCACATGTAAATGTTTCTATGTCTACAGTGCATGCATTAGAATGAAACGTGTTAGAAAAGTAACATCTTTCCGGGCCTCTGGCACTGTGTATCATCTTGCCTGTCAATGGCTCTGTAGGTGAACGAGGTCAAGTCAACATAACCCAGATTTCCAGGGGGCTACAGCCCCATTGGCCCAATGGTCGTTGTGCCCATACTTCTCTCTCTATCACTCCCTCTGCGATTTCTCCCTTCCTCTTTTCTGGATGCTCCCTCTCTTCAGATGTCTTTTTTCCCAGGCACCACTCCCATTCCCTCTCACTATCTTGTGCCATACACCCTGACGTCTCTATGCACCACTTCCTGCCCCTCCACTGTTTCCTGCCTCCCTTTGATCGCCATGCCTCGCTCTCTTCTCTATGTACTACTCCCATTGCATTTCCCTCTGCCTCTCTTCCCCAATCCATCCCTTTCTTCTCTATGCACAACTTCTTGCCCCTCCACTGTTTCCTGCCTCCCTTTGATCGCCATGCCGTGCTCTCTTCTCTATGCACCACTTCTTGCCCCTCCACTGTTTCCTGCCTCCCTTTGATCACGATGCCTTGCTCTCTTCTCCATGCACCACTTCTTGCCCCTCCACTGTTTCCTGCCTCCCTTTGATCACCATGCATCGCTCTCTTCTCTATGTACTACTCCAAATGCATTTCTCTCTACCTCTCTTCCCAAATCCATCCCGTTCTTCTCTGTGCACCACTTCTTACACCTCCACTTTTTCCTGCCTCCCTTTGATCGCCATGCCTCACTCTCTTCTCTATGCACCACGTCTTGTCCCTCCACTGTTTCCTGCCTCCCTTTGATCGCCATGCCTTGCTCTCTTCTCTATGCACTACTCCCATTGCATTTACCTCTACCTCTTCCCCCAATCCATCCCGTTCTTCTCTATGCACCACTTCTTGTCACTCCACTGTTTCCTGCCTCACTTTGATCGCCATGCCTCGCTCTCTTCTCTCTGCACCACTTCTTTCCCCTCCACTGTTTCGTGCCTCCCTTTGATCGCCATGCCTCGCTCTCTTCCCTCTGCACCACTTCTTGCCCCTCCATGGTTTCCTGCCTCCCTTTGACTGCCATGCCTCGCTCTCTTCTCTATGTACTACTCCCATTGCATTTCCCTTTATCTCTCTTCCCCAATCCACTGCTTTCTTCTCTATGCACCACTTCTTGCCCCTTCACTGTTTCCTGCCTCCCTTTGTTCGCCATGCCTCGCTCTCTTCTCTATTCACCACTTCTTGCCCCTCCACTGTTTCCTGCCTCCCTTTGAGCACCATGCCTCGCTCTCTTCTCTATGCACCACTTCTTGCCCCTCCACTGTTTCCTGCCTCCCTTTGACTGCCATCAGGGTCGGATTGACTCCTCGGCCTTTCGGCCCGTGGCTGGGCCGAAATCGTTCTTTGGGGGTAGGGGCCAGTTTATGGTCATGCCTGGGCCGGTTTGGAAGAAAACAAAATAGAAATCTATTTTTTTTTCTTTCACTTTTTTTTTTCTTTTTTCAAAATCCTTCTTTGGTCGATAAATGAGTACGAACACAGGTTGGGTGATATTGTACGCATATTTGTTCTATAAAAAAGACCTTAAGCCTAAGTGCTGTATAATAACACATTATCATTTGGCCTTGGACGTCTGCTTGGAATCACAGTAATTTAGTCTTGCGAACAATGCTATTTGATGCCACTTCCTATTTTGTCAAGGGGTAAAAGGTTGTGTTTCATCGCTTTCCGGGATGTCACTTTGGGGTGGGATCAAATGACATCACTTCCGGTGATGTTATCAGAGGTCAAGGGTCGTGAGGCCTATTTATTGTCCCAGTCTGACCCCGACTGCCATGCCTCGCTCTCACCAGTCCCATTGCATTTACCTCTACCTCTTCCCCAATCCATCCCTTGCTTCTCGATGCACTTGTCCTTCGATCTTCTGGAACACTTCTCACTAAACACCACTAACCTCCTTTCCTCTAATACCAACCCTAGCCCCCTCTTCTTTATTCCCCTCTTTCTCTCGCTCCTGGCTCCCTCTATTTCTATTTTCTATTTCTGGTCTCTTTGATATGTTATATCATGTTACATTAACTGGCTTTTATACCATGGTGTGCCCCCTGCCTCTCACCTCTATCCACCAATCCCTTGCCTGTTGCACCCGTTTCTTCTTTCAGTGCACCCTCCAGTTCCCCTTTCTATTCACGCCCCCTTCCTCTCTGGAGCAATCCAAGTTCCTCCTACGTTTCCCCTTCCTGCTGTATTCTGCCTTTCTCTCTCATATATATGCATCATTCCCGACCCCACCCCTTCCTCTTTTTTATTTGCCCTGCACTATCACTTTTCTCTATAAGCCCTACACTCCCCGGCTCTTCTCTATCCCCTTGCCTTTCTCCACCTAGATTGCAGCCAAACCCCCACGCCTCTTCTATCTCTACATAACACTCCCTTCTCCATTTCCATCATTCTTTTTCTCTATGCAGGCAGGCCTAGACTGGGTAACCGGGTACCAGGAGTTTTCCTCTGACACTTGACAGACCCCCTTTTTTGTGGGGAAGGATACAGAGATTTCTCAGGTTCTGGGCTGCTATTCTGTCTCTCTCTCTCTGAGAGCCGTAATCTTCAGAGAGCTGACAGGCAGGTCAGGTGACATGGTGTCAGTCGGAATTTGATTTTTAAAAACGTTTGAGCCCTGGTGTTGCACTGGTGTAAATGAGGGGGGCATCTAGGGTGTGGTATGTTATACCCGAGCTCCCTGCCCGGCCTCGCGCCTGCGCATTGTGGGCATTGGCACCGAATGTGCGCTGGTATGTTGTCCTTGGAAATGTGCAGGCACAGACTGTGAGCAAAGATTTAACTTGGCTTGGCCCATGATGGGGCAAAGAGCTGCTTGCAAGAAGCAAAGCAAAATGGCATGTGCACTGCCCTGGCGCAGCCTCTGCTGCCTCTCACCCAGCCGGGTTCCCTGCTGCAGCTGCCACTGTGCAGTTTGTTCTTTGAGAAACACCCACGTCATGGCTCACGACGGACGGCGACCTGCTGCTGGCGGACCTGCTCTACCCCAAGTAAACACCGAACGAGAGGTAATTCATGGGGTTGCCAGTGCGAGCCTGATATAATGAGACATGATTTAAAAAAAGGATTCCCTTATGTTATGCAGAATATGCTTGGACTAGATATAAACTCATTTTAACCACACACTTCTCTGACAGATATTCGCAATCACGGAACTCTTTTTCAAACTACCTTCTGACCCTCTTACACCTTCCATCATTCTTGACTGCCTTTCTGCCATCCAGTCCTGGTGCACTTCCAACAATCTCTGCCTCAATGCCAGCAAGACTGAGATCCTTCCCAATGGGACTCCTGCTCCCACCTTTTTCCCCTCACTCAGGCCATCCTCTATGGGCTCTCCCTATTCTCCTTCATCTGAAGCCAGAAACCTTGGACTCATCTTCGACTCCTCCCTCTCCTTCCTCCCACACACACAGGACATTGACAAGAAGTCTCACTTTCAACTCTTCCTCCTCAAAGGAATTCTCCCTTTTCTCACTTTCTCCCAAAAGCTCGATGTTACCTGAGTCCTGGTTCTCTCTAAGCTTGAGTGCTCCAATAGCCTTCTCCTGAATCTAAGTTCTTCCCCTTTAAGACACCTCCATCTAATCCAGAAGAGGGCAGTGAGATTTATCCTTGGCCTTAAGCCCAGGGGCCGCATCTCTCCTGCCCTAAAACTCTGCATTGGCTCCCATTTGTGTCACGGATTAAATTCAAATCCCTCTGCATCATCCACAAGACTGTCTGGGTCATGGGACCACGCTATCTGCAACTTTCTCTTACTAAATATTCTCCCTCTAGACCTCTGTGGTCCTCTGGCACCAACTCTCTGTGTGTAAACATTTCGCTAAACAGAGGGCCGGAGACCGATCACTTTCTTCAGCTGGCTCCCTTATATGGAACAGCCTCCCCCTTCCTTTTCGTCTTTAGCAGGACTTCCGCAAATTCCATGAAGCTCCTCAAGACTTTCCTGTTCACCTCCTCCTTTCCTTCTTCCCTCTGCTAATGTCACAGTCGCTGTGATTGGTGACCAGAGCCCTTATGTATCTTTTGGGGTCCTGGCCCACACCCAATTGCCCCAGCCTCTGCCTTCCTCGCAGCACTTCCATCGACACCCACCGGCCTCAATCCTGTAGGCTTGCATTTTCTACCCAACGTGGCTCCAGCCCACATAGCACTTACCACACTATGCACTTCATCTGCTGCTCACCCACGAGCACAGACATTCCACCACTTACCCACTTTTCGCTGCACTTGCACGTTCTGAATACTCACAAGGCATAGTAGGTTTGTCTTTATCTTCCACTGTATTCACTGTTTTCAATCCGTGTTCCATCCCTGTTGCGCCTAACAAATGCACAATAAATAAATATATAAATAAATAAAGGTGAGGGCGTGCACGTGTGTGCAGTGAACATTAGAGAGAGAGTGGGTATTGAGGAATCAGTGTATAAATACTAGTATAATGAATGCACGAATGGCGCTAGAAATGCTCTAGCTCTCTTGGTTCCATGCATTCATGCTTCGGAAGTACTGACATCTGCAGACAACCAGTAGACCCTTGGCTTCGGCTACACGGGTGCCAGATGACTCTGAACTCCGAAACAGCAGGAGGGCTGGAGGGCCCAGTCTCTCATTTTGTTTCCGAGTAAAGAGTCATCCTGCGGCACATAGCCTTTTAAACGAGACTTCATGATGCGTGATGACTCTTTACTCGGAAAACAAAAGGAGAGAATGGGCCCACCAGCCCTCCTCCTGTTTCGGAGTACAGAGTCATCATCACGCAGCAGGCAGCCATTTCTTTCAAGGAGCCTGTCATTTCTAACCATGCAGCGCCATGAATGAAAGGGCTGCCTGCTGTGTGTGAGAGCTGAGGCACACTGGTCTCACACCTTTGGTGCGCCCAGCCATGAAGGGGGGGCACACCAAAGGTAATAATGCCAGTACGCCCCAGCTCCCCTGCTTTCAACAGCCCCCGCTTCGATTAGCATCCCACTTAACCCACTGCCCCCACCTCCCCACTGAATATAAGCCAGCGACCAGCCCATGCCCATGGCCTGGCCAAACACATTTTATAGCACTTGATTTTTTATAAGGAATTGAAAAAAGCCGTAGGATTACCAACCGGTTTTTAATATATAACATCTCAGCAACTGTCTCTCAACCTGCTGAGCAACTCTGGTAGCCTTCTACTGTGGAGCATGTCTATGGATCCCTTGATGTACTAACAATCTCTGCATTACAGTATTGTGGGTGCACCCCTGCCATGGAAGTGATTTAAATTGGAATTGATGTACAGTGTGGAGTTTGGAAAGAAGCAGCATGAAAGAAATTGCACCATGTTTAAATTGTTATTTTGAACGTTTCCTTTGAGTGTAGTTCAACTGCAGGCTCTGCCCCCTCTTAACCCCGCCCCTTCTCCAAACTCCGCCCCCACCCCAGCCCTTGTAGGATCCCCCTTTCCATTCCCACCACTGCCCAAGAGAGGGCTCTGGAGGGCTCACGTCCCTCTCCTCCTCTGCCTATGAGAGGGCTCTGGGGGGCTCCGGCCCCCGGCTCCATGCAGGCTTTGCGCGTGCTGCCTGCCTGGAGGCTGCCAGGAAGCCCGGAGCTTTGCTGGACAGCGCACTGCAGCAGGTGGTTTCATGTAATCGCGTTCAAAGGGAACGGGTGCCATGAAATTATGGCCCCATCTGTCCGCTCCTCCCCTAAGCAAACACCTCCCCTGAATGTTGTTTAAACGAGTCTCTCCTCAAAGAAACAAGGCTGATATTTTCAAAACCAAAGCTTCTTTTCCGGTGGAGGGTAGATGGCGGATAGATTCTGGCAAGTGGCTAGGCGAGCACTGCAATCTTTTGGGAGGAGTTTTGGGCCATTCGACCGTATTAGGTGTTTGGGTAGCAGGGTAAATGAGACGTGTGCCCAGAAAAAGTTAAGAAGGTGTTAGCTATGGGTGGCATGTGAGAGGTAGTGTTAGTTTCTGTAAGTTGCTGTGGTAGGTCTTCCATGATTTTAGTAGCTGCGATTCAGGTGTCAGAGGTGGCGCTGAGGCTGTGGGGAAAAAACGAATATTGTTATGTCACAAAAACGAACTGCAAGCATGATTTTTTTCTCTATCATTGCTATTGTCCTACAGTTTTCAAATTAATCAAAAGGGCGTGTCAAAGGGATGGGACTTCTAAAAATATGGGTGGGACTTCAAATCAGGTTTTTGCTTCAAACAAAGGTGGCTACCTTACGTGTGAGCTGGTGAAGCTTGACATTTGGAACTCGTTGGAGCTACTGAAACGGCGAGTTTGGACCTGAGGGGCTAGGACTCAGTAGTTACAGCGAGTATAGGGGAGATGACGAACAGAGGAATAAGGGGTCCCTTGCTTGTGGAACTTGATATCAAGGGAGCATCAGGGGCAAAATCAGTGTAGCATTTGGTGAAACGAATTGGTACATTTCTGAAGACAGGGTTAAAGGGTCACAATGGGCAGGCAAATGACTTTGATCAGAGAGACCACGGAGGAGTGTGACACAGACAATATGGGAATGAAAGAATATAGTTAGGACATTGCGATAGCAGTGCAGGAGAACATACAGGCCTGCTAGAAGTATGGATATTGACCAGGCAATGACATCATGTTGGAATGCCAGGAGCACAAATCTAGTCCACCTGTTCTCCAGAGGTGAGGGCATGTGGGACGCTAGAAGTACAGAAGAAGGGCATGTGGAGGCCAGGGACCGAATGGTGTGAGAATGCCAGATGTACATATCTTGTATATCAGAGGGTGAGATCATGTGGAACATCTGGAAGTGCATATCTGGGGCATGTGGAGACGGGCAAGTAAGGAATACTGTGAGAATGCCAGATGTACATATTAAGGGTGGCTGGAGATCAGGCAATGAGATAATGCAGAACTGCCAGAAGTACAGATCATGGCATATGGAGGAGTGCAAGTAAGGAATACTGTGAGAATGCCAGATGTGCATATTAAGAGTGCCTGAAGATCAGGGAATGAGGTAATGCAGAACTGCCAGAAGTACAGATCAGGGCATGTGGAGGGGCGCAAGGAAGGGATAATGTGGGGATGCTAGATGTGCATATTAAGAGTGCCGGGCGATCAGGGAATGAGGTAATGCAGAACTGCCAGAAGTACAGATCTAGGGCATGTGGCGGTGGGCAGGGAAGGGTACATATGGGAATGCTTGATGTACATATTTTGATGGCCTCGAGATCAGGAATGAGATAATGTAGAACTGCCAGAAGTACAGATCATGGCATGTAGAGGAGTGCAAGGAAGGAATAATGTGGGAATGCTAGATGTGCATATTAATAGTGCCTGCAGATCAGGGAATGAGGTAATGCAGAACTGCCAGAAGTACAGATCAGGGCATGTGGAGGGACGCAAGGAAGGAATAATGTGGGAATGCTAGATGTGCATATTAATAGTGCCTGCAGATCAGGGAATGAGGTAATGCAGAACTGCCAGAAGTACAGATCAGGGCATGTGGAGGGACGCAAGGAAGGAATAATGTGGGAATGCTAGATGTGCATATTAAGAGTGCCTGGCGATCAGGGAATGAGGTAATGCAGAACTGCCGGAAGTACAGATCTAGGATATGTGGCGGTGGGCAGGGAAGGGTACATATGGGAATGCTTAATGTACATATTTAGACGGCCTCGAGATCAGGAATGAGATAATGTAGAACTGCCAGAAGTACAGATCATGGCATGTAGAGGAGTGCAAGGAAGGAATAATGTGGGAATGCTAGATGTGCATATTAAGAGTGCCTGGCGATCAGGGAATGAGGTAATGCAGAACTGCCAGAAGTACAGTTCCGGGCATGTGGAGGGACGCAAGGAAGGAATAACGTGGGAATGCTAGATGTGCATTTTAAGAGTGTCTGGAGATCAGGGAATGTGCTAATGCAGAACTGCCAGCAGTACAGATCAGGGCATGCGGAGGGACGCAAGGAAGGAATAATGTGGGAATGCTAGATGTGCATATTAAGAGTGCCTGCAGATCAGGGAATGAGGTAATGCAGAACTGCCAGAAGTACAGATCAGGGCATGTGGAGGGACGCAAGGAAGGAATAATGTGGGAATGCTAGATGTGCATATTAAGAGTGCCTGGCGATCAGGGAATGAGGTAATGCAGAACTGCCAGAAGTACAGTTCCGGGCATGTGGAGGGACGCAAGGAAGGAATAACGTGGGAATGCTAGATGTGCATTTTAAGAGTGCCTGGAGATCAGGGAATGTGCTAATGCAGAACTGCCAGCAGTACAGATCAGGGCATGCGGAGGGACGCAAGGAAGGAATCATGTGGGAATGCTAGATGTGCATATCAAGAGTGCCTGGGGATCAGGGAATGAGATAATGCAGAACTGCGAGAGGTACAGATCTAGAACATGTGAAGATGGGCAAGGAAGGAATACTGTAGGAATGCTTGATGTACATATCAAGAGTGCCTGGAGATCAGGGAATGAGATAATGCAGAACTGCGAGAGGTACAGATCTAGGGCATGTGAAGGTGGGCAGGGAAGGGTTGATGTTGGAATGCTTGATGTACATATTTAGACGGCCTCGAGATCAGGAATGAGATAATGCAGAACTGCCAGAAGTACAGATCATGGCATGTGGAGGAGTGCAAGGAAGAAATAATGTGGGAATGCTAGATGTGCATATTAAGAGTGCCTGGCGATCAGGGAATGAGGTAATGCAGAACTGCCAGAAGTACAGATCAGGGCATGTGGAGGGATGCAAGGAAGGAATAATGTGGGAATGCTAGAGTGCATATTAAGAGTGCCTGGAGATCAGGGAATGAGGTAATGCAGAACAGCCAGAAGTACAGAATTAGGGCATGTGGAGGAGGGCAAGGAGGGGATAATGCGGGAATGCAATATGTACATATCTACATAACCCCAGTCCAATTTGCGCCCAGCTAGTGAAAGCTACACGCTTGTCCCCTGAAGGAAATAAAGGAATAAAGACACAGACACCAGGATGGACTAGCATCTTACTTATTGTGTGCTCTAGCTCCTTGAAGCGTCTCATTTGCTACATGGAATTATCAATAATGACCTCAGACCCAAATAACCAGACAGACTCAAGGAATATGGCAATGTACTACTTTATTATTAACATAACATAAAGTAGGGCAATTTGGAGGACTGTATTTCACACACTACATTTGATTATGCAAAGGTGTTATACCTAGATTTGCCTTATCTATGATGTCATCCTACGTGGCAAACTGTACAATCTATTGGAGGGAGGGATTGGTTAAGGGAACATATAGAGATATATATTATGTAATGACTAAAAATATTACTGTATGCCCCTTATCTGGTTGGGACACCTTTAACCACCTCTAAATATGTACAATATTGATTATAGCGAAATGGCAGCGGTTTGGCCTATTCAACATTGCATAGCATGTTGCTACATAGACCCTCTGATTGGTTGGCATGCTTTCCCAACCTTGGACTATTGGCTCATAAGCAGCACATAAGCAAAACGAAACTCCAAGAGAGTAACGGCAGACTACTCCTCACTTTCCCAATTAGTCCATCATCTCTCTTTGGTCTGGCCCCAAGCCAAGGCTTCTCCTTTGGAGTTGACCTCAAAGCCCGTTCTCTGTTCTAGGACATTCCAGGAAGTGTGGGCATGCAAATATCTTTATTTCGGTTTAATGAACAGCCCTTGTTTTCAACGATTGAATCACGTGTGAGACCACAAATGTGTCCATTTTGACCTTCTATTTACTGCTACTTGATTCAATTCAGCTGGGTGTCATTACCATTCTTGGCCTCTGGGGGCCTGCTCACTCCATCTTGCATAGGTTTTCTGCATCTTTAACTGTCCAATACTTGGCTCTTGAAGATGTTTTCTTCTTTACTTAATCAAAGACAAATATGTCTTACATACATTGCTTATCCTTTTGACTCCTTATTTCTTGAAGTAGCATCCTTGATCCCCGGCCAATAGACTCCTCATTATTCCACACACAAAGCTGTTTTTCCAGTGTCTCCTTACTCTGCACCCCTGGTCTCTGAGGTAGCTTAATTGGTTTCAATACGAGCTCGACATCCATCTTTCCATCATGGCTGCTCTGGCCACGTTATATTTTCTTCTGCAGCAAGCCTCTATATGCCTTATTTATTTTGCGTTTCTGCGTATATACACTTATTAGTCAGCTGGTTCCTTTATCTTCTTTACATATATGATTTCTTCATATTTGATTATATTTCTCTTGTTACTTCAGTTACATCTTTATCCTTTAAGTATTTGCATAACGTCTCAGTGCGCCTCAGTATCTTTGCTCCATGACGTCACTCTGCACTGGTCAGATTTCATTTATAGCTCTATGATGTCCAATGGTGTATGTAAACATCCTTACACCCTCTCAGTGTGACGGTACATTCCATACGGTTGTCCGAGTGCATATCGTCTCTCATACACTCGATGCAGTATTAGGATGATACCTGATGTCCCACATAGGGCTCTTCTCCTGTAGTTCCAATATGACGCAGGCGAGGGGGCGGGAGCTAGGGATGACGTGTCCACCTGCTCCTCTACAATTGTGTATATCGTGTTTGTGCTTACTGGATGTACTTACCTGGTTCACACTGGACTGTACCATCCAGCCCATCATGACTCTGGATGGAATGCAGAAATAAAAAGAAAAGGCAAAGAATAGAATCTCTCCTGTCTGAGGAGTGGGACGAGACAGGGCAAAGAACACAGAGGGGGGCAGCAGCGGATCGAGCAGGTGCCTGTGGACTTAGCCGCGGCTTGCCCCCGAACTCCCAGGGCTAGCTGAACTATATATGCAGGGCTGCATCTGACAGGAGCAGCGCAGCTATTCCCGGGACCCCGGGCTGTGTGCCTCCAAGTCGGCCCGCGGCAGAAAAGAAGAGGGTGAAGGACTTCATACGCCAACCTTTCCAGTTTCCTGATGACTGACCATCCACACCTGGAATACTAATATGCAGCAGGAACTGACAATGATGGCTTCAAGCATCTGGGAAGTCCTCTCTATTCATACTCCTCTCAAGCCCCAGCCAACCCATATCTCCCTCACCATTCCTATCCCTCTGAAGCAAGTGTCTGCAAAGTGGTGCAAGTCTGATCAAAAAAGCAGCTAGTAAGAGCACATCATTAAATAATTGGGGTAGGGAATGATATGCAATCAAAGCTTCAGTTAAGCCATTCCTTAAAATATTAAATGCGAGAAAAAGGTAGAATACCTTCACAAAAATGGAAGATGAAGTCAAAGATTTAGATATAGTGTAAATAAAAATGAAAGTCCTCTTCCAATGATACTCAGGCACTTTAATGTATTTAGAAGCAGGTAGACGGCAACCACTCCTCAACCGCCCAGCTCTATCTGCCACACACAGGATCCAGGCACGCAGCATTCCACGTGGTCACAAACGCTGCCAATCAATTGCCTTCCATTTAAATGCACACATGACATGCAAGAGAGTTCATGTGAAATGAGTTGAAGCAGTGGAGCCTCTGAAGTATTCTGCATCTTTCTGGTAGACCGTTTATGTATTACCTCGAGTACCTTCCCTAACTTCCTGTGTACATTTGGCATTCTCCTATATTTGATTGGCTACTCTGCTTTCTCTTTTGTTTCCAACTTGTCAAATGAAAGGCCAGAGGATTCCACCTGGCACCTCATCCAACTATTGCCTTCCATTTGTTTGAGTGTTCAGGAAGCAGCTGCCTAGGGAACGGCGGACACTGCCACAGCCTCTTGAAACCGGGAACCTGTCTTACTGGATGGACTCTTGCTCGAAATAATATCAGATCCACAGAGGGGAGATGAGCACAAAATTACACATCCGCGTCCTAACGGCACATCGGGGTAAAAGGGGAACTAATGTCCATCCAAAACTTACAAAGAAAAGAGGGAGTCCTCTCTGGGGAATTTGCCTAAACGGAGTTATGCAGCAGTTCACACGTCATTCGAAATAAGACATCCCAAGAGCCTTTTGAAAAGTAGAGTTACGGAATAGAGCAAATTGAAAAAAATGGCAGGTCAAGTAGAGTGCTGGCTGAGGAAATTTGAAAAAGTGTGTGCGACAAATACAAAACACCCTGAACACTGAAGTATAGTAAGTGTGGTACATTATTTAGATGACATTCTTGTCCTGATTAAGGCCGGAGGAGTATTTAGTCTTATTGCAGAGCTAACGAGAACCGGCTGAAACACGTGTCGACGGAGAGTCAAAGAAAACACATCAATGCTATTAGTTTTAGATGGTGGTATATTGTACTGAAGGTATAAGTGTGTTGTTCTGGGTATTAGACTGGATGTTGTATCATAACCTGGAGGTAGTGTGTGGAAAAAGGAATGCATGGATGTGTATGATATTTGGGAAATGCATGCATTCAGCCGAATAAATTGAGGTGTCGGAGATATTAAGCGCGGTTTTGTACATTTATGAATTGTCAATGTGAATTGTTTTTTTAATACAAAATAATAAAAAAGAGATGATTCAATCATTTATGTAAAACTAATAGATGTGAAGGCATTAATTAATATATGTCAAGTTCTGTCTGGCATTATTGGTCTTGCTCAATGTTGTGTTTAAACACAGTAACAAAAATGGACCTGTCTCTATCCTCAGTTAAATGTTTAAATAGGACGGAGTGGAGAACTTGGGTCAGTGGGTGGAGCAGAGTTCTGGTTAAATGCCACCCCTCCCCTCAAGTGCTTTCAGGCCAGCTGAAAATACACAGGTATGGTGGAGGCTCCATGCTCCCTGTGATCTGGAGTAATTCCCAGCTGGCTACGCTGACTCTGGGTGGAAAAGGACACTGCAATTTAGAGGGAACACAGGGGGAGTAGCGGTATCCTATCAGAGGAGGAAGAGGGATGCTGTGTAATGCTGCTGTGCAGCAATGCCCCAAAGGTAAGCGCAGCTGTGGCAAGAGAGCTGTGAGGCTAATTATCCTTTGAGTCCATAGGATCAGGATTGTCAATAGAGATGAGGCGTTCCTTCTAATAACTCTGGCTGATTGTAGAGACCAAGGACAGAACCTGCCAGGAAATGAGAGCAGTGGGCTAGAGAGGCCTGACTCGTATGCAGTGACCTTCCCTTCCCCCTATTTGGAACAGAATAAGGCCTCCAGCTACACACCATGCTGCCTATAGAGAACACCAATAGTCAAAAGAGGGAGACCTTCTTCCAGCTGCACTCCACTGCCCTGCCCATGGGCACGCACGATGGTCATAATGGAGATGGTTCAATGAGGTGGACGTGACAGTGGGAGAGTCCATCTTGACAGCTGCCACTGGAGACCATCAAAGATCTTCGCAGAACATTGAGAACAGATTGGCCACCTGGGTTGGAAACTAGAGTCCATGCAAGACTGCCTGAAATGAGAATGATACTGGAGTTCCCAAGGGTACTGCGGCAAAGCTGGAGGCAACTGTAAGGACCCAATGAGACAGTCTGGAGCCTGGAAAGGATTTCTGGAATTGTGCATTGATTCTACCGAATAATTGGATGATTCAAAGGAACTATTGGGAATCGGAGCAGAGCAGCGACACTGATGATCCCGGGTTTCCATCTACTGTAGTGAGATGAAACTATGATCGAAGCTGTTCAGTCCTTTCTTGTGTTGGCAGCTGACGGGCCATTACGTGGGAACAATTGAGGTCTTGAAGGCAATGCGACTTCCTAGCAAACGCCCTGATCCTCTGTGCGTTGGTGAAAAGGCAGGAAGTGACGTTTATGATATGATATGATATGGCAGTTATAATGCGCCTATATCCAAGTGTTTCAATGCGCGACAAGGCAAGGGAGGGGAAAACAGTGGAAGACAGACAACGATCCTACTAGGCCAGGTGTCATTCAGATTGCGCAAGTGCGAGGGTAGGGAGAAAGGGAAGAGTGCCAGGGGAAGGGAAAGAGAAAGAGCAGTACCTGGGAAAGAAGAATAAATATGATAAAACGGCCTGATGGTGGCAAGTGCAAGGTAAGAGCAGACATAAGTGCTGGTAAGGGGACTGAAGGGATACAGAACCAGTCCCCAAGTGCAGGGGGTTGCCAGGGAGGAAGGGCAGGGGAGCAAAAGGCAGGACCTGGCCCCAAGATCAGAAAAGGTGGCCAGGTAATCAGTGCAGAATCGGCAGGGAATTTCAGCAGGGGAGAGAGGCAGAGAAAGCAGAAGCAAAGAGGAAGGTTTTAAGGTGTTTCGGGAACCTGAGATGGTTCTCCTCAAGTCTCAGGGAGGCAGGAAGGCTGTTCCAGAGGGAGGCCCCAGCTGAGGAGAGAGATCGACCACCAACTCGTTGCTTGGAGAAGCGGCTAACCCTGAGGGAGTTGGAGGCGGATGAGCGTAGAGCCCGAGAAGGAAGGTATTTAGGAAGTGAGAGTTGAAGGTAATGCGGTCCCAGGCCCCAGAAGGCCTTGTGAATAATGCAGAGGGTTTTGAGCGTAATTCTTGCAGCCACTGGGAGCCAGTGCAGAGATTTCAGTCCTGGAGGGATACGATCCCTGGGCGTGAGGCCAAGGACAAGTCCTGCAGTCCTGTTTTGGATAAGTTGCAGAGGGCGGAGAGTAGAGGCAGGCAGATTTAGATAGAGGCTGTTGCAATATTCCAGCTTAGAGAGAACCAGGGCTGTGGAGACGGTGAGCTTCTGGGGGAAGGAGAGGAGAGGAAGAATACCTCTGAGGAGCTGCAGCTGGTAGTGTGACTTCTTAGAGACGTCGGAGATGTCAGGAGAGAAGGAGAGTGTGAAGTCGAAGATGACCCCGAGGTTTTTAGCCTTGCAGGTGGGAGCAGGAAGAGGGCCAAGGGATGCCGGCCAGAGAGCTGAAGGGAAGGAGGGAGAGGGGGTGCCGATGAGTAGAATCTCAGTCTTACTGGCATTAAGGCAGAGGTCGTTGGTGGCACACCACTCCTGGATAGCAGACAGACAGTCAGAGATGAGGGAAGGAGAGGAGGAGGCTGAGGGTAGCCTGAAAATGAGCTGGGTATCATCCGCACAGCTCTGAAAATTGGGGCAGAGAGCGGCGATGCGGTGCGCAAGGAGTGCCAAGTATTGGTTGAACAGCCAAGGAGAGAGGTTAGAGGTTTAGAGGGGCTGGGTTAGTAGCATTCCCTGATCTCTCTGGGAGACACAAATGATGCAAATGCGTATGTTGAGTGAGCAGAGAGGTTTGTCCAAGCCCAGATAATGGGAGCCTCTCTTGAGAAGGTGTAAGCGGAGGAGCCAGGCTGTGTGGGACGGTGGGATAACAAGTGGGTTCTTTAAGTTGGGGGACATTATTTGCCATGAGACTCTTGGTGACGGGATCCACATTCATATGCATATATGGGGGGAAAGCTGTTGGGTATACACGGGTTGTAATATGGCAATGGAGGGTGCAATGCTAGTGTGTTCAATAAACAGATTAAGAAAAAAGAAGAAATGCCATGAACTAAGTGTACACTAAACCGAGATTGACAATTGAAATGCCCCCAGTTACCCAATGAATGCTTACGTGAGAAGGCTGGAGTGTGTTTTATTGAGATCTCAAATGGATCTGCTTATGTTACAGCATGGAGGAATGCGAGGCCCTGTGCACCAGGCTGGCCATCATGGTTCGGGGCAAGTTCCAGTGCATCGGATCAATGCAGCACATCAAGAACAGGTAAGTCTCTCACACGCCTCTACAGGTAAAAGACATTGGTGACTAGACCTTGAAATGCACATGGCGCTGGAATCCACTCTGTGTAGTTAGTGCAGAGCAGGGCCACAATGGCACCTTTCTGAAGCCATGTGGAGACGGACCACTGTTTTTAAAAACAGTAGGTTTTAGAGCTACGCGGGATGCATTCCCATTAATCCCATGGCTTGGCGTAGGTTCTCGATTGACTTTGACACCACTTGTGTTCCCCAGGTTTGGTAGCGGCTTCACCGTGAAGATGCATTTGAGAGACAGCTCAGTGGATGTGGACGCGTTGACCCAGATGATGCGCCAGCACTTCCCCAACACATTTCTCAAGGTAGGTTTGGCCATAGGCACCGAGCACAATGGGGAAAAGGGGGCAACGTTTTGGAACGGGGGCAGGAACTGCACTTTACCCCGTAGAGCTGTTCACAGTTTTCAGTTTTGGCAGTGCTGGAGATCAGAGGTGTTGCTAGGTCTGCAAAAGACCCGGGGCTATGCTAATGTCAGAACTGTCGGGACTGGGGGCTAGCTAGCCCTTTGGCTGTAGCTCCTGAGATTCTATCCGGGGCTACAACCAAAAGACCAGAGGCTATAGCCCCCTTAGCACCCCCCAGCAACGCCTCTGCTGGAGATGAAATGGTATTGGCTTAAGAATTATGAACAGTTGCTGCGTTAGTGATTCTTCTCTGCATCAGTGATCCACATCCAATGTGGAATTCTTTAATGGTTGAGTAAAGAGTCCTAATGTAGAAAGCTTCAAAAGAAACACAGCAGGTTGAGTGACTGTTGCAGAGATGTTACATGTACAGAGCTGCCTCTAATTCCTAAGGCTTTTTTCCAATTCCTACTGAAAACTAGAATGTGAAATGCACCATTTTGAGCCGGGGTGGGGCGGTCGACTTCTATCAGTCACTTGGAGGAATTTCTGTGAAAATCAAAAAATGGCACCAATGCCTTTGGCAGCATAGCATTGGCATGGCCTTTTGAATACGGAATACACTTTACAGGTTCCAGCATGAGAGAGACAGCAGGTTGGATTGCTCTTCTTGACAGAGGCAGACTCAGTCATCATGGGCAAAGCCCGCCGTTATTCACCCAGAGCTCAACCTAATTCTGGCCAGGAATTCAAATAAATTACTTGCAGGCTATGACCTAATTAAATGAGCTCTTCGGTGTCTGTCTTCTTTTTTTTTATTTTTATTTTTTTACTCAAATTCTTGTATTTCAAAAACTAGGATAGCTTCCATATCCATGTTATGGTGAATCAGAACACATGTAAAATACCTTACAATACATTAGATTCCAAAAAGGTACCAAAAAGTACAGTAAAAGTAACACTTCCGTTACAGGAAATGTATGACACAAAACAATACAAAATAAAAAGGTGGAAAAGTGACACTGGTTCCCTAAGATGCATGTCTTTCTGTCTGTACAACTGGAGCAACGCAGAGTCCCTACTTAACTCCTTCTTCTTGAAAGTAGTGCAGCTCATTGGGCAGGATCTCGGGTTGTCTCATGCTACGTGTTAAATAATAAACCTGTCATTGCTTTTGGCCGCACTTCCTGTTGCATTCTGGCACTGGTAGTCCTGTATTTCTAAACTGTATAGGAATGCAGCATGACCTGTGCAAGCAATGATAGGATTTGAAGAACACTATTTTAAGCCTGTTTGTTACAAACAAGAGTGAGAAAAGTTGGCATTGATGTGCCATTTCCAGACTTAGACATTGTTTGCAGTAAGATTACTGCTGTGCAGCAGAAGGGAACACATTTACCCAGATGTATGTACTTGGATTTTTTATGTATCCAGTGCAGCGGTTTGCAAGCGGTAGCTCTCCAGATGTTTTGGACTATTACTCCCATGATTCTCCACCATTTACTATGCTGATTAGGGCTGATGGACGATGTAGTTCAAAAGATCTGGAGAGCCAAAGGTTGCAGACCCGGGATCTAGAGTGTACTGTAAAACAAAACATATGGATTCCTGTACAAAAAAGAGGCAGACTTCAGGGAGCGCGGGTGGAGGTAGGCCAATATGGTGGGTTATCCGTTGGGGTCCAGGTTGGCATATGTTCAAATTCTCGCAATGTTCTTGCTGCCACTCATCCTTGATAGAAATTAGTTATTTGGTTAAATAATAGAAACATATTTTAGCTACCATCCAATGAAGCTAGCCTATAAACGTTCAAGCTTGACTATTGTCCACAGGAGCATGCAAAATAAATGAGGCTGATAAACTAAATACACCTTCCATAATTGATGGGGTCCGTCTGTTAGGCTTACATATATCAAGTGCAAGACCACCCTGTATTGAGATTCTGGCTACACCATTCGGCAGAATGACCTACAGAGAAATCTTTAGATGAATACTCTCGCTATGAACTCTACGACAGCGTCAACCACCTTACCTTGAGAAAAAAAGTTCAAAGCTCCCCTTTTCTAGATTTATTTATGCACACCTTGCTCACTGTCAGGGGTGCCCCGTGCATAGTCATTGATGCATTCATACATATCTGGGGCGCCACAAGCCCTCTATGATTTAATTGATTTCCATCATTCTGCAAAAGCTTCAACTGCAAAACAGACACAGAAATGCACCATTTTGTTGTGAGGTTTGCACGTGGGGCTTACATCCTGTAATGAGACCCCAGTCAATCCAGCCCCCCCCAAAGTCTGCACTTATTGCAGCACTATGTCCAGCGGCATAGCACAAAATGTGGGGGCACCCCTGTGAGCCATGCTGAGGGCCCACCCGACTCTGCAACAAATCACGAGTCGTGCCACACTCTGGGCCGGCCTAAAACATCATGCGCTGCTGAAGGGGGTATGCCACACACTGTGCTAGGAGAAAGATATAAATATGTGTTTTAATGCAAAATACAGCACACTTTCTGAGAAAAATTGGCTTAAAAGCCAGAGTGTTTTCAATTGTTTTGTAGGGTAACACCAATCCAATACATGCAAGTCACCAACAGTGCACAGGAACATTAATGCTTTGCTATTAAAAATGCCATGCCACATTGAAAACATGTCCCACTGGCTGCACAATGTAGACCAGTGTAGACATGTAATAACATTACAGTAAAGCATGCCAGGCCACATTTAGACATACATAGACTGATTGCACCAAAATGCCAGTCGAAGCAATAACACTCATCAAGAAGAGAGCATGTATTCAAGCCCCTCTCTGCGGCCTCTAACAGCACGGCCAAAAGTCTTTAAAATCTGCAAGGAACTGGTCAATCCTGTAGCGGTCTCTACCTCTCATTTTCCCTCCCAGTCCCTCTATACGGCTCAGGCCTCGCACTTCTCTGCTAAAACTCTGGACATCCTGTCCTCTATCTCCTCTTCCTCTCCCTCTTCCTCTCTCTGCCCCCCTTTGGCCATCTCTACCTCTCCTCCTCCTTTCTCCTCTTTCTCTCTGACAACAACTGATGTGGTTTCTAGACAAGTTCGATCTATGAAAGTGTCATCCAAACAGGTGCTCCCCTGCTCCTCCAGAACCATCAAGGACCATATTGACACCCTCGCTCCAGCCTTGGCCGATTTCTGTAATCAGTCTTTAGCCACTGGAACCCCTTAAGCACTCCCTTGATTCCAGCATTCCTTCTGTCCTCATCCTCCTTGATCTTTCCTCTGCTTTTGTCACTGTTTGTTTGTTTGTTTGTTTTAATCACTTGTAATGCGCACCAGACCCAGAGGTTACCGGGCGCAGCAGTACAGAAAATGCGAAGCTTGGGTTACAGGTTACAAATAATATACAATGAAGAACATAAATATACAGTAATGTACAGGTTACAAATAGTGTGTAGTGATGTGCATATATGTACAATTATATACAGGTTACATTTGAGTGAATACCGGATTTTACATGTAGCATGCTGACAAGTAAAAATTAGACTTTTGAACAATGGAGTGCAGAATAAGGGTGAAATAGTAGCAGGCTACAGCCAGGCTCAATATACATAGACCAGAGAGGTCTATAGACGAGACTAGCTTAAATAGGCACTATCAAGCTAACTAGCACAGATCAAGGAGGTGCAAGTGGGATAGAGTGGTAACCGGGAGGTGTCTAGCATGACTGCTCAGAAATGTAGCCAGTCTACTCCAGGGAGTAAGGGAGCTGGGTGGGTACTGATCAGCTAGATGTCAGAGGCTTTCAGGAGATTGATATATTTAGATCTGAATTTCAGAAATGGCTGGTCTTCACGTAAGGTAGGTGGCAGAGAGTTCCAGAGTTGGGCTGCTTGGACCTGGAAGCTAGTTCCTCCGGCCTTGGAAAATGTAAATCTAGGTGTGATGAGGCTGTTGACATTGGAAGTTCTTGCAGGTCGAGTAGAGCATCTTTTAGAGAATGTATCGGTGAGATAGCTAGGAGCGGCATTGTTTAGGGCTTTGTGAACCAGAGATGCCGATTTTAGTTGTATATTGTTCAGGGTGGAAAGCCAGTTATTTTGGCGCCTGATGTGCGATATGTGTGATCTTTTGGGCACGCCGAGAGCAGCTCTCAAGGTGTTGTTTTGAAGGGTTTGTAGTCTATTGATGATGGATTTGTTAGCACCAATGTAAAAGGCATTACAATAATCAAGCCGAGATAAGATTAAGGCTCTGGCTAGGATCATGCAGTTGTTGTTAGAAAGGAAGTGTTTGCCAGCTCTAATGAGTTTCCAGGTGTAAGCAGTGGCTGAAGCCAAGGACTTCACCTGTTTCTCGTATGAGAGGGTGGAGTCCAGGTAGAAGCCGAGCGTCTTCACTTCCTTGGACACCTTGATGGTGTTTCCATCAATCGCGAATGAGGCATAGTCATGGCCTAGTTTTTTTTAGGTTGGCATGGGTCCCCAGGATGATAAGTTCTGTTTTATCATCATTCAGGCATAGACCGTGTGAAGCCATCCATGCCTGGATGATGATATGCACCCTATTCACCAAGGCCAAATCCTTATTGTAATCCCCAGAAAGAGGGAGGAGAATCTGGGTATCGTCTGCATAGTTCGTGTAGGTGATACCAAGATGGTCCAAATCATCAAAAAGGGGCTTAGTGAATATGTTGTATAGAGTGGAGGAGACACAGGAGCCCTGAGGGACTCCACATAGTATGGGGATCTGGTCGGCTGCTGCTGAGGGGGAGAACACTCTCATCGTCCTGTCGCTGAGGAAGGACTCTATCCAGGTTATGGCCTCTTTAGAGAAGTGAGCAGCCGAGTCTAGGTGGCTGCAAAGTACTCCGTGGTCCACGAGGTCAAATGCAGCCGAGAGGTCCAGCAACAGGAGGAGAGCCATTTTGCCTTTATCTCGCAGGACATCAATCTGTGCCTTAAGGTTGATGACCGCTGTCTCTGTGCCGTGTTGTGGCCGGAATCCAGACTGGCATGCTCCGAGGAGCTTGTGTAATTCCAAAAATGTTTGAATCTGGTTGTAGGCAATCTTGTCCAAGATTTTGAGCAGGAACGGAACTGTTGTGATGGGGCGATAGTTCGTCGGAATGAGTGGGTCTAAGGTTTGCTTTTTAAGCAAAGGGAGTAACTAGGGTTGTTTTAAATTGGTCGGAACAATACCTGTCGCGAAAGAGGAATTGACAAGTTTCGAAATGAATGGGGAGAGATCACTGGTGGCATATTTTATAAGCTGGGCAGGGCAAGGGTCGCCCTGGCAATTAGATGGTTTAAGGGAGAGGATGACTTTCTCAACCTCAAGGGTAGTAGTTCTGGAGAACGTGAAACGAACAGTGGGATCCAGTTTTTTGGGAGGTAGCACAGTATTTCCGTTGCTAGGCTGGGATAGTTGGCTCAGGGTGTCCTTTTTCTTAGATATTTTGTTTTGGAGTGTTATTATTTTGTTGGAGAGTGCTTGTTGGATATTCGAGCACCAAGTTTTGTCTTTGGAACATATGTCTGGGATGGGGATGGGGGACTCTAGTTCCTTGAGGCTGGTGAACAGTTCTTTCATGTTTGATTTGGCATTTGCTATGCGTGTGTTATACGAATTTTGTTTTGCCAGATACATTTCTTTTTTGTACCGGGTGGAGATTTCCACAAGTTTGTTTTTATGGTCTATAGAGGGGGAGGACCTCCATGCTGTTTCACAGCTCCTTTTAAGGAGTCGTAAATCTTTTAGTTCTGGGGTGAACCATTTATTTAGGTGGGCTTTGGGTTTACTTGGTCTAAGTTTTAAAGGGGCAATGCTGTCAAGAGTGGTTAACATTGTTTTATTGTATTCATCGACTAGCGTTTCGGGATCTGATTGGTCTGTTAGTTGGTTGAGAGTGGGTAAGATGGCAGGGATCACTTTCTGCTTCGTGATGTTCTTTTTGTTTCTTGTGGGACAGGGCAAGGACATGATAGGTGCTGGTGGGATAGGTTTGGAAGTGGCTAATTCAAAGGACACAAGGAAGTGGTCTGTCCAAGGTTGTTGTAGGATAGATTTGATGTTTGCGGTGCAGTTGTAGTCTGCTAGCCAGTCAAGGCTTCTACCTTTGATGTGGGTGAGTTCGAGCATTCTTTGAGTTAGAGCCAGGTCGGTTAAAGAGTTAGCAATGATACTTGCATTTTTATCTAAGGGGTTATTGTAGCCCAGGTTGAAGTCGCCCAGGACAAGTAATTGTTATGTAGTTTTCAGGTTGTTGGCGAGAAGATTATGGATATCCTCCTCGAATGTCCCTAAGGGTCCAGGAGGTCTGTAGATGAGGTGGATAGACAATGTCTGAGAGTTCACTAGAGGAAGTTTAATGGAGAGCGCTTCGCAGGAGTCAGATCCTATGGAAGGTGTAGTTCTTATATCTAAGCTAGTCTTAGCAATGAAGGCAATGCCACCGCCCCGCATGTTGGTCAACCACGCCATCCTGATCAATCGACTATGTGAGAACCTGGGCATCACAGATCAGGCCCTGGAAAGGCTGACCTTCTTCCTCCTGGACTGTCCCTCCCAGGTCCAACTTGGTCCCTTTCTCTCTGCCACCTCTCTCTCTACCTGTGGCATTCCCCAGCGCTCTATCCTCTCACCCTGGTTTTTCAACCTCTAATTGGCCCCTTTGGCCCACCTGATCTCTACCTTCTCCTCTAACTTTCAGTGCTATGCGGATGACACTCAGCTTTCCTTCAGGCTTCTCTCCACTCTCGCTCATTCCTGACTGTCTATCCACGATTCAGGATTGGTGTGCCTCCAGTGATCTCTGCCTTAATGCCAGTAAGACAGAGATCCTTCTCATTGGGACCCCTGCCCCTGCTTTCCCTATCTCACTCTGGCCCCCCACCTTGGGCCCTCTTCCTTCGCCTTCCTGCAAGGCAAAAAACAATCTTGTCATCTTCGACTCCCCTCTCTCTTTCTCTCCTCACATTGTGGATGTCACCAAGAAGTCCCACTACCAGCTGCTACTCCTCAAAGGGACTCTTCTCTTTCTCACTTTCCCCAGAAACTCACTGTCTCCAGAGCCCTAGTTCTCTCTAGGCTGGACTACTGCAACAGCCTCATTCTCAATCTGCCTTCCTCTGCTCTCTGCCCTCTGCAACTAATCCAGAACAAGACTTCAAGACTTATCCTTGGCCTCAAGCACATGGATTGGATCTCCCCAGCCCTGGAATCTCTCCACTGACTCCATTTAACATTCTCTTCCAAAATACCTTCCTTCTCGAGCCCTTCACTCAGCTACCTCCAACTCTTTAAGGGTTAGACGCATCTCCAGGTAGAGAGTGGGGGGTAGATCTCTCTCCTCTGCAGGTGCCTCCCTCTGGAATGGCCTCCCTGCCCCTCTCAAACTTGAGCCAAACCACCTGAAGTTCCAGAAGCAGCCCAAAACTTTCCTCTTCCTCTTATCCTCTGCTTTATCCCTCTTCATCCCCTCCTGACCTACCTGTCTGCTGTAATGACTGGTTGCTTGGCTACTATCACTGAGTCTAGGTTCTTTCTTGATCAGTCACTCTTGCACTGCCTCAGGGCCTACCGTTCACCTAAGGGCTGTAACTGTAACCCTACGGTCCCTTGTTCTCATTGCACTACCCAGAGCAGTGCTGCCCGGGCTGCATTTACTCAGAAGATTGCTGCCCTGTTTTTCCCTCTCCTCTCCCTTGCATTTCCCTCTCCCTTTCCCCTTTCACTTCTCATTCTCGAACTTGCACGATCTGAATTGAAACAAGGCCTAGTAAGATCATTTGTCTTGTCCTCCCTCTATCTTCCCTCCCTTGGCTTGTGGCGCCTAGAAACGCTTGTGTACAGGCTTGTTATAAATTACTTTTATCATATCATATCATATCATTTTACCACAGATGCCCAGAAAAGTATACAATGCCGCAGTAAGAAACGACTAGACTGGCAGCACCCATATGCCACTCAAGCAAGGTAATTACACTTAGCAGGACTGCTTTATCAGAAATGTGCAGTTAAAAAAAGTCATACCAAACTGAGGAATGACTAGACTGGCTGCACCAAAATGCCTCTCTAGCCACTAATACCACATATCATGCCTGCTTAGCCTGGACATTGACAACCATTAACATTTATCGCACAATCCCATGCCCACACATCCCCTCTCCCTCCCACCCACTACCCCAACCTCCAAAATCAGCTCCTTGGCCCAGAATTACCTTCACATCCCTCTTCCTTGTCCCAGGGCAAGAGCATAGGTATGAGGCTCCTTGCCTCAAAGCCTCATAGGTAAGTACTGGGATGAGGAAGAGTGCGAGTGGAGTAATGAAGATTACAGGTAGCTAAATCAGGCATTACCTGCATGTACCTCTACCTCATCCCAGTACTTTTGTATGAGGCAGAATGCCTCGTACACAAGTACTGCCTCATATACAAGTGCTGGGTTGAGGAAGAATAGGGTTAGGAGTAATGAAGATTGCTCTACTCAACACCGTTGAGTTGACTAGGCTTCAGCACTCCCCCCCTCTGAAATGTTGGGCTATGTTCACTCAACCTGGCTGACCTTCAGAGCAGTTGCCGGACAGAACAGGACACAGATGTTAAATGGCACCTGGGTTTTACTGTTAACAAGGGCCCAGCAATTACTTACGTAGAGCATTTAAAAAATGCCACATTTTTTAGACAATTCAAATTGTGATTTGAGTTAAGTACTTGCATGCCAGGGGAGTGATTGGAAGGGTAGAGAGGGAACAGGAGACCTCTTATTCTCACAGCAGTACATAAGTGGGTGCTTTCAGACTTAAAGGAGAGAGTTAACTGCTTGTAACATTGAAGCTGCACTAGAATAGTCTCATTAAAATGTGTAAAGAAGTTAGATACCCCCACACAAATACGTTTTGCCCCTCCCCCACCACCCATGAAGTTAGCACCTCTCCCAACATGTGAAGGATTAGTCCCCCAAAATGTAGGTTTTGTTGCGCCCCTGAACACAAGCACACACACCATTCACCATATACACACAAGAACACCCAGCCATCCATACATTTAAGTGTGCACTCTTTCACCATACAGGCACACCTACCCAGCCATCCATACATGTAAGTGGGCACTCTTTCACCATAGAGGCATACACACCCAAGCAAGTGTGCACCCTTTAACTATACACTCACACAGGCAGCCACCCAGGCAGCCACCCATACATTAATGTGTGCACCCTTTAACTATACACTCACACAGGCAGCCACCCAGGCAGCCACCCATACATTAATGTGTGCACCCTTTCACTGTGCACACATACCCAGCCACTCATACATTTGTGTGCACCCTTTCACCATACACTCACACACGCAAAGATCATGGGGTTGAGGGGAGCTCTATTCAAAAAGATTTTTTTTTTAAGTCACTCTGACTTCATAAAGAAATGATTTCCGTTAAGGACCAAACCATAATGGAAATAATTTCTTTATAAAGGCAGAATGACTTCAAAAATAAACAATTTCTTTTTAAAGTCATAGGGCTCCCCCTGCCCCATGACATGGAGGCCTCCAGCGTGGGGTCTTCCATGTCATGGGGTGGGAGAGTCCTCAGGCTTCAAAAATAAAGTTTCATTTTGTAGTCACTCTAGCTTCATAAAGAAATAATTTCTGTTACAGAAATAATTTCTTTATGAATGCAGAGTGAATTAAAAAGGAAACCTAAAAAAAAAAAATTGACAAAATATTTGTTTTCAATTTTTTTCTCAAAGTGGGCCCCCTCCCAGGACATGTGCTAGCGGGACACCGCACTGCAGGGGCTGCTGGCACAACCGTTACGACAGTGAGTATGTCTACTGTGTCCCTCACGTCAGGCTGAGTGTCACCCAACTGTCCTTTGTGAATCGCAAGCTTCTTTTCATTGCGTCAGGGGTGGCGCTGGGCATGGGCCACCTGGGACCACATTACAGAAACCTTGCACTGGTGCAAGTCAAAGTTGCACAGAATTAACAGTAGGGAAAAGTTTGCCCTAGTTCTAAAAACACTGGGACATATTAGAAAACCATTGCACCATAAGAGGTGTAATATGGCATGTTATAAGCACCAGGGCAAAAATTGCCCTGGTGCAGAAAAGACCACACAAGCGATGGCACTCTCCGACTGAAAAGTGAAATGAATGATAAAGCAAACTGTAGCAGCACCTCTATTTTACCATGCATCCACGCTTAAGAATAAAGAGGTATTTGTGACGGGTTGGCATCTACTCTAATAGGTCAGTGGGTCCTAGTTTTGTTCCTTCTTCTGTGCCCGCTAGCAAAGATAATGCCCGGTTGTGCTGAAGGAGGATATTTCCTACCATGTCGGCAGAATGAGGACACCTATTTGGATGGATGCCCCATACGGTGTATCTATCGATAGTAGATGGGAAGGGCGCCCAATCTCAAAACGTTACTCCTGGGGGGGCAGGGGGGTTCAGGGGTGGGGTAGTTGGGGTATGATGCTTGGGGGCCCCTTACAGCACACACCACACTGTTTCTAAGTGCTTGCCGATGAGCAGTATTACCCTACATATTGATACTCACTGAACGGCTGGTCTAGTCCAGATTCCAATCTGGAACCTTCCGGTCTCAGCTCAGCCCTTTCAGATCTTACCAGTTGCATTTCTTATGTTGTGTACTCTCAGCACACGAGTACACATGCTTATCACCGGTGCTCTGTAGCAAGGGGCGGGGAGGTGGGGGGAGGGCAGATTTCGTTTTTAAGAATCTGTTGCCAAGGTGCCAGTTTTGAATCCTGAAAGGCGCTGTTATCTTGAGATGCACTTTAGCTACTTTACTAATGTCCTTTGTAGTGATTCTAATTCTTACAATGCCACTTACCACAGAGCCTTTGATATCAAAGAACATGAAGCCACATTGTGACCAGCAGATGTACCCGTGCTTCGCATGGTAATTCCTACTATTAAAAAGAATTAGACAATGGTATATTTATATTTCATACTTTTTATATTGTCTACACTATGGAACCTACTCACATGCCAAATTTCAGGTTTGTAGCATGTTGGGATGTATGCTGAACATTTCGAATAGACACACATACATATCCAAGCATCGTAGATCGCTAAATAAATAAATAAATAAATAAATATGAAAACTTTGGTTTTCATACTTTTTGCATTGTCTACACCGTGGAAACTACCCACATGTCAAATTTCAGATTGGTAGCATGTTGGGAAGTATGCCGGACATTTCGAATGGACATATGCATATATCCACAATTGTCCCTTTTATATATTGAGAGATATTACTCTGTGTGTCACAAATCCTAGGACCAGTCCTGCATTATTCTTTGCTCACCCCTATTACTTAGGCAAACTCATTTATCAAAATCTAATTCTGGTAAAAAAAAAAAAGAACACAAAAGAGCTCTTCACCAAATTACTATTTGTGTTTTTTCAAGCTAGTGGCTTCCTCTCCCCAGGCAGGGTTCTTGAGAAAGAAGGGTATTTTCATTCCGCCTTTGACCCTGGACACCATCTGTCACCATTTTGTGCCCTGTATGTTTTTCTCTGGTATTGGAGTGTACGGCCTCTATACATCATCCCTCTCTCTGTCAGCAACAGTGGCATTTTTAGTTTTGGCTATTGGGTGGCAATCTAGCGCCACCTATAGGCTGAAAACATTGCATTGGAGGACAGCTAGGAGTGAAGTCACATATGAGGGGGGCATACGGCGGTTGTTTTTTGGTTATTTTTTTTACAGTAAGCTTCTATCTAAAGGAACACAATTGCACCTCGATGGAAACCAAAATGAACCAATCAAATAGAGGAGTTCAGCCAATTCTCAGCTCCGTGGAACCCGCAGTCCTTGATTCATGCCCGGAAACCGCACTAATACTCTCCCCCTTGTACAGCACAGCAGGGCTGAAACGATGTAACATTCTTCCTGTCACATCAAAAGGTGATTTGCGGATGCCGGGCTTGGAGCTGTCTCGCCTGCTGCATGCGAACAACATAAACCACATTTACTGGGCTCTTTATTCTCAGCCTGCCTTATTTTTCTTTGTGCTGGGGGTCTGCGGGGAGGGGGGGCTCTCTGATCATCGTTATTAATCTAGGACTCGTCTTCCATCCACTTACGTCCCCCCAGAACCCAAACCCCCACAAATTCTCGACAATGAAACACTAGACGTTTTACATCTTGCCAGCGATAAACTGTGAGTTTCATCCCAGCTGGTAGCAGCATCAGGCCAAATCGAGAAGGGGGAAATGAGAAGTATAAAGATGAATGCAAGAGCCCCCATTATCTCCTGGAGAACTGCTCGGAAAAGGAGAAAGGCTACTCTCACAACATGGACATCAGCGGTAAGACAACTGTCTTGAATGCACATCTGATGCAGCGGCCAACGTTAACCCCCTGTTTTTCAGATTTCATTCACAAGACGACGAGATTTATGCATTAAATATATAATGTTTCGATATAAAGACATGTAACCCCTTTAATCTTATAAGCAGGGTGGATGCTACAATAAGGCAGTTCTAGGTGGCTGCCTGTGGCGCCAGCAGTATTGCGGGGGCCATTTGGGCCTTATAATAATCACGTGTCCACCCCATTAGGGATGCTCGACCACCTCTAAAACAGTCCGGGGGGTTCTATAGCATTTGTTGGCACATTGAATCCCCTTTTGATCCTACATTTCTGGTTGTTTCGTTTCGACCCCCCACCCCTTGCATTTGGAGGTAGGTTTTCGAGCCCTGCAATCCAATCAGGAGAGTCAAAACTTCCATTTAGAGGCCATGAACCAATGCTTCATTTGTAAAAGAATAAGTGCACCAGAGACCAAATATTTTGTAGCACCTCTTTGACACATCGGGGAGGGCATCTCCATGCCGCTCTTGCTACCTCTTTCAGCTTCTCCCAATAATATTAACATATTTGGGTTAAAGCTTCAACTCACGGTTCCATGTCATTTCATCGCGGGATGAAATAACGATGGTTTTTTCTCCGTTGATATTTCACTGCGAAAACTGTTTTTTATTTATTTATTATTTTGTGGGGATTCCCTCTAACCCCCATCCCCTTTGATTATTTAACTATCCCCCGAACACCCACACGCCATCTATATATTTTTTTAACCCCCCCTACAAAATTCGATGAGTTTTCACCTTGAAATGACAACGGTGAAAAACCCAGTGTCATTTCATCCCACAATGAAAGGACGGTGTACCCAACTCACGACAGCTCTTTTGGGGTTAATAGATGCACTGATTATGGCAGATATGCTATTTACAAATACCAATCACCATAACATAACATACTAGTTCTCCTCTTTTGCCGTGGCCCAGTGCTGCTGGGTGCCGTGTTGTTGTCAACACACCCTTCTGTGGCACTGCTGCAGTAAATAATCAGCTGCACTATGTCATGCAAACTGTTTGAAGCAGGGTGTGGGCATGGTCAGCATGCATGCCCAGCATTGTCAACTTCCAACTCATTGTTATTCAAGAAAATGGACAACTGGCACCACCACACCAGTGTGGGTGATCAGATTCATGTAGTGGAATGAGCTAGCCCAGGGTGAAGATACATGTCCAGTTCACACTGTTGCTTGTTGTGTGACTACTACTGACTGACAGCTAAAATAACAATGTTTCCAAAGCACCACATCATTTTCAAAGCCACATATCATAATGAAACTGAGTCTGGGACAATAAGTGCAGGGGCTCACAAATAAGTGCGAGGGCTGAGCCCTGGTGAACAGCCCCGCAAATTGAGCACTAACCTGAAACATCTAAAGAAGTTTCAAGGGTCTTTAAATGGCTCAGCTGACTTCCTGTTACGGTTTTTGGTTTTGTTTGGCCGTAGATAGCATAAGACAGGAGAGGCTCACACATTGGTGTTTTTGGAGATGTTTTGACATGAATTTGAAAGGGTTTGAAGACGTTTGCTGGTTTGTGGTTTTTGTTGATCTCTACTTCAACTTCTTTACATATACATATTCTGTGAAAAGACTTTGTTAAAGGAACGTTATGGTTAAGTTGCACTAATAAAACATATGTAATTCAGTGAAAAAACATACAAGTAAAATTGAAAAAATCCCAGAAATTCGCGAGTTATGGTAAACTAAGCAACCATAACTCTTGCCACCACTGTGCACTGCTAAAACTAACACCCAGGACATCAACGATGTCATCACAAATGTCATTGATGACATCACATATAAAATACATTTTAATGATAAGTCCCTACAAGGGGGACTTCCAAAACCCTTACCACATTGGTCCTTGGTGGCCATGCCCACTTTAACCCCATTGCAGGTCAGGTCCTTCATGGTCATGGCCAGTAGCCAGATTGTCAAGGCCATGACCCGGATAATCTGGCCACTGCCCATGGTCACCACAGGTTTATCACTATTTTTTGTACCTACATTGACACTTTTCAAAAAATTAAACACAGACACATTTGCAAAACCATGCTTTCGGGTCCTTGCCAATGCTCCTTGTAAGTGCTTGCTACAAATCTGTCCATGTTTTCTTTTTTGAAAAGTGTCAAGATGTATGTACAACAAATAGGGATATGACGTAGCCCTCACCTGACAAAACCCATTCAGACTTTGCAAAAACATTCAAGGTTGGGTCTATAATCTTTCTGAAAACCTTTGTGCAGATTCGTCAAACAGCAACAAAGTTACAAGCCATCTAAAACTGTTGAGATCCCTCTGTAATGTTGCCCCCTCTTGACAAACACAAACCAAACTTTGCAAAAATATTCAAATCTGGGTGTATAATCATTTTGCAAACCTTCGTGCAGATACGTCAAACAGCACCAAATTTATAAGCCTTTCAAATATTTTGCCCCCCCCCCTCTAATTTTGCCCCCGTTGGCAAAACAGCACCAGATTGTGCAGAACCATTCATGGCCAGAAATGGTATTGCAAAGTTTCATGCCGTTCCATCGAGTGGCACAAAAGTTATAAGCCATCTAAAAACTGCTTTTCACAGACCCTGAAATGCAGAAATATGCATGGATGCTCCCGAGCATCGGAGATGTTCACGAACATCACAGGAATGTTCCCGGACATATGGGATGTTCACAGACTTCGTAGAAGAAAAGCATTTGATTTGTGGATTTTTATGGACATATCCCATCCCATCCTCATCACCCCTCACATCCCCAGAGATAGTTTAATTAGTTTGACAAGTACAACATTGGGCCTCATTACGACCCAGGCGTTAAGGGTTAACGCCGTTGTTAACCCTTAACGCCTATTCTGATTTTAACGGCTGCTCTTAGCAGCCGTTGAAATCCATGGCGCTAACCTGCCATGATGCTAATTACGCCACCGTAATTTACGGTGGCGTAATTAGCGCCTTCCCCACTCCCATTATGCCCTATGGGGCCAAAAATGGGAATGGGGAAGGGAAAATGGGAAATGGGGATTTACCGCCCCACTCACCTTGGAATGGGGCGGTAAATCTGCCATCCACCATGGTGTAAACGTAGTTTACACCATGGTGGTAAAGTTGGCGCAATTAGCGCCTGGGTCGTAATGACCCCCATTGTGTTCTATAATATGTTTTTATACCACCTTCTGCATCAAATTACTTACTTAGTTCTTCATGGATTTTCACAAAACAAAAACAATTCACATTTTGTATGTTTTGTGCCCAACTTGTTTCTTATTTGGTGGAAATCCATCGAGCAGTGTTCATGCTACTGGTGTTCAACAAAAGCACTTTTATTTTGATGGGGAAATAAAAGGAAGTAGGATGAAAACAGTTTTTCTTTCTTTCTTAATACATTTTGAACTGTTTAATGATGAATTTTCTCAAAAGTTTCCAGTTCAGAAGGGGCCCATGACAGACATGTGTTGGTGGAAATTTCATCCATATCGTCCAGTGAGTCAAAAGTTATTAGCAATAGACTTTTGGGAAAAGTCAATGCAAATAGGTTTCATCTTATCTCACTACCCGCCCTGTAAAATATATCATGTATATTTATTTACACAATGTAAGCTCAGTTTGCTTATGTTGGGGTCTGGATTCTGCTAGTTAACTCAGGCCACACTTTTAAATAAGACCCCCAGATAGTGGTCTATTTTCAACCCCAGCATCGGAAAGGTTAATATTATGCATATTAAGTAGTGACATGTAAATAGAATTTGGGGAGCCGGGTGTTCTGGCTTTCTTCTGGCACACAAAGCGCTGCAGCAAAAGACTCATACCTGTTGTCCTGCCACCCCACCAAACACTGGCATTCAGTCCCCTTCCCCCTCAACACAAGATCCATATCTGGCTTCTCTTCCCCAGCCCCTACAACAAAATTACCATACTTGAGGTCTTGTCTCCCCAACCTCTCCCCCACCACTCAAGGCCATACCTAACATCTGCCTCCCATCATCTGCAACACAAACACATACCAGCGTCTTGCCTTGCCACCACCACAGCACAAAACACATTACTGGCGGCCTCACTATCCAGCCCCTAAAAGCATGTAACTTATCATAATGCAAGATGCAAAGGAAAAGTGAGGTTTCATGAAAAAGCAAACCCTTTTGTTTGAGTGCGCCAAATCAGCAGATATTGAAATAAATTAGATGTTTAATCATCTTGGAAGTAGGCATATGGTTAATTGGTGCTTCCCATTCCTTCCCAGAATGACCTGCAGGGCTGCAAAACATTGCAAAGTCCCCCATGAAAAACGCCCTGTGCTGAGGGATGGGACAGGATGTTGGGAAGATACCATCCAACGCATGTGTCAAGTCCTAAAAAGGAAAGTGGGGGAACTCATTAACATCCCAATTGAATGTGGTGTCACCAGAAATTAGCATAGCAAGGTGCCCTCTGAAAAAAGTGGGAGGACATATGAAAAAAGTGCAGGGCCCCCCGTCCACCTGCGGGTACCCTCGACTTGAGCACTGATCCAACCCCGGCATTCTGAGACGTTTGGAACATGTTTTCCACTGGCGAGCAGGCAGGATAGGTTTGCGTTTATCACCATCAGTGTTTTGATTGAGACTTTGATAATCAAATCCACTCCCAAATTCAATCCCTCAAAAACAGTTCCTTTTTTTTCTCTGCGGGGAGGACAGCTACTTCGTCTTACTCTTCCACTCAAGTAGTTCTCTATTCTTGCCAAAGTTATCAGCGTCCCCTAAATTGCTGTTCTTTAGGTTTTCCCTTGATTCAAGATTTTCTTTTCATTCCCATGTTGCTACAATACCACAAACCACCCATTATCAGCTTGTAGTTCGGGCTACCAAAATCTACTCTTCTTCCGCTGAACATGGTCACAATGTGTCCAAGTGTCCCTCTTATGACGAAATTCTACCGTATTATCCCATCTTGTAAGGAGTCCACGGGCTTCCCTTGGAAGCCTGCTTTAAATCTTAAAATGTGTTGTGTGGGCTTTCGGCTGTCCCAGCACATTTATTAGCTCAAAAGATGTCCCCTCTTGCAAGTCGAAGGCACTTCTAAAAATTCCTTTGGTGAAGAAACCTTAATATTGAATCCGAGCTTCTTGCCCTCCTCCTGGATGCCTTTGCTCTGCTTGTTCCCCTGCGCCTAACTGCGCCTTCAGAATTTTAGGAAGGAATTGACAACTTTGCTTTTTAAAGGATACTTTGAATAGTGTTTTATATATTGTTGATGTTTTCTGATGTTGTGAATCTTATGTAACTTTGTCTTTACACTGTATTGATTTTGTTGCTGTATTTCTGCACTTTTCATTACGTACACAGTGCACCAGATGTTATGTAGGAACATTTACGCTACATAAAATACTTTTAATAAAATAAAATTGCCATTTTGGCAAACAAGGAAAATAAGACATAGAGGATGTTTGCAGAGTAAAGTTACAATGCTGGATATATCAGCCCAGATGTTCTAGCTGCATGATTTGCATTTCTTTAGGTTTCCCACTAAGCATCGTCCTGTGGTCACGTCAGATTAAGGACAGCGTCCTGTGCTCGCGTCAGATTAAGGACAGCGTCCTGTGCTCGCATCAGATTAAGGACAGCGTCCTGTGCTCGCATCAGATTAAGGACAGCGTCCTGTGCTCGCGTCAGATTAAGGACAGCATCCTGTGGTAGAATCAGATTAAGGACAGCGTCCTGTGCTCGCATCAGATTAAGGACAGCATCCTGTGGTAGCATCAGATTAAGGACAGCGTCCTGTGCTCGCGTCAGATTAAGGACAGCATCCTGTGGTAGCATCAGATTAAGGACAGCATCCTGTGGTAGCGTTAGATTAAGGACAGCGTCCTGTGCTCACGTCAGATTAAGGACAGCATCCTGTGGTAGCGTCAGATTAAGGACAGCATCATGTGCTCGCGTCAGATTAAGGACAGCATCCTGTGGTAGCGTCAGATTAAGGACAGCGTCTTGTGGTAGCGTCAGATTAAGGACATCGTCCCGTGGCAGCGTCAGATTCGGAACAGTGGTCTTTCAAGAGCTAAATGTATACTCTGTAAATGGGTGCCATTAAGATTTCCAATAGGGATAGAAATGACTCCGTTTTAAGGCATAGCATTTGTCCAAACTGGAAATGCCATCATATGAACCTGGGGCACCCAACCCATAAATGCATAAAGGGTGAAAGGGGAAGTGGCGGAAATGGAACATGTACGTGGGCTCAGCTGAATGATTAACTATCAGGTTATGTAGCCCCTTCCTTTCTCGTGTTACATACAAGCGTGTACACCACCTTTTGCCCTCCCTGTTTGCACTCCGCCATGCAAATAGAGTAAATGCATATATGCATGGCAGGCTGCGTTTACAATGGATCCCTATGGCGACGGCCCAAAGCCAACAGACTCCATAGAGATCCCCAGCATTTGCACCGGCATGTAAATCCATGCCGACACATAGCTGGAGTATTTGTATGGCGCAGAGGAAGGGAGCAGTGGAAACACAAACTGCCCTCTCTTCTTCTCCGCCATGCAAGTTGACAAAAACAGGGCATGATGTAATGGAAAAATGCATTTCGCTCCACGTTACGCCCACCTCAAAAGGAGTCCCTCAAAATGTTCTACGCATTGTTTTAACCCTGTATGCATGTTTCACCCACATCAAAAGTACTAACCATGATGACACCTCCAAAAGGACAACTTTTCAGAATGGTGTTCCAGTGATCATTAGCCACAACCTGGATGAATGTGAGTTTTGAATGACCATCAATATCCGCCTGCTTTGTTTTAGACAAATGAAACTCGCTGTACAGGCAAACATTTAACCCCCCCCCTCTTCTTCCGACAGGATCATCACTTTAACATGGTGGAGTACCATGTGCCCATCTCTGCAGGAGGAGTAGCCAATATTTTCGACCTGCTAGAAACCAACAAGGCAGCTTTCCACATCATACACTTCTCAGTGAGTCAAACTACGCTGGAGGAGGTAAGCAGCAAAGGGGGCGTAGACTGCCCTGTCTAGAGGTAACACTGAGCCTTTACCTTGTCTCTGCAGAGAACCTTTCAAAATCGTTCAATTCAAAGTAATCATGGACTGAAAATAAACATTTGTCACCTGGATATGTAGTGCCACCTTGTGGTTAGTGGGAGAATGATGCCAAATGTATCATATAGGTTTT
This sequence comes from Ambystoma mexicanum, assembly GCF_040938575.1. NCBI lineage: Eukaryota > Metazoa > Chordata > Amphibia > Caudata > Ambystomatidae > Ambystoma > Ambystoma mexicanum. The sequence goes on along the minus strand of NC_090931.1, from coordinate 858,996,274 downwards.
CAGCAAGGGCATATAAATGTCTTTGGTGTGCCCTAGCCCTGAGCCCATCTGTGTCCTCTGCGGGAATGCCATAATCCGTGAGACATTTTTCTGTAAAGCACAGCTCCAATTGAATTAGCCTAAAACCAGTTGTGGCTGATGCATTTTTAAAGTGGTGGGGCGTAAATCAGTGGCGTCACACAAAATGTGGGGGCCCCCCTGCGAGCCATGCTGAGGGGGCCCCCCCAACTCGGCAACAAATCACGGGTTGCGCCACACTCTGGGCCGGCCTAGACTGTCACGCTTGCACAATACGCATGAACGTGCTGCTGAAGGGGTATGCCGCACACTGCACTAGGAAAAAGATATAAATATGTGTTTTAATGCAATATACAGCACAATTTCTGAGATAAATTGGCTATAAAGCAAGAGTGTTTGCAATTGTTTTGTAGGGTAACACAATCCAATACATGCAAGTCACCAACAGTGCACAGGAACATTAATGCTTCCAACTGGCTGCACAATGTAGACCAGTGTAAACACGTAATAACATTATAGTACAGAATGCCAGACCACATTTAGACATACCTAGACTGTAATAACGCTCATCAAGAAGAGAGCACACAATAAAGCATGTGTCTCCATGGCCTCGAACAACACGGCCAAACACTTTAAAATCTGCAAGGAACTGGTCAATCCTGTTGTGGTCTATACCTCTTCTGTTCCCTCCCATGCCCTCTGTACAGCTCTGGCCACTCATTTCTCGGCTAAATCTCAGGACATCCTGTCCTCTATGTCCTCTTCCTCTCTCGGCCCATTTTGGCCATCTCTTCTCTCCTCCTCCTTTTTCCTCTTTCTCTCTTACAACACCTGACGAGGTTTCTAGACAAGTCCGATCTATGAAAGTGTCGTCCAAACAGGTGCTCCGCTGCTCCTCCAGAACCATCAAAGCCCATATTGACACCCTCACTCCAGCCTTGGCCGATTTCTGTAATCACTCTTTCGCCACTGCAATGTTCCCCTCTCCCTTTGAGCACTCCCTTGTGCACCCACTCCTCAAGAAGCAGTCTGCTGATCCTACCTGCTGGAAAACTATCGCTCAATCTCCACCTTTCCTGAGCAAACTCTTGGAAAAGCTTGCCATCTCCCAGCTTACTCTCCACACTGAATCTGTTGGTTGTCTCCATGACCATCAGTCTGGCTTCAGAGCTGCCAGAGGCATGGAAACTGCTCTCCTTAACACCTGTGCTGCTCTCTAACCTTGATTCCAGCATTCCTTCTATTCTCATCCTTCATCTTTCCTCTGCTTTCGACAGGGTCAACATCGCCATCCTGATCAATCGACTCTGTGAGAACCTGGGCATCACAGATCAGACCCTAGAGTGACTGACCTACTTCCACTTGGACCGCCACTCCGCTCCCAGGTCGATCGTGGTCCCATTCTCTCCGCCACCTCTCTCTACCTGTGGCATTCCCCAGGGCTCTATCCTCTCACGCTGGTTTTTCAACCTCTACTTGGCCACTTTGGCCTCCCTGATCTCTACCTTATCCTCTAACTTTCAGTGTTATGCAGATGACTCAGCTTTCCTTCAGGCTCCCCTCATCCTCCTCTCCTCTCTTGCTCATTCCTGACTGTCTATCCACGATTCAGGATTGGTGCGCCTCCAACAATCTCTGCCTTAATGCCAGTAAGACAGAGATCCTTCTCATTGGGACCCTTGCCACTGTGTTTCCTCTCTCACTATAGCAGACCACCTTGGGCCCTCTTCCTTTGCCCTCCTGCGAGGCAAAAAACCTTGGTGTCATCTTCAACGCCACACTCTCTTTCTCTCCTAACATCTCGGACATCACCAAGAAGTCCCACTACCAGCTGCTCCTCCTCAAAGGGACTCTTCCCTTTCTCACTCTCCACCAGAAGCTCACTGTCTCTAAGCTGGACTACTGCAACAGCCACTTTCTCAATCTGTCTTCCTCTAGTCTCCGTCATCTGCAAATAATCCAGAACAGGACTGCAAGACTTAGCCTTGGTCTCAAGCCCTGGGATTGTATTTCTCCAGCACTGAAATCTCTCCACTGGCTGCAAGGATCAAGTTCAAGAACCTTTGCATTGCCCACAAGGCTTTCTGGGGCCAGTGCCAACACTAAATCCAATGCTCTCTTCCAAAATACCTTCTTTCTCTAACCCTTCACTCAGCTACCTCCAACTCTCTAAGGCTTAGACATTTCTCCAGGCAGAGAGTGGGGGTAGACCTCTCTCCTCTGCTGGTGCCTCCAACTGTAATGGCCTCCCTGCCCCTCTCAAACTTGAGGCGGACAACCTGAAGTTTCGGAAGCAGCTAAAAGCTTTCCTCTTCTCTGCTGCTTTCGCTCTCTCTCCCCCCCTGCTGACCTACCTGTCTGCTGTACTGACTGGCTGCTTGGCTACCCTCAGAGTCTCTCTGAGTCGAGGCTCTTTCTTGATTGGTCACCCTTGCACTGCCTCCGGGCCTACCATGCACTTAGGGGCTGTAACTGTAACCCTGCAGTCCATTGTTCTCCTTGCACAACCAATAGCTGCTCTGCCCTGGCTGCACTTACTGAGAGCATTGCTGCCCTGTTTTCCCCTCCCCTCTCACTTGCACTTCCCTGCTCCCTTTTCCCTTGCACTTCTCGTTCTCACAATGACACAAGGCCTAGTGAGATCGTTTGTCTTGTCCTCCCTCTATCATCCCTCCCTTGTGTACACTTGTGTACAGGCGCATTATAAATGACTTGAATCACATCATATCATTTTATCACAGATGCCCAAAAAAATATACAATGCCGCAGTAAGAAATGGCTAGACTGGCAGCACCCAAATGCCAATCTAGCCAGGTAATTAAAGTTAGCAGGACTACTTTATCAGAAATGTCCAGTTAAAAGAAAGTCATACCAAACTGAGGAATGACTAGACTGGCTAAATCAAAATGCCTCTCTAGCCACTAATACCACATATCATGCCTGCTTAGCCTGGACATGGACAACCATTATGATTTACCACACAATCCTGCCCCCCCACACATCCACTCTCCCTCCCACCCACCACCCCAACCTCCACAATCAGCTCCTTGGCCCAGAATTACCTCTGCGTCCCTCTTCCTTGTCCCAGAGCTTTCGTATGAGGCTCCTTGCCTCATAGGTAAGTACTGGGATGAGGAACAGTGGGACTAGGAGGGATGAAGATTACAGGTAGCTAAATCAGGCATTACCTCCATGTACCTCTACCTCTTCCCAGTACTTTTGTATGAGGCAGAGTGCCTCAAACACACGTACTGCCTCGTATATAAGTACTGGGACGAGGAAGAATAGGGCTAGGAGTAAGCAAGGCATTAAAGACAAGTAGTAGCGCAACACCATTGAGTTGACTGGGCTTCAGCACTACCCCCCCTGACATTTTGGGCTATATTGACTCAACTTGGCTAACCTTTAGAGCAGTTGCCAGACCGAACAGGACACAGATTTTAAACGGCACCTGGTTTTTGCTGTTAACAAGAACCCAGCAATTACCAACGTAAAGCATTTCTCTGTTAGTACCTGCATTCAAATGCCACATTGTTTAGGCGATTGAAATCGTGATGTGGGTTTAGTACTTGCATGCCAGGGGAGTGATTGGAAGGGTAGAGAGGGAACAGGAGACTTATAGGAGAGAGTTAACTGCTTGTAACATTGAATCTGCACTAGAATAGTCTAATTAAAATGCGTAAATAATTTGGATGCGCCCACACAAATAAGTTTCCCCCTCCCCACCGCATGTGAAGTTAGCGCCTCTCCCAACATTTGAAGGGTTAGCCCCCCGAAATGAAGGTCTTCTTGTGCCCCTGTACACAAGCACACACACCATTCACCTTATACACACCCAGTCATCCACACATTTAAGTGTGCACCCTTTCACCATACACTCACACAGGTAGCCACCTATACATTTATGTGTGCACACTTTCACCATGCAGGCACACCCCCACAGCCACCCATACATTTAAGTGTGCACCCTTTCACCATACACACACAGGCAGCCGGCTATACATTTGAGTGTGCACCCTTTCACCATAGACTCATACACGCACACCTCATGGAGTTGAGGGGGGGGCCCTATTACTTAAAAAAGAAATTGGGGCTCATTACGGGTCCAGCGGTAACCATGCCGGTGCTACCGGCGGGTTGCCGCCAGACCCATAAAAAATTACTATGGCCTGACTTCCCGGTGCCACCGTGCTATTTCAAGTCCGGCGGCTGGGAAATCAGGTGCCGGTAATTTCGTTAAACCCCAGACTCCACGGGAATGGGGACACAGAAGCACCTGCACCATTGTTAACGGTGCCGGTGCTTCCGTGACAGGTCTGCCTACCGTGGCTGCTGTGCCTGGCAGGGTCAGACCTGTCGGGCACGGCAGCCCCACCAGGCAGACCTGTAATATGCCGGTCCGGAAACAACAGTGCCTGTAAGCTTACCAGCACCGTTGTTTCCGGACCGGCATGGTCAGAATGAGCCCCATTGTTTCTTTTTTAAGTCACTATAACTTCATTAAGAAATTATTTCAGTTAAGGACCGAACCATAATCAAAATAATTGATGGCTGAGTGGCTTCAAAAACAAACAATTTCTTTTTGAAGGCATAGGGTTCCCCCCCCCCACCCCATGACATGGAGGCCTCCAGCCTAGGGTCTTCCATGTCATGGGGTACGGGGGCCCTCAGACTTCAAAAAGAAAGTTTCTTTTTGTTGTCACTCTGCCTTCATAAAGAAATTATTTCTGTTACAGAAATGTTCTTTATGAATGCAGAGTGAATTTCAAAAGAAATTTTTTTTTTATTTTATTTTTTTTTTTTTACTGGGGCCCCCTCCCAGCCATGTGCTGGTGGGGCCCCCACACCGCGGGGCCCCCCGCACCGCGGGGGCTGCGGGGGCCCCTGTTACGCCAGTGGCGTAAGTGTCCTCCCTGATTTGGTACCAGCAAGCCAAACTGCACTTTTGGTGTTAGTTGTGTTCTCCACCAACGTTTTTATTAAAATGCATTTTGCAGATTTATTTTACTGCCATTAGATTATTTTGTGCAGCATGCAAAATATTCCAATGCTTCAGATGCCAAGTTCCATTGTGCCCTCATTTGACCCATATCACTCTCATTGTTTTAATGTTGCCTCATGTCATTGATTGAAACTGGCCATTTCCCAATTACCCATCCCTATCTCATTTGTATTAACCCAGGTGTCTTTGTCTAATTGCTCTGAGAACTGCCCCACCCCCCCTACCTTTCCCCAATGTAAATTCCATTGACCCCGTTTTGGCCCCCATATTACTCTCCTTGCCTCCCAGTACTGCCCTGCTGCCCACTGACTGGCCCAAATATCACTTTCTTTTCCACATTATTGTCCCATGTCATCCGCACCCTTACAACAATTGCCCTACTGCTCCCAGTTGTAAAGATTTTTATTAATATGTTAATAAATAGTGGTCACTCATGAAGGGCACCCCAACATGATGCCCACTGGCATACAATCCCGCTCCACTATTCCAGGGACAAGAAAAAGGTTAATTTAAAAATCAATATTTTGTTTTATTGAAATCAACTAAAAGTTGGTCCCCTTGCTTTATGTAGGGGAATTCATCACAAGACATCAAATATACTTTACATGCTGTATTACACTGACTGTGAAACTGGGCCTGCCTGTGGCAATCTCACAAAATATGATATCACATCCAGTCACACTGCATCACTATCAACAATGTTTCTAACAATTCTATTCCTAAAAAAACAATGCCATCTCTAAACGGCACTTAAATCTGTGCTCACAATCCCTCTTATTGACCGGTATATTAAAGCTGTATGCATTTTGCATTTACAGAATCCGATTCAATCAATAGATGACCATTTCAACACATTTTATTTCCTCCAATATCAAAAACAAGCAATGGTACCAGAGAAAAGTTGCATAGAACATTCACATTTATATACATCTATCTACATTAATTTATCCCCGGTGTAAATGTGGGGTTATGAGTTTCCGATCTCTGTACATGCGATTTAAATGCTGGCTAAAATTAATTGCATCAGAATTCTGCAGTGTTGTGTCTAAAAAACAAGGCTATCAATTTAGAACACATGGTATGTCATTCCACTCACCCAAGATAGGAAAACTATTTTTTGATTTTCGAATGCAATGATGCATACTCCTCCCACTTCACGTCACAAACTGACTCAATATGCAATGTCAGGAGTGAAAAAAGGGGATTTTAATGGTGGGATTATTTTCTATGGGAATGGCATTGAGATGGCTAACTCCCTTTCAACCACCCATTCACTTCTTTATATCTGTGGCTTGCACAGATCACACACTATCAACTATTTCTTCCTTGGGCTATTTTATGGACGTCATCATACCACAGCCATAACTATATATGTGAACACTTTGGGCACTATTTAGCTTTCACTTATAAAATGCTACACTGTTAGGGCTGGGAAGTGTTCCCTATCGTATCTTATATAGCAGCCACAATACAGAAAAAAAAAAGAAATTGTAGTTATTTAAATATAATCTCCCTCAACTTTAATACATTCAATAAAATGGGATATAGCTCACACTAGCAACTCAATTATCCCATTCTATTTCTATGAATGATGATTTATCTGCCTCTGCGCTCTGTGCACAGATATATTATGTTTTCTACAGTCAAATCTCACTTAGCTTTAGATATAGTGAGAGGACACTGTTGCATTTCACACAACATATTGAGGTATTCTATTTGTAAGGAACGCCACCTAGTGAGGATGACCTCCCAATTCCCTTGCACCTCAGGGACTGATCAGGACAATAACTCTAGGGGGTTATCTAATTATAATTCGCTCCAGGTAATCTACTCCTCATGAGTAAGGCCCAATTCTACAGTTCATATCCAAGTCCTGCACTCATCTATCTGGGGCAGGTCATTTACTTCTCTGCAGATTTTTTTCCAGAGTCAAAAATCCTATCCCTTGCTTGCTTCCCTTGTGACAATGTCCAATATTCATATACTTATGTCATGATTATGTCACCGTTTTTGATTGATCAAGTTATTGTATTGACTTGTCTCATAGTCAGACACTCTTTTGGAATACAGACGTGAGATTTTCATTAGCTGATATTAATTTCTTTAGAAATGAAAAGAAAAAGGTTGGGGCCAAATCTACTCTTAATATTCCTATATGTGTTTCTGTTCAATCATTAATTATAGTAACCTGCCTCTTCAATGAAACATGGATTAAAGCAATCAGCTGGTCTAGACACACATCTAGTAATGGCACTTGAATGTGTAGCATATTTATTTGTAAAGTTATGATTATTAATAATTGTATTCATAGTTATTCAAGGTAGGAAATTCGAATGTGCATTGATTAAATGGAGGAAATCCTGATGATAAAAGTGCACTCTTTGTTTTTTCTATAAGTCATATGGGTATAGAACTATGAGCAAAATGTGGTTCTATATATAAAATGTAATGGCAACTACTAGGTGTATTTAAACATCGAGAATAGATGTCATGCTTCAGCACAATGACTCATGTGAGAAAGTCTTGGTGATTGCTTCTGGCAATGATTGATTGAAATGACATGATATGTCCTCTTTGTTCTTCTGCCGTAGTTCCAGCAGATGGGTGGCTTCATGATGATGCATAATTCAAAGCTTGCATGCTAAGTGCAATAAGATGTTTGAAAGTACAGGCTTTTACTAGCAGAGACTAATGTCCACATACAATGCAAATCTCAAGTTACTGGTATTTCTACTTTCTTTAGATTTCTCTTAAAGGTTTTTCGCAAATGTGGGGGCTAGTTTGCTCTGAGGTGAAACTTTGGCCTACTGAAATCAACACTACCAGGGCTGAGATGGACAGCAAGTGCCATTAAAGTCAATACGCAAATAAAACATTGCCTTTTGTGACATTAGCTAAAACTTCCCTTTTATCTAGCCTTGATGTATAGATAGGAAACTGCATATATGTGCATCCAGAATAGTTGTTAACATCATATCACTTGACTTTTGTCATTTTCAAATGAATATCTCTGAAGCACCTGCTGCATTTGCTATGTTAATCCTATTCCCGACCCATTCTGGCCTCTTTGCACTTTTTGAAGATGGAGTTCCATTTTCAAGTGGTGCTTTCCACTTCTCCTGTTTTCACTTTACATTGGTTAAAATCCAGTCTTTGGGTCAAGTGTACTCAAAGATCAATATGGTTCCTGGGATGGTTTGTTTGTGGTAAAATATGCACCATGTGTCAGGTGCTGTCTCTTAGGTGTGCAAGTGACTACCTGCATCCCACAGCTGTTCCTTTTCTTATATCAATGAAATAAATGTTACACAAGTGAAGTTGGTAAAGGCACTAGTCTCCATTTGTGTTTGATTTACTCCTAGACAGTTTTGCCCAATGTGACCCTCATTTCTCCATGGTCTGTTGCGCATTGCCCTCTAGTCCTGCCCCTTTGTCGGCCATTGTACACACAAGTGCCCTATATTGCCCTGTGTTGCCCCAGAACTGCCTTATTGCCAACTGACATGCCCACAGGTAATTCTCATTTGCCCAGGTTTTGGACCATTACACCACACTGCTGTAAGACCTGTCCCTTTCCTCTGAGGTCACAACATGTAAAGTTCTTTGTTCCCATTTGTGCTCCATTCCAATCCCTTTCCGCCAAAATGACCCCATTGCTTCCATTGTTGCCCTATGTTGCGCATAATACCCCCAGTAGTTCAGTATTGAAATCCAGTTTTGCCCTGTATAACTGATTGTACCCAAAACTGTCCTGCATTGCTCTCAGTTGGGCTCTATGCCATTCACATTAAGCCAGAACTGTGTTTTTTCCACATGACTTTCCCACAAGCCACTCTCAATACCCACAGTTTTGGGCCACGCCACTCTCATCGCTCTCAAATCTGCCTTTTCCCTTTGACTGGCCCATTTTCTGACAGTAGCATTCTATATTTTGCTGTCTCACACCCTCCATTCTGAGTGTTGGGGCATCACCCCATCGCCCATTATAGACAGATAGTCATGGCCTGAAACATGTAGTTTTGCCAAAAGGGTCCTCACCCAACATTTCTTGTGTCTCAAATTTTTTCATTCTCTGCTAACACTGTTTCTATGATGTATTTCCCCCTAACCAACAATCTCTCCTTATTTCCTGCTACCACCTTTAGTAGTCTACATTTTCTCCCTTCTATTTGTATTCTCTCTCCATAAATGTTTCCTCTCACACCTTTGTCTTCCAATGACTCCCACATTCCATCTCCTTGCAAACATAATCACCGAATGACAGCATCATTTATTTATTTATTGGAACGCGCCTCTCGCCCGTGGGCCTCAGGGCGCTCGTGTAAGCAAAAACAAAACAGATGACAAAAGGCAGTTTAGGCAATCCAGAGTGGAATTGAAACCAGAAGGCAAAACATTTAATCTGGATTAAGTAATCTGTCTCCTTACCTCCCCCATCATGCTCTCTCCATCTAAATTCTACTATTTGTATGGTCTTTTTCCCTTTGATGCTTCTTTATTCTCTCTTACATAGTACCTAGTGTCCCATGTTTTATATGCAAATGTTTGTTTATTTCTATCCATTATGTATGATCACCATCTTCCTTTCAGTTCTTTTTCATGTATCTGCTCTGTAGCACCATTCTTTCTTCCATGGCACTTTCCTCTATCTTGGTGTATCATTCTTTGGCCTTTGTTACTCTTACCTTCTGTATGTCTCTTTTCACCTTCATCTCTCCTTTCCCTTACCTACATATTTAATTCCTTTCCTTTTTCTTCCTCTATCTCACACACACATATCTTACTTATAATGTAGGAAAGTCGAAGTTACTAACCAAGATCCAAAGGCAGACCTTTTGTAACCACAAATGATATGCACACCACATCTATTTCACAAGTGACATTAATGCTCACTATGCTGGTCTCACAATGCTCGATTTGTCTTTGCCGATGTTACAAAGCACAATTTTAGGTGGACCGATTGGTCCAATTCTCCAAAAATGTTTATTGCGTTGGCTGTGGCAAGAGGGATGTTTGGGTCCATATACAAAGTGCAACTTGCAAAAGCAGGATGACCTCAGATGAGAATGGATACCGAAGTTCCACTTTCAGTTTTATAATTTTTGAAACTTACAAAAGTCAACACATTTGAAAATTCAAAAAATGCCATTTTATGAGTATAAAATGTTGGATAAATACCTCACTATCCCTAACCTGCCAAGGATTTCCCTGCCAAAAATAAACTAAAGGAAACACTATAACAAAAGGATTCTGTCCCTCGCACTTTATCATACACAATGTAACAAGGTATGTATAGGGCAGTTCAACAACAACAAATGTAACAGTTAAATTCACATTATAATAAATGTTTCTCCTTGAAATCCAGATAAAATCCCCTTCCCCAATGCAAGTAGAATTATTTCAACAGTTACGAAAAGGTTAAGGAAATCCTGTATTGTAACACAGTTCTATCGGTTCCCAATTTAAAAATTCACAGTTCCAATTGGATTACACCAACCTCTTCCGATAGCCTCTGTTTACCAACTTTGTGTTTGACAATATTGAAGATTTCAACAACAGTTCACAAAACAGAGACTTCAACAGCATTTCACACCACACTTGCTTCATTGTTATTAACTTGTCAGCATGACTCTGCATCAATCAACAAAAAAACACAACTTCTTCTTCAAGAGCTTTAACTATACCACAGTACTTAAAAGGCTTCCTTCTGGCCCATTTGCATGCCAGGATTATTAAGACACAGTTATATGTTCTGGTGTACTCTCCGGCCAGAACAGATACAACTACTACAAATAACCTCTGACCTGCTATACTCTCCTGCCAATCCACAGTAGATGACTTTTTGTCAGTACTTCAGTGGTAAAGTTTAAACTCCAACCAAACAATTTAGCAATGTCTTTTTGCTTCACAACTTCAAATATAAGAACCACTTCAAGGGAAACAAGAACCACACTGATGCTATTTTTTTTACACCCATATGGTTACCATATTCACTGCACAGTATGCTCATCTCCTCTAAACGTATTCACTCAGAAGGACAGCCTTCCTGACACTCTTGTTTCTTCCCTTGTCCACTAATCAACTGTTTCAGTTTTAATCTTCTTTGGCTTTGGCAATGTGGGTTTAAATCCTTCTCTCTTAGGACCTCCTTTTCATATGGGCAATAGGTTTCATCAACATGAAAAACACCAACTATCTTCTTTTGGTTTAGGCAATATTGCCCCTTCTTCTTGTTGGCTCTTTGTATGCCCCACAATGTCACAATCATCTGCTTCTGATATGGCAATCATACTTTTACATTGCCATTTGTGCCCCTTTAAATCAGTTTTTTTTCTATTAGTTCGGTATTCAAAAGGGTTTATTTTCACTTCACTTATTTCTTTAATATAGTTTAGGCTCCTGGACTTGTCCAGTAGGCGTACATGGAGCACTCCAGGGTCACTATTTAACAGTAAACTCACCAGGTCTGGTGTGCGCATATACCCACCTCTCTGCCTCCAGGTCCACTGCTTCAGCTTCCCTATGCAGTCTGGGATTCTCTCCTCCCCGGTCCTCTGCTGCTTCCGTCTACCACCTGCAGGACTCTCCTCGCTCCAACAATGTGTCAGTGCTCGCCTGCCACCAGTACTTACAAAACAAGGGGGAACGTTTACAAAAGGTGTGCTTTCTGCTGCGTGACCTCTGCAGCTGCATTCCTTAATGGGAGAGTAATTTCTTCTGACACTTTCTGCTGCGTCCATTCTGCAACACAAGGACTGGAGCAATTTGGACACTCTCAGGTCTGGCATTGACCTTGCACGCCACTGTGGTCCTGGCATCTCTGCTCCAACACGACCTCTGCTTCTGCTGCTGCAACATGGAGGTGGGAAAAACACTCCTCCTTCTACTGCTACTCCTTCTCATGGCCTGCACCAGAAAGGGAGAGCGGGGCTTTGTATGCCTCCTAGTCCTCCCTACTCAGCTGTTAGTCATTCTTCCTAATAAACTACAACCTTTAGTCTTGTGCCTCTGCAGCCATCTTCCTTGTCCCAGTCCTTTTAGAATAATGGGACTTGTAGTCCATCATTTCAAATTCAGTTTTCCTAACATCTTCTAATTTGCAATAAGCTGTTAGGAGGTTGGGGTATTAGGGAAAATTATGTAAAGGGGCATCCCACTCTTCGTGACCTGGTACACCCCATGTAGTCCTCCCGCAGAACACCATCATCGGGGCCAGCACAACCATTTGTATTCTTTGGAAATTAGTGAACATTACAAATGGCAGGAAGAGCGTCCCTTTTGCAACAAATCTAAAGATCTCCAGATGTTGTCTAGTCTTTTTGAAATTCACAATGATTGCATCCGACATGCTTTGAAATCCTTGGCATTGGCTGATCATGCTTCTTGATAGAGTTGAAATATTGACTAGATGTGTCTAAAATCTAGCTTTGAAATTACCACAGTGGCAAAGACATGTGTTTTTTTCTACTTCTTGTTTTGTTCCCTGGTGATGTGCAGATCGCTTTACCCAGTTCAAAATCAAGACTTAGATTATCAATTTATTTTTAGATTCTTTCAAAAGATAAAATGTGTCCAACCTATCTGTACTAAAGAGGGGCGTTATAGATGGTTGATTAAGATGTGTAATAGAGTGTACTCCTTATCTAACCTGATTTGTGACTCTCCTAACAGTGTGGCGGACATTCTGCCCTCAAGAAAGGTTTTGTTATGTAGCTAACACTCAACTACAGAGCTTCACTCCTGGGGCCTACTAACAAATCATAGCTAACTCCCACTCCTCCCCACCTTTCTGCATGCAAACTGTGTTTTTTTTTTTTTAAACTTTTATTTTTGGCGGCAACGGTTACATGGTACACACATCAAGGTAATAAGCAGAAGTGAGAAAGATTAAGTGGAGCAATGCATAAGCTGTTATACATAATCACAGTAATGTCAGACAATAATCACACAATACACATATGAATATAAGTTTATGTTGTAGTGTTGGACACTGAGGGGGTGGGAGATGAGCCAGAGCCGGGTGTGTCTTCACTACGACTGTTAAGGTACGAATTGAATTCTACCCAGATGTTCTTGGGTCGAGAAGTGACGGGGAGCATGGATATAAATTCCTCCTCACAGTTCCATGACCAAGTAAGCATATGGAGCCATGTCTGGTGGGCCGGGGGGAGGGGACTTTTCCAGTTTTGAAGTATGCATTTTTTGGCTATCATGCACCCAATATTAAGAAACTTAACCAGGCGTCTGGTGTCATCCGTTTTCCAGGCTCCAAAGAGGACTGCTAAAGGGTCAGGGTCAATCACTGTGTCAGTAATAGCCGTGAGGGTTACTAGAATGCTTTACCAGAACTCCAGCAATTTGTCACAAGACCAGAACATGTGTAAATGGTCAGCTCCCATCGCTCCGCAGCGGGGGCAGAGTAGTGGCGTGGCCCGGGTGAACCTCGAAGTCCTGTGTGGAGTGTAGTAAAGTCTATTTAAAAGTTTGCACTGCATGGCACGAAAGCGGAAATTGAGGGAGACTTTCTGAGTGTGTAGGCACATATCTCCCCAAACCCTGTCCGATATTTCTAGATCTAATTCGCCAGCCCATTCATCACGTGCCCTGAGAGTGGGAGTAGGGGTAGCCTCCTGTAGGATCTTGTAAAGTGATGAGACTACTCCATGGGCACCTCCAGAATGTGGGCCATTTGGTGCGAAACGCAGCTCGCAGTCTGTGGTATTGGAGGGTCTCCAAAGCGGACCCGGTGTGCCCCGGTTTCCAAGTTTGGGGGTCGATGAACCTGCCCTCGAGGTAGAAGTCCGTCAGTGCTTGGTAGCCCAGCGTCCCCCAGTGTCGGGCCAATGCCGCATCATGAGTGGGTTCTAAGCCGGGGAAGGCCCACACAAGGAGCCACTTGTAGTACGGAGAGGCTTCAGATGTCTGAAACCGCAAGCGAGCCCAGGCTTGAAGGGTCGCGCTGATTGGGTCAATGGGAGAGTCAGGTATGTATTGCCGATGTAGTATGAGGGACATTAGGTTGACACTAGCAGCTGCCAGTCGTTCCAGTTTGATATGGGGACGCACCGGAGTTCCAGGGTACCAGTGAGTGGCATGTTGGGCCTGGGCCGCGGACCAATAAAGTAACAGGTCTGGAGCCGTGAGTCCCCCTTGCCTATATGGGAGTGCCATGTCCGTCCATTTTTTGCGTACTGCGCCAGAGTGCCAGAGGAACTGTGCACATAGTGCGTGCAGTCTAGTAAAGTATTGCCTCCCGGGCCAAACGGGGACGTTGCTAAACGTGTATAGAAGTTTGGGGAGTAGGATCATTTTAATGAGGGAGAGCCGTCCAGCAATGGATAGTGGGAGGGCACGCCACCGTAAAAGTTTAGTCTCAGCTATTTGTGATATCGCGGAATAGTTATCGGCGATGAGGGTGGATTTGTCTAGCGATATTTGCACACCCAGGTATCTAACACCATTCGGTGACCAGCAGAGGGGGTATTCAGTGGTGGGTTGCTGGGTGGAAGTAGTGAGCGGGAAGATCTCTGATTTGGAATAGTTAATAGTGAAACCGGAGTGGGTGCCAATGCGGGTGATGTCCCTCAGTATGGGGTCAAGGTGTGTTGCAGGGTCTCTGATGTACAGCAAAACATCATCCGCATAGAGAGAAATAATTTCGGGACTGTCTTTCAGTCTTATTCCCTTGCGGGCGTGATGGGCACGGACATAGTCTGCCATCGGCTCTATTACTAGGGCAAATAGAATAGGGGAGAAGAGGCATCCCTGTCGGGTGCCCCTGAAGAGTGTGAAGAGGTCAGAAGTCAGTGTATTGGTTCTAACCCGCGCCACAGGAGAAGTGAACAACAATTTGATGAACCTAATCATGTTTGGGCCTATGCCCATGGTCTCCAGCAATAGCCATGTGTATTTCCAGGAGACCATATCGAAGGCCTTCTGGGCATCAAGCGTGACCGCCACAGCTTGTACATTTTGATCAATGCGGGACATCACGTTGAACAATCTCCTGCTATTGTGAGAGGTAGATCTTCCGGGTACAAAGCCGGCCTGGTCTTCATGAACTAAATACGTCATAATGGGCAGGAATCGGTTAGCTATAATTTTTGCGAAAATCTTTGTGTCAAGATTCATAAGGGAGAGGGGTCTGTAGGAACCACATTCATTGTCAGGTTTGCCAGGCTTGAGCAGCACAGTAATGGCTGCTTCGCGCATGGAGAGGGGGAGGATAGAGGCTCGGAGCGACTCGTCCCAGACCTCAAGCAGCCTGGGGGCGATTATGCCGACGTGCTCTTGGTAGAAATCGGCGGTTAGGCCGTCAGGTCCCAGGGCCTTGCCTTTGGGCAAGTCAGAGATGGTTGTTACAATTTCATCTAGTGTGATTGGGGAGTCCAGTTCGTCACGAGTTGCGGAGGAGATCTCTGTGGTGGGGATCTGGTCGAGGAGCTCACGCATATGTTGTTCTGTGTGTTCAGCGGGTTGAGAGTAGAGGGATCTGTAGAACTCAGCGAACGTGTCTAGGATTTGTTGGTCAGCCCATTGTGCGTTGCCATTTTTATCTTTAATAGAGGTGATCTGCGTCCTGCCAGATTCCCATTTTAATAGCGTCGCTAATGTTTTCCCAGGCCTGTCTCCCTCGCCATACTTCCTGGCTGCCTGCGGGCGAGTAAAGTATTGTGTTTCACTGACGGCTAGCTTGTTGTATGCTGGAGTTCATCGGAGACCTGAGCAAGTATGGCGGGGACCGCCCCAGTGGCACATTGTAGTTCCAATTGCTTCAATTTAGTTTCAGATCGACCCAATGCGGCTCTGATTGATTTCAGCACCCCAGCCTCCCGGGAGATAGACATACCCCTAATATACACTTTGAAGGCGTCCCACCTAACTGCAGCCGAGGTGTCCGAAAGAGTGTTGCGTTCAAAGAAAGACTGAATGTCCGCAAGTATTTCAGCCCTAAATACAAATCCCTAAGGGCCTCGGATTTGAAACGCCAGGTGGTGAAGGTCGGGACAGGTATCCCCAGCCTTGCCGAGAGTGTAATCGGGGGGTGAACAGACAGTGTGCGAGGTAGAATCTGGGCTTCCACCACCCCACCCATGACTCCTTTTGATACCAGAAATAGGTCTATCCTAGAGGAGCTATCGTGGACTGATGAGTAGTAGGTGTAGTCTCTCCGTTGGGGGTATAGCTTCCTCCAAGCGTCGCAGATGTCAAGTGTCATAATGTGGTCTTGCAGTCTGCGTGCAGCACCGGACAAGGAGCGATGAGCAGTTCCGGTTCTGTCCAGGACCGTGTCAAGGATAAGATTAAAATCCCCACCCCACAGGATAGGTACGCCCACATATCCCAGCAATATGGTGGTGATATTGTCGAAAAATTCGGGGGAATCCACATTGGGGCAGTAGGTATTAACAAGTAGATATTCTTTGTTAGCCAGAGTGCAGTGCAGTATTGCATACCGTCCCTCGGGGTCGGTGTAGCTTTTGTGCAGTGTAAACTTAATGGACTTGTGGATCATCGTTAGAACACCCCTGGATTGAGTGGAATAGGAGGTGAAGAATCTCGCCGGTCCCCATGCAGGGGCCATAGTTCTTGGTATGGGGCCATTGGAGTGCGTCTCCTGTAGGAGCAGTAACTTGCAGTTGTGTCTGTTAGCATAAGCTATGATTTTACGGGCCTTGGTGTGATTGCTTAGCCCACGGACATTCCAGGACATTATGACGGTAGACATTGCAGCAGTAGATATCCTATTGAACTGCACACATTTTTAGTGGACATCCCAGACCCAACAGTGGTGTTTGCCCCAACATTTGAAGTCGAACAGACATTCATGGACGTTTAATGCTCGCACCATGCAACCTCGTATGCCTTTTTTAGATAACCCCCCGTCCCCACCCACCACCCTCACCACTAACCCAACTTTAGTAGTGTAGACGCCAACCCACCCTACCTGTGCACCGCCGGATCGACCCCAACCTGATCCAGCTAGTGCAGGAGCCCAACAGGGGCTAACCCATAACAAAAGTATAAAAAACAGTGCAATCGCAATAGGGTGTGCTATTGCCGTGCGCTAGCACGCTTAGAGCCCAAGGGATCCGTGAGAAAACAAGCAGTGTTTGCGGTATAGAAGTGCATGTCGCTGCATCTATCAGTGGCCGTGCCGGGCCCGGGTGTGGATCAGAGGAACGTTACGCTCAACAACATTAGGAAGTCAACATGGTCAAGATGAGTAGTTCAACACTATGGTAATTTGACAGTGCGTTTCTAAAAGATAAGGTGCTGTGAGCACAGCCAGGGCTACATAGGAAATGTGAATAGAACAACCAGATACTGGTGTAGCCATCTGGACGGCTGGCCATAGGACGATCAGAGGGAGCAAGCCTCGGATGGAGTTCAGTCACTCTGCATCATACCCTCGGCGGGTGAATGAGGGGGAATGTGTGCCTCTATGAATTTCACCGCCTCCGCAGGCACCGTGAAGAAGTAAAGTTTGTTGTTAAATGTGAACTTCAGACGTGCAGGGAATAGGATGGCATAGGGAATGTTTCTCTCCTTGAGCAGTTTCTTGACTCCAAGGAATTGGCGACGTTCCTGCTGGACTCCAGTCGAGAAGTCAGGGAAAATACAGATCACCTGTGAGTCCATTCTGAGCTCGCCCTTCTCACGTGCGAGACGGAGGATCTGGTCGCGATCTTTAAACCTCAGGATTTTTGCAATAATGGGTCTTGGAAAGTCTCCAGGACTAGGACGCGGGGCCAGTGCCCTGTGAGCCCTCTCGATCGTGAAGAAGGGGGACATATCCGGGTTGCCCAATAGGTCCTTCAAGAGGTTCTCGACAGCCAGTTCGAGTCAGCCTTTCAGTGCGTTTTCCGGGACCCAAATAATACGTATGTTATTCCTCCTCGATCTGGATTCGAGGTCATCGCACTTAGCCTTCACTGATTTCATGTCCGTGACAAGGGTGGCCACTGTACTGTACAGTGTGGCTATAGTGTCCTCGCTGGCACCAATTCTATTTTCGGCCTCAGTGATTCGAGTCCCCTGTTGATCCAACTTGGCTTTAAGAGATGCCATATTTGCATTGATGTCATCCAGCTTTTCATGAAATGCAGCGAAGTTTCTGGCCATAGTTTCCATCATGACCGTCAGGTCCACCTGAGGCCCCTCCGCAGGGAGCGGCGTGTCGGTCTGGTCGCATGAAGAATGGGCCGATTCAGATCTCGTGGTGGCTTTTGCAAATTTATCCATAGCTCCAGTCTTGCTGGTATTCCTGGATCTGTTGGACATTATGTGGTATGAGGACTTAGACACTATATATGAGCTGGGGCTATGCAGAGTAAAAGTTAAATGGAGGAAACCGCTGAGGGTGTAGCAGTAACTCACAGGATCGTTCGGAGCGTATTATCAGGGCCGGCAGTGTCAGGGGAGATGCCCATGTAGTGTGCCTCAATAGGTAACAGGAGGACGGGCCGGTGTCGCTAGGCCCCAGGGGCGTGTAGCACAGGTGAGGGCGAGTGGGCCGCAAGTGGAGCGGAGATTACAGGGATGCCTGCCCGCACGCGGCAGTCACCCCGACTCCTCACCTCAAGGCTGTGCTAAATCCAGATGGCAGGGTCCCCAGCGATTCCACTCGTGTCACATGCGTCTGGCGGCACAGCAGTGCACCGCGACGTTTCCTCGTCTCAGGCCCCACGGGTAGCCGTCTTCGGGGGCCCCGCGGAGACACAGGAAGGGAGCCAGGCACCGACGCCTCGAGAGCGCTGAGCGGCGGATAGCCACAGGAGATCTCAGGCGGCGAATTCCGATGCGGGATCCACCCACGCGTAGCAGGGCAGTGAAGGCGGCCCCAGTGCTCTAGAACAGCCTCAGCCCCCAGGCAACGGCAGGCCAGCGACCGAGTGAGGGAGGTGGCAGGAGGATCACGTGAGCCGCAGGGCCGCAGGCAGCGGCGGGCCCCGACCTCGTAACCGCTCGGCAGCAGCGCAGCGGCCTAGTCGGCCCAGTACGGGGGGCAGCGCCGTCGGTCAAACCCAGGCTCGGAGGGTCCGATCGGGTCAGAATTTCACAGGCAGGTAGCTCCAGGTGTCTGGAAGGCAGGAGTCGGTTTTGAAGATGGGGCAAGATGTCAAACCGCAGATGGAGACAGATATAAAGCGGCAGCACACGGAGCTAGAAAGCTAAGCAGCCATTTTGTCGGCTGCTCAACAGCGCCCCGCGAACTATGTTTTAACAAGCAGGGCAAATGCGTTTATTTTTAATGTTGGGCAGGAAGGTGAGGACTATGATGAGTCAGGAGGGTATAGGAGAAATGCAGTTTATGTAATCAAACATTACTTTACATCCTCCTGCCGCTCTGTGATCCTAATAGTTTGAAGATATACTAGCAGCTCCAAGCCACTTCACGGAAAAAAAGACCAGTACTCAAAGAGTGCTGCGAATAAAGTATTTTAATCAGAATTGCATTTCCTCACAAGGATCAATCAAGAATCAAAAGGTAGATGAGATAAGACCCCCTACTGAGAGTCAGGACTGTCAGAAGATGGTATGACATGATGCCTAGCTGGTTGCTTTTCAGAAAGCCAGCACAGAGTCACCTTGGGCCTCTGTCCAGAGGTTGCCATTCTCTGGGTTCACCTTTCGTGTAGCAAAATATGGAGCTGAAAATAAGCTTGGCTATGTGCCTTCAAAACGTTGTATCTACGCCAGCTGCTACTGGATAAAGCATGTTTCTCGCAGTTCACTGACCCCTCATATGCTCCTAACAATGAATAACAATGAGTCCACTTTTCTGAAGAATGTTCAATGTCTGTATATTACTAAGCCCCTTGGGCCAACTAGAGAGTATAGGTGAACCTCTTACGGAGAATGGGAATGCCAGTGGAAGACTGAGAAGACAATATCCAGGTTCAGATTCAATGTCAAGCCGATCGTTTCTAGTCCGACTGCTAAGATCATCATGTCAGGGAGTAAATTCAAATAGGCATCTGGTTACAAATAAGGTACTTACTCCGATGTGTCAAGTCAATGAAATTGCTTCCAAGATGGAGCTCTTAAGCTCACGTCATCCACGGTAGATTTGATCGAAAATATTTGACCTAATTGAGAAGTGACCGGATCTATTTTAACGAAAATCGAAATTAAGTTTTTACTTTTTAAACTTTTTCTTTTTTGTAATGCGAGTGGAGACCCCCCTTACTCCTCCCTACCCTAACATTTACACTCAACCCACACCCCACCTGTTATGCACTACACATACACCACATTACCTACCATTTTCAGTCAAATAAATGTGGCCACTTCTCCTTATGTAAACATGCATTCGGTTAAATCTACGGTATCGTCATCCAATGGTTTGAATGGCCTTACTGAAGCTCATGGAGGACCAATGAAAGCATAGGTATAGGATACAGGAAGCCTGCCTACAAGAATGCTGAATGGATACGTCACTTCCCTCCAAAAGTCTCATACTGATCCATCCTTGCGGTTCATCCTCCAACTCGTCATTCCAAGGCACTGTATTATTGACTAAGGAAGGTTAACACATCTGATTGATGAAATAACTATCAGGAACTAACTTCAGAGGGGAATGAAAAGATAGGCGTGTCAGAAGAGAAGTCTAGGGCATCCTGCAATAGAATGGAGCCACTAGCAGCACCTGGAACATCCTGTGCTGGATTTTCCACAGCACTCAAGGCAGCAGGGCAAACGATAGGAAGGTTTACAGCATACCCTGCAGCCATTGGTCGGTATGGGAATCCACCATCTGGCCAAAGAGCACAACACCAGAGTAGAAGAAAATTGAATTCCGATGCAAAAAGATCCAGCCATTGAAAACCCCCTTATCTATTAGAAGACTGAATGTTCAAGGTCCCAAATCAATTTTTTACTGAAGGATGAAAACTCAGCTCAGGTGGTCGCTGAGATGATCCCCCATCCCAGGATACAAACAGCCATTATGGGAGCAAAGATGATTTGCTGTTCAAGAACGCACCTGCCAGGATAGATAGTCCAGTTGAATTGGCATCTTGCATTCTTGCTTGTGCGGCTATGCCCTGACAACTTGATTGCTGCATTGAAGCAATGCCCTCTTGTCTGTGATTAAGGACTGGAATATTTGGATTGCATTAAAGATAGCCATTAAACCCCTCAACTTTGAAGATTTAGTACTCAGTTGCTGTCCATTGTCCATCCTTGCTATCTGCTATTAGTCACTTCCCATCCCACCAAGTTGGTATTCACTGGCTTGACCACTGGAGGTACGAAGGCAAAATGTACTCCTCTTATTGGGTTCCTGTATTCCAACCACCAGGTAATGCTTCTGGTGATCCCCAGCAGTAATCTAGCATTCTTAATATGTCAATGGTCTTATGTGCTGTAGAATAGGGAGCATGTGAAGATTGGCCAATGGAACAGTTGATGTGCATGCCACTTTGTCCCCCTGAGCCCGTTACCAAGTGAGGGTCACAGCTGTCTCCAAGTGAAGGGGCCAAGGCAGATGACGCCAATGAGCATGACTGGTAATAGAACCTTCTGTGAGTCTGTTCAGAAATGGGCTCCATAAAACTGTGAAATCCTGAGCTGGGGTGAGAAGATACTCTGTGAAGTTTATCTGGAATCCAAGAACCTGAAGGAAATCACCCACTTTCCTCCTGTGTGTGTTGGCCCCTTTGTGAATCAACACCGGAAGCAACCAGACTTGAGGACAAGTGTGTAAGGCTGAAAAGAAGTACTAGAATCTAGACGGTTGATAGCCCCATCATGGATCTTAAGAATTTCTGGCAACTCTCCAAGAGAGGAATGTGCAGGTAAATGTACTTTATGTCAATTGATGGAAGTCAATGTCTTTGTTACATTAGCAATATGATATGTTGCAGTTTCCATCCTGAAAGGGTGATATCTGACGGAACAGTTCGATCTCTTTAGATCTGATACCAGACTGAACTCTCCAGATAGCTTTAGAACCAGACACATTGGTTAGAAATACAACATTATGCGAGTCTCCCAGACCTATGAGATGGGGTTTATAGTGATTGCATCGAATGCCAAAGCATTGAATGCCCTAGCATCTAAAAAGAAAGCAACGAAAAAAAGCATTGAATGCATTTTCTTTTCATTTTTTTATGGGGTTGGTCCCCCCAAACCCCTGTTTTCTTACCCCTTAAAACCATTATAATTAAAATAAAACCTTTACCTTTGAAAAAAATGCATTTGATGCTTTTTTCTGATGCATTTTTTCGATGCTTTTGGCATTCAATGCTTTGTATTCGATGCAATGACTGGATACCATGAGATGGCCTTTTTTGGTCTACAAGGCTTTGAATCGGACATCTCAGAAGAGGAGTTACTTGGTCCTTGGACTTTGGGCTTCATGGGTAGATCTTGAAAATCTATGGCATAGCCCCTGGGTAAACTTTTCTGCAGGCTACCTATGTTCCTTTGAACATAGGTAGCATGCACCCTACTGGCTCTTATTTCTGAATTCCACACAGATAATCTTGCTTTAGGATGAGAGGGGTGATGAGTGCTGGATGACCGGTGGCGGAAAAAACGCTCTCTTCCACAAAAAGGAGTCCTTAACAATGTAGAGGACTCTGGTGCAGAGAAATTACAACCTGACATGTATGAAGTAAAGGATTCACCCCATGCGTTGTAAGGCATGTTTGTGGTCATTGAAAGACTTTTCAATGAAGGTGTCCAACTAAGCACCAAAGAGGAACGCACTCCGAAAAAGGCAGTTTCATCAGTGAAGGGGTTCACTCCACTTCAGCTTTATAGTTCCATAGGCAAAGCAAGCGGCCGGCTGCTGTGCTTAAAGTTCCACCAGAGTCAGCTCCCCTGAGGATATCATAATTCCTGTCCATGATATATTGGGCCTCTCTCACCATGATTTCCATGAATGCAGCTATATGTAAAATCTCCATGTAGGCAGCAACAGATCCTGGAATTCGACTAGAAACAATGAGCTTACCGTGCTGAATAAGAGCCAACATAAAATATATAAACTGTTGACTATGTCCTTTTCAGGACATTTTCTATTTTACAGTCCATTGTTATCTACTGGGATACGCTCCTTCGGGGAAAAAATCGATTGCCCAATAACATCACCCCATGGCGGATTAGCCTTAACATTGCTACAGTGTGTTGTGCCAAATCCTTCCAATGGATGCAACTTACACCGGCATCATGGGAATAAATGCCTCTCTGAACACTTCTTCCGGTTTAAAGGTCTTTATGGAAGGTACAAGCTACACCGGAAGCCTCTTTGAATTGCTTGAGGATCTTCATCGCCATAGCATGGGTGGGGATTGGGAATGCTGAACTATAACGCATGTGATACTGGACAATATAAAGTCCTCCATTGTCACACATTGGCTAGAAATGCTAAGCCCACTGCAAATGTCACCATCTACCACGTAGAGACTGTACAGGTTTTATGCTGCAACCGCAGGTGCCTGTGCTGCACCTGCCTACCCGCCATAAAACACATCAGAACCAGAAGCCCTACCCCCACAGTATAAACCAAGGCCTTCGATCTGCAACTGTGTGACCATCAATTAGAGGTCTGTAGAAACTGAACACCCATCAACCTGCAATAGAACAGCCCTGTTAACTCCCGTGAAAAACATCACCTATTCTTGAACCTCTTGGGGCGTAACAGCATTACCCTGTATTTGAGGCGTGGGGGTTCTGTGATGTTGCTAACCTAGCTCTCCATCAGGGCCAGCCAGGGTCTCACCACATGCAGGGTCGGACTGGGGCATAAAACTGTCTCGGGCAACAATGAAAAAGTGTCCCACAGTTGCACACCCTACCAGCGCTTGACACCTGATGTCTGCACTTACCCTTGCACTTGCCACCAGCCGCCGCACCTTTTACTTATTGTTTGTATTTAGTCTATTTTAACTGTTTCTGCCATGTAATGCACTGCCCCCTCCCTCTTTCCCCTGCACTTTTCCCCTTCGCCCTTCCCCTGCGCTTGCGCGATCTCAATGTCACCTGGCCTAGTAAGATCTTTGTCCCTGTCTTCCCTCTGTTCCTCCTCCCTTGCCTCGTTATAAATGCCATATCATATCTCATATCACATGGCAATTCATTCCTTTTGTGACAGACTGTTTGACTAGTACCCAAGGTTTTTTTGGGGGATAAAATGTGATGCAAATTGTACAATTTAAACAATATTTAATCAGGGAGAATGGTAAAAACGACTAGCCGCATAGTGAAGTAACTCATCAAACTGGCCCACATTGGCCAAAAATGGGGCCCACTTTGATTTTAAAAAAACTGACCCATAATAGCATTTTGCGGTTTTGGTTCGGGCATTGCCCTATTGCCCTATAAACCGGTCTGGGCTTTGCCACTCAGCAACAAAGGCAACTGCCTTAGCATCAGCATTCGCTGTAGTGTTTTGTGAGTGAGAAAATGGCAGGATCTGAATTTGTCAGGCTATACCTTACACATTGTAATGATTGATATCTGGCATGTGAGGCTGTAAAAGGCATAAGATGGCAAGAAGCTTCATTTAGCAAGGTATGGCAGCAGCTGGGAATGTGGGGCTGTATTCAGCATATAATGACTGCTTGGCATGCAATGCTATAACTGTGACCAGACGTATGCTGGTTATGGGTGTAGCCCTGCCCTGTCACATGAACTCATCCAGAGCTTTAAAAAAAAGTTTTGGTAATTAAAATTGTCTGTGTATACTTTATCATCTATGTGTTCTTTTTTTTTTTTTTTTAATCATGAACTAATTCAAGTTTTTACATATGAAGCATCGCTTCCTGTGATGTCTTCAGGGGCACGGGTCATGTGATTCCACTTCCCGTGACGTCACCAGAGTCAGAGGGCACGTCATGTAACGTCCTGTGTGCGATGTCACTTCTGTGGTGCCTGCCATTATGGTGAACCGGCCGCATGAGTAAAGAAAACATTTGTTAGTTATGCTAAGAAAATCTGACTTGAATGCAGAAGGCCCTTCAACCTGTGAGGGCTATGATGAGGAAGGCTTGTGGGAGTTGATCAGGCCCAGAAACCCAGAAACGTTCATTTGGAGTCCTGTCGCAGAGGCAGTTGCTTGAAAATTCAGTCTTCTGCAGTTTAAGCAGTTCTGTTTGTGCTCCTTGCATGTTGATGGGCCTGCTGCCTCTCATGAACTTCAATTTCACACTCGACCTTTTTTTTCCTTCAGGTTTTCATCAATTTTGCACAGGCCGGAGCCAGCCCGGACAACTCGAATGCCAACCCCCAGGTATTCACCCAGGTCGTAGTGTCCTGACCAGAACACCTGTTGCCCACTCTCTGAACTTTCCTTCGATTGCAGAAGGGTTGGATCCAACTCAAAGCAACATACAATGCAAACGTCAAGAAAAGAAGAAGTCGCTTCAAGCGATTGGCTTTTGGCAACTTTGTGAAACATGGCCAAGTGGCCTTTTTTTTCTCAATGGGATTATATACTTTTGCTATTTACATAGCTTCCTTAACCCCTTGAATGCCAGGATACCCTCCAGCTGGAGGGTGATTCAGTGTCGAGGCTGAAAGCTCTCTTTTAAGAAAGGGCCCAGAAGAGGGTATTCCTTTGACAGAGCCATTGAGAAAACAAAATGGAGCCGGTCAAGAGAGACACAATGAAACTCCAAGTAAATTTCACAGTGCATGAAAGAGGAATTCAAATCGAGGACAATAATTGCACCAAATCGAGGAGAGAATTTAAAGTCGGAGCCGGGAGGATAGATCAGGGGAAAAGCGTTTGTCATGGACACAGGGTCCTGGTCCCGCATTTAGAAGATGGGCTCCGGTATTAAGTGCGTTATAAAAGATTGATTAATTAATCAAGGTCAACGAAGTGCAAAATGCTTCCCATTTAGTTATGTTTGCTAGGAAATGCAACCAAGCGTTATTTATTGTTGTGAAATGTTTTAAATGTTTTTTTTCACATTGGATAAATCACCCGATTTACAGATAACCAGTGGAGCAAGGTTAAGCGCCAGGATGTTGCCCATTTGGCGACTTTGAAGACAAAGAACCTAAATGTCCAGACCCTTACAAAAGCACTTTCCTCAGATCCACCTCCGTAGGATTTCATAATTTATTATGTGTGATTTATTTGAATATATGATTCGTATTTTTCTGAAATTCATTTTAGAGGCGATCAACTGTTTCCAAAACAGGTTTGCTTGTTGGAGAAGACTGTTTGAAACCCAGGTACTTGTTTACAAAGCTCTTCTTTAATTAAGAGCAGCACATGTCCATCAGTAAACCGCGGGCCCACAGCATTCAGGGAAATGGGTAAAGGAATGCTTCTCATGATTAGACTCTTCTTAGACTGTGATTAAACTCCTAACTCAGGCACTTTATGCATCTGGCTGTAGTTTATACCATGTATCAGAACTTTTCCAAATGTGTTTTTCTTCCTTCCATCATGTACTGTAGCTTTCAAAGCAACCCGGCATGGCATCAACGTTCACAATGCATATTGGTACTTGTAGTTCGAACTGCCAGAGACACATCGTAGTTGGCCTACGAATCCTTGAAGGACGGTGGATTCGACGTGGCAATTGTAATCCCTACTGCTCATTGTTTTGTAGATGCCAATAAAGTTTGATTGACAGCTTTGCAGCCAGGCTGAGGGCCAACCGTTTCCTGGAATATGAAAAGAAAACAGTGTGCCAGCGTACCGAGGTGAATGGCGTGGGGACCAATATGCCAAGCTTTCCTCTACCCAAGATCTAAAACTTGGTTGTTGCCACGCATCTATGCCTAACATGGCATGTTTGTATGTGTTTCACAATCTGCTGTTTATTGTAAAATCTTGATCAGACGTTTGGTAACGCTTTGATTTCAATAAAATCCTACACTGCAAAAAGAATTGTGAATGCAACTGCATAACGCCGCGCATTCCCAGAGTTGCATAGAGCCAGCATGCCCTGTTCCATCCAGTATGCTCTGTTTCAGGCGAGTTAGCAATCCTGTCTGCTCGTGGTCTATCAAGGGGATCCGCAACCTGCGGCTCTTCAGGTGTTTTGCACTACAACTCCCATGCCCTTCACTATTCACTAGGCTGTGCATGGCTGATGGGATGTGTAGTCCAAACCATCCTTGCCTATCACCATAAAAAGAATTTGTCGTTTTAACTGATTCATTTCTGCTTTGCTGCTGAATTAGTGTGTTTAATGTTTTCTTTTTTTGGCTGGCCAACTTGGGACTGTAAGTCTACTTTGTGAGCAGCACAGGGGAAGAATTGTAAGGTCCTCTACTAATGATTTTGTGGAGGGAGAATTGACTTCTAATTTATTTAAAAACAGGTTGGATTTGGACGGTTTGTAACGATTCAATCTGACACGTTATTTTGTCGAGAGCAACAAATAAATTAAATGAGTTTGCAATGTTGTGGTAAAAGTTTTCTTTTGTGGTACGTCTTTGTTCAGAACGGTAGGACATCCCTCGAACGTCAACATAGCAAAGGGGTAACATACATTGTTAAAACCAGGACAGACTGGGATACAGAGAATCCACAATAAAAATAAAATTCTGCAAATCCGATGTTTAGAATGTATTAAATTTAAAAAATTAAAAAATATTATTGTTGATTTGTTCCACACACACATATTCAGACAAGACGCTTCATGGCGCGGGATAGATAATAAGAAACGAGAAGGAGAAAGGAGAGATTGGAGAAGAGAAAAAGAGCAAGGAAGACAAGCATTGGCAATGGCAACAGTTTGGGTTGTGTGTGGGCATGGGAAAGGCACTTGCCAGGCACTACTGCAGTGGTATTAACTGGCCATTGATGGTAGCAGATGCAAAAGTGTGAGAGTATCTTGGCATCTAATAGCAGTGCCAGGCAAATGCCTAATACATATACACAAACCAAAACTGTTGGCTTCGCCAATGCTTATGTTTAACTGGACTTCAGTGAAGGACACACAGAGTACTTGTACGTGGAGTGGCTGAAGCAGACATGGTTAAGGCATTTTTATTACACCAGTAACAGGTTTACAACTCCAATTAAGCCATTAACTCTCAGAAGAAATCTTTGAAAAAACACTGGAGGGCACTTCAAGTACAATGTTTGATGGTAAGGCTTGAATAAAGTGAGTTTTAAGAGTTCCCATGAGGAGGTGTTTTGGGCAGGGAGGAGCAGGAACTGGGTGGCAATGGCCATAGGGATTAGCATGGCCATGGGCCGTGAATGGGTGGACAAATAACCAAACTAACACCTACAAGCTGTGTGTCCCTAATATACCATTTCTTCCTAGCTGTACTCTAATGCAATAGTTTTGCCTTCTAGGTGTTGCAAGCGAAACAGCCAAACTAAAAAAAGGAAAAGGAGGGGCCTATACTATATGAGAAGTGTGTGGGAGAGAGATGAAGGGGAAGATGTTCATTGTTACTAAAGATAAGGGAGCTCTGCAGGGTGCTTTTCTCATAAATAGACTGAATACTTTTTCACATGTTTGGAGTGGATAGCATCTTCTAGTGATATAATACATTGATCACTTACTCGAGGGAATTTCTATGGCTATATCCAGAAATAATCATAAGATATTTAAATTCCACGGTGGTAACGGTATGAAACAAGAACTTTGATATTTTAGCAGAAGCCACTGTTTGGGATATTCTGCTAAGCCTCTTTCCATGCATCCCTCTAAGGGAGAGAGGCAAGTCCTAAAGACCATCCAGTTCAATTTAAGATAGACATCCTAATAGTCAATTGAAGATGATATGCTAAACCGGCAAGTGCATCAAAGCCTGTTGCTTGGTTGTCGTGGACACTGCTCTAGGATACAAGTTCACTGCTCTAGGATACAAGTTCAGTAGAATCATGCAGACGATGCCCATTCCAAACTTGACCAATGACAATTCTTTTTAGCAGAATTGCCATTTTGATTCGGAAATCCAACTCTATCAATTCACCCTCGCAGGGAAACTCAGCATATCCAGCAGGCAGCGCACCACCAGAAGCCAGGACACATGCAGGCTTGAACTCCACTGCTGCAAAAAGTAAAAGACAAGAAAACAAGCCTTCTCTGCCTACACCCCAAGAATATGGAACCTCCTCCACGTCAACATCAGACTCACCCCCACGCTCTTCAATTTAGAATATAACTCAAGACCCACCTCTTCAAGGAGTCTCTCCTCCTCAACACCTAGGTCATCACGTCGCCCCTCGAATTACCCAACTTGCTGGATGCCTCCCTGCCACAGTTGTACCCCTCCTCTGTGCCCCTCTGTATCCTACCCCCCCACGCGGTACATCTGTTACCTTGAAAAACACCCTGTTATGCATCTGTACTGTTGTATACCTCTGTTAAGCGCTCCGTTATGTATCTGTATTGTTGTATACCTCTATAAAGCGCTCCGTTGCTTCTCAAAGCTAGGTCTGCGCTCAATAAATACAATATTAGTACCCAGCGAGGGACAATCAGAAATGCCCCAAAGGCTGTGAGTTTAGGACACTGATGCATACAGTTCCTTTAGAGAGTTGTAAAAGATACAAACAAATTCAATCAGCTTTTTATGCCTCCTCTGTTGCCTCCTAAGCTACTCATCCGTGTCACAAAATGACAGCTTGTTGTACTCAAACATTAATTAAAGGCGGGCACCACGTTCACTTCATTAAAATCCTATGACTTTATTTGAAAGATCCATGCAATACTCATTCTAATTCATCGGAACATAATGGGAAAAAGTCCTTGGCACGAGGATATCAAATGTACAAGTAAAGTTTCAGGGTTACTCCTGGACCAACCAGGTGCTCTTGTTCTTCCTTAGTAGCTAACTGAAATCAAAATTCATGACAAATGTTATTTATATGATTGTTCAAATCCTTAATTCATCTTCTTAAATCATGTTCTCCATTTAAATCACTAATTTATTCATTTCATCATAAAAGGCAGTGGGCCTCATTACGAGGCTGGCGGTAAGGCAACAACGGCGGCAGTATTGCTACCGGCACCGTTGCTACCATACCAACATACTAGGGGTTCTGCTCGTGAGTGCCCTTGCAGCCACCAGGTCTGTCCTGGTGGCCGTATCGGCACCCGTGAGCAGAAAAGGATGGTAGCACCTGTACGGTTAACGGTACCGGTGCTACCACTCTCCCCATTCCCACCCAGCCCTATGGGGCCGAATGGGGATGGAGAGTCCCTTATTACCGGCAACCGCGAATGGGCAATTACCGGGTCTGCCAAACTCGGCATGACCTGGTAATTGCCCATTGGCGGGTTCCGGAAAAAAATGGATTTCCGGTAGCAGCAGTGCCTGTACTACAGGCACAGCTACCGCCAGCCTCGTAATGAGTCCCAGAGATTGTGAAAAAACTGTCCTAAAGCCAGTGCATTTTGGAACCCATGTCCGTCGTCATGGCTAAGCACTACATGACGTACAAAGAATTAAATGCATATAAAAATGTCAACATGATGGTGTCGGCTGATTGAGCGCACCTAATAAAATATCTAATACAAGACTGAGTGAGACATATGTTTCTGTTCAGAAGTTATTGTAAGATAAGCGCACGCACCTAGAAAAACAACCATTTCATGTGTTTTAAAATATAGAGATAAGGGGGTGAGTCTATGTTTTACTAGGCACTGCAGCTATCCAACCATCAGAAAGTAGGAACTAAGAATAATCCAAACCTAAGCACACCTGCTACCCAGGCAACCCTTGATTCATGATGGACATATACACACAAAAACAGAACACTAGAAACAAAAAGAAAAAATCGAAGCATAAGGTCAGTCATTTTACGCTCAAATGTCAATTATTCTGCTTACCAGATGTGTAAGGAGAGCAAAGAGTTTGCCTGCACACGTTTAAAAACTATTCGTAACCGGAAAAGATCATCAATAAGAAATACATGTATTCCTAATTGCTTGTTAACATGCGCTATTAATAGTCCATTTAAATTGTAACCAGAAATGATTACCTGAGTGTTTTGAAAGACCAACATAAAGGCCAATGGCACATTCAGTTCTCATGATGTAAACGCCCAGATAGGGACATAAGCAGAAGAATAATGCATCGTCAGTTTCATGTTTGTTTCTTTATGGCCTGCGAATCCAAGTCAAATAAATGCTTACCTGCACTCGATTATTTCGTTTTGAACAAGTAGCAGAACTAGCAGCTGCAAAATCTTGCTGTGCGCACGGTAGCTGCCTATCTCTGTAAATGAGTGTCGCAGGCATGGTGACGTCACACATCGTGCCACGTCCCGTGGGAAATGCGGCTTAAACAATAGCACAAGTGAATTCATGAACACTCCATGCTAGTACTAATCCCATACACTTATTAAGTTCCTTAATGTAAGTAAGAATGAAACATACTATACTATTTTATGTAATCCGCACATAGTACGTACACGCTGGATCTCATTCTTGCAAGTTGGTAATGACTTCAATAGTCTTATCGCTATTATCTTTCCCTACAGCCAGGGGAGTTGCTAGGTCTGGAAAAGACCCGGGGCTAAGCTGATGTCGGAACTGTTGGGACTGGGGGCTAGCTAGCCTTTTGGCTGTAGCTCCTGAGATTCTATCCGGGCTACAACCAAAAGATCAGGGGCTATAGCCCCCTTAGCCCCCCCCTAGCAACGCCCCTGCCTACAGCTAATATATAGCCGAGGTTTTAAAGTAAGAAGATATGCGACAACACAGCCTTAGCAGAAATGCAACTATTGTAAACATTAAAAACAATAGAAACAATAGCAACAAAGCTAATTACCTTCTGGTGGTGTTCTCAGAGCACCATCCCTGTTACATGTTCTAACTATGCATTGTATAATGCCTATTCAGATAGAACGCTCGTAAACCAAAACACCAGTTCATTATTGCTCATTAAGCAAACACATTGATTAATACTTCATGGGAAGCACATATAGTTAATCACTTCATTGATTCCCCCAGGAGTCATGGCATCAAGCTTTTCAATCCAAAAGGTTTCTCTTTGATCAAGTCTTTTGGCTAAGCCTTCGTGAGGGTCTCTTCTGGCAATGACCCAAACCACCTGAAAATGGATCTGTGAGATATCATGTGTTTTATCCAACCGCAAATAACAAACAAGCTCATACGCTTCAATGAATATACCGTTTCTCGCAACAGTGGTCGTGGGACACCACAGGAGGAGGAGGATAGCCAGGCCCCGCATTTTTTTACCCAGGACCAGCCTATTTGGGATGCCTGATAACCAGGTGTATGGGAGGTACAGGTTTCCACCACAAATAATCCTAGAACTGGTCAGGGAGTGGGAGGATGACCTCACATCACCCACCCTAAGCTCCCAAGCACTGAGCCCCTTGGAAAAGGTGCTCAATGTACTGCACTTCTTGGCTAATGGGTCATTTCAGCGGACAGGTGCCATAGTTCGGGCTGTCTCACAGGCCACGCAGTCACGCTGCCTACACCAGGTGGTGGCCATCATGACTACACGCCCCTCAGTCCACAGGCACATATACCTGCCCAGAACACCTGCAGAAAGGCAGGCTGTCGTCCAGGACTTTTACGGGGTGGCACACTTCCCCTAAGTGGTAGGTGCCATTGATTGGACCCATGTGGCTCTATGTACACCCAGGGCCACTGAGCACATCTATCGAAACCGCAAGCACTGGCATTCCATCAACAAGCAGGTTGTATGTGATGCCAAGGGAAGCATCACCTCAGTATATGCCAACTATCCAGGTTCCAGCCATGATAGTTTCATATTCAGAATGTCACCCTAAACCGGAAAACAAAGCATACAAATGAATAGGTCCAAAGGACACTATGCTCATAACAAGAAACTCCCAAAGTTTTTTTGACCTCTGCAATTTTTTAAAGAAGGAATCACTCTTCAGTATTTTATCGTAGAGAAAAATCTCTCAATTTTTTATATTATAGTTGTGTGAATCAGAACATAAATGCACAATTCCAAAAAACTTGGACATCAAAATGGTATGCTAAACCAGAACAGAACAAACAGAAAAAATATATGTTTACAACACACAGTACCAAAACATTTTTGGGACAATATCCAAATAGTGTGCATGTAACAAATCCAACCTCTATGAGGGTTTGTCAAAATTCACAACAAGATAGTGTACAAATTCAGAACAGGATTTTTAAAAACAACGTAAACAATTAGGAAGACACAAAACAATTTTTGCTTGTGTGGACAGCAATTCATGTGCTGTGGTTTCAGGGGAGTAGTGCGTCTACACCAGGTGTTTCAGCCGTTTTGAGGTGGGCTAGGTGTGCCTCATCTTTAACACGGCCTTCATCCGGATGAAGGTCTGTGCAAAATGATGTCTGTGCTGCAGGGGAGGGTGACTATAGTCAGAGAGGTGTATGAGCAAAATAATGATTTAGACTGAATGAATCAAGATGCTGTGTGGTCCGTAAAATAAAAACACACAGCTTACCTATGGGATAATCAATTTCACAGGCACTGTAATAGAGATCCGTTAGCCGCATTGGCTGGTTTCTGGGTAATCCTGTTATAAAAAACAGAAAGAAATAGGAGAAGTTGAGGCTTACAATGTCCCCTCACAGTAGTGTACACAAAACATGAAAATACACACATGTGGAGTGTCTTACCTCTCACTGGAGGTATCTGGGTCGAAAGGTCCAGTGTGGTGTCACAGAAAAACAACCACGAAATGCACGGCTGAAAAATAAATCAAAACTCACAGTGAGCATTCGAATCCTAGCAAATACTCATGGAAATCTATTTAAAACACCGTGGATGCAGGATTACCTGTAAGGCTGCAAAGTAAGCAGCCTGTCTGCAGCGGTGTCCGTGCAGGGTCTCCTCTGGCTACTGAGTCGCAGACGAGACTGCGGGGGCCTGGCTGCAAAGCGTTGGTAACACTGTTGCCAGGTCTCCGTGAGTATTTGTATGGCGGCCATCTTGGAACCAGGCTCGGGTCGAGTGGAGAGCAAATTAGTGAAATCCACTCGATCCGTGGCGGCATTGAAGCGCTAAAACAATTATGAGTGCGCTGGTAGTTAACGTGTGTCCGAAAAATCAATTTAATGACTATTGTAGACATAGTGGTTGTCATGGCAATGATGAGCCACACGTGACGACCTACATGAGTCACGCTTCCAGGGACTCGAATGGTGGGCCCGTGCGGTATAATTAAAAACAAGTTAATGCGCTGTACCAATAGTGCGTATGAGAGTGAAATGCTATACAGTCTCATGAATCTCAGAAAAAACACATAGGCCCTCATTACGACCCTGGCGGAAATCGAAAAACGATGGCGGAAATGCAATACCGCCATCGAATAGCGCTCGGTGCGATTATGACCCGTCACCGTAAAGTACGATGCCATTAGCGACACCGTAGTGAACACCAACGCTAACTGCACCAAGTACGCGCACGCGCGCCATGCCAAACCGTAATTACCACCATGGCGCAACGGTACGCGAATTCTGACCCTAGCGGACATGTACCTAACGCCATCAAGCATGGCGGAAAGTACCATTCCGCCATGGTGAGAAGTACTGCATCGCGAATCAACCGTAAACGGCCCTACTGAGTGCCTGTACACCACTCCCTGGCCACATTGCACAACTCCTCGTAGGTGCAATGAAGTCACACAATGCAACCAGTGAAATGTACAAGTCACCCATGCATGCCAACGAACAAATGAATCTAGGGGCTCCAAGTGCCTTGTGAGTGGCCATCCATATTTGCCATGGCACCATTGCCGCACTGATGCAGCACAGGCATGTGAAGGTTCAAGTACAGCAACATGAGCACAAAAATGAGACAAACAAAAACAGGCCCCCCCATCGACTGACACCAGTGTAAGGCAACATTTAAAGCAGTATCCTGAGGGAGACTGCACCAGCCCTGTACTCCTGCCAGTAAACAAACCAACCATCAGCATAAGCATGTACCACACAAGTTGGCAGAGTGACTGAGCAGCCAGGCTCATCTCAAGAGGGGCCAATGGGAGCTGCAGGGCACAGATGGCACGAATACAGAAGCTATTCCAATGGACATGACCTCAGTCTCCCTCCAAGAAACGCACGCAAACACAGGCACCTGTGACCAGCCATATTCTGATAATCACTCATTCCACCAATCCACCTGGCTGACCGGCATCTGTTACACAAAAGCTAATCCCCCGCCCCTGAGCATGACATCATTAAAACAGTCATAATGGTAGCCCCTATCCCTGACCACACTGGGCTTCGTAGGCAAACGCGCCCAGTACAGTACCACGCAACTATACTCAGAAGCCGGAACCCAATGCAGATCTTCTCACAATACATCGCTCCACAAATAGGGATATGCTACATTACTTGCAAAGAAGAACGCTACACGGTTAATATCAGAATAGAAATTTAATGCACCACAAAATCACCAAGCCCATACAGCCATTAGGTCATGAACTCCAAAATATATTTCATTATTGTGGGCTGCATCCGCAATAAATGACCAGCTTCTTCTTGTGTGACGCCCTGTTCCTTCATGGCACACAGGGGCTACATTCACGTTCAAAAAGGCAACATGGAAGCGCCTAGAACCGCAGGGCCGTCCCATTAGGTAGGCACTAGTCCAGCTGAAAGGTCGAAATGTTGCTCCTAGCCACTAGTACTGCGTAAGGGCATGTGGCCCATTGGCGATCGTCCCATAAGATCGTAATGGTGCTCCACTGATTAACTCGAAGCAGCAGGTGTCGGGAGTAAAAGCCATCTGCAGGAGTGGCATACAGATGGCAGCGGCAAAAGGGGAGGAAATACCTGTCACCCAAATGAAATGAAAAAGAATAGTATGGCCATCAGAACTTGATTTGTATTACTCACTTCAATGATCACACTAAATCTACAGCCATATGCATGCTAGCCCACTCCAAAGGATTATTCCCACCCAAAAATCACTTGCGAATCATAACTATAAAAATCGAGGTGAAAACACTATTACAAACGAGTGTTTGTGTGCATGCGTCTGTCAAAACAGAATCCATTCGATGGGATTAGTAACGTGCATAGACACAAGTGTTTGAAGGCGCGTCGAGACAGGGAGGGTACAACAAGGGCAGATAGACGATGGTCCCACTATGGCAGCTCTGCATCACATAACGCAGGGGAGGTGGATAGATTCCAAAAAGCCCTGTACATGGCAAACTCTCCATCAAATCATCTGTCCATGCATCCATACATCATTCCCTCATCCCGGTATGAAAACGCCTGATTATTTACTCACATAACATGTGAAATTTCCATTGAGTCTGTGCGTAATGCAGTCTGCAAAATCCACTGTGCTCCAGGCCGGAATTCTAGTGTTGTGAAGTAACATGTATTTGGGAACGTCCTGCCTTATCGTCCACTACGCTATTGCGCATCCCATACTATTCATATCAATCATTGCATTCTCGCCATGGCCCCTGTCCGAAGGACATTAAACAATAGAACGTTATATTTGCAGTCAGACCTGTGGGCGTCTCCTCGCCGCTAGCTGAAGACCGAAAGCGCCGTCCTTCGAATTCCTCATTTGCAACATCACGTCGAAAAGGCATCTGTGACCGCTTGAAATCACAAATTCATCCATGTAGTGCGGCAATGTGTGAAAATGCTAACTGGCTTCACTCACAAATGGGACGCCCCGCCCGTCGGTGAACCTCGGTACAGTGCTGCATGAGGGTCCACCGTTAATCGAGTACTACATTCCACTGACCCTTCACAAGTTTGTTCGCGACTGCAAAGATAGTATGTGAAACAATGGGACCATAGCAGAATGAACATATGAACCAATATTTCACTGCCATCGGGATCAAATACATGATTGTAATAGCAAGATGCCATGCGTCGAATTGCGGCGTTGTGTGCGGGACGTGCTCGCCCAAAGGGGATTGCAGCTTGCACAGGTGGAATGAATCACCACAGGTGGAGGCTATACAGCC
Organism: Ambystoma mexicanum; assembly: GCF_040938575.1. NCBI lineage: Eukaryota > Metazoa > Chordata > Amphibia > Caudata > Ambystomatidae > Ambystoma > Ambystoma mexicanum. Next base: position 858,959,375 of record NC_090931.1, on the reverse strand, counting down.
TGAAAACACATAAATTGCACACCCAACCCCCTCCCACAACCACACCCACTCCAAAATGCTACCGGCAGGACTAGCGATGTTGGCCCTGGGGGACCTGATAGCACTGCAAGTACTCCAACTTCAAGAAGAAGACGAACACCAACTACTATAACAACCGGCCGCACAGAGGAGACGCAGGAGGAGGGCAAGGCAGGGCCAGCAAGGCCCACCAGCACAGCCACTACCACCACGCAGGCAGCCCGCAATCCCACGCCTCCGAGCACATCCGTTCAACCTCACTGATGAGCAGATCCACACCCTCTACCGTTTGGACCGGGACACCATAACCGCCATTGTGGACATGACACAGGCTGACCTTGTCAGCATGATAGATAGCCCAACCGCCATCCCACCCCTACTGAAGGTGGTGTCTGTACTCCAATTCCTGGCCACAGGCACCTACCAGCACACAGTCGGACAGTTGCATGGCATTTCACAGCCAGTGTTCTCACGGACACTATTGCAAGTGCTCGATGCCCTCCTGAAGCACGCAGACAACTACATCTCTCTACCACGCTCAGAGCAGGAAATTACGAACACAAAAGTGGGATTCCATGCACTTGGCGGCATACCGGGTTGCATTGGTGCCATCGACTGCACCCATGTGGAATTGGTCGTCCCACATGCCATGGAGGCCCAGTACCGCAACCGAAAACAATTTCATTCTCTTAATGTACAAATGGTGTGTGACTCCAACAGGATCATTACACATTGTTGTGCCCGATTTCCTGGATCAACCCATGATTCTATGGTCTTGAGGAACTCTACAATACCAGGCTACATGGAGCGACACGCAGGGAACAGATCCTGGCTACTCGGTGAGTCTCATTTCATGCATGATAATGTGGGGTATGTGATGCGGCAATGACCTGGCAGGAAGGGGGGGGGGGGTTCGTACGTAACAATGTCATTCCACAAACATCCTTTATTGTCCACATACAGGTGATGCCGGGTATCCACTGAAGAGATGGCTCCTTACACCACTCCGGAACCCACAGAACCAGCATGAGGAGGACTACAACCATGCCCACTCACGTACCCGTTTTATCATAGAACAGGCATTCGGCCTACTGAAGACTCGTTTCCGCTGCTTCAGCAGGTCTGGCGGGGCACTCCTGTACCGCCATGAGAAGGTTGCAAAGATGGTCATGGCATGTGTCATGCTACACAACATGTGCGTACGTAGAAATGTGCCCATGCCCCCTGACGCAGAACTGCAAGCACCTGAAGATGGTCATGATGAGGGTGGGGATGTGGCAGCACCTCAAGGAGTCTGCGAGGCACAGGAGGGCCGTGACATTCGTCAGATTCTCATAGATTCATGCTTCTAGCACTCACGCCTGGTGGCCGATACATGGACACGGGACTTGTGGCACTGTGTGTGTCTGGAACATGCACAATATGGACTGTACGCCTATAAAGGCCTCGTACACAAAGATCAATGTCCACACATCTCATTGGATGATTGTGCAATGTTTATAGCATATGTGAAATTATGTTACACACCCCATCGACCCGCCACCCAAGTGAGCCCAACACACCCCCTCCACCCTCCTACCTCCCCCCCGAACACCAGTGTCCAAAGATGCTCATTGTCAGTGGGCAGACGCTATTGCAAGCCCCCTCTCCGGGTATCAGGGGCACCCCTGCCTGTGGAGCGCAGGTTCCTCCCAGATCTACGTTGGGGGCTGCCCTGGACGGAACTTGCAACGGATGATGTCTCTGCCTGCTCACGTCCATGCATGTCCCTAAGGGTTTGTGAGAGCTCAGTGAGCACACGGCGCACAGCGGCAAGTTCAGCACATACGTCTTTGGACGTCGCATGCAGTTCCCCCCTCAGGCTCTCGGTGCTTCTCTCCATTTGTACTCTCAGGCTCTCGGTGCTTCTCTCCATTTGTACTCTCAGGCTCTCGGTGCTTCTCTCCATTTCTGCCCTAAGTGTCTCAGTTGATGTTTCTATGGCTGCCTTAGTACCCCCACATTCATCAGCATGGTCCTTGAGGAGCGTGGCCAGTTGCTGCTGTTGCACGATCACCTGGTCGAGGGACTGTTGCCTCTGCTGTGCCATGGCCATTTGCATTGGTGTCACAGAGGGGCTGGTCACATCATGTTGCCTTGCCACAGGGCTTGTGGGGGATGGCCAGTCGTCGTCTTGTGGGTGCCCCTGCGTGGTATCCTCATGGTGTACGGGATGAAACAAACAGGGGGATTGAGACAGGTCATGGATGGATCTTACTTCGACATCCCCGTTTTCTGTGTCGGAGCATGCTGCCATTAATGCAGTGTCACCTATGGTGCTGCTGCCACCAGAAGCAGTGCCTTCTGTGGCATCCATTGGGGGGACCTGTGGTGGTGCTGTTGTGGGCATGCTGGCTGCTGGGGTGCCTGTTGAAGTTCCCTCCTGTGTGCTGCCACTTGATTTGTGCTGCTGCCGTGTCTTGATGCGTGCAGCTGACGTGGAGGGTCTTTGGCCGTTGGTCTTGCCCCTCTTTGCAGGTGTGCTGGTAGGGGTGTCCTGGAGCTCGTCGTTTGAATCGGACCCTGTGGTGGAGTAAAGGAGGGCGAGCGTTATTAATGGGTCTGTGGAAATTGGAATGGCAATGTATCACATGCATTGGGGTGGTACCTGAGGGTGATTTGGGTCAGGGCCTTGGAGGTGGTTTCATTTTTGTGTGGATTGAGGATGCAGTTGTTTTGCAGCCTGCAGTTAGGGTGTGCCTGCTGCACGTGTAGAGGGTGTTTTTAGGATTTTTAATTATTTATGTATTTAATGTGAGTTTTAAAGTGCGCTATCAGGCCAATGTATGTGGACGTTCTCCTGGACATGTGTTACTGTTGCACTATGTGGACACATGGTTCTTCAAATGATTGGACATTGTGGATTTATCATTGTTTTATTTGGCCCACCTACCTGATTCTTCAGATGTCTGCACTCCTTTCTCCATCCCTCCGACTCCCTCTATACTCTCCATTCCAATGGTGGAGGCACAGATTTCTTCCCAGGGGGTCAACTTGATGGGTGATTCCGATCCTCCCCCGGTAGCTGTGGCAATGTTACGGTTGGCGGATAGTATGCTCCGTACGCGTATCCGCAGGTCGTCCCATCGCTTTCTGCATTGCTGTGGGTTGCGGGGTGCGGTCCCCACCGCACTTACCCGCTGTGCCACCAGGGCCCATATGGCCTTCTTGTTCGCAAGTGCCGTCCTGGTCATTTGCGTCGAGAAGACGACGGCAGCATTCTCCTGGAGGGTCTCTGTGAGCACGGTGAGTTCCTCACGGGAGAAGTGGACCTGCCGCTTGCGGTCGCACGCTTTTTTCGCTACTTTTCCCATTTTTATTGCTTTCACTAGGGTGGATGACGGGTTGGGATGTGTCTCAGGGTAGTATTTTTTATGGTTGTGTGGGAATTCTGATTTTATAGGTGTACGGCGTGCTGTTTCCCGTTCTGGGACCATGCTTTTACTTCCGTTTCCGTATATTTACGGTCACCGTACTTTCCGATTGCCACTCATTACGGTGACCGCTAAGATGGGTGGCGGAATTGCACCTAGGGCGCCGTACGACAGCGGTGAGGGGCGTTTTGGGGACATTTCCGCCATCGCGGACTTTGCACTTCCGCCATGGCGTAGTGCTCGTGCCCGATGGGTCGGAATTAGCCGCACTTTGCTCCGTCGTGCAATGGCGGAAACGCTATTTACGCTATGGCGGTCAGGTCAGTCACTTTCCGCCAGGGTCGTAATGAGGGCCATAGTGTACAGAGCCTGCAACAGGCAACATGAAAGCATACCTATGCACAGCTTAATACCATAGAGAACACAATGATGCAAAAACAAATCAGGCACATAGCCAGGAAATACATACGTGATTACATGGTAGCCAAAGGCAAAATACATTAGTTGATAATGTGCAAACTCTTATGTCGAGGATTACATGCATAGACCCAAAACACAGTATATAACTTGCTCATGGTCATTGGAAAAAGGGCTTGCTGGCTAAACAGTTCAAATACCATTTAAAAAAACTCAATCTAAGACAGATTGTACCGTGCATACACCACAGGCATCTGTAATGCCGAATTTCATGTGCCCTTTGCTCATTTCACATCTTGAACTGCATTTGGTTACAGGAAAGACTTCCACTCAACTGAAAGATTTAAACCAGCCTGTACGGTGTTGAGTCTATGAACCCACCGTTGTTCTAATTGAGTGAGCGTTTTGTTGAAATCACCCCCCCCCCCCGTTTAGCTGGTTTGACTTTTTGGAGGACAAACCATCTTAAGTCAGTGTCCCTGTGGTTCTTGCTGATAAAATGTTCTACTAAGGGCTTATCTGCTACCTTGTTCCTGATGCAGGAACGATGTTCCGAGATACGCATTTTGATCGCACGTATGGTTTTACCCACATATATGATCTTACAAGGGCATTGTATTATGTATATGGCACCCTTGGTGTTACAATTGGTGAAATCATTCATTGTCCATTGGACTTGTTCGTGTTCAAACGATTTCTTTTGTAGAGTCAGAGGGCATGCCACACAGTGACCGCATTTATGGTGTCCAACTCTCGGAGGTAAATCACATAGTGTATTTTGTGTTTACAGAGGTGGCTCTATAAACGTGTGTACAAGAGCATCTCTTAGATTCCTATTTTTCTTGAAAGCGAAGCAAGGTACATTCTGTAGAGTGCCAGGGTGTGTTACCAGATGCCAGTTCTTCTTAATCATTTTTCTGGATCAATAAGCTCAGGGGCCCAAAGGTGGTGCCACACACCAATCTTCCCAAAGTTTTCTTCGGTTTGTTTTCCAAACAGATCTCTCTAGGCGTGTATCTCGCTCTTTTTTTGGCTTGGTTAATGGCTTTTTTTGGATAGCCTCTCTCGGCAAGTCGTTGAGTTAGTCGTTCTGCATGTTGATGGAATTTCTCCAGGTCAGAGCAATTTCACCGTATACGCAAAAATTGTCCATACGGTAAATTATACTTGAGACCCATCGGGTGATAGCTTGTGAAGTGCAACAGACTGTTGCGGTCGGTTGCTTTTCAAAAAAGCTCAGTCTTTAGTCAGTCCCCAGTCTTGTAGATGTGTAGACCCAAGAAATCTATTTGGTGGTGATCCCAGTGCATCGTGAACTTGATGTGGCTGTTTCCCAAATTGATCCAACTATGGAACTGTTGTAATTCAAGGGGTGTTCTCTGCCATACGATGATCACATCGTCAATATACCTTTTCCATAGGGCGATGTTCCCTAGGAAAGGGTTCTCTGATGTGAAGACATGGTTTTCTTCGTAGTGGGACATGTATAAATTCGCAATATCAGGGGCGAAAGTAGCGCCCATACTCACACCCTTGGTTTGCTTTTACATTTGGTTCTGGAACAAAAAGAAATTTTCAGACATTGTCAATCTTGTGCACTCATTTTGATTACGAAAGGTTTCAGAAAATAGTCTGTGTAAAGAGACAAAGGTTCCAGGAGGGATTCGTAATCAAAATGCCTTCCTATTTAAAGGATACAACAAATACAATCAATTTACTTGATGAGATTATCCTCACCACCGACAGCCTACTTGTAACAATGGACGTCGAATCACTATATACATCTATACCACAACAAGAAGGGCTTGAAGCCATTCGTGACATTTTGAATACCAGAGAAGATCTAGACTCCACCCCCACTAATTTCATCCTTGAGTGCACGAGACTGGCAATGTCTGAAAATTTCTTTTTGTTCCAGAACCAAATGTACAAGGAAACCAAGGGTGTGAGTATGGGCGCTACTTTCGCCCCTGATATCGCGACTTTATACATTTCCTGCTACGAAGAAAACCATGTCTTCACGTCAGAGAACCCTTTCCTAGGGAACATCACCCTATGGAAAAGGTATATTGACCATGTGATCATCGTATGACAGGGAACACCCCTTGAATTACAACAGTTCCATAGTTGGATCAATTTGAGAAACAGCCACATCAAGTTCACGATGCACTGGGATCACCACCAAATAGATTTCTTGGATCTCCACATCTACAAGACTGGGGACCGACTAAAGACTGAGCTTTTTCGAAAACCAACAGACCTCAACAGTCTGTTGCACTTCACAAGCTATCACCCGATGGGTCTCAAGTATAATTTACCGTATGGACAATTTTTGCGTATACAGAGAAATTGCTCTGACCTGGATAAATTCCATCAACATGCAGAAGGACTAACTCAACGACTTGCCGAGAGAGGCTATCCAAAAAAAGCCATTAACCAAGCCAAAAAAAGAGCGAGATACCCGCCTAGAGAGATCTGTTTGGAAAACAAACCGAAGAAAAATTTGGAAAGATTGGTGTGTGTCACCACCTTTGGGCCCCTGAGCTTATTGATCCAGAAAACGATAAAAAAGAACTGGCATCTGGTAACACACCCTGGCACTCTACAGAATGTACCTTGCTTCGCTTTCAAGAAAAATAGGAATCTAAGAGATGCTCTTGTACACACGTTTATAGAGCCATCTCCGCAAACACAAAATACACTATGGGATTTACCTCTGATAGTTGGACACCATAAATGCGGTCACTGTGTGGCATGCCCTCTGACTCTACAAATGAAATCGTTCGAACACGAACAAGTGCAATGGACAATGAATGATTTCACCAATTGTAACACCAAGGGTGTCATATACATAATACAATGCCCTTGTAAGCTCATATATGTGGGTAAAGCCATACGTGCGATCAAAATGCATCAGGAACAAGGTAGCAGATAAGCCCTTAGTAGAACATTTTATCAGCAAGAACCACAGGGACACTGACTTAAGATGGTTTGTCCTCCAAAAAGTCAAACCAGCTAAACGGGCGGGGGGGGGGGTGATTTGAACAAAACGCTCATTCAATTAGAACAAAGGTGGGTTCATAGACTCAACACCCTACAGGCTGGTTTAAATGTTTCAGTTGAGTGGAAGTCTTTCCTGTAACCAAATGCAGTTCATGATGTGATATGAGCAAAGGGCACATGAAATTCGGCATTACAGATGCCTGTGGTGTATGCACGGTATAATCCGTCTTAGATTGAGTTTTTTTAAATGGTATTTGAACTGTTTAGCCAGCAAGCCCTTTTTCCAATGACCGTGAGCAAGTTATATACTGTGTTTTGGGTCTATGCATGTAATCCTCGACATAAGAATTTGCACATTATCAACTAATGTATTTTGCCTTCGGCTACCATGTAATCACATATGTATTTCCTGGCTATGTGCCTGATTTGTTTTTGCATCATTGTGTTCTCTATGGTATTAAGCTGTGCATAGGTATGCTTTCATGTTGCCTGTTGCAGGCTCTGTACACTATGGGCCTCATTACACGGAAGGCGGAGGACCAAGGTGCTATTAGCACCTTGGTCCATGCCGGTAAAATACCGGCACCGCCTTGGTGGAAAGGGGAATTACCGCCCCATTCCAAGGTTGGCGGGGCGGTAATTCCCCCTTCCACCACTGCCCTTCCCCATTCCCATTTTTGCCCCATAGGGCATAATGGGAATGGGGAAGGTGCTAATTATGGCACCGCAATTTTGCGGTGCCGTAATTAGCACCAAGGTCCCTTAGCGGGTTGGTTTTTAACGCCTGCAAAAAGCAGGCGTTAAAGCACCAACCCGCTAAGGGACCTCGTAGTAAGGCGGTAATGGTTAATGGTCACCGTTACCATTAACGGTGACCATTAACCATTACCGCCTTCCATGTAATGAGGCGGTATGTGTTTTTTCTGAGATTCATGAGACTGTATAGCGTTTCACTCTCATACGCACTATTGGTACAGCGCATTAACTTGTTTTTAATTATACCCCACGGGCCCACCATTCGAGTCCTTGGAAGCGTGACTCATGCAGGTCGTCACGTGTGGCTCATGGTTGCCATGACAACCACTATGTCTACAATAGTCTCTAAATTGATTTTTCGGACACACGTTAACTACCAGCGCACTCATAATTGTTTTAGCGCTTCAATGCCGCCACGGATCAAGTGGATTTCACTAATTTGCTCTCCACTCGACCCGAGCCTGGTTCCAAGATGGCCGCCATACAAATACTCACAGAGACCTGGCAACAGCGTTACCAACGCTTTGCAGCCAGGCCCCTGCAGTCTCCTCTGCGACTCAGTAGCCAGAGGAGACCCTGCACGGACACCGCTGCAGACTGACTGCTTACTTTGCAGCCTTACAGGTAATCCTGCATCCACGGTGTTTTAAATAGATTTCCATGAGTATTCGCTAGGATTCGAATGCTCACTGTGAGTTTTGATTTATTTTTTACCGTGCATTTTGTGGTTGTTTTTCTGTGACACCACACTGGACCTTTCGACCCAGATACCTCCAGTGAGAGGTAAGATACTCCACATGTGTGTATTTTCATGTTTTGTGTACACTACTGTGAGGGTACATTATTAGCCTCAACTTCCCCTATTTCTTTCTGTTTTTTATAACAGGATTACCCAGAGACCAGCCAATGCGGCTAACGGATCTCTATTACAGTGCCTGTGAAATTGATTATCCCATAGGTAAGCTGTGTGTTTTTATTTTACGGAACACACATCTTGATTCATTCAGTCTAAATAATTATTTTGCTCATACACCTCCCTGACTGTAGACTCCCTCCCCTGCAGCACAGACATCATTTTGCACAGAACTTCGTCCTGATGAAGGCCGTGTTAAAGATGGGGCACACCTAGCCCACCTCAAAACGGCTGAAACACCTGGTGTAGACGCACTACTCCCCTGAAACCACAGCACATGAATTGCTGTCCACACAAGCAAAAATTGTTTTGTGTCTTCCTAATTGTTTACGTTGTTTTTAAAAATCCTGTTCTGAATTTGTACACCATCTTGTTGTGAATTTTGACAAACCCTCATAGAGGTTGGGTTTGTTACATGCACACTATTTGGATATTGTCCCAAAAAAGTTTTGGTACTTTGTGTTGTAAACATATATTTTTTTCTGTTTGTTCTGTTCTGGTTTAGCATACCATTTTGATGTCCGAATTTTTTGGAATTGTGCATTTATGTTCTGATTCACACAACTCTAATATAAAAAATTGAGAGATTTTTCTCTACGATAAAATACTGAAGAGTGATTCCTTCTTTAAAAAATTGCAGAGGTCAAAAAAACTTTGGGAGTTTCTCGTTATGAGCATAGTGTCCTTTGGACCTATTCATTTGTATGCTTTGTTTTCTAGTTAACCCTCCTGGGTAGAATAGGTTCCATACCAGGAGCCCTAATTTTTGATTCCACCCCTAAACCGGGACCTGGAAGCTGGGCGGCATGGCGACACATGGCTAATTGGTGAGTATAAATGCCTCTGCACATGCATGCATGTCAGACCCTGAGAAATGTGAAAACCCCACTAATGACAACCATTATCACCTCCACAGGGGACAGTGCCTACCCTCTGACCACCTACATGATGATGCCAATTCGGAACTCCACCACACCACCCGAGGTAAGGTACAACACAGCCCATATTGCAACCCGGGGAATAGTGGAGCGCACAAGTCACGCTTTCGCTCCCTTGACTGCTCTGGTGGGCAGCTGCTATATGCGCCCCTAGTAGTGTGCAGGATCATAGTGGCAGTATGTGTCCTGCACAACGTTGCAACCCGGCGGGGCGTGCCGGTGGACATGGTGGTGCCCCCACATCCCCAACAACATGCACGGCCGCTGCGCATGGGAGGTGAAAGGGCTTGTGGTGAGGCAGATCGTACCCAGCTTGTGGCAAATTACTTCACCTAAAATCCCACTCCTGCGGAGTACACACAGGCCTGGCACATACCAGCTGACAATCAATGATGACAAAAGGGACAGTCAACTGTCACCACCATACCAGCCTGAGATTGTTCACCTGGAAGTGCTACATTGTGTGCACCCCTAGCTACTTAAAGACACCCAATGCTGTGTCAGTAAAAGGCACACATTCATGCAGCATGAAGGACTACCCCCTTGCAAAATACCACATCAAAATAGTGGCAAGTCACCCAACCTCTCCCCATCTCAGCTACCCAACACACCATGGAATGGCATGCAATGTGAAAGCAACCAAATGAATGCACAACACATGACACAAGTGTCACAAAGTGCACTGTACCAAATGGAAACAGACCACAGACAATTTCCTCTCAGTAATGAATAAAAAACAACACACATGAACAAATACTTACCAGCACGACAAAACATCAGCACAGGATCAAACAGTTGCAACATATGACAGTAAAAAATTAAAGTAGTGCAAGTGTCACAAACTGACTAAGGCAGCACATCGACCTCTTCCAACTGCAGAGTGATGCTGGTAGGCAAATGTGTCAGTGTACTGCATACAACATGAACTGCATCTGCAAAGGAGATGGACTTGTTAAGACATGAAAAAGGTACATGTATATAAGGAAAAAGTAATGGATGTAGAACCATATATAAATCCACCATTCAGTGGAGAATTGAACAACAATCCCCACTAGGGATATATACACAGTTTGGACTACAGACTGCCCACACAATTTATGGGAGCCCAATGTCACTGTGTAAGTTACTGTCACTTGGTCACACCCTTTACGAGCCCATCGAAAGGGGAAACAGGAGGGGTGTGTGTTTCAGGAAACCAGGTTTCTAACCCAAAGACAGGACAAGCCTGCATGTGCCCAGCTGGAATACACAGTGGATGCCTACGGGATCCACACAAAGCAACACACTGTAACATAAAAATTAAAAAAATGGCCATGTGTGGACCAGGAGGATGGAGGGAGGCCACCCAGGAGGGACGAGGTACAGGGTGCACCCCAACACCCACATGCATGGATGTTGAGAAAAAAACAAAACCCTCCATGGGCTCATGGCCTGCCCGGCTACGCTACAGTGGGAGAACTGTCGTCGCTGTCATCACCCTCTGGTGCTACATCAGAAGGTGGGCATGATATGGGAGGCAGACCACGCAAAGCCCTGGCATGCTCCTCCATGGCAGCAAGCATGCGGGTATGGAAGGTTTGGTTCTGCAGGATGATGGTACAGAGATCCCAATGCAGCACCTCACGGGTAGCATGCATTTCTGCCTGCAGGGCCTCGCGTGATGCCCGGATCTCCTGACGGGTTGCCTGGAGCTCAGCTGAGAGTGTGCGTATCAGCTGCTCCAGCTGCTATTCTGACCTTGTACTCCGGGACACCTCAAGTTCACCCAGAGTATCTCTGAGGGACCTGAGTTCTAACCTCAGGGTATCCCTGTGGGCCTGTGACTCTGCAGATATGGCTGTGCGCAGAGGCCCCAGTCCAGCCCGTCGGTCCTTGTTGGACGCCAACGTGTCCTCCCTGTGTGAGTGGCAAATGGACTCTGTTGCCTGCTGCTGGAGCTCTACCTGCCTTTCAGGGGGAGAATGGAAGTGGCCACCCTATCCACGGACTGAGCCATCATCTCACACGATGCCCCTGTTGTGCTACTATGGTGTACATGGAGTTCTCCCACACAGTATTGCCTGGTGGTGCACGGCCACCGCGTTGGTGGGCACCACACCTGTTTGGGGCAAGGTGATGTGCACCTTGCTGTGCTGGCACTGCCTGTGGCTGCAGGACTGCATTCCTCCTTTGATCTGCTGGCGCAGGAACAGGAGCAAATATTGTGGAGTGTGACCCTGCATCCGTAACTGCCACAGGCAGACTTTCCAACACTGAATGCCCCATAGAGGGGTCTAACCCCAGTGCAGGTGTGTTGGACAGAACAGCATCCCTGCCAGAAACACTCACCTGCGACGGAACATATGTCTCAATGTCCGATTCAGCACCTGATTCATAGAGGTCTCCGGAGGTGTACCCAGAGACACCCGTGGACAGTATGGTCTGCATGAGTAATGGGTTTTCACCCACCACCACCCCACGTCCTCCACTGGTGCCCGGTTGTGTCTGTGAGTACTGCTGCCTCTGTGCCATCTCCTCAACAGTATCAAGTCCCTCATCGCCTGCAAAAACATAAAAGAAAAGTAATTAAAACAGGCATGAGCACCATAGCCCACACACATAGGCATGACGAGGCAGACATCCAGTACATAAAAGACACATGTCACACATGACAATAACACTGGAATGCATGCACTGGCAATGAGTTGGAAGGGGAGGCAAAAAGCAGACACTGAGGACTCCAAGATGGAAAAGCAACACATGTGCTGCATGCTGGATAGCACTGGCATCACACATTAGCCTGTGAGTGGCATGGACAATCCACATACATGCCAGCACACAGATGGCACGTACCATAGCCATTGCAGATTTGACAAGGACACCCATATGGTTGCAAATCAGTACTATCACCCATCCATGTGAGATGGACATATTGAAATCGAAAATGAAAAATAGTGTGACAAAACACGCATGTGCCACACGCTGCAAAAAAGCCAGTGTTCACTGATGCAGTGATGGCAGGCCCATAGATACATCAATGGGTGGTCACTTCGACATGACAGAAGACAATTGTCATCTTCAACATTCAAACAGGGCCCCGAAGTGAATGTGTACAGGCCATGTGTAGGTACACATTACTCAATCAGCCTGATTCGTGAAATCATTCCCATAATAAGGTAACAAATGTGGGCCATTGTGGGGTGTAATCTATGACTGAAGTATGTTACATTTGGGGCAGCACGGCACAAAAATGTGTGGTACAAATACCAAGGAATTCATCAATCAGGCAGAATGAACAGGAAAACAGTATGAACAATGTTGTGTGGGGTGCTAATTGTCTACTGCGGTCAGAAGGGATACTTGAAAACACTAACCCAAGGCTGGGGTATGGTCTGGAGGCACCACATGGGTGACCCAAAGCAGTCATGACTACACAGCCTCACCTGGCACTGAAGCACAACACATTACTCAAGCAACATACACATGGTTTGCACACACATGCATGGCCACTCACCGGACATTGCCTTAAGAGCTGGTAGGTCTCCCACGCCTTGGATCTGATCCTCTACAATGAACTTTCCAGTGATTGCCTCATGTTCTGTTAGTTCATCCTCCTCTGGTGGAGAACCACTGCCAGTCACCACAGTAGAGGCATAATTGGAAGCCAGCTTGTTCTTTGCTCTGCGTTTGAGGTCATTCCACCGCTTAGAGCAATCATCAGCTGTGCGCCTCACAAATCCAAGGGAACTAATCTGGTCCGCGATGCACTGCCAGTGGGCCCTACGTTGAGCAGTCGTAGTCTTGCACCCTGCAGTCACCAGCATTTTGCAGCCATGGGCCGACACGTAGCCCACAAGTGCGTCTAGTTCTATATCATTGAAACTACGCTTCCTTGATGTGCCGGAGTGGGTAGCGAGTCTGGGGTCCCAGCCTGTACCACAAGAGCACCCTTCTTCCTCTTGGAAGGTGGTGCGGACCCTGAGTGGTTTACACCACTCTGGTTGGTAGGGGCTGAAGCGCAGGTGGCCTGGGCACTGGAAGTAGCCAAAGGCACGATGACCAAAGGTCTCACTGCAGGCATTGGCTACTGGGTGATGTTGGCAGGACCAACCTCGGTGTGATGGACTTGGACCAACACTGGCTGGGAGACTCAGAGCTTGGGTGGATTGAGCTGCAGCTGCCCCTGCAGCCTCCTCACCATGGCTACTTGGGGCAGCAGATGACATTGCTGCCTCAGATCCACGTGGCCTGGTGACAGCAACTTCCACCCCCACATGTGGCTTTGACTTGGTGACACGGAAGACAGCCTGAGAGTCATCCTGTGGCAGTTCGGTTGACAATATGGGCCGGGTTAACAAGGCCTGAGCAAGGATGGTGTCAGCTACATCTCCCTGACCCATTGGGGGGTGCATAGGTGTCCCTGATTGGTCCTCCACACACTGGCATCTTGGGACACCCTGCACATCCTGGCCACGTCCCCTACCACGCCCACCTCTTTGAGGCCGGCCACCTTTGCCTCCATTACTTTCTTGGTCGCCTCCCAACCATGGCACAGATGTTGTTGTGCGAATGGGAGGTGCAGTAAACAATTGTCCTGGGCAATTGGGGTGAAAGGGGTAGGGTACTAGATGGAATAAGTACCCTAGTTCTCTAGCAAGGCTGTCTGTGACCCCTGGGGAAGTTGACGGGTCATGCAATGCTCAGGCACCCCGAAAACAAAGTTTAATGTGCACGCGACCCCTGGTAGACCACGTGCGTGGAATTAAGAACCCACACTACACTGTGGTACCCAGAAACACAAAAATAAGCGTATGCATGGTACACGCAGGCTACGATGACCTCTGAATGGGTACGCGACACACGGGGGCAACCGCAGTTGAAAAATACGTGCGCGACTCACCATCTGCCTGGAAAAAGTATGTGAAAAAGACACGACCACGCTCCTGCGCAGAAGGCCATTTTCCTGCCCCCCAGAGCCCCGAGCACTCTCCCACCTGCCATCTGCTGCTGCCTGCCTGCCTGCCGGCCACGTGCCCTGCTGTTTGGTGCCTGCACATCAGCCATCTACAGGGGTCCAGTTGCTGTGGTGACCACCCCTGCTGGAACAGAAGACTCCCGACTGGGATTCCATCACTCCACAGCCCAGCCCCAGGACCCAGTTGCCCACCCACACCTGCCTCGGGGGTTGCCATGTCGGACACAACACCATCTGGCAGCAGTAGCAACCCCCCAGCAGAGAGGCAGAGAGCTATCAGCTTCAGTGCCAATGAAGTTGGTATCCTGGTGGAGCGAGTCCTGGGGCAGTATGATGCCCTCTTTGGAAGTTCACGTGCCGACAATGAAGGACATTGTGGCTGCCATCAATGTGGAGGGGGTGGCAGCCCGTGACATTCAACATATCTGGAACACATCTGGAAGCACTGGGAGGACTTCAGGTCCAGGACCCTCAACAAGGCCCGGCACCTCTTGAAGGCAGTGGAAGCTGAGGGGTGCCGGGTCCGCCTAACCAACACCCAGATGAGGGTCCTGGAACGTATACACCCTGCGCTCCACCTCCAGGTCCTTGAGAGGCAGACCCGTCCGGAGTCGAGCGGTAAGTGTACATGCGTACTGATTGGACGCTGTGCATGTTGAGGTGTGCCAGGAGTGTGCAGGTTGCACATATGTCTTTGTAGGCCCATGTATGGATGTGTATGTACAGGGACATGAGCCTGCCGCATGTGAGTCCTGTCATGTGTGAGACACATCAATGGTGTATGTGTTGAAATGCATGCTGGCCGAATGCATGTGTGGGTGCACACAAGTTTACATCTCTGTGTATGTACTGTGGCATGGTTGTGGTGTCACACATGGATGCTGGTTCCACCTGCATGTATCTGCACTATGTACATGTGCATGTGTGTGTATTTGACAAGTGTGCAACTGTGATACACCATGGATGCATGTGACACTGGCATGTAGGAGGCTGATTGGCAGATGTGACATGGATGGCGATGATATCACTGCGGCAGGTGGTGGAGATGTACAGATGCATGTATGTCTGGTGGCGTGTGTGTTATCCAGGTTGATGGGGGGTTTGGTTGAGGAGGAGGCAGTGGAAGGGACACACATGGGGTCTGGAGGGGGGATTCCACTGGTGCTAGTGGTGCAGTCCAGGGGCAGGGACAGGAGGCATCACAGGCCGCCGTGGAGGTGCCTGTGTGAAATCCTCTGAGATCCTGTGACTGCATCATCCCGCACCAGCAGAGAAGCCTTCTTTCAGACGTGTTTTCAGGGAGGGGATGAGCGCATAACAACTGGCCTTTCTTTCCCTGCAGACATGGTAATCCCGGACCGTGTTGAGCCTGTCCTGGCTGGGATGGCGTTGCGTCAACGGAGCATCCGAGATGACCTGCAGGGTTTTCGTGAAGACTCTGCGCGTTATCTGGGATGTCTCTTTGACCGTGTCAACCTACTAGGACGGATCACCAGTGCTGGATTCCTCTGTGTGCTGGACCTTGTACCGACCCCCTCCTCAACTGAACCCCCTATGCGCCAGTCATCCTCTGTGCCATCTTTCAGCCCAAGTATCACCTGGGTACCCTGTGGAGCTGCCTCTGACCCAGCGGCCAGGCTAGTGGAGGACACATCCATGCCACAGTCGGGAGTTGGAGGCCCAGCAGGGGTGGCCACCCCAACAACTGGACCCCAGCAGGAGGAGCACATGCACGGCAGGAGCAGGCTCAATGTGGGAGCAATGATGGCTCGGGCCATCAACATCAGAGGGGCAGGCATCGGCCGGAGGGCAGGAGCACTGGATTGGGAGTGTCTTCCATGTGGCAGCGGTTGGCCAGCAAATAGATGCGGAGCTGCGGCGGGCAGAAGAGGCATGGCTCACTATGGGCAGGGCGGAGAACTCCATGCGCGGGGCGCTGAGGCGGGCTCAGTGCCTCGAAGCAATTTGCAGGGAGTTGGACATGGCTTTATCCCTGAAAAACCTCGGGGCCATGGAGCTGGCCCGTCTCCAGGACGTAGAATGGGAGTTTGATGATGCCCTGGCCCGGGAAATCAACAAGTGAGCCGTAGGACTTGTCCGACACCATTGTATATAGTTAATTAGTGTTAGGTTTCCTTTCTGTTTTTCTTTCATTTGGGGCGCTTGGACAATGCCCCACCTTTTTGTATATAGTTGTTTATTAGGTAGGGTTTTTTTTAGGTTTCCTTTAAATAGTTGGGCTCATGGACCCTGGATTTGTACTTTGTATATAGTTGAAGACTGGATTTCGCTTCATTATTTTTTGATTTTACCATGGATCAATGGATTTGTCTTATTTTTCACCTTTGGATTTGGTTTGAGGGACGGACACTTTGGACCCATTTTCATTCGGATTTATTTGGATTCTGCTTTCATACATTTTTTAAAATTATTTTGGACATGCAGCATTTTGTTTATTATTTACATTATTGTGTGATTACATTTAATTCCCTTGCATTTTGTGTTTAATACATTTTTATTTCATACTTCAATGTGTGGTATTCTCTCATTGGTTTCATGCATGTCACGATGTGGGTTTTCTCATTCAGTTGCACCTATTGTGTGTGTGTGACAGACATGTATTGATGTGTATACTTGCCATTTGGGATGTGTCATGTGATGAGGATTTTAATGTAGGGTGGATGTAATTCTTGGTTGTGTGTTTGGACTGGGGTGGCGTGGGGTGGGATTTGGGTGGCCATAAGGGCCATGATTGTGGATCGTGATGACGTGTTGGGGGGGGACATGAGTCGGGGCCTGCTGGCAGGTGTCTGTCACTGCTGGGTGGGTGGGGTTGCAGGGGGACATGAGTCAGGGCCTTCTGGCAGTTGCCTGTCACTGCTGGGTGGGTGGGGATAAAGGGGGACATGAGTCAGGGTCTGCTGGCAGGTGCCTGTCACTGCTGGGTGGGTGGGGGTGCAGGGGGACATGATTCAGGGCCTGCTGGCAGGTGCCTGTCACTGCTGGGTGGGTGAGTGGGTAGAGGGACATGAGTCGGGGCCTGCTGGCAGGTGCCTGTCACTGCTGGGTGGGTGAGTGGGTGGGGGGACATGAGTCGGGGCCTGCTGGCAAATTCCCCTCGATGATGAGTGGGTGGGGGACATGTGTGAAGTCTCCCAGGTGCATGGTGCCATGCGGCCTGCCTGCGGGGCATGCCCAGGGGTGAAGGGCTGCCTGCGGGGCATGGTGAGGGGGGTAGGGACACACCAGGGAGGGACCACACTGCCAAATCGTGTGTCTAACTCCCTGCGCACCCCTCAGAATACACGTACCCCGCTCGCACAAGGCCTATCGCGTGTGATACTTCCCACGCACCCCCGAAATACACGTACCCCGCTCGCCCAAGGCATATCGCGTATAAAACTTCCCGCACACCCCCGAAATACATGTACCCCGCTTGCACAAGGCCTATCGCGTGTGATACTTCCCGCGCAACCCTGAAATACACGTACCCCACTTGCACAAGGCCTATCGCGTTTGATACTTCCCACGCACCCGCTGTCAGGGGCAGGGCAGGGCGTGGACCAAGGACTATTGGGGTTGTTGGGCTTGAACCATCACAGGAACCATTGTTTAAAAGCCTACAGCCTTATAGACGTCTGTTATGCCCTTTCTGCAGGCGAAAAACACTTAGACTACAAGACCCGGCAAAAGGCACGCCAGGACTACATTACCCAGCATGCCTTGCGGGTCCACAAGCCAATGGGAGGCCGTGTTGGGTGTGGCAGGCTGACACGCATGCGCGCAAGCCCCGAGGCACGGGGCTTGTGCTTGAGAATCCGAGGAGACAGGACGTGCGCCCAGGAGCTCCAAAGAAATCACACGCGAGGTGCCCAGAGCCTCCGGAGCAGCGATCCAGCCCCTCGCTCTTAAAAGATAAGTACGTCTTGGCCTTGGGACTCACTGGGAAAGAAGGGGAAAGCACAGGGGGCATTTATCAACCCCTCCAGAGCCCCTGCGCCATCGACCAAAGCTAAGTGGGCGGGGATCTTCGGGAAAGCATAATTTGGTGCAAAGGATACAACTTGCTATTCGTTTGAAACTCCACGTGTTTTCGCCTCGTGGAACGTTAAGTCCAATGAGCACATGAGACGAAAAGCGTGTTACTGAATGTACGAACGGTCTGAAGAAAGACCGCGTTGAGCAGATAAACATCATTAGGTGTTACAAGTCACGTGCGACAGTGCACACCAATTGGATCTGGAAATCTTGTGCACGTCAAGTGCGGGATGTGTGTGTGTTGAATGTGTTGCGAGGAGCGAGTGATCACCAAACTCAAAGGCATACGCTAATGCTGTATTTTGTTTTCTTCTAGTGTGAAAAGGACCCACAGACTTCAGGGACGTGGCACAGAACTTGACAGCTCTTGCAGGACTGGATTTACAGACTATAAAAAAAGCTAAGTGTGCAAGTGCATGTTGACTAACTTTGGTGTAAATGTATATGGGCTAAACCTGTGATTGATACTCCACTGTGGCATTGTGGTCAACCTTGATGTTGGGGTTAACAGGTTCATGTTTATTTCTTTAACCATGTGTGTAGGGGAACACCTTTACATGTAGAGGTGTTGGAACACTGACCCCTCAAGTGTGGCAAGCAAAATATTGGCTTAACAAAAGTGTGCAATCATCGCCTTTACCCTTATTTCCCCAGTCCTATCCATAACCTCTCCCTATCCCTCAATCCGGTTACCCTACAATCCCCCTACCTATCCAAACATCGAGATCCTAACTCTCCTTCCCCGACTGGTCGAGGAGGTCTGTGTAAGCTTTGACTTGCAGGCACTGAGACCATAGAGGAGGTGGTTGGTTCTGCATCGCTCCTGCGCCTTGGACCTGAGCATTCCTGACACCCCCGAAATACACGTACCCCGCTCGCACAAGGCCTATCGCATGTGATACTTCCGGCGCACCCCCGAAATACACTGTACCCCGCTCGCCCAAGCACTATCACGTGTGAAACTTCCTGTGCACCCCAGAAATACACGTACCCCGCTCGCCCAATGCCTGTCATGTGTAAAACTTCCCGCGCACCCCCAGAATACGTGTACCCCGCTCGCACAAGGCCTATCACATGTAAAACTTCACCCCCCCTGAAATACACATAACCCGCTCGCCCAAGCCCTATCGCATGTAAAACTTCCCGCACACCCCCAAAATACACGTACCCGCTCGCACAAGGCCTATCGCGTGTGATACTTCCCACGCACCCACAAAATACACGTACCCCGCTCGCACAAGGCCTATCGCATGTGATACTTCCCGCGCACCCCCGAAATACACTGTACCGGCCCTGTAAACTGGTGCAGGGTTAGCGCGGCCCCTTGTGCTGCATTGGGGATTTCATTGCCTTTTCCTTGTGCAAGTGGCGTTCTTGGGGGCGTAACTGCCGCTGCTGGATGTTCTCTGCACCAGCGCTCAAAATGGCTTTGAAATTCCATGAATACGCAGTGCGCCAGAATGCTGTTTAGCGCACACGGCTGGCGCACGCTGGCGCACGCTCCCTCTCTGTGCTGCTCGCGTGCGCTGCCTCTGCGATGAAATCTATGAATTACCCCCTTAGGGTAGTTTATCGTATTTTTCCTTTGTTACAAACCCACAGTTTGTGCAATGAAGGCACAGGAAAGTGCTGGTCTTTGTTGTCATAGGTTCCTTTCTTATGGGCTTGGTCTTAACCAACTGGTCCCTAACGTTAGTGCTCCTTTTGTAGGCGAATATGGACAATTAATGAAAGGAGGCACACAATGAAATGTCTTTTGAGGACATTGGATGCTTAACTAATATAAGAGCAGAGATTCTAGGTTTTTCGTCAGAAGAGGCAGATGCAATTTTAGGTTTAATTAGCGACACTAGGTTTACAACTTCAACAACAGTGACTGTTGACACCTCAAGACGTATTAAACAGCTCGAGTACCTAATAGTAAAGTAATTAATAGGAAATAGCATGTGAGAATGCTTGGCAGATATTATAAGAATCAACGAATCCCAAGAGGATTTAGAATACAATTAAGACCAACACTCTGTAACTAGAAACAATTACAGTAGAGATACAAGAGATAGAGACATTAAGGAAACTGTTAGGTCAGGAAGAACTAGACACTATCTTGTCAGACTTTAATCAGAAGTTGGAAGATTATAGAACCAAATTGGAGGCTACAAAAGCGAGGAAGTTCAGGCAAGACACCTATAACTACCCGAAAGAAGAGGTATATACCTGAATGGATACATTTAGACCACCACAAAGAGGACCATAGCAGGGTAACTGTACCAATACGCCTAGCTCTGAATCTAATACAATGAATGAGGTGGGGTTCTAGCAACATAGAAGCCACAGGAGGCGCAAACAGATCACAGGCCACAACATGTAAGGTGACATTTTTAGGGGCACATTAGAAGGAGAAGAAGAAGGAGGGGGAGGAAGGCTAAAACAACAACAAGAGAAAACCTAGTAATGAATTTATCAAGCAGACCCATTCATACTGTAAACATCAATACCCTCCAAGAGGGTCTCAACTTAGTGCCCACGTATAGCACCCTCCAAGAGGGTCTCAACTTAGTGCCCGCGTATAGCACCACACTGTTAGACAGCAAGGTGGAACTTTTTTAATTTGTTAGAAAATTGAAACTAAAAGTATGTTTTGATGAAACAACAGATAGTGAAGCAATAGAACAAGAGAACGAAATGCAGGAGTTGAAGAGCAAGAGCACTTGTATGCCTCCCATCATTGTGCCCTCAGTCGAGATCTTAGAATCTCCTATAAACATTCCAGACATAACAATATCAGACTGCATGGGCTGGGTCTGATCAAAAATCTTTACTGTGATAAGAGTTTGACAAAACACCCTGCAGCTGAAGGGGGAGCCCTTGTCATAATGAACATTGCAGATTATGATAATGAATGTGACAGACAACTTAATGATACCAATGTTTATGCCCGACTAGAGTCAGATCCCACTGTTAAAATTCTGAGCAACCTGGCAGATATCCTTAATAAAGCAGAGGAGTGTGGATATATTAACCAGAACACTTAAGACATTTCTTCAGGCAACCCACCCTAGAATACCGAATGTTCACACACTCCCCAAGATTCACAAACATCCCACAAATCCACCAGTGAGACCTATTGTGGCTGGGAAGGATACTATACTTTAACCCCTTGGGCAATACATTGATTTTTTCCTCCAGCCAATCATTCAAAATACCAGTACATACATCCGGGATACAACTCATGTTTCACAACGATTGAGTCAAGTAACATCTACACAGGGATATATCATGTTTACCATTGATGTGAAAAGTCTCTACATGTCAATCCCACATGATCTAGGCATGGTAGCCATAGAATGGTTCCTTCTCAACAAAGGAGACCACCCTAAATCTGGTGAGAAAATTAAAATGTGCAGTTTTGTCACATGCAACACCAGCAACATCATTTAAACCATCAATGCCCCTATGGGGTACATATTATGTTGGAAACTCTAGAAGGTAATGTAAACAACGATGGAATGGGCATTGATTCTGCATCAGGACAAAGAACTTGAATTTGTCAGTGGCATGACATTGGTTGGAAAAAAGACAAGATATATGAATTAAGGATTTGAACAATCATAAAATGAACATTTGTCATGAATTTGGATTTCAACTAGCTTCTAGGGAACAATGAGAGCACATGATTGGTCCAGGGGTAACCCTGAACCTTTACTTGTGCAGTTTACTGTATTCAAACATTTGAAACTATTTGCTCATGAATTAGAACGCCGGAAGAAAAGCACCCATCAATTCTCAATGTGCCCCACTTCCCTAGTTCGGTGCATGCAGCAAATGGATTGATTGTGCCAGGTGAAGAAACCGTCATCTAATTTATAGTATGAAATAACATTTTTGCCCAGGTGACCCTTGCTTAAACTGCAAATTTTAACATTAAAAATCTGATTGTTAGCTTAGCACATTTTATCACTGCTTTTGTACGTATATATTTGTGAACCTGCCATGATTGCAAGTATTTTAAAAAGAGTAAATAATTCTATTACTTACAAAAAAACTGCATGTAGTTGTGCAAACTCAAATTACCAGTTCTTGTCTAGCTTTGCTTTTTAAATTAAACATGGTGGAAAAGGCAGCAAATGTTAAAATGCATTCCAGAGAAACGATAGTCCTATTCCATATCTTCCACTGGACTAGCACAAAGCAGTGAGGTGAATGCAATGCAGAGAATGGACTCAAGGCTTCCAGTAGACCAAGACAATGGGCCTGATTCATTGAATAATCCCCATTTATCGATTAATGGAACACAATGCGCAGGGCAGAGGCGTTGCTAGGGAGGGTGCTAAGGGGGCTATAGCCCCTGATCTTTTGGTTGTAGCCCCGGATAGAATCTCAGGAGCTACAGCCAAAAGACTAGCTAGTCCCCAGTCCCAACAGTCCCGACATCAGCTTAGCCCCGGGTCTTTTCCAGACCTAGCAACTCCCCTGGCGCAGGGCTTACCGGGGACTTGCGAGGAATCCATGCCGGTCCACCATGCCGATGAGCGCCTTGCGCGAGACCCCAAGAGAAGGGCCAGCCGGGCCTGCGCAGCCACCTAAAAAGGGTGCAGAACACGTGGAATGACGAAGAACAAGCGAAAATGTGGGTTTTACTAGGGACGTTCCACCGTCAAACAATCGCACTGCCCATATGTGCGCAAAACAAACGTATTTATGAAATTGAACAGGGAACGCTGGCACATGAAAAACCACGCGCAAATCCAGAAACACCTACGACACGCAATAGCAGGCGTAATTGTCAATGTGCACACTAATGAATGCATAAAAAGCAAGCGCAATCAAAAAATACACTTATACAGCCACGATGAATGCACCATTTGTTGCAGCAGTCCTCCTGTGACAGAGCAGGAGGAGAAGGATGGCCAGGGCCCTGATCTTCCATCCAAGCACCAGCCTTTTTGGGATACCTGACGACCAGGTCTATGGCAGGTATAGGTTCCCCACCATATCATCCAAGACCTGGGCACATAGTCGGAAGATGACGTCATATCACCCAACATGTGCTCCTAAGCACTGAGCCCCTTGCAAAAGGTGCTTACTGTTCTGCATTTTCTGGCCACTGGCTCATTCCAGCGTACCACAGCCAAAGTAGGTGGCATCTCACAGGCCACACAGTCATGCTGCTTACACCAGGTGTTGGCAATCATAACTGCATGTCCTTCTGTCACCCGGCATATCTATATGCCCATAACACTGGCAGAAAGGCAAGCAGTGGTCCAGGATTCGTATGGGGTGGTGCACTTCCCAAAAGTGCTAGGTGCCATTGATTGCACACATGTTGCTCTATGTCCACCTCAAGCAACAGAGCATCTCTACCGCAACTGGAAACATTGGCACTCCATCAATGTTCAGGTTGTGTGGGATGCCAAGGGCATCATTACTGAAGTGTATGCCAACTATCCTGGCAGCACCAATGATAGTTACATCTTCAGGATGTCCCTCCTACACCAGGCCTTGGGAGCTGGAACACATGGCTCATTGGTGAGTATGAATGGACATGCACATGCATGTTGCACACAGACCAATAGACACTGTCAACAAATGACAATGGCAACCATTCTCACCTCTACAGGGGACAGTGCGTACTCTGAGCACATACATGATGACGCCCATAAGCAATCCCAACACACCTGCCGGGGTAAGGTACAACACTGCCCATATTGCAAGTCGGGGCATAGTGGAGGGCACATGCCCTCTCTGGTGGTGTGTTGTTATAGGCACCACCAGTTGTCTGCAGGATCATTGTGGCAGCATGTGTCCTGCACAATGTTGCAACACTGCTTGGCATCCAGGTGGACATTGTGGTGGCACCCCATCCACACCAACAGGCACACCACTTGCGTATGGCTGGGCAAAGGGCACGTAGAGAGACTGCACGTACCCAGCTTGTGCAATCTTATTTCACCGAAAATCCTTCCCCTGTGGAGTACACACAATCCTGCCAAATTCCAGGTGTCATTCAATAATGACAATGGGACATTCTACTGTGCCCACAAAACCACCCTGAGAAAGTTTCCTTGAAAGTGCAAATTTGTGTGCATCCCTTAGAACTAAAAATACATTTCATCTTGTGTTTCCAAAAGAAACACTTTGAAGAGGGAGGACACCACTACCACCATGCCAAACATTTAATTAAATTACCTTTTTGGCACCAAAATCATCCCATATGTAAGGTTAAAGGATATTTATACCACACACTATCCCCACTGTAGTGGTCCCTTGGCGCTCTGGCAGATACGACTAACATACCTGTCAAATGTGTAAGCATGGACAAATCCTGAAACATCATGACTGAGCTGCAAGCCATACATGGCCTCAACAATTTACATGGACACAAAATACAACAAGCCCAATTGCAAATAACTGCACACATGTTCTACAATGTGCATGATGTGCACAAACAAGTCCCTATTGTGGGGTGTAGAAAAGCAGTGCAGTATTGACCCACAAGTTACTCAACATGTCAACATGACCACAATAAACCCTATCCACAAAAATACTATTAACAAGAGGTAATAGACAATTGTGACAAAGAGTGCTGTCGAACGGGAAATCATATCGTGCCACCTATACTATATGAATATATGTATATTGGCCTATGCCAAGCTGCTTACAAGCCACTTACGAAGAAATCTGCGTTGCAAGATCATGACCTTAGATCTGAGTAAGCCGCCATTTTAGGTCTATCCGCCATTTTAGATTCTCTCTCTCAAGTCAGCCTGTGTTCTAAAATGGTGGACAGTGTCATTCCGAATGTAACATGTCCGTCTTGACCTCTGAGTACAAACTAATATGTAACTTGTCTGCAGGCCACATGTTAGGGTCATGAACTGAGACCTTGTCCTTCGTTGACCTGTGTGTAGAGGATTACCTGCGCCAACAAAGCTAATCCGCGAGCATATGTTAAACACAATGGGCCTCATTACGAGTTATGCCGGTAAGGTAAAAATGATGCCGGTATATAAATACCGGCATCATTTAACGTTCCGTAGCATTCTGACCCACAAACCCGGTATTAACGGCACTGTTATTTACGGTGCCGCTAATAGCGGCATAGGCGCGTGCACGCGCCTCCTCAGGTAGTAAATACCGGCATGCCGGTAATAGGGGGCAATCACAACCCATGCAAACATGCAAATACCGGCATCGCGAACACGGTAATAACGGGCTGCATGATGCCGGAAAAACAGGCATCGCGGACCACCCGCAAACAGCAACCAAGAGACAAGGCAGCTGCCACAGGTGCACACAATCCCCACAGGTGGAGTCAAAGGAGGCTGTGCCAGTATGAACTGAGCACACCCACACACCACAACCCCCCCACAGGTGTAGGCAATGCAGAGTGGCCCAGTACAAAAGGAGCACACCTACACACCACACCCCTTCCAACACCAAAATGCTACCACTAGCATTTGCAATCATGGCGCAGGAGGACATGCCTATACTGCTACAACTACAGCAACAACAGCAACAACAACAACAACTACAGCAGCAAGAACAGGCAGCACAGAGGAGACGCAGGAGGAGAAGGAGGGTCAGACAGGCCCAGCAATTACCACCAGCGCAGCACCAGCGCCTCGTAGGCAGCCACCAATCCCTCGTACCTGACCCAGCCCATTCAACCTAACCCCTGAGCAGATCCACACCCTGTACCGTGACACCATCACCACCATAGTGAACATGATACACAAGGAAATTGCCAGCCACATACAAATACGCACTGCCATCCCCCCACTACTGAAGGTGGTGTCTGTGCTACACTTCCTGGCCACAGGCACCTACCAACACACAGTGGGCCAGCTGCATGGCATTTCACAACCACTATTCTCACGCATGCTGAACCAAGTGCTGGATGCCCTCCTGAAGCATGCAAGCACCCACATATCCCTACCACGGACTGGCCAGGAGATAGCCAAAACCAAAGTAGGCTTCCATGCACTGGCTGGCATGCCCAATTGTGTTGGTGCCATCGACTGCACCCATGTGGAATTGGTAGTCCCCCATGCCATAGAGGCGGTGTACCGCAATCGCAAGCAATACCACTCCATCAATGTGCAAATGGTATGTGACTCCAGCAAAATCATCACCCATTGCTGCGCCAGATTTCCTGGATCCACACATGATGCCATGGTACTGCGCAACTCCACGCTACCCCGTCACATGGAGCGACATGCTGGACCACGTGCCTGGCTGCTCGGTGAGTTGCACAACAGGCCCATGGCCATGCTGTGGGGTACTCATGTGTGCGGATGCAGAAGGGGGGGATAGTACACCTGGGTGGGAAAGGGGGGGATAGTTTACCAGGGTGGAAAGGGGG
Source organism: Ambystoma mexicanum (assembly GCF_040938575.1). Lineage (NCBI taxonomy): Eukaryota > Metazoa > Chordata > Amphibia > Caudata > Ambystomatidae > Ambystoma > Ambystoma mexicanum. The sequence continues at coordinate 858,932,563 of NC_090931.1, read as the reverse complement.
GGTAGTTTACCAGGGTGGGAAAGGGGGGGTTAAAAGTACACCTGGGTGGCAATAGCCAGTGAGTGGAGAATGAATGCAGAGCTAAACACACCTCACCTGACACAGCCAAACGGAAAATGACACATCACTGGGCCACATATCACAAATAATGCAAATGGATGACAACAAGTAAGAGGCACAACCGGGGCACCATGCTGATGGCAAGCAATGCATGACTGAATAGGATGGCAACTGTGCCAATGCAGCCAGTGTGACCATGCAAAGTAAAGAGTACACAGCATGAATTGGAGGCTAAACATTGTTGCACTGCCACAGCACATCTGCCTCAGCATGCATGATTACACCCTGCATCATCTATTCAACCCCATCCAGTGTTCCACACCTCTTTCCAGTATACATCCCATATAGGTGACTATTTGGTACACGTACAGGGACATGTGCATGCTCACACCTAATAGCTGCTGCCATGACCGTGCTCCCTGAAGGTATCAGTTCAGAGTGACACACACCTATTTGTATCTGCTTGCAGGTGATGGAGGACATCCCTGGAGGCCGTGGCTACTTACCCCTGTGCGGAACCCGCAGAACAGCCATGAAGAGGAGTACAATCGTGTGCACACTCGTACCCGTGTCGTGATTGAGCAGACCTTTGGCCTGTTGAAGGCGCGGTTCCGCTGCCTAAGCAGGTCTGGTGGGGCACTCCTATATAGGCCTGAGAAGGTGGCAAAGATCACCATGGCCTGTGTCATGCTGCACAACATGTGCGTCCGAAGGAATGTACCACTGCCACCTGACATTGACATGCATGGCCCGGGTGAGGATGAAGGGGATGGAGACGGAGGCGAAGGAGCCCCCCTGCCAGTACGTGATGCACGGGACGGCCATGCTGTACGCCAAGCACTAATTGACGAATACTTTTAAGACACAGGGACCATGAATGACTTTTGTCAGTCAGACACTGGGCCAAAGTGAAAATGCACAAAGGGAATGTTGTAATTTTGAGACTGAACACCGTAACACATTAAATGGATGCACACCAAAAATGACAATGTCCAGCCATGGATTGTTCTCCAGAAAACTTGTGTATTATATGAAAGTGCAAAACTGTGCCCACTCCCCCCTCCCACAATCCCCCAACAAACTCCCTCACCCACCCCACAGACCCCAGTGAACAGCCCAACAAACTCCCTCACCCACCCCACAGACCCCAGTGAACAGCCCAACAAACTCCCTCACCCACCCCACAGACCCCAGTGAACAGCCCAACAAACTCCCTCATCCACCCAACAGATCCCAGATGTCCCCTTGTGTGCAACAAACAGTGTTGCCTTCAACAATCCTACTCCTCACATTTCTTCCATTTTTCAAAAAGTCACTTTTTGGCGACTTTCAGGTCTGGGGGTGCCATGGCCATGCACCATGCACTCCTGCGCGTTAAGCGCACAGGGCTTGATTGGACAGAGATGAAAGGTGTTGACATGGTCGAGGTGTCAATTGTCAATCCTCTGTCAGACCCATGGTGTGGCTGCTGCACTTGCCTGATGTTGGCTAGTAGGGCCTCGGTCAGTGACCCCATGCACTGCCTGAATGCAGACGTGGACGCCTCCACGGCTGCTGTATTTGCAGCAATGGCCATGGCTGTGGCCTTCATGGCCTCATTACCGGCAACGACCTGTTGCCGCATTATCTGCAGCATCTCGTCTTGATGGGCCTCCACCCTTGCCAGACGGACCTCAAAGAGGGTTTCTGTCGCAGGTGTACCAGTGGAGGGCTGGGTGGCGGAGGGCTGGGTGGCAGAGGGCTGGGTGGTGGAGGGCTGTGTGGCGGAGGGCTGGGTGGTAGAGGGCTGGGTGGTGGCAGGCACCTGCGTGGGGCCCTCGTCCTGGGCACAGTCGTCCTCAAATATGCCGATGTCTGAGTCCCCTAGGTCGTGCAGACATGGTCATGAAGACATGGGTCATCCAGGCTCTCTGTCTCCGCAGGGGGCAGGGGGGGCCAATGGGTGTTGGGCTGGGCGATCCCGAAAAATCTTCGGCCTCTTCAACCACCTCTGTGGACAGGACGTCCGTGGTGGCCGGCGGTACAGCTGGCACTGTCGCAGCAGGTGCCCCCTGCAGAGATGATGCCTTGCGTGGCACACTGGGAGTGGTCACAGGAAATTCTTTGGAGGAGGGGGTTGCAGTGTCCCTGGTCCCCTTGCTTGCACTGGATGTGCCTGACCCCCTGTCCTGGGTTCCATCTTCCTCATCAGTGCCTGGGGGATAGAAGAGATGCAGGTCATCAGTGAGATTGCCAAATGGCAGCTGTGATTTGTGGCAGTGTTATATCTTGATACATTCAGGCATGATTTCATTTCTGTTGTGTGGCATTTGGTGTACTGAGGGGACATGTTGGCAATGATTGCATGGCTGGTGGCAATGGATTGTCTAGGTGTGGGGGGACATGGGCATGGATGGGTTTACAGATTTCACGCAGCATGCGTGTGGTGCAAGGGGTGGCAATCAATATTCTGTTGGTGAGTTGATGTTGCCTTGGGTATGGGAATTGCCTTGCTTATTCTGACTCCCACCTCACTTGTGTCACATCATGTTTTGTTATAGGTGGATGTGATGGTTCACTCACCTTCCTCTGTTGTAGTAGCTGCCCCGTACTCCTGCTCTCCAATCCCCTCGATGGATTCTGGATCGATGAATCCACTTGCAATCTCCTTCCATGTGGTGAGCTTAACAGGGGAGTGTGTGCCACCGCCTGTCGCCATTGCGGCCCTCCGGTTCTCCGCAAGGATCTTCCGCACATGGAGGCGGAGGTCGTCCCAGCACTTTCTGCAATCCCGGACACTCCTTGGGGTAACCCCCACTGCTGTTACCCTCTGCGCAACCTCCTGCCACACCGTTTGGGCCGCATGCTTCAGGTCCGTGCTTCGGATAATGTCAGCATGCTGTTGTAGGGTGTCCGCTAGCATTGTCAATTCTGCATCTGAGAAGCGCTGCTTCCTCTTCCTTTGTTTGCTTTGTTTGCTTTTTCCGGTGGCCTCTGACATCCTGGTTCTGTTTTGGCACTCAACAACACGGGTGTAGTGGTAGTAATGGAGGATGGCAATGGATTGTGTTTTTAAAGATGGCCGCCGGCCCATTTCCCATTCCTGCACGATGACGTAATTTCCGGGTCTGTTTTTTGCGAACACGGTAATACCATGGTGGTATTACCGTGCCGGTATTTACGGGTTAGTGTGAGGCGGTAGCGCAATGGGCGGGCCCCGCGATGCCGGTATAGGGGGCTTGGAGGCCCTTTACCGGCATGGCGGTGTTGCCACTACCGGCATGGGGGAACGCGCGTGCTTGCGCACTCGTAATGACCCGCTATTAGTGGGTTCATATGTGCACGGACCCGCTCATTCCGGCATGCCGGTAATGAACACGGTTTTACCGGCATACTCGTAATGAGGCCCAATGTATTCAAACACCGAAATGTGAACACTTGTTTGACTGCATTGTATAAAACTATTTGAGAAGGCTCTACGAGAAATGCTAAGACATACTGTTGCCATTGTGATTTGTCAGTGAATGTATTAAAGGTAAACCCTAAATGCATAGATGTATGAACTCGGCACGAACCCTAGATCCGTGATGTATTAACTTGTATTAACTTGTAGGTGGGTTGAACATCATGTTTTGGACAGCATAAATGGCACGACAATTCTATTGTACAGTCCCACTCACTAAGCACACCGAACAGCGCTGGAGTTCGTTGTGTTGTACTGAGTGCCGATAGCTATCTCTTGCTTTGTCCTTTGAAACTGTTCAGTATAGAATAAAGATCTTTGTATCTTTCTTTGTAACCCGCGTTTGGTGTATTTCATTTTGGGGTACTCAGCCTCGATATCTTCCTTTTGTTTTCACAGTGCGACCCACCAGAATTACCACATCCAGACATGCAGTAACTAAAGTAGCCATTCCATTCCATAACGATCAAGATAAATGCACATCTTACCTGTCCCCTTGGCATGCAGTCGATAGTCAAATTTCATCCCATGAAATAGCCATCATTCCCTGACAGAAGAATCTGCAGACAATGAACAAAAAGAAACAGAGGGCAGCTAACACATCCATGCACCCAAAAATTCAAGACCCATGGGAACCCCTCAGTGAATTACAACACATGCAAAAAACAACTCACGACAATCATCAACATGTGTCCCAGCACACATGCAGCAACACCTGCACACTGCATGCAAATCAAACACACAAAACACACACACTGACAAACAACATCCCCCACACTGCCTGTCCCCCTCAATGACATACATGCAGCAAATGTGCATGACACATAACCCCATTCACTAGATGATGGCACATACACAACGCACGCATCAGTCAACATGCTGCATGAAAATGAGAAGACATCACATATGCAGATAATTGAGCTCACAAAAAAGCAGGGACACCCCTGAAAGAATACCACTTACATGACCAGCCATGCCATCACTTGCATAGTATTGATACATTGCACTGAACACAGTTATGAGAGCACATTTGCAAAGGTAAGGGTTAAACAGACAGATTGCACCACGATTCAAGGTAACTGGATAGGGTATTCTTCTATAGAGGATTCATTGAGTTAACTTTTTAGTTCAATATGGACAGGGTCTACCCAGTTTTGCCCCCCTTCACCCACTAAGGGAAAGGTATTAAGGCAGGTAGCTCTCCACACAATTGATAGCTTTGGGATATATCTACTTACATGGGAGATCTCTGTTCTTAACCCAGGAGGCTGCCAGTTCCTTGGACCCTCTTTCAGGAAGGCAGCTCACACCTCAAGCCTCTATCCACCAGCCAGGTCTCTCCAGCCACAGGCCTCTCTCAGATAGGGCTCCCAGGTTTACAAGCAAACTCCATGGGTCTTCTTTTCTCCCTCCTTCTAGGTGGGCTCTGGTTTAGCTCTGTTCCCCTGGCAAGGTGGTACCCTGGTGGATTAGGCAGCTCTCCTGGTCTCTCCCCCAAGTTGTTTTCTTGCAAGTTCCTTCTTAGATTGAAAATTGCCAAGATATAGTGCTGATTATATATATATAGTATATTGTCATAATTCCCACATTACGGATTGGCTAGCTCTCTCCCTTCACCTCCCACCAAGACGCCCACTGGCTGCTGATAGGACCAGTAGTTGGGAGGTGTAGGTTACGGAAGCCGAAGGAGAAGGAAAAATACATAATTTCAAAATGACAGGTAGTTTTACACTTTTGGGTTCTGAAAATCTGCCAAAATGGCAACTACCGTAATCTTTTGAATAACTACATGAACCTGTATATTTTTTAATTCTACATTTTATGGCGAGTCGGACCACCTGTTTCTTTTTTCTTTGACTCCATCGGGACAGTTAGCAATATTACAGTTCTAAAGCACACTCTCCTTCAACTGGGTGTCTTTGTATTTTACTTAAGTTGAAATAGGTCCATTCAATAGGCCTGATATTGGAAAACAATGGGGCTCATTACGAGTCCGGGAGGCTGCGCAGGACCCTTAGGGATTTACTGGCTCCGGACTTGCCGGACTTACCAGGGCATTACAGTCCCGGTGGTCAGGTCATTCCAGAGCCGGCATTCCGTTACTCCCCATTCCTGTGGAGTCCCATAGGACTCCAAAGGAATGGGTGCAGTGGAAACACCGGCAACATGCAGTAATGGTGATGGTGTTTGCACGTCCGTGTGCGGCCGGTGGTGTTACGCCTGCCAGGTCAGACCTGGCGAGTGTTACACCACACGGCCACATAACTCAGAGTTAGCCGGTCCAGAAAACGGTGCCGGTACAGTTTTACTGGCACCATTTAATCCAGACCGGCTAACTCACAATGAGGGCAAATGTTTTGATCTGGTCTGCACTTTGCAATGGGTCTCAACATCAGCCAGCTTCACTCTCAGAATAGGGGCCCAGCATGGCATCTCTATCTCTGACATTTGGGGGGTGTATTTTGTCCACAGTTCAAGGTCCTCCAGTAGACTAACACAGTGCATTGTGGTATGTGTAGTGCTGAAAAGTGCAGAGTCAGGTTCCAGGTTTTCCATTAGACCAACACAATGCACCATGTGTGATATAGGGATGATTCCAGTTACTGTACTTCCAGAAGATCATTACTGTGTATTTTGTGAGTTATTGATAAAGGCTTCCATGGAGCAATGTCCTTATCATTTCAGTCCTGAACTAGGACCTCTTTCATTCTCTGCTGACCTCAGGCACAAATCATGACAAACATGGCTAATATTCCCCAAATTCATGGTGCTTCGCTCAGTGGCCATATCATGCAAGACTACAAGATCCATAGTGCGTTTGGTTCAAGAGGTATAGCCATGAACCTCAGGCCAAACACTGAACACATACGCCCTCCCAGTCATACCCAAACCTTCCCACAAACTACCAAAACCCTCATTCATTAACAACACATTCATTAACTTAAGGGAGGTGGCCAGCATTTCATGATGGGAAAGGTTGGCTTTCTCCTTCTGCCTTACAGTGAGACACACTGAACAACAAAGAAAAAGCGGTGCACCAGATCCTTTGTATGTTTTCTCTTTCTTTTCTTCACAGCTACACTAGATCTGGCTTCCTCAGCCAGGCCTACAAACAATCATTTCTTGTATGTATTTTAGTCAAATTTATCTCATATTGAACAAGCGGGTTGTCTTTCAAGTGTCAATTACTGAATATTTTGAAATATTCCTTTTAAAAACAATTGTGTAATTAAAGTCTTTAACAATACATATTTCTATACAGTTGGTTTGCTTATTATGCAACAGCAAGTCACACTGTCACAGTCCTTTTCAACTTTCTTTCCCAGCACTGGACTTTGCATTCAAATCTATTTTGTTATTATTAGGTGGATAATTAATCTTTTTAGCAAAATGGCTGTCTTCGGTTATTCCCCATTTAGTCATGTGTCTGAGGTTTTTGTTTTCTTCCTTAAAAATCCTTTTCACTGCATTTTGAAGAAATATTTATGGGCACTGGGTGAATTCTTCTTTGGGAGAGAAATATAGTGGTAGTATAATAGTAATTTTTCTTGCTTCTTATCAGCAATACTCCAAAGAAGCTTACCAAGTGTATGGTCACATGACAGGGCTGTACAAGACGATCCAATGGTGCTAGTGATTCCCTCCTAACACAGAGCATTTGGGAGATCATCCCGTCCTAGGGAATTTCAGGAGCTGGAACTTCCAAAGTAAATCATAGGACTTGCTGGGTGGAGTTTCAGGTTCCTTGCCACTTCATTCTGGAAGTTGTAGTCCTTTCAAGTAAACTCTGTGTCTTCCAGTTTTCAAGCAATTCAGGTGCATGCATGCAGATCAGAACCAGGTCGGCAAATAGCGCAAAACCCTGTTGCTCCACAGATAGTACCTTCAAGAGGTAGAATGCGCTGTATTTCAAATATCTCTTTTCTTTCCACATGCACTGCTGCGGTTTTAAATCTGTCAAAGGTGCCTTTTCCGAATATACACAAAGCCAACATCTATAGGACCATCTGTTTCTTTTTGTTTGACTCCATCGGCCACAGTTAGCAATATTACAGTTCTAAGGCAAACTCTCCTTCAACTGGGTGTCTTTGTACTTTAAGTTGAAATAGGCCCATTCACGAGGCCTTATATTGGAAAACAATGGGGCTCATTACGAGTCCGGGAGGCTGCACCGGACCCTTAGGGATTTACCGGCTCCGGACTTGCCGGACTTACCAGGGCATTACAGTCCCGGTGGTCAGGTAATTCCCGAGCCGGAATTCCGTTACTCCCCATTCCCGTGGAGTCCCATGGGAATGGGGGCAGTGGAAACACCGGCAACATGCAGTAATGGTGTTGGTGTTTGCACGTCCGTGTGCGGCCGGTGGTGTTACGCCCGCCAGGTCAGACCTGGCGAGTGTAACACCACACGGCCACGTAACTCAGAGTTAGCCGGTCCGGAAAACGGTGCCGGTACAGTTTTACCAGCATCATTAAATCCGGACTGGCTAACTCACAATGAGGGCAAATGTTTTGAACTGCTCTGCATTTTGCAATGGGTCTCAACATCAGCCAGCTTCAGTCTCAGAATAGGGGCCCAGCATGGCCTCTCTATCTCTGACATTTGGGGAGCGTATTTTGCCCCACAGTTCTCAAGGTCCTCCAGTAGACTAACACAGTGCATTGTGGTATGTGTAGTGCTGAAAAATGCAGAGTCAGGTTCCAGGTTTTCCATTAGACCAACACAATGCACCATGTGTGATATAGGGATGATTCCAGTTACTACACTTCCAGAAGATCATTCCTGTGTATTTTGTGAGTTATTGATAAATACTTCCAGGGAGCAATGACCTTACCTTTTCAGTCCTGAACTAGGACCTTGTTAATTCTCTGCTGACCTCAGGCACAAATCTTGACAAACATGGCTAATGTTCCCCAAATTCATGGTGCTTCGCTCAGTGGCCATATCATGCAAGACTACAAGATCCATAGTGCATTTTGTTCAAGAGGTATAGCCGTGAACCTCAGGCCAAACACTGAACACATACGCCCTCCCAGTCATACCCAAACCTGCCCACAAACCACCAAAACCCAAATTCATTAACAACAAATTCATTAACTTTGGGGAGGTGGACAGCATTTTGAGATGGGAATGGACGGCTTTCTCCTTCTGCCTTGCAGTGAGACACACTGAACAACAAAGAAAAAACGGTGCACCAGATCCTTTGTATGTTTTCTCTTTCTATTCTTCGCAGCTACACTAGATCTGGCTTCCTCAGCCAGGCCTACAAACAATCATTTATTGTATGTATGTTAGTCAAATTGATCTCATATTGAACAAGCGGGGTTGTCTTTCAAGTGTCAATTACTGAAAATGTTGAAATATTCCTTTTAAAAACAATTGTGTAATTAAAGTCTTTAACAATACATATTTTTAAACAGTTGGTTTGCTTATTATGCAACAGCAAGTCACACTGTCACAGTCATTTTCAACTTTCTTTCCCAACACTGGACTTTGCATTAAAATCTCCTTTGTTATTAATAGGTGGATAATTCATCTTTTTAGCAAAATGGCTGTCTTGGGTTATTCCCCATTTAGTCATGTGTCTGAATTTTTTGTTTTCTTTCTTAAAAATCCCTTTTACTGCATTTTGAAGATATATGTATCGGCACTGGGGGAATTCTTCTTTGGGAGAGAAATATAGTGGTAGTATAATAGTAATTTTTCTTGCTTCTTATCAGCAGCTCTCCAAAGAAGCTTACCAAGTGTATGGTCACATGACAGGGCTGTACAAAACGATCCAAAGGTGCTAGTGATTCCCTCCTAACACAGAGCATTTGGGAGATCATCCCTTCCTATGGAATTTCATGAGCTGGAACTTCCAAAGTAAATCATAGGACTTGCTGCGTGGGGTTTCAGGTTCCATGCCACTGCATTCTGGAAGTTGTAGTCCTTTCAAGTAAACTCTGTGTCTTCCAGTTATCAAGCAATTCAGGTACATGTATGCAGAGGCCTGAAAGGGTTCAGAACCAGATCGGCAAATAGCGCAAAATCCTGTTGCCCCACAGATAGTACCTTCAAGAGGTAGAATGGGTCATTGGCAGTGGTATGTCTAGGGAGCAGCCAGAAGGAACCCTGGCCACCTCAACATAATTTATGGCCCCCTCTTTGCCCCCTCCCAGTTGGTTGTGGGCAATGACTAGAAATCCATTCATGGGGTATGTAGATGTCAGCATGCGCGGCCAAAGCTGATGCATCAAAGAGATCCTTTACATACATCTCTTGTTATCTGGGCTCTTAGGTGTTGTTTGCAACACCTATAGGCCAAAATTATTGCATTAGAGTACAGATGTGGGAGAAATGGCACATGAGGAGGGACACAAAACCTATAGGTGTTGTTTGGTTATTTGCCCACCCATTCACTGCCTATGGCCATTCCCATACAGTTCCTACTCCTCCCTGCCCAAAGCACCTCATCATGCGAAAACTTTAAGCTCACTTTAACAAGCCTTGCAATTAAACATTGCACTCGAGAATTAATGACTTAATTGCAGTTGTAAACCCACTACTGGTGTAATAAAAATGTCTTAGCCAGGTTGCCATCAGTCACTCGATTTGTAAGCAGCGCAACAACAACCTACAAACAACAAATAAACTGCACTAACAGCACACACAAGGTCTCACTTTGGTCAAATACTCACACCAAAGCTCTGCGCACGGTGATAACCGAAGTAAAGCTCCCAACAGCACACCACTTCTCTCCCTCTCTTCTACTCCCTCTTCACCCGACGAACCTAACCCACCCCACTTTTGTTTACAGATCCACCCGAGCGCCGGAGGACCAACTCCATTGGTGATGGTGGGCGATATAAATACCTTTAACATTTAACATGTGTGTCCTTCACTGAAGCCCTGTTAGAGACAAGCATTATCAGAGCCAACATCTTTGGCTTGTAAGTATTAGGCATTTGCCAGGCACTGCTATAAAATGCCCAGGTACTTGCACCATTTTGCACCTGCTACCGTCAATGGCGAGTTGCCACTATGTCTGTGCCTGGCAAGTGCCTTTCCCATGCCTACACAAAAGCCCAAACTGTTAGCATTGCCACTGCTTGTTATATGTGGCCAGGGAGAACAGCCATTAGACATAGATTTATAGGCAGCAGGGGCAAAGAAGCATATGAAGGCATATGTATTACTTGGGCCTAAGTGGCAGAGAGAGAGCAAACACCACTGCTGCTGCCTGGAAAACACTTAAACAAACGCTGGATGCTCAGTGGAACTGCCCTTTCTAGGATTTGATCTGAAAGCTATTGCTGTGCACACATCTGATCTTTAAGTAAGCACTGCCCTTGTGTTCGAATATTACTCATTTCTCAGCAAATTGTGTGACAGTTGCTCAGATCTGCAGATAACCTACATAGCACCACAGCTGTTATAATTCTTGTAGGGCTCACTCAGTCCCTTTCTTGTTTCTGAAGAAGTGAATCCTATTTGTTTTTGCAAATCTATTTCTATTGTGATTTTTATACATTGTCAGCTTGATTTATCATGTGAGTTGGTGCTCTGCAAGTCTGATTTATTGAAGAAAGTCCTGGTTTATCCTGTTAAAGACAAATACATAGCATTTTGGTTTTACAATTGAAGATGGAACAGTTTACTGTACTACGTAAACTGTTAATTGTGGAACCAGGAAACCAGGGTGCTAAAGTTAGCTTCCCACATTATGTGATCCTTGGAAATCACTATATCTGAATGTGCCTGTTTCCCTTCACTACCACCACCAAACATGGGATTACCCACAGTGAATAAATGAATAATATTATATAGAGAACGTCTCACTCATATATTGTTTGCCTATATTATTACTCCATATACAGAATGATAATACTAGTTTTTGATATAATGAGGACTGTTCTTTGAATTGTCCCTGTCAGTCATGGCAACATCGCTTTGAGTTAAGGTTCCTCTCACAAAATGTTAAGCAAATGATATGGTACAGTGGTTAACGATGAACCTGTTCTAAATGTATGTATATGTACAAACAGTGACCCTGTGGCATTGGTACCCCCTTACAGCCTTTTTCTACAGACATCCTTGATAGCAGGTCACACCAGGACTGCTTTTTCTTTTCTCTGCTCGCAATTTCGGACCACACTTGATATCTGAGTATTAAAATATCTCCTGCCATTAGAAGTCCGATACTTCATTATCAAATTTGCTTAAATTAAAATCAGAAAAATGAAGATTTGAAAGTGCACCCCTTTATTTTTGTCTTTATTTCCCTTATTGTACTTACATTCCTGTGTTCATAAGGTTACCAGTATGAGCAGAATTGGGAGGGCATGCAAGGAACTGTATGCACGTGTAGTCGGCATCTCAGGTTTAGACCCTGGGCCCTCATGTATGTATTTGAAATGGGCACCAGCTCACCTTCAACTACCAGCCCTGGGTACAGCCTTTGAAACGCAAGACTGTCAATCTGGTAGCCTGCTGCTCTACCATTAGCGTCTGAGGTTTGCACATTGACGTGCTGCCCACCAAGAGAGTACAAACTAAGCAATAATATCAGTTGGCAGCATGATTTGTTTAATACAGCCTTACAGATTGCCCAATGTATGAAACAAACTACAATGTAGGTTGTTTGTAAAATCAGCATAGTGGCTTTTTTTTATTAAATCAAAAATATAAATGGAGGTGCTCTTAGGTGTTCCAGTATCATGCTTGAACTGGTCACCCTGACCTCGTGTTTGCTGGTCGCATAATCAGTCCAGTATCGCAATGTCATGCTGCTTGCTCTGTATGTGCTACAGTCTTCAGTATCAGGGCTTTTCGCGAGTACACACTGTTACTGCACACAGTGACCCAGCAAGTTGTGTGATGGCTCTTTCATCTCACTGCAGCTCCATTCATAACCATGAACAGCCTTTTGCAACTTCAGACATGCTGGGATAGAAATCATGTCTCTGGCACGTCCTTTGCTTCCAAGAGATAGGTATAAATCTCATTTTCATATCTATGAATGTTTTATGTTTATTAAGTTGATATATAGAAGCACACAGGTGTGTCATCGATATTGTCCGTTATATGAGGCCCCCTTCTTTTTCCTGTGGTCCCCTGTGTACACCTCCTAAATATAATTCCTGGAGATGCTCAGTGGCAACTCCAGGTGACGAAGCAAGGGATTCGAGTTTGAAGTTTGGCTTCCCCTCTTAACAAATTGTGTGGAAAAAACAAATTTCGTACCTCAATTCCGTTATCTGTCAAAATTGGAAGCTCTTGGCAATGGGCTAATTCAGCAAAATGCACAAACTGAGCATTTATTTATACATTTGTAGGAGCGTGCATAGCCCTTGGGTACCTAGGCGCTAGTTACAGACATGGTGCATTCAGTACATTAGGGCAATGCAGTTTTAGTTAGTTGAAGAGGTTTGTCTTGAGATTCTTTCTGAACACATAGGATGAGGAAGCGGTAGATTGTTCCAGGGATTAGCTGCCACCACTGGGAAGCTTGAACCCCCGGCTCATTTGCGTATGAATCTTGGCATGACAAGGCAGTGGCTGTGGGTGGATCTCGGTGGTCTGGACGTTGTGTGAATGGCGAATTTCCGGGCTAGGTATAGCGGGCATTGTTAGACAGTCATCAGTGAGCGATTGTGAGAAATTTGACTTGAATTCGTTCTCTGACCGGAAGCCGATGGACAGATCTTCTATCATCCGAGATGTGGTCATGCTTATTCAGGTCCATCGCAGCACGCAGGGCATTGATTTGTGTGACTTGGAGACTGTTCATGTTTTTTCAGAGGTGCCACAGAGCAAGGCATTACAATAGTCGAGCTTAGTGCCCACGAGGGCTTGGGCAATCGTGAGGCAATTGTCAGAGGATAAGAATGGTTTGCTGGCTCATATCAGCTCGGTGGTGTAGGTTGCTGTGGAGGCAATATGGCTTATTTGGTGGGACATGTTAAGTGAGGCATCCAAGTAGATACCCAGGGTTTTCACCATAGAGGGGACAGGGATCTTGTGTCCGTCGATGCTAAAAGACCCGAAGGCTGGGTCGAGTTTTGCCAGATGGACTTGGGTTTCAACTATGAGGAGTTCTGTCTTCTCATCATTCAGACATAGAATAAGTTGGACCATCCATGTTTCGATCACTTCATAGATCCTGTTTACATTAGCCACAGCCAGGTCCTGTTGCAGAATGCCGGATAGGGGTATGAAGATCTGGGTGTCATCAGCATAGTTCATGAAGGTGATGCCCATTGAGTCCAGGAGGTCGAAGAGTGATTTAGTCTAGATATTGTAGAGAGTAGGGTAAACGCAGGAGCCTGTGATACCCCACAAGAGATACGGGTGGGATGGTGGCTGCATTGTCTGTGAAGACTTTGAAGGTTCTGTTATTGAGGAAGGAAGCAATCCAACTGCCAGCTTCAGGGGAGAAGCAAGCAACCGAGGTGAGGTGGTTGCATAGGATCTAGTGGTCGGCGAGATCAAATGCTGCTGTTTTCTGTCCAGTGTTGTTTCTTTCCATGTCTTGGGCGGAAGCTGAACTGGCAGGGGCTGAGAATGTGGTGTGTTTCCAGGAATGCTTGGATTTGAGTGAAAGCTACTCTGTCGATGATTTTCAGGAGGAAAGGCACTGTGGTGATAGGTCTGTAGTTGGTGTAGATATTTGGGTCTAGTGAGGGTTTTTTGAGCAGGGGTGATCCAGGACTCTTTAAGGCAGAGGGGAATAGTGCCTGAGTAAAAGGAGGAATTAACAATGGCGGTGATGAGTGGGAGCAGGGATCGGCACATTCTTTTCCCAAGGTGGCCGGGCAAATGTTGCCTTTACAGCAGGATGGCTTCAGCCCATTGATAATGGTGGCCAGGTCAGACTCTGTCATAGGTTTGTACTTCAAAAATTGGGTACGGGAAGGTGAATCAGTTGGGGTATGGTAAGGCCGTCTGGCTAACAAGATAGCTGATTTGGATTTTATTTTGTTTTGCAGCTGCGTGACCTTACCAAGTGTTGTATTTGTTGACGATCGCAGGGTTGCGATAGGGGATTCCAGTTCACGAATTCCAGGATGCCCCGACAATCCTTTGTTGTAGGCGGTTGCTTTGGTTTTATGGATGGAATTTTTATAGGCCCATGACACACCTTGTGTGCTCTCTTGGTAGCAGTGGGGGACTTCTGCCAAGCAGCTTTCTTCATGCAATACTCCTGGAGTTCTTCAGTAAACCAGCGATTTTTATGATTGGAACTTTTTGTCTTGCAAAGCTTGATTGGGGGGAGGTGCTTAACCGCATTAGTTAGGATAGAGTTGTAGAACTCATCAGCGAGTTGGTATCAAGGTTAGCAGTTGTCTGAGGGTTAAGCAAGGGGAGAAGATGGTCGCTAGTTGAGTTGCAAGAGCTTCGTGCTGTGGGTAAGGGAATGGGAGATTTGTGGTGTCTATTTGGGATGGTGAAGGTTATACTGTGGTGATCGGTCCATGGGCATGGTTCATAAGAAAGAATAGAGATAAACAGCTATGGTCCAGGATTCAATCTAAGGTGTAGACATGTATGTGGGTGGGGTTGAGGATGTGTAGGGTGCAGACAAGTGCGTCAGTAGCTATAGCAAGGGCTGAAACATCTGTATTTGAGGGGTCGTTGTAGCCCAGATTGAAGTATCCCAGGATCATGAGCTGAGTAGTATGTTTAAGTTTGGCAGAGATGAACTGGGTGAGGTCATCTTCAGAAGTGACTGAAAGACCTGCAGCTCAGTAGATGAGGTGGATAGCAATGGGTGAATTAGGCGAGCAATTAAGTTTGGCGGAGATGAGTTCACAGTGTGGGATAGGGGTGTTTGCGATAGGGCGATGTGGAATTGAGTTCTTATAAATAAAGGCAACCCCCCACCTCCCTTGCTGGTGGGCCTGTCTTCCCGGAGTATGGCATATCCAGATGGGACTGCGATGGAAAGAACAGGGACGGCTGACAGGTTAAGCAAGGTTTCGGTGATATCCAGGATGTCGATATTATTAGATGTTATAAGGTAATGTATATAAACAGTGTGAGCAACAATTGACCTAGTATTGATCAGGATGCATGATAATGATGAGGTAGGAAGCAGACTCGGTTTGGTCAGGTCAAAGTTCAAGGCAGTTGTTTGAGTAGTGTTTGATGATGTGGGGGGGTTGAGACGGGCAGGGGACTGAGGTGCGATGACTCAAAAAGAAAGTAGTTAAGAGTTTGGGTATTGCGTGGGAAGGTATCTGTAGGGATGGCAGGTGACTGGGTACGGGCTGCGAGATGTGAGAGTTGGTTAGAACCGTTAAGCATCATGGTGACCGTTGCTTGCGGGGTCCAATATGTGGCATAATGGTGGCTCTAAAGCAGGCAGAGGTGTCAGTTAGTGCCCACGATGAGGTGCGCGGTCTTGGTTGGTACAATGTGGGCGATGGACTGACTAGTATAGTACGCTGTGTTAAGGCTGCTTTTCAGCCAGGGCGATGGGCTGGGGATTCTGATGCTAGAGAGCGGGAGTTGAGACTGGGGAGCAAGTAGCGAGGCCTGCTAGGGCTAGTGCAGGTAGAAAGTAGGTTGGGGCATGGCCCTATAGGCATAGGGCTAGCTCGACCTGAACGAATATGTGCAGGAGTCATGTGGTGGCTTTCATTTCCTAACACTGGAAGGCAAGAGCAAGGTGAAGCAGTGGTTATTGTGGTGTGGCCACGGCAGGCTACAGTTCTTACCCCAGTTAGGCTGTGATCAGGCTTATGCAGTGTGGGTATAATGCAGGCATTCATTGGGCATGGTGAGGTGGCAGAGACAGACACAGGGCTGGGTGCTGGTGGGAGCGGAGAATGATGTGTGACAGTTGGTTGATGGGGGGTTCCCTGGGACAGCCCTCCGAGCAGAGGAGGTAATAGGGGGGTGAGAGATGGCAGGTGGGAGGCGCTGCTGGGAAAAATGTGTGACGCATAGTGGGGAAAGACACAGGACAGAGGGCTCTCCTTAACTTATAGAATGGTGGTTAGTGCTGATGGGGAATCCTATGTTGCCAAGATGTTCCCTGAGGTTGGGGCATGCTTGAACTTTCATTGAAGTTTTGCTCTAGAGGTTGGTCTATCTGATGTAAGCAGGTGTGGGCCGTATTTTCCAGTAACATGAGACTTCAGAAGCAGTATTAGAACATGTATTATGCTGACACTCTTTTAGAATCTTTATTAAAAAGATAAGCCTGGTAACATTGTGGGAAAATCAATATAGAAACTTCTCATATAAAATCGGAAAAATAAAGACTAACACCTACTTTCAGACACTGAGAACGAAAGTGATAGACTAGCGACAGCGACAAGAAGTGACACAACTTCGGGTGAACAACTTCAACAAAAAAACAAAAAAAAATGTGTAGAACAAATAAACGCTTCAAATGAGGCAACAGACAGGACACAACATATCACACGTACAATTTGCGGAACCAATGAACAAAGATATTTCAATGCGCAACACAAATACATGGGATGTAGAGGAAGAGGTGGTGGAAGAAGAAGAAAAGTGGAACATATAAGCAGGCTAAGGACAAGGGCAGACCACAAGAACCAGCAAACAACACATCCGGGGAGGACTCCCAGAACTCGATTACTAATCTTTCAGATGGGATACTGGAAGGGCACAAAATAAGGGACAAAGAGCTCTCCTTTTCACGACTAATCAATTGACTACATAGAAACACAAATTGACTTGTACAAATTTGTGTGAAAACTAATGCTAAAAAAGTTCTTTCACAATAAAATGATCAAACCTGAACCTCCAAATAGAAGGGTCGTATTGAGTACCTTCTTGGTCAAGGACATTGAAGATACAAGATGACTTTTGTTTTTGGACGAGGAAACACATTCACCAGGTTGTCAAATAACTCAAGATTTTGGAGATCCAATCTGTTACTTTATCCTGTTTGAGAGCTAAATCTAAATTCACACCATCAGAAGTACCAGATACTATCATAGAAACATTATATAAAGCTTCAATATTGGATAAACATAAGCTAATGGACAAGTATAAAACCAGAAACGTGCTGTGATGAATCCTGCTGAGTCATCATTGATTCCCCAGTGATGATCTTCTCCCACATGGCTAGTCGATGGCAGCCGCTACCTAATCCTCACCCTGGGGGTGATATTATGAGGAAGGATCATATGGGAGGGGACAACTATCAGGAGAAGGTTATGACTCCATTAGGAGAGACACAGCATTGGTCCCCCCTTTTAAAAAAACCCTAAGGCAACTAGGATCCTGATGGCATACTGTAATTCTGTGAGCCAGGCCGAGTGAATTAGCTAATGGAAATGGGAAGCTGCACTGGGAGATGGCTTTCGTGGAATATGAGAAAACAACTATATACTAGAACCATAAATGTGACTACTGCTTCGATGTTCATCTTTCGGGCGAGCATACATATTTACAGGTTTTCCGTGGCTACTGGTGTGGGTCATCTTATGAGACCCTTTCTAAAGATTTAAAGTTGCCCTACTTTTTGAGGTGCAAGAGTGCACACACGCACCAAAGAGAGATACCGAGCAGTAGAAGCAGTGTTTTGGTTGGTCCAACTGATGTGAAGACCATAGTGTGCATCTGTCAACATATATTTTGTGGGTTGGTGAGCCCCTGAAGAATGTCCCAGTAAGCAAGTCCAGGGACTGAAACATTTCAGGCTGTCTGTATTAGGAGGGTAAAAACGGGGGGAGGGGGGAGATTGGAGCCTTCTTTTTTGTTGAAGGGGGACCAGACTCAGAAAGGCATATATAGTAAGAAGAGAAGAGTCATAGGCTACCCCTGTTCTCTAACCGTATGTAGAAGGTAGGCTTGAGAGAAGCAGGTTGCCAGTGAATAGATGCTGGTAAAGGAGGGTCAAGGGAGAGACATTTTCAAAACAAGTAAATGTATTCAAAACATTATTGCACACTATAAAAACAATAGGTATAGAGAAACAGAACCTTATTCAAGGGTTTACTTGAGCCAAACCTCAACACAAAATTAGAACTGTTTTAAACATCACAGTTTAAAGTGGAGGTTAGTAACATATTGTGTGAAAAGGGTTTACATTACTATTTTTAAACAGATAGTAGTATTGGTTGCCGACACAAGAATATGTTTCCAGTCCGGGGTGGAGTAAGCCTTCACTTGAGCGTAGTGGTGTTGTAAAATGAAGGGTCCGGACTTTCATCAGGACGTGGTTCAAGGGGGAAGATTTCTAAAAGAAGATAGAAAAATTTAGAATAGTGTTTGAAAAAGGGGGGACCACAAACACTGCGGGGTCAAGGCCTACCTTTAAATATCAGCGGTTAGACTGGAAATTTTAGAGCTGCGCTGTTTACTAGGCGAGGCACTGTGGCCTGGATCTACAGGGATAAATTGGATAACAGTAAGTTATCATATATGTAAAATAAATTACAGTATGGTAATAATTTTTCTAGAGAAAGGGGTACCTTTTTTCCAGGTGTAAGGCTGGAAAACAAAAGTTGTAGGCAGTACCCGGTGGGTTGAAGGCACTGAAAAGATGAGAAAGACCCAATTTAGTAAGGTTTAGGAACTAAGGCGGCATGGTACTGTGAGTAGTGCCTATATAAAAAATTATTTACGAGATGTGAGGGAGAAATGAACTGTCTATTTGTGCTCAGCCAGAGTTGCTGTCTGAGGCGGCTACAGAGAGAGCTCAAAAAGTTGTGAACTACGGTGGTTGAGTGGAGGATTAAGGGTGTGTAGCCACAATGTGATATTTATGGTGACTGGCGCAGAGTGGAAGGGCTTAGAGGTTTATACACACAGCCATTAGTGAGGCATATTAGCTAGATAACACAATATACCAGCAAAGTGACTCGTGCGGCGAGCATAATACGGATGGAACGCTCGAGATTTCTTCAGGGTTCCAAAAAAGCCAAAAAATCTAGCATTGCCGAATTAGGATTGCGAGGCTTACCTGGTGGCTTGTGCATTTGAGAATGCAGCAGTGCTGGTTGGTGCGCGAAAAAGAGCTGTGGTTATCTCCGAGTGAGACAACAACAAGTATTGATCTCAGCGCATGCGTGCATTGGGGCCGTGGGAAAGCTACCAACACGCATGTGCGGTTTGGGAATACTATTTTGCGGAGCATGCGCGGTGAGTGCTGTGCCAGCTCCAAAATTGCTCGTATATTGGGAACGTTGTCTGAGATGGGGGAGCCTGCGCACTAAGGACATGGTGATGGAGTCATAATGTGACAGGTAGAGTAGTGTACTCAATGAGCGTCTGTGCCAGATGTTAATAACATCACATGGTAATCATTTGGAAAGGGAAAGAGAGGGCAACTAGTAATAACACAGCACCAGATGTGGTCTAAAGCATTATCCCATTCTGTTGTGATTAACAGCATATTACTTATTGTAAAGGAAAGCAGTAGACATTTTTAGGAGTATACATTAGTCACACAGCCACTAGGTATTTATATGGCATAATGTGGGCACAGGTGATAGCATGTTTAAAACAACAGAAAACCAAAAAAGGCATATACATATTGCGAAATAGCAAAAGACGTCAATGTCCAGGTAAATACAGTGGAATTCATTCATTATTTTCGTTTGCAGGCATAATATTCAGAGGGTAATTTTAGAATATATTATTGGCACAAAACATGGCATGGTTTGAAAAATGTTGGCTTATGGCATTTGGATTACTGAAAGAGGAAAGATAGCTAGATGCCAATCATGTTGCATACGGGAGAGAAGTGGTTAATCTAGAGGAAGGTAGTGGGGGATAATCATTTAAAGAAAAGGCTCCATTCAATGGCGACATTGAGGCCTTGTTTAACTGAATTTAAGCGATATATCCATTGTTGCTCCAATTTTTGTAGGGCCAGATCTCTGTCACCTCCTCTGAATGGGTTCTTGGCCGTTTGCAGAATGAACCAGAAAATGTCATTATGTGTGTGTTTCTTTTCTTGGAAATGCGCAACCATCGGTTTGTCTTGGATGTCATTCTTGATACATGAGCGATGCTCGCAAATGCGTTGTCATATCTCGCGTTTGCTTTTGCCAATGTAGAGTAGCTAACAGGGGCATTGCATGGCATAGACCGTCCATTTACTTTTACAGTTGGTGAAAGTGTTGAAAGTCCAAGGTTTGCCATTGAGTTCGACGGATTTCATGTCTTTTGTTAGGCAGCATACGGAGCAAGATCCGCATCTGAAATGGCCTTTCACCGGTGGCAGGTTCCATAAGGTATTTTGTCTTTCAATCGGTTTAGTGGATTCGGTATAGGTGTTGACCAGTCTGTCCTTTAGATTTCTTCTTCTTTTGAAAGTGAAACGAGGTTTGAGAGGTTTGAAGGTTTCCGTGTGCAAAATGCTCCAATGGCGTAAAATGCTTTTCTTAATTTGGTTGCTTAAAGGAGTAAAAGTGGTGACACAGGTTATTTTTTCCGTACATTTGTCCCGTGGTGTCGGTGTGAGACAAGATTCTCTACTCCTGTTTTTCGCTTTTTTCCTTGCTTGGCGAATGATATGGCTCGGGTATCCTCTTTCTTTTACGGTTAGAACAGGGGTAGCCTATGACTCTTCTCTTCTTACTGTCTGTATTAGGATACAACTGGGCCAACCTTTTGAATGTATTTGTTTTATCCATGTGTTATGTAAAAAATCATGAAATATGGAATTGGTTGTGAATGAATGTAGATTTTTCGGTTCCATGTCATTTCATCGCCTGCATTTACATCGCCAGGCTTTTAAACGTGCACATTCCATCGAATGTGCTCATCGTTTTTTTTTTTGGGGGGGTTGCACCCCAAACCTCCCACCCACAACGATTTTTTACTATTGCCCACCCGCCCAAGTCCTTATTTGCCCTTTCCCACCCCCCTACAAAAATCGATGAGCACATTCGATTGAATGTGCACGTTTAAAAGCTTGGCGATGTAAAAGCAGGCGATGAAAGGACATCGTACCGATTTTTCTATGACTTGTGGATGCATTTATTTTTCTACTGTTTTCTATTTTTACTATTTTATGTTGGTTGTTTCAGGATTGAAATTAATTTTATAATAAATTGATATATGTTTTTCTTGATATCATGATTTCTGTTTTGTTTTAATGTTTAAGAGTGGGACAGACATCACCTAAAGGACATACTTTTTCTCTTTTGTGTATATGCAATATGAAGAAACCGAGTCAGTAGAGAAAAAAAGAGATTGTGGCCTGTGCTACGGTCTTTTTTCTGGGTTTGTGAACCAGTATATAAACCATACCGTAATTCTGAGCAGAATAACATTCACACCTCAAATATACATAAAACACACACATCTCCTGCCTCTGATGTTTTTGTGTTAACCAAAAATCCCAAACAAAATCACCTTAGAAGTCTTATAAATCCTATGGACTCCAACTCCCATAAAGCCTCAAGTACTGAGACGAGGAAGAGGAAGGTGCCAATATGGATTAAAGGAAACACTAAGCTGAACATGCCGGCTAGTTATTGTAAAGAGGCCCAATAGGGCAGGACATTTAAGAACGGTGTCTTCATTGGCAATAGAGAGAAGCTGAACGGAAGAACGAAGCAGAACCACATAGAAGGTGGCAGCACGAGATCTGACCGTGCTGGAGAAAGCAGATGCTTTCAGCTTGCCGTTTGCAAGCATTACTTACTGGGGCGGGCAAGGCCACAGAAGACACCGCAGGCACCGTAAGAGGAACGCTAGGGAGCAGTCAGCCACAGCAAGCTACCGGCAGCGCGGTCGAGTCCAGAAGCAGCAGGCTTACCGACTGACAAATGCAGAGCCAGCAGAAAAGCCAAAAGAAGCACTGCAGAGTGGAGAATGCCATCCCAAGGTGAAAGCTTCACCACAGCTACGTGCCACGTTTCGGAGGTGCTGCCAGACACCAGTGAGTCTGCTCAGATATGTTGGGGATCCTGGGGTTTACCAAAAGGCATGTGAGCCATTAAGAAATTATTTTGAATACTGACAGAAATAGAAAGTAAGGAGAGAATTTGCCCAAATCCTCATGTAAGAGATATCAATATTGGCAAGGTTGGAGCAAGTATTGCCACACTCCATTGAATGCTAGTGAAAGAGTTAAAAGACAAAACTTGAACAAGTCTTCTTATAGGAGATGTAAATGTGGTGAAAGTTGGACCAAGTAATACCTCAAGCCAACAACATATATACAGTGAAGGAATACAACTGTACTGTGCTGAAAAGCAGTGAGAATATTATAAAGAAGCCCTGGTGAAAGAAGCACATCAGGCAGTGAGCATGTCAGGATAAGATACCTGGCAGAGAAGCATTTCAGGGGATCTGCAAGACGCAGAAAGGAATTCCTGGCAGGGGAGTACACCAGGTGATCCTTTTTGAAATACACAAATGAATAAGACATTGTGGACAACTAGCTGACAGAAGAGTATACCAGGGGTTCTAATGAGCTAACTCAAGGCTTCCTGGCAGGAAAGTAAACCAGGAGGTTCTCCATAATAAGTAATTACTTGAAAGAGATACTTTTGCCATCCTTATGAAGTGATTGCTTGAAAGCAACATTTTTGCCATCTTTGAGGAGTCATTGGTTGAAAGAGACACGTTTGCCACCCTACCTGAAACATCCAGGGGATGGGTCCCCCTCTCCCCCTTGGATCCAAGGATTATTTTGTTGGATTATAGCTATTTGTATTTGCACACTTTTTTAAATGCATCAGATAACCCTTTCCTTGCACTCTTATTGTTCACTTCTAGTGTGTGGGTGGGTTTAATGTTTTGAACACAAGGACATTGTAATAATTATAATGACAAGACATAGGCCTCATCACAAGATTTTGCTGATTTTCGGTGCTTTCACTGCTGGCGGGAAATCCGCCAGTGGTAAAAACGCGAATTTTCCCCATTGAGCCCAATGGGGAATGGGGAATTCCCGAATGGACTCAATGGGGAATGGGCAATACCCATTCCGCCAAACCCGTGATCTGGCACTAATAGAGCCGGTGGGCTTGGCGGTAGGGCTAATAACGCCAGTCCTTTTAGTGCCGGCGTTACCGCCCAACTCGTGATGAGGCCCATAGTCTGATCTTTAGTTTAAGTTTCATAGGTAGGGAAACTCTCTTTGGGATGTAGACTGATAGACCTTTATCCAACTCCTTTAGTTTAATAAAGATGTCTGATGTTGAAAGCACTATCACTTTGTGTCCGTTTCACATTTCTAACCCCTCACAGTGCCTATAACTTAGAACAATTTGACTTTGCAAGAACGCAGGGAATTAGAGAATTTAGCAAAGGATCAAACTATTATCATCAAAGAAGCTGACAAAGATGGTAATATAGTTATTCTCAATCAACAGGACTATATAACCATGGGGCAGAAACACCTTGAGACACCAGAATGTTGCATCAATTGACTACACATCCAATGGTAGAGATCCTACAAGAATACAGACAGATTATTTCTAGATGGCATGCCAAAGTCATTTTGATGGATGAGGATGATGACATGATGAACCTACACTGCCAAGGATATATATTTTCTCTCCAAGATTCATAAACTTTTTTTGGACTTACCGGAGATCGGACCAATCCTGAGCAGAGTAGGCTGGGTTACTGAAAATTAGTCAAAATACATTGACCAATATTTACAGCCAATCGTTGCAAATCTGAAATCATATGTACGTGACTCTATGCTCATTTTACAGATATCAGGACACGTTGAGTGGAATGAGAACTATCATTTGCCTAGCTTTGATGTGAAGGCATTGTACACTTCAATTGATCATAGACTAGCTGTTAAAGCATTTGTCTACCATGTTTCAGAGATACTAACCAAGTCACATACATTAGAGCTCATTAAAAGCATAATTAAAGGAACCCATTTAGTTATGTTTGCATGTGGATATTTGTAAACTCACAGCTATTGGTAACAATACACAATATGGAGATTTGAATCTTTCATGAGATCAGTGTACACATAATATCTACTTAGCATTTCTTCCACAAGAGCATTGTTTTTGTCAGTACCTCATTCTTTATATGTTTATATTTTTATTATCTCAGTGGCACGCATGCGAGACATATCAGAGGGTTTGTTTACAGATTACTTCATACCCGACACATCCAATGATGTCATTCTGAATATAATTAGGACATTCCAAAATGGCGGCACGTGATGCACGTGGGATAGACTGAGTGTTTCTCAAGTTGGGAATCACTTTTCTATTTACTACGCTCTTTAGCTGGACTACGTGAATATGGATACACATAAATATTGATGTTTTGAAGACTACCTTTCAAGTACGATACAAGAGGCACCGGGCACTTTGGCTATATTCTACATAAATAAGCAACAAGGTTAGGACCGAACATATGTTTTGTCGCTTACATAAAACAGCCACACATTGATATTCCTTTGTGCCATCTACGTGTCTGACTAATTGTTTCTCCTTATTTCATTTGTCGTTTTTTATTTTCTTCTCCCCTCTTTCCCCTACCAATTTACCTCATCAACCACTACTTGGCAACAGGATTGTGTGATGAATCTAACAATGTGATCACTCCCTCTCCGGGGAAACTCTCTTCCCATATGGCCAAGGAAAAGCAGTCGCTACCTGATCCTGGCCCTGGGGGTGACTGTCTGAGGGAAGACCATACGGGGGAAGACAACCCTCATGGGAGGGAGGTAGACTCCCTGACAGGAACTTGATATGCCTCTTTCCACCTTCCCACTCAGTGTATGTCCTCCCCCTCCCCTTTAGAGAATGATTATACCAATCTTTTACCTTCCCATCTCTGTATGGTATACTGTAATGTAGAAAATCCCATTGAAAATGATTGACATACATACGCATATCCACATAGGCATACTGGGATGAGGAAGAGGGCTCGGGCAATGAAGATCACATCCACCAAGAAGCTCACCATACTTTCTAGTCATTGGGAACATTTGATCAATGCCGGGATATTCAAAAGTCCCGACAGACAGGAAAGAGAGAGACATACCATTTCCAAAGCCGGTCGAGAAACGGAGAAGAAGCAGTTTGTGGAGCGGGAGATCTTCTGGAAGTGCCAGATGGAGAGGCTCTGAGAGGGAAGGTCCACTGCACAGGTGCCGTAGGCAGAGGAAGCTGCCAAGTGACATTGAAGGCACAGCAACGACCGAAGAGCAAAGAGGGCGACTTGTAGGGCAGAACTCTGAGTGCTGGGAGAAGCGAAGGCTGCGAGGGACGCTCAAGCTGTCTACAATGTCCATTGAGCCCAATAGGGAAATTTGGTACGCCGGGGAGCTCAGAAGCGTTTGCCCACAGTGTTAATAAACTGGGCAAATGTCAGCAAGGGATCTCGAACACTGGGACATCTAAAAGGAATAGCGTACATAATTGAGAGTTGGTCGTGGACCCAACAGATAAATAAGGAGAAGAGAAAGGTTGTGAACTGTTTGAGATTAAAAGAAACAGCAAACTTGAATGTTGATGAAAACACAGTGAATCGAAGACTCGCAACCAAGTATGAAAAGACAAGGGAAGAACCATACCCCTTGAAAGTGGAAGATTTTAGAAGTGTCAGTCAGGAGAAAGCAAGCCCTCTGAAGTTGGTGAAACCTTTAAATTGAGATGTTAAAAAGTCCTGGTAGGAGAGTATACCAGGCAATGTGATTGCAAGTCTGGTACTCACACCCAATTGCCCATAAACAGTAAGAGTCAAGAAGGGGAAAGAAAACCTCATAGGTGTTTGACATCCAGGGAATCATACCCCCTGGACTGGAAAGTTGAATAAATTGTGAAAGTCAAGGAGAGGAAGATAACCCCTTTACAGTGTGAAATCCAGGGGAAGGGAATCATACCCCCTGAACTGGAAAGTTGAATAAATTGTGAAAGTCAAGGAGAGGAAGAGAATCCCTTTACACTCTGAAATCCAGGGCAAGGGAGCCATGCACCCTGGACTGGAAAATTACATATTCTAGGAAAAAGAACTACGATTGTGAAATTGTGAAAATCAAGAAGACAAAGAGAACCCCCTTAAGTGTGTGAAATCCAGCGGAACAAAGCCATGCCCTTGGATTGGAAAGTTCTATATTGTGGAAAATCGAAGTAAAGAAAGTAAGAATATCCTGGCAGGACAATACACCAGGTAAACTGATTTCATGTCTGGGACCCGCACCCAAAAATAGACTGTGAAAGTAAATAACTTTAAATGTGGGAAAACACAAGGGAAAAGGGATTTATACACCCTAGACAAGGAAATAGGAAACTGTGGAAAAGAAACCAAGGGAGGAACCATATCCCTCAAACTATTGTGTTTGCAAACTATAAAGTGTCTGAAGAACTCAGTGGAAGAGAAACACCTCCTGAGAAGTGTGAGTGTGAACTGAAACGATTCTGAGAAAACCAAGAGCAAGGGGACCACCGCCTGAGGATTGTGGAACTTTGATTATTTGTTTATTTTGCACCTTTTGGAACTTTGAGTTGGAAATTTGAAAAAATCTACAGATGCCCAATTGAAAGACAATATCCCTTTGCACTTTATTTTGAGTTTACCACGTAAGGGTCTGGTCAGGATTTTGGACACAGATCGAGAACTCATTACTTTTGAACATTCTGACTTCGACATCCTTTAGTTTGGTTGAGGTAGGGCAACCCCTCGTAGTGATAGGGTGGGATAGGTCTTTTTACAACCCTCTTTTTTCTTTAATAAAAGTCTATAGCAACCATCACAAAGGGCCTCATTACACGGTAGGCAGTAAACCATGGTGCTATTAGCACCATGGTTGCCGCCGGTACCATACCGGTACCACCATGGAGGAAAGGGGAATTACCACCCCATTCCAAGGTTGGCGGGCGGTAATTCCCCCTTTCTCCATGGCCCTTCCCCATTCCCATTTTTGCCTCATAGTGCATAATGGGAATGGGGAAGGAGCTAATTATGGTACCGCAAATTGCGGTACCGTAATTAGCACCAAGGTCCCTTTGCGGGTCCCAACTTTAACAGCTGGTCTACACCAGCTGTTAAGGTTGGGTCCCGCAAAGGGACCTCGTAGTAAGGCAGTAAGTGTTAACGGTCACCGGTACCCTTACCGGTGACCGTTAACCCTTACCGCCTTCCGTGTAATGAGGCCCATTGTCCCTGTGTCCGAGTTTTACTCCTGAAGTCATACAATTGTCAAAATTGATTGTTTCAAAGTCTTATGTGATTGCCTTGACAAAGCCCAGCAGGGCAAAACTAATGGCCATGTAGACAGCAAGATTGTGAACTTGGTTTGTTTATGGACTTAATCTATTAGGATGCAAGATTGGGCAAGATTGTGAACATTGGACACATCATTTAATATAGGTTTATTCATGGGCTTGGTCTATTAGTTTTGACACAGTTATTTGTCACTTTACTAGTAAGCACTTATATAGTTTAGCACAAAGTTGTGTTTATAATCTGCAATGAACTTTACAAAGAAGTAAACAATTTACTTGTATAATTCGATTAATGGAGTTGCAATTGGCTTCTTTTTAGTAAGAGCGCTTGCAATGGAGACATTCTTACCTTGTGCTGAACTATACACTAGCACGAGGTTGTGTGCTAGCATCTCCTTAGCAAAGCAGCACTACACTCTTTAATTTATATACTACTATAGGTGATGCGCAGCCTAACAAGCTCTGACGACCCAATCACAGGATAAGATGACTTTCAAGGTATGGTTTGCTCATCTAAATGAACAGAAATATCCCGAGAAAGTAGCTCTTCAAATAGAATTTGAGGGTTTATGTGTTTCCACTGATAACACCATATCAAAAAGCCAATTAAAATGAGCATTCACAAGGACTGAAAAAACAAAGTCTATTTTACTTTGAGAATGTCACAGGCAAATGCACTCATTTTCTCCAATGACAGAAAGCAATGTTGTAGGAGGGTGTTGGAGAAGGGTTCTGGGAGGGCGTGGGGGAGGGGGTGATTCCTATATATCCCATTGACTTAATAAAACATAACCAGATATAAAATTCCTGTGACAGGCTTCATTGTGAAGGATAGATTATTCACTTGTAATGATTGAAAAGAAACCTACTAGAGCCATAGTTCAGTTCTGCAAAGCAGTATACAATTATGGCATGTCAGGAACATCGCAGCAAACTTGATAAGTTATTCTTCTAAAGAAAGGGAGCACCAACGAAAATCAGCTCTATAAAGAAAATAAACAAGATGTCATTTTTTTTTATTTAGAAGCTAAACAATTACTCTTGAGATGAGTTGGCTGCTTGAAGTAATTACTGGTTGCAAGTCGAGAAAGAGGGTTCGTTTGAGCATACACCAACTCTCTTTCTCGGCTTGCAACCATTCATTATTTCAAGCAGTGGAGGTATCTTAATTTTAATTGGATGTCTACCAAATGCGAAGGCACCGATCAAGACTACAGATCTGCTTAATGTGGACTGGAAAGGGAGGTTGCTAAGCATATTAGAGTGCGCCAGGGAGGGAAGCAAGTAAAGGGAAGATGATGATAATTTTGCTGATTGTAACACTAGTAAACCAGTACGAACACAAAAATGACTTCTTGAACTATAACCTAGCCAATCTTTTTGTTTCATCTGCCCACAACAACCCCACTGACTAACTGGTGCCTCTTCTAACAAGTAACACTAATACAAATAAATGCAAAACCTTATGAACTAAGGAAAAATAAATGCACAGCCACACAACACAGGATATAATATGACGTGTGTTTTTTTACTGAATTCCAAAAAAACATATACGTGATGAAAACAAAGTAAGTCCTGTAGCCATTGCTCAATAATTGGCCAACACATATTTACCACACAAGACCATTCTAAAATTCCACTGTAAGTGGGTGAGGCAGAGGGCAAGAAGAGTAAGTGTAATGGGGATAAGCCGTGTGCCACCACCACCTCCCCACCCCGCAAATCCAAGGGACCCAGGGGAAAACTCCTTTAGTCCTTGCATTCTGGGCACCCAGTAGGGTCGCCACTGAAGGAATTAATTAAGTAATCAGATGTATACCTGCCACCAGGCATACCTTGATGTTATACTAATGTATCAACATTACATTGAACTAACACCGTCATGGCAGTGGTGGGTGTATGCCCAAAAACCCCAGAATTATAGCCTTCCAGGTATTCAAGGTTACCAACACGACATAGAGGTGAATGTAAGCACCACCTTGTACTTGTATGACCACATTTGTATCCTAGGGGCGTATTAAGGCATTGGCAAAAGTGGCACCGCCCAGACCCCAAAATGAAGGCTCTACAGTTTCTGAATGTAGTGCTTACTGACCCCCCACCCCCTTCCTGTGCTCTGCATTGGCTGCATCCCCTATTTATGTTTTGTTAGAGTGCCATGACAGTGACCACTATTTATGGGGAGGAAGTTTGTTTTTTAATATTTGATGAAGGTTACATTTTACTTCAGTGGTAATCGCTAAGATATGATTCGAGTATGTGAGTAGTTATTTCATGAAGTGTTTCAAACAGGGCCATGATTTATTTATTAATTATATTTGTGTAGCGCCGAGATCCGTGGGTATCACAGCGCTTGTACCGGAGTAGGTAAAACAAGGACTGGATGCAGGTATATATGGAAATAGCAAGAGAAACATTAGTCGTATTTGTGAAACAGCTAGGAATTTTCCAAGTTTTCTGAACATGCGAAAGAAAGTTGCATTTTTGATAGTGGGGTAGGGTGTTCCAGAGGGTGGGCGTCATGACACAAATGCTAGAGCCTCCGCTTGTTTATTTTTGAATCTGGGAGTTTGCAAAGAAAGCTGGAAGATGACCGTAGAGAGGGCACGGAAGGTTTATTTATTCCGCATTTGTTAGGCACCTATACAATAGAATATTGTTTCAAGGTGCCACAGGTTTGGTGGAGATGCAACAATTAAGGTAGGAGGGAGCAACATTATACAAAAAACAGTGCATGATAGTGAAGATTTTTAACTCGATTCAGGCTTAAATGGGGAGCCAGTGGACGTCATGTCTTGTTGATGAGATCTGGGCCGAACACCCTAGGCCTGTGGCTGCTCTGAGGGCCTTGTTTTGCAATAGTTGCAGTTTGGATAGGTTCTTGGGAGTGGTGCCTGATAGTAGAACAATGCAATAGTCCAATTTTCTGCCTACAGCTATATCTAGCAAGAGTTAAGCAATTGTCATGTGCGAGAAATTGTCTGCTCAGACTAATGATTTGATGGGCTGTAGAAGATGCCAAAGCACTGAAGTGTTTGTTCATGTTGAGTACATATACAGTCTTTACATGCTTCAAGATCGGGATGGGGGTGCCGTCAATAGAGATCCAGTTGTTTGAGACAGTGAAGGGAACCTACAATTACAGTTTTGTCATCGTTGAGACGGAGGTTGTGGCCGGCCATTCAATTTTGGATGATAATGTAGATCCTGTTGATGTAGTCAGTGTCATGGGATTGATTTCCTGTAATGGGTAAAAGGATTTGGGTGTCGTTAGCAAATTTGTTATAAGGAATGCCCAGGGTGATTGAGTGGTCGAAGAGGGGTTTGGTGTAGGTATTATGGAGAGTTGGAGAGATGCGGGAGCCGTGTGCGACACCGAAAGAGACACCAATGGGGTCTGCTGAGCCATAACCAATGAAGATCCTAGAGGTGCATTCGCTTAAAAGGGATTTGATCAGCATGGAGGCCTCCATGGAGAATAAGAACTTAGTGGAGAAGGGCTGGCACAGAATGTCGGGGTCGACAGCGTCGAATGCAGCAGAAAGGTCAAGAAGGAGCAGAATAGCAAGGTTGCTAGAGTCACCCATTTTGTCCAGTTGGATTTAGAGGTCAAGGAGGGCTGTTTCTGTGCTCTGCTTGGGACGAAAAGCCTGATTGTCATGATGCAAGCAGGTTATGAGATTCCAGGAAAGATTGGATCTGGGCGGATGCCATACAATCCAGTATTTTGAGGAAGAAAGGGACTGATGAGAGTGGTAGTTGGTTGGTATGGAGGTGTCAAGGGATGTTTTTTTGAGGGGTGGAGTGACCCAGGCTTCCCCGAGGCAGGTGGAGAAATTGTTGGTGGAGAAGGAGGCATTGATGAAATGGAGATAGTGGGAGCAAGAGTTGCTGCGCACACTTAAACAATATGAGCGTGGCAGGTGTCTTCTTTGCATTTGGAGCGTTTGAAAAGTTGGATGTTTTTGAGAACTACCAAAGGAGTGACTGGAGAAAAACTGAAAGGAGAGGGGTAGGTTGATCTGTGTGCAAGGAGTGAGTGGGCATGCTTGAAGTGGGTGGTTTTGAAGCAAGTGCGATATTTTTGTGGCAATTTCATCTCTCAATGTGTCAGTTCTATTAGCTAGGGCAATTTGGATAGCTGTACACAAGGCATTGTCAGGGTGGGTTTGAGGGTGGTGGGGACAGGATTTTCGAATTCTTTATGGATGGCGAAGAGCTCTTTGCAGTTAGAGTTAGCAGCCAAAGCCAACTCCTACAATACTAGAATACTTGCAGCTATCAATGATTTTTTGTAGATTTTGGCAAGAGTGATGAAGGCTTCATGGTTGGCTGTAGTGCGGTGCTTTCTCCAAACATGCTCAAAAGATCATTTTTGTCTGCAGAGTGTGATCAGTTCATCAGAAAGCCAAGAGTTGGGGAGTCTATCTCGTTTAGGGATTTGGGATTTAATGGGGCATGCTGATCTACGGTGCACAAAAGAGCTTAATTGTAGTGGGTGGCTAGGGCCTTTGGATCATAACTGATGGGTTTATGGGATGAGAGCAGCCTTTGAAATGTGGGAGCCAGGATGTCTGCCATAAGTCTTCAGGTGTTGGGAGCTAGTATGGGGGGTGGAGGAGTGGTGTGGATAGGGGGTGGGTGGAAGTGGGACTTGGACATTTATTAGGGAGAGGTCAGACCAGGGCACTGGGCTAATGGTGGTGATGGTAAGGGTGGTATTGAGTGTAAGGATCCAGTCCAGGATATGACCTTTGCTGTGAGTGGGAGTAGTAACCTGTTGGGAGATATTCATCTCAGCAAGAGACTTAGTGAAGGCTGAAGCTCTGATGTCTGATGGGTCGCTGAGCCCTAGGTTACAATTCTGTTGGCAGTTAGACGAGACCAATTGCAATGTCTTTTTTTGTGGAACAGGGGAATCTTCATCTAAAGCGGGTATCGTGCAGGATTTACTTTGTATTCACTTTTGAATTAACACATTTAATATGCATGGCCTGATATTAAAAGACATTTTCATACACAATCTGTGCTTTTGCAAATATGGAGCATGTGCAGACTGCAGTTTGCACAGTTGTGTATTTGACAATATTTACAAAAGCTAGCTCTGAGTGTATAAATACATAAGCACACTTTGCGTGCCTTCTGTGTATCTGATATAAACTCTGGGCATAATATATGTCATGTATGTTGACTTATACCACACACAGTTACCATTTGCATGGTCTGCAGGCACTCACTTGCTCTGTAAAAAAAGATGGTGGAATGAGTTAGTGAGGTAAGAGGGATAGGATAGATGTTGTGGTCATCTGGTGATGCTTGCAGAACCAGGAGAAACTGGCGTCTGTGCGTGTCTGCTTTCTAATTGTGGATTGATTGTGTGCACTGGCTTATTGTATCTGGAGGGGAAAGGCCCAGGGTCTGGGATTATTTGTTGTTTGCGGATGTTTGTTGTGGTCGATGTGTGGTTTCGTGTGTAGTGTGGCTGGCCCATTAGGGTACGTGTGGTACTTGGGAGGTATGCAGGAGAGGAGCCGTAGCGGGGATACAATATATATGTTACCAAAAGAAATCAATATCCACCGCTTCATAGTCATGGGTTGAAGATCTAAGGTGAAATGTGGTGTGATGTAATGTAAAGCGGTCTGCTATTTTGTGCTGACCTTGCTGTGCGTGGCTCTGGAAGAAAAGAGGGAAGGGGGTTGTTAGTGGGATTGTGGGAAAGGCAGATGAAAAACCTGTGGTGT
This sequence comes from Ambystoma mexicanum, assembly GCF_040938575.1. Classification (NCBI taxonomy): domain Eukaryota; kingdom Metazoa; phylum Chordata; class Amphibia; order Caudata; family Ambystomatidae; genus Ambystoma; species Ambystoma mexicanum. The sequence continues at coordinate 858,899,185 of NC_090931.1, read as the reverse complement.
TGGTAGGAACAGGTCAGAAGTATGCTGGTCCTGAGTGCCAATCTGTTTTCTATGGGTTTGGTGGACACACTTGGGAGTATGTTTTCCAAAGGGGTGAGCCAAAGATAGACAGCAGCACTTTGGATCTGGTTAGCCGCTGATGTCGGTTATTCGACACAGCTAAGGAGGAGAATTTAGTTATTTATCAATTAGCGTTTTTGTGTGACTCTGGGCCTGTGGCAGCTGTTCCAGGGGGATTTGTATGTGTAGTGTAAGGTGATAGGAGATCTTATAGGGAGTGGGTTACCTGTGGGAGGGAGGATAAATAACTTACATGGCACAACAACCTGTAGTCCTCCCTTCACACCCACTTCTGTCCTCTTGTAGAGAGGTCCTGTTTTACTTTCTTACATTGCCACTGTCAATCCCTGCCCCTCCCTCTCTCTCTCTCGCTCTCCAATAGATACATTGCTTCCTATGTGCAACAAGGGTCTGGGAATTGGAAGAATGGGTTAGGAGGCAGTCTGGAGGCCCACTCATTACCATAATCTAAATGTTAAGGATCATGGGAGGCATTTCTTTAGGGAAAGTGCTGCTTGAGATATCAGGGACTTTTGCCCTTCAGGGTAATGAATGCCTCGCAGAAAGCCGCACACTTCTCTGACACAGTGCCCACAGTGATAGGTCAAAAGGAAATTCCCCCACTGGCCAAAACTCACTTGGTGTTTTGAGCAACTACAGAGGGGTGGTTTCAAAACGATGCTGAAACCTTGCAGGGTGTTCTTCATGAGGAAATGAGTAACATGAAAGATAAAAAGTGAATTGTGGATTCCTCGAAGTCCCCCACAAGAATCATCCCTTCGCCATGGCATTGGGAGGGTGAACAGAAGCATGCCATGGCCAAATAAACTGTGTTTGGGTGGGGAGATGGGCTGGGCAGTCCAAGAACAATGCAATCTCGAATTTGCATTATCACTGGCCCCATGCCAGGCGATGATCTCTGCCCAAGCTCCATGAAAAAGCTTTTTGCAATTGTAAAATAATGAAACCAGGGTAGAGGATGGTATGCAGTACTCATCTAATTTTAAGGGATGTACTCCCAGAGATAAGGAGGGGCTTTCAAGAATTATCAGATGCACCTGCCTCCCCCCTCCCCTCTCAACACCAAACTGGGCCTTACTTCCCTGGCGAAAGAACAGGGGTGAACAGAAATCAGTGGAAAGCAGCCCAAGATCACTGCAGGTTACTGGAGAGGAGAGCGTGTGGTGCCAGGAGGTCCAGATAAGATAATAGGGCATCTCAAGGAGCGGGAAGAAGTAAGGTTGTCCCTAGCACCCACAAAGCAGCTGTGAGGCATCTGCCTGTGGCAGAGAGCCTAGGGAAATGCTAAGCCTTAATTAAGCATGACTAGAGACAAAGACCAAACAAAAAAGCTGAACCGCCAAACAAGAATGGAGACATACGCAACTGGAGGGTCGAATGGGCAGACCCCAGGAGAGGCAAAATGAATGGGGGAACTGGAGGAGAGAAGAGATAGGGAATCACGGGCATCCTAGGACGTACTAAGAGCAATTAATGCGGCTAAGAGGCAGCTGAAAAAAAGAATAAAGGCAATGGGCCTGGACGTAGGGCACCTGAGACAAGGGGCCTCATTACGAGAATTGCGGAATGGGGTAACGGGCTTCGCTAATGGTGGCGGGCCCGTTAACACCATGCCGCAATATAACGAGGTCCCCTCGTGCGATCCGGTTAGGAGGCCTTGTAAAACCAGGCATCGTTACTGGGTCCCGCAAGGGGACCAGGGAGCTAACAACGGGCCGGTCGTAATCGGCCCCTTGTTAGCTCCCTCTCCCATTCCCATTGAGCCCTATGGGGGCTCAAATGGGAATGGGGAAGGTCCGGGTCCGGATTCCCAGAGGGAGGAATTACCGAGCCCTCCGAACTGGGAATGGCCCAGTAATTCCCCATTCAGGGAACCCGGTAAAGGAGTCCAGTTTGGCGGCAGCCATGGAGCTAATAGCTCCATGGCTGCCGCCAAACTCGTAATGAGGCCCAAGATCTACATAAGGTCAGCTCAGGGATCTGGGAGACAGAAGACCGCATTTCAGCAATTGAAGACACTGTGAACCCCATACAATGAGATACACAAGCCCTTCTGAAGAGAATGGAACAACTAGAGAGCAGGATTAAAGACGCGGAAGGAAGGTCATGAAGAAACAACCTGCAGTTGGGCGGCCTACTGGAGATGGCAGAGGGTCCCTCCATGGAACTGTTCCCAGAACAATGGATTCAGGGATGGATGAAACTGCAGGGTATATCCAAATTTTTCTCCATTGAGTGTGCCCACAGAGTACCAAGCAGGGAACCACCTCCGGAGGCCCCACCCAGGTAAGTTATTGCCAAGCTTCTGAATTACCAGGACAGGGATGTGACCATAAAATAAATGGCAAGAAAGAAGGGCCTACTGGAGTACAATGGTGTAAAGGTAACAGTCCTTATTTCATTTATTTATATTTGTCTACTATTTGTTCTTAAGTTTAAAGTCAGTTTAGTTTCAAGGAGTGAAAAAAAAGATTAGTGCAAAAGCACATGTTCAGCTATTCATGATTTTGATTCGCTAGTTGAACAGGGAAGACACTGTTGGTACAGATGGCATCTAAATTACTGATTAGCATGGCTCTTGTTTAACTCCAAGGTTTCCTTAGTGCAGGACAAACAATCCACCTTAGCAGCTTCAGCATGTTTATCTATGTTGACAAAGTACAAAGTTCATTTTGCTCTGCTGGCGCCGAAAACACAAATTCTAACATGGGACAGAAAGCAGGAGTTAATCAAAATGGCGAATAACTTAAAATGGCGGCGTAGTCAGCCTATTTCAGGTTCATTCGAATGTGATTTACAGTACGATGCGAATGTGCTTAGGCCAATGTTTACTATCAGGCTGTATTCATGCAAAATATACTTTTACAAACCCTCCTTTTGGCCTAAGCCAAGAGCATTACTCAAGCATTAGCATCATCAGAAAACCATGTATCATCGTCAGAACATCCTTCAAAAACATTGATCGCCATTAACACCTTTATAGTTATAGCCTGCATTACCAAGGCATTAGTAAGCTTTCTGGGCATATGTGTCTTAGGTTCTAGTTTACCAACCGCTTGTGCACAACTTCCCCCTACCATAGAACAAATGACAGGAAGACACTGTATGCAACAGCAGCAAAAGAGTACAATGCCAAGGATCACTATTAGAACTGCAAAGATTTTCTAGCCCCAAGATCGTAACAAGTGCCAGAATCATGTGTCAATATTCCAGTTTCCCTCTGGAACATGTACTTCAGTACTTAAGGTGTGCAATTTCTTAATTGCCTTAAATATGGTGGGGGCGGAATCGGGTACAAAAACACAACACGCAGATCCCACCATTTTGCACACCTCACCACGCTCAGCTAGAATGATGTCTTGCACCATCCTATTTTGAAGAGCCACTAATCTAATAGCCTTTTACTCTAGTGTCATGTTGTATAGGATGTCAGTGGTTTCATTGATGGTTTTCTCTAAAAACCCTCACCAGTTTTCTAATATCTTGTGAGTTTATTATCTGTCCCCAAAATGGCACAAAGAATTTAGCAACATCACCCAGAATCCGTGAGGGAGTGTCACCATCCTCATCCCACCTGGGACGAGTTCTAGAAACTTCAGCAGTGGTGGTGACATATGCACCTGGTAACAATATACCTAAATAACAAGTACCCTCCCAATCTCTTGCCAACCAAGGATATGCTTTATTACCACAAACAAAGTAAACGGGATCTCCTACATATAGAAGTCTATCATCATTAGTTAACACAGCAACGTTCGTACATCCCTTAAATGTACCCATTGGTTGGGAACCCTCTCTTTGTATGCAAAATGAAACAGAGTTTGGACTATGATTAACAGTATAGGAAGGAGGCATGGCATACCTATTACCAGTGGGAGCCATTTAAAGGGTAATCATTGATTGGACAGGTCTGGAAAGTCTATCAGAAGGCCTAATAGAAGCAACATTTAGCTTGCTCCTATTCCCAAACAGAGAACATCCTAAAGGTGCTAAAACTCATTTTTCAAACTCATTGAGATTAGTCCCATCAAAATTCCCAGTGACACTATCATTCCATCGGCCAAATAATAATGCCCTAAGCCAAGCATAACATGCAGTAGTTAGAGGGAGTGGATCTATATACCAGCCCAATCCCTTTTCCCCATGTTGTGGCAGATGTGAACATATCCAACAATTGGTCTTATTCAGAATGTCATGGGTTGCGTTCATGATCATGAAGAGGGTGTTGTTATAATAACCCCCTCTATGTTGGAGGTCTCGAGGACGAAGAGTGTGCTAATGCACATAAGGTGGAGACACAATGGAGACACTTGCAGTTGGCAATAAAACATCAAACGGATGTACACTCTCCAGATACCAAAACCTGAATGTCAATGTAATTACAATACAAGCTGTTATTGTGATCAGTATCCATTTGGTCCTCAGGGACCATGACCCTCGATGGGCAGACTCATTATCAGCAAAATGATCAAGATGCTTTTTAGTACGAGAGGCCCCAAAAATAGGGATAGTTTCTCAGTGTCTGTTAAGAAGCCTCACTGTTAGGCGCTTTTAGTTCATCCGTGCGTGGCACTTGACCACGCAGCCTATCTTGATTGAAGGTAACCTTGCTGGTCCCTGCCTCTTATTGTATGGAGCAGAGGAATGACGAGGGAGTGGCTCAACAGTGGTTTCTTGTGGGTTTCTTGTGGGTTTCTTGTGGGCACAGAATCCTAGCTGTACTTTCCTATTCTATTACATTAATGTAATGTCAGCAAGCCCTAAATCTAAATCCTGTTCCATGGTCACAGATCGTACCTTGCAACTCCAGGTACTGAATGGTAGGTGAACAAAGCGTTGTCGTTTCCTGAAGAAGATGAAGAAGCAGGAACAAGATTGATCGACGGTGAAGAAGAAATTGAAGAAGCAGCAATCTCCCCAGGCTCCACAGGGTCAGGAAGGACTTTCAAAGAAGAAGCAATGATCTCCTCAGGCCCCACAGGCTCAGGAAGGACCTTCGTGACACCCTTGGTGTCAATCAAAGCAGGCTCATTGTGAGCGTCGGGATCATCAATTCCCCTCTCCTGCTCTTCATCATAGGGCAGAGGAAAAGGAATCCTCTTTGCATGTATCGCGTGGATCCAGTGTTTCTTTCCGGCCACTCGTACTGTGGTTTGTGTAGCCAAAATGATCTGGTGTGGTCCTTTCCAACGAGGTGCAAAGCAAGTGCCCTTCTCAAAATTCTTCACCAGGATCCACCGACCAGGTCGGAGTTGATGACCTGGACCCTTGTATTTTACAGGGAGGGCTGCTTGTACCTGTTGGTGAATCAAACGCAAGTTTTGAGTCAACTGATCACAATAGTAAGCCAAAAGCGCATACTCATTTTCTTTCAACTGCTTGGGCCTTGGTGCTCTCCATACATTGGCTGGTCTCCCGTTGTCAATCTGATAGGGGGAGAGCCCTGTCTTTGATTGTGCAGTTGTCCGCATTGATGGTAAAGCCATTGGCAAAGCGTCAGGCCATTTCAGATTGCTGTGCGCACACAACTTGGCAATTTTGTTCTTTAAAATTCTGTTATGGCGTTCCACAAGGCCGGCACTCTGAGCATGTCTGGCCGAGTGGAACCGTTTATCAATCTGTAATCCTGCACATACTTGCAGGATGACAGCAGTGATAAAATGTGGACCATTATTGGACCAAATTACTCTCGGCAAGCCAAACCTCGGAAAATATTCCTTAAGCAGAGTCTTTGCCGTTTGACATTGCTGTTGCATCTTTCAGTGGGAAAGCCTCAACCCATTTGCTAAAGGCACAGATCACAACTAGGACATCTCTATAGTTTTGGCAACATTCCATCTCAATTAAATCAAAATGGATCACCTCAAAAGGCATGGAGGGGCGACCAAAGCTGCCCTTCGGTGTCGGTATTCCCTTTCCAATGTTATGTTGCAAGCATATCATGCAACTCTGGACCAAACGTTCAGCAGTTTTCTCGATATTAGTGTTATACAAGATGGGATCTAACTTTTGGCAAATCTTTTTGGCACATATATGTGTTGGGCCATGAGCCATGGTAACCATAGAAGTGACATATGCATTGGGTAGCATCCATCTTTGCTTCTCATTATCCACCCTACAACCCTCATCATCTAGACCCGCTGGACCCTGAGCCCACTGTTTGATTTCTTCTGCAGTAGCTTCAGCCTGAATTTCTTTTATACAGCTAATACCTTCGTCCATCATACAAGTGTCAGTAACTCACCTTGTTGGATCGAGCACATACATCTTTGAGTGCAAATCAATAGCAGTCTGTTTGGCTAATCTGTCAGCAAAAGCGTTCAATTTTCCTACATCATCTGTCATTTTCTGTTGTGCGGGACACTTCATTATTGCTAGTTGCATAGGAAGCGCAAGTGCTGACAGCAACCGGACTATCAGAGTGCCATGTTGAATTTTTTTCCATGTGAAGTCAAAAATCCTCTCTCAGCCCATAGTCGACAAAAATTATGAACCACCCCAAATGCGTACTGACTATCTGTATATATATTTACACTAAGCCCTTCAGAAATTTCACAAGCTCTTGTTAGCGCAATAATCTCTGTGTCCTGCGCAGGATTATGCAGAATTAGTTTAGTCTCTACAATAGTGCTTAAAGTGGTGATTGCATAAGCAACGATGGATGTACCATCTGGAAGTTTAAAACAGGAGCCATCACAGAATAGCTCCACTTGTGGATTCTTTGAGGGTGTATCAATTAAATCAATTCTGCCCTTTGTTTCTTGTTCTGTAATAAAGAGGCAATCATGTGACATTTAGTCACTGCAATCTTTTGCTTGTGGAGAAGGCAATAATTCAGCCGGATTCAATGAACAACATCTCTTAATTTGAAAATGTGGTGCAAATAGAATCAGCTTTTATCGTGTTGATCGGGCTGATGGGTGATGTTCTGCATTCTGTTTAATAGAATGTCTACAGAGTGGGGTAGCATCACGGTTAAAGAATGACCTAAAATCATACCCTCACTTTGTTTCATGGACGCAGCAGCAGCGGCTACAGCTCTCAAACATCTTGGCAAAGCGCATGCAACAGGGTCTAACGTGGAGGAAAAATAGCTGCACGGCCTATTCTGTAACGCTCACCTGACTCCCGAAACGAAAAGGGAATGACCCAACAGGTAAGTCTTGACATGGAGTTTTAGCTTCCCTTTTCCCTTCTTTCTCTCACCTTTGTTCTTGTCTTTTTCTCCCTAGGCGCGGGGGCACGACTGTGAATCCGGATAGTCGCTGCTGAACATGGAGGCGCCCTGTAAAGGTGAGTAGAATGCGGCGCTGCAGCGATCGATGCGATGTGCTTTTAAAAATAAATGTCTTCCTTTTCAGGATTGTCGGCGAAATGTCTCTGGGATGCAGATTTAGCAGGTGAGGCCTTTTCCTTCTTCTGTTCTCTTGTTCCCTTCCTTTGCAGGTGATTCAGGATGCTGGCAGGTGTGGCAGAAGTCAAGATGCAGGAGCAGACACGGTGAGCGTCCAGCTGCTAGATGCAGAACAACGCGAAGCACGTGTGGCTGATCGGGTGTGGTTTAAATAGCCTTGGAAGAAGTTCCTAGAATGTGTCCTTCCTCCAATCAGGTATGTATCCTTCCCCGACCACGCCCGGGTGGTTAATGAGTCCCACAGGTAAAGTAGTTGCTTTCAGGCCTCAAGGAGGCCGGGGTTCTGCAGCATGGTCTGCATCAGGTAAGTGCACCCAAACACTTTCATAATGAGCCTGGCGCCTATGGCGCCAGGACTGACGTTTTCTATGAGCCTGGCGCCATAGGCGCCAGCACACTGTCCAAATAGCCCCTATAAGGGGTTGCTGGGACCTTCCCCGGGGACTTGATGTCCGCTTTCGGGGACGCAGGGCCTGAGCCGGCTCCCCGGGAGCGGGCATCGTGACAATTCTTGCCCCATGTTCCTGTGTCAAAACAGCCAAAGCACATGCATCACGTTCATTCACATACAAAAGAAAGCCTTTCTCGTAATTTGGTGTGCCCAAAACTGGTGCTGAACACAGCGCATCCTTAAGCAGAACAAAAGCGTTTTTGGCAATCCATGTTCCACGGAAAAGGCAAAGAAATGTCCTTCTTTGTCAGTGCCAACATAAGTTTTATCAACAAAGAAAAATTCGGGATCCACTGTCTACAATATGAGGCCATGCCTATTAAAGCTCTGATCTTGTTCTGTGTATTTGAAACAGACATATCAGAGATGCTTTGTATCCGTTCAGGTGTCAGTCTTCTTCCCTCCTTTGACAGGAAATAGCCGAAATAGGAGACCTCCTGTTAACAATACTGAAACTTATTCAACAAAGCTTTATGCCCATGCTCTGCTAAATGAATAGGCAGCAACATGGTGCCCTCTTTTCAAGCAACTTCAGAATCAGCAGCTAGAAGTAGATCATCAACATATTACAACAATGTGCAAGTGAAAGGTAACTGAAGCGTATCAAGCTGTTCTTTCAATGCTCTACTATGGATGCTTGGGCTCTCAGTATACCCTTGCTGCACATGAGTGAATGTGAACGAGCGTCCCCCTAGGGTGAACGCGAACAAATATCTGCTATCAACATGCACGGGGATACTAAAGAAAGCGTTCTTCAAATCCACAACACTAAAATGTGCAGCCGTGGCTGGAATCACAGTCAGAATTGTGGTGACATTGGGCACAATTGGAAACTGTGGAGCAACAACCTTAGTAATTACATGCTAATCAATAATAAAACTAAAAGGAATCACATTATCCCCTTTCTTATAGACTAGTAAAATCGGGCTATTACACACGCTTCCTGCAATTTCCTCAATTACACCTCAGTGCACGAAATCAGAAATAATACTCTTCAAAACCTGTTCAACTTCAACCGAAATCTTATACTGTGGAATACGCAGCAATTTAACTCCTGGTTTCAACACAATTGTAACGGGTTCAATTTGTAAAATTCCAATGTCATTATCATTAACTGCCCATAAACATGTTGGAACCTTATTCAATTCAATTGGTAAAGGCATAGACAAAAATTGTGGAACGGAAGTTTGTTGGGGCGAAATCGTTAAGTACACTCCATCTGGAGAACAGTAAATCACAGCATTAAATTCCTTTAATAAATTCAATCCCAACAAATGGACAAGAATCAATGTATGGTCCCAGTGAAGTTGGTACCGGCAGAGAAACCAGACTTGCCACTGGCATACCAGAGAACCCTACAGAAATGTTGTTCTGCCCTGACAGCGGAATATCTGGAACCCGTGAATGATCAATAGAACACTTCTATGCTCCTGTATCTATCAAAACTAGATGCTCCCTATTCCCCACCTTCATTTCAACGTAGGGCCCTTTCTGATCAACGGGAATAGGTATCGGTTCCAGACCCTGCTTCGGGCTGTCCTAACGGAACAGTATATCGTCAGATCCAAAATCCTCAGAAAAATAGCCATTTGAAGGATTATCAAAAATACCCCCACTAGTAACACTCTGTTGCTGATTATCTTGTGCTAGTGTCTGTTGATTCTGTGAAAAGTGAGTTCTACCATGAAGCCCTATCCCAGGACGGCCACTGGATTGTCTACCCATGGCACCATATGTGCTATTCGATCTCTTCTGAAGGATCGGGCATTGTGCTCGCCAATGACCCTCCTGTCTACAATATGCACACTGGTTCATATGTACAGGACCCAGTTGTGTGCAACCCTGTGGTGTAAATTGACCTCTGAACTGTGTATTCCCACCTCTGGCTCCTCTAGCTATTTGCTTCAATAATACTCTAGTTTTCAGATCTCCCTTCCTCTTTTCCACCTTCTCCTTCTCTGTATTAACCCTATTTTCATAGTACTGAGCTATGTGTAACACTTCAGATTGTGATTTTGCGTGTCATGCACTCTCAGAAGTCATGATCTATGATTGGATTTCAGGCAATAATACACGCACAAACTTATCAATGAACAGCCTCTTTCCTGGCTCTGTACTTAAGTCTTGCCCACTAAAATCTGAAAATACTTGCTCAAATCAGTTAAAATACTCAGTTGCACCCTCTGACTTCAATTGCATGCAAGCCGTAAGCTTATCCCATATGATTCTTTTTTCAGGAACCAGAGTTTGCAATTTTGTCACTATTCTATCTGGCAACATCAGTATCACCTGTGGCGGTTTCTCACCGGCATTCCTTTCCCCATCTACCCGTACTAAGGCATCCCATCTATCACCCATCCCTGCCTGATCGTCTACAGTTCTAATCTGCTTCCACAAATCAGCAGGAAGGATCACGGGAAACAACAAATCTATATCACCCAGCGTGAAAACTGATGAATGCAAAACAGATTACGTTTCTTTATAAAATCCTGTTGGATTTTTCCTAATATCTGGAGTTGATTGCCTAATGGTATTCACTTCCTGTCTAGAAAACGGAACATGGACAAACTGTGAGGCATAATGTGCTTCAATAGTAATGGCAGGTGTTCCTGCTGCAGCACTAGCTGGAATCTCTACTTTTGGAACAAATGTCAGAGGAAATGCCCTCATCGGCAATTGTAAAGTAGGCAAATCTGAACGTCTATTAAGCAACAAAGCTAAATCAACTGACAAAGTAGTCAATGCAGCATCGGGCGAAAATGCCCTTTTATAATTAACCATCAAATCTGCATGACAACCTTCCTTTCTCTTCATAAATTCATCTTGTAGATGCTCTATCATCACCTGTAACACTTTCCTTTGCATTGCCGGAGCATACTGACTAAACGTGTCATGCACTTCAATGGGAGAAATTGAAACATCCAAAATCCATGTAAGAGCGTCTCTTGTGCAAATGCGCATTTCTTCACTCATTGATTTCAATGGAGGAAGAAATCACTTCTGCACATATGAAGCTTGCTGTTCATTACCATCCATTTCATCTTCCTGTAATCGATCTAGCTCCCTTTTAAACTCAAATACCTTCTCTACATGCTCATATACTTTATCTGCAGTGTCCCTTGAGCGGGCAAATACATTAAAATGCCTCAGCCCCTATAAGACCTTCATGTCCGTTAAATCACTCCATATATCAGCTAAATACGTTCCTATCCGTTCTATCAAAATATTCTGTTCAGGAATACCCCTTTGGTCAGAAATCGCAACTAAAACAGATGGTTCATCACCCTCTTGTATGCACTTTTTAGCCCACATATACAATTCTCTCTTTCTGCCTTTAGATACTGTACCACAAGTCACTATTCTTGGATCAGCTCCCGCCCCTTCAACCACTACAGGTGGAGCAGAACCACTTGGCAAAGGGTCAATAGATAGCAGAGGCAATACGGCTGGCGGCGCAGACGGAACTATGGGGACGGCAACTGTTGGCAAGGGTGCAGGAGGGGGAACAACAATGGGAGGAAGATGAACAACAATGGGAAGAGGAGGAACAACAACGGGAGGAGACACATAAGGAGGTGGTGCAGTTGAAACAGTTCTACGTTCATTCAATAATTTACTGATGTATGAAAATCCTGAGAGGGATATATCTTTTGCACATCTAGTTGAAAAGCCCTATCCATACTTCTAATGGAGTCTGACTGTACCCGCTGATCATGCAACAATGCTTTCTCAGCATTCATAATGTGCCTACGTGCATGCTTTTCTCTACTTCTGAGTTGCTGCATAGCTTCCTTCCTCCAATCTCTAACTGCATCAAATGCTGCAGGCCTAGCTTTTTTTCTCAACAATACAGATTCTAAATGCTCTAGGCGGGCAATGTCAAAACTACCATAGACTGGCCACTGAAGTTCAAAAACATGTCTGGTCTATCTGTGCCAAATTTCATTATATACTATAGTTCCTAGGCCATACTTGTTTGAAAGATTGTCTCGCTCAGCGGAATAATATCCTGAAACAGGATGACAATTTCCCAGGCATATCAAATCACTGTCTTTACCTGGCGTTGTTTGTATTTTCAAAAAACAAAACTGAAACCAATATCAGGACTTTAAAGAATCAGGGCATGACTCACCTGATTTCAAAGTTCAAAGGGGTCCAATCGGATTACAAATCGTTGTGGCTGGCGTTTTCGCAAAACAAGCCTCGATACGGGGACCCTTGTCATGATGTCCTACTAAACGCTGCTCACCATCCAGGGATTGGGCGTGCAGTACTGCGGAGGAATCACGTCTCACTTTGCAGGGGCCCCGTCATTCTCTGATCCCAGTCCAGCAGCCTTGTCTTTGTCTGGCGATGTGGCATCATTCCTGAGGGTCCCTATTCGGGCGCCATCTGAAAGATTAAAAGAATATCGAGGATTAATACCACATAATAGAAATACGGCAGTCACGAGTACTAAGGTACAAGTACACTTTATTTTAGCAGAACGGTTGTCTGGCTCTCAACACCCTACAATGTGTACAAGCAGACACCGTGAGATGAGAGAGTGCTGGACATTTCAAAAACATGAGTATTTATACAGTTTTCTCACAATCCCGGACACATCGTCCAGCCCCTCTTTGTGTCATACATTTACCTAGGGTACATAGCCTTTCCACAAAACTAAGACATGTTAAAACATTCTTGAATAGCTGTTTTCTGTCAAACACTTCATATGTCTTTCAAACACTGGACACAAAGAGAACAGTCCTTATTTCATTTACTTATTTTTGTCTACCGTTTGTTCTTAAGTTTAAGTCAGCTTAGTTTCAAGGAGCGAAAACGAAGATTTCTGCAAAAGCACATATTCAGCTATTCATCATTCTGTTTCGCTATTTGAACGGGGAAGACACTGTTGGTAGAGATGGCATCTAAATTACTGATTAGCACACCTCTTCTTTAACTCTAAGGTTTCCTTAGTGCAGGACAAACAATCCACCTTAGCAGCTTCAGCATGTTTATCTACGTTGACACAGTACAAAGTTCATTTTGCTCTACTGGAGCCGAAAACACAAATTCTAACATGGGACAGAAAGCAGGAGTTAATCAGAATGGCGGATACCTTATAATGGCGGCATAGTCAGCCTATTTCAGGTTCATTCAAATGCAATTTACAGTGCGATGCGAATGTGCTTAGGCCAATGTTTACTATCAGGGTGTAGTCATGAAAAAATATACTTTTACAACAGTGGGCAGCCAATCCCAATCCTAGTCCTTATAGAAAGTATATTTAGATGTCTTCCTTAACCAATCCCAACCCTTGATAGGTTTTCTATTATTTGCCACATAGTATGACATTACCTGTGATGTATTTTTTGCATATAAGGATGTTTTTATGAGAAAATCGTTGAGAGCTTGAGCGAACGTCCATTGATGTCCATTGTAACTCCCTGTCTTAGATAATTGTTAATAAAACAGTATCTTTGCCATCTTCCTGAGTTGGTTAGATTATTTGGTGTCAGAGTTATTGTGCAACCCCATCCATTGCATGCACGTTACTAAAGGACCATAAGCTCAAGGGGATAAAGGGGGTCATATGCTGGCCTGGTCGAGAGAAGAGGGATCGAAATGGGTGACGAGCTTAAGTGACGGGGCAGAGGAGTACACTCGGAAGGGGTTAAAATTGCCCAAGCATTCGCACATTTTTACCAGGATCTGCATATAGAGAGATACCAGGTCCCTTGATGATGGGTAAAGAGAGATACTTGAGTGAATTACCTTGCCAATATTAGATGACCAATTGAGGCAGAATATGGATAGGGAGATAACGCTCAAGGAAATGCAGGATGCAGTAAACCGCCTGCAACCGGGAAAAACCCCTGGCCGGGATACCTGGATACTTGGTGGAATTCTGGAAATGCATGGGACCCATCTTTCTCAAATGGGTGCAGCTTCTCTACGCGCAACCACTGAACTGGGTGAGAGTCAACAGCCACATATCCCATACAATCCTGCTGCAGAGTGGCACACGACAGTGGTGCTCAGTGTCACCACTACTGTTCCTCATCGAAATAGCAATAGAAACCCGAGCAGAGCAGATCAGGGCAGATCAGGGCAGATCCACGGATCTGAGGGTTTAGATTGCCGAGAAACTGGGAGTACAAGGTCTCCCTAAATGCGAAGACCGCCTTATATATATGGGGAACCACGAAAGATAAGGTCGAAGGGTAATATAAATACTCAGCGAGTTTGGAAGATACTGCAGACTCAACATCAACTGGGATAAATCTGTGATAATGCTGGTGCAAGAGGGAGAAGAGGTGATACCGGTGGGTTGTCCCCTTAGAGTGGATCAGGAAGCATTGGGCTATCCTACCTATAACAGTGTTAGGGAGAGTCAATCTGCTTAAGATGTTGACTCTACCCAGACGATTATAAGTACTACAAAACCCTCCAGTGAAAATACCCGGGGGTCGGTTTGCAGGGAATTGATGCAACAATTAGGGGGATAGTATGGGGTAACAGGAATTCAAGGATTGCAATGAAGACATTGACGAGGTCAGTGTGGGAAGGAGGGGTAGGACTGCCAAACATTCGGAAAAACTATTGGGCAGCTCAATTGGTAGATACAAATTAATGGATATTTGGGGGGAGGAATCTCTCCCACACACACACCAGGTTGGAACTGGCATGTATGACTGGGAGCGACCCCATGCAGGTATTATATGGGAGCCTTGGATGGGATCGCCTTTCCCCTGCAGGACAGACAGTGGTGCCGATACGGGAAGAAGTCACGAGCAGCATGGGGTCGAAGGGAAAAGTCACGAGGCAGTACCCCGTATGCGAAATTCCTGATTTCAAGGAGCTTAGGCAACTAAGGAATCAACCACGATGGCTAGGGTAAGAATGAGTAGGCTGGGAGATGTGGATGAAAATGGTTTGATGTATTTCAGGCTCTGAGAGACAAATACTGACTGACACAGGATGACTCTGGACGTACATAAGGTTGACACATGCCGTGAGGCCTCAATTCCAAAGGGGAAGTCGACCTTCTGGAACACACCCACCTGGAGGTCAACCTCATCTCTGAGAAGCAGGTGGAGAAAGGCATATACACATTGTATCAGATCATCAACAATAACACATCTCCCCGTGACACATTTGAAAGATAAGCGGGAAAGGAATGTAGGGACATTAGAGGGTGAGAAATGGGTGGAGGCATTGGTGGCAGCAAGGGAAGTCAACATATCCTGGAAGATGAGATTGATACAATACAAAATTCTTCATAGAGTATACTATGCGAGGCATAGGCTACACAAGATGGGTAGAACGGAAACTGAGAGGTGCCTCAAGTGCAAAGGTGGAAGAGGTACCTTCTTCCACCTGCTTTGGGAGTGTCTGAGGGTCTCAGACCTATGGTATAAGGTGCTGCACAAGCTTGAGAGGTTACTAGGCCACATGATTCCGAAGGACCCCAACATGTTGATACAGCGTGTAAGTGAGAAGTATGAGGGGAACAGGTGGGAGGAAAAACTGATCTTTATGACAGCGATGGTGGTTAAAGGGCTTGGCGGTGAGATGGGGACACCAGAGTTTTCCCACATATCGGAACCGGAAGATGGGTATGGAATACTGCCGAAGCATGGAAGAGATAATTTACAGGAATACTGGGTCAGCTGGGAAATATCATAAGATTTTAGGGAAATGGAAAGAGGCTGATGGATAAGACTGTGTTGGAACATCAAAAGGGGGAGAATCACGGTCTGGGAGGGGAGAGGAGGGCTTAGGAGGAGGAGTGCATGTCCTGCAATGGTTGGGGAGTGTATTGTTGGCCTTGATTGTGTACTGGGGCAATGTTATGTGGTTTTACTATGCAAACCATAATAAAATGGTTTATGAAAAGAGAATGATTAGATGCACAGGTTGTGAGCTTTTCCTATTGGTGGTCTTCTGTAGCCAGGAAGATACTGCCTCGCCAATAGGGCTGTCCAGGAGAGTGATTTCATAGTTTGCACATGAGCAGATATACCAACAATCACAAGATGGCTTTTGTAGAAATACTGGCACGCGTGCACATCACGCAGGAAATGGCCACTGCAATACCAAAAGGTTAAACACATTGCAGGACTGAAACAAGTGCATCTCACACAGGCCAAGGAAACACCACTCTGATACTGCAAGGTGACCCTTGCTGCAGGATGGAAGGACGAGCATCGCACACTGCGACAAGCACAGGAGAGGACATCAGCATTGCAATAATGAGATGTGTCAATGACTCCATTATCAGTCGTGCCATGTTAACACGAATGCAATGCTGAAAGGTGATCCTACAGTACCTCTAGAAATGTGACACATGCATTCACCTCATACACGACAACACATCACCACTGCGCTACTGAATGATGACCCTTGTGCAGGAGTAAAGCCAGTGTACCTCCTGCAAGACACACCACAGAAATACCAAATGATGATCCTCACTGCTGTACTGAAACAAATACTCCCGAACTAAGTGAGCTCACTCTTCAGGATTGATACTCTCAATAAAGGACACGCCATGCAAATAGATAAAACCAACCAACATTGGCACACTGCAATATTGAAAAGTGATCCTTGTGGCGGGAATGACAAAAGTGCACTGGACTACCGAACGATGACCCTCAAGCAGGAATACAACAAGCGTACCTCGTGCAGGACACCTCCACCGAAATACCAACGGATGATACTCACAAGCACTGAAACAAATGTGCCTCACACGTCACCAACACACCAGAGCTAAAAAAAAGGGGGTCCCACTTCTGGACTGAGCCATGTGAACGTCACTCAGGGAAGGGCGCGCCAGCAACAAAATGAGGTTACACGACACTGAAGGACTAATCCAGACGCAGAACACCACTGCCGCAATACTGAAACAGCGCACAGCAAAGGACAGGACGCCACCACTGTAGTACTCAAAGATGGCCATCGTCACACTAGGGCTGACCCAAGAGCCTATCAGACAGCGCGGGACAGAACCATTCAATATGGTCAGGCGGTACTGACTGCGAGCCAGAACCCCAACAACATAATACTGAAATGTTCTCTTCCACCCAGGATTAGAATGCATTCACGGGAACAGGACAGCGCAACACCACTGCAAGAGTGAAAGAGGTCCCTCTCTGTGGGGCAACGTAAGTGCACCTTACATGGGACAAAACCGCCCACCACAATACTGACAGGTTACTACCCTCCCTGCAGGGTTGAAACAAGCTCATCCCACTGCCAGATGCTGCTCCCTCTCGTCATCTCTTAAACCTCAGATATATGCCACAACTCTATTTCTAGAATCCATTTAAAATAGAAAGAGGTGTGCTGCTTCAATAGCTCACTCCACCTGCTATCCTCCTGTCTCAGAGTGAACTCCAGTGACCAACACTCTTAGCAACGTCCCACTCACACATCCTGTTCATGCCTCTTCGAGCTGCCACGGCCAGCTTGCTGATACTGCTTCTGGGGCATGTTTGTGTACATCAGTAGGAAAGGCACTACTGAAACCCAGGTTTACCACTCCTTTAACCTTACACCCAATCAGCTATTGCGCAGTGGCGTAACACAAAATGTGGGGGCCCCCCTGCGAGCCATGCTGAGGGGGCCCCCCCAACTCGGCAACAAATCACGGGTTGCGCCACACTCTGGGCCGGCCTAGACTGTCACGCTTGCACAATACGCATGAACGTGCTGCTGAAGGGGTATGCCGCACACTGCACTAGGAAAAAGATATAAATATGTGTTTTAATGCAATATACAGCACAATTTCTGAGATAAATTGGCTATAAAGCCAGAGTGTTTGCAATTGTTTTGTAGGGTAACACAATCCAATACATGCAAGTCACCAACAGTGCACAGGAACATTAATGCTTCCAACTGGCTGC
Organism: Ambystoma mexicanum; assembly: GCF_040938575.1. NCBI lineage: Eukaryota > Metazoa > Chordata > Amphibia > Caudata > Ambystomatidae > Ambystoma > Ambystoma mexicanum. Next base: position 858,881,352 of record NC_090931.1, on the reverse strand, counting down.
ACAATGTAGACCAGTGTAAACACGTAATAACATTATAGTACAGAATGCCAGGCCACATTTAGACATACCTAGACTGTAATAACACTCATCAAGAAGAGAGCACACAATAAAGCATGTGTCTCCATGGCCTCGAACAACACGGCCAAACACTTTAAAATCTGCAAGGAACTGGTCAATCCTGTTGTGGTCTATACCTCTTCTGTTCCCTCCCATGCCCTCTGTACAGCTCTGGCCTCTCATTTCTCTGCTAAATCTCAGGACATCCTGTCCTCAATGTCCTCTTCCTCTCTCGGCCCATTTTGGCCATCTTTTCTCTCCTCCTCCTTTTTCCTCTTTCTCTCTGACAACACCTGACAAGGATTCTAGACAAGTCCGATCTATGAAAGTGTCGTCCAAACAGGTGCTCCGCTGCTCCTCCAGAACCATCAAAGCCCATATTGACACCCTCACTCCAGCCTTGGCCGATTTCTGTAATCACTCTTTCGCCACTGCAATGTTCCCCTCGCCCTTTGAGCACTCCCTTGTGCACCCACTCCTCAAGAAGCAGTCTGCTGATCCTACCTGCTGGAAAACTATCGCTCAATCTCCACCTTTCCTGAGCAAACTCTTGGAAAAGCTTGCCATCTCCCAGCTTACTCTCCACACTGAATCTGTTGGTTGTCTCCATGACCATCAGTCTGGCTTCAGAGCTGCCAGAGGCATGGAAACTGCTCTCCTTAACACCTGTGCTGCTCTCTAACCTTGATTCCAGCATTCCTTCTATTCTCATCCTTCATCTTTCCTCTGCTTTCGACAGGGTCAACATCGCCATCCTGATCAATCGACTCTGTGAGAACCTGGGCATCACAGATCAGACCCTAGAGTGACTGACCTACTTCCACTTGGACCGCCACTCCGCTCCCAGGTCGATCGTGGTCCCATTCTCTCCGCCACCTCTCTCTACCTGTGGCATTCCCCAGGGCTCTATCCTCTCACGCTGGTTTTTCAACCTCTACTTGGCCACTTTGGCCTCCCTGATCTCTACCTTATCCTCTAACTTTCAGTGTTATGCAGATGACTCAGCTTTCCTTCAGGCCCCCCTCATCCTCCTCTCCTCTCTTGCTCATTCCTGACTGTCTATCCACGATTCAGGATTGGTGCGCCTCCAACAATCTCTGCCTTAATGCCAGTAAGACAGAGATCCTTCTCATTGGGACCCTTGCCACTGTGTTTCCTCTCTCACTATAGCAGACCACCTTGGGCCCTCTTCCTTTGCCCTCCTGCGAGGCAAAAAACCTTGGTGTCATCTTCAACGCCACACTCTCTTTCTCTCCTAACATCTCGGACATCACCAAGAAGTCCCACTACCAGCTGCTCCTCCTCAAAGGGACTCTTCCCTTTCTCACTCTCCACCAGAAGCTCACTGTCTCTAAGCTGGACTACTGCAACAGCCACTTTCTCAATCTGTCTTCCTCTAGTCTCCGTCATCTGCAAATAATCCAGAACAGGACTGCAAGACTTAGCCTTGGCCTCAAGCCCTGGGATTGTATTTCTCCAGCACTGAAATCTCTCCACTGGCTGCAAGGATCAAGTTCAAGAACCTTTGCATTGCCCACAAGGCTTTCTGGGGCCAGTGCCAACACTAAATCCAATGCTCTTTTCCAAAATACCTTCTTTCTCTAACCCTTCACTCAGCTACCTCCAACTCTCTAAGGCTTAGACATTTCTCCAGGCAGAGAGTGGGGGTAGACCTCTCTCCTCTGCTGGTGCCTCCAACTGGAATGGCCTCCCTGCCCCTCTCAAACCTGAGGCGGACAACCTGAAGTTTCGGAAGCAGCTAAAAGCTTTCCTCTTCTCTGCTGCTTTCGCTCTCTCTTCCCCCCCTGCTGACCTACCTGACCTACCTGTCTGCTGTACTGACTGGCTGCTTGGCTACCCTCAGAGTCTCTCTGAGTCCAGGCTCTTTCTTGATTGGTCACCCTTGCACTGCCTCCGGGCCTACCATGCACTTAGGGGCTGTAACTGTAACCCTGCAGTCCATTGTTCTCCTTGCACAACCAATAGCTGCTCTGCCCTGGCTGCACTTACTGAGAGCATTGCTGCCCTGTTTTCCCCTCCCCTCTCACTTGCACTTCCCTGCTCCCTTTTCCCTTGCACTTCTCGTTCTCACAATGACACAAGGCCTAGTGAGATCGTTTGTCTTGTCCTCCCTCTATCATCCCTCCCTTGTGTACACTTGTGTACAGGCGCATTATAAATGACTTGAATCACATCATATCATTTTATCACAGATGCCCAAAAAAATATACAATGCCGCAGTAAGAAATGGCTAGACTGGCAGCACCCAAATGCCAATCTAGCCAGGTAATTAAAGTTAGCAGGACTACTTTATCAGAAATGTCCAGTTAAAAGAAAGTCATACCAAACTGAGGAATGACTAGACTGGCTAAATCAAAATGCCTCTCTAGCCACTAATACCACATATCATGCCTGCTTAGCCTGGACATGGACAACCATTATGATTTACCACACAATCCTGCCCCCCCACACATCCACTCTCCCTCCCACCCACCACCCCAACCTCCACAATCAGCTCCTTGGCCCAGAATTACCTCTGCGTCCCTCTTCCTTGTCCCAGAGCTTTCGTATGAGGCTCCTTGCCTCATAGGTAAGTACTGGGATGAGGAACAGTGGGACTAGGAGGGATGAAGATTACAGGTAGCTAAATCAGGCATTACCTCCATGTACCTCTACCTCTTCCCAGTACTTTTGTATGAGGCAGAGTGCCTCAAACACACGTACTGCCTCGTATATAAGTACTGGGACGAGGAAGAATAGGGCTAGGAGTAAGCAAGGCATTAAACACAAGTAGTAGCGCAACACCATTGAGTTGACTGGGCTTCAGCACTACCCCCCCTGACATTTTGGGCTATATTGACTCAACTTGGCTAACCTTTAGAGCAGTTGCCAGACCGAACAGGACACAGATTTTAAACGGCACCTGGTTTTTGCTGTTAACAAGAACCCAGCAATTACCAACGTAAAGCATTTCACAGTTAGTACCAGCATTCAAATGCCACATTGTTTAGGCGATTGAAATCGTGATGTGGGTTTAGTACTTGCATGCCAGGGGAGTGATTGGAAGGGTAGAGAGGGAACAGGAGACTTATAGGAGAGAGTTAACTGCTTGTAACATTGAATCTGCACTAGAATAGTCTCATTAAAATGCCTAAATAATTTGGATGCGCCCACACAAATAAGTTTCCCCCTCCCCACCGCATGTGAAGTTAGCGCCTCTCCCAACATTTGAAGGGTTAGCCCCCCGAAATGAAGGTTTTCTTGTGCCCCTGTACACAAGCACACACACCATTCACCTTATACACACCCAGTCATCCACACATTTAAGTGTGCACCCTTTCACCATACACTCACACAGGTAGCCACCTATACATTTATGTGTGCACCCTTTCACCATGCAGGCACACCCCCACAGCCACCCATACATTTAAGTGTGCACCCTTTCACCATACACACACAGGCAGCCGGCTATACATTTGAGTGTGCACCCTTTCACCATAGACTCATACACGCACACCTCATGGAGTTGAGGGGGGGGCCCTATTACTTAAAAAAGAAATTGGGGCTCATTACGGGTCCAGCGGTAACCGTGCCGGTGCTACCGGCGGGTTGCCACCAGACCCATAAAAAATTACTATGGCCTGACTTCCCGGTGCCACCGTGCTATTTCAAGTCCGGCGGCTGGGAAATCAGGTGCCGGTAATTTCGTTAAACCCCAGACTCCACGGGAATGGGGACACAGAAGCACCTGCACCATTGTTAACGGTGCCGGTGCTTCCGTGACAGGTCTGCCTACCGTGGCTGCTGTGCCTGGCAGGGTCAGACCTGTCGGGCACGGCAGCCCCACCAGGCAGACCTGTAATATGCCGGTCCGGAAACAACAGTGCCTGTAAGATTACCAGCACCGTTGTTTCCGGACCGGCATGGTCAGAATGAGCCCCATTGTTTCTTTTTTAAGTCACTATAACTTCATTAAGAAATTATTTCAGTTAAGGACCGAACCATAATCAAAATAATTGATGGCTGAGTGGCTTCAAAAACAAACAATTTCTTTTTGAAGTCATAGGGTTCCCCACCCCCCCCCCCCCCATGACATGGAGGCCTCCAGCCTAGGGTCTTCCATGTCATGGGGTATGGGGGCCCTCAGACTTCAAAAAGAAAGTTTCTTTTTGTAGTCACTCTGCCTTCATAAAGAAATTATTTCTGTTACAGAAATGTTCTTTATGAATGCAGAGTGAATTTCAAAAGAATTTTTTTTTTTTTTTTTTTTTTTTTTTTTTACTGGGGCCCCCTCCCAGCCATGTGCTGGTGGGGCCCCCACACCGCGGGCCCCCCCGCACCGCGGGGGCTGCGGGGGCCCCTGTTACGCCAGTGCTATTGCGGGTGAATGTGATTGGGAGGTGTGTGAGGATGGGGATATGGGGAGCGACCACTCTGGTATTTTGGTGACTGTGAGGGGAAAGGTAGGGATCAGGCCACGGATGTCTGGGAGTCGGTTGAATTTTAGGAAGGCTGATTGGGAGGTGTATAAGGGAGTGTGTCGGGAATCGATTGTTCCTCGGGGTAGGGATGGGGGTGGATGAATGGAATGAGCATCTGGTGCAGGGAATGAGAGCAGCGTCTCTGGCGGCAGTTCCAGAGATTGAGAAGGGGAAGGGTGGGAAGGTGGAGGTTCCTTGGTGGTCGGTGGAATGCTCGAGGGCTGTGGCGGCGCATAAGAAGGCTAGGGCCAGGGCGGTGAGATCGGGAATGTTGGTGGATTTGGTGGCATATAAGAAGGCTAAGGCGGTGGTGCAGAGGGTGATTAGGGAAAGGAAGCATGGGTATTGGAGGAGCTACTGTGGGTCCCTGAGGAGTGATTCTGGTGTGGGTGAGGTTTGGAAACAGTTCAAGCAGATGTCCGGATTGATGAGGCCGCAGGGTAGTATGTCAGTGTTGTTGAAAGGGGAAGAGGTGGTCAGTGAGGATGGAGAGAAGGCAAATTTGTTGGGGGAGTATTTTGCGGGAGTGCACAGTTCAGGGAACTTCCCAGAAGCGGTGAGGCTAGGTATGGGTGTGGTTGAGGAGGAGATGCAAGAGTTGTTGGCAGATGTTGGGCCTTGGGAGGAGCGGTATGAGGTTCCGTTTTCTATGGTAGAGTTGGATGGGGCGATTCGAAAGGGGAAGTGGTCTAGCCCATGGGTGGATGGGGTCATGTATGTATTTTTGGAGAAGATGCCAGTGGAATGTAATTTGGAGGTATTGGCACTGTTTAATGAGATCTGGAAGAGTGGAGTTTTGCCGAAGTTGTGGAAGAGAGCGATTGTGGTGGCGATTTTGAAGGGTGGCAATGTTCCTACGCAGTGTAAGTTGTATAGGCCGATTGTGTTGACTGTTGTGCTGTGTAAGGTTATGGAATGGATGGTGGTTGAGCGATTGGGGTTTTATTTGGAATCGAATGGGTGTTTGAGTGATTTTCAGAGTGGGTTCAGGAGGAATCGGTCGGTGGCTGACCCGTTAGTGAGGTTGGTGACTGGTGTGGAGGAGGCATTGTGTGATGGGGAGTTGGTGGGAGCGTTCTTTTTGGATTTGGAGAAGGCGTATGATATGGTGTGGAACAATGGGTTGTTGGTGAGACTGTTGGAGATGGGTGTGAAAGGGAGGATGTTTCGGTGGATTAGGGCGTTTTTGGCAGATAGGACCTTTCTGGTGAGAGTGAGGGGGGTTCTGTCTGAGGTTTGGAAGATGGAGAATGGGACGCCACAGGGGAGTGTGATTAGTGCAATGCTGTTTAATGTGATGGTGGATGGGTTGATTCGGGCTTTGGCAGGAATCGGATGTCAGGTGGATTTCTTCGCAGATGATGGTGTGGTATGGGTAAGAGGGCGGAGTTTGTTGTTGGTGCAGAGTCGGCTGCAAGCTGCGATTGGGCGTATGGAGGAGTGGTGTGGGAAAAGGGTTTTCTTTCGGTGTCTGTGGATAAAAGTGTGAGTATGGTTTTCTCGAGGAAAAGGGTGCAGCAGGAGTTGGAATTGGTTTTGAAAGGTGTGAGGGTGAAGAGCGTAGAAGAATTTCGGTACTTGGGGGTGATTTTGGATAGGAAGTTGAACTGGAATTTGCAGGTGGATGGTGTGGTGGATAAGTGTAAACGTAGGTTGAATTTGTTGCGGGCGGTGACTGGGAAAGAATGGGGTGCGCAACAGAAGTGTTTACGAATGTTGTATAAGGGGTTGATTTTGAGTGTGATGGATTTTGGATGTCAGGTGGCAGTGGGTTTCACAGCGAGTCAGAAGTTGCAGTTGGATAGGGTGCAGGCGAGGGCATTGAGGGTGTGTTTGGGTGTGATGAGGTCCTCTCCAGTGAATGCGGTACAGGTGCTTGTGGGGGAGATGCCGTTGGGGTTGAGGAGGGATGCGTTGAATATGAGGTGGTGGGTGAAGTGCTGTGCAAAGAGTGTGGCTCATCCGGTGCGTGAATGTTTGAAGTATAATTGGAGGTTTGACTACTACAGGGACCGGTGGAGGAGGAAGGGGGGCACTTTGGGGTTTCACATGTGGGAGAAGGGGGTGCAGTGGGGTGTGGGCGAGTTGTTGGCTGTGACGGACACGGATTTGATGAGATGGCCGAAGTGGATGATGGGGTCTCCAAAGGTGTGTTTGGAGTTGGCGAATGTGGTGTCAAAGAAGCAGGGTTTGCGGGGTGAGATCAAGGTTTTGGGTCAGGCGTATGTGGCAGGGAAGGAAGGATGTAAGGTGTTCACGGATGGTTCGAAAGATCCTGTGTCTGGGAGAGTGGGTATGGCATATTATCTGGAAAGCACTGGGGAGTATAAAGTGGGGCGACTGACGAATGATGTGTCTATTTGTACGGCTGAGTTGGTGGCGATTGCATTGGCGATTGATAGGGTGTGCGAGTTGGGGTATGTGAAAGTGGTGGTGTTCTCAGATTCATTGAGTGGGTTGCAGGCGATTGTGGCAGGGGATGGTGATAGGAAGGATGTGATTTTGGACATCAGGAGGAAGATTGATCGGTGTGTGCGTGGGGGAATGGATTTGGAGTTGGCGTGGGTCCCCAGTCACAGTGGAATTTTGGGTAATGAGTTGGTGGATCTGGCGGCGGGTGAAGGTATGAGGAGGGGAGCGGTTGATGTGAGGTTGCCTTTGAGTGTGGATGAGGTGAAGGCTGTGGTGGTGAGACGGGTCATGGATGAGTGGGAGGAGAGGTGGGGGAGTGGGGTGAAGGGCAGGTGGATGTTTGGTGTCTGTGGTAAAGTGTCAGTGAAGGTGGATGCGGGGAGTCTGGAATGGAGGAGTGGGGAGGAGGTGATGCTGAATCGGTTGAGAAAAGGACATGTGGGGCTGAATGACTGTCTATATCGAGTGGGGAAGCGTGAGTCGAGGGACTATGCAGTATGTGGGGTGCCTGAGACTGTGGGACATTTTCTGCTTAGGTGTGAGAGACATGTTGAGGAGAGAGAATTGATGAGAGTTTGGATGTCTGTGCTGGGTGTGGCTGAGCTTAGTGGGAAGGCTTTGCTGGGAGGTGACGGGGTGAGAGGCAGGAGGAGGAGCAGTGTGTTGTTGGATTTTGTGAGGCAGATGGGGTGGTGGGAGGAGTTATGAGATTGTGAGGGCAATGTGTATGAATGGTGGGGGTAGGTGCACATCATCCTATTGGATGGGGAAGCGCCTGCGTGGGTCCGCCCACGCATTCAGTAATTTAGAAGAAGAATAAGGAAACTCCTTCCCTCATACACCTTTCCTTTTCAAGAGATTCCAGGGAGTACAGGTTGACTAGCCTATAGCTGCGAGCCTTTGCTCTGCCCACCCTTTTGTATGGGGGGGGCACATCTGAAATATGGTATTTAACTCATGCGCATATATAATACACGTGCAGCTTTTTCTAATAACTTGATCATCAGTTATTTTGGATCAGGACGCATGTATATATTTGGGGTGATACTCACTTCTTCATGCAGTGATATGTAAGCTTATACGGCAATTCTACATCTCAAGTAGTGCCACACTAAACTGATTAGAGTATACTCAGGAATATCATTCTGATGAGCACGGATGGTGGATATGTGAAATAGGTGGGACCTGAGGCATACGTCACCAGTGTAACCATTACATGGAATCACTGGTTAGACTTTCAGATATCAGCTCAAGGCTTATAAGGCTTCAAACCCACAGATTTAAAACGCATTGCTTTAGGGCCAGATGCAGCATGGGAACAGTTACCATCAAAGTGACCAACAACGCCCTTAACATCCTCGACAATGGCAATCCTTGCCCCCTATTCTCCTTGGCCTATCAGCAGCATTCAACACAGTAGACCACAAGTCACTCACCAACATTCTATATGGCAGCACAGGGATCAGCGAAAACCGTCCTGATCTGGTTCAAATCCTACTTTTTTAACTCATACAAATAGATTCCTCCAGATCAGCAATTCAACCCATTACCTGTGGAGTCATTCTCTCCCCCTTCGTATTTACCATTTACATGGAACCTCTCAGAAACCTCTCCTGGCCACAGACAACAGACACATCCCCCAATATGCAGATGAGATGTAGCTCTACCTCAAGGTATCCTCCATTGAAGACCGCCAGTGGCTCAAGGCCTGCCTCACATTGATCCAATACTGCCCATGGCTTATCAGAAGCTCACCTCTACCAAGACCGAATTCCTACTGCTGAAATGTTGTCCACAACCGGCGCCCAGACCTCACTCTCTGCTATGAACCTTAAGGGCTTCACACCCAGCTCACCACATGTGCTATGTGACTTGGGTTCTCCATTGACAGACACCTCTCCTTCAAGGAGCACATAGCAAGAAGGACACAAACTGCCTGGCTCCAACTTTCCCTACCGTGGAAAATGAAGCCTTTCATCCAAGCAAGCACTTATCATCTTCTGTTCAGGCCTTGGTCCTCTCCCACCTGGACAGTTGCAATGCTGAACTGGAAGGCCTCTGGCAAACACCCTGGTACCCTTGAGAGGTGTCCTACATGCTGCAGCATGACTCATCAAAAGGCTCTGAGAAATCGACCACATCACTGACCTTTATCACACTGCATTAGCTCAAACTGCAAGCATGTATCACCTTCAAATCCTGCTGTACAAAAATATTGCCAGGCTGCCTCAGTGAGAAGCTCAACATCTCGGGAGGCCTATGATCCACCAGGACTGAGGTTGAAGTGGGCGGGAACTAAAGGGTATGATGTTCCTATACTTTCCAGCAAAGTTACCCATCTTTCCCTTACTGTTTCTCAAATTATAAACCAAGGGCACAATGAAACTTGAACCTGCTGAATCTGATTTAACTTCACATCACGTGGAGCTATCTTGTAGCTGCTGGCTTGCTGTTTTTAATTTCAGTATTCTGTTTGGGTCAAAGTCCATTCCCATGCCTGCATTTTTCAGGGTTTGGCTCACCAAACGTAAAATTGTTGCAGCCTGCAGGCACAGCTACTTGTACAGCTAATGTATGGGTCGAAGGTGCAGCTTTAGTCTTTAGCATGTCCCTTAAGAGGTGTGTATGGTGGGTGATTAGAAAGGGGAGGGTGTATAAAGCTACATGCTGTGGGGGGACAAAGAATGAAAGTGATGGGGGTCGATTAAGATGCATTTTGCCTTTTCCTACATTGTTTCAGTCTTTACACACTATTGGGGGTGGAATGGAGGAAAAGCAGGGCCCAGATATGCTGTTTGAATTGCAAGGGAGAGAGATGTGCCATGGTTATAGGGCTTGAATGAGTGCAAGGCGTGAGGGTACAGCCCAGCAGGGAACATAGTTCCACTACTTCTATGTGTACTCTTCGACCCCTGCAACAGGAGCAAGGCCATTTGCAGATTTTAACCCCTCCATTGCAGGAATTAAAGCACCAGAAGACAGGCCTTCTCTGTCTATGCCTACAGACTCTGAAAGTTCCTCTCCATCAACACCGGGCTCGCCTCCTCACTTCTACATTTCAAGAAGGAGTTCAAGAACCTCCTCTTCCCTTAACACTTAGATCTAACACCCTGTGCTCCCCACCTAACCCGAGACTTGGTGATCTGCTCCCCCTTGCTCCCTCCCCTGATAGTTTGTAGATCCATTGCTGCTGAACTGCCCACCAACCCCCTTTCCCATTGTTAGACTCCTGATCCCTTGTATTGATCCCTTAGCGATCTGCTTCTTTTGGTGCGTACTTCCCCCCTAGGAACTGTAAAGCCTCCATGATATGATATGATATGGCATTTATAACGCGCCTGTACACAAGTGTTCCTAGGCGGACAAGAAAAAGAGGGGGAAAGAGAGGGATGACAAAACAACAATCTTACTAGGCCTTGTGTCATTCAAATCATGCAAGTGCAGGGAAGTGGAAGAGGCGAAGTGCCGTGGGTGGGGGAGAAGTGCAGGTAACTCAATAAGTGCAGCCAGCGAGTGGCTAATACTTGCAGAGAGAAGGGATTGTAGGGTTGAGGATACAGGCCATAAGTGCTGGGGTTGCCTGGAGGCAGTGCGAGTTCTTCAGCCTGCCCACCCTTCAAAGGCCCACTTTGTGCCTGCATCTCTCTCTCGGCTCCTCATTTCCTTTCCTGGAGCCCGTGGTGCCTGACTACCTGCTGAGATGTGAAGAGACTCCCAATGCTGCACTTGATGCCCATGCATCCCCTCTGGATTGGAGGATTCATCTGGAATAAGGGAAAAAAGAAAAGCAGATTCCACAAATTCTGGAGAAAAAAAACAGAACGTTTTTATTTATTTTCTTTTTCTTTGCAACACACATCCCGCCCGCCCTGCCCATTGCCCACTGAGCACCCTGCCCCAGTGATAGTCACATCGGGAAGCCTTTTCCTCTGCAGGCCTCGTGGAAATTAAAAGATGGCTGCCTCCTTTTCATAACATCAAGAGGCTCTGGTGGTCCTCGGCATCTGCTGCCTCTTCATTGGCTACTTGCACATTACTTTCTGACCCATGGTGGACCGGCAGGCTTCAGCAGGCCCACCCCTCAAAGGCCCACTTTCTAAGGCGCTGTCTGTTCCACTGTCCGTTGCCTGCCGGTCTGTGGGTCCTCTCCCACCCGACCCAGTAACGCGTATATGGAGGCTGAGGAGAACTCCACACGCTCTAGACATTGAAACTATAGAACTTCTAACATCTCTCGAAGGTCAGTTCTCCAGTCTAATTTCATCGACTATCTTCCTCCACACCTGTGACTGGTTCCGTGTACCCAGGAGTGGAAGGTGAAGTCGCTGGTGTTTGGGTTCTGGTGTCTCCAGATGTCAATGAGGTCGTAGGCTTTGCAAATTTCAGTAAATTGTTGGGACGCCTTGGATGGGGACACTGTTTTGCTATGCGATTTATCTTTGGCTGGGTTCAGGGTTGTGTTGAGGTCGCCACCCCATATGATCGTGGACCGACTGACTGTACTCAGTTGGGTCATTACCCAGTCGAAGTTATGATGTCTTCTCCGTCAATCGTTCCTTGTACCATGAGCGACCTGCCTTCTGTGTCTTTTTTTTGAGCGATTATTTTGAAATTGATTGCCTTATTGATTATTATGGCCACTCCTCTGGCAAAGGACGAGAATGAGGCAAAGTAGCGGTGGCATCCCCAGTCTTTGGCCCAGGGGTGTTCAGACGTTGGGCGTAGATGTGTTTCTTGGATAAACGCTATGTCGATTTTGTGCCAGCGTAGGTATTGAGTCATCTTCCGCACTTTCGCTGGTTGATTCCCACCTTTAATGTTCGATGTAGCTACGGTGAAGGTGCCGTGTTTTCAATTCTTTGCACGTGCGGATCGTGGCATTTAGCTACTAACAGGCAGGGGTGGTGGGCCCTGTTGGGTCGGTTTTGTTTGTGGTGTGGTCTTCTCTTGAGTGGAGCATGTGGGGTGTCCTGGGTGCTGTACAACTTGTTAACCCCCAACTTGTGTGATTCTCCCTCCCATTTCTCGCGAGCAACCCCCAACTGGCTCGTCGTGGATCCCCCTTTTTTTAACTTGTAATTTGAAAACTTGAACATTGCTGTGCTAGGGGCGCTTGGATCTTCCCACGTCGCGCGGCCTTAAGGTTGTTTTACCGTCTATTTTGCGTCCCGGCAGCGCTGATTGTTGCTGTGTGTCGTGTTCTTTTGCTTCAGTCCATCTATGGTGGGTTCCTCTGGGCCCTTTCCCTTTGAGCACGTGCCTGGTTATTCTCTGGTGGTCGGCAGCCCGCCCGGTCTAGGTACATATTTGCCTCTTCAGGTGTTTGGAAAAACTGGGTTCTTCCCTGGTGTTGTATTCTCAGTCGGGCTGGGAACAGCATCGAGTATGGTATCTGGTTCGTGTGTATTCTCTGTTTAATGTTTGTGAAAGACCTCCTTTGTGCCTGGACGGCTGGGGAGAAGTCCGGATAAAAGTGAACGGTATCGCCATCGTGCTGTAGCTCGCCTTTCTCTCTGGCCATTCGAAGTATCGTATCTCTGTCCTTATAATTGAGTAATTTTGCAATTATTGGGCGAGATGGGGCTCCGGGAGCAGGTCTTAGCGTCGGTATTCTGTGAGCTCTTTCGACGTCGAACAGGGGCGAGAGAGTTTCCGGACCAAAGAGCGATTTGCACATTTCTTCAACGTGGTCTTCCATTTTGCCTTGTAGTTGTTTCTCTCTTACTCCCACTATCCGGATGTTGTTCCTTCTGGAGCGCCCTTCGAGGTCTTCGTTTTTGGCGTTGATTATTTTCATTTGGGCCTCAAGAGACAACACCTTGGTATTCAAAGATGATACCCCATCGTCCAAAGTAGATATCCGTTGCTCTGCCTCATCCAACCGTTCATTGTGGGTGTCCAGCCGGTTTTGGACTTGATCAACCTTGGACAAAAAGCCGTCCAGCTTACTATCTAGGTTACTGATACCGTTTTTCAGTTCCAGGAGCAGTTCTCTGATGTCGAGGGACTGGGTATCGTCGTTCACTTGGTGTAGTATGTGTGGCAGGGACTCTGATTCGTTGCTGTGTCTTGGGGTTTTTGCCGAGGTTCCTGCGTCAAAGTTCAGTTTATGCTGTTGTTTGTCGGTTTTCCCCATTGCGGGTGCGGATGGACAGCGCCGTTGGTTGCCTGGCCGTAGAGTTCGTGTGGCGGCCGAGGCGGGGGTTTCTTGTGCCCTTATGCAGGGTTTTGCAAGATGTTTTGCTCGACTGCAGGGACGGACACCATATGTGTTCTGGTTGGTGTCGGGGATGGTGGATTATCGGCCGACCGAGCCAGTCGGGTCCCAGGATAGTTGGTTCAGTTCGGAGTTCTATGGTCCCCGCGGTGTGTCACTGTGCTGCCAGAGAGAGAGGCTTCTTGCTAGATAGCGCCGAGTGGGTCGTTGGGCACAGCCGCGCCGCCTCCCCCCCCGCGTGCGCCGTACCTGGTGAGGCCTCGCCCGCGTTCCGCTCCTTCGATTTGGCCCCTTGTCTCGGCCACTGCCGCTTCGTCAGGATGCAACTGTGTAGCTCGTCAGCGGGGGACTGTGGAGCCGTGAGGTTCTGCCGGGATGCTGCTTCTCAGCTGCCAGGGCGGTGCGGGATCTGTAGCGCCGGCCTCTGGGGCAGCGGGCTACTACTTTCTCCCGCTTTCAGCGCGGCTTCACCTGGGCGCGCTGCGGCCGCCGAAGCTCTCTCACGCCCTTTAAGGCACACCAGCCATCCGGGGACGCCGCAAAGCACGATCTAGACGGTCAGTGTCTCTGGATTCGGCTTCTGCACGGCTGATTTTCTTCCCTGTACACTGGCTGAAGCGGTGATGGTTGTTTTAGGGGGTTATACTGCAGGAATAAACAGGATTAATAAGGATTTTAATAGGCCGCGCGGGAGCTCACAAGGGAGCGGCCATCTTGGTCGGGTCTCTAGCGCCCTCTCCTCCACACCTGTGACTGTCCTACCTCTTTTCCCCCAGCTGCTGCGTGTGTTGTTTCACCTTGTTCTGCCAAAATCGAGTTCAGCAGTGTCCTGTTGCTGCATGCGTTGTTTCACCTTGTTCTGCCAAAGTCGACTTTAGCAGTGTCCTGCTACTGCATGTGTTGTTTCACCCTGCTGCTGCATGTGTTGTTTTACCTTGTTCTGCCAAAATCGAATTTGGCAGTGTCCTGCTGCTGCATGATTTGTTTCACCTTGTTCTGCCAAAATCGAATTTGGCAGTGCCCTGCTGCTGCATGCGTTGTTTCACCTTGTTCTGGCCAAAATCGAGTTTAGCAGTGTCCTGCTGCTGCATGTGTTGTTTCACCCTGCTGCTGCATGTGTTGTTTCACCTTGTTCTGATCAAATCGATTTTAGCAGTGTCCTGCTGCTGCATGCTTTGTTTAACCTTGTTCTGTCAAAATCGATTTTAGCAGTGTCCTGCTGCTGGATGTTTTGTTTCACCCTGCTGCTGCATGTGTTGTTTCACCTTGTTTTGCCAAAATCGAATTTGGCAGTGTCCTGCTACTACATGTGTTGTTTCACCTTGTTCTCCCAAAATCGAATTTAGCGGTGTTCTGCTGCTGCATGTTTTGTTTCACCTTGTTCTGCCAAAATCGAATTTGGCAGTGTCCTGCTGCTGCATGCGTTGTTTCACCTTGTTCTGGCCAAAATCGAGTTTAGCAGTGTCCTGCTGCTGCATGTGTTGTTTCACCCTGCTGCTGCATGTGTTGTTTCACCTTGTTCTGACAAAATCGATTTTAGCAGTATCCTGCTGCTGCATGTTTTGTTTCACCCTGCTGCTGCATGTGTTGTTTCACCTTGTTTTGCCAAAATCGAATTTGGCAGTGTCCTGCTGCTGCATGTGTTGTTTCACCTTGTTCTCCCAAAATCGAATTTAGCGGTGTTCTGCTGCTGCATGTTTTGTTTCACCCTGCTGCTACATGTGTTGTTTTACCTTGTTCTGCAAAAATCGAATTTGGCGGTGTCCTGCTGCTGCATGTGTTGTTTCACCTTGTTCGGCCAAAATTGTTTTTAGCTGGGCCTAGTGGCTGTGCAGTGTCTTCTTTGCCTCTGTGCACTACCCTCTGTTTCTGCCCCCTACCCCTGGACCCTCCACCCCACCCCCTTCTCTGTGTGCATCAGTGCTTCAGACTGATAAGTGCCCATCCTCCATTGCAGCCAACCATGTTGATATCCATCTCTCCTATCCTCTCTAACTGCTTCACTTTCTCCTATCCGTCTCCTATCACTAAATCTGGCCAGAACAAACTTAAGAAGGACATTCTTGGCTCCAACCCAGGCCTTCCTATTGCAGACACCTATGGCACGGCTTCCTCCAGAGAGACTCTCACTGACATTTATTTATTTATTTGTTTATTTATTTATTTATACCGCGCGGGAGCCCGCAGGCATAGGGGCGCCACACATACAGGAAAACCTTTAAACATACAGGCCACAACACAACACAGATCATAAGAATTCCAGGCGGGATCTTGATTTGATTCAGGGATATTATCTAAACAGGTGGGTCTTGAGTTTTTTTCGGAATATACTGTATGAAGACTCTAATCTTATTTGTGGCGGGAGCATGTTCCATACGGTCGCAACCTTAATGTGAAAGGCTTTGCCTAGTCTGTTTGTTTTCCTAAATCTGGTGAATACGAGTTGGCTCTGAGCTTCGGATCTGAGAGCACAACCCGGCACATAGGCAACCAGTTCCGTCCTGAGGTATGCAAGGGCTTTCCCATGGACGCACCTATGAGCTAAAGTCAGGGCCTTGAAATGAATTCTGTCCTCAATAGTTAACCAGTGTAGGTTTCTCCTGTTTTCTCTAATGTGTTCCGTTTTCCTTTTTTCTTTGATAATTCTCAAAGCCCTGCTTTGGAATTTTTGGCATTTTGCAATTTGCCCTTTGTTTGCTCCTAGTAATAGAGCATTACCGTAATCCAACCTGGACAGTTTGGTGGCTCTTGTGACTGTAGCACAATTTTCCTCTTCTTCGTTAATGCACCTGACCTATGGACTCATTACATGGTCGGCTTTGTCTCTCCTATCACCTCTTCTCCCATTAATGGTGGCACTCGCTGGGAGGGTCTCCTTGACCTCTTCGCCATTTCCAGAGTCATCATTAATGTCTATTTCAATGGAACCATCATGGTTCAGGGTCCTCAACCCAACCTTCTTCTCTTTGACAGGCTTCTCCTTCTCCTCTCTAACCTCCTCTCTCCCACCGGTCAGGCTCCCTTACCCTCTGTGCCTTCCTCCTCCTTCGCACAGGCCCGCTTGCCACCTGTGCCATCCTCGTCCTCTGCACAGGCACCCTCACCCTGCCGTACTGCCCCGGCCCCCTTGACAGAGTTAGCTCCTTCACCATCCTCCACTTTCCCTCTGGCCCGCTCACCACCCTTGGGTGGAACCACTGTACACTGGGCCCCCTCGAGGAAGACCCTCAAAGTTGGCAAGCTGCTCCACATTGCCACTCTTAACACTTGCTCTGCCATCAAACACTCGTCTGACATCTGCAACCTCCTCGAACTCATGGATCTTGATGTGCTCACCATCACGGAGAATTGGTTCAAGGATAGCCCGTCATGAGCTTTGACAAACTCATCCCTGAAGGCTCCAAAATCCTCTCTGTGCTTAGGCCTAGGAATAAAGGTGGGTGAGTGGCGCTTATCTTCCCAGAAAGGATACCTGTGTCCCTCATCCCTACTCAGGCCTACTCCTCCTTCGAGTGCCTAGTTTGCAGACTCTCACTTGCCCGTAAATCTTCTCTCATTATGGCCACCTTCTATCAGCCACCAGGACAGTCTGCTCTCTTCCTCTCAGAATGGGGTGACCTGGCCTCCTCTCTACTCTCCTCCTCCTCTCAACTCCTCCTGATGGGTGATCTCAACATCAATCTGGACTCTCCTGACTCCTGGACCTTTGTGCAACCTACGCAATTCTCTCTCCCTATCTATCCTACCCTCTGGCTCCACGCACACCAAAGGCCATACCTGGGATGCTCTCATCTATAATGACATCCCTCTCTCTATACCTCTCACTAGCTCTCTCTCCTGGACCGACCACTCTCTTATCTCAACATACCAGATTTTCTCCTCTCCTCTTGCAGCAACACATCCATCACTGCCACTTGGCTTCAAAGTCACCAGACCCATGAAAAAAGTGACAGTGGCTGCCTTTGCCTCCACCTCCTCTCCTCCTCCCATTCCTGCGGCTGACTCCCACCCTGACACAGCCATTGCTAACCTCAACCTCTCTATCTCCAACACTCTTGACACTCTTGCCCCTGCCATGAGCATCCGACTGAAGCCTTCCAAAAAGTGCAACTCTTGTACGACTCTGATATGGCTGACCTTAAATGCAAATGTAGGGCAGCTGAGCGGAAATGGAACTCATCAGGGGGACCATCTGACAAACTGGCCTGCAGCCTCTTTCAAAGGCAATATCGACTCTGCATACACTCCAAGAAAAGAGTCTTTATTCAAGCCTGAATTTCCGCGTCATCTAACAACACAGCAAAATGTTTTAAAGTCTCCAAGGAACTGGCCAATCCTGCAGCAGCATCTTCTTCTGTCATACCCACCCAGGACCTTTGCTCGGCCCTGGCTGCACACTTCATCACCAAAACCCAAGACATCCTTTCCTACCTCTCTTCCACTCCACAGCACACACCAACACTGGAGCCTCCCTGGGCCCTCTCGTCTCTCTCACCAATCACACCTGACGAGGTTACCAGACAAGTCTGGTCTATGAAGGCTTCATTCAAACAGGTGGACCCCAGCCCCTCAAAAACCATTAAGCACAATATTGGCTCCCTTGCCCCAGCTTTGACTGATCTTTGAAATCTCTCCTTCTCCACTGTAGTTTCTTACCTGACCTTGTCCACCCTCTTCTCAAGAACCCAACCATCTGCTGTCCACTACATTCTGGCAAACTACCGCCCTGTCTCCATCACTCCCTTCCTGGGCAAAGCCCTGCAGAAGTTGGCTATCACTCAGTTGACTCTCCACACTGAATCTATTGCCTACTTCCATGACCATCAGTCTAGCTTTAGAGCATCCAGAGGCATGGAAACCGCTCTTCTGAACACCCATGAAGACCTGCTCTCAAATCTTGACACTAACACTCCCGCTGTCCTTAGTCTCCTTGACCTCTCCTCTGCCTTTGACACGGTTAACCACAACATCCTGATCGCATGTCTCTGTGACACCCTGGGAATCACAGGTCAGGCTCTGGCATGGTTAATCTCATTTCCCTCTGACCACCCATCCCAGGTGGATCTCAGAGCCTTTCCCTCGACTATTGCTCTCTCAAACTGTGGCATTCCCCATGGATTTAACCTCTCCCCCTGGTTCTTCAACGCCTATATGGCTGCCTTGGCACGTGCGATTGCCACTTTCACCTCTAATTTCCAGTGTTATGCGGATGACACGCAACTGTTTTTCAGGCTACCCTCAGCTGCCTCCTCCTCCTTGCGCATATCTGACTGTACGCTATTCAGTCTTGGTGTGCTACAAACAACCTCTGTCTCAATGCCAGTAAGACTGAGATCGTTCGCATTGGGGCCTCTGCTCCTGATTTTCTACTTTCACTCTGGCCAGCCTCCCTTGGCCCTGCGTCTGCACCCACCTGTGAGGCAAAAAACCTCAGGGTCATCTTCGATTCCACTCTCTCCTTCTCCTGTCACATCTCTGACATCCCTAAAAAGTCTAACTATCAGCTACACCTCCTCAGAGGTACTCTAGCTTTTATCACTTTCCTCCAGCAGCTCACTGTCTCCAGAGCCTTGGTTCTCTCTAGGCTGGACTATTGCAACAGCCTCTTCCTCAACCGCCCGTCTTCGGCCCTGCACCCTCTGCAACTGATCCAGAACAGAACTGCAAGTTGTATCCTTGGCCTCAAGACCTGGGACTGCATCTCTCCTATGCTGAAATCCCTTCACTGGCTCCCCTTGGCTGCAAGGATAAAGTACAAGACCCTCTGAATTGTCCACAAGGCTTTCTGGGGCCTGGGACCTACCTACTTGCAACGCTACCTAGTTTAATTTAGTTTAGTTTATTTACTTATATAACGCACCTCACCCAAGGGTATCTGGGTGCTTATTCTTCGGTACATGGTGAGCTACAGATCACCTTACAGACAAAAACAACATGTTTTTACAAAGAAACAGATTTAGTGGACATTCATATATACATATCACCTTATAAACAAAAACACCACGTTATTTAGAGATGCAGAAAACAGGGGAAAAAAATCATATTTACAGTTGAATATACATTAGTTACAGTATCTATAGGTACAGGCGCAACGCAAAGTATACAGTTTGTTCGTGCAGATAAATACCATAAGTGGTGTAACAAGGGAGTTAGCTGTGCTGGATAGGCGTTTGGGCTAAGAGCCAGGATTTAGTTTTGGCCCTGAAAGACCCGAACGATGTTTCTGCTCTAATGTCTGGAGGGAGGGAGTTCCAGCACTTGGCCGCTAGCAACACACCTACCTAAACACTGTCCCTCACGAGCCCTCCGCTCATTTACCTCCAACCTTCTGTGAGTGAGCTGGTTCTCCAAGCAGAGATTTGGAGGGAGATCCTTATCCTCTTCTGGTGCCTCCCTGTGGAATAGCCTCCCTGCCTCCCTCCACCTTGAGCCTGACCTTCTTAAGTTCTGGAAACTCCTCAAGGCCTTCCTCTTCTCCACTTCCTTTGCTATCCCTCTTCCCTGGTAACCTAGCTCCCTGCTCTCTCCATCTCTTCTCCTCTTCCTTACAGCTTGCTGACTGGTCATCTGGTGTACCTCAGAATCTCACTGGTCCCAGACACCCCTGCCAGTCCTCTCTCGCACTTGCCTCAGGGCCCTATGCCCACCCACCTTCAAGGCACTTAGAAATAACTCAATAGAGTGGCTCTCTCTGCAATTACCCCAGTACCGAATGGGTGCACTTACTGTCTATGCACTTGCACAATCCAAATGCAACATGCAAGAAGATTATCTGTTCTCCCCTGTCTTCTCCCCTTAATTGCACTGGTAAAACTGCAGAATCGCCGTCAGGCCTACTTTCTGTGTCTCAATTGTTAAATGTATTTTACGTACTTACTCTGCCAGTGCAGACTATTATCAACTCGGAATTTCAAGGGCTCTGACTGACTGTTGTTTTTTTCCACTGTTCCAACCCTCCTTGAGTGCTTTGAAACACTTTCCTGTGTATAGGCACTATATAAATAAACAATACAATGCAATACATGCCGGTTCCTGGGCCTGAGTTCAGAGGGTAGCCAGGTTACCAGTGTGTGGAGCAGTCAGGACATCAGCAGGGGAGAGGAAGAGAGGAAGCGGAAACAAAAAGGAAGGACTTGAGTTGCTTCCGGAACTGGAGGTGGTACTGCTCAAGTTTAAGAGAGGCAGGAAGGCTATTCCATAGGGAGGCCCCAGCCAAAGAGAAAGATCTGCCCCCAACTGTCTGCTTGGCAAAGCGTCTGACCCCCAGAGAGTTGGAAGGGGATGAGCGGAGTGCTAGAGAAGGGAGATGTTTAGGAAGAGAGAGTTGGAGGTAGTGCCGTCCCAGGCCCCGAAAGCCTTGTGGATGATGCGATGGGTCTTGGACTTGATCCTTGCCACCACAGGGAGCCAGTGAAGAGATTTCAGAGATGGACAGATACAATCCCAGGGTTTGAGGCCAAGGCCAAGTCTTGTAGTCCTGTTCTGGATAAATTGTAGAGGTCGGAGAGTAGAGGCAGGCCGATTTAGAAAGAGGCTGTTGCAATAGTTCAGTCTATAGAGGACTAGAGCTCCGGAGACAGTGAGCTTCTGGGGGAAAGTGAGGAAAGGAAGAATGCCTCTGAGGAGGTGCAGCTGATAGTTTGACTTCTTAGAGACGTCATAGATGTGGGGAGAGAAGGAGAGGGTGGAGTTGAAGATGACACCAAGGTTCTTAACCTCACAGGTAGGATTGGGAAGAGGGCCCAGAGTGGGTGGCCGGAGAGAAAGAGCAAAGCAGGGAGCTGGTGCTCTGATGAGGAGGATCTCAGTATTACTGGCATTAAGGCAGAGATCATTAGCGGCACACCATTCCTGAATAGCGGCCAGGCAGTCTCGTATGAGAGAGGGTGAAGAGGTAGCTGAGGGGAGCCTGAAAGAGAGCTGGATGTCATCTGCATAACACTGGAAGTTGGAGCAGAAATTAGCGATGCAGTGGACAAGAGGTACCAGGTAGTGGTTGAAAAGCCAGGAAGAAAGGTTATACCCCTGAGGAACACCACAAGTAGAGAGAGAGATAGAAGAGAGGAAAGACCCCAATTGGACCTGAGAGAGTCGGTCAGTGAGAAAGGAGGTCAGCCAGGCCAGGGTCTGATCAGTGATCACCATATTATCATGGAGGCGAGCGGGCAGGATAACATGGTTGACCATATCAAAAGCAGAAGAAAGATCAAGGAGAATGAGGACAGAAGGAAGGTTAGAGTCAAGGTTAGAGAGCAGGTCATCACAGGTGTTCAGAAGAGCAGTTTCCATGCTTCTGGCAGCTCTGAAGCCAGACTGGTGGTCGTGGAGACAACCAACCGATTCAGTGTGCAGATTAAGCTGGGATATGGCCAGCTTTTCCAAGAGTTTGCCAAGGAAAGGAGTGATGGAGATCAGCCAATAGTTAGCCGGAGAGGAAGGATCGGCAGAGGGCTTCTTTAGAAGGGGGAGCACAAGGGAGTGCTTAAGGGGGCAGAGGAAGGTTCCAGTGGCAAAGGAGTGATTGCATAAAATCGGCCAAGGCTGCAGCAAGGGTGGCAATGTGGTCCTTGATAGTTATGGATGAGCAGGGAGAACCTGCTTTACCAAGGCTTTCATAGATTGCACCTGTCTAGAAACATTGTCTGGGGTGAACAAGGAGGAGGTGGGACGGCCGCATGCAGGCCAGTAGTGAAGGATGAAGAGGAGGTAGAGGTAGAGAGGGTGGACAGGATTTTCTGAGTTTTAGTGATGAAATGAGAAGCCAGGGCCGTGCAGAGGGCCTGGGAGGGAACAGCAGAGGGAGAGACTGCAGCAGGATTGGCCAATTTCTTGCAGATTTTGTAGAGATCGGCTGAGTTGTTAAATGCTGCAGAGACTCAGGCTTGGATGTGGGTTCTCTTCTTATTGAGGACAGAGAGTCTATATTGCCTTTGGAGCAGGCGGCAGGCCAGTTTGTCAGGGGCTGCACCTGATGCCCTCCACTTCCTCTCTGCTACCCTATTGCGTTTAAGGGTCATGAGGTTGGATTCTTACCATTGCTTCCAGAAGCTAGGTCAACCTTCAATAATTACAATAATAATATTAGTAATAATAATCATATTTGTTTTTGTCATGTTCTTTTAGCAGCAAATGGAATGGCCAGATTCTGGATCTAAAATGCATACTTGTTTCAAACTGTCTCCATAGTAACACAATCCATCCTTATTTCTAAAGCTCCTTGGCAACTGGGACATGGTTCTTGGAGATGTGCATTTCCTACTAAGTTATTAAAATATAAATGTTCTGAAAAGGGGCCACAAATGTGTCTGTAGAGAAGCAGCCTCTCTCCCGCTCTCTGATGATAGACAGGTAAATATGGTATTTAGGGCCAATACCCCTCTCTCATTTACATTGTAAAAGTCAGGAGTATTGTCTATTGGGGCAGCTAGGCTGCCCTTATTTAAGGCAAATACATTGGAAATGGATGACACTGGATACAATTATTTAAGGGCAACATAGAACATAAAGGGAGTAGAATATATAGGTCAGCAAAAGACAGCTATTGTATTATAGATAGTTACAAACCTCAAAGCTGCATGGGGATTTAGGAGTGCTGAGCAGACATAAAAAAGGGTGATGTGTGCAGAAAAGGGAGTATTTTGGGCAGAAGCCAAGGTACAGTGATATAGCAGAATACAGTCAAAAAGTAGATAAGCCTAGTGAGATGGCCTTGGAACAGAAGTATTACAAGGCTGAAAAATAAATTTGTCATTTGCTAAATCTGTTCTGTCCATGTTTTAAGGTTGCAATATATATCATGTGTTCAGTGAAATTTGGGAAACTAGCTAATCTTGCTAATTTGCATATGAAGTCATGTGTTTCAGGAAGTGTTTATGTCCAATGGGAAACAAGTGATGTTTTGACCTTTAAGGAAAATGGCCAATTAAAGCCTGTTAAGATGTAACGTACATATTAGCATACCATTTTTGCATAATCTATTGCCATTAATACAACTCTGATGTGTGCAGTACAAAATTGAGACATTTCCTTTTTCAGCTGCAAGAAGCAGTTATTAAACAAATGTGCCCAATCCAGCTGCCCATATGTTTTTTCTTTGCACAAAAGTATATTTATTTTCAGGGATGGCTGACTGCAGAGAATTATGGCTGAGAATGTATCTCTTTACATGTTTGTGCACAGGGTCCATATGAATATTTAGTTAAGTTGACTCTGTTGAATAACAAAAAGGAGCACATATGCATCCTTCATATTAAAATGTGCCTCTGGGTGAAGCCCCCATAAATGATTTGTCTACTGAATTATTTAAATATGTTAGGGAACTAGCAGGAGCAGTATACATAAAATGCCCAGGCCTTCATCTTTTATACAATACATGCATATGCCATTTAAAATTGCCTTTTGTAACGAGTTAGGGGTTATTATCGTGGGATGATTACCCACCCCAAAGTTCGCTGAGGGCAATATGCTGAGGAATGGTAATTAATCCAAGCAATAATTACCCTATCTAAGGTCTATAAAGGTATTAGCACATAGCACTAATAGCAATAAAATGTTGGTATTGCAATGGTGAAGTAAAACATATCACTTTGGCAGTAATTGAAGTACACCAAACGCATTTATTTTTGTAATGTAAATAACTAGATTGTCTATATAAACTAAGCATTTTAACTGTATCTTGGTTGAACTGGAACAGTTTTAGCATGAGCTGGCATTGCATGCAATGTTAACGTGAAAATGTTTTCTTTATAAAAGTGAAAGCATGTTTTTGCTTTCACGTTGTTGTGTTATATTAGGTTAGGGTGTCTTGCTGAAAGAAACATTGAGGGTCATCCCGAGTTTGCTGGT
Source organism: Ambystoma mexicanum (assembly GCF_040938575.1). NCBI lineage: Eukaryota > Metazoa > Chordata > Amphibia > Caudata > Ambystomatidae > Ambystoma > Ambystoma mexicanum. The sequence goes on along the minus strand of NC_090931.1, from coordinate 858,857,340 downwards.
ATCCTAGTGGTAAAATCCTATCGTTACCGGACCTACCGTTTCCGGTGCCTGATATCCTGGCATATTCTGGGATATTCCAAGTGCCAGCAATAGCAGTACTTCCGCATTCCATGGAGTCCTGACACTACGGAGAGGATTGCCGGTATTACTGGAGAATAGTAATTATTTCATTACTATTAATGAAGAAACTCGCAATGTACACCCTCAAACTAACCTCACATTCAAACTCATCTACAGACCACCATCCTACAACGCTATCTTCACAGACACCATCATAGAAGCCGTCAAGAATCCATCAATCATGATCATTTGATCATCCTTGGGGACTTAAACATATGGTTTGAAGAGGATAATGCAAACTTGCAGATATCATTAACTGAGCAGCTCTTGACAATGAGACTACGCCAGATGGAGAAAGAAGCGACACACGGCTGGACACACTCTTGACACAATTTTCACCAACAAAAAACTGATCTCAATTGTGCCACCAATACAAACACTATGGAGCGGCACCTCATCATACCATTCATGATCCAATTACCATTTAAAGCATACAAGCAGGCCCAAAACCGCCCTGGAAAAGTAACTGGAATAATGTCAAAAGAAGCAACTTAGAAGAACAGCTAGAATCCTCAAAACCACTGATCGCAACCATGAACGCAACTGCCTTAGAGCAGACCTAATCCAGAAATGGATAGCAAAAACAATTGACAGCATTCCCACAGGAAACCCATCATCCCATCAAGAAAGAAAGCAGTGGCAAGATGGTTTACACTCCACCTCAATTCAATGAAAAAAACAAACCGGAAACTAGTAAAAGAATGGAGCAAAAACTACGACCACACCAAAAGACTAATCTATAAAAAACAAAACTGAGCATACAAAAAGGAAACTCTTAAAGCCAAAAAGAAATACTGCAATGACAGGATCACAAAAGCCATCAAGACTCAGAAAGAACTATTCAACATCGTAAACAAGATGAGAAATGTCCCTGGAAGCAATAACACACTGGGCCTCATTCCATGTTTGCTGGTACAGTAACAACGGTACCAGTAAACTTGCAGGTACCATTGTTACTGTACCAGCAAACTACCAGTTCTGCTCGCTGGTGCCTTTTCTCCTGTCAGGTCTGACCTGGCGGGCGGACCGGCATCGGCGAGCAGACCATGCCAGATGCACCGGCACCATTCTGAATGGTGCCGATGCATCCAGGCTCCCCTTTCCCATTGAGCCCTTTGGGGCTGAATGGGAATGGGGAGCATTTTTTTCCAGCGCCCAGGTATGGGCAATTACCGGGTCCGGCAGGGCCGTAATGTCCTAGTAAACCCATTCATTTCTGTGCGCCGGGAAGAAAATGATACCAGCAGCAGCCATGCCTGTTATACCGGCACGGCTACCGCTGGTATTGTAATGGGGCCCACTGGTACCTTGTCAAAAAGTATGCGATGTTCTCACAGATCATTTTAAGACTAATATCACTGACATACTGTGACAAATCAATTTCTGGGGGAACCAGTGGTCCAGGGATGAATATCGGTTTCTAAACCATCAATCAACCCCACACCTCTAGTACACCAGAAAGGATCCGAACAGATTGGAATACAAGTGAATTATAAGACCTCCTTGTCCAATTTTGGTAAAGTATATGGAACAGCAGGCTCGTGGTCGACACAAGGTCGTGGATCATTGGTTAGTTGCAACACAGCGAAAATACAATTATTACCCAATGATAAAATGGACTCTCCAGTCAAGGTTGTATAACAATATCTACTTTATTATTACTACAATAGACAGTTCCAGCAGACTACAAATACAACCCACCCTGTAAAGGTACACAGAGGACAGACAGTTTCATGAAGGAAAGGGATGCACTCTGGATACTGACAGGTGGGTAGTTGGTAAAGTAATCAGTCTTACTGTTCAAGATTATCTGGTTCCAGCACCGAGGGGGCAAAGGGTAGTAACTGTCTCTAGGGGCCTTTGGAGAAGGATCAGGGGGGCAGAACCACAATGTACCTAGTGCTGAAGATGTTCTTGGTCCTCAACAGTGTTGAGGCGGTTCCAGGGTGCTTCACAGTCCTTGAGACAGGGTTAGTGGCGGGAGACAGCTGCAAGGGTACCAGGTGGCAGGCAGTTCAGCAAGCGAGGCTGGCCGAATGTCTGCAGGCTGTCCGGCATGGCGGCTCAGGTCCAAGAATCATCTCTGTTCTGGTTGGCGGATCTGGAATGCTGGTCGAGGCAGCTCGGATGGCTCTTGTGACTGCGGCATGACAACAGTCACCGGAGCAGCCGGATGCAGTTCGAGTACTCGACTGTCTCGAAAATGTCCTTGAAAGATAGACGCTGGATGATGCTTGTGTAGTACTCCTCCTAGCTTCTTCGCAGGGCTTGTGTCTTTTCAAAGCGGAACGCCCAAAACTCAGGAGAGTGATGCGAGGCAACAGCCTTGTCATTTGTCCAGAGACTCTCCAGCACTTCCCACCTAGGAAACATGCTGGCAGAACCGAGCAGCACACGCTGTGTGCTGGCTGGGTACCAGTTCTGCAGCTGCTGGATGGGTCCTCTGAGTCCAGCATCTCCTACTGTTCCATGGGAGATGTTTAGGGGAGGGATCTTGCATCCTTCTTGGAACTCTTGGCCTTCCGTCACTGGTGAAAGATGTAAGGTAGACTGTACCTTCAGTTCGGTCCAAATGAGTCTTTCTTCGTACTCCTTTCATAGTCTTTAGATGATCTTCTAAGTGAGAGGTTCAGCCGTCTTTTAAGGCCAAATCGGCCCCAGTGATTGGTGCAGGCTAAGCCTACCTTAATGAACCAATACTGGATCCCCATCAAGAATCTTCTGTTATGCATGAGGTCAGGACCAGGGTGCTCGGCAACTGGACAGACAAGGTCTGCCAACATATACCTAAGTCATAGCCATCTTCCTGTCTGTTGTAGATCAAAGTATCTCCATGGTTAGTTGAGCCATCTGTGACTATTGATTAAAGTGCAGGCTTCTCTTGAAGTGTGTGCTGGGAGCAGACTTCCTGTCTCTCCCAAATCACAACTTCATACCTCTGAAAGGGGCCTGCACTGCAGGGACACCTGTGGTAACTGCTGAACCAAGACAGGCCATTCATTGCCTTTCATACAGAGAGGTTGGAACTAGCTTCAAATTGACACATTGCATACCAATGGGGTGTTAGTCCCGCCTTCCTGTTGTCTCCTCCGGCAACCAAGCCCCTTCAGGCTTGCTTCAATTATCTCCCATTAATATGCACTGCCACTAGCTGGAGCACAAAGGAAATACAGATCCATGGAGCCTTTGATATTTCAATTAGGCTGCTCAGGGCTAGAGGAAGGTGTGCCTTCCCCCTTCTGAAGATGCTTTGATGTACATGGGGCTGTCACATTCCAGCTGAACATGACAGGGGAAGATGGCGCCTGTAGGCTGTGTCTTCCCGGAGTACATGTGACTATGTGTTTTGTGCGGGAAGCAGATGGACTGTGTGTGGAATGGCTGCACACAGTCCTCAGAGGTTGATCTCCCATCATTCATTTTTATTATTAAAAAATCTAAAAACCCAGGCGAGCACACTCTCCAAGTGCAGATGGTCAAATTCCTCACACATACACCGAATCATACAAAGCAGACCAATCAACCAGACCGTGTTCCATCTGCTACCTATACCTGGACCACAGAGCAGGCTGAAAAGCTTTGCCCAAATGTCAAGAGAAAAACTCTTCAACCTGGTGAAAAAAGCAACAAGGCAGGCTCCTCAATGGACCACTGCCCACCAGACATCTATAAATCAATCTTTACACAGTGTACACAATTGGAATGCTACTTAACATTTTAAACCTCTCACTCTCAACAGTAAGAGTACCGTGAACATTCAAATCTGCTTACATCAAACCACAACTCAAGGACACAAAGGGCGACATGGAAGACCTCTCAAACTACAGACCGATCTAAAACATTACCTATCCAGAAAAACTTTTAGAGACCTATGTCTACGAACAAATACTGGAACAAGTGGAAAATCACCAACTACCGGCCCAGGTACAAGTCGGCTTCAGACCTTTAGAGGGATGGAGATTGCGCTATTCGCTATAAGGGATGAAGACCAATGCAGACTCCAAAACGAACTCAGTAATTATACTGCTGAACCTCTCTGCAGCATTCAACACAGTCAGTCATAACATCCTCATCAAGAGACTAAAGAAATAGGGATCACTGATACAGTGCTGCTCTGGATTAAAGCTTTCCTGTCTGAAAGAACAGAAACAGAATGGATAAAACAATTCACATCCGCACTGTGAGACATGGAGTACCGCAAGGATCCTCACTATGCACGCTCCTCTTCAACATCTATATCACCCCACTAATCAATTTCATTATCAGACACAGCTTCACCTGATAGAACTATGCAGATGACATCCAAATCATATACAAAACTCGGCGATGAACAATAGGAGAACACAGCGCTAATAGACTTTCTCAAAGAACTCCACCAATGGATGAACACTAACAACCTCAAAATCAACCCGGGCAAAACGGAAATCATGATTACATCCAAAAAAACAAGGAAACAACCAGTACTTCCCATGGCCCACTGAACTGGGAACAGCACCCACACCATCCAAAGTTGCAAAAAACCTAGTAATCCTAAAGGGCAAAGAGCTAACCCTAGAACCACAAGTAAACAAGATAATTAAGAAATGTTTCTTCCATCTACACATGATCAAAAAGATTCTACCATTCCTCTCCACACAAAAAACACTGACCAAAATCTCCCTCATCATGTCCAGGATAAACTACGCCAATAGCTTATTCCTCAGAATGCTGGCTTATTTACTGAAGAAACTGCAATGTATAGAGAATGCAGCAGCCAGAATTCTCCTCAAACTCTCATGAAGGGACCACATCACTCTGGTGCTAAATATACTACATTGGCTACCAATCAAAAACTTAATCACCTTCAAAACAATGTGCATAGCAGAGCGATCCACAACCACAGATGAAAACGAATGAACAACACCCACACCCCATGAAATAAACAAACAACTGAAAAGGACAGGGGAGTGGGCCGGACCGGAGTGAAATGCAGGGAAGTAGAGGAGAAGGAGTCCCAGGTGTACCCATCCCGATAGAGGGTGAAAACAGAAACAGTGGAGATAAATGGGCCCGATTGAACTGGACCGCAGGTAGAGGGCCTTAGATTTAAAAAAGTGTATAGAGATGTTTCCCATGCCCGGAACTATTGGACCGCGGCGGACAGGGAGCACAGGTGTGCCTCGAATCTGTGTGTCATTTCACTGGCTGCTGTGTCTCAACGCTGGGTGTCACTGCATCCACTGTTGAGACCCATATTGAGCATTTCTCCATGTATTGAAGTTCTTCTGGTTTGGGTATTCTATAATTTGCTGCTGTGTCTCAGATCTGGGTGTCACTGCATTTGCTGTTGAGCCCCAAATTGATCAGTTTGACCCATAATAGGGACTAGGGAGTAAGGTAGACTGGAGTGGAGAACGGAGAAGAAGAGAGCCATCAAAATAGGAGAGAGAATTAGGTGTACCCTTCCCTATAGAGGGTCAAACGGGAAACAGGGGTAAGAGATGGGGCCAACCTAATTGTACCACTGACAGAGAGACTTAAAGGAATACATGTAGAAAGAGAGACAAAGCCATCTCCCAACTGATGGACCACGAGGCACAGAGAGCACGCCCCCCTTGGAGGAACCTGTGGGGGTGGCGGTTGCTGCGCAGCAGGGTGAGCCTAGAGGGAAGGTATATGGGCAGAACTTGGTCTGAATGCTGGAGGTATAAAGTCCCCACCACTGAATAGCCCATTAAGGACACACTTATCTACACCCAACATAGGAGTGGTAAGTGTTGCACACCAGAATATACAACAGGAGAAGGGACATGTGCCACAGTCTATCAAGACAGTGCGGGAAGGATAGGGTAATGCCACTAGCCAACCCTACTAAGAATCTCACCCTTCTGCATACACCTCTCCAACTCTGAACTAAACACAACCACAACTACGCAGCACAACAAACCACATGCACTTCACCACACTGCAACAACAAAACAAACCACACATAGCACCGCACAACAGCACATGATGGCAACCAACCGAAAAACACACCTACGTGCAGCGAACTGAGTAACTAACAGAAGCTGCCAACAGCACATCACAGCTCACCTGCTCTTTCTCCCGTGCAGTCCTACTAACTTACACCTCCCCTTGCCCTCTTGCCTTACAGATCTGCCAGAGTGCCAAAGGACCATGCAGGTGGTGACAGTGCATGGTATAAAAACCTTTAACATAACATAACATGTCTGTCAAAGGTGTAATGGTCAGTTGCATGTTACAACTCACTATGCCAGTTGGGATAAACATATCTGCTTCTCTCTCTGAATCATTTGTAATGGCTTGGTTACTTACTGGTAATCTTCATTAACCTAAGTCCTACTCTTCCTGAGCCGAGTTCTTTACAATTGAGGTGGCCACTACATATCAGACAGGTTTACAGTAATAAAGAGGCTATGGAGATATTTGCCACACCACTAGGAGAAGAGGATCTTGGGTGGACTGGTAAGCTCGACTGGGAAGAGGAAGAATAGGATATGGGGAACTGAAGGTTAATGGTAAGTAACTCTGCCATTACCCCCTTGTCCCTCTTTCTCATCCGTGGCCTTTACAACGGAGGACATAGCAAGCCAGACTTAGTCAAGCAAAAATAATACCAGACACCAGAACAAAGATACTGCACACCCGTGATTTTAATCCCAGCAAAACCATGACTAATGGTGTACGCTCAGCGCCACAGGGTCAACAGCAGAGCCCTCCCCTGGTAGCACACCGGGGTAGCAATGGGGAAAAGTGGAAAGAGAGGTCCTAGATGGCTGCATAGGAAGTGGTGACTCGCTAGTAGAACTCCCCTAATCCCCCCCACGGGGAGAGATCCTGGACAGTTTATATCACATTGTGATGGTCTACTTTGTCCAGCTGCTGAATGTAGCTACTTAGAGTTTACTGTCTGTATAGCCAGCACCAAAGGACACAAGAAGCAAGTAACATGTCCTAAAGGAGGCTTTTCTATCCAAATGCACACAGACTGCCCAGCTCACATCCAGGGCACTAAGGGTAGGATCCAGATCATGGGAACCCTCCTTCACAAGTGATGGGAGAACTGCCGCTTTTGGAGCTCCCCGGCTGCCTCCTCTGTAAAGCTGCTGCCCCACCGCATAACACCCAGTGAGGTGGGGCAGTGTGCCTGGCCTCTATGTCATCTCACCTCAGTGTTCACCTGGAATTGTGAGAAATTGCCCCAGGTCGCAGACTACCCAGGTAACTTGTCGCTTTTGGACCTCCCCTGCTCTCTCCTCTGTGAAGCCACTGCTGCCACACAAAACCCGGCACGGTCATGTGAAGGATTACATGACCACTTTGCAGTATTTAATGCCTCCTCCTGGCCGGACCTCTGTATCTTCTGGCCCCAGCGCTAACCTGGACTTGAGAGCAGCCGCCCGAGGTTCAGACTAACCACAGCCCATGCTGCTTTTGAAAGATACCTGCTCCCTCTACAGGGAAGCAGCTGCCGCCAGCATGGTCACATGAAAGAACAGTGACACACCTTGTCCTCCATATATTCCCTTCCTTTAGAGCATCCATACCCTGGGTGTCCTGACCTAAGAGCCCCTCCCTATCAGGACACTGTTCTTCCCCTGCATTCTTTTAGTTGCCCCTGCTTGTCATAACTCCTTCTCAAATCTCTGTCTTACTGTCTCTCCCTCATGACTTTCTCAATACCTGTTCACTGCTTAGATTACCACTCTCCTAACCTTACCCTGCAATACTGCAACCCATCTAACCATGTCTTATCCAACATTTTTACCTCCCCCTTTCTTCTGTCTCCATTATCTTATGGAATCATTCCATTTTTAACCAGGCTCATTCCACGCTACATATATTCTACCATTTTAACCTTCATTTTCTTTTTTTTTTGTTTAAAGGTATTTTATTAAAGAATAGTAGAAAGTAGAAATAAAAACAGAAGGTGATCATAACACGGATGCAAAAATACAATGGAGCATAAAATAGGTTAATCAAAGAATGCAATTTGTGTTAAGGCGTATACATACAAAATTATTTATACATCAATTTTCAAATGAGAAGGCAAAGACAAGACAACCCCGACATACAGAGATAGGAGGGTGGGGGGAGGGACAGGATAATACGATAGCAATGAGTTACTATTATGCAATGGGAACATTGGTATGTAAAAATTCGAGGAACAGGTTCCATTTTAATTCATGTTTGTGAACAAGACATGGAGATGAGGCAACGCACCTCTCCAACCTATGACTATTACAAATAGAGTTCCACCAAATTCTGTAATTAATATGATCCAGATGTTTCCAATTGGTAGTAATAGTTTGAATGGCAACAAGTATAAAAAGATCAAACAAATGAGAGACATTGGTCTCTAATGAATCCTGGAGAAGTGAGCTTCCCAAAAAGAGAAATTTAAAGTTAAAATCAAGTTGTATTTTAAAAATACGCTTCACGGTGTGCCAAACATTTTCCCAACATTTTTAAACAAGTTTACAATCAAGGACAATATGTTTGAAGGTGCCTATTACATCTAAACAGCTCCAACGTGTATCATTGTGTGCAATGTTACATTTGAATAGTTTAGATGGAGTTATAAATACTCTATGATGGAAGAAGTATAAAGTTTGAGTTAAACTGGCTGGGGAGGTAGTCTTAGAATTATTTTACCAAATCAAAGTCCAGCAGTTATCATCGGCTAAAGTACAGTCCTACCGCCAGGCTACCAGCGACCCCCTTTCTGGATCGAACCAATGTTCATCTGACAAGTTTTTTTATAAAACATTGAAGCAGAAACCTGAAGATTGTATACCTGTGGAAACCTGTCTGGCCGAGGAGCATGTGTATTAGATATTAGAACCTCAAAATTATCCATTAATGCGTCAATTAGAACAGTATATTGGCACCAAAAAATAGAGGAATAGAGATTTTTTGCTGAAGGACAACAGAGGTAAGTGGCACCCCATGATTCAATAGTTGGTGAACATATTTAATACCTTTATCTCAAAAAGTTAGATTTACCATTCACACATATCAAATTATTGAACCAAAGATATTGTGAAATAAATTGAAGTGAAGGTGCATTGAACAAATACATTCTAATATACTTAGCAAAAACCACAACACTTGTGCATTTGATACATCTATTTTTTGTCTTTAAGCATAAAAGAATCTGCAAGTGATAAAGGGAAGACTATATGCTTCTCCAAACGCAGCCATGCTGTTGCAGTGTTATAAATTACAGGCACAAACCACATCTGAACTTGTCTTAACCTAAATGCTGAGTGATAATTTCAAGAATTAGAAAACCCTACACCTCCATTCTGAATGGGTCTTTTAAGTTTACCCAGCAAGATTATATGTGTTCCATTGTTCCATACAAATTTGGCCAAATATGATTCAATTGATTTTTTAAATATAGAAGCAAAGGAGACTGGCAATATATATAGGATATACAAGTTAATGGGAGAAATCATCATTTTAATAGTCTCAAGATGGCCCTACCAGGATAAGAATAGAGAGGGCCCTGAATGTGTTAATTGTTCAACTCTAGACAGTATAGCACTCATATTTTCTTTAATAATATCTTTTACAGAGGACGAAATATGCACTCCTAAATATTTAATCACATTTGGGCACCACTTCATACCAATAACCTGAATGTGTTGTTTCGAACAGGGGACATTGAGGGTCAGTAATTTAGATGTGTCTGTGTTCAACTTGTAACCGGAAACCAATGAAAAATGTGATATAGTGGAGAGAAAACTATGTAGGCTGGTGTCAGGATTTTCGAGGAACAAGAGGATGCGTACGCAGACAATTTTATTTGTACATTTTCATATGTAATGCCTTGTATTTCTCTGTAATTTTTAATAATTTCCAGAAAGGGTTCCAAAGCTAATATCAATAGCAAGGGAGATAATGGATAGCCTTGCCTAGTGCCTCTAAATAAGAGGACAAATGATGATATTTGCCTATTAACAAAAAAATTAGCTTTGGGATCTGAATACAATACCATGACCATGCCATTAAGTGCATAAAACATGAAATTCCACTCCACTCTGCACTCCTCTCAGCATCAAGACCTACAGCTGCATAAATATCATTGGATTTGTCAACAATATCCAGAATGTCTAAGAATAACCTAAAGTTAGAAGAGGACAACCTCCCCTTAACATATCCCACCTGATCATTTTTAACTGAGTTTGGCAAATAAGGAAGAAGGCAATTGACTAGGATCTTAGCAAACATTTTAAAGTCTGTATTTATTAGGGAAATAGGCCTATACCTTTGAGGAAGGTCAGGGTCTTTATTCGACTTAGGGAACACAACAAACATGGCTTCAGTGACTGTCCCTTCACCTATACTATGGGTGACAAAGTGAGTGAAGAGTTCCTCCATCTTGGAAATTAATAATTCCTTAAAATGTGCATGAAAGTCAATGGGAATGGGGCTTTGCCTTTTTTAAGATCATCAATTGCTTTGCGGATTTCATTTTGAGTAATGGGGTTGTTTATCGAGCTGAGGTTGGATTTAGGATAAGCAGAGCAGGAGATATGTTTCAGGAATTCTTGAAATTGGGAGGCATTTTGCTGAGATTCTGATGTATATAACTTTGGACAAACTTGGAAAAAAAATATAAAATGTCTTTATCCAGGAATTTTCTATTGCCTAATGTATCTCTGAGGACAGCTATCCTTGATTGTTCCTTTTTTTAATCTTGAGGTAAAAGGCAAGTGATCTGCATGTTTTATTAGAGAGTTGTTATATTTTAGCTTTATATTTAAGTACTGAGGCACAAGAGTATTCAGAGTTAATTTTATTATACTTAATTCTTAATTGTGTAATGTTATTGAAGATATTTGAAGAGGCATTCTGTATATATTGCTTTTTGAGATGTTTTTATTGTTTCAAAATAGTTTCTGATTCCTGTTTCAGGTTCTACTTTTTCTTGGCAGCATATGATATAATATACCGTGTAAGCACTGCCTTATGACTGTTCCAATTATTAGGAACGGAGGTACCCTCACTCATATTATCAAAAAATAAGTTATTATGTGAATCTGTAAAAAATGGAGCAAACAAATCCTAACAAGGGCGTATTAAATCTCCATCTAATTGAATTATGATTGGTTGATGCAATTTCAAGTTTAATATGTATAGGAGCGTGGACAGATAAGAAATACAATCAATACTGGTATGTAGTATAAGGCTAGACATGAATTTAGAGAGAAAAATGTAATCTACTCTATAAAAAGAGTTATGGGCACTAGAATAAAAAGTGAAATCTAAGTCCAAAGGGTAGGTTATGCGTCAGGCTCAATGAGTCCCGGTTGAGAAATAAAGTTCAGAAATTGCTTGTGTGATCTGGAATTCTTGAAAGCACAGATGATCTCCTGTCAAGGAAGGGAGCCACCTACCCAAATTGTCAGATCCAGACTTCATAACTTTGCATTTAAGATTTTTGTTAATAAAGGTAATAACTCCATTCTTCTTACCATTGTGCTGCACTTGTAAAGACCTGACCTACACATAACCTCTTGAGTTTATCTGCCTCAGCTGCTGTAAGGTGTTATTCATAGATACAGGCAATAGGTGGTTTGGTTCTATTTAAGTAAGAAATAACTTTTTGTCTCTTAATAGGGTTGTGTAAACCTTTTGCATTCCATGAAGTAATATTCAACGATATAGCATGAAGTCTGAGAGTAAATAATATCCATATTGACTAATGTAAAAAGCAAGACAATTGACCTGGAGTGGAACAACAAAAGAGACCTGTTACAAAATATAATCTTGAGTATTCCTGGAGGGACATCATGGAAACAAAAGGAAGGAGGGAACACAAACAATGTCAACATGAAATTAAGGTACAGTATATAGCAACTTTCAGAGAAGTGTTTTAACGTGATTAACCGGAAACAGGCACACCAAATCATGCTGACTAAAAGAGCGTGGGAGGAAGAGAGCCGGACAAGAGGAGATCAGTATCCATTTCTTTCATCTTATACGATTGAATACATTGTCTCATGTCTTTTGGATTTTCACAGGAAGCGTAACTTTCATGAGTAATTTTCATCCTGGATGGATAATTCCATATTTAGCATTTAGTGGCCTCAAGGCGGGCCTAAAAGCGAGAAGTTCTTTCCTTCTTGCGGCGGTGGTGTTGGAAACTAAATATTCTTGTGCCATTCCATATTAATTGCTTGGCTTGATTCACTTTATTAAGTATCACCAAAAGATGTATCAAATCTAGCAAAGCCAAAATTAAAGAACTGGGAGAGCTACCTGGGTTACATATAGAGTTAGGAGGGCTAACACGACAAGCTCTTTGGATGCTGAATTGTAGTGAAGCTGGAAGGTCCAGGAGCTTAGGGGGCATGGTGTTGAGAAATAAAATCGGGTTGTCTTTCTCTACACCTTCAGGAAGGCCAACAATGCAAAGGATATTCTGTCTATTCCTATTTTCTAACTTTTCAGATTGCTTCTGAAGAGTTGTAACAGCAGACTCCAATGCCACCACTCTATTAGTAATATCCTCCATGCCACCAACTCTTCACTCTACTTCAGATATTCTGGACTCGAACAATGACCATTTATCACCCAGTTGCTGCAACTTGGTATTAGGAGCCTCCATTAAAGGTTTTAAAGCTCAATCTTCCATTAAAATAGCTTGTATAGTTGGTTCCAATATTTCCTCTTTTGGTGGTGAAGAATCACAATTAGGGCGCTTAAATGTATTGGATGATGTAGGAGGTGACTTTACTTTGTCTTTTTTTAGATGATGCCATAGTATAAGATGAAAATACTTCATATGATATATAGATTGGTCCTTTGAAAACAGAGGCACATATGAATAAAGATATGGAAGAACTTTACTGAAAAATGTATATTTCATCGAAAAGAAAATAGAAAAATAGACATATTGATATTTAATGAAGGTAACACATGAAGTACCCATTAACAGTCACTTAGGGATGCACCGTGAAGAGAAGGTAGACTTGCTGCTTTAATAAATATAATTCTGGCAGGTACCGACATACACCACTTGATGGGGATATACTAGTAAGCCGCACATAAAAGATATATAAAGGTGTCACTTGTTTGTAATATGGAAGGAAGGCTTTTCTCTTGAAGCGCCATTATCGAGGATCGTATACTTCACCAAAGTACATCAGCGGTCCCACAGCCTGTGTTCTTGCTGCCTTCCCGCACTCACTGGCAGTCCAGGAGTTGTTTATCTACGCAGTGCTAATAATTGTGAGGAGCCGACTTGAAAAGTAGACGCTTATAATTATACTCCCAAAACATTTTATTTCGCGAGAGAAACCATGAATGAATTCAAGGTTTATAAGTGCCTAAACCTCTGTATCTGGTTGTTAGGAGTGGAGCACCGGAGCTAAGCTGCCATCCTGCACGACGCTTAGCCTTGCCCCCTTAACATGCATTTTCTATGCATCACTGAAACATAAATTACCGCTTGTAGCACTGCTATCCCTGCCGCTCACTCTTCCCCATATGCACAATTGTGTCACACACCCCACCAACATAGTCTAAAGGAATGAGTCGCCCCTCCCCCTCAAACTGAAGATAGTGGAGATGGACCCCCTCCTCCTCAAACCGATTGATGATAAACTATTGGGGTATTCAGTGACTCTAAATGGTGTAGAAACTAGAAATGTAGTGCCTTACAGAAAATCGCTGGAGAACGATCTATTTTATGAAGACAGAATGTCATGAACAGTAGAGAATGTGTCAGGTAGTACATGTTATGATACCTTATCGAAGAATCTAGGTTCAAAACTAAGCAGACCTGAGGTTATGGGTAAAAATAGGTTGATCAGGCATCTTGTAATGTGTGCGGCCATTTTGGGAGTCAGGACAAAGTCAGGCACCCTAAAATGGATGCTGTGCATATATATAAGTGAATTCCTGTGAAACCATGCTGAAATGATAATAACCTCATGATAGTTCAGTGAGAGTTCAGTAGCCAAGGACATGGTGTCTGGGCTTCTTATTTCTAATCTGACAGTAAGGAGCCATGGAAGCGATGTAGCAGTCAAGGGAAGATAGTGGGTGATGTATTCAGCTGTTTTAATTAGCAGAGAGGATACAGCTGATGCCCATATTTGGGCCTCTGGGACAGGAAACCATGATGCATTTGCTAAAATTGTCTCAGGACTAACGTCAGTAATGTCCCATTTTTAAAGGTCAAGGAAAGCACACACAATCTTAATTAGTAACAGATGTAGATATGACATGGGAGCTTTTGTGAATTGGCAGCCCAGTCAACCAACCCTAGAGGGGGAAGGGGCTTGTCCTGGAGAGCCTGACCCAATGAGAGTGTTCTGCATCACACATAAGGAACTGAGCCAAACAAGAAGTGTATAAAAGGCAGAGTTTTTCTCAGAATAGCAGGAGAGTTCCAGAGGTGTTGGTGAGGCTGTAACCTGATATATCCTGTGTCTTGCCTGCTGGAAGAAATAAAACTTATCTTAAGAAAAGCCTGCTTCTGCTTCATGATGTGCCTCCAGAGTTCCTTTCTACATCCAGAGATGCCAGGGCCAAGACAGAGATGGTGGTGGGACAATCTTTACATTTGGTGAGCCATTTGCCAGGAGGCATAGGATGATGAATTCCCATCCATCTTCAAGCCTAAAGAATCTGGACATACTCTAGACATTTAATATTAAGGTAAGCCATGCTATGAGACCTGGAAGAAGGAGAGAGAGAGAGAATGAGGCAGGAAGATAGAGGGGGTCAAACTGCAGCTGCCCACCCACTACTATAAGAGAAGGGTCTTGCAGGCCTAATAGCATGGTAAAGGGCCTTGGCACCTGGATATTGGGGAAGTTATTTGTGGCGTACCCCCCTTGAAAAATTTGGGGCAGCCCCCTTGAAAGAATCTTGGGGTACCCCCTTTGGAAAAAATGTTGGGGGCCATTTTTGGGGAGCCATTTTTGGGGATCCATTTTTAGAAATCTTTGGGAGACCACTCTTAGAAAATTATGAGTTAATGTTTTAACAGCTTTTAGAAAAAACTTTAAAGCACTCATGGGGATCCCGTCTAAGAACAATATTTTCAGATTATCTTTTGACAGTCTTTCAGACGCAATATTTACCACTTGTAGGGAACCTCCCTTAGAATTTTGTTTTTGAAAAGTAACGTTTTTTAAGTGTAATATAAGTAGTTTAGAAAAGTAACAGAGAATGGGAATTAACTCAAGACATTGAGCGTTAAGGAGTTATTGACAACTTGACTTTAGTGTGGCCTAGCAAGTAAATCTTGAGAGAGGCCACGATAAAAAGGATACGCCCTGTACCTAAGCTTTAAATAGTGTTAAAAGAAATTTGAAGCCAGAGTCCCATAGCGGAACATTAGGAGACGGAACCGATTAAAGACAAGTCTTTGAGAGAAGATCATAGAAAATACATGTGACCGGTCGAGTCTGTTTTTTTGTTGTTTGTTGTTGTCTGTTTTGTTTTATGCGTTGTGTTTTATGTCAACATGTGTGCACTGTACATTTTGTTTATGATTTAAAAGAAAGAAAATGCATGTTTTAGTTGATTTAGAAAAAATTGGCATGAAGCCAGGAATTAAAAGTGATCAATTATGAAAGATAATAAGATCAATATATGCTATGTATCAAAGTAAACAGGTTTGCCTTGTTTCTATGTTGATAAACACAATACTTAGTGAAATAAATAAAGAAGCAGTTGAGAAAGTGCTTCACTTAAAACTTTCATAAAAACCAAAAACCATCACCTATGGGGTTAATCCTTGTATTTGCTAAAAGTAGACAAACAGGGCTCTCCAAATACTTTACATGATAAGGTTTTGCATTTAGCTGTCCGAAACGAAGGGCAGGGAAAATATGCCTTTTTGGGAAAGATTTGGGCTTTCCAAAAAATGCATAGGCACCTTGGAAAAGCTTTCGGTACAAAACTGCAAGAAGACAGAAGGTTAATCTGTTGAATTTGTGGGGTCAACTTCTCTAAGAAGCTAATAAACTTGTACGGTACAGAACCGCACTGGATTTACAGGACCCTTGTACAGAGAAAAGAGATTTATTATAGAAGTGCGTAGTTGGCAGACTGCCAAGGTAGCCGCACACTGCTAGAAAATGGACAGTGTTCTGTTTAATGACCTACGCAGTTAGATAAGGTTATTCATGTTCGCAGTGAATGGTCTGTTGAAAAAGAATGTGGATTAGAAGTGTTTTCGCAGCACTGAAACAGAAACAGATGTCAGGAAGGTTCTTTGTTTAAAGACTTTTGTTAACAAGTTAACATTTAAAGGGACTGAGATGTTGAAAAGATTGATAATTAAAATTTGAGAACTGAAGAGTTTTGGGTTGATTTACATTGTGCGACACTTCTTTATAAAGTATGTGGGCTGTGTCCCAAACATGAGAAGAGTGTTTTTTGATTATGCTAAAAACGAGCTGATAATGGATGACTTTTTGATACATTATAAGCAATAATTTATAGGCTATTTTGGTGTTATGTATCGCAGGTGAGTTTAAATGACATGAATTTTTCATGTGCACCATGATTGGGAAAAGTGCACTGCAAATAGCTTGAAGTATGAAAGCATGCGAAGAAAACGGTGTATTGAATATATTTGAAAGAAGGTCATTGGAGTAGGCACAGCAAATATCTATTGAAGAGGAGACGGAATAGGCAATTCTGGTAGTTGATGAAATATGATAAATGTAGGTGGACATGCAATCTTTATATTTTTATACAAGCGAAGAAATGACTATTAAACAGAAAGCATGCACATGAGAAGGTATGCATACAGTTGCATTAACATGAGAAAAAATACAGGCGCGCACATTTGTAAACACACACTAGTGAGTACACAAAATGGCTTTAATTTTTCAGTTAAATTGATAGCTGACATTGACAATAGTTAGTCCACTTTTGAAAACATAAGAAGGGTAAAGATGTGTGTATTTATATGTTTAAAAAAGTTTCTTGCAGTATGCATTCAAGAGTAAAAGAACAGTAATTGCATTTTACTGCGGATATAACCAAAAAGGCTGTTTTGAAATAGATGACACACCAGGGTGGGAAAAGTGGGAGTAAGCAGTGAACTCACAGAACAGGAATGTTGCAATGGCCGGCCTTGAGGAAAATGTTTGCCAAAATTGAAATTGGCTCATGATAAAAGAGTCAAGAATGCGGCATTCGCGCATTAATGACAAAAAATATTAAGCAGGCTGCTTTTGTACATAACAGCTTGCAAAGGCCACAGCTGGTTAAACAGAGAAAATATTCAAGCAGTAATGGGAAGAGTTACAAATCACATATAAGTGAGTGCACCATAGGTAGGTTTTTGAATCAATAGCTTGCACCAATAGAGATAGAAAATGTGAAAGGTTTGTTCTACCTCAAGCATGCAGGCCAGGACAGAGCAACCTTCAGTGGAGAAAAGGAAAAAATGACAATGTGCCCTTGAAGGGTGTTTTTCAGTGTATAAAAAAGGAGATGGTCAGGTTTAGATGCATTTGTATCTCGGGTGTCAGAATCACTGGCTCAGTTAGAGCAACTTAAAACGCAACCTCATGATGAGTGTGGGGAAGTTGCCACCTCATGTAAACAAAATTGAGATCATTGCCAGGTAGAAGGCAGTGCAGAGCCATTGCCCTCGCTATGGACAGACAGACAATGAGAAATGAGAATGAGTTTGGGGCTTCGCAGTTTCCCTTGCTAGAGAAAGGGCAAGCCAGATCACAGTATGTACCTTGACCCCAGATGGGTAAGGAAGACAGTTCTAGTCTTCTAGCTGTTACTTTTGGGGACAAAGCTGATGACAGTTGGTCAAAGGTAAGACATTTGAGTATTATCGCTCATGATGGAGCGCTAATAAAACAATAGTAGAGTGGCAGTCTGGAAAGCGCTTATAGTATTGTACCCAGACACGCCAGAAGGGAGATCTATCAAAAGGCCAGAGGCTGTCAGAGCTGGTGCTGACGCAGCATAAGGAATTAGTGAGCCTGGAAGCAAGTCCATGGTTAGAGATGTAGCTGACCATCGTGTGTTAATGCAGACTACTGCAAGAAAAGAATCACAAGAAAAATGATGTTAGGAAAATGAAAAAAACGAAATCAGCGCAGAAAAAGTGTTGAAATACACCATTGAAAGGGCAATGGTAATAGTGGAGGCGAATTGAATTCACAGTAAGCAGCATGTATGCCGTGAGTGAAGAAACAAAGGCAGGTTGATCAAGGCTATAATGGGTTTGCTCCACGAGGAAGATGTTTTCAGAATAATCAGGAAGTGTTCAGAGTAACCAAGGTGGGTTTCAAAGCACGCAGGAGAATAGTCAAAGCATACGGGAGGGGCAAGTTAGGAGACCTCATGAACATGTGGTATGTCAGAATACCGTGCACGCATATGTAGAAGCAAGGATTTGTGCAGAATGCACAATTCTCAAGAGAGGGGGGACAGCACGCCCCCTAATGTACAGCTCACAAATAATGGAGAGGCTTTGATGAATGAGAGAAGGAATACTGAGTAGACTCCGGTTCAAGGATGCTCAAACTATACTGAGGAAATGTCCTTTTGCCATATGCAAATGTAAATGATATAATAAATATGCACATGCAGAGACTCATATTAGGGTGCGCCTCGTACGCACTACAGGGGAATTTTTATACTGAGTAATAAGGGGTCACTCCCCTTGCGACTAAAAATGACAGCTCTTGAGTGTGCCATTATGAGGGCTGAGAGTACGGTGATAAGATGTTTTTCTGACATAATGTATTGAACATGTAGGGGGTTTTTCTGTTTAGGAAAATCTGAGGGTATATTGGTGTTGCCAAGGGCTATAGCCTATGAGGAGGTTGTGTTAAAACTGGCAATCAAATAGTCAGACATAGAAAAGAGAATTCTGCATGTGTGCAGCAGAAAGCACTGGTAGAAACAAAGCAGGCTCATGTGTGTTTGTATTTTGAAAACTTTTTATGATGAACCCTCGAGGGTAAAGTTAGAGATAGTGGCAGTAGGGGAGATTCTCTTTTTGGCGGTTCTTTGGGAATCAATCAGGGTAATAGGCTTAGAGATAGAGCTGCCGCTGGGATAAAGCGCACAACTGATGGAAGTGATTGAGGTATTGACTAAATATATGCCTACCGTCTTGCTTTTCGTCACAGGCTGCTTAATTAGTGGTGCCGTTTGTCGCGCCAGAGAAATCCTGCAGACCCGGAAGTAATGGTGTACAGTTACCCCGCCTATGTGATGTTGAAACTACACGCAGATCTAGCACGATGGAAAAGGAGGGGTGACCTCGAGCGGGCAGCACTCCTGTGCAGCACAAAGCATTATTAAATAGACCCATGAGAGTGAGCACTACGACTCCCAGTAGTCATTATAGTAGGGTGGTAGGATAGCTACACTGTCTTGAGTACATCAGTAAAAAAGAACCACGCCGCAATAAGTGTGAGGAATGATGCGGTTTGAATAAAGAAGAAAACATTGCATTTTGTGATAAGTAAAGTGCACCGTGTGCAAAATGAATTTACTGCAGAGGGTAAGAAAGTGAGCCTACATGCAGGTTCAGCAATGTGTAAACACAGAATACATAAAGACACACAGTAATAAAAGGTATTAATCTAAAAAGAAGGAATGCCTTCACAAAAACAGAGGAATGCATGCATTCACAATAGGACAGCCTCACAGGAGTGGCTTGATGTATTCAGAATTGTTTGTGGCACTAAGGTTTAAAGGTGCCAAGAACTAAAATGGAAAAGAGAGAACACATTTTGGTCTCATGGTAGACATTATCCCTGTGTGTCCATAGAGCAAAGACAGGAAGGTGGTGAATGAATAGTAGAAGGTTGAGGATGGTTTCTGAAGAATACAAATGCAGTTTTGTTTAGTGAGAAATTAAGAGTCTCTAGAGGAGAGTGTGTTATAACGAATTTTATGTATATGCGTAACAGGTACCTGTCAGTGTTTGAGGAAAGGATTGGATGACAAAGCCTAAGCATGATGATGTTGTTTAAGTAATCAAAGAAAAGCGCCTTTTGTTTTGTTCTGAGAAATACACCATTTGAATATCGGTATATTTACAGGGGCATGAACAAGGCAGAAGGCCGATGAGATTGTTCTGGTAGAGACTAAAGATTTTTATTGTTGTTGCAAAAGCACAGTATTATAGCTAATTGTGTGACCTAGTGGAAAGGTGGTGAGAGTATATGATGAATTCAGTCTCATACCACGGATATTAATAGGAGGGACAGGTGGACTCCATGAAATTAGAGACAGCCATAGAGTAAGGAAACATGGCAAATGATTAGGGAGTGAATAAATAATGGATCATGGAGGACAGTAATGGTTCTCATAAAAACGTTTAGGTTAAGTAACGTCACAGATGACGACATACCTAGATAGGGCTTAATGGAGTATAAAGTGGTGCTTTGTTAAGGAGCATCACATACTAAAAGAAAAGGAAACATTTTTATTATACATGATAATTATGTAACAGCACCCAGAATAAATAAAAGAAGATTGGAGAGAGCGTTAAAAATGTTAGGTAGATTTTGGCATGAGTCCAGAAAAATGAATTAGGAGAAGATGAAAATAATTGATTTATCATAAACCGTATAGGAATAAAAGAGCTTGGTTTAAAAAATGTACGGCATGTGTATGAAAAAAATGATTTAAATAAATATGTACATTTAAAATAAATTAATTAAAGGGAAAAATGAATGAAGAAAGGTTTGGATGAATGAATGAAAGGATAGGGGATTAAATAGGAAGCATAAAATAAGTAAAACATCAAAACATTGAAAATAAATAGTATCAATGAGGGTTCCAAGCCGACAATGAAGTAATTGTGCAGAGCAATAAAAAAAAAGCATCAGGAAGTAACGAAGAACCAGGAAACGGGTATGGTTGATTAAAATTGGGTTAACCAGACAAGGACAATTTTAAACAAAGTCAATTTATGAAGAAAATACAAGGGTAAGTAAATTGTCATTTTTTGAGTGCCTGCAACGATGTTGGTTTATGTTACAGATGAAAATTGTGAACCTTGAGTGAACATAGTAGGAATGTCTGTATGGCCTTAAAAAGGGGAAAAAGAAAAAAGAGGTAAGTACTGGTTGGCACTGCAAGGGTGTGGACACACTATTGATAATTATTAAGAGTAAGAGAACCCAGGTGAGTAACAGAAAAAATAGATAGACAGAGACGCAGTGTGTTCAAGTGTTTCGCTTTTTTTCCCCAAGATAGGTGCAATCCGGTGTGAATAGAGTAGCAAATAGATGAAGACATGGCTACTTCAGACAAACACAGAAACCAGAAGTTAAATTGAAGGTGAGTAATAGTTTTTGTATTTATGGGATGCCAAAGGGGGGGTCTACTTGGCGAGGGTATAAAAAATATTTAGAATAGGCAATCAATGTAGTCAATGATATAATATGAAGGCACATAGAAAAAATTGGTGCCATAGTCTAGTACAAACAGGGGTAGACTAGATTGAGCGTAGTGGGGTAAAGAGGGGATAATGTGCAACAAAACGGATGACAACGCACAGAATGAAAAGACCATGGTCCAACACAATCGGGAGAAAGATGAAGAAGCATAGCAGGAAGTATTTACAGCAAAGCAGAGAAACAGACTGAGTACTAGCCCTAACATTGAATAGGGCTGGTGAAAAAGTGTTATTGTTTTGTGCACCAACCAATGTAGGGAGAGCCTGCGAGTTAAATGGACTCCAAATAGTGAGAAATAACTGTAAGAACAGATTTTGTGTTAGCAGCAAGGAGATAGAGTCTGAGTTAAGAAGTAACTTAACCTCCTTGCCAGTACCCAAAGGACTATTGTCTTTATTTTAAAATTTCAACAGAGAACAGGGATCCGTGAGCAAAGACATTGTCTTCTGCTACGGATGCGCCTAGAAGACTGAGATGAAAACAATATGTATTTAATGTTTTTGTTATGAATTTTTTTAAGTGTCTCTACATCTGAAAATATCGATGTTGAAATCCCCTGAAGGGACAGTGATTACGAAACAGGCAAATATATTTATTGCATACAAATATATGTTTATTGTAAACAAATCAGGCCCCAGCAGGCTGACTATATACTGCAAGATAAATGGCAAAATGTACAAAAAAGGGGGGAGAATTAGTAGTTTGATATGCAGAGAACTAAAAAAGTCTGATGTAGCTTTGTCTAGGAGGTAGGGATGTTCAGAAAATAAGATAATATAGTTTGTCTAGGAGGCAGGGATGTCCAGACAATGTTTATATGTAAAACAACGGGGGGTCTGGGAATCTCTATGTATGGGGTTGCTGTGGTACTCTTGATCAGAGGAGAATTGCCTAGCATTTCGGTGCTGGGCTGCCCCTGGGCAGGACAAAGACTGATATGCGGGGACATTTCTTCTCTGTGAAAAGAACAGTGAGCTAAAGACTTGGTTGAGACGCTTCCAGGGGCCATCGACACAAAACAAATCAATGGGCTGTGTTTGTGCTGGTAGAGAGTTTCCCAGACCCCCCTCTGTTTTGCTTACCAAGTAACTTTGGGTCCACCCTAAGTTACCAGGGGAATCCAGACGTGGACCCCTTGCTGACTGCTCTTAGAGAGGCACAGCTTCATCTCACTGATGATGCCCAACTAGACTAAAACATGTGTATGGGGTTGCTCTGGTACTTTTGTTCATAGGAGAATTGCCTAGCATTTCGGTGCTAGACTGCCCCTGGGCAGGACAAACACTGATTTGCGGGGACATTTCTTCTCTTTGAAAAGAACAGTGAGCTAAAGACTTGGTTGAGACTCTCCCAGGGGCCATCGACACAAAACAAATCAATGGGCTGTGTTTGTGCTGGTAGAGAGTTTCCCAGACCACCCCCCTTTGCATACAAAGTAATTTTGGTTCTCACCCTAAGTTACCAGGGCAATCCAGACGTGGACCCCTTGCTCACTGATCTTAGAGAGGCACAGCTTCACCTCACTGTTGATGCCCAACTAGGCTGAAACACGTGTATGGGGTTGCTGTGGTACTCTTGTTCAGTAGAGGATTGCCTAACATTTCGGTGCTGGACTGCCCCTGGGCAGGACAAAGACTGATATGCAGGAAAATGTCTTCTTTGTGAAAAGAACAGTGAGCTTAAGACTTGGTTGAGACTCTTCCAGGGTCCATCCACCCAAGAACAAGTCAATGGGCTGTATTGGAGCTGGTAGAGAGTTTCCCAGACCCCATCTCTGTTTTGCATACCAAGTAATTTTGGGTCTCCCCCTAAGTTACCAGGGGAATCCAGACGTGGACCCCTTGCTGACTGCTCTTAGAGAAGCACAGCTTCACCTCACTGATGATGCCCAACTAGGCTGAAACATGTGTATGGGGTGGCTGTGGTACTGTTGTTCAGAGGAGAATTGCCTAGCATTTGGGTGCTGGACTGCCCCTGGGCAGGACAAAGACTGATATGTGGGGACATTTCTTCTCTGTGAAAAGAACAGTGAGCTAAAGACTTGGTTGAGACTGTCCCAGAGGTCACCCACCCAAGAACAAGTCAATGGGCTGTGTTTGTGCTGGCAGAGAGTTTCACAAACCCCCCTCTGTTTTGCATACCAAGTAACTTTGTGTCTCACCCTAAGTTACATGGGGAATCCAGATGTGGACACCTTGCTCACTGATCTTAGAGAGGCACAGCTTCACCTCACTATGATGCACAACTAGGCTGAAACACATGTATGGGGTTGCTGTGGTACTCTTGTTCAGAGGAGAATTGCCTAGCATTTCGGTGCTAGACTGCCCCTGGGCAGGACAAAGAATGATATGCAGGGACATTTCTTCTCTGTGAAAAGAACAGTGAGCTAAAGACTTGGTTGAGACTCTCCCAGGGGCCATCCACCCAAGAACAAGTCAATGGGCTGTTTTTGTGCTGGTAGAGAGTTTCCCAGACCCCCCTCTGTTATGCAATGTTTATATGTAGTTTGTCTAGGAGGCAGGGATGTTAAAAAAATATGGACTAAATTTAAGTTTTTCTAGAAGGCAGGTGAATTTCTAATAAAACACGCAAAAAAGGTTTTTTAAGGGGTTGGGTTGAGAAAAAATATATTGGTAATAGAGACATATTTATTTATCAAAGGAAACTCATTTCGTTTTATATTAGAGGTGAATAAAGGAGGAGCCATATACATTGGGATACTTACCCCACACAACCCTGTGAAAAAGAATGGAAAAGATACCAGACTAAGATGAATCGGGTGGAAGATGTGATGGTGGAAACTATACTGATGAAGAAGAAAAAATAACAACAATATGTATGGGGTGGACAATGAAAAAACAAGGCATCGATGTGGTGGGAGTGAGACAGAAGTGTGCAGTAAAATGGCCTTTGATTAAGCTTATGAAAAATGGGCTGGTGGGTCTCCTCAAATGACATATCAAATTTTTGATTCTCATAGTGGCCGTAAATGACCTAATGTATTATAAGTTTAAAGTAAATTGGAGAATGGAGGTAGGGCCCAAATAAAAGTAAATAAAAGTAGTTTTAGGGACGCATACATGTTTAGACTAGGAGAGTACAATGTGTTAGTACTAACTTTGTAGAAATATGTTAGGATACCTCTGAGATTGAAGTAAATTGTCTATTGAAAGGGTGATTAGGTCTGAAATGTGTAGGTGCATTGAAAATTGAGGAGGGTGGACATGGGTGTAGTTGTAAGTATTGATTAGATGACTAAATATACAGAGGAGGCAGTGTAAAGGAATGAGTCCCTCCCTCCCCCTCAAACTGAATGAAGTGGAGATAGACCCCCTCCACCTCAAACCAATTGATGATAAACTATTGGGGTAATCAGTGACTCTAAATGGTGTAGAAACTAGAAATGTAGTGCCTTACAGAAAAGCCCTGGAGGATGATCTATTTTATGAAGACAGAATGTCATGAACAGTAGAGAATGTGTCAGGTAGTACATGTTATGATACCATATCAAAGAATCTGGGTTCAAAACTAAGCAGACCTGAAGTTATGGGTAGAAATAGGTTGGTCAGTTATTTTATAATATGGGCAGCCATTTTGGGATTCAGGACAAAGTCAGGCACCCTAAAATGGATGCTGTGCATATATATAAGTGAATTTCTGTGAAACCATGCTGAAAGGATAACATAATTACCTCATGATGGTTCAGTGAGAGTTCAATAGCCAAGAACATGTTGTCTGGGCTTCTTATCTCTAATCTGTCATTAACGAGCCGTGGGAGCACAGTAGCAGTCAAGGGAAGATAGTGAATGATGCATTCAGCAGTTTTAATTAGCAGAGAGGATACAGCTGAGGCCCGTATTTGGGCATCTGGGACAGGAAACCATGATGCAGTTGCTAAAATTGTCTCAGGACTAAAGTCAGTAATGTCCCATTTTTAAAGGTCAAGTATAGCACACACAATCTTAATCAGTAACAGATGTAGATATAACATGGGAGCTTTTGTGAATTGGCAGCCCAGTCAGCCAACCCTAGACGGGGAAGGGGCTTGTCTTGCAGTGCCTGAACCAATGAGAGTGTTCTGCATCACACACAAGTAACTGAGCCAAACAAGAAGTGTATAAAAGGCAGGGTTTTACTCAGAATAGCAGGAGAGTTCCAGAGGTATTGGCAAGGCTGTAACCTGATGTATCCTGTGTCCTGCCTGCTGGAAGAAATAAAACATATCTTTTGAAAAGCCTGCTTCTGCTTCATGATGTGCCTCCAGAGTTCCTTTCTACATCCAGAGATGCCCTGGCCAAGAGAGAGATGGTGGTGGGACAATCTTTACAATAGTAAAGGCGATGGGGCTGGTATTCTCTATCACTCACCTTGGTCTCCAGCTCCACCCCTTACTCAGCTACCCCTGTTTACTTCCTTTGAATATCACTTCTCCTCTTTTGTAAATCCTCTCCCCATCTTCCTCCTCATACTCTATCATTCTCCAGGTCTCCTCCATACTTTCTACAAATAACTTGACTATCTTCTGTCAGCTATCCTTCTTTCTGCCTCTATCTTCCTACTTCTTGTTGTCTTTAATATTCAGCTACCCTCTAGCATTTATTGATGTCCTCTAATTTTCCTACTGGACTCCTACCATCTTTTCCAACTCTCTAACCTCTTTCCCATATCTCTGGCTCATCCCTTGATATTATTTTCTCTTCATTTACTCCTGAAACAGTGATCTCTGCTCACCCTCTCAGATCAGTCTTTATTCTCAATCTCCTGTGACCTTCTTCTCTCTCTTCCATGTGCCGCCATTCCTATCAATTTCTCTCTGTGCAATCTGTGTTGCTTCAATCTTTCTTCTTTTCTCCCTGATCTCAACTTCTCTCCTCCATCCACTGGCACCTTCTCTACTTGTACCCCGGATCTGGCCACAAGTGTATCTCACTCCAATATTTTATCCACTCTTAAATCTCGATATCCTTGTCGCCCCTTTTCTCCCTCACAAGGAACTCCACACCCCTGGTTATCACCCCACTTCTCTCTATGAAGTCATCACTCCGGAAGACTGAACCACTCTGGAAGAAATGTCACTCTCTCACTAACCTTGCATCCCTCTCCTCTCTCCATTCTTCGTATGACTCCCTTTTACTTGATGCCAAAATAAAGTCTATTTCTCTAATCTTATTGCCTCTCACTCTCATCATCTCTTTCAACTTACTAGAATGCTTTCTCCTCAACCCCCTGGTCCTAATTTGGCTTCCCCTCTCTGCAATTCAGTTTACTGATTATATAATTTCTAAAGTCTCAAATCTTCGTTCCTCGTTTTTTTACTCTACTTCCTCTCTACCACAATCCCAATCTTCCTCAATATCTTTTTCATCACTCTCTTTTTCTTCATTCCATCTAGTTTCTGATTTTGACACAGCAAGTTACCTCTGTCATGCTCACCCCACCACCTCCTCTCTTAATCCTTTTTACTTCTCTCTGATACCCTTGGTGTATGCTCATCTGATACCATATATTACCTGTCTCTTTGATCTCTCGCTTTCCTATTCTATTATTCTCCCCTCATTCAAGCATGTCATTCTTATTCAAATCTTGAAACCTTCTGTTAATCCCACCTCTTCTGCTAATTAACACCATATCATTCTTCTGCTTTTCCTTTTAAACTGTTGGAACAGATTGTTTACTCTCAAGTCTCTTCCGATCTAACATTCCTCTCTACTTCCTCCTCTGCAATCCACCCATTCCACTCCATGGAAACTGCCATCCTTCACTTAGCCCAGCATAACAAAGACTCCTCAATTCTCATTCTCATTGACTTATCAGATGCTTTTGACACTGTAGAGCATCCCACCATTCTGTCATCCCTCTCCTCACTTGTTTTTTCCAGCACTGAGCTTCAGTAATTATCTCCTTATCTCTCAAATCCCTCCTACTCTGTTTCCTGAGATGGCCATCCTACAGCTTCTCACCACCTCCAATACGGTGTTGCCCAGGGCTCAGTATTTATTCTCCTTTTCTGTCACTCTCTGGCCGGCTTCCCTTGGCCCTCTTTCTGCTCTCACATGTGAGGCTAAGAACCTCTGGGTCATCTTCGACTCCACAGTCTCCTTTTCTCCTCACATCTTTGATGTTTCTAAGAAGTCAAACAACCAACTGCACCTCCTCAGAGGTATTCTTCCTTTCCTCTCCTTCCCCCAGAAGGGCACAGTCTCTACAGCTCTGGTTCTGGCTAGGCTGGACTACTGCAACAGCCTCTTTCTAAATCTGCCTGCTTCTTCTCTCTGCCCTCTGTAACTCATCCAGACAGGACTACAAGACTTAGCCATGGCCTCAAGCTCAGGGATCGTATCTCTCGAGCACTGAAATGCCTGCATTGACTCCCAGTGGCTGCAAGGATTAGGTTCAAGACCCTCTACATTGTCCAGAAGGCCTTCTGGGGTCTTGGTTCTCAATAATTCAAACTCTCTCTTCGTAAATACCTTCCTACTCGAGCTCTTCTCTCCTCCACCTTCAACTCCCTCAGGTTCAGTCACTTCTCCATGCAACAAGTTGGTGGTAGATCTCTTTCTTTCGGCTGGGGCCTCTCTCTGAAACTTGAGCAGAACCATCTCCAGTTCCGGAAGCACCTCAAGACCTTCCTCTTTGCTTCTACCTTCTCTCTTCCTCTCCCCTGCTGATTTCCTGTCTGATACTGCACTGGTCACCTAGCTACCCTCTGATTTCGGGCCCAGGTCCCTGCCCGCCCAGTTGCACAACCGCACTGCCTCCCGGCAACCCTTGCACTTGGGTCTGTATCTGTAACCCTGATGTGGGGCTATTAAAAGGGATAGGTGCAGTAAAAATGAAATTAAAACAAGGAGCTCTTTTACCATGAGCAAAACAGTACCCCATGTCCAGAGAGGCGGAGGAAGGCATATATGAGACCATCTCTGCATTAATGAAGCATGGCATATTAATGACATCAGACTCACCATGTAACACGGTTATGTACCCTGTCAAAAAATCAAAGGGGAAGTGTGGAAATGTATCCAGGGCCTTCGCCCCCTAAACAATATTTTTAAAGCAGAGTTTCCTTTGGTTCCAAACCCTGCAATGATATTATATGATAGCCCATTCACGGGCAAGTATTTTACAGTTGTCTATTTAAAAAATGCATTTTTCTCGATTCCCCTTCACGAAGATTCAAAGGATTTGACCTCCTCTCCTTTTTTAATAGAAATACGCGTCTGAAACATACTAGTCTGCCTCAAGGGTTCTATGAGTCTCCTTCAATCTTTAACAGAGTCCTCTAGATGGACTTCGGTAAGGTCCAACTCAAAAGTGCAATAATTCAGTACATAGATTACATTTTGGTGTGTAGTGAGACAGAGGAAAGGTGCAAAGAAGACTCAGTAAAACTCATGACCATACTCTCAGAGAAAGGATGTAAGGAAGACAAGGAGAAACTACAATATTGTCATGAAGCTGTCTCATACATAGGACAGTTGATCTCTCACAAGGGGAGAAAAGTGACACCTGAAAGAGCAGAGGCGATCATGAAAACTGTAGCACCAAAGACAGTGAGGGAAATGTAGGAGCTTCTAGGTTTATGCAATTATTGCAGGGGGTGGGTTTTCAGTTGCAGTACATATATTCAGCCACTTTTAAAAAGGCCTAAAGAAGCACAGGTAGACAAGAACACAATAACATGATGCGATGACTGAAGGGATGGAAGAATTACACAGAACAATCAGTAAAGCCCCTGTGTTGGGAATCCCAGATTACAATGAAGAGTTTAATTTATTCTCTCATTCAAATGTCGAAGTCATGACAGCACTTCATACACAGAAGATGACATTAGGGCATGGACATAAACCATTGGCATATTACAGTGGGACTCTAGATTCATTCATGAAGGGACACTATCCATGTGAGCAATCTTTAGCTGCTACTGCATTTGCAATTGAAAAAGCTTCAAGGCTAACAATGGGGTGGCAATTGACATTGTTTTTAGAGCATGCATTATTCGCAATATTAGAGAAGCCAAAAAATACATTGACCACACAAAGAGTATCAAGGCACGAGGTAATTATTTCCAACCCCGCGGTTAAAATTGTTAAATGTAGGACAGTGAATCCAGAAAGTGTATAGCAGACCCAGTAGGAGAGGATGATTATGTGCATGATTGCACAACGTATGTTGAGAATTACAATAAAATCCACCAAGTTAGAGAAAATGCCATTGGGAGGGGATAAGTTGTTTTTATTGATGGTTCTTCAAAAATGTATCAGACGACTGGGGAAAGGCAGCGCTAGTGAAACTGAATAGAGACAGTGGGCCTCATTACGACCCTGGCACTAAGTGTTTAACGGCGCCGTAAAAGGCTGCTGCGCCGTTAAACACTTAGCGCCTTACTACGAGGTCCCTTTGCGGGACCCGACCTTAACGGCTGGTCTACACCAGCCGTTAAAGTAGGGACCAGCAAAGGGACCTTGGTGCTAAGTACGGTACCGCAATTTGCGGTACAGTACTTAGCGCCTTCCCCATTCCCATAGAGCCCTATGGGGCGAAAATGGGAATGGGGAAGGGCCATGGTTCAATGGGGAATTACCGCCCCGCCAACCTTGGAATGGGGTGGTAATTCCCCATTGAACCATGGCGGACCTTTTACAACACCAGCACCAACCATGGTGCTAATAGCGCCATGGTTTAGCGCCAGTGTTGTAATGAGGGCCAGTGAATTTGAGGTTGACTTCAAGCTATTCAGCACAGATTGCAGAAATAGTGGCGCTGCAAAGCTTTGTGGATGAGGAAGTGACGGTGTACTCTGACTCTGCCTATGTGACGTCAACTGTGCATGCAGGCCTGTCACGTGGGAAAAGGTGGGGCTTCCTCCACCCAGATGGCACTCCAGTGTAAGAAGCAGCCCTATTGGATAGACTTATTTAAGGCTTATTTAAACATTGATTCTCCCATTAACCCTTACAGTTGTACAATGCTCAGCATATTCTAAACAAGCAGGATACATTTCCTGCAGAAACAAAGCCACAAACGTAGAGGCCAAAAAAGCAACCTATTATCCATTCACATCTAGTTTAGAAAAAGAAGATGTTAAACAAATGACAGGACAATGCATGTTGGTAAAGGAGGGCTTTAACATGCTGTCTTTTGTTCAGTTAATTAAAATACAAGGTTGAGCTCCACAAGAAGAACAGGATTTATGGGGGAAGCAGGGGTGTTCTTTATCCCCCACTGATGCAATTTGGAGGCAGGATAGTACTGGAAAGCCAGTTATGCCTCTAGCAGTATTGAGACTAGCACTGGAGCAGCTTCACTACCCAGCACACACAACTCAAGAGAGTCTAGGTGCAACAATTGCAGAAGAATGGTTCTCACCCAACCTCCGGGTACACGTGGCACAGTTCATTGGGCATCATTACGACCCAGGCACTAATGGGTTAACGGCGCCGTAAAAGGCTGCGGCGCTGTTAACCTATTAGCTCCTAATTACCAGGTCCCTTTGGGGGACCCGACCTTAATGGCTGGTTTTACCAGCCGTTAAATTAGGGACCCGCAAAGGGACCTTGGTGCTAAGTACGGTGCCGCAATTAGCAGCACCGTACTTAGCGCCTTCCTCATTCCCATTGAGCCCTATGGGGCAAAAATGGGAATGGGGAAGGGCCATGGCGGCATGGGGAATTACTGCCCCGCCAAGCTTGGAATGGGGTGGTAATTCCCCATTCCGCCATGGCGGACACCGGCATGGACCATGGTGCTAATAGCACCATGGTCCTCCGCCTGGGTCGTAATGAGGCCAATTGTAAATTGCATATTGTGCCATAAATGTACTGCAGGGCACACTTTGTGAATAGTGAGAGGAACAATCCCTAGACCCAATGGCCCATTTCAGCATCTGTATATAGATTATGTAAATATGCTACAGATATTTAACGGTTGTAGATATATGTTGGTTGTAGTATGTCCTTTTCCTAGATGGATTGAGGCTGGTCCATGCCATGCACACACCCTGATGCCTCATGCACTGCCAAGTTCCTGATACGTGAGGTGTTCCCCAGGTGGGGGTGTGCGAAGGCTTCTGGTCTGACAATGGACCGCATTTTGTAAATACACTTTTCGAAGAGATAGCACTTCTATTGGGTATAAAACACAAATTCCCGTCTGCTTATCATCCACAGGACAATGGTATCTGCGAGAGACTAAGCAGACTTCTTGAAGAGAGAATAGCCAAGATTAAGGTCACTTTAAAGAAGGAATGGTTGCATTGTCTGCCTGCTGCATTGTATGTCTTGAGAAAGCAGCCTGGTTCAGATCACCATCTAACTCCTCATGAGTTGGTGACTGGATGCTGTATGAGAACCCCATTGACTCCTCCAACTAGGGTAAGAACTGATGCCGACAGTGTAGCAATGCATCCATGATCATTGTGGAACAATGCAAAAAGACAGCCAAGAAAACTATTGAGCTAAAGATAATGATTGACATTGATGCTGGGATGGGTGAGCAGATGTAAAATGAAGCCAGTACCCATGGGAATATAAAGAAAGTACCTTTGTACCTCCAGGAACCAAGATCCATTACCCTAAGGATCTGAAAAGATATGTAGGATGATTGATATTCTGTTCACCATCCATGCTGTCGAATGACCTGGAGTGTGGATGAACACATAAAGAATGCAGGACACCTGATGGGGCAAGTAAGATTTGGATCATAAAAAAGAAGCAGGGAGAAGAGATAAGGATCATGGAAGAAGCAAATTCGGTTGAAAATACAGCCAGAGGGGGAATGTAGAGGAGCAGTTAAGCACCATCCAGTCGGAGAAAAACTATAGATGGGACTGCCTGCATTGTTCCTATACCGCATCGACTGTATGAAAGACGTTATGAACCCAGTCAACCATACAGAATGTACCCTTGCACTGAAAGTGTGGAAGGATATTGCATGGAAGGAAGTTACGTGGAAGGGTGTCACCTGCTAAAGATGTCAGAATGCATCAATGAATATTGTGGATGGACGTAAAAGTGAAATCCGTGGATTGACATTAAAGTGAAATCCAACAAAGACAAAGTGAGGTCATGAAGAAGGTATCTGAACCAATGCTGAAATTATATGAAATTACTAAGTAACAAAGTAACTCAAGCATTAAGGGTAACAGCAACCTGAAGTTGAAGTTATCATTAATCTAAAAGAAGATGAAGTAACTTACTGACCAATAACTGTAAATACGCAGTAACACAAGGTAGAAAGAAAATGTATAGAAGCTTGCTATCGAGGAATATATAACGCGGCAAGGACGGCCATATGGGGAAAATGGACGACGGTTCACGTGAATATAAACAAGCTACCTCAGAAACAGACCGAGGCTGCAAAAATCAGGAGATGTGGAAAACCAGCCCTGTGAGCAGAAACGACGATGAGTCAAGGTTGGCCCAGAATATAATGTTATTTTGAGGGATAAGCGCAGAGCACAAAAGGAGTATATGGATAAGCTTTGAAATTAATACATTCTTCATAGATGAAGGAAGATGAAAACATCTGTGAGAGCCAAACTTAAGGTTAATTAAAATCATGTGAGATAGAGTGAGCAAATCTCTGGAGGCCAGAAGGAGCAACAGCACCCTGTATAATTAAATCAAATAGCAGTAAGTGGAAGACAGAAATGGCCAATTGTGTGATCCACTCACACGTAGCTCAGAAGTTGAAAACAAAGAACATTCATTAGAGCCTCAAGTTAAGATAGTGGTGTGCTCATACTCCCTTGAATGTTCCAGGACAGTGAGCAACAACAAGGTCAAACTCCAAATGAGAGAATTCAGCTTGTGGCCTACTGATAAGAAATGATGAACTAATTGGGAAAATGGGGAGTAGACTGATGGGATTCAAGCACCTAAGTTTTATTTCACGCTCGTGCAGCGGAGGAGCCCAAAGCCAAAGGTTGGGATAGTATGCCAACCAATCAGTGGGATTGAGGGACAACCTAACACACAGTTCCTTCACTTCAGCCAAGAATCCGACACTGCAAAACCATCATGATAGAGGTCAGTGGTCACTTTATTATTCTCAATCATTTCGTTCACAGGTATTGGTCAGGAAGTTTGATCATTGATTTGAGGTAAGGGAGGAATAGTCAATTATTGGTGCAAGGCTCAGGAAGGGAGTCAAGATAATACCACTGGAAAGGCTCACTTCAAGGAGAAGTTAGTAGTGTTGGCTCACCAAAGGCACTTAGGGAAAAGTGGCACCAGGAGAAGGTTGAGACAAAGTTATTGGTGGCTGTATATGGGAAGTTGCGTGCAAAGGATGGTCAGGCAGTGTGTGGCATGCACTAGCAGTGACAAGAGCAAGAATTCTCGAGAAACACCCCTTATTCCGGTGAGTGTTCTGCAGCAGCTGTGGGTCAAGGTGATGGTAGATGTCATGGGGCCAATACAAGTATTTGGTTGGGGTTAGATATATATTTGATTTAGTAGATTACTATTCTAAATGGCCCAAGTGAAGGTGTGTGAGAGGCAACCACTGGAGAGATGATTACATTTTTGGAGGATGTGTTTTATAGGGTTTTCCTGAGTAAATTGTAATGGGCAATGGTGTGTGGGTCTGTTTAGGTGCAATGAGGAAGTTTTTGAAGCAGTATTTAATTAGGCACACAAGCACAGCTCTTTACCATTCCAGAGCAAACAGATTACTAGAGCGGATCAACATGTTCCTAAAAGGAGGTATTCAGCTAGCTATCAGTGCCTGGTTGCTGTGTGAGGAGGTGCTTCAGCACATGATGTGGGGGTACTGTACTACGCCTCATTCAGTAATGAAGATATAGCTGTTTGTTTCGCTCAAGGGTCGAGAACCAGGCACAAGGTTGTGTCTGGGCTGGTTAGGTTTGGCTACGGCTGTGCAAGTGGATAGGGAGAACATTGTCAGCGTTATCAAGGAGGGACAGGAGCAATATAAGAGAATGTTTGACTATGAGAAAAAGGTTAAGAACACAAAATGGTCCGTGGGGGATTCTGTTTTGATTTTGAATCCCAAATTGGGGCATAAGTGTCAAGATATCAAATTCCTGGGGCCCAAGTAAATTACTGCAGTAAGAAATGGGGTGGTGATAGTAGAAGGTGATGAGGTGTGGTCACTGGGAAGGTTGGGGCCCTGCAGTGGGGGGCTGGAGGAGGAAGGGACGAGTGATGTTCAGGAGGGAGAGAATATTGTGAGCACAAGCAGGAGTTTGAAAAGCCAACCGACCTGGCAGCAGGATTATGTGTGTTCGTGAATGGTGTGAAATGCTACCTAAGGAGCTATTGGAATGCTTATGTTTTGTTCCAGTGAAATACTACATATGGGGTTATTGCAATGCTTAATTTATGTCCATTTAAGGTGTATTTAGTTTTTTGGTTTAGTTAAGGGGTTGGGGTGTTTAGAGTTAAGATGTTTCAAGATGTCAAGTACTGGTGTTATGTTTTAATGTGTCACTGGTGCAGGACTGTTCTAACTGGCTATCTGTAGTCATGTAAGAGAGGGAGATATATTATGACATGATCCTGTCATCAGTTCCAAGCAGAACATGGAATGCCTGCTTGGAATTGGTGCCAGTTACCGGACGATTGGGAGCAGTGAGGAGTGACGGTCCTGCATCCTGCAGGTCTAATATAGGACTTACCTCTACACGGCCTCCAGATGCACTTTTTAACAGCCCCTCAGCATTGTGACTTTAGAAAGAAACTATTTCTTTCTAAAGTCAGAGTGCATCAGGGGCATAGACAAGGTAGAGCTAAGGACGAGCTGGGCCGTGGGATGAAGGTGCTCTGGCTCAACCGCTCATGTCTGGAACCAGGAAGCTATCCCTGCTTCTTGGTTTCTGGCTGATTAGATTTAGGAATTTATACCGCTCAACATGACGGACTTAACCGTATACAGGTGCAGATGATTTAACACAGTGAAAACAGTGCAAAACAAGAACTGATGGTTAACTATTCCAGTCTGCGTGAAGTGTGGGAGTTGGAGGCCTGGAGTGGGACATCGACTCCTCAGCTGGTTGTATGTTTGTGAGTGTGCGTGCAAGGGTGTTGCATGTTTATGTATGTGTGCTTTTCTGCATGCAAGTGTGCTCCAGTGTAACTGCCCTTATGAGTGAGTTCATTGTGGATGATGTGTATAGTGTGAGTGCGCGTACAAATGGGGATACAGTGTGAATGTTCTGCCTGTATGTGTAGAGAATGCAGGGTGATTGTTATGGGTGGGCGTATTAATGATTGAGAGAGAGAGAGACTATGCCTGGGTGACTTGTTGGTGAATGGGTATGGATGTGTGCGTGCGAGGCTGGGGCCCAGGAGGCAGTGGAGCATTGATGTTTTCTCACAGTGACATGGAATGCTTTACTGGTGTTTTTGGTCATAGCCAACATGATCAGTGTTATTACGTGGTGGAGGGTTGGGGAAGTTTATAGTACAACAAGGCAGGCAGCCTGGACATTGTTACTGTGGTATTGCATTTTTTATTCACATTAAGGGTGAGGCCAACATGGTGTCTGTTCCTACACATGGGGTAGAGAGCATCTGTGCAGCTATCTAGCAAATATTTCCTTATTTTGGCGGCATTGTATTTTTACCGGCATTAAGGGCAAAGTCAACATGATGACTGTTCCAACGTGGTGGCCGGGAGGATGGTGTAGCATTTGTGCAGCCAGCAAGGAGATGATGCTTTCCTCATGAGCCATTTTCTTTTTACTGTCATTAAGGGCAAGGTCAACATGAAGAGTTTTCCTACATGGTGGGGGGAAGCATTTTCATAGCCAGCAAATGCATGTTTTCTTGCTGTGGCATGATATTTTTGTTGACATTAAGGACGAACCGAACAGGCGTATGTTCTTACATGGGGATACTAGCATATATCGGCAGAGCCAGCAGGTACATGTTTTCTTATGGCATCATTACTGCATGCAATATCATTGGATATGCACATAATTGGCTGGAACATTTGAGTGCCAGGGGCCAGGCAGCACCCCCATATTCCTACACTAGTTGAACATTTTTACATTTTGAGTAAAAATATATTCTTACATCTTTCACCTAGTGCAGTGTGGGGCGTGCCCCTGGAGCAGCACGATCATCATAGGCATAGCACATACGTGGTGGTCCAGGCCAGCCCAGAGTGTGGTGTGTTCCATGCTTTGCTGATGTTCTCAAAGTCCTAAGACCCTGATCCTGCATTTCAACACCTCTTCCTCTCTGACAGGCTCTCCTGGACGTTCTGGGGCTCTCTGGGGCTCTCTGCATTTCAGAAAAAGTACTCAGACAGCAGTCAGGAGACGGAGTTAGGTTCATCAGGTTTTATTCACGCCAGACTGACAAACAGCATTGTTGTCAAATACACAAACTCTGGCCCCCTGCTGAAAACAGAGCTTCTTTTTATATCTTTCTGAGAAAGAGAGTCAAACCCCCACCCTTTTCTAGTGCATGCCCAGGCAAGGCTCTCCATTGACTTTACTTGCGCACCAGGCAATTATTCCTTATCTGCTTAAACCTTCAAATTGAAATACATTTTGGCACGCATCCTTGGATTTTCCCGACCACTCTACCCAAATATGGTCATGCAGCTGCGTTCCTTGGCTAGAAACTTAGACATGGCCGCATTATCTGTCTGGTTTCAGATGGCTTATCTAGTTTCTGCAGGGCACTGTGGCCTTGAAACGTTCCTGCTCCGGGTGGACTCATGCTACCACTGTCTGCAGAGAGCTTCTTAATTTGATGCATTCAATTTAATCATTAAAAGCATTTGTTCGAATTAAAGGCATTTGTCAGTTACACAAATGGTAGAGTTCTTTTCTGTCTGGATATAGTTAAACACTTAATCATTTTCCTACTCAATTTTTATAATTTGCATTCTGTACCTTGCCTACTTACTGAACCATGGTAAAAAGCATTTTTGACTTTATAAACATAACACCATTAAAGTACTAATGTCTTTCAACCCTATGAGTTCTATTTTCACACATTTACAATACTAAATCAATCCACATGAATTTCTATGCCCATCTTTAAGTGGGGGGGGGCTACCCCCTACTGCATTCAGTTGCTGGTACCTCATCTTCATATTGGTACCTCCATTACAATGAGGAAATTTGTGGGAGGAGTCCTCAGCATGGCTCACAAAGGGGGTCTCAAATTTTGTGTTATTGTTACGCCACTCCTTTGCACATGGTAGCCTAACTTAGGCTTACTGACTGCCTTTTGATAAACTCCCTACAGTTTTACATTTTAATTTTGTTTTACTTACTTAATGGTCACATTTCTTTTTCGCTTATAAAGGGACAAGCAAGTTGCCCGACTGTGTTGAGGACTCTCCTCAAATGGGCATTGTTATTAGCATTGTGTTTAAGGTAAATATGTAGTATTTTAAGTGTAATCGTTTTTCAAAAAAACACCTAATTATGTGACGAGATTGCATGGGATATTTATTCCATGGTGCAAATAAAATATATGTTATTCCAACCAAGTAGTAATTGCTATGCACCCCATTTGGTCAATATTCCACACAATCCCAACTCATAATGTAGGTTTGTGATCAGGGGGGCCCAATTTCCATTGGGCGTGGGTGTGACCATAGGAGGACCCTAAACACATTGAGACAGATTTCCTATGTATGTGATCCAGCAAAAGAATTCTTCCCTGATCCGGAAAAATACATTTGCACCCTTCAATTGGTTTAGTTTGGTCTGCTTTAAAAGGAGCAGAAACCTGAAATAAAATCCAGGTATTTAGGACTAGAGGAAAGAAACTTACCCATAAGAATACTTAAATATCTGATCAGGATGCTTGTAAGGATGGCACTCTGTGGCAGATTTAAGGCAAATGGCTTCAGGCGCTTGATTGACAGAGGGCCCTGGTTAGGATGGGTATGGGGGTGGAGCTTAGGATGGTAGTAGTTAATGGCTGTCACAAGTGTGACAAATGTTTCATTTTTTTTAAATGCTTTTACTGACAAAGTAATTTTCCCTGAATCACTCAATTTATTAAAGTGGGAAATCTGCTCTCCCCCTCCATCCACTCATATGCAGCAAAATCACATGTTCTACAATACCCCTTCCAAAGTCTTCTGCTCTCCTTTTCCATCCGCTCCCTTCTTCCCTTCCATAAACTCCCACACTACTTTGACTTTCCATTCGCTACTCACTTCAGCTTGCATCCACGCCCCACCATCTCCATGACAAAAACCATTTCCAAAGCATGAAATATAACATCTGTATACTGCAGACCCCCGAACAAGTGCCTGAGTGTCGAATCCCAGTTAATGATGCCCTAAGAACAAAGGTTATGTATCTTTTTTCAACATAATGCAATAAATGAGATATAAAAACAGCACAAAACGATAAACAAGCAAAGTAATGTGACAA
Source organism: Ambystoma mexicanum (assembly GCF_040938575.1). Taxonomy (NCBI): domain Eukaryota; kingdom Metazoa; phylum Chordata; class Amphibia; order Caudata; family Ambystomatidae; genus Ambystoma; species Ambystoma mexicanum. The sequence continues at coordinate 858,818,421 of NC_090931.1, read as the reverse complement.
CATCAATTTACCCATCTTCCCATACCTTCCTATCGGCTCTCCCCTTTTTATTCTATCCACTGCTCCTTCCCCTTTTACCCCCAGGCACCTTCCGTCAGCTCCCCCTGAACGCCACTCCCACCTACCCCCACCATGCCTTCTTGGCTTGGCTGGAGAGAATCAAGGATGATGCTTCCCCCTCCTCTGTGAGGGCTGAGCAACAAAGCTCCCAGTACTTCTTCAAGCTCAGATGGTGTACAGTCATTAATTCCTCCCTGAACACTGTGGCTACACCCAACAGGCCATGGAGGAGGTGATTGGGATCCTGCCATCCAGTTGTGAAAGACAGACACCCCCCCCCCCAGAATACTAAAGCAAGGAATAGGACATTTTGTTTCCTACAAAATTACATTTTGAAGCACGAAATTGTATTATTGTTGCATTTTGCAGCACATTTTAATTGAGTTGATGTTGTGAAGAGTGCTAGCATGCAGCAGAGAAAGCCAGATCATGGGTGCTGGATCAGGAGGCAGATTTATAATTAATTTAAAATTGTTCTTTTATAATGCACTAAATACTGGGGGGCAGTTTCTAAGTGCGAGCCCGGAATTTAAACCTGTGTTGCTATTTGTTCTCTTGCTTCCAAAACAATCACTTTGCCCAAGAGCTATCCTGCGGGCCCTGGTGCCGATTGAGGGAATTCTGGCCTCCTGGTATAGCTCTGGGCGTGATGTGGCAGGGAGGGGGTGCTGATATTTCATTGTCTGGTACATACTATTTACAATATGCAATTGCCAATGATGACTTCTTGTTTGACATGTGTGATGAATCCTACGTACTCCTCACTAAATCCCTGCCTCAAGTCTCCTCCCAAGTGGCCAGGGACAGCCATGCGCTTTCTGATCCTGACCTTGGGGGTGATGTTCTGTGTGTGGATCACCTGGGAGGAGAAAAGGCCCAGTGGAATGAGAGGACTCTGTGGGAAGAGATACAGTGGTTGGCTTCCTTTAGGGAGTATGTCTCCTCAATGCCAAAGTATGCAATGGCTTGTTGTAATAACCATCTTTTGGTTCCACAAGATATACATATAAATAGGGGTGAAAAAACAATCATAAACTCCAAGGTATTTGGAGAAATGATAACCCTTCCAAAACCCTGGAAACGTGCAAAGCTAAAGACCTCCCTAACACACAACGGTACAGAGAAGGGAAATCTGTGAATACAAATGGCTTAAAGGAACTGCTTGCCCCTTTTCAATCAAGTCTGGTTACTAATCCTTATGATATTCCTTTAAAGACTATCAGGAAACAGACTTGGGTTTAAAAGTAAGAATCAAACTCAAAACCTCATTTTGTCATTAGGGACTTCAAGTGATTTGCAGTGATGTGCCTGTGGCTGAATGTACCGCGGGCAAAACGTTTGCATGAGAAAGGTGCGAACTACCAAAGGTTTGCACCTTTCTCATGCGAACACACATACAAACTCACACACACAACACACCCATAACACCCCCCCCACCCACACCCTCAGCACACCCCCACCCCCAACATAAACAAACCGCACTTACCTTCATCTCTTCACACTGGGTTCCTGCAGCGCCAGTTCCCTTTCACTTCGGTGATCTGGAACCGGTGCTGCAGGGTCCTTTTCTTTTCTTTTTTTTTATAAAGGAAGGCTGTGGGTGTGTCCCCCACAGCTCCCGCTCTAAATACCATAAAGTATAGTGAGCGGGAGGTTGCGGGGGGACACCCCATAGCCCCCGTTTTAATTTTTTTTACAATTTTTAGAACTTTTGGTCATTGCGACCATATATTTTTGGTAAAATTGGCATAGACCACTTCAAGTTCCATACTTCCTTAAGTACTGGGATGCAGAAGAGGGCTCCAAAGGTGCAATGTTGCAGGAGTGGTCAGATCGTTAATACAGATGATCCACACCTGAGGGAGACATGGAGGCTTAAAAGGCCCCCTCAGGTGCAGGCCATAGAGAAGAGCAGAGAATGCAAGAAGCAGAAGCAGCGTGACTCATGCAGGCAGCCCAGGCAGAAGTTGGAGGAGAGAGAGGATGGCAGGAAAACTGTTCTACAAATATCAACTGCCAGTCCTGAGAGGGTCTGTTTCTCCTGAAACCTGAAGTGCAGAGGTCTTGCAGCGGGAAGCATGCCAGAGGAAGCTTGCCCTCTGGAGATCTGGTCTGCAGGGGCTGCGCAGCGGGAAGCGAAAGTGAGGGAAGCTTCCCTTCCCAGGAGGTCGCCTCCAGTGGCTGGCATGCACCCGAGGGCCTCGAGGCCGTCTCCGGTGGCTGGTGCGCACCAGAGGGCCTCAGCAAGAGGATCACCAGTTGCAGGTGGCACAGGTGGCAGCGGGCTAAGAGAAGCAGTTTGCCGGGTTGCGATGAGCCACAGAAGCAGAAGTCCTGCAAGGAGCGAGAGGATTGGAAGCGCACGCCTTACCCAGTGAGTTCACAGGCTGATAGTGAACCCTGGAGCACTCTGTACCCACTTGCGTGTGCAAGGCAGGCATTCAGCGAGTAAGCAGCACTCACGTATGAGTGAAAGTAGCTCTGAAAGTAATTTTGAATATCTAACAATTGAAAAGCAGCACTCACGTAGGAGTGAAAGTGGTTTTCAAAGTACATCTGAATACCAAACTATTGAAAAGCAGGGAAAACCGTATCTAACAAAATTAAATGACTAACCTTAAACATGTAAGTTTGAGGAATGTCCAGCAACCTGATGGAGCTAAATTGTTAAGAACTAATACCTTCAAGTATTTCCCAAGCCAAGAGAGACTAAAATCAAGGCAGAAACAATCCACTCTTCCCTGAAGAGTTGTTAAAGGTTTTGAAGCTGCAAACTGTTGAATACTGTGAAGAAAGAACTTTGTCAAGATGATGAAAAAAGGAGTTGTATTTCTTCACAACTTATCAGTTGTGGCAAATTATTCTTGCCAAAACATTTTTTGTTGCAATTCTTGAGCTGAGAAACTATCCTGTATTTAAGGAAGATAAATCGTACACTTATTCAAGAAAGAAGAACCTTCTGTTTTCTTGTTGAAACAATGGAGTGGTGGAACTTTCTGTCAACAAGTTGCAGTTGCAAAGAACTGTGGTGGAACTTTGTTGCAAACCGGGATTTCCTTATTTTCTTTTCTTGAACTGTGAAGGAGAATTCTGTTGAAATCTGGGGAAGGGGAATTCACCCAGGTTATTATTGTTTTGAACTGCCATTCACTTCCTCATTTGTTTATTGTATGTGTAAGTGCGAGGGACAGATACCCTTTGTTAGAGGGTTTCCTTTAGTTTATTTTAGGCAGGGAAATCCTAATCAGAGTAGGGATAGTGATGCGTCTAACCAACATTCTGATCTAATAAAATGGCACTTGTTGAGAAAACTTCACAAAGTTGTCCGCCTCACATTTCTGACCCTTCACACATGTTTGATTTAATTTGCTGTTGAATGTTGGAACTTTGTTCAATAAATGCAGCCCATTTTCCATCAATCACATCTAAGGGCACCTGATTTTAGCAGGTAAAACAGTGAGATTGATTGATTTTCCCAGGTTCATGCACTGAAGTGGTGAAGCCAGAATTTGAGCATAGTTTTAAATGTAGATACTTGACCATGTATCTTCCCAGGGCAAGTTGGTACAAATATGTGTTGAAGTTTGGTTTTGCATACATAAAATAATACTCAATTGTATACATATTACCTCAAAAATGCACACGTAACATCAACAAGCGCATGTATACATCACTATAGAAACGTGTTGATGAAAATGAGTAGGGATGGCCATTTTGTTTTGAATCCTAAATTGCATGGAGAGGACCACTCCAGTCTGCACATTTTTGCAAAGGGCCCCTCTGTGCAATTTTAATTGTTGCCACCAAGTACTGGAAAATTAAATAGTAAAATACAGGCAAAATCGCCCTTGCTCTTCACTTTTCAATTACCTGCCTGGAAAAGTATAAATCCCTTCCACAATTAACGACTGTTGGAGCCATCTACAGTAGGTTCATTTGCAATCTGCCTGCTTTTACAGGTGTAAAAGTAAGGTGGTTTTTTATAGGAATCCGTTGGTTTTTCACCAGCATAAAAAATAATACACGCCAGTGAAAAACCAATCAGATGTGGCAGGGGGACCTGTAAGAGCAGGCAAATGTGTTAAGTACATTCTGCCCTCCAACCTCGCCTGCCAAATCATACAAAATCATGCAGCAGCTAAAAAGTGGCAGTAAATGCTTTTAGTGCCACTTTTTCCACTCCGCTTGACTTGGAAAATCACCCGACGATTGTAGCTTTGTTTTCCCGATCCTGAATGGAAGCCTACAAGTTCCAGCATGCAAATGAATGAGAATTTACAAAAATTCTCATACGGACACAAAGTGAAACTAAATGCATGACAAGGTCATTGTTTCACACAGCCTGTCCTGTACCGATTACTTTCTAATCACCCAATAATCACACTTAAATAGCTTATTAAAACCTTATATAATAAGAAAAAAGTATCACAGCAATGGCCACTGCCTTTTCCCACCTCTAATCACTCCCTGTTGTAAATCTGCCTCTGAGACACATTAAATGATACAACCTCACTGGGAGGGTCTGTGCAGCCTTGATTAATCTTCTTAGAGACAAATGTTTATTGGGGATGGGAACTAGCTTCCTGTCCCGCGCCCCCATCCCCACATGTCACTGGTGGGATATGTAAGGAAGGCATGGTATCAAAGTAAGACAGACACAAGTGATCACAGTTCAAGGGTGTTTATTAAACTGTAAAAATGGGTGAGATAAACGCCTAATCTAAACCTAAATTTAAGATGGGAGGAAGCTACGACCATCAAATAATAATAATACAGTCCTAGTGGAGTCTAGTCAAATAAACAGGACCTTCACCAAAAAAGCTTTTGCCAATCCTTACCGCTATACTACAAAAGAGAGTGGGGTAGTTTTCACAAGAAAAGAAAGAAGTGTTTACAAAATGATAAGTCAGGGTTTTATGGACGGGGTCTCCATACTCCCCGTTTTTAGCATGGGACAAGACAGGACTGTTGAGCAAAGCACACTCCTGGGCTTCTCCGGAACGAGATTACAGTTCCTTTTCTCAATATCAGAACCTTCTATGTCCAAGTCTCTTTCATGCAAAGTCTCTTCCTTCAGAGGGCCTGTTTTGCCATTAACAACAAAACAAAAGTTCCTTCTGTTAATGTTCATGTCGGTGTGATTACTCTTCACCATTGGATCCCCCTCAGCCGGCCTCCAATCCTTCTCTCAACGTTAGCCTCCCTAAGTCTGGCTCAGACCAACCACTCTCAACGTTAGCCTCCCTCAGTTCGGTTTAGACCAACCACTCACTGTGGACATCCCTCAGTTTGGGTCATAGTTGTCACAATGTTCACAAATGTATTACTGCTCACCCTTATTCACAGGCATCCCTCAGCCGGGTTCACATTTGCCTCCACAACGTGCTAAAGACATTTGACTGTACAAGGGGTTTAGCTTGACCCTCATATGACCACTTTGACACCTTACACAAACCTCACCTAAGGCCTCTTGATACTTGTAGTTTCTACAACAACCAAAGACTTTCAACTATGCACAGGTTTTAACATAACCTGCTGCAGGACCACTTCAATTTCTCAGTTCTACATCTTCTCCTTGTTCAGAAGCAAGGCACCAGTAAGAGTCCTTCAAATGAGCGCTCAGGTGATGCCGGACCACTAACTCTGATGCCAATATTACTCACAAAAGACCTTTGTAATTTAGTCTTCTTTCTTCATACAATGTTGATCTTCGCAACCTTGGGCCCAACACAGTCTGGTCTATTATCAGCTCTTTCCGACACACTGGCTGTGCCAAACTCTGTTGGCGTCTCCTGTCTCTGAAGTCAAGGATGGTACCAAAATGGCAACTGCTTCTTCCCGCCCTGGCTATAAGTGCGGGAGGGTCCAATGTACCGCTGACATCCTTTGCACCATTCGCCAGCTGCAATTCCCGGTCTTACGTTTCCCTTGTCTGAGGCTCCGCGGGCCTGGGTTGAAAAGGGCAAGGGCAATTTCCTCCATGTCGTCCTTTCAGGTCTTGTTGCCTTTCTCCTCCATTTGAACTGCCGTCCTGGAATAGCTGCTTCCTCGTGCGTTGGGACTTGCTCAGAGTGTGCTATCGTGCTCTGCCTTTTATCCCTATGGGGAAAGGGAGGGGAAGTCACGTGTGTGTGTAATTATCGGCAATTGCCTGACTCTGCCTGACCCTTGTGTTGGGCCATGTCAGGTATATGGCTCTGGTGTTAGTCCATTGTCTTTCATGGTAATCGGTCTGTGATCAAATGTGTCAAGAAAGGGGTGGGGTTGAGTTTCCAGATATCCTACGGAGTAGGATGGGGAAAAGGTGTCATAAGGAAGGGAGTACCGTGTCTCACCCTTCGGTGTCCCACTTCCACTCCCCAAAGACCCCTCACCCAGGTGATCCACCTGCACTTGTCCACCCCCAGTAACTGGGTCCAAAAGCGATGGCCGTGTCCTGGCCACCTGAATGACAGATGCCCGGGGACTAGCGAGTGAGACACCTTCAGGTTTCTCACAGACACCACAGTAAATAATGTCCATTTACGGCAATGCCTAAACAGCCAGCTCCAAGCACATAATACCTTCTAAACAGGACCCACAGTAAACATGATATTCTGTTTACATACAAACTCTGTTAATAGTTACTCAAACAGTAAAAGGTTATCGAGAAGTACTTATCAGTTTGAATCCTGAAATGTTTTGGCAGGGCAGGCTAGGCTTCCACACAAAGATATGTTGCATAATGGTCAAAGCCCCACTGGTAAGTACACATGGAAGAATATCTGAAACTGGGCCATATTTGTCATCCTAGCCTTGACACGTTCAGGTTGGGCCTTGTTAGGCTAACAGTGAGGTGTAGCTTTATACACTAGGCATAGCAAGCAAGGCACCCACATCTGGGCATAAACACTTCCACTTACTGAAACCAACATGCATTGGCAAAGCCGCCAGCTTGGGCCTTTGAGTAGGGAAGGGATAGGGATTTGCCAGGCACTGTCATAATGATACCAGCTGACCATGAGATGGGAACAGATGGAAACTGGTATGAGTACCTGGGCATATGATGGCACTGCCTGAAAAATGTTTGTCTAAGGCCTATACACAAGCCAGAACTGTTGGCTTTACGATATCTTGTTTTAGACTGGGCTCGAGTGCAAGGAACAAATGCACAACATACATATTGCTTATAAATGAACAGACACACATTGTTGGGAGATTTTGTATTACACAGGGAGCTTGTTTACTGTGACATTTAAGCCATTAAACACTCAAAGGAATGTTTTGATATAACACTGGCAGGCGCTATACAGCACAAAAGTTGTTACTTTGTGATAGAGCTTGCTCAAAACCATGGCCACCTCATCCAACAAGTCGGGAACATGGCTCCAGTTTCTTGTGTTCCCGTTCAAAAGAACGCGGTTTAGCAACATGTAGTGGACTGCTCCCACTGGTGGCTGGGCCATAACTAATTTGCATATGGCAGGTCCACCTCATTAAAGGCGCAGATTGCTAAACAACTATGTTATAGAATGTTGCCGAGGAACGCCACTGGATATAATTAATTTGAAGCCTTTCATTCATGGCTCTTTGGTATTTTGATATGCAGAGAGCCAGATTGCCAATCCATGAATTCCTTGACATTACTGCGAAGGGACAGAATATATATTTTTTATGGTTTATGTGACTCTGAATGAGACCACTTTCACTCAACATTTCTGCTGATACTGCAACTTTGTACATGAAGATGACAACTTGATCACACTTTTTTGGTCATGTGGGCAAACTTCGAATTATAATCAAGGTCTCTTGTTTCTGAGGTATCAGTTTAGATACTAATCAAAAACTCTACGCTGCATCCATTGTGTACATTTGTATATTGTGCTTTCAAGAAAAGAAACACATGTTTACAAGGCTTGATTTCACCATACAAAGCGATAACGAGCAGGAGTTAAGGGCTTCTCGGATCGCTTGCATTTATTGGACGTTAATCTTCATACAGATATATTTATTTTGCTCTGTCCTTTTTTAACTGTACTCTGATGCCGAGGTCTTTGCGCTTTTATCTCGTGCTGGTTTATATCCCCAAGATTGGCTCTATCCTCCCTTCCCCACATCTGCCCCGGACCCCACCTGTGATTTTTTTCATTGTAATTATGTGAGCGAAGAACGTGGCGATGGCAGGAATTCATCACCTTCAGGTGTACCGTAGAAATACTCGCAGCCACAAAAAAAGATGGAGGGGCTGTAGCAAAAAGCCATTTACCACCGGCTCGCTGACATTTCACGTCTGCGAGCTGCGCCACCAAATAAGCATCCCGCCATAAATCTTCGGGCAAATGTGATTAAAGCGATTTGGTTATTGTTCGCGGAGAATTCGCGGATAAAAAGAAACCTGGGCGCCAAGTGAGGTAAACAAATCTCTTGCTACAAAGGAAGTGCCATGAAAACAGCTGTCGGGGAAAATTATAAACAGCTTGCATCTACGTTTCTACTACGTTCTTACCAGCTGCTTGCTCGAGCTTGAAAGAAACATTGAGGGCAGCTGCTCAGTCTTGCTTTGCACTTCAATATTTCGTTTTAATAAGCGCTTGTAGGAGACCCTCAGCAATTTGAGCGTGTTCAAGAAATCCTTAACTGGTGTGAAACAGCAGGGTCTTAGCAATGCTGTGTGCCTTATTCCATGGAATGCGTTTTTTAAAATCTCATATCTGGAAAAAGAAACGTTTATTTTCCCGTGACCGTGGACATTAAGGGGGTAATTCATAGAATTCAGCGCACAAGTGGCGCACGCGGCTGGCGCACAGTGTGCGCGTGCGAATCCCTGCGCCAGCCGCGTGCGCCAAAATCCATTTCCGCGCACAGCGTATTCATGGATTCCAGCCACCAAAACCAGCTGTGGCGCACAGTGGCGCAGCGACCCTGCAGCAGCGCCAGTTACGCCCCCAAGAACGCCTCTCGCGCAGGGAAAAGCCATCAACATACCCAATCCAGCGCAAAGGGCTGCGCTAACCCTGTACCAGCACAGCAAGCGGGCTACGTGTATCACTAGGGTGCGCGGGAAGTACCTCACGCGATTGGCCCCATGCGAGCAGGGTACGCGTATTTCAGGGGTGCGCGGGAAGTTGCACACGCGATTTCATCATGGTACGTGTATTTCAGGGGTGCGCGGGAATTTCCACACGCGATTGGGCCGGTGTGAGGAGGGTACGCGTATCTCAGGGGTGCAGGGGAAGTTCCACACGCGATTCCATCAGGGTACGTGTATTTCGGGGTGCGCGTGAAGTTCCACACGCGATATCAGCAGGGTACGTGTATTTCAGGGTGCAGGGGAAGTTACACATGCTATTTCCGCAGGGTACGTGTATTTCAGGGGTGCGCGTGAAGTTCCACACGCGATATCAGCAAGGTACGTGTATTTCAGGGTGCAGGGGAAGTTACACACGCGATTCCAGCAGGGTACGTGTATTTCAGGGGTGCGCGGGAATTTCCACACGCGATTGGGCCCGTGCGAGCAGGGTACGCGTATCTCAGGGGTGCGCGGGAAGTTCCACACGCGATTCCATCAGGGTACGTGTATTTCGGGGTGCGGGGGAAATTTCACACGCAAAATCAGCAGGGTACGTGTATTCCAGGGGTGCGCGGGAAGTTCCACACGCGATTCCATCAGGGTACGTGTATTTCAGGGCGCAGGGGAAGTTACACACGTGAAATCAGCAGGGTACGTGTATTCCAGGGGTGCGCGGGAAGTTCCACACGCGATTCCATCAGGGTATGTGTATTTCAGGGTGCAGGGGAAGTTACACACGCGATTTCAGCAGGGTACATGTATTTCAGGGGTGCGCGGGAAGTCACACACGCGATCTCATTAGGGTACGTGTATTTCGGGGTGCGCGTGAAGTTCCACACGCGATATCAGCAGGGTACTTGTATTTCAGGGTGCAGGAGAAGTTACACACGTGACTTCCGCAGGGTACGTGTTTTTCAGGGGTGCGCGTGAAGTTCCACACGCGATATCAGCAGGGTACGTGTATTTCAGGGTGCAGGGGAAGTTACACACGTGACTTCCACAGGGTACGTGTTTTTCAGGGGTGCGCATGAAATTCCACACGCGATATCAGCAGGGTACGTGTATTTCAGGGTGCAGGGGAAGTTACACACGCGAAATCAGCAGGGTACGTGTATTCCAGGGGTGCGCGGGAAGTTCTACACGCGATTCCATCAGGGTACGTGTATTTCGGGATGCGGGGGAAGTTCGACATGTGATTCCATCAGGGTACGTGTATTACAGGGGTGCGCGGGGAGCACCACATGTGAATTGCACGTGTGGGCCCTCCCAGGTGTTCCCTCTGCACCCTCCACGGCCCCTGCAGGTGGCTCACACCACAGGGGCCTACCCTGCACATGTCCTGCAGGCACCCCATCCACCATGGCCATGCCCCCCAGCCAACCCACATGTCAACTTGCACTACTGCCCACCAACGCATGTCCCCCTGCACCCCCAGCCACCAGGAGCACCCTCCACAGGCCCCCACACATTTCTCCCACCACCCCCCAGCAGTGCAGGGGCACCCTCCACCAGGCCCCCACCCATGTCTCCCACCACCCCCACCCCCCCAGCCACCAGGGGTAGCCTCCACCAGGCCCCCACGCATGTCTCCCACCACCCCCACCCCCCAGCAGTGCTCAGGCCCCCACCCATGTCTCCCACCACCCCCACCCCCCAGCAGTGCAGGGGCAACCACCACCAGGCCCCCACCCATGTCTCCCACCACCCCCACCCCCCAGCCACCAGGGGCAGCCTCCACCAGGCCCCCACCCATGTCTCCCACCCCCCCCCCACACCCCAGCAGTGCAGGGGCACCCACCACCAGGCCCCCACCCATGTCAAACCACCACCCCCACCCCCCATCCACCAGGGGCAGCCTCCACCAGGCCCCCACTCATGTCTCCCACCACCCCCACCCCCCAGCAGTGCAGGGGCACCCACCACCAGGCCCCCACCCATGTCTCCCACCACCCCCACCCCCCAGCCACCAGGGGCAGCCTCCACCAGGCCCCCACCCATGTCTCCCACCACCCCCACCCCCCAGCAGTGCAGGGGCACCCACCACCAGGCCCCCACCCATGTCTCCCACCACCCCCACCCCCAGCCACCAGGGGCAGGCTCCACCACCCCCACCCCCCAGCCACCAGGGGCAGGCTCCACCAGGCCCCCACCCATGTCTCCCACCACCCCCACCCCCCAGCAGTGCAGGGGCAGCCACCACCAGGCCCCCACCCATATCTCCCACCACCCCCACTCCCCAGCCACCAGGGGAGCCTCCACCAGGCCCCCACCCATGTTTCCCACCACCCCCACCCCCCAGCACTGTGGGGCACCTGCCAGCAGGCCCCCACCCATGTGCAACTCATGTACCCCTGCACCCCCACCCCCCAGCACTGTGGGGCACCTGCCAGCAGGCCCCCACCCATGTCCAACTCATGTTCCCCACCACCCCCACCCCCCAGCACTGTGGGGCACTTGCCAGCAGGCCCCCACTCATATCCAACTCATGTACCCCTGCACCCCCACCCCCCAGCACTGTGGGGCACCTGCCAGCAGGCCCCCACCCATGTCCAACTCATGTTCCCCACCACCCCCACCCCCAGCACTGTGGGGCACCTGCCAGCAGGCCCCCACCCATGTCCAACTCATGTTCCCCACCACCCCCATCCCCCAGCCACCAGGGGCAGCCTCCACCAGGCCCCCACCCATGTCTCCCACCACCCCCACCCCCCAGCCACCAGGGGCAGCCTCCACCAGGCCCCCACCCATGTCTCCCACCACCCCCACCCCCCAGCAGTGCAGGGGCACCCACCACCAGGCCCCCACCCATGTCTCCCACCACCCCCATCCCCCAGCCACCAGGGGCAGCCTCCACCAGGCCCCCACCCATGTCTCCCACCACCCCACCCCCCAGCCACCAGGGGCAGGCTCCACCAGGCCCCCACCCATGTCTCCCACCACCCCTACCCCCCAGCCACCAGGGGCAGCCTCCACTAGGCCCCCACCTATGTCTACCACCACCCCCACCCCCCAGCACTGTGGGGCACCTGCCAGCAGGCCCCCACCCATGTGCAACTCATGTACCCCTGCACCCCCATCCCCCAGCACTGTGGGGCACCTGCCAGCAGGCCCCCACCCATGTCCAACTCATGTTCCCCACCACCCCCACCCCCCAGCACTGTGGGGCACCTGCCTGCAGGCCCCCACTCATGTCCATCTCATGTACCCCTCCACCCCCACCCCCCAGCACTGTGGGGCACCTGCCAGCAGGCCCCACCTATTTCCAACTCATGTTCCCCACCACCCCCACCCCCCAGCACTGTGGGGCACCTGCCAGCAGGCCCCCACCCATGTCCAACTCATGTTCCCCACCACCCCCATCCCCCAGCCACCAGGGGCAGCCTCCACCAGGCCCCCACCCATGTCTCCCACCACCCCCACCCCCCAGCCACCACGGGCAGCCTCCACCAGGCCCCCACCCATGTCTCCCACCACCCCCACCCCCCAGCCACCAGGGGCAGGCTCCACCAGGCCCCCACCCATGTCTCCCACCACCCCCACCCCTCAGCAGTGCAGGGGCACCCACCACCAGGCCCCCACCCATGTCTCCCAACACCCCCCAGCCACCAGGGGCAGCCTCCACCAGGCCCCCACTCATGTCCAACTCATGTACCCCTGCACCCCCACCCCCCAGCACTGTGGGGCACCTGCCAGCAGGCCCCCACCCATGTCTCCCACCACCCCCACCCCCCAGCAGTGCAGGGGCACCCTCCACCAGGCCCTCGCCCATGTCACATCCATGCCCCCCTGCACCTGGGTCCCACCAATCCCCAATCATGTCCGTAATGGCCATTCTCCCCTGCCAAAAGGCCCAACCAACTATCACATCCACCCACATATCAAAGGCAATTACATGTTACACACCCAATGTAAATAATGCAAATGAACACATGTCTGTCACACACAATGGCTGCAAGTGAATGTTAAAACACCCAACATGACATGCATGAAAGCAATGAGATGATACGACACATTGAAGGATGAAAATATAAATGTATTTAAAATCAACTTGAATGGAAATGAAATGAGAAAAACCACAAAGCAAAACTGTAACGCTCACCTGATTCCCGCAGAGGCGCCGGTCTTGACTGGGTGAATGCCATATCTTCAAAGGTGATGTGTAACATACGGTTGGCTCTTTGGGCTGGACCTCTGTGCACTGTATGTCTGACTCGAAGAGTAAGATGTCTGCAGATAGAAAATATGGGATTAATGAACTGGGTTTATTGGGTGCCTCTCTCCTCTTCCCTTTCTCTTCTCCTGTAGAACCCCAAAGGTTAACGCCCTCACCTTAGGTAAGTGAACGCCGAGCTCTTCATCTGCCTCGGGGCAGGGTGCCGTAACCAGTTTCTTCACTGGATAAGGGTGCAGGCCTCTTGACCTCAGAGGACTGCTGTCCGTCGTTAACTGCACGAACGGTAAGTTCTGGGAACTTCAAATGTCTTAAAAGTCTTTTGTAATGATATCGCTTGTTTTGCAGGGTTCCGGCGATGGCGGATGGCGGGCTGATGAGAGTTGAGGATCGAACCCGCGTGAGGAATAGAAGCGCCTGGAAGCACGTAAGTAAGCGCTTGTAGCCTGCTTCACGATGCGCACTAACTGTCCCTTTTATCTTGCAGGTACAAGTTCGGAGCTTTAGAGAAACTGAAGGGTGCTGGAATACCCACTGGATTCGGCGTGGGAAGGAGTAATGGCACGTGAGTAATAAAGTTGCCCAATGTCTTTAAACGCACCTTCTTTTGTCTTTCAGATGCGGGATGCAGCGCCGAAGGCGTCCGGAGCGTGCGAAGAGCTGGTAAGCTTTTGTCTTTCAGATGCCGGAATGCAGTGCAAAGACCTCCGGAGCATGCGAAGAGTAGGTAAGCCTTTGTCTTTCAGATGCCGGAATGCAGCGCGAGGCGTTGGTGACAGCCGATGGACCAGGTAAGAGATGCGCTGCCACTGGAGACCGTAGTGCTAACCTGTTCTTTCTTTGTCTTTACAGGTGCTGCTGAAGACTGGATTCCAGGATGGTAAGCGCTTGTTCCCTTAGGCCCAGGATCAGAAGCAGAAGACACGATGAGAGTTCTGCTGCAGAGAATACAGAATAACGCAAAGCAAGATTCATCCATCGGGTGTGGTTTAAATAGCCTCCTGTAGTGCTTAGGTGTCTCCTTCCACAGCCACGCCTAGGTAAGAAAAGAGTTCCTGCTTTCCAGAAGAGTTCCAGTGTTCTGAACCTAGGGAGTGGCTCCTGCCCCACCCAACAGGAAAAGTAGTCCCAAACAGAAGAGGATCAGGGGTTCAACTGGCAGGTAAGTAAGCAGCATGGTCTGCTGCAGGTAAGTCCACCCAAGCATTATGAGCCGGGCGCTTCCAGCGCTGGGACTGGGCATCTTTATGAGCCTGGTGCCACTGGCGCCAGGACAGGGTCCAAAAGGTCCCAATTGGGACTGGCTGGCACTCGGAACCGGGGTTATGGGTCTGCTTCCAAGGGAGTCGGGCAAGTCCTGATCTTTTGGAAGCAGAGATCATGACAAAAACAACCAAAAGAAGATGAATGTCCATGAAAAAAATCAAAAACACACAGCACAATCAAAATAAATGGTGTCCAAAGTCACAGTCAAAAAAGAAATCCAAGGGTAAATGATAAACAAAAACCATTGCTCCATGGCGATGAAAAAACTCCATAAAAAAGAAAAATCCATTGAAGAACTATTTACAAGATAATCCCGGGTCCATGAGCCCAACCAAAAGAAACCTAACTATGATAACTGACTAAAAACTGAACTACATACAAAAACGTGGCGCATTGTCCAATCGCAACCAAATAAAAAAAAAAATAAAAGAAACCTAACACTAACTACATAACTATATACAAAGGCGGCGGGCAAGTCCAGCGGCTCACTCCGTGGTGTTCTGGGCCAGGGCATCATCGAACTCCTGTTCGATGTCCCGGAGGCGGTCCTGTTCCATGGCCCCGAGGGTCCGCAGGGACGACGCCGTCTCCTCCTCCAACCCCATGCGGATTGCCTCGAGGCACTCGGCCCGCCTCAGGGCCCTCCGCATGGATTTCTCCGCCCTGACCATTGTGAGCCGCGCCTCTTCCGCCCGCCGCCGCTCCACACCTATCTGCTGGCCCAACCGCTGCCATACAGAAGACACACCCCGTCCTGGGTCCACCTGCCCTCCGACCGATGCCTGCCCCTCCGATGTTGAAGGCCCCGAGCCTTCATGGCTCCCACAACGTTGCTGCTGCTGCTGTGCCTCTGCCCGTGCACTGCCTCCTGCTGCCTGCACATCCTCGCCGGCTGGGGTGCAGTTGTTGATGTGGCCACCCCTGCTGGACGTCCGACTCCCGACTGTGGCAGGGATGCCTCCTCCACCAGCCTGGCCGCACCGTCAGAGGCAGCTCCACAGGGCACCCAGGTGACTGATGGGTGGGAAGATGGCACAGAGGACGACTGGCGCGTAGGGGGTCCAGTTGAGGAGGGGGTCAGAGCAAGCCCCATCAGACGGAGGAATCCGGCCTGGGTGACCTGTCCCAGCAGGCTGACGTGGTCAACGAGCCATTCGAGATGACGTGCAGTCTCTTCATGAAAAGACTGCAGGTCACCTCGCATGGCCCGTTGACGCAACGCCACACCAGCCAGGACAGGCTCAGCCCGGACCTGGATAGCCACGTCCGCAGGCAGAGGAAGGCCAGTTGACGTGAGCTCATCCCCTGCCTGAAAACGGGTCTGGATGTAGGCATCCCTGCTGGTGCAAGATGATGCAGGGACAGGATCGGGGACAGGATTGCACACAGGCACCTCCGCGGCGGCCTGTGCTGCCTCCTGTCCATGGTCCTGCACTGCACCACTAGCACCAGTGGGATCCCCACCTCCAGACCCCGCCTCTGGTGCTTGCACGGCCTCCTCCTCCACCAAACCCCCCACCAACCTGGATGACTCCGTGCCATCTTCCCCTGTTGGGCCCTGTGGGGTCCCAGCTGCCCCTTCTGCTGCCGAGGAGTCCAACTCCAACCTCTGCCTCTTTGACCTCCCCCCGGCAGCTGCGGCCTGGGACGCGGCACCGGACTCCTCACTCCCCGACGAGATGACAACCTGGGAGGGGAGCCGGGCCTTGCGTCTCCGGCTGGCGGTCGCATCCCCGCCGCTGTGCTCCATAGCACCTTCTCCGCCCTCTTCATCAGTTGACGCTGCAGACAGGGAGAAACAAAACACAGGCATCAGGGCACTGTACAATGGACACATACACACATGACAGTTGTACATGAGTGGCATTGGCAAACCTCAGACATGTCATCACAATCC
Organism: Ambystoma mexicanum; assembly: GCF_040938575.1. NCBI lineage: Eukaryota > Metazoa > Chordata > Amphibia > Caudata > Ambystomatidae > Ambystoma > Ambystoma mexicanum. Next base: position 858,801,978 of record NC_090931.1, on the reverse strand, counting down.
CCAACACACATGTCATTACAACTCGCACACATTAGCCATACCACAGCCATATCGCAACTGCCACCACCATCCATACACATACAACAGCATGAGCAGCCAAAGGTGAGCCAGACATCACATGTAACACAGGAAGTGCACCACACATGTACACACACTACCACACTTGCATGCATGTGTACACCTCTGCCAAGTGTCGCACTGTTCAGACGGGCATCCATGTCACATCTGCCAATCAGGCTTCCACATACCGCTGTCACATGCATCCATGTTGCATCACTGTTGCACCCTTGTCAAATACACACACATGCACATGTACACAGTGCTGATACATGCAGCCGAAAACAACAAACATGCGTGACATCACGGACATGTCTACTTACATACACATTCATCCAAACATGTGTGCCCACACAACTGCATTTGGCATGCAAGCCTACACACACAAGCGCCATCCATGTCTCACACATTACAGCCCTCGCATGTGTCTGCCCCACGGCCCTGTACACCCCCACCCATACTCGACCCCATACAAACAGATGTGCAACCTGCACACTACTGAATAATCACCACACGCACTGCTCACAATCAGGATGCATGTACACTCACCACTCGACTCCAGACGGGTCTGCTTCTCAAGGACCTGGACGTGGAGAGCTGGGGATATGCGTTCCAGGACCCTCATCTGTTCTTCCGACAAGTGGCCCCGGCCCCCTTGGCATCCGCTGCCTTCAAGAGGCGCCGGGCCTTGTTCAGGGTCCTGGACCTGAAGTCCTCCCAGCGCTTCCTGACATGTTGTAAGTCGCGGACTGCCACCCCCTCCGCGTTGATGGCAGTCACGATGTCAGTCGAGATCCGAGTCCGTCCTTCCTTGTCGGCGCGGGAACTTCCGAAGAGGGCATCATACTGCCCCAGGACTTGCTCCACCAGGACACCAACTTCGGTGGCACTGAAGCTGGTGCCCCTCTGCCTCTCCGGCCGGGGGTTGTCAGTGGTCCCAGATGGTGTTTGCCCCGACATGACAACCCCAGAGGCAGGAGTAGGTAGGCAACTGGGTCCTGGGGCTGGGCTGTGGAGCGATGGAATCCCAGTCGGGAGTCTTCGGTTCCAGCAGGGGTGGTCACAGCAACAGCACCCCTGGCTGATGTGCAGGCAGCAAATGGCAGTGCACGTGGGCAGCAGGCAGTCAGGCAGCAGCAGATGGCAGGTGGGAGCGTGCTCGGGTCTCTGGGGGGCAGTAGTTCGGCCTTCTGGGCAGGAGCGTGGTCTTCCGTGTGCTTACGCGTGGCCAGCTTGATACGGAGTGATTTGGCACGTGAAAAATCTGCACGTCAGCGTGTAATTCGAGGAAAGGCCCTTAGCGCTTAAGCGCGTCTGCACGCATACGCATTTTCATTGGACAGAAGGCCCCTCAAGCGCAAGCGCCCCTGTGACGTGACGCGTACAGACGTGCCTGGGCATTTCAGCGCGCGTGAAAAACTGCACGTCCGCGTGTAATACGAGGAAAGGGCCATGCGCGTAAGCGCGCGTGGAAACTGCACGTCCGCGTGTAATACGAGGAAAGGGCCATGTGCGTAAGCGCGCGCGGAAACTGCACGTCCGCGTGTAATACGAGGAAAGGGCCCATGCGCGTAAGTGACGTGACACGCGCGTGCGTTTCCCTCAGCACGGGTTAAAGGTGAGCGGGCCCAGCAGTTCGCTGTACGTGCCTTTCGTGGAGACCGACGTGTGTTGCTGCTTCCTGTTGTTTCGCGCGCCATCACAACTTCACAGCTATCAAGGACGTATCTCTTCTTTTGGCGGGGGTATTGGCTACGTGTGTTTTTCTGCATCGCGCTAGTCAGACGGTGAGTCGCACACACTCTTTTTCCCACTGCAGGTGCCTCTGTGTATCGCACCCATTTTCGATGTCATAGTGGTCTGCGTGTCCACGCGTACGCGTTATTCGTGTTACTGGGTGCCACCACGTACTGCGGGAGGTTGAATCCACGCATGTAGGCTGCAGGGTTGCGTGCACGGTTTTACTGCAGTTTTGGGGTGCCTGAGCGTTGCGTGACCCGTCACCACATCACCGGGGTCACATACAGCCTTGCAGGTGCAGGGGGGCCGTTAATATCTTGCTTCCCACCCCCTTCACCCCAATTGCCCAGGTCAATTGTGGTGTACACCTCCCATTGGCACCACTCCATCTGTGCCAGCACTACTACATCTGTGCCATGGTTGGGAGGCCACCAAAGGTGAGGGGCGCCTCAGCTGGGCGTACTCCTCGTGGCGGGCGTGGTCGGGGACGTGGCCGTGGTGACCAGGGAGTAGGGGGACTCCAGGGTGTCCAGGGCAGCCACAGAGGGGGAAGAGGCAGGGGTGCGCCACTTGAGCACAATGTTGTGCCATGTGTCGGTGCAGCCATGCCACCACCCCCTGTGGTTCCGGGGGATGCAGCTCCTGCATCTGGCGCTGGCACCCATATGACCCGGCAGTCCGTTCCATCGACTGCCACGGGCCCAAGGGTAGTGGTAGCTGCAGGTGCAGCTGTGGACACCGCCTCCCAGGCTCAGGGTCTGCCAGCGCAGGCTGCGTTGGCACTTGAAGAGCCCTTGGTAGATCTCCAACAGGCCAGGGGGGAAACCATAGGGGCAGGCCGGGCTGCTCAGACCAAGACACGTGTCCCTGGGGCAGTCATGTCATCTGCTGCCCCGAACAGCCGGGTGTTGGCAAGTGCAGGGGCAGATGCACCCAACAGCACCCCGGTTGTGAGTCTGCCAACCAGGACCGTTGCGGCCAACGACCCTGCCACAGCTGATGTTGCTGCGCAGGGTCCATTAGTGGGCACCCAGCTGCCACTGACACAAGTCAGGCCTTTGGTCATCCCTCCACCTGCCACTCCCTTGGCTCAATCCACCGAACCCACTGGCCATACTGGTCAGGGCGGCATTAGCCAGCCAGGGTCTGCGCCACAGTCCAAGAGGAGGAAGGTTGCACCTGCAGCACAGGCTGGGACCCCACACACAGCCACGACCTCCTGCACGTCGAGGAAGAAGCCTTTCTGTAAGCAGGAACTGGACTTCCTCGTGGACTACGTGCGGGGCCACAGCCGTGACATGCTAGTGGGTGCCAATAGTCAGACCACGGCTGCCCAACGTGACACCCACTGGAAGCATGTTGCGGAACATGTCATTTCATTCGGCCATGAGTGCAAAAAGCGTTGGAATGACATCAAGCGCAGCACTAAGGCCAAGCGTGCCTCAAATTACAACTTGACTCTGGTGACTGGCGGTGGGCCTGCACCAGAGGAGGAAGAACTCACTCCGCATGAGGCTCTCGTTGCGGAGTTCATACCACCTGAATTGGTCGAAGGAGTGGGAGAGAAGCTGGACTTTGATGCCCAGTCCAGTGAGTGTTGATGCGTGTTTGTTGAGGACATGTGTGTTTGTGCATGATTGCTGCTACATGTGACGTGTACATGGTTCTGATGTGTAAGTAATGCAATGCTACCCTCATGCATGTCTCCTCTGCCTGCATGCGGGACTCCATGTAGGCATGCTCCCTTGCCCCTCCTCCGCCACTCTGCACCCCAGTTCCACCTTTGCACTGGTCTGCTTCAATCTTGCCAATGTGTACTTTCTTGTTCATGTGTCCTGTGTAGATGCTAACTTCCAGCGTAGAATCGGCCAGACATATGCCGTGTGGTACAGCCTTAGTACTCGATGCAGGGTATCTCACTTGTACTGTGCATGGGTCAGATGTCCCGCAGGGACATGAGTCCCCATTCATGCTCCAAGTGCATTGCACGCATGCCCCTATGTGTCCTTGACTGGATGATCACTGTAATATAAGTCCTTGGTTACATACATTGCCTGCCATCTCATCAGCCTTCCCATGTCAACTGTGGCTCAGTCCTGCGTTGCACACATGTTTAGGCTCTGACAATCTGTGTGGCTCACAGGCCTCAGCCTGTTCAATGGCCAATGATTCTGTCCAACTCTTGTTGTGTCTTCTTCACAGGTGGGCGGCCTCCGGAGTTTCTATCATGTGTCTTGCCCACTGTCCCAGCATCATTTGCAGTGTTGTAATTTGAATCACATTAAGCTGTTGATGCCAGTCAACACTGCCTGTCAATTCACAGGTGTATGGTCAGCCTTTTGATACCATGCTAGGCATCCCTGCTTTGGTACTGGGGTGGAGGGGTGCTTGGCTTCTAGACATGGTACACATTGAATGCACAATGCACGTGATGTCTGAATTTGACATTGCACTGCCTTCACATTTCCTGGCACACACCATGTAGTACTTGTACATGTAGGTAGTGAGTGGCATACACATTTTCTGCACTGCATAGACCCACTTCCATGGAAACTGCCACCTTTCAACAGGTCTGATCACAGAAGCTATTCAAAGTAGACCCAGCATGCATGCCAGGTCATATGTTGTGTGTCACATGTCTGCCGGATGCCTTTGCTGTCGGTGTGTGTGTGTGTCGTGTGCTTCTGACATGTGTATTGACCTTTTTCTCTCTATTTTTCAGGTGATGATGCAATGGAGGCAGAGGATGGTGTTGTCATGCCAGACACAGGGTTGGTAACGCCACATCAACCCAGCACTAGTGGGGGTCGTGGGGTGGTAGGCCACGAAAACCCCCAAGTGCTGCAGTCCATCTTGTCTCTGGCTGCCTATGAGTCCAGCCTTGATGACGACTCTGACGTCCATGTTGAGTTGGATGAGCATCAAGTCCATGTGTCAGGGGTGAGTGATTCTGATGTAGACACTCCTCTGTCTGCGACACCTGCACTGAGGGATCAGACAGTCTTGGTTCCTCCGCCCGTGGTGGATCGGGACGCAGGGTCACCCTCCACACCAGTCACTGATGTGCCTGGGACATCACGTCGACGGGGGCATGTAGTCGTGCAGCCGCAGGCGGTGCCAACACAGCGAGGACCCCCGGTCCTTGGGTCCCGCAGGGGTCAAGCCCAGCAACGCGGTCACCGCGCGCAACCGCAGTATACTGAGTGGGAGCAAGACATGACTGCCAATTCCGAACAGCAGGGGGCAGCAATGGAGAACATCGCTGAGAGCATGGAGCCTGTGGCCCGATCTGTGCTCCCCACTGCTAGGCAGGTGCTTCTCCAGCAGCAGGCGGCACGGTCCACGGCCCGCTCGCTCAGGCTGGGCATGGCGGCCTCAGACAGGGCACGCCAGGCTGAAATGTCGTCTCTGTGTCAAGCAATTGCTGCTCACGCAGAGGCGCACATGGATGCCCTGAGGGAGGACTATGCTTCCCTCAGATCCACTCTGGGTGTCCTTATGATGTCCCAGAGGCAGCAGGCAGAGGAGAGGTTTGCACAGCTTGAGCGTACCATCTCGGCTGAGCTACAGTTTTGCCAGGAGGTGCAGCGGTTGTCCAGCCAGGCCTTGCAGGAGGAACTCCGTGTTACACGTGCTACCTTGCAAGAGGAAGCACGTGTATCACGGGAGGTTCTGCATGCAGACCTACGTCACATCGCCACACAGAACCAGGCTCACCCGTCCGGCAGACTTGCTGCCGACGAGGGGCAAGCTGCGGCTAGGCTTGGCCAGGCTACTGTGCCACGTCCTCCTTTCCAGGATGAGCCAGACTCGGACGACCATCTATCTCCCACATAGGTCGTGCTGTGCAGGCGTTGAGCCCATGGAGGATTTTTTTTGGCTCAGCATCATCGCATGTGGATGTTGAGCAGCACCCCGTACCTCCCCCCTCCTGGGTGCCTCCCCTCCCCCCCGGGTCGTATGTGGCCATTTTTGATTTTTCTTTTAGTTTAGTTAGTTAAGTTTCTGTTTGATAGTTAGTTTAAATAGGTAATGTAGGTTTTCCATAGTTAGTGTAATTAGTTACATCGGCCAGGTGGCGAGGGCAGGAGCCCCCACCCCCCCCAGCCCAGGATCAGCTCATCTGAGCTGCTGCACCGTGCCACGAGGCACGAAGAGGCACGAAGAGGATCGCCGCCCAGACAGGCCCCCACGAGCCCCCACCAGTATCCCTGTGCTGCACCCCTGTGCTGCCCACCCTTCCAAGAGCGCCTTTCCACCGCCATGCCGCCCACCCCTCACCCAGAAGCGGCCCGGGTCGCGCTCCTGCAGCCGCGCCGACATCAAAACAAAAAAAAAAAGAAAACAAAATGTCGGGCGCGATGCGGCGCCAGAGCGAGGCTCAGCGTCCTGGTTGCTAAGCAACCGTGCTTAATAGCACCCAACATCCGCCGGCAGGCGGAAGAGCCGGCCACCTTCAAAGGCCATTCTAAGGCCCTGTTTGCCCCTCTGCACTCAGTCTCATTGGCCAGGTGGCGAGGGCAGGAGCCCCCACCCTCCCCAGCCCAGGATCAGCTCATCTGAACTGCTGCACCGTGCCACGAGGCACGAAGAGGATCGCCGCCCAGACAGGCCCCCACGAGCCCCCACCAGCACCCCTGTGCTGCCCACCCTTCCAAGAGCGCCTTTCCACCGCCCTGCCGCCCACCCCTCACCCAGAAGCGGCCCGGGTCGCGCTCCTGCAGCCGCGCCGACATCAAAACAAAAAAAAAAGAAAACAAAATGTCGGGCGCGATGCGGCGCCAGAGCGAGGCTCAGCGTCCTGGTTGCTAAGCAACCGTGCTTAATAGCACCCAACATCCGCCGGCAGGCGGAAGAGCCGGCCACCTTCAAAGGCCATTCTAAGGCCCTGTTTGCCCCTGTTCGCCGTGCTCGGCGCGTGGCGAGTTGCCCAGGTTATCCTTAAACGAACTCTGCCCCATCATGGACAAAAACCCGCTGTAAGTACCACTATGCCATTCTAAGCTGCTCTGTAGAGCATACATATGCGCATTCAAATGTACGCAGCTCCCTAGCGTGACTCTCGTTCCGGTACATCTGATTCAGGCCCCACTCCTAGCCGCTGCCCAGGAATATTAGTGAATTGCTGCATTGTGCCTGTGCCCCACACTGCTAGTGAATTGCTGCTATGTGCCTAACTCCTGTGCCCCACACTGTTAGTGAATTGCTGCTATGTGCCTGTGCCCACACTGCTAGTAAACAGGGCCCAAACCTCTGTTACCTGACTTCCACACTGTGCCTTAACTAACTGCACCTACAGATGACTGCTACCCTATGCTCACCCATCATGGCCAATACCACACCCCCACCATCCGCACTCATCGCCCCTACGCCTTTCCTCCCATCTTTTTTCACCAAACCTACAGAACACAAACCCAACCAACCCTCAACGCACCCCAGAACCACAAACTCTAGGAATCAAAAATTAGGCCTCCGCTCCAGATACTCACAGCAAACCCCTCTAAGCAAAATTGAAAACAAAATATCCCCTGAGCACAAGAGACTGTCCACTCCCAAGAAGGTAGCCAAAAAGCCCAATACCACTCCCACACCTCACCCAGACCTACAGTGTGCATTAATTAATGCCAGATCCCTCCCCACCCACGCCACCGAAATCCATGACCTTCTCACCAACCTTGACCTCGACATTCTTGCCATCACCGAAACCTGGCTACACAACGCCGCCGGCCCAGCCATCTCACTAGCCATTCCACCAGGATATTCCATCCTCAGACAGGACAGAACATCATCTACAGGTGGAGGAGTGGCACTCATAGTCAAAGACCACCTTGAATTAAGACAAACTCCCTCCAAACTAGGGGATAACATCGGCTTTCTATCGGCCAAGATCTCACAACACCACCATCACTCTCAATCTAGTATATCGCCCACCAGGCCCTTTACTGGACTTCCAAGACAACCTCACACACCTGCTAGGTGAAAACCTTAAAACCACTACCAAAACCATTCTCCTAGGAGACCTCAACTTGGGGCTCCACGACCAGAAAGATAAACCAACCACTAAGCTAGCACAAGCTCTCCAAGAAATGGGCTTTGTACAAAGAGTTCTCCAACCTACCCACAGTAAAGGGCGCACTCTTGACTGGGTAGTTGACCACAACTGCGGCATCGACATCAGCTCCACCATGCCCACGCCATGGTCCGACCACTTTCTCATTCACTTCTTCATCCCCCTACCTATCAACTCGGTAAAAAAAACTCTCACCTGCACCCCCAGCCATGGCCAGGAGCGCCAAGAACCTCACCAAAGAAAGCATCACACCCTACCTAGCTCCTCTCACGAACAACCTCCCTGCCTCATTTGACCCAGCTGCCCTGGCAGATATCTACAAAACCACCATTAGCACTGCCATTGACATCATCGCCCCCCTACAAAAGAAAAAATCCAAAAACTCCAAACACTCCAATACGTGGTTCTCAGCAGAACTAAAAGAACTACGAACTAAAAAACGCAAAGCCCTCAACGTATGGAAAAAAGCACCCAATGCCTCCTCACTATCGTCCTACAAATCACTGGCCACCCAATACAAAAAAAGCATCATAGCAGCCAAATCTGCATCATATAATGAAAGAATCTCCAACGCCACCTCAGAATCCAAAGAGCTCTTTGCCATCTTCAAGGAGCTCTCCACACCAGCAACTAAGTCACAAGAGATTGTCAAGGACCAAGCCTGGTGTAACACCATACAAACCGCCCTTCTAAAAAAAATCGAACTCCTCCAAGCCAAAATCTTAAACCATCACAAAAATCTCACTCAGCAAATCTTAGCTGCATCCCCTAAGGAAACAGTGATTGAGAACAAAAAGATAAGTCACATCACACCCTTTAAATTTACAGAAGTCTCAGAAAAAGAGGTAATCGATATCGTTAAAAGAATCAAACCCTCCAACTGCAAAGGCGACGCCTGCCCCGCCAAACTAGTCAAAGACTGTGTTGAGACACTAGCACCATTCCTCAAATCCTTCATTAATGCATCCTTCAACTCTAACTCAGTCCCAACCAGCCTAAAAGAAGCTTGGGTGCGCCCCCTTCTCAAGAAACCCACTCTAGATCCAGAAAACGCCAAAAACTATAGACCCATTACAACAGTTCCCTTCCTGCTCAAGATCCTCGACAAAGTCGCCTACTCACAAATACAGCACTACCTCGAAGAAAATCGCATCTTAGGCAAAAGGCAATCGGGCTTCCGCCCGGGGCATGGGACCGAATCGGCCCTTCTAGACCTTAAAATTCAACTTAATGACATCATGGACAAAGGCAAACCGGCTCTCCTCCTACTATTAGACCTATCTGCTGCCTTCGACCTGGTCAATCATGACATTCTAGGCACACAACTTAAAAATGAAGCTCACTTCTCGCCGGAAGCCGTCTCCTGGGTCAAATCCTTCCTCGAGGGTCGACTTATGAAAGTCTTTTCTGAATCTGCAAACGCTACCCCAACCACCATCCACTGTGGCGTCCCACAAGGATCCTGCACTGCACCCACCCTATACAACATTTTCACCCTCCCTCTGTTCAATGACCTCGACCATCACCACATAGCTTACACCAACTATGCTGACGACACACAAGTCCTGCTCCCCCTTACTGGCTTATATGAACAAGACGCTGCAGCACTAACTAAAATATACACAGCCATTCAAACCTGGATGGCAGCCAACGGACTCTGCCTTAACGGGGACAAAACAGAGATCCTACTAGTTGGCACCAAAGAAACACTAAACAAACTCCCGCCTCTATACAAATCCTTTAACGTCGATAACTGCACCATCACAGTCTCCACTGCGGTAAAAACGCTAGGAGTATACCTCGACTCCACTCTCTCCATGACACGGCAAGTCAATGCCGTAGCCTCCTCTGCTGCACTAACCACTAAGATAATCAACGCCGTTAAACCCTTCCTATCCCCTAAAAACTGCCTGAATGTAGCCAGAGCCACAGTAGGAACCAAATTGGACTACTGCAACGCCCTCTTCCTGGGCACATCTGCACAAAACATTAAAAAAAATGCAAGTCACACAAAACAATGCTCTAAGAGCAGCCCTAAGCATTCCAAAAAGGGAGCACATCTCCCAAGCCAGAAAAGACTGGCTACCTATAAAAGAACGCATACTATTTAAATCCATGGCCATCACACACAGATGCCTCTCTGCCAATGCCCCACCCTATCTTTCTGAAAGGATCACCCTCCATACCTCCACTAGACCTACCAGGTCACACCTGACCAACCAGACCTATGTACCCACTTTCAAAAGAATCAAAGCCGGAGGGTCCAGCTTCCAACGCCTAGCACCCAAAAATTGGAACGCACTCCCCACCGCCTTAAGAAGCGAAAAATCATACCATGCCTTCCGTAGACTACTCAAAACCACGCTGTTCCACTAACCCCGCCTCACCTGTATTCTCACCACTGTAATTATGGAAATAACAGCAAATGTATGAAAAAACGCGTCTATGCTAATCTGTATATCTGTATATTCACCATGCATGCCTGTAACAAGTAAGACTTCTTAGCGCCACGATGCCCCCAGGCAGATGTGCGCTCTACAAATCCAAATAAATAAATAAAATAAATAAATAAATTTAGTTTAAAATTGCTAGTCTATTGTGCTTTCATGTGACGGTGCGGTGCTTTGTGGCTTTTGAAGGCATCCACTGTCTGTTCCAGCTGGGCCCTTCATGGTTGTCTTGTGTATGTGTTTGCTGCTTGGGTTCCTTGACTCACATATGCCACTCCTGCCTCCCTTATCCATGGGCTCGCAAGGATGGTTCGGTGTTACAGCATTTTACACAAGGGCTTTGGACTGTCATATCTGTGGCTGTCTGGTGCTGTGTGACTTGTGTTGACACCCCTAGTGGGGATGATTTAGGTGTCATTGTCCACTGTTCAGCTTTTGCTAGATGGGGTGTGTCATGATTAATGTGGACATTGATTGCTATGCATTGTGTAGCATGTTTCATATCTTTCCTGTGCATGTGCGTGTTGCAATTCATGCTGTAGATAGTGTTCCACACTTTGGAGGTGAAAGACGGACTGATGGTGTGATTTGTGATGTGACTCTCTGACATGGTCAAGTAATGAGATGCCTGATGAGACACACACAGATGACTTTGAAGCATTAATCATGTGTTTCATGCCCTTTCTGCAGGGGGATGAGCCTCCAGAGCACCTTTGCCAGCAGACATGGCCCATTGGACGACGGAATTCTGGACCCGTTTGTTGGTGCCCACATGCACATGTGTGCACAAGCAGAGGCACAGTGATTGCAGACCCACATCCTAGAACTGCTGACATGTTCCAAGGAACTCCAGGCAAGGTGAGCATCACAGGGGGGCCACGACACAGCAAAGCTTGCACCAGGCGAGTTGTACATGCAGGCTTAGTCACAGCTCTGAGGGTGAGCTTAGACCAATATTGGTGTTGAAGCACACAATGCAGCTCAGATGTGTTTGTGGACTGATGGCTGCTGATAGTAGGGTTGTCTGGGACACATGCAGGGGCAGTGGCACATACCCTCCGGTACACCAAGGTCCATTGAGCCACTTGTATCAACCATGTAGCCTTCCGAGACATGGAAAGGGGCAGCTCACAGGGACATACAGCAAGGGACATACTCGGGTGCAGTGCATGTTTTTTCCACGTACTTCATGATAAATGCACTTGTTTCGGTCATGGTGGTACGCAATTTGCTCTGTAGTCATGGCTTGCTATATGGGTCTGTCTGCTTACCCAGGGAACATTGCATGTTGTGTGAATTGTGACACATTGGTGTTCCATTTGCCACGTACCCAGCAGCGGCTGCCTTACTGCATTGACTGTGTATGACCCGTCACAGGGGTGATGTTATATATGGGTACGAAGCATCAACCACAGATTGTCTGTTTGTAGAGTAGTCTGTTGCTATGGGGCATGTTTGGTGTTGTGTTTTTGTGCAATTGGCACGTACAGGTTGTTGACTGTGTCTCTCTTTGCAGCATTGCACTGCTCCTGTAACCGGACCTGAGAGTGCGCAGGCAGGAGGCCAGCACTCAAAACCAGAGCTAACCAGTGTCTTGTTGTTTTTCTTAGGAACTGCTCTGCATAGGCTTGCTGGGGAGTGTATTGATGCATGGATGTATGTGTGGTTCAATTTGGTATGTTTTTTTCTCCCTAATCACCCGTGATCCTATGCAATTTTGAAACCTGTACCCTCTACCCGGTGTTCCTGCTTCCCGTGCCTATCCAAGCAACGTTCCCTGACCCTCTTTCCCCACTGGGGTTGCGGATGCCTGTGTAAGCCCCGAACTTGCAGGCGCCAAAACCCTAGAGGGGGTGGTTGGTTCGTACCACTCCTGAGCCTGGACTACAGAAGGCCATGACAATGATGTCCAAGTTTGTTTGGATTGTGTATGTGTTCATGCAGGTTGTACATTTTCGTGCATTCCCTAGTTTCATGTGTCATTCCTCCTCCCCTCTCCTGCCGCTCATTCCAGTCATCCAGTGTGTCAACACCTGTCCCGACTGCATATCCCTGAACCTCATTCCCCACCAGGGTCTCAGGGGCCTCTGTGAGTTTGACCTTGCAGGCACCCGGGACATGGTGGGGGTGGTTGTTTCGTGACACTCCCGCGCCTGTACAGGGGACCTGTGACAGTACACATCCATTCATGGTGCATCATCCTATGTCATGTACCACACATGTCTCACATCCTGTCGTGACATTGTTTTTCTGTGCTACCTTGGTTGTTGCATCATTGTGGTAGTACTTGGCCTTTGTGAGGTACTGCTACGTCAAGTCATCTACTGGAGGGTGTTCGGGTTCGTTTTTATGCCTTCGATTTTGTGATTTTGGAAATGAGTGTGGATTCTGGGGGTTCAGGCATCTTTTTACACACAAGGTGGGAGATGGTGACGAAGGGTAAAGGTGATCCTGTGGCCAGGTGGAATTGAGGTTTGGAGGCTCCATGACCCAGGTGCAGTTGTTCAGTGGGTCATGGTCATTTGTGAGGGAGGGGGGGGTTGTTGTTGATAGTTGCCTTGCCCTGCAGTGTGATGGGAACTCTGACATAGTAATGGTGGTATCCTATGTACATGTTGTGTTCTGCTGATCAATGCCTGTTCATGTGTTGTGTTTTCCTTTCAGGTGCGAGGGGATAGTTGTGGTTTGACATGCTGGGGTGTACACATGGTGGATGTTCACATGTGATGTGTAGGGAACACTGATGGTCACTTGAGTGCACATGCATATGTGGAGTGCATGTCCTTGCAGAACCACACACTTGCACTCTGATGCACTACATGTACTCCCACCCTTGCATATCCACGTGTACACTGTTTGCCTTCTGGTGCCCACTGTGTCCCGGCAGCACATGTTCTGTGACCGATCATGGATCCCGTACATGCCTAATTTGATGTTTGACGTGGTCTGTCACTTAGATGTGATGCTCAGGGTGTGCATCACACACAATGGCTGTTCACTGTGCTGTGCGCTGAGCAGTGTGATGCAGGAGTAGGACACTGCACACATGAGCTGCAGTGTTGATTTTGCAATGCATAGTGTGCATGTAGACAGGCATTCATTGTGATGTTACGTCTACGACTGTTGTAATGCATTTGGAAATGACTTATTTTGGGTGGGAGGTTGTTGGTCTGTCATTTCATCTGGCAATGTGTACCTTATCGTTACTGCGTTGGTGTATGGGTATTGCGTGCCATGTCATGTTGATGTTTGGGAGGGTTTGAGTGACATGACAGTGATGGCAATGGCCTGGTTTGCAGGTGTGTGTGATGCACACCTTGCATGTCCATGTCATCCGCTTCTCAGAGCAACTAGCTGGGGGTAGATTTCTCTCCGCAGCAGGGCCCTCCCCCTGGAACAGACTTCCGGCCTGACTTGAACTTGAGGGGAATCATCTCCAGTTCTGGAAGCACCTCAAGACCTTCCTCTTTCCTTCTGCTACTTGTCTGCCTCTCCCTTGCAGAATTCTCCCCTGGAACTGCACAGGAGCTGCAACTGGGCCACTCTCACGACCTCGGTCCCTGGCCCTGCCACTCTCCACTTGCACTGCCTCCCTGGCAACCCCTGCACTTCAGTACTGTCTCTCTATCCCTACAGCCCTCCCTTCCCAGCACTTGTCTGCACTTACCTTTGTAGTTGCCACCAGGCAACCTATGTATTATTTTTTTGGGCTACTTCCCCTGTACTGGACTCCCCCCCACCCTTCTCCTTGCACTTTTCCCATTCCCCCTACCCCTGCACTTGCACAATCCCAATGACACCTGGCCTAGTAGTACCGTTCTCTGTGTTCCCTTGTTCCCCCTCCCTGCCTCATTGCGCCTTGGAATACTTGTGTATGGCCCATATCATGTCATATGTCATATGTGTGCCTTTTGGTCACACAGGATAGCTTGTGTTTAAGTAGCTAGGGATGCAGACGATGTGGCAATTCCATGGCAACTTTCTCAGGGTGGTAGGGTTGTGACAGTTAACTGTCTCTTTGTCATCATCGATTGTCACCTGGTATGTGCCAGGCCTGTGTGCACTCCGCAGGGGTGGGAGTTTAGGTGAAAAATGTGGCCACAAGCTGGGTCCGGGCTTCCTCGCCACATGCCCTGTCCCCTCCCATGGGCAGCGCCTGTGCCTGTGGTTGGGGATGTGGGGGCACCACCATGTCCACCGGGACGCCCTGCCGTGTTGCAACATTGTGCAGGACACATGCTGCCACAATGATCCTGCACACTACTGGTGGCGCATAGAGTAGTTGCCCACCAGAGCGGTCAAGGGAGCGGAAACGTGACTTGAGCACTCCGAATGTGCGCTCCACTATGCCCCTGGTTGCAATATGGGCGGCGTTGTATCTTACCTGGGGTGGTGTGGTGGGGTTCCGGATTGGCGTCATCATGTGGTTGCTCAGAGGGTAGGCACTGTCCCCTGGGGAGGTGATAATAGTTGAGATTATTAGGGTTTGGATATTTGTCTGTGTGTGACTTGCATGCATGTGCAAGGGCATTTGTACTGACCTAGGAGCCATGTGTCGCCATGCTGCCCAGGTTCCAGGGCCTGGCTCAGGGCGGGCATTCTGTATATGAAACTGTCATGGGTGGAGCCAGGGTAGTTTGCATAGACAGAGGTGATGATTCCCTTTGCATCACATACCACCTGTACATTGATGGAATGCCAGTGCTTGCGGTTTCGGTAGATGTGCTCAATGGCCCTAGGTGGACGTAGGGCCACATGGGTGCAATCTATGGCACCGAGCACTTTGGGGAAGTGTGCCACCCTGAAAAAATCCAGGACAACGGCCTGCCTTTCTGCGGGTGTTTTGGGCATGTATATGTGCCTGCGGACTGAGGGGCGCGCTGTCATGATTGCCAGTACCTGGTGTAGGCAGCGTGACTGCGTGGCCTGTGAGACCCCCCCCACTATGGCAGTGGTCCGCTGAAATGACCCAGTGGCCAAAAAATGCAGGACATTGAGCAGCTTCTCCAAGGGGCTCAATGCTTGGGAGCAAAGGGTGGGGGATGTGAGGTCATCTTCCCACTCCCTGACCAGGTCTAGGATGATATGGGGTGGAAACCTATACCTGCCATAGACCTGGTCGTCAGGCATCCCAAAAAGGCTTGTCCGTGGTGCGAAAATGCGTGCCCTGGCTATTCTCCTCCTCCTGCGGTGTCCCACGATCAGTGCAGCGACAAATGGGGCATTCATCGTAGCTGTATATACGCGTTTGTTGTTTGCGCGCACTTTTATGCTGTGCGCGGGGACGCTTCCGCCTGCCTTCGTGTGGCAGACGCGTTGACGCCTGTGCACGTTTTTTGCCGTGCGCGGGTTTCCCGTATTCGGATACGGTCCGAGTGTCATCGCGTGTGATCGGAGGGGAGTGAGCGTACACGCAACTGGCCTGGGTACGTGTGTTTCGGGGTGCGCGGGAAGTTCCACATGCGATTAGCCTGGGTACGTGTGTTCTGGGGTGCCGGGAACTTTCACACGCGATTGGTGGAAATCCACGTGTGTTCTGTCATCACGTGCAATGAGGGAAACACCTGCGCGCGTCACGTCACAGACGCGCTCACGCGCTAAGGGCCTTTGGTCCAATGAAATCGCATATGCGGTAAGGGCCTTTCCTCGTATTACACGCGGACGTGCAGTTTTCCACGCGCGCTTACGCGCATGGGCCCTTTCCTCGTATTACACGCGGACGTGCAGTTTTTCACGCGTGCTGAAATGCCCATGCACGTCTGTACGCGTCACGTCACAGGGGCGATTGCGCTTGAGGGGCCTTCTGTCCAATGAAAATGCATATGCGTGCAGACGCGCTTACGCGCTAAGGGCCTTTCCTCGAATTACACGCTGACGTGCAGATTTTTCACGTGCCAAATCACTCCGTATCAAGCTGGCCACGCGTAAGCACACGGAAGACCACGCTCCTGCCCAGAAGGCCGAACTACTGCCCCCCAGAGCCCCGAGCACGCTCCCACCTGCCATCTGCTGCTGCCTGACTGCCTGCTGCCCACATGGCCTGCCATTTGCTGCCTGCACATTAGCCAGGGGTGCTGTTGCTGTGACCACCCCTGCTGGAACCGAAGACTCCCGACTGGGATTCCATCGCTCCACAGCCCAGCCCCAGGACCCAGTTTCCCACCCACTCCTGCCTCTGGGGTTGTCATGTCGGGGCAAACACCATCTGTGACCACTGACAACCCCTGGCCAGAGAGGCAGAGGGGCACCAGCTTCAGTGCCACCGAAGTTGGTGTCCTGGTGGAGCAAGTCCTGGGGCAGTATGATGCCCTCTTCGGAAGTTCCCGCGCCGACAAGGAAGGACGGACTCGGATCTGGACTGACATCGTGACTGCCATCAACGCGGAGGGGGTGGCAGTCCGCGACTTACAACATGTCAGGAAGCGCTGGGAGGACTTCAGGTCCAGGACCCTGAACAAGGCCCGGCGCCTCTTGAAGGCAGCGGATGCCAAGGGGCGCCGGGGCCACTTGTCGGAAGAACAGATGAGGGTCCTGGAACACATATCCCCAGCGCTCCACGTCCAGGTCCTTGAGAAGCAGACCCGTCTGGAGTCGAGCGGTGAGTGTACATGCATCCTGATTGTGAGCAGTGCGTGTGGTGATTATTCAGTAGTGTGCAGGTTGTACATCTGTTTGTATGGGGTCGAGTATGGGTGGGGGTGTACAGGGCCGTGGGGCTGACACATGCGAGGGCTGTAATGTGTGAGACATGGATGGTGCTTGTGTGTGTAGGCTTGCATGCCAAATGCAGTTGTGTGGGCACACATGTTTGGATGAATGTGTATGTAAGTAGACATGTCCGTGATGTCACGCATGTATGTTCTTTTCGGCTGCATGTATCAGCACTGTGTACATGTGCATGTGTGTGTATTTGACAAGGGTGCAACAGTGATGCAACATGGATGCATGTGACAGCGGTATGTGGAAGCCTGATTGGCAGATGTGACATGGATGCCCGTCTGAACAGTGCGACACTTGGCAGAGGTGTACACATGCATGCAAGTGTGGTGGTGTGTGTACATGTGTGGTGCACATCCTGTGTTGCATGTGATGTCTGGCTCACCTTTGGCTGCTCATGCTGTTGTATGTGTATGGATGGTGGTGGCAGTTGCGATATGGCTGTGGTATGGCTCATGTGTGCGAGTTGTAATGACATGTGTGTTGGGGATTGTGATGACATGTCTGAGGTTTGCCAATGCCACTCATGTACAACTGTCATGTGTGTATGTGTCCATTGTACAGTGCCCTGATGCCTGTGTTTTGTTTCTCCCTGTCTGCAGCGTCAACTGATGAAGAGGGCGGAGAAGGTGCTGTGGAGCACAGTGGCGGGGATCCGACCGCCAGCCGGAGACGCAAGGCCCGGCTCCCCTCCCAGGTTGTCATCTCGTCGGGGAGTGAGGAGTCCGGTGCCGCGTCCCAGGCTGCAGCTGCCGGGGGGAGGTCCAAGAGGCGGAGGTTGGAGTTGGACTCCTCGGCAGCAGAAGGGGCAGCTGGGACCCCACAGGGCCCAACAGGGGAAGATGGCACGGAGTCATCCAGGTTGGTGGGGAGTTTGGTGGAGGAGGAGGCCGTGCAAGCACCAGAGACGGGGTCTGGAGGTGGTGATCCCACTAGTGCTAGTGGTGCAGTGCAGGACCATGGACAGGAGGCAGCACAGGCTGCCGCAGAGGTGCCTGTGTGCAATCCTGTCCCCGATCCTGTCCCTGCATCATCTTGCACCAGCAGGGATGCCTACGTCCAGACCCGTTTTCAGGCAGGGGATGAGCTCACGTCAACTGGCCTTCCTCTGCCTGCGGACGTGGCTATCCAGGTCTGGGTTGAGCCTGTCCTGGCTGGTGTGGCGTTGCGTCAACGGGCCATGCAAGGTGACCTGCAGTCTTTTCATGAAGAGACTGCGAGTCATCTCGAATGGCTCATTGACCACGTCAGCCTGCTGGGACAGGTCACCCAGGCCGGATTCCTCCGTCTGATGGGGCTTGCTCCGACCCCCTCCTCAACTGGACCCCCTACGCGCCAGTCGTCCTCTGTGCCATCTTCCCACCCATCAGTCACCTGGGTGCCCTGTGGAGCTGCCTCTGACTGTGCGGCCAGGCTGGTGGAAGAGGCATCCCTGCCACAGTCGGGAGTCGGACGTCCAGCAGGGGTGGCCACATCAACAACTGTACCCCAGTCGGCGGAGGATGTGCAGGCAGCAGGAGGCAGTGCACGGGCAGAGGCACAGCAGCAGCAGCAACGTGGTGGGAGCCATGAAGGCTCGGGGCCTTTGACATCGGAGGGGCAGGCATCGGCCGGAGGGCAGGAGGACCCAGGACAGAGAGTGTCTTCCGTGTGGCAGCGGTTGGGCCACGCCATAGATGCGGAGCGGCAGCGGGCGGAAGAGGCACGGCTCACAATGGTCAGGGCGGAGAACTCCATGTGGAGGGCCCTGAGGCGGGCCGAGTGCCTCGAGGCAATCCGCAGGGGTTTGGAGGTGGAGACGTCGGCGGCCCTGCGGACCCTCGGGGCCATGGAGGAGGACCGCCTCCGGGACATTGAGGAGGAGTTCGATGATGCCCTGGCCCGGAACATCCACAAGTGAGCCGTGAAACTAGCCCGCTGCCCTTGTACATAGTTTCTAGGTAGTGTTAGGTTTCATTTTTGTTTGTATTTTATTTGGACCTTTCGGACATTGGCCACATTTTTGTATATAGTTTATTTTATTAGTTAGTGTACTTAGATAGGTTTCCTTTATTTTGTTGGGATAATGAACCCATAGTTGACAGTTGGATTGTATTTTTTTTTCTATTTTTAACCATGGAGCAATGGCTTTCTTTTTTATTTCCCATTGGATTTTGTTTTGTGGACATTGACTTTGGACATTACTTTGGATTTTTATTTTTGGTTTTGCTTTTTTTGACGGACATGCTTCTTTTCATTTGTGTACATTCACGTTTCTGTTTCTTCATTTTTTATTCTATTGATGTTTCCTTTAATACATATTATTTTTGGTGAACTTCAATGTGTGGTATCTCATTGGTTTCATGCATTTCATGATATGTGTTTTGAGATTCACTGACACCCATTGGGTGTATGTGAGGGAAATGTGTTTGTTTCGGAACTTGCAATTGGTGTTCTGTGATGTAATTGCAAATTATGAGTGGGTGGATGCAATACTCGGGTGGGTGTTTTGCATTTGGAGGCTGACCATAGGGACCAGGGATCTAGATTGTGATGACATGTTGGCTGGGGAACATGAGTTGCACATGGGTGGGGGCCTGCTGGCAGGTGCCCCACAGTGCTGGGGGGTGGGGATGGTGGGAGACATGGGTGGGGGCCTGGTGGAGGCTGCCCCTGGTGGCTGAGGGGTGGGGGTGGTGGGAGACATGGGTGGGGGCCTGCAGGCAGGTGCCCCACAGTGCTGGGGTTGGGGGTGGTGTGAGACATGGGTGGGGGCCTGGTGGAGGCTGCCCCTGCACTGCTGGGGGGTGGGGGTGGTGGGAGACATGGGTGGGGGCCTGGTGGAGGCTGCCCCTGGTGACTGGGGGGGTGGGGGTGGTGGGAGACATGGGTGGGGGCCTGGTGGAGGCTGCCCCTGGGGGGTGGGGGTGGTGGGGAAACATGAGTTGGACATGGGTGGGGGCCTGCTGGCAGGTGCCCCACAGTGCTGGGGGGTGGGGGTGGTGGGGAACATGAGTTGGACATGAGTGGGGGCCTGGTGGAGGCTGCCCCTGCACTGCTGGGGGTGGGGGTGATGGGAGACATGAGTTGGACATGAGTGGGGGCCTGGTGGAGGATGCCCCTGGTGGCTGGGGGGTGGGGGTGGTGTGAGACATGGGTGGGGGCCTGGTGGAGGCTGCCCCTGCACTGCTGGGGGGTGGGGGTGGTGTGAGACATGGGTGGGGGCCTGGTGTAGGCTGCCCCTGCACTGCTGGGGGGTGGGGGTGGTGGGAGACATGGGTGGGGGCCTGGCGGAGGCTGCCCCTGGTGGCTGGGGGGTGGGGGTGGTGGGAGACATGGGTGGGGCCTGCTGGCAGGTGCCCCACAGTGCTGGGGGGTGGGGGTGGTGGGGAACATGGTTGGACATGGGTGGGGGCCTGCTGGCAGGTGACCCACAGTGCTGGGGCGTGGGGGTGGTGGGAGACATGGGTGGGGGCCTGGTGGAGGCTGCCCCTGGTGGCTGGGGGGTGGGGGTGGTGGGAGATATGAGTGGGGGACTGGTGGAGGCTGCCCCTGCACTGCTGGGGGGTGGGGGTGCAGGGAGACATGAGTGGGGGCCTGGTGGAGGCTGCCCCTGGTGGCTGGGGGGGTGGGGGTGATGGGAGACATGAGTGGGGGCCTGGTGGAGGCTGCCCCTGCACTGCTGGGGGGTGGGGGTGGTGGGAGACATGGGTGGGGGCCTGGTGGAGGCTGCCCCTGCACTCCTCGGGGGTGGGGGTGCAGGGAGACATGAGTGGGGGCCTGGTGGAGGCTGCCCCAGGTGGCTGGGGGGTGGGGGTGGTGGGAGACATGGGTGGGGGCCTGGTGGAGGCTGCCCCTGCACTGCTGGGGGGTGGGGGTGGGGGGGACATGGGTGGGGGCCTGGTGGTGGGTGCCCCTGCACTGCTGGGGGGTGGGGGTGGTGGGAGACATGGGTGGGGACCTGGTGGAGGCTGCCCCTGGTGACTGGGGGGGTGGGGGTGGTGGGAGACATGGATGGGGGCCTGGTGGAGGCTGCCCCTGCACTGCTGGGGGGTGGGGGTGGGGGTGGTGGGAGACATGGGTGGGGGCCTGGTGGAGGCTGCCCCTGGTGACTGGGGGGGTGGGGGTGGTGGGAGACATGGGTGGGGGCCTGGTGGAGGCTGCCCCTGGTGGCTGGGGGGTGGGGGTGGTGGGGAACATGAGTTGGACATGGGTGGGGGCCTGCTGGCAGGTGCCCCACAGTGCTGGGGGGTGGGGGTGGTGGGGAACATGAGTTGGACATGAGTGGGGGCCTGGTGGAAGCTGCCCCTGCACTGCTGGGGGTGGGGGTGATGGGAGACATGAGTTGGACATGAGTGGGGCCTGGTGGAGGCTGCCCCTGCACTGCTGGGGGTGGGGGTGATGGGAGACATGAGTGGGGGCCTGGTGTAGGCTGCCCCTGCACTGCTGGGGGGTGGGGGTGGTGGGAGACATGGGTGGGGGCCTGGTGGAGGCTGTCCCTGCACTGCTGGGGGGTGGAGGTGGTGGGAGACATGGGTGGGGGCCTGGTGGTGGGTGCCCCTGCACTGCTGGGGGGTGGGGGTGGTGGGAGATATGAGTGGGGGACTGGTGGAGGCTGCCCCTGCACTGCTGGGGGGTGGGGGTGCAGGGAGACATGAGTGGGGGCCTGGTGGAGGCTGCCCCTGGTGGCTGGGGGGTGGGGGTGATGGGAGACGTGAGTGGGGGCCTTGTGGAGGCTGCCCCTGCACTGCTGGGGTGTGGGGGTGGTGGGAGACATGGGTGGGGGCCTGGTGGAGGCTGCCCCTGGTGACTGGGGGGTGGGGGTGGTGGGAGACATGGGTGGGGGCCTGGTGGAGGCTGCCCCTGCACTGCTGGGGGGTGGGGGTGATGGGAGACATGAGTGGGGGTCTGGTGGAGGCTGCCCCTGCACTGCTGGGGGGTGGGGGTGGTGGGAGACATGGGTGGGGGCCTGGTGAAGGCTGCCCCTGCACTCCTCGGGGGTGGGGGTGCAGGGAGACATGAGTGGGGGCCTGGTGGAGGCTGCCCCTGGTGGCTGGGGGGTGGGGGTGGTGGGGAACATGAGTTGGACATGGGTGGGGGCCTGCTGGCAGGTGCCCCACAGTGCTGGGGGGTGGGGTGGTGGGGAACATGAGTTGGACATGAGTGGGGGCCTGGTGGAGGCTGCCCCTGCACTGCTGGGGGTGGGGGTGATGGGAGACATGAGTTGGACATGAGTGGGGGCCTGGTGGAGGCTGCCCCTGCACTGCTGGGGGTGGGGGTGATGGGAGACATGAGTGGGGGCCTGGTGTAGGCTGCCCCTGCACTGCTGGGGGGTGGGGGTGGTGGGAGACATGGGTGAGGGCCTGGTGGAGGCTGCCCCTGCACTGCTGGGGGGTGGGGGCGGTGGGAGACATGGTTGGGGGCCTGGTGGTGGGTGCCCCTGCACTGCTGGGGGGTGGGGGTGGTGGGAGATATGAGTGGGGGACTGGTGGAGGCTGCCCCTGCACTGCTGGGGGGTGGGGGTGCAGGGAGACATGAGTGGGGGCCTGGTGGAGGCTGCCCCTGGTGGCTGGGGGGTGGGGTGATGGGAGACATGAGTGGGGGCCTGGTGGAGGCTGCCCCTGCACTGCTGGGGTGTGGGGGTGGTGGGAGACATGGGTGGGGGCCTGGTGGAGGCTGCCCCTGGTGACTGGGGGGGGTGGGGGTGGTGGGATACATGGGTGGGGGCCTGGTGGAGGCTGCCCCTGCACTGCTGGGGGGTGGGGGTGATGGGAGACATGAGTGGGGGCCTGGTGGAGGCTGCCCCTGCACTGCTGGGGGGTGGGGGTGGTGGGAGACATGGGTGGGGGCCTGGTGGAGGCTGCCCCTGCACTCCTCGGGGGTGGGGATGCAGGGAGACATGAGTGGGGGCCTGGTGGAGGCTGCCCCTGCACTGCTGGGGGGTGGGGGTGATAGGGGAAATGAGTGGGGGCCTGGTGGAGGATGCCCCTGGTGGCTGGGGGGTGGGGGTAGTGTGAGACATGGGTGGGGGCCTGGTGGAGGCTGCCCCTGCACTGCTGGGGGGTGGGGCTGATAGGGGAAATGAGTGGGGGCCTGGTGGAGGATGCCCCTGGTGGCTGGGGGAGGGGGTGGTGTGAGACATGGGTGGGGGCCTGGTGGAGGCTGCCCCTGCACTGCTGGGGGGTGGGGGTGGTGTGAGACATGGGTGGGGGCCTGGTGGAGGCTGCCCCTGCACTGCTGGGGGGTGTGGGTGGTGGGAGACATGGGTGGGGGCCTGGTGGAGGCTGCCCCTGGTGGCTGGGGGGTGGGGGTGGTGGGAGACATGGGTGGGGCCTGCTGGCAGGTGCCCCACAGTGCTGGGGGGTGGGGGTGGTGGGGAACATGGTTGGACATGGGTGGGGGCCTGCTGGCAGGTGACCCACAGTGCTGGGGGGTGGGGGTGCAGGGAGACATGAGTGGGGGCCTGGTGGAGGCTGCCCCTGCACTGCTGGGGGTGGGGGTGATGGGAGACATGAGTTGGACATGAGTGGGGGCCTGGTGGAGGTTGCCCCTGCACTGCTGGGGGTGGGGGTGATGGGAGACATGAGTTGGACATGAGTGGGGGCCTGGTGGAGGCTGCCCCTGCACTGCTGAGGGGTGGGGGTGCAGGGAGACATGAGTGGGGGCCTGGTGGAGGCTGCCCCTGGTGGCTGGGGGGTGGGGGTGATAGGGGAAATGAGTGGGGGC
This sequence comes from Ambystoma mexicanum, assembly GCF_040938575.1. Lineage (NCBI taxonomy): Eukaryota > Metazoa > Chordata > Amphibia > Caudata > Ambystomatidae > Ambystoma > Ambystoma mexicanum. The sequence goes on along the minus strand of NC_090931.1, from coordinate 858,778,239 downwards.
CTGGTGGAGGATGCCCCTGTTGGCTGGGGGTGGGGGTGATGGGAGACATGAGTGGGGGCCTGGTGGAGGCTGCCCCTGCACTGCTGGGGGGTGGGGTGGTGGGAGACATGGGTGGGGGCCTGGTGGAGGCTACCCCTGCACTCCTCGGGGGTGGGGGTGCAGGGAGACATGAGTGGGGGCCTGGTGGAGGCTGCCCCTGCACTGCTGGGGGGTGGGGGTGGTGGGAGACATGGGTGGGGGCCTGGTGGAGGCTGCCCCTGGTGACTGGGGGGGTGGGGGTGATGGGAGACATGGGTGGGGGCCTGGTGGAGGGTGCCCCTGGTGGCTGGGGGTGCAGGGGGACATGCGTCGGTGGGCAGTAGTGCAAGTTGACATGTGGGTTGGCTGGTGGGCATGGCCATGGTGGATGGGGTGCCTGCATGACATGTGCTGGGTAGGCCCCTGTGGTGTGAGCCACCTGCAGGGGCCGTGGAGGGTGTAGAGGGAACACCTGGGAGGACCCACACGTGCAATTCACGTGTGCTGCTCCCCGCGCACCCGTGTAATACACGTACCCTGATGATATTGCGTGTGGAACTTCCCGCACACCCCTGTAATACACGTACCCTGATGGAATTGCGTGTGGAACTTCCCGCGCACCCCTGGAATACACGTACCCTGCTGATGTTGCGTGGGATACTTCCCCCGCGCCCCGAAATACACGTACCCTGATGAGATTGTGTGTGTGACTTCCCGCGCACCCCAGAAATACACGTATCCCGCTCAATCGCGTGTGTAACTTCCCGCGCACCCCCGAAATACACGTACCCCGCTCAATCGCGTGTGTAACTACCCGCGCACCCCCGATATACACGTACCCCGCTCAATCGCGTGTGTAACTTCCCGCGCACCCCCGAAATACACATACCCCGCTCAATCGCGTGTGTAACTTCCCGCGCACCCCCGAAATACACGTACCCCGCTCAATCGCGTGTGTGACTTCCCGCGCACCCCTGAAATACATGTACCCCGCTCAATCGCGTGTGTCACTTCCCGCGCACCCCCGAAATACACGTACCCCACTCGATCGCGTGTGTTGCTTCCCGCGCACCCCCGCAATACACGTGCCCTGCTCGCACAGGCCCAATTGCTGTATGTTGCCACTTTTGTGATGCGCTGGGACTCTACAGCCTGCCTTCGTGTGGCGGACGTGTTTCAGCTTGTGCGTGTCTTTGGCTGTGCGTGGCTTTGCCCTATTCGATTCCATGAATACGTGTGGTTCGAGTGCGTGTGGGCGTTCCGTCTGCTTCCCTGCAGTACATCCCCAGTTACGCCCTTATTTTCGCGCGTTGTTCCCCATTCCGCGCGTTACGCCCCGTGTCCCGCCCACTTTCTGGTGTATGCGCCGAGGTTGTGCGCTTTCACTGTGTGCGTCGCGCACGCCTTTCGGGATGTTGCAGTGACTTGTGCGCCATGCACGGGTTTGGCGCACATCCGGAGGTGAACACGCGCAGGGACTTCCATGAATTGCACGCGTGCGCGTGCGCCTGTTTCTTTGCGCTTGCGCCTGCTTGCGCCTGCTTGCACCTGCTTGCGCAACGATTTTCGGCGCACTTTTGTTCCATGAATCGGCCCCTAAACTGAGAGGCACAGCCAGGCTTTTGTCAGATCCCTTTTTCCCCAGACCTTGGTGGTAGATTAGCCGCATTATCACCTCGTCAGTCTTTCTCATCACAGTTCTTAATGTCGTATTTTGAAAATGACAAAAAAATGCAAAAAACGTGTTAAAAAAATAGCTCCTCTTTTTAAAATATGGCTGAATTACTAGGCCTGCTCCAGCAGGGGCACGGGGGGTGTAGAGCAAGTGGCCTACATTTCAGCATGCCCTCCCTCACTTAGAGAGACAAACCAAAACCAAACAAAGATGGATAGAAGGTTTAACATAAATCATAATCACTGGGATTGGGTCCAGCTAATATAGCAATGTTTTTAGCCTGTCTGAGCCTTCATAGAAGTGGACCATCCATATACAAATCTCTTTGTCCTGCTACAAAATGGAGCAGCACAGCCTGAACGGCTCTGCAAGGAAGACAATGGTTAATCCCCCTCACTAATGTGAGAGGGGGTTTAGACTCTATTAAAGACAACGAGGCGAGTATTATGCAATAATTCTTTACTCCTGACAACCACAGCAGCAAAGAGAAAAACGTAACAAACTGAAAGGTTTGAACCTCAGAAAACTGAAAAAAGAGTTTTAAAGTCCATATAGGGGAACCCCTCAATCCAAGATGGGGGACAGGTCATGCCCTGTATGTGACCAATGGGCAAGGGCCCCCCCCCATATAAATCCTTTACTCTAAACCCAACTCCTCTTTCTGCAGTTGTCTTGCATCAGACGTCCACTGTGAGGAAAAAACTGTAGCGCAGAGACAGGATCCATACGAAGCTCAAAAGATCTTAACTCCGCCGCCTGCTGATACTGTGAAGGGCTGCTCCTGAACATATCACTTCACTCCGGAACTGTAACAATGAAAAAATAAAGGGTGGTTGGGTGGGTGGGATAATACTCGCCTCCTTCTCTTTAATAGAATCTAAACCCCCTCTCATGTTAATGAGGGGGATTAACCATTCTATGGCAAAACAGGAGGCTTCATATTATGCAAGTTCAAAGCCCTTTCATCACATTAATTTCAACATGATCAATATGTTTATGATAAAATGTTTTTAATGTTGATTCCCTAGACCACAGGTGCACAATTTACGGCCCGCAGGCCAGTTGCGGCCCGCTGTCCTATTTTGTCCAGCCCGCTAGCAACAAAGAATTTCCTAATGGAGTGCGGCCCGCAGCATCAGCCGCCCTCCATTAGGAAAAGACTTTGTTATTCTTCTGGGCTGGACAAAACACTGACTCTCATTGGTTCAGTGCACACGCACCACGTCGCTTCCACGAGCCACGTAGTGCATCTGTGCTGCACCAATGGAGTGCCAGCACTACGGCTGGCATGGTCAGTAAGGCTTGATGCCGGAAAGCATTTCGGCCTTGCCACGCCAGCCATAGTACCAGAAACATTGCCAGTGTTCCAGCTTGCCTGCCCTGATGCTCGACAAGTACATAAATTAAAACTTTACAACACGTCTGGACAGTATATATGTGCGGGGCGCTTTATCTTTGTGTGTGTGTGTCTCGGGTCTGTCCTGACTGTGTTTTTTATTTTGTATGTATGTTGAGATGCAGGGGTTGCGGGGTTGTCGGATCTGTAGTATGTCTGTGCAGTGTGTGTTGAGATATGGGGTGCAGGGCGTGTCGGGTCTGTCCTGACTGTGTGTTTCTGTGTATGTTGAGATGCGGGGGTGGGGTAGATGTGTCGGGTCTGTCCTGCCTGTTTGTTTGTGTGTGTATGTTGAGATGCAGGGGTTGGGGGGTTGTCGGATCTGTAGTATGTCTGTGCAGTGTGTGTTGAGATATGGGGCGCAGGGCGTGTCGGGTCTGTCCTGACTGTGTGTTTCTGTGTATGTTGAGATGCAGGGGTGGGGTAGATGTGTCGGGTCTGTCCTGCCTGTTTGTTTGTGTGTGTATGTTGAGATGCAGGGGTAGGGGGGATGTGTCAGGTCTGCCTGTATGTTTGTTTTTGTATGTATGTTGTGATGCAGGGGTGGGGGGGGGGGTTTCGGGTCTTTCTGTATGTTTGTTATTGCATGGATGGGTAGTGTATGATGAGATGCGTGGTCAGGGGGTGTCGGGTCTTTATGGGTATGTATGCATGGTGTATGCTTGTTCGTTTGTATGCTGAGATGGGGTGGGGGTTGGGGTCTGTATGGGTGTATGTATGCATGGTGTATGCTTGTTAGTTTGTATGCTGAGATTGGGGGTGGGGCCCCTGGGGCATAGTGTTTGGTTGAGGGTTGGGGCCCATGGGGCATAGTGTTTGGTTGAGGGGTGGGGGCCATGAGGCATAGTGTCTGGTTGGGGGGTGGGGGCCATGGGCATAGTGTCTAGTTGGAGTTGGGAGCCATGGGGCATAGTGTTTGGTTGAAGGGTAGGGGCCATGGAGCATAGTTTCTGGTTGGGGGGGGTATGAGGCATAGTGTCTGGTTGGGGGTGGCAGTCATGGGGCATAGTGTTTGGTTGAGGGGTGGGGGCCATGGGGCATAGTGTCTGGTTTGGGGGTGGGGGCCATGGGGCATAGTGTTTGGTTGAGGGGTGGGGCCCATGGGGCATAGTGTTTGGTTGAAGTGGGGGCATGAGCATAGTGTTTGGTTGAGTGGTGGAGGCCATGGACATAGTATCTGGTTGGGGGTGGGGGCCATGAAGCATAGTGTTTGGTTGAGGGGTGGGGGCCATGGGGCATAGTGTTTGAGTGGTGGGCATAGTGTCTGATTCGGGGCGTGGGGGCCAATGGACATAGTGTTTTAAGGCTGAGCACATGGGGCATAGTGTCTGGCTGGGGGGTGGGGACCATGGGGCATAGTGTCTGGTTGGGGTGTGGGGAACATGGGGCATAGTGTTTGGTTATGGGGTGGGGGCCATGGGTTTTAGTGTTTGAGGGGTGGGGGCCATGGGAATAGTGTCTGGTTGGGGGTGGAGGCCATGGGGCATAGTGTTTGGTTGAGGGGTGGGGGACATGGGCATAGTGTTGCACTCCGCAACATTGAACCCAATAGTAAAGCTAAAACAGGCATTTAGGAGATGTACATCCTTTGCTTTTTGTCGAAACCTGACTCAACAAAGACCATACTCCTCTTGGCCAACCTAGACAGCAAAGTATAGCAGTCCAAAATAAGGGAATGTCCTGTCAAGTGTCAATAAAATATATATACTTTAATTAAACAGACAATATACAATTACTGAATGGAAAAAAATGTGTAGTATAAAATGTAAGTTTGACAAATAAAGACCGTTACACCTCAAAAATGTATTCTCTTTCCTTGTGTTTAATAAAAATAGGGTGTTAAAAACGCCCCCTGCCAAGCCCCGCCACGCCTGCTGGTCCGCCCACATTTACTTTTCGGCCCACTATAGGCAGCATGTAAGGTACTTTCGGCCCTCAGTCAAAATCAGTTGTGCACCCCTGCCCTAGACTAAGCAGCTGCTTTTAGGATCTGTTGAAGACTAGCCCCTAGGAAAGCAGCCTTAGATGCCATGGCACCTGTTACTGAATGAGGACCGAAAGAGGAAGTGTCAATCCCCGCTTCCTTCATAACCCACTTAATCCATCTGGCTAAAGTGCCAGGGGACACCGGTTTATGGGGCTTCCTCTAGGAAATTAGCAGATGAGAGGTATTAGGAGGTCTAAAAGCCTATCTTCAACTGACAACATTTTAAGCACAGTATCACACATCATTTAGAATCTTCTGGAAAGGCTGGATAAGAGCTGGAGGAAATTAAACACTTTGGGCCTCATTAGGACCCTGGCGGAGAGGGTATTACGCCAGCGTAGTGCATGGCGTACCTCTCCGCCATACTACGAGTTCCCGTAGCGCCATGGCGGCCTTTTCCGGCTGGTTTTACCAGGCGGAGAAAACCATGGCGCTACGGGACCTCGTTGTTAATTACGCCACCGTATTTTACGGTGGCGTAATTAACTCCTTCCCCACTCCCATTATACCCTATGGGGCGAAAATGGGAATGGGGAAGGGTAAAATGGGGAATGGGGATTCACCGCTCCGCCAAGGTCGGAATGGGGCGGTGAATCCGCCAACCCCCATGGCGCTATCGGCGGCTTTCCGCCATGCTTCGCGGTGCATTTAGCACCGCGAAGTCCGCCTGGGTCGTAATGAGGCCCTTTGTTCTCCTGGAAATAAAGAAGATGACACCTGAGGGGTGAACACTTTGTTGTCCACATCCAAAGCTCTAATATCTGAGACATTTTTAATAGAAACAAGACATAACAACATGGCTAGTTTGGAAAAAAGTTGCTGCAAGGACAAATTCTCATTAGCGGGCCAAGAGCGAAACAGACCTAAAACCATATTGACATCCCATAGAACCGAATATTTAACTCTAGGTGGAACTTTAATTCGTCTAGATTTTACGGCCCTGCGCAGCAAGAAGTATCTGCCCACTGGTTCCCCTTTAACCAACGCATGTCCTGCCAAGATCGCCGATCTAAACCCATTTATAGTCCTGTAGGCCTTGCCCTCTTTAAACAACTACACAAAAAATTAACCACCTCTACCAGAGGGGTAGAAACGGAATTGAAGTGTTGAGCCACACACCAGCTAACCCAGCGGTTCCATGGCGAAGAGTAACCTGACTTGATAAAGGCCACCCAGGAGTCCTTGATGACACTAATAGAGACCTGCAAAAGTCCCTGGAAGCACCAGGCAGAGCTGAAATCATCCAAACCATAAGAGAGAGGTGTCCCTGAAGGACCAGCTCGTGAGGGAGACCAGCAGGATCCGACAGGAGCCGTGGGTGGAGAGGGAGAAGACGAGGAATATCCACCGCCAGTTCCAACATGGCGCGGAACCACACCTGGGAAGGCCAAAAGGGGGTATTTATTATTTATTTATTTATTCGGATTTGTAGAGCGCATGTCAGCCCGGGGGCATCGTGGCGCTTGTTACAGACATATCTTAGTTGCATATACACGAGTAATACATAATTTACAGGAGCAGGTATGACATTTGTACAAATTTGTACAAACTAACACCAGCATTGCCCCTTGCCTGCGCACCCAAACTAGGACCCTGGCTATCATGGCAAAGGAAGGGAAAGCATACGAAAGAGGGCACGACCAATCCTGGAGGAAAGCGTGGGTTGCTAGCTCACTGGGATCCAGTCTCCAACTGTGGAATCGGGGAACCAGGCAGTTGAGCCTCGAGGCAAAGAGATCCACTTGAATCGGACCCCAAAGAGACAAGATCTTGGCAAAGAGAGCCCTGTCCAGCATCCTGTCGCTCCTGTCCTGGAGATGCCTGGAATTCCAGTCCGTGACATCATTGTTGACCCACGGAAGGTATTCCGCTTTCAACAGAATGTCCCGATCCAGACAGAAATGCCAAAATTCCCTCGCTAAATCTGTTAGGGCCTTAGATCTTGTTCCCCCAAGATGGTTGATGTATCGAACGACTGAAACATTGTCCATCCGAAGACGGACACAGAAAATCCCCTGCTCTTTGAGAAGACTCTTGACTGCGAAGGAGCCTGCCAACAACTCCAGACAATTGATATGAAGCTGCTTCTCTGAAGCAGACCACTTCCCGCCTGTGGAGACCTGCCCTTTCCTGGCCTTCAGGCCGCTCTGCTGGCATCTGACTCCAGGATCACATACGTGGAGGGACCAAAAATTGCTCTTCCATTCCAGGCATCCATGTGCCTGAGCCACCAAAGAAGCTCCGACCTGACTTCGGGAGACAAAACCACTAACTGCGAGTATGACAGACTCTTTCGAAGATGCTTGGCCTTGAGTCGCTGTAGCGCTTTGTAATGGAGTGGGGCCAGAAAGATAGCTTGGATGAAATCTGACAACATCCCCACAACCCTGGCCAGCTGTTTTAGGGAGACCCTCCTTTTCCTGAGGAGGCGAATCTCCTTCCTTATCTTGGAGAGCCTGCAATCCGGAAGGAGAAAGATGCAAAGCTTTAAATCTATATTGAAGCCCAGAAATTGGATACATTGCGTTGGGTGGAATATGGATTTCTTTACATTTATGACAAACCCCAAAGTTTGCAGTAAATTCACTGTTAACCACAGATGAGCCTGAAAAATCTGAGAACTCCGAGCTAGCAGAAGCATGTCGTCTAAGTATATTAATATTCAAATTCCCTTGGACCTGAGATGAGCCATCACTGGTTTCATCAACATGGTGAAGCACCAGGGGGCTGACGAAAAGGCCAAACGGAAGGGAGGCAAACTGCCAAGTGCGATACCCCCACTGGAATTGAAGGAACTCCTGGTGAGGAGGAACGACAGGGAACACTAGGTACGCATCCTTGAGGTCTATCTTGACCATCCTATCCGCTGGGAGTAGGGTATCCCTGAGAAGGTGAATTCCTTCCATTTTGAAGTGGTGACACCACAAATGAGTTGATGGCTCACAAGTTTATTACTGTGCGAAAACCCTCTTATGGTTTGAGGACTACAAAAATCGTGCTCAAGAACTTGGAGGCTGAAAAAGATACTGTGACCACCGCCCCTTTGAAAATGAGGTCCCTGACTTCCACATCTCTCAATTGCTGTTTGTCCTTGTCGAGCACTAGGGGAGACGGCAAGGTTAGCTGACAAGGGAGAGAATAAAACTGTATTTGAAACCCCTTCACCGAACCTTTGTGGGAAGAAACCTTTAACACATGTGGCATTACCTGGACCTGATCTTGATCTACCAGCACCCCTGCCGGTACGTCCTCTCCAATGGAAGCCCCTCTGGGGGTAAAACTCAGCTTGAGCTCCTCTGGCAGAGGAGCAATTGTGTGCACTTCATGATGCGTACTGATGGGGACGGGTAGAGCTATGTAAAAATGGCCAGAGGAGCGGCCTCTACCTCTTCCGGCCCTGACAAAAACCTTAGGGGCAAAGACTTTCTTTATGTTGACCTGTGCCTTGTCCAATGCGGTGAAAGTATGAACGTAGGCAGAGAGATCTTTAATGAACCTGTCCCCAAACAAGTTTCCCTGGGCCTTAGGCCCCGCTTCTCCTTCTGCCATGTCTGCCAATTTAGAATCAAGCCGCATAAGTAGGGACTTGCAACGCTATCTATATATGGCTGCGTTGGCATTGCCGAGCAGGCACACTGTTCTTTGAATCCAGCCCCTCAGGACCTGAACGTCAATCGGGGCATTAAAAAAAGCTGCCTCCTCTGCCATCTCAAAAATCTGGGTCACCGAACCCAACACATCCAGCAATCTGTCCTGTCAACTCCTCCAGGCTTTGCCTACCCCCTTTTTTGGGTCTTTACCACTCTGGGACCAAACAGAGACCATAGACTGGTCAATATCCGGTATAAGGGCCACCTTATCTGGGAGCACTGGCCTAGGGCACTCTGAACCAACTTGTTTCTATCCTCCTTAGGCAAGGGACGTCTAACCCAGTAGGTAAAAAAGGATGATACTGCATCCGAGGGGTGCCATTCTGCAGACCAAGGGTGCTGAATAAGTGCTGGGTCGAAGAACGGAACCCCGCTACCATCGAGCATTGGCCCTTGGGACGGAACCGCAGGGTCAACCTTTCTCTTAGGCCTCTTGGGAGGTGAGTCTGAATCCTCCGAACTATCAGTAGGGGTAATGATTACTGCAAGTACACTAGCAGGAAGCTGAGAATTGCCTGACCCGAAGGGAATGACTGGTGATATTGGGACCCATCCAACTTGTGCTTCTGACACCTCCCTGTGGGGGAGACCTGACTTGGGGCAGTAGCAGGACTGAGTTGTCCTTTTAAATGCTTGGTCTTACTTGTACATTTACAGGGAACTTGCTTAGGCATGGGAGGACCCTCCTCTGGTGAAGGGTGAAAATAAGAGATTTTACTAATAAGCCTATTAAAGGCTGAGGCCAACGTACAATTGAGATCTAAAAGGGCTGTGTCTAACAATGTTTGAATAACTTCAGCCATCGAAGGCTGGACAGATAGGGAAGGCTCCCCTAAAGGCCTCCGAAGAGGGGCCCTCAGACCCTTTACTAGCCATAACCAAACCCAATATTTAATGTGGATATTAAAGAAACAAATTTACACCTTCAAACAGAAATGTATAACAATTCCAGCCCAACAGGCATGAGTTAATAGAGTTGAACCACCGTATAAAATGCAGCACTTAATAATATGGAGGGGAGCAAAACGCAGAGCAGGCAAATTTGCCTATAACCCCTTAAAGGCAGTGTGTGCGGAGAACGCCTTAATGCAAAGCATCGAGCAGACGCAGCAAATATAAAGAATTGCTTAATAGCAGCGAGCGAGACAAATGTCTTGTGACTCGCACAGCAGGCAAAGCCTGCAGCCGAGCAGGCTTATCACAGTGCTGTGTTTGGTGGGCACTCGAACACGGGAAAGCTTCCCGAAGTGAGAAGCCCGACCTGCACGCGCGCACTCAGCAAGGCCCTTGCGTCGGGTCTGAGGAGAAAAAAGGTTGCCCAAACTTGTTCCGCTCAGACGCGGAGCTCTCCCTGTGTGACCGCAGCTTATAAAAGAGAATCCCTGCGGCAGTCGCACGCGGCTAGGGTCATTAAGCTAATACACCAAGATGAAACACTTCAGCATGACCGCAATTTACAGAGGCCGTGACATGCCCCAAATACAAGCTAGACACACTATGCAGTAACACTGTAACCAACAGTATACAACACTAAGTAGCTCTAACTAAAAGCACTAACATCACAATAATGCACAACTGTGAAGGAGTGACTTAACTTGTGGGGTCAGCGGCAAAGAAAGAGGAGTTGGGTTTAGATTAAAGTACTTATATGGGGATGGTTCCTTGCCCATTGGTCACTTACAGGGCACGACCTGTCCCCCATCTTGGATTGGAGTGTTCCCCTACATGGACTTTAATACTCTGTTTTCAGTTTTCTGTAGTTCAAACTTTTCGGTTTGTAAAGTTTTTTCTTTGCTGCTGTTGTTGTCAGGAGTAAAGAATTATTGCATAATATAAAGCCTCCTGCCTTGTGATAGAATCAAGTCCATATATATTTTGGCCTTGTTTTGGGATTTTTGGTGTCAGCAATGCGGTGAAACTTGGTTCCTACTGCACAGTGAACAAGGGACCCATATCTGGGCATACCCCTTTTCCCTTAGGAAAACACACTAAAACTGAAAAGTGATGGAACCGCTGACAATATTTGTAGCATTCCATGAAATCATTTTCAGCCTCTCTGTGCTATTAACGAATGGGAGCACTCATAAGCAAATCAGCGGGAGCGATTCAACCTGGACTGCTGTGGCATATCCTCTCTGAACAGAAATACAATCAACTCTAGAAATGTTTAGGTCTTATCAATTTGAAAGTATATGTTGCTCTACGGTGGCCCAACAAGGGGCTTGCTACCAGGCATACCATTCACCACCTAGATAGACAAAGTAATCTCAATAATTGCTAGATGAAAGCTTTCAAATCAATCATAAAAACAAGCACCTATTCCTTTCTGCCCAGAGCCTCAAGTCCTGCTTCTTGGTTCATTACTCAACTGAAAATTCAGTCCCAGGATGACACACAGTTGGCACTGCCTACTCCCACCTTGGAGGCTGCTGGCATAACTTTATTTTGTTCTCAGTGGTACATTTCAGCAGTTCAGCAGTTTGTAAGATGAAAAAAGTTCCAAAACAGTAAGCTTAAAAATGAAATGTTTAGGCAAAATAAAGACTATGGGCCTCATTACAACTGGTCCAGAAACAACGCTGCCGGTAAGCCTACTGGCACCGTTGTTTCCAGAACGGCACAGTACAACTCTGCGGGTGGGTGCCGACCCGCCCGCCAAGGTCAGACCTGCCGGGCGGGACGTCACCCACTTGCAGAGTTCTCACGGGAGCACTTGCACTGTTGTTACCGGTGCCGGTGCTCCCGTGTCCCCATTCCCATTGGAATGGGGACTAACAAAATTACCAGCACCGGAATAGCCCAGTGGCACCGGGAAGTTAGTCGCCAGTAATTATTTTAGAGTCTGCTGGCAATGCGCCGGTTTTACCAGCAGGGTTACTGCCGGACCCGTAATGAGGCCCTATGTTACACCTAAATCAAACATCATGGTGCATTTTAACTCACCTGTGTTGTGTTTGTTATGGTTTATTGTTGTAAATTATACTTTTGGAGTGGTATTGAAGTATTGCTTGCTTTCGTATATTTGAAGAATTTTGTTTTTAAATTAAGTTTAGGATTATTGTATTATTTATATACAGGAAATAACAATGCTATTTTGATCACAAAAGAACGTACAATTGATAAGAAATCAGATTTGACAGGAAGCAAGGAGCTTCTTACAGTGGGATGAGTTTGAGTGACATTCTGACTAGGTTGTGGAAGGGAGTAAATGGAACAGTCACCCGGGACAATACATGGGTGAAGCACATAGATTAAGGAAAGTAACATTAGAGATGTTTAAGTGCAGATAAGTGACACATCCAGCTGTGTTAGGGATGTTACCACGATGGATGAAGTGCTATAGTGGAGGCAGAGAAAATGAGGGGCAGAGGCAAGTTAGAGGTAAGGGAAAAAAGTTAGCTAGAAAGCAGGTGAGAGGTAGGTTAAGAAGGTAACTCAGAGGCGATGAGGTAGGCTTTTAGTTTGGTGTTGAACAAATTGGTGTGGACTGTTGCTCGGATGTCCAGGGAAGAGAGTTCCATGAAAGTGGAGCAAGAAGACAGATTGAGCGGAAGTGATAGGAAGCATAGGGACGGTGAGGTACCACAAGGGTAGTCGAGGAGGAACAACAGAGATTACGAGAAGGCATCCAGAGTTGGAAAGAAGAGTACAGATATGGTGGTGCCTTACCATAGATACATTTGCGAACCAGGAGAAGACATTTAAATCTGCCCTGTTTTGCATCCTCAACCATCCAGCCTGGGTATGGTATGGGGAAGTAGGTGTGAAGTGAGGGATTTCAAAGAGACTCCTGGTAGCAAAGTTAATGATCTTGTAGAGAGGGCACAAACCATACTTGGGAAGACCCAAGAGAATGCTGACCTAGTACTACAGACAAGTGTGGTTAAGAGATGCTTAGCGTTGTTGAAAGGAAGGAAGTGCCTGATTTTCCTAATGTTTGGGAGGTTGAGGCGAGCCATCACTACAGATTTAAAGATGAAAGTAGAGAAGGTGTGAGAAGGGCCAAGGTTTCTAGCTGAAGAAGAGAAGTGGAGAGTGACAAGTGGGAAGTGGATAGGCTGGGGAAGAGATGAGAGAGTATTTGGCAGGGAAGACGAGCACACTGTTTTGGTAGAGTTTCCATCATAGAGTTCAAAGCCATCCAATATTTATTGGCAGAGAGACAGACAGAGAGACAGTTTGACATTTTGATAGACAGATCAAAGGAGATAAATTAAACATGTAATGTTGTAATATTTATTATATTGATACATTTAATATTTATGATATTGATATTATGTTGATGTCTATATTTGCTGGTTTATGAAGGCATATATTGTGTTAATACATTTTTGTTCAAGTATATTATGTGCATAGTATTAGTTATTTTAATTAGACTTTTAAAGTGTATATTACATGATACTTTGATCACATAATTCTCTTATGATGTATATGTTTGTGTTCTTTCCAAGTACGTAATATATGTTGTGTTTCGTTTTAACATTTTTCTTTGTAGTTTTCTCATTGTCTACATGTTGTTTCATGATATGTACATTTTGTTAAAATAATTAATTTAACATTTGCAATAGCCTCCTCATCTCCCTGTAAAGCCGTTCCTTAGCTCCAACTCGTGTAAGAACTTTAAATTAATAAGGCAGTTTTAAAAGAGCAATTTACGATTTCAAATATATTTTTTTATGTGACACCGACATTGCATTTGCCAAAACGTCCAATTGATTGTTCTATTGTTTTAAATGATATAATATGAATACTTTTATTTACATCTACAAGTTTACTCTGGGAAGCATACTAACATTTGCCAATGATTGAGGAAGTATGTGTTGGAATAGTAACATATAAATATTTGCTATATATTAATATTTACATTTATGTAGGTTTCATTAATACAGATTACATTTCAGCTATAAAAAGTTGGTTGCAAATGCTGACATTTGTATGAACTGTTACCTTTACAATCTTATTGCAGCTTAAGTATGTTGAAATTTTAGCAGGATTAACTATAGTAAACCTTTATTTGTTGCAGCTCTGTTTAATAATATTAGTTATGTATGTTATATTTTAAATTTGATAGTTGTCTTTGCTTAATGGGAGTTTGCTAATTATTGCATTGAAAATATAACAAATTGTGTATTGCATCTTTTTTGTAGTGCTTTCTAATAGTTGATGTTTTATGATAATGACTAAAAGTTCAGGTTTTATAATGTGGTGAGGGGTCAGAAATGTGAGGCGGACAATTATGTAAAGAGTTTTCAAAATTAACCTTTTTTTTTTTAAAAGATGGCAATTCAATTTAACAAATATGTATAGCATGTACTCCGATTCACAATATGAATATGATTTATTCTCATAACCCAGGTGAATTTCCCTTACCCAGATTTGGGCAAAGCTTTGTTCCTCAGTTTAAAAAAAGTAAGGAAATCCTGGTTTGCCACAAAGTTCCAACACTGTTTTTGAGGATTTTGAACTTGATAACAAAAGGTTCTCTTGATTCAATTATGTACCAAAAGAAATATGTTCCAACTCCTGCTGGAGTAAGAATAACCTTCATATTGGTCTTCTTCAAGTAACCAACAACAATTGTCTTTGCCAGGTTGGTTTGCCACAGGTTTTTGGTTTCTACAATGTTCCGAAAGAAATTATACATTCTAGCTTCTCCTGGATTAAGAACAACATTCACATTTATCTTCTCCAAATCAACAACAATTATCTTTGTCAGTATGATTTGCAACAAGTTGAAACCATATAACCCTGCCACCATTGGTTTGAAAAAGCCTTCTTTCAATGTCACAATTAACTTGAGTTTTCTTTGTTAGAACCACAGTTCAGCACTTTATCTACTACTACCCGGTTGATTCCTGTACCACGTCTTCTACTTCCACAACTTGTCATATGGGTATGCTCGCCGGCCTGTTCAATGCTTCACACAATGACAAAGTGTGCTTCAGTAGTAACTTCCAATTTAGAACAACAACAACTTCACAAGGTTTCTTTGGCATTCAGTTTTTTCAGGGAACAAGGAATCACATTATTGCTCTTTAGAAGTCCTTGGCAACTATGCTGCCTCTCCTTCTGGATAATGTTGTCCAGAAGGGTAGCCTGTTTGCCACCTTCCTTTCCCCTCTGCACCAATAACCAGCTAGTTACCAGGATACAGTATCAGTCTGCTTCTATCTTGGGTTTGGCAATTTATGTTTATATCAACTGGTGATCTGCATTTCACAACCAATGAGCAGCAAATCTTACAACTCTTGGGTTTCCTAATATTCCCCTTATACAATGTTTGTGGTAATAATATTTCTGAGTTCTTAAATACTTTTGGCTTGGGTATTGCTTGTAGGTGTTTAACAAAGATTTCCCGCATGGCTTTTGGGTTTCCCACAAACTCACAAGCTTGTTTGCATAGTAACTTTGATGCAACTAATGTAACTTCAGTTCCTTTTGGATAGTTCAGTATTCAGAAACTTAATTACTGCTTCTTTCACTCACATGTAAAAGAGCAGCTGAAAGCCTCTGCAGGAAGTCCCGCGCCCCTACCTCCTGTATGTTGGAAGCCTGAGATTGCACCATGCACGACACCAGCAGTTGTGACTATACCACAGCGAAAATTCGTGAGATGGTTCCTACTGAGAAAGCCCTACCGGATGTATTCCCGAAGAGATGAAAATCTAAAGTAGGAACCCCCCGAAGGAATATGAAAAGAGCGAAAGAGGAGCTAGTGACATCACAAAAGATGAGCGTGACGCACTGAGAAGACTGGCTGAAGAGAATATATGGATCTTATAGAACCGGATAACGAAGTTAAGAATCGAGTAAACTTTCATATGCAAGAAGAAGATTGCACATGTGTGATGCACTACTGAACATGCAAGCCGTTCAATAACTGTACAGATGCTGTAAGGCAAGTAGACTACGTGATCTTAGAAGCTGGCTATACGTATTGAATATACTGCAGGCGGAGCTGCCATTGTATAGAAGCTGGACACCAGTGTTATGAATTTAGTGTGCCCAGACCCATGGAGAGAAAAGGCTGTGAACTGTGCTGCTGTAAGAATTAGCCGAGATCTTGGATACGAATGGCGAAGCTGTCTGGCCTGGTATCAAAGCTGAAGCAAGCCAAGGCCGGTTATCTATTCTCAAAGGCAGTGAATGTGAGAAGCTGAATCATCCCTTGTTAAGGTGCAAAGTAAGAGCACCAAGCATGCCAAATTTTATTCAATTAAAACATTTAAATACTGGAAAATGGGCCAAATTGTGGTCTCCTGTCACGTCAGCCAAGGATGAAAATAGAGTTGAACTTGGAGTTCTAGAACCACGATAGTGCGTCCTCGCACTCCCTTATATTCCCAGAGACAAGAATATTCTGCAAGGCCAAGTACAAAGACAACCTTCATGGCAGAAGGCATGGGTGACGGGAGACATTGGGCTAATTGGGTGAGGAGGTAAAGTCAAGTCCACCTCCTGGCACCTGGGTATGAGGTTACGTGCTGCTAAGTGAACCGAATGTTGCAGACGAGCGTGCCAACCAATTGTAGAGGGCCGTATATACTGTGTACTTAATAGTGTTGAAGATGACATGTTTTAAAGGTAGGCATGCGTTGTCCACCTGACAGTAGAGATCCAATCACAATCCCACCTCTTATAGAAAGTGTACTTGGATGTTCCCCTTGAACGTATCACAACCGCTCGTAGGTTTTTCTCATTTGCCACGTAGAATGACATCCCATATGACACATATTTTAGTATATAAATGTGTTTTTATGTGAAATTAACCGAGAGCTCGAGCGAACGTCAGTTGATGTCCATTGTAGCTCCCTGTTTTAGACAATTGTTAATAAAATAGCAAACTTTGCCATCTTCCTGAGTTGGTTCGATTATTTGGTGTCAGAGTTATTCTGCATCCCATCCATTGCATGCATGCTATACAAAGGGCTCTAAGCTCACGTGGTAGGACTGCGGATGGTTCAAGATCCATACTAGTTTGTCTACAGAATTTCAGATGATCAAGCATCCTCCGGATTAGCCGGAGGATGGCAGGGTTTCCTGTGGAGAGCGACGGAATAGAAATAAACTTGCAAGAAGAACCGAGATGGTGGGCAGATCCCCCTTTGACTAAATCCCTATCCGGTTTCCACGGGTGCTCTGCAGACGGAAGGCGAAGTGGTTGGATTGGAGGAGTCGATACTGAAGGCCTTGAGTCGATCAACAAATGGTGAGTAGACTAAGGGGAATGATAAATGAAAGGGATATTGTTGTGATCATTTTTGAGTAACAGGAATTATTGTGTGAAGAGAGAAAAAAAGCAGTTAGGGTCCTAGCTCAAGGGAGCTCAGAAGAAGATGTTTCAAACTCCAATTGGAGTACAGTGAAATATATAACGCATGAACAGGCTCATATAAGGTGACATCTCAAACCCTGTACAGGGTATCGAATAAAGGTGAGAGAGAAAGAAAAAGGTGATCACTGTGTTTATTGATGTGTAAAGTCGACTGGTCTATATGTTGTCTGTTGAGTAAAAATATCGAAGAGCGATAGAAATTGTGAAGTAATTAAGAAAATTTGAGGAGCTATAGTGACTACCCTAGCGAAGTGGTTGGTACCAATCCAAAGGTAGAGATAGCTAACTGAGAAATTAGAGGCTTGAACAGCGATTGATGTTGCGCTCTCATATTTGTTGTTTTAAAGGTGTTGAAAAAGTGGTGATTTAAAGCACAAATATATGGGCCATTTTGTAAGTCTGGTACGTATTGACAGTCAATTGAGACTTGTAATTATGGGAGAGACTCTTCTGAAGCACTTATGCAAGACACTGCCAAAGCACATGCCCAAGCTCAAACAGTATAGTGAGGAATGGGTGAAATACATGGCAGATAAAAATGTTCATGCCACGGCCACAAGGGGGATCACTGTCAAAAGCGGTATTGCAACACATGACCACATACATGCACGCTGCATACAAGGGGAAGAAATGAGAGAAAAGGTTAGCTAATCTAGAGCTCTGAAAAATGTATCAGGAAGAAAGAGAGGATTCACCACCTGAAGAGTGGATGCATAGTCAGCGTAAGGAGGAAGGTGCCCTTGAGCCCTCAGTTCCCCTTACATCGCTTGAAGTAAAAGATGCAAGTACGGAAGAAATAGGGTTGAATCCTTTAAAGGAGTTGAAAGCGGCAATGGAGTGTAGTAATTCAATATACAAACCGCCCGCTTATAGCAGTGATGATTGTACACAGGAGAATAAGAGAAAATAAGAGATCTGTAAGATTTTGCAAGCCAAATAAGAAAAGAGTGAGCAGTCAAATATATCGACAGAAATAAAAAGGGAAATTAAGAGATGCAAAGGAGGGAATGATAAAGCTGAGGAGATAGCGCTTGTGCAGAACGAATGGATGGGTGGACAGATATTACTTACAATCGATGGGAAAAGCATCGAAGTTAGGCAAAGAGAAGATAAGGGTGAACAAGATAGAAGGGATAAAGAATGAGAGAAGAGACTGAAAGAAGGTGAGAAGAAAAGGAAGAACAGGGAACGAAGAGAGCAAATGTATTAGGAGGAGCAAGAGAAAAAAGAAGAAAGGGCAGAAGAACAAAGAAAATATGACAATAGGCAGAGAGTGATAGAAGGCAGGGAGAGAAGAGAAAGGAAGAGAGAAGAGGAAGAAGCACACAAACTAAGGGACAAAAGAATACAGAGATGAAGGGAAGAAGAGGAAAGAAGGGAAGGAGTAAGGAGGGAAGAACAAAGGCAAGTGGAAGACAGAATTAGAAGGGATACGAGAAAATGAAGAGAACTGGATGAAGAAATAGAACGTGGGGGAAGACAGAAGGGTCTCGATGCCAGTGTCATTCGTAAAGAACCAGTAAGACCAAGATCTAGATTAGTATTGGAAAAAGAAACCGTTGATACAGGAAGCATCATTGAAAGGATCGATAATGTCTACCAAGAATTAAAGGAAGTTAGCAACTATGGAAGTCGAGGGAGAAGGGATCAATCCTTAGCATTTCATCATGAAGCAGAGAAGACATTCCGTTCAGTCATGAACATAGAGCATTGTCCCTAAGCAGTCTGAACCTAGACAAAGGTGAAAGAGATGGTCACACTAGTTGGGGAAAAAATGACGAAAGAGACTCCATCCTCGAGGTAGGAGGAGGGAGCGCGTGGGCCCCTGAGGGAAGCCTGCAAATGGATGAAGAAGTAAGATGGTCAGATTTGGAACAACCAAAGGACAGGACGCCAGATCACATAGCATATCCAGAGCATCCCCGAGGACGATCGTATAGTGAGAAGGGAGAATCACTGCCATATGTGAGCAGATTAAGGTCGCTACCGTCAAGGAGGCGGCCAGGAACGATTGTCCCTGCAATGGATATACTAACAATGGGAGCTGACTGTGGGTTGGGGATTACACAGTTTCCCTTATTGGAAAAAGGGGGAGCAAAGCCACAGTATATTCCATGGCTGCAGATGGACAAAGATAATTTGAGGTGCAAGCTCCCGAGTTTGACTTCGGGTACTGCGAAATGGATCTATGAGTTAGGAAAAATGACAGGAGGAAACACATTGGCCATAGGGGATATTAAGGGTCTCCTGGCAGCTATTCTTGAGGAAAGAGCTGATGACATATGGAGGAGAAGGGTATTCAAGTGTGACAGCAAAAAACACAGCAAATGACAGAGCACAGTTTAATAATTGCAGAGCAGAAGTATGCAGGGCTCTCGGGGTACAGTATCTTGATACATCAGATATGGGTGCAATTATGACACGTAAGCTGAAGGAAGATGAAAATCCTATTGCTTGCATTCAGGACATTCAAGAGAAATGGCAACTTAACATGAAACTCGCAAGACTTGGGAAAAACCGCAGCATTATTTTACCACATTTTATGTCAGTGGTTGCCTGAGCCAGTACAGAGCCAGATGAAGAAATAAGTGGGGATGGAAGCAAAGCCATGGGCTAAGATGCAGCTGACCATAGTGCATCACTGTCAGTTGTTGCAAGAGAAAAATAGGAAGAAAGATGAGACTAGGAAAGTTTAGGAAGCCACGTTCAGAAACAAATGTCAACATTTGCCATAGGAGGGGCAGTATTGACAAGCAGCAAAGAATTGGGAGTACAGGAAGCAATGGGTGCATCACAGGCAAGTAATCAGTGCCCGATGGACCAAGGTGGATATGGGTTTGTGCCACGAGGCAGAGGTATGGGCTATAGAGGAAGAGGACGATTCCAAAATAATAAAGGTGGGTTTCAGAATATACAAAATGAGAATCAGAGTACCCAGGGAGGATATAACCAAGGGGGACTTGTCAGATGAGCACCCCTAGTAGGTTGGACTTATGGGATGACAGGGCACATTGCACACATATGTGCGAGCCAAGGGAATGCACAGAATGGCCAATTTTCAAGAAGGGGGACATCTTATCCTCCACCATATGGCACACAAACTAGGGAAGGGTTTGCCCAAGATCAGATAATGTATCAGACACAAGCACCACGAGTACAGCAGGTACAGCAGCAAGAGCAAGTGCAAGTGAATCCACCACAAGGGCAGTCGCAACAAGCCCCTATGCAGACACAGCAGTAGGCAAACACAGGACAAGTGCCGACACCCAGAATAGGAGGTGTCACTGTGGTAGGAGCAAATTCTTTGACAGGGATGGGAATGAGTCTGTACCCACAACACAGCAGCTCACAAGGTTATTTGATGAGTTCAGTACTATCTGTGACACCAGAACCGTAAGAGGAACCAAGGGTCGATGTGACGATAGGAGTCACTTTTGTTTTCCTTTTAGTAGACTCTTTGGCTACTTGTTCATGTATACAAGAGGGAAAATATCTAATGTCAGGAATTGCCATGAATGCTCAAGCGCTCTTTGGAGCTAAAAGTCGAGTTCATTTTATTGATGAATTACCAGTCTCTATAGGAGAGTGTGATATGTCTGTTCCTTTGTTCAATTCACTAAAGACACTAGTTAATATTTTGGGAAGAGATTTGATGATGAAATTTAACATGACAATTTCATTTACTGATCAAGGGATAGTGTGCTCCACTACAGGAATACACTATTTAAACGTGGGTGAATTTATACTGGCGTTCACAGGGCAAGTGAATCTGTGAGGCGTTCCAGTAGATCCAGAGATTGTTCTGTATGGAGTGAGCATTCTATTGACATGGCTACCTGGCTTAGTGGGAAAAATTGTGAGGATACCTGATGAGTTTCTGTTTGGACGACAAATACCTATGGAGGAACAGGGGGGGACAGACTATATGTATAGAATTAGAAGCAGCCATAGTATGAAGGGAAATGGCACTGCTCGAAGGAGTAGCCAATGAGGATAGACTATGGAGAACAGTAATAGCTCTCAAGGAAGGGTACAGATTGACTGACATCACTGATGACGACATGTTCAGGGAAGACTGAACAAACGATGAAGTAGTGTTCCTTATGAGCATCACATATTGGATAAGAATAGAGAAAAGGGAAGTCTCACAGCGAATGGCGATAATGTGGAAGCGTCCATCATTTTTTCATGAAGACTTGGGGAAGGTGCCAAGCGTCCTTTGGACCTCAGGCCCTTATGGCGTAAATTTATTGAAGGGAACAGGGGAAGTTAGAATAAAGCTCAAGCCAGGAGCAATTTTACCTCGAGCAAGACAGTACCCCATGTCTTGAGAGGCTGATAAAGCTATATTATAGACTGTCTTGGCCCTCATGAAACAAGGGATTCTGGTGCCATCAGAATAGCTGTGTTGGTGTAACTGATCAGAAAATCTAAAGGAAGGTCATGGAGATAAATACAAGATATGAGACTGATTAACCAGATTGTAGAGGCAGATGTTCCTTTAGTTCCTAACTCCGTGAGAATACTATGCAGTATCCCAGTGGAAGCTTGATATTTCATTTCATGGTGATCGATTTGAAAAATGTGTTTTTCTCAATCCTGTTGCACAAGGGCTCACAAGATTTGACTTCCTTTATATTCCGCCAAACTCGACTGAAACATACTTGTTTGCCCCACGGGTACTTTGAGTCCCCATTGATCTTTAACAAAGTCTTACAGATGTATTTAGGCAATATTGATCTTAAGAGTGCAGTGATACAGTAGGTAGATGACATTTTAATTTGTAGCATCACGGAAGATGATTGCAGACAAGATTCTAATCAGTTGATGACTATTCTAACAGACAAGGGATACAAGGTAGACAAGGAGAAGTTACAGTACTGCTATGAAGAGGTGCTATACATAGGGCAGTTGATTTCACATGAAGGAAAGAAGGTGACACCTGAAAGAGCTGAGGCGATTATGAAAACCTCGAAGCCAAACACAGTGAAACTGATGCAACAATTATTGGGGCTATGCAACTATGTTAGAGCCTGAGTGTTGATTATAGTTCATTTACGAGACCCCTTTTTCAAGCTTTAAAGAAAGCACAAGTGGATAAAGTAAAAATAGAATGGTCTGAGGAAATGGAGGAAGGGTTTGAGGAACTGAAAAAAGCAATTCATACAGTCCCTGTTTTGGGAATTCCCAATTATGCAGAGGAATTAGATTTATTTTCACACACAAATGGGACAGTCATGGCAGTAGTGCTTACACAGAGAACTGCATTGGGGTACAAACCTTTAGCATATTACAGTGTGACTTTAGCCCAGTTATGAGAGGACACTTTCCTTGTGAACAGTCATTGTCAGCCGTTGTGTTCAAAATTGAGAAGTCTACAAGTATTGTCATGGGCTGCTCTATGACCCCCTTCATGGTGCATGCTCTGTTTGCCATTTTAGAGAAACCCAAAGGTATATTGACATCCCAAAGAGATTCAGCTTATGAGGTAATGATTTTGAATCCAATGATTAAAATTGTGGGATGTAAAATAGTCAATCCTGCCATGTTTATAGCTGAGCCAATAGCAGAGGGCAATCATGTGCATGGATGTGTTAATTATGTTGACTTTTATGATGATAAACCCCATGTCAAAGAAAATGCTTTGGCAGGAGGGGAACTCCTCTTTATTGATGGTTCTTTGAAAATGGATCACACTAGTGGGGAAAGACATTCAGGCACAGCGGTAATAAGACACAGATTAAATGGAGAGTTTGAAGTTGTAGCAAGTGCAACGTTGCCGTCTCACTTTTCAGTGCAAGCAGCAGAATTAGTAGCACTTATTCTCACACTTGAAAAACACAAAGCGCAAGAAATGATGGTGTACAGTAACTCCACCTATTTGATGTCAAGCGTACAAGCAGGGTTGTCACATTGGTAAAGGAGGGGCTACTTCTGTGTGGATTGCATTCTATTGCAGCACGCAGCTTTATTGCAAGACGTATTAAGGCATTACAACTCCCAGTGGCCATAGCGGTCGTTATATGCGCAGCTCATACTAAGCAAACAGATTTGATCTCTTGCAGAAACGAACCCGCAGACGCAGAAGCCAAAAGGGTTGCATATTCCCCAGAAATTTTGAGTTTTGATACTGAGAGAATTAAAGAGAAAGTAGTCACAATCATGTTAGTGCAGAAAGTGTTTAATAAATTATTGATAACCCAATTAATAGATATTCAAGGAAGTGCACTGCAGGAAGAGCAGGAATTATGAAAGCGAAGGGGGTGTACTTTATCCCCCACAGAAGCATTATGGCGACAGGATAGCGCTGGAAAGGCGATGATGCCAGTAGCATTATTAAAGGTCGTGCTTGAAGAGCTGCATTACTCCGCACATGTAACTAGGGAGAGTCTTGCTGCAAGGACTGCGACTGCGGAAGACTGGTTCATTCCGAATTTATTGGAACACGTTGCACTCTTTATGGTAAACTGTATCGTGTGTCAATAGTTTACTGCTGGGCATACACTGAGAACAATTAGAGGGGTACTACCTTGACCAAATGGTCCATTTCAGCATTTACATATTGACTATATCAATATGCTGCAGGTGTGTAATGGATATAGGTATTTATTAGTGGTGGTGTGTCCCTTCTCTAGGTGGATTGAGGAAGCTCTGTGTACTCATCAGGATCCCACTTCCACAGCAAAGCTTTTAGTGTGCAAAGGTTTCCCAAGATGGGGTGTGTGTGAAGTGCTGAGATCCAACAAGGGGCCACATTTTGTTAATGACATATTTCATAGGTAGGACTTCTATTGAACATTAAACACAAATTTTCTTCTGCTTATCACCCGCAAGCGAATGGATATGTGAGAGACACAACGGCCTCCTTAAAAAAAGATTGCCAAGATGAAATGCAGTTTGAAGAAAGGGTGGCTGTACCGCCTACCCTTAGCTTTATATCTCCTTTGGAATCAACCTGGTTCAGACCATCACCTCACACCTCACGAGTTAGTGACAGGGCGGCAAATGAGAACGCCTCTTACACCTCCACCTTAGAGTAGAAGTGATGCACATAGTGTAGCTAAAACATTAGGTGATGAATTGCTATTTGACATGTATGATCTCTAGCATCTCTCTCATTTCAGATCAACTCAAGTGCCACGGGGGTTGGTCTCAGAACACAGATATAGACAATTCAGCAACCAGCACAACTGAACTTCTATTGGCACCAAAGTTATAAGTTGGTGATCGTACCCTGATGAAAAACTTCACTAGGAAGTGGCATGAGCAACGCTTTAATAGCCCCTTTTGCATTGAAAATATAACCCTTTCAAATGCAAATGTCCAAGGAAGACAGGCTTCACTTGGCCGATGTAAAGGCCTACAAAGGTGAGACCTTCCCTACCACCGTTGCCGATCCAGAAGCAAGACAAGAAGAAGAATTTCAGAGTGTGCAGACTCGATCGATGACAAAGAAGAAGGACGATAAGGCAACGACGAGTGAATAAGGCAGCTTTAGCTTGGATTAAAATTCTGGTGATACTCTTATAGGTATTTTAGCAGGAGTACAAAGACTTGCAGCACATTTTAGTAGGCTAAAAATGTACTTTAGAAACACATTGAAGAATCAAAGTTATGCCTAAACGCCAGTTCTTGATCAGAAACAAGATCAGTAGCCAGATTAGTTTTGTGGTGCATAGCTGTTCTAAACAATAACTCTATGGTTCTCACTGATAGTGATGTGCATCGGCTTGTGCTTGCTGTTTTTGTATGTATACTTCAAGCTTATCCTCCTCTTGTCAGAAGAGACGTTGATATTTGCACTTTTTTACAGGATCCTAAAAATGCCCCTGTGATTAGAAGGCTCCTCATTGCGATCATTGAACAGATTTTACAATTACAGGTGTAAATAAAGTTGATAAGTTGTATTAAAGATGAGAAATTTGGAAGCTGGCATGATTCTAGAGCATGAACAATAAGTACCAGGATGGCACAAGAGGTGGTTGTCTATGTTTTGGTGCATATTATATGCCTTCACAATTACACTCTTTGTCTTTCTGTTTCTCCTGTTTCACAGTCTCTATTACACTAATACCTCCACTAAGGTAGTGACCACTAAGGTTCGCCCCACTGTGAGAACTGGTTTTGATTTGCTTCGTGAGTATTACACAACATCTACATATGAGAGATATAAGAGAAATGAGGAGGAAGATAATGAGGGGATAAATACCTATCTAGACAATGCAGCACACTTGGGTAACAACATGTGGTATAAACACATGAGAAAGGTGGGAGAGAGAACATCTAAGGAGAGTTGCTACGTCTGCGCTCACATATCTTCTGCCATGAATATAGTACAAACTTTCATCTCCAGAGAAGTTCCAGAACACGATTCCGGGTGCCTAATTCATCTTGCAGCATGTATGACCAGAGGACAATTCCAGGGAAGTTGGGCCACTTTGCGATGGAGGTAGAAATGATTGCTTCCGTTCCAGGATGATTATATCAAGACTTAACAGATGGAAAAGCAACCTGGATGGAAGAGCAAGATGCTTGTGTATCCTGCGGAAGAACAGGAAGAGGTGGTCATGAAAGACATGAAGAAAATGGAATGCTCTGATATAACAGAGATAGCTGGAATGCCTGGATGTTTGGAACAAACTCAAGTTTTAGTCTATGGACAAGTGAAGTCCAAGAAGGGATGGGAAGGAGGACAGATGTCCTCTGCACCTTATCTACTGAAGTCAGAATACGTGCAAGAATTACAGAGAGTATACAATGGGTGTTTGAAGTCATGGGCTAAGTATGCCAAACTGTTGACATGGGTCGAAGATGAATCAGGTTCAATGGTTGTGATCCCATTGGCGAATGCGACATTGTGCTTCCAAAGAGGAGGAAAGAGGCGTGTAGGAGATAACATAGGCTGCAAAACTACAGTTGATGTGTCCAGAATGGGAGCAGGGACAGCCGTCCTGATGGATCGATATTGGGCTTTTGAGCCTCGGGCCTACATGAAGCTGCCCAAGAATTGGGGTGGAAGGTGTTCCTTGGTGCTCATGCATGTTTCAGCACTAGTGGTTCCTCAGAGTGACCTGAACATTGGAGAATTTCAAAAAGTGGATGCCCATTTGAGAAGGAGAAGATCTCTTGAATTTCTCAATCGAACTGGAAGAGAGAGTTACTTTTCAGGCAAGTCAATAGAAGTATTCATTCCTTATGAGCACAGGTTGTTCAGCAAGACTGCTTCAATATTTAAAACTATCTTCATGCCTGGGATCCAGATGATGGCCAATGCTAAATGGTTGCAAATTACCAGATGGGTGCTTCTGCAGACAATCAACACCACTATAAAGGGATTCAGTGCTATCAAAGAAGAGGTGAGGGCCATACGACTGATATGTGCTTAACATGATCACTGCAACGGAAGGAGGAGTTTCCGCTGAAATATGGCCATCATTTGCACATTCAAACCTTCTCACAATGATGAGAACGGGACCTTGACAGAGTCCATAATGTTGTTGACGAACCTACATACCAAGATGGAAGATGAGACAGAGGACATTACGGATGACAGTTGGCTTGTTTCCATATTTTCATGGATTCCACAGTGGATGGCAAACATCTTCAAGTTTCTTGGAGCAGTATTAGTGATGGTGATGTTTGGAGTCTGTGTGATTAATATAATAATTGCCCAGTGTAAGAAGACAGCAAAGAAGGCAGTAGGAATGAAGATCATGATCAATGTCAAATCTGTGTTTGGACCCAAGGAATTATCTGATGAAGATGTCAAGAAATACATAAAGGCCAGCATTGTAGCACCTGAAGGAACGAAGTTCCTATATCTGAGGAATCATAAGAAGTACGTGGGAGGATGGGTCTATTGTAATCTGAATGGACAGTGCAGCTACATGACCCGGAGTGTGTACGAACATGTTAAATCAGCCGGCACCCTGGAGGGGGTGGGGGGTAATGAAGATCTGGACTCCAAAGAAACACTTCTACAAGAGAAAATATCAATATGTGGGAACCAATGAAGAAGTGGTTGATGAATCGACCAGAGGGGGCAGTGTAGAGGAGCAGCTGAATGCCTCTGCAGGAAGTCCCACCCCTACCTTCTGTACGTTAGAAGCCTGAGATTGTGCCATTCTTGACACCAGCAGTTGTGGCCATACCACGGTGAATATTCGAAAGAAGGTACCCACTGTGAAAGCCCTACCAAATGTATTCCCAAAGAGACAATAATCTGAGGGAGGAACTCCCAGAAGGAATATGAAAAGAGTGAAAGAGGAGCTGGTGACATCACAAAAGATGAGTGTGACGCACTGAGAAGACTGGCTGAAGAGAATATATGGACCTTATAGAAACTGATGATAAAATTAAGAATCAAGAAAACGTTCATATGCGAGAAGAAGATTGCACGTATGTGACTCACTGCAGAAAATGCAAGCCGTTCAATAACTGTACAGGTGCTGTAATACAAGTAGACTAAGTGATCTTAGAAGCTGGCTATACGTAGTGAATAGACTGCAGGTGGAGTCGCCATTGTATAGAAGCTAGACATCGGTGTCGTGAATTTAGTAAGCCCAGACCCATGAAGAGGAAAGGCTGAGAACTGTGTTGCAGCAAGAATTAGCTGAGATTGTGGATATGAATAGCAAAGCTGTCTGGCCTAGTGTCAAAGCTGAAGCAAGCCTAGGCCGATTATCTATTCTCAAATGCAGTGAATGTGAGAAGCTTAATCATCCCTTATTAAGGTCCAAAGAAAGAACACAGAGCGTGGAAAGTTTTATTCAATTAAGACATTTAAATGCTGCAAAATTGACCAAATTGTGGTCTCTTGTCACGTGAGCCAAGGATGAAAATAGAGTTGAGCTTGGAGTTCTAGAACAACGATAGTGCATGCTCGCACTCCCTTATATTCCCAGGGACAAGAATATTCTGCAAGGCCAAGTTCAAAGACCATCTTCCATGGCAGAGGGCATGGTTGATGAGAGACGTTGGGCTAATTGGGTAGGGAGGTAAATTCAAGTCCATCTCCTGGCACCTGGGTATGAGTTTACATGCTGCTAAGTGAACTGAATGTTCCAGACATGGCACATGCGTGACAAACCAATTGTAGAGGGCAGTATAATGAAGGGCCTTATAGTTTGAGAGCCAAATATATTCTGTGTGCTTAATAGTGTTGAAGATGACATTTTTAGAGGTAGGCATAAGTTGTCCACTTGACAGTAGAGATCCAATCACAATCCCATCCCTTATAGAAAATATACTTAGATATTCCCCTTGAACGTATTAATATCCCTCGTAGGTGTTCTCATTTGCCACGTAGTATGACATTATATATGATAAATCTTTAGTATATAAATGTATTTTTATGTGAAATTAACCGAGAGCTCGAGCGAACGTCAGTTGATGTCCGTTGTAACTCCTTGTTTTAGACAATTGTTAATAAAACAGCAAACTTTGACATCTTCCTGAGTTGGTTCGATTATTTGGTGTCAGAGTTATTCTGCATCCTAACCATTGCATGCGTGCAATCCAAAGAGCTCTAAGCTCACACACATGAGTGCATCTTCCTGCTATAAACACGTAGATAGCATCAGAGTACCCCTGAGTCACTCACTAGCCATGAACCCACTGGGTTTGCCTGATGTTCGCAGGAAGTCTGTGGTTGTGGTGTGCCTGCTGTGAACACATAGATAACGTCGAAGCGTGAACTCACTGGGTTTGCCCTGTCTTTGCAGGTCTTCTGTGGTAGTGGCTTCGCGATCATGCAAACAGCCTCGTCTGGCCGCGCTCTGCTCACGCCACTTCGAATTGGAGCTCCTTCTGCTCCGATGAGGTTCAGGTGCAACCCAGCCACTTAAAATGTCTAGACAGGGCACATTTTCCTCGCTGCTTCTGCTTCCCACTGTGCAACATCTGCACAACTAGCCTTCAATGGGCAAGCAACATTTTCTTACACTTTCAGCTGCGTGACCATTACAACAGCGACAACCTGAGGCAAAGACCCTCTAGGGACCGGTCACTGCAATTGGCTTCTCAGGGGTCCCGACATCTTCTCTCGCCTCGAGCGTCACTCACCTTCTTTTGAACACACATCCCGCATTGCTTTATCCTCGCCTGCTGCTATAACGCCTGCAGCTGAGGGCATTTTATAAGCCTCTCAGTCTACTTCAGGTGTGGGTCATTTACACCAATTAGTTGACCGCTCCCACCGCAGTATTGCTCTGCATCCCTTGTCGTCATCCCAGTACAGAATTATGGGACTTGGAGTCCCATTCAACAAAGTTAGTATTCCTAACATTTTCCACTTTGCAATACTTAATAAAAAGGTTAAGGATTCAGGGGAAATTAAACAGGCGGTTTACCCTTCTTCCTGACATGTTTCCTACGCCATGTGATCCTCCCGCAGAACACCACCCCCAGGGTCAGGAAGTGTCTGCCTTCCCCTGGCCATATGAGGAAGGGGCCAGGTCAATGTTTTGGGGGGAATCACCACTGATTCATCACAGTGTAGCACAACTAGACACTTTACTAAATATTTCAACCTTGCATGTAATGCAGCCTTTTTTTTACAAACTTAATTCACAATACTAAATTCTTAAAACATTCCAAACAAGCAATACATTTCCTACAAAAATAAACTTTACAACAAGAAACTATAACAAACAAAATGAGGGTGAGGCAATGTTAGCATGTTGTTTTATTTAGGTGTAATCTATATTTAATTGTGCATAAACTGATTATATTGTACTCTTAACATTTGTATTTGTACTGTTTGTTGACTTTATTTTTTGTTGTTTTAAGCTGAACAGTTTTGTACATTTTTCAACTAATTTCTATTTACATTTTTACCTGTAACATTGCTTTAATTCATGTCTATGTAATATTTCACTCTATAAGCAAGAAACAATTTAAATATAATTTTTGCTTTGATATAGTTAATGTGATTGATGTGGTGGCACCCATGCCTCCCCTTATAGCTGTCTTTAGCCTGAAATTTTAGTAACAACTTTGAATATAAAAGCCAGTTTACAATTTTAAAAATACCATTGTGTATGTGGCTAGTACAATACATTTGGCAACATTGAATTTTTGTATGTACTTTGTCAAAATTGCTCTGGGTCTCATACTGAAACCTGCGAGAGATTGCGAAAGTATGTAAAAGAATAGTAACATTAATATTAAATATGTACTTTTTAAAGATGTATGTTGCATTTATTTATACATATTATATTTTACATTTAAAAAAGTTATATTGAAAATATTGAGTTACTGATTCATTGAAAATGCTACTTTTAAATGTTTATTATAGCTAGCTGATGTTTTAACATAAAATTTGTATTTGTTTTATAGCTTTTAACTGTAGCCTTAATGTAACTGTAGCTCTTTTTAATAATTTTATGTATGCATGTTTTAAATTCCATGGTAGTATTTCTTTTATGGTAATTTGCTCATCATTACATTCAAGCTATAAAGATGTTTGTTTTACATATGCTACGCAGTGTCCACAATGTGTTGATGTTCCAATCACAGCAGCATGCCACCTCGATGAAATGGGGATTAGTGGCATCCTTCAGTCTAGACAGACATCTGGATAGGCGGCACAAATGCATAGCATCATTTTTCATAAAGTTATTACTAACGTGAAGAATAATTTTAAAAAACAGGCAATTTGAATTTGATTACATGATAGAATCATGCTCATAAGTGTAACACACTTTTATGTTTGTTTTTAAGTGATTTGATAGTGGATTTATAAGCAAAGTTTGTTTTTAAATACATGAATTGCATTGATTCACATAGCCCATTACATTTTTGGACATCTTTAAGTTTCAGGTTTGAGTTTTATTTCTTTGGATTGTGAAACCATGATGCTAGCAGGCAATCTCAGTCAGTTATTAACCGGCATCTGTTGACACAGGGCCTCCATTGTTTGAGTTTTGATTAGCCTGGTCATGTTTTATGAGGAGCTGAGGTCCAAAGGTGAAACATTAAGTGTACGAGCGTGAAACACTTGTGTACGATCACAATAGAAATAAAATGTCAATCAATCAAGTGCTATACAATATATAAAGGGGGATTCCCAAAATACCACCTAGGTGGTAGCTCTATCTTTTTCTGGGAAGTAGAGACTGATTAAACACGAGATAGATAGCTTAAGTTTACACAACAGTTATAATCATTAAACATCAACTGTTAATTAAGACACATTAAGTATTTAATAAAGACATAAAAAATTACAAGTTCGTAATAAATCACTTGATAAAACACTATAAAAACTGTGACAAATCGTAACCTAATAGGTAGGATTAACATCAATGTAAATCTGATCGATAGTAATGCAGAGTATCTAACATTTAAATCTCTGATCTAATATTGTCCTTCTCTCGACATTTCTCGTCTCAATATGGTGGTATAATTAACCATAGAGTTGTCTCGACATGTTTCTGTTCTAAGTCAGTTAATGCAGAACTTTCATCAGGAGTATTGTCACTTATGATTAAAAAACACCCACAACCTATACTTTAAATCTATTAAGCCGAAGATTCTTCTGGCTGGTTGTGGATAGTGTACACGACAATTCTGACTTGTTCAGATGGTTGTAACTGTTGGTAAAGCTCCTCCTTCTGTTCTCATCCTCTCTCCTAGATTGTGTACTGCTGTTATCACATGTGAGAGTGTCCCGTTATCAGCATCTTCAGTTGGCATGAATGTGCAACACGCACCCCCAATTTTTCTGCAAACACCACCGTCCGTCGCCGTGAGGAGATCTAGGGCATATCTGTTTTGCATTGACATTAGGCGCAGTGCGCAGAGCTCTATTTTTATCACGTTGAACCCTTCTTCAGTGTCGTTAGCCAGTTGGATGAGCTCCCAGTGCACTATCTGCAACCATTTGGCGTTCTTTCGCTCTTGCAGTCCCAGGACAAGGAGTGAGGTGAAAAATGTCTCTGCTGATGTAAAGAGCTTGTATTTCTGCGGGATCTCAGCAAGGAGCTTCGATGATTCAGATGAGATGTAATTGGAGGATCTTTTACTTCGTGTCAATCTTCTCTTTAGTTCATATTCTGACAATAGTTCATACGCTGGAACTTCTGTTATCGTTAGTTGGGGCGCTGTCGATGGTTCAGCCGATTGCCCTGCTGCCGATATGCCAGCCGATTGCCCTGCTGCCGATATGCCAGCGGATTGCTCTGCTGTCCCTTGGATATGGCTCTCTGGTATTAACATCAGGGCTGTGTGGAGGGTTGCTAGAGCACAGTTCCTTTCCACGATGCGGGGAGGTGCAGGTGGGCTTGTTTGCCGCAAATCCAGTACATATCCATTAGTGCAGCGGTACCTTTGTTCATGTCAGGAATTATTACCATCTTGTTGCATTTCTTTGTCTCCCCCATGTTCACTCTTCCTTCCCCATGGAAACACAGTTCATGTGGCACTTCTTTCTGTATTTTGATAGGTTTTTCTAATGCTGTGACCCATGTTAGCTTTGTGACATGCTGCGACCAGATGGGGTCACATACCTCCTTTATCCATTGGAAAGTGTCATTGAATAGGCCTCGAAGTGCTTCTGCTTTGCATTCGATAGTTTCTTCGTGCCACTTATTTTCCGCATATCGTGTCCCCTTGATGACGAGAAATGGTTCCTTAAGACAAATTACTCCTTGGCGTCTGCTTGTGCACGTTTTCTCATTTTCCAGTTTTTTCAATGTGACGGTGTGCGCTTGGAACATGCTCTTTATTCTGCATAAAACCAGATGAATTAAACATTGGGCCTCCAACAAGGGCACCTCCTGCGGTACTAACATTTTCGGTGTCCCTGATGCATGCGGGAGGAGTGAACAGACGTAGCAGCTTTCATTTGTTGCTTGCTTCGCCGTGGCACTCATGTCGGAATACCATTTATTTGATTGATCAGGGTGGCGGGGATCTTCTATTTCATCTAACCCCAGGTAATGATAAATGTTGTATCTTTTCCCTCCCGCCCACCTTTTTCTCCTTCTCCTTCCTTCCTTGTTATTGTTTTTCACCTTTTTGTAATGTATTGGAAACATTCCAGCCCAGGTTGTATCATTGTTATTCAATATGGCATGTGTATCTTCATCAGTAGCAGCAATGTTGCGTGAGGTAGGGTGTATGGTTGTCTGTGAGCGTGTACTAGTATTAGTTAAATCATTTGACCAATAATAATCTCCATCATATTCGTTATATCCATAAACATTACTCATATTTATATTCAGATGTACCAATGATACACTTGTTGGTCCTACAGTGGTGTGTTCCGAAGGTTGCATCACATCTGTATTGTTGATGTTAATCTCATGTGATTCTTTCCATATAGTCTTTACCCCAGTCCATATCAAGTGCAACCCTTCTCGTATCAGGTTTGCCCCGCTCCCCCCCTTGTGCATGCCATTAACCAAAGATAGAAGGGTATAATACCAAGCCATAAAGAACAACATTACTGACATTAAAACTGCCGCACATTTCAAAGCACATTCAACATTACTGAACCTATTAGCCCTAATGGCGTCCCTATCACTACCTAGCATTAATTGGTTCTCCATGATTGTGGTTCGTTGGGCCATTTGTCACCTGGAGGGGCGATATAAATTCATTAAGTCACCAAAAAATATACATGTATTTACATTTCTTGTTCAACTTCATATTTAATCATCATTTTTAGTCATATTTGCTCATTTTCTCTATTACACATTTACTTTTGTTATGGAGAGGAGGAGAGTGAAACAGTGATGGAGAAAAGCGTGGAACAATAATCGAAATGAAGGTGAGAGATAGAGAGAGTAGAGATGTATGGAGAGTATATCGAACAATCAAAAAAGGAAAAAAGGTAAAAATAGAAAAGAAGGAAGTAGGAGATAAATCGTGCAGAACAAGATGCATATCATAACTTTTATCTTTGCAGGTCATGTTTATCGACAATTTTGTTATCCCCTTTCAACCTCATTTGTGGTACCAGTGGCACCATCTTGCTCCTCATGGGGGATTGTACTATTGCGTTCCCTCGTCACATTTGATAAGTGCACCCAATACTTCAATCCCCTCACTTTCACTGCAGTGGGTGTACTATAGATGACTGAAGCAAAGAGACCAAGACTTTTAAGCCTTTGGTGTGGGCGGCACACCCTTAATACCCACTTCGGGTTCAGCAGTTTTGTGAAATTTTATCAAAAAATTGTCGTCTAGGTATGGTTATGTTAAGCTTCTTTATTTCTCAAGTATCTCTTGGATTTCAATTATCCAATTTTTTCGAAGTGCAGCTTCACCAATTAGGCTAATGATGTATCAGAGGCAAACAATTATGCAACCCTATGTGGCTAATGCATTTCAGAATGAAATCCTTCTTCAGAGCCAGGTTGTAAATGTCAACTAAATCATAAATACCAAGAATACATTATATATTGGAATATTCAAATCAATTATGCATAAAGACATTAATGAAACACATTTGATCCATATAATATGTACATAGCGCCCACATTTACAAACACACAATCAACAGATAGGAGAAAACATAGGCAAACAAGTATCTCATGAATATATTTTGTTATAGCATTTCTGTTATAGGAATTCTCAATTGTCATTCCTTATAGCCTCTGTGAACCATCTTATTTATCATGCCCAGTGCCAATGTTGTCGTTCGATATATACGTGAAAGTAAGCAAGTTATCCTTCTATATTGTTGTGTACATTATCCAAGAAAGCTTACTGGTATAAACCCATGCAGTGTGCCCATTGTTGTTGTTAGTATTCTCTTCCCTCATATAGTGTCATGTTATTATTAAAGGAGTATTCTTGTGTTTGTGGCAAAATGCACCCTATGTAAATTACTGACCTGTTTGCCGTATTAATTCTCTATGTGACGAGATACACTATCTCGTAATGCTCACTCTACAATAGGAGGTAAAATCGTGTTAACAGAACCCTATCAGTTTAAACAATATCGGCATAATATTTTTTGAGCGATCCTTGACCCCCGTACTGTTGCGGTCGCTTACCTTCTTACAAGCGTACGATCGTTCCTTCTCGCACGCCGGCTGCAAATGTTTGCTAAGGTCCTGAGTGTTGCTATATCAATGCTAGGTACCAATATGGCCGCACGTAGCCACGTGCGTCGGCCATTTTGGTGGGGGCAACTTTGTTCCTTCATATTTGTCGACTGCTCACAAAGTTGTGAACATAGTACTGCTATGTCTATGTGCTCTTATCTAATGACTACATATTTGTGTTGGCTGCAAGATAATGGGTCAGTGACGATATATATGGGCATTTCGGATACAAGATTACTGATTATTTCTCAAAAAAATGAATCAATTAATACTGTTTATGCACATTCTTGTAAAGACCAAATCGAGTCACATTATATCTCATTTTGTTATAAAAAACAGTTAAGGTCCAATTCTTCATTTAGTCCTCTTGGGGATAGAGCCTCCAATCGGTCTATCCAGTAGGCTTCTCTCTGTTTTCTTCTTCTCTTGATGTCCATATAGGAACCTTGTGCTTCAATAATTTCCAACACTTGAAACTTGATCTGTGCGATGTTGTGTTTCTTTTGTTAAAGTGTCTTGCAACTGCTGAGTTTGCATTGTGGTTGCATATGCATGATTTATGCTCGTTCATGCGGGTTTTTATTTTTCTGCCTGTTTCCCCTACATAGTATTGTCCGCATGGGCATCGTATGCAGTAAATGCAAAGACAAGAGAAAGCACACTTATACCTAAAGACAAGAAACAATCACCAACTCTTGTACATGTATCAAAATTCTCGTTGCAGAGTATGCAAATTAAAAGATGCATCACCAAGCATTGGACGATACTGAAAAATGATGAAAGAACGAAAAACCTTTTTTCAGATGCCCCTACTTTTGCCTACCAGAGATCTAGTAACTTGAGAGATTTGCTAGTCAATACCAGAAACACAACAAAGAAGAAGAATAAACCCAAAAGAATAGGAACCTTCCTTTGTTTGAACTGCAGCAACTGCAATAACATCATAAAAGGGGAACTAGTTCCCCACCCGTACACCGGAGAGAAGATCAAAATTAAATGTTACGCCACTTGTAACACAGAAAATTGCATTTACTGCATACGATGCCCATGCAGACAATACTATGTAGGGGAAACAGGCAGAAAAATAAAAACCCGCATTGACAAGCATAAATCCTGCATATGCAACCACAATGCAAACTCAGCTTAAAAGTCTTGGGGCCTCATTACGAGTCCGGCGTTAACCGAGGCGGTAAAACCGCCTGGTTAACGCCGGACTCGTATTACCATTCCGCCTCCGTGATTCCCGGAATTACCGGGGCATCACAACCCCGGTTTTCCGGGAATCACGGAGGCGGAATGGTGTAAATCCCCATTCCCATTGAGTCCTATGGGACTCAATGGGAATCGGGATCATGGAAACACCGGCAGCATCTTGTAATGCTGCCGGTGTTTCCTCGTCCGCCTGCAGGCGGGCGGTGTTAAACCCGCCAGGTCAGACCTGGCGGGAACATCACCTCCCGCCTGCAGGGGTCGGGATCAGGCGGTCCGGAAACAACGGTGGCGGCAGGTTTACCGCCACCGTTATTTCCGGACCGCCACGGTCGTAATGAGGCCCTTGGTCTCTTTGCTTCAGTTTTCCTTCAGTGTCCTACACGGTGGCACTGACCAGTGGGCTGCACCCTACTAATGAACTTTTAACCAATAAAACAAATACGGGAAAAATAGACATTGATTAAAGCATCAGATGTGCACTCTCGTTCTCTCTTTTTGTACTATAGATGACCTCATAAGGGCCATGAAACCTAGGTGAATTCCACCTCCTTACAAAGCTGCGGACGTACACTTGTGCTCCTGGCATCAGTGGCCCACTTGGGCTGTCTGTGGCTGGTGTGGTAGTATCAGTCGCCACATTTTCAGTAAAAGGTGGTGCTATTTGTCGCGCTATGCTACGTACTGCGCGTGTCAACTGGGTTAGGTATTCCTTGAACTCTTCCCCAGCACTGTGGCAGCCCTGTGTGCATCCGATGCTCTTCTAATCGGGGATACTGGCGTGTTTATTTGCCTCCCAGTTACAATTTCGTGGGGGCTCAGATGGTCGTCTTTACATGGTTGCGTCCTGAGTTGGAACAGTGCTAGGGGCAAGCAATACACCCAGTTCTTCTTCAGTATGTTACTCTTCAGCAATCTGTTGATCTTTTCCATCACCCCATTCGCCATTGGATGATAAATTGAGCATAGTTTGTGTTTTACCCCAACGAGTGATGTCACTTCCTTAAAGAGGTCATTCACGAAGTACATACCGTTGTCTGATCATATCACATCGCATATTCCCCATCGGGAAAACACTTCCCGAACAAGGAATTTGACCGCACACTTCGTGTCTGGGTGGGGACATGGGCCCGCTTCCACCCATCTTGAAAAGGGGCATACCACCACAATCAAATATCTTGCTCCATTACACCGCTCTCCCATATCAGCATAGTCTATTTGGAGTTCTCTAAATGATCCTGTTGGTCGAGGTAGGGTACCGCGCAGTGTTCTCAATGTCATCCCTGAATTATATGTTTGGCATGTTATGCATTGTACAATGAATTTTGAGAGGTGCTCTTGTAAATTGGGGACAAACCAATGTTCCTGGATGTCTGCAGCAATGTGTTGTTTTGCTACATGGCCGGGGAAATGCAGCTGTTGGAATGCTATTTCTAATAATTCTACGGGCATTACTACCTTTCCTGTTGTCTCCTGCCTCCAAATCAGATCTCTGGCTGATTGTTTACATCCCTGTTTGCTCCACAATTCTTGCTCCTCCTGTGGTGCTCTTCTTTGTAACTCTATTATCTGCGCTATTGGTGTATCACTGTAGGCTTCTTCTAGTGGGTCTGTAATGGTTGCTTTTACAACGCATTCGAGTGTTGGTGTTACATTGAAATACGAGGCCTCCTTCTCTGCTGCGTCGGCTGCTGCATTTCCCAATGAGATTACGTCTGTGTTGTTGGTATGGGCTTGGCATTTCACCACTGCCACTACCGATGGTACTGCTAATGCATCTATTATCTCATTCAACAATGTTGTATGCTGTACTGGAGAACCGTCTGCCCTCCTGAATCCCCGTCTACGCCACCGTGACAACCCTGAGTGGACTGTGGTAGTTGCATATGCTGAGTCTGAGTATATTGTCACTGCACATCCCTTAGCTGTGTGCAGTGCTTCGATCAGCGCAGTTAGTTTGGCTGCCTGTGCAGAGTAATGGGATGGGAG
Organism: Ambystoma mexicanum; assembly: GCF_040938575.1. Lineage (NCBI taxonomy): Eukaryota > Metazoa > Chordata > Amphibia > Caudata > Ambystomatidae > Ambystoma > Ambystoma mexicanum. Next base: position 858,739,927 of record NC_090931.1, on the reverse strand, counting down.
GCACTTTTGCACAATCGTCTCATAGTCGTCTTCCTCCATGCGCACTACCGCCATCCCTACGTGTTTTTCCCCTGTTCCGGGGTTTATTGATGCTGACCCATCTATGAAATATATTTCTCCCTCCTTCAGGGCATTTTCACTTGCTTTTAGGATGTCATCACCTCGCCCCTCATATGTGGTGCAATCGTGTTCCTGTATGTCCTTTGTCGTACATGGCTCTGTGATGAATGTTGCTGGGTTTACTGTTTTGCACCTTACAACCTGTACTTTGGGGCTCAAAATTATTATTTCATATGCTGTTGCCCTCTGTGCCGTTAGTGTTGATTTTGATCGCTCCAGAATGGTGAATAGGGAATGCTCCGCATATAGCGTTACTGAACATCCCATGACAATGATGGCGCTCTTTTCAATTGCGAAGGCCGCAGCTGCGAGAGCCTGTTCACACGCGAAATGGCCTTGCATTACTGGGACTAGTGTCCCACTGTAATAAGCCAATGGTTTGTGACCTAAAGATGTTTTTTGTGTCAGTACTGCCGTCATCAGTGTTCCATTACAATGCGAAAACAAGAAAAATTCCCTCTCATAATCTGGGTTCGTGAGTACTGGGGCATCAGCAATGAGGTCTTTTAATTTAAAATACTGTGTCATCATTTCATGTGTCCATTTTATTGCGGCTCTATTTTTCTGTGCTTCTTTTAACGCTTGTAGTAAGGGACTTGTGTATACCGCGTAATCAAGGATCCAGGCTCGGCAATAGTTACAAATGCCAAGAAACTTTTGCATGTCTTTCACAGTTTTTGGGATTATTATGTTGCGTATAGCAGCTGCTCTGTCTGGGAGTATTCGCTTCCCATCTTTTGATATTAGCTGTCCGAGGTATACAACCTCAGCGAGACAGTATTGCAATTTTCCTTTGTCCACCTTGTACCCCTTGGTAGCTAGCACATTCAGTAGTGCTATCGAGTCTTCTCTGCACTTTTCTTCTGTATGGCTGCAGACGAGTAAATCGTCTACGCATTGAATGATGGTGTTCTCTACATCTATGTTTCCAATGTCTTCACGTAGCACCCTGTTAAAAATGCTGGGGCTTTTGCAATACCCTTGTGGGAGTCTGCCATGTTCATACCTGTTGTTCCCTAATGTGAACACTGTCAGGTATTAGGATCCTGGGTCGAGTGGTATGGAGAAGAAAGCATTCTTCAAATCAATTACAGTAAAACATGTTGATTCTTTCGGTACGCTGCACAATATTGATGCCGGGTTAGGCACTAATGGGAACTCTTTTTGAATGGCGTCATTGAGTGGGCGGAGATCCTGGATCATCCTCCACGCCCCTCCTTTTGCTTTTTTGATCGGGAAAATTGCTGTATTACATGGGGAGTTTGATGCCACTATGATGCCTTGTTTTAGGAGTGCACTTATGGTTTCCCTAATTCCCTCCTCTGCTTCTCTCGATATGGGATATTGTTTTACCCTTGGCGGTATTGCACCTGGCTTGAGTTTTATATTTATTGGTGTCACCTCATGCAGTAACCCTACATCATGGGGCCCTGTGGTCCACATTTCAGGTGCTACCTTTGCCATGTCTTCCTCAAATATAGTCAGTGGGGCATTAACGCTAGCTATGAGTGGGTTGTGCACCTCTCTGTACTGGATCAGAATATCACATGGTATACTTATTTCCATTATTATTTCTCCGTCATCTTCACTATCAGTGAATAATTCCTCGTCTGATATGTCTCGTAGCATTATGTTTGGGTCTATGCATAACACAGTTCTCCACTTGCACCCCTGCGTATCCAGTCCTATGACCACAATACGTTTGCTGGATACCTGAACTGCCTCGATGTCTATGGACATTATCGTGCCTGTCACGACATCTGTGTGTGCAATTGGGCAGAATATGAAATCTGATGGTGTTCTCCATTCTTTTCTCGTTATCTCTGGTACCACTCGTGCTAATACCTTGATGCCATAAATAAACATGCTCATATCAATAGGTATCCCTCGTACCACAACTTCATTCGTCACTGTGCTGATCATCAACATGGCTCGTACCGGGCATACTCCTGGGGTTGAACACACTATTCCTCGTTCTGTAAATGAGATGGTCATATTTAATTTGCTTAACAAATCTCTCTCCAGCAAATTGATCGTCGCGTCTTTGTGGTACAGTAAGGGTGCGCGCACAGTTTTTCCCCCCACCGTTATATCAAGATCTTTAGTGAACTTTCAAAATATCCCCAGAGAACCCCTGCATCTCCAAATTCCTGCTTGAGAGCGGAAACCGCCCTTCCATAAAACATGACTTCTCTGCTCCTGAGTCTACCATAAAGATAAACTGCTTATTTCCTATCTCTGCCCCCACTAGTGGTTCCTCTTCTGCATGTAGGGTGGTAGATAGGACTGGACATGCAAGTGTTCCCTGAGGGCTGTCCTAATCTGAATGTCTTTCTTGCCCTGGCACTGAAAAGACATTGGGCCTCATTCCGAGGCTGGAGGTAAGGGTTAACGGTCACCGTTAATGGCAACGGTGACCGTTAACACTTACCACCATATTCCGAGTTCCCTTTTGCGGGTTGGCATTTAACTCTCCATATGAGCCTGCCGCCATAGGGGCCAGGACTGGACCCAAATAGCCCCTAGCAGGGGTTGTTGGGCTTGCTTGGGATAACTTGATGCCTGCTTCCGGGGTTGCTGGACTTGGTCTGGGTCCCCGGGGGTAGGCATCATGACACCTATCCCATTCTGGCCTTGGTGGACTGTGGAGCTATGGGAATTTTCATTGATCAAGACTGGGTTGTTAGTCATCATATGCCGTACGAGACACGAAGCACCATACAGCAGGTGGAAGCAATCGACGGAAGACCCCTCTCTTCAGTACCCATAAGCATGCAGACAAAAGAGATCCAACTTTCCATAAACCATCACCAAGAGCGGATTACATTCGACATCATTAAGTCAGCCAATTACCCCATGGTATTGGGTATTCCCTGGTTACAGAAGCACAATCTGTATATCAATTGGACAGCAGGATCACTATTCCTAGGCTTAGAGTTTTGTATGTCCCACTGTCTAATCCTGGATCCCTCCTCGACACCCCTTAAAGAACCACCAAGAGACCTGAAAACACGACTCATGGTTTCTAATATCATACAAGTCCCAGAGGCCTATCAGGGATATGCTGATGTATTTTCAACTGCCATAGTCCAGGCCTTACCCCTTCACAGACCTGAAGACTGTGCCATAGATACAGATCCCTCAGCAGTGATTCCTTTTGGCAGAATGTTCATTCTTTCCGAACCTGAGAAAAGGGCCCTCAGAGAATACCTGGATACCAACCTTGAAAACGGCACCATAAAACCCTCAAAATCTCCAGCGGGTGCTTCATTGTTCTTTGTTCCCAAGAAGGACACCAAGGAACTCAGACCTTGCCTCGACTATCGTGGCTTAAATCAATGCACCCTCGAAGATCGGTACCCACTACCCCTGATCTCGGATATCCTGAAAGCTGTGAGAGGCGCCGTAGTATTCACAAAGTTGGATCTCCGGGGTGCCTATCATTTGATCCGTGTCCGGGAAGGAGATGAATGGAAAACAGCCTTTAGAACACCCTTTGGTCACTATGAATATCTAGTCATGCCCTTTGGACTAGCTAATGCCCGTGTGGTTTTTCAACGTTTTATGGACAGGGTGTTTTCTGACATGTTATTTCTTTTTGTCATTGTCTATCTGGATGAAATATTGATCTTTTCCAAGGATCCTCTAAAGCATGAAGAGCATGTAAAGGCAGTACTGCAACGACTCTGTGAACACAAACTTTTAGCCAAACCCGAAAAATGCTTGTTTCACGTTACTTCTGTTCACTACCTGGGATTCATCCTTAGCCCAGAAGGAATTGGTATGGACCCTTCAAAGGTAAAGGCCATGCTGGCATGGTTCTCCCACCTCCGTGAAACAAGTTCAATCCTTCCTGGGGCTTGCCAACTTCTACCGGAAGTTCATTTCTACCTTTTCCGAGATTGTCCAGCCGATTGTTGCTCTCTTGAAGAAAGACACTCCCTTTATCTGGTCTACACCGCAAGACAAAGCATTCCAACGATTGAAGACAGAGTTCACGCAAGCCCCCATCCTGGCCCAACCAGACATAAGTCGCCCATTCCTGGTGGAAACGGATGCCTCTAACTACGCCATAGGAGCGGTCTTGAAACAGGAACTTGAGGATAAACTGGAACACCCCATTACTTACCTCTCACGAACCCTGACTCCCAGTGAGACACACTATTCCGTCCTGGAAAAGGAACTGTTAGCCATCCGCCAGGCCTTCACTGAATGGCGACATCTACTTCTGGGTGCTAGATATCCAGGGCAGGTCCGCACAGACCATCGGAATCTTCAAATTCTACAATCATTGGAGTGCAGGAACAGTCGACAGGCGCGTTGGGCCTACTTCTTTGCCCAATACCAAATTCCAAATCACTCATGTTCCCGGATCACAAAACATGATTGCTGACGCCTTATCTCGACGTCCTGACTATGTAACTACTGAAGACAAGGCCTATCCTAAGATATTTCCCCACACAATCTTTGTAGCTCAAGCAGTCAACCTCCTGGAAGAAATTTGAGTACAAACCCAATCCTCTGACCTCTGGAAGGATATTTCAAGGAAGAATCCATGGAACCTTAGACTTAAGGAAGGATACTTATTCAAGGACAATGCACTGGTCTTTTCTACACAGAAATTACAACAAAGAATGATAAACCTCTGTCATGATACCCTTCACTCAGGGCATAGTGGCATAACCAACACCCTCCGTCTTATACAAAGACAGTTTTGGTGGAATGAACACCAACGTACAGCAGTACATCAAAGCTTGTGCTGCCTGCAGTCAAAACAAACATGATAACAAGAGACCGGCGGGTCTTCTAATGCAACCATCGCTGCCAAAAAGGCCATGGGAATTCATTGCTACAGACTTCATTGTGGAATTACCTCCTTCCCGAGGGTACACGACCATCATGGTTACCATAGATTTGTTCACTCACATGGCTCATTTTACACCCCTGTGTAAGTTACCCTCCTCGTCCGAACTTGCTGGAATCTTCCTGAAACACATATTTTGTTTACATGGACTCCCTTCCAAGATCATATCTGATCGAGGACCTCAGTACGTCTATCAATTCTGGAAACATCTCTGTCGCATTCTGGGAATTCAACGCGCCCTCTCATCTGGTTATCATCCCCAGACCAACGGGGCCACAGAGCGTGCTAATCACACCCTGGAACAGTATCTTCGATGTTTCGCCACCAAGGTTCAGGATGACTAGTCGCTCCTGATACCCGTGGCTGAATTCAAATACAAAAATTCTGACCATTCAGCAATTAAGACCAGCCCCTTTTATTGTAGCCAAGGTTTCCATCCATCAGTTCTACCCTCTGTTCACCCTCATCCTACACCAGTACCTACTGTCGACTCCTGGATTGAAACCCTCATCAACGTACACCAAGAGGCCAAAGAAAATTTAGAGAAGGCCAGAACACAGACTAAGAGATATGCAGATTTAAAAAGGAGACCAGTGTCATGATGCATACCCCCGGCAACCCAGACCAAGTCCAGCAACCCCGGAAGCAGGCATCAAGTTACCCCAAGCAAGCCCAACAACCCCTGCTAGGGGCTATTTGGGTGCAGTCCTGGCACCTATGGCGCCAGGCTCATTTGGAGAGTCAGTCCTGGCACCATAGGCGCCAGGCTCATAGATTAAAACTTACTTGATGCAGACCATGCTGCAAACTTACCTGATGCAGACCATGCTGCAAGAGCTCCAAGCCAAAAGAGGCTTGGAAGGGACTATTTTACCTACGGACTATTTTTTTACTCGGGTGGGGCTGGGGAGGAATACTTACCTGGGACTACTTTGGAGGCTATTTAAACCACGCCCGAAGAGCAGCACACACTTCGCGATATTGTGCTTCCAGCAGCGTAACACTAACCGTGCCTGCAAGTCTGCATCCAGTCTTCTGCCACGCCCGCCTCGAGTTTGGAGCTCTTTGAAAAAGGGAGAAAGAAGGAGAAAAGGTTAGAACAAGAGCAATACTCCACGGGTGGTTAATTCCCTTTTTCCATTTGCAGAAGAATATTCCTACGGGCCAAGCAAACGAAGCTAGGGGGGCCAATCCAGTCTGTCATCTCGGCCCTACGCGTCACATTGGTGGAGACCGCAGCTGTCCAGTCCAGATTGACGCCTCTGTGGGAGCCAGGTGAGTGTAACAGAACGCGAAGCCTACCTACAAATTCCCACCCGGGCGATATGATACCTCAGAGACTGACCAATTGGCCCAATTACTGGGGGAACTGAGGACTGAAGTGCATTCCGCCCGTCAAGAAACCAATGCCCTTAGGAGAGAACTGATTTTGTCAAAGGAGCGAACTGGTGACCTTGCTAGGCAACTATTGCGAATCCAGGCTGGACAAGCACCCCTACCTGGTTCCGGGGGAAATCCAGCTCCTGTGTTATCGAGTAACCCTGTGCAAATAAACCTACCAGGAAATATTCCATTAGCTCCACCAGAACGCTTTGCTGGAGATCCCAAAAGGTTTGCCGTGTTTATGAACCAATGCCGCTTTTTTTTTTTGCAGACCTGGAGCCTTCCCAAACGATCAAGCCAAGGTAGCCTTTGTATTGTCATATCTCAGCGGCAGTACAGCTGATTGGTCAATTCCACTAGTTACTCAGGATGACCCAATTCTTCGGGATTTTCATGGGTTTCAAACAAGCATTGAAAGACTATTTGCCTGGCACTCCCAAGGACAGGCCCTGGATACCGAACTTTTGTCCCTACGACAGGGTAACCAGGACCTTCTATCTTACATCGCAACCTTTAATAGGTTGATAGTGTAAACTGGATGGCCTGAGGTAAAACGAATCACGTTATTTCATCGAGGGCTTTGAGGAGAACTCAAGGATGTCTTGGCTCAAGTTGTGAACCCACCTGAAGACTGCGCTGAATATATAGACTTAGTGGTCCAGTTAGATCACAGACTTCAGAACAGAAAGGCTGATCGAGCCAAGTTTGAGAACAGGGTGTTGGTCAAAACTCACGCTAGTCCCAAACGAGCAGATGCTTCAGAACCCATGCAAATCGGAGGGGTTAAAGGACCCTTAACCCAGAAGGAAAGAGAAAGGAGACAGAAAATGCAATTGTGTCTATATTGTGGAACTTCTGGGCATTTTCTATGGGATTGCCCTGTAAAACCACCCAAGAAGGTGGTAGGAGCTGCTGATAAAAGCCATATGGAGTCAGACTCGGGAAACAACCACGCCCGACAAGCGTAGAGGTCCGCTTGCCGAGCTTGAAGAAGGATACTCAGACCTTGCATTTCATCATACCAATGGTCCTCGTAGATCCAGGGCAGCCATTGCGTATGCACGCAGTAAGGGCGTACATTGATAGCTGGGCCATAGGAAACTATGTGGACTACGAATTGGCTTCCAGGATGAATCTGCATCTCTGCCAAAATAAAACACCTCAGATGTCATCACCACAGTCAATGGAACTGAAATTGCCTCTGGGCCTGTAACTCATTCCACCGCAGAGATGACATTATTGGGTCCGGATGGGCATCGAGAGGCTATTGTGTTTGATCTAATTAAGGCCCCACAGTTCCAAATAATACTGGGGATACCTTGGTTAGAAACACATAATCCTTGTATTGATTGCCGAGAGAAGAGAATAACCTTCCCGGATTGTGCGCAAACCTGTTAACCAAAGAAAAATCTGAGCACAGGCCTGGCCACAGTAACCACAGCAGTCATGCAACTACCTCCTGATTACCAAGAATTCCAGGATGTCTTCCAAAAAGAACAGGCAAACACCTTACCTCCTCACAGATCGTACGATTGCCAAATCGATCTCATACCCGGTGCACAACCCCCTTGTAGCAGGATCTATGCCCTTATGGAACCTGAAAACCTTCACCTACGACAATACTTAGACCAGTGCCTTGCCAATGGCTTTATTCACCCATCAAGGTCCCCTGCATCTTCAGCTTTGTTCTTCGTACCCAAAAAGGAAGGTGACCTCAGAACATGCATAGACTACCGCGCATTGAACCAGATAACTGTTAAGAACCGATACCCATTGCCTCTGATCCCTGAACTACTAGACCAAGTGAGGGACGCTTGCATATACACAAAATTAGATCTCCGGGGGGCATACCATCTGGTACGTGTAAAAGAGGGCGATGAATGGAAGACTGCTTTCCGCACTAAATATGGGTTATTCGAATATCAGGTGATGCCTTTCGGGTTGTGCAATGCACCTGCAGCCTTCCAATACTTCATGAACGATGTCCTTCGTGAACTCATTGACGTTTGTGTTGTCGTATATATCTGACCATGTGAAGCACGTCCAAGCAGTACTTGAGAAATTGCGCCAGCACAAACTATATGCAAAACTGGAAAAATGTGTTTTTCATGCAACAAAAGTTGAATTCCTTGGGTTTATCCTGACCCCAAAGGGAGTACGAATGAACTGACGAAAGGTGGACGCAATCCTTAAGTGGCCATCCCCAAGTTCAGTTAAAGGAGTACAAAGTATGCTCGGCTTTGCCAATTTCTACCGCAGATTCATCCCGGATTTTTCACATGTTGTACATCCCATCACAGCACTATTGCTAAAAAATAAACGCTTTATGTGGACTGAAGAAGCTGAAAATGCTTTCCAAGAGCTGAAAGCGAAATTCACGTCTGCAACTGTATTAAAGCACCTGCGCCCTCAACTTCCATACATAGTAGAAACTGATGCATCCAGTCTAGCCATGGGAGCTGTCCTGTCTCAAAAGAACCCTGAAACTGGCCAGCTTCACCGAGTAGCATTTTGGTCCAGAAAGTTCTCGGCACCCGAGTTAAAGTATGCGGTTACTGATAAGGAATTATTAGCCATTAAATCCGCCTTCAAGGCTTGGCGGCACTATCTTCTCTGTGCCAGGCATACCATTACTGTGATCACTGATCACCGGAACTTACAGTATTTAAAGACAGCCAAGGCCCAATCGTCACATCAATTCCGATGGGCATTGTTCTTTGCCGAGTTCGATTTCGTGATAACCTATCGACCAGGTTGTAAGAATGGTAAAGCAGACGCCTTATCCCGAATAGGGATGGGAGAGGCAGAAGTGAACCCAGAACCAGTACCTATAATTCCCGAACAAAGGATTCTTGGTATGACTACTCTACAAACACTAAAGGACATTCAGGTAAAGATCCAGCAACTGTTTGATCCTACAGCCTTGCAGGACTGGGTAAAGAAAGGCCCGGACTACTCTGTCACCAATGATCTGCCTTATTACCAAGGGCGGCTATTTCTGCCACACAAGGAACTACAAGAGCTAGTCATTTCCCGTTATCATGATACCCTAATGGAGGGGCACCCAGGTATTGCAAAAACTGAAGCTAAAATTAAAAGACAATTCTGGTGGCCCACCTGGCGAAAGGATATTAAATCATTTGTGATGTCTTGTGGCATTTGCGCCCAAAACAAAAGTCAAAAGAAAAAACCAGCTGGACTCTTACAACCTTTAGACATTCCGCCTACACCATGGCACACCTTATTGTTAGACTTTATTACTGATCTACCCCCATGCAATGGATTTAACACCATTCTAGTTATTGTGGATCTTTTTTCCAAGATGGCCCACTTTATTCCTTTAAAGGGATTACCTTCTGCTTCAATCCTGGCCAAGGAGTTCCTCGGAAACATTGTTCGCATACACAGATTTCCGTCCGTATTGGTCTCTGACTGGAGCAGTCAATTCATTTCACATTTTTGGAGAAAATGCTGTCAATTGGCGCAAATCGATGTGAGGTTATCGACCAGTCACCACCCCCAGACCGATGGTCAAACGGAGAGGATCAACCAGACTCTCGAACAATACCTGCGTTGTATGTTACATCAGACGGAGAGTAATTGGAAAGACATTCTTTGGATCGCTGAATATGCATACAATAATTCAGTACACTCTGGAACTGGACAAAGCCCCTTTTATACCTTATATGGCACCATCCTCGAACCTCAGACCTTGACTCACCCCAACACTTAGAAATGCCTGCAGTGGACCATCTGCACGCTACGATTACACAAGCCTTTAAGGAAGCAACTACACATTTAAAACAGGCGAAAGAAAAATACAAGAAAGATGCTGATCAGCATAGAAGTGATTCTCCACAATACCAAATAGGGGACCAAGTATGGTTAGCCACAAAACATATGCCTCTAAAGGGAACACAGACCTTTAACCCCAGATATTTGGGACCTTACTCTATTAAGGCCATTATCAACCCGGTGGCTGTCAAGTTGGACTTACATGCTAATATGCAAATTCATCCCGTCTTTCATGTGTCACTTTTGAAGCCAGTACAACCAGGGACAAGACTAACCAAGCCACCAGACCCCATCCTTGTAGACGGAGAACCCACATTTGAAGTTAAGAACATCCTGGACTCCAAGCTGATAAAGTCAAAACTTTTTTATTTAATCGACTGGAAAGGTTACGGACCACAGGAAAGGTCATGGGAACCTTGTGACCATGTCCATGCACCCCGATTGGTGAAAAAATTCCACCGAAATTTCCCAGACAAACCGAAACCACAGGGAAGAACGACTTTAGGAGGGGCCTTGGGGGGGAATGCTGTCATGATGCTACCCCCGGGGACCCAGACCAAGTCCAGCAACCCAGGAAGCAGGCATCAAGTTACCCCAAGCAAGCCCAACAACCCCTCCTAGGGGCTATTTGAGTGCAGTCCTGGCGCCTATGGCACCAGGCTCATATGGAGAGTCAGTCCTGGCGCCATAGGCACCAGGCTCATAGATTAAAATTTACCTGATGCAGACCATGCTGCAAACTTACCTGATGCAGACCATGCTGCAAGAGCTCCAAGACAAAAGAGGCTTGGAAGGGACTATTTTACCTATGGACTATTTTTTTACTCGGGTGGGGCTGGGGAGGAATACTTACCTGGGACTACTTTGGAGGCTATTTAAACCACGCCCGAAGAGCAGCACACGCTTCGCGTTATTCTGCATCCAGCAGCGTAACGCTCACCGTGCCTGCAAGTCTGCATCCAGTCTTCTGCCACGCCCGCCTCGAGTTTGGAGCTCCTAGAAAAAGGGAGAAAGAAGGAGAAAAGGTTAGAACAAGAGCAATACCTTTGATCCTTACCTGAATTCCCGATCCATCGCGCCTTTGCGCTGGAAGAAAGAAGTTATTTTATGCGCGTCGCCTCGCCTGCTACAGCGCCGCGCTGAACTCACCGGCCTTCGCAGCATCTTCACATTCCACTGCATCCTCCTGCATGTTCCCACCGCACTCCGGCACCTAAGGAGAAGACAAGAACCGCAAGGTGAGCCAAGGGAATACACAGAGGAATACCCCCCATAGACTTACCTGATTTTACCACCGGGGTTACTATTGCTCTTCACGGGTCGGCGCAGCTTCCACTGCATCCTAGCCGAACCCCGGCCCCTAAGGTGAAACAAAGGGACTAACAAGGGGAACCCTCCTCACCACAAAAGACTTACCTGATTTTACCGCCGGAGGCATTATTCCCCGAGACTTCATACTTTCTCTCAGCGGCTGAATAAGGGAGAAAGCTACAGATTACATATGGACATTATTTTATCGAACTGTGTTGGATAATACAAATCCTTACTAGAATATTACCCGTTCGCACGAGGAACTGTTCAGTAGGGTCAAGCTGCAACCTGCAAGGAATCGGACAAGAGTGAAAGTCAGGCATTTGAACTCCTACGAACTACATATCAGAGTCAATATTGTTCTGGAACTCACCAATTCCTTCGAGCCAGTGAAGAAACTGGTTATCTACGTGCCCCTGCGCTCAATGCAGGATGGAGAGCTCATCTTTTCAAACCATCAGGTCAGACTATAAGAGGGGACATCAAAGGTGATCAGTGGGGAGAACAGCGGGATGGGGGGATTTACGCTCAACTCCACGGGTGGTTAATTCCCTTTCTCCATTTGCAGAAGAATATTCCTACGGGCCAAGCAAACGAAGCTAGGTGGGCCAATCCAGTCCGTCATCTCGGCCCTACGCGTCACATTGGTGGAGACCACAGCTGTCCAGTCCAGATCGACGCCTCTGTGGGAGCCAGGTGAGCGTAACAACCAGGTCCTTCTTATGCAATCGGTGATCAAGTCTGGTTGTCCTCGAAATTACTACCCCGGCATCTACGGCCAAACAAGTTGGCCCCTCGGTACCATGATCCATTTCCCATCAAGGAAATTATCAACCCAGTTTCATACCGGATTAGTCTACCAGACTCTTGGAAGAAAATTCACCCAGTATTCCACACATCCTTATTAAAACCCTACCACCAATCCTCCCGGAAATCCCACCGACCTCCTCCTCTACTGGTCGACAACCAATTGGAATATGAAGTATCTCGAATTTGTGACTCTGTCAGTCTAGAAATCTAATTCGAGACCGCAAACGTATTTTGGTGGCCGTGGGCCAACCGTCTCATGCACGATACGACCGAATATAGGTTTTCGAGTGATCTAATGAACAGCCATTTTGATGTAACAAGAATCGCCATTTTGTTTTTTAACCATTGCTCATTGCTTTCTGTTCCTATTGCTTCGCACTATATTTTTCGCTTACACTGCTCGACTGAGGAACAATTCTGTCTGTATATGAAAGGACAAGGCCACAGGGCCGAGAGGATAACAAGAGTTTCGCTGAAACACAAACATAGGCAGCGCCAGGAAGAATGCCCAGCTCCCTCCTTAATGTAGCCTTGAAGCAGAGCCGCAGGGCATTTAATCATTTCACAGCTACCAGCCAGTCTCGTTATATGATAGAATATGTTAGAATAATACCGCTAAAGGCTTGAATTATGCTTTTCTAATGGCCCCCCTTTGCTGAGCCCGCTAAGAGCATGTCGGCTCCCAGGACGCGAATAGCACCTGATAGATAGCAAGGTCCGGAATGTAACCCCCTCTGCATGTAGCTCGCTTCCAAGAACAGAAGCGCCATGTTCTATTCAATAACCAAAAGATGCCTACGCACTCACAAATTGCAAATTGTTACTAGAATAGATGTTTGAAGGTGTCATAGTGGCCGGAGATGTCCATCGTCACACCAAGTTCAAAGAAACCCAATGAAGAGGGGTGTTAACCATGACATAGCTTATTGTTTGATATGCATTTTGTATATATGTAACTGATGTACGTAATTCGCTCTCTTGCGTCCCACGAGGTCTAGAGATACACGTCGCGGGGCGTCGAGACCGAGTTGGCCAACTGAGACTTTTGCTTTGCAATAAAAACCCTAGCTTTGGGAATACAACCTTGTGTCTGGCGTCTCTATCGTGTGTGGTGACTCGCCTTGTTTCCATAGACGTCAGGGGCCCCTTTCAAGATGGCACCCGAATAGGGACCCTCCCCCACTTGTTCCTTCGCGCAACGTTGTAATTGAGAAAGGCAGAGAACGGCGAGGACGGGACGATCGAGCCGCGATCAAGAGGTGTTCGGGACGCCCTGTAAAAGTGATGAGAGACTCCTTTGCAGATATGCACACATCTGATCCCTGATCGACGTGCCTGGCTAGAGAACAAGGAGGCGAGGGTCCCGAAACGAGGCGGAAGCCAAGAAATGCAGACACGACGTCCTCTGCTGCATCAGTATACAGACGACTTGATTTATCAGGTGAGTCATTCCCCGATTCATAGCATCCTGATATTGGTTGAGAGTTGACTTTGCAAAATCAAACGCCCTAGGTAAGGTTGATTAACCAAGGGGAAGGTTGAAACATGCCTGGGGTATTGTCCACCTTAGCAGGGTTTTTCCGCTGTGGTTGAAAATCTTTGGAAGATGGCCAAATTGTACCACCTGGGGGAACGCCGACGTATGAGATGTATGTGAAGTATGGAGTGGGTGCGATAATATTCTGTGAGACTTGGCATAGGCAAACCAGAAAGCAACAAGACCACCAGTGGCCGATTAATGGTAGTTTTGAGATGGTGAGGATAGATAACTTGGAAAGAGTGTTGATAAGAAAGAAAGCACGCCCTGCGGCATTTGAAACTATTAAAGACTGGAGAAAGGAAGCAATGCTCCGATTTAAAAGCAGAGCAAAGCATGCGCGCAGGCATAAATCAAAAGGTGAGGTAGCGGAAGAAAAAGAAGAGGAGGAGTGGACTGAGAGTCTAAGAAGGGCAGGCAGGCGTGACTAGTTGAATATAGAAAAGATATACCCACAACGAGAATTACACATGACAGATGAATTGATAGAAAATATATTGACTCATACAAAACAAGGCCCAAGATCAGAAGAAAGACCAGATACGTTAGTAACTATTGCCCAGACCCCGCCCGTAGCTCAAGCTCCCCCTCCGGTAGCTCAAGCCCTCCCACAGCCACAGACCGCGCACAAAACACTTCCTACTAGCCAACCAGGCCCACAACAGACACTCGCTGTTCCCATTGTCCCATCCGCACCTCCCGCCTTAGACACAGACTCGGTACCGTCCGTTCCTCCCGGGGTTGAAGTTGAAACCGCGGGGGCAAGAGGCGGGACTGACCAACGGCAGTGCACAAGGGTAACCCGCAGCGCAATCAGCAAGGAGAGGAAGGTGGAATTGCAGCAACAGGCAGAGATGTATATAGACGGGAATGATGGGACGGCAACATTGGCTACGATATATGACTTTCGTAGAAGCAACGAAAGACAGGTAATGTTGGAATGCATGGGTGAATATTTGGTGGAGAGATGGAAACAGCTAATTGGGAAATTACCACCGCAGCGATTGTTAGATCTGAATGCATTAGCACGCTGTAGGGAGAGGGATGAAGAAGTAAGAGAACATGTGTATAGACATTTTAAGCTTAGGGATGATTTAGATAATGATTATGTCGAAACATTTACTGCACCTATCAAAGTGTTTACTGCACCTAGGTACAGGATTAGGGAAGTCGGGAGACCAGGGAAGAAGGAAAAGGGTTCGCATAATAAACGGCAGCAGTTACCATCGCCGGGGCAGAAGGAGATGGTGAACGAATTATCGTTGCTAAAACAGGTGGGGGCAGACTTAAAGGAATGCCTAATCAAGACACGGGTATTAATGCAGAAAGTAATAGGACATAATAGAGGGCGAGGGAACGCACAAGTGAGGAGTAGTTTGAATATGTATGGGGGAACAGTGGGGCCGAATCAGTGTGCATATTGTAAAGAGGAAGGACATTGGCGAGCGCAATGCCCGCATTTACAGAACAGAAATGGGTCTGGTCAAAGGAGACAGCATAGAGGACACCCAGGAGCGAATGGACCAAATAGGAATAGTATGCAGCAGCATCATAACAATGGAGGTAAGCAAAACCAAGGCCAAAACCAAAATGCCCCACACCAGAGTCAGGGACAGCAAAATCAACAATATGGAAATCAGAATGGGGGAAATAGAGGGAAGAGTGGAAATGTTTTCGATACACAGCCAAACACGTATTACAATAATAGTAATGATTACACATCGGACAATGTGTTATTTCCCCAATAGGACAGCCCAGGACAGGGGTCGGAACCAGTGTCTATTCCCGTGAATCAGAGAGGACCCTACGTAGAAATGAGAGTCGGGAATGAGGAACACTGCTTTCTTGTAGATACAGGAGCACAGAAGTGTTTAATAGACCATCACTTGGTTCCGAATATACCACTGTCAGGGCAAAAGAATATTTCTGTAGGGTTCGCAGGTACACCAGTCATAAACCCAGTGTCCAAACCAGTCCCAGTTACCATAGGACCATTCACTGAACATTGTCCTTTCCTTCTAACAGAAAATTGTGGAGAAAATTTGTTGGGATTGAATTTGTTGAAAAAACTAGGTTCTGTTATACATTGCACGGCAGACGGAGTGTTTCTAACGATATGGCCACACGATGCCCCTGTGTCAGAATTCATGTCCGAAGCATTACCAGGGGAACTAAGTAAAGTACCAACCTGTATATGGGCAATGCATGACAACGATGTGGGATGTTTAAAGATAGAGCCAGTAAAGATTATTTTAAAAGAAGGTGTAACCCTACCACGAATACCCCAATACAAAATTTCGGTTGAAGGTGAGAAAGGATTGAAGAGTATTGTTACCGATTTGATGAAATTAGGGGTAATAGAGGAAATCACAGGCAGTACATGTAACAGCCCGATCCTTCCGGTTTATAAAAAAGGAGGTAATGAGGTACCATACCGTTTCATAATTGATCTACGCGCATTAAACAAGGTAGTACATCCGCAATTTCCTTTAGTGCGAGACGTCACTACAATATTGACAATGATACCTGTTTCAGCAGAATATTTTAGTGTAATAGATTTGAAGAACGCATTCTTTAGTATTCCAGTCGACAAGGACAGTAGATAATTGTTTGCGTTCACATTAGGAGGACGATCATTTACATTTACACGGATTCCACAAGGTTACACGGAAAGTCCAAGTATTTACAGTAGAGCATTAAAAGCTCAGCTAGACATGCTGGAATTACCCGTGGGTTGTGTACTTTTGCAATACATAGACGATTTATTACTAGCTGCAGACACAGAGGAGATTTGTAAAGAAAGCACTGTATTACTAGCGGCACATGGCCATTAAGCTAGTTTGAAGAAATGTCAGTATAATCGAAAGGAGGTAGTTTATTTGGGCTACCTACTTTCGAAAGGAGGGAGAAGACTAACGCCAGAACGCATAGAAAGTATTTCTTGTATGCCTATTCCAAAGACACAAAAAGAAGTCAGAGCCATAACAGGCATGGCTTCATATTGCCGACAATGGATTGGTAATTTTGCGTTCATTGTGAAACCATTAGTGAATTTGACTAGAAAGGATGCGGTTATGCCTTTGCAGTGGGATGAGCAATGTCAGAGAGCATTTGATGGATTGAAAACTGCATTATGCTCGGCTCCAGTTTTGGGTACGTCGAACTATAAGAACATTTTCAGACTATTTGTGTGTGAAAGTGAAGGATGTGCATTGGCGGTTTTGACACAGGAACAAGGTGGAAGAAATAGGCCGTGCGGCTATTTTTCATCTGCGCTGGACCCTGTAGCATGCGCACTACCACGATGTTTGCGATCTGTC
Source organism: Ambystoma mexicanum (assembly GCF_040938575.1). Taxonomy (NCBI): domain Eukaryota; kingdom Metazoa; phylum Chordata; class Amphibia; order Caudata; family Ambystomatidae; genus Ambystoma; species Ambystoma mexicanum. The sequence goes on along the minus strand of NC_090931.1, from coordinate 858,722,787 downwards.
GCGGCTGCTGCGTCAGTGAAACAAACGGAAGGGATGGTATTGGGGCACACCTTAATTCTGATGGTGCCACATGCCACAAACGTTCTATTAAATAGGACACAGACGCAACACTTCACCTCTGCTAGATTGACACGATATGAGATTATCTTGTTTGTGCCCCATATCCAAATTATGAGGTGTAGCGCTTTGAATCCTGCAGAATTAATGCCATTAACCATAACAGAAATTGGGAAGAATGAATCACCCCCCCACGATTGCTTAATGGTCACTGAGGAAGAAACCAAGGGGAGAGTTGATTTAAGTGATATTCCACAGAAAGAGCCAGATGGTGAGTTATTTTGTGACGGCTCATGTTTTAAATTACCAGATGGCACGACAACTGCCGCATACGCTATCACTACCCTAGAGAGTGTTGTAGAAAGTAAAAGAATCCCCTATAATTCAGCACAAGCTGCGGAAATAATAGCAGTAACCAGAGCCTGCGAGATTTCTGAAAATGTGAACGTGAATATATATACAGACAGTCAGTACACGTTTGGAGTGGTTCATAACTTTGGACGATTCTGGGCTGAGAGAGGGTTTCTGACATCACATGGTGCCAGAATTCAACATGGCCCTTTGATTGTACGATTGCTGTCTGCACTCACGTTTCCAAAGCACCTAGCAATAGTGAAATGCGAGGCACATAAAAAAGTAACATGCAAAATAGGAGAGGGAAACGCGTTTGCAGACAGGATTGCAAAACTAACTGCCACTGATTTAAATACCAAGATGATGACGGTTCAGGCAGAGGAAGTACCCTGTATGATAGAAGATGGAGTTGCGACTGTCAAAGAAATGCAGGCCGAGGCTACGGCCAATGAAATACAGGGATGGGCAGAGGGATCTGCGGAGTTGGATTTGGAGGGTTGTTGGGTGGACAAGGGAACTAGAAACTGGATGTTGTCAAATTCATATGTGACTGCAATGGTCACAATGGGCCACAGTCCTACGCACATCTGTGCCAAGAAAATGATACAGCACCTTTCTACAGTATGGCAGAATGCAAACATAAAAAAGAATGCAGAAAGGTTGGTGCAGAACTGTATCACGTATTTACAACACAATGTAGGAAAGGGAACAGTGACACCAACAGGAAGTTTTGGCCCGCCCTCCATGCCGTTTGAGGTAGTTCATTTTGATTTCATAGAGATGGAAAGGTGGCAAAACTTAAAATACGTCTTGCTGGTAATCTGTGCATTCAGTAAGTGGGTGGAGGCATATCCTTTAAAAGACTGCACAGCGATGAGTACGGCAAAAGTAATGTTGAAGGAGTATTTTTCCAGATTTGGCTTGCCCCGTGTCCTATGGTCCGATAATGGACCACATTTTGTGGGTGCAGTGGTGTTACAGATATGTCCAGGTCTCCAGATTGATAAGAGATTCCACAGTTCAAGGCATCCAAGTTCTGCCGGTCTTGTGGAGAGGCGCAATGGGATACTTAAATCAAAGATTAGCAAGATTTGTGCGGGAAGCAAGTTGAGTTGGGTGGATGCATTACCAATAGCACTATTATGCATGCGTAGGTCTGTACAGGCTAAAACTGAGCTCTCCCCATACGAGATCATAATGGGGAGGCTGGCAAATGTATGGTGCGCACCTCAGCCAAAACGACTCCGTGAGATAGAGCATCCTGTGCTTAGTACTTATTGTGGCCTTTTAATGCAGAAATTGCGTTTGATTCATCAGCAGGTGCAGGAGGCATTACCCGTGCGGTATACCAGTCCGGGGCACGCGCAGTAGCCAGGAGACTGGGTGCTGCTAAAAAACTTCGAAAGAAAGTCGTCATTAGCACCCAGGTGGCGCGGGCCCTATCAAGTACTTTTGGCAGCGCAAACGGCAATCCGGGTGGATGGAAGGAAGTTGTGGATCCATGCCAAGAAGATTCCAACTGCACTGAAAGTCTTGCCTGACACCGATGACTGGAAAGAGACAGCGGTCGCAGAGACAAAAAAAAATGTTGCCAGTGTGCAGCCACCTAATCTGCCAAAATATGAAGTGAAACTCGAAACAAAGCCCGAGACGATTGCCAAAGAGGGGGAAGGGCAAAGAGTGCCCCAACGTTGCCCAGCAGAATCGACATCACTGCTGACCGACGTGAAATCTGCCTTGCAAATACCAGCAGAAACAAATCGTGTACCCCTTTGGCGCCCACCAGCACTTGCCAGCACGCCAAAGACCGAATCTGCATTATTGGCGCGGCGCACACCAGCACCTGCAGAAGCGCCGCACGCTGACTTCAAGCCTGAATCTGAAAGTGCACCGGCACTGTTCACGGATCATACGATACCAGGAGCAAGGCGATACAACCTGCGGCCTCGGTAGACAAGGTGATCTGCATTCTTTTTCTTTTGGTGTTTATGTCAACCTCTGGTTCAGCTCATGGACGGAGAAGGAACCAGGGGTGTAGAGGAGAGAAGCGTGAGAATTGTGCAAGTCGGACAATTCAAGACTCGCGGCTCCTCGGTGCGATCATAAAAGTACATGTGTCCGGAACCAGAGCGGACAAGCTGGGCGCACATGATTCTATGGCAAGTGAGATAATTGATTAACAGTACATGTGTCCGGAACCAGAGCGGACAAGCTGGGCGCGCATGATACTGAGGCGAAAACTGATCAAAGGTCCTCTGAGCAGTATAAGAAGGGACAAGTGATCTCACCTAAAAACGAATAATCGAATACAGGCTAAAACAAAAAAAGGACAGGCAAAACTGAACTGGGAGAATTTCATTGAACTTACAGACATCAGAGCAAACGCGACGAAGAGAGATATCCACAACGAACTGTGATAAGGAAGAAGAAGGACGACGAGAAACATGCCGGGACCGGTTCCAGCCTCCTCCTGCACTAGCAATGCTGAAAATGAGTCAGTTATAAAGACTATAACTTATAAGAAAAACGCATGGTAAAACAAATGGTATGCTGACACTAACGATAATGATGTGCTTTATGAGCGTGGTAGCACCAATATCAACAGCCCTAATATTATGGTGGGTAGAAACAATACACCCATTAGAAATGTTTTTTACCAATAATTAATATCTCCACTACTGAAAGCCCGGTTCAGGTGATCACTTATACCCTACCCCCAATGGAAGAAAAACACAGGGAAGGTTTTGGGAATAATACATTATTATTAATCATGAACATGACACATGCAATCCTGAAGAAAACAAACTGCTGGGTATGTGCCCATTTACCACAGCATGCTGGGAAAGGAATAGGGTGGTATGTGCAGCCGTTACCATTAAGTTCTGCATGTAGTGCATCTTTAGGTGCAATGTTCTATGGGAAATGGAATGAGAGTAGTACGAGTCAATTAGACAGAACCAACATGAATGAGTTTGAGGAGATACTAATGAAGCCTGTGGGTTGTTCCATTTTCCATAAAGCACAAGTAATAGCCCCAGAGCCCACAAGGAAAAGCATGCGTAAAATAACACGACAAAATAGACGAGATAGATTGTCCCCGCCAGAAAAAACATCTGTAATGACGTTTCGTGTAAGAACAGAAGGGAACAAAGATGCGATTCCCCCATCTTACACAGTGAATTATAGCCCAAGAACTGTCCCGTTTTGGCTGAAAAAGAAAGGATCTTTTTCGGTCGGAACATATACTGGTTGTATGAATACAGTGGTACTAAAATGGGAAATAGAACCAGTATACGTAGGTGATCCAGTTTATTTTATATGTGGAGAGAAAGCATACCCTTGGCTGCCCAGAAACTGGGGAGGTACATGTTATCTTGGGCTATTGTTCCCAGGAGTATTCCTCTTGGAAACAGCAGCCATGGCCAAATTATCCAAAACTAGAGTCAAAAGGATTGACAATGGTGTTTTAATAGCAACTGATGTAGCAAAATCATTCGTTCCATTCTTAGGACAGATAGTGATCTCCTATAATATAAGGCAATTGTCCAGAATCCTAAGGAATACGATAAATACAACAGATATATTATTCAACATGACGTTGGAAGAAAGAGGAATCAGGTTAATGACGCTGCAAAATAGAATGGCTCTCGATGTAATCCTAGTTGATCGTGGGGGAATTTGCAAAATAGTGGGATCATGTTGCATTTATGTCGATGACTATTCCCCCACGATCTTTGAAGCAATAAAGAAAATGCACGTTCTAAGCTCTGAACTCCCCACGGGAGAAGGGAGCTGGGAAATAGGATCTTGGTTTTGGGGAATACTACGATCTTGGGGATGGAAGCTGGTCTCGATACTAGTAGTGGTGTTCGGAATATTCCTAACGTGTTGTTGTTGTATACATTGTTTACCCATAGTTTGTGCAGAGGTAACTTAGGGATGTACGGAAGGATGCATGCAAATGATAACAAAGAAAAAACAACCTCATGATCGAACTAGCCCAGACACAAATGAGATGAGAGTAATGAAAGAGTTGATGGCAATAGATATTACTGAAGGCAATGATGATCACGATAGCATGCGAGATTCAGATTCATCATCACTAGAGGAGGTTTCAATAAATAGATGAGACGTTTGGCATACGGCCAAAGGAGGGTTTATCAGTCTAGAAATCTAATTCGAGACCCACAAACGTATTTTGGTGGCCGTGGGCCAACTGTCTCATGCAAGATACGACAGAATATAGGTTTTTGAGTGATCTAATGAACAGCCATTTTGATGTAACAAGAATCGCCATTTTGTTTTTTAACCATTGCTCATTGCTTTCTGTTCCTATTGCTTCGCAGTATATTTTTCGTTTACACTGCTCGACTGAGGAACAATGCTGTCTGTATATGAAAGGACAAGGCCACAGGGCCGAGAGGATAACAAGAGTTTCGCTGAAACACAAACGTAGGCAGCGCCAGGAAGAATGCCCGGCTCCCTCCTTAATGTAGCCTTGAAGCAGAGCCACAGGGCATTTAATCATTTCACAGCTGCCAGCCAGTCTCGTTATATGGTAGAATATGTTAGAATAATACAGCTAAAGGCTTGAATTATGCTTTTCTAATGGCCCCCTTTGCTGAGCCCGCTAAGAGCATGTCGGCTCCCAGGACGCGAATAGCACCTGATAGATAGCAAGGTCCGGAATGTAACCCTCTCTGCATGTAGCTCGCTCCCAAGAACAGAAGCGCCACGTTCTATTCAATAACCAAAAGATGCCTACGCACTCACAAATTGCAAATTGTTACTAGAATAGATGTTTGAAGGTGTCATAGTGGCCGGAGATGTCCATCGTCACACCAAGTTCAAAGAAACCCAATGAAGCGGGGTATTAACCATGACATAGCTGATTGGTTGATATGCATTTTGTATATATGTAACTGATGTACGTAATTCGCTCTCTTGCGTCCCAGGAGGTCTAGAGATACACGTCGCGGGGCGTCGAGACCGAGTTGGCCAACTGAGACTTTTGCCTTGCAATAAAAACCCTAGCTTTGGGAATACAACCTCGTGTCTGGCGTCTCTATCGTGTGTGGTGACTCGCCTTGTTTCCATAGACGTCAGGGTCCCCTAGGAGCCCCTTTCAACTCCAGGTATAAACGAAGCTCAGCTTCAATACCTGGTTGAATGGAAAGGATATCCTCCTAGTGAAAGAACCTGGGAACCACTTTCTAAACTCAAGACCCCTCGACTACTCAGAAGATTTCACCTTATACACGCGGGCAAACCTGGTGGAACAGGTTTTCGGAGGAGGCATGCTGTCATGACCCACAGAACGCACCCCTTCTGGACTTCCTGGTCCTTGTCACGGCGGGGCTTGCATTCATTGATTCTCCCAACATGGCCGTATCACGTGACACACCTCGCACCAGCCTTCACGGCGGATGTAGTACGTTCCATAAATATGCCACGCCCCGCGGCCACGCGTGTCTCAATGCTATTGCGAAGTAGCGACCAGACATGTGCTCTGTAGCTCCCGGTATTGTTTCCCTTGCTTCTTCCACTCTAACCCAATTCTAGTCCCTTTCCTTCCTTTCTTGATTTCTGGACTCGTGTGCTAGTTGCGCACCCTGTTATTTCCTGGATTCCTGGACCCCTGCATCCCGGTACTTGAACGCACGCTGGAGTCGGAAAAGACTCATGCAGCCTTATTCAAGACTCGAGCAGTACGCAAGAAGGCATCGATCAAGAAATCCAGCAAGGATCGAACTCAAGTGAGAAGGGGGGAACTCCTTGACAGTCCAGGCCAAACTGGCTGTAGCCTTCCCAGTGACTGTATGTTATGGGTACACCGTGTGGGAGGGACCTGGGTGAATGGAGGGTGTGACCAATATGCACTTCTTGTTGTGGATGTCTGGTTTCCGGTGTGTGACACAATGACTGAGACAGCCTTGCCCGAAACTAGTATGAACGCAGTGTGGAGTGTTGAATGGCTGGGTACTTGTCCCAATACACATAACTTGTTTTGAGTGTCTGGAGAGAAGTGATTGGCCTGAATGCACTATGCACCTGATTGGCTGCCTGCCTGCATGAATGCCCTTCTGACCGATTGGTTGCCTGAGTGTGACCCAGCAGAATGCATGGGAGATCAGCTAGCATATGTGGGGGCCTCTCACTGCTAGAATTCGTGTTCAGAAGCTGAAGTCCAAACTACAAAGAGTAACTGGAGTAAAACTGAAGCTTAACCTTGAAGCCCTGCTGGAAGAGAAGAATTGCTGTTGCTCTTCTTCATCAATCTGAAAGCTGCTGTCTCTCCAAGGACTGACCCAGAGAGAACCTGGTAAGGCGCCCTCTTCCTGAGCTACAAGGGAGCTCCCTGGTAGACAGACCTACAACAGGCTGCTGACCGGAGACGGGGACTGCCGCGGAATCCCAAAGAGAAGCGCCCGGACTGTTGTCTGCCACTGTCACCGACCGCTGTCGCCGACCGGAGCCACCGTGCTCCCTTTGCCTAAGAACTCGATTCACGGATGTGCATGTCCGCACCGCCGCCCGCCTTATCCCACCAGAGAAGGCCAGGCCGTCAACGCGCCGAGGAGCATCTGTCGGTGGGTTTCCTGCTACCCAAAGACCACAGAGATGCCGACAACTCGACACCCTTGCTGGGCCACAGTTCTTCAAACTCTTTGCCGTTCTGAGCTATCAACATTGAGGTGCCCCACATGCCTCATCCTTGCAGGACGTCTACACTTCCCCATCGATGAGTACCGCTAGGAAAGAAGCTGCCACTTCACCCTCGTAGTTCACCCTGTTCTCCATCGGACGTTCAACGACCCGTGACTCCTGCCTTAAAGGGAGGGCACTCGAGAAGGGCCGTTGATTCCCCGACGAGCAACGCTACAACGCCAGGTACTTTGGGGTTGCAGAACTATTGGAAAGTCTCTTGTGAACAATATATGGACTGGGCTTGTGATAGATCTTTATTCCACAGGTTGCCCAGGTGGGGGATCTCCACATAGAACTGTGTCTAGGTATCGGGGCCAGTATTCTGCCAATTGTTCTAACTAACTGCTTTCCTCTTATATCTATTGTTAGTTTCCGTTACAAAGTGATTTGTCTGCCATTTAACAGTACAGTTGATCCACTTTAAAGAGATCTAATAGTAATTGTGGTACCAAGTAGAACTGTATATTTGCCATTATCGATAACCAAGTTCAAAGTGAGTTATCGTGACATTGTACATAACCTTGAATATTAATTATATGAAGACTGTGTTTTAACTAATACAGTGTGCGGACATTCCTTTGTGGGTGTTTGGGGACTACACTTGTACTTAAGAACCAGCCTGCATCACCTCCTGAGAAGCTAGGCCTTGATTGCTCGTCCATTGCTACCACAATAGAGAATCTTGGCTGGGGTCCTCTGTGCCTCTCCTCTACCATATTGAGAGCAGAAGTACAGACACCCCCCTCCTGTCTTTACAGTATGCCCTAAGGATCTGCAGCTAATTCCAGTGGAAAAGGGGAGTGTGAATGAAAATCTGGAATTTGAATTTCTCAGTTTAAAAAAAGAAGAAATATTAAAATGTATAATGTATGTTAAAATGAGTGTTCATATGGTTTTTTTTGTTCACTTGTCATCCTGTTTGAAGGTGGTATAAATGTACAAGGTTTAAATTTATCTAGGTTTTTAGAGCCTGTGGATGTATTGTCAAGAGTAAAAAGAAGTGTTGATGTTGATTTCTTGGATAATGGGGATGATGAAATAAATACCACAACAAATGCAGATGGTTTCACATTAGATAATATATGGTACAGTCATATGAGGAAACTTGGGGGAGAGAGATCAGTAGGATATTGCTACATTTACTCTCTCATCCCCCACACTTCTGGTGGCCCTATGGTGCTAATCCTAAATGAATTAAAATAGCAGATGCACTATGGCAGTTTAAAGAACAATCAGTTACAGCATCTGTTTTGCCTATCGATGAAGAATGTTCAGTTACAGATCATAAAGAGCAGAAAAATATTTGGTCTATACCAAGAGCCCAATTAAGTCTACTAGAGGCTATTTTTCGCAAAATTTGAAGGGAGAAAGGGATGAAGGGTCGCAGAGCTGTAGGAATGAGGGGATTCTCAGAAGGGGTGGCACGAATAAACTAAGAATGTGGGAATGTGGACAATGTTATTTGCAGCATCGGACATGGCTGAAAGAGCCAGAAATACCTGTTAAGATAAAGACACTTACCATTTTTCTCTGTGTTAATGGCACAGTCCCCAATGGCACAAATGGGAACTGCAGCCTACGCTTCGCATCGCTGATCTGGTTGGAGGTACAGCTACCCTTTTGGACGTGTTCTGGACATGTGGATCTTTTGCCTACAGGCATTTGACTCCAGTCTGGTGAGGTGTGTGCAGTTTCTATACACTCCACGTGCCAGTCCTCATGATCCCTGAGAAACATCAGGTTTCAGTTGAAGATAGCCCCTTTGCCATACTGCACTTATATGAGATTCTGCAGACAGAGGCTGATATATTTACCCCTAAATCCTTCACTAGCAGAAAAGGCGAAGGAAAAGGGCCCAAGGAAGATGGCCAAAACATGGGGGTCTAAAAGGCAGTAGTGGACAGACGGCCCCCCACCAACACATCAGTTTCTTCCCATTCAACTTGAGCCAGTTATTACACATCGATGCACCCACAGCTTCAAGGCAGGCACTGAATCTGGTCGCTGTCTCGACAAGAGAGAGATCTAAATGGACAAGAATCTGTGCCATCTGCTAAGAGTAACATTGGAAGTCGTGAGAGCAAATAAGCTTGGTAAAAGGTTGCATGTACATGTTAAACAAAACCGGGAAGATGGAAGAACCCCGAGGGACTCCAGATGTCAAGGCAATGGGCACAGAGCGAAAAGGAGGAAGAGGAAGATTGTTAGATCAGAGAGAAACAAAGAAAACCAGGAAAGAATGGCGGCCGTGTCAAGCAAGACAGCATGGTCGATGGTATCAAAGGTGGCAGATAATTCAAGTAACAAAGCACCAATGCGTGTTTCAGAGAAGCTCAGATCTGGCCAGTGAGAAAAATATTAACAGAATGTGTGACCAGAGGACCAATCTGGGGAAGACAGTCCTTCCACATAGAGGAAGACGGTCTAATGTGGATGTTGATTTCAATATATGGGTAGCCACCGATTTCCTCGGAAGTAAACACAGACCAGCAATGACCAGAAGGAGGGGTAGTGGCCACCACCTGAGAGGCCATAAAACCGAGTCCCGAGGAAAAGATGTTTCCTTGAATTTTGATTATCTTCTCAGTAAAATACAAGGAAAGTGAGTCACAGGGAGATTGGAACAAGCAAATAGGCTTAGATGGAACTGTAGATCGAGAATGAAAAATTTTAAAAAAGTCTTTGGGCTAGTTAATAAGAGTTGTCCGCGCGATAGGATTGGCAGGTTCATAATTTGTGCGCCATTTGGGTTCGACTTGCCTGCGTTGGAGGCAAAGAGCACAAAGGCAATCAGTAAACCAGGGCTCCGAAACCCGAGTTGTAGGTTTCATTGTTTTGAGAGGAGCAAGGTGGTCAGCGGTCGCAATCAGTGCTAGAGCAATGGTATTCAAATCAGGAGTCACAGAGCAATAAGCTTACAGCCGAGTAGAAATATCATCACAGGATAGAAAGCGCTGATTCCGGCAAGCAGTAAGGTGAGGCTTAGATACAGATTTAGAAGGGACCAGTTTCCAAGAGAATGGGATAATGGAGTGGTATGGCCAGGGCATAGGGAGTGCATAGCAGACATTAACATCGGATTTGGAAGCAAATAAAAGATCCAGTGTGTTACCCAATCGACGAGTAGGGCTGCTAACTGCTGTGAAAGGGCCAGTTCATTCATGGCAGAAATAAATCTAAGAGTCTTAATGCCAGCAGGATCATTAACTTTAAGATTTAAAAGCCCAAGCAAACAAGCGGTGGGCATGCTGAAGTTCTAAATCAGCCGCATATTTTAGAAAAGAGTCACACAAAGTAGAGTCTGGCCCTGGAGGACGATAAAACAATTAAAACTACGGTCTACATGGAGAATGCTAACATTGGTGGGTAAGAGCTGAACAATGGCAGGACCAGGAGTCTGACAGAACCAAGTTTCAGTGACCTATAGGAAAATTAGTGGAAGATGGGGCAAGCTGCGAAAGCTGGTAACGCGACTAAACAGGAGTAAGAACATTGGCAGAGGTTTCCCAAGGTGAAATAACGGGTGATCCGGGCACAGACAGGGTTGCCTTTAACACATCTTCAGTTTTCTTTGTAATGTCATGTGCAGCATCACTAAGGTATGCAATTCCACTGCTGCAAAGTGTGCACTGTTCAAAAACTCTGCACAACAGCTATAGTGTCAATATCCCTTCTGTCGGGAGCTAAACCCTCTTGTGCACACAATCCCATAATGTGGTCAGCATACTGGAACCTCCGAGTGGGCATGAGGGTAGTCTTTTCCAAATTGATTGTCAGGCAAAGAGTGTAAGGCAGCTTGACGACAAGATTGACCATTTTCACTACTTTAGAAGTAGTGGATGCACAAATTAGCCAATTTTCCAGGTAAACATGGATCCCCTGGCTTAGCAGCTGGTAGATCACAGCATCCATCATCTATGTAAACGCCCTTGGTGAGGAATATATGCTGAATAGTGGACCATGTGCTTATAGTCTGTGTATTGTGAATATTGAAAGCATACACATTTTCTGTGGGCATCCAAATAGGTATGTGTCTGCATGCATTCTTCAAATTCAGAGAGCAAATAAAAACCACTAGATGAGGGATGTCAATTTGCCCACGGTAGCCATCTTGAACTTGGCCAGAAAGCATTGGTTGAAGCTTGAGAGATGGAGGATCATCCTCCAACCTGACTTCTTGAGCTGCTCAAAACACAAACAAAAAAACATGAAATAGCCGTTTTGGGAGATTAGACATACCATCTCCATTGCATCCAACTTCAAGAGTTGCTGAAGTCCTTCTTCCATGTGTGATGAAATTTCTTGAAGGTGGTCTCAGCTTGTCTAATTGTATTGCCCCCCCCATGCTGAAATGTAGGATACCTGTCTGCCCAGTGGCATTTTATGCTGCTGGGACTGGTGGTGGGGAGGTGGGAGCTGTCAATCTTGGCCTTTTCAGCCTGGCTCAACATGGTGCTCAGGAAAGATTTTACTGTCCAAGGTACTTATTTTTGCTGAAGGTTCGGAACTCGGGCTTTGTATCCCCTACATTGAAAACGGGGCAGGAACCCGCCAAAACCTGATGAGGTCCTAGGGCCTCTCAGCTGTTCCAGTGCTGCAGGCTTAGAGTAGGCTAAAAGGCTTCTTGCCACGAGAGAGTGGGTTTTCTTTTTAGTAAACTCTTCAGTCCTCAGTGAAAGAGTCGGGCCATGTAAGGGCAGGACCACAACATTTTCCTGCACTTATGGTAAGAGCTTACTACTGCGAATCAGGCAACTCTGCGAGAATCCAGGCCCATTCATGAATGTGAGGGTGTCTGCTGGGGTGTCTGCGTGCCCCGGCGGCTGACTCCAGAACATCACAGGTAACCATACTAGCCTCCCGAAAACCTGAAAAGAACTGTTGCTGCCTGTCTCCATTTTTATTGGATGCAAACTCTTCCATCCCTCTACATAGATTATTGCATACTGCTAGTATGGTATCAGAGTTCACCTGCCTCAGATGTAGTGCACTGTTCAGGCAGATCTTTTTTCCATCCGTGCCGAGGGCATTCTCCACCTAGCCTGAAAGGGTAAGAGGGGGTGCCGGACCATGAACCACTGGTGGTAAGCACATTGACCTGCAACAGAGCAGCCAAAACACAGCCGAGTCAGGCAGTGATTTTGTGCTGATACACCGTGTCTTGGAAGGAGGTAGACTGTAAAGGGCATCCAAAGCCTTACTTATGGAACGTACCTTGCAACTTCATCCAGTTTTTCTTTGCCTCAGCAAGAATGTCTGGCTGTTGAGGGATACCCGTTTTTTTCTGGACTCTTTGTGAGGACCTCAGTCAAATCCCTGGTCTAAGGCAGGGCCTCTAGGATGGGCAGTTCCAGAAACTCCATGATTACCTCTACTTTCTTGCAGAATACACAGCTTGACTGAGGCATGTCATCATGTCCCTCTTCCTAAAGTTCAGCAGAGTCTGGCAGTTCAGTGGGAGGTTGTTATTTGGGATCCTATGGCATTTTGGGTATGGCTGTCTAGTATGGACTGGCTGTATGGAAGTGCCCGTTATAGGTGGATTTGTGGGCATTTGCGGTAGTCCCCCACTTGGTGTTGCCATATACAGCTTCCTGATGAGCGCTGACCAATGCACCCATGAAAGACTTGCTCTATCTGTTTAGGAGTCATGCTTGGAGGGGCTGAGGTGGCCGGTACTGTTGGTGGAATGATAATATTCTCTTGCACTGACATGTGGAGAATCTGGCCCCTTGATCGTTGTGCATCCTTCCACAGCTGAAACATGCCTCCTGCACGGTTTAACCATCCTCTTTACATGCATGCACAATGCTGTTTTAGCAAAATCAGGGTATTCTTCTGGCTACATTCCCAGCCACTCCACCAACAGGAGACGGGTGTCAGTCTTCCCTGTTTGGTTTGGGTTTCCGCACACCTAATCCACCCAAGGCCACCAGTGAACCCTCCAGTATGGGCACAGGGCAGATGAATATCTTTTTTTTGTTTCTTGTGCCTTTCTGTGGCATCTATGCAGGTAGCTGAATCAGCACGATGACCAACCTTGACACTGAAAAGGGCATGTTCTCCCCTCCTAGGATCCAGCTAATGGCAGCAGGTGTGGTCGCTGGTATGCCAGTGACAGCTAGTAGTGTCTTCACTCCTGTACCTGTGCTGCTTATTAACAAGGGGGGGTCCTGGGAGTCTACTAGGGGAATCCAGACGTGGACCCCTTGCTCACTATTCTTAGAGAGGCACAGCTCCACCCTACTGATGAGGTCCAACCAGACCGAAACACGTGACTGGGGTTGCCTTTGGTACTCTTGTTCAGAGGAGAATTGCCTAGCATTTCGGTGCTGGACTGCCCCAGGGCAGGACAAAGACTGATATGTTTGGGATATTTCTTCTCTGTGAAAGATAGTGAGCTAAAGACTCTAGGTAAGTCTCTCTTAACCAGGACTAATGTCTGGCAGAGGGACTCCCAGGACCCCCTTGTTAATTTGCCTGTGCTGTTTAGTTCGGGGTTCGAACATTGGGCCCACGTTGAGAGGAGCGTGCTCCTTCCTGTGTATGTCCTCCTCAGCACAGGCCTGGTTGAGGGGGTCTGCCTGCACAGTCAGGAGTTTTCTTCCTCCTATCTTGGGTGACTCACAGGTGCCCTGAGCAAAGGTACGCTGCATGCCTCTTCCAGGACCATAGTCCAGTATAGTGGTGCCAGGGAATTAGGCAATATGCAACCCCTTCAGCACGGGTGAAACCCCAGCAGGGTGTCCTCCACATGAGGTACCCTTGAAAAGAATTTTCCTTACCAGATACCTTTTCTTAGCTTTTGACGTCACAGTCTTCTACATCTTAAGGAGGTGGCTCGCCAACTCCTCCCACTGTGAAAGACTCTGAATGAGAGTTGCACCACACACATCACCGGAGTTCCAGGCGCGTGACCACCCTAAATGTGCTGGTCAGCAGAAGGAAAGCTCCATGTACAATCCACAGTGCTTGCACCTGTTGGGCATGTGACATGGGGAAGAAGAAAAAGAGAATGTATGCGCAACCTGGCGCTTCTGTAGCGGTTGGTCCTATCCCATCTGAATTAGGGAAAGGCACTGATAGATGTGTGCCGTGCGCATCGTGCTGGTGCTAGCAAGACAATTCTCAGTGTGGGCTGTACAGAAACAGGCGCTGGACCGACCCCCGTTCCCTGGGAGGTCCGAAGAGAGTGAAGGAAAGGGGACAGGACTAAGAGTATGGGAGTCAGAGCCAAAAACAGAAGTGCTGCAGGTTGCAAACCCCTGCCCTAGGCAAATCACTTTAGTCAAGACCTAACGAAATAATAAATACAATTATGAATGATCTAGAAGTATAATATGTCAATGCATGGGCCATCTGTACACCTATGGAGTGAAAAAGCTTGTAAGGATTCCAGCAAACGCAGAACAGAAACAGCCAAACAAATATGTAATCTTAAATATCAAAACACCGAACTTTAAAAAATACCACCGACCGATACATAATTTGTATTTATTTGAAGAACAGGGATGTCAACCAACTTTGATCAGAAATAACTTACTATAAACACATAAACAGGTGGCTGAGGCCTTCCCACGAAGGGTGCCTGCACAATACAATGAAGATGAGAACAAGTGGTGAGCCAGTTTAGGAGGGTGTAACAATAGGGGGACATATACCAGGGACAACGCAAAACAAACAGAAACATTATTTATATATAAGAAAGGGGACTGAACAGAAAAGCAAAATTCGCCCTCTCACAAGCACTGAACCCAACCGAAAGAAGAAATCCAGAAAGAGTCACAAATAAAAATAGATTACAAAACTCGAATAGCTAGGAAGGAAGCTAAGTTTAACTGGGCTCTCTGGGTTTCCCCTTTAGATGCAGCTAATACACATAAAGGCAAAACATTTTGGCATATTGTATGATCCGGAGTGAGACCAAAGAGTGAATGTATAACCAATAATATTCTACACCCTTAGCATCCTCCCCCCGCACGTCTGGCATGACTATTTCCAGTCTTTGTATCATATGGAGGAATTCCCCTCCACATCTGAAGAGGAAGCCCTGGAGAGACATAATCAGGAGACACAGAGGTAGTTAACTAGCGCAAGCAATTGCCCTCTCAACTTCAGAAGTAGGGAAAACCAGGCTATCTGCTCACAACATTCTGGCAAACCCCCAGACCTGTTTAAGAGCAATGGGGAAATTTGAGTCCCCTTTTCAATAAAGTTTTTTACTGAGGTTAATAGTCAGTACCCCCAAGCCCCATAACCCCCTGCAAACTACCTTTGAACTATAGACAGATTCCTCCAATTGAATCTCTGGTAAAGTATATTGTAAAATTAGGTTGCATCGACTTGAAGAATTGTAAGGAACTCATGGTGGAAGCAGGAAAGACAGACACAAGTGATCACAGTTCAAGAGTGTTTATTCAATTGTAAAGGAAGGTTGGAAAAATACCTAATCTAAACCTACATCTAAAATGGGAGCAAGCTACAACCATCAAATAATAAGGCAGTCCTAGTGGTGTCTTGTCAAATAAAAAGAGCCTATACTAATGTTAAAGTCTTCAATCAAGCAGTCCCACTAAGTCAGTGCCTTGTCTGGGATTGCTCAAGGGAAGCCCTTATTTATATATTTTTATGTCCAGTTCGTGTACTCTGGATGACAACCCTTATATAATACCCCTCTCTTAGAATCCTCCTGACCCCACTGAGCAAAGAAGTAAGTTTGTTTTGCAAATTGAAAAAGTTTATTTGAGAATTAAACAATATATATATATATATATATATCTATATCACACTTTTATGATAAATTAATAATTGATATCACACTTAGACATATGACAGTGAGTGATCAACAATGGATGATGTGATACTAGCACTGGGTAATTACTTAGGAGTAGTATAGAGGAGAAGGTAGCTGAGAATGCTTTATTTGGTACAAGGAAATACAAGGTGGAAAAGAAGCAACACAGGAATAAACTTGATATGATTTCAGCAAAACATAATATAATCACGTTTCCCCTTTTGGCAATTCACCCCCTCTCTATGCAATGTAAGGAGGTGGAAGTGACACACACAGTTCTTCCAGAATACAATCACAGTACAATCCCAATTCAGTTCCCCCCTAGCAAGCTTAGATCAACCGGGATGATTTTAAACACAGGCAAAGTACTTTAAAGGTGGTATGCAAAGAAGTGAAAAATATACTCAAATTGATTTTAATTCCCTATAGGAGGGTCAGGGTGAGTGATAGCTACTTTAAATTAGTTCAGGATCACTTTAGCAAAGCTCTATGAATGATTGTCAGGTTGCAAACGAATTTCAGCAAAGGAAAGCAAGGAGCTGCTATTTTTACAAGTGAAGAAATTGAGCCAAATCGCAAATTGCAGCAATTTTTCCGAGTGCGTCAAGAGCGATTACGGAAAAACTATAAGGAGTAGCAAGTCGGTTTTAGGTTCGTTGGAAAGCTTAGAATCTTATCTTTAAAATGACAGATTCAAGAGATACGGACGATTTAGTGCAGGGAGATTTTCAGAATTGAAATTACAGTTTCAGAATGACAGATGCGCTATGGAAGGTTTTGAATCAACAGGATGGACACGATTTCTGATGATGCAGTTCTAATAGGTTAAAATAGTTTGAATTAGATTATTTTAAATTAAGAGATTGGTTTTGAACAGGCCTCAGGATACACACTCCTAATTTTGGAAGGACTGGGCCTCGTAACGGATCTGGTCGGCGGGTTGGACTGGACTTCTGGCGATTTCCGGTACTGGTTCTCTGGTTCTGGTCTGGTCTGTGGTTCTGCTAGTGGTTCTGGATACAGAGTCTGGTCTGGTCTGTGGTTCTGGATTCAGCACTGCTTTCTGGGTCTCTGGTTCTGTTCTGGATACACAGGATTCTTAGCAAGCAGCAAACCGCACAGCCCAGCAGTTTTATTCTGATGTGCCCCTCAGAGATCTGGGGTAATCAGTTTGCAAACTTGTAAGGCCAGCTGAGAATACTTTAGCTTGCAGTAGGCCTTCTTGGTTCAAAGTTCTGTAGTCTATCTGGAGTCTGGAGTCTCTGGATGTGAAGTCTGAAGTCTGGATGTGAAGTTGTCTGTCAAAATGCTCCGCAAAAGTGAAAAAGAAAGTCCCTGTCTGGCTTCCAGTGGCTCTTTTTATGTGTTTTGAAAATGGGTGGGTTGGCTAATTCTGCATGCCCAACCCTCTCAAGATTTGAGAGGCCAAAGGATTCTTTGGTCCCTGATTTGAGAAAGGATAGTGTGTCAGAGTGATGTCAGCCATTTACGATCTATTGAAGAAACGCCCCTTTGCTTTTACCTTAGAAATCATTTTTCATAACTACACATATTTCCCAGATACACAGTTGTTTGACATTACATGTACATATTACAGATTACTTAAGGTACATTCTGGCCCAACTCTGAAATTCCTGGGGGCTTGCATTCAAAAATGAGAACTTATTTTCGTTTTTAGTTGATTTACCAATATCGGACGTTTACCAAAAATGGCACACATGTACACCACCTTTCTACCCATATTCCAGTAAATTTTCATTTTTCTAGCGTGAACCCCTTGTCTACAATCTCCAAAATTCATGGGGTTTTGCCTCAGAACATCGTACGGAATTGAGCTTAGACTCAAATGGTAGGTACAATTTCCATTTTAAGGATCTCCAAATTGCACATTCCTGTCATCTGGTTATAATTAATTATCAGTGTTTCTATAAAACATATATTTGCCTTCAATTGAATTCACAAAAAGTGTCTGGCCCGCCCCTACGAACTGGGGAAGTCAGGGATCACATGTCTCTTCTGCCAGGCAGAGCTCTGTTTACAGTCCATACCCAAATTAACATACCCCATTCAATGGCAAGAGTCTATTGTGTCGGCTGAGGTCAGCAGGCCGGGGGGCCACTCTGCATTTGGTTAGCATGTCCATGTGATCTCCTGGCTTCTTGTGTGTAGTTCTGAGGTGAGAAGGTTTCCAAGCCTTTTGCAATGTTAATTGAATCAGCCTGTCTTCAGGGAACAGCAGGTGTTTAAATTTTTGATTAACCAAAAAGGCTTTGAAGTTTCCAGCTGTCCCAGGAGGCTGGCAACTCCTGAAGTACAGTTCTACTGTCAGAGTTTAGACCGCTAGCGCCGGCTTGTGTCCAAAGCTGGTACTGCAGCACCCATTTTTTTTTTCGGAGTTGTCTTGAATTTGACAGGAGGATTTTGCTTGACAGCTCTAATCCTTGCTGCCATTGATTTGATGGGCATCCTTACAGTAGAGTGGTGATGTGGAACCCCCCTCAAGAAGGTTGAATCTTTAGAGTGGTCTTGTGCCCCTGATTTTAGCAACTTGTTGACATCAATAAAAACGGATTTTGAACAAATTGAAATGGACATTTTGAGCTTGCACTTCAGAGAAACAGCAGTGATTTCAAGGCGCTTTTGATCTAACAGGCACTGCTATTTTTCCTTTGGCACCACCTTTCACCCCTGGCGCTTCCGGTCCATCACGCTTGCACTGGTGGGTGGCAGGTTAGGCGACCATTTTGGTGTGCGCAAAACTCCGTGGTTCTCCTGGTTCTGGGATAGAATGATGGGCGGTGACAGCTCAATCCCCACATCTACCCAATCTATTGATTTAGTTTTGTTCTGGGATAGAATGATGGGCGGCGACAGCTCATCCCCACATCTACCCAGTCTATTGATTCAGTTTTTGTTGTCGCCTAATAATTCAACATGGGTCAAAACCCTTGACACTAAGAAAAACCTACTGCCAATCCTTACACTAAATACAAAGAAGAGTGTGGGATAATGTTCTCAAGAAAGAAAGTAGTGTACACAAATAATAAATCAGGATCTGATATCTGGGGGTCTCCCTTGCCCATGTTTTGAGCATGGTATAAGGTGAGATTCTGGAACACAGCTCATGCTCGAGCTTTACCAGCACGAGCCAATACTTCTGCTCTCCGCTATCAGGGCCTTTGGGGTTAAGTCTCTTTTCTACAAAAAGTATCTTGCCTCTGAGGACCTGATGTATCCAAAATAGTAAACAAAACATTCCTTCTCGTATGCACGTTGGGTGATGCCTTTTCACCACTGGCTCCTCATCTTCCGACCCTTCTCAATTTAGCCTCCCTCCGTTGGGTTCACTACGGCTTCTCAAACAATCTCTTCTGTGACACTCACAAATCTTTATGTCTTTTTAAACAGTTCACTGTAGACATCCCTCTGCCGGTTTCACTCTTGTCAATACACTGTACATTGGGACTTCTCCTTTTCATCGACATTTCTCTCTCGGTTTCATTCTTGCCAACTTTTGAAATTCACCCAGTGTGCGATTCACATCCCTTAGCTTTACCTTCATTTGCTGGTTAAAGACTTTTGATTGTACAGAGGATTTTGCTAGACCCCCATATGACCACTTAGACCCTCTTCTTGCGCCTTTCCCAAGGCCTTCTGGTAACAGTAGTTTTCACAATAGGGTAATCGCACAGAGTTTCCCGAGTGAGCACCCACATGGTGCCCGTCTCCTCTGTAGCTGGTTTCCCCCTCTCACATTAACAGTTCTTTGTACTTTCTTCAATTAGCCGCTTGCTACTTTTGTTCAACACAGTTCGGTTTCTTATCAGCTCTCCCCTCGACTCACCGGCTGTGATGAACCACTTGGATTTTCTTGTCTCTGGAGTGAAGGCCAGTACCCCAGTGGCAAGCATCTCTCCCCGGGTTGGTTATTAGCAGAGGAGGGCCCAGTGTACCGTTGACATCAGCTGCAACACACGCTGGCTATTGTTTGCGATCTTACGATTCCTTCTGTGGAGGTTTCACTAGCCTGGCTTGGAAAGGGGAAGGTTGCTTCTCCCTTTGTCACCCTGTCAGGCACCAAAAGCATAAGCAAAGCCATTGCTGTGCTCAAAGTCAGATTTGAAAGCCATTACATGACTACGGTACCAAAAGCCAAAGAAACAAGGAAGCATTTTTAAAAATGTCATATTACTAAGCACCTGGTCAAAACATGTCACAGGGGATTGTGATTAATCTAGCAACATGGTCACTGATTCTCTTGAGAGGAGCTTCTGCTATGTGGCCAGGGAAAGATAGAAGCTACCCGACTGACCGTGGTGTAGGCTATCTGGGGGAGGACCACGTGGGGGGGAAGATAAAACTCCAGAGGGATAAGAAAAAAACTGCACATCTTGCAGCGATCATTTCTAATGACATCCAGGTACCTTTATAACACACCTATATGGCTTATTGTAATGTATTTGAAGAACATCCAGGTATTCACAGTCAATCACCTTGTCCCCCCCCCCTTTTTAGTACTGAGACGAGGAAGAGGGAGGGAGCAATGAAGATGACAAGAAGCAGTAAACCAAAGCTGCAGTCTAGTCTATGGAAATAGTTCAGCAATGCCGGGAAGTTACAAACTGCCACAGCTGACAGACAATTGAGAAAGAGAGGCAGAGATGGAGCTGTTTGGTAACTTGTTGGAAATGAGCAAACCTTAAGCAGCAGCAGCAGCATTGAGGCCACCCCGAATGGCATGCATAGAAGCCAGAATGAATTAAGCTCACCGCTTGAGAGACTGAGCAGTGCGAGCCATGCAAAGCATGGGAAGGCAAAGCGAGGGCTAACCAGCTAACGGGACGCACTCTGAGTGAGCAAACTGAAGAGGACAGAGATGAAGAGACGCGAGAAACATCAAAGATGCTTGGTAGGCCCAGGGAAAGCGGATGGGTTACCGGGGCGCCTGAAAGTGTATGCCGTGTCACAGAAACAGCACGAGAGAGACACACAGTGAAGCCTCTGAAGAAACTGATACATTTGTGAACAATACCAAAAACTAGTTGATGACCCAATGCCTCAAATAAGAAATCAATGTGAAGGTGAATAGTATTGGAAAAAGGGCAGAGACTCAATGTTTGAAAGGAAGAGTAAATATTGAAACAAACTGTGCTAAGCATGAGTCAGTGACCCATTATTGGACAAATATTATTTAATGGATAAGAGGAAAAGTGATTCAAGAATGGAAACGACCTGGCAGGTTAGTCAACCAGGCAAGCTGTGAGTCTGTGACTCACATCCAAGAGAGATAAAAGAGACTCACTAATGTGATAGCATGGCAGGAGAGTAACCCAGGAGTGGGAAGAGAAACAATCTTGACTATGTGGAATAGTGGTGCAACATCCTGGCAGGAGAGTAAACCAGGAGTGTGAAATTGCAAGACTTTGAGAACCAAATATTAAAGGGAAGAATCATACCCCTTCTTTGATAATTGTTGAGAAAGTGGCAAATACCCTGGCAGGAGAGTATAACAGGGGTATAAGGAAGAATGACAATGGGAAAGGGGAAAACTATGCCCCTTTAAAGTCATTGGAAATATAGAGGAAGAGAATCTGAACATTGGAGAAAACTGTGTGTTTAGAGGAGGCTCAAGGGAAGGTTCACACCCCATGAAACAACTGTGAACTGTGATAAATCAACCTTTCAATTACCAGAGGAAATCTAGGGGAAGGGCAACCCCTTTACTGGTGGAACTTCATTCCTTTCTTTTTTACACCTTAAATATTTCTTTTTTTAAAACTCTGAGGAAAGGCTAGAAGTGTATAGTTCATAGAAATCCCATTGTGGGCACTATATTGAGTTTAGAGTGCAAGGGTCAGTTTAGGGTTGGAACACAGGACAGAGGATGATCTTTTGTTTAATATCCTCATACAGATTTACCTTAGTTTTTAGGGCTGGATAGGATTTTCCCCAACCTTATTATTATGTTGAATAAAAGTGTATAACCAATACCTAAGATGTCACCGTGTCTGTGTCTTACCCCTTTGTGCTTGGAAATACATATCCTTGCAAATTGCAAAGGCACATGAAGGAATTGTAGTTCCAACAGGTGCAAGTCAGTGGGCAGGCCCAATCCCTTTGCCAACTCTAGAGCTCCCAAATTGGCAGTCAATGTCCCATTTACAACCCAGGGAGGAGTGTAAAAGTGCTCATGACATGAAATGGCGTGGGAGTTAAAAATAGGTTGCAATAGGGCAGAAGAGGGGGAATTGAGGGAAGGCAGAGCAGGGAGAAGGAAAGGGACAGAGTAGGGCAAAAGAAGGGAGAGAAGGGAAAACATGCAGAGAAATGAAAGGAGAAGGAGGTGAAATGAGAAGAAAGAGGCAAACAGAGGGAGGAGAGTGAGAAGAGAAAGGTGAACATCTATCAGATGAAAGAAGAGAGTGAAAAAATATCTACAGGGAGCAAGAGATTAGAGGAGAGAGAACAACACTTAAATGAGAGCAAGAGTGCAAGAGAGGAAAGAAGGAAGTAGAGTATCTTAAAGAGTAGGGAAAAAGACAAGAACAAATATGAAAGGGGCATAGGAGAGAAAGTGAGGAGAGGATGCAATAAAAGGAGCAGGACAGGTGGGGAGTCGTAAAAGAGAAAGAGAACCGGTGGAACAAGGACATAGGAGGAAAATAAAGGAGGCAAAGTGAGGGAGGCCAACAGGATGCTGAGATTAGTTCAAAGCAGTGTTAAGGAACTGACACCTCCCACACTAAGGTTTTTCAGGGGCAATTCAGTCCAGTGAGGAGGTGAACAAAATACTACCCTTGGAGGTTCTGTCTATATTTAAGAGTCTGATGCCAGAGCCTTGTTAAGATGACCTAAGGCACCTAGGTGGTGGTACCTGGAGGCAGTCATATCCCAGGAGATCAACTTGACAATTAAAGATCTGAGGAGGCTAAAACGGATCACAGCAACATCCTGACAAAATATTATCAGTGGCAAGAAAATAAAAGAAGCGACTGTAAACACTTTAAAACAGGATCTGTGACTGTTTAACCCACACAGGGCGACACAGCTGATCTGGAATAGACTGCGACAATAAGAGAATAGAGAAACCACACGAAACATCACTATTTTTATTTTACTCCCAAACTCTTACCAAGGTTTCTTTTGTTTTTTTGTGGAAATAGGTTTATTATTTTCAAACAACTAATAAACATCAAATCTGGAAAATAAGGAGGCAAGGAATCAAGGTAGTGAATCTTAAAATTTGCACCATCCCGTTTCCCCCCCCCCCACCAGTGTCATGGCTGTGTCAGTACGCTTTTCCCCAGTCCTGCCATCATTTCCCTTCCCAGCTCCACAGCCAACGGCACTTCCAGGAGGGACAGTTTGCTGCAGTCCGATAAGAATCCCATGTCGTCATAGTTCCTGACCGGCTCCAGCCCATCCCTGAACCCCCTTGGTTGTCCTGTTATGCCCACTATTCCAGATCAACTTGTCACCTTGTCCCTAGAACTCACGCTACCCTCCCTCCACACCCCTTTCCCTCCCCCTAGGATCCCAGTATCCCCCCCTTCCCCAACTTCACTCAAGGCCCTCTCCCCAACCCCCCATTGCCACGTCATCCCATCTCTTCCCATAGTTCCCGTCCTCTCTATTCCTCATCATCATAGGTGGGGTGCCCGTTCCCGCCTGTTCCAGTTTCCCCTTGCTTCCTTCGTGTATCCACAGTCCTGCTTGCTTTCAAGGTGGTTTTAAATCCTTTGTAGATGCAAGCTCATTTAGCAACTGACTCCAATCCACCACCAACACACTTTCCCCTTCTAGGTCTCTGTGCTTGTTTAGGTAATCCATTTCTGCCATGCCCCAATGACGTACCTGGCGCAACCATCATTGCACTGATGGGCCGGCCACCCTTTTCCATTCTATCGCTATTCGCCTCTTGGCTAATATTACAAGGAATCGTGAGATCCTATTTCTGTTTTTGTGGCTCTTCACTCCCGGAAGTAGCCCCCACAGACACACCTCATGAGTGGACTCATATTTACCCCCTAATATGGCTTTCATTTTACTGACCACCTCTTCCCAATATTTCGCTACCAATGGGCAGCTCAAATCAATATGCCAGAAGCCAGCGTGTTCCCCTCTACACCTTGTGCATGCGTGCAATGCTGCATGGTTGAACTTGTGAATTATTTCCGGTGTCAGATATACTCTTTATAGGTAATATAACTGGGTGAGCTGGAATCAGGCATTCCTAGATTATTTCTTAACCTGCTCCCACATTCATGCCCACGGTTTTTCTGAGATAGGTGCTCCCAAGTCCCTCTCCCACTTTCTCGTAATGACCAGTTACCCATCCTCCCTTGCTGTGTGCAATATTCTATACACCCGTTATACCCTGCCCCTACCCTCCTCCAATCCTAGAAGTGTCTGCATCACTGTGTGTTCCTCCGGAATTCTCTCCTATAATGTCGCCATGCGTTTTACCACCTTGGCATATGTAAAGAAGTGGCCTTTTGTTATTTGGTATGTTTGTCTCCACTCCTCAAACGTCTGCATTTTCCCGTCCTTGAAGAGGGCCCTCACTGTGGCGCATTGCCTAGTCATTAAATCTTTGAGGCCCACACTCTGCAATTCCGTTCTAATGATGTTATCAAATCCAATCGGGAGTCCCTTACTATACATCAGTGTTACCTGTAATTTCTTCAGTAGCTTTGTCCATAACCCTGAAACGTTTTAAAAACCACTGTGTCCTCCTTGACGCCTATGATCCCCGCTCCTAGTAATTCTATTCCCTGTCTCCCTGGTGGCAACCCCCCCATTAAATTCCCCTTCCGGGCCAGTTTGCCATCTTGCTGTGCCTTGCAGTTGCGCCGCCATAAAGTATAGCTCAAAATCTGGCATGTTGAGCCGCCCTTCCTCTCTCTTACGACGTAGAATCCGCATGGCCACGCTGGCGCGCCCCATGATCCACAATAGTTCCCCCAACTTCTTGTCTAGCATCTTGAAAAATATCTTCTTTACTATGTACAGGATATTTGTGAAGTAATATAATAAACATGGGAGGACCACTATCTTGCAAAGTGCGATCCTACCCATTAGGGAAAGAGGTAGCTTCTTCCAGAATGCAACTGCTTCTTCTATCCGTGTGAGTGCTCTCCCGGTGTTATGGATGAATGTCTCCTCTACCTCGTGGTAAATTTGGATCCCCAGGTATTTAAGGGATTCCCATTCCCAACGAAGCCCCCCCGCATGAGAAGTCTTCCCCCCTCCTATCCCTTAGAGCCGCCAATGGGAATATCAATGATTTGTCCTTGTTTACCTGGAACCCCGACAATTTCCAGAAGTTCTATAGCACCTCTAGAATTACTGAAATGTTCTCCACCGGATTGTCCACATACAGCAGCACATCATCTGCGTAGAGTGAGATGCTGTGTGCCACCCCTTCTAGCAGTATGCCCGTTTCCACAATGTAATTAAGAAAGTACCTTGCCAGTGGTTCCAGCGCCAGGGCGAATATAATGGGAGAGACTGGGCACCCTTGCCTTGTACCCCGCTGTAGATTCCATCCGTGTGAGACCCACCCCCTGTTTTGACTCTGGCTGTAGGAGCATTGTATAATAACCGCAACCACCTCATCGTCTCCCCCATGCCGCATGCCTATAGTACCTTGAATAGCCATGGCCATTCCAGTGAGTCGAAAGCCTTGACTGCATCCATCGCTACCAAGGCCAATTCCCATTGCGAGTCTTTAACTAGCTCCATAACATGGTGCACTCTGCACAGGTTCATACTAGTGTCCCGTCCCTCTACAAATCCGCACTGGTCCCAATGTATCAGACCGGGCCACTCTCGCCAGCCTATTCACTATCACCTTGCCCAAAATGTTCATATCCACATTTAATAGAGATGGGCCTATATGAAGCACACTGTGGTGGATCTTCCCCCTTTTTAAACAAGACGGTAATCACTGCTTCTCTCATTGAATCCGGTAACAACCCCTTCTGGAGCGCATGGTCGTAGACCCGTTTCAATTGAGATATTAATAGGTCTGCAAACGTTCTGTAAACTCTCCTTGGAAGCCGTCACTGCCCTGTGCTATGTTAGTCTGCATTGAATTTATTGCCCCCATGATTTTGCCCTCCTCGAGGGGTGAATCCAAGCTATCCCTGTCCTCAATACCCAGCCTCGGCATCTGCACCAAGTCAAGCAAGTCTGAGGCTTCTTGGTCTGAGTATGTCTTCTCTGACTGCTGACTGGTACAACTGCTCATAATAACCCTGGAAGACCCCGTTTATTCCTTGGAGGAAGACTGGGTTTGCTCTCACACTGCGCACACAAAATCAAAATAGAAGCATAATTTGCTGATTATATTGAGTGATTTTAATCAACAATGTTGCAGCCTGACACGTGTTTCGAGCTTCATGCTCTTCTACTGAGGCTGTTTAGACAAAGTCTAGGTGAAAATAAATATTACACAATTTCAAAAACAATAGTAAAAATCGAACACAAACACCCAGAGCCAAAACACATGGAGCAAATAGGGTGTACCAACCCCAAGTAAAATAAATTAAGAAGTAGAAACAACCACAATGTCATAGTAATCGATTAGAAAGTTAACAGATAGTACATTTGGATTAACATGAGGTAAAAAGCATATTACCAATGGAGTGCGGCAATGTTTGTCAAAGGATATCAGGTTGATGAAGAGAAAAAAGAAAATAAATGAAGAACATTAATTGAGGAAAAAGGGTTGCAATGGTGATCAGCCAAAAATTACATGGGTAAAGCCCAAATTTTGTAAGGGTACCTTAATCTTGGTCAATCTGCAAATCTCGTGCTAATGGAAATAATTACGCAATGAATTAAATTGAATTAAAGATGAGTCAAAGGATAACGAAATTTAA
This sequence comes from Ambystoma mexicanum, assembly GCF_040938575.1. NCBI lineage: Eukaryota > Metazoa > Chordata > Amphibia > Caudata > Ambystomatidae > Ambystoma > Ambystoma mexicanum. The sequence goes on along the minus strand of NC_090931.1, from coordinate 858,695,988 downwards.
AAGACAAATAAAATGGGCTTACCAGGTTTTGAACCTAATAGTTTTAAATAGTATTACGTGGGCTCCCTATAAAGCAAGAAGAATATATGAAAAGGTATTTTACTTTGAAGAAAGGTAGAACTAATTTAAAAAACGCCAATTTGGCAGACATAACGAGCAAAAGTAGCACACATTTGAAAAAATATAATGGCAATGTACCAATAACTTGCAGTTGCACGGAGAATGTTTTTTGGTCAATCAGAGCAATGCTGAAATGTAGCCAAAGTCCGATTTGTAAACAAACCATAAAGAGAAAAAGAGCAAGGGAAAATCATCAATTAGCAAATTTGTTTGAATGTTGCCTCCGGCGGTCGTCTAGACAGACACAGAATTGATTAGGGTCCCCGTGTAGGTTAGGGTACATCTACAAACTAACTAAGCGATGACTTACCAGCGCGTCCGCTGCTAAATGTAATGAATGGAGCCGTTCGCGTGAGGTTCTGTGTCCATACTTGAATGGAAAAGAGAGGGGTGGCAATAGCAAAAAAGGTCAATTGCCAACCCAAACAGTACGATAGAGGGGCCGCCATATTGAACTAGTGTTGTACTCTGCAATTGTGCAGAAAAGAAGCAGTGCGGAATGCAATATATGAGAGAGTGGCAATAGTCATTAATAATCTTTAGAAGTATAATCAACCAGCCAATAGGGGAACCCATTTCGATAGATGGGTTATTGGAAGCAACGTGTGCATGTGGGAATTGTAAATTGTGGGCTGAATGTAACAAGGCCCATGAGATGCACATATTGAAGTAGCAACTGGGACATACAAAGCTGTCATGAGCGCTACTCCCGAGGAGCCAAGAGTGGCCCAGCGTCCCCGGAAGCAGGCTCATCATTCACACCCCCGGTTCCAGCAGACCCCTACAGGGGCCCTTTGGACCATGTCCTGGCGCCTCTGGCGCCAGGCTCATAAGGAACCACAGTCCCGGCGCCATGGGCCCCGGGCTCATATTCTTAAAGTGTGCAGTAGTGATTGGGTGGACTTACCTGTGGCAGACCATGCTGCATACTCACCTAGAACAATCCAAGCTGGGTGAAGTCCCAGCCACTGGCTGGGAGGGACCAATCCTCTGTTACAGGAACTCTTTTCTTACCTGTGTCGGGCTGATGCTAATCCTCTGACACTGGAACTCTTTTCTTACCTGGGTGAGGCTGGAGGAAGAATACGCACCAAAGCACTTCTCCACTATTTAAACCACGCCCGATAGAATTCACGTGCTTCGCGTTATTCTGCAACAGCAGCAGGACGCTCACCGAGTCAGCTCCTGCATTCCAGGTCCAGACTCACCCTCAGATTCTCGGGCAGCAACCTGTGGATGAAGAAAAGGCACCGGAACATCTTCTCACCAGAATTCAGCCACAAGAGTCCAGTCTCCGACAACCTGCAAATAAAGACATAAGGTTAGAAAACGGCAACACGCTCGCACCTGCGCTCGCTTACCTTATCCATCCGTGATCACACCGGAGTTCACCGCGGCCTTCGCTTCGGCAGCATCCCAGCACCTGGAAGACAAAAGACATTGTTAGTGGTGTCCGAGCCGAAGGGTTCGCAACTCAGTTATACTTACGCGCTTCTTCACACGCAGCAGCGGCAGCATCGCCCTCAGCATTTCGGCATCTGAAAGAAAGGAAAAGACATTATTAGAGGTGCCCATTTGGAAACGGCCACAATTCAGTTATACTTACGTGCCACCGCACGTGCAACAGCGGCGGCATCGCCCACAGCATCTCGGCACCTGAAAGACAGAAAAGGACATTATAAAAGGGTGCTCCTTCAGAAGCGGCCTCAGATCTTCTATACTCACGAGCCTCTTCTTGCACAGCAGTGGTGGTGTCGCCAACAGCTCCTCGGCACCTGAAGGACTATTACAAGCCACAAAAGGACACTGAGCCTAAACACTGAAATCATCCAGTGACGTAACTGGATTCCACGCGCCCCTGCACCAGCAGCAGGATCGAGAGCTCGGCTTTACTAAACCAAAGGTGAGAGTTCGTGGAGACCAGTCGAGAACCAAGAAGATGGAAAAGCAGAAGATTGGTGGGAGAACTTATCCAACCAGCTTGTAATTACCCCTTTTTCTTCCACCTGCAGAAAACTCACCTTACAAGCCACACAGTCAATATTCGGAGGTCCTGCCCAGAGCGTCTTCCGAGTTCTACGCCTCATCATGGTCATAGAAGCAACTGTAGCAGTCCAGTTTGGGTCAGCGCCTCCGTGGGAATCAGGTGAGCGTTACAGAACGCGAAGCCTACCCATAATCTCCTACCCAGGCGCTATGGAAACTTCCGACACAGACCAATTGGCCCAGTTGTTGGGGGAATTAAGAGCTGAAGTCCATGCTGCTCGCCAGGAAACGAACGCCCTTAAGAGGGAATTGATAATGTCAAAAGAACGAACTGACGATCTCGCCAGACAGTTATTACAGAGTCAAGCGGGGCAAACTCCTCTACCTAACTCAGGGGGGAATTATACCCCAGTTACTTCAACCAATCCCGTTCAAATCAACCTACCTGGAAATGTGCCATTGGCACCACCTGAACGCTTTTCTGGTGACCCTAATAGATTTGCAGTGTTTATAAATCAATGCCGACTGCACTTTCTTTGTAGACCCGCAGCCTTTCCAACTGACCAGGCCAAGGTAGCCTTTGTACTTTCGTATCTTAGCGGCAGCGCCGCTGATTGGTCGATCCCTCTGGTTACACAGGATGACCCAATTCTTCGCAACTTCTCAGCCTTCCAGGCGAGTATGGAGAGACTTTTTGCAAGACATTCCCAAGGGCAGGCCCTGGACAACAAACTCCTCTCCCTGCGACAGGGCAACCAGGACCTCTTAGCCTACATTGCATCTTTTAATAGGTTAATCGTGGAAACTATAGGTTAATCGAGGATAAAAGGATCACGCTATTTCACAGAGGTCTGCGTGGTGAACTTAAAGACGTCCTTGCCCAGGTCGTGAATCCTCCTCAGGACTGTTCGGAATATATTGATTTGGTGGTCCAATTGGATCATAGGCTCCAAAACAGAAAGGCGGACCGATCCAGGTTTGAAACCCGAGTATTCATGAAAACGCAAAGCAACGCCAAAGGGGTCGACACCGTTGAACCTATGCAGATTGGGGCCGTAAAGGGTCCCTTAACCCAGAAAGAGCGTGACAGAAGACGATAAATGCAATTGTGCCTCTATTGTGGAAACTCTGGACATTTTCTTCGAGATTGCCCGGTAAAACCACCTAAGAAGACAGTAGGAGCTTCTGACAAGAACTCTGAAAAGCCTGAGCCGGGAAACGACCTCGCCCGACAAGTGTAGAGGTCCGCTTGCCGAGCTTAAAAACCAGTTCTTTGACCTTGCACTTCATAATGCCTATGGTCCTCGTAAACCCAAAGCAACCAGAACGTTTCCATGCTATTAGGGCATACATTGATAGTGGAGCAATAGGAAATTACGTGGACCGCGAATTGGCTTCCAGGATGAACCTACCTCTTTGTCCAAAGGCGGTTAAAGATGTCATTACCACGGTGGATGGGACCGAAATCGCCTCTGGACCGGTAACCCATACCACTGCTGAAGTGACGTTACTAGGCCAAGACGGGCATCGGGAGGTAATTGTGTTCGACGTGATCAAGGCTCCTCAATTCCAAGTAATCCTAGGAATCCCTTGGTTGGAGAAACACAACCCTCAGATTGATTGGCGAGCAAAGACGATAATGTTCCCTGAGTGTGCACCAACCTGCTATCCACGACCCAGCATTGGCCTAGCGTCAGCAACGACTGACGGTCCACAATTACCTCAAGAGTATCGAGAGTTCCAAGATGTTTTTCAAAAGGAACAGGCTAACACCTTGCCACCTCACAGATCATACGATTGTCAGATAGATCTGCTACCCGGTGCAACTCCCCCTTGCAGTAGGATTTACGCCCTCACCGAGCCTGAGAACCTTCATCTGCGACAGTATTTAGACCAGTATCTGGCCAATGGCTTTATCCGTCCGTCAAAGTCTCCTGCATCCTCGGCTCTGTTCTTCGTACCAAAAAAAGAAGGTGACCTCAGAACCTGTATTGATTACCGTGCTCTGAATCAGATAACAGTAAAAAACAGATACCCCATACCTCTGATCCCGGAACTCCTCGACCAGGTGAAAAACGCCTGTATTTATACCAAGCTTGATCTCCGGGGAGCTTATCATTTGGTACGGATCAAGGAAGGTGACGAATGGAAGACGGCATTTTGCACTAAGTATGGGCTATTTGAATACCAAGTGATGCCCTTCGGACTATGCAATGCGCCGGCCGCCTTCCAATATTTCATGAATGACGTCCTCAGAGAGCTCATTGATGTCTGTGTTGTCGTCTACATAGATGACATTCTTGTGTACTCATCTTCGGAAGCTGATCATCGAAATCATGTTAGGGCGGTCCTTGAAAAACTTCGCCAACATAAACTCTTTGCCAAGCTCGAGAAATGTGCCTTTCATGTCACCGAGGTCGAATTTCTGGGATTTATTCTGACACCCAAAGGAGTCCACATGGACTCGAGAAAAGTTGACGCAATCCTCAAATGGCCATCTCCTACTTCCGTGAAAGGCGTTCAAAGCATGCTAGGCTTTGCCAATTTTTACCGCAGATTTATTCCAGAGTTTTCACGTGTGGTACAACCCATCACATCCCTCTTAAGAAAAAATAAGCGCTTTGAATGGTCTGCAGAAGCTGAACAAGCCTTCCAAGAGCGAAAGGCCAAGTTCACCTCGGCGCCAATACTGAAACACCCACGCCCGGATCTCCCTTACATCGTTGAAACCAACGCCTCCAGCTTAGCAATGGGAGCAGTTCTATCACAAAGGGATCCAGAGACTAACCAACTGCATCCTGTGGCGTTTTGGTCTCGAAAGTTCTCGGCGCCTGAGATTAATTACACCATCACGGACAAAGAGCTTTCAGCTATTAAATCCGCCTTTAAGGCCTGGCGGCATTATCTCCTCGGGGCCACACACACCGTTACGGTGATCACCGATCATCGAAATCTACAGTATCTGAAAACCGCCAAAGCTACATCCTCCAGACAGCTTCGCTGGGCTCTATTCTTTGCTGAATTTGACTTTGTGATCACTTACCGCCCGGGCAACAAGAACGGCAAAGCGGATGCTCTTTCCCGAATTGGAATGGGAGATAACGTTGTCAATCCCAAACCCGTACCAATAATTCCTGAACAAAGGATCTTGGGTCTGATTTCTTCGCAATCCATCGAGGATATTGAGGCAAAAACTAAACAACTTGTGACCCCATCAGACTTACAGAGCTGTTTACAAAGAGGAGAGAACTTCACCGTAAACAATGACTTGCCTTATTTCCAAGGGCGATTATTCCTACCACACGCCGATTTACAAAAACAGGTAATCTCCTGTTATCATGATTCATTAATGGAGGGTCACCCTGGCATCGCTAAAACCACAGAAAAAGTGAAGAGACACTTCTGGTGGCCTTCATGGAGAAAAGACATAAAAGAATTTGTGATGTCCTGTGGTGTGTGCGCTCAAAACAAGGGTCAAAAGAAAAGGCCGGCTGGTCTTCTGCAACCATTAGACATTCCACTGTGTCCCTGGCATACCCTTTCCATGGACTTCATCACAGACTTACCCTCTTGTTCCGGGTACAACACTATTCTCGTTATTGTGGATTTGTTTTCTAAAATGGCCCACTTCATTCCGCTAAAAGGCTTACCTTCAGCTTCAGTACTAGCCAGAGAATTCCTTGAAAACATTGTCCGGTTACACGGCTTCCCGTCGGTACTAATCTCTGATAGAGGAAGCCAGTTTATTTCTCACTTTTGGCGTAGTTGTTGTCGGTCAGCTCAAATCGATGTAAGACTTTCAACCAGCCATCACCCCCAGACCGACGGGCAAACCGAGAGAACAAACCAGACTCTCGAACAATATTTACGATGCATGCTTCAACAGTCTGAAAGCAACTGGAAGGACATCCTTTGGATAGCTGAATATGCATACAACAATTCAGTTCATTCGGGAACCGGGAAGAGTCCCTTCTACATCTTGTATGGAATTCATCCTCGAACCTCCAACCTCCTTCCTGTGGCAACTACTGGCATGTAAAACTGTGTTAACCGATGTAGATTTTCTGAAGGTTTTGGTCACAAACTGATTGTCCGAAATGCTAATTGTAAGGTCCAAAAAATGAATACTCGTAAAGCTGTATGTATGTGTAAAATGAGTGCCTCAATTGTTTGAATTAAGATAGGTGACAAATTCATTTAAGCATTCAATGGAACCCTGCCACACCAAAAACACATCATCAATATATCTCTTCCACATATAAATATGGGGTTTGAAAGATTGGTTTGAAAAAGCAATTTGTTGTTCATAATTATGCATAAAGATATTTGCAAGGGGAGGAGCATAGCTTGCCCCCATCACAATTCCAAATACATTGTCTGTAGTAGCTGTTGTTAAACAGAAACACATTATTAGAAAGAGCAACTGTTAGTAAGTCTTTGATCATTTCTATATGTTCAAAGAACGAGGCTGAGTGTGCTCTGAAAATGTAGTCAATACTGCTGATTGCTTGTTGGTGGTTAATAGAGGTGTAAAGGGCTTTAACATCAAGTGTAACCAAGATCAAATTAGGTAACTGATCAAGCATCTGAAGAATATGCATAGTATCACGGATGAAAGTTGGTATAGTGTTCACCAATGATGAAATACACTCATTGATATAGAGGGAGGTGGGCTCCAGAATATCACCACCGCCACTTAGGATTGGTCTCCCTTCTGGTATTTTGGTAAATGGTTTATGAATTTTGGGCAGAAAATACGCTGTTGGCATAGTCAGCCCTTCTACAATAAAAAATTGTTTTCCACATCAGTTAGTAGTCCTGCTGTATACCATTTGTCTACTACTGATTTGATGGTTGATCGAAGAGTGGTCGTGGGGTTACCGGGTAGGATTTCATAGCAACCCGGGGAGTTTAAATGAGTGAGACCCATTGTAATGTAATCAGCTTTGTCCATGATAACAACGTTGCCTCCCTTGTCTGCTTCCTTAATGATAATAGTGTCAATAGTGGCCAATTTGTGTAAAGCTAGTTGTTCTGAGCGTGAGAGGTTAAATTTGTTGCTTTTACGTTTGACTGAATCTTGGAGTTTGTGAATGTCATTGATTACCACTTGGTGAAACGTATCAATTAAATTATCCTTAGGAAATACAGGAGTAAATTTAGATTTGCATGAGAGTTCTTTAATTTTCAGACTCTGTTGTTGGATATTCAAGTCATGCAATAAATCCATGACATTTATGTTACAATAAAATTCACAATCATCAATAGACATCAGTACATGAGTGCTCAACATAGTTTGTAATGTGATGTTGGATGGTAGGGTTTCTTGGTGTTTACTTTTATAGTACTTAACTTGTGTCGCAAAAATGTTTTTTAACTTTAATTTGCGAATGAATTTGAAAAGGTCTCTCTGGATCTGGACATATTCATTAAATCCCGTTGGTGCAAAAGAAAGTGCTCAATTGAGGACTGCACGTTCATCAGAGGAAAGAGAATAGCTACTCAAATTATGAATCAAATCTATCTGGTTTGATTCTTGAGAGTCTGTTTGTACAATACCCGTGTGACTCTGCGTTGCGCAAGTGGGGCGTTTACGCCTGGTTGGTTGGCCACCCCTTGTGCCCCGAGGCTTGGGTCTGGGGTTGTAGTATTGGCGAGTGGAGGTAATTGGAACCAAACCTTTTTGGCTGCTGCTAATGCTGCTTGACGATTGCCTTTCTTGTATCTGCAAATTTGTTCTAAAAAAGGCGTGGGCTGAATAAATGGCGTTTGATCGCCTTCTGTTGACTCCAAATCATCAGAGGGATTAGTCTCAAGAATAGCTGAGACTGCATGAAGATCTGTTATAGAATTGCGTTTATCGCCATCACTCTCGGCATCAGAGCTCGCAGGAGATGATGCTAAGCTACTTGTGCGGGAGCAAGAGACTTGGTCATATTTCGGTTGATAGGTGTACACCCTATTATCACGATAGTCTCTGTCATCACGTGAGAACTTTTGTGATTTCCGTAATTTCACTTCATCTTGGTGTTTACGTAGACGAGCGTACAAGGTTTTATAATTCTTGTCTACAGTGGTACTAGGTGCATCAAAAAGGGCAATTTCTTCTTTCAAGGAGTCAATTTGAACAACAATTCTATCGTGTTCTCTCTTAGCGTGTTCTATCAATAACTTTAACATGTTATTTGAACTGGTTGTTAAATTGTTTTCCCAATCTGTTGCTAAATCGTTATCTAGGGGGTCTTCAAAGTCCTGTAGGATCAGTATACGGAGACCCCTGGGTATTTTATTTTCTTGTAGATAATGCGTGAGAGTGGTCTTTTCCCAAAATGTATTGATATCTCTGATGCTGAGTCTTTCCAATTTGATCCATTTGGATCAAAGATCATCTGATTCAGGTGTCATCCTCTTGAAAGGATTCAATGTTGAGCCCCTAGGGGCAAATAGAGCTTTGATATCATTATCTCTAGTCAAGATATATTCTGCAGTTGCAGCCATGTTGGCTATAAAGAGGGTAGATTGTATATAAAGCTGCCAAACTTGCTGCTGTACCACGGTGGTCTAGACCAGGCTTGTCCAACCTTTTTGAATGTGGGGCCGAAGCATTAACTTTTTGTCTCCCGGTGGGCCGGCGGGCCAAAAGTCAACACCCTCACCAAAAGCAGTATATTCAAAATCGATGGTGTGTGACCTTTGACACAATAGCATCACCGGCAGTGATAGCCATGCAGTCCCAAAGATAGCTTTTGGCGTCAGGGACAGTGATCAAAGGTTAGTTTCTTGTGATTCTTCCAGTGTGTATGTGTTGATATTTTTCTGAAATAGTGGGGGTGACCGAGCGTGGCGAGGGAGCTATAACGGTCTAGGGAGGGTTTGGGGGGACCCCCCCCCAAGATTTCTTTTCAAATATAGGGCAGAAATTGTGCATTTTACAGCAGGAAAAGTGCCAAAAAAAGCCATAAGTTTACAATCAGTTCTAAAGGGGAAAATGTACATTCCATGTCACCAACAGCAGACAAGAACATTGTAGAGCACAACACATTTTAATGATCAATGTGTCCACAGTTTAAGACAGCACGGTCACTGATGTAACACATTGGCATGCTGGTTGTGCCCAAAATATGCCTCTGTAGCAACATGTCTATGCCGGTTGTTCCCAATTTAGGCCAGCATTGTCCTGTACAAAGCATGATCGATGCTGCCTGAGCATGTGCAGTGTGCCCAATACATTTGCCAACTTATCTCTGTAATACACATTCATTACTTCTTTGTTAATGGTTGATGCTGCCAGTGCAGTGTGCCCAATACATATGGCAGCTTATCTCTGTAATACACATTCATTACTCTGTGGTCATGAAAGAAGCATAATCCCATTCAAAAGATAAAATATGGAAAATTGATCACCCAAAGGTGAACCCAATTGAAGACTACTCCCATCGTAGTCATAGGGCAAAGTAGGAGTTTGTCCAACCCCAGAAATAAAGGTTTTTCATATTGTACCTATTGTGTACGTGTTATACTTGTGATACCATGCCTCCCCTACACAACACACCACGCCACTTTGTTAGCAATGATTTTGTCATATAAATTAAGTAGAAAGACGCAGCGATGGGAAAAATGTGCCTAGCAATGCAAGCTTTCAATTTTCCATCAAACACCAAACTAAATTAATGGAAAACATTTGAAGCAAACAGAACCAATTCAGATAGCAAGAGATGAATGCTGGCCCTTATTCTCATAGGATGTGCGACAAGAAGAGGAAGGAATAGCAGAACAGGGTCAGAAGAGGAGAATCAAAATCCATATTTTGGCTGAAAAGAATCTTGTATTGAACAATACACCCTGTGTATCTCAGGATGATTTCAGAGAAAGCACCTTTCCACATACTATGCCTGAAGAGGCATCGGCGTGTGCCAAATATCCTGAAGGAGCACAAAGCATTCCACAGCATAGATAAGTTAAATGTAATGCTGAAAGCTCAAAGCACACACATCGCAGCAGTGAGCGCTCAACCCACTGAGCTATCATATTGGCTATAGTAAAATTAGCAATTATTCGGTAGTGGATACCATTAAACTGGTAACTGAGATTTAACAGCAGACCAGTTAAGTTCATCTGCAGGTCTGGTGCAAAGTTGGCCGCATGTCAAGCATGCATACATCTAATTTTCAGAGTTCAGAGGTTGGCAACATAGGGAAAGCAGCGCACTCACAGGACATCCACACCCATACAAATTAATAAATAAACCAGGCCATGGCCTGTGACTGCCTCTGGTGCCCTTGAGCACCAGAGGCAGTAACAGTGCTCCGCCACGGCCCAGAATTCGGGTCCACAGACCCGACACAACATTGAAAAAATAAATAAATAAACCAGGCCATGGCCTGTTACTGCCCCTGGTGCCCACTTCCAGGGGGCACCACAGGCAGTAACAGTGCTCTGCCACGGCCCGGTTTATTTATTTATTTGCTCAATGTTTGTCGGGTCCGTAGACCCGATTAATTTATTTATTTCTGTAATGCTGGCCAGACCCAGCATTACAGAAATAAATTAATTAATCGGGTCCATGGACCCGACAAAAATCGAGCAAATAAATAAATAAACCAGGCCATGGCCTGTACTGCCTCTGGTGCCCCCTGCCAGGGTGCACGAGAGGCAGTAACAGTGCTCTGCCACGGCCCGGTTTATTTATTTATTTGCTCAATGATTGTCGGGTCCGTAGACCTGATTAATTTATTTATTTCTGCAATGCTGGTCGGACCCAGCATTGCAGAAATGCATTAATTAATCGCGTCCAGGGACCCGACAAACATCAAGCAAATAAATAAATAAACCAGGCTATGGCCTCGCGGGCCACATGAAATGGCTCGGAGGGCCGCATTGTGGCCCGCGGGCCGTACGTTGGACAACCTTGGTCTAGACTGTAAACAAGAAAAGTGGCTGAAAAAGAACCTGGAGGGTACAGCGCACGGATGGCAAGTACCGGTGCTTGCTGGTGGGCTGCGGATGAGAGCGATAGTGGGAACCTGCTAAATTACCCACAAAATAAACAATGGAGGAAGACTGGGTTTGCTCTCACACTGCGCACACAAAATCAAAATAGAAGCATACTTTGCTGATTATATTGAGTGATTTTAATCAACATCTTTGACCCGTTTCAATTGAGAGACTAATAGGTCTGCAAACGTTCTGTAAACTCTCCTTGGAAGCCGTCACTGCCCTGTGCTTTGTTAGTCTGCATTGAATTGATTGCCCCCATGATTTTGCCCTCCTCGAGGGGTGACTCCAAGCTATCCCTGTCCTCAATACCCAGCCTCGGCATGTGCATCAAGTCAAGCAAGTCTGAGGCTTCTTGGTCTGAGTATGTCTTCTCTGACTGGTACAACTGCTCATAATAACCCTGCAAGACCCCGTTTATTCCTTGGAGGAAGACTGGGTTTGCTCTCACACTGAGCACACAAAATCAAAATAGAAGCATAATTTGCTGATTATATTGAGTGATTTTAATCAACAATGTTGCAGCCTGACACGTGTTTCGAGCTTCATGCTCTTCTACTGAGGCTGTTTAGACAAAGTGTAGGTGAAAATAAGTATTACACAATTTCAAAAACAATAGTAAAAATCGAACACAAACACCCAGAGCCAAAACACATGGAGCAAATAGGGTGTACCAACCCCAAGTAAAATAAATTAAGAAGCCGAAACAACCACAATGTCATAGTAATTGATTAGAAAGTTAACAGCTAGTACATTTGGATTAAACATGAGGTAAAAAGCATATTACCAATGGAGTGCGGCATTGTTTGCCAAAGGATATCAGTTTGATGAAGAGAAATAAGAAAATAAATGATTAATTGAGGAAAAAGGGTTGCAATGGTGATCAGCCAAAAAGTACATGGGTAAAGCCCAAATTTTGTAGGGGTACCTTAATCTTGGTCAATCTGCAAATCTCGTGCTAATGGAAATAATTACGCAATGAATTAAATTGAATTAAAGATGAGTCAAAGGATAACGAAATTTAAAAGACAAATAAAATGGGTTTACCAGGTTTTGAACCTTTAAATAGATTTAAATAGTACTATGTGGTCTCCCTATAAAGCAAGAAGAATATATGAAAAGGTATTTTATTTTGAAGAAAAGTAGAACTAATTTAAAAAACGACAATTTGGCAGACATAACGAGCAAAAGTAGCACATAATTAAATTTGAAAAAATATAATGGCAACGTACCAATAACTTGCAGTCGGAGAACGTTTTTTGGTCAATCCGAGCAATGCTGAAATGTAGCCAAAGTCCGATTTGTAAACAAACATAAAGAGAAAAAGAGCAAGGGAAAAGCATCAATTAGCAAATTGAATGTTGCCTCCGGCGGTCGTCTAGACAGACACAGAATTGATTAGGGTCCCCGTGTAGGTTAAGGTTCATCTACAAACTAACTAAGCAATGACTTACCAGCACGTCCGCTGCTAAATGAAATGAATGGAGCAGCTCGCATGAGGTTCTGTGTCCATACTTGAATGGAACATAGAGGGGTGGCAACAGCAAAAAAAGTCAATTGCCAACCCAAACAGTACGATAGAGGGGCCGCCATATTGAACTAGTGTTGTACTCTGCAATTGTGCAGAAAAGAAGCAGTGCGGAATGCAATATATGTGAGAGTGGCAATAGTCATTAATAATCTTTAGAAGTATAATCAACCAGCCAATAGGGGAACCCATTTGGATAGATGGGTTATTGGAAGCAACGTGTGCATGTGGGAATTGTAATTGTGGGCTGAATGTAACAAGGCCCATGAGATGCACATATTGAAGTAGCAACTGGGACATACAAAATCAAAAAGATCCAACATGCAAGAGGGGGAGCCAATTTGTGAATCATACATTGTATCAAAACCGATTACGTAACCGGATCAAAAATGAAAGTTGAAAAATCGTATGCCCACACATGCATTTATTGCCAGATCACCATTGTTACAAGTATATAATGATTCGAACCCTTAATTAGTGACATGTGACAAATCAAATACAAATCACATACAGTAGGGTTCTAAGGCATATGGGGTCACAGAAACACGGATAGTTCATAGTCTGTGTTTAGACCAAAATCAACGTTTATTCCTTGTTGCGATGACACTAGTTCCCCATTGGAGTCCAGGATCTGAGTGATTGACCTTTCCTGATTCTCTTGCTTTATCAACCAAGCCAGAAGACGCCCCGCCTTGTCACCTTCCCCATGGAGTTTGGTTGTGTATAGTGCCCTGTCAAATTGCTCTAGTCTAGTGAGTCTACGGCATCCCTGTGCGAAACTAGTTTCTCTGCCAGTGCTTCCCCACCTGTTGGCCCCCTTCCTGATCAATCTCCAGTAACCTGATTTCCCCCTCCAGGCATTTAACAGTGTTATCCAGCATTCCCTGGACCCCTACCGCTTGAGACATACATACCCCCCTGAGTGTCACTTTAAATGCCTCCCATTGTACTCCCACATCATTCACCCATCTCTCATTGAGTTCAAAGAATGACGTGATTGCCTCTCTCAAGATTTGCATTTTACCTATATCCCCCAACAGCCCTTGTCTCATGCGCCATAGCTTTAGATCAGGTCGGTTACCCCCCCCTTCCACCCTGATACGATATTGTTCTATCCAGTTATGTCGGATCTCGGAACTGATGGCAATGCTCCCTCCCCACGAAAAGGTAATCCAGTCTAGAGAACGACCTATGCACCCCCCGAGCGAAAGAAGTACCCCTTCTCCAATCCGTGTGTTTCCCTCCAGAGTTCTACTAGGTCCAGCCTTTCAACCACCTGCCTTGACACCTCTCTCGCCATTAGTTTCGCCCTGCCTCCTCTCCCTGTGCTTGCTACTTCTGGGTCTGTTGCACAGTTAAAATTCCCCCGCCAGATGTAGTCCTACCCGCTGGCTGCCTGTCAATTCCAGCACTGAGGTAAAGTAGGACTTGTCCATGTTCGGGGCATATGCGTTCGGTATTACCCAAATTGACCGAATACAATTGACCGAATGACCTAATTGGTCGAATTTTAATGGTCCTAATTAACCTTTTACACAATTGACCTTTTATTTTTTTTATATATATAGTGGGTTGGTTTTGTATTATAAATAATACAAGGGGTTTGGGTGGGGGATTACAGGGGGTTTTGGATTGGGTGGGGGGGTTGAGGGGGGTTTCCCCCAGATATATGTACTAATTGACCTTTATAATTCGGTCAATTGTGCAAAAGGTCAAATGTCATTCGGACAATTGTAACTCGGTCAATTCGTATACAACCAGGCGTTCACCACACAGATGTCCTGCCCTTCCCACTGGCCCGCTAAGTCTATCGTCCTACACTCTGTATCGCCCATTGTGCACTCCACCTGCAAAGGGATTCCAGGGGGCCACCCAGATCAGGACTCTTCTTGTGTATGTGGAGTATGAGGCCCCAAACACTTTGCCCCCCCCCCACTTTGTTTCGAGGCTCCCCAGTGCCTCCCTCTGAAGGTGTGTCTCCTGTAGTAGGGCTAATTGTATCCCTTGCCTCTTCAAGTATTGTTCCACCTTAATTCTCTTCCCTCTGTTCCCCAAGACCCGCACATTCCATGTGCCTATTCTAAGGTGGCTCCCACCCTTGTTATATTGGTGCTGCTTCCTTTCGGGTGCACCATGGTGTAGAGACCATTTGATCTGAAGCCTTCCACCTTGCAATCTGGTGAGCACTGAGGTCCGAACTGTTCCCAAACCCTAATAAGTAACTCTCCCCTAACTCCCCTCTCCCCCCTCCATTCCCTTCAACTCCCCAACTCTCTACCCATTCCACCCCCCTCCATTCCCTTCAACCTGTTTTAATCGGGCTGAACCTCCAACACGCATCTCTTGTCTGGTGCGTTGGGTGAGTCCTGATATTGGGGCTAACTGGAGTCTTTGCCTCTCTAGCCACCTTTACAACGCTCTGTCACCTGTTCCTCATGGTGAGCGTCGCCTCCTCCCTGTGCCTTCCGGGGGTGTCGAGTTTCGTGGTCAGAGTCCTCAATGTCCTCCTTCCCCCAGCTCGTACGTTTAGGATATCTCTCCTTCCCTATGTTGCTGATTGTCAGGTTCCAACCCTGTTTTCTTGGGATCCCTTGCATCCAACCATTTCCAGGCGTCTCTCGGTGAAGTGAATATGAAGGTATGGCCCCGTCCATTACCTTTAGCTTTGCCGGGAACATTGTCATGTAGCGCAGGTTTAATTCGCGCAGCCTTCGGCGGGCTGAGTTAAAGGCTCTCCTCTGTTTCTGTACCTCCTCATATAACCGACGGAGAAAGGGAATAAGGAGAGGGATAGTAGAGGGCGACCCGGCACTAGGCTGGGGGATGGACAAGCAAAGAGGGCAATGGAGGGAGCAGCACAGTAAAAAGGAGCATGGAAGGGGACAGGACACCAGAGGGGGGGCGTGGAAAAGGTCTGCTATCCACTCTAATGCTTCACCTACTCGTCCGTCGCTCGCCCACCAAGGTTTCTTTAGTTGAGTCCAACTTTTATTTTACTACACACAGAGACCTCCAGCGTCCTTACTCCTTCCTTGCTTCTACTGTGATAGAAATAAACACACGAGTAAATAAGAAAACCAGTTTTGTGTATCCTGTTAATTCCTTCGCCATTTCAGTCCTCACCTTTCCATGAAAGGGGAAATAAGGGGTTTAGTGATCTGTAGAAGTAGGACATTCTTTGTGTGGAGGAACCACATTACATGGCCAATACAGTAGTCCCCTTCCCTCAAAGTGGAGAACAAAGGCTCAGTGGTATGCAACAGCACGGGATTCTGAGTGGAGGGTACACACAATTGTTGGTTTAGTTTCTAAGCATTAACTTCTTCTGTAACCTTATTTCAGCTGAATGCCATAAAAGTTTCAAATCAACAAACAAAAACCGCATTTTTAACATCACATAACAATTCCAATACATTAATTAAACTAAGAAGCGTGCCAAGACATAGAATCAAATGTTCAGAGATGGCATCCGAACAGTGCGAGAAAAAAAGGAAAGGATAACAGTTACATCTGCGTGATGCTGCACCGGCCATTGGTGGCCATGGGCAAGGCAGGCCCGCTGGCCTTACCGCCAATGGGGCTGCATTCACTCCTGTCAAGACTGGCCCTGGTGGCATTTTTCCCCAAAGTAATGCACTCAGAACAATTGCGTAGCTAATACTCAGTATATCTCTGGCCACTTTAGGATCCAAAACTTAATCACAACAGAGTAAGGAGCATCTTTCCCCATTATAGCTACCCTACACAGTCCACAGTGTGCTCACTGGATACAAAGTTACACACCCTCAAAAAGCAGAGCCAGTTGAGGCATTTATTCCAGAGGGCTTTCCTGGGTTTGTGTCGATTAGATGATAGTTTGAGTACTCAATGGAGAAATATTGTCTGAGGGGAGAGGGCCCAATGAGTTTGTAGGATGATTTAAGCAATCGTTGAGGCAGCACATTCACTGACTGCACTGGTATCCTGGTTCCTCGAGGGTCCACTTGTCAATGGTCCTTGGAATATCCCATTGCCATTGAGGATGCCTGCTTTCATTGATGTCCTTCTAGACCCAGCATGGTGCCCACCATCTCCCTTATTGAAGTCGCAAGATTCACTACGGGTCGTTTGCACGGCAGATGCCGCTAGCTTTTGATAATTTGACTTGATCAAGACCCTACCCACTTACCGGATTGGCCGGCGGTTTCACTGTTTCTGCTCTCTTTCCAGCCATTTCCAGTAGAGACAGGAGCAGGCTTTTTTTTTTACAGGCGCCAGTTCAGACAGCAGTAGGCTACAGCAGTAGCAATTCACTGTTGCCCCTGAGCTCACTTTCCCTTGTTCTGCAGTAGCAATACTGATCGCTTCCCTTGTATTTGGTTGTGGGCTGGGTGCAATGTCTACTAAATTTGCATTAATTGCCACTGGTACATGTGCCAGGCTTCCTCGGGCGCTCTGCCTATGCAAACTGGTGACATGCAGGGTACTTGAGTAGACATATAATCAATAGATTCTGTAAACACTGCCGTGCCCTCACATCCGCTAAGAGGTAAGGCAATGTCCTGAGTCTGATTGCCGTGGTGCCACTTAGGTTTTGGCAAAGAAACAGCTTGAGCTCAGTTTTACATTAAGCTGTGGCTACTGGTGGCTCGGAGTTAGAATTAGGGAGGCCATACCAGGGGTGTTTGATGGGCACAGTGATGGGTTCAATAAGACTTGCAAGTCCAGGCTTACCCCCCGTAGATTCCAGACCGTGTCCACGGCATCGAGGCGGAGATCAATATTAGCCCCCCCATGGGATAGATTGTTTGGGGCGCCGGGTGTGCCAGATATACCATGTGTACCCAAAAACTGGTGGATTTAATTGATTAATAGGTAGGCATTCCCAAAGGAGACAGCAACATTGGGTATACTAGGGGCTAATGGGTCAACGTCAACTTGGGGTGCCAAAATAGTTGATCTGGTATTCAAAATTAGCTTACTCCTTTTTAGAGTTAGAATTTTCCATTTTGCCCTCAAACAAAGCCCTAGACCCAAGTCAAGCACGGGTTCATACACAGGGAGAGAAATAGATTCATGGGTGATAACCTATAAAGCTCAAAATTCTGGCATTATGATTGTAGGGAAAGCACAGAGTCAAGTGTCCAGGGGTCCCCAAAACAGCACTACTGCAATGTGAGGGCTTAATGGTTTGAAGCGACAGTGTAACAATGAATAGTGCATCAGTTATCTGCCAGCGGCCCAGGACAGCAGCATTTCCAACATCTATGTTACCTTCCTTGTTGTTCGTAGCCCCTCTCATTCCATTGCGGCAATAGAGTCCCACACTGCGGGGTGCAGGAAGCGAGGAACAACTCTCGTCAGCTTCTAGTTGTTTATGAACAGGTCTTCGGAACTGGCGCACAAAAATGGAGAAGCATCAGGGGGAACACACAGCCCCCCTGGGACACGCTACCATCCCCAGCGGGAAACCAACACCCTGTGCCCTTGATTCCCACAGGCTTCACCCTTACTGGGGAGCAGGGATCTTTTAAAGCAAGAGGCGGCAGTTGGGAGCGGCCGATAATGCAACAGCAGCAAAGCAGGAATCCTCATGAAGGGGCCAGCGGGATGCCAGAATCCTGAGCCCTTGTCTCCTGTGGGCATTAACTGCAAGAGTACCTGGTCCAGGTAGGAAGTCCACTACAGAGGACAAAAAAGCAACATTTAAGAAGAATCGAGAAATTTATCACCTGATGGTAGTTGAACTACTGTACAAATACTTCCTTCTATCATTTATTTCGCCGTGGAAAGCTATGTGTGAGAGAATGGCCAAGTAAGCTGCCTCAGGAGAGGAAGAAATTGAATTACCAAGAAACTCTGTCCAACTTAGGACAGTATATGTCACAGGGGTCCAAAAGGCATAGCTGCCTTGATCAAAGGATAAGAGATAATAAGAGATAATTTGAACATTGACCAGGGAAAAGAGAGTAAACCAAAAACTCTATAGAAGGAGTTACAGGACCGGGTACAGAAGGTGACGAATACTATCTAAAAATAGTCTATTAACTTTGCTGTGAAGAAGAACGTCTTTGAAAAAGAGACTGTCAGGAGAAGGGGAGACATTTTCCTTACTACATTTGCGATGATTAACATAGTGGTAGGGTCAGAGAGAATTAGTTTTTTTGGACAGCAGACTGTTTTTTTGTTTTGAGAGTCGCATAGTTCGTTAAATAGGCAGGAAATACCCTCATACCAAGGATGTCCATGAAAATAGAAAATGGAAAAATGACCATTTATTTTTTATAATGCAGGGGATGACCTCCCACCCATATCCCCTCCACCTTAATTAAAACCCGTGCCCCACCCCACACATTTTTTTTAAATGTCCCAAAATTTCGGAAAAAAAGATGCAGCCATTTTTCTGTATGTTTCTTCCGAACATTTCTGCAGATACCACAAGGCTAGATGGAGATAACCGTAACGCCAACTGCTCTCCAGCGTTCCGATTGCTTGCACCATACTCCCTAGGCTGGTGCTTTGGATACTGGCGCTGCTGTGTCTTGCGCATTGATGGGGTACTTGATATTGAACTACAGCTACTTTTGAATTTGGAAGTGAATGGCTTTTCAGGTACCGTTTTTCTCCCCACGAGTCTTATGCTTTTGCTATTACTATGTGTTAATGAGTCTGTGCCTATTTGTTTATTATGCCTGCTATGAAGAAACACTTGTCACGAAAAAAGACATTGTTCCGCTCTACGGTCAGTGACCCTGTCTTGACCATCCCAATGTATGGCCTCAGTTGCCAACCTTGGGGCAGTTTCCCCTGCCTCCCCTGCACCCAGTACAGACCGTTTTTCAGAGGTTTTAGCACTGTGTGCTCGTAGGAGGCAAAGATTATGTTTGGGGAAAAACAGACATGTCTCTTGATACTATTGGGGCCTCTGGGGGGATCACTGTTGTGAATAATGATATTAAGGAGCTGTCTGTTCAAGTAAACAATCTTGCTACTTTAGTCGCCATTAAGGAGGATACCCAGCCATTGCTGGAGTTAGGGGGAAGTCCGCAGGAGCAGTACTCGCCTCATCAATGGATGCTGGTTAAGACTAAAATCTCCACAGAACTGAACATGTGTAATTATTTCTCTGATATATGTAAATGGGCAGACTTAGTGGATAGGGGTGTTGAGAAATTTCAGCTGGTGAAGATGGATCAGTCTTGTCAAACTGAAAATCCACAACCATCCTTAACAACTCAACATGTGGGTAAAGTGGATAACTCTTGTTAGACAGATTGTCTATTGGAAAGAAATAGACAACATTTCACAAGGCACACAGCATAAATATGGTTTCTGGGTCTTGAAATGTTCATGTACCCCCGTGGCCACATCCTCTCTGCCTATAGAACTAAATATACAACTGCCGCCTGTTACATTCCTTCCTCTTGTTGATGTAGGTACATTTAAACCAGCGTTTGCCAATCGATCCGTAAAGTGTGGAACCCTCCCATCTTTTTGTGGAAGCCTGTGAATAAGGAAATCACAAATGCCAGCGTTTAAATCCTTAAAAGACTTTATCATGGATCACAGGAATTTTGTTATTACCAACGTTGAGAAACCATGTGGGAAAGAATCGCGAGAGGCCCTACATAATAAAGTATTGGCATGGCTTCGCCAAAGGACCGGACCGGGATGGTTAGAAGTTCGGACCTGAAGGTTCTACGTAGATTGGAGATTGACAATGTGTATGCCCAGGACAACAGGGACTGTGTCTTGGTAGGATATGGGTCCAGCAACTTAGCATAATTTTTAAGTACTTGCCGGTATCTACCCAACGGTTCTTCTAACTCAAATCTTATAGTTGACTAAATCCAAGATTATATTTTTGTTGTAAAGGACTTCCTTTATTATGAAGACCCAATGTCTTTGTTTGCCTTACATATTTGTATGTGTTTAGCGCCCTGATGCCTGTAGGCTATCAGCGCTTAAGAAATAAATAAATGAGATAGATGGGCATTATTCATCTAGTTTAATAAAATATTCTCAGGAAAGGTCAACATCGTGCCCATGTCCTTCTGGCCCACCACAGAGGACAGAGTGTGTGGAATAGTTATAGAGTAAAAGATATACTAGTAGTGGGAGTTAGTAGTGGAGATAGTAGTTGTAACAGACGTGAAGAATAAGACTAGAGGGAAGATGGGCTGTAGGGTGATAGTGTAAATAACCAAGTAGGAATAATAGAAGAGGGAGAATAGTAAGAGTGAGAGGGTTTGGTAGAATAGAAGGGGTGGTAGGAGCAGAGAGATTATAAAAGAAGAGGAAGGCAGGAGAAGATAACAGCGCAGGTAGACGTAGAGGAGAAGTTTGAGGTAAGATCGATAGAAAAGGAGGAAGAAGAAGCAAGAACACAAAGGTTGGGGGGGAAGGGGTAGTGAGAGATCAGAGGGATTGGGACATGGTGGGAGAAGTACATTGCGATACCCAGTGTAGAGGGGGTCAGTTGAGACTGTGTGTGCAAGGAGAGCAAGTGGCCCTGAGCGGCAGAAGACACCACCGTTATATCCCCAGAATACTAAGCAGGATAGGCCAGGGGAAGACTAGAAGGTTCCTACGGAGTCAGTCAGCCATCACATTAGGGAAACCGTCATCAGCCTGAATCAGAACATCAGACAGATATGTGTGGCGTTGGGCCAGCAAAGAACATCCATTTATTGGGGCCTGGGTTAGGGAGTTGAGTAGATGGCTGGGGAAGCAATAGCGAGAAAGGAACGGCCCTAGCACCAAACATCCCCTAAGAACCAGGTAGATCCTAAAGACCATTTTTAAGAAGCCTCAACCATGTATTCATTGTACATATCAACAATAAACACCATTGGACTTTGACAGCGTTGGAGTGGTTATTTGTGGTGGGCTTCCATGCCACATCTACTAAATGGCAATGGAGTCATTTGCGACCAATAAGTCACTACTTAATAGAATGGATGCACCATGATAAACGTTTGTTTTTTCACCCAATGAACTCTGGATGTAATGCCCACCTGTACATGGGGATGAGATGTTATTTATTATTTTTATGACATGCTTATGTAACTTTTCTTTACGTAAAATTCAATTAGTTAACTTCCTAAAATCATAGGAGCAAATTCACAAATACATACTAACACGATTGACAATGAAGTTACCAGGAGTGGCGGTAGAGTCAAATGTGCTCCAAGGTGGGGGCCGAAGCTCTATATGCGATTACGCGTGATGTAGGGAGGCAGCTGAAGAGCAGTACTGTCACACACATCTCCATTCAGATCTACATGCACCTGCAGTCATACTAGCATGCATGCATCCACTTTCAATCCAGCTCTCACAGAGTCAGCGCACACACACATACCTTCAATAGACCTTACTAGTGGTGCCCACCCTAATGTCTTTATCCTCGCTGGCGTCTGCACCCAGCAAGGCCCAGGAGGTTGGCTGTCCACGGACACAGTTCTCTTGGGTGCCACCATGATAATTTCACCACGCATACGTGGTGGCTCAGCTCCTGTGGTGTATGCCAGCCTTGAGCGTCTCCATGGCCCTTTCCCCATTTGGCTTGACTAGTCTCCCTTTTTCATCTATTTCCGCCTGGTCTCCTCCTATTCCCTCCTCTACTGCCAACCTGCTCTCAATTGGATCTTGCCCCTTCCTTGTCCTGCATCTGTTCTAGATTCCTGTTGGTACTAGTTCCTTTCCACATCGTTATTGTTGCATGTCTGCTACCGCTTCAGTTGGATTCCTGACAACATCCCTCAGAGCCTCCACCTCCATCATTTAGCAAGAACATTCTTCTTCCCCAGTCAATGTTCATACTGTTCTTGCATCACGGTAATCAGGGGAAGCAACCACGTGGTGTGTGGAGTTGGTCCGGTATCACCGGGGATCCATGATGTTGGGGCAGCAGCCCCGGCTTCCCGTGACGGATAAGGTGACTGTCAGAGTGGCTGTCAAATCAAAAGTGTACACGGTCCTGTGCCAAGAAAACCTTAACCCTATCCCTTACACTAAACTATAAAATACAGCATCCGTGTTCTTGTCCCGTGAGAATGACTCCCTTCTCCTAGGTATAGGGTGCTTGGCTTGTCAAAGCCCGTTTTTACAGTCTTGTGTCTCAGATCAGGTGTATGATAAAGTTCTCAACACAACTTTTATTCTCCTTCTGGATGATCCAGGAGAATGCCTCCCTTCTCCTGTCATTTGGTTTCACACAGCCAGGGGTAATGTCACCCTTCCCCAGGATTGGTAAAGTTCTCAACACAACATTTTATACTCTTTCTGGATGGACCACAAGAAGGTCTCACTTCTCCTGGTGTTGGGTTTCACAGTCTGCAGGAATGGCTCCCTTCCCCAGACTGCTGGACTTTCCTACTAGTCCAGTTTACCAAGAGAATGGCTCAGGCCTCCTGGCGTCAGTTACAACCAGGGGGAATGACTCCCTTCTCCGTCACTTGATCTCTACGCTTTTGGAGGGCTGCACTACCCTTGCTACTCTCCTTATTTGATTTGTCTTTCTTGGCATACTTCCCTGCTAAGAATTGCAATGACGAAGAGGACTCATGTTGCTCTTGTATTTGGGGGTCCAGACCCTGGTTTCTCTTTTTGTTTGCTCTGGCCAACTTGGCTCACTCTCCTGCCACTTACTGCGACAAGGAAGATAACTCGTAGTTTAGGGAGGGTGTCTAACCCTCATTTAGTTGTCAAGGGGCTTCTCTCTACCCATATTGTGAGGGACACTCGCTCGCGGATGCTCTCGCTTGTGGAGGGTATCTAGCGCTTCTCGGATTGTCCTTGGATCCTTCCTGCCACTGTTGTGAGGGATTCTCCCTCCCTGCGTCTCTTTAATATGCTCAGGGTCTTCGCGCCTTCTCTGGAGGTTGCAGGATTTATTCTGCCATGGTGATGAGGAAGAGGGGATTTGTATGCCTCCTGTCCCAGCCACCTAAGCATAGTGCTTGCCCAGAGGCTGTAGGACAACCGCCTACATCCTCTTATTGAGCTGCCCAACATCCCTTCCAGATCTCCTGTACCACCCCTTACCCTTTCTGGGGTCTCAGCACGTCTCCAGGTCTTCCTGGGCCAGCAAGCATTCAATTCTGCTTCTGCGGTGTCTCGTTTCCTCTGTGGCTCAGTGACGGCATTCCCGGTTTCCATCCGTGTTCCTTCCTCCTTTCGGCAGCACAGAGCAAAGGTCTGCTCCTGTAAACTCTCCAACCATAAGACGTGGCCGACCGCCAGGGTCCTTGGAGCGCTCTCCTTCCGGATCGGTAATGCGTATTTGAATCTCCCCCGCTTGCTGATCAGCACACCTGCAACCTTGGGTGGCTGCCTGTAACAGTCTCCATGTGCTTAGTCCATTATCGATCTTTACACAATATTGCCAGCTGTCCCTAGGCTAATTAGTCCTTTCTTTCTTTCGTGGGTCCCATCATTACTCCACAGGGTCTGCTCGCCCCAGCATTTAGTTTACATGGGCTCATGTGGTTCCTCTTTGTCCCAGTTCTTTCATGGATCTCTAGTTATTCAGCTTCACCACAGTACATGGGTCTACTGCAAATATAGAATGTAGAAGAGTAAAGAGGAGCTGGAGTACGCGGGGTTCAGATGTGTTCATAAGGGATGTACCTTTGATGGTCGTCCTTATCCACGGAGGAAGGAGTACCTCCCGCCTTTTACAACCCCCCCAGGGGGACTACCAGGTAGCAGCCTCACCTCCCTGCCCTCATGGAAGGGGTTCCACCTTGGGGAGAAGTGACAACGCCTAGTGCTTCGTCCCACAGGTCTTCTATGCCAGCAATGAGAAAGTGCAAAATGAAGTGCAGGTCATTCCTACGTATTGAGAGCCTGAGCATTACACGCCATTATGCCACCAGGCACTCACACTGAGTGATGGCAGGCCACAGCATGGGGCTTAGACCCAGCATCAAAAGTGCAGAGCAAGGAATCGTTTTGTTTGAGGGCCATCCATAAGTGGAGTAGAGGGGGAGAACTATTTTTGGTTGCCCACACCCAGAAGCCCTGATCCCTCCCTCTAGTCGCCTCTGCCCACATGCATGCCCCACCCCACATACATTCACACCCATATGCCCCATCCCACATTCAGACTTGCATGCCGCATTCTTCCCTGCCTTTTCCATCAATATCCAGATGCCCCATCCCTTCCTTCAAACCCAGATGCCAATCCCTTTCCTTTTAAACACATGCTGCACATTCACATGCCACCAATCATCCCACCAGGCCCAAGTGCTAAATCCGTCCCTCCAAGCCCAGCCACCACCATCCCTCCCTCCGGACTTGTATACACGCCCTCCATGCCCCCACTCACAAACAGATACCCCAGGCCTACGAGCCCCCATTCACACTTGGATGCCCCATCTCTCCTTCCAAACATACGTTCCAGACTCAAACGCAACTATCCCACCTCTGGACCCACATACACCAAGATGCTCCATCCCTCTCTCCAGAGCCACACCCAGATGATTAACCTCTACCACCAGACTCAAAAACAGATGGCACCATCGTCCCGTCTCTTGACCCAAACCGGGATTACTCCAGCCTTTCCTCGACACCTACATGCTCCCACCCCTTCCATAGGCCATCATTCTTCTCCCCTGACCTACATACCCCATCCCTCCATTCACACTGATGCCCCCATCCTTCCCACCAGAGTGACCCAGCCCTCACTCAGACCCACATGCCCCATCATTCTCTGACATGTGCCCATTAAATGCCCGTCTCTCCATTCCAGATCCACAATGCCCCCCTCTTATCCAGACCCCACCAAGATGCCCTATCCCTCCTCCTAAAACCATACCATTCAGACTGTTAGGATGTCCCTCCCTTGTAAGAACCTGCTTTTCCCTCTTACTTCCTGATGTGTTCCCTGTCCCTCATGGTGTCTGTATGTGTGATGTCATCAGCGGAATGTTTGGATGTGCTTGAGATCCAGAATGGTTCACCTGTAGCAGTTACCATGCTATAGCCTGGGTGGTGGGAGCCAGTGGGCTCCATTCCCTCAGCTCCCTTCCCATCTCCTGTGATTGATGTACCCGATTGAAGACTGAGTAAAGGAGCTTACAGAAACTACCTGCTGCATCAAGTGTACTTTCAATCTGAACAACTGGCGAAAAGCTGGTCTCGGGACGGACCCAGGCAGAGGAAGAAGTACAAAGAAGAGACAGGTACCTGTGAGAATGAGGAAGGAGATAGTAAACTGCTGCAGGGGGTAGAGGGGTGGAAGTGCACGAGGAAGGCGCTGAAAGAGTTTGAAGGATGTGGGAGACCCACTACTCCCGAGGCAAGTGTCCCACCACCCAGGGCATGGAGAAGGAGCTATGCTGGCAGGAGAGAGACATCTGAGCTACAGTGATAGTGCCAAGAGAGACTTCGCAATGCTGGTATTGATTTACTGGACTAGCAGTAGGCACCGCGCTTCACTCATAGTGAAGACGAGTGGCCCTCTAGGGAGAGTAAAAAGGTCTCTGCTTAAATCTGGTACGCTTTGTTTAGACTCTAGCACTGTGTTATAGCTAGACATGGGTCCCACCTGCGGAGTCACTCAGCACAAGCACTAGAAGAGCAGAGCACAGTAATGTCGCCGGAGTGCAAAAGACTGAAGGCGGCATATTTATAACTTACTGCCAGAGCTAGTGCAGGTGGGCAATGAATGTGGGGGTTAGTGCCTCACCGTGTTGATGGTTGTTCCGACGGTTGGCTATGGGAGCTCTGCTGCGCTCAGTTGTCAGCCCAGCAATGGTGACGTGAGCTGGTTGCTGTGGGCAAACATCTTCAGGTTTGGCATTCCATAGCCCTTAAAATTGAAGGGCATCATCAAAGTGGGTGGGACGCTTCCCACAGCGCACCCCGGGGCATTGGGTGTTGTATGTGTTGTGTTCGTATGAAATGAACATTTGAAACTGTGTGCTGATAACTTGGAGTTGACCAGTTTGTGACCGAGTCATGTGTGGATGAGGTTGGCGTGTTGTGAACACTTGAAACTCTGGTTGTTGGTAACTTGGAGGTGACTCACTAGCCTGTGAGTGAGTCATGTTGTAGATGGAGTTGGGCACCTCCAGATTGAAGGTGAGTCTGTTGCATGATGACTGGTTGGGTGTACCAGTGGTTTGGTTAACTGTGCCTCATCTGGCGTAGGTGATGAGATGCCATTGTGTTTTCGCTTCAGTGTATTGGGTGTGTAGTGGGTCTGTCTGTGGACATCATAGGGGTCTTGCGAGTTTGGCCAACTATTCAGGAAAAGGATTGTGGCATTGTGCTCCCATGTGGGAACGTACCTGATGGTTTGCACGGTGTGCTTTTGCTCTGTCACTAATTGTATGGGTGAATGGTCATGTGCGTGTTGTCTAGTGAGTGTGGTGTGTATTTGTGAGTCCAGCGTCTTTCAGTTGCCATCACCCATCGAACTGCATTCTTGGAAGTTAGTTAAGTTCCTTGCCTGAGGTGGTGGGGTCCACAACATGCCTACCGTGGGGCCGTCATTTCTCAAGTGTGGCAGTCTTGAGGCTCATCTGTGGCAGGGGTGAGCGGAAGGAGCACTGTGCCTTTTGGCTCGTTCTGGATGGTATTGCTTGTGCCCACTTAGGGGTGGTCAGTTCTCGAAGGTGGCAGCTTTGAGGCTCATCTGGGGCAGGGATGGGCAGAAGGTGTTAGTGTTCCTTTATTGGTTTGGTTGGTAGCATTGTGGTGAGGGCCCAACTCATGTGCGTTAGTTACACCTGATTGGATACTTCGTTAAAGTTTGCCAGGATCCAGTGAGTGTTGCGTCTCCCCTTGTGTGTGCGTGTACTCCAGGATGGTGAGTTGGATTTAGGAGGGCTGTGGCTTTTGTTTAGTTGGAAGGGTAGGAGGTGTTAGGATCTGTCCCTCTCTTGGTAGGACCTGCTTTTCCGTCTCACTTCCTGATGTGTCCCTGTCATTCATGGTGTCTGTATGTGTGAGTTCATGAGCAGAATGTTTAGATGAGTGCTGGTATGTTTGTGTGTGCTTGAGATCTAGAGTGTTTCAACTGTGACAGGTACCATGATGTAGTCTGGGTGGTTCGAGCCAGTGTGCTCCGTTCCCTCAGCTTCCTTCTTATCTCCCGCTTGTTGTACCCGATTGAAGACTATAGGGGCTTACAATTTTAACACAGACCCACACCAATATGCCCCCATCCCTCCCTCCAGACACAGACCAATGTTCCCCTAGCCCTCCCTCCAGACTGACACCAAGATGCCCTGCTACCTCTGATCCAGACCCACACCAATATGCCCCCATCCCTCCCTCCAGACAGACACAGACCAATGTTCCCCTAGCCCTCCCTCCAGACTAACACCAAGATGCCCCGCTACCTCTGATCCAGACCCTACCAGGATGTCCCATCCCTCCAGACCCATACTAGGATGCCTCTCTTCACACACTCAGATGCCCCATGCCACTCTCTAGACCCCACCAAGATGCCCCCAATCCTTCCCATAGACCCATAACTTGGCGTCCACATTCCTCACCCAAGACCTGCACCAAGATGCTCCAATCCCAGATCCCAAAATGCCCTGCTCCCTTTATTCCAGACTTCACTAAGATGCCCGTCCACCCATTCCAGACACCACCAAGATGCCACATACCACGATTCCCCAGCCCTCCCTCTACACCCCATCCTGCCCTCCACTCTCCCCTAGATGCCCCAACCCGCTCCACACACCAAGTCCCATGCCACCCTTAATACTCACATCAAGATGTCCCATCTCTCGATCTAGACCCATACTATGATGCCGCCTCCCTACACACCAAGATACCCCACCATCCTGCCCTCCAGGCCCACACCAGGATAGCCCACCATCCCTCCATTCCAGATTTATTTTATGTATTGTTATTTATAATGCGCCAATACAGTGTTTCAAGGCGCATCAAGACAAAACAGGGGGTGGGGAGACAGGAATGCAGACAAAACAATAAACGTTCCTACTGGGTCTTTAGACATTCAGATTGCACGCATGAATTGAAAAAAGGGGGGGACAAGGGTGAAGAAAACAGACAAAAACGTTCCTACTATGCCATGAGAAAATGTGGATTGTTGAAGTGCTATGATATGAAATGAAAGGGGGTGGATAGGAGGGGAAAGATACAAATGGGGGGGTTGAGTACATTTAAGTGCAGGTGAGTAGAATCGAGCACAGAACAGGGCTGGAATGCACAACTTGGGAAAGACTCAAAACATTGTGCAGGGGCTACATCAAGCATCACCTCAAGGTTAGGCAATGTGAAACACAGACTAGGCTGCGAAAAGCAAACCAGTGGCTGCAGGTAGGTCAAATGCAAGACACGGCAAGGTTACGAAAGTCAATACAGTGGCAGCAGGTAGGTCAAATGCAAAACTTAGCAAGTTTGATGGTAAGCATGTTGAAAATAGGTACAGAGTAACAGGAAAGCCTCGCCCTGAGGCTCAGGGGGCAACAAGTTTGCAGATACAGGTAAGAGTAACATGACATGCTGCAAACATCGATGGTGAACAAGTAGGTCAAATAAAGGAGCAGCAAAGTCAATAACAAGGAGCAGTGCCATGCTGCAAGTGCCAATCCATTGAATACGGTTAAGTATGCAAGTACAGGTAGGTACAGTGAACTTGTAAGGCCAGACACACAGCTGTGACAGAGTAGGACAGCATGAATGCAGACAGTAAACAGCCACACCACATGGCAAGCGGGGCAACATCAGGCAAGATAGATGGCCAGAGAGATAAGAGATAGGGGGAGAATTACGGAGAAAATAGCAGCAGCGTGGGCAATGAGAGAGTCATGATACGATGTTACTAGCAGAAACGAAGCTAGATGGCGCGAGGCTGAATAAAGGTAGAGCACAGTAGTTGCAAGTGGGGGGATATCAGAAATCGCTCTAGACTAACGAGAGAGGGGGAAGTCAGAATGGTGAGCAGGATGCACAAAGATGAACATGGATTGCAGGTTAAGGAGGAGTAAGGCGAAAAACTATTGCTGCCGACTGTAGAGGGGGGGGCATACAAGGAAGCAGGGAGGGATAGCGATCAAGGAGAAGGTAAAAGGAAGAAATAAATAGAGGAGCAGGTGTGTGTCGGAGCACTCGCCCTGCTAAGAATGAAGAGAGGTGGCTATTGCAGGTGGGGGCGGGAACACACCAAGCAAGGCACCGAGAATCTTCTTGTTAGGGTGACTCCAGAAACCCTAAACCGGCGATTTCCATCGATTAAGTTGATGTTCGCCAAATTAAGCACCAATCAGCCATCCACCTCCACTAGATCTCATCCCATTTCCCTGTCTCCCGCACAAACTGGAGCAGGAACCTACACTGTTCATCCACCACCCCTCTTTTCCAACTGAACAGATAAGATAACCCCTGTACAACCACCCCAATGCCACTCATCCTGACTGATTCCCGCTGCACATCAAACCTCACAGTCCAACATATAATGATGCACCCACAAGCCTCACACGTCACTGATGCAACTCTACCCATGAAACACTTCCATCCCGCCAACCCTGCATGACCCACCCTAAGGCGATTCAAAATAGTTTCCACCCTTCGTGTCAACTCCACCCCCCTCAGACGCCCAAACCCGCACTTCCCTGCACACAACTGCCGTCCTTTTGAACTCATATCCCACTGATCCTGCCACATATCCTTAATTTTTCCACGCACCTCAGCCACACGCAATGGGACTTTCACATCCACCTCCCCCCGCAACGTGGCCCCATTCGCAGCCCGATCCACCAACTCATTACCCAAGACCCCACAATGACTGGGAACCCAAGCCAAATCCACCACGGTACCCCCTGCAACACACTCCTCCAATCGCTGTCTAATGAGCACAACTATATCCCTCCTATCACATTTCCCCTCCTTGATAGCCAACAACGCACTCAAAACATCCAAACACACCACCACCCTAGCCAACTGTTTCCCCATAATCCGAAGCACTGCCATATTAACAGCCATCAATTTGGCCATGCAGACGGATACATCATCCGTCAACCTAGCCACCCAAAACTCATCCGCCTGAAAAAAGCAAGCCATACCGACCCCGTTCCTCTCCGGATTCCTGGAACCATCCGTATACTTGTGCGCCAACTTTCTCCTCCACATACTGCACCGCCAATCTCTTAATCACCTCTATCACCACCCTTCTTGGTCACCACCTTGGCCAAATCCATACAGACAATTGGATCATGCTGCATCCAAATCAGCCATACAAACCTATCCACATCTTCCACCATACACAACCCCCCCACCCCCAATCGTTTCACCAGCCTGTCCGCGTCAAATCCAAAAGTCCCCCTTTTCCTCTACCAACTCCCACTCTTAGAAGCATGCATCCAATTAACCTCCAGACACTTCTTCACAGGATGCCATACACAGAGATTTACAACGCAACCAATACCTTGCACTCAGCTCCTCCCTTCTCAAATCCAATGGCAACATCCGTGCCAACACTTGCACAGCCTCTGCGGGGGATGACCGAACAGTCCCAGTCACAATTCTCACTGCCCTTGCCTCGACATCATCCAACACATTAAGCTGAGTCCTACTATAACTGCATTGCAGCTGAACTCTGAACTCCAGCACACTCCTGACCAACCCCACATACAACATCCTCATACTCCTCTGCCCTCCACCCCACTCCTGAACCGACACCGCCTTCAACAAATGAAGACGCTGTTTATACTTTGCCACCGTCTTTTCCACTTGCAACTTCCATCCATGACAGACGCTCATCCAAGATACCGGAATTCCCACACCTGGACCAACACATCCCTGCTGTACTTGAGATCCAAACTGACACCAATACACACAGGAGGACACTTTAAAACCCCAATCCTGACACCACCTTTCCATTGCCTTCAACGCCCCCTGCAACTTTTGTTGAATCACTCCCCCACCTTTCCCCTAACCCAAATGACTCCTCATCTGCATAGAATCCCACTGACAACCACACTCCGGAACTCTCTCTATGAGGCCATCCAACGCTACAAGAAACAAAATAGAGTTGATAACACTACACATCCCCAACACGCACCCGAAACAGCCTATTCATCAGAAAATCCTTAATCCAGGAACACATCTTCCCCTCAATACCTTTCTTTCGCAGCACAAATAGCAACCCATCCCTCCACAGCATATCATATGCCTTCTCCATATCAACAATATCGCCCACACCATTTCCAGACAGGACAATGCCTCCTCCACATCTTTTGCCAACGTCACAACTGCATCCATCACGGATCTAGATGAAACCCATGCTGAAACACACTCAGTCGCGGCTCCAACTCCAGAAAGTACACCAGACGGCCACACACCATTTTTTCCATCACCTTGCACAAATATAACGTACCCCATCCTCACCCAGACTTGAATTCAGTCTGCCCCTTAGCACAGCCTGCAACTCACTCAAAGTGAAGGACATATCCATACTGGATGTCCACTTGTTCACAACATTCAGCACACCCTGATTAACAGCCATGAACTCTGCCATTTTCCGTCTGGATACCAGAGAATAATTTTCCGTGGTGTGCACACCTGCAAAATTCTTGACAATTAAAATCCCCACAAAAAAATAGATCTGTCACGCTGCCCCAAGGCCTGCTGCAAAGCCCCCACTGAGAGGTCTACACGGATTGTAGAAATTCAAGACCACCAATACATCAGAACCTGTAAATACCCTCACACCAATCAACTCCAACTCCCCTCCAAACTCAAGGACAGAACATTGGATACCAATCTTCACCAAAATGCAAATTCCTCCCCCACGACCCTCCACTCAATCTTTCCGAAACAACACATACCCCGGAAAACAAAAATTAATACCCTCTCTCAACCATGTCTTCTGAACACACACAACATCAACATCACCCACTCACCAACTCTTTCTTCAGCTCCTGTCGATTCGCCAACAAACTGCTTGAATTCCATTGCCACAACCTCAGACTCCTGAACCCTCCCAGGAACATCACCACCACTCGTCTTATATACATCCTGATCTGTGCGATTTCCAATCCTTAAATACATCTTTGCTGCCTTCACCACCGTCTGTAACCGGTCACATTTACACTGACAACCAGCTGTCATATTAATAGTTGCGATAATAAAATACAACAAATCTTCTATTCTGATAGTAACACCCCCTACAATCACCCATTCAACCCCCAACAACTGAACCTCCCCTACCTCCACCTGCTTCACCACTGCAGCAAGACTACCCACCATAACCACCTGCTCCTCCCACACCTTCTGAACTGCTGCTGCATAACTGATGTTATGACTCACCTTAGTGCTCACCACCTTACAGGTCTCCACCTGTGCAACACACCCCCCTAAAAGAAGCAAAATGATCCCCAACACAATTGCAACACTTCGGTGTACAAACCGAAACACACTCCTTAATATCATGGGAACCACCACACTTCCTCTACCTCCTACAAGAGCGTGCTAAGTGACCATACTCCTGACACTTATAGCAGCTTAGGGGGGCTGGGACATAAGGCTTCTCCCGAAAACACTGAAACCCCAAAAACACGTGCACCGGCACCTCACTCCCGCTAAACTCGAATAGCCACTGTCGTAGAAATTACACTGCCATCAGGATCATTCCTACCCAGCATGCACACCTCCAAAACCCCCACCTCCTGCAAGGAGCTCACAATATCTGTGTCATGCACACAAAGAGGAACCCCATAAATCACTCCCTTACACACCACACCTCCCTGTTCTGATAAGGAAACAGGATCTCTCCCAAGACATCCCAAATCCAACGCCTTGTTCCTGGTCACCTCACTCACATCCTTAACCAACAAACGCACCCCCCCCCCCCACCCACTAATTACCTGAACAGGCTGCACAGCACCAATCCCTTTCCAGACCCACTCAGATACCACAAAAGGGCTAATACCACTAAGATCTTGATCGGGCTTCGCCGACTTTATGACCACCTGCCAACCTGACTCCATGGATTCAACCGCAGCCTCACACCTACCCACATTCTGCTGTCCACCACCAGAACCCCCACTACTCTCCACCCTCTGATACACAGGAGAGCTACTACGAAGAAGTGCCCCACTGCCATCCCCAAGAGACCCCCTTCCTCCCCCCAACAACAACACTCCTCCCAGCACCTGCCAAACCCTCCGCCAGAGACTGGTGACCACCACCTGTACCCAATTTCCCTTTCCCACCATCACTCTTGCCATTCTTCTTCCCACCTTTCCCCCTGCATTCCTAAGGGACCCTTGTCAGATGCACCACCACCAACCCCTGCAGACCCATGGGTCCCCTTAACGCCCAATGCATCACTCCTCCCGTACGCCATCTTGCACACACCACCGCCCGTAGCCGCTGTCTCCAGAGTATTCCCCTGCCCACTCATAACGGCGGGCAGGGACACCTACCACGCACGTACCAACCACCAACTAGCATGCCACTTTCGACCTCCCCAACACCGAACACACACACAGCCCCCTCCAGCAACAAAGCATGCCGCCTTTGCAAACAAAATGGCCGCCACTCCCATAGCAACCCGGGACGTCCAACATGTGTCTCACCCTTCTTCCTTGAAGTGCCCCCTCCTCCCCCACTGCCCACCTGTCGTCCCTTCTCTGCAAAAACCGGGCCTCCTCGCATCCACAAGAAGCGTTGGCGACTAGTTCACAGTAGAGGAAAACCCCATCCGAGAAACGCTCCGCTTCCAACTCATCCCTTGGGATGCTGCACGCTTAGGCACTTGATATCAAGGCCTTTTCCCCGCAAGCCAGACCATGCATTCACAGGGCAAAGGTTACCTAAAAGGGAGGGCTTACCAGGCACCGAGAAGGGAGGGTGAGTAGCTTTTGCATGCAGGTGATCCACAGGCACTTAAGAATGGCATTGCATGCAAGCTGGTAGGGAATAGAATCAGTAATAGCAAGTAACTATGCGCAGCTAACGGAATAGGAAACACATATACAGTCAGGACTACAACGAGGGCACATTACCTTAAGAACAAGGGGAGGCTGGAGATGAAATGAAGGAATCCAGTAAAGGAAAATAGTGAAAGGAGTCCACTGAGCACCATCTGTGCCCGGACACGCATATGGGGGCATTTTTGGTGGGCCGGCGAAGCCTGCCAGACGGGTAACAAATTGGCTTTTCTTCATGCATCCTTCAATCGGAGGGTCGGGTTGCTGCAATAGATGCAGCCTGGCGTTGTAGAGCGCCAGGGGGCGCAAAGAAGTAGATTTGGGATTGAGCAAGCCATGGCGGCCATCATCAAAGGGAGCAAAAGCTCAGCTGATAGTCAATTCGGCATCAGCCTCTTCCTGCATTGCAGTGCGCTGCAGGAGGGACCAAATGCCCATCTCCTGATGGTGCTGATCCCAGAAGGATGCCCCATCCTCCCTCCACAGCAAGATGCCCCATCCCTCCCTGCATACCCACACTGATGCGCCCCATCCCTCCCGACCCACACCGATTCACCCCTATCCCTCCAGACCCACACCAAGACTCCCCATCCGTCCCTCAAGACCAATACCATAATGCCCCATCCTCCATCCACATAGCAAGATGTCCCATTCCCCTTGAAGACACATACCAAAATGCCCATGTGCCTCTCCCGAACCACAGAGCTAGCCCCAGCCAACCCCCTCTGAAACCACCCATCCCAACCATACTGCCTTAGCGGCGCAAGTGCCCCAGACAGTTTAAGATAAATTTGGCACCCTCCCTGTGCACCTGTCCACAGGATGGATGCACCCATTTTTTTGTAACTCCCTGCTGCGGTGCCTGAGCAGGGAGTTAATCACTGGAATAGGATGCTCACACCTTAATAACAAAAGTGTGCCTGAGACGCCTTCTCCCACTATGCCAGCTTAGGGGAGCCCTTGAAAGACTCCCCCCAGCTGGCGTGGTGGGTGGACAATGGCACCCCGGGTGGTCACCCTGCATCCCAAAAACCAATCAAACATTAAATTCCCTTATAAGCCCCCTTTGATCACTGAAACACACCACCCAATGTTCCTTTTCTTAGCCCTCCCTCCCTTTCATGTTGAATACATTGAAATAATTGATAAAGTAAATGTAATCCCCCGCCCCCTCCATGATCATCTCCATCTGGTGCTTTGCAGGAGGAACTTTCACGGTCTCCCGAAGAAAATGCCCATTTTAATCTCAGCCACCCAAGAGTACCAAATTCCTGCTGCTATTGCACCCTGGCAGCCAGAGCCTTCCCGGTTACCGCTCATAAAATCTAGATGTGGGACAACACGAAGTCGGCCGCTCCATCTGGTGTCTCTTGCAGAAACATTTCCCATATATGCCAACCCTCCCGATTTAGGCGGGAGACTCCTGATTTTTTGATAAAAAATATTGCTATTTTTTTTTACTTACTCCCGCCTAAAATTATTAAATCCCCAATGCAATCCTATGGTGAAATTCCTGTCTCCCGCTTTCTGTTTCAAAACCTCCCTCCCAGGTGGTCGAGAATGTTGGCATGTATGATTTCCTGATATCCCGAACAAAATGACGACTTTAATCTCAGCCACTGAAAAGTACGCAGATTCCGGTTGCTTTCTGCTGCCCCATCTCCAGCGGGTGTCTTGCAGGAACTTTGTTAAGTTGTGGGTTTGGGGTTATAAATAACCACTCAGGAGCCTTGTTAGGTTTGGGTATCTTTAGTAAGTCCACAGGAACACAGGTAAGTACACTAGGTATAATACAGGACAAGTTCATAGGATAGAAGCATCCACCGGTCCCCCTGTGCCAAGCTTAAGTTTCCAACTGGCAATCCAGGAACACAGGCACTCACATCCAAACATTCCAACCAGAACACTCCATACCAAACATTCCAGACTCAGGCACACATACATACAGGGACTAGCCACATAGTCAGGATAGGTAAAACACAACACATCTCCCCCCATACATAACCATGCAATCAAAGGAAGAAACAAAAGGAACAGTGTTACTAACATGTATGTATATAAAAAAAAACAATCCTTCTAAACATCCATCCAGCAAACTGCTCCTAGCATAAAGCTATCCCCTACCAAGTGCTTAGAGTACCTGCCAATTGGCTAACACACTTCCAAAACAATCACTAGCACCATAACAGGCCTATTATGGAACTCGCTACAAGGGAACCAGCCCGCAATCTCATACACAACCATTTCCACCTACATCACACAATAACCCTGCATCATCATTCACCAACAACAAATTGTGCTAACACAATCTACAGGGTTAAACCCCACTGTCTGCCTAAAGCGTACTCATCTCCACTCCACAGTGAGTGTCCAAAAACACCCTCTAAGGAAACCAAATGCTCGCAACTGAGCACAATACCATTTCCTCCACTCCACCACTCCAGGCACTAAATAGTGGCGTCCTAAAAGTAATGCCAGGAATTTAAGTCCCTACCATCATTTGACACCTCTAGTGTCGGGATTGTCCATCCCACACAATATTTGACACCACCAGTGTCGGGATTCTACATCCCCCAAGAATTTGACACCAACAATGTCGGGATTCTCCATCCCCCAAAGATTTGACACCACCAGTGTCGGGATTCTCCATCCCCCAAGAATTTGACACCACAAGTGTCGGGATTCTCCATCCCCCAAAAGTTTGACACCACCAGTGTCGGGATTCTCCATCCCCCAAGAATTTGACACCACCAGTGTCGGGATTCTCCATCCCCCAAGAATTTGACACGACAAGTGTCGGGATTCTCCATCCCCCAAAAATTTGACACCACCAGTGAAGGGATTCTCCATCCCCCAAGAATTTGACACCACAAGTGTCGGGATTCTCAATCCCCCAAAGATTAAACACCAAAAGTGTCGGGAGTCTCATCTCCTCCTTCCATTTGCACACCTCCACTCTCTCACAGAGTCCATCACTGCCCAAACCATTCCCTCAAACACACCAGTCAGGAAAATTGAGCATTTAATATGATAAACAAGAGTTAAGCACCACACTTGAGTCCAATAATAAAGCTTTCAAAGTCCTTATGGTTGTTTTCCTGTGGAAGAATAATTGGTTAATACAGTGTAAAACATAAACACAACTCACATTAGGTTTTCAATTTCAGTACAAGTTTTTGAGATCCAGTATATAGCCAAGACATCAGAAATTCCCATAGAAATTCCCATAGACGCACCCTTTAGCGCCACACAACGCCACCAATACTGGCAAAACTCTCCACTTATTTTTTTTTTTTTACCATGCCACCATATGGCTCAAGTAGAAAAAACTGCCACTAAATAGCCATTGCAAGCCATGCGTAAAACCACTATAGAATTTGGGAACACTTCCCACAACTAGAAGCGAAACTTCTTGCCAACCACTAATTTCCACTTAAGCATCTTGACTGTGAAAATGCAATACTAACTAGTTAAACAGTTACTAGCAACCATAAAACAACAAATAGCAGTTGTTCCAACCAGCATGCAGCTTATAACATAACTGAATTTATCATCTGATTACGCCTCACATAGCAATATTGTAAACAAAAATGCAGATAATAATATAGTGCCAACAAAGTCACCAAACAGATTTCCTGTGCTTGTAATCCGTTGCTCCCAATGCTGTCCATTGTACAGGGTTCACCAGGAAACTCTCCGTCGTTGAATTCCCTCTAACACTGCGACCAATCCATTATGTCCACACCGGCATAATATAAAAATTACGTAGTTCATAGTTCATGCCGCTACACATAACACTAAAATGAACGTCGAATGATATTTCCATGCGGTTTCCTTTAGCTCACAGATGCGTAAATATCGCTATTCCAAGAAATTGTTACCATTTGTTCCTCACATGTTCAAAACTGCGTGCTCCGTAATATCTTCTTCATACTCAATTAGACGCTTAGAGCACGTTTGGGCACGTTCTGGATCACGTTGGCCACGTGGGAGGTCCTTTTTTTTTTTTTTTACAAAGACATCCACAGAAATGATGTAATCCTCACTGCCTCCGGCTTCCATTCTCGCTGCTGCCTGCTCACAGAACATTCGCCACCACGTTCTCCTACAGCGGACCCTCGCCGACTCCGCAATAATCCTGATGACGTCACCATTGTTGTCGGGGACGCCGGCCTGTGCGGAGCTCTTCGCACCAACCGTCACCAGTGTCAGCAAGGCAGGAATCGCACCAAGACATGTTGCCAACACGCACACACTGAATAAAGGCTGCTCCAAAAGCAAAATTATCAGCATCTCATTTGCCTTAATACATTGTTCCCTCTGCTCAATTTCACAATGCTTTAGTGCTGGTCACATTATCCCCGGCCCCTTACACGCTGTCAGAATCGGCCGCTGCTCACTTCAAAGGCCAATTTTATATACGCTGACAGCCATGCAGCGCTGCCCTGCAAAATCACTGAGTTGAGCCTTTCACTCCTCCATGCAGGCGCAGCGCTCTTACCTTGGGGGCCGGTGGATGCCTCTCTGGTTACTGCTCCTTGCTGGTGGGCAACTTCCTTGCCACTTTCCGCTTCCTGTTAACAGTCCTTGTCTGTACTGCTCCTTTCCTTGTTCCTTTTTTGTTCCTGCTCCCTTCAGTTTCCAAACATCCTCGTCGCCAATGTTAAGATGTGGGTTTGGGGTTATAAATAACCACTCATGAGCCTTGTTCAGTTTAGGTATCTTTAGTAAGTCCACAGGAACACAGGTAAGTACATCAGGTATAATACAGCACAAGTTCATAGTATAGAAGCATCCACCGGTCCCCCTGTGCCAAGCTCAAGTTTCCAACTGGCAATCCAGGAACACAGGCACTCACATCCAAACATTCCAACCAGAACACTCCATACCAAACATTCCAGACTCAGGCACACATACATACAGGGAATAGCCACATAGTCAGGATAGGTAAAACACAACAAACTTTCAAAGTATTCCGAAGAAAATGCCAACTTTAAACTGAGTCAGCCAATCGTATGTAGATTCCGGTTGCTCTGGCAGCCGGAGCCTTCCTGGTTCCCGCTCAAGAAAATCATAAAGATGACGTCGGACGCCACGCCAATGGTAGGGAACGAGATGAACCCAAAGTCACGTGAGGAAGAGTAGGCGGGGAGTGTTGCTATGGTCCGTTTCCCGGAACGGAACTAGAGATTACCAAGCAGTAACCTTCCAATGCAGCCGTTGATTGGCAGCCCGCGCTCTCCACAGTCTGCTTTGCCCTGTAAACATGTCCCCGCCGCTGACTGTGCGCTCAGGCAACCGGGCCGCAGTTCCTAGGAAGAAAACTGGAGCGATGGCTCCCAGACGCGATCGAATGATGAAGCCGCCTGCACATGACTGGGTGCACACACGTGCAGCGCTGGACTTGTTGGAGAAACGGCTGCTCTGTTCTCTCTGGTAATGCGGAATTGAATGAATCAAGCTTTGTACGGGATAGGTCTGTTTTGGTTAACGACCAACCTTAAGTGAAAATGCATGTGCCGCAGTTGCAAGGAGTGTTTACTCTCTAGCACACCAGGTGGTGTCTCTTGAGCAGATATGTGGTAACGTAACACCCGGTAAAGACCCTGAGCGCCAATTTATATACTATAATCTGACGGCACCGTTTGACATGCTCTATTGACATTTTGCAACAGTGCT
Source organism: Ambystoma mexicanum (assembly GCF_040938575.1). Lineage (NCBI taxonomy): Eukaryota > Metazoa > Chordata > Amphibia > Caudata > Ambystomatidae > Ambystoma > Ambystoma mexicanum. The sequence goes on along the minus strand of NC_090931.1, from coordinate 858,655,782 downwards.
GCAACGTTGTAATGAGGGAACGCTATGAAATGCAGCCCTAATTTGAAGTTTCATTTGAGACTACACAGGAGGAACATTCTGTGGCGTTAAAATCGCAATGTTACTGTAAGGTAACACATTTTGATCTAGTTATCTTAAGTGTTTGTTCGCCTATTGCTAACAGTTTGAAATGCATGCATTTAATTTATGCAAATTTTGAGGGGACTGCAATTTATTTAAACCAAATACTTAACTATCCCTTCAGATCGTAAACGTCAGTAAAAAAAAATAGAGGCAAAAGTTGTGCAAACCCCCATTACATATAAGAGACATAGTGCAGCCAGTGGCATTGCAGCCTTCCCTGAACATACAAATCCGGTACAAATGGAGACATTGAACAGGGGTAGTCATGGAAGAATGTCTACACGCTCCCCAAATAAAAACAATAGCTGTAACGCAGAGAAACTGTGCGTTTATTACCTTTACATATAGAACAGATCCCACATATGGGAAGTTCTATGGTGCTATGGTATGTGTAAATGGAATTGAATCACGGCGATGACAATAAGCGTGGGAGATTAGCAATGTTTATGTCCTCGTTTGTTGGTGAAGCCTTGCAGATGATCTTGTTTGTTAATATTTCTCAAATTGTGTTTTTATTGAAAAACATTAACAAAAAAAAAGAAACCGGTACATACATTACCTCTACGTAATCTTCATAGTTATTACTTTGGAAGGTCTCAGCCTCCCATTAAAGGAACCTATTTTGTGTGGTCCGTCCTTTTCCTCACAAGGATGGTACCCTCAGTTTCCCATAATGCTTCATTTCATATTTTGACGACCTTGGGCAGAGAATCGGTGTGTGGTTGAGCCACATGTTATGTTTATACTGCGCACTGCTGCAATTTTGATGGTCCAAGGAAGCAGGGTTAGAGGGATTGGGGGGTGAGAGGGTAGTGCAAAATAGCTGTTTGCTGTGCTGTTGGCAGTGTCAGTTCGGGAAAAAAAATGATCTGTGTGCTGGGTTTGTTTCTAGATGGTATAGGTTAAGTATTGTTTTGATGTGTAGGTTTATATGGGATTGTTTTTTGTGCCTGTGGCGTAGTATTGGGGATTTAGTGTATTGGATAGGGTGAGATAACCGGTGGAGGGAGGGTACGTTTGCTCTGTGATATCCGGAGTGTGCTGTGGTATGTATGTGTTGTATTTGGTGGTTGAGCAGTAACTTTGTAGGAAAGTTAATGTTTTTTTTAGCAGGGCTAGTGGTAAGGGTGGTCTGTGTTTTCTTGTAAATTGCCTTGTTTTGATTATGCTGAATTCCTTATTTTACGGTTTGTTGATATTACGCTTTGCCTTTGTTGGCCCAGTCCGGTTGGGTTGCTTTGGTGTTACAATGGTTTGCGGTACCTCTCCTATTTTCACTGTTATTTTCGTTTTCCTCAGTAATGCTTCCTTTTTAGATAGGTGAGTTAAAGAGCCAGGTTTTTAAGGTGTTCTTCTGTTGTACGTAATACATTGGGGAGTGAGTTCCAAAATTGTGCAGAACTGCAAGAGAATGCTGACCTGACATATTTCAGTTACGACTATTGCTTTGGTTCGAGGTGTATGTCATTGCTGGATTTGAGTGTTTGTTTTTGTCTGTAGATGGAGATTTATTTCCTGTATGAATTTCGCTGTTTATGCTCTGTGTGCTATGCAAAGGGTTTGGAAGTAAATCCTTATTTTGGTGGTACACTTTAGGGTTCTCAATGCTTGTGAGATGTGTTCTCTCTTGTTGAGTCAGAAAAGAAGTCTTGCCGCTGCGCTCTGTATTAGCTGTAGTGTTTTGGTGAGGTGATCGGGCATTCCAAGGTAGATTCTGGTGGTGTATTCTTTTCTTGACATGACGAGGGAGATGACAAAGTGTTCTCTGTGGGAAGGTGAGGAAAGGTAGAATCTGTTTGTGCGTAGGTGGAAGAAGTATTTCTTTGCAATTGCGTTGACTTGTTCAAGTGTTAGGTTGTTTCTGTTAATATTCTGAGATTACTTTTGAAGGTTCCCATTTTGCTAGGCCATGGAATGTGATTTTGTAGTATTGTTGGGCGTGATCAGGATTTCTGTTTTGTCCGGTTTGTCTGTTGGTGCTCATCCATTTGTTTATTTGTGTGAGGCAGTTGGTGAAAGTTACGTCATGTTCTCCAATAGTGTTAATCTTAGATGATCAGTGTGTCCTCTGCGTAGCTGTGGCAGGTGAGCTCATTTCCTTTGTGGCGGTTGATACATGGGATCATATGGATGTTGAAGTGTAGTGGTAAGAGGTATGAGCCTCGTGTTTACTAGCACTCTGTGAACAAATTCTAAAAACGTTCCAGCCTCCAAAAGCAGTCCTGATTTTTGGAGAGTCCAGATTCTTCAAAAGCAATTTACGGAAAAAAAAGAACACACATGCCACAACTTTATCCTCTCGCTATTGGGCTTTGGTGGTAAACATTGAGGCAGCCTTACAATGAAATCCACTGCATGGCAGATGGGTATGCTGGGAAGGTGGGTGACTCGCACAAGGTCCCTCCAGAATGAGGTGCCTCAGAGCAAAGAGAAAGTGTATTCCTACAGTCCTTTTGGACAGCCACTGCATTAATTTGCAAATTGGCTGCTTCGGACAGTCACTGTGCACTCTGTGCGCAAGCCTCATGTTGCTCCCAAAAGTAAACGAGCAGGGCCTTTGGGAAGATTATTTATGGCTGTGTCACGCCCCCGCTTACCACCCGCGTAACCCACCACAGGTGGGGTCCCTTACTAGGCAGTGGGGGTCGCTCCTGATGCTTCCTGGAGTCCTGGCAACTTGGTTGCTGCTTCCTCCCTTTGTCTGGCCTCTACCTTGTGTTGCCTGGGTTCTTGTCCCTGCTCGTGGTTATTACCTGCACTGTCATTTTTTTTTTTTTTTTTTTATTCATCTCCCCCGCGCCTTATGGCTTTCCCTGCCAGTGCCTCACCACTGTCCTTCCACCACGTAAATCAGGAAGCAGGACTGTGGTGTGGAGAAGTAGTCTAGATCTGAACCGAGTTACACCTCTTGGGAAACTCCTGCGTTGGCTCCCTGCATCACATTATAGCCCACACTGACAACACAGCTGGATTAGAGTATTGCAGAGCCATGTTATCAAGAACCACAGATATGCAACAAAGGAAGGGCGCTTACATTGACACCCAGAGGAAGCATACAGAGATCAAGGAGGGAAGGAGGTGCAATAGGTATTTAAAAAGGTATAGTCTTGTACCCATTGGGCATTAAGAACCAACACCTTATAGAGTGGATTCAACACTGGAACGGTTTGACCAGCTTTCCGAAGCCATTGTGAAATTGCGGAGATTCACTCTAGTACTGAAGAACATAAGATCACAGGTGGAACTGTTATCAGGCATGAAATATGATGGTGTCACAGCCTCAGCAATGAGAATGTGGGCAGTTGGGTCTGTACAAAATTGCAAGAAAAAGTAAGGTAATAATACCGTACTTAAGACTGGTGCTTCTCAGTTGACCTTAAATAAGGTTGCTCAATCATATATAGTTCTTGCGTGGAATAATTCAAATGTCAAACAAAATATATTTCCAAATGATACAACGTTTTCCAAGAGAAATGTTTAATTCACATTCCTTGGTTTTATATTTCTGATATTACGAGGCAACTCAAAATCGATAGGTCAATTATTCACAATAGTACATATGCCAATGCATTTCGGTCTGAGACCATCTTCAGGGCTGTACTGAAGTGAGTGTAGAATCTGCATAATGTTAACATAAAACATTCATCGCAATACACATAAATATAGATATAATCGATAATTCGAAATAAAGCAAAGCACATATCCCAAATAGATCCAAAAAGATGTTGAACATGTAGGAAAAAAATAATAATAAATTTAGAAAATATGTCAACACACGTCATATCTCTAACCAATCATGGTTTTTTAACATCTTTGTATCCCGTGCCCTGTACCTGCTAATTGTGAGTTGTCCTCTCCTGTGAAATGCGTTCGTAGAACGTCTCCAATATTCCTGTTAATTATCAGAGGGGTAATAAGTATTACTATTACTATCGCTATATCCAAGAATGTAACTATTTGAGCCGGAGAGGTTCTTACCTGCACACGTATGTTTCGCGCGCAGGACCGATCGCGCTCGCTGTGAAGGCGAAAGTGAACTGCGCGCGGCCAATAATGCTTTTAAGGGTAGTCATGGGAACCTGGGCGGGGCGTCGGGCAGCAGCACGTACGCCCGTACGCCTCGGGACCCACCGCCCTACGAGGGCGCAGGGGGGCGGGACTGTTCCCATGACTACAAGGTGTGTGTATGTGGTGTGTTACTAATGATGGAATTAACTTGTGTGGATAGGGGAGGAGAGGTGTGGACAAAGCCTAAGCAATTAGTTAAAACAATACACGTGACTTCATTCTATATCCATGCACATGTTCTGTAAATGTCAACACATATAGGTATTCAATTAGGTTAGAACCTGGTTATATGGAGTGGATCATGTGACCCATACACGTATTTTTATATATTTATTTAATAATGTGCAATTAGTGCATGTTTATGTAAGTACAAAAAAACCAAAATCCGTCATCAAGCTCAATCACACATTTGCAATGTGTCCTCAGTTGTGTCTGGATCTCAGTTCATAGCGCTTCTCCATCTGAAGAAGCCGTGAATCTAGCTTTTTTAGAGAAAACACATATAATTAATCTCTTCATTAATTCCCTTTGGTGTAAGGGAACTTAGTCTGTCTATCCAGAACGTTTCTCGTTGATCAATTCTTTTCTGTAGATCCTCATGTCTTTCTCTTCTTTGGACTCTTTCCAGGACTACAAATTTGATCTGTGCCAGATTGTGTGGTTTACTCTGCCAGTGTCTTGCTACTGCAGAGCTTACAGTCTTGTTCCTGATACAAGATCTGTGTTCGTTCCACCTGATCTTTGCTGTACGTTGTGTTTGTCCGACGTAGTATAAACCACAGGGACATTTAATTCCATATATAATTCCTGCCGTGTCACATGTGGCATAGCATTTCAGTTTAATTTTTTCTCCAGTATATGGATGATTTATGGTTTGTCCTTTCATGATATATCCACAGTTGCTGCAGTTGAGGCATGGAAATGTACCTATGCGGTCTGTGCTTCTCTTCTTTTGTGGGGGTCTGGTGTGGACTAATCTATCTTTCACATTGGAACTTCTCTGGTAAGCAAATGTTGGGGGTTCTTTAAATAGGTGTTCTACCCTCTTGTCACATGTTACAGTGTTCCAATTTTTCTTTATGATTGACTTAATCCGATTACTTTGGCGTGAATATTTCGATACAAACACCAGTGGAGGACAGATATCTTGTTTGTGTATTTTGGGTTTGAGTAGTTCTTCTCTATCCTGTGAAACCGTGCGTATTTCTGCTGATGTAACTTCCTCCGTTGAATAACCGCGGGCCAGAAATTTCTTACCCATCTCTTTTACAGCTCTTTCGTATTCACTCTGGTTACTCGCAATCCTTTTCACTCGAAGCAATTGACTGTAAGGGAAGTTCTTGATCAGACTCGGTTGATGAAAACTAAGTCTGTGTAACAGACTGTTCCTATCTGTGCTTTTCCGATAGATAGTAGTTTGATATTCTGTTTCTGTGACGGTGATCTCAACGTCTAGAAAATGAATGGATTCACGTGAATATTCGTATGTGAACTGTATCTGTGGGTCTATGTTATTGATATATCCAAAAAATTCTAATAGTTGTGATTCTGTGCTCTTCCAGATGCCAAAAATATCATCTATGTACCGGATCCAAATGATGAGGTCTTGATTCCATAAGTTGTTTGTCAGGACATGATCTGTTTCGAACTTGTGCATGAAGGAATTTGCATATGAAGGGGCCATGGTTGCTCCCATGGCAGTGCCTGCAACCTGTAGGTAAAATTCGTCTTTAAATTGGAAGTATGAATTGTTACTAATGAATTCCAACAGTCCAATGATGAACTCTTTTTGTGCAGCTATTTCTCCTTCCCTCAGGAGCATCCACTCCACCGCTTCTCTGCCCAAGTCATGGGGAATCGATGTGTATAAGCTTTTGACGTCTACCGTGAAGCAGATATTGTTGTTGTTAAATGGAACAGTTCTTAGGTGTTGTAGGAAATGAGTAGAATCTTTAATATAGGAACTTGTTTTTTGAATCAAAGGTTGCAAAAAATAATCGATGTATTTACCGAGTGGTTCGAGGATGCTGTTAATTCCGGCTACTATAGGTCTTCCCGGGGGTTTCTGTGTATCCTTATGTACCTTCGGAAGAGTATAAAAATGTGGTATTTTCGGATGAGTATTTGTCAGAAATTTCTTTGTATTATGATTTATCCATTCCAATTCTTCTGCTCTTTCCAAAAGTTTGTCCAAATTGCCCCGAATCTCCTCTGTAGGATCTGCGTCTAATAACGCATAGGTGTTGATGTCCCCAAGCTGTCTATAGCATTCTTCTTCATAATCGCTGGTATTGAGTAGAACTAAGCCTCCTCCTTTATCAGCAGATCGTATTGTTATCTTGTCGTCTCCATATAAGTTTTTAATGAGTTCTAACTCATGAGGTTTCATGTTCTGATTTCTCGAGTGCCTGAATTTGATTTTCTCAAGGTCTCTTGTGACCTGTTTCTGGAAGATGTCCACCGAGGGGACTGTTATTGGAGGGATGAAATTGCTCTTTCCTCGGAATTCTTTGAAATCTGAATCTTCTGTGTTTCTAGGATTCTCTTCTTCTAATTCACTAAAAAAGACTTTCAGTTTCATTTTTCGAACCAATTTATATAGTTCAATCTTAGAATCAAATAGGGTGCTGTCGTATGTAGGCACAAAACTGAGTCCCTTTTGTAATGTTTTAATTTCAGACAGGGTTAGATTTCTGGAGGACAAATTAATCACTATGTTCTCCTCTGTTGTTGTCTCGTATTCGGTTTTGTCTTTTGCCTTCCTTTTCCCCCTTCTTGTTCTCTTCTTCCTGATCCTAAAAAAGGCTCCCTTTCTCTGTTTGATGTTTCCGTTGTGCCTGCTGTACTTGATGTTCCTGGTGTAGCTTCTTCTTCTTGATTCTGTATTTCTCTCTCGGTATCAGTTCCAGAACTAGATGTCTCACTTGTGAAGTTTTGTTTTGGTTGCCTTAGTGGAGGACCATATTTCTCCATCCATGTGTAAACTTCATCTTTTAGATAATCGTAAGTATCCCGTTTGAATTTTCGGATTTTTTTGGCTTCTAAATCCGTCTTGTACCCAGATAATTTTTTGTTGATGTCCTCCAGGATGGAATCTACTTCTTCTCTATTTAATGTAGCTACTAAAGACTTCTCAAGTTCTAGGATCTCCTCTCCCAGATCTTTCAGGTCTTTGACCAGTTCTTGTATGGTTAATAAAATCAGATCCAAAGAGCATTTATTTAGTATAGCCTCCCATTTCTTTACGAAAGCTTTGCTCTCTTTGCATAAGGTAGGCCTCAATTGTAGACGTAGGCCTCTCGGTATTCTTTGACTTTTATGATATCTCCCCAGTGTTATCGCATGTAGTTTACGATTGATCTCCTTTCTTATCAGATATTCTAGTTGTTTAATTTGGCTGGTTGGATCCTGTTTCTTGTTACTTGTTGCACTGAATCCACTGTCGGTAATGAGACCTAGGATTTCGTTCGCCTCTTCGGCTGTGAAGCCTAGCGTATCCGCCCTATTTGTCGTTAAGCCTTCAATGTCCGCAAATGACATTATTTCTTGATGGTTATGGTACTGTAGAGAAAGTCCAAAGAAATTCTTTAAAAGTTGTGTGCCTCCACCTTGGATATGCCTAGACCAAGTTACAGAAATACAATGTGAAGGTGGGCACCACAATGGTTGGGACTTTTTGTATAAATAAAGTTCATTTAGAGAAAATGTGTGATATTTTAACCTGGAGCTACCAGTCTATAAGTGATCCTGTGGCATCCGGATCGCTCTAAACAAAATTGCAAGAAAAAGTAAGGTAATAATACCGTACTTAAGACTGGTGCTTCTCAGTTGACCTTAAATAAGGTTGCTCAATCATATATAGTTCTTGCGTGGAATAATTCAAATGTCAAACAAAATATATTTCCAAATGATACAACGTTTTCCAAGAGAAATGTTTAATTCACATTCCTTGGTTTTATATTTCTGATATTACGAGGCAACTCAAAATCGATAGGTCAATTATTCACAATAGTACATATGCCAATGCATTTCGGTCTGAGACCATCTTCAGGGCTGTACTGAAGTGAGTGTAGAATCTGCATAATGTTAACATAAAACATTCATCGCAATACACATAAATATAGATATAATCGATAATTCGAAATAAAGCAAAGCACATACCTGTGAAAACGTTGTATCATTTGGAAATATATTTTGTTTGACATTTGAATTATTCCACGCAAGAACTATATATGATTGAGCAACCTTATTTAAGGTCAACTGAGAAGCACCAGTCTTAAGTACGGTATTATTACCTTACTTTTTCTTGCAATTTTGTTTAGAGCGATCCGGATGCCACAGGATCACTTATAGACTGGTAGCTCCAGGTTAAAATATCACACATTTTCTCTAAATGAACTTTATTTATACAAAAAGTCCCAACCATTGTGGTGCCCACCTTCACATTGTATTTCTGTAACTCAGTTGGGTCTGTACAACACCATTTACATATTAGAAACTGGTATCCAAAAGGTGACCGCTACGAGAATCCTTTTTGAAGGAAAATGCTGTTTGGGCACTCATTGGAAGAATAAATACATAGCTCCTCTAAAGCAGTCAAGCATGCAGACAACCGGCACACAAAAAAATGATTTTCTCAGAAGTCCATGAAGACCTGGTCTTTATCAAAACGCCCAAAATCCTGAGTCCAGGCAGGTGGGAGCACGACTCTGGTTGTGCTCAGACAAGTGGAACATGGTATCATCAGTCTCTGGAGGAAACCAAATCATTTGCTGGTGATGGAAAATAGAATTTGATAGAGTCCTCCTCCATCAGGTGTGATCCAGACCCTGCTCCAAAAGGATAGGAGGCGGCGATATTCCTAGGGCTCAATGATTTGTGGACCAAAGGAATAATTGCAGAAGTACCTCACAGTTCCAGTTTATACTTACTTATTTTCTGGTTTCAAAACCAAATGAAAAATTCAGGCTGATGTTGGATCCGAAAAGACTGTGCCCATTCTGACACAGCATTTCAGAGTGGAATGTTTACAGAAGATAATTCCTCTGATCAGAGAAGCAGATTTTTTGGCATGTCTGGATTTACAGGGTGCCTATTTTTGTGCCTATCAATCCGATGCTTCAGACATTTCTAAGATTTTTCTATTGTCGGTATGCATTTTCAATTTAACGACCTGTTTGGCCTAAAACTGCTCCTAAAGTGTTCACAAAAGGGACTGTGGTCAACTGTGACATTTCTGCACAAGAAGGCTGAGCAGACATTCCTGTAGCAGAACGATCAGTTGATTAGGGCACATCACAAGTGCACCTGGAAGAGCACATAAGGTGGATGTGCAGGATACAGAGGTCCTTTGGGTATCAAATGGGTAGGGAGAAATCATGACTGATCCCCTTTCATGATCTTCAGATCTTAGGGGCTCAATTCCGTCCTTCCAAGGGGCTGTTAATACAACCAGAAGACCGAACTGAGAGACTACATGGCTGTTCCCAAAAACTGCTTGCATTAGAGTCCACATCAACCAGGGAGATGTTTCTAGTACATGGGGCACATGCTAGAATATGTCTGTGTGGCTCCTTGGGTGAAGTTTTAATGTCTGTGTGGCTCCTTGGGTGAAGTTTTAAATGTTCTCTCTGATCTTGCACCTTCAGATGCATTGAACATCAGATCTTCCGAATTTCGGCACCAATCAAAATGCAGGCGTGGTTGAAGTTTTTTCCCCCTTAATTACTACCAATGCCAGTGGGTTGGGATAGAGGATGGCATTGGGTGACTGGCAACACCATGAGAAATATTGTCAACTGAAAGCAAGTCAGTCCTCCAACTGTTGGAGAGTGGGCACCATATGAAGGCCACTTCAAGTCTTTTCCCCCCATATTCGCACACAAAACAGTGGTAGTAAGAAAAGACAAGACATCAACGGGGGCCCATTGGGGGGGTCACTCAGTCTAGACCCATGGAGAAATTGGCACACGAGGTAGGGATGTGGGCATAGATCAATCTACGTTCTCTCAAGGAGATTCACATCAAAGGGAAGGACCATGTGAGGGCAGTCTGCCTGAGCAGTGTGCTTCCTTCTGCTTCTTGAGAACTGCAGCTGTATATATTCCAGGTCTTTTGGTTGGCGTTCACCATCCTGATATTAGACTATATTTCCCTCTCATCAGAACTCTTAACTGCAAACGTTTTACTCTAGGTTCCCAGTCCATAGGGCATTGGGCTAGATGCTGTGGCAGTTAAATTGCCAGAGGGGCTACTTTATGCATTTCCCTCTCTACCTATGATGACTGGGGTAATTATAAAGATCAGGAATTCAGCATGAGGTCATCCCATTAGCTGCAGTTTGTCCGAGGATGTTATGGTTCCCTCTCCTGGAACTATCAGTAGCTCCTATGCTCCTCCTTCCGTTATCACGTCCACTCAAATATTACCCAAAGAGGTCCAGCCTTCCACAATGGGGGCTTGGAAATTGAGAGGGCATGACTTTGAAACAGAGGCTTGATTCCTAAACTCAGTGGCAATTCAAAACCCGAAAAGACCTGCCACTGTAATGGTACACGATAGGTATTGGAAGAACTTTTCACAGTGATGTGTAAGGAATTCTTGCCAAGCCATTGAGTGCCCACTTCCACCTTATTGTGCATTTCCTGCAAGAAAGGTCCAGAATGGAACTGGCAGTATCGTCTCTTAATGGAATTTGTAAAGCGCATCGTACACCCAAGGACGACATTGCACTGTAGCTACGTAAAGTTAGTTAGCTTGGGGAGGTGATTATCTAAATAGAAGGGTCTTCAAAAGATGCCGGAAAGAGAGGTGGTCCATATTAGCGCCTATTGGATGTGGAATCAAGTTCCACAGCTTAGCTACAGCCACAGAAAAGGCACAGCCACCTACCGCCATGGAAAAGGCACAGCCTCCTACATGGGTGAGCCGAAAACCGGGGTACTTTAATGGTAAAAGATTCCTGAGACAGCAAGGGTTGATTAGGCACATATAGGCCGAATTTAAGCTGCAAGTATTCTGCTCCAGGACCATGGAAAGCTTGATGCACTATGCACATAGATTTAAACTGAACTCTTTGGACACCAGGAAGCCAACGCAGTTGTCTCAGAGCAGGAGAGATGTGCATAGAGAAAGGGGTCTGGGTTACCAGTCTGGCGGCAGCATTTTGCAGGAGCTGAAGGCGGCGCATTAAATAGAGCGACTGATCTAAATCGAGAGAATTGCAGTAGTCTATTGTTCTTTGCACAAGCAAAGCTACTGCAGGAGCATGCAGTGGTGGAAGGAAGGCAGATTAACACCTTGCTCACAAACCTGAGCTTGTAGTGCCCAGATTGACAGACAAAAGCCACTTGTGCCTTAAGTGGGAGAGAAGAGGAGAGCCTACCACCCAAGTCCCTCACCGAAGACAGAGGTGACGGGAACAACCCAAAAGAAGGCCATCAAGAGTGTCCAGAGGGGGCCCCACCACATAGACGTCTGTCTTGTCCCCATTCAACTTCAGTCAGTTGTCAGCATACGGCCTCTAGGCACCCTCGCAGCTGTGACGCTGGACCAGGTTGAGACAGGTTCAGCTGAAAATGATTTGTATATCAACAGTAACAGCCCATTGAGTGGCCATTATGGCATTTGGAGACCCAGGATCTTTGAACCCGGAAGCATAGCATTTGGTGTCAAAGCTACTCAGGTTTTTATTTTATGGTTTAAGCAGGGATTCTACAATGGGACTTGACGTACGCACTTTGCGCTCTGCAGGACTGTCCGATTGATATAAAATATCTGGTTTGGAAGGTAAGATTTTTAGATGACATTACTTAAGCACACAGCCTTGGGGAAATTGGGGTGTTATTGTGTTTGGCTCTCTTTATTTGAGTGCACATAGATGCTTTCTCAGATGTGACCAGATTTTCCTTTCAAAGGTGGTATCCAACTTCAGGCATACGATATGGTACTCCTAGTGTTTTTTTTCTCCAAATCCTACCACACAAATGGCATAAATTGGATGTTAAAAGAGCAGATTTATTTGGATTAGACGGCTCAAACCAGACATTTAATTTGTGACTTTCGTGAGTACGCTTCCAGAAAAAAAGGTAACGGTTCCCACTGTGGCTAGGCCAGGAAGACCATCATTATGGCCTTTTTAAAACTGGACATAAATGGGCAGGATCATGCACCCTACATAAGAACTCCAAGCAGCACAGTTCTAGTAAAAACTATGGCAGTACAACCCTCTCCATAGAAGCCAAGTTGGTAAGTGACCTAAGAATTGCAAAGCTGATGAAACTGCATATTGATGGAGCTATCCAGTAAAATAACAGCCAGCACTGTTTGCCCCAGGTAACAATTATGCTGCTCCATAATACATATTCTTGTCCATGCGGGAAGTCTGAATACATATTCTTGTCCATGCGGGAAGTCTGAAAGTGCCCTGGTCGGGAGTGCTGAGGGCATGTACATGCTCAGGTAGAGAAACGTGTTAGGATTGTGCAGCTGAACTAAACTTAATGTAAATGAGTCCTTCATATGTAGAAAGGTTTGAGAGTTTTAGTTTAATGAAGGCGTTAATTCCGACAAGTGAGATTGTTTGTTTATTAGTAATGAAAGAAGACAGAATATACAGAAGCTCAAAGTGAATGTGAGATAATCCTTGGTGCTGTTTGACTATCATGGTGGTTACTGGTGCAGTGCATTTTGCCAAAACACAAAGAAGGGTATTTTTAAATATACTATTCCTCAAAGCAAACATATTTCTATACCTGCATGAATACATTTATTAAATATGCAGTTTGTGAGGTAATTATCAATGGAACACACAGTGCGGCAGTGACAAACATGGTTGTGGTTGGAAAGTGAAGAGTAACCATTGTATCGTTATCTCTCTCGGGAAGAAGTGACTTTCTACCATTGGAACTCGTGTGGTCTCACCATTGCCCGTGTACCTGGGTGGGGGGGGAGTGGAACAGCTGGGGAGAGTGACGGTAATGTTGCTTCCCAGCATTCCTCCCACAGAGCAGGCTTTTTGGTGTTCCAGGGGTCACAAGCCTTGCGCAAGTTGCACTGCTTCATTAGTTCCTGCGCTTGTCATGTCCCGAACCTCTGTTGGGGCCTGGGGGCGTCTCACTTGGGGATGAGTCTGATAGGCCCCCTGGAAGAAAGGAGGGAAACCTTGACCAAAAAGAAACCAAGGGAAAAGGCCACCTTAGCAGAGCAGATGCAGCAAGCATCTAAATCCCTAGCTGGAAGGAAGCAGGGGGACTATGTGACTATGCATGTGATCTTGCACAAGTTGGAGCTTGAGTCTCAGAGGGAGACAAGCGAAGCTTCTATCGGGGAGGGGAATTGTCTTCAGCAGTGGCTGGTGAGGAAAGCCTAGGCACTATCTCCCCAAGGGCTTAGTGTAACCTTATGAGGAAGGGAGGGATATTTTGGACTGGTTTGAAAATCTTGAGTTATGTTTCTGACACCAGGAAATGGACAAGTTGTTGTGGGTTGCAGTCCATTTGAGCCACCTACCGACGCTAGGAACTAACGTCGTTATTCAGTTGACTCCTGACGTGAGACCCATTTATTCCAAAATGAAGGCCACAGTCAGTTCTCCAGATAGGATTTTGGAGTGAGAGTACTTTACTCCCAATTTTTATAATTCAAGAGTAAATCCAATTTCAAGAGTAAAAATGATTTTCCTCCTTTGCAAGAGAGTAAAGTGTCTGACAACTATCCAATTTATGCATACAAGTAAAACTTTGTTCAAAAACATAAGTGACAAAACTGCTGTATTTGAAAGTGGTTCTAAATAATTTATTGCACATGCGGAAAACCATTCCCCACACAAGAACCTTGTATAGGCATACTACCCAGCTTCATCTTCATGATGCTTGGGCACAAACTCTGTCAAGAGTTACTACAGATACCAGCTAGTACATCGGGTAATTCATAAATCAAGTCCCTCTACCAGCATCCCTTCTCTGCATTGCAGGCTTTCTGTTGCTGCCTGCCGCTACCTGCTTGACAGCCACTCCATGTTTTGCTCCATCTCTCCTTCCCTTTGCTATTTTGTTTCCCCTGTCTCTCACTTTCTGACGCTCTGCCTCTCTCCCTTAGGTGTTGCGATGCCACATTTTGTGCGGTCTGTTTCTCTGTCGCTCTGCCTCTCCCATCTCTGCATTTTACTGTTGCTTTTTCCCCTCCTGTATCACACTCTATCGGTTGCTATCTCCCCTTCCTCTCTCGTGTCATTACTCTGGCTATATCTGTTCTTTCATTTTCTCGGCTGTGGCTGCTGTTCCTTTTATCTTTCTTGCACTGTCTCTTATGTTGTTGGTCTGCTTTTCTCTAGTCTTGCTTTCCTATTTCCATCTCTCCCCACATGCTGTTGAACTGTTTTATTTTACTGTCTCTAAATGTCTCTTTTGCTCTGCTTCTATCCCTCACTCATATTGTGTGTTTGTCCTATTACTATGTTTTCCTTCTCGCTTTCTTTGTTGAGCTATCATGTAGCTCATTGCTCTCTTCCTGTTGCTCGAATTCCTGTTTTGGATTGTCAAGTATGTTCTCTATCCCTTCGTCTCCCCTCGCTGCCACTCCTTTTTGTTCTTCTGTATTGCTTAGGTTCAGAGTTGCTCTTCCTCTCCTGTTTTTCGGTTTGTCTTTTAACATATGTTATGTTTTTATGTTAATTGAACTTTTAAAGCACACGGTCACCAAAGGGATCTTGGCGCTGAGGAGGAGGTGAGAACAGCTGAAAGAAACTACATAGAATTAAAATAGCAGGGTCTTCAGAGATTTTCTAAAGGCTAGATGGTTGGACATAGCCTTGATCGTAGGAGGAAGGTTGTTCCACATTTGAGCCGCCGCAACCGAAAAGGCCCGGCCTCCAATGCGTATGCAGCGGTATTAAGGGACACCAGCGGTTCCGCTGAGGAGGAGCGCAGCATGCGAACAGGGTGATAGCGAACAAGCTTAGACTGAAGATATTCTGCTCCCGGTCCGTGGAGTGCTCGATGAACAAAGCACAATGACTTAAACTCAATTCTGCGATTGAACAGGAGCCAGTGCAAACCACGAAGCACCAGGGAAATATGAGCTCCATACGGAGATCCTGTAGCGACACGAGCAGCCAGATTTTGAAGGCGCTGGATGAAGCCCTTAGGTTGCGCAAGATACAGCGAGTTGCAGTAATCCAGATGGCTATGCACCATGGCTGCATCAACTGGAGGATGAAGAGTGGCAGGAAGAAGCAGTAGAACCTTTTTCAAAATCTTAAGGTGGAAGTGGCCTGTTTTGAACACAGCAGAGACCTGGTCATGCATTGAAAGAGAGGAAGAGAGATTAATTCCCAAATTCCTAACCTTTGTCACCAATAAATATCCAAAAACTGAAATGCCTTTTGCACAAAAAATGTAGTGCAGCTTTACCATTGGCATCTCCTTTTTAGATGTGTGTGTGTGTGAGAACCTTCTTTTGGCCATTAGGCTGGGAATTAGAGTTGGAGGTTTGTCTGACCAGATGCAGCACTTGCTTGAATGCAGATGCTTTATCAACACCATATGCCATTAAAAGTACAAGAGCCCATATGAGATGTGTGTTCTGAGCCATTACAGGTATAGCAGTACTGATGGGGCGTGGCCAGCGCGCGCGATGGGAGGACGGACTTCCACGGAGCTCCCGTCCGAGATCCTCATACAGGCTGCGTTATAGCTTATAAATACTGCGCTCTGCAATAAAACGTACAACTACTGAAGTGGGAACCTTTTCCCCCACCCGCGGTCTAATCAAGAAAAGTAACCGGAGCTGGCAAGCGGGTGAACGGACCGTTTGAAAAAGAACCCCTGCGGCCCTTAAAATGGCAGCGATGGATCCCGAGATGAGCGCTGTAACGAAGCAGTAAGAACAACTGGCAAAGAGCACCCGCCCGACTCAATGGCCCAGCAGCTCGGGACGGAGAACAGAACTCAGCAGGGTCAGACCCGCCAAAGGTGAAACATACATCGGAGCCCTGAAAGACTGCAACGCACCGAACCTGGAAGACAAAGGCAGGGCACGCTGGCGGAGGGCTGAATCGCACCGTGTAAGGAACAGACAGTGGGGGCAGGGTGAGGTGCTCCGCACAGCCACCGGGCAGACTAGAGCCCCACACAGAACAGACTGAACCTTTTCCAGAAGAGGGGGGTAGAAAGAGAAAAAAGAGGAAGAAACGGGGAGAAAAGGCTGATGGGCATCTGCCGGAGAGCCGGAGTCCCAGCAGCACCGAGACAATCAAAGCGGCACGCTGAGGAGGGACGTTGCCCTGATCCGAGGGTGAAGATCAGTGACACGCAACCCATGGGCTCCACCCCGCAGTGAGTAACAGCAGAACACGTTACCCCCCCCCGGAAGCATCAGCTCCGGGCCGCAATAGTTGCCCCGATGAACATTCGCCTGCAAGGGAGTCAAAGACTGACATAGTGGGGCCGGGGACACGACGGAGAGTACCAAGAGCACCTGCATGTGGGGAATGTGCAGCCACAAGACACCACCCCCATAAAACACGAAATGTCAATTGAAAAACAAAACCAGGCACAAAGCTAAAGCTGGACTACATCAAGCCCAACCGCAGGCAGCACACAGAAATGCTGGGCCACTGTGCCTCCTAAACGCAAACAATACAGGTGAATGCTGAAGCTCGGCCCAGCATTGCAAACCCTGAACTGAATCCCGTAACCACAACTGGAGTAAAAGCAACATTGGTCAATACCTATTAGCCAAAGGAAACACCAGCCGTCTCAAATTACCACTCTGAGGCCACACGCAGCCTTACTGGCAGCGAAGACTTGTGCCACATACACAACCGCGCTAAACCAATCACGGGGCACACCCCTAAAAAAGCCCCAGCCGGAAGGAACAACTCAACTCGACAGTGCCCCCAAGGCTCCGGACCAGAGAATAAGCATAGCCAGCAGCCAACTTGAACAAGAACGTCTCACTGGAATCGTGCTGAGAAACACGCAATTGATCCACACCTCATCTTTTGTCTTCGCGCTCTAAAAACTAGCAGGTGGCCTGCCCACACACGAATATCAGGGGGGGTAAAAACACCCCCCTGAAGCTAGGTTAAGGTCACAGCTTCGAAATCAATATAAGGAGCATCGAATGGTAACCTGGAGCAGTGTATAAGGACAGAGTTACGCCTAACCCACTCTGGGAGCCAACCGGACCAGGACATATTAAAACTGACTAGCCGACACCCACATCCCAGACCATCAGATTGACTGGCAACCCACGCACGGGCTCCATCCCAGGGAATGCCCAAATATTGTGAGCCACAACACCACCAGCTGGGCAAAAGAAGCCCTCACACCTACCACGTAGTAGGAGCCTGGGTGGCCGAATAGAGATTCGCAACAGTAAAACCCAAACAACCGCAACATGAGGCCACTGCTGATAAGGAATCTGTCAACCCTGCGCAGAACCCAGAGATAAGCAAGTAATGCAATCCATCGCAGCACTTCGAACATTCATCCATACTAAAATTGAGGAGGTGAAGTCAGACATACAGCTAATACGTCAAGATGCCCGCAACCTGGAAGAGAGTCACCACGGCAGAGGCCACCTTGCAGCATACTGCCGAAACCACATCGGATCTGAAAGCAAGAGTCCAAGAACTGGAGATGAAGGTGGTACAACTTAAGGCACGGTCAGAAGATGCGGAATGGCGCGCTCGCCACAACAATATCCGAATCCTGGGGATTCCGGAAGATATGGAAGGTGCGAACCCAGCAGAATTTGTAGAAACACTGCTGCAACAAGAAATCTGAGTGGGTAAACTCTCCCAGGGATTCTCCGTAGAGAGAGCGCATAGATCCCTACAAAAACAACCTCCACCCAATGATCGCAAAAATCTTAAACTTCCGCGACAGGGAAACAATACTAAGATTCTCAAGAGAAGGTGGGGAAATAGGGAGGAATGATTCTAGAATAGTCATGTATCCAGACTATACCCCCACGCTACAACGTGCAAGAAACTTTTATACCAGTGAAGGCGAGACTACGAAAACTCAACCTTAAATACATGCTGCTATACCCATCACGCCTCAAAATACTCTACAAAGGAAAGTCAATATTTCTAGAGACTCCGGCAGCAGCAACTATGTGGCTTGAACATAATAATCTGGCTGACGATGAAGAAAATACAACAAAGAGGGACATGAGATGAGCAAGTGATCAACTTCACGCTTCTTGCCGGCAGCTACCACGCTGGCGCAGGTTGTAAATATACTGAGACAATTTTACGCAGTATCATTGAAGATAGCAGAAACGGACAGGAGCTCAAGGAACCATACACGCTAGTGGCCATGGCACACCCAACAAGAACTAGTGCAGGCTGGCTGCTAGCACACCACCCGCGTTGAATGGCCTGGAAGGGCCCAGATAGCTCAGGAGCCCCAGAGCGTTGCATGTTGGAAGCAACTGCTGGGGGCAGTTTTTTGTAGTTAGGTTTTGTTTACTCATTCACTGGAATGAAAGTTGACACAGAGTGGAAGCTGAAACAGTTAAAATGTCTTGGAGAAATAAAGCAACACCATCAGCGAGAACACAGGGGAGAGAGGTGGGTGAATCGGCACTGGGCAACCTGGAGGGGAGGCGCCTGGGCTCCCCGACCACTATGCAAAGAGGAGAGGGACAACGAGGAACGTACACTTGAATTCTCCCCCAAACTATCATGGCCACGCATATCAAGGTTTTGACCTGAAATGTGAGGGGACTGGGTACCTACCTTTGCCAAAACAGGATTAAATCCTACCTGCATAGGAAGAAGATTGGACTGGCCCTATTGCAGGAAACCCATCTCACAAAGGAATCATCACAACGCTACAAACGCACTGGGGTGGGCAGGGGTTTGGTGCCACATACTCCAAATACGCCAGAGGGGTGTTCACATGGATCCCCTTCCAACTAACCAGGACTGAATCGGATCCAGAGGGAAGGTATGTGATACTGTGGGGTGATATTGAGCAAACTGAAATATGCAGTGTGAACTCCTACCTCCCCAACACCAAACCAGCACATTTAAACCTGATGTACGCCAAGGTCACACAATACAGGCATGGATTTCTTCATCTGGGGGGGGGGGGTGATTTCAATTGCGTCAGCAATCCAGAGCTTGACGGGTCCACGCCTCTCCCCGGCGGTCAGCCAGCGCCCACCACGGCACTGAATACCATGCTGAATCGCCTGGACCTAGTGGACGTCTGGCGAGAGCTACACCCGGATGACCGGGGCTTCTCCTTCTACTCATCCCCACACAACCGTCATACCAGGATTGACTACATTTTCACTGGTAGAGAAAACCTGCCCCAGATTGACACGGCACAATACCTAGGCCGAACCGTCTCTGACCACTCACCCCTAATGGTAGAGTGGAGCATCACAGGACCCAGACCCCCAATACCCACATGGAGAATGCCCATGGAAGCGTTAAAAGACCGGCATTCAGGGACGACCTCAGAGATTTTCTAGAAAACTACATAGCAGCGAACATGGGCAGTGTGGATCATCTAAGCACGATATGGGATGCCCTGAAGGTGGTTATACGGGGAGAAATCATAGCAAAGGCCGGAGGCATCAGGAAGCATCTACAAACTGAGCTAGAACAGTGGGGAAAACAAAATTGAGCAGCTGGAGTCTGACACCCAGGGCACCCAGCAGGAGGAAGACAAACTCGAGCAAATCGGAACCGAATGCAAAAAGGCTTGGGACAGACTAGCCAAGTTTGACTACACCATCAGAACCAATAGGGCGCACACCGAAGCAGACCAGCCCAACAGACTACTAGCCTGGCTGTTTAAAAAAAAAAAAATGTTTTTTAAAAAAACACCACAAGCACCTAACCACATCCCTGAAAAGCAAAGATGGCACGCTGCACCAAACCCAACAGGGCATCAATGACGCCTTTAAATAATTCTACACCCAACTGTATTCCCACGACGCCCAGGTATCCCCGGACGAGATCTCGGACACACTAGAGGAGATGGGGCTGCCCAGGCTATCGCCCATACACAGCGAAGCCCTAGACGCAGACATTACTACGGAAGACATATCTGAGGCAATCAAATCCTTGGCGACGTGAAAGGCCCCGGGTAGTGATGGGCTACCCTCTGAATTTTACAAGACTTACGAACCAACTTTAGCCTCACTACTGCACAAGCTCTTCCCGGAGGCATATGAATTGGGGATCCTACCCAGGAGTATGTGTGAAACGCTGGTGGTCCCGATGCTTAAGCCCAACAAGCCCGCAGAAGATTGCGACTCCTACCGCCCACTTGCAATGCTCAATTACGATGTCAAAATATTGACCAGGATCCTAGCCAAGAGGCTCTCTAGGGTAATAGGAGAAATAGTGCACCCAGACCAAAATGGCTTTGTGTCAGGCCGTAACACCACCACCACCAATCTTCGCAGGCTTAATCACGTCATGTCCCAGGCTAATCGAGACAGAGGATCCTACGCCTTGCTATCCCTGGATGCCATCAAGGCTTTCGATTCCATCTTCTGGGAATGGCTATTAGCGGTCCTCGGAGAATTCGGCTTTGGGGAGAAATTCATCAGGTGGGTTGAAGTGCTCTACACCAAACCAAAGGCACAAGTCTGGAAGGCTCATCTCTGCGGCGTGGGACATAGAGGGGCACTAGGCAAGGATGCCCACTTCCCCCATGCTTTATATACTTGGGCTTGAACCTATTGCCATCTACTTCAGAAAACAATTCTTTGATGTAGGTATACGATTGGACGGAGTAGATCACATAATCTCCCTGTATGCAGATGATGATGTCCTATATGTGAGAGACCCGCGCCTGAATGTTCCGACCATGCTGGAGGTCCTCTGCAATTTCGCCAAGTTTCGGGAATGCGATTCAGCAGGCGCAAATCCTGCCTCTTCCCATTGGCTGGCCTCAAAGGCAAACGCACTGATGACCTACCTTCATTGGACGTGCAATGGCAACCGACCTCATTTCGCTACCTTGGAGTCAACATACTACACACACCTGAGCTCATGCATGAAAATGACACCTTGGCGGCGCTGCCCCCGTACGGAAATCGATAGGGTTCTGGTCATGACTCCCCCTGTCCATGATGGGAAGAGCGTCCATCATCAGAATGATTGTCCTCCCCAGGTTCCTCTACGGATTCCAAAATGTGTTACTATATCAAAGCCTCCTTCTTTCGCTTACTTGAGACGATACTCAAGGACTTCCTATGGGGTAAAGGCAGACACAAGATGGCGCCAACCACATTAACTCTCCCGCACACACAAGGCGGCATTCAACTTCCTGACCTGGAGAAATATTATCTGACAGTCCAGCTCACCTTTATAGCCAAATGGTTGGCTTATGACGTCGCTGCTGAAACAGCACTACTGCAGCGCCCAATTGCTCCAATCCGGCTGAAGGAACTCATTTGGGCACCCCAACACCTCCCAAGCGAAACACCCCTACCTGCTGCCCTGGCAAGACAGGTATGGCACAGAATGAAGTCAATTCTCCACCTGAAAAATGCATATACTCCAGACATTCCGCTCCTTTCAGACGTGTGCCAGAACAGTGTCGACCTAGCAACCATCAGGTACTGGGAGAGGAAGGGAGTGTACACGTGGGAAGACTTCTACAACGAGGGCTCCTTCCGCGACTTCTCTTCACTACAATCCGAGGATGACCTATCCGGCCCCAGTTCCTGTGGTATCAAAAGATTCGGAAGCTAGCACGAGCCAAGTGGGACACATGGCCCGAGGAGCCAAGCCCAACCTCTTTTCTAACACTACTGTATAATCTGGGAGAGGGCTGGAGACCGGTGTCTCAAATATACAGCCACCTAATAGACAGGCCTAATCCCTGCAGCCCTGACCTAAAACTCAAATGGGACAAGGATCTGGGGCGAGAAGTGACTTACGGGGAATGGGAGAGAGCCCTGGCGTTCCCCAAGGAGGTATCCAGGAACTCCAGATTCAGATTGATCCAACTGAACATGCTATACCGCTCCTATCTAACTCTGCATACAATAGCAAAGTTCAGAAATCAACCCCATCACAACTGCCCATGGTGCAACAGGAACAAAGCAGATCTTCTACACGTGTTCTGGGAATGCAGCAAGACCCATCAGCTCTGGGCTGAGGTGGAGCAAACCTGCAGGTGGGCAGGCATGACTAGATACGAATGGACCCCCTATTCAGTGCCTCCTTGGGACTTACCCCAGATTAGCCAAAATCAAACCCACTGTAAAGCTCATGGACATGGCACGTATCCTAACTAAGAGGACCATCACAATGGCATGGAAATGGCCGGGCGGCCCACGATTCCAGGCATGGCATGGCGAAATGGAGCGCTGGGTGGGAGCGGAGATCTCGGCCTGGGAAGACGGTGTTGCTAAATCCCCTGAAGATGCAAGTCCGGCACTGGACGCTTGGAAGGCCCTGACATGGGCACTGTTCCACACTTCTAACGACAAAAAGCCCCCTTGAACGATTTACCCCCACGTTATCTGAACCGAACACCAGGAAGTCGCCTAAACAGACAATTGCCAGAAACGGAACCTCCAACTTCATGCTCCCCCCGGCCCTTGTCCTCCCCACTCCACCCCCTGTTAACTCTCCCAAGCGGAACTGTCCAACAACCACAAGGAGACAATCACCCTCACTGTTAAACGTTTATGTTAATGTTGTTTATTGTTTTTAACGGTTGGCCCCACATCGATCTACCCATACTATGCCGCAGTTGGCAACCACTGTCCCACTGCTGTTGTACCTATAACAAATGCCAATAAAGAAATTTAAAAATAAATGGCAGTATTGATGAGGTATGTATTCTGAGCCATTACAAGTATAGTAGCCCTGAAGAGTTGTGTGTTATGAGTCATCACAGGTATAGCATCCCAGATGAGATGTCTGTTCTAAGCCATTACAAGTATAGTGGTCCTCATAGGATGTGTGTTCTACTTTCAGCCATCACAGATATAGCAGCCTCGATGAGGTGTGTTCTGAGCCATTACACATAGCATTCCTCATGGGATGTGCTTCTTCTGAGCAATTACATGTTAAGCATCCCAAACGAGATGCATCTGTTTTGAGCCATCACAGGTATAGCAGTCCTGATGAGGTGTGGTCTGAGCCATTACAAGCATAGCAGCCTTGAAGAGTTGTGTTATGAGCCATTAGAAGTAGAGCATCCCGGATGAAATGTGTTCTGAATCGCTGAACATTTAGTCCTTTTGATAAGTCGAAAGTTAAGTCAACTGTGTTACAATTTAATGTAACCTGCATCTTAAATGCATATCTTTGATGCACACTCATTAACACGCCTATTAACAGGATTTGAACGAAAAGGCTACACAATAATCTCTGGAGCAGGGTTATTGACCCACTAAGCTGCCTTTCCCAACAGGCTGTTGACACTGAAGGGCCCATCGGGCTAGGGCACTGGCAGTTCCATGTGAGGCTTGCCGGACATAAATGGCTTGTCAAAAGCTCTAAACCTGTTTGAACTATCCTACATTAGTCAGGAGATTCATAACGAGGCTTTGAAACGTACTAGCTGTTTGGCAATGGGACTCAGTAATCGGACATGGGAGAAGAGAAAGGTTTGAAAAGCGCAAGACCGAGTAGAAGGGATTAAAGTATATGACAGCAATGCTATCTTATCGCACTGTTGGAGGGTGGTAGGTAGAGCTCGGACACTGTTCTTGCTCCGCACTTTAGCTCGCTGCTCAAAATGCCAACACATGTTCATGCTTTCTTAACAGCAGATCTGTTAAGAAATTCAGGTACTATACCAAAACATAGCAGTCCTACTAAGAAATGTGGGCATGATGCAATTAGGCCTGCTGTCAATATTTGGCATTGTGCCATGACATGCGTATGGTATGATATAGCAGCTCTGTTGATAAATTAGGCTACTTTGGCTGAATATATAGCCGTCCTGCTGAGTGGTACAGGTACAATCTGTGCCACTGAAAATGTATACAGCGCTGTTTCCACCTGTATCCATCATACCTGCTTGCGGTGGGTGGTCAGAAAGGGAGTTAAAGTTCAGACCACATGACTAGCTATGCAATTGGTGTGCTTCTGTGATGAAATGCAAATGCGCTGCCTCTATTTAAGACAATTAACCAGAAATGCAGCCCTTGTTCAAGACCATTTTAATTTTACACAATGCTACCTGTGCCCTAAAGCCAAGTGAAAAGAATGTTCATGCTTCAAGATGCTTTAATAATGCAGTAACCTACAAAGTGACCAAAACACACATTCCCTTTTACATTACTCAAAGTATTATCTTGATGGATTCATCAACGGAGGAGAGTGACCAGGACTCATCCCAGTTGCTTCTTTCAAGGAACTGTCGATTACTAAAGTAAAGAGTGAATTTGCATGCTGCTGTCACCAGTGAGCTCCATGATTTCTGGGGGTGCTGCCATAACTACCCTGTGTAAGTGGTAGGCAAGGAAGAATTAAAAGGGCCATATTGACAGGATTTCTGCGCGTACAAAGGCCTGATATGCACCTTATCTGGAGGGCTGGCCACAGTCCTGTAAATCAAGAGCTTGAGAGCTGACCAAAAAGGCGAGTCAAACCTTTGGCGTTTACTCATCAGTTATCTGAGTGGTTGGGTCACAGATAACAAAGTTTGACACATTGTAGTGCATGTTTAATTTGATTGACTGTGAGGATCCTTAAATAATGAGAGATGGGGTTATACCAGCCTTTTTTAGTGGACAAGACTATCACAGATCCATCACAGACACCAGGGAGCCACTGCAGTCAAAGCAAGCAACAAGGGGATTGAAAAAAGTAAATCCAATGAGGGTAAGGACAAATGTTCACAACCGCCTGCCAAGAAAGGGCCCTAAAAACCAGAGGTGGAAATTCCAGTCACCTCCATCTTCCGCTCCCACAGAAAGGAAGAGTGAGGGCACCCACATTCACAGCCCCACGGGGCCTTACATGTGGAGACCGGATACGTAGGAAGGGATCGCCTGCCTGCAAGGGTAACCCAAGCCGGCGGTAGTTGGCACTAATCTCATGGAAGAAGAGGTGGGACGTTTTGTAAATGTGGACATCTTAGATGAATTCCCACTAGGCCAGGGGCTGGCCGAATGTATCCTAGTATCACTGATCCGGAAAGGTACTGGGTCTCCCACGAGGCCTCACTTCCTGCTAATAGAGCAATTCTCTAGGACTATGTGTTCTTAAATGGGAACAGATCCCCAGCACTTCACGATACTGCTAAGAGTATCACAGCTGTCTGATTGATTGGTGCATGATTACCAGCTAATCCTTGATCCTCAAAAGCTAGTTAGGGGGTTTCATGGTCTCACCTGATGCCCACGGCTATTATGGAGTTCATTTGGAGGGGAGAAACGTCACATGTCCAGTAGACTGTATGTTAGGAAATTATAAACCTGATGCTGAAATGATTGCTACAATCACACGGTCTAGGGCTAAAGAAGCAGCCCTGCTGGCCTTGGGTCTAGGGGCTCTTCCAGCTGGAGATGGTGGAAGACTGCCCCTGTTGGTACTACTCAGTAATGATCCAGCTGGAGAGGGCACAGTGGCCACTTGGATACCCTCTGCGGAGGCATTTGACTCAGCTGCCTACATGCATAGAGCCAGAACCTGAGGTGAAGGATATGGTAGCTTCAGACCTTCAGGGACCCTTAGAAATAAGTTATTAGTCCTTGGCTGGATGCACAAGTGAGGCTGACATTTACCAAGCACAGTGCAACTGTCCATCTTGGGCAGAGCTGCGTGAGCAGACAGAAGCATGCCAAGGGGGAATCCCCTGGGACTTTCAGGGTGTTCTAGGAGAATGGTCTCCTGTAAAGTGGCCCAAAGAGCTCCCCAGTGCCTCGAGGTTCCTTCTGGACTTGGCTCACGAGATTCATTGGGGGGTCATCTAGGAATGACTAAGAAAACTGACAGGATGTCTGTCCATTTCTAATAGCTCAAGATGGGGTCAAAATCATCAAAGCATTTGTCTGGTCTTGCCACACTTGCCAAGCATCTGGCAAAGCTGGCAGAGGCAACAAGGCCCCCATAATTCCACTATCTGTGGTTGGGTGGCCTTTCAACAGGATAGGTATGGACATTGTGGATCCTTTGGATCTCCAAACCTCCTCAGGAAACCGCTACATTTTGGTAGTGGTCGATCACATCACCTAGTACACTGAGGCTGTGCCTTTTGAGGAGCATTGACACCCCTAATTGGAATTCTCTCTTGTGTAGGGTTCCCATAAAGAAGTCATGTCTGACGGGGGATCTAACTTAATATCTGCATATATGAAGGCCATAGTTCATCACAGGCATCATTTTCGCAGTGTATAGCAGTAATATTGTCTGTATAGAGCATCCTCCATTTCTCCCTATTAATGAGCTGACAGTGTTTTAGTGCATTTTTCCTTAGTTTTATTCCAGTGTATGTGCCATCTCAAATTCTCGTCAATATTGACCCCTAAAAATGTGTAACACTTGGCATGCTCAAAAGGAAGAGCATCAAGCTTACATGCAATACTATGCTGAACCTTGTTTATGCCTACAAATGGCATGGTTTTATTACTCTTGCTAATGTTACCTCTAAATCCATTAGCTTTTGCATAAACGCCTAAGGCGTCAATCATAATTTGCAACTCCTTAGGGGTGTGATAGAGTAGGACCAAATCATCGGCATATCCCAACCAACTAATTTTTTGTTTGCTGCCTTTTGATGGGATAGTTTTTCAAACCGTCAAAGGCAACTTTCAGATCAGCCAGTTAAAGATTGAAGAGGGTAGCGGCAACTATGCAGCCTTGTTTCACCCCTCTTGATGTGTTCATAGGTTCAGATAGTTTACCTTGACAGTTTAGTCAAATCCTAATGCGTGTGTGTGCAAAAACTTGAGCATCTTAACAGGCCACATGGAATATTCCATGACACTAATTGTCTCCACAGGTCATTGCCCATCAGTGCCAAATGCAGTACTAAAATCTATGTAGGCACAGTAGACTGCAGATTCACGTCTCATCCGTGCATATTGAACTGTCGAAACCAAGATTAATAAGTTATGAGCTGTGTTGGATTTTATTCTAACTCCAATCTGATTGGGGGGAAGAATAGAGTTGTCTTTTATCCACAAATTCAATTCATTAGACAATACCTCTGCGAAGAATTTCGCCAGTATGTCAAGCATGGCTAACATGCGATAATTAAATGGCTCATTCCAGCGTCCCTTCTTGTACACCAGAAGGATGTGGCTTTCAGTCCAAGTGGCAAAAGTACCACATTCCCGATTTGAACAAAAAGGAGATGTAATGCTTGGGGCCGCATCCGAGGACACAGTTTAAGGAGACTATTGCAAGTACCATCTGGTCCCGCTGCTCGGGAGTTCCGCAATCTTTCAATTATTAGAGTAGTCTAAAACCTACGCCTTACATCCCCATTTAACTGACGGAAAGGATAACTCTACATTAACAGGGATCGTCTCGCCTAGTGTTGCTGTAATGTGGCAAGTCCACCTAGACTTGAACACTATTAATGGGTAAGTCTCTTTTAGCAGTCCCCCTTATCACCCTCCAGATTTCAGTAGTATTTCCGGTGGTGGCTAGATTGGCACTCCGATGCCATGTCTCCCTCCTACATCTGAGCCTATGTTCTCTTAGCCATCTACAGTAATTATTTTGAGCTATTTTAATATGATTGGTAATTTCAGGATCATTGTACAAATCTAGTGTAAGGCACAGGACCTCTGTAATAGTTAGTGATTATTTTGCCGCAACAATCCTGGGATCATAATGTGAACCATGTTTATAGATCCTATTCCAGCATTCCTGGGTACTTGTATATTGGCGTTTTTGCTGGATAGTCTCCTTCACATGTACAATCAATATGGAAAAGTCTTTCAGAATATTGGAGGGAAATGGGTCTCTAATAGCAGCATATTGCTAAATAAAGATGGGAATGTAGTTTGGGCTTTTGTCCAAATTGGGTGCATTTTGGCCATTATTGATAAATATGTCCCCGTTTAGATCATAAGTGTAGGTTGCCCTAGTATCTGCTAAAGGATTAAGGAGTACACACAGTGGCATATGGTCGCTTTCCCTGTATAATGAAAACAGTTCATCCTGCATCCCCCTTGCCCTCTGAGCCGTCCCCAATCTCTTCTTTGTTGCACTGCAAGTTCAAAGGGGCTAATGAAGTGAGAGTGCAGCAGTAATCGTCCCGCTACACTTAGAAGTGCCAAATGCATGTGTGGGAATGCTAGCCAAGAAAATAATTTCTCAATTGTAGACCACAAGTGATCGGATGAAACTTTTACTAAGCTAACTACATTCTGTTTAGCAAAGACCTATGTGTTAACTTTATTTTCTTTTAAAGACAGTCCTGCAATTCCATTCCTAAAAATTGAAGCTTACATAATGCTGAATTACAATTTCTACTCTTAAAAAATACTCCATCGTCTCCATGGTTTTTCAGTAAAGTGTAGGTTAGTTTATCTAAATCCGTGTTCAATAAAATGCATCATATTGGCTAGCACAAATAAACACTTTTGAAAATGTACATGATCACACACCCAAGCAGCCCATACAGATGAGGGGTTTAACAGCCACTTTTACTCCCTAAAAAATACTCTTCCCCCCTCTCAAAATATGGGCAGTACAAATACTCCAAAGATAAAATAATAGGACACTTGCACAAAGAAGCCTGTCCTCCTGCTTTCATCCAAACAGCTACATGGATTCGTTTGGCCAGAAGAACATGTAGTGCCGCTGGTAGAAACCTATTTTTACTGCCTGATCTGAAGAGGTAAAATATGTGTGTTAATGTGCAAAGAAATGTTTATTACAAAACATTTCTGCTTTACAGTACAAACCCATTTTTATTTGCTTATAAATATTTGTATTACCAGTGGGACTTTTTTTACTCCCTAAACACATTTTACACCCTACATTAAAGAATATGGTGTACAATACTCCCACTTCAAAATCTTATATGGAGCACTGCATCCAAATGCTTCGATGGAAAACCAACTTCTGTAACCTGCTGTTTGCATACAATTGTGCAACCCATGAACTGATCCCAAACTCCTTGACTATCTATCTTTTCATTCTTTTGATTTACATTAGCTGCTCTGAATGTCGGATGTCCATAAACTACATTATTCCACCTACTTTCCCAGTTCCCTGCCTTCTATGTCATCCATTCTGCTTAGTCTCTTACATAATGAATACATAATGCTAATTTGATGTTTACGCAAAGTAGTGAATAATAGTTACATCAACGCATATATAGACCTACTGCAATACCATACACTGTGGTTAGTCTCCAGAACTCGCTTGTTTTATGATTGCGTTATATATTAGCTCTTGGGGACAGAGCTGGCCAATCAATGAGGCCAGGAATGCAAGCAGAATCTGCAACTAGCCTTCTGCATTTCATGCCAGGACGCGGTGCTTCTGCCCTGCCTGATCTTGTCCTTGTAGGCAGTGCCCCAGGCAGATACTTATAAGGAGTTCCTCACCTCCCTCCTGCCCCACCAGGGCCTCCAAGCAAACCCCCTTGCCCCCCCTCACCTGCGCACATCCTGGCCCAACCCCAGGTCCTGGAAATAGTTATTTCCAATTGCAGCCATATGTGCAATTTCTCCCTGAAGGAAGCATGAATTGGGTAAAGCCTGGTTCCCTTAACAAGCAAAATAAAAGTAGCAGCACCACAGATAGCAGCCCAGAGTGCTGCATGTGGCCTACCCGGCTCAGGCTTGAGGGTGGTTATCGGTTCTGCGTTCCGCCGAAAGTGGTTTTTAATGCTGATTGAAAACAGTAGATGTCGATGACAGGCAAGGCCCATATTAAACACCCGAAGGTGACAATTACCCGGTCTTCCACAAAACTGTATCGTGCCATGCAAATTCTAGACCTGCAAGGGGGAGAGTTGCTTAGTTCACATACTCGACCTAAGAGAAACGCACTTTCCCCAAGGTGAATGGTGACTAGATATTTACCAGTGCTTTTTATAAAATGGTGCATGTCACCATAAGCACACTTCATATTTGGTGCATTGCTGTTAAGCATGCACAGTGAAACTTGTATTTGCCATTTACTGCAAAGAAAGTGTGTTTGCAGTAAATGAAAAATGTGTCTAACATCCCCATACACTCCGGCAAGGTCGAGTATCATGCAAATGGTACTTGTATATCATAAAAACTACTCGCCAATGCTAGTAGATTTTGCGCGCCTTGATAATATGTACATAATCTCTAGCTATGACTTCTTCAACAGTGTGAACTTCTCGGTTAATGAAACCTCTGAACTTCATATACAGCAAATGTTGGGGCAAGCATACAGTATATGGGGCATTGCAGAGCCTTGCACTGAATGTTTTTCATAGCTCATCTCTTTTCATTTATTTGCATCCATTCATGCAGCTAACGTTTACATTTTACAGAAACTAATGTCACTAATGTTTTACTTCACATGTGCGCAAAAATTTGTTTCTCATTTCATGCAAGAAAATGTTAATTAGCCAAGTCTCCTAATCAATTTTAAAAAAAAACAAATGTATGACATGCAAGTGGACATGGCCCTATGTGGTGCCAGAGAAAATCAGCGAGGGTAGCTACCTTATTGACACCAAGAAGGAGACTGTTCCCCCTCACAGACTTCGTATAGTCAGAGAGCGCAGATGGGCCTCCAAAGGGTGTTCAGATCTCTCACAGAACAGCAATTGCAGGACTGTTCTTGCTGACTTCAGTGAAGATTGATTGGTTTGTACATGATATCGACACCAGAGACAACATGCCGGTGAAAAGTAGGATTCACTGGTTGATGAAAAGTCCAGTAGCAGGAAAACTGAAGTCTACTTTGTGTGGACAACCGGGGGCTCAACTCTGTCACCAAGACTAAAGTGCACCCCAGCCTTAGAGCAGATGAACAGATTGACAGGTTAGGTGCTGCCAAGTTCATGAGTACCTTCAAGCTCACTGCAGGGTAATGTCCTGTTGGTGAGACGGATCAAACAAGAGCGAGCGAGGTCTGCAATCGCCACTCTAGAAAGCCATTACCAGTTCATTGTCATGACTTTTGGATAAAAAAATGCCCCTGCCACCTTCCAGAGGATGATAAACCAGGTGATGTCAGGGCTGGAAAACGTAGCGTTGCCTATATAGATGTTGCAGTATTCAGCCACACCTGGGAAGACCTCTATCCTATTCGGAAAGAATGCTTAAAGCCATGCAGAAGGCTAGCTTAACTATCAAAGCTTCAAAGTGCCAGATAGAGCTGGGTACTCTGACTTACTTGGGACACCAAGTGGGTGGCGGTAAGAAACGACCTCTCCAGGACAAAAGTCCAGGCAGCGGTGGATTGGGACATCCCTACCACTCAGACTCAAGTGAGAACCTTCCTAGGCCTCACATGTTCTTACTGCCCTTTTATTAAGGGGTATGGGTCTCTCGCCCCCTCGGCTCCCAATGTGACCTCAAAGAAACTGCTGAAGGTCACCTGGACCCCCGACATCCAATCCTCCTTCCAGAGCATGAAGGAACGCCAGTGCCAGGCACCAGTTCTAAATATCCTGGATTTTGGGAAAGATCATTCAGATAAATGCCTGTGAATTTGGTATCTGCAAAGTGCTGGCACAACTGAATTCTGAAGGGCTAGAACAACCATGTGCATGCCTGAGTAGGTTTTCGACGATGAGTGCAACTGGCCCACCATTGAGGAGGCACCATTTGTGGTGGCTTGGGTGGTACGCAAGCTGAAGCCCTACAGTATTTGGGTCTCGCATCACTGTCCAAAAAGACCACAGACCTCATGGGTGGCTTAAGGCCATTCACGGAGAGAGTGTCATGTTACTGCATTGGGCCATATCCCTAAAGGAATTGGACATGGATATCCAATACAAACCTGGGGCGCAACACTCCACTGCAGATGGCATCAGTCAATACTTTCACCAGGAGGACGAGCCAAACCCTTGGAAGGGTGTGAGTCTCAAACGTTTTGGTTGGGGGCGTGTGAGGATTTGCCATCTGGCAAATGTGTGAAAGCACTGGCTTTTTTTATTTTTAGTAATGAATAAACTGATGCATGTAATTCCATCTCTGACAAGTTAATCTGCTGATCGGACACTGTATACACAGTAGGGGTGTCACAGTATTAGTTTTATGACGGTATGATAACCTTCTAGCCAAATGACGGTATATCATGGTTATCGCGGTATAGCAGGTGGAGTTAACTAATCTTAACAAATATTTTCTAAAAAGGTCTTAAATTGTCAGATTTATCATCAAAAACAAAACCAGGCACCCAAGGCCAGAATTGGGCTTTTCAACAAACTTTCCACTGAAATGCCACCCCTTGCTTCCCCCAAACACACGTGTGGAGCAAGGACGGTATTTCACAAAAATGCCAGGGTAAGCGGAAGTGACATCAGACGACCCTTGACAAGAAGTGATGTCATTTGACCCCACTCCGAAGTGATATCGTGGGAAGTGCTGGAACACGACCTTTCACCTGTTGACAAAACAGGAAGTGGCATCACATAGCACTGTACACTACGAAAAATATGGTTACAATATCACTATAATGTGATGTACATTTCATACAAGAATGGATCGCCATATGTATCATTAAGATCAGTGTGTATAGGCCCATATTACTGTGAATGCAAGCAGACGTCCATGACCAAATGATAAATGTGTTATTATATACCATTTACGCTTAAGCGCTTTATATAGAAAAAAGATACACACCCAACCTGTGTTGGTACTCATTTATCAACCTCAGAAGCATGAAAGGCTGAGTTGAGGCGTTTAAGAACAGACTAAATCAGTGACTGACCCCTTGAAGTGTGCCTGAAATAAACCTTTAATGAGTCTAGCAATTATTGTATAGAATTCCAGAAAGACACATTATTTGGTATTCCTATTCTTACTTATTTAGGGTCAGTGCTGAAAGTGTTAGACTTGTGGCACTCCTGTTATTATTTTTCTTCTATTTTTTAAGGGGCCTCAACAAGAAAGCCAGCCCCTCCCGAAGTAAAGAGCCACATGGTGCTGGCCACAGCCCAGGAGCTTGCATTACAATTTTCTTTTTTTTCTTTTTTAGAGGTTGCAAGGGAGACCACAGAGGTCGCAAAGGAGATCTCAGAGGTTGCATTTGCAACCTCTGGCGACCCCTAAATGACGTCCATGGTGTGGAGAGGAGGAGTGGGGCAGGAGCCCTGCTGCGACTGGCAAAGCAAACTGAATAGCTTTTCTTAAGTGGTCATTTAGGCTTTTAGCTCCCCCACTGGCTACTGGTGAATATGAACATGTTGCCATCTTGATAACCTGCATGCCACAGATTAATGGAGGCTGATGGTCGTATACGCTTGTGCGCATACACACACATGCACACACACTCTCTCTTTACGTTACAGCCTTTAGTTTACTTGTGGGCCAAAAGGTGTTCAGTAATCACAGACATGTTACCCTTTGGTAAGGCAGCAGGGAATACCCAGAGAGATGAGTGAATTTCGCAGTGTGACTTATTATATGTAAATTCAATGATGGAACCAGGGAAATCCCCCATTGTCATATGTTTAGCAAACATTATCCATTATAAATATATAAACCCCAAAGCCGCAATCCCTAAGTAAACCCTTTTCCTTCTTGGCACTGTATTTATTCTTCCTATTGCTAACATTGATTTTATGTCAGGCACATGTGGTTTATGGAATGGCATTAAAAACTGCTCCAACTGAAACTACTTGGCAGACTGCACATCCAACAGTGCAAGACCAAGACTATGCAGCACTTGCTTACTGCAGCCTTTCCAAATCAGATTGAAAAGCACACTAAACGGTATACCGTCATAAACAATGTGACGGTTATTATTGTTCAATTAAGTGGTTCACGGTATCTTTAACGGTATACCGTCATACCGTTACATCCCTAATACACAGTATACGTTTGGAATGGAGTTTATCTGTCATGCTGCATCAGTATGCTGATTTGCAGCACTTGCTCTACCAGTGGCACAGAGCAGGTTCAGAGGTCAGTTGCCCAGTTGACCGCTGCAGTGGCAACCAAGTCTCTGCAGCGCAGGGGTTGCATTTATGGTGGCAGGCCAAACTCTAAAATAAATCTATGCCTGCTTATGGAACTACTTTTCATTGCTTCCACATTAAATTTGATATCGTCGGCTCCTGTGAGCCAGCTTAGACTCGGAAGGGATGTGTATTCTGGCCAGGCTGCTGAGCCTGCCAAATAACAATACAGGAACCTGAATGGCCATGCCTCTTCCTTGATCTTTGGTAACATCCTCCACTAGAGACAGAAGCACAACAGGCAGCTCTCCTGGGACCAGCCTCACACTAGGGTGCTGCATTTCTAAAGGCCTTTGTTCCGAGTTGGAATGGAAGGGACTGCATTACAGGGTTTGAAATTGAGGGGTGCTGGGGGCCATTCAGTTCCTGCTTGCAGCCTAGAGGAGCCTGGTTAGCATGACGCCAACAGCTACCAAGAGCTACCTTTTGGCTCCCCAGGCCCAGTTATGGTGAACAATGTGTTTGGGACAATCTATAAATACATGCTTGGACACACATATATGACATTTGAAGCATAAGGGGTCATACATAATAGACAAAATGATGTGTACATCTTATGTGGAAGTTAGATTCATATGTACTAGCTCTTGGTCCCTGGTTAATGCTGGATACCAAGGAGCTGCTTTTAGCTCCTGCTTATCCAATCTTAATTTCTTTCCCTGGTGTTAGAGTAGACAGGAGGGCTCTATCATGGAGGAAGACTTACACCATCCTGTTTCTCTCTGCCTCTCCTTCGCCTGCCAGTCTCTCCACCTCACCTGGAGCAAAGCACTCCGAGTGTGATTTAAGAATGGCAAAGTCAATTAAATTCAAGCCCCAGCTGACTTACCTTTTAAAAGAATGTGCCTCCCACCACTTCTTTGATTCACTCTGGAGCAACACCTGAGAAGGATTCATTGCATCTCTTGTGAGAGTGGTACTTTTCAAAGCCCTTGACCACTGAGGTGAAGAAGTGCTTCCTACCCGCACCCAGGGGCACATTGGGGGTGATTCTTGTTGTGGACCAGGACCTGCCACTCAGCACCAAAATCGCCTGAAACTGGGAGAGCAGTGCCTGAACGGAATCTTCCTGTCCTAGAGCCCCTGCAGTGTGTCGTGTAGCTTCTGGAGGATGCTTCTGGATACCAGATCAGCCAGTTCTGCTTTACCAAACTTGTTGAACTGCATTCACCGTTCATCGAAGCAGAGGGATCCTGCTGGTGCTGCCTTTGGCACTCCGACTATTCGAACTGTACCGCCTGCATCTCGAGCCAGCTTCATGCTGCATTGTGCCCTTGCTGAGCCCGTCGCCATCTAGGTTCGAATCAACCACTTGTCACCGGGATTCAACTCGAACCGATGGAGAGACACTTGCCGACTTGAACCAGGGGTTACTCCACGGCTCAACCGGACGCGCCTTCCAACTGCTGCTTCATCAGACCAGACACCGGAGCAACAGGATCAAAGATTCGAATGAGAGCCGCCCGCCACTCGAGCTGCCAGCGCACGCCGCCCATCGACATTTTCCAGCGGTTACAACCCGACTCTACTTCAAACAGATCCTGGAATGCGCATCGACCTGCTTCACCTGGACCGCACTGAGGTACCGCATTTGAAACTACTTGACTCGTTTTCCGCTTGAACACCCACGATCCAACGTGTCCGAACTGAGCTCGATCCACTCACATCACTGCTCGGAACTGGGTATTTCCCCCCCCCCCCTCCGTTGAACCGACAGCGAACCAAAACAAGGTACTATTGACAAATAACTGTCCCCTGGTCTATTTTGGTCCCAAGAGACTGGTTGGGTCTCTTTTGCAGCTTTTTGTACTGAGAGATATCCTTTGTGTTTTTTAGTTTTTTTATTTGCCTATCACCCCTGTTTTCACCCTAGAGTGCTACATTCTTCTACCGGTTATATTGTCTGTTCTTTGGACAGGGTTGGGTTTTGTACAGTGTTTTTCTATTTAGTTAGCTTGCAGATTGTTTGTTTAAAGTATATATCTTTTCATAGAACCTTCATTGGACATTCCCTTTATTTTGGACTGTCACTGTGTTGCTTGGGTCACTACTGTATCACCTTCTCACCCCTCTTAAGAGTATAGCCTTCCCTCGGCCCACGTTACCGTAAAAGGCATATAATGTGCTTCAGCACCTTGAAGCATTTGTTGTACTAGATGGAATTACCAAGTAAACACTTCAGACCCAATAACCGGACAAACTAGAAGGCGATGGTAAAGCTGGGTGAATATACACTCAACTCGACTCATGCAGGATCACACTGTTTTTTTTTAAATCCTGCATAGTTTATGTAATGCTAGATGCGTCATCTATGACCTCATCCTACGTGGCAAACTTCAAAAACCTATCGAGGGGTGGGATTTGATTAGGGGATCATTTCTACAAATGGAAAATGTGTGTTAGTTCCTCATCGGTAGTCTCTTTTCTGTGAGACACACCCTCAGCTACTTCTAATCACAGGGTATAAAGATATTGTCAAAGCAGAAAATATGGCAGCAGCCTAATATTCTGCAGAATTGTATGAAAAAGTTCTTGGCAGTCTATTCTAATTGGTTGGCAACCCAAATCCAACCTTGGACATTCGGCTTGTTAGCAGCACGTACAAAGAAATGAAACCCAGGTGGTTGGAGGTACGTCAGCTTTTCCTTTGTTTCCCCAATTAGGCCACCCTCTCATCAGTAGTCCTCATGCCAGTATCTTCTGTTTGAAGGTTGACCTTGCCAGTCTGCACAGTCTCTGAACATCAGCAGGGGTGTAGGTACACCGCTATCTTGGCTCCAGGCCTAATGAATAGCCCTTGTTTGCGAGCTCGTCATCACATGTTGCAAGGGCATGAATTTGTCCATATCGACAGTGCTTTTAACCTTATTTAATTCCGCTTTTGATGGGTGCAGTGCTCCTTTTGTCCTTTAGAGACTTGCTCACTCTATCCCATATTGACTTTATGCCTTTTGATCATCCAATATTTGGCATCAGTAAATGTTCCTCCTAATCTTTAGAAAATGTCTTTGCGCATGGTCTACTCAGACTCCCTTTATGCTTTTTCTTAATTTCTTTAAATATCATCCTTGGTTCAAAGCCTATGTACTCCCCTGTTTCCCAAGGAAAACCGCTTTCTGCATAGTCTCCCCACGTTTAAGATCCTAGGCTGGTATTTTTTACATTGATTGACATGAGCTGTCGTCCATCGTGTTCTGATGGTAGTCCTAAATGTTGATGATATTCCTCTCCTAAGCAAGCTTCTAAGTATTCTTTTTACCTTGCGTTTCAGTCTATTTACAGTTGTTGACCAGGGCCACTTCATTCTTCTTTATATTGGCAAATACTGCTTCGGTTACATTGTTACTCTAAGTATTTCCAGATCGCTTCAGCCGAGTCCTAGATCTTCTTTCAGACATTCTTTTGCTGTTATAAGACTTTATTTAATGTACATCCATATTGTGCATCATTTTAGTCATGGCTGCTTTTCGACAACTCGGCAAGGAACATCCTTCTTGGTAGGTTTCTTCCAATGTTTCAACTTGAGGATATCTTCTGAAGGGCTGCCCGAGTGCATATCGTTTTTCATACAGTAAACCTGGTATGGAAATGTTGTATAAACTTGTGCATGGGTTCCTAATTATAGCTCCTTGTCTGTTACTCCAATAGGGTCAGGGTGAGGGGGTGTTAACTAGGGAGAATGCGTCCCCTTGGTCCTCTACAATATCTCTTAACTGCCTGTTTCACCTTTATGATGGTGTTGCCTCCTGGTTTGTAGAAGAGTGAGGGCTGCTTGGGCATTTTTAGCCTGTACTCATCTGTGTACTCCTGCAGAGCAGAATCCAATTCATCACACACCAGCCTTTCGTTCTTATAGGGATTTAGAAGTCACTCTCCCTGTTAAGTGTGATTCGGGTGGGGCTATTCTAATGCAGCATCATTAGCCATTTCAACTGACCTTCTGGGGTGGTCCACTTGTGCAACTTATTCCAAAGTTTGCCACTATCCACCCTGTCAAAAGGAGGTGACTGGTCTATGCTTGGCATATACATCTGTTGTTTACTTGGACTATTAGGACTCCTGTGTGTAATGGCCAGCATCAGCCTGTTTGAGGTCATTACCAGACGTTTTCAAATTTCGATCTGAAACCTTGAAATTCTGTTTGTGGACCCAGCCCATCATTCCACCTCCTTAAGAAGTGTAGCAAAGAACCTACTTTCTACATCCAAAAGGGAGATGGAATAAATCCACCACAGAACTATTGCCAACCAAACTACTGCTCTATGTCTCTTTTCAAATATTGGCACTACGTAGGCATTCGTCTAGGAGGGAGGTAGTAGCCTAAACAAATCAATAATATTGGTGAATAAAACTATTAATGTAACAGCCCAGTGGTTGGTGTCCTTTTTTTAATATGTAATATTTGCCAAAACATCTGTGCCTGCCGCTTTAGAATCTTTGGACATCAAAGTAATCTCATATATATTATTATGAGATTACTTTGATGTCCAAAGATGCTAGCATGTTACCTTTGCGTTCATTAACATTGCTGCATTAAGTCGTAGACAGTTGTGCAAGGCAGTGAACCATTGTACATCTCTGAAAAAAGTGTTTCGCCCATGTTTTTTTAATGATGGGATTAATGGAGATAATGTCTTATCTCTGCTCTATTAACCAGTTCCCGAAAGGAAGCACCTGAGGTAGCACAAAGGCCTGATTTACAAAGAAAATTCAATGGTACTGTCCCATGTTAAAAATCGGGCCCAACGTTTCTAACATAGATTGACTGAAATGTAAATGTGGTGTTTATACGTAGATATCCATTTTTAGTATTTTTGCTTTTCTCTGTTTAACCACCGGAAACATTGTCCATTCATCTTTGTGGGCTTTATACAGTCTTCTAATCGCCATTCTCCTCTTTCTTTTCTATGGCTGCCATATTGTTTTAGTTGTGTAGATGGACAGTATCCTTCTAGACTAGGGCTTTCATATGAAGTTCCTCAAGATGCCCTTTTATGGCTTGGTCGAAGATGCCTGGTACTAAAAAGGAATTTTCCCCAATTGGTATGGTTAAACCATTTATTATTTAGCAAATACAAAACAATTCTACAGTCTTGTAGTGCCACTCGATCTTGTTTCCTTTTTTATTGAAAGGAACAACCCAAGCAAGATGCTCTTAGATAACTGTGGTAGGGCAGTTTTTTACTGATTTGGTTAAGTAGACATGATCAATGTAAAGTATGAGTAATGTTCCAGGTGAAGGCAAATCATGCATGGTGGAAGAGTAGTATATATAATCAGTAATGTAGCTACTATTGCCTCGTCACGTTGTGGGCTCTGAATTAATCATCCCCGCGGTGTGAGTGTTTGATGCATATCAGACCCAATTATTTAATCAGAACCTCCCACTGTAATACTCTAAGGCATTCCACCACCAGCATGAAGGTAACTATTCAGGTCTCCTGTTATTATGACCCTTGTCTGTGTGCCTCTCTGTATTCTAATCGGCCAGGATCTTATTTAAATCTTTGAATACGGATTCATCTGAATAGGCTAAATGATTTCAATACATGTTAACCAACAGCAATTCTTCTATTTTTACTGGTGGTGTCCACCATACCTTCACCCCTAACATACAATCGCTGCCTATTTCAAAGGTGTGGGCACACATTCGTACAGATGTTTTCAGGAGGATAAGACCACCCCCTGGTCGACCTCTTTCACCTTGCTTGGCAGATTTTCGAAAACCTACAAAACCATCCAAATCAAATGAACTATTTTACCAAGTTTCTTGCAGATAAATCAAACCAAAATCAGAGTCTGGGAAACGAGTCAACATTACGGAGTAAGAAATCTTCTCCTTTACAGTTCCAATACTGGAATTTGCATCTTTGCATGCTAAAAATAATTGGAATTTCCATCAGGCGTCCTTGAAGAGTGGAGACTAGCAGTAA
Source organism: Ambystoma mexicanum (assembly GCF_040938575.1). Taxonomy (NCBI): domain Eukaryota; kingdom Metazoa; phylum Chordata; class Amphibia; order Caudata; family Ambystomatidae; genus Ambystoma; species Ambystoma mexicanum. The sequence goes on along the minus strand of NC_090931.1, from coordinate 858,615,581 downwards.
GCCATGAAGACTTTTCTATAGTGGACGCCAGCCTCATGCTTGCGACCGTTACTGTTCTGCCACCCTTCAGCCCATCCTCCCTAGCAATTGTCAGGACCTCCCTATTTACCATATGGCTGTTGGCTGTTCTCTAATGCCGCCACAGTTGAAGCTTTGACAGTCCTAATGTTTCCTTCATTTTCTGCTGTACTGGTCTAAATAAAGAACCATTTGCTGAATTTGTCTGTGATCCCAAATTATCTTGACACTATTAGAGTATATATTTACAATCGCAGAATTGAAACGGTTCAGTAAAAATTCCAAAACATCTATGGCCTTGGAGTTAATCGGCCTTGAAGCCAGAATATTTGCAAATGGAGAAGCTTTGATCTTTTAAATGAGATCGGCTTTGTCTGCCAGTACTGCTTCAAATTTGATGGCTCTAGAGTTTTCCAGACCACCTCATGTGATTTACAACCTGTGGGATTTGTATGTGGTTGTGACAAATGGGTGGGTGGAACCGAAAGGGGTTCCGAAAGGGGTTTCCAAAAAGGGGTTTGGCCCTTCTTGAGCTTCCATTTGTTTGCCATGGGATTTCTTTACTGTATTTAACTTGGCTGTTTCCAGCATTTTGGCTTGCTGCTCCACCAATTGTAATCATCTTAACATTTCCTAAAGGAACGCTAGGTGTTTAGATTCCTTTGTTTTTTGTTCTTAGACTGCCCCATCCTCTTGAATGCCCTTCAATTTAGGTTTCTTTAATGCAGGGTGCAACATTTGCACTAGCCACCTGTCATTAGCTAGTGATATTTGACTCTTGGTGAGTAAGACATGGTGTGCAGTGAGTATGTATAGCATTGAGGTGACTTTTTTTTTTTTTTTTTTTTTTTTTGGGCCTGCCAGTAGCTTGTAACTTTTGCCCCATGCTTTAAGGTACTCACTTTCAGGATTTCCTTATTTGGATTTTCTAAGGTACAGGGAAATAAAACCAGTGTAAAGCTCCATCTCTCCTCTTCAGGAAACGTGCGTTCAATTTCAGGGCTGGGTATTTTCGACTTCTGCCTTGCATCACTATTTGGTCGACTGGTCTTTTTCAGACTTGGGAGACTCCCAATGGAGTTTTTATTTCTAATGTTGAAGGGGCGTAGTTCTGTTTGGGAGCTATTACAATTCTTGGGGTCCTTTGTGTAAATTCCATGGCTTCAATTTGGGTTCACCATCGCCTCTGGGTGTGATTCATTCCTTTTTGAGTTATTCCGTACCATTTGAACCGTAATCACGAGAGGCAGTTCGCTCAGCTTCCATAGAGTCGAGAATAGTCATGGAAAAAATGAGTCTAGAGTTGAGAGATGGTTATGATCTTGAATTAATGGTGTGAAGCGACAGTCCGCTTTGATTTTTGTTTAGTGGTCCGGCGGTGAGGTCTTCACGTTGCCCCATTGAAATTGTCGGTGATTCTACCACTTGGGATATAGTGGATAATTCTACCACCACATACAGCACAATTTATTTTTCAGGAGCTGGGGAGTTAGTTTGTTAGCCTTACCATTTCCTGTTCCTCTGTTTGCGTAGTTGTTTGAATTTGATGGCAGAAAACTATACAAGGTGTCCTCATCGCAGGTCTTCCTATCCTGTTTGCTGCACAAGTTGTAGTTTGGTGTTTGTATTAAGTCTTACTTGCCTTTCTCTGTGATTGCTCCCCACACCTTCAACAGGGCTTCCTTGCCCTCTACTCCCCATTTTCTCTGCAAACTTCAGCACCACACTTCAGGTGGTATTGGGAATTTTAAATAGCCTCCTCCTCCTCCGTCAGGTGACCGCACTGCTCCCCAACAAAAACCTCTATAGGAGTGTTGGTGTAGCTGACTGCACTTTCTCCCACACTTCCCTATTTGCCTTTATAGCTCATTGAGTCACTGAACATTGTTTGTGAGAAAATGGTTTTATTAAGAACAATTTAATAATTTATATGAAATGCAAGTTTGCCATACAAATGGTGTTCTATCCATAGACATGGAGAGGTCCCAGAGTGAATTACCAGATCCTCTCCACTTAAAGAGGCAACTCCAAATAAGATTCTTTGTTCATGCGCGCCGCCAAGTTACTCCAAACAGCTTTGACCACCTCCATCAAATAAGCAGTCATCAAAAACAGGAACATACTCTTGGCACAACAACGGCACAAAATCCAACGTACATTGAAAAATCTCTATTTTCACTTGAAAAATATGGTGTTTTAATACAAACCTTGTATTCACATCACTATTAGGTCTATCTTTCATTACCCTGCTGTGAAGTCCTATCAATTTATTTTGAAGTCCAGTGCTTTATACACGTGGTGTTGGACTCACTACAAAACGCATCTTAGAAGAGATCAGGACCAGTGGTCTAGGTTGCATGAAGACTTCATGGCTGAGAGAACATGCAGATAACATTTTGTGCTGACGAGGCACTGACATTCTTTGCAAGTAAAGTGATGATTTATCACTGAAACCATTTCATGGCGTGTTAATTTTAAGCAATACTATGGGAAAGAATTTGTAATTTTCCATTTGTTCATGTTTTATGATTACTGTGACGATTCAATGGGTACCAGTGTTACAGGAGTGAATTCTTCAGTACATACTTGCATGCAATCAAATTGTACACCCCATTAAATGTGTCAACTTTGTTACCAAGCACCCACCAGATCAGGTCTTTCAACGGCAAGTGTGTCAACACTTCAAATGTCAGCCCACTTTTTTTCCGAGCTCGCTGAAGCTCTTGAGATACTGTTCTGGGGTCTTACAGAACTTCCTGAGAAGGGCCACCTTCATGCGCTCATAAATAGGTCTTTCCTCAGGAGTTAATTGAAGCATTGGATCAGTCCCCTGGGTCAGACTCATCAGTGCTGTGATCCCACAGTACCTCCTCCACCTCTCCTAGCTGAAAAGCAAGCTTGAGTGCTTCAAACCAGTCAAAAATATCCTTCTCCACTTCATAAGACTGCCCTAAATCTTTGGGAAGATGGTGCTGGGGCTTATCCCGGGCACACTGGTTTGAGGGGCTTATCCTTGGCACCCTGGTTTGAGCCACTGCTGCAGCTTTCGCTAAAACTGGATCTGTTGCCTCCTTCTCTTCGAGTGCTAGCTTGCGCAGCTTTATGGTGACCTTGTTCTACTCTTTTTGTTCCTCCAGCGCTAGTCTCCTCTCCTCCAACTGGAACTTTCTAGCCGCTACATTGTTTACCACAGGAACAATTAATGGGCCACTTGGAGGCTGTGCTGAGGCCTTGTATCTGTGGGATGCTGCTCTTGCTTCTGACCTCACAGACCCTCTGGAGTGTTGAGAGACATTTGCCCCCGGAGGAATGGTTGGCGAAAAACGCTGCTCATGCTGTCCTCCTCGTCTTCTTCCTCCACCCCTTCTGGAGGGTCTCCTTCATTCGGTTACACACAGCCTAGCCCGTCCCCCTGTGTTCTCCACCTCAGCCACCCAAGCTTGGAAGCTAGTCAGCAACTCCAGTTTATTAACCCTGGTGTATGTGGGGAAGTCCCCACTCTTGACATAGGACATGCTCCTGCCTTTCAGTCTGTCAAGATTCATGATTATTACACAATACCTAGCAGTGTCTAAATGTTGCCTGCAACAGTACTTTTATCATTGCGTGAATAAGCTGTGTGCAAGGCTCCAACTAGGCCTGACCGTTTCCCACCAATGTGACAATTCAACATTGGGGGTACCTGTGGTCCATGGGTGGTGAATATTGGTCTCTAAACCATGAATCAGCCGCACACCTCTAATACACCAGAAGGGATCCGAACAGATTGGAATAACAAGCAAATTATAAACCTTGTCCAATTTTGGTAATGTGGATGAAACGGCAGGTTTATCTCAGAAAGGTCATGGATTGTTGGTTAGTTGCAGCATGGTGAAAATACAATTATTACCCAATGATAAAAGGGACTGTCCAGTCAAGTTTGTATACAAAATGTCTACTTTATTTATATCACAAAAGACAATTATAGCAACACTGCTAAATACAATATACCCTGTAAAGAAATGCAGAGGACCGACCTTTTCAAAGAAGGAAAAGGGATGCATTCTGGATACTGGCAGGAGGGTAGTCGATATAGTTGATAACCACAACAGTTTATGGTTTCTTCAGCACAAAGGGAGCAATGGGTCTTAAAATGTTTCTTGGGGCTGTGATCAATCGGCAACTATTTCCCCCCCTAGAAAACCTGGCCTGGGACCCTTCTAATGTGGCCAGGGAAAGGCAGACACTTTCTGATCCTGCCCCTTGGAAGGGTGTTCTGTGGGAGAATCACATGGAAGAGGGGGCAGGTCGGAAAGAATGGGAAACCCCATTCAATAACTTTCCCTGAGATCTCACTAGCATAATAGCTTATTCTAAAGTTGGTGCTGTAAAAGAAGTACATTGAACATTGGGACAATGAAGTAAGGATGCAAAGGCTTTGAACTGCAGGTTGCAGTTCATTAAGGTTACTGACCCACAACTTAAGGAGGGTGAGAGGCATAAAAGGCCAGGTCACTAGTAGGAGTAGCAGCAGTAGTGGAAGGTGCCATTGTTGTGTCTCCACAGCAAGATTGCAAATGAAGTGAAGCAGAGACTCTGGAACCACCGACTTTTGCTGTACGGAAGCCGGTTCTGTGAGGATCTCTCAATTCGGGGACGGTATCTGCTGAGGTTGCATCGCGGGAAGCGTTTTATGGACCAGCTTTCCCCCTGAGGATGATGTTTGCAGAGATTGTGCAGCGGGAAGCATGAAGTGTTTCTCCCCAAAGCAGAACAGGTTCCGGTGACAGGCGAGTACCCGACAGCCTGGGAAACGGGGAATGCTCCAATTGTGAATTCACTTGAATACTGTGACCCCGGAGCGCTCCGTGATCATCTGCTAGCCAAACCCAGGCCTTTTGAATACCGAACTAATAAAAAGAAAACAAAGTGGCCGAAAAGTAGATACTGCATTAATCGAACTGGTGATAAGCTACGAGCTATTCACTTTGAATGGCACATTGATACAAAGGGGAAGAAGTGGCAGAACCATTATAAATCTAAAGGTCAGACCAATTGCCAACAACACCCAGGGCAGTATTTTTAAAAACCAACCAATATTGCAAAAGCCAAAATAGGGCAATCGTGAATCTAGTTGATTTGAACTAACATTGCCAAAGTCTAAAGGGGGAAGTTAAGCAACAAGCTGTATATGTACTCTATTGTAAAAGGGAAACCAAGGCAGTAGAAGGATCTGACCTGAACACGCATTGCCTAAACCAAATAACAGCAGGAGTGGGGGAAACACTGTATCAACACTTTATTTTTTAAATCAGAGTGGGAGAACACGAGTGGCAGGAAGGCTACCCTTCTGACAAAAGGTGTTTAGAAGGAGAGGGGAATAACCTGCATTGAATGTGGCAATTACAAGTGTGGAACTAACAGCACCAATGTTGTCTCATGTTTCCCCATAAGAAGCAGTCAACATAGAAGTTGTGGAAAGTCTAAGACTTTATAAGTTGTACAAAGCAGAACTGTGACACAAGTACTTGTAGTAGTAGTAATAGTTTCATATAGTCCTGGCGGGAGAATATACCAGGGCAAAAAATCTTTGTAGTGTAGGCCTGGCCTGTGAGTAGACCAGTTGAAACGCTTTGATGTACTGTGGTATTACTGAAAGTGTTGCAGTGGCAAGACTACCAAAGCACATGATTAAATGTTGTGGAATTATCAACATTATTGATGCGTGCATTGTGAACTGTTGCAGAATCATCCTGACAAGTATTTGTGTTGACATTTATACACTGTGGAATTATACGTGTGTTGCTAAGGAGTGATGTGGAACTCTATATCAGTGGAGAGACATAAGACTTGCAGAATAATCTTGAACTGTTGGTTCATTGCAAGTGGGAGACTTATCACAGAAGAGGAACTTCATTTGAACTTTGTTACCGCATTGCCTTACCCTTTTGAATCATCGACTTAAATCTTGATTGAATCTGGGGAAGGGCAATTCACCCAGATTTCAAGGTGGAACTATTAGGTCTTGCAGATCAGTGTCCATTTTTGTCATGTTTGAATGCTATGCATTACCTTGTTGAGTGTATTTTATGAGGGACAGAATCTATTTGTTAATGTTTCCTTTAGCCCATTTTATAGGTAGGGACATCCTTGTTTGATTAGTGGATAGCGAGGCGTTTATCAAACCCTTTTAAGTTTCATAAAATGACATCTTTTGAAAAACCTTTGTTGTCCAACACACATTTCTGACCTCTCGCAGGGGCTTCTGGAAGGGCCAGGGTGATAGAACCACAATGTACTTTGTGCTGTAGGTGTACTTGATGCTCAACAGGGTCTAGTCGGCTTCAGGGCGCTTTGCAGGCTTCTGTGACCGAGTGCAAGATGGCAGTTGGCTGTGGGTATCGGGCGGCAAGAAGGTTCGGCAAGCGAGGCTGCCCTAGATGGCGGCTCGGGGTCAGGAATAGCTGTCTCAGTTGTAGTCAGTGGTTGCACTGGTTGAGACGTCTCGGATGTCCTTGAGCGACTATGGCTTGACCACGGTCAGCGTTGCAGTCAGTTGGAGCTCGAGGAACTCGACTGGCTCGACAATGTCCTTTAAGGCGGACGTCGGTCAATGCTCGTCGGGGCTCTTCTCCGAGCTTCTTAAATGGGCTTGTCATCCTTTAAGGCGGATAGCCCATAGCTGAGGAGTGTGTTCCAAGCAGCTACCTTGTCCTTGATTGTAGGTTCATAGACCTTCTGGTGCACTACCTAGGAAACTTGCTGCAGAGCCTAGCAGGGCATGCTGTGTGCTGCCTGGGTATTAAGTTCTTTGTTACTTCAAGTGAAGTCTTCAGATGACCTGCCAAAAGAGGGGCTCCACCCTCTTTTAAAGCCAAGTGGGCCGCAGTCATTGGTGTAGGCTAAGCCCACATTAATGAACCAATACTGGGGTCCCCACCAACAATCTCCTGTATGCATGAGGTCATAACCAGAGTGCTTTGCAAGCAGAAAGGTAAAGCGGTGAACACCTGTGATACTAAGTCCCACCTGTCTTCCTGTCGTTGTTCAAAGAGTCTCTCTGGTTAATGGATCCCTCTGTGGGTCCTGTTTTAAAGCGGCAGGTCTCCCTTGAATCTGCGTTGAGACCAGACTCTCTGGCTCCTGCAAACCACATCCTCTTACCTGATGAATGGGGTCCCTTTACTGTGGAGGCTTACTGTAAACGCACAATCCCAGATGTGACCGCTCATTATCAATGACACGGAGTGCGGGAGCTGGCATGAGGTTGACACCGTTGCATATGAAAGTTGTTTGGGTTTCCTTTCTACTTTGTTACCCTCTGCAGCCAGGCCCCATGAAGCCTTGTTTGAAGAGCCCTCTAATTGGTATGCTAATTGCTGCCACCAGCTGCAGGGTTAACTAAAGTGCTTGGTGGATCCACAAAGCCTTTGTTAGTAAATCAGTCCTGTCATGGCAGGGGGAAGCTTGGTCCTCACCCTGCCTGGATAGGACATGGTGTACTCCTGCCTGTCACATTCCAAATAAAGATGACAGGACAGACTGTGTCTGTAGGCTGTGTCCATCCAGAGTACACAGGTCGAATTGTTTTGTTATGGTGTGAGCCTAGCAAAATGTGTGTGGATTGGACCCACAGGTTTTCCTGAGGTTGGTGTACATCATTCCATTTAATTAAACTTTTCAAAAAAGCACAGGCGAGCACACACCCAATGTGCGGCTGGTTTTATTCTTCTGTGTTATATGATTAGTTACTGATCACTTGTTAAATTGATTCTTTTGTGTGGATAATTAACATCAGGGTCGGATTGGCCCATCGGCCTTTCGGGCCGTGACTGGGCCGCAATCCTCTTGGAGGCGGGTGAGATGTGAGGGGGCCGGTCTGAAGCCCACGCCTGGGCCGGTCTCGCGCCGGCTCAGGGCTGCCTGCAGGCCCTGCCTAGCGAGTCGGCGCAAGACACCATGGCGCCAGTGAAGGAAGTGTTACTTTTTTCCAAAACCCTGGGAGAGGGCCAGGGCTGGCCTCAGCCAGGCCCGCTCCCAGTGTTTTGGACAAAAGTAACATATCCTGCAGACCTGCAACTGCTCTTGCTCGGCTCACCCGCACCCAATCGGAATGCCCGCTCTCTCACCCCCTGCTCCCCAGGTTGCATTTCTAGTTTCCTCTCCTGCGTCTCTGCTCATGTCCCAGGGTACCCCGCTTCTCCGCTGTCGGGTTCGTTCGTGGTGGATGACGATGGTCCCATGAGGGCTACAACACAGCAGTGAGACCCGGTGGGGCCCCAGGTCGGCCCCCTGGATCCAGAAGGCCGAGGACCCCGAGTACTTCCTAGTGGTCTCTTGAGTAGGTGCAGTCTCTAGATGGCTTCCACGAAAACCAGCCACAAGAGACGCAGGACCGCCTGGAGAAAAACTGTGACGAGGAAGCAGGGCCTTGGTTCAGGCGAGTGGTGGAGCCTGGTGCACTGTGCAGGGGACATCTTTGATGAATGGTTGACCAGGCAGCGGATAGCTTTGACCAATGGTAGTGGGGCCTATGTTCTTTAAAATACAGTTTGCCACACGTTGTCCTAAACATGCATCCCTTGTAAAACTCAAAGGGCCTGCCTTATTCACAAAACGTGTTTCAATAGGTTGAAAAACAATCCTGCACAAAGTATTTATCTTAAAAATTCACGAATTTCAATTTGTAAATGTGAGTCAGTTAATGCTGCGCGGGCTTTATTTTTGTCCCAGTTAAGCCGACCTCTCACATGAAAGAAAGCCATATTTGTAAGTCACACTTTCTTGTCCTCTTCCGTCCAGTTCATTTCTGGAAATGCTGCCTTTCCCTTTGTAACCATCTAATGTAGGTTAGTTAAGTTCCTGCTCAATAAGCACCCACAATGAAAACAAATGGAATGTGGAATTAATTTCTGGAATGCGGGTTAGATAACTCGGCGGGTTGAGCGTCACTGCTGCAATCTGTGATCGGCTCGAATATCGGCAAGGTCAGCCTTTCATCCGTTCGAGGTCCATTAAATGAATACCAATTTATGTACAGTCCCTTTCACAATTAGCGTAACAAGTGAAAGGAGACCTGTACTTAATTTACATGATTTGGAGACTGTCGGTTAACAGAAGCCCATACAATTTCGTATTCACAGGCAAACTTTAGTGTCTTCTGGGCACTTGCCGCAGGATAAACGATATATGTATTTCTGAAATGATGATGATTGTGATGCTGGAAATGTATCGGAGGGACAGGGACTCCTTGTCCTTTACTGCTTTTTATCATGTGTTCTGTCGTGTTTTCCGTGCAGGAGTTCATGTGGGACTCCTGGCAACTCCTGGCGGTGCAGCTCTCTTTTGGTTTGGTGAACAGACCATGGGATACCCTTATGGCACCCATGGGTAGGGGTACAACCCTGTGGCTCTAGTGTATGTTTTTGGGCACCTGTGTGTGACCCACAGAGCAGGGTACGGGCTGGTGGCAGCTTTGTGCTGAAATGACGGGTGCCCAGGCCTTGTCATTGGAATCGGTAGATTCCGGATGGAGACAAAATGGCCTCCATGGTCTCTTGCCTTCCATCACCTGTTACCTTGATCTTCCAGAAGTCCCGGGAAGAACTGACTCTGTCCCTTCCCTCTGACTGGCTGTTGGGTGGAAGTTCATATATGGTAGTGTGGGGAAGAGCCGACCAGACTGGCTGGAGCCTTCCCAACGACCGTATGTTGTGGGTACGCCTGTGGGTGGGACCTGGGTGAATTGAGTGTGTGACGAATACACATTCTATGTTGTTGGTGTCTAGTATCTGGTGGTTGACACAATGCCTGAGACGGCCCTGCCCGAAACTGGTATGAATGGAGTATTGAATGACTCGGTACTTGTCCCAATACACATAACTTGTGAGTGTATGGAGAGAAGTGAAAGGCCAGAATGCACCGGGTGCCTGATTGGCTGCCTGAATGCCCTTAGTCGTGATTGGATGCTTGAGTGTCACCCAGCAAAATGAATGGGAGCTCAACAGTATATCTGGGGACCTCAAACTGCTAGGAATTGTGTTCAGAAGGTGAAGTCCACTACGATGAGTAACTGAAGCTTGATCTTGAAGCCCTGCTGGACGAGAAGAATTGCTGTTGCTCTCCTTCGCAATCTGAAAGCTGCTGTGCCTCAAGGACTGACCCAGAGAGGACCTGGTAAGGCACCCTCTTCCCGAGCTACGAGGGACCATCGTGAACAGCTGATCTTTGACTAAGCTCCCTGGTAGACCGACCTTCGACAGGCTGCCGACCCGATACGGGGACTGCTGCGGAATCCAAGGAGAAGCGCCCGGACTGTTGTCCGCCACTGTCGACGACTGCCGTCGCCGACCGGAGCCGCAGTGCTCCCGTTTTGCCTAAACTTCATTGATCCAAGGACGCTCTCGTCCGCATCGTCACCGCTGTATCCTGCTGGAGAAGGCCTGACCATTGACGCGCCGAGGAGCATCCACCGGTGGGTTTCCCGCCACCCAAAGGCCACAGATACGCCACCAACTCGACGCCCTTGCTGGGCCACAGTTCTTCAAACTCTTTGCGGTCCAGAACTATCGGCACCGAAGTGCCCCGCATGCCTCTTCCTTGCAGGACGTTTACGCTTCCCCATCAACGAGCACTGCTAGGAACGACGTGGCCACTTCGCCGTTGTAGCTCGACCTGTTCTCCATCGGACGTTTGACCCGTGACTCCTGCCTCAAAGGGAGGACACTCAAGAAGGGCAGTCGATTCCCTGACTAGGAACGCTGCAACGCCAAGGTACTTTGGGGTTGCAGAACTATTGGAAAGTCTAGTGTGAACAATATATGGACTGGGCTTCTATCTTTCTTCTTCAGGTTGTCCAGGTGGGGGGGGGGATCTCCACACAGAACTGTCTAGGTAGCGGGAACAGTATTCTGCCAATTGCTCAACCATCTTGCTTTCCTTCCTTTCTCTACTGCTGGTTTCCTCTTTATTTTTGATCTGTGTGTCATTCTGACCGTATGCACTTTAATGAGATCGGATAACGTTCGTTAGTGGTACTACTTTAGACTTTAGAACTGTATATATTTACCATTGTTGTTTTTCGGAGTACAAAGTGAGTTATCGTGATAGTGTACCTGACCTTGAATATTAATTATATAAAGACTGTTTTAACCGATAGTGTGTGGACATTCCTTTGTGGGTGCTTGGGGACTACACTGTACTTAAGAACCAGCTTGCATCACCTCCTGAGAAGCTAGGCCTTGATTGCTCGACCACGTTTACCAATAATAGAGAATCTTGGCAGGGGTCCTCTGTGCCTCTCCTCTACCAATTAGAGAGCGGAAGTACAGACCCCCCCCCCCCCTCCGGTCTTTACAATGATCACATGCAAAATGCTTTCGTGGGTGACGTTGACATCGGCTTTCATGATCTGACACCATTTTCCTTTTGTTATTCCAAGTTTTTATTTTTCAATGTAGCACAGAGAAACAAAGTATAACAACTGCCAGTCAAATACTTGGCACACAATTAAACAGAAGTATACTAAATAACTGGGTGTTAACAGTAATGGATTGTCCAAACCTATTTAACCACTGAAGACAAAGGGAAGAAGAAGAAGAAGAAGAAGAAGAAGATGGAAGTAAAAAGAGTGACAGTCAGTAAGAGTCTATAAACCATGAATCCAAATTCAATTGAGTTCATTAGTTAAACAAAGATTTTGTGAAGCATCACACAGCAACTGGAAGAAGCATATTGATTCATAAAGCAATGGTATCGACAGGGTGCATGAAAAAACATTAGTCAAGCGTAATTCGTACATCCAGGAAGCTTCCCCATATGTCCCAAACGTATCAATGTCTCCTGCATTTTTATGGATGGCTTTCTCGTAAATTGAAATAGTGAGCAGCTCCTTCACCCAGTCATCGATGCAGAAGGAGCGGTTTGATTTCCAGGATCGCAACATCATCTTAGCGAGCACGAAGTAACCACATTTCTTTTCTTTAAAATGAGACTTCATGCACTAGACCCACATCTCCCAGAACCAACATGGAGGCAGTCATGGGAACTGTAGTGCACAGAACCAAACCTAACCTTTCGCATATACCCTCCCAAAATGTTTTGGTTTTTGGACAAAACCAAACTAAGTGACTGAGGGTTCGTCTTGCGTGTTTGCATTTACAGCAAAGTTAATTATCAAAAAGGTGTCTTTTGAATAAATTTACAGGTGTGCAGTAAGATCTAAAGATCAGTTTTGTCTGCGAGGCTCTGAGGATCCAGTCCAGACACATCAGCCGTGTCTTCCTACAGCACCGTTGCCAACATTTCAAATCAACATCTTATCCCAATTCTTAAGCCCATATGGCTGCCAACCTCGGGTCACCCGTACGGCAGTCTTTCAATACTCCATAAATCGTAGCTGCAGGATGACTTGCGCTTATGCAGGGCTGACCAGGCGGCAGTCTGAGCTGCCAGCTGAGACACATCCAAACAAGCTGTAATGATGTTCTTTAACCTCCTGTATTCTACATACGCTCAGTCTGTCATGTTAAATGACCAACTTAGTTGTACATATGAGATCCAATTGCCTCCTTCAATCAGATCTTTAAGATACTTTATGCCCTTTAAAAAACATTCTGGCCAGAATAGGACCTTACCCTGGGATTTCAGTGCCGGATTAAGCCAGATGGAGACATCGGAGAGTAAGTATGGCTCTGCACCCATATGTTCAGCAATTCCACACCAACAGTCCTGCAAGAATTCCGTCAACGGATTTTTCCCTTTTTGATGTTTTTTTCTTAATTGTCAATGGAGCTCTGGGATCAAGCTGCGACACTGCACAACACTCCACAAGTCAAATATTGTGGTCGCTCTTTGTCTGTGTCAGCGGTCTTCAGAGATGGCGAGTAGCAAATGACGGATGATAGTCAGCGAAATTTGGCAAGTTCATTCCCCCTTCCTTTAAGGGGAGTTGCATTTTCCACATTGCAAGCCTTGACGGTTTTCCATCCCTAATAAACTTTTGCATAATTCTATCAATTTCCTTGAAAATTTGACCTGGTATTTTCATTGGGAGCATCAATAAGATGTAGTTCACCTGTGGTGCTAGATTAATTTTTATACAATTAATCTTCCCCCACGTAGAACAAACGTCCCCATCTATCCAGGTCAGACTTGAGCTTTGGTAAAGTCATTGCAAAATGTATTGTTGTTAACTTCACCACCTCTGGACCGATCCAGATGCCAAGATATTTCATCTTTTCTGGGCACCACGTGAAATTGAGCACATTTAAGTCGCTGACAAAGATTATTCACTGGGAGGATTTCGGACTTACTCAACCTTATAACCAGAGACTATTGAATATTGCTGCATATCTCGCATCATGTGAGTTGTACATTTTGCTGGATCCTGAACAGCAATGAACAGGTCCATCTGCATATAGCCAGATTAAGTTCTCACGATCACTCCCTAATATTGCTTGAAGATTGACATCAGCTCTCGATAGTACTGCCAATGGTTCCATTGATAGAATGAATAGTAGAGGCGATGGAGGGCAGCCCTTTCTGGTACCCTGTGAAGTTGGAAAGCATCCGAAATTAGGCCATTTGTAAGCACACCCGCAGATGGATTTGTGTACAATAGCCGCACCCAACGCTTAAAGTCCTGTCCAAATTTCATTCTATCCAGACATGAAAACCGTAAGGCCATTCCACACGAGTAAACGCCTTCTCTGCATCCAGCGAGATCACTGCATTGGCATTTGACTGCTTGTGTCCTTTCTCAATTGATAACAGCAGGCGTCTCATGTTGTCAGCCAGAGCCCTTCCAGCGACAAAGCCTACCAGATTCTCATGGATCAACGATGATACAACTGTTTCCAACCTTACAGCCAAAGATTTTGCTAAAATCTGTCAGTATTTATTAGGCTGATGTTTGATGTTTGGGGGGGGGTGGAGAGGCCAGTGAAGGGGTAAGGTTGTTGCCCAGCCTGTTGCCCACCAGTTTGCTCTTTGGTGTAAACGCGAACGGAACCAGCGATGCAACGTGTGCGTTGTGACTCGCATCTGTGTCAGCACCACCAGACTCTACGGTACAGCTTCAGTTCCCTCACCTGTGTAGCCATCCCAGGGCCTTGCTACATGGTGGAGCTGCTGAAGATGCTCAGCACGAAGCTGTGCCATTGGGCAATCACAAGTTTAAGCAAGCCTTTGGCAGCATCCAGTCGTGGCGGCTGTCCAGTCCACAGAATCAGAACTGCCTCACAGCAAAGCTAATCAGAGCGGCCAGACTAGATGTACACCAGCGAGGGTTGCATGCATGCATGCAATTGCACAGTAAGGAATTGTGTGTGTGTGTGTGTGTGTGTGTGTGTGTGTGTTTTTTTTTATATTATTATTATTATTATTTTTTTTTTTTTGCACTCCTAGTTCTTTTAAGTGAAGGTGTGATCTGGATGTGTTTTGGGAAGCTCTCGAGACCTGACCAGGAAGATACGAGGAGTGTCTTTTCGGACAGCATTTCTAACTTGCAACAGCTTACAGCAGGCACAGCCTTCAACCTAAAATAAAATATTTACGACGGTGCTACCGATTTATAAATACTGATTTTAAACTCTTGACTGCCTAAGTATTATATCGTCAGACAGCTGAGATAGGCATCTTCAGGGTGTAATTAGAGTTGAACACTTGCCTGCCCTTTTTTCAGAACTCTGGCAGGAGGCCATGCTTCCCACAATCTGCCCAGGGGTGGACTCGCCTATAGGGAACTCTGGAGTTTTCCCTGTTGGCCTCTGCACCCTGGGCCTCTTTTGTGTGGTTTTACCACCTTTTCCCATAGGAAAAGGTTTGGGCTTCCTGAAATTGTGTAATAATATATGGCCACTTTTATTTCCAGGGCCTCTTTTGGTTCCCAGTCCACCCCTGAGTCTGCCCACTCCATTCTCCCTTCCGGGAACACTCATCTACATGCTTACAAAGGATGAGGGTTTGGAGATTAATTTTCAGGGAGTCCATACATGTTTCTGACTATCTGTTGCATGGCAGCCATTTCTTATTTCTGCATGTGATGGCAAGCGGGGTGCGGTTAAGTGTGGTGTTGGGAGGTATTTTATGCTATTCTATGTGCCTGTAGCAGTATACTCCCGGCACTACACATGGTACACCCTTTTCTGTGGAGGTCATGGTTTCTACATCCCTGGCTGTATGGGCTTCAGTGTTAGGCATCTCTGAGAAACGCCCTGTTGATTTTGAACAGGAGTGTTTTGTGTGTGTGTTTTTTTTTTTTTTTTTTTTTTGTTTTTTTTTTCTTTTTCTTTTTTTTTCTTTTCTTTTTTTTTTTTTTTTGCAACGCACTGGTAACAGTGGTTGGGTGGGGTGCTAACTGTGACCATGATGTTGTTATATGCCTCAGACCTGTTCAAGGGGCACATGGGAAGAATGTCCATATGGAATATCAATGGACAAAACTTTTATCTGATTTATCCTGATGGTCACAGGTAATCTTGTTGTGGGATGCCCTTATTAAACTTTTGCTATTCTAGTCCACTATGTGCCAGTATTGAATGGTACGATTGTTTCAGGTATGAGAGAGGGGTGTATAATTGGGGGACTGGTGATGGTTGGTATGCTCGGGAGTGTGGAGCTGGGTTGTTTCCCAGTTGAAATTTTGGCCAGGGGTTGTTATTCTTTATACAAGTGGTTTATTTGTGGGAATTTGTCGGGTGCCGTTTCAGGTGTGCTCATGCCAGTTTGCTTACGGGGTTGTGGTGATCTTCAATGTTTTATTTGGTGGAAAGGTGAGATCATATAATAGAGGTGGAGTATGTTGGTGATTGGAATTGGGGATATATTGAACATGGGGTTTGGGGATTTGTGTATATATGTTGGGGTTCATAAAGAATGGGGTTCTGTGGGTGATGTAGATATATATTTTCTATTATTGTGATTTTTGTAATCTTTCACTTGGTAAGTGCTGTAAGAGTGGAGGTTGTGTTTGATGTACACATTTGAATCCAACTATGATACACTGGGTATTGGTATACAGGGTTGATGGGGGGGGGAGGGGGGAGTTCGAATGAGTTTATTTATCATAGGGATGATATTGATAGTCAAACCTGTATTCGGGGATGGAGTTTCGTTTCTGGCGGGTATAGTGCAGAATGTTGTATTTGATGTATATACTTGTGGGTTTTTTGAGTCTGGTGTTTATCAGACTAAAAATGTGATGCAATGCATTTACTTTGTCTGTCTGTGTGTCTTTTGTCGTTGTGGCTGCCCTTTCCTCACTTGTTACTTTTCTTTTATCGGACCCTTCATTTTGAACTTGAAGGATACTACATACATGTAATTAAACTGTATAGAGGGTTATGGTTGCTCTAGCTTTTGTATCTTGGAATGTTAAAGGGATTGGTAATGCTGTGGAGAAGTAGAGCTGATTTTATTTATTTATTTTTCTTCAGGAAACTCATTTGGATCAACAGACTGAAAAATATTTGACCAATTCACGGTATATTAGGGTGTTCTCGAATTGTTATGATTCTAGGTCTAGAGGGGTGAGTATTTTATTTAGAAAGGGCCTTCCAGTTACGATTGAAAAGTCGGTTATGGATGAGGAAGGTAGAATCATATTACTTGATGTACTCCATGATGGGGGAAAAAAATGACAATTGGTACTGTTTATGCACCATGCTCGCCTGCGGTATCTTTTCTCAGTCAATTGGGTCTTTTACTGGATGGTATGGAAGGTGAATCTTTGGTGTTGGGGGGTGGGGGGGTGACTTTAATATGGTGTTGAATAGTAAGATGGACCGGAAATCGGAATGTAGATATTACAATGAGAAGATTCCATTCCGATCACCCGAATTCAAAGCGTTTGTGTTTAAATACAAACTTGTGGATATTTGGAGGGAACTTCATCACGATGAGGAGGAATTCTCCTTTTATTCACCTGTTCACAACTCTTACTCACAAATTGATTATTTCTTTATTAGTGTTACAATGAGTAGTCAGACGGTGTCCACGAATATATTAGAAAGGGGAATCTCTGATCACGCCTTATTGGATTTGCAGTTACTTTTGGATAATGTGGGTGCCAAACCAAGAAGGTGGAGAATGCAAGCTAACGCACTAAAAGATAGTGTGGTTACAGAGGGCTTAGAAGCATTTATTGGCCACTACTTTGATGAAAATATAGATTTGGCTGGCATTAAGTCTGTTTGGGATTGTTTTAAGGCAGTATTAAGGGGTGAACTAATAAGTAGGACTGCCCATGCAAAGAATAATCATCAGGAAATGATTAGAAATCTGGAGATGGATATCGGAGACTTGCAGAGGGTTTGTGCTAATGATGATTTAGGTCAAAACAAGCTGAAATTGCATAAATTGGAATCGGAATTGAGGACTCGTGTGCAAAACTTTGCAAGTAAGAGTATGTTTTATTCAAAACGGAAGTTTTGGGAATCGGGTGATCGGAATGGAAGACCATGGCTTGTAGGCTTAGGCGACTGGGGGCAGATACCTCTGTTTCTTCTATTCAGACTACTGGAGATGTTACATTACATAGGAATAGGGATATTTGTGAATATTTTAAAGTTGTTTACGAAACATTGTATAGGGAAGACAGTGATCCTAAGGTAGATTAGAATCGTTTTTTGGGAAAATTTCACTCGCTAAACTGGCTCTAGAGAAGCAGACTTTACTTGACTCTGCAATTGAGGATGCTGAAGTTGGCACTGCCATATCTCAAATGAATGATGGAAAATCGCTGGGTCCTGATGGTATAGTCTCAGAATTTTATAAGAAATTTGATGTTCAATTGGCGCCAGTTTTGAGTAAACTCTATAATGAATTTATGGTATCAGGAACGATGTGTGAATCGATGAAAGAAGCATTGATTGTTGTGATCCCGAAACCCAATAAAGATCATACTCTGTGTGGAAACTATAGAATTATTTCGATGTTGAATGTAGATCTAAACATTTTCATTAAAATTTGGGCCAATAGTTTGAGGTTATGTGTGGGAGATTTGATTGATGAGTCTCGGGTGGGTTTTGTTCCAGGGTGGTATGGTTAGAACTGTGTTAAATGTGGTTGGTGAACGTTTTGGAAAGGACTCAAGTGATGTTATTGGGTTTTTTGATGCTGAAAAAGCCTTTGATCGGGTTAACTGGAAGTTTCTGGAATACACTCTAATGAAAATGGGATTTGGCCCAAGTTTCATGAAAATGGTAGTGTATTCAGAGATGTTGGGGCCAACGTATTGGTTAATGGGGTGATTTCAGAATCGTTTCCTTTACTGAGGGGCACGCGACAAGGCTGCCCGTTATCACCTTTTTTGTTTGATTTGGCATTAGAACCACTTGCTACATATATTAGACAATGTGAGATTATTAAAGGAATTATGGTTGGCAAAGTTGAAGTTAAAGTTTTATCGTATGCTGCTGATATGCTTCTTTTGCTGTCAAACCCTGAGGTGTGTGGTGATGTAATAAAAAAATATGTTTCAGGAAGTGGGTGAGCTGTCGGGACATAGTGAATTGGGACAAAACAGAGATCTTTCCATTGTCTAGCCGATGTGATTGTAATGTTTTGCGTTCATGGAATGGTCACCGAAGGGTGTCAAATATTTAGGTATACATATTATTGGAGATTTTAAGAAATTGCTGCAATTTAATTTGGACTTGGTAGTCGCAAATATGTCATTACTGATTAATAGATGGGAGAGGTTGCAATTGAATTTATGGGCAAAGATTAATGCAATCAAAATGGTCCTCTTACCAGAGCTTTTATATATTATCCAATCGATTCCGTTATGTAAGAAGCAGTTAATCCTAATTGAGAGGTTCTTTTCTTCTTTTTTGTGGGGTCTGGGGAAAAAGGCCTTGGGTTCCAAAATATATGCTGATACAAAAGGTTGAAGATGGGGGGGGGAGGGGGGGAGGGGAGTTGGATTCCCTGATGTAACAAAATATTACAAAGCCTTTTTACTAAAAAAAAAAAAAGCTCATATTACTTTAGGGAACGGAATGCAAAAGAACCACTTTGGGTGCGCATGGAAAGGGACGTTTGTGCACCATTTGATCTAGGAAACGTATACAGTATGGATAAACTAACGAAGAAGAGGTTGAAGTTTATTCCAATTGTGGCGACTAGAAAGGTGATGGAGTGGTTTAGGGAAAATGATCATGGTTTCAGCCCTGATGCTTCTATAAGGTTTAATGATGTTATACAGATAATAAATGTTTGAATTGGATAAGTTGGATAAATAGGGGTAATCTGAGACTGGTGGATGTGATGGGTGGAGACTGGTTGTTGACTTTTGTGGAATTACAAGATCGATACGGATTGAGGCTGAGTGAGAGGAATAGATACTTGGCTTTGGTTTCTATGTTAAATCGAAGGATGGATAAGGCTGATGGTTCTATTGGAAAGAAGCCGGAGATTAGTAAGTTGTTAGAGGGCCAGGAATACTCTGCAAGTACTTATATGCAATTTATGCTTATTGATGAGAAACTCCAATTTGCATGGTCTAGATTGAGAGAAATTTGGTCGGAAGATGTTCAGGATGACATTTCTGAAGTAGATTGGAGGAATATTCTAAGGGTTACTTTGAACTTGGGACCCGATATGGGTTTACGTTTAATTGGACAAAAAGTTGTAGGGAGGTTGTATTGGAGTACAGAATTTAGTGATGGAGACTATTGGCATAAAGAGCTGTGAGGAAACTGGCAACAGTCCCGATCCCAGGCCTAGACCTCTTAGAGATTTTAAATACTATGATCCCCGGTCAAAAGTTTTATTACACATGTCTGAGACCCTACCACTGGGCACCCTCTTACAAAATATGAGGTGCAAAGGCATAACTGGTTTTCCTGCTAAAACCGAAATGGAATGTTGGGCACCTTTTCAATCGGTTCTAATTTTGTTTCGAGTACTTTGCCCTGGGGTGTTTAACTATCCTCGCTTCTTTCAGGCAACTGCACATCAGGCGATGTACTTCTCGATGGCACACTAGCTATATAATTGTGCGCTGCAGAGATGAGATGAAATAGCTGTAGCAACAGAAAGTAAAGTGTTAGAAGACACACTTTATAAAATATGAACATAGCTAGAGGGGAAGTTTATCCTTCTGCATTAAACGGCTATTCCATGAGGCATAGGCTACAGAATAACTCTTAGGGGTTCCCAGTGCTCAGTTCTTGCTGATGAAACTTTCATTTTCTTAGGTCCCACCATCTACCCCGAATATCTTGCAGGACACGGGGTTTAGCGATCCATGCTTGATCAAGTGGTTGGATTGTCTGACACTGGCTTGAGAAGGTAATCCAGTTGAAGGAGAAAGGTCAGAAAAATCATCGAAAGTTTAAAAGCACGCTTGTTTGGTCCAAAACACTTTCCTAATCCATTTCCTTCTATAGCTGCCCTTCTCGTCTGCTCATCATGAGTTGTCAGAATACATATGGTATTAGCTGTGCATGCTTTTGAAAAAAGTGCCAGTTTCAGTCCCATATGGGCCTGACGTTTACAGCTGTAAAACACCAGAAAGTTGAGCCTGCATGTGAAAACGATCATCGCACACGCACCACAACGAACTTCTGGGAAATGTTTATCAACAAATTGCTTTGACTTGTCCAATACATGGAGTGCTGCTTTGTGATTTCCTTTGACATTCATGCCAAGAAATCTGCTTCTGCTAATATATTCCTGTCCAGTCAGTAATGCCAGAAGTCTGCTCAGCTAACACGCTGAAGCACGCGCCTCCAAAATGGTTTGCGTATCTTGCTGTTGTGGTATTGTCCGTTATGAGGAGAATACAGCATTGCATCTGGGGGCCCACTAATTACTGGCACACTAGTAACATGACTACAAATAAACCTGCAAGCTTTTCAAAGCATTTGATATCTAATGTCGGCTCCTCCTCTGACCATCGTCCTCCTTTTGTAACTGTCCCACAGCGAGCCCCCATGCTGTCCCAGGTATTGAAATAAAGATTTCATAGCATGAGTTAAAAGATGCTCCTGGTTATGAGTTATCGTGTACTGAACAGAAAGTACTTCTGGAGAGCAAGATGCCATATACATGGCATCCTGATAATTTATCTTAAATGCGAGGTACAAACTATAGCATTCGGTCTATTGCACATGGCCATTATGCTTTAAATTACTTCTAAGGGTTTTGTAATGATCCTTACCGTCTTCATCAAGGCATACATTACTTTTCAAAAAATGGATTGGCGGAGTTTGCTCATTAAAATGTTCTTGATAGCAATCAAACCTATTTAATTAGCAATGATGTACTAATATTTTTTGTAACCGGACGTTATTTGTACCCAAGACACAAAATGAGCAACAATACAGCAGTTTTGTGTACTGTTAAAGTAAGACATTGGTGAGATGAGTCAAATTCTTTAAAATTAGACTAGAATTGCAGGTCGAGTATCTTATTTTACCTACTTTACTTAGAGAAATTAGCTCAATCAATGACCAATTCAAATGTGCTGGTGCATGTCACCACAAACCCACCTTATGTTTGGCACACTGTTGCCCCCAAAGGCCAGCCATGCACAGTGAAACTTATTTGACATTTACTGAAGACAAAGTGAATGTTAAACCTCTGCTGCAAATGGTAAACGCCCTTCATAAAATCTACTCGACTATGCAAGAGGGCCAAAAGGGTATGCAGTGATAAAATCGCAGCAAAAATGCTTGGTTTGACCCGTAAAAGTGTACCCCATTACACCATTTAAGGGGACTGGGGGTTGTGGGTCTGGGAGTTGTAGGGGTGTCCCCCGCATCCTTTACATTAGTTGCCATGACACTAACCAAGGTATGATTAATATATCATAGTACCACTCTGGGCATCACTTCCGCCATATGTGGGTAGATAACTTCCTAACTGGTCATGAAGCAACGTTAGTTTATATTGCATTCCTTTCTACCTCGATATGCTCATCATGCCATGCTATTTCGACTGTACTGTTATTTCTACATTTAAAGTCTGCCACTGAATTGCCTTTATCCAAACTCTAGATTTAAGGCCGCTGTTGCCTTGCCAGTACTTGTTGGTGAGCCTGTAACTTTCAAATCTGCCTATTGCTGCATTTTACCTAGCCTTGCCTACTTAGTGCTACACTGTCAGCAAAATTCAAATCTGCCTATTGTTGTATTTTACCTAGCCTTGCCTACTTAGTTTGTGCTACATTGCCAGCAAAATTAAAATCTGCCTATTACTGCATTTTACCTAGCCTTATCTACTTAGCTTGTGCTACACTGCCAGCAAAATTCAAATCTGCCTATTGTTGTATTTTACCTATCCTTGCCTACTTAGTTTGTGCTACACTGCCAGCAAAATTGAATTTGCCCCCTGCGGCATTTTACTCAGTCTTGCCTGTGCCACATTGCCTTAGCAATCTCGAATCTGCCTTAGCCGTTTCCACAGCATTCCCAGACTGTGCCCGGTTGTACTTACAGTGCACCTCACAGAATGACTTTCTTGCCTCTAATTGTCGTGTATTCCTAGTCACATTAATCACTATCACATGTGTGCCATAGCTTCTATTCTAATGCCATCATTGCGCTAACCTTGACTGTAACTGAATCCCCTATCTCTGATACTACACGATCTTTGATACTGGAATTTGAACCATGTTCAACTTAGAAATACTGCTCTGTACTATGGCTGTTGCCATGCATGTGGACTCCAGAAGCCAAGATTACATTGGCCAGTCACTAGCACCTATCCCAGACTCTAGCCTGCTAACCCCTACAAATATTGCGCAATCTCATCCATCCATACACTACAGGTCCCCAGAGACAATATCTTACGCCTCTCTACCATGCGTCACGTCCAGTAGAAATGACAGACTCCGCGCTAGACTAGCCAAATTATATGAACCTTTGAGAAGAGCCCTTCCGGCCACTAACCTCAAAACGAACTATAAACTCAACCTTGGACCTAGTCACTTAAAGTTGTCTCTACCACTGCCCATCTTGAACACAAATACCCTTCAGCTCAATAATCATAAGCCTTAAGTTTGTAACAACTCTGACAAACCTATCCGAGTCAACAAAGCAGCTGATGCCCCCTCCCTCAAAGGAGCGCTTCTCAACGCAAGATCACTAGTTGCAATTGCTACCGATATTGCCGACTGAATCACTGAAGGGAACTTGGATTTCCTCGCAATTACGGAAACATGGCTCCATAATGCAGCAGGACCTGCTCTTAGGCTAGCTATCCCTTATGGCTATACCATAGTCAGACAAGACCGAGATAATGCCCGAGGTGGCGGTATTGCGATTATCTCTAAATCTGCTCTTGGCCTTATTTATTATTTTATTTTAAAGTATTTTATTGGCATTTATATAAATACATCACAGCCATCAAACGGTAACATAACAAACAAACTAAAACTAATTAACTAATTAACTACCACAGTCTTCGTAGCTCAATGTGTTCGTAATTGTAGCAGGGGGAGAGGGGTTGGTATGCGGCGCACCCAAGGTCACGAGGGCTGGGTTTTCAGGTTGACCATTCTTGGGGGTATGTCACAGGCAAGTCTCTAGTAAGGGTGAAAGCTCAGGGGGGTTTGTGGTCCGAGGCATATTGGATGTCGTGCACCAGGGCCTTCCATGAGTCTAGGGTGTCGTTGGAGTCGTCATCATTTGAGTGGATTCCATCCTGCCAGGCCCTGGTCTCTGCCTCCGTCCACTTTTCCAGGTCCTTAAGCCAACGTCCGTGCCTCGGGCCCCTTGGTGATTTCCATGCCATTGCTATGGACCTTTTTGCGAGGATGCAGGCTAGGTCCATTAGTTTGACCAGGTGTTTGTGTTTGCTGAGTCTGGGATGGGCTCCCAGTAAGTATTCCTTTGGATTGCACTCATATATCTCGTGAGTACCGCTTCGGTGCAGGTACGTTCCACCATGGACCAGAATTTCGCTGTTTTGGTGCAGGTCCAAAACATGTGGATCATGTCCGCTTTGTCATTTCCGCACCAGGGGCAGTTCGGCGGTGCTTGTGTGTTAAAGGTAGCAACTCTTAGTGGGGTCATGTATGTTCTGTATAGCACATTCAATTGAACTTGTTTGAATCTAATGTTCCTCGACACCTCTTTGGGGTATAGTAGTATTCGCTCCCATTCACTGTCAGTTAGTGTGGTCCCCAATTCGGATTCCCATTTTTGTCTCAGGGACGCGCTTTTTGGATTGGGTCTATCATTTAGTTTGGTGTACAAGCGGGAGACCGGTTTCCAACCGTCTGCTAAATCATACATCTCCTGAAGGAGGGGGTCCGGTGGGGGTTCTTCTGGCCAGACAGGCCACTGTGCCCTGGCTGTCCATTTGAGGCGGTGGTACCACAGGAACTGGGTGTTCGGGATGCCTTCATTAGCTTGTAGCGATTCGAGTTCTCTGAACGTGCCGTCTTCAAACAGATCTCCCCATGTATAGATTCCGGCTCTCTCCCATTTCCTAGCTGTCGCTAAGTCTGCCTGAGTTTTGCATACATCCGCCAGGATGGGAGTATTGGGATTGTAGGGGTGTTTCAGTTGTCGAAGGAAGCCAATTCTGGCCCATATCTGCCTGCCCAGGGTAACGATCATGGGGACTCCAGAAGTTTGTTTCGTCGGGTTCCAAAGCATTTCTTTAGGGAATAGCTTAGGGGTCGGATGTCGCAGGAGCCCCACTTCAGCTGACGGGTCGTCAGAGAGCCATTTCGTTGTGTGGCTGAGCTGCGTGGCTAGGTAGTACCTTTGCAGGTCGGGTAGTTGTATCCCACCTTCTTTGTACGGGAGCGTGAGTGTAGGCAAAGAGATCTTGTGTCTGGAGGACCCCCATATGAAGTCCTTGATTAGAGAGTCTAGTTTTTTGAAGAAGGGAGGTCTGATGTAGAAGCATACATTCGTGAAGTGGTATAAGAAACGGGGGAGAACTATCATCTTGACTATTGCCGCTCTGCCCATTACTGCCAGTGGTAACTTCGACCAGAAGTTCATAGATTTGCGGAGGGCTCTTACTGCTTTTTCCGTGTTGTGTTCGTGCGTGAGCACTGGGGTATGACACACTTCGATTCCCAGGTATTTAAACTGCTCTGGTTGCCATTGTATCCTGACATCTGGGAGGTCGGGCTTATCCAGACCCCTGAGTCTGGCCAGTGGGAACGCACACGACTTTAGTTTGCTAAATGTTATCCCAGGGTATCGGGCATAGTTGTCGAGGATGTCCAACGCGACTTGTGCATTGAGCTGGGGGTTATTCAGATACAGGAGGACGTCATCCGCATACATGGATATTATGGCGTGATCACTGCCAAGCCCAATGCCCGCGTCGAAGTGTTGTTTCCTGAAATAGGCAGCCACTGGCTTCAGGCCCAGTATGTATAACATTGGGGATAGCGGGCATCCTTGCCGCGTGCCCCGTTGTATCGGCCAGGCTTCGGACACCGTCTTACCAGTCTTCACTCTCGCTGTCGGTGTATTATACAATACCTACTTTACAAAGCTCTCGCCAAAGCCGAATTCTTTTAGCGCTTCGATCAGCCACTCCCAGTAGATGGAATCAAAGGCTTTTATAGCATCCAAGGAGAGTACTGCTAGATCCTCGTCTCGATCATAGGTCTCCGCCATGATGTGTTGGAGCCTCCTCCGGTTCGCGGTGGTGTTGCGTCCTGGCACAAAACCATTCTGGTCCTCATGAATCAGGGTTTCTATCACCCTCGCCAGCCTTAGCCAGGATTGTGGTCAGGATCTTGCAGTCATAGTTTAGCATGGCGATTGGGCGGTATGATTCACAGTTGTCGGCAGGTTTGTTGGGTTTGAGTATAGGGATGATAATTGTCTCTTTCATGGAGTTGGGTAAGTTTCCGTTTTCGTATGCCTCCATATACACCTTGTGGAGTGTCGGGGCAAGGGTCGCTGCATACGCTTTGTAGAATTCTGGCGGGAGCCCATCGCTCCCGGGGGTTTTGCAGGTGGTCAGCGATTTAATCGGGTCCGTCACGTCCTCTGTAGTGATTTCCGCGTCCAGTAACTCTCTTTGGGCCTCCGTCAGTCTTGGGAGCTCAATCTCGGCCAGTGTGGCCTTTATGTCGTCCACTGGTATTTGGGTGTCGTGGGCGTACAATCTGGAGTAGAAGGCTGCAAAAGCTGAGTTAATGACTTGCTGCGTCCGGTGAGTTATCCCCCTTTCATCAGTTATTTCAGTTGGGAGGTGTCTTGGGAACTCGCGCTTGCATAGCCAGGCCAACATTCTACCAGCTTTATCTGCTTCTTTGTGCGCTCTGGCTATGTAGGTTGTATAGTCGAATTTGGACAGTCTATTCCAGGCCAAAAGGCACTCCACCCGGGTGCCCTTCAGTTCTGTTTCGGCGTCCGGCATGTTGATTTCGGATTCCAGGTGTGTGATCTTGTTCTCCAGTTCCTCCAGTTCCAGTCCAGGTGCTTACGGATGTCACCAGCACCTGATATAACTTCACCCCTTGTTACAACCTTCATGGCCTCCCATAGTGTGCTCCAGCTTGACACTGAGCCTGTGTTAATGTCTAGGTATTCCTCAAGTTTGGTACCAAGTGCCTCCTTAAATGCGTGGTCTGTGAGTGCTGCGGGTGGCATTCTCCATTGCGGGATTGGCGGTCTGGGTCCTCTAGGAGCCCATTGCATGATCAGCGGTGAGTGATCGGATATGGTTCTGCCTAGGTACAATGTGTCGTCCACTTGTTGAGCCAGCTCACTATCTATGAACAGATTGTCTATTCTCGTGTGGACCTTGTGCGGGGCAGAATAATAAGAATAGCACCTCTCGGTGCAGTGTTGTTCCCTCCAGATGTCCACTAGGTCGAGCTGTTCTATTGCGGTATTTAGCGCGTTAGATGCAGGGCTATTTGAGAGACGGGGGGGGGGGGTCTGATCTGTCCACAGCTCCGTTCCTGATGGAGTTGAAGTCGCCACCCCATATGAAGGCACTCTCTCTCCGAGGAATCATTTTGGCACTGAGCATTTCGAGGTGTGAGGGTATTCCGTGTTGCGGTAAGTATGAGTTCACCAGGCAGATTGGCGTGGATTCAATGGTACCCCATAATATCAGGTATCTGCCCTCTTTGTCGGCTTCATAGCCCAGTAGGTGGAAGGGCACAGTCGGGCTCACCCACGTAAACACTCCTCTGGCGAATCGCTACTGACACCTCTTTCCTGCGCAGGTAGGAATGGATCCGGTTCCTTCTCAGGTACGTGCCCATGCCCCTCACATTCCACGTCGTCGCCTTAAGTTGGAGTGCCATTGGGCTTGTGTCTTCGTTTCATCTTTCCTGTCGCCCCCGTTTTCACGGGGCGGCCCTTCTCCAGGTGGTGCGGCTTTCCCTCTGGGTTCTGGCGTTTTCTCTTCCGCCGCCCCCAAGGGCCTCCGGTCCCATGTTTCCGCTCCGCTGATAATCCGAGGACTGTGGTGTGAACAAAAACAATTAACAAAACTGTAACTGGTGCGCCCAGCAGCGACAAGGTCTTGCTGGTGCTCAGGCGCTCTCGTACCGTCAGGACCCATCAGGGTGTCGGGCACGAGGGAGGTCGGTCAGGCAACTGGCCTGTCCTGTTCGTGGGGGGTGGGGCTCTGTGCTTGGCGTGGGCCGAGCGAGGGCCACATCATCGTTGCTATCTGTTAGGTGATTTTACCTTCTCTTAGGTCATTTGCCTTATGTCCGAGTTGGGTTTGAGACATGGCTTCATCCATGTCTCGGGCGCGGGGGGTGTTATGACCGGCTCTTGGTCATAGGGTTCACTCCAAGGGACACTCAGGATACACAGGCCAGGTACGCATAGTGGTTACTTTATTAGCTTCTTAGGTTACAGGATCAGATGTCAACAAGTCATTAGGAGATAAAGAGGAAAGGGACAGGAGCCCACTGGCTCCCACCACCCAGGCTCACATAATCTAACTGCCTGGGTTAGAACCCATTCAACCCCAAACATTCTAATCTCACACTCCAGACTCACAGCCTACATTCTGATGGTGACATCAATCCTGGCTCAGCACACATGCAAGTATAAGAGCCAACCCTAACAGGGGGGTTCTTCAATTTTCGGTGGGTTGAGGATCCTTGTCTGCGGCTAGATTGTTGTCTTCTAGCCACATGTTTGCAGCTGCCGGGGATTGATTCCAAGAAGATCGCCCTCCCCTTGTGGCTCACTTTCAGTCTGGAGGGGTATAGCAACATATACTTCAGGTTCAGTTGCCTGAGTCAGGCTTTAATCGGCACAAATTTCCTCTCCCGTTGGACTTTCGGGGTAGATCGTGATCTTCGAGCTCCCGCGTTCAATGGGGCCCTCCTCTCTGGAGTGCTGGAGGATGGTCTCTCTATCCTGGAAGTTGAGAACTTTAGCAATTATAGGGCAAGGGTGTGAGCCCGGCGGGGGTCTATTCTTTAGTGATCTGTGCACCCTTTCAATCGAAAATCCTTTCGTCAGCCTTCCAGCGCCCACCTCCAGTTGTATCAGGGATTCTATATAGGCCGTCGGGTTCGGACCCTCACTTCCCTCCGGTACCCCCAGTATTCTGATGTTGGCGCATCTGGCCCGGCCCTCGGCCTCCTCAGCCCTGGCCTCGAGTGTGAGCACCTTCCGTTCTAGGTTCAGAACCTTAGCTTTCAGCTCCGCTGTATCTCCCAACGTCTCCTTTATGGTTGATTCGGCGGTGGTTACTCTTTCTGTCAGGTTGCGGGCATCCTGGCGCATGAGTTGTAGCTCGGATTTGAACTCCCTGATTCTGGAATCTATAAATGCGCGCAGTGATGCAATTGCCTCCAGCACTTGAGCTTGATTTTCGGGAGAGTCTGCCGGTTTTGCTCGGGGAGGTTCGGGAGTGGAAGTGCATGGCTGCGGAGGAGTTTTTACTTTAGCTGACCCATACGTGTCCATGGTGCTTTCCTTCGTCTTGTTCCTGGCCGCCATGGTGAGGGACGCCACTCGGTCGTGTGGAGGTGGATGATGGTGGGCGAGGTTGGGGAGCTTATGGTTCCGGAAGCAGGGTGGTCCGGTTTACGCGGAGTCAGTGTTCAAGTTCTCGGAGGGATATACAACGGCACATGTTCGATTGGTTTATGCCCTCGCCCAGTGCTCTCCTCACCTCCACCTTCTTCTGCTGTCGATGGCAGGGCTCCCCGCACCGGGGGGTCGGCGCAGCCTCCCTCGGTGCCGTAGTCCAGGGCACGGTCTCCCCGGTCGGGAGCTCCCGGTTGGCTCCCCGGTCGGTAGCTGTCGCAGCAGAGGTTCGGACCCGGGTAGAGGGGGAGGCTCTTCTTCCTCGTTTCGGTCGCAGCAGCAGTTCATGGGTCAGCTTCGCTGCAAAGGCGGCTAGCGTTTTCCTGCGACATCAGCTTCGAAAGATGGCCGCCATCTTGGGTCCCGCCAAGAGGGGGGAACTTTATCGGGAAGAATCCGTGGGTTTGGAGGTCCGAATCCAGGGGAAAACCACAGTATCGTGTCTGGGGTCGGTTCCCCTTCCCTCGGAACCAGTTCTTTCTGTCTCGGGTGCAATTTTAGGCAGGCAAAAGGATCAAGATACGGCGTCTCGGCCGGAGCACGGCGACTCAGCTTCCACTCGCCATGAGCTCCAGGCCACGCCTCTGCTCTTGGCCTTAGACTAGCCCCTATCCATCTATCACAATCATGTGAAGTTCTCACTGCCAAAATTCAGATAAATAACTCGCAATCCCTTACTATGCACCTAATATATAGACCACCTGGCCCTCTTGGTACCTTTTGAGGAAGATTTGCATAATATAATTATGAATAACCTTAAACCTACCTCGCAACTACTCCTATTAGCAGATTTTAACCTAGGTTTTAATGACGGAAGTCTGGGTTTGCTCTCACACTGCGCACACTATCGAATAGAAAGCACAAATTGCTGATTATATTGAGTGATTTTAATCAACAACATTGCAGCCCGACACTTGTTTCGAGCTTCATGCTCTTCTACCGAGGCTGCTTAGACGTAATTTTGATAAAAAATAATTATTACACAAATTCAAAATCAATAGTAAAAATAGAACAAAAACACCCAGACCCAAAACACATGGAGCAGGTGGGGTCTACCAACCAAATTAAAAGCAAAACTACAATGCCATAGCAATTGAATAGAAAGTTACAAAAAATACATTTGAATTAAACATAAGGTAAAAAGCATATTACCAATGGAGTGCGGCATTGTTTGTCAAAGGATATCAGATTAATAAAGAGAAATACAAAAAATAAATAAAAAAACATTAGTTGAGGAAAAAGAGGTTGCAATGGTGATCAGCCAAAAATACATGGGTAAAGCCCAAATTGTAAAGGGGTACCTTAATCTTGGTCAATCTGCAAATCTCGTGCTAATGGAAATAATTGCGCAATGAATTGAAATTAAAATAAGTCAAAGGATAGGTAGAAATCCATAAAAAGCACGAAATGCGAAAAATCTTTGCCAAGAGTAAAAGGCTTACCAGGTATTGAACCTTAAATAGAAATGAAAAGTAATAAGTGGGCTCCCTATAAAACAAGAAAAATGTAAGAATGTTTTTACAAAAATTTTGAGAGCCTATTAGCAGACATGACGAGCAAAAATAGCACATAATTAAAATTGAAAGATAAAGGCAACATACCAATAACTTGCAGTTGCACGGAGAATGCATTTAGTCAATTAGAGCAATGCTGAAATGTGGCCGAAATCCAAGTGGTAAACATCCCGTAAAGAAAAAGAGCAAAAGGGAGACATCAATTAGCAAATTGGATGTTGCCTCTGGCGGTCGTCTAGACTAACATGGAATTGATTTAGGTCCCCGTATACGCTAGGGTTCATCTGCAAACTAACTGAGCGATGACTTACCAGCGCGTCCGCTGCTAAATGAAATGAAGGGAGCCGCTCGCGTGAGATTCTGTGTCCATAGTTGAATGGAACACAAAGGGGCGGCAACAGCGAAGAAGGCCGAATGCCAACAAATTAAGAGTATAGCAAGGGGGCCGCCATGTTAAACTAGTGTTGTGCTCTGCAATTGTGCAAGAGAGAAGCAATGGAAAGGATGGTATGTAAGAAAGTGGCAATATCCACTGGTACTATTTAGAAGTATAATCGACCAGCCAATGGAGGAAACCATTTGACTGGATGAATAGTTAAGAGCATCGTGTGGGTATAGAAATTATAATTTGAGGGCTGAATGTAAACAAGCCCGTGGAATGCACATATGGAAGTGACAGCTAGGACATACGGAAAAGGGACCGGTCCGTGTTGTGAACATTTAGATTAAAGACATTTGGTACAAGTGACAGGCTCCGGAGCCAACATGCAAGAGGAGGAGCCAATTAGCGAATCCTACCTTGAATCTATGATGGTTACTAATTACGAAACTGGGTCAAAAAATAAAGGTTAAAAAATCATGCGCAAACACATGTATTGATTGACTGATCTCCATTTTTACAAGTATATAGTGGTTTAAGCAAACCCTCAATTAATGGCACATAGCAGATCACATACAATAGGGTTCTAAAGCGTATGTGATCACAAAAAAACGGATAGTTCATGGTCTTTGTTTAGACCAAAATCAACAGTACGGTATTGACATATTAAACAGGCTTCTAATTGCCGGAGTTTTAATGCCAGGTTGCCTCCACGTTGCGGGAGTGAAACCTTCATGATCCCAGCAAATTGGATCATTGATTTGTTGTCCATTTGATGGACACGTTGCCAGTGCATGGCTAAGGGGTATTTTGAGTCAGATAGTGCAACCGTATAGAGCTGTTCCCTAATGCGGATTTTCAATGGACAAATCGTACTGCCAATGTAATAAAGGCCACAAACACATTTGATACAATAAATGCAAAATTTAGAATTGCAATTAATAAAAGAATTGATCTTGTGTGTACCGATATGTCCAAAGTCAATGGCCATGTTCTCAAGTGCATGTGGGCACACAGAACAGCCCCCACAATTGTAGACACCTGGGCGTGAGGGTTGGTGTAACCACGTTTTTTGTTGTTGTGGTGATGTTGGCATGAATGAGGGGGAAAGAATATTCTTAAGATTGCTTGCCTTGGTATAAATAAAGCTTGGTGTGCTCTCAACCCAAGGAGTAATGTCCCGGTCGAGTTGTAAAATGTGCCAATGTCTTTTGATTATATTGTAAGAGTACTGAACTATCCAAATTGAATCTGGTGATAAATTTCAGTTTTTCTGGGAGTGAATGGTCTCATTCCGTACTTTCGCTGTGAGTAGATCACGCCTCTCCATGACTCGTACTTCTTGCTCAGCTTTAGCTACTGATCGAGAGTCATAACCTCTAGTAAGAAACCTCTGACGCATTATTGAGCATTCCTCATTGAAATCTGTGTTCAACAGACAGTTACGTCTAGCCCTGATAAATTCCTCTTTCGGAATATTGGAAATCTGTTTTCCTGTGACAGCCAAGGGAACAAACCAGGACAATCTCTTGCCACCATATGCTTGCCTGATTTTACTGCAGGAGGTATTATCCACCAGCACGCCAAATCTTCCTACGCTGCACCTGCAAGAAAAGAGAAAGCAGCGAGTTAAACCTTGGCATCATTTATTGGACCGTGTTATAAAACGCAGACTCTTACCTGAACGCTTTCAGCTGCCACAAGACGATCATCTTTTGGGTCTAAGCTGCAAAAGAAACGGGGAATTGGACAAGAGTGATTAATCGGACATTTTGAACTCATTAGAACTATATACTTACGGCCTTTCGCCCGGAGATTTGGAGCCAAGATTTGTCCAGAACTCTTCCAATATCCTCAAGCCAGTGAAGTAACTGGCCATCAACACGCCCCTGCATTCTTCGCAGGATGGAGAGCTCATCATACAAAACTATAAGGTGAGCTTTGTGAAAGGGAATGTCAGAAGTAAGTGGGGACGCAGTGAGGTGTTAATACTTAAATCCACGGGTGGCTAATTCCCTGTCCCCGTCTTTAGGAGACTACTTCTACGGGTCAAGCAGACAAAGCTAGGTGGGCCAGTCCAGTCAGTCATCTCTGCACTACGCATCACGTTGGTGGAGACCGTGGCTGTCCAGTTCCACTCGACACCCCTGTGGGAGTCAGGTGAGCATAACAGAACGCGAAGCCTTCCTACAAATTCTCACCCGGGTGTCATGGAGACCTCAGACTGACCAACTGGCCCAATTATTAGGGGAACTTAGGGCTGAAGTACATGCCGCTCGCCAAGAAACTAATACACTTTCGAAGGAACGCACTGATGATCTTGCTAGACAATTACTGCAAAACCAAGTGGGGCAAACATCCCTACTGGGACTCGTGTTCATGAACCAATGCCGTTTGCACTTTTTATGCAGACCTGGAGCCTTTCCAAACGATGAAGCCAAAGTAGCCTTCGTATTATCATATCTCAGCGGCAGTGCAGCGGATTGGTCAATCCCACTAGTCAATCAGGACGACCCTATTCTTCGGGCTTTTCAGGGTTTTCAAATGAGCACGGAAAGACTATTTGCCCGGCACTCTCGAGGACAGGCCCTGGATAACAAACTTTTGTCCCTACGAAAGGGTAACCAAGACCTTCTAACCTACATAGAAACCTTTAATAGGTTGGTGGTGGAAACTGGATGGCCCGAGGAAAAACGGATTATGTTGTTTCATCGGGGACTTCGAGGAGAACTCAAAGATGTTTTGGCTCAAGTTGTGAACCCACCTCAAGACTGTGCTGAATATATAGATTTAGTGGTCCAGTTAGATCACAGACTTCAGAATCGAAAGGCTGATCGAGCCAAGTTCGAGAACCGGGTGTTGGTTAAACCCAATGTTACCCCCAAAGGAACAGATGCCTCAGAACCCATCCAAATTGGAGGAGTTAAAGGACCCTTGACACAGAAGGAAAGAGAAAAAAGGCGACAAATGCAATTATGTCTATACTGTGGAACTTCGGGACATTTTCTACGGGACTGCCCTGTAAAACCACCCAAGAAGGTGGTAGGAGCTGCTGATAAAAGCCATATGGAGCCTGACTCGGGGAAACGACCACGACCGACAAGCGTAGAGGTCCGCTTGCCGAGCTTGAAGAAGGATACTCAGACCTCGCATTTCATCAAACCAATGGTCCTTATAGATCCAAGGCAGCCATCACGTTTGCACGCAGTTGGGGCATACATTGATAGCGGGGCCATAGGAAACTATGTGGACCACGAATTGGCTTCTAGGATGAATCTACCTCTCTGCAGAAAGACCACTTCGGATGCCATCACCACAGTCGATGGAACTGAAATTGCCTCTGGGCCTGTAACTCATTCCACCGCAGAGATGACATTATTGGGTCAGTATGGGCATCGAGAGACTATTGTGTTTTGATTTAATCAAAGCCCCGCAGTTCCAAATAATACTGGGGATACCTTGGTTGGAAACACATAATCCTTGTCATGATTGGTGAGAGAAGATAATAACCTTCCCGGATTGTGCACATACTTGTTACCCAATAAAAACCTTGAACAAGGACCTGGCCACAGTCGCTACTCCAGTTGTGCAGTTACCGCACGAATATCAAGAATTCCAGGATGTTTTCCAAAAAGAACAGGCAAACGCCTTACCACCTCACAGATCATACGATTGTCAAATTGATCTCATACCTGGTCCACAACTACCATGTAGTAGGATCTACACACTTACGGAACCCGAGAACCTTCACCTACGACAATACTTGGACCAATACCTTGCCAATGGCTTCATTCGTCCATCCAAGTCCCCTGCATCTTCAGCTTTGTTCTTCGTGCCAAAAAAGGAAGGTGACCTCAGAACGTGCATAGACTACCGCGCCTTAAATCAGATCACGGTTAAGAACCGATACCCATTGCCTCTGATCCCAGAATTACTAGACCAAGTAAAGGACTCTTGCATCTACACTAAATTACATCTCCGAGGGGCATACCATCTGGTACGTGGAAGAGGATAGCTCGGCGGCAGCGTGCTCGACTTGGAAACAAGATGATACGGAGCAACACAGGTTCGATCCCTGGGTCCGCGCTTAGAAACCTCTGGGTATTAAGCGCGTTATAAATAACCTATAATACGTGTAAAGAAAGGCGACAAATGGAAGACTGCTTTTCACACTAAGTACGGGTTATTCGAATACCAGGTGATGCCCTTCGGGTTGTGCAATGCACCAGCAGCCTTCCAGTATTTTAGGAACGATGTCCTGCGTGAACTCATTGACGTCTGTGTTGTCGTATACATAGACGATATTCTAGTGTACTCCTCTTCAGAATCTGACCATGTGAAGCACGTTTATGCAGTCCTTGAGAAACTATGCCAGCACAAGTTATATGCAAAATTGGAAAAATGCGTTTTCCATACTACAGAAGTTGAATTTCTTGGATTTATCCTGACTCCAAAAGGAGTTCGAATGGACTCTCGAAAGGTGGACGCAATTCTCAAATGGCCATCACCCAGTTCAGTTAAAGGAGTACAAAGCCTGCTCGGATTTGCTCATTTCTATCGGATTCATTCCGGATTTCTCGCACGTTGTACACTCTATCACAGCGCTCTTGCAAAAAAACAAACGCTTCCTGTGGACTGAAGAAGCTGAGAATGCCTTCCGAGAACTGAAAGCGAAATTCACGTCTGCACCTGTATTAAAGCATCCTCGTCCTGAAATCCCATACATAGTTGAAACCGACGCATCCAGTTTAGCCATGGGAGCTGTCCTGTCCCAGAAGGATCCTGAAACCGGTCAACTTCACCCAGTAGCATTTTGGTCCAGAAAGTTCTCGGCACCCGAGTTAAACTATGCGGTTACTGATGAGGAGCTATTAGCTATCAAATCCGCCTTTAAGGCTTGGCGGCATTATCTTCTCGGTGCCAGGCATACCATTACTGTAATCACTGATCACCGGAGCTTGCAGTATTTAAAGACAGCCAAAGCCCAATCATCACGCCAACTTCGATGGGCATTGTTCTTTGCCGAGTTCGATTTCGTGATCACTTATCGACCAGGCTCTAAAAATGGCAAGGCAGATGCCTTCTCACGAATAGGAATGGAAGAAGCATATGCGAACCCGGAGCCGGTGCCTATAATTTCAGAGCAAAGAATTCTTGGCATAACTACAAACCCTAGAAGATATTCAGGTCGGGTAAAGATCCAACAACTCTTCGATCCAACAG
Organism: Ambystoma mexicanum; assembly: GCF_040938575.1. Classification (NCBI taxonomy): domain Eukaryota; kingdom Metazoa; phylum Chordata; class Amphibia; order Caudata; family Ambystomatidae; genus Ambystoma; species Ambystoma mexicanum. The sequence goes on along the minus strand of NC_090931.1, from coordinate 858,579,471 downwards.
CCCTGCAGGACTGGGTAAAGAAAGGCTCAGACTACTCTGTCATCAATGACTTACCTTATTATCAAGGGCGTCTATTTCTACCACATAAACTACAAGAACTAGTCATCTCCAATTATTATGACACCCTGATCGAAGGGTACCCAGGTATCGCAAAAACTGAAGCTAATATTAAGAGACAATTCTGGTGGCCCACCTGGCGAAAAGACGTAAAGTCATTTGTAATGTCCTGTGGCATTTGCGCCCAAAACAAAAGTCTTAAGAAAAAACTGGCTGGCCTTTTACAACCCTTGGATATTCCACCTACACCATGGCACACCTTATCGTTAGACTTTATTACAGACCTACCTCCATGTAATGGATTTAACACCATTCTCGTTATTGTGGATCTTTTTTCCAAAATGTCCCACTTTATTCCTTTAAAGGGATTACCTTCTGCTTCAATTCTGGCCAAGGAGTTTCTCGAACATTGTTCGAATACACGGATTTCCCTCCGTATTGGTCTCTGAACGAGGTAGTCTATTCATTTCACATTTTTGGAAGAAATGTTGTTGTCAATTGGCGCAAATCGACGTGGGGTTATCGACCAGTCACCATCCCCAGACCGATGGTCAAACGGAGAGGACCAACCAGACTCTTGAACAGTACCTGCGTTGTATGTTACACCAGACTGAAAGTAATTGGAAGGACATTCTATGGATCTCCGAATATGCATTCTGGAACTGGACAAAGCCCCTTTTATACCATATACGGGCACAACCCTCGAACCTCAGAACTTGACTCGCCTCAACACTTAGAAATGCCCGCAGTGAACCATCTGCACGCTACTATTACACAAGCCTTTAAGGAAGCAACTGAACATTTGAAACATGCGAAAGAAAAGTACAAGAAAAACGCTGATCAGCATCGAAGTGATGCTCCACAATACCAATTGGGGATCAAGTTTGGTTGGCCACAAAACACATACCTCTAAAAGGAAAATGGACCTTTAACCCTAGACATTTGGGACCTTACCTTATTAAGGCCATTATCAACCTGGTGGCCGTCAAATTGGAATTACCTGCTAGTATGCAAATTCACCCCGTCTTCCATGTGTCACTTCTGAAGCAAGTACAACCTGGGACAAGACTAACATAGCCACCCGACCCCGTCCTTCTAGACGGGGAACCCGAATTTGAAGTGAAAAGTGGGTAAGTCAAGACTTTTTTATTTAATCGACTGGAAAGGTTACGGACCACGAACGGTCATGGGAACCTAGTGACCACGTTCATGCACCTAGGTTGGTGAGAAGATTCCACCGGAATTTCCCAGACAAACCAAGGCCGAGGGGAGGAACCACTTTAGAGGGGCCTTGGGGCAGGGGAGGTGGGTGCTGTCATGATGCCTACCCCCGGGCATCCAGACCAAGTCCATCAACCCCGGAAGCAGGCATCATGTTACCTGGAGCAAACCCAGCAACCCCTGTTAGGGGCTATCTGGGTACAGTCCTGGCGCCTATGGCGCCAGGCTCATATGTTAAAACTTACCTGATGCAGACCATGCTGCAAAGGATCCAAGCATCCAAGCCCATGTGAGGCTTGAAGGGACTATTTTATCTTGGGGACTATTTGTTACTCGGTAGTGGCTGTGGAGGGATACTTACCTGGGACTACTTTGAAGGCTATTTAAACCATGCCCGAAGAGCAGCACATGCTTCGCGTTATTCTGCATCCAGCAGCGTAACGCTCACCGTGTCTGCAGTCAGCATCCTGCCACGCCCGTCTCGAGTCCAGAGCGCCTAGAAAGAAGAGAAAGAAGAAGGGTTAGACCAAGAACGGTTAGAACAAGAACTTTACTGGATTTCTTACCTGATTTCGGATTCAGCACATCTTCGAACCAGAAACAGACTTCATTTTAAACGCGTCACATCGGCAGCAGCAGCGCCGCGCCATACTCGCCGTTCCTCGCAGCATCTCTGCGATCCGGTGCTGTCTCCATCACCTGGTTGCCGCATTCCAGCGCCTAAGGGGGACAAGAAAACAACAAGGTGAGCCAAGGGAACAAACCAGGACAATCTCTTGCCACCACATGCTTACCTGATTTTACCGCAGGAGGTATTATCCACCAGCACGCCAAATCTTCCTACGCTGCACCTGCAAGAAAAGAGAAAGCGAGTTAAATCTTGTCGTCATTTACTGGACAGTGTTACAAAACACAGACTCTTACCTGAACGCTTTCAGCTGCCACAAGACGATCATCTTTTGGGTCTAAGCTGCAAAAAAAACAAGGAATTGGACAAGAGTGATTATTCGGACATTTTGAACTCCTTAGAACTATATACTTGCGGCCTTTCGCCCGGAGGTTTGGAGCCAAGATTTGTCCAGAACTCTTCCAATATCCTCAAGCCAGAGAAGTAACTGGCCATCAACGCGCCCCTGCATTCTTCGCAGGATGGAGAGCTCATCATACAAAACTATAAGGTGAGCTTTGTGAAAGGGAATGTCAGACGTGATAAGTGGGGACGCAGTGAGGTGTTAATACTTAAATCCACGGGTGGCTAATTCCCTGTCCCCGTCTTTAGGAGACTACTTCTACGGGTCAAGCAGACGAAGCTAGGTGGGCTAGTCCAGTCAGTCATCTCTGCACTACGCATCACGTTGGTGGAGACCGTGGCTGTCCAGTTCCAGTCAACACCCCTGTGGGAGCCAGGTGAGCGTAACATTATTGGTATGTTGCCTTATTTTTGAATTTTAATTATGTGCTATTTTTGCTCGTCATGTCTGCTAATAGGCTCTCAAAATTTTCTTAAAATGTTCTTACATTTTTCTTGTTTTATAGGGAGCCCACGTATTACTTTTCATTTCTATTTAAGGTTCAATACCTGGTAACCCTTTTACACTTGGCAAAGTTTTTTCGCATTTCATACTTTTTATGGATTTCTACCTATCCTTTTTGACTTATTTTCATTTCAATTCATTGCGCAATTATTTCCATTAGCACGAGATTTGCAGATTGACCAAGATTAAGGTACCCCTATACAATTTGGGCTTTACCCATGTATTTTTGGCTGATCACCATTGCAACCCCTTTTTCCTCAACTAATGTTTTTTTATTTATTTTTTGTATTTCTCTTTATTAACCTGATGTCCTTTGACAAACAATGCCGCACTCCATTGGTAATATGCTTTTTACCTTATGTTTAATTCAAATGTATTTTTTGTTAACTTTCTATTCAATTGCTATGGCATTGTGGTTGTTTTGCTTTTAATCTGGTTGGTACACCCCACCTGCTCCATGTGTTTTGGGTCTGGGTGTTTTTGTTCTATTTTTACTATTGATTTTGGAATTGTGTAATAATAATTTTAATCAAAATTATGTCTAAGCAGCCTCGGTAGAAGAGCATGAAGCTCGAAACACGTGTCGGGCTGCAACATTGTTGATTAAAATCACTCAATATAATCAGCAATTTGTGCTTTCTATTTGTTATTGTGTGCACAGTGTGAGAGCAAACCCAGTCTTCCCTCATCTTTTACTCTTTGGGTAATTTGCCAGGTTCCCACTACCGCTCTCAGCCGCAGCCCATTAGCAAGCACCCAAACTTGCCATCCATGCGCTGCACGCTTTAGGGTCCTCTGCAAATTTTCTTGTTTCTAGGTTTTAATGACCAAATGGATAAAAACGCAACTGATATAGCCAACACTCAACGCATTAGGCCTCACCCAAAAAGTCAATAAACCTACCCACCTTAAAGGGAGAATACTGGACTGGATAGTGGACATTAACTGTTCAGTTACCATTTCATCAATTTTGCCATTATCGTGGACAGACCACTTTCTGGTCTCCTTCCACCTATCCACTATACAACCCACTCCACTGGCTCAACCATTAGCGCCACCATGCTCAACTAGAAGTAAAAAAAAGCATCACTGTAGAGAAAGTTATCCCTGCCATTTTGCCCACACAACACACTACCAGAAAATCTTGATCCTAGTTCAGTAATTTAACAACATTATGCTCACCACACTGGATAAAATTGCCCCTGTCAAACTTAGACCTAGCAAACCAATAGCCCATTTAAACAAATGGTTCACTCCACAACTTGAATACCTTCGCACCTTAAAGAATAAAAGTGAAACTAATTGGAGACTTTGCCCCTCTAGTGACAACAAAGCTAAACTAACCTCACTTTCCTCGCACTACAAGAAGGACATTTGCCGGGCAAAACGTAATTCCTACGACGAGCGTATTGCTAACTCTAACTCGAGCATGAAAGAACTCTTTTCTATACTCCAAGAACTAGAGTCCCCAATTGCTATACCTGATGTCTGTACTAAGGACAAAACCTGGTGTACAGACATCCAACATGCCTTAGCTAATAAAATGAATACACTCCAGAATAAAATTCAACACAAAGTACTGAACTTACAGCACTCGCCCAACACCCTCTTGCCCAATGATTCACCATCGGCACACAATACTACCTTCCATTTTTCTAAAATGTCTATCCTGGAGGTAGGATTCTATCACTGAAGCCCTCGAACTGCAAAGGCGATATTTGCCCAGCTCAATTAATAAAAGATGCTGCCAGAGAACTCTTTCCATTCAGAACTAAACTGATAAATGCCTCATTTGCCACAGGTACCATACCTGCTAACCTCAAACAATCTTGGGTGCTACCCCTCCTCATGAAATGGACACTAGATCATCTTATTCCGACCAACTACCGGCCCATCACCACGGTCCCATTTCTACTAAAAATATTGGATAAAGCTGCATACATACAAATTCAAAAACACCTGGAACTGCACACACTTTTAGGAAATAGACAATCTTGTTTCCGTCCACTACACGGAACAGAGACAGCTTTAATTGACCTAAAGTCCCAAATAGACGAGCAGAGAGACAAAGGAAGTACAGTACTCCTGCTCCTACTTGATCTTTCTGCCGCATTTGATTTGGTCAATCACAACGATTTATGCCGGCACCTTGACTCTGCAGCCCACTTCTCCACTGGTACCATCAAATGGATTGAGTCCTTCCTGAGTGAGAGAACCATGAGTCTTCTCCCCCTTAGCAGCTGCCGACCCAATACCCATCCTATGTGGTGTTCTCCAAGGGTCTTGCGTCTCGCCTACCCTCTATAATATCTTCACTAAGCCACTGTTCGATCTGGACCAGCTGGGTATCGCCTACAGTAACTATGCAGATGATACTCAGATTCTCCTTCCACTTTCTGGGGATTACAGTACGGGCATGGGTTTAGTGAACAAAGTTCTATCACCCAAGCATGGATGGCCACTCATGGCATGTATTTGAATGATAAGACTGGACTTATAATTCTGGGTTCGCAGGCTAATATTAAAAAACTAGGCCAAGAATTCTCATTTAATATTGACGGGAACACCATCAAAGTCTCCAAGTAAGTAAAAACCCTTGGATTCTACCTGGACTCTACACTGTCCTTCGATAAACAGGTCAAATCCCTCACCTCTGCCACGGCTTACACCTGCAAGCTACTTAGAGCTGGTAAGCTGTTCCTCTCCGACAATAGTTGCCTGATCCTGGCTAGAGCTCTAATACGCTCTAGAATGGACTATTGTAATGCCCTATACAGTGGTGCCAATAAATCTACCATCCAAAATCTCCAAACACTACAGAATAATGCGCTAAGAGCAGCCCTAGGCATAAACAAGAAAACTCGCATCTCTTCCCTGAGACGCCAACATAAATGGTTATCCATATCCAACAAAATACAACTAGAAATGCTTTCCTTGACCTACAAAGCCCTTAATAACACAGCCCCCAGTTACCTTATAGATAAACTCCAGAGAAGAACCTCTCGCAGACCCACCAGAACTGGGAATGCTAACTGTCTGACTATACCCAAATATAAGCTCACCACTATTGGGGACAATAGCTTCATTGTAAAGGCAGCTAAATTCTGGAACTCACTGCCTCAGGAGCTGAGAGCAGACCAACCTTACCTACATTTCAGGAAAACGCAAAACACATCATTGCTCCTACCCTTAGTCTCCCATTACCCACTGGGGACCTGTCCACTTCCAAAGAGACTTGGTCATCCTGTATGTATTGTGTACTACTGCGCTACCTCTGAAGACCTTGCGATCTACTTGGGAGCCGAAGTGCTTTACGAAGGGCCCCACTTTTGCACACATCTTTTTGTACAGTGCCTATTTATTTATGTAACTACATTGGATACTCTTTGTCTTCGCCCTATTTTGTACATTGTATATATCCTGTAATCATGAAAAACTGTATATTTTGCAACCTTGTAAATACTGTATCCTGTGTACATTTGTAACTTTTGTAAGCTTTACATTTCCATATTGTTGCGCCCTTTTACTCTCTGGTGCGCCTAACAAATGAACAAACAAACATGGATTGCGGCAGCAAAACCACAGCCTTTTTGCCGCAATATTTTGTATCCACAGGCATTTTTGCCGCGATTTTAACGCGGGGAACCGTCAAAAGACTTTGATACCTGGATGTGTAAAATATGAAAGGCTGGCTGCATGACTTGACACATAAATATGGTGTTAAAGCTTTGAAAATGTTTTGGCCAGCTCTCTCCCACAGGTTCTAATATGTAATGCAATCATGATCATGAAGCAAAGCAAGCTATGGAGGCTGTATAGTAGTGCAGTAGATCTGTAGATATACAGACTGGGTGGAACTATTGATCACTACTTTGCATAAACATCTAGTTGGCTTTGTGTATTCATTATGTAAGAGACTAAGCAAACTGGATGGTGTAGCAAGGAGAGAACTAGGCAAACTCGCTGCAATATTGTAGTTTGTGCCCATCTCACTTTCAGGGTAACTGCTGTAAAGCAACAGGGTGATAAGGTAGAATGTCAAGGAGTATGGGATACTCTCTTAGGTTGAGCACCCGTTGCAAGATGTATGTGACCAGCAGGTAACAGAACTAGGGTTGTTGTCAAAATCATTTGGCTGCATGATAATGTACATATTCAAAGTGTTCACTCGTCAATATGATGCATCTTCCCCAACAAAATGAAATATAGTTGACGCAATGGGATTTGGGTACACTAACCTACACCTATATTTTTAGGAATTGAATTTCATGACAGCCTTTTAATAAACAAAATAAAGCTAACCCATACTGGTCTTTGCCAGACAGTTTTTATTAGGATAACTATATTCTATTAGCCTGATTACTTGTGGTTTGAAACTTTTTTAAAAACAAAAACAAACAAAAATCTGTTTAGCTCTCCCACACAGGTCTTTTGCACTTGTGTGGAAAAGAGGATCACTGCTGCACTTTTTCTCCATTAACCCCTTTTGAACTTGCACTGAGCAGAGAAAAGAGGGTGGAAAGAGCCCTGAAGGCAAGAGGAATGCAGGGAGAGCTGTGCTTTCATTGAATAGGGTAACTTAAATAGCCAGCTTTTCTACACAATGCCAATTTAATTAGCAAACCTACAGAATTGTATAGCAAACTGCTATGCGACACTGCCTATTTTATGCCTTGTTTATACACAGTTAAAGTTGCATAGGAATATTCCGATCACACTGGTTGCACTTTCGAGTGAAAAGTATCTCCTGGGAGCAGCTGGTGTCAGTCTAACCAGACTTTGCTAGGCTACAAGTATTAGCTAAATAGCTCAGTTATTGGGATCCATGCTGTTCTTCTCCTATTTCATACTGTGACTTCACGCTTGCAAATTCTTATAAATCCCACTAGACCTGCAGGGTTTGTACTTGGGTCGTGTATGTAAACTAAGGAACACTGTGTACCTTAGTTTACATACTTCACCTAAGGGAAATGTACTTGCCTTAAGGCGACTTGTGACAAAATATTTACTAGTGCTTTTTGTAAAATGGTGCTTGTCGCCAAATGTACACTTCATATTTGGTGCCATGCTGTCAAGCATGCACAGTGATACTTGTATTTGCCATTTACTGCAAACAAAGTGTGTTTGCAATAAATGAAAAATATTTTTCTAACATCCCCATACTTGCCAGCAAGGTCGAGTATTATGCAAATGGTACTCGCCCTTCATAAATACTACTCGCCAATGGTAGTTTAGTTTACTTTCTTTATTTATACCGTGCGCCGAACCCTGGGGTAACTGGGCGCTGGAGACTTAGGTGCAGTTACAACATGGCAAGACTTAGATGCAGTTACAACATGTCAAGAATATACAATAATAGTGGGCTAGTAGATTTTGCGAGCCTTGGACTTCCATATACACCTCAACTCAATCCTGATTTTCTTTTGATGGTGCAACATTCTGCGGGTAGACTCTTTCTGAAGTGTCTTATCGTCATACCTTGCAAGGCTCTCCAATTCATAGGGCCCTGAAAACTAGCTTGGATGAATAACAGGACAGCAGAAAACGGAGTTCTCGCTGGATGAAACTGTCTTTTTATCCAGTTAGGGACACATCTCTCACCTGATACTGTGAAGTTTCTGCATAGTACGCTTTAATGAGGCAGAGTCTGTGACTGCCAGAAAACCTACAAACTTCATCTGGCGGGCTAATGTTAAATCTGACTTTTTTCACATGCTAATAAAACCGACGTTCTGGCAGCAATCTGCTATTGCAATCTTTCCTGACTGTCATGCAACATGAAAATTATATTGTCATGATAGTGTGAAAGGCTTGTGCTCCTGGAGCCTCCCGGCTGGCTTGAGGAACTTGGCAAGTGACCACAGGGGCGACAACAGCCCATGGGGCAGCCAGAAAAATGTCCAACTGTTCTGTTTCCATTTGAACTAGCGGAATTTAAGATGCTTTTTGATTTTGGCATTTTTAATGCACATACCTTGTAGGGTCTAGGCAGAAACTGCAACTGGGCAGATAATTAACAACTAGCCATATGCTTCACTGAACTGTAACTTGTTTTTTTATTTAGTTAGTAGAAAACCAATTAAAGAAAACCTGTAATCTCTGTATTTAAAATCCTTGGACACCAATAAGCAGGGCGTTCCAATAGTCCAATTTTGAGTTTGTGAGCATGCCAACCACTGTCGAGTGGTCCTTTTTATGCAGTAAGAGGGTGCAGGGGCTTAATTCGTTTTAGTTGGTAATAAACATTTAACGTCTGGCATGTAGGCTGCAGTCCATTCTGGACTGGCAAATACAGCCAAGATTCTTTACTGTATCAATACATTTTGTGGGAGCCCCAAATAACTTTGGACAAAAGGTAGATTGTAGGGCATTTGCTACTTTTTCTTTTGTGGAGCTGAATACAGTAACCTCTGTTTTTGATGGGTTTAATTGAACCTTTTTTTCCAGCATCCAGGTTTTTATTTTGTTCGCGCAGGATAAAACTTGATCCATTGCCTCCAATAGTTGCTTGAGCCGTACATACATTTGGGTGTCATCAGCATAGGAGTGATGACACAGGCCAAACTCACAAAAGATGTTCAACAGTGGGCAAATATAAACATTGAACAGCAACGGGGGGCCAAACCTGGTGCACCCTATAGTCAACAAAGAGTCTGACAGAGATGGGCCAATTTTGACTTGCTTAGTTAGGTTGGTCAGAAAGGAGATCGGCCATTCCAGGGCTTCATCAGATACCTGTGCCACCTATGGCAGTCTGGAAATAAGACTCTCAAGGTTGACTGTGTCAATGGCTGCCGACCGGTCCAGCATGACAAGCATGCTGATATCACCTTCGTCGGCAGCCCCCAACAGATTGTCCCAGACAGCCATAAGGGCTATCTCAGTGCCATGGCTTGGTCTAAATTCTGACTGACTGGGAGTCCAGGAGATTGTGTTCCTCCAGAAAACTCTGCAATTGAGTGGTTACATTTTTTTCAAACATTTTGGCAGGCCAAAAAAGTTCAGCAATTGGATGATAATTGGACAATTTTGTTGTCCAATGTTGATTTTTCTTTTTTAGCAGGGGTGTAAAATAAGATTTGGTGGAACGCATCCCTGGACGATTGAGGCATTGACCAGGGTTTGAACGGCCTTGCTAAGTGTGTATGCATGCTACATGAGTACAAAGGCTGCAATCTGATCATAGCAAAGGTTAGACTTGAGATTGACCATATCCTCAATACTTACCGATGAGAACTTCTATTTGGGAGAAATAATTTCCGTCCCGGAATGAATATCTGACTGGATTAAAATCGGGGACAATAAATTGGGTATTGATAATGTCTCTGATAGTTTTCATTTTGGTCAGAAAAAAGTATTGTATTCATTGGCCATTTGATATGAGCCTGGCAGGCTAACATTGGTACACACAGGATTGGTGAAATGTCTAATAGCTGGAAAAAGGGCGTTGGGTCTGTTATTGGCAAGATTACTTTGTTTTTGCAGGGAAGAGGATTTTGCAAGTATGATTTATTTTTTTATATTCCTCCAAGGCCAGTTTGGCCTCGCGGTGGACTGCTGTATCTCTAGTCTTGAGACATATTTTTCCGATACCTTTCTTAAGATTTATTCAGTTTTTCACTATATCACTGATTGTTTTTCTTCAAAGATTTTTGCCACAATTGGTTTGTAAGATTTGACATAAGATGAGTGTATAGTTCTATACAATTTGTATTAGGTTGTGCATGGGCTAAATTCCCCTATAGCTCTTTACTTGAAAGTCCTTCTTTCGGCGGAGCAATTGCTCCCTAGTTTTCGCAGTCTTACTGTTTTCATGTTGACATAATCTCAGCCCCCTGAATAAAACAGGATCCAGGCAGTGGCCACCAATGTGGGTCAGTAAATTATATAAATTGCAAGTCATGAGATTGCAAATATCTTCATGATATTTTACAATCTGCTTTCTCAGAGATCTTGCACCATATGTTTAGATCACCCAAAACGTTTTTGAGTAATGGAGTGCTTTTGAACCCAGATGGGCATCAAGGGTATCCAAGAAAAGGGCAGCTGGACATGGGGACCTATAACAGAGTAGCAGCTTGTAGGCTTTGTTGGGGGATGGGTGGTAGGCGCAGGCCAATACCTGAGATGGTGCCTCCCAATTAAGAGAGTGGAAGTTTGTTACCTCAAGGGAAGATCTAGTAAAAATGGCAACACCACCTCCTTTCTGACTCTCTGTTATGGCATTTTATTTGGAAAAATGTAGGTACTAAAAGATGAAAATGTGTAGTACAACTATTGGCAAACCATGACTCGGTTATGTAACGCATGTCAAGCTTCATGCATAAAATGAGCTCATTTATAACGATTGCATTCTTAATAGTAGTTCAAGGGTTAATTAATGCTAGTGGAGGTGATGCAATAGGATGTTGAATCAAGGGTTTATTAGCCGTAAAATTGAGTTGCCTAATTTTATTTTTTTATTTAAGGCATGTAGTGAAGGCATACTGTGCGTTGTATTTTTAAAAGAATGCAGATATTCGCTAGCATACATTGCTGGCATTGGTGTGCCGTAGTTTAGTAAAAGCTAGAGCAAGATTATTATTATTATTATTATTATTATTAATAAAATACTCCATGAATGATCGCCGACAGAATACTATTAGAAAGGGACACGCTGTCTGCCACAGACCGACAGAGCTGCTGGTCTCTGTCACGCTGGCACTCTCACCTGGTGGGCAATAAAAGGGAGGGCGCGGACTACAACTCTCTTGGGAGTTGTAGTTCAGACCTTTCTGGGAACTCTGCATGTGCTGAGCGTTCTGTAGGGCGCTGTGTGCTCTGCAGTAGTAAATAAATATTTTCTTTCCTAATCTTTTACTTTTAAAAATAAAATCAGTCCATTTCACAGTTTTCTAAAATTCCAATGAGGTCTGAAGACTGCCACTGTGTGAGATTGCTTTGAGATCCAGTGTCTTGGCAGAGGCATGTCCCTAAGGAGAGATCTATACCTTCCATTTAGAAGTGCAGTTACACCACACATTAACTGATGACTCAATTGCCCCTATAGGGTGTGATTTCTGTCCCCCCGCCCCCCTCTTTCGTCCACCCCAAATAGGGCTGTGTGAAGTGGGCAGTGAACCAAAAGTCGTGTTCTATGGTAAGGGATACCCCTAGGACTTCGGTCTAGTACTGTTTCCTTTAGGGTCCGCACCCCCTTGACATACTTGACAAAATACAGACAGGAAAAGGTTTGTGTAGTTCGTTTGGACTTAGCGAGACATCATTATGAAGTATTACTCAAATATGTGCATTTCGAGTTACTGTTGCAGGAATTCACTGTCTCAGCATGTGCACACATCATTCTAGTAGAACCTTTGCATTCATGTAATGAGTACAGTGTTATCTCCGGCCTCGATGGTGACACACATGCATGTAAATATGGTACCACGCAATCTTCTCTGACCCACTTGTCAATCACCCAATGTACATTACCCCAAAAAAGTAATTATTGACATATCATAGAGGGTGTTGTGTCAATGGGAATGTTTAGTATCCCGTGCACAATCCAATTTGTGAAGCTTGACGCCCAAGCAGATGCTGCTGCTACACTCTTTGCCAGTAAACTAAGCAATAAGAAAGTGGAGCCAGACATCACCTGGTGTGTTGTAATCTTGGACTAGTTAAGTGCCTGTATTTGTTCTGGCCATGAAATCACATTCCAATCTGGGACCCCTCTGCTGAGTGTCCAGAAAATCAGTTACCACAGAAATACTTACTGAGGCTTCTTAGTCGCTTCTAATCAAAGATAAGTAATTCTGGTTCAACCCCACAACATCTGTTATGACATCTCGCAGAGCATATAAAAGCCCTGCTGTAGCGCTTGATCATTGGAATATGAAACATTAAATCCTAGCCATACTGCCACACTTTCAGTTTGCAGGTTTGCATTATTGCTTGTGACCAAGTGTAAGTTTTTCCTGTTATGGATGCTTGTCCAGCCTCACAAGGTACACTAGGGTTAGAGGTGGTGCAGGTAGCTGCTCTCTTGACCTGCCCACTCTGGGTGTGCTTTAGACCAGCAACTAACTGCACGATAGCTGTCCAATTCTCTTCGTTTTTGAATTTCTCTAGAGATTGTATAACCTCACTCGGGTGATACTGTGAAAGCATTTCTTGGCATAGCTTACCTATGGATATAGCTTGTCAGGGATGTGTTCTGAGAGTTCCAAGCCCTATATGGGCCCACACTGAGGCCTGCTTTTCATTTATTGCATTCATTTGCTTAAACTGCACATAACACAGGTCTCCCTGATGGATAATTAATATGCTTGGTGCCATTGCGTTCTTTTGCTTCTCTATAGGACACACTCCAGAACTTGCCTGAGCCTCCTCCCACTCAGGGTAGAAACTGTTTCCTATTGCTGCAAGTGGCCTGGAACTGCATATAAGTTAAGAAATACATCAAATGTGGGAACCTGCATGCCATGTATAACGTGTGAACCCCTTTAATTTGCCTTATCTGTTGACCCCAAGTAGACCCTAGAGGAACAGTTCCTCGCCATGTTTGTTCAGTTATGTTTGCAAAGTATTCTATTATTCTCTGTCAAAGATGACTGAATCTGCAATATACATGTGCTGTGCATTATGTGGCTCTGAAGGGAATTTATACTGATTTTCAAACCTGTAATCCCCTGCTTGGTATGATCTTAGTGAAATATATGGGAACTGTGCTTTGAGTTCCGGACTGTTGGTTTGAAATTGCACTGCAGTTTTCCCAGAATGTGTATTTAATGGGTTCACATTTGACAAGTAAAAAGGCATAATATCACACATAACATAAGTGGAGATCCTCCCCATCATCAAAAGCCTCAAATAAGGCATTTTGCGCAAATGTCTCAAGCCTAGTTCTTAACAGTTCTCTGTATGTTCTGGACACAGGGTTGCTGGATGCAAACAGTCTGGATTCATCAATCGCAGAAAAGGTGTGAACTTGCAGCTTCCCAAACCTGCTTCCAGAGTTGCCTGGAAGCAGTAGTTTTATGCCTGATGTCTTTGAAGTCATTCTGCAATCTCCAATGCAAGTCAATGTTATAAGCCCTGACAATGTAATCTGAATCTGAGACTATTAGTGTGGGCTTCCCTGAATCTGCTTGGCGCAGTGCAAGCAGTAATCCATGCAATTCAGCAGTCTGGGCAGACATGTCTCCCAGGTGCTTGGTTGCAATATCAGTGTGTATAAATGCTTTTTCATGTGTGAAGTGTCCTACGACTGATACACAAGCGGCAGCATACTTCCGTGTCCCCGCCGCTGGAATTTCCGACCCATCGCAGTAAATTACCTGGAAAAAATCAAACCATGGCATGTCGGGCCATGAGGTGTCTGGCTCTGTGTCCATTGTCCAGCTCAATCTACTTAGTCTTTGCAATTCTGCGTTATAATGGTCCTTTACATCTGGAGCATGCTGAGATGCTGACCATTGAATCCATGTAGTGTGTAATACCTTTGCATTTGGAACGCTAGCTTTTGTGGCAGCTTCAAGTTGAGCTAAAGGTGTGTTTGTGTATGGTTCTATTTACTAGAATAAGGACAAAAATGGAAACTGATTATCCCTTATGCTACTATGCCACTAGAACATTATTTTCACATTAACACATGTGATCAGAATGGATCGTTTTCCACATGGAGGGAGGGATGAAATGCACACTAAAAAACATAGTTTTATAGATTTTAGTTGGATCATGTAAAGTTTTTTTTTAACACACACAAGGTTTGACATCTTTTTGTCATGTTTTGACATTGGTAAAAAGTGAGCCATCACAACATTTAGAAAAACACGGAATAATTTTGACAATATTACGAAATAAATTGTAGAGAAAACAGATTTCACAATTGTAAAGAAAAACAAAAACAAAAGACCCCTTGCTGACAACAGCAACTCCTCTTGCTGTCTGCGGAGACAGCAAGAGGAGTTGCCGTTGTCAGCGCTGCGTCCTTCGGTGATTGATTTACTGTTAACCTCCAGAGAACAAATAAGGAAAAAAAGGAACTCGGTGTGTAACCCATTACGTAAATTCACCCTTCCGTACCTCACCTGCAGGGACTGCCTGTTTAGTACTACTTAATCAGTTTTGGGGTATATAGATGAAATCTTGCGGGGGCGTGGCCAAGCACGCATGGAGTAACGAAGCAAAGCACCGAGCTCCGGCCGCAATCCTTGGTATTGATCCGGCAATAATGGACATGTTGTACTAAACCTAGCAACAAGGGCAGCACTGGTAAGCAGAAGGGATTTGCTGTGAACCCGCACTAGAAACGGAAGAAATCGGACTGCGAGTAGTGAGACAAGCCCGAAGGAACTGACCCCCCTCCCCCCCAACCTGCTCCCCCCTGCCCCCGGGCAAGACAAAATGGCAGCAGAGGTGGCGTGCAGGAGAAGATGAGGGGGAAGGGTGACCGCACTGCAGCGGCAACGACCAGAGACCAGAGGAAGTCAGAGAAGGATTAACCAGCCTAGGAGTGGTGTGTGGGGGAGCGGACTGAAAGCTAGGAAGCAAGCCTGCATAGAAACAAACTGGAGAGTGAACCACCAGGACCGCGAAGCGCAACACCGCAGACTCCGCCGAGGAGGTGAGGACACCGAAGCAAAGAAAACAAATCTGAGCAAGCAGGGAAGATCCCACCTTGGCAGCAGGATGTAGCGGAGGACTCCTTTTCAGCGTCGAGGGACCTGAAGAGCGAGAGCTGGCAGAAGCAACGCAACCGAGGGAGGTGAGGAGGTAAGGATACCAGTACAGCGGAGACAGCCGGCACACGCGCATGCAGGGATATCCCTACGCAGCAACAGGACACTGGGCACGACACCCCCTGGGTATGCGGCAGAGGACGAAAGAAGCGAGGAGCAGAGGGAACCACAAGCCACAAGGTGAGCTGTAAGACTGCGGGCAAGCACGGGTGGCACAAGGCTGCACACAAGACATAATCTAGCACCAAACGTCATATTCATGCCACACGGGACACGCTACCCGGCCCCCTGAGAGACGCGGTAAGACAGGCCAACTGGAAGAACCCTGGGCGACCCTGGCAAGGGCCCCGGAGTATGTAAAGGAGGAACAATGGACCAACCCCCACAATACAACCCGAGATCCTAATCCTCAAGGACACGGCGCAACCCAGCAAAGCACCCAACAACTAAAATGGGGCAAGAGTGCCAGAAAAGGCTCAAACGTAGCTGGTGCGCCTAAACTCCACAGCGAAGGATTGAGTCAAGCAGGCTGGTGGCGGCAAGGTAACACCAGGAAGCCTTGACACAGAGCGCTGGAGTAATTGCACTGCGGAGGGGTGAGCGTGCATGAGCTCTGATCTCCTTATATATCAGAGCGGGGAGCGGCCATAAAAGTGGGAGCAACCAAAGGTGGCACAAGAACGAACACAAGCCACAACCCAGCCCCAAGTGTCATACACATCCTGCATGGGACACGCTACCTGGCCCACTGAGAGCCATTGCAAGATAAGCCAACTGGAGGAACCCCAGGCGACCCTGGCAACAGCCCTGGAATATGAAAGGGAGGCAAGGGGAGGAACGGCAGACCAACCCCCTGGATACAACCAGAGTACCTAATCTTTGGGAACACACCGCAACCCATCAACACAGTGCAGCGCCCAACAACTGAGAGTGGAAGGAGTGCCCAGCGAGGCTGAAAACATAGCTGGCGCGTCTCAACTACATGGTGAAGGAGGACTGAGACAAACTGGGTGGTGGAGGCAAGTTAACCCCCAGGAGGCCCCAACCAGGAGGCATATAGACCATCAAAGTAATTGCACCACAAAGGGGCGGGAGAACATGTGCTCTGATCTCCCTTCATATCAGAGTGAGGGCCGGCCCTTGAGGTGGGGGGCAGTCCACCGACACATGCTGGGGGACCCCAAGAGGACCTTCATTGACACCAAAATTGATGAAGTTAAAACAGACATGCAGCTAATGAGGCAGGATGTGAGGAACCTTGCAGAAAGGGTGACTATAACTGAAGTTGGGGTGTCGGAAAATGCGGAAACCACAAAAGAAATGAAGAGCAAGGTGGCGTAACTTGAGGAAAAAAGTAGGGTTTCTGGAAGCAAGGGCAGAAGAAGCGGAAGGATGGGCTAGACGCATCAACATTAGACTACTAGGAATCCCTGAAGGAACGAATCCGACCAGATATGTGGAGACACTACTGCAACAAGAAATTGGTGCAAACAAGCTCTCTCAGGGATTTGCGGTGAAGAGAGCCCACCGCACCCTTCAAAAGAAACCACCACCAGGCTCGTATCCCCGTCCAATGATCGCAAAAATACTCAATTTCCAGGACAGAGAGATTATACGTAAACACTCAAGAGAAGGGGGGGGGGGAACCATAGAGCGAGGAGACTCAAAGATAACTATCTACCCTGACTACACTGCGTGAACTAAACATAGTACATGCTACTGTACCCCTCCAGGCTTAAGGTAATCCACAAAGGGCGTGCTATGTTCTAAGAGTCTCCGGCGGCAGCAAACATGTGGCTGGAACATAACAACCTGGCGGACGGCCTGGATAAATGAAAAGGATCACCAATGGGGGAAGGAAAAAATCACTTGGGCAGAGTGTGCACCTTGAACTGCCACCAGTGGGGCAATCTGCTACCATACGAGGTCCATAAAGACGTTGGCTAAGCAGCCAGGAGAGTCATTGCCCACCCATACTAAGTGTGAAGCCCTAACCCCTGGAATGACGGGAGCCGTCCAGTTGCCGGCTTGACCACATCCGCACTGGAAGCCCTGGAAGGGGTCTGACAATGTGGAGGCACCTGAGCACAATACCGGTTGTGATGATGATGATGGGAGCAACTGTTTGGTTAGCACCTGTTGGTGTTATTGTTCTTTATTAGTATTGGAGTCTTCATGCAAAGCAGAAAAGGACAACGGTGGCCGATGGGCTAAAGAAACGGGAAAAGAAGTGAGGGAGGAGGAGGGAACTCCGGAGTCAAGAGCATGGAATTGGCGGAGCGGAAGGAGAGAGGGGACATGGAAACATCACAAGACCAACCATGGTGGCAAAGCTTAAAATATTAACATGGAACATGCGCGGGTTGAGATCCTACCTATGCAGAAATAGGATCAGGTCCTGTCTACGGAGAAAGAGGGTTGATATCTCACTGCTTCAAGAGGCCCATCTCACAGCAGAAGCCCAGGTAAAGCTACAAGAGTACTGGGGAGGGCAAGGGCAAGGGGCCCCCTACTCTAAGTACGCGAGGGGAGTGTATACATGGATCAACCCGGAGGTGCCCTTTCAATTAATGGGGGTAGAGGCAGACACAGAAGGGAGGTACTTGATAATGTGGGGTGCGATCGAGCAGGTGCATATCTGCATAGTAAACACTTCCCCAACCAAGGGATACCAGCCTATCTTGGCAAACTGAAGCCCAAACTAGCCGCACATAGAGAGGGCCTCTACATCTGGGGCGTTGATCTCAATTGCGTGAGAGATTTGGGATTAGACAGATCTAAGCCCCCGCAGAAACGGGCTGAACAAACCCCGACAGCACTGAACACCACATTGAAACACTTGGACCTCTATGACGTATGGAGGGAACACCACCCCTCAGAGTTTACTCCTACTATGCATCGCATCCAGCCTTTACACACAAATTGATTATATGTTCGACAGGGCGCACCTAGCACGGGTAGAATCCATACAATACATGGGCAGAATCTCCGATCACTCACCCCTATTGATGCACTGGGCAATAAATGGCTCAAGACCCCCCTATACCGCTATGGCGAATGCCAACAGAGGCACTAACGGACCAGGCTTTCAGGGAAGAGCTTGGGGATAAACTCACAGAATATATCACGATCAATAATGGCAGTGTTGACCGCTGGGGGACAATGTGGGAGGCCCTGAAGGTGGTGATGAGGGGAGAGATCATAGCCGGGGCAGGTGGAACTAGAAAAACGCTGAGGAGGGAGCTAGAGAAGAAGAAATAAAACAAATGAAGACCGACAACTCTGGGTTCAGAGCAGAAGAGGAAAGCCTGCTGGAAGCAAGGGTGAGCTATTGGCTAGCATGGGGGCAACTGGTTAAATTCGATCACATAGCGCTCACCACTAGGACACACACAAATTGAGATAAGCCGGGCAGAATACTGGCAATGCTGTGCAAACGAGAGCACCCAAAACACCCGATGGCCAGTTTGATAGACGAGGAGGGTGTAGTGAAAAGGACCCAGAACTCAATAAATGACACTTTTGCAACTTTTTACTCTAGGCTGTACGCCCACAACCCGGACGCCCGGACGCAACACCTACATTAATTTGAGTAGGCTATAACATATGGCACAAACGGAGGGGGACCAGGAACACCTAGCTGTGATGATACTGGATGCCATAAAGGCATTTCACTCCATCTACTGGGAATGGTTGATAGAGGTACTTCGAGAATGTATATTCGGGGAAGGGTTTGTTAGATGGGTCAAAGTACTATACAATGGTCCCACGGCAAGAGTAAAAACGGGCAGGATGGTATCGAGGGCCTGGGAGATACAGAGGGGAACTAGGCAAGGCTGTCCTCCTCGCCCATGCTCTACATTTTAGGGCTTGAACCAATTGCGATCTACATAAGAAAGCAGTTCTGGGATGCTGGGATACGGGTGGGAAAAAGATATTGCGTCATATTGCTGTATGCAGATGACGTCCTGCTCTACCTGAGACCCCCAGAACAATGCCCCAACAATCCTCGAGATTCTAGATAATTTTTCATGTTGTTCAGGGATACACTTTAGCAGACAAAAATCTTGCATGTTCCCATTAGCGGGACTAAGGGAGAAAACGATAGAAGGCCTACCTGAGGTGGGGATACAGTGGCAGCCAGACACATTCAAGTACCTGGAGTTGGGATCAGGCACACACCAGAGCTTATGCATTAGCACAATACAATGACGGTAACACGGGGACTCCGCAACTCAGTGAAGTTCCTGGTCCTGGCTCCCGCTATCAATGATGGGGAGGGCATTGATAGTTCAAATTATCATACTGCCGAGATATTTATATTATTTCCAGAATGTCTGCTACTTTGTGAGACCACCTTTTTTCCAAAACCTAGACGCCCTGATCAGAGATTTTATATGGGAAAAGGTGTGACATAAAATAGCACTGACTTCACTGACCCTACCACTCAAAATGGGGGGCATACAGTTACCATATTTTGAAAGATACTACTTGGTGGCTCAACTGAGCCATGTCACTAGATGGCTGTCTGACGGCGTCGCAAGCGAGACAGGCCACCTACGAGACTTGATCAAACCTATAGTCCTGAAGGAAACATTATGGATACCACGGGGCCACACTCACAACACACCAGAGCTGTCAACCTGGGCAGGCAAATATGGGGAAGAGTCAAAAGTTCTTACGCACCTATCGAACCCCTAATCTCCTGAGATGCCAATTGTGGCAGAGACTAACACAAACCGACCTTAGACGGTGGGAGAGAATGGGCATATACACCTGGGGAGACATGTAGGAAGAAGGGAAATTCAGAGACTTAGAATCGTTACATGAGAAGGGGCGACTACCAATGGGACAATTTTTGTGGTATCGGAGGCTAAAGTAAGCAGCCAAAAAAAGTGGGAGGACTGGCCAGAAGAGCCAGCAATGCACCCCCTAGTGACAAAAATGTACAACTTGAGTGATGGCTGGAAGCCAGTGTCAAGACTCTACGTACAATTGAACAGGCCCAACCCTTGCAGCACAACGCTAAAAAGCAAATGGGAAACGGACGTCGGAGCAAACTGCACAGACAATGAGTGGGAAAGAGCACTAAATCACCCTAAAACAGTGTCCAGAAATGCTATATTCAGGTTAATACAAACATCCTGTACAGGACATACATGTCCCTCAAAAGAGTGGCAAGCTTTGGACGGCAGACGGAGGCGCAGTTCCCGTGGTGCAACTCCACAGAAGCTGATTTGATACATATGTTCTGGGGATGCGAGAAGGTGAACCACCTCTGGACAAAAGTAGAACGGGCATGTAGGAAAGGGGGTGAAGCGATATGACTGGGCCCCGAAAGAAATGCCTCCTGGGCACGTACCCCAGGCTTAGCAAGATCAAGCATATAGTAAGAGTAATGGACATGGCATGCATACTGGCAAAAAGGGAGATCGCAATGTCATGGAAAATAAGCAGGGGCCCACAGTATGCACGGTGGAAAAGGGAAATGAAACGGTGGGCAGCTGCAGAAACAGAAGCATGGAGCACAGGGGCCACCAGGGGAGAGGACACCAACACCAAATTTGAGGCATGGAAAGCAATCATTAGAGACTTGTTCCTCCCGTCAGACGACATGCCTCCATGAGGAGATGCACCAGACAAAATGAAACTGTTGCACTGCAAAATGAGCAAATAAACCAACCCTCCCTCACTAACTACAACAATAGACATGAAAATGCCACCAAACCACTTTTAGTCTGCAAAGTGGCTATACACTGCTAAACGCATGAGGACAGTGTGTTTGTTATTTGTTATATAAAGTTACTTTATTATGCACCGAGAGTAATTTATAACTAAAATGCCAATAAATATATTTTAAAATTAAAAATAGATGAAATCTTGCACCAGAGATCCATGACTGGGGTGGAATAAAAACAACAAAAAATTAAACTCTTACGAATACTCTCCAGGGGTAAAAAAGAATCTACAACTGTGAAGAAATCATTGTCCTGAAGATGTCCTTTAACCTTTAAGCTAAACAACACTAGGGATAGTGTCCAAAGTATTTAAGCAGGCCGAAACATGTCAACCATCCAAAACACCTGCAGAAAATAAGCAAGGGGTCTTTTGTTTTTGTTTTTCTTTACAATTGTGAAATCAATTTTCTGTTTTCTGTGAATTATTTCATAGTATTGTCAAAATAATTCCCTGTGTTTTTCTAAATGTTGTGACGGCTCACTTTTTACCAATGTCAAAACATGACAAAATGATGTTAAACCGTGTGTGTGTATGATACAACTAAAACCTATTAAACTATGTTTTTTTATAGATTTTTAGTATGTATTTCATCACTTCCTTCCTGTGGAACACCATCCATTCTGATCACGTGTTAATTTACAAATGTTTTGCAAATGTTCTAATGGCATAGTAGCGTAAAGAGGGGTAATTGGTCTCCGATTTTTTTTTTTTGTACTTCTTCTTCAAGATATTCCCTCTGAGTACTGATCCCCCCCCCCCCCCACAAAAAATTGGGAACTTACCTAATTAAGGTAGAACTGGTTCTATTTACTGCCAGAGGACTCTCTTTCTGAATAATCATCTGAACTGAACCCAGAATGTTCTCCTCAGGTGTACATTTTAACTTGGGTGTGGAATATACATGTGAGTTAAATGCAATTGGTTTAGTCTCCCCTAGACTGCCCACTGTGTGTGTGAAAGCATTGTCTCCCGCTACCAGGTTTATCTCCAGGTCTTTATCTGTATTCCTGTCCTGCAAAGGACCAGTGCGAGTCATTAATGAACCACCAGGTGCAGAATGTGAGTGTTCTGGCAGCCAGTGAGCTGCCTTGAAATTCGGTTGTATCAAAGCATACAATGGTTTCACTAGCTCAGCCAAATTAGAAACCTAGTCTGCCAAAATGTAACACCCCTAGAATGGCTTGTTACTGCCTAAACGTGGTGGGTGCTCTTATATTGGCATACTTCTCAAGAAAATCTGCTGACAAGCCCCTGCACTCATCTGAAGGAGTGAGCCCTAGGAAGGTAACTTCACAATGAGCTAGTCATGATTTTTTAAAAAATGTTTTTATTAATCTGGTACCCTTTTGCAGCCAATGTGTGGATGACCGTGAACACTTGCAACAAGTAGACAGAGATTCTTATGGGTGATGTAAATGTCACCTACATAATGCCAAAAATTGGGAATGTCTGCGAGTAAGCTCTGTATTCTACTTGTGAATGTGCTAGGTGAATTTTTATACCCATGCATTATTCTAGTGAAATGGAAATGTGTTCCTTTAAACGTAAATGCAGTGTATTTATGGCTTTCTACACTTTAAGGTTGGGTGAAATACCCATTGCCTAGATCAAGATTTGTTTTATATTTACATCTGTGTAAGTTGGCTAGCAATCCAGAATTGTGTTGGTTCTGGACTGCCTCTGTCTTACAATGTGCATTCAAAATGTGAAAATCCACAATAAAACGTTAGGGTTTTAAAACTGGGAGCACTGGATTATTATGTGGGCTAGCTTGCTTTACGATTACCCCCTGATCCATTAGCTGGTCTGCTATGGTTTGCATGTGGGCAACTGCCTGTGGTTTAGCTGGATACTGCCTTTGTGGCAGGGTGGTTTCAGTACTGGAATCACATGTGCTGGACATTCCTTATCATGCCCTACATGATTTGTAAACAGCTGCACCGCTGCCAGCACTGACCATTTCCTCCAGCAAACATTTTTGCTCGGATTTTGCTGTCAGATTGTGGATAATAACATCACTGAACCAGACCGGTCCAGAATAGGTTCTAATTCCACTATCAATGGGCTCTTATTACCATCATACAACAGGCATGGCTAATACATAAACAGTCGGTATTTATCGCGTACATTGCCTACTGTGAGGGGTCAGAAATGAGAGGTGGACACAAAGTGGTAGTGTTCTCAACATCAGACATCTTTATTAAAATAAAAACATGTCTGTCCCTATCCCCATCCCCAAGAGTTTCCTTACCTAGGAAACTAAAAATAAAGATCAGTTTGTCTTGTCAAAATCTGACCCTCACACTAAAAGTAAACAACTGAGGTTATAAGGAAAGTCTATCTGATGTAGGTTTTGGAAAAAAAGTGTTAAAAAGAAATGGGATACATCCAACAAAATAATCTTTGGATCCAGAGGCTGGTTCTCTTCCTCTGGATATGTCTGGCGGGATGGCAAAGGTTTCGAAGGGATTGTGTCCTCCGACGTATTCCTTATCTTTGATAATTCGTCTCCAGCTTGCCGGCCTTGGACATTTTTTCTCTGTAGAGGGCGCTGCGCGTCGACGTCCACCGAGTCGATGCCCCTCGACAGCCACCATATCGGCACAGACGTCACCATGCCCATAAATAGCCGCGTGCGGCGTCCGTTGCTCAGTTCTGTTTTTCCACACTTCGTGGGGCCTCGGAATATCGTTGCTCAGTTCAGTCAGATAAAACCTCTTATATTTACTCGATAAAACCAACTCGTTCTCTATGGCTTCTTCATCCGAAACGACGACTCCGCGGTCCGGCTTCAAAAAATGTCGAGACTGCGGAAAGAAAGTGTCTAACGGATCCTCACAGGATCTGCTTGTGGTGCTTGGGAGTCGAGCACCATTGTTCGGAGTGTGAGGACTGCATGTCCATGACAGCGAAACCCTTGAAGGAGCGCAAGGGAAAGCTTGAGGGAGGTAAATCGGTCAAAACCTCCTCGAAAGTTTCTTCGGTCGAGGCATTCGTCTCCTCGCCATCGAAAGCATTCCCATTCTAGGTCTCGAAGTAGCTCCCACCACTCGTCGAGATCTAGACACTCAAAGAAGAGACGTCGAAGATCCCCTTCCTCGTCTTCTGTTTCCCCAGAAAGGGTCTCCTGCACCACAAAACACAGCTCTCAGGCTGAGTGGGAGGAATTCAGGAAGAAAATGCTAAGCGTCTTCGAGAAAGCGGCCTCGACCCCCTCGAAGACAGCTGAGGGTGATACCCCGGGTGAAAAATCCAAAAAATCGAAACGCCGCGAGTCGTTGCACCCGCGAAAGAGTCCACCCGAGAGCGCCATCGGGTAAGAAGGCACCATCTTCGCCGTTGTCTAAGATCCCTTCGACGCATGGATCAGCGCCATCGACGCTGTTGTCGAAGGGTTCTTCGACGCATCGGTCGATCAAATCGTTGCCATCGTCGACGCCGACATAGACGGCGATAAGGGAAAACCACGGCTACTTCACAGCCAACGGTTATACCAAGAGCTTCCGGCATGACGCCGAGAACGTCGTAGACATCCTCGAGTAGGATCCCGATCCTCTCGAGTTCTTGGAGGCCTCTTCCAGTTTTCTTGACACCTTCGAAACCTGTCACATTGGCGTCGACGACATTGACGTTTTCTCGCCCAATTGTGACGAGTTTGGCTCCTTCTGCCTTAGAAATGGGTTTTACACAATTTCCGAGGTCCGAGTACCCCGGATTATCTTCAATCTAAGAAGAAGGGGAGCATTCTGACCAGGAAACCTTCGGGTTGCAGAGGACCACACTACCTGTGAGGATTTTACCTCTGAGGAAAGTAGGTTGAAAGACCTACAGGAATCATTACATGAGGCAAGTGGGCTGGACACTTCCCCAGAAGTGGAATTTGTCAAACCAGACCCAGGGGAACATGCCGAAACACCCTTTAGAACCCTGATGGCAAGGATTATTGAATTCATGGGTTGGTCTGCGCCTTCACCTGTTTTTCAACAGAATGACCTTGCAGACATACTAGATAAAGGTCCACAGGAGGATCCTGTGGTCCCCTTCCATGCAGCCTTGCAAAGGAAGATTTCATCAAATTGGGAAACTCCTGAGGTTATCCCTGCAGTCAATAAATATAGCCGGTCAAGTGGCACAGTGAGAAGAGCGCTCACTTTGACATCTGTGCAGAGCTTGCTAACGCAGGTTCGAATCCCGGCGGGGCCAAACACAGCCTTTCATTGTTCCGAGGTCGATAAATGAGCACCACACCCCGTGGGTAATAATAAGCAGCGCTCAGATACCTGAGGGTTCGTAGCGCTATATAAATGCCAAATGATTATGAATAAAAGATTGTCAGCCAAGTGTAGGGTGGCTGCGGCTGACCCTAAATACTTATCAAAACACCCGACTCCAGAGAGCCTGGTGGTTCAAGCGGCAACTTCATCAAGCAGCAGATCCGCTTACCCTACTGTCCCACAGGATAGAGATGACAAAAGGTATGATTCTATGGCAAAAAGTCTTTTCTGCTTGTAGTATGGCGTTGAAGTCCATCAACGCCACCTGTACGCTCGCCAGGTTCAGTCACACACTGTGGGAGTGTGCTTCATCAGCGGCTGACTGCATACCGGAAGGAGAGGAAAGGGAAGCCTTCCTTAACATCATCAAAGATGCCATGTGCGAATCACTTCAAACTGGCATCGATTACGCTGACAGTATCAGCAGGGCCATGGCGGCAAGTACGACAATCCACAGGCATGCGTGGTTGCGAAAGTCTGGCTTTGCTCAAGATGTACAGGCCAGACTTTTGAATATGCCCTTTGACGGCTCTTCTTTCATCGGTAAAAAGGCTGATGACGGTCTGGAAAAGTTGCAAACATCTAAAGCAGCAGCAAAATCTTTAGGAGCTGCAATCCGCCAAACTCCTTTTCGCCCCTCAGGAACCTCTGGGAGAGGAAAGTCCTTTCGCTATTATTCTGCATTTGGGAAAGGCAGAGGACAGCCGGCTGAAAGTCTAAAGGAGATCCATCCGAGGTGGACGGGTCAAAAGTACCAAAGCCGCAGCAGCAGCAGGTGCCTCTTTACCCTCGGCATCTGCATCAGCCACCCCCAAACCACTCTGAGGTCTTTCCACACAACACCTGTAGGGGGCAGGTTAACTCACCATCTGACGGAATGGCAGGCTATTACGTCAGATGCTTGGGCATTGGAGACGGTACCTGTAGCGGACAGGAACAACAAGGGCTGGTACTCCCCTTCGTCCCCCCCCCCCACCCCTACTTTCTCATGCCAAAGAAGGACAGAGGACTGAGACCCATCTTGGATTTACGAGAATTGAACAAGTTCCTCAGGAAGGACAAGTTCAAGATGGTAACTTTCTCTCAGATCCTTCAGGCCCTCCAGCTCCAGGACTGGCTGTTATCTCTGGACCTTCAGGATGCTTATTTCCATGTGCCAATCCATCTCAAACACAGGAGATACCGGAGGTTTGCAATTGGCGGCTCTCATTATCAATTTCGAGTTCTTCCATTTGGGCTGACCTCCGCCCGAGGGTCTTCAAGCTAATGTCGGTAGTGGCTGCGATCTGAGGGAAGGGATCCACGTCTAACCCTACCTGGACGATTGTCTGAATAGAGCTGTATCTTCGGAACAAGCTCAGATCCAGCTAGATTATGTCTGCCACTTCCTTCACAAACTGGGCTTCTCCCTCAATTTAAAGAAGTCACAGATGATACCATCACAGAGACTCCAGTTCATTGGAGTGGTCCTGGACATTTCCCCGGGAAAAGCCTCGCCACCAGAGGTGAGGGCTCAAGATATTCTGCAGATGGTCACCAAGTTTCAAAATGCCCAATGTCTCCCAGCCTTCGACTTTTTGAGGTTGCTAGGCCTTAAAGCATCCTGCATCTTCCTTGTGCCAGAGGCTTGCCTGAGAATGAGATCTCTTCAGTGGGCACTGAGAACTCGGTGGTCGCAATTCTCAGGGAGAATGACAGATCTCCTCCGGATTCTGGACAAGGTAGCCCACGACCTTCAATGGTGGGCCTATCCAGAGAACATCTTGAAGGGAGAACTGTTTTGGCAACCATGGCCGGAGATAACAGTAGTCGGACGCCTCACTCACGGGGTGGGGAGCCCATGCCAACGACTTGACCATCAGCGGTCGTTGGTCTCCATCGGAGTCCAGACTACACATCAACCTATTAGAGCTGAGAGCGATCAGACTAGCGCTGAAAGCTTTCCTGCCATCAGTACAGGGGAGAAATATCCTGATAATGACGGACAACACGGTGGCCATGCACTACCTCAACAAGAGGAGGTGTAGGGTCACTGCCACTGTGCAGAGAGGCAATGCAGCTCTGGTTTTGGGCAATTCAGGAAGGAATCTCTCTATCGGCAGTCCACCTAGCTGGAGAGAAGAACTTGACAGCGGACGCTCTGAGCATGCAGAGCACAGTCTCCCACGAGTGGGAGCTAGCTCAGGAAGTCCAAGAGATCTTCGCCATTTGGGGAACCCCTCAGGTGGATCTGTTCGCCACCAGCCCCAACAGGAAGTGGGATCTGTTCTGTTCAAGGGAATTTCCCCCGAGAGGAGCTCTAGGGGACGCGTTCGGAGTGGACTGGGAGTGCCCACTCCTTTACGCGTTTCCACCAGTCTCTGTTATTCCTCAAATGATCAGGAGGTTGAGAAGATTCTGGAAAACCATGATCTTAATTGTCCCAGGAGAACAGGGTACCCGGACCTTCTGGACATGTCCATCTGCCCTCCGATTCGTCTTCCACACAGGGAGGATCTTCTCTCACAGAAGGATGTCAGGTTCTCCATCCAGATATCAGAACCCTCCACCTTCACGCTTGGCTTCTGAAAGGGTGCGGTACAAGGATTGGGACCTCCCTGATGACGTCATGGAGGTGTTGCTTTCGGCCAGAAGGCCAGCAACAAAGTCTTTATACCGCTGCCGTTGGAACAAATTCTGCAGCTGGTGTAGAGAATAGAATATCGACCCTTTTCGATGTGGTATACCAATGGTGTTATCGTTTCTACTCTACTTGGCAACTCAGGCCATCAAGTTGGCACTGTAAAAGGCTATCTTGCAACGCTTTCAATCTTCAAGCGCACTGCGGAGGAACCATCGTATTTCAAACTACCCCTAGTAATACAATTTCTAAAGGGATTAACTAATGTTGATCCTCCAAGACCATTCCAAGTTCCCTTATGGGACTTAATTTTAGTCTTAAATTTCCTAATGGGTACTCCATTCGAACCACTCCACTCTTGTTCGCTGAGATTTCTCACTCTTAAAACTGTCCTATTGGTAGCACTAACATCTGCTAGGAGGGTGAGCGAATTACAAGCTCTTTCTTGTAAACCCCCCGCCCCCCCCCCCCCATACAGTTTTCCATAAGGACAAAGTTGTCCTACAGGTGAAGCCTAATTTCCTCCCAAAGGTGGTTTCTGAATTTCACATCACTCGGACAATGACCTTCCCTTCGTTCTACCCTCCTCCCCATCCGGAGAAAGAGGAAGAAAGGCTACATAGGCTGGATCCAAGGCGAGCTCTAAGCTTTTACATCAGCAGACTGGCTAGGATTAGGCAAGCAAACCAACTGTTTGTAGGAAACTCAGGTCACAAGTTGGGACTACCCATAACACAACAGACCATTTCCAGGTGGATTATTTTGGCCATTCTGGAATGTTACAAACTGGCAGGGAAAGAGCCACTACAAAATCATAGGGCTCATTCAACCAGGGGTATCGCAGCCTCTTCAGCCCTCCAAAGATGGGTACCGGTCCGAGACATGTGTGCGGCTGCCACATGGTCGTCCGCACATACATTCACAAGATTTTACAACCTGGATTCCTCCACTAGTCAAGAGACCAGATTTGGAAAAGCCGTATTACATTCGGTTCATTCCTAAAAGGGATACATGACATTATTACTCCCACCTCCAATTACATGCCACTGCTATGGGAGTCTATCAAAGATCAGGAATACGTCGGTGGACACAATCCGTTCGAAGAAAAAGTTACTTCTTGCCTTGTAACGTTCTTTCGATGGGATGTTCCTCCAACGTATTCCTTATCGCCCCTCCATCCCCGCAATAATCCTTCAAGGTCAATAACCAATTCAGGCATGACTTATCTTATGCTACAAAACGGAACTGAGCAACGGACGCTGCGCATGTCTATTTATGGGCATGGTGACGTCGGCGCCGATAGGGTGGCTGTCGAGGGACATCGACTCGGCGGACGTCGACGCGCTGCGCCTTCTACAGAGAAAAAATTTCTGAGGCCAGCGAGCTGGAGACGAATTATCAAAGATGAGGAATACGTCAGAGGAACATCCCATCGAAAGAACGTTACAAGGTAAGCATAACTTGTTCTTCTCTTTCAAACAACCACTTTTCAAGGAAGCCATTGGTGTAATTTCTTTTTTTGTTTACGGTATTTCTTTAAGGATGGTGAAAGTGTATCTTTTTCTTACGAAGAATCTTCTTTTCAACTCCCCTGCCAGGAAGCCTTTAATAGGCTTATCGGATCCCCTGGTATACTCTCCTGCTTGGTAGCTTCCCACATTCTCTGTCTCCTGTTTATTTCAAATGGATTACCTGGTATACTCCCCTGCCAGGAATCCATTTCTGGGGTCTGTAGATCCCATTGTATACTTGCCTGCCAGGCATTGTCTCCCCAAAATGCTTTATTTGCCTGATGTGCTTCTTTCACCAGGTCGTCGTCTTAGAGTTCTCACGGTCTTTCAGTATAGCACAGTTAGATTCCTTCACTGTATATGCTTTCTTGGCTTGAGGTACTGAGGTACTACTTGTCCCAACTTTCCCCCACATTGACCTCTCATATATGGAGACTTGTTCAAGTTTGACCTTTTAACTTCTTCAATAGTATTCATCTGGTTTTGGTAACATTTGTTCCTACTTTCCCCATGTTGATATCTGTTATATGGAGAATTGTCTAAGTTTTGATTTAACTCCTTCATTAACATTCATTGGCTTGTGGCAATACTTGCTCCAATCTTCCCCATATTGACATCTCATGTATGAGGATTTCTGCACATTTTGTATTTGTTTTCTATTTGGTTGTTATTCAAAATGGATTCCTAATGGCTCACATGCCTGTCTGTATGCCACGGGTTCCCAAGATCTCTGGCAAACCCACTGGGATCTGGCAATGCCGCCAACCCATGGCAGATACTGCAGTGCAGAGTTTACCTTGGGATGGCGTACTCTGCTCTGCAAACCTCTTCTCAGCTCTCCCGCTGGCTTTGTGTGTGTCTGCCAGTAAGTCTGCTGCTTCTGAACTTGACCACGCTGCCGGTAGCTTGGTTGATGCTGTTGGTTCACCATCGGTCCTCTCACTGAGCCTGAAGTGCTTTCTTTAGCCTTGCTCCACTCGGCAAGCACTGTCTGCAAGGGGCAGTCTGCAAACGCCTGCTCTCACCAGCACGGTTTGTTCCTGTGCTTCTGCCTTCTCCCATGGTTTTGCTTCCTTCTGCAGTTCAGCTTGTCTCTGATTTGCAAATGTGGATGCCATTTTTAAATGTCCCGCATAGATGGATCTCTTTACAACAACGAGCCTGCATGTTCCACTTACTGTAGGTGATTAACTCCTACTTCCTCTTCCTTGTCTCAGTACTTGAGGCTTCATGGGAGTTGGAGTACATAGGATTTATAGGACTTCTAAGGTAGTTTTGTTTGGGATTTTCAATTGTTGCAGAATCATCAGAGGCGGGAGGTGTTATGGGTGTGTTATTTACATATGAGGTGCAAATGGTAGTCTGTCTAGAATGTCTGGCAGGAAGGGTTTTAGGGTTTTGCCACTGGAAGGATATGTATAATGACAACAGGCCATCAGGAATTTAGGAATGATAGGGTTTTCTTCATTTGGAATAGAAGAATACTACCTCTCCCTGACAGCTGTCTCCATCTTTGTGATCCTCCCTCATAATATCACCCCCAGGGTCGGGATCAGGTAGCAGCTGCCATCCCCTGGCAACATGAGAGGAGAGCCCTGGCTGGGGTTTAGTGATGGCTCTGTAGGATTAATCGCACTACACTTTATTTATTTACATTTATATAGCGCGCAAGCAGCCCAGGGG
Source organism: Ambystoma mexicanum (assembly GCF_040938575.1). Taxonomy (NCBI): domain Eukaryota; kingdom Metazoa; phylum Chordata; class Amphibia; order Caudata; family Ambystomatidae; genus Ambystoma; species Ambystoma mexicanum. The sequence continues at coordinate 858,548,106 of NC_090931.1, read as the reverse complement.
CATTGAGGCGCTGTTACTTGCATTAAGCTTAGTTACATGTTACAGGCATGGTAGAAGTTGTTGACACATTGTGAATGTTACATATATCGCTTTGGTCGTATAATACATAATACATGATACATGGAGGTATTCGTGCTGGTGTGTCTGGCCTTAAGTGAAGAGGGTGGTCTTCAACGTTTTGCGGAAGGTGGTGAGGGAGGCCTCTCCACGGATAGTGGGTGGTAGGGCATTCCAGTGAGAGGGCGCGAGATAAGGGAAGCTGGATCCGCCCGCTTTTGCTTTTTTTTACTCGTGGCACCGAGAGCATGTTGGTATACGGCGATCTGGTTGGCCTGGTGGAGGAGACGAGGTGTATCCTTTGAGAGAGGTATGCAGGAGCAGTGAGGTGGATGCACTTGTGGGTCAGTGTAAGGGCTTTGAATAAGATCCTTTCTTTTATTGGGAGCCAGTGGGCTAGTTTTCTGGCCTCCGAGATGTGTTCTCTTTTTGCAATGCCTTGGGCTGCCCGGAGTGCATTGTTCTGTATTACTTGTAATCTCTCTAAGTTTTTATTGGAGGTTCCTAGGAATAGTATGTTACAGTAGTCTAGCCTAGAGCCGGTGATGGCTCTGGCTATGTTGGTGCAGTTTTCTTTGGAGAGAAAGGGTCTGACTGCATTGATAAGTTTGGCATGATATGCAGCTGCAGAGGCAATTGCGTTGATTTGTCTGTCGATGGATAGGCTGGAATCCAGGTAGACTCCCAGAGTTTTGACAGTCGGAAACTTGAATTTTAATGGAGTCAATGGTGAAGTGGCTGAATTGGGCATCTAGGTTTTTTAGGGTGTCGGGAGAACCTACCAGGAGGAGTTCCGTCTTGACGGAGTTGAGGCATAGGCCTTTATCTGCCATCCAGGCTTGGATGGTGTTGTAGAGGTTGTTGAGGGTCAGGGAGTCAGTGGTATAGTTAGTTACCTGTGAGAGTGAGGAGGATCTGTGTGTCGTCGGCGTAGTTTGTGTAGGAGATGCCCATGGCGTCGAGGATGAGGAAGAGGGGGCGTGTAAAGATGTTGTATAGCGTGGGGGAGAGGCAGGAGCCTTGGGGCACCCCGCAGAGTATGATGGTTGGTGAAGCTGCGGCTAGGTCAGAGAAAACTTGCATGGTTCTGTCTTGTAGGAAGGAGGTGATCCACGCTGTGGCTTCAGGGGAGAATTTGGCGGTGTTGGAGAGATGGTGGCATAGGACGCTATGATCAACGAGATCAAATGCCGCTGAGAGGTCGAGGAGTAGAAGAGCTGGTTTACCCATGTCTCTTGCATCGTCCATCTGATTTTTCAGGTCCAGTAGTGCTGTTTCAGTTCCGTGTCTGGGGCGGAAGCCAGATTGTCGGAGTCCAAGGAGTTTGTTCTCTACAATTAAGTGTTGGACCTGTAGGTAGGCTGCTTTGTCCAGTATTCTAAGGAGGAAGGGAACAGTGGTGATGGGTCTGTAGTTGTTGGGGGAGGTGGGATCGAGCGGTGGCTTTTTTAGAAGAGGGCGGACCCACGCTTCCTTGAGGGAGGCAGGGACTTTCCCTGTGGAAAAGGAGGCATTTACAAAGGCTGTTAGGAAGGGAGCTAGTGTTTCCGTGCAGTCTTTGATAATGGAGGCTGGACATGCATCACCTTCGCAGTTGGAAGGTTTGATGTTCCTCATTATGTTGATGTCTTTTTCCTGAATGGGTTTGAAGGAGAAGGGTAAGGGGGGATCAGGGGCAGGCGGTGGGACTGGGATGTGCTTGTTCGGAAGGTCTTGTTTAGTGGCTAGTATTTTGTTTTTGAGGAGGCTAAGTTTGGATTGCATGGCCTTTTGTATTTCGTCACACCAGTCTGTCTTTGGTGAAATTCTGGGGGGCGGGAGTGGGTTTCTCGAGCTCTCTAAAAATGGCAAATATTTCTTTAGTGCTAGATTGGGCTTCCGAGATTCTGGATTCAAAGGATTTGGCCTTGGCTTGGGTGATTGCCTTTTTGTATTTGGTGGAGAGGAATTTAAAGACTCTTATCTTTTTCGGAATGGGACTTTTGCCACTGTGTGAGTGCGGATTTTTTTTTTGTTGCGGAGTGAGAGGTCGGGTGAGAACCAGGAGTGGGTAGTGGGTTTGGATTTGCGAGGTTTGAGCGGGGCAATGGCGTTGATAGCTGCTTTGATGGCAGTGTCATCAGTTGATGCTAGTGTTTCAGTGTTTCACTACTGTGTTTCACTACTGTGGACAGTCATAGATTGTGTGTTAAACTGAAAAACTGGAATATCCCTGGGGGTTTATTGAATATGATTATCGCACTCCATAACCCCACCAAAGTCAGAATATATATGAACCGAAGCCGATCTGACCAATTGGATTTGCGCTCACACGGGACTAAAGCAAGGATGCATACTGGCCCCCACTCCTTTTAATTTATATCTGGCAGATTTGGGTGATCCTGTTCCATACCACCTAAATTAGCCAATATTAGTTTTCAGTGGCTGGCTATGCGGATGATCCTGCACTGTTAGATTTTACCCCTGGGGATTGTAGATCACTCTGGATTGATTGTACATCTATGCACAGCTTAATTCACTGAGGATTAACTCTAATGAAACTAAAATCATGCTGTTTTGCCCAAAACATAGGAGATCCTGAGGTGAAACTGGACACTGAATCAAGTATCCATTTAAGTGGTGCATTCATATTAATAGCTGGGGATCAACCTTGATGCAAAGCTGGATGGTAAGCTGCACCTGTATCAGGTGCAGTTAAAATCTTTGCAGGTGCCATCAGATCCTTCTCTTATAGAGTCGGAGGGTATTCAGTTGGTGTGATTGTTAGATTGTATCTTACTAAACTCCTCCCAGCTATTGTATATGGAGTAGAAATGTTGTCCCTAGAGAAAATCCCATTACTTGCTAAATTCGAGCAGGGTATACTGAGGTTATTGGGACTACCACATAATACTCCGGAGTTTTTCCTACCGGAATTTAACATTATGAGGGTTACTATTTGGATTCCTCTGCACTGTCTCTACTTATTGGAAACTAGTCACTGCTCCTTCTGGTGTTCTGTTGGTGATCTTTGAGGACGCCCTTGAGAAATGGAAAAACCTTATGCAATATAGTGCTATAGTTGAACTACAGGTAATAGATGAGCATTGGATCCGATGTAATCGGGGTGATCGCTTGAGCATGCCATAGAGTGGGTATAGACATAGTATGCAAGATGTTCTGTGTTCACAGTAGATGTTATGTTAAATGTACTTGTATAGCGCACCATCACCAACGGAATTGGTCCCCAGCCGCTCTGGCGGATCTGCAAACGAGAGGTGGGATGGGTTAGTAAGGTGAAGAGGGAGTAGGATAGTGGGAGGAGTGGTGTACTGTTGGCAGCTTCATCTCGGTAGACACCGGGTGCTGAGCTTTGGTGCGAGTATCGGAGTCAGTCCGCGTGTGCTGTAGGTGCAGCTTATGTGTTGTTGCAATATATGGAGCAAATGATTGTGGAACTGTCTGCTAAAACTACAGCTGAACATTACATCACATACTTTTTTGGACGGGAAGGTGTTCCGAGATATATTATTAACTTTCTTGGTAATTGTCATGTTTGGGACTATCTGAAAGTAAAGTTCAACTCGGTACATACATTGGAAATTACCAGGGCTTGGTTAGGCACTCCTAGGAACGAGAGATGATGCCGTTTATGTGGGGAGAACTGTGTTGAAATGGCCAAGCACCTTTTACTGGTATGTCCCTCTATTTCATTTAGATATGGGTACCTGGTGGCAGCTGGTATGCACGAGGACTATGACATCGCACAGACATGGAAATAATGATGCATGTATTTTATACATGATGAAATTCTGGAAACCGATGATGAATATTTTAAAGGATCTTAATTGATGTGTTTGAGAATTTTTTTCTAATTTTTGCCTGCTAAATTTGATACCGTTATGTTCCTGTTATTGATACATATTGGGTTTGTGTGTATAAATGTATTAAGTTGACTTTGTTAACTGTATAATATAATAAACATTTTTTTTAAAAAAAGCAAAATAGTCCAATAACCTTTAAGGTAATGTTAGCTCTCTTTGGTGTCAAAGTCTTTAACTGCATGGCACAATTGTGTTTTCGCCTACCTGCCACCCCCTTTCAGAACCATATATGTAACACATAGCAGGATGCTCCAGCTTGAGCAGTCAGTCCGTCATCCCCTCTGAAACCGTACCTTCTACAGTAGGTCTTTATCGTGTTTGCCTGTGAAACCTTGTGTTGCTGCCGGAACTGGCTTTGCCAACTGAAGACCGAGGTGCTCACTGTTGACATTTTGGCTTTGCAAAGTTTTCAGACACTCATCTGGACTAATGGAACCACAGACTTGGGAGATTGGCCCCTACCTTTTTACGTTTTGGCCTCTATTTTCCATTGGGGTGGCTGCAGCATCAGGACTATATCTCCCCTTAACTCAAGACTTTTGTCCACCTGCCATATTCATTACTCTGAAAGACTGACACCTGGCTGAGCGGATTCGTATCTGATGGCACCACTTTTCTACTAGCAACCAGTTTTGATATACAGAGTATCCGCACAATTTATATTGCACGTGACCAAAACGAATAGGAGTGATCTTTGAACATCAAAAGATTTCTTCATAAAGTATACTTACCTGTACATTGCCTAACTTTACTTACTTTTCTGAAGAGTAATATTTTCAGAACGTTTTGAGTGGCCATACCCTTCTGAATGTTGTATGTGTATTATACTCTAGCTTAAATTCCCCGTGGTACCTTCCTAAGAGTTGCCATTGGGTTGTCAGCCATTGCTTCCAATAGGTGAGCAAGGGATAGCTTTCAGGAAACCCTGTAGCCTCATTGTGGATGAGTTCCTCTAATCGACAGTACAAGAAGCAGAGAAACAATCCCAGCCCAGCACTGGCAGAATGTGTTCCAAATAGATAACTGGTCAATCCGATTTCCTAGGTCTCTAGTGCTGTCAACCATCTACTATGTTGCTACAGGGAATGTTATCTTGTCATAGATAAGAAAATGTGTCCATTATAGAAAATGTTTTACAAAGGTTTTTATTATCGGTCATTATTCCAGCGGCTATTTCAAAAATGTGCATTCTTCTGTTAAAGGATAACGTGCTGCCCCAATGCACTACTGTTTGATCGTAGGCAAAACTATGTTCCTACTGATGGATGCTTTTTTTAAAATTAAGGTAAAGAAAATACTTACGTTTAATTGGGGGCTAGTTTTCCTCCAAATCTTAATTTGTGTTTGAAAGGAAGTTTGGTGGGCATTACATTTTATACACTTGTGCACGTTTCATTGACAAATAGATTTATAACTCCACTCCTGATGACTTTTTTTAGATTTGATCTGTTCCGGGTTACATGGCAGTAAAACTCACTTTTTTTCAAACTCGGGGTGAGCTCTTTCATCTCTTATCTGTGTGTGCACTTATGTAGACGGTTCCTCGTCTGTAGAGGTTGGCACCAAAGAGATTTGTGTAGAGATGAGACTAGCACTCCATACAATAATTCAGGAACATATTGTACTTGTATTCTTGCTCGAAATAATTACTAGTTCTCCCTAATGTTTTTTTTTTCTTTGCCCAATAGTGATTGTATCCTGCAAGAACCTGTCTGCTTGGGTGGATGCGAGCATGTTTTCTGTCGGTAAGTGTTAGACCATCATATAGTTCACCCTCTCTGTAAAGATGCTAACTAGGTATAAGGCCTATGGCTTGTGAAACTTTGGTTTGTATTCTACGGCACAGCTTGCGAGTCGCATCGTTGGTTTTATGAAAAAGAACAGTATAATAGCATATAATGGGAATTGGTGTTAGCAAAGTGAGCATGCTTAAAACAACTTGGAAGTATTGGTGGCGGGGTCCACAAGCTGCTGTGTGACATTCCCACTTGAGTCCATGGGCGAGTGGTCCCTTAAAAACAAGTTCATACCTTGGCGCATGTATCAGGTAGCCAGGCCAACTGGGGAGGGATTCAGTCTAAATTCAAGATGGTGGTTGGCTCTTAAATGAGCTTTGTGCACAATCCTTCCTTTCATGCAACACACAACTTTGGTAACCTGGAAAAAATCCCAAACCTGGTTTTATCATGCACACAATCGGAGAGCATTTTACTTCATCTGTGCAATCCTGCATGCTGCTAGAGTATAAAGGGGATGAGTCTAAGGGGAAATGTGGGAGATGGAAGGCAGAAATGCAGGGGAGATTTAGAATGTGGCATAGTGACAAACCGATGAAGAGGAGAGGGAAACGGCAATAGAAGAGGAGGAGGAGGTGGAGTAAAAGAAAGGAGAGCGAGTAGGGGGGGAGAAGAAGGCGCTGGAGGAATGGATGCGAAGGAAGGAAAGGGAGATGAAGCGCTCAGAGTAAGGCGTTTGAGGAGGAATATCAGAAGAAAGACAAAGGAAAGGAGGGAAGTGGCCAAAGGAAGACCTAGAAATGAGGGCATGGCATTAGTGGGGAGCTGGAGAAGCAGTGGGGGCGGGAGGAGGAGCCATAGAATCTACATTGAGGGACTCGTTTCCTTAGTCTGTGCAGGAGGGGAGAGCTGAAAGTCCCATAGGGTCCATCTAGCTATGCAATGCACAGCCCACGTCCTAAAAGACACAAGGGTACCAGGTAGGGCACCTGCTAGGAGTGTAAGAAGGGCAAACTCGTAACTTTAACCACCAAGGAATACACGGCCAAGAAAGAAATGGTTGGGACACCATAAATCCCAGCGACTGTTTGGCCTTTGAGGATGTGGACTTGATCTAAGAGTGAAGATTGAGGGGCACAGTCCTAGGTAGAATCTGCAGGAGACCAAGTGTTCCTCATTGGCTCAGTCGTACTGAATTCCTTTTTTTTGTGTGAGAATTCAAAAGCCAGTAAGGAAAGTTTATTTGTACTGTAGTCCTCTGCTGTAATAGAACCTGCAAGTCTCAATAAAAATCAGTTTCATGCTGTCAAGACGCGAATCGGTCGTGTAACCCCTTCCTCGTCCTGCAAGTTGCAATATACTCCCATCGACTTGACAATCGCACATCTAAATAACACAACAGCCACTCCTCCCGAGAAACTAAACTGTTTTTATCCATTTTGTGCTATCTGGACGGCACTCGACAAAACTGCCTTAAAACGTTCAGCACCCAAATAACTATTGGATATTGTGACAAAGCATGTGGTTCGGTATTTATTCCTCAACTTGAAACAAAGCTGCTTGTCAGAAGGCGCCTTTTGAAAATAAAGCGGCAGGTAAAACTGCATTCGGGCATTTTGTTTTTCTCTTCTCTCCCTGCAAACCCTGCCTCAAAGCGTATGCCTTTAGTCGAAGATGACTCCCAAGAGGCATTTACAAAAGTCATGGATGAATCTACCACATACCAGTAGAGTCGCTGACGTGGCCCCTCAGAAGTAAAACTGTTCCACTACAGTTGTTTGAGTGGCGGATTGGCCTGTAACATTCATTGGCGTCTCTAAACATGGACAATTGTACTCCAAAGAATGTGTACATTCCAAAGGATGCTTCCTAAGGTAGACCAAAATGAATATAATAGCAGTAATGTGTTGATTTAGCGCTTTGCCAGAGCGCTGTACATTGAACATATTTACATACAATTATCACCCAACCGAGGTTGGTGCTCATTTATCGATCTTGGAAGGATGAAAGGCTAAGTTGTCCTTGCCAGGATATGTACCTGTGACCTGCAGCCCACACACAATCTCTGCAGCGAGCGCTCAACCCGCTGAGTTTATTTCTCTGCTGCATAATAAACATTCCACCAAAGACAATTGACCATCCTCAGTCAATTATTTCCTGACTTATTTTCTTTAACTTCTCTGGGTTCCTGTCATAAATTATGTTTTTGTTTGCACAGATGCCCTATCAATACTGTGAAGTATGCATTTATCTATGCTATCAATAGCATGCTTTCAATCATTGGTGAACAGTTCTCCTCGCACATCACAATTCTAGCTGTAGCCCATCCTTAGTCCCTATTAAATATGCTGTTGACTTCCAGTAGGCAAGGGTGTTGGAAAAGTAACCAAACTTATCAACGTTATAGTGACTAAGCCAACAGACAGCTGGCCAGATTCGTGTTATTTCAAATCTCAGCTCCTCATTTGACTCCAATTTCTTGGACTTGGTGCTTTTATTCAAGTGATCAAACTACTTCAGGATTAGCTGCATATATGCCACCGACCAGAAAGGCATTCAGGAAATCGTTGATTTTCATTAACTGGTGAAGAGGGTGGTAATTCTGGTAGGGTATTGTCAGTGTTAACTAATAGAGTATAAGGACTATGGGGTAATCTACATAAATGGATCTGATGGCATGCACCCAAAGGGAAATTGGAAATCTAGTCAAAGAATGTTTCAACGTCTTCAAGTCAACCTTACCTGCCTGGTGTGGAGCAATCGGTGAGATTGATTGGGGGATTGAGACCCCTGCCCCTGTATCGCCCCCAGCCTGAGGAAGATCAAAGGGATAGTTTGGGAGATTGCTGTACGGATAGTGAGGTATTGACAACAATTGGCTCTTTATTTCGATGAGTTTTGTGTAGTGCCAATGCCATTTTGACTCAGATTTGCAGGAGGGGAGGGGAGGGGAGGGGAGGGGAGGAGACTAGTGGGTGCGGTTAGGTCTGAAATCTGACTTGAGGATACTCAAATACCCGCTTTCTGTGTGCCGCTGAGATTCTGTGTGAGTTGGGACGCATGGGTTTTGTGTTAAGGGCCCTGGGTCTGATGCTCCATTGCCCACTAACATGATTCATTTTACAAGCATGGGTAGGTGTGGGATTGCAACATGGTGGGATAATGGAAATGGATGAGTGGTTAGCCTTTTGTTGGCAGTATGCCGAATGGCTGAATTGCTGCAGAGTATGTCTCATTAGGTTGATGTGTAGAGTATAAGGTGGAAGAGGGAGGGGGAAGGTGGTGAAGACTGAATTTATTTCTGAAGGGTAGGAGGCCAACTATTGGAGGTGCTGCCCGGGTAAGTAGGTTTCATGCAACCACCATGTGTATGGCTCAGTGGGTCCTCGTTTCCTCCAGCTGTCCTGATTGTTACCGTCCATTGTTGCATCCAATTTTCTATCCGGTCCAGGTTATGTTGTTGCAGGTCCTCTTGAATAGTCACTGTAGGGTATTGGTTATAGTTTTTCCCCTGTGAGGGTTTGACTATCTGGCCTTTTGGCTTAGGTGACTGCTCGTTAGGGCGCCTGGTTATTGATGCATGTATGACCTGTTGGTGGGCATTACAGTGGTGTGGTTAGTTGCCCCACTTGTTGAACGCACTGAACCTGTTCTTACCATGCACCATTCACCTTTATACTTGGTTATGTGTGTCTGAGATTCTTGTTAAAAAGAGGTGATGGATTGAGTGGTTTGTTTCCAAGCTGATGTTGTGTTATCCAAGCTTTGAGGTGTTGTATGTATAGACCTTGGAAATGGCAGCACTAAAAGGCATTAATGCGTATTTGTTGACATCTGCGGTTTAACACACCGTGTTGTATGCACTTACATTTCTCTTAACCTTTCTTTGATATACCTTGCGCTTTCTTTGCGTTTCATACTTGCTCTTACCGTTATATTGCTCTTCTCTTTGCTCCCCTCCCTTGCACGCAACTAATCTGAATGCTTTTAAAGCCTATGAAGATCAAATGTCTTTAACCCTCACTTTGCTTTGGAGACACTATGAAGGGACTATGCTCATGCTTGGTATGATATATTTTTGGTATCCCGCTCGTACACAAGTGTTTCAGAGCGCGCCTAGGCAAGGGAGGGGAAACGGGGGAGAAGACAAAACAACACCGATCTTACTAGGGCCAGTTACATTGAGAATGCGCAAGTGCATGGGAAAGGGGAAAAGAGAAAAAGTGCATGGAAGGGGGAGAGTGGAAAGTGCAGAGCAGAGGAGAGCAGATAAATACATAATACATAAAAATAAATAGAAAATGGAGGCAAACCGTGTTAGTGCAGCTGGCAAGTGCTGTTTATGGCAGCAGACTGGGTATGTCTAACTGCAGAAGGAGGAAAAGGGGGGGGTGTATGAGTACAGAGACTGCAAGGGGTGCCAGGAGGCAGTGCAGGAGGGCGGCGGGGTGAGCAGGTACCTGGGCCAAGGGGAAAGAGGGTGGCCAGGTGCACAGTGCCAAGAGAGCCGGTCAGAGGGGGAGAGGGGGAGAGAAGGCAGAAGCAAAGAGGAAAGTCTTGAGGTGCTTCCGGAGAGGGTTCTCCTCGTTTTAGAGTGGCAGAGAGGCTGTTCCAGAGGGAGGCCCCAGCCGAAGATGGAGATCTACCCCCAGCTCGTTTCTTTGAAAAACGATTGACCCGGTGGCAGTTGGAGGTAGAGGAACAAAGAGCTTGAGAGGGGAAGTATTTGCGGAGGGGTAGCTGAAGCTATTTTGGACCCAGGCCCCAGAAGGCCTTGTGGACAATGCAGAGGGTTTTGAATGTAATCCTTGCATCCAATGGGAGCCAATGGAGAGATTTCAGAGCTGAGAGATGCGATCCTAGGGCTTGAGTCCAAGGACAAGTCTTGCAGTCCTGTTCTGGATAAGTTGTAGAGGGCGGAGAGTAGAGGCAGGTATATTAAGAAAGGGGCTGTTACAATAGTCCAACCTAGAGAGAACCAGAGCTTGAGAGACAGTGAGCTTCTGAGAGAAGGAGAGGAAATGCAGAGTACCTCTGAGGAGGTGCAGTAGGAAGTTTGACTTTTTAGAAACCTCAGAGATATGGGCGGAGAAGGAAAGTGTGGAGTCAAAGATGACCCCGAGGTTCTTAGCCTCGCAGGTAGGGGTAGGAGGGGGGCCAAGGGAGGCAGGCCAGAGAGTGAGGGAAAAGGATGGAGTTGGTGTGCCGATGAGTAGGATCTCAGTCTTGCTGCCATTCAGACAGATCGTTGGCAGCACACCAATCTTGAATGGCAGTCAGAGATGAGAGAGGGAGAAGAGGTGGCTGAGGGCAGCTGGAAAATGAGTTGAATATTGGCATAGCACTAGAAATTTGAGCATAAAATGGCAATGTAGTGGGCCAGACTTGCCAGGTATTGGTTGAAAAGCCAGGGTGAGAGGTTAGACCCCTGGGGAACCCCACAGGTAGAGAAGAAGATGGATGAAGGGAAGGAACCCAGTTGGACCTGGGAGGGTCGATCAGACAGGAAAGAGGTCAGCCAGGCCAGAACCTGATCAGTGATACCCAGCTTATCACGGAGACAGTTGAGCAGGATTATGTGGTTGACTGCGTCGAAGGCAGAAGAAAGATCACGAAGGATGAGGACAGAGGGAATGTTGGAGTCCAGGTTAGAGAGCAGATCTTCACGGATGTTCAGGAGAGCAGTTTCCGTGCTTCTGGCCGCTCTGAAGCCAGACTGGTGGTCATGGAGATAGCCAACAGAATCTGAATGAAGGTTAAGCTGAGAGATGGCCAGCTTTTCCAGGAGTTTGCCCAGAAAGGGGGTAATGGAAATTGGGCGATAGTTAGCCGGACAGGAAGGATCAGCTGTGGGTTTCTTGAGAAGAGGATGCACAAGGGAGTGCTTTAGATGGGAGGGGAAGGATCCTGAGGCATAGGAGTGGTTGCAAAAATTGGCAAGGGCCAGAGCAAGGGTGTCAATGTGGTCCTTGATGGTTTTAGAGGAACAGGGATGAACCTGTTTTGACAAGGCTTTCATAGATCGGACTTGTCTAGCGACCTCGTTGGGGGAGAAAATCAGAAAGGAAGAGCAGGGCGATTGGGCGGGGGGTGCGCTTAACAGGGGGTGTCTGCAAGCACAGACTGAGAGGAAATAGAAGGGGCAGGGGAGGAGAGGGTGGACAGGATTTCCTGGGTTTCTGAGATAAAGTGCGAGGCAAGGGCATTGCAGAGAGCCTGGGAGGCAAGAGGAGGGGTGTAGACTGCCGCAGGGTTGGCAAGCTCCTTGCAGATTTGAAAGAGTTCAGCCAAGTTTTTGGATGCTGCAGAGACACAGGCTTGAATGTGGGCTCTCTTCTTAGTGTAGACAGTCGGTATTGCTTTGGAGCAGGCAACAGGCCAGTTTGTCAGGAAATGGGTTTCTTGCTCATCCTCTCTCAGCCGCCCTACACTTAAGTTTAAGTGTAGCTAGGTTGGAGTCACTCCAGGAGTTGCACTTGGCTTTGGACTTCAAGCGGATCCTCATGACAGGGGCAAGAGTATCAGAGATCGAAGAGTAGAGAACGGACAGGGTTGTGTCGGGGTGGGGGGGAGCTGGAGGAGCAGCTGCAGACAAGGCATTGAAAAGAGGAGTAAATCTGAGTGGGAATGATAGTTGCAGGAATCCACTCGGGAAAGATGAGGGCTACGCCTCCTCCAGGTTGAGTAGATCTAGGTGCAGAGAGGATCTTGTAGCCATCAGGGAGTAGAGTGTCAAAGCTTGTGACAGAGCTGGCCGTGAACCATGTCTCTGTAAAACCGAGGACGTCAAGGTCCAGTTCTTCAAGGAGGTGGCAGATGTCAAAGGAGTGTTTGACAGCAGAGCGAGAGTTGAGAGTGGCCAGATGAAGGTTGCCAGCCTGGGGAGGGATGCAAATCAGAGGTATGCCCTGCGGAGGTAGCCTGAAGAGTGGCAGAGGGGGGAAAAAGTGGGCAAGGTAGCCAAGGAATGAGAGGAGGGGAAAGCTGGAGATGAGATGAAGTGGATGAGGCGAGGGAAACGTCTATCGAAGAGGAGGAGAATGGACTGAGGACCTTGGACCATAACAGTGCCATTTAGGATGACTCTGGAGGAGCCGAAGGAAGCCATGAGGACATCCCAGCGAGTTCCACCATTTATGGGAGAGGAGGAGACAGGACAGAGCACAGAGATCATATGGGGGGGGAGGGTGGTCCATAGATCCGGCAAAGGAACAACAAAGAGGATGTCGGTGAGGGTCTGTCTGAAAGAAGTGCTGGTATAGGTATAAGCGATGGGGAGACAAGGGTTGGCGGTCAAGATATCCTTTTTAAATTTCTTTTTTCCAGATTTAGTGAGAAGGGAAGGATAGTTGATAGAAAATCAGTTGGAATAGAGATGGGAGAAACAGAGCATCATGATTGGAAAAGAGAGGAAGCAGAGGGAGGAGTAAGCAAGCCAAGCAGTATTGAACAGTCACTGGGCTAGCAGGTTACAATCCGTGGCCAAACGATAAATGCAAAATTACACCCAAGTTTGACTTTCAAGTTAAATGGGAGACCAGTAATTATAGAATTTAGAATGGTAGTCGGATGGTAAAGGTGAGTATAGATAAAGCTTCAAATGGGTACATAACAGGGAGAGTAGAGAGTGCCACCCCGAGAAGGAAGTACAAGTAAACCAAGAGTGAGGAAACGAACCCAAACAGAATATGATATGAGAATCATGGAAGTCCAATAGTCCGGGGGTAGCAGCCTCACTGAGGGTTTGGCTGTTGCAGCCTGTAAAAGCAGACTGGGAAGCTGACCGGGCCTTAGAAATGGGCCCTTTGAAACAAGGGCCGGCTCTCGCCTCCTGGACCAGCCAATGGAAATATGAGGACCAGGTTAGCCAGTTGTCAGTAGGCAGGGACAGGCACCAGAGAAACTTGAGGAAAAAAGGACACCATTTTGGACTGAGTCAGTGGCCACTGCAACACTTGGTGCCTTTATAAAACTCAAATGAATAGATCATTCTCGTTGCTTGGAAAACCGGACAAATGCGACTATTCTCATTAGGGGGTGGTGTTGGGAGGAACTAAGGAGGGCTCGGACTGGGAAGGAATACAACAATATACTCAAATGAGATGTTTCACTTTGTAGAAGGTGATCAGTGGAAGACTTGTTATAATCTAAACCGTCCTTTAAATCAGTAGGCTAAGATAGTAACTGATTTTTAGCTCAAGTGCAACAGTGGACGGCAAACTGTGAGGCAAGCTCCCCTCCCCTTGCAGGTGCCAAGCAATATGTTTGAGGGGCCACAGAAGGGTCAATGAATCCTGAAGTATTAAACCACTTCCGGGCCTCTACAGACTGTTACGGCCAAGCCAGCCTTTTTCCAAGGGCTTATTCCTAGTGTGAGATGGAGGACTTTGTGTCAGGGTGAGGACCAATGTTGCACAACTTAAACATAATCTGGTTGCAATTTCAAGGCATTTGTCATTTTTCTGGACTATATTTGAGTCTCATCCTGCAGGTTGGGAATCACTTTTTTGACTGAGCCCTACCATCCCTGAGGATGTTTGTGGCCTCCAGCCCGTTCTCAGATGTATTTCCATGCAATGTCTATAGTGGAAGCAGGTGACCCCCAAGAGCAGAACTCTGCCCATCTTCGATCTTCATGTACTTGGTGGGTGCAGGTGGTCCCTGGAGCAGGATCCAGACTTCTCACCATGCATTCACCTGCCGCAGTGTCTAGCTCTCCTATCTGACTGCATGGTAGGCTGTGACCTTGGATACCAGTGAGAAGTCCAGGAAACTGGGTACATGTATGGAGGTCTTTTTTTAAAAAGAAAATATCCTTTTGGAACGTTTGCTGGAATTGAGATCGAGAAGAGACCAACCAGGGAGGGTGTATGTGAAAAAACTCTGGAGGGAATGGTGTGCCTTACACATTATTTTCTTAAGATGTCAAAAAGAGGTGATTTATTAATTGGCTTGGAACACGCACAGCTACCACACTGCCCTGACCTAACCCACCTTCTAGGCCCGGTATCTTTATACTCTGTCACCTGATTATGGAACATTCTAGAAAACCTCCTTCTATGCATTCTGTCATGTTTGTCCCGCCTTCACAAGGCCAATAAAACTTGTCATGTATCGGAGTGTCCGTCGCTAATGTACATGAACACATGATTTAAAGGTTGCATAGTTCTGGTATGACGTAACCCGCGAGGGGGTGGAGATTATGTATGGGAACATTTTTCCAGTCCTGCCCACCACCCCATAACGGCTTCAGGTACAATACAGCAGTTGATTGTTTATACTGGTTCATGTTGGCTGGATCTGTTGCATGCGAGTCTAATTCCTTGCTCCAGGAATGTAGGTGTCAAGTGTTATTGCCACACTTTTAATATCCATCGTTGCCTTCAGTCCAGAGGAGAAATGGCGGGTCTAATACAAGTCTGCTTAAGAAGAAAGAATCAAGGACACCCATGATATAAGGGCATGATATCACATAAATTGAGAATGGATTTATTTATTTTGGCATTTGTAGAGCGCTCTTAGCCCAGATGCATCATTTCTGTAGCTGGAGTTCATATGGGAGGTTTCTCAGTCCCTTCTGCAAAGAAAACGCCCCATCCTCATCTTTCCCAGTACTTCTTTTTGAGCTTTTAGTGCCACCATCTTCCCTCAAACATTAATCATTACATAGGAGTTCGTTTGTATTTATTTATTTATTTGCATTTGTTAAGCGCACTTGCAGCCCATGAGGCATCGAGGCGCTGTTACAGAGGAAACACAGATTAAGATTTTTCTTTGTCTTAGTTACGTATTTATAACGCGCTTAAACACTCGGAGGTTTCTAAGCGCGGACCCGGGGATCGAACCAGTTGTTGCTTTGTGTCGTCTTGCTTCCAAGACGCGCACGCTGCCGCTGTGCTATCCTCCCGGGACAGGTAGTAGGGCCAGGGACAGTGCAGCAAAGCCTTTGATGTACCCCCTCAATTAAATGTATTCAATTCGGATAGTCATCAAACTTTCAATTTCAGCCAGTAAATGCAGACTCTTCACGCAACCTCTGATCGTAAGTATCGGTTGCATCTGTTCACTCTTCAATTTTGACTGAGGGCTGGAAGGACTTTTAAACATTGTCACCCCTCTATCCATACGGGAACATCAGTGGTAGCAAACAACCATTCCTAAAAGAGAATTAAAGAAAAGTAGAAGGCACACAGCAGCGGTAGGGTAAGGCTTCTAAGAGATTGTGTTACCAATTCAGCATGTACCTTCATTGGGAGTATACAAGGTGGTAGTGTGATGGACAATCTGAAATGCCCTTTTCTTCTCGTTGAATATAAACTCTAGTACATTAAAGCCCCTTTTCCCCATCTTTAAGTCTTCTTACTTCTGGGAACAAGTGTACCAAATTATCAAAACGTTGAGGTAATATCTTGGGCCATTTTGAATTTGAAATTCTATATGGAGGCTTACTAACCTACATCTGATGGCCAGGAAACATCAAACTGAAGAGACTGTCTCCAAGATGAGGTGTAAATTGACTAAAAGCACAGCAACTAATTCAACACCATCTACTTTCTTAGAAAGTAGCTTACAATGGAGAGATATACCGGATGCTATCCCATCCCAACAGCCGATTCCCTACTTGTCCTCTTATTAATTTGTTAAGACATTGCAGCTGGGGAGATTGCAAGGACCATCATTTCCAACTAGAACCTATACCGAACCATAGGTTAGAGGTTATCTCTGGGGCTGATGTCCAATACCGTGCAGAACTTCCAGGAGATCGAACTTCCCATACATCTCAGTGAGCCATACATTTCCAGTTACATTCGACCCAGGGACCAGGAACAATCTTGCTGGGTAGCGCCCATACTCCTTTCACTGGACCTTTTGACTTTGAGGCTGCGTGTTTTTCACTCACAGTCCCACCCATTGTGCTTCCAGAGGTCTTACCAAGGCCTTTATTCCAGAGGCATTGAGGATTCTTGGCTAACTGTTATGCGTTATGTAGCACATTTTCTGTGATGCTGAGGAACTGGCCGTTCAAGTAGCCTTGCACTTCTCCACATACAATGTTCCACTCCATCTGTTTTCCTGCTGGTACAGTCACTTTTTCAATTGATCAAAGGATGTCTCTTATGATAGGTGGGTCAGTCACGTGAAGCTCTGCGATGTTCGTATCGGAAGCTCTGCTGCACTTTCTAGTCGACCCAAATGGTCAATCAATTTTTGTTGTTGATATACTCCCTGTCCTCCAAGAGCTGTGTTCGCACCATCCCACAACCGGTCAAATGCTTCCCTCTTATCCCTTTTTGCAAATCTCTCCTGGACTTGCTGCGGCAACCACACATGAGCTCCTTTAGTGTAGTTGGGAAACATTGGAATGATCTGAAAGGCATATAGGTGTCGGGAGAATATCATGGTATCCAATGTAGCATTTATAACAACATAACAATACCCAGATTTTTCTACTTTACTAATGGTGTCAATGACTAGGATCCAACTATGGTAGTATTAAAAATAATTGTTACCACCATGTAATGCAACAGTAAGTACTGCACTATTGTGAATGGTTTACTACCTTCACCTGTCGTATTCACACATTACCTGTGACTGATTGGAACAGACTCTGGTTACCTCAGTGTTATTCCTAAAAGGTGAAATGCTTTCGGTATTGCAACTGTGTCTGTGTAGTGTTCCTAGATCAATACCTGATTACCTGCCATTGCTAATTACTGATTCCTGTACCAATAGACATTGTGTTCGAATCTTCTAGGTTCTTTCTGTAAAACAGAGAAAAATTGTTGTTAGGTCTGCTATATGCGTTCATGCTGCTAATGCCAAACTCTTGGGCTACTATCAGAATTAGGAAACATGTTGGACAATTGAACGGGCAGAAGAAGCCAGACTGTTTAGCACCACAATGCTTGGGTCTTATCACCCTAAATCCAATTAGGTAGTGCCTCACATGGATATAGAACGTGTCCTAGTTGGCGCTGGTAAGAGATGAATGCCACATTCCCCACTTTCACCTGAGTCACAAGTCCAATCATGATGTCCATTGAGTATCTCCTATGGTAGCAGGACCATGACCATGAGCAATAAATCGACCATCTGAACTAAATCGAGTCTTGTGCCATGTTCAGCTTGGATAGGCACATGTGGCACACTTGCAGTGACACACATGGATACAGGTAGGGATCTTGTGTACCTTGACAGCTGTGTTTGCGACCAAAATTACCTGAAAAGGTCCCCTTCACCTGGGAGCAAAGGCAGATTTCCAGCTTCTGACCATCACATTATCCCCTGGGTTCCAGAGAAGGGCTTCCTTCAGATGTGTATAGAGCAGACAGAATGGATCTGTCTCTTAACATAGTCAAGTTAGACCTCATTAGACTGGTTAATGTTCATATGTACAACTTCAACAGGGGCAGAAGGAAGTCTTCTAGGTCTTCCGAATAGTACTTCGTGAGGATGTAGTTTTTCGATTTGGTCTACTGGGGGCGTTGGGCTGCTTCATGCTAGACTCTGGACACAGTCTGGTTAATCAATTTTAAATTTATTTTTATAAAATTGTTCTGTAGTTTCACTGCAGGTTGTGGATGGTGAGGCAAATTACGTTTGTATGCACATTAAGTGCAATAAGGAGGTCCTTGATGTTATGGTTTACAAAATGGATCAGCTGGTCACTGTTATGGTGACTGGGATCCCGAGCTTCAGTATGAAGTCTTGTATTAAAACCTTTGTGATAGTTATTGCATCTGATGGCAGGCCTTAGTAGCCTCGACTCAACTAGAAAAGTGATCAAGAATAACTAGCACATACTGAAAGTTATTGCAACGAGGCAGTTGGAGGAAATCAATGTGAAGGTTAAAAAAAATTGTCCATATGGAGAACAGTCTTGCAAACTTTCTATTGGAGACAAATTACACATCTGGAAACGTGTTTTACTTGTGATGCAAAGTCAGAAGCAAACCAGTACTTTCTGAGGGTAAAAATTATGCCACTTTATCCCACATGGGCCTGTTGATTGTAATTCCTGATTTGGTGGGACAGCAATATTTTTGCGGCTACTAATCAACCATGCCCATCACTCCAGATATTCATTTTGGAGTTTGCATCCTGTCCTTTTCACGGGAAGGTGTGTTTTTCTGTATGAGGGTCAATTCCTCCATAGTTTTGGAAGATGATTCTGTGACCCATCTCAGGGGCAGTATATATTCATCTCAGGAGTCTGCTGATTCTACTGCAAAACGATCAGCAATAACGGAGTCACTGTTACTTTAGTCCATCATCTAAGGGACGGTGAGCTGCACATTTGATTATATCTATCAGGGGAACTTCATCTCACTGTGAAGTTCGAGATGAAACTGTTTCTTGTAAACCAGTTTGTCATCTCATCAACCAGTTCTGTTCCACTGTGCTGTGATTTGTGCTTGCCCATCTGTAATGAACAGCGTTACTTCTTGCCTGGTGTGCGCTCGTTTTTGGACTACTACTGGTAACCTATTTATTGCATTCCCTAGGCGACCCCTAATACATTTTTTTTTGTTTAGGCCCCAGCGAGATCCTCAGTTCTCTCGGTTAACTGAGGGTATTCCGACCGCCCTCCCTAGGGGCACGGGTCCGGCGACCACAGACCTGTTCAACATTCACAACAGAGGAGGTCCTGCAGACGTTGAGTTCACGGTCTGCCTGGTCCCGAGTGCTGCCTGCGCTGAGTGGGAGGATTGAGCCCGCACGGGAGCTCTGTGCCAAGAGGGCTAGAGGATCTCTAGGACACGCGAGTGTAACCATGGGAGAAAGCGCTGTTTCGTGGTCGCATGTCTGCGGAAGATGCAGGGATTGTATTTCATAGGGTTTAGAACGCATCCTCAAAGCTGGAGGACAATCAGCTGCAGTAGTAGTAGATTTTAGTGCATGCCACTGCAGTGTGTGTGTGTGTGTGTGTGTGTGTGTGTGTGTGTGTCGGCACCACTGCGTTGGAGCAGGAGGGGTGCATAGTGAGAGGTGAACCACGGTAGATGGGAGATGCGCGTTGAAAGGGCGATTGTATAGTTGTCATGTAGGTGAGCCGGTTGTCATTATATTGCGTGGTTGATGAAGAAGTAGGTCAAAGTAACGGAGAAGGATGCGCCCGTGTTAGTAGGTGTTGTTCATATTACTTTTGTGGTATTGGCTAAGGTGGAATGGTCATCGCTGATACGTACCTGATGTGTAATAGTGCGCTTGGCAGTGTAGCGGTGGGCTTGAGGCGATTTGGCGCCTCCCTTTAATAACAGTGGGGAGGGGAGAGAGGACTGTTGACTTGCCTACCCTATTGTGTCTATCCAACATTACAGCCCGCAGCAGGTTATACAAACCTGCAACGGGAAAGCACGGAGGGGGGAAAAAGACAACAGAGAAAAAGGATAGAGACACATGACTGGATGTGGCACACAAGAGAGGCGAGAGGAAATACTTGGTACACATTGAGAAGAACACGCGAGAGCCAGTGGATGCACTGTTCAACGAATCGGAGAGGATGATATATAAGAAGAGGTACGGAGGAAAAATAGAGGGGACAAAGGAATGGTTGTCGGGGGAGGATACAATTTAGACTGGATGATGAGAAACCAGAAGAGGGAGAGGAGTAGACTGAAGGAGGGGACGAGAATAGTGTGGCCTCAGATGAGGAGGGAGTAGTGTGAGAGTGTAGTGATGGAGAGGGGGGGTGAATGGACCACCAACAAAGCTGGGAGAAGGGGAAGAAAACCAAGAAGATGACAGGACAGCGACGAGTCTGGGAGAAACGGCTCAATTGCCCTTCCTTGTAGGCAGGGGAAGGTAAAAGTAGATCTGGCGTGGGCCACAAAAGGGGTGAGGGATGGGGCCCAGAGCAAGCAGATGCTGCTGTTTCAAGTGGAGAAAGGCGGCGCACATTTCACACCGTGGCAGACAGTAGACCGGGACAACCTAATATGCACTCTACACTCCCTTGTGGCAGGGGGCCAGTAAATGGATACAGGCACTCAAAGACAGCTGGGGTGATGCTGAGAAGGGGGGATATGAAACGTTTATTTGTGGCCATAATAGGAGAGCAAGGGGACAAAATATGGGAGCAGGTGGGATGCAAGGGGGTGAAATTAAGCACTAACGCACATGTTGGGGCTCTGTTCAACAACTGTCGAGCACACGTATGGGAGGCGAGAGAAGCATGCACCCAGACAACTACGATTTAGGAACAGTAATGGCACAAAAGATGAGACCTGACGAGGACCCCCGCAGGATATATAAAACAGGTGCAGGGTATCTGGATGCAGGAAACGCAAAGGTGTTGGGGGGAGTCCATACCCTTGTTTTACCCTATACTGGTCAATGGCTTGTCCATGGACATCCAGGCATCGTT
The DNA here is from genome assembly GCF_040938575.1 of Ambystoma mexicanum. Classification (NCBI taxonomy): domain Eukaryota; kingdom Metazoa; phylum Chordata; class Amphibia; order Caudata; family Ambystomatidae; genus Ambystoma; species Ambystoma mexicanum. Next base: position 858,527,083 of record NC_090931.1, on the reverse strand, counting down.
AGACAAGATTGTGGGGATAGAAGCAAAGGGATGGCCAGAGATGCGGGTAATGATAGTACACTACTGTAAAAGGAAGCAGTAGAGTGAGAGGCAGGCGGCAGAAAGGCAGAATACAAATTGGTGCAAAAGAAACTGGCACAGAATACAATGGTAGGGGGGCATGCTTGTACCTGATGCTGCTGCAGTGTCATCTGCCCAACAGGGAGGGTATGTGCTACCACAGTACATGCCACAGTGGGGAACCCTGCAGCAGGGAAATCGCATGCAGGCTGGGTTTCTTTCCAATGGGGAAGGGGTACCTGCAATGAGGAAGAGGACGATACTTGGGAGAAGGGTTTTCGGACCGTTTCTTTTTTCTTTCTATGCAGGAACATGGGGCATTTTGCACGCACATGTCCTTTCGGGCAACAAGTTCAAGCACAAGCGATCCAAATAGCACACCAGCAAGGATTTTCAATGGCACAATAGCAGTAGACACATGTGCTGCCTCACCCAGACCAGCTGCCGCAGGAGCAGCCACCCCTGCCAGAGGGGCCACAGCAGGCCCAAAGGATGGCAGCTGATTGGGCAATGGCACCTCAAAATGTGACACAACCACCAGCACCAGCTGTGGGAAGTACAATGGTGTTGGGACAGAACCTGGTGCCCCACTACACTGGGGTCACCGTTGTTGGAGGAAATCTTTTCCCTTTTCCCCTAGAGTAAACCGCAATAATAGTGAGGCCAAAAAGCTTGAGCATGTTTATTCCTAGCAGCAACTGATGGCCCCGAAGAGGAACCCAAGGTAGCAGTGAAAATAGGACCAAGGGAATTCTCATTTCTCATAGATACAGGAGCCACCAAATCTTGTATAAGTGAAGGGAGATTCACGCTATTGAACAAAGTGATGGATATGCAGGGCTTCTCTGGGCAGTGGTGGCGGTTCCTTTAACAAAAGACTTTCCACTAACCATAAAGATGCAACAAATTGTAGCACCACTATTGTAAAGATACCGCTGTTAAGATACTAGGGAGAGCAAATTGAACGCCACAATATCATTCACAGATGAGGGGAGGGTGTGCTCAATGGCAGACTTCTATTACACTCTAGTGGCTGCCCTCCTTCTAGCAGCCCATGGTCAGAGCACACTGTACGGCAGACCCATGTACCCTAGCATGTTTTTGTATGAGGTTGAGATACTGTTGGGATGGTCCCGGGGATTGGGGTCAGAATTTCTTTTCAGACCATATTGCCAGAAGTAAGGAACAAAAGGTACCATGATAGTGCTACAGCTTGAAGAGGTAGTGATAAGCAAAGGCATGGTGATTCAATGCGGGACAGGTGATAACATATAATGGCGTACCGTGCTATGTATTGACCCAACACTGACCGTAACAGGAGTAACAGATGAATAGCTGTTTGCCAATAGGGAGGGCGAAGAAAGATGTGGGGTAGGGGGGAAGAGGAATATATTCCAGCTACAAATACCGGGCCCAGTGAAAGTAGTAGAAAAGCTGGTGTCAATACTCGCACAACTGGAGAAAAGGAGGAGCAGACACATCGACGAGGATCGCCGAAGGGTTCCAAAGAGACTAAGGACGAAAGCGCCCCATGATGTAGGGCAGTGAATATAAAGCTAAAAGAAGGGGTGCTGCTGCCCTGAGCAAAGCAGTACCCTTTGTCCAGAGAAGCAGATGAGGGGATATACTGGACCCTCAATGCACTGTTGCAGCAAGGCAGAACACAGACATCCACAACGTCCTGCAACACCGCTATATACCTGATGAAGAAAGGTTGTGGAGATTTATACAAGATTTACTCGCATCTTAATGATGTAGTTGAAGCAGAGTTTTCCATGGTACCGAACCCTGCTACAATATTGTGCAACATTCCAACAAAGGCAAAGTACTTCACGGTCATTGACGTGAAGAATGCCTTCTTTTCCATCCCACTACACGCCGATACTAAACATTTGACCGAATTTGCTTATCGGGAGACCCAATTTGAACACACAAGGTTGCCCCAGTGGTATTGCAAATCACTTAGCATTTTCAACAGAATGATACAAATGGACCTGAGCAACTCACAAATGTCGAGCACAGTGATACAATAGTATACAGCGAGAATGAAGAACAGTGTAAGGCTGATTTGGTGCATCTCTTAACCCTACTAGCAGACAAGGGGTGCAAGTTGGATAAGGCATATCTACAATCCTGCCAGGAGGAGTTTGTGTACATGGGGCAAATAATTTCCATTCAAGGACTCAAGATCACACAGAGTGTAGATGCAATTCACCTGACTGCACGTCCACGTTGGTAAAAGAGATGCAGAAGTTTCTGGGGTTATGTAATTACTGAAGGGCATGGGTTTTTGACTACTTTACATTTACAAAACCCCTATTGCAGGCCCTTAAAGAGGCACAAAAGGAGAAGAGGGAAATAAAGTGAACAGCAGAAATGGATGAGAAGTTTATGAAATTGAAAGAAGCATTGGCCCATGAGCCAGTGTTGGCCACCCCTAACTACAAAGAAAAATTGTACTTGTTCTTACACTCTGGCTCGGTGATGACGGCAGTCCTCACGCAAATGAAGCCGCAGGTACATAAACCATTGCCTTATAGTGTTCTAGACCATGTTATGCAGAAACATTTCCCCTGCGAAAAAACACTTGTGGCTGCAGTGTTTCCCATAGAAAAGGCAGTGACAATTACAATGGGGTGCCCAGTAGTACTGTATGTAGAGCATTCACCATTTCCTTTTTGGAAAAATCAAAAAGTACACTAATGACGCACAGGGCCTCAGGATATGAAGTAATACTGACCAACCCAGCCATCGAGGTAGTGAGGTATTGTGTTGTAAACCCTGCAACATATGTAGCAGAACCCGGAGAGGAAGGAGTTATATGCACGACTGCCCAGCACAAATGCCTATGATGGCAACTCTAAGGAGGGGTATTGAGCATGCTCTGCGTCCTACATCTTGGCTGTAACAACTGCAAAGAAATTGCATTTTGCGCACAAAATTGAGGCTGCCTTATGTCAATCAAAAGTGCTCTTCGCTGCAGTGAAATCCCTATCTCAGTCAGATAATCTTTCGCCCATGCTCAGTCCATCCCAGGCTCGCTGCGATGCCCTGTCTCAGTACTTTGTCTCTAAAATAGGGAAGATTTGTAATAATATTCAGCTGTCTGCCTCTTCACTCCCACCTGAGTCCTACCCCAGGCCTCTCTAATCCACCTATTGTTGAACAATGGTCCTCGTTCCCGTATTTTTCTGAGGAGATGGTATCCTCGGAGATGCAACTCATTAAATCGTGCTCTCCCAGTGATGTGGTGCCCTTGGCCATTATGAAGGATATCTCCTGTGATCTCCCTGAAGTCACTCTGGCCCTAAATGTCTCATGTCAATCAGGGGTTATCCCGGCTGAACTGCTACGGTCATACCTCTCCTGAAAAAACCCTCCTTAGACCCTTCTTTACTCCAATTCCCAGCCTATTTCTTTATTGCCATTCTCTATGAAACAATTGGAATCTCTGGTCTCTCCTATTCTGTCCTTTTTTTGTGGAATCCTCTGGACTTCTTAACTCAGCTAACTTCTTAACTCAGGATTCTGCTGCTACTGTTTTGCTGAGAATTTCTGCCGTGATTAGAACTGCTTGACAGCCGACACTACAGTTCCCAGAAGGCATTGGCATTGGCTTGTACACATTCTGTTGGGCGGAGCTATTTAAAGAAACTCGCGCGCGCGCACCGGCGAAGTCCCGGTCTAAGTCCCGCTTTGCCGCTCGAGGATACTGATTCTGCTGCTACTGTTTTGCTGAGAATTTCTGCCGTGATTAGAACTGCTTGACAGCCGACACTACAGTTCCCAGAAGGTGACCACAGATAGAGATCTACTTAATTATATTCAGCCAATTTGGACACTTTTGGACAATATATAAGTATATATAATTTACTTATGATTCTCTTGTAGGCATTGGCATTGGCTTGTACACCTTCTGTTGGGCGGAGCTATTTAAAGAAACTCGCGCGCGCGGTGGCGAAGTCCCGGTCTAAGTCCCGCTTTGCCGCTTCGCCGCGGTCACCGCGGCTAGCGTCGAAAGCTGTTAATACTAACAGTGTTAATAATCCGATCCTGATACCCTGTTTTGGATATTGACTATAATCCAACTATGAAACGACATATAAACTCATTAAAGTCTGGCATGCCGATAGTTACAACATCGCATAGATCCAACGGCGCCAGCTACATCAAATCTCCTTCGTTTGCCTATACAAAAAGAACTCGCCTCAGTTCCACTCCATGTGCAAGTAGCCGAGGTATAAGACAAGATGAATTAGGGCCACTCCATAAAATGGACATTCGCCCCTTTTGTAAAGGCATAAGTAATTTTGATCATCCAATACAACAAATTGGGAAGCCTATAGGGCTTTCGTTACAACAGCCGACTAAAGAGCTTATGGACATAAAAAGATCCTCAGATGACCATCTCGTAACTAGCAATACTGGTGGGAGAAATTTAATTGATAAAGAAAAGTCTGTGGTGCATATGGGTGAAATTCGAAGTGGCGAGCCTTGTATTCCAACTACAGTCACCGTTCCAACTGTTAAATTTGCAAAAGAAAATGTCTCGCTTACAGACAGTGCTATACTAACAAATGTATTAACTGGTGTTGAGGCTCCGCCGCCTAATGTTTGTAATATTTCTGTAATAACTGTGGGTGACACATCAATTTCTAAGTCATCTGTGAATTCTGTGCCGCAAGACATTCCTGTCATTGATTTAGAGAACAGCTCCTTGGCTGCTTTTTCTCACATGGCCTCTGAAAACCTATCTAAATCCCCGGCTCTTTTTACAAACGCCAGCCCCGTTGATTCAGTGGCAAATCCTTCCTTCACTGCTCCCACCCCTAGAAAGGTAATTGGAAAAGCAGTCTCTGACATGTGTCCTAATGACACTCGGTCCGTGGACATAGGTATAGCTTTAACATCGATGAATAATGCTATCTTAGCCTTGGCCAAGCTCTTTGAAGTTTTGGTTTTAAAGGCTGAGACACACTCAAATCAATTTGACCAGATTTTCACAAACCAGTTTATAATCTCTGACAAACTGGATTATCTGAAAAATGTGAAAACATCAACAATTGACAACCATCCTGTGTCTACACAGACTCCATCATTTAACGATCCAATCGTTCAAAAATATCAGCCCCTACCGTTCATACTGGAGCCTATAGTGGACTCCATGGAAAGAGAACTTGAACCAAAAACGATCCCCACATATGCCCTCTTTGAGACTAAAAAGACTAAGAACATCAGCACAAAAAAATCGTCATCACAAGTACAGACTAAGAAAACAAAAAACATGAAAATGGGTCCTCGTCAACCATCACAAATTAAAGCTTTTCTTAGCAAACTACCCACCTCAACCACTCCTGCTGCAGTGGCTTCAAAAGCCATTACAAAAAAATATGCATTGCAAAAGCAAATTAAAAAAGCTAAAACACATTCAGCCCTTGTTGATCCAGTCTTAGCGTATAGCCCTTTAAATAAATTGGTTACTGTAGCAAACCAACTCTCACAAAATAACCTCACCGAAATGAATGTGAGCACAGTGACCAATGATGATCATGGCAGGCCCAACATAACAACTGAAACGACTAACACGCCTCCCATGGCTCAGAACCTAGAGCCTAACGAACAGCGTCGTCAAGAAATATACAAGGCAGTCGATGATTATTTAGCTCTAAAAATAGTCCCAAAAAATATAACCTTGCTGCCGGAAATTCCAGCTGTACAGACACCTGTGCCTGCAGTTGTATCGATTTTAAAAAAACCACCTTTATTGGACACGACGGGGTCCTCCCTAACCAATTCTTCTCAACCTACATGGAAGACGCTATCCGCAAAAGAGCTTAGGTCTGAGGAACCCGGGACAAACCCAGTTCACTCTGATAATATAGAATCCCTTTTGCAAGCAACTTTAATTAAACTTTTGGGGACCTCCAACACTCCTCAACCAGTCCCAATCTCAAATCTAGACAATGGTGCTAGAAAAAAAACGAATGAACTAACATTAGCAAATAAACAAAAACCAATTGCTACCCGCTTTAAACGACCAGCGATTCATTCTTTAACCCTCAGTTGTCAGCCCCCACCTGTCAGACAGTACAATCTAAATCGGGCGTCCGTTCTGTCGATATTTCATGAAATCCCGGACCTCGACGACATAGGATCGGTTGACATCGAACTTGTCGAATTTCCGGACGCTTCGAATCAATCTCTAGTAAATTTATGGATCAATTCCAGGGTGGTAGTAAATACTATTTGGGCTGCGAAATCCCAAATTACTGACCTTGGTTTTACATTACTCCCATCCTCAGAGGTACTAGATAAACCTATCATACGTTCTTCGCCCGTCCCGAACCAACAAAGAAATCGACCCCAAGAACGACTTGCACAATCCTGTAGTTGCCAATGTCAACCTAAACAAGGATAGCAAACGTCCCCCACACCATCTAATTTTCATTTCGCTAGTTGGAACTCCAGAGGAAATCGACATTTATTAAATAATTCTCTTCTACATGATTTGAACCTCGACGTAATTTTGCTCCAAGAAACTTGGCTAACAAGCACTCCCTCGTGGAATAATTATGATGTTTGTCTAGCTCCCGCAGTAAAACATCGGGTGGGTCGTCCAACCTCAGGTTTACTAACCGCAGTCAAACAATCCTCTGGTCTAAAAATATTCCCTTGGTATTGTCCGAATGAGTTCATACAGATGTCTAGACTGAATGGTGCTAACTATACATGTGCTGTCATTAACATCTACTGGAACTATATGAGAATCTCTGATGATAGTTTCTTTGAATCCTTAGCACAGGCTTTCAACTTAATCATGATGGATGGGCATGTTAACTTGATCTACTTAGCAGGTGATCTAAACTTACACTGTCTGGGACCTTTCGCCAAGAATGAACAAAAACGATTTGACATGTGGACCATGTTTATCAGATCACATAATCTTCACATGTTAAATGGATCCCTTTTACATGACATTCCACCAAGACCGACATGGCATCGAGCTAATAGCCTCAGCATCATCGACTTTACTTATGTCAATGCGAAGATGCTGGATATGGTCTCAGACTTTCGCATTATAGAATCACAGGCAAGTGATCATAATATCATGCACACAACTTGTTGTTCCAATAAAATGACCATCGACTCCGAATCAATCTATCTTAAAGGGACACATGCAGTAAACCCGGCAAGAAACCGCTTAAAGTGGTCGGAACACTCCCTAAAAGCTTTCAGATCGTGTTACCATGCCCATTTAACAAGCAATAATATAAATGACACCATGGCTGAAAATGTACACTATGATCTGATGCAGCTCTTTCAACCAAGATCCATCACTCATAAGCAAAAACAAATTCCGCATTTGCACATCACCAACCCTGAAGTCAAACGTAAAAAATCTATAATGCGAGCTGAAAAAAGAAAGGCCAATACACTTCCTCCAGTCCTCCAGAACTACGTCGGGTTGCTCTATCGCAAATTCAAACAGACTATAGAAACTGGGCTAGAGGCATCAAAGCCAAATTATATCAGGATGATGGGGAAAACATGCTAGTAGCCCTAGCCTCAAAAAATTTAGCCCGCTCATGGCATGCTATAAACCAAATAACATCAGGTCATCAAGTGGCAATCCAAACAAATGATGTCTCGGAGAACACGTGGGTTTGTTATTATTCTAACCAATTCACAAGTGACCAAGCACCTTCATCTGTCTCACTTTTAAAGCACGACACTGCATTTAATCTACGCTTCACTAAAGAAGATTTAGAGCTCTTAATCAAACAGGCCAGTAATTCCAGGGCCCCTGGCCCGGACGGGCTGTCTAACATGCAGCTGAAACAATTCCCGGAGATTTGGGCCGACATATTATTCCTTATGTTTAAAACAATCATCAAATCTCAAAAAATCCCTATATCTTGGAAACAGTCGATCCTCATACCGATCTACAAAAAAGGCGATCGTGCTTGTCCTGCAAGCTATAGACCCATCTCATTATTGGATGTAACGGGAAAGATCTTTTGTCGACTCATTTTACGAGAGTTAAATAAGTGGACCAAAAACCACTTGAGACGGGATCCTTTTCAATCTGGCTTCGTCAGTGACCTGGGAACAATTCCCAACATCATTACCATCAATATGTTGAGAGCACAATATTTAACTAAGAAACAGACTTTATATTTTGCATTTATAGATTTCCGGGCCGCATTTGATTCAATAGATCGAACGCTACTTTTCGACAAACTAAAAAAATGTGGTTGCCCTAGCTCCATTTTGGCGTTAATCATTCAATTACATACGGATACTTCTATGCGAGTCCGTCTCACACGGGAAGGTTTACTATCGACATCCTTTCGAACGTCTGTTGGACTCAAGCAGGGATGTATATTAGCATCTATTCTGTTTAATCTGTTTATATTAGACTTAGGCCTATGCTTCCGAGATATTATTAACGATGCCCCGGAATTGGGTGGCCAACGCATCTCGTGGCTGCTCTATGCAGATGATTTGGTCTTACTTTCACAGACACCAAAGGGCTTGCAGAATGTGTTGACCGCCCTTTCACACTATGTAGACTTAAACCATCTTACAGTAAACCTGTCCAAATCTCAGATCATGGTATGCAAGCCTCAGGGTAAACGTAGAACTCATAATGGACCGTGGTTTTTGCAGCGCCAAACCATGGAAATTGTCTCGAATTTCAAGTACTTGGGAGTGAGCATACAAAATACTGGCACCCAAGCCGCCGCTACATACATGCTAGATACAAAATTGCTGACTCTCATATCACAAGCGAAAATCCTTGTATTTAAGTACGGAAAATTTACATTAAAACACATTCTGATGTTCTACGAACAAAAGGTGACGCCCGTTTTGCTCTATGGTGTGGAGTCAAAATTGTATTCCAATGACAACTCATGGAATAACCTTGAAGCCTCCTTCTGGAAAAAGGTGCTGCGACTTCCAAATTGCGTACCTTTGCCCCTTCTAAGATTTGAATTGGGTTTGAACTCACTACATAGTAGAGTGAAATGGAGAATGTGTGCTTTTTTTCGAAAAAGTTTGCTTGGAATTACTGATGTTAACATTCTGAGCACAGTAGCTCGCCAACTATCTGGATCGTCTGCTCCCTTTCCAATGAAATGGCGAAACACGGTAATAGACACATTAGCTAAAGCTGACATCTCCTTACAATTCCTCATAGAAAACCCAAGTGGTGCAAAGAAAAAACTTTTTTGCTGGGATTGGATTGTAAATTACGAGTTATGTGCAAAGTACAAAGACTTTGCCCCTAACCTCTTTTGCCCTAAACGTCTAGGACAAACGGCCGGATATTTGCTGAAATGTCCTTCAGCTAACATTCGTAATAAATTTTTAAGAATGAGGCTAAATTTATGGCTAACGAGAGAGATCATGGTTAGGCGTAAAACTATTCATGTGGAGCTCAAATTTTGCCGTTTTTGCAAAAACCGACATGTGAAAGAAACGTTGCCACATCTCATTGTATCATGCCCACATTTGCATGTTATTCGAGAAAAACACTTTAAGGATCTTCTGAATCTGTATATGGAGAAGGATGAAAATGAAATTTGGAGTATTTTATTCAATAGCACTAGATTCTCAATCATGAAAGCTATCGTGCATTTTTTAGAAAATGTTTTACATGATGAGATATTGTTAGATGTATAAAGTATAGTCTCATCCAAAATCCAGTTTCGAATTGCGGAAATCGCAGATTTTTATAGTGGTAATTGTGCTTGATTTTATCATGGTTACTTTAAGCATTTTATCTGTTTGATTTGATAAATTTTATCACTGGTTCGAACGTTTTAGAAAATGTAATAATCATATGTATTGTTAATTCCTTTTCGCTATTATGTAATCATGTTGTCACGATAATCATATTTTCCAAGAATTTTGAAAAGTTGATGTAATCAGCTATGACAAAATAAAAAAAAATAAATAAAAAAAAAAAAACTCAGCTAAGTGGTGGATGCAGGTGGGATCAGTGCTCTGATTCTTCTAGACCTGTAGGCAAAATATGACACCATAGACCACATCCTCCTGCTTTCTCTCCTATCTCAAATTGGCATCTCCGGCCAGGTACTATCTTGGTTCTCCTCTTTTCTGACTGATCGCACTCAGGTGCTCTCTATGGCTTCTTTTCTTTCGGGCCCCTGCTGCCTAACATGCAGTGTTCCACAGGAATCCGCCTGGTCCCCCGCTTTGTTCAACATTTTTATATGGCCATTGATCTGTCTGATTTGCTTCCTCGGCATCAGGTTCTATTCGTATGCCGACGACACCCAGATCCTGATACGTTTAGATCTTGATCGGACTGAGGTGCCTGACTGCCGTGGACGAGTGGATAGGTCGTAATTGGTTGAAAATTAATGGGGATAAGACGGAGGTGCTGGTGGTAGGTGCGCCCCCTGATCCTACTCTCTGGGTGTCCTTGTTCTGGCCGCCTTCACTTGGTGTCCTTCCTATCCCTGTGTCCAAGGTCAGGAATCTGGGAGTAATCCTTTCCTCTTCTCTTTCATGAAAGAACAAGTGTCTGCTGTCTGTAAAGCCGGTCACTTCCACTTGAAAAGCTTAAAGTATCTCTCTCTGATACCTGTGACTCTTCATCCGCCTGTGGTGGCTGCCCTGTTGCTGAGCAGACTTGATTATTGTAACTCTGTCTGGGTCAGCCCAAAGGCACCATCCAGTGATTGCAGCGTCTTCAGAATCTAGCCGCCTGGGTGGCCTGGGGTCCCGCTTTGGGACCTAGAACTCCCCTGTGCTGCGCACCTTCCACCGGCTCCCTGTTATACAGCGGATTAGGTTTAATGCCCTGTGCATTGTTCACAGGGCGCTGCATGTGCAGGGTGCCGAGTACCTCCAATCCAAATTTACTCGTTGCCTCCCTGCCCGTCATCTTCGCTCAGCTGCGGCCGGCCTTCTGGTGATCCAGAGTTTCTGCAGATCTCGTATTGAAGGTCGTGCCTTTTTGGTTGTTGCCGCTCAAATGTGGAATGACCTGCAAGGGACAGTTAAGAATGTATCTAATCCCTTACAGTTTAGGAGAACACTCAAAACCATTCTGTTCTAGGTCTCTCGCTGTTTTTGCCGACCAACTCTGCAGCCTTCCGCCTCTCTAGCGCCAAGATACCTCCGGGTGAACATTGCACTCTATAAGTTACTATAACATAACATAACATAACATAACATAACATAACATATAGACAGAATGGAGGGGAACAAATGGGTCAACGAAGAAGAAATGGAAGGGGCGGACATGGTCTTCATTGACGGGTCTTCAATTATAGACCCTGATACTGGAGGGAGACATAGTGGGGCTGCTATAGTTTGCTACAAGAACGGTGAGTATGTAATAGCACCCCAGTAGAGGTTATCATTATTGAGCACAGGCAGCAGAGTAGGTAGTAGGTGGCCATGTTAGCTGCATGCCCTTCCGTCATGTTCAATGCACTTAATGTATTTTCAGATTCAGCTTAAATTACGGCAACAATACATTCGGGACTAGCACATTGGGAGAGGAGGGGGGTTCAGGAGAAGTGACAGGTCTCTGGTAAAGCATGCTGAGTTACTCTGGTGACTGAGTCATTGAAACTACCAGTGGAGGTGGGCATAATAAAATGTGCCACCCATGCACGGGAGCAGGACCTGATATCTTTAGGGAACGAGATAGCCGACAGCAGCAAAAGAAGCATCCTATTTACCCGCAGGGCCACGACTGTATCCAGGGACAAAGGAAATAATGAAAATAATGATAAGCAAAAAGGAAAGGAGAACAGGTCAGGAGCAAGAAAAGGGGAAAGCTTTTAACACAATACCAATTGTACAGATAATAGAGTTGCAAAGAGAGGCCCCGCCGGAAGAAAATGATTTGTGTATACAAAGAGGTTGCTGTCTCACCCACCGACTTGATATGGAGACAGAACAGCACAGGGAAACCGGTGATGCCAAAGAGGTTAAGTGTAGCACTAGAGCAGCTGCACTTTTCTGCCCATGTGTCCAAAGAACACAGCGGCAGAAATTAGCAAAGGATGGTATGTTCCAATTCTACATGAGTGAGGGACAGAGTTTAAGGGGAATTCTGTGGTGTTTTTTGAGGGCATCATGTACGCAGACAACAGATTCAAAATTCAAAACAAAGTAATTTTTAACTGAAATGTCAGGATGGTAGAAGGCCTAACTTGCCCTATGCTAAGGTGGGATTTCCCTACCTGATCGAAACTAAGGTAAGTCTGAGTCAGAGTTCAACTTAAAAGTCTGTGTCCTAAAGCTATGCTTGCCCTCCCGACAAAGGCTCCTCCTGACTGAGCCTGACCGAGCATTGGCCGTGCTCAGTGTATTCCAGTGTATGAGCGATTTAGGTAAGGCGCCTCTACCCTTCCTAGTCACCCCCTCACTCGCTAACTCTCCCCCTTCTCTCGTCTTTGCATACTGCGCGCTGCCTGCGGCCCGCCCGCCACCCTCCTTAGCCAAGTGTCGCCTCCTTTCGTCCACACGAACCAACCACGTGACTCCTGCGGAAGGTCAACAATCACTGCCAAACAGTGTGCACGTCGACTCTAACACAGCTCCGGCTGCAGTCCCTGCTATGGAGGTACCTCCAACCTCAAACATTCTCACTCGCATGTAACATGAAACTCTCGCTCTACTGTTGCTCCGGCAAGCAAAGTATCCCTATGTTACTCTGTACTGCACCTAACGATTGCTTCTACACTGGATATGTAAGCATGCTGAATATATGCTGAGCAAATATTTCATGATTGTACGATATGCCTCCCAACTATGTGTACTTAGCCAGTGAAGACTTAGCCGCCTCTACCTGCAATTTATCTATGCTCTGCCCACACTTCAGCGCTCAGGCACAACGCCCAATACCTGCGTCATACTGGCTGAACCCTTCCATCCTAGTTGCTAACTTGCCGGCATTACACCATTAGTGAAAGCCTAGCTCTGTCACATGTGCATGCAGCTGCATGTCTCTTCTGAATACTTGATGGGCTATTGTGTACCCATGTCTGATTACAACGTTCATCATCATAAGTTATAAGTGCCTGTATCTGAACTGACTGTTGTCTACCTGCCACTAATGTATATGAATACGCGGACAATGTCCTCTGTGTCCTCTATCTAGGGGTGATATTCTTTGTTGGTACAGCACTGCTATTGTATGGCAAGTGCCATAATGTCAGCCTGCACCATTGTTACTGCTCATGCACAAGTATTGAAATCAAGCCTTTACTCCTTCACTTATTTGAATGTGGCTAGTGCCTACCCTTGCTTGACTGAATTGCTCCGCCATGATCTCTGCCTCGCTATTGTTTAGATCGAATTTGCTCACCAGGTAATTGCCTGATGCTCAACTGCCGGCACCACACACTCCCATGCGGCCTGAGTCCTCTGTGCTGCACCTCACCTCCAAGGAACTATCCTGACTCATTCTGCCTAGAGAGAGCCCATTCTTGTATCGGCCTAGGCCTGATTACCTATCCTAAGTGATAGGCTAACCATCCTCACTTCCAAACACGCTTGATACAGCGACTTAGCATGTTCCCCCTGGCCACTAGCCAGCTTGCATGTCTCCTACTTCTTATAAATAACATCCGACTGCTCAGCATGTCGCTGCACTCGCCTGTAACGCTCACCTGACTCCCACGGAGGCGCAGGCCTGGTTTGGAGTGCTGTTGCCTCTTCTATGGTGAAGCGCAGGACTCGGAAGATGGACAGGACCGGACCCTCAAATCTGGCTTGTCTGACTCGCAGAAATATCTTTCTGTGTGTGAAAAGGGCGTATTAACAATCTGCGGGATAATGTGTAAGCCTCCCACTCCCTTCTCACCCTCCACGAAACCCTTCTGCGATTCCCCGTGAAGTCTCACCTTAGTGTCTGAAAGGACGAGCTCTCCATCCTGCTTCTGATGCAGGGGCGCGTTGTAATCCAGTTACTTCACTGGATCATGGATTGTAGAGAGTTCAAGTTTGCTTGACCTTCTGGTAAAGTACTGTGAGAATTCTGTTTATAAGTATGAGCCCGAAATAATAATTGTCCGTTGTCTCTATTTCAGGTGCAGAACAAAGATTCCGAGATGAGCAATGGAACCGACGAAGGAAACTCAGGTGAGTTGTTTGATGAGAGGTTCCTTTAGTGTCCTTGCATTAATGCACTAATGCTTGTGTCTTTTTTCCCCATAGGGGTCGAGGTTCGGAAATGCCGGAGATATGGCACCGACCCGAAGTGAGAGGTGCAATTCCAGTAGATATCAGGTAAGTCTTTAATGAGCGTTCAGGTAATGTCTTAGCATTCGCTCACTAACGCTGATGTCTCTTTTTTCCCCTTAGGGGCCGGGGTCCGGAAATGCCAGGATGCGGCACCGACCCAAAATGAAGTGGGAATGACCCAACAGGTAAGTCTTATGATGGCAACTTAAGGTTTTCTTATTCTCTTCCCTAGCTCACCTTTGTTCTTGTCTTTTTCTCCCTAGGCGCTGAAATGTGGCTGCGGATCCAGATGGTCGCTGATGAACATGGAGGCGCCTAGTAAAGGTGAGTGGAATGCGGCGCTGCAGCGATCGATGCGATGTGCTTTTAAAATGAATGTGTTCCTTTTCAGGATCGTCAGCGAAATGTCTCCGGAATGCGGGTTTAGCAGGTAAGGACTCTTCTTTCTCTTCTCCCTTTGCAGGTGTTCCAGGATGCTGGCGGGCGTGGCAGAAGTCAGGATGCAGGAGCCGACACGGTGAGCGTCCAGCTGCTAGATGCAGAACAACGCGAAGCGTGAGTTGCTGCTTGGGCGTGGCTTAAATAGCCTTCAAAGTAGTTCCAGGTATGTATCCTTCCTCTTAGGTATGTATTCTTCCTCCGGCCACACCCGTGTGGTTAAGTAGTCCTCAAAGATAAAGTAGTCCCATTCAGGCCTCTAGATGGCCCGGATGTTGCAGCATGGTCTGCATCAGGTAAGTTTACACCAAGCACCTTTAAACACAGTCATCTTTTATGAGCCTGGCGCCTATAGTGCCAGGACTGTTGTCCAATATGAGCCTGGCGCCAAAGGCACCAGGACTGAGACCAAAGGGCCCCTACTTGGGGCTGCTGAGACTTCCCTCGGGGACATGTCTGCTTCTGGGGTAGCTGGGCCTGGTCTGGCTCCTTGGAGGTAGGCATCATGACAGTACCCCCTCCCAAGGTTGTTCTCTCCGGGGGTTTTGGCTTGTTTGGGAATTTTCGGTGGAATTTTTGTATTAATCGCGGCGCGTGTACATGGTCGCTTGGTTCCCAAGATCTCTCCTGAGGTCCATACCCCTTCCAATCAACTAGATAGAAGAGGTTTGACTTTAACACCTTGGAATCCAATATGTCTTTAACTTCAAATTCTAATTTCCCATCAATCTGAATTGGTTCTGGTGGTTTGATCAGTCTGGTTCCTGGTTGCACCGGTTTCAACAGTGAGGCGTGAAAAACGGGATGAATTTGCATGTTCGCTGGTAGATCGAGTTTAAAGGCCACCGGGTTGATTATAGCTTTGATGGGATAGGGTCCTATATATCTGGGGTTGAAAGTCTGCGGTCCTTTGAGAGGTAAATGTCTAGTTGCTAGCCACACCTGGTCCCCTATTTGGTACGGAGGTGCTTCACTTCGATGTAAATCAGCATTTTCTTTGTACTTTCTCTTGGCTTGCTGAAGATGATTCGTAGCTTCTTTGAAAGCTCGGGTTATCGTGGAATGCAAATGATCTACCGCGGGCATTTCCAGGTTTTGAGGAGGGTCCAGGTCTGAGGTTCGAGGATGATGACGACCATACAAGGTGTAAAAAGGGGTTTGTCCTGTTCCAGAATGCACAGAATTGTCATATGCATATTCTGCGATCCAAAGAATGTCTTTCCAATTGCATTCAGATTGGTGCAACATACACCGAAGATATTGTTCAAGGGTTTGGTTAGTTCTCTCGGTTTGGCCATCGGTTTGGGGATGGTGACTGGTGGGTAGTCGTACATCAATTTGCGCCAGTTGACATTTCCTCCAAAAATGGGAAATAAACTGGCTTCCTCGATCTGAGACTAATATGGATGGAAAACCATGCATACGAACTATGTTCTCCAGAAATTCCTTGGCCAAGATGGAGGCTCAGGGGTAACCCTTTTAAAGGGATAAAATGGGCCATTTTAGAGAAGAGATCCACAATCACCAAGATAGTGTTGTATCCATAACAAGGAGGCAGGTCGGTAATAAAGTCCATCGACAAGGTGTGCCAAGGTGCTGGTGGAATATCCAAAGGCTGTAGAAGACCGGCTGGTCTTTTCTTTTGACCTTTTATTTTGGGCGCAAACTCCGCAAGACATCACAAAAGATTTTATGTCTTTTCTCCAGGATGGCCACCAGAATTGTCGTTTGATCTTTTCCTCAGTTTTAGCGATACCAGGATGTCCTTCTATTAATGTATGATAATGGGCAATAACGAGTTCTTGCAGTTCTTTGTTAGGCAGAAATAATCGCCCCTGGAAGTACGGGAAATCGTTATTAACGGGAAAGTGTGACCCCTTTTGGCTCCATTCTTGTAAGGCTGTGGAGTCTAATAGTTGTTTAACTCGAGTTTGAACGTCCTCAATAGTTTGTAAAGAGGTCAAACCCAAAATTCTCTGTTCAGGTATAATCGGTACAGGTTTTAAGCTCGAATTTGTTTCTTCCATCCCAATCCGTGATAAAGCGTCCGCTTTGTCATTCTTGCAACCAGGGCGATATGTGATTACAAAATCAAATTCCGCAAAGAATAAAGTCCATCGGAGTTGACGTGATGATTGGGCTTTGGCCGTCTTTAAATATTGCAAATTTCTGTGATCTGTAATCACAGTGATGGTGTGTCTTGCGCCGAGGAGGTAATGACGCCAAGCTTTGAAGGCGGACTTAATAGCTAGTAACTCCTTGTCGGTGATTGCGTAATTAATTTCAGGAGCCGAGAATTTTCTGGACCAAAAGGCTACAGGGTGTAGTTGGTTAGTTATTGGATCCCTTTGAGACAGGACAGCTCCCATGGCTAAGATGGATGCGTCGGTTTCAACAATGTAAGGGAGATCTGGGCGTGGATGCTTCAACACCGGTGCGGAGGTGAATTTAGTCTTTAGGTCTTGAAAGGCCTGTTCTGCCTCATGAGTCCATTCGAAGTGTTCATTTTTCCGTAAGAGAACTGTGATGGGTTGGACCACTCGAGAAAATTCCGGGATGAATCTTCGATAAAAATTGGCAAAACCAAGCATGCTCTGAACTCCCTTCACAGAGCTAGGAGATGGCCATTTGAGGATGGCGTCCACCTTTCGCGAGTCCATTCGGACTCCTTTAGGTGTCAGGATGAATCAGAGAAACTCGACTTCTGTGGTATGAAAAACGCATTTTTCGAGTTTTGCAAACAGTTTGTGCTGGCGCAATTTTTCAAGAACTGCCCTGACATGTTTTCTGTGATCGGATTCCGAAGAGGAGTACACCAGGATGTTGTCGATATATACGATGACACAAACATCGATAAGTTCCCGAAGAACACCATTCATAAAGTATTGAAACGCGGCAGGTGCGTTGCACAATCCGAAGGGCATCACCTGATAGTCAAAGAGCCCATATTTGGTGCGGAATGCAGTCTTCCATTCGTCGCCGCCTTTTATACGCACCAGGTGATGAGCTCCTCTGAGATCTAACTTGGTGTACATACAAGCATCTTTTACCTGGTCGAGAAGTTCAGGGATCAGAGGCAGAGGATAACTATTCTTAATCGTTATTTGATTTAGGGCGCGGTAGTCAATACATGTTCTAAGGTCGCCTTCTTTTTTCGGCACGAAGAACAGAGCTGAGGAAACAGGAGACTTTGACGGGCGAATAAAACCATTGGCAAGGTACTGATCTAAATACTGACGCAAATGAAGGTTCTCAGGTTCAGTAAGAGCATAAATCCTACTACAAGGCGGTTGAGCATTGGGTACCCGATCGATTTGACAATCGTACGACCGGTGGGGAGGTAACGTGTTGGCCTGTTCTTTTTGGAAAACGTCTTGGAATTCTTGGTACTCAGCCGGTAGTTGTATAGTGGCGGAAGTTACTGAGGCCAGGCCCATATTTGGATTTCTTGGATAACAAGTTTGTTCACAATCAGGAAAGGTTATTCTCTTTGCTCGCCAGTCTATTCGAGGATTATTTGTTTCTAACCAAGAAATTCCTAGAATTACTTGAAACTGTGGGGCCTTGATTACGTCAAACACAATAGCTTCCCGATGTCCATCCTGACCCACTAGTGTCACTTCTGTAGTGGAATGAGTTACCGGCCCTGAGGCTATTTCGGTTCCATCAACTGTAGTAATGACATCCTTGTTAGTTTTCGGACGGAGAGGAAGATTAATCCTGGAGGCCAATTCACGATCTACATAGTTTTCAATAGCTCCACTGTCGATGTATGCGTTTATAGCATGCAACCGCCGAGGCTGTTTCGGATCCACGAGGACCATTGGCATGATGAAATGCGAGGTCAAAGAGTTTGTTTTCAAGCTCGGCAAGCTGACCTCTACGCTTGTCGGGCTTGGTCGTTTCCCGAATCAGGTTCTGTTAAATTGTTGTCAGTGGCTCCAACCACCTTCCTAGGTGGTTTTACCGGACAATCTCGTAGAAAGTGACCAGAAGCCCCGCAATAGAGACATAATTGCTTTTGCCGCCTTCTCTCCTGTTCCTTCTGCGTTAACGGTCCTTTAACTCCACCGATTTGCATAGGTTCTGAAACGTCGGTACTCTTGGGGTTAGCGTGAGTTTTGATCAACTCTGGTTTCAAACTTGGATCGATCTGCTTTTCTATTCTGAAGTCTGTGATCAAGTTGGACCACAAGGTCTATGTACTCCGCGCAGACTTGGGGTGGATTTACTATTTGGGCTAGCACGTCTTTAAGGTCTCCGCGCAGACCTCGATGAAATAATGTGATCCTTTTATTCTCTGGCCACCCAGTTTCCACAACCAACCTATTAAAGGTGGCGATGTAAGATAAGAGATCCTGGTTACCTTGTCGTAAGGATAGCAGTTCGTTGTCTAGGGCCTGTCCCTGAGAGTGTCGAGCGAATAATCTTTCCATGCTTGCCTGGAAGCCTTGAAAATCCTGGAGAATTGGGTCATCTTGATTTACCAAAGGAACTGACCAATCGGCAGCACTGCCGCTGAGATAAGATAATACAAAAGCTACCTTGGTCTGGTCCTTAGGGAAGGCCCCAGGTCTGCATAGGAAGTGTAAGCGACATTGGTTCATAAAAACGGCATATTTCTTGGGGTCCCCAGCAAAACGTTCAGGCGGGGCCAAAGGCATGTTTCCAGGTAGATTGATTTGTACCGGGTTATTCGAAATCATAGAAGTGGGATTACCCCCGGAACTAGGTAAAGGAGTTTGTCCTGCCTGACCTTGCAACAACTGTTTGGCCAGGTCATCAGTTCTCTTTTGAGTGCGTTAGTCTCCTGGCGGGCGGAGTGTACTTCTGCCCGTAATTCCCTCAAAAGCTGGGCCAGCTGGTCTGTCTCGGAAGTTTCCATAGCGCCCGGGTGGGAAATTGTAGGTAGGCTTCGCGTTCTGTAACGCTCACCTGACTCCCACGGAGGCGCAGGCCTGGTTTGGAGTGCTGTTGCCTCTTCTATGGTGAAGCTCAGGACTCGGAAGATGGATAGGACCGGACCCTCAAATCTGGCTTGTCTGACTCGCAGAAATATCCTTCTGCGTGTGAAAAGGGAGTATTAACAATCTGCAGGATAATGTGTAAGCCTCCCACTCCCTTCTCACCCTCCACGAAACCCTTCTGCGATCCCCCGTGAAGTCTCACCTTAGGGTCTGAAAGGACGAGCTCTCCATCCTGCTTCTGATGCAGGGGCGCGTTGTAATCCAGTGACTTCACTGGATCATGGATTGTAGAGAGTTCAAATTTGCTTGACCTTCCGGTAAAGTACTGTGAGAATTCTGTTTATATGAGCCCGAAATAATAATTGTCCGTTGTCTCTATTTCAGGTGCAGAACAAAGATTCGAAGATTAGCAATGGAACCGATGAAGGAAACTCGGGTGAGTTGTTTGATGAGAGGTTCCTTTAGTGTCCTTGCATTAATGCAATAATGCTTGTCTTTTTTTCCCCATAGGGGCCGGGGTTCGGAAATGCCGGAGATATGGCACCGACCCGAAGTGAGAGGTGCAATTCTAGTAGATATCAGGTAAGTCTTTAATGAGCGTTCAGGTAATGTCTTAGCATTCGCTCACTAACGCTGATGTCTCTTTTTTTTCCCCCCTTAGGGGCTGGGGTCCGGAATTGCCAGGATGCGGCACCGACCCGAAATGAAGTGGGAATGACCCAACAGGTAAGTCTTATGATGGCAACTTAAGGTTTTCTTATTCTCTTCCCTAGCTCACCTTTGTTCTTGTCTTTTTCTCCCTAGGCGCTGAAATGTGGCTGCGGATCCAGATGGTCGCTGATGAACATGGAGGCGCCTAGTAAAGGTGAGTGGAATGCGGCGCTGCAGCGATCGATGCAATGTGCTTTTAAAATGAATGTGTTCCTTTTCAGGATCGTCGGCGAAATGTCTCCGGAATGCGGGTTTTAGCAGGTAAGGACTCTTCTTTCTCCTATTCTCTTCTCCCTTTGCAGGTGTTCCAGGATGCTGGCGGGCGTGGCAGAAGTCAGGATGCAGGAGCCGACACGGTGAGCGTCCAGCTGCTAGATGCAGAACAACGCGAAGCGTGAGTTGCTGCTTGGGCGTGGCTTAAATAGCCTTCAAAGTAGTTCCAGGTATGTATCCTTCCTCTCAGGTACGTATTCTTCCTCCGGCCACACCCGTGTGGTTAAGTAGTCCCCAAAGATAAAGTAGTCCCATTCAGGCCTCTAGATGGCCCAGATGTTGCAGCATGGTCTGCATCAGGTAAGTTTACACCAAGCACCTTTAAACACAAAGTCATCTTTTATGAGCCTGGTGCCAAAGGCGCCAGGACTGAGTCCAAAGGGCCCCTACTTGGGGCTGCTGAGACTTCCTTCGGGGACATGTCTGCCTCTGGGGTAGCTGGCCTGGTCTGGCTCCTTGGAGGT
Organism: Ambystoma mexicanum; assembly: GCF_040938575.1. NCBI lineage: Eukaryota > Metazoa > Chordata > Amphibia > Caudata > Ambystomatidae > Ambystoma > Ambystoma mexicanum. Next base: position 858,505,935 of record NC_090931.1, on the reverse strand, counting down.
AGGCATCATGACATCGCCCACCACAATGTGCTCATCTATTCCACACAATAAGCCATTGAGTAGTTTACCTCTAGATATAAACGACTCACTTCTGACACCACCTACCAGCCTCCCCTGCCATACTATGGACAGAAATTTAAGACTCGGAGCTAAGCTAGCTAAAATCTATGAGCCACCTGCCCATTCTCTGCCCACCATACAGAGAGACTAAGAACCAAGACAGCTTGGCCTCGCCAAACTACCCCAAAACCTGACCTTCCTCAGAATCCCGGCCCCAAACCGCCACACAGTCCCACAAACCAGAACAAACTTGAAACTACACAAGCTCACCACCATACTACAACCACTGAGGGTCCCCAGATTAAGGGAGCCTTAATCAATGCTAGATCGCTAGTAGCTCGTGTAACAGAAATTGCAGATTTGATCCTTAAAGAAGACCTTGAGCTCCTTGCCATCACTGGGACCTGGCTACAGCCGGCAGCCGGCCCTATGCTCACACTAGCAGTCCCAGATAATTACTCGATCTTGAGACAAGACGGCCCCAACTCCAAAGGAGGGGGCATTACTATTATCCATAAATGTAGTCTCACTATGAGATTAGCGACCCCCATTAACGTCCTCTCATGCAAATTCCTTTCTGTTAAAGTTCCACTCACTAATGCCCAAACCCTTAACATCCATTTGATCTATCGCTCCCCAGGCCCAATAGGTACATTTCATGAGTATATTAACACCATCTTAGCCAGCAACCTTAAAGGTTCCACTCAAGTACTCACCCTTGGGGACTTCAATATGGGCTTCAATGACCCATCAGACCAGCTTGCCAGTACCACACTTAATACCCTTTCTGAACTAGGAAGAAGTATGGAACCCACACATGCCAAAGGCAGAATACTCGATTGGGTGGCTGATTACAATTGTCTAGCTAACATTACCGCAATTTCACCTTTAGCATGGACTGACCATCATCTGGTATCGTTCTTGCTCTCTACTACCCGACCCCCACCCCTGCTGGTCAGCAGGGCCCCACCTACTCTTACGAGAACTAAAGAGTATCACTGTGGAGAGACTTATCCCGAACCTAATCCCCACACTTAACACACTCCCTGACAACTTTTATCCTGAGACCTTGGTCGAAGAATATCATAAAATTGTCCACCTCGTTGGACCTAATCGCCCCTCTTAAACTTAGATCAAGTAAGCCCAAACCGCATCTCAATAAATGGTGTACACCATTCCTTAAAAACTTAAGGCAGCAAAAAAACTGCGAGGCCACCTGGAAGAAACTCCCTTCAGCAGATACACTAAACTTGTAGCCCTCTACAAAAAAGAAATTTGCCTAGCTAAACGAACCTCTTCCGACTCCCGTATATCCCAAGCCAAATCAAATATGAAGGAGTTATTCTCCATCCTCAAAGAATTAGAGACCCCTCTAGCTTCACCCGCTACTTGCACTAAAGATAAAAACTGGTGCTCTGAGATCCAAAATGCCCTAGCTAACAAGATTGCTACATTACAAAACAAAATCTCCCGTAAAAAAGCCTCCTTGAATGACCCCCTCCCAACCTACTGAGAAGCCTAAGATAATCGAAACCACCCGCTTTAACTTCTCCAAAGTTACCATACTCGAAGTAGAAAAAATCATCTTATCATTGAAACCCTCCAACTGACAGGGCGATCTGTGCCCTGCACAGCTCATTAAGGATGCTGCCGTGACCTCTCCCCTTTCATCACGAAGTTAATCAATGCCTCCTTCTCCACCAGCTCTATCCCTACCAATTTAAAACAATCCTGGGTACTCCCACTACTAAAAAAAACCTACACTTGACCCAGCCACGCCCACTAATTACAGACCTATTACAACCGTACCATTTCTTCTAAAAATTTTGGACAAGGTCGCCTATGTACAAATTCAAAAGTACTTGGAAGAACACCATCTACTAGGAGCCAGACAATCAGGCTTCCGTCCCCAACACGGGACTGAGACTGCTGTTATTGACCTTAAAACACAGGTCGATGAGTTTAGAGATAATGGCCAAGCTGCCTTACTCCTTCTAGACCTTTCTGCAACATTTGACCTGGTCGACCATTCCGTCCTATGCACCCACCTGAACACTTCAGCTCGCTTCTCTGAGGCCATCACCTGGATAAGATCATTCCTTAACAGTAGAACTGTGAGGGTTTTTTCACCCACAGCAGCAGACCCTATACCCATCACTTGCAGTGTGCCACAGGGCTCCTGTGTTTCGCCAACACTGTACATTATATTTACTAAGCCCCTTTTCGATGATCTGGATCATCTCGGTATCACCTACACCAACTACGCAGATGAAACCCAGATCCTCCTTCCGCTTTCTGGGGATTACGGAAAGGATTTGGCCTTGGTGAATAGAGTGTACATCATCCAAGCATGGATGGCCACAAATGTCCAATGCCTGAATGATGATAAAACTGAACTTATCATCCTGGGCACTACAGCTAGTTTAAAGAAATTGGGACCTGCCTATTCTTCTTTCACTATTGATGGCAACAGCATCAAAGTAGGACAAGAGGTCAAAACGCTAGGCTTTCATTTGGACTCGAACGTCTCGTTCAACAGACAAGTGAACTCCTTAGCTTCTTCCACTGCTTACACGTGTAATCTGATCCGTGCAGCCAAACCCTTTCTGTCTCACCAGCTGCCTGACCCTCGCTAGAGCCCTCCTATTGTCCCGTCTGGACTATTGCAATCCTCTGTGTCTTGTGTCCTCCAAAGCTACCACCAGCAAAATACAAACTCTTCAAAACAATGCTCTTAGAGCGGCATCGGGCATCACCAGAAGAGATCATATCACCTCACATAGCCAACAGAATAACTGGCTCTCTATCAAAGACAAAATTCTCCTAAAAACCTTGTCACTTACTCACAAATCTCTCAATAATGCTGCCCCGATTTATTTGACAGATTTCACAGACAGACCTCCCTGAGACCTACTACAACAGTCTATAAAGACTGCCTCTCTGTCCCTTATTTTAAAGAGTTCCACCATAGGGGCAACAGCTTCCCAGTGAAAGCAGCTAAACTGTGGAATTCCCCACCCCCAACTCTCAGAATGGACCTGCCTTATCAAAACTTCCAATCCAAGGTTGTTTTATGGTTGAAAACGTACTATATGCCTCCCAACTATGGTTGAAAACGTAGGCTCAAACACATCCAGGTGCGAAGTCCTCCGTATTCCATCACTTTGTACATTCTACACCCTCATGTGCTTACCTGTATATATGTATATAAGATTGCTACTAAGATTGCCCCAGCAGCTTCCCCTCAGATTTCAACCTTCCTTCCTGATAGGAATCCTTGTGTTAGTCTCTCCAGAAAGAGAGAAATTCTTTTAGCAAAGGTTGTTCTTTTCAAATCAGCTCTCTATAAATCTACAGTCCTTCATAGCCCATCGGTGATGACAATGATGGAAACGCCATCACAAAAATTCATTGTTTTGGGCATGCGGAACATGCAGCATAAAACATCTCTATGAAGGGGACAGGCACCTAACTATTCTGCCTATACCCCAACCATTCGTAGAAGGACTGAAAAATTTGCCAGGGGTTTCTCGAAGAAAACCCTGAAGGACATGAGATGTTGCCTAATGTGTTGTCTAAACAATGGTACTGATCCGGCCTCTGAAGCAGACTCTTCAAGGAGTGTCAGAACTACAACTCCCACGAGAAGCTGCCTCGTCTGGCCACACATCCAGGTTAGAGGAAAGACCTGTCAAAAGGCACAAGACAGAGAGCAGGCACACCATCTAAAAATGGTAAAACTGAAAGGAGGGCCATGTCGTTGACGGGACAAACCCAGGCAGTCCAGGAGCCTTTGTCTCCTTCACAGCAGGGACCTGGAGGCCTGGACTGCTCACTGGCCGCGACCAAACAGTCGTCATCAGGGAAAAAGACAAAGGACATATGAATATGCCTGTCTGCGGCCCAGTCCGCAGCGACTAAAAGCACATCCAATGCCGGGTTGTCATCAGATCGCCCACCACCAAAGGGTTCCCATAAACCAACGCAATCGTTAGTGACATGGTCGTCTTTGGCTTTGAAATCAGACCTGACAAGGGGTGAAAAATGTAAGGAAGTCATCGACAACTGGGACGTCATCGACAAAACGCAGACCGTGCTTGTCAACAAAATGCAAATCCTGCTTGTCGCCAACGTCTAAAGAATGGCACAGATCGTCGTCTGGACATGAATCGTCGACAACGCACTCATAACGACAAAGCAAAAACAATAGTCTTCCAGTGAAACTGTTTAGTGTTCTCGGAACACTCAAACCTATGGCTTCCGTCCAATCTACGGCGCAATCCACTGCTCTGGCAATGGAGGACCTTATCACACAAGAGTCTATACATGGAGGGGGCCATTCACCAGCCTCCCTTTCAAGAGGAAGCCATAGATCCTCCAGGGATGACCTCACAGATCCTAAAGAACACCCCACAGGGGGCATCTCCCATCACATACCCGGAGGTCAGGCCAGAGGAGATCCTCCAGCATGAAATCACGTCGGATTTTGAGGCACTAATGGACTCCAGTAGACACAGATTCTGACTCTGGGAAACTGTGGTGGGTGAACCACAATACAAACAGGAGAACGGAGGGCATTAGTACTACAAGTTCTCCCCCTCAGCCGGTTCCCTCAACAGCTTTTTTGGGACAGTCAGTGGGAGCCACCCCTACCCCCCCTCCTAAAATTGCCCCCCCTCCCGACATACCCCTTATTTATTTGTATTGCGCCGGTAGCTCTCGAGCTTCGGGGCGCAGAGACAAGAACACAAAGACAAAAAGTAAGACAAAACACGTAACACGAGACATTAAGGCTGCATAGGTAGGTGGGCAGGTTGTAGTACATGTATCACTTGAAGATTTGGGTTTTCAGTTGTTTGCGAAAGCGTTGTTAATTTGCTTCCATCCTTAACTGGCCAGGGAGGTTGTTCCAAAGGCCTGCTGCGGTCATAGGGAAGGATTTACCTGCCCCGTTTTTAAGTATGAAAGGAGCTACCACTATCAGACCTTGTTCGGCTGATCTTCGCTCTCTCGTAGGTTTGTATGGAATGATTTTAGTTTTCAGGTATGCAGTGGCTTTGCCAAAAATACATATATGCGTGAGGGATTTAATTTGGACTATCCAATTTTTAGCCAGTGAAGTTCCTTCCTGGCTTCACTGATGTGCTGATTCCTGGTTTTTTGCTTCATGATTCTCACTGCATTGTTTTGCAGAACTTAGTAGCTGTGGTAGCAGTTTTTATTAGCTCCTAGAATTAGGGCATTGCCATAGTCTAGGCGAGATAAGATGGTAGCTCTTGCGACCGTGGCACTATTTTCCTCAGATAAGTAGGGTCTTATGGCTTTTAGTAGGCGCAGGTGGTATGAGCACATTTTTTTAACATACAGGATTTGGGCATCTGATCCCAGGGATGCTTCTAGCATCATACACAAGGTTTTAACCTTGTTTAGGACCTTAATGTGGGTGTTTTTGATGGTGAAGGTGTTGTATGCAGTATGGAGCTTAGATCTGACAAGATTGGAGCCAAAGACCATAAGCTCTGTTTTTGTTGCCGTTTAGGCACATCCAATTTTGGTCCATCCATTGCTCTACCGCGTTGTAAACTAGGCTTAGTTTTTTGTTGTCCTTTTGATGGTCTCCACTTAGTTCAATTACCAGCTGAGTGTCATCAGCGCAATTGTTAAAGAATGTGCTGATTTTGTCGGACTATGCATAGAAACCTAAGGAAGAGGTTAAACAGGAGGGGGGACATGCTGGCACCTTGTGGGACTCCACAGGTGATTTCTTTTTCTATTGAGAATAGATTTCCCCAAATAACTCTAGATGTTCTCTTTTGTAGGAAAGACATGATCCAGCTTATTGCTTCATATGTGGGGGTGATGCCTTTTGGTTTATCAATAGATTTCAATATATTGAAGAGTTTGCTGGTGGAGTTGGCTGCCACTGAGATCTGTTTGTCATAGTACATCTTTTTTGCCTCAATTATTATAGGTTTTCTCACTGATTTTCCAAAGTGTTTTCTTGTCCGATGTGGGTTCTTTTTTTCCACTCATTTTCCCTTTTTCTTTTGAGTTTTCTGTTCGAGGAGTTCCTCTGTGAACCACTGATGTTTTTTGTCCTTGGGCCTAGAGGTTTTGGTTCGGAGTGGAGCTTCTAGGTCCACTAGGGCCTGTAGGTGGCTAAGTAAGTTGGATAGGGTGGCCTCGCATGTGTCTTCATTATTTCCCTGTTTCAAATGTGTCTAGACATTGCATCAGGTGCTCCTTGCTGATGTTTTTATAATTCTGCAGTGTTTTTTTAACAGGGAGGTTGGGAAGTTTGGGTTTTTGAGTGGGGTGGGAGATATGGAAGGTCACACTGTAGTGGTCCGACCATATACATGGGTCAGTTTTATATTCTTGGGATAAGAGGTTGTTGGTAACAACCCAATCTAGTAGATGACCATTGTCCATGGTGGGATTGGTGTTCATCACTTGATAGTCTGTTATTCAAGAGTTTCTCCAGTTTAATGGCCTCTTTGTCTTTGGGGTCTCCCCGTCACCGATTGAAATCTCCTAGGAGTAGAGTGGTGGTGTTGGGTCCTTTGATCATGTTGAGGTGGTGTGTTATTTCTTCATTAAAGTCGGGCATGGAGGTAGGTGGTCTGTAAACAACAATTAAGTTGAGGCCACTATTATTGGTTTGGAGGTGTTTAAGGTGGAGGATTTCAGTACCATTGCATTGTATTGTAGCCTGGAACAGTTGAATGGTGTCTTTGGCAATAACTGCCACACCACCCCCTTGTCCTGATTCTCTGTTGGTGTAGCCCTCGGGGACCGCTAGGTCGCAGGTGGGGCCGACTGGCTCTTTTAGCCAGGTCTCGGTGATGCACATGATATCAATATTTTCCACAGATATCTTATCATGAACGCTGATGGCGTGTTTGTTGAGGGAGCGTGTATTGCGAAGACAGATCCTTAGATCTGGGGGAGGATGGGAGGGCACTTTCTTATTGATGAAGGTCTGTGGTGTTCTTTTTTCACGTCTCTTAATTGCCAGCGATTCTGTGGCAGTAATATTTGTGTCAGGGCTAATTCTTTCGAGGATTGAGCCACAGGCGGCTTTGGCGAGCTTTGTGTTTTGGTAGTTGCGCAAGATGGTAGCAGCTATATCAAAGGATAGTTGCCCCATGGTTGTTTTTAATTAGCTGTGGTTCCTGAGCAGCTTGGTGTGCACGGGACACAGTGGACACCGTGGACGGCGAGGACCGGCGCAAGACAGGCTTGGCCCAGAAGCGCCGGCCCAGAAGCGCCGGCCCAGAAGCGCCGGCCCAGAAGCGCCGGCCCAGAAGCGCCGGCCCAGAAGCGCCGGCCCAGAAGCGCCGGCCCAGAAGCGCCTGACGTTCCTTTAAGAGGGATGTTGGTGCTTCTGGGAGTTGAAGTCCCAATGTCTTTCAGCCAATGGCAGAGGCTGAAACAGCCTTCTACTCACATGAGAGCTGTATTAAAGAGTAGTTTAACACGTGCTGAGAAGCGGCTGGCGTTTGCCTGAGGAACTGAACAACTCGGAGCCCCAGAGTCACCTCCCACCTTGAATGCTTAATAAACCCACAATCTTTACTGTCCCTACAAATGTTAAAGTTACAGAACCTTTTGGGATAACTTCACCCCAGGCTAACACCGCCACATTCAGGCCCCTTACAGGGTCTCCAGCAAGTGACCAGAGGAGGACAGAAACCACCTCTTCCACAGGCAGATAAAGGTTGAACATCCTGTCACTGAGAGCGAACAAGGCGACCTCATTCAACCCGTAGGTCGCCATTTCTGCCCTGGGCCCCGCCTCCACTCAGAGCAAGTCCACTGCGGGGTGACCAGGGAGTAGGGCAGTTGACGGATCCAGATCCAGACACTGACTCTAATGATACTGACTCCACCACCACACAATCGCCACACAGGGACAATACCCGAGATACATTGGAGAAAGGAAGTGCAGGAAATCCCCTGGGCTCTATAAGATGTAAGCTTGCAGAAGCCTGGAATGGTTACGGAATTTGGAATGTGACTGTCCTTCTGAAGGTTGTACTCCAGATCCTGGTGGGTGCATTGGGTCCACCACAATAAGGAAGTGGAGAAACAGTTGGAGTTCTATTCTGCGTGGGCTGGAGCTTGGCAGATATTGAAAAGTTTAAGAAAGGCCTGAGTGATCCCAGATTGGTGGGAACAAATAACTGCATCCGAAAAGTATCCAGGTAGAGAATTCTGTCGAATTAATGTAACCCGGGGTGAAAGTGCGCAGTCTTGCCCTGATATAAGAGGATCATTCACACCCAGGCATGGGGCAGGTAGAGAAAATCCTTCCCATGTTTCAGACAATAGAGGGCATAGGGTTACAAAGACCAGGTCTTGCATAGTAATACAGTGGATTCTCGCTACAGACTCCAGTGGAGTTATACCTCGCTGGAACCGAAGCACCAGGGCCAGTAAAAAAATGGTGCTGGTGCATTCAAATTTCTGAAACAGTTGTGTGAAGGACATTTCCATGGATGCCCTGAGATTTTGAGCAGTAGAGTAAACTTGTCAATATTGGACTAAGAAGACTAGTTTCTTCTAGACTTGTCCACCTGTCTAATGTACTCCCCTCTCCTGATACTGTTGCATATCCTGTAGGCCTTCTTCCTACTGTTAGGGAGAATACTCTGTCTAGGCTGAATTTCCTAACCTAGTGAGTCCCCCAGCAGCTTTGCTGGATTTCTGGAGTTTGTTTTTTTTCTCCTGCCAAGAGTGAGACTCTTTCTTTTTTTTTTTTTTTTTTTGTTTTTTTCCCACTCTTGGACATGATTTGTGGTGTTTCTTTGAATGTTAATGTGCTTTATGGGCTATGGGGTATTATACTCCATAGAGTCTCATGTGTTTTTTCCTATGTGCGTTACACAGCACCCTCCGTGCAGTAACACAGAGGTATCATAGTGACACCTCACCATAGACTCCATACCCTGGGACTGACTGTCTCCCAGGGCTTGTAAAGTCACCGTTGGCTTTACTAGTCCCAAATTACTAACAGAACCAGTACAAACCATCATATTATGGACGTACTGGTAGGGGCAATTCGATTACCCCTGGGTCTGTTCGCGGGGGCACTGTCCTGTCCCCCCTCGTCGAGTTTTGGTTGGTGGCAGTGGATGCTACTCTTTATATCCGCCCGCGAATATATCTCTATGGGATTTTCCCATTGTTCGAGGCTAATACTTTTTTAACATAGCCTCTAACATACCGCCAGTTTATTTAATATTAATTCACCGGTTGGTATTTTCTGCCAGAACTCGGTTTTAAAATGGCGTTTGTGTTCGCCTCTGTAACTCCAAGCCAAAGGTCGAGCCCTTTGTTCCACTTTTTGGCGGGCTTCTCCACAGAAGCCTCCAAAAGTGGTGCCACTCTGTCTGGGTACCACAGGTGGTGTGGGAGGGGGTTTAGGCACCCTGGACTGAGTTACCTTGGTAACTCAAGTCGCACTCCACCACTTAGCATGTTTGACAGCTAGGCTGAGTGAATGGGGGTGTGCTGCATAAAAGCAGGGCTTTTGGGACTGGAACTTCAGAAGTCGCCACAGGACCTGAAAATCCGACGAGGGAGAAGCTGAGCCGGCCTGCTACGATGACACCACCGGTGGAGCCCTGCTGAACCGATTCACCACTTCCCAACGACAGAGGAGATCTCCCGGCTGGAGAGTCTTCTTCCCCTGACTGGTGGGCACAACCAGTTTACCTTCCTTTTTTCGCATCCCAGGACGTCTTGTGGTCAAATTGCCCGTGCCAAGCACCCCGGCAACCGGATAGCCACTTACCACTGGACCGCGAATAAAAGGACCGCTCCTTTTAATTGAGAACTCCGCGGCTGGTTTCTTCCCTGGCAGTGCAACGGACTCCTGCTTTCCTCCCCGACGAGATCCTCTCTTCCTCCGGACGAAGCACCGACTTGCACCCGCTGCCAGGAACAACTGCCCCCGCTGGAGCGTTCTCACCATTTTAAGGTACTGTGTCCGCCAGGCCTCCCTTTCTAAAGATTGCTACAAGGTAACCATAATCCCTTAACCTTCTGGACTGGGCTGGCCTCCTTGACCATCTAACTGGTCCCCTTCTTTTTTTGGTCCAACTCTTTCTGAACTTATTGCGAGACTTTTGGGCACTTTGAACCGTGTGACCTTGGACACATTTCGACCGGAGCCTCTTCAAGTGGGTCCGGCCTTGTTAACTTTGACTTTACGGTTTTAACCTGCCTTCTCCTACTGTGTTTTTCTGAAAGTGTTGGGATCTGTTTCTATCTTTGCTCTGCCTTTCTCTCCCTTTTAAACCGATTGATTAGAGTGCCGTCTTTGTTAAGCGCTCACTGCTGTCTGAAAATAAGTGTTGCTTTACTTAAGACTTGTCTAACTAATCGTTGAAGGGAGTGTATATCTTTTAGTGCCCGTGTTTTTGAACTGCTTGATATTAGTGCCAGTGTGTTTAAGTAGATGTGTTTTTAAATAAATAATTAAATCTCTTTTACACCAAGCTCTGGTCAGTTTGCACTTGTTCTACTGTGTTCTTTTGACCTATTGTGAATACTCTGTATACTGCCTAACTCTTCTTGAGAGAAGTCTGACTGCTCAGCCACAGCTACCAGGTAAATCTGGGTGGTACAGACTGCTACCAATTAGGTTTACTGCCAACCACCTGTAGTCTTCAATCTTTTGCAGTGGTCCCAGAGGGAACTGCACAGGTTTCTGCCTAACCCCTACCCTTTCCCATAAAGAAAATAAAGGTTTTTGAACTGATACTTGTGTCTCAAGTGTTCTGTGGTACTTCCCAGTAACTGATATAAAGCAGTAATCAGAATTAAATGCTTCCTGGTCACTTTGTAATTGAATCAGAGTCCTGAGTACGACGGAACACTGCATCCCTTCTTCAGACTAAATGATTTCATAAACCTGCATACCAAACCACTATTCAATAGTTATTGTTCCTTTCCTGACCACATACTGTCCTTTAGTATTTGTTCATTAATGGAAACCTTATCAGGGTGACCTCTACTGGAGTTTTGTGTACAGTGACAAAGCTAGATGCATGTTTGGATTGTGTCAATAATATACATGTAAACGTGGAGCCTGCGCGGGCTGGCCATCTGTTTATTATGTTCTGTTTCACAGATTTCTAGCTATCATGGCTATCTTTCTGTGTATGTTGCAGTAAATGAGTATGGTGTGAAGCGGGACCATTCTGACCTGCCTGGCTTCACTTCTTGCCTAGTGACTTGTTGAAGAGTGCGCCTCAGTCTGAAATGTATATTCACTCTATGAGGAAGTAGTTTTGATGCCTTTTGTTTACCCCTCTTCAGGAAATGTGTGGGCACATGTGTTGGTAGTGAATGCCCGAAGTGCCACACGCCGGCCTGGGTAAAAGATGTGCAGATCAACCGGCAACTGGCCAATATGATTCAGCTCTGCAGCAAACTGCATGATGTGCTGGATGGTGCCCAAAAGCCTGAAGGTAGGTGAGATCAGAAAATTAAGTTTGCCATAATAAACAATATCCTTGAAATTGCAGTGTTCAAATTAGATGTACTACTCGTGACCAAAAGATTGCTCTTAGAATTTAAATCTAGTTTCTTTCATATGAGCATCCAGGAGGCCCGAGAATCATATTTTTTTTCCGTCATGTTTTTTCCAGTGTATGTCAATCAAGGAAGACTAGTTAGATATACCTGCCTATGGTCACAAGCTAAATCGGGTGATGTCAGTGGAACTTCAGATGTGATAATCAACTGCATGGCCATACCTCGGAGGGCCTATTGAAATCGGAATGAGAGGTTGCCTTTTTCAATGCAATTTATTTCCGATTGTTTTGTTTTTCATTTGTTGGTTCTCTGGAAGGAAAAGCCAATTTGGGACAAATCCAAAAAATGCATGCATCATTTGACCAAAAACGTTTTTTTTTCTGTTTATCTGGAATACTGTGAAGCCTGGTAGGATTGCGACGTTGGCACACATTTTGTATTAAATAACAAAGATATTTCAGTGGATTTTGAGGATGCACTTTAAGTGGTACCGGTTCTATTCCACTCCTTGCCACAAGCCTGTCCTTTAGGATAGCCTCTGCACTTTAAAAGCTGCCGATGTAGAAGGTGTGGTGAAAAGGAGCCTCAAGGTCCAAGCCCTGGGCTATGTCTGGATTCTCTATTCTGTTGAGCTTAAAGGTAAATTGGTGGGTTTACGAACTTGGTCAAACTCTAATGAATTTAGTGGCTGTCATTAAACTGGTTATGACTAGGGCTCTAATCAAGTCGACATTTTCGGTCATTCTAAGGTATGGCATGCGCTTCATCAAAAATCATGCAGAGTTTCTTAACTGGTGGGGAGCCTTCGGAGTCTTGCCAGGAAAACTGGGTAGTACTTGGTTCAGATTTACCAAACATCAGGACCTCATTTTACATGAGTTGAGGTAGAGGCTGTTTGTCTCTAGCTGCCTGAAATCATTCCACAAATGGCTAACTCTAGTCTTCCAGGTGTTTTTCTTGTCAGGGTGACATGAAACCTGAGCATCGTCTTCTTACAGTTGGAATCTGGGAGCGTACTCGGGTAGTAGTGGTGCCAGTGGTTTAATATATGCATTAAACTAGTACAAGGAAGAATAAACGCTTGTTGAAGACTGGCACTGTCCGATCTGAAATCTCCCCTTTTCACATTGATTGCGCGGGATCTATGTGATTACTTCTAAACCATTACTGCAAATTCGATTCCATTTAATTCTTCTTTGCACATTTCATTGCAAATAAATATAGGGGAGACCCCATTGCCTCCACCTTGTTTGTTTTATTATTTGTAATGCGCAACATACCCTAGGGTAGCAGGGCGCAGCAGTTACATGAATATGCAAAGCTTAGTTACAGTAGTGTCAATAATTACATACAGGAATTATGTACAAAGGTATATACAGATAAAGCATACATCTAGGCGGAAGCTAGAATAGTAAAAAAACAACTGATACATGAAAACATACTTGCAGCAGCAATATAAACAGGTGTGTGTGTGTGTGTGGTGTGTAGAGAGTGGCTCCTGACCACTTGCTGCATTTAGTAATCATTCGGTTTCAGCCACGCGATAGTGTTGGTCCCAAAGTTATGGTAGGAAAGGTCAGATCTCAGTGTAGGTGGTAGGGAGTTCCACAGTTTCTCTGCTTTCACCGGGAAGCTATTGCCACCGATGGTGGAGCGAATAAAATTAGGGATAGAGAGGCAATCTTTATAGTCTGTTCTGGAGGGTTTCAGGGGCATATGTCTATGAAATCTATTGACCAGGTAAATGGACGCAGCATTATTGAGCGATTTGTGGGAAAGTGATAAAGTTTTTTGGAGAATTTTATCATTGGAAGGGAGCCAGTTGATCTGTCGGCTGGCTCCCTTCCAATGATAAAATTCTCCTAATTTTATCATTGTGGTCCCTTCTGGAGATGCCTAATGCTGCTATAAGGGCATTATTTTGTAGTGTGTATTTTTCTAATGGTAGCTTTGGTTGACCCGATATAGAGGGCGTTGCAGTAGTCCCAGTGAGACAGGATGAGGGCTCTAGCCAAGGTGGTGGAACTAGTGTCAGAAAGAAAAGGTTTAGCTGTGCGGATAAGTTTACACGTGTAGGCAGTCAAGGATGCTAGGGAATTAACCTGTTTGGCAAATGAGAGGTTAGAGTCCAGGTAAAAGCCTAGTGTTTTTACCTCGTATCCTACCTTGATGCTATTGCCGTTGATTATGAACGAGGAATAGATGGGTCCTAGTTTTTTTAGGCTGGAGGTAGTGCCCAGGATGATGAGTTCGGTTTTATCATCATTCAGGCATAGTCCATGCGTGGCCATCCATGCCTGGATGATGTACACTCTGTTAACCAAGGCCAAATCCATTTCATAATCCCCAGAAAGCGGGAGGAGGATCTGGGTATCACCTGCATAGTTAGTGTAGGTGATACCTAGATGATCCAGATCATCGAAAAGGAGCTTGGTAAAAATGTTGTAGAGTGTAGGCGAGACACAGGAACCCTGGGGCGCGCCGCAGGTGATCGGTATGGGGTCGGCGGCTGCAGTAGGTGCGGAAACCCTCATGGGTCTGCCATTTAGGAAGGACCTTATCCATGCATCCTCATCGGAAAAGTGTGCAGCTGTGTCAAGGTGGTTGCATATGATAGTGTGATCGACAAAGTCGAATGCAGCCGAGAGGTCAAGGAGGAGGAGTAGGGCAGCTTTGCCGTTCTCTAAACTCGTCAACTTGGGTCTTATGGTCAATAAGTGCTGTCTCTGTTCCATGTTGAGGGCGGAAGCCTGATTGTCTAGCGCCTAGTAAATGGTGTACTTCCAAGTGTTTTTGGATTTGTACATATTCAACTTTATCCAGAATTTTTAAGAGGAAAGGTACTGTCGTGATTGGCCTGTAGTTAGTTGGCACGGTCTGGTCAAGAGTAGGTTTTTTTTAATCAGTGGAAGTACCCAGGATTGTTTAAGATTGGTAGGTACGGTACCAGTGGAAAAGGAAGCGTTGATGAGCTTTGTAATGAAAGGTGAGAGGTCTCGGGCTGCATCCTTGATAAGTTGGGCAGGGCAGAGGTCGCCTTGACAATTAGATGGTTTCAAGGACAGGATAATTCTTTCCACTTTGAGAATAGAGACTTTGGTAAAGTTGAATCGTGTAGAATCAATGGCAGTGGTACTCTGTTGTTTTAGTTGGGGGAGAGTTATTTAAGGAAGCTTTTTTTACTGGAGAATTTTATTTTGTAAAGTAGCTATTTTACTGGCTAGTGCATTTTGGATCTCTGAGCACCATTTTGTTGTCTTTAGTGCATGTGTCAATAGGTGCAAGAGGGGTCTCTATTTCTTTCAGGATGGAGAATAGTTCCTTCATATTGGATTTAGCTTGGGATATGCGTGTGTCGAAGGATATTTGTTTAGCTAGGCATATTTCTTTTTTATAGAGGAATGAGAGTTAGTGAGTTTGCTAGCTGCTGAAGGTAGTTTTTTCCAGGCAGCCTCGCAGTTTTTTTTGTTGCCTAAGGTTGTTTAAGAAAGGCGTAAACCATTTGTTTAGGTGTGTTTTGGACTTACTTGGTCTAAGTTTGATGGGGGCGATTGTTTCTGAGGAGGTCATGATTTTTTTTTTTTTATTCTTCCACCAGGGTTTCAGGATCCGTGTTGTCTGGGAGTGTCAAGGGTAGGCAGTGGGGCAGGGATAAGCCTATCCACAGTAACTCTTTTTATTTCTAGTTAACGTGCGTGGAGCTCTGGTAACTGGTGATGGAGGGGGTCTATTGGTGGAGAGCATAAATGATACAAGGTGGTGGTCAGTCCAGGCTAATGGTGAGATAGAGGATATTGGCTTGACAATTATAGTCTGCCACCTCATCGAGTATTCTACGTTTATTGTGGGTAGGTGCGTTACTATTTTGGGTGAAGCCTATTTCTGAAAGGATGTTGAGTGTAGTGAGGGCAAGCTGGTCTGAAGGGTCATTGAAGCCCATATTAAGGTCCCCAAGTACTAGTACTTGTGTAGAGCTTTTGAGGTTACTGGATAGGATGGTGTTAATGTCCTCTTCAAATGTCCCTGGAGGGCGGTAGATCAGGTGGATATTGAGGGTTTGGGTATTTGAGAGAGGAACTTTAACAGTTAACAAGAGAGGATGTTGATGGGAGTGGCAAGTCTCATGGTGAGGCTACATTAGTAGATAATAGCGATGCCACCTCCTCTGGATTTTAATCTGTCTTGTCTCAATATGGAATAGCCGCCCGGGGCTGCTAGCATGAGCATTGGGCCTGCTGCGGGGTGTAACCATGTCTCGTTAATGGCGAGGAAATCTAAGTCCTCGTTTAGGATAAGGTCAGCGATTTCTGTAGCATGTGCTACTAGCGATCTGGAGTTGATTAGAGCTCCCTGTTAACTCTGACTACGGTTGATATCGTAAAAGACAATCAATGAATATATTTGGTATTGCAGATATAGAAACAGACTAACCTGGTCTGACAGCAGTGACTTTAGATTGCAGATGTCGAAGTTTTCCCTGATAATTCTACCTCCCTCCGCCTGAATAGGGAATCTTACAGACTGAGGGAAGGCAGTGTTCCCAGGGAAACCCTCTGGGGAAGAAAACCCTGATGTGTCGGAGGATCTGGAGGACTTTGGAACCTGGTTGATGTGAAATGCCGGTGCTAATCCTCGGGTTCGGAATG
The DNA here is from genome assembly GCF_040938575.1 of Ambystoma mexicanum. Classification (NCBI taxonomy): domain Eukaryota; kingdom Metazoa; phylum Chordata; class Amphibia; order Caudata; family Ambystomatidae; genus Ambystoma; species Ambystoma mexicanum. The sequence goes on along the minus strand of NC_090931.1, from coordinate 858,489,682 downwards.
ATGAACTGCGTTGTTACCGGGTCGGTTCCAGCGAATGAGCTTCACTGAGAAGATAAGACAACAGGTGAGTGAAAGTAGCAAGTTTGGGGAAAGAAAGAAGTGTAATCGGAAGTGAACCTACCGGTAAACCGTAACAGGTAAGATCCATGGGAAGTCGATAAGAGCAGAAGGGCTCCTAGCAAACAAAAGGGAAAAGTTAATGCCAAGCGAGATAAAGAGATGGAATTTTGACGGACTGTTCTAAGATACCTACAAGCCCCAATCTGAAACGGAAGAAGAATGAAAAGTATCATTCAGTAGGTCTGAAGCCGTAGAAGAGATTAGGTTTGGCGGGTTGGGAGCCAAACGAAAGGTGCTGGTAGATGGCGGAGAAGTCAGTCCATACGGGAAGAAGGTAGACGTCTTAGGCAAGTCTGTCGTGAGGGAAGCTGGATAGGTGCGGAGGACAGCTAAATGCTGGATACAGGGTTGCACAGATCTAATTCACCGCAAGAGAGAGAGAGGGTTAAAATGAAGAACAAAAGAGAAAGGATATTGAACACCTAGAATCGGTAACTTAAGAAGCGTCTTTCCTAAGAGTAGCAACGCACTGACTGTCGGAAATGCGATCGTTCTATGCGGTCACATGATCAGCACAAGACGTCAAACGTACTTGCATAAGCTGCACAATTCATCCAAGAGAGTCTGGGCCAATCGTCAACCATCTTGGGGAAGAAACAACAATGAATGGCAAAGGCAGCCGCAATGCCACAGGAACCATGGCCGATAAGATGTAACACTCCTTTGATATGCGGGTTCAAGGTAGTGGTTGTCACGTGGTGAGTTTGTGGTGTTTGGTGTTTGCTATGCTTGTCCAATCTATTTGTAAGCACCGGGTCAGGGTTAGAGGCTAGGTCCACATTTGTATTAGTATGGCAGGGCTGAGTTGAACCAGACCTTAGTCCTGTAGTGGTAGGGATAGATCTGATGGCTCATGTTTGCTAATCTAGCTCCAAGACGTAGGTTCCTAGCTGTAATTGTACAAGGATTACTTGGCAGTAGGGTTTTTGTGACATTCAAGTCTAGACATGGTCTAGTATATGTGGTATTGTGTAGGTTAGAGGTATGCGTCATGGTGGGTGGTAGGTGTAGTAGCATAGTATATAGTGTGACGCTTTGTAGGAGGGCTATAGGGTAGGCAGTCTGGCTGGAGGCTAGAGGGGGCATAATAGAATAAGGTGTCGGACCACTTCCAAAAGTTAAGGTCAGACCGCCAAGCAAGGGCTTGGACTGACAGTCATAGGTTCAGAGCAGCAGACTGTTAATTGTGGTGACAATCAATTGGAGGGCACTGGTCGCCCTTCTACAGAGCAAACTTTGCAGAGTGGACTGACAATCATTAAGGGCAAGTGGTTAGCAATCAAGCAGTTCATGGGTACAAATTAGTACAGTATATGTTGCCACAGGTCGAGTTTAGGCAGGTAGACCTTGAGAACGTAAACCTTATTTAGGTGGGTTTCCCAGAGGGGTAGGCAATCAGTAGGGAGAGGTCAGGTTTGGGCAGGCAGGCAGACGAGGAGAGGCGCTGACCTTGTTCATTAAGAAGGGTTCACACGCTATCAGTAAGGCATAACAGTACCAGGCACAGACAATTCCAGCGTTAGAACAGGCAAACCTAGATGGGCACTCTCAAAATTCAAAACAATTTCCCAGAAAAGGTATGCACATAAGCAGTTGTATAGTCTGTTGAGACAGGCAGGCATAGGAGGCGCTAGGCAAAATCAGAACAGGTTTTCCAGGCTGTATGGAGGCGATCGATATGCACGCAGGCGGTTATATGGCCAGTTAGGGCATGTATGCGATGGGGGCCGCTGGCCTAATTCTAAAGCGGATATGCATATAGATAGGCAGCGCAGGTACGGTTAACGGATCGGGTAAAACAAGCAGACCTTAAGGTGCCCTAGCTCAGGCGTAACGAAAGATAAGGTGGAGGCAAGTAGATTGACAATAATGGAACGCTCCCCGCGATTACATGCAAGTGATAGTTTGACAAAGTTCAATTGTTCACTCACCGGGAATTCATGGTGTTCAGTGTTATTTCAGACGTTCTGGAGCCGCAAGCTGCAGGTCAAGGGAGGAGCACTGGACTAGGCGTTTAAGACCTGGGAACCGGCTCCTTGCAGCATGAATATTCCTCACGGCTGTAGTGAAATGGTGTAGCCACAGGTTCCGGACTAGGCTTTGCGTCGTGATTTAAATGGGAGCGGCCAGCAATCAGCCGATTGTGGTTACAGGGAACCAATGGCGAGATGGGACACAGGAGGGAGGGAAGAGGTCAGGGGGCGTACAGAAGATGCTAGTAATGATACACACTTATAAGCGGAATGAATAGTGGGCAAGTTATATGATTAGGGGAAACGGCAGTGGGGCACAAGGGGTCTCGCCTTAGTAGAGCAGTAGCTTGAACGCAATTGTGAGAGGAACATCGAATGGAGCACTCAAGCGCGATCAAGCTCGGTCAGGCTCATTCAGGTAGGAGTCTTTTTCGGATGCCTTCGTCATACCTTATGCCTTAATACTCCACCCCCTGTCCCCTGTCTATATTGCGACGAATTGTGCTAAACAAAAAAAACCCTGATGAAATCCCATTTGCAGAAATGAACATAACCATGATGTAGGATACTGGCTGTACTGGGAATTCCGTTGATCCTCAGTGTTCAGAAGAGGGAAAGGTGGGGCCAACATCCAGATAAGATGGGATGTCACTGCACACTATGTGACGACAGAAGGAATGAGGAGTGGTAAAAACTGTCTGGAGACTTATGACCTCTGTGCGGTCATACTATGTTTGGGAAGGCATTAGTGAGGGACACATCTCAAAAGGAGCAGTATTGACGAGCAGTGTTGGAAAGCTTTTGTTTAAGCACAGCTTAAATGAATTGCAGGTAACAATAACAAAAGAACATAACCATGGAAGGAGCAAATGCAAGAAGCACTGTTGACCTGCATATACCCTAAAATGCGCTTTTCTGCCTTTGTAGGTTAGATAGTACAACACATCAAAACATGGAGGCCTAATGGTTTGAACTAAGAAAGCCAACTTGGTGAAATGATGTGGAATGGTGCACAGTGGTGCTGTCTGCCCAGGCGGCCACAATTGGTGGAAGGATGATTGCGATTGGACTCTATGAGGAAGGGCACAATCTCGTGGGGTCATAGGGAGACTTAGTTTGAGACAGGGATTGTTGTGACCAAGTGTGCCTATTGATGGGTCCATGTTACAAGGTATTGGTGCTGGACAAGGCTTAGTACTCTGCCCAAGCGATTGGTGGACAGGAACCTGGGGCAATCAATTGGTGTGGCTATTGTTTCAATTGTGAGATCTGAACACCAATGGAAGGTGAGCTAGGTGCTGGTTCTGTGGGATCATTGCTGCATACAGTGGGTTGTTGAGGCTCTGGGGAAACCTCCAGATTACGAGTGTGGAAAGTGGGTGAAAAAGTTAATGGGAGGAGACTGGGGGGAGGTGCGGAGCGGCAAGGGGGGTGAGGGTAAGGGAACGAGGACAACAATTGTGAACCGACAAACATCTGAGACGAACCAGTACCCGATAGAGGGTCATTATTTTTAATTCCCTGGGTAAAGCATCAAAGATGTCAATAAAGAGCAGTGTCCTGTTGGAGGAAGCCGAGGGCCAACCAATCGAATAGGCACAGTCATTTTCCTTTGCTAACCTTCCTTCACCAGGCTCCAAGTAGTGTGTGTAGGCTGGTCAGAGGTTTGTATGGCTTGGCGAGACTTTAACCAAATAATGGATGGATGGATGGATGGATGGATGTTTATGAATTCATGTTGGGCCGTGGTGTAGCTCCGGGCAACCTTTCACACCATTGTGTTTTTAGCCTGTATCGAGCCAAGCTTCAACTCACTAATGAGGCCCAGCAATGCTAAAATGTCTCTTCTGATGTCTCTTGTACAGGGGACGTGGCTTGGCAATTTGTGCGGGACTGCTCCCATTGGTTGCAGTACTGAGACTGACTTGCAAATGGCTGTTCCCCTTCTGCAATGGGTCTGACAGTCTAAAAATCAGTGAGTGTGGGGGAGTTGCCCAGAGGACTGTCGGTGGTTATTAATTTGTACTTCACAATCCCGCCACACCCAAATCACATTTTTAAAAAGTAGGAAGTAGCTGTTCTTCATGTTTGCCATATATGACGGTGGTAGTTGGAAGGGGAGAGCAAGACCTCAATTACATTAAACATTCTCCTGATAGAGGGCAGCATGCAGGGTGTAGACAGTAAACTGAAGCCCCTAAATTCAATATGTGCAAGTTTATTGAGGGAAATTGCCGCAGTTTCAGCTTTCTGGGCTTTTACTAGTAAAGGTTAGGATATTGCGGAATAGTTCATCTTTTTGTGTTCCAGAAAACAAGACTGGAAGGTTTTGAACGGACTTGCAATGTTATCCTCTAGCTCTTAGTGTCTATATGCTAGCTACATGAGGTTTATATTTATTACTTACATAATTTATTGCGCAAGTTCTCAACATTCTGTTAAATGCAGTACATATAATGTTTTTGGGGGGGACTTTCGATGAAGAAACAGAATGGCCAGATAAAACGTCATTCAACGTGTTTCTTTTCACAAGGAATTTGATGAAGTGTTGTTCGGACTTTAGACTACACATTCCTGTGCAAGACATGTGTGATTAAAGCAGGGGCTGAACCAAGCATACAAAAAAGGGAGCAGGTGCCCCTTTCTCGAAAGAACATGGCATGATAACCTGTTCTGTTTTTATTATTTATTTTTTTCTTTCCCCCACTTTGAGAGTTCGCAGCCATCGCTTTTAGCTCACTGTACTTTTCACAAGGGAGGAATATCTATTTGCATATCAGTCTTTACCCTGACCTCAAGGGCAGTCAAGCACCAAAATGCTTTGGACAAGAGTATCAACAGCAACCCCAGAAACGTCTTTCAGCCTTGTTGGGGCTCGTTAGTGAGGTGGAGCTGTGCCTCTCGGAGTACAGGGAGCAAGCGGCCCACGTCTGGGTTCCACCAGGTAACTTAGGATGTCCAAGCATATTTAACTGATAAAAGAAGTTGGGAGTACAATTAGATTTTAGGGAGTAAAAATGTAAGTCCAATTGCCAATGAGTGTATTTTATAAGCGAGTAAAAAATGTTATAACTGAAAAACAGAAATGTTTTTGTAATAACTTTTTTGCACCTAGTGTTTTCCTGTGCATTAAAAGATACAGGGTTACTTCTTACAATCAGGCAGTTTAAATAGTTTCTTCCTGTGGTACTACGCGTACCACTGGTCCAAGCATATCCATGGAGCTGTGCGGCTGAAAGCAGGGGTGCAAGATTCTGCATGTATTTTTCCTATTTTATTAGGAGTATTTGTACTCCCTATTTATTTCTTCAGAGTTTTTACCCATTTTTACGGAGTCAAAGTGGCCGATACACCCCTTATCTGTGGAGCGGGGTGTTTCCAACTAAAAGAAGCTTGCTTCCAAGATCCTCATATGCTTTTGTTGTCGGGGGAAGCCGAATTTCTCATTCACAGAGGATGACAGGGGAATTATTGCTCCTTCAGAACAACCACAATCTCTTTGATCTACGTTGTGAAATTGTGCAATGAAGACAGACCTAATTTCCTCCGAATGTTTTGTATCGTAACCCTCCAAACTGCTAAGTACATGTCATTTGGTCTAGTTTAAAACTGAAAGAAATATTAGTGGTCCTTTTTTATTTATTATTCCAGGGTCCTAGCTATCACAGCCAAAATCGCGCAGGTTTCATGCTGCCTCTGTTAGTCTGTTTTAGAATCAATGAACATGCAAGTTTTGATACCTTTTTGTTGGCCTAACTGGAAATATTTTGATGAGCAGGTACATTGCATTGGCTTTTGAAGTCCCATAGACTGCATCAGATGGTGGAGCGTGGAATGAGTAACAAAGAAATGCACACTGAATGCTTTCCCCCCCCCCCCCATAGAGGAAAATAAGGGGTTTGTCAGTCTAAACTTGATTGAGTGAAGGAATAGTATGCGTTGAATGCAGGTCTGATATGACCACCTTATCTAAAGGACCATTATTCTGGCAACAGGGAAAACGCAGCACTGAATTTACTGAAACAATTCACATTTCTCGCTGAGAAATACATTTTAAGAAAGCACATCTTATTCACAAATAACTGACCTCCCTACCTCCCTCCCTCCCTGCCAGCCTGCCTGCAGCATACCAACTGTGTCACCGGTATCTCAGCATTGCTTGCCTGACGAGGGCTGGAGCACCGCAGAAAACCGGGTGTTGCCTGACCCTGTTTCACCATCATAGGGTCAGGTGGGAGGCGGATTGGGCCTTCCATACAACACATGATTGAGACTTGGGCTAATGAAGAAGCATTACCTGGCGTTGAAGGCTGCACATAAAAGGGCAGTTCCGCTTCCCACCGGTAGGGCCTGGGAGCGTACCCTCTCACCAAGATTCAGGGAAGTTAAGGCCATGTTGCTACACATCTTCTCCCACCTTTCAGCTGTCACTTTTTTACCCACTGATTCAGACCGAGCATCGAGGTTGCTCATTCGAACGCCTATAGGCCATCAGGAACTTATACATGTTAGAAGCAGAATGACCTTTAACTTTCAGGCTCTTCAACTGTGTTCTGAGTGCATCATCCTCCACCCCATCGAGTGCCACCCTTGACATACGGTATTCACCATAATTGCAGTCTTGGAGATCCATCTGTGTAGATGTTTGAAAAGGGACCCATTTCCTGTTTGCATTCAGGACCCAACACACTGTACTCCACCAAAAAACCAGTGAGGCCAAAAAAGGCTTCCCATCAATTCTCACACTTGCTTCCACCAGATAGATCACCTAGCCTGAATGGAATTACGCCCCCCTGTCATGTCCTCCAATTTACACCATGCTCTCCGTTGAAAACTAGTTGCCGGTGAAGCTGCACATCCCCTCTTGGTCGTATGCGACAAGAGCTTCAGGGGCCAATGGCGTATTCAGCCCAGACTCTGCGTTCACCCATTCGTCGGGCAACATGTCAAGGAATGGAACCAGGTGGACTGCAGAAAGTGGGATCTTTGCGGAGGAGACGGTAGATCCCTGGCACATTAAGAAAATCTGAGACCATAGTGTGGTATTGTGCCTGATTCAGGACTACTATGCCCCTGCCCTTATCTGCAGGCTTTATAACAATGTGTGGGTTATTGCTAAGAGATTTAAGAGCCTGTCTTTCTGGTTGTGTCAAATTGTAACGTTTGGACCTATGCTGTTTTTGTAATTTCTTGAAGTCTCTTAGAACACATTTCTCAAATGTAAGTAATTCATTTGGCATAGTGTTATCTTCCAGTGTAAATGTGGAAAGGGGGCGGGGGATGTAGACCAGTTTCACTCTTATCTGGTGAACTTTCTTTATCTGAAAAGAAAATCTTAAGGCATTTTGGAGATTACAGACTATGCCCTGCAATGTTCCTGGATTGCCGATTAAAGAAGCACAATTTCTTAATAAACCAAACTGTTGCATCCCGAAATTTTATGCAATCCCTAAAAATCATAAGGATGCAGTTAAACCACCAGGCAGGCCTATATTAGCAGGCTGCGGTACTATCCTTGAACCAATTTGTCAATTTATTGATAAATACCTTCAACCTATTAGTCAACAAACGGCGTCTTACCTCAGGGTCAGTACCTCGATTATCTCACTGTTTGAAGGTAAATCTTTTGACCCCACTACCAGTCATCTGGTCACGCTTGACATCATAGTACTTTATACTAATATTCCTCATGAGGCCATGGAATCTGTACGAGCTAATGTAACCCTCTCCTCACTGTGCAATAAAGCTCTGGTTGAATTCATCATGGAACTGGTCTCTCTGGCACTCGCCAAGAATTATTTCAAATACCAGGACCAGTTCTACGAACAAACACAAGGGACGGCTATGGGGCAGCCATTGCCCCCAGCCTGGCCATTATTTTCATGGCTGACTTTGAAACTAAATTCATCTTTTCAGACCTTGATCTCTTTCGCCAACATATTGAGAACTGGAGACGATATATAGATATTATTTTCATCTGGCATGGCACCACTGTTTAACTTAATTCCTTCCTGTTATGGTTGAACCAATGTCACCACACCATCAAATTTACACTCGCTCAGAGCAATACGCAAATTCCTTTCCTTGACTTGTTAATTCAGCATCATGCTAATAAATTGGTTTGTTCATTATTCTCCAAACCCACAGATCGCAATACCTTATTGCATTTTGACAGCTTCCACCCACGAACACAAAAAGAACATTTGCCCTAATCTCAATTTCTGAGATGAAGGAGAAACTGCACATCCATACTGGACTACGATCATCATGCACGGATCCTGACCACTAAATTTCGGCAACGGGGCTATCCTAAAAAGTTGGTCACTAATTCTTACAGAAAGGACCAATTGGTCCATGCTTCTACCCAAAATAAATCGTCAAGATCCACCACGGGGCCTTTCCGCTGTGGCACCTGCTCAATCTGTAAATTTGCTGTCAAAATAAAAACATTTCCCCTACATGGCAAAACTTGGGAAATACGCCATCACTCAAATTGCAAGACACCATGGGTGATTTATTGCATCGAGTTCCTCTGTGGGCTTAAGTACATAGGCAAAACCACACGGCTGGTCCACACTCGTATTACGGAGCATCGCTCTCGGATCCGGTGCAAAGCCAACAATTCACCCGTAGTGAGCCATTACATGGAATATGGCCACACGACTGAGGACCTATGTTGGTTGATGTGGTTAAGAATGCCTCTAATCCTCTTCAGGCACTGGCCAATAAGGAGGCACGCTGGATCTTTGCATTTGACACGATTGAACACGGCCCTAACGAAGCATCTCCAACTTGGTGCTAAATTTTTGGGTTTTGAAACCCAGTTCCTTGCTGCCTCCTCTGTTAACCTCCTTCCTTTTTTAATCCCCCTCCTGAATAATCTTCACGCCCCATACACTTTATTTGTCTTCCGGGGCTGTTCTTTATGCATTCCAGGGTATGTAGACATTTTCCGCTGCCACATGGGACTTGTTTATGTATGCTCCATGGTAGTACTGCTCGTTTGCCATTGTTTCGCATATTCAGTTTCTATCATTTATGTCTTTTTATTTAGTAGATAACCTAGCTATATATTTCTTATGATTAGGCTTATCTCCCCTTTATTTACTTTTCTGGCTGCATTTAGGCCATCCTGTCATCTCGCATGATGTCTCGTTTCATTTCGTAGGCTTCTTTAATGTGCGTAATAGTCACAACTCCAGTCCTCTTTTTATGCGCTTCTCATATAGCCACAAGACACGCCCCCCGGAAGTGCACACGTAGCACTGTCTTGGAGGCCCCTGCCGGGACGCGCACTCGCATTGCCGTAGTTTTCCCCTCAGAAGCACACTCTAGGTAAGCATTGCCCTGTATGCTGCTCATACGCAGTCTTCTTTGCTGTGTCCTGCTCGAGCGTAACAGATGGTTCTATCTAAGTTCCTAGCAACTGCACTGATCGCGCATTCAGATTGCTAGGGCGGTTGCTGAAATATTTCTGTCCTCTGCCCAACCAGTGCCGGATTCTTACGGCGCTCCGTTACACATGAACGTTCCACGCACCACAGGTTTGTTCACTTCTGTGAACTTTGATTTCTATATTCCTATAACCATTTACGTGTGTTTGAATTCCTTGTTACTCATTTTGTTGTAGATGTGACTGCATACTACAGAGGCGGCAACACTAACCTGAGTGTTCTAGTCATAGTGACGTGACTTCGAAAATGTCTGTACAGGAGGCATCTTCAATAATACTCTAGGAACTTGGCTCCTCTTCATAGGGCCGTTGAGGTTCACTCTTCATTAATCACTAAATATGGATGTTTTGGCTCACACTCATTTCTATCCTAGGTGCCTACATTTACCCTTAATTATTCTAAATCTTTTTATTCAGTCACCTATTCGTTCTTTGTGGTATTCTTTATCACTGCTGCACGGTGCCGATTACATCTGATTGCTTTTGTAGGGGCTGAATTTAAGATCGAATTTCCTGAAGAAGGTGGTCCTTATGTGTCTATACACCACCGAAACGCCAATTGTGCCACGCCCTAGGCATAGGTGCATATGTATCTGTGACCAGAGGACGCGGCCCCCCACGCTCACCAGCGGAAGGCGTAGTACATCACTTCAGCCTGTGACATAACCCTCAGGGTTTTTTTCTTACCAAAAGCATTCGTGTACATTAGTACATCATTCTAACCTGTGACATAACCTCCAAGGTTTTTTCACCTACTAAAAATAAGTGGTTGCATTACTTTTAGTTTGCTACACAAAGTCTTGTGGGTTGTGTTTTTTGGGGATTTTTTGTTTCTTTTGCTTGAGTTAGGCTCTATGCACAGTATCTTTTCCTGTTGCATAACTTTTCATTTAGCTTTTTTGTGAAAAAAAGACTAACATTGATTTGTCATAATTAAGTTTACCAACTATACCCCTGAGCTAGTAAGGGTCAGTAAGTTATGGTCTGCCCCCCTTTTTCAACTTATGCACAGACAATTTCATGGATAAACTAAGATATTTATCAGAACTAGTGTTCTCTATGTAACTTGGATGGATAAAGACCTATAACAGAATAAGTTTTTTTTTTCTTTTTTTCTTTTTGCTTTGCCAATTGTTTTTGCTGCCATCTTCTTTTTTCTTCCTCCTCTATATTGTTTTTCAGTTTTAATAGTACTGAATGTATTTTGTCTATATTTGTGTATTTGTTTATGTTTACTCATTTGTGTAAATATTTCTTATGTATGAAGCCAACAACTGGCTATATTCGTGTACTTTTTTCAAAAATAAAAAAATATATTTTCTTTGTTTCTTTGCATGTTATGTGCTACCAATATTAGCCACAATTGAGGTTTGTTTGACTGGTGATATAAAAAAATAAATGTTTAACTAAATGATTTGCTTTGTTTAAGCTATCAGTTGAATAAGTACTGATAGTCTTGTAAACCACATTATATCTTGAACCTGTCGGGAACATCCTTTATGTTGGTTTTGGACTACAGAAAACGCTAGGTGGTACATTGCAAAATCAGGAACTCCTAGACCGCCTCTGACAGGGGAGCTGCAACTTAAAAATCTTTAGGCAGGCTGCTTGTTCTCCCATAGAAAACTCTGCAACATTTCAATTTCCTCGAACATGCAGCGGCAACATGCTCAGCACATAGTTGATACTTGGAGCAGAAGACATCTTAATGGCTTTGACCAAGACAATCTTGTTAGCTCCAACTTTAACTTAAACTTCGCTGTTATGCTCTGCATGTTCACACCAACCATCTGCCGGACCTCATTGGTGAGCCACACCTCCAATTTATTTCATCTTGTCCGGGCACAAGCGGAACCCAAACCTGGTGGCACACGCTGTGGTGCAAGAGGCATAACCCAGCATGGTTTCCGACCTGGCACAATTGTTTTTATATTCAGAAAACAATTTAAAGGTCTCTATTTACTTAAATGAAGCCGGTAGTGAAGAAACAACGCCCTGTAACACCAGCATATCATTGGCATACAGCCACACTTTCTGCAGCGAATCCCCATATCGAACTCCTATCTCCTCATCTGAATGAATATTCAGAGCCAGCAGTTTCATCGCCAGCACGAAGAGCAGTGGCGAAGAAGGGCAGCCCTGCCTCGTGCCCCGACTTAGTTCAAAACTGTCGGAGGACCAGCCATTTTTGTTAACTGCAGCTGTAGATTTTGTATAAAATGAGATCCATTGCAATATCTCTTTTCCAAATCCATAGCTTTCCAATAATGCAAAAAGAAGGCCCCATTCGATGCGATCAAACGCCTTCTCGGCATCAAGAGAAAGCACGGCCACACCAGAGTCCAGTTTGCCTGCAGCGTCCGTATCAATTTCCACTCATTTGTAGATGGATTCCTTCCCCTAACTAACCCGGACTGAATGGAAATCCACAAGGTGCAACACAATATCTTCCATACGCAGCGATAATGCTTCGGCCAAGATCTTGTGATCTGTATTAGACTGTTAGGCCTGTAACTCGCTTCAGAGTTTGTGGGCTTTTCTTTCTTCATTAATGGTGACATTGAAGCGTGCCTAGTCTTTGGAGGAAGTGCACTTTTCTGCTTTGAAACACTCAACACCTCCAGCAACAGCTGAAAGACCACCCTCGGCATGATCTGGGACAGGGCATTTCCCACCATTTAGATGAACCATGGCCCTCATCAGTTCATCCACAGAGCCGAATCCAAAGCCAGTCTTTACGAGTCGGGCAAACTCTGCAAACCGCAGCCATCTAGGTATCGTTTCAGGTCACCGACATCGGGCAGCATCTTGTACATGTACAGTCCAGAATAGTAGTCACAAAACTCCTTATTAATCACAGCAGGGTTGTATGTCAGCACACCGGACGCACATGTGATGGCACTTAGTTCGTTCACTCTCCTGAACCCTCAAGCGGTGGGCAGCAGCCTATCACACCCCTCCCCTCCTTCATAATGGTTACTTGGTCCTGAAAAGAACCATATCCGCTGTGTGGGACAGTAGTTTGTTCAGGTGATCCTTTTTACAGGCCATGCCATTCCTGGTATCTGTAGTAAGGTTTGACATATAGCCTCTTTCTAGCATTTGAACCTCATTTTGCAACTATTTCATTTCACACTCCATCGGCCCACTTCTCTTAGTAGAGAGACCAATTAACAGACCATGCATATAACATTTAAAAGCCTCCAAGGTTGATTCCACACTCACATCTGGAGACCAGTTCACAGCCACAAATAATTCTGCTTCCTTAACAATCTTATCCACCGTTTCAGAGTTATTCAACAGTGCTGTGTTCATCTTCCAGGAGTTGGATTTAGATATTAAAGACCTCATTCCAAACTGGCACATGGTCAGGAACAACAATAACGTCAAGATCTGAATTTAGAACATTATGTGTACATTTACCCACAATCGGGAGCATATCAATGCAGGAAAATACATTATCACAACCTGAGTGGTAAGTATAGCATTTAACGGAAGGATGGGCTAATCTCTCCACATCTACGAACTGGGACTCCTCTTTCAAATGCAGAGACTTGTGATTACTACCCGTGCAAACACCCACTCCGATCTAAATAAGGGTCCATTGTCTCATTGAAGTCGCCACCAAGAATGATATTGCCCTGCCCCATCCCTTGGAGAAACTGGGTGAGCGTCCTAAAAAATGAACCATCTCCACTATTCTGAGCATAAATATTGCAAATTCCAACCATGGAATAGTCTATCTTGAGGGTCACATAAATGATCTGCCTCAACATTCAAAGGCACCTTGCCACATACAGATACAACGCCCCTTGAATTTGACCAGTAATTGGAGGAATAGACTGAGCCAACCCAGCCTCTCTCAGAAGGTCCACATGAGCATCCATCAAGAGGGTCTCTTGTAGGAGGGCCACTTCAGGTCATAAAGATGATCCAGAACCCTTCTTCTTTTATTTGAATCATTGACAGCATTTACGTTCCAAGAGCACTTTCAGACTGCTTGCCTGAGATTGTGATCGCTAAAATAACACGTTCCCAGCCAGACGTACAACACCAAACAGACACATACAAAACACCAACAAACCTCCTGGTATTATCACACCAGGCTGCATAGCACTACATAATCTCAGTTGTGCTCAAAATCCACCCCCTTCCCTCCACATCTATACCAACCCCCAAGTAAGTCTGAATTACAAGCCCCAGTATCAAAACCACTTGATCAAAGATGCAAGGAAACACCCTCCATTAGACAGCCAATGTGCCCCACGAGAACAACCTACAGCAGGTACCTCGCTAGTCAACCAACCCGCAATGCATTACTCCACATCTAATAATTTCTAACAGAAATCTAAAGAATTGGGTCCACACACCCTTTCGTCACCCAAGTTGCAACCAACTCACTACATCTGTGAATAACCAGAGTGCATGTACACAATGTAAACATACCACACATGGTCATGATTAAGCACAAAGCAAGCAGTGCTCTTTTGAAGGTTCAGTGGAAAAGGGCAAACCTACAATATACACTGCAGCTATCTAAACTATACGATTGGTATGGAACATGCGTTTTAGCAGCACATAAGTAGTATGTAGGGACCAAAGCCAGTTAAATTGTTGCTAATCTCTTTGAGTTTATATTAGTTGGTACATTGTAGCAGTTTTAACTGGTGCAAACTATGATTTGGAAGTAGTGGCAATAACATTTAAAATGAGCTTGGTCATGGATTGCTCAAACTGCACTTTCTATTATAATAACCGTGAGGTGCCTCAACACCACTGACCAATTAAGGCTGGTACCGATTTTCCTAATACTCAAAAACATGGACAAGTGCATAACCCTAAAACCCCCACACGATGCTGGGTAAGACATGGAAACTCACTGATAGAGACCATGATGGTCTATTTGATGTTGAAACACCATGGCCAATCCTTTAACCACCACTGGTACCCCCCGCCAAGCCCTTTTATTGGTGATTTCGGTATGTTGCCATTCAATGCCTTGTGACTTTTTTTGTAACATGTGATATCTCGTCCATGATTGGCCCCTTTACTTCCTACATATAGGAGGTCATAACGCCACCAAGGATTCTAGTTTGCTGTATGGGGGGTGAGAGAAAATAACCAAAAAAAGGAGCAGATTATGTGTGTTTTTTCAGAAAGTGACAATAAAATGATGTACAAATAAGCCTGTGGTTTTTCTTTTCTTTTCTTTTTTTTTTTTTTTTTTTTTCTTCCTTTTTAGAGCTAGGAACAAATGGTTTGCTGTGCTGAATTCACCATTTTCCAGGCTTTCAAGAACCGATTGAGTGGAAAACAAAAAACATTTTTATAAGGTTACCATCAGTTTTGTGAGTTAGGCGATTTTACCCTTTTTTATCCAATAGGACGTGCGTGGACGGAATGGAAGAGGAGGGTAGGAAAGCTGAATGGGAAGACAAAGGCATACATTTTTGAAAAGTAGACAAAATTCCAAGTTTAGGAAGGGTTGATTTGCGCAGCTAAGGCAACAACTATATAGGGAAAATTCCCATAGTTTGGGGAAAAATTGGAAAAATTATAGATTAAAAAAGGTATGTGCTGGGCATGGTTGGACCTATAAGGTAATGGCTTCTGTGAATATTGTGAAAAGCAATGCCCAGCTACAGTCTCCTGATTCTTCAGTTAGGAAATAGCACATTTTTCGTAATCTTTCACAAAACAAATACCACAAGCCAAAAACTGAGCCATGGTACACACGATTTTTATGCTGACGGCCTAAACAGACGTACTTGGAATGTGTAAATAAGGAAAACAAATGAGGTGAGGAATGGCAAGCATACATTTTATGAAAGAGCAAGGCAGACCTTTTGAAGGGTAGGTGACTTGTGCAGGTTACAAAAGCATACAGTGCCTAAAGCAGAGACTAAATGTCGATCACATTTGGGAAATGAAAGAGTTGTGTAACAAAGTGCAGTTGCAAATGTATGAAAACCAAGAGAAAACTAATGTCCTACCTTCCCACAGGTGTCCCGACGAAAACGGTACCGCACATGTGGGGGTGCACCTACTTGGGTGCAAAGGGAGAAGGCGAAACCACTGGTACATCAAATGCCCTGTGGAAGATTGGATTTGGCTTTGTGGACAGCAGACAGATTTGGGCTTGGTGTGTCACAGCCATCAAGGAAAATGGGGGAGCCCATGCATTTTTGAAAAGACACCTTTGGGAATCCAGAGGTCTGACTTGTGTGAATTGCCCCAGAATATATTACCCACAAGCCCTGGAAAAGCCAGAAATTTAGGAAAAATACATTTTCAGACCTTTCCCACCGCCAAACCACCGAAACACGCTTCCAATAATGCATGTCCTACCTTCCCACTTTAAAACAGGTGTCTCGACGAAACGGTACCTCACAATTGTGGGTGCAGCTACATGGGCGCAAAGGGAAAAGGCTAAACCACTGTTAACCCCAAGTGTTTCGGCACAGCAGATTTTGCAGGAATTTTCTCTGGTGGACAACCTACGGATTTGGGCCAGGGGTGTCGCAGCCACGAAGGAAAACGGGGACCCCATGCATTTCCGCAAAGAAGACACGAGTGGGACTCAACAAAGGTCTGACTTGCGCAAATTGCCCCAGATTTTATTACCCAAAAGTAGGGGAAAAAACTCATTTGCCACTGGGAAACCACCAAAACACGCTGCCAACAACAAATGTCCTAATTTCCCAGGTTTCCACATATGTTCCAATGAAAGCCAGACCTTGTATGCGTGGGTGTCCTCACCTGGGTGAATTGGGTAAATCATCCGTATGCCAAGTGCTCTGGGAACACAATCACTGTGTACTACCCACTGCCGCCTTGTTTTTCCTCTTCAAGCCCGTTCAGACACCTTTTCTCACTCTCCTCATACATACAGTTAACCGTGCATCAGGACATGCAGGGTTGGATTTAGCACAAGGAACAAAGTTCCTGTGAGTAGTACAGCCGTGTCTATGCACCAACAGTTTTACTGGCCATTCAAACACCTTTCGTGTCTGCAGTTAGTAGGCATCCATTTCAGCAGTCGCACCTCTACCAAATCACTAGCTCCACAGCAACTGTATCTGCACACTTATAGCAAGTGGACATCTGCTCACATTGCAACCTTGTCTCCAGGCGATATCCTTCACACCAACATCATGTACTTGCATATCAACTGTCTGCATTCAACTGTCACGTGTCACCAACCGTATCTGCACACTCATAGCAAGTGGACATCTGCTCACTTGGCTACCTGACCTCCAGGCAATGTCTTTCACACAAACTTCAAGTACGCCCATAACAAGTATGCCAGCATCCACCAGAATGGTGGTGCCTTCTTCTCAAAGGCACGCCTGGAGTGGCATTCCTTTCCAAGATGCGCCTCAAGTAGAAAGAGCCTGAATCGCATTCCTTTGCAAGTCACGCCTCAAGCAGAGGGAGCTAGACTGAACTTTCCTTCTAGTGAAAGGTGCCATAGTGGCATGCCTTTCGTGGGCAGGCCTGAAGTGGAGGGAGCAGGACTAGCATTGCTTGCCAAGGCATGCCAAAGGGGAGTGAACCAGAATGGTGTCGCCTTCTTGTGCAAGGCATGCCTCGAGTGGAGGGAGCTGGAGTGGCATTCCTTTCTACGGTACGCCTCAAGTTGAGGGAACCGGAATGGTGTTTCAATCTTCCTTCTTGCTAAAAATCCTTGATTGAGTCGTCTACTTGCAAATTCAGGATTATTTAGCGTCCAATCAATTGTTAGGGCTACGCCAGTCTGGCTTTCGACCTCAACATGGAACAGCAACATCCCTTGTTGACCTCAAAAGTCAGATCGATGACATCAAAGACAAAGGTAAAGCGGTCATCCTGCTCCTTCTAGACCTCTCAGCAGCCTTTGACCTAGTCGACCATAAAATACTCTGCAATCACCTCTCATCTGCGGGCCACTTCTCCTCTTCAGCCGTCATGTGGATACAATCCTTCTTAGCCAACCGAACCATGAGGGTCTCCTCACCTGCGGCTGCAGCAGACCTCATTCCCATCACTTGCGGTGTCCCACAAGGATCTTGTCTCCCCCACCCTTTACAATATCTTTACAAAACCTCTCTTTGACAAGCTGGACCATCTGGGTGACACCCAGATGCTCCTCACCATCTCTGGCAACTACACGGTTGACGTCACCAGGGTCAACAAAATCTTCATCATTCAGGCATGGATGGCCACACACGGCCTCTGCCTGAATGATGAGAAGACAGAGCTCCTCCTAGTCGGATCACCCAACAACCTACAGAAACTCAGCCCTGACTACACCAACATCATCATTGATGGTAACACCATCCCCATCGTCAAACATGTGAAAACTCTAGGATTCTACCTTGATGCCAACACTAACCTTGCTAAACAAGTCAACATGACCGCCTCAACAACCGCCTACACTGGGAACCTAATTAGAGCCTGCAGACCATTTATATCCACTAACCGCTGCCTCACACTGGCTAGGGCTCTTATACAATCCAAGCTTGACTATTGCAATAGCCTGTACCTAGGCGCCAACCAAGGTATACTCAATAAACTTCAGGTTCTCCAAAACAACGCGCTGCGAGCAGCACTAAACATTCCTAGGAGAGAGCGCATCTCCCCCATCAAAATCTCTTGTTAATGGCTCTCCATTCAACAAAATGACTTAAAAATTCTCTGCCTCACCTTCAAAGCCCTATACCACGTAGCCCCCCCCCCCCACCTCCACCTATTTCACTAATAAACTCACTCTGAAACCAAATACTAGAATCACTAGCTCCTCGAACACTCTGTCTCATGGTGCCCAGATTCTCCTTTAAAAGAGCCGGCGGCTCAAGCTTCATGGTCCTCGCCCCTCAACTCTGGAATACCTTACTATTGAATATGAAATCTACTGAATCGTTCCAACAGTTCAGGAAACTAGCCGTTGGTTGGCTATTGGATAAAACCAATCCCAAGCGGGTCTAAGACCCTGACTACTGTATATACTGTACATACCATTCTAATGTGTAATTGTACGCGCTAGCTACTTCTGACTGTATATATTGTATATTAACTCTAAAATGTATAACTGCATACGCTATATATATTGTATATGTGTAACCTTTTCTTAAGCGCCCGTTTACTCCTGGGTCTGGAGCGCTTTATAAATAAAATAAACAATCTTGTCTAAAGCATGCCTGAAGTGGACGGAGCTGGACTAAAGTTTCTCTCGAACGGACGCCTCAAGTGGAAGGAGCCTGAATCGTGTTCCTTTGCAAGTCACGCCTCAATCAGAGGGAGCTATACTGATGTTTCTTTCTAAGGCAGGCCTCAAGTGAAAGGTGCCGGAGTGGCATTCCTTTGTAAGGCATGCACAAATTGAGTCAATGGGTACCTTTCTAGGAATGATGGGCATTCCAGGAAATCGGTCGCTCTCCCAATACATTTCCTTTGTCTGATACAAAAGAAAAGGCTGTAGACCGAGGGCTGGCATGGAAGGGCACTGGGGACAGTACACAGAGTATCCATTCTCCTTCCTTGTTTTGTACACGCCTTACATTTTCTGTATGGTTGTCTTCATGGTTGTGGCAGCAACATAATCAGCAAAGCTCGTCCTTTCAATCTGGCCACATCTACCTCTTGAAAGGAAGGAGTTTGTACATGGACAATGGTTAGAGATTTTACAACTTCTTTTTCAAAGTTCATAAATGACGGTTTGTTTTGTGGAGCAGCTGAACGGTGTACATGCATAATGGGTGCGGCCAAATTCTTGTACCACATGAAAGACTTGCATGCAGCCTGGTGTGGTTCAAGCAATTGGACCGCTTTATCTACTCCACCCATGTACTGGTAGTCCAGAATGCACATGGTCTTCCGCACTTGCTGAGCCTGCCCATGCACAGTGACTAGTGAAGTACTTTCGGCATGAATAGAATTTTACTGCCAACCGTTCATCCCGCCATGATGCCATAATGCTCCTTTGTCCAGCTTCTTACACACAAGTTGTCTGAGGAAGCCTTTGCTGTTACTGCGGATTGTACTGCATGCCAGTGTGCCCACATTGTACAATTCCTTGGAGAGTGGAATTCCTTAGAAAATGTACACATACAAATGGTGACCCTTGTGGAACAACGATGTGGCAAGATCCCAAACAATCTCCTCACTTATCCCTAAATGGGCTGGGCAGCCCGGAGGGTTTATGCTAGAGACTTTTCCAGTGTAGACACTCATGTTGTAGGTATAACCAGTAGTACTTTCGCACAACATGTACACTTTTATCCCATATTGTGCTCTTGCTCAGAATATACTTGAACAGTAGCCGACCTTTGAACAATATTAATGATTCATCAGTGGATATGTTCTGGCTAGGAACATACACCTCTGAAAAGTAAAGTGCTTCAGAAATGGGTGACTTTTGAACTATCACAATTTGGGTCTGTTCTGGGGTGTAAATACCGCTTCAGTAGACCAGAACATTGAGATAGACGGCTTTGGCAATATTCCCATGAGCAGAATGAGACCTCAAAATGTTCTCATCTCAACGTTGGTAGTTGGAACCCAAGATTGTGCTCTGGAATGGGGTTTGAGAGTGGGACCCTGTGACCTCAAGAACTGTTCAGCGTACACATTGGTTTGCTCAACCACATCTGCAATTAACCCATCGTCCACACAAAGGTTGAAAAGTCAATTGGCTGAAGCCCATCTATATTCTCTGTGCACCCTGATATTCCAGTGCAAATTGACACAACAGGCTGAGCTATTACTGGAGGCACCCAGTCCAACTATTCAGCCATGTCATGATCTGGCACATTCCTTGCAAGTCCTGTATGTTCCCTCAACCGTACAGCTAACCAGCGTGTGGGAAGAGTCAGAAGAGGTGCATGTATTCCTTCATTCTCTTCCTCATCAGATGAGGAGGTGGAACCAGCCTCACCCGAAAACTCACTTCCCGAATCAACGGCCTGCTCACCTTCAGAAGCCGATTCTGTTTCAGATTCCACATCCAGTTCTGTGCCTTGCTCCGAGTCAGACTGCATCAGTAAGGCCATGACTACTGTCACAATGTAACCCTTTACTGCCAAAAGAACAGATAAAGACTGAAAAAATAAGAATGAGAAGCAAACAAAGTATGGAAACTAGTAGAGGAAGTTGTATTAAATGCCACAAAGCAAGACAACATAATGATGCCAAAATGTCCAGGCTGTGCTCATAAACTGTAGCAACCCTCTGCAACGTGATGTACTCTCAGCAAGCTAAATAAAACTGAGTACTAATTTGCTAACACATGTGAAATGCAACGGACCAGCTCACTGCTTACTTACAAGTGGTTAGACTGCTGCAACACACCTGCACCTACAACAAAGGGAGCAAAAAATCTAAGCAAGATGTCATCTTCAGCTATACATTACACTAATACAAGTGTAGGGACGAGGTTGGAACCCACAGTACCAGTTAATAGATGGCCACCATGTGTTGAACGCTCCCCTGCACCAAGGGGTGCAGGTGGATGGTAATTACAGGTGAGAAGTATTAGTGATTGTGTGAGGTGAAAAGGCAGAGGCGATCTAGACGCAGACAGTGAAGATGAGGAAAGTACATGGCAGGCTCTTCAATACAATTGCTGCACACTTTCCACAAAACCCCTTGCTTGTTCGCATAGGGTCATGTGTGAAAGGGGGAGGTCACGAGGACGGAACGACTGCAAGGGCCAGCAAGTGGAATTAAGTTGCTAAATGTGGTGATGCTTTGCAAAGAAATAGGCAGCACTGACATATTGAATACATTGGTATTCCACCAAACGAAAGTACTATGCAATTTCTAGGAAGTCAGAGTCTCACAGTCAACATATTTAGTCACCATTTTATTACCATGCCACACGACCCAGTAAGTCCATCAGTTATTGGGCCGCCCCCAACATAACGTCTGGGCAAAGTTCATAATGTCCTCAAACAAAAAGTCCATGCCTCTCCTAGAAATGTGCACTCCGTCTGGGTGAAACATCCGTTCACCTTTGATGAAGCCATGGTGAATTGTCTGAATTCTGTCAATGTCCTTGGTCTGTCTTGCCTGCTTGCCATTCAGTTTCCTCGCCGAGTAGTTGATGGTATTTTCCTTCCCAGGAGTTCTCCAATGCCTCCTGGGAATAATTTGCAACCAAGCCAGCACAGTATTTGGGAACCTTTATGGAAATCCACTGCAGTTCGGCCATCATAACTCCTGTATCCCTCTCCGTCCCATATAAGCCATATAATATCCTCCCAGATGCACCAATATGAGGGCAGGAGGGGAACATCTCCTTTTTGCCTGGGCATCGCAGATGACGCCTCTGAGCTCGTGAAGGCAGAATCCCCAGACACCAAACCAGTGCAACAACAGATCATCCCTCCGAGACCCAGATGTGCTTAGCCCTCTGAAATGTGTTGCAGCCCTTCGGATGAGAGTGCCCGACAATCTGTACAACCCTCAGCCTCACTAGGAAATGGAAACATGAAAAACTAACATGAATAGGGCCAGACGTACAGCGTATCAATTAGCACAGCAAGTGGTTCAGCACATGTCTCTTCCAACAATCCCAGACACGCAATTGCCCCACTCTTAGATGCACTTCATGTGAGAGAACAGTATGTCATTACGTAATTGGCACATACTTTTCAGGGAAAGAGGTGAATGGCACAGTTGTGCTGGCACAATTGTAGTCTGTGAAGGTTTCTGTTCCTGTGGCCCACCGTTTGTACTGCACAGTGGTAAGGAGAGTTGCACGTACTGCACCGTGATACCAAGGTATTAGGGAAGGTAAATGGCAGTGAGATTCAGCGAGAAGGGAAGACGGGCTCAGTGAAGTCTCCATGCCTAGCATTGTTTGGAGCACTGTTCAATACGCGTAATTCTCCCAGAACTCACTGACTTGCCTTCTTTACACCACACACAAAACACTCCTTACCACCGTACACTTCAGAGCTCCCCAAGATCTTCCACACATCCTCCAACAGCCAATCACACCAGTCCAACCTGCCTCCTACCTTCCCATTGCAGTCCAAGCACAAACCATAAAATTGTTCAATACTTTTCACACATTTTGGCAGGTTGTCTATTCTGACAGAGGAAATGTGCTCCCTAGCAAGTGTGTATTGTACGGTCAATATATAGGCACCCTGACAGAATGTGTTCCAATCATCACAAATTGATGCAATTTTGGACAGTTTCATTGTGAGAGCTTCGGCCAAAGGTCCAGGATGAGCGGGGGATGCGGTTCCTGGCCTTGGGCGCCCCTCTGCCCTGTCTTGTTAACCGTCCCCAAGTTCATCAGCAGTTCCACGGAGCCCCGCCAGGGTCCGCATCCCTCCTCGGAGGGAGAAGCTGTAACGCTGCTGCACTTGGGGACGGTCGACCAACAAGAGAAACAGATGGCAAAGGGAGGGACCATAACCCCCAACCATCCTGAAGTTCTGGCTGGCCTGCCTTACAGCTTTTCCCACCAGGCAGGGATGGGTACTCTGCCGGGGGTAACTGGGGCTGCCGCTGCACTTGGGGACTGTCGTCTAACAAGAGAAACAGGCGGCCAAGGCCAGGGACATCCCACCTCCCCCACCCAAACCCCCACCCACGACACACGCCGGACTTGGGCACTGTCGTCCAACAAGGGAAACAGGCGGCCAAGGGCGGGACCATAACCCCCGACCAACCTGAAGCTCTGGCTAGGCTGCTTTATAGCTCTACACTCTGACAAGGGACTTGGGGATGGTCGCTCCACATGGGAGACGGGCACCAAAGGCCGGGGACATCATCCCAACTATCTTGAAATTCTGGCTGGCCTGCATTGCAGGTTTTCTCTCCACGGAGGGATGGGCACCCTGCTGGGGGTCCCTGGAACCGCCGCTGCACTTGGGGACTGTTGTCCAACAAGAGAAACAGGTGACCAAGGGCGGGACCATAACCCCCGACCATCCTGAAGCTCTGGCTAGGCTGTGTTACAGCTCTACACTCTGAGAACAGATGGGGACCCTGCCGGCACTCCGTGGGACCTCTGAACATGGGGGCGCTCGACCAACAAGGGCATGTCATCCCCGACCGTCCTAGACCGGAGCTGGGCAGCGTTGCAGACTTGCCCCCAGGAAAGAATGGGGGCCCTGCCAGGCCACCCTGGGACTGCCCCTGGACTTGGGGATGGTCGTCCCACATGGAAGACAGGCGTCCAAGGCCAGGAACATTACCACCCCCCACCCCTAACACCCCCACACACACTGTCCTGGACCTCTGGGTGGCCTGCGTTACAGCTTTTCTCTCTGTGGAGGGATAGGGGACCTTGTTGGGGCTCCCTGGACCGCCGCTAGACCTAGGGACTGTTGTCCCACATGGGAGACAGGCCCCCAAGGCCAGGGACATCACCCATGACTGTCCAGGATCTCTGGGTGGCCTGCGTTACACCTTTGCCCCCTGGGGAAGGATGGGGACCCTGCTGGGCCTCCCTGGGACCGCTGTTGAATTTAGGGGGGCTGTCGACCAACCAGGGAGACAGGTGCCCAAGGGTAGGTCCATCAACCTCCAACCATCCTACAGTTCTGGCTGGGCTTCGTTACAGCTTTCCCCTCCAGGAAGGAATGGGGGACCCTGCCGGAGCTCTCTGGGACCACTGCGGAACTTGAGGGACGATCGACATGGGAGACGGGCTCCCAAGGCCAGCAACACCACTCCCAACTGTCCCGGACGTTTGGGTGGCCTGCGTTACAGCTTTGCCCCCCCTGGGTTAAAGATGGGAATCCTGCCCAGGCTTACTGGGACCACTGCTCGACTTGGAGACGAACAGCATAAATGGTGACCCTTCGAACGAAAGTAAAGGGCTCCATACCAAGGGTGCATTGGTGCATTGCATGCTCAGAAGAAATGAATATCCGCATTACTAGCGCAAACATGTTTCAGAAAGTGGTATTCATTAAGTTTACAAAAAATGTTTTCATACAAAGCAGCCAACATTCTCTATTCAGGTCCCACCCATCATTCAACACATTACCTCCGCACCAACCGTTCCCACCCATAGCACTGACACTCCAGCCACAGTCCCACCCACCACACTAACAATCCACCCACCAATTACAATGCATAATAACAAAAGCACATTTCATACAATTTACATAAATCAGTGAAAGCTTTCGACTAGCCACAACTGCAAAGGAAACAAAAAATTACAATCTGTACTCCGCCCACCAGTAACACATCCAAACTTCTTTCAGGCTGCTATCTGCAAACCTTTCCATTCCTTGTGCCAGATATGTCTGCCACCAAGGAAGCGTTAATTGCAAACTGATAGGAAATGCGAATAAGGCCAATGGGCATATGGAATCCCCCACCACAAAATAAAATTGTCCAGATGGCATAGTGCCAAATTGCCCTCCCAGGGGAACAGCACTGTTCTGCTGGTATGGGGAGCATTTTGTAGCCTGACCCTGCAAGTGTGTCCCAGCACACCACATTAACGCCCCAGACCGCACACTCCCACCCCATTAACAATCCACCCTCCTTGCATAATATACAATGTTGAAAACACGCAAATTCAATACTTAAATAACAAAGGAGAAGCTTAAACTGTACTAGACCTATAAACGGAAAAAAACAAATGTATTACATTTATCAGTGTCAGCCCAGCACAAACAAACCCACACTGCCATGCTCCCATCTTCAGCTTGCGCTACTGAGCAACGGGGGCTAGTCGCAACTTTCATTCCTTCAAGACACCCACTGCACATTTACTATGGTGCTCACTTCCCCTGTCTGAATACTGTGCACAGGAAGTAAGCACCACACCAATGTGCAGTGCCATTGCTAGGTGCAGATCCAGTGATCCACACCCAGCAATGCACTTGTTTTCCTTGCAAAGCAGCCAGCACCCTTCTATTCATCCCTGGTGGTCTAGTGACAACCCCCGTAAAAACAAATGTACCCCTTCCTAGGGGCAGATTTGCAGATTACACCACCTATCTGCCACCAGAGAGGGCTACATTACATGCCCTATCCATTTGGGGCAGGAATGGCCGTGCCACCCCCACCCCTTTCCTACAAGCCATCCGTTGTGGTCTAGTGACTCCCACCCCCCCATGAAAACCACACTGCCCCTAGGAAGGGCTAAATTGCATTGCCCATCCATTTGGGGTGTGGAGGGAGAGGCCCACCCCCCTTCAAATAACCAATCCCTGGTGGTCTGATTCCCACCTCTATGAAAAACACACTGCCCCTTCCTAGGGGCCGTCTGCCCTTGGGCTAGGAAGGGCTAAATGACACTGCCCATCCATTTGGGGTGGGGGGGGAGAGGGCCACCCCCCTTTTTTAAATAACCCATCCCTGGTGGTTTAGTGACCCCCCCACCCCATTACAACAAAAGTATTCCTTCCTAGGGGCAAATTGGCAGCCTACCCTACCAATCTGCCCTGAGGGAGGGCTACTCGGCATGCCCCCCCCTCCATTGTGGGTGGAGGGGGAGAGGGCCAGCCTCCTTTCATCATAATCCCTTGTCTAGTGCGCCCCCAAAACACCAACAGAAAAAAATCAAACACTTTTTAGTGTTTTTTCTTTGTCCCTTACCTGGGGCAGATGGGCACATTAGTGTGCCCATCTGCCACCAGGGTGGGGTAAATGTTATGGCCCATGCTTTAGGGGTCATGGGAGGGGCCGCTTACATAGTAAGCGGCCCCCTCCCACTACAACTTAAAAAACAGATCCCTGATGGACTAGTGGCATTGCTGGGCGCGGATCGATCAATCCGCACCTAGCATATGCTTCAAGGAAGGTGTCGTTGGAAAGGGGAGATTCTCCCCTTTCCAACGACCTCTCCCTCGATCAAAACGACACAAATGTCAGATCGAGGTGAGGGTAAGGGTAACACCTACCTTCTTCACCATCACAGCTGAAAATGCTGCGCCTGTGAAATTTATTTGATCTCACGCCAGCGCGCATTACCCACGCTGACGTGAAACTGAAGGAAATCCAACCCCTGGGCCGTGAGAAGGATCCTCCTCCTCCTCACATAGCCCTGGAGGTTGGATTTCAGGTTTGCAGCGATCGCACAAAGTGAAGTGCCAAAAAGAATGGGCTATCTCGCCCTTGGCAGTGCAAACGGAGTGCTAAGGACGAGATAGCTTGTCCTTGGCAATGAAGGGGTTCATAAATGGAAGCGCTTGAATTGTCAACTGAGTTGCCCCCACATCTAATACCACCCTCCAAACGGAGGTAGGAATAACACCCACACAAAGTGACTGGTGCTCACTCAAACCCATTCCAGAAAACCTCCAGTTGTGAAATCCAAAAAAGGCAAGACACATCAAGGCAAAGCAGTGCCACCTTGACTTTTACTGTGACGCACTTCGCGAACTCCAGCATATGGATTGAAAAACGGTCAGATGTCCCACGTTTGCTGACCACAGTGAGCCGAGTCTGACCAAAGCCATGGAGGCTTGCGTGGCCACAATCCGATCCGCACTACCATATCAATCATTACCGAGCACTGCATAAGGTCCCAAAGCTCCCCCCACAATCCTCTGTCAAAACACTTACTGCAGCGTGACACACAATCTTTCTCAAAGGCCCAGGCACTCTGGCAGCAACTCGTGCATCCACCATTGCGATAGTGCGTTCATCTGAGGAATGAACCCTCAAAATAAAATCGACCAATCAGGAGGGCCATCCACTTCCTCGGACACAAGAATCTACAAGAAAAGGACCTACATTTCAACTGTATTAACCCTTTAAGTACCCAGGACGAAGTATCTCGTCCTTGGGATTATCTCCAGGGTGCCAAGGACGAGATAGCTCGTCCTTTTTGGCACCTTGTTTTACTGTAATCCAACCCCCGGGCTATGAGAAGGGGAGGTCCCCTCTCACTGCCCGGGGGGGAGTCCCTTCTCACTGCCTGGGGACCGAATTACCTTCAGTTTCACGTCAGCGTGCCGCAATGAAAATGAAAGGTGAGTCTCCTTCACATTACAAAATTCCTCTGTGGTTTAGGGTGCCCTCATTCCCCCCTGAAGTGCAGCCTGCCATTTTCAATTTTTTTCTTTGTTTACCAAACTTGCCTTGGCACAGATGGGCACATTGGTGTGTCGATCTGCCCCAGGGTGCCCAATCCCTACTGCCCCATCCATTGGGGGGCCTGTCCGATGTTTTGGGGTGGGCTTCTCCCCCCCCACCCCAAATGTAGTTTAGGGGGGCACCTCATGCAGCCCTCTCTGGGGGCATATATCTGACTGTAGGAGGGGGCAAATGTGTTTTCACTGGGGGGAGGTTCAGTAGACCACCAGGGGTGGCTTGCAAGGGGGGCATGCTTGGAAAGTATGAGTGTAGATTTGTTTTGCTGGGCTGACCGTAGGTAATGCATGTTTTTTGTTTTGTTTACAGCTTTTTCTACGCGAGCAGCTGCAACAATATGTGGGTACTGTTTTTTTATTATTCTATGGTTAGGGCACACTGTCAGTGGGGTGGGTGAGACTGGGGCTGGATTGTTGGTAGTGTGGGTGGGAATGGGGCCGTCTGGGAAGATATTTTGGTGGGGTGGGACACAATTGCAGGGGAAGGCCACAAATTGCCCCCCATGCCAGCAGAACATTGGTGTTTTCCTGGGAGCGGATGCCTCCCATGTGGGTTGTCTGTCTGCAAGCCCAGGCTGCACCTCTGGCTGTGCTACGTTACAGGTCCCCTCTCCGGGGAGGAGTGGGGATCCTGCCGGCGCTCCCTGGAGCTGCCGCTGTACTTTGGGGACGGTACACCCACATGGTACATGGATGTCCAAGGCCAGGGACATCACCTCCAACCGTCCTGGAGTTGCGGCTGGGCTGCATTACAGCTTTTCCCTTCGGGGAGGTATTGGCAAACTTCTGGGTCTCCCTGGTGGGGAGAAGCTGTAACGCAGGGCAGCCAGAGCTTCAGCAAAGTTGGCGGTAATATCTCAGGCCCTGGGCACCCTTCTCCCATGTGGGTGTTTGCTGGGGGTTCTGGGTAATACATTCCGGGCCGCTTTGCTTTAGTCAGACCTCTGTGGATTCCCACGGGTGTCCTCTTTTGGGAAATGCATGGGGTTCCCCATTTTCCTTGCTGGCTTCGACACCCTAGGCCCAAATCTGTAGGTTGCCCACATGAACAAAATGTGCTGTGCGGAAAGGCTTGGGGTTAACAGTTGGTTACCCTTTTCCTTTTGCTTCCCAGTAGGTGCACCCACACATGTGAGGTACCGTTTTCGTCGGGACACCTGTGGGAATGCAGGAAGGTATGACATCTGTTGTTGGCTTTGTGTTTCGGTGAGCGGACAGAGGGAAATGTCTCTGAAATTGGCTGGAAATAAAGACAATTCTCAGACGAATTCCCAAGGGTGTCCTCTTTTCAGAAATGCATGGGGTTCCCTGTTTTCCTTGGTGGCTTGGACACCCATGCCCATATCTGTATGGTGTGCCCTTCTGAAAAAATCGTGAAATTCAGCTGTGGGAAAAGACTTGGGGTTAACCGTGTTGTAGGCTTTCCCCTTGGCGACTGGGTAGGTGCTCCCACACACTTGTTGTGTTTGTGTGGTTTTCATAACGTTTTCGACCCATTTGCTGGTGCCCTTTGTCACATTTCCCGAATGTGCCCTACATTTAGTCGCTGCTTTAGGCACCATACACTTTTGTAACCTGCACAGGTCACCTACCCTTGAAAAGGTCTGCCTGTGCTCTTTCAAAAAAATGTATGCTTGCCGCTCCTCACCACATTGGTTTTCCTGATTTATACATGCTAAGTACGTCTGTTCCGGCATAAGCATAAAACTCCTGTTTACCATGGCTCATTGTTTGGCTTGTGGTATTGCTTGTTTTGTGAAACACTACAAAGAATGTGTGATTTCCTAACTGCAAGAGTCGGGGGAATGTAGCGGAGCATTGATTTTCTCAAAATTCATAGAAGCCGTTGCCGTACCAAGCCAACCATGTCCACCACATACCTGTTTTTTTTCCGGTCATTTTCCGGCTTTTTCCCCAAACTATGGAATTTTCCCCTACCTAGTTGTTGCCCGACCTGCGCAAATCACCCTTTCCTAAACTTGGAACTTCCTAAAATTGTCTACTTTTCAGAAATGTCTGCCTTTCTGTTCTCCAATTAGGCTTTTCTACGTTTTTCTTCCATTCCGCCCACGCGTGGCCAATTGGCAAAAATGGCCAAAATCGCCTACCTCTCACAAAACGGTTGATGACCACATCAAAATAATTGGTTTTCGTTTCCACTCAACCTGTTCTTGAAAGCCAGGAAATTGGGGAATTCAGCACAGCGAACCATTTGTTACTAGCTCTTGCAAGGAAAAAAAACACAGGCTTCTTTGTACATCATTTTATTGACATTTTTTGAAAAAACCCAAAATGTCCCCTCATTTTGCTTATTTTCTCTCACCCCTCTACAGCAACCTAGGATTCCTGGGTGGCGTTACGACCACCTACATGGGGGGGGGGGGGAGGGGCCAAATTTGGCTGAGCTATCTCATTTAACAAAAAGTTACAAGGCATTGAATGGCGACATACCGAAACCACCAAAAAAGGCCTTGGCACTGGGGGGGGGGGACCCCATGGCACTTAAAGGATTAAAACAAACCTGTCATAATATGGTATAGTCCAATAATAAACGCATGAAATAATAACAATACTATGACAAAAGCAGCCTCACAAGAAGCCCCAATTCAATAAGCCACACCAGCACAAACAAACATAGGTCAAAAGGAAAAAAACATGCATCAAACAAATCAACGCAAAACTATCCTGAACCAATCCTTGAAGTAGCATCCTTAAGCCATTGCACAGCTTCAAGATGGCTTTCAGTGCTCCTAGTCTCCTTATCAAACACAATCATTAATGTAGCTATTTGACCAAAATGGCATGCATGTCTTTCTCCCTGGCCAGGGCTTTTGCTTCTTTGAAGACTCTTCTCCCCGACCTCCAGAGGATAGTCCAGATTAACATACAAAATCTTCCCTTTGTCCAAACTAGAATAACCTGCCGAGGTTTACCACTGACAAACCTGACAACTCTATTTTCTATATTCTATATGCACAGTCCAGGTAAGTAGCCTGAGCCAGACTCTCATCAAAGACCTCCCACAGAAGTCTCTGGATCCTTTGTTCGATTTTTATTCAAATCTGTGATATCGGGCACTCCCACCAAGCGCATTTCAAGTTCTTGCCAATCTGCCAATTCTTTTGCTGCTAATCTGATATCTATTGCCCAAGGCCCTGATGTCCCTAAGCCACATGCATCATTTGTACAAAGGCACTTCCCCTGTCAAAGCTTGAATTGGAGGAACAATTAGAATATACGTAATAGAAGATTGGCAGTTAGTAGCTAGTGTTTAATCATAAGTGCCCCAAAATGTGCTGCATTTATTTTTTCTTTTTCTTGCTGCCAAATTTCAAAACACTGCCACTGTTAAGTCCTAGGTGTCTGGACTGTTGCAGACCTTTATGGCATACAGTGGGATTTGGAGCCACCTCAGCAGCATTCTCCTCCAAGCAACCATTTTAGCATTTACTTTTGTACTAGTTGCCTGGACTATTGCAAACCTTTGTCATACCGTGGGACATGCACCCACTGCAGCAGCATTCTCTTCCCAGAAGCCATTGTGCCATCTCCCTTTGTACAATCTCTGCTAGTAAGAGGTTACCATCCATAGACATGGAACTCGAAGTAGTGCTTATATTCTTTTTTTTTTTTACTTTAAAACAATTCTTGCCTTTTAATGTGTGTCATATGTGCTGCATAATTGCAGACCATATTACCTTGGATTCTTCGACAATGTAATTCAATTTTTTTCCTTAATCGTTAATTACTGTACTTTGAACATGCAGATATCGCGATTGGCAGCACCTTTGTTCCGCTCCATTACTTCCACAGCAGGAGATAATTAAAATGTACCTTTTTGTATATGCCTTCTGGTTATTTGGTGCTTTGCTCTGTTCTCTGTGAATGGGAGATGTTTATATTCTATTTTTTATCTTGCAAGCACACTTCAATGAATTTGGTTTTACCCTGAATGCTTGCAGTTATAGGATCACATCTTAGTTTAATCCTGGTGTTCTTAAAAAGTAACTTTTGTCAAAATGACACTTCTTGCTTCCTTTGCCACATATATTTAAGTGTGGAGGGAGGTGAATGGAATGCAGCATTGCCCGAGTGCTCACTGATGGTTTTGTACAGTACAAATTGGCACACATCCGGGGAATCGTGCATTCCTGTGGCTTGTATCAGCCATATTGCTGCCACGATTTCCATGGGAAAAAATTACTGGCTTGTGGATTTTAAAATATGAAAACATTAAACATATTGTTAGTTTTTGTGTCCTTTATATAATATAACCCCCTCACTACAAGTTACTTGCATTCAGTATGGTTACGATGTGCTGCCACATACATTTCCCGCATTGTTTCCTACTTGTTCATTTCAGAATTCTTTTGAGGTGGCTCTAGCCTTCATTTTACATTTACTAGATTGCAGTCTAGGCCAGTAAATGGGTAAAGCAATGTATACTTTGTATGTGGCATATCTGGAATTTGTGGGGAGCATAATTACTGGAGTTGGCACAAGCTCCAATTCCCAAAGGTAGTGTTTACAAAATAAAAAAAATTAAAAAAGAGGGAATCCTGTACTCGGGAGGCCAGCCAAAGGCCATCGCTTTTGGATCCCGTCCCGGAGGGTGGACAAGCGAGGCAATATCACCTGGGTGTAGGGATCCTCAGGGAGTGGAGGAGAAGCACCAAATGGCGAGACATGGTATTCCCCTTTTTCCACAAACCATCTATCCCCTACCCTGTTTATCTTATGGGAAACTAGAACTCCCATATTTCCTCCTCACTTTGTTTTGATAAAAGTACTGCACCCAAAAAGATGAGGACTGAGGTCAGAAGAATAACCTCCCCTGACTTGCATTGGCCGTGTCCCTGTAGCGAGGTCAGGCACTTAGCTCTAATGTACACCTGCCACTTATTAAGGTGCCCTGTAAAAATAAAAGGTGTCGAGCACAAGCATACTTTGAGCGAGGCTGAGTATGTGAAGGAACAGCTGAGGCGAACCAGTCTGTGGGAGTTGGAAAGCCAACGGGCTGATCAGCAGTTGAAAGGATCGAGAATAAGCCAGGCAAGATTTCCAAGCTTTTGGGAAGCCGTTGGTGTTCAAAAAGCATAGCCAAGTAATCAGAGGCAAGAAACCTTCCAGGTGCCAGGAAACTGCCAAAAACCCTCCTGGGTGAACGGCAGAGTTGGGGTGGAGCAATGGAGGCGCTGGTAGCAGCTTTGCAGATTGAAGAAAAGATGAAAGTAAAACCTTTAGCTCAAACAGTAAGTTATGTTAAAGGGAAACTGATTGTGCTTTGAAAGTTGAGGGTTGCGCCTGTGCCGATAAAACACGAATGAAGAGGACAATTGTTAAAGGAAAAGGAAGCAAAGTAGCAGAGTGGTCCTGTGCAAGGAAGTCACACATTCCAAAGTCTCTGGGAAATGTTATGAACGTTATTTGAAAGATATTAAAAGCGGAGATCAAAGGAAAGAAAGTTGAATAAGAGGAATGTGAAATATGTGAATTTTGGAATATGCCAAGAGGGCAAAAGTCGAGCATAAGCACTTTGGAAAGGGCCAAGAAGGCAAGTGAAGGAGAATAAGAACTACAATTACCAAGAGGCATTGGTGCTACACAAATATATGTGAATGTTAAAATGTGCTAAGGGGGCAAAAGTGAAATTTAAGAACAAGTGCCAAGAAGCATTAACGAGAAAAGTACCACCAAGAGGTATTGGTGTTACACACTAACTTTGTTTTGAACCAGGCAAGAGGGCAGACTGAAGAGTGTTTGTGCCCTCCCCGACTTGTAGAAATGAATAAAACGGACACTCCCTGGACAAGGGAGTAAGGCCCAAAAGAGCAGGCTGCGAGAGTTCAAGGAAGTGTTTATCTGGATCTCTGACAGCGCTCTGAAAACATCAAAGTTACACCATATTATATAGTACATTGGCATATTTAACACATGCTACGCTGGACCCGGATTGGTCAGCCAGGGTGTGGTGTCTTAGGTGTGGGCATCATCTCTTCCTCCGGGTTGGTTGCTTACTTGGAGGGGGGATTTACGTCAGACATCTGTACTCCGGATGGGTGAAGGTCAGGTCGCTGTGAAACATGGTGGTCACTATCTAAGCTAAGAAAATACATTCTAAATAATGCATGCACTAAATATTGGTTGATCAAAAGACACTCAGTAGTTTATCATGTCACTATACAAATCACACGGGTATCTTTAACATCTGTGACGTTTGGGTTATACGGCTCACAGGTTTACGAGTTTTGACCAGTATAATACTGTCATTGAACTGTAGGGTTAGTCTCACAAGAGTGTCGGGTATGTGGCATTTGTTAGTATTGGGCACGATATACTGCAGCAGGGGTCTAATGTTAGTTGGGGTTCTCTTGGGTGGGCTTCATAGCATGGTCAGCAGTCTGGCACATGAAAGGGATAACTTGCCGGGACACAGGGTTAGAATGGCAATAAGTTTCAACTGGCGAGGGTGAGAAGGCAAGGACACTTTTGTGGAGGTGGACGAGCTATGTGCTTGGCTCATGTTGGTTCACATGCAGGACAGGGATCTCAGAGGAAAAGAGATGTTAAATTTATTATTTGTTGCAAGCATCTCCGGCTTCAGCGTGAGAATGGAGCTGTAGAGTTTTCCAGTCGAAGTGGCAACGAGAGTGGGGGCCATGTGCTCCGAGCTGCTGCGGCGGGGAAAAGGGAGAGGGGCATTTTGTACCATCGCAGTGAGGCCTGGTCACCAAGATGGAGTCAAAACGGGGTACAAAAAATGGATGCCCCGTGTTCTGCTCGGTGGCCCCATCTACTCAAATGTAACCCAAAGTTAACATCGCGTAAGAGCGAGGGCCGTACCCACCACTAGAGGCACTTGGGCCAAGTTTTGTACTGAGGTGATGGCAGAGAGGGGCCCATTGGCCCCTCACTCCCACACATTCCCCCCTTTCGATACATCTAAAATAACGAATACTTCTATTTTTTCTTTTCGTTCTCCCTTCGGTAGTACTCAGCCTCCGCCACAGTCTCGTCCCACGCGGGGGTGCCTTTTATTGGCATCCATGCTCTGCATACACTTAAGCTGTTTCCTCTTCTGGCATATTCGTCTGGTGTGCACTAAGTAAATTCCTCCATCCCCATCTATATCCACCCATACTTCTTGGTACCATTGCAATTCCCTTGGTTCTATTATCGTTGTATTATGCAAATTATCAACTGTATCCCCATATTGCCTGTAAATTGCTGTCATCCTGTATTGTGGTGTAGTGTACTCCCCTGTTTGCATTTGTGCATCTATCATGGTATCTACCGTTGTCGGTCAGCCCATTGTTACCATCATCAAAGCTGAGGTTGGCATGCTTTTCTAACACCGTAGTCCCAGTTGGCACACACAAGAACAGGAGCACAAAGATGATGGGGACCAGTATTTTCGTTGCCACATTTACCCATGATGGTATCCAACTGAACAAATTGTCGAACCAGGTGCTTTCTTCTGCGCCTCCTTCTGTTCTCATCCTTTGCCCTAGATTGTGTACTGCTGTCATCACATGTGAAAGTGTCCTGTTATCAGCATCTTCAGTTGGCATGAATGTGCAACACGCCCCCCAATTTTTCAGCAAACATCACCGTGACGAGATCTAGGACATATCTGTTTTGCATTGTCATTAGGCGCAGTGCGCGGAGCTCTATTTTTATCACGTTGAACCCCTCTTCAGTGTCGTTAGCCAGTTGGATGAGCTCCCAGCGCACTATCTGCAACCATTTGGCGTTCGTTCATGCTTGCAGTCCCGGGACAAGAAGTGAGGTGAAGAATGTCTCTGCTGATGAAGAGCTTGTATTTCTGCGGGATCTCAGCAAGGAGTTTCGATGATTCGGATGAGATGTAATTGGAGGATCTTTTACTTTGTGTCAATCTTTTCTTTAGTTCATATTCTGACAATAGTTCATACGCTGGAGCTTCTGTTATTAGTTGGGGCGCTGTCGATGGTTCAGCCGATTGCTCTGCTGCCGATATGCCAGCCGATTGCTCTGCTGCCGATATGCCAGCCGATTGCCCTGCTGACCCTTGGATATGGCTCTCTGGTATTACCATCAGGGCTGTGTGGAGGGTAGCTAGAGCACAAGTTCCTTTCCACGATGCGGGGAGGTGCAGGTAGGCTTGTTTGCCGCAAACCCAGTACATATCCAATAGTGCAGCTGTGCCTTTTTTCATGTCCGGTATTATGACCGTCTTGTTACATTTCCTTGTCTCTGCCTTGTTCATTCTTCCCTCCACATGGAAACACAGTTCATGTGGCATCTCTTTCTGTATTTTGATAGGCTTTTCTAATGTTGTGACCCACGTTAGCTTTGTGACATGTCGCGACCATATGGGGGTCACATACCTCCTTTATACATTGGAAAGTGTCATTGGATAGGCCTCGAAGTGCTTCTGCTTTGCATTCGATAGTTTCTTCGTGCCACTTATTTCCTGCATATCGTGTCCCCTTGACGACAAGAAATGGTTCCTTGAGTCAAATTACTCCTTGGCGTCTGCTTGTGTACGTTCTCTCATTTTCCAGTTTTTTCAATGTGACGGTGTGCGCTTGGAACATGCTCTTTATTCTGCATAAAACCAGATGAATTAAACATTGGGCCTCTGACAAGGGCACTTCCTGAGGTACTAACATTTTTGTTGTTCCTGATGCGGGCAGGATGAGTGAACAGACGTAGCAACTTTCATTTGTTGCTTGCTTCGCCGTGGCACTCATGTCGGAATACCATTTATTTGATTGATCAGGGTGGCAAATGTTGTATCTTTTCCCTCCCGCCCCCCTTTTTCTCCTCCTCCCTTCCTTATTGTTTTTCACCCGTTTGTAATGTATTGAAACATTCCAGTCCAGGTTTCATCATTGCTATTCAATATGGTATGTGTATCGTCATCAGTAGCAGCAATGTTGTGTGAGGTAGGGTATATGGTTGTCTGTGAATGTGTACTGGTGTTAGTTAAATCGTTTGGCCAATAATAATCTCCATCGTATTCATTAAATTCATAAGCCTCACTCATATTTATGTTCAGACGTAACAATGATACACTTGTTGATCCTGCAGTGGCGTGTTCTGAAGGTTGCATCACATCTGTATTGTTCATGTTAATCTCATGTGATTCTTTCCACATAGTCTTCACCCCAGTCCATATCAAGTGCGACCCTTCTCGTATCATGTTAACCCCTCTTCCTCCCCTGTGCATGTCATTAACCAAAGGGTATAATACCAAGCCGCGAAAAACAACATTACTGACATCAAAACTGCAGCACATTTCAAAACACATTCAACGTTACTGAACCTTTTAGCCCTAATGGCGTCCCTATCACTATCTAGCATTAATTGGTTCTCCGCGATTGTAGTTCGTTGGGCCATTTGTCATCTGGAGGGGTGATATAAATTCGTTAAGTCACCACAATATATACATGTATTTACATTTTTGTTCAACTTCATGTTTAATCATTATTTTTAGTCATGTTTGTTCATTTGCTGTATTACACATTTACTTTTTGCTATGGCGGGAAGGAGAATAAAACAGTGTTGGAGAAAAGCGTGGAACAATAATCCAAACGAAGGTGGGAGATGGAGAGAGTTGAGATGTATGGAGAGGATATCGATCAATCAAAAAGGAAAGAAGGAACAAATAGAAAAGAAGGAAGTAGGAGATAAGTCGTGCAGAACGAAATACATATCATAACTTTTATCTCTGCATGTTCTCTTTACTGACAATTTGGTTATCCTTTTTCAACCTCATTTGTGGTACCAGTGGCACCATCTTGCTCCTCCTGGGGGATTGTACTATCGTGTGCCCTCCTCACGTCTGATAAGTGCACCCAATACTTCAATCCTTTCACCTTCACCGCAGTGGGTGTACTATAGATGACCTCGTAAGGGCCATGAAACCTGGGTGAATTCCACCTCCTTACAAAGCTGCGGACGTACACGTGTGCTCCTGACATCAGTGGCCCGCTTGAACTGTCTGTGGCCGGTGTGGTGGTATCAGTCACCACATTTTCAGTAGAAGGCGGCGTTTGTCGCGCTATGCTGCGTACTGCATGTGTTAACTGGGTCAGGTATTCCTTGAACTGTCCCCCCCCCCCCCCCCAGCATTGTGGCAGCCCTGTGTGCATCCGATGCTCTTCTAATCGGGGATACTGGCGTGTGTATTCGCCTCCCAGTTACAATTTCGTGGGGGCTCAGATGGTGGTCTTTACATGGTTGCGTCCTGAGTTGGAACAGTGCTAGGGGAAAGCAATACACCCAGTTCTTCAGTGTGTTACTCTTCAGCAATCCGTTGATCTTTTCCACCATCCCATTCGCCATCGGATGATAAATTGAGCATAGTTTGTGTTTTACCCCAAAGAGTGATGTCACTTCCTTAAATAGGTCATTCACGAAGTGCGTACCGTTGTCTGATCTTATCACATCGCATATTCCCCATCGGGAAAACACTTCCCGAACAAGGAATTTGGCCGCACACTTCGCGTCTGGGTGGGGGCATGGGCCCGCTTCCACCCATTTTGAAAAGGGGCACACCACCACAATCAAATATCTTGCTCCATTACACCACTCTCCCATATCAGCATAGTCTATATGGAGCTCTCTAAATGGTCCTGTTGGTCGGGGCAGGATACCGCGCAATGTTCTCAATGTCATTCCTGAATTATGTTTGGCATGTTATGCATTCTACAACCAATTTTGACAGGTGTTCTGGCAAATTGGGGACGAACCAGTGTTCCTGGATGTCTGCAGCAATGTGGTGTTTTGCTACATGGCCGGGGAAATGCAGCTGTTGGAATGCTATTTCTAGTAACTCTATGGGCATTACAACCTTTCCTGTTGTCTCCTGTCTCCAAATGAGATCTGTGGCCGATTGTTTACATCCACGTTTGCTCCACAGTTCTTGCTCCTCCTGTGGTGCTCTTCTTTGTAATTCTATTATCTGCGCTATTGGGGTATTACTGTAGGCTTCTTCTAGTGGGTCTGTGGTGTTGCTTTTACAGTGCATTTGAGTGTTGGTGTTACATTGAAATACGAGGCCTCCTTCACTGCTGCGTCGGCTGCCGCGTTTCCCAATGAGATTGCATCTGTGTTGTTGGTATGGGCTTGGCATTTCACCACTGCCACTACCGATGGTACTGCTAATGCATCTATTAACTCATTCAACCATGTTGCATGCTGTACTGGAGAACAATCTGCCCTCTTGAATCCCCGTCTACGCTACCGTGACAACCCTGAGTGCACTGTGGTAGTTGCATATGCTGAGTCGGAGTATATTGTCACCGCACAGCCCTTGGCTGTGTGCAGTGCTTCGATCAGGGCATTTATTTTGGCTGCCTGTGCTGAGTAATGGGATGGGAGGTGCTTTTGCACAATTGTCTCGTAGTCCTCTTCCTCCACGCGCACTACCGCCATCCCTACGTGTTTTTCCCCTGTTTCGGGGTTTATTGATGCTGACCCATCTATGAAATATATTTCTCCCTCCTGTAGGACATTTTCACGGTCTTTTGGGATGTCATCACCTTCCCCCTCATATGTGGCACAATCGTGTTCCTCTATGTCCTCTGTCGTGCATAGCTCTGTAATGGATTTTGCTGGGTGTACTGTTTTGCACTTTACGTGTACGTTGGGGCTCAATTATTATTTCATATGCTGTTGCTCTGTGTTAGCGTTGATTTTGATCGCTCAAGGATGGCGAATAGGGAATGCTCCGCATATAGCGTTACTGAACATCTCATGACAATGGTGGCGTTTTTTTTCAATCGCGAAGGCCGCAGCTGCGAGACCCTGTTCGCACGCGAAATGGCCTTGCATTACTGGGTCTAGTGTCCCACTGTAATAAGCCAATGGTTTGTGACCTAAAGATGTTTTTTGTGTCAGTACTGCTGTCATCAGTGTCCCATTACAGTGTGAAAACAAGAAAAATTCCCTCTCATAATCTGGATTCTGAGATCAATGAGGTCCTTTAATTTAGAATACTGTGTCATCATTTCATGAGTCCATTTTATTGCAGCTCTATTTTTCTGTGCTTCTTTTAACGCTTGTAGTAAGGGACGTGTGTATGCCGCATAATCAAGGATCCATGCTCTGCAATAGTTACAAATGCCAAGAAACTTTTGCATATCTTTCACAGTTTTTGGGATTATTAAATTGCGTATAGCAGCTGCTCTGTCTGGGAGTATTTGCTTCCCATCTTTTGATATTAGCTGTCCGAGGTATACAACCTCGGCGAGACAGTATTGCAATTTTCCTTTGTCCACCTTGTATCCCTTGGTAGCTAACACATTCAGTAGTGCTATAGAGTCTTCTCTGCACTTTTCTTCTGTATGGCTGCAGACGAGTAAACCGTCTACGTATTGGATGATGCTGCTCTCTACATCTATGTTTCCATTGTCTTCATGTAACAGCCTGTTAAAAATGCTGTGGCTTTCGCAATACCCTTGTGGGAGTCTCCGAAATGCATACCTGTTCCCTAATATGAACGCTGTCAGGTATTGGGATCCTGGGTCGAGAGGTATGGAGAAGAAAGCATTGTTCAAATCAATTACAGTAAAACATGTTGATTCTTTCGGTACGCTGCACAATATTGATGCCGGGTTAGGCACTAATGGGAACTCTTTTTGGATGACGTCATTGAGTGGGCGGAGGTCCTGGATCATCCTCCATGCCCCTCCTTTTGCTTTTTTGATCGTGAAAATTGCTGTATTACATGGGGAGTTTGATGGCACTATGATGCCTTGTTTTAGGAGTGCATTTATGGTTTCCCTAATTCCCTCCTTTGCTTCTCTCGATATGGGATATTGTTTGACCCTTGGCGGTATTGCACCTGGCTTGAGTTTAAATTTTATTGGTGTCACCTCATGCAGTAACCCTACATCGTGGGGCCCTGTGGTCCATATTTCAGGTGCTACCTTTGCCATGTCCTCCTCAAATATAGTCAGTGGGGCATTAACGCTAGCCATGAGTGGGTTGTGTAACTCTATGAACTGGATCATAATTTCACATGTTATACTTATTTCCATTATTATTTCTCCGTCATTTTTACCATCCGTGAATAATTCCTCGTCTGTTATGTCTCGTAGCATTATGTTTGGGTCTATGCACAACACAGTTCTCCACTCGCACCCATGCGCAACCAGTCCTATGACCGCAATTCGTCTACTGGATACTGGAACTGCCTCGATGTCTATGTACATTATCGTGCCTGGCACAACGTCTGTGTGTGCAATTGGGCACAATATGAAATCTGATGGTGTTCTTCATTCTTTTCTCATTATCTCTGGCACCGCTCGTGCTAATACCTTGGTGCCATAAATAAAAATACTTATATCAATGGGTATTCCTCGCACCACAACTACGTTCATTACTGTGCTGATCAGCAACATAGTTCGTATTGGGCACATTCCTGAACATACTATTCCTCGTTCTGTAAACAAGATGGTCATATCTAGTTTACTTAACAAATCTCTCCCCAGCAAATTGATTGGCACGTCTTTGTGGTACAGTAAGGGTGCGCGCACGGTTCCCCCCCACCGTTCTATCAAGATCTTTAGTGTAAGGAACTTTTAAAATAGCCCCAGAGAACACCTGCGTTTCTAAATTCCTGCCTGAGAGCAGAAACTGCCCTTCCATAAGACATGATTTCTCCGCTCCTGAGTCTACCATAAAGATAAAATGCTTATTTCCCATCTCTGCCCCCACTAGTGGTTCCTCTTCTGCATGTAGGGTGGTAGATGGGACTGGACACGCAAGTGTTCCCTGTGGGCTCCTAATCTGAATGTCTTTCTTGCCCTGGCACTGAAAAGACATTGTCTCCAACCACTGTTACGCCACGGTATGATGCGGGCGCACCGTTTGCGGCTGTCGCAAAATAATTACTGTTTGCGTTTCCTACTGCATTTTGTCTTGACATAGGTTGTGGCGGTGGTTGCTGTCCTTGCTGCATCTGAGGTTCATTATAGCATTGGTCCTGCTGTCTCCCTCCTCCCATCGGTAGTCCATAGGGGCTACCAGGGTGTGGGCACCCCCAAAATTGATCATTCTCCATGGGCTGTTGCCCTTGGAAATACCCTGAAGGCTGCATTCTACAATCTCTGGAATAGTGTTCCCATCTCCCACAATTCCAGAATGGCCCTTTTGGTCCGCCTCTCATTCCTTGACCACCAAATCCTCTATTCCCCATACCTCCAAACCCCCCCTCTCTGGCCACGGTACCACCTCTTCCTCTTGCTGGTCTTTCTTGCCACTGTTGTCCACCGTACTGCTCTTCTCCATTCCATGGTCCTTGTCCTCCAGTTGCCCGCAGTGCCGCTATTGTGACTGGTCTATTTCCCGCTCCTTCATCCCCCTCGTTTTCTCTGTCTGTGGCTACGCTGGCGTTGATGGCGGCGACCTTCACTAATTTGTTCTGTACCAGCTTTGCCTCGTCTGCCAGCCTTTTTTGAGCTATCTCTTTTTCTCTCTTTGATCCTCCTGCAGT
The DNA here is from genome assembly GCF_040938575.1 of Ambystoma mexicanum. Taxonomy (NCBI): domain Eukaryota; kingdom Metazoa; phylum Chordata; class Amphibia; order Caudata; family Ambystomatidae; genus Ambystoma; species Ambystoma mexicanum. The sequence continues at coordinate 858,447,595 of NC_090931.1, read as the reverse complement.
GGTGCACAATTATGGTCTGTATTTCAGGCCAGCCCTTGGCTTCTTTCCCAGCTATTTTGTCCAAGGCCTTCTGCACCTCCTTCGGGAGCCCCTTTTTGATGATAAAATAAAACAAGGCAGTGGACTGGTTCCACGCCGTGCCAGTTTCGTTTCTCCATAAATCCTGCACCCGTAGTATGAATTGCGTAGGATCCTCGTTCTCCTCCATTGTTTCCTGCATCACTAAATGTAAATCTGGAAACGTGCGCCTCAATGCATCCCTTCCTTTTGCTCGAACGTTGTTGAACGCCGACCCATCGTGGCGGTCACAACTCATTGTTACCCCGAGGAATCTGGCCTTTTCCCCACACTGCATCTGCTTGGTCACCAATTGCTGACACTAATAAACTTTTTACATGCCCTATCACTAGCGGCACTCCTGCTGTGTTTTTCTCAAAGGCGTGTATCCATTTCCCAGCCCCTCCCGATAGTGGGGGGGAAGACCTTCAGCAAGTTGTTTTTATCCATTTGAGCCATGGAATGTAGTGTGGCCTGCCTGCTCCTTTATGTATCAATGGCATTTGTAACTTGTGTTTCTTTACTACCTTACTTACTGCACCTTTCTTTATTTTACTTATCATATTTCCCCCTCGCTGTCTTAGTCTACCCTGCCATAGTGGTGGCGATGGTGTATCTGGGTAATGGCGGTTTGGCAGTGGGGACCCGGCCTCGGCAGCTGCCTCTTCATATTCGTCTAAGTCACTCCACACCTTCTATTTCTGATTCTTGCTCATTGTTTCCTTCACATCCTTCCCCTCTCTCACTTTCTGGGGTGGGTGGGTGTATAATCCTCACAGGTTTGTCATTTTAATGAAACAGGAACTCCCCTGACCGCCACTCTTTCTCTGGCCCTTGTGGTATGCGTGTTCCTTGTGATGATACTGATCGCGTTGGCTCTGAGATTGCTTGTGCCACTTCCCCTGCTGTGCTCAATGTTGGCGTTAGATCCTCCATGGATAATGGTGGCACCTCTGCCCCCCCTCCCCCCCGTGGCAGCATTTGGCCTCTATCGCACAATGCTCTTAGCCGTGTTATTTCCATCTGTGCATGCGCTAGCTGGTGGTCTAATTCTCCAGTTAAGTGTGCCAAATTCACGGGGGCCCGCTTATTGGGCCGTACAAACCTCCTTTATCATAGGGTGGCGGTGCCGTGGCAACTGCTCCGGTTGAGGGTGCGGGGGTGGGACATGCTGGTATGTACAGGGGCTCACTGTATCCTACTGCTTGCCTTGACATAAAAGGTATATTTTTGTTGTATCGCCTTCAGCTGTAGTGATTGTGCACTCGCCCTTTGGCGTTCCGCTTACCTCTTCCTGCGTTTTCTGGGTTTTGTTCGCTCTTTCTCTGCTGTAGGCGTAACTTCAAACATTCGCCACAGGCCTAGTACTTCTCTTCTATTCTGTAGTTTTTTTCCCCCTTATTCCTTGCTAACAAGTGTGTGGATACTAAATCTAACACCCTTTTATCGAATGACCCACCTTCTGGGCAAATTGGCGTCACACTGTCACCTTTTATCTCCGTCAACCATTGATCGTGGTATTTTTGTATCTTCTCACTGTATAACGGAAGGTGCTGATAATTATGTGCTAGTGGTGTTATTCCCCTATGACGATATTTTTTTTTTCTCCTTTCCCTTTGTCTGTACTTGCCCTTCAACCTCTTCCCCCTAATCACTTCTCCATTTGCCTTTCTTTCCTTCTAGCTGAACAATATACCCTGAATCTTTTCAATTACTTATAGGTTGTCTGCACACATGTATCAAGATAGATATATGAATCACTTTTCAACATTAACCTTATGGTTGTTGCATGTTCAAATTCAACAGTTCATTTTTGCATATTTTGCCACTTTAACCACAAATTAATCACAGTACTTGGATTTCCTTGACAAAAATGGACAGAACCCAAAAGACATATAACACATCATGCACATGCACTACCTGCTTGCTTTTTCTTCCCGTCTGTTCTTTTACCACCCCTTCCCTGTTTCGCCTACTCTTCTCATTCACTCCCCACCTCTTACACCCTTTTACTCTTTTTCAAGAATCCTTTCGTACCCAGAAAAATAATGTTCTAAATAACTACTCCGAGTCTACTCAATATACGAGACTCCTACTATTTTCTCTATCTTCACTTATTTAATCTGCACTGGACAAGACAATGCTATGCGGCGCCGCCTTCTACCCCGTTCGGGCTAGGATACCAATTCTCTTTTTCTCTTCACTTCTTACAAAAACCATATAAAGGACGGATCAGAAAAGCCTCATCACTCACACAGGCCCTACTCTTCCCTATAACCCATTACCACCTGTCCCACCCCCCCCCCCCCCTATTCCCCACCTTACGTTTCCTTCGTAACCTTCGCAACCGGCACTCGCGTGTTCAGTCAGGTGACTCGAGGGTCGCTGCTCGCAGTCCGACCCCAGTCAGGCTTGCACCCCTACCAAGCCGTGACCCACCTCGGCAAGCGGCTTTTCAGTCGGGTATTCGTCAACCAGGAACCCTTGACCCTTCTTCGTAGTGCGCACAGGCTGGTTGGCCGCAGAGGCGATGGTTTTGCTGGGGGGCGTCCCGGATCTCGCCACATGGCGCCAGCCTCGAGGCACCTCTCCGATCATGTCGCAGGGGGTCACCAAATGTTTGTGCCCTCCCTGATTTATACGTGTAGAAATGAATAAAACAGACACTCCCTGGACAGGGAATAAGGCACAAAAGAGCATGCTGCGAGAGTTCAAGGAAATGTTTATCTAGATCTCTGAGAGCGCTCTGAACACATCAAAGTTACACCATATTATATAGTACACTGGCATGTTTAACACCTGATGCTACGTTGGACCCGGATTGGTCAACCAGGGTGTGGTGTCTTGGGTGTGGGCATCATCTCTTCCTCCGGGTTGGTTGCTTACTTGGTGGGAGGATTGACGTCAGACATCTGTACTCCGGATGGGTGAAGGTCAGGTCGCTGTGAAACATGGTGGTCACGATCTAAGCTAAGAAAATACATTCTAAATAATGCATGCACTAAATAATGGTTGATCAAAAGACACTCAGTAGTTTATCATGTCACTATACAAATCACACAGGTATCTATAACATCTGTGACGTTTGGGTTATACGGATCACAGGTTCACGAGTCTTGACCACTAGAATACTGTCATTGAACTGTAGGGTTAGTCTCACAAGAATCTCAGGTATGTGTCATTTGTTAGTATTGGGCACGATATACTGCAGCAGGGGTCTAATGTTAGTTGGGGGTCTGTTGGGTGGGCTTCATGGCATGGTCAGCGGTCTGGCACATGAAAGGGATAACTTGCCGGGACACAGGGTTAGAATGGCAATAGGTTTCAACTGGCGAGGGTGAGAGGGCAAGGACACTTTTGTAGAGATGGATGCACTATGTGCTTGGCTCATGTTGGTTCACATGCAGGACAATGATCGCAGAGGAAAAGAGATGCGTTACATTTATTATTTGTTGCAAGCATCTCCGGCTTCAGCGTGAGAATGGAGCTGCAGAGTTTTCCAGTTGGAGTGGGAACGAGAGTGGGAGCCATGTGCTCGAGCTGCTGCTGCGGCGGGGAAAAGGGAGAGAGGAATTTTGTACTATCGCAGTGAGGCCTGGTCACCAAGATGGAGTCGATAGGGGGTACAAAAAATGGATGCCTCGTGTCCTGCTAGGTGGTCCCATCTACGCGAATGTAACCCAAAGTTAACATTGCGTAAGGGCGAGGGGCGTACCCACCACTAGAGGCATTTGGTCCAAGTTTTGTACTGAGAAGTGATGGCAGAGGGGCCCATTGGCCCCTCGCTCCCACACAAGAGCAAGAAGAATTGGTGTTGCAACATGAGTGTGGATTGTGGAAATTGAGGGTCTATGTAAATTCCTTGCAGTTTTTAAAGTCTTCGACAGTGAAAGACATCTTGGATAAAAACATGGGGGAAGGGAACCCTCATGGAAAGACAAAATCAAGCCCGGCAGAGGGAATGCCTGTACACAACTGTGAGAAATTGAAAGCATATGAGCCAAGTATTGATGGCAAGTTGGTTGAAGCCTAAGAAAGTGATTGAACTACCAAGAGTTAAAAGCCTAAGATTGAACTGTAGAACTGTACCAGTAAGCCAACGTATGCAAAACTGATAGAACTGTGTCATCCACCTATCCTTTGTTTATTAAGAGACTCCCTAGACCCTCTGAAGTTGAACCTGCGGAAGGGAGTTGGTGCTGAGCCATTCTGACAATGATTTATGACACACTATTTTCTTTTTTATTTCCTTAACACATTTGTAATTCTGAGGCAGAGGGCAAGGTTGGGTTTTGTTAGTATAGGCCTTTTTAGTTTGACTATATTGCCATGGACTATTTTGTTTGTTTTAATGGTTGAGATTACTCCCATTTAGAGATAGGGCAAGATGGGCAGTTTCCAAACCCCTTTCAGTAAAAGGTTTTTGAAACTTGCATCCATTTTGTCAGTGTCTGCTTTTGATGCCATGCCTTCCTCACAGTAGGCATAGTGTCAAACTGATTTTCACATATAACTCCATGGAGAACCTGTAAACACATAGCCTCCCATTCTGATCGTGTTCTGCAAGTCCTGTTCTATACAAGCTCACACCACAGCCCCCTCACCCCCCCCCCCCCTTGCGAAAAAGTAACGCTCTATGCCTCCAGGCTACAACAAAATATGTAGCCAACAATTTACATTGCAGCCCCAGATTTAAACCACTTGGTGCATCCTTGAAAGGGACGTTTTTATAAGTTTATTTGGGCCTGGGGGGTCGGGGGGGTGGGGCGCGATCGTGTTGTGCAAAGACCAATAAGGTACAATTTAAAAGATTATATAACATAGGGAACACAGCATTAGGGCCATTTCAATTCTAAAATCTTAGAATGTATCATTTACGTTGTGAGCCTTAGTGTGGGCATTTGGTACTGGATGCCTTAGACCGTTACCCTGAGTCAGACTAGTTTACAAACAGAATTGGCCTGTGTACCTCCCTGGAAACCTTTCAATTAAATGTTCTATCTCTGTTCAAAATGGTTAGCATTAATTGCTGGGATACTATGGTTCAGTGTGATCTTTGTTCAGTGCAGCAGCACCCCAAGAAAAGACAGGAGGTGCATTCAGCCTCTCCTGGATCGTTTATGGGAGAACAAATATCTTAACTGTTTAAAGGTCTTGAGACCTAGTTTTGACCTAATGCCTAGCCTAGCGAGGGATTTATTACATAAGACTCCCCATCGTTCTCCTTTATGGATTTATTCTATATTCGCAAACACAAATAGTTATCATTAATTATCCGATTTTTGTTTTTGCTAACCAAAGGCCTTTTTATTGGGGCAAAATATCTCCCTTGGATTTAGTCGCAGACTGGCTTGTGTTGGCATTTGGATTTTTTTTTTTTAATTTATTGGTTTATACAAACCTTTAAAAAAAAACAGACATCAATGAATCAGAAGAATACATTTCCCTATTTCCATCTCTTCATCATCTATTCACTTCTTTCTCTAAAATACAGTAGGAAACCTTTCTGATTTGTCGTGCAAAAGAAGGGATACGAGCCCACTCTTTAACTGGGCTTTAGGTTTGCTTTCTCAACGTCCAAGCCCTCCCTTAGGACACGGAGGAAGGCAACCAAAGCATATAGCACAGGTCTGTTAGATCCATCAAACGGGGATCTCCACCAATCAACAGTGTTTGATGTTTGCTAGTTACTGTGCCAAAAATGTTTGCTCTTTGTTGTTCAAACCCAGCACACGACATTGTGAAGTGTTTTAGAGTCTCGTTATTTGTTCTACAGAAGTGACACGTCCGGTCCAAATCTGCATACTTGGACCAAAAACCTAGACGCTCCTTAGTGGCCAGTGCATTAAGCCTAAAATGCATTTATAGTGCTCTCGTATGTTGGTCTGGAAAGCAAGTTAAATAGTCTTGTAGCTGACCGTATGCTCTGTCTTCTCCAGGGGCCTCTTTCATCGTTTTTGATTCAGATCTTAAATTACATGTGTTGATCCAGTCTGTTCTCCACATCTTTTTCTTGGCCAAGTCTGGGTTTTCAATTAAGGTCTGTACTGTGATATCATGTTTCTAGTACCTCGAGACATAGTGCATTCCATTGAGAAAGAATGGTGTGTGCTTTTTATGTGTCAGATTTGTGTTGTATACGGATTTGAGGCGGTGGATCCGTTTGCATCGTTTTTCTAAACAGGCTTAGTAGATTCCAGGAGACTCGAGCTTGGAGTAGCTGAGTTTGAACTTTATGCAGGCCGTTGGGGTCCCCTTTGGTAAGTGTAAGACTCTTGACCAAAAGGTGTTTCTCCAGCATGGGGTCTGGCATGGATTCACATGCTCATGAATATTCCCCGTCGTCAGGCTGGGAATCCTCGGTAAAGAAAAAAAAAAACAGTATCAGTTTCGTTTCTGATCTCTTTCGTAGTAGTAACCAATCACTGGTCTCTGCGTCATACTGACCACAGCCAATGACTGCCCTCTACCTAAGCACCGCCTCTGGCAGCCATCTTCAGATTTTTACCGCACGTTCATGTGTTGGGATCCTCGTGCTACTGCTCTCGAGCGTTAGTGCTATTTTTTTTCACGTTTTTTTCTCAAAAACTTCGTTTTTTCGGCCAAAAGAGCCTCAAGCTCCACCGACTCTCCATCCGATCAACGGGGACCCGTGTCGGATTCGTCTGTGCCCCTCAAGGGTGAAGATTTCGTCGAGCTACGCTTTTAGAGGACTCCAGAAGCTTCTCAGGCCCGGACATGGCCCAGGAGAAGGGAAGCTCGACGCCCGGAAAGCTGTTCAGGGTCTGCCCTGGATGCCAGCTGCAGAACGTCTTTAAGGAGGACGAACACTCCCTTTGTCTCTACTGCTTACATGAGGACAAGATGCACGTGGAGAAGGACTGTGCGTTTTGCGGCAATATGTCGGAGCGGACCATGAAGGACCGCCATCAACGTCTCGCCAACTGGCTGGAAGGGAAGAGCCCGTCAGGCGAGAAGAGGAAGAAATCCGAGCAGTCTTCTAAGACCTTTGAGGACGCCCCGGCGACGGGGGTCCAACACAAGGCCAAGCACCGCGAGTCCGCTGGCACCGGGAGCGCTGAACGGTCGGGCTCTACGGGCGCCAGGAAGGGCGCACCCTCCCCGGCACCTTCAGCCACGAGCTAACGCTCTGGGTCAGGTAAGAGGAAGGGCGAGCACCCTGCGAAGCTCCTGGAAAGGCCCCGGTCGAGCTCGAAGGCGGAGGGGGAGCGAGGCAGTGTCCCCCCCCCCCCTCAAGGATAAGGCGGTGAGCGCACCTAAGGTGGTGAAGGCCTTAATCCATCCGGCCAAGCCCTCTATCGATACTGTTGCGACGGCCCTGGCTCAGCCTGTGGAGGCTACACCAGTGGTGGCGACCTCGGGGCTCAGTCTCCCTGCCACCTCGGAGGGAGTCCTCTTTTGTGCCCATCGATAGGACCCCCGTGAAATCCCCGGCGGGGAAGAAAAAGGGGGGGCAGGGCGTCGTCGTAGATTCAGCTTCAACCTCGGAGGAAGAGCTGATCGAGGTCTTAAGCCACGGCCTTGGCGTGGAAGAAGACCGGCCCGTCGGGATGGATCCCGACGCAGGTGACGACGACCTCGTCGAGGGTGCCGACGGGGCCCCTGATCGCCCGTCGGATTCCCCTCTGCCAGCGCCGCAAGACAACTCGGCGGCCATTTTGTTGGCTATACAGTCCTTATGCTCGGAGATAAGGACGAGACTACCGTTGCCGACGGAGGAACCTCTCCCGTCGGGGGATCCTGAACCGGGACCTTCTGGTGTTCCCCCGCCCAAGAAATGAAGGATTCACCCTCCACCTCCTTTTCAGCCGTCGCGCCCCGTCCAGCCCTCCTCCTCCTCGTCCACCCGAGGGGATGATACGGGGACTGACGCGGCAGCGACGGGTACGGACGACTAGGTATACGACGAGGATCTACCGTCGTCACGTCCCACCAGGGCTTCTCCGCCCGACGAGATTGGATCGTTCCACTCCATGATCGCCAGGGCATCCAAGCTTTTCCAACTCTGCCCTGAGGAGAAGAAAAAGGAAGGATTCCTTTATCAACGGCGCGAGGCCAAGAGGAAGACGGTCCTCGCGGTGCCTCTACTGGACGACATGTGGGATGAGGGCCTCGCCCTCCTCAAGAACCCTTCCACGACGCCAGCTAGAAGAGGCCGGTACGAGAAGTACCGGGTCCCGGACGCGGCCCCCCTGTGCCTCCGGGCGCAGCCTACCGCGGACTCCGTCGTCTCCGCGGCGGCCAGGAAGAAAGCAGGGGGGGGTGCGGCCTCCACATCGACTTCCCCACCGGACGGCGAGGGAAAGAAATTGAACGCTATGGGACGCAGGGTCATCTCGTCTGCAGCGACGACGATTAAAGCGCCAACGCCTTGGCTATCGTGGCCCGCTACGACAGGGAGCTATGGTACAAACTGGCTCCCCTGCTGGACTTCCTACCGGACGACAAGAGGGCGGATGCCCTGGAGATCCTACTGGAAGGTGAGGTGGCGTCGGACCACGCCATCACTATTGCGACGGACATCGCCGACACTGGGTTTCGCCAGTTGGGCAACGGCGTGTGCCTTAGGCGGCGTGGATGGCTCAAGGCTACGGACTTCCGTCAAGACGTACAGACCAGAGTCCTGGACATGCCATTCGATGGGAACAACCTGTTTGGCAAAACAGTGGCCGATGCCCTTCAGGCCATTAAAGCGGACACAGACGGCCCGGGCCCTGGGGGTTCTGCAGCAACGACGGACGCCCTTTCGGAGCAGCGGAGGCAAGGGCGCAGCCAAAGGTTCCGGTGGCGGTTTCTCCACCTACCGTCAAGCGGCCCGCTTGTCGTCTCAGGAGGCCTACAGAGGACGAGGCAAGTCTGGCGGACCCCCGCCGTCGTCGCCAAGGAGGTCAAGGCGGCAAAGCCTCGTCGAAACAGGATTGAACCGGCCGTGGGGTCGTGCCCCCACTGATGCACCCCGGTGGGAGGCCGGCTGGCGAGCTTCGTCAGCGTGTGGGAGTCCATCTCCACCGACCGTTGGGTGCTGGACGCCTTAGCCCGGGGCCACGCGCTCGTTTCAAAGAAGGTGCCCGCGCGTCCCCCCCGTGGCCAGGAAAGAGCTTCACGTCCCTCAGCTTCTCCTGGAGGTAAGGGCGATGCTCAGGAAGGGCGCCATCGAACTCGTCCCAAAGAGGCTTCGGGGCTCCGGAGTTTACTCGAGATACTTCCTCGTGAAGAAGACGGGAGGATGGCGCCCCATCCTAGACCTGCGACGTCTGAACAAGTTCATCAAGGCGCAGAAGTTCCGGATGGTCACCCTCCAGCACGTCCTGGGTCAGCTGGAGGAAGGAGACTTCCTGTCGTCGTTGGATTTGGAGGATGCCTACTTCCATATTCCCATCCTAAAGGGGCACCGAAAATTCCTCAGGTTTGTGGTCCAAGGGCGTCACTACCAGTTCAAAGCCCTCCCCTTCGGGACTACGGTCAGCACCCAGGGTATTCACCAAGTGCCTTGCACCGGTGGCGGCGCAGCTGTGCCGCGAGGGGATCTACGTCTACCCCTACCTGGACGACTGGCTCATCCGAGCCAAGACGAGGGAGCTCGCCGTGGAGCACACGGCAAGGACCGTCCAACTTATCACGGACCTGGGATTCTCCGTGAACTACGCCAAGTCCCACCTGGTACCCGCGCAAAACGCACTGTTTCTGGGAGCGAAGCTCGACACAGTGTCCCTTCTGGCCTCTCCGTCGGAGGAAAGGACCAGGTCCATCCTGGGCAAGGTACAGCGGATGTTGGTTTCCGACGCGGCCAAGGTGAGGTCCATCAAGTCCCTCCTCGGAATGATGTCTTCTTGCATCTACCTCATTCCCATGTGCAGGCTCCGGATGCGCCCGTTGCAGGAGTACCTGGACGCGCGCTGGATCCAAACGACGGGCGGCTTTGAGGAGAGGATTACACTCGACGAGAGTTTCCGCCGAGCGGTCCGGTGGTGGGGCACCCGCGCGCATCTGACGGCGGGCATGGACTTCCAGACCACCAGGAGACAGTGACCACGGATGCCTCCCTGGAAGGGTGGGGAGCGCACACTGAAAATCTGCACGCGAGAGGCCTTTGGCTCCCGACGGAGAAGTCCCTCCATATCAACGTCCTGGAGCTCCGTGCAGTGTTCTGGGCCCTCAGGTCCTTCCTTCCGTCCCTCAAGGGCAAGGTGGTGAGGATCTTCACCGACAACACCACCACCATGTTTTACATCAGGAAACAGGGTGGAACCAGGTCCCCAGCACTGTCCAAGGAGGCGCAGACCTGTGGCATTGGGCCGTCGCCCAAAGGATGTTTCTGGTGCCGTTTCATCTGGCAGGGATAAAAAACACCATCGCCGACTCACTCAGCAGGGAGCTGCGCTCGTGCCACGAGTGGGAACTACGGCAGGATCTAGTGGATCGCCTCTTCCGACGATGGGGCACACCCCAGATCGACCTGTTCGCGACGGCGACAAACTCCAAATGCCGGAGGTTCGCCAGCAGGTTTCCCCAGGCGAGGAGCATGGGCGATGCTTTCTCGTTCCCCTGGGAGGGCCTGTTCCTCTACGCGTTCCCTCCTTTGCCACTGCTAATCCGGCTCGTCAACCAGCTCAAGAGGTCACGGTGCAGGATGATCCTCGTCGCACCTGCGTGGCCGAGGCAGATATGGTTCCCGGACCTTCTGGACTTGTCAACGTCCCCGCCAATCAAGCTGCCGGTGGACGCGGATCTACTCTCCAGGGAAAGAGGCGCCATCCTCCACCACGACCCGAAATCGCTGAACTTGCAGGCCTGGCTCCTGCAGCGCTAGAGTTTGGAGGATACGACATACCGGCCGACTGCAGAGAGGTTCTTGCAAAGGCCAGGGCGTCCTCGACTCTTAAATGCTACGGACACAAATGGAAGAGGTTCTCTGTCTGGTGCCATGCACAGAAGATTAACCCTCTACGGATTACGGCTCCCCAGGTACTGCCGTACCTGCTGACGCTGGCCAAAGCTGGACTGGCACACGCGTCCATCAAGATTCATCTTGCTGCAATCTCCCGATACACCAGAACCACGGGGCGGACGTCCTTGTGGTCTCATCGCCTGGTGAAAGAGTTCATGAAGGGACTGTTCAGATCGTTCCCGCCGGTGAAGGCTCCGGCCCCGGCGTGGTAGCTCAACGTGGTGCTGACCAAGCTCATGGGACCTCCGTTCGAGCCTCTGCACTCGGCCCCGTTGAAGTTTCTGTCGTGGAAAACGGCGTTTCTTGTGGCCATCACCTCCGCACGACGGGTGGGAGAGATCCAGGCCCTTTCCTGCAAGGCCCTGTACTTGACTTTTCACGACACGAGGGAAGTGCTCAGGACGCACCCCTCCTTCATGCCCAAGGTACCGTCGGACTTCCATCTCAACGAACCCTTGGTGTTGCCTGTGTTCTTCCCGTCGCCTTCGTCGCCGGCTGAGAGGACTTTGCACTCGCTGGATGTGGCTAGAGCGCTGAAGTTCTACGTGGACCGCACAAAGTGTTTTCGGAAGACGTCACAACTCTTTGTGAACTTTGGACCTGTCAATCAGGGGAAGGCTCTCTCGAAGGCTTCCATTTCCAGATGGCTCTCCGGCTGTATCATGTATTGTCATCGGTTGGCAAACCGACCGCTGCCTGGCCGTCCGAGAGCCCATTCCACCAGAGCGATCGCAGCTACCACGGCGTTCCTTTCTGGTGTGCCCCTGCTGGACATATGTAGGGCTGCTACGTGGAGGTCGACGCACACCTTCACGAAATTCTACTGCGTCGATCGGGATTCCAGGGAGGAGTCCAGGGTCGGCCAAGCAGTGCTGCGCAACCTGTTCGCCTGAGGTGAGCCTGGTGAGGAGGTAAGATGCTTAATGTTGAGTTTGATGTGATGCTTAATGTTGAGCCTTTGCCACCTCCCGTGGTTGTGCATGTGTACTGCTAAGTATTCTTTATTCATGAGCATGTGAATCCATGCCAGACCCCATGCTGGAGAAGGAACAAGTTACTTACCTGCAACTGTTGTTCTCCAGCATGGGTCTGGCATGGATTCACATGCGAACCCTCCCGCCTACCCCTCTGCAGCTCTTCACTTGGTCATACTGCCACTTCACGTGCTTCCAAATCTGAAGATGGCTGCCAGAGGCGGTGCTTAGGTAGAGGGCAGTCATTGGCTGTGGTCAGTATGACGCAGAGACCAGTGATTGGTTACTACTACGAAAGACAGATCAGAAACGAAACTGATACTGTTTTTTTTTTCTTTACCGAGGATTCCCAGCCTGACGACGGGGAATATTCATGAGCATGTGAATCCATGCCAGACCCATGCTGGAGAACAACAGTTACAGGTAAGTAACTTGTTCCTTTCAAGTGAGTTCCACAGATAGTGTCCACATCCAAAGGCATTTTCACCGCCATCTATCGGGGCAGGCACCACTTTTTGTTGAAAGAAGATAACGGTTGGTTTTAAAGAAAATTTGCCAATTTTTTTGTTGCTCAAGGAAGCCTGGCAAACCATCTGGTGGCATTTGCTTTTTGTCACCTCGACCCAGGGTGCATCGTTTCTACTTGCACTAATTCTCATGCCTAAGTAGCTGGTGTTTTTCACTATCTTAATCGGTTCCTTGTCGAGGTAACAATTGAACTTCTTGTTCCCACTGTTTCCCAGCATTTTTGCTCATTTATATAGTCCATGCGCTGTTAGGTATTTTCAAGAGTGGTAAGTTTACGTTGAAGACCTATGGGTGTCAAATCCATAAGGATAAGGTCACCCGCATAAACAAGATAGTCAATGTGGGTGCCATGAATTTTGGGTGGAAAGGCGGTTAGTTCATTAAAGATCTCCTTAATGTCCGATATGAACAAATTGAAGATAATGGCTGCTAAAGGGCAGCATTGTTTAACACCCCAATGTGTGCCGATAGGGGCTGATAGTGTGGCTTTGAGATCAAGTCGAATCTTGATAGAAGTGTTTGTGTGTAACTCCCGGATGGCAGCCAGCAAGCTGGGGTGACAATTCCATACACTCGGCATAAACAGGGACCTGCTATGGAAAAAACTATCGAAAGCGTATGATAGGTCTATTAAGGCCAGGTACACCTTAGAATTGGACCGATGCACTTCCATCTTCAATAGGTTCAACAGCAGAAGGTTCACACTGCACCCCACTCCCTTGACAAATCCTGCTTGTCTTGGGTCTACCCGGTTTGCTTCAGTAGCCCACTTTAGGAGTTCATGTTGCAGGAGGATGGCATACATTTTTCACCAGCACGTCAAGCAACGCAATTGGTCTATAGTTTTTTGTGTTTCTTCTGTCGCCTTTTTTGAAGATTGGTACAATCACATCAGACCTCCACGATTTTGTGGTGCTACAACACTTAACAATTCTGTTTAACAAAGTTGTGCAGAAGTCTGTCCATTGGTTCGGATGACGTTTGATGGAATAATTAAACCATCCGGGTCAGGGGCTCTGGAAGCGTGCACGTTCTTAAATGCTTGTAGGATGTCCTCTCTGTCGAAAACAATCTCCCAATGGGTCAAGGCGGGGGCTTCCCACTCCTTAGTTTTAACATCTTTGCAGAAGAGATTGGTGTAAAAGGATGTCCACTCTGCCTCCAAGACCAAGTTTGCTTGGAGGGCATGTTGTGGGGCTTGATTGGTGTTAATCAGTCTCCAGTAGTCGGCATCATTTTTACTAGCCATTTTAGACCGCATTAGCTCTGCGTAGTTTTGTGCCATGATGACCTTATGTGACTTGAGCCAGTTCTTGTATGTTTGCTTGAGCAATCTTATCTGGTCGTATCGTTGGAGGCTCTTTGCAAGTTTCTTGGGTCACGTTGCAATGTTCTTTTCCGTTGGAGAATTTCTAAGTCGAATGCATGTTTTGGTGTGAAATCAGCATGTTTTAGGTTGTGTTTACGATCCTCGAATTGTGACAACAGATGTTGGTATTCCAGTGACTGAGTGCAATTGAAATTCAGATATAATGTAAGTTAATTCCTCAGTTTCGAGGTGTAGGCAAATTCTAAATGCTCCTGTTCTCACTGCATGAGACCACAGCTCTTGGTCGCGCTGAGTGCTGTTATTGAAACTTGGGGTCACCATGTCGTGGTCACAGGGTCATTTTAGTGATCCCTAAACGAGTGGTCCTTGTGTGGATGTTTTCAGACATGAATATATAGTCGAGGGTCGAGCTTTGATCGCATCTTCTCCTAGTCGGTTGAGCTGGAATATGTTTGACCATTTAGCATCATTAGCCCACAGAGCTCCATTTCCAAACACCATTGATTTATTAACCGCTCCTGGGAGTTGTTGGTTTTCTTATTACCACTAAGTAAATTTTGGTATATAATCAATCAATGTTTAGATCTCCGCAGATAATTAGGTCGATCGAATTTCCCTTTTCTATTAGGTCATCAATGACAGTTGTAACTTGATCAACAAAGGACTCCGAGCCAGCTGCCAAGTGGTTCCAGTATAGATTAATGATGTACAACCTAGGCGTTTGAGACCTTTCTTTCCTCGAAGAACTGACAACGACCACCTGAATACATGGAGATGGGTTAAAGGATTTTTCAATCCTAAAGCCAGAGTCTTTCTTTACCGCCAGTAATAGACCAGCCATTGGTCTACCCTTAGACTGCTTGATGGCTGGCTTAAGTGCTATTTCAAATCCTTCAAGGATGGGAATTTCATTTGACCAAGTTTCCTGTAAGCAAATGAGATTGTAAGCCAGTAGCCCAGACGGTTGAGGACAGGTGCGTGAAGCCCCTGGTGTTCCAAGATCCCATTATGCAATTTTGAGGTTTCACTTGGGCCTTGCATTACTTGTCCAATTCGGTGTTTAGAGTACCAGCAAGCTAGGACCAGTCATTTGCTTTGCCTGCCAAGTTAGCGACTTGCTCTGTCTCTTCAGAATTTGTTGATACACTATCAGCTCCTTGGATTGTTATCCTTATGAGGTCGTTCATCTGAAGTTGGGTCGAAGATTCAGGATGTTGGAAGCAAGTTTGCGATGGAACTAATGGAGGCAAGGCAGCATTTATGGGTTGTAATACCTCCGCATCTGTCTGTTTGACTCCGCCGACTGCCACTCTGCATGCGCTATTTTCCATGGATCTAGGCACAAGACGATTAGGTACTGTGGAGATGTCGAACCCCAGAGACGTTAGCACTGGACCCGCTTCCAGTAAAATGTCTGTTTAGACTGCAGATGTAGCATTAGTGTTTTTGGTTTCATTGAAAAATTCAACAATTTTCATGTCTCCTGATTCGATGGCTCTGCGGCTTGGAACAAGGTGACACAACCATAAAACATTGTGGCGGTTTAGGATTAGATCATCCGAAGATTCTATGCGTTTCAATAGCACTTGGTGTAGAGCCTGTGTTTTTTTTTTTTTTAGAGGTTTTCGCCTTTTTATCCATCCTGGCTTGGGGAAGGCTTTTACTGTTTTCTGGCGTAAGCCGCTTGTGTTTTGTTGTAGCACCGGTGGTGAGAAACGGCTGCAAGTCAGATTTTACGCTCAGTTTGTGTGTCCTTCTGGACGTAAGATGTAGAAGAGCGAACTGGTTGCAGCCCATTGCAGCTGAAAGCTTTCGATAAAGAGTCTGTCGTACTCTGATAGACATCTGGTATGTGAGACATTGCAGCAAGTTTGGTGCGTTTTTTATCCAGTGTCATAAAAGTAAGCTTGGGTTTAAAGAGACCATCTTGGAGGGGGGGGGGGGGTTGCTGAAACACTTGGCAAAGTCTTGGTACTTTGTTTCGTTGGAATGGAATTGTTCCTTCGCACAGAACGTCTCTACTGGACGTTTCAGGGACCATGAATGCTTTTACCTCAGACTCTGTTGAAACTGGCGGTTGAGGTAAATGAGACGGTTTTAAGACTGTGTTTGAGTTGGGTGCCTCTTTCGCTTGACCTGCGGTGTCGCGATTGGGTGTAGTGTGTAAGGTTTTGCACACTGCTTGCACATTGTACACACTGTAACCACGTGTGCCTTCCTGCTCACTTGTACATTATGGTCCTATAATATGACTGCTGATTTGTATATAACTTTATGTACCTACTTTTGTATCATGTATATTCTCTGTGTATTGTAACCAAGCTTTGACATTTCTTAAATGCTGCGCCCTGATACCCCCGGGTTCACTCGCGCATTATAAATAACAAACAAACAGTTGCATCGTGCTCACTCTGTTTCTTGTCGTCGTTCTCATAAATTGACATATTCATCAGGTCTGCGGATACATCACTGATGCATGTAACAGGCGCGAAGTCCTCATCCATCAGAGTTGTTACTTCTTTTAGGACAACTTTTTGATCACAGCTTTTCTCTTTCACAATGGTTCTGTTTACTGTCACATTGACTGTTTTGATGTTACGTAGAAACTTGCGTGAATCATTTCCTTGCTTTGTTTTCTTAAGAGGTTGATTTTTGGACTTTTTCACATTAGCATTCTGTTTGTTTTCCACAGGTCCTGATATTTGATTGTTTGTAGGATTCTTTAATATTTCAAAAAGGTCCGGAGCGTTTGCGTGAGCTGTGGATTTTGCCGGTACGGCATCCACACTGGCCGGTGGACACTCAGGGGCAAGGTTGGAAGTAGATGCCATTTGGGGATGTAAGAGAGCCAAATTTCTTGTGGATTGACTTTCTGTGAGGATGTCGGCGAACTGTGTGGACAACACCTTGTCTTTGGGGTGCATGCTTTCTGCTTGTGGAGGCACGCTGGCTTTCGTCACATGCGACAGCAGGAACCACGGCCGACCATATGCCCCCAAAAGGAGGCAGCTCACTTGGAACAACTGTGACCTTGTTCCCTGGCACAACCTGTGAGCGTGTGGTCTTTTGTTATTTCTCAATTAGGCACAATATTTTCGATTGTGGTACCCAGCACACTCAAGTCAGGTTCAGTTGTCATTGGACCCGTAGGACTACTGGAGAAAGATGCGCAATCGTTTTGGGCTCCAGCGGTGCACCTTTCACAGTTTTGTTTCACCACCGGATATGTCCTTTTTTTTGTTTTTTTATTTTTTATTATTTTTTTTTTTTTTTGCTGGAAACGATTGTGCTTCTTTCGCCACTTCTGCCAAAAGTTTGTCTAAATTGCCATTTTTAGTGTAGTCCACGAAGGTGTCCAAGGCCCACTCCGTCCTCTTTTTTATGTACCAATCGGTGTCTCATTATATGAGCTGTGTACGTTTCCAATGTTCGAAAGCTTAATGTTCATACAAGAGACCAGACAGGAAAGGTCTTTCATATTATCATTCAGGTGCTCGTACATTTTAAGAAAAGGGGCAATTGTTAGTGCCATGGACGACATGATTGTTGCTTCAAGATCTTTCATTTTTTGTTCGTGTCTCCCTACAGTGTCGTCACCAACCTCTTGCCGTACGCGGCACCTTTGACAGTATGGGAGCCGTCTGATTTTCAGAAATAGACGTTCCATTAAAGAGGAATTGGAGGAAGAAGAATCCGATGAGGAGTCAATTGACGAACAGTGGGCATTTAACACCTCTTCCCCCACCCCCCTAAGGGCAATGCGTCACTTAAAGAATTCAACTGAGTTTTTGTTTTTGGTGTGGCATTTGTCATTATGGGTTTCTTCATATGTGAGCATCTGAGACTCGCTGAAGTGCTCTAGTCAACTCTCCTTCGTTTGGAGAGACTCGTTGTACGAGCAACTTGGGCCTTTTGTCTTTTTGTAAAAGAGGGGCTTGGAATAACAAGTGGCTCAGTAGTTAACCCAACTCCTCTGGCGTCGCATTGGTTGTAGGTTTATGAGTGCTTTCTTTATTTAAACGGGTGAGGTCTGTAAGAGTTTGTTGATGACGTCCAATGAATTTCGTAGATTGTCATACCGATATGACTCTTTCGGATCAACTAATGTGCAGACACTGATTTCACGGCACATCTTGTGATTGCGCCCTACGCGACATTGTTACCATGTGAGGGATAAAATACATTATCTTCTTCACCAGTGACTGGCGCCGCTTCTAGGCTGTGCAGTGGTGAGGGGTCCAGCTTTTCAAGGGTGCTGTAAAATCTGGGACGGGGGACCCTGGACTTGTGCTGCGACTTCCACTCGTACACCCATTGGTGCGGCTTAGCTTTTTTTCAGTCGCGTGCCTCTTCCACACATTCTGAGGGCACACTCAAACAGTCACTGTTTGCAGCAGTGGGCGTACACTCGTTCAGCGAGCGCCAGACCAGTTCGCGCAGCGAGACGACCGTTCTGGGCATGGAGCCAACGACTACAGAGTGGGTCTCACTCACTCCACCGGTCGTATCCGGTGGAAGCATCTGTTTTGCTGGGGCGTGTATTTCAACAAATTGGATTCTCGGAACGATTGTCATCGTTCAGTGTCATGCAGTTGAAGTGTCAGGTACGTGTAACGCGCTGCACACATTTTCACTTACTTGAAGCGATGGCGACTGTGGAGGCGCAGGCACAGTCGAAGCAGGCGATGCAAGCGAGGCCGCTGGAGGCACAGGGAACACTTCCAGAGAGCCGGACGTTGCCGATTCCAGCTTCCGTTGGGCACGTGTTTTGGCAAACGAGATAGATTTCGTTGTGTCGCGCATGGCACCACAGCAAACAGCGACAGTACTCTGTGGAGGCGAGCAGAGGTTGGTCCAGGATTCCACTGACTTCCTCGGACTCTTCAGACTCTGCGCCCGCTCCGCGGGGGGAAACCGTTTTTAAAGGTACACTCCCAGTAGTGTAGACACGGTAGAGCTACTCTCAGTAGCAGCAGGGAAAGCAGACTTCACTCCTTCACTCCTCTGCCAGACTCTGCCAGACTCCGCCTTTCGAATTTGGAATTTTCAAGCCTTCTAATATTGAAGGGCCTGAAATGTAAGCTTGTCGAAGGACTCCTCTTGGGGTCTATGAGATGGCTAGTACAAATGCACTTCAGCCGTTTGCATGTTCTTGGATGCTCTTGAAGTTAACCTTAGTTTGGCAATCACAGAGCAAGTGAAAGATTCCATTTTCCTGTAGAGGGATGATCAATCGACTCCAGGAGTTCTTGAAAGCCCATCTTTTCTGCCGGAGAGGCTGATTTAAACCGAACTACTTTTGTGACGATCACTTACTCGATAAATACAAAAATGCTCACTCATGGACTGCATCAAACTGGGCAGTATGTTGTGCAATCCCAGTAGGAGAAAGATCACATGCTGGGTAAACGAAGGATCATTCGTGTCTCCACTGCTGTTTAATGGATATGTGATTTTTGGCCTGTATATGCACGATGCTCTGATCCACATTTGGGTAGAGTTGAAGAATAGGCCACAAGACCAGGGATGGATTGGTGGGTGTTGGAGAATCTCCAGATAGTATTAGCGTGCACAGAAAGCCTATTTTATAGAATCTATGAAGGTTTCCTTTGCATGAACCTGGTGAAGAAATGAAGTGATAATTATGGGGTGCCACCCAATAACCCCTTATGATTCTACTGGGTAAATCACCATCAACCGCTTGCAATATTAGATACCTCTGAATCCTGTTTGATCTTTCCTTCATGGGAATGTGATTATTATCGAAGCAACAAATTGCCAGTTGCGTTGGGCAGATCATACTGCTGTTCCAATGCTCCTGAAAGCGCTCTCATCTCCCATTGTTGAAATAGCAACACAGTCTACGGTAGGCCTTCCCAAAATAATGATCTAAAGCTTCAGAGTTTATACCATTTGTCTACTGCCCTGAAGATACATTTGCTTCCACAGGAACAAAGAAACTAGTTCATAGTCAGCCCTGCTGCTTGTTACAGACCTGCGTACCTCCAGAGGTTGGCACCCAGATGCACACTGGCTACCCTAATATCACACCAACCCGCCTTAATCTGCTGATTAATGAGAAGGGGGATGAAAGCTGGATTGTATGCGCCCACAGCGCAGGAAACGCAAGAACTACCAGAATCCATTAAATGGATGAGTGACAAAGAGATTCAGACTCCTTTGTCCATTATGGGTGGGTATAATGAGTAGTTGTTGGTTTTTTGCATGCTTTCTGGGCAGGGCCACTTGCGACGTGTGGAAAAGTTGCGCTTAGTAGGGGAGGTCTTTAAATGGTTGCTGAAGGGGGATAATCTGAAATACTGCACAGCTGTTAAAATATTCCCAAAATCGGCCAGTGTTCCTGAGAATTAACAATCTGTTCCTTTTGTGGAAGCCTGAGATCTCCAGGAACAGGATTTGGGCGGCAAGCATCCTGTGCGATGAAGGCAGGCTTTTTATTTGTTTAACGTGGGACTCCTGGTAGAAAATGCAATATGAAAGTCTCGTCGAAACAGGTCCACCCCTGTTCCTCCAAAACCATCAAGGACCACATCGACTCCTTGGCCCCTGCCCTGGCCGACTTCTGCAACCACTTGCGCCTCTGGAGTCTTCCCATCCCCTCTCAAGCACTCCCTTGTGCACCCCTTTCTTAAGAAACCCTCTTCCGACCCCTCCTGCCCAGCCAACTACCGCCCTATCTCTATCACTCCCTTCCTGGGCAAGCTCCTGGAGAAACTGGCCATCTCCCAGCTTAATCTCCATGCTGAATCTGTTGCCAGTCTTCATGACCATCAGTCTGGCTTCAGAGCCGCCAGAAGCACGGAAACTGCTCTCCTGAACATCCGTGAGGACCTGCTCTTGAACCTTGATTCTAACATTCCTTGTGTTCTCATTTTGCTTGATCTCTCTTCTGCCTTTGATACTGTCAACCATACCATCCTGCTCAACCGTCTCCGTGATAACCTGGGAATCACTGGTCAGGCTCTGGCGTGGCTGACCTCTTTCCTCTCTAATCGACCCTCCCAGGCCCAACTGGGGTCTTTCCTTTCTGACATCTTTTTCTCTACCTGGTGTGTCCCCCAGGGTTCTAACCTCTCCCCCTGGCTTTTCAACCAGTATCTGGCACTTCTCGCCCACCGTATCGCTGCTCTCTGCCCCTACTTTCAGTGCTATGCGGATGATACCCAACTCATTTTCAGGCTACCCTCGGCCTCCTTCTCCTTCCCTCATCTCTGACTGTATTTCTGCTATCCAGGACTGGTGTGCCGCCAATGACCTCTGCCTGAATGCCAGTAAGACTGAGATCCTACTCATCGGCACACCCACTCCCTCCTACCCTGCAGCTCTCTGGCCGGACTCTCTTGGCCCTCTTCCTGCTCCTACCTGCAAGGCAAAAAAACCTCGGGGTCATCTTCGATTCCACACTCTCCTTCTCTCCTCACATATCTGATGTCTCTAAGAAGTCACACTACCAGCTACACCTCCTCAGATGTATCCTTCCCTTCCTCTCCTTCCGCCAGAAGCTCACTGTCTCTAGAGCCCTGGTTCTCTCGAAGCTGGACTCCTGTAACAGCCTCTATCTAAATCTTCCTGCCTCTACTCCCCTCCCTTTGCAACTCATCCAGAACAGAACTGCAAGACTTGTCCTTGGCCTCAAGCCCATGGACCGTATCTCTCCAGGACTGAAATCACTACACTGGCTCCCAGTGGCTGCGAGGATCAAGTTGAAAACCCTCTGCATTGTCCCCAAGGCCTTCTGTGGCCTTGGGCCAAAATGCCTTCAACTCCCTCTTCCTAAATATCGTCCTTCTCGAGCTCTTCGCTCATCCGCCTCCAACTCCCTCATGGTCAGCCGCTTTTCCAAACAGCAAGTTGGTGGCAGATCTCTCTCCGCTGCAGGGGCCTCCCTCTGGAACAGCCTTCCTGCCCCCCTGAAACTTGAGGAGAACCATCTCCGGTTCCGGAAGCACCTCAAAACCTTCCTCTTCGCCTCCGCTTTCTCTCCCCCTCTCCCCTGCTAAAGTAACTAAACTGCACCGAATCTGCAACTGGGCCACTCACCTTCTCGGTCCTTGGCCCAGCCACTCTCCCCTGCACTGCCTCCCTGGCACCCCCTGCACTACGGGACTGTCTGTATCCCTACAGCCCCTCCTTCCCAGCACTTATGCCACTAGCTGGCCCTTGTTACTTTCCTGTATGCTATTAACCTGTACTGCACTTTCCCCTCTCCCCTTCCCCTTGCACTTCTCCCTTTCCCCTCCTCCCTTGCACTTGCGCGATCTGAATGACACCTGGCCTAGTAGGATCGTTGTATGTCTCCCCTTGTTCCCCCCCTCCTGCCTCGTCGCGCCTTGAAACACTTGTGTATAGGCGCGTTATAAATACCATACCATATCATATATCATGCCCAGGGGTTTAGCATATGTGACTAAGGGAGGTAGGTAGGTGCCATTCACCAAGAATGCCAGGCTAGGACTCTATGGTTTTAGCGTGAATTATAAGTGAATTCCATCTTCTAATGTTTGGACATAGTTGATGTAAGAATTCATCTTGAGTTGTGGTTAGGCATTTCTTAACCGTAGATATCCTGGAATGGGGATTTTTTTTTTAAGACTTGGGTTTCAATTGTGTCCTGCTGGATTGAGACACCTATGTCTATTAAAGTGGCAAGGAACTACATTTGGGAGTATTCACCCGTGTACGTACTGTTAGATACCAACTGTGCAGACATACATGCAGAAGAGTGATACTTGGCTGTAAAGGACTTGAACCGATTAGAGTCTTGACCTTTTTAGTGTGCTAGTGATGGGCGTCAGAAATCCTCAATTTTATGTTAAGCATCGGAGATGAACAAGTCACGCACAAAACATTGTGAGCTACAATGCAGAAGAAATTCACATTGTTAATTTCACTAGATGTGTAGGACATGGGAGCAAGCAGGATATTAGAAATGTCTGTAAAGAGGGTGCTTACAAGAGAAACCTTCATGAAAGTCCCATTTTAAATTTTGTGAAATTATGTCTCACTTTCTCCCAATATAGCTTGTGACTGCATCTCCCCGTTAATTATGCAACTGACAACCAGTCGAACTCTTTCAGAAGGTACACCTCTAGAAAGTGGACCCTAGGAGTACAGAGAAAAGGAAAGGGATAATGTACATCAAACTGCTCTGAGAGTAGGAGAATTGGAGATGGAAAAATTGGCATGTATTTGAAATAAAGCTGTCGACCTAGAACACTAGTCAAAGCCCAACCTGAATTTTGAGGTCACTTTGTCAGTTGGGGCAAGGCTACCTTACCAATCTCAACTGTGAGAAAACTGGAAACTTGAACTCCTGAGCAACTGCAACCTGAGACAGTAGACTGAGGATCTAGAATCTGGGGTTCCATGTAATAATGGCCCCTCCAATTGATTACCCCCTGTAAAAATGTTGCCTGACAAAAAAGTTGCATTATTGCATTGAACATGCGGGAAACACCCCAGCAACCTCTTCTTTTTTTTTTTCTTTCATATATATATATATATACATGTATATGGGAGCAGGGGACATAATGTTGCCAATGGCTTTTCCCATTGACATTATGTATGGGGACATTATTACCTGATAACGCCCCAGCCACCCACTGTTCTTAGACTAGGCAAGCAAAGGTAGTCTCAACATGCTTCACTGACCCATTTCAAAATGTTATTAGTTTAGCTTACTGGACAAATGTGAGTGAGCAGTCAGAAGACATCAGGCCAGTGACCACAAGACTGTTGTCAATATAACTTCTTGAGTGAGGTGTGGCAGTGCATAGCGTATTTGGCAGAAGTGATGAACTTGTTTTACCCACTATTAAGTGCGATCACAGTATATGCGATTTTGAGGAGTTGGGATGAGAATCTGCAGGAAAATAAATCTACAAGAACAGAATGATAAATTCAAATGAACCTTATTTATGACTTCGGCAGTAAGGTTATCCAGGTAAAGATTGACACAGATCAATTTTTCTCCTAGCCTAAATGTGGATCTAAGAATGTTCGGAAACAAATGGATCTGTGTGGATTCAGAGTTGGAAGTTTCGAATAAGAGTCGAGCCAGTTTAGGCCCTTTCTCTCCATGTCCGTTCTGGGGGTAACTGTTTGAGAGATGCCCTTCGTGTTGGAGGCGGCAGAGATGTAAAATAAAGCAGACATTTATGCTTGGGTCATTTACTAAATCTGACAGCGGTCTATGGTTTGTAACATGGCCGGAAGCCCAACTGCTGCTGGTCAATGAGGTTTTCATTTTTGTGGTGTAGGCCTCCAGTTGTGCGGCAGGATGTTTCTGTAACTCCACGAAAGAAAAGGGAAGTTGATTATGAGTTGAACATTACTTGGTGCAACCAAACCCTCCCAAAATAAATCCCTTTCTTGTAGTATCAGTATGCCAATCAGCAGAGCAACTGAGAGGGAGCAGAAACTCCATGCAGGGTGTGCAGGAGAAGAAAACCAAGGGTGTGTAGTACATCAATTTCTGCTTATTTTAAGACCTTTTTAACCAAACAGCAGGGGAACAGAGTTCATGAAAAGGTACAAGGAGTGGTCGGGGGTGGGCATCCGGGTGAAAAGGCAAAATGGAGATGTCTGTGCCAGAAATTGTGGGAGTAAATGAGTGAGGATGGTCTAGGACAATAATTAGAAAGATGATTCAAGGGGCATTAGAAGGTGAGACACCCCAATTACAATCATAAAGAAACCTGGGCACAAAGAGTGTAAGAAAGTGGCAGGGACCAGGATGTCAAAAAGGCGAGGGCGAAGGAAATCCCTTCTGAGAAAAGATGGGGGAGGTTGGAGTGGAAAACGTATCGGCAGAAAAGGGACATTAGTTTAACAAAGATAGGAAAAAAGCAGGTGTAAAATAGGGATTAAAGTGCAGGAATCGCTGAAAAAAATCTAAAAGTGGTGGCTGGAAAGCTTTCATTCAATCCGAACCACTGTGGATTCTTCGTGGCGTTTTCGATTCCACTAGGTTTTAACATCTGTGCCTTTAGAGAAAGGGTAAACCACATGCAAGTCCTTCTCGTCCCGTCCTAGGGGGGCACTGCCACCCCAACTGATTGACAGCTTGACAAACCTCACGTTTTGGTCGCTTCAGCGACTTCTTCAGAGGAGCTCTTAGCCTTCTTCATATTTAAGAAGCCATTCGTCCTTCTTTCCATTGACCTTGGCTCTCGGCAGCGAGTTGCTGTTTAACTTGTCTCTTTTCTAAATGAGCCTTCGTTAGTGGGATTTGCGGCAAAGTGTTTAATTGCAATAATTAAGGTGGGCAATTAAGAAAAACGTAGTTGTGGACAATAAGGTTTAGCGCGGTGGAGATAAAGAAGCCTGATTTGCAGTAATTCTTGACAGAGCGTACTTCCAAACATGCTGGAAGATTGTCTTTGCTCCAGTGTGCTCAAATGAGCTCTGTAAATACATTTCACTGAATGCCAGTTGCCGATCATTTTCCCCTTATTCTTCGCAAGCTCAGTCTTCGCTTTATGCTGGAGTTAAAAAAATAAATAAAATAAAAAAAATGTGTGGGTGTTAGATAAAACTTCCCTGCTCCCCCTCCCCTGCCATTCTTGCATTGGAGCCTAGCTTGCAGGTTGCTTTGCTGATATGGGGAGGCTTGAGGTGGGCATAGTTGGATAGGAAGTACGTTTTGGCACTGTTCTCTGTTAGGAAGACTGAGTCTTGGGTCTTCAGTTTTCTATTCTTCTCCATCATGGGATCTTCATTGATGCTCATAACCACCGAGTATCTCTGGCCATTCGCTTTCTTAAAGCACAAATTCATTTCAGGTTTATTATGATTTCTTCATTTTAAATGTGGTGATTTTTATCTCTTAAACCGGCTTCTTCCAGTTTTTAAACGCTTTAATAATCTGTATCACCATGCTACCTCATTCGTGGTGCGTATTTACCTACCCGGCTTACTAGTATTCAACTTTACTCCAGCGGGTGAATTAACAGCACATATTCCTATTCTGGCATACAGGCAAAAAGCAAGAAAACAGGCAAGCATTGAGAACTAGAGAAACGCGGCAGTCGCCTTAAACAGCAGGAATGTACCGCATCCCGTCATGTACTGTTCTGACGGTTAAAGCCTGCTCTTGGTTTTCTTTCTGCGCCTTTGAATTATGAACAGTGATCCTTTTTTCATTCCTTTGAAGTGAAGGTGTTACTTGATTGATTTTTTTTGTTGTTGTACCTTTTTATTTAGTGCATCCCGTAAGAACCTTTAAGTTTTTGTGGGTGTATAGATTTTTTGTAACCATTGTACTCCTATGTCACGTCATCCTTCCAGCTGGGTGGGACGTTCTGTTTTTTGGGACTGGAGCATATTGTGGAGCAGTATAATTTGGAAGAAATAGCACTGTCCCTATTTACAAAAAGGTTGTGCTTTATTCATAACCTCCTTACATGTTTATGCATGATTCACCAGGGTTCAAGAGATGTCGTTTGAGAGGCCTTTTTGCCTTTACAGACCTGCGTTCTACGTGTAGCTTGTCCTGGGACAGATCACTAGTGGCCTAACTGTTTGTTGTGATTTCCTGATGCGTAGGTCTCCATCACATGTTGCATTGATGGGAACACCTCTTTTCTCCAGCATGGGGTCTGGCATGGATTCACATGCTCATGAATATTCCACGTCGTCAGACTGGGAATCCTCGGTAAAGAAAAAATCAGTATCCGTTTCCTTTCTGATCTGTCTTTCTTAGTAGTAACCAATCGCTGGTCTCTGGGTCATAATGCCCCAGCCAATGACTACCCTCTCCCTAAGCCCCACCTTCGGCAGCCATCCTCAGATTTTTACCGCACGCTCAAGTGTTGGAGTCCTCGTGCTATTGCTCTCGAGCTTTTACTGCGTTTTGCGCTTTTTCAAAGAGATTGATCTCATTTTTCGATTTAATCGAGCCTCAAGCACCATTGTTTCTACTTCCGATCAACGGGGACCTGTTTCGGATTTATCTACGCCCCTCAAGGGTGAAGATTTCGTCGAGCGCTTCTTGGAGGATTCCAGATGTTTTAGGCCTACCTCGTGGACGAGAAGAACATGGCCCAGGATAAGGGAAGCTCGACTCCCAGCAAATTGTTCAGGATCTGCCCTGGATGCCTCCTACAAAATGTGTTCAAGGAGGACGAGCATTCGAAATGCCTTTGCCTCCACGAGGACAAAACGCACGTGGAGAAGGACTGTGCGTTTTGCATGAACATGTCGGATCGGACTATGAGGGATCGCTGGACCCGCCTCTCCAACTGGCTGGAAGGCAAGAGCCCAGCAGGTGAGAAGTCCGAGCAGTCTTCTAAGTCCTTTGAGGGTGCCCCGGTGACAGGGCCCCAACAGAAGGCAAAGCACCGCGAGTCCGCGGGCACTGGAAGCGCTGAACGGTCGGGCTCCTTGGCTCCCAGGCAGGGCGCACCTTCACCAACGCCATCAACCGCGAGCCAACTCTCTGCCTCGGGGAAGAGAAAATCCGAGAACCCGGCTAAGCTTCTGGAGAACCCCCGGTTGATCTCGAAGGAACCGGCCGAGGGGGAGCGAGGCGGTGACCCTCCCCCCCCCCCTAAGCTGAAGGCCACAAGCGCGCCTAAGGCGAGGAAGGCCCTGATCCACCCGGCTAAAGCCTCTATCGAGGGAGTCGCTGCGGCCCTGGCAAAGCTTGTGGAGGCGACCTCATGGCCCAGAGTTTCCCTGCCTCTGCAGAGGGAATCCTCTTTTAAGCCCATCGAGAAGACCCCCGTGGAAAAAGAGGGGGGGCGGTGTCCGTAACGGACACGGACACAACCTCCGAGGAGGAGATGGCCGAGAATCTGGAAGAGGCCCAGCCCCACGGGAGGAATCCCGAGGAGGGGGCATGACTAGAGCGAGGGTGGTAATGACGACGAGGTTGCTGTGGAGGAACAACCGTTGCCTCCGTCGCAACTCGAGCCCCGGGACAACTCGGCAGCCACTTTGACGGCAATCCAAGCCTTATGCACAGAGATGAGGACAAGACTGCCCCTACCCCCGGCGGACAACCCAGCTGTGCCGGGTCCGTCGGGAAGCCCTCCAAACAAGAGGAGGAGAATTCATCCAGTACCCCTTCAGCCCTCACGGCCTTCTCAGCCTTTGTCTCCTTCCCCGATCCCGAGGGGCGACACGGGAACGGACACGGCCACGACAGGGACGGATGACGGCGGTGACGACGGGACTGGCCTCCCGTCTCCGATTCCTCGGGTGTCCCCGCCCAACGAGATTGGCTCCTTCCATGATTGCCAGGGCATCTGAGCTTTTTCAGCTCTGCCCTGAGAAGGAAGGCTTCCTATACCAACGGCGCGAGGCCAAGAGGAAGACTGTCCTTGCGGTGCCGTTGCTGGATGACATCTGGGACGAGGGACTTGCCCTCCTCAAGAACCAAGAACCCGTCCACGACACCTGCCAAGAGGGACCGGTATGAGAAATACCGGGTCCCTGACGCCTCCCCATTGTGCCTTAGGGCGCAGCCGACCCCAGATTCGGTCGTCTCAGCAGGGGCCAAGAAGAAAGCGGGGGGGGGGAGCATCGGCTTAATCCTCAACTTCCCCACCGGACCGTGAGGGAAAGAAGTTGGATGCCGTGGGACGACGAGTCATCTCGGCGGCGATTACGATTAAGGCGGCCATCGCCCTAGCGATTGTGGCCTGCTATGACAGGGAATTGTGGTACAAGATCGCCCCCCCCCCTGTTGGACTTCCTCCCGGACGATAAGGGGGCAGAGGCCCCGGCGATCCTACAGGAGGGTGAGGTGGCGTCGGACCACGCCATAACTGTGGCCACGGACATTGCCGACACCGGTTTCCGCCAGTTGGGCAACAGCGTTTGCCTTTGACGATGGGGGTGGCTCAAGGCGACGGGTTTCCGCCAGGACGTGCAAGCCAAGGTTTTGGACATGTCCTTCGACGGGAACTATCTGTTCGGAAAGACTGTGGAGGAGACGGCTCGGGCCTTGGGAGTTCTGCAGCGGCGGCTGCCCTTTCGGAACTCGGGAGGCAAGCAAGGTGCCTCCAAAGGATTCGGCGGCGGCTCCTCGACCTACCGTCAGGCGGCCCGCTCCTCGTCGCAAAAAGACTACAGGGGACGAGGCAAGTCAGGTGGATCTCGCTGTCGTCGCCAGGGAGGCCAAGGCGGCAAGGCTGCTTGTAAGCGAGACCGAACCGGCCGCCACGTCGGGCCCCCACCAAAGCACCCCGGTGGGAGGCCGGCTGACAAAGTTCGTCAGCGTGTGGGAGTCCATCTCCACCGACCGTGGGTGCTGGGTGCCCTGGCCCACGGGCACACACTGGAATTTCTAAAGAAGTGCCCCCAAATTCCTCCCGTGGCCAGGAAGGAAAACCACATCCCTCAACTGCTGTTAGAGGTAAGGGCGATGCTCAAGAGAGCCATCAAGCTCGTCCCAAAGAGGCTCCGGGGCTCTGGAGTATACTCAAGATACTTCCTCGTCAGAAAGAACACAGGAGGTTGGCGTCCCATCCTGGACTTGCGTCGGCTAAACAAATACATCAAGGCACAGAAGTTCCGGATGGTCACCCTCCAGCATGTGCTGGGACAGCTGGAGGAAGGCGACTTCCTAGTGCTGTTGGATCTGGAGGATGCATACTTTCACATCCCCATCTTAAAAGGACACAAAGTTTCTCAGGTTCGTAGTCCAAGGGCGGCGCTACCAGTTCAAGGCCCTCCCATTCGGATTGAAGTCGGCACCCAGGGTGTTCACCAAGTGCCTAGCACCAGTGGCAGTGCGGCTGCGCCTGCAGGGGATCCACGTCTACCCCTACCTGGACGACTGGCTCATCCGAGCAGGGACAAGGGAACTTGCCGTCGAACACACAGCAAAGACCGTCCGGCTGCTCACAGACCTGAGATTCTCCATCAACTTCCCCAAATCCCACCTGGTTCCGTCGCAGGTCGCGCTGTTTCTGGGAGCCAAGCTCGATACAGTAGCGCAGTTGGCCTCGCTGTCGGAGGAAAGAACGCAGGCCATCCTGGGCAAGGTACAGGTTCTGCTGGCCACAGACGTGGCCAGAGTGAGGCCCATCAAGTCCCTTCTCGGGATGATGTCCTCTTGCATCTATCTGGTGCACCTGTGCAGGCTTCGGATGCGTCCTCTGCAGGAGTTCCTCAACGCCCGTTGGACACAAGCGACGGACAGCTTTGAGGACAAGATCTCGCTCAACGAAGTATTCCGCCAGGCAATTCAATGCTGGGGCACCCATGCGCATCTCGCCACGGGCACAGACTTTCTGATCCCTGGAGGGGTGGGGAGCGCACACTGGAGATCTTCACGCAAGTTGCCTGTGGCTCCCGGAGGAGAGGGCGCTCCACATCAACATACTGGAGCTCCAAGCAGTGTTCTGGGCCCTCCAGTCATTCCCTTAAGGGCAAGGTAGTGAGGATCTTTACCGACAACACCACCACGATGTTCTACATCCGGAAGCAGGGATGAACCAGATCCCCAGCCCTATCCAAGGAGGCCCAGGATCTGTGGCACTGGGCCGTTGCCCAGGGGAAGTTTCTCGTGCCTTTTCATCTAGCAGGGATAAAAAACACCACCGCCAACTCGCTCAGCAGGGAGCTGCGCTCTTGCTGCGAGTGGGAACTACGCCAGGATCAAGTTGATCAACTCTTCTGGCGATGGGGCAAACCCCAAATCGACACGTTCGCGACGGCGACAAACTACAAGTGCCAGAGGTTCGCCAGCAGGTTCCCCCAGCCGAGGAGCATGGGCAATGCTTTCTCGTTCCCTTGGGACAGCCTGTTCCTGTATGCGTTCCCGTTGCTGCTCAGGCTCGTCAACCAACTCCAGAGGTCCCGGTGCAGGATGATCCTTGTCGCATTGAGGTGGCCGCGACAGATATGGTTCCCGGACCTTCTGGACTTGTCAGTGTCCCCACCAGTCACTGTCAACGGACACAGATCTTCTGTCCAGAGAAGGAGGCGCCATTCATCATCACGACCCAGAGTCGCTGAACTTGCAGGCCTGGCTCCGGCAGCCAGGAGTTTGGAGGGTACGATATCCCGGCTGACTGCAGAGATGTTCTTGCAAAGGCCAGGGCGTCCTCAACTCGCGTGCTACGGACATAAGTGGAAGAGGTTCTCTGTCTGGTGCCTTGCACAGAAGATTAACCCTCTACGGATTACAGCCCCTCAAGTGCTACCGTACTACTGTCGCTGGCCAAAGCTGGACTAGCTCACCCTTCTATCAAGATACATATGGCAGCGATTTCCCGATACAGCAGAACTGCAGGACAGTCGTCCCTGTGGTCTCATCGCCTGGTGAAGGAGTTTATGAAAGAACAGTTCCTATCGTTCCCACCGGTGAAGGCTCCAGCCCCGAAGTGGGAACTCAACGTGCTGCTGACAAGGCTCATGGGCCCGCGATTCGAGCCCTTGCATTCGTCTCCGTTGATGTTTCTGTCGTGGAAGACAGCGTTCCTTGTGGCCATCACCTTTGCACGACGCGTGGGAGAGATTCGGGCCCTTTCCTGCAAGCCTCCATACTCGACTTTCCACGAGATGAGGGTGGTGCTGAGGACGCACCCCTCCATACCCAAGGTGCCGTCTGACTACCATCTCAACGAGCCCTTGGTGTTACCAGTCTTTTTTCCGTCGCCGGCCGAGAGGACTTTGCACTCGCTGGATGTAGCTAGAGTGTTAAAGTTCTACGTGGACCGAACGAAGAGTTTTTGGAAGACCGCACAGTGAACTTTGGACCTGTGAACCAAGGGAAGGCTCTCTCGCAGGCTTCCATTTCCGGATGGCTCTCCGGCTGCATCATGCACTGTCATCGGTTTGCAAACCGACCGTTGCCTGGCCGTCCGAGAGCCCATTCGACCAGAGCGATCGACACTACCACAGCGTTCTTGTCTGGTGTGCCCCTGCTGGACATCTGCAGGGCTGCTACGTGGAGGTGGACTCGCACCTTCACGAGATTCTACTGCGTCGACCGGGATTCCAGGGAGGAGTCCAGAGTCGGCCAGGGAGTGCTGCGCAACCTGTTTGCTTAAGGTGAGCCTGGTGAGGAGATACGAGATGCTTAATGTTGAGTTTTATGTAATGCTTAATGTTGTACCTTGCCACCTCCCGTGGTTGTGCAGGACAGATGGAGCTGTGGATCTCTTGGCGAATAACTGGTTTAATGATCTTTTCACCTAGCCCATGAATCTCCAAAAGGAAGTTTGTCCTAATTCATAAGACCCAGCTCACTTCTTTTTTCTTTATGGGTTTTGCTAGACCATTTAGAAAGGTTGTTGGACACAGGGCATGATCCCACCTGGAGGCCGTTTTGGATTGATTTTGAAACTTTGGATCACTGGTCTTTTTTGTGTAGTTTTAGTGTGTTTTGTATAGACAATTGTCCTGCCCATTTATCTTGTTGTTTGTTCAGTGTGTGACAGTGAGTTGTTGGTTTAAAAAAAAACAAGGAAAGCCTTTCCATTTATCCTCTTTTGCATTTCCCCATTTGTGTCCCCTAAAATGTAAGAAATATTTCCTGCACACATTTGTAACCCCCAAAAAAGAAAATTGTGTACTTTCCCAGTCCCCCCCCTGTGTGTTTGTGTACTGTTTTGCATAGTATTGTAGTAGTACTAGTAATGATAGTATTGCATTAGTTTAGCATTGTAGTAGAATAGTGTTTCAGTAGCTTTGCTGTGCCTGTTGCAGTAATTTGTGATGGCGTTGCACTGGTCACATAGTCTGTCCAAGTGCAAAGTACAGTTCTGATGGGTGGCCACTTGTGCTTTCAGGTTGTCTTGTGGCAACTTGTAGCTCACCTGCAGTGGGGCAGTGAGTTTCTAGTATTGCAGGTATTGGGACAGAATTCCTTTTTCGGCTATGGGTGTTTGCTGTCACATTTTATGGGACCCCTAAATTGTTTGCTTTTTTTCCCCCCCTTTAGTTTGTAGGATCTCTGACTTAATTTTATGGTCAGAGGCACTTCTGCTGAAGCCCTCTGCCACTGCAATCCTTTTTTAGTTTATCGCCTCCGGCCACACAATTGTCACTTGCCCCAAGCCAGTGCCTAGTGATAACTGACTGTTGACGAGTAAGAAAGTGTACTGTGTGCATACGGACAGAGTGGGCAAGTGACTTTGTATGCCTTTCTACTAGCTTCAAACTGGAACATTTTACTCCTACAGGTCCTATGGTAGCCCCTATGGCTGCTAATACAAGGACGATTTTTTTATTATGCCATTTCTGACACTAGGGTGATGTTATCGCCCCACATTGGTTCTGGTGAGTTGACTTTGTGGCAAATATGCTTTCGTTTCGGCTTCACATGGGGTGTTTTATCACACTGAAACGGCTTAGACGTGATCCCAGCAACGGGATTCCCATCCTGTTAGACGGATAAGAGGGATGGCAATGACGTCCAGCCATTGTCCATCTCTGCCGTTTTGCTTTTGGGCCTTTCCTTTGTTTGGGGAAACCATAAGGAAGGCCAAAAATGGCTTTTGTGCAAACATGCTTTTGTTCTGTGCCCACCCCATATTTAGATTGGTTTAGACTGGTCCCTAGCACTGGACCCAAACTGTGTTTGGTGGACAGGGATGTTTGGTGCTTTTTAGGGACAGCCTGATTGGATAACTGCCAAAATCTTTGTGTCAGTTCTCTTGTGTGTGATTGGAGGGCTGTCTTAGTCCAGCCCATAAGTGAATGGGTATATCTAGGGAAGACCGTTAACCTACAAAATGCCAGATGCCTTCAGAAAGGTTATCCGCATGGTGGATTTTTGACGCAAAGCTGCTGCTGCTGTAACTTTTGGAGCAGCTTTTGCCAAATTGGCGTGGCCCTTTGTCCAGTTTTCTTCTTTGGCAACTGGATGTCCTTCCTGGGCTGTCCCAGTCGTCCCTCATATCCACCTCACTGGGTGGGCTAAGCATTTTGTGCTGGGATAGTTTTTTTAGGCCGTTTTACAGCCTCCCTGAATAAACCTACTGGTTGTGCACCTGGAGGTAGGAAGCCGCTGTCATCCAGAAGGGTGGTGGCAGAGGTACACATTTCATGCTGCTAGCCAGCCATAAAAGCACTCGCAACCTCAATTCTAAACATATAGCACATAATTTGTACCCGCAGAAAGTATATTGTCCCTAGTCAAAGGGGCGAGTGGACATTTTTCGTCCTGGTGATGGGACACCAATACCCTGCTTTAACTGTTCATGAGGGCCATCCTGGATTGCCTACACCATTGTTTCCTTCATGGGGCCTTTATTCGCTGGCTGGCTGCTCCCTTTTGCCCATAGGAGCACAGACCCACTTGTTTGGATTCTGAAGTCTTCCTGTGGTCTCCCACGCTTTTGGTTTCACTGTTGGCTGGTGGGTCACCCTCATGGGAAGGCTGATTGTTCATCTGGGTCAACTTTGTCGTCGTTCGTCAGGGGTTGAGTGAACAGATCCTGTAACTTGACTTGCCAGAAAATAATTCTATTGTTTTAGTAGTTTTGCCATTCCTGAGCCATATTTCCTGCAAATGCTGCTGTGAGTACTTGCTTCTAGGCTCTGGGCTAGCAGGTTATTATTCAAACTGATCTTCTGGGATTCCCATGCTCCAAGGTTGTGAATATCTGTAGGTCCCTTCGAACTAGTTTTGCCATAGTCTTTACACTGGCCTCAATCCTGCTTTGCATTTAATCCTCCTGCTGCTGCTGGGTCTTGAACCTGGAACAGTTGTTGTTTCAGAGGTTCTCTACTGGCATCCTCTCGGGTGGTTTGTTGCCTTCTCCACACGTGTGTGCAGAACTCATACTGGGAACTTTACCTTTAGGAGTACCTGAAAACTGGTATTTTGTCCTGTGCCCCTCACATGTCCCCGGTGTTTCCTACAAAAGACTGGGATTTTAGCATTTACTCGTAATTTGTATCTGTATTGTTATAGTTTTGATATTGGTCCTTTCTATGACAATGATCTCCTACATTGTATATATGTTGGTTTTTACTTTCTGTTTCATTGGAGTGCATTTAGTACTTGTGGGGCCAGTACTGTGAGTCTAACCTAATCCTAACATTTGGTGGTGCTCTGGCCTTGGCATTTTTTCTGTACCTGTAGGTTCTGCATGCAGACCTCAGTTTGCATTCGCCACTAGCCTCTGGCTAATGACGATTGACTCTTTGTGAGTAAGTTGTTTGTGATGTGGAGAATTGAAGGGGCATGTTACTTTTATGCCTAGCTAGTAACTTGCAACTTAACATGTCTAACCCAAGTTTTGTATGTAATGTATGGTGTGCATTTCTAACATTGATTATACTATGTGCTAGGGGTCTGCAACTTGTGGCTCTTCAGTGGTTTTGGACTACAACTCCAGTGCTCACTCACCATTGACTCTGCTGGATAGGGCTCATGGGAGTTGTAGTCCAAAACATCTGCAGAGATGAGGGTTGAAGTCCCCTGTCTAGAGGTATAAGACGTATTGTGGGCATTTTCTCTTTTTAGCCCTTGTAGGGTTCCCTGTTCCTGCCAAGCGTTTGTGAGCTTACATTTCAGCATTAGGAGTTACTTGGGTTTTCGCTTGCCATTAATGTGTTTTTATGCACGCACTTTGTTTTTACATTTAGTTATGTTCAACCAAAAGTGCTTATTTTACTGAATAGATTTTCTAGTCATTTTATTGAAAGTGTATATTTTTCGGTATACCATTGTGGTGTTTTCTTTGAGGGTTAACTGTGGGGATTTATTGTACTTCGCCAACTGCCTTCTTCCCTCCCTTGATTTCCAGCTTGGCGGGTTTGCTACAGCAACCCTTCTACAGAAGTCTGGTCCACCTTTTGAGTGAAACCCTGTTTTACCGTTGGATTCAATGGTTTCTTTGAAAAAATCTCCTCACCGTGACGCCCGGCTGAAATGGGAGCTGGTCTTCTGGACCACAGTGGCCAATTCTTTCATAGGCTCAGAATTGCTGATCAAGCACCTGACCATGAAGTGAAGGACATGCGCAAAGCAGGGGGACGTGCATCAACTTGCCACTCTGAAGGGGGCAAGCACATTTGATCCACTGTCGGCTGCTATTGGCTACAACTGCAGACTTACAAGGTCTTGGTCACTGTGCTTTCTCCTCCACTGCCCTGAAATCCTTGCATACAAAACGGTGCTGAATTGCATACAAAGTTATTCCTGATGGTCTGAATCCCTACATCTACATAAATGTCCCTGTAAGAAGCATCTTGCTGTCCCTTAGTGTGGGTGCCCCTAGGAAGCGCTGGTGGAACGCCTATCTAGGGTGGGTGACATGCAAGAGGCTGACCCTATCCTCTCTCACTACTTTCCTCCGTTACTAAAAGCAAGTGCACACTCTTGGCAGGTCAATTATGTTTTATTTGTATCGCCTCCGAAGCTGTGTCTTATAAATTCCTAGTATTTAATCATTGTCAATTAAGTTTTTTGTAAAATATTTAACAATTCTTCCTTTTGTTGTCAGTTATTAAAATGCTGCTGAATTGCTGTTTTTTTAACCGAGCCCACAGCTTATTTACAGTGGGTATCGGGGTTAGGGTCATCACTCCCAAACTATTGTTCTTGTGTCGACCGGATTCAGCGGTTATAACTCTGTTTCCGCTTTCTTCAGGATATCAAATACATTACATGCGTCATAACATATTGTGTAACATTGAAACACAATATTTCCATTAATGTCAAGTTGCCCATATGTTGGGCTCAGGAGGATTCACTCCGGGGTTTCTCTGTCTGGCGTTGATAATAACATTTCATGTACCTTAAACGAGGCAAGAGATGGAGTGGGGACACTGTCAGTTGCCCATTTGTGGACGTGTATGATACTTTGTTTATAAAGAGCAACTGGTGCCTGTTGCTCACCTGTCTTCATGTGGAGATTTGGTCCACTTCATGTGTTGCCAAGCTTCACAAATCATGTTCGCCTATTGAGTAGTAAACCCATGTTACTCATGTCTGAGGGCTGCCTCACATTAAAAAAAAAAAAAAAAAAAACTTTCAGTGTGAATCATTTTACCTCGCTATGTTCCTGTATCCAGATAACTTTAGAGTCTGTTGTTGTTCATTCTTGTTCTTTAAAGCCTAAAAGAAGGTAACCTTGTGTCATTGTTCATCTCGACCTCTCATCTCTATCCTGTAGCTTACTTAGTGATCGTGAGTACAGTTACCTTGCATGGGCTGCGGTTTCACTTCCGTTTTGTCTATTCTTCATGGTTAATGTTCGTTCAGGGCTCACCACGGTCAGATTCCCGGTTATCGATATTATCTAGGGGGAGAGGACATGTATCTGCATGAGCGTGCAGTAAATATTTGCACGGTCAGTTATATTGTTTAAGCACATCTGTCTAAGTTTCAGCCTCTCATGACTATGCAAGTAATTGTTATTACAATAATAGCCGAGGGTCCGTTAATGAGCAAGTGCTTCGCGATATGGCGTGCTTCACGGTATGGCTTGTTTGAAATGCATATATTAAGCATCAGGGCTCCCTGCTGTTTACTGGCCATTACTACAAGTTGCACCCCTTATGTTGGTCAAGTGTGCACTTGTTTCGAGCACATTTAGGTTGTCATTTACCTAGTGTAGATGCGAGCAAAACAATAAGTTTCCTCCTGATCGATCGTGTATATGCAGTCGCCATTTTGGATCTGGCATTTTTATACCTTTACGTGT
The DNA here is from genome assembly GCF_040938575.1 of Ambystoma mexicanum. Taxonomy (NCBI): domain Eukaryota; kingdom Metazoa; phylum Chordata; class Amphibia; order Caudata; family Ambystomatidae; genus Ambystoma; species Ambystoma mexicanum. Next base: position 858,410,101 of record NC_090931.1, on the reverse strand, counting down.
CATGTGATCTATCGCAACATCATTGCTTTGTTATTGAAATATAATATATCCCATGTTTTTAGGCAGCGATTTCTACAGTTTTAGTGAGGTACTGCAGTGTTATGTGGCCCGAGTGTTTTAGCGGCGTTCTGCCTCAAGTTGTCGTGTGATCAGATGGCACGCGTTGTCATATATGCTGTGCGGCAGATCTTAGTGTCTGCTAGTGGTCGGGTTATATTTGTTAGTAGCTGTGGTCTTTAACACTCATACAGTCACTAATATTTGGATACTTGTCCTCGTGGTTATCACGTGTATTGCTGTTTGATGTAGTTCTTACCAGCCGTAACTCAGGTTATTGACGTTTTCCTCAATGGCAGCTTGTTTGTATAGCCGTTTGTAAAGCCTTTGTTAATGCCACCTCTGTACTCTTTGGAAGTTCACACTGTTACAGGATTTGCTGTTAGATCGACTGTATAGTCTCTGATAATTTAGCAGTTTAAGAATTTCAATCCAGGAGGGCTGCTGTTAGATCAACTTGTTATTTGTAAAGTACTGTATGCTAATGTCTAATTAGTAGCATATAGCATATTATGATGTGTATTTGGACTTGTCACATGACAGCTGGCGTTTGCCAGCAGATCTCATTAAGACCTTCTTGATGGGTCCTCAATCTGTATATCCTCATCTGTTCTCGTTTTAATAGTAGGGCCGATATGTTGCCACCTCGCTTTGGTACCACTACTTTCTCTTAAACAGTCCATATTCTCCAGCATGGGGTCTGGCATGGATTCACATGCTCATGAATATTCCCCGTCGTCAGGCTGGGAATCCTCGGTAAAGAAAAAATCAGTATCAGTTTCGTTTCTGATCTGTCTTTCGTATTAGTAACCAATCACGGACCTCTGCGTCATACTGACCACAGCCAATGACTGCCCTCTACCTAAGCCCCGCCTCTGGCAGCCATCTTCAGATTTTTACCGCACGTTCAAGTGTTGGGATCCCCGTGCTATTGCTCTCGAGCGTTAGTGCTATTTTTTCACGTTTTTTCTCAAAACTTCTATTTTTCGGTCAAAAGAGCCTCAAACTCCACCGTGTCTTCATCCGATCAACGGGGACCCGTGTCGGATTCGTCTACGCCCCTCAAGGGTGAAGATTTCGTCGAGCCACGCTTTTGGGGGACTCCAGAAGTTTCTCAGGCCCATCTCGGACATGGCCCAGGAGAAGGGAAGCTCGACGCCTGGAAAGCTGTTCAGGGTCTGCCCTGGATGCCAACTTCAGAATGTCTTTAAGGAGGACGAAAACTCCCTTTGTCTTTACTGCCTACATGAGGACAAGACGCACGTGGAGAAGGACTGTGCGTTTTGCGGCAATATGTCGGAGCGGACCATGAAGGACCGCCATCAACGTCTCGCCAACTGCCTGGAAGGGAAGAGCCCGTCGGGCGAGAAGAAGTGCACCCTCTCCGGCACCCATCCTAAAGGGACACCGAAAGTTTCTCAGGTTCGTGGTCCAAGGGCGTCACTACCAGTTCAGAGCCTTTCCCTTCGGACTGCGGTCGGCACCCAGGGTGTTCACCAAGTGCCTCGCACCGGTGGCGGCGCAGCTGCGCCGAGAGGGGATCCACGTCTACCCCTACCTGGACGACTGGCTCATCCGAGCGAAGACGAAGCAGCTCGCCGTGGAGCACACAGCAAGGACCGTCCAACTTCTCACGGACCTGGGATTCTCCATAAACTACGCCAAGTCCCACCTGGTGCCTGCGCAAGACGCACTGTTTCTGGGAGCGAAGCTCGACAGTGTCGCTTCTGGCCTCCATCGGAGGAAAGGACGAGGGCCATCTTGGGCAAGGTGCAGCAGATGCTGGTTGCGGACGCGACCAGAGTGAGGTCCATCAAGTCCCTCCTCGGAATGATGTCTTCTTGCATTTACCTCATCCACCTGTGCAGGCTCCGGATGCGCCCGTTGCAGGAGTTCCTGGATGCACGCTGGATCCAGACGACTGGCAGCTTCGAGGAGAGGATCACACTCGACGAGAGTTTCCGACGAGCGATCCGGTGGTGGGGCACCCGCGCACATCTGGCGGCGGGCATGGACTTCCAGACCCCCGCCCACCAGGAGTCAGTGACCACGGATGCCTCCCTGGAAGGGTGGGGAGCGCACACCGGAAATCTGCACGCGAGAGGCCTTTGGCTCCCAACGGAGAAGTCCCTCCATATCAACGTTCTGGAGCTCTGTGCAGTGTTTTGGGCCCTCAGGTCCTTTCTTCCGTCCCTCAAGGGCAAGGTGGTGAGGATCTTCACCGACAACACCACCACCATGTTCTACATCAGGAAACAAGGCAGAACTAGGTCCCCAGCCCTGTCCAGGGAGGCGCCGGATCTGTGGCATTGGGCCGTCGCCCAAGGGATGTTTCTGGTGCCGTTTCATCTGGCAGGGATAAAAAACACCATCGCCGACTCAGCAGGGAGCTGCGCTCGTGCCACGAGTGGGAACTACGACAGGATCTAGTGGACCGCCTCTTCCGACGGTGGGGCACACCCCAGATCGATCTGTTTGCCACGGCGACGAACTCCAAGTGCCGGAGGTTCGCCAGCAGATTTCCCCAGCCGAGGAGCATGAGCGATGCTTTCTCGTTCCCGTGGGAGGGCCTGTTTCTATACGCGTTCCCTCCATTGCCATTGTTGATCCGGCTCATTAACCAGCTCAAGAGGTCACGGTGCAGGATGATACTCGTCGCACCTGCGTGGCCGAGGCAGATATGGTTCCCGGACCTTCTGGACTTGTCAGCGTCCCCGTCAATCAAGCTGCCAGTGGACGCGGATCTTCTCTCCAGGGAAGGAGGCGCCATCCTCCATCACGACCCGAAGTCGCTGAGCTTGCAGGCCTGGCTCCTGCAGCGTTAGAGTTTGGAGGATACGACATACCGGCCGACTGCAGAGAGGTTCTTCCAAAGGCCAGGGCGTCCTCAACTCTTAAATGCTACGGACACAAATGGAAGAGGTTCTCTGTCTGGTGCCACGCACAGAAGATTAACCCTCTACGGATTACGGCTCCCCAAGTACTGCCGTACCTGCTGACGCTAGCCAAAGCTGGACTGGCGCACGCGTCCATCAAGATTCATCTTGCTGCGATCTCCTGATACACCAGAACCACGGGGCGGATGTCTTTGTGGTCTCATCGTCTGGTGAAAGAGTTCATGAAGAGACTGTTCAGATCGTTCCCGCCGGTGAAGGCTCCGGCCCAGGCGTGGGAGCTCAACGTGGTGCTGACCAAGCTCATGGGACCTCCGTTCGAGCCTCTGCACTCGGCTCCGTTGAAGTTCTTGTCGTGGAAAACAGCGTTTCTTGTGGCCATCACCTCTGCACGACGGGTGGGAGAGATCCAGGCCCTTTCCTGCAAGGTCCCGTACTTGACTTTTCACGACACGAGGGTAGTGCTCAGGACGCACCCCTCCTTCATGCCCAAGGTGCCGTGGGAATTCCACCTCAACGAACCTTTGGTGTTGCCTGTTTTCTTCCCGTCGCCTTCGTCGCCGGCTGAAAGGACTTTGCACTCGCTGGATGTGGCTAGAGCGCTGAAGTTCTACGTGGACCGCACGAAGTGCTTTCGGAAGACGTCACAACTCTTTGTGAACTTTGGACCTGTCAATCAGGGGAAGGCTCTCTCGAAGACTTCCATTTCCAGATGGCCCTCCGGCTGTATCATGTACTGTCATCAGTTGGCAAACCGGCCTCTGCCTGGTCGTCCGAGAGCCCATTCCACCAGAGCGATCGCAGCTACCACGGCGTTCCTATCTGGTGTGCCCTTGCTGGACATCTGCAGGGCTGCTATGTGAAGGTCGACGCACACCTTCATGAAATTCTACTGCGTCGATCGGGATTCCAGGGAGGAGTCCAGGGTCGGCCAAGCAGTGCTGCGCAACCTGTTTGCCTAAGGTGAGCCTGGTGAGGAGGTAAGAATTGCTTAATGTTGAACCTTTGCCACCTCCCGTGGTTGTGCATGTGTGTACTGCTATGTATTCTTTATTCATGAGCATGTGAATCCATGCCAGACCCCAGGCTGGAGAAGGAACAAGTTACTTACCTGTAACTGTTGTTCTCCAGCATAGGTCTGGCATGGATTCACATGCGAACCCTCCCGCCTACCCCTCTGCGGCTCTTCACTTGGTCATACTGCCACTTCACGTGCTACCAAATCTGAAGATGGCTGCCAGAGGCGGGGCTTAGGTAGAGGGCAGTCATTGGCTGTGGTCAGTATGACGCAGAGGTCAGTGATTGGTTACTAATACGAAAGGCAGATCAGAAACAAAACTGATACTGATTTTTTCTTTACCGAGGATTCCCAGCCTGACGACGGGGAATATTCATGAGCATGTGAATCCATGCTGGAGAACAAGTTACAGGTAAGTAACTTGTTCCTTATATCATTCTCTGAGTGGTTATGTTGGATATAGTGTTCTACTAAGGGAGCCGTATTTCTTTTAGTTCTTACGTTAGATCTGTGTTCCCCTATCTGGGTTTTTACTGCTCTTGTCATCATTCCTATGTATTTTTTTATTACATGGGCATTTTATCAGGTATACTACATAAGTAGTATTGCAATTGGTCAGTGCTTTGTTCCCATTTTGTGTGTGCCACCCTAAATAATAGAGGTTGTGCATTTGGTGTACTGACATAATGTGCAGTTTCCACACGGTGTATGGCCGATGGCCCTTGGTGCATTTCAAATTCTGGGTTCACCATCTTGTTCCTTTCTTTGTGAGTGTGTACCAGCCCGCCCCTAATGTTCCTCCTCCTTTTATTGCAAACAGTGGTGGTTTTAGCTTGCTTTCTACAGCATTGAGAATATGCCAGGCTTTCTTTATTTCTTTCTTCAGTCTGTTCACCACTGATGACTGGCTGAAGACTGCTGTTTCATCCTCATCTCTGGTTCTTCTGCCATGTTGTTAGTGTCACATCCCGGGGTATGGTCGTTGCCCTTTCCCTTGCTTGTTTTTTTTTTTAAACTTTGGTTTTATTGTCAATTTTTCAGAAAAAGAAACAATAGCACTGGGAGCAATATGAATATCACATTTAACATCAAACCCCCGGGGTCTCCTTCCCCTCCCACCCCTTTGTCACCCCTCCCCAACTCCGCCCCTCCCCCCAGATCACTGTCCCATCGAAAAACCAATCGCAGGAGTCATCATCAGTACTCGTAGTTCGGTGCCTTGGAGCTGTGCTATGCGTTCACGTAAATGCTGGCTTAGACGGATCCGCTGTCTCCGCTGTCTCCCAGGCCGTGGGTTACACCATTGTCCTTGAGTGATACTCTCTGGGCTCCATTGCCCTCCTACCCCATGTTGACTACATAATGTCAGTGAGCATCCCACCCCCATGCCTGGTAAACCCCATACCAATTTGCCTGGAAGGTGCTCGATTCGTTGTTTACCATGGCTGTCAGTTTGTCCATGAGGAACATGTTCTTTAAGTTTTTTTAGCCAGTCTTCCTTAGAGGGGGTCTCCGGGCTTTTCCACCTTTGCGCTAGGGCCACTCTTCCTGCTCGCAACATGGTCTCCCACATTCTTGGGTTTCTATATATTTCCGCCTCCTCCGGTGGGAGGCCCAACAACATCAACGGATTCAGTGGGAGTAGTTCCTCGGTGACCTCCACCATCCATCCCCGTACCTTCTCTCAGAACCCCTGTACCTTGGGGCAGAACCACCACATGCGACCCCTCGTCCCCACTTGGCCACATCCTCTTGGGCATCTGGGGGACACCCCCGAGAACATCTTGGATAATTTCAATGGGTCTCTATGCCATCCCTGTAAGATCTTGAAGTTGTGCTCCATGTCCGACGTAAACAGGTTCCCATGGAATGCTATTTTAAATACCCTGGACCATGCGTCCTCTGAGAGGGCCTCTCCTGCCAAGTCATTCCAGAACCCACGAAACCCTCTCCTCCCTTCCAAGTTAACAGTGTTCAATATTTGGTACATTTTGGATACTACCCCCTTCCTTGTTGTGGCCGTGTCCAGTAACTTTTCAAAGGGGGTCCACTGTCTCCGCAGATTCAGGCCCCAAGTCTGGTCACAGAGGATGCCCTTCAGGCGCAAATATTCAAAGACTGAAAGGGACCCCCGCCCAAGCGCATCTCGCAGCTCCTCGTATTCGAGGAACTCGCCCTCCTTGAACAGTTGCCCCGCCCATTCCAACCCCCCATCCGACCAGGAATGGGCATTCCTGAATCCCCTGCTACCTAGTTTGAGCGGGTGGCCCCAGAGTGAAGACATCGGGGAGGGCCATGAAGTGAGGTGTGCGGTTGTGGGTCCTTCTTTCCAGATCGACCAAAGTATTCCCAGGGTTGGGTGGGTCTGCAGTCTATTTGGGATGTGTTTACGCGGCAACCACAGAAGGGTGCGTACTTTCAGAGGGTGGGCATCCATGTCCTCCAGATAAGACCAATAGGTGCCCATCCCCTCCTTCATGTGCTCCAACAGGACCCTTAGTTGGGCGACCCGGTGGTAGAGAAGGAAGTCCGGCAGCCCGAAACCACGCTCCTCCCTAGGTAACATTAGAATGGCCTTCCCTATCCTCGGGTTCCGCCCTCGCCATACAAACTCTCGGACTGCCCTCTGTAGGTCTGGAAACATCTGGTCGGGGACCCCCGTTGGGAGTGCCGTGAAAAGATACAGCAGTCTCGGGAGGATGTTCATCTTCACCGCTGTCATGTGCCCATACTAGGATGGGATCATACCTCCCCACCTCCGATTTAATCTCCGCCATAATTTAATCTCCGCCATAAATGGGCCCATAATTCGCCGAGGACAATTTTGAGAGATCTCTCGCGAGGAGCACACCCAAATACCTAATGGAGTCTCTCCCCACCACAATCCCCGCACACCTATCCCGGTGGTTCAGCCCCGGGTCCTGAGCCCTCATAGGAAGTAACACTGATTTTGATGCGTTTATTTTTAGCCCCGAGAATTGCCCAAAGGTCATCAGGGACAGGTGGGGGGGGGGAAGCGAGGAGCTGGGTTCCACCAGGTATGCTGGAATATCGTCAGCAAACAGGGAGAGCTTGAACTCCACCTCTCCTCTTTTAATCCCTTTAATTTTGGGGTGGGCTCAGACCGCTATGGCCAGGGGCTCCATCGTCAGGGCATATATTAAAGGGGATAGTGGGCATCTCTGCCGCGTCCCCTACATGAGAGGGAATGAGTCGGAAAGTTCACAATTCACCTGTACTCTCGCCGTTGGGGCCCGTATAGGGCAGAGACCCAGTTCCTGATGTGAGCCCCGAAGCCCATTCGACGGAGAAGGAGTTGCATGTACCTCCACTCTACCCTGTCAAAAGCTTTCTCGGAGACCAGGGGAAGCAGACTTGCTTGGAGGTTTGATTCTTGGGCATGGTGGATTAGGTCTATCGTCTTCCTGATGTTATCAGAGCCTTGCCTGCCCCCTATGAACGCCACTTGATCCCTGTGAACCAGCTTGGGCATTATCTCCTCCATCAGTTTACTTATCACCTTGGCCAGGATCTTAAAATCTATATTGAGGAGGGAAATCGGGCGATATGAGGAGCATTCAATGGGGTCTTTGCCCTCTTTGGGCAGAACCACGATTATGGCCCTCATCATGGTATCTGGCAGAGAGCCCCCCCTCTAACACCCCGTTAAACACCCTCACCAGGTGTGGGGCTAGGATAGCCCGAAACCTCTTGTACAAGTATACGGAGAAGCCGTCTTCCCCCGGGGACGTTCCCACCTTCATCCCACTGATCGCGTGCTCCACCTCCTCCTCCGTCACCCAGCCCTCTAGACCCTCTGCCATTTCGCCTGTCAAGGACGGGATCTGGATGGAGTCCAGGAAATCCTCAATCTGAGTGTCATCCCCGTCATATTCTGACGAGTATAACTTTTCATAATAACGGCGAAAGGCTGCTCCAATGTTTGGGGTGTCGTGATCTAATGATCCCCGATCATTCTTCACTGCCTTCACCGTTCTGTTCCTCTGAATCTGAGTTTCCAGGCCAGGATTTTGTCAGCTCTGTCCCCCTTCTCATAATATTTTTGTTTCACTAGTTGGAGGCTCCGCTCAGTCTTATGTAACAGGAGGTCTTTCAACTAGAGTTTTTATAGTTTTCTAGGGAGGCAATCTGATACCTTTCCAGGGGTGCCTCCAGGAGGTCACCCGGCTGAAGTTGGGATATCTTTTCCCTCAGGGACTTTTCCTGAGCCTCCCTCTCCCTCTTTTTCTGGGCTCCCATTCTAATGAGGACACCACGTAAGGTCGCCTTGAAGGCGTCCCACAGCACGTGTGTGCCCACCTCGCCATTGTCGTTCAACTCAAAGTACTCTGAGATGGCGTCCTGCTCTTCCTGTGCCAGAACTTCTTCCTTCAACAGGGAATCATTACATTTCCATCGCCCTCTACTGCCACTCCGCCATCCCCCTACTATGGTGGTACGGACCAAGTCGTGGTCGGACCAAGGGACCGGGTCAACCCTGTGGCCAGAGACGTGTGGAAGAAGGGGTTTGTCTACCAGGATGTAGTCTATACGGGAGTATGATGTGTGGATTGCTGAGTAGTATGTGAAGGAGGGGAGCCTTGTCCTGGGAGTCGGAATGGTGTCCACCAGGCCCAGCTCCGCGTTGACCCTCTGGAAGGTACGGGCCATGGTTTCATCTGCAGCCCTAGTGGGCTGGGGCCCCAAGCGTTTTCTATCCGCGGTTGGGTCTAGGACCATATTAAAATCCCCCCCACCACCAACATCCCGTGAACAAACAGTTTCAATCTGTCCTTCACTCCCTCCCAGAATTGCACCTGGCCTTCATTGGGGCCGTACACGACTGCCAGAGTCGGAGGGTAGCCCTGCATAGAGCCCCTTGCCAACAGATATCGGCCCTCTGGGTCCTTCACCGTGGCTTTCACTTCAAAGCCAACATCCCTTGCTAGCAGTATGGCTACCCCCCTTTTCTTGGTTCTGTGCGATGCGCTGAGGACCTCCCTGATCCCGCCTCCTCGCAGTTTCGGTTCCTTCCCCCGAGCCCAGTGTGTTTCTGGAAGAAAGAGCAGATCAAGCTTTGCCCTCCTGAATTCCCTGCAGACTAAGGATTTCTTGATTGGGGTGTTCAACCCCCGCACATTAAGGGAACCCACGCCCAGGGCAGGCAGATCCTCGGCCATTGTCTAGGATCAACATCTTAACAAGGGGGGTCCTGGGAGTCCCTCTGCCAGACATTAGTCCTGGGTAAGTCCCTCGTAACCAGGACTAATGTCTGGCAGAGGGACTCCCAGGACCCCCCTTGTTAATTTGCATAATTAAGTAACTTTGGGTCTCACCCTAAGTTACTAGGGGAATCCAGACGTGGACCCCTTGCTCACTATTCTTAGAGAGGCACTGCTCCTCCCTACTGATGAGGTCCAACAAGACCGAAACACGTATCTGGGGATGCTGTTGGTACTCTTGTTGAGAGGAGAATTGCCTAGCATTTCGGTGCTGGACTGCCCCAGGGCAGGACAAAGACTGATATGTTTGGGATATTTCTTCTCTGTGAAAGATAGTGAGCTAAAGACTCTGGGTAAGTCCCTCGTAACCAGGACTAATGTCTGACAGAGGGACTCCCAGGACCCCCCTTGTCAATTTGTAGGATCAACATCTTACTGGATAGTTGACTCATGGCACTTTTCCTTTCCAGCTCCTTGTGTTATAACCTGATCTCCCTTGCCCCCTCCCCCCGCCCCCCAGGTGGGCCTTAAACCTGTCCCCAACTGCCCCATGGTGTCCCCCCTCCGAACTGAACAACCCCAACTATTCCTTCAACCCCGACCCCCCCCCCCCCCCCGGCGTCCAGCCAAATAGTTCCACCATTGCTGGTAATTGGCCGGACCACCAGCCTACTGCCTACTGCCTCACTCCTCCTTGAGCCACCCCCCTACCCCCCCAAATCCCTCTCCCCAGGTAGCCGACATACTTGCTGTTCTGGGAGGCCCCTTACATCCTTGGACCCCATGGTCCTGGAAGTCAACTCGTCTTTGAGCCAGGCTGGACGTTGTGATCGTGAACTGCCTGGTTTCCCCGTACCCTTTTTCACTTCCAGATTGGTGTTTCAGCTACCAGACTACCCCAGGCCCGACCGGCCCGCTCCTCCGTGTCCGGGGTCGGTGTCCTCCCTGTCCGTCGTCGGGGACGGCGGGTTCAGTTTCTTAAATTTCAGTTTCAGTTTCTTAAATTTCAGTTTCTTAAATTTGCGTGGACCCGTCGTCTTTCTCCTCTCTCCTTGTGGCCTGCGTTCTCTGGCTCCTTCCTCTGCGAATCCTGTGGGTTCTCTGCGGGGACGGTCCGACACATACTCTTGGATGGCTCCCCTTATGTCCTCCTCTGTAATCAGGGTCGACCGTTGACCCTCGTACTCGAACATGAGGGAGAAGGGGTACCCCCATCTATAGCGCACCCCCTTCTCTTTTAGCATTTGTGTTGGAGGGCGGCACATCCTGCATTTGGCCAGCGTGTATGAAGAGAGGTCCTGGAAAATGGACACTTGTGCATTCTTATAGGTTATCTCCTGTGTCTTTTTGGCCTCCTCCAGAACCTTCGCTTTCTCTGTGTAGTAATGAAAGCGGACCAGAATTGACCGGGGGCCCCAGCTCTGCCTCCCGCTCTGTGGACCCTATCAAACGTTGGTTCGGTCGTCATCTCGTCCGAGAAAAGGAGGGTGATGATGTCCCTCACCACCCGGTTCAATTCTCTTTCCGTTTCTCCCTCCGACTCCGGCACCCCAAAGATCCTGAGGTTGTTCCTCCGTTCCCTATTTTCGAAATCGTCCATTTGCCTGGCCTTCTCCTCGTCTTTTTTTCTAGAGCAGCTATTCTCAGGGATATGTCCATGTCTTGGGTCGTTGCTGAGGACTGGTTGGTCTCTAGCTGCAACAGTCTGTCCTCGACCTTGTCCACCCTACGGTCCATGTTCTCCATTTTCTGGGCAATGTCCGCCTGCATGTCTCTGATCTCCTGCAGGACCGAGGCAAAGCCCTTTTCCATTGTAAGGGTGGGCGGGGTGAGGTCTCGGGCTGGGACATTCCGGTCGTCCGTTCCGGGCCGCTATTCTCCCTTCTGGTGTCCTGGTAACGGTACTCCTGGAGGGTGTGGCGCCAGCTCATCCGATCTCCCTTCCTCTCCCTCCGGCCGGCAGTCCTCGGGGGCCAAGAGCGATGACCCTGCTGGGAGACTGCCATCTCTCCTTCAGGCAAAACCGCTCCGTGGGGAGCTATCTTTCAGCGGGCACAAGCCCCACCAGCCTCTGGTGGGGGCTTCACACTATTTACACGCCTTTTTCCCGCTGCTGGTGGTCGTCTGCCCTGTGGTGGGGAGGTGGCGACGATGTGTCAAATTGTGATCGGATGAAGGTCCAGGCTAGGCCTCCGGGGAAGTGGGGCGCAGCGCCCACGACGTGCTGATTAGATTCTATCGGCCATGTTGTCTTCAGAGTTCGTCTCCAGGCGGGCACTCGCCCTGGGAAGGAGCCCAGGGGCCACCAGCTGTGTAAGTCTCCTCCCGCCTGGGCCTCTCACCTTCCTCACCAGCCGTGTCCCGCTGTTGTCCGCTGTCCACCGCTCTGATGGCCCTCGCCAGGGACCGTTGGACGGGGCCTCGGCGCCCCTGTTGCTCGACTCTGTGTTCGGGAGCTCGGGTCAGGCGGGCTGCTTCTCCTTTGGCGGGTCCGGGTCCGCGGCTCAATTCGCCGCCACCTGGGGCTTCCGCTCCGTGCTGGTACTGTCCTCCTGTGCCGCGGGGCCCCGACGGACTCTCCGCCGGACCGCTGGCGTGCTCTGACTGGGGTGGGGTGGAGAGGTCAGGTGCGCTTGCAGGCCTCAATGGCTACCGTGCACCACAATTCCCCACGCAGCTCCGGAGGCGCGCGGGGCCTCTCGTGGATCCTCTCGTGGGGCCACGAGGCCTCGTTCTCGGGCACCCGAGGGTCTTTCGGCGTCGCTCTTTCACCTGGGGGGGTCCCCCGGGGTTCAACGCCATTGGGCACCGCAGATGTTCCATGGAGTGGTTGTGGGGGGAGGGGGAGGGGAGTACTCAATCCCTCAACACGGCCCAGTTTCGCCGGGAGCAGCGTCTTCAGGCAGCCATCGCCTGTGCGCCCATTGGTGGCCTCTCCCTTGCTTGTTTGATTTTATCTGGGTAGTTCCTTTCTCTCAGATTTGTAGTCAATCTGTCAGCTTGAATATCCTATTCAGTTTGTGTGGTGCAATTCCTTCTGAAGCAGAGAAATTGTCCGGACAGTAGGTTTTGCTTCAACTTTCTATGGTGAAAGTAATTGTATTCCAGCAGGGAGTTTATATCTGTACTTTTCTGATACTGTGGTCTCTAAGCTGTTCTCTTGCCTCAGGATTTTAAGATCAAGGAAGGTGACTTCTGTCTTGCTATATTCATGTGTAAAATGCAAGAATGGATTCAAGCTATTGAGCCACACAATGAATTTGTGCAGGATTGCTTCACTCCTTTCAAAGAACATCAGAATATCGTTGATGTAGCGCCGCCAACTGAAGATGTTTCTGGAGTACAGATTAGATTCATGGTAGATGAGTTTCTACTCAATATGAGCGACATATAGGTTGGCCAAAGTCTGGGCAAAAGTCGCTCCAATCCCCCTACCTGAAATCTCCTCATAGTAGTTTTCTTCCACCAGGAAGTAATTTTTGGCAAGTGCAATTTCTGCAAGTTGTATAATACATGTGGCAGGCATCTCAATTGGTTCTGGTTTGTTCTGTAACACCTGTTCTATAACTGAATGTTTCTATCTGTGGAATTTTTTAATAGAGGAATTCTATGTCCATAGTTACGACATAGATTTCCTCACTTTCAAGTGTCATGTCTTGCAGATGTATTAACACTGCAGTCGTGTCTTTCGTGTAGGATTTCATCCGAGGGACTTCATTTTTCCAATCGCTGACTAAAAAACATGGAAAATATTATATTTCAATAACAACAAAGCAATGACGTTGCGATAGATCACATGACATGTAGAGGTATGAAAATGCCGGATCCAAAATGGCAACCGAATATACGCGATCGATCAGGAGGAAACGTAGATGCGAGCAAAACGATACACTAGGTAAGTGACAACCTAAATGTGCTCGAAACAAGTGCACACTTGCCCAACATTAGGGGTGCAACTTGTAGTAATGGCCAGATGCTTAATATATGTATTTCAAACAAGCCATACCGTGAAGCGCGCCATATCGCGAAGCACTCGCGCATTAACGGATCCTCGGCTATTATTGCAATAACAATTACCTGCATAGTCATAGGAGGCTGAAACTTAGACAGATGTACTTAAACAATGTAACTGACCGTGCAAATATTTACTGCACGCTCATGCAGATACATGTCCTCTCTCCCTAGATAACCTCGATAGCTGGGAATCGAACCGTGAACGAACATTAAACATGATAAACAAAGGAAGAATAGACAAAACGGAAGTGAAACCACAGCCCATGCAAGGTAACTGTACTCCCTATTAGTAAGTAAAATACAGAATAGTCATGGGAGATCAAGATGAACAATGACACAAGGTTACCTTTTAGGCTTTAAAGAACAAGAAAGATGAACAGACACTAAAGTTATCTGGATACAGGAACGTAGCCAGGTAAAATGAGTCACATTGAAAGTTGTTTTTTTTTTGTTTTATTATTTTTTTTAAATGTGAGGCGGCCCTCAAACATGAGTAACATAGGTTTACTACTAGCCTCCACATGAAGACAGGTGAGCAACTGGAACCAGTCGCTCTTTTTATAAACAAAGTATCATAGAAGTCCACAAATGGGCAACTGATAGTGTCCCCTCTCTCTTCCCCCATTTAGGGTACATGAAATGTAATCATCAACGCCTGTCAGAAATCCTGGAGTGAATCCTCCTGAGCCCAACAGATTGGAAACTTGTCATTAATGGAAATATTGTCTTTTAATGTTACACAATACGTTATGACGCATGTAATGTATTTGATGTCCTGAACAAAGCGGAAACAGTTATAACCACTGAAACCGGTCAACGCAAGAATAGGTTTGGGAGTGATGACCCTAAACCCGATACTGACTGTAAATAAACTGTGGGCTCGGCTAAAAAATCATCAATTCAGCAGCAATTTAATAACTGGCAACAAAAGGAAGAATTGTCAAATATTTTACAAAAAACTTAATTGACACTGATTAAATACTAGGAATATAAGACTCACTGCTTCGGAGGCAATACGAATAAAACATATAATCTACCTCACAAGAGTGTGCACTTGCTTTTAGTAACGCAGGAAAGTAGTGAGAGAGGATAGGGTCAGCCTCTTGCATGTCCCCCACCCTAGATAGGCGTTCCAACAGCGCTCCCTAGGGACTCTTTTGAGCCACACTAAGGGACAGCAAGATGCTTCTTACAGGGACATATATGTAGATATAGGGATTCAGACCATCAGGAATAACTTTGTAAGCAATCAGTTCTGTGTATATTGTGTTAAAAGTATCTGGGTAAAGACAGAATGGAATCACCCAAGACACCAAACTATATACATATGCTGAATTGCATACACCTGCTGCCCCCTCGAATTACTTCAGGACCCCAGTTTGCTGCTGGTGGAAAGAGTCCACCCAGTGTGCTGTGAAAACAAGTCGGTGTGGTGACCACTGGTCGACATGCCCGTGGTTAAGTGGACGTTTTGTCCCATGGGCTGCAGTAGGACCCATCCTACTGTAGCCATAAACTTGTTGTGGAGTTCCAGTACCACTTTGAGAGAGAAGAAACATCTTACAGAAATTCCCAGCGTCGATCAGTTGTAATCCCGGGTTTTCCACAAAAAAATGCAGCGAGAGATCTATTGCCAACATTACAGCCAGGCTAGCAACGAGTAGCCACTGTCTGTCATGGAACGTGATATTTTTATCCATGCCCAAACACTTCATAATACTGCCCTGACACAATGGGGGATTGCTCCTAGTGCACAGGGAGTTGATCTTTGTGTCCCACTTCCAACCACTGCCACAGTTGCAGCATATATAGGGGTTGTGTGGAGATATGGTGCTTGTCTTGGTATGGGGGAGGGATGTACCTCAGATATTTTGGTTTCTTCGGATGTGTCTGTGGTGTTTCATGTAGAACCATATAGATGATGTATCCATGTTGGTTCCTCCCTCCATGCTGCACAGCATTTTCTGGCTGTGTGCGTAAGGGCCCAGATTTGGTAATTCTCTGTAAAATGTGGCCACACTTTTGACTTTCACTGCGACCTAGCACGCAGGCTGGACTCATGTGGATGTGGATATGGGTATGGGTGTGAGGGTGATTTTTGTGGTGTTCTGAATGCCACTTGGTGTGATCTGTTTTCCGATATGTGACGGGACGTCTGTTTCTCAAAGAGATTTTGTACAGGCGGGGAGTGCATTTCTATTAATACTACTGCCCCTGCATATGCATTGTCATTCTTCTCTTCCTTTTCAGTATCGCTGCTTTGCAACTGCAATACTTTTTCCCTTCTGGACTCTGATGGGGCATATTTTTTGTCTTGATCACCCATCTCCTCCTCATTGTATGACCCAGTCACTGGTGGTGGGCAACAGAGATGGACGTGGGCTTTTAACTCTCCTCTGCCTACACACTGCTCCTGAGATATCGAACAGGACTGAAAGTGCAACCTCCTCTGTTGGTCTCTGTGGGTGTTCATTGTCATGGTGCAATACCTGTGCATTTCCTTGCGCAGGTACCACCGAGTGAAGTGCGATGGGCGGTGTGGAATACGAGTTGGATGTGCTGCTGCAGGAGTAAAAAGACCATGCACAGCATGTCTCTTCCTTCTACGCACTCACTTGGGTGCAGGCATGCTCTTCTAGATGCCTTACCCACTCGCTGAATCTCTTCTGCTCCTTTCAGTCAAAATCGGCAAGCTCTCCCCCACCCCCGCTACCCTCAGGGTTTTGTACTCCTGTTTATAATCCCCGGCGTCATCCAGTGGCATGTGTCCTGTCCACTCACTTCAAGAGACAACACTAACTGGTGTTATCCGCCTTCCAAAATCTATGGTAAATGCACTTGTGGTATTCTCCCACTCCAAATCAATGAATGTGTGTCTCAGTGCTGGATAAGCAAAACAAACCCCAAGTAACACTCACAGGGTCCCAGTCACTCACTACCTCAATACCCTTCTGCTTGCAACTACTCT
The DNA here is from genome assembly GCF_040938575.1 of Ambystoma mexicanum. Classification (NCBI taxonomy): domain Eukaryota; kingdom Metazoa; phylum Chordata; class Amphibia; order Caudata; family Ambystomatidae; genus Ambystoma; species Ambystoma mexicanum. The sequence goes on along the minus strand of NC_090931.1, from coordinate 858,393,928 downwards.
AAATGCACTCAACCACATGTCCCCCTTTCAGCTATGTGGTCGAACTTGGTTCAACACTTTAAAAAGATTTGTCCAAGTTTTGCTCTTCAGGAATTGCTCAAAAATCTTTAGTGTTGCTGGAGCATTCGTCACGCCCTTCGGTAGGATTAGCATCTGCCACATCGATTAGGTAGTTCCTACAAGTGGCAAGAAAAAAGAAAAAAAATTGCGGGGCCGGTAGCTGGGCGTCAGCTACGCATCTGTATGCTCGTTGCAAAAGTCTCATGACATGATTTGGTGTTCGGAACGACCGGCTGGTTGCCGCAGAGTAGTAGCAAGGAGTCCAATAATATGTCAGTAGGTTGTGCAGCACGCCTTAGTTGTGCTAAGTGCTGGTTGAAGTAGTGCTATTATCTGTCTCTTCCTGGACTTTTGGCATTGTAAATCAGACTCGCGGACCTGCTTTTTTCGTTTTGCTTGGATTGTGATTCTGCTTCGAGTGTTTGGACATGGATTGATTTGGTAACTGCACCTTTGGAACTCAGTTTGTATTGTTGCGCTTGGACTCTTGTTCGGCATCAGTGAGTGAACTTGTCTTCTGCTTTTTCAGGACCTGTGATTTTGGTGGAACCTGGAGTTTGGACTCCTAAGCGTCCTAAGAAGGGTTAGTCTTCTCAAGCCTTCTATAGTTGCGCCTTTATTCCATGAGGTACTAACAATCTGCAGTTGTTGGTTTCCTTGTCAGGGCACATGTTTGACCTATGGATTGTTTAGACATTTATCTAGGTTCCCGGACTGGCCTCATACTACCTAAGGAGGTTTTGTGGAGTGGGCATGGGACCATTTGGAAACCATTTTCTATATAGTTTTAACCTATTGTCATTCTCCTGTACCTTGAGAGAGCATCTTGTGGCATACCTCCAACCTTTGGCCCAAATGGCAGTGCCACGGGTGCTATTCTACTATATTCCTTAGCTACCTTGTTAGTAGAAAGGCATTTTAGGTCTACCTGGGGAAGCTAATAGCATACCTTGGTACCTGGATACCATGCCTTAATGCATCCAATGGAGGCATGAATGGTCTTCACAGTCAACATATGTTTTAACTGTACTCCTCTGTATTTCATGATGTAACTTCTCCTGAAACAGCCTTCGAGAGTTTAGACAGGCAGCGTTTCACACAGTCTTAACAACTTATTTTTGCAGTGAAGCCCCTGTCTTAACAAAAGGAGGAGTCCCTTTTTCAAAAATTAAGCATTTTTATGACACAATGAAAATTAGAAATGTCATCTTTATATTACCATAGAAAATAACCTAGGGTATAACTTCCATCCCACCATATCGCCTCACTCTCCAAGGCCTCATAGACTAATGGAAGCTCACATGCCTCTAACGCCTTTTATGGAATAGCCCCATTGCCTGTGCGCCCCCCCCTGCCTCCTCCAATTTGACTGGACCTTCCACCTGAAAAGGGATCCTTCCCCAAACCCTAGAGGTTGGTCTGTGTACCTCGTCCAATATGGACTGTGGAGATGATGAGAAACGCTGCCTTTGATATGTGGTACCATGATAAAATGCTGAGGATTATGTATTTTCTGGCTGAGCCACAGACACTAGGCTGATGCCAGCAGCCCTCACTGCAAATAATGACTAGAATCCCCTACTTTGAAAAAAAGCAAAGAAAAGGTTGGACTTGCCACATGTGGTTGCACCTACTTATAAAAGGCAACATGCCAAGTTTCATCTTGCACAAGAGAAACTGCCAACCCCCATCCACTTTGATAAGCAGTAATGGTGGCTACATTCGCACACTATTTAGAAGCATCTTCAGCATTCTCCACTTCTACACCCAACCAGCCACCCTCTGGCAAAGACACAAAGCCCAATAACTTGTAAGAACAGTGACTCTAAATAGGGCCTGTGATGAATCAACTTTCGGCGCACCAGTGGTCTAAGGATGAATAACTTTCTAAACCATCAATCAGCCCCACACCTCTAGTACACCAGAAGGGATCGGAACAGATTTGAAATACAAGCAAATTATGAAACTCCTTGTCCAGTTTTGGTAACGTGGAGGGAACGGCAGACTTATCACTGACGGGTCATGTTTCTTAAAAATATTTGAAAACATTTTTTATTAACACATGGCAATGCATCACATACCTTGGTACAGTATATTTGGCATTGTAGGCAGTGTAAAGGACCATAAGAAGGGGGACCATTCGGGGCGGGGGTTCAGGGAAACGAGCCAGATGGGGGGAGGTGGGACACAGAGATGATCCTGGATCAGCATCTATAAAGTCTTGTCAGTTAGTGGGTACATAAGGTAGCTCAATCGGGAGGCCGGTACTATGTCGATGGTTGGTGATCCACACAAGTGGTATGCTGTGAGTGACCCCCCCCCCCAAATGTTTTTTGGACGAGAGTCAATTAGCTGCATTTGTGCCCAGTGTTCCTCCATGCCGTTAGCCCACACAAACTCCTTCAACCAGTGTTCCTTGTTTGGGACGCCTGCACTCATCAATCGCAGTAATATGCATCATTTAACGAGAAGGTGACGGTTTTAAAAATGTACTCATGCTGCCCCTGGGAGGATCGAATATGTAGAACCGGCAGGACAATGGGATGGGGCGAATCTCTCGGTCCATCATTTCTGACATAACAGTACAGTCATCTCCCCAGAATGGTTGTAATTTTGGAAAGTCCCACATCATGTGATGATAGGTCATGGTTTGTTGGTTAGTTGCAACACAGTGAAAAAAACAATTGTTTCCCAATTATGAAAGGGATTGTCCAGTCAAGGTTTATACAAATATCTACTTTATTATTAGCCCAACAGACAGTTCAAGTAACACTACAAAATACAATCCACCTTGTATAGGAATGCAGAGGGCAGACAGTTTCAAAGAAAAAAAGGGATGCACTCTTACAGACAGGAGAGTAGTCGGTATGGCAAATAATCGCACAGTTCAAGGTTATTTGTTTCAGCACCAAGTGATCAGTCCGTCTTAAAATGTCTCTAGGGGGCTTCCAGGAAGGACCAGGGGGGGCAGAACCAGAGGGGCAGAACTACAATGTACCTTGAGCTATAGGTGTTCATGGAGCTCGACAGGTTCGAGTCAACTTCAGTGCGCTTTGCAGGCTTCAGAGTTCAAGACAGGAGTCATCTGTGGGTATCGGGCGGCAAGACAGTTCGGCATTCGAAGCTGAACAGCTGCAGGTTGGCCTACACAGTGGCTCTGGGTCAGAAATCGTTGTCTCAGTGCTGGTCGGCGGTTCTGAAGCAATGGTTGAGATGTCTCGGATGTCTTTAAGCAACTGCAGCGTAACCACGGTGAGCATTGCAGTCGGTTGCAGCTAGAGGAACTGGACTGGCTTGAAAATGTTCTTTATGGTGGATGTCGGTAGATGCTTGTCGAGGTACTTCTCCCAGCTTCTTCACTGAGCTTGTCCTTTAAGGCAGGTGGCCCTAAACCGAGGAGTGTGTTGCAGGCAGCTAGTTGCCTTGTCCTTGGTTTTGGGTTCAAAGACCTTCTGACGCTTCCCACCTAGAAATCTTGCTGCAGAGCCCAGCAGGGTATGCTGTGTGCTGGCTGGGTACCAGTTCTGGTGCTGCTGGAGGGTCCTCTGGATTTGGTGTCTACCTTTGTTCCCTGGGAGATGTTTAGGAAAGGGATCTTGCTTCCCTCTTTGGAGGTCCTGGCCATCCATCACTGGCGGAAGATGTAAGGCAGACTGGACCTTCTGCCAGGGTTCAATGATGAGTTCTTCTTGCTACTCCTTGCAAAGTCTTGAGATTTGCCAAAAGGGGGGCTCAGCCCTCTTTTAAAGCCAAATGGGCCACGGTTATTGGTGTTGGCTAAGCCTACCTTAATGACCCAATTCTGGGGTCCCTACCCAACAATGCATGAGGTCATAACCAGAGTGCTTTGCAACAGAAAGTTAAACGGGTGAAAACATGTGATACTAAGTCCCACCCTTCCTGTCTGTTGTGGATCAAAGGCTCTCTGGTTAATGGAGCTCTCTGTGGTTCCTGATTAAAGCGGAGGGTCTCCCTAGAAGCTGCAGTGACACCAGACTTTCTGATACCTGCAAACCACATTCTCGTACCTTATGAATGGAGTCCCCCTGTGGGGTGGCCTACTGTAAACACGTGGTCCCAGACATAACAGTTTACTCTTATCAATGAGGGTGGGAGCTTGCTTCAGGTGGACACAGTTGCACATTAAAGGTTGTTGGGGGTTTCCTGTCTCCTTTGTTAACCTCTGTAGCCAGGCCCCAAGTGGGCCTATTTATATTACCCTCTAATTGGTATGCAAATCGCTGCCACTAGCTGCAGGGTCCAACATAGAGCAGGGCGGATCTATGGAGCCTTTTTTAATCACGTTGGCCATGGCAGGGGAAAGGTTTGCTCCCTCACCCAATTCTGGAGATGCATTGTGTACCCCTGCTGTCATATCCCAAATAAATATGACAGGGCAGGATGTGCCTGTAGGCTGTGTCCACCAAGAGTACACAGGTCTATGCGTTTGTCGTGCTCACCCATTTTCCTGAGGTTAACCTACCATCATTGCATTTAATAAAAATTTCAAAAAAGCCCAGGTGAGTGCACAACCACCATATAGGTGTTGAATTCCTCATAGTGCGCTCCTTTTAAGTCTGTCTATGCTACTGCAGTTCCCTCACCATATAACTTGGTTTTGGAGAACGATTGAAGATTTTGTGATTGAGCTGCCCTCCGATAAACTGGATTAATTTATGGCCGGTGTCAGAGGTCAAGTTAGTCTCACTTGACATGCTAGAGGACACTGCCCGGCATGTAGAGACAACAGTTTGTGGCCGTGATATCAGAGAGATCCTGGCTTGAGTTCAAAGCTCTTCCCAGAGGTACAAAAAAAGGTACATCGCTTACGATTTATTGGCACACAAATGTGCTATGCCTCCACTTACAAGGCCATAACAAATGAAATTCTTGTGCTTGGCTGACAAAATCGCTCTCTGATTACAAATCCTCAATCGAAACAATCGTCATCCTCCACCTTTTTAAAGAAGGGCTTTCAGGCAAGGATATAGGATCAGCAATATTGTAGACTCTTGCCTAAGAATGAATCCGTGAATAAAGGGGGCTTCCCCCACATATGCCCCACCCTCTGATAAATCCAAATCTTGATGGAATCGAACCAAAGGAGCATGCATCTGCAGTGGGTGGCCAAGTGACTTCCTTCGTAAAGAGATGGGGGACCCTTGGATCCTATCCATTATAACCCAAGGTTTTCACTCCCCCTTCTATCCTCCCCTTCTCGCAACAGCTTTTATCGAATCTGTATGGCAATATTTCGACTCCTACATCTCAATCCTATACTGAGAGACTCCACAGCAACGATGTTGGAGGGGTTTATTCCATAATTTTTCACAATATAGGATAAAAATCAACGTGGCATTACACACAATCCTGCACCTCTCCGAGTTCAACATGTACTTTCCTTGGAAAAAGTTGAAGACTGTCACTCTAGCTCGGATTCTCAGCCTTGTAGATTGGGGATTTGCTCTTTGCCGATAAGCTACAGGATGCTTCCATGCAAATCCCATTTGGAACCCTCATTACAATAATCTTAGATTTAAACTTTTTATTTTTATTGTGATAGTTTATTCAACTTGTCAAAACAGATACCAAATAAAATAACTTGTTTTTAATACAATCCATCTCATAATCATTTACTTAAATCACTCCCATAATGATAGAATGTTTAAAACATGTTCACTATTTCTCTCCAGAACATAGTAAAGTACATGAGACGGGCATGGTTATTTCCATTCATGAATTCCCACCACAGGAGCTCTCAGATGGGGTGTCCCTTAGACCAGCTGATCGTATCGCACACAGCCTTAACTTCAGTAAGGATTTGCATACACAAAGTATGTCTCGGCTTCTCCAAAATCCCTACCCCACATAATCGACATTCCCTGGTGACATTGAGTGTCCGGCACCAAGCACTTTCATTCCCTCTGGTTCATATTGAATCTTATTCTTGGGTAATCCCAAATTGGATAGTTGCCCAGAAATTTTTCAATAGATGTGGGTCTTCCCTGATTAGACGGAATGTGAGCCCCACTCATTCTGAAGCCAGATTTTTAGTGCTAAGATTGGCCACAGCCTGTCCGTGGTTATGAGCAACCATGGTATCTTTCATTACCTTCTTGAAAGTAGGGAAAGGTTTTTCTAGCAGATTTTCTGGTGCAAGCAGCAGCCATTTATTGGCCATGGTGCAATGATTCCCCATATTGCTGGTTACCATCCGGGGTATTCTAGCACCATAAGCTTCAAATATCCACCGTAGAAGAGTATCCACTGGCACATTGGCCAATTTCCAGAGTGTGGTTAGGCAACTCAAGGTGACTCTGCTTTGGATGGACATTAGCTTAAATTCTAATATCTCAATTGGAATGCGTTGGTGCAGTCGCAATTAGGTTCTTAGCAGGCAACTCTCCAGTCTGGCTAACTCTTCTAAGCTGGAGAGTGGCCAGACTTCTGCTCAGTATAATAACGTAGACATTACTTTAGTCTGGTAGAGTTTGATCATTGATCCCGTCAAGAATCCTACTAATCTTAGATTTACGAAATCGTGGTCTGATGCCAATTCATGGTACATTGATTCAGTCCCAGTTTGGAGCCATAGGTTTCTAAAAATCAATGTCTACATTGGGAAGAGATTCTCCCTTTTTCCTGCTTATATAATTGGCTCATCTCTGCCAGAAATGGCAGCTCTTAATGAGGACTATAGGCCTGGAACTGTCTTTGGGGGTTATCTGTCAACTCAAAGAAGTAATCTTGCTGCTTACACATACCTTGAAATAAACAGGATACCTGCAGGACTGAAAGGAAGGAGTTTTCCCACTGAAGAGAAGATTCAGGACATTGTTGCTAGCCTTCCAATTGATCTCAATAGACTTGGCGCCTGCTTTTTGTGTTGGAGGCTTCTCAGACTCATGACCTCTTGTGTTCTGGTAGTTTATATGAGGCCTGCTCAAAGATATCAGTTGGGACCTTTCTGGAAGCAGTCTAACCCCTCTTGCCCGGCTTCCTATTGTCCTATCTCTAACCCCTTTCTTGGGCAAACACATGGAGCAGTTACTCATCTGGCAACTGACCCTTTACACTGAACTGGCTGCCTGCCTCCATGACCACCAGTCCGGTTTCAGGGCAGCCAGAGGCACTGTAACGGTTCTCCTGAATTCCCGAGAAGACCTACTCTCTAATCTGGACTCTTAACACTCATTCTGTTCTGATCCTCCTCAATCTTTCCTCTGCTTTTGACACTGTCAACCACTCCATCCTCATAAAGCATCTCTGTGATACCCTAGGCATCACGCACAGGGCACTAGCGTGGCTTACCTCTTTCCTCTCTAACATATCCTCCCCAAGTGCAAATCGGTCCTTTACACTCCCAACCCATTTGGAGTGTCATAGCCCTGAAGGACGCCACAGGTAGAGAGTGAGGTGGAGGAGAGAAGTCAAACGCGCACTGACATGAACATGTTAGTGCATTGTTAACAATCGGAAAGCTATAGTACCAAATACACATATTGTTAGCACTGATATATTTAATCAGATTCTGTACAGCCGATACGTGTTTCGACCGAACTGGATGTTGTTCTCAAGGCCCATAGCTTGACAAAATCGTGTGAGAAACATAGAGAAGTGCCATCACGCGTGTTAGAATTGCACATCAGAATAAATGCGGATAGTTCTTGAATTTCAAAGTACATCTGATTGACATATATCATATCCAATAGTGCGGTGTGATAAGATAACTCGAAATCCGAGATGAGATTAATCCCATCGGTAAAGAGGTCCAATGGTATGTTACGGCGGTCACAGGGTCATGCCTTCAGGGCTATATCCTATCTCTTTGGCTCTTCAACATCTACCTGGTCCCTCTGATCCACCTACTCCCCTCCCTTCCAGTGTTAGGCAGATGACACACACTTCTTTCCGGCTGCCTTCCCCTACCTCCTTTTCCTCCCTCACACCTGACTCCCTGTCTGCTATTCTGGCATAGTGCTCTGCAAATTATATCTCCTTCAATGCCAGCAAGACAGAGATCCTCCTCATTGAGACACCTGCTCCTAGTCCTGAAAGGGGCCCCTAGGGGACCCTGACGTCTATGGAAACAAGGCGAGTCACCACACACGATAGATACGGCAGACACGAGGTTGTATTCCCAAAGCTAGGGTTTATTGCAAAGCAAAAGTCTCAGTTGGCCAACTCGGTCTCACGCCCCGTGACGTGTATCTCTAGACCTTGAGGGACGCAAGAGAGTGAATTACGTACATCAGTTACATATATACAAAATGCATATCAAACAATCAGCTATGAAATGTTTAACACCCCCCTTATTGGGTTTCTTTGAACTTGGTGTGATGATGGACATCTCCGACTACTAGGACACCTTCAAACATCAATTCTAGTAACAATTTGAAATTTGTGAGTGCAAAGGCATCTTTCAGTTGTTGAATAGAACACAGCGCTTCTGTTCTTGACATACGGGGGGGGGGGGGGGAAGAGTTGCATTCCGGACCTTGCTATCTATTAGGTGCTATTCGTGTCCTGGGAGCCGACACGTTCTAGCGGGCTTAGCAAAGGGGGGCCGTAAGAAAAGCATAATTCAAGCCTTTAGTGGTATTATTCTAACATATTCTACCATATAACGAGACTGGCTGGCAGCTGCGAAATGATTAAATGCCCTTCAGCTCTGCTTCAAGGCTAAATTCGGGAGGGAGCCGGGCATTCTTCCTGGCGCTGCCTACGTTTCTGTTTCAACGAACTCTTGTTATCCTCTCGGCCCTCCGGCCTTGTCCTTTTCACATACAGACAACAATATTTTACAGTCGAGCAGTGTAAGCGGAAAATATACTGCGAAGCAATAGGAACAGAAAGCAATGAGCAATGGTTAGAAAACAAAATGACGATTCTTGTTACATCAAAATGGCTGTTCACTGGCAAACTCGAAAACCTATATTCTGTCATATTGTGCATGAGACGGTTGGCCCATGGCCACCAAAATGTGTTTGCGGTCACAAAGTAGAGGTATCCATTTTTCTAGACTGACAGTCCCGCCCCCCCAGACTCATTGCGTCCCCTCCCCCTCACGCGTACTTGTGAGGCAAAAAACCTTGGTATTGTCTTTGACTCCTCTCTCTTTCTCTCCACACCATGGACCTTAACAAGAAGTTCAGTTTTCAGCTCCATTCCCCCAGGAGCATTCTACCTTTCCTCCCCTTACCCCAGAAGCTCAATGTGCTCAGAGCCCTGGTTCTCTAGGCTTGACTACTGCAATAGCCTCTTCTTCAACCTCCCTCTTTCCTCCCTTTTCCCCTCCAACTAATCCATAATAGGACTGCAAGACTTATCATTGGCCTCAAGCCCAGGGACTGCATCTCTACAGCCCTAAAATCTCTCCACTGGCTCCCGGCGACTGCAAGGATCAAATTCAAGATCCTCTGCATCATCCACAAGGCTGTCTGGGTTCTGGGACCTCACTTTCTCGGTCACGATGCATACCCCCTGGAGGCCCAGACCACGCTGAACTCACCGGCCTTCGCAGCATCTTCACATTTCACTGCATCCTCCTGCATGTTCCCGCCGCACTCCGGCACCTAAGGAGAAGACAAGAACAGCAAGGTGAGCTAAGGGAATACACCGAGGAATATTAGATACCCCCCCATAGACTTACCTGATTTTACCACCGGGGGTACTATTTCTCTTCACGGGTCGGCGCAGCTTCAACTCCATCTTCGCCGAACCCTGGCCCCTAAGGGGAAACAAAAGGACAGCAAGGTGGAACAAAGGGACTAACAAGGGGAACCCTCCTCACCACAATTGACTTACCTGATTTTACCGCCAGAGGTATTATTCCCCAAGACTTCATACTTTCTCTCAGCGCCTGAATAAGGGAGAAAGCAATAGGTTACATATTGACTTTATTTTATCGAACTGTGTTGGAAAATACAAATCCTTACCAGAGGATTGCCACGAGGAACTCTTCATTAGGGTCAAGCTGCAACCTGCAAGGAATCGGACAAGAGTGAAAGTCAGGCATTTGAACTCTTACGAACTTTATACTTGCGGCGTCTTGCCGGGAATCTCGGAGTCAATATTGTTCTAGAACTCACCAATTCCTTCGAGCCAGTGAAGCAACTGGTTATCAACGCGCCCTTGCGCTCAATGCAGGATGGAGAGCTTATCTTTTCAAACCATCAGGTGAGACTATAAGAGGGAACATCAAAGGCGATCTGTGGGGAGAACAGCGGGGGTGGGGGGGATTTACGCTCAACTCCACAGGTGGTTAATTCCCTTTCTCCATTTGCAGAAGAATATTCCTATGGGCCAAGCAAACGAAGTTAGGTGGGCCAGTCCAGTCCGTCATCTCGGCCCTACGTGTCACATTGGTGGAGACCGCAGCTGTCCAGTTCTGATCGACGCCTCTGTGGGAGCCAGGTGAGCGTAACATTCTCTCCCTAAATACCTCCCAGTCAGAGCCCTTCAGTCTTCTGGCACCAGCTCTCTGAAGGTCAAATGTTTCTCCAAGCACATAGTGAGAGGTAGGTCCCTCTCCTCAGCTTGCACCACCCTCGTGAACAGTGCCCCCATCCCCACAAACTTGAATCCGATCTTGTGCCTGAAATTTCTCAAGACATTCCTTTTCTAGTTTTCCTTCCCTCTAGTGCTAAACTCCATCTGCCACTGCACTGGGGCTTGTTTCCTTTAGTCACCCCCCACCTCTCCAAGCATCCTCTGCCATCCCTTGCCCTTAGGCTCCATTTCCTGGACTTTCCCAACGTAGTCCTCCTGTCCACTGCACTCCTCCTCCCCTCTCCCCCTGCATTTGCCACCTTGGCCCAACCAGCACTTACATGCCCTCACCTATGGCGGCACCCAACTTTGCACTTCTCTTCTACCCCCCCTTACAGTTCTACCTCGTTCATGCACTTGCACTGTAAGAGTGTCACAAGACCAGTATAACCGTTTCTATGTTGGTGTTTTCATTTTGATTCCCCATGTCTCACCCCCGCCCCCTTTTTTTGTCTTGTGGTGCCTGGAAACACATGTGTGTAGGCGCCATGCAAATGTCCAATAAAATCAAAATAAGACATGAGCAGGTGGTGGTAGGGTTGAAACATCAACCAGGAAATAAGCAAATTTGCTCTATTTGACGAAGGTTGAGGGGTTTATGCAGATGTATTACTGTGAGCTCAGTGGTGAGTGAGCAAGTAGCTTCACGAAGGAGGGACAATGTTGATGGAGAGGATGGGTGCTCTTTTGATGTGTAGGAGTTTGGGGGGGTGGGGGGGTGGGAGGAGCCGTGAGAGGGAATGTTGGTGCTGTTTGTGAGGTCTGAGAAAGGACGTTCCAGTGCTGGGAATGAAGGGGACAGGAGAAGTAGTGGTGGGGTGCACATGATTGGTAAGGTACAGAAACATTGAGAAGGAGGAAAGACTGAAGAGTATGAGGTAGAGAACATTAAGAGATTGAGGCCCCCAGGTAGGGATGCGAGTTTGCAGAAACTTGAACATAAGTAAAATCAATTTATAGAGGGATTGCTTGTGCAAGGAGAGCCAACAGGCGTGAAGATAGGGGGGAGGGGCAGATGGGAGCGTGGTGGGTGAGCTTGTACAGGTTTCGGCCAGCAAGGATGAGGATATTGCCGTGGGGAGTAAAGGGAGTAGATTGGGAGACCAAATAGGAGGCTTGAGCAATAGTCCAGGTGACTAAGCATGAGTGTGGAAATTAGATTTTTAGTAACGTGGTTGGTGGGGATGGGGTTGGTCTTATGGATGTTATGCAGATTTATACTAACCGCTGCGGCTGTAGAGGTGGCACTTTATGCCCCGCTTGAAGAGATCGGGTCAAGTGAGGTGGGAAAGAAAAGGGGTAGGAGAAAAAAGGTGAAGCATCAAGAGAAGACTGGTAGAGGACCGATATTAGAGGAGTTGAAATAAGACCGCAAAGCGCCAACTACATGAACAAACTGGGAAGTACCAGACTGTCTTGGTTAAACACACTGGCGCAAGAACTACTGTGAACATAGGCAATTCAGAGTGGGATCTTACCAGTGGCTACTCAAGCGGGACAACTAGAGGTCCTGGCAGGTTGAGCACACTGTTATAACCACCCATGAATGGGAAGTCTCCCAGCTTTAAATTTACAATTTCAAGATTGGGGGGCATTCCCCTTCCGATTGTTTCACTACACAGGTGACTAGGACATTTCCATTGTACGCCTCGTAGATGAATAAGTGGGAGAGACTCTAGGGGATACTTTTTTACTCCACCTCGGTTGCCTTTAGAGACACTTGCCACAGAGAAGGCATAGCCATGATGGCACAAGGATGGGAATTTCCTGCAAGGAATGCCCTTTCAAACACCTGACAAGATCGTCGTGGTCGGTGGCGTACAGGGAGCAGATAAGGACCTGCTGCCTACTGAACAGTGGGGGGGAGGGGGGGTATTGTCGGAGAATGTGAGGTATTCTAAACATGCCTGATAGCAATTGATCTGGGTTGGAAACATTCTTGCCTTTGATAGAATCTCATGCTAATTTATACAAACCTTAAAACAAGGTGACAAGATAGCTCAGTGGGTTGAGCGCTCGCTGCTGAGATCTGTGTGATTTGCAGCTTCAAATTTCGGCATGGCCAACTCAACCTATTTTCCTTCCGAGTTCGATAGAGTACCAACTTCGTTGGGTGATTGTGTGTGTGTGTGTGTATATGTATATATATAATTTCTGAGGCTTATTGAATCTGCTTAGATCACATGCTGTGCATAGGCCGACATCTAGTGAAAGTTGTGGAGTATTGCAGTTTGTTTTTCGAAAATGGGCGTCGACACAGGGCGTGCCAGTAATACTATCCCTAGTGTGACGTCCACTGTACCCATGATCCCTCATGCGTCTAGGACCCTCAGATTATTTTTTTCCGCCGTACTGGTCGGAAGCATTCCGCGGAGTTCCCTGGCCTTAGCCATACTTTTGCTAAAATATTGTTATATTTCTCCACCCCAACGTCGAGTCACCGAACATCCACACTCGACGCCGGCACGGAGAAAGAATCGCCGTCGGGAGCTGCACGACGGATTTGAGCCTCGGAAGGCCTCTGGTCTCGGCCCGGGCCTAGGAAGGCCTCTGGCCTCAGCCCTGCAAGTAGGGAGAGTGGGGGCTGGACATACTCTACACTCTTTTGGTATATAGGTACATTCTTATATATTCCTACACTTATTAGCCCGCTGCCATCAGGTGCGTATGGAGGGTACCCCTTTCCAATTTTGCCCCAAGTGCAACCGCAAGTACCCTTGGGTTGACAGGCATGCCACGTGCAATCTCTGCTTACCAAGGGACCACCCCGAGGCTAACTGCAGAGAGTGTAGTAGGTTCAAACCGAAAACACTCAAGGACCGTTCGATCAAGCGTTGAGCCCACCACGCCAGCCGTCAAGAGGCCATGGCAGCGGAGGGCGCCTTCAGCGATGACAGCGACGCCGTGCTTTCGGACGGCGAGGGCAACGTGGCGTCAATTGACAGCCGAGGGCAAGTCCCCGACCTCGGAAGGTCGTCCGGCAGGGCGGTTATGGGGAAGACCCCCGGCGACACAAGCGCTACCCACAGCACTTCCACAAAACACATGAAGTCCAACCGAGACTCGACGCGCACGCCGAGTACTCGGAAAGAGGCACATACAGAACGGTCCGGTTCGGTGTCCTCTGGGCGCTCTCGATCGCCGCATGATTCCAGGCAACCATCCACTGTTGCCAGAAGTGCCTCGCTCCCCAAGGTAACGGAGGTTCGATCGTCAGAAGACGAAGCCGACCTCTATCCCCAGTCTGCACTCCAGGAGTCGGCGTCTACAGGCCGCGCAATGGCTGTTCCCGAGTCCCAACCTCCACTACACAGAGATAGGGACACTACCCCTGAACCTCGGTGCCAGGCGTCTAAGGACTCCGGAGGGGCGAAAAAACAGGGTAAACACTATTCCACACATGGGGAAGGTGAAAAACACAGGAAGCAGCCCCAGCCTACTTCCACACCTCAAAGACTTGCTACCCCACTTAAACTGATGGACAAGTCTCTATCTTCTGTTATCCCTAAGACCCCTGTTCAAACCAGTAGGTCTAGTCTAGATAAGACAGGGAAAGGCCTTCAAGAAAGAATCATTCCCAGTTCAAGAGAGTGGTCTACTGTTGACATAGACAGAGTAATGTCAAGGATGTCATCATTGGCAGATTTCTACGCCAAAAACCTTGAACACTTTCTCTCTTTTACCCCAGACGGGTCAACTCCCTCAGGCTCTCGGGATCCTATACCCCCAAGTAAAAAGTCCCGGGTTGAAGCTCCTACTTCAGACCCCTTCAGGATACAGCCCTATTAATATCCGGGAGATCCATCCCTTTATGAGTATCCAGATTTGGGCATGTTGGAAGAACAAACGGACAGGCTACTATGGGGATGACGAGGACCAAGTGGAGGACAACTCGGAAACCTACAGGCTAGATTCCCCGGTAGAGAAAGAACCCCCAGTTACAGACTCCCCTGTCGATAACGAGCCTCTTTTGAATGAAGTGCTGTCCAGAGCGGCAGAACACTTCCACATTGACACCCAGGGTGCACAGGTAGAGAGGGATTTTGCCGAGGAGTTAGTGGGAGAAAGGAGACCTGTTGCCCAGGCCATCCCTATCCTTAAGTCTATACAAAGGAGGATAGACCCTTCCCTTGTTAATCCCTATCTCACTAGGGCGGTAAACCCCAGAGTTGAGAAGCTTTTCAGGGCAGCCCAAACAGACCCACTGTACATAAGGGGGCATCTGAAACCGGACTCCCTGGTAGTTACTAACACCCTTATCATCGGAAGCTCCTCCCGACAAGGAGAGCAAAAGATTTATGGCTTGGGCAGGAAAGTAGCCTCACTTCCGCCTACCAAGCAAGGATTGCCAACTCCACCACCCTACTGGCGAGCTACCACTGTCACCAGTGCGAAGAAGTCACGGCACTCATAGATTCCGCCCCAGAACCCCTTAAAAGCCAATTGGCACGAGTTTTGGCGGAAGGAAGAGCCGTGTCCGGTTGCATATTAAAAGCAACCTTTGATGCCGCGGATAACGCTGGCAGATTGATAGCAGAAGGTACGGTTATCAAAAGGCATGCTTGGTTGCGACAGTCTGGGTTCAAAGCCGAAACCCAGGCTTCATTGATAGACAAACCGGTGGAGCCGGATCTATTGTTTGGAAAAGCGGTCGAGGACACGCTGAAAAATGCCAAGGACGAGTATGAGACACTCCAATCCCTAGGCCAACTAACCAATAAACCCCCTAACCAGAGCGGGAATGGCAATTTTCATCGACCACGCGGACAAAATTCCCAAAGCGGGTCTAACTATTCCCAGGGGCAGGGTACACAATGCAACAGCCAGCAGTCTACCGAGGGTTATGGCAGGGGTAATAAGAGAGGGCGTGGTAAGGGTAGAGGCAGCCCCAGTAGAGGCAGTGGCACGCCTCCACTAAAACAGTGACGTTCCTTTCAGGGTCCCTTCTCACACATCCCCAGTAGGGGGACGCATTTCCAACTTCACCCAACCTTGGGAAGGGATCACTTCAGACAGATGGGTGCTGTCCACAGTGTCTGCAGAATACTGCATAGAACTGTTAGAGCGTCCCCAAAACCACCCTCCACGACAAAGAATACATTCTTTGGACCACCAGAAGAGCCTCCTCGAGGAGATCATCAATCTTCTAGCAAAGGACGTGAGAGAACTCGTCCGGGACACCAGGTAAACAAGGGTATTTATTCAACTTACTTCCTTGTGCCAAAAAAAGATTTGACAATGCGCCCAGTATTGGACTTACGGCCTGCAAACAAGTATGTCGAGCCCCAAAAATTTCGCATGACTACTCTCCAGGAGGTAATTCCCCACCTAAAAAAGGGATTACATGGCAACATTGGACATGAAAGATGGCTATTTTCATATTTCCATGTTCCCAGCGCACAGAAAGTACCTGCGCTTGAAGGTGGACAGTCGGCACTACCAGTTCAAGGTACTGCCCTTCGGGATAGCTTCGGCTCCAAGGGTATTCACCAAGGTACTGGCGGTGGCGGAAGCACACCTACGCAGGGAGGCAATCCCGGTGTACCCTTACCTGGACGACTGGCTCATCACGGGGGAGACCCCAGTAATTTGCAGAACAAACCTTCAAAGGACAATTGACCTCTTCGAATTGGGCTTCTCAATAAACGAGAAAAAGTCAAGTCTGGTGCCAAGCACCTCCAAACAGTTCCTAGGAGCTATCCTAGACACTCAAGAGGGGTTGACCTTTCCTTCCGAGGAAAGAATTCGGAATATACTGCTGCAAATTCCACAATATCAGTCCGGTCGCCAGATAACGGTACGCAAAGAGCAATGGCGTCATGTATTTACCTGGTCCCCCACGCGCGCCTGCACATGCGTCCCATGCAGGAATGGTTGGCAAAACAGTGATCTCAGGCAAGTGGTCAGTGGGACGATCTAGTGGTCGTTTCGCCAACACTTGTACAAAGCCTTCACTGGTGGACAAGAGAAAATCTGTCTAAGGGGTAACCCTTTTACGATCCCGAGATACAGGCGGTAGTCACAACCGACGCATGCCTGACAGGGTGAGGAGCTCACCATCTCCACCACACAGCTCAGGGTCTCTGGTCTCACTCAGCAGCCAAGAATCACATCAACTTGCTAGAGCTTCTGGCAGTATTCAGAGCGCTTCAAGTGTTTGAGCCCTACCTGCTAAATCTGTCCGCCCAAATCCGGACGGACAGCACTACAGCCGTGTTTTACCTGAACAAGCAAGGAGGGACTTGTACGCCAAATCTGTCCAAGCTTTTCTAGAAAATCTGGATATGGGCACTCAGACGGAACATCTTCCTGTCATCGCAACATGTTCCAGGGGATCTCAATTCCCTAAATGCTCCAAGCAGAGACCCCCTCCCAGAGGAACACAAATGGTGTCTACACAGAGAAGTCGTAGAAGATATCTTCTTTCAGTGGGGTTTCCCCACTATAGACCTATTCGCCACAAGCGAAAACAGACAATACCCAGGATTTGCATCCAGGTTCCCCCAACCAGACTCCCAGGGGAACGCCCTGTGGATGAACTGGTCAGGGATGTTTGCGTATGCTTTTCCACCAACTCCTCTAATCAGGAAGGTGGTCAACAAGATGAACAGAGAATCGATGACGCTCGTCCTTGTTGCTCCCATGTGGGCAAGACAACCGTGGTTCCCACACTTATGCAGATTGGCGGTGTGCAAATCCATCAAACATCCGGGCTGGTACAACCTACTGTCCCAGCACCAAGGTCAAACAGTGCATCCTCAACCCAACTCGATGAACCTGGCAGCATGGCTCCTGAGGTCGTAGAGTTCGGACATCTCAATTTACCACAGAGGTGTATGGACATCCTAAAGGAATCTAGAAAACCTAACACGAGGCACTGCTACTTTGACAAATGGAAGAGATTTGTTATCTGGTGCCAGAATAAACAAATCAACCCAGTTGATTGCACTCCTTCCACTATTGTTACATGCATGCTCCACCTGCTGATCGCAGGACTGGTTTTTAACTCACTGAAGGTACACCTGGCGGCCCTGTCAGCATACACCACTTCCCATAACAAGGTGTCGTGGTGGAAAGTACCAGTAGTTAAAGCCTTCATGGAAGCAGTAAAGAGACTTCACCCTCCTATTTCAAACCCACCACCAGGATGGGACCTTAACGTGGTGCTATCTAAGCTCATGGGCCCCCCATGCGAGCCCATGCACAAAAGCAGTCTCAAACTCCTGACTTACAAAACGGCCTTCTTAGTAGCAATTACATCTGTAAGAAGAGTCGGTGAAATTCAGGCTCTGTCAGTGCAAGATCCCTTCTTTACTGTCCATAAAGATAAACTGTTTTTTTACGCACACACCCTAGGTTCTCACCTAAGTTTATTTCAAAATTCCACGTGAACCAGTCCATCGAGCTTCCGGCTTTCTTCCAAGACCCACAAAGCTCGGCTGAGGTGAAACTACACACACTAGATGTGCGTAGGGCGATCCTCTACTATGTAAACAAGACCGCTAAGGAAAACAGATCAGCTGTTTGTCTCCGTAGCTACAGGCAGAGAGGGGGATCGCGTCTCTAAAGGTGCAATCTCTAAGTGGATTATTAACTGTATCCAGCTGTGCTACTCACTTTCTGAAAAGACTCTGCCTTTCACGCCTAGGGCCCACTCAACAAGAAGCATTGGGGCCACTCTGGCTTTCAGTGCAAATGTACCCCTTGACACCATTTGCAAAGCAGCTACTTGGAGCTCTATTCACTTTTACTCAGCAATACTGCATTGACACTCATTCCAAGACAGATACACAAGTGGGACAAGCGGTTCCAAGACATTTATTTGCTCATGACCCTTCTCACATCCCACCTCCTTCAGGTACTGCTCGCTAATCTATGCACAGCATGTGATCTAAGCAGATTCCACAAGCCTCAGAAGGGATACATTACTCACCGTAATCGTATTTCTGATGCTTGTATCTGCTTAGATTCACATGCGATCCACCCTTCCTCCCCTCTGAGAGAAGGCGCATGGATGCTTGTAGTCTTACCTTTCTATCTATCTGCTTGGATTATCTGTACTCGCGCTACTTCTCATGCTACCTCATGTCAGAAAAAATACAATCTGAGGGTCCTAGACGCGTGAGTGATCATGGGTACAGTGGGCGTCACACTAGGGATAGTATTACTGGCACGCCCTGTGTCGACGCCCTTTTTTGAGTTTCGAAAAACAAACTGTAATACTCTGCAGCTTCCACTAGATGTCGGCCTATGCACAGCATGTGAATCTAAGCAGATACAAGCATCAGAAATACGATTACGGTGAGTAATGTATGCTTCCTTGTGTCATAACATTATACGCACTGTGCTGGGCAAATGTGGCTGGAAAAAAATCCCCTGGCTAGCGTATGTCTTCAACTCTGGGTGAAGCCAACTTAGGTGCCCTTTTTCCGCCTGATACTCTTTTGTCCAAAAGTGAGGGGACTGTCTACAAAGCCATGCTGGGTGAAACCATAGCAAGAAAAATAATTTTGCTAGAGTATGGCCATAGAAATGGTGAATTTCACTCAAGCATCAGCTGCCTAACTGGAATCCAACCTTACTTGCTTTGGAGTATGTTAAAAAAGGACAGGTGGTTGATTACGAGGGCACGGTTTGATTGCCTTCGGCTGCAAGGCAACACTCATAAGTGGAAGGGTTTTCCCGACACAGCGGGCTGCCCGGTTTGTGGACACTGCAGAGAGGATCTCTCTCATTTGCTATTCTTCTTTACAGGGTATGCAGTTATACGTAAAGCGACCCTGATTCCTTCCCTTAAGAAGACGATGATCTGCACACACAGGGCTGCTCTTGTGTTTCTTTTGAATGCCGAAACAGTTTACACCGCATGGGCTCTTCTGACGTTCTTGAAAAGAGCGATGTATTTCAGAAATCGCATTCTGAAATTGCAAGGTGGTGAAGGTCTGTAATAAAGCATAATAGCTCCCGTAATGGGTTAAAGGATTTTGTACTGCTTTTTGTATGGCCCCTCACTAAAACTATCCTTTAATGTAGCCCATGATGAGGTAACCATTCGATTGCTAATTGTATTTGTATGCTGCCTTTGGAAATGTATCGATCCTATTTTTATGGAATTGCAATTTTAAGATTTTGTAATTTGGATCTTTGTGTTGTTTAAAGGTTGCTTTTATACAACCGAATAAACTTGTTTGACTGATACAAAGAAATATATATATATATACATATAAGTGCGTAGGCACTATATAAACAACTCATTATCTTTAAACTGTTTTTCCTGGATGTGTGGAGATTTCCTCTCCTAGCAAAGTAATTCTAGTAATTCTAAAACAAAAGCAATCCAAGACAAATGTTCCTCCTTGACGCTGTCGGTGGTAAATGCAGACCTGATTCCCTGCTTGATGGAAGCACACTGGTGTCTGATGTGCAGACCGACTCTACTGTTCAAAATTGTCTTCCATCACATAACTTAACTGCATGGATCCTGAGTACCTGCAATATGGCGACTTGAACCGTCCAGACAACTGAATGATGGTTCTGAAAGAATCGAGAAGGCCTTACAATAGGCCCTCTTATGCATTTAAGTACTAAACGGTTCTACGTGTGGGGTTTGGAGGGAGGAGTCAACACTATCTTTCCATGAAGATGCAGTACTTCCTGACCTACGTTATCTCACTAAAACAAGTCTGCAGTTTTTGACTCCACCACCATCACCCCGGGAGCCTGACATTGTTCTGGCTAAGCTTATGGACCCTCTCCTTGAAGCTATGCATAATATAGACTTACTGAGAAACTGTGTTAAACGAGCATAAGGTTGCTTTAAAAGTGCATCCTTTTATACCCAAGGAGTTTTCCGATTTTTACTTCGGGCCCTTTCTTTAGATGTTTTCTTTCCAAACATTAGTCTCCAGCAGGAATTTCTTTGCACACCTTAGCTGTAAAAACCGCTCACTACTAATAGCTTGAAGAAATCGATCACATAAGAAAATTCATGTATTTTCTTTTTGCCCGACTATAGTGTATTTAGCATTGGTTTACCTGCTTCCAAACAGTCTTTTGCAAGCTGGATAGTTTTATGCACCCAATTGTTATCAGAAAGCCAACGAGACGTTCAGGAAGACCCAGAGGCACTCCCTTAGAGGGAAGGTGTATGCGGCTGCTCTCCTATGAACATTCCTATAGCAGACATCTGAATGTCTGAACTTTTTGTGTGGCATCATTGGTTTGATTCTGATGCAAGAGCAGGCTGAGATGCCCACGTTGGACAAGTTACCTTGATCTGGTTTGGCTGAAGGTACCCATTTATGGCCACCTTTTCGCCGCCTTCAAGTTGGTTACAAATTATATGCAACTCCATTGTTCATCCATCTCCGATTTTCCTTCTGCCCTTTGTAGGGCATGGACTTATTTGTATATTCAGTGTTTATGAATATTAATGAATGTCCCATAATGGAGAAGGCACAACACACTCCACCCCCACCGCAGTTGCGCCGCTGCCAAAAGAATAAGGTGAAAGGGGTAGTGGGGAGGGAAGGGGACGGTGACCGGAGGGGAGGAAGAGGGCGGGGGGAAGATTGCAGGGCAGGGGAGCAGCCATTCGGTTGCTTGGAATTTGGGCTTGTAACGTGGGATTCGGCGTGCATTCCAAGTAACCTGATCGGAAGGCTGCCCTGCCATGGGTGCTAATAAAGTATACAGCCATCCCACAAATATTCAGAGATATTTATTTGTGATTTCAATGACGATATTCACGTTGGAAAACTGGGATTACGTGGTAGTAACTTTTTCTTCTGCACTCTTTGGATAAAATTGTGCTAGGTACAATTATTCTACTATTATCTTAAAAAAATCTCAGATAATGCTTGATTTGCTGTTTATCTATTTGTTAACCACATGCTCCGCATTGCATTAGTAAAAACAAAGCCAAGATGGCTCAGTAGCTGTCTTTAGTCCAATTAAGATAAATCTGACCGCATGGTGTCACATTAAAATCACACTTTGTATGTCATGTTTGATTAACCACACATAGTCTTCCATACTTAAATGCTTACCTAACAATTTGATAATGGCAGCCGTATACCACTCTGGAAATATGAGAGCAACATTCATTTAAAAGGGTGAGTAGCACCTGGGCAAACTTACGTTTGTTCATATACCATTTTTTGTTGGCATTAGGACGTGAGAGCACTTTGTTTTTTGGAGGAGAGTACATGTTCTTATGCTTTATTTTTTGACGGAGAAAAATGGACTGAACTTTGTATGAATGATGCTCTTCAGGGAGTTCCGCGCTATCCATCGTTGGTGTCTTCGTCCATGGTTTAAACCAAAGTGACCTAGCGGATACATTGGAAAATAAAAGTATTGGCAATCGCATGCTGAAATTATAAAACTCCATAACACATGCTAACTAGTACTTGTTTAAAAGTTGGGGAACTTTTCCTGCTAAATACGTTTTTCTGCAAATAAAAGCTGTTTGCATTTGTTTTTACATTTATTTTAATAATCTTTTCACTACGTTACTTCGATATTTGTGGTTTGCAATATGTTGTACCTGTCACGGCATGACTTTATGAAGCAGTTAGACAATTGTCTTATTCGGAAGAGCACTTGGCTGGGAGTGGTCCAAGTGAGATTCAAATGCTTTGTGATCCTCCTCTTCCTAAGAGCTCTACTATACACATTGTTTGCATGGGATAAAGTTTTGGAAAGGGTGCCATTGTAAGTGGAAATGAGTGCAGGTGTTCTGGTCTCTACTCCAAGGGTTGCAAGGATGAGCGAATGAAAGTAAAGTGCCAGTGCTCTTCATGCTGTATTTGGAAGTTCTCTTTGACATCTATGAATCAAAAGTATAAGACACAAGCCCTTTTGAACCCTGTGGGATCCCCCGGTTCTGACCCTGCTCTGAGGTGGAATAACCTTGTGGCCATTTAGGGAGGTTGAGCAATGAAGCACTTGACACTCAAAGTGGTTTAAACCAGTGGTTTTACTCTGATTTAAATCGGCAAGGGGGTTCACCAACTACATATAGCAACCAGGCTAATCTCTTCAAATAATAAGAGCGCTCCTAATACAAACAGTGTTGGATGTTTCAGCACAACGCAGGATGTAGGTTAGGTATCCAATGCCTTCAGTGGTTCTTCTACAAAATATAAAGTTTAAACCTAGTCTTGGAAGTCCTTGTCCCAACAGGGACACCCTAATTCATAAAACAATGTGCAAAGGATGTGGCCAACATAAAGTGCCAAACATATATTTAATTCCTTAACCTTCTGGCTACTGTAAATTAAAACACAAGTGTTTCAAGGTATTTCCAACAGATTAATTTGCAAAACCTATAATGTTCAGTCCTAATCTATTACACAAATCAAAATGATTTCTCTTGTTTAGGCTCTTCAGTTTTTACTCGTTCTTGACCCTGCTTTAGTCTTCCTGTTTTCAATCTCTATCTAGACCCCTCCCAGGAATCTGTTTAATCAGACTTCTCTTCAGCCTTCACGTAGTCCTCTCTTAGCTGCATTGGTCTTGTTTTCAGTGTTCCTCGCTGAACTGTTGGGTTCATCTCCAATCTATGGTATTTGAAGTCCCATCTTGATCTCTGCTTCCAGGGCCAGACTCTCCAGATCAATTCAGCATTCACTGGTTCAGGTCTCTCTGTGGCCTTGTTCAGTTTTCCATCGTCAGATTTCTAAAAGACCAGTTTTCACAGCAGTTCCTTTTTGGGTCTCTCAACTATCTTAGTTTTACAGCATTGACCTGTCATGCCTCATGTTCTGAATATTCATTGTTCAGGTCCCTGTTAGATCACTGGCAGAATTCACACTCTTGTATCCGTGTCCAGGAAGCAAGTAGCCTCCAAGTAACCTTGTACCAAGTGGCAGTCTCCCTGTCTCGGTAGGAAGCAGCAAGGAACACGTCCTTCTGTTCCGGTCTGCTGCCCCTTTCTCTGTGCTCTCCCAGTCCTTTTTTAAATATTGCATAGCAGGTTTCATTAACTGTTAGACCTAGTGGTTGTCTGGGGCCATTAGTTTTGTCTCGGGGTTTTGTTTTGGCTGGGCTCTTGGTTTGGTTTCTTGTAAAGATCTTTACATTCATAATAACGAGCGCCTCTGTATTGGTTCTTAATATAATTAATCTCACCTGACCTTTCAGTGGACTTGCAGACACTGCTTGATGTTCGTGCCATCTTAGGTTCTCAGTGGGTGCAGTTCTTTGGTCTGCAGCATTCTGTCTCTTCCAGAGACTTGCAAGCTGGTTTCTGTCGCTTCTCTACTTTACTGTTCGGTTTGCGGTTGCTTTGTTTCTTTCTGTCTATCAGGTACGTTTGGGTACTGATATTAGCAGAGTTCTTCAACTCTGCTTGTTCACAAATAAATGTGTAGCACTTTGACTGCTTTCTGTTTTAACAACTGAGCTTGTGGAGCAGTACTTGGATAGGTTTTTACATCATATTGCGGGTTGGCAGTTTGTGGTAAACAGCTATGATGGCACAGTAGAGAGCCTTGGTGGGGGTGGTGAGCCTGTGGATCCCACTTTATCCATCGCCAGGGAGCGGGTATCTACAGGAACAACTCAGCCCTTTTGAAGCTCGCTCACCCTTACATGCAAGAATGGGAATTCTGTCCTGACACTACAGGCCATAAACTGTATAAGAGGGCTAGTCGTTTTTTAATTTTTTTTTATTTTTTACTCTTAAAAATGTTTTCCCTTCAAAGTACATCTCTCACCTATGAATCATCTGGCTTACAGTATGATGCTCACTTGCTCATTCCTAAAATAAGGATCTGGTCCTTTCAAACTGTGCCTTAAGTTTTCAGTTTCATTGTTTGATTCAGAACACCATTGGTGTCCCCGCTTTGTGCATGCCAGTTTCACGTGTGCTAAGGACGATTTTATTTTGTGTCCAGTGCTTATAAATATGTGCACTCGCTCGCCCTTTTCCAGATGCATGCTCTTATATGGAACACATTTTATGTAATCCCCCTCTGTGCATGTCCGTTGCAGGTGCTCCCACCAGTGCATCTAGTCTTTCCTCAGGCTGCATACTGGCCAGTCATAACACTGAAAAATTAAATCTTTGGGTAATGTCACTATATCTAGTAAGGTTTCGAGGGAGAATTTCTTTTGTCTAAGGACATAGAAGATTTGTATTGCTGATTATTCAAATAATAAAACTATATTGTTTGTTCAGAATGGGATTGCTACGTCAGCTAGTGTGAAAGATGTTCTGGTGAGGTACAGACCTTTAGTGGCGTCATGCATTGATGAAATGGAATACCAGTATTTTTAGAAACTCCAGTATAATGAGAAACTGCATTAAAAACCTTCATTATTTTATGGTTTAAAATTACATGACATTTGTCATTCTAGAATGATGCTCAGCCAGTGGAGGAAGATTATCTATGCCTGTGCTTAAGGGTAGCAAACCAGTCAACTGTCGATTTGCGCGAATGTGCTTTACCTAAGCATAGTACAATGAAATGCGATTTTGCTAATTTTACCAAATGCAAGTCGGGGGTCCTTTTGAGAGGGATGGGTAAATTGTGACATTTGAAAATAAGGTGGAAACGCACATTATGTGGTCCTACACGTATGCGTTATTCCGAGCCCCTGGAAGTAAAGGAAAATGCCTGGGTAACCACAGAAGTGGACTGGTTAATAAAACTACTGAAAGTCATTGGCTAGATGCCAGAGTTTGGGAGATTACAAACCTACATTTTAAGGGTGAAAAACCTCTATAGAATTATAGTTAATATTTTTTTAGGTCTGAAAATGATTTGCAGTGCATCAGTATTGGGTATATTCTTACCAATATTTTCAGTTTACTCTGGCACAAACGAATGTAGTGTGAAATAAAAAGTGCAATGTATTGGATTAGGTCAAGTTACATTTCTATTTGAATATCTCTTCGGTATGGATCATTCTGAAGCTGGTGGTGCCTT
Source organism: Ambystoma mexicanum (assembly GCF_040938575.1). Lineage (NCBI taxonomy): Eukaryota > Metazoa > Chordata > Amphibia > Caudata > Ambystomatidae > Ambystoma > Ambystoma mexicanum. Next base: position 858,368,381 of record NC_090931.1, on the reverse strand, counting down.
AGTAAAGGAGGTGTAAAGTAAGAAGAATGTGTGATTAACCCCACTGGGTCCATTTCACAGTAGTACTCCATACCAGTTCCCTTTCCTTCATACTTATGGGACTTGTCCTGTGGGAACGGGATCCTCAGAATTTAGATGCGAAAGCTGGGCTACTTGCTGCGATTTCTGCCTATACATAAACTGCCCACCAGTTTTTCTCTCCAGTGCCTTTGTTTCTTGGTCCAGCTGATCTATATACTTGCACACAGCAGGAAATATGCTCTTTGGTGGTTGGTTTCCACTCCTCATAGACCTCAAAATGTGTGTCCCAGTTTGCAGGTACAATTCCAGGTATCTAATCATTACAAATGTACTGGGCCCAAACATCTGTTATTATCATACCCTCTTGTTCTTTGCTCTCAGGAATGTGTGCTCTCTGGAATTAATCGAGAGGCTAAGATTTTCAGAAAACCTCAATCCTTATTTAAGGAGAAGAAACCGAGCCCAGGCCTGTTTTCTCCACTGCACTAGCCCTAGCGACATATTCCCATGAGTTACTGACCCCAGGAGAGGTCTCTCCTATCCTACAGAAGCCGGCCTCCACTTACCTGGAGCATCCTCGGTAGTGGGCAAACAATGTTTTGTCCCCAGGGTCGAGTTGGCCCTGTTTCCAGACTCCTCATCCGGTGCTACACCATCAGGCCAAAGTGAGTACTTCAGGGGCTCCAACTGCCCACGGCTGGGATTGCTCTACTACCACGCCTCTCCCATATATCCTAATGGAGTCTTTAACTGACACACCTTGTGCAGGTAACTTCGTGCCTCTTCCCTAACAGTTATGCACATCCAAACTGTTTGCCTAGGCCTTTGAAGGGAGCTTTGATGCTTTAATTCCTCCAACAAGCACTTTGGATCTGGAGCCGTAGTCAAGGCTGATCTCCCTTTCCCGATGTAGGTGTATATGAAAGGCAGTATAGCAGTGATGACTATTTACTTTCTGATATCTACTCCCTTCTTGTATACAGAGCCCTAGGGTATGGGACATGCACCCTATATTCGCCAGTACAGGCCCTGAGCTGTGAGGACGAGTTTTTTTTTTTTTTCTTTTTTTTTTAAATCAGACAACCTCTCTGGCCATGAAAGGGTACTTCTTAGATCTAGTTAGGTTTTGCTGTTGGCAATTTCCTAAAGATCTGGTTCCTCCAGTGACCTCAAAACGTAGCATTTTAGTGCCACTTCCTTGCACACAACAGAAGCCTGAATTGTTTGTCTCCTAATGAGCTGGTTCCAATGCTCCTCCACCTTCGCAGCCGAAGACACTGACAGTCCATTTACTGGACCAGAATGAAACCAGTGCAGTGGATTTGGATCCTCAAGCAGATACTACAGAGTAAATCCTCGCATTTGTACAGACCTTTCTTTAGAGGATGTAAAACTTCATGGCGTTCCTGGGTCTTCGAGTCCCTGAGACTCCAGTGTTTGAGGCAAGTGTTTTGTCTACAGTGCTGGCAACAGAATTACCCCTTTTCCTCCCATGCCACTTTCATTGAATCCCATTTCAGAGAACAGATTTTACCTCCTTTTATTGCAAATATGTAGATGGGGTGTGGGTCTGGGTATTTAGAAAGGTGGGGATGTGCGAGGGTTAAATTAGGCATGCTGGTGGTCCCCCCTTCATTTATCTGTGGGTAAATGCAGAAAAAAGAAGTTGAGTGAAATGGGATTCGATGAAATCCTTGAAGAAAATGACATGGATCCCTGGCAACTAGGGCTGTGCCTACATGTATTCGGCAAGACTTGCAAAATCTGGAAGAAGCCTCACTCTGTTCTGCCCAGCAATGATTGGTGTGCCCTGTATGTAGCCCCAATGCCATTTCTTTTAGCATAGAGCAGTGTTTTCTGGGATTAAACAGCAAAATGATGCAAACGTGCGACTATGGACAGTGAAAAAAAATGTGTGCCATTGTCAGACCTTAATATTTTTCACATGCCCCACTGAAGGAAAACATCTGATCATGAACTTACCCCACATTTTGCATCGGGGTGTGCACAAGGACCAGCCTTCACCCACTGTGAGAAAGGACACACAACTACTGTTAGGTAACAAGACCCGTTAAACCTTTCGCCCATGTCCACATAGTCAATATGTAACTTGTAGGACGGAAGCAGTGTTTTTCGGATTGTTCTCAGGGTGAGATCAGTACTGTAAGTCTGACAGGTAGTACAGTTAATAACCATTTTAGTTACTGCCTCCTGCAGATTGGGGACAAACAAGTCCTCCAGTATATCCGCAGCAATATGTTGGTTTGAAACATGGGGAGGATGATGCAGCTGGTCGAATGCGACCATCTGCAATTCGTGTGGCATAACTACTTTGCCAGATGTTTCTAGTTGCCATGGTTCTTTCTCCTCCTGCTGAGCCCGTTCCTGCAACTCAATCAGTTGTGCAGTCGGTAAGGAATTGGGAGTCTGGCAGCTGTTCTCTGCTCTGCGCAACCACTGGTTACTCCTTGGCACTGGTAAATACGCAGCTTGCTTGGCTGCCACAACAGCATTACTGAGAGACCTGTCGGTGTCATTGGTTTCGGCGGTGCATTTCAACACCGCTGTTAGGGAGGGCTGAGACAGGGAGGGCTGAGACAGTGCGTCAATCAATTCTTCCAGCAGTGCTGCTTGCTGTGCCAGGGACCCGTCAGCCCTCCCAAAACCCATTCTCCTCCAACTGCAAGACCTGCATGCACAGTGGTGGTGATGTAAGCAGAATCAGAATAGATGGTGACGCGGCACCCTTGAGACGCTAGAAGCGCCTCAATAGGCGCTATATGGTCTACTGCTTGGGATGAATAGTGCATGGCTAGTCTTTTCTGTACCAATACTTCATAGATCCCATCTACTAGGTGGACCACTGCTGCTCCAGTATGCCTCAAACGCATTCCCTGGTCGATAGTTGCTGACCCGCCAATGAAAAGTGCCTCTCCCTCCCCCTTGAGCGGGCTGTCCCTCACTTTCGTGATGTCGTCTTCCTCCCCCTCAAATGTCAGTCATGTCCCGCAAGGTTCTTGTCCGTACATGGGTCTGTCAAAAATGTGGTGGGAATCACTGTTTTACACCTTACTATGTGAATGTTTGGGCTGGACAGGATCATCTCGTATGCGAATCCCGCTGTGTAGTCAGTTGACTTGGAATGTTCCAAAATGGCGAACACTGCGTGTTCAATGTACAGTGTTACAGAACATACCATGACAATTGTGGAGCTTTTCTCAATCGCAAATACAGCTGCAGAAACAAGTGCTTGTTCGCATGGGAACTGTCCTTGCATCACATAATCTAGCACTCTGCTGTAATGGGCCAATGCCTTGTGGTCCATCATGCTCTTTTGCGCAAGTACCACAGTCATCAGCTGGCCATTGGAATGAGAGAACAGGTAAAACTCTTGGGTGTAATCATGGGTAGCTTGCACTGGGGCTGTGGAAATGTGCTCCTTCAGATCATTGATGCTGATCTGTCCATGCAAGCTTATGGTTTTTTGTGACCCTCTTTGAGGCCCTGCAACAAGGGCCTGATGTATGCTGCATAATCTAAAATCCATGCTCGGCAGTAGTTGCACAACCCTAACAATTTCCGCATCTGACAGTTTTAGGCCAAGAGCTGGGGAGTGCTGCGCACTGAGGCGGCGCGATCAGGTATAATTTTCTTCCCGTGGAAATATATCAGCATGCACAGAGCACTTCCTGGAGGCAATATTGCAGCTTCGCCTTGTCTCCTTTGTACCCCTTGTATGCCAGCAGCTGCAGGTGGCTTATGGAGTTTTTCCAGCACTGCTGGTCACTGTCACTACACACCAGCAAATCAACATACTGAATGATGGTACTGGCCACTTCAATGTTCCCTAAGTTGGCATGCAGTATTCTGTTGAAGATACCGGGGGTCTCACATTACCCGTGAGGCAATCTTGTGCTCGAAGCGCATCCCCCCATGAGTTAGCCGAGTGAGGTACTGCGAATCTGGGTGCACGGGTATGGAGAAGGTGTTTTAAGGTCCACCACGGTGAACTGGGTTGCCTCTTTAGGAATGCTACACAGTATTGTTGCAGGGTTTGGAACTATAGGAATCTTTGCCTGGACAATGTCAATTAGAAGGAAGAGGTCCTCTATCATCCTCCAACACCCCCTTTTGCCATTTTTTATCAGGTGATGGCAGTGTTGCATGGGGAGGTGGAGGGCACCATTATTCCCCAATTCAGAGGTTCCACAATGGTATCTCGTATGCTTTCCTCTGCCTCTTTGGACAGCGGATACGGTTTAGCTCACTGAACATCGCACCTGGCTTGAGTGTTATTCGGACTGGTGCCACCCCCTGCAAGAGCCCTACATTGTGGGCATTGGTTGTCCATAATCTTTCTGGGACCTGCTCTAAACCGCTTTTAGTGAAGGGGGGGTGGGCGACAAAGCCCATTAAGGAACACTGTGCCTTCTGATATTGCACCATAATGTTACAGGGATACAGATTGCTAACACAATCTCTTCATCAACCCAATCCTTGAACAATTCTGCATCTGTCATTTCTTTGAGGGGCACTGCTGGGTCAATGCACAGTACAGTATGCCACTCACACCCATTTGAGTCCGTGTCCACTACAACAATCCTTTTAGCTGACACAACCAGGCCCTGTACATTTAGAGCTAGTCTTATTCCTGCCACAAGCTCTGGGGTCACCACGGGTTGAAAGAGGAAATCTGATGCTACCCGCCAACACGCATTAACAATCTGGGCCACTGCATCAAGCAGTACTGTTATCCCGTACACAAACCTGTCTGGATCCATGGGGGTGCTGCGAACCACCACCTCCCTTCCTCTGGCTTGAATGATGACCATTGCCCTTAAAGTGCACATGCCTGGGGTGGCACAAAGCACTGCGCGTTGCGTAAAGGAGATGGTCATGTTCTGTTTTCTATCTGTCCCAACTAATGTATCGATGAGGCCTCGGAGTACATTAAGGGTGCACACACCACTTTTCCTCCTATTTTGATAGCTACCTCTTCTGTGTAGGGAACCGTTGCAACAGCCCCAGCGAATCCTTCTGTGTCGAGAGTTTGACCCAATAGTGGGAAGTTTCCCTCACTGATGCATGATTTAGTGGCACATGTGTAGACCATAAAGATTAATTGCTTATTACCTATCTCCGCGCCCACCAAAGGGTTCATAGTCAGGGTGGGTAGTCATGGACAGGACTGGACACGCAAGAGCTTTCTGTGGGGTGTCTTAATTAGGGTATTTATTGGTACCTGGGAACGTCAAGGGGTTTCCTCCTGTGACGCTGACCCCTCTGTAAGGTGCTTCCGTTCCATTTGACACTGCATTGGATGTGGGCATTTGCCCTCCATACATGGTGTACTGCTGGGTTACTTGTGGTTGTGCATTTGGCAGTGCTTGTGCCTGCATGCGTGGGAGTTTTGCTGGCAACTGGGTGTAGGCCTGGTGTATTTCATAAGGTATGGAGGTGAACATCAGGGGTGGGAAGGAACAGGTCTCTGGCTGTGCAGGTTGATTGTATAGGTTATACCCCGCTCCCTGCCTGCTTCTACACTCTTGCAAAATGTCCTCACTCCCCACAACTCCAACACTGAGACGATCCCATATCATCTCTGGGTACCTTCCCCCAGAAGCCCCGCCCCCCACCCCAGAACACTCCTCTTTCCTGCTGCTGACCTCCTTGGTGCCATTCAGGATTATGATGCGGAGTCCTGCTGCCCCACTGCCCCTGTCCTCCACTGAGCCAAAACGCTGCAATCCTTACATTGGCGTGCGCAGCAGCCTGATCTGCTGAATCTGTCTCTGTAGTTGCTGTTACCACCCCTTCAAGTGCTATTTTAGCAAACAATTTCTGCACCAGTTTCACTTCCTCAGCCTGCAATCTCTGAGCAGTTTCCTTTTCTCGTTCCCTCAATCCTTTTTCAATGATGTAGAATGGTGGTCTGGATTTCAGGCCACCCCTTCACCTCTGTACCCACAAGCTGGTCGAGCGCCTTCTGAACTTCCTTGGGTAATCCTCTCATTGAAAAGAGGAACTGATCGGTCCCTCTGGTCTCCCGTCTACGCTCTCCACAGCTCCTGCACTTTTAAAATGTACTGGTCTTCGTCACCCATAGTATACTGCATTATGGACTGCAAGTCCGGGGTGTCAGGGTATGCCCGCCTCAGTTTGTCCCACATTTGCGCTCTAGTATTGTTGAAAGGGGTCCCGTTGTGCGCATCGCCATCTAGTGGATACCCTGCCTTGACCCACACATCCCCCGCCTGATCTCTCACCTGCTACAAGTAAACCTTTTCTTGTCTCCCACCGCCAAGGGAATTCCTGCGGAATGCTTTTCAAATGCATATATCCACTTCCTGGCCCAGCATTAAGGGGCAGCAGTGTTATGATCAAATTATTCCTATCCATCTGAGCCCACAGCACATAATGCGCCCTCCCAGGTCCCTTATTCAATGAGAGTAGCAGCGTGCCTGTTACTCGCCTTGCTTTCCATCCAACACTTCCCCTTTTCCTTGTCACTGCTACCTGCCCAAATCTGCTCCTCAATCGCAGCCCCCACAAGCTCTCTACTCTGGGTGAGATCTCTGGCGCCTCCGGGGCACCCTCCCCCCCCTGCTCATCTTCAAACTCATCCACAGCATCCCGTGCTCCTTCCCGCAGTTCTCTGTTCATCCCTGTCTGATCTCACTATCCCATAGCCTACGATTTCCACTCTGTAATCGCCACCCTTTCCTCTATCAACATGCACATCCTTTATTGCACTGCTATCCAGTCTGAGCAAAGTATCTCCAGCCTCCACTTGTCCGGCTCACATCCCTGGTTGCTCTCCCCTTCCCGCACTGCCATCAGACGGCCCAGCTCTGCTTGCGTGGCCTCTAATGCCTCCTCTACCTCCTTCTGTGATGTATTCTCCCGTGGCGTAATGTTGTTCGGTGTTGGTTGATATGAGGGGTGAAACGATGGCAGGCAAGGACACATATGTTTGCTTAGTGTATCCTGTGGCTGGGTGGCCGGTAAGTGGATAAAACCCCTCTCTAGGCATGGGCTGTGGTGCTTCCTCTGGTGCTGTTGGGTTCACTATATTAGAGGTGGCAATATTTTCGCACCGTGGCTTATACCGGGCAGTGTCCTCTATATGCTCTACCATTTCACAAGTCTAAAATCTCTTTTCGTCTGCAGTTGTTTACCTTTATATTTAGCCGTTAGGAATGTGCTCATGTCCTCAAATACCTCCTGTTATTACTACCCAGGGGCGGGGCATCCCCCATTGGGTCTCTGCCACCCACTGTTTGTGATCCTTCTCTATCTTATCTATACTCGAGCAGGGTCATTACCCCATATTGACAATGGTATATTCAAAAGAAGCTTCTAATTATGCATCATACACAATGTTATTATGACTCACTACCTGTCCTCGTTCCCACCTCCCAGTCGCCCCTGCCCTTGCACACACTCCATGACTCCCCACACCCAATCACCCACACTACTCTTGCAGGCTCCCTCTTTACCTCCACCTACTATGCAATAATAATCAAACGCATCAAAACAACAAACTAAAACAACAAGTCAAAACAAGAACCACTACCTTGTCTCCTTCCCCCACCCGAAATATATTTGGCACAGGAATCCGAGCCCACAAATTATATAGAGCTCCTACTTTTTTGCCTCCCTTTATCACAATAGAAATATGGCACCACCTTCTCCCTTGACTCGGAAAGGATTCCACACAAGAAAACATGTTATCTCAACAATAACAATATAAAATACAAAAACAGCCACGTGCCCATTCACATTCTCCCTTCACCCAGGTGTACTTACATCTGCGCAGTCACTCATTCTCCTCCGTAATGTGGTCCAGATAACGGCCTCCACCCTCCTTGGAGCTGCGCCCTGCTCCAAAGAGCAGACAGGAATTCTGTTAAAACGGCTCCTGTACATCAGTCGGGTTGCACGCTTGGGGATGGTCATTGCAGGTGGGCGCAGCGCCTCTAGAAATGCGACCTGGAAGCCTTAGTCTTTATGGGGGGTAACTGGGTTCATGTCGGGGTCACCAAAAATGTAGAGAAACCCCCTCAACGCTTACACCAGAAAAAATGAACCAATTAGGGGAAAAAGGTCCAGCATACCTCCTGCAAGGAGAAAAAGGTTTTATTTCCACACAAATAAAGCTGCGCCAGCAAAGCACCCTGCTGCCACAAAGTTCTGGCAAAATCAGTACGAGCAACACTTTATGACGGCACAGAGCGTCATCCGTGACGTAAATTTCATAATGTACACATCCGAATGGCTGCTTGGTGAGACCCTATACATAGGTGATCTGCTCCATATGGGATGCCAAGCCATTGGTCCCAGGCCCCTTCTGTTCATTTCCTTCCACATGGGTTCCTCCATGTGCGTCATCATGCATGAAGCTGCAATTATTTGGTTGTTATGCGAAGAAAAACCGTGCATTCTCTATCTCTATCCTACTGTGCACCTGGTACTGCAGACAAGGGCAAAGAGGGTACTTCGAGGTCATTGTATCTAACAAACTACAGCTTGATTCCAGACACGTCGGCGCCCGTCCAAAGTTCCCCACCCTCGTTTTAGATGTGTTTTGTGCCTCCCGGCACCTCGCAGCACAAGTCACGAGACCTATGTTGAAGGCAACTGGTCCCTGCTTTTTGATCTTTTCTGATCAATTGGGGGGTCTAACAGTTTTGTGGTCTGGAACTGACTGGTACCTTGGAATGCTGGGGGTCTTGGGAAAGGGGCATCTGGGTGCTATTACTTGGAGCTGGGACTGAGGAGGTCAGAGGCTCGTGCCCTCCTTGTGTGATAGCTTTTGACCAAGAGCTCTCATCACCCTCATGGCCTTGCAAGGGCGCATTCCTTCTGGGATACAAATGCTGACATGCGACAAAGAAGGGTCTATGAATCTCTACTGCTCTTGCCTTTCTCACTGGTGCCCAAGCTAAAACCGATTCATGCATGCATACACTTATTTCCATGTGTGTGGCTCAGGCCTGTGGCCCTGGCTACAGTGCAAAGCCAGGCCTCGATTTCAATATGGCTGCTAGCTAATATTGGAGGTCCCAGGATGGCGTTTGTTTCCCAATGTGCTCTGAAGCCGAAGCATGCACCATCCTTCTCGCACTATGGCCCCTCCTCTCCCCCTGTAACCCGCCCAAGCTCCTAGTGCACACTTCCAGGCCTCTGCCTCATCCGAAAGCGCTTGGAGGGTGGGAGTGTTCTGGGATGATCGTCCCTTCTTCTCAACACCACGCTGGCTTGAGCAACATTGAACCTCTTTCCCACTTGTGCCTTTTCCTACTCAAATGAAAATATAAGACCTCTGGAATATTTGCTGTTCTCCTCAGCAAGGAGATTGGGTTTGTGCTGTGGATCTAAAAGAGGTTTACCTTCATATTTCAGTTTGAAGCCATCCTTGCACATTTCCTAGCTTCTACCTAAGGGACCGTTTCAAAACAAGGTCATGCCCTTGAGTCTCCACTCAGCCCTAAGCATGTTCATCAGGTGAACATGATGGCGGCACTAGCTTCCTATTTGCCTAAGAAATGAATTCCTTCTGGGCGGACTTGGAAATGTACCTGTACCTTTCGATGTTCTCGTTACAAACCAATTGTGAAGGGTATCTCAAGGCTGCCTCATGATTCTGGTGATTCCTTACAGGACAAGCTTCATTAGGTATCATTATTGCTAGTCCTGGTGATGGCTCCCCTCTTGGTAAGCTGTCTGCAAGTGTGAAGGGACTTGCTATCTCCATTGAAGGGTCTAGTAGTAGCAGTAGACCGTTACTCACAATTTCTGAATTTCTCATGGGTCTTTCCAAAGCCATTGTGAAAATTCTTAAGACAATTAAAGGCATTAATTTAAAGTAGATGCCAGCCCCAGTTATACAGTTGACTGTAGAAAACAGTAGCAATATATTCAATCGAAAATGTTTCAGATGGAGCGTCTGGAGACTGGCCTTGGGTGGTAGTGGTGCACTTTATAAATCGACATAAAATTTTGATTTCTCAGATGCATGCCCACCAGTGAAGCACAAATCTCAAATAATAATGACGCATAGATACTTGCTTAATTGATAAGTAAATACAAAATGTTCTGGGGAAAGTTTCACCATTTGAAATTATCTAAAAGTTACTTATGCAGAGCAAAGATCAATACTGTTTTCATTAACATAAGAGTACCACATGGTTAATATTACTAAAGCAAACATTAAGTACCTAGGTGACAACGCTATACACCAGAATCAAACATAAGGTGGGAATAGAAACCACCAACTACTTCCTTTAAATCCAGATATCTTTCATACTTTGAACAGAACCAAATGATTTCAACCATGCTGGAGTTCACACTTGCCAACAACATTTTCAGTTTTAATGAACAAACATACCAATAGATTCAAGGCACAGCTATGGGAGCTAAATATGCTCCCTCGTATGAAAACTTATTCATGGGACATTTTGAAATTGAACATGCCTGGACACACCCGGCATTCAACATCCAACCAAATTATTTTTTGGGGGAGTTCTAAAAATGATATACTCATCATATGGGACGGAGATCATCAATCTCTCCTCCACTATGTCAGCTATCCTAACCTAAAACTATAACATTGTACTGACAATGAATGAAAGTACAAAAAGGATCTTCTTTCTAGATCTGGAAATGTATGTTAAGAATTACACTATCCAAACTACTCTTTACAAGAAACCTACAGCGGGCAATGGCGTATTGCACTCACCTAAGCAAGCACCCTAAACGTATGACACACCACATACCCTATGGAGAACCACTCAGAATCAAGAGGAACTGTAGTGAAACATCAGAATATGAACAACTCCATAGACACATGCAGGTTAAAGCAAGAAGTTACAACAAAATCCTCAATAAAGCTGAAACAAGAGCTAACTTGAGAGATAGGTCAAAACTCCTCACAGGGGCTTTCGAACTAAAATCAACACCAAAACCGGGAGGTTCATAACTACCTATAGCTATAATGCTAGAATAATCAGAAACATACTAAATAAACACTGCAACATCCTATCTCCTCAACAACTACCTAGACCCCAAACCGGCAATCACTTTTCACAAAACCAAAACACTAAACAATCCATGACACCCAAGCTACATGACAAAGATCACTAAGCCAACCACATTACAAGCATCTTGGAACCACGCTGAAACCATCAGCAACTACAAATGTGGACATTGCAAGATCTGTCCCAACATTAAAAGCAATCTTAGAGAAATGTAATTACCTAATGGCATGAAAAACAGGATCCAACAGTTACTCAAATTCAATAGTAAATATGTCACTGCCAAAGGTGGTACATAGTCAGCACTATCCTTCAACTAAGTCAGGATTCTAGAACACTTCAGAAGTGTAAGAAACAAAGACACTAGATACCCTTTGGCAGCCCACTTCGTGGAAACTCATCCGATGTGTGGGACATGAAAGAATTCAACAGTCACCAAGACGAGGAAACAAAGCGCAGCACCTCCGACAAAGGGAAGCATTTCGGATACACTGTATGGACCACATGCTTCTCTGGTTTAAACCAGAATCATGAACTACATAACTTCCTATGATTCCAATAAGTCTACCATATGAGATGCACCATCTAACTGCTCTATTGGCTTGGACCACATGAGTATACCTTCCCTAGAAACAAAACCTACCTACACCAAGTAATTCTCCATCAGGAGACCAAAGATATCAGTAGCAACCGTCCCATCCCAAATGTTCTCACTTCAGAAGCCCCCCCTACAAATTCTGTTGTCCTACTTTATAGAAATTCCAACACTATTGGAAACTAATCAACAAACTGTAGATTACACCACCCACTATATTGCTATTCTCTAATGACAGGGAATCAGCAATAATCGGAATCAAACACCAGAACTTGCATTATTACCACTGTAGTTTCATTATGCTTCCCCCGACAAACATGACATCCTCCGCTCGAAACATCAACAAATATGGCCAAATCATGCACACTCCCGATGACATAATTGCGCTATGGCAATGACGTCGCCACGCATGCGTCAGGCATATGATAACGTCACACACGACTGCCATAAATGCTGATCGGCAACAGAACGCTGTATCCAACAGGATCAGCAGATGCCTGAACAAACGGGATCCCTAGGATTGACACAATCCTTTTTGAACCTCACTAGAGGTAAGAAATGTAGGTCACAATGGGATAACTTATGCTATAGAACTTGTCCCCTTGCTTTATCTGAGACTCGACAGGTCACATTGCTTAACCAGCGGAAACCCAACCAATTGATTCACACCCAAATAACCCAAGAAGAGCTCTGGGCGAGTTTGGCTTGTTACATATCCTACCCCTCCCCTTTACCAATACCTATGATCTTGAAGAGGTTTTTGTTAATAGTTTTACTCAAGTTAATTTCTCATACATGAGCCTTAAACAATTCCAGATACACCCAACTGCGAAACAGAAACCTTCATAATCCTTGGGACAACTAGAAAAAGACAATTTAATCCAGTTTTTGATCCCTCTTGATGAGACACAGCAATAAAGAGGTGAAACGCGTGTAGAGGGCTACAGAAGAACTGGTTACTTAAACACAAGGAGACTAAAGGAATAAATCAACACTATACTCCAGAGAATAGTCACTCAAGACTGACATTTGAACTTTTTGCGTAAAACCCTGCATAGACAACCGCCTACTGTTTAAAAACTGACCCACTGGACAAACTGTGGAAAGACAACCCCTCAAGGGAGAGCCAATCAAGTACCTGCATGAATCTAATTCAAAATAACTCCAAATGAGACTTACTACCAATCTGTAATTAATAAATTAGTTAAAGACACAAGTGTCATTTGTCCTAGAAAACTCTAGCAGACTTAGCCACACAACCAACAGTCAATTAGAGAGTTCTGGCGCAGGAGGTGAGCCTTCATATACTTTTTCGAAGTACCCAGGTGAGTCCCACCATTTCTGGAAATAGATTATCTCTAGTACAACAGTTTCTGGCTGTACCCTTCTCCCAGCGTTTAGCAGAGTCGCCAGCATTTGATGTTTGAATTACAATGCAGGGGTCCCCATTACGTGTGTAGGCAGTACATTCTAACCTTCACACAAGAGATGGCGGTTGTACTTCCCAGCAGGAAAAACCCTAGTGACTGTGAAGTCGGCTGGACAGTATGGAAAATATCACTGATTTGGTCTGACTACTGCGAGTGGGAGAAAGGAGTGTCAGGAATAGTTAATCAAAGGTGAAGCATAATAGGAGTAGAGGTCCTACAAGCACTAGTAAGCAGTAGTAGAGAGATTAACTAAACCAGTAGTGACAAAGGGGTGCACCGGATGTCGGTAATGAGGCTACTTGTTGGTGCCCTTGTGGAAAAGAGGACCACGCGACACTGTAGAGGAGAGCTGAACACGAGGGATGGAGAGGAAATTCGAGATTCTATAGCCTTTCAGAGCTGTACACCGATCTGCTAACCAAAAGCAGCACAAATCCACAAGAGACGCATGGTTTAGACTGAGGCTAGCAGAGACCCAGCTGTGGAGAGGAGCGTGTAGTGCCAAATGACAAGGGAGGAGGAACCCGCAGAGGGGCTTCAACACTAGGGAGAACTACAAAGGTGCCAAACCAGAGTGGCAAACTGGTGGGGATGAATTGCTGCATCAGGGTCTGCTGCATCTTAATTTGCAAGGTTCCTACAGCCATAAAGGGGACAGAATAAGAAAGTGAACACCCAGAGATTATAAGACAGAAGTGAATACCAAGAGACTTGTTGCATTGTGGGGCTTGACGTCCAATATTCCCAAACTGAGACACTGAAACCCATTGTTTGCAGCAAATGGAAATTCCCTAGTGCCCCAGGACATTGTCTCTGAGGGTTTCTGAAAGGCCAAGATTAGAATTCTGTACCAAGGGAGGGCGGGGGGCTCTGGAAGTTTCTCTACCAGCACAAACACAGCCCATTGACCTGTTCTTGGGTGGAAGGCCCCTGGGAGAGTCCCAACCAAGTCTTTAGCTCACTGTCCCTTTCACAGGGGAGAAATCTACTTGCATATTAGTCTTTGTCCTGCCCTGGGGCAGTCGAGCACCGAAATGCTAGGCAATTCTTCTCTGAACAAGAGTACCAGCAGCAACCCCAGACACGTGTTTCGGCCTTTGGGTCTCACCCTAAATTACCTGGGGAATCCAGGCGTGGACCCCTTGCTCACTGTTCTCAGAGAGGCACAGCTCCACCTCATTGATGATGCCTAACAAGGCCGAAACACGTGTATGGGGTTGCTGGTGGTACTCTTGTTCAGAGAAGAATTGGTTAGCATTTCGGTGCTGGACTGCCCTTGGACAGGACAAAGACTGATGAGCAGGGATATTTTGTTGCTGTGAAAGGGACAGTGAGCTAAAGACTTGGTTGAGACTCTACTAGGGGCAATCCACCGAAGAACCGGTCAATCGGCTGTGTTTGTGCTGGTAGACTCCCAGACCCCCGATTTGATTAGAATTCTGGACCATCTGACAACCTGTGCAACTTACTTTATGAATGAAATCTTTTGTACTCTGTCCAATGGTTTGTCTCGATTCTTCAGAGACATAAGCTTTTGCCTGATGCTGTATACGCCTGGGGCTTTTCCCTTACGAAATATAGCCCCATTGCCACACACCTTTTGGTTATGTACAGGAAAATATTCTTGCTATCAAGTATTGGAGAAATACCAAAAAATGGACAGTTTGGTCTGGGCAAACTCATGGTGTGCGGGATGTGGCTGGGAGCGGCGGTGGTTCCATATAACTCCTCCCAGCTCTTTGGACAGCATCAACAGATGCCATCTCTAGCTACGGAAGTGACATCATAGAGCTGCTCCATCCACCCTACAGAGGCAGTAGTGGCTGCTGGCCTGTGGATTGCTAAGTTAAAATACTTAATTGGGGATTCTCCCCCCTTCCTACACCTGACCGTGGGATTCCTGGTGGGAACATAAACCTGCGGATGGTAAATAACACATCGCATAATGCCATGAGCCCAATTGCGATATCTTTCTACCCTTGATTATTCTGAATAATTTCCGACTTAAAAGTTTCTTTTCAACAAACCGGTTGTCTTAACCTGCAAATCCTTCTGATGTTGGACTTGAAAAATAATTGCTCCTTCTGCGAGGGTGCTAATCGTGCACAGGTGGCTTCTGAGCACTTGACTTCTTATTTTTAATAAGGAATGAGTTTGTTAGAGGTTTTTGTTGAATTTTTCCTCCTGCAAAGTCCATAATGGAGACTTTTCTGAAAGGCGCACAATATGCATCATTAGATCCCTTTTATGTAGATTAACAGTCCCTGAAATCTCATCTTCTAATTACTACCTCTCGCTGTGTAGATTAAGTGTACCACGGGAGGGGTTGGAGGGACTACACTTCAAGCATTGCTGTTTCTGAGACGTTTCTTACAGCTTGCAATTTATTTGCTTTCATTTCCTGGGGTGTAAAATGAGGGTTAGCTTTGGAGAGTTGGCTCAATTTTCTATAAGAGCTTTGGTTTCATTGGAATCTCGCTTGATGTGCTCAGCGTTCTGAATGAATTTGTATTTTTTGCTAGATTCGTGCTCAATGTAAGTTATAGCGTTTGTAACTGTGGTAAGACCCATTCGGTGTTAAATTGGTGCCGTAATATTAGTTTGGACTTAAAATTGTTCAGTACCTTGGTAAGTTTTGTATCTGTGTATTGCAAGGGTTTTTGGAACTACTATGTTGGTGTTGTCATTGTTTTGTTATGATGACATGTCAGACTTCTCCATTTAACAAGGTTGCTTCGGATCCTCATGTCTGAGATGAGAATATGGAAAGGACTAGAACTGTGAAAGGTTGCACTGCTGACTCTGGGGAACTCAGGGGTCCCTCTTTTGGATAGTTAACTCTTCACATATGTTTTATGTTGTTCTAAATTGCCTAAAACCTTTGCTCGACACCCTTCTGCCTCAGAAATGTCTTAGCAATACATGAGCACCTTGGCCTGTTGTCTCCAACATACACTGAAGTTCATTACCTGCATGCAAGTCTGTTTACCAAGGCACTGGAGAACTGAAGCACACTGGTGTGTATTGCAACCATCAAAAGGCCATCTGCGAGCGTACACAGTTCAGAAAACCACTGGACATGTTGATGCTAGTAGGAAGGCAAAATAAGTAGAAATGGTTCAGAGCGGTCAATTGCCAATGCAGCAGAGTCCTCTTCGATTTTGCCAGATACAAAGCAAGACCGAGTGATGGGCCTGACACAAGGCCAATTTACACAGAGCTGTACACATTATCAAAGTGTTAACAAGAGTGTGGGAGCCCCTCTCCCGAGAACGAACATGGCTCAAATAACCTGTACTATGACATTTCTTCCACTCTGGAGGGTTTATAACCACGTTTTACCTCACTGACCCTTAACATTTGCATATCAGTCTGGTCCCACCCACAGTGCTTAAGGGGAATCCCCCTGGCTTCAACCTATTCTTCCCCGAATCAAAACATCAATGTATCATATAATAAATCCCCTGTCGCCATATAGTGGAGAAGGTTAATAATTATACTTTTCTGAAATGTGTAATGGCAGGGACTTTGGTGCACCAAAATGCCAGGGGTAGCGGAGTGACATAAAAGACCGGATGACATCACATGAAGTGATGTCACTTGAACTTTGACCCGAATGGCATCAGTACCTCTTTAACCCTGGTGACATTACTAGAAGTGGCTTGCGGGTGTAACAAAGTACGTAAACGTAAGCATTTTAAAATATCAAATACATACTGAAGCAGACAAGAATATTTAGGATACCAACCACATTTTAACAAGGGTGCTGCCTTCATATGCCATGTATCTAACCCTATCAATATATGATAGGGTTAGACCCATTAGTATAACATGGGCCAAGGCAATATTTGTTCCACCATTGGGTTCGCTATTTGAATATATCATTAAGCAATAATTATGACAAAGCATTGAGCACGTTTGGGGAGTGCTCTGACCCAATTCGTGCTGAAATGAACTCGGACAAAATTACCTTGTTTGAAAGCCTGGTGAAGATGTACAACAAAATGAAAATTATGAAATGAGGAAAGCTATACAGAGAATGGGATTTGTATAAAGTACAAAGGGAATCTAACCACATGCATGAGGAAATGGGAGAAAGAATCCTATATGATGAGATACCCAGGACCGAAATATAACATTTTATATGTGCCTTTGTCTTCACTTGCTAGGTTCCCTACAAAGATGGGGTCCCTTAAGAGAGATCCCTCAACAAGAAGGAAAGTGTCAGCTCTGTAAAAAGCAGAGGGAGGCAGAAACTAAGACATTGGCTCATTGGCTGTAGCGCAACACTAGGACTGGGGAAAATGTTTGGGAAAGTCGTGTGGTCTAGGCTCTTGTATGGATACTCTATCTCAGTGATGATTGCTTTAGTGAATATTTTAATAGTGATACACAAAAGGTTGGCGGAAAATGTTTTTCTCGATTTAGTGCACTGTAGGGAAGGGGTTCATTTGTTGGATCGCTTGAAAATATAATCTTTGGGGTTAGAAAGGGAGACCCTGATAGGTATATGGTATTATGTTCAATTGTGTTCATTTGTCTGTACTGTTTGTTTAAGAATGTTGTCTGAAGTAAATTTCCATTTGTAATGAACTAAGAGTTGTGAGGTATAACGTTAATAAACTATAAACACAAAAAAGAATGGACAGAGGCAGTGCCATAGATATGCCACTTCAGCATTGTATGGCCAGTATTATGCCAATTATAGCTGCATGTCGGGTTTTGTCATTATATGAAAGTAGATCCCCTACATTAATTACTGCGATAATACAGTATTCAAAAATCCAAAAGATGCAAGTCACTTTCAGTGCACAGGAGAATTAATGCTTTAATGATTTGTTATGTATATAACACTTTCGCCAAAGCACTATACATCGCACATACTTGCATACAATTATCATCCCAAACGAAGTTGGTACTCTTATCAGCCTCAGAAGAATGAAAGGCTGAGTTGGCTTTGCCAGGATTTGAACCTGTGACCTCCAGATCACACACAGATCGCAGCAGCGAGCGCTCCATGAGCTATCTTACCGCTTTGCTATTAAAAATGCAATGCCACCATAGGAAACCATGTCAAAACTGGCTGCACAATGTTGGCCAGACACGTAATAACACTCCATGTTTGCTGTAGCCTTGATGAGGCACAGTAAAAAACACAATGCCATACCAAGTCATACTTATCATGCTTACTTTATCAGAGCTGCCCAGAAAAATGTACAATGCCACAGTAAGGACTGGCTGGCTGCACCCAAACGCCAGTCTATCCAGATAATTATTTTTATCATGATTGCTTTATCAGAGATGCCCAGTACAAAATGCCAAGCCCCAGTAAGACATGGCTAGTCCAGCTGCAGCAAAATGCTAGTCTAGACACTTAATAATAACACTTATGATGATTACTTTATTATAGATGGCCAGCCAGAGTAAGACATTGCTAGTCTAGCTGTAGCAAATTGCTAGTCTGGACACATAATTAAGCAATGATCACCCGTTCCACGGGCTGGAATGGGTGGTAACTGCCTGGGGCTCAAGTTAATAGGTTGGAGCATAGCGACAGCCTTTAACGAGGGTTCCTGGTGCCATTACCACCCATTCCAGCCCTTGGAACTGTAGATTATTGCTATTAGCACCCTGGGTTGCCAATCTGGTAACCTTGGGGAGTTAAGAGCAATGTATTTTATTTCAATATAGTTGCTCAGAAAAATATGCCTTGACACAGTAAGAAATTACTAGACTTTCTGCACCTAAATGCCAGCCTAGACAGGTAATAACTCTTATTATGCTTACTTTATTACAGATGCCCTGAAGAAATGTCATGCACATTAAAACAATTACTACACTCGCTGCACCAAAATGCGACTCTACCCACTAATAACCCTTTTCATGCCTGCTTTATCATGGATGCCCAGATGGCGCTCCCCCTCCTGCCCCACCCTCCTGACACATCCCCTCTGCCTACCACCCTAAAATCGGCCAATTGGCCCATCATTACCTCCAAGTCCCTCTTTCTCGTCCCAGTACTGGAGTATGAGATCAGGTGCTTCATAGGCAAGTAGTAGGATGAGTAAGCGTAGGGCTACGAGTAATGAAGATTACAGGTAAGTAATCTAGGTATTTAACACAAGCAAACCATTTACGTGCTCATTTACTGCACCCATCCACCATTCACTCACACGCCGAACCACCCATGCATAATGAACTCGCACTCATTACATAATATCATTTTCTGGAGCTTGTGGATCTGCTTAGATCACATGCTCTGCATAGTCCGACATCTAGAAAAAGTCAGTAATATTGCAAGATTTGTTTTCGAAAATCTAAATCTGACGTCGACAGGGCTTGTTTAGTATTGCTATCCCTAGTGTGACATGTACTGTACCTATGGTCCTTCACACATCGCGGTCCCTCGGATAGTTTTTTTTTTTTCCCCACCATCGAAGTCTGTCGCAAATGCAGAGCTCGCTTCCAGGCTGATGCCTTTTTGATTAACTAAAGTTGTACTTGTAGACTTTCTTCCTTTCCTTTGTTGTTTGCCTCGCTGCATGACTGATCAACCACTCGATGGCTCCTGATGAACACCCACATTGTCGACGACTCATTGCTCGACGACCAGACGCAGCCTTTACGGACCTCTTCGCCATTACAGTAGGGCGCAAGGGGGAGGTTCTTTATACTGATCTCTTTTAGAGAATGTTAATTCCATGATCCCCTTTCTTCCATTTTTGACCCACCTGCCTTTTTAAAATATAATGGACAAAACCCTATTTAAATGTTGCCCCTCCTTCCACCGTAAATTCCCGTGGAAGGACACGCACCAAGTGTGCAATCACTGTCTCCTGAGGGATCACGCCGAAAAGCATTGTAAATCTTGTTGCCTTTTCTGGCCTAAAACCCTAAAGGATTGGCAGTTGAAAAGCTGGGCTGCTCACGCCATGCAGACCGAGGCCTCCATAGACGTGACGGAAGATTCCAGCGAGAGCAGTGTCGGGGTCATGAGTGACGCTGAGGGCAAACCGGGTCTGTCGGAACCCCAAGTGTGGGTCCGACTCTGATAAGCAGGCTGCTGGTCCTGTGATGTAGAAGACACCCCACAGCCAGGGCACACACAAACGCAAACACACTAGGGACATGCCCAACGGCTGATTCCCGGCGACACTGTCGAGGCCCATGCGGTGACCGGGGATAAAGCTTCAGGTTACTCACTGTCCCCTGGGCCATCGTGCACACTTTCGCCTCAAGGCAGTTCCCAAAAACCAAAAGCGAAGTTTGGTTCGGACACCACATAGAAAATGGCCCTCCTTTCACGCACGGAAAATTAGGCGGCGAAAAGCATTTCGGTCTCTCCAAAGAAGATGCTGAAAAATACAAGCAATAATTAAACACGTCAGTGCTTCACTACTTAAAGCAAGGTCGCAAAAGAAACACAAGGTTTGGACACCAAGACAGTTTACTTTTTTTTTTAATCACTTTATTTTATTTTCGAATAAACCACAAAAACAAACGCAAACCAAATTACAAAACAGTACATAGCATAAATCATAAAAGATGCATTAATAACAATAGCCATAAAATATACAAAGTATTACATGAAAACTGGCAAAGCAAGTGAATAAGAAAATACTGCAATACAATCCAGTCAGCAAGCAATGATCGGACACACAACCATCCAGACAAGACAACACACACAAAAAAAGCTCGACATATAATGATGTATAAACCACTCTCTCCAACCCCCCAATCAAAGCGCACTAATAGCAACATATAAAACACAGGTAACCTAGACATACAATTCATTAAAGGATACCCACAAACACAAATAACAATCCTCCTTTCTCTGTTGTGAATACATAACCCTCTCATAATTTGACAGTCTTTACATCCAACAGCCAATTTTCTACTTTTGTTTTTTTCCTGGACTTCCAAACACGCAGTATCTGCTTAGCCGCCGCCACCAAAACTCTATTCAACCAATCAGTTTTGTCCCTGGCCCTACAACCCCTTCCCCTGTTCAACAGATAGTGGCACTAAAGGTATGTGGAAGTTGTTCCCTCACCACAATAGCCAACCTATCCAACACCTCAGACCAAAAAACCGACACCCTTGAACACCCGCACAACATATGCATTAAAGTCCCCGCGCCACACCCACACCGCCAACAAGAATCATTATCTAAAAGACCCAACCTTGACAGCCTAGACGGTGTCCAATACAATCTGTAAAGGATCCGTTGCCTAATGTAACGTACGCCCAGATCCAGTTTAGACTGCACCCCCACACGGATCAAAAATTCCCATTCTTTCACAGGTATGTCGACACCAAGGTCCTCAATCCAAGCCTGGCGAAGTCCATCCCATGCTATCATCTCCCGATCATCCATTGGCATCAACTTAATATATGTGGTCACAGTACATTGGCAGGAGCGGACAATCTCACATACTGAGGGTCTTTCCACCATAGCATTACTCAACATACCAGTCCGTTCAATCAAAAGAGCCTTCAAAGACCCGTAGCGTGCCCGTTCCCTACCCCCAGTCCCAAAAGACTCCCTCATTCGATCAAAGGGAATCATACACCCATTGTGCCACACATCACAAATTTCAGTATACCCTTATTAATCCAACTTTTCCAGCAAAAGGGTTTATTTGCTAACCGCAGTCCCAAATTATGCCACAGGGAGGCATCGTAGTGCATCCAAACCTCATCTCCACTATTCTTCACAAAGACAGGCAATGACTCCCTAGTAGTCCACATAGTCGGCAATTTCACTCCCGAATTCGGCAGTTTCGACATTGAGTAGACAGTACTCCAAGAATGCGGTAAAAACTGAGAATGTTCAATTATATGCCAAGTAGGTATATAGTTGCCCGCTTCAGAGGGATAAAAAGTCGATTTTTTTCAGGACAAAACCAATACAGTACTTCAGATCCAGATATCCAAACCCTCCCTCTTTTACAGGATGCTGCATAATCTATTTAGGTATTTTTGGTCTATTACCATCCCCCCAGAGAAAGGCCTGAAAAACCTTATCAATAGAACCAAGGATTTTCCTAGTGAATTTTAAAGGGATGGACTGCATAACATACAGAATTTTGGGTAAAAGAACCATTTTTATTGCATTCACCCTAGCCCACATCCCCAACCTGAAGAGGCTCCATTTAAGTATATCTCTTTTCACGGTCTCCAGTATTTTGGACACATTGAAACCAACCATCCTCTTGAAATCCCGAATCAGGTAAACCCCCAGATACTTTACTGCACCCATCTCCCAATTACAATCCCATGAACCCAAGACATCCTGTGGCAGACTTACATCCAGAGGGAAGGCCTCCGTTTTCTCCCAATTAATCTTGTGGCCCGATAACCGACCCACCTCGTCGAACAAACTTTTAAGCTTGTCGCAACTCTCCGCCAGATTGGACAAAACAATGGTCATGTCATATCTGCATAACAAAGATCTTTTACCTCCTCATGCCCAAATTTGAGACCACGTAGACTTGGTTCCTGCGCCAAATATGCGATGAGCAGTTCCAGTGCCAAGTTAAATAAATAGGGCGACAATGGACATTCCAAAAAGAGGAAGACCTAGCACCATTCACCCAAACCTTAGCAGTAATGTTCAAATTCAATGCGCGAAGAACATTAACAAAAATGTCTCCAAATCCCATTTGCTTAAGGGCATGATAAAGGAAGGACCAGTTGACTCGATCGAAGGCTTTCTCAGCGTCTATGAAAAGCAGCAGGGTCTCTCGAGTAGTAGTCCGTGGCAATCCCAAAATATCAATCAGTGTCATAATGTGATCATATCCATACCTCCCCCTCATGAAACCAACCTGGGAACCGCCGATCAAGTGGCCAATACATGTATCCAATCTATTTGCTAATATTTTAGTAAATATTTTCAGATCCACATTCAAAATTGAAACTGGTCTGTAATTCTTACACTTCCTACCATGCCTTTCTGGCTTCGGCAAAACTACCATACAAGCTTCCTTCATTGTCGAACACATGACCCCATCCCTCAGAAAACCATTATATAGATTACATAAAAAGGATGCCAACACACCACTTAGTCCCTGATAAAACTCAGCGGGAAGCCCGTCCAAATCCGGGGATTTACCCCTATTAAGTTGTTTAATTGCTGTCAGCACCACCTCCTCCGTTCCAAGACTATCTACCACTCCTACTTGATGCACACTCAACCTAGGCAAGACAATCTTGTCAAACGCATCATATCAGTCATTGGGGACCGTTCCTCCTGAGATAAAGCAGTATAAAATGTCTTAAACTCTTAACATATATCACATTTTTTGACAATAATGTCCCCATTCACTCCTTCCAATTTACGAATAAAGCAACTCTCTGTGAGACCGCGAAGTCTATTAGCCAGGAGTTTACCATTTTTATCTCCCTGCTCCCAGAATTTCTGTCATTAAAAACAACCTTTTCGTATTGAGAATCCATCAACTGTCTAATCTGTTCCCTCAGACTCCCAATAGCTGTCTTATCCTCAATCTTGTGAGACACCGCATATCGTTTTTGAGCAGTATGCAGCTCATCTTCCAATTTCTTAAGGTCAGCCATCCCTTTTCTCCTTGACCTAGAAGTAATGTTAATTTCCCCTCTTATGGCTGTTTTAGAAGTATCCCAAACCATATGATCGGAAGCCGAGTTAATATTAAGTTCAAAGAATGTATTCGTAAAACCCTCTAGGGACTCGATCACCCCGGTTCCCACAAAATATAGGATTTCATCCTCCATTTAGAAAACCCGGAGTCGCCCTGACCCATAGTCATTTGCATGGTCACCATGGAGTGATCAGATACCCCCCTTTCCTTGATATTCACCGAATCAATTTTGTCATGCAACCGATCCATAATTAGGAAACAATTAATTCTCGAGTGAGAATCGTGTACAGGGGAATAAAAGATGAGCTCCCTACCAACAGGATGCATGAACCTACAAGCATCTAACAAATTCAGACTGTCCATAAAGTCCCTGAAGGCCTTACTAGTGCTCTCAGCAGTGTATCTACAATGCGCTGTACGATCCATCCTCCCATCAAGTACACAATTAAAATCACCACTCAAAATCACATATTCGCCAGTCATGCCCCGTAAGAGCAACAAGACCGTATCAAAGAAAGACTTCCCACCAGTACAAGGACCATAAACGGCGCCAATTGTGACAGAACTACTCTCATAAACATCAATCAAAATTATTCTTCCCTCTCCATCCATCAACACTTTATCCACTACCAAATTCAACCCCTTACGAAACAAAACCTCCACACCTCTTTATTTGCTACTATAACAATTTAGTAGAACGTTTGTGAACCATTTATTGACCAGAAGGTTTTTGTGCTCATCCAGTAAATGTGTTTCTTGAACCAAAGCAATATCAATCTTCTCCCTTCTCAACCTGGCTAGTACCTCCTTCCTTTTCTGTGGGATGTTGAGGCCTTTAACATTCCATGAAAATATATTTAATCCAGCCATCATCCATCAACCCTTCCCCAATACACACGAAACCAAGCAAACAACCTGCCAATAACAGGACTCACAGGGAGAGTGAAAAGACGTAGGCAAGCTCTCAATACTACAAACACTGACCAGCACGACAAACAGAACAAACATAACGTTTTGCAAACTATTGTAACGCTCACCTGGTTCCCACGGAGGCGCGGCGTCGAAGGCGCAGAACTCTGAAGATGGACAGGAAGGCTTCCCTGGCTCGTTGGATACCCTCCTGTGCGTGAAAAGGGAGTATTACCAACTGTGGAACAATGCTCAAGCCTCCCACTCCCTTCCAACCCTCCACGATACCTCCTCCACGATTCCCCGTGAAGCCTCACCTTAGGGTTTGGAAGGATGAGCTCTCCATCCTGCTTCTGATGCAGGGGCGCGTTGAAACCCAGTTACTTCACTGGATTGAGGATTGATGGGAGTTCAGGTAAGCTTGACTGTTCAGGTAAGGCGCTGTAAAAAGTTCTGTTCAAAAGTTCAAGCTTAATCATACTGTTCGTTGTCTAATTGCAGCAAGCGCTAATGCTTATGTCTTTTTCCCCTTAGGGGCCGGGGTTCGGAGTGCCGGAGATATGGCGCCAACCCGAAGTGAAACAGTTCTGGATGAGCGCTCAGGTAATGTCTTTGCATTCGCTCATTCAATGTCTTTGTCTTTTTTCCCCATAGGGGCCGGGGTCCGGAGATGCCAGGAAGCGGCAGGACCCGAAATGCAGTGGGAATAATCCAACAGGTAAGACTTAAAAGGAAACTGAGCTTTCCTTATTCCTTTTCTCCCTCTCACCTTTGTTCTTGTCTTTTTTCCTCTAGGCGCCGGGGCGTAGCTCAATCCGGAAGATCGCTGCTGAAGATGGAAGCGCCTTGCAAAGGTGAGTAAAATGCAGCGCTGCAGCGATCGAAACGAAATGCCGTTAAAATGATGTCTTCCTTTTCAGGGCCGTTGGAGAAATGACTCCGGGATGCAGATTTAGCAGGTAAGGGCTTTTCTTCTCCTATTCTCTTCCTTTCTCCCCTTGAAGGTGTTCCAGGGTGCTGGAAGGCGTGGCTGAAGTCAGGATGCAGGAGCTGACACGGTGAGCATCCAGCTGCTAGGTGCAGAACAACGCGAAGCATGTGTGGCTGTTCGGGTGGGGTTTAAATAGCCTTGGAAGAAGTTCCTGGTATGTATCCTTCCACCAATCAGGTATGTATCCTTCCCCGACCACACCCGGGTGGTGAAGTAGTCCTACAGGTTAAGTAGTCCCATTCAGGCCTCAAGAGGGCCTGGATGAAGCAGCAAGGTCTGCATCGGGTAAGTGTGCACCCAAGCACTTAAACACATATCCTCTTCTATGAGCCTGGCGCCTAAGGCGCCAGGACTGGGGTCCGCTATGAGCCTGGCGCGTAAGGCGCCAGGACTGAGTCCAAAGGGCCCCGACTTGGGCCCGCTGAGACTTCCCTGGGGAAAATGATGTCTGCCTCTGGGGTTGCTGGGCCCGGCCTGGCTCCTTAGAGGTAGGCATCATGACAACTATATCTATCTAATCTCACACCTAGCATCACTACCAGGCGATATTGAGTTTCAATATTTACAACTATTCCTGCTTCCAGAATCTTAGTCACTCCGTAGCCTACACCCAATACCACATCTCATCTCTTAAAATAACCTACCCTACCCCACTTTCCATTCCCCCACAACTACATAAACCACAAAAATGCATCAAACCCACAAATCCAAGGCATCAATAACCAATATAATTAAACTATGGAAACCATTGTCTACCCACACTTACTCTGTCAGTCCCAAACATGGCAAAACCAACTGCCCCCCAACAGCCCCCAAATCAAGGCCTGAGGCGGCTGAACGGTCCCCACTTAAAGCAATAACAAAGAGAAAAAAACAGAAATAAGAACCACCCAGGAACCTTGGTCCGCGGTAAAGAGCTAAAACAGATACAAGAAGAAATATGAATCAAATGTGCAGAAAACCAGCAATTGGCAAACAGTCTCCAATCCGTGCCCATTAAATCCTTTCCCTACACCCATGAAGCTGCATTCCACCTATTGACAATATCAAAGTGCCGGACTTCCAGGACGCTTTCTACATTGATGAAGTAACATCCCATTTCCCCCCTCCAAATCCAGGCCTTGGGCTCAGTCAGATGCAACATCCCATTTAAAATAACGCATTCCACTCCCGTCCGAAACTTGCAGTTCCACTAAAGCACATTGCCACTTGAAAGCCCGGTGTAGATGCTCTGTTTGCCCGGTTACAGCAAAAGGAAACCCACGTTCATCTTAATACCAGTCTCAAAAAAAAAAAAACAACGAAAACCTACATCAGTAATTACGCCCATCAGTGATCAAGTCCTCATTTCCCAAAGGCTAAAACAGAGCACCGTTGCAATCTGCGAGAAAACACACAACGCAGCAAATCATTCAATACAACATGAGATCCATATGAAACTTAAACAGTTTAAGAGCAAATTAAAAAAATATAGACTTCCAGTATGATGATTCCAATATTTTGCTCAATCTCAAGTTGTCCGCGGTACAGCAGCCCCAGAAAAGGACCTTTCTCATAGCAAGATTGAACTTGCTTACTACAAGTCAAAGAGTACCACGGAGTACTTCTGGATGTCACACCTCAGTTCAGAATAAAAATAAACATTAAATGTGCCACCAGATAGTTCTACCATGCAAATGAAATCACTGCCGGGTTTGAGAAATGTTCATCCGAACGTACATTTAAAGGAGCAGCATCGCGCACCAGTGTGCCAGTTCCCATTCCGCCCTGCGTGATGTTTGTACATCCGACAGGCAGTAGGCGGCGAACAATGATGAAAGTCGTAGCTGGGGAATGCGCATTCAAACTGACGATACTGCGAAAGCCCCATTCTCAAAACAGCCAGCACTTTAACATTGTATTGCCACAGTCATGAATCGTCCCCGGAGCCACTCACATTGCGCTTGCCATCCGTGAGACCACTCGGCTCGCCTCCTCACCTGCAGCGGAACGGGGGAACACGATCCTCCAGCCCCGACATCCTCATACTAAATAGGCACAGAGACATCCGGGATCCCCTCTGCCGACCTCCAAACCGTGCGTCCTCCATAGATGAACTCGCGTTCTTTCTGGGCGCGCACAGACGTAATTGCACTTCGTCAGGGCCTTTCCTCTAACAGCCCGCGGCTCGTAACACAAAAACAAACGATGCAACGAATTCAACCGTTTACCAATGCCGACTTTTTTTAAATTTTTTTTTTTTCTCTTTACATCTGTTCATAAAATGCTTCAATAAAGATTAAAAGAATCCAAAAAGACAAATTGCGGGTGTGTACCTCGATGAAAGTCACAAATAAAATCTTTTTTTTTTTTTTAGAAGGCAATGACCTCTGAAGTGGTAGCAACCGCTTCCATGGGTTGTTCCATATCTGCCACGGTCCCCAAATCACTGAGATAAGCCTCAGCACTCTTGCAGTCAGTAAAGGAGAATAACCTGTCCTCTTTGACAACACGGAAGATGGCAGGATATACCATATAATATTTAAGGTTTCTAGCCGTTGCTTTGTTCTTTGCTGCTATGAAATCTATCCTCTATTCAAGGATGTTGCAGCTGAGGTCCCCAAAAATCATCACCCTATTGCCATTACAAGACAATTCCTGCATTTCTCGAGCTTTCCTAAGTATCATCTCTTTGATTGGGAACCTTAGAAATTTCACCACAAAATGCCTGGACCGTTGACCCAGACCAGGTTGGGGCCCCAAGCTTCTGTGTGCCCTCTCCCAATCCAAACTCATCTTGGGATCCAACTTGAGTAAGGACAATACGTTTCTCCACAAATTCCATAGGTCTCTCCCTCTCAGCGTCCTCAGGAATGCCAGCAATCCGGATATTACTTCTCCGTGAATAATTTTCCTGTTCTGAGATTTTCAAGGTCAACTTCTCATTTTTTAATTGCAGATCCTTGATATGGTTTTCCATCCTTTCCACCTTATCGTCCACCACATTCAAGTGGGTCTCCACTCTACTAAAATTAGTAGCCAATTCAGTATATCTTTCATCTGCCTTAGTCATCTTTTCTTTGATTTCAGTGACATCCAGAGTCAGCTTAGTCAGCAGGTCCAATATCTTATCCACTCATCAGATATGATATGGCATTTATAACGCGCCTATACACAAGTGCCACATCTACATCACCACCACCCTTCTGCCTTTTTGCAGGTTGCTTGGGGTCAGATATGATAGAATCAGTCATTGCAGGGCACGGATTTCAGATCAGATGCAGGAGCCCAGCATTCAGGCAGCCATCCTTGGAGTTGACAATTCTAGAATCGAGACAGTTTTCTAACCCCAACCATAAAGATTCCATTCCCTCCCAGCCCACCCCTGCTATGGATGTCACTCCCTCCCAAGCCCCTGTCATTTCATGCAATTTTACACCAGAACAATTTAATAACATTTTAGGGAGAATGTCCTGTTTCGTGGACTTCATGGACAGAAACCCCGACCAATTGACAGTTCTTAGAGAAGCCACACAGCCAGGGGCGTCAGCTGGGCTACCCTCCGCCAAGAAGTCTCACCTTGAGCCACAGCCAAGCACCTCTGCTCTGGGCAATCCATCCTCGGCATTCCAAGACACCTCTCAATACCAAGACCCCTCTCGGGACTCATATTATGATAACCAAGCAGACCCAGGGTTTCAGGGGGACCTCTATGGCCAAGAGCAAAACCAGTTGTACAACACCAACATTTACATATTTCAGTCACCAGACCATCAGGACCAGCCTGTAGCAGATTTGCCGGTTGAAAATCAACTCCGATACAACAAAATGCTACTAAAGGCGGCCCAACATTTCAGTATAGACACTGAGCTAACACAGGTCAGCAAGGACTTTGTGGAAGATATCCTGGGGACAAGAGGTCCCCACCCAGTTTATACCTCTCCCGCAGTCAGTACAGAGACGCATCCAGCCATCCCTACTAACGCGTGGAAAAATGAACCCGCACTATGCTGTGACACCCAGATACATAAAAATAAGCGTACGTGTGTTACACACAGCCTGGGGTACGCGACACACGGGGGCAACCACAGTTGGAAAATACGTGCGCGACTCACCGTCTGCCTTTGAAAAAGAACGTGAAAGAGGCGCGTGTGCGCGTTGGAAACACCCCTGCCAAAAGAAGAAAAGAACGCAGTCTGAGGAAACAGAGTACGAACTGGAAACGTTGTGAAGTAATCGCGTGTGAACTGACAAGAAGTACAAGAAACACCCGCTCGCTCTCCACAAAAAGCACGTACAGGAAAATAGCGTGATATTCGTACCTTTTTAAGCCAGCCCACACGTGCAACGTCACTTGTGCGCTAAGGCCCTTTCCTCCAATAGCACGGTGACGTGCAGTTTTCTCACGTGCTGAATCACAATGCACCCGTGTTGAGGGGAACGCCCGCGCGCGTAACGTCAATTACGCCCTTACACGCTAAGGGCCTTTCCTCCAAATCACTCTATCAAGCTGGCCACGCGAAAACACACCGAAGACCACGCTCCTGCCCAAAAGGCCATTTTCCTGCCCCGAAGAGCCCCGGGCACGCTGCCACCAACCATCTACTGCTGCCTGTCTCCCTCCCACGTGCCCTACTATTTGGTGCCTGCACGTTAGCCATATGTAGCGGTCCAGTTGCTGTGTCCACCCCTGCTGGAACGGAAGAATCCCGACTGGGATACCATTGCTCCACAGCCCAGCCCCAGGACCCAGTTGCTCACCCGCGCCTGCCTCGGGGGTCGCCATGTCGGGGCAAACACCATCTGAGACCACTGGCGACCCCCAGCCAGGGAGGCAGAGGGCCACCAGCTTCAGTGAGAAGGAAGTTGGTGTCCTGGTGGAGCATGTCCTGGGGCATTATGATGCCCTCTTCGGAACATCACGTGCCAACAAGGAAGGATGGGAGAGGATCTGAGGACGCAGTGGTTGCCATCAACGCGGAGGGGGTGGCAACCCGCGACATCAAGCACGTCCGGAAGTGCTGGGAGGACTTCAGGTCCAGGACCCTCTACAAGGCCCGGCGCCTCGTGAAGGCCGAGGATGCAGGGCGTGCCGTGTCAGCATTAGCAACATCCAGTTGAGGGTCCTGGAACGCGTAGGCCCAGCGCTCCACGCCCAGATCCTTCGGAGGCAGACCCGTCTGGATTTGAGTGATAAGTGGCCAAGCATTGCTGTGTGAGACAGGGCATGTTGCAGTGTGCTGGTAGTCTGATACTTGCCTGTATGTGTGACATAGGCCATGTATGGATGTGTGTGCAGGGACATCATGGTCATGCATGTGAGACCAGGAGTGTGAACCACATGGATGGTGCATGTGTTCCAATGCAACATGGGGAAGCTGTATGCGGAATGCACACATGAATGCATGCCAGTCTCTGTTCTTGGATATGGAGGGGGGGGCGAGGGATGGGTGCTACTCTCATGCACATGTATGGGGTGTGTGTGTGTGTGTGTGTGTGTGTGTGTGTGTGTGACTTTGAAATGCCATGGATGCATGACACATGTCCGTGATGTGTAGATTCACTCATGCCGTGCGGTCACCGTTGTATCCACTGTGTCTGTGGTGTACAAGCCATGATGCATGACCCTCCGGTGATGTGTGTGCATGGGATTAGTGTGAGCCATGTTGCATGTGAGTTTGAAGGCAACATTTGGTTAAAAGAGACCCTTGTACATGGATGCTGATTTTGATTGCAGGCGCCGTGCCTGTTTCTGCATGTGTGTTGCGTGCATTCACCCATGTATTGTGGAGGGACAGGTTGGACGTGACATTTCACAGAGCCACTCATGTGTTATTGCTTCCTGTCTAGGGGAATATTGTACTGTACCCTGATGCTTGTGTTCTATGTCTCCCTCTACGCAACATCAAGTGAATCAGAGGGCGGAGAAGGCGCTGTGGAGCCAAGCGGCGGGGATGCCTCCACCGGGCGGCGATCCAAGGCCCATCCCTGGAATTGCCATCATCCGGGAGTGAGGGGACTGGTGCCGCGTCTGCCACTACAGCTGTAGCGGTGAGCCCCCACAGGGGCTTGCAATGGCGGAAGACGGTGTGGAGACATCCAGGTTGGTGGTCTCCAGAGGAGGAGGAGCCCGCTACTGAGCCGCACATGGGGCCTGGTGGGGGTAGTATGACTGGTGCAAGTGGTGCAGTCCAGGGTCAGGAGGCAGCACAGGTCACCGCGGAGGGGCCTGTGCATATCGCTGTCCTTGACCCTGTGACTGCACCACCATGCACCAGCAGGGATGCCCCGTCCCAGGCCCATCCGCAGGTAGGGGGGAGTGCCGCGTCATCGGCCTCTCCACTACCTGCGGACGAGGGGTCCCACGACCGTATGGGCTCCGTCCTGGTTGATGTCGCGTTGCGCACGTGTGACATTCGTGATGACATGCGTGCTTCCTGGGCGGAGCATGCACGCCATCCCGAACAGCAGCATCGTGACGTGGCACTGTTGGGTGGGGCCCTGGTCGGTGGGTTCCTACATGTGTCGCGCACTCTGACGGACCTCCTCCTCTGTGGAGACTACGCGCCAGTCGTTCTCCCTGCCGTCTTCCGGCCCAGATTCCACCAGGGCCCCCTGTGGACCTGGCCTGACCAACACAGCCATCTTGGTAGAGACCACATCCCTGCCACAGTCGGGAGTCGGCGGTCCAGCAGGGGTGGACACCACAACTGGAGACCAGCTGATGGAGGATGTGCAGGCATCATCGGACAGGGCACATGGACAGCAGCAGGCTCTAGGTGGGAGCAATGATGGCTGCGGGCCATCGACCTCAGAGGGGCAGGCATCGGCCAGAGGGCAGGAGGACCCTGGAATGGGTGTGTCTTCCGTGTGGCTGCGGTTGGGCCGGCGTAAAGATGTGGAGCGGCGGCGGGCAGAAGAGGCACGGCTCACAATGGTCAGGGCGGAGAACTCCATGCGTAGGGCACTGAGGTGGGCCGTGTGCCTCGAGGCCATTCGCAGGGAGTTGGAGTCCAACATGGCATCGTCCCTGCAAACCCTCGGGGCATTGGAAGAGGACCGCCTCCAGGACATCGAGCAGGAGTTCGATGATGCCCTGGCCCGGGAAATCGGAAAGTGAGCCGTCGGACTAGCCCGCTGCCATTGTATATAGTTTGTAGTTTTAGGTTTCCTTTCTTTTTTCATTCATTTGGGGTGCTTGGACTATGCTCCACCTTTTTGTATATAGTTCTTTATTAGGTAGATTTTTTCCTAGGTTTCATTTCATTCGTTGGGCTCATGGACCCTGGATTACTTCTTTGTACATAGTTGAACAGTGGATTTATCTATTCTTATTTTACTCGCCATGGAGCAATGGATTTTGCTGTTGCCGTTTCCTTTGGATTTGCTTTGGTGGCCGGAGACTTTGGACACATTTTCATTTCGATTTATTTGGATTCAGACTTCATGTTTTTCGTTTTTGTTTTGGACATGCTGCATTTCATCTCTTTTTAAAACATTTTTTGTTATGTTTTCATTTGATTACATTCTTTTTGTGTTCAATACATTTTGGTTTATTACTTTGATGTGTGGTATTCTCTCATTGTTTTCATGCATGTCACGGTGTAGGTTTTCACAATCACCAGCACACATTGTGGGGTGGATGGGGATACTTGGTTGGGTCATTGCACAGGGGTGGCGTGTGGTGGGATTTGGGAGGCCATGAGGCCCATGATTGTGGATCATGACGTGTTGTGGGGACATGAGTCGGGGCCTGCTGGCAGGTGCCCGTCAATGCTGGGGGTGCTGGGGGGGGGGGACATGAGTTGGTGATCACTAAGGCAAGGTGACATGTGGGCTGGCTGGGGGCATGCCCATGGTGGATGGGCTGCCTGCGGGACATGACCAGGGGTGCATGGTAGTCCCCTGTGGTGTGGGCTGCGTGGAGGGGGGGTAGAGGGCACACCTGGGAGGACCCACACTGCCAATTCACGTGTGGGACTCCCCGCGCACCCCACTGGATACACGTACCCCGCTCTGACAGCGAAACCGCGTGTGAAACTCCCCGCGAACCCCAGTAATACACGTACCCCACTCGCACAGGGCCAATCGCGTGTGGAACTCCCCGCGCAAGGGTGTACGTGTATTCGGAGGGGTGCGCGCAAAGTTTTACAGGTGTTTTCGTCGTTGGGGGGGGGGGGGGGGGGGCCCTGGATGCTGGTCCACTGGCCTGTGCGCCATGTACGGGATTTGTGCGCTGTGCATGGCGCATGGGGAGGGGTTGGCGGCGTAACTGGCGCTGCTGCAGGGTCGCTGCGCCACTCTGTGCCATGGCTGGTAATAGATGTTAAAATCCATGAATACGCTCTGCGCTGAAATGGATTTTGGCGCACACGGCTGGCGCAGACTGTCTCCGCGTGTGCCACTTGTGCGCTGGATTCTATGAATTACCCCCTTTGAATAACATTCTGGCTTTAAAACGCCTTTAGTGCTGGGCCGTTATACATGCCTGTGAATTAGACGAACATACAGACCCTTAGCCTTTATGAGCGTAATTGCACTGTAGCTCATTTCTAACTTCTTTGCTCGCTGGCTAAATCCCCTGCTGCTTCGTACACTCTCAATCCAACCGTACCATGGAGTTAGCCCGTGGCTGTTTTTTTTTAAGCGTGTCAGTTCTCAATTGACCGCAATACAGATTAGCATTGAAGAAGTTATTATAATTTTAAATATATGCTCCACTCTTGTAGGGGGACAGAAGGGGAAGGATGTGGAGGGAAGTGTTGTCCATAGACATGCACTCATGCGAGACAGGGTAACGTCACCAGTGCAGGGAATGGGTTGGAACAAGACTGAACGGCGCTCCATCCCCCAAACCCAGGGGCCAGCACATAACTGTCCCAGGACCATAACGAGCAGACCGCTTTCAGAAGACTCGGCACGGAGGCTGCCTAGTCTTCTGAAATCTGCTCGTTACATTGCACATACGAGTAACCCGTTTTTCAAGGAGGTTTCAGAAGACTGGCACTGCAGGCATAAACTGCCAAAGCCTCAAATACAGTGTTGCAGCTGTCCAAACTAATATCTGTGTCCTGCAATTTAAAGTGAATATTGTAACCAATGAAAACAGAAGGGTCTATTATTGACTTAAAAGGGCTTCTTAATGAATCACTATATAACCTGTTTAAAATTTAAAATTATGGACATTATGATGTTCCCATAATGCTCTTTGCTTTTATGAAAATCGCTAGGATTGGGTTCTATGAAGAGATACTGTGTTGCCGAACCTGACTGCGGCCCCAGCCCTCCAAGGAGGTGACGTTTTCCTCAATACATTTTTTCCATTTCCGGCACTGAATGTCACCACGTCAATATAGGGTAGTTATATATCACGCACTGGCGGGCTGGTGCTAGAATTGCACTCGGTCCTGCCTTGTTATTTCAGCAAAACCTTCCAACAAATCCCTGTGGACGGCCAGCAATGAAGCGGAAAAAGTGGTGAATCCACTACTCTCTTCCAGAAGGGCCCACAGAACTATCACTTTCCGGCCTCACTATCAGCCTTAAAATTTGATGCCCTTGGTGCACGGTCTGCGTAGGGTATGGCCCTCACTGGGGCCAGTGGATAGAATGAATAGACATGCAATTTAACGCAATCAAAGAAACTGCTATTTAGCAAAGAAATAATCTCTGCTATCCTATGCCGGTACCCAGAGTGCACACAGTATGTAAAATGCCCATGCTCCCAGACTGAAGTTACACTGCTATGAAAAGTGAACTAGTGCATTTCAGCCCCCAACCCAATGCTGCCCCAGCAGGCAAGATAACTGAATAATTAATCTATAGATGTCCAAGCATAGCCACAACACCTGGCTTTGCCATGCATACTAGTGGACAAGATGGTCGAGATAAGAGCTCAGCTCATTCAGGGCTGAAAGTCTGTGATAGCATCACTAAATTATATGCAAATCTGGCCCATCACTACGGAAAATACTTTGACTCGGATGCTCCCATGAGTTGGCCAGCCGCATGCACAGGGAAGCAAGGAAGATGTTGAAGTTCAAGCTGTGTATAAAAAGTTGCCCCAGAATAAATCAATGTGTTCAGATGCAGAATATCCTATGGATAAGCCTGCAAAAAAACAGAACAAGCCTAAGCATGTAACTTAAGTGAAAGTGAGATACCGCATAGGTACCCAAAGAGGGGCTATATACTCCCAAGTGAGGGTGTTTGAATGACTATGCAAATGTCTGTAGGGCCAACCCTGACCATGACAACCCTCTGCTATCGTTGCAACCCAGTCCCCATTATGCAAGACAAGTGAATGCAGCTCCATTCCGAGATGTCGAATAGTTGGAAGAGTTGGGTGATGCCCAACACAGATTTTAGAAAGATTTCCTGGTCAAGTGCACCAAAGGTCGACGCCAGCAACCAAAATGCTGAATGCAGATATCGGACATAAGCATTCTGGTCATCATAGGCACACAAGCCTTAGTGAATGTTGTGGTGCAACTAAATTTACACATATTCAGTTGCAGCCATCACCAAAGTAAGAATATACGTATATGGGCGTGACACCCCAATACCCATACAAACCATGTTCCTCCGCTAAGTCTGTCACATCGACATAAGCATTAGCTGCAAATTCTATGCTAAAACAGCCAGTACAGTAAGGCTACTCAGTTGTGACATGACTGAAGATCTCAAACTGGTTCACTCAGTATATATGAGGACAAACTGGAAATTATTCTGTATGAACACGGTCACTTGTTTCATGGCTTCAGCGGTCCCGGGGGCCAGTAAGCCTAATTTCATATTTACTAACAGTTTAGCCAGTAGCTCTCAAACACAGGAGAGTACCATTTTATCTCAAACAAAGTTGAAAAAGAACTGGGAAAACTGGAAAATGCCAACATTGAGTAAGTCCAGGGGCCTACTCCATGAGGGTCGCGAATGGTCCTAGTGCATAAACCAGAACGACCTGATGCAATCCCCATTTGTGTCATTTGCACTTACTTAGTGGTGAAACGGCAGAGGCACCCAACACCCACTATAAATGAAATAGTCTGATTTACAAGGAGCACAGCATTTTAAGGTGATGGAACTCAATGCCGGTTATCACCAGGTTGCGTTACACCCCCACCAAACTACATATCGACCTTCACTTCTTACGGGGGGCTTCATTGTTTTCAAATGATCAGCTTTGTAGCCCGAGTCGCTGAGGTTTTGTAAGATATTCATGTCCCCAGCAGGTATCCTTTGGGTGTTCCACTACCGCACTGATGATGATTATGATGTAGACATTCTTTCCCTCAACACCATCCATTCCCTTTTTTGATACATGTCCTGTGTTGCTAAATGCACAGGCCAAACCTTTTTGAAAGTACATGTATATTCAGTATATTTATATCAGACATTGGAGCTGCTATAGATGCTGTGAAATCTTTTCCTCCAAAGATGCACAAATCACATCTCTGTTAGCTCCTATAAGCAGACGACTTGATTCTGCTAGATGTAACACCCATAGGTCTGCAGAGAAAGTTAGACGCAGTCCAAGAATATGTGAACCTGAATCACCTAAAGATGAGTACAAAAAAAATGTGAAATCCTACTACTCAAAAATCTTAAAACAGCAAGAATTAACACCTGCAAAAAAGCATCCTGGAAATTGGGGCATGAACCATTGCGTATATCAAGCAGTGTTAAATACTTGGGTATGCCGATAAGCGCCAGCATATATGACGGACCATGGATTTTAGAGACCAAGAGAAAGTGCAGGCAACTTGCCAGCCAAACGTTTGTTTTGAACAAAAAATTCGGAAAGTTCTCTCTAAAACCGGTGATGAATTTCTACCAACAAAAAGTAATCCCGGTTTTAGCGTATGGAGCTGAAAATGCGTTGTGTTGTCCACATGACCTATGGTCTACCCTTGAAAACATCTATTGG
This sequence comes from Ambystoma mexicanum, assembly GCF_040938575.1. Classification (NCBI taxonomy): domain Eukaryota; kingdom Metazoa; phylum Chordata; class Amphibia; order Caudata; family Ambystomatidae; genus Ambystoma; species Ambystoma mexicanum. The sequence continues at coordinate 858,330,869 of NC_090931.1, read as the reverse complement.
TCCAAAGTATTGGGACTGCTGGAATTTGTTGTCCTTATTTTGAAAAACAAGATCTACAGAGCAAATTCCTCAATTTGAAATTCTACACAGTGCATCATTGAACAGAAATGATATCACGTCGATGTGCATTAGTCGATGTGAAAGTTTGCTGGTAGAGTTTGACATTAAGTTAAAAATGCTACATGGAAACCCAAATGCAGCAAACCTAAAAATCTGGCGGGCCGATTGGGAAATGACTAGTTCACAGAGAGTTGCAACCAAGATGATGGATGCACCGGTCGAGGCCAGGGGTTTTAATCTTCAACGATACGTTGAACTGTTTCCAGCTTCAACTGCAAGGAGACTATTCATGCTTGCTCGCATGAATGCCTTCAAGACTAAAGAATGACTTTGTGCATGGTCGAGTAATGCAAACCTAAATGCAACTTGTAGGGTTTGTTTGCTTTAATATTTATACTGCGCACCAGACCCAAGGGTATTCGGGCGCGAAGGCATAAGAGGGTTGTTGAGCTTGGGTTACAAATGTACAGATAGTTACAGCTGTGGTTACAGTGCTGTATAGATGACACAATGACATGGCAAAGAGAGGATGTACCGGGTAAGGCATAGAACTGTGTGACATACATAAATATGTTGAGGCATTTACAAGTGGGTACAGCTGTGGTTACAGTGCTGTATAGATGTCGCAATAGGCAGGCAGAAAGAGGGTCTACAGAGTGTGGCATAGATCTGTAGGACATGCATAACTATGGTAGGGCAGTATGGTCTCATATGTTCAGTAGGTGCAGGATAGATACTTATAAGGTCTGGTCATATGTCCTGTTCCTTTTGTCAGTGCATCAGGCTAGCTCGGAATTGTAGGTATGGTAGGTCTTCCCTTAAAGGAGGGGGGAGGGAATTCCAATATTGAGCTGCTTTGACAGGGAAGCTACTCCTACCGGATTTGGTAAGCCTGAATCTAGGTGCTAGTAGGAGGTTGGAGTTGACCTTTCTTAGTGGGCGAGAGGCTGTTTGTCTATTGAATCTGTCTGAGAGGTGTTGAGGGGGTGCGTGGTTAAGGCATTTGTGTCAGGGATGCAGTTTTGAGGTGGATTTTGTCTATAGTGGATAGCCAGTTGACGGATCTCCTAAGGTCAGATATATATATGGGCCTTTTTGGGGAGATTTAGGGCAGCTCTCAAAGCATTGTTTTGCAGAGTCTGAATTTTAGAGATTATGTTTATTGCTGCCAATATATAGGGCGTTGCAGTAATCCAATTTAGATAGGATTTGTGCTCGAGCTAGGATGATAGTTGTTGGGTGAGAGGAAGGGCTTGGCTGCTCTGATTGGCCTCTGCCACCGCCTACACTTGCGAGCTAAAGTATTAACTTGTTTGCCAAAGGAGAACGTAGAATCTAGTTGGAAGCCAAGTGTTTTGACTGCCTTGGCCACAGTAATGTTGTCAATTGCAAATGAGGTGTAGTTGGGGCCTAGTTTTTTGATGTTGGATAGTGTACCTAGGATAAGGAGTGCTGTTTTGTCATCATTCAGGCATAGACCGTGCAAGGCCATCCATGCCTGGATGATGAGGTAGACTCTGTTTACAAAGGCTAAATCCTTGTCATAATCTCCCATCAACGGGATGAGGATCTGTGTATCATCTGCATAGTTGGTGTAGATGAAACCTAGACCATCTAGATCGAGAAGGAGCTTTGTGAAGATGTTATACAGAGTAGGGGAAACGCAGGAGCCTTGGGGTACACCGCATGAGATAGGTGTAGGATCCGCTTCTGCTGTGGGTGAGAAGACTCGCATTGTCCTGTTATCTAGGAAGGACTGGATCCATGCGACTGCTTCCTGGGAGAAGCAGGCTGCAGGAACTAGATGGTTGCATAGTATTGAGTGGTCTACCAAGTCGAATGCGGCTGATAGGTCAAGGAGTAGTAGAAGTGCTGTGCTACCTTTTTGTCTCTTAGAGTAACATTTTGTGCTTTAAGATCTAAGCAAGCGGTCTCTGTGCCGTGTTGGGGTCTGAATCCCGACTGGCGAACACCTAGGAGGTGATTTTGTTCCAGGTGGTGCTGAATTTGTAGGTAGGCTAATTTATCCAGAATTTTGAGTAGGAATAGCACTGTGGTTATGGGACGGTGGTTGGTGGGGATGTTGGGGTCAAGAGTTTGTTTTTTAAGGAGGGGGAGGGCCCAAGAGTGTTTCAAATTGTAGGGTATGGTGCCTGAGGTGAATGAGGCGTTTATAAGTTTGGTAATGAATGGGGAGAGGTCACGGGCAGCGTCTTTTATAAGTTGGGCTGGACATGGGTCGCCGCGACAGTTGGACAGTTTGATGGAGAGAATAACTTTCTCCACTTCTTTGGTAGACCCTTTGCGAAAGTGAAAGCTGGAGGTGGGTAGAGAGGGTGGGGTAGGGATAGGTTGCAGTAGTGGTGAGATATTGGTGTCGGTCTTGGTGGTATTCTCAGAGTTGTCTTTCTTGGTGGTAGTAATGGTATCTTTTTTTATTATTAATTTTCACCTGGAGCATTGTAATCTTGTTGGCCAGAGCGTTTTGAATATTTTATCCTTCAGACAGGAGTCGGGAGCTTGAATGGGAGATTCTACTTCTTTTAGGATGGCGAATAATTCTTTAGTGTTGGATTTGGCTTCGGAGATTCGGGAGTTGTAGGAAGTTTGTTTGGATAGGATAATTTCCTTCTTGTAGTGGGTGGAGAGTTTGGTCAAGTTATTTTTATTAAGGTGTAATGGGTCTGATCGCAGATTTTTTTTGCTTAGGCGTTTTTCTTGTCTTATGGCTTTCATGAGGGGCGTGAACCACGAGTTAAGGTGTTGCCGAGGTTGTCTTTCTGACCTTCAGAGGAGCAATGGTGTCGAGTGATGCAAACATCACTTCATTGTACACTTGTACTATGGTAGCTGGGTCATTCTGGTCTGGGATAGATTTTAGAGTGGGGAGGATGAGGGGGATGAGATTTTCCGGAGTAATATTTCTTATATTTCTGGTGGGTGCTGCAGGAGCAATCTTACCAGTAATCGTAGGTAGTTTAGTCTAGCTTCAATGGTGAAGGAGATCAGATAGTGGTCTGACCAGGGCTGAGGCCTTATGGAAGTGATGGATGTATGGCAGTTGTGTTCAGCCATCCAGTCTAGGGTCCTTCCTTTAGTGTGCGTAGGTTCTGTGATCTTTTGGGTGAATCCTAGTTCCTCGAGGGAATTGTTAATTAGTGCGGCATTCAAGTCTAGGGGGGTTACCATGTCCGAGATTAAAGTCTCCTAGTATAATGTATTGTGAGGAGTTTTTTAAGTTGTCTGAAAGTAGGTTTGTGAGATCTTCCTCCAATGAGCCTAGTGGGCCTGGAGGTCAGTATATTAGATGGATGATGATAGTTTGATTGTTGGGGATAGTAAGTTTGGCCTTGAGGGATTCGCAGGAGTTGGTATTATGATTTGTGAGGAGTCTTGTTGTTAAGCATTTGTTAACAATTATGGCAATTATCCGCCTCTTGATGTGGTACGATCCAATCTTAAGAGTGTAGTTGTCTGGGGTGGCAAGCATAATTGCTGGGCCAGCTGCAGGGTGAAGCCAGGATTCAGTAATGGCTAGGAGATCTATGTTATTATTTTGGATTAAATCGGAGCTCTGTGGCGTGAGCTACCAAGGACCGGGCATTTATTAAAGCGCCTTTTATACCCAGTTGGGTGGGTAGATCGGGTGGCGATTGAACTTTGTCTTTGCCGTTAATAGAGGATGTGGTGTTTCTAAGGTGTCTACAGTTGAGCTGAAGCGGGTGTTGGTTTTGGCCGTTGTTGTCCTTGTGGGTAGCCAGAGTATTCCTTGGGTGTTTAGTGGTGGAGGTATGGGCATTAGTTAGAGGATCGTACATTCTTGGGAGTCTGGCGCAGAGTTTAAGGTTTCTTAGTGGGATGCTGCATGGTTTGGTGGCCATGTTACGGAGCACAGGGGGTACTATGGCCAGTGGTAATTGGTACAGTTGCTGAGGCATATTGAAGTCCTGTAGGGTAATCAAATTGAGTATAGTTCTAAGTAGGGCCGTGTAGAAAGGAGGCAGATACATGGTGGTTGTGGTGTCGTCTAGAGAGCAGGGGGTTGTTGCTGGCCAGAGTAGAGCATGTCAGATAATGCCAAATAAGAGGTGAGCAACAGGTGATCGACTAGCAGGCAGGATACATATAGACATGCATACAATGTAGCTCTGACCTACTGCTAAGGGGCAGACTAAGGTTGGTACTCAAGCAATCTAAATACAATTTTAATGTTTTGTCAGTAAGTATATCAAGTTTTCGGGCAGTCTATTTGCGACTGTGCAAATATGGTTAGAGTCAGCAGGGTCTCACACAGTCTAAATGCTGTATTTCTAGTGAGGTTAGAGGTAGAGCAGATTTTCGGGTAATCTAAATGCAACTTATGCAGATAAGGATAAAATCAACATATTCTCACATAATCTAAATGCAGTATTTCACAAGACATTCTAGGTAAGGCAAGTTTTTGGGCAATCTAGCTGCAACTTTGCAAATATAGGTATTGATCAGCCAAGTTCTTGCACAAACTAATTGCAAATGTACTGATAATCGTATAGAGTGGAGTCGGTTCTTGGGCAGTCTGGGTGCCACTTTACTTCTGTGGGCCGTAGTATGCAGCTATGCCACTATGTTTATGTATGTGGGCTATGCAGTGGCAGGTTGCTAGAGCAGAGCGTCACGGTAGCACATTTCGGTTATTGTGTTAGACGATCGTTCAGACCTGCAAGATAGATCTCTAGTGAAGAGGTAACATTAGATTTAGCAGGAGGTCGGCGGGCAGGATCAGTTAGATGTGCTGGCAGCGGAGGCCATGCACGCACGTTATTGAGCCATGGGCAGAGTCGGGACAGACAGATAGAAGGGGATGTAGTTATACGATATAGTGCTAGTGGTAGTCGGAGTTATGTACGTAAGCAAGGCAGAATCATAGCAGTAGAATAGGCATATGGCAAGGCGGTATCACAGTAATAATGAACATAATACCATTACAGATGCAACGTTGATACGGTAATAGACTGCAAGTGTTACCTTGTGAGGAGGCAATGCATAACGGCCAGGGGGTCTGGCAGACGGCAGTCATGGCACTAAACAGGCAACAAACAGGTGCTGTCCTTGTTCCTTGTGTGAGGTTGGCCGGCTTCGTCTGCCGGTGGCCAATAGGCAGTCTAATAGGCAAGGCGGCCTATCAGGGGTCAGATGTGGATGTTCTGGCCTAGTTAGGCTCTGGTGGCAGGCATCAGAAATCAGGCGGCCATATTGGAGCATTTAAGATACCGCATGTATCTTAATGGCGTTTGTGGTTTTGCAGCAGCGTTTCACCTGTATTCAGACGGCACGGCAGCCTGGTCCTCCTCCAGTAGTAGCGGTTCGTTATATATTGCAGATGCAATATTTAAGGAGGGAATTTTGGACGGGGAAGCGCTACGATCTCAGCGCTTACCTTAATTCCGGGATTAGTGAGGTGGCCTTTGTGCAGGGTGCCCGCTGCTCCTGCAGTGTCGGATCCTGCTCGAGGGAGCTCCTGCTCCTGTGCAGTGCTGGCGAGAAATGTGCAAATGAAAAGGAGACCCTTAAATATCTGGTGTTTTGCTGTGACCTTCGGTCTGTGAGAACAATTCATTTGGGACCTTGGATCATAAAACATCTTTCTCTGTGTGCAGATGAATGGTGGCAGAAAATGTTTAATGGCACGGACATGAAATTGCTAATCCCTTTAACGTTTCTGCTAGCCGAGATCAAAAGTCTGAGATTGGACTCATTATAGAGTAAAGGAATCATAAAGCCCGGTGAGAGGCGGAGAGAGTGAAGTGTGGGGATGGATTTGCCTAAGTTTTGTCTTGTGTTGTGTGATATTTTAAAGGTTTGTTTGTAAACCAATAAAATAAAAACATGTATGTTTGACAAGGGCTTGTTAGCTAAAAAACAACTATGTCTTCAGTTGCCAGGGCTTTTCCTCAGACCGTGGCACGGATGCAGACAAAAAATTGCTTGCTCTCCTGAAGAACCAGACCAACGTGCAGTTTCTTCAGGGTGTTCAACTGCTGTGGGAGTTTCATCCATAATTTGGATACCCTAAGAGAATCTGAGGTACCTAAACACAGGCATTGGAACCTTGTTCATGGGACTTCCCTCTCCAAATGGCATTCAATGTTACCAAAGACGCTTTGGCAGAACCAACAACAATGGCATATTTCGATCCTGCAAGGCTGACCAATCCACTGGTGGATGCCAGTCTGTGTGTTCCTGACCAAACTAATCCTCAATAGTCTCCTGGTGGCCCATGCCATCAGTACAAGTCCTCAAAGACCAGCTACTTGCAAGATTGAAAAAGAAGCCTATGTGGTGCTCTGTGGCTGTAAACATTTCCATGTATAAGACTTTGCCCCTCCATTCCCGGTTCAGTATCATAATGGACCAGAAGCCCCACCCACCTGCCTACCTTCAAAAGATCAACACCTTGCTCTCTTGTGCGCATAGAAAAGTATATCCTCTAGTTGCAGGGCTATCAATTGGACCTAATTGTGGTGTATATATATATATATATATACACATCTATCTCTGAGGCTTGTGGAATCTGCTTAGATCACATGCTGTGCATAGGCCGACATCTAGTGGAAGCTGCGGAGTATTAGTTTTTTGAAACTCGAAAATGGGCGTCGACACAGGGCGTGCCAGTAATACTATCCCTAGTGTGACGTCCACTGTACCCATGATCCCTCGCGCGTCTAGGACCCTCAGATTGTTTTTTTTCCGCCATGCTGGTCGGAAGCACTGAGCGGAGTTCCCTGACTTAGTCAGATTTTGCAAATATTGTTATATATTTCCCCGTTTATTCCACCTATACATCGAGTCTCCGAACATCGACACTCAACGCCGGATCGGAGAAAATTCAACCGTCGGACTACAGCGACGGATTTGGGCCTCGGAAGGCCTCTGGACTCTGCCCTGCAAGTAGGGAGAGTGGGAGGTGGCACATATCCTACACTCTGATTAATATAGGTACATTACTTATATTCCTACACTCCCAGCCCGCTCCCAGCGGGTGCGTATGGAGGGTACCCCCTTTCAATTTTGCCCCAAGTGCAACCGCAAGTATCCTTGGGTTGACAGACACGCCACGTGTAACCTCTGCTTGCCGAGGGACCACCCTGAGGCGAATTGCAGAGCGTGCAGTCGGTTTAAACCGAAGACCCTTAAGGACCGTTCGACAAAGCGTTGGGCCCACCACGCCAGGCGACAAGAGGCCATGGCCGCGGAGGGTGCCTTCAATGATGGCAGTGACGCCGTACTTTCGGACGGCGAGGGCAATGTGGCGTCGATGGACAGCCAAGCGCAAGTCCCTGACCTCGGAAGGTCGTCCGGCAGGGCAGCTATGGGGAAGACCCATGGCGACACGAGCGCTACCCACACCACTTCCAGCAAACAAAAGTCCAACCGAGACTCGACGCGCACGGTGTCCTCTTCGCGTTCGAGATCGCCTCATGTCACCAAGCAACCCTCCACTGTTGCTAAAAGTGCCTCGCTCCCCTCAGTGACTGAGGTTCGGTCGTCGGAGGACGACGCTGACCTCTACCCCCAAGCCGCACTCCAGGAGTCGGCGTCTGCAGGCAGCGGTAAGGCTGCTACCGAATTCCTTACACTCTCTAGAGACACGGACTCTACCCCCGAATTTCGACGGCAGGCATCGAAAAGCTCTGATAGAGCCCAAAAGTCGGGGAAGCACTCTTCCACCCATGGGGAAGGGGGGAAAACAACGAAGTAAGCAGTCCCAGCCTACTTCCACTCCTAAACTACATTCTACTCCACCTAAACAGACAAACAAGTCTCAGTGCCCTGTCCCTAAGGCCCCTGTTCAGACCAGTAGGTCTAGTCAGGATAAAACGGGGAAAGCACTCCAGGAAAGAGTTATTCCCAGTTCAAGGGAATGGTCCAGTGATGACATAGACAGAGTAATGTCAAGGATGTCATCATTGGCAGATTTCTATGCCAAGAACCCGGAACACTTTCTCTTATACCCCAGAAGGGTCAACTCCCTCACGCTCAAAGGATCCAATACCCCCAAGTAGGAAGTCCCGGGGTGAAGCACCAACTCAATCTTCAGACCCCTTCTATATACAGCCCTATTCTCAATACCAGGAAGATCCATCCTTTGTTGAGGATCCAGACGTGGGCATGTTCGAAGAACAAACTGGGACCGGCTATTATTATTATTATTATTATTATTATTATTATTATTATTATTATTATTAGGAGGAGGAGGAGGATGAGGAGGAGGAGGAGGAGGAGGAGGAGGAGGAGGAGGAGGAGGAGGAGGAGGAGGAGGAGGAGGAGGAGGAGGAGGAGGAGGAGGAGGAGGAGGAGGAGGAAGAGACATACAGGGTAGATTCCCTGGTAGAGAAAGAGCCCTCGGTTACCGACTCCCCTGTCGACAACCAACCTCTCCTGAATGAGGTCCTGTCCAGAGCGGCACAGCACTTCCACATTGACACCCAGGGTGCTCAGGAAGAGAGGGACTTTGCAGAGGAACTGGTGGGAGAAAGGAGACCTGTTGCTCAGGCCATCCCTATCCTTAAGTCAATACAAAGGAGGATAGACCCTTTCCTTGTTAACCCCAATCTCACTAGGGCAGTAAACCCCAGAATTGAAAAGCTTTTCAGGGCAGCCCAATCTGACCCACTATACATAAGGGGACATCTCAAACCGGACTCCCTGGTTGTTACAAACACCCGTAAGAGGGCGGGAACACCCTTGTCATCATCCGAAGCTCCCCCCGACAAGGAGAGCAAGAAGATTTATGGCTTGGGCAGGAAAGTAGCCTCCACTTCCGCCTACCAGGCAAGGATTGCAAACTCCACCACCGTGCTGGCTAGTTACAACTGCCAACAATGGGAAGAAGTCGCGGCTCTCATACACTCTGCCCCAGAACCCTCAAAGAGCCAATTGGCACGTGTTTTGGCAGAAGGGAGAGCCGTGCCAGGTTGCATTTTAAAATCTACCTTTGATGCCGCGGATAACTCCGGCAGATTAATTGCTGAAAGCAGGGTCATCAAGAGGCATGCTTGGCTACGGCAGTCTGGTTTCAAGGCCGAGACCCAAGCATCATTGATAGATAAGCCAGTGGAGCCTGACCTATTGTTTGGAAAGGCGGTCGAGGACGCGCTGAAGAATGCCAAGGACGAGTACGAGACACTCAAGTCCCTAGGGCAACTAACCAACAAACCCCCTAACCAGAGAGGGAATGGCAATTTTCGTCGGCCTCGCGGACAAAACTCCCAAAGAGGCTCAAACTATTCCCAAGGCCAGGGTACTACTTGGAACACTAACCAGCAGTCTACCCAGAGTTATGGCAGGGGTAACAAAAGAGATCGTGGTAGAGGCAGTCCCAATAAAGGAGGGGGCACGCCTCCACCAAAACAGTGACGCTCCGTTCAGGGTCCCTTCTCACGCATTCCCCAGCAGGGGGACGCATTTCCATCTTCACCCAAGCTTGGGAAGGGATCACATCAGACAGATGGGTGCTGTCCAGTGTCCACAGGATACTGCATAGAACTCCTAGAGCATCACCGAAACCACCCTTCATGACAAAGAATACACTCCTTAGACCACCAGAAGATCCTACTTGAAGAGATCGAAATTCTTCTCGCAAAGGACGCGATGGAACTCGTCCCGGGACACCAGGTAAACAAGGGTATTTATTCAACTTACTTCCTTGTGCCAAAAAAAGACTTGACAATGTGCCCAGTATTGGACTTGTGGCCTGCAAAAAAGTATGTCAAGCCCCAAAGATTTCGCATGACTACTCTCCAAGAGGTAATTCCCCTCCTAAAAAGGGGGATTACATGGCAACATTGGATATGAAAGATGCCTATTTTCATATTTCCATGTTCCCAGCGCACAGAAAATATCTGCGCTTCAAGGTGGACAGTCAGCACTACCAGTTCAAGGTACTGCCCTTCGGGATAGCCTCGACTCCAAGGGCATTCACCAAGGTACTGGCGGTGGCGGCGGCACACCTATGCATGGAGGCAATCCCAGTGTACCCTTATCTGGACGACTGGCTCATCACGGGGGAGACCCCAGTTATTTGCAGGACAAACATTCAAAGAACTATCGACCTCCTCTTCGAATTGGGCTTCTCCATAAACGAGAAAAAATGAAGTCTGGTGCCCAGCACCTCCAAGCAGTTCCTAGGAGCTGTTCTAAATATTCAAAAGGGGTTGGCTTTTCCTTCAGAGGAAAGAATTCGGAATATACTACTGCAAATTCTGCAATATCAAACCGGTCGCCAGATAACAGTACGCAAAGCGTTTGCTGGGCATGATGGAGTCATGTATTTACCTGGTCCCCCACGCGCGCCTGCGCATGCGTCCCATGCAAAAATGGTTGGTGAAACTGTGGTCTCGGGCAAGTGGTCAGTGGGACGATCTAGTGGTCGTTTCGCCAACACTTGTACAAAGTCTCCACTGGTGAACAAGAGACAATCTATCCAAGGGGAAACCCTTTTACGATCCCGAGGCGCTAGTCACGCCTGACAGGATGGGGAGCTCACCATCTCCACCACACAGCTCAAGGTCTCTGGTCCCACACAGTGGCCAAGAATCACATCAACTTGCTAGAGCTTCTGGCAGTTTTCAGAGCACTTCAAGCGTTCAAGCCCCACCTACTGAACCTGTCGGTGCAGATCTGAACCGACAGCATGACAGCCATGTTCTACATGAACAAGCAAGGAGGGACTTGTTCGCCAAATCTGTCCAGAATTGCCCAGGAAATTTGGATATGGGCACTCAGACGGAACATCTTTCTGTCATCTCAACATGTTTTAGGGGATCTCAATTCTCTAGTGGACGCTTTGAGCAGAGATCCCCTTCTGGAGGAACACGAATGGTGTCTACACAGAGATATCGTAGAAGATCTCTTCTCTCAGTGGGGTTTCCCCACTATAGACCTATTTGCCACAAGCGAAAACAGACAGTGCCCAGGATTTGCATCCAGGTTTCCCCAACCAGACTCCCTGGGGAACGCCCTGTGGATGAAATGGTCAGGGATGTTTGCGTACGCTTTTCCACCAACTCCTCATCAGGAAGGTGGTGAACAAGATGAACAGAGAGTCGATGACGCTCGTCCTAGTTGCTCCCATGTGGGCGAGACAACCGTGGGTCCACAACTACGCAGACTTTCGGTGTGCGATCCCATCAAACTCCCGGGCTGGTACAATCTTTTGTCCCAGCACCAAGGTCAGAAGGTGCATCCTCTACCCAACTCCATGAACCTAGCAGCATGGCTCCTGAGGTCATAGAGTTTGGACATCTCAATTTACCACAGAGATGTATGGACATCCTAAAAGAGTCTAGGAAACCGAACACGAGGCATTGCTACTTCGACAAATGGAAGAGATTTGTTATCTGGTGCCAGAATAAACAAATCAACCCAGTTGATTGCACTCCTTCCACAATCGTGACATACATGCTCTGCCTGCTGGACGCAGGTTTGGTTTTCAACTCACTAAAGGTACACCTGGCAGCACTGTGAGTATACACCACCTCACATAGCAAGGTGTCGTGGTGGAAGGTACCCGTGGTTAAAGCCTTCATGGACGGAGTAAAGAGACTTCATCCCCCTATATCTAACCCACCACCAAGATGGGACCTGAACGTGGTGCTATCTAAATTCATGGGCCCCCCATTCGAGCCCATGCATAAGACAAGTCTCAAACACCTGACCTATAAGACTGCCTTCTTAGTAGCCATTACATCCATAAGAAGGGTCAGTGAAATTCAGGCTCCGTCAGTGCAGGATCCTTTCATTACTATTCATAAGGATAAGCTGGTTTTACGGACACACCCTAGGTTCTCACCTAAGTTTATTTCTAAATTCCATGTAAACCAGTCCATCGAGCTTCCGGCTTTCTTCCAAAACCCACAAAGCTCGGCTGAGGTTAAACTACACACCCTGGATGTGCGTAGGGCGGTCCTTTACTACGTAAACAAGACCAGACCGCTTAGGAAAACAGATCAACTGTTTGTCTCCGTAGCCACAGGCAAAGCGGGAGATCGCGTCTCTAAGGGTGCCATCTCCAAGTGGATTGTCAACTGTATCCAGTTGTGCTACTCTTTCTGACAAAACTTTGCCTTTTACGCCCAGAGCCCACTCGACAAGAGGCATTGGGGCCACTCTGGCTTTCATTGCAAATGTTCCCCTTGACACCATTTGCAAAGCAGCTACTTGGAGCTCTATTCGCACTTTTACTCAGCACTACTGCATTGACACCCATTCCAAGACAGATACTGAAGTGGGACAAGCGGTTCTAAGACATTTATTTGCTCATGACCCTTCTCAAATCCCACCTCCTAACACTGCTCGCTCATCTATGCACAGCATGTGATCTAAGCAGATTCCACAAGCCTCAGAAGGGATACATTACTCACCGTAATCATATTTCTGATGCTTGTATCTGCTTAGATTCACATGCGACCCACCTTTCCTCCCCTCTGAGAGAAGGCGCATGGATGCTTGTAGTCTTATCTTATCTATCTTCTATCTGCTTGGATCATCTGTACTCGCACTACTCCTCATGTCAGGAAAAATACAATCTGAGGGTCCTAGACGCGTGAGGGATCATGGGTACAGTGGACGTCACACTAGGGGTAGTATTACTGGCACGCCCTGTGTTGACGCCCATTTTCGAGTTTCGAAAAACAAACGCAGCTTCCACTAGATAGTCGGCCTATGACAGCATGTGAACCTAAGCAGATATATATATATATATATATATATATATATATATATATATATATATATATATTACAAACTTAGCTAGAAAGCAATGGAGTGCTGTACAGGGAAGGGAGTGGAGCATAGGGAACACCAGCCACAGACCACTCTGCTGACTTCTTGTCAAGGCATTTCCAAGCTGCCACAAAGTTGGAAAAGGGAACATGCCCCCCTCCAAGACACTGCTTCTGGAAGAAGTTGCAATGGCACCCAAAAATGATGAATGCATCTCGTGCTTCAAAAGTGCACTTGCCAGTGGCAGGTGGAATGGGTCTCTAGATGCACATCACCATCCAACAAAAGAAGCATGCAGTGCTCTCGTGAGCCTCTCCATGATTTACACAGAACTGTGCATGACACTGGAAGGATCACTGCATTGGGACTCCTGCATAGTAATCCCACACTAGTTGACCAGCGAGTAATATGCTCTGTGCGTTCCTGCCACAAAGACCCGAGCAAATCAATGGCTCGCCTGACAACGAAAGTATGGTTTCCAAGGATGGAACAGATGCAATACATCTACAAAGTTGGCCCATTCCAAGCCACTGGAGTGCAATACAAGAATCCCCAATAAAATCGATAGATCATGGTTCCAAACAATGGAAATGGTAACGTGCTGGATGGCCAGTGTCCTGTGATGCTGCATGCACGTGGGCCTGACCCATTGCAACACATTCATGCAATGACTGGGTGACGTCACAGCAACAATGTCAGTTTCAGAGTTCCATCTAGTTATTTACAGAGGTTGAGTTTAGGGAGTTGTTTCACTGGGCGAAGTAGGGAATCCCTACGACCGGGTCCACTACTGCTGTTCCTGGAGTTAAGGGTAACGTCTTTGTGTAGATGGGGTATGCAGCTAGACAAAGTGATGGTAACATTAGCCAGGTACAGTGGTGCCCTTGCAAGGATTATAAGGGAAATAGTGCAGTCCGTGTTTCACTGGAGGCCTATAAAGCACAAGTGCGACAAGCTCCAATTTAAGTGCCAGAGTTATGGGGACAGGAAGCTATTAGTTCCCTATCCATTGTTCAAAACTAGTATCTCAAGAACATTCTGAGGCTACCATCCTCTGCGCCAAATTTATCTGTACTACTGGAAACAGGAATCCAGAGTATGGAACACATTTGTCATGTATGGCCTTTCTACTATTCTCTTCAGCTTTGGTCAAACTGCACCCTATTACAGTATAAAGATACCCTGATGGATGTAATTAACCAAGCAGCTGACCTCTCTTTACCATGGGTTAGACATGTCAAGGAAATGTTGAGTGACCTGGGCTTTGGGGAGTATTGGTTTAATCCAAGTATCATAGCCAATAAATCCAAAGCAGCGAGTAAGGCAGCAGCCTTGGACAAGGCCTTGCGAGACAATTGCCTCAGGCTCGACGGCCTTGACACGGTATTATAGCATAATGGCAACTGAGGGTTACGAAGAAAACCTGGATTATGTAAATCCGAAACATGAAAGATCGCTGTTCATCATGCTGTGCATAGGTATTTTGCCAACTGCAAGTTTTCGCCACAAATGGAGCAGAAACTTATCTGCGATGTGTCCGTTGTGTGGCAACACAAATGCGAATATGGTACACTTTATGGTGATATGTCAGTGAGACAACGTTGCCTAAAGCTGTTATTCCTGGTATGAGGTTGCCAGTCAACGTATAAGGCTATGATAGTCTCCTACAGTGCTAGTGACACCCTTGCAGTGTATGCCACCTGCAAATATCCTGTCTGGGCTTGGAGACTAAGACGGAAAGATACATTGACACAATGATAAAGATGATGGCTGTAGTGATTGTTGTTGCTCGTGAACATGTTGTCACGTGATCATCTTCCCTTTGTTATTGTTCAGGGAGTGATGTTCGCGTGACATCAGTGACAGTTGGAGATGCGAGCATAGGGGGAGACTTTCCCGGCGGGCCCCTTATGTAATAAACATATACGTTTTTGTAAACTCACCGCCTGCGCCAATTCTTTATAATGGCGACTAGGTAATATCCAGGTGGGCCCGCAACAGAGAGGAGCTGCATCGCAGGACGGACGCGTGCCTGCACCCTGTATGGTTGGCCACCAGCAGGCTCTGGAGTCTCCCGTTCTTCCGGCGGGGGTGCTGGAGAATGCGCAGTAAGCCGTGCCGCCTAAGGGATCGGAGGGCTGCCCGTCCCTACGGACATAGACTCGAAGGCAGCCGCTTTCCCCGCTTTGTCCAAGCAAGGAGTTAAGGTGAGGAGGGGCGAAGGGAGAGCGGAGGAGGAAGGAAATACATTAAACAAGTCCTAGGGGGGGGGCGGTCCACTCAAATACATCGGGATAGCAAGAGCTTACTCTGTGTCGGGCTGGTTCCTTGATTCAGTGAACAGCCCACGAAAAAGAAAAAACAAGCCCCACCGCCAGCCAGCCCGGAAAATAAACAGACCTAATACACGACACTAAGGGAGTGTCACAAATGTCTGATCTTCAATGCACAAGCAAAAAGGGAATTTAAAGACACTAAGGGGAAATCCCAAAAGTCAAGTCTCCAGGCAGAAGTGAATGAATAAGAGCACTCCCAATAAATACTGACTTTATAGTAATTGTGCAAACGTGAAAACTCAGTCAAGGCATTTACAATAGTGATTTAAAAGTTTGAATATGGCTGCAGCTAGTATGGCACCGCCCCCACCTTTCCTCTCTGAGCCAGTGGCTCCCCCTATAAGGTGGGACAGATGGAAGAAAATATTTGATACTTACCTGGTGGCAATTGGTGGGGACAAGTTTGCTGTAACGAGAAAAGAAGCCATACTCCTGCACAATTTAGGCATGGAGGGTCGTAGTGTCTATTTCGGATTGCCTCAACCTCCGCAAGGTGGTCTAGGAGAGGTAGACCAATATACTCTGGCTGAAAGAAAATTAGAAATTTAAGAAAGACTGCTGACCAAGGATGTGTCTCTGAAGGTAGCAGTGGAGATTGCGAGAGGCATGGAACAGACTCACAAGTACATGTCCACCATGAAGGGCGATAAAGAAGAGGGTGAAGTGGCAGCAGTGAGTGGATTTAAGAAAATGAACGTGAACAAAGAGGTTAAATGCTATAAATATGGTAGCAATCGCCACATTTCCACAAGTGTATTTTGTCCTGCAATAAACATATTTTGTTTGAAATGCAAGAAGGGACATTTTGCTAGTGTCTGTAGAGAGTCAGGACAAGTACAAAATATTGAGACCGGAGCAACCAGAACAGGAAGAAAGCCAAGCCATCATCCAAGGGTCTCAGACCAAACATGGCTAGAAATATCGGAGATCGCCAACAAGAAGTGCGTCGACCGATGTGTTCCTGATCAATGGCAGAGTAGTGACATTGAAGGTAGATAGTTGTTCGCCTTGGACTTTGATGTCTAGAAGAACATATGAAAGCTGTTTGCTAGACAAACTCGGCGAGTTAAAGGAAACATGATAGAACCCTATGCTTACGGCAACGTAAAGATCAAGGTATTAGGGAAATTTCAAGCAACTATCAAGTACAAGGGTAGAAGCTGCGACTCTGAGGTATGTGACACAAGAAGGATCATCCCTGTTAAGGTGGAGTGAGCAACGCAAACTGGGAATCAGGATTCAAGCAAGTGCGGAGGAACCAGTCTCAGTTGTAGAAATTAAAGACAAATGGGAGAAAGAGTTCCCAATGGTGTTTCAAAAAGATTTAGGGATGCTTAAGGGTTTTGAACACAAGATTCGGTTGAAAGCAGGAGCAATTCCAAAAGTGCACAAATTGTGGCCAATACCTCATGACTTAAGGGGGAAATTAAAGATGGAAATCGAGACATTAATGCAGAAAGGAATTATAGAAGAGAGTGAAAGCTCTGAATGGTTGTCGCCAGTAGTGGTAGCGGCAAAACCGAATGGGGACATAAGACTTTGTGTGGATATGAGACATCAATAGGAACATTCTCGTAGACAAGCATCCTTTGCCAATAATTGGTGATGAGTTGTCCACGCTCAAGGATTCCAAAGTGTTCTCAGTGATTGATCTTTCTCAAGCCTATCACCAGATTCCACTGAAGGAGGATTGCCAGCATCTCATGGCATTCATAACGTCTTTTGGTACCTTTTAAGAATTGCAGGATGCCGTTTGGCCTTGCCTCGGCGGTGGCAGTGTTTCAAAGGGTGATGGACACTGTTATGGAGGGAGTGAAAAATATTGTAGTATTCCAAGATGACATGCTTATCTATGCAAGTTCCGTGGCAGAACATTGTGATTTTTAAGACAGGTGCTGAGCAGATTGTCTGAGGCTGGGTTGAAAGTGAGAAGAGATAAATTCAAGATAGTGGTGGAACGAGTGGAATACCTAGGACATGAGATTGATGAGTTTGGTGTGAGACCGAAAAGCTGTTTAGTGAAAGCAGTAAAGGAGGCTCCTATACCGACAGATAAAGATCAAGTGAGATCTTTCTTTGGTCTTGCCGAATATTACCATTGATTTGTAAAAGACTTTGCTATGGTGTCCACTTCTATAAGAATGATTCTCAGAAAAGGGTCCAAGTTTGATTAGACTCCAGAGTGTGAAATAGCTTTTGAAAATATTAAAGGAGCAATCAGTAAAGCACCCTCAATTGGATGGTTTGATCCAAGGGATAAAACAGTTTTGGTAGTGGATGCTAGCATGTTGGGGTTAGGAGCAGCCTACGGCAATATGAAAATAAAAACAAGGAAAGAGTTATTGCATTTGCATCGAGGGCTTTGAGAGGAGTGGAGAACAATTACTCAGTTATTGAGAGAGAAACATTAGCCATGTTCTGGGCCACGATACACTTTAAATATTTTTTGTGGGATAGGCGATTTGTTATTCGCTCAGATCATAAACCACTAGTGCAGTTGTTTGAGAGTGGAAGGTGGGCTTGGAATTCACCTAGGATAAGTCGATGGGCTTTAGGTTTACAAGGATATAACTTTGATTTGAGTTTTCTGCCTGGAAAAAAATGTAGTGGCGGATTGCCTCTCCAGGATACCTCAGTGAAACCGAAATCACTAAAGATATGGAAATGGATGAATCAGTAGTGGCAGAAGTGGAAGGTGCTGTGAGTCAGGAGAAGTGGGTGCAAGAAGAGAATGCTGATGAAGAACTTAAGTTGATTAAGGAGTGGACAGTGAAGGGGTAGCCCCATAAAAAAAATCTGGATAGGAAGTTTGACATATGGTGGGAGGTGAAGGAGGAGTTAAACATGTACAAGGACAGACTCAGGAGAGGGAGGTGAGTGATTCCTCCAGAATCGATTAGACCATGTTTAATTGAGCTGGCCCATGAGGGACACCCAGGGGAGGAAGCTATGAAGAGAAAACTCTGTCAGAGCTATTGGTGGCCACGCATTGACAAAATGGCTGAAAGATGGGTGAAAGATTGTATGGCCTGTCAAAGTAGTGACAAAACGAAAGTAGTGCGGGAAACTCCTTTTAGTTCCCAATGTGGTTCCAGATCAGCCATGGTCCAAAGTAGCTGTGGACATCATGGGCCCCATCATGGGTTTGGGAAGTGGTTTGAGGTCTTTTTGTTCTTGTTCCATTTCATTCGAAATGGATCGAATGGGAAGCAGTCAGGTTATCACGGCGAGAGAACTGATTGTTTCTGGAGAAAATATTTCTTAGAGAGGCCGTGCCCACTGAGCTTGTCTCGGATAATGGGGTACAATTTGTGTCGGAAGCAATGAAGAAGTTCCTTAATAGTTATGGTACAAGACATATCAAAACAGAGTTGTACCACCCAAGGGCCAATGGCTTAGTGGAGAGGGTGAACCGATGGTTAAAAGAGGGTTTGCAACTGGCTATGGAGGCGAGGCAGCCATGGAGAGAGATATTAAATATGTTGACATGGAATTATGTAACTACCCCGCATTCGGTGATTAGAGTGTCGCTTTTCGCGTCACTTAAGGGTAGGGAACCAGGGACCAAATTGTGTCCAGGATGGTTGGGGATGGCCAGAGTGGTACAAGTAGATAGAGAGCAAATTATGCTCGCGAAACTCATCAGCGAGAGCCAGGAAAAGAGTAAAGAATGTTTTGCTACTCGCGAAAAGGCAATGGAGCGTGAGTGGAAAGTTGGAGAAATGGTGTACGTCAAGAATCCTAGGTTGGTAAACAAGTGTTTGGAAAGTAGGTATAAGGGACCAAAAAGGATAAGTGCAATAAGGCGAAGTGTGGTCATTTTGGAAGTAGGAGAAGTGTGGTCCAAAGGGAGAATTGCCAAAGCTTATGGAGTGAATGAAGGAGTGGAGAATTGACTAGAAGTAGTGGTAGGAGTGAGAGCGAGTGTGAAAGTGACAGAGGTGATAAGTTCAAGTGTCTTCAAAGGACAAGGTCCAAACCTGCTTGGATGAGAGACTGTCTTAATATTTATCATCATTCATGTAATACTCAGATGTTTGAGTTCCTTTGTATTTTGCTAGAATTTCATTCAGGAATTGTTTAATTTATATAATGTGTCTGTATATATATACAAAATATTTATATAATGTGAAACAATATAAGAAGTCTTATATTGTTTCACATTATATAAATATTTCGAGTTATTTTGTGTTGATTCTCCTAAGGGGGAAGATGTGTAGTGATTGTTGATCGTGAACATGTCGTCACGCGAACATCTTCCCTTCGTCATTGTTCAGGGAGTGATGTTCGTGTGACGGCAGTGACAGTTGGAGATGCGAGCATAGGTGGAGACTTTGCCGGCGGGCCCCTTATGTAATAAAGTTATACGTTTTCGTAAAATCACTGCCTGCGCCAATTCTTTATAATGGCTCATACGGTGTGCAGTCATAATGTCGATTGCAAAAAAGTCGAAAATAAAAATGACGAAAAAAAAAATAGAATGTTTTTTTTTTTTTTTTTTTTTTTTAGTATATTTTTTTGGGTTTGGGTAGTAAAAATAAACGGGGGTTTGGGGGAAACCCCCCCCCCCATTAAAAAAAAATACATTCGAATTTTTTTTTTTGACATTTTTGTATTCGACTTTTTTGAATTCGACATTATCACTATGAACCGGCTCATACATTTTATAACTTGTTTTATTGATTAATCATCTTAGTGAACCGTTTTTATTGTCCATTCAATGACGACCTTTTTATTCAACTTCTGTGCATTGTTTTAATGTGCTGTGGTAATTGTTGCTTTTATGATCTTTTTCTGTCGAAATAAAGCGTTATGAAATTAAATGTAAGAATAAACCTCCAACTCTGGAGAGGAGCAGCTGGGGGGTATGGGGCACAATATAGGTGCAGGGAAACACTGGGAAAAAACTAAGTTGGGGTCACAAAAGGGAAAGGCACAGAAAACAAGATGTTGGGCAACTGTCTTGGTATGTGGTGTGCATCTGCAGTGCTGTGTAAGGATTATATGTCTGGCTGTGACCGTCTTCAGGTTTCTGTGAGAGAAATGTGTAGAGGTGTGCACCACTCGCCCTATTTTATAATTCGTCAAAGTGCAATGTAAACCTCAGTTTTATACATCCTTAATTTATTAAGGAACAATGTGCACTGTAGTGGGAAAAACGCGAGTCTGGGTATAACATTGAAAAATGAATACCACTGCAAATGTGAAAAGCCTCACTGCACAGGGAAGGTTTGAAAAAGCATATCCCTTCCTTCTCTGTGTGCCTTTTTGAAGTTATCCTTTTGGAATTTTACAATAGCATTACTGTTTTTTACCATAGGTTCCGCGTATTACATTTGGACACGTTACGCATTACATGTAAAATATTGGTTAAACATAGCCATGGCTATGCCCTTTCTCAGTGAGGGAAAACTGCTTCCCATTGTTTGAGCTGGTCGGTTTAGTTTTCCATGTAGCTGCCTTGCAGGATGGAACTACTTGCATACCTTTTCCTGCAACCAATGGAGTTTAAAGTCTCAGAATCCCCTGTCTTTTTTTGCCATGTAAAAGTGATGTCCAGCTCTGTGTGTTTTTTCCTTTGTTGCTCATGTATTGTCGGACGACGAAATGATGGAGGTCTGTAGGACTTTGCAAGTTAATGGAACTGCCATCTTATTTTCAATTAGTCCAATAAAAGGTATCGCAACCTGGATTTTGCTTGATTTCAAAAGTGGACTAACTGCGCCAAACCCTTTCTCTCCACAAGGAACAATGGGGGAAAGAGGCGAAAGCTTTGATGGACATCTGTGCGAGTAACAGCAGACATTAAAAAAATGTGAGGCAAACCTTGGGGAATGCAAATGTCTACTAAGGCGCTCGTGCCGATTCACTTCTGCTGCCGGAACCATAGTTGGATGGACTTGGAATCATGATGTGCTTCAGATTTCCAAATCGCAACATTATTCGTTTTTGAGTGAATATTTGCATTTTTACATTAATTTTGTGATTTGGTTCCGTGGTAAAACAAAGACTACAAATGTTTGTGGGAGGTTAGAGATCAAGGCAGTGTTTTCATTTCAGCTATAGGTGGCCCAGGTGAACATTTAAAAAAAAAGTGGAATTTAATGGAGGCTTATATTTCGGGCAAAAAAAAGATGGAAGTATTTTTTAATTATTTAGGTTATCAAAAGGTAGTGCAGCTTTATAAAATTAATGTATTTATACCTGGCAAGTAGTTCCTCGTAGACCACAGCAGCATTAATGCTCTTTTGGGGAACAGAAGAATTGTATTTAAAAAAAAATATTATTCAGGGCCCTTTTGGGAGGGAAGACCTTCAAGATACTGTGGAATTTATTTTATTGTATTGGATATTTGTAAGGCGCCTATACAACATATGGTGTTTCAAGGCGTCACAAGACAAAAAGGAGTGGGGAACAAGGGAGAAAGATACAATAATGGTCCTACCAGGTCTTGTGACATTCGGATCGTGCAAGTGCAGAACAAGAAGTGCGAGAGAGGGGGGGGGGGAATAAGGGGGTAAGTGTTGATCTGTGCAAAAACAAAGTGCTTAGGGGGGGAGGGAAATGGGTGAGGATGAAGTGCAAGTGCTAACTGGAGGCCAAAGGGCAAGTGCCAGGGAATGCAGGCATGAGAGAGGAGAAAGGGGAGGGAAGCTTGAAGGGAGAGCTAGGTGTCATCTGCATAACACTGGCAGTGAGGAGAGAAGGAAGAGATCAAGTGGGCAAGGTAGATGTTCAAAAGCCACGGCAAGAGGATAGAGCCTTGAGGGACGCCACAGGTGGAGAGTGTGATGGGGGAGAAAAAAGGGCCCAGTTGAACCATGGAAGGTCGATTGGAGAGGAAGGTGGTAAACCAGTCCAGTGCCAGGCCTCTGATGCCAGGGGTGTCACAGAGCCGATTTGTCAGGGTGGCATGAGTGACCATGTCGAAGGCGGAGGAAAGATCCAGGAGGATTTGAACCGAAGAAGAGTTAGTCAAGATTGGAGAGCAAGTCATCATGGGTGTTTAGTAGAGCGGTTTCTGTGACTCTGGCAGCTCCGAAGTCAGACTGGTGGTAGTGGAGAAGGCCAACAGATTTGGTATGTTGGGTCATTTGGGAGATGGCAAGCTTCTCCAGGAGTTTGGCCAGGAATCGGGTTATTGAGATGGGAGGGATAGCAGGGCAGGAATGGTCCAAAGAGGGCTTTTTAAGGAGGGGATGCACAAGGGAGTGCTTGAGGGGTAGAAGGAAGGAGCTGGTGGAAAAAGAGTAGCTACAGAAATCAGCCAGGGAAGGCACAAGGGAGGCAATGTTGTCCTTGATAGTAAAGGACTAGTCTAGAGACCTCTTACGGTGCAATGTGAGAGGAGGAGGAGGAGGAGGAGGAGGAGGAGAGAAGTAGGGAAGTGGAGAGGGGGGTGGTCAAGGGAGACATGACCGCTGGGAAGGGAGGCGGTAGGTGAGTAGAGGAGAGCGAGGACAGAATGCCCTGGGTTTTGGAAAGGAAGTCTGAGGCCAGAGAGATACGGAGTGTCAGGGTTGGCAAGGGAAATGTTTTCCATTTTTCTTTGTCTTCTAAATCTCCTCGAATGGGTGTACACATTGCTGTTTCTCATGACCGAAATTGAATTCTAATCAAAGAATCTGGGATTAGAAAACCTTGTCAGAAAGTTAGCTACCTGCTGTTTTGTTGCAAGTGACTTTACACCAGCAAGGAGCATATACTTAATACCATAACCTATTGGGAGTTATGAATTCAAGATGCTCCAAGTACATAGACCAAGTTGAATGCCCTCCTGTCTGTGGAAGTGAAAATGTTAATGCACAAACCGGTAAAAGAAAAACCAGGCATGGCAAAGGAACGTTGTCGGAATGATCTTGTGTTTCATGCTGTAGAGAAATCTGAGGTGGGCTGGGCCATGAGGCAATCGACTTTTCAAACATGGGGTCCCATTAATATTCACGAACATGTGAAGAAGGGTCCTGAAACATGTTCCTAACGGTAAAGGAAAAAACATAATAAAATCGATACACATTCCTTCATTCGTCTCAATGTTTATTTTGATTACTGTTGCCGCTAATGAACACTTAAGTGACAATCACAGCTATGGTGTCGTCATTAAACGAGGACAAGAAAAAAAACGATACTTGGGCATGCTTGTGAAAACCTCAAAGGCAGCAGGGTAAGTTTTTCTTTGTTATATGTGAGACTGGTCAGTAGTTGGAACACTGTGGAGCTACAGAAACCCTTTTCATGTCGATCAATTTTTTGTTTTGTTTCGCTATACAGCTTTAATTTGACTTGGAATTGTTTTTAGTGAAGGTAAGATCATGTTAGCCATTGTTCTATTCAGTCAGGTTTCCTTCCTGCCTCCTCCGCCACCTTGCTGGCTGCTTTGTTGTATGTGATAAACTTGGGTTGGAGGAAATCCTAGCGAGACAGCAATGTTGTCTAGATTGGCTCTCCTGGATTCCCTGGCTTTTGAGGAGTGTCCTATCTTTCTGAAGGAATCCCATTAGGAGGCTGTAGGAAAGAAATGTAGCTTTTCCAATAACCTGCTAGTCTCTGGCACTACTGTTGGCTTATGTTTTTCATATGTTTCTGCATCAGAATTAATTTGAAGGTCTCGGTCAGTAGCTCGAATATTAGGTAGGCGTTTTTTAGTTCTTACGCAGCACAGTTAGCGTTGCTTGTTGTAATTCCTGGTGAACGAATAACCATTGAAGAAATAATAGTCGAAATTCGCTTGGAGTTCCATTTTGACAGCAGGATGTTTTTTTACCCTGTTCCGACTGTGGCCCGTCAACCTCTGGGCTTTGTGCGTTGCTATTAATGTAAAAATAAATGAACACAACTTAAACATTGTACTGACATAAGTTTAGCAGATTTAAATAAAAAGGTTTTAAGGCCATTCGCCCTTGGTGGTTTGCCGGTTTGCAATCCCCCTATTTTCTCTTTCCCGTAGCCTTCCCAGATCCCCGGTACACCTCCAACTGTAATCGCTGCTAGAGGCACCTTATGGAAATTCAAAATTTGTGTATATGGTGCCATTGGTTGTCCTTGCAAAGGTGCCTGGAAAAGGTCCAAAATGCTGTCCTGGTTTACTATTTTTTCATCCTCAGTTATTGTAGAGGGTACCCAATATCATGGGGCGTTGTTTAATTCTGTAGACCTGGAGCTTGGAAGTAATCACCAGATTGCCAGAATGAGTATCCCAGCTGGAAGAGAGAATCTTCTGCTCTTTCTGTATATTTTGTTCATTCTTTTCTTTAAGTAGTTAATGAAGATTTTCTTCTCTGGATTAACTTGATATTTCTGAGTAATTTTTCGTAGGTTTTTTCAGTTCCTAATTTTGAACCCTCTTATTGCCGGCCGAGTCCGAAATTAAACTTCCAGTCTGAAAGGCCTTCATTACGTCTCAAAGCATACCTTCAGAAAATATATTGCCATCCTTCATCCCAATGAAGTGATGGCTCTCACGGTGCATTTTTACAAACACTGCATTGAATATTCATGCATGGCTGAAGGTCCATCAAGGAGTCTGTGTCTGTGCTTCTTTTGGCAGAAGATATGAATACACCAAAGCACTGTGTGCCCTTGTGTTATTTTCAATCACATTTCTGGTGCCGATAGGTAACCGTGGATTAGTGGCTACAAAGAGGTCTGTGCATTCGAATGATTTGTGGGCAGCAGTGAAGTGAGTAGTTTTTAGCAGTTAGATTCTGCAGTCGCCACACGTGAAAACCCAGATCCTGCAACATTTACTGCATAGAGACACTTGCTGTAGATGTAAAATGTCTCCTATGCTAATACAGACCCAGAGATGGATAGAAGTCTTTAACCACTATTCTATTTCCACAGTTTGTTTGAGATAACTTGTAATTTATTATGAAGTAGTTTGGGTTTTTTGTATTTGAAAGAACACACAAAAACCTTCTGTTTCTTTCAGGTAGCTGTTTACGTTGATTACCAGTGTCCTCTTAATCCACATTCTTATCAAGCACCTTAAATCTAACATTCTAATATACTAATATGCACACACCCCTGAAGTAACTTGTGAATGAACTATGCAAGTTATGTTGACCTCGGACCTCAGCTCATTGTGCTCTTATGGGGTGAGATTGTTTTTTGGTAAGAAGACAATATTGGTATTTTCTTTTCTTTAGCCGCTGGACATTTCAAACACACATTTTCATAGGTTTCCCATTTCCTGCCAAGCAAGACATCATCCGATTTTGAGTAGAAACGTTTGAAACCACAAATGATCAACATCCTCCCCTGGTCATGGAGCAAATATCACAGAACGTAATTCCAACATCCTTTTTTTTGGGTACCTTGGGAGACAATGGAGAGGAGAGAAGAAACTGGTGCAAGAGGGGTTAATCATGGTCAACTTGTGTTAAATGTCTAACATTTTAAAATGTATTGTACAAAGATTTAACTGCCCGATGAGCCAGTTACCACCACTCTGACAGGTATTTTTCCCCCATGTACAAGAATAGATCTGCGCGTCTTGGAAGCAAGACGACACAAAGCAACAACAGGTTCGATCCCCGGGTCCGCGCTTAGAAACCTCTGGGTGTTTAAGCACGATATAAATACGTAACTAAGGCAAAAAAAAAAGTTACGCAACTAAGAAAAACAAACAATTCCTGTAACAGCGCCTCGATGCCTGCGGGCTGTGTGAGCGCTTTATAAATGTAAAAATAAAATAAAAAATATCATTACATAAGAAATCTGCTCGATGGTGGACACAGTGCACATGATCTACAATATAAATGAAAAATGCACTTTGTACAAATGGCAAAGGCAGATTTATAATTGCGCCTTGACTATCCATGTTATCCCAGAAGTTAAACTAAAAACCTAGGATTCCTGCTGAATTGCAGTGTCGTTTCAGGCTGTACCCTGTCAGACTTCACCTTTTACATTGATGTGGCTTCTTCATGAGAGATCCAATGCCTAGAGGGCATGGGTCTGCTACCTTTGGCTATCCAGATGATTCTGACTGCAACTCCCATCGGCCTGAGCCACCATAGTCAATGGTGAGACATGGATGATTCAAACAACTGGAGAGCCGCAGTTTGCCTGCTCTAATTGCGCTTGACGTCGGGGGTGGGTTCAGTATCTCAGCCTCTAGAGGATCATTTTGTTGACTGATTGCCTAGAAGTAGCCGACGTTGAGTCATAGTGCATAACATCTGAGAGCTACAGGTTGTATTGCTCTGCTACAAGGCGTACAGCATCCTATATCTGTTCTGACTAGGCAGTCTGTTAATACATTCTGACAGTCCCATATAAAGTCCTCAACCTCCTCTCTTCTGATGTTTGAATAGTGTTTTTGTCATATTCCTACCCATCATTTTAGCAGTTTGATTTTAAACCCCTATTTAGTGACTCACCTTGCCTTTACTTTCCAGCAGCTTTCACCATTGTTTTCATCCAATTTGCAGGTCAGGTACACTTTTTTTCACAGTCCTCCTGCAATTTTGATCGGAAGGGTCTAAATTAGATCTCGGCTTTCAGTCTCTCGAAGTCCCAAGTACAGATCTTTGTGGAGTTTCGGTGTGCAATTTAAAAGATGCCTTATTCCTTCCGGCAGACACAAAATTGATGCATGGCTTTTATTGATTCGTGGTATTGCCTTTACAGCTCACGCGGTATGAGGGAATCTAATGTGCACATACCCCAGGCATGGTTGCTATGTATTGTCTTCAACTTGGCCACAGCATAGGTACATTTAATGATTACATCTGTGGAAAGTTACGCACTTGGAGACGAGTCATAACGGATTGTAACAAGCTTATGAGCAAAGAGATGTGTGTACGTGGAAATGGTTAAAGTGGGTAACACTTTAGCACTTCAAAACTAGTGTGCTAGTCTGAAAATGCCAATAACAATAGGGTCCTGGGAGACTCTCTCCCAGACATGAGTCCTGGTTACAAGAGCCTTATCCAGAGTCTTTAGCTCTAATTCCAGGCCATCCTATTACGAGGTCAGCAGCGGGTCCTGCTCTGGAACGCCTGGTCAGACCAGGCGTCCTTATCGGGACCCGCTAGCCGACCAGGATGCTAACGGGCCCGTCATTAACATGCCCGTTGTTGGCATCCTCCCCATTCCCATTGAGCCCTATGGGGGCTCAAATGGGAATGGGAATGGGGATGTACCGGGTCCCGAGAATGGGAATTACCAGGCTCGCCAAGTCGGCATGGCCTGGTAATTCCCTATTCCTGGAACCCGGACCCGGTATGGGGGTAGCCATGTCGCTAAAAGCGGCATGGCTACCTCCATACTCATAATGAGGCCCATTGTATTTTGTTTTTTATTGTAATTTACAGAGCGCTTTCGCCAAAGCCCTGGACATCAATGAGAAAGCAGGACCGTACAACAAGATCTGAAATGATGGGGATGGATATCCAATGTGGTACATAAACAAAGTTGAGAGGTCAAACGCTGTGCTTTAAGGAGGGAACAGGAAATATGGAGTCAGGGCAAGGCATGAAGATCATCGGGTAGAAGGGCATTCCACAATTTAGGGGAAAAGGGGGAGAGAAAATGAGGGGCAAAAGAGGGGTTTAGGGGTAGAAAGAAGATGAATTTACTGGGAGCTGAGCGGACGTGAGGGAAGTACAATGAGCCAATGGAAGAAAGATGAGGAACAAGGCCATGGTAGCGCATGAAGACTATACAAAGGGAGTGGAAATAAAGAGTCGTAGGGGAGAAGAGGAATGGAAAGAAGCAATGGTGAGATGGAGGAGAGCCGGACGGAGGGAGAAGGGTGAGCTTGCACACACATGAAAAATAACTGCAGAGTGGGCTGTGCTTATTAAGGATGTGCCCTTTGTGGGGAAAGTACTGCAGCCTCTTGCCTTCTATTCCATGGTTCACCTTGCTTGACACTGTCCTTTTCATGACTGCTTCTCTATCCTCCAATCTTGTTCCTCAACCTGCCTTCTCACAATACCTAATGTTGGAAAGGGGCACCTTTATTGCATGTTCCCTTTCCTAGGTCGAGTGGTAATGTGAGAGAATGAGGTGACTCTGGTCAATATTCAATTCTTTTCAGGTAACTTAATTATAAGAATAGAGCACAGACGATAAAAGAATAAGAATAAAACATTAAAAATGATCACTCAATCGAGCAAACGCATGTAAAACGCCATAATAAAATAAATTGTATAGTTAAAAGTACCTGGGCAAATGGAATTCAAGTTGAACTTCTAAGTAGGAAAAATCACTTCTTAAGACGTCAGACACTTTATCTGGTCACCCACATCCTTCACCGTATGTTTCCTAAGTGCATATGCTATCTTCACCTACATTTGCAGATAGGACAACTGGAACTGATTCTCTCCCTTCTGTAAATAATTGCCTCTCTATAGGTTGTACATCTACCCAATCGAGTTATAGGGAACAGCCTGCGCTTTCTCAAGGCCTGGTACGAAGTACAGAAACAAAGTGGTTGGCGTCCTCTGCCAGCCCCAGCACACAGGAACACTTTGCTGTAACATGTGTATTACCCACCCATTTTCTTGCGATACCCAGATATCTGAGCTGGGTTAACGGGAAAGGGACAAGGGGGGTGCGGGGGGGTCATTATTTCGAATTATCTTCGGATCAAAGGCTTCTAACTAGCCTCAACCCAACATGCTTCCGATTGTTTTTATGCATGTATGTGGTTCTTAACAATTGTTTCATCCATGCAGGAACACACATGAAATTCAAAACGCATTCCTAATTCACCATTTGTTCACAAAGCTAATTGATGCAACATAGCCACTTGATTCCATTATGATCCTGGAGAGAATGCAATTCTTCTGTGTCCCTGCATAATGATCAACCAATTGTCTTCCATTTTTTTACCCAAGCTAATGCCCCCTGATTTGGATTTTTTTTCTGATCCAATCCACCTGGTTATCTTTGTGGACTCAAGTTTCTAAAAGAGAGTTCTCTATAGTTTCTCTGGGCTTTCCTTTTCTGAGCCCTCATACCTCTGCACCATACAGAGCCTGCACAACTAATTTCACATTATTATGACTGCTGCAGGGGAGACACTGCCCATCCTACTTTACATAGGCATAATACTTCCAGACGATTCTCATTTTCATGTGAGTGTTTGAAATACCCAATTATCATCATTGGGAGGCAGAGCTGACTGTGTAACGGAGAAACACCCAGAGAGAAACCGGGAAACAAACCAGTGCCTTGGAATCGGCCAAAGGGCTCCAAGCTGCACACCAAACCGAAGAGAGATTTATTCGGAGGGGATGCATATACCCCAATGAATCGAGTGAGAGATTGGGAACAATAACCAATGGAGCCAGTGGACCCTTGTAAAACAATTAAGGACTCATCCCAAGAGAAAGTCGGAGTCCAGCAGGACTGTAATTCTGTGGGGAGAGACCCACAGAGTTGGAAGATTGAAGAGCTATCCCTTCATTTACGACCAATGAGAGAATTTACTTTTTTTAGAACTTGTTTTTTCCTCGGCTGTACAACAAACTCTTCGCTTTATTTGGAACTTTGACAAGATGAACAGGAAGTGATGGTCCGGAGACCTGCCTCCAAATTAATTGTTTGTGGGCACTAAAATCAGGACAGATTCCTGGGAGCACTGAGACGGCAGAGTAAAGAACATTGGGGGCAACCTATATTGCTTGTCTTCCTTTTTTAGTTCTTTAAGTGGTAGGGCCATTTTAAAGGTTAGGATTTGGAGAGCGGACAAGCGTTGACATTTTGACTAATATTGTTGAGCACCCTTAGTTTAGTAGGTAGGGAGCTTTCCATTGGAAATGGGGCCAGTAAGGGGTTTTCTTTAATTTAAATAAAACTCCTGTAGTAAAAGCCTGTCTTCTCGTCAGAGTCCTTCTGGTACGCCACACATCTGTAAAAAGAAGTAATGGGCAATGATGCCTATGGCATTCGTTGTAATGAGCATTACCTAAATGGTCGGGCCTAACGTTCTGGAGTTCCGACTCCACTGTTGCATGACAGAGCTAGTGAGGTCTTTGAGTGTGCGTGCACTGGTGGGGGTCCTCTTACCTAATGTCCCAGGTGGCCTCAAGAACACTCAACACAATAAACTCTTGAAGACATGTCAAGGGTTTTTACTTGATAAATCATAAGTGTGCTCCCTCTCCCCCCCACCCTTCCCTCTCTCTCTCGTTGCTAGAGATCGGTATCCCCTAATCCGGCCCCTCTTTCTTTTCCGTGCCCTTATACTCCTCACCTTAATGTTCCATTCTTCCTCTCCCTTTTGTTTACTTTCCATCTCTTCTACTTCCCACTCTCCTCTGCCCCACACTCACTCTTCCCTGTTGTCCCTCCAATGTTCTGTGTCTACTACTCTGCACCCCTACTCTACCCTCTCCACACCACTACTATCCCCCATCCACACCACTGCTAATACTCTCCCCTCTCCACACTACTTCTACTCTCCCCTCTCCGCACTACTTGTAATCTTTCCCTCGCCACCACCACCACTACTCAACCCACACCTTCTCCCACGGGCACTCTTTCACTTCCCCAGTCACTCTCCACACTCGATCAGCTTCACACACACATGCACACTCAAATCAAGGTACCACTTTCTCCTGTCACTCAATACCCAACCTTGAACACTACTTCAGTTATCCTCCTCCACGCTATTCTACACCGCCCTTCCTTCGCCTTATTTCTTGGTCCTCCTCTTCCCTTTACATCACCAGAATAACCCAAACCTTACTGTTTCCTGTGCCCCTTTTCATAGCGCCCCCTTCACTCTCATTGGCTGCCTCCCTCACCTTGCTCCCTAGGCCAACCGCTGTCTTCCCTTTCCTCAGGGGAGTTGTTACAGTCACTGTAAAGTGGTCCTCCAGTTCGTCACAACCAGGTTGAAGGCAGTGCTCAAATTTAGGAAACACTTCCAGAATAGCATTGAAAATCTTCCCTAATAGAGCCGTGTGATTACCTAGTTCCTTCCGGCTCTAAGGTTTTCCAGTAGGGAAGAGTTTTAGGGGGGAGAGAAGGAGTAAGAGAAGTGAAGGGAAAATGACCCGAGCAGAAGAAGGGATGGGCTGAAAAAGGCAATTGCATTGAAAGGTGCAGCAAGCAAACTGGGCAAAATGTGAGCAAAGGCAGCGAAATGAGCAGGGACAAAGAAAAGAAGTAAATGGTGCACATAGAGAAGGGACATGCAGAGATGTGGCATAAAGCATGACACAGCAGGTAGAGTGGGTGAGACACCGAGATGGTGGACATGGCATGACATGGAACAAGGGTAGTGCAGAAGAGAGATGGAGTGTAGTGATATGGTCCATCAATGGGGACATCTACCGATTCGGGTTAGAGATACATGGGGAAGAAATAGTGCATGGAGGTGGGCATTCAGGGATGGGGTTCTACTAGAAATGGGGCACACAGAGATGCGACATAGCAATGGAGAGTACAGTGTGGGATGGAGGTGAGTCACGGAGGGCTCCGATTCCTAGCAGGAATGCAAATGTAATATGAAGAACATGCAAATAAATGGGGCATGCACGTAGACGGACAATGCATATGGATACTGCAAAGACAAAAGGGCCATGCAGAGGGAGAGAGACAGAGATGGGTGCTGGTCAAGGGTGCATTCAGGTGAGACACAGAAAGAGAAGGAAAGCTGCGTCACAGAGCTTTATGGAGCCTGCAGAGAGATTGGCATATACAAATAGATGGCTCGCTCTCACAGCTTAACTGGTATTGCATGGCTCATTAACTCCTAATCATTTTAACCATAGTGCCGGCATTGTTATCACACCAATAAAAATTGCACCATTAGAATAAATCTAATCCATGAGCCAATCTTCATTAGGGGTAACCCTAAACAATTGGTTACACTTCCTGCATTTAAATGCACTATATCTTAAGCGCTGCTGTCAACCAGTAGGAACCTTTTAAAATGAATGCTTTTAGTTTCCCTCTCCAGCACGTTCACCCGTACATTTCCTCCTGTAACCTAGGCCTCTCAGATCTTTGGATGCAAACAAATCAAAGGCTACTTTGGATATAGAAAAGTAGCAAACAACTCGGAGCTTGTTTCAGGAAGGTGGCTCACAAATATCTATATGTTGAGCTGAAGAAAGAAATTGAGACATTTCTAAAGATGCATGGTCGCAGAAGCCTTGGTTGAAGACGCTTGGAGTGGCGGGATGAGCCCAATAAGCAGTTATTTCCTTGAGTTGCAAACCCATTAGCCTTTATCCCCAGTACAGATCTGCTGTCATGGTGTTCCATGTCCTCTACGTATGACATGCTGTTAACCAATAAGTGCAAATTGAGCCTTAATTTAACTAGACCACAGTAGATTCTGGGCTTTATCCAGGATTCAAAGAACAGTTTGGCTTTCGAATAGAAACACAGGTGCACCCCTAATAAAGACTTGAGAGCATCAGTCTCTTTAATGCAGCCCCTCTTGCTCAAGCCTCAGTGGATTTTGGAAGTGTTTAACTTAAGAAGTGATCGCTAGGTTAGCCATTGATGTGGGGGGCGTGTGATAGGCTGAAAAGGTGAGGATTGTCATCGCTCGATTAATGTTATGGTAATTGCTAGGCATGAGGTGACCAAGGAGGGGTATTTGTGTTGTGTAAGCAGATAGCTTTTAGAGGGGAGTCATGGAGAAGTGGGGAGTAGAAAAATGATGAATACATGAAGCAGAGGTAAAAGCATTCAGCGCCATTCAGGAGTGGAGTCATTGGCACCCTCATATGGTCTAAGCGGGGCAGTCTGTTAGATGTTTACGGGAGCATGCATTGGTTTCCATTATGGTTGCGTGCAATCTGATCCAAATTAACCAGTTCCCTGTCGGGTAGTTGTGTGTAGCAGGATCCTGCCATGTCTGTAATTTTAGTGGGGGCCTTTCCATTAGGTACAAAATTCAGTGGATTGGGTTATAGTTTAGTTTTGGTCATGGTCTTGCACCTTACTGTTGAATAGCAATATATTTTTTGCTTTTTTTAAAAGGTAAGGTGTTCCTCCACTGGGAAGAATTATTTAGGCAGCGAGAGTTCCAGAGCTTTTTTGAGAGGAAGGAGAAGGAAGATCCTCCATGCCATTTTTGCCAGCAGAACTTTGGAACTATTTGAATTTATAATTGTTCTTTTCTAACATGCTTAATACTGAGGACCAGTTCCTAAACGCAAGCTCGGGATTTGAACCTATGTTGCTATTAGTTATCTTGCTTCCAAGACAAACACGTTGCCCCTGAGCTATCCTCCTGGTTTATTGCAAATGCATCCTTGTAGGACCGAATGTGTCTTGATGTTTGGTTGTGGGTTCATTTCCGATTCTTGGATTCAAGGCCTCTGGTCATGATGGGTGCAACGGCAGTGCATAGGGACTGGTATGATATGATACAGCATTTATAACGCGCCTATAAACAAGTGTTTCAAGGTGCGACAAGGCAAGGGACGGGGAACAGAGGGACGACTGAGACAACGATCTTACCAGGCCAGGCGACATTGAGATAGCACAAGTGCAGGGGAAGGGGCAAGGGTAAAAGTGTGCGGGGAAGGGGGCAGTGCAGTACAAGGGTACGACAGTCAAATTGAATAGAATAAATAAAAGCAGTAAGTAAATGTGCGGCCAGCTGATGGCAAGTGCAAGGTAAGTGCAGACATCAGGTGTCAAGTGCTGCTAGGGGGCTGTAGCGATACAGAAAACAGTCCCCAATTGAAAGGGATGCCAGGGAGGCAGTGCAGGGGTGCAACTGGCGGGGGATGGGACCTAGGCCAGAGAGCAGAGGTTAGCTAGGTGACCAGTGCAGTTCAATTTCAGCCAAGAGTTCAGCAGGGGAGAGGAGGAGAGAAAGTAGAAGCAAAGGGGGAGATTTTGAGCTGCTTCCGGAACCGAGTAGGTTCTCCTCAAGTTTCAGGAAGGGTAGGGAGGCTGTTCCAGAGGGAGGCCCCAGCCGAAGAGCGATCTACCACCAACTCGTTGCTTGGAGAAGTAGCTGACTCTGAAGGAGTCCTCCGTTTTATCGGGAGCCATTGGGGTGTGCGTCTGGCTGGGGGTGATGTGTTCTTTTCCTTTCAGTTTCAATAGTTATTACTGAAGTTCACTGTAGACATTTGGCAAAGTCCAACTTTGAGAGAACAAGTCAGATTGCTGCCATGACCCTGTGTGAGATGTTCAGGTAGGGCACGATGCATCAAATAGTATGGAGCTTGAGGAAGCTGCTCTTTACAATAGATTTGACTTGAGTTTCTAGTGTAAGGTCACTGTCCATCATGATTCAGAGGTTACTGGCAGTTGTTGCTGGCACGGGGCACATGTCCATTTAATTCAGGAGATTGTTGTGGGGTTTGGTGAAGTCGTGCGGCGGATCATGAGCTTTTTTGTTTTTGGTAGGGTTGAGTTTTAGTTTATGGTCCTCCAAAAGTCTATTGTGGAAATTTCATTTTCATGGGGATGGCCCACTGAAAATCATCAGCTATTTTAAGTTTGGTGATAATTTGGTGATTTTATGTATTTAACATGATGTGCTACTGTTGAGGCAAAGATTCTTGTGCCATGGTCTGATTAAAGCAAGACTAAATAAAACTGTGCAAGCCCTGTAACAGAAGATTATTTTTAGCTCTTCTAAATTTCTGAGGCTTTTAAATATGTATAGACTTGCATGCTACGCATAGGCCGCCACATAGTAATTTGTCCATGATGGTAAATGTTTTTTATTCCCAGAGAAAAAGGGTGACCGGGGTGTTCATGTCACACTATCCCTATTCTATATGAACAGGTACCCAAGATCCCTCACACGTAGACCTACTCGGATTTCTGCCATTTGCTGGTCGATTGCCTTTCAGGTTCCCAAATCAATTGAGAATGCCTTTACACCTTCACACGTGTACACTAACAACTTGCCCACGATACGTATTTGCACATGAAGAACACTCCTTTTAAGTTCTACCAAGTGTAATACAAAGTTCCCTTGAAAGGACACACCTACTGTGTGTATCCATTGCCTAACAAAGGACCACGCCGAGGAGAGTTGCTCGACGTGTAAATGTTTTAAGCCAAAAGCGCTCCAGGCCATCGAGTGAAGCGCACTGGGCGACCTAGGGAACACGGAGTAGACCACCAATGCCTCTGCAGCGATTTGGAATTCAACGTATACATTCATACAACATTTTTTTTATTTCATTTTTTTTATTTTTTATTTTATTTGATTTAGCTGTAAAAACAGCCTTTCAAAAAAGACATGACAAAATGACAAACATAACATTACACAAAACAGTCCAATCATTACATATATACATTTTACATTCTTGAAATAAAAATAAGAAAAAATTAAATTTTTCACCCTAAATTTCACATTAAAAATGATTAAATGCTAAAATATCAATCATTTTTAAACCAACTAATTTTGCACACCTCTTATGCCTATCACATTTAACATTAAATTCAAGAAGTTTGTTCATTCACATTTAGCCATGACCTTTACAGTCTTAGTTTAGTTTGCTCATCCTTATCTACCCAGAAATATAATTTAGAACGTCCTTGTCAGATATTGCATATTTTCCAGAATACACTTGTCGTTACATTCTTTCAGATTTAGTGTCTCAACAAACATAAGTATAGCTAAATTCATTTTAGCCAGTTGACTATGGTACAATTTGTCCCATAAGATCTCCAAGTCAGTAACGAACTGTTTCCCGAGCAAGTGTTTGAAAAATGTGCATCTCTTTTCAATCAATGCAGGATAGACCGCAATTGTTTTAAAGTTTCAGACTAACGGCTCCTTACAAAATCTACAATCCCCATTAGTCGCCATCCTACGCATAAAACTCACTTCATTTGAAAGACAAATATTCAATCTTATTCTCAGATAGTTAAATCTGCTTTTTAGATTAGGAAATTGGACATGGTATTGCTCTACTTTATGTACTTCCTTGATAGCTAAAGATTGGCATTTAAAGATCTTTAGTTTTGCACATGCATCCCTAGTCTTGATCCAATCAAACATCCATAGTTTCTTTTTAGCTCTTACTGGGTTGTTTAAGAGCTCGTCATCAATGCCAGTCTGTCATTATTGATTGAATCCACTTTCGCCACTTAATAATGTTGTTGTCTGTATTTATTCAACATGAATTTTCCCATCATAAACATCACACCATTATCTACAGAAACCATCAAATACTTGCGATATAAACTCAGCACTTTCCAAAGATAAACTGCATTCAGGGATACCAAACCCAGTTCATCTCTTAATAGTCGTACTGAAACTGACATTGGAAGGCCACATACAGATTTCCAAAATTCGCCTTCCATTTTGACACATATAGACTTCTTCATGATTTCTCTTGTTTCAGAAGTATAGGTTAGTATAGGGACAAACTTCCGTTTATAAAATATCACTGCTGGCATCAGAGAAATCTTTCCATATTTTGCCTGTAATATTTTCATTTGGTATATCCCAGTTGCTACTTTTTTCTTTCAAAACTCTAAAAAATGGTTCATCAGCTGTATCATTACTAAATTGGAGGCCTAGATATTTATACTCTGCCACTATTTCAATTTCTACATCTTGTATCACCCAACGGTAGTTAAACTGAGGACCTTTTCTCTTCAGACCCAATATCATAATTTTGCATTTTGCTTGATTTTATTGTCAAAGTTTGCATCTGCACCACTTAATCAGGGCAGCCAATAGGTTGTGCAAACCCCCAGGAGTCGTGGCTAATAACACCAGGTTGTCCGCATAGAACAGCCATGGCACAGGACGACCCCCCCAATTCGAGGGGCATCTGCTCTACAATTCAAAGTCATGAAAAAACTGAAGAGAGTGTTGGTCAGGATGCACCCATGCTTGAGGCCTCTGACTGTCGGAATTGGATCTGATGGTGTTCCATCCAAGGCTAGTCTGATTTGCACAGTTGTTTCCGAGTGCAATTCTTTTATCCAAAATACTAGATATTCTCGACAATTTGCCTCCCAGAGTTTCTTTATCAACAATTTCCTGCACACAGAATCAAACGCTCTTGAAAATCAATAAAGGCCAAGTATAATGTTTGACCTTTTAGCTGTTCTCGCTTTTTGATAACTTCCAGAATGTGCAGATTAATCGCCGTCCCCATTCCCGGCATAAACCCAGATTGATTTGGGTCTCTCAATTTCGCAACATTCAACCAGTCATTCAGATCTCTTAACAACAATCTAGCAAAACATTTTGCTTGGTATGTCTAGTAAAGATATTGGCCTATAGTTGGCAGGATTCTCATGGTCTCCTTTTTTGTAGATGGGTATAGTTATCGCTTTCCTCCAAGAGCTAGATATACGATGAGTTCTCACTAGTTTCAGAAAAATACATAGAAAAATGTTCACCCAAGCCATAGGATGCTGTTTTATCATATAATTAGATAAGCCATCAGGCCCTGGTGCATGAAAAGTTGACAGTTTAGAAATATGAAACAGTATGTCATCCAAATCGAAGGACAAGTCCTTAGCTTGTCTATTATCAGTTGAAGTAGCGTCCTCTTCTAAATTAATATCCGCCTACAGGGACTTGTAGAAAGAGGCCCATCCTTCTTGAGATATGGGATTCAGCTGGTAGATTGTTTGATCTTTGGACTGTCTATAATTCAACAGGGACCAAATCTTACCTGAGTTCTTAGACTTTAGTTTGTCTAACATATTTTCTGCATCCTGCTGGTACAATATAGCATGTTTTGATTTCAACCAGTTCTTATATTTACACTTTAGCGATCTGAGTTTGGGTCCCCATCACAATAGTTCAAATACATCACCTGTCTTTAGTCTTTTCTATATTGTGCTTTCCGCACTGAGACTTCCTGATCATATGTGTGCAAGGTCTTATTACCATTTGTTTTTGTGTTTCTTTTAACAGCAAACATTTGCATTTCTTCCACATAGGAACGCGCAACAGTTAGACACCCACTCAGTCTCTTCGTCTCACTCGTAACCAAATTATAGTTTAATATGTGCAGAGATTTTGGACACCATTTGAATCTGTTTAACGCGTTATTCAAGGATAAGTTTGTTGCCAACAATTTTTCATACTGTTTCTCGTGTACAGACCATGACTAGTTCATGGTTTGTATATCATGATCACTTAGCTGGGGGAGAATAAAGAATTCTGTTATACAATTAAACAATTGCCCATCTACGAATGTATAATCGGTCATGGCAGATTGTGCACCACAATACCAGGTGTCATGTTGTGGAATGTCCTCTCTTTTGGCACCGTTAAGTTTGAATAGATGACGCTCTTCCATTATTGAATTCCATCTCATAGCAGCTGTAGATACACATTTGCCTCTTTGAGCATGACAAGTTATATTCAGATCCCCTGTAATGATTGTGATCACAGGTTGGATCTAGAAGAATCATATTCAAAAGGACCTATAAGGAGGTAAAGAATTCCTGGTCTGTAATAGCTGCGTGGTTCCAGTATATATTTCCAGTATATATTTATTAATCCTATGGTCTTGGAATCAATTTTTAACCTCACCATTGAAGGAAACTATTTGGGGAAAACCACGGCACTAATTGAATATTTGGAGATATTTTTATGGCTACCATAAGTCCTGCTCTAGGTCTACCCTTAACGGGCATAATCGCTGGAACTAGAGCAGAGCTATAATGTGATTGTCCCAGACCGGGGCAGATGCTAACCATATCTCTTGAAAAGCCAAAATATCAAATTTTCCCAACAGACAATCCTTACTTTTTGTCAGATGTTTAAATCCTCTCGTGTTCCAAGAGGATAGAGAAAGAGTGATTGACTTCTGAGATAGTTAATTTCTGCATGGTCTCTTCTCTGTCATTGTAACATCTTTCAATTGATGAACCTGATTGTCGGTTTATAGACTGATATTGATTCCTCATTATAGACATTTGTGGGGGATCTGCCATGGAATTATTTAACAGTTGAAACCCCAATTCGTATAAATCCATTCTTGCTTGCCATTATGCATTTTTAACAAAGTCCGATTTCATCCACAACTTTATGACAGATAAGTCAGTTTGATGCAAGAACTCTATCTGGTCAATGTCAGCTGAACATATTCCTTCCAGAGCTGGTACATCCGCAAAGATGTTCATAACTGTCTGAGATCAAATGCGTGGAACGGATGCGAGTGGCACTGAAAAATTAGATGGTGTTAACACAGGTTTCAGAGGGGTACGCTGCGCCCCTCTTAAGGCAAGATTCGTTTTTAGATCTCTTTGATGTAACATTTTATTTGGATAGGCCATTGGAACTGCTTGGATCGAAATATTATTTTCCAAAGAGTCCGCTGTATTAGATGTGTTTACCATAGAGACAATTCTTTGAACCGATTTCTCAATTTCTTCTTTCCATTCTTTCATTATTAAAGTGTCCACACCCGACAATTTTGCAGGCTCTACTGGCAAAAGTTCATCAGAGGATTTCAAATCTGTAGGATTCACTATATTTACAGAAGCGGGCTCCACAGAAACCGTGTCATTCCCTAACAAAGCTGAAGCCAAAGCCACCTGATTGGAGGCGATTGCATTGTTCTGATTACTTAATGAAACCAGGCTATCCAGAGGTTCATACACCAAAGACGCTATTTTGGCCAATTTGGTTTGATTAGCTTTAAACAACAACACATCACGATATTTATTGGCAATAGCTTTCTGCGCAATTGTAGTTGCAGAAATAGGTTTTAATAGCGTCTGTATGAACTGTCTAGTTCCAGAAATATTAGAGTTAGGAATAGATTTAACATTTTTTGTTTTTTTTGTAGCCTTGGGTATCGGAATCTGTCCTTTTTTTAGCTTGCTTCTCAAATATAAGGTAAGTGGTCCCTTTATCTGGGACAGAATCCTTTACAATTTCAACATCCTTGTTTTGTTGGCCATTCCCACTAGAAGATAGAGCCGGGGTTTCTATGTTCTTCAGTTTTGCCTTTCTTTTTTTGGAGCATTGCTGTCCAGTAACACAATTATCCTTCACACAAATGTCGACTTCAGGAGTGGGAGTAGTTGCACCCTTTTTAATTTCTAGCACTTTCTCTCCAGCTTTATTAGCAGCATCATTATTTTGCACTGGTATTTTCTCCTTTCCTGCCTGATGCTGTAACACCAGCTGTTGATTCTGTGAGCAATCAATTAATAGTACATCAGGTTTTTCAAATTTATCAGCATGTATTTTCCCCTGTTTCTCTTCAGATTATTTTCACATTTGAATCACTATTATATTATTACAGCAGTCGCATGAAAGCTTGTCATCCTTTTGATTCTGTAGGACTTTAGTTAATAACACATGTTGCTCATTCATTTTCGAATCTAAAGAACCGTAGTCGTGTCAGTGAAAATAACTCTGCATTCATCGTTTGAAGAGAGGTCTCAACACCTACGATAAACGTCCCTTGAGAGGGTGGGTTTTTTAAAGCCTGAGTGTATTGATTGCGCCGTGGTGTGGGGTGCGTGAAGGAGCAAGACAATACAGATGACTAGGCGAGGGGGAGAACATCATTGGCGATTTAGATGGATCATGAATGCTCGCTCCAGTTTCACACTCTTAAGTTAACCTCCTTGCTGTGGTTATGAAAACTCACATCACAATCATCATTATTATTAGTACAATTTTCCCTGCTTGACGTTGCCTTTTTCAAAGCTATATCAGGGAAATCAGTTTCAGCCATAATTTCAACCTGATCAGATACAAAGTCCTTTGTTGGATTTGGGGGTTTTGACGTATATACTTCATTCACTCCCCCTCTTATTCCTAGTTCTTTAATGATAGCCAGCGCACCAGAAAGTGCACGTTACTCTCACTAGAACCAAGCCACAGAAATACTATCACTGGGTAAGTAATGTCTGCCCTATAGCTTGGTTGCGCTGCTCTCTGTCCTTTCCAACTGGTTGGAGTAGCCTGTTTCCACAGACGGGTTGGGAAACGGTGACTAAAAAGATGCTGGCACTTTAAGAAAGCTTTGACCGGTAGGGATTATATATGCACGTGTCTCTGCATGCTATCCCCAACCCCTCTACCCGTGTACCAGCAATCGCCACACTCACTTCCTGTTTTTCCCTTGCAGAAGGCAAATCGAGTCTGCTGTATGCTTTGTGGCGTCTCCCTTTTTTCATGCAAGCATACTTGGTCACTCGTATTTGGAACGGTACAGCCATTCTCTTTACTAAATTCACATCATCATTATAGCGTGTGCCTAACTCTATGGCATGCTGTATAGCACCATTATCCAGGATAGCATTCTGTTTGGTAAGCAGTTCTTTCTGGCGGACTCTCACTATGTCCAGTGCCTGGGTGACCACATCTGTTGATTTTGTGTGCCCAGAGTGAGAGGTTACACACTTGGTGCATAAGAAAGAGCCTTCCATCTCTGTCACACTTGCTACTGGTACCAAGGGCGACTGAAGTATTTGCGAAGCACCATTGAACCACCGACATGGGCAAAAAGAGAGCCATGTTCCATAAGGCAAGGAGCAGTGATCTCCACCCCAGGTTTCGGAGTATTCAGAGGGTTGTCAGCAGGGTGTTGTTCTGGGTGAATATATTTAAGAGTACCTCCTTCTGGGAATGGCCAGCTCCTCTGTGTGGGAATACAGAAGTACTCCTTGGTTGAAAAGGGTCAGTTGAACTAGTTACCTTGGTACGGGACGGCTTGTTTGTACCTGACAAGTTCTCTTCGATACTGAGGAGAAGCAATGAATCCTCGGCTCTGCAACAAATAGACTTGGCTGTACCTGGTTTGATGATGCTTCTGTTTAATCCTCATTAAAGAAGATTTCTGCACCAACTATGCATTTAAAAGGAAGGTAGAGCCCATCTTCCATTAGGGTCCTAAAGCTTCTGCTTTGGTATCAATTGTTCCCAAAGCAGCACCTTCAGTTCCAATGAAAACCAAAGCTTCTAAAAATAAGGAATAATCTGTCAAACTTGCAAAGATACCAATTATGTCAAAGAAGAAATGCTCGCTCGTACCTACCGGCCAATGAAGCTCCAGTTAGCCAAAGAAATGGGATTAATTTAATCTCATTTTAGCCACTGGGAAATTAGATGAATGTGAGTTTTTTTGAGATGCCAGTCAGTTTATTATGTTGCTTCCAGAAGAGTTCCTAACAGGGATACCACACCTCCCTTTTCTCTTGTGGAATCACAGGCCCCATTTACTTGAGAGCCACAATGCTTCTGGATTATTTTTGACTAACATTCAGGTCTGAAAGTAGTGCTATTCAAACTGTTCTTCAACATGGGTTTGGGGGATAAACCCCTTGCTTCAGAACCCCCAGACATAGCAAAGAACATTACAAACCAGGTTTTGAGCACTATGCTATCCGATGATTTCCCGAAAGTCTGCATCTAAAGTATCCAAAACAAAAACTTCCGACAGACTCTTTAATTTTTCAGGGCCCTGCCAGTCCAATTCTTAAAAGCACACCCTCCTTCATGCCAGCTCCTAAGAAACCCAAGTCTTCCAATTATACTGATGAAATCCCATGTGCCCTGCAGAATTGTTTCACAAGGCCATTCAAAGGCAATCTAAGGCTTTAGAAACTTTTCTGATGTAAAATCCATAAACCACAGTTGTGTTTGCGAAACTACCTTTGCATCATACTAGAACCTCATCGATGGAAAGCGCTGTGATGGAAAAAGGGTTTAAGTTGATGGGCAAGCCTTCATTGAAATCTCTCACAGAAGAACACAAGATTCCAAAGGAGCATCCCTTTTGCAGTCACAGGGAAACTTACCTGTGTATTCTACTGTGTTCTCATCCACTTTAGCTCTGAAAGTAAAGGCCCACGATCCTCTCCAGCTTCAGTGCTGGACCAAACCTCAAAGGCCTGGTAATCTCAGGGCAAGAAGACCTACATGAATACAGCTCCACTGCTACGTCAAATTGAGGTCTTTACAGGTCTAGCAGTCTCCAATATTTTATAAATTGGGAAAACCTAAACTGATTCGAGATAATCCCTCAAAATGCAGCAAAAGGTTGCACATACTGGATTAAAATTGTAAAGACATAGCTGTGAAGTATTTAAAGTTCATTTTTCTTAGCTTCCTAAAACATGTTTTCAGCTACAGCCACCAGCAGTGTGAATGGCTTATGTGAACGCATCATGAAGCAAGCCGCATACAACAGATTCAAAGAATAAAATAAAAGGATTAACTCAAATGTCAGGATGGTTAAAGGCCTCATTTGCCCTATACTAAGGTGGGGATTTCCCTACCTCAACAGCTTCTGCCAGCTCTTAGCTTCCTTTTCAGCTTCCCTTCCCCAAGTTCAAGAAAGTTACACGAAATTCTCTGGATTACCATTGTTAAATTTAAAACCATTGCACAAAACCTTGGGGTTCCCTTC
The DNA here is from genome assembly GCF_040938575.1 of Ambystoma mexicanum. NCBI lineage: Eukaryota > Metazoa > Chordata > Amphibia > Caudata > Ambystomatidae > Ambystoma > Ambystoma mexicanum. Next base: position 858,287,410 of record NC_090931.1, on the reverse strand, counting down.
CCCTAGTTCATGGTAATACATTTTCACAGAAAGGGGCTTTAGGATTCCGTCCTCAAGACATCAAGGATCTTTCCTTCTGGATCAGCTTAATAACTCAACATATTCTGTCCTAGTTTGCTTTAACAAGGTCTTTGGCTTCCATAGTTGAGGGTTCTCTGGTCTAGGCGCAGGTGTCAGACCAAACTGTCCACCCATTACAGGTTGCGCAACCAGGAACCGTAGGCCTTTTTATCCACACAGTTTCTTCTGCTTTTGTTCCTATTTGATGCTCCGATTCACTTGGCCTTTCCTTGTCATCGTCTTGGCTTTGCCACACTGTTACACAACTTGCACCAATCCTTGGCCTTGCCACACTGGATCTCATTATGAGCTGGGTGGTATCCCAGCAGTAAATCTGCCGGAATACCAACCAACTGCATTACCCTTACCACAACTTGGTCCAGCAGAATAACCGCCGGATTACAAGTGGCAGTGGTGGTGTAATTCCCCATTATTTTTGAATCAATTGTACTCTATGGAGCTTTTTTAGCGGAAATTCCTGAGGGCGGAATTTCCACCACAGTAATTCCTAAGATTCTGACGATTTTTCTCAGCGGTGAGTGGCAGAATTTAACTCCAGCTGGAGGTAAATCCTCCACTCCAGGGCCGCTCCATTAGCACCAATTTAACCACTTACTGCCATACTCGTAATGAGGCTCAGTGTTTAATTACAAGAGTTCACTTAGTGGTTATTTCACTCCATTATTACCAAACTGCCAGTATACTCTCTTGCAATCTTCTGTACTTACTTTCTTGATGTTTACTAGGTTTCCATAAAACAATAGCTGTAGTTCATATGCATTTCGCATTTGTTATCATTTTGCTCATTAAAGTTTCATTCAGTGCGGTATGCAATAATGGTTTGCTTCACTGTTTCATCAACCTGCGTCCTCTGGTTCATTTCATCAATTTCATACGATTTTGCTTGTTCAGCGCTTGCCCCTCATTCCCCACAGCCCCAGGAGTGCCCTGATCCGAGTGACTTGCTTTCTTCACTCATTTGTCTTGTGCGTTCCTTCTGGACGGCTGCGCTACCGGTATTCAGCCTCACTTGTTGATTTCACTTTGCTCACTCTCCCGTGGCTCTCCGCTTCTTGCTGTCCGTTCAGCTCTGCTTTTGCGGATGCTGCTAGCTTCCCTCCTTCCTCTTCTCTGCTCGCAGCTCGGGCAGCACAGCTTTGACCACGGAGGCTCCCAAACATGCGGTTCCTCCACGGCCCAGCTGCTCACAGGTACCACAAGTCCTTTGGGTCTTCTGCAGGTATCCTAGCTGCGCTGCAAGAGCCACCAATGCTGCCTCCTTCCAAACTGTACTCCCAGCTGGACTGTTTCCCACGGGCCTCCCTGTTGGTCTGTGTGTTGCTGGTTTACACTTTTTTTTAATTTATTTTTTTTAAATACACCTGCAACCACTTGACCGGTTGCAGTTGCGATTCTTCAATTGGACTTGCCTGACAGCATTTGGAAGGACATGCCTGACCTTCACAATACTCTATAGGCATCTTCTTTGTCCCTGTACTAGAGTAGTGAAATAGGTTACTAGTGTTCACTACTCCATTTGCTTCTTCCTCGTCTCAGTAGTGTAGTAGTTTCAATGAGTAAAATTGAGGGGAACTGTTGTACAATAGCCCATAAAGGGTGCGGGGGTGTGGGAAAAGGGGATACCATGTCTCACCTGGGTTTACCCTGTTCCCAAAACCCAAGGACCCTCCACCCAGGTGATCCACCTTTGCTTCTCCACCCCCAGGATCTGGATCCAAGAGCAATGGCCATTCCCTGCCCCCCTGAGCAGAGGATCCAGGGGGAGTATGAGTGGGAATACCCTCGGGTTTCTCACACTTATTATTCAGAAAATACAACCTAGATAAAGACCGGAGATTGAATCAGTAACGACTTAAATTTAACCGTTACATAAGAGCATAAAATGTCTATTTGACTTTGAGGAGTTACTGTATGCCCTGATCCCTAAGATGCTCCAGACCTCTGAGCCGCCATTCTCATGGTATGGAGCTCTCGGCCCCATGACCTCCTCATGTATTCCGTGTGCCATGGCACGACCTTGCCTGCCAGTTTTCTGACCCACCTTCCTTCCCTCCTCCCAACCTGCCAACAGTGCTTCCCGAGTGGCTCCTGCCTCGACCACATGAACAGAGGGGAAGGTTGCTGTATTGGAGTGCTCTACGTGCAGCTCTGCAGGCCATCTTTAGCTCCAGGCCTCTGCGCCACCACCCTCACGGTAAGTAGCTCTCTCCCCCCCTGAGCCCCTCCTTTATTCCCCACGCCATAGCACAACCTTGCCAGCCCGTTTCCCGACCCACCTTCCTGCCCACAGAGCGTCCTGATTGGCTCTTGCCTCAACCACATGACCGGTATTCGCCTCTTCAATGGCCATCACAGGGCAGCTGGGAAGGGCTCCAGGCTAACGGCAGCTCCTCTGGGCAGATCTCTCCCTGTTTGCCCCTGTTAGCCCATGGACACCTGACATAGAAAACCTACAGCCACAGAAAAGTTGTGGTGTGTGTGTGTGTGTGTGTGTGTGTGTGTGTGTGGGGAGCACAGCCATCACTGTACTCCATTAAAACCCCAGCACTCTTAGTACCTAATATATACCTCTCTGCATTGAGCCTACTGGCATAGGTTGGCCTTATCAAGCATATAGCCTAAATGTGTAAATTAGCCATATTTCATGCTTGACCTGTTTGTGTAGGTTAACTTTATGCTCCCTACTGTGCCCCGAGATGGGCTTTGTGTACATTTCTGTATGTGTTCATTTGTTTGCTTGGATTGTTGGGTCTAGAACTGTATTGTAAGTGACTTCAATCCAGCACTCCAACTAAGTCAATGCTTAGGATGGGATGCCCAATGGAAGCCCTTATTTATATATTTTTATGTCAAAGTTCTTTAAATCTGGATGATGAACCCTTCTATAACGCCCCTCTTTGGATCTCCGCGACCTCACTGAGCCAAGAAGTAGGTTTGTTTTGCAAATTAAAAGGTTTATTTGAAGAATTGAACAATATATATCACTTTTATGAATGGAATAATATCTGAATAGTACACTTATGAATATGAACGGTAATCAGCAATGAGTAAGATTACAGTATCAACAATCTCTTTAATCGGTTAGGAGTAGGAATAGGAAGGATAAGGTAGCAGAGAATACTTTATATGATTCAAGGAAATGCATTGATGGGAAAGAATGCAACACAGAAATAAACTTGATATGATTTCAATCAAAAGATAATATTATCACTGCTTCCCCTGTTATTACTCACTCCCCCCAGTATGCAATATGAAGAGGTGGAAATGAGGGCACACAGGTTTCAGAAATATTAATCAACAATGCAGTTAAATCCCAGTTCCCCCTGCAAGCTTAGAGGAAACGGGTATGATTTTTAAAACTGGTCAATATGCTTATGAATGTGATTGCAATGAATGTGAAAATATGCTAAAATGATTTTCATTCACTAAAGGAGATTCAGAATTGGTGAGTTACTTTGGATTGGTTCAGGTCAACACTAGCGATGATTATCAGATTGAAAACGAAATTCAGCAGTTGAAAACAAGAAACAGCTATTTTGACATGTGGCGAAATGGGGCTAAATTGCAATTCGCAGCAATTTTTCCGCGTGCGTGAAACGCGATTACAGCACAACTATAACGAATGTCGGTTTAGGTTTGTTAGAAAGCTTAGGATCTTAGCTTCAAAGTGACAGTTAAATTTCGGTTCTTGGACGTGCAGTTCAAATGTTAGAGGTTTTTGTGAAGGTAGATTTTTCAGAAATAAAGTAGAGATTTCAAAATGAAAGATGGGCTTTAAAGATTTACCAACAAGGATAGGCTTATACTAAGGAGCTATGAAGAAGCAAGACACAACGGGCAGCCACCAGAACGGCGGCGCCTCCGCTCAGATCTCTGTCCGTCAAAACACTTGTCCCTCTACAGAAAATATCAGCGCAAAGATGATTATTGCTACAATTATCAAGAATTATGTGGAGGAGAGAAGAATTAAGGATAGACAAGAGGTTCTGTAATGCAGTTCTGGACAGATTGAAATGGATGGAATAGTATTACTTTAAGCTAAGAGATCGGTTATGTACACTTCTAGACTGGATACTCACTCCTATGGCTTGGAATGGAGTGGGCCCCGTCAAAGATCTGGTCAAGGGTTTGGCTGGGATTCTCTTGCCACCGGACAGGTCTCAGGCACTGGGTTCTTCTCTCAGCACTGCACTGCAGTCTGCGCGGCCTCTTGGACTGGATCTGACGGGTTCTGGATACAGCTCTTTCTGGGTCTGGATCTTGGTTCTAACACAGGGTTCTTGGCTAGAATAGCAAAACAGCACAGCCCGGCTGTTGAATGTGAGATGCCCCTTGGAAGTTAGGGGTTAGAATCAGGTTGCAAAAGATTCTGAAGGCCTGCTGAGAAGGGTTCAGCTTGTGGGTTAGGCCTCTCTGCTTCAAGGTTCTAGAGCTTGGTTCTGGAGTCTGGTTCTGGTCTGGATCTTCTTGCAGGGTGCTTCGCCACAAAATCAGTTGAGAAGTGGAAAGTGTGTGTCCTGCCTGTCCTCAGCAGTCCCTATTTATGTATTTCCAAAGTGGGTGGGGAGGCTGATTCTACAATGCCCAACCCTCTAAGGATCTGATAGGTTAGAGGATTCCCTGTCTCCTGAAGGGATCAGTGTGTCATCCTGTGTAATCTTTATGGCTTAGGGGAAACACTCCCCTTGGTCTCTGTACAGTATATCTTATTTTTCATAAAACACAGATTTACAATATACGCCACTTGTTAATACTACATAAATCACATGACAGATTAAGGTACATTTCTGTTCAACTCTCATCTTCCTAAGAGGTTTGGTTCAGAAATGACAACTATTTCGCGCTTTTGGTGGGTCTCAATATTAGTTCTGCACCAATTTTTAGACATGCATGCACCCCCCATCTGGGCACATTTCTGTAATTTGTCAGGTTCCTGGCATAAAAACAGTAGATACAATAACATTGCACAGAGTCCAGCTTAGTCTTAAACTGTGAGCGAATTTTTCATTTTAACAATCTCAAAGTTTCACATTTTTGTCAGTTCGGTACAATATTTTATAAGCATTTTTCTGAAATATACATTTGCTGTGCTTTCTGAATCCACACAATGGTTTGTCTCCACCTCCAAGGTCTGGGCTGACTCGGAGGTCACATGTCTCTCCTTCCTGCCAGCAGTTTGTCAGTCACACCCGATTATGCATTTTCTATTCAGCCCAAGGATTCCTTTGTCTGCACTGAGAGCAACAGGCCAGGGTGCCCCTCCTAGTTCCTATTCACAACAGCCTGTCAATCTCTTAGCCAAGGGCAGGGGGAAGTTTCCTTTGTCCAGGGAGAAGGTGTGGAATTCGTTTGAACACAGTGTGGGAAACTTTAACTCTTAACCCAACGTATACAAATTGTCTTTTCTTATAATATAACTCACATTTTTAACACATGCATTAAACAATTTCTTGCTTCAAGCCTTTTCAGAATATAGTTTTAAATTGTATCCACCTCTTAGAAAGTCTTTCTTTGGCATAGTTTGAGTTCCATGTTCAACTTTACCCAAAATGGTTTTAAAACGTCGGCTTCTGGTAGAGGTGAGTAACGGTATTACACCCATTTTTGACAGATTTCTTCCAGCAAGCAATCCTCAAAAGTATACTTTATTCAGATATAGATACACTTCTGTGGACCTTATATTTATGTAGATTCTTGTGGGAGAAGGATGGTGACCACCCAACAAGGAGGTTGGATCTTTTTGGGTGTTTTGTAAGCTATGATTTCTACAAATTTGACACCAAATAAAAACAGATTTTTGAAACCAGCTCTGTTTCTTTTGCAATGATTTTGCTCTGTGAGCTGCCAAATGATGGGTTTTGGCAGTGGTCTCCTGTGTTACCACTGACATAGGCACAAATAGATGGTGGCCTATTTTTCAGGTTTTCACTGCGCACTTTCTGGTGATTTCTGGCGAGCAGCATGCTTTCCGGCAGCCATTCTGATGTTTCTGCTGCCAGCAATGCACAGTGATGTTGCAGGGCTTGGATTAGTGGGTTAAGACATCCCACAGTATCGCACTTAGATGGATTGTTGGGGGTAGGAAGTGTCACCCTTAGATGGAATGTTAAGGGTGGGAAAGGTATCGCACTCAGATGGATTGTTGGGGATAGGAAAGGTTTTTAAAACTGGACCCAGACGCTGAGAATAGGGAACTAGGTGTCTAAAAAGTAAAGGAAGGAGGATTACACTGCTCCAGCAGGTGCAGTAACAAGTTTGGACCCACTGCCCCCAGATGTTGAAGACCCATCACCCAGAGGGTGTGAGGTTGCTGGCAGGGCACCCAGGACGCCTGCATAGCGGGTGTGTTTGCTGGCAGAAGAGTGGCCACCCACAGCGAATTGTAAGGGTGCTGATAGCAGAGAGGAATGATGGACGAGGGCGGCAAAAAAGGCAAGGAACCAGCAGTGCTTTGGCAAGGGGCAACAGGTAAAAGCTAGAGTTTGTGAAAGCGCACCATAATCTGACCCCGATCGGTGGAAAATGGTGTCTCGATAGATTGCCCAGCAGGTGCAGACCAAGAGCTGTTGGTGCCAGTTCACAGTAGCTCTGGTGGGCCTTGCTTCCAGATAGTGAATGTCAGCTGGTCTGCCGTGGGGCGTGGCGAATGCTGGAATGTCTTCGAGTGTTCGGAGTTTTGAAAAATGGCGCACTGCGATGTCCTCTGCCATTCGGCTTCATTTTCAGCGCATTCCTTAATGCTTGCGCAACAGGGATGAAAGCACCCAGCAATGCTGGTTATACGTTGAAGAGTCAAGGGTCCCCCCTGCACACAGGGGTTGACTGAGCACCAAAAGAGGGCCTGGAAATGATTTTCCTAAGTTGTCCCATATTACACGTTTTCAGCAAGCGCAACCCTTTTCCTATGAACATTTGGAAATAAATTGGGTCACCACACAAGAGGCCCAGGTTGCAGAGGCCTACTTGTAAATCTCCAGGATTCCATATAGGCCAGTCCACCTCTGCATGCGCGGGGGCGTGATAGTGTCTGATGCTGACATGGAAAGAGGCTTACAGGAGGAGCATCATTGTCATGTTACTGCTGTTAATATAGCATGTTCCGAGAGCGTGATAATTAAAGGTACTGTTTGTCTCATGCACCTGCGATGTGGAGGGAGAGTTTAAGAAGTCAAAATGCTGACCGTTTCAACGTATTCCATTCTGGGCTGTCGTTATGTGAGGAAGTCGGTGGAATGTTGACACTGGGATTGTGTAATTAGTCCATGTGCATTTATCAAAAGAATATTTTTTGGTGAACAGCTAGTATCTGTTTGTATAACACAGAGGGCTTACATTAGTGAACCTACCAAGGATTTAGGTGATGTAGTAATCTTGGGAGCTATGTTTCAGGGTTTAGAACTGGGAACCAGCATGGACCTTTGGGCACAAGGTTTACATTCTAGGAAAATGGTGTGTAAATTTGAATGTTATGGATTGGATGAATTATTTAATCTTAACATGCTGGAGGAATTTCAGGAACTTTGGGATAGTGCTGCTTAGTGCTGTGTGGACTCGATTTATGAAAATGCTGTGCCTCTGTTATGTTCTACCAGTTTGTATGAATGTATAGATTTTCAGGATAATGTAGAGTGAAAGTGCAAGAACATATAGGACAATCCCATGAATGTATATTATTATGGACTTTATATAGGCGCATGGGGTTTGGTAAGTCTAAGACGTTCACTTATGGTAGGGCATCTGCCAGTAATAAATCAACGCAGCATTGTGAGCGCCTGTTGTTGTGATAGTCTGGCATCTGCTTGCGAGCAGATGGTCAATTTGTGGGTTTAGCTGGTTGTCAATATTGAGTGCTGTGCAGCCATGAGTGTTTGGGTAGTATTACTGTTTGTCGTTTCTACACATGTGTAGTGTTTGTTAGGATGCTTGTTGAGTTGATTTTAGTGTGGGTTGGGGCACCTCTCACACTTGCAGCAGTGTTGTGTAGATTTTACAACTTCTGCAGTTTTTTCTTTAGAAAATGCAGTGGTTATTTCTGCATTCTATGTAGATAGTTTGTGCATGTATATTGTTTTTTCTGCGTGCAGGTACATCTCTCGACTTGTATTGCATACAGGGCTCAGTTTAAGTTCTGTCAACCAATATTTATTTGGTCAGCGGGACCCTAGGTCTGGAGTTGATGCTGGTGTGCTGACAAGTTACTGCAATTGGTATTTGGTTGAAGACCTGTTTGATTTGTTTTTTTCATCTTCTGCTCTTCCTCAACTGTTTCCTATCTCGGGTACAATGGTGTTTGAAAAGCCCGGAATTGTGGGAAACCCAGATAGTTGGCTTTATGTGGCCACTGATAGGTTTGAGTAGGTCCATCTTCCGTGGAGAGGACACACTGAAGGTTTCATGCTGAGGGATACGGTTGTAGGTTTGGCAGTATTATACAGTGTCCATCCAAGGATTAAGAAGGAGGGATGTTTTGCCTTTCTTTGTTAGACTATGTTGGATCTTGAACTGCCTGGCCAGTGGCTTAGGGAGTTGAAGTTAGTTTTTTTTTCCACATGGAGTTCAGATGAATGATTCCTTTTGTGGTGTTTTTACATCCCACCTGTATACTTGGTCTGGATCAGCTTTCTCCCCTATGCTGCACTTTTAAGTATAAGAAGGTGGAGATGTGTGTGTGTGTGTGTGTTGGTGCGTGATATGTGCATGTGTTGTGAATGTCGTCCCACCCCCCCCAACTCCCGTCAGTGTCGGTCGTCCATCTATCGCACCAGGCAGGTCTATTGGTTACTTGTTTCTGCCTCTTGTGTTGGGGCCAGAGGACAGGGTGTGTGCACCCTTGAAGGTGGTTTTATGCTTGAGAGTGGTAGTCTCGAGACCTGGGGGTAACGCACCCAGGTAAAAGGAGTTTTGTTTCTGTATGTTGGTTGAGTTTTGCAGTGTTTGTATTCTATTGGATGTGGCGGGTTCGTACTTGGTTGTGCCAGTCCTGGAAGGGAGGTGTTCGGTTTATTTGGGTTGGTTGGGGATGTTGTAATGTGATTCGGGCATGCTGTTTTGGGTTGGATTTGGGTACTGAGAATCTGCCTATGCATGTTCACATAGATATTTATGTTCTGGTCCCTTGGATGCATGAGTGCATGATGTCACTGAGAAAATGTTGGCGAGTTTCTGGAATGTTTGGATGTGAATTGTATCCCAGTTCAGGCAGTTGAACAGAGCCAGCCTGGCCGGTGGGTGCCAGTGGGTCCCCTCTGGGGCTCTACCCCATTTCTGATCTACCTATTTGTAACAACCTAATACAAGGATCTTAACTGCTGCCTCGTGGATCATATTTACACCCTTTTGCATGCACAGATTGATGTCAAGGGACTTCCATTCTCTGGTATCCGGAAGACTTTCTCATTTCTTCTCTCAATACGTTGATGACTGATTTTTATCAGGGCTTTGTCTCCACTACAGGTATGCCAGAGTATGCAAATGATTTGCAACCCCTTTTATGTGGAGGGTGGGTGGTGTGGCAGGGGGGTGTTAATGGAATAGTCCCTTTCTGAAACCCAGTCCACTGCCTTGGCTCGATGTGCACTGCCCTGGTTAGGTGCACAGTTTATCAAATCAGGGGATAAGGATACCCTTTTATAGTAGGGATGTAACGGTATACCGTTAAAGATACCGTGAACCACTTAATTGAACAATAATAACCGTCACACTGTTTGTACCGGTACACCGTTTATACCGTTAACGGTGCTTTACAATCTGATTTGGAAAGGCTGCAGTAAGCAATTGCTGCACAGTCTTGGTCTTGCACTGTTGGATGTGCCATCTGCCAAGTAGTTTCAGTTGGTGCAGTTTTTAAATGCCATTCCATAAACCACACGTGTCTGACCAGACACAAAATCAGTATGTTAGCAATAGGAAGAATAAATACAGTGCCAAGAAGGAAAAAGGGCTTACTTTGGGTTGGTGGCTTTGGGCTTTATATATTTATAATGGATAATGTTTGCTAAACATATGACAATGGGGGATTTCCCTGGTTCCATCATTGAATTTACATATAATAAGTCACACTGCGAAATTCACTCATCTCTGCGGTTATTCCCTGCTGCCATACCAAAGGGTAAGATGGCTGTAATTACTGAACACCTTTTGGCCCGCAAGTAAACTAAAGGCTGTAACGTAAAGAGTGTGCATGTGCATGCACACAAGCGTATACTACCATCAGCACCCATTGATCTGTGGCATGCAGGTTATAAAGATGGCAACATGTTCATCTTCACTAGTAGCCAGTGGGGAGCTAAAAGCCTAAATGACCACTTAAGGAAAGCTATCCAGTTTGCATTACCAGTCGCAGCAGGCCCCCCTCCTCCTCTCCACACGTGTGTTTGGTGGAAGCAAGAGGTGGCATTTCAGTGGAAAGTATGTTGAAAAGCCCACTTCTGTCCCTGGGTGCCTGGTTTTGTTTGTGATGATAAATCTGACAATATATGACCTTTTAGGAAATATTTGCTAAAATTGGTTAACTCCACCTGCTATACTGCGATAACCATGATATACCGTCATTTGGCAAGAAGGTTATCGTACCGCCATAAAACTAATACCGTGACACCCCTATTTTATAGTTGCAAGACTTTTAGATTTAACAGAGTTGACCTGCAAAACTCCATGATTGACAAATCTGTCTCTGCCTGCACCAGAAACTTGAAACTGACATCTTGCAGGGTATTCGTTCAAAAACTTGATAGGAGCGACAATTCATTTTTCCTTTAAATTCAGGGTTTTGTGAGCAGTAAAGGCGTATCGTTCTGGTATCTGCTTCCTAAGAAAGCCCAGGAACCCTTTGTAGATACCGTCCTTGACTGTTCATTATATGAACAGTCAACAAGCTTAATAGCATACTGAGTGGCTGAGTTTGATATTAAGGGCGGGATGACACTAGCATTTTCCCAAATAAAAACCACTGAATAGTCATTTGAGCTACTTGCCTGTAACAACCCAATACATGGATCTTGCCTGCTTCCTCCTGGAGTCCTCTTTACACCTTTTTCTGTCACAGATATACGTTAATGGACTTCCATGCCCTGGTGTCAGGAAGACTTTCTCATTTCCCCTGTCAGACTGAAGACCAATGGATTTTAAACATAATCCACCATGGACAACCCATTACACTTTCTACTTCCACCCCATCTCCTTTGTTGGCTACAGAACCGCAAGAAGTCTCAGTAGCAGCAGTATAGTCGTTCCCAAAAAATAACTTGGCCAAGGATTTTGCTCCACTAGTTAATCATCCACAAAAAATCTTCCGGTTCCGGGCAAATTGTGGACCTTTACGATCTGAACCAATCTCCTTTGTGGAAACTTTCCACATGTAAAAATTTCTTCATGTCCTTCAAGGAAAAGTATTGATGGCGTCGACAGATCAGAAGGATGCCTATTTATACATTCTCCAGCATGGGGTCAGGCATGGATTCATGAATATTCCCTGTCATCAGGCTGGAAATTCTTGGTAAAAGAAAAACAGTTTCACGTTCACTTAAAAATGTATTTCTCCTCTAAACCAATCACTGTCCTCTGGGTCATACTGCCACCATCCAAATGAAGTCCTCTCCCTAAGACCTGCCTCTGGCACCCATCTTCAGATGATTTTTACTGCCTGCTTCAATGTTGGGAGTCCTCAAGTTGATCTCCGAGCTATTTGTATATTTGTTCATGTTTTTTTTGACAAGAAAAGTTCAATTTTTGTTCCAAAGAGCCTGTGTGCTCTTTTCCTCATCTGCCGGCAATGGGGATCCATTGTCAGTGAAGCTCCACGCCTCTCAAGGGCGAAGATTCATTGAAGCTTCTGGAAGGTCATTTTGGGCCTACTTCTGGCCCTCTGACCATGACGGAGTAGAAGGGGGGGGGGGGGAGGTCCCTCTTCAGACCCTGCGCTAAATGCGGGCTATGGAATGTGTTTGTAGAAGGCAAGCACCTACAATGCCCCTACTGTTTACACCCGGACTATAAGGCGGTAGAGTGCAAAATATGCCTCGGTTTCCTTAAGAAAACGACAAAAGACGGGCATAGTAGACACTATCGCAGAGGATTTGACAAAATCTGCAGGCACTCCAGAGGGCGTAAAAGTACCAGCCCAGGACCCGGTTCAGACCTCTCAGGGAGGATAAAAAGCATGGGCGAGGAGGCCCCGAAAGAGTCCTACCAGGTCGCCATTCGTCCTATGGATGTCTCGTCCACAGAGGACGATCAAGAGTCTGTGCGTACATACCATCCACGATGACATGGCGCTGGTCCTGGTTTTCCTTCCTTGCCTTCTCAGCCGAGGGTAGTAGGTGATATACACAAGCTTTTTAGTCCTCTTTTTGGGGGCCTCAGTCAGTGAGGACGAAAAATTCATGGTATCTAAAAGGGTTCCACAATAGCTACCCTCCCTTACACCTACAGGGCTGTGACCATCTTCATACCATACAAAGGAAAAGGATTAAAGGAGTATTAGTTGCACCTTCTGCCATGATCAAAATACATATTTTAATTGTTGTTTTGTACAAAAACAATTCATAGTAAAAAACTGTAAAAAACATTCACTCTTGTGTCCATATAAGGTAGGTTAGAACAACACATTTTCCTTAATACCACCTTAATCTCAGATCTTTTTGGAGAAAGGATTTGTGAGGTTATTGTTGAATGGAGAGGGGAGGTGTTCAATTCTAGGCCCCTAATCAACTTAACAAAGATGAAATATTGTCCTTTCATGTGTCAACACATTAGTGTTTCTAGGTCCACTAAGTCATGCCAAGTGTTCAGATGAGATCTAATCACGTAGAATTGTGGGCCCGTCTTCAGGACGTTTTCTTTTCTTGTGCATACATTTATGCCGCAATCAATTGTTGGTTCATATGTCTTACTTTTATGTGGAAACCACTGTAAAAAAACAAAAAATAGTTTTTGGTTACTAAAACACTTAAAACAAACAATTAAGAGGAGGGGGCATATCCTGTCTGGTGAAATTGTCACTAACCTTAAATTTCTTGTCTCGGGTCAAGCAGGGGCCATACGCATGTGACCACCTCGTTCTTTTGCGTGAATTATGTGGTTTGGCACACCATTAACGTGAGTGTCTGTTTTTGTCTCCCCCTGCATCTGTTGCCCCCTCCTTCCTGGATTTTTCCGTTCTATACAATTGCTTTCATTTTGGCAAAGTGCTCATTTGCAATTGCAACTCTGTATGTGCCTGCATGCCTTCAATTACTTTATTAGTTCTTTGCCGTGTATACTTCAAGGCAAGCATTACAATTTATAAATTACTTTTTATTTACAGTGGAGCCGGTGAAATCACCTTATATAATTACAGCTCGTAATTACAATTTTTAATCGGTAGGATTCCAATTCAAAATGTGTTCTTTGCCACAAGATAATAAGCCAAATATTTCTGGGATCACTTTTTAATATTCAGGTTTTTTATTATATTTTTTCTCTTTAGTAAACATTTCTTACTCAAGCCTTCAAAGGTAAAGGTTTTCTTTCATATGGCCTTCTTGCCCCTTAATCGCATAACATATGGGGTGAACAACATTTTTTGAGCACACACGACCGATCTCAGTATAGTTCTGTATTGTCTAATCAATTGTATTTCTCTTCCCTTTTTGTCTTGTTTTCTGTAATGTGTGTCAATTGTTCTCAATATTCTTTGCTAACACTCCATATCCTTTTGATGCAAATTGGTTTACCTTACTATATGTGGAATTTTTGACTACTGTTTACTTGTGCAAATGCAATTTTGAGAAATTATGTTGGGCATTGATTATTATTTTTTTGACTGAAATGTATTACCATCTTGCCCTCTTTTCTGATGTTTGGGTCTATCTGTTGTTTTTTGGTTCATTACTTATGATTATGTCAAATATGTACAAAAAATGTGTTGCAATTGGCAGCCTTGGAAGAAGAGCGTTGTTGCTCGAAACACGTGTCTGCTGTGTTGTTTTTGATTACATTTTGCTCAATGAGCTCTAACAATTTCTGATGTGTGCGCAATTTATGGAAGTAAACTAGTTCTTAAAAATCCCATTAACGTAGCCACCTGGCAGGGTGTCTACAAACTTGCTCCCATTTGCAGCCCCTATTTTAGCCTATCCTTTCCTGTCAGGGCGCCTAACCTCAATCATCCAATTCTGCCAAAATTCTCTCAAAACCTATTTCCAGGTCCCCATTCAGAAGAAACATCGAAAGTTCCTATGGTTCGTGGTGCAAGGCCAGCATTAACCGTTCAAGGCCCTGCCATTCGGCTTGAAAGGGTGTTTACAAAATGCCAGCCCCCGATGGCGGCGCATCTGTGTCTGCACGGCATGCATGTATACCCATATCTGGATGATTGGTTGATACGTGCCCACTCTCGGGAGCTGGCCGACGAGCACACAGAGACCGTCCAACTACTGGCGAAGCTGGGATTTTCTGTGAACTATCCAAAGCCCTGCTTTATGCCATTGCAGAACGCACTGTTCCTCAGCGCCAGACTCCAGTTTCTCTTCTGGATTTGTGTAGACATGCGTTTGCCAAACAAAGCCATCAAAACGGAACAAAACCGAACGCCCACTATCAATGACCTAGTTGTGGAGCTTCAGGGGCCCACATTTTTCTCCAAACTTGACCTAAGTGGGGGATTATCATCAGCTTGCACTCCATCCTGAGTCGAGGTATCGGCCATCAAGTCTCTGCTGGGCATGATGTCATCCTGCATCTACCTCGTCAGTCTGTGCAGATTGCAGATGCGACCCATACAGAAATTCATGGATGCACGTTTGATACAAGTGTCCGAAGGTTTTGCGGACAAAATCCTGCTCAACAAGGAGTTATGGCGGTCTGTAGAGTGGTGGGAGCTGCGCAACCCACATCGCCCAGGGAACGGTATTTCATACCCTGCCATATGAGGACACGGTCACCACGGACGCCTCTATGGAAGTTTGGGTGGGCTCACATGAACATTTACACGCCAGATGTCTTTGGCTCACCAAGGAGAAGGATCTGCACATCAACATCCTGGAGTTACGGGCAGTGTTCTGGGCCCTCAAGTCTTTCCTACCGTCTCTGAAGGGCAAGGTGGTGAGGATCTTCACGGACAAAACCACCATGTTCTACATTCGGAAGCAAGGGGGCAGTCCGTCCCCAGCGCTATCCAAGGAAGCTCAGGACCTGGCAGGCGTCAAGAACACCATCGCAGACTCTCTCAGCAGCGAACTGTGCTCCTGCCACAAGTGAGGACTGTCGGGATGAGGTGGACCGCCTGTTCGTCAAACTGGGCAGACCCCCAATCTATCGTTTTGCCACAGCGGCAAACTCCAAAGGCATCAAGCCCCATTCCAGTTTCTCTTGTGGAAAACTGTTTTCTTTGTGGCCATCA
The DNA here is from genome assembly GCF_040938575.1 of Ambystoma mexicanum. Taxonomy (NCBI): domain Eukaryota; kingdom Metazoa; phylum Chordata; class Amphibia; order Caudata; family Ambystomatidae; genus Ambystoma; species Ambystoma mexicanum. The sequence goes on along the minus strand of NC_090931.1, from coordinate 858,271,950 downwards.
CCTCTGCCAGACGTGTGGGTGAGATCCAGGCCCTATCCTGCAAGCAACCTTATCTGACTTTCCACGAATCGAGGGTGATACTGTGTACACACACCTTTTTCATGCTGAAGGTTCCGTCGGAATTCCACCTCAAAAGGCCTTTGGTTTTGCTTGCTTTCTTTACGAAAACTTTGTTGCTGGCGGAGAGTGCCTTGCATTCGCTGAACGTTGCTCGTCCTCTGAAGTTCTATATGGCACGCATTAAGTTTTCGAAAGACTTCACAGTTGTTAGAACTTTGGACCTGTGAACCGTGGGAAGGCCTTGTGCAAGGCATCCATCGCAAGATGGCTGTGCGGCTGCATCATGCACTGTCATCGGCTGGCAAACCGGTGGTTGACAGGCCCTCTGAGAGCCCACTTCACCAGAGAGCCCACTGCACCAGAGCAAATGCTTTGACGACGACATTCATTTCTGTTGTACCCCTGCTCGACATCTGCAGGGCTGCAACGTGGAGGTCGACGCATAGCTTTACAAAAATCTTACTGCATCAACCGGAATTCCAGGGAGAAGTCAGCCAAGCAGTGCTACACAACCTGTTCGCTTGAGCTCCGTCTGTTCCAGGGGTAAGTGTTAATTGCTTCTGTTGAGCCTTGCCACCTCACGTGGTTGTGTAATGTGTACTGCTGTGTATTTGTTATTCATGAGAATGTGAACCCATGCCAGTCTCCATGCTGGAGAAGGTTTGTTACTTACCTGCAACTATTGTTCTCCAGCATGGGTCTGGCATGTATTCACATGCGAACCCTCCCGGCCCCTCTGTGGATCTTCTTGGTTATACTGCCATTTTACGTGCTTACCAAATCTGAAGATGGCTGCCAGAGGTTGGGCTTAGGGAGCGGACTGTCTTTGGATGGGTGCAGTATGACCAGAGGACAGTGATTGGTTTAAAGGAGAAATGCAGTTTTAAAGTGAAACTGTTTTTTCTTTTACCGAGGATTCCCATCCTGATCTGGGAATATGCATGAGATTGTGAATCCGCTCTGGAGAGCAATAGTTACAGGTAAGTAACTTAAACCTTCTTATTCGGAAGGAAAATCACTGGTTTGAAATTCACAATGAAGAAAGTTAATTGCCAATATTCTTCTCTCCCTGTAGGTCTCAATGTGTCACAAAGACTTTTCATAGACCTTCTGCCTGTGGTAGTATATTTGTGCCTGCTGGATGTATACCTTAATCCATACATGGATGACTGATTTTATCAGGGCTTTGTCTCCGCTACAGGTATGCCCGAGTGTGCAAATTATTTGCAACCCCTTTTATGTGGAGGGTGAGTGGAGTGGAGGGAAGGGGAGGCGAGGGGGGGGGGGGGGGTTAATGGAATAGTCCCTTTCTGAAACCCAGGCCACTGCCTTGACTCGATGTGCACTGCCCTGGTCAAGCGCACAGTTTATCATGTCAGGGGATAAGAATCCCCTTTTATAGTTGCAAGACTTTTAGATTAAAAATAGTTGAACTGCAAAACTCCATGATTGAGAATTCTGTCTCTGCCTGCGCCAGAAACTTGAAACTGACATCTTGCAGGGTGTTAGGAAAGATTTTGTAATTGTATGTAATTTTCCCTCCATGTGTATACCCCCAAACTTTTTGCTGCTGTTTGACACCATTGACTGACTGCCTGAGAAGCACAGCCTTCAGCTCCACTCCTCTGGGCTTTCGCTCACTTTTTATGGGGAAACAGACATGCCCTTAAGACAGTCCGTACTGGGAGACTTTGTTTCCCTTAGTCCTTTTCCCGTATTGCAACTTTTGTGCAACATGTACCAAGTGTGCAATGTATCTTGCCATAAAGCACGCTTGGGTCTATAGTCTTTTTCCCAAGGCCCTAGATACTCTTGCTGGACTTTTTATGAACTCTGCAGATGTGTCATGGTCCGGACTGGTGGCAGCTATCTTTTCGCATTATTTTGAACCCTTTCCTGTCATTTTAACTGCATTTGGCACAAATAGGTGGCTTCGCTCAAAAATGGCCATGCCACGAGGTTTTTTTGTCCCGTCCTTTGGCCATCTTGCTCCTTCACCTCCCCCAGGTCGAGTCGACCCGGGTCAGTCCTTATTTGTTCATGCACTTTCCCGCAAAACCCAATGCTTTCGCGAGCTTCTGCATGCCTTGTTGTGTGTACCTCCAGGATGTGGACTGGAACGTCTGAGTCCAATACACATCCTGGGTGCCAGAGAGTCTGGAGTGCCATGAATGATTGGGACGACCGTGGTCCGTGATGATCCACGTTATGGAGTGTGTGTTTGTGAGCAGATCTCCCATTGAGTCCTCTTCGTTTTGGCTCAAAGGGGTCTTTGGATAAGAGGAGGCCAACAACACCCATACCAGCTCGATCTCCTGAGTTCTCACTGAATGAAGGATAGGATCCAAGTATACTGCAACTACAAAGCCGAGTCGAGGAACCCCTGGTGACCCGCTGGAAGGTTTGGCATCCTGAGCCCGATGTCGTCCCGTGAGACCCCTCTGCATCTGGTCAACCTAGAAGGTCTGCGAAGATGCTTCGACCCATTGGAACAGTGGGACCAACTATTCTCGGCACCTTCATCAAACCCTGCAAGTAAGCTTTGTCGGAAGTGTCCCTGGGCCAACCAGTGGGCTGACCAGTTTACCCAGTTGCTTTGCTCTGTCACCGCTGCCGTTTCGAGGAGGCCCTTGAAACTTGGTATATTGCTAGCTCTGTGTCACCAGCACCCTCACACCGAATTACGTACACTTGGCATTCCCAGGTCTGAAGTGAGACGAGAGCGCCAGGACTGGAGTGAATGCGGTTACCGTGTTGCCCTGCCGCAGCAACGTCTTTTGCAAGTACGCTGCATTTGTGACCCTCTTGCCCCTGAAGCAGTCCACAGTGAAATTGGGTCGATTCATCCACCCAGAGCGGAGAAAGTGCCACTGTCCCTTTTGGGAATCATCGCTGTATCTCAGGAACTGAAAGCCGCAGAGACGTCCTTTTTGTTGTGTTCGAACCTGCAACCCGAGTGGACTGAACAGGCGAAGTTTGGGTCTGAGTGCGCCTGAGACCAGTGAGTACTTCCAACACTAACCGGTGGCCCCTGGCCGCAAGGGCCCCTTTTATGCATGAGAGGCCCCTGGGGGCCCCTCTCCTTTCCACTGCTAGTGCGAACTAGCGACTCCCTCCCGCTCTCTGGAACTGCCTCTGCCTTCAAGTGGAGGTCCTCCCTGAATAGTCGGAACGTGTTCTGCACTGCCTCATCCACCTTCCCGAACTGCTAGAGACCCTATTTTGCTCATTGGAATAACCGCGTGCGCATTTACTATTGAGCACAAGGCTCATCTCTTCTTAGGGCTTTGGACTGCCACTTCGTTAGGTGTGTTGTCGATTTCGAAGAGGCCTAAAGACTATCTGCACTGCCTGTTTCCTTCCCATCTAGGTTGTCGACATATTTCATGCATTTAACCCCTTTAGACCCCAATGGTCTTGTATATACATTGTGTTGATAGTGTTGTGTTGGTTTACTTAGTGTTACTGTGATTCTTTTGCTATGGTCTGTTACAAAGGCCTTGTAATAAATGTGTCTATATTTTTGATATAACACCTGTCTGGAGTAATTGGTGTCCTTGCTTTGTGTGCTCATTGAGATCCTTCAGTCACCCTCACCCCTCTGAGACTTAATCTTGACCGCCTGCCATAGCTACCCTGATTGGTCTGGCTTGTCCAGAGGTTAACCTGTTCCAAGAAACTAGGATGGCCTTCTCAATCTCTGCCCCTCCAGGTCAGAGTTCAGAAATCCATGTTAACACAAGTTATTAGTACAAAAACTTGAAAGGGGAGACAATTCATTTTTCCTTTAAATTCAGGGTTTTTTGAGCAGTAAAGGCGTATCGTTCGGGTATCTGCTTCACCCTTTTTGGGCAGATTGCATACACAATCGTCTGGTCTGACCAGGTAGTCAATGGCTGCTAATCAACAGTGATTCTACCTCCGACAAAGCTTTTGACAGAAACATTTTAAATGAGAAATTAACAGGATAATGACCATACTTTTCAGGGTCCACCTAGAGGTCGTTCCACTGGAGCACCTCCAGCTTTACTGCACATTGCAAAGACTGGTCTACTTCCTAAGAAGGCCCAGGAACCCTTGGTAGATACTGTATTTGACTGTTCATTGTATGAACAGTCAACAAGCTTATTAGCATACTGTGTGGCTGAGTTTGATGTTAAGGTCGGGATGACACTAGCATTTTCCCAAATAAAAACCACTGAATAGTCATTTGAGCTACATGCTTGTAACAACCTAATACATGGATCTTACCTGCTGCCTCCTGGAGTCATCTTTACACCCTTTTCTGTCAGATTGACGACAAGGGACTTCCATGCCCTGGTATCAGGAAGACTTTCTCATTGCCTCTGTCAATGAGAACAGACTGAAGACTAATGGATTTTAAACATTATCATACCATGGACAACCCATTGCACTTTTAACTACCACTTCCACCTTTTGTCTACAAAACCGCCAGATATCTCAGTAGCAGCAGTACCCCTCAAACAAAGGCTCCACAACACTCTTGGTATTTCAGAGTGGGCACTGGACTGGCTGACCTCCTTCCTAACTGATTGCTCCTCCCAAGTCATCATGGGCACCTTCTCTACTTCCTTCTACACCTCTGATGTCCCCCAGGGGGTCTATCCTCTTGCCTTGGCTCTTTAACATCTATCGTAAGTGCCAGTTCAGTAAGCTGGCACTCCTCATCTCCCCCAACTTCCAGTGTTATGCTGATGACATACAATTCTTCGAACTTCCTGCTGACCCTCTTGCACCTTCCATCATCCCTGACTGCCTTTATGCCATCCAGGCCTGGTGCACGTCCAATGAACTCTGCCTCAATGCCAGCAAAATGAAGATCCTTGCCATTGAGACCATGCTCTCGTCTTCTTCCCCTCACTCTGGACTTCCTCCATGTGCTCACCCTCTGCTCCCTCTTCTGAAGCCCGAAATTTTGGAGTCATCTTCGACTCCTCTGCCTCACACCCAAGCCTTTGTCAAAAAGTCACACTTTCAGCTCTTCCTTCTCAAAGGAATTCTACCTTTTCGCAACTTCACCCAGAAGCTCAATGTTACCCATGGACTGGTAGGGCAGCAAGGCTTATCCTTGGCCTCAAGCCCAGGGACTGCATCTCTCCTGCCCTGAAAAGTCTTCAGTGGCTCCCAGTTGCTTGACTGATTAAATTTAAATCCCTCTATCATCCACAAGGCTGTCTGGGGCCTGGATCCACACTATCTGCAACTCTTACTTCATATTCCCCTCTAGACCTCCGTGTTCCTCTCGCACCAACTCTGTGTGTAAAGCATTTTTCTAAACGGAGGGCAGGAGGCTGATCGCTTTCCTCAGCTGGCTCCCTTCTTTGGAACAGCCTTACCCTACCTTGAAGCCCTGACCTCCCCTACACTAACTCCCCCCCCCCCCCCCCCCAGCTTCTGTCTATCCTCGGCACTTGCCTCGGCTCACCCTCCACCCTGGAGGCTCTCACTTACTTTCATTGCACTTACCTGTTGCTCACCCATGAGCACCCCAGCACCTATCCTATTCCCCCTCCTTTCTGCACTTGCACGCTCTGAACACTCGCAAGGCATAGTAGGTTCGACCTCCACACCCCACTGTATTTAATATTTGTTATGTTTTTCATTGTTTCTCATCCCCTGTACCCTCCCTGTTGCCCTGTGGGTGATTTGAAACAGTATTTACTTCCTGTGTAAGCGTCTAACAAGCAAACCATAAATAAATATTTAAAGAAAAGCAACAGCTGTGGTGGAAGCCTTAAGCGCAGCCTGAGCACATTTAGTTGCTTGTGATACAAACTTTCTCGCACAACCACCACCAATGATGCTCCCTATAATTTGCCTTCCACTTAGCCCTTTCCAAATGTGGTTATATGACCATATTGACGGGGTTCCCATTACCTTTGAGTAAACCTCATTAGAAGGCAAAAGTATACTTCTTCTTTGTGATAGGCTGACAACCCTTTATGGGGCATATGAGAGCCAGGATACTGACGTTAAGGGTACCCTTTTCATCCCCTCTTTTCCAGACAGAATAGAAAAAAAGTCCTCAACTCCTGACTGTACACCTGATACTTAATTGGATGGCCAAGAGAGTATTCTTCTAGGTGATCGGCTGCATATTGCAGATCGACGAATCCCTCAGCACTGTACTTGATACCTTCTGGTAAAAAGACTTGGCCCACAGCTGCATCAGTGGTATAAAATGACAAGTCCATGACCATTGGTTGCAATATGACCAAGAGGTGGCAGAAGACAACACCTGCCGCATATTTTACTGGCAGACCAAAGATCTGAGGTTGTAGAGGACACATCCAATCATTCCTTTAAGATGGCAGTAGATTTAGCAGTCTGTTTAAAAAAAGTTGTAGAATGCTGCTGTAATGAGGCTGGAGTGGTTAACAATCCTGAAACATACACTTTGACAAATATACATTCTTTTGGCGGTAAGAGTAAGCTTCACAAGCCATAACGACCAATCCAGAGACCACATATTGCATACATACTGCATACATTCTTTACAGTAAAGATCAGACTAAAGAGATGGATCATCGAGCACAAGCATGGGATCTTACACATTACAAACTCACTACTACCAAGCAGGAAAGTCATAGGATAGTGATAAAACACACCGCTTTTGCTCCTCTAGCCGATGCAGTGTATATTTTGTGAAACACTTGAGCAGGCCTGACCTCTTGGTTAGGGCGCAACCAAATTCCAAACTCTGGCTTGGGTTGTGTGCATATACCAACTGGAACGGTAGTTGTGTGCTAAGGGCTTAGCTCTGACATTGGGGCTAGCCTGCATTTTATTTAGTTAAATCTTTATTATTTTTCAGTCCCTTAGAAATATCAGAGATCAGACTTTCAGTGGTGGGTAAGGTTTACACTCAGGCTTCCAGAAGGCAACAAACGTAGCAATACGTGATTGGTAATAAGCAAATATGCAAAGTACATAACCTATTCAAGGGCAATGAACAAATAAATGTGATACAGCTGAGAGAGACATGTGAGGCCTGCCATTTGCCAGACCGCAAAGGCGCTCAATATGAGCCTGGCGTGAATTTGGGGTGACCCAGGATTGGTGATCAAGAACCCAGACCACCCGGGATCCCATGTTGCCTTGAGGCACTATCCCATTAGTGCAAAGAATTGAGTGTGGAGGGAAGAAGGGACCCCCTACCTAGTCCTGGAAGAACAGTTCAGGAAGCCAAGTGTATACAGACCCAAACCAGTAATTGACTGTTCTCCTATCCTACAATCAATGGGGCTAAACTCGGAGGACCTATCTTCTCGGCCCACATAAAATTGTATAATTTCCTTTGCAACGTCTGCATATGAGAAGAAGGAATCTTAATCGGGAAAGATGATGCTCCCTAGAGTAAGCGCAGGATAACATTAATTTTTATAGTCATGATTTGGCCAAGCCACGATAACTCCAAATTATCCGAGCACTTCAGATCCTCTTCCAAGGTAGGGAACCAGGGGGGAAGTTTGCCTGAAACAGCCAGCTAAAAGACTGTCAATTTGATACCTGAGTAATGGAGCTCTCCCGAATTTCATCTGAACGAGAAGTCCCTTTTTGATATTCAACAATGTTTCCAGAGTTTCCAAGATATTGAGCCCTACCGATTTCCCTAGGTTGATGGAATAACCAGACCCTGCCTTAAATGCCCCAAGGCCTATTAGAAGCACAGGGAGTGTGTTTAGGGTATCTAACATCAATAGGATGTCATCAGCATACCAAGCAGCCGTATGCTTCTTCTGACCTAATTGAATTCACATTGTCATAATTTAAATAGATCTGCCTAGCGAAGGGCTCCATAATAAAGGTTAAAATTAAGGACGAGTGAGAACATCCCTGATACGTGCCACTAGATATACTAATTAACGCAGAAAGGTGATCATTGTTCCCAACTCTGGATCTGGGGGAACATAAAGCCCACCATCATTAATCTAATGAAGTTGGCACCAAATCCAAATTCATGAAGTGTCAAAAAAACCCAGCGGTTTGTTTCAAAAACATCAGTTGCTTGCTTTAGATTGTTCTATGTATTGTGATCCAGAATGAAACGGGTCTTATCTGAGTTAATAATGAAGGGGATACCCCGTCAATCTAAGGGATTATACTTTCTCTAAAATCTCTGCGTCTGCATAAATTAATCTGACGGTATGGGTCACACTCACATGGGTCTTTCACACTAAGGTGAACCGACTTCTTGTAGAACGGTGTATGTATATTCTAGCAGGAAAATGGCAGCTGTGGTGCAATACTTGATAATACAGATGAAAACAAGCAACGAGTCATCTGAACCAGGGGACTAGCTGATGCATTTCAGGAGACTCCTTCTACTGCACACATCAGTACAACTGTGCTTGGCTGGAGTCTGTCAATTACTAGGGGCGCATTGTTAGTTATCGACCGCTTTAAGAAGCAGTTTTAAGTTCTTTTTAAGGTGAGCGTTCCATCCATGGGAACAGTCTACGTTCGAGAGTGTACGGGTGTGAGTGCCAAAGAAGGATTTTTTTTTGTTGGACAAATTACAAGTATTCTGCGTAGTTTTAACTTATGGCGGTCACTGAACATTCTTTTGGAGGAGAAGTGCTGGCTTTAGGGGCAAATTAGACACAACTATGGTCTGTAGTGCATGGGTTAGTGTAATAGGACAGGGTGCTTTACTCTTCATGATTTATAGCCTGGTTACTAGATCATTGCTTAGCTTTTCTGAGCAATAACCAGGATTTGGATCAAGTTAGGGAGCGAACATTTCTCATTCCTAACTCCTCCTGTCCAGAGAGCATTCCCTCTAGTATTGTCTGCGCGTTTTATTCTGCCTAGAGCAGCTGCACACAAAACACTTTGTTGGCCATTGGCACTGAACATCATTCTCGATCCTTTTATTCCATTAAGGTTCGACAGGCTTTTACAGGGGGAGCAAACATGAAGAATGACCCAAAACACTATTTTCAAAGAGTGCTTCTGCCTGCAGAGAAATTGATGCAGCAGTGTCCTTTTTTCATTTTATTTTAAACATTTGTCAATCGCAACCCCTGTTAGTGCCGTTAAAGCCAAGCACACCCTGTATCTTTTAGAACCTCGCGGTAAGGCGCAGTAGCGTTTTTATGAGATTGTTAATCCGTATCAGTGATTTTTGACAAAAGCCTACTAACGCAAAAAGGCTTAAACCATTCGTGATTTTTTTTTCTTCTGCATTGCGCTGGGATTTTTGAAAGCAGTTTAGACTTGTAATGCAAGTTTGCATAGTGGCCCTGAGCTTTGATAGCCTATGTCAAACCAGCAAATCTTCCTTTCCTAATGAGATCCATATATTGTAAAAATGATATCGTAGCTCGGTGTCAGTTAGCACTGCAAAGTACCAAAACATCAGCGTTCATGTTTTGAAAGGAAATCACCTTTGCATTTTACTGGTACAATCTGTTGCATCAGACCCAGACACTGCACGTTCCTCCTTGGTGAAGCTCTGAACCTCAATTGTATGCAACACTTAGTACCTGAATGCCCCATTATGAAGACAAGGTTGGTGCAGACAAGGCACTGTTATGAGGTAGACTTGGCACAGATGACCAGGGGGTCACAGGTAAAAAGGTAGGCTTCCTTATTAGTTACTGAATGCAGAATAGGTCATCCTCAAGAGTTCACAGGACACTGGATACAATGAGGAACATCCACTGGCACACCCTCTCTAGCCAGCCTCTCTGCAACTGTCATCCAGGAAACATTCAGCAGTGAACACCCCACATTCTACTCTCAGAACAATCATGGCATCACACCCATCCAGAGCAGACCAGGCAGTAAGAAAGTACATCACATCACAACTCCCCCTTATGAGAAATCAGAATCTGAACCACATTAGAAGAGTCTTGCACATACGAGATGCCACCGGGTAAATAAAAACTTCTCTACAACTTAGTTCCAATGCCACCACCTCTACATGGACCATAGTCCTAGTTTTATCTCCACGGTGCATGTTATGGTCACTACCAACGAGGTTATTCCCAAAGCACTACGCCGCACGGTGAGGCTAACACCTTGGCGTTTACACCACCAAGAGACTAACCCTAAAATACACCTTACATGGCATTTGAACACACACCCACATGACAACGGGACAACACAATATCAAACCCTGTTGCCCCTAAAACATCCTGAGATGAGGGAAGGTGGCAACATTCAACTAAGAAAAGGATACCATAACAAATCTCTCAAACAAACCAGACCATCTGATTAAAAGTTTCACTGCTCAGTAACCACCCTAAGACAGCAAGCACTTAGGCGCAACTGAAACCTGCACACGACTCTGACCTCAAATTGTGATTAACACCAACAGCGGGGACGCCAACATACCACCAGGGCTTTCCACACTACACACATCTACTATATGAGCGTACAATCTCGATGTGACCCAGTCACCTGGAGTACTCCCTAAACTGCAGCATATTCTCAAGTGGTGTCCAACGCCCAAAACACACTGGTGTCCACTGCCGCTCCATAACACTGAGTGGCGTCCAATAACAGTTGGCTAACATGGGTGTCCAACACCACTTTAAATCAACCAGTGTCCAACACCTCTTTGTCCACACTCGGTTGTCCAACGCCTCACAAACGGGTGTTCAACACCCAACAACCTAACATAGGTATTGGAGGTATCCAATACCTCTGCTTACAATAAATGATGTCCAACACCAAATATACAAAACTACCATGGATGTTCAACACCCCGAGGGCAGCACATAGGTGGTTCAAAGCCCACTATACCAACAGCTCAATACCCATATTGCCATTCTGGCAAGCACTTGCCTGTATCTACATAGACCACTGCCCCCAACTGGAACCGTGGTTCCACGGTCCCAGATTGAAATAGTCAACAAAACCTTGACCCTTAACCACGCCTGTCATAACCAAACATTGTTTCTCTCACAAACATGCATACAAGGCAGCACCACCAACTCAAGCAAGATCTAGGCATTAAAGACATGGTTATTGCAGGCATGATCACATTAGCACTTGTCAAGTGTGTTGTCCTAGCCTAAAGTCTGCAAAGTTGCTCGGACCAAAAACTGTTTTAACACATACAACATATCACTAACTGGCACAATTAATTTTCCACAATGCCCCAATAAGTCTTTGCACCATCCCTTTATTCTCCACAGAGTCCACGACATGCACCCTTGTATGCATATAACGACTCTAGTATTTGAAATATGCTAAGACAAACCTGATATCACATTGAACCCAGTTATTAATCATGCTAATGTATCATGCCGCAATTAACACATACCGTTTATAGCCACAACAAAATACACTATAACAACATTTAGTATCTTTACATCTTGTTTCAATATTCCCTGCTCGAACCGACAATACCTGCCACCCAATGCCTTAACAATACAGTTGGAGCTATATAAGGCATAACCACAAATCGTCACACGGTTCTCGCAGTGACCCAGTGAATGATATTCTGCATGCGGAACTTTGAAAACAAGTTATTACAGTTGCCCTCTGTTGAGCGAGCCCACACCGTACCACTGGAATGTCTTCTTTGAAATCCGCACAGGAACACCCTGCCCAAACTCCTTGCATACCGTCCTCTTATTTATCCTCTGCTATTGACACGCAACGTTCTGTTGATGTGCAAAGAACTGCCTGCCGCCAGCTGCCCGCAGCATTCTCCCGTCTTGAACTCTGTTACAGGAGCTGCACAGTGTCCTGGAACCGACTCGACACTGTTGCGCATCAAGATCATATAAAGCACCAGGTACATTGCGGTTCTGTCCCCCTGGCCCTTCTCTGAAAGCCCCTAGTGACATTTAAGACCCCTTGCTCCCTTGGTGCTGACACCAAATAACCTTGAACAGTTAAGACTGGTTGCTTACCGACTACCTTCCTGTCAGTATCCAGTGTGCATCCCTGCCCTTCGTGAAACTGTCCTCCGTGTTCTTTTACAGAGTGGATTGTATTTTGTAGTGTGCTAGATCTGTCTGTTGTAATAATAATAAAGTAGCTATTTGTATACAACCTTGAGTGGACAGTCACTTTTATCATTGGGTAATAATTGTATTTTCGCTGTGTTGCAACTAACCAACGATCCACAACCTTGTAGAGTTAAACCTGCTGTCCTGTCCATGTTACCAAAATTGGACAAGGAGGTTTATAATTAATTGACTTGTATTTCCAATCTGTTCGGATCCCTTCTGGTGTACTAGAGGTGTGGGGATGATTGATGGTTTAGAAACAGATATTCATCCCTGGACCACTGGTGTCCCAGAAGTTTATTCGTGACACACCCGGACAGATTTCTGGTCCAAGTGACTAATGATTCTGGCCCCAGCCCTGATCAATGAATGATGCACAAACGCCTTTCTTTGCTGAACGGTAAAAAGTCCCAGAAGGCTGGTTTGAGATGGCCGGCAGCCTGTTAAGAAACACAGTATGAATCTGAGATGAGTGCGTGTGATTTTTGTATTCCTTGCTGCTCTTTCTCCGAACCAAAAATTCAAGGACTCCTAGAACCCCCAGTTGCACTTTACATAGGGTAAGTGAGTGCTAGTTCACATGCAGTCCTCCTTTTAATCTGCCATTCCATGGTCTGTGTTGTACACTTTGCAAAACGTATCTGTAAGAGCGGGGATGTAGAGATTTTAAGGTTCCATGTGGTGATAACGACTGAAATTATAATGAAAACTTTAACACATAAAAAATGACTAAAAAATATCAAATTGTTCTCGTTATTCAATGTGCCCCTCCCCTCAAGCTCTGTTTTCCTTGCTTTATTCCCTTAACCCACTCTGCATATATATATTTTTTACAGAATATGCAATGTTTTGTTATTTTTAGTTCGTTACTCAAGTGATTCGTTATTCACAATTCGTTGAAATCACTTTATACCGATTTTAACAGTCGCAAAGTGGAAATGAGAACTGCCTGCAAAGGCTAGGGGAAGAAGTGTGGGGAGGAGGCCATGTTGTGCTTGTTTTTTCTGTTTAATTACTTTTACATCTTTCTCATTTGTGTCTTGTATGCCTTAACATGATTTTTCGTGATTTGCTATTCCACGTTATGACTTGCCTTACCTTGTTATGCCTGATTCGCTTTTGATATGTCCAGTCTGATTCCCCTCCCATGCACAGTTAATAGGACGCTGTACACGGTTGCAAACTGTCTTTCAAATTGTAGTCCATTTTCTGGGGCATCCCTTCCAACTGATACCTGTCGCGGTGACGGAACAACACAATACATGAGACTCCACACCTTTAATTTGAACACAGAAGTTCAAGCCCATAAGAAGAGCAAGGAAATAAACCAAAACAGGATGGCCATCTTGGTTGAGCTAAGAAAACTGAACAGGAGGTGTGACTATCCTTCAGAGGCTATGGCGGTCCTTTTCATGAGGCTGTGGTGTTGAGGCCGCTAACCAAGAGTCCCCCATAGGGTTGATAAAATGTGTGTGGACCCCATGGTGAGGAAATCTCTGGGGGAAACCCTTGTTGCATCCCAACATTATAACATAACCACGTCACCCAAGCATTCTAAAAATAGTTCAGAAATTATGTGCTACTGTACTAGTTTGGGCATTCTACTGACAAGTACTGGGACGAATCAAAATTCAAGGAACGCTCCTGGAATGCAAGGACGAAGGAAATGACCAGAGTGGAAAAGTAGAAGCTAGCGGGGTGGTTCAAGGGGAATGTTGAATGTCTTGCAGGTACGCAGGATGGCAGCAGTAATAGAGGTCCGAGAAGCTGGAGAAGGTGTCTGGCATGTTGGCAAGACATCTAGAGCGGAAGATTATAGCCGAAGGTGACAGAGAAACTGGTCCAAGGAAGAATTAGTTCCACGTCTTGGCGTTCTGGTAGTGTGATGTTGTGTGGTACGAGAGTGAGCCTGCAGTGAAGGGATATCCGTGAATTGACTGAGTGCCGCACTTTTGAATTCAAACTTGCCGAATGCGGCAATGTCGAATTTGAAATGCAAGACTTGGTCAAATAATGATTCCCACCCGCCCCCCTAATTACCTGTTGGTGGCATTCCTCGTTGTGTGCAGATGGCTCCTCCATCCCTATGCGACGCCGGTTCCCTTCACTCAGGTGGATGCGAACTGGTTGCCTAGGGTCCCTTTTTCTTTCTTCTTGGGAGCTGAGGACACCCTCACAACCCATGATGCCATTGTAGTGAACAAGGGTGCAGGGGACAGCCCTGCAACCCTGCTCCCCTTGTTCACTATAATGGCACCGAATGGGAGATTTGTTCGAAATGTTCAGCTCTTTGAAATTTTCATTCTGCCGAAATTCAAACAAATCTCCCATTTTGTTTTTTAAATTCGAAAATATCTACAGATCCCGCAGTAAAGCAGTGGAAAGAAACGGAGCAGATTGACTGTGATATGCCCAAGAAAATGTTTGGCAGGTCGGCAGGGTGCCAGCAGAGTAGAAGCAGGAAGATGGGAAGTGTGGTGGAGTGACCTGTAGTGAGTGAACCGTCAAGTCTGACAAATGCGCCAAGACCACGTAGGTCCTGCATGATGGAGTTTATGTAATGAATGGACAGGCAAGTCCATATCTAGTGCTAGGACCAACAGTAGTGACAGTTTGCAAAGACAAGCGTGCCCATTTCTGTAGAATAAAGAATAAATCATACATTGAGAGATGGTTCCAGGCAGAACCGGTGAAATGTGTTACCCTAAGAGTCGAAAACCGGGGAGCCAGAATAACTGTGAGAAGGTTAATAACGGAAGCAGTGAACAACTGAACAAGGGCACAGATAGCCTAAATCCTACAGCGATAATCTATTTTAAACTTCTATACAGGAAAGGAGGCTAACCTTAAGCCAAGTGTAACATCCAGAAAACTACACCCTAACGGAAACAAAGTCCAATCATTCGATAATCCTCGCCAACAAGAGCTACTCCCAGCCAAAGGGTCTTCAGCATAATCGTCAGCGGGAACAGCTAGCCATTGCTCGTCGAAAATAACAGGTTTTCGACGATCGACCGTGCTGACAAAGTGTATGTTTTGGGACATGCCGAAGAATTTGTAAGACGGTCTTTCTTCTCTTTAAAATGTCAACCCCCACATCCCGCCAAGAGTCTGTCCCTGTTGAAATCAAATGGGATATGCATCTTTCTAGAGAAACGTGAAGAAAATCCTAGTCTTTGTTTTTTAAAGTCTTCAAGACGACGTTCCTCAGAAGAAGTGCTCTGGAAAAACAAGAAAGACTTGAGCAGCTTCTTCTTCGTCCCAGTGCAGGCAGGATAACTAGTATAAGAAAGTTGCATGTGTGGAAAATTCCTTGAATGGATTACAGGTTTTGCTGAAAACTATAAGGAACATTGGGGAACCTGCTAGGAGAATGGAGTTATTCTCCTAGCACCACGAGGATCCTGTAGAACTGATTTTGAGAACCCTTGGTGTCTTTGGGACACTTTACATCCAAGAGAAGGGAGTCCTTCTCCTGGGTCACGATCAGACCCCAAACTTCATTATTGTTTGTTGTAGTGACAAGGATAGCTTAGGAGCTTTTTGATTTGGGTTTTCACTGGCTTCCTGACGAGCATCCGAGTTTCTTTAGTTGGGGAAATTCCATTAGAGTTAAGGAGAGGTTGGTTTATCTTTCACTTTAATAAAGGTTTAGAGCCATCATCGTGGCACCACTTGGTCAGTCTCTTCATTCCTTGTCGGCACAGAGGATAAGAGTCAAATTAGCAGTCAGACTGGGAAATAATGGTTTCAGAAAGTCTCTAGACCATATTTTTAGCCTTTCTGGTAAGGACTCCACTGAATAATTTATGTATTAACTTACCCTATGCTTCCACTCTTGTGTGTGGGTTGGTAGGGTCTACGGTGCTTCAAGTTACCTTAAGGCGTTTATAACTATCTAAATGTGTATGGAAGGAAGTATAACCAAAAAGGTTTTGGGGCTGTTGGAAGTGGTTCTAGTTCGAATGTCTAATTCTGTGTTCTACCAAAACCAGCATTTCTTTGGATTTATCCCCCTGATGACTGTTTCCAGGTAACAGTCACATGATATTTATAGCACCGTAGGATGCCTTTGGCTCTTCGGTTTAAGACCCAGATCGCGCCTTCCAGTAGGTACTTATGAATATTCCTCTGTGTGCTTTTCAGACTCTGGTTGATTCTCACCCACAAGCCATACTAGGCTTGAGCCTACTCCAGCTTACACCTGGAGTCTCCAACCTCTTATGGGCGATGAGCAATATTTGCCTATAAAATGAAATGGTGAGCAGCATCCGAACCTCTAAGGAGCGTATTGTTTTTCATGTGGTGGCAAAATGATTCCGACCCAAATTACGTCAGTTAATACATGTTAATGTGCAGCAATTACCAGTAATCTAGTAGAGTTTAAAATCTAGACCAGGCAAATTCGCTTTGGCTTTAAACTTAATTTAGATTAAGTAGGTGTTTACAGAAATGTAAGTGGCAAATGGGGCATTTATAAGTACATGCAACCATTTAAAAATGTAGGGTTTAAAGAACACTTTACTTGGGCTTTAGGGTTATTCCTCAACAAATATTTGGGAAGCCTTGTGGTTAATACTCCTCGGCTACAAGACTAACTCACTAAATCAACTAAAAGTCCCGGCAAAGCTTGGCCAGCAAGCATCATTAGGTGTGGTGTATGAGTATGACGTGGCAAGCAAGAAGCTGTCGGTGTGTGCCGTGTGTTTGGAAAGGATTGTATCCAGAGCTTGGGAGACCGATCTGCTAAAGCTAGGCTTTCCCTTCTTTTGCAGCACCTTCCCTCCAGCCATTTTCAGGATTTTTCAATATATATGAACAGTCAACATCTTGGGGGCCAATGTGAAGAGTGGTTTTGGAGATCTAGATTGTGCTTTGGCATATCAAATAAATACATTTTTTTATTTGATTGTAATACAGTTAGGCAGCTTATTAAATCATGGACAGTTTGACATGAATCTTGCTTATTTGCCCATTATTAAAATTCCAGATGGGCAAAGTATAAGACGATACAATGTTTTCTCTAGGATAGGACGTTGCTACGAGTGGAGCGATTTTGACAAATGTGTAAAGGCATTGAGCACAAAGCCTGCATGTACATTTGGGCATATGCAAAAGATGACTTAACAGTTGTGGGTATGGATGTTGTCTTTTTGTCAATTATCCATTTTCTAGTTTTGCAAAGCAACCGACGATAACTGCTCAGTAGGTCACATACCTAGGCCTATGTCTAATTTAATTTGCCCATTAGTCTGGAATATTCATAAACAATGTGAATGGCTGATACAAACACAAACCTATGCAATTATGGACAGTTTGGCATGCATGTCACTTATTTGCCCATCATGAACTTGCCAAGCTTCTGCTAACTGCACTATTAGACCCTGCAGGAGTGCAGGTGGGGAGGTTGGGGGGGGGGTCCCAATTGGTAACAGCGGTTGCTGAACAGATTAAGTACATGTTCCAACCAGTGTTGCAAAGGTTATGGAATGTTGCTGTGTTAGGTATGTTCAGTAAATGCAGGTCCATCCATCAATGGACTGCTTTACTGTTGATTGCAACAGCAATAGTATTGTTCTACTCTGGGCTTTCCAGACTGCCCTAGAGTTTGGCTCCCAGGTTCTCCTCAATTACCACCTCATTAGTTCAATATGCATTGCACACCCATGCGGCCCAGGCAGTGTGGGTGCAGCAGGACTTGGTTGTTTCTTAGTTTTGGGTCTTAATTAAGCCTTCCTAATCTGTAGTGTCCCGATTCACATGATTAGCCTTTAACCTATGTGACTACTGTAAGGAACTCATGGTGGCAACAGTAAAGATCGACACAAGTGATCACAGTTCACAGGTGTTTTTTTAACTGTAAATGCAGGGTGGAAAAACTCCTAACCTAAATTTAAGATGGGAGCAAGCTTTGACCATCAAATGAAAAATAAGGCAGTCCTTGTGATGCCTTGTCAAAGTAAAAAGGCCTATAATAAAAAAACATATATTGCAAATTCCTTACAACTAATTAGAGTGTGGGATCAGGTTTTCAATAAAGAAAGAAGTGTTCACAAATAATAAGTCAGAATGTGATTTCCAGGGGGTCTCCCTTTTTTCACGTTTTGAGAATGGGGCAAGGTGGATCTCATGAGCACAGCACATACTCTAGGCTTCCCAGCACAAGTCGACAATTCCATACCAGCTATTGGGTTCTCCGATGGTTGTCTTTTCAATAAAAGTCTCTTGCCTTCGAGGGCCTGATGTATTCAATAGAACAAACAAACAAAAAGTTCCTTTGAAATTAAATGTTGAGGTGATGACTTTCCTCCCCCTGGATCTCTCTCTGGCTCGTACCCCTAGGTTTCAGTCGGGCTCAGGTCTTTCTTTCGGGTACTCTCTGCCGGGCTCAGATTCCAATGCCAAGGTGGACAATCTACTTCCCCTGGTGTTAAAATCCTTCCTGTACACACAAATCTTAATGTCTTTTCAAACAATTCACTTTGGACATTCCTCCGTCGGTTTCATTCCTGTTAACACACTGTTCATGGGACTTCAGACTTCGTACCTTCTTGTTAGCATCCCCCCTGCTGCGTTCTCTTGCCAACCTTTGTAACGCACTGTTTATGCGCTAATTTCACCAAGCAGGACTCCTTTCCCTTTCTTTCACAATCATCTGTTGGTCAAAGTCGGTTCTTATCTGTACCGTCAAAAGACTTTGACCAACAGATGATTGTGAAAGGAGTCCTGCTTGGTGAAATTAGCGCATAAACAGTGCGTTACAAAGACCCCTGTATGACCACTTTGACATCTCTTCGCCTCTTCCAAAGGACTTCTGGTTACAGTACTCTCTACCATCGGCTAATCGTCCAGAGTTTCCTGCGTGAGCACCCACGTGGTGCCAGACACCTCTGTTGCTGTGGCTTTCCCCCTCTTTCATCAATAGTTTCTTTAAACCTTTCAAAGTTCAAATTAGCCGTTTGCTACTTTTCGTTCAACACAGTTTGGCTTCTTATCGGCACACCACTCAACTCACTGGTTGTGATGCACCGCTTGGCTTCCTTCCTCTTTGGAGTCAAGGTTGGTACCTCCGAGACAAGCGTCTCTCCCCGGCTTGGTAATGAGTGGAGGAGGGTCTTGTGTACCGCGAACACATGCTAGCTATTGTTTGCGTTCTTACGTTTCCATCTGCAGAGGTTTCCCAGGCCTTGATTGGAATGTACAAGATCGCTTCTCTCCTTGTCACCCTCTCGGTATGTACCGTCTTTCGCCTCCTCTTGAACTGCCGTGCTGAGTTAGCTCTCACTTTGTGCTGTCTGCCTTGCTTGTCCTGTGCTCTCGTGCTCCACCTTTTATCCCTGTGGGGAAGGGAAAGGGCCGTCAGGTGTGTGTGATTCTCGTCAATTGCCTGACTTTGCCTGACCCTTGTATTGGGACATGTCAGGTAAACGGCTCTGGTGTTAGTCTGTTGTCTTTCATGTTCTGCAAAAGTGTTTGTGTCGGAAAAGGGGGTGGCAGACAGTGTTTTGGAATATCCTACATCATGGAAGGATGGGGAAAAGTTGTTGAAAGAAGGGGATACCGCTTCTCACCGGTCAGTGTCCCAAGCCCACTCCCCTAGAACCCCCCCCGTCCATCCAGGTGATCCTCCCTCACTGGTCTGCTTCAGGAACTGGATCCTATGTCGATGGCTGTGTCCTGGCCACCTGGATGACAGATCCCCGGGGACTAGCTAGGGAGACACCTTCAGGTTTCTCACACCAACTATTGTGCAATAAAATGTATGCCTTAGTCCACCAGACCCTCCCAATCCCCACCCTTCACATTACTCTGATACCTCAACTGCAGGTAATATTCCCATGCAATTGCCAGGATCTATACAGCAGTCCCTAGCAGGTTCCTGTTAATGTGCTTCAAAGGCTGAGATTCACTACACAATGCACTACTCTCTGCTCTCCCTTACACACGCTCCATGTTCACCAGATCTCCTTAACTCCTACACCATCCACCACTTTCTGCCTCCTTTTATACAGTCTTAGCCATCACAAATGCCTAAAGAAGGCTTGTGATTGGTTGGGGCATTTTCCAATTATTCCTGTCTCTGGATTGGTTGGGCCATTGTGTTGCTTCTCTTCCCCATATGTCCTTTCCTCCCCTTTAATGGTACTCCTGTGGTGCTGCTTGCCTTCATAGCTAATTAGGGGATTGGCGGTCAGAATGTGGGCCAACGGCTCAAAGACCGCTGCTGCCATTATGGAGTCAGGCACCATCAAGGCATCCTACAGCTCCACAGTTTCAATTTCCTTCACCCCGGGACTGTTTTCCTTCAGCTATGGTACATTTGCGTAACTTGCAAACAGCCTTTCTCCTGCCGTCTTGTAGTGTGAGCAGGTAATGCTCTGCCAGGCCGGGTTCGCTAGCAGTTTGGGTCTGAGAATGAGCCGGCTCTCAAACCGTCCACTTGCTCCTATGTTACAAGCCACCAATAAATGCATTTTCACTCATGTGGTCCTGGCTACACCAGCAGCTTCACAAAATAATACTAACCCTCTTCACATCTGCCACCCCCACTGTGGAACGTTGGCACAGTAAGTAGGGGAGGAGGAAGAAGCACTCTGGGGTTTCTTCCCTAAACCACTACCTGGACTGCATCACTTGAGTGTTTGGGTTGCCCTGTCTTGGTCCTTACAGGTAACCTTGTCATAAACCTCAGTTATTTCAAGGACGATACCAATCAGTCTTACGTGGGTTAACAATGTAGCTTGTCCAGGCACTCCGTGCTAGCAACTGACATAGCCAACAGCACCATAAGGCAACTACAGCATTACCATACTGGCAGGATCTGGTAAGGGTCATATTAAAAATGTTCCGGCTACACACCCAGAGGTCTACGGGTCACCAAATCAACAAAAATAGCTTCTCACATAATATACAATTTACTTAGGTTGGGTACTATTTAATCTAAAGGCAATGCGCTTAAATTTATCAGATACATTCTGGAGACTACAGCGAGACACCCTGTGTTTGGGGGCTGAGAAGGGTGGTAACAGAGTGCCAGTCCTGTCCTAAAGAAACCTGTTCCTCCAGAATGGGATCTGGCATGGATTCACATGCTCATGATTATTCCCCGTCAGGCCGGGAATCCTCGGTATAGAAAAAATCAGTATCAGTTTCGTTTCTGATCTGTCTTTCTCAGTAGTAACCAATCACTGGTCTCTGGGTCATACTGCCCCCAGCCAATGACTGCCCTCTCCCTAAGCCCCGCCCCTGGCAGCCATCCTCAGATTTTTACCACATGTTCAAGTGTTGGGAGTTCTCGTGCTGTAGCTCTCGAGCTTTTGCTGCGTTTTCGTGCTTTTTTCAGGAGATTTTTTCATTTTTTCGGTTACATAGAGCCTCAAGCTCCACCGTTTCCAAATTCCGATCAACGGGGATCCGTTTAGGAGTTTCTACGCCCCTCAAGGGTGAAGATTTCGTCGAGTTACACTTTTGGAGGATTCCAGAAGTTCCGAGGCCTACCCCGGACATAGCCCAGGAGAAAGGGAGCTAGACGCCCGGGAAGCTGTTAAGGACCTGCCCTGGATGCCAGCTTCAGAACGTTTTCAAGGAGGACGAGCATTCGTTATGCCTCTACTGTCTCCATGAGGACAAGATGCACAAGGAAAAGGATTGCGCGTTTTGTGGGAACATGTCGGAGTGGACCATGAAGGATCGCCACCTCCGTGTCGCCAACTGGCTGGAAGGTAAGAGCCCGCAAGGCGAGAAGAAGAAAAAGAAGTCTGAGCGGTCTTCTAAGTCCTATGAGGGTGCCCCGGCGACGGGGGCCCAAAAAAAGGCTAAGCACTGCGAGTCCGCAGGCACCGGGAGCGCCGAACGGTCTGGCTCCTTGGCTGCCAGGCAGGGCGCATCCTCCCCGGCGCCATCAACCACGAGCCAGCGCTCTGGCTCGGGTAAGAGGAAGTCCGAGAACCCGATAAAGCTTCTGGAGAGGCCCCGGTCGATCCCGAAGATTCCGGCAGAGGGGGAGCGAGGCTCGGACCCTCCCCCCAAGGTGAAGGCCCCAGGCGTACAGAAGGTGACGTTGGCCTTAATTCACCCTGCTAAGACCTCGATTGAGGATGTCGCCGCGGCCCTGGCTCAGCCTGTGGAGGCGCCCTCAGGTACCAGAGTCTCCCTGCCACCGCGGAGGGAGTCTTTCAGACCCATCGAGAAGACCCCCACAAAGTCCTCGTTGGAAAGGGTGGGGGAGGGGCTGCTGGCCATCGTGGATACGGACACGACCTCTGAAGAGGAGCTCATCCAAGTCGTGGAGGAGGCCCAGCCCATCGGGAGGGATCCCGACGAGGGGGGCGACGGTGTCGCAGACGAGGCTCCTCAAGATCCCTCGCTCCTGTCGTTTCCGGCGCCGCAGGACACCTCGGTGGCCATTTTGTCAGCCATCCAGTCCTTATGCTCTGAGATAAGGACTAGGTTGCCCCTTCCCCCGACGGAGGTACCTGAGCCAGACCCGACGGGGGAACCGGAGCCAGGACCTTCGGAGAACCCACCACTTAAGAGGAGGACGATGCATCCTAGGCCTCCTCTCCCGCCTCTGCGGCCTTCTCTGCCTTCCCCCGGTCCACTACCCACAGGGATGATACAGGCAGGGACACGACTACGACTGGTACGGATGACGACGGAGGCCACAACGGGACGTGTCCCCCGGTGCGCCCTGCCCAGGCGTCCCCGCCTGACGAGATTGGATCCTTCCATGCTATGATTTCCAGGGCATCCGAGCTCTTCCAGCTCTGCCCCGAAGAAAAGAAGAAAGGGTTCCTTTACCAACGGCGCAAGGCTAAAAGGAAGACGGTCCTCGCCGTACCGCTTCTTGATGACATGTGGGATGAGGGGCTTGCCCTCCTCAAGAACCCTGCCACGGCTCCTGCGAAGAGGGACCGGTACGAGAAGAAGTAACGGGTCCCCGACGCTGCCCCCTTGTGCCTTAGGGCGCAACCTACCCCGTATTCGGTCGTTTCGGCGGCGGCCAAGAAGAAAGCGGGGTTGGGGGGACATCGGCCTCGACTTCAACCTCCCCGCCGGACAGCGAGGGTAGGAAGCTGGATGCGATGGGACGACGGGTCATCTTATCTGCAGCAACAACCATCAAGGCGGCCAACGCCCTGGCCATCGTAGCCCGCTACCACAGGGAGTCTTGGTTCAAGATCGCCCCTCTGTTGGACTTCCTTCCGGACGCCAAGAGGGCTGAGGCCCTGGAAATCTTACAGGAAGGTGAGATTACCTCAGACCACGCCATTACGGTGGCTACGGACATCGCCGACGCCGGTTTCCGTCAGTTGGGCAACAGCGTTTGCCTGAGACGACGAGGATGGCTCAAGGCGACGGATTTCCGCCAGGACGTACAGACCAAGGTTTTGGACATGCCCTTCGATGGGAACAACCTTTTTGGCAAGGCGGTTGATGAGTCCCTTAAGGCGATCAAGACGGACACGGAGACGGCCCGTTCATTGGGTGTGCTCCACAGCGACGGCCGTCCTTTCGGAGCTCCGGAGGCAGACAGGGTGCCTCCAAGGGAGCCGGCAGCAACTCCTCTACGTACCGTCAAGCGGCAAGATCTTCGTCGCAGGAGGCCTACAGGGGACGCGGCAAGTCAGGTGGATCCCGCCGTCGTCGCTAAGGTGGTCAAGGAAGGAAGCGGCCTCCAAACAACATTGAACCGACCGTCAGGTCGGGCCCCCGCCGAAGCACCCCGGTGGGAGGCCGGCTGACTAAGTTCGTCGGCGTGTGGGAGTCCATCTCTACCGACCGTTGGGTGCTGGACGCCCCGGCCCTGTGGCATGCCCTCGAGTTCCAGAAGAAGGGCCCCCGCATTCCTCCCGTGGCATACTTCCACATCCCTATTCTAAAGAGACACCGAAAGTTCCTCAGGTTCGTGGTCAAAGGGCGGCACTACCAGTTCAAGGCCCTCCAGTTCGGATTAAAATCGGCGATCAGGGTGTTCACCAAGTACCTAGCACCGGTGGCGGCGCGGCTGCGCCTGCAGGGGATCCACGTCTACCCCTACCTGGACGACTGGCTCATACGGGCAAGGACAAGGGAGCTCGCTGTGGAACACACTGCGAAGACCGTCCAGCTGCTCACGGACCTGGGGTTCTCCAACTTTCCAAAATCCCACCTGGTCCCGTCGCAAGTCGCCCTGTTTCTGGGAGCACAGCTCGACACAGTGGCGTGGCGGGCCTCAACGTCGGAGGAAAGGATAAGGACCATCCTGGGAAAGGTGCAACGTCTGCTAGCCATGGACGTGGCCAGAGTGAGGTCTATCAAGTCCCTCCTTAGAATGATGTCCTCCTGCATTTATCTGGTGCGCCACTGCAGACTTCGGATGCGGCCCTTGCAAGAATTCCTCGACGCCCACTGGATCCAGACGACGGGCAGCTTCGAGGACAGGATCCCGCTCGACGAAGCGTTCCGTCAGGCGATACGATGGTGGGGTGTCCGCTCTCATCTGACGTCGGGTACAGGTTTCCTAGCCCCGGCCCACCAGGTGACGGTGACGACGGATGCCTCCCTGGAAGGTTGGGGAGCACACACCGGGGGTCTCCACGCGAGAGGCCTTTGTCTCCCGGAGGAGAAGACGCTCCACATCAACATCTTGGAGCTCCGTGCAGTGTTTTGGGCCCTCAGGTCCTTCCTTCCTTCCGTCCCTCAAGGGCAAGGTGGTGAGGATCTTCACCGACAACACCACCACGATGTTTTACATTCGGAAGCAGGGCGGAACCAGATCCCCTGCCCTATCCAAGGAAGCCCAGGATCTGTGGCATTGGGCCGTCGCCCAAGGGATGTTTCTGGTACCCGTTCATCTGGCAGGGATAAAAAACACCATCGCCGACTCACTCGGCAGAGAGCTGCGCTCGTGCCACGAGTGGGAACTGTGCCAGGATCAAGTGGACCAACTCTTCCGACGATGGGGCGAACCCCAGATCGATCTCTTCGCGACGGCGGCGAACTCCAAGTGCCAGAGGTTCGCTAGCAGGTTTCCCCAACTGAGGAGCATGGGCGATGCTTTCTGGTTCCCCTGGGACGGCCTGTTCCTTTATGCGTTCCCGCCGTTGCTACTCCGGCTCGTCAACCAGCTCAAGAGGTCCCGGTGTAGGATGATCCTCGTCGCACCGGCGTGGCCGAGGCAGATCTGGTTCCCGGACCGTCTGGACTTGTCAGCGTCCACACCAGTCAAGCTGCCGACAGACGCGGATCTTCTCTCCAGAGAAGGAGGCGCCATTCTTCATCACGAACCAGAGTCGCTGAACTTGCAGGCCTGGCTCCTGCAGCACTAGAGTTTGGAGGATACGACATCCCGGCCGACTGCAGAGAGGTTCTTGCGAAGGCCAGGGCATCCTCAACTCTCAAGTGCTATGGACACAAATGGAAGAGGTTCTCTGTCTGGTGCCGTGCACAGAAGATTAACTCTCTGCGGATTACGGCCCCTCAAGTATTGCCGTACCTATTGTCTTTGGCCAAGGCTGGCCTATCTTACGCTTCCATCAAGGTACATCTGGCTGCCGTCTCACGTTACACCAGAACTACAGGACGGGCGTCCTTGTGATCTTATCGACTGGTGAAGGAATTTATGAAAGGACTGTTCCGATCATTCCTGCTGGTGAAGGCCCCTGCCCCGGCGTGGGAGCTCAACGTGGTGCCGACTAGGCTCATCGGGGCCCCATTCGAGCCTATGCATTCAGTGCCGTTGAAGTTTGTCGTCGAAGACAGCATTCCTCGTGGCCATCACCTCTGCACGACGAGTGGGAGAGATCCAGGCCCTGTCTTGCAAGCCTCCATACACCCCTCGTTCATGCCCAAGGTGCCGTCCGACTTCCACCTCAACGAGCCCTTGGTGTTGCCAGTTTTCTTCCCGTCGCCGGCTGAGAGGACTCTGAGAGAGGACTCTGCACTCGCTGGATGTAGCTAGAGCGCTGAAGTTTTACGTGGACCGCACAAAGAGTTTTCGGAAGACATCACAGCGGTTTGTGAACTTTGGACCTGTGAATCAAGGGAAGGCTGTCTCGAAGACTTCCATTTCCAGATGGCTCTCCGGCTGCATCATGCACTGTCACCGGTTGGCAAACCGACCGTTACCAGGCCGTCCGAGGGCCCATTTGACCAGAGCGATCGCTGCTACTACGGCGTTCCTGTCTGGTGTGCCCCTGCTCGACATGTGCAGGGCTGCTACGTGGAGATCGACGCACACCTTCACGAGCTTGTACTGCATCGACCGGGATTCCAGGGAGAAGTCCAGAGTCGGCCAGGTAGTGCTGCGCAACCTGTTCCCCTAAGGTGAGCCTGGTGAGGAGGTAAGATTTGCTTAATGTTGAGTTGTTTTATTGCTTGATATTGAGCCTTTTGCCACCTCCCGTGGTTGTGCATGTGTATACTGCTATGTATTCTTATATTCATGAGCATGTGAATCCATGCCAGACCCCATGCTGGAGAAGGAACAAGTTACTTACCTGTAACTGTTGTTCTCCAGCATGGGTCTGGCATGGATTCACATGCGAACCCTTCCGCCTACCCCTCTGCGGCTCTTCACTTGGCCATACTGCCACTTCACGTGCTATCAAATCTGAGGATGGCTGCCAGGGGCGGGGCTTAGGGAGAGGGCAGTCATTGGCTGGGGGCAGTATGACAGAGACCAGTGATTGCTTACTACTGAGAAAGACGGCTCAGAAACGAAACTGATACTGATTTTTTTCTATACCGAGGATTCCCGGCCTGAGGACGGGGAATATTCATAAGCATGTGAATCCATGCCAGACCCATGCTGGAGAACAACAGTTACAGGTAAGTAACTTGTTCCTACCCCTGCTTCAGAGTTCGAAATTGTCAGGCTATTTTGGTTCTGCTTTTAGTTTTCGTAGAGGCTGGTCAGCTTTACACAAACAGCTACCAGGATCTATGTTTGACTCCCATACACACAACTGTTAACTCTGTGTTTGGGAGGGAGTTTAATGGGGTATTAGGACAAATGTATAAGATATTTAAAGCATAAACAATCATGCAGAAAGGGCAGAAATCTCTTGTGCATCCCATGTGGAAGCTAGATTTGCAACTTGCTATGTACCATCTTCTTGTGACCAAGTGGTAGCTTTACAGCGTGATGTCTGATGACCATGATCTGCTTTTGGCTCCAGCTCAACAAATCCATACTTCGATCCATGCCCCTCTCAGCCCACAACAGCAGGAGCTATGCTACACAAATCCTTTCACTGTTTCCATGGTGGAGATGACAGGACTCTGTCCGGAGACACCAGGAGGAGTGGTGTGTGGCAAGATAGTGCTGGTGCGATTCAGGTCCCTAGCCAGCCGGTGCGGGATAGTGGTGAGCAGAACTTTGGGGGTGGGCGGCATGGCTACGTGGGAAGAAAGCTGCATGGAGCATCGGCATAACATTAATGGCAGACACCTGGTGAGGCTGAAAGAACACTGATAGATTCGGTCACGTTCCTGGCCACCTGATTAGATTCTTTCCTCCGGTGCTAATTTTCATTTTCTTTGTGTATCTCTGGTCAACAAAATATTAATTCACTGTACATTAACAGTTTTATCAGATAAGATTAGGATAAAATCTGGTGCATGGGTAGCATCTCGATCTAAAATGTATGGTATGCTATTTAACTTTCTCAATAGAACCATACCTATGGTAAGCCCCCTCATTCAGCTTAGAGGCTGGACTCTGGCATGATGCACCATATAAGAACCCAATTCAATAGAACCAAATCAATCGGCTGCATCTTTTGACATCTCCTGTTTCTGAAAATACAATTATGCGCACAGCAGTAATTCTCATTCCATACACCACACCGTTCTCTTCCGTAAGAAAGTGTACACTTTCATAAGGGCTAGCAAGGAAAACAAGCCAATTTGGCTAATTGCATTAATTGTAAGTATATTGGAGCTTCTGGCGGCAGATAATCGTTGGTCAACAATTGAGGTATTCACCCTTCCTTCTGAGTATGTTGCTAGCTTGCTACACCCAAATAGAGCACACCAATCCTGTACCCAATGGGCACAAAAAAAGATGAACTGTAACTCCACTTCACCAGGGATATTTCATGTGTATAAACTTAATTTTATACCATGCAATGCGTTCACAAGCAATGTTTTCGAGGGTTATGTGACTGACTAGCAGGCCTGGCCATGTGAGTCCATCTCACATTAGCAGGACACCTGTACTCCTTGTCATGGCCCCTGATTCAAATCTAGCCTGTGAATATTTTAAAAAGAAATGAACAAAGCAAAACGGACTAGTCCGAGATCGGCCGCTCCCTCAGTTCTGTTCAGTGCCTTCTCTGTCGCTGATTGTCGTCTCTTAAGTACCTATGCCTGCGTATTGAGCAGACATGTATGGTTTCAGTGTGCAGATGTGGCAATAGTCAGTACAGGGTCACCATGACCCAGACTCGTCTCCAGTGAGAGATGCATGTTAAAGTTGGGATTGCTTGTGCACCCCAAGCACATATCGTGCACTGCTGCCCAGGTTAGGATGAAATTACCTAAGATGAAAAGTCCTACCACCAAAAGTCCGACCCCCATTTATTTGCATATGTATATGTGGGGGGGGGGTAAAGTTAATAAAAATGTATAGGTGTAATTTGTTTTGAAACAGACTTTTGGTAGTCAGACTTTTCAACTCGGTAATTTCACGCAGATCCCTGCTGCCCTTGGTTATTGCACTCTGCTACGGACAATTTGTTGAATGTTCTTAATCTTGAAAAAAACAACTTGAACTGTGTGTTCAATAATACTGTGGCAGAGTTCTGTTTTTTCACATAAAGGCACATCGCACATTTTAACAAATTGTGCAGGCACCATGCCATGTACCGAGACCCCCACACAAAATCCCCAACGCAGAGAGGCCCACAGGGAAAATGCTCACTCTCCATCCCTGGGGTGCCTTTGAGCATGCAGACTGGAAAATTTAATCAGCTTCCGTAATTGGAGCTTTCCCTTTCCTAACCTATGTCAGGCAAGTGTTTTTCAGATAAGTTTGTTGTTTGCTGTTGGATCACTCCAGTCCAAAGCTTTCCTTACCTTCCCCAGCTTTCTTACAGTGTCAGCGACTGCTTTCACTAGTGAAATACAATTGGACCACCTTTCCCCCTCCCTCTTGTCCTAGGAAAGTCCAATGATCCATGAACAACTGATTGGTGCCTCAGTCGATTTCAATAATGCACCAATACTGACTTCACAGCTGTTAATTAGATGTGTTCAGGAAGGATTTACTCACTCTGTTGAAATTAAAAAGCGCCAGAAGTCCCTCCTTGTGAGATAGACCTTCTCTAGACCAACTCAATTGGTGGTGTATGACCATTGTGCCAGGAGAGGAGAACTTCCAGAAATAGATATTTTTGAATTTCGGGTAAACTTCAAGTTCTCAGTTTGCATTCTGGATGAGCAAACTTCCTCTTCCATGGGTCTATTTTTCAAGATTAAAAGGAACTGTTTATATTGTAAATTTCTGCATCTCCATGTCACATCACCTACCTGGAATAGTGGTGAAGTTCAGAAAGTCGTGTGTTTGTCACAATTATTGTGGTTGGTTTCTTTTGGCCCTTCTTCCTGAGGCAGCTGGGCTATATCTTGATTTCTTTGTGCAATTTTGAAGAGGGCCGGCTCGGAGGAACTCATTTTTAGTCCTTTTGGGTTCTCCAAAGGCAACTTGCATATCTTTCATGTTATTATGACCTTCTCCAGTAAGAAGTTATATAATAGAAAGTAGCATAGGTTTCAACATTGCACCTGAAAATCACCCTCTCTAGTTTCTCTCAAAATTATCTTTTATCATTCAATTCCTACCTGGCCAGATCCTGTATCCAAATTTTAGGTATGACTGTGGATCCTAATTTTGCCAACACTGACGCTCCCAAGAAGGAATATTTTTCTATGCAAAAACCCCTTGTGAAGTGTCATTTTAAAAGCCTGCTGCATTTATTTTGCCGTGTTAGAATGCCTCTCACATTTATTATAGTTCTTTTTGGTTCAGGCTCACATGCCATTTTAACCCATTCTCAACAGGAAGCGTCATTAATGAAAGGTGGTCTTAGACCTGCACCAACTGTATATATTGTACATACCTTGAAATGCTCCTACTGCCTGCCTGTATACTCTATATTTGGCATCTTAACGCCACCATTGTATAACTGATTATTTACTGTAATTATGTAACCTATCCTTAAGCGCCCATTTACCCCTGGGTCTGGAGCGCTATACTAAATAAAACAAACAAACAAACAAACAAAGACATGGCATAATGTTTCTCATTGGAGGTATTGTACCGTTTTTCATCAAGAATAGGGGTTACATGTCTTTATAATCATTTTATAACAAATGACTATATAACGAAAATGATATAACGAAAAAACATAACCCATTTTCTTTTTTTTTGGGGGGGGAGCCCAATTTCCCACAACTAAAACCCCACCCCACCGTTTCCCCACAAGATTTAACCCTTTACTCCACCACCACATACATTTTCGTTATTTTGTTATATAATTTTCATTATAAAGTCCTTCTTTATTACATTTTCGGTATAGAAATTGTATACCAAGAACAGGTACTTCGAGGGGATTGGGTCCTCCGACGTATTCCATATCTGACATGTAATCACCGCAGCTGTGCTGCTTCGGAAACTTTTTTCGGCGTCTGCATCCTGCGTCGATGCGCCGTCGTCGAGGACCTCCTCCGACGTCATCCGATGTGATAAGTAGGACGCACGACGCCCGTAGCCTCAGTTCCGTTTTTTCCGCGAACGTGTTGCTTTGTGAATCTCGGTTACGCCTCGACTCTTTGGAGTTCTGTTCTTCCCGGTTCTTCGAACCTGTTCGTGTTTGTGAGAAAATCCTTTGTGTGAAGATGTCTTCTACTTCGTCTTCGACCCCGCGTCCGGGCTTCAAGAAGTGCGGGGAGTGTGGGTCCAAGATGTCGGTGATGGACTCGCACGACGCCTGCCTCTGGTGCCTCGGGGAGGCCCACGACACGGATGACTATCGACTGCCAGTCGCTCATGTCCAGGGCCTTACGGGAACATCAGAAGTTGTCGGTAGGTCGGGTGTCCAAGCCCTGGAAGTCGAAGTCTGCAGGGCTTTTGACGGATGATTCGAGAGGTGACTCTCCGCGTCATCGTCGGTAGTCTCGTGGGTCTCCTTCTAGGAGTCGGTCTCGCCACTCCTCGACCTCTTCGAGGCATTCTCGGAAGCGCAGACAGCGGTCGTCTTCTAGATCCTCTTATGAGGACTCTGCCCGGCACGTCGCTTACCCCACCAGCCGTGCGACGCCGGAGGAATGGGCATCATTCGGGAAGAAAATGCTGGCGATTCTTGAGTCGCAGGGTACTAAGCCGTCAGCGCCCCCGAGTGGGGTCGGCCGTGAGAGGTCGAGAGACACCACTCGCAAGAGTGGTCAGCACGAGTCACGGGAGAGGTCCCGTTCGGACAAGGGGACTCGTTCTCGATGTATCCGTTCCAGGTCCCGGTCCTCGACGCGTTCGAGACCGTGTGCACCTGTGATGTCTTTGAGGAAGACATCGACGCCTGAGGTGTCGAGGGCGTCGACAGGCTTTCTCGAGGCTCCGGCTCCGAGGAAGTCGTCGAAGCCGTCGACGCTAATGGTCGTCGAAGGACACGCTCGGAGCTCCGGCTTTGAGGACTGTGTCGACGCCGTCGATGCTGGCGGCGCTGCATCTGACGTCGACGCCGATCCTTTCGGCGCCAATGCCTGTTCTCTCGGCACCGATTCACTCGACGCCTTTCGAGCCGGGGTGTCGGAGATGCCCCGTGGCACGGGGGAACCCCCTAGGAAGGCTCTGGTTAAGAGCAAGCACTCTCGGGTGCCTTCTTTTCGCCACCTGGAATATATTTCAGAGGTGGATGAGGATTCTGATGGCCTGGTTCCTAGTCAGGTTCCAGATGAAATGGTCTCGGGCCATAGTCAGTTTGACAATTTGAGGCAGTCACTGCATGATGTCAGTGGACTGGACACCTCTCCGGAGGTGGAGTTTTGTAGCCCTGAGCCTGGCTCTCATGCCAATTCCTCGTACCGGCGCCTTATGGCTAGGGTTTCTGAGTACTTGGGATGGTCTGCTCCCCCAGGGGAGTTTGTGCAGGATGATCTCACGGACATCCTTGATGTTGGTCCCCCAACTAACCTGGTACTGCCGTTTCATATGGCTCTACAGAGAAGGCTGGCGGCGGCTTGGACTGCTCCGGAGATTCTCCCGGCGGTGGGCAGGTCCTTGTCGCGAAAATACCGTCCAGCCAGTAGCGACCCCTGCTACTTGACCAGGCACCCCACTCCGGAGAGTTTGGTGGTGCAGGCGGCCACAGCCCCAGCAAAGCAGGCGTCGTACCCTACCATCCCTCCTGATAGGGACGACAAACGTTTTGATGGCTGGGCGAAGAAAGTGTTTTCTGGTGGTATGGCGCTTCAGGCGGCCAACTCCATTTGTGCCTTGTCTCGTTTCACACACACTCTGTGGAACTGTGTTGCGTTAGCGGCTGAACATATTCCCGAAGGGGACGAACGGGATGGTTTCTTTGCTATGGTAAGGATGCCATGTGTGAGTCCGTTCAGTCGGGTTTGGACATGGCTGAATGCGTCAGCAGGTCCATGGCGGCGAGCACCGTGATACGCAGGTTTGCGTGGTTGCGGAAGTCGGGGTAAGCTCCTGAAGTGCAGTCCCGGCTCCTCAACATGCCCTTTGACGGTGAACACCTTTTTGGCAGCAAGGCTGACAAGAGCCTTGAGAGGTTGCAGACCTCCAAAGCTGCAGCAAAGTCGTTGGGCGCTGCAGTTCGCCAACCTCCGCCTTTTCGTCTTAGGGGACAGCAATGGAGGGGTGGTTCCTTTCGCTATTACTCGTCCTTCATTAAAGCGAGAGGAGCTGGCAGTCAGAGGCCAGCGCAGGGGTACCAGAGGTGGACGACAGGGTACCCGTGGTGCCAATGCCGCTCGGGCAGTTGCCTCTTTGCAGCCGCTACCACTCAGTCATGAGGCCATGTCCCATGGTTCGCCGGTTGGGGGAAGGCTGGCGCAGCATCTTGTAGAGTGGCGTGCCATTACTTCAGATGTGTGGGTTCTGGAGATCATAACCCACGGCTACTGTCTTCCCTTTCGGCAGAGGCCTCACGACAATCCACTGGGGAACCTCTTTGCAGAGTCCGGATCCGTTCCTTGCACAGGAAATTCAAGCCCTGCTGGAGAAAGGCGCCATAGAACTGGTGCCTGTAGCGGAGAGGAACAAGGGATGGTATTCCCCTTATTTTTTTTTATTTCAAAGAAAGACGGGGGGTTGAGACCCATTATGGACTTGCGCGGTTTGAACAAACTCCTCAGGAAGGACAAGTTCAAGATGGTTACTCTCAAGTCCTCCAGGCCCTTCAGCTTCAGGACTGATTGGTGTCTCTCGACCTCAAGGATGCTTGCTTCCATGTGCCGATCCATCCCAAGCACAAGAAGTACCTGAGGTTCGCGGTTGGCGACTCGCACTTTCAGTTTCGGGTCCTGCCGTTCGGATTGACCTCCGCCCCGAGGGTTCTCACCAAGCTCATGGTGCTGGTGGCAGCGCATCTCAGGCAAGGGGGGATTCACGTCTACCCCTTCCTGGACGATTGGTTGATCAGGGGGAGCTCTCCCGAGCAAGTCCTGGATCATCTGTCCGTCACCTGCCACTCCCTTCACAGGCTGGGCTTCTCCCTCAATTTAAAGAAGTCCCATTTGACGCCAACACAGCGGCTCCAGTACATCGGAGCAGTGTTCGACTTTTCCCTGGGGCAGTGTTTTCCTCCCCAGGTGAGGGCTCTTCACATTCAGCAGATGGTGCACAAGTTTCAGCATGTCCAGACGCTCCCAGCGTTCGAGTTCTTAAGGTTGCTCGGCCTCGTGGCATCCTGCATTCTTCTGGTGCCAGAGGCTTGCCTGCGGATGAGATCTTTGCAGTGGGCACTCAAGATGCAATGGTCGCAGGCCTCCGGCAGGATGTCGGACCCGGTTCAGGTGCCGCCCTCGGTCGCCCAGGACCTTCTGTGGTGGGCCGTCGAAGGCAACTTGATGAAGGGGGCTCCATTTTGGCTTCCCTGGCCGGAGGTGACGATCGTGACGGATGCATCCCTCACGGGATGGGGAGCTCGTGCCAACGAGCTGACAGTCAGCGGTCGTTGGTCTCCGTCTGAGTCCAGACTCCATATCAATCTGTTGGAGCTGAGGGCCGTCAGGCTAGCCCTGAAGGCTTTTCTGCCAGCTGTGCGAGGAAAGAATGTCCTGATCCTGACGGACAACACAGTGGCCATGCACTACCTAAACAAAAAGGGGGGGGGCGGGGCAGGGTCACTTCCTCTGTGCAGGGAGGCGATGCAGCTCGAGTTCTGGGCCATCCAGCAGGAAGTTTCGATCTCGGCAGTTCATCTGGCCGGAGACAAACGTGACGGCGGACGCTCTGAGCAGGCAGAGCACGATCTCTTACAAGTGGGAGTTGGCTCAGGAGATTCTCTTGGAGATCTTCGCCCTTTGGGGGACCCCTCAAGTGGATCTCTTGGCCTCCAGTGTCAACCGGAAGTGCAAGAGGTTCTGCTCGCGGGAATTTCCTCCAAAAGGAGCCTTAGGTGACGCGTTTGTGGTGGAGTGGTTGTTCCCGCTGCTGTACAGGTTTCCTCCAGTCCCCGTCATCCCGCAAGTGCTGCGGAGGTTACGGAAGTTCGGTTCCCGGATGATCCTCATTGCTCCGGCGTGGGCTCTGAGGACGTGGTACCCGGACCTTCTCGACTTGGCCATCTGCCCTCCATGTCGTCGTCCCTACCGAGACGATTTGCTCTCACGGGAGGGGGGGGTCAGGTTCTCCATCCAGAGGTCGGATCCCTCAACCTTCACGCTTGGCTTCTGAAAGGTTGAGGTATAAGGATTGGGACCTCCCTGAAGACGTGATGGAGGTGTTGCTCTCGGCCCGTCGGCCAACAACAAAGTCTCTGTACCGTTGGCGTAAGTTCTGCGACTGGTGCAGAGTTCAGAATATGGATCCTTTTGCACGTGACATCCCCATGGTTCTGTCCTTTTTACTTTCTTTGGCCCACAGGGGCTTGCAAGTGGGTACCATTAAAGGTTACCTGGCGGCGCTGTCCATCTTTAAGCGCTCATCTGAAGAGTGTTCCTACTTTAAAATCCCTTTGATTTCAGTTTCTGAAAGGGCTCACTAATGTGTTCCCTCCGTCACCTTTCCTGGTGCCCGGTTGGGATTTAAACCTTGTTCTTAAGTTTCTTATGGGTGCTCCGTTTGAGCCTTTGCACTCTTGCCCTTTGAGGCTGTTAACTCTGAAAACTGTGTTTTTGGTTGCGGTTACTTCCGCTCGCAGAGTGAGTGAGTGAGTTACAGGCACTTTCAGTTAAGCCACCCTTCACTGTTTTTCACAAGGACAGGGTTGTCCTTAGAGTTCGTCCTTTTCTTCCGAAGGTGGTTTCGGAATTTCATTTGGCCCAGAAGGTTGTTCTTCCGGCATTCTATCCTCCTCCGCATCCTGGCAAGGAAGAGGAGAGGCTCCATAGGCTTGATCCTAGGAGAGCTTTAAGCTTTTATGTTTCGCGCATGTCCCGGGTCAGAGTGGACGATCAAATCTTTATTGGTCACGCTGGAAAGCGTTTGGGACAGGCTGTGACGAAACACTGTCTCGCTGGATTATTTTGGCCATCTCGGAGTGTTACCGCTTGGCGGGTAAGGACCTGCCGGCTGGCTTGCGGGCCCATTCTACCAGGGGTATGGCTGCATCTACTGCCCTGCAGAGGGGTGTTCCTATTCGCAACATCTGTGATGCAGCCACCTGGGCTTCAGTACATACATTTGTACGTCACTATTCCCTCGATTCCATCCGAGGACAGGATCTGGTCTTTGGCAAGGTGGTCCTTTGCTCTGCTATTTGATTGGCAATTCTAAATTTTGATTCTAAATTCCTTCCCTCCTCCTTGCTCTGGTACTGCTTTGGGAGTCTGTCCTAGATATGGAATATGTCGGAGGACCCAATCCCCTCGAAGAACAAGTTACTTTCTTACCTGGTAACGCTTTTGATGGGATGGTCTGACGACGTATTCCATATCGCTCCCTCCCTGCCTTCCCCCCTGCAGAATTTGTTTTGCGATTGCAGCTTACGTTCCGCAAGGCTTTGTGTCTGACTGGCAGTTGACTAATGTTACACGTTCTGGGGGAAAAAACTACAACTGAGGCTACGGGCGTCGTGCGTCCTACTTATCACATCGGATGACGTCGGACGTCGGAGGAGATCCTCGACGACGGCGCATCGACGTCATCGACGCAGACGCCGAAAAAAGTTTTAGAAGCAGCACAGCTGTGGTGATTACATGTCATAGATATTTAATACGTCGTCGGACCATCCCATCGAAAGAACGTTACCAGGTAAGAAAGTAACTTGTTCTTCTTTGGACTGTTCTTTTATTTCTGCTCAAGATAACATTTATCTGTCGGCGCTCTTCCTGCCTTGTTTCCCAATTCCACTTTTCAAAATCTGTGAATGCTGGTCTCTTAAATCTCATTTTTACCATGTGGTGGCAACCAGGTCTTTCGAAAAGCTTAGACATGTTCTTTCTTGTAGTCCTCTTTCTCCTGTCTGCAAGTGTCCAAAAATTTTGTTGCTTGCTAGGGTGTCCTTCATTTTACAATCGTCAATTAAAAGCAAGAGATTGTAAAAATCACCCCTCCCTCAAAATGATTACTAAACCTCTGTAATTTCTTTCAGCCCACCTACTCACAAACCCAGCCATTATCCATCAGTCCGTCAAAGCATTAGTTTCAACTCAGTGCATGTCTATTCTCCACACTGTTCTATCGTCAAGATACTACACACAAATGATACAAAACACAAAGGTACACCATTTGCTATGACTAGAAAATATAATTCCTCTTTTTATTGTGAATTCATTAAATTGGCTCATTTTCTTCTCAACATTTTACATCTTATCAAATCACTCCTCATTCTGCAACCATCACCTGGGCTGTTATTTCACCGAAGGTACTTCCTCTCAGTTCTGCTTGTGTTTCTACCTCACAAATGAGCAGTGCTTATGCTCTTCTACTGCCGTGACATTCTTGCTGTGGTCATGCCTTCCCTGAGGCCTGTAGGTGATCTGGCAGTTCTGTTGCTCCAGTAGGAGAATTGGCAAAAATGAAAAAGTGACAGCATGATTTTCTTGAAAGGTATTGAACTGATTCACCTATAAATCCATGCACTTTTAAGGGGGGGGGGGTGATATTGGTGGATGGGGGTGGGGGGCGAGGGCAGCCCCTATTCCTCAATAGTTCCTTTCACACTTGTATAGGCATGAACTTTCATATCAGTTGTTGCTTGCAGATTACTGAAAATGTGTTGCCCCCTCTGTACCTAGTATTCCCCCACCTCCTGTGACAATATTGCCCCTAAGCAGCATGTTTCTTACCAGTAATGACTGGTTTGCGAAGTCATGTGGGCCAGAAAGACCTTGTCCCACGTTGATGATGTAAGGAAGGCATGGTATCAAACACTGAAGATGGACACAAGTGATCACAGTTCAATGGTGTTTATTGAACTTTAAAAGGTTGGATGAATGCCTATCCTAACCCTAAATCTAAGAATGAGAGCAAGCTAGAGTCGGGGGCCACGCCATCCCGGGTTCCTTAGTTGTCGCAACATGGAAAAGGGCAGGCATGCCGCTATCCTCGTCCGAGTCTCCTCCAGACAATGATTTCAAAAAAGTTGTATGCTCTCGGCGCACGTGTCGCCACCTTCAACACCTTTTGTACTCTTTTATTGCCAACACCACGCTCCTATCGAGCTACACTGTTGTTCAATGGGGACTCGTCCAAGAGGGCATCCAGTGTGTCCTTGAACGCTCCTGCACCCAACTTCTAGCCGTAGTTGCAGTATGACGGCAGGTCATGCAAAATACCTTTTAAAACCCTAGATTCTGCCCAGACAGCAGGACGCGTCCTTGCACAAGGGACTCTTCTAAAAGGCCACACCTGGCTGAAGAACTCTGGATTTAAGTCAGAAACCCAGGCGTCCCTCCATAAATAAAGGACGCCACCTTTTCTTTCAGTAAGGCAGTCGAGACATTGGAAACCGCCAAAAAGGAGCACAAGACCTTAACGTCGCTCAATCAGATCTTGTCCGGCCAGGCGTTTTTAATACTTGCTGGCCCTTTCACAGGCAGTCAATTTCCTGCTCCCCACAGGGACAGTACGGTTCAGGAAGAACCCATTGGTCTTCCGTTCAGGGTACCTCTGCTGGATTTCAGTCCCCACAACAGCAGGGATTTCGACGAGGGAAAGGCAGAGTAAGGAACTCTGCTTCAAGAGGCTCCCGAGCCTCAACCATTTAACGACTCTGCAGTACGTGTCCCCTCCCATGTTTGCCTGGCCGGGGGACATCTAAAGTCTTTTACCCACGCATAGGAGGGGGATCACTTCAGATCAGTGGGTACTCAAGACCGTCGCCCACGGATACTGCATCGAATTCCTCCAGCCACCCTGCTGCCGTCCATCCAGTAGCAGACAACTGTCATCAGAGCATCTGCAAATTCTGTTGGCAGAGGTCCAGGTCCTTCTAGAAAAGGGAGCCAATCAAAGTCGCCCTCATCTCAAGGTAAACAAGGGTATTTATTCAATATATTTCCTTGTACCCAAAAAGGATCTAACTATGCACCCTGTTTTAAGTCTGTTTTAGTATGTCAAACCTCAAAAGTTCAGGATGACTCTTCAGGAAGTAATCCCACTGTTGGGGCAGGGGGATTACATGGCCATATTGGACATGAAAGATACATACTTCCATTTTTCAATGTTACCAGCGCACAGAAAGTACCTCCGGTTCAAGATAGAGGACACACACTTTCAGTTCAATGTTCTCCCCTTCGGCATTGCCTCAGCCCCAAGGTTGTTTACAAAGGTACTAGCGGTAGCAGTGGCTCACCTGTGCAGGTAGTCCATCCCTGTGTATCCTTACCTCGATGACTGACTCATAACCAGGAATACCCAGAAGACAGATGATCTCCTTTTCAACCTAGGGTTCTCTATCAATGAAAAGAAATCAAGTCTGGTCCCAGCCAAGTCAAACAACTTCTGGGGGCCGTGATTTGGACAGAAGACAGTCTCATCTTCCCCTCCAACGAGAGCCAGTCACTGGGCAACCAAACGCAAGGCCATGCAGCTGTTTGGTATGATGGCATCCTGCGTCTTCCTTGTTCCACACGCCCGCCTCCACATGCGCCCCATGCAGGGAGTGGCTCTCGAGCCAATGGTGTCAGGCAGCTGCCAGTGGGACGATCTAGTGGTTGTCCCGACAGCCCTCCTTCAGTCTCTGCAGTGGTGATCAAAGGAAAACCTTCTGCAGGTGAAACACTTTACCACCTCTGCAATAGAGGCCACTCACCATGGACGCATCTATGTCAGGGTAGGCGGGGGCTCACCTCCTTCAACAGACAGCGCATTTCTGTGTGTTCCACATCAGTAGCATCCAATCATATCAACCTGTTGGAACTACTCGCAGTGTTTAAACCCCTAAAGGACTTCTTAGCACATCTTCTGGGGAATTCAGTTCTGGTCTTTACAGACAGTACCACGGCCATGTGCTATCTGAACAAACAAGGGGGCACTCATTTTCTAAGGCTATCCAAACAGTCCCAGAACATTTGAAAATTGGGCTGCCTCTCCCATGCTAACGTTTCCCCACCTCCTTTTCTCTCTGCTTTCCTTTTCCTATCCATTCCATCATTCTGCTCAATTACGTGATTGGCTGCCTGGTGCTCCTCTGAGTCATATAGGACACCTCCTACCCCCCCTCCCACCCCTCTACCTGTCCCCTGCCCAGTCCCTAGCACTTGCCTTTGGGCCCCGCTGCACTGCCACCTGGCCTTCCTTGCATTTCTGAGGCATGTTCCCCTTGGAGGCCCTGCCTTCCTTGTGTAAAGACTGGAGGGGGATGTGTGTACTTCTGCACTCTATATGGTAGAGGAGAGGCACAGAGCACCCCAGCCAAGATTCTCTCTTACGGTAGCAATGGACGAGCAATCAAGGCCTAGCTTCTCAGGAGGTGATGCAGGCTGGTTCTTAAGTACAGTGTAGTCCCCAAACCCCCACAAAGGAATGTCCACACACTATATTAGTTAAAACAGTCTTTATATAATTAAGTTCAAGGTTATGTACACAATCACAATTACTCACTTTGTACTCAGTAAATCTACAATGGCACATATATCCAGTTCCAAGTGGTACCACAATTATTATCAGATTCCATTAAAGTGCATCAACTGTACTCTGATTAAATGTCACACAAATCACTTAATAAAGGTAACCAAAAATAGACATAGGACAAAAGCAGTTGGTTAGAACAATTGACAGAATACTGGCCCCGTTACCTAGACACAGTTCTGTGTGGAGATCCCTCCCACCTGGGCAACCTGTAAAGTAGATATATATCACAAGCCCAGTCCATATATTGTTCTATAAGTCTTATTTCCTTCTATAATGTTTCTACCACCCCACAGTACCTGGAATAGCAGAGTTTGAGTCGTCGACGGATCCTTCTTGAGCGGCTCCCTTTAAAGCAGGAGCCATGGATCGTCAAGATCCCTCGAAGAAAGTGAACGGCAGCTTCGGTCCCAGTGGTGCTCATCGACGACTGAGCAAAGATGTCCTGCAAGGAAGAGGCGTGCGGGGCACCTCGATGTCGATAATTCAGGACCGCAAAGAGATTGTGAAGAACTGTGGCCCAGCAAGGGCGTTGAGTTGTCCGGCGTCTCTGCGTTCGTTGGGTGGCGGGAAACCCGCCGGTGGATGCTCCTCGGCACGTTGACGGCCTGGCCTTCTCCAGTGGCGTAAGGCGGTGCGGACGAGCGCATCCGTGAATGAAAATCTTAGGCAAAGGAGCGTGCGGCACCGGTCGTCGATGGCACACCGTCAATCGGTCCCCTCTTCTGGGCAACACGGCTCCGAAGGGCCTCCGGCGGTTATGCGAACCTGCAAACCCTGGTCGGCGGCTGACAGAATGTCCGGTGCTTATCTTTCTCCTCGGCGGTCCCGGTCGGCAGCCTGTCGAGGGTCTGACTTCCCGTGCGCTTCGGCGATGGTTAGCGATGCTCGATGGTCCCTCGGAGGGTGGGCAGTCATAATTTCGACAGTAAAAATGTCGACAGTCAAAATTTCGAAAAATAAATGTTGAAAAAAATGTCGACAAACAATGTTGACATTTTTCGATATTTTTTCGAAATTTTCTATTTATTGTACAAATAAATATATATATAACTAAAATGTGTTGAGTATGAGGGGTGAGAGGTGGTTGGGGGGGTGAGGGGGGGGTGCAGGGGGTGTTGGGGTGAGAGGGGTTGGGGGGACCCCCATAGTAAATGATACTCTTTTTGTTTATTTATTGAAAGAATAAATAAATATATAATTAGAATGTGTTGAGTATGAGGGGTGAGAGGGTGGTGGGGGGTGTGGGGGGTGGCAGGGGGGTGTTGGGTGAGGTGTTGATAGTTCTAATTGACATTTTTCATTTTTTTGTCGACATTTTTTTTTTCTAAAAAATGACTTTTTACATTATATGTATAGGATGTCGACATTATTGTTTTCGACACTTTTTTTCGACATTATGACTATAAACCCCCTCGGAGCATGGGAAGAGCGTGCCTAACCAGATCCTCTTGGATCAGTCTCGATGGCTTTCGGCTTTCAGATTTTGGCAAAGGGAGACGGCAGTCAAACTTCTTCAGGCTCGGCTTTTTAAATCTTTTTTTTTTATTGGTTCAGTTGAGAAACTCAACCTTTCAATATGAAACAACAATATCAATACAATCACAATTATCTTCATTCAAATAAATTCACAAGAATCAATTCAAATCAAATTTCCTAATTTTCATAACTAACTACTATATCAAAAAAAAAAAAAAAACAGAACATACTCTTCAGGAAAAATAAAACCACAAGATAACCAGGAATTGAATGCATACACATTTAAACACATTAAAAAAATTATACAATAAAATTCTTCAAAATTGAGCCGGTTCCAACATATTCAGGTTACCAGTGATGTTTCTTACATTAATTATATCCTTATCAAGTTTTAACTCATTCAAAAAATTCATTGTGGCATAACCGACTGCTCTTGAGTACACATGAAATACATATTTCCATAAGACCTTCACCTCCATATTTGTCATGTGCTCAACCAAATTTTAAAAATATTTGCTTCTCAATCTCTCTAGGTTGGCGCATTCTGTGATAATGTGCTTCAGAAGTTCTTTTTTGGTGTTACAGAATCGACAGATGTTGGTTGCATTAATGTCCTTAGCCCATTTTGCTGTTACTTCTCTGGTGTTCCACATATTTAATCTTAGGAGCAGAGGTCCTGCACGATGCATGACACTAGGCGATTTCAAAAGATACGCCGCAGGAGTTCCATAAGCCTTCAAGCCATAGAGATTTTGTTTGAAGTTTTTATAGTTATAGCACGATTCCCTGGTCCTTATCCAATCCATTTCCCACATTTTACACTTGGCCTTATCTGGATTTTGCAGAAGCAAATTATCGGTTAAGTCTGCTTCTTGCATAAACTTCTGCGCCTGTAGTTTCCATTGCTCAATAAATGCATCCTTTGACGTTTACACATAATTTGCCAGCTGTATGTCCAGCCCATTCTGATGTTTTTCCAGGGCACATTTTCTGTAGAGCATGCAGACCTTCCATTTATATGTGGCATGTATAGATATTAACCCTAGTTCATGCCTTATCAGGACTATAGGTGTAGATGAGGGAAGATTTAACATTGTTCTCCAAAAAGCCCCTTTTTTATTCCAGAAACTGCTGGGCTTGATTGATTTTGTTTCTGCACCATATAATAATATTGGTAAGGCTTTCTGTATGTAATAGATCAATAGAAGGGCAATAGTAAATTTGCAATATTTGCCACTGATGATTCTTAACTGGAATATCAAGTTCTTCCATTTTAACATTAGGCTAATCTCATATGGAGTATGAATGGGATCATTACTGATGTTTATCCCCAAATATGTGTATTCGTACACTGATTCCACTTCCTTGCCATTTAGCTGCCATCCAAGCTTCTTATTGCGTTGTTTGCAATTGCCCGATTGGACAACCTGTTTTTGTTTTGATGTTTATTGTCATTTTGTTACGGCTTGCATAATTCTTTAAGGCACGTAACATATTACGTAAACCCAGAGGAGTTTTAGATACCAGGAGGAGGAGGTCAACAGCATACAACAACCATTTAACCTCTTTTAACCCCATTTTTGGTGAGTCAGTTACAATATTGTCAAACTCCTTGCCCAAATTGAGGATAAAGAAGTTAAAGATTGAGGCAAGTATGCACCCTTGTTCGAGACCTCTAGAGCTATCGATAGGCTCTGACAACATTCCCTCATTGTTCAATCTTATTTGCAATGAAGTTTGGTGATGGAAATCAATAATCCACTTAAGAATGTTCCACG
This sequence comes from Ambystoma mexicanum, assembly GCF_040938575.1. Classification (NCBI taxonomy): domain Eukaryota; kingdom Metazoa; phylum Chordata; class Amphibia; order Caudata; family Ambystomatidae; genus Ambystoma; species Ambystoma mexicanum. The sequence goes on along the minus strand of NC_090931.1, from coordinate 858,228,400 downwards.
GACAGTCATTTTTCATTAATTTCATAACCACGAGTTCCCTTAAAATGGAGTCGAATGCAGTTTTAAAATCGACAAATGCAACATAAACGGGTAATTTCAACCTAGCCTGTTTGGCAATGATTCCATTTATACATAGCAAGTTGATATCTGTGCCTAGTCCATTTAGGAACCCCATCTGCCATGCATCGCTTACATTGTTACTGTTAAGCCATCAATTAAACTCCCGGAGCACTATTCGAGCAAACATCTTCCCCGGACAATCCAGGAGTGCAATGGGCCTATAGGAAGCTGGATATAATCTATTGCCTTTCTTATATAGAGGGAGAAGTATGGACTTTCTCCCAGAGCGCATCAGATCCTCAAATATTTTCACTAGTATATTAGACCAGATCTCTGGGTTTTCTTTGAGCATTCTATTATTAAGCCCATCGGGCCAGGGGCCCGGGAGCTACTGAGTTTAGATATATAGAATAATACATCTTCCTGGTCAAATATTTGATGGTCCCAATTTTCACTCTTAATAGTAAGATGGTTGTTTATTATTGGAGTTTGTTATATTTGAAGGCAATATGTGCACCAGGTTTCCACTGCAATAGTTTACCTGCACCGAATTTTGATCTTTATATGTTGCCTCATTTAGAACACCCCAAATTTCATATGATTTAGAGGAAATTTTCCTTAACATATGCTCGCTATCCCTCTGATAACAAAGTGCCTTCCGGCCTCTTTGCCAGTTTTAATACACTGTTCGAAGACGTTTAGCTTTCAGCACCCTTTCTTCCATTGGAAAATGTTTTAGAATACGTATTTGCTGTTTTAGTTCAGATTTTATAATTTTGACATCCATATCGAATGTGCGTATGTTTGTAGCTATAACCTTGGGCAAATTCCTTTACCGACACACATTTTTGCATAGATGAAACATAATCCCTCCCTAAAAATCAAAGTTAATCAATGAAGAGTTTGACATTTTATTCGATTTCTCGCATTACTTGCAATTATATTGCCATTCTGTTTCTGCCAGATTTTTATCGTCTGCTAATACTCCAACTCCCATACTAAACCGAGTTGGTTATGGTCACTTTTACCATTCAGTCTTATATTCAGGGATTGAATCATGTTCATCATAGCTCTAGTCACAAAAATATAGTCAATGGTGGCTTCAAATAAGCCATTATGCCATGTGCTGCAGCCGGCGTATCACCTTCCACCGAGCCATTTACCATAACCAGTTGCATATATTCCATAAATTGATTCCACCTTTGTCCTTCAGCTGTTCACGTTTTGTCAAAAAGCAAAAAAAAGTTAAGATTGATGTCACCCATGAACTATTTTTTTGCTTTTTGACAAAACGTGAAGATTGATGTCACCCATGATTAGCACATAATCAATGTGCTTTGCCGATGCAATTCTGTCACTGGTTTTCTCAAAAAAATCAAAAACAGTCTGACAAGTGAGCCTTATCCCAGTAAATGTTGACAATTATAATAGAGTATTCTTCACTGGACAATTTAATGGATTGTATAAAAGGTGTACCGGAATCATAAATTTTAACTCTGAACCCTTTAGTTTTTCTTATTGCTATCCAAAAAAATGGAACTTCCACCAGCCAGGTTTTCTGCAATACCACAATATCGAATTCATTTAGCTCAGTGCTTTGTGTGTTGGTAAAATGTGTAAAACCACGTGTATTGCAGCATATAAAAGGAGTTTTTTTCTTTTGTTATGGATTGTTATGCGCAATCAATCCTTTCCCTTAATCATTGAACCATAAATACAATGCACCCATTTTCTGGATCCCAACCCATCACCTCCTGTTCCCTGGGCTTCCTCCTTGTAAATGTTAAAGCCCATATGGAGAAGGGTGTCCCTTGCATCCCACACTATCAGCCAAGACAGTTGATCGATAACTAATCCTAGATCTTGAAAGATCTTTATCACTCAAAAACTCAACTCTGTCGATGTTGGATGATATTAAGTTTCTCAACTCCGCTATTTCCTTGCAGATGTTGAGGACACTGGATCGATTTAAATAATATTGGGCAAACTGGTATTCTCTACATTCCAGAATAAAGCAGTGCTAATTATTTTGCCCCATTGCTCTCACCTTGGGGATATAATCTGTGCCTGAGTTTGTATTTGGCTTCCATTGTACATCTTGCGCTACTTTTCCTATGTCTGTCAATTTCCCCCCAGAGTTAGCCAAGGTGGTACCAGAGTCTGAGTTAGGCTTCCAATTTTTTTGGACTGCCTGTCCATTTTCGCTTTTGGATTTCTCCTTTTGCCTCTCTGCAATATAATGTTCTAATGTTTTGTTTATTTCTTCTCTCATTTGGGCATCCATCAGACCACACAGCCCTAACCCCGTTTGTTCGACGGGATGAGAGTCGCCACAGGATCCCTGCAATTGAACTTTCTTCCTCAATCACGACCACACTCACTGCCACCAAATCTAATGGTTTATAACACAGGTCTAAAGTGGCTTTCTCCTTATTCTGCTCAACTTGTTGATTCAATTGACCCCTACTCCCAATATTCTCCTGCTTTTTTGCCATCATTATCTTTTGTAACATTTGTTATTTTTAGATAGCGGCTTGGCTTCACACATGCTTTGTTAGCCATCTGGCTAGCAGAGGCCCTTTTGACTTCTTTTTAGGGGCCCCTGCTCCTTTGTTAGCGTTATTCTTTCCTGGATTCACTTTTACAGGCATAAGAAGCATTTCTTGTTGACTTCTCTCTGTAATTACATCACCCTTTTTTCAATATACCAGGATAAGTTATCAGTTTCTCACCACCCTCATTACTTAGATCAAGTTCCAGTTCTTTTGATCCTTTGACACCACCAAAGGTAAATTGTTTGAACTCAAACAGCCCTTTAATTCCACCAAAATTTGTGTTTGAGACTCAGAATCTCTTACACTACAATGTCTGAAAATCTCAAACTGAGGATCACTCTTATTTCCCCCACAGCTCCTCCTTCGTTATTTTGATTTGTCAGCTTTGTCAGCAATATCGTCTGGTTATTGATCTTTTGATCCATGGTCTCGTACAATTTGGCCAAGGATAGCAAGGCTGTATTCATTGACAGTAGTGTTGTACTCATGTCTACATGCAATGCAATTTCTTCTGTATAATTATCAGACTGCAGTGACCCATGCCCCTCCCGAGGTATATTCTGCTGTCTTGGAGTTGGGGGTACAAAAGACCAAGAATTTAGAGAGGCTTCTTCATCAGAATTTACTGATGTATTTTGGGTTGTTTTGGATCCTTTAATTTCTAGGATTTGGGGTTTGATAGTCTCATTTATTCTCTTTGGCAAGTTCTGATTGCTTGAATTTTGCGTTCGAATTGGGGACAAGTCCTCTACCCGCATTAGGTCACCCGTGTTACGGTGAACGAAAACAACTTCTTCATAGACTGAGGCTCCACTCAAGTCCATGAAGTTAAGAGCCTCTTCATCTACTTGTCCTGTGATGTGCATATTTTGATAAGCTTCCCTTAATCTATGTTGAGCTTCCACAGAACATAATTTTGGAGGACTCTCATTAATCATTTCAAGTGTTTTGCACGTTACTAGTATGTTATCGTCACAATGTTTACTCTCATTTTCCATCGCTGTCTGATATCATGCTACCACTTATCACACTTCCTCCAGTTGGCACATTGTTTTTAATAGCAGCCACTTCTAAATCAAGTCTTGTATCATGACTGACATTGGTCAATTAAATTTTACTTTTTTCATTCCCCAAGCCAACACCATAATTGTAGTATTGCCGAATATCACATCCTTTGGTTAGCGAATGGTTTCTATTTTTGTTCAATATTTTCTTGTCTCCAAGGCGAGCCAGTACATTTTTCTTTTGTTGATTTATAGGCATGTTAGAATTTGCTGCCAAACTTTTTGGGGTCATATGGACACCTTCTTTAAATAAGCCACATTTACAGCAGGCATTCCTGACACTTTTTCCATTCTCTCATTTTCTTTGGCGTGAAGGAGTTTACAATGGGTGGATATGACTTAACTATTATTATCCACTCCCTTAAGCAGCCTGTTAGCTCAATGATTTCAACAAAACAAAAAAAAGAAATTCAATTAGTCTGCTGGCACCACAATGTACAAATTCAGCATATGCAATGGGCTACAATTGCAATCCCCAATTAACACCGCCGGCAAACTCACTAAGGTAAATATGACCGTTGCCCAAGTCGCGGAAACGGCTCCTTAAAGTAATGCACAATTTATCTTCAGCCTTATTACGTGGAGTTAAAATGTTGTAAATTTCGCACCTGTGTCAAACTCCAACATATGTATAGAAATCACTCAAGAGGGCTCAATGCAATTTCCACCTCTGTTCCATACATGTAGCATCAATGTTTACCTTCTCTGGGTGTTTGTGACAGAAAAGATCAAATAAGGAAAAATTTGGGAAAATAATACAGGCAGGACCCGCCGCTCCTGGCTATCCCGCTAGACAGCGATACAGCAGTCACAAATACACTTTCGCAAATGTGCATGCGTTTTTCTTAAATGGGATTCTTGGGAGGCAGGCTGGACCAGAGCTGCAAACCAAAGAAAAAAGGAAAAAAACAAACGCAATAAATGTGGTTGCTAAATAAACCTCGATGTTTTAAAGTGTAACAGTCCGTACCGCTTGCTCATATTGGTGTAGTCGCAGCAGGCAGCAGTCATGTGGGACAGTCTCTACGCACGGATCCGAAGCAGCACTGAAAATGCAGATCCAAATAGAAATGGGCAGCGTTCACCAGCGAGACAGCAGTCACAAATACACTTGAACAAATGCACTTTTGCAAATGCGTGCCATGTTTCAATGTTCGATTCAACTCCAGCTTCGGAACAAATTCTAGCAGGGAGAGGCCTCCAGATATACTAGTTGATCTCCCATTCATTCTGCTCGGTCACACTCTGACTGCTGAATGCCCTTCTGAGTGATTGGTTGCCTGTCTGCCAATCGGGCATACAGTGTATTCAGGCCCTACGCCTCCCTCTCAGACACTCACAACAAGGAATGTGTATTGGGATAAATACCCGGCCATTCAACACTACACACTGCATTAATACCAGTTTCGGGCAGGGCTGTCTCAGTCATTGTGTCAAACACCAATAACCAGACATCCACAACAGGAAGTGCATATTGGTCACACACTCCATTCACCCAGGTCCCACCCACAGGGTGTACCCACAACATATAGTCACTGGGAAGGCTCCAGCCAGTCTGGCTTGGACTTCACAACAGCACCATATATGGAACTTCCACCCAACAGCCAGTCAGGGGGAAGGGACAGAGTCAGGGATTTCCAGGACTTTGGGAAAACAAGGTAACGTGCAATAGAAAGCGAGAGGCCACAGGGGCCATCTTGTTTCCTATCGGGAATCAACTGATTCCAGTGCCAATGCCAATGCCAGGGCCTGGGTATCCCAAAATGGAGGATACTCCGAGCACTTGTCAGATTCAGCATGGAGCTGCCACCAGCCCATACCCTGCTCTGTGGGCCACACACAGGTGCCCAAAAACATACACCAGGGGCACAGGGTTGCACCCCCACCCATGGGTGCCATAAGGGTATCCCATGGGTCTGTACACCAAACCAAAAAAATTAAGAGCTGCACTGCCAGGAGTCCCACATGGACTCCTGGGCAGAAAACAATACAGAACACAAATAAAAGGACAACAGGACAAGGACAGGGAGGCCCTAGTCCTCCAATGCATTTCCAGCATCACACCTTGTACTTAACCCAGGGCACTGTTCCACTGGGTGCACTTCTCCCCCTTCCTCTACCTTGCACTTCTTGTCTTGTGGCTCCAATGTGGGCTCGACAGCCATGGTTCTCATCTCAAACTGCCCTGCCCGTACAATGTGTTGTCACAAGACCTAGGGGAAACATTACATCCATGCCCCCAAACACTCAAGCTCTCGAAGTCAGAGTTTGGGTAACTACCTCAAAGATGTATGGACATACTTGGAGGCACGAAAACTTAACACCAGCCATTGTTACTCCAATAAATGGAAATGTTTTGTCGTTTGGTGCAATACTAAAAATATCACCCCTTACTGTTCACCTAAAGATATGGTCCTTTGTCTGACACACCTTTTGGACTAAGGACTTGCTGCCCTCTCTGCGTATACCACATCTCAGAGCAAGGTTTCATGTGGACGATTCCTGCTGTTAAGGCTTTTATTGAAGTGGTAAAGAGGCTTCACGCTCCTATTTCCAACCCAACTCCCTGGTGGGACTTGAATGTTGTTCTCACAAGGTTAATGGGACCTCAGTTCGAACCAATGCATAAGGCTCGGCTTAAGGCCCTTACCTATAAGACTGCCTTCTTGGTGGCCATGACCTCTATAAGGAGAGTTGGTGAACTGCAGGCTCTCTCAGATCAGAACCCATTTGTTACTATCCACAAAAATGTGATTTTGCTCACACAGCCCTGTTTTGTGCCTAAATTCATCTCAAAGTTCCATGTTAACCAATCAATCCAACTTCTTACTTTCTTTCAGAACCTCACAAACTCAGCTGAAATTAGTCTCCATACACTAGATGTTTTAGGAGAGCGGTCATGTACTACCTTGAAAAGACTAAAGCTTGGAGAAAGACAAACCAATTCTTTGTCTCTGTAGCAGCTGGTAGGGTAGAGGATCCTGTCTCTAAATCGACCATTTCCAAATGGATTGTCAGCTATTTCCAAATGGATAACTTATGCTCTTGCCAAGAAAGACTTACCCTTTACGCATAGTGCTCACTCTACTCTGGACACAAGGGCTACAATAGCATTCATTGCAAATGTTTCTCTAGATTCTATTTGCAAAGCAGCAAATTGGAGTTCGGTTCATACCTTCACCCAACACTACTGCTTAGATACACATTCTAAGTCTGATTCTCAGGTGGGACAAGCAGTGCTAAGACCTCTCTTTGCTAAAGTTCCTTCACACATCCGACCACCATCTCCTGGTAGTGCTCTAGTCTATGCACAGCATGTGCTTCTAAACAGATTCACAAGCATCGGAAGACATACATTACTCAACGTAATCACATTTCTGATGATTGTATCTGCTTTGATTCACACGCGCCCACCCTTCCTCCCCTCTTGCAGTAGAAGCAACATAGACATCTTAAACCTTTCTTCTGTACTCGCTCTTTGTTCGATTTCCTCACGACAGAACAAAAACAACTTGTGTTACCTTTTGACGTGTCGCGTTAAGAATAGTGTTCGTCATACCCATGTTGACGTTCCTTTTCGATCTTTGAAAAAAATCTACAATACTCTGCGATTACCACTAGTTGTCGCACTATATGCACAGCATGTGAATCTAGGCAGAAACAATCATCATAAATAAGATTATGGTGAGTAATGTATGATGGATATAATTTCTCAGGCTTGTGGATCTGCTTAGATCACATGCTTTACATAGGCTGACATCTAGTGGCAGCTGCACAGTATTGCATTTTTTGTTTTCAAAACTTGAAGTGACATTGACTGGGCATGCCATTAATGCTATGACTAGTGCGCCTTCCTCTGTACCCTTGGTTCATCACGTGTCGAGGTTCCTCAAATTGTTTTTTTCCGCAGTCAGAGTCTGACGCATACCAAGGAGCTCCTTCATTTGGCTGATGCCATTACTTATACAGAATTTGAAGTTGGACTTTCTGTCCTTTTGACGGCTGTATACCGTTAGAAGGACAAGACCATTCGTCAACGACAGCGACTCCCGTCTTGCTGAACTTTGTCTCTCGGCCTATCTAGACCCCATCGGTAAAGTAGGGAGAGTGGCGGGGAGGTCATAATCCAACTCACTTAGAGAATGCATATTCCCCTATACTTCCATTTATTCAGCCAGGCTGCCATCATTCCATACTATAGAAAATACTGCTTTTAAATTCTGTCCTTCCTGTAACAGGAAGTTTCCCTGGAAGGATTCACACAGTGTGTAACCTTTGCGTCGAAAGAGACCACTCCAAAAACAGTGCAAGTCCTGCAAACTGTTTCGGCCAAAAACTTTAAAGGACTGGAAAACTAAATGCTTGGCCCACCACGCATGCAGGCCGAGGCCGCCATGAACGCCGATTGATCCTCCAGCGATGCCAGCATCCTAAGTGACGCTGAGGGCAACCGGGACCCAATGGATTCCTGTGTGCGAGCCCCCGACTCCAACAGGCAGGGTGGTGGTTCTGCTAGAGAGACGCCAGCCGGCGGCTCTGGCACTTCCACTGCATGCCACATTAAACACCCCCTCCTCCCCATGGCCGCCAGCTGACCATGTCGTCGACTGATGAGCCACATGCGGTGTCGAAGGGAAGGTCTGAAAATCCGTCCTCTGGGCCATCACGTTCGTGATCACCACATGACCGGCCCCCAAAACGGATGCCAAGGTCAGTTTCTGACACAGCAAGCAAATCAGGAAAGTGTTTAGGTTTCGGCGAACATGCGCAGAAGACGCCTTGGCGGCTCACGCTAAAAATAAAAAAATGAGTAAACCCATTCAAAACACGTCTTTGACACCCTCCTCAAAGCAAAGACTTCAAAAAACTCCATTCCTTGATGCCCCTACCCTCAATCGCAATGTTCAAAGGATGGGGAATACTCTGCCCCTAAGGACACCCTTTCAGGGGTAATGCACTACAAACAGCAGACTGCTCCAGAGCCTTTGCCTTCACCTGCTCCCATAGTGTTACCTTCCTCCTAATGTACCCCGGAACAGGTTAATAGGGTTATCAGAAGAATGTCTAGTTTAGTTTACTTTGTGGATCAACATTCAGAATAACTTACCAACCTCCAGGGGCCCCCCCTCAAGGCAAAGCAGCTAACGAGCAGCCCATGCCATAAAAGCCTGCCTGGACCTAACACAACCTAGTACATCTACCTATCAAACTGAGTCTCATGACCTATACTATTACGACACCCAAGGTTCCCAAGACCCTGGCGCATTAGCCGACCAAGGAGATTAAGGGGACATGGAGGATACAGATCAATAATATGACAACAACAATGTATACATAATCCAATCCCCATACCATACCGACCAACCAGTGGCTGCTTCCCTGGTGGACAACCAGCTGCAGTAAAATGATCTTTTCAAATCTTCAGAACACTTTAAAATCGACACCCAGGAAGCTCAAGTCGATAAAGACTTTGTAGAGGACATCCTTGGGGATAAGAATCTGCAGCACAGTTCATCCCACTTCTCCAATCTGTTCAAAGGCGCATTCAGCCTTCTCTACTTACCCCCAATCTGACATGGGCAGTCAACCCATGCATTGAGAATGTTTAGTCCAGCCACATCAGACGCATTGTACATTACGGAAGGTGTATACAGGGTAGGGCCTGAGCGGGCAAGGCCCATCAAAACGCTGCAAATGCCCACTTTGCAGCGCTGTGTGGGCATTTACAGATGTTAATGTCACTGCGGTGGGCCCAACTACATTAGCTTCAGGCCCCAATTGTTAGATAATCCTGGATACGCCTCTGAATTATGGGCCAGCTAAAGCCCAACTCTCTAGTGACCACCACAAGGAAGAGGGTGGGCACAGCCTTAGCCTCTGGTGAAGCCCCTCCCCCACCTGACGGCGAGAGCAAAAAGATGTAGACCCTAGGCAGGAAAGTGACTTCCTCAGCTGCCTACCAAGTAAGGATAGCCCGGCGCTACTGTCCAGTTAGACTTGCCACAAGTGGGACGAGATATCACAGGAAATAGACTTGGTCCCAGAACCACTAAAGACACAACTCTTACAAACAGTTGCTGAAGGGAGACCAATAGCAAGCTGCGTCCTTAAATATAATTTAGACGCAGCAGACAATGCAGGCGAATTGTGGCGGAAGGTACCCCCATCAAACGCCATGCATGGCTACGTCAGTCAGGTTTCAAGTTGGAGACCCAAAACACCCTTTTGGACATGCCTATCAAGCCAAACACATTATTCGGTAAAGCGTTCGAGGACACACTGAAAAGTGCTAAGGGGGGGACCTATGACACCCTCAACTCGCAAACAAACCCTTTGTGCAGAGAGGAGGATCTAATGCACACCGATTTAGAGGATAGACCTCCCAGCGGTCCTCCAACTACAACCAGGGCGGGCAGAATTCACCCTGGGGTTTCTCACAAGGGCAGTCCTCACCACAGTTTTCAAAGGGGCCACAAAAGGTCCAGAAATGGAGGCAGATCCTCCTCCTCAAGAGGAGGCTCCACCCCTCATAAGCAGTGGCCACCCACTACAGGTCCCCTTCCATGCCTCTCCATTATGGGGTTGCAGTTCTCATTTTACCCATGCATGGGAGGGGATCGCGTCGGACAAGTGGGTACCTTACACCGTGGCGAGAGGCTATTGCATAGAGCTAATACAAACAGCAGCCAACCACCCGCCAAGACTAAGAAAAGCTATACAGGAAGAACAGCAAATCCTGCTAGAAGTCGTCAAGGCGCTGCTGCTAAAGGATGCCATAGAAATGCAAACCAGGTAAACAAGCTCATCTATACAATGTACTTCCTAGTACCAAAGAGAGACCTAACAATGCGCCCTGTCCTAGACTTGCACCCCGCGAACACTTATGTCAAGTCACAAAAATTCAGCATGATAACGCTACAAGAAGTAACCCCACTGCTAAAACAGGGGGACTACATGGCAAACTTGGACATGAATGATGCATACTTACATATTTAAATGTTCCCAGCGCACAGAAGATTCCTGCGCTTCAAAATAGCGAATCAACACTACCAATTCAAGGTGCTACCCTTTGGCATAGCCTCTGCTCCAAGGGTATTCACCAAGGTCCTAGCGGTAGTAGCAGTGAACCTACACAGAGAATAAATCCCTGTGTATCCTTATCTGGACTGATAACTGGGGAATACCCTCAAATTTGCAAGCATAAAACCCAACAAACAATCAATCAGCTGTTCCAATTGGGATTCTCAATCAACATGAAAACAGTCTTGTTCCAAGGAAAACCATACTCAAAGCAATGAGCTTGCTCAGGATGATGGCGTAATGCATTTACCTAGTTCCGCACGCATGTTTGCGCATGCACCCAATGCAAGAGTGGGAAGCGAAACCGTGGTCTCAAGCAAGCGGTCAGTGGGACGATCTAGTGGTAGTTTCGCTAGCCCTAGTTCAAGCGCTACGCTGGTGGACAAAGGGAAAATCTGTTAACAGGAAAACCATTTCACAACCCTACAGTGAGGGCGATTGTCACAACAGATGCATCACTTGCCGGTTGGGGAACCCATTACCTTCACTACACAGCGCATGCCCTGTGGACACAGACCACAGCCCAAAATCACATACACATTTTGGAGCTGCTAGCAGTGCTCAAAGCCCAACATGCTTTTCAAGTGCATCCATCAGGTCAAACAGTACAAGTCGTCAGACAGCACCGCTGCTAGGTTTTTCATAAACCATCAGGTGGGCACACACTCAGTCTGTCGAGGCTAGCCCAAACAAATTTGGAAGTGGGCACTCAAGCGGAACATGTTCCTAGTGTCGTAACACGTTCCAGGGGAACTCCATTTTCTAGCAGACTCACTAAGCAGAGATCCCCTCCCCGAAGAGCACGAGTGGTAGCTCAGGGAAATTTGCTTATGCATTCCCCCCCCCCCCCTCCCACCTCCCAACACTGCTCCTAAGTTGGATAGTGAAAAAGATGCACCAGGAAAAATAACTTAAAAAGCCAAAAGAATTGTTTTTTTTTAAAAAAAATTAAAATCTGATGTCCGCGAACAGTCCGGATAACCAGGGCAGTCCTGTGATGTTCACGAACATCTGAGATGTTCAGGGACATCTATGCCTATTTCCGCATTACAGCGTTGGTGAAAAGCAGTTTTTGGATGGCTTATAACTTTGGCACCACTCTATAAAACTGCATGACATTTTGGAATTTCATTCTAGACCTGACTCTGACTGGTTCTGTAATGGTGCTGTTTTGTCAAGAGAACAAAATTAGCGGGGCATCAAAAAATATTTCAAAGGCCTATAAATGTGGTGCCTTTTTGACGAATCTGCTAATCAGTTTTCAAAAAGATTTTAGACCTAGATCTGAATGTTTCTGCAGTTTGGTGAGATTTTGTCAAGAAGGGGTCAAATTAAATCCAGTTGCGGTGGTTGAATTTGGTGTGGTGGCACATGCAGGTGGTCCCGTAGGAGTACTGTCCATGTAGTCCGCGACTGAGTACAACATTGCACTCACTGCATTTCACTTTAGTAGTTTTGGCCTTTGGTACTTTCCCAACAGTGGTAAAACGCTGCCACACCCATGCTTCCCTCTGGGTGCTAGAGGTAGGGACTTCCTCGAACTAATGTCCTTGGTCCTCTTCATTGTCTTCTGAAGTACTCTGCTTTTTTTGTTGTGTAGATCCTCCAGCTCGTGGTGGTGGCTCTTGGGGAGATGGCAATAGCTGATGCCATTTTTAAGATTTATAGCAGTTTTTCTAATATTCTTCCAAGTAGGTGTTGTGTGCTAGATTTTTAATGGATGAGTAAAAATAGGTGATGGAAGCTGTGCAAGTGTACACGTTGAGCTTCAAAGTTCGTAGATCAGTTGGAAAATGCTGTTCCGAAGTGTTCGCGGACACTTACTCATGCTGTGCGCGAAAGCATGGTCCCGTTGCACTGTCCGAAAAGTCTGCAATGACGTCAGATGTTCGCGAATGTCGACCACAAATGAAAGGAAAACGTGTATAGAAGTGTTAAATAATACTGGTAAATTGTAGGAAATTGGCGTGCAGTGGTAAAATCACATGAAATTCACTGAAAAAACGTTGTTAAAGGGACACTCTGCTTAAAAGTAATACCAAAAACCCCCAAAATTAGCCAGTTATGATAAGCTAAGCAACCATAACTCACGCCACCACTGTGCACCGCTAAGACTAACACCCAGTACATGAAAGATGATATCACAAATGGCATTGATCTGGTGGTTTCGCCTCACAAATGGTAGCAGGGATAGACGGGCGTAAACCTTATTCCCATCCAAAACTTGCATTTTGTTATACTTCAGTGAGGGAAGAAGATATTGTATTTCTCACAATGCCATCTGATCTCTCATGGCAAACATTTTGCTGTCATCATCCATAGATGTGATAATGCCGCTGCACTTCACGTGATGCAATTAAATTAAATTGTAGAAGTGAGGGCTCCGCCGCCGTACCAGGCACCGGAGTTAGTCATTAATCAAATGCCATACAGAGATTCAACATTGTTTTATCTATATCTAATTTATACACTGGTGAAGTGCTTCAAGGCAGGAAGGGAATAAGGGAATACAGTAATAATTCTTAGGCCTTGAAGATTCTGAATGATCTAAACAGAGAAAAAGAAAACTAGATTAGGCCCGACTACATTTCTCCTAGTGTAAGTGCATGAAGTGTTACAGATTGCATCCAAGTTCAGGAGGGGGGTGGGGAGTCAGGACAGACAATTAACTGGTCCTAGTACAATTAGGTAATGCATACGTACATATGGAGGTGCAGGGATGGGCAGTGGGGGGGTGGGGCGACAGAACGAGTCTGGTCCATCAGGGTCCTAGGTTAAGTGCAGAGGTTGCCCCGCTCATGGAGCGCAAGCTGAAAGTGCAGTTATGCTCAAAAAGCGCAGTGGCCTGGAGAAAAGTGCAAAAGACTGGTGGGGTGCCAGGATCCTGTTAGGCTCTAGAGGTGAACCAGGCAGCCAGTCAGCAAAAACTGAAAAGAGATGGGGATTAGAAGGAGGGTGGAGAGAAAAGAAAGAAGGTTTGCAAAGGGGGGGGAGGGAGTGAGAGAGAGACTGTGTTCCGGCTCAAGACTGAGAGAGGCAGGGAGGCTGTTCCAGAGGGAGATAACTCCAGAGGATAAAGATCTACCCCCAAATCTATTTGTGTAAGCGGTTCACCTGCAGAGAGTTTGAGGACGATGAACGGAGGACTCTAGAGGGAGTGTATTTAGGAAGAGAGCGTTGTAGATGGAGCGGGCCCTGGCCCCAGAAAGCCTTGTGGATTATGCAGAGGATCTTGAACTTGATCATTGCAGCTACAGGGAGCCAGTGGAGGGATTTCCGCGCCAGAGAGATGCGGTCCCAGGGCTTGAGGCCAAGGATAAGTCTTGCAGTTCTGTTCTGGATGAGTTGTAGTGGACGGAGAGTGGAAGTAAGAAGATTGAGAAAGAGGCTGTTGCAATTGTCCAGCTTGGAGAGAACCAGGGCTCTCCAGGTGATGATCCTCTGGGTGAAAGTGAGAAAAGGTTGCAATACCTTTGAGGAGGTGCAGCTGGTAGTTGGACTTTTTGGAGCTGTGAGAAGAGAAGGAGAGAGTGGAGTCGAGGATGACCCCAAGATTTCTTGCCTCATTAGTAGGCGAGGGTGCAGGGCCAAGGGAGGCAGGCCAGTGAGAAAGTGGGGAAGCGGGAGCAGGTGTCCCAGTGAGTACAATCTGTCTTTCTGGTATTCAAGCAGAGATCGTTAGCAGCACACCAAGCCTGAACTGCATATGGACAAACTGGGATGAGCGAGGAGGAGGCCGAGGGTAGCCTGAAAGAGGGCTGCGTGTCATCCACATAACACTGAAAGTTAGAGATAAAGGTAGAGATCCTGTGGGCCAAGGGGGCTATGTAGATGTTGAAGAACGAGGGGAAAGGTATACTGGTGGACACCACAGGTAGATAGGGTGGTAGAGGAGAGAAAGGACCCAAGTGCCACCTGGTAGGGCTGGTCAGAGAGAAAGGAGGCGAGCCACGCCTGGGTCTGATCTGTGAGGCCCAGGGAATCACGGAGACGGGTGATCAGGACGTTGTGGTTTACCGTATTGAAAGCAGAATAGAAGTCTAGAAGAATGAGGACAGAGGGAGAGTTAATCAAGATTTGAGAGCAGTTCTTCATGGGTGTTCAGAAGAGCAGTTTCCGTGCCTCTGGATGCTCTAAAACCAGACTGATGGCCATGGAGACAACCAACAGAAACAGTGTGGAGGATAAGTTGAGTGATGGCCAACTTCCCCAGGAGTTTTCCCAGGAAAAGGGTGATGGGGATCGGATGATAGTTTGCCTGATTAGATAGGTCGGCAGAGGGTTTTTTAAGCAGAGGGTGCACAAAAGTGCTTGAGGGAAGAGGGGGAAAATTCCAGTGGCGTAAAAGAGGTTGCACAGATCGTCAAAGGCTGGAGCAAGCGTGTCAATATTGTCCTTGATGGTTTTGCAGGGGCAGGAGTCCACTTGTTTGGAAGAGGCTTTCATGGACCGGACTTGTCTTGATACCTGATCAGGTGTGACGGGGGAGAGGGAGGAGAGAAGAGGGGGAGGGGGAGGAGTGAAGGCAGCCGAGGGGGGCCCAAGAGATGTTGGTGCAGGAGGGGGAGCAGAAGAGAGAGCGGTCAGTATGTCATGTGTTTTGATGGTGAAGTGTGCGGCCATGGCCGAGCAAAGGGCCTAGGTGGGTGCAGTAGAGGATGCGGCTGCAGTAGGGTTGGCCATTTCCTTGCAGACTTTGAAAAGTTTGGTCGTGGATGTTAGATGCTGCGGAGATGCAGGCTTGAATGTAGACTCTTTTCTTTGAGCGGATGCAGAGTCTAAATTACCTTTGAAGAAGGCGGCAGGCCAGTTTGTTAGAGGGTGCACCAGAAGATGCCCATTTCCGTCTGTTGCTCTGCCCTTGTGTTTAAGGGAAGACGGATCGGATTTGTACCAAGAGTTGCACTTTTTGGCAGGCTTCAGTCGGACCCTCATGACCGGGGCAAGAATGTCAAGAGTATTGGAGATGGAATGGTGAAAGTTACAGAGGGCTGTATCAGGGTGGAGGTCAGCTGCAGGAGTAGGAGAGTAGGTTGAGGCAAAAGCGGCCACTACACACTTTTTATGGGAGGACCTTGAAGGCAGGAGGTGGTGTAGGGGTATGCCATTGCTAAAGGAGAAAAGCGCTTCAAGTAAGAAGAGAATGATCAGTCTGTGACAGTGGGGTAATGGGAGGAACAGAGTGGGATATCTGTGGAGATGAGAGCATCCAAGGTGTGGCCAGCAGTGTGCGTTGGACCATGGGGTAGAATGGAAAGGGAAAGGGAGTCGCACAGGTTGCAGAAAGGTCCTGAAGAGTCAGGCGTGTTGAGATGGATGTTAAGATCCCCCAGCAGGAGGAGTTGGGAAGAGGAGAGAAGAGGACAGGTCAGCCCATGCTGAGAGGAAGAGGGTGGACTGGCCCGGCGACTGATAGAAGGTGGCCAGTTTAAGAGAGGCAACAGGCGAGAGAGAGCGGGCCTGCAGGCTAGGCACTAGAACCGAGTGGGAATAATGGAAATGGGGATCCACTCACCACCTGGTCTGTTGGGCATGGGCACGGAGAGGATCTTGTAGTCTTCAGGGAGGAGCGTGACAGAGCTGTCCTTAAACTATATCTCAGAGCAATAACATCAAAGTCCAGGAGTTCAAGGAGGTGGCAGGTGTCAGGAGTGCTTGACAGCAGAGCAAGAGTTTAGTGTGGCAATATTGAGCAGGTGGCTACTTTTGAAGGACTTGCGTGGGGGGTGCAGGGGACAGAGGTCCCCCCCAGCAAGCGGCGAGTGCCTGAGAGATAGAGGTAGGCAGAGGAGGCAAGGATGACAAGGGTGACAAGGGTGTCAGTGAGGAGGGTGCAGGCAAGGGAGCCAGGATAGTGGAAGATGGCAAGAGGGCCAGTGTGGTAGGGGCCGCAGGAGGCAAGGGAGCTGTAGAGTGGTTGGCCAGGGCAGCAGGGTGGAAGAGGCTGACAAGGTTGTCAGTGTATTGCATGTAGGCAGGGGAGCCTGTACAGTTGAAAGCGACAAGGGGGGGGGGGGAGTTGTGAGGTTGGTAGGTGGCAAGGTAGCCAAGGTGGACGTAGTTGGTAAGGGAGCCTGGGCAGCTGTGAAGGCAGGTGGAAAGGTAGCCCGTGAGGAGGAAAGTTGATGAGATGAAGGAAGAGCCTATCAAAAAGGTTGAGTTGAGGCCCTTGTACCAGGATGGTCCCATTTCGATATATATTTATGATGGCCCTAGAGGTGTTAAGAGGAGGCAAGAAGGGCCTCCCAGCAGGTGCCACCATTTTGTGTGGGGAAGCGTAAGGGAAAGACTGCGAAACCAAAGGGGATCGATCGCAATTAAGGAAAGTCCTTTGACCTTTTCAACAAGGAACCATTAATTTCCAGAGACCTCGAGAATGGAAAGCTTGAGACCAGGAAACCAGGCTGAAGAATCCTGCATTGTGTCGGAGATACCCGGGGCCGTCCCGCGCTACAATCAAGGTTGGGAGAATTACCAGCCGTTGTATTATCATCCTTGGTTCCAAGAACAAAGCAGCATTGGTGAAGTCAACACAGCTGGTGAGTCTGGGAGACCGATACCAGACCGGTCTCTATTGAAGCCAGCCAAGATTGCAAGCAGCAACATTGTAAGCGGAGTGCTGGAATAAAAATTGTTGAAACGTGTGTGATAAGAGACGCAAGTGAAGTTAAACTGCTGATGAGTGAGTGAACTTTAAAGCAAGTTCCAGTACCTTTTGACAGAGTGGTCCGGCACCACGTGGGGAGCTCAATTGAAGGTCTCTGTAAGGTATCCAGCTGATAAGTAATAACAGTAGATACATTTGGTCCGATCCCGGCATAGTGAGACAAATTGAAAGAACAAATAAATGTGAATCTAAATGGTCCTGCGACAGGTCAAGCAAAATCGAGCGCACTGTCGAAAGGCTTCGATTTTGATGAAATAGAGACAGTTTGGAAATGTACATGAATTTGGTCCGAGGCCGGGAAAGGGAGACCCATTGAAGGTTTTGTGTTAAAGTGGGTTGGAACCCGGTGGAGGGGGACCCGGGGTGAACAGAAAATCACTTGAGAATTTGTACATGTGAAATCCTAAGAAGAAAGGAACTTTGATGTGTGTCGTGTTGCATCAGGCCCTCTGAAATAAGAGACTTTGACTGGCAAAGAGACTTTGGTACCTTTAGCACAGAAGGCCCTGATGTTGAATTCTTGAACTGCATCCTCGTGCGAGTGAAGCCAGAGACTGCTACGCTCGAGTGTGCTGCCTTGTCCTGTGCTGAAAACGTGGGGAAGGGAAGCCAAGAGCTTGAATATTCTGACATATTTCTTAAACACCTTTCATTTGCATAATATTGTTTCCCACACTATTTGTATTTAGAAGTAAGGATTGGCAATAGGTTTATTAGTATAGGCCCTTTTTTATTTTGACAAGATAGTAATAGAACTGCTTATTTATTATTTGATGGCCGTAGATTGCTCCCATTTTAGGTTTAGGATTAGATAGGTGCTTAACCAACACTTTAAAATTCAGTAAACACCCTTGAACTTTTATCACTTGTGTCTGTCTTACTGTTTGATACCATGCCTTCCTTGCATAATTCTGTGAACGACTTAAGCATAGGCATTCGTTTAATATTGTAAAATTATACATCATTTTTAACCTTTGCTTTCCTGAAGAGAAAACTCTAATTTTTGAAACGGTTTAAAAATGCGTGTCATGTATTTGAATATAAAAGTGATTGCTTAACACAGTGTATGTGTATTGGTTAGAAAGAACTCCAAAGATAATGTGAAGTGGCACCAATAAAACCAATGAGGTATTGTTTTGCATATTACAGAGTATTTTGGGAAGATGGGAATGACCAAAGAGCTTTAAAGCTGTCATATGTCTGAGAGTTGTATGACTGAATCACTACATACCTAAATCATGCTGGGATTGGTACACGTTTCCTTGTTTTCTTGTTCAGATTAATGGGTTTGTGAATTAAAGTTCTGACCTGTTGTCCTGTTAGTTGGAGTGTGGTCTCCTGATAGTAATAAAATGTATTCCAGTATCCTTGCGTTTGTCAATCTTTATCAATTTCTGAACAAGAAAACTTAGACTTAAATGGATATTTTTTATCTTTTTGAATCCACAGAAACTTATGAACTTGTTCACACCTGATGAAGGGCTGATTAGCCCGAAACGTATTGTGCAAGAGACAAAGAGATATACCTAGACAATCGTCTTTCCTTACATAGATCCATTTGACCTCACAGAAATGGACACTTAAATAGTTGCGTTCCCACTTGGGATAAGAAAATAGTTTTCGTTGCAAAATACTACTGCAAGATTATTGTTAGAGCAATGTATTATTATGTTGGAATGTCTATGAAAATTAAATGGATCAAATATACCGTATGCAGGTAATTTGACCAACTGAACTGCACTTCATTGTATACAATAACAAAAAATATTCTTTGAAGAAACTAGTGTATGAATTGGTTATTACTCTTTAAATATTGACTATAAGGAAAATACAAAAATGTTTGTTTTAGCATTGTTTGATGCTCAAAAGTGTGTAAAGGGCTTCAGTCACATTGGACAGGGTGTGACTGTGACTCAACTCTACTTACTGTAGAACAGACCACCAAATGGAGGAATCTCAGTAAAGGGCTCTTCATAAACTGGCTCATGCTTACCCCCAGGATCCCTTAAATGTCCAGCAGCAGTAAGGGTCTGAAAACAGTGAGATTCCCCCTAGTCCTGGTGCAAGTTGGGGTGGTCCAGAGGCCCCCTCTGTACCTCCCCTTGCCAAACATAACATTGCAGATGGCGCCCCATGCTTCCCGCCCCCCCATGACCAAAACCTAACTATCCTTTTTCCCCCTTCCATAGCAGTCGGATGATTGCTTATCGGCAGCAGGCGCATAATTAAATCCCCTGCTTTGGGATTCGTCTTAAGTACACCATGCTGGAGAGTACCCACCCGGGCTGACATCCACGTACTGAGATGACATTTCATTCTGCTCCCTATTGCTTTGCTCCCAACATTTCGTGTGTAGTGACATACTAAGAGACGTTGTCCTTTGGTTTCTTTCTTCTTTGAATTTACAGTGAAGGCTGTGCAACCGATTAATCCCCAAGACGTCAAGAGCATTACTCTGCTACAGGTCTGTGAACCACCTAATATGGATCTTTCACTTACCTGCTTTAGGTGTAATGAAAAAAGTGAGCACATTGTTATCTCAATCTTTTATTGTTGAAGAATTTTGACTCCAACGGGTGCTATATGATCCACCATACGGACCCCTAATAGGCCATCAGTGGATTGGTTATTTGAAACACGATGTCGGTCATTTTCAGACTTACTATATGCTTTATTATATTTTACAACCAGCAACCATGCCTTTGAGTAATTGAGCTATTTGGTGTTCCCACAATGGGTCCCACTGTCCAGGTCCGGAAGAGGGCAGATTACTTCAAGACCTGCCGAAACATTAACAGAAGGGACAGGACCATAAATACGGAGTCCTGCTCACACCTTTTGTTTGCTAATGATTAGTGACGTCGACCAGAGAGAGGTCTGGTGACTCATCAATTACAAAAAAATGAACTGGGTGCTTTGACCCACAACTCCCAGATCAAAAATGTTTTAGAAATGCCCAAGGAGTACATACCCACAGGAATGTATGGGTCATAGCTACACTTATAATGTAGAGGTAGCACTGCATATCAAAGTCCCATACACATACAAATGGATCTAAACTGTATATGCTATGTATCATTTATTCAAGTGTCTTATGTAATTTTGGTATGGAATAAAGTGTACTGTATGCATTCATTTGTTCGTTTCTCACCATATGCATATTGTTTGGCACAGAATATACTGTATGTCAGTGTACATGAACTCTTAATATACGATTGCCTAAAAATACTGTGCAAGTTGTTATTGGAATTTGCTGTTGCTGGGAATGTTAAGAACCATGAGCCATTGATTATCACTGTTAGAAAATGAACGCACACCCTTGTGCACACAATTTAGACTATTAGGACACCCTTTGTCACATAGTATCTTGAACCCCAGGTCCTAATATAGAGGGATTTCCCTTCTGTTAAAAATGAAAGAAAACAAATCCTCTGACCCCAGTCGCAGGTTAGGTATTTCGTCACATCGGGTAATCCAGTTTTATCTGAACCGTCGCTTGTGTTCTTGAAGCAAAACCATATATACATTTTGTTTTGTACAGTACATACTAAATTAAGAGTTAGTATGTATGATGGAGATGAGGAAGCCCTCAAGCGTATCCTCTGTCAAAATAAAAATGTTTTCTCTTCCACATAGAAAAGAAAAGGGTGTTCACATCTGTGAAAGGAAGTCAAGGTCTGAAAGCTGAAGCAAAGAAGAAACAGATCAGAATGTGGTTCAGCCCTCGTAGTGGGAAGGTGAAGTGCATTCTGAACAAGGCACCACAGCAAGAGCAGACCACTGTCAATGGAGATGCTACTTACCAGACTGCCTGCTCCACGTTTGCATTTTTGCCTTCCCCACCGAGTGAGGAGAGCCCTAAACGACAGAAGAAACCACAGAAGAAACCATTACCAAAGACTAAAAAATCGAAGAAAAAGCTACTGGAAGACATAAACAAGCAGTGGGGCTTTGGGAAGAAAGTGAGGGGAGACAGCTTCACCTGCAATGAAACCCAACCTCAGGAAGAACGTGTAGTCTCTTTCTGCAGCCAGCCAGTTGAAATATGCCAGCCAGAAGCGGTGTCTGTTGAAGAGGCATCCATAAAGCTGGGGCTCATGACTGAACCAAGCCCTTCCCAGAATGGAAGCGTTTGCCACTTGCAGCTGTCAATACAGGTCAACCCCTTGGAAAAGTGTCCAGCCACTGAGTTCACATTTGCTCCGGATCAGGATTTTCTGCAGGTGGAGACAGCCCTGGTAGGAAATGGGCAGAAGCGTGGAAGGAATCAGTCGGCGTCTCTCCTTGCCTTACCAGCTTCAAAACGACCACAGCTAGAAAAATCAAACACGACCTCTAAACTCTGTAGTGATAGTGCAGAACATTCACTGACACATTCCCCAGAGAGGATCTCTCTGAAGAACACCCACACCACAATTGCACAGATCTCCTCACCTGCTGCTGAGGAGCTTCCTGGCACCCCCCTGCAGCCCAAAATTCGGATTGCTGGACATTATAAAGAAACTGGCAACCTTCCCAAGTCTCCCATCACATCCCCTGGCACGCCAATGTCCACTGTCTATAGCTGTGCTGGGTCAGAAAACTTCAGTCCATCCAGAAACCTCTTGAGTGGCAAGCGAAATTTCAAGGGGGAAACCATGTTGCATGTTGGGTCCATCAAGGTAAGAAAACCGTTATTTCATTTTTGTTTTGGAGTGCATCCAGTTCTTATTCTGTTGCATCCGCAAAGCTCCTTTCCCATTTTGTAATGTTATTACTGTACATTTATCATTGCAACCCTTTGCCCTGTGGTGTTCTATTCAATTTATGCTGGAGCATTTTGTGAACACGCACACTGTCATTCAGTGTTGTCTTGTTGGAGTCTAGCGCCATAGGTAAGGGGTGACCAGTAATGCATATGTTGCTTGCTTTGTAGTGTGCTACCAGATCATTTAAGGTTTTAGTGAGTGATCTAATGGGTGTGTTGAGACGGCCCAAAAAGTCCCTTATAACCCAGAGGACCTTGATTCTATCCAAACTGGGCTCGGACGAAGTAGACCAAGTGCACGGCAAAATCCAGCTCGATTATCGGTCAAATAAAGCGGGGACAGCATACCAGCCTTAAAATCTCGCCGCTCTCAGCTTATTCATTACAAATGATTGAAGTAGTACAACTTTGTTATAAATTACGTCATCACATTTTATTAGTTCATGAAAACCTATGGGGATTGGTTAGTGGTGGTGGCTACATATACACTCCATAAGGTTCAAACATCTAATTGGGTTAAACTTGTCTGATGGCTCCTCCAGGGACCACCTCTAAATTTATAAAGGTAAAAATGCATCATCTCTACACCAGGTAATTAGTTGCACCTTAAACCGTGGGTGGTTTAACATTAGGGTTTCTAATTGGTTGGCTTCTTGCTAACCAACCTTGGACACTTGACAGTCAATACAGGAGCCAGGCAAGGCGTAGGGAAAGAGGCCCATGGGCTGTTCATTGTTCAGTAAATAAATTACCATCATTTATTCCTAGGACATGAGCCATGGTGATCTTTGTACTCAGCCTTGTGCGGCGCCCCGTGTCTGAATGTGTAGGGAGTACGGCAGGTATCCTACATGTTTCTGCTTCTAATGAATAGATGATGGCTTCCAATTATGAGTCGCGTTTGAGACATTGTTTGGAATATATTTATTCTGTATTTATTGAGGTTATTGCGAATATTAATGTAGGTGTCCTAATTTCTTTTGGCACTGGAGACAGTTATTGTTCATGGAGTCTTTTAGCTTCTGATATGACTGCACCTTGCAAACGAAGACTGGTTGTGCTCTTAATTAAGGAGTATTCTACTGCTTGCGTCCTGTGAATTGCCAGCTTGTACCTTCTATCGACTGTTCCAATCCTCCCTTGTTTCAATGTAATTTTGGTTTGGGTTGTTAGCTACTGTCTGCGCTCTGCACGGCACTGTATTTCGAGGGGATTGGGTCCTCCGACGTATTCCATATCTACGACATGTAATCACCACAGCTGTGCTACTTCGGAAACTTTTCCGGCTCCTGCGTCGATGCGCCGACGTAGAGGACCTCGTCCGACGTCATCCGATGTGATAAGTAGGACGCACGACGCCCGTAGCCTCAGTTCCGTTTTTTCCGCGAACGTGTTGCTTCGTGTTTCTCGGTTCTAAGCCTCGACTCTTTGGAGTTCTGTTCTTTCTGGTTCTTCGGACCTGTTCGTTTGTGAATTTCCTTCGGCGATGTCTTCCACTTCGTCTTCAACCCCGCGTCCGGGCTTTAAGAAGTGCGGGGAGTGTGGGTCCAAGATGTCGGTGACTGACTCGCACGACGCCTGCCTCTGGTGCCTCGGGGAGGCCCACGACACGGATGACTGTATCGACTGCCAGTCGCTCACGTCCAAAGCCTTACGCGAACGTAAGAAGAAGTTGTCGGTAGGTCGGGTGTCCAAGCCCCGGAAGTCGAAGTCGGCGGGGCTTTCGACGGATGATTCGAGGGGTGACTCTCCGCGTCATCGTCGGAAGTCTCGTCGGTCTTCTTCTAGGAGTGGGTCTCGCCACTCCTCAGCCTCTTAGAGGCATTCTCGGAAGCGCCGTCACCGGTCGCCTTCCAGGTCCTCTTCCGAGGATTCTGCACGGCACGTCGGTTACCCCACCAGCCGTGCGACGCCGGAGGAATGGGCTTCCTTCGGGAAGAAAATGTTGGCGATTCTTGAG
Source organism: Ambystoma mexicanum (assembly GCF_040938575.1). NCBI lineage: Eukaryota > Metazoa > Chordata > Amphibia > Caudata > Ambystomatidae > Ambystoma > Ambystoma mexicanum. The sequence goes on along the minus strand of NC_090931.1, from coordinate 858,204,267 downwards.
TCGCAGGGTACTCAGCCGTCCGCGCCCCCGAGTGGGGTCGGCCGTTAGAGGTCGAGAGACACCGCTCTCAAGAGTGGTCGGCACGAGTCACGGGAGCGGTCCCGTTCGGACAAGGAGGCTCGTTCTCGCCGTACCCGTTCCAGGTCCCGGTCCTCGACACGTTCGAGACCGTGTGCTCCTGTGAAGTCTTCGAGGAAGACATCGACGTCTGAGGCGTCGAGGGCGTCAACAGGCTTTCTCGAGGCTCCGGCTTCGAGGAAGTCGTCGACGCCGTCGACGATCAGGTAGTCGAGGGACACGCTCGGGGCTCCGGCTTCGAGGGCTGTGTCGACGCCGCCGATACTGGAGGCGCTGCATCTGACGTCGACGCCGATCCTCTCTGCGCCGTTGCCGGTTTTCTCGACGTCGGCGCCAATTCGCTCGACGCCATCGACGCCTTTCGTGTCGGAGGTGCCCCGTGTCACGGGTGTACCCCCTAGGAAGGCTCTGGTTAAGAGCAAGCACTCTCGGGTGCCTTTTCGCCACCTGGAATATATTTCAGAGGCGGATGAGGATTCTGATGGCCTGGTTCCTAGTCAGGTGCCAGATGAAATTGTCTCGGGCCATAGTCAGTTTGACGATTTGAGGCAGTCACTGCATGATGCCAGTGGACTGGACACCTCTCCGGAGGTGGAATTTTGTAGGCCTGAGCCTGGCTCCCATGCCGATTCCTCGTACCGGCGCCTTATGGCTAGGGTGTCTGAGTATCTGGGATGGTCTGCTCCCCCAGGGGAGTTTGTGCAGGATGATCTGACGGACATCCTTGATGTTGGTCCCCCAACTGACCCGGTACTGCCGTTCCATATGGCTTTACAGAGAAGGGTGGCGGCGGCTTGGACTGCTCCAGAGTGTCTCCCGGCGGTGGGCAGATCCTTGTCGCGTAAATACCGTCCAGCCAGTAGCGACCCCTGCTACTTGACCAGGCACCCCACTCCGGAAAGTTTGGTGGTGCAGGCGGCCACGGCCCCGGCAAAGCAGGCGTCGTACCCTACCATCCCTCCTGATAGGGACGACAAACGTTTTGATGGCTGGGCGAAGAAAGTGTTTTCTTCTGGTGGTATGGCGCTTCAGGCGGCCAACTCCATTTGTGCCTTGTCACATTTCACGCACACTCTGTGGAACTGTGTTGCGTTAGCGGCTGAACATATTCCCGAAGGGGATGAACGGGATGGTTTCCTTGCTATGGTCCAGGATGGTAAGGATGCCATGTGAGTCCGTTCAGTCGGGTCTGGACTTGGCTGAATGTGTCAGTAGGTCCATGGCGGCGAGCACCGTGATACGCAGGTTTGCGTGGTTGCGGAAGTCGGGGTTTGCTCCTGATGTGCAGTCCCGGCTCCTCAACATGCCCTTTGACGGTGAACACCTTTTTGGCAGGAAGGCTGACGAGAGCCTTGAGAGGTTGCAGACCTCAAAAGCTGCAGCGAAGTCGTTGGGCGCTGCAGTTCGCCAACCTCCGCCTTTTCGTCCTAGGGGACAGCAGTGGAGGGGTGGTTCCTTTCGCTATTACTCGTCCTTCAGTAAAGCGAGGGGAGCTGGCAGTCAAAGAGGCCAACGCAGGGGTACCAGAGGTGGACGACAGGGTACCCGTGGTGCCAAGGCTGCTCGGGCAGTTGCCTCTTTGCCCTCAGGTAACGCCGCAGCCGCTCCTACTCAGTCATGAGGCCAGGTCCCATGGTTCGCCGGTTGGGGGAAGGCTGGCGCAGCATCTTGTAGAGTGGCAAGCCATTACTTCGGATGTGTGGGTTCTGGAGATCATAACCCACGGCTACTGTCTTCCCTTTCGGCACAGGCCTCGCGACAATCCACCGGGGAACCTCTTTGAAGTGTCCGGATCCGCTCCTTGCGCAGGAAATTCAAGCCCTGCTGGAGAAGGGCGCTATAGAACTGGTGCCTGTAGCGGAGAGGAACAAGGGATGGTATTCCCCTTATTTTTTTGATTTCCAAGAAAGACGGGGGATTGAGACCCATCATGGACTTGCGCAGTTTGAACAAACTCCTCAGGAAGGACAGGTTCAAGATGGTTACTCTCTCTCAAGTCCTCCAGGCCCTTCAGCTTCAGGACTGGTTGGTGTCACTCGACCTCAAGGATGCTTACTTCCATGTGCCGATCCATCCCAAGCCCAAGAAGTACCTGAGGTTCGCGGTTGGCGACTCGCACTTTCAGTTTCGGGTCCTGCCGTTCGGATTGACCTCCGCCCCGAGGGTTTTCACCAAGCTCATGGTGGTGGTGGCAGCGCATCTCAGGCAAGGGGGGATTCACATCTACCCCTACCTGGACGATTGGTTGATCAGGGGGCGCTCTCCCGAGCAAGTCCTGGATCATCTGTCCGTCACCTGCCACTCCCTTCACAGGCTGGGCTTCTCCCTCAATTTAAAGAAGTCCCATTTGACGCCAACACAGAGGCTCCAGTACATCGGAGCAGTGCTCGACACTTCCCTGGGGCAGTGTTTTCCTCCCCAGGTGAGGGCTCTTCACATTCAGCAGATGGTGCACAAGTTTCAGCAGGCCCAGACGCTCCCAGCGTTCGAGTTCTTGAGGTTGCTCGGCCTCATGGCATCCTGCATTCTTCTGGTGCCAGAGGCTCGCCTGCGAATGAGATCTTTGCAGTGGGCACTCAAGACGCAATGGTCGCAGTCCTCCGGCAGGATGTCGGACCCGGTTCAGGTGCCGCCCTCGGTCGCCCAGGACCTTCTGTGGTGGGCCGTCGAAGGCAACTTGATGAAGGGGGCTCCATTTTGGCTTCCCTGGCCGGAGGTGACAATCGTGACGGATGCATCCCTCACGGGATGGGGAGCTCCTGCCAACGGGCTGACAGTCAGCGGTCGTTGGTCTCCGTCGGAGTCCAGACTCCATATCAATCTGTTGGAGCTGAGGGCCGTCAGGCTAGCCCTGAAGGCTTTTCTGCCGACCGTGAGAGGAAAGAATGTCCTGATCCTGACGGACAACACAGTGGCCATGCACTACCTCAACAAAAAGGGGGGGGCAGGGTCACTTCCTCTGTGCAGGGAGGCGATGCAGCTCGGATTCTGGGCCATCCAGCAGGAAGTTTCGATCTCGGCAGTTCATCTGGCCGGAGACGAAAACGTGACGGCGGACGCTCTGAGCAGGCAGAGCGCGATCTCTCACGAGTGGGAGTTGGCTCAGGAGATTCTCTTGGAGATCTTCGCCCTTTGGGGGACCCCTCAAGTGGATCTCTTCGCCTCCAGTGTCAACCGGAAGTGCGAAAGGTTTTGCTCGCGGGAATTTCCTCTGAAAGGAGCCTTGGGAGACGCGTTCGTGGTGGAGTGGTCATTCCCGCTGCTGTACGCGTTTCCTCCAGTCCCCGTCATCCCGCAAGTGCTGCGGAGGTTACGGAAGTTCGGTTCCCGGATGATCCTCATTGCTCCGGCGTGGGCTCGGAGGACGTGGTACCCGGACCTTCTCGACTTGTCCATCTGCCCTCCACGTCGTCTTCCCTACCGAGACGATCTGCTCTCACGGGAGGGGGGTCAGGTTCTCCATCCAGAGGTCGGATCCCTCAACCTTCACGCTTGGCTTCTGAAAGGTTGAGGTATATGGATTGGGACCTCCCTGAAGACGTGATGGAGGTGTTGCTTTCGGCCCGTAGGCCAGCAACGAAGTCTCTGTACCGTTGGCGTAAGTTCTGCGACTGGTGCAGAGTTCGGAATGTGGATCCTTTTGCATGTGACATCCCCATGGTTCTGTCCTTTTTGCTTTCTCTGGCCCACAGGGGCTTGCAAGTGGGTATCATTAAAGGTTACCTGGCGGCGCTGTCCATCTTTAAGCGCTCGTCGGAAGAGTGTTCTTACTTTTAAAATCCCTTTAATTTCACAGTTTCTGAAAGGGCTCACTAATGTGTTTCCTCCGTCACCTTTCCTGGTGCCCGGTTGGGATTTAAACCTTGTTCTTAAGTTTCTTATGGGTGCTCCGTTTGAGCCTTTACATTCTTGCCCTTTGAGGCTGTTAACTCTGAAAACTGTGTTTTTAGTTGCGGTTACTTCCGCTCGCAGAGTGAGTGAGTTACAGGCACTTTCAGTTAAGCCACCCTTCACTGTTTTTCACAAGGACAGGGTTGTCCTTCGAGTTTGTCCTTCTTTTCTTCCGAAGGTAGTGACGGAATTTCATTTAGCCCAGAAGGTTGTTCTTCCGGCATTCTATCCTCCTCCGCATCCTGGTAAGGAAGAGGAGAGGCTCCATAGGCTTGATCCTAGGAGAGCTTTAAGCTTTTATGTTTCACGCATGTCCCGGGTCAGAGTGGACGATCAACTCTTTATTGGTTACGCTGGAAAGCGTTTGGGGCAAGCTGTGACGAAACAGACTTTGTCCCGCTGGATTATTTTGGCCATCTCGGAGTGTTACCGCTTGGCGGGTAAGGACCCACCGGCTGGCTTGCGGGCCCATTCTACCAGGGGTGTGGCTGCATCTACTGCCCTGCAGAGGGGTGTTCCTATTCGCAACATCTGTGATGCAGCCACCTGGGCTTCAGTACATACATTTGTACGGCATTATTCCCTCGATTCCATCAGAGGGCAGGATCTGGCCTTTGGCAAGGCGGTCCTTTGCTCGGCTATTTGATTGGCTATTCTAAAATTTTGCTTCTAAATTCTTTCCCTCCTCCTTGTTTTGGTACTGCTTTGGGAGTCTGTCATAGATATGGAATACGTCGGAGGACCCAATCCCCTCGAAGAACAAGTTACTTTCTTACCTGGTAACGTTCTTTCGATGGGATGGTCCGACGACGTATTCCATATCGCTCCCGCCCTGCCTTCCCCGCTGCAGAATTTCTTTTGCGATTGCAGCTTACGTTCAGCAAGGCTTCGTGTCTGACTGGCAGTTGACTTATGTCACACGTTCTGGGGGAAAAAACTACAACTGAGGCTACGGTCGTCGTGCGTCCTACTTATCACATCGGATGACGTCGGACGTCGGAGGAGGTCCTCGACGTCGGCGCATCGACGTCATCGACGCAGGACGCAGACGCCGGAAAAGTTTCCGAAGCAGCACAGCTGTGGTGATTACATGTCATAGATATGGAATACGTCGTCGGACCATCCCATCGAAAGAACATTACCAGGTAAGAAAGTAACTTGTTCTTCTGTGGGTTTAACATTTTGCGTTCAGTCTTTGGGCCTTCGTTTTTTAAAAGCATGACACGGTTTCCATTTTGGAGAAGATGGCTGCCCCATTATACTTGGTTTAACATTTTAATGAGCAGTATTCACGTGTCTTATGTTGCATTAAATTATATTTATTACATTTATATAGCGCACCTAACCCTTGGGCATCTGGGCGCTTGTGCTTAAAAATTTGGTTAGTCCGTCACGTTTTAGTCTTGTGCGTAAGGAAATTGGTTGCATCTAGTTACTTTCACGCTTAGTCAAATGCAGAGTGCAAACACATAAAGGTTACATTCAGAAGCTTTGTCATCTTGGTCCAACAACAAGATGTACGTACAGTTGAAGTTACATAGTAAAGTGGTTGCAATGCGTGTGTTTTCTAGGAACCTTAGGGTTGCCTCTTCTGAGGGGGCTAGGAGTGGATTAGGAATGGACTAGTTGTCGTTTATGCTATCTTGGTTGAAGATCTAGGTTTTGAGTTTTTTGCGACGTGACCAGAGTGAAGGGTCGGTACTGAGCTCTGGGGGCATGTCATTCCAGTAGTTATACGATGGTTATGTTGGTGTTCTTCAAGTGTAGTAGGTGGTATGTTGGTATTCTTCATGTATAAATTAATATATCCTATTGTACTTGTACTTTGTTGAGTGCACATTTTCTTCATGTCTAATGCATGGACATATATTGTTGCGTTAGTTTTGATTCCTTTTGCCATCTTCAACTTAACTTGTCTCTGTCCTGATGCACCTGCCTGGGATAAGGGCAGTATGGTTGTTTTAGTAGCGTTTCTCCCCTGTGCTGTATTGGATCTGGGGAGGGGCAGAAGCTATGAATGACGTATTCATCTGCCACCCAACATTCCCTTCTCTGGTAGAGTCCTTGACCACACTCTCCCTTCTGCTTCCCCCTGCATGGTGGTCCTTAGGTATTGTTACGCTCACCGGGCTCCCACAGGGGCGTCGATCTTAACTGGACAGCTGCAGTCACCACCAATGTGACGCATAGTGCCGAGATGACGGACTGGACTGGCCCACCTAGCTTCATTTGCTTGGCCTGTAGGAATATTCTTCTGCAAATGGAGAAAGGGAATTAACCACCCCTGGAGTTAAGCGTTAACCCCTCTTCCCTCCACTCCTGCTGTTCTCCCCACTGATCACCTTTGATGTCCCCTCTTATAGTCTCACCTGATGGTTTGGAAAGATGAGCTCTCCATCCTGCATTGAGCGCAGGGGCGCGTAGATAACCAGTTGCTTCACTGGCTTGAAGGAATTGGTGAGTTCCAGAACAATATTGACTCTGAGATTTCCGGCAAGACGCCGTAAGTATGTAGTTCGTAAGAGTTCAAATGTCTGACTTTCACTCTTGTCCGATTCCTTGCAGGTTGCAGCTTGACCCTAGCGAAGAGTTCCTCGTGGCAACCGGTAATATTCAGGTAAGGATTTGTATTATCCAACACAGTTCGACAAAAAATGTCAGTATGTAACCTGTTGCTTTCTCCCTTATTCAGGCGCTGACAGAAAGTATGAAGTCTCGGGGGAATAATACCTTCGGCGGTAAAATCAGGTAAGTCTATTGTGGTGAGGTTTCCCCTTGTTTGTCCCTTTGTTTCACCTTGCAGTCCTTCTGTTTTCCCCTTAGGGGCCAGGGTTCGACGAGGATGCAGTGGAAGCTGTGCCGACCCGTGAAGAGGAATAGTACCCCCGGTGGTAAAATCAGGTAAGTCTATTGGGGGGTAACTAATATTGCCTCTGTTTATTCCCTTGCTATTCTTGGGTTCCCCTTAGGTGTCGGAGTGCGGCGGGAACATGCAGAAGGATGCAGTGGAATGTGAAGATGCTGCGAAGGCCGGTGAGTTCAGCGCTGCGCTGCAGCAGGCGAGGCGACGCGCATAAAATAACTTTTCTTCCAGTTCGAAGGCGCGGTGGATCGGGGATTCAGGTAAGGATCAAAGGTATTGCTCTTGTTCTAACCTTTTCTCCTTCTTTCTCCCTTTTTCTAGGAGCTCCAGACTCGAGGCGGGCGTGGCAGAAGACTGGATGCAGACTTGCAGGCACGGTGAGCGTTATGCTGCTGGATGCAGAATAACGCAAAGCGTGTGCTGCTTTTCGGGCGTGGTTTAAATAGCCTCCAAAGTAGTCCCAGGTAAGTATTCCTCCCCAGCCCCACCCAAGTAAAAAATAGTCCCTAGGTGAAGTAGTCCCTTCCAAGCGGACTGACTCTCCATATGAGCCTGGTGCCATAGACGCCAGGACTGCACCCAAATAGCCCCTAGCGGGGGTTGTTGGGCTTGCTTGGAATAACTTGATGCCTGCTTCCGGGGTTGCTGGACTTGGTCTGGGTCCCCGGGGGTAGGCATCATGACAGGTATCCATATTTTAGTCACCCCCTCAAGCTGCCTGCATTTCTCACATGGTCGTCCAAACTCCAGGTCATATAGCAACATCCCCTTTGGAATTACCATTTACCCAATGCTCCGTGTAATTGTGAGGGCCATGAGGATATATACATTTCGACCCTGGGGGAGTGAAAGGGCTTTCCACTGCTTGAGTACGGGGAGAGGGGTAGGGGGATTGTGTGGAGTCCAGTCCTCCTGTGCACGCGAGTATCCAAATATATCACCATTTTAATTCCTATTGCCTTCTTGGTAGACTATTTGCTTTGGCTAGTAGTACCAGTACCCCTAGGGCTACTAGTATTTTGAAGGTGTTTGCCAACCAGATGGGTTGCCCTGAGAATAGGTAGTTAAACCAGTAGTCATCTGCAATGTCTTCCACCTCCTCCACCATTCTTGTGTGCATTTCTGTCAAGGTGGCTTTTGCTTCTGAGAGTCCCATTTTCCCCATCATGGGCGGGTAGGTTTGCGGAGCAAGAAGGCCTCATTTCTTCACACATTCCCCCTCTATGTACATTATCTGATTGAGAACATACCTGTTCTGGAGGGTCACAAGTCTTAATTGCTCTCAACGCTTCCCTTATGGCATTAAAGCCTTTTATAGTTGTAGTTTCGGTCTGTAACAGCTCCCATCTGGGAATTGGCAACCATTTGGCATTCGTGGTGGCCTGTAAACTGGGAGTAAAGAGTGATATAAAAAACATCTGTTCTACTGAACAATTTATGCTCATCTAGTATGTTATCATAAGCCTTTGCCATTTTTGCTGAGTTATAGTTATCCCTTCTTGTGTGTTTAAGGGTAAGGGACCTCTTGTTTCTTACGTATGTTCATCCTGGGGAAATCACCAATCTGCACCTCACTCTGGGGGTATAACTAAAGGTGCTGTGGGGGCAATTGCATCTAGGACTTGAAATCACAAGCCCAATAGTGGTCCATTAATACAGCTGAGTCTATTTTCATACTAGGCACGTCAAAAATGCATTAACACCCTTCATTTTCCCCTACATTTACTATGCACTTACTTCTGAAGCATAAAGTGGCATTCTTCATTAGTATTAGGGTTCGTCCTCTACCCGTGTGAGCATTTTGGAATATTCAGTCCATTCTTTGAGGCATATATCATTTGTATTCTGCACAACCTCTAAGGGCATGGATAGTGCTTGTGCTTTACAACTCATCATACCTTCGACTCCGCCTTCTGAGGTGAATACATCTCTGTATATTAGTAATTGGGGGTCTGTCCCAGCACCCAGGTATTTCCTTCCCTGCTGAAATTATGCATTGTAACAACTTAGGCTCTATTATTTTAACCTCTCCTCTATTCAGGCCTTCCGGTGTATATTGAATCGCCTTGTTTTATGTTCTAGCGTCATTCATTATGGACCTTTTTTTTATGTAGCTATCCTCATAAGGGAACATATATTTCCATCACAAGCTGGCCCCTCTTCCTTGAAATTGACCCCTTGTAGTGCTAAGTGAGTTAGGCGGTGTGCTCTGTGTGCAGGTATTTCTTCGGCCACAAATATACTGGAGGCACTCATGGCGTGGGGTATGAGAAAAAGCGCACAACAGAAAAATATGGTCATATCAGATCATAGGTGCTATAATGTTGTACTGCAAACCAATAGAAAAAGTACAGTTGCACAAAGGAAAAATACTGCTCTTCTCATCGCTATAGTATATCTCTTGCAAATGAGTACATATGTTAATCCTTCCAGGTGCTAAAAGATCTAATTTCTTTAAGGGACCACACTTTTTCTTTTTGTTTTGTAAGCAAACCAGTGTTCAGAAGAAACACCTGGTTAAGAGTGAGAGAAAATGTCTTTCTATAAGAATGCAAGCTTTTAAATTGAATAAGACAACAAATGGCCACACACATTAAAAACTGCGCCATACTTGGTACTTGTATTTGAAAATACTTATAAAAAGAAGAATGCCCATTTGATAACACGTGTTTCAACACAAAAGTGCCTTTCGCAAATCGGGGCAAATAAAGTCTGCATTTACAATAGACATTGAGTGAACATATGAACAAAAGGTTAAACAAAAGTCAAATTATAGTCCCAGAGAACATATTGACCATAGTCAGGTTAAAGTTTCAAACACAGACATTCAGGAGGGGTGAAAGGGAAGGACGGTTTGGGGTGTAGTGAAAGAGAAAGAAACCAAAAAAAATGCATGAGTAACACAATAATGAGTAGTGAATAAAGGCAGTTCGAATTTATGTATATAACAGGTATTTTGTTCAAAGGTAGTAAATATAGTTTCATTCCGCTCTTACCCATGTTCCAGATGAGGGTTCAAGTGTGGTTTACCAAAGGTTCATGGGTTCAATCCCCCTGGAGAGTGAATTTTAGATTGGTATTGATCATAAGTCAGATGTATTGCGTATTACATACCCGTCTACGTTTTTATTGTAGTCCGAATTGAGTGATTAAAAATATTAGGACGGGAGCAGCCTGATATGTCCCTGTAGGTGGCATTTGTTTTAAAGATATATTCTCATACTAGACAAAATTATAATTTTAGTGAATGTCCCTTTTTATATCATAGTAATGTGTCACAAATTAGATTTTACAGTGGTGTGAGTGATGGTGTCGTATCTGGCAATTTAATCACATATTGTGCTTTAGTAAACTTAGAATAAATAGACAGATTCCAGTTTGTAAAGTGCTAACGTATCTCCGTAAATTGATGTTAGCATCACATTGCAATGCTCATTTCTTGGAGTGTAGCCGAGCATGCAGGACCACGAGCTGCACATATTGCAGAACGTGGGCTGTTCCGTCGGGTGGTCCTGATCGGTAGGGCTTTCCTCTAAAGTACGCATCGTCCCTTCAAAGCGTCGGCGATCATCTGCGGTCACGCGGGTTCTCTATAACTAACGTTGCCACGGTAACATGAGTCCCATCTTAGTGTCTGGGGTTCCTTCGTTCACGGGCGCCATATTTTGGGCTCAGTATACATGTTTGCAATTACAAGAGAAATAAAAGAACCCAAACCATTCCTGTGCATTGTGTTGTGTATTATGAGTGAATTTTTTAAACTCTTTATTTAACATTATAGATAACAAGATTCAATACAACAATCATACCATAACAAAGTGTCCATATCGTAAAACTCATAACAGCAGAACTGAAGATAAATAAATGTCTAACAATATGGACCTCCATAACAATCATAAAATAACTTTTTTAAACTTTATAAAAGATTCATTACACAACCACAAAGGCAAGACAACATAAAAACACACAACAGTCCTATACCATCCCCCATTCAAATAATAGGCCATCAAACACTGGAACCCATGTATTCAACCATATAGGTCATTAAAAGGCCCCCAAATCCGATGATAACGACCCTCCCTTCCTTGTCCAAAAAAGCATAACCTTATCGTATTTCGACAAGACTTGCATGTGAAAAAGCCATTCCTCCCCCCCAGGTTTCTTTTTAGATTTCCAAACGTGCAAGATCTGTTTCATAGCCAAAACCAATACTCTGTTAATCCAATCCACACCCTTCCTAGCCCTGTCCCCTCTTCCCCTGTTGAACAATATGGTTGAAAGGAATGTGCGCGGAAGCTTCTCTTCCATCACAAGATCCAATCTGTCCAATACATTGGACCAAAAATCAGAAACCCTTGAGCACATCCACAACATATGCATCAAAGAACCACCACTACATCCCCAACACGAATCAGAGTGCGAAAGTCCCTACCTGGCCATCCTAGACTGTGTCCAATATAACCTATAGAGGATCCTCTGTCTAATATATCGCAGTTGCAAATCCATCTTCGCTTGTACCCCCACATGAAGTAAATGGGTCCACTCCTTAACAGGGATATCCGCACCAACCTCATCCATCCAGGACAGGCGAAGTCTATCCCAAGCCCTCACATCCGCTTCATCCAATGGCATCAATCCCATGTACGTGGAAACCACATATGAGGCCGAATGGAGAAGTCCACACAACGAAGGCCTCTCCTCCATGACCCCACCGTCTAACATTCCCGTCCGTTCAGTCAATAGTGCATTCAAAGCATCATAACGATTCTTCTCTCCAGTACCAATCCCAAAAGACGTTTTCAATTGGTCAAAGGGAATCATACGATCATTCAACCACACATCACGAATACGAAGAATGCCCCCATTGATCCAGCTCTTCCAGCATAAGCATAAGGGCTTGTTTGCCAACAGCAAACATGCATTATGCCACAAAGAAGCATAATAATGCATCCAAGCATTTCCCCCATCAATTTTTATAAAGCGCAATATTGCCTTGTTAGTAGCGCACATTGTAGCTAACTTCTTCACTGAAGACAGTACTCTCAACATAGAATATATATCTCTAAGGGCATAAGGTAAAAATTGGGAACTCTCAATAACATTCCAATTGGGAACATAGTCATGGTAAGCAGAGAAGTATGAGGTTGATTTTTTTCAATAGAAAACCCATACAATACTTTGTCAGGTTTGGGTAACCAAATCCCCCATCCTTCACAGGACATGTCAAAATATATCTAGGCACTTTTGGCCGTTTACCAGCCCCAAAAAGAAACCCCTTGAATGCTTCGTCAATGGGAGCAAGTATTTTTTTAGTGTATTTTAGGTGGATGGATTGTATGATGTAATGAATTTTTGGTAAAAGAACCATTTTAATTGCATTGATCTTGGCCCATATCCCCATCTTCAACTGGTTCCACTTCAATATGTCCCTATTAATTACCCCCAATATTCGTGACACATTAAAAGCTGATATTCTTTTCAAATCTTGGACCAAATAAACACCCAAGTACTTCACAGCCCCCGTCTCCCAGTGAAAGTTCCAAGAGCCCAAAACACCACATGGGATATCGACATCCAAAGGGAAGTCCACCATTTTTTCCCCCAGTTTATTCTGTGGCCCGACAAATGACCTACTTCTTCAAACATCTGTTTGAGTCTCACACATCCTTCCGCTGGATTAGATAAGACAATAGTCATGTCATCAGAGTAGCACAGAACTTTCAACTCATTATCTACAAACTTAAGACCACGAAGGCCCTGTTCCTGAATCAAGTACAAAATGAAGGGTTCCAGTGCCAAATTAAATAGGTACGGAGACAATGGACAACTCTGCCGAGTCCACCTGGATAACAAGAACGAAGAGGACATAGCCCCATTAACCCACACCTTCGCACGAATATCAGAATTCAATGCTCTTATAGTATTAACAAATGTGGTACCAAGTCCCATCCTCTTAAGAGTATGGTAAAGAAAAGACCAATTGACTGTAACGCTCACCTGAAAACTCTGCGGGAACCTTCTGGAACTCCAACTGACTTCTACCTTCCTGGGAACTAGACACTGAATTTCTGTGAACAAAATAACAATTTTCCCTTCCTTAGTTTTCTCTTGTAAAACAGAAGGTCAAAACTGGTAATATGGGAGCCAGCAAATATCTCACCTTGGTATTTAATTAGTTGAGCTCTCCATCCTGTTCTATACAGGGGCGCACGTTCTGAAGATGGGACACTGGATAACAGTTTCTTTTGAAAGGGACTAAATGGCACTAAAACAATGACATAAACCCTATGCTATTTGAACCTAAAAGGGGGCAATAAGCTGAGGTGTAATGCAAGTGTAGAATTACAGAAATAACTACCTCACTACACTACGAGACGGAAACAGGAAAACACCTTATCACTGAGTGTAATATGAACCTTAGTGTGACCAAAAATATCTGACTAGAAAATCAGCTTCCAAGACAAAACTCCACAGGAAAGGGCGCGAACCCGCTAAAAACAACGTAATATCCTGAAAATGCGTGAGGAATTCAAATAACATTCATACACAATTTCAATGTATCTGATAAGGCAACAAAGCAACAAAAACGAAGCAAATGCATTTGCATATAATAGGTGTACTTGCGTGAGAGAAGACTGCTACGAACTGAGAGATGAGGAGACCGCTATGACAGGACTTCAACTATGGACTGTGACTAAGCCGGGAACGGCAGCAACTGGGAAACACAGGAAGGGAGCTGATAACTAATTAAAGTTACTCAAGGAATGAATGGAATTTTCTGTGGACAAGGTATATTGAGCGGTGACAGGGAACGGAGGTACGCGGCGAGCGTTCAGTCTGAACTCCAACTACGCGAAGCGTGAGCCTCCTGAGGGGCGGGGCTTAAATAGCTGGCACATGAAAACAACTAGACCCGCTAACTAACTGACCAGAGGCGCCACCTAGCGGCCATTAAAGAAACTCAACCAACCATTAATATGGGGAGTTAGAATCAATAACTAGCTAGGGCAAATAAATTCCCTATGAACCTGCAACTCTTAGGACAAGTATGGGAAAATAAACTAACCTGTTGTCATGACAGTACCCCTCCTCAAGGATTCTCCTCCCGGTTTATTGGGGTGATTCTGATGAAACCTTTTTAACAATCTAGTGGCATGTATGTTTTCTTTAGGTTCCCAGGATCTATCTAAGGGACCGTAACCCTTTCAGTCAATCAGATAAAAAACCTTGTGCCTGACAATCTTGGAGTCTAAAATATCGTTCACTTCATATTCAGATTGATTGTCTTCAAACTCAACGGGAGCAGGAGCTGGTTCTAAACGAGTATCTGGCGTTACTGGTTTCAGTAAAGACACATGAAAAACTGGATGAATTCGCATCTTCCGAGGAAGGGTCAATTTCATTGCCACTGGGTTGATGATGGCTTCTATGGAGAACGGACCCAAAAATCGAGGAAGAAATTTCTTTGAACCTTTCAACATCAAATTTCTGGAGGATAGCCACACAGAGTCTCCGACTTGAAACCTAGGAGCTACACTTCGATGGCGGTCAGCAAACTTCTTCTGACTTTCCTTGGCTGCGGACAAGCTAGCTTGAGCCCTAGTGTGGGCCGTTGAGATGAATTCATGGAGAGTTTTCACAGCAGGCATCTCTAAAGGTTCTGGAGGGTCAAAGGCTGAAGTTCGAGGATGTTTGCCATGTAATGTATAGAATGGAGTAAGCCCAGTAGAGGAATGAGTTGAATTGTTGTAAGCATATTCTGCCACCCACAATATATCCAACCAAGAGTCTTCTGTTTGGTGAAGCATGCATCGTAAATACTGTTCTAAGGTCTGGTTGGTGCGCTCCGTCTGACCATCGGTTTGGGGATGATGGCTGGTGGATAGTCTAACATCAATCTTGGCCAGAGCACAACATTGCCTCCAAAATTTAGAAACAAATTGACTACCTCAGTCTGAGATTACAATGGAGGGAAAACCATGCGCCTTAACAATATTCTCCAGAAATATCTTGGCCAATCCAGAAGCTGTCGGAAGTCCTTGGACTGCGATAAAATGTGCCATCTTGGAGAATAAGTCAACCACCACTAGAATGGTGTCAAAACCCCTACATGGAGGAAGATCGGTAATAAAATCCATTGACACGGTATGCCAAGGACTCGGTGGTACATCCAAAGGTTGAAGAAGACCGGCCGGTCTTTTCTTAGTATTCTTATTTTGTGCACAGGTTCCACAGGTTTGCATACATTGAATGACATCTTTGCGCCATGTAGGCCACCAGTAGTGTCTCTTGATTTTTTCCAAAGACTTTGTGACCCCTGGATGTCCCTCAATCAAGGAGCTATGGTAGTTAGCAATTACTTGTCTTCCCAATTCTTCAGTAGGTAGGTACAAGCGATTTTGATAATGCGGGATATCCTCCTGCAGGGTGAATTGATCGCCTCGATTTGTCCAGGTAAGCAGCTCTTCAGGAACCACATTCCTCTTGACTTCCTTCTGCAGTTCTTCATAAAAAGGGTCTGAAGTGTTTAGCAATCCTAAAACCCTGTCTCCAGCAATGATGTTGTTTGGAACTTGGGGAACAAAGGTCTCATCTTCATTGCCAATCCGGGACAAGGCGTCGGCTTACCCATTTCGAACTCCTGGCCGAAAAGTGATGACAAAGTCGTACTCTGCGAAGAATAAAGCACATCGCAGTTGTCTAGCCGATTGGGCCTTGACTGAGTGGAGATACTGCAAGTTTCGGTGGTCGGTAAGGATGGTGACTGTGTGTTGGGCACCTAGCAAATAATGTCTCCATTCCTTTAAGGCGCACTTGATTGCCAACAGTTCCCTGTCGGTAATGGTATAATTTCGTTCTGCAGCTGAAAATTTTTTCGACCAAAACGCCACTGGATGCAAAACTGGAGTCTGTGGATCTCGTTGAGACAAAACAGCCCCCATGGCAGCACTCGAGGCATCTGTCTCTACAATAAAAGGTAAGTCAGGACGAGGATGTCTCAAAATAGGAGCCTCAGTAAACTTGGACTTGAGAGTCTGAAAAGCAATGGTGGCCTCTGGTGTCCAGGCAAACTTCTGGTTCTTTTTAAGCAAAGACGTGATTGGATGAACCAACTGCGAGAAATTTTCCACAAATCTTCTATAGAAATTTGCAAAACCTAAAAAACTTTGGACTCCTTTCACCGAAGTTGGAACTGGCCATGAAAGAATCGCCTCTACCTTACGAACATCCATCTTCACTCCTTGAGAGGACAGCACAAACCCTAGAAATTCTACTTCAGGAACATGAAATGAACACTTTTCCATCTTCACAAAAAGGGAGTGCTCTCGCAATCTTTTCAAAACTGCTGAAACATGATTCACATGCTCCGAGGGGGTTGCTGAAAAGATCAAGATATCGTCAATATATACTACTGCGCAGACATCGAGCAAATCTTTCAAAACGTCATTCATAAAGCACTGAAATGCTGCTGGAGCGTTGCATAACCCGAATGGCATGACTTGGTATTCGAAGAGGCCATACTTTGAGCAAAAGGCAGTCTTCCACTCGTCCCCTTCCTTCACTCGGATCAGGTGATACGCCCCTCTAAGATCCAGCTTGGTGAATATCTGAGATCCTTTAATTTGGTCCAACAAATTTGAAATGAGGGGAATAGGATATCGATTCTTGACAGTAATCTGGTTGAGTGCTCGGTAATCGATGCAAGTTCTGAGATCACCTTCCTTTTTTGCAACAAAAAAAGAGGCGAAGCAGCAGGAGACTTAGAGGGTCGGATGAAACTGTTGGCTAAGTATTGGTCTAAGTATTTCTTTAGGTGAGCATCTTCTTTCTCCGTTAGTGAATAAATCCGACTACACGGAATTTCACTTCCAGGAAGAAGATCAATCTGACAATCATAGGGCCGATGTGGAGGAAGCTCCTCGGCCAATTTCTCTTCAAAGACGTCTCGAAATTCTGCATACTCGTGAGGTAGTAAGCCGATGATTCCTAACGTTGATACAGGGACCTTCTCCATTAAACGGGAATCATCCTGGGTGTTTGTTTTACAGCAAGATTCTCTACACTCAGCAGCAAAGGTCAAAGACTGAGTTCGCCAATTAATCCTTGGGTTATGTTTCTCCAACCAGGGTAAGCCAAGTATAATTTGGAGTTGGGGAGCGCTAATAAGGTCGAACGTGATTCTCTCTTCATGTTTTCCCTGACAACACATAATAAGGTTCTCCGTGCATTGAGTAACAGGACCTGAAGCCAAGGGCGTACCATCGACTGCTGATACATTTTCAGCTTCGTGCTTGTTCGTACGAGGAAAACCCATCCTAGTTGCCAAATGGATATCCATATAATTCCCAACTGCTCCACAATCGATGTAGGCTTGCAAAGTCTGCATTCTGGTGGGCTGTTTCGTACTGGATAAGGTAATGGGAAAAACAAAATGTGAGGTCACCAAACCTTTTTCCATGCTCGACAAGTTGACCTCTACACTTGTCGGGCACTGGAGTTTTCCGAACCCGAGTCCTTCTTGTCTGGGTTAACACCTCCAATAGGCTTCCTGGAAGGTTTAATAGGACACTCCTTGAGAAAATGACCAGCCTTACCACAGTAAAGACACAACTGTTGTTGGCGTCTCTTGTCCCTTTCAGCTTGTGATATCGGTCATCTGACGGCTCCCAACTGCATGGGTTCAACGGAACTCTCTGAACTGGTTCTCAACTGATTTTCCTTGGGGCGCACAAAATAAGTTCTGTTTTCTGAACGAGAGCGATCCATTCTTCTGTCTTGCAATCTTTGGTCAAGTTGTACCGTTAGATCAATGAATTCTGCAATTCCTTCTGGAGGATTCACCACCTGAGCCAGGACGTCCTTCAATTCATTACGTAATCCTCTCTGAAATAAGGTGGTTCTTTTCTCTGTGGGCCAATTTGTTTCTGCCACCTATCTGTTAAAAGTTGCTACATATGCCAACAATTCCTGGTTACCTTGGCGAAGTGAAAGCAACTCATTATCCAGAGCCTGACCCTGAGCATGACGTGCAAACAATTTCTCCATCTCCTTCTGAAAATCTACAAGATTTCTCAAAATCGGATCATCCCTATTAACTAACGGGATTGACCAATCAGCTGCATAACCACCCAAATAGGATAATATAAACGCTACCTTGGCCTGATAAGAAGGAAATACACCAGGGCGACAGAGGAAATGAAGCAGGCATTGGTTGAGAAAAACCGCAAACTTCTTAGGATCTCCTAGAAAGTGTTCAGGAGGAGCTAATGGGATATTGCCGGGAACAATTACTTGAACTGGTGAGGGAGGCGTGACTGAAACGGGGGCAGATGCACTGGCAGAAGGCAAGGGAGTTAGACCCGCTTGGGCTTGCAACATCTGACGAGCTAACTCCTCAGTGCGATCCCGGTTAACAATTAATTCTCTCCGTAGAGCACTGGTTTCTGAGCGGGCTGCATGGACCTCAGTCCTTAGTTCTCCCAATAACTGAGCCAACTGGTCTACTTCTGGAGTTTCCATAATGTCCAGGCAGAGTATTTTTTTTTTAAAAGTGGCTTCGCGTTCTGTAACGCTCACCTGAAAACACTGCGGGAACCTTCTGGAACTCCAACTGACTTCTACCTTCCTGGGAACTAGACACTGAATTTCTGTGAAGAAAATAACAATTTTCCCTTCCTTAGTTTTCTCTTGTAAAACAGAAGGTCAAAACTGGTAATATGGGAGCCAGCAAATATCTCACCTTGGTATTTAATTAGTTGAACTCTCCATCCTGTTCTATACAGGGGCGTAAATTCTGAAGATGGTACACTGGATAAGTTTCTTTTGAAAGGGACTAAATGGCACTAAAACAATGACATAAACCCTATGCTATTTGAACCTAAAAGGGGGCAATAAGCTGAGGTGTAATGCAAGTGTAGAATTACAGAAAAATCTACCTCACTACACTACGAGACGGAAACAGGAAAACACCTTATCACTGAGCGTAATATGAACCTTAGTGTGACCAAAAATATCTGACTAGAAAATCAGCTTCCAAGACAAAACTCCACAGGAAAGGGCGCGAACCCGCTAAAAACAACGTAATATCCTGAAAATGCGTGAGGAATTCAAATAACATTCATATACAATTTCAATGTATCTGATAAGGCAACAAAGCAACAAAAACGAAGCAAATGCATTTGCATATAATAGGTGTACTTGCGTGAGAGAAGACTGCTACGAACTGAGAGATGAGGAGACCGCTATGACAGGACTTCAACTATGGACTGTGACTAAGCCGGGAACGGCAGCAACTGGGAAACACAGGAAGGGAGCTGATAACTAATTAAAGTTACTCAAGGAATGAATGGAATTTTCTGTGGACAAGGTATATTGAGCGGTGACCGGGAACGGAGGTACGCGGTGAGCGTTCAGTCTGAACTCAGACAAACGACGCGAAGCGTGAGCCTCCTGAGGGGTGGGGCTTAAATAGCTGGCACATGAAAACAACTAGATCCGCTAACTAACTGACCAGAGGCGCCACCTAGCGGCCATTAAAGAAACTCAACCAACCATTAATATGGGGAGTTAGAATCAATAACTAGCTAGGGCAAATAAATTCCCTATGAACCTGCAACTCTTAGGACAAGTATGGGAAAATAAACTAACCTGTGGTCATGACATTGACCTTGTCAAAGGCCTTTTCCGCATCCATAAAAGCAAAAGGGTATCTTGAACTCTTGTTTTCGGTAAACTCATAACATCAATCAACGTCCTAATATGATCGTAGCCATATCTACCCTTCATAAATCCAACTTGTGAACTACCAATCAGTTTACCAATGCATCCATCCAGTCGATTAGTCAATATTCTAGTAAAAATCTTGAGGTCCACATTCAAAAGAGAAACCGGCCTATAATTCTCACATTTTTTACCATCTTTCCCTGGTTTTGGAAGGACGACCACACAAGCCTCTTTCATAGTGGGGCAAATTATCCCATTTCTCATGAAACCATTGTACAATGTGCATAGGAATAGTACCAGCACACCACTCAGTGTCCGTTAAAATTCTACCGGGAGACCGTCTATTCCTGGTGACTTACCCTCAGTAAGTTGATTAATCGCCACCAATAGTTCCTCCTCTTTAATAGGCCTATCTACCATCACAGACTGATCTGCACATAAACTCGGCATGGCAATCTTATCAAAGGAGTCCATGTCAGCCTGAGACGGGAATTGATCCTTGCGATATAAGGTATCATAAAATTTCCTGAAACTTTCAGAAATCTCACCTTTTTTGATAAAATGATTACCATCATTATCTACCAGTTTCTGAACAAAAGAGTGATCTGTTAGGCCCCGCACCTATTCGCCAAAAGTTTCCCATTTTTGTCACCTTGTTTCCAGAACTTTTGCTTCATAAAGAACATGCCCTTTTCATATTGTACATCCATTTTTTGTTTGAGCAGTTCCTTGAGCTTCCCAACCACCCTCCTATCATCCGTACTCTTATAAACTGCAAAATTATTTTGTGCCATCTCCAAATCTCCTTCCAATTTCCGAAGCTCAAACATACCTTCCTTCCTAGCTCGGGATGTAACATTCACCAACTCTCCTCGCACGGTCGCCTTATAACTTTCCGAAAGCATGACATCAGAAGCATAGCCAACATTAATGTCAAAAAAGTTCCTCGTAAAATCCTACAGAGATTCAGCTACCCCCTGCTCCTTTAAAATATACGTTTTGAGTCGCCACCTGGAGAACTCTGTTCTCTTATGTCCTATATTCAACTGCATTATCATCAAAGAGTGATCCGAAATACTTCTCTCCTTAATTGATACATCCTGTAACGTGTCAGCCAACCTATCAGAAACAAGAAAATAATCAATTCTCGAACGAGAGTCATGCACTGGCGATTAGAAGGAGAACTCCCTCACATCCGGATTATTATTATCATTATTGTGTTACTCATGCATTCTTTTTGGTTTCTTTCTCCTTTTCACTACACCCCAAACCGCCCTTCCCGTTCACCCCTCATCAATGTCTGCGTTTGAAACTTTAACCTGACTATGGTCAATATGATCTCTGGGACCATAATTTGACTTTTGTTTAACCTTCTGTTCATATGTTGACTCAATGTCTATTGTAAATGCACAGACTTTATTTGCCCTGATTTGAGAAAGGCACTTTTGTGTTAAAACACGTGTTATCAAATGGGCATTCTTCTTTTGATTATGCTTTGAAAATACAAAGGAAACTAAACAAATACAAGTACCAAGTGTGGCGCAGTTTTTAATGTGTGGCCATTTCTGTTGTATTGATTGCAATAAGAGGTTGGGGTTTCATTTTGCCTCTTTTTTGCGACACCATTCCAAGAATTTTAGTATAAATCGGGTGCGTAGTGTAAAGTGGGTTGGTTGACAAAAGAACCCCAAATATTTCTTCAAATTTAAATTAAATAACCATACAGCCAAACGGATGTTCTAGGTTCCCAAGAAGGGATAAGTGTTCATAAGAATAAGACCAGTCCAAAAGGAATATAATGGCTATGGGGATCATTTGCAGTTTTTTCCTTTATTTTGGAACTGTCACGTTTTATTTTGGCTGATCGTCTCTAAAGGCTATTGGACCAACTGCCTGTATATGCATAAACATTATGTCTTAATTCTTTTTGTTGCTGATCTCGCCATTTATCTTGTTTGGGGTTGTCACGTCGTCTTCATCGTTTGGGCTCATTGTTTGCGGACAGGGGGTGGGGTGGAGTTTCGTGTGTGTGTGTGTGTGTGTGTGTGTGTGTGTATATATATGTATGTGTGTGTATATATATATGTATATATATATATTTTGTTTTTTTGTTAAAGGGACGTTATGGTTCAAAATAAAACCGAAAAACCCCTGAAATTCGCTAGTTATGGTAAACTAAGCAACCATAACTCGCGCCACCACCGTGCATTGCTAAGACTAACACCCAGGACATCAAAGATGACATCACATGCCAGGCTCCCTCTTTTTTTCCTTTAGTGATATATCTTGGCCATTAATAGTTGGGAACAAAAAAATTCAAAAAGTACTATATTTGTAGACTTATACTTCAAATATGTTCTTACAGTAATTCGTTTGGGGTTCACTCACAGCATATGAAACATATACATAGGGAAAATACACACTTAAAGATAGCAATGCTTTCTGTGTATGAAGACAATCAGTAAGGTTATCAACACTTTCTTATTGTTCTGCTGTTTTTTTTATTACTGTACTTTCTCTGGATATGCTCATATTTGTATTCACATTACTTTCGGGTGCAGTCACATCATGTGATGGTTATACATAGGGAAGTAGTAGGTTTGAAGCAGAACAGTCATTTCTGTGCATAAAGATAATCATTTAGCTTATGATTTTCTGGGTCTACTGCTGTTTTTTTGCGTACTTCACTTTCCCTGTATATACTCATATTTGTGTGTGTTGTTGTCTTTGTGTTTTGCATGTAATAATGAAATTATATAGTAAGTGGGTTTTATTAGCTACTTATTACATTTTGCACAGTACACAAAGCTCTAATAAGAAAGCATTTATCGTTTCACTATTCAACGTGCGAAGATTGAATATTGCACCTCAATCATGTATGCTGCACACAATTCTTATGTTTATACATGAGTAGCTTATACTGTAAAGAACTTCATAATACAATGCTATTTATATCAATGCATTGCTTAATGCACTACATAGCTCACATCTATTCCAATGATTCCTGACACGTTTTTTTGTTAACATTATAATAAGAATCCCATGTAGACTTTTCATGAAAAGTAAATGCACATGTGATGTCATCAGTGATGTCATCAATGACATTTGTGATGTCATCTTTGATGTTCTGGTTGTGAGTCTTAGCAATGCACGGTGGTGGCGCGAGTTATGGTTGCTTAGCTTACCATAACTAGCGAATTTCAGGGGGTTTTCGGTTTTATTTTGAACCAGAACTTCCCTTTAACAAAGTTTTTTTCATTGAATTTCATAGGTTTTTACCAGTGCATGCTATTTTCCTACAACTTACTAATATCATACTTACCCAATATAGCAATATTTGTGTCCAATTTCCAAAGTTTCACCTTAAAACTCTGCCATTTCACACCTTCTGGAATAATTTTTAACACTTCTATACACTTCTTGCAACTATTTCAAATAGTTTTGCATCCGTAGACCTCTACGAACATCTGACTTCATAGCGGACCTTCCGGACAGTGCCACATGACCATACGCTGGCGCGCGGCATGTTGACGTGTCTGAGAACCCGTCTGCACGATAAGATCTCTGCTTCGCGGACAGTTCGGAACTGCATGTTCTACTGATCTAGGAACTTCCAACTTCAAAATTTCTATTGCACATCTCAACACCTGTTCCTACTCATTATCCATTAACAATCTAGTGCACAGTACATACTTTTAGCAAAACTGCTATTTATCTTAAAATGGCATCAGCTAATGCCATCCCTCCTCCCCAAGAGCCACCACCACTGCCGTAATCAAGGAGCATGAGAAACAGTGCCCCCTAACTTAGAAATAACACATGCGCAACATTTTCTCTTGTCCACCTACCCCTCCATATTAGTGTTTGGTTGCTCTTCCCTCATTTCCCTCCCCACCTTTCGTTCTCAGCTCTCCTGCCAAAGAAAATGCATCCAAAAAGAACAAACGACATATTCCTTTAGGGACCACCTTTCACAGTTAAAAAATAGAACTAAAAAAAAAAAATGTATAGACTCCATCTACTTTATATTTCTCAGTAAAGTACATAGACTAAATAAGATTTTCCAAAATGTCCATTTGCATTGTGTGATATGCTAATGGAAATATTGTGGCGTTCATCCTCTGTTCCAGGTACTGGAATGGTGGATACCGGCCCAGCAGTCCAAGTTATCAGCCCAAGCGAAGCGAGACTGGATGACAAGGTCTCTGTACCATTATCCCCCCATTCCAGCTCCTAAAATGGGGGATGAAGGCCATTAGCACCCTAGGTTCCCAAAGCGGGAACCCGGGGTGCTAAATAATAGGATTTTTCTTCCAACACCGAGACGCTGTAGGAAGGAAAATCCTTTTCCAGGATGGCCAACATGGAAAGGGAAGGTGAGGCTTCCTGCAGAAGGCACACGCGAACCCTATGACTATATCACCACAAGCACATTTTTCTTCCCTTTCAAATCTATCCTAATTTCGAATAACTTTACCACAAAGCCAGTCCCAGGTGGACATGGCCACTTTAATCCTATGTTGTGTCCCTTGTGGTCATGGCCACGACCCGGACAATCTGGCGACTGCCCATGGCCACAGGCTACCCCTCAGTCGCTAAAGGTATACCACTATTTTTTAATAGCTCTATTATGACACTTGTCAAATAAAACACTGGCCCATTTGCAAAACCATGCTTGTAGGTCCTTGCCAATGCTCCTTACGCAAGTTTGCTGGAAATCCACCCGTGTTTTATTTTTTCAGAAATGTCAAATGTAGGCACATACAATCGTTGTATAACCCAGCCCCCACTTGACAAAATCCATTCAGACTTTACGAAAACATCTAAATCTAGATCTATAATCTTTTTGCGAACCTTTGTGTAGATTTGTCAAATGGCACCATATTTATAAGCCTTTACAATATTTTGGGACCCCCACTCTAATTTTTCTCCCTCTTGACCAAATCCAACCAAACTTTACAAAAACATGTATATCTTGATCTATTATCAGTTTGCCAAATGAAGGTAGGATTCGTCAAGTGGCACCTCATTTATAAGTCTTTACATTATTTTGAGACCCCCTCTAATTTTGCCCCCTCATGACAGAATCTAAATTGTTCCATTAAGTGGCGCCAAAGTTATAAGCTTCTTGCAGCCATATCCCATCACATCCTCATCACCCCTCAACTCCCCAGAGATTATTTGATAAGTTTGACAAGTGGAATGCTGTGTTTTTTCATGTTCTTACTGCGATGTCTGCGTACATCGGCCGCTGTCCGCGAATCCAAGATGGCGGGCGTTTCCAAAAATCCGTAGGCCATACTTCCAAAACTCTAGTCCCTGGCCACAACCAACGCAGCATGTCGCAGCAATGGATACACCTGTAGTATTGCTCATCAATCAGATGGTTGTGGGGAGTGTGTAGAGTCTTGGGTGCATGGCCGAAGGCCATGCACCCAAGAAGAAAACAGTAAGCCAACATAGGTTTTATATAGTGCAGTGGTTGTGGGCAGGACATACATTTTTGGGTGCATGACTGCAGGCTGTAGGCCATACACCCAAGAGTGTAGCCCCTGCCCACAACCACTGCAGCAGATCACATTCATACATCACACCCATACAATCGATTATGTATCTGGTAGGTGTGGGCATGCCCTAGATTCCTGGGTACTAATTGAGTACATGCTACAGTTACAATGTTTCTTTCTATGGGTGTGGTACTGATTTATAAGCGACCATGGGTGTAATATGCTGCGTTGGTTGTGGCCAGGGCCTGGAGTCTTGGGTGCATGGCCATAGGCCATACTTCCAAGACCCTAGGCCCTGGCCACAACCACCGCAGCATGTCACAGCAATGGATACACCTGTAGTATTGCTTATCGATCAGATGGTTGTGGGGAGTGTGTAGAGTCTTGGGTGCCTGGCCAAAGGCCAGGCACCCAAGAACAAAGTTATAAGCACTGGAGTTATAAGCCACTGCACACCCATATATTGCAATATTTCTGGACATACAGCTAAGAGTCTAGCCTCTGGCCACAACCACTGCACCATATCACAGCTATAGATGCACCTGTACTATCACACATCACTCAGCTGGTTGTGGGGAGGGCCTGCACCCAACAGCACATTTATACGTAGTGTAGTTACAAGCCACAATGGGTGTGATATGGTGTGGTAGTTGTGGCCAGGACGTGGAGTCTTGGTTTATAACAAAGTTATAAGCCCTGGAGTTATAAGCCACTATGGGTTTTATATACTGCATACCCATACATTGAAAAATCTGTGGCCTTACACCCAAGACTGTAGCCTGTGGCCACAACTACTGTAGCATATTACAGGTATAGGCACACCTGTAGTATGAAACTTCATTCAGGTGGTTGTGGGGAGGGCCTAGCGTTTTGGGTGCATGGCCGAAGGTCATGCTCCCAAACCCAACTTTATACGTAGTGAAGTTAGAAGCCACAATGGGTGTGATATGCTGTGGTGGTTCTGGCCAGGACTGATATTCTTGGGTGCATGGCCAGAGGCCATGCACCCAAGACTGAAGTCATAAGCAGTCAGGTTAGAAGTGAGCATGGGTGTGCTGTGGTGCAGTGGTTGTGTGCACGACCTAGAGTCTTAGCTGCATGGCTGCAGACCATGCACCCAAGAGTAAACTTGTAAGTAGTGAAATTACAAGCACCATGGTTTTGATATGCTGCGATGGTTGTGGGTAGGATCTATAGTCTTGGTTTCTTGGCCTCAGGGTATAGGTGGTAGGTTACACATCCAAGACGCTAGGCCCAGCCTACAGCCACTGCACCATATTACTGCCATAGATTAGACGTGTAGATTCGAATATGTATGACATGAGTGTAATTATACTTACTGTTTACTTTGTTGAGAATCCATATATTTCTTACATGACTTTAGTACTTGGTGGAAATATCCTTTTTTTATTTCTGTGATAAAGAAAAGAGCATGTTGGTATTTGTATTTTATGAAGACTTATTACATTGTACAACAGACATTTTAGCTTTTTTTTACCCTCCTATTTAGTTTACAAACCAGTGTACTGTGCATTTTGCTCAGTTTCTGTTTGTTTTTCAAATCCTTGGGTCTGGGGGAAAAAAAATCCTAGTCGGATTAAAAAAAAAAAAAACCTTTCTTTGCTATGCTACAAACTATTTCTTTGTATTCTTTGAGTGTTTCCTTGTTGTTTTTGATTAATGTTATGTCTGTTGGCTTGTTGCAGATTTTATAAAACAGTTGGATACCTGTTGGCGTATTCTAACTGTTTATAGCCTTTTATGTACGCAGTGTAGTGACCTGCATTGGTTGTAGCTCCTGCATGGTAGAATATACCTATAGTTGTAAAGGTTTTCTTTCCAAGTGACACTTGACCGTGTGTGAATCCAGTCAGCTTGCAGTTGTTTTTGGTACAGTCTGCATTATAACGTATAAGTATTATGTAGTTACTATGTGTTTGTATTAGTAAGGTAGAGCGATTATGTACTATGTGCAATTCAGATAATCTGCCATGGTTTGCATTCTGTACAAGTTGCTGAAATGGAATGGATTCACAATTAGGTATGGATACATACACAAATCGTTCATTTTGGGATTTCTTCCTGTATCACATTGTTACAGAGTGCATGTATGTTTCGACATGTATGAAATATGGAAGATATCATTTGTAGGTATGTTTTTGTTTTCCAGTACTTACAGTAAGTACATTTAAATTCTTGTGGATCTTCTTGTGAGTTTACAGTGAATCTCACCATTCCAGCACAGTAGTCCAATTCTTGACTTATTCTGTGAACACTGTACGTGTTGTCTGGATTGTTTGTTGCGTTTCTATGAAGGACTAACATTTGCAAACACAATTGGTCTGTACTGTGTAAGTAAATGTTAACAATTGTTGGCAATTGAAAAAGAATATTCATTGCTACATTTGCATAGCAACTTGCACCAGTTTGATATGAAAATTTGAATGGACCAGCTAGTTCTGTCCGAGTCCTTTTTTCAGAGTTTCTGCCCTCCTTTGAAGAAGTACCCGATTTACTTTCCCTATTAGGTTCTTCTTTGCTTGTGGTAATTGATGAAGTTTTAGCTTCTTTTGTTTTCTTTTGAATGATTTGCCGTCAGATTCTGTTGCATTTCTGTTTGTATTACTTTTCTTTTACCACGTTTTACTTTTTCTGGAACAGGATATGGTTTCAGATGGGGGAGGAGGGGGTGTACAGTGAACGCAGTCGCTTGTATTCTAAAATGCAAGGAATATAGCGTTCAGTTTACTTGCATCAATGTTCATTAGAAAATGACCGTCAAGTGTACGTAAGCGTGATGGTGCTACATAGCTCATGCCTTCTTTAAAGACTGTGTTTCCTATATCTATCATTGCTTCGTCTAAGGTAAGACCTTGGGATTTATGTATGTTGACTGCATATGCAAGAGTTAGAGAAAACTGTTCTCTTCGTACATACATGTCTTTGAAGAGAAGTAATAGAGCAGTTGAGCGCCCTATCCTTTTCACTTCTGAAAGTTTGTCAAAGCGAATATTGAAAAACTGAATGTTGTCACATGGGTATGTTTGAAAGCCAACAACTATACCCAGTGCCCCATTGACTAGCCCTTTCTCTACGTCAAGTTTACACTTAAGCATTACACTACAATTTAAGGATAATTTTAATATTTTTTCCAACCCAGCTCGGTTGGAGATTGAATTTTCTAAGGTATTTAGTCTTGTTGTGGCTTGCTGACACATGGGTAGTGTCGTACCATGTACGCCTAGTTTGTCTGTGGTGCAAATTTCCATTGGTTTGTTTTCTTTTTTTAACATTGTTTCATTGAATTTGAAACCGCTTGCTAGAATTGGCATTAAGCCCATACAATTGACGTTTTTGAGCGCTAATTGTTCCATAACATCAGTAGCACATGCTTTATCGCCATAAAGTGCATGAATGTGCCAGTTTTTCAACATTGTTTGTGCTTCTTGAGCTGGTACACCAACTCTAATACTTTTTAAAATGTTGCCGTAAGTGAGATCTGCAGATTGTCGCATTTTTTCTGTTAATTCTCTGTATTGGAAATGTTGCCAAAGGTTGACATTGCCGTAAAACTGTTGGCAGCATAGGAAGAGTTTGTGTCCTAAGGTTTTAAAAATAGGTTCACCTTTCACTGTTGTCAATTGTAGAAGATCTCTGAAAACAATAATGTGTTTTCCTCCAAAGAGTTCTTCGTAGTTTGTTTTAAGTACTTCTTGGAATCTGAGGTGAATGAAAGCAAACATTAGGTTGGAGACCATGCTCACTTCATCTATTAGTAGCATTTTCATTTGTTTTAATACTCTGCGTAGTTCCATTGCAGCTTCTGCAGAAAGTTTATAATAGTCTCATTTGTTTTGGTGTTCTACTGGAAGGAGTAGTAATCGGTGTAAAGTGATACCGCCTATGTTGTAGGCAGCTAAACCTGTGGGGGCAGTTACAACAGCTGACAGTTTGATGTTTATCAATTGTTGAAGGAACTTGCTGATGATTTTGATTAAGAATGTTTTTACTGACCCAGCTTCACCACTGACGTACAGCAGTATAGGTTTGTAATTTTGGCAGGTACATTCTTTATTGTCGTGTTGTACACCATGTGCAATTTTTGTTCTTCAAAAATGGTGCGCTGATCTTAAGTTCTGCTTGTTGTACAGGTAAGTCTTCTATAGCTTCTTGATAGTGACACATGGTGTTTTCCACTTCTGTCATAGCTAATCCTGCCTCATTTGCTATTAGTGGCTGTCCTAGTGGTTCTTGGCTTCCTGTTACAGAAGGTTGACTACTGTCGGAAGTGTCCTTATCTAGTTGGGCCTGAAGTTCTTCTTCGTGTTGCTTTTCATTGTGCAACATTGTTTTGTACTGCGTAAAGTTCACATTGGTGATAACGTTTTCATTTACTTTGAACGCATCTTCATAGCAGTCATAGTTATCTAGTATCTTTCTCTTTTCTCCATGGTTTAAAAAGTTGTAGCAGAGACATGTAATATAGTTCTTTCTGTTGAGGAGTTTTTAATGACAATTTGACATGATTGATTAAGCTTCGTTTGGTAAGTTTCACTAAGCTGCCTTCACAATCTGTCACTCTATATCTACCTTTGCTTTCATCGGGTTTTATATTATTTTTGTATGCAAAGTTTTGAGCTATGTTGTATAGACACATGCTTTCCAAAGTGTTACTCCTGTTCGGATAGTATGTGTCCAGTAAATTTTCTTTTAAAATGTCTTGGCTGTTAGAAACAATTGCCAGAAATGATCCCATGTCCTCATATAATTTCAGAACTCTTTTTCTACATTTAGCAGGACCAAGACTTAGCCATACTATGCTGTCTGATTTTCCATACAAAGCAGTACCGGTTAAACGATCTGCCGCTTCATAGGTGCCACATTCTCTGAGAGAGCATTTTTATGCCTAGGCTGTACAATTTCTGAGATAGTGTTTTGTCTGATGATCGGTCATTCCAGAGGTCATGAAGCTTGTTTTTTTTTGGCTTTTGTTAAGTAGGCTGTAACATATCGTACAACTGCAGTGGAAATGGTTGCCATGTACTGCACATCTATGTTTGCATTCCATAAGAGGGCAATGATTGCATTGTAGTCATTGATATATTTTGATTCTTCTGTTCTTTTTATGCAATACATGTTCTTAGGTGATTTACCTTTAACACTATGTTGAACTGAAGACATGAAGTTGTACACTTCACCTGTTTCTGTAACTCGTCTAGCAAAACCAAAGCAGCATTTGGTGTAGTATTTCCCTTTGCTTCTGTATTTGCGACGACAATATTTTCCACATTTGTGTCTTTGAAATTGTACAATCTGTCGATGCAGGTCACTATGTGTCCGTTGTGAAGGGATTTCACAAGTGACAAATTTTTGGATGAACTGCAAAACAGTGGCATCACTGTCGTGACCGAATTTAGGTGCACCTTTTGATCCATAAAAGCATGTGAATATGTGGTGCTCCTCTCGCTTGGTATTCTTTTCTCCAAAAGAAGTGTTGCACTTCTCCGAGGGGAGGAACAGTTTTATTGCAAATGAAGTGTAGCAAAGCAATGAAACGATGATGGAAATATCTTGACATATTAACTGGATCTAGAGAGCAAAGTTCTCCAGGTGTTAATATATCTGTTGGTTTTGTTGTTGTTTGATATGCGTGGGAACTCGTGTAAATCTTCCCATGCATATTCTGCACAACTAAGTGTAACAAACCAAGTCGGTGGTCCAAGGTTTCTGATCATACAACGTACGTCTCCGTGCCGTCGGAACCAGTATTCTTTTGTACCACACGTTTGCAAACACTTGATTGTAAAACCTAATCTTTTTCTTGTACTTTTTATATTAATTGCGTAGCTGACATATTTTGAAAGTGGGTTCCAGATTTCAAAATGTGTGCAACTCCGTAACATAGGGTTGCTAGTTCACTTTCAAAGAGTAGGTGGAATATGTATTCCACATTTTGACTAAATGTGGGATCTTGCGAATACATTCGAAATGAGTGGTAGTCTGATGCCGTAATCTTAGTGGATCTATCATCGTATCTTCCACCTTTGCCAGTAGGAAATAGCAGTGGAAAAGCACGTGCTTCTATACTTTTTTCCCATATGCTCATTGGTGACCCTTTGGTTTGTTGCATTTGGTAAGTTTCTAGTGCATCACCTATGCTTTCATTGGAATGCAATGGATGAATTGTGTAATGGTCCAAAAGAGTGGATACTGCAGCAGGATCCAGAAGTTCAAATTGTCCAGTTTCTGGTGATTCTTGAATTATTTCAGTTGTTTCCCTTAAGCTTTCTTCAATATTTATTTCCTTGTAGTATTCGTTTGTCTTTTAGATATTGCAAGGCTTGTCTAACTTTATGTAAATCTACCAGTTGTTGCCAAATTTGTCTTTTATCGGTACACCATTTACCAAGAAAATTAAAAAATGCTCTATTGGACGTTGCACTCCTAGAGTGTGTACATTTTCTGTTAGATCTAATGGCAAATAAACTACTTTGCCACAAATGCCTTTCGCCAATTCAGAGGGAGTTAATTTTGCGGTTTTTGGTTGAAGGCGTATAGTTGCTTGAAATGGGTGAACTGTTTGAATTATGATGCTCTCATACAAATTGAGTTGTTGCAGGGGTTTTGGTAGTGTGAATAATTCCAAATTATTTGTGATAGCACGTGAAGGAGTTTGGTGGTTGTCCAGTTTTGTAGTGCAGTAACTGCAACATATTAGGGGTGCACTTATTTGCGATTTTGTTTTCTGCTAAAAGGTAGAGCGCTAATGCAAACCATTTGGAATCTTCATTGTCTTCTATATTGTATGTTATGTCTATATTTTCTGTGTTCCTTTTGTAAAACGTTCTGCGGCGACACACACACGTAGTTTGGTACTTCAGCCGCTGCACTTTTAAATTTTAGTATTTCTTTTTTGTATGTGTGTAATAGAAGGTTGCTATGCTAGTCTTTTCTAAAACTATTGCATTTTGTAAGTGGCTTTCACTTCCAAAATATTTTCTCTGGATACGGTTGATTACTTCTTGTAGGTATTTGGGTGTACCATGCAGAAGAGAGTTATTTAAATTGGTTAATTCTAAAGCTGGACTTTTAGCATAGTATATTTTATACACTACATTTCTTACATCTGAATAATGTATTGCTATCCTTTTGATATCATGGAAGGTGCTTTTACAAATATAGGTCCTGAAATGCGGGCTAATGAATGCCATTGTAGTCCTGTGTATTTGCGCACTGGACAGATATCCATATTTTTCAGCACTTTCATTTTAAGTTTGTCTTTACCTTTCACATAATGATTGAGGAACTGACGTAAAGATTTGAAAGATTAGTTAGGAATGTCACACATTGACGTGCAGGGCCATTTGTATACTGAACGGTCTGGTTCAGTTGAATCGAGAGGTAATTCTGAGTTTTCAGGGGACACTTTTCTAAGCAGTGTTTCTTCTTCCATGATATTGATTTTTTTCATGCCCTCGTCCACTGCTATGGATGGCAATTGTTTGTTTGATTTTTGTTTGTATGCTTCTTCATTAAAATATGGTTCTGTGGTGGTTGTGACTTCTTTCACCTCCACAAATATTTAAGAAGTTATTTTTGTTGCCATACCGTTTATTAAGTTTCTTTTGTAGTTTAGTACTTAGTTTTGTTAGTGGTTTCATCCTATTTAACACTAATTTGAACAACTTCCTTTTGAGAAGGATTGCACGGTCTACGAGAGCTTGTAGGATTCATTTTCTACGGTAGGTTTTAAGGGTTGAGGATGATTTCGGTCTTCTTATTAGATTCTGAAGGACTCTGGGGCGAAACATTTTTCCTAAAATACTTTTTTTACTATGGGTTCTTGTTACTATATCAGGATTAATAGGAGCATTCTTAGCAGTACTGGCAGCCGATTATTTTTTTTAATTTTTTTTTTTTTTTTGGAAGCGTTTTGTTTTTCATGCCACATTTTGATAGAGGAGGTAAAGTTTTGTTAGTTGAAGCTTCCTTTGTTTCGCTAAACGACTGTATTAGCTGTTTTGTTCCAGCGTTCTGTCAAACCCTGCTACAGAAGCATGCTTACTTTGGACGCTTTAATTTTCATTTGCTCTATTTCTGCGTTCCTTTCTATGGACTTGCTTTTTGGTAGGTATTCTTTGGGGTCTCTTGAAAAAAGAAGGCATGGTTTGGTTTGTTGAACAATGTATGTATGCTGTGTGCATGCATGAATTTGATGGGGAAGCTCTTTGTGGTGGTGTGTGACTGTGCATTGGCCTGTTACAATGAGTTGGGAAGGCTATTTTTCTGTTTGTATACTACTACTACACTGTGCTCAGATGAGAATACAAAGTGAGCTAGTGGAGAGGAGAAGCAGTAAAAGTAAACTTAATGGTATAAAATTGAAACAGCTATTGTTTTCTAGTACTAACGCTTCTGTATGTTTGAGTTCCAAAAACACAGGGATTTGTGAGCCATTCTGCCTGTTGTTTGTTTAATAAATGGGGATTTGTGGGTAGAATGCTTCAGAAATCAGTTTGTTTTGGTGCGCAAATTAAATAAATAACCCACACTGTCTCTTTGAGGAACAGTAAGAATATAAAGGTAGTACTGTACTTACTTTTTTTGCAGAGTGACCAGGTTTCTTCGGATATGTCGTTTGCAGTGTAGATGCTGTTGATTTTCAGCAGAGTAGTCTTCTCTGCGGTTGTAAAATGAAGTTAGTAACTTTGTGTGTTTAAAGCAGTGATGTTATTGTACACGTTAATTTTGCATCTTTCGTCTGAGTATTTTCCTTTCATATCTCAACACAGTGCATGTGTGTATTTCACCTCACTATGTGCTGTCTTTGTATATTATTTGCAGTATGTTAGTTGAACGTGATTCGGCAATGAGTACAATTTTTATTTTATGAAAATGGCTTGTTTTTTTTAAGCTGTGTTATCCATAGCAGAGAGGTTTGTAAGTGATAGGTCATTATAGTAGATGGGGAAAAATGTCACTATTTTCATATAAGTACGAATCCGAAAAATCGGGAGACCCTTAGAGGGAGATGTCACCACAGCAATCGGGAGAGT
The DNA here is from genome assembly GCF_040938575.1 of Ambystoma mexicanum. Taxonomy (NCBI): domain Eukaryota; kingdom Metazoa; phylum Chordata; class Amphibia; order Caudata; family Ambystomatidae; genus Ambystoma; species Ambystoma mexicanum. Next base: position 858,170,149 of record NC_090931.1, on the reverse strand, counting down.
TTATTTTTCTGATACGATCGCATTGGAAGTAGCATTAACCCTTTAAGTGCCATGGGTATTTCTCCCCAGTGCCAGAGCCTTTTTTGGTGATTTTGGTATGTGGCCATTCAATGGCTTGTAACTTTTTTGTTACATGAGATATCTCGGCCAAATTTGGCTCCTTTTCTTCCCACATGTAGGCGGTCGTAACGCCACCCAGGAATCCCAGGTTGCTGTAGGGGGGTGAGAGAAAATAAGGAAAATGTGCGAAAATTTTGGGTTTTTTCAAAAAATGCCAATAAAATGATGCACAAAGAAGCCTGTGGTTTTTTCCTTGTAAGAGCTAGGAACAAATGGTTTGCTGTGCTGAGTTCCCCAATGTGTTGGCTTTCAGGAACAGGTTGAGTGGAAATGGAAAAAAATTATTTTGATGGGGATATCAACCGTTTTGTGAGAGGTAGGCGATTTTTGCCATTTTTGCCAATTGGACATGCATGGACGGAATGGAAGAAAAGGGCAGGAAAGCCAAATTGGAGGACAGAAAGGCATATATTTCTGAAAAGTAGACAAAATTCCAAGTTTAGGAAGGGGTGATTTGTATAGGTCAGGCAACAACTAGGTAGGGGAAACTGCCATCGAATGGGGGAAAAGCGGGAAAATGACTGAAAAAAAAGGTATGTGTTGGACATGGTTGGCTTGGTACGGCAATGGCTTCTATGAATTTTGAGAAAAGCAATGCTCCGCTACATTCCCCCGACTCTTGCAGTTAGGAGAGCATACCATTTTTGTAGTGTTTGTACAAAACAAGCAATACCACAAGCCAAACACTGAGCCATGGTACACAGGAGTTTTACGCTCACGGCCTGACCAGACGCACTTAGCATGTGTAAATTGGGAAAACCAATGTGGTGAGGAACGGCAGCCATACATTTTTTGAAAGAGCACAGGCAGACCTTTTCAAGGGTAGGTGACTTGTGCAGGTTACAAAAGTGTATGGTGGCTAAAGCAGCGACTAAATGTAGGTCACATTTGGGAAAAGAAAGGGTTGTGAGACAAAGGGCTCCAGCAAATGGGTCAAAACGTTATGAAAACCACACAAACACAACACATGGCCTACCGTCCCGCGTTCCCACAGGTGTCCCGATGAAAACGGTACCTCACATGTGTGGGTGCACCTACCTGGCCGCCAAGGGGAAAGCCCAAAACACAAGTAACCCCAAGTCTGTTTTCACACCGGAAATGTCACACTCTCACATCATACAGATATGGGCCTCGGGTGTCCAAGCCACCAAGGAAAACAGGGAACCCCATGCATTTCCGAAAAGAGGACACCCGTGGGAATCCGCAGAGGTATGATATGCCCAAATTGCCCCAGAATTTATTACCCAGACACCCCTGCAAAGTCCGAAATGTGGGGAAAAAAACGCTTTTTCCGCACATTTCGCTCGACGCACCCATCGAAACACGCCCCCAACAACACATGGCCTACCGTCACGCGTTCCCACAGGTGTCCCGATGAAAACGGTACCTCACATGTGTGGGTGCACCTACCTGGCCGCCAAGGGGAAAGCCTAAAACACAAGTAACCCCAAGTCTGTTTTCACACCGGAAATGTCACACTCTCACATCATACAGATATGGGCCTCGGGTGTCCAAGCCACCAAGGAAAACAGGGAACCCCATGCATTTCCGGAAAGAGGACACCCGTGGGAATCCGCAGAGGTATGATATGCCCAAATCGCCCCAGAATTTATTACCCAGACACCCCCGCAAAGTCCGAAATGTGGGAAAAAATACGCATTTTCCTCACATTTCGCTCGACTCACCCATCGAAACACGCCCCCAACAACACATGGCCTACCGTCCCGCGTTCCCACAGGTGTCCCGATGAAAACGGTACCTCACATGTGTGGGTGCACCTACCTGGCCGCCAAGGGGAAAGCCTAAAACACAAGTAACCCCAAGTCTGTTTTCACACCGGAAATGTCACACTCTCACATCATACAGATATGGGCCTCGGGTGTCCAAGCCACCGAGGAAAACAGGGAACCCCATGCATTTTCGAAAAGAGGACACCCGTGGGAATCCGCAGAGGTGTGATTTGCGCCCATCGCCCCAGATTTTTTTACCCAGACAGCCCTGCAAAGTCGGAAATGTGGGGGGAAAAAACGCTTTTTCCGCACATTTCGCTCGCCGCACCCATCGAAACACGCCCCCCACAACACATGGCCTACCGTCCCGCGTTCCCACAGGTGTCCCGATGAAAACGGTACCTCACATGTGTGGGTGCACCTACCTGGCCGCCAAGGGAAAAGCCTAAAACACAAGTAACCCCAAGTCTGTTGTCAGAGGGAAATCTCCGACATTCTGCCGACCGGCGCAACTTACAGATATGGGCCTCGGGTGTCCAAGCCACTGAGGAAAACAGGGAACCCCATGCATTTTCGAAAAGAGGACACCCGTGGGAATCCGCAGAGGTGTGATTTGCGCCCATCGCCCCAGATTTTTTTACCCAGACAGCCCTGCAAAGTCGGAAATGTGGGGAAAAAAACGCTTTTTCCGCACATTTCGCTCGCCGCACCCATCGAAACACGCCCCCCACAACACGTGGCCTACCTTCCCGTGTCCCCACACGTGTCCCGATGAAAACGGTACCTCACATGTGTGGGTGCACCTACCGGGGGCGCAAAAGGAAAAGGGTAACCGACTGGGAACCCCAAGCCATTCGCCACTGCCCATTTTGTTCATGTGGGCAACCTACAGATTTGGGCCTAGGGTGTCGCAGCCAGCAAGGGAAACGGGGAACCCCATGCATTTCCCAAAAGAGGACACCCGTGGGAATCCACAGAGGTCTGACTTACGCAAATCGGCCCAGAATGTAATACCCAGAACCACCAGCAAAGACCCACATGGGAGAAGGGTGCCCAAGGCCAGGGATATTACCGCCGACTTTGCTGGAGCCCTGGCTGCCCTGCGTTACAGCTTCTCCCCACCAAGGAGTCTCGGCAGTGTGCCAATACCTCCCCGAAGGGAAAAGCTGTAATGCAGCCAAGCCGCAACTCCAGGACAGTTGGAGGTGATCTGCCCAGACGGGCCATTCCCACCCACACCACCACCAACAATCCAGTCCCAGTCTCACCCACCCCACTGACAGTGGGCCCTAACCATAGAATAATAAAAAACAGTACTCACATAACGTTGCAGCTGCTCGGGTAGAAAAAGCTGTAAACAAAACAAAGAACATGTGTTACCTATGGTCACACCAGCAAAATGTAGCCCTCCCCGGGGGCAGATAGGGGGGGGGGGGGTTGTCATGCACTCCTCCCTGGGCTGAGGCGTCCGTTCCTAGGAGCAGATATCTGGTCCCAGGAAGGGCTGCATGACTTGGCACCCACTCCATTGCGGGTGGGGGGGGGGGTCAACGCCCCATCCCATTAGAAAATTCCCATACCCATTGGGGTGCCCCACCGCCCCCCCTAAAAAGCGTTCCACCATTTTCATTTTTTTCCTTTGGTAACCCAACTCCCCTTGGTGCAGAGGGTCACATTGGTGTGCCAATCTGGCGCCGGGGTGCCCAAACCTTACTGCCCCACCCACTGGGGGGGCCTGTCCCACCATTTTTGGGGGCCCTCTCCCCCTCACCCCAAATGGCTGGGGGACACACCTCATGCAGGCCTCCCTGGGCCTCCTCCAAACGGCTGCGTGAGGTACACCCCACCTCCATTTGGGGTGAGGGGGGAGAGGGCCACCCCAAAAGGTGGGGCAGGACCCCCAATAGATGGGGCAGTAGGGTTTGGGCACCCTGGGGGCAGATAGCCACACTAATGTGGCCATCTGCACCAAGCAAAGTTGGGTAAACAAAAGAAAATATACAAAACCACAGGCTGCTTTTTAGGGGGGGCTGAGGGCCACCCTAAATTGGCAGCGCATGATGTACCGCAACGGGGGGTGGCCCCTCAACCCCCCCCACCCCAAATGGGGGGCCCCACCTCATGCAACCCTCCCTGGGGGCAGATATCTGCTCCTAGGAAGGGGCATCTGACCCCAGGGAGGGATGCATGAGGTGAGGCCCCCCCTATCTGCGCCCAGGGAGGGTTGCATGAGGTGGGGCCCTCCATTTGGGGTGGGGGGGGGTTGAGGGCCACCCCCCGTTGCGGTACATCATGCGCTGCCAATTCAGGGTGGCCCTCGGCCCCCCCTAAAAAGCAGCCTGTGATTTTGTATATTTTTTTTTGTTTACCCAACTTGGCTTGGTGCAGATGGGCCCATTAGTGTGGCTATCTGCCCCCAGGGTGCCCAAACCCTACTGCCCCATCTATTGGGGGTCCTGCCCCACCTTTTGGGGTGCCCCCCCCACCCCACCCCCAATGGCTGGGGGACACACCTCATGCAGGCCTCCCTGGGCCTCCTCCAAACGGCTGCGTGAGGTACACCCCACCTCCATTTGGGGTGAGGGGGGAGAGGGCCACCCCAAAAGGTGGGGCAGGACCCCCAATAGATGGGGCAGTAGGGTTTGGGCACCCTGGGGGCAGATAGCCACACTAATGTGGCCATCTGCACCAAGCAAAGTTGGGTAAACAAAAAAAAAATATACAAAACCACAGGCTGCTTTTTAGGGGGGGCTGAGGGCCACCCTAAATTGGCAGCGCATGATGTACCGCAACGGGGGGTGGCCCTCAACCCCCCCCCCACCCCAAATGGAGTGCCCCACCTCATGCAACCCTCCCTGGGGGCAGATAGGGGGGGCCCCACCTCATGCATCCCTCCCTGGGGTCAGATGGCCCTTCCTAGGAACAGATATCTGCCCCCAGGGAGGGTTACAAGGGGTACCCCCTTTCTACTTTGGTTGGGGGGGCACCCCCCCCTATGGGGGGACACCCCCTTCCTTTCATTCAGTAAAAAATCCATGGTGGCTAGTGGCCCCCACCCCTTCCCCCAACCCTGTTTCCCATCATTTCATTTTTATTTTTTATTTTACATTCCCTTGGGGCAGATGGTCAGCCATCTGCCCCAGGGTTCACATACACGTGCCCCCATGCTTTGGGGTCGGGAGGGGGGAGAGGGCTGCTTACTTGAAGCAGCCCCCTTCCCACCCCCCACCTCACAAAGAGATCCATGGTGGTCTAGTGGGTTGCTGGTCACGGATCGAGCGCTCTGCGCCGATCCGTGACCAGCAATGCCTCATATGTGGTGTCCTTGGAAAGGGGAGAAAGTCCCCTTTCCAGGGACACCACTTTCTGCTCAATCCCTGGTGGCCTAGTGGGCCCCAGGACCCCAAACCCCCTCCCACCTCCCCCCATCCCTCGGATTATTTTCACGTTTTCTTTTATACATTTCCCTGGGGGCAGATGGTCAGCCATCTGCCCCCAGGGTTCATTTTCATGTGTCCCCATGCTTTGGGGACCGGGGGGGGGGGGAGAGGGCTGCTTACCTGAAGCAGCCCCCCTCCCCCCAACTCGCAAACAGATCCATGGTGGTTCAGTGGGTTGCTGGTCACGGATCAGCGCTCTGCGCTGATCCCTGACCAGCAATGCGGCATATGAGTGGTGTCCCTGGAAAGGGGAGAAAGTCCCCTTTCCAGGGACACCACTTTTAGGTCAATCGCTGGTGGCCCAGTGGGCCCCAGGGCCCAAAACCCCCTCCCACCTCCCTCCTTCCCTCGATTTTTTTTTTTTTTTTTTTTTTTCCCACCCCTGGGGGCAGTGATCATCTGCCCCCAGGGGTCCCTGGCGCTGTGGCCCCATGCTTTGGGGCCACGGGGGAAGGGGGCCGCTTACCTAGTAAGCAGCCCCCCCTCCCCCACGCGTCACAAAAGGATCTTCGTTTGATCCGTGACGTTGCTGCCCGCGGATCGAGGCGCCCTGCGCCCGATCCGCGAGCAGCAAAGCCACACAATGGGTACCGTTGGAAAGGGGAAGATCTCCCCTTTCCAACGATACCCGCCTCGATCTCCGGCTTGAAATACAGCCGGAGATCGAGGCGGAACAAGAAGGGCACTCACCTTCTCTCTCCAACGCAGCAGCCGAAAATGGCTGCTGCGGTGGAATTGCTTTCAGTTTCACGCCGACGTGCGTCACGCACGTCGGCGTGTAACTGAAGGAAATCCAACCCCCGGGCAGTGAGGGGGGACCTCCCCCTCACATAGCCCGGGGGTTGGATTACAGTTTTGAGCGATCCCTGCTTTGCAGGGATCGCTCAAAACAAGGTGCCGAAAAGGACGAGCTATCTCGTCCTTGGCACTGCGTGTGCACTTCCAAGGACGAGATACCTCGTCCTTGGCACTTAAAGGGTTAATGTAGGCGGTACACAGTAAAAAATTGTGACATTTTCTAATGGAAAATCGAGTTTCGTGCTAAATAGGGAGGGTTGTTACGTATGTATAGGTTATGCGGGAGACCGTAAGAAGTAGTGTGGTTTGGCAATGAAAAATCGGACATCTTGCACTTAAAGGGGGAGCGGAGCGTTGGGATGTATTGGCTATGCAGATTTAGTGGCATTCATTTGTTTAAATGAAATCATAAAGGTTGCACATGTTCTCTGAATAAAATATGCATACATATACTTTATACTCATGCATGTGCGAATGCATGGAGCTGTACGTCGAAATCCACGACACTTGCACAGTAGTTTTTGAAGTAGGTGCTTTGCAATGATATGCAACTTGCATTCAGTGATCAATAGTACATTTGAAGTGTGAAATTTAGATGACGGAGTTGGATGTAGAGATGTTGAATGTGATTGGTGGATGGTTGTGACTGCTTAGCTGTGTCCAATGAGGGAATGGATTCGCGAGTGATGTGGAAAGGGTAGAAGGACTGGCTAAGAGTTGCATGCTGCATGTAGACAGCGCTTGTCCGCGGGTAGGGCGTGTCACATACAGGATTCTATAGCAAATCCAGCATGGAAAGGGGACTGTAGGCATCAGCCAATCGGATGTTCACATTGCTCTTTTGTGTCGAAAGACGGTGCGTATACTGAAGATGGCAGAGGTGGAGAGATTCAGGGTTTTGATCCTTGGAGATTTTTTGGTCCATGGTTTACAGCACTATTCCGAAAGTAGGCATGAGGCACACAATTTCGATGTGAGAGGAGTGGAGGTGGTGTGTGTGATGCTGGAAATGCATCTGAGGGACAGGGCCTCTGAATCCTTGTCCTTTTTCTGTTTTTGCCGTGTGTTCTGTTATGTTTTCTGCCCCGGAGTCCATGTGGGACTCCTGGCAGTGCAGCTCTCTTTTGGTTTGGTGAACAGACCCATGGGATACCCTTATGGCACCCATGGGTAGGGGTGCAACCCTGTGCCCCTAGTGTATGTTTTTGGGCACCTGTGGGTGGCCCCAGAGCAGGGTATGGGCTGGTGGCAGCTCCGTGCTGAAATTGACAGGTGCTCTGGGTGTCCTCCATTTTGGGATACCCAGGCCCTGCCATTGGGATCTGTTGATTCCTGATAGGAAACAAGATGGCCCCTGTGGCCTCTTGCTTTCTATTGCCTGTTATCTTGTTTTCCCAAAGTCCTGGGAAGCCCTGTCTCTGTCCCTTCCCCCTGACTGGCTGTTGGGTGGAAGTTCCATGTATGGTATTGTTGTGAAGGCCCAGCTAGACTGGCTGGAGCCTTCCCAGTGTCTGTATGTTGTGGGTACCTCCTGTGGGTGGGACCTGGGTGAATGGAGTGTGTGACCAATATACACTTCTTGTTGTGGTTGTCTGGTTTCTGGCATGAGAGACAAAGACTGAGACAGCCCTGCCCGAAACTGGCCTGAATGCAGTGTGTAGTGTTGAGTGGCTGGGTACTTGTCCCAATCCACATTTCTTGTTGTGAGTGTCTGGAAGGGAGGAGTGTGGCCTGAATGCACTGTGTGCCTGATTGGCTGACTGACTGCATGAATGCCCTGCAGTATGATTGGCTGCTGAGTGTGTGCCAGCAGCGTGGATGAGAGAGAGGATAGTATATCTGGGGACCTCTCACCACTGGAAAAGTGTTCAGAAGGGACCTTTGGTTGAGAAGCGACCATTGTGCTCCTGAAGCAGCCAGGGAGCTGAGTCTCCACTCTACGAGTAACTGGAACTGCTGATCCTCGACGTCCAGCTGGAAGAAGATTTGCTGTGGCATTTGCTTTGACCGATCCGAAGGCTGACGAATTCGTCGAGGGCTGACCCGAGAGAGGACCTGGTAAGGCGCCCTCTTCCCGTGCTCAGAGGGACCATCGAGCACCGCTCCATCTTCGCCGAAGCGCCCTGGAAGACAGACCCTCGAAAGGCTGTCGACCCGAGACGGGACCGCCGAGGAGATCGAAGTGAAGCACCCGGACATCGACGCCGTCGAAGTCCATTGCCGTCGACCAGGGTTCGCAGGTTTATGGAACCGCTGGAGGCCCGTCGAAGTTGTGTTGCCCAGCCGTGGGAACCACTTGACGCCGTGCCGCCGACGACCGGAGCCGTCCGCTCCCTTGCCTAAGAACATTCAATCGAAGGACTCTCTCGACCGCTTCGTCGACCTCTTATCCTGCCGGAGAAAGTCGAGGACGACCAACGCGCCGAGGAGAAACCTGCCGGTGGGTTTCCCGCCACCCGACGACCTCAAAGACTCGAACGACTCGACGCCCTTGCTGGGCTCCCGTCTCTACAATCTTTGCGGTCCAGAACTATTGTCATCGAGGTGCCCCGCACACCTCTGCCTTGCAGGACGCCGACGCCCCGACGCCGACGAGCACCGCTCGGACGAAGCTGCCGCCTCTTCGACATCGTTCTACCTCGTTTGTCGACGGACGTTCGACGCCCCGTGCCTCCCGCTTGAAAGGGAAGGCATTCAAGAAGGGCCGTCGATTCCCCGTCGCCGAACAGCGAATCCCTCAACGTTTGTCGACGCCTCTTCGAGGAGCTCGACTCCACCAGGTACATTGGGGGGGGTAAAAACGTTATAGGAGAGAATAAGACTTGCAGAGCAATATATGGACTGGGCTTGTGCTATATCTTTCTTTACAGGTTGCCCAGGTGGGGGGGATCTCCACACAGAACCGCGCCCAGTGGTAGGGGCCAGTATTCTGCCTATTGCTCAACCATCTTGTTTTCTCTCCTCTCTCTATTGCTGGTTTCACTCTATTGGTCTGTGTGACATTGTACAGTATTGTTCATGCACTTCAATGAGATCTAGGGTGGTACCACTTTAGGATTGTAAATATTTGTCATTGTAGATTTTGCCGGAGTACAAAGTGAGTTATCCTGATGAATGTACATAACCTTAACTTTTGATTATATAAAGACTGTGTTTCTAACCAATACAGAGTGTGGATATTCCTTTGTGGGGGGCTTGGGAATGCACTGTACTTAAGAACCAGCCTGCATCACCTCCTGAGAAGCTAGGCCTTGATTGCTCGACCATTGCTACCGAATAGAGAATCTTGGCTGGGGTCTCCTGTGCCTTTCCTCCACCATATAGGGAGTGGGAGTACAGACACCCCCCACCGGTCGTTGAGACCCGTTCTCTCACAGTGTGGAGCGCTGAGACTGATTGCAATGTTGCAGCAATTCTTCAACTTTGCAGAGACATGCGTAGGATGACCAGTTCCCATGTGGTACTTTTGCACTACGGTGCTTGCCATTTGGGCTACGTTAGTTCACACACTTTGTTGGAAGATTTGGAACAGTTGGTGCAAGCAGTTATTAACACCTTTCCAACTGCAAAAGTAATTTTTTCTGGGTTACTCCCTAGAGGAAAATGGGACAACCGTTCTGTTTTCTGTCCTAATCAAAGTATTGGGAGGTGTAACATCAATCGCGGCATGCATGCTTTCATGTTGCAAGCTGGTATGTTTTTCTGCAGCCACGAGAACATTGTTCCCAGTAATGTGTCTTTTTTTTGAAGCAGATGGTGTTGCGTTATCATCTTTGGGAAATGCAACGTTCTTTTGGAATGTAAGGCTTGCTTTGGAGAAGGTTCTGTGATGGTTGTAAGAGTAAAGTAAGAAGAAAAAATATTAAAAAAACAAAACAGGTGTCTGTAAGGCATCTGCCCAAAAAACCCAAAAAAAGGCTCTTTTCAGAACCCACCTTAAAGGGGAAAGGGGGAATAATATTTAAATGTACAGGCATCACGCTGTGATCCTCTACGTGTCCGCGGACATGGCTGTAGTTTGCAGGCAGCGCGTATTACCAACGGGGATTCTGGGGTGGAGACGTATGCAAATGAGAATGTGCGAAGGTAGGGATTGACGGTAAAGTTCAGTGGGTGTGTTCTAAACGGACAAATGTAGTGAGAAGGTCTTTTTCCTGACAGGAGACCAGACAGCCATGGCTCTGTGTGCTCAAATAAATTATCTGGATTTTGGGAGACTCGTGGATACATTGGTTGAAGGTGTATGCAGAACGTTGTGGTCTATCTGCAGATATTGGATTTCCTCATGTGGAAGTGCACTGGCATGGCGTGTGTGGAACAAGGCGGCTGGACCTGGTACCTCTCTGTGCTACTTTACAGAGCAAGCATCATCCTGATATACTTATCATTCATTGCGGAGGAAACAGTTTAGGCCATGTCTCTGGAATTTCTATGCAATTTGCAATGAAGGAAGGTCTTGCGAAGGTGATGGACATGTTTCCAAATAGTGTTTTCCCGTATTGCACAAAGACCAAATGGCTGCGTTCTTCTGCATTTGGTCCACAAATGGAGAAAGCAAGGCGCAATGTCAATAAGGCTGTTTGTGCCTTTTTAAGAGATGTTGGCATGTCCTCATTCCACAATGAAAACATTTTGTTTCGCTGGACTTTCTTTTTTTGCAGAGATGGAGTCCATCTCACATATGCTGGCAATCAGATTTTTCTTTGCAATGTTCAAAATGCATTGCAACCTTTTTAGGATTCATAGTCATATTTGCAATTCGTTTTTTGGAATCCAGTTTTTGAAACGCACACCACCACCGAAAGGCTCTTTTCAGAGCCACCACTTAGTCCCAGCGAAAAGTGCATTGGTTTTGCCCCGCTTGCACCCTCCATTTTTGTGATTCCTACGACTGTCCGGACTTTTTGAAAAATGCGTGAGTGCCTACAACGGTCACTTGATAGTTCTATTGTTAAACTGAGAAAGGCGGCTTGAAAAGAGCCTTTTTTGTAATTTTTGTTGTTTTCAAGTTTATTGCTTTTCAGCACACAACACACTAGGAGAGGAAGGCAAAAGAGGGTAAGGAAGGGACACCAGCCACGGGATAAGAAAGGGCAGGTGGAGAGAGAAAGATGTAGGGTGGCCTTTACTTAGGTAGGGCACAGTTCTGGTGCTCCGTGACCGTAGCTTCAAAAGCACTTTATAGACACCCCCCACCCCCCCCTGCAAAGTACTGCGTCGCAGTACATACACATATTGTGACCCTCGAAAGGTAAGGGTCAACAGCATTGCAAATGGCTTGTGAGGCAGCTGGAGGGATGCGCTCTGCCACAGGAGTGTCTCTTGTGGTGAGAGGATCGGACACGGAGGATGCTGTGGAGGAACTCAATCTGCTACTTTCTTCACATGGCACCACCTTGCGAATGACCGCACTGTGGAACGAAGTTAGTTGTCGCTTCATGGTTGTTGTACCAACGCTGTACGCGCCAGGTCTCCAGCGACTCAGCACCAACTGGCACTGGTTACACCTGACCAGGTTCGCACGTGCTTTTGGTGCGTTCCCAAAAACGGTAAACAACCGCCACACCCACGACTCCTGGCGAGTGCTTGTAGTTCCTCCACCACATTCTCTTCTTCCTCAATCTCTACATCCTTGCCCGTATTTCCCTCTGCAGGCCCTTGGGGAGGTGGTGGTGGTGGAGGGTTTGGGGGTGGTGCTGAGGCTAATGAAGCAACAGTAGCCATGGATGCCATAAGGAGTAGTCGGCTAATGTTCGTTACAGCAGTAAAGGCAGCACAACTCAATCTGCTATAGCCAGAAGTAAAATGCAGATGAGCTTGGAGGTGTGGCCATTTATAGGGGTGTGGCTTGTGACCACATTGATCACTCAAAAGCATTGCAAACATTCTAAACAATACGTTCGAAGGTAGGCCAATTGTATGGGATATGTGAAATGGTGATTTTATACTGTAAAATAATTTGCCATGTTTGTAAAAGTTCTTTTGAAATTTTGCGGAAGCAGACAAACTGCAAATTGGTCCACATGCTCAGCGTGGGTGCGGTCACATGATGACGTTGTGAACACATCCATGAGGGAAATGGGTGCCCACTGGATAGAAAATGCAGAGTAATGGACATGCGCATGCGCGCGGGTGTTCTACGGACAGTGTTCGGCTCCTGATAATTAAAAGTGCGACATAAGTGACACGGACAGTTACGGACAGGCGCGATGTTCGCAGTACTTATGGATGTTGTGCGCATGTGCGTACATGATCTGCTGACTGTACGGACAGGCAGTGTCCTTAGGACACCTCCATTTTGTTTGTCTACGGACTTGCCGGCCACCGCGCCTGTTCTATGGACAGTTCCATCTTGGCTGCGACGCTACAGACCGGTATATTGTCCTTGGGACACTCCCATTTTGTTCATTTACAGACATCCCGGACACCTGGTGTGTTCTAAGACATGTTATATCTTGTTTGTGAGCGGTACGGAGAGGTATAATGTCCTTAGGACGCCCCATTCTGTTCATCTACGCACAACTTCAACATCTGGTCTGTTCTCAGATCATTTCGACCTTGGTTGCGATTGGTACGGGTAGGTGTATTGCCGTTAGAATATCTATATTCTATTGCTTACGTCCAGCTCGAACAGGCGCGCTGCCCGGAGACATTTTAACACTTTTTTAAAAAAAAAGTTTGCCTCACACCCTTCTACTAGAACCAACATAAAAACAATTTCAATACACATACACATCATTCAAGAGAAATACAAGGGGAAGCAGATACTGAAACGAATATAGGGGAATAAGGGTTTAACACGGGCTGGTTGTGAGGGGATGATTTGTGAGGGGATAATTTGTGAGGGGATGAAGGGATGGATGTTTCATCAAAACGTTTATTTTCTCCTTGAAGGTTTGGGGATGGATGTTTCACTAGGAAATGAGGAAGGGGGGCAGGTACAGGTGGGACAGTGACATCGTATTTTTCCTCTCACATATTGCTCCACAAATTGCCTTAGACTGTTAAAATTGTCATTTAGTATGTCCAGTTTCAATTCTATACTATTCATCCTGTCTTCCTCTGTGTCCTTTGTTGGCGTTTCTTCTTTTTGAACTTGGTCTGGTAAAAATAAATATATATATTTTAAATGCCCATAAAATACAGACCATTAATTTGCTTATGCAAAGTACTGTATTCCCTTACTATCGCTATCTTCTGACATTTCCCATGCAGAAAATTCTCCTCCAGCCACTCCAACGTACTGCACATTTCTGTGTTAAAACAACTGAAATGCATTATTTTTTCTGCCCCTCATACGAAAAAAGTGCACACACATCAGAAAAATGAAGGTCAATTACTATTTTGTTGTAATTTGTCTTTGTTGTACTGTTGTGCGTCTACTGTCACTCCTGGCCGCAGTTTCTGTGAGGTAATTACGTTGGAGGCATACCTTTTTTTTTGTCATGGTACAATCCGTTTCAATCTAGATGGCCATTAAATGCATGGTTAATGTTTCAGACGTTTAGGTTCATTTATTTATTAGTACTTATAATGTCTTTATATGTTTTTCAAAGTTGTGCATTTTTTATATAACACAATACAATTTCAGATACCCCCTGACTGTTTGGGTAGTCTTGACTTAGTCCGCAGACAGGCGCTCAGTCCGTGCCTTCCAAATATCATTAGCGAGGGGGTTCAGTATGTTCTATGTTACATGTATATAAAGTAAGGAAATTATCGTACACAACTCCCAAAATCACATGATGAAAGTGTATATTCAGTAGAAAAACTTTATTAACGCAATGTTATGATTAAGTTCCCCTTCTAAAAACCTGTGAAATTCAGTAAAAAAAAACTTTAAGCGGACTTTATGGTTAAGTTGCGCTACTAAAAACCTGTGAAAATCACTAAATAAACTTTAGAAACGTGCCATTATTCAAAGTAAAACTGAAAAACCCCTGAAATTTGCCAGTTATGGTAGGCTAAGCAACCATACCTGCCCGCACCACTGTGCACTGCTAAGACTAACACCCAGGACATGAAAGATGGCATCACAAATGTCATTGATGACATCACTGATGATATCGCATGTGTAGCCCCTTTGTTTTTGTTCAGTAAAAAAACTGTTAAAGGGACGTTATGGTTCAAAGTAAAACCGAAAAACCCTTGACATTCGCTAGTTATGTTAAGCTAAGCAACCATAACTCGCACCACCTACGTGCGTTGCTAAGACTAACACCCAGGACATCAAAGATGACATCACACATGTCATTGATGACATCACTGATGACATCATATGTCTGGCTCCTCCTTTTTTCCTTTAGTGATATATTTTAACCAGTAACACTTAGGAACAAAACAATCAAAGCACTATATTTGTAGAGTTACACTTCAAATATGTTCTTACATTTGGGGTTCACTCTTAGCATATGAAACATATACATAGGGAGAATAAGCACTTGAAAGATACCAATGCTTTCTGTGTATGAAGACAATCAGTAAGGTCATCAACTCTTTCTTAGTGGTCTGCTGTTTTTTTTTATTACTGTACTTTCTGTGGATAGTCTCATATTTGTATTTGCTTTACTCTCTTTAGGGTGCAGTCACCACAAGTGATAGTTATTCATAGGGACGTAGTAGGTTTGAAGCAGAACAATCATTTCTGTGCATAAAAATAATCAGGTAGGTTATGAACAATTTCTGGTTCTACTGCTGCTTTTTTGCGTACTTCACTTTCACTGTATATACTCATATTTGTATTTGTTGGTATGTCTTTGTGTTTTGTATGTAATAATGAAATTATATAGGAAGTGGGTTTTATTAGCTACTAATGTGTTGCACAGTACACAAAACTCTAATAAGAAAGCATTTACCATTTCACTATTTTATTTAACATGGGAAGATTATGAATATTGCACCTCCATCATGTATGCTGCACACAATGCTTATGTTTATACAGGAGTACATTATTATACTGTAAAGAACTTCATAATAGAAAGCTATTTATGTCAATGCATTGCTTAATGCACCACATAGCTCATGTCATCTATTCCAATGAGCTTTCAGTTTTTTTATCAACATTATAATAAGACTCCCTTGTGCAGACTTTTCATGACAAGTACATGCACATGTGATGTCATCAGTGATGTCATCAATGACATTTGTGATGCCATCTTTCATGTCCTGGGTGTTAGTGTTAGCAGTGCACAGTGGTGTGGGCAGGTATGGTTGCTTAGCCTACCATAACTGGCGAATTTCACGGTTTTTCTGACATCAAAGATGACATCAGAAATGTCATTGATGACATCACTGATGACATCACATGTGAAATTAATGTTGATGAGAAGTCCCTACCTACAAGGGATTTTATTTTTAATTTTGGTAACAAGATGTCAGGGGTGATTGTGTAATGTTAAACATGTAATAACTAGCTAACAATTCAAGACTTACTACACACTTGTGCTAGTACAAACAATGCATATGAAGACCCACAATGCATATAAATCAGAGACACATACAGGGAAACTAAAGTAAGGAAGAAAGAAACGGCATCATCAGAAAATGTGAATAGCATTAAAGTGTATCTTCCTGTATACAAATGAATTGTGTGTTTGAGGCCTGCTATTGCCACATACATGTGCACCATGAGCTGAGCCCAAACCCTAAGGAAAGTACTTTAAGAACATACAAAACGGTTAACGTTTTGATATAAAGCACCTTTTGAATTTACATTTTCTGATTGTCAGTGAATAAAACCACCTGGCCTACATTTTTCAGTGTACCAAAATAAGTGAGCCAGATATGTGATGTCATCAATGACATTTGTGATGTCATCTTTGATGTCCTGGGTGTTAGTTTTAGCAGTGCACACTGGTGGCGCAAGTTATGGTTGCTTAGCTTACCACTCCAACACCCCATGTGTCCTCATCCTGCTTGATCTCTCTTCTGCCTTTGACACTGTCAACCATGCCATCGTGCTCAACCGTCTCCGTGATAACCTGGATATCACTGGACAGGCTCTGGCGTGGCTGACTTCTTTCCTCTCCAATCGACCTTCCCAGGTCCAACTTGGGTCCTTCCTCTCCAATATCTTTTTTTCTACCTGTGGTGTCCCAGAGGGGTCTAACCTCTCTCCTTGGCTGTTCAACCAATACCTGGCACTCGTTGCCCACCGCATCGCCGGTCTCTGCCCCAACTTTCAGTGCTACGCGGATGATGCGAGGCTCATTTTCAGGCTACCCTCGGCCTACTCCTCTCCTTCCCTCATCTCTGACTGTCTGCTATCCAGGATTGGTGTGCCTCCAATGACCTCTGCCTTAATGCCTGTAAGACTGTGATTCTACTCATCGGCACACCCACTCCCTCCTTCCCTGCAGCTCTCTGGCCGGCCTCTTCCTGCTCCCACCTGCAAGGCTAAAAACCTTCGACCCCACACTCTTCTTCTCTCCTCACATCTCTGACGTCTCTAAGAAGTCACACTACCAGCTGCACATCCTCAGAGGTATTCTTCCTTTCCTCTCCTTCCCCCAGAAGCTCAGTTTCCAGAGCCCTGGTTCTCTCTAGGCTGGACTATTGCAACAGTCTATCTTAATCTGCCTGCCTCTACTCTTCGCCCTCTGAAATCTCTGCACTGGCTCCCAGTGGCTGCAAGGATTAAGTTCAAAACCCTCTGCATTGTCCACAAGGCCTTCTGGGACCTGGGGCCGCAATACCTTCAACTTTCTTCCCAAATACCTTCCTTCTCGGGCTCTTTGCTCATCTGCCTCCAACTCCCTCAGGGTCAGTCCTTCTCCAAGCAACAAGTTGGTGGTCAATCTCTCTTCAGCAGGGGCCTCCCTCTGGAACAGCCTTCCTGCCTCCCTGAAACTTGAGGAGAACCAGCTCCTTTTCCGGCAACACCTCAAAACCTTCCTCTTTGCTTCTGCTTTCTCTGCCTCTTCCCCCCTGCTGAAATTCCTGGCTAAAACCTCACTGGTTACCTGGCCACCCTTTCTGATCCTGGGGCCAGGCCCCGCTTTTGCACACCTGTCCTGCACCCCTGGCAACCCACTCACGTGCGGACTGTTTTCTGTATCCCTACAATCCCCCTACCAGCACTTTGCTCTTACCCTGCCCTTGCCACCATCTGGCCACTTTATCTATTTTATCTTATTTATTCTTCTATCCCATGCACTGCACTTTCTCCTCACTTCCCCCATGCACTTTCCTTCCCCCTACCCTATGCACTTGTGTGATCTGAATGACACCTGGCCTAGTATGATCGTTGTCTGTCTTCCCACTGTTTCTCCTCCCTTGCCTCGTCACGCCTTGAAACACTTGTGTATAGGCGTGTTATAAATGCCATATCATAACTGGTGAATTACTGGGGGTTTTCGGTTTTACCTGTAACCTAACATCCCTGTAACAATGTTTTTCCATTGACTTTCATAGGTTTTTATTAGTGCAACTTAACCATAACGTCCCCTTAACTACGTTTTTTCATTGAATTTCATGGGTTTTTACCAGTGCATGCTATTTTCCTACAACTTAGCCAATAAGCAATATTTTTGTCCAATTTACAAATTTTTACCTTAAAACTCTGCCATTTCCCACCTTGTAGCAGCATTTTTAACATGCCTATACACTTTTTGAAATAATCTTGCATCCGTAGACGTCCGGCGAACATCTGACTACATCGCAGACCTTCTGGACAGTGCCACGTGACCATATACTTGCACGCAGCATGGTGACATGTTCGCAAAAATGCCTGCACTTCGTGATCGTATCCGTGCTTCGAAGACCGTTCGGAAATGCAGTTTCTACTGATCTAGGAACTTTCAACTTCAAAATTTCCCTTGCACACCTCCTACACCTTTTTTGTACTCATTATCCATTACCAATCTAGTACACAGTACATACTTGGAAGAATTTTATCAAAACTGCTATTTATCTTAAAAATTGCATCAGTTATTGCCATCCCTCCTCCCCAAGAGCCGCCACCACCACCACCAGCTGGAGGACCTTCACAACAAAAAAAGCTCAGTACTTTCAAAGACAATGAAAAGGACCAAGAAGATGAGGTAGAGGAAGTGCCTACTTCTAGCACCAAGATTGAATCATGGGTGAGCCAGTTCTTTGCTACTGTATTTGAGGGATTAGGCTCTGCCCACTTCTGCTTCGTCACTTTAGCCAGTGCTGAGGAGTCAGTTGATATAATACTCTCCGGAGGACCGTCGTCCCTGTCCACCTTTCTAATACCAAGGCGTCCACCTTTCGATCACCAATGGGCATTGCCCCTTGCAAAGTGTACCCTCTTCCGGTGAGCGTGGTGCTCCTATTCCACTGTTATGCACCAGTCGCCTGCAACACCCACAGCCCCATGGGGGAGCAGGGTACCTCTTCCTCTGTCACCCCCCCAGCACTGCTTCTCCACAGTTGCCTCCTGGACACTGCTTTGTTCGCCGTCAAAACTCCTACTTGTTGGTGGCTCCAGATGGGGTGCTACACCCTGCACCTCCACCAGTCAGGCGTCTCGCAGCTTCTGCTTTACTGCTCTCCCACATGTCGATCGGGCTTCAACTTTTCAATTGCGGGTTGGGGCCATCAAGCACTTGCATTCCCACAAGTGGGAGAGGGAGCAAGGAAGGAAGCATAAAACTCTCCTTTTGGATGGGGCCTGAAACGAGCTGTAGTTAGCACGTCCTCCCTCCCCCCCACACCCCCTAATAAGAAAGCCATCTTGTAATTCTCAACTCTATATATCTTGACGTCGCTGAGGTGGATCCAAGCCTGCTTGCCCTCCATCTTAATTGCAAACAGAGCGACAGCCTCAACTTTATAAGGATCCTGGAAACAGTTGTATGCCACTTCCTTGTGACGTTTCGATACAAAACCTTGTCTCCGTGGCACAGCGGTTTCTGTAAACAGTCCTAGGGGCATAACAGGTTTCCGGTGCTGTCCTGCCGCCACATTGCACAATGAGCACCCTCTACTTTTCCATAACTCTTACTCTTCTGTTGGTGCCCTCCCTGCTATTTTGCTTTATGTGTAGCGTATTAAAACTCCTTCACCACCATGTTGCCTGCACATGTAAGTTTATTTGGTGCAGTCGCAATGTCAGATACTTTTGGAAAATATGCTGCTCTTTTTGCTTCTAGATCAGTTGCCACGAAAAATCAGATCTGCACCTTTGGTGTCTGATGTGCACGTCACCATGAGGATAGATGCTTAAGTGCTTCTCTGAGCCTATCTAATGGCGCATGCTGCACTGATGTGCTGTCTGTGTGCCGGGAGCCCTTCCTTTTCCATTGTGACAGTTCTGCGTGTACTGTTGATATCACGTAGGCGCAGTGCACCATTACTGCCTCATAATTTGCCTCAAGTGCCAAAATCAAAGCTACAAACTCTGCTGGTTGTGTTTAGAAATGCACTGGCAATTTCTCACTTACTTGTCAGTGTCTCAAAGCTGTCACTCTCTTTTGCCTTAACTGCAGTGCCACTGTCTCTCGCCCATGTTCTGGTCTTTTGACGATAACCCATCACTAAAGATGATTATGTCCCCACTTAGGGCATTTTCTTTGACACAGGGTATCTTATGATATTCATTGTTGTTGGTGCAATCATGTACACAATCTCCCTCTTTCCCTGGTTCTGCTATGAATCTGGCTGGGTTCACCACTCGACCCCTGACATTTTTGATCGATGGATTTGATATAATCACCTCCTAGCCCGAAACCCTCTGTGTTGGCAAGGTGCTTTGGGTTTTTTAAGGATGGCGAAAAGAGCATGTTCAAGATATAATATAACTCAACAGCCCATTATGCTTGAGGATTTTTCAATTGCAAAAGCTGCTGCTGCAAAAGCTTGCTCACCTGGGTAATGCCCTCTTATTACGAGATCTACGATCCTACTGTAGAATACAAATGGTTCATGCCGCATGGTAGTTTTCTGTGCGAGGACAGCCAGCATCACTATTCCATTTGAATGGGAAAGGAAAAAAGTCCTCATAATTAGGGTCTCCTTACACTGGGGCGGTGTTAATTGCAAAATTCAACTCATCAAAGGCATCCATTATCTCAACTGTCTAGGCTATGTCACTGTTGTCCGTTTGGGCTTCCTTGAGTCCTTTTTAAAGTTGCATAACATATGTGCTATAATAAAAGACCCATGCACTACAATAATTGCAAAGGCCTAGAAATTGCTGCAACCTCTTTCACTGTCTCTTGCTGGCCCATTTACATTATTGCTTCTGTCTTTCCGGTGTCACCCTCTTTCCTTATTTTGTCAGCTGAACTATCTACAGAACCTTCTGCTGCCAATATTGCATTTTCTTTGTCCACTTTATACCCTTTCTCTGCCAACAGTTATCAATGTCAGTCTCTCATGCACTCTTTCTCTGTCGTGTTGCACACCAAGATGTCATCTACATATTGTATTGCTGGGCTGTCAAGTTGTACATTTCCCAAATCCGTCTGCAGCACTCGGTTGAAGACTGAAGGGGATACACTAATGATTATGTTGCAACTTAATTCCACAGTATGTAAACCAGGTCAAATACTGTGACTCTTCATGCAAGGGGATTGAAAAGAAAGCATCCTTTAAATCAATCCCATTAAAATATTTAGCTTTGGCTGGGATGTTACACAATATTGTGGCTGGTTTTGGCACAAATGGAAATTCGGCCTCAATATTATACAGTCAGTGGGAGTCCTGGATAAACCATGCCCTCCGCCCTCGAACTCCCAACCAACCAACAAGCCCACCCATTGCCTTTTTGATCGGATACACAGCCGTGTTACATGGCTATTCTGAAGCACTGATATTACTTGTTGCACTAATGCACCAATAGTCTCATTGATACCCTTGTCAGCTTCCTTTGAAATGGGATACTGTCTTAACTGTGGTAAAATAGCTTCCTTCTTGAGTTTAAAACTGACTGCTGCTACTCCTTTTTAATAAACAGACATCATATGGACTACTGGTCCACAGTGGACTCGGTACGTCTAAGTCCCCTTGGAGGAAGGGCAATACTGTCTTCACTAATGGCAAACTCTGGGGAATTTCTCTGTTCTCAATGTGTACCCAATATGTAAAACTGATGTTAAACATCACTAAGTCATCTGAGTCTTTGTCTGTAAACAATTTCTCATTCGTCAGGTCAGTCAGTCTTTGTGCTTTGTCGAGCGCTATTACTGTGCACCAGTTGACCCCTTCCTGGTCTATTCCATCCAAAATTACTCTGTCTTACTATTGCTGCTTCTAGCTCAACTGTAATTGCCTGGCCCCCATCCATGTCAGTGGATACTTCTGGTCAGAATAAAAACTCTGCAGGTAACCTTAATGTTTTGTCTCGTATTCGGGGAAGCGATGCCAATAACACATTCACCTCATAAAGGAATACTTCCTGGTCCAATTGAACTCCTCTCTGTGCTTTCGGGCCATAAAATGCTATTATGAATACTTGTGAATTCATATCATGGATTGCTGGGGTATAGCATATTATCCCCTGGTCAGTAAATGATATTGTCATGTTTTAATTTATTCATCCAGTCTCTCCCCAGTATGTTAACTGGTGTCTTGCAAGAATATAGTAATGACAGGCATGTCGTGTTCTCCGGTGGTGATGGGTAAATTTTCTCTAAAAGGAACTGTAGTTGTTGCCCGAGAAAATCCCTTGGCGTTCATGGCAATGCCTTACATTGGTGACTTCCCTTCTCTAACACAGGATCGTGTCGCCCCTGTATCTAGCAAGAAGGAAAACGTTTGTCACTTATGGTCACTCTGACCATATGTTCCTCTTGTGGGTCTGGTGTTATCGATGGGATGGAACACATCAGGTGTCTCTGTGGGCTGCCTTATTGTGAGTACACATTCATTCCAGTGCCAGTGAAAGGATTCCCTCCCACTACTGTCACACACCCTATTCTAGGTATGGGTGTCAGTTGAACTATATCCGCGTCCCAGGGATCCCTGCATTCTGCTTTGCTTTCTGTAGTACTGTTGCCTGTGTCTACATGGGTCCTTACTGCGTCTGGGGTTGCCTCTTCTGTTGCGTTGGCTGTATTTGTGGGGCTGGTGTGTGATAATCTTGGACATAATGTTATGGTGGTTCTGCACTATAGGGTGGGGGATATGCTGGCCCCCACCACATTGGGTCTGCTGCTTGCCAGTTCTGTTTCACTGCTCCCCTGCTTCTGCATAACCATAAAATGTGCTCCGTTTTCCCACACTTGCAGTGTTGGGGAGAATTCTTATTTCGATGGGATGTTCCTCCGACGTATTCCTTATCTTGATGGATTTATTTCCAGCTTGCTGGCCTCGGAACATTTTTTCAGTAGAGGGCGTTGCACGTCGATGTCCCTCTAGTTGGTGTCCCTCGACAGCCTCCGTATCAGCGCTGACGTCATCATGCGTATAAATACTTGCGCAGCATCCGTTGCTCTGTTCCGTTTTTCCACGCTTCGTAGGCCTCGGAATCATGTTGCTCAGTTCGTTATTCAAGTAGATTCTACTTATTCCTCGAGTATATCTTACTCTTTTCGATGGCTTCCTCATCTGAACTGTCGACCCCACTGTCCGGCTTCAAAAAGTGTCGAGATTGTGGAAAGAAAATGTCGTTGACTGATCCTCACAGGATCTGTTTGTGGTGCCTGGGATCGGAGCACCATTGTTCAGAATGCGAGGACTGCATGTCCATGACGGCGAAAGCCTTGAAGGAGTGTAAGGGGAAGCTTGAAAGAGGTAAGACCATCAAAACTTCTACTACTTTGAAAGTTTCCTCGGCAGAGTCGAGACATTCGTCTCCTCGCAGGAAACATTCTCGTTCGAGGTCTCGAAGCAGTTCCCATCACTCTTCGCGATCCAAACATTCGATAAAGAGGCGTTGAAGAGCTCCCTCTTCTTCGTCTTCTGTTTCCCCGGAAAGGGTCACCTGCCCCACAAAACACAGCTCTCCAGCTAAGTGGGAGGAATTCTGTAAAAAGATGCTTAGCGTTTTCGAGAAAGCGGCCTCGACCCATTCGGAGACGGCTAAAGGTGATACCCTGGGTGAAAGACCTGAAAAATCGAAACGCAGCGAGTCCTTGCACCCGGCAAAAGAAACTGCCCGAGAGCGTCACAAACCCTTGAGCAAAGGCAGTAAGACTGCGTCATCGATGAAGGCCCCTTTGACTCATAAATCTGCGTCATCGACGCCATTATCGAAGGGCCCATCGACGCATAGATCAGTCGAATCGACCCCGTCCTCGACGTTGACGCCGTTAAAGGATAAACCTACGGCTGTCACTACTTCGCAGTCAGTCATACCGAGGGCTTCCACCATGACCTCGAATGTCGTCGATAACCTTGACGACTCCGAGTAGGATTCCGATCCCCTCGAGTTCTTCGAGGTCTCTTCATACCTTTTCGACGCCTTTCTCGGTTTCTTCGAAGCCTTTGACTTCTGCGTCGACAAAGTCAACGTTTTCTCAACCGGTTACTACACGCTTCGCCTCTTCTGCTTTAGAAATGGGTTTTAAGCCTTTTCCAAGATCAGATTATTTCAGAGGCTTGTCCTCTATTTATGAAGAAGGGGGGAGGATTCTGATCAGGAAAGACCTTTTGGGTTGCAGAGAACTACAACACCTGCACCAGAGGAATGTATCTCTGAAGAAAATAGGTTGAAGGACCTTCAAGAGTCCTTGCATGATGCAAGTGGGTTAGATACTTCCCCAGAAGTAGAATTTGCCAAACCAGACCCAGGGGAACATGCTGATACCCCTTATAGAACTTTAATGGCCAGAATAATATAATTCATGGGTTGGTCTACACCTTCACCTGCTTTTCAACAAGATGATTTTACAGACATCTTAATTAAAGGCCCACAGAAAGATCCTGTGATTCCATTTCATACTGCATTACAGAGGTTACAGAGGAAAATATCGGCCAACTGGGAAACTCCTGAGGTTATCCCGGCAGTTAACAAAAAACTATCTGCCAAATATAGGGTATCTGCTTCTGACCCTGAATATTTGTCCAAACACCCAACTCCAGAGAGTCTGGTTGTTCAAGCAGCAACTTCATCGAACAGTAGATCTGCATACCCTACTGTTCCACAAGACAGGGATGATAAGAGATTTGACGCTATGTCAAAAAAGGTCTTTTCTGCGTGTAGCATGGCACTTAAATACATTAATGCTACTTGTACACTGGCAAGATTCAGCCATACACTTTGGGAGTGTGCTTCATCAGCGGCTGACGGCCTCCGGGAAGGAGAAGAAAGGGAAGCTTTTCTTAACATCATTAAAGATGGTAAAGCCGCAATGTGCGAATCTCTTCAAACTGGCATTGATTCTGCTGACGGTATCAGCACGGCCATGGCGACAAGTACTGCTAATCCGCAGATTTGCGTGGTTGCGAAAGTCTGGTTTTGCTCCAGATGTACAGGCCAGACTTTTGAATATGCCCTTTGACGGCTCTTCTTTATTTGGTAAGAAGGCTGATGACAGCCTAGAGAAGTTACAAACATCCAAGGCGGCAGCAAAATCCCTTGGAGCTGCAATCCGTCAAACTCCCTATCGCCCCTCAGGAACCTCTTGGAGAGGTAGGTCCTTTTTGTTTTTATTCCGCATTCAGAAAAGGCAGAGGACAGCCGGCTCAAAGAGGCCAAAAGAAATTCACCCTAGGTGGACAGGTTAAAAGTACAAAAGCTGCAGCAGCAGCAGGTGCCTCTTTACCCTCGGCATCTGCATCAGCCGCCTCTAAACCACTCCGAGGACTCTCCTCACAAGACACCAGTAGGGGGCAGGTTAACTCAACATCTGGCGTAATGGCAGGCTATTACGTCAGATGCTTGGGCATTGGAGACAGTTGCCCAAGGTTACTGTTGGTATTCCCCCTATTTCTTGATACGGGAGGACTGAAACCCATCTTGGACTCAGGAAGGACAAGTTCAAGAAGGTAACTCTCTCTCAGATCCTTCAGGCCCTCCAGCTTCAGGACTGGCTGGTATCTCTAGACCTTCAGGATGCTTATTTCCATGTGCCAATCCATCTCAAACACTGGTAATACCCGAGGTTCGCAATTGGCAACTCTCACTATCAATTTTAAGTTCTGACATTTGGGCTGACCTCCGCCCCAAGGGTCTTCACCAAGCTAATGTCGGTAATGGCTGCAAGTCTAAGGAGGGAAGGGATCCACGTCTACCCCTACCTACACGATTGGTTGATCAGAGCAGTATCTTCGGAACAAGCTCAGATCCAACTAGATTGTCTGCCACTTCCTTCACAAACTGGGCTTCTCCCTCAATTTAAAGAAGTCACAGATGATACCATCACAGAGACGCCAGTTCATCGGAGCGGTCCTGGATGCTTCCCTGGGGAAAGCCTCGCCACCAAAGGTGAGGGCTCCAGATATTCTGCAGATGGTCACCAAGTTTCAAAATGCCCAACGTCTCCCAGCCTTTGACTTTTTGAGGTTGCTAGGCCTCATGGCATCCTGCATCTTCCTTGTGCCAGAGGCTCTCCAGTGGGCACTAAGAACTCAGTGGTCGCAATTCTCAGGAAAAATGACAGATCTCCTTCAGGTTCCGGACAAAGTGGCTCGAGACCTTCAGTGGTGGGCCTGTCGGGAGAACATTTTGACAGAACAGTTTTTGCAACCATGGCTGCAGATAACCGTAGTCACGGATGCCTCACTCACAGGGTGGGGAGCCCATGCCAACGACTTGACTATCAGCGGTCGTTGGTCTCCATCGGAGTCCAGACTACACATCAACCTGTTGGAGCTGAGAGCTATCAGACTAGCGCTGAAGGCTTTTCTGCCATCTGTACAAGGGAAAAATTACGTAATAATGATGGACAATACAGTGGCCATGCACTACCTCAACAAGAGGAGGCGTAGGATCACTGCCACTGTGCAGAAGCGATGCAGCTCTGGTTTTGGGCAATTCAAGAAGGAATCTCTCTATCGGCAGTTCACTTAGCCGGAGAGAAGAACTTGACAGCGGACGCTCTGAGCAGGCAGAGCAGTCTCTCACGAGTGGGAGATAGCTCAGGAAGTCCTTCAAGAGATCTTTGCCCTTTGGGGAACCCCTCAAGTGGATCTGTTTGCCACCAGTATCAACAGGAAGTGCGATCAGTTTTGTTCAAGGGAATTTCCCCCGAGAGGAGCGCTAGGGGGTGTGTTCGTGGTAGACTGGGAGTTTCCACTTCTGTACGCGTTTCCTCCGGTCCCTGTCATTCCTCAGATGTTCAGGAGGTTGAGAAGATTCTGGAAGACTATGATTCTAATTGCCCCAGAATGGGCCAGGAGAACGGGGTACCCGGACCTTCTGGACATGTCCATCTGCCCTCCGATTAGTCTTCCACACAGGGAGGATGTTCTCTCACAGAAGGGAGGTCAGGTTCTCCATCCAGACATCAGAACCCTCAACCTTCACGCTTGGTTTCTGAAAGGTTGAGATACAAGGATTGGGACCTCCCAGATGACGTCATGGAGGTGTTGCTTTCGGCCAGAAGGCCAGCAACAAAGACTTTATACTTCTGCCATTGGAACAAATTTTGCATCTGGTGTAGAGAAAAGAATATTGAACCCTTTTCATGCGGTACACCAATGGTGTTATCTTTTTTGCTCTATTTGGCGAATTCAGGTCTTCAAGTTGGTACGATCAAGGGCTACCTCGCAGCGTTATTGATCTTCAAGCGCACTGCAGAGGGGCCATCATATTTCAAATTACCCTTAGTAATACAATTTCTGAAGGGGTTAATTAATGTCTATCCCCCGAGACCGTTCCAAGTTCCCTTATGGGACTTAATTTAGTCTTAAATTTCTGGTACTCCTTTTGAACCACTCCACTCTTGTTTGTCAATATTTCTCACCCTTAAAACTGTCTTATTAGTGGCTTTGACATCTGCCAGGATGGTGAGCGAATTACAAGCCCCATCTTGTAAACCCCCTCATACAATTTTTCACAAAGACAAAGTTGTCCTGCAAGTGAAGCCTAATTTCCTCCCAAATGTGGTTTCTGAATTCCTACATCACTCAGAAGATAACCTTACCCTCTTCCCCATCCAGGGAAAGAGGAAGAGAGGGTACCTAGGCTGGATCCAAGGTGATCCTTGAGTTTTTATATCGGCAGACATGCTAGGATCGGGCAAGCAGACCAACTGTCCATAGGTTACACAGGGCACAAATTAGGATTGCCAATCACAAAACATACCATTCCCAGATGGATTATTTTAGCCATTCTAGAATGTTACAAACTGGCGGGGAAAGAGCCCCCTCAAAATCTTAGGGTTCATTCAACCAGGGTATCGCAATCTCTTCGGCCCTCCAAAGAGGGGTACCGATTCGAGACATATGTGCGACTGCCACATGCTCGTCCGCATATACCTTTACAAAATTCTACAATCTGGATGATTCCTCTAGCCAAGAGACTAGATTTGGCAAAGCTGTGTTACTCTGTTCTCTCTTAAAGGGGAATATGACAATTTTACTCCCATTTCCGTTTACACACCACTGCTATGGGAGTCTATCAAGATAAGGAATACATCGGAGGACACAATCCCTTCAAAGAACAAGTTACTTCTTACCTGGCAACGTTCTTTCGGTGGGATGTTCCTCCGACGTATTCCTTATCGCCCCTCCCATCCATCCCCTCAGTAAAACTTCCCTTGTGGTTGCAGTTTACGCTCCTTCAAGGTCAATGACCAATTCATGCACAGCTACTCTTAAGCTTCAAAAGGGAACTGAGCAACGGACGCTGCGCGAGTCTATTTATACGCATGATGACGTCTGCACCGATACGGAGGCTGTCGAGGGACACCAACTCGAGGGACGTTGACGCGCAGCGCCCTCTACTGAAAAAAAATGTTTCCGAGGCCAGCAAGCTGGAACTAAATCTATCAAGATCAGGAATACGTCGGAGGAACATCCCATCGAAAGAGCGTTACCAGGTAAGAAGTAACGTGTTTGTCTGTGCTAATTCCCTTCACCTATAGAGACCCCCAGCTCTTTTGCTGTACTTCGGAATTTTTCATTTTAACCCTGGAGCGAGTGACCTTTTTCTCACTCTCTCATGTGTTTTTTAAACTGATGTGGATTTTGTGTTTTCATTGTTTTTGGAGTCTGACGAACTCCATAGGCACCTGCTTTTTGTATGGCACTGTCAGTGCAGTGTCAGAGAAATCCTTTTAGATTTTTCACAAGGTTTAAATACCTTTTCTTGTGTCAACTACAGTTCCGAAGAATAGTAGAGACATTGACTCTTTGTAGGTCCAGCACACACCATCTTATGTGAAATGCAGTGGGTTTACCTAGTAGCCTCTTATCCTACATTCTCATGTAACATTTTTGTTACCCTCACTACTTTAAATGGCTGGTGGCAGTGGTTTACTTTTTCCTACCATTGTGCTATTCTACCACAGCCTCCACCATCAGCTGCAGCACAGCACCAGTGGGTGACAAATTTTCAAAATGGCCCCCGTCTTCTGTTTTCCCCATTTTCTATTTTCCCCATTTTCTGTTTGTGAGTTCTTTCTTGGGTTTTACTCTGTGCATTGAGACAGATTCGAGCCCTTTGTTTGTCTTGCCTTTGGTGGGTTTCAGCCCTGATTCCCACCTCTGTCTCCTGTGTTTCTGGGAGAACAGGATGTGAGGGAGGGTCACGAAACTCTCCTGTCCATTGTCTCTCGGAATGCCTGAATGCAACTAGTCCCGATTGGCTGGCTGATTGTCCTTTTAGGGAAGCCACTCTCCTGTGTGATTGACAGCCTAGACTGTGCATGAATTGAAGAAACCTGCTTAAAAAGCGAGTGTTTTGGGACTACAGGCAGTGAACCATTGGGAGAAACACCCGGCGAAGTAACTGTGAACGAAGCTTGCTGCATCCTCCCGGACCTTTGAATTGCCTGGTGAAGCCCTGCTGCTGTGCTGAACTCCTTTTTCACCTCGACAGAAGTGAAGGACGAAGCAACTTCTCATCTTGGGTTAGTGGGACCAACTAACCCCTAGACTAACTCCACTGGACCATCACCCCCAACTTTCTGCGCCTCTGTTTCTTCGGAAGCCCAGTGCCAGGAGTCGAGTATCCGTAGTCGAGTGAAACGTCTAACAAATCCAGCTAGAAGTTCATAATACAATACAGTACATCATTACAATAATGGAGATCCTTAGTTATTCACACATTTTCCAATTTTTCATTCACTATTCTCAATAGCTCCTTTTTAGTCACTATCACAAATTAGCCTATATTTGTATAAGCTTGATGGTCCTCAACTGGTAAACAGGCTTGCAGACAGTTTTTGATGGAATTTCAATTAAAAATATCAAGCGTTTTCTTTTTAAGCAGCTATGTGTCCTGATGAAAGGGATCGGCTTGCCAGAGATTCTTTCCGATTGCCATGATCTCACAGTATAATTAGTGTGATATATAAATGTCATTACTGTCCTTGTGATTGACTTCACCTCAGGGTGTAGGAATTGCTTAAGAAGCATATCCAAAGATTATCCACTTACTTGTTTTGATTCTGAAAAGTACTTTTAAAGTACGTTTACATTGTTACACGTATTGCCTTTTTAAAGAATGCTTTTTTAAAAATGTATGTTAAATAACTATTTATAACAGAAACCTTGAGTGTAAATGTTACTTAGCTACTTAAATTTACAAATTTCATTTGTACAGCTCACATTTACCCCTCTTGAGATGGGCCTGGCTCCTCAGGCACACTACCAACAACATGTAGTACAGACCTATACCAAAAGGTGGTTTACCTAATACCAAGCAGATAAGTGTTGTGTAGTCTCACACAGTGTGACTGCATCAATACTTAACAGATGGTCCTTCAAATCTTGGTTACCCTCCATTAAACCTTCCTCCTAGCGGAGCTTGAAACCCAAACCCTCTACCTTGGGGTGCAAACCCAGGTCTTCAGGAGTTGCCGGGGGGATAATTGTACTCTCCTCTTCCTGCAAAACCTCCACCCCTGGCTGCACTTGCTGTGCCCCTTGTACATTGTAATTTTCTCCCCCTCTTGTCAATACTGCTCCTGCCACTGACAATTTCAACAGTTTCTTCTGAACCAATTTTGCTTCCTCAATCTTTCTATCCTTTACTTTCTTTCTGTCGTTCTCTTCTTTTAATCGACATTGGTGAACAGTTGTCAATTGTATCTTTGCCCATGGCTTCGCTACCATTCCCACATTAACTGTCTTTGCACTTCTTCTGGAAGTCCCTGATATGAATCGGTTTTGCTCCATGGTTCTCTAGTCTCTAGCTGTCATTCTTCTTTAATGTCCTGTACATAAGCAGTCAGATCTTCGTCTGCTTTCATTTACGAGTCATAATTGCGCTCTTGTCTGATGCGTCTGGGTATTGTACCCGGAGTGCTCTCCATACTTCAGCTCCACAATTGTTAAAAGGTGCTCTGTCATGGTTAGTATTTTGTCCCATCACCCCAGGTTACCCTACTCATTTCCAAATATCGTCTGATTGCTCCCCTAATATGGCAGCAAGCAGACGGTCACCTACTGCTAAGGTCATCCCAGCTGTAATTCTCTCTAATTCATAAACCCATTTGCTCGCCCCTCATGTGAGTGATGGTAATTTGCAAATTAAAAAGGTTTTGGTCCATTTCTGGACATGGGATCTATTGTGGTAGTCCTCCCCCCCGAACCCCCGCTTTCTCCATTAAGGGCAATTCTGTTAGCCCTGTGCCGCGTCTGTCTTGCTAACTTTTTTTCATATGGGTAAATTCCTCAGCCTACTCACATACAGTGTTCTTTCTTCTAGATTGTTTGAGCGCACCTTTATGCGCTCCGGGGATTCACTGGGTTCTGGCCTCCATCAGTTTTTCTAAATCGAACCACGCTACCTCTCTCTCCCTATTTCCATACTCGTGGATGGGGCCCTTGCGACTTCCTCTTCCCTGCATTCTTCATCTTGATTCTCAAACATTGTATCTTGACTGTCTTCATCTTCGTCATCTCTATTCTCAAATTCTAGTCTTCCATGGGGCTTTGTCCTATATGTTCCACTCATTACTCCTTCTAATATTTTCCTTCCTTCATTTTGCCGAGACCCGCCCGACTCCCTCTTGTGCTGGCACCATCCCTCCTGCTCCTATTCCGGTTATCAATGTCCCTTTTATATAATTCCTTCCTCTTCCATGTCTGGAAATGTATCCTTTCTAAGAATCTCATGAACTTCCTTTCAGCGCCTCTCCCTCACTCTGTCCGCCTCTTATCTCTGTCCCTTTTTTTTCTTGCTATTTCCCTTTCAGCATCTGTTTCTCCGTTCTTGTCTCCATGTATCTTTCTGCCTCTCATTTCTTTTCCCTCTCCCTCTTCACCCCTTCTTTCCTTCTCTCTCCTCTCTTCACTCTTCTTTCTCCTCCCATACTCTTCTTCTCTTTCTTTAACTTCACTTTCTTTTTCTTTAGAATCATTAATGCCCCTTCCATCTAATTTAAGCATTTTGTACTCCTATCCATTCATTTGATACCATCACTGTCTCTCCCTTTTGCTTAGCCTGTCTCTTTCTCTCTGAATCTCTTCCTTGGCTTTGGTGAGCTTTGCTTGTAAGCTACAGCGCTTGTCATATTCTACACGTTGGTCGTTTGTTTTCCCTCCATTTATGTCTTCACTACTATAAGCGGGGGGTGCATATGCAAGATTAATATTCCCTGCTGCTCCTTTTAATGGGTATAACCCTTGTACGGCTGAGGACGAATCAGTGCTAGGAGGAGCCGTGGGCATCTTACAACCTTTGTCATGCTGGTTAAGCATCCATTCCTTCATAACTGCATCTGCCGCTTGTTCGAGAATTTCCCATAGTTCCATAATGCTCAGTCTATTCTGTAATTGTTTTCTCTTATAAGCGGCATGCAAATAGGTGCACATGTGTTGAAGTACTGTCCTCGAACGAGTGCCCTCCTGTGGCCAGGGAATACACCTTTTGCCCGCAGTGTCTTTCACCCACTCCGTGTTGTGATTTGTCTCATATCTGGGCAAAGATTTGCACATGTGAATTATCGGAGTGGCTCCCATGATAATACAGCAATGTAATTTACCAATGATCGATGAATACAATTGTGATTCTGTCCCCTTTTTCCTCCTTCACTCACCCCTCACCACAATATCTCCCTACAACTGAACACCTTTGCGCATCTCTCTGAGACCACACCTCCTGCGTCACTCAATCCCTTAGAGTGGCACTACAAATGCCACTCGTGCTCTGAACAACTCCACCAGCCCCACCTCGCTGCTCCCACACCAGACCACACCTCCACTTTACGTCCTCCACAAAATATTTAAAAAAACACTTCTGTAAGCCTAACTATCTCGCAACCTAAGGCTTGCACCTGCAATTATTACACAAATAAATACACTACAGCTGTTTTCCCAACTCCTGATTAGATAACCGCCACCTTTTTTTTTATTACTGCCCGTAACAAGGCTTGCCACATGATCTTTTCCAACACTTTTCAGAAGAAAACTTCCTCAATCTTTTACTTCTTCACAAGCTCTCACTATACAACATGCCTTTCTTACTTTTGCCATGTCTGTCATATTTACATCGACGGATCTGCTGGAGGTCTTCGGCATCGAGTTTCCCCTATCAGTCTGCTGCACTATGCCCTACAGGGACTGGTCAGGACTTCTCTCCAAAGGGGGCTCCTGTTCACTCTCTCTGTTGCGCATAATCGTGCTCCCTACAGGTTACCTCCATAGTCTTCATGTCCCAGTGGGGAGCCCTCGACAATCCAACGACACTTAGCCGACCTTCCTCCGCTGCCATCTGTGGAGATGGCCCAAGAAGTCCCTAGTAACCCAGAGGACCTGGAGTCCATCCAAACCGGACTCAAAGTATACAAAGTGCACAGCAAAATCCAGCTTTATTATCAGTCAAAGGAGGGACAACATACAAGCATTAGAATATCGTCTCTCTCAGCGAATTCATTACAAACAACGATTTAAGTAATACAACTTTGTCATAAATGACGTCATCACATTTTATTACCGAGAAAACCTATGGGGATTGGTTAGTTGTGGTGGCTACGTCTACACTACATATGGGGTTCAAACATGTAATTGAGTTATACTTGTTTGATGGCTCCTCCTGAGACCACCTCTAAATTTATAAAGGTAAAAATGCATCGTCTCTGCACCAGGTAATTAGTTGGCACCTCAATCCATGAGCGGTATAACATTAGGGGTTCTAATTGGTTGGCTTCTTGCTAACCAACCATGGACACTTGAGAAGCTGTCAAGGCATGAGCC
Source organism: Ambystoma mexicanum (assembly GCF_040938575.1). Classification (NCBI taxonomy): domain Eukaryota; kingdom Metazoa; phylum Chordata; class Amphibia; order Caudata; family Ambystomatidae; genus Ambystoma; species Ambystoma mexicanum. The sequence continues at coordinate 858,136,845 of NC_090931.1, read as the reverse complement.
AGAGAAAGGGAGTAGGGGGAGAGGGGCCCATGGACTGTTCATTGTTCATTAACTAAGTTACCATCCCTTATTCCTAGGCCATGAGCCAGGGTGATCTCATTGTACTTGGCCTTGTATGGTGTCTCATGTCTGTACAAGTACAGCAGGTGACCTACATGTGTTTGCTTCTAATGAATACACCAATTATGGGTCACTTGTGATGACAGTATCTGGAATAGTTATTCTGTATTTATTGAGATTTTAGCTAACATTACTGTAGGTGTTGTGTTTTCTGTTGCTACTGGAGAGACTGAGTTATTCATGGAGTCTTTTGGTTTACGATACGACTGCCCCTGGCTACCAAAGACTGGTTGTGCTCTTAATTTGGGCGTATACTGCTTGCTTCCTGGGATTTCCTATCTAGTACCTTCTTGCTGCTGTTTCAATCCTCCCTTGTTAGACTGTAACCTTGTCTTGGGTTGTTGTCTACTGTCTGCGCTCTGCACGGCTCTGTAGTTCTGTGGGTTCAACATTTTGAGTTCTCTAGACATCTTTTTTGCTTTGCTTATTTAAAAGCATGACACACTATACTACTTGGTTTTCTATGTTAATGAGCAGTATTCCTGTGTCTCATGTTGCATTCATCTTATACGTTGGTTATTTTATTGTTCATTTCAAATGAATTGTCTTCCCACGTATTCCTCATATTTGATCTACTCCGATAACCTGCTTGCAGCTCGGTAACTTTTTCAGCAGAGGGCGCTGCGGGTCATTGTTGACCTTGTGTCCCTCGAGGGCCTCCATCCTCCTTGAGTAGGACGTTGATGCTGGTATGATGCGCACCTCGGCCGTTGCTTCAGTTCTGTGTTTACACACAGCTGCTCGAAACAGTTCTTCGCCTCAGCGTGTTATTTACTACGTAGTTACGAGTTTTGTTACAAAAAATATCTACTCATACCACGAAAACAGGCTTCAAGAAATGTGCTGAGTGTTCGGCTACTATCTCCACAACGGATCCTCATCAAGCATGTCTCTAGTGCCTGGGGGTAGGCCACATCGTCGAAGATTGTGGCCTGTGCCAGTCTGTCTGGAAAAGCGTTAAAGGAGAGGAAGGAGAAACCATCACAAAAACTTTGTCTGAAGATAAGAGCCCAAGAGGGAGATCTCTACACCGGCCAAGAAGCACAGTAAACGTTTGAAGCGTTCGAGATCATGGCGGTCCTCTTCGAGGAGATCAAAACAAAGGGATCATCGCTCCAGATCATCCTCTACGGATTCCTCGCCCGAAGGAAGACTGGTATGATTTCCTAAAAAAAAGGTGGGCTGGTCAAGTTAAATGTTAAAGGTATTTGTACTGCGCACCGTCACAAACGAAGTTGGTCCCCAGACGCTCTGGCGGATCTGCAAGGGAGAAGGCAGGATGGTTTAGTAGGGTGACGAGGGAGTAGGATAGTGAGAAGAGTGATGTTCTATTGGCAGCTTCATCTCGGTGTACACTGTGCGCTGAGCATTGGTGCGAGTATTGGAGCGATATTAGACCTCATGTGCTCTTGGTGTGGTTTATGTGTTGTAGCAGTGCGGTGAAGTGAATGCGGCTTGCGGTGCAAGAGGTGTTTGTGTTAGTCTTGTGAGTTAAGTTTGCAGAGAATGTGAGCTTTTTTTGGTTAGTGGGTTCTATGTTAAGCAGCTAATCATCGCAGTGTGGCTGGATGCCTCGATTTTGGGAGTCCTGCATGGTGAGAACAGCTAGGTTTGCGAGTACCGTTAAGTGCAATCCTAAGGCGCAGCTGGATGTGGAACTAGAAAAGTTCAGATGGCAGATGTTCATGTTTGAGAAGGCGGCAAACCAGCCCTTTTGTTGAAGTCGTTAGAGACCCCCGACCACAGGTGTCGTCTTTGAAAACTACAGACCGGTGGCCTGTACAGTAGGTTGAAGGATTAGAAGGCCTCGAAGGCATCTTGTGCGCCTCTCACAGCCTCGAAGGGATCCTCCTTTTCCAACCCATTTGTTGACGTGGAGGGCATCGAAGTCAAGTCTGTCGATGCATAACTGTCTGGGTCGAAGCCCTCAAGGACTTCGTCGAAGGTTTTTAAACCTCAGGGAAAAAAAGTCCATGGTCTCTTTTTATTAGGAAGAGGTGGAGGAAAAAAAACTTATTTATAGTTTTGGTAGGTAATTCGGCATTCTCCAGCATTGGATCTTTCATGGATTCACATGCTGTGAATATTTCCCCTTAGATAATGAAGGAACCCCGGGTGTGCACTCATAAACATATGTTGGAGTGCTGCCTCTATCCAGTCCCGGGTGGGGGTTTAACCATGAAGAAAAAGGAGATAGAGGCAAAGTCTAGTGGGATGGACTACTGAAAGTGGGATTGCTTTCAGTAATTAAAAACCATTTTAATCATCATGAATTATAACATCAAAGCATCATACATTGTATTTCCTAAAATTAGTTAAAACACCACCTAAAATGTGGGTGTGGGTCAAAAACGCATTTACAAACCTTGAGTCTATGCATAACATTTGGTGGTTAATTGCATACATTTATGACTGCATTTCGATTATACAATATCAATTCTCAAGTTGCGAGTAGCGAGTTCATATGGGTGATAAATCCAGAACATTCATCTGAAGTGGGTCCCTGGTTGTTAGACTAGCGTTCAGACTTGGCTAACGTGTTACTTTTTGTATGCTTTTCCACTAATTAGGCAGAAGGATGGACGAAATCTATCTCCTCCTTACGGTCAGATGAACGGGATCGCCCTCTAAAATCACCTATACAGATAAATGATTTAAGTCTGAGTAGGTGTTACACTCACTGGTAGAGTATCACTGGCACTTAGAGTAAATTACACTCATTCCAGTTTCTGTCTGTTTTGTCTGATAGGGTCTGGACAATACAACACACCGATGTAAGCAATCAACACACTAGCGCAGTCTGAACGCTAGTCTAACAACCAGGCTCCTACTCCTGATGAATGTTCTGGATTGATCACCCATATGAACTGAAACATGTTGAGAGTTGATACTGTATAATCAAAATGCAGTCATAAATGGATGCAATTAACCACCAAATGCTATGCATATAATCAAGGTTTTATTGAAGTTGTACAGAAACCAGAGGTCAACAAATGTTACAATTGAAGATTGTTTGAAATACCCTGGCCACGGAGGTGGCAGTTTGTAGATGTGTTGACCCACAACCACATTTTAGGTCTTAACTAATTTTAGGAAATACAATGTATGATGCTTTGATGTTATAATTTATGATGATTAAAATGGCTTTTAATTACTGAAAGCAATCCCACTTCCAGTAGTTCACCCCACTAGACTTTGCCTCAATCTCCTTTTTCTTCATGGTGAATATTTCCCCGTCAGGCTGGGAAACCTCAGTAACTTAAACTTAGCGTTTTTCTATGGAAAACTTCGACACTTTAGTGTCCTATCGATGTTCTTTTTGGGAGCTTTAGGCCACACCAATAGGACGTCTGCTATAAATGGCCCCGCCCCCGCTGCTTCCCTTCATATTTAAACCATCTCCAAACTGTTGAGATTACCTTGTGTTTCTCTTGGTGTTTTGCACATGCTTTTCGTATCTGCCAGTATGTCCTCTGTGGCCCAGAATAAATCGCTGTTTAGGCCTTGAGCTACCTGCGGCCTTCAGATCTTCGAAGGGGATGGCCATACGGACTGTCTGTCTGTACCCCCATCATTCGGCAGATGCCTGCAAGATATGCCAAGGATTTTCGCAGAAGACTTTCAATGACTGTAACTGTTGGCCGAACGAGGGCACTTAGCCAGCGTCGGAGGTGGGTTCGGCCCTGGGGAGCCAGTCTTTGGTGAGATCGGAGAAGGCTTCTGAGCACCAACGGGTGGAGTCAGCGGAACCACCCGCTAAGAAGCAACAGACGGTGTTGCCTACGTCGGAGGTGGGGAAAGGTAGCAAGTCATCTATAGCCAGGTCGCATCATTCGAAAGGGGCGAGTAGCTCCTCAACGTCCAAGTCGGTTCGGCCTGACAAGTCCGAGGGGTCTGGTGATGGGCCTGGGAAGTCGAAGGTGTCGGACAAATGGTAGGCAAAGCCGAAGGAGTCTTCCTGGACGCACTTGTCATCTAAAGATCATCATAGGTCCTCGTCCAGCTGGGACTCTTTGACGCACCGTTCCGGTTCTTATTCCAGGAAGTCTGTCACCGGAGACGGCTAAGACCGTGGATATCGCGGTTCTGACGATGAGAGTGGCATTGACGGATCTTCCCTCGTTGACGGTGGTGGTACAATCTGCTTGTCCGTCGTCAACGGTGGTGTCATCAGCGCCGTCCACAGCTGTGACTGACAGTGGTTCGCTGTTGTCATCGACGCAGATGGATTCAGAAGGCTTGTTGCCGACGGGTGGACCGTGGCAGTGTGCCGGTTTTGGGCCCATGCTTCCTGTGGACATTCTGCAACAGGAACCGGCTACGTATTCTGTTTCCTCGGGAATAGAGGAGAAACCAGAGGCGCTTTTCGATCCGTCAGCTCTGGGTCTGCAAGGTGCATGCCCGTCGAGTGGGGTGGGGGCTGGGCCACCCCTGTACCAGTTGGTGAATCCTCAGTCCCTGCTCTCCTTGCAAGTCTTGAATACGCTCCAGTCATTGTTGGGGCAACTGCATATGACTAATCCCCCTTCACCCAGTGACACTTCCAACAGCGCACATTACGCCCCCTGGACATCTTGGCGATCACTGCCGTAGGGGGAAGTGCCATCTATGCAATAGTTTCAGGGCCTGTTGTCTATACTGCATGGAGGTTGTTGAACAAGAGACTCTTCTACACATCAGTGACCATAGGGTGTCATTGATGTCTCTCCCCAGTTCATGTCTATTTGTTTCTAGCAGGAGTAGATCTCTAGGGTCCACCAGCAGGATTGCCCGTTACAAACCAGCAATAAGCCCTCTCGAGACCGACCTCGTAAGCAGGAGCAGCTCAAAGTTAGTCAGTCCCCTCTGCAGGTACTCGCCCCACCGCCCGTCTGTCAGCACTTCGTTCAACTGCAATTAATGGAATACTGATAGATTACTGAATGCCAGCAACTCCTCCAACCAGCCTACCGAGATAAAAGCCCCCCCGTCCTATAGTTGATCAGCCCTGCTCAGCACCGCTTTGTAACAAAGCTGGAAAGCAAGATGCTCTGCAGCCCCATCTCGCAGTGGTGGAGCCCAGATGCAGTTCATGAATGATGGACACGTAGACCACCACCCATTCTCACGTCCTCCTTCCAGAGGGACCAGAGGACTTCAGGACTGAATGGTACAACACCCTTTTCGGGATACAAGGCCTAGGCACCCACAGCTATTCTCCCACGGAAACAGGGGCCAGGACCGCGTTGTCCATTGGCACTCATTGCTTGTCTGGGAGCGGGTCCAGAGACAGACGGGGACATGGTGATGCTGGTGGCAGTGAGATGTTTTCTTGCTCAGTTGTGGAAGAGTCATTGGGTGCCGATGGAGAGAGAATGAGTGGTGAAGGTTAGAGCCATTCATGATCTGGTGTTCCTTGCACATTCTCTGGATGAGTCCCAGTCCAACATTGAAGGCTTATGGGTTCCCTTTTTTGAGAAGAATGGCCAGTAAACGGCTCAGGTGGTATGGCAGGAGCTCGAGATGAGTTGCGTGGAAGGAATGTGAAATGGATGGCCAGCCACAGACAGCGGCTATGGATACCAGGAGGAAAGGATGACTATGAATTTGTTGTGCTCCCGGCAAAATAACTTTGAAACTGTCCTACAATATGTGAAGTTGATTGACGACTACTGCATGTGGGGGTGGGGGAGCAAAAGGAGGTATGACCAATTGTTGGGAGGTGTGCTAGTTTGGGTGGTGGTTTTCGAGGGGGCTATTCCGGGCACTGTTTTGTATTGCATTATTTGCAAATGATAAAGTTCAATTTTGAAAAAAGAACTAGACCTGGTGGTCATCTGGAGGAGTGTGGGAGGTGTAAGGATGCCTCATTTTAGTAATGAGGATTTAGTTGAGGGATGTGGGGTGAGGGTGTTTTTCCTTCGCTCTTAGTTAATTTCACTGAGATTCTGGTGCGGACTACTGTCACGGAGCAGAGGTTCCATGCATCAAGTAGTAAATCAACCTGGCAATGTAGAAATCCTTATAGCAGTGGTGCACAACATATGGCCCGTTGCCCAACATATAACAATGTTGTGTTCTTTCACATCTGAGGGGATGGGGGCTGATGTGCGCACTTGCCTTTTGTTAAGCAGAGAGGTGGGGGATGCCTTGAAAGCCGCAAGTTTCAGGAAAGGCATCACTCATCTCTTTGCCTAAAAGAAATTAAATGCATGCATCAGCCCCCTCCCCACAGATCTGAGCCAACATATATTATAACGTAATTGCTTTTTCACATCTGAGAGAACGGGGCCAATGTGCACACTTGCTTTTTGTTAGGCAGAGAGGGAAGCATTGTTGTATGTTCGCTCAATATGTATGTATGCATGTGTGCAAGGTGTGTGTATGTATTATGTAATGTGTGTGAAAGAGTGCATGAAGAATGGGAGACTGGGGACTGTAAGGAACTCATGGTGGCAACAGTAACGACAGACACAAGTGATCACGTTCACGGGTGTTCATTTAAACAATATGCAGGTTGGAAAAATGCCTAACCTAAATCTAAAATGGGAGCAAGCGTCGACCATCAAATGAAAAACAAGGCCGTCCTTGTGGCGTCTTGTCAAATAAAAAGGCCTATACTAATAAAAACCTATTTCCAAATCGTTACAACTAATTATAGAAAGAGTGTGGGATAGGGGTTTCAATAAAGAAGGAAGTGTTCACAAGTAATAAGTCAGGATGTGATTGCCAGGGGTCTCCCGTCCCCATGTTTTTAGCACTGGACAATGTGGGTCTCTTGAGCACAGCACACACTCGACCTGACAGTTCTGTTCCAGCTATGAAAGATCTCTTGCCTTCTAGAGCCTGATAGTTTCAACAAACGTAAAGTTCTGTTCCACGTATGGCTTTGGGTGACTGCTTCACCCCTGGATCCCCCTCTTCTGGGCGCAGACCCTTAACCTCTGTATTCAACAACTCAATTAAACAGTTCTTTTCTCAACGAACTTTGAGTGGTGACGTTCCACCCCTGGATCTGTCTCTTTCGGGTTCGGACCCCTTTTGTTGCCTTCCTTCTTCCGGGTTCACTCTTGTCAACTTTTGCAAAACAGTTCATTGTGGGCATCCCTCCGCCGGGTTCACTCCTGTCAACACATTGTTCATGGAACTTTAGATTCTTACTCTCATGAGTCTTAATGTCTTCATCATGCAGGATTCATTTCCCTTCGCTTCACAATCATCCGTCGGTCAAAGACTTTCGACAGTACAGAGGATTTTGCAAGACCCCTGTATGACCACGTTGACCACCTCTTCTCGCCTTTCCCCCCAAGGCCTTCTGGTAACTGTAGTTGAATAGTGGGGTAATCGCCTAGGGTTTCTCGAGTGAACACCCAAGTTGTTTGATTCTGCTATGCTGACTCTCCCCTTTTCTTTTATCAACAGTTCTTTGTTTATCCAAAGTTCAATTAGCCACTTGCTACTTTCGTTCAACAGAGTTCGGTTTCTTTATCGGCTCTCCCCTCGACTCACCGCTGTGATGAACTGCTTTGCTTTCCTCTTGGTAGAGTCAAGGCCGGTACCATTGGGCCATGTGTCGCTTCTTGGCTTAGCTGTCAGCGGAGGAGGTGCTCGGCACCATTGACATCTGCTGGAACCCACGCTGGCTATTTTTCGCAGTCTTGCTATTCCTTCTCTTGAGGCTTCACGGGTCTCTGTTGATAAGGGCAACGTCGCTTCTCCCCTTGGTATCCTCTTGACTTGCGCTGTCTTTCTCCTCCCTTTGAACTGCTGTGCTGAGTTAGCTCTGACGTCATGCGGTCTACCTTGCTCGTCCTGTGCTCTTGTGCTCCATCTTTTATCCCTGTGGGGAAGGGAAAGGGCCGTCAGGTGTGTGCGATTGTCAATTGCCTGACTTTGGCTAACCGTTGTATTGGTACATGTCAGGTAAACGGCTCTTTCGTGTTGTGTGAAAGTATTTGTCGGAAAAAGGGCGTGGCATTGTTTTGGAATATCTTACATGGTAGGATGGGGAAAAGGTGGTTAAGGAAGGGGGATACCACGGCTCACCAGTCAGTCTCCCACTCCCCTTGCACCCCCCCAGCCAGGTGATCCTCCTGCACTGGTCCACCCCAAGCAACTGGATCCAAAAATGATAGCCGTGTCCTGGCCACCTGGATGACAGATCCACAGGGTCTAGACAGGGGAGACCCCTTCAGGTTTCTCACAGTACACGTGTGACTGAGCAAGTGTACAGTGAATAGGGGCGCAAATGAATTGTATGTTTCAAATGAGTGAATGTTGTAGAGAGAGAGAGAGAGACTGACTGACTTTTTTGATTAAACTGTGATGCCTGATCAGATACCTGGACTTTACATATAAAAATGGTCAAAGCAACTAAATGCATATGGTATGTTTGAATCCAATCACTTGGTTATTCTCACTGGCCTATTGCGCTTACTTGGGCCCCACACCAAACAACCCTTTGGATTGAATAGATGGGCAGAGCCTCAAAGTTTGCCCCGCCCATCATCATGCCAAGTAATTCAGATTGTTTTTTTGAGGCCTGCGCTGCTGTTTTTTGTTTTTTTTTAATGCCCTTCTGTGATTCTTTTCTGTAACCTCCAAACCCCCACCACTCCAGCGTGACTCTGGAGACCCATCCACTGTCCCGATTTCTCTAGCTGCCCAGCATTAGCTGCATAGCCCTTGGGCCAAAAATACTTTACCGCTTATCACTTTGTTTTGATAGAGCATTTAAAGTGGTGGCTGCTTATAAGTGAGGGCTAATTTAGGTAACCATTGTTTTACTGAAGCCGCTCTTAAAGTCTCACTGCAAAAGGGTCATTTTTATTCAGAAAGGACACACAAAGAACCTTTTAGCTGCGCGAATAACCTTCTTTCAAGAGAAGTAAAATGTCAGTTTTAAACCACCTCCCTATTTTTTTAGATTTATTTGTTGAGAGTATTTTTTCGTCTTGAAAGTACATTTACATATTCCACAAGTTTTATTTTTATTTTTTTAGTACCTTTCCGCTGAATTTCATTGTAATGTTTGTAGCCTCCCTTTCAAGATGGTGGGCAGTGGGGAGAGAGAGAAGTAATGGGACAGTCGTATTCTTTTGCTGAATAGATTTATGTATGTATATGTGCTTTCCCTGGTTTTGGCCCTGTGCTGGTTTTCTTTTTTTAAAAACGTTTCTTTATTGGTATAGAAGGAGTACAGACTACCAACACTTTGCATAAAACAGATAATACCTCAGTTGCAGGAATGACATTTCACACGTTGAGGATATCTGTCAGGGAGATGTGCCCTTGGGTATAGAGTACAGAGCGTTTATGGGATAGTTGAGGTTAACTCATCAAGTGGGGGTGATGACGTAAGTTCAATATCTTCTTTGCTGTTCAGGTAGCTGCAGAACTCCGTCCAAACATTCCTAGGGCGGGAAGTCAATGGGAGGGTATTAAAGTAGTCCTCTTCGCACACTTGAGTCCAGGTGAGGGCCCTTAGCCATATCTCGAATGATGGGGCGGGGTGGGGAGCGGCGCTTCCAGCATTGCAGGATACACTTTTTGGCTACCATGGTAGCAACATTCAAAGATGTAGCCATCTTTCTAGTCTCAGGTTCGTCCCACATTCCAAACAGGACCGCAAGAGGTGCAGGAGAGATTTGGGTCGCTGTTATTTCAGATAAGGCCTCAATGATGGCTTCCCAGTATGGGCCCAGTGCTTCACAAGACCAGAACATGTGTATGTGATCAGCAGCAGTGTATTTGCATCTAGGGCACGCCTGAGCCTGGCCGGGCGTGAACCGTCCCACCTTGTGTGGCGTGTAGTATAGGCGATTCAGGAGTTTGTATTGCATACATCTATATCTGGCATTTAGGGAGGTTTTACGTGTGTGTATGCACATCTTATTCCACAATACATCTGAAAGGGGTATACCCAGTTCGGTACTCCACATGTCACACATCGGCTGCAGTGCCTCACCAGTGCTAGCAATCTGCATTTTGTATAACGATGATGTTATGCCCCTGGCCCCTGCCGAATTGGCTATATATTGGATTTCGGGCGAGTCTGGGGGCTCGTCGGGATAGGAGGGCCACCAAGCGCGAATTGCTGCACTTAACCAAAAGTACTGCAGTGTTTCCAGTGCTGAGCCAGAGTGCCCGGGATTCCATGTCTGTGGGGTAATGAACTTCCCATCGGGGAAAAGGTCAGTCAATGCTCGGTAGCCCAGGTCATCCCAGTGTTTCACCGGGAGTTTATCATGAGTGGGGCTGAGGCCCGGGAACTGCCGAATGGGAAGCCATTTGTAATATGGATGATGATCAGTGTGTACCTGCAGCAGTTGTTTCCAAGCTATGATCGTAGCTGCTACCGGGTCGGCAGGGGCATCAGTATGGAATGTGTGATGAAGAATGAGGGACAAAACATTGACTTCCTCACATGCCAGTTTCTCGAGTTTCACATGTGGGGGAGGGTCTGTGAATGTATACCAGTGTGAGGCATGCTGTTCTTGTGCGGCAGTCCAGTATTTGGTGAAGTCAGGGGCAGTGAAGCCACCCTTCTCATAAGGAAGAGTCATATGCTGCCACTTTTTCCGCACCGCTCCAGAGTGCCACAGAAACTGGGCGCAGGCCGTGTGTAGGTCCCTGAAGTATCGCCTCCCGGGCTAGATCGGCACATTCGCAAAGACATAGAGCAGCTTGGGGACAATGATCATTTTAATTGAGGAAAGCCTACCCGATAGTGAGAGTGGCAGACTACGCCATTTCGACAGCCGGGCCTCCATTAGCTGCGCCGCAGCCGTGTAGTTGTCAGCTAACAGTGATAGTTTACTAAGGGAAACCTGAACCCCAAGGTATCTAATACCCTCGGGAGACCAGCAGAGGGGGGGAATTCACATTCCGGTCGGGGGGTTGCCGCCGTGTGTGGGAAGATGTCGGATTTATTGTAATTGATTGTGAAGCCAGAGAATGTGCCTATTTTTATTATATCTCGAAGGATAGGGTCTAAATGAGCAGCCGGGTCTCTGATGTATAGGAGTACATCATCCGCGTACAAAGAGATTATCTCCGGGATGTCTCGCATGCGTATGCCTTTTCGTGCATGTTTGTCCCTGACACTGTCAGCCATAGGTTCGATAGCAAGTGCAAAAAGTATTGGGGAGAACGGGCAACCTTGACGAGTGCCTCTGTAAAGCACAAAAGGAGAGGAGACTTTAGAGTTGATAAGAACCCTGGCCACCGGATTTGTGTATAGTAGCTTGATATATGATAACATTCGCAGGCCGATTCCCATTTTGAGGAGCACTGCCCACATATACTGCCACGACACCATGTCGAACGCTTTCTGGGTGTCGAGAGTGACTGCCACGGCCTTGGCGTTGGGGGTCAATTCTTGATATGACATTGAACAGTTGATGGATGTTAAGGGACGTGGACCTACCGGGAACGAATCCACTCATCAGGGTGGACCAGGTGGGTCATTATCGGGAGGAACCTGCTCGCTTTGATCTTGGCAAAAATGTTTGTCAGTGTTGATTAAAGACAGGGGTCTATAGGACCCGCACTCGTCCGGTGGTTTGCCCGGTTTGGGGAGCACAGTTATAATAGCCTCACGTAAAGATTGGGGCAGAGTGCCTAGTTCGGGCGATTCATTCCAGACTTCAAGGAGTCTGGGTGCCAGGATGACTACATATTCCTGGTAAAACTCCGAGGTGAGGCCATCCGGGCCAGGTGCTTTGCCCTTGGGGCAGCCCGATATGGCTGTGGTTATCTCGTCGATAGTGAACGGGACCTCTAATTGATTTCTGGTGGCGCAGGAAAGGAGGGTCATGGGGATGTGGTCAAGCAGGAGATCGGTGTCTCGCAGGCTATGTTCTTGTTGGGGGCCGTATAGGAATATGTAAAATGCAGTAAAGGTTTCCAGAATATGTTGGTCAGGCCACCCCAGTGTCCCGGATGCGTCTTGGACGCAGTCTATGCGTGTCCTGCCGCCCTCTGCGCGGGCCAGTCTGGCAAGCGTCCTCCTCGGTCTGTCCCCCTCACCATATTTCTAGGCAGCCAGGGGTCGGGTATAGTATTGTATCTCACTTCGGGCATGGGCCTCAAACGTCTCAAGTTCCGACCTAATTTGTGCCAGAGTGGCCGGGGAGCGGGCAGAAGTATACTGCTTTTCAAGGTCTTTTAGCTTTGTCTCCGACTGATTTAGGCTATTTCTAATGGCTTTGAGGTCCCCAGCTCCCCTGGATATACACATCCCCCTAATGAAGGCTTTGAACGCCTCCCACCGCACCCCATCAGATGTATCATGTCTGTTATTACATTCAAAGAAGGTCGGCCAGGATTTCAGCTTTGAAGACTATATCTTGGAGGGCCTCGGATTTGAATCGCCAGGATGAGCGGGAAGGCAGATCGCGTTCCAGTGTGATTCGTAATGTTACTGGGGAGTGGTCCGAGAGTGTACGTGGGAGTATCTGGTTTTGCTTACCAGTTTGCTCGATATGAGGAACAGGTCTACTCTCGATAGGCTATCATGCACCGAGGAATGAAAGGTATGCTCTCGTGTGTGTGTGTGTGTGTGTGTGTCGGCTCTACGGGCAGTCCCAGACCTGTCCAGGACGGAATCCTGTTCATGTCTCCCTCTTCTCCCCCCCCCCCCTATAATTGGGACCCCGGTATATTTCACTAGTACGGAGGCGATTGCATTAAAGAAGTCTGGAGCGTCGAAGTTGGGGTCATATGTGTTCACTAATAGGCATTCCCTGTTTGCAAGTATACAGTGGAGTATCACGTACCTGCCTTCAGGGTCAATGTGACTGGTACGCTGCAAGAACTGGACTGATTTGTGGACCAGGGTGAGTACTCGTCTAGACTGAGTGGAGTATTTTGTGTAATATCTGGTAGCCCCCCAACTTGGGGCAATACATGTCGCTAATCGCCCAAGAGCGTGTGTTTCTTGCAGGAGGCGTACCTTAACTCCATGCCTCTGAGCATATGCAGTTATTCTGCGTGCTTTGGTGAAGTTAACTAAACCCTGAACATTCCATGTCATGTTGTTAAGGGACATGGGGTGGTGTTATGGAACATCCCAGCTGCGATAGGCTCTGTCATTCAATATTATGCGGTCAACTGCAGTATACACATATCGCTGCAATCAGGCACCCCTTCTCCATGCATTTTTCATTAAAACAATTTCCCCCCTTACTGCCCCCCACCCTCACTGCCCACCCCCAATTTGCAGTGTAGACCCTCCTAATCCCCCATTCCCAACACAGGTGCCAACAATTCCCCAAGTCCAGGAGTCTGCGGCAGAACCAGAGGCAGCACCCAAAGGGGGTGTACCTCAACCGTGGCTCAACCGGGCCCAAAAACAGTGGCAACCAGGTGAAAACAAAAAAGAACATTGCAACTGCAGTGGGGTGCGCTGTTGCCGTGTGGTCGGCATCTTAGAACGTAAAGAAGGGCAGTGTGTGCTGCCCAGGATCTGTTTCTGCGGTGGGCGAATCCAGTGTTCGATTCCTGAAGTCTGTGTGTTTGCCCAAAAAAAAACATAATGTAAGGATGCGGTAGTAGTCAGGGCAAGCGGTCGGCTACCAGACATGAGGACAGGTGGCGGTGCGTGTCTCAAGCGTTGAAATAAGGGCCGGCAGCCAAGTCGCTTGCAACAGGGATCTATAATTGCTGATTAGAGAGCGACGTTTCCATCATCCCGTTGAGTCGATAGAATCACCAGATAGAGTTTGGTATAGTCCAACAGTGCGAAGCATGATTATGCATTGTTGGCACGGCCCCCTCCGGATTAGGGAGTGGAATTTGCGCCTCGATGAATCTTGCAGCCTCGTCAGGGATAGTGAAGAACAGTTTGCCGTTGTGGGTGATCTTTAGTCGCGCGGGGAACAGGATGGCATAAGGAACGTTGCGCTCTCTGAGCAGTTTCTTGACGCCCAAGAATTGTCGTCTCTCTTGTTGCATTTAACCGGGACCGTTTTGAATGTGCTGTGGTGAACAACTATCTAAGACAAGAGGCCGAATAGAGGAAAGAATCACAAGCTTTCCACATTCTGAATTATGCAGTGAGGAAGCATGACGTTCTCTTTGCCCCGCCCCACAGTAGCCTACCATGGTGTAATTTCTGGTCCTGGCGCACAAGGTGACGCAAGATTACGAAGGTCTATCTTGAAAAGGCTTGTAAATGGTAGCATTGGTACTACCAGCAGAATTTCTTTCAGCTGCTTTCCATGCTGTTGAGTTCTTTTGTCAAGTGATAGTTTTATTACCAAGGCGCATATCTGACAAAAATAACTTGCTAATTTCTGCTTGTGCGTTATTTATATTTTTCACTGGTTCTTAACAATGTTTCTATAACTTTCCATCAAATTGTCCATGTTGCATTACATCCTGGCCATTTATATGAAATGTCTGACATTGCAGAACCGTTTCTGGATATTGCGTTCAAAGTGTATTATTGACTTTATAAATCTGGATTAATGCCGTCCTTGATTTTGCTTAATGTTGTCCTCTGTTTTGCTGCTCAGTGTTAATTTATCCTGAACATGAGAATTCTAATAAAAAATGCGTGGAATATGGAGTTCTGTGATGCCTGCAATAGCCGGGCTGTTTTAAAAAATATAAATTAAAAAAAATCCTTTCCATGGTGTGAATTGTAGCGATAAGGAAGTAATGACTGAAATATAAAAAAAAGGTTAAAGGTTGCAGAGTGGAGGCTTTTGATAAGTATGTCGAAGTTGTCTGCTTCTTTAGCAGTTCCTTTGTGGCAGACAAAAAATCGGTGCTGATCGTAAGCATTGACTGAATCTTCACTTGTTCATTCTGGATGTAATGCATTTAATTTTATTCAAAGAGGAGGCATTTACATTTAGAAGATGCTTGCACCACAGAAGGGATTTTGCTATAAGGAAATAAATTGCACAAAATGCGAATGATTAACGTAGGCACATTTACTTTTAAAAATTGATTTCTCCTCTTAAAAAGTTCATATGACATGCCTGGCGCGGTTATAAGGCCATATCCGTATTGACTGATGGTTGCTGTTCCTGTATAAAGCCTGTATTCCTCGCTACAAAATTATACTCTTGGCAATTGGAACAAAAGCTGAGCAAGTTAAGTGTTGTAGATCAAAATCTCTTAATATGGGCGCTTTGCAACATTGAGATTTCCCTACGCAAAGCGGTGTTCTGTGTGGGTCAGGAGTTACACCCAGATCTTTCCACCTCTTAGCCCCCTACAACACACGCTTGGTCTGGCATGGCAATATTGCCAGCCTGTCGATGCTTGTCTTTCTATAGTAGCTCGAGAAGCTGTGCTGTGTCGGATGTTCATTGCTCTGCTCCTGGGTTAGTTTCTGTGACCTCATGGGAAGCTGGCAGTATGGGAGGACGTCTTGAAAGTTATACCATTACAAGCTGTCGGCCATGTCTCCTAATCTGTGTACTCCTAAAACCTGCCCCTGCCCCCACATACTTCATTTTCTTAGGAATTTGTAGCATACTCCTCTCCTAGTTTCATACCCCTTAGTGGCCAAAAGAGAGACCAAGGGGAAGTTTAGGAGCATAAATAAACTGGGTGCTTCTCAAGAGTCTATCTTGCATCATGCAGTACTGAATGAGTGGTGTGGCGTTCATCAGCTTGAATCTTTATTGATATGTCGGTTTGATGTCAAAGCCTTGATCACGTTTGAACAGCTGTGACTGCCCTTTCCTTAGTGTAGTGGAAGACCAGTCGAAGTCTTCTGATCAGCCGAAATGTGGGATTGAACAGTGTTGACTACTGGATGCAGCTATTGGACAGTAGTATCTATAGGGCCAAGGGGGCTGGAATTACAGAAAGTTGATTTCTGAGTTGTGGCAGCAGGGCATCGTAGTTTCTGGTTGAAATGAGGAGGTACCTGTATGGCTTGTAGGCTTACATATGTTTTGAATAATAGCATGATGTGCAATCATTCATGGGTTTTTGGAGGAAGCATAACTTTTTGAAACTGTCCTTTTTATTTTATGACCAGCTAATATAGTGTCGTCAATGCAGGTGTGATGCATGGTGATACCTCAGGCTGAACATTGGATGGGTGGTATGGTTATGAGCGCTTTTGCAGTTTTAGAAGATTTCTAAGAACTCCTCGTAGCTGCTGCTGCAGTGTTGCAGGAGAACACCAATGCATATTGGGGGGGGGGCAGTTAGCAGAGACTGATGCTAACATCCATACTTGCAGGCAATTGTTTGCAAAGGCAGAGGGGTGGCAGCATCCTGCACAGCATATTTTTTTCCATTTGAAAAACTAAAGCTCCAGCACATGCACACCAATGCCCAGCTCCTTTGCCTCAAACACTCCTGCTTCATTATCCCAATGATTTAATTTGACTATTCTCATCAAGCTGCCAAATTGAAACTTACTTGCAGCCTGCTTTTTTCATGTTTTTTTGCACCCCTTTTCAGTGCCAGTAGTCTTCTACATGTCATGAGGACCAGGATTTCATCAATGCTAATATTGTTTGCCATCCTTCTTTATCTCGGACCAGGCACGCATTGTTTGGAGTGCCTGGGGCCTGACTAGAACAACTTGAGTTTGCATTCTATTGTGCACATTGCTTTCTTGGCTTAGCGATCGAGGCTTGGCTGGTAGAGAACCATTTAAAGGCTTCTCCCTCATGCCCCCTGCACCAAGAAAAAAGCAAGTACTGGTCCTTTTTTCACAAGCACTGTACCGAGGAGTGTGTCGGGATTGCACCCATCACAGGTTGTCTAACGCACATTCTCGGAGATAAAGGGCCCAGTGGGCTTCTTGCCTCCACTGTAAAATAGCAAGGGGTTTGGTTTGATTAAAGGCCTACAACTTTCTGCTTCCTGTTCGTTACAGCAAACATTGTAGCGATCTGTAAACTTGTGCAGCTATTGTAGTACTGTTTCTCACTTTATAGAACTTGGAATAGGTTTTGTCGACAGTAGTTTTAAAAACATACATTGAGCTCGCCCATGATGTCATTGTGTGTGATGTCAGTTTATCTCTGGAATCTTGTGTTGAGAGATTAGCTCTTCCTATTCTTTTAAGTGCACTACCTGCACAGAAGAATATGAAAAACAATGCATTGTGAGGGGTCAGAAATGCGAGACAGACAGACAGGTAAAGTTATTCACCTTGTGACAATCACTTGGATGATCACCATTTTAAGCCTTCTAACGCATCAGCGTTACTGCACCAAACTCTATTCGTACAATTAACTTTACATGGGCAAAACTGTTATTTCATTTGATAAATGTATGCACTAGAAATGCAATGGAATGAGTACACAAGCAATAGTTTCCCATTCCCCTGCTTCCATGGGGATACCGGGTGCGAGGCGCCGACGCGTCAGCACGTTTGCTGCTGCACCGTGATGCCTCACAGGGTCGCCTTGACAATGCTGGTAGCATTTTAACAGAAGCGCGCGTGCTCGCGGGCGGCTTCATTTTTACAGCAGACGGCGTAGAAGTAAGGTAAGCCAACATACGCTATATAATAAAGGCGCATAACTGAGTGACGGGACGTTTGCAGCAATAGCATATTTACCTTTGCAGCTTTCTACTTACATGGGCAAGCAGAATATAAGAGGGCGTAAGGTAAAAAAAACTCTCCTTCCATTTCATCATTGTGAACTTACAAAGTATTACACGCCACACATATATATTTCCTTTGGCATAATCACTGCAACCAGGCTCAGAGATTAAGGTACATTTCCATGTAATTTAAGCGCCAATAGATTACGGATACGGAACAAAACTAAATGTATAATGTTTAGAATGGCATTCTGTTCTTTTTTTCTCTTCTTATGCTGAAACTGTGAATGGGCATAGTATGTACTCTGATTTATTTGTAATTTGTCTTTTTGAAAATTGAAATGATGTATTCATTACTGTATAACATGGCATGATTAAAGCCCTGAAGATGGAGAATCACTTCGAAATGCATAGGCTCTGTAGCCATGTTTAGACTTGGGAACGGCTTTCGTAAATAACACTAACCGACTTCAACAGATGACCCATGTTGAATAAAACGAGTTATTTTTACAACTATGAAATCATGAGAATGACTTCTCTGATTACAAAGGATAGATTACTGAAAAATTGCAAAATTGGGAGTGTTCCTTGTGTTCGGTACTCTGTGGAACTGTGGTGGAGTTGAGTACCTCTACTACGTCTATTGCCACAGGAAGTAGGAGAAACTGCTAAAAACTCCCTACTCATGCAGAGCGTCGCAGAGTGTCTGGGAGTGTTCCTTGTGTTCGGTGTGTGCAGAGGCGGCTGATGAAAATGGATGCCAATGCTACCTATCCCCCGGTGCACCCGCCTGAAATACTGACGCCGCTAACACAAGCACGATTACAGCTTTTGCAATCTGCCCCGGAAGCACGGGCGATATGCGACTCAGATTACTTGCCAGCTGCCATAAAATTATCGGTATGTAATCTGCACGGCTCTGCTCTGTTATCTTTGGCGCGATTTTCAAATCCCATCCCTACCTTGCCTGCTACTTCCTTGTCTGCCTCTGTCCTTGCGCTGCTGAGAAACGCCGCGGATCAAAATGCCTTACCTGTGTTGGCCAGGGACCTGCCGACCTCGAGCTCTGCAT
The DNA here is from genome assembly GCF_040938575.1 of Ambystoma mexicanum. Taxonomy (NCBI): domain Eukaryota; kingdom Metazoa; phylum Chordata; class Amphibia; order Caudata; family Ambystomatidae; genus Ambystoma; species Ambystoma mexicanum. The sequence continues at coordinate 858,118,142 of NC_090931.1, read as the reverse complement.
CGGCCAGGTGTTCAGCTGGGGGGGGCGCAGCATCTGCTGGGCATAGTGTGTGGGGAGCTGGAGCCGCGGTCGCGGAGGTTGGCGCATGCGCGGACTGTGCGGGGCAACCGGGCTGGAGTCCCAACTCCAGTCGACGCAGGTTGCCGATTCTGCCTTGGAAGTGTGGAGAGAGCGGGGACTGCACTGCGCTCTCATCTGGTGCAGATGTGCTTCCCCAGCCAAAACAAACATTAATATCCTGTTTAGAAGCACAAGCACATAGCTATAAACAGGACATGCAACACAAACAAAATAAACAAGACTTTCACTACGCAGAAGGAGAATATCCAACTGCTGTGCAATACATTGATTTAACATTAACCGCTCCCTCCTTGCTTAGAGTACTTGCCTGGAAGGTGCTGGACCAGTATAAAAACCCACAAAAAGGGATTACTAAAGAGAAAGAACAAGCTGATGTAAATGAGTCAAACTTGATAAACCACCAAAAATTGGCGGCCGACGCATGCCATGAGACTGACCCAGTTAGGGATGTCAGCAACGGATGCATAGCAGAGGAAAATAAAATGAGTTATAGACCTGGAGAGACAGACTTCCACGCAGCCATTGTTTCTAATTTTTCAAGTGGTGATACACTGAAAGCACGTTTACAAGATCAACGTGAGTTCAACAATGAAAGGAGAAATTCTCTGTATTTAGCATATAAGTTAATAGATGATTTGAAGAAAATAAATGCAAAACTCCGCTGCAGATAAATACACCAAACCCAATTCAAATAATCAGGACTTCCCCTGTTCTAAAAGAAATGCGTGATCTTACAAGCGATCAGATGAGCGGCAATCAGCCTGACTCAAGGAAAGAGGAGCAAAGCATACCTCAAAATTTCCATCGGCCAAACAAACGCAGGAGGTTTGTCAAACACTAGTCCCACCGTGGTAGCTTGCTCACAGAACACTAAAAATCAAACCAAAATCACACAAAAAAATTGCAAGGTAACATACTTAAATCCGAAGAACAGCTGCAATAGTGAGAACTATACTAGACGGCACCTTGCATCAGATTCTACGGGAACAAGCGACGATAGTTTCATGGATTCAGACTCCTCATTAGCTAAAAGAGAATTCCCAAAGGTACGACGTCAAAATTGGACGATAAAACAATTCCTTGCAAACTTCTGCCGATCCTCGGAATGAATGTTTTGAACTAGCGGAGCAAGTAATTCATCAATTAAGACCAAATATAATCTCGGCCCTACCAATAACGGTTGCACCACTGGTAAAGCTCTATGAACATCTAAACGAGAGCTTGATCAGTCTACCTTGACTGCATTGGCCAACGCATAACTAATAAACATGGAGTTGTTATTACAGGAGGTAAAAATTCATACATTGAACAACCAGAAAAACAATGAAAGTTTTGTTGCGCAAGTAAAAGAGCAATTAAAATACAATGCTGAAGATAAACTATTGCTAGCGGAAGTGCCCCGAGAGGCACTCAAAACATTAAAAAAAACAGCATCCGTACAGTGAATAAAATCAGAGGAAAGGAAACGAGGAAAGAAGAGCCACCTCGGACGGACTGAGAACAGAGCCCGCTGCCAATAATGAACAAGGGATGAAAGGCGAGGTGTGTACCTGCCCAGCAGTGGTGAGTTCAGATGCCCATGAAATATTATCTGAAAATGCAATTCAACTGTCAACGCAGTCGTTTGACCTCTCAGTGAATTCTAGAGAGAGCACAAGTGGAAACAAGCTGGTTTCCCAGTCTGTTGCACAAGCACCTAGTAATCACATGAAAAAAGACAATACTAATGAGGATCTAGATCTTGCTTGCCCTTCAACATCAGCAAATGTGGAAGGTTTTACAGAAATTCCAATCTACCCCCTAGAAAAACACTCCTGTGGAAATGCATGAAAAAACACACGTTTTCTATTTTTGATAAAACCAGAAGAGAAATAACGGATAAAAATGATGGGTTAAAAAAAACTACCTTCTAAACAAATAAATCAAAAAATATGCCCAGTAAGAAAAACGTCAACTCTAAAAAAAAATTCCTGTACATTTTTAAGGAATATCAAAGCTCTAAATGTAACAATACAAACAGTAGCACCTCAATCAAAATCAGACTCGGAGGTTGCTAAAAGATCAGAGGTGACGGCTGAACCTGCAAACCAAACAAAAAATGCAAAAAATAAAGGAAAGTGCAGAAAAAGATGAAGTGGACGATGAACAAATGATTGAAGAGCTAGCCAACTTGTCCACATATGATTCAAATAGCGTCGATCTAACGCAGGATGATGAATATGATGAGGAAAATTTGATACTAGATTGGCACAAAGCAAGCGTTCCACGATCATCAGACATAGAAGAAGGGACTCAATTAAGAATATGCACCATGAATGTTACACCTGAAAAAGCAAAAAAACAGTGTATTCAAATCCAAGAACCAGAAGATGAACCAAAGCAAAAAAGAAAATGTTTGATGCTGGATGAAAGATGGGCCCGGGTTGTTTAAAGGTCATAGGAAGTTGTGATCAACTGCAAACAAAATTACTGGACTCAAAAAGTAGATTGAGAAACAATGAAGCAGTGAGCACTAAATTTCTTCCAAATAATAAAAGGAAAGAAGTGGCAAGAAAAGAAGTTAAAGACGAGTGGAGGGAGGACAAGCAAAAGCCGTACGGACGGCAAAATTCCTTGACAAAAAAACAGCAGGACATAACCTAATTTCTGTCTGTTAGAGAGGATTGGCAAGTCCAATGATGGACTTATTTTAAATGGATATAATGTCCTGCAACTTTTGAACCATCTTCCTCAACTTTGCTCCATAACAACAAATGACATAAAAACAATCCAATTTATACAAGACCCAATAACGGAGTGCTACTGCATATCTATTCAAGAGCGATAAGAGACACTGTAGAAATTATTTCTGATCTCCATGAGTTGGGATTTAGAATAAGTGAACCATGGAGGAATTCTACACAAGTAAAATTGAATGCCTCACAAAATCACCAAATAAAAAAAATTGAGTGGACAAACCGGCCAGGGAGAATGGTTGGAAACATGAAAACTAAATTTGAAAGAATTGGAGATTCTGTAGAAGATGAGTATGATCTACACGCGCTTGATGAACTGCGCACAGACCCAAAAAAAACAAATAAATCACATTCTCACGTAAAGATGAGCTTGACGAGCCCCCAAACCAAGACAGTGAGAGATCTAATAGAGATGATGACGCACAAAGCTGGAGCTGGGTGTCGAGTCCTTTAAATTTGCAAACTAAGAAATATTGCCAACCCAGCGAAAAAACTCAGTGCCTACTAATGGGCATGTGGAATACACAAGGGTTTAATAATTTGTTCAGTAAAAGCCTTGGAGACATTGAAACCTTGCATATAATTTGCCTGCAAGAAACGTGGCTTCTCACACAACCTATAGTAGAAGGCTATGAAGCTGTCTAGAATCCCACCATCAAGCAGGCAAAAGGAAGACCAAGGGCAGGACTATTGACCTTAGTAAACATTAAACGGGGGCTGCGGATGACAAATGCGATAAATTTAACACCATACATACAACATGTAATAATCGAAATTAAGAAGCAAAGCCCCATAGTAAATGATACATTTCATGTAATCAATTTGTACTGGCAGCATAAGGCATCTGACGTTTTGACATATTTAGATGCTATAGGAGATCTGATTGACTCCATAATGATCATTGAGGAAAACGCAAATATAATACTCTGTGGCGATCTCAATATGGAATGCCTAAAATGACATAATGTCAAGATCTCTAACAGCACAACATTGCATAAAAAGAAAAATCTCCTAAAAACCCCACGGGAAGAAGAGATGGAAGTCCAGAGAATGACAATAATGAATGGAAATCTTAAAGGCGATATCCCTCCTAAGCGAACTTGGCAAAATGGAAATTCAAAATCCATTCTAGATTACTTTTACACATCAGAAAACTTGTTGGGAAAGATCAAAGAACTGACCGTAATTAATATGCCACAGTGACCATTGGTCCGAATTAACATACAAGACCTGAATTTAAATAACGAATTAACATGGAGTTATGATATCTGTCACAGCTGGTAGAAATCGCCTGAAATTGGGAGAGTGTCAGAACATGACAATGACAAATATCTTGACAGGAGAAAAACAAAAGAAACTTCTGATATGGTAGAATATTTGGCTTTACTAGATGCTTATTTAGTAACAATGAGAGACTAGAAGAAAAAGAACTTTAAGAAAAACCATGTGTATGACCAGGAAGTTGTGGAGGAAAAATGAAAATTAAGATAAGCCATCAGGGTTTTGCGGAAAAACCTGAATAAAGACTATCTAAAACAAACAAAAGGCTCAAACAGCGTATAAAAACTGGCTGCAATCTCTTAAAAGCATCATGGTCCAGAACGATGCAGAAAAAATGTTACAAATTTTGTCATCAAAAAATGCTCTTCCCTTGAGGGAAGTTAGCAACAACATGGAAGCTCCACAACAAGCAATTCAAAACATGGTTTCCGAAACTCAATGGATAGAGCACTTGACAAACCTATTTTCGAAAAGCAAGGATACTGTATATGTGGTACAAGATCCAGTAACATCTTGGGACCTTACCATCACTAGGACGGATATCTTTGAAAACATCGGGGTTAAGTGCATCCAGAGCCCCAGGGCCAGATGGCCTCACAAACCAGAAATTCAAACTGTATCCTGAAGCATGGGCAGAATTTTGTCATACAATATTTAAAAACATCATTGAAGGTAAAAGGATTCCAGATTCCTGAAAGTGCAATATTCATGCCTGTATTTAAAAAAGGAATAAGAACAGACCCTAAAAATTAAAAGGCCGATCACACTTTTGGATGTCGTAGGAACATTTTTTGCCACTCGACTATTATTACAGCTAACAGAATGGATAAAATCGACAAAAATTGCTGATGATCGTCAAACTGGTTTTGTGAGAGGTGTCGGCTGTGCGCTAAATATACTCTTAATCAACTTATTGAAAATGGAGGCAATAAGGAATAAAACCAAAATATATCTTGACTTTATAGACTTACCTCACGCGTTTGATAGCATCGACCGGGAGTTACTTTGGACTAAACTCAACAAATGGGGATGTAAGGGAAGTTTGCTTGCAGCAATTAAAGAACGTTAATATTGACACTAATATCCGAGTCAGTCTGGACCAGCCGGGAACCCTTTCAGCAGCGATTAAAACATCTAGAGGAGTGAAACAGGGGTGCCTCCTCAGAGCTACGCTATTCAGCACATTTATATCAGACATAGGGGTGGTGTTTGATTCAATAAGAGCTTTTGACCCGAAAATTAACGGGAACAGACTGGGACACATAGTATATGCTGATGACATAGTGCTAATTGATGTAACACAGATAGGCCGCCTGAGAAAATTGATGGCACTTAATGAATACACAGAGGCAAATGGCCTGGTGATGAACCCAACAAAAACAGAGCTACTGGTTCTCCAAAATTTAAGGGGAACGAGGAAGGCTTAAAAGTTTTTAAATGGAATCTAGGAAAAAATCCAATTAAACTGACTATGCAGACGCAGTATCTTGGTGCTATAATCGCTTCTCACATCAACGATAACCAAATGGTAGAGAACATTTGCTGAAAGTGTAAAGCCCTGGCAGCCCAAGGATCTGTAATAAACAAAGTATGGGAGCTTTACCTTGAAGCCGGTAATCGAAATCTATAAAGCCAAGGTTATCCCGGCATTGACCTTTGGTGGTGAATCTATGTTGGGCTGTTCGGCGGACTTCTGGTCTTGGTGCGGAAACACCTTTTGGAGGAGAGTACTAATGCTGCCTAGAGGGACTCCCATTGCTTGCATTAGATATGAACTTGGACTAACATCAATCAATGCTAAAGTGATGTGGAATATGCTCAGTCTGCAGGAAGGTCCTAGGAGCAGACGATTTACCTCCATATCGAATCTTCGCAAAGCTGGAAAGCATCAGAACGATTCCATACTAGACAAATGGAAACAAACCTGTGCAAATACGCTAAAGCAACTACAAGTAGATCACGCTCTGTTGATCGAAAACCCTAATGCGGTGAAAAAGAAGCTGTGGAAGCAAGACTGGTGCGACAACCTGGACCAGAGAGTGCTACATAGAAGTATGGCGCAAGTACCCTTCGAAGCAAGAGCATTTAACACGCTCCCGAAATACCTCCAAAATTTCCCATGCAGGAAAAGAAGGAATATCTTTCTGAAATTCCGGATTAACTTATTTCAAACTAAATCAGTAGCTAACATACAAAAGAATGATCTAAATGTCGATTGCAGATTTTGTAAACTAGCAACAGAAACATAAAAATATCTGGTTCTATATTGCAAAAAATTAACTGTTTTAAGAACTACCCATCTTGGAGCAGAAATTCTAAAGAGACCGAATCTAAATGCTGAGGACTGGTGGAATGTAATGTCAGGTGGAACTGTTAGTTTCATAACCTTTGCTTTAACAGCTTACTTAGAAAGACTGGAAGGTATCATGGCTGAATAGCTTGTGCTGATGGCCATTAAGCTTTCAGTATAGTACACTTTGTAAACCCTCAATAAATGCGAAAATGTATTCTGTAAGATGGGAAACTTTTGGAGGTTGAAATGATTCTGAATGTTTTTAAATGTTTTGTAGATTTCTCATTCATGGTGAATATTTTAAAAGTTTAAAAGTTTGCAATGAACTATATAAAATCAAAAAAAGAAAAAAAGAAAGGAATTACCATTGAAATAGCACGAAGCTCGACCAGAGCACTTGTGAGAGCACCAGACTTAGCTCGGTGAGCCCATCAAGCTTTTTTGGGGTTTCTGGATTTTGTGGATCCTGGTGTCAAAGGAACGTCTTATAGCCTGGTAGCTCCTCTACTATTGATATTTCTATCAACATTTCAAATACTAAGTAACATGGGTGGGGCCCACCTCTATTTCCTCTCTTCTTGCAGACAGTTTCTGCCTATAAACCAATTCTTGCATATCACATGTGCATGGTGTGCAATGGTGACATGATGGGAACCAGGCCTTCCTGTCTCTCCCTGAGAGTCGATGGTCGATGTCTCGGCCTCCCCATCCCGACTTTGCCACCATGGCTCCCTAGCCACGTAGTATGGGTGAGGACCATGCATTGGTCTTGTGGTCCCTCACATAGCAGTGTGCTGGATCAGTTAAACATGTGACATACAACTGCATTTAAAACACTAAATTGGTTAGGATGGGGTTTGGAAGGAATTTCTATGGAGATAATGAATTTAAAAATGACTAACCCAATAGTGTCTCGATAAGGTAAATTCAATGTCAGTGTTCCTACTTGAACATTGTCATGGTGCAAGCTCATAATTTTCCATCTGGTAATACACTGCATGGGACTACATACAGCCCAGTCAAAGGGGGCTGAACCATCTGGCTTATCCTGGGTGTGGCTGTGGGACTACTTTACCTGTGATTGCAGAATGAGGCTGTAGGGACTATTTTATTGGAACTACTTACAAGGCTATTTAAACCACACCCTACCGACAGAACACGCTTCGCGTTATTCTGCACTCCTACAGCGTAACGCTCACTGTATTTGCTTAGCTCCAGTACCTGAACGCCAGCACCTAAGCCCGTTCTGGAACTTCCATCCATTGGCACCTGAGAACAGAAGAAGAGAAGAAAGAAACAGGAACTAATACTGAGTTTTCGACCTTACCTGAAGGATTCTATCCGAGCGGCCGCTCCTTCAGCTGCTCTTCAGTTCGCCGCATCTGCAGAAAAGAAAGCATCTGCAAGAACAGCTGATACTCACCCAGAGACCGCTTCCCTTGGGATTCCTCTGCAGCGGTTCTTCCGATCGCTGCTCCGGAGCCACACTGCACCTGTTTGCAGGAAAGAAAAGAACACAGCAGGTTAGTCACGAACAGCAAGAAACCATTATAGAGACATTCAGCGCCATTCACGAACGCTATACTCGCCCGCAGAGAATCTGATCAGCGTTGAAGGACGAGTCAAATCTTCATTAAAAAACTGCTCAAGACCGCGCCTGAAAGAAAGGTGAATACAAGGTTAAAACTTGGGTAATAAAGACATTTAAGCAACTATTCCAAGCATCTCTTGGTATAGAGACTTACCTGCTGAGTCAAGCAATTCAAGGCTCCGCTACACCCCCACAGGATTAGTGAAGGAACTTGATCCAGGGAGAGACTGTCATATTGTGCCCCTGCAAGAGATCGCAGGACGGAGAGTCCACCACTAAACAAACCAAGGCAAAAGCATTCTCGGAAGTGACAGAGAAGAAGTTGCGTGCAAGTCTCTCCATCCAGCTATGTAACGCCAAGGCAGACCTCATTCCTGCATTTTAGAGCGACGCCCCCGAGGAGACCAGGTGAGCGTGACAAACATGGGCGCTCTGATCTCGCAGGTTGTCTAATGCATATTCTCAGTGTGCGCCTTGGCTTCACTCTAAAATAGCACAGGGTTTGGTTTGATTAAATGTCTACAACTTTCTGCTTCCTGTTCGTTAGAGCAAACATTGTAGCAATCTGTAAACTTGTACAGCTATTGTAATACACTTTCTGGTGTGCAGTCAAAATATTGAAAATAAAAGGTCGAAAGACAAAAATGTCGAAAAATAAATGTTGAAAAAAAGTCGAATTCCTCTTTTTTGAATTATATATTTATTTTGGGGTCTGGGAATAAAAGAAATGGCTAAAACAAACATTTTTTAAAAAGGGGGGTTGGGGGGGAACCCCCCATTTTGGAAAAAAAGTAATTAAAAAAATCGATTATATCACTATAAGCCACACTTTCTCACTTTATGGAACTTGGACTGTTTTGTCGACAGTAGTTTTACAAGCAGACATTGAGCTGGCCCATGATATTGTGTGTGATGTCATGGGCGAGCATCCTATATCAGTTAATCTCTGGAATCTTGTGTTGAGAGATCAGCTCTTCCTATTCTTAGTTTTAAGTGCACAACCTGCACAGAAGAATATAAAAAATAATGCATTGTGATGGGTCAGAAATGCAAGACAGACAAATAGGTAACGTCTTCTCAAAATGTGTCATTTTATTGAAAGGGAAAGGGTTGGATGAATGCCTCTTTCCCTGGCCTAATAAAGGCGTCCCTGCCTAGCAAACTAAAGACAAATGACCTAGTGCCCAAAGACCCTCACACTAATATACACAGCAAAACTATTGAAGGTTTGTATGGATAGCTTTTAATTTCACTAAACTATTTCTCAATTCAAACTTAAAAGTTCTTGCGAGCACTCCTTGTTACCAGGGTTGGATTCCCTTTCCCTGGATCGATTCAGGAATAGTTGAAGCACATTTCTGATTCATCAAAGTTCTGTTCAAGGTAATGTAAATGTCTCTTCCAACCACTATGTCCTTCTCTTGGATGCAATATGTCTTTTCTATAAAGGTGTGTTGACTGTTCAAAAACAACTGGTGGTTTCCCCAATAGCCTTCTTGAAAAGATGTCTTTCTTTCATAACCCAAGGTCAAACAAACTGTTAATTTAGTATGTGACAACTTCTAAAAAGAAATTACTTTTGTCAGGCTAGCATTTCAACCTTTTGCAAAGTACCTTCTTCAAATAAAGCACTTTTGAGAAAAATAGCACATCAACTTTTCCATCAAACCATCTTCTTCTTTCCTGGTCTACTCGCCTTCCAGGACTAACAACTAAAATTCCTTTCCTGGTATACTTGCCTGCTAGGAAGAAAACTCCTAAAACTACTTCTAGGCTTGATGGCAATATTGACTCCCCAAGGTTCTCCACACTATTCTTTCTTTGAAGGAGGATTAAACAACTGTTTTCTTACTGCTGGCAGTTCGGGACACACATTTCCCCCATTTGATAACTGATAAGGGAGAGTTGCACCCTTGTCCCCTCTAGATGTTTTCAGTCTCTTGGCTGTTGGCAATGTGCCTAATCTTGGGATTTAAATATCTAGCTCTGGTGCCTTGGTCTGCAGCAACTATGCTGCACCTTTTCAATAAAAACATTCAGAATCTTCATTGCCTTTCAGCCCTTCTTCCTCATCTCAGTACCACTAGCATTATGGGAACTGAAGTGCATAGAGGTTTGGGTGACAGCGTGTTCTATTTTACAGTAAGCCATAATAATTCAGGCAAAATGGGTGAAATCATGAGATTAATAAGTCACCATTTTCCCCCGGCATGAGTCCCCTCCCATGTGATCCTCCCACATGATACCACCCCCAGGGTCAGGATCAGGTAGCGGCTGCCTTTCCCTGGCCACATGAGAGGAGGTCCATACTGGGGTTCTAATGATGATCCCATTAGATTCATCACTGTATGAAGTATGTGAAAGAACATTCTGACTGGGTTCCCGTAACGGATACCTTTTAACATACTATGATATGCCATAAACCACATAGATTCCCAGTGACCTTGAGATTACAAGGCTCAGTTAAGGCCAACCTTGTAAATCGTCTAAAGAATGACATTGTCTAGTGGGTAGAGGAGTTATGAGACTGGATAAAGTGGATATCGGTGCAGGCAAATGATCACTTGTTCTGATACAAAAATATCAGCAAGTCTCATTTATTCAACTGATAACCGGGTAAATGAAAGCCTTGCTTGCAATACATCAAACCATCCTGTTGATCATCACCACATAATGGGCAAAGACAAGAGACCAGTATATGTTTCATCAAATGGAAAAACATCTGTAGGCACCAACATACATTTATCGTGTAACCTCTCATGCTTACCCCACTAGATAACGGAGTGTTTGAATCGATTGTGTCCTCCCACGTATTCCTCATCTTTGGTGAGGGGGATAGCCCAGGGGCAATGAGTTTGTCTTGGCAGCAAGACAGCGCAGCATAGGTTTGAATCCCGATCCAGCGCTTGGAAACCAATCTCTGGTATTTCAGCGCATTATAAATAAACAATTATAATGATAATCTTTGATATATCCAAGTCAGCTTGCGTTGGAATTATTTTCTCATTGGTTGAGCAGCATGCAGCATCGAATCATGGTCTTCGTCCTCTGCAGCGTCCCTCACCGTGACTTTGACACTGGTATATGAAGCATGCATGCTGACCGCTACCTCAGTTCAGTTTTTTCTGCATTGCTGCATGCTTCGGAGGTATCGCCTCAGCGAGATTTCAATTGTTTTCACTTCAATAAAGTTCAATTCCATTCAAAATGTCCCTGACACTGAAGATGGGTTTAAAACGCTATCCAGGCTGCGGGGAAAAATGTTCATAATTGACGCTCACTGTGTCCTTCTGTGGTCTTTAGGGATAGGACACAAGGTGGACGACTGTGCCTCTTGCCAATCCACGACACTGAAGGCCTCATGCGGGTAAGCCCTCTACCAAATCCCCATCCATTAACCCTGTCCAAAAGAAAGTTGTCCTCAGATTCGAGGGATGTGCCCCTCAAGAGAAAGCATCCAAAACTTTGGAGACAATCGAGATCACAACGGTCGTCGTCTTTTCACAAGACGACTAAGAAATGACATCCTCCTCTCCCGAGAAAATGTCTTTCCATGAGAAAACATAGACTCCTGCGCAATGGGAAAATGTCCATATAGTGTCCCTCTTATGGAGTCAAGGAAACCAAACCACCCCTGTGCGTTGACCAGAAGGGAGTCTCATGTTCTCCTTCTCGTGCGCCTAAAGCCCAGGAAGATAGAATCCTTGACGCAAGTCGGAGGAGTCTTCATCGACACATAAGAAAAAGCCAATATCTTACCCCTCAAGGCCTTTATCTCCGGTCTCGAAGCCTTCATTGAGTTATCGAAGCTGCTGAGTTTGTCACCTGGACCTTCGAGGCATGTAATCCATTTGAAACCTTCGAAGCATTCAAAACCATAAGTTAATTTGCTGACCGCTCGGGAATGACGCCTTCAACGCCATCAGAGCATTCTGTTCCTCTGTAGGCCATAAAAAATTGTTGACAAGTCATATAAACCCTTGCCTCAACCAGATTTCTTTAGGTATATGGGTTTCATATTCAAGGAGGATCAAGCTCATTTTGGATATGAGTTTGGAACGAGTTTGGAACACCCAATGTTACTGAAGAACTTATTTCCCCAGAATCTAAAATGCAAAATCTGGTGGAAACACATAGAGACAAACAGTTGGGAGACATCTCCTGAAACTGACTTTGGGAACCCAGAGATGGCTGGATATGCTGATCCTTCCTTCAGATAGTGATATGTTAAGTTGGTGAATATCTGTGGTGCCCAAAACCCGCAGCTACTTTGGAAAGTAGTGACCTTACAGATATTTTAAAAAAAGTGGTCCAGTTAAGGAGGCTGTAATACTTTTGCATGCTTCCTTAAGGGTGAGCGTTATGGAAAATCCATACCCTGTGTAAATAAACTTTCTAAAATAAGTAAAGAACTGATTCAGTCGACCCTCCTTTCCTTAACGGGCATCCAACACCAGAGAACCTGGTTGTTCAAGCTGCTACAGTTTCATCTAAATTTGCAGCTTATCCTTCAACTCCTGCTGACTGGGATAATGGGAACGTTGACTCTTTGATAAGAGAATTTATGGCACTGAAATTGGCAAGAACACACACACACCACACCACACACACCCACACCACACACCACCCCCTTTGTTTGTGTAGCTGCCCTTGCAGCAGACCATTTACTGGAGGGAGAAGAAAGGGAAGACTTTTTAAGTCTAGTCCAAGACCAGAAGGATGCCATGAAGCGATTCTGTTGATTCCGTAAGTAGATCCGTGGCTGACAGTACTGTGCTTGGGTGCATTGGATGGCTCAGTCTGTTTTTTTGGCAGATGTCCAGGCATGTTTGCTGGACATGCCTTTTGATGGAACTTTTTGTTTTTGATGAAAAAGGCTGACAACATCTTAAAGAAGCTGCAGCCTTCAAGAGCAGCAGCTAAATCTTTAGGAGCGGCAATCGGACAACCACAGCCTCGGGACAAGGGTGGAGAGGACATCCTTTTTACGTTTCTATTCTACCATCTCTAGAGGACGAGGACAATTCTCACAAAGGAGTGCACCTTGGGGAGGCAGATGCAGAGGAGGTAAAACTCCCTCGTACAACACCTGCCGTTACCCTCAGAAGCAGGTGGAACAAAAAATGACTCCCTCACCCATAAGTGTATGGTAGGAGGCAGACCGTCGCATCATCTCCGGAGTTGGAGAAGCATAACTTCGGATGCATGGGTGCTACAAACGCTAGCAGATGGTTAATGCCCAAGGAAATTAATTTACAAAATACAAAGTTTTGAAACCAACTTTAGGGAGTTGAATGAAAATGATGGCAATAGTTTGCCATTGCTAAAGAAACTTCCAGACTGCCCCTGAAAGCCAGATCTACCTTGGTTCTAGATCCGCTCCTTGAACAGGAGTCTCTCATCCTGTTGGAGAGCGGTGCAATAGAGCTGGTGCTTGCAGCGGAGAGAAACCAGGGTTGGTATTCTCCCTACTACCTAATCCCCAAGGACGCAGGAGTGCGACCCATCTTGGACTTGAGATGATTGAACATGTTCCTTAGGAAGGGCATGTTCAAGATGGTATCTCTTTCGCAGATCCTTCAGGCCCTTCGATTCCAGGATTGGTTGTTGTCATTGGACCTTTAGGATGCTTACTTTCATGTGCCCATACATCAGAAACACAAAGTTCCTGCTGTTGGCGGTTCTCATTGTCAGTTTCGGGTTCTGAGGGTCTTTACCAAGCTTATGGCTTGTTCCCTGGAACAGTCCCAGAGTCATCTCAAACGTACCTGCCACTTCCTCCATGAACTGGGCGTCTCCCAGAACTTCAGGAAGTCCCACTTTACACCTTCACAGAAGCTTCAATTTATTGGAGCAGTCCTGGATTCAGCCTCAGGGGTGGGGGGCGGGGGGGAGGCGGGGAAGCTTCACCAGCCGAGTTAAGGGCATCTCTTGCCAGATGGTCCAAAAATGTCAGAGTGCTCATTATCTCCCGGCCTATGACTTCCTAAGGTTGCTCGGCCTCATGGCATTCTGCATTTTTCTGCTGCCAGAAGTCTGTCTGAGAATGAGATCCCTTCAGAGGGCTCTCAGATCCCAGTAGTCTCAATTCTCTGGTCCGGCAGAATGACAGACCTTCTCCATGTCCTGACAAGTTGCTCAGGATCTCCGTTGGTGGTCCAGCCGAGAGAATGTAATGAGGAGAACCCTTTTGGCAACCATGGCCGGAGATGAAAGTTGTGACAAACGCCTCCCTCACAGGATGAGGGAGCACACATGAGAGATCTTTCAGTAAGCGGACACTGGTCTCAGTCGGAGTTCAGACTCCATAGCAACCTTTTGGAGCCGAGGGCAATTGGACTAGCACTAATGGTCTTCCTGCCCTCAAAACAGGGGAAAAGTACCCTGATGATGATGGGCAGCACAATGACCATGCACTACCTCAACAAGAGAGGGGGCGTAGGGTCACTGCCCCTGTGCACAGAGGAGCACTGCAGCAACGGTTCTGGGCACTGAGAGAATGATTCACTCTTCTGGTGGTTCATCTAGCCAGAGAAGAAAACAAGGCAGTGGGCACTATGAGCAGGCAGAGCACGATCTCCCACAAGTGGGAGCTAGCTCAGGAAGTCCTTCTGGAGATATTCGCCTTTTGGGGAACCCCTCAAGTGGACCCATTCCTGACCAGTGTCGTCCGGATGTGTGAGCAGTTCTGCTCCAGGGAATTTCCACAAAGTCGAGCTCTAAGGGACGCATTTGTGGTGAACTGGGTGTTTCCACTGCTGTATGCGTTTCCTCAAGTCCCCCTCATTTCCTATGTCATCAGGAATTTGAGTAAGTTTGGGAAAACTATGATCCAGATTGCTCCGTATCAACAGATGGCCATCTGCCCTCCAATTTGTCTTCCCCAAAGAGAAGACTTACTCACTCAAGAGGGAGGTCGCATTTTTCACCCAGAGATCATGACTCTCAGTCTTCATGCCTGGTGTCTGAAAGGGTGAGATGTAAGGAATGGGACCTTCTGGAAGATGTAATGGAGGTGTTGCTTTTGGCTAGAAGACCAGCAACTAAATCCCTATACGGCTGCTGATGGAATATGTTTTGCAGCTGGTGCAGGGAAAAGAAACTTGACCCTTTCACATGTAAATTTCACCATGTTCAATCTTTCTTGCTCCACCTGACCTATTCTGGGTTGCAAGTGGCCACAGTAAAGGGCTACTTGGCGGCTCTGTCTATTTTTAAGAGATCTGAAGTGCCGATTGCAGTACAATTTCTTAAGGGCCTAACATTTGTTTCCGCCTACTCCCTTTATCGTGCCAACATGGGACTTAAATCTAGTATTAAAATGTCTTATGGGAGCTCCTTTCGAGCCCTTACATGCGTGTCCATTTAGAATGCTCACTACAAAAACTGCCTTTTTCGTAGCTATCACGTCTGCCCACAGGGTAAATGAGCTACAAGCCCAGCCTTCTCAGCCTCCTTTCACGCCTTTTTTCAGGGACAAGGTAATTTCGAGAATTCAAACAGCCATGTAGTTTCACCTTGCACACCATATAGTATTACTAACTTGATGTTTTCCTCATCTGTCGAAAGAGGAGAGACTCCATTGTCTGGACCCTAAAAGGGTATCAAGTTACTACACATAGAGCAAATGTTCACCAGGATGACCAGCTCTTCATTGAATATGCTGGCCAAAGGTTGTTTAGCGGTCATAAAACATATAATTTCTAGTTCAGAGGATGCGAAGACCACTATTCGATGCTGCACAACGCTTGACCCTATGGAAAAAATTATTCTGAAGCAAGCTGCAAGCAGACTTGGATATATCAAAGATGAGTACTACGTGGGAGGACAATCCCGTCGAAAGAACGTTACCACGGGTAAGTAAATTGTTCATCTATGTGATCACTGTGCCGCACGGCAATTGAAGTCAGCATGTTTTTGGTGAACCCTGTGTGCGGCGCAATGATTACATAGATCCAGTCCAAGTTGGGAGATACCGATTAGTTGAATTTTATATTGCAAGACTTGTATGGTTTTAGCAAGAGACCTGCTCAACAGAATAATTGATTTTAATGGTTATACTTCAAATTGATAGAAGGCTCCCATTATGGTGTTTGCTAACATGTACGTCAACTTCCATAGATGTGATAGATGTCCAACAAGAGCTCATTTGTCATACTAAACATGTGAGGGTAGCAGTTTTTCATTTGTTGAAAATGTATACTGATTAAAAGGGCAATTCTTAGGAAGTGAACTTTGAACTCTTAACTGAGTTAAGCAGCAAGAGCTCAGCTAACCCACAACGTTATTTAGAATATTTCCCTTCATCCACTGTTGGGGTGGATAATCATCCTGTTTAATTGAGTACATAATGTGACTGGGTCCACTATAATCACTCTGTCACAGCCTCGAGTAGGAGGCCTAGCGCTGGAATTCCCAGAGCCAGTTTTGCCCTACAGGCAGGGTGTGAGTTGGGTGGGGGCTAGTGAGGGCAATCCCTAACCCTTCTTTTTGTACCTGCTTCCATTTATGAAAGTATTGTGCAAGCAGGTGCTCCCTTGCCCCCCCTAGAACCATCAAGGACCACATTGACGCCCTTGCTATGGCCTTGGCTGATTTCTGCAATCACCCTTTTGCCACTGCAACTTTCCTCTCCCCCAAAAGCACTCCCTTGTGCACCCCCTGAAGAAGTTTTCTGCCGATCCTTCCTCTCCGGCAAACTACCGCCTGATCTTGGTTACTCCTTTCCAGGACAAACTCCTGGAAAAGCTGCCCAACTCCCAGCTTACTCGCCATACTGAGTCTGTTGTTGTCTCCATGACCATCAGTCTGTCTTTAGAGCAGCCAAAAGCACAGAAACTGCTCTCTAGAGCACCAGAGAAGATCTGCTCTCAAAACCCCACTCTAGCCTTCCTTCTGTCCTCATCCTCCTTGATGATTTCTCTGCTTTTGACACGGTCAACCACAACATCCTGATCAATTGTCTGGCTACCTGGGCATCCTGTGTGACCAGGCCCTAACCTGGTTGACCTCCTTTCTCTCCTCCCATATCCAACTAGGGTCCTTTCTCTCCACCACCTCTCTTAACATGTGGTGTTCCCCAGGGCTCTAACCTCTCACCCTAGCTCTTCAGCCTTTACTTTGCACCTCTGGCCCATCGCATCTCTACCTTCTCTCCGAACTTTGTGTTATGCGGATGACACCCAGATGTCATTCAGGCTACCCTAAGCTTCCTCTCAGCTCTCGCTCATTCCTGATTGTCTATCCGCAATTCAGGGATGGTGTTCCTCTAATGAGCTCTGCCTGAATGCCAGTAAGACTGATATCCTTCTCATTGGGACCCCTGCTCCTGCTTTCCCTCTTTCTCTGGCCACCCTCCTTGGGCCCTCTACCTGCACCTTCCTGCGAGGCAAAAAACCTTAGTGTCATCTTCGACTCCACCATCTCCTTCACTCCTCACATCACGGACGTCTCTAAGAAGTCCCACAACCACTTCTCACTTTCCCCCAGAAGCTCACTGTCTCCAGAGCCCTGGTTCTCTCTCTAGGCTGGGTTACTGCAACAGCCTCTTTCTAAATCTGCCTGCCTCTACACTTCGCCCACTGCGACTAATCCAGAACAGGACTGCAAGACTTGTCCTTGGCCTCAAGCCCAGTGATCGTATCTCTCCAGCCCTGAAATCTCTCCACTGGCTCCCAGTGGCCGCAAGGAACAAGTTCAAGACCATCTGCATTGTCCACAAGCCTTTCTGGGGCCAGGGACCACACTACATCAAACTCTCTTCTCGCTTCCAAAGCACTTTCCTTCTCGAGCCCTCCGCTCATCCACCACCAATTCTCTGAGGGTCAGACGCTTCTCCAGGCAGAGAGTGGGGCGGGTGATCGATCTCTCCTCGGTTGGTGCCGCCCTCTGGAACAGCTTCCCTGCCTCTCTCAAACTTGAGCAGGACCGATGGGGGTGGAGAATAACTTCTCGGAGGAGAAGGAAGATCTTTATAGTAGGGAGTCACTTGCTGCGTAACTACAGGACTGCCGGTGTTGCAGCCAGATTATCCTCGGTGTAGTACTGTTATAGTATCCACTCAGTATGATCTAACTGAATGGCAGAGATCCTTGCCCGTGCGCTCCTGCTGACGTGTTGGGACGGTATTGGTTAAGCAGGGACCTTGTATTTAATATGTGCTGTTTCAGCCCAGTCCACGCATATACAGTGCGTTCGGCCAGGTGAAGAAGGGACGGTTGCCTCTGTGGAACAAGGAGCTATAATACCTCAAGTCCTCAAATTGGTTCATGGCTGTCACTCTCAGAGATGGCGAAGAGTTCGGAAACACAGTGGTCACGCTATAATGCGGATCAAGCCTCCAATGTACAGCGGAGAGGTCTGCCGTGTAATGTAAACTCGGCAGCCCAAACCGACTTTTATTCCAGTGCCTTTTTCGACTTCAGAAAAAATTGTACGGTCCTAATTTCCATGTTTAGAATCAGACGAAGTTTGCCCCTGCTAGATGTGAATGGGGCAAAGTATATGTACGAGAGGCTGTGTCCAATGAAAGCGTGTAATACAGATAACAGAGATGAAGATAGTAGGAGAAGATCTACGCCCCCTGTTTCTGTTTTGAGAGGGGACAGGTGCTCGGAATTGCCACAATCTCAGACGAGGGTCTTAAACGGTTGGCTGAGCAAGGGGCCAAATAAAGGTCCCAATTGAAACGTGCTTAAGGTGGACACAGTCACTCCGTCTTTTTATAGACTAAGGTTTGGGAGTGTTTTTAAAGAGGACCGGCGTATGGTTTTGAACAGAACTGGTATCCTCCATTTTCAGAAATGTTGAATTTACGTGCCATATCCTCACCGGATATTGACAGTATTGAATTCACAGTCCCCAAACAAACAGATGTGGTTGTACTTAGTATCGTTGGTTACAAGCTTATTTTGAAAGAGGCGATAACCATGAGAGGGGTCGGTTTTCACATAACACCTCTTAATGCTCATCCTGGGGATAAGGATATGCAAGGTTAAAATGCCACAGAAAAGGGTAGAAGCTCAGATATTTAAGTGTTTGTAGATAATGGAGCCTATAATTGCAGGAAAGTATATTTCGGAAGAGGAGACTCTAACACAGACCGGGATTGGATCTGAATAGCGGGGTCCTTATCCAACCAAAGGTCCTCTGAGGATGGTAATTGGTGACTCTAGTGCCGGAAGCCACACATTTTTTTGAGGTTTTGACATAGCTCTCAACTCACACGCTTTTGGCGGGTGTCACCCGCCTTGTAAACAGCTGACTCACCCGCCAAGCCTCCAGCACGCCCATTCGTTTCAATGGGCCTCTAACCCGCCAAAACTAAAATCGGGTGTTTTCACCCGCCTTTACAACACAAATGGTTGAGAGCTATGGGTTTTGACATTGTATGCTTACAAGTGGTTTAGCTAGTAGACTGGCCAGTCTGGGATGGCTGCACTGTTTGTTTTCAGGCATCTAGGAATGGCCCGTTAGGGAGACCGTTGTTACAATGCTTAGAACAGATCGTTTTTTTTAACATTGGGTGCCATGACCTGCTGGTGGTAGAATAGAGTATAAAAGTGAAAGGGCGAGTTACCTCCATATTAGTGTGTAATATTTACTGGCACATGTGAATCTGTGCCGTGGATTGCCTCATGGCGACTCTTTCTGATTTTTTTAGTTCAATGGGTTTGTTCTAATGTAAACACCGCAGAGCTGCGGGGGACACACTGCAGTGTGGGTTTGTTGTGTTTTATTTTACTCTTTCTACCTTTCTGGTTTTAACCAATTAATGTGTTTCCTTTGAAGCGCTACTGCTGCAGGCGGCTGACTGGACGCCTGGGAAAATAAGCAAACTATTGCATCATTTTTATTCAACTCGCTAAAGTTTATTTTAAAACTTTATATTTTGTAAATTAATTTCCTTGTACACCGTGCATAGTGGTAGCATGTGTGCCTGTACTTAGGAAGACCGGTGCTCGTGCCGGGACTTCCATCTCCCAGCTTTCTTTTGTTACACACTTGCATGCACCGCTAGAACGCAAGTCCTTCCTCGCTGTTCATTTGATTCGGTGTCCGCTTGGATTGGTCATTACAGGGCTCATTAGTCGGGCTCTGATCGAAAGCAGCAGACACTGCACAGCTGCGGGGGACACACTGCAAAGTGTGGGATTGTGTTTATTTTACTTTCTACCTTTCTGGTTTTAACCAATTAATTGGTTTACTTTTAAGCGCTACTGCGCCTGGAGGCTGACTGGACGCCCTGGGAAAATAAGCAAACTATTGCGATTAATGTTTATGCAACTCGCTAAATTTTGTCTTAAAACTTTGCATTTTGTATATTAATTTCCTGGTACATCGCGCATAGCGGAAGCAAGTTTGCCTGGACTTGGGGAGACTGGTGCTCGTGCCGGGACTTCATCGCCGAGCTTTCTTTTGTTACACACTTGCATGCACTGTTAGAACGCTAGTTCTTCCTTGCTCTTAATTTGATTCGGCCTCCGCTTGGATTGGTCTCTGCAATTTAGTGGCGACAGTATTTAAACTGCAAAACCGGAGGCGCAGCTAACGAGTGCAGCCCGAAGTCAGGCCAAAGTCTGGCCCGTCGGCGCGGAGTCTGTGCACTGGGCACAGCATGATATCAGTAAGTTTGTTATGCATAGGTAAATTCTCACTTTAGCACCACCTCCAGTTTTTTTCAGCTTTCTGGCAAGAAATTCAGGAGAAGATGCTGCCAGACGCTGGTCCCTCCACCCACTTGTATGCATGCCTGATAAATGCACAATCTAAATGCACAATCACTTGTGGCGCATAGACTCCAGATGCATTCCTTTTTAGAATCCCACTGCCCCCAGAAAGTTTGTCACAGAAACGTGGCTGACTGAATCCTCTGATCCTGATATTATTCAAATGCTACCACCGGGCTATGCTAGGAGTGTTCGTTGCTGCCTAATATTGGTTAGAATCATAGTAAATGCATCCTCGGTGTGTCATTTCTTGCTAAGCTATCGCCCTGCGTCTACTAATCTTGCTAGCTTCTCTAGAGCCTTTGTGGTTGATGCTTTAAATTTAGCACTGCACTTTTAAAAACGTAATTATTCCAGGTGATTTCAATTTGAGTGGAGGGAGGAGCACCCCAAGACAATAAGGCTCCTCTAAAAAAATTATGAAACAAGCACAATTAGTACAAGTAGTTATGGGCGCCACTTAAGTCAAAGGCGATATTTTGGACTTGATTTGCATCCCCAGCACTTGTGAGTGTTTTTCAGAGTCACCCTCTCACGCGACGTGATCCGTATCAGATTAAAGTCTTAACCACAACGTCCCCACTTTAAGACATAATTGAGCGAGAGAATAGATCCCACTCTGAAGTTACTCGGTGTTATACTAATGCTTCTCTTGACCTGGGCCCTCTGCCATCAGATATATCCACATTGACGAGCACTATTCATCCAAGTGAATTTGAACACAATACAATCCAGCAGATGAGCAGTGTTTGCTCCCACTTACCATTCTAATCGAGGAACGGGTATCATCTGCCTAGGTGTAAAAGATGAAGACAAAAGGTTGATTACATTCTGAAAGAGGTTGGACACACACATTGAAGTGGGGCTATAGAGAAGAGCAGTAGGGGGTCCTGAGAAGAAAGGATGATGAAAAATGAGGCAGCCATATGGCTTGAGACCGGCATGGTATCAAGAGAGATACAGACTCAAAAGAAACAGTTTGAAAACCTTTATCACACTTTGTGGGGTTGGTGTAATGCCTATCTGGCCCTAAGACAAAGGGGGGTGTTCCCTCAACTGATGTTACTAAGGGCTGAGAAAGACTGATACACACAGAATTACATGGAGCGATAATGCTCAAGGGTACTCGAGAACAAATCCCTCCCCCAAGGGCTCCCAAGTTAAAAACAAACCTAGATTGTTTCTAGATAATGAGAAGTTTAAAATACAATCTAGCTATATAGCCATTCCATGCAGGAGGGATTGGCTGATTCTCATCATTGACACTGTAAAAGAGACAGCACAGAAAATTGATGTAGACCTGAAAAAGATAGAAGATATTAAAAATAATTACATCTCTAGCTGGATATAAAAAAACAATTGAAGAGGTTGAGCAACAGATGAAAGACTTTAAACAGAACACCTCCTTTGAAAGAATATAAAGACTTAAAAAAGATGTATCCAGTTTTTATGTAGCGGAATACTTTCTCGTGGCTGTAGTTGGTTATCTAAATGAAATACTCTATTGACCCAGGGAACTTGAAATAATAAAAATCGAATCAGATTTCAGAATACGTCGTACAGTACGAGTGGAGACCATAGTGAGACAGAAGATCCTTGGGAGAGAACATCCAATGCCCGATCACCCTTGAATAGATGCAGGGGGGACAGTACAACAGACAGAGGGGAAGAGGAAACGGGAGAAATGGTAATCGCACTTTTTTTTTTTTCTTTCAACATTGCCACACCAAGACCAAATGGATGGACAACAGGGTGACCCGAAGCGGGGCACTCATAGTCAATATATCAGACTGTCTAAGATAGTACGGAACAAGAAGTACTTAACAAAGTTTTAGGATTGGTCCTTACCAAGTACATGACCCCTTTGAATTTCAGGGAGAATTCATGAAATTCCTGAGAAAATTACACCAAGAGGTTTTTTGCTAAGACTGAATGCAAGTCAGCAGAGAATGTGACTGGGCTGAAAAATCAATCTAACTTAACACCCCACGCACATACCCATTCCCCAGAATCAAAAGTCTTTGAAAAGAAGGTGCTTGCAGAATAGAAAAAATAGAAATGAAGGCTAGCTCGGTGTTCCATAATCTGAGCACCAAATAACTTAAAGCAGCCAAGTCCCTGGAGAAAAATGAATCCATTTTAATCAAAAAGGTGGACAAAGCGGGAGGTATGTTCATACAAAACAAGTATGACTATGTTCATCAATACAATAGACAACTGGGTGATGCTAACAGTTACCAAGTGCTAGCTAGTGACCCAACAGAGGGTTGAAGAGAAATATAGAAACCAGGGTAACTAAGGCATTTGAACGCAGATGGTTTGGAAAACAAGAGGCAGCATTCCTATCTAAAGAAGAGCTAGCTGTACCTACCTTCTACTGCCTCCCAAAAATAGATGAGGCATTAAGTAACTCGCCTGGACGTCCCATTGTTTCGGGTAATAACTGTCTTGGAAACGTTTTTAAAATTTGTGGATCATTACCTAGACAGCTTTGTAACCAAAATGAGATCTTAGTTAAGGGACACCACCAGTGCTATCAAAAGATTTACATTTTTTTAATTTGACCCCACTAAACCTCTGTTGATTGGACGTGGTGTCACTGTATACTAGCATTCCACAACAAGCAACTCTAAGCTTTATAGAGGAGGTCCTATGGGGTAGGACGACCAAGTAGAAAAGCAGATATCCACACACTTGTGGAACACTCCTGTGCCCTGCACACCTATTTGTATTAAAACCAAACAATGTTAATTTCTCTTTCCTTTTAGGACATTTTCGAAAGCAAACTCATTAAGTTTTTTTCTTAAAAGAAACAAAGGTGTCTTTGTATTAAATATTTTTTTCTGAAGAAATTCAGAAAAAATGTATTTGCATTTATACAAATTTCACAAATGTTATAATTTTTAAACTAGCCAGAATAGCATTTATCAGTTTAGATTTTTCGAACATAGATATTCATAGTACATATGGAAATGTTTTTTACACTTGTTTCTTCGCATCTCCCTGTGTATTGTTGGTAATAGTATCCCAGTGATCTACGCAGATACTAACCCTTTTAGGGATCACATCAGAGAGTGTACTAGATACATCGATGTACAGATGGTATGGGAAGGGTCCCTTGAAAAAGCCAACCAATTCTTTGAATCGTTAAACACAAAAACCCATGCTTGAAATTCACCATGGCACAGAGTAACCAGGGAGATCAACGTTCTAGACATTATGATCCATCATGAAGAAGGGAGACTACTGGTCAGACTGTACCATAAACCAACAGACAAAAACTCCTTGTTACAGTATACCAGCCGTCACATAAAACATCTACGTGACAACATGCCTTTTGCACAGTTATTGCATCTAAAACGTAGTAGCAGCACAAAGGCATCCTTTGAACAGGAGGCAGGGACTCTCTGAAACTAAGAGGGGATTTCCCAAAAAGGTACAATAATCACCGCAGTGTCTTATTGGGGAAAAAAAGAAAAAATTGACATTGAGAATAAATTGGTGTATGTCTCTACACTAGCTTTAAGATCCGGAATCTAATTCATAAACACTGGTGAATGTTTGATAAAAAAGGGAATCAAAGAAGAACGCCCTCTTTTTGTCTATCGAAAAAGTGCCTCCATTGGTGCCCTAGTGGGTAAAAGCAGGTTAGAAAATGCTAATGACAACACCATACAGAGGCCCTGGGTGATGAACCCAATAAAAGGCCACTTCGAATGGATTGTCCTCTCCCACGTATTCCTCATCTTATGATAATTCGTTATCTCCAGCTTCGCTGCTTCGGAAAAAATATTTCTCTCGGTGGAGGGCGCTGTGCTCGAGGTCGGGGCGTCGATTGTCCCTCGAGGGACTCCGTACTCTGTCGACGTCACCGATGGTATAAATAGCTCGAGCCGCGCCCGTTGCTTCAGTTCCGTTTTTCCGATCGCTTCGCTATCGAGAACGGTGCGCTTGAGATTTTCTGTGAAGAAAATGTCGTCATCTTCGACTCCTTCGACACCCAAGACTGGGTTCAAGAAGTGCGTAGATTGTGGATCAAAAATGTCCATCACGGATCCTCACCGGGTTTCTGTGGTGTCTCGGTTCCAGTCACCGGACCGACGGCTGTGGTTCCTGCCAATCCATGACCGAGAAAGCTCTTCGTGAGATGAGAGGTAAACTGTCGATGGGGAGGGAAGCCGCTAAGAAGGCTACGTCCAAAAAACATCAGAAAGGGACTGATTTGAAGGAATCGGATTGCCGTAGGCACTCCAAGAGATCTCGATCCAGGAGTAAATCGAGACATTCTTCTTCCTCGTCCAAAAAAATGAAGAGTAGACGTAGATCTCCCTCATCATCTTCAGAGTCGACTGAAAAAATTCGATGTCCGACAAATTCGGATTCTCACAGAAAATGGGAAGAATTTCGTAAAAAGATGGAGGTATTTCAGAATGCGGCCCGACCCCCTCGAATGAACCTCGGAAAAGCCATACCCCGAAATTCGCTCCATTGGACGACAAAGGGAAGTCCAAGACTACCATGGTAAAAACCGGTAGTGTCGAGGATACTCGGAAAAACTCGCAAGTCGTCGAACTCTTCGAGGGTCGAGCACCTCTCTGGTGCCATATAAAAAATATAAGTCGTCGAAGACTTGGACGATTTCATCGTCGGCGTCGACTGTTTCGGCATCGAAAACAAAAACAACCTTGACGCCCGTGTCGAAGTTATCTTTGAAGTCTTTGAAGATTCCTTCGACAACTTCGAAGAATTTCTCTATTCCTTCGACGCGTATGGTAGAGGAAGAAAGAAGATTCACTCCATTGCCCAGATCAGATTTTTTTTAAGTCCATATCCTCAATTTATGAGGAATCTAGCTCGGAGGAAGACGAAGTTACTCCTTTTGGAGTTTCATATGGCACAAAGCAAGTTCCTGAGGAACTTAATGATCAAGAATCTAAAATGAGAGACCTGAGTGACACACTTCATTCTGCCAGTGGGATGGACACCTCCCCAGAATTAGTTTGCCAGACCTGATCCTGCAGAGCATGCAGACGCTGGGTACAGGGGTTTTATGACCAGAGTAATTGAGTATATGGGTTGGGGTAACACTTCACCTGTTTTTGAACAGGATGACATGACGGATATAATTGTCAGAGGTCCTCAAAAAGATCCAGTTCTCCCTTTTCACAGAGCTCTTCAGAGGACGGTGGAGAAAAACTGGGAAAAGCCTGAGAGCATTGCTGCTGCAGATAGTAATTTTCCCAAGAAATACAGACCAGCTGGTACGGATCCCGAATAATTAAAAAAGCATCCGACTCCAGAAAGTCTAGTCATTCAGGCAGCATCCACATGAAAGCAAAGTGCATATCCCACTATCCCTCCAGATAAAGGGGATTAAAAAGTTGATGCCTGGGCACGTAGAGTTTTCACGTCAGGCAGTATGGCCCATAAATCGACTAATGTCACCTGTACCCTGGCCAAGTTTACCCATACCCTGTGGGACTGTATTTCGGCGGCGGCTGATCATATTCCGGAAGGCGAGGAAAGGGAAGGCTTCCTGAATATAATCAGACGGGAAGGAGGCAATGGGGAAATGTCTCCAGTCTGGACTGGATACTGCTGATAGTATCGGCAGATCCATGGCTGCAAGCATTGTGCTACGCAGATTTGCGTGGTTGAAGTCGGGGTTTGCACCAGATGTGCAAGCCAGACTCCTTAACATGCCCTTTGTTGGCTCGAGGCTGTTTGACAGCAAGGCTGATGAAAGCCTAGAAAAACTTCAGACCTCGAAAGCGGCAGCTAAATCGCTTAGCGCCTCCATGCGCCAGCCTCTAAAACCCTATTCCGGCTCATCTTCCTGGAGGAGTCGTTCTTTTCGTTACTACTCCTCATTTGGTAGAGGAAGAGGACAGGCTTCTCAAAGGGGCAAAAGAAACTTCCCTCATGAAGCATGGGGAAGAGGTGCAAAATCAGCCTCAGGAGCGGCATCTGTACACTCGGCCACTCCTGCAGCTGCCTCCAAATCCCTCTGAGACCTTGTTGCAGAAAACACCAGTGGGAGGCAGAATCTCTCAGCATCTGAAGGAATGGTGGGGCATTACCTGAGATGCTTGGGCACTGGAAACAGTGGCCCAAGGTTACTGTCTCCCCTTCCTAAAAAGGCCTCAATCATCCACCGGGAGCCAACTCTGCCAAAATTCCAGATCCGCTCCTGTTTCAGGAAATTTTAACCCTGCTAGAGAAAGGTGCCATAGAACAGGTACCTGTAGCGTAAAGGAACAGGGGTTGGTACTCCCCATACTTTCTCATTCCAAAAAAGTACGGAGGACTGACACCCATCTTGGACTTGAGAAACTTGAACAAGTTCCTCAGGAAGGACAAGTTCAAGATGGTGACTTTCTCAGATCCTTCAGGCTCTCCAACCCTAAGATTGGTTGGTATCATTGGATCTTCAGGATGCTTACTTTCATGTGCCAATCCATCCAAAGCACAGAAGGTACCTGAGGTTCGCGAATTGGTAATTCTCATTATCAGTTTCGAGTTCTGCCATTCGGGTTGACCTCCGCCCCAAGGGTTTTCACCAAACTGTTGGCGGTTGTGGCAGCGATTTTCAGAAGAGGAGGTATTCACATATATCCCTACCTGGACAACTGGTTGATCAGAGCAAGTTCTCCAATATGGGCTTCTCCCTCAATTTCAAGTAGTCTCATATGATACCATCCCAAAAGCACCAGTGTATCGTAGCAGTCTTGGATACTTCCTCGGGAAAAGCCTCGCCTCCCGAAGTGAGAGCTCTCCACATCCAGCAGATGGTAACGAAGTTCCAGAATGCCCAACGTCTACCGGCCTTCGATTTTGTCAGGTTGCTCGGCCTCATGGCATCCTGCATTTTCCTAGTACCAGAGGCCAGGTTGAGAATGAGATCCCTTCAATGGGCACTCAGAAGTCAGTGGTCCCAGTTCTCAGGGAATATGTCGGATCTTCTGCAAGTCCCGAGCGCAGTTGCTCAGGATCTTTTATGGTGGGCTTGCAACGACAACATTCTCAAGGGAGAATCCTTTTGGCAACCATGGCCGGAGATAACCGTAGTGACGGACGCCTCACTCACGGGGTGGGGAGCACACACCAACGATCTGACAATCAGCAGTCGTTGGTCTCCAAACTACACATCAACCTTTTGGAGCTGAGGGCAATCTGACTAGAGCTGAAGGCCTTTCTGCCCTCTGTACAGGGAAAGAATGTCCTGATAATGACAGACAACACGGTGGCCATGTACTACCTCAACAAAAGAGGAGGAGTAAGGTCACTACCACTGTGCAGAGAGGCAATGCAGCTATGGTTCTGGGCAATACGAGAAGGAATCTCTATATCGGCAATTCACCTAGCCGGGGAGAAGAACACGGCGGCAGATGCTCTGAGCAGGCAGAGCACAGTCTCTCACGAGTGGGAGCTGGCTCAGGAAGTCCTTCTGGAGATCTTCGCCCTTTGGGCAACCCCTGAAGTGGATCTGTTCGCCACCGCGATCAACCGGAAGTGCGATCAGTACTGTTCAAGTGAATTTCCTCAAAGAGGAGCTCTGGGAGACGCATTCATAGTGGATTGGAAGTTTCCACTGCTGTACGCGTTTCCCCCAGTCCTGTGATTCCTCTAGTAATCAGGAGGTTGAGAAAGTTCAGGAAAACCATGAGCCTAATTGCCCCGGATTGGGCCAGGAGGACGTGGTACCCGGACCTTCTAGACATGTCCATCTGCCCTCCAATACGTCTTCCACAAAGAGGATTTTCTCTCGCAAGAGGAAGGTCGGGTTCTCCATCCTGAGGTCAAGACACTCAACCTTCACACATGGTTTCTGAGAGGTTGAGATACAAGGATTGGGATCTTCCGGATGACGTAATGGAAGTCTTGCTTTCGGCCAGAAGGCCAGCAACAAAATCTTTGTACCGATGTCGCTGGAACAGGTTTAGTAACTGGTGCAAAGATAAGGATGTGGACACTTTACAATGAGGCACTCCAGTAGTGCTCTTTTCTATTACATCTAGCCAATCTGGGGCTCCAGATAGGAACAATCAAAGGATACCTTGCTGCGCTGTCCATTTTCAAGCGCACCTCGGAGGAGGTTTCATATTTCAAAATATCATTAATCATTCAATTCTTAAAAGGGCTTACTAACGTATACCTTTTAATGTCCCAACTTGGGATTTAAATTTAGTACTAAATTGTTTGACTTGCATACCTTTTGAGCCTCTTCACTCCTGTCCACTGAGGCTTCTAACACTAATAACTGTCCTTATTGTGGCCCTATCATCAGCCCGCAGGGTTAGTGAACTTCAGGCTCTCTCATGCAAACCACCATATACTGTTTTTTAGAAGGATAAGGTAGTCCTTAAGGTTAAACCTTCCTATTTACCAAAGGTAGTTTCGGACTTCCATTTGTCAGAAAAAATAATACTACCAACATTTTATCCTCCTCATTTGGGCAAGGAAGAGGAGAGACTGCACAGACTAGATCCCAAGAGGGCTCTTAGTTTTTACATCTCAAGGATGTCTAAATTACGACAAGATGACCAACTGTTTGCGGGCTGTACTGGTCATAAACTGGGTTTATCAGTAACAAAACAGACCATATCCCGCTGGATCATTTTGGCCAAATTGAATGCTACAGATTGGCGGGAAAAGACCCACCAGATGGGCTTTGAGCCCATTCTACAAGGGGAATGGCTACTTCTGCGGCTCTAAAGAGGGGAGTCCCGGCACCAGACATTTGTTCAGCTGCAACTTGGAAAACAATGCATACATTTATCAAGCATTACGGCCTCCTCCAATGAAGGGTTATTTGCCAAGGCAGTTCTGCATTCTGTCCATGAAAACTGTAATTAGTACTCCCACCTCCAAAATTGCCACTGCTATGAGAGTCTATCATAAAATGAGGAATACGTGGGAGGACACAATCCATTCGAGGAACAAGTAACTTACCAACTGTAACGTTCTTTCGACTGGATGTTCCGCCCACGTATTCCTCATCGACCCTCCCATCTTACCCCGCAGTACAGTTTACGTTTTCTTACTTTCCTCTCACGAAGTGTGCATCAGTTATGGGGCACGCCTGGGTGTTCCTCCTATGTTTCATCGAAAAAACAGAACTGAAGCAACGGGCGCGGCTCGAGCTATTTATACCATTGGTGACGTCGACAGAGTACGGAGTCTGTCGAGGGACAATCGACGCCACGACCTCGAGCACAGCGCCCTCAGCAAATTTTTTTCCGAAGCAGCCAAGCTGGAGATGACCATTTATCATAAATTGAGGAATACGTGGGAGGAACATCCAGTCGAAAGAACGTTACAGTTGGTAAGTCACTTGTTCTTCCCATGCGGGACATGAAAACACTAAAAATCTAAAACAGTGGAGATTGGACTGAAAAAATCCTGGGTGCAAAATGGCTTTACGAATTGTAATTCTGACTGCGGTCTATATGGTCACCTGCCCATGTGAACTTAACTACATAGGGAAGCCCAATAGAGAAAAGTAAACGTAAGAATAATGGAACAATAAAGTCGTCTGAAAAATAAAATTGAGCTGGCACCAATGGTGAAGCATTTCATGATGAAAAAACAAAACTGGGATGAGTTCTCGTGGACCATCTTGCAAACAAATAATGGATCCAATGTGAGAGTAAAAGAATAGATCTTGCAAAAGTAACAAACTTATCTTTATGACAGAGCGACATTAAAGACCTCAACGAGGGGGTGGAGTGGCACAAAATTAAAATCTACTCAAAATGAGGAACGTCTGGGATTCTCATAGGCTAAATAGGAGTGAGTATTGTCTGGGACAACAGAATGGGTTAACAAGATGCATAGAGATAACCTTTAAGTGATGTGACTAGACTGTACAATTGGGAATTGTTCATCAGTCCATTACACCCACAGAACTTATTTACTAGAACCTGTTGGAAAATGGCCCATTAGTTTGAAAAAAACAGAACATTTTCTTAATGGCGTTCAGTATCGGATTTTTGAGGGACCGGCGAACGGACACATGCAAAAACGAGATTAAAAAATCATAGTGAATAACCTACTGGTCTAATGGACCCTAGGTTGGCGACACTGGAAACCTGTTTGGCCTATCCAATACGGCTGCCGTATATTGCAACAAAATAACCATAGTGCAGACCTACATGCGTGGCAAATTCTTTTGCCCCATCAAAGATGGCCGTGGAAGAAGGCTTCAGGACCATAGAGTAGACATACGTGTAAGATATGTGTTCTTTTAAAAAGCTGCCGCTTTGTGGATTAACATTGGGAGCATCTGACGGGACACGACAGACAGGCAGCGGAAGGACATGCCGAAAACATACAAAGGTAAGTACAGGAGTCCCAGAGGAGAAGACTATTGGTCTCAGTAGTCGCACTTTTAGTTTATAAATAACTTTTGAAATATTTACACGTGTTCTATGCTTCTAGATTTATGGAAGAAGCAGACCACGTAGTACAGGAGTGGTTACAGCATTTGTGTTAACCACACCATACTATTAACAGACCCAGCAGAAGAGTGCCTGCACACCGCCTAGTTATAGAGGTATGTCCCTATTGGTTTATGAGCAATGTGGGAGCAGCAAGTAGTGGACACGTTGAGACTATGCTACCTTGGATGTATACAGACCACATATTGACCTATGGTTCTGTATTATAGGTCGACTAGCAGTGGGAGCTCAGACATATACCCACCCCACCAGTGACCGCCAGAAATCCTCCACAGGTAATTAAAACACCCACTACACTTCCCAACCCAGTGTAATTAGAGTGGTTGTTCCCCTCTTCCTCTCTGCTCCTATTAGCGCCTATATGACATCCGCCCTTGCAGCGCTCTACAAATATCTTTACAATACAATAGGTTAAAGTCCTGCCACACCTAATAGATTAGCATTAAGTACTAATGACTGTCCTGTCTTTTCATTTACAGTAAATGGGAGGAGATTGTGGGGGAAGTGATCTTTAAATTAAAGCAAGATAATATGAGCTTGTTGAGAAATGACAGAACAAAAATCTCCTGAAGACTGTTCACCACTAAGGGTTAAAGAACTTTAACATGTTGAGCAGAAAGAGAGGGAGGGCAACCTATCAATTTAACTCTCCCCACTTTATCTTACGATCTAGATTCAAATGTGGATAGGAAACTGAATTAGTCACTTTATATTTTTTTAAGGTATTTTACACTTTTTATGTGTTGATTTTATGAAGTGTGTAGAATGAATTGGGATTATATTATGTGTAACTCTTGAATTAGATTTTTTAACATATTGCGCATTTTTAAATAAAATTTAAATTTGAAAGCTTTTTAAACCCATCTAGGTGCTGTTATCTATGGCGTGCCCCACACAATGTCCTTGTTTGCTTCTCAGGCTTCCCTTCCCCAAGAATAGGCCTCTCTTCACGAAGTTCAACCATGTCTTTTGTGGGCCTCTTAAGGTTCCCTTCCCCAAGCCTACGCCTCTCTGGTCTGAAACAAAAAGTTCCTCTTGTCAGGATGTACCTTTCACGGTATAGTTCTTTCATGGGGGTAGTATCGGAGACTTTAGAGAACCCTGTTTTTTTTTTTTTTGTTGCTCCTCCCAGGCACACGACCACTCTGACCTCTAACTCCTCTCCTTATTCTCTGGCGCCTTTTCCTCTTCTGTGCTTCTTTCACTCTGTCCTTTTCCACTTTATCGTGCTTCCTGCACACCTTTTTTGCACACTTGCACCTTCTTTACACTTTTCTGTGCCTCTTGCACATTTCTACTTCCTTTCACCGTGCTCTCTTGCACCTTCAGTTTCTTGCTGTGCTCTCTTGCACCTTCATTTGCCCTTTAATGTGCCTCTTGCACTTTCTGTATTTCTTTCATGTCTCTTGCACTCTCATTTTCAGGTTGCTTTCACCCTCTCTTGACTGTTCATACTCCTGTGTCCTGTCCCCTTTCCTCCATACTGTATGGGCATCCCTCGTGAGGCATGGGAAAAGAACCTCTTTTCCACCAGAAAGGCATTTCCCCTTTAAATTTACTGGCCCGCGACTTTGGGCTCATGGGCTCCCTTAACCCTGCCACACCTCAGTCCCTTTTTACGCATTGACGGGGACGGACTGCTCCACCAGCGCTCCTGGGTGAGACCTAGCCTCGTAATTCTATGCGCTGCCCCAGTATTTTATCTAATTTTTTCTCTTTCTATTGCAGACTTAGGAACACCGTCCATCGTGCCCTAGCTCTGTGCGCAGTGCCCGTAGGCCACGACAGGCTTTAGCAGGTGTCCGTCGTGCGAGGGTTTCTTACCGACAGCAGATCCCCACGTGCTCTGTCTCCGATTCCTTGGTGAGGACCACAGTTGGGATGGATGCTCTGTGTGAGACTCCCTCACGCCCAGGATGCTCGAGCACCTACTTGAGCATTGGAGGGAACTCTTCAATAGGACTCCTCCGCAGAACATCAAGGACTACGTCCGGAGGAAGACACAGAAGACCGGTGCAGTATTTTTTCCCAAAGCACCCCGCAGAGGCGACTCCTTCCCAGGGAAGTCCTCTGGCAGAAGGGGTAAGTCTGGCACTCGCACCAGTGCAGGGAGCACCGAAACTCGCAAAGTTCACGACTGGGGGTGATCTAAGGGCCCTCCTGGTCCTGCAGCCTAGGGGCCTGTGAACTCTACGACCACCGGGACCTGTCCCGAGGGGCGTCACCCTGATACTGGGTCCTTACCCGAGGGTGCGCTTTCAAGCAGATCCAGCGCTACCGGCCGGAAGGCAGAGGGCTTACTGCCTACCGGGTCTACACCTGAGGTGCAGGGCCGGGCAGAGCCGGTGCAGGCGAGCATGCAGGCCGAGCCTGGGAACACGCCAGATACAGGTGCATGTGTCCAAGGCACGGACAAAATGACAGTGTCTTGACACGATGGCTGCCACTTCCGAGGAACAAAGACAGGAAGCCTTGCAGGTGGGCGCGGAGGCCCATCAGCCCAGCGATCAACCAAGGAGAAGCTTGACTCCTAGGACAGACTGGGCGCCACTGACTCCTGTCACCTGGTCCACGTCTTACCCAACATCCCGGGAGATGGGTACAATATCCCCAATTGGCATATTCACCTCCTCCTCCCCCCGTGCAAGACCGCTCACAGCCAGCCTGTGAAGACAGGTTTTTTGACAAGTTCATGTTACTCATGCGCTCCCCTCAAATGGGCACAATCCTCAGGGGCATTATTAAAGACATGTTACCGCCGGTCACCCCGGCGCAGCCCACAGCAACATGCCTCCTCCTCTGGATGCACGGCGGCAGCAGCCCAGTACCGAGGCTCCAGCAACACCTGTGGGGTCCCAGACGCCCACCAGGGACCAGCAGGACACAGACTTGGAGGAACAGGATACAGCCTCCTCAGCGAAAGCCTTTCATGACGGGATTGCCGGATTGTCAGAATACCTGGGTATCCCCCAGCCACAAAAGGAGCTACCTGAAGCTGGAGTTCTGGCGGAGGTCCTGAGCATCAAGGCTGGGGCTCGGTCGGGCATCCCCCGCCCCTACGAAAGGATGTGGATGCTTTGGCCAAAAAGGGCTAGATCAAGCCCCACTACATACAACCTGTCAACCAAAAGCTTGATGCCAGGTTCAGACCAACTGAGGGGGACACCATACTACTCTCTACACACCCACAGCCCCTGCCATCTGTAATCACGGCTGCGTCCATGTATGCCAAACCCCAGGCTTCCTCGTCCAGTACCGCCACTAGAGCCCTCCTCAACAAGGAAGAAAAGACCCTCAATTCATATGGCAAGAAGGTCTATTTGAATGCTGGGCTCCACATCAGGCAGGCCAATGCGGACGCAATCCACGCTGCGGATAATCAAAGCCAGTGGAAGGAGATCAGACTTTCTGCCTGATATCCCAAAGGACAAGCAAAGCAAGCCTCATTCTCAAGGCAGGTCTTGCAGAGGTGAAAATCGTGGCCCAAGATATTATGGAGACCTCTGTGAGCCACATCGACACTGCTAATAGAGAAATCTGTCTGGCAACAGACATGAGGAGCACTGCCTAGTTAAAGGCCACTAGGTACAACCAAGATGTGCAGCACAGAATAATTAATTTTCCGTTTGAGGGGAGTGGGGGGAGATTTCTTCCATGCCTCAACTGATGAGGAGCTTGATAAAAAGAAGACAAACTCTCAGATGGCAAAGTCTCTGGCCATACTTACCAAAACGGAAACTAAACCGTTCACTCGGTCTCTGTCCCGCTGAGACAAGGGGTGCTCATTTGGCGGCTTCCGCAGGTTATAGGACCGCAAAGCCAGACAGCCGGACAGGTCTCCTAGTCAGCACAGGAGAAAGCACCACAAAACAGACGGCTCATAAGGGGTTCTTCCAGTTCCCCCCTCCTCTGCCTCAGCCTCTGACCAGAAGAAACAATGATGTTCTGCTTCAGGTCCACAGCACCCCAGTCGGGGGCAGGCTGGCCCTGCACAGTCAGGCTTGGCGGCCGAAGTACACGAGTGCCTGGGTCCTTTCAGTAATGTCCTGGGGCTTCCGGCTACCTCTTTCTTCTCCCCTGCGAGTTCCCCTCCACTTCCACAGATCTACACACCATCACTCGTAGCATGGATTTGCTCCCTTGTTGAGCGAATCGGTAGAGCAGGCCCCCCCCTTCCCTGAATCTTTTCCTGCTCTTGCAGAAGTTCAAGATGGTGACACCAGCGCTTATTGCCGAGACACTGTTGGGGGGGGTGGAGTTTAGGCTGGACTTGTTCCCTGGACCTGAAGAACACGTAGCTCCATGTTCCCATTGTGCAGCCTCACCGGCCCTTCCTCAGGTTCCGGGTCATGTGTCTGCACTTCCAGTACAGGGTTCTGCCCTTGGGGTTAAATTCAGCGCTGAGGCTGGCTAGTCAGGGGTACCTCTCCGGAGCAGGCATGAGACTCAGCGGACAGACTCATCTCAATCCTATTCAAACTGGGGTTTTTGATCAACTACCAGAAATCCCAGCTCACCTCTACTCAGACGCTGTCATTTCTGGGGCTGTTGTGGGACAGACAACAGCAGAAGGTTTTTCCCCACAAGGACAAGGTGACAGCGAACCGATCAGCACTCTCCCATTTCCACAGCAGATTGATCACCACAACCTGGTGGTATCAACACCTTCTAGGAGTGCTGACAGCATGTCTCCTGGCGATCCCGTACACCAGGCTCCACGTGAGGAGGCTCCAGCTACATTTCGTGGATTCCTGGGATCAGGAAGTGGGCCATCAGGGGCGTCCTGATCTCCCATCCACAACGCCTGGATCATGACTTCTGTTGGTGGCAACAGGAGGATAATCTTTTGGTGGGCAGACTCTTCCGTCCACCCCCCATAGAGTACTCCATTACCACAGATTCCTCACTGCACGGCTGGAGAGCCACCCTGGGAGCGCACTCTGTGCACGGTCTCTGGATCCCGACTGACTAGCAGAATCACATCAACTGGCTGGAGTTTATGGCTATACATTTGGCACTCTGGTCGTTTCAAACGACCTTCAAGGACAGGTTGTGTGCATCCAGACAGACAATACGACCTGCATGTTTTATATCAACAAATAGGGGGGGGGGGCAACAGATCCCTGCAACTCTGCGCATTGACCCTGGACATCTGGGAATGGGCTATCAGCCAGGGAGTGTGGCTCTCAGCGGTCCACCAACCGGGGTGTTCAGTCTGGAAGCGGCCAGGCTCAGCCAGCTTGCCGCCCGACAACTATGAATGGCAGTTGAACGGGAGAATCCTCCTGCAAGTGTTCAGCAGATGGGGGTCACCTGACAACAGACCTTTTTGCAAAACAGTTCACAATCAGACATGCCAGCAGTTCGCGTCCTGGGGAGGAAGGGTACACAAATCTCTAGGAGACACACTCCAGATATTCTGGGACGATATGTCGCTATATGCATACCCACCCACACCGCTCATGCACAAGGTAGTGGGCAAGATCAGGAATTCCACAAACCTCAGGATTATCCTTGTGGAGCCTTGCTGGCCGGCGTGCCCATGGTTCTTGAACCAGAGGCAGATGTCTCTTTAGCCAGAAATTCTACTCTCCCCTCCCCCTCCCCCCTCGGGAAGGGCCCTCTACTAGCGCAGCAGGGGGGTGCAGTGCTACGCCCCTCTCCAAAGAGGCTAACCCTAGCAGCCTGGTTCCTGATCAGCTAACTTTCCAGCACCTTCAGTTGGCCGGCGACAATCGGGAGATCATTCAAAATTCCAGGAGTGAGGCTACACGCAAGCAGTACAAAAGCAAATGGACAAGATTCTGCTTTTGGGCTAAGGAACATGCTGTGAACCCACTGACATGCACCCTCAACTTAGTCTTGTCATTTTCGGCCTATCTCGCCAGGTCTGGTGTCCAGGTTGATACCTGCAGAATGTACCTGGCTGCTATTGGTGCGTATAGGAACTCAGTCTCTCTCGTCTTCTCTTCAGCCAATCCTGTAGTAAAGAAGCACCTCATGGGACTGGCCAGGCTGTTCACCCTGGTCAAGCGCCCTCATACTGTTTGGGATCTGAATGTAGTCCTAGGCTCTATAAACCATTTAAAGCCATGGCAACAACAGACATTAAGTTGGTCACACTAAAGACAGCCCTTCTGGTACGGCTTACTTCAGCTCGGAGAGTAAGCAAGATCCAGGCGCTCGTGTCATGATTCCAGCAAAGGAGCACCGTTCCCACTCAGAAATACCAGGGAAGCAAGGAACTTCATATCAGTCGGTGGGTCAACCGTGGCTTCAAGCCTGGCACAAAAGGCATTTGTCTCATTCATAACATTGCACCCATAGGCTCACATAGCGCGTACATTGGTTTTTCCTACGCTCAACATGGCTGCCGCCAAGTCCATTGTAAACTCACAGCACATACACCTATTGCAGAGGGAGCTACTTAAGCCCTGCCTCTGCTGGAGTGCTCGCTTTGCGTCTTCTCCGCTGACAGCGGGTAATGCTACCAGCGATCTCCTGACAGAACCTGTCAAAGGAAAAAAGAAGTTAAGAGATATTAGTTTCCACAGAAAATCAACAGAATTCTATAGTTACTGGAAAGACTTAGTATTTCCGAAGTGTTTCTTCAGTCAGCTGTTTATTTCGTAGTCTCTGCATTTTCTGTCGGAGGTTCAGTCGCAGCCTTAGCATCTTCCTCACAGCAGTCTTCGTTCATGGTCGCAGTGCCTTCCTTCAGAAGTTATCCTCAGCAGTCTCTGAATCGCCGGAAGGTACTTAATCTATGGTTTTCCGAAAACCTGCAAAACAAAAGGTATTTTCGTTAATTAATGAACTTTGTGAATAAGAAAAGTTTTCCATATGTTGCTTACCTGAAGTCCCAGCAAGTTGTTTGCTTAGTTATTACCGCGCTCGTCTCTGAAGGCTGCAATTACTCAGTTAAGATGAACTCACGTTTATTAAAACGTTTCCTCAAACTGAGTATAGTCGCAGCCATACCGCAGCATCTAACCTTTTCTGAGAACCAAGAACCTGCAAAATAACATTTAGAAAGAGAGATCTCTCCAACATAGGTGCTCAGAATCTGAAGAACTATACATATTTTTTCACCAAAAGAAACCACCCAAGATAACTCTAAAAAGAGGCAAGGACATTATTCTGACGATCTTTTGAACACTGCAGCCTCTCAAGTTAAGTCTCTAACCAACGCGCCCCTGTAGAATGCAGGACGGAGAGCTCCACAAAACATAAGCACAGGTGAGGAGGGAGGGATTTATCAACGTGTCACTCCAATACAATTTTTTCCCGCCAGTAGACATCACAGTAGTTCTGTTGTTTTCACAGAACAAGAGCCCAGATAACAGATCCTCTAGCTTAGAAGGCATTACGCTCCTGCGGAGTCCCAGGTAAGCGTTAGTCGCCTCAGAGCCATACACTAGATTTCACAAGGACAAGGTTGTGCCTCGGACACACCCCAGATTTCATCTGAAGGTGGTTTCATTCTTCCATATCAACGATGAGATTGTGCTCCCCACATTCTTCCCGGAACCCAAGGAAGATGCAGAGAAAACACTCCACTGCCGCCTGGGTGTCAGGAGAGAGTTGAAATTCTATCTAGACAGAACGAAGGGCATCCGCAAGACGGACACACTGTTTGTAACATTCAGAGGCTCCAGGCCTGGGCAGCAGGCCTGCAAGGCTCCATGACTCATTGGATGACAGCAGCGATCCAGGAGGCATACAAGGTGCAACGTAAGGATATGGCGCAGGGAATGCACACTTATCCTTTAAGAGCGGAGGCGACTTTCGAGTGCCACGTTCACTGGCAGGTGATCAGCAGGGTGACATAGGCCACACCTTTTTGGCTTTTTGCAAGCACTACTGCTTGGGTGCCTGTGCCAAGGCTGATGCATCATTCGGCAAAGCACTGCTCTGTAATCTATTTGCCTAGAAGGTCAGGCTCTCATCCCCAGAGCGTTGTAACCACCCATACAGGATGGAGGAAAGGGGAGCGGGACGTAGGAGTAATTGAGTGTTACTCACCGGAGTGACTAACGTACTCCTAGTCCATAGTTCACCTTCCTCCATACGTCCCACCATCCATCTCCCTATAAAACCAGTGAGTTTGTAGGACCCTAATAAAGCCGACTCGTCGAAAAGGGACTGTCGTGCCGGTAGGCAGGGTTAAGGGAGCCCGTGGATTTAAAGGGGAATTTTATTTTTCTGGTAGAAAAGAGGTTCCGTTCCCGTCCCTTGGGAGGGATGCCCATACAGGATGGAGGAAAGGGGATTATAGACTAGGGGTACATTAGTCACTCCGGTGAGTAACACTTAATTTTTCCTTCTCACTGTCTCTTTGCTGTCTCTCTCCGTTTCGGGTCACTTGCACCCCTCGCCTTACTTTCAGGTCTCTCACAGCCACTCATGGATGTTTCTGCGCTACCAGCACACTTTGCTAACCTTCACTAGTTCGCGCCTCTAGCACACCTGGTCTGTTCTGCTTTTGCTCTTGGTAGGTCACTCTGTACCCCTAACATACTGGCATACAAGCATGGGACTTGATAGTATTCCCTGTGGTCTAGATTAGTGGAAGGTGAATGGGTACTTCCCTCATTTCTTTGTCTTATTTGATATTTTTATTTGTATTTGTATTTTGTATTTGTTTATTATTTTATTGCGCAGCAAACCCAAGGGTAACTGGGTGCTTGAAAACCTAGGAGTTACATACATATTAAAAGACATAGAAATTACATATAAGGCCATTTACAGTGGACGATAAGTAAGAGACCATGGTTACGGGTGGTCCTAGAACAAGAGGCAATTATACAGTGGCAAAATGGGAGGACCCTGGTTACAGCTGGGTCAGGCAACCAAATTTAATAGAGCAAGTGACATAACTAAGGGACGAATAGGCAGCAATGCATCTAGTGGTGAGTTGGGAGTGCTGTGTGGTAGGAGCATCTTAGTGCGTGGTCTTGTTACTGAGCCAATTGTTTATTTTCTGGCTTTGAAAGTGAGGAAGGAGGGTTCTTGTCTGAGTCGGATGGGAATGGAGTTCCATTGTGTGGCAGCTTGGACTGGGAAGCTGGCTCCTCCCGCTGACTTAAGGTTGTACCTTGGTACCACGAGTCTAAGAGTGGGTCGATCTGGTGGTGTATGAGTGCTGGTGAATGCGTATTTTGTCAGACAGGTATTTAAGGGCTGTGTTCGTGAGGCATTTGTGTGTAATAGCCAAGGTATGTAATGTGATTCACTCACATATAGGCAACCAATTGGCATTGTGTCTAAAAGAGGAGATTCGGCTGGATTTGTGTAGACTGAGTGCAGCTCTCAGAGAATTCTTCTGGAGGACCTGGAGTCTGTTTAAGTTGTGTTCGTAGGAGCCTAAGAAAAGTGTGTTACAATAGTCTAATTTAGACAAAGCCAGAGCTTTGGCTAGAATTAGGCAGCTGTTAGTCGAAAGGTATGATTTACAACTGAAAATCAGTTTATTAGTGTATGCTGTGGATGTCGCTAGGCTGCTAACTTGTTTTTTTAGGCTCAGTGTGGCGTCTAAATAGACACCCAATGTTTTTATTTCTTTGGGGTGCCCACGATCATTGGCTCTTTCTTATCATTAAGACATAAACTATTGGTAGCCATCCAAGATTGGGTTTCAAGATAAACGTTATTCAGTAGTTTGAAGTCATGGTCATAACAGCTGGTGAGGGGGATGAGTACTTGGGTGTCATCCGCGTAGTTGGTGTAGCTGACACCCAAATTGTCCAAGCGATTGAATAGCAACTTTGTAAAAATATTGTAGAGCGTGGGAGACGCGCATGAACCTTGCAGAACTCCACAGTGAATAGGCTTCGAGTCTGCTGAGGCTGTAGGAGAGAAGACTCTGGTGGTCCGATTATTTAGAAAGGAGTTGACCCACTCGGCTGCATTCGAGGAAAATGCTACTGCTGAAGTGAGGTGCTCTGTAAGAATTTGGTGGTCAACGAGGTCGAAGGCTGCCGATAAGTCTAGGAGTAGGATTGCCAGATTACCTTTGTCCTTCGCCTCGTCCATTTGAATCTTTAGATCGAGAAGATCTGTCTCTGTGTCATGTCTGGCCCTAAAGCCGATTGTCTGAGGCAGAGAAGTTTGTTATC
Source organism: Ambystoma mexicanum (assembly GCF_040938575.1). Classification (NCBI taxonomy): domain Eukaryota; kingdom Metazoa; phylum Chordata; class Amphibia; order Caudata; family Ambystomatidae; genus Ambystoma; species Ambystoma mexicanum. Next base: position 858,076,855 of record NC_090931.1, on the reverse strand, counting down.
CTAAGTGTTTCTGAATTTGCACATAGGCCAGACGGTCCAGGATTTTTAGAAGGAATGGGACTGTGGTGATGGGCCTGTAATTTGTGGGGATGTTTGGAATGACGTTTTTTATTTATTTATTTTTATTTTTAAAACGAGGGCATCACCCAAGCTTCCTTGAGGTTGTTTGTTTGGTTCGGTTGTTTCTCCCCTAGTTTCCCATAATATCCTTTCTTGTCCTCTCTTGGATTCGTGTTAATGAGGCCTGGATCAGGGATGATAGAACCAACATATCCCTTAACAGCTTTGGGGACTACTACTTCCTCACTTATCGTCCTGTTGGGACACTGCGTCTTGCCTTTGGACGCTCTCCCCAAGGACCCCCTGCACAGGCGATCCTCACTCGCTTTTCCGCCCCCACGGTTGGGATCCAAGAATGATGCCCCTCCACTGGCCACATGAGCAACAGATCCCTGGTGACTACTTGTGAGAACACCCTCAGGTTTTTCACACCCTGGAGAAAGTACTCCAGCAAAGGGCCGAGCAATACATCAGAAACCTGAGTTGCTGAATAATGGATATCATGGTTCACTGCCTCAAAGGTTAACGGGTCGAGTAATGTAAGTGCCAAAATACTGCTGGCATCTGCTGTTGTACGCTGGTAGTCCAATATTGTCACTAAAATGGAATTGGGTCTAGGACCAGTGCAAACAACAGCTTGAATTTGGTGGATAGTATTGTTAAAGGCCACACAATTGGGGGGTGGAGGGTTACCATGGTTTACAAAAAACATGACTGGGGCAAGAAGAAATGAAATTGGTTGAAAGTAGAAACATTTAGGTCCAATGAATATTTTTATAGAGCTGAGAGCCTGCAGATTTAAACCCATCTGGAACAATTCCAGAAGCAAGGGAAGGAGCCGCCAAACGAATGGGAATAAGATGGCAAAAGGCAAAGCTTAAGAATTTCAAAGGGACTGGAATTTGACAGAGAACCACATTTTGGATGTTTAATTTGAGATAGTTTTGGGAATAATAGGAGAAAAATGTTCAAGTAGCATAATCAGTAGGGGAGAAAACAGATTAGCTGGACGTTGGGCTTGAAGTGTGCATATTTGCGCAGATGAAAAACATGTTTCTCTTCCTTGTAGTAACTGAGCACATTGCAGTCTTGTGTAGAGGTACAGGTAGACCTTAAATTGCAGCTCACATCGGGGTAAAATGAGCGTGGAACACCCAGCAGTAGGTCTCCTTAGATACCCTTGAGACACAAGTACCACTAGACCTCTGTTGGGCATTGAACACTACTTTGCTCGAAACATTCCATATTACATCTCACCAGCACATGTCACAAACCAACATCACTCATGCAGGACATGACACAACTTGTTTCATAGGCAGATGCTTCCCGGGGCGCTGATGCTCCAGAAGCTGTGTTAGATACAATGTTGCCAATTCAAAATTGAAGAGAACAAGGCCTCATCGTGATGTTCCATTGTTAGGCAGAAACCTGTGCAGTTCCCTCTGGGACCACTGCAAACGATTTAGGACTACAGGTGTTTGGCAGTAAACCCACTTGGTAGCAGTCTGTACCACACAGATTCACTTGGTAGCTGTGGCTGAGCAGTCAAACTTCCCTCAAGAAGAGTTAAGCAGTACAGAGTATTCACAATAGGTCAAGAGAACACAATAGAACAAGTAAACACTGACCAGGGCTTGGTGTAAAAGAGATATAATTATTTATTTAAAACCACATCTAGAAAAACACAGGCACTAATAGTAAGCAATTCAAAAACACGGTCACTAAAAGATATACACTCCCATGAAAGAATATTTAGACATGTCTTAAGTAAAGCCCCACTTATTTTCAGACAGCGGTGAGCGCTTAACACAGATGGCACTCTAATAATTCGTTTTAAAAGGGAGAGAAAAGCAGAGAATAAATTGAAACCGATCCCAACACGTTTTCACGAACACAACAAGGGAGGAAGGCAAAGTAACACGAGGAATTCAGAGTCAGTAGGCCGGATCCGCTTAAGAGGATCCAAACGAAATGTGTCCAAGGTCACACGGTTGCAGTGCACAAAAGTCTTGTAACGGTTCAAAAAGGAGTTGGATCAAAGAGAGGGACCAGTTAGAGGGTCAAGGCGGCCAGCCCAGTCCAGAAGGTTAAAGGGTTATTACCTTGTAGCAATCTTTAGAAAGGGAGGCCTGGCGGACAGGGTACCTTAAAGTGGTGAGAACAGTCCAGCGGGGGCAGTTGTTCCTGGCAGTGGATGCAAGTCGGTGTTTCGTCCGGGGGAAGAGGATCCCGTCGGGGAGGAAGACAGGAGTCTGTTGCACTGCCAGGGAAGAAACCAGCCGCAGAGTTTCTCAGGTACAAGGAGCGGTCCGTTAATTCGCGGTTCAGTGGTGAGTGGCTATCCGGCTGCCGGGGTGCTTGGCACGGGCAGTTCGACCACAAAGCGGTCTGGGGTGCGAAGAAAGAAGGTAAACTGGTTGTGCCCACCAGTCAGGGGAAGAAGCCTCTCCAGCTGGGAGATCTTCTCTGTCGTCGGGAAGTGGTGAGTCTGTTCCGCAGGGCTCCACCGGTGGTTTCATTGTGGTAGGTCGGCTCAGCTTCTCACTCGTCGGATTCTCAGGGGTCCTGTGGCGACTTCTGAAGTTCCAGTCCCCAAAGCCCTGCTTTTATGCAGCATACCCCCATTCACTCTGCCTATCTGTCAATCAAACATGCTAAGTGGGGAGCCGGCCGGCTCACCACGTGGGCCAATCACACAAGAGTGCGACTTGAGTTACCAAGGTAACTCAGTCCAGGGTGCCTAAACCCCGTCCCACACCCCCTGTGGTACCCAGACAGAGTGGCACCACTTTTGGAGGCTTCTGTGGAGTAGCCCGCCAAAAAGTGGAACAAAGGGCTCGACTTGGGTTGGAGTCACAGAAGAGAACACAAACGCCATTTTAGAATCGAGTCTTGGCAAAAAATACCAACCGGCGAATTAATATTAAATAAACCAGCGGTATGTTCGAGGCTATGAGAATTAAATAATTAAAGTTGGTAGCCTCGAACAATGGGAAAATCCCATGGGGAAATATTCGCGGTCGAATATAAAAAGTAGTTTCCACTGCCACCAGCCAAAACTCGATCAGGCGGGACGCAGACGTGCCCCCTCGACTAACAGACCCCGGGGCAATCAAATTGCCCCGACCAGTACGTCCACAATATGATGGTTTGTACTGGTTTCTGTTAATAATTTGGGACTAGTAAAGCCAATGGTGACTTTGCATGCCCTGGGAGAAAGTAGTCAGTCCCAGGGTATGGAGTCTATGGTGGGGTGTCACTATGACACCCCTGTGTTACGGCACAGAGGGTGCTGTGTAACACACATAGTAAAAACACATGAGACCCTATGGAGTAAAGGACCCCATAGCCCATAAAACACATTAACAGTCAAAGGAACACCATAAATCATGTCCAAGAGTGGGAGAAAGAGTCTCACTCTTGGCAGGAGAAAAAAACAAACTCCAGAAATCCAGCAAAGCTGCAGGGGGACTCACTAGGTTAGGAAATTCAGCCTAAAGAGAGAATTCTCCCTAACACCCATGATCCACCAAAGCCTGCTCTAGACGGTGTTGCTAGTACGAGATTTGCTGTCCTCTGGTTGAACGATGAGTACAACTCTTGCCAGACCATTATTTCATGGCAGCAGATTTGTTGACCACAGATACAAAGTAGAATTTTAACTACAAACCAACATTTTCTGTACATTCAGGTGGATTTCTCTGCACATTAAGCAGGAGTGAAAGGACTTACCCATAGCTTTTCCAGCAACCAGTCCAAACGCTGGGGAAGATGGAGGCCTTTGTCCTTCCCAGACAGTGCAGGGCAGTGACTGGGAGAAGTCTGTGTCAACATGGTGGACCTCATAAAGGCTTACCTCTTAAATGTAAGGTGCGTCTGGTGAACATTGGGAAAACTGCCAATCCTATCCTTGACCCAATTACCAATTGCAAGTGCAGACACTCACAAAGAGCCCAATAAAGGGGGTTGGAACAAAGACCTATATGAAACAGAAACCCCAGTCACAGTTGGTGTTGCAGTTGCAGAAGGCTCACGTTTGACATCTGGAGTTTGGGGCCATTGGAGCATGTGGCTTGAAAAGTGAAGGAGGTTGCTGAGGTGACTGCAGTGTAGATGATGATGAGGAGGTGGTAACCACAGGAGGTGGTAGGAATAGATAACCTATAGATGGAAGGAGGATGTAGCGATGCCAGGAGGAGTAGGATATTCAGAGCAGGAGAAAATGGTAGCATCAAGAGATGAGGAAAGGTGGTAATATCAAGAGGGGAGGAGGAGGTGTTCATGTCAGAAGGTGGAAGTGGAAAGTGAAAACCTATCGGCAGTAAGGATGAGGAACTGACACTAGGAATGAACAGGAGGAAGAATGACCGTTGCCAGAAGGTGAACGTAAGTAGCTACTGACCAGCAGCAGTAGCCAGTTTAGGAAGGTTCCGGTATGGTAGGTCAGTCCCGGACAGTAAGAAGGAGCAAGAGTTTGCCAGCGAGGATGCAATTGAATCAGAAAGGGAAAGGAGCAGAAGAGACCCTTGACAGGACAGGCCTTAAAGTATACCTTTGCACCTCTTCATGTAGACTACTCACACTGAGTGGATTTACATGCAATAGTTAGTCTTGGTGTGCAGGACCCCCAAAATCCCACAACTAGTCCATCATCGGAAGAAAAGTTTGGGAACCTCAGTCTGCAACGCTCGGAGCAGAAAATGGTGAGGGAACTGGAAAAGACATTCAAGAGGCTGGAAAGGCTGAAGAGCCTGTAGTGACCGATGAGCATATTGTGGGGCATCCCAGAGACGATGAGGCGCAGTTAAGACTGCGAAGAACCATCATGACACATTTTCTTTTAAGCTGGCTCGCCTTGTACTGATTTCCCAAACTAAAGGTATGAACTTGAACATGTCGTCTTGGCGTGCTCCTTAGTCCCAGCCTAGCTGTGAACTAGGGGTGTCACGGTATTAGTTTTATGACGGTACAATAACGTTCTTGCCAAATGACGGTATATCATGGTTATTGCGGTATAGCAGGTGGAGTTAACTAATCTTAACAAATGTTTTCTAAAAGGTCATAAATTGTCAGATTTATCATCACAAACAAAACCAGGCAGCCAGGGCCAGAATTGGGCTTTTCAACATACTTTTCACTGAAATGCCACCCCTTGCTTCCACCAAACACAAACGCACGTCTGGGGGGGAGGAGGAGGAGGAGGAGGAGGAGGAGGAGGAGTGGGGGGCCCTGCTGCGACTGGAAAAGCAAACTGAATAGCTTTTCTTAAGTGGTCATTTAAGCCTTTATCTCCCCCACTGGCTACTGGTGAAGATGAACATGTTGCCATCTTGATAACCTGCATGCCACAGGTCACACGCACTCTCTCTTTACGTTACAGCCTTTAGTTTACTTCCGGGCCAAAAGGTGTTCAGTAATCGTGGACATGTTACCCTTTGGTATGGCTGCAGGGAATACCCACAGAGATGAGTACATTTCGCAGTGTGATTATTATATGTAAATTCAATGATCGAACCAGGGAAATCCCCCATTGTCATGTGTTTAGAAAACATTATCCATTATAAATATATAAACCCCAAAGCCGCCAACCCAAAGTCCCGGGAGGATAGCTCAGCAGCAACGTGCGCGCCTTGAAAGCAAGACGACACGAAGCAACACAGGTTCTATCCCTGGGTCCGCGCTTAGAAACCTCTGGGTGTTTAAGCGCGTTATAAATACGCAACTAAGACAAAAACAATTATGCAACTAAATAAACAAAAACTATGTCTTTAACAGGGCCTCGATGCCCGCGGGCTGTGTGAGCGCTTTAAAAAAAAAAAAACCTTTTCCTTCTTAGCACTGTATTTATTCTTCTTATTGCTAACATATTGATTTTGTGTCAGGGACATGTGGTTTATGGAATGGCATTAAAAACTGCTCAAACTGAAACTACTTGGCAGACAGCAGATCCCACAGTGCAAGACCAATACTGCGCAGCACTTGCTTACTGCAGCCTTTCCAAATCAGATTGAAAAGCACACTTAACGGTATGAACGGTATACCGGTATAAACAATGTGACGGTTATTATTGTTCAATGAATTGGTTGACAGTAACTTTAGCGGTATACCGTAATACTGTTACATCCCTACTGTGAACCATTGAAGAATGGTAACATATGCAACACAGTATACAATGGACCTTCTATTAGGACACAACTTGACACTATTGGTACTTTTTCCGCTTCCTGGACAAAACCTGGAGAATAAAAACTAAGTTGACTAGTAGGATTGGTCTCTTGTGCAGTCCAGTAGGCGGCAGCGGGTGGTCAACTCTGAGGTCAACAGCAGCTCCTACTGCTCTGGGCTCTTGCTGTCCACCGAGCTGAACTAATCTGGTGTCCATTTCCTGTACATGAAGCATGACACTCGCATATACAATACAGCTGTCCGGTGGCTGCCAAGCATAGCACAGTGCACCTGAAGTCCCCTCTGCTTGGCCAGAAGCTCTTGTATCCATCTACTAACCGACGATCGCACACCTTCTCCCTTGCCTGGAGAGCACGCAGTAGTGTCATCTCTCTCAGCATGCCCCTACGTACACCAAGGCAACATGCAGTCAGCCTGCATGTACAATCTCCTCTACCTTCCTTGCCTCTTTAGACAACTGCCCTGCTATCATTGACACGTTTTTAAATCCCAGTATGCTCCCTAAAATAACTAACATTCTTCTACCTGCATAGCTCCTCAGCTCTTTGGACGCACTCTCTTTTCTCCACTGCATCTTTGCTTATGTCACCAAAGATCATCGACTTACGGTTCGAGGTCAGATCCTAAATTCCCCTACCACTTTTGCAACATCTCTTTCCTGGTATCCATTGTCCCACATTTCAAACTTCTCTAGTATAATCATGCTTGCTTATAGGTGCTGCATTACTAGGAACATATAAATCGCCTAAAAAGGTATTATTATTGATCAGGAAATGTAATACCATGCCCATGTGGGTGCACACAGATTTGGTAAGTAGCTGATGTGATACATTTTCAAAGGAAGACGATGAGTATGTATTAATGCTTTTAAAGCTGTGTTAAATATCAAAGCAAACCACCCCTTTTTGGACGCCCATCTACATGCAATATTGGATAACCTCCAGGTACCACTTGATCAAAACAAATGGGGGATGCCTTCCAAAAACAAGTTTCACTCTAAATTAATATACCAAAATGAGCCCCATAAATTAAACCAGAAATATCTGCAGTACAAGATAGTGGCACACTGATGACAAATCAACAGGGCAGCTCTGATATAGCACATTTTCAATCGAACATGACAGAGAGAGATGGGGGGGGGGACTGGCACAAATGAAATTGGCAACATTTCTTCTTGCACACTTGCTTGAGCTATTTAAAAGTGGCCTTCTAGAATAAACCTACTGACTAGGCTACAGATGGTGTTATACATTGCCAATTGTCAGTGAAACACAATAAAAACAAAGTAGTACCTGGAATATTATGCATCAGACTCCAGCCCAGCTGGCAGAAAGGGTGCTATGGACAACAAATAAGAGTCACTACAGTGAGTAACTTCTCTTATTTCAAGATAGCTTCTGCTGTGAATGCACTTTTCCTATCTCATGGTTGGAGCAGGGTACTTAAACTGCCAGCGACTTGATGGACGTGCACCACAACCTTTCTCTCCTTTATGATTTTTGCTTGACTCCTCACTTCTGGTATTCTTGTCTACTGGTCTCTGAATCTAGTCAGATGACATTCATGGCCCTTTTTTCTGGCTCTTGCCTTCTCCCTGTTGCCAATCCGTCTCTAAGTGCTCAAATTCTCTGGTTACGTTCGAGGGTGGCCCTCCAACATTGAGGGAAGGGCCCTCCTTTTGTCCTGGGCAAGGAGGAAGAAGAGACACTACTGGGCGCCAAGCCCAGCTTTTTTTTAACACTTCGTAAGTGAAGACTCTCAAAAGTAAAATTCAGTTGTGTATTTTGCTGCAGTATTGTCCTGGCATTAGATGGCTTTGGGTAAGACAATGTGTCTGGAACTTATTTCCTTGACAAGGGATTGTAGCCAAACTCTAGCTGTTATGTGCAATAGCACAGCGTATGTAAGCAAAGAAACTATTTAAAACACTCTTCAACTGACAAAGGCCAGTATGGTTTTCGGTGATCCAATATAAGCCTAGACTAAGCATGATCCCTAGTGACACAATAGGTGGACATATTTGTTTTTTCTGCTGTTACTTTGTGTGAAACTTCATGTGCTTTTATCTGACAGTTGGGCTTCTTCTCTTGTGCAGGGCGATCTATTAGCTGTGAAAGAGCTCCTGAAAAGCGGTAAGGACCCCAACGTTAAGGATCATGCAGGATGGACTCCTCTGGTAGGTGGTATGACAACTATGCATTCTAAGACCAGCTGCACACACTCGAACCATCCTTAGTTCATTTCTGGTATTTGCTTATTATGGTCGTAAGTTTGCTTGGGGGGTGGGTGGCCAGAGGATCACATTCTCAGCTGCAACTGTTCGAACATAAATGATACTTACCTTTTCCTGTAACATTTACTTGCAATGTTGCAGATACCCCGAAGACATAATGAGCAAATAACAGTTTGCATTTGGCAACCCAAACTAGTGTCAAGTTGGTTTTGGTTGGTTTGCTCAATGCCATTTCCAAAATAGTCAAAGAAATTTAGAAATCCTGTTCTTTTTTCGATGATATGTGGTTAATCCACAATCTGATTTTGGTAACAGTAATTTTGGTGCATTCACTGTCTTGTATATAATATATTTCTAGCTGCATACACTGGCTGCTTTGTATAAATGACCACAGATCTTTATTTCTTACCAATATGTTTGTGTAAAAGGGTTTTGGATCACTATCTATGTACATAATACTCACTGGGCTGATGCTCATTTCCTTTTTTCACAACACGTACCCGAACCTCATGTTAAATTGTTGGTAAAAATGAACCACATATACTGGGGCAGCCCCAAAATTTGGATTTGAGAATAAAATGATCGACATTGGTCATTCTGGTGGGTTCTGAGGACCTTCCCGCTTCTGATTTCCAATGCTGAAATTGAGGAACCACTTGAGTTAGAACTTTAGAAGAGGAGAGTTTGAGAAAGGAATGTATCTTCATCCTTAAATATTTATTTATATATATATATATTTCTGAGGCTTGTGGAATCTGCTTAGATTCACATGCTGTGCATAGGCCGATATCTAGTGGAAGCTGCGGAGTATTACAGTTTGTTTTTTGAAAATTGGGCGTCGACACAGGGCGTGCCAGTAATACTATCCCTAGTGCGACGTCCACTGTACCCATGATCCCTCACGTGTCTAGGACCCTTAGATTGTTTTTTTCCGCCATGCTGGTCGGAAGCACTGAGCGGAGTTCCCTGACTTAGTCAGATTTTGCTAATATTGTTATATATTTCCCCGTTTATTCCACCTCTACGTCGAGTCTCCGAACATCGACACTCGACGCCGGATCGGAGAAAATTCAATCGTCGGACTACAGCGACGGATTTGGGCCTCGGACGGCCTCTGGTCTCGGACCGGGCCTCGGAAGTCCTCTGGACTCAGCCCTGCAAGTAGGGAGAGTGGGGGGTGGCACATATCCTACACTCTGTTTAATATAGGTACATTACTTATATTCCTACACTCCCAGCCCGCTGCCATAGGGTGCGTATGGAGGGTACCCCCTTTCAATTTTGCCCCAAGTGCAAACGCAAGTATCCTTGGGTTGACAGACACGCCACGTGTAACCTCTGCTTGCCGAGGGACCACCCCGAGGCGAATTGCAGAGCGTGCAGTGTGTTTAAACCGAAGACCCTTAAGGACCGTTCGACAAAGCGTTGTCGCCTGGCGTGGTGGGCCCAAGAGGCCATGGCCGCGGAGGGTGCCTTCAGCGATGGCAGCGACGCCGTACTTTCAGACGGCGAGGGCAATGTGGTGTCGATGGACTGCCAAGCGCAAGTCCCCGACCTCGGAAGGTTGTCCGGCAGGGCAGCTATGGGGAAGACCCCCAGCGACATGAGCGCTACCCACACCACTTCCAGCAAACAGAAGTCCAACCGAGACTCGACGCACACGTCGAGTTCTCGGCAAGAGGCACGTAGAGAACGGTCCACCGAGTCGGTGTCCTCTGGGCGTTCGCGTTCGAGATCGCCTCATGACACCAAGCAACCCTCCACTGTTGCTAAAAGTGGCTCGCTCCCCTTAGTGACTGAGGTTCGGTCGTCGGAGGACGACACCGACCTCTACCCCCAAGCCGCACTCCAGGAGTCGGCGTCGGCAGGCAGCGGCAAGGCTGCTACCGAATCCCTTACACTCTCCAGAGACGGGGACTCTACCCCTGAATTTCGACGCCAGGCATCGAAAAGCTCTGATAGGGCCCAAAAGTCGGGGAAGGCCTCTTCCACCCACGGGGAGGGGGGAAAACAACGAAGTAAGCAGTCCCAGCCTACTTCCTCTCCTAAACTACATTCTACTCCACCTAAACAGACGGACAAGTCTCAAACCCCTGTCCTTAAGGCCCCCGTTCAGGCCAGTAGGTCTAGCCAGGACAAATCTCAATCTGTTGTCCCTAAGACCCCTGTTCAAACCGGTAGGTCTAGTCAGGATAAAACAGAGAAAGCACTCAGGAAAGAGTTATTCCCAGTTCATAGGAATGGTCGAGTGAGGACATAGAGTAATGTCAAGGATGTCATCATTGGCAGATTTCTATGCCAAGAACCTGTAACACTTTCTCTCTTATACACCAGAAGGGGCAACTCCCTCAGGCTCAAAGGATCCAATACCCCCAAGTAGGAAGTCCCGGGGTGAAGCACCAACTCTAGCTTCAAACCCCTTCTATATACAGCCCTATTCTCAATACCAGGAAGATCCATCCTTTGTTGAGGATCCAGACGTGGGCATGTTCGAAGAACAAACTGGGACAGGCTATTACGGGGATGAGGACCAAGAGGAGGAGGAGGAGGAAGAGGACGACCCAGAAACACACAGGGTAGATTCCCCAGTAGAGAAAGAGCCCGTGGTTACCGACTCCCCAGTCGACAACCAACCTCTCCTGAATGAGGTCCTGTCCAGAGCGGCACAGCACTTCCACATTGACACCCAAGGTGCTCAGGATGAGAGGGACTTTGCAGAGGAACTGGTGGGAGAGAGGAGACCTGTTGCTCAGGCCATCCCTATCCTTAAGTCAATACAAAGGAGGATAGACCCTTCCCTTGTTAACCCCAATCTCACTAGGGCAGTAAACACCATAATTGAAAAGCTTTTCAGGGCAGCCCAATCTGACCCACTATACATAAGGGGACATCTCAAACTAGACTCCCTGGTTGTTACAAACACCCGTAAGAGGGCGGGAACACCCTTGTCATCGTCCGAAGCTCCCCCCGACAAGGACAGCAAGAAGATTTATGGCTTGGGCAGGAAAGTAGCCTCCACTTCCGCCTACCAGGCAAGGATTGCAAACTCCACCACCCTGCTGGCTAGTTACAACTGCCATCAATGGGAAGAAGTCGCGGCTCTCATAGACTCCGCCCCAAAACCCTTAAAAAGCCAATTGGCACGAGTTTCGGCCGAGGGGAGAGCCGTATCATGTTGCATTTTAAAATCAACCTTCGATGCCGCGGATAACGCCGGCCGATGAATTGCTGAAAGCACGGTCATCAAGAGGCATGCTTGGCTGCAGCAGTCTGGTTTCAAGGCCGAGACCCAAGCATCATTGATAAGCCGGTGGAGCCGGATCTATTGTTTGGAAAGGCGGTCGAGGACGCACTAAAGAATGCCAAGGACGAGTACGAGACATTCAAGTCCCTAGGGCAACTAACCAACCAAACCCCCTAACCAGAGAGGGAATGGCAATTTTCGTCGCAGACAAAACTCCCAAAGAGGCTCGAACTATTCCCAAGGCCTGGGTACTACATGGAACACTATCCAGCAGTCTACCCAGAATTATGGCAGGGGTAACAAAAGAGGTCGTGGTAGGGGTAGAGGCAGTCCCAATAAAGGAGGGGGCACGCCTCCACCAAAACAGTGACGCTCCGTTCAGGGTCCCTTCTCACGCATCCCCAGTAGGGGGACGCATTTCCATCTTCACCCAAGCTTGGGAAGGGATCACATCAGACAGATGGATGCTGTCCACAGTGTCTGCAGGATACTGCATAGAACTCCTAGAGCGTCCCCGAAACCACCCTCCACGACAAAGAATACACTCCTTAGACCACCAGAAGATCCTACTTGAAGAGATCGAAATTCTTCTCGCAAAGGACGCGATAGAACTCGTCCCGGGACACCAGGTAAACAAGGGTATTTTTTCAACTTACTTCCTTGTGCCAAAAAAAATTTGACAATGCGCCCAGTATTGGACTTACGGCCTGCAAACAAGTATGTCAAGCCCCAAAAATTTTGCATGACTACTCCCCAAGAGGTAATTCCCCTCCTAAAAAAGGGGGATTACATGGCAACATTGGATATGAAAGATGCCTATTTTCATATTTCCATGTTCCCAGCGGACAGAAAATATCTGCGCTTCAAGGTGGACAGTCAGCACTACCAGTTCAAGGTACTGCCCTTCGGGATAGCCTCGGCTCCAAGGGTATTCACCAAAGTACTGGCGGTGGCGGCGGCACACCTACGCAGGGAGGCAATCCCAGTGTACCCTTATCTGGACGACTGGCTCCTCACGGGGGAGACCCCAGTAATTTGCAGGACAAACATTCAAAGAACTATCAACCTCCTCTTCGAATTGGGCTTCTCCATAAACGAGAAAAAATCAGGTCTGGTGCCCAGCACCTCCAAGCAGTTCCTAGGAGCTGTTCTAAATACTCAAGAGGGGTTGGCTTTTCCTTCAGAGGAAAGAATTCGGAATATACTACTGCAAATTCCACAATATCAAACCGGTCGCCAGATAACAGTACGCAAAGCAATGCGTTTGCTGGGCATGATGGCGTTATGTATTTACCTGGTCCCCCACGCGCGCCTACACATGCGTCCCATGCAAGAATGGTTGGCGAAACTGTGGTCTCGGGCAAGTGGTCAGTGAGACGATCTAGTGGTTGTTTCGCCAACACTTGTACAAAGCCTCCACTGGTGGACAAGAGACAATCTATCCAAGGAGGAAACCCCTTTTATGATCCCGAGATACAGGCGGTAGTCACGACGGACGCATGCCTGACAGGATGGGGAGCTCACCATCTCCACCACACAGCTCAGGGTCTCTGGTCTCACACAGTGGCCAAGAATCACATCAACCTGCTAGAGCTTCTGGCAGTTTTCAGAGCACTTCAAGCGTTCGAGCCCCACCTATTGCACCTGTCGGTGCAGATCCGGACGGACAGCACGACAGCCATGTTCTACCTGAAGAAGCAAGGAGGGACTCGTTCGCCAAATCTGTCCAGACTTGCCCAGAAAATTTGGATATGGGCACTCGGACGGAACATCTTTCTGTCATCTCAACATGTTCCAGGGGATCTCAATTCTCTAGCGGACGCTTTGAGCAGAGATCCCCTTCCGGAGGTACACGGATGGTGTCTACACAGAGATATCGTAGAAGATCTCTTCTCTCAGTGGGGTTTCCCCACTATAGACCTATTCGCCACAAGCGAAAACACAGTGCCCAGGATTCGCATCCAGGTTTCCCCAACCAGACTCCCTGGGGAACGCCCTGTGGATGAACTGGTCAGGGATGTTTGCGTACGCTTTTCCACCAACTCCTCTCATCAGGAAGGTGGTGAACAAGATGAACAGAGTCGATGACGCTCGTCCTAGTTGCTCCCATGTGGGCGAGACAACCGTGGTTTCCACACCTACGCAGACTCTCGGTGTGCGATCCCATCAAACTCCCGGGCTGGTACAACGTTTTGTCTCCGCACCAAGGTCAGAAGGTGCATCCTGAACCCAACTCCATGAACCTAGCAGCATGGCTCCTGAGGTCATAGAGTTTGGACATCTCAATTTACCACAGAGGTGTATGGACATCCTAAAAGAGTCTAGGAAACCGAACACGAGGCATTGCTACTTCGACAAATGGAAGAGATTTGTTATCTGGTGCCAGTATAAACAAATCAACCCAGTTGATTGCACTCATTCCACAATCGTGACATACATGTTCCACCTGCTGGACGCAGGGTTGGTTTTCAACTCACTAAAGGTACACCTGGCAGCACTGTCAGCGTACACCACCTCACATAGCAAGGTGTCGTGGTGGAAGGTACCCGTGGTTAAAGCCTTCATGGAGGGAGTAAAGAGACTTCATTCTCCTATATCTAACCCACCACCAGGATGGGACCTGAACGTGGTGCTATCTAAACTCATGGGCCCCCCATTCCAGCCCAATCATAAGACAAGTCTCAAACACCTGACCTATAAGACTGCCTTCTTAGTAGCCATTACATCCATAAGCAGGGTCAGTGAAATTCAGGCTCCGTCAGTGCAGGATCCTTTCTTTACTATTCATAAGGATAAGCTGGTTTTACGGACACACCCTAGGTTCTTACCTAAGTTTATTTCCAAATTCCATGTAAACCAGTCCATCAAGCTTCCGGCTTTCTTCCAAAACCCACAAAGCTCGGCTGAGGTTAAACTACACACCCTAGATGTGCGTAGGGCGGTCCTTTACTACGTAAACAAGACCAGACCGCTTAGGAAAACAGATCAACTGTTTGTCTCCGTAGCCACAGGCAAAGAGGGAGATCGCGTCTCTAAGTGTGCCATCTCCAAGTGGATTGTCAACTGTATCCAGTTGTGTTACTCTCTTTCTGACAAAACTTTGCCTTTTACGCCCAGAGCCCACTCAACAAGAGGCATTGGGGCCACTCTGGCTTTCATTGCAAATGTTCCCCTTGACACCATTTGCAAAGCAGCTACTTGGAGCTCTATTCACACTTTTACTCAGCACTACTGCATTGACACTCATTCCAAGACAGATACACAAGTGGGACAAGCGGTTCTAAGACATTTATTTGCTCATGACCCTTCTCAAATCCCACCTCCTTCTAACACTGCTCGCTAATCTATGTACAGCATGTGATCTAAGCAGATTCCACAAGCCTCAGAAGGGATACATTACTCGCCATAATCGAATTTCTGATGCTTGTATCTGCTTAGATTAACATGCGACCCACCCTTCCTCCCCTCAGAGAAGGCGCATGGATGCTTGTAGTCTTGTCTTATCTTATCTATCTTCTATCTGCTTGGATCATCTGTACTCGCGCTACTCCTCATGCTACCTCATGTCAGAAAAAATACAATCTGAGGGCCCTAGACGTGTGAGGGATCATGGGTACAGTGGACGTCACACTAGGGATAGTATTACTGGTACGCCCTGTGTCGACGCCCAATTTTCGAGTTTCGAAAAACAAACTGTAATACTCTGCAGCTTCCACTAGATATCGGCCTATGCACAGCATGTGAATCCAAGCAGATGCAAGCATCCGATATACGATTACGGTGAGTAATGTATCATATATTTTACTCTGAACCTTCAGACCCACACACAAGGATCTGAATATATTGCTTTATTTGCATAAACTGCACGCTACCGCGTCACAGTTGGGTCCGTGCACAAATGCTGAAATGTTCAAGAGACTCTGTGCCGGTAGACTGGTTGATGATACAAAATAATGATAGTGAGATAATTACCATTAAATTAGTTGCACACAAACACACCAAAAACCCCTTTGCCCACCTTTCGCTGACATCCAGTCCTTTGTGTTTAGTGTGGTTTTTAATATAAATGATGAGATGGAACTTACCTGTCATTTAACCCATAGGTGCTTCTGAGTTTTCCCACTTCCTCAGGATGGATAGAAAATATTTGTGTTCCAGCATTGCATTCATTATCACTTATCACAGTTGCGCCATGGTGACACAGATTAATGGACACCTTGCTTGGACACAGCTACATATTTTCTGCTTTTTCCTGATTAAGTGCACTAAACACGCATTGTCTCTATTGAACAGATGCCGAACATTTTACAAATTAAATTAATATCCCCTTGATATGATTTGGCATATATAATGCACCCACCCACCCATTTAGAATGCAACCCTTAACAAAAAGGATTAGATGTCGGCACATGTGTTTTCTTTAACCCTAGTTATGACTGGTGGCGTATATTTCTTGAATGTGAACTTTAGCCTGTGTGTTGTGGTGTTGCCATTTTACATTGCTTTGACCTCGTTCCACAATAATTGAAACAATCTCCCTTGGGCATATCAGGTGGTGTTCTTTCCTTACATCCGTTTTTAATACTGTAAAGCTTCTATTCTAATTTCTTACACTTGTCTCATGTCCTCATATCTACCTTTCTTCCACCAGCATGAGGCCTGCAATCATGGGCATGAGAAAGTGGTTGAACTTTTGCTGCAGCACTGCGCCTTGGTCAACACAACTGGTTATCAAAATGACTCTCCACTGCATGACGCAGTCAAGAACGGACATGTCCCCATAGTGAAATTGCTTCTAGCTCATGGAGCCTCCAGAGATGCGGTGTAAGTAGTCGAACATCCCCTCTGTTACCCGAGTCTGTCACAAGTTTTGTTGTTCTCTAATGATTCATTGTTTTATTGTTATGCCTTTGTTTAATCAGTGGCCTGTGGGTGGATTACAAAAGTCTTTATTTACAGATGTATGGTATTGTATGCTGACTGCTTGTTCTTTATGTAAAGAACCATGTATAGTCAAACCTGAGCAATTGGAAGCAATGGGAGGATGAGGGATGAGGGGAGTTACGCAGAATAGTGCCGCGCTGTGGAGTAGGTTACAGATACGAGAGGAAGGCAGGTGAAACGCAGCTTTGAAAATTGAACCAATGAGTTGGCAAAGGTGAAAGTGGTAGGAGTCAAGTTATCATGGCGGGGGGTATGGAAAATGTGCAGCAAGCCAGAAGATCGGTATGATTAATTTAGTGTTTAAACACATTGGGCGATGCCTCTTTTCTACTATACAGTGTGCCTCTTTGTGTTTGTCAAAGAGCTGAATCACATGAGTAGGATTGGCATTGATTGATCAGGACAAAGTACAGCAAGCTAAAATTGGGAAGGAATATTGATGAGGATTAATACAAGATATCTAGTCCTGCTTTTATATTGCAGTCTGCTGTCCTGATGTTTTTGTGTATGGCTAATGTCCAAAATGAAAGGAAGAAAGCAAGGGATTATTTTCCAGTGCACCCATTTGAAGGTAATGCTTCAGCTTTGTGCCAGAATTGGCCAAGAGCATATTTGTTTGATTACTGGATCCCTCGCTGTCATTGAGTAGAGGTAGTGTTCCTTAAAGGAATGGTGCGGTCAGAAATATTATTGTCCCGAGGGTTCAGGCATGTGTTTTTAACCATACGTTGATCGATCGTACAAACATTTCCTCTGCACCTTACCCTAGTTTTCCTCTTTTGTACACAAGCAAAATCAAGCTATAGAGCGCGGCCATCTTGTGATAATCTAATCCGTTGCCGCATCGCCCAAGCAGGAATGCCTTTGTGGCACTAAATCATATCCCCTGCCCCTGAGCCTGACATCGCCAAATCAGTGATCTTCTCCGCCTTTCTCCTTGATGTTACTGGGCAGCGTAACCAAACGCGCCCAGTCGTCACCTATGCGATTTGATGCAGAACCCGGAAAACATTGTCTCACAACACAACGTGTCACAATTCAGAATATGAAACTGTATTTTAAAAGGAAACAGCAAGACTGTACAATTTGTAAAGTACATTTATTTCACAGTAAACGCTTCGAGAACATTCGGCGATTGCCATATTTAATCAAAATGGAACTATTTTTCTTTGCTCTCGATCCGCAAATGTTTATCGTGAGTCACGCGCTGTTCTTTTTGGGTACACAGGGTGTTTGTTTTCTTGGCACTAGACCACCGTAAAGGTTATGTTGCTCCTAATCGCTGTTCCAGTGTAAGGGCATATCGACCCTTGGCGATGGTCCCAAAAGAGTCAAATAAATCCAGTGATTGACATGTAGCTGCAGCTGGCGGTTGACATCGGTTGGGATCTGGAATCGATGGCAATCGCAGAATGTCAGGATGTACATAGTAGAAATGTGTCTCAGTAGCCGATATTTATTACAATTTATTTTACTTATTAATTCTGCATTGAGTTACAACTAACGATTAGCACAGACATGAAACAATGTGAACAGAGAGAACACAACGTGGAAAGTACTCCACGATTTGCTTCCGAGGATAGTGCAATGGAGTATGTTCAGCTCTAAACGTGATGCGGAAGCTGAGGCTACAATTCGAGGTGCAAAATTGAATGATTTATTAGCATTGAACCTGGGGGAACCAAGTGGTGGCCTACATGCGTCTGATGCTGGACTGCCCATGTGCCCGGTAGAAAGACCAGCATACAAAGGTTGTACTTGCGTTTCATTGTAATATGCCACACAACCAACGAGTACAATGTAACCCAGCAAAAATGGTCAGCTAATGATAATTGGACTAGTTATGGTATAAAATCGTCTAAAGTGAAACTTACATTATATGCAGCATTTCCATTGTCTTGGCGTAATGCGTACTGTAACACATACTCCGTTTGGGTCAACGATTTTTCATAAACTGAACATGCATGTACCCAAGTCCAGTTTTGGAATGGAGAACCTTATCATATTTTACGTTAATACACCACTCCAATTCCTTTCGGAATGGTCCCTGTCTCTCAAGGTCAAAAAAACAATAGAATCTTATGCTGTGTGTGCAACGCGTGGGCTTCCTCAGCTCACAAGCAAAAATTCAAAGCTGGTGACATTCACTCAGAATGAACATACATTCTTAGTTTGCAACATCTCGTGTCAACGCATCAATGAGAACTGAAGTTGTGAAGCACGGGCACCGGAGGAAAAATTTGGGGGCTGTCACTGCTCTGTTTGTGGCGCTGCTGAGGAGTAGGGGAAACTTGGCAATGACAGAATGCGCCCTACTCCAACATAGTAGTCGAGGAAACACAAAAACTGAGTCAGTGTGTCTAGCAATAGCCCCACCTCTGCTTATGTCATGGCCTCCTACCCCATGGCATGTTTTGTTCAGTCAGTACTTCTTGCGTGCCTAGTATTTTATGTAGCCTCGGTCTCATTCCTTTGTGTGACGAGCAGTTATTCAGCTGCTTGGGTAACTGTATGGTAAGGCAACTGCCGAACCCCAAAGATTCTTACACAGTGTTATCCATCTGGCCCTACCACGATCAGTGAAGGTCCCACAGTAGCTCAATGAAACTGTGAAATGTAAAAGCACAGCGTTGCATTGAATGGCAATCATAAAAATGGTACTAGTTGGGGGGGGGGGGGGCAAAGAGGATGGATTTCAAAAGAGAAATTGCATACTTTATTTGGACACTTCATAAAAACATTGTTGGTAAAAATAAAAACAGATGGTAATCATTTATACCAGGATTTGAACTGTTAAGCAAGCTCTGCTTTAGCTGGACAGGGCATGTTGGTGGCACGTTGGCAATGTTTTGTGGCAATGTATGTGTGCTCTGAACAAAATTGCGCACAATTCCATGAGTATGCATCTCCAAGACATTAAGAAGATATTTCACAAAATTGAATTCCATTTCTTCATATACTGGCTTGATCACCCATCTTTTTGCTTCTTTTCGTAAAGGCCATAGTGTACTGAAGCATCATTAAGTTTCCTGCAGTCCTAGATTGTTCACGGCCTACATTCTCGTTATGCGCTAATTCCACTAGTAATGTCCTATATTTCATCCCTTCGATGCCGAAAATGCAATCTCTTTGGCCTGTACGTTAGGCACATGTTGTGGAACACCTCCAAATCTCCTGTGTGACAGCATTCTGCGAGTCCCTTCAGATCTCTTGATATAGTTTTATCAAACACAATCTTCTCAAGGGCTTTGTGTGGAGGTGAAGATAGAATCAACTACTTCTTCTTCCGTGACTGCTTCGGGGACAAACGGTCAGGTTCACATTGGTGGAAATGTTGGTTTTCTGTCCAAGAGTGGAACGTTGGGACAGTGGTGCATTGGTGACTGCCATTTTTGCAGTAGAATTTCCACAGACCCATCGCATGTTTTGGAGCTCTGCCAAAGATGGTTGCTGAAAGACTGGGACCTACTTTCCGAACCTTTTTTTTTCCCCTGCAGATGAGATTTTTTTATTGATGGATTTGGCAACGTGCCATACATCAAATTGATGTTGAATATTTGGAAACTGCTCTCATTGTCTTGGCTATTGAAATGTCTGTCCGTGGCTATGAGGTCGATTTGCATTCCCCTTGATTGTAGATCTTCCAGTCATTTTATAAAACCAAGTTTCTCCATGGCCACTGAGATTTACATTCGTACACCTGCACGACCACCAAACTCACAATTTTATTTTTACTTTCCATGTCCTGAAAGTGGTATGTGCAGTACTTGGCAGAAAATCCCAGGCTGTCACACTGTCCATCGCCAGCTAGCCTGAACCGTTTGTCAGAGAATGTACTTTGAATAGACAATTGTTCAATTTTCCAAGCTTCACTAATGGCAGGCAATACATAATCACGTTGATTTGTAGTACTAAGTTTTAGAAATGAAATGGAGTCCCACAAATTGACAGAAACTGGACAACTTCCAGAAACTAGACACTGAAAAGTAAAGCTGCTGCACACAGTAGATTGCCAGCTGGCAGTTTCCCCAGCATCAGTTGAGAGGACCATGAAACTTTTTTGGCATGTATTTTGAGGTTACTGCCTTGTTAGACGAGTCACATTTACCAGTGGCTTCCCACATACTTCCCCTCTGACTGAATGCACACAATTCCGCATGTTTATAATCTCCATCAAGCTACTGTCAGACTATGTATTTGGCCTCCTTTATTAGACTGTCATCCTGCATTAATGTTGTTTCTGACTGAACTGTTGAGGACATATCAGCCAAACTGGACCTACTATAGTTGAGATCTTTGTCTAGTTCGTCGGTCAATTGTGTTGATGCTTCAGTCTGTCATTTCAACATCAGTTACTTGAACGTGAATCGGAGATAACATCAATGTCGGCTGGTTTTTGGGTGGCACTTGTTTGGCGGGTGTTGATTGTGTCAAGTCGTCTGCAACTAATTCAAAAGTATCTTCAATACATTCAGTTTCATCTTCAACTGGTGGAGCAGTCACATTGTAGCAATGGTCCAAAAACACTTTGCTGGCTTCGCCAGTGACATTAAATTCATTTTCAGGCCATTGGGCAAAGGCATCCACCATCGGTCATGATTTGTCATTTAAGCCCCTTTTGGACTTCCTGGTCCATGGTTCACTGCAACATTGGAGCCGCTATCCTCCCAACATGGCTGCTGGCTCAGACATGTAGCGGTTCAGCGTTTACGCAGGAATTCTGGCTTCCTAAAAAAATGCGCACGCCCCCGTGGCGCTGCACGTCTCAACGCTCCCTTTCGAGTTTGCGGCTAGTGTGCTTGCTGTTTCCTTCCTTCTCTGAGAACCAATCATCTGATATTCTTTCCCTTCCTCTTCCTTCCTAAGTGCTAGTGCAGCCTTCGCCTCCGCCCGAGGCCGCTCATTCCATCCTTCCTGGAAACCAACCCGTTTCTTCCATGCTCGCTGCAATCTCCCTGTCCTCTGCGAGCTGTGCTGTTCCCTTCCTGGTTCCGCGCATCATCCCGGACATAGACTACCTGATTCTTACCTTCCTGGAATCCTGAACTCATGTCTCCTTCCGAGACTACCTACGGTCCCCACACTGGATACGGAAGATCACCGCCCTTACCTGTATAAATCTTGGGCGTCCCGGAACGCTGAAAGACCTCCAAAGAAGACAACCAAGGGCAAACTGGTGAGAACAGGGGCGGAGTGTGACAGTTTGAGACGCCTAAGACCTGATACGGAGTTCAATATGGAGGCTGCTGTCCTGGACCTTATGAGAGGAATGCAAGAACTGACCACAGAGGTGCAAAACCTCAAAGCCGAAAATGCTGCGCTAAAACAACTCATGCTCTCCAGAGATTTGGTGCTCCAGGAAAGTGCCCTGGTAGGGGGCATAGTGGACAAATATGACGGTTCCTCTAAAACACTGCGATCCTTCCTTGATTCTTGTTTGGTGCATTTCACATTTAAACCCTATTATTTTTCTACAACCCGGGCCAAGGTGGGATTCATAATATCACATCTCGCCAGTAATGTTTTGGCCTGGGCAACTCCCCTGGTGAATGCGGGAGACCCACTCCTGGACAATTATGATGGATTTGTAGAAGCCTTTAAAAATATGTTTGACTGCCCTGAACAAGTCTACAGTGCTCAGGAAAAGCTCATGGAGTTTCAACAAGGTAACCAAGACATGTTGTCTTATGTAACTCGCTTCAAGCAATTGGCTAAAGAGGCCGATTGGTCCTAAGAGTCGAGTTTTACCTTGTTTCGGAGAGGGCTAAATGACGAAATAAAGGATGAACTAGCCAGAGTAGCCCGTCCAAGTTCTTTCCAGGCTTTAATAGATTTGTCCCTCCAAATCGACTTTCGTATCCAGGAAAGGAAGGCAGAGAAAAGAAAAACAGACTGCTTCTCCAAAAGTTTCCATGGACATGGCTTGCCCAAAGGAAACGACTGCACACCACTCTCCTGATCCAGAACCCATGCAATTGGGCTCCTTGCGGGGTCTGATATCTTCACAGGAAAGGATGCGTAGGATTAATACTGGACTCAGTGTATTGTGCCTCGGACAAACATGTCTTAAGGAACTGTCTTATAGCTCCACCCAGGCGTTCGTGAAATGCCAGCTCCCGATCTTGAGCGGAGCCCAGCTTCGGGAGATACATACTTGCTCCGATTCCGTTCCTTCCTTGAATTCTCCTCGATTGAACACTTTGGTGGTCCTGAAAACATCCTTGACCAACACCAATAAGGAAACTCATTCTATCTTGGCCCTAGGCTTGCGGTGCCATGGGAGTGTTCTTGGACCACGAATGGGCCCTAAAGCACAACATTCCTCGAAAATCCAAAGAAACAATCCAAGCTGTAGAAGGAATTGATGGGAAACCACTGTCTTCAGGACCCATAACCCAGCAAACCTCGGAGTTGATGCTCTCAATAAACAACCATCACAAGATGCTTTGTTTTGATATCAAAGCAGCACACTACCCCATGGTTCTGGGAATGCCTTGGCTACAAAAACATAACCCTTATATCAATTGCACAGGCAGATCTCTATTTCTAGGCTCTGAATTCTGCTTGTCTCATTGTTTATCCCAAAACATGGTGTAAACCTTATCTGTGGAACCCCAGACCCTCAAAGAACCATCCATTCATATTTCAAACATTGCCCAAGTACCCAAGATCTGCCAACAACACTCAGATGTGTTTTCTACATGCATTGTCCAATATTTACCACCTCATCGACCAGAAGATTGTGCAATCGATACAGAACATTCTGCAGTGATACCTTTTGGAAGAATGTTTATCCTTTCCGAACCTGAGAAAAAAGGCTTTATGGGAATACTTGGATACCAATCTTGCCAATGGAACCATTCGACCTTCTAAATCGCCAGCCAGAGCCTCCTTGTTCTTCGTGCCCAAGAAGAACACCAAGGAACTTCAACCCTGCCTGGACTATCGGGCCTTAACCAATGCACCCTTAAAGATCGTTACCACCTGCCGCTTATTTCTGACATACTGGAAGCCGTCCGGGGTGCTGTAATCTTTACTAAACTCCATTTACGGGGCGCCTACCATCTCATCCGAATAAAGGAAGGCGATGAATGGAAGACTGCCTTCAGGACGCCCTTTGGTCACTTTGAATACCTGGTAATGCCATTTGGTCTTGCCAACGCCCCTGCGGTTTTTCGACGCTTCATGGACAGTTTTTTCAGATATGCTGTTTCTCTTTGTCATAGCATACCTGGATGACATACTGATCTATTCCAATGATTCCCAGTTACATCAGGAACACATGACATCAGTCTTACAATGCCTACGAGAGAACAAATTCCTGGTCATACTAGAAAGATGCATATTCCATGCCCAAACTGTTCATTATTTAGGTTTCGTTCTGAGTTCCCAGGGAATAGAAATGGATCCCGCCAAGATTGACTCCATTCTCTCATGGCCAGCCCTTACAACAGTGAAACAGATCCAATCCTTCCTGGGAATTGTCAATTTTTACTAGAAATTAATTCCAACCTTCTCAGATATTGTACACCCGATAGTAGCATTATTAAAGAAAGACATTCCCTTCATTTGGTCAGACGCTCAAGAGACAGACTTCCAGGAGTTAAAACGAAGATTTACTCAAGGTCCCATCCTGGCACAGCCAGATATCAATAAACCCTTCCTGGTAGAAACTGATGTCTCAGAACATGCAATCGGGGCTGTACTAAAACAAGAATCTGAGGATAAGATGGAACATCCCATCGCTTACCTGTCCCGAACACTGACTCCCAGCGAGACCCATTATTCAGTCCTGGAGAAGGAATTGCTTGCCATCCAGGAGGCTTTTACTGAGTGGCGCCATTTACTTCTGGGTGCCAAATTTCCCGTCCAAATGCGAACCAATCACAGAAACCTACAGATCTTGCAATACTTAGAATGCAGGAACAGTCGCCAAGCTCATTGGGCCTTTTTCTTTGCTCAGTTTCAGGTTTGCATACACCGTGTTCCTGGTACTAACAACCTAATCGCTGCTGCACTATCCAGGCGCCCTGATTTCGACCCTGTTGAGGCCTGCGCCTTCCCGAAGATGTTTCCCGACACAGCTTTTGTGCCCAAGCCAACTCCTTATTGGAAGATATCCGTGCGGTAACACCACCTTCTGATCTCTGGAAGGATTACCTCAAAGCAAACCGATGGGCTTTAGTCGCTGAAGACGGCTACCTTTTCAAAGATAAGAGACTGGCGGTACCCACGCAAGAATTGAGAACCAAGGTTCTAAACCTCTGTCATGATACCTTCCATTCCGGGCATCGAGGCGTTACTGCCACTCTTCGCCTCGTTCAGAGACAGTTCTGGTGGCCTAACATGATCCACACTGTAAGGGCATATGTGCAAACCTGCCCTATCTGCAGCCAGAATAAGTGTGATAATAGAAAGCCAGCAGGTCTTCTCCATCAACCTATGTTGCCAGAACATCCTTGGGAAGTAATCGCTACCGACTTCATCGTGGAATTGCCCCCTTCCAAGGGGTTCACTACCATCATGGTTACTATCGATCTATTTCCCCATATGGCTCACTTCACCCCCTTGTACAAATTGCCAACAGCTCAAGAAATGGCAGGGATATTTTTGAATCGCATCTTTAGGCTACATGGTCTTCCTTCCAAGATCATTTCAGACCGTGGTCCTCAATACATTTCCCAATTCTAGAAACACCTATGTCATATGTTAGGTGTTCAACGTGCCTTATCCTCTGGATACCACCCCCAGACTAATGGAATAATAGAGTGAGTGAATCAGACCCTAGAACAATACTTGCAGTGTTTTTCAGCCAAGGTTGGGTTTGATTCCAGTTGCTGAATTTGTCTAACAATTCTGATCACTCTACCATCAAGACTAGCCCCTTCTTCTGCAGTCAAGGTTTCCATCCATCTGTCCTGCCAACAACCTACCTCATTCCACCCCGGTTCCTTCGGTTGATTCCTTGATTGACAGACTGGTCACTATAAATAAGGATGTAAAAGAACATTTAAAAAAGGCCAGGATGGATGTCAAAAAACATGCTGATGCCAAACGGAGACCTGGCCCCATGTATGGAATTGGTGACAAGGTCTGGCTATCTTCCAAACTCTTGCCTCGACATTTACGACTTAATAAACTGGCCCCCAAATTCTATGGACCTTTTTCTATCAAAGAGGTTATCAACACCGTGGCATATCGACTTTAGTTACCGGTCTCCTGGAAGAAGATTCATCCAGTTTTTCATACTTCTTTGCTTCTTTGCTCAAACCCTATATTCAATCCACCAGATCAGCTCATCGCCCTAACACTGTGATTGTCAACAACCAGATTGAATTCGAAGTTTCCAGGATCTGTTACTCTAGATATAGAAGAGGTCGGCTACAGTACTTAGTAGAATGGAAGGGATATACTCCCAGCGAACGAACATGGGAACCTGTCTCCCACATGAATGCCCCTTGTTTAGTGCGGAGATTCCATCTAACTCATCCAGGCAAACGCGGTGGCACAAGGTTCAGGAGAGGGCATGCTGTCATGATTCACTGTTTACACCTCTTTTGGACTTCCTGGTCCGTGGCGCACCGCAACATTGGAGCTGCTATCCTCCCAACATGGCTGCCGGCTCAAACATGTAGTGGTTCAGCGTTTACGCAGGAACTCTGGCTTCCTACAAAACGGGCACACCCCGCGGCGCTGAGCATCTCAAGGCTCCCTTTCGAGTTTGCGGCTAGTGTGCTCACTGTTTCCTTTCTTCTCTGAAAACCAACCATCCGATATTCTTTCCCTTCCTCTTCCTTCCTGAAGTGCTAGGGCGGCCTTCGTCTCCGCCTGAGGCCGCTCATTCCATCCTTCCTGGAAACCAACCCATTTCTTCCGCGCTCGCTGCAATCCCCCTGTCCTCTGCAAGCTGTGCTGTTCCCTTCCTGGTTCCGCGCATCATCCCGGACATAGACTACCTGATTCTTACCTTCCTGGAATCCTGAACTCCTGTCTCCTTCCAAAACTGCCTACGGTCCCCACACTGGATACGGAAGATCACTGCCCTTACCTGTATAAATCCTGGACGTCCCGGAACGCTGAAAGACCTCCAAAGAAGACGACCAAGGACAAACGGGTGAGAACAGGGGCTGAGTGTGACGCCATCGGGGAACTAGAAGACAGGTTGGAAAAAGGATGTTCAATGTAAATCCAACATACAGTATTGGACAATTTACATTAAAAAATCATATTATGAAGGCCTCAGAACAAAAAACTTGCTAAAAATAAACTGTTTATAAATTACCTTATCTTTCTTTGTTTTTGTTGAAATCTTCTTTACTCAAGCGTCACCAACAGCAAGCTGGTGCACCGACTCGGATCCACGTGCCTCCCGTTCTATATCCGGATCTTGTATACATCCCTAGAAAACAGTATCTATTTAAAATAAGTCATTTGTATTACAAATCAAATTAGTCCTTTGCACTCATGGCTTGCACAGATAAACTCTAACATCGTGCACATCATTTTGTCAAATTTATACCTTTTGGATTTCACCTGATTGATGGCTAGCTTAATCAATATAAGTTGACTATGCGAAGAACACTACTTGAAATGTTGCACTCAAGCGATTTGCAAAAACCGCTTGTTTCTAATATTGCCACAGTCTAATAGTATCACATGTAAGACCGACTTTCTTTCATTCGAGGGTACTGTCAGTACGCATACATCTAGATCTGGATCAACTACAAGGGATGCTGTAATTGTAGAGGACGCTCAAGCATCGCCCTGAAACACAGTACTTGCATTAGTATGGATGAAAAAAATTGGAAATTGAACACACACATTGGGACGGAGACATTGGTACATATCAATAGCAAACAACGAATGAAACATTGTGTAAACGAATGACACAATACGTAAATATGATCAGATTATCTTAAATTCCATGCATAAAAAAAGTCTGGAACAGAATAGCTAAGTAAGACTACCTGAAATGCGCTCAAAGTGGTTGATGACTCCAGGCAAGACATGGATGCTGAATCTTGTTCCTTCATTTTCAGTGCATAGTCATGGAGTTGTAAAGGGAAAATATTTGACTTAGAAATGCTAATATTAAAAATTGGCATGTAAGGAGACTGATTATGAGACCATTATGCTTCTTTCAGAGCATAATATAGCAGTTATCTGTGCCCATAAATCAATTTTCTATGAGGGTTCTAAAACCAAGGACTGATGTTTAGCAAAATGGTCTCTATTTAAAAAGCAATACAATCTTATAAATATTATAAGTGACATTTACACCTAAAATACCAATCAATCCATTTAGTTACCTGCTCGCTACCCCAAGGCCTACAGCTAAATCCAGAACCGTGACTCACCTGAGGCGGCATGTGAACGAATAGTCGGAAAAGCATTTGGGAGCAATTTCCGAGTCATTCTGAGTTTATTCTTCTTTGTGTACAAGGATGTGTCGTACATATTCGTGGTAAACTGCAGGCTGCAGATGCGGTATTGATCACCCCTCTTGTCCTCCAAGATTTTTTTGACTCTACTTTCAAGCTCTTCCGGCGCATATCCGCAATATTTGACCCATTCTCTAATTCGATCTACAGTCTTTGGTAATACATGCATTGTAGTGCCTTCAGATTTCTCATGGGTCTTAGAAGGGCAACCAAAAATCGAACATGCAGGTATTGTTGTAAATGCTGCAAAAAAAAGGTCAATATTATACGAAAATTACTTTGCATAAAAACGTGAGAAAGAAGGAATTATACCATATATTCTTCAATGTAAGCTATGTTTTGGCCACCACAGCAAAACCAGTGCAGCGTTTGCGGCTGTATTCTACAATGACTTTCATAAACAGTTCTTTGATGTGACGAAAATTGGATCATTTTACTCGTCCCTTGAATGTGCTATCGTGCATCAAAAGGAAGTATGCTTATAGACCCGGTCCACTAAGGATGCAATTCGATGCCAATTGACACTGATGACAATTGATATATCGATAACATAACAAATTAAACTCAAGTCAATGGCAATGAGATGAAT
Source organism: Ambystoma mexicanum (assembly GCF_040938575.1). Classification (NCBI taxonomy): domain Eukaryota; kingdom Metazoa; phylum Chordata; class Amphibia; order Caudata; family Ambystomatidae; genus Ambystoma; species Ambystoma mexicanum. The sequence continues at coordinate 858,048,158 of NC_090931.1, read as the reverse complement.
GAACATCACACTGAGTGCGTTAGTTTGAAATAGATAGAAATTTAGAGATGAAGGAGATATGATTGATACATGCCCTTACCTTACCCAACAGTTAGATTCAACAAGCAGTGTAGTTAGTGGCAGGAGACCAGGGAGATGTTCACAGGTAGCACGACGACGAGCAGATTAGCATTGGTCACCGGGGTTCTCCGGTAGCACGTTCACGAGTTGACTTGCAGTGCTCAAAGATGTTCTCATGATAAATATCAAGTGGTTTATAAAGAATTACAAAAATGGGTATGTATGTGAATGAATGACGTGTATATGTTGTGGTATTATGTAGATTGCAGGGGCGCGGCCTGCTTCAAGGGGAGCCTGCCTGGAGACACAGGGTCTGAGGAGGGCATGTGAACAATGACCCATGTGCGTAAGATACCTTTGAAGTGGTGTTTGGCATCTGGGCTGTTCGCGCCCCTGACAGCACCCCTTTTCAGCGCACATCCACTGGTGCGAACAGGATTTGAAAATGAAGGGGGTGGATGTGCCTGAGGCGTGCAGGCAAGACACAGAACACTGCTGAATGGAGACACACTTGATTCACTGAAAAACTGAAACAACCATTGATAAAAGTTCTGTTGTGCTTTATTTTGTTTCTTGTTTCTTATTTTGATGGCACAAAACTACTACACATTGTAAAGTTCCGGTTGCAGCACAGTGAGGGAAAATCCCCTGTACTGACCGCTGTCACTGGGGAAAGTTTCTCTAATGGCACCAACGACACAGGTGGGTATTACTCGTCAAACGCGGTGTCCAAGCCTCCCATGAAGCCACCATGTAAACGAACGATAGGCCACAAGCTTGTGCCACCTGTGAAAGAGAAAGATACAAACTGTTTTTAAATGACCAAGATAAGTGTATTAAACCTTAGTTGTCAATGACAATTCTTGTATCCAGTGGCATTGTTTCCAGTACAAATGCTACCTAGACAGTTGTTCTGAAATACAAAGTGCCAAATTTGCCAATTAGGGCTTTAGATAACTGAATAAACTATTGATTTTCAGCTGCTAATGCAAAGTATGTGCTAAATGCTGAAAGTAATGTGTGGTAGCACCTCCATTACGCATTAGTGAGCTACAAGGAATATGCAGGCCTCGTAGGGGTGGTAGGTCACATTGTGCATAGACAGGCAGGGCGGAGGCCCCAGTTCCATTATTGGAGGGTTTGGAGCATTATAGTACCTATATAGCGCTTAGTCAATCTGAAGCGCTATGGACATTAAGCTATGAGTGCAGGCCTGGTAGAGCTTGCTCACATGGGGCTAATTGATTTCAGCTTCTGTCTTTACAACTGTAGCGCTGCATGGCTTCGTAAACAAATCCTCTTTCCCTGAGAAGGCCTGCTACGGCCTTGCCCACACGCTGATGAGACATTCCTGTGCTTTCGCAGAGGGGCTCCAAGTAAGGAGGGGCAGAGAAGGGAGCACGTTGGAAATTTACCGAGCTGGGTTTTTCCATGGGCAAACCTATATTTTGCACAGGAAAAGTTCTGGCACTGTGCGTCATGTTGATTGACGGCACGAGAGCACAAAAGGTGCACGCACCCAGAACTGGGCAGGAGATCGATCCGCTGACTTGGTGCAAGCAAGAGCGAGTGCCCAGAACAGGCACTGCGGCACCTTGCAGCGCTGTCATCTGAGCGGGGCTGGCAGCAGTTAACTTAAGATGACCAGGGTCTCCAGTGCTGATTAATGATACCATCTCAAGGGGCGTAAGACTGCGTTTCACCAAGTGTTGGTTTCTCAAAGTTTTGTGATTCCTCTGAGTTTTGTACTCTTCTACCACATTGCTGCTAAATTTACTGTTCTGTTATATTATGCTTTTTGTCTAATAAATGCTACATTTCTACTGACGGTGTCATTTCACTAGCATGAGTTCACTGCTTGGCACGATATGACCTGTATTTTGGGCTGAATTGGGTGATTTATGTTAATAAGGGCTGGTCCCTGGGAAGAAACGCCACTTTTCAAGACAGCAGTGTACAATATTGAACGACTATTACTAGAGAATTGCAAGACTAAATTGATATGACAATGATATATTGAAGTTACGACAATATAGGCGACAACCATGAAATAGTACTGGCCTAAGTGACATCACAACCAGAGTATACTTACTTGTTACTTGGATTCCGAGGGCAAACTGTTGTGTGAAGATTGTGCATAAGCACCATCAAAATCCTCAACACGGACTGTGTGAGGCAGGCTGCCCTGAAGTCTGGCAGCTCGGTAACGCATTGCGGCCGAGGCTCGCCTTGCGATATTTAGGACAAGCATCCATATTTTTCTCGGCAGCAGCAGTTCTTCACCTCGGTTAGCATTAGCACGCACCGATTGCAGGTACACCAGGTGGAAACGCCGTCCATGCGACTAGGACCAGGCTCTTCGTCTGTTGAATCGTCCTCCCAACTGTTGTCCGAAGTCCCATCGTTTCTGCATCTTTCTCTTTCCAGTAATTCCGCCTCGGAATACTCGATCTTGTATTGGTAGGGCATTATTGTTGCCATTGTGGGGTAAACAAATGAAAATAATGTATAGCGATGGTACTGGTATCTGTTTGCATGGGCTACAAGCAACGAAGGGAGCTGATCAGATCACAGAAACGAGTCACAGAATACTGGGAGGAATGGAATAGAAAATCTGATGTGTGTTTTGAAACGGTCTGTTTATACTTATTGAGGAAAGAGGCGTCCTGCCATTTCCATGGCGACATGTCATTCGCTGAAGCGCAGAGAATGTTGACACGAGACGTGCTTTGGCATTGTGAAATGGGGGGTACGCGTCTAGTGATGTCAGGCTCAGGGGCGGGGGGATATGATTTAGTGCCGCAAAGGCAGTCCTGCTCGGGCGATGCGATAACGGATAAGATTATCACAAGATGGCCGTGCCATCTAGCTTGATTTCGCTTGTGTACAAAAGAGGAAAACTATGGTAAGGTGCATAGGAAATGTTTGTACGATCGCTCAATGTATGGTTAAAAACACATGCCCGAACCCTCGGGACAATAATATTTCTGACTGCACCATTCCTTTAAGGTGAGAAATCCTATAAATTGGCAAAAAGATGCGTGCAGGTTCTGCTTGCCACCTCCTGCTGATTGGCGCATTAGATTACTATATGTACAGTCTGTCCCTCCTACATGAAGCACTTATGGTCTTGAGAACTCGGTTGCATATTCAATAATTTCCCAAATTAAGATAGAACAGGCTACTGAATGGGATTGCTCTGAAAATCTGGGTTGCTCCTTAAAGTAGAACAGTTTATAAAAGAAAATGGATGTAGTATCATTTGTCTTTTATCTGTAGAACACATATTCATGATTTATAGCTTGCACAACTGCAGTTTTAAGTTAAATACCTTCCTCAGGTAGTTAACTTAAAACTGAAATGGGGAGTCCCTTTTTAGGTTTGAGCAGCCACATTGTGTTTTTAGAGTTGGATGAAGAAAACTAAAATGTTTAAAGAAAGAATGACAATGACAACGTTGTAATTTCAAAAAGTTACTTTCAGCTGCCATTCAGAGCAGTTACATGGTAAAGGGCGAGTGATTTGTAAATCGGCCTATTCTGGGCATACGCTCATTATTATTGACACTTCCCTTCGCAATAATGGGAAAAGATGTGTGCAATTCCCCAATCTGGATGACCTGTTTTGTGTTTACCTTCGGGAAAGATGATGAGTTGGGTTGTGAGAAATGCACCATTTATTTTGTGATTCACGCTCTTTCAGCAACAAAGAAAATCCATGGTTTGCACTTTGTTCATATGATCAGATGAAGCACATTGACGATTTACCTGCCATGAGAGGCTGGATGATGAAGTCCCGTTTGTTTTGTTGTAGGTTGGTTCCGTTTGAAAGTGTGATGTGGGAAGACATTTTGTAGCTTTGTTGTTGATGTGATTGTCCCATGTTGTATAATTTGGTTTTCTTTTGATCAATATTTGCTTCACATTGTGTGATTGTCTAAAGCAGGGTAGATTCTTTTAAGGCTTCTTTCTGTCTTCCTAATGTTTGGGTTACAGATTCCCAGGGCTGGGGTTCAGACTGCTGTAAAAGGGCATGAGGATGGGTTGATGGGTTTGATATTAGACTGGTGGATGGGTGGGTGAGAGGTGGAATGAGTGAGTAGGTATTTATGCAATTTATATTAATTTCTTTCGGAAAAATCAAGGTCTTTAAGACCGTGCTGAACATTAGGTGATTATGCAAATTGCCGATTTCAGGTGAGAGGGATTTCCATATCGCTGCAGTTTCGGCTGTCAAAGATCAAACTTGATGCTCATATATTTTTCTGAAAGGTGGAATCGGGACTTGTACCTCGCCCATTGCTCCAAATCAAATTCTTAAGTGCTAGTATTTTTCTCCCTATTTTTTAAGATGTGAGTGAAATGATTTTTTTGGGCAGGCCAAATATGAAAAAGAAAAGTCTCCTTGTCTTAAGAATACTCCCATCCCCTGCATACCTGTACACTGAACAGTCAATGATGAATATATTTCTCTGTTTGATCTAATCACTAGATATCCACTTTAGTTTTTGCAATACATGTTTGTATCGCATAAATTCAAACAAACTGAATATGCAAAGTCCCAAATAAATTCAAAAAAATAGTTTTTTTATTATACACGCGATCATGAATAAACAAACAAAAGATCCTTCAAAAATGTGCTCAAGGCGTTTCGGGATAAAATCCCCTCTTCAGGAGTATATTCTTTTCGATCTGTAAAAATTTGGGATACAAACACAGTGCATGAGATATTCTTACTTAAACCGATATCGCTGATAATTAACCATCATATCAAGCAATTAGAAACACCTTGTCAGAGATAATTTGATTCTAGCAGAAAAATACATGGATAAAAATACAAAAGGAGGTCTTGTTCTGTTAGGCAAAAGATAAACTTGTTTCAACAATGTGTATGTATAAAGAAACTTACCATAACAAGTTTTAAATAGAGTACCTCAGAAAAGACGCGATAGGTCCAAGAGTGGATATCTCTTTTACTCTAAAAATGAATTACAAGATTTGTATCTGTAAAGTAAGAAAAAAGACACATACTCAATGTTTGTCCCGTGTAACTATTGGAGTCGCTACCACAAAAACAGACTTACCTTTCAATGTCTAGATGGTAAGTGTTTTGGAAAGTGGTCATACCCCCAACGTTTTATCATTCCGGTAAAAGGGCGATCATTTATGCATTAAACGTCATTACATACCAGATTACCTACATCGACGTAATCAATGAAAGAAATTCTAAACAAGGTAGATGATGTCTGTAAGCTTCATTACAAGACAACTGTATTCAAAGAAGGGGTTTTGGTTGTATCCTAGGTATTATAAAAGAAGCATAAGGACATGAAATCAAGTTTATACCTCAAACTTAGTCTATTTGAGGGGCGAAAAATTCTTGTAACGTAATTGGTTAGTTCGGACATAAGTAAACTCATTGATTTCTTATAAAGTTACATGAAGTAACATAACATAAAATAGGAATATTATGTATGTGAAAATCATAGAAAGTAGATCATCTTTATGCAAGGGTTTCCAACAGAAAAGATATCGGCATAAAACATCTTGTGAAGATAGGCAACATTTATGTCATTAAAAAAATGTCAAAGGTTGAACTTAACATTAAAGATCCAGCAACTTAATGAAAAAATACAAATTGTATTCTTCATTCATCCATATGGGGTACCCTTAGTCTAAATTTTCAATCCAATAAGGTTCATAATGTGCTCGTTTTATCGGGAGATTTATCCTCTTGGCAGTTGATGTGTAGTTCTTGAAATCGCAAAGTTTTGTTGTACTACAGTGTGATTTAAAGTGTCTTGCTATAGGAGATTTTAGGTTGCTTGTACGTATAATCAATTAATGCTCGTCCGATCATTCACAAACTGTCCTGGTTGTCTGGCCAGTATAACGACGTTCACTGGGACAACTAAAGGCATAAATCACATTGCGTGAGTTACAGGTGGCGCAGTCATGTAGCTTTTCTTTGTCCTGATCGTGAATGTCTGATGTGGTCTCCTTTGATAATGTTATTAGTTACTATAGAGGCATGGATATGGAGGGGGTGGTGGGTGGGGGAGGGTGGGGGAATGAAGGTGTGTAGAGATGTGGGGAGAGGGCTTTAAATGTGTAATCGGTAGATGTGTAAGAGCATTAGGTTTGCGAGGGAGAGAAAGATAGGATGATGGAGAAAAGAAGTGGCAGATAGTGGTAGGAGAAAGTAGGAAGAAGGTGGTTGAGTGGAAGGGAATCGAGAAAAAGGTGCGAAAGAGGCCAGGTGAGAGTGGGGGAAGTGGAAAAGCAAGAAGAGAGGGAAGTTGGGGAAGAAGGTTAACCAGTAAAGCAAGGAGAGGGTAACATGGGGGGGGAGGAGGAAACATGGGGGAGGAGGAGAAATTGAGGTTTGCTGATCATTTAACTTTATTGGCACAATTAAACAATACCACAAATAGTTAATAACGGCTCACCAGCTTCGATTGGTAGCTGCCAGCTAATGGAATTCCTGCTCCATTAAGACCCTATTACGTCAAGGCATTGTTTTTTGACAAATACAATAGTGTTTTGCTTCATTGTACAAGGTGTTCGCAGATATGGACTCAGAATCCCAGAGCAGAGCTCTGTCCAATCTATTGTATCATTTGGCGATGGTGCTTGTCTTGCGATAAATTCCTCTTTGTGCAGCCAGTTTAAACTTGCTGTACCTTCAGAGCAAACAATATTTGTACATATCAGTCTTCATTGGCCAAATTGGTCACCTCGCTGACACGTGGCCACAATTCTGGCCCCATTTTAACTCTGATGCATGTTGAACATAGCCTTCCGACACAGTGGTCATTTTCTTACTAGGTGGCTCTTTGTCATGGAACAGGGCTTCGAGCACCTACATCTGCATATTGCCCTGGACCTGGCCACACACTCGCTGTGAAGGGGGAGAGTGTCATGATCTCTGCTTTCAAAAGGTCAGGGTTTTCCCAACTCCCTTGGAAGCAGATCCATAACCCAGGTTCCGAGTGCCAACCAGTCCCAATTGGGACCTTTTGGACCCAGTCCTGGCGCCAGTGGCACCAGGCTCATAAATATGCCCAGTCCCAGCGCTGGAAGCGCCGGGCTCATAATGCTTGGGTGGACTTACCTGCAGCAGACCATGCTGCTTACTTGCCTGCCAGTTGAGCCTCTGATCCTCTTCTGTTTGGAACTACTTTTCCTGTTGGGTGGGGCAGGAGCCACTCCCTAGATTCAGAACACTGGAACTCTTCTGGAAAGCAGGAACTCTTTTTTCTTACCTAGGCGTGGCTGTGGAAGGAGACACCTAAGCACTACAGGAGGCTATTTAAACCACACCCGATGGATGAATCTTGCTTTGCGTTATTCTGCATCCTCTACAGCAGAACGCTCATCGTGTCTTCTGCATCTGATCCTGGGCCTAAGGAAAAAGGCTTACCATCCTGAATCCAGTCTTCAGCAACACCTATAAAGACAAGAAAGAACAGGTTAGCATTACGGTCTTCAGTGACAGCTCTTCACTTACCTGGTCCATCGGCTGTCACCAACGCCTCGCGCTGCATTCCGGCATCTGAAAGACAAAGGCTTACCTACTCTTCGTGCGCTCCGGAGGTCTTCACACTGCATTCCGGCATCTGAAAGACAAAAGCTTACCAACTCTTCGCACGCTCCGGAGGCCTTCGGCGCTGCATCCCGCATCTGAAAGACAAAACAAGGTGTGTTTAAAGACATTGGGGAACTTTAATACTCACGTGCCATTACTCCTTTCCACATCTAACCCAGTGGGTATTCCGGCACCCTGCAGCCGCTCCGAACTTGTACCTGCAAAATAAAAAGACAGTTAGAGCGCATCGTGAAGCAGGCAACAAGCGCTTACTTACGTGCTTCCAGGCGCTTCTATTCATCACACGGGCTCCATCTTCAACTCACTTCAGCCCGTCATCCGCCATCGCCGGAACCCTGCAAAACAAGAAACATCATTACTAAAGACTTTAAAGACATTAGAATTACTCAAAACTTACCGTTCGTGCAGTAAACGAACGACAGCAGTCCTCTGAAGTCAAGAGGCCTGCTCCCCTTATCCAGTGAAGAAACTGGTTACAGCACCCTGCCCCGAGGCAGATGGAGAGCACGGCGTTCACTTACCTAAGGTGAGAGCATTAACCTTTGGGGTTCTACAGGAGAAGAGAAAGAGAAGAAGAGAGAAACATTCAATAACCCAGTTCCTTAATCCCATATTTTCTATCTGCAGACATCTTACCCTTCAAGCCAGACATACAGTACACAGAGGTCCAGCCCAAAGAGCCAGCCGTGTGTTAAACATCACCTTTGAAGATACGGTATACGCCCAGTCAAGACCGGCGCCTCTACGGGAATCAGGTGAGCGTTACAGAACGCAAAGCCTACCACAAAACTCCCGTCCAGGCGCTATGGAAACCTTGGATACCGACCAGCTAGCCCAGTTACTTGGGGAACTAAGGGCAGAAGTGCATGCAGCCCGTCAGGAAACGAACGCTCTAAGAAGGGAACTGATTATTTCCAAGGAGCGAACAGATGATCTCGCTAGACAATTGCTACAGTCACAAGCCGGACAGACCCCGTTACCCGCATCTGGGGGAAATCTTCCTTCTACATCCTCTATGAATCCAGTGCAGATCAACCTACCTGGGAATGTACCTCTGGCTCCGCCCGAACGATTTTCTGGTGACCCAAAGAGGTTTGCAGTATTTATCAATCAGTGCCGGTTGCATTTCTTATGCTGGCCAGCAGCCTTTCCAACTGATCAAGCTAAAGTAGCTTTCGTGCTTTCGTACCTTAGTGGCAATGCGGCAGACTGGTCGATCCCTCTAGTAAATCAAGATGATCCGGTCCTCCATGATTTTCAAGCTTTTCAGCTCAATATGGAAAAACTGTTCGCAAGACATTCACAGGGGCAGACCTTGGACAATGAGCTTCTTTCGTTGCGACAAGGTAATCAAGACCTTTTGGCTTATATTGCGTCTTTCAACAGACTGATAGTGGAAACTCAATGGCCTGAGGACAAAAGGATTACGCTGTTTAATAGAGGTCTACGTGGAGAGCTCAAAGATGTGTTAGCCCAAGTAGTGAATCCCCCACAAGATTGTTTGGACTATATAGACTTAGTCGTTCAAATAGATCAGACTGCAGAACAGAAAGGCCGATCGTTCCAAGTTTGATGCTCGAGTATTTTCCAAACCGCCAACTCCTTCCGAAGGAGTAGACTCCGGGGAACCCATGCAAATAGGGGGTCTGAAAGGTCCTCTAACACAAAAGGAGCGGGAAAGGAGAAAACAGTTGCAATTATGCCTCTATTGCGGAAACTCAGGGCACTTTCTTCGAGACTGTCCGGTGAAACCTCCCAACAAGGCAGTAGGAACTGCAGTTACCAAAGTTACAAACTCTGAGCAGGGAAACAACCTCGCCCGACAAGAATAGAGGTCCTCTTGCCGAGCGTGAAAACCAGTTCCGTGACCTCGCATTTCGTGATACCTATGGTCCTCATTAGCCCTGATAATCCGGATGGATTACATGCAATTGAAGCTTACGTCGACAGCGGTGCCATAGGCAATTATGTGGATCATGAAATGGTTTTGAGGATGAATCTAACTCTTTGTCCCAAGGCTGTAAAGGACGTCATTACTACGGTGGATGGTACAGAGATAGCCTCCGGGCCAGTAACGCATACCACTCAAGAGGTGACGCTAGTAAGTCAAGATGGACACCATGAGAAGATCGTGTTCGATGTGATCAAGGCCCCTCAATTTCAGATTATTCTAGGAATACCTTGGTTAGAGAAACACAATACTCTGATCGATTGGCGAGCAAGAACGGTCCAGTTTCCAGAATGTGTCTCTACTTGTCACCCTCCACCTGGTGTTGCACTGGCAGCAATTTCTTCAGAGACTCCCCAGTTGCCTCCCGAATACCTAGAATACCAAGATGTTTTCCGGAAGGATCAGGCTAACTCTCTACCTCCTCATAGGTCTTATGACTGCCAGATAGACCTGATACCTGGATCTACTTCTCCTTGTAGTAGAATTTATGCCCTCACCGAGCCTGAGAACCTTCACCTTCTACAATACCTGGATCAATACCTGGCAAATGGGTTTATTCGTCCTTCCAAGTCCCCTGCTTCTTCAGCTTTGTTCTTCGTTCCAAAAAAGGAAGGAGACCTTAGAACTTGTATAGATTATCGCTCCCTGAACCAGATCACTGTTAAGAATAGATATCCGTTACCTTTGATCCCTGAACTCCTGGACCAAGTCAGAAAAGCATGCATATATACAAAGCTGGATCTTAGAGGAGCTATCCACTTGGTACGAGTAAAAGAGGGCGATGAATGGAAGACGGCCTTCCGCACCAAGTATGGGCTATTTGAATATCAGGTCATGCCCTTCGGACTTTGCAATGCCCCGGCCGCCTTTCAATATTTTATGAACGATGTCCTCAGAGAGCTCATAGATGTGTGTTGTTGTTTACATTGACGACATCCTCGTTTATTCTTCATCGGAATCTGAACATCGGAAACACGTGAAAATGGTCCTCGAAAGATTGCGTCAACACAAACTTTTCGCTAAGTTGGAAAAATGTGTTTTCAACGTGACTGAAGTTGAATTCTTGGGATTCATATCACCTGGCGGAGTGCGTATGGATTCAAAGAAGGTCGATGCAGTTCTCAAATGGCCATCACCATCCTCCGTAAAAGTTGTGCAAAGCATGTTAGGCTTCGCTAACTTTTACCGCAGGTTTATCCCCGAATTCTCTCGAATAGTCCAGCCCATCACTGCCTTGTTAAAGAAAAACAAACGTTTTGAATGGTCTACCGAGGCGGAACAAGCTTTCCAGGATTTGAAGACTAAATTTATCTCTGCACCAATCTTAAAACACCCTCGCCCCGAACTCCCCTACATCGTGGAAACTGATGCTTCAAGCCTTGCCATGGGGGCAGTTCTATCACAAAAGGACCCGGTAACCAATCAGTTACATCCCGTGGCATTTTGGTCCCGCAAATTCTCGCCTCCTGAAATCAATTACACGATTACTGACAAGGAACTTCTGGCTATCAAGTCTGCCTTTAAGGCTTGGCGGCATTATCTGCTGGGGGCCCGACACACCGTTACTGTGATTACGGATCACCGAAACCTGCAATATTTGAAAACCGCAAAAGCCCAATCCTCTAGACAACTCCGTTGGGCATTATTCTTTGCCGAGTTTGACTTCATAATTACCTATCGACCTGGTACAAAGAACGGTAAAGCTGATGCCCTTTCTCGGATGGGAGTGGAAGAACACTTGATCAACCCTAAACCTGTACCAATCATTCCCGAACAAAGAATTCTGGGTGTAATCGCCACAGAATCCATAGAGGAAGTTAAGGATAAAGCCAGGCAACTTGTAACTCCAGCAGACATACAGAATTGGCATCTGCAGGGAAAGGACTTTGCAGTAAAGGACAATTTATTGTATTTCCAAGAACGATTATACCTACCCAGCACAGATTTACAGAAAAAAGTAATCTCTTGTTATCACGATTCTTTAATGGAAGGACATCCCGGTATGGCCAAGACCTCAGAAAAGATCAAGCGCTACTTCTGGTGGCCATCTTGGAAAAAAGATATCAGAGACTTTATAATGTCCTGTGGAGTATGCGCCCAAAACAAGAGTCAAAAGGAAAGACCAGCAGGCCTCTTATGCCCTATTGACATCCCACCTCGCCCTTGGCATACGCTTTCTATGGACTTCATCACCGATCTACCTCCATGCTCCGGATACAATACGATTCTAGTAATCGTGGACTTATTCTCCAAGATGGCGCATTTCATTCCGCTCAAAGGCTTGCCAACAGCAGCAACTCTGGCCCGAGAATTTCTCGAAAACATCGTTCCGACTGCACGGTTTTCCTTCGGTTCTAATTTCGGATCGAGGTAGTCAATTTATTTATCATTTTTGGCGAAGTTGCTGTCGGTCGGCTCAAATTGATGTGAGACTATCGACCAGTCACCACCCTCAGACCGACGGACAAACCGAGAGGACCAATCAAACTCTGGAACAGTATTTACGCTGCATGCTGCAACAAACTGAAAAAACTTGGAAAGACATCCTTTGGATAGCCGAATATGCCTACAATAACTCTGTCCATTCGGGAACTGGGAAAACCCCGTTTTTTCTTTTGTACGGCAGTCACCCTCGGATCCCCTCCAAGATCTTGAAACACCAGCAGTAGACTACCTGCATTCTACAATCACCCAAGCCTTTAAGGAAGCTGTTTCTCACCTTCAAAGGGCTAAAGGACAATACAAGAAAGGAGCAGATCAACATCGGAAGGAAGCCCCTCAATATTAAGTAGGGGATCAAGTCTGGTTATCCACCAAATATCTACCTCTAAAAGGGCCACGCACATTCAACCCAAGATACCTTGGTCCCTATTCCATCACTACCATAGTAAACCCAGTAGCGGTCAAGTTGGACTTGCCCCCGCACATGAAGATACATCCGGTCTTCCACGTCTCTCTATTAAAACCCGTGCAACCTCAAACCCGACTAACTAAATCTCCAAAACCTATCCTAGTTGATGGAGAACTCGAGTTTGAAGTCAAAAGCATTCTGGACTCCAAGATCTCCAAATCTAAACTATTTTACCTAATTGACTGGAAAGGCTACGGCCCCCAAGAGATCCTGGGAACCTGCTGAATATGTCCACGCTCCTCGCCTAATCAAAAGATTTCACCAAACATTTCCTGACAAGCCAAAACCCCCGGAGGAGCCCGGTTTGGGAGGGGCCTTGAGGGGGGGTACTGTCATGATCTATGTTTCCAAAAGGTCAGGGTTTTCCCAACTCCCTTGGAAGCAGATCCATAACCCAGGTTCCGAGTGCCAACCAGTCCCAATTGGGACCTTTTGGACCCAGTCCTGGCGCCAGTGGCACCAGGCTCATAAATATGCCCAGTCCCAGCGCTGGAAGCGCCGGGCTCATAATGCTTGGGTGGACTTACCTGCAGCAGACCATGCTGCTTACTTGCCTGCCAGTTGAGCCTCTGATCCTCTTCTGTTTGGAACTACTTTTCCTGTTGGGTGGGGCAGGAGCCACTCCCTAGATTCAGAACACTGGAACTCTTCTGGAAAGCAGGAACTCTCTTCTTACCTAGGCGTGGCTGTGGAAGGAGACACCTAAGCACTACAGGAGGCTATTTAAACCACACCCGATGGATGAATCTTGCTTTGCGTTATTCTGCATCCTCTGCAGCAGAACGCTCATCGTGTCTTCTGCATCTGATCCTGGGCCTAAGGAAAAAGGCTTACCATCCTGAATCCAGTCTTCAGCAACACCTATAAAGACAAGAAAGAACAGGTTAGCATTACCGTCTTCAGTGACAGCTCTTCACTTACCTGGTCCATCGGCTGTCACCAACGCCTCACGCTGCATTCCGGCATCTGAAAGACAAAGGCTTACCTACTCTTCGTGCGCTCCGGAGGTCTTCACACTGCATTCCGGCATCTGAAAAACAAAAGCTTACCAACTCTTCGCACGCTCCGGAGGCCTTCGGCGCTGCATCCCGCATCTGAAAGACAAAACAAGGTGTGTTTAAGGACATTGGGGAACTTTAATACTCACGTGCCATTACTCCTTTCCACATCTAACCCAGTGGGTATTCCGGCACCCTGCAGCCGCTCCGAACTTGTACCTGCAAAATAAAAAGACAGTTAGAGCGCATCGTGAAGCAGGCAACAAGCGCTTACTTACGTGCTTCCAGGCGCTTCTATTCATCACACGGGCTCCATCTTCAACTCACTTCAGCCCGTCATCCGCCATCGCCGGAACCCTGCAAAACAAGAAACATCATTACTAAAGACTTTAAAGACATTAGAATTACTCGAAACTTACCGTTCGTGCAGTAAACGACGGACAGCAGTCCTCTGAAGTCAAGAGGCCTGCTCCCCTTATCCAGTGAAGAAACTGGTTACAGCACCCTGCCCCGAGGCAGATGGAGAGCACGGCGTTCACTTACCTAAGGTGAGAGCGTTAACCTTTGGGGTTCTACAGGAGAAGAGAGAAACATTCAATAACCCAGTTCCTTAATCCCATATTTTCTATCTGCAGACATCTTACCCTTCAAGTCAGACATACAGTGCACAGAGGTCCATCCCAAAGAGCCAGCCGTGTGTTACACATCACCTTTGAAGATACGGTATACGCCCAGTCAAGACCGGCGCCTCTACGGGAATCAGGTGAGCGTTACAGAGAGTGATGTGGGCGTTCTTTGTAACATTGATGGGCACATAGTTAAGCAGTTGCCTGGTCTAACCGGTTTCAATCTACTCCACCCATGTTATTTTTAATACATTGAGTAAACCGTGCATTTAACACCCAATTTGTTTTATTTCATCCCCTCAGAGGTTTTTTACTGGCTTATTTGTATCTAATTTTTCTCTACTGTGAAAATGAGCACAGGACACCCGTGAATGTATTTACCTCTGTTTTTATTTACTCCTTGCTGTTTTTACAGTATATATTGTTACTAATGTATTTATGTTTAATGAGATAATGTAGTGTCAATCCATTACTGTGCTGTACATGGGACGGATAAAAGACAGATTGCATTTCCCAAAAGCCGCTTGGATAGACAAAGGTCATCTTATTGCGGTAAAGAATACATAATTTGTCCGCAGATACTACAATTGTAGATTTTAACTACTGGTAATGTATAATGGATTCAAAAGCTGGACTGAGAGCCAAGCAAGCATGCAGTGTAGGGGTACTGCACACGCTTGTTGGGAGGTAAAGCTGCTTGTGGGAGATACAGGACAAGAAGTCTGGATTGTCATTGTGTGTCTTGGGGCTGTGTTGCAGTAGAGACTCGCAACTGCATTTCCTCTTTCCACATTAGATACACACGGTTACATGTACCAGGATGCATGGGGAATATTGGCATGTATTGCCCCCAGCCCGCAGATCCTGTGCTTGAGATAGGGGGAGTGTGAGGGGGGAAAGATATATCGTACTGTCCACAGAAGCGGTCGGTGATTCACACCCTTCTTCTGCACCACATTCCTTTCAATTGCTCTTGAGCTACAACTACTCCCCTTGCTACCTTCTAAACCTCCAGTCACACCAGACGGAGGGCTAGAGTTTGCTACCCTTCTGAGACATCTAGGGGACTTGGTGACCCAGCACTGCAATACATTGCCTGTTGAATGTTCATCGGTCTCTTCAAGGTACATCTGTGCTATGACATGGTGGCACTTCAAACAGAACATATAGGGACTGTTCATGAAAGAACTTCTGCTGGCTCTGAAATGGCACAGGCAGTGCTTAAAACCAGGGAGAGAGTGCGAGTTCCTTTCTGAACACAGTACTTGATAAAACACCACTTGACTCAAAGGCCCTGTTCTCTAAATGAATATGAACAGGTTCTACAACCAAACGTGCACCATGCCACACAAAAAACTAGTCATCGATAGACCAACTTTATGATGTCTGGTGCCTGCCATTAAACGAGATCGCTGAAAATCTGCCTGGCTCTAGTGAAGGTAAGTGCTCTTCGCAACCTTTGGAAATTGCTGCGTTTTCCTGTATCCTCCCCTACTGTAAAACTATACTGTTTTCCATTTGTATTGCCGTTGGAAAGTTTCAATATTCTATTAAGAGAGTCCATTCATGTCTGTTGTGTGCTTCCCATTGCACACCATTACGTCCTTTTCCATCGGTTTTTGTAGTGCCATCGGAAGGGTTTGATACTGTAGCGGGTACAGTATTATCTGTTGTGCTCTTCCCGTTTGTGAGGGCTCATCACATTAACATGCTATATGTTTCTTTTCTTTAGAAGCAACACCTCTGCCAGTGCTGGACATAGTTTTGGGTGAGGCATTGCCACTGGATGATGACTAAAGAGGGAGAAATGTCTGGGGCAATACCAACCTGCCTATGCAATACCACACTGGGTTTAGGTGCAAGCAGTGGATACTGAAGATGAAGCTGATATTCAGCATTTCCAGGAATGTTAGTCATATGAAGGAGGAATTACGGCAGCCCCCAGAAAAGCCTGTCAACTCCAGAGCTTCTAGCTCACCCTGTGCTCCTGGATGCAGATTTATCCTAAACTGTGGACCCGGAAGCAGCATTTGAACATCCTAAGAAACAATGTGCTCCTGTTAAGGATAGTGCAAAACTAAGCATGGTGGTTGGCTCCTCTAGACTTGCAATACATTGTTGAGGAACAGCCTCAGCCTGACGAGTCCATGACCATGGCATGCCTCAAATCCAGCACCCAGGAATGGTCTTGCTAGTGATCTTGGGACTCCCACCCCCTCCACTCCTTTTTCAGTCATCCCAGAGCCCCCATCCTGATATTGGCAGATGGTAAAAGCCTAGTAGTCCAGGGTGCTTTAATCTGGAATTAACTTCTTCAATCTCTTTGGTCAGAATTTGAGTTTCCATGTTTTAAAGTTCTTAACATTTTTATTGACGGCATGGCGAGCAGCATCATGCTGTAGACGCTGCTTGTGTGTGGTTTGTACTAAGTCCAAGATATCTGTGCAATAATCCTCACAAATATTCAGTTTCAAGTGACTTCTGCAGAAAGGGGTGGTTTAAACCTTGGAATGAAAATCCTTTTCCTTAAAGTTAACTTTGATGGGACTGGCTTTAGCCCCTGAAACCTAGGTGCGTTACCAAAATGGCTGCCGCTTATGAGTGATGAGCAGATGTGCGCAGCACTGGAGGAGTCCCAATGGAGACTCTGAAGCGAGAAAGTCACCAGCCCCTGAAGGGGTGGTTTGTGGCGATGGGAAGGGAGAAGAGGCGATCGCTGTATTCCCCAGGGAAGAGTTATAATGGTCAAAACCAGCGCAGCGGACACCACCGGCACTAAGCAGTAGTGCTACATAAGTATATCCCGGAGCTGGCAGGGGGAATATTGCTGGTCATGCAGTAGCTGGCAGTTGGGACTCGCCTTACTCTCAGCTGAAAGGAGTATATAATATCTGAGCGTTGAAAATCTCTCCACCACCGGAGTTACTACAGTGTGATTGTAACAAAGATCCAGTAGCAAGGCTATTCCAACCATGTATTTATGTATGTATGTATGTATGTATGTATGTATGTATATATTTGGAAGTCCCTGTACAGAACTGCAGGGAAGGTGGAGGGCACTCCAGGAAGCAGTTTGCGTACGATAATCTTCGCAATACACTGATGCAGGAAACCATGAATTGTCAGTTAAAAATACTTTAATGGATAAAAATGTCATGGACAGAAAAAATGACACGAAAACGACACGTTTCGCGGTAACAAACCGCTTGCTCACGTAAAGGGTGGGGAACACAGAAAAAGCACTATTTATGCCAACATTCTCTCTATGGTTGTAGTATATAGAGTCATGCACACATCCATATGGTCTACTATTCGTGTTCGCCATCTTTGATTGTGTTTTACGGCTAAGTTCGTCACAGTAGCAAAACAAAACATGCTTGTAAATCGGGCATAACAGCAGGATAACCTTAAGTGTATTTGCCGTATTTAAACCGTATGTAATTAGTCTATTTATCACGTTAGTTAGACATACTGAGCCATTAACACATAGTTGTTCTATGAATGGTAGGCATTTAGAAATATTCCTTAATTACACTCACTACATGTTAAGTATTAGTAAATATTAACAAAACAATGCAGTACTTGAAATTCAGTGCATAGTGCACATAACCTTTGTGTTCTAAGATTCATATATAATGTGATTACCTTTTCAAGTACAGATACTTATCTCTACTAACTGTGCAAACATGCATACAATAAAGTGCTATGTGCAGTTAGCAGCCACAGAATACAACTCATAGTTAATAAAGTGCAACGTGCGATTAGCAGCTTCAATATATTTCCTATATTGGAATAAATAAAGTGTTTAGTGCATAAAAGGTCTGTACTTTGCAGATGCATATGAATCACTGATTACTGTATGAGTTATAAATACTTAACTTTAATAAAAAACATCGTGAAAACTTAATTACAAAGGAGACCACTGGATAGTATTGCCAACCAGAAAATTATATCTAACCAAAGATGGAGAGACCAACGGAGAAGTGTGCTTGCAACTACATGATTTCCTCTGTTCATTTATATTTCAACAAAAAATATGTTGCTCACCCTGAGAGGAGAAAAAAGTAAATGATAAAAAAAAGGCAAAAGGAAAGGATATAGTCTAAAGTGCATTCAATTCTCTATTTAGAGGTAAAATATTGAATTAATAGACCTTCTAACCTTAATGCTTGTGAAAGACATATTTCCTGAAAACGCTGCAAGTAAACTCCCATATACAACAAAAGCATTTGCATATGCATTGACTCGAGGCTAATAATACCATTGTAATACTAAAAGTTTCAAACACATTATTCAAAGGGCAGGAATGGAAAAGTCATACTGAAATCTGGGATCCTCTTAAAAGTCCATATATAAAATTGCTTGAGGTTCTACTTGGACAACTTGGGTGCCTAGGAAAGTATATAGTTCTTCATCTAAGTTATGGCCCTGTGGTTTTTTGGTCTCAAAGTCTAAGATGTATCTAGTTTCCATTTGTCTGAGGAGGAGTTCACGATTACCACCCCTTGCTGTTTTTGGGATGGTGTGTATACCAAAGTATCTAAAGCCTTCAAGTTTGTCTCTGTGCTTGTCTTGGAAATCTAGGGCCATAGGATATGTAGGATCAACATTTTTGATAGCTCTTATATGCTGTAATATCCAAAGTTTCAACTTGCCGATCATACTCCCGACATATCACTTACTGCACAGGCAGGTAAGGACATACACAACATACTGTTTCACATGTAACCCTAGATTTTAAAATCACATTGTTATTTACATGCCTTACATTTTGTGCATTTGTGAAAGCCTTCTGAGTTTACACTTAGCCAGCTGGGAGCTGCTAATGAGGTTCTGGGACTCATGTAACTAGATACCAGGCTATCTTTCAGAGAGTTGGAACGTCTGTAGGTAATATTAATGTTAGAACCCAAAGTGCTCCTGTTAGGGAGAACCATCATTGGTTTTTGGAACGTGTGTTAAACAGCACCCTCAGTGCAGTAACACAGGGGTGTCTTAGAGACCCCCAATCATGGACTCCTCACCCTGGGACTGACTACTGTCTCCCTGGGTCAGTAAAGTTACCATTGACTTTACTAGTCTTAATTTAGGAACTTAACCAGTACAAACCATCTTACTGTGGAAGTACTGGTAGGGGCAATTAGATTGCCCCTGGGTCTGTTGTCGAGGGGGTACTGTCCCGTCCCCCCTCGCCGAGTTCTGGCTGGTGGCAGTGGATACCACGGAAATATTCCACCGGAATATTTCCCAATGGGAATTCCCATTGTTTTTAATGCACCACTTTTTGGTGCAATGTTAAGATACCGCCGGTTTATTTATTTAATATAAATTCACCGGTCGGGATTCTTGCCAGAACTCGCCGCCAAAATGGCGTCTAGGTTCACTTCAGTAACCCTGAACCCGAGTCGAGCCTTTGTTCCACTTTTGGCGGGCTTCTGCACAGAAGCCCTCCAAAGTGGTGCCATTCTGTCTGGGTACCACAGGGGGTGTGGGAGGGGGTTTCGGCACCCTGGACTGAGTTGCCTTGCCAACTCATGTCGCACTCTAGTGTGATTGGCCCAAGTGGTGAGCCACCCCGCTCACCACTTAGCATGTTTGAGTGACAGCTAGGCTGCATGAATGGGGGTTTGCTGCATAAAAGCAGGGTTTTTGGGACTGGTTCTTCAGAAGTCGCCACAGGACCTAAGAAGCCGAAGAGGGAGAAGCCGAGCCGACCTGCCAAGACGACACCACCGGAGGAGCCCTGCGGAACCGTCTCACCACTTTTCCCGACGACAGAGGAGATCTCCCGCCGGAGAGTCTTCTTCCCTTAACTGGTGGGGACAACCAGTTGCTGCCTTCTTTTCGCCGTCCCGAAGCATCTCGTGGCCGCCTTGCCTGTGCCAAGCACCCCGGCAACCGGGATACCACTTTTTACCTCAACCGCGAAAGAGGGGTAAAACCCTTTGTGTGCGGAAAACTCCACGGCTGGCCTCATCCCTGGTAGTGCAACGACCTTCAGCTGTCCTCCACGTCGAGATCACCTCTTCCTCTGGACGACGCCGCGACTTGCACCCACTACCAGGAACGACTACCACCGCTGGAGGATCCTTTCCACTTTTAAAGGTACTGTGTTCCGCCCGGCCTCCCTTGCCACCGATTGTACGGGGTAGATTTAGTCCTCGGCTCTCGAACCTGGGTAGGCCTGGGACACCCTAACTAAACTTTTCGGAAACGTAGTAAAACCTTTTCTACTCACCTGCAAAGACTTGTGACATTGTGTGATCTTGGGCATATTTTCGCCTGGCTCCCTCTAAAGTGGGCCCCGAACTAATTTTCCTTGTTCCACAATCAACTGCCTTTTCTAACCTTATGTGAAAAGTGTTTTACCTTACTGCTCTCTTATTTCTGCCTTTTCCCTCCCTTTTTTTTAACTTGTTGGAGTACCATCTAACGTTAAGCGCTCACCTCTGGTTGGAAATAAGTGGTGTTAACTTAGAATTGTCCAACAAATGATTAGGGATGTACATATGAGTAATAGTAACTGTGTTTTGACTTCCTTACCTTTTTCTGTGCTAGTGTAATTTATGAGTGTGTCTTTAATAAATAAGTTTATACTTTTACACCTAGCTCTGGTCAGTGTTTGCTTGTACTACTGGGCCTCTGTACCTATTGTGTATCCTCTGTATACTGTCTAACTCTTCTTGAGGGAAGTCTGACTGCTCAGCCACAGCTACCACAGTGAATCTGTGTGGTGCAGACTGCTACCAAGTGGGTTTACTGCCAACACCTGTAGTCTTAAATCTTTTGCAGTGGTCCCAGAGGGAACTGCACAGGTTTCTGCCTAACCGCTCCCCAGATGCTCATCTTGCTGAAGTACATGCCAGTCTTTATGTATTATGTGGTGAATGTGCGTAGAGGCTTTACTGAATGTCAAGATGAGTCATGGATCTGTTTCTTCCAGTTCCGTTTCAATTTGTATCCCTTTGTCGTGCTTTAAGATATGATTATGGGAAATATCTCACCGCCTCTGGCAAGTCTACAACTAGATGCAAAGGAGACCTTGAAACACAAGAAGAGGAAGGCTGGATGTTAGCATTATTTTAATGGGCGCCTTCCTCCCACAGATTTCTCATGGCTCTGCATTGGCTTTGCCCGAGTCCTCTATGCGCTAGACATGACTTGCAGGGCCAGTAGATAGAGGTACCCTGACCTCTGACCTCAGTTCCTTTTTTCCGCACACTCTGCTCGCTTTAGGAACGCCTGCTAATTGAACATAAGTCTTCTTCATATTCTCGAATTTGTCACAATGCTGAATCAGATGAGGTCTTTGGGGTTCAAACTCTGCGTGGATTGCGGGTGTCAAATGTCAGTTTTGGATCTGCACCGCATCTTCCTTAACTGCCTTGGTGAAGGCCACAACACACAGGACTGCATGTCGTACCAATCGATGCAGCCACATGTGCTTTGTGAGCACGAAGCAAAATCTTTCACCTTCCTCAAGGAAAAAGGCATATGTGGACCTGTTCGAAGTCGCTTGGCATGTACCGCGGCACTGCAAGAGGTCGAGATCCCCTTGCGATTTGTGCATAATCGTTTTTTCTTGGAAGAGGAGCCACTACTCCAAAGACAGCCTCAGAGGAAGATGTCCCCCACGTACCTTTCCCCACCCAGTCCTCTTCCCCAGAGGAATAGGAGGTTTTAAGGTTGAAGATGTTACACATTTTGTCATGGGCTCAGCGGTCGCGACATGGGTGGCTTTGTCCAAGCCAGCGTATCCCAGCCTGCTTGGAAGAGCCGTCGGGAACGGAATGAGCAGTTACAAGATAAGGGCAAAGAAGCACACTCTTCTGTCTCCGGATGTCAGTCCCCTGACTTCCGATCCCTATCTAGCAGAAGCCGATGGACGCCGGTTTTGTGAAAGATTTTCTCCCGCTCCACAGAAGAGCATACATGTCCCATTTACAGGACGTTTATGATGAAAGAGGGCATGCTCCCCCTTTTGCGATGAGTCTTCCCACGCCAGGGAAGTGGGAGACTTCCCAGATGAGTTTTACAGGAACTGGGTGACTTGGTGGACCTGGCGGCCAACTTTCAGGAGGCAAGTGGCCTTGACATCTCACTAAATGTAGACCTGCTCTCTACGGCCACCCCTAGCAAGCCACAGGCCCGTTTTCAGTGCTTGAATGCAAAGGTGATAGACCCCTTAGGGATATCAACCACTTTACGTCCTATGGTTCAGTACGATCTGACTGACATCCTAGACAAGGAGACTTTTTTTTGCCTTTGCCAGGCAGTAGAGGCGACATCGATTGAACTATTGGCCAAACCAGTTTCAGTTCTCCTGGTGGACTGCGACCTAGCCAAGAAGCACAGGCTGGCACCTTCTGACTCCATGTTTCTTTCTGCCCATGCTTCCCCAGAGAGTTTGGTGGTACAGGCTGCTACAGTTAACCTAAAGACCACCTCTTCTCTGTCTTTGCTGCCTGCCGGAGAGAGGAAGAGATTGGACGCATGGGGTAGGAAGATTTTCTGCTTTTCGAGCCTTGGTCGCCAGTGTGTAAACACCTCTTGTGCTCTGGCCAAGATTTCCTTTGCCCTATGGTCCTTTATGGCCGAGGTGTTTACGCACATCCAGGAAGGGGAGGTGCAGGAAGGCTAAGAGGCTCTCATCAAGGATAACCAGGAAGCCTCCCAATCCGATTCTACAATCTGGTTTGGACACTGCAGACTGCATCGCAAGGACAATTAGCCACCATTATACTTGTGCAAAGATTTTCTTGGCTCAGGACGTCCGGGTTTGCTACTGACGTCCGTAGGAAACTTCTGGAAATGCCCTTCGATGGCATGAACGTGTTCAGCACCAAGGCTGATGAGTCTCTCCAGAAATTACAAGCCACTAAGGCTACCACCAAGACGCTGGTGCTGGCAGTGAAGCAACAATGACCTGTGAGCCTGGTGGGCAGTGGAAGGGATTTTCGCTACATTGGCTCTTAGGTCAAGAGAGGTAGCGGTCAAACACCATGGGGCAGAGGAGGGAGGGTAGTGTTTTCCCTGCAGGGTTAGCAGCCAGGGTGCATCCAGAGGAGGAGCTTCCAACTCCACTGTGCCCACCTCAAGCCCGTGTGCAAAGACTCTCTGAAGTGGACCTCTGCCCTCTGTCACTTGTGGGAGCCAGCCTATCCCTGTTTGGCGAGGAATGGAAAAATCACTTCTGACCCCTGGACCTTACAGGTCATACGGCAGGATGCTGCCTCCCTTTTGTCTCTCTTCCTCCAGACCACCCCAGCCTCCATGTCACCAACCTTGCCTATGAAATCTCTCCTACTGGAGGAGGTCCGTCAGCTTCTGGCAGAAAGGGCCAAAGAGATGGTACACTGCTCGGAACAATGCAGGGGTTTTTACTCAACATACGTTATTGTATCCAAGAAGGATGCAAGTCTGAGACTTCTGTGACTTCTGAACCTGTACTTGTGCATGGAACGTTCAAGATGGTCACTCTGGTCCAAATCCTCCAGGCAATGGACATGAACTGGCTAGTCACGCTGGATCTCCAGGAGGCCTATTTCCATGTGGCTATCCACAAGAAGCACGGGAAGTACCATAGATTGAAAATGGGGGACTGTCAATTCCAGTTGAAAGTCCTCAGTTTCGGTCTATCTTTGGCACCAAGGGTTTTCTCCAAGCTGCTAGTAGTTAGAGGCGGTTCTCCTCAAGAAGGAAGGCATTAATGTCTTTCCCTACCTGGACAATGGGCTAGTCTAAGCCTGCTCATCAGATCTAGGATTGGCATATCTGTACTGCAGCCTTTTGCAAAGCTTGGGCTCCTCCCTGAACTTCAAAAAGTCACAGTCCAGCCTCAGTTGTTCTGCGATTGATAGTTCTTATGGCCTCATGCATTTTATGGCCAGTCTGAGCATAAGGTCTCTTCAGTGGCTTCAGAGCTCACAGTGGTCAGTTTCAGGCATGAACCTCTGACCTTCTACTGGTCTCAGAGGGAGTGTCCAGAGACCTGCAATGTTGGGCTGTGTAGGGGAACCTCCTCAAGGGGTTGCTATTTTGTCAACCTTGGCCACAAATGACACTAGTCCCAGATGCGTGCCTGAAGGGCTGTGGGGCTGCCCTCCAAGTCCTTACGGTGAGCGTACTGTGGTCCCCATCAGAGTGCCGGGAGAACATCAATCTGCTGGCGCCGAGGGCGATCAGGCTGGCCCTGTTTGCTCTCCTCCCCTCTGTGACGTACAAGACTGTATTGGTCCTGACAGACAATACGTAGCCATGCATTACCTCAACAAGAGGGATGGCATGGGCTTCTTACCTTTGTGCAGAGAAGAAATGTGATTGTGGTTCTGGGCTCATGAGAACTGCGAGTCTGACAGCAGCACATCTGGATGGGAAGGACACTGTACTAGCAGATGCACTGAGCAGACAAGTCAACCTTCCACGAGTGGGTGCTCTGCCAAGAATTTCTGAAGGGGATTTTCTCCGACTCGGGTGCTCCGCAGGTGGACCTCTTCCCTTTCATTGTGTACATGAAGTGGAAGTGGTTCTTCTCTAGGGAATGTCCTCTCCCGGGAGCTTTGGGGGATGCCTTGACAGTCGAATCGGACTTCAACATTCTCTATTTGTTGCTGGATCGTGGGAGACTGTGTCTGTTCAGGTCCACGATGAGCCTGTTCACTCCGGACTGGGCTTTGAGAACGTGGTACCCAGAGTTGCTAGACATTGCCATCAGTCCTCCTTGTTGTCTACCTCAGAAAACTGACCTCTCCCACTTAGAAGGGGGGTAGGGGGGCCTTCACCCGAACATCTGCATTTTGAGCATTCATGCTTGGCTGCTGAAAGGTTAAGTTATAAGGATTAGGATTTGCCAGAGGACGTTCTGGACATGCTCCTCTCTGCCAAAAGATCTGTCACCAAATACATTTTATTCCTGCAGGTAGTGAAAAGGTTCAGCTTCTTTCTGTGTTGAATTTTCTTCTGTCTTTGACCCAGACGGGCATGTAGATTGGTACAGTTTACCTTGTGGCCATTTCGGTCTTCAAGAGGACCATGGAGCAGAGCTTCTTTTTCACAATCCCCACGGTCCTTCAATTCCTGAGGTGTTTCTAATATGTTTCCCGCACGCCAGTTTGTTGTTTCAGCTTCGGATTTCAATTTAGTGTTGACATTATTAATGGCCGCTCCATTTGAGCCCCTTCTTTCTTCACTTTTGTTATTGAAGACTGTGCACCCGTAAAATGATTTTCCTGGTTGCCATCACTTCTGCTAGACTGGTGAGTGAGCTAAAGGCTGTCTGTTAATCCTCCCTGCTTTGATGCGTGTATCGGACAAGGGAGAACAGGACTGATGACCAACATTTAGTTGGTTACGCGAGTGGCCGAGCTGGCAGGGCTGTTACTAAGCAGACCCTGTTTCGATGGATAATTCTCTGTATCTCTGAATGCTTTGATATGGCCGGCAAGGAGGTCCCTGAGGGTTTCAGGGCTCACTCTAGCATAGGATTGGCCTCCATCTCTGCTCTGCATCGCGCAGTGCCTGTTCTCGGTATTTGCCAAGCGACTATGTGGGCTTTCTTGCGCATGTTTGCTAAGCATTACTGCTTGGCGCTTATCTGTTCAGGATGCTCATTTTGGCAGAGCTCCAATTCAGAGTTTTCTGGTGTAGGTGGTGTCCTTGCTACCCTCCCTCCAGGTTATTGTACTGCTTTGAGAGTCTTAGATGAGGGAGTCCATTGGAAGAACAAATTACTGACCTCTCGGTAATGTTCTTTTGGATGGACGGTCCTCCCACAGATTCTTCATCGCCCACCCTACCTGCCCCTCTTGGGGCAGCTAGTACACCTTAGTTCTGTGGTACATCAGCACCATAGTGCTACGGAAAAAGGTTGGAACTGAGGTCACGAGACATGTCGGGGCCAGTATATATACAGACAACCTCATACTTGGCACATGGAGGCAATGGGCGGAGCAGACATGGAGCCGATGTGCACCTCTGCCAGCAGTAAAGTTTCCAAAGACCAGCTGGCGCTTGGGAGATGGGTATCATAGATGAGGAATCCTTGGGAGGAACATACATCAGAAAGAAGGTAATAGAGGGGTAAGTAATTTGTTCTTGGCATCTAGAAAATGGGATCTGTGTAAAATTAAAGATCATTCAATTTAAAACGCTGCACAGGATTTGTATTTGGTTTAACGCTTTCACAAAAGCGCTGTAGAGCATATATAACCTTGCAATAAGTTAAAATATGGGATTAACTTAAAATGTATGGCAAGGAGACGATTTTTTAAGACGAGAGTGAAATAAGGAAAGAGTAGATGACCTAATAGGGAGAGGTTGAGAATATTCCAGTTCCTGGGTGCAAGAAGTGAGAATGAACGGAAGCGAGATTGTGCACATGAGGTTTAGGAATAACATGTAAAAAGTGCATTTGAGAACATAGAGAACCAGATGAAACATAAATAGAAACCAGGAAAGGTAAATAAGATGGGGTCAATAAATGAACATAGATAAAAACAGTACGTAGAAGGCAAGATTCAAAGGGAACCCAAGACATAGAGCAAAGGGAAGGGGAAATGGAGGCCAGAGCAGAAATCCAGAGTGTTCAGATTGGTGAATTATAAATAAAATGCAAATGAGTGAATTGGTAGGCAGGAAGACCAATTGAGATGATGATCGATTATTCCTCAGCCTATTTGCATAGAAAGGGCATAATGGGTTATCCCTTCTATCCAAAGTGTAGGAAAGAGGTTGGGTACTCTTTACATATTATTTCAGCATTTGTCCCTTAGTAGAGGTTCATTGGAAGGAGACCATGAGAACCCTAGGCTTGGAGCCTGAAATAGACCCACATGTAGCCCTTTTGCGAGGATGGGAGGAGCTCACTTGTTTGAAATATCGTAAATTGTTTATCCCAATGGTGCCAGTGACTGCAAAAGGGATTTTGACAGGAGTTGGGGTTGTCCTACAATAGTTGTCCCGAATGGGAATAACTTGCGCAATTTAATAATGGTCAAATAGACACAATGTGTTACTTGGGGCAATCAGAGTTCTTCTAATTCTGAACTTAATGATAATAAATATCATGTCATTTTATTCCAAACAGTATCTGATTTTTATTTCAATTGTGCATTTCTTTGCAATGTTAAGTTGCTGTACATTAAGAACACTGGTAGAATTTAAAGCTGGTGCAACATTAATAAGAAACCATAAAACATCACAAAACAAAAAAACAAGGTAAATGAATGTCTTTGTGAAGATCCGAAAAATGACAAGTATCAATTTAGAGAAAACATGGTAGGTATGTTTTAGTTGAAAACTTTTCACATTTCCAAACATTGCAATTGACCATCAAATGACATGTCATTGGCATACATCTATAGGCAGTCCAGGCTGGCCTATACCAACCTGATCTACATGCCCAAAACCCTCAGTGTGTGCAGGTGGCTCCAGCTTCTCAGCCATTGCTGCCACACACTAGAACGCCTTACCTACGCACCTCAGGGGAATCGACTCACCTAGCCTTCCGTAAAGCTATCAAAACTAGGCTATTTGTCTGATCTGTTCACTCCTAGTACTCTGTACACCCTGAAATATACCCAACTGTACTTTGTGACCTAGCATCTACTATTGTAACCAAGTAGCCACATGTTGTAACCGTAATCTTGCCTAGGTACACTTTCATGTAAAAGTGCCTCAATGCCTTTGGGTTGTAGTGCGCTCTACAAATGTTAAAAAAAATAAAACCAAAAAAGAAATAAGTCCCGATTTAAAGGACTAGATAGGCATCCAGTTTCTTTTAAGTGTAGTGTCCACACATATGAATTTTAACATGTAGGGTCGACGTAAAAATATGTTCTGGTGTAAAACGTAACCGCCTTCATCAAGACCATCAATTCTTCTGATACTGTGTAAGGTTGGGCAAAAACAAAATAAGAAAAATAAATGACTAATCTAATATCAAACTGATGTGTGAGGAAGCCTTCCAGAAAGTAAGCAAATAAAATGGCTCACCATTAGGTAGTTGTGGATGGGTACAGTGATGATCATTTCTCTAATGGGAATGAAATAAATCCAGGGTCTAATAATGTTGATTTGGGGGTATGGCAGAATTGCAGAAGTTGCGCTCTAGGCAAAATAGGAATATATATGCAGCGGAACTACCTAGACAAGCATGAGAAAATATGGGGGAAATTGCAGGCCATGCTATAAAGATTTGTGAAGGGAGCAGGCCGATATACTAGATGCAGATGGTATGGTCTAGCATTGTATGGAAAATACTAATGTGGCATGAAACGGTGTCATGGTTGTTGGTGAATGAGTCTTGAGGGGTGGTTGGATGGATTTGGGGATATCCTTTTGTGAGGCAAAAAACCTTGGTGTCCTCTTCGACTCCACTCTCTCATTGTCTCTTCCCATCACAGACCTTGTCAAGAAGGCCCACTTTCAGCTGCACCTCCTCAGAGGCATTCGCCTTTTTCTCACCTTCCCCCAGAAACTCCATGTCTCCAGAACGCTGGTTCTCTCTAGGCTAGACTACTGTAACAGCCTCTTCCTCAATCCTTCCTTTGCCCCCTTCAACTAATCCAGAATAGGACTCTGAGACTTATCCTTAGACTGAAGCCCAGGGACAGCATCTCTCGGCCCTAAAATCTCTCCACTGGTTCAAAAACCTCTGCATCATCCACAAGGCTTTCTGTGGCCTGGTACCCTGCTACATCCACCTCTCTCGCCAAATAGAGTCCTTCGGTCTTCTAGCTCCAACTCTCTGCAGATCGGATGCTCTTCCAAGCCGAGAGTGGGAGGAGGGGGGGTTGATATTTCTCTTCTGCAGGAGCCTCTCTCTGGAATGGCCTCCCTGTCCCTCTGACTTGAGCCAGATCTCCTTAATTTCCAGAATCTTCTCAAGACCTTCCTTTTCTCTTCTTCCTTCCCTCTCCTCATTCCTTGCTAATGGCCCCTCTGCTGCATTGACTGGCTGCCTGGTTCCAACTGATTCGTACGGGGTCTAGGCACCCCCACCCACTTGTTCAGTCTCCCCCTGCACTTCGGTCTCCCCTATGCCCCCAATCCCCCATATTTACCCGCACTTGCCCTACTGGGCTCCCTCACCCTGCACTAGCATGACTGGGCCTTCACCCCTATTGACCCTTCCAGCCCTGTCCTTGCACTTAGCATGTGGGCTTTCATTCCCCCACATTCCCTGGCACTTGTCCCCTGGCCTCCCCTTAGCACTCGCCTAGCCCAGGGGCCATCCTATCCCCCTTCCTCCCCCCCACCCCCAAGCGATTGCACGCTCCCCAGTCCGACCTCCACTCCCTTCCCTCCTTGGCACTAGTGCATTCCGCTCTCATCAGCATACCTCAGGGTTGTTAGAACTACATAAAGTGTACACCATAACATCACATTAACACCATCCTTTTGGCCATGGTGGGGAGGGCAGGTCTGCTTAAAATGGTTGTATTACCGAGACTGCTACATTTTTTGTGGGAACATACCATACATGATACCCAAACAATTCTTTGTCAAACTCCAGAGCATATGCAGAGGTTTCATCTGGCATATTACTAGGAATAGAGTAGCCCTGTGGAAATTACAGTATACATATGACAAGAGGAGGCATAAAACTTCTCAATGTTGAGGTTTATTATTGGGCTAGCCAGCTACAATATGTGGCCAGATGGCTATCGGAAGACGCAACAGCGGAGTCCAGGCTGCTGCGGTCAGAATGTAAAGCATTTTTTTAATTTTTTTTTTTTTTAAGAATGGATATGGCTGCCTAAATCAGAGCTAAAAGGTGCCTGAGAATGCTGAAATTGGGTTGGCAAATGTGGCAGAAAGCTTGCCGAGCCATGGAAAACCTGACCCTGTGCTCCCCACAGATACCGCTGGTAGCATTTACCAAGGGGGATGTGCAAGTGAGGTAAATGATACGCAAGCACTGGGAACCGGTGGGTATAGCAACATTGGGAGACATATGGCAGGATGGGAAGATACTAGTATTCAACGCACTGGTAGAGAGGGTGCGGGCCTACACCTGGGGCAACACATTACATACAGCAGACTGGGGCGACAAGTGACGGAAACATGGTCTGTAATAGTGCTGGAAGGCCAACCAGATATTGCTATAGAAACAATCTACGACATTGCAGAGGGAGGACATGAGGTTTCCAGAATTTACAAATTGCTGATGACCAATTTGGAGAAGGAAGTGACCCAGCTAAGATGGCATTGGGAGGAGGAGGTGGGAGAAAGCATGAATGATGGGCAGTGGGAGAGGGCTCAGAGGTATAAAAAGGTGTCCAGGAATGCGAGGCTGCAACAAATTCAGCTATATAACTCGCAGAGCATACATGACCCCCCCCAGCCCCCTCCTCCACTTTGATAAAGACCCTCCAAATATTATGCATCAGAAATTGTCAGTGGACTTCACAACCACCTAAGTACTGAGACGGGGAGAATGAAGGAATTGATAGAGCAGCAAGCGTAATGAGCACGCTATTTGTTGGATGAGAACACCTGTGCACAGAACCTTTAAAAATGGTAACCAAACTTGAGAGGAGGAGCTCAGGAGAAGACTTAGCATCTCCATTGAAGGTGGAGGCACGATTCGTTCTGCAGAAGCTGGAGGCGGGTTCTGGTGTGGTGGAGCAGAGGAGCTTGCCAATGAGAAGGACAAACGTGGTGTGATACCACGGGGACACCAGGAATGGTGAGTGGATTCCTGGGTGTCTGGTAGCCAAGTGACGCAGCATTGTCCTTACCAGGAGCAGAGCAGAAGCCGGCGTGCCGGAGTTGAGCTGCAAGGGAAGCTGGAGCGACATCTGAGCTGCCCAGAGTGGGGAAACACAGTCACGCTGTGTAAGCGCGAGTAAGACCAAAGGTGGCCATTAAGTCTCCCAGAGCACAGTAGGGACCCTGGGGCGTTTCGACTGCACCAAAGGGAATTTGAACATTGTGAAGTTGCGGAAAGTGAAATACAAAGAAGATTGATTGTGAATCGAAAGGGCAGAGTGTCATCCCAAACCCCAATAAGGAATGATTGCAAATGTGGGAAAAGCTTGAAAGAAAAGTGAAAGCAAGTAGATATACAAAGACGAGAGGTATATGCTACTTGGATATAAATAGCAACTATAATCTGACAATTCCTTGCAAGCACACATCAGGCAGTTGAGGCACAAGAGCAGCAGTCCTGGCAGGGGAGTAAACCCGGCAAATTGCAACCTACAAGGAATGTCAAGCAGAAACAGTGTTTTATACATGGAAGGAACATTTTGTTAAAGAGAAACCTGTAAAGGTGAACAGTTCATCGAACAGGATTTTTGTGGACAAAGAAAGACACAAGGACTTGTTAGACCATTGAAGAAGGTCCTTTCCATTTTTGGAGAATATTTTACTTTGGAACTGTTCTATTTTTTTTTAAGAACTTTTTGCAAATGCCAGGTTAGACATTTTCCCCTTCACGTTATTTTGTTTATAGTGTGAGGGTCAGAATAGAACATTTTGGACACAGATTGCTTTTGATTTATGACATCCTGTCAAGGACAGATCCTTAATTTTTTGTTTTAGGTAGAGAAACGCCTCTTAATGCAAGTTCAGAGATGCATTCAATTTAATTACGTCTTTAACCAAAAACATGACAACTTTGTGTCTGGCTTTCATTTCTGACCCCTCGCATTTCCCTCAGTCACCTTGGGAAAACACACAAGGACTCTTGCAGACATGCCACAAACATACACACCTTCCCTCAGGTTTCCCCGCCCCAGAATGGAAGAGGACACATTTTCTCATGTATCCCTTCTTTATTTTGCTATTTATGCATTGCTGTTCAAATCAATATTTTCCAAGAAGACATTTTATTGTATTTGTTTTGCATTTTACTCGCCCAGTGTACGGGGTGGGGGAGATGTGCAGTAATTGAAAAAGGTGCCATTAATTGGGGGCATATGGAAATGAAAGTACATCAGTTAATCTATATTGCTACTGTATTCTGGCATGCACATATCGGAACGAGGGGTTACAAATGCAACTTGCAGTTCGCCAAATGTTTTGGACTACGACACACATCAACACTCCTCCCCATTGAATATCATGTGCAGGACTAGTATGAATGCTAGTTCAAAAAATGTGGCCACTGTACGCCTTTTCTGATATTTTAGATTGGTGATGGGCAGAGGTTGGGAACCAGGGAGCCGGCACTTCAGCCTGCATGGTCAACGGGGACCTCCAAGGAAAGTAAAGGGATCCTCTTGTGAGCCTCTCACAAGGCTCTCAGGATTTCTGTGGGCTCACTGGATGGCCTTGCTGACGGAGGGGAGACTGACTTGCTAGGGAAGGTTGCAGACTGTTAAGGATTTCAATCAAGCGACACACACCTTGGTCTCGGCCTAGTATGTAGCACACAACTGAGATGCTTTTCTCTTTATTTTATGCAGATTCAATTTGAGATGGTACACAACTCGTATCACACCTGCTTTTCAAATACCCCAGGTCACAATGAACCATGAACCAGGCTGGTTGGTAAAATTCAATATTTATTTAAAAATTGAAAATAAATCATTACATTTTTAATACGGGACAGCAATCACCCATGGAGTGATAATTACAATGAGGATGTAAACACTAGTCACTTGTTTCCACCTTCTAGTGGAACCTATACAAAACACCAGGGACTAGAAGCACTTTTTGATTTGGGAATGATAGCACCCAAGTTAGGATTTCCCCCTGAAATGTTCCCTCAACTCACAAATAATCAATTCGGAATGGATAGAAAGACACAGAAGGTAATCGGGAATAAGAGGCAGAAAACCGAATCAAAATCTGACCTTCCCTCACCAAATAAGAGTGGAAAACGGATTTTAAACCCCTTGCAATGCTAACAAATGACACTCGGAAATGGACAAATAAATAGGTAAATACAATTAGTCACTAAAGCAACAATGCATAGACACAATCACCAGCAATGGATTACCAAGAGCATACAATTGAAAACTGAGTGGAAAGTTTAAAACGGATTGCAGCAAAATGAGACGTGTAAAAGCTGCATTTCCTTTAATTTTCTGTGTAAATTTACTCAAACGGTTTCTTTCAAAAACAGGTGAAATATTGCAAATCGTGATGCGGTTTTTAGTCTGAGGGACAGAGGTACATCACATGGATATTACAGAAGTGAAAGAATGGAGGTAGCTGGTGAATTGATAGAGATTTGGCAGGTAGAGTGAGGTTCGTTTTTTCATAGTAGTGAAAGAGAAAATTGGTATTAAAAGTGAAAGGCAAATTTTACGTAAACTAGATTTAATGACTAAGAAAAGAGGAACGCCACCCGTGAATATCAGTTACGCTGCAGTTGTAACCCTTCACGCAGTGTATCCCTTTTCTTTATGGAAAATTAATTTATCTAAACACAGTATCGCTAATGACTAATGATCTATGCAAGACAGAAATGAAGCGAAAAGTGGTGTTACCGCTTGGAGATAAAGGGCAAGAATACAGAATTCTGACCAGGATAAGGATAGGATGGCTTAGAGAGTGGGATAATGACAAATGCAAGACAAAGTAGACTATGGATTTCTATGGGGTAGGGATTATACTTAGTCCAATTTTAGTTTGGGATTTTTGGACCGTCAACAGGTTCTGGTCACTACACAGCAGCGCTCCTGGCCAAGGACAGCTGGGCAAAAGACAGCTGGACAAGGTTGGGTCACTGGATGTTATTTCTGGTCGCTAGATCGCACCGGTACCTCTGGATGCAGTTAGTGGGCAACAAGCCTGGCTGGTTCAGGATGCAAAAGGTACCCCAGCTTTCCCCTTTTTAATGGGAGATTAGTGGGTTGATTCTGGATCAATGGCCTTGCTGGGAATAGGATCAGCAATGCTTGGGTTTTGGAGTGGGAATCTGGACTCAGCAGGATGATTGGAACAGGAACGCCGGCGCAGGAAAATCAGGAAGAGTTGTGTCTAGAGTCTTGTCAGGGACTCTTATTTATAATGCATAGTGACCTCATCAAAGTATAGGGCTGGGCAGGCTTAGCTAAGCACACCTCTAACCCACGGGATTGGTCAGGGGTGCTAGTCTCCGCCTCGCTCTTAGCTGGTTCGATTTCAATGCAGGAGAGCAGATTTGTGATGTGAGTTTACAATGTTCAAAAACCTCCCACAGTTATTTTAGCAAAAATCAGATTTTGCCACAAACTGTACATTTATACTGTTGAAATCTCTTAGCAAATTGTATACACAGGTTACATATTTTGTGTAAAGCATAGCACTCCAACTCTGCAATCCGTGCGACATTGTTTCGCCCTTCTAATACTTTTTGGTAATTTTGAGTATGAACGATTCGGGCTTAAATTCCATAACTTTCTACACATGTGTGGATTATCATAAGGGATGCAAGTATACACATTCACATTGGCATCATGGATAATGTCCTTGTAATCCCTGATTCTTTGCCATTTATATTCCCAAAGGTCAGTGAATTCTACCATGTCTTTAATGAAAGCCCGTAAAATCACTTTTAAACTGGGAAATGTTTACAATTTTACAAAGTCTTGCTGCAGACATGAGTCTTTACATTTTTATTCATAAATAGTCTTTGGAAGCAAATGGCAGTCCTTTGACACTGGACCATTTTCTTCTTTCTTCAGCTGCCACCAACTGTCATTTCCTCCATAGCAAGGTGGGGGGGGGTTTCCCCACTTGATTGAAGGTTTATTGCCCCTTCCCCACTTCACACGTCCTTGTAATGGAAATTCCATTGTCAGTGGGTTCAGCCTAGACTAGATTCTGTCCAACTTAATAATTATCACTGGGGTGTTGTATCTGCTGAGAGAGGCCCTCCTGTTGGTAGCATTCTCTCCCCCCCCCCCCAAACAGAAACCTATTTTTCTTTTGGAACTTGCAAAATCCAGCCAATATAGTTTTACAGTCTTACTTTCTTAAATCCTGAATTAAGCAAGCCAGTTGAATAAAATAACCCATGTGTGTATTTTCCTCAGCAACAAACCACTTCACATTGCTAGATGATGGCAGGCTTTCATTCAACAGTTTACTTTTAAAACTGGCCTTTTTCTCCTTGAGTTTGTAAAGCCAATTTTACATGTGTGGTGTAAAGCTGGCAATTTTAATTTTTTTTATTTTAATTCGGTTTTGCATCTCCATCAGATTCCCACACTGTTTTGTAGCTATAGTTATTTCTTGTATGCAGGAGTTTTGTTTGAAGCACAGATGCATTGAAATTGACATGGCTCAGATAGCTGGAGTTTCTTTGAAGTACTAAACTTTGATACTTTGTGATGAAAATGAATGTGTTTTTCTGTGAGGGTAAAAGTGGAGTTCCTTGTTGACTTTTCTCGGGGCTTGTCCTTAAGAAATCATGCCTGGTTTTGCTGGAGCACAATGAGATATGCTGGGCATGGCAGGGCCTTATTAAACACAGTGGTTTAACAGGAAGAACAGATGGAAATAGCATCAGCAGCATTATTAAAGGTGATAAAATTTCCTTTTTAATGGGGATTTTGGGCTTTCACCAAAGCAACGCTGCTTTTTCACTTTATTCCATTTGTGTGTGTCAGCACACACTGGCACGCTCCCTCAGTGTGTCCCCTTGTTCCATCCTGCCAAATATGTGCTTGGCAAGACTGTGGAGCCATCTTTTTGTTGCTGCAAAACACAATTTTAAAGCTATGGTGGCGACCGGAGCCAGCACAACCATTTTGCTGTTTCTGTGCAAATGCAGGTTGGTTTTGGCGAAATTCGGTTCAGTGGGTCAAAATAGCCCACAAGACATGGACCTCCTATTCAGGACACAGCTTCTTACCATAGGGGAGCCGCTATATTGAGAAGCAAGGCAAGAGGTTTCAGTTAGCCCACCATGGCCAGATCCAAAATAACCAGGACCATGGCAGTGAGAAAGACGTTGCAGGATTTCAAGATGGTCAAGCCCGTTTGTTTCCTCAGCCCAGGACACAGCGGGCCAGCCAAGGAAACATGGAATTTCCCACAAGGAGGTGGCATGGCAGGGGCTGCTCGACCAATCTCATGCCCACATTGGTTGCCAAGTCCAGGTGCCACTGAATAAGCCTTTAATCCAACACCTCTGGGCAACAGTTTGTATAAGTGGGCATTGTCCAGGAAGTGAGATGGGAGTCCGGAGGTGCAGAGTACAAAGGGCGAGAACAAGGAGAGACTGCTGTAGTGAGGGAGAAGAGTAAGACCTGGGGGGAGGGAGACAGATGTGTGAGCATCGAGAGGAAAGAGGACGGACACCAGTAAAGATTCTAAAGGAGTGCAGGGTTGAGGAATGAAAGTGAACCCATAATATTGGGAAGTAACGTGTACTCCAGTGAAACTACTATATCTTAGAATACATGTTAGTTCAAGTAAAATCTTATTCTTAAAAGTCCACAGAAATGTAATCTTTCACCCTGACAGAGAACACACACTTTGCAGAGCAATGCATTGACCACCTCACAACACAACTGAAGGACTCTTGTAACAAAATCTATATAGAAGACTCACCTACGCCGCAAGAAGACTCAAGTTCACTAGTGTCCACCTTGACCTAAGTTCCAAAACAAAATAATGACACCAATAATTGTATTGCAAGGCTGCCCACTTGACTTTATCATTGCTACATCCCTCTATAACTCTTCCTTCCTACCATTTGCCCAGTAAAACACCAAAGCACCCATTTTCAACAAGCATCCTGATGTGAGTGCTGCATGACACCTGGTCTGCTTACTAATGGAAAATGTATGTTTTGTTATGAATTTTTCACCTTTTTGTTAAAAATAAAATGAATTTTAGAACAGGGTTTTGGTCTTGAGTAAATGTGCATTTTCTGGTTTTGAGTTTACGGTTGGCTTTACAACTCTGACTACACATTAACCTACCTTTTCTGGATTTATTGGATATATTGAGCATAGCATAGCTCTAACCCAGTAGCACCAGCTCTATAATATAGAGTAGAGCGCAATAGAATGGCTAAAAAACCTGTTTTTACTGATATATATGATTTTTATTTTTCATACTATTGTGTACATGTAATCTAAACTAAGTTATTTTATAAACTCTGTATTGTAGGGCTGCTGGTGGTCAAATGCTACGTTACAGAGTGGCTGATTGAAGAGCATGGAATTGAAGGGTCTTTTG
The DNA here is from genome assembly GCF_040938575.1 of Ambystoma mexicanum. Lineage (NCBI taxonomy): Eukaryota > Metazoa > Chordata > Amphibia > Caudata > Ambystomatidae > Ambystoma > Ambystoma mexicanum. Next base: position 858,010,877 of record NC_090931.1, on the reverse strand, counting down.
GGCCATTCTTGCCTTTTCTCATACCATTTGCCTCTGCTGCGAGCTCCAGATCACTGACACAAAAATCGTTGGCTGATCTGCTGACTGTTAAGCCTTTTGATGCAGCTGAAAATGCACAGGGAGCAAATAAAGTATTGTTAATTTTTTTTAATTCTTTTTTAATTGTTTTTCAAACACAAACTCCCAACATTACAAACTTCAAGGACAATCTCAATTATACTTACCTAATCTTGCACATTAACATTTGAGTCCCTTTCCCACCCCACCCTTTAACTTGAGCCATACATTGTGTCATTATCCTACTAATCTTCCGGCGTGTCTACTGCAGTTATCATCTTCACTGTGGACAGCCTGGGAGGGTGCCATCATAGAGGCCACTAGTTGTCTCCATGCTATCAGGGATCCCACCCTCTCTTCCCCCTGCTGACTGCTTCATACCAAGCAGTCGTTTCAGCTTCACCCCATTTCAATAGATCCGCCCACCGCATCTCTATTCTGGGCCGTTGGGCTGCCTTCCAGACCATAGCAATTCTTCGTTTGACTAGGATGTAGGCCAGGTCTTTCATTTTACTAATGTGCTTCAAATTGCGTGGTCTAGTGAAGCTTCCCAGCATACATGCCCAAGCTGGCTCTACCTCAAGAGTGATTCCTTTTTCAGCAAGGCGAGCCTTCAGTTCTGTCCAGAACCTCCCCACTTCCGGACAAGCCCAAAACATGTGTAGCATCCCCGCTCCCTCCTCCCCACACCGTGGGCATTTCTGTGCTGTTGAGCCTCCAAACTTGGATATCTTACTAGGGGTCATGTATGCCCTATGGGTGACATACAATTGAATTTGCTGGAACCTCGCATTTCGGGACACCTTCTTGTGATACCTTTGGGCTCTGTCCCATTGCCGTTTGGTGTATCTATTATGAGTAATGTGTTAGCCTTTATGCACACCAGTATCCTCCACTAGTCCCTGGAAGTCCAGTGCAACCCCTTCTTGTCATATGTCTCCAAGAGTTGCCAGGCCCATTGGTTCCCAATATTTTCAGATCCCTCAACATTTGGGAATCCTCCATGCATAGTGCCACCAGTGGTATCTATGGGGAGAACGGGGAGGAATTCCGCTATCTGCCATGCCCTGCGCCACACTTTCCAGCCCAGCACCAGTAATCTCGCCAATCCCAGGACTCTTGGTCTAGGAAGACGCACCACCTCTCTGAGGAAGAAGGGGGCAGGATCCCAACTCAATAGCCTGGTTTCGGCCGTTTCTTCATCGGATAACCACCTGGTCACATATTGCAACTGTCCCGCCAAATAATATAATTCAAAATTCGGCAGGTTTATGCCCCCTCTGTCACACGAGTTTTGTAATTTCCATAAGGCCACCCTGTTCCTAGAATTATGCCACAGAAAGCCCCTTCAGACTATGGTGTGTAACAAAAAAGCGTTTAGGAATCTCGAACGGGTAGTTCGAGAAGAAATGCAGTAGTCTGGGAAGGACTACCATCTTAATCAAGGCCGCTCTGCCTATCATAGCCAAAGGCAGTCTGGACCAAAACACCATGCTTTTCTTAATACCGTCAACCGCCTTCACCGTGTTATGTTTGTGTTCCTGTTCCGTTGAGTGATATATGTTGATTCCTAAGTACCGGAACTTCTCAATCTGCCTGAGTATTGGCAGGACCGGCAGGCCCGCAGGCCGAGCGTGTATCTCCCCAGAGGGAATATGCTCGATTTCCTAGGGTTAACTGCTATGCCGAGAGGGTGGCGTAATGTTCCATCACCTCCTGGACGAATTGTAAATTTTCTTCTGGGAAGTGGAGATATAAGAGTATATCATCGGCGTACAGTGATATGAGGTGCGAGCCCCCTGCAGTACAGATCCCTATCTCCTCATATTGTTGTTTTAGGCAAATTGCCAGCGGCTCCAGTGCTAGGATATACAGCATGGGCGACCAGGGGCAGCCTTGTCTAGTGTCCCGGCTGAGTTGCCATTTGTCCGAGACAGTGGCACCCGATTTGACCCTAGCGATTGGGGAGCTGTATAACATTTTGGCCCATTTTAGGCATCCTGCCCCATCCCGTATTCCCTCAGTCGTCAGCAGCCAAGGCCATCTCACCGAATCAAACGCCTTAATGGCATCCAGCGAGACTATTGCCAATTCACCGGGGTCCTCCTTCGTTTGGTCAATAATGTGGTGGAGCCTCCTGTGATTATCGGTTATGATCCTGCCAGGTACATACCCCGTTTGATCAGGATGTATCAGTTTGCCAATGACTCGCTTAAGTCTGTTCGCAAGCCCTGCTGTAAGGATTTTGCTATCCTGGTTGAGCATCGACAAGGGTCTGTATGACCTGCAGTCTGTATTCGGCTTACCCGGTTTTAGAAGTGGAATAATAACCGCCTCTTGCAGGGACTCAAACGCCTCATTTAGCATGGACAGCAGCGGGGGGGAGCTCCTCCTGTTTATATGTTTTATAAAATTCTCTACAGCCCGTCCTGCCCCGGGGCCTTACACGTGGGCAGGTGCTGAACCACTACCCCTAATTCTTCTAGTGTGATTGGGGCATCCAATTCCTCTTTCCTGGTCGCCCAGTTTGGGCAGGCCTATGTCTTTTAATGTTTCCTGGATATTATGAGCCGTCGCTTCCCCTACATCTCCGTATAAACGTTTGTAATATCTAAGGAACCCCTCATTGACTCCCTCTTGGGTGTCCCAGCACTGGCCCTCATCTCCCCTCATCTCCCCTGATCGCCCTAATCGTTTAATTTTTATATAACCAAGCCAGCAGCCTGCCCGACTTGTCTCTGCTCGCGTGTTGCCGCACAGCGTACTTCCTGTAGCTCAGTTTGCACAATCTATTCCAGTGCTCGCTGCTACACTGGCACAATAGTTTAATTTTTCCCGCATCCTCCCTCCTGTGAGGTGCCCCCCCTTACGAATTATGTCTTCCAGCTTCCTGTCTGTTTCCTGCAACTCCCGCTCCACGCCTCCCTGGAGCCCTCTAGTTTTTTAAATGGCCACTCCTCGTATTACAACTTTAAATGCCTCCCACAAGGTACCCTCCGATTGGACACTACCCGTGTTGGTATCGAAATACTCAATGATCGCATCTCTCAGGTCTTCCCGGAAAAGCGGAATCCTGTAGGGCCTCAGCTCTAAGCTTCCACATTGGGATTCTCGCTCTAGGGGGCTGGTGTCGCCATTCCAGGACCAGAGGGGAGTGGTCCGACAGCACTCTAGCTTCATATTCCGCACCCGTCATCTCTCCCACCAGCTCCGAGGCAACAAAAATGTAGTCCAGCCTCGTGTTCAAGTTATGTGGAGCTGCGTAGTGTGAATACTGCCTGTCTGTTGGGTGTAACTGTCGCCAGGCATCTTCAAGTCCCATGTTCCCCAGCAAGGCTTGCAATGCCTTCGCAGCTGGGGTGGGCCTGTCTGGTTTACTATCTGATCTGTCAATTCTGGGATTTAATGTACAGTTAAAATCCCCACCCCATAAGATCGCTTCGCCCATTAAAGGGCCAATTTTGCCATGTAAACTAAGTAGGCTGCCGTGTCCTGGTTAGGGGCATATAGGTTAATAATACTAATTTCCCTGTTTTCCAGCATCCCCCTTATCACCATCATTCTACCTTCTGGGTCTATCGAGATCTGAAGCAGTTGGAATGGCACGTGCGGTTCCACCCACGTGATGACCCCCTCGCATAGGCCGAGTATGTGGCTCCCGTAGTGCACCCTCTCCACTTCCTCTGGACCACCTCCAGCTTCTCCCTAGTGAGGTGGGTTTCCTGCAATAGCGCTATGTCAATCTTTAACCTTCTCAGGTACATCATTACTTTATTGCATTTCAAGTAACTGTTAAGGCCCCTCACGTTCCAGGACACTATCCTCAGGCTACCAGACGCCATCTAAGAGTTGTCCCGTTTCCCCTCCTAGTGCCTCCTTCCCACCTGATTCGACACACGATTTGTCTCGTTTCCCTCCCATTCCCAACAATAAACCCCCAAACGCCATCACCCCCCCCTTTGCCAACTCCCAACACTGCATACCTCCCCTTCCTTCCTTCCCTTCCTCCCCCTCCCCACCCCACGCCCATCCCCAAATAGTGCACAGCTCCATCCCTGGATCTCAGGCTCCCCCGCTTTTGGTCTGACTTCGGAATACCGAATACAAACCCGGCAGGGTGTCACTGGTCTGCCGGTGACCTAACTTGTCTAATTTCTGAGGGGGAATGTAGGCTGTTACGTTATGCTCCTGTGCCATGGCTAAGTTCTGCGTATACACAGATCATACATATAAATACAGTCCTATTGACACATCTGTAGCAGGCTATATCCCTTACTATATTCCATTCCCAATGTCTTGCGCCGCGACGCTATGAACCGCTGCGGTGTGTTACTTATCTTCGCCATCTTCTTTCATGATATCCGACTCTTGGGGACAGCTCTGCTCGTCAAGCCAACCCATAGCGTCTTCCGGGGTTTCAAAAAACAAAGTGCTGCTCTTGTGGAACACCTTCATTCTCGCTGGGTATAGCAGCATGTACTTGTGGCCTGTTTCGCGCAACCTCCTTTTCACAGTCCAGAAGTTCATGCATCAGCGTTGCACCTGCAGGAAGTATTGATAATTAAATGCAGGCTTTCATCTCCTCTTTCACGGTGTGGACCCACATACCTTGAAAGATCTGCACTGTGCATCCTGATTGATTAGCACGGGTGGCTTGTTTGAACAGTTCAAAGCTTGAAGTGGGCCATCCAAAACACAGATTCCCTTATTTCCAGTTTCCACACACTGAGCCAGCAGATGCATGAAGCCATGTGTAAAGGGCTCGTCTATAATGCATAGCCTGCTTTCTAATGGAATCTGGCTGTTTAACGTGCAGCTGACGTGCAGAAACTTGGCCGCAGCAGAGAGCTGCATTGTGACTGCTTGATTGGCGAGAGGGCCAGCGTTTCTAATCAAGATACTCCTTTGCAGGCGAAATTTAAGGTTCTTTTTTTTGGCTATTTCTGCTCAAAATGAGACACAACAATTAATGTGACAAATATACTAAGAAAATATACCCCTGGCTTTAGTCAGGCTAGTTTACTGGCTATAGACAATTATATATTAGACTCCCAAAACATACAGCATGCCGCAGCCAAAATAGTTCCAAAATGAATGTTTGGGGTTTCCATTATAAGCCTCTGATGCCCCTATATGTAAATTCACCATTCTAAATGAGTTTCTCCTCCCAAACCATCAAAATACTGTCATATTCTCAGAATCATGCCTGCAGAGAAGGAGCTGCAGCAACGGATTCTGAAAGTTTACTTCTCATCTGATTCATACATAGTCGCCTAAGCCTTTTTCTGGACTCAAGTGCCACATACCTGTGAGCAGCCTTTCGAAGCTCCTTACTACTGATACTGATGTCCACTAAATGCTGGAGTAACTCCATTTCATAATTGAGACAGTCTTTGGCAGTCCCTCCTTGCAGCCCTGTGACCAGTCTGTCTCCTGTGTCCACCTGTGTGTAGTAGTGCTAGGCCATGAAGACCCCTCATATGGAAACTAAGGCACAATCGCCATATGCTAGTGACACGACAGACACAAGGTTCGCTTTTCCAAATAAGTCTGGTTTATTTCAAAGTATTCTCAGTCGGCCGACTGGGGTCTAACGTCTTGCAATGTGTGAACCGAGACCTCGTGAGACGCAAGAGAGCGAGCAACGCTCTAGCAACAATATTTATACATGACATGCAATCTTTTAGAAGGCAATACAAACCGCCCATAATGTATCTTTTAGGCTAGGGTTCTATGATTGACAATCGTGACAATTCTGACACGTTATGACAAGTCCTTATTCAGTCCAAATATACTTATTCTAGCAACAGTAGCAGAGACAGTTCTTTGTTATGGAGAACATAGAGCTCTTAGTACGGCAAGGATCATCTTTGTAGGAAAGAGACATTCTTTAGCACGTTATCTGTGCGTTTCTATTCATGTACCAAGGGTCAGACAGTTCTGAGGCAGAAAATACCAGTCTCCTCTAAGGAGTACTGCTAGAACGAATATAATTCATGCTTTAACTGCCTATTGCTACAGAGTTTGCGAGACAGGCCGGCACCTGGGCCGCTGATTAGATGCAGTTTCTGTTCGCCTCCAAGGACGTCGTGAGAGAGGAAAACAATGTATTTCTGTATCGTCTGACATTCCTGTCTGTGTTGGCCTTTCAGCATTCAGGCTGTGGTCTTGTGCCGTGCATGAGCTCGATGTATAGAATACATTTTGCAAAACCGTTTTACAGAAAAAGAAAAAATGGCGGTTAGTTCACAAAATGGACGCCCTCTGGTTATTCTCAATACATTGACGAACCCGTGCTGACAATGTCTGGTACATGTGATTGGTTTCTGGCCAAAATAATATACATACTATAGGGTCGTTTCTGGACTAACAGTAGGACCCATACTAATACTGTTTTTCCACCGCGTAGCGGCCGTGGAGTCGACTGAAGAATCACAGTTTTTGGCAGTCTATGGCTGCGGCGGCTCGGACCGTCATGGAGGAAGAAAGCCACCTCTTGCAAAGCTCAGGCTCCCGTTTCCTGGACATGGGTACCAAGGAGATTGACTACACGAGTAACGGTGAGCTTCGTCCTGATGTCTTATCAGTTTTACCAGTTCAAGGTCAGAGAGGCCGTCCTATCCCCTGTAAATATGACAGCCCCTCTCCCTGTTTCAACTCTTCAAGACCCTGCCCTCGGCCACGGGGGCCCGTTGCAATTACATTGTGAAGCCAAAAAAAACTCCACTCCCGTAATGTTGGCTCCCAAGGACTTCTCGGCTAGACGAAGGTTCAGACCAGCCGTAATCCACAAGGCTGCATGGATGAGACAGCTGGGGATTCCCGCCCTCTGTCAGAAATCACTCATCCATCAAAGGACTCTCAGCCCAACAAGTATAATGCAGCTCCCAACTCGCTGGTTGGAGGGGTCCACTGTGGACAATGCAGATTACACCAACACACTGAATGAAATGAAACCCCGACCAAGTCCTCGGGCGAGGACCCCTGGGGGTAACAGCATGGGCGGTGGTTTGTATCCGCCAACAATTCAGATTAACACTCACCCGACAATCGACGAGGATTACCTGGTGAACCCACCATTTCATCACAAAGAGCAACAAGCAAAGAAGCTGATGGCGCTCAGAATTCACCTGGAGATGAAATGCCAAACTGCTCCACAAAATCCTCGTCCAACATCTCTGGCCACTTCTATCCCAGATAATCTGTCGGCCCAAGTACAAACGGCTCTCAAGTCCTCAAAGATTGCCTTAAAGGATGTAGACAGCATTTCAATGAACAACACAGAGCCCAATAACCTCAAGAGCTCTCCCAATCCCAGAATAAAACGACCAAGGGCTGGGGGGGCAGCAACCTGTTAATGACTTGTTGTCTTGTGCAGAAGAAATGCAATTTCCCCAGCGGAAACCTCAGAAGGATCTAGGGTCGGCTTTATTTAAGCCCATGAATATCTCACTGTATACCAAAGCACGGCGTGTTCCAAAGAACACCGCGTCACAACAGGCGCTTTAGTGAGATCTCAACTCCAACGCTCAAAGAATCGCCATCGAAAAAGCCTGACTTACTAACAATGATGTCGACAGTAACAATAGCACTGGCACCGTTTAGCAAGCTGTATGAAGTGCTAAAGGATACCCTAAAGGACCATACCACAATGATGTCTCCCATGCACACAAATGTCGTCCTTAGAAGGATATGTACTGGCCAAGAACACTGAAAAACCAGTAATGAAGTCACAATCCACGGACGTTCCAACATGGCCACCTGTCCTCCTGACGACGACTTGTACAATCTCAGAAGCAATTAAATGGAGCTCTAAATCTGTCAGCACCCAGACAGCTGACATTGAATCCTTTAAGGAAATCCCCTTTATTAAGCCATTTGACACTAGATGGGAAACATCATTGAATCCTAGCATGGATCCACATAGAGCGTTAACACCCTGCCTATCCCAAGCCAAGTAACTCAACAAGCCGTGAAACAGACTTCATCCAGAAGATACATATTAGAAGGAAGTGCAACGGTTCTATTGTTGCGATCTCCGTGGACAAGATTCTAAAAGCCAACATGCACACCCAAGAATCAACGTAACTTGATCGAGTGAGGGCGTGGGGAACTCCACCAGCTAGCTTTGGTATCTTCTCGCAAAAATCTAACATGATCCAGGAGGATACGTCAAAAAAACGATCAAAGTGAGAGTCTCAACCGAGGCAAAGAGATGTTCGGACAAGACAACTAACAAAGGAAAAGAGGGACGTGGTCTTAATCTCTAGAAAATCGTCACCAGGACCCCTCCCTCAAAAAAAAGAAAACACAAGCTCAAAGCCATTAGAGAACGGAATTGAATCAAACTCTCGAGTGGACAAAAGTGCCCCTTGACCACTCCATCGATCTTGTGGACCTGAGCCACTACACAATAGAAGACTCAGAATCGAAGTTGACACACCTGCCTCATCAAAAAAGAAAAGCTGAGGATTCGTCAGATTATATTTTATCCTTTGAGCCAAAGAGAAAATCATGATGATCGACCTTCCATCGCCGAGGTTTTAACCATGGACGAGAAACGCAAAAGGATTCAAAAAGCAAAAGCGAGTCCCAGACCCATGTATAGGACCAGTGGAACAGGCAAAAGATCACCTAACAAGTGAAGTGCCTCACCAAATAAGAGACCGGGGTGGAAGACGGACAGACCTTCAACCTCTTCCCATTATGAAAAAAGCACAAGTACTTACTCAGTACAATGCGCGTAACAAACGTCACGACCAATGTGACTCACACGCAAGAGAACGACCCACATCTTGTGGCCACCAAAAAACATACCGGGAGCAACCAGAACTCAAATCAAGATATCCCAGAGGGACTCATAGGCACAGAGCAATGAAAACTCAGTCGAACCGAACCTTCAAGCTGGAAGGAATCCTGGACCTTGATGACAACCTGATCTTAAATCGAAGAACCATAACGAAGCAATTTGAGCATGTCCCAAACCTGAGACTGTCCTTGAGTGACATAAAGATTGTTGAACCCAACCCAAATGGTGGAAAAGATTGCTCTTTCCTCCACATCAACTCTCAGAAGGCCAAACACGCCCTGCTTAGACGCAACTGAGTACCTCTTGACAATGGGATACGATCTTAGAGAAACAAACCCTGATGGAACAGTGCGGAAAACCCGTGTTGAGAAGGAGCACAACCATCAAACCGGAAAATCCTCAAAAGGCCATCGTTCTGTGGTAGAACTGACACGCCCTAGAAGTAGTGAGCGCGTCAAGTCTACGCACACAACATCTCAAGCCGACTTGCCTAAGAGTCCGCCTTCTCAATCAAAGAGAATGGAATCGAAGTGGTCTACAAATCGGGATGCGAGGAATGACAGCAAAGGAAAGTTTGGATCCTTTACCCCTAGAGACCAGATTGATTCGTCAATTGGACAGGATCCGGAGAGGTTACCTAAGGGCCCCCTTCCCCCACTAAAAATCACCTTTGCTTAAGACATTTCCGATACGAATCTGACGAAGGGACATATTAGAAGGAAATCACCTAAATATAAAGATAAACCAAGATCTTGGACATGGATTTCCCCAGCCCTTGCGCCTCAACCCACTAACTAGCAATCAACGACTCCTAAGCCAGACATTTTGGCTTTTACGAAGGATCCTGCAACACCTCAACTTCAAACTGTCAAGTTAATTATGGGCTCCTGGAACACCAGAGGCTTTGGCCACCTCACTTCTCAAAGCAACGTCAACCTGGGTAACTTCGATGTCCTGTGTCTGCAGGAGACCTGACTGCGAACAAAACCTACCATGGACGACTATGATCTAGCCTTTACTCCAGCTTTGAAAGGATCAAAAGGCCGCTCAATGTCCAGACGTCTTACAGCTATTCGGTCTGGCAGCAGCTTCCAGCTGAAAAAAGCTCTACTCTCAACTGACTTCATCCAGGCCTCCTTGGTCACTTGGCAATGACCAGGTGTCACAGGAAACGGTCTCCACTGACTATATCCTTTTGGTGAACACCTATTGGAATCCCAAACTTATAACCAACCAGCTATATTTAAGATCGATGGAAACGATTGAGGAGGCGACCGATCAGTATTCGATAAATCACATCAATGGGGATATCAATGCAATCTGCAGCGACTTTGGTGGTCCAAAGCGCACTCACTCAGGCTCTGCCAAGTCAAGAAAGGGCGGGCGCCAATGGTCCGTCTTGATGGACTTTAAGGATTTGCATAATGTGCACTAGATGATCGATAGAATGCTACCAAGTGTGTCTACATGGGAGCGGGACGGGTTAGAAGTTACAATTGACCATACCTATGTCTCACGAGAACTCTTGGCTCTCGTAGAGAGCTTCGCAATATTAAGAACTAAACAAAGCGACCATAACATGTTGGTAAGCACATGGAAGAGTCTACGGCCGCCTGACAAGCATATGACAACAGAGGTAAACACCTGCGACGGGGGCACCAGAATCAGGATAACTCAAGATGCCATCAAGCTCCGGACTACACAATACCTGAAATACCATTCATCACATCAGCAGGTGATTTTGAGAGGAGTGGACTATACAACGTTGATCTCGGTTTATACATTGAGAAAAGGTAAATGCCAATCCATTTCAAAATCAACAACCCATGAGTATAACCAGCAATGGGTCTAGAAAAGGACATTAAGACAAATTAAGCGAATTGCAAAAAAATCTAACTCGGAACAAAAGGAAAAAGAGGCAGAGGAAGCTGTGAACAATTACAAAAGCTGGCTTCAGCAACACAGATATTGTCTCTACCAAGAAGACTCGGAGGCGATGCTGCGCACCATTAGCGGAAAAAATCCTGAAATGCTTGGTCGCTGATAAAGCTTAGCGCAAAAGATGTTAACGTCACCTTACAGAACAACGCGTGGGAAGGCAGGTTGGTAGACCACTTTACGGTGCTATACAAAAAACCAGCAGGGACATTTTCAATCCAAAACCAACGACAAAGTGGTCCCATGTCCATCCTGCACAATCCAGGGTCGATATTTGTACAAATCAAGAAGCTAAATTGCTCATGAGCTGCGGGTCCTGACGGGAATACGAATTTTCATCTAAAAAAAAAAACATCCCGAGGCATGGGCTACATTCATAAGCAAGGTCTTTCAGAACCTCACAAGAAAAGCGATATCACTCTCTTGGAAGGAAGCACTCGTACCCATCTTTACAAAAGGAGCCAAAGATAAACCTCAGCATTATCGGCCAATCACACTCTTGGATACGATTGGGAAAATCTTCGGGTCCTTCGCCTTGGACCATTTTCAGGATTGGACTAAACAGGCATCTTGTTTTCACCCATTCCAAGCGGGTTTCGTTAAAGGCTTGGGGACCACTGCAAATATCTTTCTTCTGAGCACTCTGAAGGCCAGGGTCAGGGCGGGTAAACCCTGTGTCTTCATGGCCTTCGTTGACCTGGTCCAGGCCTTTGACCAGGTCAACCGCAACATCTTATGGAGTAAGTTGGACAACCTGAAGTGCCCAGATAAACTGGACTGGACCCGATAAAGGCTCACTACTCAGGAACCACAATGTGAGTTAGATTGAGCAGATTGGCGCTCCTATCCAAACCAATAATCACGGCACAAGCTGTATAGCAGGGCTGCCTCCTGTCTCCTGCATTGTATAACTCCTACATATCGGCCTTCAAAAACTTCGAGCAGAGAATTAGAGCTTTCCTCCTTACTCTGGGCAACTCGAAACTGTCAAGACTTTTACGCTGATGACCTTATTTTAATGGATGAGACGGCCATAGGGCTGCAGCAGCAATTAAACAACTTGCTTGCTTACATAAAGGAAAACCAGCTTGAACTGAATAAAGCAAAAGCAAAAATCATGTTTGAAAAAACATCGAAAAAGTCAGAACATTTAAAGTGGAGCATTGACGGAGTACCATTGGAAAAGGTCAAGAACTTCAGATATCTGGGCATAACAGCCCTTCTGAAATTCCAATGCAGGAAAGCCTATACGCAAAAACAAAAATATCGATAGCTCAGACGAAAGCTATTGACAGGAAGCATGGCCGTTTTTCAATCGTCAGAGTCCTGAACTTTTACAAGACAAAGGGGGTCTCAGGTCTGATATACAATGCCTAACATCCCGGAAGTCCTCTGGCAAAAATTAGAAGGCCATAGTACTGATGCATCGGGAACTGGGCCTAATGTCACTGAGTGTGATGGTTGCACGTAACGGCCTAATGCTGTATAGAAAGGTTATCCTTCCTTCGCCCCCTCTGATTCTTGAGATTATGAAAAAAGTAGATGGAGGAAACTGCAGGATGCTCACAGATTGGTTGGCAAAGAACAAGCTCCTCTTGGAAACCTTGGGAAGCTCTGAAGATGAGTTGATGCTCAACCCATCCAAAGTCAAAAGGCAGCTATTGGAGATGGATTGGATTCAAATGCCGGAAGAAGCTGCAAAATCTAAACTCACCAGAAGCCTGCTGCCCGACATGAAAGTAAACCAAATGAGGTCTGTCTTGGCAAAATTTCCAGACAAAAAAGTGTGACAAAATTACCTACGGATTCTCCTAAATTTGCTATACACAAAGGAAATATTAGCCATAAGAAGCCAATCCAACTTCAATAATTGTCGATTCTGTAACCGCACAGACCAAGTGGAAACTATAAGACCTCTCCTGTTAATGTGTGGGGACTCAAGAGGAACGCACCAACTATCTTGACCGTCCTTTTTAAGGATCTACACTGCTACGAGGAGGAATGGTGGGCCAGGCTAATAAACAGTGAAAAAACCGGCTGATGATAGCTGCTGTTGGCTTTTTTCAGAAGCTAGGCCTGTAACGACTCTAGAAAACATGGTACAGCCAGCGAAAAATGGGACCTGAGTGACTTCTTGGTAGTCACCACCTTTGCCCTTTTTTGTTAATCTTGGAGGGTTTCTGACTACCTGACTGTGATATTTTGCTCGGTCCAACCGACGCTCGAAACAGGACAAGGACCACATGTTTTATAAATATTTATACTTGTAAAAATTGTTTCACAATTAAATCAAGAATAACAACAAAAAGGTGCTCTCTCTCCATCCCTCCCGAACAGATATTAGGCTTTTAAAAGCAATTGCCTCCCAAGGAAAAATGCATCATCCCTTTGCCAGCTTCACCAAATCTACCCCAGGCGGTCTGCCTTGGCCCCATTACTTTGCTGCCATCACCACCATCATTATTCACTTTAATTCAAACATGCCTGGTATTTTCTTTCCGAAATATGCCTCTGGATTTCCTAAACAAAATACTGTGATGATTGTTTCAGGATTGTCCACCTCATCCACAAACCTACAAAGTATGCCAATGCTGACTTTCAAATGGATTGCGTCCTCCCACAAATTCCTCATCTGTGATGTCTCCAATATCCAGCTTCAGCTTTTATTTTCACCAGAGGGCCCCTTGCATCGATGCGGTCGTCTCAATGTCCCCCGAGGGCCTCCGTCTCGAGGGCGATGTCATTGAAGGTATATATGGAATACGCACTGCACTTTGGCTTCAGTTCCATTTTTCCGAGTAGGATTTGGCTTCGAGAACTACGACACGCTTTATATTTTTACGTCTTCGTCTCCAACAACTCTGAAGACCGGGTTTAAGAAATGCCAAGACTGCAACACTAAAATGTTGCTGACGGACCCACATTGTTGTGCTTGTTTTGTCTTGGCATGGAGCAAAGAGCTCCAACTGTCAGAAGTGTCAGTCGATGACCGGAAAAGCTATGAAGTAGCATGAAAGGAAATTGGCATTGGGTAGACCCCAAAAAATCCCCTTCGACTACCCTGTCGAAAAGAGATTCCTCTGATGAGCAAGAGGCGTCGCTCCTCGACGGAAAAAGACTTAAAGGTCCAGTTGATAGAGGCCACTTGTCAAGTAAATTGAAGAAAAGACACCATAAATCGCCTACTTTGTCTTCCTCGCCCGACTCTCCTCCAGAGAGGAGTATATCTTGCCCCACTAAGGCCTCTACTCTGGCTGAATGGGAATCGTTCAGGCAGGAAATGCTAAACACTCGAAGCAAGTAGACCATGCTCCTGCCACGCCTTCTGAAGCTGTTAAGAAAGGGCTCGAGCCCAATCCTGCATGCCCTCAAGCACGGGACAAAGGTCAGATTATCATTGAGAGCCGTCCAAGTCTGTCACGGACAAAGTCCATGGACAAGTCGATGTCATCGATGCCAGTGGCGCTGTTGACACCATCGACACCCAAAACGTCATCGAAGATGTTGATGCAAAAAAACTCCTTTGACAACTCTTATCGGCATCTGGCTCGAAACCACAGATGCCATCAACGTCTTTACCAGTAATTCAAAAATCCTTCACACCATTGCCTAGAAAGGAGTTTTTTAAATCAGTCACATTCATTTATGAAGACAATGATCTGCCTTTGGGATTGCAATATGGCACTCCTAATGTCCCTGATAGCTTTATATCAGAGGCATCTAGGTTGCAGGACCTGTGTGAGAATTTTCAGACAGCCAGTGGAGGTGGACACCTCACCAGAATTGGATTTTTGCAAGCCAGAACCAGATGCATCTTACAGATAATGGACCAGGGTCACTGATTTAATGGGATGGAGCTGGCCTGCCCTTGCGTTTGAACAGAGCGACTTCACGGATATCCTGGACAAGAGGTCCTAAAAAGGGATCCAATCCTACCTTTTCATGTTGCTCTAGAAAAGAGAGTAAGTGCAAACTGGGAAGCACCGGAATCGAGTCCGGCAGTCAAATATTTGACAAAAAGAATAGGCCATCAAGTAGTGACCCCAGCTACTTGTCCAAACATTCTACCCCAGAAAGCCTGATGGTGCAAGCACCAACCGCTACTAAGCAAGCTACGTATCCGACCATTCCACCAGATTTGGATGAGCGTATAGACGCCTGGGCAAGGAAAGTCTTCTGATGGGAGTATGGCTCAGCCAACTCGACATGTGCCCTTGCAAAATTCACCTACACCCTATGGGACGGTGCATCCATGGTGGCTGAACATATTCCCGAAGGGGAAGAAAGAGACAGCTTCTTGGCCATTGTAAAAAATGGCAGAGGCCATGTGAGAGTCTTTCCTGCTGGGTTGGATTCTGCTGACAGTTTCACCAGAGCCATGGCGGCAAGCACTGTGATTCACAGGTTTGCATGGTTAATGAATTCTGGATTTTCATAGGACGTGCAGTCTAGACTCCTTAATATGCTTTTTGATGATCTTTTTGGCAGCAAGGCTGATGAAAGCCTTGAGAAGCTGCAGACCTCGAAGGCGGCAGCTAAGTCTCCAGCTGCCGCTATTAGGCAGCCTCACCCTTTTCACCCCAGTAGACATTCTTGAGAGGTAGATCCTTTCACTAATACACCTCAGTTGGAAGAGCGAGAGGAATGGCTGGTCAAAGAGGCCAAAGAAGATTCCCTCGTGGTGGACGGGGGGATGCAAAGCCCGCCCAAGCAGCAGCATCTTTACCATCAGCCACTGCTTTAACTGCCTCAAATCTTGATTCATAACACCCCGGTTGAAGGCAGACTGTCTCAGCATTTGAAAGAATGGTGGCATATTTCTTCAGATGCTTGGGCATTAGAAAGGTTACTTCATCCCCTTCATTCAGAGACCTCAATCATCCACCGGGAAGCCATTTGTTAAAGGTTTCAGATCTGTTTGTTTTGCAGGAAATGTTTAGCCTGCTAGAAAGGTGCTTTAGAGCCAGTACCTGTAACGGAAAGGAACAAAGGATGGTTTTCTCCATAATTCCTGATCCCCAAGCAGGACAGAGGACTGAGACCCATCTTGGACTTTTCGCTACTTAAGGTCCCGAGGAAGAACAAGTTCAAGATGGTCACACTTTCTCAGATCCTTAAGGTCCTCCAGCTCCAGGATTGGATGTTGTCATTGGACCTTCAGGATGTTTATTTTCATGTGCCAATCCATCTCAAGCACAGAAAGTACCTGAGGTTCGCCGTTGGCAGTTCTCATTATGTACCCCTACCTGGACGATTGGCTGATCGGGAGAACGTGCTCTGAACAAGTCCTGGATCATCTCAGAATGACCTGCCACTCTACACAGACTGGGCTTCTCCCTCAATTACAAGAACTCACGTATGATACCATTTCAAAAGCTCCAATTCATCGGGCTGTACGGGACACATCCTTGTGGGTGAGGGGGTGGGGGGAGGGAGAGAAGACCTCAACACCCGAAGTGAGGGCTCAATGCATTCTGCGGATGGTCAACAAATTTCAGTGTCCAGCGTCTTCCGGCCTTCGACTACTTGAGGTTGCTCGGCCTCATGGCATCCTGCATTTTCCTGGTGCCAGAGGCCCATCTGAGAATGAGATCCCTTCAATGGGCTCTCAGGACACAATGGTCTCAATTCTTGGGCAACATGTCAGACTACTTCTGGTTCCAAACAGGGTCTCACAGGTTCTCCTGTGGTGGGCCTGTCAGGACAACATTCTGAAGACCGAACCTTTTGGCAATCATGACAAGAGATAACGGGCACCTCACTCACAGGGTGGGGAGCCCACACCAACGATCTCACTATTCCCGATCGTTGGTCTTCATTGGAGTCCAAACTACACATCAATCCTTTGGAGCTGAGAGCAATCAGACTTGCGCTGAAGGCTTTTCTGCCCTCTGTACGGGGAAAGAATGCCCTCGTAATGACGGACAACACAGTGGCCATGTACAACCTCAACCATTGTGCAGAGAGGCAATGCAGCTCTGGTTCTGGGCAATTCAGGAAGAAATCTCCTTATCTGCAGTTGACCTATCCGGAGAGGCGAACACGGCGGTGGACGTCCTGAGCAGGCAGAGCACATTCTCCCACAAGTGGGAACTAGCTCAGGAAGTCCTTCAAGAGATCTTCACCCTTTGGGGAACACCTCAAGTGGATCTGTTCGTGACCAGGGTGAACCTGGATGTGCAAGCTATTCTGCTCCAGGGAATTTCCCCCAAAAGGAGCTCTAGGAGACGCTTTCATGGTGGACTTTCATGATCAGTTGCCCCGGATTGGCCCAGGAGGACGTGGTACCTGGACCTTCTGGACATGTCTATCTGCCCTCCAATACGTCTTCCACAAATATAGGACCTTCTCTCGCGAGAGGGGGATTGGGTTCTCCATCCAGAGGTCAAGACACTCCGCCTTCACGCATGGTTTCTGAGATTCTGTGAGGCTGAGATATAAGGATTGGGACCACCTGGATGACGTAATGGAGATTTTGCTTTCGGCTAGAAGGCCAGCAACAAAGTCTTTGTACCGCTGCTGTTCGAATACATTCTGCACCTTGTGCAGAGATAAGAATGTGGATCCTTTTCTATGCAAAACACCAGAAGTGTTATCTTTTCTGCTGCATTTCGCCAATCTGGGGCTCCAGGTTGCAACCATTAAATGTTTTTTGGCTGCGCTTTCCATCTTCAAGCTCTTGTCTCAGGAAACGTCATATTTTAAAATGCGTTTGGTGATACAATTTCTAAAGGGATTTACTAATGTGTTCCCTCATTTCCTTTTCAGGTTCCTGTTTGGGACCTTAATATTGTTTTGAAGTTTCTCATGTGTGCACCATTTGAACCACTCCATTTCCCTTAAGACTGCTGACATTCAAAATAATCTTGTTAGTAGCGCTAACATCAGCCAGTAGGGTGAGTGAGTTGCAGGCACTGTCTTCTAAACCACCTTTTACTGTTTTTTTAAAAAAAATTTAAAAGGTTATCCTTAAGGTCAAACCGTCATTCCCAGCTAAAATTATATCAGATTTTCATCTGGGGCAAAAGTTAGTATTACCTACCTTTTGCCCAACACCTCATCCTGGCAAGGGAGAGGAAAGGTTACACAGACTTGAACCAAGAAGGGCTCTGAGTTTCTACATTTCAAGGATGTCCGTTTCGTCTGGATGACCAACTGTTTATAGGATACACTTGTCATACATAGACTGGGAAAGGCTGTAACCAAACAAACCCTGTCCAGATGGAATATTTTAGCTATTACTGAATGCTATAGGCTGGCCGGCAAAGATTGCTCATAAGGCTTGAGAGCCCAATCCACTAGGGACATGGCTACTTATTCTGCTATGCAAAGAGGTTTTCCAATAACACATATTTGTGAAGCGGCCACTTGGTCTACCATTAACACTTTTACAAAGCATTACTGCCTTCATTCCACCTTAAGTCAGGATGGAAGCTTTGGGAAAGCAGTCCCCTTTTCGGTTCATAACAACCCTTGATGGCAAAATTCGTACTCCCTACGCCAAAACTAATACTGATTTGGGAGTCTATCATAGTTCCTCATCGCCCCTCCCAGCCTACCCTGCAGTAGAATGTCCATTTTATTGCAGTTTACTCTCCTTCAGAGTCTAGTGTGGTCAAAACCAAATTAATGCGGGTAGTTCTGCTGTAAAGAAGACGCACAAAAAAACTGAAGCCAAGGGACGCTGCACGTTCCATATATAACTTCGATGACGTCCTCCTCGAGACTGAGGCCCTTGAGGGACATCGATTCAACCGCATTGACGCACAGCGCCCTCTGCGGGGAAAAGAAAATAATTAGAAGCAGCTGAAGCTTAATAGTGGCGATCTCATAGATGAGGAATATGTGGGAGGAACATCAAGTCGAAAGAACGTTACCAGGGGTGAGTAACTTGTTCTTCTCGTAAACTGCCCTTCCATGATGCTCCCATTGATTGGTCCATACATACAACCGGCACATAATACTACTGTCTGACAGAAGTTAACTTCCTGCAGCCACAATACTACTCTGCCATATTCTACTTTTAACTTGCAGCACTACATAATCCTTGTGGAACCACCGGTTTCAAGGCATTTGGAGAGTTCACTGTAGGAAGTGCAATCCTTTGAACTGGTGACATGGAAGCAATGTTGATGTGCTTCTTCAAAAACATTTCATTCAGTGGTTCCCAATCTGTCACCACACTGCCAAATTATCACTGACAGTTGGGTTATATGTTAAACTGGTGTTCTAACCTTGTATTCGTTCCAGACAAAACTTCAAGCGAGGATCCAGGTACTGGAGCTTAACCCTGTAAACAACGCATTTGCTACTTTTTTTTGTATGCCTCTTAATTTATAATGTCGCTTGGCAATCTGATTTGACATGTTTGCCTTTTTCATTTATTTGATTTTTTTTTTAAATGTATTTGTATTGATTACAGGAAGATGCAATTAAACCATGTGACATGTGTTTAGGAAAGTTATTTTAAGATTTCTTTGAGTAGGGGGACAGCCGAAAGAGATGGAGGCACAGACGGAGGGTTTGGGGTGATTACATTGTTGAAGCATATTTGATGTTTTTTAAAAGAACAAAGATGGTGTGCATGATGGATAGCCCTGTGATAATGACAGGCAGATCGGAGAGGGACTGCAAGAGTTATATCAGGCACACTCTGAAGGAAAATCTCACATAACAAAGACAAGAATTGTGGATGGTCAGGAAGAGGAAAAGGGAGCTAGGAACGAGAGGTTAACAATGCTAAAGACTGAGCAGAGCGAGAGAGCCTACAACAATGTGGCTATTACATTGCTGTAAATTGAACCTGGGAGGTTGAGTAAGTAAGGAGAGCATCGAGAAGTAAGGAACAGTAGTCAATAGTGGTCAGGAGGGCCTTAATTGCCTGAAAAGGTGGATTTTATGAGTATTGCCGATTGGAAATGACCAGATCGATCAGTCTCAAAGATACGGGTGCTGATTAAGAGGCAGAGCCGAAGATGTTCCCAAAATTGTGGGATAGGGAGATGGAAGGGGGTGAAAGGTGATGGAGGGAATTGGAAGGCTTTCACGAGTTAACAGTTAACAAATACGGGTACTTGTGCCGAGACTGAGTAAAGGCGGAAGACGAGAGATTTGAGTCATTGGGCTATAAATGGCACAATAAACGGAAAGTGAATGCATGCAGAAAGTGGGTTGGGGGGTATACATGGGAAGACACGGCAGCCGAAGCAGGGAAATTGACACACTGCCATACGAGAAATTATTGTGAGAGGGTGTATTTGCCCATCCAGGATACAATGTGGATTGGGAATAATGGAGGACAACCAAGAAACAATCACATCAAAGGCATACAAGTGAGTGAAGCAGTAAAGGTTGTCCAACAGTATTAAACGCAGCAGAAAGGTCGAGAAGAATTAGAAAGGATGAGAATGACATGCAGCATTAAGAGTTGATGGAAAAAAGCAGTTTTAAAGGAATGTACTGATCCAAAGCTGAGCTGGATCTGTGTGGACAGAGGAGACTGGGATTCAGGTAGAGAAGAAAGATCGACATAGACCCAGACGTTCAGGCAGTTTTGAGAAAAAAAAAATGCAAGAGTAATGTGAACATTATTTTTTATAAAAGAAAAAGAAACTGAGAAGGCAGGTCAGTGGAAGCAGCAGTGGGGTTGGCACATTGAAGCAGAGCTGTATGGATACTTTAACCGGCTGATTTGAGTGATGCCAGAGAAGGTTCAGGGGGAGAGTGTGGGGTAGGAGCATGTGTTCTTTGTGGCAAAAGGTAAAGTGAAAAGGTT
Source organism: Ambystoma mexicanum (assembly GCF_040938575.1). Taxonomy (NCBI): domain Eukaryota; kingdom Metazoa; phylum Chordata; class Amphibia; order Caudata; family Ambystomatidae; genus Ambystoma; species Ambystoma mexicanum. The sequence goes on along the minus strand of NC_090931.1, from coordinate 857,990,298 downwards.
TTTTTTATTCATACATGTTGTTAAAATTCAAATCTCTTAAATCAATTGCTTCTTAAGGCTAGTTTTTAACAATTAAAGGGATGAGCACAAATGGCCAATATTGAGCACACATAAAGCTCATGCCAAACATATACGATGATTAGAAAATTGATTGATTACCCTCCATAAATCTACTACACACCCGATTACAATCACTTTCTGCATCGGTTCTTGAAGTTATTAACCACTGGCCTACATGGATATTCACAAAGCAACTTAATCACTGCATAACTGTTAGTCATATTCCGTCAACCCAGTTGGTGAGACTCGGCCATCTGTTTCATATCTTTTCTGACTTCTGCGTTCTGCCTGTATTCGATTTCATCCCGGTGCATCCATCTCTCCAGCCCCTGCCTCCATGCTCACTGGATTCCCAGATGGCAGCAAATTCCCCTTTTGGCAACAATAGATTCAAGCCCTGAGAATATCCTCACCCATTTATTACTTTCCTCTAGCTCCCATATTCACAACATCAAAGTTTAGACAGATGTCGGCCACTGCCAACCCTGTACGTTTTGCATCCTAACAGTTCTCATTTGTACTCCTCCCCAATGTGAACTGCCTTTCTTGGGAGTATTATATTCAGTGTTGATACTTCAATTGCATGAGTTGTTGAATTATTACAGTTCTGGGGATTCTATTGCTGCGCTCCATTCTTCTTCCTGTATATATGAGCTTATATAATGGATCTGAAAAACAAAAATCATAGTTTTATAAAGTGTGGAGATACTTTTTCTGGGATCTGATACTCTGTTAAATTCATCTCAATCTGGAATCTGAGGTGAAAGGTCAAAATGTTGTGTGATTTAAACATTAAGTGCATGTCTAGGCTGCAAATACCTGTAAAAATCACTTCACTCTAAGGAACGCTCTTGTTGAAAAATGCCAAGCTTTACAACTCCTGTTCTTGATTAAGTTTCCTACTTGAGAATAAAGATTTTCCATAATAACTTACTAGAAAGTCTTGATTCTATTAAAGACACGGAGGCGAGCATTATGCTTCTCTTTCTTTATTTAAATATTTAAAGAAAGGCTCAGCAGCAAGATATTTTTGTGCACCAAGTGTTATATGAGTAAACATAGAAAAGGGGGGTGCACTTAAATATATAATATAACAAGTAAAACATAATATAACAGTAGTATCTTCGGAGTTCTGAAGAAACAAACTCCATTTCCCAGAGTTCCCTAGTGTCACCAAAGAAACATCAACATGTGACTTAGTCCTCCAATGGGTGTCCTGATCCCTTCATAAACAGTCCTAAACATGGTGCGACTTCCTCTTTCGAAGCTGCGAACTTGGCTGTCCATGGAAAGGTAGCACTTGAATTTGTTAGATCTGTTGAACAGCTGATCAAGTGGATTTGTCGGCAGGCGCTGTCGAAAAAAGGAGATAGAAAGCAAAATTACTTCATGTATATAACAACCCTAGTTCCCTTATCGGGGTGGGAGAAAATGTCATTGGTTATTTATTTATTTCTCATAAAATGCAATCATTTCTTTGTGAGTTTTAGTAACTTATAATAATACATTGTCACAATTAGGAGAGGTGTACAGTATTATTTTCTCATTGGGTGGGATAATGCTCGCCTCCGTGTCTTTAATAGAATCAAGACTTTCTAGTAAGTTATTATGGAAAATCTTTATTCTATGTCAAGACCGGAGGCTCCCATTATGCTTGTTTAAAGCTTACTCACCACAATAGATGCTGGTTGATCTACTGGTTTCAAGTAGAATTGTTTAAATACTGATTCGCTTGCCCAGTCTGCCATTCTCATAATGTCTTCTAGTCGAACTCCAGCCTGAAAGGCTTTAGATGCAATAGCTCCCCTTACAGAGTGAGCTCCGAAGTGCTGGGTATCTATCCCGGCTTGAGTTAGAGTCCAGCGCACCCAGCGCGCTAAAGTGGGGGCGGAAACTGGTTTGTGTGGTTTACGCAGAGCTATCAGTAGTTGCCCGTTGGGGAGGGCTCTAAGGGGGGCTGTCTTTTCTTCATAAACCTTCAGGCATTTCACCAGACAAAGTTTGGGTTGGTCCTTGAAGGCGGGGTAAGAAATTACCCTAGAGTTACATTTCGTTCTTCTGTGTATGTGAAATACAATACCGTCAGGAGAAAAGGTTCTGCCCGCTAGGTCAAGGGCTCTGACATCAGAGACTCTCCTGCAGGAGACTAAGCAGAGTAAAGTAGTAAGCTTGCCCGAGAGGGCTGTACGTGATAGTTCCTCATTATGATGCCATGAAAGGAAAAGATTCAATACTTTGTTAACGTCCCAAAGTTTGTCATAGCGGGAAAGGGGCGGCACTGTCAGTCTTACTCCTTTTAATAATCTGCAGACGAGGTGGTGTTCACCAGCTGGTATCCCTTCAATGAGGTCGTGACCAGCTGAAATCGCTGAACGATATGCGTTCACTGTCCTGTAGGCGAGCTCCCTTTCTACCAGAGATGCTAAGAAATTCAAGATTTCCTCTACAGGTGCTGAAATTGGATGTAAGCCTTTTTCCCGGCACCAGGTGCTCCATGCGCCCCAAGAGTTGGAATATCTCTTAAGGGTGGTAGGAGCCCAGCTTTCCTCAATGAGACTGATCGCCCTGTGTGACATGCCTGGAGTTCTCCATCTTGCCCTGAAATCCTCCATGCTGCCAGGGTCAGAGAACCGTTGAGAAGAAGGGGGTGTCTCTGCCCTGAGGGATCTAGAAGAAGATCTGGAAATTGGGGTAGTAGGATTGGAAAATCCGAGGAAAGTTCCAGAAGGACTGGATACCAGGTCTGAGATGTCCAGACCGGTGCTATGAGGACTAAGTCTGAATGTTCCAGACGGGCCTTCGCCAGGGTCCTCGCTATCATGGTGAATGGGGGAAAGGCATAGAGTACCCCTTGGGACCATTGTTGGAGAAAAGCGTCTGTTGCTGTTGCTGCTGGATCCGGTCTCCAGCTGTAAAACTGTGGTAGCTGTGTATTGAGTCTGGAGGCGAAAAGATCTATGAACATTGGGCCCCAAATCTCCTGGAGGCGGAGGAAGACTCCTCTGTCGAGCTTCCAGTCGCTGTAGTCTGTGGAGTGGCGGGAGTACCAGTCCGCTACCACATTTGATAGGCCGGGAAGATATTCTGCTGTGACTGAGATTCGATGCACCAGACAGAAGTGCCAGAAGTCCTTGGCTAATTCTGCTAGAGGTCTTGATTTGGTGCCACCTAGATGGTTGATGTATCTTACCGCGGAAATGTTGTCCATTTTTAGCAAGATACAGCAACTCGCTCTGCCTCTGGCAAAGGAGCGTACTGCAAAGGAACCTGCCAGAAGTTCTAGGCAGTTGATATGCAGGCCTAGCTCCTGATAGGACCAGGTCCCTCCTGTGGCTATGGAGCCGCATCTCGCTCCCCATCCGGAGCGGCTGGCGTCTGACTCGATGATGATATCTGGAGCAGATCCGAAAATGGCTCTGCCGTTCCAGGCCTCCATGTGGGTGAGCCACCAGTTGAGTTCTGTCCTCGCTTGGGGAGATAATGTTAGGAGCTGAGAGTATGAAAGACTGTGTCTTAAGTGTTGGCCTTTCAGTCTTTGCAATTCGCGATAGTGAAGAGGGCCGGGAAATATCGCTTGAATGGAAGAGGATAGCAACCCTATCACTCTTGCCAGTTCTCGAAGAGAGAACAGGTCCTTCTGCAGAATCCTGCGAATCTCCCTTTTGGTAGAGTGGATCTTGGCTGATGGGAGTCGGAGTTGACAATTCTGGGTGTCCACGACAAAGCCCAGAAATTCCATGTTCTTGGATGGAAGAAGAACTGACTTTTCCCAATTTATAAGGAAGCCGAGACTGTGTAGCAAGTCTACAGCTAGTTTGGTCTCTTTCTGAACTAGCTCTTGCGACTGTGCCATAAAAATGATGTCGTCTAGATAAATAATAAGACGAACACCTTGCTCTCTTAGATGAGCTACTACCGGCCTTAGAAGCTTGGTGAAAACCCAAGGCGCTGAAGAGAGCCCGAAAGGTAGGCTTGTGAACTCCCAATCTCGATTCTTCCAGGAAAATCTCAGGTAATTCGTATGTGCCTGATGAATTGGTATCGTCAAGTAGGCGTCTTTCAGATCTAGACGCATGAGCCAATCGTTCGGTCTCAGAAGATCTCTGAGCATGTGTATACCTTCCATTTTGAAATGGCGGTAAATGATGTATTCGTTGAGAGCTTTGAGGTTTATGACTGGTCGTACTTTTTCTTTCCTGCGGACTAGGAATATGGGACTGAAAAACCCTCCCTGGCTTTGACAAGGGCGAATTGCTCTCTTCAGACAAAGATTGTGTATTTCGCTGTCTAAAGCGATTTGATCTGTCTGAGACATTACTATTGGAGTAGGGCGACATGTCTGGATGGGCTGCTCGAAAAATTCTAGGCGTAGGCCCCGAACTGTGTCCCTGACCCAGGCGTCTCCTGATAAGGTATCCCAAGCATTTATAAACATCATTAACCTCCCACCTATAGGAGTCATGGGCGCTGGCGCTGCTATAAGTACACTGACCTGTAGATTGTTGTTGGGCTGGGTATCTGGCCGATCTTCTCCAGGGGCGCCCTCTTCCACGACCTCTTGAGGGAAAGAAGGTGTCGGAGCGCTCTTGCCAGGAATTATGCTGGCCTCTGGAGTGTTGAGATCTTTTGTCGAAGAAATAACGGCCGGAGGAGCGCCCTCTGCCTCGTCCGGCCCTGGTGAAAACCTTGGACGCGAAGACTCTTTTTATGGAGGCTTGTGCTTTGTCCAATGCTGTAAATGTTCCCACGAATTTCGCCATTTCCTTCATAAAAGGATCTCCAAAAAGCAGACCTTGTGCTGTTGGACCGGACTCTGTGTCTGCCAGCTCGCTCAGTTTGGCGTCTATTTTATATAGGATGCCTTTTCGGCGCTCTGTCGAAATAGCACAACTGGCGTTGCCTAGAAGGCAAATTGCTCGTTGAACCCAACCAGAAAGTATTACCGGGTCAATGGGGTTAGAGGAGTTTATTGCTTCTTCCGCTAGATCTGAAATCTTGGCTAGTGGCCCCGCCACGTCTAGTACTTTGTCCTGGCAGGACTTCCAGGCACGGTCTATGCCTTTCCTTGGGTCTTTTACGTTTTTACCTAGGAAGGTAATCATCTTTGAATCTAGTTCTGGTGTTAGAGCCACTTTGTCCGCAATATCCGGACGTGGACATTCCGCTCGAAGTCTAGCTCTGACTTCTTTATCCAGTGGCTTACGTAGCCTGAAATGAATGTATTTTGATGTCTTTGAAGATGGTTCCCAGTCTGTGGATCTGGGGTGCATAAGGTCTTCCGGAGTAAACATCCCCTCTGCAGGAAGCTTGTTTCCGGTTGTGTTCTTGGGGATGGGGTCTGCCGCAGTCCCAGAACCAGAGGGTTTTGAACCCTCTATTTGAATTTCCTCTTCAGATGAGGATTGAGAAGGATCAGCGTCGTAGACGCTCTTGTTTTGGTCATCTTCAGTGCCCTGTCCATATCTCTCCGGGCTGGAGGGTACATTTTCCCTCATTTCTTCCTCTGGGTAAGAGGGTTCATGGGAAGAGGTTACCTTCCTGTTCATAAAGGCTTGTTTCAGCCTGGAGAAGGCGTCCGAAACGGCAGCTGTGGCATCTGTTGGCTGGCTCGGGGGGGGTCATAGAGCTTCTGCTCTTGCGAGCCGGTATACATCCCCCTTCCGTAAGGTGCTTCCTCTTTTGCGTTCTCTTCCTCCCAGGGGGGGAGGTCCCTCTTAAATGCTCTTCCATAGTTTCTAGGCGTTGTTGAATGGGAATGAGCATGTCTGTTACTGCTTTCCTAATACTGGTCTCCACAGAGGATCCCAGTACTTTTTGTAAGCTGTTAGCCATTGCCACCTCATCTATATAGCAGTGATCTTCCTCCGTCTCAGACCAGGCCTGATCTGATTGGGGTGAGTACTGCGCTGCCATAATAAAGTTTAAGCACCTTACTCACTTTTTTTTTTTTTTTTTGTCTTGTCTTCTGGGCTCTTGAACGCCTTCTCTCACTGCCCAGTAAATCAGTTCAGCTTTCTTTATAGAATGCTGAACGGGAGAATTTTCTCTCCTCTTTTTTTTTTTTTTTTTTTTTAATTTATGCAAATTATGTATTCAGATATATTTTCCCGCACTCGCGTGCGAATTCCTGTCGGTCCGATGGAAAGAAGTATGTAATGCTGCCGCCTGAGGAGAAATTTCCAGCGCTCGAGTTCGCAGAGACCGTTATAAAATGCGGGTCATGCGCACTCGAGCGCCGGATAGAGGAAGGGACCAGGAAGAGCAGGAGCTCCCCTGGTGGCTAGTGGGCGGCACTGCGGGCAGTAGTAATGCCGCGCCGGCCTCCCCGTGCCCGAGGAGATTACCGATGGGTCGGGGAAGCCGACGCGAGCCCGCAGAGAGGTCCGCCTGAAGCGGAAGAAAAAACAGCTGGCGGAGCAATGCCGCGCCGGCCTCCCCGTGCTCGAGGAGAGCACCGATGGGTCGGGGAAGCCGACGCGAGCCCGCCGAAAAGAAAAAACAGCTGACGGATTGTGTCAGCGGGAGCGCGAGGCGAGGCCTCGAATTCCGCGGTCTCCGACGAAGGCAATTGACCAAAATGAAATCAATTTAAAGGCAAGGTACGCTCATAAACGATAATTAAACATATATATATAACAATGTCAATTATTATGTAAAATGAAATAGCGTGTCATAATCAGATGTAAACATGAAGGTACTTATCTCTTGCTGTGAGCAGCAAAGAAAGAGGAAGTCGCATCATGTTTAGGACTGTTTATGAAGGGATCAGGACACCCATTGGAGGACTAAGTCACATGTTGATGTTTCTTTGGTGACACTAGGGAACTCTGGGAAATGGAGTTTGTTTCTTCAGAACTCCGAAGATACTACTGTTATATTATGTTTTACTTGTTATATTTTATATTTAAGTGCACCCCCCTTTTCTATGTTTACTCATATAACACTTGGTGCACAAAAATATCTTGCTGCTGAGCCTTTCTTTAAATATTTAAATAAAGAAAGAGAAGCATAAAGGGAGCCTCCGGTCTTGACATAGAATCGCTTTGACCCTCCATCCAGCAAATCCCTGTAGCATCTGAAATGTCAGCCAATGTGTCCCAAAGAGTCTGCATTGTTACTTTCTGAAACTGTTCTACTCTTGTCAGTTGCCTTTTTGACATGCTCCTGCAACTGCCCTAGTGATTTCCTCTTTGACCATCCCATTATAATAGTAACCACTTTATATGCCCCATGAGCCCAAATTCCTAGGTAATTCCCCAGTTGGACACTCCCTTAAAGTGAATCATTTGCTACTGCCAACGGTGAGGTCCAATAATAAACTGTGCAACCAACACAGTTACATAACTTCTGTAGGATAATTCTAGTAGTTACCTTTCCCTTCAAGATCCGTTTCCTAAACTGCACTTCTGTCGAAAAATTCATTGAGGTCTTCAAAGGGAGTGTTCTGCAGCAATGACCAAATTTAGAGAGGTTTACCATCTTAAATAGAGCAGGTCTGCCCAACGCCGACAACATAATGCGAGACCTTAGCTTGATGTCTGCATACAATCTCTGTAGAGTGGGAAGGATACTTAGAAGTTGAGATTTTGGTCCGCAAGTACCAAAATGAAAAGGGGGGCATTGGTCAGGATTGCTTCCTTCCCTCCCTCGACTAGGAACAGAATATGTTTGTGGATTTTTAAACCTGCACGTTTACCAAATTCTGAGATGATATCCATTATTTGTGCTGCACAGAAGGCTGGATTACCCAAACAAATGTATAGGTCATCTCGGTAGAATATCCTGTCCATCTCCCCTCCAGTGCCAGTAAAAGCTAGTCATGAGTGTCCTCCCAGAACAACCCCACAAGCGCTTTAGTCACTTGTGCGAAGAGGCTCGGCAACCGGGAGAAAACCTGCTGCAACCCCTGCCACTCTGGGGCCAACAAAAGATGCGCTCGTTGAGCAATGGTGAAGCTATACTTTCGGAGGACAAACCTCTCGCCTACTTCACAACTTCAGCACAAACCCCTTCTATATTATTAAAACGGATGCTCTGCTCAGTGGAATCAAATGATTTGTGGAAGTTGAGAGAGAGAGACTGCAGCAAGCAGCCCCATTATCCACTCTGTGAGTTCAAGTGAGACTTGCAGTCTATGTAAATGCGATTGAGCGCCTCTAGCATGGATGAAGGCAAAACTGTATTAAATTGGGGATCATTCCAATTAAACGGTTAGCTCGAGCCTTGGCAAGAACCTTGTTTGTATTTGAGCCACATTCCAAGGTGAAGATAATTGATTTGGAGAGCAAAGTAGTTCACAAAGTTTACAGCTGATAGGGTAGTTTGATTAGAATTCTCATGTGGAGAGAATGAGGGGAGATTGATAAGCTGCTGAAAATATTGCTGCTTGGTGTGCTGCAGGAGTGCTCCACACTTTCGCAATAGAACGTGTATCTGTGCTGACGGGAAGAGTTGTGAGAGGCAGGTAGGTTTTACCAATTGTAGGTGTATGTGAAATTAAATAGTAATCTGCACGGCACCGGACCAAACTTGGTAATTGTTAAATCTTTTATTTTTCCACAAAAACTAGTGAAAAAGTATGCAAACATACCACTGCCAAGTTTGCCAATCCGATCCAGGCCAGATCTGATTAAAAGTAACAGGAGCTTAAATTAAGAAATAATCAAGAAAAAACATTTTTGGTGATGCTTATTCAAGAACGATTGGCAAGATCCCTGGTCATGGAATAATCTAGGCAACACCTTAATCACCAGATCATCAAACAAGCCAGAGTATTCTTTTGGTACCATTTGTCCAAAGGGACACCTTCAAAACCTTCTCACTCAACCCGTCAGCTGACATCAATAGCTTGGCCATTTGAACCGCCTCATGCTACCAATCGCACACCCATCAACCCCTTATCTTGCTACCCAAACAACCCTCCACAAAATCACTCCTCCTCACAGGGTGGTACTTGTTGGCAAGCAATCAAGAAGGAATAGCGACCCCTGGCGCTGTAACACAAACCCTACGTGCTCTTACCTAAATCCCATAGACTCTTACTTGCACACAGAGAATGTGTGCTTCTGATCTGCATGCATCGACACGTAGGGTTTCGCATTTTGGCCCTCTCTCGTTATACAAACTACAACCCCTCCATCTCTCTTACCGGACTTGGCACCAAGAGACCACCCAAATGGCATAAGAAGCGCTACCCAAAAGCGAGTTACATTATATTGCAAACACCAGTCACAAAAATGGCTGTTTGTAGAGCAGTAAACCTCTTTGATGCCGCATCTTTACTCAAATTGTTTGGGATGACTTGGGAAAAGTGTTTACATTGCAGTTTGCTTGTATTATGTCTAATATAATTAAGCTTCTGTTATTGGATCGGTCTGATATGAAATTTAATTATAACAGTTTTGAAGGGAAGCTTTCTCTGCTGCATATGCAGTAATGTGCTGCGGTGGGAAATGTGGTTAAATTGGTAATGTCCGTTTATATTGCTATCTGTAATTGTATTCAAGTGCTGTCTTCATGTTTATAAAAACTATATTTTAATAATGCCGGCATAATGTGCATAGGGTTAGGAACTTTATGCTGAGCCAAAAAGCTTTGTATTGCTCTATTTTTCAAAAGAAAATATGCCGATTTCCTGTTTTGTTGTGCACTTCAAGCAACAGTTTAACATGTGAGACTAATGACCTACAAAAAAATAGGCTTAAATGATCTCAATTAAATATTTCAGTTGCAAGTCCAAATTGTTGGTTGCACATGCATGGTTTATGTAGGATGTGCCACAAATAATTGGGGTCGCTGATACCTGACCACAAACTAGCCAATGAAATGAAGACTATTGGTGGCTAAGTTGACCAATTCTGTGATGAGATTGGGTGGATGTGCACAGAAACTATATACTTACAAGGCATACAATTATCACTTGCCACTAGCTATTGGCTAGTGATAATTGACTCTTGGCAAGTAAGAAATTGTGTGCTAAATTTCAGACCCAACAGACCAAGTAACAGAAGCTTAATATTATTTAGATGACATAGTAGCAAAATGCAATGTAAACCACCCCTTCCCCCCACGCCGCCCCCAGAAGTCATCTTAAATGATTTGAGTAAAGAAGTGGTAAGTTTAGAACTGAGGTGGCGAGTGACTTCTTATAGCTGGCTAGCGGCTTGAAATATGTGTACCCCTCATTTTATCTTGGATCAGTGTGGAATTAGTTCTCTGGTAGGAGGATCACTGTAATGAGCTGGGTTGTCTCGTCTTGAAAGATATGTATTGGGCCAATTAGAGATGCAGGATTCCATTGTCACCCTGACCCAGCCCTGCCTCACTCCTGTGAACAGCTGAATGTGCTTTCTGCTTCTCTGGTTACCTCACCTTTTTCCAGCATCAATGGGCCCAGCATCTTTTTGTTTCTCTCCACCACCCAATATGAAAAGAACATTCCAATTCTTGGGAAGTGTGGGGAATCCTCCATGTGCATGAGGTGGAGAATGGAGTTCATCTTCATGTTACCGGTAGCCTCTGCTGGGAGGTGTGGATGAGTGTGGCGGATTTCGGTAGTGGGGAAGTTGCACCTCTGCCCACCGCGTTTCAGAGAAGTAGGGAGAAAAGAGATAGTGAGAAGGCGGCCACTGTGGTGGCTATAGAGGGAGTAATGCAAAGGGACCATAAGTAGCACAACTTTGCACCAGCGCCTGCCTACATTGCTTTTCCCTGACAGTGGCCAGCCAGTGCATGCAGACTGACCAACACACTATTAATCTCATCTTTGCTAAACTCCCTATGTGTGCACGTGCACAGAGTGTTAACAACAGCCCAAAGACGCAAAAGAAGTGTGTACTTCGATCTGACAGCTGCATCTTCTAGTCCTGTCCGTCACTAACAAATTCCAAACTCACGGAGCCCGACAGTCTTCCAAAGGGATTCAGCAGGGAGATTGACCTGGGAATAAGGTGCCACAAACTTGTGGAATACACCTCCTTTAACTCCAACCAAAGCAAGTATTTGTATGCACTATGCACATCTAAAAGAATGACAATTACAGTTATAGCAAAGGCATAAATGCATGCTTTATAAAATATGAACGTGCAAGGTTGAAAAGGTATACGTTGAGGTGACTGCGTGTGCCAGAGTGTATTGTTACTCTGGTGTGCAGGATGGTGAAAGTCTCCCTCGGGCTGAGACTCACTGGGTTCAAAGTTATCTGGAGTTCTTTCTCAGAGTAGATCTGTGTCATTCCACAAAGCCCAAGAGACAGCGGAATTGCATTTGCTTGCCCAATGCTTAACTTTATCACATGGAGCAGAGTCCGGAAATAGTGGCCATTCAGGATGCTGCATGTACAATCCTCATGGACATGTAGCATTTCACCAGGCAATACAGAAACTCTGCATCTTCACTGGGTTGTAAGGCAAATTTAGCATTACTACTTCTTTCTGACACCACAACTAAATGATCTGGATGTTATTTATCAATAAATTCAGTTATTTTGAGTGGAGGCTATGGACAAAATGAACGCTTGGCAGTGACTCCCCACCCAACCAAGGGAGTATAGAGCGGGGGCCCCGTGAGCGAACATCACCTTTTCCAACCTGAAACCTGTGTTTAAGATCCTGCCTCCTGGAGCCTCTCATACATAGGAATGCATCATGCCTCATAGCCTCTTAAATTGAAGATAGAGGGAAACCAACATGCAACTGTCGTTACATTTCCACATCTTCCATGGTGGAATAGGATAATTACTTTTTTGACTCAATGGAATTCCAATGATGAGCTTTGGAATAAGTTCCTTTGGATGGTCATTTTAACACCGATATGAATATTGCATGGCCGCCCGCCCTTCTGGACAGACCCCCTACACTATGTTGCACAGTGTTACTTACCTCTCCAATTTCATTTCTGGTAGCAGTGAGTTTATTTTAACCCCTCTTGTTCACCCTTCCGGTACATACTTTTGTGTCGTGTACCCTTTCCTCTAACCCTTTGGGATGTCATCCCAGGAAGATGACTGGACCAGACCATGATTTGCCTCGACATAAAGTAATCCTAAAGCACATACCAACGGCAGTCAACCCTTTGCTAAGAACTTATCTGCAACATGCTTTCAGTTTCAAATGTCAGTCGTTTGTTTCCATGCTGCACTTTTACACCTTTTCCCCTTTGATCCTCACTTATGCCCCTTGATTCTCACTTTACTGATGGTTGCTGGTTTTGAACCTTTCCAGTCATGTTCACTGCAATTAGGGACTCAAACTTTGGCAAGGAAGTTTCAGGGCTTCAATCTCGTTCTCGTTTTCCACCATTTGTGGCATTTTTCAGAGAGAAGGTAATCTTGAGGGTGCGAGTTAGAATTCTGCTGGCAGCTGAAGATCCGTCTTTCAGTTGTGATAAAGGCACATTAGACTTCCCTCCTTTGCGTCTCTGAGGAGCTCTGGGGACCGGGGATGCACACCCACTCCGTGTAGAGCCAGCTGGAGATGGTATATGGGCAGATTCCTGAGAGTCCCTCCATGCTTTCCAGGCCGTCAAGTTTCATTCCATCAGTGTATTCACTCTGGACAAAAATGTTCCCTCTAGGTGGCAGTTGAATGGTAGAAATGCTCTACAGTTGCTATTCATACTCTTCCCTCCATAACACACTCCTTCACTCTTCCTTATGTTTGATATCAAAGGTACAGGGTGCACATCATTTCCAACCCAGTTGTCAGTACTATACAGTCCGTTTATTTCTCAGTTTCTCACTTTGAATCACCCTTTAAGGAGTCATACAAGCTAAATCCACCCCAGGAGGGATCTATACGGAAGTAGCAGCGACTGCTAAGGGATTCACTGCTCCTCTTGACGTGCAGGCTGCTTTTGTCCTTAGCACTTTGCTGACAACTGAAGATGGTGCTTACCTTTCTCCTACCCGCTGCCATGCAGGGGGGAGCTGGCAGGGAGGTACAGATCTGCATTGGGGAATCATGTTGACACTTAAGTCTGACTTCAAAATAGTGGACTGATCTATTCACCCTGGCCACCGTACCACATTGCCTAATTAATCAGTTACCAAAATTGGGATAATCTTGGATTACACATGTTAAAATTGGCTATCCACCTAATGGGGAACATGACAAATGGGTAATTAACGATCCTGTTCAGGTTACGGGGCAGGTGCTGGGACTAACACATCAGAACACATATTAAGCAATCAGGACCTTTAGCAGCCCAATGAGAGCTAGTATTTTACACAGGTAGTATCCAGCCACACTGCAGAGTTGAAGACAAGACAGAGAGGAGAGAAAGCACCTAAGGGAAAGTGACAAGTTTCTCAGACGGACCAGATTAAGAGACACATCAATTTCCCTGCTGTGAACTATATCTCAAATACTGGGAATGGGCCAGCATTAGGGAGAAATAAAAGCCTGGTGTGGCCTACTTCTTAGACCCTGGGAGTAAACCAGACCAAGATAGGTCAACAGAGCTGCAACCAATTATCAGGAAACCCTGGCCCTGGAGGGTGACCCGAGGATCATGGGTTACATGAACACAGCCTGACAAAACCGGAGCAAAAATTAAGAAATAGTTGGCAATTGCCACTGACCCAGGAGGGTGTGAACATCTATGCCTACCAAATCTAGGCCTTAAGCAAGGGGGAAAAAAGGTACCTGCTAATTGGAGATAGTCAAAAAGCAACCAGGCCTCTTTATTGTGAAACTCTTCAGTTCAAGAATCTGACCAGGTTTTCTACCTGATGTGGGATTTCAGATGCCTTTTGGGATAGGCGTAGGCTGGACAATTACTATCCTCTATCTCTCATTGACAGTTTGGCTAAAGCCACTCTAAGATCTGAACAAACAAACTGGGCTTTCGGGAAGCACCTCAAGACTCTGACTATTCTATTGTGATACTGTTATGTGTAACCAGCGCCTTGATGCCCTTGGGCTTGTAGCGCTTAACAAATGCCAAATAATAAAAATAACTTGTTAACAAATTTACAAGGTGAATTTACGTAAAATTAGGAATTATGGAGCTGGCCTTCCTACTTTGTTTTCTTATACAGACGTTTATCATACACAATATGTTCCTCTTCCTAGTTTATTTTTTGCCAAGTATTCTTTATTGGATTATACAATAAAACAAGTAAAGAAAAAGACTAGAAGAAGCAGTAATACAGTGCCATACACAGCCCAGACTGCATCCATCTGGAGCAGAATGGTGTGTTTATACAATAGAAGAGGTAATCCAACCACCTCAAGTAAAAGGCGAATGAAAACGTAGGTGATTTTCTTCCTTCAAGCAACTCTGTACCAAACTCCCTTCCGCTTACACCCCTGGCCCTTCGAATCTCCCACAAAACCTCCCTCCAAGCTTATTGCAAGCATATTGAACAAATACAGATTAAACAAATCGAAAAAACTGTCGGCTAGCACCAAACTTCCCTCTCCATTACATAACGACCTTGTTGGCGGTCTCAGCCCTTCTCTCACCTCTTTTTCATATCAATCCAGCTCAGCCATGGTCAACAGTTCCAATCCACCAGCTCTCACCCACTCTTCTCCCACTAGTGGTTTTACTCTGCATCTGCACCACCTCACTGCACTGTAAATAAGTCCAAAGAGCTCAGTGAGTGTATGTGTGAGGATTGGGGATTCTATGTCAAAATAGAGGACCACCAGTCCGCCATGAAAGTAGGGGCGTACCCATTCACCATGCCTGTCAATCTTTCAAGCATAACCATGGCTGACACCTTGATGTGCTCATTCCTTTTTGGCGGGAAGGAAATGCTGCTTCGCTTTGAATGCAAGGCAATGCCTCTTCCATGCCTATGCCAGTCATCCTCCCCAACGTGACCAGTCATCATAAGAAGCCTTTTGATATCTGGTCTAGCAGAGATCCAAAATAGAATCCTTAGGGGCGGTCAAGCTATACATCCACAAGCCACCCTCCCCAAAACTCTTGATCCAACTGAGTCACTCCCCAGTATATTTTGTTTTGTGAGCAACCCCACCACCACAGCTCCACGACATAAACCACTGGGTGATACGAACATCTTAGCCAACCTGACTGGGTCTCTGTGCCACCCATGCAGACCCAAAGCTAGCGCAATGCCACCCGAGTAGATTACTTTGAATATTGAAAAGAAGATTTTGCCCCATAGTGTCTGAGATGCCCCTCCCCAAATCTCTCCCAAATTTCTAAAAACGTAATTCTAACTTGCATTACCTCTGAGGTAAGGCCTGTGTA
This sequence comes from Ambystoma mexicanum, assembly GCF_040938575.1. Lineage (NCBI taxonomy): Eukaryota > Metazoa > Chordata > Amphibia > Caudata > Ambystomatidae > Ambystoma > Ambystoma mexicanum. The sequence continues at coordinate 857,975,016 of NC_090931.1, read as the reverse complement.
GATCTTCAGGATGATTCCCTTCCTGTTACCTGACTAGACCACTCTTTTGAACAGTCAATTTCGCATCTACCTTACCATGCCCACTGTTGTACCTTACCACTCTGGTGTAAGGGAGCAGCAGCACTTGACTTTCACTCAATGGTTCTTCCAGCTCACGGGTTGATTTTTAAACTACCTTAGCACAAAGCATTTTCCTCTCCCAGATTATATCCCCAGAGAAAAAGACACCTCATAAATAGATTACTGGAGAAGGCTGTGATGAAAACCTGCAACTTGCACCATTCTCCATCCATATTTTCCACAGGACCCCTGAAAGGATGGTGCCAATTCCATCTGGGCAGTGTGTGTTTAGGTGCTCACAAGTAATCCCTTAGCCGGAGGGGTGCAATCCAGTTCCCGAGAGGAGTGCAAAACCATAATGGTCTATCCTGTTAAAAATGTTCTCTGAAACACAATTGCATCACCTGAAAAAAGTTGTGAATATCTGAAAAGGCGAACCCCCTTCCTCTTTGGGCAAGGTGAGGACTGTCCCTGCAATCCGTGCTCCGACCAGATAAATACACATCTCCCTTTATTCCCTGACATAGGTTCAGGAATGAAAATTGGCAACTTGGTAGATAAAAACTGGTGGTGTAGTGGGGATTCATCTTAATGCAAACCATTCTCCCAAACTACATGATTGACAACTTGTGCCACTTATGCAAGTCCCCTTAGAGCATCTCTGCGTGGTGGGTGGTTGGCCACATACAGCTGACAAGTACCTGGGAATTCACCCCACCTTCAGATTTTTTTAGCTTGTCAGCTACTTCCCTGAAACCCCTGCTGCTCCTAACCTGTCCCTAGGCTCCCTGACAGTTTGCCAATGGAAGCTGATATTTGTAGCAGTTCACCTTGAACACAGCTGCCACCCCATGCCTTCCAATTTCACCAGTGCTTCTTTCAACGATGCCCAGGGATTGGTTAAATGCCAATGAAGATCACCAGCAAACAGGGACATCTTGACAAGTCTGCATTTGAATCTCTCTATCACCCTATTTGCTTTGATATTTCACGGTAGGTCTTCACCCACAAGGGCAAACAGGTGAGGTAACAGGAGGCAGCTCTGGTCCCATGGGAGAGAGAAAACAAACGTGATGAATCACCATTTATCAAGATCCTAACCCTGGCTTCATTAAATGGTGACTTCACCCACTACCTAGTATTCGGGCAAAAGCCACCTTCTAACAGGACTGCCTCCAAAATACCCAGTCCATCCGATCAAACACTTTTTCCTTTTCCATGGATATCTGAGCTCCCTCCACGTCCTCTGCCGTCACCACGTGAATGAGGTTGGGCATCTTGTGCACCTTATTGGCACCTTGTCATTCCTTCACTCATGGACCAAGAAGGGCATACATTCCCCCCCAACGCATTTGCTATACCTTCTCCAGGAGCCTTCTATCAGGGTTCAGGAGGGAAACAGTGCTGTAGGAGGCACACTGAAGTGGATCCTTTCCCTTGGCGAGAACCTCAAACAAGACATCCTAGTACTTGGAAGTCTGGCCCCCAACAACAGGCTGTTAAACGCACACTATAAAGGGAAACACAGACATATCCACCTTTTTAAAAGTGCATGGTGCAAGTGTACTCTTTTCATGCTTTCCTGCATGCCATACCTTTCATAGTCTTTTGTGGTTTTCTCCTCAGATATCAACTACTACATGAGTTGAACCGAATAGTTGGGGAGACGCTTCATAGCAACCCTAGACGGGTAGTTTGCACTAGGCCTCCTCTTCCCCTCCACAGCTTTGTAAAGTGCACTATAAATGGATAGATATTGCCCCCTAATCAACTTTCTTTCCCGTTTAATCATCTCATTCACATCCTCAAATCCATAGGACCAAACTACCTATCGTCTGGGCACGCAATCTACTTGCTTATAACCAGTCAGTCTTCTCTCCTCTTTCAAGCCTTCAACCCAGTTTCATTATGTGGAAGCACCAAATTTCCCTCAAGTGGGGACTCCTTACAGCTTCATGCCCCACCAGCTTCCATCCCCGCCCTCCAACTTCTGCATTTACTCCCTTAATTCGTTATTGTGAGATAGCTTGCACTTCTTGAATCGTGAACCATATTTAACAAGACCCTTCTTATGGCAGCTTTAAAACCCTCCCATAACAGGACCATAGGAGTACTCTCAGTATTGTTCTCCTTAAAATAGTTGGTCCTCAGCTATTTCCATTACACTGGTCATCAAACAGTAATTGGTCGTTACAAATCCATCTCACTGAGGTTTCTCCCCAGGACAGTTATTCAAAGAAATTCGCAAAATACCACGGTCCAGCCAGTGCATGCTATATACCGCCACCACTGACATCCGTTGCAGTCCATCGAAATGCAAAAATACATGGTAATTTCTTGAATAAGAGTCCTAAAGAGATGAATAATAGACACACCTTCCATCTGCCTGGTGGACATTACCCATGCATCATACAGCCTTGCCTCATTGAGTATTGCTCAAAAACTTGGGTGAAGCCATCAGTCCCGTCCCCTTGGATCCCATCCTATCCGCGGCTGTGTCCAGGACCACATTAAAATGCCCCAAGCCACCATCTTAATTCTGCAAAGGGTGCAAGTTAATCCCATGTCTCCTTCCAGAACTGTGCCAGACCTAAATTTGTACAATGAATTGATGCAAACGTAATCAAACCTCCTAGATGATCGTCCTTGACGTAAAGACATCCCCCCTCGACCTCCCTGCGACTATCTTGGAGCACAAAATGAAGCCCAGCCTTCACCAACAACGCTGCCTGTCTTTTTTTTGTGTACACCCACTGATTACCACCGAACCTCATTTTGCTCCGAGCAAAGTGGGTCTCGTGTACCCCCCCCCAACACAGACAAATGTGCTTTATTAAAATCCCTCCTAAATGGGGAGGGTTGGCATGGAGTATTTAGGCCCCTGACATTTAATGCATCATTTCTCACATCGGGAAACTAGTCATCCCACACTTTTGTAAGGTCTCGCAATCATGTTTCCAGATGTGAAGGCAACCTCCACTCTCCCAAAATAAACCAAGCTACAGAGCCAGAGGTATTCTCTGGAGGTTTGCACCCTTCCACATGTTTCCAGGTGACAACGCAAAACCGTACAAGCAATTAACAAAAACCCAAGAGTACAACAGTCTTCCCCCCACACCAACATTTTACTGCAATGGTACCTTACTTGGTTGAACCAAATCACTTTTGCCAGCTTCTGATGATTGCTACTCCCACCCAAAATAACTGGTCTCAAAACATTATTCAATCGGAACCCCCTGTCTAACATTCTGCATCATAACTAGAAGACCCAGCCGGGTCTGGGTTCCCTTCTCAACACAGCACAGAGTACATACCTCTCAAACATTTTACTGGATATGTCAGTCAGCCTTGTCTACTCTTTCCAGGCTGAATCTCACGCAGGGGAGAGTTTGGCTTCATGAATGCATGGGTCCCGCTAACATTTTGCCTCCAAGGTCCCGTCTTTTTCACTGCCTCACACCTACTGCACCCCCCCCTCATCAGTCCCTACCAATTGGAACATGAATTTCCCCATCTCCCACAAGCTAGCTACATTTTGCCTCAATGTCCACTTGCCACTAAAGATTTACAGTGAGAATTGTCTGTTGGTGAGTTAGAAATGGTTTGCTCTATGAGAGGAATTGAGGGGGTGAGTTGACTGTCTATGCCTGGCTAGTAGCTTCGAACTTGAGATTTGCTGCCTGAGGAAATATGTTCTGATGGTTTTGAGTTGGAGGTATGTCCTTTATCCTATCCTGAAGCTAGAGAGGTTAAGGCGTGACTATCGCCTCCTGGAGTGGATGATGGCTTCAGATGTCAGGCAGTTAGTTTGCTTGTCTTGAACTCAAACTGAAATGCTTATTAGGACATCTCAGCCTCTTCCCTTTTACAGAACTATGATCCACCAAACAGGATTGATATGCAATCATGCTATCATAAAACAGTCTTCCCTTCTGCATCCGTCCGTCCCTCCCTTTGTACATAGTTGCCAACATTAACCATTCCAATATGTAAGGGCTTATCCAGCCCTTTTTTTTCTTTGCCCTCTGGGACTTGTAATTCCACTTTTCCCATTATAAAACTCGGACAACAAATCCCAGAATACAAAGAAAAAAACTGGACTGGATAAGCATTTACAGATTGGAGTGGGTCATGCTGGTCTTCCCCTTGCTCATTTTCTTTCAGTAGACGTAAGATGCAGATGGTATCAGCCAGCCCAACTCTCTGCAGCTGTTTCCCTGCATTACTTTCACAGCCATTTTGCTGCATTTCTTCACCTCATTTTTATGAGGTGCTAGGGAATATGTTTACAAACATTTAAGGGTAAGAGAAGAGGTGAGGGCCTTATAGGATGGTATGGGGTCTTGCCCCGCACCCCCATAAAAATGCTGGAAAAAATGAAGGGAAACAGACGTGATAAGTAGGCCCCACTACAAGCTTTACCAGATCTGGTCACTTCTGGTAGGGGCTCAGTATACATCTCCAAGGACACACCTTGGTGCTCTGAAACTACTTTGTGGTGATATGATGCAGTATGAAATCATATAAATAACATAATAACTTGCACCCCTTTAAAATGGCAGATTCACAATTGCTACTGCAGTTGTTCATGGACATTTTTAACTTGGACAGGAACTACATCTGCATGGATAGGCTCCTGGTCCCAATTCAAAATGTAGAAAGCTTTTTTTGGGTCCAGAACCTCCACCTCGTCCTTTAAGGGATGCTAGAGGTGCAGCCAACATGGTGGACTGGCCATGGGAAAGCTCCACTCTTGGAGTGGAAGCAAGAAGGGTTCCGTCTGCAGTTGGTAGTGTGGTAGCATTCTGGGTAGTTGGCTTCCGGCCAGGGGCCTTTAAAGTTCCACGCCTCAGGAAGAAAGCCTCTCCTCTTGTGTGTATTAACAAACATAACACATTGCCATACATGTGCCACTTAAAACTGCAGATTGACAGTTGCTACTACAGTTATTCTTGGAAACGTTTAATCCAGGCACGGTAAAAATCTTGATTGGCAGCCTCCTGTGCCTCATCCAAAAGTCTAGAAACGTTCCCTTAGGGATAGGCTCTGTGGGCACAGTTGAGTGGGGGCAGTATGCCGAGCCGATGACGTTCTAATTTCATTTATAGGAGAAGTGGGGGGTCGGGAATGTTTAGCATGGCCATTTTTACACATTATGCCTCACAGGACACTTGTGGCAATGAGCAGTGGTGAATATTGAGGAGAAGTGCGATTTAAATTGAATTGTCAAAATTAACTGGTTAATGCAATTCTTTCCATCAGTAAAACATTGAGCTAGCGTTTGGTACTTTACATCTGTTAGCAGAGTGGTTTACCCTGGTATTGTTGTATTGTTGTGGGGTTGCAGTTGGTTCTTAAATTAAGAGGGCCTTACCTTCATCTACCTGCAGTTGGTTAGAAGAATCTACGTGATGATTCCTGCCAAAATAACTCCTGCTTCAAACCTCTGTAATACAGTTTTAATTTGGTGGCATTCAATTTGTAGAGCGTGGAAAGATGAAGCTCCAAGTTGACCCTGCCAGGATTCAGACGTGCAAAATTCAGGGAAGGCCCAATGTGTGAGACTTGATGCCAAATGTAATTAGGGCTGTCTGGAGGAATGGTGGACCTCTGCGCTATCAATAAGTTTAAATGGTTAGTCCGATATGTCCTACAGCCTATAACATTGTTTGCATTGGAACCAAAAAACTCCAAAGTTCCTGATGGTATTGAGTATGGGTAAGTATGCAAACCTTGTTTAGCAATGCCGCTGGAAAGTGGTTGGAACCATTTTTAGTGATTTCTGGTTGGAAGAAGTTTGCAGCATTTAGTTTGTGTTCACATGTAAAGTTTATTGTTCGTTATAATAGAGATCCAGTGGCCTAGCATGATATGCTAGGTGCATGGAGAAAAGCCAACACGTGTTTCGACCAAAGTCTTTGTCAAGCCGTCCATACGTGGTGAGGTGATTGCGTGTTGGTGACAAGGTAGGTGCATGTCAACACAAGTATGGTTCACACATCAAAAACATTCAGTAACAGTATGTACAAAGATTAAAGTGGTGTGTGAAGTGCCATTGTAGTGACAGTGCAAGTTTTCATTCAAGATACATAAGTATTGACATATACATATTTCAAGTCACATTAATTGTTTCGCAACGATGTACCAAGGAAGAAAAGGAGGGTTGGGGGAGGAAGAAGGGCAGAGATTGGTTAGGTAATGAAGGCTGGTTAGCTGGTGTTAGTACGATGAATTATGAGGGGTCTTACCAGAGGGCAGTTGGACTTCGGAAGGATGTCTTGGGCCTGACAGTTGGAGCAGTACCAATTCCTGATAACCGGCTGAGTAGCCAATCTGGTGCGTAAGGACATCAATTAATAAGCAAGAAGGGCAGTCTGTTGAAAGCTAGATAGAAACAATAGGGGATCTCGGTGAGTGTTGGATTGGCGACAGTCTGCTTTGGTGAACTGTGTGCATTGCGAGGTTCGCATGGGCCTGTGAATGTGAGTGTGCGGGTTCTATGGAGGTTGTTCAGGGCACTGGTTGTTAGTCAAGGACTGCTGGGATTTGCCACATGGATGGGCTGGATGGAGGTGGTTGCGTGTACTATCAAGGATGCAGTGTCAGATTAGCCTAAAATAAGGACCATAGAAAGAAGGTTGGTGGTGGTCCTGTGATGCAAGGTCCTGTGATCTAAGGTGACTAAAAAGTGGAGCATGATTGCTCCGAAGTATTGATACGATGCGTTGTAAGCTGTCAAATGCTGCAGGTCTGGTTTGACGAGCTGGCGGCGGGGCAACGAGGTGCACGCTGCGTGATAACCACTTGTGCACATTGTGGTCACATACTTGGCAATCCATGGCACCTGGCGGGTAGCATAATCCTGCTCAGCGCTGCTATGCGCTTGGTGCTAGGTCAGATACTTGTAGGTTGGATGTGGCGGGTTTCTGTCCAGCAGCCTAATGGATCCTGTGAAGGGTAATGGCCGGCCCACACACCATTATCAGCCAACCGGCTCAACACAAGCACATTGTCAATCATTGGCCTTGTAACTTCATATCAGCTCGTTAAATCAGACCCGCTGCATTTGACAGCTTACAGCACATTGTATCAATACTTTGGAGCAATCATGCTCCACCTTTGATCACCTTACAGCACAGGACCTTGCACCATAAACACAGGCTCCACCAGCAACTCCAAGCTGTCTGCCAGCATTCAATTGTTTATGGCCATAACCATGCCAACAGCCAATCACTGTGCCCCTGCATGACAGGCGGGGACCAATCGGAGACGTCCTTACACAAACCTATGAGGAAGCTTGTGTCATTTATACTAGTGGCATTCGCCGCACTGCTTCATGGGAACACCCACTCCAGGACCATGGTCCGCTATCCAGCGAATGCACTGGTGAGAGAACCTCTTCCAGGAGCAACACCAGCCATGGCCGAATGTACCCCCAGACATGGACATGTATCATGCCACCCCATTAGCCCAGCCACGCTTTGCCTTCCACTACCACTCACTCCACTACTGCCTCTTGAACTCCTTGCCCCAGCCGCCCGGCATCAGGCTGCTGGACCTCCCAGTGAAAGCCTGTCACTGTGTTGCATTTCAACCCTTATACATTGTTTCCAACACTAGCCCACAGTGGCAAGTGTTGCAACTCGGGCACGCAGCATAACTCTTTGCCCTACAGCTACCCGCCCAGGTCGCTCACTCTCCCCAGGGACTACCTCTGACCCCTGCGCCATGATATGATATATGTGATATGATATTTTATTTATATCGCGCTCATACACAGGTGTTTCAGAGCGCGACAAGGCAAGGGAGGGGAACAGGGGAGAACGAAACAACAATCTTACTAGGCCCAGTGACATTGAGAACGTGCAAGTGCATGGGAGAGGGAGAGGGGAAAAGTGCATGGAGGGGAGGGGGAAAGTGCAGAGCAAAGGAGAAACAGGATAAATAATCATAACAAAAATAAATAAAAAATCAGCACAAAGTGGTAGTGCAGCCAAGTGGCAAGTGCTAGGTTTGAGGCAGCAGATCAGGTGGGTCTGGTAAGTGCAGGAGGGGAAAAAAGGGGGGGGGCTGTATTGGTACAGATACAAACCCCAGTGCAAGGGGTGGCCCGGAGGCAGTGCGGTAGGGTGGCAGGATGAGCAGGAACCTGGGACCAGAAACAGAGGGTGTCCCAGTGCAAGGTGCCAAGAGAGCAGATCAGCAGGGGGTGGGGGGGGCAAAGGCAGAAGCAAAGAGGAAGGTCTTGAGGTGCTTCCGGACCCTGAGATGGTTTTCCTCAAGTTTTAGAGTGGCAGGGAGGCTGCCCCAGAGAGAGGCCCCAGCCGAAGACCGAGATCTACCACCAGCTCGTTTCTTTGAAAAACGACTGACCCCGAGGGAGTTGGAGGTAGAGGAGCAAAGAGTTTGAGAGGGGAGGTATTTGCGGAGGGATAGCTGAAGGTATTTTGGACCCAGGCCCCAGAAAGCCTTGTGGACAATGTAGAGGGTCTTGAATTTAATCCTTGCATCCACTGGGAGCCAGTGGAGAGATTTCAGAGCTGAAGAGATACGATCCTGGGGCTTGAGGCCAAGGACAAGTCTTGCAGTCCTGTTCTGGATTAGTTGCAGAGGATGGAGAGTAGAGGCAGGTAGATTTAGAAAGAAGCTGTTACAATAGTCCAAGCTAGAGAGAACCAGAGCTTGAGATGCCATGAGTTTCTGGGGGAAGGAGAGGAAAGGCAGAGTACCTCTGAGGAGGTGCAGTCGGAAATTTGACTTTTTACAGACTTCCGAGATGTGGGCCGAGAAGGAAAGGGTGGAGTCAAAGATGACCCCGAGGTTCTTAGCCTCGCAGGTGGGGGTAGGAGGAGGGCCAAGGGAGGCCAGCCAGAGAGTAAGGGGAAAGGATGGTGAAGGTGTGCTGATGAGGAGGATCTCCGTCTTGCTGGCATTCAGACAAAGATCATTGGCGGCACACCAATCTTGAATGGCAGTTAGGCAATCAGAGATGAGAGAGGGAGAGGTGGTGGCAGAGGGCAGCCTGAAAATGAGTTGTCGTCAGCGTAGCACTGGAAATGTGAACAGAAAATGGCAATGCAGTGGGCGAGAGTTGCCAAGTATAGGTTGAAAAGCCAGGGTGAGAGGTTAGATCCCTGGGGAACACCACACGAAGAGAGAGAGAGAGAGAGATAGATAGGACCCAAGTTTGACCTGGGAAGGTCGGTCAGAGGAAAGAGGTCAGCCAGGCCAGAGCCTGATCAGTGATCCCGAGGTTATCACGGAGACGGTTGAGCAGGATGCTATAGTTGACTGTGTCAAAGGCAGATGAGAGATCGAGTAGGATGAGGACAGAGGCAATGTTAGCGTCAAGGTTTGAGAGCAGATCCTCACGGATGTTCAGGAGAGCAGTTTCCGTGTTTCTGGCAGCTCTGAAGCCAGATTGGTGGTCATGGAGACAGCCAACTGTGTCAGAATGAAGGTTGAGCTGAGAGATGGCCAGTTTTTCCAGGAGTTTGCCCAGAAAGGGAGTAATGGAAATTGTGCGATAGTTAGCCGGACAGGTAGGATCAGCTGTGGGTTTCTTGAGAAGAGGATGCACAAGGGAGTGCTTCAGGGTGGAGGGGAAGGATCCAGAGGCAAAGGAGTGGTTGCAAAAGTCAGCAAGGGCTGGAGCAAGGGTGTCAATGTGGTCATTGATGGTTTTAGAGGAACAGGGATGAACCTGTTGTGATGAGGTTTTCATAGATCGGACTTGTCTAGCAACCTCATCGGGGGGGAAAATGAGGAAAGGACGAGAAAGGGATAGGGGGGGGTGGCAGAAGGAGGGTCAGCAGGCATAGACGGAGAGGAGCGGGGAAGGGAAGGCAAAGTAAGGGTGGATAGGATGTCCTGGGTTTTTGAGATAAAGTGAGAGGCAAGGGCATCGCAGAGAGCCTTGGAGGCAACAGGAGGGGTAGAGACTGCAGCAGGGTTGGCCAGCTCCTTGCAGATTTTAAAGAGTTTGGCCGAGTTGTTTGATGCCGCCGAGACACGGGCTTGAATGTGGACTCTCTTCTTGGTGAGGACAGAGAGTCGCTATTGACTTTGGAGAAGGCGACGGGCCAGTTTGTCAGAGGATGAACAAGAAGCCCTCCAATTCCTCTCAGCCGCCCTACACTTTCGTTTAAGTGTAGCTAGGTGGGCGTCAAACCAGGAATTGCACTTGGCTTTAGACTTCAAGCAGATCCTCATGACAGGGGCAAGAGCATCAAGAGTATCGGAAATAGAACAGTAGAGAAGGGAAAGGGCTGTGTCAGGGTGCGAGTTAGCCAGAGGAGGAGAAGGTGGGGAGAAGGCGGCAGCGAAAGCCTCAACTGACACACGCTTCATAGGTCGGATGTCCGAGAAGGTGGGTGGCAGTGTTGGTGTGGGCTAGGTGGGAAGAGAGTGAGAGATGAGGACAGGAGGCAGTGGTCACTCCAGGAGAGAGGAGTAGTCAGAGGGATAGAGAGGGGGAGGCCAGTAGAGATCAAGACATCAAGTGGGTGACCTGCAGTGTGTGTTGGGCCAGAGGGGAGGATAGAGAGAGCGAGGGAGTCGCAGAGGTCATGGAAAAGCAATGACAAGGGACAGGGAGAATCGAGATGGATGTTAAGGTCACCAAGGAAGAGGCGTTGAGCGGTAGTGGCCTGGAGGGAGGAGAGGTCAGCCCAATCGGAGAAGAAAGAGGTGATTTGACCAGGGGGCCGGTATAGAGTAGCAACAGTAAGAGAATGGCTAGGCAAGAGAGAGAGCCTGCATACAAGGCATTCGAAAGAGGAGTAGGTCTGTGTGGGAATGATAGTGGCAGGAATCCACTCGGGGCTACACCGCCTCCAGGCCGGGTGGATCTGGGTGCAGAGAGGATCTTGTAGCCATCAGGGAGGAGAGTATCAAAGCTTGTGACAGAGCTAGCCGTGAACCATGTCCCAGTAAGACCGAGGACATCAAGGTCAAGTTCTTCCAAGAGGTGGCAGATGTCAGAGGAGTGTTTGACAGCAGAGTGGGAGTTGAGAGTGGCAAGATGAAGGAGGTTGCCAGCCTTAAAGACCTTCCGGGGAGGGGTACAAATCAGAGGTACGCCCTGTGGAGGGGTAGAGGTAGCCTGAAGTGGGGCAGAGGAGGAGGGGGCAAGGTAGCTGAGGAAAGAGAGGAGGGGTCAGCAGGAGATGAGAGGAAGTTGATGAGGCGAGGGAACCTCCTATCGAAGAGGATGAGATTGGCCTGAGGACCTTGGACCATGACAGTGCCATTTAGGTAGACATTGAGGATTACTCTAGAGGAGTCAAAGGAAACCATGAGGACTTCCCAGAGTGCCACCATTAATGGGGGAGGAGGAGACAGGACAGAGCACAGAGATCATATGGGGGGGGTCCATAGATCCGGCGAAGGAACAACAAAGAGTATGTCAGTGAGGGTCTGTCTGGAAGAGGCGCTGGTATAGGTATCAGCGATAGGGAGACCAGGTTTGGAGGCCAGGATATCCTTTTTAAGCTTCTTCTTTCCAGACTTAGTGAGAAGGGAAGGATAGTTGATAGAGAAGCAATTGGAATAGATGGGAGAAACAGAAAGTGCCATGAGTGGGAAGAGATGGAGGCAGAGGGAGGAGTATGCAAGTACAGCGGTATGGAACAGTCACTGGGCTAATGGATTACAATCAGAGGGCAAAGTTAAATGCAGAATACACCCAAGTTTGATTATCAATACAAAAGCAGAATACACCCAAGTTTGATTTTCAATTCAAATGCAGAATATACCCAAGCTTGATTTTCAATACAAAAGCAGAATACACCCAAGTTTGATTTTCAATACAAACGCAGAATACACCCAAGTTTGATTTTCAATTCAAATGCAGAATACACCCAAGTTTTATTTCCAATACAAAGGCAGAATACACCCAAGTTTTATTTCCAATACAAAGGCAGAATACACCCAAGTTTGATTTTCAATTCAAATGCAGAATACACCCAAGTTTGATTTTCAATTCAAAAAGCAAGGCACTGCCCTAGAGGAAGCGTAAGTGGGGGTAAGATGGTAGGGAGAGTACAGAGAGGACTTAGATTCGTACATAACATGCAGAGAAGGGAGTACATGGGCAATCCGGAGGAAGTAACTAACCCAAGTAGAGGGAGGTAGGAGAGTCATGGTAGTTCAGTAGTCCTGGGATGGCAATATCAGGAAGGGTATGGCCCGCGGTAGAAGTCTCAAGAAGCGGCCTGTCAGCGGACAGGGAAGCTGACAGGGTTGTGCTGGGGCCTTAGAAGTGGGCCTTCGAGGCGGTGGGCCGGCTGAAGCCTGCCGGTCTGTCGTTGGTCCACAAGGCAACCCCCCCACCCAATCACTGCCCTGGATGCAGGCAGAATGCCTCGGGCAGCACTCCCATAAGCAAAGCAAAGGCCCGGCCGGCCATGTTGGAAGCACCGCATGGTGCAAGGCAATATTGTATTCACATACAAAACTGCAACATACATAGGTGCTGAGCAAATAGAAAACCATTCTGCTAGGCGATTTGAAGCGCAATGGAAAAGCGCTATTTCAAGACTGAAAATGCCCAAAAAAATGCATTTTTGCAAAACAAATTTTTTTTTCAAAGAAATGCCTGAAACAACTGGTGCGGGTGCATGGAAATTGCACCTACCTCAACCAGGGGGACAGAAAAGGAGCTGCTGCACACACGGACTCCTATGATGAAAGCCAGGAGAGGAGGAAAGTTGGATCACGTCTCCTTCGTGATGTAAAAATGAAAGCACAGGAAGTTGCAGGGGACCGGCTTCCCTGGCTTTCTCTGGCCCGAGAAAAGACCAGATTATTGCCTCTACACCAACAGACACCCTGTGCCTCAGCGACTTGCTAATGCTCTGCCCCCTCGATAGCGTGTGCCACAAACAACACGCTCTAGCCAACCGCACCAACCAGTGTGGCAGTCTGTGCGCACCCACACCACTAGATAATGACATCCCTAGGCGCTTCTCACCAACTCTCTCCTCTGCACACTCACGACCCTCCTTCTTAGTATACTCCCTATTTTAGGCTTATCTGACACTGCGTCCTTGATAGTACACACAACCACCTCCATCCAGCCCACTCATGTGGCACATCCCAGCAGTCCTTGACTAACAGCCAGTGGCCTGGACTACCTCCATACAACCCGCGCACTCACATTCACAGGCCTATGCGAACCTCACAATGCACACAGATCACCACAGAAGACGGTCGCCAATCCAACACTCACTGAGATCCCCTTTTGTTTTCTGGCTTTCAAAAGATTGCCCTTCTTGCTCTTTTTTAATTGATGCCCTTACCAACCAGATTGGCTACTGAGCCGGCTATCAGGAATTGGTACTGCTCGAACTGTCAGGCCCAAGACATCCTTAAGAAGGATCACCTACCAACTGCCCTCTGCTAAGACCCTTCCTAATTCATTGTAATAACACCAGCTAACCAGCCTTCATTACCTAACCAATCTCCGCCCTTCTTCCTCCACAACCCTTCTTTTCATCCTTGGTACATCATTGCAAAACAATTAATGCGACTTGAAATATGTATATGTCAATACTTGTGTATCTTGAATGAAAACTCGCATTGTCACCACAATGGCACTTCACACACCACTTTAATGTTTGTACATACTGTTACTGAATTTTTTTGATGTGTGAACCATACGTGTTGCATCGACATGCAGCTACCTTGTCACCAACACTCACCTCACCACCTATGCACAGCATTGACACCGACTTTGGTCGAAACATGTGTTGGCTTTTCTCACATGCACCTAGCACATCATGCTAGGCCACTGGATCTCTTTTATAACCAACAATAAACTTTACATGTGAACACGAACTAAGTGCTGCAAACTTCTTCAACCAGCCATCACTAAAAATGGTTCCAACCACTTTCCAGCTCCAAACGTGTTCAACCAGTGGTTATTAAAAGGCATAACTTGAAAACGCACGTAGTTGGTAATAACCCAAGCACTCTGAAGTTGGTTATTGGCACAGCGTGGGACATTTACGTTTGCTATGCAGCTGGCTAGTCGCACAAAGAAGACCGTGCCAATGGTTTGTTGTAATAGCACACTTCTAGGACACATTCCCATTGGTGTGGAACTCTAGCTAGTCAGGGGCACAGCATAGGCTTGTTCCACCTTTGTCCAGCTGGAACGACATGGAAAAGCACTAGAAGAACTTGCAACTGGGTTGGATTTAGAGCAGGTTTAGCGCAATAGAGGACATTGTTTTTGGTGTGGTGCTTTGGGGAATTCGATTCTCACTGGGGTTCTGTCATTGGTGCAGAGCTGCAGCGATTCATTGAACACTATAGTCTTGCAGGGATTGAAATAAATGTGTGATGGCATAAGCTAAAAACCGCCCCTGGGCGTTCGGCGCCTATAGTGAGCAGGAGCAACATTTGCAGATGCGGGCCTAGTACACGTGAGACGCAAGGCTATGCACGCTAACTTTGTCCATTATATATGAACGATTAGGCTGTACATACTTATTACTTTGCACTTAGTTATTAATAGACATTAAGGTACATGTGTATTTCTTCCCATAGGGCAGTAATAGTTTCTTCCTGTGGTACTAGTGCACAACTGGTTCAAACATATCCATGGAGCTTTGTGAGTGAAAGCAGGGGCTCAAAATCCATCGTGTCTGTTTCCTTTATTTTTTGTTGAAGTAGTTTTATTCTCTCCATTTTTTGGGACTATCTGACTATTTTTAGGGAGTAAAAGTGTCCGATACACCCCTTATCTGCAGGGCTGCACAGAGGTCAGGTTGCATAGTAATGCGTGTACACGGCCACATGTCCGTGCCAGTCGAACGTACCTTGTGGTAGCTTCTGGTGTCGAGCGTTCTGATTTTTTGTTTTTCTTTCCCTACTGGCCACATTTCTGTATCTGAGGAAAACAAATTACATTTGTTTAACGCAAACCCTAACTTGATTTTATGTACTGGCAATCACGTTTTTCATTTTTTTCATCTGTGTGATGTATGTTCTTTTGGAAAACTGCAAGATTAAACATTCTTGGTACTTTCCCATCTATTCAGAAACGTCTCCTGACTCGCAAAGATACCGTGCTCTGCATGTGAAATATTCTATGGACCACTGGACCTATTAATTGCCCCTCTGCTCTAGTAATGTTTTTAAATTAATCTCCTGCAGAAAACGAATGTGAATTTTTATCACTTTTTCGTTTACCTGCCTGTCTCCCGAGTGTCCTTGCTGCTCATCGGGGCGACTGCCTTGACAAATTAGTTGGCTAAGTTTGCCTTCTCTCGCTCGTTCATGAACGCTTCCACTTTGGCCTCTATTGCCCAGGTTTCATGCATAGTGGATCTGGCATTGGTAAAGTGCGTCTAGCTTCTCGAGCATTCCTTAAGTAGCATCATCCCGACGTCGACCGTGCTTCTAACTTCGCCTCCAGTATCAGCCTGAAGTTCTGCCTGGTCCTTAATAGCAGTAGTAACCATTCTTTTTTTCAAAAAGACCCAACCTCCTGTGCCAGCCACCCTGAACAACCGTTCGGTGCCTGCTACAGTAGCACAGTTCCATTCGTCATCTCCATTCAATGGGATCATTGCAAGTATTCTGCTCAACCCTCTACCCTTTCTCCCATTTTTACTTCGTCTTTCCACCACCCTCCCTGGGTGTCCGACATCCGTCACCACAGCGGCTTTCAGAGTTGCTCTCTGGAGTTAAGCTGGCAGATATCACGGAGGATAATAGATCAGCTTAATTTACTTGTGGGAGAAGGGACCAGACCCTCACTGATTCACTGCATTCTTGCACTCCCAACACTAGCCTGCCCCTAACACGTTACATTTTTCCCTATGTAATCTGGAATTCATTATGCAGCCCACCTCTCGCTATCTAGAGCAGCACGGACGATTGAAACTCTTGTTAAATGTATCTGTTGATCTAGTTCCGGTCTTAATATTTGCGTTTTGATGATTGGTATCCCTTTCAGTGACTACTAGCTCTGCTTTCACATTGACACTACTCATCACTCACTATTACTATGATTATTTTGAAAATCATTCTTTTCAATATAAAAAAGGGTGCATATTCCTGCTAGGGCTCTTTAATGAAGTTACTTGTATTATGTGAGGACTCGTGGAGAGCATGGGAAGCTGGTTCCCATTATGTTCTGTAGGGTTCCTTTCTACATGCTCCACCTAATGCGCCCATTCCATAACTCCTCTCTATGACAAGTTGAATGCCCAATCCGGCTGTTCTCCTGCCCCCGCCATCCCCTCATCGTAGGATTGTGTTCATCAAGCAATCAAAATCGAACAGGAAGGGCCCACCATGCCACACTACTAGGAGTCATTGCTGTGTTTCAGGTCTGTAGGGCACTTCCTTGTAGTGGCAACATAAGGTCAGGGAGGGGCCTGTGCATCTTCCCACAGGGAGATATATGCATGTTTGTTTACTCCTGCATCTATTCACTCTTCTTTCAGACTCATGGGATGTCGGTACCAAGGTATGGGGATTGGTGTGATTGTCTATGGCAGCATTAATAAATGACAAAGCAATAATCAAAGTCTGTGTGCATATGCAGCTATTTCTGGACTCTGGTCCAGCCTCTCATTCCACACCTCTGGATTCCTGGTGCTCACATATTACCCTTGTCAGGCCTCTTTGCCATGGTGGTTCTGTGTTTTTTTGGCTACTGAATTAGGATTGCCATTTTCCTGCTTCGACCAACTTCCACTACTGGCCCTTATGCCGCTGATATTCAAGTTCAAACGAGGACAATCCTATCCTAGCTGAC
Source organism: Ambystoma mexicanum (assembly GCF_040938575.1). Taxonomy (NCBI): domain Eukaryota; kingdom Metazoa; phylum Chordata; class Amphibia; order Caudata; family Ambystomatidae; genus Ambystoma; species Ambystoma mexicanum. The sequence continues at coordinate 857,958,182 of NC_090931.1, read as the reverse complement.
TTGCACTCCCAATGCCTGTATCTAGCACCTGTGGCCGGAAGCCGTCCTGTGCTGTTCATTATCTTTTGGCTCTCTAAAGAACAGGACCCATCAGTGTGGTGTGCTGATATCTCCAGTACCACGTTGCCTCAATCTTACCAGTACATTTTTGCACATGAGAAAAAGATGAGGCAAGTTCCTCAGTGCCTCCACTTCACACTTATGCGCTTTATCCATGGGAAGTGTTAATCCAGGACCTTCTATCCAGTTGTGTTCTCGTTTGTGAGCTCTAAAATGCTGCTTTCACTTGGATCTGAAATGTTCAAAGCCTAAGATTAGCCCTGATCCAAGGTGTACCAAAAACCCAAATTCAGTGTCTGTACTTGGGTGTCCCAGATAGGACCGAAAATTGTCACTGTGGAAACCCCTTCAAGAGGGCGTGTAAAGGGTACTACCCAGGTAGCCTAGTGAGACCTAAAAGAAGAGAGGCCTCATTCAGGTGGTGCTGAATTGTCCTAGCATTTCAGTGCGGATGCCGAGCCCTTTGAGTTTAGCGGACTGGATTGGTCCGGTCTAGGGAACGCAAAAGCATCAACTAATAAGCCTACTGGAATTGATCAGTGCTTGTGGTGAAATTCACACAGGTGGCTGTGGAAAATGCTATTTGCGCAAGTTATGGAGTACATGCTCTGCTTATTCCACCTGCCTCTACACCACCATTGTGGTTGGATGGGCCTGCAGATGAGCATGTTGAAAGCAGTGCTGAGTGTCTGCCAGAGTCACTACTGGCCTGGCAGAGATGGGATCCACATTTCAGGCCCAGAACTCGCAGCTTCGGGAGCAGTTAGAAAATTGGCTGGTTTGCCCTACCAAAGTGCTTCAGGGGACTAATGCTCCATCCAGTTTTGGAAGGTGTGCAGGATTACGTTAACTTCAAGTAGGTAGACATGGATTTTGACACCTTAGAATCTAATGGTTTGCCTTCCCAATCTCACCTGCAGTTCATCAAGGGGTAGGGCGATGAGGCGGACTGCCTGGAGTGGTTTACAGGCTCACTTTCTCCTCTGTCAGACCTGCTGCTAGCAGAATTGCTTTTCGGGCTCAGACTTTTAACACCATTTAAAGCCTTGCCAACTCCTACATGTTCCTTTCTGTTAACAAAAGCACTATACCGCATGGTTATTCCAATGCTAGATAACTCCCACTCCCATGTGGAGCAAATTGGCAGTGCTTATGTTCAGCCTGAATTGGAAATTGTTATTCGGGTATACCGTCAGCCACAGCCTTTGGAAGAGGGCCAGTTTTTGGGGTCTCTTTAACGCTTTGTTCTGACCATATCAGGGTTTCTTTAATGGCACAGTGAAGGCGACCAGGCCTGCTGCTCCTGCTCTGCTGGCACATATTCCACCACTCACCGGTGCGGCTACTGACAATACACGTGTCATTTAGCATTTATCAGACTCATTATTCCTTTTTTTCTTTTTTTGTTTACCTGTAGAGCCGTTAGGGTAATTGAAGCCAAGCCCACTACATACAGTTCTAGGCCAACAGAAGACCTCGTAGAAGAGTCGTTGCATAGAGCAAAGTTATTAAATAAGCTGATGTGTCCTGTATTGGAGTGGACAGGGCTCAAGGCCCTAAAACAGGAATATATCTTTATTGCTTTTAATTAAGACCAGAAAGGTTAATTCCTCTCCGTCTGGATGTGGTGAAAGTGGCCAGCGGTTTTTGCGGTGGACCGGACGATGATGCACATTTGGTAAATGTTCAATGTTCAGTGGCATTGCTCCCGACTATTGGTCAGACATGGTCACTCATTCTATGTAAACCTACCGTCACTGTAGTGCCTCTGAAATGTTATCTGTCAGTACAGTTCAGACAGGGTGCTGGAGAGGCAAACACGTACGATTTCTCTGGAGTTGCCTATGACATTCTCTTCCCCTTTGTATTGGGAATGGTACCTTGTTGCAGATCTTTAAAACCAGACTAAAGCCTTATTTATTCACTTGTGGATCCCATAATTATGTTTGGGGTTACTTTCGTGTTATTTGAGTATGTTTGTTGTATTGTAATTTTGATTTATTTTCTTGTCTTCTCTTTATGAATTACCTTTTCTGTTTATTTTTCTGTATGATATATGTATAGCGTCTAGAAATCGTTTTTTGCTGATAATTGTTGACACCTAATTGTTTTTATTACACTACTGCTCCTACTACCACCTCCACAGTGGTGAGCAAGAATTTGGACTTAAGTACAGGACCATGTCTGGTAAAGCCTTGTGTTTTGTCTGACCCACTTGTACATTCCAAGATCATTGATGCGGCTCTTCATAAGAGGTTGATTATTATAGTGGCAATGTGAGTTAGTGAAAATTGACATGTCTGGAAGAGTCCGGTGGTAGCAGGTTGTTCTGCCTTGTAAAACCTGCTCCCTCCGACTACCCAACTCCAATCTCAAATCTCCTACCACCTTACACAGCACACAAACACCTCGCATGTGGCGTCCACAAACCTAGCCGTTAGCACAGAAACACTTTTCGGCCATGACTCGGCCCTCCTCTTTAGCCCTATAGCACCCTCCCCCATAAGTGGCTAACCAGAACGAAAAGCACTGTAGTCTGCCAGCTCTTTGGCAATTCCGTCTGCATAACATATTCCCAAGGGTCTGCCCACTGTCACGCTAATGACCCATATTTTATTTTACAGAGCCACGTGTGTTGCAAGGCCACCAAAAGGGCGCAATGCAAGACCACTTGCATTGGATCAGATGTGATTAAAGCTAATGCAGCATCCCATGTGACTAAGCCTCTTTCTGAGAGTAGTGGATGCAGTGTCATAAGCAGGACCCCACAAATGAGGTCAAGTCCTGCGCCCCATCAGCCAGCCTGATGGACATAGACTGCAAACATTTTTGTCACGTAATCCTTGTGGATTCGTGAAAACGAGGTCCTGGACCAGGCACAATGTGGTTTTAGATTAGTGCTCTCAACCATGAACTAAGCCTTTGTTCTTCGGTATTTGTCACACACATTTGCCATGGTCAGGAAAACACCCCTTTATGTAGCATTTTTTTACTTTTCTTCCGTCTTTGACCGAGTGGTCGGAGGGAGAGGCTGTGAGACAAACTTGGAGCTATGGGAATAAGAAAAAGCTTGCTTGATATCATATTTTCCCTTTTAATAACAGCTCTGTCCAGATAAGGATCGGACCACAAGGACAATTGCCAAAAAAAAAAATTCCAACTGCAAAATGGGTCATACATTGGCTTTATGTTTTAGCCATGAAGTCAAAAACATATATACAATACATACACATTCATCATTAATCCATAGAAAAGAAAAATATTATGACTAGCAGATAAAATGCATTTGTAAAAACCAGATATTAAATGGCTTGGGGGGTGACTGACTATACTATTGATTCTAAACACCCAAGGGGATAGAACTCGCAGCCCCTATATAAAATAATTAACTGTGGCAGGTTTACTGCTTCCATTTTTAGACCACGCTGTATCTCAAATAGTAAAACAAGGTGAGTATGACAAAATTGCACATCATCAGCAACCCATATCCGCTAACATGGACTGTTAACAAATTCAATCTTGCAAGCCATGCCCGATGTATGGATTTCGCGACAACTAGCACAGTGGGCAAATTGTTAGAGTTTGCTCCTCTTAAAAGGGGCTTTATGTATTGAAGTCTCAAGGCACTAAGGTTGGGTCACAAACCACAGCCCTTTTTAGTCTACCAATAGCAATTCTGTCAACACTATCGGGATTTGTCCACAGTGTAGATTCATTAAGCACAAAGAGAGTATTCTTAACTTGATTCACCCAAGGGAGGATCACCTCCCCCCCACCCCGTCGGCCCCCTGATACCCTGCGAGGCTCATAACATGATGAAAGGCTTCCCTATATTTTTCAAGGCCTTCATTGTTATGGAGACGTAACCAAAAAAGCAGGGGACGGAACGTAGCCGCATCGGCAGTGGGTGGAATGTTCTCCCAACTGTAGTAAGGCTGTCTGGGTACTCTACAGTAACATAAGGAGGCTTTTAAGAAATGTGTTGTCAACCTCTGTGCTTAATTTGGTACATGAGAAGCCCCATATCTCTGTCCAGAACAGTGTAGAGAGATGCATGCTTGTTTTTTTTATATAGTTTGAAGGCAGGGGCCATGGCACCCCTTTCATACTTATTGAAGAAAGCCTTCCCGCCTGCCATACCTTTCCAGTGTGAGACAGGATTTATTAAGTTGGGCCGTCTACTGACCAGTCTCATGGAATCTGATCCCTAGACAATTGTACGAGGAGACCTGCTCCAACCTACTATCCCCTGCCCGGACCTCTAGGATGTGCTGTTTTGCAAGTTTGGGCTTGAAGTTCATAGACTTCGTTTTGGAAACATTTAATAGCAATCTTAGATCTTTGCACTTCTCCAAAAACACGGCTAACGTAACTCTCGGGCCCTGGGGAGAAGTTGACAAGAGGGCAGCAATCGTCTGCAAAAAACAATGCAGGATACTTTTCCTAGCTGCTTTTAGGCAGGTCAAAGCATCCAATCAGGGCAAATATCACCGCCTCCAAGTAGATACTAAACAAAAGTGGGTTAAGGACGCAGCCCTGCCTCACCCCCTTAGAGACACTAAATGGTTCTGTAGTCTCGCCTCCCTGCCCATATTGCACCACTACCTTGTTTGCTGAGTATAGGAAACGCACAATGGTTGTAAGCTGATGGGTCATTTTTCTTTTATTAAGGACCCGTCAAAGCCGGTCCCTTGGCACTGCATCAAATGCCATTTTGAGGTCGACATATACAACATTTAGTTTAGTCTTCATCAAGACAGTATATTTCTGCACAACCAAGTGCAGACTAAAACACTGATCATTAGTGGATTTACCACATTCAAACCCTGCTTGCAGGCAATTAATGATCTCATTATCATCGGCCCAAGACTGTAAATGATTTAGGTTAACATTTGCAAATTTTTTCCCGGTGCCGTCAAGCAAGGAAATTGGGCAATAGTTTGCCGGACTATACCTTGCCCCTTTTTGTATAGCGGTATAAATTCGGCTGATCGCCAAGACTCATATGTCCTATTTGTTCTAATGCAGGCATTAAAAAGCTACAAGAGAACTGGAGCCCACACTAGCGGTTCATCTTTGAATAGGTCAATCAATCGGTGCCAGGGGCTTTACCAACAATTTTTTGGGGATAGAATAGCCTCTACTACTTCTTGGAGAAAAAGCAATAATCGCCCCACAACTTTGCCATCCAGGCACAAACTATCTATATTCGAAGTGTTCAAGCCTCCCCTTTACAACTCTGAAAAGTGTCTATGCCATACTTCAGGCCTGATGGTACAGTACTCTGCAGAGCCACATCACCCTCCAGCTCTGCATCACTGTCCAACTTCCTGAAAGTATGTGCAGTGCTTCCTTGCATGTGCGCAGGGAAGCAGAGAGCCGCAGTTTAGCTAGTCTACAATCCCTGTCATGCCAGCTATTTTTGACAAGGGCATGTTTTTGCAATGCAGATCTAGGGAGGGTGACGTGTGGATTAATAACATTGACCATTTTATCAAATGTCATAATATCTGGGTTGGAGATCCCGTCCTCACAGATTTTCTCAATGCTCTGAATAGCAGCCACATAAATATTATCTTTTATATCCAGCTCCATTACTTTTGCCCCTTTGTCGTTCTACTGGAAGGCAGTGTCACCATAATAGCACTTTAGGCGGAGTAAACATCCTGCATGGGAAGAGTATTCCAGGGGTAAGTGAGGGCGATGACAATGGGTTGTGGTCACTCTATGTTCAAAACCCTCACAATTGGTGACGATATGCCAGTCACAAGCAGACACTAAGATATAATCAATCAGACCAGAGAAAGCTATTTGTTCCAGTGCACGTATTGCTAGCCGGTTGATCATTAGCATGGCAGCTATTACAAGCGCTCATCTCAGAGGCTCAAAACACGTGCTGTGTCCATTGCATAGCAATGAGATTTCCTTCAGTAGTGTGCTGCCAAGGAAGGGATATCAAAAGCCTCATCCTGGTCCTCCCACAACCCTTCCAATTCTCTTAAGGGCTCGATTGGAGGATGAAATCCCCACCTCTGAGAAGATGAATATTCGTTGAATTGGACACTTTATGTGAAGGTACGAGTTCATGGATTTTATTTATTGTGGTCAAGGGGGGAAGGGGCATATAGTCTATTATAAGCATTGAATAACATAATGCAATGGCCATCAGTGGTATAAACCTCAAAATATTGCAAGGCGGGGGATTGTCAACTGGTTGGCAACATGCCAATTAAGGGGTGGATCAATCAGAGTTAACAACCCACCCCTGGGTCTACCTCTAGGACCCTTCTGGGCCATGATCTGGTAGGATTGGTAGCCCAGAAAGTCACCGGAGAAGTTGCCCATGTCTCTTGGAACCGGAGAACCTGGCGTTTCCTGATGAATTCACACCAACCTGGTTCTTTGAGATTTTTCATCAGGCTAGCAATATTCCATGACAGCATTTTGCAACACGGGTCAAGTTTCCTTATATCAAGGCACCTCCAGTATTGGTACCTAGCTGTGAAGCAAGGTTAAACGGATATTGGTGTTCCCGATACCAGCCCTCCAGACTCTATTCTCTGGCCAGAGTTGTTGCGCTCCGAGCCATTTAAACCTCTAGGTAGACATCTGCCCTGGTGCCAACCATTAGAAGTTATCATAGCTACTTGGCATGGGGGGTGGGCTCTCAGAACTGTTTCAGAACTTCAGAGGGATAAGTTCTAAGGTAAGTAGATATGGGCCCTTAAGCGATGTCCCTGCTAAAAAAAGAACATTTGCATACAACCGATAGCACAATTTGGCACCCTTAAGCAAACACATCTAGCAAAATCTTCCCTAATAACAGTTGCACACCCTTTAACTGATCTAATCCAATGTATGCATTTGTTAATTAGGAAGTCCGGTACCTCATAAGCTCCCTGTGTCAATCTGGGCACATTATATTGTAATTGTGGGCACATCCTTTGGGGGACCCTTGCCACATTGTCAATCCTCTCCAATCGTCTTTTTAGTTCATGGGGTGTACCTTTCCTTGGGTTAGCTACCAGCCACCATAGATGGAGGGTGGTCAGCCACTTGTCTATCAATGATCTCGAGGATTGAGAATGGCCAATGGAGTGGGCAGTGAGGTCCCTTTTCGTGTGACTCAAGTTGAGAAATACTGGGGCCTCTAACCTAGCAACAGGGCTGAAAACCGCATTACTACCTTGCTGTTTTTTCCGCCTCTTCGCCGTAGGAGGTTTGCCAGCAATACCCAATAAACCTGTATGCTTGGGGAGCTTTTGGCTAATATTGGAGGGGTCACATTCCTTCAACTATTTAAATTTAGTCATAAGGGCTGACATGTTGTCATTGAGCTTCTAAAGCTCAGCAACCAACGTCTTACAGACACACCCAGCTTAACACCTCCAATAACTCCTGCTGCAGGCCCTGCCAATTACAATTGCGAGGGGTTTTACGCTCAATTTTTTCATGGTTCAAGGCCTGTTTTCAGTTTCTTTTGGTTACCAATTTCTTCCTCTCAGTACTTAGGGGCTGTACTTTCATTTTCTTTAGACCTTCCTGTCTTGGTGAAACAAGATTTGCTAAGGGCAAATATCTATTCACCAGGGGGATAAAGGGTGCTACAACTGCCAAATCCTCCATGGGTTGGCTTTTGGAGCGATATCGGTTCCAGCAGAACATTCATCAGTGTTATCCATAATAGGGGGTGCTATAGCAACCAGTTCCTCTAGGGAACACACCCCAGGAGCAGTATCTAGTTCCACAAAACTCCTATCACTAATATCAATTTTGGGTGGTGTGTAGGGCCACACACTTATTGGCTGGAGATGGATTGCAACAGCATCACCAGAAGCACTAGCTAGCATCGGGTCAGCTTGGTATTCCTCGACTAATTCTATAGCAGTGCCAACCCCCAGAACCGAAAGGTTAGAGGCCGTCAAAATAGTAAGGTTATTACTCTTCTTACTCCCAGTCTTTGCCTTCAAAATCCTCCCACTCTGTCCTCTCATTGCTCTCATCACCTTGAGTACCTTATTTACCGTGGTCATCCAGGCTATCTATATCCTGGATAAGATCCTTGATCTCTGCAATGAGAATATTAGCATCGTTCATAGGCCCACAAATGAAAAAACACGTATTTTGCCTATTACATGGTGAAATTGAGCTTTTCTTTTGGACATGATGGGAAAAGAGGAGCCTACTAAATTAACTACTCTTTAGGTTCAAAAGAGAACCTAAATAATATAACATAAAACTGCAGCAGTGATCTCAAATATGTACAAATTTCAGTTTCGGAAACATGCACTTACATAAATGCTCAAACAGCAGTAACATCCATATATATAAAACAAAGTTGTTTGTGGGTTTGTATGTGACGTTTATCTTGGGGAAGAAACTCCTCATGAGCAGTGAGGTCTGGCATCATAATTTTGCATTACAGTTTATGCCACACAAAGCCTATGGGGCATGTACCTGGTCACTCTAATTGAGAAAAAATCTCTTCAAAGTATTCAAATCTGTTCAGAGAATATTACCTCATTTAAATCTAAGTTTCAAGGGATATAAAAAACACACATACTCCATAAATCTCTTTAGTAGATAATTGTATTCATCACTCCTACAATGTTTTTAACAATCTAAATTTAAATATTTAATTAAGCACAAAAAATATTTCATCAAATAAGAGCAGAAAATTCTTAACAGAAAGCAATGTCCTTTAGGAAATTTCAGGAAAAAATTCAGCAAAATTTGCTAAGTTTGTACTTTCAAAGATACATTTCACAAAAGGGTTTTTTTTTTCCCCCACACAATCACATGATGTTTGTCCACTACGTGTTTCTGGGTTATCTTCACCCCTTCTTCAAGTGTTGATGTGATGTTTATAATAGTTTCCTTGTATCCTAAAATAAATTTCACAAAAAACAGAGATTTGTACTGATTTTGTCTTTATGGCACAGCGAATGCCAATATCCCATGAATGAATTTTAAGCCATCCAATATGTAAATTTCACTGACCTTGGAAATATCCACTGTCTATATAGTCAACTCTGACTAACACGTCACTTCTGTGTTCTGGCCACTGATTGATCGTTAATGGCAGGCTAGTTATGTAACCCTCCTCAGTAGTCTTCCAAAAGTCTAACAAGATGTTGCAATCACTCTGTAGGAAAGAGTAAGCTTAGTATTAATACTTAACAACCACCACTTACTACTCACTATATCTATACCCAACTCACTGAATCACATAACCAAGATCAAGTTTACTAGACTTACTTGCCCACAGCTCAAATGGTATCCCAAACGCAACGTGGTGACGGCGAAACAGGGAATTGTCAATAACTCAAATACAATATTGAAGTAACCAGATTTTTACAATCTACTAAATGCCTAAATTCATTCACGTACCACGGGCGCTCGCAATGCAACTGGAGACAATAACAGACATTTCCCTTGTTCATTTGACATACTCGTATTCCTTCATTCTCATCATTAACATATCCTCAAAAATGAATCAACACTAGAGTAAGTTACCACAATTCTATATACACTTTGAGCTCAAAATAGGGCATTTCCAGGGATACACAAAACAGTTTTACTCGCACTAGTCAACAAAAAAATCATATCAGATAAAACAAGTCAAATCAAACTCATTATTCATACCCTTTGGTTCAAGTGTATCTAACCACTCAATTCCCTCAACCTCTTTTTGTCTCAGTAACTTGTGTATGTCACCCCCTCTTTTAGACCATCTGACTTGCTCCCAAATCACCAATTTCATCTGAGCCACTGAGTGTTTGTATTCTTTGAAGTGTTGTGCCACCGGTGAGTGGACTGAGCCCAATCGGATGTTAGATTTGTGCTCAGTCCACCTCAGTTTGACTTTTCTTGATGTTAGGCCAACATAAAATAGCCCACATGGACATTTAATTCCATACACCACATTACCTGTGTCACACGTACTAGTATGTCTAAGCAAGATCTTTTTTCCTGTATGAGGATGGTTAATGCTAGGTCCCTTAATTACATTATGGCAATGCTGACAATTATTACACGGTAAAGTACTCCTGAATATGTTAGAGCCGATGACCGGTGTTTGATAATTAGCTCGAACAACAAAATCTCTTATAGATTTACTTTTCCTATATGCAAAGGTTGGTTCAACTCTGTTGAGAGTATGTTGTCACATACACCATCCCTTCCGAGTCTTCCTTCGGTGACCGCTCCAATGTATTGGCTCTCGGGACTGCTGAAGCCTCCATTAAGGCACTTTCTAATGTGGTTGCTGTATAACCACGTTTAGAACATTTCTCTTTCAATTTGTTAGATTGAATCTCAAACCCAGGTGGATCTGAAATCAGTCTGCGATACCTTAAGAACTGACTGGGGTATGCTTTGAATTGTAGTGGATGGGTGAAAGCTAGATGCCAACAATGTGCTGTTTCTGTCCGTGGGTTTGTTATAAATGGTAGTGTGTAAGTGATTATTCTTAATATAGATTTCCATATCCAAAAACTGGATCCGGTTTTTGTTAGTCTGGGTCGTAAACTTAATTCTTGGTGCTAGCTGATTCAAAACTCTCCAAATACCAAAAATATCGTCTATAAATCTCATGAAACTTAAGTGAGGCTGGTATTGTGGATTATTCAGAACCATTGTTTGTTCCAAGTAAGCCATATAGGTGTTTGCATACCCAGGTGCCATAGCGGCCCCCATTGATGTTCCTGCAATCTGGATAAACCATCTGTTTTCAAAACGGAAAAAATTATTATTTAAGACCAATTTCAATAAATTCAGTATGCACATGTTGTTTGCCTTACATTCTTGTGATGACAATAGTAGCCATTCCATTGCCTCCAATCCTGCATCATGTGTGATGTTTGTATAGAGACTAGACATACATGGTGAAAAGAATGTCTGTAGTCTCTTCAAATTCAAGGTCCTTGATCTTTAATAAAAAAATATGTAGAATCCTTAAGGTACGTTGTGGTATTTTGTACCAGTGGCTGAATTGCTTGATCAATATGTTGTGCCAATGGTTCTAAGACTGTCCGTTGCTGCTACGATAGGTCTACCCAGTGGGTTCTGAAGACTTTTATGTACTTTTGGCAAAATGTAAAGAACCGGCATTATTGGACAATTTTTGGTCAGAAATGATCTTGGTGTATCAGTTATCCACTCTTGCTCTACTGCCTCATCCAAAAATTCATTGATTAATGTTCTCACACGATTTGTAGGGTCAAAAGTGACCTCCAGGTATGTGTCTTTATCATTCATTGCCGTTCAACCTCCAATTTGTATTTCACTCGGTCCATTATTACTAGTGCACCACTCTTGTCGGCTGGCTTCAGTATAATTTCTTGATTCTGCCAGAGTTTGTCCAACGCTAATCTTTCATATTTAGAAAAATTGCTCATATTTCTATTCTTGAAGGAAATGGATTTGAAATCTCTTAATGTTTGTTTATAAAAAAAACTTCCAAAACATGATTCTGCGTATGTGAAGTAAACGCGCTTTTTGGTGAAATTTCCAGGTACTTTGAAGACTCCAATGGTTGTACTCCTTCCGTGGTAGCAAAAAAACTTTGTTTCATCTTTCGAATAATTTTGCATGGAATATTCTTTATTTCATTGACAAATTAATCCAACTATGTCTAGCTCGATAGGTCATCCCCTTCCTGAGATAATTTAACTTTTTTTTATTTTTCGGTTTTCCGTTTTGTGGTGGTGTGCGCGCGCCATCTACAGTTCATGTGTAGTAAGTGCTCATCATCGCGCTCTGTGCTGAACTGGTTTTGTTTTCAAGAGTGAGTGTCTTTTCATTTATTTGATTTTCAATAAAGTCGATACATGTTAATTTCACTAATTAAACACCACATTTTCATGGTTCCATGTAGTACTGTTCCCACTAAAATGTTGCAGTTTTTTGCAGAGACATCATTACATCAAACATGCGGGGGACACCACTGCAACCCCTGTATTTTATTATTATTTTTTTTTTTTTTACAAGGGGATCAGGGGACATCCCTGCAACCCGTCACCATATATAATGCCGCCAATGGCTTTTCCCGAGCGACATTCTGTATGGGGACAGTATTACCTGATACCATTTTCTTTTACCTCTGATTTAAATTCTCACATGAATATCATATTTGTATGCTTACCTTGCAAATAATCGGTGTTTAGCAGCGAAAATTCCACCACTGCCAACACTGCAAATAATGAGAGTAAGCATACAAATGTGATATTCATGTGAGAACTTAAATCGGAGATAAATTAAAATGTGGTGTTCAATTAGTAAAATGTACACGTATCGCGTGTTTCCTTTGTGGCAAACAACAATATTTATTCATCTTTTTCAGAGGAATATGAAAAAAAAATAATGAAGCATCTAGGGGCAAAGCCGGGTACTTAAGCTAGTAATATAACAAATTTACCCTCCAATTTTTAGTTTTCTCCAAGCTGTCTATCATAAAAGGTCATAAGAAAACTAGTATACACCCTCCACAGCCAGAGATCTAAAATGAGGTAACTTATTAGGTGTAAACTATGACTTTGCCTTCTAGTTTACACAGATAGTCCAAATAGTCCAAAACCTAAGGCGCTAAATCGAAAACCTGCAAGACAAAGTTTTGTCAGCCCAAAGAAACCTTAGGCAGGAAACAATCAGTGAGCAGAGAGGAAATGTTCACATGAGTGGGTGATCAAAGTTTTCAGTAAACTTTACAATGAATTTGACACCAAACTCCAACTGCAGTGCCAATAGTTCCAACAGTTCCAGCAACATGGTTTGGCTTGCTCACCTCCATTGTGTCGGTCTAAGACCAGGCAGCGTACTTAAACAAACTCCCGACATGTCACATTCAGTGCCTGCCAACCACCAGGTTATCGCAAAGTAGTGTACAAGCACTGAGCTCAGAGGGATGCCTGACACCCCCCCTGACATTTGCAACACAAGTCTGCCTCTAACATTTCAGAGGACCAGGTCCCACTGGTGCGACGGTTCCTACAGCACCACAGATAGCCCACGTTTTTTAAGACGAGGTATTAAAACTAAACGTACAAGTTGGGAGGCATCTCATCTTTTGCAGAAATCGGCCACCAGCTGTCTCACGCCCACCACAACAGTCACAGGACAGCCTGTACCCTTCCCCTCACAGGCTTTGCCACAAGGGTGACCCGGATACACTTTTGTACTGCTCTGGGCCGGATCTCCAACCGCTGGGCATGGCCAAATCAGCGTGGTGAAATTCCTTCCAAATCGGTCCTCCAGCCGCAGGACAGCCTGCGTCCTTGCCCTCACGTGCTTTTGCTTATATATAAAGGACATGGTGAAATATGTCAAGGAACCAGCAAAAGAATTGGAATAAGGTAGGCGTCCCTACCATCTCCGAAACAGGAAACATTATTTTTGTTGATAGAGAAAAAAAAGAGGTATTATTTGAAAAATAACATTCCTTTTAATTTTGATACAAAATTTCATTCAAATATATAAGGAAGCAATCCAGTCACATAAAGAGAGAGAGCAAACTGCATTGGGCCTAACATATTAAAAAGGTCCAAACAAAATAAGCAACATACATGAGTAATCAACCGACATCCATCCACAATAAAACACATACCACATCCATAACCCATTCAAGTACCAACATCCACATGTATGCAAATATAATAATACAACATAGAAAAACAAAAGCGAACAAAAGCTAGCCTTTGGGTTCTCTGGCTGGATTCAATTTTTCATATGTCCATCCTCCTCCTGGACACTATATTTAGCATCAGCAACCAAACTGGTTTTGACTTATGTATCTGAATTTTTTACATCATCTTCAGGGGAATGCAACTATATAAGCTAAGCCAATTCAATTTTTTTTTAGAATTAATTTGTAAAAAAAAAAGCGGTCGCCCAGTCACTTCAACATACAATACAATTCAAACGTGAAAACACATTGTAATTTAGTTCTTTTAACTTTGACAGGAGAATGTGGAATTGACTAGAACAGACCCTGGATCAAAGGCTGTGACCCCTCAGCCAAGTGCTCAAAGGAAAGACAAGAACCCAGCCCACACAGAAGTATGGATTTAACTGTGCAAGCGTAAACCAATATAAATATGATTCCGCTTCGAACAACTGTTAAATCACGGACTGTATTGCTGCCTGTAGAGGGAGCCTAAATTGAGAAAGATGGATATATATATGCTGCCTCTATCTAAGCTAGAAAACAGATTATTTTGAAAAGTTGGGCCCAGTGACTTTTTCTATCTGTTTTTTTATTTAGATTGTATATATATATGGAAACAATCTAAATAAAGAAACAGATAGAAAAAGTCACTGGGCCTAACATATTAAAAATAACCGGTTTTCTAGCTTAGATAGAGGCAGGTGTTGATATATATATTTCTGATGTTTGTTAATCTGCTTAGAATCACATGCTGTGCATAGGTCCGACATCCAGTGGTCACTGCGGAGTATTGCATTTTGTTTTTCGTAGTCGAAAAGGCGTGTCTGTAACACTATCCCTATAGTGACGTGCGTTGTACCCACAATCCCTCACGCGTCGAGGTCCCTCAGATTGTTTTTTTCCGCCCAGCTTATGGTCGCCTTACGCGGAGCTCCTAGAGAGACATTGCAAAAACACTTACAACACTTACTATGGACCTCGGTCCTTAATTTATACTTATTGTTAAAGATCCCTCCCCTCGACGTTAGCTGTGAAGCTGTTTCTCCGCCGAGCAAGTTTTTACGTGGCCAGGCCTCGCCGGCCAACATACAGTAGGGAGAGTGGGGGTTCGAACTTTTATCTTCTCGTCGAGAATGTCTTTCTTTCTCCCCTATCTTTCCCTTGGGGTTGTTATCACCAGTTTTTATTGCCTCAGCTATGGAGAGGACACCTTTTTAAGTGTTGCCCACGCTGTAGGGGCAAATACACTTGGAAGGACAAACACAAGCTCTGTAATCGTTGCTTGCCCCTCGATCATAAAGAGGACAGCTGCGCGGCCTGTAAGCTCTTGAAACCAAGAACTCTTAAAGAACGAAAAGTTAAGAGGTGGGCGGACTACGCTATGTCGAAGTCAGTTTCCTGACACCGCCTCCGCTGTTACAGAAAGTGACGAGGAGGGTGATAACTCGACGTCCGTTACGGAAGTCATTAACCCCCAGAAGGAGCGCTCGCGCTCCTCGACGTCCGTCCCCGGCCCCGATGGGCTCGGCTCACGCCCTGCTCATGGGGATGAACACCCCGGCGACAAGGACGTACACAGACCCCATAGGCCTAAGCACACAACCCATGGCTCTTCTTCATCGAGGACGAAGGATCCATCAGCGCCGAAGGGGACGCAGGGCACTCCGGCGTCTACCTCAGACCGTAAGGGTCTCAAGCCCCACCCGCAAACGCAGCCGCGACCAGCGATTGGGCTTTCATCTAACACGGGCGCTACCTCAAAAACATCCGACGTAACGCTCCATAGAGCGGCCGTCGAGAAACAACGCGTAACGCAGGCAACGTCGATTCCAGAACCCGCTACTGACGAACTCGTTGTCGAGAGCCTGGCGAGAATTGTTTCCGAAGACAAGCGGAAAACGAAACAGATGTCGAATACCTCACCAAAAGATATAGAAACGCCGAAAAAGCACAAGAGTAGCCAGGAACTGCCCCCTTCATCTAAGGGCATTTCTGAACTACCGGAGGGCTTTTCTGAGGGTGACGGAAACCTTTCGTCGACGTTGTGGGAGCGTTCAAAGCGTTTTGAAGGTGAAAACACTGATTTCCCCCCTCTAGACTATTCAGGGGTTCCCCATGAGACCCTTGAAAGACTCCATTCTTGTATGGAAAAAATGGAAAGGTTTTTGGGTAGCCAAAACCCACCCACACCCAAAAGACCAAGAGAATGGACCCAGGATGACCCTAGGGTCAAGATTCCTAGGCTGTTTCCCCCTTCTACAGACACATATGACCTCACTGAAGAGGAGCAATACCTCCAGGAAGATGAGTGTTTGGGTGGAGAGGAAGTACATGAGGAAGAGGGGTTTGAAGAAGACCTTACACTAGTGCAGGAGCTTTTGAAGAAGATACAGCTGCCTCACAGCCTTGGCAATCCCCATCAGTGCACTCAGACCCTGATGTCTTCCACCCTTCTCCTCCCAAGGACTCACCTATTGGAAACCCCTCCCCCATAGATGACCAACCTTCACTTAATGCACTATTGCGCAAGGCAGCAGCGCATTTTGAAATAGACACAGGGGAGACTCTTCCGGACATAGACTTTGTAGAAAAAGTTATTAAAGAAAAAGCCCCGGTTAGTCAACCTATTCCACTCCTGGCTTCTATAAGGAGAAGAATTAATCCTTCCCTTTCCAATCCGGCCTTAGTCAGAGGGGTAAACCCTCGGATAGAAAAGCTCTTCAGCCCTTCGTCCACTGACCCTTTGTACATCAGGGGACATTCTATTCCGGACTCCCTTGTAGTTACTAATACAAGAAAAAGAGCGGGGGTACCACTATCCACTAGTGAGGCACCACCTGACAAAGAGGGCATGAAGCTCTATGCACTTGGGAAGAGAATCACGACCTCTGCCGCCTTCTCAACTAGGATTGCGAATAACAATTCCCTACTAGCTAGCTACGCAGATGCACAGTGGAGCAAGCTGCGCAGCGAAGCAGAGGACGCACCAGAACCCCTGCGTTCGCGCCTGCTGGCTATAATCTCAGAGGGAACTCTTGTAAACCAGGGCATCGTAAAGAACTCCTTAGATGCCGCAGAGACGGCTGGCCGTTCCCTGGTTCAGGGAATACTTCTCAAACGCCATGTCTGGTTGCGCAATTCGGGATTTAAGCCGGAAACCCACGCTTCCCTGATAAATAAGCCCATAGAACAAACACTTCTGTTTGGGAAAGCAGTTGATGAAGCCCTAGAACATGCGAAGAAAGAGTTTGATACCATCAAGACTCTTGACCAAATTTCTAGGCCACCTAACAGACGTAGCTATGGCAATAGACGCTCCTTTCGTGGCCAACGCCAGCAGCAAAGCCAACAGCAATTTTACTCTGCTACCAACTGGCCCTCTAACCAAAGCACCCAGTTCAGTCAAAGAGGCCAACGTCATGGCAAAGGAAGAGGTCGCGGCTCCAGTCCCAAAGGCCCCACGCTCAATACCAACAAATGACCCGAAGATTCGGCTCCCCTCCCATGCATCACCGGTCGGGGGCCGGCTAACATCGTTCCTTTCAGCATGGGAGGGAATAACGTCAGACCACTGGGTATTATCCACCATAGCCCACGGATACTGCATCGAATTCAACGGTTCCCCGAAATACAGACCCCCACGGAACCGACGCATGACACCGGAACACCTCACTATTCTTCTTCAAGAAGTAGAAGAGCTACTGAAAAAAGAAGCTATAGAGGCTGTCCCCCCTATCTCAGGTAACAGAAGGTATTTATTCAGTGTACTTCCTTGTACCCAAAAAGGATTTAACCATGCGCCCTGTATTAGATCTGCACCCAGCGAACAAGTTTGTCAAACCCCAAAAGTTTCGTATGGTAACCTTGCAGGAAGTAATCCCACTGTTATCACAGGGGGATTACATGACAACACTAGACATGAAAGATGCATACTTTCATATTTTAATGTTGCCAGCGCACAGAAAATACCTCCGGTTCAAGATAGAGGACAAACACTACCAGTTCAGAGTACTACCCTTCGGGATAGCATCTGCACCAAGGGTATTCACGAAAATACTGGCAGTGGCAGCGGCCCACCTGCGCAGGTTATCCATCCCGGTATACCCTTACCTCGACGACTGGCTCATAACAGGGGATTCTTACGAAACATGCTTCTCCAATACCCAAAAGACCGTAGACCTTTTGTCCCAACTGGGCTTCTCCATCAACGAAAAGAAGTCCAGCTTAGACCCCAGCCAAATCAAACAATTCCTAGGGGCTCTAATTCGAACAAAGGACGGCCTCGTCTTCCCCTCCAACGAGAGGGTCCAAAACATGCTGTTCCAGATCCCCAGTTATGTGGCAGGTCGAGAGGTGACGGTACGCAAAGCAATGCGCTTGCTAGGGATGATGGCGTCATGTATTTATTTGGTACCTCACGCTCGCCTGCGCATGCGCCCAATGCAAGAGTGGCTTTACAGCCAGTGGTGTCAGGCCAGCGGACAATTGGACGATCTAGTGGTGGTCTCGCAGGCCTTGGTTCTCTCGCTACGGTGGTGGACAAAGGAAAACCTGTTATTGGGGAAAACGTTTGCTACACCCGCAGTGGAAGCCACTCTAACCACAGACGCATCCCTTACAGGATGGGGGGGGGCTCACCTATCCCATCAGACTGCTCACGGAGTGTGGACTCCGAGCTTAGCATCCAAGCATATAAACCTGCTGGAACTACTAGCGGTGTTCAAAGCACTGAAAGCCCTTCAGGAACACTTACAAGGAAAGACAGTGATGGTCCTCACAGACAGCACCACAGCCATGTACTACCTCAACAAGCAAGGGGGCACTCACTCTCCAGGACTGTCCAAGCTGTCCCAGAATATATGGAAGTGGGCTCTCAAACACATGTTCCTACTATCACAACATGTACCAGGGGAACTCAATCTGCTAGCAGACAAACTCAGCAGAGACTTCCCCCTGCCCAAATAGTACGAATGGCAATTGCACGAAGACATCGTCTTAGACGTCTTCACGCAGTGGGGATTCCCGGAAATAGACCTGTTCGCAACCCTGGAGAACTCACAATGCCAAAGTTACGCCTCCAGGTACCCCCAGAACCAGTCCAAGGGGAACGGTCTGTCCATTCAATGGTCAGGGAAATTTGTTTACGCCTTTCCCCCGACTCCCCTCCTCAACAAGGTGGTGCACAAGATGCACCAGGAGCAGGTTACCATGATACTAGTGGCCCCAATGTGGGCCCGGCAGCCATGGTTCGCTCACTTGATGGAGATGTCCCTATCTCCCCCAATGAAACTTCCCTGCCCGTACAACATGCTGTCACAAGACAAGGGCAGGACTCTGCATCCATGCCCTCAGACCATGAACTTAGCAGCCTGGCTCCTGAGATCATAGAATTTGGACATTTACACCTCCCACAGAGATGTATGGACATCCTCAGGGAAGCCAGAAAACCTAATACTCGCCACTGCTATTCCAGCAAGTGGAAAAGATTTGTCATCTGGTGTAGAGGTAAGAACATCAACCCGGTTGACTGCTCTGCCACTAACATTATTCTGTACTTGACCCATTTACCTGATTCAGGTCTAGTGTTTAATTCCATTAAAGTCCACCTAGCGGCACTTTCTGCATACACCACTTCCCAACTTAGTGTCGTGGTGGAAGATACCAGTTATCAAGGCCTTCATGGAGGGGGTAAAGAGAATACACCCTCCGATAGCTAACCCAGCTCCCGGATGGGACTTAAACGTGGTACTTTCTAGACTCATGGGCACTCCTTTCGAACCCATGCACTAGGCAACTCTTAAATACCTCACTCTTAAGACTGCTTTCCTAATAGCGATCACCTCCATTAGAAGAGTAAGTGAACTACAGGCTCTTTCTGTACTAGACCCCTTCGTAACAGTTCACAAGGATAAGGTGGTTCTACGCACACACCCAAGGTTTGCACCAAAATTCATCTCGAAATTTCATGTAAACCAGTCTATAGAACTACCAACGTTCTTTCAAAACCCTTCCCGCTTGGGAGAAAAAAGTCTGCATACACTAGATGTACGCAGAGCTGTCATGTTCTACATGGAAAGAACCAGAACACTGAGAAAGACTAATCAGTTCTTTGTCTCGGTGGCAGCAGGAAGAGAGGGAGATGCAGTTTCTAAGTCCACTATATCTAGATGGATTGTACAATGCATCACTCTGTTACACTCTTGCTAAGAGAGAACTAACCTTCAAGCCAAGAGCACATTCCACTCGAGGCACTTCCATAGCATTCATTGCAAATGTTCCCCTTGAGTCCATCTGCAAAGCGGCTACCTGGAGTTCTGTGCACACCTTTACAAAACACTACTGTCTAGATGCACACTCTAGATCTGACTCCCAGGTGGGACAGGCAGTATTAAGACATCTTTTCTCTACTGTTCCTTCTCATAACCCACCGCCAACTCCGGGTACTGCTCGCTAGTCTATGCACAGCATGTGATTCTAAGCAGATTAACAAACATCAGAAGACAATGCATTACTTACCGTAAAAGCATTTCTGATGGTTGTATCTGCTTAGATTCACATGCGCCCGCCCTTCCTCCCCGCTCGGATGGAAGGAACATAGACATCCTTTCCTATATTTCTCTCTTTTCTGTATTCACTCACATCTAGAAGGCTTCCTCAGGGCAGAAAAATACAAACAGAGGGACCTCGACGCGTGAGGGATTGTGGGTCCAACGCACGTCACTATAGGGATAGTGTTACAGACACGCCTTGTCGACGTCCCCTTTTCGACTACGAAAAACAAAATGCAATACTCCGCAGTGACCACTGGATGTCGGACCTATGCACAGCATGTGAATGTAAGCAGATACAACCATCAGAAATGCTTTTACGGTAAGTAAAGCATTGTCATATTTGAAATTCTGTATCAAAATTAAAACAAATGTTTTTTTTTCAATAATACCTTCAACTCTGTCCAGAAAGGCCAACTGTGGCAGGTGTTGGCGCAGCCTGGAGTACCGACAGAGTTGGTCAATGCAATTTGCTTTCTCTATGGTAACAATACTGCAGTGGTTAGGTGGGGTGTTGCAGAGGAATGCACCAATGAGTTTAAGGTACACAGAGGTGTGTGGCAAGACTGCGTGCTTGCTCCGCTTCTGTTCTCCCTTTTTACTAGCAAGGTCATTTCGGCATTGTCAACTGAGTGCTTTAGGGGTAAGCTCGATTCCCCCAACACTCTACATCGATACCATCCCAGAACTTTTTTTTTTTGCTGATGATGCTGTGCTGTTATCAACATCTCCTATGGGGATCAAGCGTAGCCTTTAGTGCTTTGGATCTAACTGCAGCAGACTGGGCTTGACATTGAACAAGAGTAAAACCAAAGTAATGGTATTTAGGCCACAAAAATCCAAACCTAGTGCGTACTGGCTGGAAGTTGAGGGGGGTCAAGTTGGAACAAGTGTGATAAGATTACCTTGGGGTAAGATTTACTGATAATGGGGCATGGCTTGCCCAGCTGGAAAAATCTTTAATTAGTCTTGAAAGAAACTGTGGGGGAGCCAGGTCGTTTTTTGTACATCATGGAGAATCGTTGGTATCCCCAGCTGTTAGTATTTATAAGATCCAATCTGTCCCGCCTGCACTCTATGGAGGTGAACTGTGGGGATTCACCAATTGTCAGAAGCTGGATACCATAGAGGAAACAGTTCCTAAAAAATGTTGTTGCGCCTCCCGCAAAGCTTTCTGAATGCTCCCCTGTTGGAGTGTGGTCTTCAACCCATTGATCTACAGATACCCTGGAAACCTGTCTTCTATTGGGTAAGACTCTGGGCGTCCACAGATTTAGGAAAGTCCCTTGTTGATTTGATTGGCCATCCAGGTGGATGCTCACTGCCATGGATAAAACATGTTAGACTATCATTGGAAGTCCTAGGCCTCAGTGATATCTGGATTAATCTGCAGAACATTAAAGTATGAGAGAAGCACGCTGTAAGGCAGGTCACTAGGAAAAACTCATAAGTAGCTGCCTAAGGTTAAAGTTGGGCCTGGATTATCTGTCTAAAAACCGAACAGGGACCAGAGAGTTATCTGGACCTGATAAAACCGGCCTATGCCCGCACCGTGCTTATGGAATTTTCGAATTGGCACCCTTACAACCACCCAATTCACAAGTGGCTGGAAAGGCCAAGATTTGCTGTGTTGTCCCTTATGTAATGCAGGTTTGGAATCTGTTATGCATTTCTTGTTCTGTGGGATCTACAGTGATCTAAGCAGACTTTCTGTTGCCGCTGTTTAGGAAAGCTCATGTTACCCATGCCATAGAGGCTCTATTCTTATGCCAGTTGACCACAGTTAACGGCATATATTATGTAGCAAGATTTGTACACCAAGCGTGTACCCGCAGGAGCCATTTGCTCAAGCGCAAGAATTGAAGTCAAGACGTGTTTTTATTCCAGATTTTATATTCAATGCTGCTATCTTTGTTTTTACTAATGATGATGAGGTTGATTTTGTTTTTATGCATGAATTACGTTTGAATTGTTTGATCCTATTGTACTGCTGGCACAACTAATTACTTGTTACTAGTGCTGCTAATGTATGAACTCCTATTTATTGTGATTATTTGCTAAGTATTAATTGTTTGTTGAATGCACTTGTGTCGAATAAAGCATTTGTTGATGATTATGGTTATTTTTTTCAAATAATACCTGCAGATCTTTTTTCTGTACTAAAAAGAGGAAGCAGCAAGAGACATTTCAAATATAGAAGGGAGGCCTGTGCCCAGGATTTTATACACTGACAACTCTAGCCTACTTACTAGGACACCCAAAGCCCTCAGAGCTCAACTGCAGACAGTCTCTTCCTACTGTTCCCTTAACCATCTACTTCTAAATAAAGGCAAATCAAAAGTAATGATTTTCAGAAATATGAACCTGGGCAGGTCCAAACCCAGTTTGATGCTGGAGGGTACCCTATATTGATGTAGTAGACGGCTTCTCCTATTTAGGAGTTTAATTCACCTCAAATGTCTGCTGAAAAGCTCACATAGAGCTGGCCTCTAGGAAAGCCTCCACTGCAGGTAGTCATTAATAAACTGGTTCATACACACGGATACCCTTTCTGCTAGAATCGAGAAGGTTTACTGTGCAAAGTTTGGAGGAAACGTTTGTGGAACTGATCTTTGGGGGCTTGACAAATCAACCCATCAAATAGGCACAAGCGAACAGCTCTTCTGGAAGAATCTTCTTTACCTGCCGAAAAGTTTTCAATCGGCTGCCCTTCACGCAGTTGTTGACTTGCAGAAGCATGACAAAAGGGTGGCAGACATCACTGCTAGATATACACTCAAGAGGGCATCCTCTGAGACAAGAGAACTGGTGGATCTGGCATGGTGTGAGAACTTTTCAAAATCCTCTATCTCCCAATATAGGAAGAATTTTTCAAAGGACCTAACTGAATTGGGCTTCGGACATGTTTTGGAGCAAGCTACCGGTCCCTATTGCATTAACTTAAAAAAGCTCAGGGGCACAGATGAGGGAGGCTGAGGGAGAAGGAGTTGGTTGGTCTGGCACATATACCTTGGGCTGACATATTTGCTGTATGGAGAGGTCACCAAGCTTACCTGTCGACACTTGCAAACCAGCGGATGAGATGCCTTTTTGCATTTATCTGAGCCAAAACCCTACCTAACTGCCATTACCAACAAATGGAATGGTGAGTTGAATCCAAAATGTCCAATGTTTATGGTGGAGAAGGAGGACCTGTCACATTTCCTTTTAGCATGTCCCACCTATGACTCTTTTAGCTCAATGCATTTTACCTCTTAAGAAAAGGAGGTTTTATGGATAGTCAGGATGATGCCCTGATTTTTCTTTTGTGGGATCTGGATACTGATATCAAACATACCTCAAGCTTCATCTTTGTAGGCCGGCGGCACATAGCAAAAAAGGCCAGCAGCCACTGTGGCTAGATAAGGCCCCTGGGGCTGTGTGTGTGGATATGAACCTAGACTCACTGTTACCGGCTCTCTCCTATGGCATTAATCAGACCTCTGGCTGCTGATCCCCGAAAAGTGTTTCTGTACAATTATTCTAATATTTATGATTTGATATGTTAATGTTTTTATTATGGTTGTTTTTGTATTAAATATTTTACATAGTATGTTTTTCATTTTTCTGTCAGGAAAGGCCCAATGAGTCGAAAGTGTAAATAAAATCTAAATCTGTATGACGAGGGAGGCTGTCTTGCCACCTCAGTTTGATAACTGCCTGTTAAGAGTGGCCAACTGGCTTGCTTCCTATAGTTAGAAATTGGGAGAATAGAGAGAAATTAGATGTCATCTTGTTTGGATGCAACTCTTCCATATGGAACACCTCCTTTTAGCCCCTCTCTGACTGTCTTATCACCATGGCCCTGGGAGTCTTGATCAATGTTAGCCCTCAGTAGGAGACGAGAGTAGTGAAATATAGTAATTTATTAATTAATTCTTTGGTTATTTCAATCTCCATCCATCAAACAACCATATTACAGCATGGAGTCTGCCATGGATTCACATGCTCCTAAATATTCCCTGTCATCAGGCTGGGAATCCTCAGTAAAAGAAAAAAGTTTATCTTCAGACTTTTACCTCACGCTACAGTGTTGGGAGTCCTCGAGTTTGCTCTGCAAGTTTCTTCCATGTTTCTTTGTGTTTTTGATGGAAAAAGTTTCAATTTTTGTTCCTAAAGAACCTGTGTGCTCTTCTCTCCATCTGTGGACAGCAGGGATCTGTTGTCGGTGGATTTCAATACCCTGGAGTTTCAGCGCTGGTGTCCGCGGATCCCTCTGGTGGCCCATCGGGAGCAACATATCCCTCAGCTCTTGGAGGAAGTACGGGCCATGCTGCGAAAAGGGGCAATAGAGCTTGTTCCCCTGACACTCTGGCGTCTATTCCAGATACATTTTGGTCAAAGAAAACTGGGGGTCCATTCTAGACCTGCAACATCTAAACAGATACCTAAAGTCCCAAAGAATCAGGATGGTAGTGTTGCAGCACATGCTTTGCCAACTGGAAAAAGGAGACTTCTTGACGTCGCTGGACCTGGAGGACGCCTACTTCCTTGTCCCCATTCACAGGCTACACCAAATGTTTCTATGGTTTGTAGTGCAGAGACAGCACTACCAGTTCAAGGCCCGACTCTTCAGATTGAAGTCTACCCCGAGAGTGATCACCAAGTACCTGGCACCGGTGGTGGCCCATCTGCGTCTACGGGGGATACATGTATACCCATACCTTGACGTCTGGCTCATTCGGGCCCGCTTGCAAGAGTTGGCCATCGGACGCACAGAGGCGACCGTCCAGCAGCTGATATATTTTGGATTCTCCAACTATCCGATGTCCTGCCTGACACAATCGCAGAATGCGCAATTCCTTGGAGCCAGGCTTGATACGGTGTCCTGCATGTCGTTGCCCTAGGAGGAGTGGCTGTTGTCGATGAAGACCACCACGGTGCGTACCATCAAGTCGTTGCTCAACATGATGCCGTCCTGCATCTACCTTATCCGGCTCTGCAGGTTACAGATGTGACATCTTCCGGAGTTCCTGGATGCTCGCTGGATACAGGTGTTGAGGAGCTTCGCTGACCAGATCCCACTCGACAAGGAGTTCTGTTGAGCAATAAGGTGGTGGGGAGTCCACTCCAGCATCGCCCAGGCCAGTGTTTCAAACCCCCACCCCCATACCAGGAGACGGTCACCACAGACGCTTCCCTGAAAGGTTGGTGAGCCCACACGGACGTCTGCACGCCAGAGGCCTGTGACTGCCAGAGGAGAAGGATCTCCATATCAACATCCTGGTGCTACGGGCGGTGTTCTGGGACCACAAGTCATTCCTCCAGTCTCTGAAGGGTAAGGTGGTGAGGATCTTCACGGACAACACCACCACAATGTTCTACATCAGGAAGCAAGGGGGCACTCGATCCCCGGTCCTCCAAGGAGTTGCTGGATTTGTGGCACTGGGCCGTCAGACAGGAGATGTTCCTCTTCAGCTAGCAGGAGTCAAGAACACCACCGCAGACTCCCTCAGCAGGTAATTGGGCTCCTGCCACGAGTGGGAGCTTCGGCAGGATCTGGTGGACCGCATCTTCGTCAGGTGGGGCAGCCCCCAGATCGATCTGTCTACGACGGGGGCGAGCTCCAAATGCCAGAAGTTTTCCAGCATATTCCACCAACCAAGGAGCCTGGGGGGGATGCGTTCTCTTTCCTGTGGGAAGGTCTGTTTCTGTACACGTTTCCTCCGTTGCCTCTCCCGCTATGTGTCATCAATGCACTCACTGTTCCAATGCAGTATTATACTCCTCGCCCCAGCATGGCCGAGGCAGATTTGGTACCCGGACCTTTTCAGCATGTTAGCGTCACCTCCAGTCAAGCTACCCGTGGTTCCGGATCTTCTCGTCAGAGAAGGAGGTGCAATCCTTGGCTCCTGCAGCCCTGGTGTTTGGACGATCTGGGTTGCCTGTGGACTGTAGGGAGGCCCTCGCCAAGACCAAGGCGTCGTCGACTTTGAAGTGCTACGGTCACAAGTGGAAGCATTCGACTACGTGATGCCGGTCTCAGAAGATTAACCCTCTGAGGGTCACGGGCCCGCAGATTCTTCCATACTTGCTATCCTTGGCCAAGGCTGGACTAGCACACGCCTCCGTCAAGGTACATCTGGCGGTTATCTCCTGCTACACCTGGTCTCCAGGAAGATCTTCACTTTAGACTCATCAACTCGTCGAGGAACTGTTTCTATCCATCCCGCTGGTGAAGGCCCCCTGCCCTGGCGTGGGAACTCAACATGGTGCTGACGAGGCTCATGAGGGTCCCCCCTTTGAGCCATTGCATCAGGCCCCTCTCAAGTTCCTCTCGTGGAAGACTGCTTTTCTTGTGCCCATCACCTCTGGCAGGGGGGTAGGTGAGATCCCGGTCTTGTCCTGCAAACAGCCATACTTGACTTTCCACAAATCGAGGATGCATCCGCAGCACCACCCCTCTTTTATGCTGAAGCTTCTGTCGGAATTCCACCTCAATGAGCCTTTGGCGTTACCTGTTTTTTCCCCGAAGCCTTCGTCACCGGGTGAAACGGCCTTGCACTCGCTGGACTCTGCTTGTGCCCTGAAGTTCAACGTGACACGCATAGACATTTTCAGAAGACTTAACTGTTCGTGAACTTTGGTCCTGTGTACCATGGAAGGCGTTGTCCAAGGCTTCCATCTCACGGTGTCTCTCCGGCTGCATCACGCACTGCCATCTGTTGGTGAACCGACCGCTGCACGGCTGTCTGAGAGCCCACTCCACCAGAGCGATTGCTGCAACAATGGTGTTCCTGTCTGGTGTGCCCTTGCTGGACATCTGCAGGGCCTTCACAAAATTCTACTGCGTCGACAGGGATTCCAGGGAGGAGTCCAGAGTCGGCCAAGCAGTGCTACGCAACCGGTTCGCTTGAGGGTAGTCTGTTCCAGAGGTAAGAGTTGATCGCTTCTGTTGAGCTTTGCCACATCTCGTGGTTGTGTAATGTTATACTGCTATGTATTCGTTATTCATGAGCATGTGAATCCATGCCAGACCCCCATAATGAAGAATGAATAAGTTACTTACCTGTAACTATTGTTCTCCAGTATGGGTCTGGCATAGATTCACATGCAAACCCTCCCGCTGTGGCTCCTCCTGGTCATACTGCCATTTTACGTTCCTACCAAATCTGAAGATGGCTGCCAGTGGAGGGCCTTAGGGAGAGGGCTGTCATTGGATGGGGGCAGTATGACGGACAGCGATTGGTTTAAAGGAGAAATACAGTTTGTGAAAGTGGAAACAGTTTTTTTTTCTTTTTAACTGAGGATTCCCAGCTTGACGGGAGATATTCATGAGCATGTGAATCCATGCTGGAGAACAATAGTTACAGGTAAGTAACTGGTTCCGTAAAGTACAGACATGAATGGAAATAATCCAAATACCAAAAACTTTCAAATGCCTCTCTGGTATAAAACCCACACATCAAGATAAAGGCATCATTACATCATTGCTAGCTTCTGCTATCTGTTTAAGTAATGTTTAACACATTTCTTTCTTCCATTTTCAGGCTTAACTCAGAATTTTTAACATGCAGAATAATGCTATCAGTATCCACGTCAATCGAGTAAATGTGTGTTTATCGTTGGATACCTATATTTCTGAACAATGCGATTAACTTGTGTTTTCTTGATTTTATGTAAATTGGGCAAAACAATAAAAAGTGTGTAACATATCAGTCCACTGCCGCTTTCCAACAAGAGGTGAAGAAAATGAAGTATACCAAAGTGATATTTCAAATACAAACTCTTGTAGTGTGGTATATTCACTATTATTTGTCTATCTTCTCAGACACCAAAAGTTGTGCTCTTCAAGTACAGCCTTTGCTCTCTGTATTACTAAATGGGGGATTGTGCCACATATACCAATGATATAGTGTTTCAAACAAGTGCTTCACACAACCAAACCAAGGAAGCAACGTAGCCTCCATAAGGGAGTGTATTTCAGCTAGTACTTGTCTAAATTTTACAAGTTTAGATGAGCAACAAATCTTGGCCCCGAATTACAGAGGTTTACGTTTGGCAATATCGTCACTTCCTAAATGCCACAATTCAAGCAAAAAAGGACTCTTGGGTGTACATAAGGGGAGTCCGATCTGTCTCTTAAGGAACCTGTCATCTGACTTCTCAAACCCAACCCGTGGACCCACAATTCTGATCCATACAATTGTCTGTGCTTTGTAGACCTCAATGTTAAGGGACTACATCTTTCCTTCCATAGTGCTTTTTCAAGGAAGGAGACATTTTACTAGATATGTAAACGTGGTGGATATTTAACTTTACATGACTTCATTTTAGTGTTGTCAACATTTACCACAAAACCCTTCTCATAACTCATGTTTAAAAATAAGTCTACATGGGTTTGTTGGGTGTCTTAGATATTACCACAGCAGAATGGTCAACCATGCCATCCGCATAAATTGTTTCTGTGATACCATAGGCATCATTGACCGGGCACTGGCATAGTTGACCTCCTTCCTTTCTGACTGTCCAATTGGGTACTTTCTTCTCCTCCACCTCACTCTCCACCTGTGGCGTCCCTCAGGGCTCTATCCTATTGCCATGTCTCTTCAACATCTATCTTGCCCCCTCTGGCCCACTTTATCTCCACCTTCTACCTCACTTGCAGTCTTATGCTGATGACACACAGATCTCCTTTAAGCTTCCATTCTCTACTTCCTTCCTCTCTCATACCTGACTTCCTTACTGCTATTCAGCCGTGGTGCTCTGCTATCGATCTTTGCCTGAATGCCAGTAAGACAGATATCCTTCTCATTGGGACGCCTGCTCCCTGTCCCTCCCCTCTCTCTGGCCACCCTACTTGGACCCCCTCCCCTCACCCTCTTGTGAGGCTGAAGGCTTTGGGCCGTCTTTGACTCCACTCTCTCTCCTTTCCTCACATCACAGACCTTGCCAAGAAGTCCAACTTTCAGCTCCACCTCCTCAGAGGAATTGGTATGATATGGCATTTATAACGCGCTGATGCACAAGTGCTTCAAGGCACGACGAGGAAAGGGAGGGGAACAGAGGGAGGACAGACCATGATCCTACTAGGCCAGGTGTCATTCAGATCGCACAAGTGCGTGGGAAGGGTGCAGGGACACTACAGTGCAAGATAACAATAAGTAGCGGCCAGAATGTAACGAGTACAAGGGTAAGTGCGGACAACAGGTGTCGGGTGCTGGTAGGGTGACTGTAGGGATACAGAAACGGTCCCCGGGTGCTGTTTGCCAGGTGGGTAGTGCAGGTGTGAGACAATGGCAGGGGAGGGACCTGGGCCCGCGATCGGAGGGTGTCCAGGTATCCAGTGTGGTTCAGGTTACAGCCAGGAGGTCCGCAGATGTGAGTAGAGAAAGCAGAAGCAAAGAGAGGTTTTGAGGTGCTTCGGGAACCAGAGATGGTTCTCCTAAAGTTTAAGGGTGGCAGGAAGGCTGTTCCAGAGGGAGGCATCAACCGAAGAAACAGATCTACCACCAACTCGTTGCTTGGAGAAGCGACTGACCCTGAGGGAGTTGGAGGCAGATGAGCGGAGAGCTCGAGAAGGAAGGCATTTAGGAAGAGAGTTGAAGATATTGAGGACGCAGGACCCAGAAGGCCATGTGGATGATGCAGAGGGTTTTGAACTTAATCCTCACAGCCACTGGGAGCCAGTGCAGAGATTTCAGTCCTGGAGAGATACGATCCCTGGGCTTGAAGCCAAGGACAAGTCTCAGTCTTGTTCTGGATGAGTTGCAGAGGGCAACGAGTAGAAGTAGGTAAATTTAGAAAGAGGCTGTTGCAATAGTCCAGCCTAGAGAGAACCAGAGCTCTGGAGACGGTGAGCTTCTGGGGGAAGGAGAAGAAAGGAAGAATACCCCTGAGGAGGTGCAGCTGGTAGTGTGACGACTTAGAGATGTAAGGAGAGGAAGAGTGTGGAATCGAAGATGACACCAAGGTTTTTAGCCTTTCAGGTGGGAGCTGGAAGAGGGCCAAGAGAAGCCGGCCACAGAGCTACAGGAAAGGAGGGAGCAGGTGTGCCAATGAGGAGAATCTCGGTCTTACTGGCATTAAGGCAGAAGTCCTTGGCGGGCACACCACTCCTGGATAGCAGACAGTCGGAGATGAGGGAAGGGAGAGGAGGAGGCCGAGGGTAGCCTGAAAATGAGCTGGGTGTCATCCGCATAGCACTGAAAGTTGGGGCAGAGAGTGGCGATGCGGTGGGCAAGGAGTGCCAGGTATTGGTTGAACAGCCAGGGAGAGAGGTTAGACCACTGGGGGACACCACAGGTGGAGAAAAAGATGGCAGAGGAAGGACCCATGGTGGACCTGGGAGGGTCGGTCAGAGAGGAAAGAAGTCAGCCACGCCAGAGCCTGACCAGTGATACCCAGATTATCATGGAGACGGTTGAGCAGGATGGTATGGTTTACAGTGCCAAAGGCAGAGGAGAGATCAAGGAAGATGAGGACGAGGGGGGTGTTGGAGTTAAGGTTGGAGAGCAGGTCTTCACGGATGTTCAGGAGAGCAGTTTCTGTGCTTCTGGCAGCTCTGAAGCCAGACTGAGGGTCATAAAGACAACCAACAGATTCAGTGTGGAGTTTAAGCTGGGAGATGACCAGTTTCTCCAGGAGCTTGCCCAGGAAGGGAGTGATGGAGATTGGGCGATAGTTAGCCGGGCAGGAGGTGTCGGCAGAGGTTTTCTTAAGAAGAGGGTGCACAAGGGTCTCTTTCCTCCCCATTCCCCAGAAGCTCAATGTCTCCAGAGCTCTGGTTCTCTGTAGCTGGACTACTGCAACAGCCTATTCCTCAATCTTCCTATTTGCTCCCTTCAGCTAATCCAGAATAGGGCTGCAAGACTTATCCTTGGCCTCAGGTCCAGGGACCGCATCTCTTCAGCTCTAAAATCTCTCCACATTCTCCCGGTGACCGCAAGGATCCAATTCAAGACCCTTTGCATCATTCATTTGGGTTTCTGGGGCCTGGGACCTCCCTACATTCAGCTTTCTCTCCCTAAATACCTCCCTGCTAGAGTTCTTCGGTCCTCTAGCTCCAACTCTCTGCAGGTCAGGCGTTTCTCCAAGCAAAGAGTGGGAGGTAGATCCCTTTTCTCGGCAGGTAGCTCCCTTTCAAACTGCCTCTGTTCCACCCCCACCCCTCAGACTTGAGCCGGACCTTTTTAAGTTCCGGAAACTCCTTAAGACTTTCCTTTTCTCCTCCTGCTTCCCTCTCCCCCTCCCGTGCTAAAGTCCCTCTGCAACATGTGCCTGGTCCCCTATGAATCTTTCAGCGGTCAGTCCATCCTCGACCAGCATCCCTCACCAGTAACCCTTTCCCTGACTAGCCAGAATCTGGTCCACCACCGTCCATCGCACTGTTTCCGCTCCCCCACCACCCTCTCCCCTTCTCACTTGCCCTTGTGGCTACCCTTAGCATTTGTTCAGCCCCTTGAACCCCCACTCCTTCACTTCACTTCACGCCCTCCCTACCCTGGCCCCTACTCAATCCTCCCCATGCACCTTTGTCTCTGCACTTGCACGGTAAGAATGTCACAAGGCCTGGTACAACCTTTATTGCTGTTTTTTTCTCCTATGCCCAGTCCCATCCGGACACCCGTCCCCCAACCCTTTGTCTTGTGGCACCTGGAAACACTTGTGTATAGGCGCCATACAAATGTCAAATAAAAAAAAATAATAAATAAAAGCACTTCTAAGTTGTATCTACCAAATAAGGGTTTGCCACCCTCTAGATTGACAATTTCAATGGCTTTGCTATTCATATAAAGGGAAACGAGCAATGCCAGAGGACACAGCCCAGTGTAATACCTGCATGAACTGGGAAGGATTTTGTTAATTCACTACTTGGACCCCGCCACCGGGTATTTATTATTATATAGTGACAGAACTGCATTCATTAATTCTATGGGTACCCTTAGTTGTTTTAGGCATCTCCAAAGTTTGTCATGGGGTATAGAATTGAATGCTGTCTTGATCGACCAAATCTCCAAAACCATTTACAATACCTTGTAGATCAAAAGATCAAAACATACTTTTGAATAAGTGTGTATATTGTAAACACCTTGTTGATATTAGATATATTAATTCGGAAACCTGCCTGGAGAGCCGTCGGGATATCAAAATCTTTACACCAAGGCTAGTCGCCACAGACCACTTTTCCAAAGCCTTTGCACAATGCGTCTGAGTGAGATTGGGCAGTAATTAGAGGGACCACCTTTTTCTCCTGATTTGAAAACGGGGACAAGCACTGATACTAGCCAACTACACAGGAAGCTAAAAGAATAATTGTTGTTTTTTTATTTTTTTTTAAAAGGGGACACGTTTGTCGAGTTCATCCAGAAATGGTTCTGCAAGGTGTTTGTCTAGTTACGGTTCCTCGTCTAATGTTTGCGCTTTCAGCGCTACAGTTACTGCACTACTTGAGAATATTAATGGGGGATCCTAAGATCTTCAACAAAGTCAGGAACACCCCTTTGACCTTCCTCTTCACTCTGTGAAACACTAATCAACACAGAATACATGTTACTAAAGTGTGCATAACAGTTGGGTTCTGCAATATTTAAGTCATGGGAATTGATATTTTGGATGGATTGTGTCCTTCCACGTATTCCTGATCTTTGCTATCCGATGCAAGCTGTTAGCAGATTGGGATATTTTATTTTTTCAAAGTCTAGCGTCGTGCGACATCGGGTCATGGCCCTCCCGCACTGTCCTCATCCGTGACGTTGATGCTGGTTTATGAAGCACACGCAGTGACCGTTGCCTCAGTTCTGTTTTTTCCACATGCTAGCGTGCTTGGGAGCAACGTCACCTCTGTGAAATTTCAAATACGTGATTGTTTTCAGTAGTCGGTTCTTCATCTACTCGACATGTCCTCGTCACCGAAGACCGGTTTTAAGCGGTGTGCTGATTTTGGGGCACAGATCTCTATTGCAGACATCCACTGAGTCTGTCTGTTGTACCTGGGGGTAGGCCACTAAGTCAATATGACTGTGGCTCATGCCAATCCATGACGGTCAAAGCTTTGTGGGAGAGGAAGGGGAAGCACGTAAGCCCTCTCCCAAATCCCCCTCCTTTAACCCCCTAAAAGAAAATATTCCTCAGACTTTAGGAACATGTCCCCTGAGAGAAAGTTCTCTAGATATCAGAAGCGCTCGAGATCGAGGTGACGATGCTAGTCATCATCCTATCACAAGAAAAGCAAGAAGCAATGCCATACGTCTTCATTATCCTCTCGCGACAGAGTGCCCTTTCCGAAAAAGTAATCGACTCCCACGGAATGGGAAGATCTCTGCCTGAAAATGCTCAACATTTTTAGCAGTGCAGCCCCTCAGAGTGCCCCTGTCAAGGAGTCTGGGGAAATCTTGCCAGCCCTCCGCATCTCGAAAGACCAGCAGGCAGTCTGTGTCTCCTTTCCTTGCCCCTAAGAGCCCGGGAAGAGTTTCTCGACACAAATCGAAGGGGCCTTCCTCAACGCACAAGAGGAAATCGTCATCTTCCTCCTTGAAGGCTAAAGGTTCAGGGTCTTCGACATCGGTCTCAAGTCTTTATCCTAAGCCTTTGAGACATTCAACCGAACCGTCAAGGCATTTACTTAAATCAAAGCCACTGAGGCATTCACCGTCTGCTTCTTCATAGACGTCGAAGCCCTCAATGCCATTGGGCTTTCAATGCCCTCAATGCCTTCAAAGATCTTGAGGGAGTGTTGGGAGGATAGCTCAGGGGCAACGCGGTCGCCTTGGAAGCAAGACGACACGGAGCAACACAGGTTCGATCCCCAAGTCCGTGCTTAGAAACATCTGGGTATTCAGTACGTTTATAAATGACCAATCATAATCATAACTGACTCTAAGAAGTTATATAAGCCATTCTCCAGCATGGGGTCTGCCATGGATTCACATGCTCATGAATATTCCCCGTCGTCAGGCTGGGAATCCTCGGTAAAGAAAAAAATCAGTTTCAGTTTCGTTTCTGAACTGTCTTTCTACTAGTAACCAATCACTGGTCTCTGGGTCATACTGCCCCCAGCCAATGACTGCCCTCTACCTAAGCCCCGCCTCTGGCAGCCATCTTCAGATTTTTACTGCACGTTCAAGTGTTGGGAGTCCGCATGCTGTAGCTCTCTAGCTTTTACTGCGTTTTGCATTTTTTCAAAGAGTTTACTCTATTTTCGGTCAACCGATCCTCAACCTCCACTGATTCTACTTCCGATCAATGGGAACCCGTTTTTGGAATTTTCAAAGCCCCTCAATGGCATCTTTTTGAGTTTCCACTTCTCGGAGGATTCCAGAAGATCTTTGAGGTCTACCCCACGTGGACATGGCCCAGGACAAAGGAAGCATGACGCCTGTTGGATCCAAGGTGTTCAGGAGCAGCCCTGGATGCGTCCTACAGAACGTCTTTGAGGATGAGCACTCTGTGCCTCTACTGCCTTCACAACGACAAATCGCACGTGGAAAAGGACTGTGCGTTTTGTAAGAACATGTCCGAATGGACAAAGAAGGATCGCTGTACTCGGCTCACCAGCTGGCTGGAGGGGAAGAGCCCAGCAGCGGGTGAGAAGAGGAAGAAGTCCGAGCGGTCTTCTAAGACCTTTGAGGGCGCTCCAACGACGGGGGCCCAACAAAAGGCAAAGCACTGCGAGTCCGTGGGCACCGGGAGCGCCGATCGGTCGGGCTCCTCTGCTGCCAGGCAGGGCTCATTATCACAGACTCCATCAACCACGAGCCAATACTCTGGCTCGGTGAAGAGGAAGTCGGAGAACCTGGGTAAGCTTCGAGAGAATCACTGGTCGATCCAGACGGAGACAGCCGAGGGGGAGCGAGGCGGTGACCCTCCCCCCAAGGTGAAGGCCTCAGGCAAGCCCAAGGTTGTGAAGGCCCTGATTCACCCGGCTAAGGCCTCGATTAAAGGAGTCTTGGTGGCCCTGGCAAAACCTACAGAGGCTTCCTCAGTGGAGACGGCTCCAGGGCTAGAGTTTCCCTTCCACCCCGGAGGGAATCTTCTTTTCTGCCTATCGAGAAGATCCCCGTGAAACCCCAGCAGGAGAAAGAGGGGGGGGCACGGTAGCCATAACGGACACAGATACCACCTCTGAGGATGAGTTGGCTAGCATCCAAAGGATCCGGGACAAGAAGTCCAACGAATCCAGGGCCCACAGGAAGGATCCCGACGAGGCCGAAGAAGAGAGCAACGGGGGAGCCGACGAGGAAGATAGGGCCGCAGAGGGCCCCACGCCCCAGTCGTTGGTCCCGTTGCAGCCGGTGCCCGTACAAGGGGACAATTCAGGAGCTATCTTAATGGCTATACAGGCCCTGTGTATGGAGATAAGGACAAGGATGCCCTTACCCCCCACCGACTACCCAGCGAAGCCTGGATCGTCAGGGAGCCCACCTAACAAGCGGAGATGAGTCCATCTCCTGCTAAGAGACCGGTACGAGAAGAAGTACCGGGTCCTGGACTCTGCCCCTATGTGCCTCAGAGCACAGCCGCCCCCGGTTTCAGTGGTCTACGCTGCGGCCAAGAAGAAATCGGCGGGGCGACGGCTTCCACTTCCACCTCCCCCCCCCCCCCCCCCCCTTCACCGGACAGCGAGGGAAGAAGCTGGATGCGATGGGTCGGGTCATCTCGCGGCGAAGACTACTAAAACGGCCAACGCCCTCACGATCGTGACACGCTACAACAGGGAGCTGTGGTTCAAGATTTCTCCCCTTCTGGACTTCCTCCTGGACGACAAGAGGGATGAGGCCCTGGAAATACTACAGGAAGGCGCGGTGGCTTCGGACCATGCCATTACGGTGGCCACAGACATCACCGACACTGGTTTTCGCCAGATGGGCAACAGCGTTTGCCTTCGCCGGCGCGGTTGGCTCAAGGCCACAGATTTCCGCCACGACGTGCAGACCAGGGTTCTGGACATGCCCTTCGACGGGAACCAACCTGTTCAGCAAGACAGTGGACGAGTCACTGCAAGCCATCAAGATCGACACCGAGATGGCTCGGGCCTTGCGCGTTCTTCAAAAGCGACGGCCGTCCTTTCGGAACTCCAGAGGTAAGCAAGGTGCCTCCAAAGGATTCAGCTGCGGTTCCTCGTACCGCCAAGCGGCCCGCTCCTTGTTGCAGGAAGCCTACAGAGGACGCGGCAAGACCGGAGGATCCCGTCGTCGCCAAGGTGGCAAGGTCACGATGAAACAGGACTGAACCGGCCGGGGCCCCCACCTGAGCACCCCGGTGGGAGGCCGGCTGGCAAAATTTGTCAGCGTGTGGGAGTCCATCTCCACCGACCGTTGGGTGCTGGATGCCCTGGGCCGTGGGCACACTCTGGAATTTCAAAAAAGGTGTCCCCATATTCCACCCGTGGCCAGGAAGGAGAACCACGTCCCTCAACTGTTTCTGGAGGTACGAGCAATGCTAGGAAAGGGAGCCATAGAACTCGTCCCAAAGAGGCTCTGGGGCTCTGGAGTGGACTCGCGGTACTTACTCGTCCGGAAGAAGAATGGCGGTTGGCGACACATCCTGAACCTTCGTCGTCTAAACAAGTTCATAAAGTCCTAGAAATTCCGGATGGTCCCCCTCCAGCACGTGCTGGGACAGCTGGAGGAAGGCGACTTCCTATCTTCGCTGGACTTGGAGGATGCCTACTTCCACATCCCCATTCTAAAAGGACATTGAAAATTCCTACTAGTTGTGGTCCAAGAGCGACACTCAGTTCAAGGCCCTTCCCTTCGGATTGAAGTCGGCGCCCAGGGTGTTCACCAAGTGCCTAGCACCAGTGGCGGGGCGCCTACAGGGGAACCACGTCTACCCCTACCTGGATGATTGGCTCATCCGGACAAAGTCAAGGGAACTCGCCGTCAATCACACAGCGAACACCGTCCAACTGCTCACAGATCTGGAATTCTCAATCAACTTCGCGAAATCCCACTTGGTACCGTCGCAAGATGCCCTGTTCCTGGGAGCCAGACTCTACACAGTGGCGTGATTGGCTTCGCCGTCGGATGAATTGACGAAGGCCATCCTGGGCAAGGTACAATGGCTGTTGACCATGGACGTGGCCAGGTTGAGATCCCTCAAGTCCCTACTCGGAATGATGTCCTCTTGCAGCTACCTCATGCGCCTATGCAGGCTGCGGATGCGACCGCTACAGGAGTTTCTAGATGCCCGTTGATGCAGGCGGAGGGCAGCTTCGAGGACAGGATCTCACTCAACGAGACATTCCGCCAAGCGATCCGGTGGTGGGGCACCCACGCGCATCTAGCGGCGGGCATGGTCTTCCAGACCCCAGCACACCAGGAGACTGTAACGACAGATGCCTCCCTGGAGGGATGGGGGGCGCACACCGGAGACATCCACACAAGAGGCCTTTGGCTCCCGGAGGAGAGGTCACTACACAGCAATGTCCTGGAACTACGAGTTGTGTTCTGGACCCTTGGGTCGTTCCTGCTGTCCCTCAACAGCAAGGTGGTAAGGGCCCTCGCCGACAACACCACCACGATGTTCTACATCCGGAAGCAGGGGGCACCAGATCCCCAGCCCTATCCAAGGAAGCACAGGATCTGTGGCACTGGGCCGTGGCCCAAGGGATGTTCCTGGTACCTTTCCATCTGGCAGGAATAAAGAACACCATCGCCGACTCACTCAGCAGAGATGCGCTCGTGCCACGAGTGGGAGCTGCGGCAGGATCAAGTGGATCTACTGTTCTGACGATGGGGCAATCCCCAGATCGACCTATTCGCGACGGCGACGAACGCCAAGTGCCAAAGGTTCGCCAGCAGGTTTCCCCAGCCGGGGAGCATGGGTGATGCCTTCTCATGCCCCTGGGACGGCCTATTCCTGTATGCGTTCCCCCCGTTGCCGTTGCAACTCATCAGTCAACTCGGACGGTCCCAGTGCAGGATGATCCTCGTTGCACCGACATGGCCAAGGCAGGTCTGGTTTCCGGACCTTCTGGACTTGTCAGCGTCCCCCCACCACCGGTAAAACTACCGACGGACACAGATCTTCTCACCACGCAAGGAGGCTCCATCCTCCATCACGACTCAGGATTGCTGAACCTGCAGGCCTGGCTCCTGCAGCATTAGAGTTCGGAGGGTACAATATCCCGGCGGACTGCAAGGAGGTGCTTGCAAAGGCCAGGGCGTCCTCGACTCTCGAGTGCTATGGACACAAATAGAAGAGGTTCTCTGGTGCCGTGCAAAGATGATTAACCCTCTGTGGATTACAGCCCCTCAAGTGCTGCCGTACTTGCTATCGCTGACCAAGGCGGGGCGGGCGCATGCCTCCAAGATCCATCTGGCGGCTATCTCCTACTACACCAGAACTCTGGGGCGGGCATCTCTATGGTCTCATCGCCTGGTGAAGGAGTTAATGAAAGGACTTTTCCGATCGTTCCAGCAGGTGAAGGCTCTGGCCCCGGCGTGCGAGATCAACGTGGTGCTGACCAGGCTAATGGGGCCGCCATTCGAGCCGCTGCATTCGGCACCGTTGAAGTTCCTATCGTGGAAGACAGTGTTTCTTGTGGCCATCAGCTCTGCACGACGAGTGGGAGAGATCCAGGCCCTCTCCTGTAAACCTCCATATCTGACATTCCACGAGACGAGGGTGATGCTGAGGGTGCACCCCTCCATGCCAAGGTGCCGTCGGACTTCCATCTCAACGAGCCCTTGGTGTAACCCGTTTTCTTCCCGTCTCCTTTGTCGCCGGCTGAGAGGACTTTGCACTCTCTGGATGTGGCTAGAGCGCTGAAGTTCTACACGGACTGCACAAAGAGTTTTTGGAAGACGTTACAGCTGTTTGTGAACTTTGGACCTGTGAACCAAGGGAAGGCCCTCGCACAGGCTTCCATTTCCAGATGGCTCTCCGGCTGCATCATGCACTCACCAGTTGGCAAACCGACCCTTGCCCAGCCGTCCGAGAGCCCTCTCAACCAGAGCGATCGCTGCTACCATGGCTTTCCTGTCTGGTGTGCCCCTGCTGGACATCTGCAGGGCTGCTACGTGGAGGTCGACGCACACCTTCATGAGATTTTACTGCGTCGACCGGGATTCCAGGGCGGAGTCCAGAGTCGGCCAGGCAGTGCTGCGCAACCTGTTCGCCTGAAGGTGAGCCTGGTGACGAGGTAAGAGATACTTAAGCCACCTCCCGTGGTTGTGCATGTGTGTACTGCTATGTATTCTTGTTTTCATGAGCATGTCAATCCATGCCAGACCCCATGCTGGAGAAGGAACAAGTTACTTACCTTCTCAAGTTACTGTTACTGTTCTCCAGCATGGGTCTGGCATGGATTCACATGTGAACCCTCCCGCCTACCCCTCTGCAGCTCTTCTCTTGGTCCAGCTGCCACTTTACATGCTATCAAATCTGAAGATGGCTGCCAGAGGAGGGGCTTAGGTAGAGGGCAGTCATTGGCTGGGGGCGGTATGACCCAGAGACCAGTGATTGGTTACTAGTAGAAAGACAGTTCAAAAACTAAACAAACTGATTTTTTTCTTTACCGAGGATTCCCAGCCTGACGGGGAATATTCATGAGCGTGTGAATCCATGCCAGACCCATGCTGGAGAACAACAGTTACAGGTAAGTAACTTGTTCCTTACCCAGAACGGATTTCTTTAAATCCATAGGGTCTATCTTCGAGGAAGATGATGACCAAGCTCCCTTTGGCTACGAATTTGGAAGTTCCAATGTACCAGAGGAGCTTATTTCACAAGAATCAAAGATGAGACATCTTGTTGGAACCCTGAAAGAGACTAGCAGTTGGGAGACTTCACCTGAAACAGATTTAGGTGGTTACTGCTGCCCATCTTACAGGTCATTGATCAGTAAATTATCAGAATATCTGGGATGGTTCTGTTCTGAGTTCTCTGTAACCATATTCCACAATAGAATGTATTGGTGTCATTTGGAGTGTTTGGATTCAAGATTCGACTGTTAGTATGTTGGAGTTAGCAGCACAAGCCATGGCTCTTTGGACTTCAATAAAGGAGTTTGCTTGACTCACCAAAGTGTCATCTTTTCAATGGCGATGAAGATTTAGGCATCACGGAGCACAAGGACAGCACCTGCCAGTGGTACAGAAGGTGGTGGTGACCAAGAAGACAGCTGTCATGATGCCTACCCCTGGGCATCAGGACCAAGCCAATCGGCTCCGGGAGCAGGCATCCAGACACTTATTAAAACACCAACAGCCCCGGCTGGGGGCTGTTTGGGTTCAGTCCTGGCGCTATAGGCGCCAGGCTCATAGACTTTACTTACCTGATGCAGACCATGCTGCTAGTGAGTCCAAGCCAACGTGAGGCCTGGATGGGACTATTTTATTACAGGGACTATTTTTTACTCTGGCTTGGTTCTAGGGAACTTCTTACCTGGAACTACTTTGGAGGCTATTTAAACC
The DNA here is from genome assembly GCF_040938575.1 of Ambystoma mexicanum. NCBI lineage: Eukaryota > Metazoa > Chordata > Amphibia > Caudata > Ambystomatidae > Ambystoma > Ambystoma mexicanum. The sequence continues at coordinate 857,917,512 of NC_090931.1, read as the reverse complement.
ATGCCCGAACAACAGCACACGCTTTGCGTTATTCTGCATCCAGCAGCGTAACGCTCACCGTGCCTGCAGTCTGCATCCAGTCTTCTGCCACGCCCGCCTTGAATCTGGAACTCCTAAAACAAAGAGGAAAGAAAAGGACAAGGTTAGAAAACTGTTTTCGAATTCCTCACCTGATTCCGGATCCATCTCACCTCCGGACCTGGAAAGAACATAATTTCTATACGTGTCGCATCTCCAGCTGCAGCACTGCGCCATACTCACCCATCCTCGCAGCATCTTTCAATTCGGCGCAGCCTCCATCATTTCTTCGCTGAACTGCGGCACCTGGGGGACAAAAGAAAACAAGGCGAGCCGAGAAAACCAACAAATATAACTCTTATCACCATAGACTTACCTGATTTACCACCGGAGGAATTATTCGATAACTCTCCACATCTTCATGTGCCGCAACTGCAAAGAGAGAAAACAACACGTTAAACACGTGCAACATTTACCGGACAGCGTCGGGTAATACAGACTCTTACCTGAGCTCCACCAGCTGCCACGAGAGCATCTTCTCACGATCTCAGCTGCAAGAAAAGGAAGGAAGGGGGGACAAGAGTGAAACATCGGACATATTGAACTCTCTGAACTTGATACTTACTGGACCTTGCCAGGAACCTCAGTCAATACTCTCCGGAACTCTCCCACGCCTTCAAACCAGTGAAGTAACTGGCATCAACGCGCCCCTGCAATCCATGCAGGATGGAGAGCTCGTCTTTCAAGAATATAAGGTGAGATTGCTGAGCGGGCATTTCAGAGGTGATTAGTTGGGAGGACTGTGGGGGGTGCCATCACTTGAATCCACGGGTGGCTAAATCCATCCCTCCACTAGCAGGAGAATACTTCTACGGGTCACGCAGACAAGATTAGGAGGGGCAGTCGAGTCAGTCATCTCTGCACTACGCATCACATTGGTGGAGACCGCAGCCGTCGGGATCCGACCGACGCCCCTGTGGGAGCCAGGTGAGCGTAACAACAACATTCTGCACGGCAGCGGTACAACAGAAAGCGGAGATGTGAAGGGGAAGGTGGGTGGTCCCAACAGAGCGCTCAGGTAAAACCCTTCCCCAGAAGAAATGTGCGCAATAAGCTAACAACAAATCAGTCACGTACAGGAAGGCAGAACGCACGACTCAACAAGAGTGCTGCTCGATTCGAGTGAAGGACCTTAGTGTGTGCGCACACAACTACAAGGGAAACATTGCCAAGGGAACGGATAGTCCCGGAAGGACGCACAAGGCGGTGAAAGCCAAAACACAGAAATGGCACAGCGCAGTAAGCAGCAAATCCGAAAATTAGCACAGTGCTACTATTACTGAGCAACAAAAGGAAACTTTGACATACTATGGAGTCACCACAGACGGAAAACAAAACGTTAAAACAAGCACCAAACCAGTAAAAGAGAGAACAGACAATGCTTAACCATAAGTAGGTAGAATACTGAACAATAATTAATCACAACAGCCATGGCCACAGCAAACATTCCCCCTCCACCACCTTTCCTAGCAGAACCAGGAAACCCCCAAATAAGGTGGGTAAGGTGAAAAAGAATGTTTGACACTTGTTTGCCGTGTGGGGGAGGGGACAAATCTGCCCCTGCAAGGAAACATGCTTTGCTATTACACAACTCAGGAATTGAAGGACGTTGTGTATTTGAAGGCTTATCAGAACCCACAACTGAGGGTTCAGGTGATTTGGGTGACTTCACAAAGGCAGTCGGAGTGTTAAAGGAACATTCTGAGCCGAAGAAGAATAGAACATTTGAGAGGCATACATTCTTCGAGAGACGAGAGTTTAGAGAAACCAGTTCAGGGTTATGTGGCTACCCTACGCACCCTCAGTCGCACCTATGAATTGTGAATTGTTGAGGTGAACAAACAATGTTAAAATTCAAGAGAAATTATTGGCAAAAGGTCCATCACTTGAGCAAGCAGTGGAGCTTACTCGCAGCATCGAACAGACTGATCACTATATGAGAGATATGAGAACTGAGCAAGTAGGGAGCGAGATTTGTACTCTGAGAAACAGAAGAAGCAACGAAGGAAGGAAATAATTAGATTGCTTCAAATGTGATTACACTGGACATTGTCTTCTCAAGCCTTTTCTGTCAAGCGAGGAATGCATCTTGCATAAAATGCAGACGCAAAGGACACTTTGCCAAAGTGTGCAAGGAGAAGGACCAGTAAATGCCAGTGAAAAGACACAAAAGTGGCACAACTATCCCTGACGGAAAGCAAAAGCATGAATGTCCAACATGTATTTGAAATCTCAGCTCAGCAGAGGAAAGAAGGGTCCTTCAGATGATTTTCACATCAATGGGAAATCATTAATGATGGTCTACAGTGCTTCCCCTTGGACAATTATCTCTGAAACCTTCACGAATGTCCTTGGTGGAAGAGTATAAGACCTACTGGAACATGAAATTCGACCACATGGTTATGGAGAAGTTGAAATAGTAATGTTGGGGAAATTCAATGCTGCAATAGAATATAAAGGCCATAGTTGCACAGCAGAAGTCTTTGTAGCAGAAAAGGGATCATCCCTATTGGGGTGGGACGAACAAGCAAACCTGATTTTTCGTATTCAAGCAAATTCACATGAACCGATAGCAATTGCGGAGGTCTAAGACAAATGGGAAAGCAAATTCCCAGATGTTTTCTCAGAGGAGTTGGGAGAACTCAAAGACTTCAAACACCGCCCAAAACTGAAAGCCGATGCCAATCCAGTAACACACAAAGTACGTCCTGTACTTCACCACTTGCGAGGGAAACTGAATGAATAATTAGACAGATTACTACTGATGGGCGTTATTGAGAGTAGAAGCAACAGAGTGGTTGTTTCCAGTGGTACTAGTGACAAAGCAAAATGGGAATTTGAGACTTTGTGTAGATCTCAGAGATTTGAACACAAATATTCTAGTATATCGACATCCCCTGCCAGTGATCTCGGAGGTCTTAGCACTTGTAAAAGATGCTAAACAATTTACAGTGATTGATCTTTCTGAAGCATATCATCAGGTGCCATTTGCACAATCTTGCCAAGAGCTTACATCGTTTATTACACCTGAAGGAGCCTTCAAATACAGCAGGATGCCCTTGGTTTGACTTCAGCGGCTGCCGTCTTTCAGAGGGTAAAGGAGAAGGTTTTTGAAGGTGTAAAGAACATCATAATATTTCAGGATGACATTTTGATATATGCGCCATCAGTGGAAGAATATGACAAGAATGTGAGAGAAGTACTACACAAACTAAAAGCGGCAGGATCAACTGTTCAGAGAAGCAAATGCAAAATTGGAGTACAAACTGGAATATTTGGCATTTATCATTTCAGCGGAAGGGATTGTCCCAAAGCACAGTCTAGTTGAGGGGGGATCAGGTCGGCTCCTGTCATGATGCCTACCCCCGGAGCACCAGGCCAGGCCCAGCACCCCCGGAAGCAGGCATCATGCCCTCTGGTAAAAGCCCAGCGGCCCCTTATAGGGGCTCTTTGGACTCAGTCCTGGTGCCTTTGGCGCCAGGCTCATGTTGGACATCAGTCCTGGCGCCATAGGCGCCAGGCTCATAAAGGGAGGTGTTTTGTGCACTTACCTGATGCAGACCATGCTGCACGCTTCAGGCCTCCCTGAGACCTGAAAGGGACTATTTTTTCATAAGGACTATTTTTTCACTCGGGCGTGGCCAGGGAAGGATACATACCTAGTTGGGGAAGGATACATACCTGGGACTTCTTTGGAGGCTATTTAAGCCACGCCCAGACAGCAACTCATGCTTCGCGTTGTTCTGCTTCCTGCAGCTTAACGCTCACCGTGTCTGCTCCTGCTCCTGGACTCCAGCCACGCCCGCCTCGAACCTGGAAGACCTGCAAGGAAGGAAGAGAAGAGAAAGGTGAAAACCAAGGACTATTTCAAACTTCTTACCTGCATCCGGAATCTTCTCGCCAACATCCCTGAAGAAAGACTTCCATTTAAAAGCATCGCGTTGCTTGCTGCAGCGCCACGCTTCACTCACCTGTCCTCGAGACATCTCCCGGCTCCATCGCGGCTGTCAGCATCGGACGCCACATCTCTGCCCCTAGGGGAGAGAGGAAGAAACAAAAGGTGAGCAGAAGGAACACAGAAGGAAAGCCTGATTAACAGCCATAATACTTACTGGCTTTTCTTCCACATTTCGGGTCGGCGCCGCCCCGTTGGCAGGTACCGTACCCCGGCCCCTATGGGGAAAGGACAAGAGACATTTCTGGGGAATGATAAGGACATTTAGAGGGATCGCCCTCATCACTACTCACCTCGGCAGTTTAACCCCTCGACGCATCGCCTTCATTCAGCACCTGAAATAAAGGACAGATCACAGGTTAGAAAGACAACATAAAGGAGGCCTCACTTGAACTTTGAACTTTCATACTTACGGCGCATCGCTCAGGAAAGTCAAGTGGATTTTGCCAGCGTCATTCTGAAAACCAGTGAAGTAACTGGACGAACACGCACCCCTGCACCAGAAGCAGGATGGAGAGTTCATCCTTCCAAACCATAAGGTGAGCTTAAACCGGGGTTTGGAGGAAGTTAGAGAGGAACGAAGGGGGAAGGGGGAAGTGGGAAAGGGGGGAGCTAGCACACTATTCTGCAGGCTGTTAATCCCCTTTCTTATCTGCAGAAGGATATTCCTATGGGCCAGGCAAGCACGATTTGGAGGTCCTGTCCAATCGGTGTTCCGGGTCCTGCGCATCACGCTAGAAGAGGCCACAGCAATCCAGACTAGACCAGCGCCCCCGTGGGAACCAGGTGAGCGTTACAGCTCCAGAACCCCAACACAAGGAACAATTGCGCTTGTTCCTGGGATTATCAGAGTACTATCACAAATGTGGAAAGCGTTGCAATTTTGTCAGCGCCCCTCAGATTGTTACTGAAATTCACATGGTCTAAAGAGTGTAGAGTAGCATTTTAAAAGAAAATATATATAATGCTCCTTCGTTAGGAAAGTTTTCAGGTAAGAGTAGTACATTCCTGAATGTTGATACTAGCATTTTAGGATTAGGAGCCTCATTAACCAAAAGGGAATGAAGTGGGGAGGAACGAGTGGTAGCATTTGCCTCTCAGCCTTTGAGAGGTGCAGAAGCGAATTACTCTGTTGTGGAGAGGGAAACGTTAGCGGTATTCTGGGCAATACTACACTTCAAATTTTTCATTTGGAGTCAAAAGGTTGTGGTAAGATCTGACAACAAACAATTAGTACAGGTGATGGTGTTCCGGGTCCTGCGCATCACGCTAGGAGAGGCCACAGCAATCCAGACTAGACCAGCGCCCCCATGGGAACCAGGTGAGCGTTACAGAACGCTAAGCCTTCCTACAAATTCCCACCCAGGCGCTATGGAAACTTCCGAAACTGACCAGTTGGCCCAATTACTGGGGGAATTATGGGCCGAAGTACACGCCGCTCATCAAGAGACTAGTGCCCTCAGGAGGGAAGTGATTGTAATAAAGGATAGAGCTGATGACCTGTCTAGACAGCTTTTGCAAGGTCAAGCTGGACAAACTCCTTTACCCGGTTCCGGGGGGAACCCTGCTCCTGTGGTTTCCAGTAACCCGGTGCAGATTAATGTACCTGGAAACATGCCGCTGGCCCCACCTGAACGCTTTGCTGGGGACCCCAAACGATTCGCCGTATTCATGAATCAGTGTCGTTTGCACTTCCTATGCAGACCTGGGGCCTTCCCTAATGATCAGACCAAGGTAGCCTTTGTGTTGTCATATCTCAGCGGCTGTGCTGCAGATTGGTCAGTCCCACTGGTAACTCAAGATGACCCGATTCTTCATGATTTTCAAGGATTTCAAACAAGCATGGAAAGGTTATTTGCTCAACACTCCCAGGGACAGGCTCTGGATGACGAACTTCTATCTCTGCGACAGGGCAATCAAGACCTTCTATCCTACATTGCAACCTTCAATAGACTAATTGTGGAAACTGGTTGGCCCGAGGATAAAAGAATCACGTTATTCTATCAAGGTCTACGCAGAGAACTTAAAGATGTCCTGGCACAAGTTGTAAATCCGCCCCAAGAATGCACTGAATATATAGACTTAGTGGTCCAATTGGATCACAGGCTGCGAAACAGAAAAGCAGATCGGTCCAAGTTTTAAACCCGGGTGTTGGCCAAGACCCACGCTAACCCCAAGGGGGCTGATGCCTCGGAGCCTATGCAAATCGGAGGTGTTAAAGGACCCCTAACTCAAAAAGAACGGGAAAGAAGATGACGGATGCAATTATGCCTTTATTGTGGGTCCTCTGGACACTTTCTACGCGATTGCCCGGTTAAGCCGCCCAAGAAGGTGGTAGGAGCCGCTGATAAAATCAATGGAAACTATGTATCGGGAAACGACCACGCCTGGCAATCGTAGGGGTCCGCTTGCCGAGTTTGAAAACTAACTCTCAGACCTCGCATTTCATTGTGCCAATGGTCCTCGTAGATCCGGAACAGCCTAAACGGTTGCATGCCATAAAGGCATACATCGATAGCGGGGCTATAGGAAACTATGTGGATCGAGAATTGGTCTCTAGGATAAACCTCCCTCTGCATCCTAAAACCAACAAAGATGTCATCACCACAGTAGATGGAACCGAAATTGCCTCTGGACCGGTAACACTTTCCACAGCTGAGGTGACACTTGTAGGTCCGGATGGCCATTGGGAGGCAGTTGTGTTTGAGGTAATCAAGGCTCCACAGTTTCAGCTTATTCTCGGAATCCCTTGGTTAGAGACACATAATCCTCGAATTGATTGGCGAGCGAAGAGAATAACCTTCCCGGATTGTGCACAAACCTGCTACCCAGAAAATCCAAAGATTAATCTAGCATCAGTAACCTCTGTCCCCGTGCAACTACCTCCAGAGTACCAAGACTTTCAGGACGTCTTCCAAAAGGAACAGACCAACACGTTACCTCCCCACAGATCATACGATTGCCAAATCGATCTGGTGCCCGGTGCACAACCACCTTGTAGCAGGATTTACGCCCTTACTGAACCAGAGAATCTGCATTTGAGACAATATTTAGATCAATACCTCGCCAATGGTTTCATTCGCCCGTCAAAGTCCCCGGCATCCTCAGCTTTGTTCTTTGTGCCTAAAAAATAAGGCGACCTTAGAACTTGTATCGATTACCGCGCATTGAGCCAGATAACTGTTAAAAATCGTTACCCTCTGCCTCTGATCCCTGAACTCCTTGACCAGGTGAAGGACGCTTGCGTATACACCAAGTTAGATCTCCGGGGGGCTTATCATCTGGTACGAGTAAAAGAAGGCAACGAATGGAAAATGGCCTTCCGTACAAAATATGGACTATTCGAATACCAGGTGATGCCTTTCGGGTTGTGCAACGCGCCTGCAGCCTTCCAATTCTTCATGAACGATGTCCTTCGGGAACTCATCGATGTCTGTGTTGTCGTGTATATCGATGACATTCTTGTGTACTCCTCTTCGGAATCTGATCACAGAAAGCATGTCAGGGCCGTCCTAGAGAAACTGCGCCAGCACAAACTGTTTGCCAAGCTGGAAAAATGTGTTTTCCATACCACCGAGGTTGAGTTTCTCGGATTCATCCTGACACCTAAAGGGGTCCGAATGGATTCACGGAAAGTGGATGCCATCCTCAAATGGCCATCACCTAGTTTGGTGAAAGGTGCCCAAAGCATGCTTGGTTTTGCCAACTTTTATTGCAGGTTTATCCCAGAGTTTTCACGTGTGGTGCAACCCATCACTGCACTCTTGCGAAAAAATAAACGTTTGGAATGGACTGAGGAAGCCTAACAGGCCTTTCAGGAGTTGAAAGCTAAGTTCACGTCCGCACCTATTTTGAAGCACCCGCGTCCCGATCTCCCATAAATAGTGGAAACCGACGCGTCCAGCTTAGCCATGGGAGCTGTCCTGTCTCAGAGAGACCCTGAAACCAACCAACTGCACCCCGTAGCATTTTGGTCCAGAAAGTTCTCGCCGCCGGAGATAAATTATGCGATCACCGATCAGGAACTATTAGCCATTAAGTCCGCCTTCAAGGCTTGGCGGCATTATCTCCTCGGCGCCCGGCATACCATCACCGTGATCACTGATCACCGAAATTTACAATATTTAAAAACTGCCAAGGCTCAATCGTCTCGACAGCTCCGATGGGCTTTGTTCTTTGCTGAGTTCGATTTTGTAATCACCTACCGCCCCGGCTATAAGAATGGTAAGGCGGACGCTCTATCCCGAATTGGAATGGAAGAAATAGACACAAACTCGGAACCTGTGCCGATAATTCCCGAACTAAGAATTTTGGGGATAACCACTTTACAAACCCTTGAAGACATTCAAACACGAGTGAAACAATTCCTGGACTCTTCAGCCTTGCAGGATTGGATCAAAAGGGGGTCTAACTTTTCAGTCAAGGATGGCTTACCTTATTTCCAAGGATGCTTATTTTTGCCAGAAAAGGAATTGCAAGAACTGGTTATTTCCCGTCATCATGATACCCTGATGGAAGGACATCCTGGCATTGCCAAAACAGAGGAAAAGGTTAAACGACAATTCTGGTGGCCTTCCTGGCGAAAGGATATTAAATCTTTCGTGATGTCCTGTGGAGTTTGTGCCCAAAACAAAGGTCAAAAGACAAGACCCGCTGGTCTTCTCCAGCCCTTAGACATTCCACCAGCACCTTGGCACACCCTGTCACTAGAATTTAGCACGGACCTGCCCTCTTGTAATTGTTACAATACTATTCTGGTCATGGTGGATTTATTTTCCAAAATGGCCCACTTTATTCCGTTGAAAGGATTACCTTCAGCCTTTGTTCTTGCCAAAGAATTCCTCAAATATCATCCGTTTGCATGGATTCCCGTCCATACTAGTCTCCGATCGGGGAAGCCAGTTTATTTCTCATTTTTGGAAAAAGTGTTGTCAACTGGCACAAATTGACGTAAGACTCTCGACCAGCCACCACCCACAGACCGATGGTCAGACGGAGAGAACGAACCAGACCCTTGAACAATATCTACGATGTATGTTGCACCAATCGGAGGGTAATTGGAAGGACATTTTATGGGTGGCAGAATATGCATACAATAACTCGATACACTCTGGAACTGGTCAGAGCCCCTTTTATACCCTATATGGACATCACTCTCGTACTTCAGACTTGGACTCACCTCTGAGCCTTGAAATGCCCGCAGTGGACCATTTGCATTCTACGATTACTCAAGCCTTCAAGGATGCAACTGCACATTTGCAACATGCGAAAGGGAAATACAAAAAGAATGCGGATCTGCATCGAAGAGGGGTGCCTCCATACCAAATAGGGGATCAAGTATGGTTGGCTACCAAACACCTATCATTCAAGGGGCCTCAAACTTTTAATCCATGATATTTAGGCCCTTACTCGATCAAAGCTATAATCAACCCAGTGGCAGTCAAGCTCGATCTACCAGCTAACATGCGGATTCACCCCGTTTTTCATATGTCACTTTTGAAACCAGTGCACCCAGGAACTAGATTAACAAAGCCACCAGAACCGATTCAGATAGATGGGGAGCCTGAATTCGAGGTGAAGAACATTTTGGATTCTAAGATCTCAAAATCAAAACTTTTCTATCTAATTGATTGGAAAGGGTACGGGCCTTAGGAAAGGTCTTGGGAACCCAGTGATCACGTACATGCACCTCGGCTGGTAAAAAGGTTCCATCAGAATTTACCAAACAAACCGAAACCTCCAGAAGGAACGACCTTGGGAGGGGCCTTGGGGGGGTGGGGGGGGTGCTGTCATGATGCCTACCCCCGGAGCGCCAGGCCCAGCACCCCCGGAAGCAGGCATCATGCCCTCGGGTAAAAGCCCAGTGGCCCCTTATAGGGGCTCTTTGGTCTCAGTCCTGGCGCCTTTGGCGCCAGGCTCATGTTGGACATCAGTCCTGGCGCCATAGGCGCCAGGCTCATAAAGGGAGGTGTTTTGTGCACTTAACTGATGCAGATCATGCTGCACGCTTCAGGCCTCCCTGAGACCTGAAAGGGACTATTTTTTTCATAGGGACTATTTTTTCACTCGTGGCCAGGGAAGGATACATACCTAGTTGGGGAAGGATACATACCTGGGACGACTTTGGAGGCTATTTAAGCCACGCCCAGACAGCAGCTCATGCTTCGCGTTGTTCTGCTTCCTGCAGCTTAACGCTCACCATGTCTGCTCCTGCTCCTGGACTCCAGCCACGCCCGCCTCGAACCTGGAAAACCTGCAAGGAAGGAAGAGAAGAGAAAGGTGAAAACCAAGGACTATTTCAAACTTCTTACCTGCATCCGGAATCTTCTCGCCAGCATCCCTGAAGAAAGACTTCCATTTAAAAGCATTGCGTTGCTTGCTGCAGCGCCACGCTTCACTCACCTGTCCTCGAGACATCTCCCGGCTCCATCGTGGCTGTCAGCATCGGACGCCACATCTCTGCACCTAGGGGAGAGAGGAAGAAACAAAAGGTGAGCAGAAGGAACACAGAAGGAAAGCCTGATTAACAGCCATAATACTTACTGGCTTTTCTTCCACATTTCGGGTCGGCGCCGCCCCGTTGGCAGGTACCGTACCCGGCCCCTATGGGGAAAGGACAAGAGACATTTCTGGGGAATGATGAGGACATTTAGAGGGATCGCCCTCATCACTACTCACCTCGGCAGTTAAACCCCTCGACGCATCGCCTTCATTCTGCACCTGAAATAAAGGACAGATCACAGGTTAGAAAGACAACATAAAGGGGGCCTCACTTGAACTTTCATACTTACGGCGCATCGCTCAGGAAAGTCAAGTGGATTTTGCCAGTGCCATTCTGAAAACCAGTGAAGTAACTGGATGAACACGCGCCCCTGCACCAGAAGCAGGATGGAGAGTTCATCCTTCCAAACCATAAGGTGAGCTTAAACCGGGGTTTGGAGGAAGTTAGAGAGGAACGAAGGGGGAAGGGGGAAAGGGGAGAGCTAGCACACTATTCTGCAGACTGTTAATCCCCTTTCTCATCTGCAGAAGGATATTCCTACGGGCCAGGCAAGCACGATTTGGAGGTCCTGTCCAATCGGTGTTCCAGGTCCTGCGCATCACGCTAGAAGAGGCCACAGCAATCCAGACTAGACCAGCGCCCCCGTGGGAACCAGGTGAGCGTTACAGCTCCAGAACCCAAACACAAGGAACAATTGCGCTTGTTCCTGGGATTATCAGAGTACTATCACAAATGTGGAAAGCGTTGCAATTTTGTCAGCGCCCCTCAGATTGTTACTGAAATTCACATGGTCTAAAGAGTGTAGAGTAGCATTTTAAAAGAAAATATATATAATGCTCCTTCGTTAGGAAAGTTTTCAGGTAAGAGTAGTACATTCCTGAATGTTGTTACTAGCATTTTAGGATTAGGAGCCTCATTGACCAAAAGGGAATGAAGTGGGGAGGAACGAGTGGTAGCATTTGCCTCTCAGCCTTTGAGAGGTGCAGAAGCGAATTACTCTGTTGTGGAGAGGGAAACGTTAGCCGTATTCTGGGCAATACTACACTTCAAATTTTTCATTTTCAGTCAAAAGTTTGTGGTAAGATCTGACAACAAACAATTAGTACAGGTGATGGGCAACATGGGATGGAGTAAATGTTCTCCAAGGATATCTAGATGGTTGTTGGGTTTGCAGGGAAATGATTTCTGTGTTTACCTGCTAGGTTAGAGAAATTCAGTAGCAGATTTTCTTTCGAAAATGCCTGTAGAGTCAATGGTGCAAGTAGAATCTCATCATGTGGATGAGTTCATAGTTGCAAGCATTGAAGCAGCAATATGTAAGGATGAATGGGAAAATGCAACTAAAGATGATATTGTGTTGCAATCAGTTATAAGAGTGGACGGTCATTGTATGGCCTGGCAGGGATGTGCTAGATAAGAAGTTTGAACCTTTCTTTGAAGTGAAAGATTAATTATCCTTAGGAACTAAAATAAGGAGGGGAGTGAAGTTTGTGCCTCCAGAAAATAGTGTGAAAAGGTTGATTGAGCTTGCGCATCAAGGTAATTTAGGAGTAAATGGAACAAAACGATGACGTCAGCGTTATTGGTGGACAGATTAATAGAAAGGCAAGTAAGTGACTGTGTAGTGTGCTTGGAGTGACAAAAGCAAGGTTGTGCAGGAGACCGCTTTTAATTCCAGTGGAAGTACCACCCCAACCTTGGCAACAAGTCGCAGTGGATGTAATGGGTCCCATTCAGGGTGTGGGGGAAGATACCACATTTTTGTTTGTGATGGTAGATTACTACTCCAAATGGGTGGAGTGGACAGGCGTGAAAGAGGCCACCACCAGTGAACTAATCAGATTCTTAGAAAATGTTTTCTTTAGAAAAGGGGTTTCAAGCACGCTAGTGACAGATAATCGATTGGAATTTACGTCTGAAATGATAAATGAGTACAGTATCAAACATGTGAAGACAGCGCTATATCACTCCAGGGCAAATGGCTTAGTGGAGGGGGTGAATAGATTTATCAAAGGAGGGATTTAATTGGTGTTGAGAGCAGCTGTACCAGGGAAGGTGGGACTGAGACAATTGGTTTGGGGTTATTGCACCACACCACATTCAGTAATGAAAATCGGTTTGTTTCATTGAAGCGAGCCAGGGACCAAAGTGTGTTCAAGTTGGTTGGCGGGTGGCAACACCTGTGTGGGTGGATTGTGAGGAGTTAATGAAGGTAATTCAAAGAGAACAAGAAAATTATGAAGTGTTTGATAACGCACATGAGGTGTAAGATCACAAATGGTCAGTTGGACATCTGGTTTGGATGAAAATCCTTGCATAGGACCAAAATGTCTGGAGAGAAAGTTTTTGGGGCCAAAGAATATTTCTGCTGTAAGGGAAGGAGTGATTGTTGAGGGAGGTGAAGTATGGTCTAAAGACAGACTGGCACCGTTCACCGTGGCGGGGAGTAGTGATGGAATGGTGTCGTAGATTTGGAAATTAATAATACTCCTGGACAGGAGTCTTGTGTTAGAGTTCCGTTTGGAACCAGGATGAGTTGTAGAGGAAGAAGAATCCCAAATCACTTGAAAAACCTCATTCAATAGCTCATTGGTTTCTGTTGTTTACAGCCTGGTGAAAAACCACAAATGTTTCCATGGTTTACATTGTGGGGAATCTCACAAATGTAAAAATGTCAATGCTTTATTGTAAGGTGCTTCATCATTTTATGCACTAGTTAATTATTAACTTGCACATTAAATTATTAGGATTCTGTTTAGGGGAAGATATGTCCTGAGTTACTCATGGTCTGAGTCCCCTGTAACCATATTCCACAATACAATGTATTGGTGTCATTTAGAGTTTTTGGATTCAAGGACTGTTTGTACTTTGGAGTCAGCAGCACAGGCTATGGCTTTCAATAAAGGAGCTTGCTTGACTAACCAAAGTGTCATCTTTTCAATGGTCTAAACCAGCTGCGATAATTGAAAAAAATTACCATACGGATATACTGGACGGCCAGCAAGGGAAGCAGTGTTACCTTTTCTCACGCATTGAGTCAGTCATGGAGAATTGGCTGAAGCCAGATTCTATCCCATCGGTGAACAAGTTGCTGACTAAACAATATAGAACAGCCTCTATAGATCCACCCTTTCTCAATAAACACCCAGCACCAAGGAGTCTTGTCGTTCAGGCCGCAACATCGTTGTCTAGGGCGTCTGCTTATCCTTTTGCCCCAGCTGACATGGATGATAGAAAGATTGATGCCTTTGCGGAAAGAATGTTCAGTGCGGGTAGTATGGCACTGAAATCTGCTAATGCCACCAGTGCTTTGGCTAAATATACGCATACCCTTGGGGAGTGGCTGCACTGGCGGCAGATCATACACTGGACGGTTTAAGGGAGGGATGGAATTTTAAATTTAATCCAGGATGGTAAAGATGCTATGAGGCATTCAATACAATCATGCCTGGACCCAGTTGATTCTGTAAGCAGGGCAATGGCTGCCAGTACGGTACTAGGATGCCTAGCATGGTTGAGGAAATCCAGTTTTGTACCAGATGTCGGGCACGTTTGCTGGACATGCCCTTTGATGGGACTCAATTATTCAGCAAAAAAACTTAGCAGCTTAGACAAACTGCAGGCTTCAAGAGCAGCAGCTAAATATTCTGGGGGTTTCAAGAAGACAACCTTCACAGCCTTTCTCACAAGGGTGGAGAGGACATCCTTTTCGATTTTATTCTTATATTTGAAGTGGGAGAGGACAATACTCTAAAAGAGGTCAGAGAAGGACACCATGTGGATCCAGAGGTAGAGGAGGTAGAGCTCCTTGCACATCACCCTCTGAATCGCCCTGAGCTGCGTCTGGGTCTGCAAAATCTCCTTAATTCCCTCACCAACAGGTATGTGGTAGGAGGCAGGCTGTCACATTCCCTGAGTTGGCAAGGCCTAATTTCAGATGCATGGGTGCTACAAACAGTGGCCTCGGGTTACTGCCTCCCATTCATAAAGAAGCCCCTGGATTTATCCCCCAGGAGACCGATCTTCCTGGGTTCCAGATCTGCTCCTTCAACAGGAAATTCTTATCCTATTGGAGAAAGGTGCAATAGAGCTGGTACCTGCAGCGAAGAGAAACCAGGGTTTGTACTGTTCCCTATTTCCTAATCCCCAAGAAGGACTGAGTGCGACCCATCTTGGACTTTTGAGAAGTTCCTCAGGCTGGACAAGTTCAGGATGGTAACTCTTTTGCAGATCCTTCATGCCCTTCGACTCCAGGATTTGTTGGTGTCATTGGACCTTCAGGATGCTTACTTTCATGTGCCCATACTTCAGAAACACAGAACGTACCTGTGGTTTGCAGTTCTCATTGCCACTTTTGGGTTCTGCCATTCGGGCCAACCTCTGACCCCAGGGTCTTCACCAAACGTATGGTAGTGGTGGCAGCATGTCTAAGGAGGGGTAGGGATTCCCATTTACCCTTACCTGGACGAGTCTCAGAATCATCTCTGTTGCATTTACCACTTCCTCCACGAGCTGGGTTTCTCCCTATAAGTCCAGAAGTCCCACTTGACACCATCAGAGAAACCTCAATTTATTGGAGCAGTTCTGGATTCAGCCTTGGAAAAAGCATTGCCACCCGAGTTTAGGGCTCAGCATTGCCGAGCCTTCCGCTTCCTAAGGTTGGTCGGCCTCATGGCATCCTGCATTTTTCTGGTGCCAGAAGCACGTCCTGAGAATGAGATCCCTTCAGTGGGCTATCAGATCCCAGCGGTCTCAATTCTGTGGCAGAATGAGACCACCTTCAGGTCCCGACACAGGTTGCCCAGGATCTTCGGTGGTAGGCCTGCCGAGAGGAGAATAAAATGAGAACCCTTTTAGCAACCATGGCCAGAGATTTGTTAAAGTTGTGACAGACGCCTCCCTAACAGGACGGGGGGCGCACATGAAAGATATTTCAGTCAGTGGACACTGGTCTCAGTCAAGATTCCATATCCACCTTTTGGAGCGGAGGGCAATCAGACTAGCAGTGATGGCCTTCCTGCCCTCAATACAGGGGAAAAGTGTCCTGGTAATGACGGACAACACACTGGCCATGCACTACCTCAACAAGAGGGGTTGTGGGGTCTCTGCCCCTGTGCACGGAGGAAATGCAGTTCTGGTTCTGGGCACCGAGAAGGAATATCTTCTGGCAGTTCATCTAGCCGGAGAAGAAAACACACGGCGGACGCTCTGAGCAGGCAGAGCACAATCTCCCTCGAGTGGCAGCTCAGGTAGTCCTTCTGGAGATCTTGGCACTTTGGGAAACCCCTCAAGTGGGATCTGTTCATGACCAGTGTCAATCGGATGTGTGAACAGTTTTGCTCCAGGGAATGTCCTCAAAGAGGAGTTCTAGGGAACATGTTCCTGGTGGACTGGGAGTTTTCACTACAGTACACGTTTCCACCAGGTACCGTCATTTCTCATGTCATCCGGAGGTTGAGGAATTTCTGGAAAACTATGATCCTCCATTGCCCCGGATTGGAACAGGGAGAACATGGTACCCCAACCTTCTAGACGTGGCCATCTGCCCTTCAATTTGTCTTCCCCAAAGAGAGGACCTACTCTTGCAAGAGGGAGGTCACCTTCCTCACTCAGGCATCAGGACTCTGAAACTTCACGCCTGAAAGGCTGAGATACAAAGTTTGGAACCTTCCCGGAAGATGTGATGGAAGTGTTGCTTTCAGCAAGAAGACCAGCAACTAAATCCCTATACCGCTGCCTTTGGAAAAAGTTTTGCAGCTGGGGCAGGGAAAAGAAAGTTGATCCTTTCTCATGCAAAGTTCCTACTTTTCTTTCTTTCTTTCTTAATCCATTTGACCCATTCAGGGCTACAAGTGGTTACAGTCAAAGGCTACTAAGCAGCACTTTGGATCTTTAAGAGATCACCTGATGAGGAATCCTACTTTAAAGTGCAGATTGTAATACAGTTTCTGAAAGGCCTAACCAATTTGTTTACACCAATTCAATTTATCGTACCAACATGGGACTTGCACGTGGTGTTAAAGTACTTTGTGGGGCTCATTTTGAGCCATTACACTCGTGCCCTTTGAGGATACTTACATTTAAGACTGCCTTCTTGTTGGCTATCACTTTTGCCTGCTTGCAGGGTAAGTGAACTGCCAGCCCTGTCTTCAAAATTACCTTTTACATCCTTCTTTAAGGACAAGGTTGTGGTGTTAAGAGTCTGATCATCTTTTCTTCCAAAATTGGTGTCGGAACTTTGCGTATCACAACGGTTAGTCTTACTGACTTTACCCACCGCCTCATCCATCAGAAAGAGAGGCTTCATCGGCTAGACCCTAGAAGGCTTTTATTTTATTACATTTCACGGACAGCTTATGTCCACCAGCATGACCAGCTTTATGTAGGTTATGCAGGACAGAGATTAGGTTTGGCTGTAACAAAGCAAACCACTTCAGGATGGATAGTTCTGTGCATTACTGAATGCTATTCACTAGCAGGAAAAGCCTCGCCTAAGGGTGCATTCCACTAGAGCAGTAGCTGCTTCTTCGGTTCTTGAAAGAGGAGTGCAGGTGCAGGACATCTGCCGGACGGCAAATTGGTCATATTTTCATACATTCAGCAGGTTTTACTGCCTAGACTCTGTCCGGGGAGGAAGCTAGATTTGGCAAGGCCGTTCGCCATAACCTCAACAAATAGACATTCTTAGCACCCACCTCCTAAGACAAACTGCTGTGGGAGTGTATCAAAGATGAGGAACATGTGGGGGGACACAAATTATTCGAAGAACAAGTTACTTACTCCTGGTAACGCTCTTTTGACCGGATGTTCCTCCCATGTATTCCTCAATGCCCTCCCATCCTTCCCCTCTTGCTTACCAAGAATTTTTGTGTTTTACACCTTCCTTTCGCGCAACGTTAAGTACGTCTCCATCTATGGCACGGCATGAAGATTAAGGGGAAATAACTAGAACCTAAACAACGGTCACTGCGCGCGCTTCATATAACAGCGTTGACGTCACGCCAACGACAGTGCAGAGGCCGTTGAGGGCCATGATTCAAAAAAGCTCGACTCAATGGTATGAAGAAATTCCAAACTAAGCTGCAAGTAGACTTGGATATATCAAAGATGAGGAATACGTGGGAGGAACAACCAGTCGAAAGAAGGTTACCACAAGTTACTTATCTGTAACTATTGTTCTCCAGCATGGGTCTGGCATGGATTCACATGCTCATTCCCCGTCGTCAGGCTGGGAATCTTCGGTAAAAGAATAACCGTTCCACTTTCACTTACAAACTCTATTTCTCCTTTAACCCAATTACTGTCCTCTGGGTCATACTCTTCCCCCCCCCCCCCTATCCAATCATGGTCTTCTTCCTAATCCCCTCCTCTGGCAGCCATCTTCAGATTTGGTAAGCACGCAAGTGGCAGTATGACCAAGAAGAGTCGCGGAGGGGACAGAGGGAGGGTTTGCTGGAGAACAATAGTTACAGGTAAGTAACTTGTTCCTTCTCCAGCATGGGGTCTGGCATGGATTCACATGCTCATGAATAACCAATACATAGCAGTACAGTATTACACAACCACGGGAGGGGGCAAATCTCAACAGAAGTAAAAACACTTGGCCCTGGAACAGACTCGCCTCAAGCAAACCGGTTGCGTAGCACTGCTTGGCAGACTCTGGACTCTTCCCTGGCATCCCTGTTGACGCAGTAGAATCTCGTGAAGGTGTGCGTGGACCTCCACGTAGCCACCTTGCAGATGTCCAGCATGGGCACAGCAGACCGGAACGCTGTTGACGCAGCGATCGATCTGGTGGAGTGGGCTCTCGAAGGGCCGGGCAGCAGTCGGTTTGCCAACCCATGACCGTGCATAATGCAGCTGGAGAGCCACATTGGGATGGAAGCCTTGGACAAGGCCTTCCTGTGGTTCACAGGACCAAAGTTCACAAACAGTTGAGAAGTCTTCCAAAAACATTTTGTGCATGTCGCGTAGAACTTCAGGGCACGAGCAATGTCCAGCGAGTGCAAGGCCGTTTAAGCCGGTGGCGAAGGCTTCAGGAAAAAAACAGGTAACAGCAAAAGTTCTTTGAGGCTGAGTTCCGATGGAACCTTTGGCATAAAACAGTGTTGCGTCTGTAGCACCACCCTCGATTCGTGGAAGGTCAGTTATGATATATGATATGGCATTTGTAACGCACCTATACACAAGTGTTTCAAGATGCAACGAGGCAAGGAATGTTGAACAGAGGCAGGACAGAGACGACAATCTTACTAGGCCAAGTGACATTGAGATTGTGCAAGTACAGGGGCGGGGAGGCTAAAAGTGCCAGGGGAAAATGGAGGGGGCAGTTCTGTACATGGGATCAAAACAATAACAAAGTGTGGCCAGCAGGTGCAACGTTAAGTGCAGACAGCGGGTGTTCAAAAATGCAGGTAGGGGGGACTGTAGGGTTACAGATACAGGCTCAAGTGCAAGGGTTGCCCGGAGGAGGTGCCGGTGTGCAACTGGGCGGGCAGGGACCTGGTCCTGAAATCGGAGGGTAGCCAGGTGACCAGTGCCGTATCGGACAGGAAATCAGCAGGGGAGAGGAAGAGAGAAGGCAGAAGCAAAGAGGAAGGTCTTGAGGTGCTTCGGAAACCGGAGATTATTCTCAAGTTTGAGAGACAGGGAGGCTGTTCCAGAGGGTGGTCCCAGCCAAAGCAAGAGATCTACCACCAACTCATTGCTTCGAGCAGCGACTGACCCTGAGGGAGTAGGAAGGTATTTACGAAGAGTGTTGGAGGTATTGAGGACCCAGGCCTCGTGGACAATGCAGAGGGTCTTGAACTTAATCATTATGATATTGCATTTATAACACCCCTATACACAAGTGATCCTTGCAGCCACTGGGAGCAATGCAGAGATTTCGGTGCTGCAGAGATACGATCCCTGGGCTTGAGGCCAAGGGACAAGTCATGCAGTCTTGTTTCGCTTGATTTGCAGAGGGCGGAGAGTAGAAACAGGCAGATTTAGAAAGAGGCTGTTACAGTAGTACAACCAAGAGAACCAGCGCTCTAGAGACAGTTAGGTACTGGGGGAAGGAGACAAAAGGAAGAATACCTCTGAGGAGGTGCAGCTGGTAGTGTGACTTCTTGGAGACGTCAGATGTGAGGCGAAAAGGACAGTGTGGAGTCGAAGATGACCCTGAGGTTCTTAGCCTCACAGGTGGGAGCAGGAAGAAGGCCAAGGGAGGATGCCCAGAGAGTGACAGGAAAGGAGGGAGCAGGTGTGCCGATGAGGAGAATCTGTCTTTTTGGCAGTAGGGCAGAGATTGTTGGTGGCACAGCAGTCTTGGATAGCAGACAGCTAGTCAGAGATGAGAGAAGAAGAGGTGTCAGAGGGCAGCCTGAAAACGAGCCGAGTGTCATCTGCATAGCACTGAAAGTTGAAGCAGATAGCAGCAATGCAGTGGATGAGAGGTGCCGGGTAGTAGTTGAACAGCCAGGGAGAGATATTAGACCCTGGGGAACACCACAGGTAGAGATTTGGATAGAGGAAAGGAAGGACCCAAGTTTGACCTGGGAGTGTTGATTAGAGAGGAACGAGGTCAGCCAGGCCAGGGCCTGATCAGTGATACTCGGCTTATCACAGAGAGACGGTTGAGCAGGATGGCATGGTTGACAATGCCAAAGGCAGAAGAGAGATTGTGTAAGATGAGGACAGAGGAGAAATTAGAATCAAGGTTTGAGAGGAGGTCTTCACGGATGTTTAGAAGAGCAGTTTCTGTGCTTCTGGCTGCTCTGGAGCCAAACTGAGGGTCATGGAGAAAACAAACAGATTCAGTGTGAAGATTAAGCTGGCAGATGGCCAGCTTTTCCAGGAGTTTGCCCAGGAAAGGATTGATTGCGATCGGGCGATAGTTTGCCGGGCAGGAGGGGTCGGCTGAGGGTTTCTTGATAAAAGGGTGCACAAGAGTGCTTCATGGGGGAAGGGAAGGCTCCAGTAGTGAAGGAGTGGTTGCAGACATCAGCCAGCTCAGGAGCGAAGGTGTCAATGTGGTCCTTGATGGTTTTGGAAGAACCTGTTTTGATGAGACTTTCATAGATCGGACTTGTCTAGAAACCTTTTCAGGGGAGAACAGTGGAAAGGAAGAGAAAGGGGGAGGAGAGGTTGCCACAAGGGGGCCAGAGGTAGAGGAGAGAGTAGAGGGAGGACGACGAGAGGGTAGACTGGATGTCCTGGGTTTTAGAGATGAAATGAGAAGCCAGGGCCATGCCGAGGGCCTGGGAGGGGACAGAAGAGGTAGACACTGTAGCAGGATTGGCCAGCTCCTTGCGATAAAGAGTTTGGCTGAGTTGTTAGATGTTGCAGAGATGTGGGCTTCTTAGTGCGGACAGAGAGCTGGTATTGCCCTTGAGGCAGGCGGCAGGCCAGTTTGTCAGAGGATGCGCAAGAAGCTAGCCATTTCCTCTCAGCCACCCTGCACTTGCGCTTAAGGGTGCTCTTGGCTTTGGGCTTCAAGCGGATCCTCATGACGGGGGCAAGAACATCAAGAGTATCAGAGATAGAAAAGTGGAGCATGGAAAGGGCTGTGTCAGGATGCTGGAGTTGACCTGGCCTGAGGGGTAGAGCGGGAGAGAAGGAGAAAGTGATCACTCCAGGAGAGAGGAGTGGTGAGGGGGATGGAGAGGCAGAGGTTTGAGATCAGAGCATCCTGCAAAGTGAACAGGGCCAGAGGTGAGAATAGAAAGAGTGTCGCAGAGGTCACAAGAGTCCAGAGGGGGGACAGGAAGCATCCAGGTGGATGTTAGTCTTCAAGGAGGAGTAGAGTGGTAGAGGCCAGGAGGGAGGAGGAGAGGTCCGTCCACTCAAAGAGGAAGGAGGTGATCTGCCCAGGTGGCAGATAGATGGTAGCCATGGTAAAAGAGGAAAATCGAAAGAGTAGGCCTGCATATGAATGATGGAGGCAGGAATCCACTCCAGAAAGATCAAGGCAACACCCCCTCCAGAACGGTTGGATCTGTGTCCAGAGAGGACCTTGTAGCCATCCGGGAGGAGTGTGTCAAAGCTTGTGACAGAGCAGGCTGCGAAGCATGTCTCGTGAGACCGAGGACATCGAGATCAAGTTCAGCTAAGCGAGAGTTGAGTGGCAATATGAAGTAGGTTGCCAAACTTGAAAGAACTCCGGGGAGGGGTACAAATCGGAGGTATGCTCTGCGGAGGTGTAGAAGGAGCATGAGGGGGGGGGGGCAGACGACGAATGAGGAGAGGGCAAGGTAGCCAAGGAGGAGGCAGATGGGGGAGGCAAGGAAGCTGAAGAAGTGAGAGAAGGGACAGCAGGAGAAGAAAGGAAATTGATGAGGCACAGGAAGCATCTATCAAAGAGGAGAACGTTGACCTGAGGGCCTTAGAACAAGATGGTACCATTCAGGTAAACATTAAAAATGACCTTAGAGGAGTGGAAGGGGGCCTTTAGGGCCTCCCACAGGGGGGCCACCATTAATGGGAGAAGAGAACGGAGAGAGCAAAGAGACCATATGAAGAGTCCATAGGTCTGGCGAGGGAACAACAGAGTATGCCGGTGAGGGTCTGTCTGGAGGAAGCACTGGTATAGGTGTCAGCGATAGGGAGGCCTGGGTTGGAGAACAGGATATCCTTTTTGAACAACTTCTTACCAGACTTGGTGAGGAGAACAGGATAGTCTATAGAGAATCAGTTGGAAAAGATAGGCGAAACAGAGAGCACCATAGAGTAGGTTGGGGAAGAGGAGGGAGGAAGATGGGTGGAGGGGAAAGGTGGGGGGGAGACACTAGGGGAGGACACAAGCAAGGGGTCCAAGCAGATGAGACAGAAAGGGACAAGACAATTGTGGACGATTGACTGAGTAGACAAGAGCTCAGATGGAAGAGCAGGCAGAAAATAAGGCAGTTCGGTAGCAAATCATGTTACCAGGGCATCAGGAACGGAGCAGTCATTAAAAAGAGAACCTAGAGGAGGGTGGAGCACAGCAGAAGACAGAACAATATACGAAAGGAGAAAAGAAAGCATGGATGTTTGCAGGACAGTGCTTGGATCTAACCTACCTTCCTGCCACAGGGCATGGCCACAAGGAAAGCAGTTTTCTACGAGAGGAACTTGAGAGGGACCTAATGCATAGGCTCGAAGGGTGCCCCCATGAGCCTTGTCAGCACCACGTTGAGTTCACACGCTGGGACAGGAGCCTTCACTGGCGGGAAAGATCGAAACAGTCCTTTGAGGAACTCCTTGATGTGTCGTCGAGTCCTAAGTGAAGATCTTCCTGGAGACCTGGTGCAGCGGGAGATAGCCGCCAGATGCACCTTGATAGAGGCCTGCGCTAGTCTGGCTTTGGCCAAGGATACCAAGTATAGAAGAATCTGCGGGGTTGTGAACCTCACAGGAGTAATTTTCTGAGACCGGCACCACGTAGCGAAACGCTTCCACTTGTGACTGTAGTACTTCAAAGTTGATGATGCTCTGGCCTTGGCGAGGACCTCCCTACAGTCCGCAGGCAACTCATAACTTCAAAACTCTAGGGCTGCAGGAGCCAAGCCCTCATGTTTAATGATCCTAGGTCATGGTGAAGGACTGCTTCTGCTTCTCTGGTAAGATCCGGAACCACTGGCAGCTTGACCAGAGGTGACGCTGACAGGCTCAGGTCTGGGTACCAAATCTGCCTTGTCCACGCTCTGGCAATGAGTCATCCTGCATTGGCACTGTTTGAGTGCGTGGATGACTTGTAGCAAGAGAGGCAACAGAGGAGTCGCCTACAGAAACAGGCATCCCCACGCGAAGGAGAACGCGTCCCCATGCTCCTCAGTTGGTGGAATCTGCTGGCACCACTCTGGCATTTGATGTTTGACACTGTCGCAAACGGATCGATATGGGGCCTGCCCGACTTGACGAAAACGTGGTCCACCCGGTCCTGGCGAAGTTCCCAATGGAGCGAGTCTGCAATGGTGTTCTTGACTCCTGCTTGGTGAAGATGGACGAGGAACATCTCTGGTCAAACCGCCCAGCGCCAGAAATCCTGTGCTTCGTTGGGGAGCGCTGGGGATTGGGGATTGATTGCCACCCCCCTCCCCCGGCTTCCTGATGTAGAACCTTGTGGTGGTGGTGTCCATGAAGATCCTCACCACCTTGTCCCTCAGAAACGAAAGGAATTGCTTTAGGGCCCAGAACACTGCCCATAGCTCTAGGATGTTGATATGGAGATCCTTCTCCTCTGGCAGCCACATGCCCCTGGCCTGCAGACACCCGGTGTGGGTTCCCCATCCTTCCAGGGAAGCGTCTGTTGATCGTCTCCTAGTATGGAAGGTTTTCAAACCCTGTACCCTGGAGATGTTGAAGCAGACACCCCATCACCTTATCTCCTGACGGAAACCTTTGTCGAGAGGTTCTTGTCGGCGAAGCTTCCAGACACCTTTATCCAGCGAGCATCCAGGAAATCCTGAAGAGGTCGCATCTGTAACCCGCAAATAGATGCTGAACGACATCATGCCAAGCAACGGCTTGATGGTTTGCACAGTGGCGGTCTTCATCGACAACAGCCGCTGCACTTTCCCCTGAATGGCCACTACCTTCTACTCCGAGGGTGATGCAAGACAGGACACCGTATTGAGTCTTGCTCCTAGGAACAGCACGTTCGGCTGTGGTGTTAAGCAGGGCTTTGTATAGTTGTTAGACAATCCCAGATCCGTCAGCAGCTGAGCGGTCGCCTCTGTGTGTCCGATGGCCAACTCTCGTGAGCAGGCCCGGAAGATCCAGTCAGCGAGTTATCAGTATAAGTTTATACCCCGTAGATGCAGATGGGCCACGAGTGGTGCCAGCCACTTCGTGAACACTCTGGGGGCCAACTTCAGTCCGAAGGGTATGGCCTTGAATTGGTAGTGCTTTCCCTGCACTATGAAGCGTAGAACCTTTGTGTTTCCTGTGAAACGGGATGTAGAAGTAAGTGTCCTCCAGGTCCAGCGACGTGAAGAAATCTCCTTTTTCCAGTTGGCAGAGCATGTTGCAACGTGACCATCCTGCATTTTTGGGACTTGAGGTATTTGTTTAGACGTTGCAGGTCTAGAATGGGCCTCCAGCCCCCGGTCTTTTTTCTGACCAAAATGTATTTGAAATAGACTCTGGGGACCCAGAGTTGCTGGGGAACTATCTCTATCGCCCCTTTTTGCTGCATCCGCAGTGATCTGCGGACACCTGCGCTGAATCTCCAGGATATGTCCTTGGGTGCTGGACGCTCTCGCACATCTGTCGGTGGTGATCGTTTTCCACTCGCTGACGAACCACGTCAGCCGGCCTCTCACCGGGGGGAAAGGGGAGGCAACAACGTCCTAGCCGGTTCAGTCTTGCTTCAGCGATGGTGCCCTTTGGGCGACTGCGACGCTGTCCACCGTAGGCCTGGGAACGGCCTCTGTAGGCTTCCAGAGCCGTGGATCTGGAAAGCTGGTGGTTTGATGAGGAGAAAGCTTTTGAAGACCTGCTCTACTTTCCTCTGGAGGAGCGAAAAGAAGAGCAGTGCTGCTGGAGGGTGCCCAGGTAACAGCTGTCTCTGTATCCGCCTTGATGGCTTGTAGGGACTTGTCAACGACCTTCCCAAAAAGGTAATCTCCACCGAAAGACATGTCCAGTACCTTTCGCTTGGACTTACTGGCGGAAATGTGTGGCCTTCATCCAGCCTTTGCAATGAAGGCAGACACCGTTCACCATCTGCCATAACCCTGTGTCTGCATTTTCCAGCACCACTGTGATGGAGTGATCTGACGCTACCTCCCCTTCCTGGAAGAGTCGATTGCCTCCATCTTCTTGTCATCGGGAAGGAACTCCAAAATCAGACCCATCTTGTACCACAGCTCCCTGTCCTACCTGGCTAGGATCGCCAATGTGTTGGCCGCCTTGATGATGGACGCCACAGTGTAAATCACCTTCATTCCCATGGCGTCTATCTCATTCCCCTCGCTGTCAGGAGGGACTGAAGATGAAGAGGACGGGTTAGCTGACCGGTTCTTCACGGCCGCTGAAACCACTGAATCTGGAGATGGTTGTGATCTCAGGCTCTTGGGTGCGGATTCCAGCACCCGGTACTTCTTCTCCAGCTTATCCTGTTTGTCCGGAGCCGTTCAAGGGTTCTTAAAGAGGGCCAGGACCTCCTCCCACATGTCCACAATGGGCACCACCATGATGGTCTTCTCTTGGCCTTGCGCCTCTGGTACAAGAAACCTTCCTTCCTTGTTTCTTCGGGCACAAGTTGGAATAGCTGGGAGGCTCTGGCGACCATGGAATGGAACGACCCTACCTCATCTGTTTGGGACGCCGTAGGCTGTGAAGACGTGGCACATGATGAAATGATATCATTGTCGTGGCCGTATCCATCCCCGCACCTGTGTCTGGGTCTGCCCGAGGAGAGGGGCCCGACGCAGATGTGGAGGCTGAAATGGGTGAATCGGATGACGCTTCCTCTTTGTTGCTGGCGGCTGATCGGTGGCCTGGGGGTGAGGGGGACCATTGGAACCAGGCCTGTGGCATCCACTTCTGGATCTCCGACACTAAGGTGTGGAGAGTCGACAGGATGTCCAGAGACCCATCACTTGGTGAAGCTGGCATGATCGGAACACTAGGCCCTGTGCCGTCCCCCTCTTCTGCGTCCTCATGGACTGCGTGTAAGGACTCCAGGTCCTTGTCTGTGGACGAAACTTCCATGGTTTGGGCCACGGCCTGGGTCTCCTTGCTCCCCGCCCCCTTTTTTTTTTTTCCCACACTGAGGGGCCGGAACCAGGTTCTGAGATGGTGTCCCCTTCTCGGTGTGCCAGCAGACTTTGCCAAAGTCATTGCGGCTGTTTCACGCCTCGGGGGCAGGGATACCTTCTGTGCTGCAAGGGCTACCTTCACTGGGTCAGCCCCTTAAGCCTTCATGAGTGGCAGCCACCAACTTAATTGTAAACAGTCTTATCTTGTGCTGATTGGTCCTTCTTAGGCAGTTCGGCCTTCTCCTTCATCCATGGCTTCTCTGGCTTCTCCAGCAGTTTAGCCGGGTTGAACGATTTCCTTTTTGAGGAGGAGCTCAATTGCCGGCTGGCAATGGAGGCTGAGGGGGATGTTGATCGGCCCTGTCCACCGTGGAACCTGCTTCAGCGGCGACCCTGGGGGACACGGACTTGCAGTTCTTGGCCTTGTCTTGGGCTCCCACAGATGAGGCGCCCTCAAAGGACTTAGAAGACCGCTCCTGGAGCCGGCCAGTCCTGGGTGAGGCATGACCCTGCTTGGAGCACGGAGCAGAGGCTTTGGCGTTCAGCCATGCCGCCAGTCTACTGTGCCTATCCTTCGTTGTCTTCTTGGAGAAACCGAGGCATCTCTCACGTTCTCCTTCGTTGTGGTCTGGATGCAGGCAGTAGAGGCATTAGAGGTGCTTACCTACAACACACACATTCTGTAGCCTGCACTTGGTGCAGGACTTGGAAGAGGGATCTTCCTTCTCCTCCGGCATGATCAGAGGGCATGAAGTAGGCCTGATGACCTTCTGGAAACTTCAACGATCTTCACCCTTGAAGGGCGCTGAAATTCACCGACAACTGTTCCCTGCTGTCAGCCGATGGAGAAGAGAGCACACGGAAGTAGCTCGCAGAGCAAACACGAGGACTCCCAACACTTAAGCGTGCAGTAAGAATCTGAAGATGGCTGCCGAAGAAGGGGCTTGGGGAGAGGACTGTCATTGGTTGGGAGCATTATGACCCAGAGGACAGTGATTGGTTTAAAGGAGAAATACAGTTAGTAAGTGAAAGTGAAACTGTTTTTCTGTTACCGAGGAGTCCCTGTCTGATGGGGAATGAGCATGTGAATCCATGCCAGACCCCATGATGGAAAAATAACTTGTTCTTCTCACTTTTCCTTTTATAACATATGCCAGAAAATCCTTTGATTTCCCCCCCCCCCCCCACCA
The DNA here is from genome assembly GCF_040938575.1 of Ambystoma mexicanum. Classification (NCBI taxonomy): domain Eukaryota; kingdom Metazoa; phylum Chordata; class Amphibia; order Caudata; family Ambystomatidae; genus Ambystoma; species Ambystoma mexicanum. Next base: position 857,890,059 of record NC_090931.1, on the reverse strand, counting down.
ATCCCATGCCCTCTGCAATTCATCCCACTTTCTAGTGGACGCCTTGTTTCTTTTTCTTTAACTCCTCATTTCTTTTTGCTTGTCTTAAGTGAAAGAATTCTATTTTCAAACAGATATTTTAATAAGGTTTAGGAGTTCTTTCTTGGCAGTCTTGCCTTCTTTATCATGCCAGCCAGTATGCTTAAAGGCTGAGGTCCTACATCCCTCCAGCTTCCACTAGTGGTTTGACTAGTGTAATCAGTTTATAGTCCTACTCTAATGCAACAGTATCTACAACCGTCTATTGAAAACCTAGGGTATGTGCACTGCTTAAGTGTTCATGCCTGTCAGCATCATTTAGTTTGTTGTTAATTGCTGCAACGTTTGAGGTCTTAACATTTGGTATACTAAGACCACTGTCCAAATTGGATGACAATTTTTCCATGATCCACATCTCGGGACTCGGATGCACCAAAGAGATGCAGAGCATGTCACTCCAGGCAATTCAAATTCCCAGGTGTAGTATACATTAACGTGAAATCATCGCTCTCAAGGAGCTCGACTTCCAAGTTTTCTGTAAGCACCTGTTAATGGAAATTAGTCAGACTGGATTTTGATCTACTTGGATTCCCCACTCTTGGTGGTGGCGGCAATGGTCCAAATTCAATTGCAGTTAAGCCTTCTACTAAAGATTTGTTTACTAGAAACATTTTAACTATAATATCTACTTTCGATACTACTGACTTAATCGGTTCTGACAACAGATGGATAATTTAGTTTATTTTTATTTATTTGCATTTTGTATAGCGCACTTGGAGCCCGGAGGCATCAAGGCGCTGTTACAGGAAATTGTAAGAAGTTGTTATTAATTTGAAAGACGGGTGACCAGAGGTCTCATGGTTACAGGTGGACAGTGTATGCAGTACGGGAATGGTAAGAGTTACATGCATCGAATTAATACAGTTACATCCTAGTAAGGCAGTCATTGACATTTTACTTTCAGACAAAAAGCTTGGTTTTGATTGCTTTGCACAATGCTTGGTGAGACTCTATCATTCTTAGGTGACTGGGTAGCACTTTCCAATGGGTAGTGGCCAGTGTGGGAAAGCTGGAGCCCCCAGTGCGGACTTTACGAGTCCTGGGGGTGAGAATCATGTTGCAGTATCCCTTCCTCAGAGGTCTTGTGGCGGTGTGCATGGTGATTCTTTGAGACGGGTAAGGGGGTGCCAGGTCATGGAGGCATTTGTGGGTGAGTGCAAGGATTTTGAACACAATTCACTTTGACCGGGAGCCAGTGGGCCTGCCTTCTAATTTCGGAAATGTGATCTTTTCTGGAGGATACTGTGGCTGCCCCGAGGGCGTTGTTTTGAACCAGTTGGAGTTTGGCGAGATATTTACAAGAGGTCTCAGCGAAAAGGGCATTGCAATAGTCCAGCCCTGAACCAATAATGACACTAATGTCTCAGCCAGTCAAACTCTTATTTAATAGGGAATCTCCTTTCTCCTGAAACCTCTTGTCCAATTTAGAAGCTTGTGTCCCATAAACAGTGTTTGCATGTTGCCCAGAACTAGGGGACACCCGATTAACATTACTTAGGTTTCAAAGGGGATAACTACGTTCCTTAGGCTAAGATATTCACATTAGATGGGTGGGATTCTGGAAGTTTGGAACCATATTTCTTGAGTGGTGGAGGATTCCTGGCTGGTGTTTGGCTAAGACTAAAGAAATGGTTTCCAACATGGATCTAGAATCTCTTCTGGCTCAAATCAAATTATCCATTTCTCCTTCCCCCAAGTGTTCTGCTTCCTTCCTTGACTTAATATTTTCTTCTTCTCTTACAGAGACTACCATCTCGGCTACTCCCTTTTGAGCTTCTGAACATTAATTACACTCCTCCATGTTTCCTGTTACTTTTCCTTCTGTTATTTCTCATCTGTATTAAAAACCATTGGCACATCTACCTTTATCTCATCTTTGTCTCATTTCATTCCCTCTCTTTCAACATTTGCCTCTCTAATGGCCGATGCTACTCTTTCACATCTTAATTCAGATCTTTGTTCTAATCTTCTCTTTTTACCCAGCCATGTCTTCTCGTCCCTCACATAAACCTCCTCAGCCTTGGCCTACACCTGATCTTCTTTCCTTGCATTCACCTCTGCATTGTGCTAAAACGTGCTGGCAAAACTTTCACTCCCTTCTGATGTTAACTTACTTTCATCTTTACATTATTCACATGACATTATCTCTGTTACCCTTTTCTTCTTCCCTTTCTTTTTTTCCCTTTTCTCTTCCATCTGATTCTGCTCTTTTTATTTTCATGCCTATCCGTCAGCTTTTCCCCCTCGATCATTTACCTTTCTCCCTAGTTTCTAAGGTCTTTCCCCCATATTATTCCCTTCCTGACTTCTCTTTTTAACCTGTCACTTTGGCCATTCACTTCCCCTCTTGTTTTAAACATGCTGTGATGCTACCAACTCTACAAAACACTTCCATGAATTGCACTCCATCTTCCATCTTCTGATCTACTTCCCTGATTCCTTTTCTATCTAAAGTCATTGAGTGTATTGCGTATACTCAAGTTTCCAGTTATCTTAATCACCATCCTCTCTTAGCCTCACTGTAATCAGGCTTTCATCCTTTACACACAACTGAAACTGCACTACGAAAATTCACTACGTTTTGTCACTAATTCTCTTCCCACTGTATGCCCACCTTTCTTCTATTATTCTTATGGATCTTTCTGCTGCCTTCAAAACGGTTGATCACCTTATTCTTCGTGGCACGCTTTCCTCCATGGGTTTTTCTGGTTCTTTTCTGGAATGGTTGCATTCTTGCCAAACAGAACAAACGTGTTCAGTCTTTTGGGCTAGTAAGCTGTTCTGTCCACTCTCTCTTGGGGCTATGTCCTGTCTCTTTTCTCACTTTACAATACTCCCCTTTCCTCTATCATTGCTTACTTCGGTCTTTCCTATTATTTCTATGCTGATGACTCTCACATCTTTGTTTATTTTTCTGCATCTACTGATAACCTTAACTCCACGCTTCCGGCATGTCTTTTGGCTATTTAATCTTGGACGTACTTTCATTTCCTACACCTAAATGATCCTAAACAGCGGTTCTTTTCTTCCCTTCTTGCACTAGTTACACGTACCCACCTTCTCCTTTCCTTTCAACCTCACCCATATCCCTCCTATGCACGCAATGTAGGTGTCCTCTCTGATTCTTCTTTCTCTTCACAGATCTCCAGTGTTTCTCTTCTCATTACATGACATTAGTAAAATGTGTTCCTTACTTTCATTTCTCTGTCCTTGTATTTTTTTGTTTTGGACTAGTCCAATTTACTAGTCGATTACCAGCTCATTCCACTTTGTTCTATCTTTAAGTCTATTTGTATGGTTTTCTGTCCCCCGCCTCATACTGCTCTATCATCTTCTCTCTGTTCTAATTCCTGGCTTTCTTTCGACGTCTTTTTTTTCACTTTCTCATCTTTAAGTGTAGCCTGTTTAGTCCCTCCTCGTCTTTTAGTTTCAATTTATTGCTCCTCACGCACTTTATATTCTCGTTCTCAATCCCTCCTAGCTCTGCCTAGACCACACCCACCCGTGCTCATTTTCATGCTTTTTGTCCCGTCTGGTAACTCACTTGTTTTTCTCCCTACACCAGCATACGTTATTCATAATTTATTTTGAAGTCCCATTATCTTATAGCATTTGTTCAGATATGTACAGTACTTTGGCGAAAGTACTATATAAATCAATACAACGTATGACCTTTTCCTGAGTGTGACCAGAGTCGTCGCAAATTAGGGCTGAGCATTTAATTGCATTAACTGTTTTAGTGGTTTTAATGAGTTCCATTCCTTGGTCCAGGAAATAACACATCTCTGCACCATGCATTCCTTTTTTGACAATTAAGTCGCATTGTCCAGTGAAACAATCCACTTTGACATCTAGTGCCTATATACACACTAACTTTCTGCACCAGTGAAATGACTGGTGCGCCTAATGTATTTATGACAGTGTTGACTCCATTTTGTCGCAGGTTGATATTCAATCTTTTGATTTCATTATATATGCCAACACACATACATTTTCGAGTTCTAGGATGAACATCGTCTTTATCACACATTGACCGACAGTCCTTAATTGATGCATTTGGTGTATGTTGGACACCTTCCAGAGGGATCACTGGCCCTTCACCATTAAATGCTTGATCCATTTGCACATCTGGTACAGATTTGATCCTTGAGATATGTTTAGAAATGTGTTGCTATTTTAAACGCTAGATTGCAGAATGTTTTCAGTAGGGCATTCCTAGGAGTATGGAACCTTTCTGGCAAATTATGCATGGTGTCATCAAACACAACCCCAGCCTGTACAAATGTGGAACGTCTTAAATAACAGTAATTTGATGGGCATCCCATTTATTTATTCATTAGGCCCTTCCAGCTGTGCAAAGGAACAGAAAAAAAACAATGCATTTTTGAGGAAGCTGCAATTACACATGTATGATAAAGAACATACCTGGTGGCAACGGACCAGCATGTGCAGAAAGTAAACTGAAATGTTAGGTCAGCATTCATGTTACTTATTTGCCCATTGCGTACTTGCCAAGTTCATGCAAACGGTACCATTGCATCTTTCTGTCGTGCATCAAGGGAAGGCCCAATTGGTGAATGCAATTTCTGCCCAGATTGACTACCTACGGCCGCCAATGGCTATTTTCCTGTGTGTGGTGCAGCAACTGGTATGCTCACCCCAAACATTGCAGCGTCAATGGTGGAAGGTTTTTGCCATCAATTACAGCAGCAGTAGGTTCTCCAGGGGGCTCACCAGGTCAGCATAAATTCCTGCCCTCGTGCTCTTCAATCGCTGCCTTACTAGGTCCATAAACATGGCATACCCACGCGGCTAAGATGGTATGGGTGCATCAATACATGGATGCTGCTTCCAACAACAGTAGTGTGGTCTTCACAAGGCTCAACCCCTCTGCAGTCTTAATATTCACACTAGGAGTCTCCTCCCCAGCTACCTGCACGATGCAACCCCATGAGATCACCCATCGTGGTAGAGCAATGACGTACTGTCTATGCTCTGGTTAGATTACCCCCTTGACCCATAGCACTGAATCCTCCACAACAAACCCTTTATCATGTCTGCAGTCCTACAGGCAAGGGGTTTATCAGCCACTTTTACTCCCTAAAAATTGGCAAATACTCCCAAAAAATAAAAATGGGGAGTAAAAATACTTGCATCAAAAAATAGGAAAAAGACTTGGAGAATCTTGTGCCCCACCGTTTACCCTCACAGCTCAATGGATATGTTTGGACCAGTAGGAAAACACTATTTTAATTGTCTGATTGGAAGAAGTAAACATATATCTTTTAATGTGCGTGAGTAGCTATCTGCAAAGAAATACATATTACAAAAACATTTCCGTTTTTCAATTAAAACACATTTTTACTTGATTATAAAATATTGTCATTGGGAATTGGAACTATGTTTTTACTCCCTAAAAGATCATTTTACTGTCAACTTAAAAAAAAAATAAGTAGTAAAATACTCCCACTTCCAAATCTTATCTGGAGCACTGCATTTCTGTCTCCAAGGGCAGTCGAATTGGCTGGCTTTCCTGCACTCTTTCCTTGAAATGCACTGCAATTGCTGCATCATTGGTGCAGCACCACCTCTTACCTGGTCTCTTTGCTAGAGCACTTTGTGTTCAATATTTTAGGGTGGTCTGAGGTACACGTTGCTCAAGGGCTTCACCTTGCCAAGCACTACTCTTACTGATGGACCTGTTTTCTGTAAAGAAATACTATGGTACCCATCTGGGTGACCGTCTGCTCTATAGGATAATATACATTGGCCTTCTTCTGAATGAGTTCCATTGAGCAACTAACTGGGGAATTGGTGGTAGTTTTTTGGGGGTTTTTGCTTTGAGAAGTAGATGTTTTTGTCCCACTGCCATCACCCAAAGCTTTCTCTGCAAGTATTGGCTTTATAAAGTGCAAACCTAGCTATGAAGCAGCTGAGCATGTTAAGTGGAACACCCACACAGAGGTTTACATGTAAGATGTTGGGGTAGCAGAGGAGCTGAAATAGGTAGGGAAGGGTGCAGAGCTCCACAGGAAGCAATGTAGGATTTAGTGGATTGATCAGTGAGCTGTTATTTCAAGAGCAGGGCCTGCAAGTACTTCCTGAACTGTATAATGGATGCGGGTGGGTGGGTCAGTATTCTCAGCATGCTACTTGTTAGTAGCAGGAAACTGTGGTTTACTGATTTTTTTTTAATACCCTATTGCAGTTCCTTGTTCCATGCCTCCTTCTGGTGTCACTTTGGCCTCCCAGAGCGGCAAGTTTCTCGTCCAGGTAGAGTGGTGTTATTTTGTTCTGACTGCTTTGTCAGTAATGTAGGCTGTCTTTACCATGATTTTTGCTTCCATGGGTAGCCAGTGCAGCTCCTTGAGGGGTTGATGCTGTTGAAGTGTCTTAGTCCTGTGTTGAGGCTTGCTGCAGTGAGCTTGATATATTTCAGGCCCAAGGTAGCCACTGGTAGCTTTTAGGACTCCTGCGAATAACTCCTTTGAATAAAGCATTGCCGCCATCCGGGTGGATGATGAGCAGGGCTTAGAAAGCTGTTGTCAAACTCTGAACAGGCTGAAAGACCCGAGGGGAGGAGTGCAAGCTGGTACCATGCTTTTGGGGTAATATATGTTCTGAATGAGAGGTTACAGTTTAAGTTGAGAAAGTTTTCACAGGGGTGCCAGGAGCTACCAGAGATGCTCCTTTAACTTTTTGTCCATTTCGTATGAACCGTTGTGTTTAAATGTATATTAGATGTGTTATTCTTCTTTATTAACCTTCTCAAATACTCAGTTAATGTCACGTTTACATGATTGGAAGACACCAGTTGGCCCTAGGAGCCAAAGGTAGCTCCTGGTAACTGTTGGTTTCAAGCTAACAAGGCTTTACTATGATAGAAGCAGGGGCTAAATAGCTCTCTGCTCCCCTCAATTTAGAATCCTGCCTCACCTAATTCTGTCTACGGCCTGTCGATAACACAGGTGAAAGTGCAATAGAACTGTTTTATATTTTTACAGTCCCACAGACCTTTAGTGAGCCAGTTATGTGACTGAGTCCGATGGATACAAAATTGTAAATCACTTTAATGGTTACATAAAACCTTGACATAAAAACAATCCTTGGATAATTCATTCATCCATCACACCTTTCATTCCAATTCATATATTATATGGACTAGGGGTTAAACAGTTTACAATTTTTTAAGCATATTGGCTGTTTACAGTATGCATGACAACAGAAAACACATTGGAATTTCCTTTAGGTCGACATATGTTTCGGCCCTTCTTTCAAGTACCATCGTAGTCTGCGGTGGTCAATATGGTGGGTATTGGGCCATCTTCAGGACAATCGTGCTTATATTGAACTTTAATTTCATTCCCCTTTTCCTCATAGAAAACGACGAATCTAAAAACATAAATTACATATACATTACATTGTGCATCGGGCTCTCCCCACTAGTATTTATTCAAGGTGATGGCCAAATTCATAAACCAAGACAAAAGCACCCACCTATGGTCGACTTGTATTATTGCAGACCTTGGAGCTGTAGATGCCGGATATCTTTCGTATTTTCCAGTATCTGGAACCCTGTATACAGGGAACACATAGGTTATAGTTAATATATTCGACGGCTAGCCTGGATGGCAATAGTCCCCTTTATATATTGAAGTGACTTACGAATGTAAAAAGGGAGTGGTTGACTCTTCAGAAGGCTTTATTTTCTTTCCTTGCGATCTCTCGTGATCCGCTGTTGTTAGTTTGATTTGGTGTCATCCACGACATCCGGTAACATGCCTATAAATAAGGCACAATCAATTACTTCCTCATAGAGCGAGTGTACTTGCCTCAATGTGCTCATGTTTTAAACTGCTATTTACTTCATTGGCGTCTCCGCTACTATCTATTGTGAAGTTCCAATGTGGGCTTGCATGCTCTGTAAGGGACTTCGTTCGCCGTTATTTTATTGAAACCGAGGATAAAACACGTAAAATATGGGTAGTGCTGTTTATAAATTGGCCGGTTTTTTGATTTAGGTATCTTCCTTTTCATATAGTTTGGAGATCCTCTTCTTAATCCTATTTACCCGCTGCCATCGTTTTTTTAAAAAAAAAAAAAAAAGGTAAATGGTCAAGGGGAACGCTGACTTTTCAATTATAGGTTGCGCCCTCTTTAAGAGCATCTATAGCTCTAAGTTTGCACTGTTAGTTCCTCGTTAGGTTGCCCCGGCGACTACCTTTGTGCCGCGGTATCACAGTGGAGCGGGCGTATGTGCTTTATTAAGATAAAGGAAAAACCCAGTTTCAAATACGAGTGATTTCCACGTTCACACTCCCTCAAACTTATCTGCTTACCTGTGCTTTCGTCGGCGGTGTCGAGCTGTAACACGGCGGTGTCCTCTTAGTCGTACGCGCGGTTACATTGTGAGCACGAAGCTCTGATCTTTTTAAAGGTCACCTGATGTTGAAAACGTGCTTCCCGCGCACGTGATCTCACTCACTAAGGTAGTGCGCTGTCGAACCGTACAGGGGAGATTGCCAAATGTAAACACTGTCAAAAGCATGATGAGTGACTACTGGCCTATCGACTAATCTCTTATCACCTAACCCACAACATGTTTTACTGATTATTGTCTGTTGTGAGCTTCTCAAGTTTATTTACAGGAGTCGTTTGGGCACTCTCAGTGTTGATGACAGGTACCTCACGATCGACAATTAAAAGTTAGGGATGCAATAGCCGAAAAATTGGTTCTAGCAACCTACATAATTTTCAATTTTAGGATTTTGATTTATCAAGGTCATCTTGCACCAAAAATGTGCAGGGACTCGAATATTAGTATATAGGGACTACAACGGTAATGTGGGGTCAGCGGAATACCGTTTAATTTACAGGGTCTGATGAACATATCATTCTTCCTGAATCTGAAAAGGGTGCCTAACGCAGTACACCGCCCTGCCCCTAGTGTGAACCCAATTATGAGTTGTAGTATATTGCAGGGGCTGACTTAGTATAGTACAGCGTTTATTAACCCATTGTGCTTCAAGAATTAATAGACTTGTCAACCTTGTTAGATGTTAAGGGCCACATTGGGTGGATCGTATCAACCAACTTGGATGGTGACTAATGGTGCTCAAGGGGCTAGATTAGTGGATTTTAGTGAGATATTACAGATATCCTACAAAAAAGCACTCCACTCCACAGCTATATTAAGCCCATTTTTGACTGTTTGAAGAGTGTAGATCCATTTTTGTTCGCATCTAGTAAGGATTTGATCCCTATTTCCGTTTCTGGGAGATAGTTTAATTACTTGGATTACACACCATAATAGGTCTGTACATTTATGTTGTTTGGTGATAAAGTGGGCTACTAAAGGTTTGTTTTCAACCTGATTCCTGATGCACGATTTGTGCTCATTAATACGCTGTCGTACAGGCCGTTTAGTTTTCCCAATATAGACCATATCGCAGGGGCATTTGATGGCATATACCACCCATGGTGTAAGACAATTGGTAAAGTCTTTAAGTTCGATTACCTTATTACAGAGGGTGATCTTTTTCATGGTAGCTGTTTGTGCACAGACTGAGCAGTGTCCACAGCGATGGTGTCCTCCTACCGGGGGTAGACCCCATAATGACGTTTGTGTAGGCTTTATAGATTTTTGATGTTGGTGATACGTGTGTACTAAACTGTCTTTAATGTTTTGTTGTCTTTTAAACGCAAATCGTGGAACCGGGGGTTTAAAATCTTCCGTATAAATCATTTTCCAATGTTTGCGAATAATCTTTCTAAAGTTATTGCTAACTGGACTGTATGTGCTGACACACGTGATCTTGTCTTCTTGATGGCGGTGTGTGGTTTCAAAAATACTTGTTCGATTCACGTGCAACGCTCTTTTATATGCTCTGTGTATTGTTGTTTTGGGGTATCCTCTTTCTTTTAATTTAGCCTTCAGATTTTTGCCATGAATTTTGTACATTTCCACGTTGGAACAGTTTCTGCGGATACGGAGAAACTGTCCGTATGGTAAGCCTTCTTTAAGACTGAGTGGATGAAAGCTTTTGTAGTCTAACAAGGTGTTTCTATCTGTGGGTTTTCTATATAGAACCGTCTCTATATTGCCACTTGCTGTTTTTTGTATCTCTAAGTCCAAAAAAGGTATTTTGTACATATTGCTATGTATCGTGAATTGAATATGTGGATTCTGAAGATTCAACCACTTGTGAAAGTTGGCGAGCTGATCTGATGTGCCCGTCCAAATGAGACAGATGTCATCTATATATCGTAACCAGTCTTTTATATAGATAAAAAAAGGATTGGTAGGGCTATATATGAATTGCTGTTCTAGGTCATCCATATATAGGTTCGCTAAATCAGGGGCGAATGTGGCTCCCATACTAGTCCCTTTGAGCTGATTGTAATAACGCTCTTTATACAAGAAAAAATTTTCTGTTAGGGCCAGCCTCATGCATTCTAAAATGAATGCTGTGGGGACCTGATTGAGTGTTTGGTTTGTTCCTTTTTCTTTTCAATAAACCTTCCTGTTTACATATCTGACCCCCCGAGAACAAAAAATTTTGGGAGGACCCATTTATATTTCTTTCTTCTCACCTAATTCTGGCCAGGACATGCTTGGGGGTGTCCCAGGAGAATGAATCTGGTCTTTGTTGCATTTAGCTTCAGGTAGGGGCTTGACATCCAAGCTTGGATGAGGTGCAGATAGTGATGGAGTCTAAGGATGTTGTTGAAGCAATTGACCTTTATGTAAAGCTGCTTGTCATCTGCATACTGGTGTGTACTGAGGTTGGTGCTTAGTGAGGAGTTCCCCCGCAGGGTCCATGTATAGGTTGAAGATGACCGATTCCCTGCCACATCTGTTGCAGTCCTCACAAAGGAGTGATCAAATCCTTAAAAAAGGCTGTGAAAAATGTCTCCAAAAGCCCAGCTTGAAGGCTTAGCTAGGAATGTGCTTCCTGTCTTCCTCAGACTGTTACTTTCAGAGCATGCTCAGTTGACCTTTCAACAAACCGCTGAATATAACATGGGGTGATGAGAGAGCGAAAAGTGTTTGTGCATATGGGCGTATATAGTCCAGAGACCAAACCCCCCAACGCCCCCCCCCCCCCTGCCATGTTGCTTTAGAAGCCATTTGGCACTGGCCAACTGGAATTTCCACTGGGGTCAAAATCATTAATAAATAAAATTGTGGAAGAACACCTATTACACCACTTGGAAGAGAGAGGGATCGTGCATGAAGTTCTGTATAGAAATGGCTTCATATTGCTTATTTGTACTTCATCATACAACTGGATAGAACAATATAAAGGTTTTCACTTTAGGCTAAAAAATAATGGACATTGGCCGTGTTACGGGTTCTGTGGTTTCTTGGCAGTAATACTACAGAAATACCACCAAACGGTATTACCGCAACTGCCACTTAGTATTAATACCGACTGATTAGAATTGGCGGTTTGGTGGTGGTGTTCCCCATTTTTGGGACTTCTGGCAGTATTACCACTGGCGGAATTACCGGGTGGTAATACCTCAAAAAATATGCAGTATTACTAGCCGGTTATTCCAGTGGTGGTAATGAGCCAAATGTGTAGTTTGGGGGGAGAGGGCAGGGAAAATGGAGGTAACGGAATAACTGCCACATTTTTTCTCGCACTGCCAAACTCGTAATGAGGCCCATTGTAAGAAATTGGCCTTCATTGCAAACAATGAAAAGGGGTCTCAGATGTAGTTTATTCATAAATGAGTGCACAGTTTGGGCTTCTCTCTTCAATGTGCTGTTTTAAAGAATGTACTCTGTTTAACTTGATCTAAACCTAGGATGGAGCCAAAGCCTTCCTGATGATGCATGCCTGTGCAGGAGCAGCATGACAGCATTTAATGGGCTGGAACTCCCGTGATGCTGTGCTGAGGTTTAACCAATTATCTTTTAATCTGAAGCATTTGTAATATGCCAGCTTCCAGCTCATTAGTAATAGTAGAGAGCCGAGCGTTTGCCATCGAGGGACATTAATCGTGGCGTCTCAGAACCGGCCAATCGGGAATCTCTGACCAGGGACTCAATGCCTAACTGAGTAAGATTGCAAGTTAGTGAAGCTTGCGTTCCAAGAGACCTGGATAAATGAAACTGGAAAGATGATTTGTAGTGGGGCACATGGTACTGCTTTAAGAGGTGAGAATTGCGCAGTGTCTTGCATATATCTTAGCTGGTGAGAGAGCTCAGGGGATTCATGCGTCAATGGAAAAGATCCACATGTTGTCAGTAGGCCACACTTTCGTATGTCGTGTATCAGACTCTGCTTTAAGTGAAAAACATAGATAACTAAGATAACCCAGTGGCTTTAAGTGGTTTATTAGGCAAGCTTTTTTGGGGGGATTTTGTTAACACTGGTATTTTTCGTAATGTAGCCATTTCAAAGCATGTCAAAGCATGTGCCATGTTGTGTCGTACCATCTACGTTGTTGTGAGCAGAAAATCAAAAGCAAGTTTGAGCGCTTTGATTGCTAGAGAGACGAGTAGATGAATGAACTTAATGGAATCGGAGGACATCTTCTGGCACTTAATGCCCTACTGGGAAATGATGCACGTGCAAGGTCCTTAATAAGCACAACATTTGCACATATGTCTATTATAAGCTGTATGACAGATAAATTAAAGGGTTTTGCTTTCTTCATTGATAAGTTCCTGTCAGGATTTAGTGTCTTAGTCCTCGCATCAGCTCTGTTCTCCTAGTTAGACTCAACAAATGAGTCAGTCTTTTCTAACCAACCCTAGCAACACTAGGCTTCTTAACAGGATTTCCTAACCTCATGTTTCTCAATAGATAGAAGTTCAATTTTACATTCAGCATTCATATGAGAGCAGTTACAAGATCAACTTCTCATTCTTAATTTGTTGGAGACTAGGATCGGTGTCCATATGAGCTGTTCCCACATAGCCTGCATCAATATATATGCATCTGTCTCCCTCCAGGGCTGGGCAACAATTTCTCTGGGGCTTCTTTTCAAATCTGCAATTTCTGCGGCTCCAGTGCTCCATCCTCCAGCTCAGGATGGTGACCGCCTTCCTCTGTGCAGCTTACTTTTATTAGTATGAAAACCTCTGCGGTCTGCTTAGTTGGAGTTCCACCTTTCTCAAGCTTCTGATTGACTTTAAAGCTTTTGTTCAGCCCTCCTTAGCATGTTTTTTGTTTCGTCCCAAGTTATTTTAGAAACCCAGGTGATAGGAACCTAACCTTTCTCTAGTATGGGCTCTGGCATCTATTCACATGCTCCTGAATATTCCCCACCGTCAGGCCAGGAATTCCCAGTAAGAAAAAGAAAGCTGTCTTGCTTCAAAAGCTTAAACTGCCTTTCTCTCATTATGCAATCACTGGAGACTGCGTCATTCTGCACCCATCCAATGACGACGTTCTTCCAGAGTCCCACCCCGGGCGGCAGTCTTCAGATTTTTACCACATGTTCCAGTGAAGGGAGTCCTCTTGAGTTGCTCTTCGAGCTATTTTTGATAATTGTTGTTTTTCAATTAAAAAAAATCCTATTTTTGTCCGAAATCTCGTCCACTGGCTCGTAGTCATTGCCGATAGCGGCGAACCATTGCCGGTGAAGATCAGCAGCTACACTGTTGGATGTTCATGAGAAGGCCAAACGAGGCCTACTTTGCACCTCACCATGTCGGACGAAGACAAGGAGTCTGTTGAGGCTCTGCTGCTGGTGTGGTTTGAGGAACATCTACGTGGAGGACAGGCACACAATGTGCCTTGTCTGCATCTTAACCATGAGGAAGACTGAGGTGACATCTGCCGAAGTTTCCCAGCCAAGACCAAGAGGGACCATTACTGACGGTTGGTGGCGTGGCTGGAGGAGGACGGGGCCCCTGGTGGGACTTCTGGGAACGCTCAGGCAGATCCCAGGTCCAGTGGACCTCTGGAGGACTCTCCCTCTGGTAAGAGGTAGAGATTGTCCGAGGACGTATCCCTGCAGAGTGTCCTTAAGGCCAAGCGTCATGCTGATGAGCCTACTAGAGATCCTGCGGCTACGGGTCCTAGTTCGGGGCACACACTCTCTGTCACCATGCCCGTCCACTGTAAGCTTGCCGGTGGGTGGGGTATCGTCGGAGACCTTCGAAACATGGCCCTTCATCAAAGGATGAACTGAAAAAGCATTCCTGTAAGGAGGTCACATCAAGGGCCTCGTCTATGTCCACAATTTCATCGGCGGCGATGCCCCACAAGCAGAGGCTCTCGTCAATGATGCCTCTGACCACGATTTCGACGACCAAACCCCCGTTCACGGTTGCACCGTCATATACACCGCAGCATTAACTGTCGAGGCCGCTAACGCTCTGGCCATTCTAGTCTGGTATGATGGGGAGTTTTGGTTCAAGCTGTGCCCACTTTTAGATTTCTTGCCAGATGACAAGACAGAGGCTCTCGCCCTTTTTCAGCAAAGAGAGGTGGCCTCCAACCATGAGATCACAGTAGCCATGGATGTTGTAGCCTTTTTCACCAAATGGGTAATGGTGTGGCAGTCGGGCGCCAAGGCTGGCTGAAGGCCACGAACTTTAGATCCGACGTCCTGGCCAAGGTGGTAGGTATGCCCTTTGATGGGGATTATCTCCTCAGAAAGGTAGTGGATAATATGCCGCAGGCAATAGATGGACACAGACAGCAGGATCCCTGCAACAGCATAGTCCTCTTCCTTTTGATCTTCAATGGGACAGTTAAGCAGATCTTCCAGAGGGATTCACCTTAGTTTCCTACCGTCAACCCACCGGCTCCACAGCGCAGGAAGCATACAGAGGCCAGTTGCACGCCTTAGGAGGAGGGTCGCACCGTCGGCAGCACCCGCAAGGCAAGACTCGAAACACCCAAGCAAGCCTGACTTGGGCCAAGGCCAGGACCCACACTTTTGCACCCCGTTGGGGGGAGGGGGGTCATGTATCATATTTCGTCAATGCGTGGAAGGACATCACCATTGATGAATGGGTGCTGGAATACTTCATAAGGGACACATCCTGGAGTTCGAACACAGGGACCCTCTTATTTCCCCTGTAGCGAGGAAGGAGCTACACACAGCCCAGTTGCTCCAGAAAGTGCAAGACATGCTGGCAAATGGGGCAATAGAAACCATCCCTCTGCACCTCCCAGGCTCCGTAGTGTACTCCAGGTACTTTCTGGCCAGAAAGAAATCCGGAGGGTGGCGCCCGATCCTCAATTTGCGATGCTTCAACAAATACCTAAAATCCCAAAAGTTCAGGATGGTCACATTTCAGTGCTCGACCAACTGGAGGAAAGGGATTACATAACAACGCTGGACCTGCAGGATACCTACTTCCACGTCGCCATATACCTGAAGCATTGAGAGTCCCTGCGCTTCGTAGTTCTGGAACGTCACTACCAGTTCAGGACTCTGCCCTACGGTCTAAAGTTGACGCCAGGGTTTTTCACAAAATGCTTGGCCCCAGTGGCAGCTCATCTACGCCTCAAAAGCATCCATGTATAATGACTTGCTCATCACATCATGTTCTCAGTCTTGGATATACAGCACACAGAGGAGAACATACGCCTGATGACCGAACTCTGATTCTCCATCAATGATCCAAAATCCAGGAAAAGTGCATCGGCTGTCCACGATACAATCCATGTCCATCCTGCCAATCAAGTCACTACTAGGCATGATGTCCTCGTGTATCCACCTGGTCCCGTTCTGCAGGCTGCAGATGAGGCCTCTTCATGAGTTCCTGGTGACCAGTCATAGAGGGATGGATGGACAAGATTACCCTAAACCTGGAATTCAAACAGTCCATACAGTGTTGGGGAGTGCACTCACACCTCACTCAGGGTCCCTGTTTAAAGTCTCACCTTTCCAGGCTACGGTCACCACAGATGCTTCCCTGGAAGGATGGGGGGGTTTGGGGGGGGGGGGGCTCACACCGGGCAGTCCCATGGCAGGGGTCACTGGCTACCGGAAGAGAAGAATCTGCACTTCAATGTTCTGAATGCTCTGTAATTACGAGCTGTATCCTGGGCTCTCGAGTCATTCCTGCCTCTGCTGAGGGGACAGGTAGTAATGATCTTCACAAACAACACCACCACGATGTTCTACATCAGGAAACGGGCCGGGATCCCATCCCCTGCTCTTTCACTAGCGGTTCAAGTTCTGTGGCGCACTGGGTGATTCTTCAAGGCATGTTCCTCGTCCCGTTTCACCTGGCAGGCATCAAGAACACCGTAGTAGATGCCCTCAGCCGGCAGGAATGGGAGATTCAACAGAAGCAGGTGTCTTTCCTCTTCAGGAAATGGGGCCGTCCCCAGATCGACTTCTTCGCCACGGCAGCAAACTCTGAATACACAGTTTGCCAGCAGGTTTCCCCAGCAAGGGAGCACAGGGGACGCAGACTCCCTGAGATGGGAAGGGCGGTTTCTGTATGCCTCACCCCCACCCCCTATTCAGCTTTTGCTGCATATCATCAACAACACACTCAAACTCTGTCACTGCAAGACGATGCTCATCGCCCCAGCTTGGCCCTGCCAGATCTAGTACCCGGATCTGCTCTGCTTGTCGGTGGCTCCAACCATCTGTCTGCCTCCTCTTCCCGACCTACTCTCCAGAGAAAGGGGGACAATTCTGCATCACAACCCGGCATCATTGAACCTCACGGCTTGGCTCCTGCAGCCCTAGAATTTGGCTTGCTAAGCTTCCTCTGGAATGTAAAGCAGTTCTTGCCAGGGCGTCATCTATGCTATCATGTTACGGGCACAAGTGGAAGATTACACCTCTGCGTGTCATGGCCCCTTGGCTACTGCTGTATCTACTGCTGCTAGTCAAGGCTGGATTGGATTGGCCCACATCTCCATCAGGGTGCATCCGGCAGTTATATATCATGATACACCCGCTCGCCAGGCAGACCATCCTTGTGTTCCCACAGGCTCATCAGAGAGTTCATGTAGGGCCTCTTCAGAACCTTCCCGCCAGTGAAAGCCCCTGTCCCAGTGTGGGAGCTCAATGTTGTCCTCACTAGGCTCATGGGGCCACCATTCGAAACATTGCATCAGGCCCCCCTGAAGGCAAGCTCTCGCCTGCAAACGCCCATGCCTGCCGTTTCATGCTGCAAGGGTGGTGCTCTGGACCCACCCATCCTTTATGCCTAAGGTTCCGTCTACATTCCACCTTAAATCCTTGGTGCTTCCAGTCTTCCAAAATCCTGCTTCAGCTGCTGAATGGTCACTGCATACGCTGGACGTTGCTCAGGCCTTTAAGTTCTATGTTGCTCACACAAAGTATTTTCCGAAGACTTCTCAACTGTTTGTGAACTTTGGTCCTGTGAATCAGGGAAATGCCCTGTCAAACGCTTCATATCCAATTGGCTCACCGGCTGCATCATTGACTGTCATCGTCTGGCCAACAGACCACTCCTGGCCCGGTTTAGGGCCCATTCCACCAGAGCCATCTCTGCAACTAAGCGTCTTTCTGGGGTTTCACTGCTGGACATTTGCGGGGCTGCTACGTGGAGTTCTACGCACATCTTCACCAGGTTCTGCTGTGTAGACCGGAATTCCAGGGAGGAGTCCAGAGACGACCAAGCAGTGCTGCGTAAACCTGTTTGCTTGAGGTGAGTCGGTTCCAGGGCCAAGTGTTTGTACTTCTGTTGAGCTTTGCCCCCTCCCGTGGTTGTGTATGTGTACTGCTCTCTAATGGTATTCATGAGCATGTGATTCCATGCCAGACCCCATGCTGGAGAAGGAACACGTTTCTTACCTGTAACTACTGTTCTCCAGCATGGGTCTGGCATTGATTCACATACAAACTCTTCCTCTTGCCCTGCGGTGCTTTTCAGTGTTCATACTGGCATCTCAAGTGCTTTGAATCTGAAGAGGGACGCCGGGGGGGCAGGACTCTGGAAGACTGTCGTCATTGGATGGGTGCAGTATATCCCAGTCTCTAGTGATTGTGTGATGAGAGTAAGACAGTTTTCAAGCTTTTAAAGCAAGACTACTTTCTTTTTCTTACTGAGGATTCCCAGGCTGGCGGGGGCTAATATTTGATCATTTGAATCCATGCCAGACCCATGCTGGAGAACAACAGTTACAGGTAAGTAACGTGTTCCTCCTTTTGCCCGCATGGTAGGTTTCAAGTCTTTTTGATAACCTTGTCACTATCAACACACTAGATATTTTCAATATGCCTTTGTTGTGCCCACTAGTATTCTATGTGGACCTGTGCCATGGAACACCACAGATCACTTGGAGAGTACAGATCTGGAACACAGGTTTGGTTTGGGCGTTCATGTTCAAAATTTCCAGGTGTTATTGGTCACACCTACCAAGAGTTGTTTCCAAATAAATAAATTCTATAATTTTTGTTTGTGGTCCTAGTTTACTGGTCATACGTCTTCTGTAAGAAGCAAGATGACAGGGTGACTTACTTCTTTCCTATCCTAAGAATAAAGAAAGGTTACTGATGTGTACCATAGCAATGGTTGTCAACTGCCGATTTCCCAAATCAGATCATACACTTTGTCCTCCGTCAGATCAGAGGAACTCCTCATTTTTAGGCACTCTGATGAAGTAGCCTGGCTTCTTCTCCTGGGGTAAATTATGGGGGTGGGATCCCAAATTAGCAAAGGATGGTTCTAAGGGCGATGTGGGGGAGAATCTTCAGATTAGTCCCTTTCCCACTATCGGCGACTCAATGGGGGTTCAAGTCACAGCGTGTGTAAAAGAGCTTCTGGCTCTTTAAAGGTCTGGCTAGGAGACCTGTGATCGACTCGCAGAGCATTACACTGCCCAACCAGGATTCAATGTAATGTAGGGCCCAACCTCTAAGTAACTGTCAGCACAAGGCTGACGCACTGAATCCTATTACTGCGGCTCATAGGTGTCCACTTGTATGCACCAAACGGCACAGACTAAAAATCCAAGATTGCAGGCCAGTTTCTTAAAGCCTTGGTCCTGCTGCCGCGCAGTTTATAAGATGACGCACACTATAGCTGAACGTGGAAAGCAATTAGTCCAACGAAGCACACTGACACAGTACTAAGAATATCCATGTGCAGGCCCTAAATGCCAGACCAGCCCCAGGGTAAAACCCAATCCCGTATAAAAGGGGAGGTGAGGGCGTTTGGAGCAGGTAGGCAATTCAGGAAGGAGGCTGTGGAACGAGTTCTACAAAATATACTGGAAAGAGCAGCAGTGTTTTGTGATAAGAGGAAGAGAAGAGACAACTGGAGGTGGTAAGAGAAAATGAAAGGAGCTGGTGGTCCCAAGACAACAGGAGGTGGTAGAAGGAACAGACTGTGATAGTCATAAAACATCAGGAAGTGGATGGACTCGTTACAAGGAGGTGGTTGGCGGGCATCATCAGGAGGTTATTGAAGAAAGATATCACAAGGTGCTAAGAGGGAACTATCCGTAGATTATTGGAGAAGGATATCGGGAGATAGTATGAGGAAGTCACTGTGCTGTAGCAGAAGCAAGGCATCGGGTGGAGGTTGAGAGCCAAGAGAGAACACCCAATGCTTGAATGGTGATGGCTTCTAGGAGCAGAATGGAACAGGTGGGCATGCCTTTCCTGGACAAGGAGTAGGGGGTGAAACACTGTTCCGAAGGGGTCATGCCCATGGTGAGAGGAGGAACCAGCATGTGCCATGGTGGTTCGGGACCAGAATAGGTGTAGAGCGGTGCTGCAGAGGGTAGAAATCGAGATACAAAGGAGGCAATATGTCCCTCTTAAGTACTTACGCAGATAAGTTCCCCTTTTTATTTTTTTTTGGGAACTGGTAATTGTTTTTGGAAATCCTATTCGAAAGACTATTTGGGAGGGATGGTTGAGCCCAACTCAAGGTGACCTTGGGAGTAGGGAAATTAGGTGAAGTTCTCTACAGCTTCTGCAATTGGTAGGGTTTGTTTCACATAGATCATTGCAAAGAAAGAATAACCTGCCTTTGACCCTTACAACTTTCTTGGTTTGTCTGTTGATCAATATACATGCTATGACAGCTGCAACAGCAATGTGTTTGTCACACTCTGACCTTACATTTCCCATATATGCTTAGCATTTACAAAAGACTTGTAGTGATGGGTCCTCAGCATCCTCACACTGCTCTATATGTTGTGGAGCAGAGGGGATATATGTTGTCTTTTCCATTTAAACATCACAAGTCTGGATTCTCTAGCAACTACTTGCTCTGGGTGATATTTGGGCTATTTTGGCTTTTTCCAGGGCTGTATATGGGAAGTGGTGGAGTATTTAACGCCCAATGTTTTTAAGATGGAGTACAAATATGTATTTAGGGGTGAAAAGGAAATTCTATGAGGGGGGTGTGGGGTATGTTTTAGACATGTCAAATATAGTTTGTCTCTAAACAGAAGTCTTTGTATCTAGTTGTGTTACACATTTATACTGCACCCATCAATGCTGTAATGATTTTATGGTGCCTGGCCTTGTCTTGGTATCAGCGTATTGTGACATTGCCAGGATGTGTCCATACTATAGTCTCTGTTGTAGGGAATAGTGGATAAGGATAGGAAGACATAGAAGTAAACATAGAAACAGAACTAGAGGCAGCTAGTTATGACACACAAGCTGTTTAATAGGAGGGGGGCAGAAAGGGGAATGTTTGTGGTAGTATGGATGCATGTATTTCATAAAAAATGTAAAAGTGCAGTTAAGTGTTACCTTTCAAGATCCTCTTTATTTCAGGAAGGGGCGATTCATTTGTGCTGTGATTTGCCAGGGCTAAGCCCCGGTGGTTATTTTCAAACACCTGCACTTGATGGCTCTGTTCAGTTGTGATTTTTGTTACAGGGTCATAGGTATGACCAAGTCAGTGGATGCCAAAGTGCCCTCTCAACCTGGTCTATGCAGCCTACTAAACCCACCCCAGAGGTGGGGTGGAGAAGTTGAAGCAGACCCCTGCATGTGCCTGGTGCTCTTTCTCGGATCGTATGCCTGGCTGCCTCTGTCTTGCCCCTCTTTCCCTCCCTTTTTCTTCCTCCCTCTAGACCCCTCTCTGCTGGGAGACAGCAACATCCAGAGGAGAACTGGGACTACAAGTGCCACAATTCGCACAATCGAATAGACTCAGCCTGGTACAGGAGGAACAGACTAGTTGTCCAAATGGGAATGTGATAGACTTCCCCATTGAGGGACACCAAGCGCCCTATACAAACTGCCCAGGTACAAAATCTTTATGGACAATGACTTACTTGATCCAGGAGGGGACCAGAGAGTCAACTATGCAGGAGTTATGAAATGGACTAAAAAGGGGGCCTGGCTGTGGACCTTTATGAAGACTTCCTGGGGACATTCCAGCCTACAAGTAGAAGAGTGGGGATTTTAGAGTAGCTTAGTTTGTGTTTGGCCCATGGTAGCAGCTGACACTAGGAGGCAATTGGAGCAGAGAGAACCTTCTAGGCAGGATTGCTAGCTATGAATAGCCAGTAGAGTCAGTCTGCCATGAGTGTTGGATGAGGTTTTAGGAAGATCATGAGACCAGCAAGGAATGCGTTTCAGGTGGAGGAGCACATGGAGAAGACTTGCAACGTGTTTGGAAAAAAATGGAGATAAGGGGTTGGTGTTGGAGTGGTACTTATTATTTACTGTACACTTGTTGTGAGTGAAGGAGACTGTGTTTGAAGATAATTTTGGAGGGAGAGCAGGAGGGTGTTGATGGTAGGAGGGAGCAAGAGAGACAGGTCAGGCGAGAGGAAGGGAGGTTATAGTAGAGTTGAAAGACGAGTAGGAAGGATGAGAGTCGCAGGAGAGTGAAAGCAGCGGTAGTGTGGGGGTGGTGTGGCATCACAAGGGAAGAGGATAAGATTAGGAGGGAGCTGGAGTGTACAGACAGGAGGTAGGAACAGTCAATCTGCACTGCAAAAAGGCATTTTGGTGAGATCTGGCTATGGAGGTGGGATCCCCCTCAAAGGACAAGGAAAATAGTGCAGGGATCACTAGGGGCAACAGGACAGTCGACAGGCACCACCACCACAGTGCTATGCCCAGGAAAGTTTACTGCCAATGAATGCTTGCAATGAGTGCCTGTGTCCCACCATCTAGATGAGGTATTTGCAGTCCATCTGTTCAGTAATGACTGTATCCACATTTGTCAATCCCAGGACTACAGGAGGAAAGCACCTTGGCTCTATTGCATGTGGCTAGATAGTCCTACATTTCCACTGATGGAGTCGGTGAAAAAGGACAACGTGGATTATGTGTTTAAAGAAGCAGTTAAACAATGTGTGTCATTTCAAGACACAACTAGCATGTTATGTTAATTGGTATTC
This sequence comes from Ambystoma mexicanum, assembly GCF_040938575.1. NCBI lineage: Eukaryota > Metazoa > Chordata > Amphibia > Caudata > Ambystomatidae > Ambystoma > Ambystoma mexicanum. The sequence goes on along the minus strand of NC_090931.1, from coordinate 857,867,701 downwards.
ATAAAGCTCAAACCTGCCGGGGTAGTACACCCACATCCCAAATCCGCAGGTGGCAACTGCAACCCCATTTATGTTGGCACTGTGGGCAACAGTGGATTGGTGTTGGTAGCGAGTGTCAAACTGTTGTGACAGAGGCATGCATTAAAATGTGTGCCTGGCGCTTACTTGATTTTTGTTCACATTAACAACTGTCGGGCAGTAATAAAACTGGTGCCTTTTCGTTTGCCACTGCTCTCCTAGTACCACTGTTAAAACCTTGTGCTGGAGCTCTGTGGATGGAAGCAGGGACCAGGCTCCCATCTGTCTGTTTTCTAATGTATGTTGATAATAGTTTAACACCTGTACTTTGTTGGGAATATTTGCATATGTTAGGGAGTAAAAGTGCCTGCTACACTTATTTATTTTTTTTTTTTTGTTAGGGCTAACTGGAATTGTGTGACCAAGGAATTTATCAGTATTATCTAGTGAAATGTGCTGGTACAGTGTGTAATGCCTATTAGGATCGTCAAACTGGGTGTTTTCAGGAAATGCTATGCTGGGTTTTTGCTTGCAGTGTCAAGTTTGGACTGAGAATGTCAATCTTGCCGGGAATGTCAAACTGAGAACTTGCATGGATTTCCTTGCATGCCATGACCTAACATAACTTGTTGTAACCTTGTGTCATGATGTATTATGTCCCATGTAAAGACAAAACAAACTCTCTAGTCTCAGTTGACCAATTTTGCTGTGTGTTCACAAATTCATCACATACATTGCATTTCTTAAATGTCTTTTTACACTTTCATACTGCGCTTTAATTCTATTTTGCATGTACTATGGCACCCTACCTGAAACATCAGTCTCTTTCTGACCAAACTATATCATTCGTCACATGTAAACATTTGCAGGATTTGAAATACAGCCAGTAAGAACTTTGAATATGCAAACATTTCAACATATAGACTTATCCAAGCATGTGCTGTTTCATAGACCATGATAAGCTCCCCAATATGTGTCAATCCTACTTTATAACCATGCATTCCTCAGGAGATGTTTATTTGCCAGGGAGATCAACTTTAGCCTGTGTAAGAAACAGAAATAAAGCCAACGAGATTATATTTTCAGCAAAGCTTTAAATGTGTCCTGACACAGTATTGGTTTTTGTTATCGTGGGACCTGTGGGTGAAAGGGTATTGATTTTGTATATATGTTGAATGAATTTAGGAAGGTCCGGATACCTCTACACAACAGAATTATACATTTGCAGATTGTCAGTTGTGTGGGGTGTATTAGTGTTTTTTTTTAAGTTTCTCTGAATCAGTGTCATGCCGCTTGAGAAGACTGCTCTATAGGGTTCTATGTGGACTATGTGACTTGAACATATATAGACGTAAAATACATTATTTGCCAGATGCAAAGTACACCAGTTAGAAAACAGTAATGTACATTGTTTAGCGTGTTATGGTGCATGCATATACATTGCAGTTGCTTCTGAGCTGGTAATAACTATTCTCAGGCATTGGAGCTTTCATAGGTTCACTTGCTATTGAACATTCCCTGTCATCGGTGCTCTATTAGACTTGTTTTTGGGTCATTTACTCTTTATCAATAGGCAATGCCTCCCTTAGCCCCACGCCTACAGGCCATCTTCAGATTCTTTACTGCACGTTGCAGGTCCTCTCCAAGGGTCTCACTTTATTTGATGTTTTCTTTGAGAATCTTCAACATACAGCTTCAACATCTTTTACAAAGTACAGATAAGTACTTTCCTATTGTGCGGTTTAGGTGCTTGTACACTTAGTAGGATCTCCCCTATGGGTGAGCACACGTTGACTGTGTTCATTCAGGTTAGAGTCCATTGGCGTGTGCCTTCCTCTCCATGACTGATGCAAAACACAGAAGGAACATCTTTAAACCCTGATCTACTTGCAAATTGAAAGACATCTGTGAGGAATGTCTTTACTACCACCAGATTTGGGATTCTTGCTCCATTTGTCAGCCTTTTTCCACTAAGACTTTAAAAGATAGGCACAGAAGTCTGTGGTTGCCTGGCTTGATGAAGAAAGTGTGGCCCGGACTCTGCTTCAGTTAGAAGCTGTGGTTCACTTCATCCCCCCGGCCCCTGAGAAAAAGCCACCACTTCTAAAAGACTCAGATTCACAGGTACTATAACTCAGTGGCAACATGCTCGGCTCATCTTGGAAGCAAGATGACGCAGAGCAACAAAGGTTTGTATCCCGGGTCCGTGCTTAGAAACCTTTTCGGTATTACGCGTGTTATAAAAAAAAAAACAATTACAATGATAAGCTTCTACTAGGAAGCTTCCAGAGGAAAAAGGGGAGAAGAGGGATGATTCTACCCGTGCTCCTAAGGATTCAGATAAACCCACCATCCCTGAAAAACTTGCCTCCTTGAACAAATCATCTACTTCGTTGACAAAGGGCTTGTCTACGAATTCCTCAATGACCTGTTATACACTAAATCCTCAACAATGGCCCCATTCATGAGCCAGACAGCTCCTCACTTGTCAACAATCCACAAACAGTTTGACAGATTCAGCAGCCTTGCCCATGTCTACAACACCAAGACATTTGTAGCCTACCCACTCCACAACCTTATCCAAATCTTCAGTGACAGCACCGTCAAATAACTAGTCCATGGCCTTCCTGTCTGCCATTACTTGGTCAACAACCTTGTCTACGCACCAATCATTGAGGGGACAGCTGACAGACAATTCGCTGTTCAGGCCACCTACAAGACTAAAAAAAACTGTTTTGCGCTCAAGCCACATGCTCTGTCAGGGCCTTCCAATGTTCTCCGGAGGACATCCTGCTGCACATTGTAGACCAAGGCTTTGAAGGCCTGGAAGGTGTTTTTTCTGAGAAAGAGGAGTAGTTATCCAGGTTTCATCCATCACAGAATAGATTGCATATATCATGTAAAAACATATGCAGCCTCTTTAAATGTTGCTTTTGATTAACATGCAAATAAGAGAATGTTGTTGAGAAGACTGCGTCACAAGTATTCTGAACCCACACGTGACACGCAAATTCATGACCAGGTTACCTAATACATTTCTAAATCCGGCCAACCCGCAAGGACCGATTCGCTAAGATTCTATGTGCCTTGAAAAGGACCTATATGGTCAAAACATGTGTTGGCACCAATAGTTTCTCAATCAAGATTATAAAAAAGATTCTCTTGTATATTTGTACTTTAATATTTGCATTGTTTCTTAGGCCTGAATTTTTTATCACCTGATGTCAGCGCATGCATATGGAACCCCATTGATATTATTCTAACATGCAAATAAAGTTCTTCTTTGCGGTCTTCCTCTGCAATGACACATAATATGCAGAATGCATGGATCTTTACTTGACACTTTGATGGAGAGACGACTGCCTAATATTTTCCATGCTTGTTTAGTATTGCAAGTATTGTAGGTGGAAGAATGTATCTTTTGATTCTAACCCTCGTAGTTTGGTACCGTTGGTGCATAATTTATCTGTCTTACGTTAAAAGGAGGTACTCTTAGTTTCCAATGTAGCAAGTATATTTGAAGATGAAAGGTTGACACTAACTATCCCTGCCTTAAGTCTCCAATCTCTCCATAAATTTGGTGATGTTCACCTATTCATAATGTAGGAAAAATGACTGTTTGGTTCTACAATCAGAACACCAGTTGAACAAAATATGTATCCTTCCAGTTGTGTGATCCTTTAATCTTGGATCCATCCCGCTTCCTGGGAGGATACAAATGAAAGTCTAATCTAACAGAAGAGTGCTCTATTTTTCCCATGTCTTTTGAGAACTTTCAGGCCCTAATGACAAGAAATCTTTCCATCAAGTAAACTTACTAAATTGAAAGTGAAAGCTTAGCGTACCTCCTTTATGCGTGTATATTTTACATTCATAACATACAGGAACATTTTTGCTGTTCCCCCTCCTGTTTGAATCGGTTTGATGATCTACAATCTTACACATTTCCTTTGCTTAAAACCAATCTGTGCTTGTTTTATCAGTAATATATTTGGTCTACGGCCTGCCGACTATGCAGAGACTGAAGAGATGAGGTCTGTCCTACTGCTACCATCAGGAAATAAAGAATCTCATTTATCCTGTCCAAGCCCTGTTGTAAGTACTGGTGCTGTGTGATTTGAAGACATCTTGACTGTCCTATTAATTAGAAAGTTTGATTTACTTAAGTCTCATGCATTCATCACCAACACACGCTGTTTGCTCTTTGCAATCTTACAAGTTCACAAAAACATTGTTCTGATGAATGATTGTTTACCAGTTATTTGTAAATTAATTTGAATGGCATACATTGTGTGGCAAGACGTGTTCTGCCCCATTTGGGCTTCCTCAAGACTATGTTAGCTATAATAGATAAGAAGCCACCTGTGAAATCTTAATAGATTGAGTTGTAAATAATGTTTATATAACAGATCATAGTTTTAGCCTTGAGGAAACTCAGATGGGGCGAAGAATTCAAGTAAGCAAATCTGCTGTAAATATATACTTTTTTTTTTTATTAAATGTTATGTTTGACTTGTCAAACTTTTCTTTTTTTTTTTTTTTTTTTTTTTTTTTTCCCCGTTTCCTTGTGCTCTTCATGCTAATACATCATTATTCTGTTTGTTCTTTTACAGTTCTTTGTCGATTTCGATCCAGAATTTGATCACTGTGATGATCAACCAATGGTTGTTTCCTTGGAGCAGTTTTGCCCATCGCTCCTCTGTCGTCATTTGTTGCTCTGAGATTTTGAAGAAGTCTCTAAATATATCACGTTTATTTTTTAGCTCTGGGCACACCATGATTAGATGGAATAGGGTTTCTTGCTCCACTGGGTCTTTACAATAGCGACAGATTGCCGAGATGCTACGTGTTCTATCTATCAATGACAAGTATTCACGCGTCGGTAGGATATTCAGACGAAATCGTAAAAATAAGTCGCGAATTTTCACACTGGGAAATTGAAGTAAGTACGCAGGCATCTCATTGATAGCTCTTACTTCCATAGCGGTGTTTAGATGTCTTTTAAATTTCTTCTGATCTTCTGTTGTTCTTATCCAGTCATTTTCTTGTACTTTCCGTTTGGCATATTGAGGTCTGTTTCTCAGCATTTCTTCAGTAATGCCTTCGTCTTGCATATTTCGTTTGATCTCGCTTATCCACTTTGTTAACGCTGTAATTTGGAATGCATCTTTTTTATCTTTGAAAATTTCCAGTGATGGGATGTTTTCTTGGGAAATGATTTTTCTATATAGGTCCATTTGTTTCCAAAGTACAATGGATTGGATAGATTGGAGGGCAAGTTCATATCGAATTCTAGAGATTGGTAAAGATTTCGGCAGAGCAAGGGTTTTCCTCCAGAATATAGCTTCATATCTTGGCCATTTCAATAGGTGTTGATTTATCAACGATTCGCTCGCATAAGTCAGGATTGGAATGACTTTTTGCTTATACAATAGAGTTGTAGGTTTTACTGTATATGCACCATATTTGCAGTGAAAGAATCGGCCTTGTCTTGACAACGATATTGCCTTTTCTTCGATATTTTCTTGCCATTCTTTTTCGTTCTTCGATGGATTTATTATTACACCTAAATATTTTATGGATTTGGTTGCTAGAATGTTTTTGTGTTCTAGGTAGAGATTTGGAGTCCTTTGCTTCTTAGAGTTTTCAGTTATGAGTTTCATCATTTTGGTTTTTTCTGTGTTGATTTGTAGATCATTTTCCTTCATGAATGTTTGCGTTTTGTTCAGTGTTGTTTGTAGACCTTTCACCGTTTTGTCCAAAATAATAATATCATCGGCAAATATTAAAGTTTGGATAGGTTCACTATTTATCTTCGGTGGATTTGCCGTAGTGTGTTGAATATTTCGTTCAAACTCATGGGTGTAGAGATTGTAGAGGCAAGCAGCTAGTGGACATCCTTGCTTGAGCCCATTCCATGTGAGTATTGGTGCTGTTGCCTTTCCGTCATTTGAGAGGCGAACTCTGATTGACGTATTCGAGTATAGTTGTTGTATTGGTTTCAGAATGGCCGGTGGGCAACCCCATGCAGCCAATTTGAACCATAGAAGTTGTCGGTTGACTAGGTCAAAGGCCATTTTTAAATCTATAAAGATTGCATATACCTGCTGTACTTTTGTAAATGCTTCGTGTTTTATCATGTTCAGCAGCAGAAGATTAACGTTGGTGCTTATTTTTGATACAAAGCCGGTCTGTCTTTTTGCTAGTTTACCATGATGTCTGGCCCAATCAGTTAATTTTTTCTCAAGATAGCCTGCAAATAATTTGCCCAATGGATCTAATAGTGCTATCGGTCTGTAGTTGGTAGGGTTTTTTCTATCTCCTGCCTTGTAGATTGGTATTAAAACGGCTGTCGACCATGTTCGGGGAATCTCATTCGTCTTTTCTATCAGGAGTAAGAGATGTGAGAAGAATTTGGCCCAGTGTTCTGGATTTGCTTTAAGGTTGCTGTTAGCCAGCCCATCAGGTCCTGGGGCCCTAGATGAATTCAGACTCCTCATAGTAGTGGTGATATCTTCTATATCCCATTTTAGGGTCCAGGGTTCAGTGTCTTCTTGTAGACTTGAAGCTGGTTGGAGTATTGGTTTCTTATATAGGTTTTGATAGTGTTTAACCCATATATGTGATTCCACCTCTTGAGTCAGGGTTTGCTTTTTCGATGCGTTGTTCATCAGGGACCACAACTGTCGCGTGTTTTTTCCACTTAACGCTTTCAAGAGTTCTTCTGCATCATGTTGTTTCGTTGTCATTTTGTATGCTTTCATTATGTGGGCAAATTTTTGATTTTCTTTTTTTATTTCAATTGCATTATTTCCTTTTTTTTTCTTTATTTGTCGGAGTTGTTTGTAGTGTTTCTTTTTTTCTAAAAAGATTTGAAGATTGAAATAATGAGTATGCAACTGTTTGACTCTTTGTTGATTTCTTGCTGTGGATTGTTGATATTTCTGTAAGATCCAGCCATAGTTTAGTTTATCTTGGTCTTTCATCGCTGTGTCTTTAAATAGATTAGTTAAATCTCTAGCTTGATGATCTTTAATTCTAAGGCGATTCAACCCGTTAGTTATTTCAAGTTCAGGAAGATTCAAACAATGCTCGCATGAAGGTTCGGCCGGCCAGGAGATGAAGATTTGACGATGGTCGCTATTTGGGTTTGACACATTCGCAATGCGATTTGTGATTTCCCGAATACCTTCTGTTGTGAAGATATAGTCAATTATTGTGTTGGAGTTTTCTCTTGACCAGGTCGGCAACGGGATGCCTTTTTCGTTGGTGGGTTGCACGCTTAGGCAAATGTTGCGTAACGTCATTTCCTTGATCCATTTTCTCGCTCTCGATGACATTTCGTTAGGTGCCAATTTCTTTCCTTCTTTATCGAAGAGGTGGAAATTGAAATCTCCTGCCAGAATGATTTCGTTTGTGCTATTACTGATATTCAGTCCATCGATTTCCTCACATATAGAGTCGATGAATTTGTTGTCAGACATAGCTGTAGGGTTCCAGTAGATGTTAAAAATCGATAAACGCGTGTATTTTGGAGGATAAGATGTATTGGATTTCTGTATTGACGGAATGTTGATGGTTAGGAATTGTGCCCATGGGTGGATTATTTTACTTTGCAAATATATACTAGTTAATTAATTGACACTGACATGTAAATTGGTGTTATTATGTAAAGTCCTGAACAACCCATATAACCAACTCCAAATGTCAGAGTGAATTTCTTTCAATAACAAATTTTATTGTGTTTTGTTCATACATTCAGAACATTCAATATCCAAACAAACAAAAGAAGTATAACTGTGCATATATATGACAGAGCATTGCGTATGATTACTGTATGTGTGCATATATACATCTACAAAGGAGAATTATACGCATGCAAGACTAGCTGCATTATGATCTTTACTACACAACCGGGGTGTTAACAGATCGTTGTGTCCTGGCGTGGTGGCGAGGATACGTGTTGAAGTTCAATTGCCAGATCCCTGCGTGCTCATAGTATTTGTTCCCATTTTCCCCATATTTTGTCTGCTTTACCTGGGCAACCACATGCTTGGTATATTCAGCGTTCCATTAGGATGATGGCATCTACGTCCGTAGTCCATTGGTCATAGCTTGGGGTTATTTCTGATCCCCACAATTGTGCAATGTTTCTTTTGGCAATCCCTGTGGACGTTGAGAGCAGCAGCTTTTCGAAGCGGGACAGTTCTCCTTCTCCTTCCTTCCCAGAAGGAGGAGTTTGGGGTCGGTTGATATCGGGCAGCCTATGACCCTCGAGAGGCTTTTACTACACTGTCGCCAAAAGTGCTGTATTTGTGTGCATTGCCATAGGATATGGTAGAAGGTACCTTTTTCCTGTTTACAGCGTAGGCATTTGGGGTCAGTTGCTTTCCCCCAATTGTACAGTGTTAATCGCGGGTAGTATATCCTGTGGAGGATCTTCAGTTGAATAAGTCTGATTCTGGCTGAAATTGCAATGTCTCTGGGGTGCATCAAGGCCGAAATCCATTCTTCGGGGAGTATTGGGCCAACATCTCCTTCCCATTTCAGCTTCAGGCCTGATAGTTCTGGCGTGGCAAATGCGGAAATGGCATTGTACATGGTGGATGTGACTTTGTTTTCTACACTGTCTACGACTATGTTTCTTTCTATCGGTGTGCATTCCGGCATGTCCGTCATTTGGTCCCTTTGCGCTGAGAGCGCATGATGTAGTTGTTCGTAGTGATGGCATTCGGTGGCTGGGAGGCCATATTGAACAGAGATCTCGGCAAATGGAATGAGCCAATTATTCACATAGATTTGTTGTAAGGTTTGTATATCGGCTGCTGACCAGCCAGGCCATTTGGGGAGTTTGCTGAGGCTTGTGAGATGGGCGTTATTCCAGATGGGCTGGACTGTTGTGATTCTATTATCCCAGCCAATATATTTGTGTGCCTCTTTCCATATTTGTGCTGTCTGCGCCACCATCGAGCGCTCGGGAGGGCGACACTGTTTCCCATAAAGGCTTTCGAGCAGGGACATGCCGTGCTGTGCAGCTATTTCCGCCTGTATATGCGGTAGTTTTGGATTGCCATAAAGAATATCATTGACTGTCGCCATTTGGGTCGCCCAGTAGTAGACTTGGATTTTGGGGAGACCTATTCCCCCTTCCCAGATTGAAAGTTGGCGTGTTTTGAGAGCTATCCTCGGGTGTTTCCCTCCCCACAACAGTTTACGTGGTGTTTTATCTATTTTACAGAATTCTTCCGTGGGGATGTGAAGAGGGGCATTTTGAAGGATGTACAAGAATCTGGGTAGGGCCAACATCTTGAAGAGCTCTGCTCTACCTAGTAGTGTCAATGGTAATGCTTCCCAGTGGACCACATCTTGTTCAAATTTCTTAACTAGTGGGTATAGGTTTTGGGGTATGTAAGTGTCAAGTGTATTGGTGATAGTGATGCCTAGATACCGGAACTGTGTGAGTTCAATTTGATAAGGGGAGCCTTGTGGTGGTATACAGTCTATGCCCTTCACTGGGAAGAGCACAGACTTGGGCCAGTTCACCCTGAGGCTGCTAAAGGCTCTGTAATGTATTAGGATTTCAGTGACTACGGGGCCTGAGTTTGCCGGGTCACCCAAGTATATCAGGAGGTCGTCGCATATAGGGATATTCTATCTTCCCATTCCGAGTTCCAGTGAAAACCTGTCCATGTGTCTGTATCCGGCAGAATGACTGCCAATGGCTCGATTATAAGGGCAAACAGCATTGCCGAGAAAGGGCATCCTTGCCTGGTGCCCTTCCCCAACTGAAAGACACTCGAGAGCCATCCGTTCACTCTCACCTCCAAATGTCAGAGTTAATAACGTGACACATCCTTATAGCAATGACCACCTGCATTTACTAGTGACAGTTTAACTTTACTGCTTATCAATTTGTATTTCTTGACGATTTCTAAAGGTGGCGAAGAACTTTGTTATGAAGTTGTGGACTTTGTGTTCTTGTGTTCAAAGGAGATCGTTTTACTGGGACCTGTAATGCAGACTACCACAGTATTGCAGACATACATAGCTAAAGGCAATTGTCAGAAGGACTAAATTGCAAAATCGCAATGTCTATAAGCCACTCGTGGGTTAACCTGGACTCCTTGAGTTATCTAGTTGTCCAGAGGACCACAAGGTATTTCACATGAAATGGGCGCCCATTGAAAAGGATAAAAACAGGCTGCATATAATCTTCTCAGAGCTAATGAAATTTGCCTCCATATAATCTTATCATTAGAGTTTATAAAAGTCCCCTCCTTTTCTTTGGGGATCTTACAAACATGCCATGAAAATTGTAATGTACCAGAGTGCCAAATGTATGCTGATTATAAAATCAATTATATTTCTTTAATTTCACTCCTTGAAATAAAAGATCCCCCATGCTGTTTTTTGAGAAAGAATGCAGACTCAATCTGTTGAATAATCTATTAATCTGTTGTCCAGGCCCACCAAAACATTGTACACATGTGGTTTAGCTTCTGGGCGGTGAGCACATTGTTCTTATGCTTCTGCAATGTAATATGGCATTTGTATAGCATATTGCCATTGGTATGGCCTCAAAGCGCAGTGGGTGAACGCCCTTGGAAGACCCAAATGAGGAATTTAGAATTCAGGTGTGCATTTCAGCCAGTACGAAGGTAGGTAGGGCTGGCTAAGCCCCTGCTAGCGACCCAAGTAGAACTGGCTTGTGGTTTAGTGGTGTGAAAGCTGTCGGGAGAGTATGCGAGTAAAGGAGACTGATGTGTCCAGCTAGACCAAATTATTATCATGGGACTTAGTTGCATTCTAGTTGCAGAGGTGATGTGCGATGTGAGATTGAGTAACGGGTGATTGCAGATGTTTGCGGATGGCCGTGCCTTGGGAAGGTGTTGTAAACTTCCATGAAGATGGAGTGCGATACGTGACCGTGAGTCATGGCTGATTACTTATTTCGTTGACAGGGTGCCAGTCCTGTCATACAGGTCTACAGGAATCCTTTGTGTGTGTGTGAGCGCTCAGCACTTTCTTGGAGTATCCTCAAGTGACTCTTCGATGCCTCCTCCTGCCCGTCTCCTCGAAAGCCACTTTGCGTAATTGTTTTCTGAGGTTTTGTCCTATTGGTTATTGGAGTGGGCTGAAGTTACTTTTGCTACTGTATCTGAACTGTTCTTTTTCATTCCATGCATATTGCCTGTTGTAAATCTATTATGGATTTTGTGGCAGTGGTGTTGGCCATGTGCACAGGTTGCATACCTGTTTACAACCCGTTCTGGTGACCTGTGCTTGTTTTAATCATTGCAATGATTCCTAGCATTTACGATCAACTTGAACGGGGGTGTAGGCCTCTGGCACTTTGCTTAAGTGGCTTAGAAGAATCCTGTTTTAAACAGGGTTCGAAATTGAGAGAAGCTGGGAACTATTTAGCTTCTGCTTCTAGCCTAGTAGAGCCTGGTTAGCTTGAAACCAAGAGCAGCCAGGAGCTACATTTGGCTGCTAGAGGCAACTGGTGCCAACTGGTGCCTTCCGAACATGTAAAGGTGATATTAGTATTTGACCATGTTAATAAAGAAGAATTAGAACACATCTAATATACATTAAACCACAATGGTTCATACAAAATTGACATCAAGTTAAAGGAGCATCTCTGGTAGCTCCCGATTTCCCTGCGGTAGCTCCTGCCTACAGGGTGATGCCGACACCCAGGAGCTGGTTTTAGCTCCAGCAAATTGAATCTCAATTTCAAACCCTTCCCTATTTAGAGCTACAATACTGGGGGGGTCAGGGTCATGCAGGGAGGCCAGGAGTGATGGTATGTGATAAAGAAGAGTGAAGTGAATCCTATGTGAAGACTGCAGGCGAGCATTATGCATCGCTTTCTTTAATCTTGCTTGTGTATCAGCAACTTGTGGTTGCATTTTCTGTTACAAATGTGCTCCTATAAAGCCAGAGAAAATGTGGTAGTCTTGAAATTTTAACACATGATGGCCTGAAGTTATAATAGCCTGTACATGGGTTAGCATTACCCTTGGGGGTCGGGGGGATATGGCTGGGGGGGGCATACATCTCTTGCAGACATATGCAGGCTGACAATGATGCGCTAGTCGTGGTGTTGGTGCAGATGTTGACATGCCATGCTTTCTCCACTTGATACTCGTATGTTGGGAAATGGGTCAAGTGGCCTGCCTTCACTGCAGAAGGCTTAATGCTATGCTAACTTTGCTACAGCTCAGGTAGGCCCATGATGGGATTACACTTATTATAATATGCATCAATCATGCCTTTCCAGGTATTTAAATGCATTATGGGGGCTAATGGTTCAAGTGTGTGAAATGATTCACATGCACGTGTAATGTGTTGGCTTTAGTTATTTCAATAGTTCTTTTAAATCCTCCTCATATAATTTGCAATTCTTTTCTGTTCATTTAAGTTTGCCCAATATTCTTTTGTGCATTTTCAACGTATTACCAATTTTGTATAAAAAACACAATATTAAACATGCAGGTATGATCATAACATGTATGATCTCATAACATGTATGATATGTGTCAGATTTGTTTAGAACAAGGGCTAGATATTATATCCGCCAGACTACTCTGCTTTAACCACAAGGCAATTATATCTTTCTCTTTGTTAGAAATTAGGTTTCTTTACCTAATGTAAGGGTTTTCTGAAAACGAGTATTTCACCAGCTTGTAAACAAATGCTTGTTTGAGAAGAGAACCCTACACATTTCCAGTGCTAAATTCCTAATAGACAGCAGAACGATTGACTTTTGTTATGAAAACTAAACAAAGTAGGAGAATAAACAAGAGTGACCTGAGAGTACCACAAAACATGTTTAACAATAAAGGGAAAGCCTACTCCATTTGGAAGACACACTAGCAGTGATTTACCTAGCAAGGAGAAACATACCAGAATATGTATTTCGAGGGGATTGGGTCCTCCGACGTATTCCAGATCTATGACAGTGATCACCACAGCTGTGCTGCTTCGGAAAATCTTCCGCGTCGATGATGTCGATACGCCGCCCTCGAGGACCTCCTCCGACGGCCGACGTCACTGGATGTTATAAGTAGGACGCACGACGCCCGTAGCCTCAGTTCCGTTTTTTCCGCGAACGTGTTCGCTTCGGGAATCTCGGCGCGCCGACTCTTTGGAGTTTCTGTTGCTTTCTCGGTTCTTCGAACCTGTTTGTGAAATATTTCTTTGTCAAGATGTCTACCTCGTCTTCCACACCACGTCCAGGCTTTAAGAAGTGCAGGGACTGTGGGTCCAGGATGTCGGTCACAGACTCGCACAACGCCTGCCTCTGGTGCCCCGGGGAGGCCCATGACACGGATGACTGTCGACTGCCAGTCGCTCACGTCGAAAGCCTTGCGGGAACGCAAGAAGAAGTTATTGGTAGGTAAGGTGTCCAAGCCCCGGAAGTCGAGGTCTCCGGGGCTTTTAACGGACGACTCGAGGGGCGACGTCGTCGTCTGAAGTCCAGTGGGTCTCTGTCCCGGAGTCGGTCTCGCCACTCCTCTGCCTCTTCGAGGGACTCCCGGAAGCGCCGTCATCGGTCGCCTTCCCTGTCCTCATCCGAGGACTCTGCCCGTCGGCGGGTCGCTTACCCCACCAAGCATGCGACACCGGAGGTATGGGCTTCCTTCGGGAAGAAAATGTTGGCGATTCTCGAATCGCAGGGCACTGGTCCGTCTGTGCCTCCGAGTGGGGTCGGTCGTGATCAGCCTGTGGCGCCAAGGTCATCGATGGACTCTCTCAGGGCTCCGCCTCCAAAGAAGTTTGTCGACTCCTTCGGCGCCCAGGATGTCGAGGGACACGCTCGGGGCTCTGCCTTCGAGGCCTTTGTCAACGCTGTCGATGCTGTTGACGCGATTCTCTCGGCACCGATTCACTCGATGCCTTTCGGTGCTGTGTCGACGGGGGTACCCTATGGAACTACCTAGAAAGGCTCTGGCCAAGGTCAAGCATGGCTTTGGTTCCAGTTCTGTGTTTTCTTACCGCCATCTGGAGTTCATTTCAGAGGTGGATGAGGGCTTTGATGATGGCATGGTGCCTGTCACGGTGCCTGACGAGATTCTCTCGGGCCATAGCCAGTTTGAGGACCTGATGCTAGTGGGCTGGACACCTCTCCGGAAGTGGAGTTTTGTAGGCCTGAGCCTGGCACCCATGCCGATTCTTCGTACCAGCGCCTTATGTCACAGGTCAGCGAGTACTTAGGATGGTCTGCTCCCCCAGGGGAGTTTGGTCAGGATGACCTTACGGATGTCCTCGACATTGGTCCACCAACTGACCCGGTACTGCCGTTTCATATGGCTCTACAGAGGAGGGTGGCGGCTGCAGCTTGGACTGCTCCAGAGAGTCTCCCGGCAGTGAGCAAGTCTTTGCCGCGAAAATACCACCCAGCCAGTAGTGACCCCTGCTACTTGCCCAAGCACCCTACTCCGGAGAGTTTGGTGGTGCAAGCGGCTATGGCCCCGGCAAAGCAGGCGTCGTACCCTACCATCCCTCCTGATACAGACGACAAGCAATTTGACTGGGCAAAGAAAGTTTTTTCTGCAGGGGGTATGGCCCTTCAGGCGGCCAACTCCATTTGTGCCTTGTCTCGTTTCACGCACACTCTGTGGAACTGTTTTTCCTTGGCGGCTGAACATATTCCTGAAGGGGATGAACGGGATGGTTTCCTTGCCATGGTTCAGGTTGACAAAGATGCTATGTGTGAGGCCGTTCAGTCGGGTTTGGACATTGCAGATTGCATCAGCCGGTCCATGGCGTTGAGCACCGTGATACGCAGGTTTGCATGGTTGCGGAAGTTGGCGTTTGCTCCTGATGTGCAGGCCCGGCTCCTCAACATGCCCTTTGACGGGCAACATCTTTTTGGCAGCAAGGCTGGTGAGAGCCTTGAGAGGTTGCGGACCTCAAATGCTGCAGCGAAGTCGTTGGGCCCTGCAGTTCGACAACCTCTGCCTTTTCGTCCTAGGGGACAGCAATTCCTTTCGTTATTACTCATCTTTTGGTAAAGCGAGAGGAGCTGCCAGTCAAAGGGGCCACCGTAGGAGTGCCAGAGGTGGAAAACAAGGTACTCGAGGTGCCAAGGCCGCTCGGGCTGTTGCCTCTTTGCCCTCTGGCACCGCCGCAGCCGCTTCAGCTCAGTCATGAGGCCATGTCCCATGTTTCGCGGTTGGGGGAAGGCTGGCGCAGCATCTTGCAGACTGGCGAGCCATTACTTCAGATGTGTGGGCTCTGGAGATCATAACCCACGGCTACTGTCTTCCTATCCGGCAGAGGCCTCAAGGCAATCCACTGGGGATTCTCTCTTTGAAGAGTCCAGATCTGCTCCTTGCGCAGGAAACTCAATCCCTGCTGGAGAAAGGCGCCATAGAACTGGTGCCTGTAGCGGAGAGGAACAAGGGATGGTATTCCCCTTATTTTTTGATTTCCAAGAAAGACGGGGGATTGAGACCCATCATGGACTTGCGCGGTTTGAACAAACTCCTCAGGAAGGACAAGTTTAAGATGGTTACTCTTTCTCAAGTCCTCCAGGCCCTTCAACTTGAGGACTAGTTGGTGTCTCTCGACCTCAAGGACACTTATTTTCATCTGCCGATCCATCCGAAGCACAAGAAGTACCTGAGGTTGGCGACTCGCACTTTCAGTTTCGGGTCCTGCCGTTCGAATTGGACTCCGCCCTGAGGGTCTTCACCAAGCTCATGGTAGTGGTGGCAGCGCACCTCAGGAAAGTGGGGGGATTCACGTCTACCCCTACCTGGACGATTGGTTGATCAGGGCGCACTCTTCCGAGCAAGTCCTGGATCATATGTCAGTCACCTGCCACTCCCTCCACAAGCTGGGCTTCTCCCTCAACTTGAAGTCCCATTTGACACCAACTCAGAGGCTTCAGTATAACGGAGCAGTGATCGACACGTCCCTGGGGCAGCGTTTTCCTCCCCAGGTGAGGGCTCATCACATTCAGCAGATGGTGCACAAGTTTCACCTTGCTCAGACTCTCCCAGCGTTTGAGTTCTTGAGACTGCTCGGCCTCATGGTATCCTGCATTCTTCTGGTGCCAGAGGCCAGGTTGCGGATGAGATCCTTGCGTTGGGCACTCAAGCTCCAGTGGTCTCAGTCCTCCGGCAGGATGTCGGACCCTGTTCAAGTGCCGTCTTTGGTCGCCCAGGACCTTCTCTGGTGGGCCGACGAAGGCAATCTGATGATGGGGGCTCCATTTTGGCTGCCCTGGCCGGAGGTGACGATCGTGACGGACTCATCCCTCACGGGATGGGTGGCTCATGCCAACGAGTTGAGTCGGCGGTCGATGGTCTCCGTCGGAGTCCAGACTCCATATCAATCTGTTGGAGCTGAGGGCCGTCAGGCTAGCCCTGAAGGCTTTTCTGCCAACTGTGCGAGGAAAGAATGTCCTGATCCTGACGGACAACACGGTGGCCATGCACTACCTCAACAAAAGGGGGGGGCAGGGTCACTTCCTCTGTGCAAGGAGGCGATGCAGCTCTGGTTCTGGGCAATCCAGCAGGAAGTTTCGATCTCGGCAGTTCATCTGGCAGGAGACGAAAACGAGACGGTGGACGCTCTGAGCAGGCAGAGCGCCATCTCTCAGGAGTGGGAGTTGGCTCAGGAGATTCTCCTGGAGATCTTCGCCCTTTGGGGGACCCCTCAAGTGGATCTCTTTGCCTCCAGTGTCAACCAGAAGTGCGAGAGGTTCTGCTTGCGGGAATTTCCTCCAAACTGAGCCTTAGGAGATGCGTTTGTGGTGGAGTGGTCATTCCCACTGCTGTACGCGTTTACTCCAGTCCCTGTCATCCCGCAAGTACTGCGGAGGGTCGGTTCCCGGATGATCCTCATTGCTCCGGCGTGTGCCCGGAGGACGTGGTACCCGGACCTTCTCGACTTGTCCATCTGCCCTCCATGTCGTCTTCCCTACCGAGACGATCTGCTCTCAGGGAAGGGGAGGGTCAGGTTCTCCATCCAGAGATCGGGTCCCTCAACCTTCAAGCTTGGATTATGAAAGGTTGAGGTATAAGGATTGGGACCTCCCTGACGACGTGATGGAGGTGTTGCTTTCGGCCAGAAGGCCCGCAACAAAGTCCCTGTACCGTTGCCGTTGGAGAAAGTTCTTCGACTGGTGCAGGGTTAAGAATGTGGATCCTTTTGCATGTGAAATTCCCCCTGTCACCTTTCCAGGTGCCCGGGTGGGATTTGAACCTTGTTCTCAAGTTTCTGATGGGTGCTCCGTTTGAGCCTTTGCATTCATGCCCTTTGAGACTGTTAACTCTTAAGACTGTATTTTTAGTTGCGGTCACTTCCGCTCGCAGAGCGAGTTATAGGCACTTTCAGTTAAGCCACCCTTCACTGTGTTTCATAAGGACAGGGTTGTCCTTGGAGTTCGTCCTTCTTTTCTTCCGAAGGTGGTGTCGGAATTTCATTTAGGCCAGAAGGTTGTTCTTACGGCATTTTATCCTCCTCCACATCCTGGTAAGGAAAAGGAGAGGCTCCATAGGCTTGATCCTAGAAGAGCGTTCAGCTTTTATATTTCACGCATGTCCCGGGTCAGAGTGGACGATCAGCTCTTTATTGGTTACGCTGGAAAGCGTTTGGGACAGGCTGTGACGAAACGGAATGTCTCGCTGGACTATTTTGGCTATCTGAGTGTTACCGCTTGGCAGGTAACGACCCAACGGTCGGCTTATGGGCCCATTCTACCAGGGGTATGGCTTCCTCTACTACACTGCAGAGGGGTGCACCTATTCGCAACATCTGTGATGCAGCCACCTGGGCTTCAGTACATACTTTTGTACGTCACTATTCCCTCGATTCCATCCGGGGGCAGGATCTGGCCTTTGACAAGGCGGTCCTTTACTCCGCAATTTGATTGGGCATGCTAAATTTCTGTTTTCTAAATTCTTTTCCCACCTCCTTGCATTGGTACTGCTTTGCGAGTCTTTCATAGATATGGAATACGTCGGAGGACCCAATACCCTCGAAGAACAAGTTACTCTCTTACCTGGTAACGTTCTTACGATGGGATTGTCCGACCACGTATTCCATATCGCTCCCTCGCTACCTTCCCCGCTACAGAATTTATGCGATTGCAGCTTACGTTTCCGCAAGGCTTTGTGTGTCAGACTGGCAGAAGACTGGTGGCACACGTTCTGGGAAAAAATACAACTGAGGCTACGGGCATCGTGCGTCCTACTTATAACATCGGCCGTCGGAGGAGGTCCTCGAGGGCGGCGTATCGACCACATCGACCACATCGACGCAGGACGCAGACTCCGAAAATTTTCCGAAGCAGCACAGCTGTGGTGATTACTGTCATAGATATGGAATATGTCGGACCATCACATCGAAAGAACGTTACCAGGTAAGAGTAACTTGTTCTTCTCTGTACATGAAAGTATTCTTCAAATGGACATGTATAGTAAATACATTACATTCCTGCAAGTCTCACATAGGATATAAGGGACCATTGGATTGAATATTTGATTTTAGCAGCACCAAAGCAATAAAGCTCAAATATGTGATAACAAGTTCTTGGACAATGTGAACTTGTATGGAAAATGATATTCTTGTGAAATGGTTACATTATCCACAATGCAAAAATGCTCTTCTCATCCATCGGGAAGCTCTAGGTGAGAGAATATAATTCAATAGGGATACAATATGATAAGACTTTTCTGACATTCTAATTAAAATTCTCCCAATTTTGTTTGTGAAATGTTTAAGATTATCGATATCAAGTGCAGGCTGTAGACTAGACACACTTCTAAGTATAACTTAATCACTGACGCAGGGAAAACGTCCAATTTGTAAGTGTACAGCCCACTACATTAAAATATTATGGTAACATTGGTGCAGGATTTAATCTATTTGCACTCTTGTATATTCTTTAAAATGTATTCAACTGATCTTTCAATTTGATACGTTCGGATATGCACTGATTAGGTAGAGCAGTTCTTTCTATTTCCTGAACCCCCCACTGTGACGAATCCCAGGATGTCATCACTTCTCCCCGAGGTGGCGCGCCTTCCCATGAGGCCAGCGTGTTGAGGATGCTACCCTACATTATGATCTCATGGGGAGGGACTTCCCTTCTGGGAACAGGGATCATCTAGGGTATGACTTGGGACACCACACCACAACCACACATCCTCATTCACCATTCTCCTCTTGTGAGCTCAGTACCTTGTATAAACATGTTCTATTGTAAGACCCAAGACCTTGTCTTTCTGGGAAGTACTGGGATGAAAGTGAACATAATAGACCCAAGTAGATCTAGCACTGAGACGAGTTGGTCCTGCAGAAAGGAAGATCACACCTGGGAACAGAAGGATTTACCCTTTCCACAAGAGTATGCTTGCAACATTGTATATAGGTCACCAAGAGACTCAACCCTTTGTCGAAACCAGCCAAAGGAGGCATCAAGCGCAAGGCATCTCCAGCTTGGGTGATTAAAATCCTCTCTGGGAACGATGCAGAACGCAGGAGCATACCCGCTTCTACTGCTCAGACAAAGGGTAGCTAAGCAGCCCGAGAACAGGAGACACCCGACGACCACAATTACGGCTGACGCGATAGCTGTAAATCAGAGGTGGAGTCCAGCCCCAGAAAGCCCCGTCAAGTTAGAGTCCCAAAGCAAGTTAACAGGTGGTACAGGAAAGCTGGAGTAGGCACAGGGACAGTCTCCAGGCGGGCAGAGGCAGCTCCCACATGGTCTAGTAGCAAGCTGGCGACTGACTGCAGTCTCACCAGGGGTGTGGGGGGATGGTTGCAGAAAGGTGCTAAGGTGGCACGCAAGACCTATAACTGGGGTATGGGAAACCCAAACAAATATAGAAGAAGGATCTGGGACTTGCAGAGAGACAAGTCCTCTTCCTTGTGGTAGTACTTGGCAGGAGAGTGAACGAAGTCTGCCAAATCATCCATCAGAGCAGAGAAATACAGGTCTGGGACCCGGACCCAAATAAAGAGAAGTACAAGTCATCTTTCTTGTGCCAGTACTTGGCAGGAGAGTGAACAGTCCGCAAATTTAAAGGAAAGAGAAATATGGGTCTTGGACCAGCGAAAAAAAAAGAGAAAGATAAGTCCTCTTCCTCGTGGCTATACATGGCACGCCAGGAGACAGTGGGCTTTACTGGGCAAACATGGGGCAAGGATCATAATTGTACATGAACTGTTTAGAAAGAAGGAAAACAATGAAACGAGGATCATCAGGGGAAGGAAGTCATTCCCTATTAGTAGTGCTACAACCACAGGGAAAAGCCAAGAAGCCTGGGTTAGGGAGTCATTCCCCCAGTTTTGGAGAAAAGCCAGAGTCAAGAGAAGGGAGTCATTCAATTGACAATTAAGAGAACCGAGTACGGAACCTTGACGCCAGGGGAAGGGGGTCGATCCCCAGGGTAAAACCAGTACTGTGTTAACAAGTGATCCAGGGGAAAGGTTACATTCCACCCTGGGGTGAAGAAACAGTGAAGAAGAAGCATGTTTAAAAGTCTTAGCTGATCCTTGTGATTCCCTACAAGGATAAGTGGACCCATAATTACACTAGTGGATGGACAGGAGGAATACTGCAGGTGGATTTCATCTGTTTTCCCTGTATTATGTATCCATTGTTTGTAGGTAAATTGGCCTTGGAAGACCTGTGCATTAGATGTTTTTTTCAGCCCTTTCCATTTAATGGTTTATAGTGGTTACGATAACATCTGTCTGCTGGCTGTCCCATCCTGACAACACTACTCTGAACATATATTTTTATGTTTTCTGTGCACTTTGTTCGGCGGATGATATGCTTTGTTGATTCTTTGTAGGCTTTAAATTCCTAGAAGTGAATAAGAGAAGAATAGGATGCTGGGAGTATATTCAAGTAGATTATGGCTAATATTCGGGAATGTTTGTTTGACTATACTATGTTTAATGATCACTTATCTCTCAAAGGGAATAAATATACATGAATGCTGACTAAGAACAAACTAATGTTCTATTTATGAATTTAAAGAGAAACTATATAGAAAGGGGGGTATGCATAATGCTAGGTGTGTTAGTGATAAAGCTGTTTATGATGACCTCTAATGTTACTCATTTACACAATGGAAATAAGAATTGATTTCTATGTATTTTCTCATGATAATCCCATGACAATATTGCTGTGCAATATGTACCCTGCCTGATTTTAAGGGTTTTGGGTTTCTCTTGCACTTAGTGAGATGATGAAACTCCCTCTAGAGCTTTGCATCAGGTATAGTCATCCCTGCAGATAAGGGACTTTTCAACCACTTTTACTCTGTAAAAAAGGCAAATACTGCAAAAAAAGAATAATGGGGAGTAGAAATACTCCCAACAAATAGCTAACGGATACATAACCGTCGGTTACACTCCTTTTCCTCCCACACAGCTCAATTGATATGTTTGGATCCACAGTACACATAGTACCGATTCGCTGTCTGCTTTTTTCACTCGCCAAATTGATCTAATCTGGCATGTCTGCCTTGCCTATGAACCTCAAAGCACCCACTAGGCCTGTCTCTTCAGCTATTCCTTCTCATTTGTGGACTTACTTTGTATTTTTTGATCTTAATGACTTCATTCAAGCCACAAATAAGTTGAAGTCAACTTCTCCATTGGATCCTATTCCTCTGTCCATCATCAAATCTATTATGCCGGGAAATGCCACTTTGGTTACTGATGCAGTGGATCACTCATTTGCCACAAGTTTTCTCCTGCCAGTTCTGAAACATGCCCTTATTCCGCCATTAAAAAAATCTTCCCTGGATCCCTTACTATCTCCCAACTATCGTCCTTTCTCCCTTCCTTTATGAAATTGCTTCAACTGCGTTCAATACCATCAATCATGCCATCCTGGTTGACCTATTAGCCGTGGCCGGGGTCTCAGGCTTGTTATAGGCCTGGTTCTGTTACTACCTAGCCGACTGCCCTCAATCCCTCTTGTTACCTCCTTTCCGTTCTTCCTCCCTTCGTGTCCCTTGCAGAGTCCCTCCGAGCTGTGCTCTCTCTCGTATTCTGTTTAACTTATATGTGCAACCCTTAGCCAGGCTCATCAAGTCCTACGACTTTCAGTGTTACACGTATGCCGATGGCACTCAGATTGTGGTCCCTCTCAATCTGGTCCATTCTGAGGTTGCTTCTAGGCTTAAGACCTGCCAGATGGCTGTCGAAGACTGGATGAGGCAAAATTGGTTTAAATTGAAGAGTGAGAAAACTGAGATTTTAGTGATTGCCCCGGCAGTCTTCGGGCTCTCTTCATTTGGGCACATCTCGCCTGTTCTTTGCAGTCTTCATTGGCTGCCCATCAACCAACAAGTAAAGTTTAAATCTGTATGCATTGTTCACCGCACCTTCTATGGCCTTTGAGCAGAGCATTTACAGACTAGGTTCTGTTGCTACATTCCTAAGAGACCGCTTAGATCAGTTTCCAGTTTCTCATTTCAGGTTCCTAGAGTTCATTGCACTAGAATTGGCAGTCGTACCTTTTCGGTGGCAGATACCTTACTCTGGAATAAGCTATCTCTGACTAATTGAAGACCACTTGCTCTTTCGCCGTCATCTGAAATCTTTACTGTTTTATTTCCCTGGTTTCTTTGCATGCTTTTGCTTTGCTTGCTCTGGCTTGAGCGCCATGATGCCCTCGGGCGTACACTGCGCTATATGAATTCAAATAATATAACAGAAAGAAACTACTTTTAAGACTATCTGATCCTAGAGGCAAACAATTATATTCTAATGTGCATGAATAACTTGGAGGTAAGAAATGATTGCAAGAACATTTCTGTTTTACAGTCAAAGCAGATGTTTTACTTGCTTATGAAATACTTACATTGGGAATGGGACTTACTTTTTTACTCACTAAAAAATCATTTGACTCCCAACTTTAAAAAATATGGAGTAAAATACTCCCACTACAAAATCGTATGTGCAGCACTGAGTTTGTTTATTGATTTGTAGGGCGCACCAAACCTTTAGGTAACTGGGGACACAGCATAGCAAGAATACTTAAAGCTTAGTTACAGGTATAGAAAGGTACAAATCGTGCTTAGCTTAGTTACAAATGTATAGGGGTACAGGTAGGAAGCATACACGTATACATAAAGCTGCAATCATTGGTCTTAATGGTCGTTAAGGTGTAACCAGGTAAGGGTGTTGCTTTTGAAACTAACAGGACTGATCCCTTCTGAGCTCAATTGGTAGTGCATTCCATTGCCGGGCTGCTTTTACTGGGAAACTGTTGCCTCCTGTTTTTTTAAGTCTGAATCTAGGTATTTGAAGGCAGTAGGAATTGGTTGTCTAGAAGTTCGTACAGAGGTTTTTCTAATTATTCTTTCCTTCAGGTATGGAGGTGGTGCGTTAAGATATTTGAAGGTTAATGACAGTTTTAAGGAGGATCCTATCACTAATTTTCAACCAGTGATGGTTTCTCCTAGCATTGGATGTATGCTCTCTTTAGTTGGAGGTTCAGGGCCGTTATGAGCGCATTATTTTGCAGTGTCTTTAATTTGTTGATGATATATTTGTTAGCTCCTAGGTGCAATGCATTACAGTAGTCCAGTTTTGATAAAATGAGAGCATTAGCTAAGAATAAAGCAACTTGCTAGTGAGAGGAAGGATCTACATGCTCTGAGCTTGCCATTGTAAGCAGTGGAGGGGGCCAAGGAGTTTACATGTTTTTTTAGAGTTAGTGTGGAGTCCAGATAGAAGCCAAGTGTCTTCACTTCTTTGGCGACTGTAATTATATTGCCGTCAATGTTGAAGGCGCTATAGTTAGTGTCAAGTTTTTTTTTTAGGTTGTTCGCTGAGCCAAGGATCAGGAGCTCTATTTTATCATCATTCAGGCAAAGGCCATGGGTTGCCATCCATGCCAGAATGAGGATGTATATTTCGTTTACTAAGGCTGTATCCGAGGTGAAATTGCCTGAAGGGGGAATGAGGATCTGGGTGTCATCCGCATAACTGGTGTACGTGACACCCAGTCAATCCAATTTGTTAAATAAAGGCTTAGTAAAGATATTCTACATGGTTGGTGAGACACAAGAGCCCTGTGGGATGCTACATGTTGATTGAATTGGGTCTGCTGATGCTGACGTGGAAAAGACTCGCGTATTTCTGTTCTCTAGAAAGGACTCGACCCAAGCTATGGCTTCGCTTGAAAAGTGGGCAGCCAATGCTAGGTGTTTGCATAACACTGCATGGTCCACCAAGTTGAACGCTGCCGACAGATCAAGGAGGAGCAGCATAGCTGTGTTTCCTTTTCATTGAGCTCGTCAATTTGCGCTTTTAGGTCTATTAATGCTGTCTCTGTGCCATGCTGGGGTCTGAAACCCGATGGAGCCTAGAAGTTGGTTGGTCTCGAGGTAATTCTAAATTTGAAGAGAGGCAACTCTATTATCTTGAGGCGGAATGGGACCGTTGTGATAGGCCTGTAGTTTGTTGGGATGGAGGCGTCTAAAGTTTGTTTTTTGAGAAGGGGTAGAACCCAGGCTTCTTTTAAGCTACTTAGGACAGTATTGAATGAGAAGGAGGCATTGATGAGTTTAGAGATAAAGGGGGCTAAATCTCTGGCCGCATCCTTAATTATTTGGGCTGGACAGTTATCTCCTTTACAGTTCAACGGTTTTAGGGATACAATGATTTTTTCAGTTTCCTGAATGGAGACTTTAGAGAATTTAAATGGAGCTAAGTCAGGCTGGTCATTGGGAGTGGTATTGGTTGGTATTTCGGAAAGGGGGAGAGATGCTTTTTTTGCTGTAATTTTAGTTTGCAATGTTTTTATTTTATTTGCTAGGGCATTTTGAATGCTAGTGCACCATTGCTTGTCTTTGGGTACGTTATCCGGTGGAGGTATGGACAATTCTAATTCCCGAAAAGGATCACAAATAGTTCCCTGGTATTGGAGCATGCGTTTGAGATTCTTTCATTAAAGGCTTCTTTTTTTGTTTGGATAATTTCTTTGTTGTAATTATTGGCACAGAGTTTTAGTTTTAGCTTATTTTCTTCCGTTGGGGCGTGTTGCCATATGGTTTCTAGTTTCCTTTTTTCCAATCTAATTCTTTGAGGTGAGGGGTGAACCAGGTATTTAGGTGAGTCTGTATACTCTTGTGTACCTTAAGTGGGGCAATGCTATCTAGGACCTTAGCCATAGTGTCATTATAGGAATCCACCAGAGTATCTGGGTCGGAATCGCTTGGCAGGGCGCTAATCACAGGGAGGAGAGGTAGGATGGTGTCTGGTGTGATGTTTTTCTTCGATCTGGTGGGAAGAGGGGGTGCCATAATTTTATCTTTATGTTTATTTAGTGTCAAGCTAAAATCAATTAGGTGGTGGTCGGTCCAAGGTTGGGGTGTAATTTTAGTGATGGCTGTTGGGCAGTCTAAGGTGGCTATCCAGTCTAGGGTCCTACTTTTATCATGGGTGGGTGTCCAATTCCGTCTCCCTCTCCTCCCCACTCTCCTCACCTGATCGGTAATCCTCCAATTCTTCCGTCTTGAGATGCCGACGTGAGCAGAAATCTCTCTTCGTGGTTGAAGATACTTGCCTACCACGAGAGGAAGCCACAGTGAATGCTTGAAACAAGCAGTCCTGGGACTCCTTTCCCGTAGTGGGCGACAAGGGAAAAAGCCTGGATGGCAGAAAAAACCCTTGCAAGGAATGAAGCCAAACCGGAGTCTTCCAAGGATATAGATGAAGCGTAGTCTGTGGTAGTAGAAGAGTAGGTGTCCGGCTACTACGGATTTGAGGAGGAGGATGACAAAGGATGATGGCAGAAACAAGGCAGAAAACACCTCGCAAGAAGGAGTGGTGAGAGAGACTGTAGCCGGCGGCGAGATAGAGCCGCAAAAGCTGAAGAAGGTAAAGCAAAAGGGGAGAAGAGGGAGAGAGAGAGAGAGAGGGAGAGAGAGAGAGAGAGAGGGAGGAAGAAGCCTCGCTCGAAACTAGAAGAGGCGAAGGTAAAGGCACGGACCAAGCCGTGTTAGGGGAATACTAGCAATCTCACCCAAAGCAGGAAACAAAACACTATGGGGGGTTGCAACGCAGAGATCGCCGGGAGTGAGATACTGAAATACTTCCCGGCGTCCGCCATGTTGCCGGAGAACTAGACCGCGGCTGCACGTAAAGAAAGCAACGTGCTGGAACTACGGTCTGCGCCGGAGCCTCCAATGCGGAAGTATCCGCCAATCGGCCCGGCTGCGCATGACAGTATGCCCCCTCACAAAGCGAACCCCCCCCAGGCTTACCCGGAAAGCACCGATGGAACCCAGTCAACAACCGGGGGGAATGAACGTGGGAGACTGGTTCCCAAGAGTCCTCCGACTCCGGGTGTCAGGCTTTCTCAAATCTGATGTTGTCCCCGGAAGCTGCTGAACCCCCGCAGTCCCCTTTGGATGCTAACCTCTTAACTGGTATCAAACAGTTCAGTTGAGAGCACCCCCAAGGGAAAGGGGGAAAATGGGACAAAATAATAAACTTCAGGTTTTGCTCAGCTTCTTTATCTGTCAACCTGTTGGTGAAAATAACAACAAATTCACTTTAGTCACTAACCTTTGAATTCCTTGGCTCTGACTTCTCGTTATAATATTAAGTAAATAAACACGCCACCATACCTGATTATCCTCTGTGAATAACTTAGAAGACGTGTGTGTGAATTCAAATGAAGAAAACAGAAAAATAGAGTCTCAGATGCTCTTACTAATTTCTTCAATTCGGTTGTGAAAAAGCTGCTAATCTCTCTCAGTTTAATGAGTTAATCTTCAAGCAGTTCCAATGTCATTTACCCAAACAACCCGCTGGAAATATTATACATGTAGTTTGTATTGATGATTTCTAGCTGCTTCAATACCAATTCCAAAAATGACACACTGGCTATTCAAGTTAAAATGGTTTGTTTCCTGAATATATAAAAGTGTTCATTAATTGGATCTTTTGCTGGCAAAGATGATCGCTCATAAAAGAAGCGTTCTTTTAACCAGAATATGCGCATGCGTGAAGATATTGTTTACTCCTTCTAAAATGGAAGCGCACAAAAACAAGGAAATGAGTTCAAAAATGAAACTGGCATGGGCGCATGCGTAAATGAATAGTATTCCACTCTTCTTAATATGAAGTGTTCAAACAGGAAGGAGAAAGTCCTCAGTTCCGGACACTAATCCTTGAAGAGGCAGCCCAGTGATGATCACGCGCCAGGTTAGAATGTTAGTAAATTAAACATAACGCTTCAGAGTCGCGTGGCTACCACACTGTCACTTGCGCAGACAGTGTAAGATTTCTAACGCTAGTCCGACGCTAATAAAAGCACTGTTACCGAAAAAGGGTACAATACTCAATATTTTATACGGCCGAAAAAACACACGACGCTAAAATGATAAACAGACCTCCACACTCCAACTAGCCAATTGCAAAAATGTGACGCAGTTCAGTAAATTTAAATACAGTTCTAGAAGTTCAAAAATAGATTCATGAAAGAACGAAATGAACTACTATTTTAACAAAAACTAATAAAAACATGAACAAGTTAATTAATGGAATTAATATTTAACTCCTGCTTGAAAATCACAAAGATCCATAAAAGATAATGAATTCACTTAGCTTGCTTCTTTCTTTCACCGGAACGTTTTCTAAGTTTCTTCTTAAATCTCCAACACTTTCCAGAACCAAAATAACTAATTTTAGGCACAAGGGCCTAACTAAAGATTTCTAAATCTTAAGAGCTTCAAACATAGGACCTTCCAGCTGGGCTTCTGACAATGAAAGGCGGTTTAGAATGTTCCAACAATGCCTTTCTGTTACTTCTGACCAATCACTGATCCTTTTGGAAGTCTCCATTTTGACTTGGGAAGCTCTCCACACTCTGCACAGAAAGTTAAGGCCCAAACCATACTTTATGTTAATCATATCCTCATTCTACCACATTCAACCAAATCCCACGAAACCTGACACCGGGTAACTCTTCCACGAAACCAAGTATTCCAATCATCCCCTGTAGAATCTGGAGTCAAGAATAGCCGAAACTTCGTATTCCTTCGTACTACCAGAACCCTGGACTTGCAAGCGGGGGAAGAGATCTTAGGTGAGGGTCCGGAACAAAAGGTTTAAGAAGGGAGGAATGAAAAACAGGATGAATGCGACTGAGCGCGGGAGGCAATTTCAATCTGAAAGCGACAGGGTTGATCTTAGATAGGACAGAAAAAGGTCCCAAAAAGCGAGGAGAAAGTTTGGAAGGGTGAACCCATCGAGGCAGAAATTTAGTAGAGAGAGCCACACCTTGTCTCCCTCTTTCCAATCGGGACAGGCCTACCGACCTTTATCCGCCTGTTCCTTGTTCCGGCTTCTGCTTTTTTCGAGACTGAGTTTTGCAGTCTTGTGCGCCTCCGCAAGGGACTGAAGCACTGCTTCCGCAGTGGGAGAGTTCGTAGGAGTTGAAACCACGGGAAAAATGGTTCGAGGATGCACTCCATATGTGCAAAAGAAAGGAGTAAGACCTATCGCGGAATGTGTAGAATTGTTATACGTAAATTCCGCGGTGGGTAACAGCGACACCGTTGTCTTGATGTCGGTTGGTATAACATCTCAGATATTGCTCCAAGGTGGCATTCAGTCGTTCTGTCTGACCATTCGACTGAGGGTGGAAACCAGATGATAGAGCTCTCTCCATGCCAACTCTAGTACACAAAGCCTTCCAGAAGTTTGAGATGTACTGACTACCTCGATCGGAAATGATCTTGTCCGGCAAGCCATGTAGTCGAAAAACATCTCGTGTGAAGGTTTCCGCCATCTGAGTGGCAGTAGGTAAGCCAGGTAGCGGGGGAAAATGTGCCAATTTTGTGAAAGTATCGATCGTTACCATAATGCAAGTGCAGGATTCGGACTTGGGTAGATCCACAATTAAATCGGTAGAGATGAGACCCCAAGGGCGTGTAGGCATCTCGGGTTGTGTCAGCAAACCTAAGGGCTTGCCCGATGGATATTTAGCTCTGGCACATATCGGACAGGCCTTGATGTAATCCTTAACCTCTCCTTTCATTTCAAGCCAGAAGAACCTTCTTGAAATAAGTTCAGTAGTGTTCTGGACCCCTCTATGACCCTAGGTAAGTGGATCATGGCCCAAATGAATGATCTTCTTACGCCAAGGGCCTTCTGGAATGTACAGTTGGTTCTCGTAAAACACTAAACCCTCCTTCTCGATATACTTTCCTCCTCGTAGCTTAGAAAGATTCATCCTTTCGGAAGCCAACACGGTCTTAACTTCTTGAAAGAAAACGTTGACAAGTCCCAGAATAGTGTTTCTTCTGAACATAGTCTCTCGAGAATGAGGGGTATAGTCTCCAGGAACGTCCTATCTAGATAAGGCATCTGCGACTTTATTCGAGGAACCTGGTAGATAGGTAATATGAAAGTCGTATTGGGCGAAAAAATAAGCCCATCGGGCTTGCCTTGAATTTACACACTCCATGTTTTGTAACGCCTTGAGATTCTTATGATCTGTCCTAATGAGAAAAGGATGACGCGCACCCATCAGTAAATGTCGCCATTCCTCACAGGCCAGCTTCATGGCGAGTAGTTCCTTCTCCAAAACCGAATAGTTAAGTTGGCTGGGAGACAAAGTCTTTGAGAGATAAGCTACTGGATGTTCTATACCATCGTAGGTTTGAAGAAGAACCGCCCCTATAGCCAAGGCAGAGGCATCGGTCTCCACGATGAACTGTCGGTTTTGATCCGGATGTCGAAGAATCGGAGCGGAACAGAACAGTCTTTTTAAGTCCCTAAAACCATGTTCAGCTTCGGGTGACCATAGGAACGGCCCTGAATCTTTCCTTAAGAGTCGCGTAATGGGAAGCACTATCTCTGAGAAGTTGGGGATGAACCTCCTGTAGAAATTTGCGAGACCCAGAAATCTTTGTACTTCCTTTACACTGTCCGGGGAGGACCAATCGAGTACAGCAGTGACCTTGTCGGAATCCATGGAAATTCCTTCTTCCGAGAGAACATATCCAAGGTAGTGAACGGAGGGGGCTGCAAAAACGCACTTCTCGGGTTTGACCAGAAGTTTGTAACGTTGTAGACGCTCCAGCACTTGAGTAACATGAAGGATATGGGATTCCAAATCGGAGGAGTATATCAAAATATCGTCCAAGTAGATGATGACAGTAACCAGTAACAGATCGGAGAATAAACGATCCATAAATCGTTGAAAAATGGCCGGGGCATTCACTAATCCGAACGGCATTACCTTGTATTCGTATAATCCGAACGGGGTGCGGAAGGCCGTCTTCCATTCATCTCCCTCGGCAATGCGAAGCAAATGGTATGCGTTCCGAAGGTCCAGTTTAGTAAAGATACTGGCCCCCTGTACCGCCTCTATGATCTCAGATATGAGTGGCATGGAATAGCGGTCTCTGATTGTAACTTTATTTAGTCCTCTGTAATCAATGCAAGGACGCAAATCGGTGGAGTCCCTCTTTCTGATAAACAATGAAGCTCCTGCCGGAGACTTGGAATGTTGAATAAGGCCGTTTTGCAAGTTGGTATCCAAGTATTTCCTTAAAACTTGCCTCTCGGTTTGGGTTAAGGAAAACATTCTGCCGAAAGGAACTAAAGCATTACGTTCCAACTCTAAAGAGCAATCTTCAGGCCTGTGTGGGGGTAGCTCCGCAGGTATCGTCTCCTTGAAGACCTCCTGATAGGGTAAACAATAATGTGGTAATGCGTGAACCCCCACATGATCACTTGTTAAAACCTTCGAAGTCTGGGACTCCCCATGGAATGGTGCTGAGAGGCAATGTTGACTACAGTGCATGGATGAAAAACTCAACTGGTTGCTAGACCAGTTTACCTGAGGGTTGTGTTTGCGAAGCCAGGTAACTCCTAAAATTATAGGAAAGTGCGCTGCTCTAATGATGTCGAATTTGAGCACTGCTCTATGTTGGAAGATGGTAACTCCTAGTTCTTCCGTGGTATGGGTTATCAGACCCGATGAGAGGGGAGATCCGTCTACACCCTCTACCTTTTGATCCTCTTTGCGGGCTACTCTTGATCCTCTTTGAAGGCCCACCTTCTCTGCCCAAAGAGTGTCAACAAAGTTTCCGGCCGCCCCACAATCCAGGAGGGCTAGGGCATCTATAGATCTTCCCCGGGATTCAATTTGTACCGGAATAACCATCAACCTGGAATCCTCCAAAGTGTTGGGAGCTGAAATGGAGAGAGAAACATAGGGACTGAGCGGGTTGCAAATCGATCCTCGGAACCAAGTCCCTACTGGCGCCGAGGAAGTTCGTTTCCCTGTGACCTGGTTGGAACCACCAGACAATCTTTGAGCTGGTGCTGTTCAGAACCACAATAGGCACACAGTCCCTTTTCCTTTCTCCTTCTTCGCTCAGCAAATGTAAGCGGACCCCTGGTAGCTCCGATCTGCATTGGCTCTTCGAGGGAGTGGGAGGAGGCGTGAGAAGAGGACGTAGAAGTATTGGATGTATGAGGGCTTGTTGATACACCATGTTTGCGGCATTCTGCTCGGCGTTCTTGAAGACGATATTCAATCTGCAATGTGGAGGATAGCAGATCAGTGAAAGTCGGTGGGCGAGAGGACCGGGCAAGCTCGTCCTTAATCTCTTCTCTTAGGCCCCTTCTGAAGATCGTGTACTGGGCTTGTTCCGGCCAACCTGCTCCTACCGCCAAAGTCTTGAATCGGGATATATAGGTTAGAACATCTGAGGCCCTTGCCGCACATCCAACAAATCCTCACATGCAGTAAAGGTTAGTTCCGGTCTCTCAAATGTCTGTTGCAACAAGGCTTGAAAGCCGGCGAAGTCATGTAATATGGGGTTAGCACTGATCACCAATGGCGTGGCCCAAGAAAGGGCGTTACCAGTCATATTTGAGATCAAAAAACCTACCTTGGATTGATCGGTGGCAAAGGAACGAGGCCGAAAAGTAAAGTACACTACACAAGCCTCCATGAATTCTTTTATCTTCTTTGGTGAACCATCGAATTTCCCCGAAGGAAGCGACATTATCTGTAGTTCCGCAGGCAAAACCTCCCGAGTTGTGGCAAGTTGGCGTAGAACCACGTTTTCAGCCTTAACCGTCTGTAATTCTTGTGACAGGCCATGAACCGCCTTCCAGAGTTCCTGGATCTGTTCTTCGGCTGACATTGTTTTCTCCTGGCGTTGCAATCTGTCCAATTCCGTCTCCCTCTCCTCCCCACTCTCCTCACCTGATCGGTAATCCTCCAATTCTTCCGTCTTGAGATGCCGACGTGAGCAGAAATCTCTCTTCGTGGTTGAAGATACTTGCCTACCACGAGAGGAAGCCACAGTGAATGCTTGAAACAAGCAGTCCTGGGACTCCTTTCCCGTAGTGGGCGACAAGGGAAAAAGGCTGGATGGCAGAAAAAACCCTTGCAAGGAATGAAGCCAAACCGGAGTCTTCTAAGGATATAGATGAAGCGTAGTCTGTGGTAGTAGAAGAGTAGGTGTCCGGCTACTACGGATTTGAGGAGGATGACGACAAAGGATGATGGCAGAAACAAGGCAGAAAACACCTCGCAAGAAGGAGTGGTGAGAGAGACTGTAGCCGGAGGCGAGATAGAGCCGCAAAAGCTGAAGAAGGTAAAGCAAAAGGGGAGGAGAGAGCGAGAGAGCGAGAGAGAGAGAGAGAGAGAGGGAGAGAGGGGGAGAGAGAGAGAGAGAGAGAGAGAGAGAGGAAGAAGCATCGCTCGAAACTAGAAGAGGCGAAGGTAAAGGCACGGACCAAGCCGTGTTAGGGGAATACTAGCGTTCTCACCCAAAGCAGGAAACAAAACACTATGGGGGGTTGCAACGCAGAGATCGCCGGGAGTGAGATACTGAAATACTTCCCGGCGTCCGCCATGTTGCCGGAGAACTAGACCGCGGCTGCACGTAAAGAAAGCAACGTGCTGGAACTACGGTCTGCGCAGGAGCCTCCAATGCGGAAGTATCTGCCAATCGGCCCGGCTCCGCATGACAGTGGGGGAGAGGACTTTTTGGATGAGGCCATTTTCAGCGAGCATGGTAGCTATCGTGTGTGCTTGTTTGTCATCCGGTTCGTTAAATCCTAAATTGAGGTCACCTAAGGTAATTATCTGGGAGGAGTCTTTTATATTGTTAGCTAAGAGGCTAGATATGTCCTCTTCAAATGGGCCTATGGGTCCTGGTGAACTATATATACGGTTGATGGTTAAAGTGCGGCATGGGGATATAGGCAACTTCGCCGAGAGTAGTTTGCAAGATTTTAGTGGGGGTAGCGTGGATAATCTTAAATCCAGGTTAGCTTTAGCAATGATGGCTAAGCCACCTCCTCTAGTACTGGGTGTGTCCATTCTTAAGAGTTGATAGTCCTCTGGTATCGCTAATGTGAGCGCTGAGATGGCACTAATTTCCGACACAAAACCTCCCACAGTCCCAGATGACCATATTGAGTGGGAATGGTAGCTTAGGCTCTGGCAAGCGAGGTATGATGAAAATCATGACGGTTCATAACCAAGGTGGGGCCATGATATCTAGGCTTGAGAATCTCCTAAAAAAGAAATCTTGCCACATTTTAAAAAAAACGTTTTTTTAAAGCAATTTCTTTTTGGTCACAGGAGAGGGGCTAAAAGGTTTGTTCTGCTTAACAATACAAAGATGTACATGAAACTAGTTATGAAATACTAGAATGGCAGGAAAAACACAACATATTGATATTCCTAGACCCGTTGGAATGCTGCCAGGCAGTAAGTCGATGGTAGGCACATGGAAATGTCATAACCACAGTAAAATTAGTAACCAGGACTGTCTAAAGTCACACATTTAACTTGGTGACCATTCCTAGTGCGGTAAGGAGGCCTGTTTGAAACCCTTTGCATAAGAAAGTACTTGGACCAATTAACGTGTGCATATTATTGGTATTAGGAATGAGCCTTACAGAATATACACCATTCATTGTTTGTGGGCCATTTGACATATCTCACATCTGTTGCCAGGCATGGGCCTTTTATATTAGAACAGATGTTCTGTTATTCTGCTTATATACTGCAATGAAATATTACTTTAGTAGTTTCAAAGCACCAAATCCTTGTCCAAGGCGTGTTGTGCCCCAGCTTGTTGTCCCCATACCTCAGTCTGGTAGGACGATTAGCAGGAGTGGCAGGTGAAGTGAGAGGGAGGGAAAGCAGCAAAGGCATTTGCAGGAACCAGGAGGGTATTGAGTAGGGCAAAATGGTTTGTGGGATGTATTTACCCATGCATCCGAGCCCTACCTCAAAACTGTGCAGTACTGACATGGAAAACATCATGATGGCCAGAGCTTCCCAGAAAATGCACAGGGAAATGCATGAAGAATAGGCTGCCACTCATTTTTGCCGATGTTGTGGGCACAGAAGGACACTGCCTAAAACCACCATTGGACTACCCACACAGTAGTCTGAAACCATTGGGAATGGCAATGCTGATTGCCAAAAGCAAACCCATAACTGTTGGGAATTCATTTTCTTAAATCCCAAAAAGGGGTGCAGTACCAGTACTCACCATTATCCAAAAGCCGGCGTTTTAAAACCACCAGATTTTACTTTTTGTAGAAAACTGAATAAATGAACCCAAAACATGCCAAAGAAAGACATTTTAAGAGGTGGATCCAATGTAAAGTTATATTCTGAAGTGACTTGAAGGTTTATAACAAGACTGGCTGAGCTGTGGATTTCAGCAGTTTAAGTAAATTTGGACTGAAAGACACTAAAAAAAATCTAAATGTTTAAATTGACTGAGTGACCTACTTTTGAGTGTCACATAGGTTGCAATTGTTTAAATGTCATAGTTTTGAACTTAGAATCAGCATTCTAGCTGCATATGTAAAAAAATGTATTGACTTAAACTGGGGAACAGAAATGACATGTAGCTAAAAACTGGCTTAAAGAGATTTCAATTTTGCCTGGCAACTACCCCCCATCAGGAGTGAAACTTGAGTCACAGCTGTGTTCCCAGGCCTATCTGCCGTTTGCTGGCCACACTAAGGATATGCCATCTCTCTGATAATTGAATTAAGGGGAGCCCCCACAGAATACAGGAGCTCTGAACAAAGCCCTGTCCTGACTCAGGCAGATGGTTTATTGCAGATGTCGTAAATGTAGCTTCCTCCTGAAGCAAAGGGGAGGGGCACTGCCTGTGAGAGCAAGCTGGCTTGGCAGAACTGGAAAAACCAGAAATTCAACCTTGTGCTGGAGGAAAACCACACCCCTTTGGGGCCAGAACATAACTCTAAAAAGATGAATAACTCATAGTACGGACATGTGAAAATTTTATAAATGACACCATAATTCTTGTGATTTTTCTGCTCACATTTTAAGAGGTTTTTAGAACCGGTGGTATGTTCAGGGGAGTTTTAGCGGAAAAGAGGATATTACTCAAAATGTGTGCATGTGAAAAATCTGACACTTCATCAACTAATGTCCATACTCCTTGCGCACATGTGTGTACATTTGGGGTAATGTCCGGTATTGCAAACCAGTTAAAAAGTGCAAAATATTGCCATTTCTGAATGCAAGCCCCCAGGAAGAGCAGAGTTGGAACAGGGTATACCTCCTGTGATATGTGATGGGTGCATATGATTTTAAAACAATATGTACCTCTGCAAATATGTATTTGGTTCAAATCTAGATTTGTGTGTAAGTTGACAGGAGGAGTGGACTTTCTGCAGGCTGTAAAATGACATCACTCTGACACAACTTAGCTCCCCCAATCAGGGGAGAAATGAAAGCTTGGCCAATGATAAGTGGAGAGGGGTAGGGTCTAGTGATGCTGCACACACACCCATAAAAAAAAACACATAAAAGCAGACAGACAGGACAGATAGGGACCTTCAAATCCATTTGCTGCGGGAAGCTCTGCCGGGAAAATCCATACTTTACCTCCATCAACCTTCAGAGACCCAGACCAGCAGAGTAGAGCTGACCTGTTAGCAGAACCAGAGAGAGCTGACCCAGATCACTGTGAAGTGCAGAGACCAGAGTCCAGTCCTAAACCTGACCAGATCCGTGGCAAGGCATATTTCTAAATATATTGTGAGTACATAGCAAGACTGTGCAGAACCAATCTCTTAGTTAAAATAATATAGTCCAAGCTATTTTAATCTAAGTAGAACTGCCTCCTAGCTGTCACTTGTCATTTTCTAGTTGCAAGCTGCACTTGTCTTTTTGAACTTTAAATTTTCAAATCTGAAAAACGACCTTTATTTAATCGCTCATATCTCCGTGACCGTTTGTGCTAGAGACTTGCAGTAACTTTCCTCAGAAAGCTGGGAATCGTGGCTTTCCTACGAACCTAGAACCACATTCCTACCCCATATAGTTTTGCCGCAATCGTGAAAAACGCACCCGCGAATTTTGCCGCGATTTGCAAATTTCTTCACGTGTAAAAATCTGCTGCTGCTTGCCTTTCAGTTGCCAAAAATTCGTTTAACCTGCTAGTTACACCCTAGATCCTTGCTAAAGTAAGCCTGCAACTAATTTAAACCAACTAATCCTCAACCTGAACCTCTAGAGGGAATTAAAAGCAATTTAGCATATTTTTCACTTAATTGCCAGCACATATAAAAGCATTTTGCCTGTGTTTTAAACTTCTGTAGTCTAAGCTGCTGGGGTGAACTGAATCACATTTGATTGCATTTCTGAGAACTGTGTGCCTTCCTTCCATTTCCTTGCATTACATAAAGGGGGGGGGGGTGAATTGTCCAAGAAAGTGATTACATTGTCTTTGCTGAAATCCTATCAAGTTATTTTCTTTACTGCATTTCATTCCACATTGCATCCATTTGAAACCATAAAAGTATTGTTGCTATCTTATCCATTTCATGTCAACTCCTTAGTGATTATCAAGAAGTGTGCTAGTGCCAGATTCTCCGTTGGTAATCTTTATCATACCAGATTAAGTGTGATATCCAATTATTAATTTATTATAAAGCGTGATATAATATATATTTAAGTTATCAAATAAACCTTTAAACTTGCAAAACAGAACTACTTCTTGGCTCAGTGGGGTCAGGGGGATTCCAAGGGAGGGGTGTTATATAGGGGTAGTCATCCAGAACGCATGAACTGGACATAAAGATATATCAATAAGGGTTTTCATTCAGTATTATAGACTAGGCGTTGACTTAGCTGTAGTGTTGAATTGAATCCTCTTACAAATTGGGGGCTTGTGCCGGACGTTTGGGTTAGATCTACCATTTGTGCAGATTAATACAGCGTGCCAGCTGACCAGATACACATATCCGGTCGGATCACCACGCTGTGTTACGCTGTAAAGCACTCCTCATAGGAACGCTCCAAGGAAACGGTCTGTTTTGCAAGAATAAAATATTAATTTCTGTAAGTCAGGACAGAGACCAATCTCTAGAATGACGACCTTAGTAGACATGAAAATAGCCAGAGAGCACCTCTTACATAAACTATTTGTGAGAGGTGAATGGACTGAACAGGGCCAGGATGCCTGGTTGCAGGCCATCACGCGACAGGTCACTGAAACAGGGTCAGACCTATGGAGCGATCAGGGTCCATTACATGTGGCCCTGAGTGAACTATATATGGCTCCTAAAGCCAAAGATGAACACAATAAGATTGCCAGGGTAGCGGCATATTTATATTTACATATGGGAGCCATGCAGGACAAATGTGCTGAAGGCCAAGATCTGGCGAGTAGGTTACTGCTGGCATTACAGAAGGCCCAATCTGAGCTGGACTCTTCTGAGCAGAGGCTGCTCAGGAGCCAGGAGTCAGAAAATGATAGTAGGCAATATATCATTAAAATAAAAGAGGATATGGGCATCCTACAACAGGAAAAGACAGACCAGGATACCAGATTTCTGGCCCTGCAGAAGGAGCACCAAGACAGTTTGGACTCCTTACTGCAGAACCAGAAAAAGTTGGAGCAACAGATCAATTTCAACAGGGCATGCGCGGAGCAGGTAGTCACCCTGCAAAGCCAGCTAGATAGAGAGAAAGAGGAGAGCAATAAACTGATTCTGAAAGACCTGGATACCCAGGCAGAGTTTGATGAGCGCCAAAAAGCTGGTGCCTTTCAACGACAGAGGGATGACCTGGCAGCACAGATGCAGGATCTCAGTCAGGAAAGAGACACTTTAGGCCAGGAAGTCTGCCACTTAAAAAAGGAAATTGAAGAAAATCACCTGGCCCTCCAGGGGCTGGGTGACCTCCAAAAAGAAAACCAGAACTTGGTAGAGCACACCAGAAGGGTGGAAGATGCTCTGGCAAGAAAGGAGCAGGCCAGTAGGGATGGGACTCAGGAGGTAAACCTCCTGCAGCAAAGACTGGCCCAGTGCTCCAGGACCAATCAGGAAACGCAGAGAGAGAATGAGGCTCTCTGCCAGCACAATGATAGGCTCCAACAACAGGTAGCGATGCAGGAGAGACTGATAGTCTAGTAAGGCCTTAACTGAGGAACTGAAGGCGCAGGCTCTTGCATTGCAACAGGGAGCAGGGGCGGATAGAGATGAGGTTCGCTGGGAAAGAGAAACTCCTGAGCATAACCCCAGGAGCCCTAGTACCAGAGGCCTTTATTTCTCTGTCCCTGGACTCTGCCACCCCCATGTCCCCTGGCGCACATGAGCACAGGGCCACAGGGATGGCAGATTACTATCCAGCTAAAAGTATGGGGCTCATAGGCCAGTACCACTCAGGAATGGAGGGGTGGGCATCCGGGTATGGGCACCCAAGTACAGTACAGTTCAGTGGGGAACCCCAGGAGAGTAGGCACCTTAAGGGCATCCTGAAAACCTCTGCCCAGTTAGGTCAGTGGGGGGGTGCCCAGCAAATCCTGGCAGCAAGGAGGGATCTGAGGACTCCTCTGAGCACCACAGGAAACAGGAGACCAGGTCCCCACATTCTGCCAGCCATTCCCAGGCTCGCAGAATCCGGGAAAACCTGGAAGATCAGACAGGAACCTCTAGGAGCAGTGCCTCTGAGTCAGAGGATGAATGGACAAGGGTTACCCGAACCAAAAAGGCCAATAAGGCAAAAAGGGCCTTGCTTAAGGACCCCTTAAAGCAGATTAAGGCGATCAGGAGCGTCATCACGCCTTACCATAAGAACGCTAAGTATTCTGTTTGGGAGCACTTAGAGTTGTTTGAGCAAATGATGGAGACTTTCCATTTGAAGGACAGCCAAAGCTGTATTCAATATGTAAAGTGGACCTTCTCCCCGGAATACTCCAGTTTCTTTGCGGGGCTGGAGGACCAAAATCATTTAAGATGGTCCACCTATAAGGCGGCCATCTTGAAACATTTTTCTGTTCACAGAAATCCTCAAGAGGCTCGCAAGGCAGCCTACAATTTGCAATGTGGGGAGGATCAGGCCCCACAAGAATTTGTGCAAGAACTGAAACGTGCTTTTGCGCAGACCACCAGAAGGGTGCGCACAGACAGTAGAGAATTCATTAATACTTTTCTCCATGCCTTGCCCAAATATATAATGACCCAGCTCGTGAGGGATTTTCACGAGAAAAGATCTTTAGACTGGGTCATTGAACAGGCTACCCGGATCTATGAGGTGCAGAAACCGGTAGATAGCAAAAATAATGCCCAGAAAAACCCCAAAGCCAACAGCACCCCTGCTGCTGCCAAGGTGGCAGAGGTAAAGGTCACCCCCGTTTTGGATTTGGAGATGGGGGGGGCCTAAAAACCTACCTGCACCTAATAATGCTAGGCCCAGAAGGTCCTCGGGCCAGTCACAGACAGGGAGCCAGGGAGGCAGCCCCACAAATGGGGTCCCTCGCTCTCCTGATTATGTAAGCCCCCGTTACAAGGGAAACAGACCCATCCTGGGTTATGTGTGGACTCCTCCAGCCCAAGGGGGGGAGATCCAGCCAAGAACCTAACCCAGGGAACTTTCCTCCTAACTTCCCACCGGAGGGCAGAAATTCTCCGAATCCTGGGCAGAACTTTTTCCCCAGGTATCCACCCAATTTCCAGCCCCAAAATCCTCCACCCTTCTTTCCCCAATTCCCTGAGCCCAGACAACCTAATCCGGGAGAGGGGAGGCCAAGGGTGGAGGGGTACCCAAATCTTCCCAACCCGGGGTATTACCAGAGGAGGGACAGCTACCCTTCCCGGGATCAGCCCAGGGGAGAAAACAGGGCCCCGTATCAGCCTGAGCGGGTTTCCCAGTTAGAGCGCCAGGTCCAAAATATGGCACGGGATCTGGGTCAAATACTGAGGGCGCAGCAGAACCCTCAGATGGGCATGCCGGCACAGAATGCCCCAAACTCTGGACCTGGTGCTCCAGAACAATGACGGGGGCAGCACCCCGATAACTCACCGGTTCCCAGGGAGGAGGCACAAGGGGAAGGGGGGGGTGTAAAGCCTTGGAGGAAGCTTCCTTCCTCACTTGTAAACAGCCCCTGGAAACCCAGGAACCGGAAACAAAATCTCTTGCCCCTGAAAGTCTGCCTCCTAAGGAGCAGAGGGGGGGTAGGAGAAACAAAAGACCCAAACAGACTCAGTTTGAGGAGGAGGTACAGATCTTCCAATTTGAGGGAGAGGGATCCTCAGAGGATCCTGGGAAAAGGATCTTCTCCTTCAGAGAGGGGGGGGAACTCCTCCCAAAGAAAAATGGGTCCCTAGGGATGCAAATCCAGACTGGGGAGATGTGGAGACTGAGCTACCGCCGCCCACCATCTCATCCCAGAACCAACAGCAAGAAAATCCCCTGGTTCAAACCCATCCTGGTGACTGCCTCCAAAAAGGGGGGGGCGGCCCGGAACCGGAGCCAGGGGAACCCACAATGGCTCTGATCTCCAGTTGCCAACTCTTTCTTTCAGATTCCCAAGGCTCTCCACAGAATTCTGCCCAAATCTCTTCGCTAGCGATGTCCAAAACCAGAAAGTTAGCCCACCAGTTGTCCAAAAATGGGCATTATCTGTGCCCCCTTGAGGAGAAGGAGGGAAGATACTATGCCCCGGTACAAGTGCAGGGGCAGGGTACAATTTTGGCACTGGTGGACACTGGATCTCAAGCTACCCTTCTGTCCAGAAGGGCCTTTGACGAACTGAATGCAGGAAGGGGAGAGAATTACCAAATTCCTCTCACCTCTCTTCCTGGACAACTCCAGAACTTTGACGGGAAGGAAATTCCCGTTGAGGGGATGGCAGATTTGGACATAAAAATTGGGCGACATAAGTTGAAACACCCGGTCATAGTTGTGACCCCAGAGGGCACCCCTTGTTTACTAGGGAATGACCTCCTGAGGAGGTTGTCACCCTTAATAGATTGCGTAAACAAGGTCCTCTGGACCCAGACTAGCCGACCAATAAAATTAAAACAGAGTGTCAACCATGTTAGTTTAAACGGCACCTGCCACATGGTTGAACAAAAATCTGACCAAGTAGAATTTCACTTCCAGAATAGCCAAATTCCAGACGTGAATAGCAGTAGGACAACAGACGGGTGATCCTCTCTATTTCTGAAAATCAACCTTCCTTCCAGTTTAAGGTGGTATTCCACGCTGGAAGGAAATACTCTGAAATTCTTTACTAGTCCACAATCAGAAACTCCCACTCCTATAGTCCAGAAAGATGTGAAATCAGCTCAGAGCCTGGCTGATATTCAGCAAATTGGAGAGCAGTTGTTCATCCCTGTCCAATTAAATGATGGGAAGGACTCTGTTCTCGCTCGAGTGTGTGTGAACAACGGTAAGAGCTTCATCGGCGAAGCCATGTTTCGCCAACTCCCAAAAGATCCAGCCATTCCCACCTTCAAACTGATAGACAAATGGGAAATGGACCTGGAAGCACCCAATTCAAAACATCTCCTGCCAAGCAGGTGTATGCTCAAAATCTCCATTGGCAACAAGAGCATAGTCCATAATTGTTGGGTCGTGCGAGACGTCACTGCCGCCTTTTACTTAGGCAGTGACATTCTCAATCGCTTTGCCATTAGTTTGGACCTAATAAACTTCAAAGCTTGGTCCGATTAGCGGATAATCCCATGGGCTTTGATTATCCAGAAAAAGCATTCAGGTCAGCTCAATTGCTACCTTATGCAGTTGAAATTCAGGTTAAAGAGAAAGTCACCATCCCAGAAAGGACCCGACAATTCTCCCTGGAAGTGAAAGTTAAAAGGGGACAAGAGTTGAAAAACCCTGATGCTTACATACATCTAAATGCTTCTCTCCAACAGCAAGGGTTGGGGGTAAACCCAACTCCATTAGTCAACATAGAACATGACACCATTCTAATAGAGGTGGATAACAGCGACTTAAAGAGTATTACTCTAGCCGCAGGCACCATTATTGGAATGGCGGTTGATGACCGACATTTTTCCATCGACTTAGTAAATGAACTGTTAGGACCAATCCCCAAGGACTGTTTTGACAGTGACAGTGAGGACAAAACAACACCAGACAGGATTTTTACCCGGCATGGGGGGAACTTCCTGGTGTACACTTCCTGCCCCTATGGTAAGGAAGATGTGACTTGTGACTTCAGGAGGGATGAGGTGATTTTCCAGGTCCATGAGGGCTGCCTTTCCCACCTGAAGCCTCCAGTCCAAATCAGCACTCTGACCAGGGACTTCTCCACCCAGCTGGAGGAGGCCGCTGAGATAGCCAAACCAGAAGTCTTTCCAGGCTTCAGGCAGATGGTGGAAGAGAGAGTCAACCTAGCTGATGTCTGTGTGACTTTGGAACAAAATCAAAAGTTGAAACAAGTTTTCTTGGATTTCCAAGATCTCTTTGCGGTAGACTCATATGACTGTGGCCGCACCGACATCCACACAACAACAATCCCCACGGACCCTGGCATGACTCCTGTGTTTGTGAAGCAATATCGCTTGCCTCTCGCATCAATGGAGTCCCTTACTGAAATAATTAAGAACCTTGAGTCCCGGGGAATAATCCGTCCAGTCCACAGCACCTTCAATAATCCGGTGCTGGGAATATTGAAGCCAAACGGCCAGTGGAGACTCTGCGCCGACCTCAGGGAGCTCAACAAACGGGTCCATACTTCCCGATGGCCTCTGCCCTACATTGACCAAGGGCTGGCCCAGATCCAGGGGTCACAGGTATTCACTGAAATAGACCTGACCAATGGATACTGGACTGTGCCTGTCAGCAGGGAGGACCAATACAAACTGGCTTTTACCTTTGGGGGCCAGCAGTACACATGGACCCGGACTCCCTTCGGATACCTTAACTCCGGTAATGAGTTCAATATTTTCCTACATAAGGCCATGCCAGACCTGGGTGCGAGGGGTAACCTGGCTTATGTAGATGATGTCCTCATCAAAAGTTCATCTGTGGAGGAACACATAGCGGAGATCCGTTATGTTC
Organism: Ambystoma mexicanum; assembly: GCF_040938575.1. NCBI lineage: Eukaryota > Metazoa > Chordata > Amphibia > Caudata > Ambystomatidae > Ambystoma > Ambystoma mexicanum. Next base: position 857,824,332 of record NC_090931.1, on the reverse strand, counting down.
TGACGCAGTTGAGGGCCGCCGGAGCAAAACTCTCCTTTCAGAAAGCACAATGGTGTAGAACCCGTGTTAATTTCTTGGGGCATGAGATTACTCCTCAGGGTCTCTGTCCCCAGGAAAAGAAAGTGGAAGCACTTCAGAAACTGAAAGACCCCACAACTCTGCGGGAACTAAGGAGCCTCCTTGGACTGACCAATTACAGCAGAAAGTTCATTGAGGGCTACGCAGAGATCACCAGACCCCTGATTCATCTCCTGAAGGGGGGGGTCAAGTGGGAATGGGGTCCAGAACAAGCCGAGGCAGTAAGACAACTCAAAAGAAGCCTCTCACAAGCGCCCTGCCTAGCTTACATTGTCAGAAACAAGGAGTTCTTCCTGGAGACAGGGTTCTCTAATAGTGTTTGACGGCAGTATTATACCAAAAGCATGACAGGGTCAATAAAGTAATCTCCTATGCGAGCAAAACTTTATCCTCTGTGGAGGAAAAATTCAACGATTGTGAGAAGGCACTCCTGGCAACGGTGTGGGCATTGAAGAATTACCGCCCGTTTATCCAGGGGGAACACATCATAGTGGAGACTCCACACCAGCCTCTGCAATATCTCCAAAGTGATAGAATCCGGGCCGGAAATGTGAGTAATTCCCGAATTACTTCCTGGATTCTGTCAATGCAAGGCTTTCCTGTGGAGATCAGATATGGCCAAAACAAGAAGAGTCCCCTCGCGCAAGGTCTGCCTGACTTGCATGATTGTTCCAGAGAAAACTGTCTCGAGGACCAAAGTCTGAAAATCAAGGACAACATGGAGGCATACCTTAATTCCCCCCACAAAGTCTTTGAAGAGGACAAGTGTGAGGGAATGCCCACTGTCTATGTGGATGGATGCTCTTACCATGTTGACAACAACGGGGAAAAAGAACTGGTAGCTGGCGTAGGGAATGCATGGGTGAATGAGTCCCCAGAACCCTCCGCTGGATACAAAATTGGTCCCCGAAGTAGTCAGGTGGCAGAATTGATGGCTGTGCATCAGGCCATCCTCACTGCTGTCCAGCATCAACTCCACGAACTGGTCATAATCACAGATTCGGATTATGTACGGAACAGGTTCGTGGAGCACCTGGTTAATTGGAAAACCAGAGGCATGTTATGTGCTAACAACAAACCCTTGAAACATGGGAAGTTGATCCAAAACATTGATGATCTGGTCACCTCGAATGAGATGACCATCTATTGGAAAAAGATCAAGGGTCATTCCAAAGTAGAGGGACCAGACAAAACTGGAAACGACTTAGCTGATCAGCTGGCCAAAACCGGGGCCATCCAAGGGGATCTAATTGAGATTGAGTCCCTGTTGGGGGAAATCCAGGTCACTGCTATCACTAGGTCCCAGACAAATGCTCACAACGACCTTTCAATTGCACAATGGAGTAAGGAGACCCCTGATGCTGATTTGATTACCGCTCAGAAGGGGGATCCAATTATTGGTAAATTTTACCAGCACCTTGAGGACCCTGAGAACTTTCCCCTGACGGATACCGATTACATTGGGAAAGAGGACCTAAGAGAGTTGATGAAATGTCCAAAAATGTTCCGAATCCAAGACGGTTTGCTGGTAAGGAAATCCAAAGCTGGCCACGATCAGTGGGTGGTTCCTACCTCATTCCGAAGCCTGATGTTAAGTCACGCCCATGATGCGGCCACCGCCGGTCATAGGGGGTTTCACACAACATTGGAAATCTTAAGAGAGGTTGCATACTGGCCACACATGGGGCAGGACCTCGACCAGTACTTGAAGGGGTGTCTTGTGTGTGCACAATTTCAGCCATCATCCCTCACGCACCGTGCGCCTCTCGAAAAGAGGGGGATGACACTGCCATGGTCAGATTTACAAATCGACTTTGTAGGCCCCGTGATTCGCTCTGCTAGGGGGAATAAGTACATGTTGACTGTGACATGCTTGTTTACCAAGTGGGTGGAATGTCTCCCAGCCCCAAATTGCAAGGCAGAAACTACAGCTGCCCTGATGATTAACCACATCTTTTCCCGTTTTGGTCTACCTCAAAGGATCGAGTCAGACAGAGGTAGCCACTTCACCGGTGAAGTAATGACAAAGATGTGGGAGATACTGGGGGTCAAGAGAAAGCTGCATATTGCTTATAGACCAGCTTCTTCTGGGGCAGTAGAGAGATATAACCGAACCATTGTGAGCATATTAAAGAAGTTTGTGGCAGATGCTGGGCCAAGTTGGGATATCCGATTACCTCTGGTCCTAATGGCCATCAGATCTACCCCTTCATCTGCAACCAAAATGTCACCATTTGAGTTGATGACTGGGCGCAAGATGGTGCTTCCTCAGCATTTGCTCTACAGGACCCAAGAGCAGACACTGATAAATGCCTCCACTACTCATGAGTATGTGGAGAATTTAAGGAAACACCTCCAACATGCTTTTGCTTACGCTCAGCGGAATCTTGAAAGATCAGCTGATAGCATGAAGACCCACTATGACCTGAAAACTTCCAGGAAGGAATATCAGGTGGGGGACCGGGTCTATCTATACAACTTCCAAAGGAACCAGGCCAAGCAGCGCAAATTTTTGCCTACATGGAAGGGACCCTTTGAGATCATCGACAAGATCTCCCCTGTGGCCTACAAAATCCACATCCCCAAAGGTCCTTTGGTAGCGGGGGAAGACAAGTGGGTCCACATAAACCAGTTGAAATGTTGCCATCCCAGGCACACTCTGCAACAACTGGAGGAATCCTCTGGAATCCTAGCGGGTACTGTCTCAGACTAATTCAGTTCCAACTATAAAACATACCACATCTAGTCTCTAAAATATTGTGATTTGCATGAAACTGTCTTAGTTATACTGTTTTTTTTTCAAAAATAAGAATGTAATGTTTCGTTATGATGAAATGCATATGCTGCCCCACTATCTCAACAGTGGTGGAAAAATGTCTATGAATAGGTATTGCCGCTCTTCCTTTGTCGTCCTAGGAGAAAGAAAACCTGGAGACGGGACAAGGAGGACGATCCGGAGACCGGGAGCAGAGACGCAACGGGCCCGGGCTACCGCCCAATATTCCCACCAGGACCGGCGAGGAGAACCGATCGATCAGTACCGGATGGAGGAAAAAATGCTGAACTGTGCCATCTACCGGAAGAAGATGAGAACAACATCCCAGATCTTGCGGGTCCCACCAGTGAAGGATCAGATGGCCACCGCAAGAAGGGGGGCTTGTGGGATGTATTTACCCATGCATCCGAGCCCTACCTCAAAACTGTGCAGTACTGACATGGAAAACATCATGATGGCCAGAGCTTCCCAGAAAATGCACAGGGAAATGCATGAAGAATAGGCTGCCACTCATTTTTGCCGATGTTGTGGGCACAGAAGGACACTGCCTAAAACCACCATTGGACTACCCACACAGTAGTCTGAAACCATTGGGAATGGCAATGCTGATTGCCAAAAGCAAACCCATAACTGTTGGGAATTCATTTTCTTAAATCCCAAAAAGGGGTGCAGTACCAGTACTCACCACTATCCAAAAGCCGGCGTTTTAAAACCACCAGATTTTACTTTTTGTAGAAAACTGAATAAATGAACCCAAAACATGCCAAAGAAAGACATTTTAAGAGGTGGATCCAATGTAAAGTTATATTCTGAAGTGGCTTGAAGGTTTATAACAAGACTGGCTGAGCTGTGGATTTCAGCAGTTTAAGTAAATTTGGACTGAAAGACACTAAAAAAAATCTAAATGTTTAAATTGACTGAGTGACCTACTTTTGAGTGTCACATAGGTTGCAATTGTTTAAATGTCATAGTTTTGAACTTAGAATCAGCATTCTAGCTGCATATGTAAAAAATTGTATTGACTTAAACTGGGGAACAGAAATGACATGTAGCTAAAAACTGGCTTAAAGAGATTCCAATTTTGCCTGGCAACTACCCCCCACCAGGAGTGAAACTTGAGTCACAGCTGTGTTCCCAGGCCTATCTGCCTTTTGCTGGCCACACTAAGGATATGCCATCTCTCTGATAATTGAATTAAGGGGAGCCCCCACAGAATACAGGAGCTCTGAACAAAGCCCTGTCCTGACTCAGGCAGATGGTTTATTGCAGATGTCGTAAATGTAGCTTCCTCCTGAAGCAAAGGGGAGGGGCACTGCCTGTGAGAGCAAGCTGGCTTGGCAGAACTGGAAAAACCAGAAATTCAACCTTGTGCTGGAGGAAAACCACACCCCTTTGGGGCCAGAACATAACTCTAAAAAGATGAATAACTCATAGTACGGACATGTGACAATTTTATAAATGACACCATAATTCTTGTGATTTTTCTGCTCACATTTTAAGAGGTTTTTAGAACCGGTGGTATGTTCATGGGAGTTTTAGCGGAAAAGAGGATATTACTCAAAATGTGTGCATGTGAAAAATCTGACACTTCATCAACTAATGTCCATACTCCTTGCGCACATGTGTGTAAATTTGGGGTAATGTCCGGTATTGCAAACCAGTTAAAAAGTGCAAAATATTGCCATTTCTGAATGCAAGCCCCCAGGAAGAGCAGAGTTGGAACAGGGTATACCTCCTGTGATATGTGATGGGTGCATATGATTTTAAAACAATATGTACCTCTGCAAATATGTATTTGGTTCAAATCTAGATTTGTGTGTAAGTTGACAGGAGGAGTGGACTTTCTGCAGGCTGTAAAATGACATCACTCTGACACAACTTAGCTCCCCCAATCAGGGGAGAAATGAAAGCTTGGCCAATGATAAGTGGAGAGGGGTAGGGTCTAGTGATGCTGCACACACACCAATAAAAAAAACACATAAAAGCAGACAGACAGGACAGATAGGGACCTTCAAATCCATTTGCTGCGGGAAGCTCTGCCGGGAAAATCCATACTTTACCTCCATCAACCTTCAGAGACCCAGACCAGACCAGCAGAGTAGAGCTGACCTGTTAGCAGAACCAGAGAGAGCTGACCCAGATCACTGTGAAGTGCAGAGACCAGAGTCCAGTCCTAAACCGGACCAGATCCGTGGCAAGGCATATTTCTAAATATATTGTGAGTACATAGCAAGACTGTGCAGAACCAATCTCTTAGTTAAAATAATATAGTCCAAGCTATTTTAATCTAAGTAGAACTGCCTCCTAGCTGTCACTTGTCATTTTCTAGTTGCAAGCTGCACTTGTCTTTTTGAACTTTAAATTTTCAAATCTGAAAAACGACCTTTATTTAATCGCTCATATCTCCGTGACCGTTTGTGCTAGAGACTTGCAGTAACTTTCCTCGGAAAGCTGGGAATCGTGGCTTTCCTACGAACCTAGAACCGCATTCCTACCCCATATAGTTTTGCCGCAATCGTGAAAAACGCACCCGCGAATTTTGCTGCGATTTGCAAATTTCTTCACGTGTAAAAATCTGCTGCTGCTTGCCTTTCAGTTGCCAAAAATTCGTTTAACCTGCTAGTTACACCCTAGATCCTTGCTAAAGTAAGCCTGCAACTAATTTAAACCAACTAATCCTCAACCTGAACCTCTAGAGGGAATTAAAAGCAATTTAGCATATTTTTCACTTAATTGCCAGCACATATAAAAGCATTTTGCCTGTGTTTTAAACTTCTGTAGTCTAAGCTGCTGGGGTGAACTAAATCACATTTGATTGCATTTCTGAGAACTGTGTGCCTTCCTTCCATTTCCTTGCATTGCATAAAGGGGGGGGGGGGTGAATTGTCCAAGAAAGTGATTACATTGTCTTTGCTGAAATCCTATCAAGTTATTTTCTTTACTGCATTTCATTCCACATTGCATCCATTTGAAACCATAAAAGTATTGTTGCTATCTTATCCATTTCATGTCAACTCCTTAGTGATTATCAAGAAGTGTGCTAGTACCAGATTCTCTGTTGTTAATCTTTATCATACCAGATTAAGTGTGATATCCAATTATTAATTTATTATAAAGCGTGATATAATATATATTGTTTAAGTTATCAAATAAACCTTTAAACTTGCAAAACAGAACTACTTCTTGGCTCAGTGGAGTCAGGGGGATTCCAAGGGAGGGGTGTTATATAGGGGTAGTCATCCAGAACGCATGAACTGGACATAAAGATATATCAATAAGGGTTTTCATTCAGTATTATAGACTAGGCGCTGACTTAGCTGTAGTGTTGAATTGAATCCTCTTACAGGTTCCATCACTGTTGATGTGTGTTCATCCATTCTATATAGACCATTATCTAGGCGACCCAGAAGTGTATGTGTTGAGCTAATATAACAAATGGGACTGAAACGTTTCAGAGGATTGTAAGATTCTGATTTAGTAGTGTTGGATGCACGAGGGGCTTGAGAGCTTGCTCAGGCAATCCTGAAAGCTTTGTAGGCTTAACATATCTGCTATGTCTATTTAGGTTACTGAGCACAAATTCCTGATTAATAACTGTGGGGCTGCCTAGTGTGAGAACCCTGATGGTATTCTCCTAACCACTCACTCAGGATCTTCCATTCAGGTGGCCAGGGAATGGCCATCGCTTTTGGATCCCGACCCTGGGGGTGGACAAGCGAGGGAGGATCACCTGAATGGAGGGTTACGAGGGATTGGGAGGGGGTGCCAAAGGGTGAGACATGGTATTTCCCCAGTCCCAAAAACACCCCAACCTACTTTCCCTCAGCCTTCATGGGGTATCTTCAATCTCACCCCATCCTTCCCTCCCTCCCTATTTCTAACAAAATACTGGGACAAGGAAGAGGCATCTAAGATCAGTGCGGATTACCCATAGGAATAACATGGGTAAAGTAAGGGCAACCTACTCTAGGAAGAACCTTTGTCCCACTAATAGGCAATTAATAGTGATCATTTACACCTGACTTCACTTGACTGGTATTTTACTATAAAAGGTGTGGTTTAACACAGGTGGAGGAGCGACCTGGAGAAGCATTTCGGACCAGAGAAGCCATGAAGCTTGAAGCTACAGGAAGAGGATCTGGAGGAGAGCGGCGTGCTGCAGCCCTGGCCCGGTGTGTCAGGCTTGCAGCACTCCGCATCCTGTCTGGGGAGCTGTGTCTCCAGCTAGGCAGCTGGGACCCCCGCTAGCAGAGTCTAACCGAGTGCTCGTTCCCTTGTGCCATGTGCTGGGCCCAAGGGTGTCTGAGGGGCAGGTGGTGAGACCCTGACCTCGACCCGAAGCATTCAGTCGACCGTTTACCAGCACTAGGCTACTCAGTGAGTTTTGCATGACAGAGCGAGGGAATCTCTTGAGCATGTAGGTGGCAGGAACGGGAAAGGGAAAAGAAAGGCAAGATTGGGAAAACCGCACGAAACAGAAAGGAAGAAGCAAAAAGTAAAAATAAATCAAGTAAATGGTGTGCGAGAGTGGCACAGGAAATAAACTGACAGAAAGAAAACAGATTTAAAGGAAAGAGCAAGCAGCCCGCACACAAAGTTAATAGCGATCAAAAGTAAAGTGAAAAGAAGAGCATAGAGAAAAAAAGTGACAGTATTAAGGTGCATGTGAGCACGGAGAAGAAAAGTGTATTAAAGGTTCAAGAACACACAGCGAGGAAAGTAAGTCAAGAGAGGGCAAGCAGTCGAAAATAAAGAAAAGGTGCAAGTACGCATGGAAAAGGAAAGTGATAGTATTAAAAATGAGATGAAAGGAAAGAAGTGGCATTTGGGCACAGCCAAAGACAGAAGAATGAAACGGAAGGGCAGAAGAAGCCCACTAACGCAGGAAGGTAGATACAACATGCACAGAAGAAGTACAGAGTGGAAAATAACAGTGCAAGTGTGTTCCCCAAAGTGAAAGCGGTAATAGGCAATAAAAGTGTGCACAATGGAATACTTGAGGATAAAAGGTGCCCAAGGAAAGTAAAAGTAAGAAACACGGCGAGGGGCAAAGAGTCAGAGTGGTCGCGCTGAGGAAAAGCAACGAGCCTGGCGTTTTTGAAAGCCTCTGATTCTACCCCATGAGAAGATTGTGAGAAAAGCTGTAAACAAGAAAAGGGATCATCCTGATCAACTGACTTTTGTGTTTGAAATTAGAGGGGCCTGAACCTGGGGGAAGGGCACCATGAGAAACTTGAAGGTTTTGTTTTGTGTTTAAAGTTGGAAGAGGCTTGTGCTTTAGGAAGGGAACCCTGAACCTACTTGAGAAATCAAAGTACATCCCAATAAAAACTGACTTTGTGTTTGAAAGCTGGAAGGGGCCTGACCGTGGGGAAGGGAAACCTAAGAGGCCCAGCTAAATTGGAAACATACTGGTTTGTTTTATAGTACTGAAGAGACGGGAGCTTGGGGAAGGGACCCCAAGGAGCATAGACACTGAAGGTATTGGGGTTCATTGCAAGGACCCTGTGGCGAAGGTCTTGCAAGCAGCCCCAGTTGATTGAACTCATTTGATAAACCTCAAACCACGCCTTGCAAAGATACCACCGGAAACCAACACTGGTTTTTCTTAGTTTTCGGTTGAATTACTACTATTCATTTTTGACACAATATCCCCTAACACATTTTTGTATAGAGTGAGGGCAAGCATAGGTTTAGACAGACTTTGTATTTGGACTTTCAGACACCGACGGCCCTTAGAAGCATTATTTCAGGGAAACATCCCTTTAGAACTAGGTCTATTTGGGTATTACACCAACCCTGAAACTTTAAATAAAGGCTTTGGAATCTTAATGTCTGAGTCTGTGTATCTTGTCACCATGCCTGTCTCACACTATCCTCCCCGATCACCGTGAGCCACACTGAACACAGCGGCCCCGCTGGGCACAACAGATGCTAAGCAGCACTCTATTTAAGGAGACCACACAGCTCCATACTCTTCCGCCTTAATAAAGACCCCTGGTCGAAACACGTGTTGGTTTCTCTCCATTTGGCCTGCCAACCCATGCCTACATTTGCCTATTAGAAACCAGAACATGAAAACCTTATTGTTGCCAGAAGTGATTACTTGACCTAACATGCATGCACCACAGTAACGATTGCCAACAGCCTGATCAGCGCCATTTCAACTGGGGATCCAACTAAAACTTCAACCTTCTCCGCCTCAGAAGGTGTCCTAATCCAACTGTTGGATGTGCGAGAGGTGAATGTATTTGGTAACCAAAGTAAAGAAGGTGCCCTGGGCATAGTTCATGAAGTAAGTATGTTCTGTCTGGTCCTAAATGGGAAGTCAACAACGTTGGTGTTCTGTGTAGTGTTCAGGAACCCTCACATTAAAGAGGAATGGGGTAATGAATCTTTCAGACTGTAATCCAGAAATGTAAGCACTAAAGTGCCCCAACTACAGCAATGAAGGGCTCCTCGTACTGAACCATTATGAATGGCCAGTTCTATAGTATTCATGATGGACCCTAAAGACACTCCCGAGTTAGGGTGGATTTCAGTTGGCAGGATCCTGCTGATGATGATGATATAGCCATGGCAGTCATTTGATTATGCCATCAAACCTTTAAGGATTTCTAGATTGTTGTGGGAGAATGCCCCCCTCTGGGGGGGGTTGCTGGGATTCTCTGGGAACAATCTGCATATAAACACCCCTTTCCTGCCCCAGATCTGTAGTTGCCTAGTTAGCTGAAGAGGTGGCAGTACAGAATTCCAGGTCAGTCTTCAGGCCCAGGGTGGATTAGAAGGGCTTCCGACACAAAAGAATTTGCTCCGAAACAGAGCCCGGAGCAGGAGAAATGGTAATCTGAATATCCATTTGGAAATGTATTAAAAGCAACAAGCTGCTTTGAATTAAAACCTCTCTCAAAATAAGAGCAAAAGTGACACGCAGACGGACGCTCTTTTATCCTTTAAAACCCCTTTCAAAACACAGGTGGGATTATATTACTAACCTTTGGAAAAGCATAGTAAACTATTCAGCAGCACTGATAACCTCCCCCCATAACAACTAAACACTTTCCAACATCAAGGAGAAGTATATTTAAGTTATGAGGTTACATTATTTCTAAATGCCTTTTACTGGCGTTTCCAGAGAGAGACAGGGGGAGTATTTGGTGTTGAAGAAAGCAGTCCTAGTTGAAAAATACCATCCATCCCTTCTTACCCCTGGGCACCACCAGTACATACTCGCACATTTGCCTCTAATCCTGCTGCAGAGACAACTGTGAGAAACCTGAAGGTCTCTCACCCGCTAGTCCCCTGAGATCTGTCATCCAGTTGGCCAGGACACGGCCATCGCTTTTGGATCCAGTTCCTAGGGATGGACCAGCGCGGGAGGATCACCTGGGTGAGGGGTCTTCAGGGAGTGGAAGTGGGACACTGGATGGCGAGAGGCGGTATCCCTTTCCCTGTAACACCATTACCCCATCCTACCAAGTAGGATACTTGGGAAATCAGTCCCCGCCCCTCCCCCTTTCCCAAAACCAACGTTTCCTCACGGACAGCACACTACAAGAGAAAACGGACTAGCACCCGAGCCGTATACCTGACATGTCCCAATACAATGGTCAGGCAGGGTCCGGCAAATACTGACCATTACACACACCTGATTTCCATCACACTTCCCCACACGGATAAAAGGCAGTGCATGAGAGCACACTCTGAGCAAACCACATGAGGAAGCAGCAGTTCCAAGATGGCAGTTTAATACAAGGTGGAAGACGGCCAAACCGGAGAGGATTGCAAGGAGGGAAGTGCCCTTGACCTTTTCGACTAAAGACTGGTACTTTCATGAACCTTATGAGAATAGGAAATGTAAGGCCAGGAATTGAGGCTGAAGAATCCTGCATTGTGTGTCAGAGATACCCAGGGCTCTCCCGCGTCAATTGTCAAGGGGGGGGAGAAACGTTTGCCGCTGTGGTACTGTCCTTGGCTCCTACAACAAAGCAGCGCCAGTGAAGTCGTCAGAGCGGGTGAGTTGGGGAGACTGATACCAGACCGGTCTGTGTTCAAGTCAAGGTTGCAAGCGGCAACATTGTATATGAAAGCTGAAGAGAACAGTGTATGAAGCACGCTGGCTAGAGATGGGAACACAATTAAATAGCAGATGAGTGATTGAACTTTGAAGCGAAGATACGATACTTTAGACAGTGGTCCGACACCACGTGGGTGCTCATTCAAAAGTCTCTGTTAGGTATCAAGCTGAACGGTGGCAAATGTGAAGAGTGATAAAGAATTGTGAAATAGAAGTGGTCCTGCAAAGGGTCAAGCAAAGCCCTGTGCACATTCAAAAGTCTTCGATAGAATTAACATAAAGAAAGTTGATGGCAAAAGAGATGAAGTTGGTCCGAGCCCGGCGGAGGGAGATCAGCTAACATCTTTTTGTTAAAGCAAGCTTGTGTAAAGTTATAATGGAAATCGGAATTAGTCGGAGCCCGGCAGAGGGAGACTAATTGAACGTTTTGTTAAAAGGATGTGAGTGTTAAAAAGCATGTTCCAAGCTCTTTAAGATTTCTTCAGGTAAGTTTATTTCCATCTTTCTTGTTACAGTTCCACAAGAAAGAAACATAGGACATTAGCTGTGACAACACCGACTCCCATCACCCAGGGCCAGCCAGCTGTAACCGCCTCTACACAGAACACTCACTCAGAATATTCCATCATTCCACACATAAACATTCCACATGACATCTCAAGCTACCTCACCTCAGACAGGCACAATACAACAGTGAGCCCGGCTGAGGGAGATCTGGGATGAGAGCCTGGCTTAGGGGGGATCCAGGTGAACCGTGAGTTACCCGAGAAAGAATGTTCTACGAGAAATCTGAGGTATAAATAATCAACGAACATTGTGTTAAGAGGATCTGAGCCCGGCTGAGGGGGACCCGAGGTGAATATTGAATCGCCTGAGAAATTGAATACATGTGAAAATCTGAAAGAGGAAAATAACTCATCGTTTGTCACATCAGGCCATCTGAATGAAGAGACTTTGAAAGGCAAAGAGACTTCGGCACGGAACGCCCTGGTGCTCATGTTAGAACTGTATCCTTGTGCTAGAGAACCCGGAGACTGTGCTAAGCTCTTGTGTACCACTTTATGCAGTGCTGAAAATGTGGGTAATGGAGGCCAACAGCCTGAAAATCCTGACCTATCGTTTTGTGAACACTTATTTATTTTCGTAACACAGTTTCCCACACTATTTGTATTTAGTGGTAAGGATTGGCAATTGGTTTATTAGTATAGGCCCATTTATTTTGACAACACACCACTAGGACTGCGTTATTACTTGATGGTCGTAACTTGCTCCCATTTGTAGATTTAGGATTACATAGGTGTTTTTCAAACCTTTTTTAAGTTCAATAAAAACCCTTGAACTGTGGTCACTTGTGTCTGTCTTACCGTTGATACCATGCCTTCCTTACACAATGCTTTTCTTGTCCTGGAGAACAGTTGAGAAGCCAATAGCACTGCTAAAGTGATAATGTCTGTCTAATTGCTGTGAGGCCGACCAGTTCAGCATGCTGAGGGAAGGAGTTAGAGGGCTTTCTGGGAAACAGCAGAGTATAGAGGCACATGCTGTTATGGTATGGGTTCCTCATGTAGCCCCTAAATGCTGTTAGGTTTCCACAAAGCACTGAACGGGGACTATCAATAAGTGAATAGAAATGAGGCCATGTCAACAATGTTTTCTATGTTCTTTAAAAATAAATTCTTCCTTAATGCACCAGTCACCACTGTAATGAGCTAACTCTACTGAGACTATGTACTTTATGGTATATTACCCAGAGGCACAAGGCAATGCAAATACCCCACACTCGCACCTAAATGTGGTTGCTGTATGTGCTCTATGGTATAGCACCCAGAAATAATGGACAGTTCAGATAACCTTCAATCATCGCCAACTGTGAAGCTGCTGTATGTGCCCTATGGTATAGCACTGTGATGCACAGAATAAGGCATTACCGAAACTCCCACAATCATCCATTACTTACAATTCTCCATATGTGCTATATCGTATAGTACCCAGAAGCATAAGGCAATGCGAATACCCCACACTCGCACCCAACTGTGCAGTTACTGTATGTGCTCTATCGTATAGTACCCAGAAGTACAGGATAGTTCAAACTCGGACATATAAAGCTTTCATTATGGGTCCTATGGTATAATACCGTGATGCACAGCACAACGCAGTACAAACACCCCATAATCAGCCATAACCTTACATTTTCGATATGTTTTTTATAGCACCCAGATGCACAAGGCAGTACAAATACCCCACACACGCCCCTAACTGGGCAGCCGCTGCAGGTGCCCTATGGCTTAGCACCACATTAGAATTTAGTCTGATTCATCTGAATGGAAAGGCAAATTACTCCTATAATAGACCTTGTTATGAATTCTTACTAGAGACCCTTTGATGCAGTCCTAACCTGTGCTATGGTGATGGCTGCTATTGGACCTGCACCAGGTCTGGGCTCCCATTACTTATCCTGAAGGTTCTACTGGTTACATTCTCTACAGAGCAAGAGGGAATACCTGAATTGAGTCAATATGAGTTAACATTGCTCAAGTCACTCCACAACAGAGACATTGATCACTGGCCATCATCATGCCATCAGGATACAGTCCACCAATGGAAAACTGTGACAGTTGGGTTTCAGTTCATTTAGCTATACTTAATTAACAGGCACCCCACCAGTCACAGAATTAACCAATATGTTTCGTAAATGATGCACTCTCAAGGAGCAACCACAGCAGTGACCGCGGGCTAGCTATATTTGGGGGCTGGGGGGGATAGAGGACATGAGGGGTCGATCCCATAAGGTTACAATTGGTATACATTGATGTCAACAAAATGAGCATAACAAATAACTTTAACGAATATTAAATAACGAAAGAAATTCAAACTTTTTGTTAAAAGTATATATTGGGGGTGCGGTAAGGGATTACAACTGGTTGGGGGTGGGGTAATAAAGCTCAGGAAACATGGGGATGGGTGGGAACCCCCCCCTGGGAACCCCCCTAAATTTAAAGAGGAAAACGTCGATATTTTTTTCGTTCTTTATAATTAGTTGAAAAGGTTTGCTTTAGTATTTCATTTATCACATGGAACCGTGCAATCATGCCACTAGTACAAGGATAACCTGCCAGATCACTAGAGCACTGGCTTCGCTACCAAACGAACCTGAAAGTAAACTATGTTGGGATATACTATTAGCCACATATAAGTCTCTAGAATAAGCAGGCTAAAGGGTCAATATCCTGTGGGAAATCTGATCGAGCTACAACCACTGTCTCAACCCAAGGCAGAGCAGGAAGATGGTGCAATGCAAGCCTGCTATATGTAGTAAAGGAATATTTGGCTCTTGGCACCAACCTTGACAGACCAATCAGCGGTAGGATGGTTACTATGCACTTTTTGGGAGAGCAGTGTACGCAGACACAACATCACACTTTTATGTCCCGTATTTTAGAACCTCCTCTTACCTTTCTCCGACTCCCCCACTTACCTGATCTCAAGATCAGCTTGGTGGACCTCTCTGGAAAGTTGACGTGGGATGAAAATGTTAGGATGGGATTCCCAGATTCCCTCAGAAAGAAAACACAAGGTTATAATAACTTGGCACACACAAAGAAAGGCGGACAACAATATGCTGGTCTTTTGGATTACTTCTCCCCTTTCCCAGTACACCAGCCGTTTTTAACACCTTTTGTAGAAGAAGGGGAAAATCACTTGACACCATTTACAATTTTACACTAAAGCTTATTAAATTAAAATATATATATAAAGGTCCTTAACAATATATACTAAAGTCTTTTTGCAATGTAAAAGCAATTAATGAGTCTCACTTGGGAGACAGCCTGGCTAGGGCTGGCGGAAATGTCTTGCTGCGGTAGTGCTTTCTGATCTCTAATGTCTTCAACAAGCCGAGTGTTCCTTTGGCAGGCAGGCAGCACCACAGCGTGTGTTGGGGCCTCAAAAGTATTTTTTGGCTAGGCTGTTTGTCCGGTGCAGCCCAGCCATAACTGCAACCGGGGGACAGGAGTAGGGCAGTCCCTTTATTGTCAATGGTCCCGTTGTGTATGGCAGGTACAGCCCAAATTGGATTCCAGTAGTGGAAGGCCCTGGGAGTCCTTGTGTGCTGACAGGCAGGGGGCAGGCCCTTCTTTAATTGCTAAGCGACTGGGAGGCAGTGACATTGGAGGAGGAGCACCTCTAAGAGAAGCCCAGGCCTGCAGCTGTGATGGGATTGTCAGCAGTGATTTCAGGCGGTCCCCTCCTCATCGGGGAGAACACCACCTTCAGAGTCTGGGTAGCAGTGGTGTTCAGCATTGAGCGGGGTGCCACTCACCTGTTTGGGCAAGGGTTGAGATTTCTCTAGTTTTACGACACTCTGCTCGCGCTGGGAAATGTTTTTTAGTTTAAAGGATTTACTGTGCTGCTTCTTATGCCGTGGATCCTGTTTATTTTATTTTTCTTTATCCCCTGCAGGGGGTTTAAATCAACCTACTCTGAACGAGGGATCTCAGTCCTAAATAAGAAGCCAGTTGGAATAAGGAGCCACAGGGCAAAGATATAAATAGAATGACCTTATAATCTCATAGATGCAACACATTTTAGAGAACCATAATGTTAGAGTTGAAGAATGTATTTTCTCTCAACCACAGACGGGCAAGTTGCAGGGCTCAGCAACCAAAGGAGGTCAGAAACTTGCGAGGAAGAAGGAAACGAAGGGAGAGAAAAGGCAGAGAGCAGCTCAATAAGCAAACAATGGGAAAGCTGCAGACCCAAAGGGGACATGCTGTAACTATGGAAATCAGTGACTCGATAGTTCCTTTTTAGATTATGTTTCAGACATTCCTATACTTGAGGAAAAACCCAAAGAACATTTAATAAATATATCAACACAAAAGCAAGTAGAAATAACTACTCCCACATAACAGGTGGTAGAAAACAATGGCATTCATTTACTGAAAATCTGCCTAGAGTGGAAAAAGTAAAAGATTGAGGCACTTTTTTGGCCCAGATTGCACATACAACAGGATGGTCTTTTGGCAACCCAAGATTGACAACCACTTTATATTAGATCCATTCCTAGGGGGAGAACATGTTATTAAACTGTTATTTCAATAAGACACTGAGGAACACTTAATACATAGAATTCAGAATCTTGAGCTGTTTTAGGAGCCGCTCCACTATTCAAAATTGATTGCCATGACATTTTATTTCCTCCACATACATGACCAGTGTAATCAGCACTCAGTCCTCAAACAATATGCCATGAAAGCACAAGCTCTCCCTCACATGAAACTGATAGACCAATTGTTGGACCATTGATTCATAAGACAGCAGACAGGTTCATACAATACACGTATAGTTAAAGTGGGTAAACCAGATCATACATTTTAGTTCTAGACCAGGATTACAAATCTCAAGTTGAAAGCTATTAGGCAGCTATACAAAGTCACTTGCAAACCACCATTCTACACATAGCACACTATTTCTTACTCGCCAAGCAAGAATCGGTTACCACTAGCCAATTGCTAGTGGTGAGTGAAAATTTCTATATTCTGTGTCTCTGTGTCTCTCTGTGTCTCTCTGTGTCTCTCTCTCTCAAAACACTACAGTTTTATCACTGCAAGGCCTACACGAATAGTTAGGAACGTTTTCAACCAGAATACAGAACCTATTACAAGACCATATGAAAACCCATTTAGACAAAGGTGGGTGCAATCCTGAAAACATTGCCTTCATCAGGACAGATTATATTTAATTTAAAAAAAGAAAGCACAAAGAGGTTGCATTTTTAGGTTTCTTATTGTCTAATGCGGGAGGGACCTTCTGCTATTTACCAGAAAATGTGCACTTTTAAAGACTCCTTGTGCACTCCGACATCTTCAGGCATTCGTGGTTTTGGTATTTTATTGTTGTAAATATGTAGCAAACTATGCAGCATTTGGCAAATTACTGTATGCATTATAATCACCCCAGCAGGGAGTGTGGGGGAAGTGGGCCCCCCAGCCAATCGGGCCAGAGAGCCTCCCAGCCAATCAGGGAGCTCGGCACATGGTCTTTACCTGATGGTAAATCCTGCATTCGAAGCGACCTGAGCAGTGGCTGGCCTCTATTGTCCATCCTGGGCATCAGGCAAGTAATCCTGTGCCCCCTGCATGCCTCCGGCGCCTTGAACACTGCTTTCCTGCTGCGGAAATGGCTGCCATTTCTCACCTTAAACAACTGTTGGCATCCTGAAAAACCATGCCGGGATGCTAATGTCAATAAACCCTTCTGGGTGGAAGACTATCGTTTCCGACAATACCCAGAGCTCACTTTAAGACACTGCCTTTGCTTGGGCCTGTAACTCCTCCCCTGGCATTACCTGACCCTGTAAAGCCCCCACACGTCAAGGTTTATTGCTTAGCTAAAATTAATTTCCCTCCACCATACTAGCAAACAGAACATACATATTCTTCAACACGTTTACGATCAAATGACTCAAAACACTTCTCTTCAATATGGGAGGACTGACGAAGGTTTTGTAGTCTCATTGATTCTTGCCCAGAATGCATTTACATACATAGTTTGTAGTTTTGATGAGGCCAACCCAATAGTGGATCATTCACAGTTCTACATGATACCAGAAAAGTAGTTAACTCTAGAAGAGAAAACCTTAACAGTATGGTTATAGTTCGGAAGGAAAGGCCAATAAAACTATGCTTCGAATGGATTGTGTTCTCCCACGTATTCCTCATCTTGTGATATTCGTTATCGCCAGCTTCACTGCTTTGGAAATTTGTTTTCAGCAGAGGGCGCTGTGCTCGAGGTCGTGGCATCGATTGTCCCTCGGCGGGCTCCGTTCCGTGTCGACGTCACTGCTGGTATAAATGGCTCGAGCCGCGCCATTGGCTTCAGTTCTGATTTTTCGAGGAAATACTTGTGGAACATCCAGGCGTATGCTGTGACTGATGGGCCCATCGTGAGAGGAAAGTGTAAGAAAACGTAAGCTGTACTGCGGGGTAGGCTGGGAGGGTCGATGAGGAATACGTGGGAGGAACATCCAGTCGAAAGAACGTTACAGTTGGTAAGTAACTTGTTCTTCGAATGGATATTGTCCTCCCACGTATTCCTCATCTTGTGATAGACTCCCATAGCAGTGATCAAATTGGAGGTGGGAGTGCTAGTTCTAGTTTTCATGGACGGAATGAAGTACCGCCTTAGCAAATAAACCTTCATTGGAGGCGGATGCATCCAAGCAGTAATGTTTGATGAAGGTATGCATTGATGCCCATGTTGCAGCCGAGCAAATGTCTTTTGCAGGGACTCCCCTCATCAGAGCCGCAGAAGTAGCCATTCCCCTAGTGGAGTGAGCTCGTAGCCCATCCAGTGGGTCTTTTCCTGCTAATCTATAGCATTCCAATACAGCCAGAATGATCCAGCGGGATATAGTTTGCTGTCACCGCTAACCCCAATTTACGATCTGTGTAACCCACAAAGAGCTGGTCATCTTGACGTAATTTTGACATTCTTGAAATGTAAAAACTGAGGGACCTCTTGGGGTCCAATCTATGCAATCTCTCCTCTTCTTTGACCAAATGTGGAGGAGGATAGAATGTTGGTAAAATAATTTTTTGTGACAAATGGAAGTCAGAAACTACTTTTGTTAAGAAAGATGGTTTAACCTTAAGAACTACCTTGTCTTTGTAAAATATGGTATATGGAGGTTTACATGAGAGAGCCTGTAGTTCACTAACCCTGCGGGCTGATGTTAATGCCACAAGGAGGACAGTTTTTAGTGTTAAAAGCCTCAATGGACAGTAGTGCAGAGGCTCAAATGGTATACAAGTTAGGAATTTAAGAACTAATTTTAAATCCCAAGTTGGGACCTGAAACAGTACTGGTGGTTATACATTGGTAAATCCTTTCAGGAACTGAATGATTAATGGAACTTTAAAGTAAGAAACCTCTTCTGAGGAGCGCTTAAACATGGATAGTGCAGCAAGATATCCTTTAATTGTTCCGATCTGGAGCCCCAGATTGGCTAGATGTAATAGGAACGAAAGCACCATTGGGGTGCCACATTGAAAAGGGTCCACATCCTTATTTTAGCACCAGTTACTGAACTTGTTCCAACGACACCGGTACAAAGATTTCGTTGCTGGCCTGGCAAAATCTCCATTACGTAATCCGGAAGATCCCAATGCTTGTACCTAAACATCTCAGAAACCATGCGTGAAGGTTGAGTGTCTTGACCTCTGGATGGAGAACTCGACCTCCCTCTTGCAAAGGTCCGGGTACCACGTCCTCCTGGCCCAATCCAGGGCAATTAGGATCATGGGTTTTCCTGAACTTTCTCAACCTCCTGATTACTTGAGGAATCGCGGGGAGTGGAGGAAACGCGTACAGTAGGGGGAACTCCCAGTCGAAAGAACGTTACAGTTGGTAAGTAACTTGTTCATCTGAATACTCTCCAGTTCAGCTGGAAGCAGCGACATGTGCTAGGTTCTTAAACGCAAAAGCACTACACAGTAGATGGATTCCATGGGCTGCTCTTCGTGCTGCTCTTCGTGTGCAGTACCATTCCAAACCAAAGATGATATGTGATCTTGAAATAAACTTGCAATCGGAAGCAGAAATATTGGTACCAAACATGCATTTTCGATGTTTGCAGAGATATTGGAGTGATGCTTTCGCAATTATAACCTTTTGGACACTCTACTCAACTGCATACTCTTCTGTAAAATTCCAATTCAACCATGTCTTCTAAAGTACATTTCATGCCCCAACCTGTTGTGCGCATCGTCCTGTTCACCAAACCCAGTACTTACTCACTATTGTAACAGGTGTTTTGTGTCTGTATCCTCCATTCCACCTGCGGACATTGGTGCAACAGATCTGCGCCTCTTGGTGTGGCAGCATTTTGATGGCTGGGTGGTTGTCGGTTGGAAAGTGTGCCACCATGATGAGAAGAAGACACTTGCACTGTGACACCCTCCCTCCCCCCAAGGACCTCTCATGCATGCACCCACGCAGTAGTGCTCTGTTGTTTCCTTGGAAGTGGGGATGCCAGAAAAGGCTGCAGGGGACCTTTCTCTGACTAAGGACACTAGTGGGCAACAGCATAAACTTGTCTCGATGCTCCAGTCTGGCTGCTTGCAAGTTAGTTATTTTGTCTTAGATCCCTCTGCTCTATGTCCTGCTCCTCTTCTTTCTTTCCGCTCATCTTCTGTTAATACCGGTCAGCCCTGCTGCCTGGGCCTTCCACCTGGTCTATCAATGAAGAACCAATTGGCCTGCCTCTGAAGAACTTTCCGGCACCTCTCGCCAGTCCTCCCTGTCTCCACTGTACGTTAATCAAGGGGTGTCCTACCATGGTGTGGAGAGATTCTTCTTTTGTGTAGCCCTTCTTGTGCTTTTGCATTTGGGGATGGAGGGGGCGACTCAAGGAAAGAGGTTTCCTGGGCTTTCTACGCAATGGGCATTTTTTCCAAAAGACAACAACATGAGACCTATTGCCTGGTGAGCAGGACATCCACACAGTTGCCTGGCTCAGGCAAGACAGTGCCCAAAAGAAGGTCTCAAAAAGGAGAATTACCTGGTCTTCTACTGGCACCCCAACAAGTTGTTCCACACAAGCCCACCCTTACTATCTGATTCAGAAAATGTTCGCCAAGGGATACAATTTGCACCTGCAATGATGGGAACAAAGGTTTGGAACATCAGAGGTAAATCCTCTTCTATGGTTTCCGCACACTAGATCACACAGAACAGATTCTGTGCACAGTGCTGGCCACATGCTACCAGACTTGTATACTTGTCATGGCATCTTTGACATGCTCTGCTGGAAGCATCGCTGAGACTATAAAAGCCTGCTGAGAAGAAAAGAGTCCTAACCCAAAAGAATTCCCTAACACATATGCATCCTGCATGAAATGCAATACAGTAATAGTCAAAATTCACAAAAAGATTGGGGAGACTATCCCAAGCGTACTTCCAAACACACAGCAGAGATTAAAATGAATATCTGCTGCATATTCCGGAGTGTCTACTTACCACTTCGGATACTGGCAACAGGTCAGCTTTTGTTGGACAGATATTGCAGGTCAGAGCTGAGAAAAGAAGTAAATTGTTATACTGCGAATTGCTCAACATTTTGCAGACCATCTCAGATCATAAAAGTAAGCCAAGCTAAACTCTTCGCCTGAAGGCAACAGTGCCATTTGAAACTATGTGCTTGAATCCCAGATTTCCCTTGACAGTAGTTAAAAAAACGTGCATGTTAGCTGTATTGGCACATCTACATATTCTCCTGATCGATCCCAGAGAAAAGTGTCAGAAGAAAGGAAGTCATGAATGATATACAATCTCTAATAGCTATCGCAGCACCAGAAACACCACTCAATTGAACAATGGGCCAGGCCAGGCCAGGCCAGGCCAGGTTTTTCCAAACAAAGTCTTTAGGGAATCCTTGCCATGCTGGTATGTACTTTTCAATTCTCAAACCTTTTCAGAAATATCAGAAATATTCTTATGGGACTGTTGAGAGAGCGAATGGGATTATTGAACCAGCCCTGGCCAGATGCAACCTTTCCTATGGGGATAACTGTGGAAAATCACTTGCCTGTAGTAACTCGAAGCATAAATAATTACCCACGGCAATCACAATGCTATGGTAATACACCTTATGAAATGTAATATGGTGCGCCAATGTTCATGCCTGACTTGCACAATCCTTCCGGTTCCCTCACCAGCCTTGATCAATTGCTTGTTACCACACTACTTCGACTCTTTGAAGGTGGGTGAAGACATAATTGCTGGAGGGAATATAATACACCAGGATAGCTTGGTTGTTCAGAAGCTGCATGAAGTAGAAACATTTGACCCTGCCTACAGTACATCAGTGCAAGTCTGTAAGCTGGTGGGTGCAAGAAAAGCAATACTGCCAGCTCGCTCCGTCTAAAAATGGAACACAACAGGTTTCAGTCAACCACCTGAAACCAGATCCAGATGGTTACGCCGTGATCCCAACGGACAAGACTCTTCTTTTTGAACATCCTGGACAGCAAGCAGGATATGATTATGATATGGCATTTATAAGACACCTATGTACAAGTGTTTCAAGGCGCGACGAGGCAAGGCAGGGGAACAGAGGGAAGACGGACAACAATCATACTAGGCCAGGTGACATTGAGATCATGCAAGTGCAAGGGGGGGGAGAGCGAGAGGGGAAAGGGAGGGGAAGTGCATTACATAGGATAAACAGAAAATAAATTGGAACAATAAATAAGAAGTGCAGTCAGCTGGTGGCAGGTGCAAGGTAAGTGCAGCCATCGGGGGTGTCGAGTGCTGGTGGGGGGCTGTAGGGATACAGAAACCGCCCAGAGTGCAAGGGTTGCCAGGGGCACGATGCAGGTGTGAAGCTGGCGGAGATGAGACCTGGGCCAGAGTACAGAGGGTAGCCAGGTGACCAGTGCAGTTTCAGTTTCAGCCAGGAGTTCAGCAGGGGAGAGGTAGAGAGATTTCGGAAGCAAAGAGGAAGGTCTTGATGTACTTGCGGAACCGGAGATGGTTCTCAGGTTTCAGAGAGGAAGGGATGCTGTTCCAGAGAGAGGCCCCAGCCAAAGAAAGATCTACCACCAACTCATTGCTTGGGGAAGCGACTAACCCTGAGGGAGTTGATATGATAGTTTATTTATATAGCACCTATACACAATGTGTTTCAAAGCGCTTCAAGGCAAGGGAGGGAACAAGGGAAAAAACAATGACATTCTTACAGGCCATGAACAGTAAAGATGTGAAATTAACTATCGTACTCGGCCTGACGACATTTCAGATAGTGCAAGAGCTAACACATAGATAAGAAAATGGAAACAGACAGGCGACTACCGTACTAGGCCTGACGACATTTCTGGTAGAGCCGGAAAAAAAACAAGAGGTGCCTTTTCCGGCACCCCTCTGGTGCAGAAAGGTAGGGGAGGAACAAAACAAGCGACTATCATATTAGGCCTGATGACATTTCAGATAGTGCTGGAGGGGGGTTGGGGGAGGAAAAAACCAGTAAGGGGAGGGAGGAAGAGACAGACGAGGTTGCTATCATACTAGGTCCAGGGACAATTCTGATAGAGTAAGTGCATAGAAGAAAGTAAGGGGAGGAGATAGGAAAAGGGAGAAGGGAAAGGAGGAGAGAACAGAGAGTTAGCAGTCAAGAGTGGAGAAGCAAGAGGGGAGAGTGAATACAATTGCAGAAGTCAGTAGTAACACATAATGTTGCAAGCCAGGATACAAGATGAAGATGGGAGCAGCATGATTCAGGGCCACCATGAGTACAAGATGCAAAAGAAGTTCAGCATGAGAGTTGAGAAAGGGTGACGTCCATTGAATGAATGAAGTCCGTAAAAGTCAAATCCAGCATTGTCCACAAGACCGTGATGGTGAAACCAGAATGTATCAGGACAGACTCCTGCAGAAGTAGGCTTGAGTGGGGTGAGGGGGGAGCAGGGTAGAAGAATCAAGCAAAACAGGCAACACCTGTGTGCGAGAATGGGGGGGCACAAGGGAACATCACGGGGGGGACCAGAGGGAGTAACACATGTTGGTGCATGCCTACCTGCTGTCTGAGCAGGGGGTCGGGCCCTGGGTCCTCCTGGTCCGAACAGGTCCAAACAGGAATTCCCCTTTTCTTCGTATGCCCTTGGCTTAGGACGCCCGGGCGAGAGACGCCCTTGATCTAATAGTTAGGAGCAGGAAGGACGAGGCAGGGTAAGAAGGTGGGTGGTACTTGCTAAGTGGTGAAAAAGAGCAGCAACAGGAAGGCACCAGGTGGGCGGGGCATAGGCCAGGTGACCTAGATCCAATTGCACCTGCTTCCCATCTGCAAAGGAAAAGCGGCTGGAATGCTCCTTAAGTAAGGAAAAAGAGCGGCAAACAGGAAGGCACCATGTGGGCAGGACTTGCTAAGTGGAGGCGAATGAGCGAAGAGCTTGAGAAGGAAGATATTTAGGAAGAGAAGGTTGAAGGTATTGAGGCCCCAGGCCTCAGAAGGGCTTGTGGACAATACAGAGGGTTTTGAACTTAATCCTCACAGCCACTCGGAGCCAGTGCAGAGATTTCTGTCCTGGAGAGAAACGATCCCTGGGCGTGAGGCCAAGGACAAGTCTCGAGGCACTGTTTTGGATGAGTTGGAGAAGGCGGAGAGTAGAGGCAAGCAGGTTTAGAAAGAGGCTGTTTCAGTAGTCCAGCCTATAGAGAACCATAGCTCTGGAGACAGTGGGCTTCTGGGGGCGGTAGAGGAAATGAAGAATACCTCTGAGGAGGTGCAGCTAGTAGTGTGACTTCTTAGGTTGGAGATGTGGGGAGAGAAGGAGAGTGTGGAGTCGAAGATGACCCCAAGGTTTTTAGCCTCACAGGTGGGAGTAGAAATGGGGCCAAGAGAGGCCGGCCAGAGTGACAGGAAAGGAGGGAGCAGGTGTGCTGATGAGGAGAAGCTCAGTCTTACTGGCATTAAGGCAGAGATCATTGGCGGCACACCAATCCTGGATAGCAGACAGTCAGAGATGAGAGAACTAGAAGAGGTGGTTGAGGGGAGCCTGAAAATGAGCCGAGTGTCCTCCGTATAGCACTAAAAGTTGGGACAGAGAGCGGCAATGCAGTGGGCAAGAAGTACCAGGTATTGGTTGAGCTGCCAGGGCCCTCCTGGGGAACACCACAGGTAGAGATGGAGGAGAGGAAGGATCCAAGTTGCACCTGGGAGGGTCGATCGGAGAGGAGAGAGCCAAGCCAGGGCCTGATAGAGATACCCAGGTTATGACAGACGGTTGAGCAGGATGGCATGGTTGACCGTGTCAAAGGCAGAAGAGAGATCAAGTAAGATGAGGACACAGAGGGTGTTGGAATCTAGGTTGGAGAGCAGGTCGTTATGGATGTTCAGGCGAGCAGTTTCCATGCTTCTGGCAGCTCTGAAGCCAGACTGATGGTCATGAAGATGACCAACAGATTTTTTGCGAAGATTAAGTTGGGAGATGGGGAGCTTTTCCAGGAATTTGCCCAGGAAAGGGGTGATGCAGATTGGGCCATAGTTAGCCGTGAGTGCTTCAGCTTCAGGAAGAAGGGGGGAGACTTCAGTGGTGAAGGAGTGGTTGCAGAAGTGGGCCAGAGCAGGAGCCAGGGTCTCAATGTGGTGGTTTTTATGGTTTTGGAAGAACAAGGGTGAACCTGTTTTGAGAAAATGTAACATGAACGATGCAGGAAAGAAAGGAAGAATCAGCCTATTTGTGGTATTTCATAGACACAAACAGACCTTTCCTGAACTAGACCAAGACACAAGATTTTCACATGAAATTGGAAGCAGGTTCTGGATCAGGAAAGTGACATTATTTTGGGGACTGAAGCTCTGCTTTCTTTTTGCTGTGAATGAGCTTCATCATGCGCTGCATATTTTGTGAAACATACTAGGACTTTTCCACTCCAGCAGAAACATTTTCTGCTAGAAGTCTAGTACATTTCATATTAACCTTCCCACGTAAACTACATGATAGAGATATGCAGCATGGAGGCCCACTCACTATAAACATTCACCCGCTTTTTTATAGCCAATTCTAGATAGACAGTAGAGAAACAATATTTGGCCTACTGTGCAGCTTCAGGTAAACATACTATCAGTGATAGATGAGTCAAGAAATGTTCCCCCTAGGTTCTGTTTTTCTGAAACCTCCAAGGACATATTGACAGACTTAAGACAATTAAGGGCTTTGTTTGACCCTGAAGGTGAGATTGAATAATTAAAGTACATGGCTGATCTTGTTTGTTATTTGACATATTTCTGTTTTGCATCATAGCCCAGTACAGTTGATAAACAAAACTCACTAGCGGTACCATTTTCAGATTTATCTCCAAAATGTAAAGCATGGTTTCCATATAGACTGCTGGGACCCCATCAAATGGATGAATCCAAAATTATGGACACAACTTTACTGCACCAATGAAAATTCCCAGCATAATAAGGGATGGGTGATTCTTGTCAAGCACACGGCAGTGACTCCTTGGACCTAGCATGCAGGTATTATCATTGCATGTATCTTGTTCAATGGTACCCGTTTGTAGACATCCTGTGGCATTAAAAGCATATCAGTTTATTCAAACTGAGAATCCATAAAAGGAAAGTTCTGGAATGAAGGTAAAGATCACTATGCTTAGTGGTAGAAGTGACCTTACACATGCTTCAGGTATGCTATATCATGGTCTATACAGTTCAATGAGTGCAACAAGAGAAGGCTTGGAATCAGTATATGTCCTATCTGCTGTAGTACATCAAGCCAGGATTTCACATAACCCCTCACAAACCTTTGCAAACATTACTGGCAAGCTGTGCCTATTAATGGCTCAGCATGCAACATTAAGCTCCATCATATGACATAGACACATGGGATTTATCCAGTAATTGAACTGCAAACTGACAGATGGCTAAATGGCTAGGGAAGCCGAAATGCAAGCATTCCAAAGGACGGGCAAAGTCTTTAAAATCCTGAAAATATGCTGTCCAAGCAGTTCAGCTCCTACTAGATCGTTCCCTCGAGAGACGCTTCTATAATATATATGACCACGTCAATGTTTTACTTCAATGCATATGCAATTGTGAATATGTTTGGAAGAATTCAACATGCTCTGTCCGTAATAAGAAATGATCAATGGGGTGCTGCAAATCCTCTAAACGTGACTGCTTTGCAAGACACCCTGTCACAATTTGTTCTTGTACTCGCTGACCTATGCCATTCAGATTAGGGAACCAAATGTATATGCACAAGCAAGAAGGCAAAAGTTGTATGAGACTACATACACACTATTGAGTTTAGTGAGCAAATGTGTTTGTCAACATCTTGGAGAACCCAGTGGGTTTTCAACATCACAATAACTACAAAACCACCTTTTCATTGCCAAGAATTGCAATCCTGGGTTACCCTACACAAAGTAGGAAAAACACTTCCTAGACTTCCTACACATGTGCCTGTGTGACACAAGGGGATTTAAAAATCCACCAGTATGTCCTTAAAGACTGTATGGACACCCTTCAAATTAAATAACAAGAGGTCACTCGAATACAGTCCTGTGAACTGTCTTCATATTCTTCGGCCTACACTATGAGTGCAGTGTGGGTTGTGAATTTTGAAACCAAGTAAAACATGTTACCCATTGTTTGCTGCCTTGTGCACTTTAACAAAATGTGATGTGCTGTGAATGTGGGAATTACCAGCATAATCACTTTAACCAGTGTGGCTTGTGAAGTGTCAGACATGGGAGACTGACACATAGGTGAAGCTTTATCACAAGACACCATTTATTAAATGATAAAAGGGATGATGAATCTTTCTCTAACTTAACAAGAACATTCCTGCCTGTGAAACCAATACTAAAAGGAAAATTACCTAGTCTCCAAAATGACTGTCCCTCGCACTCATACGTAAAACAAAATCATACAGGAAAACAAGAACTTGTATGTTGGATCCCCTTGCCCTAGATCAGTTCAGAATGTGTTAACTCAAGTTCAATCTCAAGTGCAATAGAAAGTTCTTTGTCTCCAATACGTCCTTCACTTGGCAAATGGGACTTCTTTATGTCCGCAGGTTTTCTCACTCTTAAAAAAGTTGGTACAGTTTCAACTTGGCAAATCAAAGACTTTCTTTACATACCCGCTTGGAAAGTCAATGGTAAAAAGATTCCTTACTCAGGAGAGCAATTAGTTTCCACTACATTACATGTCCTTTTCAAAAACGACACTGTAATCAAGTTGAACTATTCAACAGTTATGCAACAGTTCATCAAAACGGTGGTGGAATTGCAATTCTTTTTTCACCTTCTACTTTAGCCACAACCTTCTACCACAGGCACAGTACTACTTTTTTCCCTGGTCCACTCACCTACCAGGACTAACCACTAATTGGCCCTTTCCTGCTATTCTTGCCTGCCCGGAAGAAAGCTCCTACTACTACTCGCAATATGTGGTAACGCTAGTTCACAACTTTCCACATTTAACTCTTTAATGGGGAAAGTTAGACCAACAGCATCTTCTGGAGTAGGTCTTTTGGCTTGAAACCCAAGTGGCTTACAACTTCAATTATTCAATGATTCTTACATTGATTTGTTTGCCTGTGTCAATACAGGTTTCAATTCCCCCCACCCTCTTGATCCTTTCTATAAGGAGGGCTCGTCCCCTGCTGTCGCTGACCTCTCGGCACACAACCCACTGGCTGTTGACAATGTGATTTACATCTTTTAAGTTTGCCACATTGAATTTGCCCTGCTATCTCTTGGCTTTGACAATGCAGGAAACAAGGCCGAATATTTCAATGATCCTCAATGGTAAAATGGAATCCCTTTGATTTTATATGTGCCCTTCTTTGACTTGGGCAATGCGGGTTACAGCGTTTTCTTATTGGGTCTTTTCTCTCCCATAAGCATATTCACTTTGTTTATAAATTGTCCCTTTTTGGCATAGACAATGTGGGTTATAATCTTCTTCTGTTCGCCCTCTCCCTTTTGAATCATTACATTCAGTTTGTATTAAACTGTTCGGTATTCAAAATAAGGTTTTGTGTAAAGCGGTCGGTCTTGGAGCGCCCCAGTGTTACCTTGATTAGGCCAACTCACTGGTTGCCGCTGGCATCTCCTGCAGAACCGCTTCCTTAGCTGCACTGCTTGTCAGGGTTTGACACACGTCTGACAGCTCTGGTCGTCTTCCTGCTGAACGTGCGGTCTATTAATGGCGCTCTCCCTGCTCCACGCGCTCCGGTGAGATGCAGGACAGAGATAATTTCACTCGTTTTGGATAGCCGGTCCCAGTACTGCTGCCCACTGAGCATCCTTTGCATCTCATGGGCACCACGAGTACTTGGCATCTCGCTCTCAAAAAATTAGCAACACCGACCTCTACTACACACTGCTTTTGATGCTCCTGCTCAACCCGTACCTGAAGGCCGTTTAAACATTTAAAGGTCCTGCTTAGCCGTGGATTGTTATAAAAACTACTACATACTACAGTCTGCTAACTCTAAGCCTCGCTGTCATGATGCCTACCCCTGGGGACCCACACCAAGTCCAGCAACCCCGGAAGCAGGCATCAAGTTACCCCAAGCGAGCTCAACAACCCACGCTAGGCTCATATGGAGAGTCAGTCCTGGCACCATAGGCTCCAGGCTCATAGATTAAAACTTACCTGATGCAGACCATGCTGCAAACTTACCTGATGCAGACCATGCTGCAAGAGCTCCAAGCCAAACGAGGCTTGGAAGGGACTAATTTACCTAGCGACTATTTTTTTACTCGAGTGGGGCTGGGGAGGAATACTTACCCGGGACTACTTTGGAGGCTATTTAAACCACGCCCGAAGAGCTACACACGCTTCGCGTTATTCTGCATCCAGCAGCGTAACGCTCACCGTCCCTGCAAGTCTGCATCCAGTCTTCTGCCACGCCCGCCTCGAGTTTGGAGCTCCTAGAAAAAGGGAGAAAGAAGGAGAAAAGGTTAGAACAAGAGCAATACCTTTGATACTTACCTGAAATCCCGATCCTTCGAGCTGGAAGAAAAGTTATTTTATGCGCGTCGCCTCGCCTGCTGCAGCGCCACGCTGAACTCACCGGCCTTCGCAGCATCTTCACATTTCACCGCATCCTCCTGCATGTTCCCGTCGCACTCCGGCACCTAAGCAGAAGACGAGAACAGCAAGGTGAGCCAAGGGAATACACAGAGGAATACCCCCCCCTAGACTTACCTGATTTTACCACCGGGGTTACTATTCTTCACGGGTCGGCGCCGCTTCCACTGCATCCTAGCCGAACCCCGGACCCTAAGGGGAAAACAAAAGGACAGCAAGGTGAAACAAGGGACTAACAAGGGGAACCCTCCTCACCACAAAAGACTTACCTGATTTTACCGCCGGAGGCATTATTCCCTGAGACTTCATACTTTCTCTCAGCGCCTGAATAAGGGAGAAAGCAACAGGTTACATATGGACATTATTTTATCGAACTGTGTTGGATAATACAAATCCTTACCAGAACATTACCGGTTGCCACGAGGAAGTCTTCAGTAGGATCAAGCTACAACCTGCAAGGAATCGGACAAGAGTGAAAGTCAGGCATTTGAACTCTTACGAACTACATACTTACGGCGTTTTGGAAGGAATATCGGAGTCAATATTGTCCTGGAACTCACCAATTCCTTCGAGCCAGTGAAGCAACTGGTTCCCTACGCGCCCCTGCGCTCAATGTAGGATGGAGAACTCATCTTTTCAAATCAGGTGAGACTATAAGATGGGACATCCAAGGTGATCTGTGGGGAGAACAGCGGGATGGGGGGGGGATTTACGCTCGACTCCACGGGTGGTTAATTCCCTTTCTCCATTTGCAGAAGAATATTCCTACGGGCCAAGCAAACGAAGCTAGGTGGGCCAGTCCAGTCCGTCATCTCGCCCCTACGCGTCACATTGGTGGAGACAGCAGCAGTCCAGTCCAGATTGACGCCTCTGTGGGAGCCAGGTGAGCGTAACACTCTTCATCGTCCCAATACTAAGAGCATTATGGGACTGGAAGTCCATAATGTTCTTATTTGAATTAGCATGAAAATCTTCAACATCTTTTAATTCACCTTGTTCAAGGATTTATGTCGCATATGTTTAATGGAAGGTTTTAAGGCATTTGGGGTTCCTTTCTTCGATTTACAAGTGGAATCCCGCGTAGAATCAGTACTTCTAAAAGTAGTAGCATTAATTCAGTTTTCCTAATATTCATCCTTTTCATACTCACAAATAAGTCTTTTATATTTTGTTCATTGGGTAAAACTGGGTGGAAAGGCCCTACGGTGACAATATGCCATCAAATATGCAGGTGTTTGAAAACCTTCATCTTCATAGGAGGATGAATACCTCGCCTCTCCTGGCGGAGTCGCCACATTCCCATGATGGTCTTCTCCTCATGTGGGATCTGACTCCCACCCCTCCGCCCCCGATACCTCCCCCAGGGTTAGGATCAGCTAGTTACTCCCTTTCTCTGGCCACATGGGAGGAGGCTTTGGGCTGGGATCCTGGGATGACTCCTCAGGATTCATCACAGGCTGTTCTCCAAACACTTCCACTGCCAGGGTGCATAGCGCAGCTCTGTCAATTCTGTACACCCTTCTATGCGCCCGCTTCTGGCATGACATCAGGGCCAGTTCACATAACGGTGCAGCACTCCATAGACTTAGTTCCTTTTTTCCATGCACTCTGTTTGCTAATCGGGAACATGCTCTCTGAGCTTTTTAAAAAAAAATTCCATGCCAACTCCATGAAAGACCTCTGGTTTCAAGCCGTGTGTGGATTGCGGCCGGAAGATGTAGGTCTTGGATCCGCACCAGATATGTTCGTGCTGCTTGGACGAGGACCACTAAACCCAGGGTTGTGGCTGTGTCAGTCCATGCACCCAAGGCCCTACGGGTACGGGCAGCAAAGATCTTCGTGTTTTGCAAGGGGTGAGGTTCTGTGGTTTCGGTCGAGGTTGCGCAGCACAGATCGACGCTCCAAAGATTGGGAGGCTCCGCGAGTGGAGAAAAAGCATCAGATGAGGTCGCGTTCCCCTAGTGAGTCCTCATTGCTACCCTTCTTCTCAAAGAAAAAGAACCACTGCTCTGAAGGTTAACCCGGGTGGCCTGCACATGTGCCTTTTCCAACCAGACCTTATGCTGGAGGAATAGGAGAACTTCCACCTGAAGATGCTTGACATCTTTGCCACGGCACAGGCAGCTCCAGCCCAAGTGGCTGTGTCGCAGGCAGCGGCGCTGTTCGCTTCGGATGGGGCGCCGATGCGTCCCACTGAATCTTCTGCAAACCTGCAGGGTACCCTCAAAAGACCACTCCTGTGTGTCTAAGAGGCTCGGGCCTGGTCCAGAAGGAGTGCGAGATCTCTCTGCGTGACCAGGGCCACAGCTTTATCAGTGGCACCGATTGGAGACATGGGCTCCACAGGAATAGATCCCACTCCCCAGAGACACCTTGATGTCTAAGATACATAACATCTGTGACGAGTAAGACGGCCAAGTCCCTTTTGCGCTTGAATCCCATGGGATCTAGGGTGACGAGACTTCCCGGTGGCATTATACAGAGGAGCTCAGGATGCAGTGGATCTGGCAGAGGACCTGCAAGGGGCCAGCAGCCTAGTCACTTCCCCTGAATTTGGACATCTTACCAACTCCCACCCGAGGTAAGCCTCGGGCCGCCTTCCAGCACCTGATGGCGAAGGTGGCTGATACTCTGGGGCGCTCTGCTCCGTCCAGGTCCAGAGTTCAATACAAACTCTGACACTCCGGACGATGTTCCAAAGCAGGACACCCTCATGACCTTTAATTTGGCGGTGGATGCACTAATACTAAAAGTGTAGGAATAAACCTGCATCTCTTTTAGCAGTGGACATGAACCTGACCAGAATGCACTGTTCCGCTCCGTCGGACCAGCCTACTTTTTCACCCACGCTTCACCTGAAAGCCTGGAGGTTCAGGCCGCGACAGTGAGCCTGAAGACCTTTAACTTTCCGCCCATTCCACCGGACAGGGAATGTAAGAGGTTGGATGCGTGGTACAAAAAGGTGTTTGCGCTGGGCACTGCGGCCTGTGAACGCCTCTTGTGCCGTGGCTAAATTCTCCTTTGGCATCTTTTCATCAATAGCCTATGCAGCAGAGGGAGATATGAGGGATGGATTTATGTCCTTGCTCTTGGACGGCGAGCATGTGGCACGTCCAATGCTGCCATCTGGAGTGGACTTGTGGGCAGGTCCATGGCCTCTAGCACAATGGTCAGGCGCCATTCAAAGCTTTGACAGGCGTGCTACATGAGGTTTCCTGGTAAGTACATTCCATGATGGCCAGAGTTGGAGAACAGAGTGATCCACAGAGTCGTCCAGTTAGGACTTTTGACTGCCTTTGGTAAGAAGAAGCAGCATCTATTCTGATACATTTTCTGTACATCGTTTTTTGCATGCTTCTAAATTTAGGGCCCAGAATTAAGCATTTTATATTTCTTCACATACATTTATTTTTCTTGGTGTTTGATCGCAGTAGGGACAAGAGGCCCTGATGATATTTTGTAGGTTAGCTTCTAACTATTGTGAGATGTCAGCAATGTGAGGTGGACAGCTGTTTGATGATTGTTCAAAACATGCCATTTATATTATAGAACAAATAAAGTAAAAATGCCCCACCATCCCTACTCTGCTGAGGATTCTCCTTCGTAACCAAATCTAAAGGAAGGGAAACACTCTAGCACAGGATGTCTGGCTCTCACACTAAACAACAAATACACAAAAAAATGGCAATTCAAATAACAAACAACATTTACAGTTTCTTGATCACCTCAGTAACCTGGGTGGATTCGCTTCCCGAGGATTCAAAAATGAATTCTGCTTCAGTGTTCAACCAAAAAGAGAAATAAGGAAGTCCTTGTAGACCTAGACCGCCTCAAAATCAGTTCGATCACAGTCAGTGAAACAGTTCTTGGTGAACAGTTAGTATATATTTAGTTATAGAATTAGGATTCACAATTTGTCACAATGATTTCACAGTGCCGTTCTAGTTTACCATGAGAACAGTCTCCTTTGCCTCATAGTACTCCACTTTGTTTAGGCTACTGCAATGTTGCATCTTCTGACAACCAGTATATCACCACAGCTTCGGTACTGTGGACTACCACCACAGCTTCAGTAAATTTGGATTTCGAGACAGTTATGACAAGATTCACTTTCAAGTACTTTAACACCTTCACATAGGCAAGGCAGTCTTCCTCTGAATATCTCTTCAAAAGGGGCACCCTTTTTGCCTTTGTCTGTCTGCCACAGTAACAACTTAGTTTTGGTATGACCCACATCTTTCTTCTTTTCACAGTCTTTGGCAATATAGGTTGTCAACTTCAAAACCATCTTTACTAGCAGCCAGTTTCCCTTCCCCGACTTTGCCTTCACCTATCTGCCAACTGTTAGTCTAAACGAGAACTCAGAAGCCTTGGCTTCAGGTAATGCTTGCAAAATTGTATTTTAGGTAAGATTCAACCGTTTGGGTTCACCAAAATACTTTTATTTTGGCTCTGCACAATTTTGTTTTCACTTTTAACATGGGGGACTCGTTGCTTGGGCATACTTTTACGTCCCGTCCCCTTTCCTCCATACTGCATGGACGTCCCTACCAAGGGACGGGAGGCAGAACCTTTTTCACCCGAAAAAACCTTCTTTGCCTTTAAATTTAGAGGCGTGCAGGGGTGCGGCCCAGGGAGCATGCTCTGCCCTGACTCCGCCCTCTCGCGCCACACCTCAGTGCCCTTTGCTGCATCAACGGGAACAGGCC
This sequence comes from Ambystoma mexicanum, assembly GCF_040938575.1. NCBI lineage: Eukaryota > Metazoa > Chordata > Amphibia > Caudata > Ambystomatidae > Ambystoma > Ambystoma mexicanum. The sequence continues at coordinate 857,790,085 of NC_090931.1, read as the reverse complement.
GAATTCACCAGTGCTCCTGGGTTTGGGTTCGGCCATGTAATTTTCCACACGCAGATACTACTTCTCTTCTGTCTGTCTTTTTATCATTCAGTTACTCGGTCCTCAGGTGTCACACTCCTCCCTGGCGCATGACAACAGCTACAGGATTCAGCAGGTGTCCATCCTGCGACGGGCTCTTCCCGACTAATGATCCCCAGCCCTCTGCTTACGGTGCCTTGGCCCAGACCATGGCTGGCAAGCTTGTACTGCGTGCAACACACTTTCCTTGAGGTCTCTGAAGAACAGACTAGCCAGGTGGAAGGAGCTTTTCCAGAGATCGCCTCCAAAGGACCTAATGGACTTTGTCTACCATCGATCCAGGCCCAAGGTAGAGCTGCGCTTTTCCATTGCACCCTGGAAGGGAGACTCCTTCCCAAGGACTTGCCTGCGCTAAAGGGACCGCCCAGGTCCTTATACCAGCACAAGTACTAAGGCTGAATCAGCTACCGGCCGACAGACCAAGGGGTCAGTAATCCTCCCGGTGGCAGTGCTGAAGGACCGGAAGGTTCTTTTACCAGGTCTTCATCCGAGGGGCTATGCCCAAATACCAGCAACATGTCCGAGAGGCCGCCTATACGCAGTTCTACCGGCAGATCCACCGAGGACGAAACGCCTACCAGGCATCGGCCTGAGGAACAGAGAGGGCCCCATGATCCACACTCAAGAGTCCTGGACGGGGCGGGGCCCAGTGAGCCGAGCAGCACGACGCAGGGACGTGGAAGGCAGCTCGACAAAATGGCCACCGCACCAGAAAATCCAGACATCCGTCCATCGCTGCTCCACGGAAGGCAGCAGGTGGAGGAACGTGTATCAAGGTGGGACTGGTGTCAACCCGGTATGTGGCCTACAGCATACCCTTCCTTCGCGCAAGGCAGGTTCCCGCTGCGGCGTTATGGGCAGGCCACGGAAGGGCTCCAGCAGCCCCCTGCTACCCTGTCAATATCGCCTACCACCACTCCGGCCTGCGAGGACACGTTCTTCGAACGGTTCCTCGAACGGTTCCTCAGGCTCATGAAATTTGCTCAAATGGGGGTCATCCTCAGGGACGCCATCGGGGACGTGCTCCTGCCAATGGCTCCTGTGCCGGAGGCCCCAGTACAGGTGCCCCTGACCCCTGTACAGCCTCCGCTGCCCACTCCGGCCCCCCCAACCGATAGTGCAGGCGGTTCCGTACCAGCATCTGCTGCAGCCTCTGGCTCCGGTCTCCACAACCCAGCCTTTGGCACCCAGCACCCCTCCACCGCTGCCAGACCAACCGGACCCTCAGGTGGACACGGATGAGGAGCAGAACCCAGACACACAGTAATCAGCCAAGGCCTTCCATGAATGTCTTGTGGGGCTGGCAGAGTACTTGGGCTTGCCTCAACCCGAGGTCGAGCAACCATCAGAGGGGGTCCTCGCCGAAGTCTTCACGCTACGTCCCACTAAAAGGACAGGGATCCCGATGCAGAAGGACGTAGTTGCCTTGGCCAAAAAAGGCTGGCTCAAGCCCCACTCGGTCCAGCCAGTCAATCAGTGCCTGGACACCCAGTACAGGCAGATGGAGGGGGATACACTCTTGCTATCGGCCCACCCTCAGCCGCACTCCTCAGAGATCGCTGCGGCATCACTATACTCCAAGCCTCAGTCGTCGTCTGCCTCTTCCTCCGCGGCTCTGCTAGGCAAGGAGGAGAAGATCTTGGAGGTGTACGGGAAGAAGCTGATTTCCAATGCGTCCTTGCACCTTCGTCAAGCCAACGCACATGCCATGCTGGCAGCCATTAACCAGAGGCTCTGGCGGGAAATTGCAGATTTCCTCCAAGAGTTTCCAGCACAGAGCCAATCACGATTCAAGGCGGGATTGGCAGAGGCCAAGATGGTGGCGCAGGACATCGTGGAGTCCACCGTGGCACACATTGACACCTCTGGCCGTTCCATCAGCATTGCCACGGACATGAGAAGAATGGCCTGGCTCCGTGCTACGAAATTCAACCCAGATATCCACAAACGCATCTTAGATCTTCCATTCGAAGGGGGTGACCTCTTCCACTCCAATTTACGAGGAGCTGGTCAAGAAGAAAAACAGCTCACAAACTGCCAAGTCTTTATCCATTCTGACAAAGAACATGCCCAAAACGTTCACCCAGTCACAGCAGCGCTCCGACAAGGGGCATACATACGGAGGGTTCTACATCTTCCAAGAGCGGAGGTCCAGGCAGCCTGACCGTTCGCTGACTCAACATCGGCACAAACAAAAAGTGGGCCGGGGTAAGGGCTTTTTCTTTTCCAACAGCCTTGTAGGGAAAGAAAGCATGACACGCCCCTAAGGGTCCACGTGTCTCCAGTGGGGGGCAGGCTTGCTCTCCATGCACATTTTTGGTGCCAGAATTTCGCAGACCCCTGGATCCTCTCCGTAGTATCCACAGGGCACTGCCTCCCTATCCCAGCCTCTACTCCCTCTTCCCCTCCACTCCCACAGGTTGGGACAGCAACTCTTCTGGCGGAGAGCCGGTCGCTTGTCGAGAGCCAGGCAGTGGAGTAAGTCCCAGCCTCCCAGCGAGGTTTGGGCTTTTACTCCACAATTTGCGCCATTCAAAAAAAGAACCAGGCAGGCCTGAGGGTTGTGCTGGACTTTTCCGCCCTCAACCTCTCCCTACCTCTACAAAAATTCAAGATGGTTACGCCAGCTTTGACACCGGAGACATTGTGCAAGGGAGACTGGATTTGCTCCCTGGATCTGAAGGACGCCTACCTACATATCCCGATCTGGGGGCCTCCTCATTCTTTTCTACGATTCAGGATCATGGGCTACCATTTCTAATACAAGGTGCATCCTTTCAGTCTCAACTCGGCCCCAGGGTCTTAATCAGGCTCATGAACACAGTGGCAGCCCTCCTCAGGTTGCAGGGCCACCACATCTATACCGTACCTTGACGACTGGCTCGTCAGGCCTACATCTCAGGAAGCAGTGCACCATACTTCCCACGCTCTGATAAACACACTGCACGAGCTGGGTTTTTCCCCTCATCCTCAAGAAGTCGCAGCTGCAGCCCACATAGAGACGGACATTCTTGGGTCTTGTTTGGGACACATGTTCTGAGAGGGTTTTTCCCTCTGACAAGATCACGGCCCTCAAGAGGGCCACTGTGCACTTCCTCAGTAGAGAAGTGACCTGGGCCTGGTGGTACCAACACCTACTGGGGCTCATGGCAGCGATCCTCTTGGCCATCCCCCACACGAGACTCAAGATGAGGTTACAGCTGCACTTTGCAGCCTCTTGGAACTGGGACCAGGCCTCAGTCAGAAATGATCAACGTTCCTCCATCACTTCACCTGGACCTCACATGGTGGTCCAGGGACTGCCACCTTCGGCTGGGCAAGCCCTTTCGGCAACCTACACCGCAGGTCACCATCACCACGGACTCCTCTCTCTAGGGTTGGGGGCCACCCTGGACAACCACTGCGTCCATTCCACCTGAACCTGGTAGGAGCAGGAGTACCACATCAATTGGGTGGAACTTAAGGCCATCGGGCTGACACTCAGAGCCTTCCTTCCGGTTATCGAGGGTAAGGTCGTCCTCATTGAGACAGACAACTCGACCAGCATGTTCGACGTCAACAAGCAGGGAGGTACCAGATTCCCCTCCACTATGCATGCTCTGAGTCAGCATGTGGGAATGGGCCCTGGCGTACATCATCTACCTCATGGCTGTCCACCTACTGGGGAATTCAACCTGGAATCAGACAGGCTCCGCAGATTGGGGGCAGACAACTACAAGTGGCAGTTGAGCGACCTAGTTCTGCAGGAAATCTTCAAGTGGGGACACCCCCAGGTGGACCTCTTTGCCACCTGGGACAACATGAAGTGCCATCTGTTCGCTTCCTGGCAGGCTCAGTGCCCGGGCTCCCTGGGCCATGCATTCCAGATTTGGTGGAACAGTATGACCGCATACACCTTTCCGCCCACTCCACTGATGCACAGGGTGATATGCAAGATCAAGGAATCTCGCCACCTCAGCATCATTCTAATAGCACCGTGGTGGCCAGCCAAGCCATGGTTCTCGGAGCTGTACGCCCTCTCGGAGAAGCCGCCCATTCGCCTTCTGACGATCCCAGCGCATCTTCTGGTGCAGCAGGTGGGGCAGTGTCATCCACCCTGCACCACAGAAACTAGCCCTCACAGCGTGGTTCCTGAATAGGTCACGCTAGCTCACCCCAGCCTTTCCCAGGCTAACCTAGAAATTATTCAGGGTGCCAGGAGCAAGTCTACCAGGGCCCGATTGTCTAGATACATTTGACTGGGCTCGCCAGGCTCTACCCACCCATCAAGAGGACACACCCCGTGTGGGACCTCAACATAGTCCTGGGTGCCCTGGCGCACAAACCATTTGAACCAATGGTGTCCACGAACATCAGGCTGGTAACCATTAAAACGGCCCTGCTAGCAGGCCTCACCTAGGCTGGCAGAATAGGTGAAATCTAGGTGTTAGTCGTCTCAGAGCCATATACTACATTTCACAAGGATAAAGTAGTCCTGCGGACACACCCAGCATTCTTTCCCAAGTTGCCTTCCGCCTGAATGAAGAAATAGTGCTACATAGGTTTTTTGCTGAAGCCAAAGAGGAGGCACAGAGTTCTGCCCTGCCTGGATCTCGGGCTTGCCCTGAAATTCTACTTGGACAGGACCAAGGGTTTCCACAAGTTGTACGCACTTTTTGTCACCTTCGGCAGATCAAGACCAGGCTATCGGGCCTCTAAGGACTCCATAGCCCATTGGATGGTCTTGGCCATCAAAGAAGCTTACGAGGGACAGCACAAGCCATTGCCGGCCAACATGCACGCCCACACAGTTGGAGCTAAGGCAACAGCCATTGCTTACCAGCGGCATGTCCCCTGGCAAGTCATAACAAGGGCCACCCCTTCCGCTTTCTGCAAGCACTGCTATTTGGATTCCGGTTCTAGCTCAGACGCGGCTTTCGGATAGGCGGTTCTCGGAAACTGGTTTGCTTAAGGAGGTTCTCCTCTCCACCCTGGGGCTACACTTAGTTGTAATCGCCCATGCAGTATGGAGGAAAGGGGACGGGACGTAAGAGTAACTATAAGTTACTCACTGTAGTGACTAACATACTGTTAGTCCTTAGTCCCCTTTCCTCCATACGTCCCACCAGCCTCCCCCCTAATAAAACTGGTGTCATTGGGCAATGTTAATCTATTGTCGACGCGTCCATGGGGACTGAGGTGTGGCGCCGGAGGGCGGAGTCAAGGCAGTGCATGCTCCCTGGGCCGCACCCCCGCGCGCGCCTCTAAATTTAAAGGGTAAGACGGTTTTTTTTCTGGTGAAAAAGGTTCTGTCTCCTGTCCCTTGGAAGGGACGCCCATGCAGTATGGAGGAAAGGGGACTAAGGACTATAAGAGTATACTAGTCACTACGATGAGTAACCTATAATATGCTTGCTCTCTTCTTCAATTATAGATACTGTTTAACTGCTAAACTTCTTTTATATAAAAAGGAATGCCCGCTAGAAAGTAAAGGATAGAGTGCAGTCTTCCTTTGGAAATTACAATTAGGCACATGTGTCCACTATATGTCGTTTTCAAAGTTTAAAGGTTTTAACAATCGTCTTATCAACATTAGGTATTCAGCAATGGGCTTTGCAATGTTCTCGTCTTAAAAAGACATGCAACCACTTCTTCGTAAGGTTTATCATCCTTACGGGTTTTAGCAGGGTTTGTTCTTCACACGAGTAGAAGGCAATCACCCAATACACGCACATGCTACTTTTCCATGTTTGCTTATTAAAGCTTCGACTAACAACTTCAGCTCGTTTCTGACTCTTCGCAAGTGAATAGGAAACTGGATACTGTTGCCGGCAGTGTTCGTGCAAGGAATTAGAATGCCAGGTTTCACTCACCGGCTTCTGTAATCCTTGTTCTGCGGGTCACATGACTTCTACGACTTCTGGCTACACAGGGACCCACACCTTTCCTTGCTGAGTGTTTCCGATCCGGCCACATGTTTAAGGAGCCCCTCTCACTCCTGAAACCCACGGCTTGACAACAGCTCCTCGCCCTGATCTCCTACATGTTCCCTCCACGGCCTCCACAGCAATCAGACTCACATGGGGAAACACAGCCTTCCTGCACGCCTTCCCCTGCACAGTCTCTGCACTTCAGAGTTTGGGGAACAGGACCCTCTTAGTACAAGCAAGTGAAATGTTCTGTATTCACGTTCTGGGGTCCCTCTGGTGCTCTCACTTCTGATTGGTTTGCCAGCTTCATGTCTTTCTGCTTCTACTGCAACAGCTTGCACTCCAGTCACAGTTCCAGCTCCTTCTAATTGCCTGCACTGGGAGGCCTTTTATGCCTCCCAGATTCCTCTAGGTGTGGGCTGATAGGCTCAATTTATTTTTTTATTTATAAAGTGCTTATATACTTGTGAAGTGCTTCAAGGTGGGAAGGGAACAAAGGAATACAGTAATCATTCTTAGGCCTTGAAGATTCCGAATGATCTAAACAGAAAAACTAGCATACTAGGCCTGGCGACATTTCTCCTAGTGCAAGTGCATGTGCATGAAGTGAAACAATTGGGACCCAGCTCGAGGGGATATTGAGGGCGGGAGGCAGGACAGGCAAACCTACAGGTCCTAGTACATTTAGAAACATACTCACAAGGGCCTGGGAGCAACAACTTCCTTCTGATGCTCACAAATCTTTCACACAACACAGGGGGAGGTTATTACACGTTTTATTCATTACTACTTTCTTTTTGTGGCCTACATTTCACTTCATTTCCCTCTTGGAAAGTCTAACTGTTCGTACATTTCTTTCACTAACCCTAGTGGGTGCTGATATTCTGCCTATCTAGAACAGCGATAGAGAAGAGTCTGTCCCTTGCCTTACTCACTACTTTCCTATTTCTAAAAACACCCTTCCAGAAGTTGGATTATTTATTGCTTCCTTCTAGAGTGATACTTTAAAAGCAAAGTCTACATCTTGATCATCAACTTCTAAAGCATTGCTAATCGCTGTTTTTAAAACAACAATTATTGCTTCATACCCAAGCTCTCAATTAATCTGAGGGTCTTGGAGGAGGGGGGAGGTCAGGATTCCAACCTGAACCTCTAAAATGTGGTTGACCGATTTCAGAGGGATTGACCTAAATCTAACTGCTTTCTTCAGGACTGTGTCCCAGTCCGAGGGATGGGATCACTACTATAAGTGTGGCAACCTTTTTCTTATTGCCAGGCACTGCATCAATTTCTTTGGAAAGGGTCTCTTGTTGTTTTTCATTTTTGTGGGTCCTGCATGGGAACACAACATAAACAAATGGGCTGTCAATGTCTATGGTATCCCAATTAGGATATTATGATGGGTTATCTTACTCCATCTTTATCATCTTACCCTTGATGACAGCGAGGTGTGGTCTCTGTAGTTGACCAACTGTTCGTGATCTGCCTATACAGAAAAAATGCAGGTATGTAATCTGCACAGTTTTTAACAAATTGTCATGATATCCTCTCATTTTATTAAATCAATAATGTACCACTTTTTGTCTCTTACCAGTGGCTTCTGGTCTGTGCCAATATTCAGTTATTTCTCTTCTTTTTTTACTCTAGACCTATGGATTACCAGCTCTAATGAATTTGAACAAAACGGATGACAGCACCTCTGGTAGAACACTTTGTGATGATGAAATGCACAGAATGACATAAAATTGATAATATTAGAAAAGGTAAACACCGAAAAGAGGAGGCTATGTAGGATCCATGTTATTAAAGAGAGAACCACTATGGATATTTTGCCTCAAGAGTTTCAAAGGGGGTCTGAATGAAGAGATCTGCTGGAAAACATTGGCTACATTACAATAAGGGTTGGGCAAAAACATGAATGAGATGAAGTAAGATCACCATGAGCCACATGGTTTAAGAACGAGGGGGCGCCATATATACAATTGTATTACGCAAAAAACATGCATCCAATATCATATACACAAAATAAGGCCGCCCGATACGTCCAAGTGTGATGCAGTACTAACATCAGATACATGGATGCACATCCAACACTTTCATTGGGAAGATGTGTTAACCTTGTAAACATGACCGCTCATGTGTGGTGAAAGGCATTTTGCTATATTTGTATACAACTCTTGACATACTTTTGAGTTACATGCAAAAAGTTAAAACACCTGTAGGTTCAAAAAATCAAAATGATGGTGAGATTATATATTACTATTGGACCACATACCATTGAAATAATTGTTTATACACAAGATACATATACCAAGCTAAACTAAATAAAATAACAGGGGAAATGCAATGAAGTAACATGCAAAAGAGCTGACAACACTGTGGTACGAATTGAAAGTAAAAAAAAAGTAAAAATGAAAAGAGGACAGGCCGGCTCGCACACAGTGCGAACGTAGTTGTGATCATGTGATGCGGCCGCCCAGAACCCTGAAAGTACAGCAGGTGTTCCTCCGTGGCATCCAGTGAACGGCTTACTATGCAAAGGTTTCCACGAACAGAGTGTTGGGATAGAAAGGGGAAAAATGAAAAGGAATAACAAGAAAAGCACACGGTAAAAGCACGAGGACCACTAAATAGGAAGAAAGTGGAAGAGACCGCTAGCGCTGCTCCCATCAAACTTATTGCCTTTGATTGTATTAACCAAACAAAACGGTCTCAAAGCCTTGGTATAACATACCTTAAAGGAATAACAAGTTTATATTCATTAGACCTTGTAATCCATAGGTCTAGAGTAAAAAAGAAGAAAAACCTGAATATTGGCACAGACAAGAAGCCACTGGCTAGGGACAAAGTGGTACATTATTGATGTAAAAACTGAGATGATATCATGACACAATTTGTTATTAAAAACAGCATAATTACATACCTGTGTGTTTTCTGTATAGGCCGATCATGAACAGCTTGTCAACTACAGAGACCACACCTCGCTGTCATCAAGGGTAAGATGATAAAGATGGAGTAAGTTAACACATCATAGTATTCTAATTAGGATACCATAGACAGTGACGCCCCCTTTGTTTATGTTGTGTTCTCATGCAGGACCCACAAAAACGAAACATAAGAAGAGCCATTTTCCAAAGAAATTGATGCAGTCCCTGGCAATAAGAAAAAGGATGCCACACTTATATTAGCGACCCCAGCCTTCGGACTGTGACACAGTCCTGAAGAAAGCGGATAGACTTAGGCCAGTCCCGCTGAAACCGGTCAACCACATTTTAGAGGTTCAGGTTGGAATCCTGAACCCCCAAGACCCTAGGATGAATTGAGAGCTTGGGTATAAGCAATAATTGATTTAAAAACGGGGGATTAGCACTGCTTTAGAAGTTGTTGATATAGACGTAGACTTTGTTTTTAAAGTATCACTCTAGAAGGAAGCAATAAATAATCATTAACTTTGGAAGAGTATTTTTAGAAATAGGAAAATAGTGAGTAAGGCAAGGGACAGACTCTTCTCTATCCCTAGTACATTTAGGTCATGCATACATAAACAGAGGTGCAGAGAGGGGGACAGTGGGGTGGGGACGGCGGTGAACAAAGAGTTTGGTCCAACAGGGCCCTGGATTAAGTGCAGAGAGGTTTCCCCACTCAAGGAGCATAAGCTGAAAGTGCAGTATTGTTGAACAAAGTGCACCGGCCCGGAGGCAAGTGCAAAAGAATGGCGGAGGAGCCTGGGACCTGTAGGCTCTTCAGTTGAGTCGGGCAACCAGAAAGCATAACTGAACTGTTAGGGATGAGAAGGAGGGTGACTTCAGTTCTTTGAATTGCCAGACTACTGCTACAGCATGCCTCTTCAGCCCTCTTCCTTGTCCCGGTACTCATGGGATTATGGGACGTGCAGTCCCCATCAACATAGTAGGTTATTGTAAGTATTGGTTTAATTTTAAGGGTAGATTTCCCTTAGTTATTTAAGGATAAATCATTGGCATGTTTAGTTACAGAGAAAGACAGTCTATTTAAGGCACTACTTATAGATTCCTTTCCATTATACTTTTGGGAGTAAGGAATATGTTAATCCTGAAATACTTTTAAGGGTCTTTCTATGGGGAAGGCTTGTTCAGGTTTAATAGTATTCATGCCCAGAGCCACAGATTTTATATGCGATTCAGGGACGTTCTAATGACAATCAGTAGTTTCCAGTTTTGGCACTTTGGAAAGATGTTCCCTTTTAAAGGACACATACCGTGTCTCACCCCACGGGATAACCTCGCCACCCTGGGCCTTGTGACCTCCCAGGTAATCATCTCACAGTACACCACCCCCAACGTTTGTATCAGGAAGCGTCTGCCTTTCCCTGACCACCTTGCAGGAGACTTTGTGGCAGGGTTTCAGTGATGAATCCATAGGATTCTTCACACTATACTCTTGGGTGTGGCGAAACGCAGCTTTGGAGTGTGACAAGTCTGAGCAAAGCTGATTTAAAAGCGTATGCATCCCGTTTAAGTTCATCCGGCCAGAATATGTGGACTCTCACTAGTGGATGGAAGGGAGAAATCCAGCAGATAGTTTTCCACCGTTTTTCCTGTGTTTTTTATCCATGGCTTTAGATGGTTTTTAGGTAATTGCTATTAGAAGCCATGGGCCTTTGATAGTTTCTTAGCCCTTCCTATTTAATGGGTTTACATTGATTGTGATATCACGCGTCTACTGGCTTGCCAATCGTGAAAGCACTTCTGTGGGATATCTTTACTGTGCCTTATTTTAGGTGACTATACACATTGTTGATTGGTTGTATGTTTTGCATTCCTATAAGTGATGAGACAAGGGTCTGCAACCTGCGGCTCTCAAAATGTTTTGGGCTAAGATTTCCAGGATCCCTCGCCATTGAATATGCTGGTTCGGACCTATGATCCAAAACCTCTGGAGAGCTGAAGGTTGCAAACACATCAAACAGGTGATGAGTAAGATGCTTAAACGGGGGTTTGCAACATTTGGATCACCATATGATTTTCACTACAACTCCCATCATCCATAGTGGGCATCGGCAATTGTGAGGGATCATGTGAGTCATAGTTAAAAACCTCTCAAGAGCCACAGGTTGTGGACCCCTGTATAAGAACTACTTCCATTTATATTATTGCTAATATTGGGGACTGCACATTGTTTGACCACACTATTTTTAATGCTTATATATTCTCTTTTCAAGACAATAAATAGACATACATGCTAAATAGGAGTAAGAACATTCTTTGTCTTCCTGTTTGAGTACACAGAGAATATATTGCAAGTGTACATGCTTGGTTCTTTAGTAATGAAATGGTGTTGGGAAGGTATTGATGACACCTTGTGTATATAGGCACGTTATAAATGCCATATCACCTAAAGTTAATTATTTACACATGGGTAATAACAATGGGTCCCTAAGTGTTCTGGGGGTAAGCCCATGACCGTTTGCTGAGCAATATTAAACTGGCAGTTGCTCAGGGTTAGTAGTTTCTCTTGCACTAAGCACAAAGCTCCAACTCTCAACGGAGCTTTGCATCTTATATAGCACTCTGCATAGCACTTCATTGCTGCCAAACCTGCCACAGTCGCAGGTGGGCATTTTTACTGCTACTGGGGGTTGGGCTCTGGCGAGGAAGGTATGATGAAACTCATGACAGCACACAGGTTGCTTTGCAGTAACACAAAACCTAAAATGCACTCTTGTCACATCCTCTCCCTCAGTCCTTTTGGTAGGTTCAAAATGTGTCAGAATAAAAGGATTGCTGCTTTGAGGGGGTCAGACGAGCACTTTTGACTATTTACAATATATCAATCCGCCATTGTGCCGGTATTGTTGGGACTTCGACATCTGCTAATGTTAACCCAAAAGTCCCTTGGTAACTTCTGTGTCTGCCATGTGCACTGTTCTTCCTCAGTTCCTGGGTGTGTAGGTGCCCCACCCTTTTGTGTTATGTGCACTGTGATGCGCATTAAACTGCAGTTTGACCCCTGCTCCCACATTTTGTTGGTGACCATGATGGCCTTGGTGCTGATATCATTGTGGCCGAACACTGGAACTACCTTTGCTTAACCTAAAGCAGTACTTCTAAGTCTCTGAAAGTCATGTCCTACTAAATTCCCCTTCTTTGTAACTGAAGATTTGCCACCTTGCGATCCTTTGCAGAATCTGTTGCTTCTTTATTTTTCTGAAATCTGAGTGCTGCCAGTGCCGAGTGATGCACCCCTTTTGTGTCGATAACTACTTGTTCTACAGTATTCTTTGTATTGGTATCGTTGAAGAGCGACTTAGTAGATGTTTTCAGCTATGGCCATCACAACTGGCAAGACTGCATGGCGCAGCTATCCCATGAATCTCTGTGCAATCCACGCCAGAAGGGACCTTGAATGTGATAAACTGAGGATATAACAATTTTGATGGGAAGTGGTAATGGGAGTAGTAGTAAATATTGGATCTGACTAGATTAATTGAGGAAAATAGGGAAATTTCAGGGTTTGTTTCATCGACATAAGTGCTGAATTCCTAATTGCCTTTATTCTCGGGCTTTCTTATTCCCCATTTTCGAACCTGTCTTCCCCTCACTTATCCACCCTGAATTTGCAAATTGTTTTGTATGTGGCTGGAAAGGTACATCCAAACCATTGAACTCTACATTATAATGTGCATTGCTCTACTCTTGTTCACTTATGCAAAAGCCCAATCACCTTTGCTGGTTGCTAAACGCAGTGTGCGCGCAACTGTTTTTCTTTTTTTACCAAAACAGAAGTTGAAGCATCTCAGCTGCTTTGTTTTGCTTTTAATATTGTAGAGCGTCTAACGTTCCGCAAGTTCTGGACTTCATCTAGTTTACACTGCAATGAAATATGTATAATGCAAGAGCTTAAATTGTAAGCGTACACTGGGACTTTGACTGTAAGCATTGCCTGTTTTTTGCTTGTGATGCACCATTAAATGTTATTGCATCAGGTAATGCCTTTTATTCTGTCTACAATACAGTCGGTGAGCATGAATCAGCCGCGTGAGGGCCCTGTTGTGTTAATGGGCAGTGGCCTCAGTTTTGATCAACAGAAGGTGCTAAGCAAGCTAGCTGGATTGCTTAAAGCTGGAAGATGTACAGAGTTTAATAATACTGGTAAGGATTAATATTAGTATTTGACTGATGTTTACCCTCTACTAGAAATTCACTCATTTGCTTATGAGCTGTGCCACATAATGCGATTGTTTATTTAGGCACGTTTGAGAGCACTTAAGAGCATGAGAGGAATTGATGCATGCCAAGTAGCTTAAAATCAGCAGTGGTGGCGGTCATTACGTTTCTAAGGACTGATATGCACAGCCAAGGATGGCATGTGCTTCTGACACCTACCCCACAAGCTTACAGTATCTGCAGACAGAAATGTTGCCCCTACGCCCTCCTCTCTTGCTCACTAACCAATATGGTCACCTGCAGATCCCTCAACCGGCAGGACTGGAAGAGGTAGGGAAGACCGCTAGATGGATAAAGATGTGGATGTGCCCCATACTTTGTATAATGTGTTAAGTAGTCTTTCATTTCTTTAGGTATGTGGTTCTCAAACTGTCAGACTTTCTCCACTAAGGGGAGCCAGATGGATGTCGGGGGAGGACAGGGGGGCGGGGGGTGTTGTTGGGGCTCTTTAGAAAGGGATTGCTTCGAGTGATTTTAATAGAAATATAAGCATTTGATAGAATATATAAGCTTTTAATGCTTGTGGGGCAGGGGCCCAGAAATCATATTTTTGCTCAAGCGGGGGTCCCATGATAACAGTTTGAATACCACTGCTTTAGGTGCTTGGACTTCTTTTATAATGTGTAGGTCTAAGTCCTTGTTCTGATGTTGAGGACAGACCAGATCTGGCAATTGTATAGCCTATTGAAGACTGGTTTTCATCACTCCAGACCCTCTCTACAATAAGTATGTGGTTGCTCTGTTGAGAACCCAGCAGTGCTGGCCCACAGAAGACTGGGGGAAGCAAAATCGAGCTGAACAAATCTCTCCTCCAGCTTTAACCTCCTTGACATATCAGCAGCCTTTGTCACTGTCGACCAATGCTCTCTTCAGGATCTAGGACACTGAACTTGCCTGGAGTGCCTCTTTTTTCTTAGATCATTACTTTTCATCTCCAATAACATGGATGCCTGGGATTCAACCCATTCCTGATGTCATCTCACACAGCTGTGTACTCTGCTGCTTCTCTACCCTCTACATTTATTCCCTCGGCAATCCCATTTCCTCCGTCAGATTCTCCCATCACCTTTTTTGACATGGGTACACAACTCTTCGCTTTTCATGCCCCCACACCCAAACTCTCATCAAAGATCACTTGCTTTCTTTCTGCCATCTGATACTGGAAGCACTCTGCTGTCTTATATTAATTTCAAATCCCCAAATACAAAGGTATTCTTATTAATAACCCTCAGTTACCCCCCCAACCCTGTTATCGCCAGTAAACAGACTCTTCAAATTCCTGCTCCTTGTCTTTAAATATATTTATTTTATTGGGAATTTATACAGCGTTTATGCAACTAGAATAGTGTTTCAAAGTGCCACAAGGCAAAGGGAGCAAGGAAGCAAAACATGCAATGGAAGAAAATGACAATAGAAAACAATTGACAACAGCGGTCCTACTAGGCCTTGGAACATTCAGAGCATGCAAGTGCAAAGAGAGAGAGGGGAAAGGGAGTGGGGGTAAGTGCAGGAGTGCCCCACTGGGGCAGGGGAGAGGTGGGAAGTACCAGAATACGCATTGCAGTGGTAATGGGTACGTGCAAGGCAGTGAACACCTGATAAGAGGGAGGTCAGCCGCAAAGCCAATACGTGCAGACCTGAGGAAACCACAAACCAGTAAGGGCCTGAAGACAAGTGCAGGGGTGGGGGGAGGGTGGATGCTGTGGGCGAATAGGCAGAAGGCCAGGACTTAATAGGACTCTTAATAGCCCAGGTCGCAAATCTCAGTGACTCTGGGGGATTGGCATGGAAGGGAGAGATGGAAAGAGGAGGAGAAAAGGAAAGTCTTGGGATGCTTGAGGAACTTGAGAAGATCCGGCTCAAGACAGAGGGGGAGAGAGAGGCTGTTCCAAAGGAGGGAGCCAGCTGAAGAAAGGGAACGACCACCAGCTCTCTGCTTAGAGAAGCGTTTGACCAGCAGAGAGTTGGCGCCGGAGGATCAGAGAGATCTGGAAGGACAGTATTTAGTGAGAGCGAGTTACAGATAGCATGGCCCCGGCCCCAGACATACTTATGTATAATGCAGAGGGATTACATTTGATCCTTGCAGCAACCAGGAGCCAATGGAGAGATTTTAGGGCTGTAGAGCTATGGTGCCTGGGCTTGAGACCAGGGATAAGTCTTGCAGCCCTATTCTGGATTAATTGGAGTGGGCGGATAGAAGAGGAAGGTAGATTAAGGAAGAGACTGTTGCAATAGTCCATCCTGGAGAGAACCAGAGCTCTGGAGACATTGAGGTTCTGGGTAAAGGTGAGGAAAGGGAGAATGTCTGTGAGGAAGTGAATTTGAAAATGGGCCTTCTTGGCAAGGTCTAAGATATGAGGAATGAAAGAGAGCGAGGAGTCGAAGATGACTCCAAGGTTTCTGGCTTCTGAGGAATGAAAGGGGGAAGCTCAAAGAGGGTGGCCAGAGCGAAGGGAGGAAACTGGGAACAGGAGTCCCGATGGGAAGGATCTCAGTCTTGCGGACATTGAGACAGAGATCATTAGAAGTGCACCAAGGCTGCATAGCAGAAAGGCAATCGGGAAAGACATAGGAAGTAGGAAGAGAGGCAGTAGGGAGTTTGAAGAAGGGTTGTGTGTCATCTACTTAACATTGGAAGCGCCGGGAGAAGGTGGGCAAGAGGATGTTAAAGAGCCAAGGTGAGAGGATAGAGGCCTGGGGAACACCACAGGTGAAAATAGAGGTGGAGGACAAGGGACCCACGATCACTTGGGAATGACTGTCGGTGAGAAAGGAGGTCAGCCAGTCCAGTACCCGGCCTGAGATACCAAGGGTATCATGGAGCCGTTTTATAAGGATAGAGTGGTTGACCGTGTCAAAGGCAGAGGAGAGGTCAAGTAGAATGAGAACAGCAGGAGAGTTTGAGTCAAGATTTGCAAGCCATTCTTCACGGGTGATCAGGAGAGCAGTTTTCGTGCCTCTAGATGCATGGAATACAGATTGATGGTCGTGGAGGCAACCAACGAGCTCAGTATGTTGGGTCAGTTGTGGAAGACCAACTTCTCAAGGAGTTTCCCAAGGAAGGGAGTGATAGTGATGGGGCGGTAGGTGGCCGGACATGAGGGGTCGGCAGAAGACTTTCAGGAGGGGGGGTGCACAAGGGAGTGCTTGAGAGAGGAAGGGAAAGACCCAGATGCAAGAGTGGTTGCAGAAATCCGCGAGTGCTTCAGCGAGGGAACAGATATTGTCCTTGATAGTTCTCTAAGAACATGGAGACCAGTTTGTATGAGACCTTCATAGAGCAGACTACTTGTCTGATGTGATACAGAAGGAGTAGAGATACGAAGAGGGTGTAGGAGGGGCCAAGGGAGGCATGGGGATATGGAGTGCAGTGGAGGAAGAGGGAGAAATCAGGATGTTCTGAATTTTAGCAGTGAAATGGGTGGCCAGTGCAGTGGGCCTGGGAAGGAAGAGGTGAGGTAGAGACTGAAGATTGATTGGCTTAGTTCCTTGTGGATGTTGAAGAGTTCAGCTATGTTGGCTCGAGAAACGCGTGCCTGGATGTGAGCCCTCTTCTTGGAGCGAGTAGAGAGACGATATTGCCTTTGGAGTAGGCGACAGGCCAGTTTATCAGAGGATGAACTTGAGGTCTGTCACTTCCGTTCAGATGCTCTGCACTCAGAGCTGCTAGATCGCAGTCATACCAACTGTTAAGCTTGGTGATGCTCGGTTTCACGCGGATCCTCATGACAGATTATCGAGAGTGTTAGTGATAGCAAGTTGGAGATTGTTGAGAGCAGAGTCTGTTGAGTCAGTGGGGGGCAGAGGAGGAGATGAAGGTAGAAGCAAATGCAGCAACTGGCACTCGTTTTGTTGGTTGCATGACCGCAAAAAAGGTTGGCTGTGCTGGAGGTGGCTCGGTCAGGGGGCCGAGAGGTCCCAAATGGGAGGAGAGGAGGGAGTGATCAGACAGGAAAGCAGGGTTGATAGAGGGTCAGATAAGATCTGCATGGCTGAAGGCATAGAGAGTTTCCAGTAGAGTGGGTAGGACCAAAGGCAGAATAGAGAGAGGGAGAGAGAGGTGCAGAGGTTGCAGGAGAGAGGTGCAGAGGTTGCAGAAAAGAGTGGAGGATGTGACTGATGAGTCTAGATGGATGTGGAATTCACCCAGAAGGAGGAGTTTAGAGGTCAAAGTCATGAGGGGGGAAGAGAAATCCACCCATTAAGATATGAAAGTAGAGATAGGGCCAGGGGGCCTGTAGATAGTGGCAACAGTGAGAGAAGAAGTAGGAGAGACCCCAATCTTGCAGACCAGGCTTTCAAAGGCGGTACAAGGCTGGGTGGGTATAAGGGATGAGGGGACCCACTCATTGAATATCAGGGCTGCTTCACTCCCAGATTGGTTAGGACGAGGCTTGGAGGTGACCTTGCAGCCATCAGGGAGGCGGCCGTAAAAAGCAGTGACTGGGCTGGCATAGAACCACGTCTCGGTGGGAGCGAGCACGTTGAGCTCAAAGTCTTCAAGAAGGAGGCAGATATCAGAAGAATGTTTGATAGCAGGGCGAGCATTAAGCCTGGCTAAGTGAAGCTGATCACCAACTTCGAAGCTTTTCTGAATTGGGGTATAGGGGATGGGATACACCTGTTGGCGGTGGTGAAGGAGGTGCAGAGAGAGAGGAAGGAGGGACAGCAGTAGGAAGGAAGTTGAAGAGAGATGGCAGACGCTGGTCAAAGAGGAGTAGATTGGGTTGAGGGCCCTGAGTCATGATAGTGCCATTGTTATAGACATTAATGATGCACCTAGAGGATGAGAAGTGAGCTAAGAGTACTTCCCATCTGGTGAGCAAGAGAAATCGGAGAGAGTGGAGATCAGATGCAGAGTCCATTGGTCTGGAGAGTGGACAGAAAAGAGGATGTGTGTCTGGAAGTAACGCTGATATAGGTGTCTGCAATAATTAAGCCAGGATTAGAAGAGAGGAGATCTTTTTAGAACTTTTTTCTGTCAGACTTCGTGAGAGAGGGAGGATAGGAATAGGAGTTGGCGTAAATAGGAGAGTTGCAGAGAGCCATAGAGATGGTAGAAAGGGGAGAAAGGGAATAAAATGAGACTACACAGGCAGGAAACGACTCACCAGGCGGCTCAGCAGCAGAAAGTGGTGGATAACTGTCCAACAAGTCTTCGGTTGGAGCAGGCAGTTCCGGAGGGAAGGAAGACCAACAAAGAGACTAGGCAGAAGCAGGCAGATCCAGCGGGTGGCTTCAACAAGCGTCAGGGCCGTAGGGCAGCAGAAGAAAAGGAGTGGAGAAGGGGGCCAGAGTCGGCAGAAGAGGAGTCTTGAGATGATCATCGTTGCGGGCATGTAGCATCAGGCCCTGGGTTGCAGAGGAGCTCCAGGCAAGCAAGCAAACCTGTGCGTAGTGGATCATGTGGCATGGCCTGCAGAGCTATCGAGAGAGGCATAGTCCGTAACCTCTGTGTCGAGCGAAGTTGGAATGCAAAGGCACAGAGGGGCTGAAGATGCAGGACCTGCAGGTTCTGTAGCACAGAATGGAGGCAGCGATGGGAGGCTACAGCTCGCACCAAGCTCACTGCGAGTTCCCAGCGCTGAGGAAGGGATGGGGATACTAGGCCGCAGTTTGCATCGTGCTGTACACTCTACAGGCCTAAGCGTCGAAGATGCAAGGAGACGCTAGGCTGCAACTTGTGATGAACTCACCAGGCCCTGGTGACAGATGCAATGAGATGGGGTGCCAGACCACAACCTCCGATGCACACTATGCAGCTATTCACCAGCTAGTTCTGACTGGTACCACGATGGGATAGCACAGACCCCCAACACCAGTGGATCCAGAAGACAATCAGCCACAGGAACATTTGTCATGGGGAGGTAGAGCAATAGTGGCGGGAGCAGAGCGCTGATGTGGGAAGCGACAGGCAAGAGTATGCTTCAGGTGTGGGCAGCAGCTTCAGTGGTCACCAGGCGACCCAAGACTTGCCAGGCACAGTATTCATCAACGCAAGACCAGCCAATCAGCGCAGACCCAATGTAGCACCCACTTTATAATGAGCCCTAGTCGAAGCATTGGTATTCAAAGCAAAACACAGCAGTTTCTGGATGCCCCAATGGACCAGTGTCCATGTGCACATGTACTTGGGAAAGGAGACCTGCACAGGACCAACTTGCACTCCGTTCGCCCAGTTCAGAAGAGGTACATTGTGTAATGTTCAGTGGGGAAGAGCATGGAGCCCTTCTAATGGATAGTAGAAGTATTCAGCAATGATTCGTCCCCTAAAGAGCTTTTTTCTATTCACAAATCCGGAATCCATCTGAACGGACATGCTATGGAGCTGGTGCAGTGCCTCACGTGGGGGAGTACAAATGAGCTTGTAGCACAATTGATATGCGCCTCTTCTGGTGATGGAGGTGCGGGCACCGCAGATAGAGGGGGGTTTAAGGAATCTGCTAGCTCCCACTTCAAGTGAAGTCTTTCAGACCTGCAGGTGTGACAGGCCCCTTGGGTGCTCCTTGTTTTGCTTTCCAGCTGCTACAGCCACTTTCACTGCGGTGGCCCAGGGGCGCTTCAGCTGCTGGTGAACTCCGGCGTGTCTGCTTCAGTGCTGGTGGGGAGTAGGATCTGTCTGCGTCTCCCGCCCCAACGTGGCTTAAGTCCACTGACTCTCTGAGCCAGAGCAAATGCTTCCTCCTGCACTCCGGTCCCTTGGGTGGCCGCAGTCCACGGACCAGCCAACCGCTCCCACAGGCAGCGGTCCTTGCTCCATCCCACTTTGCTCATACCTGCAGGTGATGAGGCAGGACCTCCTCACTCTACTCACTTTACTCAGCTGCTCTGCAATGCTTTGGCCTCCCTGCTCCTCACTACAAGGACGGTCAGAGGCTCAACGAAATGCGGCAGCCATCTTGATGTGCAGACTGTATTGTTCACGCCAGATCTGCTCCGGTGATTTTCTTCATAGAACTCGGCCTGTGCCGCTGTCTGGAGGTACCCATGGGTGCCTTACAGCTTCCCCTGCATGGATCGGGCTGTCAAGTCGAACGGCTTCACCATTGGCAAATAAGTATCAGGATAATCCCTAATTAAGCCCTAAGGAGACCCTTTGGAGCCAGAACAGGGCACGGCCATTTGGGCGTGGGTTTGGTTGGAGGCTGGAAGCTGCGGCCCTCTGGGCATATGTCTAGAGAGAGGTTGGGGTGGGGTCCAGCTGGGCAGGAGGGAGGCCGTGTGGAGGGAGGTCAGGCATGGTTCAGGTGAGAGGACAGAGTGGTTCTATAGGGAAGATGGAATGGGTCCAGTGAGGAGTAGGTCTGGAGAGAGGGCAGGATGGGGGCATATTCATGGATTCCCCTCCAGCTACTCTCACTACATACCCTTAATTCTAGCACACTTTGCAGTCTCTCCATCCCTTGCCGCAACACCCCCCCCACCCCGCCGGCTTTTCCCTCGCCTCGCACCACTGAAGTGCCTTACCCAGTATAAAAATGCATTTCACCGGGCCCCAAGCTACCTCTGACAACTTGAATGGGCAACCACCGTATCCTGGCACCTTTTCCTCACATTCCCTAGTTCCCACCTCACCTGCAATGTGTATATCCTTTAAGTACTCCTAGCTGTTCCCTTGCATGTTTGTTTTCGATTCTGGTTTGTTTCTCGGTTTATCTACCATCACTTGGCTCAGGGTCCATTAATCTGCTTATATTGTAAGGCCTCTCTGCCAGTTCTTTCTATTGAAACACCATGTTCTTATAAAAAAACAAATTAACAAATAACAAGACTGCCTTACGAGTGGAGTGCGTGCTATTGGCACATATATTGGGAAATCCTGGCTGTAACAGACAAATGTACCTCAAATGCAGCACTAAAACCTCTCCTCCATCGTAAACGGGCACATGCATTAGGATGCCATCTCTAAATGGCATACACAATGCGTAATCGCTGCATAAAGTTTACCAATCAGGGGTTGCTTGCTATCATAATCAGACAATTTCATTTTTCTTTTGCTTTTTTTTTTAACCAAACTTTTGCAGAAACGTTAACGGAAGTATATTTTTCATGTGTTGCTTTTACAATGTAGTTGCACACTTAACCTCTAAAAGACCTTTTTTTGCATGCTTGCCTCAAATGCACGCACCATCTGTTAATTTTTTCAATTAAATTGAATACTGTGAAAGAATGTACATGTACGCTATCCTGCCACCTGTTATTTGTTATAGCTTCACTTATTAATAATATCACTCATTGCCAAATATATTTATATACATCTTGGATCTTACCATTTTTCTGTAAAGAAAAGTGCAAGATGGGTATGATGAACAAAGTGCGTTTTCATCCGCTGTGACTACCCATTGTGACCAGTCTTATCAGAACAAGGCTAGGCGTTCGGCCAGCAGGTGCGGAAAGTTTGTAATAGAAATGTTTATAGCTAATTGAACTCTAATTATTGCATTTTTTTTTTATCGAACTGATTGTTTCTTGCATTGCACTTTGACACCAGTGAAAGATCTACCATTGGGCTATGTAGCCACAGGTCCTCCTTTTATTGTTTGAAGGCTCATTATTTTATTTCAAAATGGAAAAAAGTGAAAAGTGACAAGAGGGTTTTAATTAAATTGTTTCAATCATTGAATTACATGGAATCATGTCATCATTGACACTGAAAGGGACGGTAATACTTAACAGTAACACAACATTCATTTTGTCTTTATTAGCATAAGTTCCACCTTTCATTTTTGAAAAGATTTGTTAGAGAGGACCCGGGTTACTGCCAAGCAGAGAAAATATTTGAACAAAAAAGGAAAGTGGTTTACAGCATACATTTAGAATACAAAAAATAATATAGTATGAGCTAAAATCCTCTACTTGTACAGTTCCTATACCAAACATCTGCGCACTAGAATTGCAGTGAAACGGTTAATAGTGTACGGAGGAAAAATGTAGCTGCAGCTTCTGATTCAGCCCCCTTTGGGTCCATAAGTGAAATTATCAGCTAATCGTAAGCATTCATTACAAGCTTTTTGCAATACTTTTTCGGATTTTTGTCTTTGGGTGGAGCTTATTGACAAATGTGTACTACAATTTCGTCCAGATAACACTGAAAGTGTTCAAATCTCTCAAAATCACGTAAAGGATATAGCTTGCCAGATTGATTCCATTGATGTTCATGGAATGAATATGGCATGTCAGATGGACCTAATTAAGGCCTGTTCAGCCCAACGACTGAACGACAGTGTTGTGATACTAAAGGTCGCTACATGCGATCATGCAATTGCATTACCTATTACGCATGAAGTAGTAGGAGAGAGGGCACAAAATATTACAAACCTGGAGAAGCCTACTGGACCTGAACCAAGGGTGACCCTCCATAACAAAGTTCTTTTTTGCTTACATCAGAGGTCTGGGTCTCTGACTAGAAGATCCTCTGATTTGAGTCCTCCGGAGGATCAAACTAGACAATTGGTGCTCTTATAGTAATAGACTGTGTGTTGGTGGAGTGTAGGGACAGTAGTATTTGTAAAAAATGTAATCGGGGGTCACCTAATCTTACAGTAGTGGATCTTAAGTAACTCTGTTGTACTGTTTGTTTCCGTTTAGTTTTGATTTTTTGTTTTTAATCCTTTTTTTTCCTGAATGTTCTGGTTTTATTCTTTTGTGATTCTCCTTGTTCTCCAGCATGGGGTCTGGCATTGATTCACATGCTCATGAATATTCCCCGTCGTCAGGCTGGGAATCCTCGGTAAAGAAAAAATCTGTATCAGTTTCGTTTCTGATCTGTCTTTCTTAGTAGTAACCAATCACTGATCTCTGGGTCATACTGCCCCCAGCCAATGACTGCCCTCTCCCTAAGCCCCTCCCCTGGCAGCCATCCTCAGATTTTTACCGCACGTTCAAGTGTTGGGAGTCTTCGTGCTTTAGCTCTCAAGCTTTACTTTCGTGCTTTTTCAGGAGACTTATTTTCATTTTTTCGGTTTTATCGAGCCTCAAGCTCCACCGTTTCTACTTCCGATAACGGGGATCCGTTTCGGAATTCTTCTACGCCCCTCAAGGGTGAAGTTTTCGTCGAGTTACGCTTCTTGAAGGATTCCAGAAGATCTGTGGCCTACCTCAAAGGACATGGCCCAGGACAAGGGAAGCTCGACGCCCAGATCCAAGCTGTTCAGGAGCTGCCCAGGATGCGGATTGCAAAATGTTTTCAAGGAGGACGAGCATTCGAGATGTCTCTACTGCCTTCATGAGGACAAGACACACGTGGAGAAAGACTGTGCGTCGGAACAGACCAAGCAAGATCGTCATTTCCGCCTCGCCGCCTGGCTGGAGAAGGGCACAGCAGGTGAGAAGGCAAAGAAAAAGTCTGAGCGGTCTTCTAAGTCCTGTGAGGACGACCCGGCGACGGGGGCCCAACAGAAGGCCAAGCACCACGGGCAGCGGGAGAGCCGAGAGGTCGGGCTCCTCGGCTGCCAGGCAGGGTGCGACTTCCCCGGCACGATCAACCACGAGCCAGCCCCGGTCGATCTCGAAGGGAGGCGAGGGGGAGCGAGGTGATGACCCTCCCCCCCCAAAGCGAAGGCCCAGGACGCACCTAAGTTGGTGAGGGCCTTCATCCCACTGGCAAAGGCCTCAATCGAGGTTGTCCAAGCGGCCCTGGCGAAGCCGGCAGAGGCTCTGCCAGTGGAGGCGGCCTCGGGGCCCAGTGTTTCCCTGCCACCGCGGAGGGAATCCTCTTTCCAGACCATCGTTAAGACCCCCGTGAAAACCCCGGTGGAAAAAGAGGGGGGGCCGCTGGCCATTACGGACTTGGATTCCGCCTCCAAGGAGGATCCGGTGGAAACCGTGAAAGGCCTCAACGAGAGGTTCGTAGGCCTCAACGAGAGGTTCGGGAAGGTTCGATCCCAGGGGAAGGTTCCCGCTGATGTGATCGAAGATGGCAATGATGGCGATGACGAGGGCCCAGTGGAGCAGCCATCCCGTCCGTCTCAGCCATTACCCGAGCCCCAGGATAGCTCGGCGGCCATTTTGTTGGCGATCCAATCCTTATGTACTGAGATAAGGATGAGGTGCCCACGGACCCCGACGGAGGATCCAGAACCAGGACCGTCGGGAAGCCCTCCGAACAAGTGGAGGAGAGTCCACCCCGCACCGCCCTTCGTGCCCGTGAGGCCTGTGGACCCCTTATCCCCCTCGCCGGACCCTCGGGAGGATACTGCGACGGATACAGGGACGAACGACGACGGCGGCGGCGATGATAAACGGACATCCCGTCATCACCCCTCCTCGAGCCTCTCCGCCTGACGAAATTGGCTCTTTTCACACCATGATAGCCAGGGCATCCGAGCTCTTCCAGCTCTGCCCTGAGGAACAGAAAAAGGAAGGTTTTCTTTACCAACGACGAGAGACCAAGAGAAAGACGGTCCTCGCGGTGCCATTGCTCAACGACATCTGGGATGAGGGGCTGGCTATCCTGAAGAACCCTTCCACGACACCCGCCAAAAGGGACAGGTACGAGAAGTAGTACCGGGTCCCCGATGCCGCCCCCTTGTGCCTCAGGGCCCAGCCCACGCCGGACTCTGTCGTCTCGGCAGCGGCCAAGAAGAAAGCAGCGGGTGCGGCGGCTTCCACTTCCCCGCCGGACAGCGAGGGCAAGAAGTTGGACTCCATGGGTCGACGAGTCATCTCGTCGGCGGCGAGGACGATTAAGGCGGCCAATGCCTTACCGATTGTGGCCCGTTACGACAGGGAGCTTTGGTTCAAGATAGCTCCTCTGCTAGACTTCCTACTGGACGACAAGAGGGCGGAGGGCCTACAGATTCTGCAGGAATGCGAGGCGGCGTCGGATCACGCCATTACGGTGGCAACGGACATTGCCGATACCGGATTTTGCCAACTGGGCAACGGAGTTTGCCTCCGACGAGGATGGCTCAAGGCGACAGACTTTCGCCAGAACGTCCAGACGAGAGTGTTGGACATGCCGTTCGACGGCAACAACTTGTTTGGAAAGACGGTGGATGAGTCCCTCCAGGCCATCTAGACAGACACGGAAACAGCCCGAGCCCTAGGAGTCCTTCAGCAACAGCGGCCCTTTCGGAGCTCCGGCGGCTGACAGGGAACCTCCAAGGGATCCAGCGGCGGCTCTTCTACTTGCCGCCAGGCGGCCCGCTCCTCGTCCCAGGAGGCCTACAGAGGCCGTGGCAAGCAAGGAGGGTCTCGCCGCCATCGGCAAGGAGGCCAAGGCGGCAAGGCCTCTTCCAAGCAGGACTGAACCGGCCGTAGCGTCGGGCGCCCACCGAAGCACACCATTGGGAGGCCGGCTGACGAAGTTTGTCAGCGTGTGGGAGTCCATCTCCACTGACCATTGGATGCTGGACACCCTGACCCGCGGACACTCGCTAGAATTTCAAAAGTGTCCTCGCATTCCTCCCGTGGCCAGGAAGGAGAATCGCGTCCCTCAACTGCTGTTGGAGGTAAGGGCAATGCTCAAGAAAGGTGCCATCGAGCTCGTCCCCAAGAGGCTCTGGGGCTCCGGAGTATACTCAAGATACTTCCTCGTCAGAAAGAAGACATGCGGTTGGCGCCCCATCCTGGACCTGCGTCGGTTGAACAAGTACATCAAGGCACAGAAATTCAGGATGGTCACCCTCCAGCACGTGCTGGGACAGCTGGAGGAGGACGACTTCCTATCGTCACTGGACCTGGAGGATGCTTACTTCCACATCCCCATTCTAAAAGGACACAAAGTTCCTCAGATTCGTAGTCCAGGGACGTCACTACCAATTCAGAGCCCTGCTGTTCGGATGAAAGTCGGCACCCAGGGTGTTCACCAAGTGCCTCGCACCTGTGGTGGTGCGGTTGCGCCTGCAAGGGATCCACGTCTAGCCCTACCTGGACGACTGGCTAATCCGTGCAAGGTCAAGAGAACTCGCCGTCGAACACACAGCGAGGACTGTCCGCCTGCTCACTGAGCTGGGATTCGCATCAACTACCCCAAATCCCATCTGGTCCCGTCGCAGGTGGCACTGTTTCTGGGAGCGAAGCTCGATACAGTGAAGCGATTGGCATCTCCGTCGGAAGAAAGGACGAAGGCCATTTTGGGCAAGGTACAGCCCCTGTTAGCCACGGATGTGGCCAGAGTGAGGTCCATCAAGTCCCTCCTCGGGATGATGTCCTCCTGCATCTACCTTGTGCCCCTTTGCAGACTTTGAATGCGTCGGCTACAAGAGTTCCTCGACGCCCGCTGGATTCAGGCGGCGGGCAGCTTCGAAGACAGGATCCCGCTCGACGAGGAGTTCCGTCGGGCGATTCTATGGTGAGGGGCCCGTGCGCACCTCATGGCAGGCATGCACTTTCAGACCCCGGCGTATCAGGAGACGGTAACGACGGACGCCTCCCTGGAGGGATGGGGGGGGTCCCACACCGGAGATCTCCACGCAAGAGGCCTCTGGCTCCCGGAGGAGAGGTCTCTCCACATCAACATCCTGGAGCTACGAGCCGTGTTCTAGACGCTCAAATCGTTCCTTCCGTCCCTGAAGGACAAAGTGGTGAGGATCTTCACCGACAACACCACCACAATGTTCTACATCCGGAAGCAGGGAGGCACCAGATCCCCAGCCCTATCCAAGGAGGCCCAGGATCTGTGGCACTGGGCCGTCACCCAGGGGATGTTTCTGGTTCCCTTCCACCTGGCAGGAATAAAAAACACCATTGCCGACTCACTCAGCAGGGAGCTGCGCTTGTGCCACGAGTGGGAACTACGCCAGGACCAGTTGGATCGGCTCTTTCAACGATGGGGCAAACCCCAGATCGACCTGTTCACGACGGCGAAGTGCCAGAGGTTCGCCAGCAGGTTCGCACAGCCGAGGAGCATGGGCGATGCTTTCTCGTTTCCTTGGGATGGCCTGTTCCTGTACGCGTTCCCTCCGTTGCTGCTCTGTCTCATCAACCAGCTCAAGAGGTCCAGGTGCAGGATGATCATCGTCGCACCGGCGTGGCCGAGACAGATCTGGTTCCCAGACCTTCTGGACTTGTCAGCGTCCCCACCTATCAAGCTGGCGACGGACGCGGATCTTCTCTCCAGAGAAGGAGGCGCCATTCTTCATCACGACCCAGAGTCGCTGAACTTGCAGGCTTGGCTCCTGCAGCGCTAAAGTTTGGAGGATACGATATCCCGGCTGACTGCAGAGAGGTTCTTGCAAAAGCCAGGGCGTCCTCAACTCTCAAATGCTATGGACATAAGTGGAAGAGGTTCTCTGTCTGGTGCCGTGCACAGAAGATTAAACCTCTGTGGATTACGGCCCCTCAAGTATTGCCGTACCTACTGTCGCTGGCCAAAGCTGGACTGGCTCATGCCTCCATCAAGATACATCTGGCGGCCATCTCCCAATACACCAGAACTACAGGACGGGCGTCCTTGTGGTCTCATCGCCTGCTGAAGGAATTTATGAAGGGACTATTCCGATCGTACCCGCCGGTGAAGGCCCCTGCCCTGGCGTGGGAGCTCAACGTGGTGCTGACCAGGCTCATGGGGGGGGGGGCCCCATTCGAGCCTATGCATTCGGCGCTGTTTAAGTCCTGTCGTGGAAGACAGCATTTCTCGTGGCCATCACCTCAGCACGACGAGTTGGAGAGATCCAGGCCCTAACTTGCAAGCCTCCATACTTGACTTTTCACGACACGAGGGTGGTGCTGAGGACGCACCCCTCCTTTATGCCCAAGGTGCCGTCGGACTTCCACCTCAACGAGCCCTTGATGTTGCCAGTTTTCTTCCGGTCGCCTTCGTCTCCTGCCGAGAGGACTTTGCACTCGCTGGATGTGGCTAGAGAGCTGAAGTTCTACGTGGATCGCACGACGAGTTTTCGGAAGACATCACAGCTGTTTGTGAACTTTGGACCTGTGAATCAAGGGAAGGCTCTCTCAAAGGCTTCCATTTCCAGATGGCTCTCCGGCTGCATCATGCACTGTCACCGGTTGGCAAATTGACCGCTGCCCAGCCGTCCGAGAGCCCATTCGACCAGAGCGATCGCTGCTACCACGGCGTTCCTGTCTGGTGTGCCCCTGCTGGACATCTGCAGGGCTGCTACGTGGAGGTCGACGCACACCTTCACAAGATTCTACTGCGTCGATCGGGACTCCAGGGAGGATTCCAGGGTCGGCCAAGCAGTGCTGCGCAACCTGTTCGCTTAAGGTGAGCCTGGTGAGGAGGTAAGAGATGCTTAATGTTGAGTTGTTGTATTGCTTAATGTTGAGCGTGTTGCCACCTCCCGTGGTTGTGTATGTGTATACTGCTATGTATTCTTATATTCATGAGCATGTGAATCCATGCCAGACCCCATGCTGGAGAAGGAACAAGTTACTTACCTGTAACTGTTGTTCTCCAGCATGGGTCTGGCATGGATTCACATGCGAACCCTCCCTCCTTCCCCTCTGCGACTCTTCACTTGGTCATACTGCCACTTTACGGGTTACCAAATCTGAGGATGGCTGCCAGGGGAGGGGCTTAGGGAGAGGGCAGTCTTTGGCAGGGGGCAGTATAACCCAGAGATCAGTGATTGGTTACTACTAAGAAAGACAGATCAGAAACAAAACTGATATTGATTTTTCTTTACCGAGGATTCCCAGCCTGACGACGGGGAATATTCATGAGCATGTGAATCCATGCCAGACCCATGCTGGAGAACAACAGTTAGAGCTAAGTAACTTGTTCCTTCTGTTTTTGTGTACTTGCTGACAGAGCTAGTTCACCTTTGGGCCTAAGGCACTTAACAAATACATAAATATTTCTGAAAGTACAGTGGCAGAATCCGTTTTTATAACAGACATGGTGGGGTGCTATTTCCGAATCTCTAAAACTGTGCAAAGCCCAGGGCTAGGCGGCAAATTTGTACGGGGCCGAACTGTGGGGGGCCACTGTAAATCTGTAGAGCTACATGTGGCTGATTAATTTTTTGCAGTGTCTACTTATGCAATCAGAGGGGGCCCCTATGCCTAGTTTGCGCTGGGATTGTGAGTTTGGGCCCATCAGTGAAGAACTAGAAAATAATCCATTGTTATATTGGATCAGATTGTGAAGCACTCCAGAAATCTTAAAGTATAGAGAAGCGTTCACTAGCTTGCAGAATGTACCTCGATTTGTCTCCCTTACATATGGTTCAGGTTTGTTCGGAGGTTTTGAGGACCTGCTCCTGGTTAATGTTTGGGCTAACCTTGTGGAGTTATTACCCAGTTCCAAGGTGCTGGTTAATACATCTTAAAGCAGTCAGAGGGCTTTGAGCCCTGTTTGAGTGTGTGGCTACTGCATATGCCCCGCCTTATTCGTTCAACTGCGTAGGAATACTCTCAAGGTGGCCATTTTTACAGCAATGTGGTCAAGTGCAAAGGATATGCACTGTAAAATCTTTTTGAAACCCAGAGGAAACGATAAGACACTTTCTGGTATTCTGTCCAGTGTATACTGGTCTCAGAAGACGCTAATTGTTGCCACTTTTTCGCCTGAGGGATATTAGACCGACTGAAACAGCTGTGACATTTTGCAAAAGCGCCACTGATGTGAACTCAGTTTATTGTATCTAAAGGTTCCTCCACAGAGCTTGGCTACAAAGGTTAAAATTGTAATGTAAAAGTGTGTTCAAGTATTGTTATTGCCAATGAATTGGTGTGGAACGATGATGATGATTTTAGATTTTTAAATATTTTATCTTTGTAACAAGAAAGTGTTGGGTGTTGTATGTAACCTCCGATTGATGGATTGCTAGTATTAGCAGGTTTTATATTTATATTGTTATGAAAGGATGCGGTTATGGTTTAAATGCCAAATAATTATGTGAACACACATAAATATTGTTAGAATATAGTGGAATAAGTCCACTTAATCGAACGCCCTTCATCCTGTAAGCTCATTCATAGGGAATAGAATTGAATTTCTCCTTTCACTTTATGGTGCGCCAATAATTGCCTAAAGCAATCCGGCTTTAATTGATACTTTTTGTGTATTGAGAACGATACGTTTTTTATATCACCCGAAAAGATTGATCTTTCAACTGATATTAGGAAACCTCTTCTGTTGGGCATCAATTTGTTTGCATAGAACATTGCATTTATTCACCCATACCGTTTTATATAAAGTATACATGTTTGTCCCGGAAAGTCTGTGAGCTGAAACTTTAGCACAGACCACTATTAAACACTAAAGTATTACATGTCTTTGTCCTGCGTTGCAGAGTATGGTGCTTTGGTTTAGTGTTTTCTGTCGGCTTAACTGACACTGTGCACAACATCAGATATTTCTCTTTCCAAAGACTTGTTCTACAAATTACATTGGGGGGTCATCTTCTAAACCCTTGGATTGGTGAGGTAGAGCGTTAAAATTAAGTTTTAGGCTCTTTAGGCTTTACTTTTAGGCTATTTGGGATTTTAGTGCTATTTGAAGGCATAGTGTTGTATTTTCATGCTGGTGGAAAACTACATGATTTCTATGGAGTCTACCTGATTTTTCTATCTGATAAAAGCAGGCAAATTAAATAGGAATCCATTGTAAATGCTGCAGGCAACATTTTTCAAAATAGAGTGGAAAAGTGAAGCGTAAAGTCGATTTGTGACGGTGTTTTTCTCTTCATGTTTCCACTCTATTTTGGAAATGTCCACAATTGCACAGAAGATAACCTTTTGCGAGTAAGTGCAAATGGACACAATCCCCTCCCATGAAATTGAGGAAGATGGCATAATGACCCCCATTGTTTTTGAATGTGTTTGAATGTCAACATTTTATGCATATTGTTTGTGTAATGACATATGTAGCGGACAATAGCCCCATCTCCAGAAAAGACAAGAGAATATAATGATGAACAAACCCATCAAGCAAAACTGACCTGTCCCAAAAACCTATAATTTTAAACATTTGTATGCGTCTATTAGAAGCAATAAAAAGCAAGCGTACAGAAAACGTTTAACAAAATATAAAGCCACAGAATTAAAATCTGCAATATAAAATTGTAACCTGTCCTCCAAGGGAATATGCTCTTTGATCCACAATTTAATCACTTTCAATTCTTCAATGTAACATTTCTATCTTAGTTAATGGTGCTCCAAAATCCTCAAGTTTGAGACCTCCTTCTGTCCCACACACTTTTACAGGATTAGGGTGAACGTGTATGAAGGAGTTGGCAAAAACGTGTGAAAAACTCAAAAAGTTACCCTCAACCACAAGCTACTCCTGCATCGCTTCTTCGAAGGCTACAATGTTGCCGTTTCACCAGAGAGCAACACGTAATGGCCTGCACTATCATTACTCACCCAAGATTATTAATCGACTGTAGTCATTCCTGCTCTTTCACAATTTTCCTGAGAAGTTTCTGCACTGCTTCAGGTGACAAGATGAAACCTCAATTGTCTGCTTCTGTAGCTTTGCTCTCACTTCCTGGAGGGCTTGCCTCGCTGAATGAGACTTTGCACACAGATCTGGAAATGGGAGTACTCTTAAGTTGAAACCTTCCTTGCTCACGTCTGATCCTCCATCTTTGCCCCTCAAAGGTAGTCTAGCAGCGGACACATCTTTTGCATTATGTGTGATGGGGCCAGATAGGGATGTTCACATACATGCCAACAGATTGTTTGTCTCAGCACCTGCTGCTACCCACAGAATGTGAATGTACCCAGTCCTTGCGTTACTTTCAAGCTTTTCCATTTTCATTTGCAGGTCTGATGCTGCTAAAAAGTGCGGGAAGTATTGGAACTTCTTCTGAGTGGCATGGACCTCTTGAATAGGCAACCTGTTGTTCCCTATATCCTCCACTGTTTGTTCTGCCATGGTCATTGGTCGAAAGCAACTCTGTTATAACCCCTATAATGGTCACTTTTGAATTTAGGCCAAACCTTCTTATATTGAGCCTCCAGAGTGGCCAGCAGGACACTTGGTTGTGGAGGAATCCAATTTACTGCTTACAAATGAGGCTTCCTTTGTCCCTTTTCTTCCTTGTCATTGAGAGCTCTACCTTTAAAGGAGCCTTTGTACGACTGCATTATTTACACCAGTTTGGAAATGAATCCCCAGAACGCAGTCTGCCACGAATCCCCAGAACGCAGTCTGCCACGGATTGTCAATTTGTGTGCCACCCCTCATTTAGAAAGTGCAGCGATGCTGTAGGCATACTCGCACTGTTCTACCTACCTCGGTGCATCCCCATAATGCTAACAACCACTGTAGTCAGACCAGCAGCAGTGGTTCAGCTGTCCTTTGTGCAACCTGCTCGCCTAGCTCCGGCTTACTTTCTCTCCTTCACTGGGCATTTCCCATTGATCCTTGCTACAGCGCACCTCTTCGCGTGGTGGACACCATCTTGGATTGGGTCCAGGTCTTCAGGTGAGAACCGATGGCCTCTACAATAGCGCTCTGTGGAAATCTTCACCTCCATTGCTGGTACAGCAGGTTCTCATCCGCAATGCCGCCCCAGCTGGTGAAAGCAGAAGAGGCAGGCAGTTGGACCTGCCAGAGAGACCTGCTTAAGGAAATGTCACCACTATTGCCATTGTTTTGCCCCACACATACCCAATCTCGATGTTCTACTATTTATGAATTAACTAAAAGCTTTGTGCGCTATTCAATGGACATATTTTTTATGTCTTGCCAAAAAGTGAAATTAGCACTGTAGAGACATTTGCTGAAACACGAAGTCCTGGCAATAAAATAGTATAATACAGTGCAGTAGAGTATAGTATGAAAAACTAAACAGGTAGGAGCTGAAGTAGAAGAAAGGACCCCAGGGGACAATTTCCTTTGTCCAAGAACCTTGACTTCAAAACCTTCTTTGTCTCTTTATGACACTTTATTGAAAATGTATGTATTTACTTGCCTTGCAGCTTTAAGCACAATACTGTAATTTGTTTTTTTTAATTTTTTTGTATTGGTTACAACTTAATCCAATCTTTAACAAATCCATTTTAAAAGATCTCATCCACAAAATTAATTTCCAAAGAAATGCAATCAAGAAAAGAAGAAAAAAGAAAAGAACTTAAATTCAACTACATTGGATAAATTAAAAAGGGAAAAAAAGGAAGAAAACAATCGCCTTCCTAGCTACCACATATAGATCAAAAGATGATCCTAAAGTTCATTGAATTGAAAGTGATTCAAGCAATATACACACTGCATTCACAATTGATGTGGTTGAGCCTGACAAACAATAATTCCATAATTGATTACATGATAAAAACAATCTTCTTAAACTTAAAAAAATGCTCTTGCTCTTTTTGTTTCCACAGCTACACACTTTAACAATAATTGCGTGCTAGTTTCTTTAGACTGGTTGCAGAATCTACAATTGACAGCTTCAGACAGCCCATCAACCTGACCATATCGCAAAAGAATTTTCTTGGTACATAATAAATTCACTCGAAATCTCATAAAGATGGAAAATATGAATCTGCTGGCATATATTGTGGCAATAAGCCACAAGACAGCTGACCAATACCGCCCGAGGTAATGCCCCCGTGGCCCATAGTTACAGTCCCGAGCGTAGCGAGGGCATTAACGAGGCCCCAGGGGGCATTACCGCGGCCATTATTGGCCCACTGTCTCGTGGCTTATTGCCATTAGTGGTACACAGGGGACGGTTTGCTGGGGAAAAAGGTTTGTCAACTTGCCAATCAGGGCAAGACAGAACAACTAATGGTAATGCTTGAGCGGTGGTCCTGCTCTCTTGGACACAGGGTAGAAAGCTGATCTGGTGCTTTGTTGAGACACCCAGACCCCCCACAGCGTTGGGACTGAGCAGGCTGCAGCATTTGTGTCCGCCCTGAATCTTTTCAGGCACGCTCTTGCAGAGAGCCCATTTTCCGCTCCCAGCAGACCTCCTGGACAGCACAGCAACCCTACCCAGGATCCCCATGCAGCCTGCCACCGCTGCCCTACTATGAGGACAGATACTATTCAGTAGCACATGAAGATTGATCTTGTCCTGAAGAAGATGGTCGGTAATCACTAACAAACCATCGAAACCGGTCGACCTCACCTGTTGTGGCTCCACCACAACATTTTATGATACCCCCAAGACCAACAGGGGCTACTGCACCAAATTGCACAAAAACCCCAGAAAGCATGGGTTTTTCCAGCACATCCCATAGCTAGTGGGACAGTGCATTTTTAGTAAAAATTTGGTATCACTCAATCCACTCTTCGGGCAACCATCCATCTGCAAGGAACTTTCGAGTCACCAGGGTGAATAAAATCATAAGAAAATCCCGATGCCTCCATTTTTGCACTTGTCATTCCTAGTCGTCTAGATCCAAGATCACGAGATTTAATCCCCCTCTCGCACTCTTTTATATAATAGTGCTGGTTGCCCCACTCCCATTCCTGCCCCCCCCTTCCATTTGTCAGGCTGTTGGTGACCAAAAAAACACTCACACCAGCTAGACTGCCCTCCAGTCAGGCAGCACTCCATCGCCTGTGGTTAGATATCCCACACGACACCTCCCCCTAACCCCCAGCTCTCCACCGGTGGGGTCTGGGTGTCTCAACAGAACACCAGATCAGCTTTCTACCCTGTGTCCAAGAGAGCAGGACCACCGCTCAAGCATTACCATTAGTTCTGTCTTGCCCTGATTGGCAAGCTGACAAACCTTTTTCCCCAGCAAACCGTCCCCTGTGTACCAGTATCTCCCTACGGTTTGGGAAGGCAGTTGCCACTCCGGCTCTTTGAGCTTTAATTTACCCTGTTATTTTCTTATTGCCATTAGTACCACGGCCCTTTTAGACTGGGGTACTAATAGCATTTTTTTCTGTTCCGAAACACTGCTGCGTTTCGGAACAGAAAAAAAAGTCAAATAAAATGCCCGCCGATAAAGGGCGGCCATCGGGAGCGGATACGCTGGGAACAGAAGGGTTCCCAGCGCGTTTGCTTCCTGAAAAGAAGAAAAAAGAAGATAAGTGGGGTTGGGAGGGCTGGCAGAGGATAGTTTGCAGGGGATGGGGGTGGAGGAAAAAAAATGTACCCGAGTCCTTGGCGGGGGACGAAGCCAGCCTCCAGCCATGGGGAGGCTCGAAGCGGGGATTGCCCCGTTTCAAGCCTTCTCATTGGCTATGGAGCCGCCACGCCACCTGCTGGTAACAAAAGGCACGTACATGCGTGCAAGGGATTCCCGGCTTGGTAATTCCCTGGCGAGGGCCAATCGGAATGCTTGTTGCATTCTGGTTGACTCTCGCCAGGTACTAATGATAGATATGGAGTCAAAATTCCTATTTTTTTTTAAAGTCCTACCTCAAATGACCTAGCGATGGATAAGCATGGAATTCATCCACCATATTAGCCCAATCTAAAGCATATAGATCTGTCTTTACTTTATCCAGATTGCCGACCAGATCGCCCTCAGTACATCCCAATTGTTGCAAAAGTAGTTGTGCCATGCTCTTAATTTCACCCACCGTACGAAACCCCCACCCCCTTTCACAAGCTTGTGCAAAATCACACCACAGTGAACTGGTAACGGTGTCAGCATTTTCCCATAGAGAGAGATATTTGCAAAATGCTCTCGCCTTAAGGGAGATAACACCCAATTCATACAGAATAATTGCCTGCAGCGTCAAGGACAGTGAGGCGAAGGATTCTTCTCCAGATCAGGGCTTCAAGATATGGGAGATAATCCAATAGAGTCAGATCATTGATCTCTGTCCCATAAAGTAGTTTTGTTACCACTTTTCCTTCATGGGAGCGTTTGCATGGCAATAAGGAATATTTCCCAAATTTTGAATCTACCCTATATAGCTGGTTTATTAGCTGTGTTGTTTTCGAGAGTAGCCATGATCTGATTATAGCGGACAGAGGTTTGGAGAAAATCTTGAAGCCTAGATATAAGAGAGAATCCATCCTCTCCACCGGATTTTACTCCACATTCCATTTAAAGGCAGTCTGTTTCCTATGATTTGTCAATTGCATGACCTTTGTCTTGGCCGCATTGATGGTTGAAGAGTTTGCCTTTGGAAAGGCCAAAAACCCATTCAAAAGTCTTTGATAATACTCTCATTGGCCTTCAAACACAATGAAATCGTTAGCGTATCCAGTCCACAGCAGTCTGATATTTACAATTCTGCAAGTTGCCAAGGCCCTAGATTGTAGATAAGGTTCAAAATCTGCCATATATATATATATATATATATAGTGTAAAGAAAGGGGAAAAAATACACCCCTAACCTACTCCTCTATATGTTTTAACTGAGAGCGACAAATGGCCCTCCTGGTTTAACGTTTGTATTTGTGTATTTGTTTATTATTTGTTATTTGAATCGTTTAGTTAGTATAAAGCGCTACCAGCAGTCAGAGCAGCCCTGATGGAATATCCCATTTCTTAAGCTTTGACCACAGCAGTGAGCGATCAAATGCTGCCGCTAAATCAATCGAAGCAAAAATAAAACAGATTCCCCTTACCCCCTCTTTGCCTAAGCCTGCCCTTGGATGCATGTTTCCAACAATAAACCATTCAGTTGGGTAGCCATCCCCTTTCTAAATCCAGTCTGCCATTTTGATATTTAATTCTGGCTAGTGGCCCAAGACTCCAGATGTTCCAGTAGCAAGCACAAAAACATTTTAGAATACTTGTCTAAAATGGCAATTGGACAGTAATTCATTGTCTGTGATCTATCCCCCTTTATATAAATGGAAATAATGTGTGCCCTTCCCCAAGAGGGCGGATATTTTCCCATCTTAATAATGTCTTCAAACAGGATAGACAAAATGTCAGCCTATAACGTCGGATTTGTCTTGGAAAGTTGATTCGTTAATCCATTTGGACCTGGTGCCTGCGAGTTACTTATGGCTCCAGTCAATTTCACAAGTCTCTCCTGCGAAAGATCAAAAACCAAAGGTACATTGTGTGACACCTCGCTCCCCAGTTCAACTTTTCCTATTAAAGGTGGTATGATATATAATGCCTCAAAATGGTCAATCCAGTCCTTCTCTGCAACTGTTAACCAGTCTACCCAACTGAACGTTACTAGAGGCATTAATCAGTGACCAATAGGATCTGGGGTTTTTAACCACCAATGCTTCTAACATTTGTTCACCATCTAACTGGTGTCTTCGGATTTTAGAGCCTTGAAACCAGTTTGTGTAGCCTTGCTCAAGTTTCTTAATTTCAGTAGTTTTTTTCCCAGGCAGAGATAAAGGGGTCTTTATTAATACGCCTCCTTCCAGCTTTCAATTGCCTACTTCTAAGGAACAGCTCCCTATTGTATACATGTACCTTGGATGACGGCCTAGACACTGCTTGACCCTTCCTTGGAGTATTGGCTCCAATAAATGGAAATAAAACGACCAAAATGATCTACCATGAGATCTGATTGTATTTCCTGTGTAGTTCTCCCCCAATCATACTCACAAGTGATTGATTCAGTCTGGCAAGCATATTTGTTGTCCATTTAAGACGATTGCACTGGGGATTGAGAGTGGCCAAGCGACCCGTTCCCAACGTTGGGGTATTAGATGTTCCAATTGTCAGAGTCAGTCAGCAGTTAAGATGGAATGGTCACTGCTTGTCGTTTTACTGATTTCAAAAAGAGAACAATTGTCCAACAACCACTTATCCACAAAGATATAATCAATGATAGAGGCACTCTTCCCATTTGACCATGTTATGGATGGTGGAAGATCCCCCTTTACAGTGCCACTTAATAGGAATAGACCCAAACCTATGAGACACTCCTCCCATAACTTGTCATTTAACATCTTCAAGTCTTTTTTTTCAGTGGGCATTTGGGTGTCCCCAGTGAAATACAGTCCGAATTGAAATCACCCGCCACCACAACATGGCCAGTGGGAGTGACGTTGTACCATTGTGCTACACAAAGTATAATGGACTCCGTAAGGTATGTCCCAAGACGCGGTGCTATCACGTGGTGCAGCCCCCGCAGATTCCAAACCATACTTATACCTGGCACATATCCAGTTTGATCGGAATGTACTAAAGTGTGGATCACCCTCTTCAACCTGTTTGCTAACGTAGCAGTCAATATCTTATTGTCCTGGTTAAGTATTGACAGGGGCCTATATGAAATACACTCCGTTGCTGATTTGTGGTGTGTGAAGAGGGGTATAATAATCAATTCCCTCAAGCTGTGAGGGAGGGCACCTGCATCCTAAGAGTCAGTGAAGGTGTTAAGTAAATGCTGTGCCAGCTCTGTCGCGTACTCTTTATAAAACTCTCCAGGCATGCCGTCCGAACCTGCAGTCTTGCCTCTAGCAGGGCTCTGATTGTACATTGTATTTCTTCTAGTGTAATGACTGCTTCCAAGCTGTCAAGTGCCTCTTGGATTAGGCTAGGGTGGTTTATCTCTTCTAGCACTTCCTCTATATGAGCCTGCAATGTTTGGTGCCCCTGCTGATCGAGGGACTGATACAATTCTTGGAAGGCCGCATTGATTCCCACTTGAGTATGGCACAGGTCCCCCTGCTGCGTATGTATGTTTATATAGCCATGCCAGCAACCTGCCTGTCTTATCCCCCTCTTTATGCTGCCCCTCAATATACTTGGAAAAATTATTTGCCCAACATTACACACATTTCTCTCTTAGCTCCTCTACCTTTGCATCACTGCCAGTTTGACCCACTTGGGTCTGCTCCAATTTCTGTAATTGTTCCTCCGCTGGGGATATAATTCTCAATTATTGCCCGAAGTCTGCCAGCCTTGGCTATGGCGGCTCCCCTGATAACCACTTTGAGAGCCTCCCAGAAAGTTCCTCCACTGGGTACACTGCCTGTGTTATTTGTCACCTAGTCAGTGATGCTATCTTTGATGTGGTCTTGGAAGGGGATATCGTGCAAGGATTCACTCCTAGGCCTCCAAGTAGGTATTGAGCTCTAGGGGGCACACACTGCCATTGCAGACAGAGCGGGGCATGATCTGATAGGACCCTTCCTTTGTGCTCTGCAAGTGTGATGTGATGAGCCAATTCGTGGCCAACGCAAAAAAAGTAGTCTATCCTAGTGTGTGGTGCAGAGAAGTGCGAGAAATGTCTGGATTCTGGATGGGTTTCCATCCAGATATCCATCAAATCAAATGATGACATGAGCGTCTGCAAAGACCTAGCCCGTGGTGCTGGTTTATGGAATTTGGGGTCTGATCTGTCCAGTATTGGATTCGGCGTGCAATTTGGTCGCCCCCCACCCCCACATTTGATGATACTGTTTCTATAGAGACTAAGCCTTGGGTATAGTATCTTGAAGATCGTGGCAGTATTATGATTGGGAGCATACATGTTGCCCAAACATATGTCCACTTGTTCTAGGAGATCCTGTACCCACACCATTCTGCCCTCATTGTCGGTTTTAATATGGGTGACATTAAAAGGTACTGTGGGTGCTATTCAAATCAGGACCCCTCCGGCTCCCCGTACTCTGCCTATGTCCATCACCCGCCCCCTTCACTTACTCACCAACAGTGTTTGCTTTTCGGCCGTTAAGTGTGTCTCTTGCAACAAAGCTATGAGTAAACTCTGTTTCTCTTTACATAATTGTTTAAGCCCCTTACATTACGGGTAAGTACATTTACGGCACTAGCCATGGCCCTTTGTCTAGTATGAAGAGGCCACCCGCCTCTGGTCTGTTAGGTGCGCCCACCCCCCACCCCAGGTCAATGATCCATCCAAAGTTACAGTACCGTATTTCTAGGCAGTCACGAGTGAGGCAAAACACAACCCCAGTTAACTTCCCCAACTCCCCAAACTAAAAACAATTGCCCAGCATCCTTACCCATGCTCGGGCGTATCCGCTTCTCTCATCTGCCTCCAGCATACGTACTTGAGGCTTGTGCACAGCGGGTGAATGAAAAAATAAGTGCCCCAGAAAACAAAACAGAGGGTGTGGCGGCCGCAGCAATGAGACTGGTCTCCTCTCATGAAGATGATGATCCATATGTGGTGAATCCCGCCATGTGGTATAGGGGAAAAGCAAGGACCACCACTTTCTGGAGGAGCTGTCCGACCTGCTTGTCCTGCGGTCCCCTTCTGGCGCACTGGTCCTGATTAAGTTATACAGGTATAATTGTAAGGAGCGCCTCGGTTATACTTTGTTCTCCATATATACCATGTTTGACTTGTGCTTAGCTTTAGTCTACTTCGTCCTCTGTGCAGGGACGTATACTCTGTCCATCCACGCCTGAGCTTCCTCGGGAAGGTCAAAGAATAGGGCCCGGTTATTGTATGGGACCTTCATACATGCCGGGTAGATCAACATATATATTTCAGGCCCGCTGTCCTGAGCTGTGCTTTAGCCGCTGAGAATTGTGCTCGATTCTTTTGCACCTGGAAGGTGTAGTCGTGGTAGATGGTCAGGTCTGCCGAAGCTCTCTGCAGTATACCACCCTGTCTGTAGTAGGATAGGATTTGTTCTCTATCTTATAGTTCAGGACCTTTGCAATTATCAGTCTGGGGATGCGGGGGCTCCTGGAGGCGGCTGTCTGGTGAGTGCCCTGTTTGCTCTTTCGATTGTAAAGCCTTGTCTAAGATTTCCGGGCCCGATTTCTTGTAGAAACATGTTTTCCAAGGAAGACTCATGGGGTCTTTGCCTTCTTCTCCGTCCGGCAGGCCGACAATGCAGACATTGTTTCTGCAGGCCCTACCTTCTGCGTCTTCCACCCTATTTTCCAATAAGCTAACCTTCTGTTGCAGGATCTAAACATTGGTGTGTGTTTCCTGGAGCTCAGCAGTGTTCTTTCATTTGGCTTTCCAAACTCGTGGTGCATTCAGCTAGGTTCCTGACGTCCTGGCGCAATAGTCCAACATCTATCTTAACTGCTTCTATTTGTGTTCCTAATATGACTTTTAAGTCTGCTATAGCCTGCATCACTTGATTGTGCATCTCCACAGTGTCTCCTTCCTTCGCCTGCGACAACGCCATTACCCCTGCAGGTATCTGCTGCGGGGTTCTGGCATAAGTGTTGTTTGATTGGCCTTCAATTTGCCTGATTTAGGAGGCACCCAGTCTATGTAAACCCCCTGGTTGTAATCCACTAGTGTTGTTAGCCCAGTGCACTGCCGAAGGGTATCCAGGTGGTATTAGAATATTATTCCGTAGGTGTCATGGGATTAATGCAAACGTTTTACGTACTGGGCAGTTGAGGTGTGGTGGGGGCAACTTTTGCTGATTATCTCCCGGAATTCCTTTAACAGCTGCCTGCGCCATGAGCCTTTAGATTTGCGCCAGTCGGGCCCTGAACAGGAATCTGCTCGCTCTTAACATGCCACATCAGATGGTGGCAAGCAAGTAGCAGTATTCGGGTCCCTCTTTAGCCTGCAGGTGAGTCTGACTCCCGTGTTTCACTGCGCGGCCCAAGTTCCCAAACCTGTGCCGATGTCCTGGAAGGTCTTCTCTGGGGTGACGGGTGCTCAAGGCAAGTTGCAAGTCCCTCACTACACCTCCCCTCTGCTTGCTATGTGCTCGTGGGTCAGGGGGCGTCCACCGCCTATTTCGGGCGGTCGTCAGCAGGTGCGCATCTCAGTCTGTCCTTCACTGTATCGGCTTGTCAGCACGGACACGACACACTTACCCCATTGTGCGCCCCTCTGCTTCCTGACTTGGCCTCAGCATCCTCCACCGTTCGCCAATTCCGCCACCCATATTCCGATTCCCGGCTCAGTCCTTGCAGCCGTCCAGCCTCGATTAACAGCTTCCTACGGTCCTGGTCGCCATCTTGGTTCGGCACCGGCTGGTGACATATGAGGTTTTCTAGCTGCTCTGCTTGGGTTTCATGGGAGCCTTCCCCTTCAAATTTCCCAGTACACTTCCGAGGGGTGTATTTCAGATCCCCTGCAATTGGAGTCAA
Organism: Ambystoma mexicanum; assembly: GCF_040938575.1. Taxonomy (NCBI): domain Eukaryota; kingdom Metazoa; phylum Chordata; class Amphibia; order Caudata; family Ambystomatidae; genus Ambystoma; species Ambystoma mexicanum. The sequence goes on along the minus strand of NC_090931.1, from coordinate 857,748,102 downwards.
AATGTATGTGGCGGACCGTCTTTTCTGTGCGGATCTTGTCGGATCAAGCAGGAGTGGTCACAAGAGTTGACCCCCACCCGAGTCAGTTGAATCGTTATATTTTGTGACTGGTGTGGAAAGGGATAGCATGGAGGGAGCTGGGTCCCGATAGACATTAGATGCTGGTTCGGACCCGTTTTCAGGTCACTTTTTGAATGCAAGCAATTTACTCGCCTCAGGCTCTGAGGCCACATGATCGGTTTGCCATTGCTACTTGTCCGAGGATGCCAAGACAACTGTTTAAGGAATCCAAGAGGATCGTAATTCCTACGAAGAACACCCTCCATCCCGCCCTCGCCGCATGACCCCAGATGCATTTCAGCCTCATATGAACAGGGTTTAAAGAGAAAAGCTACAGCAGAAAATCAAAGCGCGTGGGAGATGAAATACAATTGTACTGAAAGCTGCAGCATCAAATAAGCACGTTTCTAAAGCAAAAAAGGGAAACTAACCAGTGCCTTAACGTGCAGCCTAACTTGTAAAACAGTTCTGCAGGTTGGGCTTTATTGCTGTAAACCATAATAAACATCGAGTCTGCCTGGCTTCATTCACACAGTGAAAACACACATGAAAGAAGATCCCACGTCTGTCCTCGCACTCTTTCACTGCTTTGTAACTCACAATAAAGCTTAGGCTGATTGCTATGTACTCTTATTTCTTAACCTCTCCATACCAGCATGCTGTAAGTTTATGACAAATGCACACTCTATTGAAGTGATGTTACTGAGCTGGTCTAAAAAGATATTTTTCTAGGCGCGTTATTTTATATTCTGGGTCTTCAAGTTTTCCATTTGGGATATGGAAAATAAACCTACAGCAATATTCTTTCAGCTTAACATGTTTCTAAGGTTTTACATATTATAATGTTGCTTAATATGAGATGTGTGTTTTGCAAGTAAACTAAGGTCTGAAGTGGTATCTAGTCTGTCCATCGAATATTTTTTCATAGAATTGAAATCAACGAAATGTACTCTTTGAAAGCCATTTCCATTGAAATGCTCTTTTATTGAATACATTTCGTTGGATTTCGGTTAGGGTTGGGGGTGCCTTTTGGGGTTGGGGGAACCCCCCAAACCCCAATAAACACTAAAACTCTACATAACGCTGGCCAGTGCCAAAATACTTTAAAGATTTCAGCACTGGACAGCTCCATGTAACGTTTAACGTGAAGCCTGTTTCATCGAATTCCTATATTCGATGGACAGGTTTCGATGGATATGTACTTTTTAATGCAGTAGGTAGCATTTCGATACATTTATTTTCGGTTCTTTTAATTTGATGCATTTCTCTTTCGATGGAAAGACTATAAACCTTCTGAAGTTTCCCATAGCTGTGCGTGAGAAGGCCAGGCATTCCTGTGTTTTCCCTTTGGATTCTAGAACTTGTTGTTTTTATTTCCCATTTGAAATTTCGGAAAACTGAAAGTCCAAGAATCCAAGCAAATTCAGGACTGGATGGTTTTCTCACGCATAGCTATGTTGAACTTGAGAAATCTGCCCTATAAGACATTAGTGCATGCCTTGAATTACACGTTTTTAGTCTTTGTTCCAAGGGGAGCTTGGAAGGTATGCGTTTAAGTGCTAAGGCCATACCTTGATTAAAATACCAGCTTCACTGTTTAACCAAAGTGTGTGATCCTGGGCACGTATAAGGGATTCATCTGTGCAGGGCCAGCATTAATTGCCTTCTCTATTGCTGGCAGTCACCAAAGTTGTGTGGTCCGTCCCAAGTACTTCCCCACAGGAGAATGAGTTAAAGTCCTAGCTATGCCCCGTTAATGCGGACTTTGTTAGTAACAAATTGTTTGCATGATTGTGAAGAGTTATGGTGGGTTAGTATGTTATTTAGGCAAAATCAATGTACTCCTATATCTTCAGGTGGTGTGCGTTCCATTGTGTAACCTGTGGTGTTTTGCTGGAGCATTTGTGTGTTGGGATGTATTGGTTAAGATGGGATGTAGAATGATTTTCAGGTGGTTACTGTCACCATATCTTTCTCAAAAGGCCACCTATTAACAACTGGGCCCATCCCCTTCACAGCTGGGGACATTTATTTGCTTACATCAATGTGAAACATTTGGAGCACTTTTATGCTTTCTTATACACTTTGCTCGACATAAGATTTGCGAGTGGGAGTTTTGACTCCCTATTTCTTTGAAGTTGGGAGTAAAATGATTTCGAGGGGATTGTGTCCTCTGACGTATTCCACATCTTTGACAGTAATTACCACAGCTGTGCTGCTTCGGAAAACTTTTTCGGCGTCCTGCGTCGATATCGATACACTCCCTCGAGGACCTCCGTTGACAGTCGACGTCACCGGATGTTATATCTAGGATGAACGCCGGCCATAGCCTGAGTTCTGTTTTTTCCGCAAACGTGTTCGCTTTGAAATCTCGGCGCGCCTCGTTTCTCACTTGTTGAATCAGTTCTTCTATTGTTACGTGAAAGATGTCTTCGTCTTCTGCTACCCCAAAGTCAGGCTTCAAGAAGTGTCGGGTCTGCGGTTCCAAGATGTCACTTACGGACCCGCACAACGTCTGCCTCTGGTGCCTCGACGAGAGCCACGCCACCGATGACTGCGACGAATGCCAGTCTTTGACGTCGTAGGCCTTGCAGGAGCGGAAGAAGCTGTCGGTAGGTAGGGTTTCCAAACCCCGTAAGACCGACGATTCGAGGGGCGACTCCATGTCAGCGTAAGTCCAGGGGGGGTCTTGTAAGTCCAGGGGGTCTCGTTCTGGGAGTGCGTCCCGCCATTCCTCTACCTTTTCGAGGCATTCACGGAAGATAAGTCACTGGTCGCCTTCCCTGTCCTCGTCCGAGGACTCTGCCAGACGGTGGGTGGCTTGTCCCACAAAACACTTGTCGCCGGCCGAATTGGATGAATTCAGCCAGCAAATGATGGCGATTTTCGAATCGCAGGGCACCGTTCCGTCCGTGCCTTCGAGTGAAGCTGGCAGGGAACGCGCTAGAGCCGCTGCTCGAACACCTTCGGGCTCAGGCAGTCGGCACGGTCATCGGGAACCATCGAGGTCCCGATCGGACAAGGATGATCGCCACCATGCCCGCTCCTCCACGCCATTGAGACCGTTGGAGCTTGTGAGGCCTTCGAAGAAGGCATCGATGCCGTCGGCGCCATGTCCGTCGAGGGACTTGCTCGAGGCTCCGGCTCCGAGGAAGTCATCTTGACCATCGGCGCCAAGGCCATCTAAGGTGGCGCTCGGGGCTCCGGCCTCGAAATCGTTGTCGAAGTAGTCGACGCCACTCCCATGGGCGCCCTCGACACCTTTTGAGGAAAATTTGCCGGAGAGCTGTGGAAGCTCCTAGAAAGGCGCTCAGCAAGTATGTGCTGCCTATATTTGACCCATACTCTGTTCCTCCTCCCAGGGTGGACTTATTCCAACCATTGGAGTATATTTCAGAGGTAGAACAAGGGTCTGATAAAGAGGGAGTTGTGTCTCCTGAGGTTCCTGATGACCTGTTGTCTGGTCATAGCCAGTTGGAAGGCCTCGTCAATCTTTGCATGACACAAGTGGTCTTGATACCTCCCCGAAGGTTGAGTTTGGCAGGCCTGAGCCTGGTACACATGCTGACTCCTCATACCAGCGGGTCATGTCGAGGGTGACGGAGTATCTGGGGTGGTCTGCTCCACCTGTGGATTTTCTGCAGGATGACCTGACCGATATCTTGGACCAAGGTCCACCCACTGACCCGGTGTTGCCATTTCATATGGCCTTACAGAGAAGGGTGGTGGCTGCTTGGACTGGTCCGGAGAATCTCCGGGCGGTGAATAAGTTATTGCCGAAAAAATACCACCCAGCCAGTGGTGATCCCTGCTACTTGTCTACACACCCTTCTCTGGAGAGTTTGGTGGTGCAGGCGGCTACGGCACCAGCAAAGCAGGTGGCGTACCTTAAAATCCATTTGTGCCCTTACACAATTCCACAGAGTGTGTGGGAATTTTGTGTCGTTGGCGGCTGAACATATTCCCGAAAGGGAGGAACGGGATGGTTTTCTTGCCCTCGTTCAGATGACAAGAATGCCATGTGTGAAACCGTTCAGTCAGGTGTGGACGTTGCAAACTGTGTCAGCCGGTCCATGGCGACGAGCACCGTGATGTTCAGGTTTGGGTGGTTGCGGAAGTCGGGGTTTGCTCCTGATGTACAGTTCCGGCTTCTCAACATGCCCTTTGATGGTGTCCATCTTTTTGGCAGCAAGGCTGACGAGAGCCTTGAGAGGTTGCAGACCTTCAAAGCTGCAGCAAAGTCCTTGAGCGCTGCAGTGCGTCAACCTCCGCCTTTTCGGCTTGGGGGACAGCAATGGAGGGGAGGTTCCTTTCGATACTACTCTTCCTCTGGTAAATCGAGGGGAGCTGCCAGTCAAAGGGGCCACCGTAGGAGTACCAGAGGTTGAAAGCAAGGTACTCGAGGTGCCAAAGCCGCTCGGGCAGTTGCCTCCTTGCCCTCAGGCACTGCCGCAGCCGCTTCCGCTCAGTCATGAGGCCATGTGCCATGGTTCGCCGGTTGGGGGAAGGCTGGCACAGCATCTTGTAGAATGGCGTGCCATTACTTCAGATGTGTGGGTTCTAGAGATCATAGCCCACGGTTACTGTCTTACTTTCTGGCAGAGGCCTCATGACAAACCACAGGGGAAGCTCTTTGAAGCATTCGGATTTGCTCCTTGCATAGTAAATTCTATCCCTGCTAGAGAAAGGTGCCATAGAACTGGTACCTGTAGCGGAGAGGAACAAGGGATGGTGTTACCCATATTTTCTGATCCCGAAAAAGACGGGGGATTGAGACCCATCATGGACTTGCATGGTTTGAACAAGGTCCTCAGGAAGGACAAGTTCAAGATGGTTACTCTTTCTGAAGTCCTCAGGCCCTTCAACTTCAGGATTGGTTGGTGTCTCTCGACCTCAAGGATGCTTACTTTCATGTGCCGATTCATCCCAAGCACAGGAAGTACCTGAGGTTCGCAGCTGGCAACTCACATTTTCAGTTTTGGGTCCTGCTGTTCGGATTGACCTCCGCCCGAGGGTCTTCACCAAGCTGATGGTGGTCGTGGCAACGCATCTCAGGAAAGGGGGATTCACGTCTACCTCTACCTGGACGATTGGTTGACCAGGGCGCGCTCTCCCGAGCAAATCCTGGATAATCTGTACGTCACCTGCCACTCCCTTCACAAGCTGGGCTTCTAGTCTCTGCCAAGTAAAGAAGTCTCATGTGACACCTACCCAGCGGCTGCAGTACATTGGGGCAGTGCTAGACACATGCCTGGGGCAGTTTTCTCCTCCCCAGATGAGGGCTCACAACATTCTGCAGATGGTTGACAAGTTTCAAAGTGCCCAGAGTCTCCCGGCGTTCTAATTCTTGAGATTGCTCGGCCTCATGGCATCCTGCATTTTACTGGTGCCATAGGCCAGGCTGTGGATGAGATCTCTGCAGTGGGCACTCAAGATACAGTGGTCGCAGTTCTCCGGCAGGATGCCGGACCCCGTTCAGATTCCGTCCTCGGTCGCCCAGGACCTTCTGTGGTGGGCTGTGGAAGGAAATCTGTTCAAAGGGGCTCCGTTTTGGCAACTGTGGCCTGAGGTAACGATTGTGACGGACTCGTCCCTCAAGGGTTGGGGAGCTCATGCCAATGAGCTGACAGCCAGCGGTTGTTGGTCTCCGTCAGAGTCCAGACTCCAAATCAATCTGTTAGAGCTGAGGGCTCTGATTATGACGGACAATACAGTTGCCATGCACTACCTCAACAAAAAGGGGGGACAGGGTCACTCCCACTGCGGAGGGAGGCAATGCAGCTCTGGTTCTGGGATCCAGCAGGAAATTTCGATCTCAGCAGTTCATCTGGTGGGAGACGAAAACGTGGCGGCGGACGCCCTGAGCAGGCAGAGCACGGTCTCTCACGAGTGGGAGCTGGCTCAGGAAGTTCTGTTGGAGATCTTTGCCCTTTGGGGAACCCCACAAGTGGATCTCTTCGCCACCAGTGTCAACCGGAAGTGCGAGAGGTTCTGCTCGCGGGAATTTCCTCCAAGAGGAGCCTTGGGGGGATGCATTCGTAGTGGAGTGGTCCTTCCCACTGCTGTACGCGTTTCCTCCAGTCCCCGTCATTCCGCAGGTGTTGCGGAGGTTCGGTTCCCGAATGATCCTCATACGGGGGTTGAGTTCTCCATCCAGAGGTCAAGTCTCTCAGCCTTCATGCTTGGTTTCTGAAAGGCTGAGGTATAAGAATTTGGGCCTCCCTGGAGGCGTGATGGAGGTGTTGCTTTTGGCCAGAAGGCCTGCAACGAAATCCCTGTACCATTGCCCTTGGAGAAAGTTCTGCGACTGGTGCAGGGTACAGAATGTGGGTCCTTTTCACTGTTCCATTCCTTTGGTTTTGTCGACTTTGCTTTCTTTAGCCCACAAAGGCCTGCAAGTAGGGACCAATAAAGGATACCTGGCGGTGCTCTCCATATTTAAGCGCTCATCTGAGGAATGTTCTTATTTTAAGATCCCTTTGATTTCTCAGTTTCCAGTAGGGCTAACTAATGTGTTTCCGTCATCGCCTTTCCAGGTGCCGGGATGGGATTTAAATTTGGTTTTAAAGTTCCTAATGGGAGCTCTGTTTGAGCCCTTACATTCTTGTCCATTGCGACTATAGTCTTTAAAACTGTATTTTTATTTGTGGTTACTTCCGCACGCAGAGTGAGTGAGTTTCAGGTACTTTCCGCCAAACCACCCTTCACTGTGTTCCATAAGGACAGGGTTGTCCTTGGGGTGCGGCCTTCCTTTCTTCCGAAGGTTGTCGGAATTCCATCTGAGCCAGAAGGTAATTCTCCCAGCATTCTATCCTCCTCCACATCCTGGTAAGGAAGAGGAGAAGCTCCATAGGTTGGACCCAAGGAGAGCTTTGAGTTTCTATCTCTCACAGATGTCCCGGGTCAGAGTGGACGATCAGCTCTTTAATGGTTACGCTGGAAGGAGTTTAGGTCCGACTGTTTCCAAGCAGACCTGATCTAAATGGTTCATTTTGATGATCTCTGAGTGTTATCGTTTGGCGGGAAAGGACCCTCCAGTAGGCTTATGGGCTCATTCTACTAGGGGTATGGCTGCCTCCACTGCCCTATAGAGGGGTGTTCCAGTTCGCAATATTTGCGAAGTAGCCACATGGGCCTCTGTCCATACTTTTGTTAAACATTATTCCTTGGACTCTATCCATGGGCAAGATTTGGCCTTTGGTAAGGCAGTCCTATATTCAGTAATTTGATTGGGCATTCTAAAATTCTAAATTCTTTTCCCACCTCCATACGTTGGTACTGCTTTGGGAGTCTGTCAAAGATGTGGAATACGTCGGAGGACACAATCCCCTCGAAGAACAAGTTACTTTATTACCTGGTAACGTTCTTTCGATGGGATGTTCCTCCGACGTTTTCCACATCGTACCCTCCCAGCCTGCCCCTCTACAGAATTTCATATGCGATTGCAGCTTACGTTTCCGCAAGGCTTTCTGTAGTCATACTGGTAGGTGGTTGGTGCCACACGTTCTTGGGGGGGGGGGTGGGCGGCAGGGGGGGCAGGGAGGGGGGGGGACTACAATTGAGGCTACGGGCGTCGTGCGTCCTAGATATAACATCCGGTGACGTCGACGGAGGTCCTCGAGGGAGCTCATCGACGCAGGACGCCTACGCTGAAAAAGTTTTCTGAAGCAGCACTGCTGTGGTAATTACGGTCAAAGATGTGGAATACGTCGGAGGAACATCCCATCGAAAGAACGTTACCAGGTAAGAAAGTAACTTGTTCTTTTAGGGAGTAAAATGTAAGTTCAATTTCCAATGTGAGTATTTTATAAGCGAGGAAAAATATTTTAACTGGAAAATGTTTTTGTAATTTTTTTTTGTACTTAGTTATTCATACCCATCAAAAGATACAGGTTTACTTCTTCTGATCTTGCAGTTATAACAGTAGTTTCTTCCTGTGGTACTATGTGCACTACTGGTCCAAACATATCCATATATCTGTGTGAGTGATAGCAGAGGTACAAGGTCCTACGTGTCTGTTGCTTATTTTTTGTTGGGGGTATTTTTACTCCCTATTTTTATTTATTGGCAGTATCTGCCTATTTTTAGGGAATCAAAGTAGTGGATGGGCCTCTTACCTGTAGGGCTTCTTGTACCATAATGTGTAATGTTAGGATAAGTGTTGCCATGCCATTATAACCATGACAAAAATGTAGGGCCCCCAGTTTCTAATGGGTTTCTAGGGACCTCCCTTCTGACTGCCCACTGACTCCTCAAAGACACTCCAACTGTAGCACCACTCAGTCTTACACATGTACATGGCACAATGGAAATGGACATAGACCGTCACCTAGCAGCTGACCAAGCTAGCCACGGACCACATGCCAAGTATCAGGGAAATGATGGTCTAGATGAGACAAGGACCAGAAGAGGGGGTCCAGAGAGTCTTTGCGGAGTTAGATGGCACCTCCAATATGGAAGTGCTGGCGAGAACCACAAGGGAAAAGCACATTCACTAGTTTAGTCTACAGCGATCAGGGGTACATGGCCCAGATAGACAATGTAATGTTGAGAGTGGAGGTAGGTGAGTCGAACTATTTCCAGCCCCGGATGTGTGGGTGGGACATTTAAGCAGAAAATCCAAGTAAAGAAGTGCCACAAGTACCTTGAAAGTTGAAATGCAAAAGTAATGTTAAGTATCGTAAATAAAGTGATGTGTAGATAGAACTGCCTAGGGCGTTTTAGATCAGGGAGACCCCTTGTGAGGAATATGGACTTAGTCCTCACTCTAGGTGTAGCTAGTACTCTATCTCATTATAGAAAACCTGAAGCAGTGACGTTATTGTGTAGGGATCGGCTCTTAGATAACTCCTGCGTAATAAAGCAGTTGCATCCTACCCACTAAGATTGTGTGCTTGTGATTTCTTAGTTTAGTGCTGACCAAATTACCAGGAACATTGGTGGTACCGAAGGTTCAAATGGTGTCTATCGCTACTATGAGCATTTTCTTTTTTTAAATTTATTTATTTTTTTAGATCTTTTCTCTATCTCACAACTCAGCCTATCGGATTGAGAGAGCAGGCTAGTCCTTCCCAACCCCGACTGCTTCTTCCCCACAGTAGTCATCCCTTTTAGGTACTGGGTACTTGCAGTTAACTTTTTTACACAGTGACTGCCCCTCCCCATTGCCAAACTGCTGCTTGAGCATGGCATGCTTGAGTGTCAGGAGCACAGTAAGTTGAACAGATGTGCCTATTCTACATCTATGCAGGCTGCTTTGGCCAACCTGTCTGAAACCCTTCAAGGCTGGAATCAGGACCGAGACACTGCCGGTAGGTATGCCGACTGCAGCAGGATTACATGGGTGTATTGCAGTTTTATGCTTATGCAAGGGAGCCCTGTATGCTGCCACTGTTATTGTGCATTCTTCTAAATGTAAAATGCAATAAACTATTGGCTTTCCCAGTGTTTTTTTGCACTGTAGCCTGCTTTACCCCTTTTATAGGTTCTTTTCTTTGTCTTGGGGCCTTTCTCCAATAGTGACAATGCATTTCGTGGGTCACCCAGCCATTTACTCTTTGATGATAATATAAACAAGGAAGATAGATTTCCAGAGATCATATGTTTTCTCATGCCCCTCTGTCAAGCAGTTTTAGGGGGTCTCTGGGGTAACAGTTATGCCACAAAAATCTATCACTGCTACTAAAACATATACTTTTATGTACCAGTATTTGAATTTCATCAAACAGTGCCTTTTGTCAGCCATCACATTATACAGGCCTTTCTCTGTTCCTTCATCTGGAACTCCCACATCTCCTGTCTTTTTTTCAGATTGATAATTTCTGATGCTTGTTAATCTGCTTAGAATCACATGCTGTGCATATGGTCCGACATCCATTGGTAACCGCAGAGTATTGCATCTTGTCTTTCGGGGACCGAAAGGGGACGTCGGCATAGGCGTGTCCGTAACACTATCCCTATCGTGACGTGTAGTGTACCCAAAATCCCTCACGCGCCGAGGTCATTCAGATATTTTTTTTACGCCCAGATAACTGGTCGCCCTATAGCAGAGCTCTTACAAGAGACATTGTTTATCTACCAACTTGTCAGTTATTCCCCGTTAAGTCACTTCACTTACCAAGAACATCTTCGACAAAGACTATGGGGGATTCGCTACGGCTGTAGATTTCGGCGCCAAAAATTCGGCGGTCAGATTTTCCACGTGGTCGGGCCCTCTGGCCAACCTATACAGTAGAGAGAGTGGGGTCAGGGTGGCCATATTTTCGGTATGTCTTTCCTCCTTTCCCCTCTTTTTCCCTTTCGGTCTGGTCATCATTCCCTTTAGCTATGGAACGGACTCATTTTAGATTCCGCCCTAAGTGTAGGGTCAGATATCCTTGGAAGGACGAACACAGGACGTGTAATGCCTGTCTCCCCGTAGAGCACGACGAGAAGCGGTGTGCAGCCTGCAAACTCCTTCGGCCTAAGACCCTTAAGGAGCGCCGTATAAAGAGGTGGGCCGCATACGGAATGTCGCGAGTGGAACCCCCTTCCTCCACCGCCACACCCGCTGAAAGTGACGGGGGTACTTCGGATGACCAAACATCCGTTGAGGATGTTATAGACCTTGAGGCGGACCTTTCTAGGTCCGCCACGCCCGTCCCCGATCCTTTAAGGCCTGACTCTGGTCTCGCTACAGGGACAACACCCGGCGATAGGGGTGTACAAGCACATCATGCTAAGCAAACAACCCCTACACCGGTTTCGATGTCTTCGTCGAAAAAGGTAAAAGCGCCAACATGGCCGCCGAAAACCTCGACGGTTCCCTTGAATCGTTCAGATCCAAAGCCTTCCCCGCATCCGCAGCAGCACCTTACGACTGGGCAATCTAAATCAAATAAGGGTGCTCCAAAAACTTTACACATCGAAGCGCGGAAATCCTACGCTTCGAAGGTCGCGGTAGGCCCGAAAACTACGGCTAGGCCTCTACCCGAAAAACTGACCGCTAGGCCCTACAGCACAGCGCAAGGTACTACACCGACCAATAATCCATCGGAACCTTTATCTCAGGTCGATTCGGCGACTATCGAAAGCAGCATCAAAAGAATGACTGCGGTGGTGGGGTCTTACCCCGGTTCCGCCTAAAGTTATGGGACAAGCCGCGGAAAAAGTTTTGACGGATTGGGACCCTGATCCTTACGATGATATGCAGATAGTCAGTAGCCTCTTTCCGACATCCTAAGAGGCTCTTCTCGATGCCGTAAGGCAGAGAACACCGATCTTCCACCCATAGGCCCGTTTGGGTCCACTAAATGGACTACAGAGAAGTTCGAAGGATGTATGGATCGGCTGGAGAAGATTATCAGTTTTTCTGATCATCCTCCCCCGAAAAGGGCTCGGGTAGACCCTAACCTACGAATTCAAGAAGATCAGTCTTCTAGCTTTCAGCAAGAAGACGTTGTCCACATGGACTCATATAGGGACATTCATAATAAAGAGGAGGAAGCTTCATTCCTACAAAGTTATGAGGAAGAACAGGATACTATTGACAACTGGGAAGAAACCCAGCAGGAAGGTAAAGACCCATGGACACTGCAAGATCAGGACACTGGTGTTATGTGCCTGGATTCTGCTCCGTCCACCCCGGCTCGCCAGGCTTCTCCTGTAGATGACCAAATGGCATTCAACGCCATGTTGAAAAAAGCAGCTGAATACTTTAAAATTTCCACTCAAGAAGCTGTACCTGAGCAGGATTTTGTAGTGGATATCCTTAAGGAAAAACCTCCATCTAGCCAGGCCATACCCCTCCTTAATTCTATCAAGAGAAGGGTGTCCCCCTCATTGGTGTCACCAGCTCAGACTCGGGCGGTGAACCCAAGAGTCGAAAAAGTATTCCTCCCCTCCCGACCCTTTATACATCAGAGGACACGCAGTCCCAGATTAATTGGTAGTGACTACCACTCGGAAAAGGGCAGGGGTACCCCTTGCCACAAGGGAATCACTGCCGGACAGGGAATCCAAGCGACTGTATGCCCTTGGCAGACGTGTCACATCGGCGGCCGCATATACTACGCAGATTGCTAATAATACAACACTATTAGCAAGCTATGCTGACGCCCAATGGAACTCGCTCCAGGAAGGCCGCCTCGAGGTTCCTGAACCTGCAAAGTCAAAGATTCTCTCCATTGTAATGGAGGGAAGACAAGTTAACCAGCATGTCATCAAGAACACTCTGCCCACTGCCCAGACTGCGGGCAGATCCCTGGCCCAAGGAACCTTACTGAAAAGACACGCTTGGCTGCGTACATCAAGGTTTAAACCTGAAATTCAGGCCTCCCTCATTAATAAACCCATTGAAGAGTCTAACCTCTTCGGGAAAGCGGAGGATGAGGCTTTGGAAACAGCCAAGAAAGAGCATGAGACTCTAAAGTCTCTGCAACAAATTACGCAGAAACCCTCCTCCCAGAGGGGTAATAACTCTCGGCGGTCCTTTCGAGGGCAAGCCTGTGCTGGTCAAAACAACTACGGCATGGGTAGCTTTAAAACAGGACAATCATCTGGAAGCCCCGCATACTGCCCTTCAAGGGGTCAGAAACAAGGCAGAGGTAGAGGTCCCAATCCCAGAGAAGCCACAGCCTCTGGTCAGAAATGACCACCAAGTCCCGGTCCCCTCCCATGTCACCCTGGGTGGGGGGCGATTTAACATCTTTCCTCAGGGCATGGGAGGGGATAACTTCAGACCAGTGGGTCATAAAGACGGTCGCCCATGGATACTGCGTGGAATTCGCCTGACCTCCACAATTCAGACTGCCGCACTCACGGCGCCTTTCACCAGACCATCTGGAGATCCTGAATCAAGAGGTGGAAGCACTGCTGGGAAAGGACACCATAGAAGCCGTCCCTATTCTTCAGGTAAACAAGGGTATTTATTCACTGTACTTCCTTGTACCCAAAAAGGATCTCACCATGCGCCCTGCTCCAGACGGGCGCCCAGCGAACAAGTTTATAAAACCCCAGATGTTTCGTATGGTAACACTGCAAGAGTTGATCCCCTTACTGAAACATGGGGACTACATGGCAACATTGGACATGAAAGATGCATACTTCCATATTTTACCATGTTGCCAGCGCACAGGAAATATCTAAGGTTCGTGATCCAGGACAGGCATTACCAATTCAAGGTACTCCCCTTTGGCATCTCCTCGGCACCAAGGGGGTTCACCAAAGTCCTGGCAGTGGCAGCAGCACACCTGCGCAGACTATCAGTCCCGGTTTACCCTTACCTCGATGACTGGCTCATCATGGGGGACTCATTCGACGCATGTTTTTCGAACACCCAAAGAACAGTAGATCTCCTTTTCAGTCTGGGTTTCTCAATCAACGAAAAGGAATCCAGTTTAGTCCCCAGCCAAATAAAACAATTTCTGGGAGCCCTAATTCGGACGAAGGACTGTCTTGTCTTCCCCTCCAACGAGAGGGTTCAGAACATGCTTTTTCAGATCCCTCAATATGTAGCCAGTCGGGAGGTGATGGTGCGCAAAGCCATTCGCTTGCTAGGAATGATAGCGTCATGCATAAACTTGGTTCCCCATGCGCGGCTGCGCATGCGTCCCATGCAAGAGTGGCTCAACAGCCGGTGGTGTCAGGCCAGCGAACAATGGGAAGATTTAGTAGGTGTCTTGCCAGCCTGCGTTCTCTCTCTGCATTGGTGGTCAAGAGAAAACCTCTTGAAGGGGATAACCTTCACCACCCCTGCAGTGGAAGCCACTCTCACTACAGACGCATCTCTCACAGGGTGGGGAGCTCAGCAGACAGCACACAGTTTGGTCCCCTCAGGTAGCATCCAACCATATCAACCTACTGGAACTATTAGCAGTGTTCAAGGCATTGAAAGTCTTTCGGGTGCAACTGCAAGGGAAGACAGTGCTGATTCTAACAGACAGCACTACAGCTATGTATTACCTAAATAAACAGGGGGGCATTCTCCAGGGCTATCCAAGCTGTCCCAAAACATTTGGATATGGGCTCTCAAACACAAGATGTTTCTGTTGTCCCAACATGTTCCAGGGGAACTCAATCTTCTGGCAGAGGTACTCAGCAGAGATTTTCCTCTGCCCGAAGAATACGAATGGCGGCTGCACAAAGACATTGTGGCCAACGTCTTCGCAGAATGGGGCTTCCCAGAGATCGACCTGTTCACAACTCAGGAGAACTCCCAATGCCAAGACTATGCCTCCAGTTACCCCCAGAACCGATCCAAGGGGAAGGGTCTCTGGATAACATGGTCAGGGAAATTTGTCTACGCTCCCCCTCCCCCCCCCGTCATTCCCCCCCGACTCCCCTTCTCAACAGGATAGTGCACAAGATGCACCAGGAACCAGTTACCATGATACTGGTGGCCCCCATGTGGGCCCGCCAACCCTGGTTCGCTCACCTGATGGAAATGTCCCTCTCCCCACTAGTGAAACTATCCTGCTCGTACAACATATTGTCTCGGGACAGGGGGGGGGGGGAGACCCTACACCCATACCCACAAACTCTGAACTTAGCAGCATGGCTCCTGAGGTCATAGTTTGGACACCTACAACTCCCTCAGAGATGCATGGACATACTCAGGGAAGCGAGAAAACCAAATACACGTTATTGCTATGCCAGCAAATAAAAACGTTTTGTTTTCTGGTGCAATTCCAAGGGCATCAATCCCATTGATTGCTCACCCACACACATTGTGCTGTACCTAACCCATCTGTTGGACACTGGGTTAGTCTTCAGTTCCCTGAAGGTTCATCTGGCTGCTCTGTCAGCCTACACCACATCACAACAAAGTGTTGTGGTGGAAAATACCGGTGATCAAAGCCTTCATGGAAGGGGTTAAGAGAATTTTTCCTCCGATTTCTCACCCAGCCCCTGGATGGGATCTAAATGTGGTTTTAACCAGGCTCATGGGAGCTCCCTTTGAGCCTATGCATAAAGTAAGTCTAAAGGACCTGACCTATAAGACAGCCTTCCTAGTGGCTATCACTTCTATCAGAAGGGTTAGCGAACTACAGGCACTCTCTGTGCTAGACCCCTTTGTTACAGTCCACAAAGATAAGGTAGTTCTGCGCACACATCCTAGGTTTGCGCCTAAATTCATCTCATAGTTCCATGTGAACCAGTCAATAGAACTACCCACTTTCTTCCAGAAACCTACTAACATGGCCGAAAGAAGCCTACACACACTAGATGTGCGCATGGCAGTCATGTTCTACCTGGAAAGAACTAAAACACTGAGGAAAACTAAACCATTCTTTGTTTCAGTGGCAGCTGGTAGAGAAGGAGATCCTGTCTCTAAATCAGCTAGCTCAAGGTGAATTGTCAAATGCATCACTGTTTCTCTCTTGCTAAGAGAGAACTGCCTTTCAAGCCTAGAGCACATTCTACTCGGGGCACTACGGCATCCATAGCATTCATTGCAAATGTTCCCCTGGAGTCCATTTGCAAAGCGGCAACCTGGAGTTCTGTACACACCTTTACAAAACACTATTGCCTAGACACTCATTCTAGGTCTGATTCTCAGGTGGGACAAGCAGTACTAAGACATCTTTTCTCTACTGTTCCTTCTCACAACCCACCTCCAACTGTGGGTACTGCTCGCTTGCCTATGCACAGCATGTGATTCTAAGCAGATTAACAAGCATCAGAAGACATGCATTACTCACCGTAATAGCATTTCTGATGATTGTATCTGCTTAGATTCACATGTGCCCTCCCTACCTCCCCGCTTGGGGTGGAAGGAACATAGACATCTTACTACTTTCTCTCTTTATTTACTCACTCGCTATAGCCTGGGCTCCCTCTAGCAGGAAAAAAATAAAATCGGAGGGACCTCGGCGCGTGAGGGATTTTGGGTAGACTACACATCACGATAGGGATAGTGTTATGGACACGCCTATGCCGACGTCCCCTTTCGGTCCCCAAAAGACCAGATGCAATACTCAGCGGTTACCACTGGATGTCGGACCATATGCACAGCATGTGACTCTAAGCAGATACAATCGTCAGAAATGCTATTACGGTGAGTAATGCATGTCGTATCCTATTCAGATGTCGAGAGAATTCCATATCGTTTTGCACTTGCTTAAATAGTACTTAAGCAATAAACCCCGAGTTTGAGGGGTACGAAGGGAATTACCACTTCAGGTAGTGCTCTGGGGCCCATGGTTACAGTAGTTACCTGAAGTAGGAATGTCCTCCCCCTCCTCGTCCCCCAGCAATGGGCTTATTACTGTTAGTACCACGGCCCATAAGACTGGGGAACCAATAGTATTTTTTGAAGTTGCGAGACTGTCTGCATTTCGCAACTGGGAAAAAAAAGAAAAAAACATGGCCGCTATGGAGAAGAGGCTATACTATTTTGCTTTTACGGATTCTTCTTTAATCTCTATTTTTCCTCTAAAAACGACCTAACTGTAGTAGGTATTTATAAAAAAAAAAAAACGTTTTAGTCCTCAATTTTGTTTTAATTTGCTTACACTCCACCCAAATTCAGCCTCAATTAAGGGATCTAATTTGTTACTTTAACATGCCATACTGTTTTTGCAACTAGCAGTTGCATTGTGAACTGTCATGGCCAGCTTTTTTGGCTGCAGCTTTCTCTTCTTTCTTCAGTTTCTTTTGTTTAATTTTTAACTAGCATAAGTACCCATTCTCTGAACTGGTTCTGTAGATAGACATAACACTGATCCTGTAGGGCGCTGTTCCTATTTACTTATTGCTTGATGTGCTTTGCACCCTGAAGTAAACTGCACTGAGAATGGGCGTGTGTGGCTGGCTGAAATACCACAGAACAGATGTTTGGGGGAGGCGAGAGTTGGTGTGCTGCTGCATACTGAGACCTTCCGTGCTCTCTCCCCGCCTGTCGCGTTGCAGTGCAAATATCTGGGAAACCGTGTATCCTGGGCCCTGGACCTCGTGATTTGTTCCTCTTGTGTGCGACCGGTCCTTTTACGACCACATTGATGTTTCGCCGATTTCAGGCAACCGTCTCATGTGTCAAGGTGCTGAAAATCAGGGGAATGGGTGGGGGTGTCCAAATGTTTTGTGGCCAGTAATGTCCGGAGGGTCCTAACATGCCAAATGTGTTGCAGATTTGTGAAACGGTGTAGAATTGTATAAGGAACAATGATTTGCCACAAATCCCACCACAAACACATTTTGACTTTTCTTATGTACATATATTCAAATTGTTCTCTTTCAATGCAAGAGGCTTAGCCTAGCACGCTGCCTTTAAAACAATCTGCTTTGTTTGCAAAAAGCAAAGTCTAGTGGCTTTTTGCAAAAACTGTTCATGAAAACTTTTCCAATGTACTCTTCTTTCCACTTGCCTCATGCCGTATATCATAGGGGTTAAGGCCAATTTGCACACAGTCTAAGATTGTAACTTCAATAAAGTGCAGTCCTCTGTGTTCTCTGTCTGAAGTGCAGAAAGATCTCCTTGTAGCCACCTTCAGCACTTGCAGGACAAGGGAAGGAATCCAGTACCGGAGTTTTGCCTTTAGACCAGGTTTACTGTGGTGTTCTTCCAGGGACTGATGGTGGAAGATCCAATCACTACAGTGTAGGAGGTCGTTCCTTCCGTTTAATTCCGACCTGTTGACACAAAGTAACTTTGAGCCTGCCAAGGTGCACAATCTGAACACCTCTGTTCCTTCGGATACAGAAACATTTCCATTCCAGGTAAGATTGTGGCACCAAGGAGTCATCCGAAGGCTTTAGCTCTGCACCATACTGATCATGTTGGCCTTGGAATGGTTCAGTTTTTGGCCATATCATCAGAACCAGCTGCACAGGTACAGTCGGTCCACCTTTGGAAATTGATCATGAAACTTGCGCTTCAGTGACAGAGGCATGTAAGTAAGTTCCTTTGAATCCGCTGATTAGAACTCAGTCCTCCCTAGCTCTAATTGCTGACAATCACCCCATAGCCACAAGTGAAAGCATGACAATATTCGCACTCTAGTCGTGAAGTATTTATCTCTGAAGACAGTATTTGTAATTGTTTATTTATATAGCGCGCAAAACCCAGAGGTTTCAGTGCTTCAGGCTACAGGATAGGAAGCGTAAGAAGTGCATTACAACGTTGTGGAACGTACAAAGGTAATAATATATCATAACCATAATAATAATGCATCAAACGCAAAGTGCAAAAGAGAATTACATGGTGATCACATCCATTGAGCCTGACCCCATGTTGCAGGGGGGCAGCAACACACATATGCGAGAGTCAAAACAGTGGGCAAATATATGGAGCCTACCCCATGTTGCAGGGAGGCAGCAGCACACAGATGCAAAGTCAAACCAGTGGGCAAATATATGTGGCCTACCCAATGTTGCAGGCTGGCACACAGATGCGAAAGTCAAACAAGGGGCAAGTATAAGGTGCCTATCCCACGTTGCAGGACAGCAGCAGGATGCTCCTTTCGCCTACTCACGAGACTAGTTGTCTCATCAAATGACCTCTGCTTGTTGTATGCTTAAAATGAGACAAACTCCACCTCTGTGCTCTCTGTGGTATGGTGGTAGATTGAATTGGTGCTGCCCATGCCCAAGGTTTTGCCATAACTATATGCATTGTGATGAATGAGGATGTGTAAATGTTCATCTACACTGCTCATGGCTTCCTCTTCAAGGCATTGGTTGCAAAGCCCTGACAAGTCACCTACATACCCAAACTATTCCTCTCTGATGGCGCCCATTGAGGCTGAAAAACGTCTGGGGATGCTTGTGGGCTCGTGCAGAAGGGATGTGACCTAGCAGGTCGGGCTGTACTGCCCCTTTTGAGGTGGGACCAAGCCTGATTTGCATATTGTCTTTCGGAGGACGCGGACCGGAGACCAGAGCAGGAAAGCTGCAGCTGAATCTCGGTAAGTGCTATTTATTTTTTTTACAAAAAATAAGCACTAGCTGCGGTTTTTTTTTCTAAGTTTTCCGGGCTGGAGGCTGGAAAACTTAGAAATAAAACCGCAGCTTTAAAAACGTATTTATGTTTGCGGTCGCTTTTGAAGCGACCACAAACATAAATACAACGTTATTGTGTTGGAAAACGCTGCAGTTTTTCTTTCCAAGTTTCTCAGGCTCCTCCGGCTCGGAGGAAAGAAACACCGCAGCGTTTTCCAACACATCCGCGTGTGTTTCTGCCTGCTGTGGCTATCACTTTGGGTCTCCGGTGCTCCCATGGGAGCCCCAAATGGGAAATGCTAAATGCTGCGTTGTCTGCCTAAATCTGCTTTCCCATTTCGGGCTCTCGGGCTCCCCGTGGGGAGCCCGAGAGCCCCAAATGGTAAAGCAGATTCAGGCAGACACAACGCGGTTGTTTTCCGCAATGCCGCGTTGTCTGCCTGAATCTGCTTCAAAAGCGACCGCAAACATAAATACGTTTTTAAAGCTGCGGTTTTATTTCTAAGTTTTCCGGGCTCCTCCAACCCGGAAAACTTAGAAAAAAAAACGCAGCTAGTGCTTATTTTTTGTAAAAAAAATAAATAGCACTTACCGAGATTCAGCTGCAGCTTTCCTGCTCTGGTCTCCGGTCCGCGTCCTCCAAGTCTCGGCACTAATGAAGGGAAAGCCACCCAGCGGTAGACTTTGTTTACTACAGCTGGCTGGCTTTTCCTTCATTAGTGCCGCAAAAGCAAAAGCCATCACAGGAGGGCCTCCATTTCACAAAATGGCTGCGCCCCTGTGCTTGCTTTTTCAAATTTTGAGCTTGAATAGCTCAAAATTTTACATAGGAAGTTTTAAAACGGAGGATGCTAGTATATTTTTTTTTATGTGGCCTATCTATTTTTTAAATAAAAATGTTTACTAGACCATCCCTTTAAGCCCGTGACAGCTGTGGCTTGATAAAAAAAAACAAGCAGTGGCCTATTCTATGATGTGCCAATGTGAGCAACTATGTTCAGTTTATCTTGTGAATTAACAACTATGTGCCCAAGAGAAAAACTAGTGATCATAACTGACTCTGTAATTATAACTTTTAATGTTGCTTTGTATGCATTCTTGGCTGCTACCAGCTCGATCCCCACACTGTCCATGAACACAGATACTGGCTAAAAGCAGCTGCCAAATATCCATTAACAAGTTGATTGGAATCCGAATAACATGAAGTTCCATCCGTTATCCTAAGAACTTTTGAGTGATCGCGTTACCCTGGTGCAGGGTGCGCCGTAGCCCTGAATAGGACACAGCCTGGTGAACCCAGTTCAGCGGCCTGCTTGGACTCCGGCCTCACTGCAGATGTGTATAGGCTGACTCCCCGCAGCCCGGGAGTAGAGCTGAGCACCACATTCCCAGTCCATTCATCGATGTAGGAAAGGGGGGTCATGTGGTGCATCAGAGATCCCTCACGGAACAACGGAAACCATTTGAGCCTATGGCATCCGTGGACATCTGGCTGGTCACCATCAAGACTGCGTTGCTTGTGGGACTTCCCTCCGCTCGCAGAATCAGCGAGATCCAGGCTCTGGTGGCCTCAGAACCTTACACCACTTTCCACAGGGACAAGGTGGTCCTGCGGACTCACCTGGTGTTACTACCTAAGGTACCTTCCGCCTTTTACCTAAACGAGGAAATAGTCTTACCTACGTTTTTCGCCGAACCCAAGGACGAGGCTCAGAGTCTTGCACTGTCGGTGTCAGGCGCGCTCTGAAATTCTATCTGGACAGGACCAAGGGCTTCCGCAAGTTCGGACGCACTGTCACCTTTGGGGGCTCCAGATATGGTTTTCAGTTATGCAAGGGTTATATTGTATGATTGATGCTTGCAGCCATCTGGGAGGCCTATGAGGGGCAGCACAAGACACTGCCAGACAGCATGCATGCTCACGCAGTCGGAGCCAAAGCCACGGCCATCGTCTTCCAGCGGCATGTTCCTTGGCAAGTCATAAGCAGGGCAGCTACCTGGGCCACCTCTTCGGCTTTCTGTAAGCACTACTGTTTGGACGCCGGCTCTAAAACAGATGTGGCCTTCGGACAGGCGGTTCTAAGGAACTTATTTGCTTAAGGAGGGTCTCCTCTACACCCTGGGGCTACATTCATTTGTAATCGCCCATACAGTATGGAGGAAAGCGGATGGGACGTAAGAGTAATTATGAGTTACTCACTGTAGTGACTGACCTACGTTAGTCTCCTTTCCTCCACAAGTCCCACCATCCTCCCCCCTAATAATACTTGGTGTCATTAGGCAATGTTAACTATTGTTGGCGTGTCAATGGGGACTGAGGAGTGGTGCCGGTGGGCCGAGTCAGGGTAGCGCATGCTCCCAGGGCTGCAACCCCGCGCGCCTCTAAATTTAAAGGGGAAGAACATTTTTTCTGGTGAAAAGAGTTCTGTCTCCAGTCCCCTTGGAAGGGAGACCTTTGCAGTATGGAGGAAAGTGGGCTAAGAGTACTTGGTCACTATGGTGAGTAACTCATAATTTCGGCACAACTCGTGCCTTTTTTAAATCGGGGCATTTATTTTTTCAAAAACATGCGTTGCATCATTGCAAAGAAAAAAGAAAAGGAACATATCAATGTGCATTTAAATTATGACAGAGAAGAGGAGGAATGTTAGGGTCAAATATAGTAAAATTGACAACAAAAAAAGGAAAAAGAAAACAAGAGAATAAGGAATAAGCCTTGTAAATTTTCATTTTCAAATACATGCAACATAATGTCTCTTTATAAAACATGTTACCCATCATTTCCAACAAATATTTATTTGATATTATTCTCCAATCAGTTCACAGTTGAAACAAAATCTGGCCTTACAATTCTATGATTTCTCACATTAAACGTCTCCTATTAACCCTCTCAATTTTTTCCTTTTTATCATTTCACGCTATATTCAAATTCCATCTTCTAGTAAAGTCCCATTATTGAGTCATTTACATTGTTGAAGCCATCCCTTGATTCAATACGTTATACTAAGATCTTCATGCTCTCCCTTTTTTTTTCTTTTAAGTAACCTAAAATATATAGACATGGGTATCTTACCATACATGTATGTTTTCTTTTTTCAAGTCGTTCACTGCAAAATTCAGCGACACATTATTTCTCGTCATTCAGATAAACCTGGTGCATCAATTGTTTCATGTATTCAAAACTACCAGTCACCCCATTTTAATAACGCTACCACATTTAACCTGGTTGCAAGCATCCATTTCCATTCCTTTTATGAACCTTTTGCAAAGTGCATAACTAATCCCCTGTAGGTATGTGTCAAAATCTATAAACCGTTGGGTTTTGTTTGAGAAAAATATCGTCTGCCGCATTCTGTGTGTTAACCTGATACGGTTAACACCAAACGTATACATTCAAACGTGTTTATTTTCACTTTCCACATGCCTATTCACTGTTGTAGAAGTAGTCCTGCTGTCTCAGCGCATCATTCCTCTGCTGCCGCTTACCTCAAAGGTCTAATCTTCTGTCCCTATGCGTCCGCTCTCTGACCGTTCACGAGATGCTGACTCGTAAACCCAATGTGTACTACGGTTGCCATGGTTTCCACGTGCGTCCGTCTTTCCTTTCAACTGCCTAACATTTAAGAGCGTATCCTAACAGGACATACTTTCACTATCCACTTGCCTATTCCACTGTTACATAAACAATCCAGCTGTCTGTGCGCTTTTTTCCTCATACCGCTTACCTTGAAAGTCTATTCTTCTGTCCCTGCGCGTCGGCTCTGATCGAATGCAAGACGCTGACTTGCAGATCTAATGTGTACCTGGGTTGCCATGTGTGGCCGTCTTTCCTCTCAATTGTTTAGCACGAATGGGCGCCATGTTTGGGGATAACAGATGCATTATTACAGATGGCATATACGCTTATTCCCATACTTTGTGTCCTCTTAAATCCATGTGAGGTAATAGTGTATCACGTAATCTCAAAACGCCATTCACAGTCGTCAAGCAATTCTATTGGAATATAATTCATTTAAAAAATGTGCTTCATACAAGTTCAGAGATCCTAACTTCAACTGCTTCACATCTACAAATTATTATGGGTATTATACATCCCATAATTGGTCTCCTTCAAATTTAGATAAAAGTATGTGCATAGAGGACTTCCTTCTGCTTTAAATCTGTATCTATTAGAATGCGCGTAGTGCTTTTGCCTATTGGCGCAGGACAAAAAAAAATCCTGATTTCCACCCCCCACCCCACCCCCTAGAATATGTTGTATCCCTAGATTCGTAATATTCCATAGAACAACTAGATGATTCAATTAAGATTCAACAAAACCAACAAAAAATAATGTTGAAAGTCAGTGATAGTTCACGGACCACATTACCATTACGTTTCCGATCATATTGGGCTCATTAGACTTGATGTTACCGTTTAGTCTCTTGCCTTTACATGGTGACCCCCAAAAATGGGATGTCCCAGGCATATCATGTTATCATATCTGCCTAACACGTGATATTAACGTATTCACACATTCCTGAAGCACCCAAAGACTATTAAGTTGTACTTGAAATGGTCTTATAGGCTGTGGAATTACCCCATGCTCATTCAGTCTAATCCTACTCACATTCTTAGTTTAATCAGTAGTTGCCAGTAACTAACATACTATGCACTCATTCAAATCTTATTTATGAATCTACAGAAATGAAACCATCTCATTATCTTTGTTCAAAACTAGTTCCAATGTTCTGAACCTAGAGATAAGCCTCGCTTCTGCTTGTCTTAGTACCTCTCTTTTTCCACCCCTCCTACCAAGTGTCATTATTTGTAGTCTGATAAATCTAATGTCCTGTTTTGTATCCATCTGAGGCTCATTTTGCCCATGTTGTGCAAGTGGCAATGTGGAATCCTGACTTCGAATTGTTGACAAATGTTTCCGTATCCGTATTCTCATTTCTCTTATCGTGCTCCCTATGTAGATGTGTTTACATACAGATTATAGCCTACACCCCATATTTTGTCCTGCAGTTGATGTTCTCCTTGATTTTAATTCTGAAACATGTTTGTGCTATCGTGCGCATATTTGCATAATGTATAGGTACCACATTTCCTGAAACCTAGAATGTCGGATCTCAGCCAAGTTTGATTTGGTGACCTTTGCTCCACAGGGAGAAGCAATGGACTCAAATGGTTTTTCAAAGTCTTCGCCTTTCTATAAGATCATTTTCAGGCGTTCTTCCACAAATTTGGCACGGGAAAAGGTAAGAAACCTGTCAAGGGAACAAACATTGATTCAAAAAGAGTCAGGAATGAAAGACCAGGAGAGAGTGAGCTTTATAACAAAGTTTTGCTCAAATAACTATGAGATACGGAAAATCCTGCATAAGAATTGGCATCTCTTGAAATTGGACCCACATATATGCAAATTGGAAGAAGGCCCGAAAATAATCTATAGAAAGGCGAAGACTTTCAAAAAAAATTTGAGTCCATCGCTACTCCCTGAAGGGCAAAGTATACCAACTCAAGCTTGGTTGAGATCTGACATTCTAGGTTTCAGGAAATGTGGTACCTGTACATTATGCAAATATGCGCACGATAGCAGAAACCTGTTTCAGGACAGATATCAATCGAAATCAAGGAGAACATCAACTGCAGGACAAAATATGTGGTGTAGGCTACAATCGGTGTATGTAAACTCATCTACATAGGGACCACGAAAAGAGAAATGAGAATATGGATACAGGAACATTTGTCAACAATCCGAAGTCAGGATTTCACATTGCTAGTTGCACAACATTGGCAAAACTAACATCAGATGTATGAAAAGCAGGCCATTAGATTTATCGGACTACAAAGAATGACACTTGGTAGGAGGGGTGGCAATAGAGAGGTACTACTAAGACAAGCAGAAGCAAGGCTTGTCTGTAGATAGAGAACATTGGAACTAGGTTTGAAAAAAGATAACAAGATGGTTTTATTTCTGTATATTCATAAATAAGATTTGAATGAGTGGATAGTATGTTAGATACTGACAAATACTGACTAAACTAAGAATGTGAGTAGGATTAGAATGAATGAGCATGGGTAATGCCACAGCCTATGAGATCATATAAGGTACACATTAATAGACTGTGTGTGCATTGTTTTGTTATATTTGTTGAATCTTAATTGAATCATCTAGTTGTTCTATGGAATATTACGAATCTAGGGATATGACATATCCTATGGGGGAATCTGGTTTTTTGTCATGTGCCAATAGGCAAATGCACACCGTGCATTGTTTGGTGTGAACAATTGGGCCTAATGGATACAGATTTAAAGCAGAAGGAAGTCCTCTATGCAAATACTTTTTATCTAAATTTGAAGGAGACCAATTATGGACACGTCCAATCACGACCTGTAATGTAGACTAGCCATAATAATTTGTAGATAGGAAGCAGTTGAAGTTAGGATCTCTGAACTTGTATGAAGCACATTTTTTGAATTATATTCCAATAGAATTGCTTGAAGACTTTGAATGGCGTTTTGATATTACGTGATAGACTATTAACACACATGTACTTAAGAGGACACAGTGTGGGAATAAGTGTATATGCCATCTGTAATAATGTGCCGGTTATCCCAAAACATGGTGACCGTACATGCTAGGCAATTGAGGAAAGACGGCCACACATGGAAACAATGGCAACCCAAATACACATTAGATTTGCTAATCGGTGTCTCGCGTTCGATTGGAGAGCCGACGCGCAGGGACAGGAGAATAGACTTACAAGGTAAGCGGCATGAGGAGAAAAGGAGAGACAGCTGGATTGTTTCTGTAACAGTGGAATAGGCAACTGGATAGTGAAAGTATGTCCTCTTAGGATACGCTCTTATATGTTAGGCAGTTGAAAGGAAAGACGGCTACACATGGAAACCATGGCAACCCTAGTACACATTGGGTTTACGAGTCGGTGTCTCGCGCTCTGTCATACAGCCGACGTATAGGGATAGGAGATTAGACCTTTGAGGTAAGCAGCAGTAGTGGGAATGATGTGCTGAGACAGCAGGACTTTTTATACAACAGTGAATAGGCATGCGGAAAGTGAAAATATGTCATGTTAGGATGTGCATGAAGAGCAAGATAGATTTTGACACTAGCAGATCAAACATGTTTGAATGTATAAGTTTGGTGTTAACCATATCACGATTTATAGATGTTGACACGTACCTGCATGGGATAGGTTATGCACTTTGCAAAAGGTTCATAAAAGGAATGGAAATGGATGCTTGCAACCGGGTTAAATGTGGTAGCATTGTTAAAATGGGGTGACTGGTAGTTTTGAATACTTGAAACAATTGATGCACCAGGTTTATCTGAATGAGGAGAAATCATTTGTTGCAAGTGGGATTAAACCCATGGATTTTGTTGTGAACTTGAAAAAGGAAAACATGAATGTACGGAGATATATATATATATATATATATATATATATATATATATATATATATATATAATTCTTTTTTTTTTTAAATGAGAAAATGAAGATCTTAGTATTGAATCAAGGGATGGCTTCAACAATGTAAATCACTCAATAATGGGACTTTAATAGAAGATGGAATTTGAATATAGTGTTAAATGAGTAAAAAGGAAACAATGGTGAGTGTTAATAGGAGACTTTTAATGTGAGCAATCATGGAATTGTAAGGCCAGATTTTGTTTTAACGGTTAACTGATTGGAGAAGAATATCAAAGGAATATTTTGTTTGAAATGATGGGTGACATGTTTTATAAAGAGACATTATGTTGCATGTACTTGAAAATGAAAGTTTACAGGGCTTATTCCTTATTCTCGTGTGTTCTTTTTCCGTTTTTTTTTTGTTGTCAGTTTTACTATATTCAACCCTAACATTCCTCCCCTTCACCACTCCCTATCATGATTTAAATGCCCATTAATGTGTTTTTGTTTTCTTTTTTCAATGCAATGAAGCAATGCATGTTTTAAAAAAAAAAAAAAATCCCATATTTGAAAACGGCACAAGGTGTGCCGAACACGTGTTATCACATGGGCTCTCCCTACGGGAGTGAAAAATATGATTAAAATAAACAACTCAACACTGGATCTAATTTGTGGCGCAATATTATTGTGTGAGATAACTCTCTCCCTTACGTAGTAGCCTTCCCCCTCATAGCCATTCAGCCTCCCATTATTCCACATACCTTTCCCAAGCACATAGAAGCTACAGAACTCATACACCCATGCTCCGCAATATAATAGGTCATGCCAGCCCCCCTCCAAAACACATATCCGGATATCCCATGCCTATGAGCTATGCGTCGGATACGCCTTAGCACAAGAACATTTACCCATACCCCCTCCACTACCAGCCCCATACTGCGGACTACCAGGAGGCTAAGACTCTCCGCCTACACGCACGCACCCACCCGCTCCACCAAATTCGATTCATAGCCGATAACCACCCGCTTCCCCTACCCCCAACTACAACACACACACCAAAGTCACAAGACAGACCATTAAGCAAACCACCACAGCATCTGTACATCAGCGCAACCACCAGAACCCCGACCTCAATTCACCGTCCTCTGACATAGTCCACACCAAACTGCCCCTCGCACCTAAGCCGCCCATCTCTCCACCCAAACTGCTCCTTAATGGCGCTTTACTAAATGTGTGATCCCTAGGTGCACATGCCATCGACCTCATGACCTCATTCTGGAGCATCAACTAGATTTCATAGTAATGACTGAAACTCTGCTCCATCCAGCATCAGGCCCCCTACTGACACTAGCCATCCCATTCGACTACACCATCCTGAGGAACGACCGGTCAGAGACTACAGGAGGAGTAGCAGCTATTATCGCTAAATCCGCAGTGCAGTTCAGAGACGGTAAAACATACTTAATCGACAGATATGAGCTTCTTGCCCTCAAACTCTCCACTGACCCAAAAACTGTCAACTTCCTCATAGTCTACAGAGTGCCCAACACCACCAACCACCCCGATATAGACATTCCCCTACTTATTACTCCCCTCCTCAAGCTCAAAACCAAATTCATCATACTAGGAGACATAAACGTAGGCTTTAATGACACTCAAGACCATAAGGCCACAGCCCTCCACACAGCATTACAAGAAATGCAGTTTACACAAATTAATGCACCCACCCACACTAAAGGCAGAATCCTGGATTGGATTCTAACCGTATTAAGCTATCTCTGGAAAGTATTACTGAATCACTTGGCCTGATCACCATCTAATTCGCTTCAACGCATCAATACCTAAAGCCCAAGAGACTCCCTCGCAATCACATATCCCTATTATGGTGAGAAACACGCGTAAGCTTACACTTGAAAAGTTGACCCCCGTCCTCGCCAGAGTACTTGAGAATCAGCCCAAAACTAACACCAACCCGGATGTCATGATGCCTACCCCCGGAGATCCAGATCAAGTCCAGCAGCCCCGGAAGCAGGCATCAAGTTATTCCAAGCAAGCCAAATAACCCCTGCTAGGGGCCATTTGGGTGCAGTCCTGGTGTCTATGGCGCCAGGCTCATAGATTAAAATTTACCTGATGCAGACCATGCTGTAAACTTACCTGATGCAGACCATACTGCAGAGCTCTAAGCCAAAAGATGCTTGGAAGGGACTACTTTACCTAGGGACTATTTTTTACTCGGGTGGGGTCGGGGAGGAATACTTACGGGGGACTACTTTGGAGGCTATTTAAACCACGCCCATAGAGCAGCACACACTTTGTGTTATTCTGCATCCAGCAGCGTAACGCTCACCGTGCCTGCAAGTCTGCATCCAGTCTTCAGCCATGCCCGCCTCGAGTCTGGAGCTCCTAGAAAAAGGGAGAGAAAAAAGGAGAAAAGGTTAGAACAAGAGCAACACCTTTGATCCTTACCTGAATTCCCGATCCACCGCGCCTTCGAGCTGGAAGAAAGAAGTTATTTCATGCGCGTCGCCTCGCCTGCTGCAGCGCCGCGCTGAACTCACCGGCCTTCGCAGCATCTTCGCTATCCACCGCATCCTTCTGCATGTTCCCGCCGCACTCCGGCATCTAAGGGGAACACAAGAACAGCAAGGTGAGCCAAGGGAATAAACAGAGGCAATATTAGTTACCCCCCATAGACTTAACTTATTTTACCGCCGGGGGTACTATTCCTCTTCACGGGTTGGCGCAGCCTCCACCGCATCTTCGCCCTACCCTGGCCCCTAAGGGGAAACAAAAGGACAGCAAGGTGAAACAAAGGGACAAACGAGGGGAATCCTCCTCACCACAATAGACTTACCTAATTTTACTGCCGGAGGCATTCTTCCCCGAGACTTCAAAATTTCTCTCGGCACCTGAATAAGGGAGAAAGCAACAGGTTACATACTGACATTATTTTATCCAACTGTGTTGGATAATACAAATCCTTACCTGAATGTTACCGGTTGCCACGAGGAACTCTTCGCTAGGGTCAAGCTGCAACCTGCAAGGAATCGGACAAGAGTGAAAGTCAGACATTTGAACTCTTACGAACTATATACCTACGGCGTCTTGCCGGAAATCTGAGTCAATATTGTTCTGGAACTTACCTATTCCTTCGAACCAGTGAAGCAACTGGTTATCTACGCGCCCCTGCGCTCAATGCAGGATGGAGAGCTCATCTTTCCAAACCATCAGGTGAGACTATAAGAGGGGACATTAAAGGTGATCAGTGGGGAGAACAGCGGGGTTGGGGGATAACGCTCAACTCCACAGGTGGTTAATTCCCTTTCTCCATTTGCAGAAGAATACTCCTACGGGCCAAGCAAAGGAAGCTAGGTGGGCCAAACCAATCTGTCATCTCGGCACTACGCATCACATTGCTGGAGACCGCAGCTGTCCAGTTCTGATCGACGCCCCTGTGGGAGCCAGGTGAGCGTAACACCGGACAGCATCTCCTATATGTACCACACTTGCCTAAAATTAGCTATTGGTGAAGGAGCTCCTCGCAAGTCAAAAATACCCAGATCCGCCAAAAAAAGCAACCTCTGTTTCAACGAAGAACTCATCGCTCTGAGAAGAAACAAAAGAGCATTAGAACACCTAACTAAAGCAAATGCCTTGAACATGTGCATTAACAATCCTACCTCCAATAGTAAAGAACTATTCTCCATTATCGGAGAATTGGTAATACCCATTGCACCCTCCAGCCCCGTCAACGCTAGTAAAGCATGGTGCGCAACCATCCCGAATGACTTGGTCTCCAAAATCAACTCTCTTCAAGAGAAAATATTAATGAAAAGAAAACCTCTGGCTAATACTACAGAGAACACCCTCAACTTTATGGCTGACGATGAAGCTATAGCCACCCAGTTCAACTTTGACATGGTCACTCAAGACCAAGTCCTTAAGACCATCACCTCTCTAAAACCATCCAACTGTAAAGGGGACAGCTTCCCTGCAAAACTAGTTAATCTCTCTGCCCCCACTCTAGCACCTACTATTACTAAATGTACAAACGCCTCATTTAGCACCAATTTTATCCCTGCAGATATTAAAGAAGCATGGGTCACTCTACTTTTGAAAAAACAACTCTGGATCCCACTATACCCACCAATTACAGGCCCATAACCAAGGTACCGTTCCTCCTAAAAATAATTGACAAAATTGTTTACTCCCAAGTTCAAGCACATCTAGAAAACAATCCTCTGCTAGGTGATAGGCAATCTGTTTTTCCTAAACACAGCACAGAGACTGCTTTATTAGATCTAAAAAACCAAATGGATTCCATTAGAGACTTAGGGAAGCTATGTATCCTCCTCTTACTTGATCTGTCTGCCATGTTTGACCTAGTGGACCACAACTGACGATGCATAGCATTATCAAAAAACTTCAAAGAACGTACATCAAGAGTAGCCATTGGCTAGGGGGTGGCCGACCCTATACCAGTACCATTGGGCGTACCCGAGGCTTGTTCCTGCCCCCCATACTATACAATGCCAAGACTAAACTATTATTCACAGCTTTAGATGCCATGGGAGGTATCTACACTAATTTTGTGGATCATACACAGATCCTCGTCCCAATCACTGTTTATCTTGAACACGACTCAGTTGTCATAAATAAAATCTACTCCCTCATTCAAAACTGGATGGCCACAAACAGTCTTTGCCTCAATGGCAAAAAGACCAATATCCGAATTATATGATCTCCAGCTCGACTGAAAAGATTGCACCCCGACTATACCTCTATTCTCATAGATGGCACTTCGATTCCAATTTCTAAGCAGGTCAACACAGTAGGTGTGTATCTGAACTCAAATCTCACCATG
This sequence comes from Ambystoma mexicanum, assembly GCF_040938575.1. Classification (NCBI taxonomy): domain Eukaryota; kingdom Metazoa; phylum Chordata; class Amphibia; order Caudata; family Ambystomatidae; genus Ambystoma; species Ambystoma mexicanum. Next base: position 857,716,836 of record NC_090931.1, on the reverse strand, counting down.
GCCAAACCCATCAACTCTCTCGCCGTCTCTACTGCCTACACGCCCAAGCTTATTGCCCTTAGGCAACAATTTCTCCTGCTAGGCACCACAAAGAAGAATCTAGCTAAATTGCAACTATTGAAAAACGAAGCACTAAGAGCAGCGCTTGGAATAAAAAAAGGGGGACCACATTTCGCAGACCAGGAGGGAGGTGCACTGGCTACCTATAAAAGCAAGAATACTACACAAAACTCTCACCATCATGCATAAATGCATCACCCAAGAGGCTCCACCCTACCCCAATCAATTCCTCTCCCCCCAAAACCTCAACCAGGTCACTAAGATCTAGCACTCACTTACTCGCCGCCCTCCATTTAAGAGCACCAGGGCGGGGGGGGCTAGTTTTCCTGTAGCAGCACCAAGAATTTGGAACTCGCTACCACTGAACATAAGCAATGTGCCGTCCCAACCCTGTTTTAAGAAACTGATCAAAACTTGGTTATTCAACAAGTTTTAATATGTGTAACCATCTCAAGTAATTCAAAGGTACCCGAACACCATTTCTGTCTTGTAACCTAATGTAAAACTGTATAAATGTCTCACTATGTCTAATTCACTTCCAATATCTATGTTATCAGATAAGCTGTTTCATTTACATGTCTACTTGCCCTATGTAACCAGATAAGCCTTATGATAACCTTGTAACCTACGCTGTGGTACCCCTGGGTTTGGCCGTATAATCAAATGCAATAAATAAATACAGTTTCCACCAATTGGTCTGGTGGAATAACTGCCGGATTGCAAATGGCGGTATTAGTCCTCATTTATGGAGTCCACTGCATAGGTATTTTGGCAGAATTACCACTGGCAGTGATTCCACCAAAACTGCCACTTTTTGTTGGTAAAGTGTCGGAATTGCCCCCAACATTTTGCTTTAATTTTTTGCTCCATTTTACCCCAAACCCATAGTTCGGCAGTGCGGTAATGCAGTGGTAACTGTTACCGCAGCATTTCCACAGTTTTTGGCCATACTGCCAAACTAATGATGAGGCCGTCTGTGTCCTCTGCACTGACACCACGATTGAGAACATCACAGAATGAAATTCAGTACATCTTTTTGTAGTGGGCTATTCCCTTGACTTATTTATTTGCCACATGAGAGCACAGGAAGTGCTCAGTCCTAGGCATTTTGGACGGAGAAAGGTTTACATTTTTAGGGAATGCCTTTCTACTCGATTATTGGAGGAAGTTCCTTGCAGGCTCTCCAGTGATAAATTTGTTTCACAACATCCAGATTGTGTTTGGCTAGGAAAGAGCAAACTGGGAAACAATGCAAATACAAGTGGATACTCTTATTTCATCAAGCGCCAGAGAGTAGCATTAACCTTATAATAATGGCATCTGTATACGACGTCCTGTTTTATATTGCATTTGACCAGCACTGGTATCCAAGTTGACTCTCGTAAACCTTGTTTGGCCGATTCAGCTTCCTTGAAAAGGAGGGAGACTTTTTTTTTCTCTTCAGAATGAGGACATTGTATGTCACTTTGATTAGTATCAGGGTATTTATTGAGTGTAGAGTTTGCTTAATTTATTGAGTGCAGAGTTTGCTTCAGGAAGCAGGGGAGCAATTTGCAATCATTGGATGGAAGAGCACAGTGAGGGAAGCAGAACAAAAAGGAGCAGGGTGCTAGCAGGTAAGGGTGAGCAATTGGCAGCAAGGGATCTACAAGCAACCAGGGGGATCTACAAGCAGTGGGGTCCAGATCATAGGTCAATTAGGGTGGGAAGTGCAGGGTTTGTGGACCTAGGTGTTAAGACCTGGCCCTGGTATTCCCCATCCACAAGACCCCCAATGGCTGCACCTGTATGCCCCTCACCAGTGTCCCAATTAATTGTTGAAGGCCCATCAACAAAAAGTACCTCGCCTCCTTCCAAGGCATCCTCCTTAAAATTCGTCCTTTCCTCCTCTTCTCCCACATAAGTTGCTCTATCATGAGCAATGTCATAAGACTTCACTGGCACGGCTACCAATATCGCAGGATTTACTAGGCGACACTTCATGGGATGTATCGATGCATTTGATAAAATGACCTTGTATCCCGTGCGTCGTCAAAGTCGACTTTCTTTTCCAAGATCGCAAAGACTGCATGCTCCATGCACAATGTCACTGGGCAACCCATGGTAATGTTTAAAGATGTTTGAATTGCAAAAGCCGCTGCCACTAAGGCTTACTCACAAGGGAACTGTCCCTGCCTCTAGGAGTCCGCTATTATAACATGTTAAATGTTTGTGGCCTAGCGATGTATACTGGGCCGGGACTGCTGTCATCACCTGTCCTGTCGAGTGACAAAAATAAAATCGTTTCTTGTCATTCGGGGTCGTCAAGACCGGAGCATTGCTGATCGAAGCAATGAGTTCCCAGAAGCAAGTCACCCTTTTTGCAGATCATTATATCGGACCCTTTTCCTCTACTGCTTCCATAAGTCCCTGAAGTAAGGGAGTAGTCAAAGATCCACGATATACAATAGTTACAGAGCCCTAAAAACTGCTGGATTTGTTTAGCCGTGACCGACTAAGGTGTATTCTGAATTGCGGTGGCTCCCTCTAGCATTACCTTGCTTCCGGCAGGTGAGATCACTTGCCTCAAATATACTACCTCTGTCTGACAATACTGCCATTTTTCTTTGTCCACTGTGTACCCCTTCTCTGCAATTAGGGTGAAGAATGTTATTGAATCTCTTCTACACAGCTCCTCTGAAGTGCTAAAGGCTAGCTAATCGTCCACGTACTGGATTACTGCACTGTACACATGTAAATTCCCCAAATCCATCAGAACCACCCTGTTAAAAAAAAGTCAGATGCCTACCGCACATGCTGAAATGGGAGCAGGATGGAGGTGAGCCAATACCCGGGCAGGTGTGGAGTCAAATATGCCGTCGGGCCGCAAAAGGCTCCAAGTGTGCTGCAACTATAGAGGCAGCGTACAAAATACACCTGAGGTGGTATGACGCTGCAGAGGCTTCATTCCCTTAACCTGGAGTACCCCCCAGTATTCTGGAGAGAGTGTGGACAAGTGGGAGACCTGATCCATATGTGATGGGCTTGCCCATTGTCGGAGACATATTGGATGGAGATTCTGAGCCATATTAAAGAGGTGGTTGGCATACAACTCCCCTTAGATCCAATGGTAATCCTGCTGGGAAAGGCGGTGGAGGGCTGTTATGCGAACTCTGGGAATAGAGCTGCCCTTACCACCCATATGCTGAGTTCGGCTAGAATGACCCTAGCACAAGCATGGAAAAATAAGCAAGGTAGTGGCCAGATGGTGGGTGAGACTGTGGGGAGTGATGGCCATGGAAAAGGTAACAGCATTGGCGTATGGATCGTTTTCGAAATACCAGAATACATGGCAGCCGCTCCACATGTTTATGGAGGATAGAGAACAAATGTAATTTAAGCCTAATCTTCTCTGTAAGGTCTCTATCCTGTGAATTCCACACACTAACGATATGAACTGGTGCATAATGCACCTTTGTGAACTGGACACTGTTGTGTTGCCTTAACCAAAGTCGGAAGTTATGACAGAGGTGGGGGTGGAGTGTGGGCGGAAGGGGCATTATAAGTTATATTCATGAGCACTTACGCGATAACACTGAGGTTTGAAATTATGCTTGTAATTATTGCTCCTGAAAAATAGTTTGTAAAAAACAAAAAAAAACACAGAGATTCACAGAACCCCTGGGGCAATCTTATTTGATCGAATGTCTGTCCACGGTACATAAACGCTGTGCGATACTGAGAATCAGGGTTTAAGGAGACAGAGAAAAATGCATTTTTAAAGCAATCGCCATGAAGTGGGTCAACCAAGTAGAGATATTACAGCAAATGGTGGCAGGACTCAGTATCACCAGAAATTCCACCTCAATATTATTGATGGGGCGCACATCTTGGACCATCCTCCAACTGGACTCCTTTGCTTTCTTCACAGGGTAGGTGGCCGTGTTAAAGGGGGACACAGAAGGTTGTATTATGCCTTGCTTTAACAATGCCATATTGGTCTCGTAAATCCCTTTGTCCGCCTCTCTAGACATGGGGCACTGCTTAACCCGTGGTAATCTCGCACCAGGCTTCAATTTTATTCGAACTGCTCCAACACTCTTTAGCAGCCTGACATGAGGATTGCTGGTCCATAAATGGTCGTGCATCTTTTCTAAATCCCCCTTCCGATGTGGTGATGTATTTCTAACAATGTGGTACTTGCTCTATCGCTATCCGGCAAGGCACCTCGATCTTAAAAACCACCTCGCCTGTGTCTTTGCACAAATGCTCACCGGACACGTCCCTTTGTGACAAGGTCAGATTGGTTACCAAAACTGTGCGCCACTCTCTGCCTTCCTCATCAGTGCCTGAGAGAACCTCCCTGTTCTTCTTGATCACTGTCTCTAGGAGAAGCGAGACAATGGTGCCTGGTGTTACCTGCGGCACAACAGGCTGAAACAAAACCTCAGTCACTACCCGCCCTATCTGATTTTTAATTCCCGGGACCCAACTTAACAAAACAATTACCCCATAAAGAAGCACAGTTCTATGTACAGGCACCCCCTTATTGCACTGTTACTCCAATATGCATGCAACCGCGCTTCTTCTTTTAACGGATACAAACCTGGAGTTGAGCATACTATACCTTCCTCCGTAAAAGCAATCGACATGCAAAGTTTACTCCAGAGTACTCTGCCCAAAAGATTTGATGGGGTATCTGTACAATACAACAAAGGAGCAGATGCATTTTGTTTACCTACCTTGATACGTAGATCTTCAGTATAAGGAACTGACAGAATAGACCCAGAACATCTGTGTGCCCATCATTTGCCAGACGAGAAAGTTCCCCTTCCTTAATGCGGCCCCCGGATCAACTATGAATGAGAACGTATGATTACCTATCTGCACACCTGTCCGGGGTTCCTCTTCCAGATCAGTGGTAACGGATTTGGCCGGACACATCTGAGATCCCTGTGGGCTGTCCTACTCTTGATACATATTAGCACCAGGGAGTAAAAAAGGACTCCCTCCCAAAACACTTGCTCCGCTGCAATGAATAACAATTCCTGGGGGTAAGGGATGGCTTTTTCTCCCATGTCTGTACTGATGCCTGTGGTGGCATAGTCTGCATAGTCAACAGGATCCCATAGGTCTGCATCACCAGTCACTGGGTTCTGTTCAACCCATACCTGCTGCAATTGCACATAGCCTGGGGCAAATGGCAGGGTCGAGATTGCATATTGCTGAGCTCCCACATTAAAATACTGTGACCTAACTTGACAACCTCGTGACACATGTCCCATCCTTCTGCAAGACCAACACTGAATCCTATAAAACCCTCCATAGTTATTGCCTATTGATCCGTTAAACTGGGGACCCATTCCTCCGAACCCGCCAAATGACCCACATCCCTGTGGAAATCCTCCCTTATCCCTCGGAAACCCTCTAATCCTGTACCCATGACAACTTTCCTGTTCTCCATGTCCTCGTTGACCTCCTTCATAATCGTTTCATCCAACCAAACAAGAACTTGTCCATGCCTCCACCTTCCGTCCTTTAAGTCCTTTGCCGGCCTACTCATTTCTTCCCGTTTTTCATTTCTCTGCCGTCATCACCGCATTACCTATTCCTTTATTAGCCTCAGTGCTGCTTCTAATTTTTCTCGTCCTGTTTCTCCACTACCCTTCTCAACCTATCCCTTATCCTAGCGGAAAAGGTTATAATCAACTCCTACGAATGGATTGTGTCCTCCCTCATCTTTAATATCTCCAATTTCTAGCTTCACCTGATTTGGAAATTTTTGTTGGGCAGAGGGCGCTGTGTGTCGGTACAGTCGACTTGACATCCCTCGAGGTCCCCCGTCATGAGGATGTCGTCACCAAAGGTGTATATATAGCACGCGGAGAGCCAGTTGGCTTCAGTTCCAATTTTCTGAGTAAGCTTTCACTTCGTGAACTGCGGCGTGCTTCATATATTTCTTTGAAAATTGTCAACAATGTCTGTGTCTTCGGGCTCCAACTACCCCAAAGACCGGGTTTAAAAAATGCCAAGACTGCGACACAAAAATATCACTGATGGACCCACATCTGGTGGGCTTATGGTTTCTCTGTGTTGTGTGAAACCTGAAGGTTTCGTACTTACTAGTCTCCGGGGATCTGTCATCCAGGTGGCCAGGACACGCCCATCACTACTGGATTCAGTTCCTGACGGACCAGTGCGGGAGGATCACCTGGATGTGGGGTCCTTGGGGAGTGGAAGTGAGACGCTGATTAGCGAGACGCGGTACCCCCGTCCCTATGACATCTTTTCCCCATCGTACCCATAGGTTCTACCTCCACCCACCCCTTCCCAAGACGAACACTTTCCTACACCATGACAGACAACAGACTAACACCAGAGTCGTTTACCTGACTTGTACCAACACAAGGGTCAGGCAGAGCCAGGCACTTGACAATAACTATGCACACCAGACAGCCCTTTCCCTTCCCCAGACAGCCCTTTCCCTTCCCCAGACAGATAAAAGGCAGAGCACGAGACCACACTTTGAGCAAGGCAGACCGCACTACGAGACAGCTATTCCAGGACGGCAGTTCAAGAGGAGGAGAAAGGCGGTGATAAACGAAGGACGACGAGGAGGGAAGTGCCCTTGCCCTTTTGGACGCAGATCTGTGAAGCCTCCATGAAAGTAATTATAATGCTGGGAACAAAAGCTAGCATGTGAAATAACAGATGCCATCGGTGCGTGGAGCCCTCCTACACTGATAACCAAGTCAGGGGGAGACGCGTGCTACCGTGGTACCGCCCTTGACTTCAGAGACAAGCAATACCAAGCGGTTTATCACAACCGGTGAGTTGGAGGGAGAACCGATAGTAACCGGAACTGTGTTGAATGAAGGTTGTAGATGGCAACATAATGTGAATCAAGAACAAAGACTTTGTGTGTTGCAGGAACTGTTGAAAAAATCCAGGGAGCAACTAACTGCAGAGTGGTCCGGTGCCACGTGGTCGCTCATTCGAATGACACTGACCGGTCCTCGTTTGTTAAAACTACAGATCACAGGAGGCCATAGGAGAGCCGACGCAAGAGGTCAGAGTGGTCACACAAGGGTCGAGTAAAACCCCTTGTACAATCGAAAGTCTTTGACCCGTAACCAAGAGGAAAGCAAAGGGAAGTAAATCCTGTATTGTGTTAAGTAAAGTGAATTGTGTAGCTGGCAAGTGTGAACCCGGCTGAGGGGTGCCTGCAAAACGGGGTGAAGTTCGATAACCCTGTGAACAATGTGTTGACAAGAGTGAACCCGGCCAAGGGATGTCCACAGTGAAAGAATATTTAAAGAAATATTGAGACTTGTGAATACAACTGAAATATTCCAAGCAAAATTCCATAGTGAACCTGATGGAGAGAGGCCCACATTGCAAGAAGGAGCCCGGTTGAGGGATCCAAGGGTGAAGAGAAATCGTCCAACGTGAAGATTTATTGAATATACTTTTTGTTTGTTGTTTATGGTCTGCCAGACCTTCTAAGGCAAGAGACTTTTGTGTGAAAAGAGTGGCCCCAGAAGATTCGGGTTTCGTTGTAAGGAACTATAACCTTGTGCTTGCCCGCGAGGCCCAGGACTGTGCTGTGCTGAAGAGTCCTGCCTTGTCCTGTGCTAAAAACGTGGGGCAGAGAGACCCCAGTCATACCACCCTGACTTATTTGGGGAACACTTTTCTTTTCTTGAACATTATCCCACACTATTTTGTAACTTAGTTGTACGGATTGGCAGTAGGTTTTTTAGTATAGGCCCTTTTTTATTTCATAAGACGCCAGCGGAACTGCCTTATTATTTGATGGTCGTAGCTTGCTCCCATCTTAGATTTAGGTTTAGATTAGGTGTTTTTCTCACCCATTAAACAGTTTAATAAACACCCTTGTAATGTGATCACTTGTCTTTCTTTACTGTTGCCACAATGAGTTCCTTACAGTGTGGAGCAAAAGACCTCGACCTGTCATAAGTGTCAGTCGATGACTGGAAAACCTCCTGAAGGAGCGTGAAGGGGAATTGGCGTAGGTAGAATCCCCAAAAATCTCCTTAGACTACCCGTCTAAAAAACATTCTTACAATGAACCGAGAGACAACTCTCCTCGCCCGAAAGAATAAAAGGTCCAGGCCACTGAGTGGCTCCCACCACTAGTCGAAGGAAATCAAAGAAAAGGCATACATTTCCTACTTCGTCTTCCTCGTCCCACTCCTCCCCAGAGAGGGCTACAATTTGCCCCACTAAGGTCTCTATTCCAGCTGAATGGGAATCATTCAAGCAGGAAATGCTAAAATGTTTAGAGAGCTAGAAACCCTCTAAGCAAGTGGGCTATGCTCCTACAGTGCCTTTCGAAGCTGGTAAGGCAAGGGCTCGAGCCAAATCCTACATTCCCTCAAGCCCGGGACAAGGCCCAGATCTCATCAAGAGCCGTCGAGGCCTCGACATGATAAAAATAAATCGAAGAATCCTACGAGCCATCGAAGTCCGTCATAGAAAAAGACCATGGACAAGTCGATTTCATCAACCCCGTTGCCGCCATCATCAAAGACATCGACTCGATCGGCATCTGGCTCGAAACCATCGAAGCCACTGACACCTTTACCAGTAATTAAAAAACCTTCAGATCTTTGCCTAGAAAGGATTTTTTTTAAATCACTTGCATCCATTTTTAAATAGAATGAACCTTCAGATGACAATGATCCACCTTTTGGATTGCAATATGGCACTCCTAATGTCCCTGATTGCTTTATATCAGAGGAATCTAGGTTGCAGGATCTGCATGAAAATTTACAGTCAGCACCAGTGGGTTGACCACTTCACCAGAGTTGGATTTTGGTAAGCCAGAACCAGCTGATCACGCAGATGCATCTTACAGACAGTTAATGACCAGAGTCACAAATTTTATGGGATGGAGCAGGCCTGCCTTCCTGTTCGAACAGGATGGCCTGATGGATATCCTAGACAAAGGCACTCAAAGAGATCCTATCCTACGTTTTCATGTCGCTCTACAAAAGAGTAAGTGCAAATTGGGAAGCACCGGAAACAAGTCCAGCGGTCAATAAAAATGTGACAAAAACTAAATATGTAGGCCATCAAGTAGTGACCCCTGCTACTTGTCAAAACATCCTACCCCAGAGAATCTGGTGGTGCAAGCAGCAACCGCTATCGCCAAGCAGGCTGCCCACCCGACCATCCCACCAGATCGGGATGATAAACATATAGACGCCTGGTCAAGGAAAGTGTTTTCTGCTGGGAGCCTGGCTCTCAAATCAGCCAACTCTACATGTGCCCTACACATTCACCTACACCCCATGGGACTGTGTATCCATGGCAGCTGAACATATTCCTGAAGGGGAAGAAAGAGACTGCTTCTTGGCCATTTTAATAGATGGCAAAGAGGCCGTTTGTGAGTCTCCTCAGTCAGGTTTGGATTCTGCTGATGGTATCGGCAGAGCCATGGCAGCGAGCACCGTGATATGCACGTTTGTGCGGTTAAAGAAGTCTGGATTTGCACTGGACGTGCAGTTTAGACTCCTTAATATGCTTTTTGAAGGGTCTCATCTTTTTGGCAGCAAGGCTGACGAAAGCCTTGAAAAGCTGCAGACCTCGAAGGCGGCAGCCAAGTCTGTAGGTGCCACTATTGGGCAGTCTCAGCCCTTTCACCCCAGTGGACCATCTTGGAGTGGTAGACCCTTTCGCTACTACTCCTCAGTTGGAGGAGCGAGAGGAATGATATGATGATATGATAGGTTATTTATAATGCGCTTAATAGCCAGAGGTTTCTAAGCAGTGACCCGGGGATCGAACCCGTGTTGCAACGTGTGGTCTTGCTTCCAAGGTGAGCACGTTGCAGCTGAGCTATCCTCCCGAGACAATGGCTGGTCAAAGAGGCCAAAGAAGAGTCCCTTGTTGTGGACGAGGGAGAGGTGCAAAGCCCCCCCAAGCAGCAGCATCTTTACCATCAGCCACTGCTTCAGCACCCTCAAAACCTCTCTGAGGTCTTGGCTCACAACACACTGGTGGGAGGCAGGCTGTCCCAGCATCTGAAAGAATGGCGGGTATTACTTCAGATGCTTGGGCATTACAAACCATAGCCCAAGGTTACTGCCTCCCCTTCATTCCGAGACCTCAATCATCCACTGGGAAGCCATTTGTCCAATGTTCCAGATCCGGTTCTTGTGCAGGAAATGTTGACCCTGCTAGGGAAAGGTGCTATAGAGCCAGTACCTCTAACGGAGCGGAACAAAGGATGGTATTCTCCATATCTCCTGATCCCCAAAAAGGACAGAGTAGTGAGACCCATCTTGGACTTGAGATACTTGAACATGTTCCTCAGGAAGGACAAGTTCAAGATGTTCACACTTTCTCAGATCCTTAAGGCCCTCCAGCTCCAGGATTGGATGGTGTCATTGGGCCTTCAGGATGCTTATTTACATGTGCCAATCCATATCGAGCACAGAAAGTACCTGAGGTTCGCTGTTGGGGGGGGGGGGGGTTCTCGTGATCAGTTTCGAGTTCTGCTGTTTAGACTGACAACCGCCCGAAGGTTTTCACCAAACTGGTGGCGGTGGTGGCGGCAAGTCTCAGAGGGGATTCACGTCTACCCCTACCTGTATTTTGGCTGATTAGGGCCCATTCTCCTGCACAAATCCTGGATCATCTTAGTGTGACAGTATACAGGAATGTGGAAACTCTACTAAATATCTGTGCGCTAGTGATCACTGATTGGATTTAAATCAAATATCGCTCAACAGAACGGTGCAAGCAGCAGTCCTACCCACACCCATCAGTCCACCCTAGTCGGTACTAGAAACTACTTAATAGGGAGATGGGATGGAAATGCGCTAAACACCATTACATTAAGGCACAATAATAGTAGTTAGATGCTTTAATTGAGTCACGAACAGCCGACATGTTTCGACACACAGGTCGTCCTCAAGGCAGGTATCACTCAGGTTGTTTAAAATCTTATGGACTTCCTAATGGAAGGTCGTGAAATCACAACAGTCAATGTATCACAACGCTGTGCACAATACACGAGCAGACAAGGTAATCCCGTGATGGCCGGATCAGATATATAACTCGAGAATCCGGCCATCACGGCGTTTCTGCTCGTGTATTGTGCACGCCGTTCTGTGATACATTGACTATTGTGATTTCATGACCTTCCATTACGAGGTCCATAAGATTTTAAACAACCTAAGTGATAACCGCCTTGAGGACGATCTGTGTGTCGAAACACGTGTCGTGTGTTCGTGACTCAATTAAAGCATCTAACTACTATTATTGTGCCTTAATGTAATGGTGTTTAGCGCTTTCCACCCCATCTCCCTATTAAGTCATCTCAGTGTGACCTGCCACTCTTTCCACAGACAGGCGCTTCTCCCTCATTTACAAGAAGTCCCACATGAAAGCATCTCAAAAGCTCCTATTCATCGGGCTGTACTGATAGATCCCTGGGAAAGACCGTGCCACCCGATTTGAGGGCTCAAGACATTCTGCAGATGGTCACCAAATTTCAGAGTGCCCAGCCTCTTCCGGCCTTCCACTTTTTGAGGTTGCTCAGCCTCATGGCATCCTGCATTTTCCTGGTGCCAGAAGCTTGAGATTCCTTCAATGGGCTCTCGGGACACAATGGTCTGAATTCTCGGGCAACATGTCAGACCTACTTCAATTTCCCAGCAGTGACGCACAGGATCTCCTGTGGTGGGCCTGCGAGGACAACTTTCTAAAGGGAGAACCGTTTTGGCAACCACTGCCAGAGGTAACAGTAGTTAAGGACACCTCAGTCATGGGGTGGGGAACCCTTGGCAACGATCGGACAACTAGCGGTCTTTGGTCTCCATCTGAGTCCAAACTACACATCAATCTTTTGGAGCTGAGAGCAATCAGACTTGCGCTGAAGGCTTTTCTACCCTCTGTGCGGGGAAAGAATATACTGATAATGACGGACAACACAGTGGCCATGTACTATCTCAACAAGAGAGGTGGTGTAGGGTCACTGTGCAGAGAGGCAGTGCAATTCTTGTTCTGGGCAAAATTCATGTCCCTTAAGACTACATCCAAAACCATCCTGTTAGTAGCGTGAACATCAGCCCGTAGGGTGAGTGAGTTGCAGGCACTATCTTCTAAACCACCTTTTAATGTCTTTCATAAGGACAAGGTTGTCCTTAAGGTCAAACCTTGATTCCTACCGAAGATTATATTGGATTTTCATTTAGGACAAAAGATAGTATCACCTACTTTTTACCCTCCACACCTTATCCTGGTAAGGAAGAGGGGGCTACACGGACCTGACCTAAGAAGGGCTCTCAGTTTGTACATACTCATACGTCCCGTCCCCTTTCCTCCATACTTATGGGACATTCCTCCGTCCCGTGGGACGGGACCGGAGCGCTTTGTAAAAGCATCCAAAAATGTTTCAAAATTTGTAGTTCTCCCTCTTTCTACCCGGTGCCCGGCACGCGGCCATAACCCCGCCCATCTAGACCTCGCATCGCCCATCAGTCCTTTTCTCTGCTCGTTCGGGACTGGACTAACTTGCATCTATGGAAGATTTTCTTCCTTTTCCTCCTCTCTGGCTCTCGCTAGCGATCGTGCACTAGTCTGTCTGTCGTTCAAACTAGACTTTCCGATTGTTCATCGTGTCACCGGCGGTTCGCGAGGGCGGATCCCCATCCTCTTTGTTTAGAGTGTTTGAGTCCGGACCACCGTTGGGACTCCTGTTTTTATTGATTCCCTTTCGGTCCGGGCACTTCAACGTCAGTTGGAGCGGTGGGAGGAAGTGTTTCGGCGTACTCCTTCGCATTTTCAATCTTTTATCGATGAGAAGAAGAAAAGCCTGGTAAGTTTTTACTTTTCAGAGCACCCTGGCCGGGAGACACCTTTCCGGTTTCTTCCCGGCCCGGGAGGAGCGTCGACCGCTCTGTCACCGGGGCTTCCCCCGGGTTGCCCTCAGGGCCTAATAATTGTACCAGAGTTTTCTCTGAGGGTTTCTGTAAGGGGCCTGTGGATACTGGAGTACGCTCCAAGGCCCCTCCTGTGGGGGCTGCTTGTAGACCCAGTTCTACTGAGTCGTGTGGTACCAGAGCTCGCTCTGAGGCCTCTTTATCGGCTTCCCTCGAGTACCGGGGTACGCCCCGAGGCCTTGGTTGGGCTTGGTGTTACCGAACAGATGTTCGAGGCCCGCGCTTGTAAGGCTGTTACCGGACCTGTGTCCGAGGTCCCTCGCAAAGAGGCTAAAGAAACCAGCCCTTCTGAGAGGCCCAGCAAGGCCTTATTGGTGAAAATTGTTTCTCACCGTTGCCGCTCTTGTGGCGACGCCAGAACTTTTGAGGGGGCAAGGAGTGAGAGTTCCTCCTTTACCAGCAGTGCTTAGGTCCTTCCTGTGAAGGCTAGTTTGGCTATTGGTATGTCGCAGAAACATTCCAGGCCTCATAGTACCAGCTTGGCCGAGGGTCCTTATGTAAAGGCTAAAATTAAGACCCCTGATCCATCGATGGGGACCCCTGCCTCACTTCCTCACGTGCTGCAGTTCCCCTCAGACGATGGCAAAATGGCAGCCGTTCCTGCCACGACCACAGCAGCCATTTTGGGTGCTACCCCTACAACTACGCCATCGGCCTCAGGTGTAGGAGTTGGTTCTTTGGTTGAACATAAAATTGCTTGTGCGCATCCGTTTCCCCTGGTTTACAACTGGAACGCCCGGATGCCCCTTCCGCACAGTGTCTTGTTGCCTTTGGGTTTGGCACCCTTGATTTTTGTGGATACATCGGGGGATGGGCCTGTGTGGCAACCCACCCCGTTGCGTCCCTGGAATTATCCTCTTCATGAGAGGCCTCCTCAGATAGCTCCAAAACCGTCTCCGGAGGGTGCCATTTTCGCCAAATTTCAGACGCTCATGCGTACCGACCCCATGAGAGAGTATTTCAAGGGTCTTTTTAGGGAGATATGCCTGCCTACGCCTCCGGCTCTACCCGCTCCTCCGGTGGCTCTGCCGCCCTTGCCTGCGGTGCCTCCCCAGACCCTTCCGCCCTTGCCTCCATTGTCCCGTGGTCCCCTGTGGACAAGGCAGTGCCTGACCCGGTTCAGCAGGATCCTGACCTGTCATATGATGCGCAGGGCGATCAGGACAGCGAAGACCAGCCCCGCTCTATTAGAGCTTCTCATGACGGGGTTCTGGACATGTGCCTATTGGATGTTCCGGTGCCCAAGGCACCCGCTCCGCAGGAGGGGGTGCTTTCGGAGGCATTCACCCTGTCTCCTTCGGAGCGTACCGGCCTGTTCTTGCAGAAGGATGTTTTGGCCGAGGTCCGTAGGATCTGGGAAAAGCCACACTCTGGACTTTTTGTCAATAAGAAAATTGACACACGATACAGGCTGCATTTTTCGGAAGAGGTGGCCCGGTCGTCTTGTCCGCCCCCCTCCTCCACAGTGGTGGCTGCTGCCACTTTGCAGTCCAGGCCTGCAGCATCCTCTTCTACGACGGCTACTCAGGTTCTGGGTAAGGAAGACAAGCTCCTCGACTCCCTTGCCTCCGGCAGGCTAATGCGGAACTGGTGTTAGCGGGGGCGAATAAGAAGATGTGGAAAGGTCTGTCGGAGTTTGATGAGTTCATTCCTGTCGAGAAGCTGGAAGATTTTAAGGCGGGATTGTCCGATGCTAGGGTCTTGTCCCAGGATCTGCTTGAGGCCACGGCTCATAACGTCGACACATCGGCTCGGGGGCCTTATGCTGGGAGTTGGGACCTCTCGACAGGAGTGGTTGCATGCCACCAAGTTCTCAAAGGAGGTGCAGAACAAGGTATTGGACGTGCCGTTTGAGGATAAGGAGCTTTTCCATTCCACAACGGATGTGGAGCTCACCAAAACGAAGGACAGCACCCAGACAGCAAAGTCCTTGTCTGTCCTGGTTAAAACTCCTTTTAAGACCCAGAGACCGTTGTCGCAAAGCCGGCCTTCCTCTAGTTTCAGGGGGTTTCTAGACCAGAAATCCCGCAGAGTGGATACTCCTTCGGGTAATAACCACCGGAGGCAGCAACGGACTCCGTTTTTCTCCCGCTCCTCAGCCTCCTCCTCAGGTGGTAACAACACTGCAAAGCCTGCCAAATGAGGGTTCTGCGCGCTTGCACGAGACCCCAGTGGGAGGACGCATGGACGCATTGCGTCTCATTGGGAGGCATGGCAGACCCTCAATGAGGACAGGTGGGTCTGGTCAGTTGCTTGGGTGGGCTTCCGCTTACCCTTACCCCCGCCCCACCCTTCAACCCTCCTTTCCAGCAGTCGGGATTGCCCTCCCTAAAAGCGAGGTGCAGAAACTGCTGGACCTCAGAGCTGTGGAACCCGTTCCCCTTGGGAAGCAAGGGGAGGGCTTCTACTCCTGGCTGTTTACGGTGCCCAAACCCAAGCAGGCTGGCCTGCGCACCATCCTAGACCTTTCCCAGTTCAATCTTTTCCTACCCCAAGAGAAATTCAAGATGATCACGCCCGGCCAGATACGGTCGCCCTTGCAGATGGGCGATTGGCTCAGCGTGGTGGACCTTCAGGATGCGTACATGCATATTCTGATTTGGAATCCACACAGGTGATACCTCCACTTTTCTGTGGGAAAGGAACACTTAGTTTCGGGTGCTTCCTTTTGGCCTCAGCTTGCCACCGTGTGTCTTCACAAAGATGTCGGTGATCGCAGCCTATCTACGTCTGCAGGGTATCCATGTTTATCCGTTGTTTATCTGTATTTGGACGACTGGCTTTTACGCAGCCCTTGCCCGTTTGAAGCCATCTGCAATCTTCAATCTCTCCTCCAGCTCCTGTCCACCTTGGGCTGTCAGTGAACTGGCGGAAATCTTCCATGACGGTCTCTCAGGACTTGATTTTCCTAGGTTTTCGCTGGAACATGATCGACTGCAGAGTGTATCTGACTGGGGACCGAATGGCGGATCTGTTGGCCACGTGTCAGATGTTTGCGCAGTCAGAGAGCATGTCGGCCTGGTGGTTCCCGAGGCTGCTGGTCCTCATGGCCTCTTGCATTTTGGCACTTCCTCTTGCTCGTCTAAAGATGAGGCAGACTCCGATGGCTCTTCGAAGTTCTTGGCTTCAGGCTGTGGATCCGGACTCCAAGTTGATAACGATTCCGGCTTCCATGAGAGCGGACCTGGACTGGTGGTTGTCTCTCAGCAACCTGTTGGTGGTGGCAGGTTTTCAGGACCCAGCCCCAACGGTAACAGTCACGACGGACTCCTCGCTTCTGGGGTGGGGTGCGACATTGGATCTTCTTCAGGTCTCGGATCTTTGTTCGCCTCAGGACAAGCTTCTCCACATAAATCTAGAGCTTCTGGCGATCTTTCTAGCGCTCAAGGCGTTCAGACTGATAATTGCCAACAAGCTGGTCCATATTCGCACGGACAATGTGGTGTAGATGCATTACATCATCAAGCAAGGGGGCCCCAAGTCACACCCCCCCCCCCCCCCCTCGTGGACCTGTCGATCCAGATTTGGTTAATGGGCGGTTCGTCATGGGGGTCTGGCTACTTGCAGTACACATCCCGAGCCAACTGAATGTCATGGTGGATGCCCTCAGTCGGCGGACGATGGTCAGCTACGAGTGGGAGCTGAAGGCAGAGGTCCTCTCATGGATCTTCCTGCGCTGGGGCACTCCGCTACGGCGACAAACAAGCTTCCTCGATATGCCTCCAGAAACGGACTGGGAGCCTCCTCTGGGGGATGCTCTCGAGATTCCATGGCACAACATGAGGGTTTATGCCTTCCCGCCTCTGCCTCTAGTTCATCGGACGATTTGCAAATTGAAGAACTCAGCGAATGTTAAGTTGTAAGAATCACTCTGCAGACATTACTTGTGAAGAAGTGTTTTATTCTTGGAGTAGGTTACTCAGGAGCAAACGGCCCCCAGCGCTGGACCTCACTTTCCACCTCTCTCCTCCCCTCTTGTAGTCTCCTAGAATCTGGAACCCTTACTGATGAATCACAGTATGAGTTCTCTTGTAACTAGGAAACATAATACAGTAAGCATGTCAACAATACATGAAAGATGATGTTCAGAGTTGACACCAAGCTCCTCCTAACACCTTCCTTCCTGTTCCAAAAAGAGCAACAAAACACGAGAAACATAATATATATATTCCTTGCTGGAATGCTGGAGAAGCTGACCTGAATAAATGAGAGTATAATGAAACGAGATTGGTGAAAAGAAAACACAACACAAAATAAAAATTAAAACATCTCTTAGGGTATAGGTTTTAAACTACATTGGTATCTTTGACATTCCTGCATAGTGCTATCCTCTCCTTGTTCCAAATACCACCCCCTTTAACCAGAACAGAAGACCCAAGATCTTTCACAATTTGTTTAGGTTGGGAGAATAGTGATGCCCCCTTATGTACTTTGGTAGGGAGTTTAATCTTAATCCAGTCACCTTCCTCAAATTTGAACTCTCTGCAGGCATTCTTCTGATCCTAGGATTTAACACCATACTCCAATATCCTCTCACACTTTCCAAATCCACTCCTACTAATTTGGATTTTCCCATCCAACCAGGACACATGTTCGAGTTAGGCTTCCTTCCCCTTAGTACCTCAAAGGGAGACTCACCCATAACACTATGCGGAGCTAATCTGTACTGAAATGTTCTCTCCATTAGTTCTTACCCAGTCACCCCCAGTAGCTACTGCAATTCTAATGGCATCCATGGGAGTGTGGTTGAAGTGTTCTACGCAACCATTGGTCTGAGGATGATACAGGGATGTGTTTACTTGTTCGATGCCAAGCCTACTCAAACTCTCTAAATTCCCTGGACACCAATTGAGAACCATTATCTGACAAACATTTCCTGGGGAATCCTTCCCTCCAAAACAATTGTTCCATGCATTTTATGATACTGCTACTGGAGATATTCTTTTGAATAAATACCTCAGGCCATTTAGACAATAGATCCATGACAACTAACACATAGATATTTCTTCCACCTCTAATATTGAAGGGGCCGAACAAATCCAAGGCAACCTCATCCCAGTAAGTGATCTCCTCACAGTCATGGGCCTTTTCTGTACTATGTCCCTTGCTTCCTTCAATGCAATCAGTGCAACCATTAACCTGTTATTCTGTATCTCTGTCAACACTAGGCCACGAAAACTCCAACCCAACCAACCCTTTGGTTTTAGCGAGCCCCAAATGCCCAACATGAGCTAAATCTATTATCAAATTTCTCATTTTGAGAGGTACCACTATTTGATGACCTCTATGCAAATATCCCTTCTCAATCCAGAGTTCTTCTTTAACTTTGGCAAATCTACCAATATAATTCCTTATCTTCCCCTCCATCACTAAAGTCAACACTTTCTGATATATACCGTCCTCAGAACATGCAGTATCCCAATCATCTTTCTTTATTGATTCATGAACGTGAAATATCCCAACATCCTTCTCCTGACTCAAAAGACCCCCCTCAGCCAAATGCACAGATCTGGATAATGCATCAGCCACAACATTGGCCTCACCACTGACGTGAAGCATGTTATATTGTAAGCCTTGTAGAGAAGTCACCCACTTCATAATGCGCCTGGAAACTCCTTCCAGACCGCCTTTGGTGAATATCCCAATTAAAGGCTTCTGGTGAGTGCATATTGTAAATTCTCTGCCCCACAAATCTTTTGAATTTTCCTACTCCCCAGACACAGGCTAACGCTTCTTTTTCCACTACTGAGTATCTGTTCTCAGGTCCTTTGAGAGACCTGGATGCAAACGCAATTGTATGCAAACCTTCTTGATCCTCCTGTATTAGGACCGCTCCAGTAACATCATCACTAGCATCTACAAACAGCAAAGAACGTCTACCTTCTTCAAATGTTCTCAAAATAGGAGCATTGGCAATGGAGTTCTTTATCCTGTCAAACTCCTCCTTACATGAATCATTCCACTTGAAGGTAACACCCTTGCGAGTCAATAATCTCATTTCTTGACATATTTGTCAAACCTCTAATGAATTTGCCATAAAACTCAACTAAGCCAAGGAAAGGCAACACATCCCCTTTTGACTTTGGTGCTTCCATCTTCTAAATGGCTTCTATAGCTTTCTCTTTGGGTTTAACCCCTTCCCCTGTGATTTCATGACCAAGATACTCCACTTTGTCAGCTTTGAATATACATTTCTCTAAAGACACTGTAAGGCCTGCTTCTTTAAGTATATTCAAAACTCTCTCTAATCTCTTACCATGTTCTATCTCATCCTTTCCACACACAAGCACATCATCCTGGTAGCACATGATACCTCTCTCACCTCCTAGCAACTTGTACATTATGCTCTGAAAAACGCTCGCTACCAAAACCAATCCGAACGGCATACGCACACATCTGAAAAGCCCATTCGGGGTAATGAATGCTGTAAGGTCTCTGGAGTCAGGATGTAACTCCACCTGATGGTAGGCAGATTTTAGGTCAATAATGGAGAATATTTTAGAACCAGACACTCCCACTAGTAAATCATCTATCCTGGGTAGAGGAATCTTGTCAGCCACCACCATCTTATTCAAATGTCTGAGATCGATGCATATTCGTAAAGATCCATTACTCTTTTTTTACTATCACTATGGGACTAACCCACTCTGAGAAATCAATCTTCTCTATCACTCTCACATTCCATTCTCTTTAATTCTCTTCCTACATCTCCTCTGAGTGCTAATGGAATGGTGCGCAGCTTAGCAATTTTTGGGATGGCATCTCTCTTCAAACAAATCTTATGCACAAACCACTTCAAACATCCTAACTTAGCAATTGTGGTGTTGGTCTGTACTCTTGTATTACCCACCACAGTGCTGGTGGTAGTGGCCTCACTCTCCACCACCAACACCTGCTCTGGGTGACTTGCTTCAAGCCGTATTCTCAGTTCTGCCTGATCACTCAAAGACAGTTCTCCACCTCTATTGGCCACATGGACCGTCCCTGTTGACTTCCTGTCCTTAAATTGCAACTCCGCCTCAAAACATCCTATTATTTCTATTGGTACATCCCCTTAGGCATTCGCTCTCACAATGTTCTCCCACAATGTACAGCATCCAAACTTTTTTCTCCACACATGCACACTTATCATAATCAGCTCCACTATCCATGAGCATCGAGACTGGTACCCCTCCAATCATCTCTGTGGCATATGGTTTCTTTTTCTTCACTTTGCCATCAATGGCATTAACTGAGAACATCACCTGCCAGTATCACCGTTTGAATCATCTTCATATTCTACACTAACTTCATGTACTTGACTTGTACTCACATTGAAATGTCTACAACACCTGGCCATGTGTCCTCTCGCTCCACATTCATTAGATATAATATGAATAGCATACCACTCTTTATCAGAAGCTAAATGTGACAGGCTTCCACACCTGAAACAACACCTTACTGGAATAACTATAGCATAGCCATAGTCTTTGCCACTCTTCAACACACTACTCTCACCGTGCGGTCCTTTGGCCAACTTCAAGGATGACCATTGTTGGCCCCACGCTCTGGTAGTGGGACCTTGGCGACCATCAGGTCTCCTGCCCATTTGCGTAAAGCGTCATGAAGATCCTGCCGCTTGTCTCTGCAACACCGTGGACACGTTCTGTATTGCACCCTCATTGTCATCTGTTTTAAGCTTATCAAGAGATGGATAGTCTAGTTGAAGAACTTTTATCCACTTATCTATATGCTCCACTGTCTTCGAAATCTCAATTGCTCTGTCTAAAGGAGGATTCCTTTCTTTCCATAATTCTTTTCTGATATTGTCATTTGAACATTTGATCATCAACTGATCTCTCAAGTGTTCATCCTGACAATCGTCAAATCTACACTTAGCAGCCAAACCTCTCAGGGCAGTAATAAACTCTTCAATACTCTCCCCACTCTTCTGGCTCCTCGTAGCAAACTTGTACCTTTCTAATATTATGTACTCTTCTATGCAATAGTGTTTGTCCAAATTTGCCAAGGTTTTTTCATAGGGTCCCCCTTCGGGAATATCAGGGGGTTCTGGGAGATTTTTCAATACTTCCTGCCCTGCAGCACCCAAACAATGAAATGTCAGCACCACTTTGCACTCATTGGAGAAATTGGGTCCAAATGCTGCCAGTACGTATTTATAAAAGTCTTCCTTCCAGTCTACCCAACGTACCCTTGGTTCACCTGGCGTCGGAAGAAAGAATATTGGAGCAGGTATGTTGGCCATGTCCCAACCTGGGCAATGTCCGCTCCAAGCCAATAGCAAACTCCCCCCTAAGAAGCCGTGTTTCTTATAGATTACAAGTAGTCAGGTGATCAAACCCAATTTGTAAAACAACCAAAATCTTTCGTGTGTATACCCACCAGTGTCTTTACTCTGAGTATAGCACAAAGTGTTTCGCCTCGTAAAGCACGAAGCCTCTTTTAACATAAACAAGCCGTCCCATCGCTCCGGTATACAGTAAATGAATAGGCCAAAGATGGCCGCCACGTCTTAGGGTCCTTTTCTCCAAGCACGTGCTGACGTGCAGGCATAGCAACAGTAATAGTAAAGGAACCCGGAAGACCTTTACGTTCCAAGGTCCTTCCGAGGCTCGTCGGCTTCAGCGAGAGAGAAAACAATAGAGTTTGGTTATGCCTTTCGAAGATAAACAGCGGACGGGATGCACATCCAACGACCAGAGAGTATCACAATGAGGTACCAATGCTGTGCGTCCAATAAAGCAATCAAAGAAAGTTTTAAATTAATGCTCCATGTACGCACAATGTTCAGGACTCCGCACTCTTCTTGCAAACTTTAGGTTCAGCTCTCTCAATGTCGAGGGACTGTTACGCCCGCACTTGCACTCCACTCTGATGTAGTCGCCCGGTACCTGCACTCCACTCCGCGGTACACTCGTCATCCAGTCTGCTCCGGAGTACACTCTTGGTTCCTCTCTGGACCTTCCTCAACAGTGAGACTTCCAATCACCAGTGCCCTTTTCCTTCTGTTCCCATGCACCAGTCGAAGCTCAAACCAGTGGTGAATCTCTGTTCTTTGCTGGGGGCCGTCAGCTCTCTGGCCAATCCTCGTCACCAATCTTAAGTTGTAAGAATCACTCTGCAGACATTACTTGTGAAGAAGTGTTTTATTCTTGGAGTAGGTTACTCAGGAACAAACCGCCCCCAACCCTGGACCTCACTGTCCACCTCACCTCCCCTCTTGTAGTCTCCTGGAATCTGGAACCCTTACTGATGAATCACAGTATGAGTTCTCTTGTAACTAGGAAACATAATACAGTAAACATGTCAACAATACATGAAAGATGATGTTCAGAGTTGACACTAAGCTCCTCCTAACAGTGAACTGTTCTCTTCTACTCATAGCCCCATGTTGGCCGGCCAGGTTTTGGTTCTCAGAACTTCAACGCCTGTCGGTGAATCCGCCGATCAGGTTACCGGTGACCCCCAATCTTCTTCACCAGGGGGTACAACTGTGGCACCCCTCCCCACAATCACTCAGCTTGGCGGCATGGTGCCTGAGTTAAGGTCTTTAGAACATCATGCCCTGTCTGCGGATAAAATTAGCATTATTCAGGCAGCCAGAAAACCCTCGACTATGTCCGAGTACAGAAGCAAATGGCTCAGGTTCTGTCATTGGTGTTTAAACAAGCAGCTGGACCCAAGGGGGGCTACAATTGACAATGTACTGTCTTTTGTATCCCACTTAGCAGAGTCGGGTGTTCACATTCTGTCATGTAGAACTTATCTACAGACTAATGCTCTTAATCTCTGTCTAATCCAGTGGTTAAGAGACATTTTGCAGGCTTGATGCGCCTTTATCCTCCGATTCGTAGTCCGCACCCGTCGTGGGATCTAAATGTGGTCCTGACGGCGTTGTGGCATAAACCTTTTGAACCAATGGCCACGGTGGACCTCAAGCACCTGTCGTGGAAGGTGTCCTTTTTGGTTGCTGTTACTTCAGCAAGGTGCGTGAGTGAGCTCCAGGCTTTGTCGGTGGAGCATCCCTTCTTGGTTTTTCACAAGAATAAGGTGGTTCTACGGACAAACCCTTCTTTCCTGCCGAAGGTGGTATCTGATTTCCATCTGCACCAATCCATCTCCCTGACTGTCTTTTTTTCCGAACCCTGCTTCAGAGGTGGAAAAGGTTCTGCATTGCCTGGACGTTAGAAGGGCTCTTAAGTTGTACCTGGACAGAACATCCGAATTTAGGAGCTTTTCTCAACTGTTCGTGACCTTTGGTAATCCACAAGGTAAGCCGGCCTCTAAGGCGACCATCTGCAGATGGATCGCTGCCTGCATTACGGAGTCTTACACCGTCCAAAGGCTGAAGCCTCCTAAAGGTATTCATGCACACCTGGTGCGGGGCCAGCCAGCCGCTGTTGCCTTTCAAAAATATGTCCCCTGGGAGACCATCGCAAAAACGGCTACTTGGGCCTCCCCATCGGCTTTTTGTAAGCATTATTGTCTAGACCTAAGCTCAAGATCCCATGCTCAGTTTGGTCAGGCTGTGCTGAAGAACCTTTTTCAGTAAGGGGTTTCCATCCACCCATAGGTCCTATAAGGATTGCTTGGGAATCTCCTAGAAGTATGGAGGAAAAGGGACGGGACGTAGGAGTATAAACGGGTTACTCACCGTAGTGACCACCTTACTCCTAGTCCATAGTCCCCTTTCCTCCATATGCCCGTCCGCCGTCCCCTCTAATAAGGTTCCTCTGTTATTGCTAAAAGGTCTCTGACCTGGCGATAGGAAAGGACTGATGGGCATGGCAGAGCCGAGATGGCGGGGTTACAGCTGCATGCCGGGCCCCGCGTAGAAAGAGAGGAAGGTCTAAAAATGTTGAACATTTCTTAGTTGCTTTTACAAATCGCTCCGGTCCCATCCCACAGGACGTAGGAATTTCCCAGAAGTATGGAGGAAAGGGGACTATGGACTAGGAGTAAGGTGGTCACTACAGTGAGTAACCTGGTTATTTCAAGGATGTCAAAGTTTTGTATAAATGACCAACTGTTTATAGGATACGCGGGTCATAGTCTGGGACATGCTGTAACTAAGCAAAGCTTGTCCAGATGGATTATTTTGGCTATTACTGAATGCAATAGGCTGGCTGGGAACGATGCCCCACAAGGCTTAAGAGCCCTTTCCACTAGGGGCATGGCTACCTATTTTCTCTGCAAAGAGGTGTTCCAATAAAAAAAATTTGTAAAGCAGCCACTTGGTCTACCATTCACACTTTTTCAAAGCATTATTGCCTTGATTCCACCTTACGTCAGGATGGAAGCTTTGGGAAAGCAGTCCTTCATTCAGTTCACACCAACCCTTAATGACAGAATTCTTACTGCCTCTGCCAAAACTAGTACTGCTTTGGGAGACTTACAAAGATGAGGAATACGTGGGAGGACACAATCCATTCGAAGAACAAGTTACTTACCCCAGGTAATGTTCTTTCGACTGGATGTTCCTCCCACGCCTTCCTCATTGCCCCTCCTAACCTACTCTGCAGTAGAATTTCCAGGTAATTGCAGTTTTACTCTCCTTCAGAGACTAGTATGGTTTAAACCAGTTTAATGTTGGATCAAGATTAAACTTTGGCCACCAACTAACTACCTACCTACCAACAATTGTACCAACTCTAAAAACCTTCCACCGGCACAGAATCACGGATCAAAAACCAGGTCCAACACTAAAACTAAAAACCACCTTAAAAATACTATCGCCCCTTTGCCTACCTATCTTGCTATCAACCCACACCATATAAAAGGGGCTCTGATGAATGCTAGGTCTATGGTAGCGCATGCGATAGATATCGCAGACTTAATCACCTCTAACCAATTAGGCCTCTTAGCAATAGCGGAAACCTGACTGCATGCCGCAGCAGCCCCCTCTCTATCTCTAGCAGTACCCAACGAATATACCTTACTAAGGTCAGACCGAGAAACCTCCTGAGGAGGGGGTATTGCTTTAATCGCTAGAAGTAGCTTAGTGCTCAGAGTAGTCCCTCAATCCTCATTCCCCTCAGGAGAACTCCTTACAGTTAATGCCACTTTCACCCTCATGTACAATAACGTTGCATCTTATATACCATCCTCCTGGTCCAATATCTTCCATCGAGGAAGATATTACTTCTCTACTCACCACCAACACCAAACCCTACTCCCAGATCCTGCTTCTAGGTGATTCCAGCCTTGGCCTTAATGACCCTAATGACACATTCTATCACAGAACTTGGTATTACCCACCTTATCAATATGCCAACACATAACGGAAGAACTTTAGATTGGTTTGCTGACCTCAATTATAATACCAATATTACAGCTTTTGAACAATTTGCTTGGGCAGACCACCATCTGATCATCTTCTCATTACTAGTCAGGCCGCAAGCTACCACAAACCCCATGGCCCCCCCAACTAACTAGAAATAAGCGCAATATCACTGTTGACAATCTACTGTCACTACTCCACCCAATCACAAGACCTAAATTCATTAACCTAAACCCAACAGCATTAGTCGAACCATATAATAACACAATCTAGCCATCGACAAGTTAGCACCTTTAGAAATGCATAAAGAGAAACCTCTAGCGCACCTTAAATCCTGGTTTACGCCGGACCTTATAGTCCTACAAAACAAGAAATGTGCAGAAACCTTCTGGAAGACGAACCGAACGGTTGACCACAAAGAAAAATGTACTACTATATCTAAACAATATAAAAAGGTGATGGCCCAAACGAAAAAAGACTTTTTCAATGATAGGATCAACAATGCTAAATCAAGTACTAGAGAGCTTTTTAACATCCTAAAAGAGTTTGTCACCCTTACCCCCTAGAAAAACATGCACCAAGGATAAGACCTGGTGTACCAATATTCAAACTGAACTAGCCAATAAAATCACACTTCTCCAAGAGAAAATTGAAAATAAGAAACTTACTCTAACTAAGGATCATCCTATTCCAAAATCACTCCCAACTCAGACAAAACCTTTCAACCGCTTCAAATTTTCCCATATCTCCACACAAGAAGTGGTGGAAATTATATCCTCACTAAAACCTTCTAGATGCCGAAGAGACTCATGCCCTGCTCCTATAATTAAAGAGGCAGCTAGGGATCTAGCGCCTTTCATCACTACCTTAATTAATGCTTCCTTCAACTCATGCACTGTCCCCTCTAATTTAAGAGTCATGGGTCCTCCCGCTCCAAAAAAAAAAAAAAAAAACTTAGATCCCAACATACCCACCAATTACAGGCCTATAACTACTGTCCCGTTCCTTCTTAAAATCTTGGATCGTGCCGCCTAGCTTCAGATTCAGTCCTACTTGGAAACTAACAGTCTCCTAGGTCTGTGCCAACCTGACTTTAGACCCAGACACAGAACTGAATCCACCTTATTAGACTTGAAGAATCAAATGGACAGCCTAGAGGACAATGGGAAACTTGCTCTCCTCCTCCTGTTCGACCTCTCAGCTGCATTTCACCTAGTTAACCACAAGGTTCTTTGCAACCATCTTACCTCCGCAGCACACTTCTCCCAGGAAGCCGCAGCCTGGATTCAATCATTCCTTGATAATCGTACTGTCAGTCTTTTCACCCAATGCTGCAGCGGAACCTATTCCTATCACTTGTGGAGTCCCACAAGGGTCATGTATCTCACCCACATTATAAAATATATTCACTAAGCCTTTATTCGATGATCTTCATAGTCTGGATGTCATCTACACCAACTATGCGGATGACACTCAGATTCTCATCCCTATCACTGGTGATCATGAAACCGACTCCACCGAGCTAAACTAAATGTACTTAGCGATTCAGGCACGGATGGCTACCCACAGCTTATTCCTAAATGACGAGAAAACTGAGCTTCTCCTGGTCGGGTCCACAGTAAAACAAAACAATCTGAGCTAGCATTTCAATTCTTTCAACATCGATGGTAACCACATTAAAGTCTCCAAGGATATGAAAACCTTAGGCTTTTACCTCGACTCAGCTCTAAATTTAAAGAAACAGTTCAATACCACTGCATTCTCCACGGTTTACACTTGTAAATCAATGCTTGTTAACCTTTCATCTCTACAGACAATTGTAACATACTCGCCAGAGCATTAATCTTACCAAAATTAGATTATTGCAATGCCCAATATCTAGGCACAAGCAATTACAATCTGGACAAATTACTAATACTACAGAACGCTTTAAGAAGTGTGTTCAACATTCAAAGAACCCAGCGTATCTCCGATGTCAGACGCAGCTCAATCTGGCTCAAAGTCAGACATCAAATTAAATACAAATCCATATCCCTGATGCACAAATGCCTCACTAACACTGCCTTGTTGACATATTTGTAAAAAAAAGAAAACTCAACACGTCCTACCAGGTTCGTACTCGTACACTGTCTAAATGCAACTAGATTTAAATTACAAACAGTAGGAAGAAGTAGTTTTCCAGTCATGGCCTCTAAACTTTGGAACACACTACCTGTTTAAGAGCCGAACCCTCCTACCCTAGCTTTAGGAAAAATAACAAATCCTGTCTCTGTTCCTATGATATATAATGTTTGCGTTTCTCTGATCCCATATCTGTATGAAGAAGTTGAATTCACTTGCAATCTACTGTACTTACTCATACCTACTGTCTTCCTCCTGTAACATATGTAACTCTGTAATTTTCCCATTTGTTTTTGTCTTGTATGATATATTTTTTCTTACAACCTGCAAATCTGTAACTTTGTAATGTGCCCAGATACCCCAGCGTTGGGTGCGCTAAATAAACTACCAATGCTGGTAGTTCTACTGTAAGAATGACGCGAAATAACAGTACTGAAGCCGACTGGCAGTGCACGTGCTATATACATACACCTTTGGTGGCATCCTCGAGACTGAGGCCCTCAAGGGATATCGAGTAGACCGCATCAATGGACCGTGCCCTCTGCCAATTTTTTTTCAAAGCAGCTGAAGCTGGATATTGGAGATATCAAAGATAAGGAATACATGGGAGGAACATCAAGTTGAAAGAACATTACCAGGGGTAAGTAACTTGTTCTTCTCCCTCATTCTCAACCCTTCATCCATTCTTCTAGCTGCTAGCCTCGCACTTTTTCGTTCCTCCACCCTTAATCTCTCTGCTAACCTAGCAGTCGGGGGAGTTATTCCGTTCCCGCTCTCGGTTCTCAACCTTCTACAGCCCCAACCATTGAAGGAGTTAGCCTTCTGCTTTCCTCGCGATCCCATTTTTCTAGAAATCGTAGCTGATGGAGGCGTTACCTGTGTCGGTCTTGCAACCACTTGAGTGGCCGCTGGGGAAAATTGAGGTTCATACTCAGGATCTGTATACCCTTCTGCGGCCGATAAAGGATAGCTCCCATATGGGGGGTTGTGCAGAAGGAATTCCTGCACCCTCCTCTAAGACTTTAACACTATGGGCCTTCCACGGTTCTAAGATGTTTAACCGCTTCTCTAACGATGAGCCCTTGTGCCTTGTAGATAAAGAAAAAATCACTAAACTATAGAGAACTTTCTAGAATGATAGTAGAAATGCTCATCTTCTGTCTTAACTACAACTCCTTCATGTTTGATGGACAAAAAAATAGCTATGTGGCACGGCAATGGGCACCTATGTAGCCGCCTTTTATGCACATTTGTTTATGGGGGCATGGGAAGAGGGTAGATTTGCATCAGAAGTTCTCGTACAATACACAAAGTGATTAGGTGGAATAGGTATAACGATTATTTTTTATCTTGTGGGATGGTACCATCACAGAATGGTTAGTTTTACAAAATTCTCAATACTAATGGCAAAAATGTAGGGAGCAACATAGTACAGAGGAAATTGTATACTTAGACATAAATGTTAAAATGATTGAAGATAGAATAACCACGGAACTGTATCGAAAAGAAACTAGTACAAATAGTCTTGCATGCAGATAGCGCCCACCTGAAGATCCTCAAGAAAAGCATTCCCCATGTTGAGTTCCTTAAGATCAAACTCAACTGCATTGAGGAGGACGCATACGTGAATAATGCCAGAATTGCCGCTGCAAGATTTAGAGAAAGCGGATATTCGAAAAACGTGATCAACCAAGCATATGAGAAATGTTATACTAAAACCAGGAATAGCACACTAACTACGCAAATGCAAAAAAGGCAATAAATATGAGAAGGACATTACAAAAGCACTGGCATCTACTGACAAGAGACAATTACATTCAACAACACATTGAATTTCATGCTTGTCACGTTGAGGAAAGCCAGCTCAGTACGGTCCAACATGTCCCCCAGTCTCTTTCAATCTACAAACCCCACAGACAACTGGGGTTGGCTAGCACAGAAACCAGAAGGATTCCACAAATGTGCCAAATGTAAAGCATGCAAGTTTTGGACTAACATGCAAAGCTGTGATCACCCTCGAATGGGCTGGGTGATAGAATATTTAAAAAAATATCACCTGCACAACAAAATGTCATCTATGTTATTAAATGTGATTGCAAACTATGGTACATAGGAAGTACAAAATTTGAGGTGAAAATGTGTCATGGTCATGAAGTGGGTGGACACTGACCTGGCGCATTAAGCGCCAGGCTAATGAACAAAAACATCCATTTAACACCAAAAGGCTTTTATTATGGACATAGCACTTCAGATGCATTAACCTTGAACATTCCATCCATTAAGCAGGATGCATTAACCTTGAACATTCCATCCATTAAGCAGCCCCAAGTGCATTCTTGGGTGTGGCTGCTAATGGATTGCCTTTGCACGTGCTCGCTCTCTAGGAGTGGCAGGGTGTGGCTGGTAAGCCGGCCCTAATGGTCGTGCCCAGGATCTCAGCTATATAGGCTGCCCAGATCCTCAAGACAGACGCTTTGCGTTATTCTGCACTTAGCAAGCAGCGTAACGCTCACCGTCGCCTGAGGTCAGACTTAACTTTGATTGAAGATCCTGCTTCCTGGATATCCTTCTTTTCTTTCTGCCAGCATACTTACCAACTGGGGGGGGGAGCTGTTCTTACCTGTACATCTCTTCTGTGAACCAAGTATTCATCTTTACACTTTCCGGAAAGCTGAAATCTTCATCTTGGTACCGCAGCACGACATGCTCCATCGTCTACAGCAGCGCCTGCAAGGAAAAACAGAAGACCAGGTTAGACATCGAAAAAACTGTCAGTTTAAGGTTGCGCTTCGCCATACTTCGCGTTTTTCCTTAAACCATCACTTACCTGCTGTCGAACATTGCGGTAGCATCCATCTTCCATCCGGCCGCGTCTCACAGCTACATTGAGGCCGCATTTCCATCTAAGGGAAGAAAACAGAAGAGAGACATTATTGCGGACATAAATAGGAGCAACATATAAAGACATTATACAGAACGAACAGCATCAGAAGAGCTCAAGAAAGACTTATCATAAGGAGAAGCATAGTCGCAGCTGGACTGGACTAATCCCATATGTTGGAAACCTGAGATTGTGCCGTGTTTGACACAAGTAGTTGTGCCAATACTGCAGCGTATATTCGAAACAAGATACCCATTGAGACAACCCTATCTAATGTATACCAGAAGGGACGACAATCTGAGGGAGGAACTCCCTGAAGGAATATGAGAAAAGAGCAAAGAAAAAGGCCTGTGACGTCATAAAACAATATGAACAACGTCCCAGGATATTGGCTGAAGCAATGGTTGCATCCTACAGAAACTAATGACGAAGTAAAGAGTCAAGTGAACTTTTAAATGTGAAAAAGATAACGCGTACACAAAGTGCTGCAGGGAATCAACCGTTCAATAATTGTACAGATGCTGAAACGCAAGGTAGACATCATAAAAGCTGGCTATATGTAGTTAATAGAACAAAGCCACCATTGTATAGAAGCTGAACATCAGTATCATGAATTTTAGTAAGCCAGGACCCATGATGAAGAAAGGGAGAATTATGTCGCAGTAAGAATAAGCTGAATAAGTGAAGCTGCACAGTGAGGTTGTCTGGCCTGAAGACTGAAGCAGCCAAGGTCGGCTATCTATTCTGGAAAGGAGTGAACGTGCGGAGGAAGAATCCTCTCTAATTAAGGTGCAAAGAACGAACACCAAGAGTACCAAGTTTTATTCATTTAAGACATTTAAAACCCGCAACATGGTCTCCTGACACATGAGCCAAGGATGAAAATAGAGTTTGAACTCTAGTCCCACAACAATGATAGTGAGTGCCTGCACTCCTGTGTATTCCCAGAGACAAGGATACTTTGCAAGGCCAACTTCAAAGACGATCTTCATGGCAAAAGGCTTGGGTGATGAGAGATGCTGGGCTAATTGGGTGGGGAGGTAGTCAGGTCCCATCTCCCTGCACCTGGGTCTGGGCTTCCATGCTGCTAAATGAACCGTATTTTCCAGACATTGCACAAGCATGCCAACCAATTGTAGTGATCCATATAACAAAAGACCTTATAGTTTGAAGACCAATGAGAAACTGTGTACGAAATGTTTTTGAAGATGACATGTTTTAGAGGGCAGCGAATTACAATCCTAGTTCCTATATGTGTACTTAGATGTTCCCCTTAAGCCTATCTCCAGTAGGGTTTTCATTATTTGCCATGTAGTATGACATCACTTCTGACGTATTTTAGTATATAACCATGTTTTTATGTAAAGATCATCGAGCGAAATAGACTGTAAGTCTGTTGATGTTCATTGTAACTCCCTATTTTAGATAATTGATAATAAAACAGTACTTTGCCATCTTCCTGAGTTGGTTCTGTTATTTTCTGTGAACCCATCCATTGCATCCACGTACATAAAGGGCCCTAAGCTCATAAGGCATTAGAAAGATTATCTGAAGCCAGGGAGTAGCTACTTGCACATTGCTCTATGCACTTTAACCAGGAGACCTGAAGGACAGAAGACACTATGCACCTACTCTTCATAAGGTATTAGTAAGGCTCATTTGAACCCAGATGTCTGTTATTTTGCACATTGTAGGTTTCACCAGGTTTTATAAAATATTCTAATTTGCACAATCAGGGGTATTTTATGCCATAATTCTGGGACTTTAACCGGGATACTTGCTATTTTCACATTGCACCATACACTTGGCTCTAATATAAGATGCAAAAGAGAGCTGAAGAACAGCAGGCACGATGCACTTACTTTTTACAAGGCCATTAGAGAGGTTCATATGAACACATATGTCTTTAATTAGCACATCGTAGTTTGCACTGGGTTTTAAAAATATGCAAATTTGAACAGTTAGGGATATTGTATCCCTTACAGCTAGTATTTTGAACCAGGATATGCGCCTTTGCACATGCACTTGTTCTCAACATAATATGCAAATGTGCACAGTGTGGGGACACATTACCTGGAATACCATCTTACCCTACAAAGGGGACCTCGGGCAATAGGAGGCAGTTGACTTCGACTTGGCAAACAGCATGAGAGGTGTTTCCCCTACCTGTAAATCTAGCCTTGATATTATTTGGAATGTGGGACAATGTTACTAAAAACACATGCATGCACACCCTTTGGACTGCAATTAAACTAGCTGCAGACCACAAGCGGCATTGCACCTTATGGGGGTGTGAACCGACTGCGAGAGCACATAATCCCATGCCCTCACACCTATTAGGTGGTTAAAGTTTAGAGGACCGAATGAAGGCTTGAGTGAAAAACTGGAATAGCAATTGGCGTAGCTCAGTGATGCAATAACATACTTTCACCGAGGTTAAATCAATGCAATGCCGTGCATGCCTAAAAGATTCAAATGTAAGTGATGTGTAACTAAGACAACACATCATATCAAATGTGCAAACCTTGCATGAGGTGAATGGAAATGGGAGCCGTAAAGGGGAAAAGGAGTAGGAGTATGTCAAATTCTTTTGTGGGATGTGTGATAGTCATAGGAACGAGTGCATCAATTTATAAGATCTAAAGCTCTAAAGAAACAAATGACATATACAATGTTTAAAGATGGTGCTCTACGTGCATGATGCTAAGAGAGCAGATATATGGGCAGTAAAAGAACAAGGGACTTAGACACAGGTATATGTGTACAGTCTCTGCATGGAAGCGGTGTTACTCTGACGAAGCCCAGAACGGGTGAAACACGTTAGTGTTTGTATGTCCCTTTTTTCCCCGCCACTTAAAGCCTAATCAAGATGATTTTTGTACTCTTATATATGGGCTGAGCTGATCTGCTTTTTGCCTGGAGTGAGTGCTGCCAAATCACTGCTGCAGGTTTGGCCTGCTGCAATTTTGCGTATTTTTGAAGCAGACTGGCCACGCAACGCGGCAGGCACCTGTGCCCGCTGTATGGACGTCCAAACTAGTGGACTGCCGAGTGCTCCCCACAAGTCAGTGTTTTTCTATTTAAAAAAAAAAGTATGCAGGTTTTCCAGTAATCCCTTATCATAGGACCTCTGAGAAGGACAAAATTGAGCATTTTAGCCTCAGTTTCCTGCAGCCATTCCCGATGATATTTTAGAATCTTCACCTTATACACAGTAACTACCTGACACAAATGATTCAGAAGCGTTTCCATACTCCAACCCAAGTTCAGCAGAAATAATTTCACAAAAAATAACACTGAAGCCGAACCTGCGGCACAAAAACTCTCCACCCAAAGAACCCCCCTTTCTCCCCTTCTAGTTTCTCAGTCTTCCCCAGTGTCACTTATCTCACCCGCTTATCTGCATTCGCATTGCTTAGCTATTTACTTTTGTTATAATTCTCACTCTTACACAAAAGACAGCATCTTATCCAAAAAAACACACGCTGGCCAATATCTCTGAGATATCATCTTCACTCGTGTATGGACTGCACTACAACACTGCTGCTCTCGCTCTCTTCATCACTGGTACGGTCTTCTCTACTACAGTACTGTCTATCCCTGACTAAAGGCAGTTTCTGCTTCACTACTTCAACTAACCCAGAAAAGTGAGGCGAGGGCTTAGCTCGCAGAGTCAATGCAGAATGCAGAATGCCAAGGGTATGCTCCAGGAAGGTACCTAAGGGTGGACTTAACACAAGATGCCAACTAACCTCTAGGTGAGGGCTCCAGACAAGCAAACTGAAGGGTATCGGGGCAAACCTCACAATGGACTTGCTGGCTAGGATACCACCCCATGCCTCTAAATTAACAAACTAAGTAAAAATATATACAAAGGACTTGCAATGTAAAACAGTAAACTAGCTCCTCCTAAGCATTCACCCTTTCAATCCCTGTAAGCGCAGCTAACACCACGCACACACTCCAATTCAACCCTTGCCCAAACCCCTTACATCAAAGAAAACCCCTCTTTCTCCCCCCCCATTTCCCCTCTTGCTTTGCCCTCCAAAATTGCACTCACGTTAACTTGAAGCACTCCAATTTGTTGCTTCGTCAATTCGTCCTGCACAGCTGGACCACGGTATTACGCCTCCAGGGAACAGAGAGGCCTTTTACCGTTATGGCACCCGTAAACCTCTTTTTCACTGTGCATAGAAGACTGGTCACTGCAGAGAGGCGCTGCAGCCGAGTTCTGCAGACAGGGGACCCCCAATGTCTTGGACAGTCTGGGGTCCCTTTGTGGTTGCTAAATGTATAGATGGACCCCCTAATCAACTTAACCAAGCAAGCCCACCACTTAAGAAGTTATTGCATGTTTGTATGTAAAGCAAGTTTATTGTACAATAGTCTGGGAGGGGCTAGATGAACCTGTCTAGTCAAACTAACACGAGGCTCACTGAACCACATACGTTGACAGATTATGTACATGTATACAACAGGTAAAACATTCCCATATGTAATATTACAATCGAGTCAGGCTCCATACATGATGGGTGAAAACCTAACCAAAGAAATCCAATTTTTCTCCATTTCCTCCAAAATGAAAAAGGACTTGTTTTGTGTAGTTTCCATCTCCATGATACTTTGAGACGTCTGCTCCAGAAACATCTCACATGGAATTGGGCTTCTTTTATAGAGAAGCCAGTGACTAACAAAAGATGGAAAATGGCAAGCTTTGCTATTTTTATCTCAACCATAAAATGCATCTAATTCCCAAGTGTTAGTTTGCATTGATTCCTTAGCTTGTGCAATGTGCATTGTACATCAGTCACAGCTTTCTGGTTTCTTTATGCTGCGATTGGATGACATTGCGACATTGTTTAACTGAATTTATTAAGCGTTGTAAAAGGTCTGTTTTCTGAAATATAAGGGATAAAAACAGTAACACCAGAATAGCTTCTATGTTTGTAACTGTGTCGCTTCAAACATAGCTTCCCGCCTCACTCAGTGACTTACGGTGCTGGCACCAGCACCCTCCAGCCCAAACTTCCCCTCTGAGGCTTAACCACATTCTCATTCCTATAGGAACCTCTCCTATTCCCTGTCTCTCTCCTGACTCTTCCTTCACCTTGATGCTCTGCCACGTGCTGTTCCTCCACCCCTTCACGGCTCACCTATGATCCACTTGTAAGTTTGTCTTCCTGCCCATCCCTTCTCCTGCCCCTCTGGGGGCAGACACATTGTGCTTTCTGACCTTTTCTCCACTATGCTCCTTATTCTCTGTTGTTTTTCTCCACTCTGCTGTTCTTTCCTCCAATCTCCTAATAGTCTGTCACCTACTGACTCCTTTCATTCTCCTGTCTTATCTCATTTCTCCCCCTCCTTAGCACCCCCGTCCCCCCCCTCCTCCTTTTCCCCTCTCCACCACCGCTCCTCTCTCCACCTCCTTTCTCAAATCTTTCTACTCCAAACACATAGACCATCCCTTCCATAGTTTATGTGCCTGTGTTCCCTCCTTCTCGTCTGGCTTTATTGTGATTGTGTGTAGCTGGTCTCTTTAATTGTTTCTGGTAGGTGATACCCACTCTGACCGAGCCTAAAAGAGGCTTGTCCGTCATCTTGAATTTCCATAATCCACATGCGCTGGATTAGGCGGCCCTTGTGCTGTGTCCATAGGAGGTTAGGTGGGCTACACCATATTTCTCCAGGGAGCTATGCAATATTGGCGACACTTTGAAACAGTCACCATTAGAATGTCTCTGTATAGCGAATACTTCCCATTCGTAGTGTTGGATAACCTCTTAAAGGGACAGTCTGACCGTTTGATATCTTGGTACTAATGCCACAGTCCCTTTTTAAAGGGATAGTTACCTCTGGCAATCTCATATCATGTGGCAGTCCTCTACCTGCTGCAATTGACAGTGTGCATATAGCGTGGGATCCTTTCTAGGCCAACCTTGAGCCTAGCAGCGGGTGGTGGCACTCACCACCCTTGATTTCCCGACCATCTATATCAAGGGTCTGACGGAAGCCAATGTCACAAGGCGTACTTCCAATTTTCCCATTTATATTGCCCCGATGGATGGTGTGTAGTCTGGCTGGTTCATTTGCACAGGGGGTGTTAGTTTGAGCTGAAGGGTTTTCTTCACTAATTATTTTAACTTTCTCAAAGAAGCCACTTTACTTCGTATCTTAAAGTTTACTGGATTGAATTGAAGGCCTTACATTTGCTTGCCTCAGAAACCCACTGCTCGTGCTTGGTAGTTGTGTAACCGTGGCCTCCAACAGTCTTGCCTTGAGGGAAAGGATAATCGCTGTGTTTTGGCAGGCCCCCTGAAATGTGGCATGTGCACTCTATTCTAGGAAATGTCATGTTTCAATAATATCTACTTCTCAGTAGAAGCGGTCATAATGGTTATTGTAGACCTCCAAGTTCAGATAGGTTCTCGTAACCTCATTGTGATAGCTCCAACTCTGCGCATTATATCATGACACCCACAAATCACATTAATGAACGTGCCTTCACTGGGAGGCTTTGCATAAATAGATCATGGAGGATTGGGTTCACCCTATCTTCGCTATTCCAGTTTTCCCTGTGTGATTCCCTGCATTCACATTTGCAGAGCCAACCTTTGGCTCAGTCACTTCTTGGCTTGGCAGACCCAGATTAATTCTGGGGAGATTGGCAGGGAATGCCTAAAAAACGTCTATTTGTATTTATTAGGCTTATGTAGCGCTTTATACCAAAGCGCTGCACATTAACAACAGGATACATTTATTATAACAATAACAGTAACAAGAAGCAAATTACAATTTTGATTCAGACAACGAAACAGCATGTAGAGCAATTTGACAGAGGGAAGGGGAAAAGAAGTGGAGCAGAGCTAGGAGGGAGAGGGGGGTAGCAGGAGGAAGAGGCAGGAAGGGGTGAGGGCGAGGATGTGGTGGGGGAAAAGAAGGGAGAGGCTTAAGGGGGGGGAAGAGGGGAAGGGAGGAAGAGTGGGAGAGGGGAGAGGGAGGGGGTATCACGGCTGGTAATGGAAGAGGAGGGATTTAAGGGACGTGCAGAAAGAGGAAAAGGTAGGAATAGAGCTGATTGAGAGAGGTAAGGAGTTCCAGTGGAGGGGGGCCAGGAGTTGGAAGGAGCGTAAACGGGAGGAGGCACAAGGGGAGGGAGGAACAGTGAGAAGGAAGTGGTCAGCGGAACGGAGGGAGCGAGAGGGGGTGTAGAAAGAGAGAAGGGAAGAGAGATAAGGGGGAGCAAGATCGTGCAGAGATTTAAAGACTAGGCGGAAAAAATTAAATTTAAGTTGAGAGTGAAAGGGGAGCCAGCCAATGGGGGATAAGGAAGTGGAGATGGAGTCTCGGGGGAGAGGAGACAGAGGGTACGGATGGCAGAGTGATAGATTTGAGGGGGGCAAGATGAGAAGAAGGTAGACCAAAAAGTAAGGAGGAGCAGTAGAAGAGGCGAGAAAAGATAAGGGAGGAGATTAAAAGTTTAGTAGCATGGAACGTAAGGGAGGGGCAAACTTTTGCTGGCAGTCAAGCTTCCACTCATCGGAGACTTGCCTAAGCCCATCTCCAGTCCATCACACAACTGTGTTCTAATTCTAGCACCACATTCCAAGTACTTAAAACTGCCATCACTGGAAAATGCTTGTTTCTTACTGTTCTGTTTTCCAAGCCAGCACCCCTGCTACAGCAAACACATTTCCTCTCCCTCACTCCTTTGTATGTTTCCAATTGTTAGTCTGTTTTCCTATCCTTGCTCCTGCTTTTACCTCTCATCTTTTCCCATCCACCACGGACCAAGGAGGGGTACCCAAGCTTCATGTTAAAACTAATGAACAGATGATTTTGGATCCTGCTTTTCCTGAGTAACGTTTCCATTGCTCCATCCAGTACTGATCTGTTTTTGTGTACGCAGACATTAACACAAATGATGATGCCTTCATTTAAAGCTCAGTGAAAATGGACTTTGACCCACTGTAACATATTTATATTTAGTGATATTGTGCACTCAACAAAAAAGGTAAAATAACATACAGCTCTTGGGCTTTCAAGCAAACCACATAAAAGGGCATCTTTCAGCCTTTTGAAATGTAGCCCTCACTTTCACACTGTACTGCTGTATAGTTTTTACTTATTGGTTATACATTAGGAGGTTCCCTTGGAATACAAGATGTAACTCGCCAACAGAACATCTAAAAGGGAGGAAGAATTGCAATGGAACACAGATGCTATTGATTTTAAAATGTCACCCTTAGACACCATTCAGGGCTGCAGTTCCCTAGTCCTACTGTTCCATCTCTCACGCACATACACTTTGAACTTCCTTTTCATCTACAGACACAAACCTCTTTGTTCAATCTCTCATTCCCAGACAACCCGGTAGACCGCCAACAGCTCACCATACTTCAATCTTTAGCTGAGAAGAAAGTAAAAAAGAGCTCAATCTCTTTTAGAGAACATGGGTGCCCTGTACCTAAAGTAATTGTTAAAATAACCAACACACACCCTGAATTAAGTCTTCTGTATCATTACTGTGCCATCAGTTTCACACAGGCCACACCACTTCTAAAATGTTTGAAGACTGCAGCAAAATCAGTGAGGCCCTGGAAGGACATCAAACATCCTCATGGACAAACGAGAAACATCCAAAATTCTACTTTTCCTGAAAAATGTAACGGACGCCAGACGAATAATTCCAAAGCCTTCCCGTTTGTTTGAAATATGTTCTTGTTATACTGGTTCCAAATGGGCCATTAAAATACTTCCGAAACAGGCAAATAGCTATGTGGAGGATGCCCAAAGCTTTACCAGTTCTGGAAACTTTGACAATATGACATACAGCCTCAATCCACATACAGCTAATGATTATGGATTTCCTGCTAGGGGAAAGTCCATGGAAAACCAAGAAAAAAGATAGAACATCAGAAAAACTCCAACCTGGGAGCACGGAAAGTACAGAATGAGGGAGAGTTAAGAGAAAGACTTAAGGAAAAGCCACTTTGAAAGTCTCTTAAAAATGCAAAGCTGGGACAAAATGTAAACTGTGAAGAAGAAAGTAGGATTACAGCAGAACAGAAACGGGCCTCGTACTGAGTCAGCTTCAGACTGAATCAGGCAGCGACAACCAATCCAGAATGAGCCCTGCCTATGAAAAGGGCTAATGTCTGCCGGCACTAGAGTTAGACCTTCTACAGACCACCAAGACTCTCAAAGTATAGAGGCAGTGAAGGAACAGTTGAGGACAACTACCAAAGAACTGAGATGTGCTACAAGGTAGTCCATGATGAATGGGGAAAAGAAAGTCAGTTTGCTCTGAGAATCCCAGAAGAGTTTTACCAGACCCAGCAAGGGAAGGGATATCCAGTGAGAAAATGATTTTGACACAAGGAGAATGAGGATCTGCAAGCCGTTATAGCCCCAACACTGCTGCTGGCAGTGAATGACAAACCGGAACCAGGATACAGAGGAGATCTATAAAGATGTGAAGGGATACCTGTGGAAAATAAGAGGGAAGCTAAGTAGTATGAAAGGGACTAAGAAACCTGCAGGTTTCTTTCCTCAAGGATAGGCGGACCGAGCCAAAAAAGAAAGATGAGAATACAAGAGAAAAAGAATTTGCAATGAAAACCATACCTTCTCCAGACAGAAATGGTAGAGGATTGGCATGAGACCCCTGGTTAGATAGACACACTCTAAAGTAAACCGCCAGAGGAGAACAGGAGACCAGAGGAAGGGACTTGGAAAGGAGAAGCCAGTTGTGTAGGAAGCATAAAATGATGCTCCGAGTTGCCGGGAATAACTTGCAAAATGGGCAAAACAAAGAAAAACCTCAGACCTCCAACAAATAACTATCTCCATGGAGGGGACAGAACGAGAGAAAAATAAGAAAATGAAAAGCAATAAAACACCTTAGAAGCAAGACAAACCTACCCTGAATAGGGGAAAACATGAGACCCTTTAAAATGGGGGAATAAAACAACCATTACTGTGAACTGTAAAAAAACAGAACTGCAAAGTGTGAACA
Organism: Ambystoma mexicanum; assembly: GCF_040938575.1. NCBI lineage: Eukaryota > Metazoa > Chordata > Amphibia > Caudata > Ambystomatidae > Ambystoma > Ambystoma mexicanum. Next base: position 857,676,526 of record NC_090931.1, on the reverse strand, counting down.
GTCTGACATGCTATTGGAAAAGGAGAAAGAAACCGAGTACTGGGAAAAACAAACCACTTATATAAGCCTATGAGGGGTGCATAATAGCCATGGTCAGGAAGGAGGATGAAAGAACGACTGCGAGGAAGGAAAACACATGCAGTGAACCCCAGAGACTGACAGTGAAAAAAGGAAAGCCCAAGGAAGAGTTTTGAGAGAACTGGTTAAGGAACCAGGAGAGAAGCAAGTGTGGTCCCTGGAGAAAAGTTGGAAAAGCCCTGAAAAGGCCAATAACCAAATTATCTTAAACTATTGTAGTCATCCTGACTATTCTAAAAAAAAATACCTGGAATGGAAGAGAACTTTTTTGTCAAAACATGGAAGAGAACACTGCTCACCAATGTACTATTGTCAACTTGGGCACTACAGAGAAGAAACCATAAGAGAAAAAAAGCTCACAGGGCAAAACACTTGGAGTCTGCACAACAGGAACCCATGGAAATGCTCATCATCCCAAAATGTAGAAACCCTTAAGCCTGCAATAAATCCTCATTCTCATCCCAACACATCTAGAGCTCCATCGGCACACTTGCCTACAATATTTGATAGATCCTAAATCACCTGGAAAAGTAAGGCCTATCACTAAATTTAGCATTGACAATAGAACCACTCCAAGCACGAATAACGGCCCTAGGAGCTTTAGGACACTTGATGCAACAGTTAATAAACTCAATCCACACCACCAACCCAGCAGGAATGCCCAACGACCTGCAATTTAACCATCAACAACTCTGGGATCACCTGGAAGCCTGTAACCACCTACACTACTGGCAAACCAAATTCAGACCAATGAGGGCAACACTTTGCTTCCTTAGCTCTGAAATAGAACACATGCTCACTCCAAGAGCACTCATCCTCCTAAATATCATTGCAGCATTTGATACAATCGACCACAGGTCATTGGATTATAGGGTACTAAACTTATTTACATCATTTCTCAAGGACGCAACAGAGATCACACACTGCCCCTGTCAGGTCCTACCTTTGCATCATCACCTGCACAGTATTCCTAAAAGGGATTCAGCCTCCCACCAGTTCTCTTAAACATCTACATGACTCCCCTCTTGGAATTCTCAACAGATCTGGTTTCACGTTCTTCTACTATGCAGATGATAACCAACTGGTCAATAAACGTGCCGACAACTCTCTCAAAGAAATGGGATCTTTGTACCTGCCTCACATGAGTCGACTCATAGATGAATTCAACTCGGCTCAAACCTAACCAATGGATTTGCAGCACCACAACTGACCCAACCCACCAAGAGAAAAGTAATCCTATACAAGCTAAATAGGATGCTTTGGTTCAGCATGGCTTTGATAGCAGTACTACATTTAAACCATAACGTCAGAGGATCTTCCTTCTAACATCTGTCTACCAAGTTTTGACCATTCCTACCCATTCTTGCCAGAACCCGGAACAGTAAAAGCTGCTCCAAATTGACAATAATGCAAAACTGCCACTCCCAGGTCAGCAGACCGTTCATTCTAGCATTATACTCCAAAACATAATCCTTAACTAATCTCAGATCCCTCTCTCCTACCTGAAACTGACTCAAAGCTCAGACTCCTACTCCCTAACGCTACACACATACAGCGCACCTTGAACATGGCAGCTTCATGCCTAGTAATACCACGTTTATCAACACCTCGGGTTTTGCATTCGCCTCACTCTCGATCCCACTAACAAACCCATCTCGTTTTTTCTTGTAGAGCTAGGCACAACAAGGCTGCCCAAATGGCAGAGGTGATCTCTACATTGATATTTGCATTACCTCCATCATCCAATGGAGATTGTGCTTCATTTCTCACCACAGCCCACAATGGTATGTTGAAAGACTGTTATGCCACTCCACTTTTATGCTGTAATAAAAGAAAACGTTCCTTAATTGACAGCAACAACTCCGATCTCCTGCAGGCATTGTTTAACACTCCTAACCCTTCATGTTCCACTACATGTGTGCTTTTTAGTTTGAACACATTCAGCAGTGAAGCACCATCTGGTCCTCCAAATATTCTTTCATACACACTCCCACTCAGGTTCATGGTCTGCCATAAGAACAAATGTGGCCTATGCTTGAGTTCCTTGCTCGTATTATACCAAATGTGAACCGTTCTAGGTGTCTGACGTCTGTGTAAGGTAGGCATATCGAGGAGACTGGTTGCAGTTGCATAATTTCTTGAATTTAGTCTCTTTAAACCAGGGAATAAGGAAATAAAAATAAATATCCTTTAATATGTGTCTTCAGGAGAGGGTTGCTTGTTCTTTTAAGTTTCTTTTAAGATTAATTATTTTTTAATGTCTTTACATTTTGTGTATTCTTTTTTAGTTACACACATCATTGTTCCCGATGAAGGCGTTCTTAGTACCATGAAGGTAATGCTGGGCGTTTTAGCAGGATGCTGGGTCATGAAATTTCAGTGTAAGTAGCTTATTTCAATTGCGTTAAACATATGCTTGGACTCTGATGATTTTGCTGGTAGATATTGTTTCAGCTTAGTATTGAGCTTTGGTTTCAATTTTAGTTTTATTACACCTGCTAGTAAGATTAATGTTTCATATCTCATCTAAAAACACATAAAAGCAAGGAGTGTCCTAATTTAATTTTTAAACAGTAAAAATGTTACTCATCTTGATAGAACAGCCGTGCCCTGTATTGATTGATTGACTCCAGATTTCCCATTAACGGTTTATTGAGGCTTGTGGCGGTGGGTGAGCGGTCTGCGGCATGATGCTGCAGATCTTTGAAATCCCTTTTGGCACATAGCCAGGGGTCTTCACTTCTGCCTCATTGCTTACTCTGAATGCTGATTGGGGTGAATTGAATCGGTAGGGCTGGATTTTGTTGGGCTAGCAAATAAGCTGAGTGGGGTCATGGTAGCGCATGCCAGAAATGAATAGCTTAAACAAAATAAACAAATGCATAAATAAATCCAGTAAATCGGGCTATTTCGTATTGTGAAAAGGTTTTGGTGTTCCGCATCAAGGAGGATAAGAGTACTTGCTGTGTCAGTGATATTTGTGGAAAGGAAAACCGAAATCTAGATTGCAACAATATTCTTTCCAGTGTGAAATATTCATCTTGCTTTCCAGTTCAGCTACCACCAAATGAGGACAGGTGCCAGGAATAATGGTATCCGGACTGAAGTGATGTTTTGCTACTCCACCTCTCCCGGCACAGAGGTAGTATTAGATTCTAGTACAGGCAGTATGGTAGGTAGTATGGTTCCCCCTTCTAAAGTTAGAATAGGTGGGAACCACTCTTGCCCTGCCCTACTAAAAGTCTTGAATCAGACATATTTCTCAACTAGGGACCTGGTATGTAAGCACACCAAAACCCAGCCGTGAAATAAAAACGTAGAAAATGCCCTTGATTTAAGCGATCTAGAATTGATTTTGCCTTAAATCCTGATAATGAGCATGCCACTTGCACATGCAGTTGCATATCAGAAGAGGCGACTTACAACTTTTTTTCCTAACAAAGCATCCGATTTTGTCTTTGTTCATTCAGGTCACACTTAGAAAGAGTTTGAAATCTATATTGGAAAAAAGGAGGATTTTGTTCTGCAGGAAAGTTATTTCCTCTTAGTAGTCATCAAGTACCCATGCAAATGTCACAATGGCCATTTTCTAAATGGCTATAGAAGTAGCACTGCTTTACTCACACAGAGCACAGTCTGAGTGGCAGATAGTTTGGTTCTTGACAATACCTCACTTTTATGTTTTCACCCCTGTCTGTCTTTTTTACCATGTTTATCTCCATTGAGCCTGCTACCAATTCTTTGCTCAGGACCATGGCACGAAGGGCCTCCAGTTTGGAATACTGTTACCACCACTCACAATCGCAGTAAATCCATCAGATCATAAATGGAGATTGGAGGTGAAATTTCCACATTCATAGTGAAAAACCTCCTGCAGTGCATGTACCCTTCCCAACCATGCTCTCAGAGGAATCATGTGTTGGAAAGTCTCTAATTCCCAGATAGACCTTTCTGGTTCAGTGTGGGCGGTTGGAGGGGTAGCTCAAAGTATGGTAGATGAGATTGTTCTGCCAGTGAGGCAACTAAGAAAGACCTGCTCTATGGTACAATTGGAAGGAGGAGCGATTAGCGAGGCTGTACTGGCCTATTGTGAAACTGGAATACTTTACAATTGGCAGGTGCTCCTCGGGGGTCAATAAGAAAAGTGAGGAGTAGTTGCATGTCTGCTGGAGTACAGCACAACTGATTTTGCCATATCCCTACTGGCCTCTTAATTGACTTTTCCTGTTGGGAAAGTTCCTGTTTCACTAATGACCATCTTTTTGCCAAGAATAGGAGCGAGAGACAGTAGTGCAGTGTATAGGGCAGCAAGAGAAGGGGTGTACCGGAGAGTGGTAAAGAGTGAGAGATATTGCAACAGATATATATCCTTGTATCATATTGCAAGTCAAGGAGGGGAGACATAAGTAGAGTTGGATTGGCCGGGATGTGGATCATTTTAGACAGAGGCCAGATAACTGATGCCATTTAAGCCTTTCAGCAAAGAGTCGGAGTTAACATGGCTCTGTTTTGTGAAATAGGAAGATCCACAAAGCCCTGCATCTTCTGTTGCTAGAAGGGATGCTAATCCGTAGTGAACTAGTCCATGTTTGTTTTTTGAGCAGTGGGAGCACCCATGAGTCTTTTGAGATTTTTGAGCACTTAGTTGGTCTTGAAGGAGGCATTAATGAGCTTCGAGATGAAAGGGGCGAAGTCTCTGGCTGGATCCTTTATAATTTGGGCCAGGCAATTGTTTCCGTTTGCAGTTTGAAGGTTTTGATAAGAGTATGACTTTTTCAGTCTCGGAGATAGAAATTTTATTCAAACTGAAAGGTAGTGTGGTATTGGCCAGGGTGACTGGTTGGGGTTGCTGCTCAGGTAGGGGCAAGGAGGCTTTCATGTTAGCTATTTTGAGTTGGAGGGAGGAAATTTTATTCAACAGGGCATTTTGTATGTCAGTACACCAACGCTTATCCTTAGGAATATTGTCAGCCTGCGGTATCAGTGATTCCATTTCCAGAAGGATAGAGAATAGTTCCTTGGTGTCCAATTTCCCCTTTGAAATTCTGTCGTTAAATATATTCTTTTTGATGCTGATTATTTAATTCTTGTAAAGTTTAGAGAGGTTCGTTAGCTTGGCTTTATTCTCGTCAGTGGGGGAGTGGCGCCAAGTTGATTGGAGCTTTCTTTTTTGGAGTCTTATTTCTTTAAGTTGGGGCGTCGACCAAGTATTAAGATGAGACTTCTGTCTTCCTTTACAAAGTTTGACAGGTGCAATGGTGTCCAGTGCCTTGGTCATAGCGCTGTTGAAGACCTCCACTACTAAAGTGGGGTCTGTATTGCTGGCTAGGTTGTTAATGGCTGGGAGGAGATGTGGGAGTAACTTTTCTGCTGTTATGTCCTTTTTATTTCTAGTGGGGAGTGGAGGTGCCATAACAATAGTTTTAGGGCAGAGGAGGTCTAGTGTGGCAGAGAAGGTAATTAGATGGTGGTCAGTCCAGGATTGTGGAGCAATGTTAGTAATGGTAATATTACAGTTCAGGTCAGCAACCCAGTCAAGGATCCTTCCTTTGGTATGGGTAGGGGTAACTGCTTTTTGTATCAGCCCATGATCCTTCAGTAGGGCTGCTACTGATTGGGCATGTTTATCATCAATGTCATTAAAGCCAAGATTGAAGTCACCCAGCAGCAGGATTTGTGCATGGGCTTTGGTGGTGTTGGCTAGGTGGCAGGTTAGGTCTTCCTCGAAGGTTCCTAGTGGACCTGGCGGTCTGTACACCAAGTGGATGGTAAGTGTACGGTTGTTAGATAGGGGAGGTTTAGCTGTGAGTATCTCACATGATTGGTAAGATGGAGAGGTATTGAGTCTAATAGATAAGTTAGTTTTGGAAAATCTGGCTAGGCTGCCACCGCTGGCTTTTGGTCTATCAGCTCTGAGTATCTGGTAGCTATCTGGTATGGCTACCATGAGGGCGGGTCCTGCTGCCTCGTAAAGCCACGTCTCTGTTATGGCAAGCAGGTCCAGGTTCTCATTAGTTAAGGTATCTGCTATATCAGTGGCGTGGGCCACCAATGATCTGGCATTGATGAGAGATCATGATGGAGACTGGGTACTTTTAATTTTGGTGGTGAGGGGCTGTTTAGTTGTGGGTATCTTACTTCTCGAAAGGGAGTCTTCAGCCTGGTGGAGACATGTGCAGAGGTCAGATTATTGGAGCTATTCAGCTGTGCACGTCTGGTTGGGGATTCTGAGTTTTGGGCGGCATGATGTATGGGTAGTCTTTTAGTACAGTTTATTTTGGGTTCATAGAGGTGGGGCAATCTTGATCCATGTCTCATATTTCTGTATTTAGGTGGGCATGTTGCCAACAAAGCAAAGGTCATTATGGAGAGGAGGCCGAGCAGAAGTAGGGTTGTCTGGAACCTCAGGATTTTACTCATGTTCATGGACTTGGCTAGGACAAGGTATCGTGAGGTAGACTGATTGGAAGGACGCAGGGAGGGCTGTTTCTAGTAGTTGCGCAATAGGCTACTACAGGGTAGGCTATTAACACTTTCAAGAACAGGCTAAAATGACTTGCACAAGGTTAGGCTAATATTGATTCACACAATAGAATAAAGTTGCTTTGCAGGCATGGGCTAAGATCACTTTGCAGGAATAGGCTAAAGTCGCCTTGCAGGAATAGGCTAAAGTCGCCTTGCAGGAATAGGCTAAAGTCGCCTTGCAGGAATAGGCTAAAGTCGCTTTGCAGGAATAGGCTAAAATTACTTTTAGTCGACTGAATAGGCTACTTTCAGCTTGTCATACGGATCAACGGTCTAGAATTATGGTAATGCGGCACATAAATAACCAGTAGTCAAAGGCGTTAAGATAACAATTTGTAATCCTATGAAGTAAATGGTTTATGATCGTGATATGGCAGACTCATTTGAGCAATGATCTGGGCGGAGTTAATTTCCAGAGTGCAAGATAGACATTGAACTACGGCACGGCAAGGGGCCCGAGCAGCGGGTACAACCGTGCCCTCGAAATGTTCTGTACATGCTACTGGTATTCATGACAGTTGGCAAACAGTTTGTGTGACAATAAGAGCCAGGGTACAGAGGGTCACCAGAAGGGATAGTAGATAATGTTACCGTTGGGTAGTGCCCTACTCGGTCACAACTCTAGTAAAGACTAGGGCTTTCCAGACGAGTCAACAAATGTTTAAGTTGTGTGGCTTTAGTTTACTGTAAGACTCCCAGAGCGGGGGGTTTGCGCCTTCCGTTCCGCTGCGGACAGCTGCAGACAGGGCCCTTAGTGAATAGTGGCGGGCTTCCACCTCCAGTTGCAAGGCAAGTTGTAAATAATGATATTGAGCCAATCAGCTGCTCAGATCTGACGAAGCGCCAGGCCAGAATGGATATCTGCCGGCAAGTCGGCCATTTTAGAATGGTCATAGATATCCTCAGGCATCAGTCAGAAGCTTCAATATTACAAGATTCTGCAGTTGGTAACAGAGGAGCGCAGGTGTCTAGACGGCGAATATTTAGTTAGGGAAAGTTGCAGATAGTGTGGTCCCTGGCCCCAGAAAGCCTTGTGGATGATGGAGGCATTTGAATCTAATCCGTGAAGCAACTGGGAGCCACTGAAAACTTTGCAGGGCAGGAGAGATGTGGTCTCTGGGCTTGAGGACAAGGATAAGTCTTGCTGCGCTATTCGCTGGAGAGGATGCAGAGTGGAAGAAGGAAGATTGAGGAGGCTATTGTAATAGTAAAGCCTAGAGAGAACCAGGGCTCGGGTAACATTGAGCTTCTGGGGAAGGTGAGAAAAGGTGGAATTCCTTTGAGAGGAGCTGAAAGTGGGACTTTTTTGGCCATGTCTTGAGTGTGAGGGGGGGGGGGAGAGGGAGGAGTCGAAGATAACGCCAAAGTTTCTGGCTTCAGAGGGGGGGGCAGGAGGTGAGCCCAGGGAGGAAGGCCAGAGTGAAGGGAAAATGTCGGGAGCAGAGGTCCCAATGGAAAAGATCTCCATTTTGCTGGCATTGAGGCAGAGATAATTGAAAGTGCACCAGGCATGAATGGCAGAAAGGCAATCAGGGATGATGGAAGGTGCAAGAGGGTCAGCAGGAAGTTTGAAGAGTTTGGTGTCATCTGCATAACACTGGAAGTTGGAGGAGATGAGGAGTGCCAGCTGAGAACGGAAGATATTAAAGAGCCAGGGCGAGAGGATAGAGCACTGGGGGACTCCACAAGAGGAGAAGAGGAAGTAGGAAAGGAAAAGGTGCCAAGGATGACTTGAGAGGAGCGGTCAGTGGGGAAGGAATACCAAGGGCGTTGTGGAGCTTTATTATGAGGATGAAGTGGTTGACTGTGTCAAATGCAGAGGGGAGGAGAGGTCAAGAAGGATGAGGACAGCTGGGGAGTTGGAATACAGGGATGTGAGCAGTTCTTCACGGGTATTCAGAAGAGCAGTTTCCGTGCCTCTGTATGCTTGAAATCTAGATTGATGGTTGTGGGGACCACCAACAAGTTCAGTGTAAGAGTTGAGACGGGACAGGGCCAAATTGTCCAGCATTTTCCCCAGGAAGGGGGTGATGGAGATAGGGCAGTAGTTGGCTTGACAGGTAGGGTCAGCTGGCGGTGTTTTAAGGAGGGTGCACACAAGGGCGTGCTTGAGGGAGGAGAGGAAAGAACCAGTAGCAGAGGAGTGCTTACGAGATGAGCAAGTTCACGGGCTTGAGAGCCAATGTTGTCCTTGATGGTTCTCGAAGAGCAAGAGGAAACCTCTTTCGAAGAGACCTTCATGGAGCGGACAACTCTGGTGACTTCATCAGGTGAGACAAGGGTGAAGGAGGAGAAGGAAGAGGGGTACGGGGAGAGGCAAAGTGAGGCAAGGGGGTGAGGCATGGTATGGGAGTGTGTGTAACAAGGCTGTCCAGGATGTTCTGGGTTTTGGTGGTCAAGTGAGTGGCGAGTGCACTGCAGAGGGCCTGAGAGGGAGTGGGGGAGGAGGATACTGCGGACGGGTAGGCTAGTTCCCTGCACATTTTGAAAAGTTCAGCCATGTTTTTCGATGCACCAGATAACCGTGTCTGAATGTGGGCCCTTTTATTGCCACGGATAGCAAGTCTATATTGCCTTTGGAGCAGGCGGCAGGCCAGTTTGTCAGAGGGTGCGCATGAGGTTTGCCAATTCTGTTCCACAGCTCTGCACCTTCTTTTTGTGGCTGCAAATTCAGAGTCGTACCAGGTGTTGCGCTTCAAGCGGATCCTCATGACGGGGGCAAGAATGTCAAGGGGGTGTTGGTGATGGACAGGTGGAAGTTGCTGAGTGCAGTGGTGGTGGAATCTGAATTGGAGGAGAGGGGGTTAAAGGTGGAAGTGAAGGCAGCAACTGACACTCGTTTCATCAGGCGGATGTTCGTGAACGAGTTTGGGTGGGCTTTTGGAGGTGAGATCACAGGGCCATAGGGACCCAGGTGGGAGGAGAGAAGGGAGTGGTCTGACCAAGAGAGAGGGTTGATCATTGTCCAGCAGAGTGGGTTGGACCAGGAGGGAGAATGGGGAAGAATAAGGAGGTGCAAAGGTCAATGAAAAGAGAGGTTGATGTGCCAGGAGAGTCCATTTGGATGTTAAAGTCCGCCAGGAGGAGCAGGTTGGAGGAGGTTGAAAGTAAGGAAGAACAGAATTCTGCCCATTCAGAGAGGAACAGGGAGGTAGCGCCTGGAGGCCGGTAAATGGTAGCAATGGTCAGGGTGGAGGAGGGAGAGATGACCAGCTTGCATACCAGGCTCTCAAAGGAATAGTAGAGCGGAGGGGTTAAGATGGAAGAGGGTGCCCACTCAGGGAAGATTAAGGCAACACCACCACCAGTACGGTGAGGCCATGGCTTGGAAATGATCTTAAAGTCATCAGGTAGGAGGGAATCAAAAGCGGTGACTGAGATGGTATTGAACCATGTCTCAGTAAGAGCAACAATGTCAAGATCAATGTCTTCAAGAAGCAGACAGATGTCAGCAGAGTGTGTGTTGGCTGAGCAGGCGTTCAGCGTCGCCAGGTGGAAGTGGTCATTGCCTTTTGAAGGTTTTCTGAGGTAGAGTACCTCAGAGGCAGAGGGATAGAAGAGGAAGAAGGGGGAGAAGCAGGAGAAGGAAGAAAGTTATTGAGGGATGGTAGGATCTGGTCAAAGAGAAGGTTGGCCTGAGGACCCTGAACCAGAATAGTGCCAGTGTGATGGACATAAATAATGCCACATGAGAAGAATCCTGCCAAGAGGACTTCCCACTTGGTGCCACCATTATTGTGAGAAGATGAGAAAGGGGTGAGAGTAGAGATGAGGAGTCCATAGGTCTGGAGAGGGGACAGAGAAGAGGATATCGGTGAAGATCTCTCTGGAGATGCACTGACCTAGGAAGGTCAGGATTTGCACCCAGGATGTATTTTCTTGTGCTTTTTCCATCCAGATTTCGTGAGAGAGAGAGGGAGGATAGGTGATAGTGAAGCAATTGGAAAAGATTGGAGGGATGGTTAGAGCCATCTCTGTGGCAGAGGATAGATGTGAGGAGGAAGATGGGGGGCTGCACTGCGCAGTCCTGGGCACTTACTCACAGGTGGTAGGGAGGGCACAATTACAATGCATACCAAAGGGTGAGGTGCAAAAGGAATACAATGCAGTACACAACAGGAATGCAAGATGTCAGGCCAAAGTACAGTGAGGTGCACAAAAAATGGATGCGAGATGAAAAGCACACCCACCTAGATTTGATTTTAAAATGGATTACAAGCAGTGCACAAAAAAGGATGTAAGATAGAAGGCACAATCAGAATGTACTACACATAGGGATGCAAGAGGAAAAGGAGAAACTTAACTTGATTGAATTTACCAACGGTAGAACAGACTGCAGTGTTGAAAAAAGGTGGTCAAAGGAGAATGGCAGAATAGTATTGGCAAAGTTCAAGGTGATAGCTGTAGGATGCAATAGTACAATTCAGCCATCACTCACATTTGCGCAGGAAGGGGTTCCTGGGTGCTGTGGTCCAATTTTATTCAGCAGCAAGACGTGCACAGGAGTCTGCAGCATTGTTTGTGGAGGGGCAATAAGGTGCAGGCCCATCCAAACTCAGACAGGTACAGACGGGGCCAGATGTGTGCCTTTGTGTAGGACCTGGCTTCCGCCTGCTGGTGTCCCTGTTTGACCCAAATGCTACTGTTGGTATCTTACGGTTTCATACCATGCCTTCCTTACACTTCCTAGGGAATTGCCCAGGTGGTCTCCTCTTGCAGGCCGGTAACCACTTGTTACTAGGCTGAGTCCAGGATTTGAGACTTTGGGTTGGCCTGGTCTGCTCTGCTAGGGTTCTCTTCTTGTAGGCTGGCAATGTCGTCCTGCTGGATTAGGCCCAAGGATAGTGTTTATGGGTTAACTTGGTGGATTGAGGGGCCCTACTCACTTTCCATTCCCTTCATTCGGTGATGTATGGTCTCTCTTGGGCCCTACTATATCCCAACCATGCTGCCAGGCATAACAGCACTGTCCTGAAACACTTCCTAACTCTGTGCTCTCCCCTGGTCCAATGTTGTCCTCAAGAAACACCCCATTCTTCCTTCTCTCTTCTGATGGCATTCCTTTCCCATTTCCGGCCAAGAATACTTTCCTTTTTATCTCTCCTTACTATAATTCTCCCCTGCCTCAAGTCTGACTCTTTATTCCGATAGTATTGTCCTTCCTCCTGCCATCAATTCGATGGTAGCCATTGTCCTGCTGCAGTTCTTATCCCTGCTTATAATTTCCACTTCTCACCTTCACCTCAACACCACTTTTCAATATCAGACATGATCTCCCTCCTTCCTCTCTAAACTGATATGTTTACTGTTTAACCACCACAATATGCTCCATCTTCCAGATAATCTTCCTCTTCTGCACATTATTCCTTTGCTCCTCGCTCTTTCCTGGTAGTACCCCTTGCTTTCCTCTTGAGGGTGATGGCTATCAGTTTCTGCTCCCAACCCATTCCTTTTTCTTTCTCCAACTAGTCAGGTCGCCTCGCCTACTCATACTGTTTCAAATCCGTTCCAGTACCAGAAGCTCTTCCTATAAATCAATCTCCTCTCCTCTCCTCTCCTCACTTCTCCATCCTCACCAGGCACCACTCTTTCTTCCTTTCTGGTCTCTGCCGTCATGCTCGCCTTACTGGGGGTCTTCTGGGCAGGGGTCTTTCTTGATCGGGTGCTCTTCTACTTACAGCTCTCCCAGTGGCTGGCACTGACTGACTGGTGTTGCTGAATTTTAAAGCTTGTTCTGTATTCGGACTTCAGGATTTCGTTTTATTTTTATGCTCTGCAGCCATTATTGTCGCCTCTACAGTATTCGGGAAATGGTTGTGAACGCCTCATGATATTCATATTTCACATATGTTTTAATCTAAATTCTAATAGATGAAAAATATAACCTGAATAAATCATTACAAACTGTTCAATGTACATGTATGAACAAGTATCTAAACCTTTAGGTTCAGTACCTGGTGGCACACGTTGTGTTGCCTGTAGCTGCTCAGCAGTCCCACATCAGTTTTGGGGAGTTTTGCACTAATCCCCCTACAGATCAGCTTCGGATATGTGGCATTTGACACTCCTTCGAAAGCACACTTAATGTTATACCGCAACATTTCTTTGGGATTTTGGTATAGGCGTTAACTAGGCCTTCCTAAAATGCTGAATTTATTCTTTTTCAGGCATTCTTTTGTGGATCTACTTTTATGTTTAGAGGTATTGTTTTGCTGCATGACCCACCTTCAGTGGTGGATGGGCCGACTTTCTCCACCAACAGTCATTGTCCCATGGCGGCAAAGTTATAACTGTGAAAACAAATGTCTTTGAAACTAAAGTGGTGCATCAGTCGCATCAATCATTGCCACACCATGTGCTTGGTAAAATAAACTCGTCTGCTGGCCCGTGACAATGGATCAGCTATTTAGAATGTTTATGCTTTAGTGGACCACTACCATGCATTAAACTGAATGGACTACTTGCATTGCATTAGCAATTTCCCTGCACATGTACAAATGCTTGACTACATATTTGAAAATGAACTTTAGTTCCTCAAAAGGTGCAATTTATCATTTAAAGGCTACTCATTTTTTTAATTTTTTATTGCGAGTGTACACCTCTGTAGATCCAAGCACAAATCTACCCAGTAATCTCTCATTGCACAAAACAGCTTTCCTTAATTGAAACATGGGACCCCCTGTACAGATCACCACCATTTTGTACTGCATTACGTCCATTTCTGATGCAGCTTTGTATCCGCCAACAAATCGGCCTTCTTTTTCCAAGGGTTCACTACCATTCCACCAGGGTCATACAAAAAGATCCAATCCTCTGTCTCCTGTTTTTGTGCTCGTGCGTGCATCCGATAGTTCCCAAATAAAACACATCAATTTGTTTCCTGTTTTGTAATTTCACTCTTAAATGAGTGAATTTAGCTTTTTGTATTTCAGGAGGTTTTTTTTCTTAAGTCTTTTTTTTTCATGCAGCGTATTTTTTATCTGAAAATTGCAGGCTTTTTTCTGAATACCCTCTTTGTTGTCTGTCTGGAGAACATTGTTCCAGAAGTTGTGTGCATCATCTATGTGCCCTTTGGTACGCTTCAGAAGGGCAGTGACATGTTTTGCTTTTTAGAGAGCGTAGGTGCCTACTGGCTGTCCTTCAATGACACCATTCTTTTTTCTGATAGTTGAGTCATGAACGCTCTCATTTGCCAAGTTGAGAGTAGTCTGGTGGTCCTTGGATGTCCCTTCTCGACTTTCAAGAGGATTTGCTGTTTTGTTCCTGTAGAGGTTTTATTAGAACAACTTCTTCTGGGTAGACAGACTGTGTTCTTGAACTTCGTTTTGTAGGCTGTCTGACAGTGGATTGGCAGACCCACCGGCCGCCCCTAAATCCTTAGATTTAGTTTTGTAACACTTTCTACGATAATGAGCTTGAGTAACTGCTTTCCTGAGAACCTCAGAATTTTCTATTGATTTTGCTTTGCTGTATTTTCCACATGTCTGTATTGTTAAGGTCAACCACACATGGTTTCTGATTTTTAAGAGCCGATGTCTCCAAAGCTTATCCATGATGTCATAACCAATTGTGTTTGTCTATTTAAACTGATAAAACCAAGGTTGTGCTTACCTTTGCACATACCACTCTGACCGGAATCCAGACTGATGCTTAGCTAGCCTCCTCTTTTTATCGCTTTGCTTGGGTCTTTAGGTTTTCGCAATAGCAGTCTTTGGTCCCAGCTTCACAAATCTGTTAACTCTGTTAGCACTTCAGCCTTGGCTCCAGTCGGTTTTCACTGCACATGTCGGCACACCTTCTAGATTATGTCCTTTTGGCTTGGCCAATGCTGGATTTTCAATCTGGACCTTACCAGCCACTGCCAACACCTTCCTTTGTCTTCCTCCTTCCTCTGCCTCTGATGGCCTACTCCTTCCTTTCTTGCTGTCTTCCAACCGCCTCTTTCCTTTCCCTTCACGTTCCTCCTGCTGCCACTCTCTGCATCTATTCCAAGGTCCTCCAACACCTTCCTCTCCCTTCACCTTCCTCCACCCTTCCCTCCCTCCCTCCCCTCTAACCTCAACACTGCCAGCCCATCTCCATTGTCCCTCATCCTCTGCTGCTTCCAGCTCCCTTTTATACTTCAGCTTTAGCTGTAATTGGGGATAAAGAGGTTTTCAGTGGGAACACCTGGGTAAGAGTGTTGGTCTTGGCACAGTATTGCTTAATTGTCCTAAGCCCCTCCTCCAACTCGTGTGATTTTTATTCTTTTATTTTGGGATTTTTAGGGGTGGGGGAACGGGGGTGTGCACAGCTGGCCAAATCCATATAAACTGTGGCCGCCACCTATGAATCGGACACCTCTGCCATGGTGGTCGCCTGGGCCCCTCCAACCAGTGTGTGCTTATTCTGCCCGAACCTGTAGGTGATCCCTGTCCTCACTATCTAATGTTTGACTGTGAGCATGAGGTGAGCTTGTGTTTGCGATCACTATCTAGTCATGGACCATCCGCACATGCATGTCTTTCTACTCATTGTGTACTCTGCACTTGCTATTGGTACTTCTAAGCCTTTCGCTATCCAAATCGCTTACATACATATGCTCCAAGGGCATGAAAGTGATATGACTATAGAAATTCGGGAATGGGCAGACGGACCCTACGGGGTTGCTTCTTTTGTGGGGGTTGCTTGCCCAAGCTCCCCAGAGCCCTTTCTCCAGCATGGGGTCTGGCATGGATTCACATGCTCATGAATATTCCCCGTTGTCAGGCTGGGAATCCTCGGTAAAGAAAAAACCAGTATCAGTTTCGTTTCTGATCTGTCTTTCGTAGTAATAACCAATCACTGGTCTCTGCGTCATACTGACCACAGCCAATGACTGCCCTCTACCTAAGCACCGCCTCTGGCAGCCATCTTCAGATTTTTACCGCACGTTCATGTGTTGGGATCCTCGTGCTATTGCTCTCGAGCGTTAGTGCTATTTTTTCACGTTTTTTCTCAAAAACTTCGTTTTTTCGGTCAAAAGAGCCTCAAGCTCCACCGACTCTCCATCCGATCAACGGGGACCCGTGTCGGATTCGTCTGCGCCCCTCAAGGGTGAAGATCTCGTCGAGCCACGCTTTTGGAGGACTCCAGAAGTTTCTCAGGCCCGGTCATGGCCCAGGAGAAGGGAAGCTCGACGCCCGGAAAGCTGTTCAGGGTCTGCCCTGGATGCCAGCTGCAGAACGTCTTCAAGGAGGACGAACACTCTTTTTGCCTTTACTGCCTACATGAGGACAAGACGCACGTGGAGAAGGACTGTGCGTTTTGCGGCAACATCTCGGAGCGGACCATGAAGGACCGCCATCAACGTCTCGCCAACTGGCTGGAAGGGAAGAGCCCGTCCGGCGAGAAGAAGAGGAAGAAATCCGAGCGGTCTTCTAAGACCTTTGAGGACGCCCCGGCGACGGGGGTCCAACATAAGGCCAAGCACCGCGAGTCCGCTGGCACCGGGAGCGCCGAACAGTCGGGCTCTACGGGCGCCAGGCTGGGCGCACCCTCCCCGGCACCATCAACCACGAGCCAACGCTCTGGGTCGGGTAAGAGGAAGGCCGAGCACACGGCGAGGCTCCTGGAGAGGCCCCGGTCGAGCTCGAAGGCGGAGGGGGAGCGAGGCACTGTCCCCCCCCTCAAGGATAAGGCGGTGAGCGCACCTAAGGTGGTGAAGGCCTTAATCCATCCGGCCAAGCCCTCTATCGAGACTGTCGCGGCGGCCCTGGCTCAGCCTGTGGAGGCTACGCCAGTGGTGGCGACCTCGGGGCTCAGTCTCCCTGCCACCTCGGAGGGAGTCCTCTTTTGTGCCCATCGATAGGACCCCCGTGAAATCCCCCGTGGGGAAGAAAAAGGCGGGGCAGGGCGTCGTCGTAGATTCGGCCTCAACCTCGGAGGAGGAGCTGGTCGAGGTCTTAAGCCACGGCCTCGGCGTGGAAGAAGACCGGCCCGTCGGGATGGATCCCGACGCAGGTGACGACGACATCGTCGAGGGTACCGACGGGGCCCCTGATCGCCCGTCGGATTCCCCTCTGCCAGCGCCGCGAGACAGCTCGGCGGCCATTTTGTTGGCTATACAGTCCTTATGCTCAGAGATAAGGACGAGACTACCGTTGCCGACGGAACCTCTCCCGTCGGGGGACCCAGAACCGGGACCTTCTGGGGTTCCCCCTACCAAGAAAAGAAGGATCCACCCTCCTCCTCCTTTTCAGCCGTCGCGCCCCTTCCAGCCCTCCTCCCCGTCCACCCGAGGGGATGATACGGGGACTGACACGGCAGCGACGGGTACGGACGACGAGGTATACGACGAGGATGTACCGTCGTCGCCTCCCACCAGGGCTTCTCCACCCGACGAGATTGGATCGTTCCACTCCATGATCGCCAGGGCATCCGAGCTTTTCCAACTCTGCCCTGAGGAGAAGAAGGAAGGTTTCCTTTATCAGCGGCGCGAGGCCAAGAGGAAGACGGTCCTCGCAGTGCCTCTATTGGACGACATTTGGGATGAGGGCCTCGCCCTCTTCAAGAACCCTTCCACGACGCCAGCTAGAAGAGACCAGTATGAGAAAAAGTACCGGGTCCCGGACACGGCCCCCCTGTGCCTCCGGGCGCAGCCTACCCCGGACTCTGTCGTCTCCGCGGCGGCCAGGAAAAAAGCGGGGGGGGGTGCGGCCTCCACATCGACTTCCCCACCGGACGGCGAGGGAAAGAAATTGGACGCTATGGGACGCAGAGTCATCTCGTCTGCAGCGACGACGATTAAAGCTGCCAACGCCTTGGCTATCGTGGCCCGATACGACAGGGAGCTCTGGTACAAACTGGCTCCCCTGCTGGACTTCTTGCCGGACGACAAGAGGGCAGAGGCCCTGGAGATCCTGCAGGAAGGTGAGGTGGCTTCGGACCACGCCATTACCATTGCGACGGACATCGCCGACACTGGGTTCCGCCAGTTGGGAAACGGCGTTTGCCTTAGGCGGCGTGGATGGCTCAAGGCTACGGACTTCCGTCAAGACGCTCAGTCCAGAGTCCTGGACATGCCCTTCGATGGGAACAACCTGTTTGGGAAAACAGTGGACGATTCCCTTCAGGCCATTAAAGCGGACACCGAGACGGCCCGGGCCCTTGGAGTTCTGCAACGACGACGGACGCCCTTTCGGAGCAGCGGAGGCAAGGGCGCCTCCAAAGGTTCCGGCGGCGGTTTCTCCTCCTACCGTCAAGCGGCCCGCTCGTCGTCTCAGGAGGCCTACAGAGGACGAGGCAAGTCTGGCGGACCCCGCCGTCGTCGCCAAGGACAAGGCGGCAAAGCCTCGTCGAAGCAGGATTGAACCGGCCGTGGGGTCGGGCCCCCACCGAAGCACCCCAGTGGGAGGCCGGCTGGCGAGCTTCATCAGCGTGTGGGAGTCCATCTCCACCGACAGTTGGGTGCTGGACGCCTTGGCCCGGGGCCACGCGCTCGAGTTTCAAAGAAAGTGTCCGCGCGTCCCCCCCGTGGCCAGGAAAGAACTTCACGTCCCTCAACTTCTCCTGGAGGTAAAGGCGATGCTCAGGAAGGGCGCCATCGAACTCGTCCCAAAGAGGATTCGGGGCTCCGGAGTTTACTCGAGATACTTCCTCGTGAAGAAGAAGACGGGGGGATGGCGCCCCATCCTGGACCTGCGACGTCTGAACAAGTTCATCAAGGCGCAAAAGGAAGGAGACTTCCTGTCGTCATTGGATTTGGAGGATGCCTACTTCCATATTCCCATCCTAAAGGGGCACCGAAAATTCCTCAGGTTTGTGGTCCAAGGGCCCTACCTGGACGACTGGCTCATCCGAGCCAGGACAAGGGAGCTCGCCGTGGTTCACACGGCAAGGACCGTCCAACTTCTCACGGACCTGGGATTCTCCGTGAACTACGCCAAATCCCACCTGGTACCCGCGCAAGACGCTCTGTTTCTGGGAGCGAGGCTCAACACAGTGTCCCTTCTGGCCTCCCCTTCGGAGGAGAGGACCAGGACCATCCTGGGCAAGGTGCAGCGGATGTTGGTGGCCGACGCGGCCAAGGTGAGGTCCATCAAGTCCCTCCTCGGAATGATGTCTTCCTGCATCTACCTCATTCCCATGTGCAGGCTCCGGATGCGCCCGTTGCAGGAGTTCCTGGACGCGCGCTGGATCCAAACGACGGGCAGCTTCGAGGAAAGGATCACACTCAACGAGAGTTTCCGACGAGCGATCCGGTGGTGGGGCACCCGCGCCCATCTGACGGCGGGCACGGACTTCCAGACCCCAGCCCACCAGGAGACGGTGACCACGGATGCCTCCCTGGAAGGGTGGGGAGCGCACACCGAAAATCTGCACGCAAGAGGCCTTTGGCTCCCGACGGAGAAATCCCTACATATCAACGTCCTGGAGCTCCGTGCAGTGTTTTGGGCCCTCAGGTCCTTCCTTCCGTCCCTCAAGGGCAAGGTGGTGAGGATCTTCACCGACAACACCACCACCATGTTTTACATCAGGAAACAGGGCGGAACCAGGTCCCCAGCACTGTCCAAGGAGGCGCAGGACCTGTGGCATTGGGCAGTCGCCCAAGGGATGTTTCTGGTGCCGTTTCATCTGGCAGGGATAAAAAACACCATCGCCGACTCACTCAGCAGGGAGCTGCGCTCATGCCACGAGTGGGAACTACGGCAGGATCTAGTGGATCGCCTCTTCCGACGGTGGGGCACACCCCAGATCGACCTGTTCGCGACGGCGACGAACTCCAACTGCCGGAGGTTCGCCAGCAGGTTTCCCCAGGCGAGGAGCATGGGCGATGCTTTCTCGGTCCCCTGGGAGGGCCTGTTCCTCTACACGTTCCCTCCTTTGCCACTGCTAATCCGGCTCGTCAACCAGCTCAAGAGGTCACGGTGCAGGATGATCCTCGTCGCACCTGCGTGGCCGAGGCAGATATGGTTCCCGGACCTTCTGGACTTGTCAGCGTCCCCGCCAATCAAGCTGCCGGTGGACGCGGATCTGCTCTCCAGGGAAGGAGGCGCCATCCTCCACCACGACCCGAAATCGCTGAACTTGCAGGCCTGGCTCCTGCAGCGCTAGAGTTTGGAGGATACGACATACCGGCCGACTGCAGAGAGGTTCTTGCAAAGGCCAGGGCGTCCTTGACTCTTAAATGCTACGGACACAAATGGAAGAGGTTCTCTGTCTGGTGCCACGCACAGAAGATTAACCCTCTACGGATTACGGCTCCCCAAGTACTGCCGTACCTGCTGACGCTGGCCAAAGCTGGACTGGCACACGCGTCCATCAAGATTCATCTTGCTGCGATCTCCCGATACACCAGAACCACGGGGCGGACGTGCTTGTGGTCTCATCGTCTGGTGAAAGAGTTCATGAAGGGACTGTTCAGATCGTTCCCGCCGGTGAAGGCTCCGGCCCCGGCGTGGGAGCTCAACGTGGTGCTGACCAAGCTCATGGGACCTCCGTTCGAGCCTCTGCACTCGGCTCCGTTGAAGTTTCTGTCGTGCAAAACAGCGTTTCTTGTGGCCATCACCTCCGCACGACGGGTGGGAGAGATCCAGGCCCTTTCCTGCAAGGCCCCGTACTTGACTTTTCACGACATGAGGGTAGTGCTCAGGACGCACCCCTCCTTCATGCCCAAGGTACCGTCGGACTTCCACCTCAACGAACCCTTGGTGTTGCCTGTATTCTTCCCGTCGCCTTCGTCGCCGGCTGAGAGGACTTTGCACTCGCTGGATGTGGCTAGAGCGCTGAAGTTCTACGTGGACCGCACAAAGTGTTTTCGGAAGACGTCACAACTCTTTGTGAACTTTGGACCTGTCAATCAGGGGAAGGCTCTCTCGAAGGCTTCCATTTCCAGATGGCTCTCCGGCTGTATCATGTACTGTCATCGGTTGGCAAACCGACCGCTGCCTGGCCGTCCGAGAGCCCATTCCACCAGAGCGATCGCAGCTACCACGGCGTTCCTTTCTGGTGTGCCCCTGCTGGACATATGCAGGGCTGCTACGTGGAGGTCGACGCACACCTTCACGAAGTTCTACTGCGTCGATCGGGATTCCAGGGAGGAGTCCAGGGTCGGCCAAGCAGTGCTGTGCAACCTGTTCGCCTGAGGTGAGCCTGGTGAGGAGGTAAGATGCTTAATGTTGAGTTTGATGCAATGCTTAATGTTGAGCCTTTGCCACCTCCCGTGGTTGTGCATGTGTGTACTGCTATGTATTCTTTATTCATGAGCATGTGAATCCATGCCAGACCCCATGCTGGAGAAGGAACAAGTTACTTACCTGTAACTGTTGTTCTCCAGCATGGATTCACATGCGAACCCTCCCGCCTACCCCTCTGTGGCTCTTCACTTGGTCATACTGCCACTTCACGTGCTTCCAAATCTGAAGATGGCTGCCAGAGGCGGTGCTTAGGTAGAGGGCAGTCATTGGCTGTGGTCAGTATGACGCAGAGACCAGTGATTGGTTATTACTACGAAAGACAGATCAGAAACGAAACTGATACTGGTTTTTTCTTTACCGAGGATTCCCAGCCTGACGACGGGGAATATTCATGAGCATGTGAATCCATGCCAGACCCATGCTGGAGAACAACAGTTACAGGTAAGTAACTTGTTCCTCAGCCCCACTTTCCAGGTTCTATAAGGACTTTGTCACACACATTAACTTAAGCGGTGGGCCCTTAATACGGCCCGCTATACTCTTCATCATTGCTTGAGAATAGAATGGTTTTAAATTAAAGAAGGCTATCATGCTAAGCCTATTCAATTTCTGTAATTATATCTGGAGTTCACAAACCTTTTCTTTCTCAACACTGCACATGTGCTGTTCTCACCTGGCTATTACTGCTTTGTGATGTGTGAAGCACTCAACATGTGTGCATGGTGGACTTCAGTCTACATACAGATATTTGGCCCCTGAGGGTTGTAGACACACAGACTCAGCATCTGCGCCACCCACACCAGGGTAGTCCTCGAATGTCTTAGTATTCCCAGAGGCTGCCTGCCCTTTATAATTACCCAGCGCACATCTAATAGTAAAAGCGAAGGTGACTTGTTCTATATGTACTAATGATTAGGTTCCCAACCGTGCCCGCTGGGGTTCAGAAAGGAAGGCAAGTCATCTGCAAAATGTTTGACCTAACAGCAACTGTTTCCCTTTCATGATGGATAACGCTAGTTTTTTGCTATATGATATGTAGTGCTTATTATCAGATATTTTACAGTTTGCTAGTTGTAAAAACCAATTATTAATCAAACAAGTCCACATAACAAACCACTAAAGCATAAATGGCTTGATCATCATTTCTATGATTTTATCTGGTCCTATGGGTTGCACACAGACTTAAGTATTCGCTGTTAATCTCCTAAGCAATTTCAGTGGTTATCATGCTTGTTGCGCTCTTCAGTGCCCTGAAGATGTCTCATGTAACGCTATGAATGGTAACCAAAAAAGGGTGCCATCTGTCACATGCTCTGTTCAGATCTGTGCCACTTGTATCCTGTTTTCACCAAGTGCATTGTATGTTGGGCATCCAAGCAGGCTTTTTATATAGGCCACCTTCTTATCCAGAGACTGGCTGTAAGGATCAATCACATGGGGCATTTGTCTAGCATAGTGGGAAGAAGACTTTCAGTGCCAAGATACTTCTGTTTTTGGGTGGCGCTTGGAGAGCTACCCCCCATTTTAGTAAGAATGTGTATATTATTTGATCAATGTGCACACGCTTTGTAAAGCCGTTTGGAAGCACTAGAGCAGGAGCCCTCTGCACAGAAATGAAGACTTGCTCGTGCTTGGACACCTCTGTGAAGAAAACCAGCCAAGGTGGGTAAAAGGTGGTTTGTGAATTCGTGCATCTTCAATCCTTGCCAATTATTCTTGAATTATTTAGGATTATCAAACATGTAACACAAGAGTAATCGAGCAAGACATTTTCCCTAATAAAAATAATAAATCTAAATGTCAAGGAGTGTACATCCTATACAATTCTGATAAATAACAATGGGGAAGAAGAAATCAAAAGAAAAGGGGGAAGTGTGGGCAGAAGAGGACAAATAGGAGGAGTGGCCATATAAACTGCAAGACAAGTGTCATCTGAAGCTAATGAGCAATAAGGTCCCCTACAAGGAAAGCCCTTACAACCCTTGTCACAGACACCAAAATAAAGTCTAACGTGACATGGTATGGAACAAAATCTTGATGACCTTTTTGATATGAAAGTGCCAGGCCTTTTAATTTGCCCACTATTCCCTTACCTTTTGCTACCAACAACGTTTATCAATCAGCGCTGTCAAGGCTCGACTAGGCCACTCTTGGCTCAGGCTTCACAGTCACAGAATTAACATTCTGGAATTTGAATATTGCAGTGATGGCGCTGTGTATAGTGTGGCCGACGCAAAGCCTTCCCGTTTTCACAGGTTTCTGCTCTGCCACTGGAGGAAGCAGGGGATTCACAGTGCTGCAGTTACTCGTGCAATCATTTTTGGCACAGCCTTCAAAGGGGGCGCAGGGGAGGGCAAGATGGCGTTGAATTAGGAAGCTGCCTTCCCAGTGAATTTGGGAGCTTGCTCTGCCTTGGCAATTTGGAACTCTAGGTCTTGTGCTTTGCTGATCTGTACTTACTCTCCCATTACATTGCTGATTTGCACCCCCACGGCTGCTAATGGCGCTCTTCAGTAAGCACCAACCAATGATAAAAGCTGCGACTTCCCTGGTGGGAAATGTTCGCAATAACTTACGGGCTCGTGGGGTCGGATGCTGCTAAGTGACTGTAATTAACAACACCGCTCCATCTGTTCGCACCAGTGTTCTGGTATTAGTCTTCTTGGGCATCGTTACCAGCTAAAGCATGTTATAACAAATAATTAGACTCATGCTGCTACAGCATTTGTCTGTGAAAAGTGTTGCAGTTGGCATCCTTTAGCCTGGCTGATCACGCTCTGTTCTTTCCTTACCCTTTTTCTTGTCTACAGCCCATTGCACTTTTTATCTGCATGACTTTCCGTGGTTATTTGCTGGTTCATTGCAGTCAGCAGTGAATGGCCAATCCTCGTCTGGGAGAGAATAAGTTGGGGTGTATGGTCGCCCTCTTATGTTTCTCTTACAAACTGGTTTGCAGCAGGTGGTCTGTATTTCCTCTTCTTTTGCATATTTATTTTTATCAGATGCTACGTGGCGAACGGGTGCCTTTTTTTAAAAAAAAAATGGGTGCCCTTATGAATGATCTTCACATTTTCTTTTTTAATGTTTAATAAACACATACTTCATAAAAGGTTATTTGGTTCCTCCCTGCTATTTGAAATGGAAGAGGTAAATTGATGCGCACCCAAATGGAAGTGTGTTCTGCATTGTTTTGGTTGACCTCTGCCGTAACTACTACTATACCAAATTGATTGCTTTCGTCGCATACAGCTGATAATGTTTTTCTTTCCTCCATAAGTCCTAAAACCTGGAATCTCCAGTCTCCTTGATTGATGGCAGCAGGCCCCATACCCTAACATTGGTGGCACAATTATTATGAATCACCTGCCCCACATGAGCATCGGCTCTGTTGCCTTAGTTAAGTTTTCTCTATAAAGATTGATATGTTCTGCTGTAAAGGAAATTTTAGCTTGTTGTTTTTCTTGCCATTGTTCAGACCTGTCTTGATGTGGGCTCTGACACTCATTGTCCTTCTGGATAAAGAGCCTTGGATTCAACACTAACACAAATGAGGGCATCTTGGACCTGGTCTTAAAACCTTAATCACTGATGGTACTTTTACAGTTTTTATCTCAAGAGCACACACCCAGTTGGCGCCTTGATTGAGAATAGACCTGACTAAACCCTACAGGTTCAGGCAGACGGTGTTTGCCTCCAGGCAAATTCTCATTTGGTCCCAGGTTCCTTTGACTATCTCACACTGGAACACAGGTGTTGCTGCTGAATGACCAAGGTTAGTCCCTGGCAGTGCCCTTTAAACAAAGCCCACATACTTCTGACCATGGTTGGACACTTCACAGTTCTTGCTCCCATTATTTACCCTGCTGCTCCCACTGCACAAAAGGGTTCTTGAGAGTAGGACATGCCTGCATTGCTTGTGGCATACAATTGGACTGTGCATAGGTACCATCAGTTACTTTTTGTCTGGAAACATTTCAAATCGTTGTTCCTCGATGGGATTGCCACAATACCCACAGTGTCAATCTGGTTGAAGTGCATTTGCTATAAACCTTTAAGGCTCTTTTAACATTGATTGTTGTCTCTGACCCGCATGATTGCTTCATCAGGCAGAATCTGGGGAGGAGTAGCTGCTCTCACAACATTCTGCGGTTGATAGCCTATGAAGATTTTGTCATTCCATTTGACCTCAACCATTGCTATTGGATTTAACCTACCTAAAGCTTTCATGGGTTTAAGCTTCGTAATGTACCCATAGATGGTCAAAATCTTTCTTTTTCGGGGGATCTTTCACTCAATGTCTTACACAAGCTTTTCTCATTTTAGTTCCATAAAGTTAATTTAAAACCTTTGATTTGACTAATACTTAACTTTCAGTCATGGTGAAGTTTTTTTTTATCAGTTTGGTAGGTATGTTCCAGGAGGAGGCAATCATGTCCAAGCTAGTTATCAGAACGCAACCAGCTCATGCTATATATCGGGCTGCACACAAGAGAAATGTAGCTCTGTCTTCTGCTAATAAGCACCACAATTGACTCGAGACATCTGTGCATATTAAACGAACAGCTGACCTAAGGTGTACTGGTTTTGTTACGAAAATAACTCGATGTCTTGCCAATCAAGATTCTCCAGCATTGTATCCCCCATAGATTCACAAGCTTTAAATACTTTACTCTTATCCTGCTTGGAATAAATGGGTGCAATACACAGTTTTAACCTGCAACATTATGTAACCTATCCACCTCATTAAGACATGTGTTGCTGTCTTCAATGAGGAATCATTTTTGAGTTCTTACTTTCAATGCCATTTTTAGATTAGTTACTGAACGTGTGCATGATGGTCCATGTGATACCCTGAGTTTTCAAATTGTATACACCAAACGGGTCTCATCTTTATTTAGGGCAGGTCTGTGTTACTGCTTCTCAAGAACACCAAGTTTAAAGTCTCCTTGCTACTAATAAAATTGCTACTTTGGCAGATAAATGGAGATCACCACAAGATGGCCCAACAGGCTGTAATTCCTGTCAGAGAAACCAAGCTCACACATCCATTTCAGGTGATGTGACTGTTTTATTGGGGTTTTACAAGACAAACCTAGCACCCTACTTGGACCCGGAAATTGATCGCTATACAGTGAAATTAAGGAATAGAAAATAACGAATAACTAACTTTTTCAACAAAACATAAATAACGAAAAAATTCAGAAAACTTAAGGTAAGTATATATGGGGCGTGGGGTAAGGGTTTAAAACGGGTAGTAGGGTGGGGTAAGAACTATAGGGAAACCAGGGGATTAGGGGCTATGCCCTTTGGATACGGTACGGAAATGGGCATGTAACCAGTCCTTACTTCCCAGGGTAAGGCCAGGGGGTCAGCGTGCCTAGGATGGCTGGGATTTACTGGAGCTGCAGCCCAAAGGTAGAGCAAGTGGAATTTTCTGTCAAGATATTTTGAAGTTGGCGAATGGCTCAAAGATGGTCTGTTTCAGCCTGGAAGACTTTGAACCAGGTAGTTTAGCTGTCTTTCTTCAGCTTGACAAACTTAGTAGCTCAGAAATTATAAGGCAGTCAGGTGCATGGAGTGGCATTGCTGCTAGATCGTGTTTCAATGGGACAGAACAGATTTTAGCAGCTGCCAGAGGCAATGCCTCTGGATGTTTGGGGATGGGGCTCTCCTACAGAGATCCACATAGAGCTGGAGATCTTTCATTTTAAGTGTGCCTGGAGGTACTTTGGTTTGCTTCAGCCTGTCTTCACCTGGATGCCTAGGGGTTCTGGTCTCAGCTCACGGGTGCGCTTGCAGCAAATGTCCCATTCATGCCCCAGGGATGTTATCGTTAAAGGTGTCTCTACCTCCTTAAGGGCCTTCACACTATGAAAGGGGATGTTGAACTGTCAACCGCTCCAATAAGTGACCAAAAGCAGTGTCTCCCACACCTTTTAAAGCTGACTCTAAGAAGGGGATTGGTGGCTTTCAAGACTCCTAAAATACAGTGGTGACCTCTTCCTAGAGGAGCGCCAACCCAGTTTAAGGAATTCCCAGGGGGTCCTTGCTCACAGTAAAGTCTCTGCAGGGCAGAGCAAAGCATGTGGAGAGAATCCAAAATGGTAAAAAAAAATCTTTCCTGCGCCAGATATCCCAGGCTGCCTTTGCTTGGCCCATTCCCTGCCTCTTTGAGATCAAAGGGATACCATGCAATTATCTTCCATTGCTCGGGTCACCCACCGCCGACAGGCTCCAATCGTTGATCTTATGGACTCAGCCTTATTTATAGAAGGCCACCCCCTCCCATGCTGTTAAGGTGTAAAACCCACTTGGGAATGACAAAGGGCTTCATGCATTGGCTGAAACCATGTGTTATCATTTCAAAAATCAGTTCTGAAGAGGACATGCATTCCTAGCATATGATCTTTATTCATGCGAGTGAATGAATACTGGGCGGGTCTAGTAGCTTTAGCTCTGAGACAATGGATCCGGCTACAGCTTTCTTTCTAATCGTTTCAGAGCTCACAGAATATTGCTTTGGCTTCAGTTTTACCTGCATCAGTTTTTTGGGTGCCGTGACAGTGCCACTGATGGAACTTTGGCAATACTAATGCACATTTCCTTAAACAGCAGCCACGTTTGTTTGTGTGCTTTGCTTGCACGTGTGAGTGGCACGGCGATGGAGTTTGTGGGGAGCGTGGGAAAGCCAGCAGGGAACATAGTCTCACTAGTTCTATTCGTACACTTAGACCACTGGACGTGTCTGTGGTCATTTTCACTGCTTGACCAGTCCCCGTTCGTCAGGATGGGCCCGTGTTTGTGCTGGAATCCGACTTATATGCCAGTGGGGTGCGTGTGTATGGGACACAAAGCGAGGGAAGGGTGGGCGTGATGTGGGCAAAGGTGGCACACCATGGGGAGTTTGTGGGTAACACCCAAGAGCAGAAACATGGGCACCTACGCAGCGCAGTATGGGGTTTTGACGGAGCTCCGTTAGTAAAACTCGTGCATGGCCGTTTAACAGCAAACAAAACGGTATTTTAGCCCGTACTGAAGTGTCCATGTCATCAACTAGTTAATGTGAACAGCTCTTAAGGGCCCATTTCGGCCATTAGGCTCTGGGAAACAGTGTCTGGTATTGGTGGTTCTTCGAGAGTGATCACACTAGTCAGTCTAGAAAGTGAATTTACACTGCATTCTGGTAGTGTCATGAGATGATACTCCTGGTGGGGAAAGGGTGTTTGGGACAAAATAACAAACTTCGGCCGTGACTTGGCATCCCGTTCTACTGACCCTCCGTGAAATATGAAGACATTTTGAATGGCTACTCTTGAATGTCTTCCCAATTAGGTGTGACCTTTTCCCCAAATGTGACCGTGGCATCATCTGGACTGCTTTGAGTTACAAGGAATGTTGAAAGCATTGGCTAATCGCTGCTTCCGACACCCTGACAGTAAATTGATTAGGAGGAATGCCAAGACCTTGGTTTTTCACTTCACCATGTATATTGAGGTGTATATGCACAAGTATGGAACAACCAAATTAAACTGGAAATTCTGAAAAGACATAAAAATAAAGGTCACGGTGGGCTCCTCCCACTAACTCCTAACTCTTGTGCAAGGTACAGGTAGCCCGGCCCCAAGGAATCTCCAGTCCAGATCGAAGTCTTTGGAGTTCACAGGAGGTTTCCTTACCATCCCATTCTCCTGGTGTTGGAATCTCGTATGGTTCCTGAAGTCTCTTACCTTGACTGCTCTAGATGTAGGCTTTCTGAAGTCCCGTACCCCACGACTAACTGAGCAGGTGGGCTGTGACCGGCAGGGAGAGCCGGGGGGGGGGGGCTGAGAGGGGGGGCTCATTGTAGCTTGGATGACTTCTCCCCTCTTAAACTGGATGTAACATTCTTAGTCTATTCATGTTCCTCCTCCCACCATCTGATTTTACCTAGGGCCAACCTGGCTTGCCGTAACTTTTCTGTTCTTGCTCATATGTCCTACTCGTTCCTCCTTTTCCTTCCTTGATCTTTTCCACTTTTCTCCCATCTCCTCTGTACCCATCTCCTCAGTGATGACTACCCTGTTTACTCCAGGGCCCCAATGCCCACACCCCTTTTTCATCTCTGGCCGCTTCCACCTACTTCTGAAGTGGTCTTCCTGATCTCATTGCCTTCTCACGTCTTGTCTCCTTCTCTTGCTTTCACCCCCTACAAACCTTTCCTTCCTGTTCCCTCAAGTCAGCATTCACCTTCGTACATCAACACCACCTCTTGCTTGCCACCCCTGCCACCTGATGTTACCACAGCCTTTCTAACACGTTGGGCTGCTCTCTTCACCACCATATCTCCTTTAACACCTTGGGCTGTCACAGCTGCCTCCAGCTTAGCCATTACAACTTTTGCCACTCCTTTTACTAACTCTTTTTGCTCTCCACTGCCAACACCTCTCCAGTCTTCTCTCCTCCACACTCCTCTTCTTCCTCCATTTTATAGCCTCCAGGCGTATCCAAATTTGAGCCCCTGAAGCCACCACCATTCCTGACTGGGCTACTTGGCTTATATCTAGAGATCCTTAGTACTTTACCTATCTGACACTACAATAGTAAGCAATACTAGATTAGGGGTTTTTGGTGTCTTGCCACAGGCTGTGGTTGCTGAAGCCAGTCGTTCCAAAAAGCTGTCTTGCACACTGCGACAAGTCACCATTCAGCTACCGCTTCCATTTCCCTCCCTCCCTCTAATTTGGGAAGCATTTGCATAGCCACCATGTTCTCCCCCACCTCCAACCCTTGCAAACTCCAGTTGCCCCTGCTCCGTTCCTCTGTCCCACTCCCCCCTTCTTAGTTCTCTGCCCCCTGCCATCCATACTCAAACTTTCACCCAACGGTAACCCCCAGTTCTCAATCTCACCTCAACCCATCCCTCTCCCCCCCCTTGCTAGTCCCTCTGCATCCACTTCCTCTCAATCATGTGCGATTTAGTGCATGTGCTATTTTCTGACCGGCTGGAATGGGCAGCCCGTTGAAATGTAGCTTTTGAAGAAAGTGGGATAAATGTGATAAAGTTCTTACAATTTTCCTTTAATCATTTTTCTATGTACAAGACGCTTGTAGACTCAACAAACTAGTCCAAGGACAATATTTTCTTTAAAATAATTAGTCTGTAATATTCAGCGCTTTTCATGCTTTTGTGTAACTTTGAGTGTAATTCGAAACCTGCATATTACTTTGCATTGATTTGGAGAGTTAATCCTTTGTATTGTTCAATTGATGGCATACTTTGCTTGGTTCCGCCCTTTGATCGCTCGGGCTTGCATGTGAACTCTTGCCCCACCCACTTTTTGACCATTGGACCTTTAGGAGAAAAAGGTTTCCAAAAAGAGATTCCTTAAAGTGGTGAAAAGACAATGGCCACTTTTACAACTCCACCATTTGCTCTTGGAGTGAAGGATTTAACTAAAGTTTCATGCTGGAGGTAAATCCTCCAACTTTCTGCTGATAAATCGGCGGAATTACCACTTTGCTGAAATTCCACCAAAATCCCCATGGAGCCCTATGGACTCCAAGAAATGGGGACATACTCTGCCTACCACCACTTGCAGTCTGGCGGTAAATCTGCTGGACCAAGTGGCGGTAATTATAATTCCGTTTGACAGTATTCCAGCAGATTTACTGTCAAATTCGTAGTGAGGGTCAATATGGCTACTTTGTCTTAAGTCTTCACATTGTTAGACAACTTCACCTGATTTGGCTCATAAATGTGTTTTAAGATTACCTTGGTTGCAACAAGAGCCAGTCGTTGGTATCCAAAGAGTCAAACTACTTTTTTATAAGAATAAGGTGGTATGGTTGCACTTCTTAGATCTTTTTATTTGGAATCTTCTCAAACGCTTTAATAGAAGGGATCCTGGGATGTTTGATTAAGCAGTTCAGTAATCCAATCCACCCACCTGCTTTGCTCCATGTTTTCAATTTTATGTCTCCTATATTGCTGAGAAAAAGGAGATAAACGGGTGTTTCGGATTAAGCCCGTTCTTGGTTGGGGCAACAACTTGCACTCCAGATTGCATTTTAGGCATAAGGCACATGTTCCATTTTTGACCATAAATGTTGGCCATCCTGTGCTTTATCATGGTACGGGACTGAAGAACTAAAACTGCAGAACTGTTTACCGCTGCCTTTTTACAACTTTATCAGCAATCTCCAGTAACTTCTTATTCATTGTTACTAATCTGCAAATATTCAAGTCATGTCACCATCTGCCAGTTGGAACCCTCCTAGCACGGTTTTTTTTGTTTGTTGTTTTTTTGGTAGTAGAACACCCTTCTTTCCTGTAAAGTACTTGTCTTTGTAATTTCAGGGGTTCAGGCTTGTTTGAAAAGCAAATTACGAGAACCAGAGGAGAAGTATGAAATACCTGGTGGCCCACAAAGAGGAAGAGTGAACCGGGAGCATCTGGTAGGTTATCTTCCCCTATGTTTGTGTAATGCAATATTCATAAAACTAAGCAGATTGTGTCCATGTTCCGTGAGATGGGACTGTCTGGACTACTTTTTTCACTGTAGTGTAATCTTTTCCTAGATTTTAAGTCCCTCCTTTGTTTTTTTTTCCTATATCTCTTATTTGATACAATATGGCTTTGCTAACGCACCTGTACCACAAGTGTTTCTAGGTATGACAAGACAAGGAGGGGGAAGAAAAGGGAGGACAAAACGCTGATCTTACTAGGCCTTGTCATTCAGATCGCGCAAGTGCTGGGAATTTAATTTGGGGGGAGTATTGCATGGCTTATGGTGGGGCAGTACCAAAATGTGGCTTTTACAACAGTAAGGTATTATCTGATTATTCCTTTCATATTTGTCAATAGCAGAATAGTTAGACGATGTTTCTCAGTGATAATTTGACATTCTATGGTTTCTATAATTGAATTGCACAAGTTGTGCAGATGGAAGTTATAAGAATGCAGGAAGCATGTTTCTAAGAATGTTTCTGAGTAAACTGCTACATCTTAGTTAGCTACTCGGTGATAATGTGAGATAGATGTGGTTACATTGTCCAGAATATTAGACTTCAAAGGAAGCATATTCCATTAATGTTATATTAATTTAATTAATATAGAATTGTGTAATATCATATAGGTTGGCATCAGTGAAATTGGAATGGTCCTGATGTTTCATGGTATAACATTTAGAAATGTATTTATTTCCTAAACTGTCTCCCCATTTTCATACCGTTACTTTCCCAGTATCAAAACCCTGTCAAGATGGTACTTTTAAAATCGAGCTGTTAGTTTGCCATATTGATGGGTGCGGCTTAGGAGAAATTTAAGTTGAGTTGAAGTTCAGTTACAGGCGTCAATAGCAGCTAATAGTGTAAATGGGTGATTCCAATGTCCTTCCCATGCAAAGGGAGATTGAGTCTGGAGGATTACCAACCATGGTGCAATCAAACGGAATATGTTTTAGTGTGCATCTGTTATATGTACTAAGAATGTCTTCCACAGTTCAAGTGCCCACTTTCATTGCATTTGTTGTTCATCCAAGTTGTTCCTTTGTTTTGTAATAGCTTCCGAAGTTGCTGGACGGCTGCTACTGCTTCTTTATGGGATGGTTCAGGAGCCACCGCAAGGAAGACCTGGCCGAGTTGGTGAAGGCTGCTGGAGGGCAGGTGCTAGCACGGCAACCAAAGCCAGACAGTGACGTGACACAGACCATCAACACAGTGGCATACCATGCCGAAGCGGGCTCGGACCAGAGCTTCTGCACCCAGTACATCATCTATGACAAGTCTTCCAACCATTGCCCGAAGCCAGTGCGGCAAGGCAAAGTCTGGACAGCCCCGTCAAGTTGGCTGATAGACTGCATCACTTCCTTTCAGTTGCTTCCAGTGACCAGTGAATCTGTGTAAAATAGGGATGGACACGGTCTAATTTGAGAGAGATGATCACTTCTCTTAATCCCGAACCTCCACGTTTATCCTCTAGCCTTGCTATTCTGCAATATGGCACTAGGCACTCTGTTCTGCTTCATGGAGACATTGTAAAGGAGAATCATTGTCCACTTTCAGCTCAGTACATTTCAAACTGAACTACTGCTGTTAATGTCAGTGCCTACACTGTTTAGAAATTGCCAACTACAGAGTACAATGTTGCATTTCTCTGCAAATCTGGTCAGCCGTTTCGTAGCCTTTTGGTATTGCTTCTCCAAGAACGGCTGGACCTATCTTGTAGATTCGATGCGATGTTTTTCACCCTAAGAACTGCTGAAAGAGATCAACTAACTGATTGAAACACACCATCTTCCAGTGAGGTGCCTGGAAAAACTACTGCCTGAAACTTAACTGCTGATCATAGTTCAAGCTTGTGTAGCTTTTTTTTGCGTTGGTAAATGAAGGGTTTCATAGGTTGTCATTTTAAAAGGCCTGTGTCAACTTTTACTTTTCTGAGAAAGCATTCTCGCTTGGCACAATGCACAGTAATGTTTTTAGACTCCTGAGCGTTGATTGGATGACCATTGTCCTCCACAGGTTGTATGCTTTCTTCACATGCACTAGTTAAGCATCCTTGCCAGTCACATGTTCCTGTGGCCGCACATATATCAGGTATGCATTGCTGGACGAATTTATGCATTGTCCTGTAGCCGTTCATCTTGCAGGAAAGTTCTTTGTCTCTGAACTTACTGTATTATTCCGTGGTCGGGTTTAATGCCCATAAGAAAGGAATGCGCGACTTTGAGAACTTCACTTTAATTTGCTTTCCTTAATGAATGCTTGTTAAATTGAAATACCTTTTTATCATTCAAAAATCATGATTAATATTAAATATAATCTAATCTATGCGCAACTTCATTCCCGCATCATCTGCGTATTTGACAACTGCCATTGCGAGGATGTGGAAATTGACGTTTTCCAAGGGCTTGGACGAGACCCAGACAGCTATTGCTACACATGAAGCTATGTTTTGATATTAATAAAGATGTCAGAATAAGGCTTCCAATGAGACTGAGATTCCAGCCATTGAAATAAAGCAGGCTTTCCAATTTCTAACTAGGGTGTTTGCTGGATCATCAGAGTGAAAAGGTCGCCAGTCTCTACATGCAGGATAGTGATTCGGGCCAGTATGGAGGATTAGCAGCAAAGCCACCCGTTTAGTGCGTGTGCAGATTAACAGGCTGGTCATGTAAGAAGGTGAAGTCCACCTTGTGCAGTCTGTTGAAGTGAGTGAGGTTTGCCAATCTATCCACAAAATACAGGTATAACGCCACATTCAGCAGCTACCTTAGCTTCCGTGTTTTTCCTTTTACCAGATGTGAGAGGGGCTTTTCTCATGAGAGCAGCTAGCTCAGCCCTGTTCGCTTACATTCCCATTTGTTAATAAGGCTGCAGTTGTAGCATTTCTTTATTGTTGTTGACAACGGTTTACATGCAGTTTTAAAGGACTTGCAGAAGAAACCCTCACAATTACATTGTTCAGGTGGTATAGTGCCACATGCAGCACTGGGCGCCTTCAGGGACCTCGCAAACAATCCGGAATGGAACATAGAACTCATCTGTAATGTAATGAGGGTCATTTGCATGTTTTTCTACGAAATCTGGTGCCTCATAGCCACTTTTTTTACCCACTCCTGTAGCCATACATCAGTAACTGTCATTTTTTAACTATCTTTTTTGCTTAACGACAGCACAAAAACTCAATTATTTTTTTTTAGGAGGTTGCTACTTTTATTTAAGTTAGATCATCTAGTTTACAGTTTTTCAGCATTTCAGGGTGGCCACAAGAAGATGCGGTTTGCTGTACGTGTTCTAAATTAAGAGGCACTTTCTCCTTCCATTTGTGTCTCCATTACTAATGTAGGTAGAATAGCACACCAGAGTGCTCCGAGTTTTGGTTTTTAGGGCTTCTCTATTGTGAATGAAAATTTATGAGCAAGCACAGCCATTCTATTTGCTTGATTGCTCCAGCAAATCGAATGGCTGCGGTTGTTCATGAACTTGCATACTGCTGTTTGTTTTGCCTGAATAGATGCGAAGGCAGCACCAGTTGCTCATAGTATAGTCCTGGTAAAGGTAGTGAAAGGAGAAAGTGTTCCAAGGCAGTTCCTTTCATTGAAGCGTTGCTATGGAGATTGGGTGAAATCATTCAGGTATCCACCATTTCGTTCATTACTTACTCATTTATTTTGGACCAAATTGACCTTGTCTGCAGTGCAGTAACTGTGGTTTAGAACAAAGCTTTTCCTACTGTTGCCCTCCATGTTGGCACAATAATGAAGACCTGTTTGCCATAGACATTGTTGTCGTCCTCTCCTAGTCATTATGATGGGACAAGCACCGTCTGGCCAGACCTTGTCATTTTGATTTCAGGTAATCAAAGTGGTGGAGAAAGAGGCTTGGGGAGGGGTCTCTTGGATTAATTCGTTAATAGTAGCCCCCGGTTAGAATGTAGCTTCCTTCTCTGGAGCTTTAGTTGGTGGAAATGCTTTCTGTCCGGCCTCATAGGGTTTCATATTTTGCTTCAACGTAGACAAGTACCTATTCCAGTCCATTCTTGCATAGACTCAACAACCTTATTCTCTGTCGCTACCTTAATACCACTAGGTTGAGCGAAATGCACAAGGTTTTCCTGCACGCAGACGTTTTTTCTTGAGGAGAAATCACAAGAGGGTTGTTTGCTTTCCGCTTGGATGACAGATCAGAAATGGATGGAGGTCTATGTGATGCTTCTTAAGGGATGAAGTGTCTCTTGCTAGACATCTTGTAGACTTTGTGGCTTGTAAGCCAATACCTATGATTTACTTTTCAGGGTACATGGGTCCTCTTACAATGTGTTGCTGTTATAGAGAAGGACTCCTGACAGAGTAACTGCATATGCAAAAGTCTGTTTTTTTTAGAGTTTACAATATCTCTTCATGAAACTCTTCTTTCCAGAGTCTGCCAATAGTAAGACCTAGATAAAAAAAGGGAGAATCCATGTTTCTTTAGGTATCTGCAAACATACACAGGCGCAGACGCTGTAGGACCTGAAGCAGTTGGTAAGATGAGGATAGCAACCTTTATCTTTTTTTTTTTTTAAACGTGATTTATAATTAGCTTGGCATTGCAACAGAGAACAACCATAACATTTCAGACCAGTGAGTCCTTTTCGTGGCACACTTGCAGAAACATGAGGTAACCAGAGCATTAGAATAACATTGGAACATACAGGGGTAGTGAGCATCTAGTCGACCATACAATCATTGCACACATCTTCTAGTCAATGACGGGATTGGGGGGTGGGACGGTGTGTCGGCCTCTTACAGTGAATCGTCGGACAAAGAGGGAAACATAGTCTGAAGGGGCCCCAAATATTCCTCGGTCTGGATCTACTCGGTTGTTTCAGCAGCCAGCACTCTTCAGTATCTGAGGCCCACGTGAGGGTGCAGAGCCACTGTTCATGTGCAGGGGGTGTGGGTCTGAGCCATAACAAGAGGATACAGCGGGTTGCGAGGAGCCGCCCCAGGCTCGCTAATTTCTTGTAGTCCCGGGCTAATGTAGGGAGCTCGTAGAAGAGACAGGTTAACGGGGAAGGGACGATGGTACACTCTAGCATTTGACAGGGATGTGCACACTCTAGTCCAGAATTGAATGAGTTGGGGGCATGTCCATATCATATGCATGTAGTCTGCTTCATTGGAGTTGCATCTTGGGCATGTGTGTGGGTGAACCCGTGACATACGGTGTAGCCTGGCCGGTGGGTAGTGGAATCTGTGTAATAATTTAAATTGGATTAATTTAAAATGAGAATTAAAAGAGATTGTCTGTGGACAGGTACACATAGTCCCAATGCTGATCGGAAACATTGACCTCTAGGTCCCTGGCCCAGGATTCCCTGAGTTTGGTAAATGGGGGGGGGGAGGGATGCCCGAGTTTCAAATGCAATCTATAGTCTTGAGAACTTACCCCTCGGGGACATGGTGTTAATGATTTCTGATAGGATTGGATCATCATGTGGGATGGTGGGAAAGTCGGGGAGCCTGGATTTTAGTATGTGCCGCAGACCGACATACTGTAGAAAACAGGTGGGTCTGCTGTGTAATTGTCTAGGGAGATCACACCACTATGAAGACGTCTTGTTCAAACACATCTCGGACAGCAAGCAAACCAGCCGCTGCCCAGCGCTCCACAATTGCAGTGTCCACCCGGGGGATTTCGTGAGGAAGTTCCAGATGGGAAGTCCCCATGAAACGGGTGCATGTTGCCAGTTTGTTTCCCCAATCTGGCCAGGGCCTGGACTGTGGCACCAATGGGATCAGAAAGTTTGAATCTAGCAGCACAGTTGTGAAAAATCAAGGAGTGGATATCCTGATAGTCAGTAGCTAGATGTTCTAGTTTAACATGGATGGGTGAGTCGGTGGGCATAAACCAGAATGATGCATAGTGGATTTGGGCAGGTATCCAGTACCCTTCAAAGTTGGGGGCCCAGAGTCCTCCCCCACCCCCCTTCGTTACTGGAGCAGTCAGCATTGTGAGCTTTAGGCGGACCGTGCCAGAGGAAGCCATTGGTAATATGAGCGAGTGTTATAAAGAATTTGCAGCCTGGCCAGATTGGGACATTTAAGAATCTATACTGCAGTTGAGGCAGCATTACCATTTTAAGGACGGCAATCTTACCCGCTAGGGTTATCAGAAGTTTAGCCCACCTTGCACATTTCCGAGCCAGTTTGGTTAGGTATTTGCCATAGTTTGAGTCATACAGAGTGACTGGGTCTTGCGTGATAGCCACACCCAGGTATGTGAACTCAGACTGGGCCCAGACAAATCCCTGGAGGTCTGAGGGGGGGGGGGTGGTCTCAGTCAACGGGAAAAGGGTTGATTTAGTGCAGTTTACTCTAAGGCCTGATAGTTTGCAGTAGCAAATAATGTCCTCCAGTATTAGGGAAAGTTTTAGTTCGGGTTGTCGAATATAGAGAAGAGCATCATCTGCATATAGCGAGATTATCTCTATCTCGGCGGGGAGGGCGCAATCCTCTGTGCGCGTGTCGCTGTCATATATTTTCGGCCAATGGTTCTATGACTAGGGCAAATTAGTGGCAAGAAAGGGCACCCCTATCTCGTGCCTCTCGCCATCTGGAATTGAGACGAACAAAGATTGTTGGTGCGGACTCGCGCAACTGGGGAGGAGTAGAATAGTTTGACCCAGGTTCTGAATTGGGGCTAAAGTTACATTTACCAGTCAAAGGGCTAAGCGTATATATTGGCGTCACAGTTGATGAGTGAAAGGGGGCGATAGGAGCCACACTGTGTAGTGGGTTTACCCGGTTTAGGCAACACCATTATTATTGCTTCGCTGAGAGAGGGGGGTAGAGTACCTATAGGGCATGCTTCGTTCCAGATGGCCAATAACAGAGGAACAAGTTGAGATTTGTAGTTTTTATAAAACTCGATCGGGTATCCGTCGGATCTCGGTGCTCTCGCCGGGGCCAGTGAATCTATGGCATTTGATAGTTCTTCGGAAGTGATCGGGATGTCGAGGGCGTCCCTAGTTTCCGCAGAAAGAACCAAGAGTGGGAGGTCATCCAGGAATGCACTGATGATATCGTCCGTAGTCGTGTCTGAGTTGGTATAGAGTTTCTGTACTGACGAGTAAAACGAGAACGTGCGGAAATTGGGGTGGAATAGTCGCCATGGGTCAGCGAGTTCAAAGTGGGCTTGAAGGTCTAGGATAATCTTAGCTGCCTTGGATAGTTGGCGAGGCTTGGAGCTGGATCTGTCATAGTAAACATCGAGCATAGTATTGAAGCCCTCCTCACTCCCCAAGAGTATTGGGACCAGATAGGAGTGTTAAGAGACGTTCAAAGAAATCAGTGTTGATGTTCCGTCCATGCACGTTTAACAATACAATCTCCTTACCCTGCAAGGTGTCAAACAATAAAACGTAACACCCTGCATGATCAATGTGGACTGCCTTCTGTTGACATTGGAGACTCTTATGGATAATGGTCATAAAACCACGGTTCTGAGAAGAGTATACCGTACAATACTGCTGAGGACCCCAAGACCTAGCAAAACCCTTGCAAGTACCTTCAAGGGCGTGTGTCTCCTGTAGGAAGAGCACATAACAAGGGGGGGGGTCCTGGGAGGCTCTCTGCCAGACATGAGTCATGGTTACAAGAGCCTTACCCAGAGCCTTTAGCTCACTCTTTCACAGAGGAGAAATATCCCAAACATCAGTCTTTGTCCTGCCCTGTGGCAGTCCAGCACCGAAATGCTAGACAATTCTCCTCTGAACAAGAGTACCAACAGCAACCCCAGACACGTGTTTCAGTCTGGTTGAACCTCATCAGTAGGGTGTAGCTGTGCCTCTATAAGAATAGTGAGCAAGGGGTCCACGTCTGGATTCCCCTAGTAACTTGGGGTGAAACCCAAAGTTACTTGAAATATGCAAATAACATGGTGTTTCTCAGCATAGAGCTGGAGTTTCTGCATTTTAACAAAATTACCCAGTCGCCGTATGTTCCAGCTCATACAAGTGACGGTGTCCGCCATCGTTTCCTCAGTTGTATATTACCACAAGATAGTAGTCTAGGCCATTGGTTGCAACCCTCCATCCTACTCCATGTGTATAAGACAGTAGGCTCAATGGTCTCAATATAGGTAGTAAGGAGATGTGAGTCCCCCGATGCTTGCAAAGCAATTTTCCGGTCGTAACCCCCATTCCCCTCACCTGATCAGAAGGGTGAAACCCAAACAAACTAAACCTGAACACAGCCATTGTCGACTTCGCCCGGGGGCCTTGGTGCCAACCGAGCTGGAACGCGCTCATGCTGCGATATTGACTTGATCGCTGTGGCGTCGGGGGTCACTGACAAAACATTTGTTACTACAACACAGGTCAAACGTGGGACCTGGCACCAAACCAAGGGAATCACTTCGGCAAAGGATGAATGTCAGGAGACACCATGAGGCCTGGCCCACTAACAGGGTTGAACAATGCAAGGAGTGGCCGGGGAGTGTCCCCTGAAGCAATCCCAATGGGCCAGTCATCCGTGAAAGGGCTCTTCGATGAATTTAGTCGCCTCTTCTGGGATGATGAAGAAAAAGACCTGGTTTGCATGTTCCATCCTGAGCTTTGCAGGATACAACATAGAGTACCGGACTCCGAGGTCGCGCAGTCTATTCTTCATACAAGAAGGTTTTCCGCTCCTGCTAGATGGAGGTGGAAAAGTCCGGGTAGAGATGGATCCTGGAGGACCCCAGGAGCAGATCTCCTTTGATCCTTGCAGCATGTAGCAGGGCGTCCCTGTCACAGTAATTCAGCACCCTCGCTATGATCGGACGGGGAGGGGCCCCTGGCTTAGGCTTAGCTGTTAAGGATCAATGGGCCCTTTCAATAGCGAACTGTGGGGACAATTTTGGGGAGCCCAGCAGGGACAGCAGGGTTTGCTCAATGTAATCCTCCATGGGGTCCTCAATGTTGTCCTCTGGAATACCAATGATGCGGATGTTACGCCTAGAGCGTGATTCAAGGTCTTCATTCTTCTTGCTGATCTCCTGGACAGTGTATTCATTTCAAACCCTAGGCAGCCAATATCATCCTCCGCAGTGCGGACTCTGTTTTCAACTTCGGTCACACCGTTGTCGGTCTTCCATATGAGCCTTGATTGTGCAAATGGTCCCACTCATGTCGTCTAACTTTGAGTGTAGGGCAGTGAACCCCTTGCGCATGTACTCAAACATTTTGGATGTCTCTGGCTCGCTTGGGAGCGACGACATGTTTGGCCTGCAGCTCTGCTGACGTCTGCGTTGCTTTCGCGTACATACTGATGGAGCTGTTTTTTTTTTTGTTAGCCCCTTTTGTCATGCTGTCGAAGTGTCTGGCTGTAGATGATGGGACCAGTTAGCGGCTGTCTGTGGTACGAGGTCGCCTTTGCAGGTGTGAACTTTTGAGGATGGAATGCAGCCCTCGCGGTAGTCCGTAGGGTTTACTAGCCACTGGTATGCTGCACCTAAAGAGGTTCTGATACCCCCGACACTGGGGGTTGACCCGTGAGGGTTCTCCTAGGGATCACTGGGCGGCAGAGAGAGGCTAGACGATTCAGCTTCAGTAAAAGGAGGAGGTTGCTGCTATTCCAGACCAGTGTTTCAGTGGCCGGCTTGGAGTTGTTACGAAT
This sequence comes from Ambystoma mexicanum, assembly GCF_040938575.1. Taxonomy (NCBI): domain Eukaryota; kingdom Metazoa; phylum Chordata; class Amphibia; order Caudata; family Ambystomatidae; genus Ambystoma; species Ambystoma mexicanum. Next base: position 857,635,644 of record NC_090931.1, on the reverse strand, counting down.
TCACGGCACCCTAGTGCCCGGTAGCTACTGTGGGCCAGGGGAGGTGCACCTGGTTATAGCAGATTGTTCTGTATATTCCCAGTGGGCTGTGGGTCCTCACGTTGGAATGCACATCAGAAGAACAGTCACGAGGTTCCCGCTAGCGCGATCACTGCCATCTCATCAGGTCTCACAATTTCAGCATAATGTGGGACAGGACAACAGCGCCTACTGGGTAGTACTGTAAAGGGATTTCAATCAGGCACACACCCAAGTCTCGCCCAGAATGTAGTGCACAAATGTAACCCTTATTTAATTTTGTCTGAGTTCAATATTCAGAATGATATACCACTCATATCACATCCTTCTCAAAATTACAGCCCCCCCCCCCACCCTGCCCCCCCCACCACTGGTCACACTGAACCAGGAATCGGGCTAGTTTGTAACAGTAAATATTATTTATTTAGAATTTAAAATCACAATATATTTTGAATAGGTAACAACAATCACCAAGGCGTGACAAGAACAATTAATAATATCTATAATGCACTGGGAATCAGGGAATGAACACAAACAAGAATGCAGCAAAGAAAATAATACTTTTGGGTTGGTTTGGAACAGATAGCACTGTGGTTAGAGGTTCCCCTGGCAACACCCCCAAACCCACCAATAGGCAATTTAACCCTTTAACTGCCATGGGTATGTCCCCCCAGTGCCAAGGCCTTTTTGGGTGATTTCGGTATGTGGCCATTCAAAGCGTTGTAACTTTTTTGTTACATGAGATATCTCGGCCAAATTCAGCTTTTTTTTTACCCCACATGTAGGCGGTCGTAACGCCACCGAGGAATACTAGGTTGTTGTAGGGGGGGTGAGAGAAAATAAGCAAAAAGGTTTTTTTTTTCCAAAAATGCCAATAAAAGGATGTACAAGGAAGCCTGTGGTTTTTTCCTTGTAAGAGCAAGGAACAAATGGTTTACTGTGCTGAATTCCCCATATTCCTGGCTTTCAAGAACAGGTTGAGTGGAAACGAAAAAAAAATATTTTGATGTGGTTATCAACCGTTTTGTGAGCGGTAGGCGATTTTTGGCCATTTTTGCCAATTGGACATGCATGGACGGAATGGAAGAAAAGGGTAGGAAAGCCGAATTGGAGGACATAAAGGCATATATTTCTGAAAAGTAGACAAAATTCCAAGTTTAGGAATTGGTGATTTGCGTAGGTCAGGCAACAACTAGGTAGGGGAAAATGCCATAGATTGGGGGAAAAGCAGGAAATTGACCGAAAAAAAGTTGTGTTGGACATGGTTGGCTTGGTACGGCAATGGCTTCTATGAATTTTGAGAAAAGCAATGCTCTGCTACATTCCCCCGACTCTTGCAGTTAGGAAAGCACACATTTTTGTAGTGTTTTACAAAACAAGCAATACCACAAGCCAAACACTGAGCCATGGTACACAGGAGGTTTGTGCTCACGGCCTGAACAGATGCAGTTAGCATGTGTAAATTGGGAAAACCAATGTGGTGAGGAATGGCAAACATCAATTTTTTGAAAGAGCACAGGCAGACCTTTTCAAGGGTAGGTGACTTGTGCAGGTTATAAAAGTGTATGGTACCTAAAGCAGCAACTAAATGTAGGTCACATTTGGGAAATTAAAGGGTTGTGTGACAAAGGGCACCAGCAAATGGGTCAAAACGTTATGAAAACCACACAAACACAACAAATGTTATACCTTCCTGCGTTCCCACAGGTGTCCTGATGAAAACGGTACCTCACATGTGTGGGTGCACCTACCTGGGCGCCAAGGAGAAAGCCTAAAACACAAGTAACCCCAAGTCTGTTTTCACCCCTGAATTTCACACTTTCTCCAGACGAGCGCAACATACAGATAAGGGCCTCGGGTGTCCAAGCCACCAAGGAAAACGGGGAACCCCATGCATTTCAGAAAAGAGGACACCCGTGGGAATCCGCAGAGGTATGATGTGCGCAAATCGGCCCAGAATTTATCACCCAGACACCCCTGCAAATTCCGAAATGTGAGAAGAAAAAAAAAACGCATTTTCCGCACATTTCACTCGGTGCACCCATCGAAATAGCTGCCAACAACACATGGCCTACCTTCCCGTGTCCCAATGAAAACGTTACCTCACGTGTGATATTTGATAGGGAAAAAAACACAATGTTCAATTTGTCTGGGGTTCTGGGTAATATATTCTGGGCCGATTCGCGCAAGTCAGACCTCTGTGCATTCCCACGGGTGTCCTCTTTTGGGAAATGCATGGGGTTCCCTGTTTTCCTTGCTGGCTTAGACACCCTAGGCCCAAATCTGTTGGTTGCCCACATGAGCAAATTGTGCTGTGGCGAAAGGCTTGGGGTTACCAGTGGGTTACCCTTTCCCTTTTGCACCTCCAGTAGGTGCACCCACACATGTGAGGTACCTTTTTCGTCGGGACACCTGTGGGAATGCGAGAAGGTATGACGTCTGTTGTTGGCGAGTGTTTCGGTGAGTGGACACAGGGAAATGTCTCTGAAATTGACTGGAAGTTAAGACGATTCTCAGACATTTCGCTCTGGCCACCCACCGAAACACACCGCCAACAACACATGGCCTACCTTCCCGCATCCCCCCACGTGTCCCAATGAAAACGGTACCTCGTGTGTGGGTGCACCTACAGGGGGTGGAAAAGGGTAACCCACTGGGAACCCCAAGCCTTTCGCCAATGCCCATTTTGTTCATGTGGTGAGAGGGCCCCCAAAAATGGTGGGACAGACCCCCTGCCCCCAGTGGGTGGGGCAGTAAGGTTTGGGCACCCCAAACCATTAGAGAGTCTCCCCTTTCCAATGACACCCTTTCCGACAAAATCCGTGGTGGCTAGGGCCCCCAAACTCCCTCCCCCTTACGTTTTTTTTGTTTTGTTATGCCCCCACCTCTGAGGGCAGATGGTCACCTGTCTGCCCCCAGGGGTCATTATATATGTGCCCCTATACTTTGTGGGCTGGGGGAGCGAGGGCTGCTTACTGTAAGCACCCCCCTCCCCCCCACGTCACAAACGTTTCCCTGGTGTCTAGTGGGCATTACTGCCCGTGCATCGAGCGCCCTGCAGCAGATCCGCGGGGAGCAATGCTGTCTCACAGGGTGTCGTTGGAAGGGGGAGGATCTCCCCTTTCCAACGACACCTCCCCCGATCTCCGGCTTGAAATACAGCCGGAGATCGAGGGGGAGAAATGTGAACACTCACCTTATATCCTCTGTTTTTTACGCACGCCGACATGAAACCGAAGGTAATCCAGCCCCCTGGCAGTGAGGGGTGGACCTCCCCCTCACATAGCCCGGGGGTTAGATTAGTTTTAAGCGATCCCTGCTTTGCAGGGATCGCTCAAAACAAGGTGCCAAAAAGGAGCTATCTCGTCCTTGGCACTGCACATGCAATTCCAAGGACGAGATATCCCGTCCTTGGCACTGTAGGGATTAAATAGATATGAGGAGAGAGCCGGTACACGGGAATAAGACAAACCAAACAGAATATCACTCCCACCTCCCCCCCCCCCCCTTAAACACAAGAGAAAAACGGATTTGACTTTTCAACTGTCAGGATGGCTTTGAAACTGGCTGAGCAAAAACACTAAATGTGGTCAAAAATGCTTAAATTATTATAAAATTCTACGGCAGCCGCTGAACAGATGCAAGCAATCACAAACAATGATTTAATCAAACGAAAACAATTGGAATCTCAAAGGCAACATGGGAAATAATTTAAAGACAATTCACACGTGTAAAACTTTTGCAAAATGTAAATTCGTGGAACCTTTTACTATGCAACTTTTTTAAAAACCGTGTCAACCGCACTGTTTCGATGGATTGTATGTAGCAAAGGATGTTGGGTATCGGGGGGAGTTGAAATTTCATTTCTATCTTTAAAACTGAGGGAGTTATAGAGGTTTTAGTGAGAGGTTTTTTTAAAATAAAGACATGAATTTGGACAAGAACTTCAGTTTAAAACCAGAGAATATGGATCATGCTTTTACTCAAGACTAGAGCATGCAGACTAGACAACCACGTTGGGACGAAGTAAGCTCCGAGACTGATTCATGACTTCAGTAACAGATCCCCAGCGCCTTCCCCGGCGGAACCAGTCCAAACACTCAAAGTGGGATTTTTTGGATGAGAGTTACACAATTAAAATGACTATGAAAATGACGCTTTAGCAAACAGACAGAATAAGATAGCACTAAGATTTTGACACTGTTACTGGTTATGAAATTAAGGAAAGTTCAGAGGTTTTAGGGTGTGACAAGATAATACAAGGTATACAATAGCTCTCTAGCGTCCTGTTAATACTCACAATACACTGGGATTTAAGATTTTAGGCCCGTCAAGATTCTGGTCAATGGATCGGTCTATCGGGGAAGGACAGCACATCAGCTAGGCCGGTCACCGGAACTGCACGGGATCTGCCCTTCTTGTTTCTGGATATTTCAGATCAGCAGGATGGCGAGTTAATCAGGCAAGCCTTATGGTAGCAAGCATGATAGTTTCAGGATGCTTCATGGGTCGTAAGGATTAGTTAAGGATGAGGCCCAGCTGAAATGGTTCAGCTACTGCTTGGCCAGGTCCTTGGTATTCTGGATCTAGAGGGATGTTGAAGGCTGGATGTTCAATGCTGGAACAAACTGCTTCGCTGGAATCAGAAGAGAGAGTGTGTATGTGTTATCAGATGTCTCTATTCTTTCAAATGACATCACAAAATGGGTGTATGGGCCGGCTTAACTAAACTCGCCCCTGTGAACTGGGATTGGATCAGAGCCTCATCTCCGCCTTGCATCCGAGTGATTGGATCAAAGACAGATGTCAAGTTTATGGTTTAGTTTTTACAATCCTTAGAAACCTCCCCTAACCACTAGTATCAAAATAAAATTTTGTCCTAAGTGCATATTTATACATTGGCAACCTTTATGAAAATCAAAACAAGGATTACATATTTCATGGAGTATACTTTTTGCAGCATTTTGTCCATTTCGCCATGAACACATTTTCCAAACTTTCTCCAAATTTCCACAAATATACGTGTTTACCATAGGAATGTGTGTGCGAAGTTTAACAATTCTTGCATAAATGCAGTTCCCATAAAACCACATATACTGTCATTCCTGTTCAGAATCTGCTACACAGTTCCACCACGTTTTGAAATGTAGGGCCAAAAATTAAATTAACAACTCTGCCCTTTTTATAATTTTCACCACTTCTGATAGCGAGTTAGAAGTCTCTAAAAAAATGTTCATTCCATATTCTTGGTAGCAAATGGTCCGCCTTTTGCCTGTCTCTGGAGGCAAGGAGCAGCCCCCACCTTTGGGATTTCCTTCAAGGAGCAGTCCCCACCTTTCGGATTTCCTTGTGCAAGCCCAGTTTACAACCTTTTCACACGTCCATTTTCTGGCCTGGAGAATCTGCCATTGTTCAGTCCTTGGCTGCAGACACAAGTCTGGCCTACCCCACAGTTATCATGTGTCAGTGAGCATCTGCTGAGAGGAATGCCCTCCCCTTGGGTGGAAACCGGTTTTCAACCTCTTGCAGGCCCAGCCAGCCTAAAACAAACCCGTTGCATCAGATGACCTAGATAAATTACATTCTTAGATTGAAACCTGTGGGATCAAAACAACTGAGATCCGTGTTCCTTTCAGCAACAGTCCTTTTATATCTGTTAATCCGGAAGATCTTTAGTTTTAGACAACTATACAGTTTAATCAGGAGAGCCCATTTGACAGGGGCTGTCACTCACAGGTAGCCCAGTGTGGCTGCACACAGATTTTTGACAGGGGCTGTCATTCAAAGGCAATAGAGAGTGCTCTATTGATTGGTTGTCTGGAAGTTTTCTTGGCCTCACAATCGAGTTTTCAAGGTCACAGAAAGAACACAGGTGCCATTTAAACCTTTCAGCTTACCTTTTGTTCTGATGCAGACCGTTTTCCAATGGATTACTGAATCATTAAATAGAGCAAGTTCTTTTCTGTCCCGTGGAGTTTGAGGCCATCTGATCTACAAACTTCTTGCATGTTATCCCACATGATGAGACCTGGGGGGTGGGCTTTGGGATTTTACGTGTATCTACATTGAATGCCTTGGTTTCTGTCGCTCAAAAGCGAGTTTGTGACATACTGTGGCCCAATAGCAACATCGCCATTGCTTGCTCCCTATCTGACCCCCAAGACCACCAGGTAGCTAGTTACTTTATGCCATTGGAAAATGTTCAGGTTACATATTTCTTCAAGATTTCCTTTTTTTTGGCCAATTTTCTGCTTTTCTCAGCCCATTCAGTCTTTGACCTGTCCTAGTTCGCATTTCAGTTTTATGCTTCCTGTATTTTCTATGTGTTTATTTTCTTCTAACGGTTTCTCCTGCTTTTCTTACAAGAAATTATCCAGACAAAATAAAATGAAGGAATAGTAATTTCATTAAACTTGTTTAATTCCACATGATGGAAGAAATTGTGCTCCCTGGAGACCGGTCGATGTATGAGGGCAGCACTTTGTTTCCTTCAGGTTTTGTTTTTTAATGACTACTTGCTGATCGTGCCAGCCCTGTGCTTATTATTTAACGTGCATTTGATACAAGCAGTAGAGTGGTAAGTCTCATCTTTTGCTCTTTAGTATCCACCCCACAATGCTACGTATGGCGTGCACAAGCATGGCAAGTTAATTTGCTACATGAATGCCTGACTTTGTCTACTCATGTAATGGATGCAGAGAAACGGCGAATGGTGTAAATGCATGTACAAGAATTGTGCAGTTTGAAACTAACTTTGCGAACTATCCTAGGTGGAACAGTACCTGGCGGATTAGTACACCAGGCCTGTTCAAGTGGACAGTGAATGATGCAGGGGTAGGGGTCCCACAAACAGGATACCAGGGTCGGGGACCCATATGCAAGGGCCGAAGCCTGCAAAACGAGGATACAGGGGTCAAGGACCCAGCTAAGCACGAAGCAACATAATCAATGGGTTGGGTCCCAAAATAAGTTGTGGAGATCCCAAGAAAGGTGAAACCAACAGCAGAACAAGTGGGTGAGATCCTGGAACAGAGGAATCTGGGACCCAAGTACAAGAGAAAAAAATGGGCAAGAATCCACAACAAGGGGTCGGGCCCTTTGTCAAAGAAAGAAACATTTTTGGGAACTAAGATTTACAAAAAGTCTGTCAGGATAGTGAACCAGCCATGATGCCATATTGGTGACCTGGGGATATTTGTACATGTGTTTTGTGAACAGAAACCTACGGTCAGGTGTAGTGGAGGTCCCAAATAAAGCCTGCACTCCAGTCGCCCATTTTGAAGTACCAGGAACATTCACACCGAAATATGTTACATATGAGGAGCAAATAAACCAGCAGAGAGCCACTGTAGGGCTCTGCCCAGTACATATCAGAAGAACACTACCTATTGAAGTACCAATAACCAGACAACCATGGACAGTAAGGTACCCATTTAGAAAACCGTACCAGAAAATGAAACGAATGGAAGCTTGCTTAATACTGTCCAGGAAGAAACCAAAAAGTCCTTAATGGAAGACGAATGGTGACGTCACGAGGGCCTGGACTAATGCACCCGTAGAAGATATGATGACCCAAGGATGATACAAAGAGACGAAATGCCATGAATAAAGATGTCGTGAAACTGAAAGAAGACAACGTTGATGAAAGACAAAGGAGCTTAAACTGTAAGCAGGATGAAGATATTCAACCAGCTAACGCCTGTACATATGCTTGTTACTGCAAGAAAGCTAAGAAAACAGTGTAGCTTGCTATGCTAAGTAGAAGAATAGAGCGGCAAGCACCATTGTACACAATCTACCTCAAAACGAAGCATGTTATATAAGTGCTAGTCCACTTTGCACTAAAAGCAGAACCAACCCAGGTTATTATAGGCCAAACGCAAGAAGATTCATATTCCAGCAAACGCGAGGAAAGAAGGCTGAATCGAAACTCGGCAGAGGCAGCTTGTGCCAGGGAAGCCAAGGTCATATCAATAGAAGCTATGAACAGTAGTTACTTTTAATTGAAGCTAAGAACAGAATATCCTGCCTCTGAAGGATCGAGATAAGAAGGCGAAAGCAGGTGGCGGGTGTAATGAAAATCAAATACACAAATTGAGAGAAACGAGGCAAATTCACAGTGTAGTAGCACGTGACCATCCAAGCGAGAAGAGGCATGTGTTCACACCTACGCTTGGCAGCCGCCCAGACAGAGCCATCATAACTTTTCCTGACAAGAAGACACAGTTTTGAGGCCGACCACAGCCAACTAATTGACACATAGCCACTAAAGTAATGATGGACTGAGGGAAGGCCGGGTGAATCTTGGGGAACCCTGCACCTGGTTGACCATTTCTGCGTGCTGCTAAGTAAAGTGGAGATTTATGAAGTGGAGGTTGAAGCCAACCCAAACGCAATGGACCAAATAATCTAGGGTGCTATAGCTAGTAGAACCAATGGGACGTCGTACTTATAGTGACGTCTACTAGAGTAATGTTAGAAGGAAGGGCTTAGACGCCCACCTGATAATGTTTATCCTATCCTCTTAGCCCATTGCCATATACAGATCTAGTACCTATAGTAAAGTTACATTTTTCTAACCAATAGAATTGCATGTTAACTTTTGCCGGCCAGGGGTCTCCTCAGTACACAGGTCTTTCAGGATATTGAACCAGACGTGATGCCACATTGGAGACCTGGAGATATTTGGACATTGTGTTTTGGTGAACAAAGTCTACGGTCAGGTCTGGCAGGATAGTGAACGAGACCTGATGCTACATTTATGAGCTAAAGAAAGGGCAGGGGAAGAGGCCCCCCCCTGATATTTGGGAACTTTGTTGTACAAGTTTGGAAGGACGTCTGAGATCAAGAACTTTTAAATTACAAGAACTTTTAAATTAAAGATTAATTCCCAAGGTTTTCTTATGAAGACTTGAACATTTGAGTCTATCCAGAATGAGAGGGACCTCTTTCTGGATCAAGGAGAGACCTACTTTTCCTAATTTAGAGTGTAGGGGATGGATTAGGTTTAGGCACAGGATCGTGGACATTTTACTTTATGGACTGCCTGGCATTGTCGTTAGTATTTAATTTAAGGTAGGGCAACCCCTCATAGTAATAGGGCAAGATAGGTTTTACATTTTCTTTTACTTTTATAAACAAGTCTTTGCCAACAAACATGCAACCACTGTCAGTGCACCCTTACAGAAACCCATATGCTCTTTGATCTCTGGATTTCATGGGCACCCACACACTGGGTTGCAGGAGGAAAACCCCCATAGCTTCCACAAATGGGATTACAGCTTAGCTTATATTCAACCTTTTCCTCGCCACTTCCCAGTTTTAAGTTTCTGCCTTCGTTCCCCAGCGGCCCATCCCTACTGTCCTCTGCAATGGGTCCTAATGGTCCCAAGGCTAAGGAAACCTTTTCTGCACCTGTCTTCTCTCTTTCAGTCTCTCTCCTCCTGTACCCTCTTAGCGATTTGCGGGCTGCAGGCTCAAACCTTCTCCCCCTGCCAGAATTATCCATGTCAGTTGCAAGTTTAGCCTCTTTTGACTTTTTATCCATTTAATTCTGTGCTTCTTTTGACTCTCCTGTCCCTCTCCCACCTGTGAGGACTCAAACACGGGAGAGGAGCACAGGTGGAGTTTTCTCACAAGTCACTATTTATTAAATAATAAAGGGTGAGACAAATGCCTATCTTTCCCTAACCTAATAAGGATTTCTCTATCTAAAAAACAAAGGCTAAAGGAAAATGACCTAATGTCCAAAAGTATCTGCTCCTCACACTGATGCATATAACAAAATCATATAGGAATTACTTGGCTGTTCAAACTCCACAGAATAATGTATGCATTCAAACATAAGTTATAAACAGACATCCCAGGGGTTGGATCCCCGTCCCCTGAATCAATTCAGGACGTTTTATACCAGGTCAATTTCAGAAAAGTTATTTTCACTCGCAAAGGTCCACTCCAAGTGGAATACACAGTTCTTTGCATCCAATGTGTACTTTACTTGGCACAGTAGCTTTCTTAATTTCAAAAAGGTTTCCCATTCTTAGGACAATTATTAAAGTGTTCACAACCTTCCACTTATCAAATCAAAAAATCTTTCTTAATACATCAAGCTAATGGAAAAGGTTATTTTCTCAGAAGACCAATCACTTTTCACCACAATGCATTTCTTCTTCATAAGCAACACCTTAATCAGGATGGTACGTTCAGAAATGTTACTTTAGTCAGGATGCTTTAACCAACAGTTCATCAAAACACTTTAGTGGAATTGCGACTTTTATTTCCACCACAATCTTCACAACCTTCTACCACATTCACAGTACTAAATATCCTCTTCTTACTGTCCGCTCGCCTGCCAGGAATAACAACTATTTGTCCCTTTCCTGGTGTACTCTCCAGCCAGGATAAAGCTCCTACTACAACTACTTGCATTCTGTGGGGAGGCTTGTTCCCAACTTTCCACACTAAACTCCTCAATGAGGAAAGATGACCCAACATCAGGCTTCTGGGATACGTCTTTTGACTTGTAACACCATGGCATACAACTTATTTCATAAACATGCTGTACCAGAGGACAATGATTATTTCATTGATCTGTTTGCCATAGGCAATGCAGGTTACAGTTCTCTCCCCCTTGATCTTTTCTACAAGGAGGGCTTTTCTCCTGCAGTCTCCGATTTCTTTCTACACAACCTATTGGCTGTTGACAATTTGATTTACAACTTCTGGCACTGCTACATTCAAATTGTCTTGATGGTCCTTGGCTTTGGCAATGCAGGTAATGTCCCCTTTTTTTAAACCCCTCTTTGGGAGAATTGTACCCTCTTTGTGTTATATTTGCCCTTTTTTGGCATTGGTAATGCAGGTTACAATGTTCGCTTCGCATCGTGGAGCAATCCAGGTGGACCCAGAGCCTAAACATTTGTTTCCAAAAGAATCTTTGATGTTAGGACGGTATAACAAGCAATTATGGCGAAGAATTGATCAAACTACTGTTCTTACCAAGAATTTATATTTTGACCAAAACATAGGAGAGAACCTAAAAAAATAAGAACATTCTCTAAGGCTCGACTAATGAGGGAATTGTTTATCGCTTGTATCACTAGAAAATCTCTCCTGATGATCCATTTATGAACAAATGAATGGTGAAACACGTGTTGAGAGAAGCTATTGAGAAAGATCACAAGAAATATAAGAAAATTAAAACAATATTCTCCAGCATGGGGTCTGGCATGGATTCACATGCTCATGAATATTCTCCGTCGTCAGGCTGAGAATCCTCGGTAAAGGAAAAATCAGTATCCGTTTTGTTTCTGATCTTTCTTTCTTAGTAGTAACCAACACTGGTCTCTGGGTCATACTGCCCCCAGCCAATGACTGCCCTCTCCCTAAGCCCCGCCCCTGGCAGCCATCCTCAGATTTTTACCGCACGTTCAAGTGTTGGGAGTCCTCGTGCTAAAGCTCTCAAGCTTTTACTGCGTTTTGCGCTTTTTCAAAGAGATTTTTCTCATTTTTCGGTTTAATCGAGCCTCAAGCTCCACCGTTTCCACTTCTGATCAACCGGGACCCGTTTCGGGTTTATCTACGCCCCTCAAGTTACGCTTCTTGGAGGATTCCAGAAGTTTCTGAGGCCTACCTCGTGGACGAGAAGAACATGGCCCAGGAGAAGGGAAGCTCGACTCCCAGCAAACTGTTCAGGATCTGCCATGGATGCAACCTACAAAATGTGTTCAAGGAGGACGAGCATTCGAAATGCCTTTACTGCCTCCACGAGGACAAAACGCACGTGGAGAAGGACTGCGTTTTGCATGAACATGTCGGATCGGACTATGAGGGATTGTCGGACCCGTCTCTCCAACTGGCTGGAAGGCAAGAGCCCAGCAGGTGAGAAGAAGAAGTCAGAGCTGTCTTCTAAGTCCTGTGAGGGTGCCCCGGCGACGGGGGCCCAACAGAAGGCAAAGCACCGCGGGCACCGGGAGCGCTGAACGGTCAGGCCCCTCGGCTGCCAGGCAGGGCGTACCTTCACTGACGCCATCAACCGCGAGCCAACGCTCTGGCTTGGGGAAGAGAAAATCCGAGAACCCGGCTAAGCTTCTGGGGATGAGTCACTGCAGGCCATCAAGACCGACACAGAGACGCCTCGGGCCTTGGGAGTTCTGCTGCAACGGCGGCCGCCCTTTCGGAACTCCAGAGGCAAGCAAGGTGCCTCCAAAGGATTCGGCGGCGGCTCCTCGACCTACCGTCAGGCGGCCCGCTCCTCGTCGCAAGAAGCCTACAGAGGACGAGGCACGTCAGGTGGATCTTGCCGTTGTCGCCAGGGAGGCCAAGGCGGCAAGGCTGCTTCCAAGCAAGACTGAATCAGCCGTTGCGTCGGGCCCCCACCGAAGCACCCCGGTGGGAGGCCGGCTGGCAAAGTTCGTCAGCGTGTGGGAGTCCAGTTCCACCGACTGTTGGGTGCAGGATGCCCTGGCCCACGGGCACACTCTGGAATTTCTAAAATGCCCCCGAATTCCTCCCGTGGCCAGGAAGGAAAACCACGTACCTCAACTGCTGTTAGAGGTAAGGACGATGCTCAAGAAAGGAGCCATCAAGCTCGTCCCAAAGACGCACCGCGGATCTGGAGTATACTCAAGATACTTCCTCGTCAGAAAGAAGACAGGAGGTTGGCGTCCCATCCTGGACTTGCGTTGGCTAAACAAATACATCAAGGCACAGAGGTTCCGGGTGGTCACCCTGCAGCACGTGCTGGGCCAGCTGGAGGAAGGCGACTTCCTATTGTCGTTGGTTATGGAGGATGCGTACTTTCACATCCCCATCCTAAAAGGACACCGAAAGTTTCTCAGGTTTGTAGTCCAAGGGCGGCACTACCAGTTCAAGGCTCTCCCATTCGGATTGAAGTCAGCAACCCAGGGTGTTCACCAAGTGCCTAGCGCCAGTGGCGACGTGGGTGTGCCTGCAGGGGATCCACGTCTACCCCTACCTGGACGACTGGCTCATCCGAGCAGGGACAAGAGAACTCTCCGTCGAACACACAGCAAACACCGTCCGGCTGCTCACGGACCTGGGATTCTCCATCAACTTCCCCAAATCCCAACTGGTTCCGTCGCAGGTCACGCTGTTTCTGGGAGCCAAGCGTGATACAGTAGCGCAGTTGGCCTCACCATCGGAGGAAAGAACGCAGGCCATCCTGGGCAAGGTACAGCATCTTCTGGCCACGGACATGGCCAGAGTGAGGTCCATCAAGTCCCTTCCCGGGATGATGTCCTCTTGCATCTATCTGGTGTGCCTGTGCAGGCTCCGGATGCGTCCTCTGCAGGAGTTCCTCGATGCCCGTTGGATGCAAGCGACGGTCAGCTTGGAGGACAAGATCTCGCTCAACGAAGTATTCCGCAAAGCAATTCGATGGTGGGGCACCTGCGCGCATCTCGCTGTGGGCACAGACTTTCAGACCCCAGCATACCAGGTGACGGTGGTGACGGATGCCTCCCTGGAGGGGTGGGAAGCGCACACCGGAGATCTTCACGCAAGAGGCCTGTGGCTCCCAGAGGAGAGGCCCTTCCACATCAACATACTGGAGCTCCGAGCAGTGATCTGGGCCCTCAAGTCATTCCTCCCGTCCCTCAAGGGCAAGGTGGTTACGATCTTCACCGACAACACCACCACGATGTTCTACATCCGGTAGCAGAGAGGAACCAGATCCCCAGCCCTGTCCAAGGAAGCCCAGGATCTGTGGCACTGGGCCGTTGCCCAAGGGATGTTTCTAGTACCTTTTCATCTAGCAGGGATAAAGAAAAACATCATTGCCGACTCACTCAGCAGGGAGCTGCGCTCGTGCCACGAGTGGGAACTATGCCAGGATCAAGTGGATTAACTCTCCTGCGATGGGGCAAACCTCAAATCGACCTGTTCGTGATGGCGACAAACTCCAAGTGCCAGAGGTTCGCCAGCAGGTTCTCCCAGCCGAGGAGCATGGGCGATGCTTTCTTGTTCCCCTGGGACGGCCTGTTCCTGTATGCGTACCCTCCCTTGCCATTGCTGCTCAGGCTCAACAACCAACTCAAGAGGTCCCGGTGCAGGATGATCCTCGGCGCACCAAGGTGGGTGAGACCGATATGGTTCCCGGACCTTCTGGACTTGTCAGCGTCCCCACCAGTCAAACTGTCGACGGATGCAGATCTTCTCTCCAGAGAAGGAGGTGCCATTCTTCATCATGACCCGAAGTCACTGAACTTGCAGGCCTGGCTCCTGCAGCACTAGAGTTTGGAGTTACGATATCCCGGCTGACTGCAGAGAGGTTCTTGCAAAGGCCAGGGCATCCTCAACTCTCAAGTGCTATGCACACAAGTGGAAGAGGTTTTCTGTCTGGTGCCTTGCACAGAAGATTAACCCTCTACGGATTACAGCCCCTCAAGTGCTAACGTACTTACTGTCGCTGGCCAAAGCTGGACTAGCTCATGCTTCCATCAAGATACATCTGGCAGCGATTTCCCGATACACCAGAACTGCAGGACGGTCGTCCCTGTGGTCTCATTGCCTGGTGAAGGAGTTTATGAAAGGACTGTTCCGATTGTTCCCGCCCGTGAAGGCTCTAGCCCCGGAGTGGGAGCTCACTCAATGTGGTGCTGACCAGGCTCATGGGCCCGCCATTCGAGCCCTTGCATTCAGCTCCGTTGAAGTTCCTGTCGTGGAAGACAGCGTTCCTTGAGGCCATCACCTCTGCACGATGCGTGGGAGAGATTCAAGCCCTTTCCTGCAAGCCTCCATACTTGACTTTCCACGAGACGAGGGTGGTGCAGAGGACGCACCCCTCCATCATGCCCAAGGTGCCGTCGGACTTCCATCTCAACGAGCTCTTGGTGTTACCAGTCTTTTTCCTGTTGCCTTCGTCGCCGGCCGAGAGGACTTTGCACTCGCTGGATGTAGCTATTGCGCTGAAGTTGTAAGTCGACCGAACGAAGAGTTTTCGGAAGACATCACAGCTGTTTGTGAACTTTGGACCTGTGAGCCAAGGGAAGGCTCTCTTGAAGGCTTCCATCTCCAGATGGCTCTCCGGCTGCATCATGCACTGTCATCGGTTGGCAAAGCGACCTTTGCCCGGCCATCCGAGAGCCCATTTGACCAGAGCGATCGCTGCTACCAGGGCGTTCTTTTCTGGTGTGCCCCTGCTGTACGGCTGCTACGTGGAGGTCGAACCACACCTTCACGAGATTCTACTGCGTCAATCGGGATTGCAGGGAGGAGTCCAGAGTCGGCCAAGCAGTGCTGCGCAACCCGTTCGCTTAAGGTGAACCTGGTGAGGAGGTAAGAGATGCTTAATGTTGAGTTTTATGTAATGCTTAATGTTGAGCCTTGCCACCGCCCGTGGTTGTGCATGTGTGTACTCTTGTAAATGTATTCTTATATTCATGAGCATGTGAATCCATGCCAGACCCCATGCTGGAGAAGGAACAAGTTACTTAACTGCAACTGTTGTTCTCCAGCATGGGTCTGGCATGGATTCACATGCGAACCCTCCCTCCTACCCCTCTGTGACTCTTCACTTGGTCATACTGCCACTTTACGTGCTACCAAATCTGAGGATGGCTGCCAGGGGCAGGGCTTGGGGAGAGGGCAGTCATTGGCTGGGGGCAGTATGACCCAGAGACCAGTGATTGGTTACTACTAAGAAAGACAGATCAGAAACGAAACTGATACTGATTTTTTCTTTACCGAGGATTCCCAGCCTTATGACGGGGAATATTCATGAGCATGTGAATCCATGCCAGACCCATGCTGGAGAACAACAGTTGCAGGTAAGTAACTTGTTCCTCAAATACAAACTGAAGTTGCATTTACTACCACTTCAATTGATCCATTACAAAGGACCTAAATAATCTATAATTGGCGCAAAGACTGATTTGTCCCAATCCATTGCTTACAATTACAATGTTCGCTTATTGGCTCTCTCCTTTCAGGTTAGTCGTGTTCACGTTGTTTGATTATAGCCCCCTTTTGGCTTAGGTGATGCAGGTTACATTTTCTTCTGTTTGCCCTCTCCCTTTAGGGAGGTTACATTCAGTGTGCTTTAATTTAAAGGTTTGGTTTTCAAAAAATGCTTTCTTGCGCAGCGTTCTATTTATGAGTGCCACAGGGTCTGCCAACTCACTGGTCTGTCCTGGCTTCTCCTCTGCACCCGCTGCTTTTTCGATTGTCTTGTCTTCCATGGCATTTGACGTCTCTGGTCAGCCTTCTGCTGCTCGTGCTATGTGTCAAAGGAGCACACGCTGCTTCCCATGCGCTCCAGTGAAAACCTCAATACTGCTGTCTGCTGCGCATCCTGTGCATCTCGCATGCACCATGACCTCATGTTCTATGCACAGCGCCCTGCTTCTAGCAGCGCTGACCGCTGCTTCCTCCTGCTTCTCCTTCGTTGTGGCCTGCACCTGAAGGGCCTTTAAATGTTTAAAGGTACTGCTCAGGTGTGGGTCATTACAACCACTAGACTGCACACTACAGTCTGGTAATTCTGGACCCCCTCTTCCTCGTCTCAGTACGAAGAGCATGTTCTTAGTTCTTTTTACTACTTTTAATTCACTCTGTTTGAGTGATTTATAAGATGTATTTTAAGGGCAGCAATGGGTTTCCTTTGGATTTATAATCCAAACATCATGTAGAATCATAACTATTAAACATAGTTTTATTAACTTCCTTTCCTTTGTATCCATTTTTATGGTTATAAAAAAGGGATCTCATACTTGGCATCTTGGCTAAGCCCGGGAGGTGAGGCCCTGCCCTCTAATACTCAGGCATTAGGACAACCTCATCCTCAAAAGAGGATGAATACTGCTTCCCTCCTGACGGATTCACCACAGTCCCCTGAAAGCCTGCTCCTCCCATGTGATCCTCCCTACTGATACCACCCATAGGGTTACAATCCGGTTGTCTGCCTTTTCCTGGCCCCAAAGGAGGAGACTTTAGGCTGGGATTCTCTGATCCTGCCGGATTCATCACACACCTTGATGTGCATTCTGTCTCTGAATCTCATCTCACCTCCTCCTTGGATTCCCTTCCCTCCTCTTTATGCCCTCCCACCCCTTCTCCATAATACCGCCTGGTCCAATCACCTTCATGTGTCTCTTCCATCCTCTCTCTGTCCCGCTCTGACTTCTCCCACTCTCTTCATGCTCTCTCCCCCCCCTCTCTTGCCTTCTCTTCCTTGGTGTACCTTATCCTTTCCAAATGTTTCTACCAACCGCCACCTTACATATGTTTTCACTTCCATTTCCTCCTTCCGCCTTCACTTTGATATTCTCTACACCCCCCTATCCACTTCTCCAAAGTCCTCTTTCCATTCTCCTTTCACCCATTCTTAGTCTCCTTTGTCCCATTTCTCCTCGCCTCTTGTCTCGGTCTCCCACCACATCCTGGTCTTCTTCATCAACTCCTCATATCCTTCAGCTTACTCTCCAAAGGCTGCAGCCTTTATTGGGCCCTAGCCCCTCCCATGAGGCTGTCCCACACAGAAGTGTCTGCACCTGCGTTTTAATGATTTTAGCTTATGGATTGGTGAACTGATTCAATTGTTCGATCATGGATTGCCTCGCAGTGCTGCAGTACAGATTAGGTCTCTAGTCCCGTCCTCCACGTTGGATATTTAATGCATAGTCTGCATGCTGTTGTCAGACAGCCCTTGTGCACCATCCCGTCCGTCTTACTGGGGTTGTAACAACTCTGCATCAGACACCTCAAGCAGTCTGGTGCAAGGATTGCTCACATTAGTAAGGCTCTGTTTTTATCCACTTTGGTAGCCAAGCAGGGAAACCATAACCAACAAGGGAATATCAAAAAGAAACAGTAATATTGGCCTTTTGAAAATCCTACTGTGCAAGTGCTTGAAAATGTGGTAGAAGTGCCAGGAGTAAGTGAATAGAGGGAGAAATGCAGGGGTGGGGTGCCCCCAGGGAAGTGCTGGGGATCCAAGAAGGTAAGTGGCAGGTGGAAAGGGAGGATGAGTGCAGTGGGCAGGTTCGACCATGATGGGCTAGACCGGGAAAGGGAACCTGTGGGTAAGTGCTGGCAGGGGGACTGGTGGCGGTTGGTCTGGCTCCTGTATGACTCTGAAGGTCATAGCAGCAGAGGGAAAATTAGCACGGGAGTGGGAGAGGAAGGAAGAGGAGAAAAGGAAAGACTTGAGACGTTTTCAGAACTTTAGAAGATCTGCTCAAGTTGGGAGGGTGGGCATTCCAGAGGGGGAGGAGCCAGCCGCAGAAAGGGATCTACCTCCCACTCTTTGATTGGAGCAATGTTAGGCCTGCAGCAAGTTGGACCCAGAGGGTCAAAGGACTATGGTCAGGCAGTATATAGCGAGGGAAAGCTGGATGTAAAGAGATTTTCAGCCTTCTAGATGATGCAGAGCGTCTTGAGAGCCAGTGGAAAGATTTTAGGGCAGGAGAGATGCTGTCCCTGTGCTTGAGGCCAAGGAGAAGTCTTTCAGTCCTATTCTGGATTAGTTGGAGGAAAGGGGCAGATTGAGGAACACGCTGTTGCAATAGTCAAGCCTAGAGAGAACCTTGGCTCTGGAGACGTTGAGCTTCTGGGGGAAGGTGAGGAAAGGTAGAATGCTCCTGAGAAGTTAAACTTCTTGGCAAGGTCCATGATGTATGGAGAGAAAGATGGAGAGAGAGAGGCCAAATATGATCTTATGTTTTTGTTCACGTCACAGGTGGGTGAGGGGATGGGGCCTAAGGAGTGTGGCCAGAGAGGGGGGGGTGGACAAGGAGCAGGCCTCCCAATGAGTAGCATCTCAGTCGTAATGGTATTAAGGCAGAGATCATTGGTAGAGCACCATGCCAAAATAGCAGTCGGGTATGAGGGAGGCAGCTTGAAGGAGAGCTGCGTCCTGCTTAAACAGGCTTGCTGTTGGTATGCCCCATCTGATATAAACGACCTGCCCTCCTGGTGCATAATAGAGAAACAGTGAGTTCCCCCTCATTATATCGTTGACGCACTATATTTCTTTAATCACTCTTCCACTACTTTCTCCAACCTGATCTGCCCAAGAGCACTCCCCTTCTCGTTGATCAAATCCTGTCCCAGGAACGCCCCCCGTATTTTATTTGTGGCATAATAGGTCTATTACGATGAATAACAGAGTATTATGTCGGAGGTCATGGATCACCAAGGGTATCAGGTTTATTTATCAGATTGGGCAAAATCACACCAGAACATCATTCCAGGACTTCAAGCACTAATTTTTCCTACATCTATCTGACTTTACTGTTTACAACAAATTGGTCAGCGCCTGTATGGATGGTCTTCAGGCTCACGCCAACAAAATTCTTTCACCAAACACCACAAGGCTACAACTACTGGCCACAGCCCCTGACAACAGAGCTGCCAGATTTTTACAAACTGTTGACCCACGGCTGACTCGTCTACCATGAAGTGGCTTGTACAATACCAATAGGAGATGGATTGCGGCCTTGTCTTCGATGATCGTACATGGACTCCAGTATGGACTTGGATCAGATGTGTTTCCACCTCTGCCAACATCACTCAAAACCTTTTCTTTGTCACGCGCAGAGTCTTTATCACCCCTTAAAAACGGACAAAAGCTGTACTTGAATCAGATGGCAACTGTTGGTCATGTGGGAATAGACCTGGTTCTTACAAGCATATGTTTGATGAATGCCCATTTGTCCCTGGGCTGTGGCAGGAAATAACAAACAGCAATCTTCAAATTACATGTCCCTCTATCCTTTACAAATGTTTTTCTAGGAAGTATTTTGGTCAAAGAGGATGAATCTCCCGCCTCTCCCATCCTATGTGACCTTTGTATTGCTATTGCCATCAAGCTTTTTATTGCCAATTGGAAAAGCTTTCAGAACATTTCTGCTAACGGCTGGTGGAACAATATCTGCCACACACATAGAATTGAACAATGTATGGCTACATATCTTGATACTGATCCCAAACACAATATGAAATGGGCACCTTTGAATAATTATTTAGGCTATCATAATATGTCTGCACATGGTTTCATGAAGTCTCAGTTTGGGACACTTATTTCAATTTAATGATGTATGAACGAACCAGTTAACTGCACCCCTTCCCACTTCCCTTGTGTATAGTGTCTGTCTCCCATTTGTTCCCCAGTCTGTCCAAAAATCAACTGTTTATCTACTCCTATGCGAATCACATAATAGTGAATGATTTTATTTTCTTCATGCTTGATTTTGGTTACCCAATGCACCTGCTTTTATCCACTCCCAATCTCTGCCTATCAAGATTTTACCATCCTGCCACACATCTCGCCTTAATTTATATCACATTGTTCGTTATATCACATTCAATCATCCCAATGTTTTGTGGTTCATTTTCTAAATCTTAAAAAAAAATTATTAAACTAAAGTAAGAATTTCCATGAGGGTGGATGGGACTAAGAATTGGGCCCAACATTCAGTTTCCCAGTTTCCCGTTTTGATAATGTGTTCTGGACCAGAAACTTCCTTCAACAAGATATGATCACCTGCAGTGAAAACTGTGCCTATCCCTAAGGTTTGGATTTGACCACCTGTAGGTTAATGGTCCAGCTGGTGACAGGTGGGCCCTTCAATGGCAGTGCACAACCAGTCCTGCCCCCCGTTTGTAAGAATGTAAATATTTGGATGATCTACTGTTCCTTCATCTGGGCCATGGTGCGTCCTCAGCTTTTTCCCACATTCCAAGGAATAGAGCTTACCTTATAGTCATTGGTTGCTTTGGATTCTGTTTAGCCAGAAAGTGCATGTTTTCATCCTTCTCTGAGCTGGAATTGTCTAGTTGATGCTGGTCTTCCTTGGTCATTACCACGACTGAGTAGACTACTGGGCATGGGGAAGTCCACAGGGAGGGGGAAGCACTAAAGGGTCAATATCTGTGTGCATTTGAGGATATTTCTCTTTGATACCCTATGGCCTACCCAAACTTTGAGTGCTTTCCCAACTTCTCATTGATACTGTCTCTAGCCTTCTCTTTCAGTCTTTGCAATCACTTCCTTGTGCCACCTCTACCTTGATATTGCCTTTTCTCTTTCCCAGTCTCCTCTAACCTCCTTCTGTTCTCCTTCCCTACTCCCATGCTATCCCTCATCTTTTCTTCTTTAGGACACTCTCATGCCTGCACGCTCTCATCTCCTCCTTAGTATTACTTATTCCTTCCTTCTGAATGTCTTTCAACCTCTGTCTTACTGATGTTCCTCTCAGCAACTCTTCCCTCCTTTTATTGACTTCACCCTTTTTCCCATTGTCTGTCCTCCACCAGTTTTACTTTCCTCTCTGCTTTTGCTTCACCTCCACCTCCATCTCCACCTCAGTTGTCTGTTTCCTGCCACCTCTTACACTTTCTTTCCAACTTGACACGCCCTCTAAAAACGGCCATGCAAAGCTTTATTGGGTTCTAGATATGCCCCTGGGGCTGTGCCATGCTGCACTGTTCTGTTTGCGCCTGTGTGGAGGAGTGTGGCATACAGATTGGTTTAACTTGAATCAGGGACCCCATTCAAGCCATGTATGATCAGGGAATGTTTCTTTCTTGGCAGCGCAGATCGAGCTTCAACATGGTGGACGAACATAAATAATGTCTCATGAGCATTCAGCACACTGCTGGGTGCACCTTCTTAGGGACTGAGCATGGTCACAGTGCCTCTACTTCCAGCCATCTGGCACGAGGGTCACCCATGATACGAAGTCTGTTTTTCTCCAGTTCTGCTGCCATGCAGAAGGTGGTGGTGGGCTGGGGGGGGGGGGGTTCACTGTATATTTCCTTTGGCCTGAGCATCACAAGGTGTCTGGTGACATCTGCCACACCTGACCACCCTGCAGGTCTTGTAATGCTGCTTGCCATGGTAAGTTTACACATTTCAAGGCATAGTGACACACATGTAGATCAGAATTTAAAAGATGTTTTTAAAATTAAAAATGACTGATTGGAAAAAACGGCTGTTCTGTCCCTTTGTTTACTTTGTCTTGAGCAACCTCAATAAACCATCCATGTTAAAAAGGAATGGTGTACCCTACACTCGCTGTACCTATCCTTCATTGTAAATCAATTGACCAAGCAGAGTCTTTCGTTAGACTATTATGCCTTAGGTTTATTGTTCTACTGTTGAAATTGTGCTTAAACGTGAAATTAAGTACATTTTTTCTGTTTTTTCTATTCTCTCACCTCGAACCCCTTTTACCTCACATTTCCAGGACAGTTATGCATTGCATACATGGGGGAAGGATCCAAAAGACCAATCAAAAGTCCAAATCGCAATATATGAAACATACATGAAACATTTTTTGCATGTGCTGGTTCAAGCTGTGCGCAAAGAGATATGGTTTGTTCTGCCATCTTCCTAAAACCAATCACTATTTAATGGTCTTTTTTGATTATAAATCAAAGTGAGCCCACAAGGAAAACTGTCCTTTTTTTTTTTTTTTTAGCTTTTTGAACTAGAAAAAGTTTACATATTTGGTTAAACATTTAAGTGACAAGTCCCTCCTGGCATGGCTTCAGTTATACACTCATACCTTATGTGTGAAGCTTTCAAGATGTTTGCCTCTGTAGTAACATTTCTTGTTCTCTCTTATGATGGAGCTGCCCTTCCTAGTGTATTTTGCCACTGTCCGTTCTTTAGTTTATGGGCACAGCTTTCCAACGAGACCTGCAAGATATCAAGGTCTAGTAAGGGGCCGGGGATACTGTAAAGAAAAACGTTTTCTATTCCCTTTGACATTTATGAAGCACAGTATACGTCACGCAAGTGCCTCCTTGGTGCTAACCTAATTGCAAGCAAAACAGGACTGGGCAGTGTTAGAAAACGTCTGCGAGAACAGCTTGGTTTTCAATTTACACCAGAATGAAAAAAGAAAATAAAGCAGCATGAATGCAAAGAAGTTCATTTTTCCAAAGAAATGATGCAAGGGGAGAAAAAGCATGTCATCTGCGAGTGCGGTGAGATAGACCAGCAACCAGGAGGGCCTGCTTGAAAAAGCATAAATGGCACAGTGCTGTGGGCGTCTTAGTCTTGGCTGCTAAAACAGAGGGGCCTGCGTGGGATAGGATGAGAAGGACACTACACCGAGTTTTCGAAATAACAGTTTGATAGAGAAACAGTGAAGCTTGATGAGCAGAGGGGGTAGCACAGGATGAGTGATGAAGACCCAAAACAAGTAGGGCAGCAGATTTCGGAAGCATTTGGAGACAGTGATCGTTGACCGCAGCAATGCGAAGATTGATAGCATTGGCATAATCAAGACAGGATTGGATAAAAGCACATCCTGCAGAAACACAAGCTGAAAAAGTAAGTAAAGTGGCAATTTTACACGAGGACACAGCAGAATGACACTTCATTACTTTGAGGAATGAGAGTAAGCTCTGAATCAAGCGTAAAGTCCAGAATATTGACATCTAGTACAGGAATAAGATAAAGGTACAATTGAGGAAGGTCAGAAAGAAAGGGCCCGCACCCTCCCCCCCCCCATAACGAAAGGGACCTCCAAAAGTAACTACCTCTATCTTGTCAAAATAAGTAATAATAAATAAGTAAATACAGGACATTAAAGTGGAAAAAACAGTCATAAAGTTGAAATATGGTCACTGTGCCATCCACCTCGCAGTTGAAATGAAGGTGAAGTTGAGTGTCATCTTTACAAGTATAGAAAGAAACCCCAATAGAACCAATAACAGCTATCAAAGGAGAGGCCTAAAGGTTAAACAGAAGCGAGAGAAGAGTCCTAAGGAACTCTGCAAGTAAGGGGCAGGTGGAAGACCTACTTGAAGTCTAATTGGACCAGTTCAGAGAGAAAAGGGGAATGCTAGGAATGTACTTGATCTGGCCATAGAGAGGAGCTTGAACAGCATGGTATGGTAAATGTTGTCGAATACATCTGTTTTCAGAGCAACCAGGCCAATGAGACAGCTGCAATCCCAGTCCAGATAGATGCCATAAAGGGCTGATAAAAGGGCAGATTCTGTGCTCTGGCTGGGGAAGAAACTGGGTTTAAAAGGATGAAGTCAGGAGCTTTAAGCAAACGTGTGGAGCTGGGTTGAGGACAGTGAAACAAGAAGGCAGTGATTGAAATGTGTACATGCCCATATTACACATGGCACTCTTTCTCAGGTTGTGAGTATGCCAGTTCAATGTCAAGAGCGTGGTCTGCTGGTGTATACAACCACTGTCTTCATTTGCTGAATTATTTCTGTGTGTTGTTCTGAGATTGCCCCTAGGTCTACAAGGCTACCGTCGACTGACTTGTGTGCACAGTGAGGGATCAATATATTTCATGTGGTGTGGCCATGCATCCTTGATGTGGTCAAATGCCAACTGGCATTGCACAGTGCATTGTTAAAGAGATTCTTGTTTGAAGAGGTGGTGTAAGGGTATAGTGGTCATAGCATACACATTACCTGGAGAAATAACCCACCATGCCTACAAAACGACCGTACTGCAGGCACATATTTTGGAGGAGGCGGTGGGTGAATGCTGTCAACTTTGGTGGGGGTAAGGGACCATCCTTTTTCCGGAGAAGATGTGTCCGTAGAATCAGAGATTCTTTGTTCACTTCACATTTATCAATATTGAGTGTAAGTCCTGCTGTGAGGAGGGTCTGACAAACTTTCAGCTGGGTTTGATCATGTTCTTGTTGCAGAATACCAGAATATCATCTCTTTAATTGAATGCATACGGGAACAGGAGGAGCTAGCGGTGGATTGTTTCATACAATATTTCTCCACAAATGAAATGCCCAAGTTCAACCTTTTATATCTAAAGAGCCTCTGTGAATCGAAAATGTTATAAATGCTCTGGATTTAGGGTGCAGTAGAAGTTGCTGATATCCTCAATTTAGATGCAGTTTAGTGCATGTTACCGCCTTGGTAAGGAGTATTATCATGTCTGTAATGTTGGCACCGGATTTCTTTGACGTTCAATGGCAGTGTTGGGAAAACGCATGTCAACAGTCTATTTTTCCATTGCCCTTGGATACGACTACAATCGGGGAAACCCAAGGCATAGGCCACGCAGCATGTTCAATTATTTTTTTTGTCACTTTCTGTTGTAGATAAAATCTCAGTCTTCTGGGGGCATTGTGGGACCGGTCTTGCTTTGTCATTGATGTGTAATCATATTGGAGTAGTTTCTTTTTTTGTTTTTGGTTCCCTAGGCCTGTAGCTAACTGTTGAAACTGCTCTCATATTGTTTCCTTGGACAATTGTGCCCTGGGTTTGTAGGGCATGTAACAGGTAATTTTGTTAAATCCAAGATGCTTTGCTACTGAGGAGACAGCGGCCCCTTGTTGGCATCTTCAGGATGCGAATGACAGCAGGGGAGGATATGTTCTGGTGATGGAGTATACATGAGAATAGGGTAGGGCATGGAAGTGGGTTTGTGGGGCTCAATTGAAATATTCTGGCTATTGATGATAAAGTGGGATGGGTAGGCCATAAATGGAATTGTCTTTCACTGATGTTTAAAGTGGCCCCTATGTTGTTGATACATTTAGTGTCTAGTCCTTTCCTCGGTCATAAGGGAAATGTATTCATTCGACTGTTCTTATCTGGGGCGGCTGATCTTCACATTGCTCTTTAGGTGACTCCTCTATATTTAGGTAGATGCTTGGCGTATAGTCAAGCGTTCTAGGTGTTTTAGGCGGTGAGTGAGATGGAGGTTTTCCTTCTCAGAAGACAGTGGTTTGGCCGGTCATATTTGCCGTAGTACCAGGGGCTGACCAGTGTACAGGAACGAAAACCCGATTCTGTAGGATAAACTTGCTGGTTGTTTCATTGGCTTTCGTGGTAGTGGCTTCTCTGCTGATTTGGTACTAGTGGATGGGTGGACAAAGCTGCTAATTTATCCATCTTTTTCTGGAATTCCATGTCCGCTGCCTGCAAGTCTACCTGTTCATATATCCAGGCATATAACAAGTATCTCGCTCAGGCTTCTCAGGAAGGTGTTTCTCAACACTCTTCCTTCAATGAAGAGTAGTCTTATAGGTTCTTAAGAAAATATATTGACTTTTGGAGGCATGGGATGAATTAGTCATTGGTTTCTTGTGGTCTCTGTGAGTATTGTTTAAACGTGCATCATTCATGGCATTTTGTTTATTTTTGATAAATATCCATGAAATATTGCACAAAAAAAAGTAACGAATATCTTGAACATTATAGCAGCCATCAGCAAAAAAATAGAAAATAAGAAAATAAAAATTCGGGAATACAAAATATATGCATTCAATTAATACAAAGATAAATGTTTTAGATTAAATAGCATAGACGTTAACAATGATATAGAAGACTGGCCATTTATCAAGAACGTGTATCTACTCATATCAACCCTTACTGATTGAAAATGTTGACATCAGAAAACATGTGAGTGTCCACCCTATCAATAGCCCAAAGAAAAATAAATGCGGATTACATTGCCTCCGATTTTTATTCCGAAAATTGGGATAAAGACATTTTCGTTGTAAGGCACTGTGCTTTGGGCAAAAAGAAATCATATGGAAGCAGATATCCTTAATATTTGGGCAGAAAGCACTGCTACCATCGATCAGCCTACCAAAACTACTGTGCCAGCTGGCCCAAATTGAATTTAGTTTAAGACAATTAAAACAAAGTCAAGTAATGTGGCATATATCTTTTCAGAAAATGTTCTGGATAAGATATAATGAAGTCCTGGAACACTAGAAATTGCCAGATTCGCTCATAGTCTGGATTAGGTTGTATGACAATTTTGTTGTTTATTGCTGTGATGAGCATGGCATATGACGGTTTGTCGGGGTCAGGGAAAGTTTTATCAACAGTCTTTAGTTTTGTGCCCGTTAGCTTTACGAAAATGATGGCCATGTATGTGGTGTCTTTGTCCCTTAAAGGTTTGATGAAGTCCTCAAAGTCTCCAGCCCATTCCGTGTTGGGCCCCTGTCTGCTTGTGCCGCAAGTCCAAAAGGTGGTGGCTTGCGTAAGATGGATGCCCTACGGGAGTGCATTGGGGCTTGGGGTTAAGCAGACCCGCCCTACATTTTATATGAGTAGGCAGTGAATTTGTGGCCATAAAGGTTGAGGAAGTGCCAGTGTCTTGTTTGTGTAGGACATGTTGTGGAATTTAATTGTGGTAAAGCAGATAACCGGCTTAGTATTGTAAAGACATGTATAGCATTTTACCAAAACATAATGGCATTTTTTATTTGCCAGCATGTAGTATTTTGCCATTTGTATGATCTATTTTTTTTTGCCAGTATAACATAGCATTGTTGGTAGTATGCAAAGTACAGGATTTACAACATAGCCAAGCCCAATTTGAAACTGCAGACATTCAGAATACGCACTGATCTTAATGTGCTGCCAGGCCAAATATTGAAGTGCGCCTTTTTTTGTTTTTTTTGGATGCTTCATGCATGGAAACTACATTAGAATATACATAACTGACTAACATTATTTAACACTACCAAAATATTAATTCTAACTTATATAACATTAAAGTGTATTCTTCTATGCAAAATGAGGTAAAATCCATGTTTTGGTGACACTGCAGTAATTCATTTTTAAATGCACACTGGCATTTTCTTCAGCTTGTGGAGCAGCTTGTGGCGGGCAGCAGGAAACAGAATGAAACATTAATACATTGAGGCCTAAACCCTTCATTGTTCTGAACATGAGGGTTGATACAGTACACATTCTTGTTAACCTGATTGGGGGAAATTATAGGCAGACAAGCCACGTAAAAAGGGGAAGGATAGGAGCTTTCTTGAGAACAAGAAATGCGGAGAACAGTTAGTTCAGGCTGGGCTGAGAAGACTGATGGAGTTCCAAGGGGTCAGAGCGCTGGCTGTAAGAGATATCTCGCTAGTGCTCCCCACACAAGATTACAGGAGCATTTCGCGCTGACATTGGGTCTGCATTTGCGAATATAGCAAGGTCGCGCGGGAACTTCAAAGAAATAAAAATCTTGGTAAGATATGTGCTAAGTGAGGACCATGTCAAATGCCGTATGAGTGGCTGAGGTTTATTACAGTGCAGGGAAGTCAAGAAGTCATAGCATGTTTATTTTTCGTCCTTTTCAGAATGTGGGAATATTAATATGTTTAAAATAGACCTGCTTGTTCTGTATTCCAGATAGTGCTGTAAATATCCATGGTAAAGCAAAAACAAAGAGGTGATGGCTGGAAGGTTTAGACTTAATCTTAACCACTGGCAATGCTCTGGGCAACCCTCCAGACCACCGTTCTTCGCCTGCCAAGCCATTACAGAAGGGAAAGACCATATGCAAATCAGGCTTGGCCCCACCCCAAAAGGGGCAGTCCAGCCCGAACTGCTAGGCCACATCCCTTCTGCACGAGACCACAAGCATCCCCAAACATGTTTCGCCCTTGTTGGGGCTCATCAGTGAGGAGTAGCTTGGGTCTCTAGGCCCAGCAGGCACGGGACCCACGTCTGGGCATACCCGTCCCACTCGGGGTGACATAGCAAAAACAAAGAGGTGATGGCTGGAAGGTTTAGACTTAATCCTAACCACTGGCAATGCTCTGGGCAACCCTCCAGACCACCGTTCTTCGCCTGCCAAGCCATTACAGAAGGGAAAGACCATATGCAAATCAGGCTTGGCCCCACCCCAAAAGGGGCAGTCCAGCCCGAACTGCTAGGCCACACCTTCCAGCCATCACCTCTTTTACACATCTAGTGTTCTTTGGCCTTAAGTGCCAGTGAGATCTTGGTCTCATTGTTCGAGTAAATATGAAAGTGCTTTGGAGGAGTCTGCATATGTTTTACTCCTAGCATTGTTAAGTAAAGTCATGTGCTTAATTTTGGAACCCATGTAGATTGTGATACGGCAAAGTGCGGAGGATTTCCAGTTTTGGAGAGTATGGGGGGCATTCTCGAAAAAAGACAGGTTTCTTTAAAGCAGTTGCCGTGGGGGCCAGAGAATACCATTGGAGTAAGGTTTTAATTGTAGAGTCACCTGTACATTTTTAGCAGAGCTTTTCAGCCTGTAACAGAGTTTAGTTTGGAATTTTCTTGTATGGATTTTTGTGTTTTGGCACCTGTGCCACTGTAATTTGCCTGTCTTTGGATCCATGCTCGTTCATGGCAGGACTGAGGGTTAGAAATGGCAGTCCTGACCGGAAGTTGTTCAGTTCCCTGTAGGATTGTTGCTCTAATGCAAGCTGGTCGGTGCTTGGTGGTGGCAGTCCCGGGTGAAAGGTGTTTTGTTTTTTCAAGGTTAAGGGTTGGTAACCAGTATAGTTTAATTGGTGTGATCTGGTAGTATGTTGGTGCAACAGCTGTTGGGGGATTTGTATTGCTTTTCCAACCATGTACCGCCCCTGCAGGGTGTCCAGTATCCATGCCGCTCTGTTTTTAGCTAACTTGCCATCATAATGTTTGGGAAGGTTTTCATCCAGTGGAGTGATTGTGAATGTTGAGGGTATCTTGTTGGTGCATCTGCTTTGTGTTCCCCATTGTATACCGTCTAAGGTCGACTTCCTTCCAGTAGAGTGTTTCTCCCCTTTTGCTAGGTCAACGGTCCACAGATTTGGTGCGGCGTGTAAGAATGCTGTGTCTTTGTGTATGTTCATTTTGTTTAGTTACTTTGTGCATGCTTTCTGCGTGCTGTGTCCTCATTGTGCATGGGGGGGTATATGTACATGTACAGATGCAAGCATGATTGTAGAATATGCTATGTACAGTGAAGTTTATAATGTATAGTATTGCTAAATACAGTTTAATATACATTACTTTAAAGCATCTAGGAAGTTTTTTGCCTTATTTGTTTGGTTAAAGGGGAAGGTGTGTATGTGAGGTCACTGCATCCCACCTAGGAATGTTGTGCGTTTGCTTGCCAGCGTTCTTACAGAGTCAGTTGAAGGAAAGATTGCAACTGGCTAAGGCTTGCCTGGGGGTGGTGCCGGTCTTCTTCCATGTTTCATCTATGTTCCATCTGACTAAAACCTCTGTAAAACACATATTTGTAATAGCACAGATACAATTCGCTAAACACCCCCCCCCCCCCAAACAAAAGATCTTATGGCATTTCACCACTAAATAAGTTCAAATGGGGTCACACTCACACCTATATTAGAAAAGCTATGCCACACAACCACCATGGGCTGAACCCTCTTACCCTCTTCTAAAGCCAAATGTGCCCCAGTGATTGGTGCAGGCTAAGCCTACCTTAATGAACCAATCCTGGGTCCCCACCAACAATCTTCTTTTATGCGTGAGGTCATAACCAGAGTGCTTTCCAACAGGAAAGGTAAAGAGATGACGCCATGTACTTCTAAGTACCACCAATCTTCCTGTCGTGGATCATGCAGTCTCTCTGGTTGATTGAGCTCTCTGTGGTTCCCAATTAAAAGCGGCAGGTCGTCTTTGAAGCGCATTCAGACCAGACCTGTGGTTGCTGCCAAACCACATACTGGTACCTTCCTGAATGGGGTCCCCATGCGGGGATGACCACTATAAACAGTTGTCCCAGACATGACATTTCACTGCCCTTGAAACTAAGAGGTTGGAGTTGACTTCAGGTTGACTCCTGCATATCACAAGGGTGTTAGGTACCCGGTCCTTTGTCAATCCTGTGACCAAGGCCCTGGCAGGCCTGCTTCAAGTAACTTCTCATCAGTATGCGCCGCCACCAGAAGGCTGGACAAAGGACAGGGCGGATCTATGGAGCCTTTGTCAGTTAATGAGGCTGGCCATGGCAGGAGGAAGGTTTTGCCTTCCCTCTTCTTGAGATTTGATGTACCGATGGCTGTCACATTCCAGCTGAACATGACAGGAGGACTGCTCCTGTATGCTGTGTCCACCCATAGCGCATGTAACTATGTGTTTTTTTTTTCTTGTGCAGCGAGCATAGGAATGTGTGTGGATTAGCCCCACACATTTTCCAGAGGTTGATCTCCTATCATTCAATCTCGTATAACATTTCCAAAAAGCCCCGGTGAACGCACACTCCCTGTGCGGATGGTCGAATTCCTCACAGGCAAATCTCCTGGCAGGCAGATGTTACATAGCTGAAACATGGAAGAAGACCAGCACCACAGCCCATGCAAGCCTTAACCAGTTGCATTCTCTCCTTCAACTCACTCTGTAAGAACCCTGGCAAGCAAACACACAGCATTTCTAGGTGGAATGTAGTGACCTCACATACACTCTCGGGTGCCCACTACAGAATACAGCAAAGCTTCTTTTCCGATGGGAAGGAACTTTCAAAGCTTTGGATCCTGCTTCACTAGTTATGAAGCGGACAGAAATGGAAAGGAGCTGCTTGATATGTTTAGTGTGTTCTCCAACTGCCGAGTGAATTATTTTGCTGCTAATTTTGACGCTGTGAAAATCTTAACCTCATTACTGGCGGCTTGCCGTGGTTCCAGTTTAATGGGACTAATCAGGGCCTTTTCTAGCCTGCCTCGGAGAGTAATGCACATTAGGCAGTGCCTGTTCCTATCCCCGGGCCGTTCATTTCTTTGCTGCTTACATTTTCTATAATTCATGCTCGACATCGAGCAGACAGGCAAGTAAATAACACGGCACACGATCATCAAGATGAAAACTGCTGAGCCCAGCGCCATTATAGCACCCACGACAGGAAGTTATGGTTTTGCAAACGCTTGGTGGCGGCAGGGTGTTGCTTTTAGTGCGAGCGTCCCAGTGCTTTTCATTTCTGCCACTCGTGAATGGGTGAGTCTGGGGTACGTAGATGAGAAAATACTGCATCGCAGGCAACATACAAGTCCATCCATCTGGCCAGTAAACAGAGCACAGTTATTGTGACTGGGGTCGGAGGTTAGTCTTATGGGGGTTGGATTCTGAGATTTCCCCAATAAGCAAAGGGGTATCCACAGCATACTAAATGGGAGGCTGCGCCTTTTATGGGACTGTCCCTCTTTATTTTACTATGTTCGTGATCCCTTCATGTCTTCTACTGCATTGTCCTACAACGGTATGATGTGTCTTCGTCAATATCACAGCTTGCTTTCCTACTACTACCACCCCAGAACCGTCAACTGGCCCTGGCGGGTTTCACCTGCAAAAACAAAACAACAAACCCTCGGGGCAGCAAACCATGTCAGGATACCCGAGCAGGGCAGGCTGAAAAAAAGATCACCACTTACTAAGCGATGATCCTTTTACGTGCAAAGCCTGAGGTCTGCTTCTGCCAGTGGCAGAGCGTTCACCTCGTGTGACCTAAAGCTAAGTGCATAGCCTTACTGCCACATCGAAAAACAAAAATAAAAAAAAATGTAAGTGCTTTGGAGTCAAGCAAACACGTTATTGGTTGGGCTGGATTGAAAACCCACTAATAAAAAAATAAAAACATTTGTGCACTGATATACAAGTGTTCTGGATTGGGTTAATTTGAAGTCACGATAATTGCGTTTGCCCCATCACTACATATATCAATCACTGATATTTCAATGTGTCGAGAAAGTCACTGCTAGTGAAGACACGTTCTGAGAACGTTTCCGCCCAAGATCACAATGCACTCCAATGTAATCCCGTTACTTATGAATACATATTAAAGGGCAACTCGATAGTACAATGTAGTGCACACTTTACCTGAGTGATGCAAATAAAATGAAGTACTTGTCTGTCAAACTAATCCCAACTAATTGTCACCTCTATTGACGTAAATGTGCGCACTGAGTGTGAGTTGCGTGTTATAAGAAATTAAAATATATAAATAGATACTTATATATGCTATTAAACAGTAGTACTTAAATGTACATAAAAAGGGAACTGTGTGTTTTTCCTAGCGGGGCCACCCCCCATTACCCGCCCCACCCTTCGGGGTTTAAGATATCCTGCAATGGCTACACATACCTACGAATCACAAGGACAAATGGCGTATATTTGGAAACACAAGGTCACATTTCTTAAGTCATACAACATTTTTGGGGCGGTGCCAGCCCTAAGTCAAGTCACATTTCCTTAGACTTCTAAGGTAGCCTATTCCTTTGTCGGGCTTGTCATTATCTTATAGTTCCTGGGGACACTTGTCAATTTTGTTTTGCAGAGTAGCAGATGTCTGCTTCTGATTGTCAACTGTCAAGTAGTAATTCTTTGGGACCACTGAATCTCATTGACGAGGAGTCTCAACTGTCCCAAAGAACTCGGTGCCAGTCATCCAAATTTTGCTCGAATGCTGCAACCGGGGAAACCACCCACGGCCAAAGATGCAGAGTCAAACTCCTCCCTGGCTAGGACTGCCCCATGACTCTGCCACGCTTTGGGGTGCCCCCACCCCCGCTGCCTCCAATGCCCCTACACACACTGTAGTTTATACTTACCAAAGAATCTAGCGGCACCCAGCCTTCATCAATGCCCTCAGTATCACTGTGAGGAAAAGATCATTCCCCTTGTCGGTTAAATGCACCCCATCAGCATCGCAGTGGGAAGGGATCAAAATTCAAGCAACAGTGTCTAATGGACACCAAGTCCTCAGACTTTGTAAATTTCTCAATCCCTCTGTTCAACCTCCTGGAACTTGTGCCACTGAAAACGAGAAAGAGCGTCAACAGCTACATTAACAACACTCTGCACATGCTGAGCCCTAAACTCGATATTCCTGTGTAAGCAGATCTCAACCAATCTCCTCAAAAGGCTTGGAACAACCGGGCATGATGCAGACTATATATTTATGGCTTGAGCCACTGCTTTGTTGTCAGACCAAAAACGCTGCTATGACAATAGGGATGAGCTCTAGCGCCATGATATTCTTCGTCCACCCCTTCTTGCGCCACTGGGCCGGCCATTTCAGTGCGCATCACTCCTGGCCCAGGATTACCCTAAATCCCTCATTACCTGATGCATCGGAGTACATCTGCAATTCCCCACTTGTTTGAGACAGGGTTCTCCATAACTGTACCCCATTAATCTGCCACATTCGTAAATCTTTTAAGCCTGACCCCAGCCTGATATGGTGATGTCTCTGTGAAAGTCCAGCTGTTGCCCTTGCCAACCTGCGGGCGAACACCCTGCCTGAAGGAATAACCTTGGAAGCAAAATGTTATTTCCCCAACAATTGTTGGACTTTTTCAAAGTGGTCCTGTCCTCTGATAAGTTGCTCTCTATCTCAGAAATCGGCTCATGTACTTTCTCCTGTGGCAGCTTGCAAGTACCCTTTAGTCTATCTATTTCGATCCCTAAAAAGGTTAATACCTCTGTAGGTGCTTGCATTTTGTTCCGCCACCAGCGGAATGCCCGTCCTGTCCATCAAGTTTTCAAAGGAAGATAGTGCATGAGCGCAGTCCATTGACCATTCCCTACCCATAAACAAAAAATTATCCAGAGAATGGATGATGCTTTCACGTTGCTCTACCTTGCGTGCTGCCCATTCTAAAAATGTGCTGAAAGTTTCTGTTAGTGTGCAAGTCACAGAGCAACTCATCTGCCTGCATTTGTCCCAATAGATGAAAACTGTCTAGGTGCACCGGTAGGAGTCGGAATGCAAATTACATATCTACCTTGGCCAAGAGTGCCTATTTGCCTATGCCGGCCGCATAACCATGGGCTGGTCAAAGAACTCACAAAGCACTGAGCAGTGGTCCTGATCTAGCCAATCGTTGACCAATTCCCCCTTGGGGTATGACAGGTGGTGGATCAATCTGAACTTGTCTTGTTCATTCTTACGTACAAAGCTCAATGGGGAAACTGCAATTTCGGAAGTGGGGGGGGGGAGTGGAAAAGGGGGCCTGCCACCCGGCCCAGTTCCAGTTCTTTTTATTTATTCCCTCACCACTTGTGGTTGTTGAAGTGTGGAGGGGTGGTTTTTGGCCACCCCACCCATCAGTGGTCTCTCATAAGGGATCTGGAACCCTTCGCTAAAGCCCTCAAACAATAAAGTATGCTCCTTTTTCAGAATGTATTGTAAACATTCCTGCAAATCCCTCCTGTACACAGGGGAGTGCCCTTTCTCCCATGTTCCACTATTGGGCACCTTTGTGCTGCCCTCTGCCCCTGGTGCCCCCTTCTGTCTTTAAGCAATTTGGTTGTCCCCCCACACTTCGAGCATTGGTGTTGGAATCTGCATCTGGCGCCCCAGCTGCATGACCCATCTGCAGGCCCGTCCCGCAGAAAAATCCATGTGTGCGTGCTCCTTTCCCCTCTGTGCTGAAGGGCCTTGCTGAAAGGGCTGCCAATCAGTTTTCTGGCTGTGGTAAGACTTACCATACCAAGGCTTCCTTGCACCTTTTAACACTTCAAAAGCTGGTTAACTGGCCCAGCCTTTACCACCCATGAATGACACCCAAACTTCCATTTCATTCTGATCCCATGTCATGTCGGGCACCATTACCATTTTTGACCTAAAATCCCTGTCATAATCTATCCAACCCGTGGAGCCGTACTTTCTTTGTTCATTCACAATAATATCCCTGTTTTTTCATAAGGCCGGCCCCTGTTACAGATATTTTTCCTTCAAAATCACTGCCAATAAAGAGAGAGCCTTGTTCCAATTAAAACATTTCTCATCGGGCATATTTCTTCTCTTCCTCTTCTTATCCTCCTCCTTGCTAATGATAATGTCAGGCCCTGCTGTCTCATCTACCAATGACGAGAATATGATTAAATATTCCCTTTCCCAAATTCGCTCCTTCACTTGCCTGGGTATTTGCCATGCTAAGGTGGAGCGGCCAGATAATGGAGGTACCATGGTTACTAACGGAGTGGCAACCCCCTCCAATCCATTCCCTCTGGTGCCGGTAAGACCTTTCATCCCGCTACCCCACAGGTAGTTGCTGTCTGTGTACCTCAAAAGGCGTGGGCTGCGACCTCCTTATCCCCTAGGAACTGCATCCTGGAGCCCCCAATTCTGCCTGAGTCTGCTGCTGTAAAGGTGCTGAAACCTGGGTGAGATCACTTCCCCCTCCTCCCCCGCCTACGTCCTGTGAGCTACCTACCCCGGCAATCCCCACAATCACAACAGGTTCTGGGGACGCTCCCAAACACGTCTCACGGTCTCAACACTGGCCCCTTCCCCTCCCCTTCTGTTGGTGCCTGCACCGGTCCCCTTAGTCATTTCAGCATTTCGTCCAAAGCATTGCTTATTTTTTCACTATCCCCTGCATCAACTGGAGGCAGTGTACTTACCTACCCACTGCCCACCTGCTCCCGGGTTTGTGGAGTCCTAAACCCGACTATAACCTCTAACCGTCCCGCTGCCGATGGGACCGCCTGTTGCACTTCCACCAGCTGAACGCAGGATTACCCACCACCTCTACAAACAAGGGTTCTCGTGGCACGACTGTGATGCTGGAAATGCATTGGAGGGACAGGGCCTCCGTGTCCTTGTCCAGTACTCCCTTATGTGTGTTCTGTGTTATTTTCTGCACAGGAGTCCATGTGGGACTCCTAGAAGTGCATCTCTTCCTATTTTTGGTTTGGTGAACAGACCCTTGGGATACCCTCATGGCACCCATGGGTGGGGGTACAACCCTGTACCCCTAGTGTATGTTTTTGGGTCCCTGTGTGTAGCCCGCAGAGCAGGGTATGATCTGGTGGGAGCTCCTTGCTGAATTTGACAGGTGCTCTGAGTATCCTCCATTTTGGGATACCCAGGTCCTGACATTGGAATCAGTTGATTCCTGATGGGAGACAAAATGGCCCCTGTGGCCTGTTGCTTTCCATTGTCTATTACCTTGTTTTCCCAAAGTCCTGGGAAGCCCTGACTCTGCCCCTTCCCCTGACTGGCTGTTGGGTGGAAGTTTCATATATGGTATTGTGGGGAAGTCCAGGCCAGGCTGGCTGGAGCCTTCCCAGTGACTGTATGTTGTGGGTACACCATTGGGGTGGGACCTGGGTGAATGGAGTGTGTGACCAATATACAGTTCATGTTATGGGTGTCTGGTTTCTGGTGTGTGACACAATAACTGAGACAGCCCTGCCCGAAACTGGTATGAATGCAGTGTGGAGTGCTGAATGGCTGGGTGCTTGTTCCAATCAACATTCCTTGTTGTGAGTGTCTGGATGGAGAAGAATGGCCTGAATGCACCGTGAGCCTGATTGGCTTCCTGCCTGCTGAATGCCCTTCTGAATGATTGGCTGCCTGGCTCAGTAGTGTGCATGAGAGGCAGAACAGTATATCTGGGGACCTCTCACATACTGGAAGTGTTCAGAAGCTGAAGTCGAAACTTGATGCTTAATCTTGAAGCCCAGCTGGAAGAAGGCTTTGCTGCTGCATTCCTTTGACGCAATCCGAAAGCTGTCATGTCTCCAAGAACTGATCCAAGAGAGGACCTTTCTAGGAGACCTCTTCCCGAGCTATGAGGGAACATTGTGCACCAGCTAACATTCACCAAGACTCCCTGGAAGTCAGTCCTGGAAAGGCTGCCGACCAGAAACGGGGACCGCAGAGGAATCTTAAGTGAAATACTTTGTCGACCGGAGCCGCAACACTCCATTGCCTAAGACACTTTGAAATCAAGGACTCCCTTGCTCATCACCGTTGACCGCTTTGGGTTTCCCGTCACCCGAAGTCCACAAAGACGCCGACAAAGATCTGAAAGCCAGCCGTGGTCAAGTCTCGATCGCTGATGACCCGACGCCCTTTCTGGGCCTACATTATTCATTGGCTATTTGCGGCAACAAACCCTCGTCATCGAGGTGCACCGCACGCCTCATCTTCACAGGACGTCTACAACCGATCGTCGACGAGTATCGCAAGGACTGAAGCTGCAGCCTCGATGACATTGTTCTCCTTTTCCTCAACGAATCTCGACGATCCGTGGCTCCTGCCTTAAAGGGAGTTCACTCAAGAAGGATCCGGCGACGACCTGACGTCAAACTTTGCTAAACCAGGTAGATTGGGGTAGTATAACCTTTCTAAAAGGAACCAAGACTATATTAAACAATATATGGACTGGGCTTGTTTATAAACTGTATTTACAGGTTGCTCAGTTGGGGGAATACTCACACAGAACTATGTTTAGTGGTCTGGACCCAGTATTCTGCCAGTTGTGTAACCCAACTTTGCTTCCTTCTTATGTCTATTGTTGATTCACTTTACTATTTGATTTGTATGCCATTGAGCCTGTCAGCAGTTGGTGCATTTTAGAGGAATCAAGATATAACTGTGGTAACACATAGATATTGTACATATTTATCATTATAGTATTGCCTGAGCACAAAGTGTGTTATTGTGTGTGTATATAACTTGAACCTCATTTATATAAAGAACTGTTTTATCACTAATATAGTGTGTGGACATTCCTTTGTAGGGGCTTGGGGACTACACTGTACTTAAGAACCAGCCTTCATCACCTCCTGAGAGCTAAGCCTTTGCTCGTCCATTGCTACCAACAATAGAGAATCCTGGCTGGGGAGCTCTGTGCTTCTACTCTGCCATATAGAGGGCAGGAGTGCAGATAACCCCACTCCAGTCTTTACGACGACCACCGTTTTACCTCTCGGTTTGCGCACTGCCCATTTCAATGGTGGTGGTGCTTCAAGACTAACCGCCCAGTGATAACATAGCTTCTTGTGACAAGACTGCTATGACCTTACCCCTTGGTACGTGAGCCGCTCTTTTTAAATTTTTGACAGTGTTATGATGGCAGGCATCTCACTTGACGGTGCAGTGTCTAGCGCTGGGGGTGCATACACCTGGGCCTGCACAACCTGCTGCTGAGTAGGCAACACTTGATCGTCCTCTAGCATCCTTTTGGCCCAGTCTTTCCCCTTCCTGTGCATTCTCTTCTGGAAAAGTACAAACATTTTGGCCTATTCCTCAAACTCGTCAACGTTAGGTCTGTTCAAACTAACATTGATGCTGGCAAACATGTCTGGTGAACCTACTTGTGACATTGTCGTGTGTCCTAAATTGATGGAAACAAAATGTATTGGTAAATCACGGGAACGGGGGACACGAAGATCCCCTCCTTATACCTAGTAGTATCCGGCTACCGTAATTAAGAATTTTCTCAATGCAATTTTAACTCCTGCTTAGCCCTTAGACATTGCCTAGGTCCTGTGCTCACCCAAAGACTTTTTATTTTACCCTCTTCCTGATAGGGCAACTTTACCATTACTTTTTAGCTCCTCGTTTGTAAATTGATCGACAGGACAATAAGCTCCTTTACGGTTATCCTTGGACCTGTTTTGTACAGAAAATACATAGTTATTAACACCCAGCCGATCCAACGGATTCGAACGTGTGTTGTGCTGCATTGCCTTGCCTCCAAGCTAAGGTAACATACACTGTACACTGCTTATGTAGAAACACAAGCAGCTCCCCCATCCTACTGCACGCCTCAACTAAAACATAATCCTGTTATGTACCCCAAATTATTGCTTTATCACGCGCATTGTAATCACATAGCCCCGAAAACGTGCAAGCTTTTCAAAGCTCATTGGCATTGTGGTGCAGCAGCGCCGCCGCGACATGAGCAGGAACGCATCTGGCAGTGGCATGAATTTGAATAATTGAGAATCCTTGATTTCACTAAAAATTACGGCCAACATCCCGAAAAAAACAAGCAAACGACACTGGTCCCTTACAAAGTGAGTGAAGCAAGACTAATAAAACAGACCATCCTTCTACTGAAATGCGGCGTAACAGAAAATGTCAGGATGTATTTAATCGTAAACACTTGACACATCATCATACTTTAACCCTTTGTCAGGCATGGCCCCTGCTGGTGTGCACCCCATGCGTCTGGGGCCCTCAAGCAAATGTGTTCTAATCTGTGGTGTGGAGTGCTCGTGTGGTTCCTGGAATGTTGGTGAGTGTGTGCGTCAGGGATGACGTGTGAGTGTTCTGACAGTGACAGTTGAGGATTTGATGTCTGCTGGGTGGTCTTTGC
The DNA here is from genome assembly GCF_040938575.1 of Ambystoma mexicanum. Lineage (NCBI taxonomy): Eukaryota > Metazoa > Chordata > Amphibia > Caudata > Ambystomatidae > Ambystoma > Ambystoma mexicanum. The sequence continues at coordinate 857,595,832 of NC_090931.1, read as the reverse complement.
AGGGAAGATTGGGGTTCAGGTTTTGAATTTTTGACGTGGGGTTGTGGTTTCATGTATGTATTTTATGGCTCTCCCTCGGTCTCTGTGCTGCACAATGTTTTTTTTAATGTTTGGTATTAGGTCGTCCCTTGTGTGGCTCCTGTGCCAAACCCAACCTAATCCCGCTCACTCTGGTGTACAGGGAAGGACTGCGTTGCCCCTGCCCATTTAATTTCTCAATCCACAATGCTTCCTGTATGAACTCCTGCAATCTGCTAGGTGTGAACTGCGAGACAAACCCTCTCCCTGGAGCCCAGCCGCATGTGGCTAGGCCCAGGGACGCCCCTTCTTCCGAGGGTGGAGGTGAGGTGTAGGTAACCTCGGGAGGCAGGGAGTTGCCAGAAGGGCAGCCCGATATGCAGGCTATCCCTCTAGCGCCCCCTCTGGGGAATTGTCCTCAATGTGGTGGGTTCACAGCACATCTTGTTTGTTTATTAATTTATATTGCTCACCAAACTCGAAGGTAACAGGGCGCATACATTACAGGAAGGTTCAAAGCTTAGTTACATGAATAAATACACAAAGCATAGACAAAAGTTACATCATAAGACAGGGTATGAACATTAAGAGAACGATCAGTCTAAGCCCTTGGAGCGGCAGAGATACACAAAGTACAGGCAACAATTACCGATCATCAGCAGGCAGAGTAGGAACATTGCGAGAACGCTAGTTCTAGGACCTAGGAGCAGCGAGTGTGAATATTGTGTACAAGTGATGCAGGAGGCTAATGATCAGTAGTCTTAAGCGATTAAGCCGGTTGATGCAGCTGTGTCTAAAGCTCTGGTATGATTGATCAGCTCGGAGTGAGGGTGGCAGGGAGTTCCAAAGCTGGGCCGCTTTGACAGGGAATCTGCCCCCCCCACCTTTGATAGTTTAAACCTGGGGATGGTGAGGCAATTGGTATTGGTTAGTCTGGATGGTCTAGAGGCGGTCCTTCTGTGGAATATCTCTGAGAGAGAGAACTGGGAGCAGCGTTGTTCAATGATTTAGAAGTAAGCAAGGCCATTTTGAGTTGGATTTTGTCATTAGTAGAGAGCCAGTTATTTTGTCGTCTAATCTCATAAATATGTTTTCTCCTGGCTATGCCAAGGGCTGAGTGTTGTTTTGGAGGGTTTGGATTCTCCTGATATTGATGTCCTTTTAGTGAAGTGGGCAGATCTATGCTAAATATGAAATTCTGTCAGAGTGCAGGCTATGAGAGTGTGTTCAATGCAGAAGTGACCATCAAGCCCACTATGAAAAGTTGGCATCTATGCTACCCGTAATTCTGCCTTGCACTCTGAGCACACACCGACATACTCCACATGTAATCTTGTGCCACCTATTAACCCTGTAAGTGTCAAGTATCAGATATCTCGTTATTGGAATTGCATGTGCAGTGCCAAGGACGAGATAGCTCGTCCTTTTTGGCACCTTGTTTGGAGCGATCCCCCTCACTGCCAGGGGGCTGGATTACCTTCAGTTTCACGTCGGCGTGAAACTGAAAGTAAAATCACTGCAGCAGCCATTTTCGGCTGCTGCAGTGAAGAAAGAAGGTGAGTGCCCTTCTTTGTCAGCCTCGATCTCCGGCTGTATTTCTAGCCGGAGATCGAGGCGGGTATCGTTGGAAAGGGGAGAGTCTCCCCTTTCCAACAATACCCATTGTGTGGCATTTCTGCTCACGGATCGGGCGCGAGGGGTGGCCCTCTCCCCCTCACCCCAAGGGCAAATGGGGGCACCCCTTTTAGCCTTCCCTGGGGGCAGATATCTGCTACTAGGAAGGGGCATCTGACTCCAGGGAGGGCTGCATGAGATGCCCCCCTCTTATCTGCCTCCAGGGAGGGCTGAATGAGATGCCCCCCCTGCAATTGGTGTGGGGGGGTACAGGGTCACTCCCCAGTACATTAGAAAATTACCTGGAGGTTTAGGGTGCCCCTCAGCCCGCCCTAAAGTGTAGTGTACCTTTTCCATTTTTTTGTTTTGTTTATGAAACTTGCCTTGGCGCAGAGGGGCACATTGGTGTGCCAATCTGGCTCCGGTGTGCCCAAACCTTACTGCCTCACCCACTGGGGGGCCTGTCCCACCATTTTTGGTGGCCCTCCCCCCCCACCCCAAATGGAGGGGGGTGTACCTCACGCAGCCGTTTGTAGTAGGCCCAGGGAGGCAAGCATGAGGTGCCCCCGCCACCCATTTGGGGTGAGGGGGGAGAGGGCCCCCGAAAAATTGTGGGACAGGCCCCCCCAGTGGGTGGGGCAGTAAGGTTTGGGCACCCCAGAGCTAGATTGGCACATCAATGTGCCTCTCTGCACCAAGGGGATTTGGGTTACCAAAGGAAAAAAAGAGAAAATGGTGGAACGCTTTTTAGGGGGGTGCTGTGGGGCACCCCAAAGGGTCGGGGAATTTTCTAATGGGATGGGGCGTTGAGCCCCCCCCCCACCCGCAATGGAGTGGGTGCCATGTCATGCAGCCCTCCCCGGGACCAGATATCTGCTCCTAGGAAAGGACGCCTGAGCCCAGGGAGGAGTGCAGGACAGGTCCGCCCTTATCTGCTCCTGGAAAGGGCTACATGAGATGGGCCGCCCCTCCAATTGGGGTGGGGGTGGAGAGGTGTACCCCCCTTCACATTAGAAAATTCCACAGCGGTGTAGGGGGCCCCTCCGCCCCGCTAAAGGGCAGCTGCCATTTTGAATTATTTTCTTTGTGTACTATACCTGTCTTGGCGCAGAGGGGCACATTGGTGTGCCAATCTGGCGCTGGGGTGCCCAAACCTTACTGCTCCACCCACTGGGGGGGCCTGTCTCACTATTTTTGGGAGCCCTCTCCCCTCCCACCCCAAATGGAGGGGGGTGTACCTCACGCAGCCGTTTGTAGGAGGCCCAGGGAGGCCTGCATGAGGTGCCCCCGCCACCCATTTGGGGTGAGGGGGGACAGGGGCCACAAAAATGGGATAGGCCCCACAGTGGGTGGGGCAGTAAGGTTTGGGCACCCCGGGGTCAGATTGGCACATCAATGTGCCTCTCTGCACCAAGGGGAGTTGGGTTACCAAAGGAAAAAAGTGAAAATGGTGGAATGCTTTTATGGGGGGCTGTGGGGCACCCCAAAGGGTCTGGGAATTTTCTAATGGGATGGGGCGTTGACCCCCCCCGGCCACTATGGAGTGGGTGCCATGTCATGCAGCCCTCCCTTGACCAGATATCTGCTCCTAGGAACGGATGCCTAAGCCCAGGGAGGAGTGCAGGACAGCCCCCCCTTATCTGCCCCTGGAGAGGGCTACATGAGATGGGCCGCCCCTCCAATTCGGCCATGTGTGGATTCCCACGGGTCGCCAACAACAGCTGTCATACCTTCTCTGGTTCCTACAGGTGTCCCGATGAAAAAGGTACCTCACATGTGTGGGTGCACCTACCGGGGGCGCAAAAGGAAAAGGGCAACCCGCTGGTAACCCCAAGCCTTTCGCCACAGCACAATTTGTTCATGTGGGCAACCTACAGATTTGGGCACAGGGTGTCAAAGCCAGCAAGGAAAACGGGGAACCCCATGCATTTCCCAAAAGAGGACACCCGTGGGAATGCACAGAGGTCTGACTTGCGCGAAGCGGCCCAGAATTTATTACCCAGAACCCCAGACAAAGTGAACATTGTGTTTTTTCCCCACCAAATATCACACTTTGTCAGGGATTGTGGCTAATAAAAACTGGGGTAATTTGCGCAAGGCCGACCTCTGTGGATTCCCACGGGTGTCCTCTTTTGGGAAATGCATGGGGTTTCCTGTTTTCCTTGCTGGCTTCGACACTCTAGGCCCAAATCTGTAGGTTGCCCACATGAACAAAATGGCAGTGGCGAAAGGCTTGGGGTTACCAGTGGGTTACCCTTTTCCTTTTGCGCACCCGGTAGGTGCACCCACACATGTGAGGTAGCGTTTTCATCGGGACACATGTGGGGACGTGGGAGGGTAGGCCATGTGTTGTTGGCGGCGTGTTTCGGTGGGTAGTCAGAGCGAAATGTCTGAGGATTGTCTTAATTTCCAGCCAATTTCAGAGACATTTCCCTGTGTCCACTCACTGAAACACGTTGCCAACAACAGATGTCATACCTTCTTGCATTCCCACAGGTGTCCCGACGAAAAAGGTACCTCACATGTGTGGGTGCATCTACCGGGGGCGCAAAAGGAAAAGAGTAACCCGCTGGTAACCCCAAGCCTTTCGCCACAGCGCAATTTGTTCATATGGGCAACCTTCAGATTTGGGCCTATGGTGTCGAAGCCAGCAAGGAAAACGGGGAACCCCATGCATTTCCCAAAAGAGGACACCCGTGGGAATGCACAGAGGTCTGACTTGCGCGAAGCGGCCCAGAATGTATTACCCAGAACCCCAGACAAAGGGAACATTGTGTTTTTTCCCCACCAAATATCACACTTTGTCGGGGATTGTGGCTAATAAAAACTGGGGCAATTGGCTGCAAGGCAGACCTCTGTGGATTCCCACGGGTGTCCTCTTTTCGGAAATGCATGGGGTTCCATGTTTTCCTTGGTGGCTCGTACACCCGAGGCCCAAATCTGTATGTTGTGCTTGTCTGGAGAAAGTGTCAAATTCAGGTGTCGAAACAGACTTGGGGTTACCTGTGATTTAGGCTTTACCCTTGGCGCCCAGGTAGGTGCACCCACACATGTGAGGTACAGTTTTCATCGGGACACCTGTGGGAATGCGGGACGGTAGGCCGTGTGTTGTTGGCGGCGTGTTTCGATGGGTGCGCCGAGTGAAATGTGCGGAAAATGCGTTTTTTTCCCACATTTTGGAATTTGGGGGGGTGTCTGGGTAATAAATTCTGGGCCGATTTGCGCAAATCATACCTCTGTGGATTCCCACTGCTGTCCTCTTTTTGGAAATGCATGGGGTTCACTGTTTTCCTTGGTGGCTTGGACACCCGAGGCCCATATCTGTATGTTGCGCTTGTCTTGAGAAAGTGTCAAATTCAGGTGTGAAAACAGACTTAGGGTTATCTGTGTTTTAGGCTTTCTCCTTGGCGCCCAGGTAGGTGCACCCACACATTTGAGGTACCGTTTTCATCGGGACACCTGTGGGAACGCAGGAAGGTATACCATTTGTTGTGTTTGTGTGGGTTTCATAACGTTGTGACCCATTTGCTGGTGCTCTTTGTCACACAACCCTTTCATTTCCCAAATGTGACCTACATTTAGTCGCTGCTTTAGGCACCATACACTTTTGTAACCTGCACAAGTCACTTACCCTTGAAAAGGTCTGCCTATGCTCTTTCAAAAAATGGATGCTTGCAGTTCCTCACCACATTGGTTTTCCCGATTTACACATGCTAAGTGCATCTGTTCAGGCCGTGAGCATAAAACTCCTGTGTACCATGGCTCAGTGTTTGGCTTGTGGTATTGCTTGTTTTGTAAAACACTACAAATAATGTGTGCTTTCTTAACTGCAAGTGTTGGGGGAATGTAGTGGAGCATTGCTTTTCTCAAAATTCATAGAAGTCATTGCCGTACCAAGCCAACAATGTCCAACACCTACCTTTTTTTCCGGTCATTTTCCCGCTTTTCCCCAATCCATGGCATTTTCCCCTACCTAGTTGGTGCCTGACCTACGCAAATCACCCCTTCCTAAATTTGGAATTTTGTCTACTTTTCAGAAATATATGCCTTTCTGTCCTCCAATTCGGCTTTTCTACCCTTTTCTTCCATTCCATCCATGCATGTCCAATTGGCTAAAATGGCCAAAATCGCCTACCTCTCACAAAACAGTTCATAACCACATCAAAATATTTTTTTTCCATTTCCACTCAACCTGTTCTTAAAAGCCAGAGGAAATTGGGGAACTCAGCACAGCAAACCGTTTGTTCCTAGCTCTTACAAGGAAAAAACCACAGGCTTCTTTGTACATCATTTTATTGGCATTTTTTGAAAAAACCCAAAATTCTGGCCCTTTTTGCTTATTTTCTCTCACTCCCCTACAGCAACCTAGGATTCCTGGGTGGCGTTACGACCGCCTACATGTGGGGAAAAAAGGAGCCAAATTTGGCCCAGATATCTCATGTAACAAAAAAGTTACAAGGCATTGAATGGCCACATACCGAAATCACCAAAAAAGGCCCTGGCACTGGGGGGAAATACCCATGGCACTTAAAGGGTTAATGATGTTCACACGAGGGAGATAAGGCAATCCAGCCCGTGGTATGCAGCATGTAAATGGGTAATATCATGAGATGCTGATTGACATACTAGTCTAATAACCTATATACGTGTGACACTTTTTGGAATGCACACAAAAAGAATTTCTGGCAGCTAATGGAAACAATGCACAGCGATGTAAAGTGTTTTGCCTAGGGTCACATTGTTTCTTCAAGTGGATGAGCTGGAACTTGAGCCTATATTTCGTGGTTTTCTGGAGTTGAGACTGCAGACGACATTGCATTCCTTTCTGTCTTTAGTTTAAACGAGATTGCACTGCATTCTGCATAGTTGCCTTTCAATAATGCTGACTAAAAAGCACCAAACCACATTCAAATCAAGCGGGTACCATGTAATAAAACGCTATACGCACGTGGTAGTCACACTAAGTGAGATTCACTCTGAAAGGGCCAAAGAGCACGATAGAAAATGCCTATCGGGAAACTGATTACGAGCCAGCCCGTCAAAGTACGTGGACGAAAAATGCTTCGACGCTGGTTTTTAAATTACTGCACAATGAAAAATGCAAGGCAGGGAAATCACTGCACCTGTGTTTAAATAGCTGAACTCCACTGGCTTACAATGGGGATCTATTTCAGAAGTTGACAAACCTGCTGAAAAGTAACCTACTGCTGCATAGCATTTAGTCATTGATTAATGCAGAGAGCACACGTCTTTACAACAGCGTTTAACTTGAATGCAAAAGTATGAGGGCAGTTTAGATTAGTGGGCTGAGTCACTGCTGCAGAGATGTGTGTGAACTGTAGGTCGCAGGTTCACATTTTGGCCCGGCTTGGAGTACATCATTCCGGGGTCAATAAAATAATACCAACTTTCCTTTATTTCAAGTAATAACAACACATGTTAATGGCCTCCAGAGACAATTAATGTGTTGGGCCTGCTTATAATGGGAAAACATTCCAGCAGTCTATACCTGCAAAAAGATAACTTTTCACAAGCTGCCATTTGCTAGAGTGACTCTGCCATGCTCATAGGAAAACAAAGAACCCCAGTGAGTGATAAACTACTGCAAGTGTCGCACTGTACCGCAGCCAAAACCGTTGGGTGTAATTGTGATAAGAATTTCCAACTCGCAATGTAAGGCAGTGGTGTAGCTTGGATTACTTCTCCATGCAATCGTAATTTGTATGAGAAATAACTGCATAGAAAGAAAATTTGCAAGCTCGATAAAACTAGTACTGTTGACAGATGACTGCCCAAGTTTGTCTTCTAAAACCACTCCTTTCTTTATACCCATTTCGTAAAAATATGCAGAAACAATGGTCTTGTGTTGTCCCATTTCAGATTAGGATGTTTAACACTGCCAAGAATCTCTAAACCACTCCAAAATGGCCTACTGGGCCAGCATTCTCTTTGGTCTCTCCAGCTATGCTTTCTGTCCTCTGACAAGATCATTAACTTTGCTACCAGGACCCTCTTTGAACTCCCTCTATTCACACCTACTTCCTCATACCGTCACCATTTCTTTTCTGGGATCACATATCTATCCACGGTAAAGCACCACTGTATCTATCCTCCTCTATCCAACTCTCCAAACCTTCTCGTAATCTCAGCTCTGCCTCTTTGACTATCCTGGTGGCTCCTCGCCCTCCCTGTGCTTCCATTCGCTTCTGCTCTTTCTCTCTTTCTGCTCCACTTGCATGGAATTCTCTTCCCCGAGACATCCGAGAAACAGTCCCCATCGATTTGTTCAAAATCAAACTAAAAGCCTACCTCCTTGCCTCCGAGTTACCCTTTTAACCTACCTCTCATCTGTCTGCCAGCTAACATTTTTCTCTCGCCTATTACCTGCCTCTGTCCCTCACTTCCTCTGCCTCCACTCTAGCCCTTCAGCCACCATGGTCAAATCCTGAGCACAGCTGGCCATACCCACTACCTGTACTTAAACATGTCCAATGTTGGTTGTCCCCGATGGCTGTTCCATTTACTCCCCTCCACAACGTGGTCAGAATGTTTCTCAAACTCACCCATTGTCAAAAGTGCACTGCTTACCACCAAATCTGATTACAAAAAATATTTTGTGTTTTTTTGTGTTCAAAGGAGCATTGCTCCTCCTTTGTATAAATAAGTATATGTTGTACTGGCTTGTTTTTTACTGCTTTGTTGTACAATCGTGAAATCCAATTACCCCATTATCGCAGCAGGGCTACAAGAAGCAGATTTGCAGGATGACGAAGGCTTGAAGGCCAGTTCTGGAGGAGTGTCTTGTGCTTGACATAGAATTGAAGGAAATATCTACAGCAAAGGGACCACATTCCAACAAGGTTTTCAATCTTGCTTAATGGTCCCATTAAACATATAAAACCTTCATCCAACCCTGGCTTTTCATTCAAAAGTGGTTTGGATTCTGGGACTTGTATTCGTTTTCCATTTCCCACATGCGACAGAGTGCAAAATAAGAGTGTGATCTCCTGCAATGTTTTGTTCTTTTGACAAGGTGATGGTGGTTGTTCTGCAAAGAAAGTGTGCTCTGCTAAATACTCATTTTCTGCAAATGCCCTGTAGTTATAACGTGGTGTCAGTCATCACCTGAGCTGAATTCCGGTTCAGTGTGTGTGCAAAATAATCACAGTCCTACATGGAGTGGAACATGTATTCTTCTGCTGTGCACAGGCAAAAGACAAGTGAGCAACTGAAAGGTGAATAGTCTACATTTCAGATGCAATTGGAGAAACTGTTGCAGCTTTGTGTTGTTTACCGTATGGGCTTCATTAGCAGAAGGGATATTGACTAATATCATTTTGCTATTTAATGGCACATCTGACCTTATCCCTACTGAACTATCGGTTTGGAGAAAGTATTCTATTGATCAAGAAAGCGTGCAAAGGACTCACTTGACCTGGCAGCAATGGGGCTTTATTTCAATTAATAAAGCTCTATGTTGAAAGTGTTTGGTCTCTCCAGAATTCGCTCATAGCTGGAGGTGGTGTTCTAGCACCCTACAAATTGGATTGTAAATAAAACTACATAGCAGGAAATATTATCCTTAAGATGAATATTGTGATATGCAGAGAAAGAGTTGCTAGAGTTCTGCTCCACCCGTTATTTCTCTAAATGAAAGACGTATTTGGAGGGAGATTTGCTCTCTTCAAAATTGATACAGTCTTGTTTCATTCCCCACAGGAAGCCCATTGTTTTCCTTAAATGCGACTCTCACCACACCAGCATGTGGGGAGGAAAGCTTGTAAAGGTTGGGCGGTACCCACAGTAACTCCTCCGAGCGTGCTTAGCAGGGAGTTAGCTAGGTGTGAGATGTCAATTTAAGCCAGAAGCCCCTTGCTCTCAGGGAGGCAGAACCTGGACAGAGTGAAGCCAGCACGGCAGCTCTGGCTCCTCCTGGATTTCCCCCTCCACCCTCGCTCCGCTACACAGAAAGTACATTAGGAAGAATGGACTCTGCAAAATGGTCTGAAAGTGGGAGAACTCTTCTTTAGAAGAAGGTCGGATTTAGATCCTATCAGGCGTCTTGGAAACTCTTGATCCCAGGTTAGGATTCAGCTATAGAGGGAGTGAGAGCCCCCATTTTGATGATTTCCTGTTGGAACTCGTGACAGTTCAACGTTCCCTTCCATAGGGGTGGAGGCAGCTCATTCAAGAAGAGAGCGAGAGAGATGGACCTTTTCCTTAAATTTCCAGGAGAGTGCTGAAAGAACTTTGGAGCTTTCCTGCACTGAGGACCAAGACTCCTGTTTACCCAGAGTGGATACAGCGTGCTTGGAGGCTACTCAACATAATTCATCATCTGAGGGAAGTGCACAAGAGAGCTTCAGCTATGCGCGGTCCCCTTGAGTAGGCCTTCAGAACTCTTAAAGGTTCAAGATATTACCTCTGGCACATGCTGTTGGCCAAACCTAGAGGAGACTTTATTCTTGTTTCGAGATATTGAGCCACCTTAGAACGATGATTGAGCCCTTTTACTCTAATATTTCCCACATCAATGGCACAGAGGCTGACAAGGATGCTCTCGGCAATCACAACCCGCTTGCCGATGCTATAGCCAACTGCATATATTTTTACTTTCTTCTAAATGATGGGGACTGCCATGAGTACTTGGCTGTTACTGCAATATGACAAACTATTCATGACACAACTATAGAGCGATTTCCTAGCCACCTGTGACTACAGACCACTAACTTATCTGTGCTACATTCATTCTATCTTCCTGATTTGGATGGATGGGAAACAGGACCTCATAAGCTTCCAAAGAATATTCAAGGAATACCAAATAACAATGAAACTCTCCTAATCGCCTGAAAAAGTACATTTCCTCGACACCCCTGTAACAATAAAAGATGGCCAGCTACAGATCACGATATACCACACACCAATAGACCGAGGCCACTATTCGCGGAGTGCCAACTTCCACCCATTGAACACAAAGCATGCCGCAATATCCATCCAAGCATTAAGCTAAAACTGGGTATGTACAGACTCAAGTTACCAGGATTTAAGGTTCTGTGTCCTAATCCCGACTATTGAAGATTGTAACAGACAAGGCAAACATTTTTAGGCAGATTTTGTACATCTTCAATGTCTGGAATTATTACAATTCGAGGGGTTTTCACACCCCATCCCCTGACTATCCCCTCCAGCCCACCTTTTTGAATCTGAGGTTTCGACCTTTGAACAACCCTTTACTCTCATGCTCCTGTAGCCCCTACCTTCCCCACAACACATACTGCATCTAATGTCCCTTCCCGTCTTCCCCTCCACTCCAAACTCCAACCATAACCCCTCCAGATACACATAAAACACACTTGCCTGATCAGCCTGCGACATCCCTCTTCTGGGCCTGCCGTGCCTCTCCGCTCCTGTGCACACTTGTGTACGGTGAGGGGCATGGCTTGACAGGTGGGCCGAAAGTCTTGGTGGGATTATGGGCAAAGGTGTTGAGTCTTTTTTGCCAACCATCAATAGATCATGGGCAAAAGTCCCAATACTCGTTAAATACGAGTTTTGAAAAACGACTTTCCAGACCATGGATACAACTGCACAATTTGGACAGCCAGATCCATACAACAAGGAACCAGTGCACTAACCTCCTGGAAAAATGGGCCCTAAATAGGGAGCCACCAGTTATCATATACAATCTGGAATTGGAATCCCCCTGCTAATTGCTCAGGTACTGCAAGCCAATCTACAACAAGATGAGCAACTGCAAGAGGTTTTCCCTGAAAGGCCCCTCCTTGCTTTTTGACATCCAGCCAATCTCAAATAAATGATAAGTAAACTACATCCACATTGCACTGAAAATGAAACCATGCCATTCAAAAAATGTTGTCTAACCTGTCCACTTATATGCAGTTTGGATACAATTAATTCCTCACTGGTCAGGATTACAAAGTTATGGGAAGTTTAACATGTACATCCAGCATCTGTTTGTGTGGAGGAAATCCCATTCGAAGCTACTGTGTAGGTGAAAAGGGGCAGCAGCTACGTATGCACATGACTTTCCACAGGGAAAGCATTAGGAAACATGTGAAAAACAAACCCATTGATGGACAACTTTTGGAACCAAATCACACCCTTGATGACTTTAGAATCGCAATGCTGAAAGGTAACATTGGGATAGAAAATGCAAGAAAACATATGAATACAAATGCATGTAGATTTTCAATACACTGGCAAGATGGTATGAAGAGATTTCACAGCCTCATGAGTTGCTATCCCAGTTAACTAATCTCCACTCTTTCACCTATAGAGAATTGGGGGTCACAACATGTATTTCTCATTGTCTTTATAGCTTTTCTGAAACATCCCCAGCCCCACCAGCCAATCTGAAGCAATGGTGTGTTGCCAGACCCATTTCAATCCAAGCCCTGCCAGCGTTTTAAAAGCCCTGTCACAAAAGCTTTCTAGTAGCCTGTGAGTCCTACTGATCCATGCCAGACTTTGCACATTTGTTTATTCAGTTGTAGAGAAACACAATCTACATGTGTCATTTGATCCCATCCTTTTCACACCACCTTCACAAGTCAAAGGCCTAACACAAAACCAATTATTCCACTATCCTACTAGCACCCTGGAGGCAGAAGTCCAACATGTGACTGACTCTGTCACCACTAACCTCGCTAAGGAGCAACCTGACAAATGGCTTACTCTGTTTTACTCTAGCTAGCCTTTTAGTGGCAATACTGGAAATGTAACCAGCAGCTGGATTAATTTTCAAAATACAGTTGTCCAATATGTGACTGTTTCTTATCCCCAGCTCAAGCATAGATGGGCATTGTGAGCAACAGGCTCATTTGAGATATAGACGCCTAACTGCCTCTGCCTAAAACCTGCCATCACTATATACATTTGCACATGCCATTACTGAGACTGCCCCATCCCTTAAAGACTTTATGAGATCAGGTCAACAGTCTTTCTTTTCCCTGATTGCATATATTTTACATTCCCCCAGTTAAACGTTTCAAACTGCAATGCATAGGAATACAATTTGAAGTGCATGTCTCTTTGGGAAGGAGACCCACATTGGGAACACAGAAATTAACAGATAAGGAATTTCAGAGGTGAATGCTTAAGCAGTCTGTTTTTCCAAGAGCTTCATTATTTCTCTGCCTGTTGAACTGATCTGAAGATTACAAAACCTTGCAAACAATGACTGTCATCTTAACTAAGGTATCAACCTGTTTTCTTTTTTTCGATCAGCGGTTTATTATGCTATTGTGGTAGCACATAGCATAGTTATAATAAGACAAATTATCTATGGAGTTTCTGGAAATAACCTTTCCCAATAACTTTTGGAGCATTCTATGAAAAATTCTGAAACATTGCCATGTTAAATTTTCGACACATCCACCGCCACAGAGATTTTCAGATTTTTTCCATGGAAGGCTTCAGAATGGCGATTGCCCAAGCGCTTAGCGCAGGAAGTCTTAATTCTATTAAAGACACGGAGGTGAGCATTATGCTTTAACTCCTTTTATTACTGCCCCAACAGCTTTTTAAATCTTGCACTTCATTTCTTTGATGTTTTCTTTTTTTTTTTTAAAAAAAACAATTTGAAATGCAAGACTGAGCATAAAACAAACTACAAAAAGACATGATGAAAGGATGTATTCAAACTACAATCCCCATGAGACCTAGCAGCTTAGTAGTCCTGAGCCTCGGTTCTGTTGTCCAATCAGGGCCCCCTTACGAGTACAAATCCCTGCTGCTCTAGGTCCTTTCCTCTTCTTTTTCCGAACTGCTTAACTCTTTATCACAGTCTAAGGAACAGTCTTAGATAACTTCTCTGCTTTCATAAACTTCTGCTATCCTGCACCATTCCTCTGTACTTGAACTCCTGCTTTAATTCCTGACTGACGATCCTGTAGTTACTCACTGACGAGAATGATTTTGCTTGTCTCCTACATGAATAGAGATTGATATTGTTAGGAAGGGGAATTCGCCAATATTCACATATATATTACATAGTATACTGTGCAGATTTTATTTAGCGTATTCTCAGAGGGAGGGATAATGCTTGCCTCCGTGTCTTTAATAGAATTGAGACTTCCTGCGCTAAGCGCTTGGGCAATCCCCATTCTATTACAAGACCGGAGGCAAACATTATGCTTGTTCAAAGCTTTGTACCACAGCTCTGGCAATATTGGAGACTGGCTTGAAATAGAAGGTTCTGAAAACAGAGTCGCTGGACTAATCTGCTGCCTTCATGATCTCATGCAGCGGAACTCCAGCTGCAAAAGCTCGTGAAGCCATAGCTCCTCTGATCGAGTGTGCTCCAAAAACAGAAGTGTCAATACCTGCCAGTTCCATTACTTCCTTTACCCATCTTGCTATGTTGGCCGGTGCTACTGCCTTATATGGCTTTACGCGCGCAATCAGTAATTGACTTACACCTTGCAGTCTTATTGCCGCAGTTTCTGCCTCGTAGCATTTTATGCATTGCGCTACACAGAGTTTGTCATTATTTGGGAAGTATGGGTATGAAATAACTTTCGAGTTAGTCTTAGTACGCTGCGCGATGTTAAACGCTACGCCCTCTAGATAAAATACTTTTCTGTCTATTTCTAGGGCTTTCACATCTGAAACTCTTCTGCATGAAACTGAACACGGTAATGTGGCTAGCTTTCTGGATAGCTATCTCTTTGAAAGCAGATCGCTTCTTGGCCACTGTTCGAACAGCTGCAATACCTTGTTAACATCCCACAAGGAGGAATATTTTGGCTGAGAGGACTTGCTTAGCTTTACTCCTTTAAGGAGCCTTGTTACCGCTGGGTGCTCCCCCACCGGTACTCCATCTACTAACTCGTGTCCGGCAGAGATAGCTGATCTGTACACTCCCACTGTTCTCAAAGCGCTGCCTCTAGTGGGCAAAGATGCAAGAACATTTATCACTTGTACTAAAGGTGCTGAAATGGGAGGAATACTCCTCCTGCACCATAGTTCCCAGGTTTTCCAAGCGGAATTATAGCTCCTGACTGTGTTAGGAGCCCATGAGACCTTGATAAGTTCTGTAGCCTCTTCTGAAAGTCCTGGCAAATACCATCTACTCCTGATATTCTGCAGGCTATCAGTGTTAGGGGTCGGTCTTGTACTAGTGGATGAGGAGCTACCGATGTATTGGATAGGAGATCCATTCTGTGAGAAATCCTCTCGGGGAAATACGTAGAAAGTTTCTTCAGAACTGGAAACCACGCTTGTGATTTCCACTCTGGTGTCACTATCACGAGATCTGCTTTGTCCCTGCGTATCTTTGCTAGTGCCCTCGCCAGCATCGCGAAGGGGGGAAAAGCATAGTGAGTGTGTCCTTCCCAGCTGTGTAGGAACGCATCCGTCCCTATTGCTTCTGGGTCCAGCCTCCATCTGAAATATTTCGGCAGCTGGGTGTTTAGTCTCGATGCAAAAAGGTCTGTATGTAGAGGTCCCCACTTTTGTTGTAATTTGGCAAAGACTGACCTGTGTAGTCTCCAGTCGCTTTAATCTATTAAGTAACAGGAGTTCCAGACTGCTACAGTGTTCATCGATCCCGGAAGATATTCTGCTTTGATCTCTATGTTCTTCTCTAGACAAAAATGCCAGAAATCCTTCGCTAGCTCCGCTAACATCTTGGATTTCATGCCCCCTAGCTTGTTTATATACCTTACTGCTGATATATTGTCCATGCGTTCCATGCCTCCATATTGTAGAGCCACCAGCGAATCTCTGTCTTGCTGTCCTCGTCTAGTGGTACCTGATGATGGTATCTTCATCCTTTCTGTAGATATTTGATTTTAAACCTCTGAAGAGCTCAATAACATAATGGCCCTGGAAAAATCGCCTGAATAGAAGCTGCAAGAAGACCCACTATCCTGGCTAGATTCTGAAGCGATATAACCTGCTTCTTGAGAGCTGTCCTGAGATCTTTCTTTATGGATCTCATCTTGGGTGCTGGGAGCTCTAATGTGGCTTTTCTTGTGTCTATTGTAAAGCCCAGAAATTCTATCCTCTTGGAGGGTGTCTGAGCCGATTTCTCTTTGCTCACTGAGAATCCTAGTCCTGAGATCAAGGTTGTTGCCTACTGCACTTGCTTCTGCAATTTCTCCATGTCTCCTGCCATAAATAGGATGTTGTCCAGATAGATGATCATCCGAACTCCCTGATCTCGTAATGCGGTCCCTAGGGGTCTCATAAGCTTGATGAAGGCCCACAGTGCTGAGGCTAGGCCGAAGGGTAAAGTCTTGAACTGCCATAGTTCCTCTTTCCAGAGAAATCTTAGGAAGGGGCGGTGCTGTACTGCTATTGGCACTGTTAAATATGCGTCTTTCAGATCTACACGTGCTAGCCAGTCGTTTTTTCTTAGTAGGTCTCCTAACAGATGGATTCCTTCCATCTTGAAGTGTCTGTATACTAACCAGCTGTTTAGCTCTTTTAGATTGATGACGGGTCTCACTTTGTCTTTGCAGTGAACTAAAAACATGTTGCTGAGGAACCCCGCTGTGTGTGGATGTGCTCTCTCTATAGAGTTTTTGTGCTCTAGCGCCTGAATCTCCATATCTAATAACTCGCTCTCTGCCTGCGAGATGTGCATGCGGGGTGGAGGGTTTTGTTGTACTGGGATCTCTAGGAACTCTAGCTCGAAACCTCTGACAGTTTGTAAAACCCACGCGTCTGATCAAAGCTCGCGCAAATTGGGTATGCGGAGTAATGTCCTCCCTCCAACTGGGGGATAGATCGCTTTGCGCACACTCTCACTTGTGGTATTGTTCGGGTGTCTGTAGTACCCTCTGGGTCCTCTGTAGCCTCTACCTCTATTGGGAAAGAAGGCATACTGTTGACGAGTTTTCCAGTACTGGGTTCTCGGGCCATGGGGCCTTCTGTTTGCGTTGTACCGACTAGTCGAGTGGCCTCTGTAACGACTGACCCCTGCAAATCCCTTCCTGGGAACACTTTTCTTATTGAAGCATGTGCCTTTTCTAAGGCTGTAAATGTTCCCACAAAATTTCTTTTACGAAGGCGTCTCCAAAGAGCAGTCCTCTGGCTCCTTCACCTGCCACGTAGGAGGCAAGATTTCCGAGCCTTATTGTCAATCTTCAGAAGCATAGTCCTCCGTCTTTCTGAGGAGACCGACGTGTTTGCATTTCCAAGCGTGCACACCACTCTTTGCGCCCATCCAGCCATAATGAAAGGGTCTACTGGTTCCCCCATGTCCTTAGTCCTCTCTGCCAGGGCCATCATTTTTGCAATGGGCCCTGTCATGTCCAATATATTGTCCTGACATGCTCTGCAGGCATGGTCCATACCTTTCCTGGCATCTTTCCCTGCTTTCGTGACAAAAGTAAGCATTCTGGGATCTAGCTCTGGAGTATCCGCTACTTTCCCCAAAAGTTCAGGCCTTGGGCATTTCGCTCTAAGGCGGAACCTGGTCTCCTTCTCCAGTGGCTTTCTAATTTTCTGAGCCATGTATAGAGGTACCCTAGGAGATGGGGTCCATTCCGTGGACCTAGGGTGTCTTATGGTGTCTCGTTCGAACATATCTGATATGTCCTCCTCATCAGGGGCATCCTCCACATTGCTGGCTTTATTCCCTCAGGTCTGTTTACTCTGCAACTTTGTGCTCTCTTTCCCAAGACTCTTGGCATCATCCTCTTGTTCTTCCTCCTGATCACACTCCTCTGAGGCTGAGAGAGCTTCCTGTGTGTTTTTCGCCCCTGGGGCAGGGGGTACGAGGCCGGGCACTGCTGACTTTGATAGGAAAGTGTTAATTAGCCTGTTAAGGGTGTCAGCTGCCTCCTGGGGCCTCTCTTTCTGACCCATAGTTGAGCCCTGGGGAGTAGAAGAGCGTTTCCTCTTTCGGGCAACTTTTCTCCCCTTTGTATTGTCTTGTAGAGGCTTAATAGTGGAGGTCCCCTCACCTGGATCATCTTGTAAGCCAGCTTTTGTGCCCAATAAGTTATCAAGGACCTGTAATGTGTCCGGAAGTGGCTGGACTGTGGGATGTTTTTACCCATGCATCCAAGCCCTACCATAAAACTGTGCGTTACTGGCATTGAAAACATCATGATGGCCAGAACTCCCCAGAGAGTGCACAGGGAAAACATGAAGAATAGGCTGCCACCCATTTTTGCCTATGTTGTGAGCACAGGAGGGCACTGCCTAAAACCACCATTGGGCTACACACACAGTAGCCTGAAACCATTGGGAATGGCAATGCTGATGGCCAAAAGCAACCCAGAACTGTGGGGAATTCATTTTCTTAATGTCAAAAATGGATGCAATACCGGTGCTCACCACTATCAGAAAGCCGGTGTTTTAAAACCACCAGACTTTTGTGTAAAACTGAACAGATGAACCCAAACCAGGCCAAGGAAAGACTTGCTAAGAGGTGGATACAATGTAAAACTATATTCTGAAATGACTTGAAGGAAGTAATTATTTAATGTATATATAAAAAATAGCTGCATGTAAGCTGGATTTGAATGTAGAAAACTGGGAACTAAAGTGACATTTAGCTGAATTCTGCCTGACAACTAGCCCCGACAGGAGAAACCGGCTCAGCCACTCTTCCCAGGCCTGGCTGCATCCTGCTGCCCCCACCAAAAGGAGATCACGCCTCCCTGATTGAATTAAGGGAGGGGTACCTGCAGACTGCAGGAGGTTGAACAAAGCCCTGTCCTGGGCTCAGGCAAATGTTATATTGGGGGGGTCGTAAAGTGGCTTCCTCTTGGGAGAAACTGGGAGGGGCAGTGCCTCTGCTAGCAAGCTGAGCTTGGGAGAAGTGGATAACCAAGTTATTCCACCATGTGATGTGGGAAGCCACACCCCTTTTTGACCAGGGCATAATTTTAAAAAGATAGATAACTCATAGTGTGGACTTGTCAGAATTATATAAGTAATATCATTATTTTTGTGATTTTTCTGTGCACGTTTTAAGAGGTGTTAGGAGCCTGTGGTGTATTCTGGTGGGTTGCTAGCAGAAAATAGGGCCTTACTCCAAATGTCTGCATGTTAAAAATCTGACACTTCATCAATTAATGTCCATACTCCTTGCGCACATTTGTGTAATTTTTGGTAAATGTCCGATATTGGTAAACCGTCCAAAAAGCGCAAAATGTTGTCATTTCTGAATCCCAGCTCGCAGGAACACGGGGCTTGAACAGAGACCTGTCTTAATTCATCTGTAATATGTACATGTAATGTCAATCACTTGTGTATCTGATAAATATGTATTTGAATCAAATATAGATTTGTGGGCAAATTGACCAGGGGAGGATCCTCTGACCCATAAACAGACCTCATCATGATGACAATCCATTTCCTTCCCCCAATCATGGGAGAGGGGAGAATTGGGCCAATGACAAGTAGAGAGGGGCAGGCTCAGTGATGCCACGCACACACCCACTTTCTAAACACATAAAAGCAGACAGTGCAGGACAGGTAGGGACATTCACTTTCCACTTTCTTGCGGGACGCTTTGCCGGGAGACTCTAGACTTCAAATCCATCAACCTCCAGAGACCAGAGATCCAGAGAGACCAAAGATCCAGAGAGACCAGAGATCTAGAGAGACCAGAACTGTGCAGTGCTGAGAGCAGAACCAGAGACCAGACATCTGTGAGCAGAACCGCCAGAAGTCCCGTTTAACTTGTTGACCAGATCGGTGACGAAGTCATTCCTGTCCAAAAGATAGTGTGAGTACTCTAGGACTGTGCCAGACTAATCTCTTAGTTTAAAATAATCTAATTAAAACTATTTTAACCTATTTAGAACTACCTCATAGGAATATAGAACTGACTTGCTACTCCTTATAGGGCCTCCGTAATTACACTCAACGCACGCGATTAAATTTGCCGCGATTTGACAGTTTGCACAATTTCAGCCACGTGTAAAAATCAGCAGCTTCTTGCTTTCCTTTGCTAAGATTCATTTTAACCTGCTGGTTACTCATAGAGCATTGCTAAATTGAGCCTGGACTAATATAAACTAGATATCACCCACCCTGAACCTCTAGAGGGAATTAAAAGCATTTTTAGCACATTTCTCACTTCATTGTCATCACATTCAAAGCATTTTGGACCTGTGTTTCAAACTTCTACCGGTTTTCCTCTAAGCTTGCTGGGGGGGACTGCATTTCGTATTGCATTTTGTTGGGATTCTTGAAGACTGTGTGCTCTCCTTCCATGTCTTACACTGCATAGGGGGGGGGGAGTGAATTGTCAAGGAAAAGTGATTGCATTGTCTTTTGTTGAAGCCATATCAAGTTATTTTCTGTACTGCATTTTCATTCATCATTGCATTGTCCTTGAAGCCATAAAAGCATTCTCAGCTACTTTATCCTCTCTATATCACTTCTAAGCCATCAAAAAGAGTGTACCACTGTAACATTATCCATTGTTGATCACTATCATCTTCCCAAGTGTGCTATCAAACATTAATTTATTATAAAAGTGTGATATATATATATATTGTTTACTTTTCAAATAAACCTTTTAAATTTGCAAAAGAAACCTACTTCTTGGCTCAGCGGGATCGGGGGGATTCTGAGAGAGAGGTGTTATACAAGGGTTCATCATCCAGATTATAACTTGCCATAAAAATACATAAATGAGGGCTTCCCTTGGGCATCCCAGACAAGGCACTGACTTAGTGGGATTGCTTGATCGGAGTCACTTACAGGACTCCCTGAGCGACGGCTCGTACTATAGAGTCTCCCAAAACGTTCTTAAAACTCTGGGAGAGGTCTATCTCCTCCTCTCCCAGGTCTTGCTCCTGGTCGCTGTACTCGCTCCAAACCTCCTCTCCCCGGTCATAGGCCATGTTAGTGGGTTTATGCAGTGGGGAGGAGTGCTGCTGTTACTAGCAGTATGACTAACCCACCTGGTATAGTCTTAATAGCTATTAGGTAGCTATCTATACAATTTCATTTTTTTTCTTTTGAATTCTTGTTATTTCTGAAATCTGCCTCTGTAAATGAGCTGAAACGCTGTGAAAACGCGTTTGTTTGCAGATTGTATCTCCAGGAGCGGGAGCTTCTTCTCTTGTTTGTTTTCAGAATGTTAGGGTGAAGAGAAGCGATCTCGCATGCGCAAACTGCTTCAGATGTGCGCCACGGGCTCTGTTTAGTGAACTAGCCGACGCGCTGATCAGAAACTTCTGTATGTCGGTAAACATTCAAATGTCGTTTTTACAGACCTGAGCCCTACGCGAGAGAGATCGCTCGCTGCTCATCTGATTTACTGAGTAGAAAAGTTAATATTAATGTAGTGAAGCACTGCATTTGAAAACTATTGTACTATTACGCGCGCACTACAAGAATATAGTAAGCATCATGATTCACAATGAAGAATGTCATTATTGTATGCCCGAAACATAACTTCTGTAATTACGGCTAAAAACGTTATATTAGGTATTGAAACCAAAAGGGTACTTAGCTGTAGGTAAGCAGCAAAAAAGATGAGGAAAGGACCTAGAGCAGCAGGGATTTGTACTCCTAAGGGGGCCCTGATTGGACAACAGAACCGAGGCTCAGGACTACTAAGCTGCTAGGTCTCATGGGGATTGAATACATTCTTTCATCATGTCTTTTTTGTTAGTTTGTGTTATGCTCAATTTGGCATTTCAAAATGTTTTTAAAAAAATGAAAGAATTTAAGTGAAATATTTTAAAAGCTGTTGGAGCAGTAATAAAAGGAGTTAAAGCATAATGCTTGGCTCCGGTCTTGTAATAGAATTAAACAAAAAAGTTATTTTAATCTGCTTTGAGCATTGTTTAACATGCTGCTTTCCCGTTGGAGAAAAACAGGAATTTTTGTTTTGCTTGCATAACTGCACAGTGATGGCTTCATTTTATTTAGGGAAATGCATATTAACAAGGTTTAGTGTTCTGTGAACAGAAACTTATATACACATTGCCAATTTTAAGAAAATTAACAAAAAAATGATATCTATAATTCATGTATGTGTATTACTAATGTGCATCAAGGTACACTTAAATGCAAAAAACAAAACATATCTGGAATCGTGTACATCTACAAACATTTACCTGGAAAACAGAATGAGTTTCTTACTGACACACACACATCCTACTTATCACCAACCTATAACATAATTTTACACTTAGAGGCAAACCACAATAAATGTCTCAGTCACATTTCACACATGCGCATTACTCGTGCACATCAAAGTACACTTAAACGCAAAACATATAAATACACTTACATAGAAGACACAATGGGGTCGATTCATGGAACAAACGTGCGCCGAAAATCCCAGCGCAAGCAGGCGCAAGATGGCGCAAGCGTGAGAAACCCAGCACATGCGTGCGATTCAAGGAAGACACTGCGCGTGTTTCCCGCTGTCCGTGCGCCAAATCCTTGCATGGCGCACGCGGGCACACACTCCACCAAATGGCGTGCGCTACGCGCACAGCAAAAGTGCACATAGCGCGGCGCACACAACCAAAGAGGGCAGAACAGTGGGCGTTACACGCGGAATGGGGAATAATGCGTGAAAAAGAAGGCGTAACTGGGAAGTACTGCAGGGAACTACACGGAACGCCCACACGCACGGGAACAACCCGTATTCATGGATTCGAATATGGGAAACCCGTGCACGGCAAAAGACGCACACAGGCGTCAACGCGTCCGCCACACGAAGGCAGGCGGAAGCATCCCCACGCACAGTATAAAAGTGCGCGCAAACAACAAACACGTATATACAGCTACGATGAATGCCCCATTTGTCGCAGCACTGATCGTGGGACACCGCAGGAGGAGGAGAGTAGCCAGGGCACGCATTTTCGCACCACGGACAAGCCTTTTTGGGATGCCTGACGACCAGGTCTATGGCAGGTATAGGTTTCCACCCCATATCATCCTAGACCTGGTCAGGGAGTGGGAAGATGACCTTACATCCCCCACCCTTTGCTCCCAAGCATTGAGCCCCTTGGAGAAGGGGGTCAATGTCCTGCATTTTTTGACCACTGGGTCATTTCAGCGGACTACTGCCATAGTGGGGAGGTCTCACAGGCCACGCAGTCACGCTGCCTACACCAGGTCTTGGCAATCATGACAGCGCGCCCCTCAGTCCGCAGGCACATATACATGCCCAGAACACCCGCAGAAAGGCAGGCCGTTGTCCTGGATTTTTACAGGGTGGTACACTTCCCCAAAGTGCTCGGTGCCATAGATTGCACCCATGTGGCCCTACGTCCACCTAGGGCCACTGAGCACATCTACCGAAACCGCAAGCACTGGCATTCCATCAATGTACAGGTGGTATGCGATGCAAAGGGAATCATCGCCTCTGTCTATGCAAACTACCCTGGCTCCACCCATGACAGTTTCATATACAGAATGTCCGCCCTGAGCCGGGCCCTGGAAGCTGGGCAAAATGGCGACACATGGCTCCTAGGTGAGTACAAATGCCCTTGCACATGCATGCATGTCACACACACACACAAATACACAAACCCCAATAATCACAACCATTTACGCCTCCCCAGGGGACAGTGCCTACTCTCTGAGCAACCACATGATGACGCCAATCCGGAACCCCACCACACCACCCCAGGTAGGATACAACGCCGCCCATATTGCAACCAGGGCCATAGTGGAGCGCACATTCGGAGTGCTCAAGTCACGCTTTCTCTCCCTTGACCGCTCTGGCGGGCAGCTACTCTGTGCACCCCCAGTAGTGTGCAGGATCATTGTGGCAGCATGTGTCCTGCACAATGTTGCAACACGGCAGGACGTATCGGTGGACATGGTGGTGCCCCGACATCCCCAACCACAGGCACAGGCGCTGCCCATGGGAGGGGACAGGGCACGTGGCGAGGAAGCCCGGACCCAGCGTGTGGCCACATTTTTCACCAAACTCCCACCCCTGCGGAGTGCACACAGGCATGGCACATACCAGGTGACAATCGATGATGACAAAGAGACAGTCAACTGTCACAACCTTACCACCCTGAGATTGTTGCCATGGAAGTGCTACATTGTGTGCATCCCTAGCTACTTAAACACAAGCTATCCTGTGTGACCAAAAGGCACACATATGATATATGATATGGCATTTGTAACGTGCCTATACAGAAGTGTTTCAAGGTGCGACGAGGCAGGGAAGGGGGAACAAGGGAAGACAGACAACAATCCTACTAGGCCAGGTGTCATTTAGATTGCGCAAGTGCAGGGGTAGGGGGAAGGGAAAAGTGCAAGGGGAAGGGGAGGGGGGGAGTGCAGTACAGGGTAAGTAGAATAAAAAATAAATAAATAGGCAAGCTGGTGGCAAATGCAAAGGTAAGTGCAGACAAGTGCTGGGAAGGGTGGGCTGTAGGGATAGAGAGACAGTCCCGCAGTGCAGGGGTTGCCAGGGAGGCAGTGCAAGTGGAGAGTGGCTAGGCCAGGGACCGAGGTTGGTAAGAGTGGCCCAGTTGCAGACTCAGTGCAGTTTCAGTGAAGAATTTAGCAAGGGAGAGGGAGAGAGAAAGCAGAAGCAAAGAGGAAGATTTTGAGGTGCTTCCGGAACCAGAGATGGTTCTCCTCAAGTTCCAGGGAGGCAGGAAGGCTGTTCCAGAGGGAGGCCCCTGCCGCGGAGAGAGATCTACCCCCAGCTTGTTGCTTCGAGAAGCGGCTGACCCTGACATGCAAGGTGTGAATCACACACACCTGCGAAACAGGCCATGACCATCACTGTTATGTCACTCAAACCCTCCCAAACCACAACATGACATGGCAAGCAATAGCCATACACCAACACAGTACCAATAAGGTACACATTGCCATGTGAAAAATGTACATTTGCATCAGACAATGATGCCTGACATGGAACCAGATGAAATGACCGACCAAAAACCTTCCACCCAAAATAAGTCATTCCCAAATGCATTACAAAAGTTGTAGCCATAACATAACAATGAATGCCTGTCTACATGCACATTGTGCATTGCAAAATCAACACTGCAGCTTCTGTGTGCTGTGTCCAACTCCTGCAACACACTGCTCAGCGCACAGCACAGTGAACAGCCATTGTGTGTGATGCACACCCTGAGCATCACATCTAAGTGACAAACCACATCAAAAAGCAAATTAGGCATGTACAGGATCCATAATTGGTCACAGAACATGTGCTGCAGGGACACAGTCAGCAGCAGAAGGCAAACAGAGTGTACACGTGGATATCCAAGGGTGGCTGTACATGTAGTGCATCATAGTGCGAGTGTGTGGGTCAGTAAGGACATGCACTCAACATATGCATGTGCAATCAAGTGACTATCAGTGTCCTCTACACATCACATGTGAACATTCACCATGTGTACACCCCAGCATGTCAAACCACAACTATCCCCTCACACCTGAAAGGTAAACACAAGACATGAACAGGCATTGATCAGCAGAACACATCATGTACATAGGATACCACAATTACAATGTCAGGGTCCCTATCACACTGCAGGGCAAGGCAACTATCAACAACAAAACACCCCCCCTCCC
Organism: Ambystoma mexicanum; assembly: GCF_040938575.1. Classification (NCBI taxonomy): domain Eukaryota; kingdom Metazoa; phylum Chordata; class Amphibia; order Caudata; family Ambystomatidae; genus Ambystoma; species Ambystoma mexicanum. The sequence goes on along the minus strand of NC_090931.1, from coordinate 857,570,692 downwards.
TCACAAATCACCATGACCCACTGAACAACTGCACCTGGGTCATGGAGCCTTCAACCCGCAATTTCACCTGGCCACAGGATCACCCTTCCCCTTCGTCACCATCTCCCACCTTGTGTGTAAAAAGTTGCTTGCACCCTCAGAGTCCACCTTAATTTGCAAAAACACAAAATCCAAGGCAGAAAAACGAACCAGAACAGCCTCCAGTAGATGACTTGAAGTAGCAGTACCTCACAAAGGCCAAGTACTACCACAATGATGTAACAACCAAGGTAGCACAGTAAAACAATGTCACAACAGGATGTGAACCATGTGTGGTACATAACATAGAATGATGCACCACGAACGGATGTGTACTGTCACAGCTCCCGTGTACAGGCGCAGGAGTGGCACGAACCAACCACCCCTACCGTGGCCCGGGTGCCTGCAAGGTCAAACTCACACAGGCCTCTGAGACCCTGGTGGGGAAGGATGGTCAGGGATATGCAGTCGGGACAGGCGTTGGCAAACTGGATAACTGGAATGAGTGGCAGGAGAGGGGAGGAGGAATGACACTTGAAAGTAGGGAATGCACGAAAATGTACTACCTGCATTAACACATACACAATCCTAACAAACTTGTACATCATTGTCAGGGCCTTCCGGAGTCCAGGCTTAGGAGTGGCACGAACCAACCACCCCCTCTAGGGTTTTGGCACCTGCAAGCTTGGGGCTTACACAGGCATCCGCAACCCCAGCGGGGAAAGAGGGTTAGGGAACGTTGGTTGGATAGGTACGGGAAGCAGGAACACCGGGTAGAGGGTACAGGGTTTAGAATTGGATAGGACTTGGGGTGATTAGGGAAAAAAAACATACCAAATTGAATTACACATTCATTCATGCATTAGTGCACACCCCATCAAGCCTATGCAGAGCAGTTTGAAAGAAAAGCAACAAGACACTCAGCTCTGGTTTTGAATGCTGGCCTCCTGCCTGCGCACTCTCAGGTCTGGTTACAGGAGCACTTCAATGCTGCAAAGAGAACCACAGTTAATAATCTGTGCGTGCCCATAACACACAAACACACCACCAAATATGCCCCATAGCAACAAACTACTCTGCAAACAGACAATCTGGTGTGGATGCTTCGTACCCATATGTAACATTACCCCTGTGATGGGTCATACACAGTCAATGCGGTAAGTCAGCCGCCGGTGGGTGCGTGGCAAATGGAACACCAATGTATCACGATTCACACAACATGCAATGTTCCCTGGGTAAGCAGACAGACGCATATAGCAAGATATGACTTCAGAAAAAGTCGTGTTCCACCATGACCGAAACAAAGTAGGCAGTGCATGTTTCAAAATGTACATGGAAATGAAATGCACTGCACCCCAGTCTGTCCCTTGCTGTATGTCCCTGTGAGCTGCTCCTTCCCGTGTCTCGGAAGGCTACATGGGTGATACAAGTGCCTCAATGGCCCATGGTGGAGCGGAGGGTATGTGCCACTGCCCCAGCAGGTGCCCCAGACAACCTTACAATCAACTAGCCATCACTCCACCAACACATCTGAGCTGTATTGTGCGCTTCAACGCCAATATACGTCCAAGCCCACCGTCAGTGCTGCTACCAAGCATGCATGTGCAACTGGCCTGGTGGAAGCTTTGCTGTGTTGTGGCCCCCCTGTGCTGCTCACCTTGCCTGGAGTCCCTTGAAACACGTCAGCAGTTCTAGGATGTATGACTGCAATCCCTGTGCCTCTGCTTGCGCACACATGTGCATGTGGGCACTACCAAACGTGTCCAGAATCCAGATGTCCAATGGGCCATGTCTGCTGGCAAAGGAGGTCTGGAGGCTCATCCCCCTGCAGAAAGGCCATGAAACACATGATTAATGCTTTAGAGTCATCTGTGTGTGTCTCTTCAGGCATCTCATTACTGGACCATGTCAGAGACGTACATCTGAAATCACACCATCAGTCCGTCTTTCACATCCACAGTGTGGAACACACTATCTACGGGATGAATTGCAACAAGCACGTGTACAGTAAAGATAAGAAACATACTACACAATGCATAGCAATGAATGTACACATTAATCATGAAACACCCCATCTAGCAAAAGTAGAACAGTGGTCAATAACACCAAAATCATCCCCACTAGGGGTGTTAACACAAGTTACACAGCACCAGACATGCCACAGATATGACAGTCCAAAGCCCTTGTGTAATAGGCTGTTACACCAAACCATCCTTGCAAGCGCATGGATAAGGGAGGCAGGAGTGGCATATGTGAGTCAAGGACCCCAAGCAGCAAACACATACACAAGACAAGCCTGAAGGGCCCAGCTGGAACAGACAGTGGATGCTTTCAAAAGCCACAAAGCACCGGACCGTCACATGAAAGCACAATAGACAAGCAATTTTAAACTATATTAACTAATTACACTAACTATGAAAAACCTACATTACCTAATTAAACTAACTATCAAAAAGAAACTTAACTAACTAAACTAAAAGAAAAATCAAAAATGGCCACATACGACCCGGGGGGGAGGGGAGGCACCCAGGAGGGGGAGGTACAGGGTGCTGCTCAACACCCACATGCGATGATGCTGAGCCAAAAAAAAACCTCCATGGGCTCAACGCCTGCACAGCCCGACCTATGTGGGAGATAGATGGCCGTCCGAGTCTGGCACATCCTGGAAAGGAGGACGTGGCACAGTAACCTGGCCACGCCTAGCCGCAGCTTGCCCCTCGATGGCAGCAAGTCTGCCGGCCGGGTGAGCCTGGTTCTGTGTGGCGATGTGACGTAGTTCTGCATGCAGGACCTCACGTGATACACATGCTTCCTCTTGCAAGGTAGCACGTGTAACACGGAGTTCCTCCTGCAAGGCCTGGCTGGACAACCGCTGCACCTCCCGGCAAGCCTGTAGCTCAGCCGAGATGGTACGCTCAAGCTGTGCAAACCTCTCCTCTGCTCGCTGCCTCTGGGACATCATAAGGACACCCAAAGTGGATTTGAGGGAAGCATACTCCTCCCTCAGGGCATCCATGTGCGCCTCTGCGTGAGCACCAATTGCTTGACGCAGAGACGACATTTCAGCCTGGCGTGCCCTGTCTGAGGCTGCCATGCCCAGCCTGAGCGAGTGGGCCATGGACCGTGCCGCCTGCTGTTGGAGAAACACCTGCCTAGCAGGGGGGAGCACAGATTGGGCCACACGCTCCATGCTTTCAGCGATGTTCTCCATTGCTGCCCCCTGCCGTTCTGAATTGGCAGTCATGTCTTGCTCCCACTCAGTATACTGCGGTTGCGCGCGGTGACCGCGTTGCTGGGCTTGACCCCTGCGAGACCCAAGGACCAGGTGTCCTCGCTGTGTTGGCATCGACCGCGGCTGCACGACTACATGCCCCCGTCGACGTGATGTTCCAGGCACATCAGTGACTGTGGAGGGTGACCCTGCGTCCCGATCCACCACGGGCGGAGGAACCAAGACTGTCTGACCCCTCAGTGCAGGTGTCGCGGACAGAGGGGTGTCCACATCAGAATCACTCGCCCCTGACACATGGACTTGATGCTCATCCAACGCGACATGGACGTCAGAGTCGTCATCAGGGCTGGACTCATAGGCAGCCAGAGACAAGATGGTAACCAGCATGTGAGTAGGGTGCAATAGTGGTGATGCGGACAGTCCCCGTCTGCTCCACATGTCCACCATCCAGCAGAGCAGACATGCATCACGGAAGCATTGCATTACTTACACATCAGTACCATGTACACGTCACATGTAGTGGCAATCATGCACAACACATCCCACAAGTAAAACGCACACGTCCTCAACAAACACGCATCAACACTCACTGGACTGGGCATCAAAGTCCAGCATCTCTCCCACTCCTTCGACCGATTGAGGTGGTATGAACTCCGCAACAAGTGACTCATGCGGAATGAGCTCTTCCTCCTCTGGTGCAGGCCCACTGCCAGTCACCAGAGTCAAGTTGTAATTTGAGGCACGCTTAGCCTTAGCGCTGCGTTTGAGGTCATTCCAACGCTTTTTGCACTCTTGCGCCGTGCACACCTCATGGCCGAATGAACTGACATGTTCCGCAACATGCTTCCAGTGGGTGTCACGGTGGGCAGCCGTAGTCTGACTATTGGCACCCACTACCATGTCACGGCTGTGGCCCCGCACATAGTCCACGAGGAAGTCCAGTTCCTGCTTGCAGAAAGGCTTCTTCCTCGACGTGCAGGAGGTCGTGGATGCGTGTGGGGTCCCAGCCTGTGCTACAGGTGCAACCTTCCTCCTCTTGGACTGTGGCGCAGACCCTGGTTGGCTAATGCTGCCCTGACCAGTATGGCCAGTGGGTTTGGTGGATTGAGCAAAGGGAGTGGCAGGTGGAGGGACGACCAAAGGCCTGACTTGTGTCAGTGGCAGCTGGGTGCCCTCTAATGGACCCTGCGCAGCAACATCCGCTGTGGCAGGGTCATTGCCCGCAATGGTCCTGGTTGGCAGACTCACAACCGGGGTGTTGTTGGGTGCATCTGCCCCTGCACTTGCCAACACCCGGCTGTTCGGGGCAGCAGATGACATAACTGCCCCAGGGACACGTGTCTTGGTCAGAGCAGCCCTGCGTGCCCCTACGGTTTCCCTCCTGGCCTGTTGGAAATCTTCCAAGGGCTCCTCAAGTGCCAACGCAGCCTGTGCTGGCAGACCCTGAGCCTGGGTGGCGGTGTCCACAGCTGCACCTGCAGCTACCACTACCCTTGGGCCCGTGGCAGTCGATGGAATGGACTGCCTGGTCACACGGGCGCCAGTGCCAGATGCAGAAGCTGCATCCCCCGAAACCACAGGGGGGGGTGGCATGACTGCACCAACACATGGCACAACATTGTGCTCAAGTGGTGCACCCCTGCCTCTTCCCCCTCTGTGGCCTCCCTGGACACCCTGGAGTCCCCCTACTCCCTGGTCACCACGGCCACGTCCCCGACCACGCCCGCCACGAGGAGTACACACCCAGCTGAGGCGCCCCTCACCTTTGGTGGCCTCCCAACCATGGCACAGATGTAGTAGTGCCGGCACAGATGGAGTAGTGCCAATGGGAGGTGTACACCACAATTGACCTGGGCAATTGGGGTGAAGGGGGTGGGAAGCAAGATGTTAACAGCCCCCCTGCACCTGCAAGGCTGTATGTGACCCCGGTGATGTAGTGACGGGTCACGCAATGCTCAGGCACCCCAAAACTGCAGTAAAACCGTGCACGCAACCCTGCAGCCTACGTGCGTGGAATCAACCTCCCGCAGTACGCGGTGGCACCCAGTAACACGAATAACGCATACGCGTGGGACGCGCAGGCTACTATGACCTCGAAAATGGGTGCGATACACAGGGGCACCCGCAGTGGGAAAAATAGCGTGTGTGACTCACCATCTGACTAGCGCGATGCAGAAAAACACGCGTAGCCAATACCCCCACCAAAAGAAGAGATACGTCCTTGATAGCTGTGACGTTGTGATGGTGCGCGAAACAACAGGAAGCAGCAACACACGTCGGTCTCCACGAAAGGCACGTACAGCGAACTGCTGCCCCCGCTCACCTTTAACCCGTGCTGAGGGAAACGCCCGCGCGTGTCACGTCACTTACGCGCATGGGCCCTTTCCTCGGATTACACGCATTCCCACGCGACGTGCAGTTTTTCATGCGCGCTGAATAACATCACGAGGGAAACGCCCGCACGCGTCACGTCACAGAGGCGCTTATGCTTGAAGGGCCTTTGGTCCAATGAAAGCGCGTACGAGTGCTGACATGCTTACGCGCTAGGGGCCTTTCCTCGAATCACACGCTGACGTGCAAATTATTCACGTGCCAAATCACTCTGTATCAAGCTGGCCACGCGAAAACACATGGAAAACCACGCTCCTGCCCAAAAGGCCGAATCACTGCCCCATAGCCCCGAGCACGCTCCCACCTGCCATCTGCTGCTGCCTGACTGCCTGCTGCCCACGTGCCCTGCTATTTGCTGCCTGCACATCAGCCAGGGGTGCAGTTGCTGTGACCACCCCTGCTGGAACTGAAGACTCCCGACTGGGATACCATCGCTCCACAGCCCAGCCCCAGGACCCAGTTGCCCACCCACTCCTGCCTCTGGGGTTGCCATGTTGGGCAGTACACCATCAGGCACCACTGGCAACCCCCAGCCAGAGAGGCAGAGGGCCACCAGCTTCACTGCCACCGAAGTTGGTGTCCTGGTAGAGCAAGTCCTGGGTCAGAATGATGCGGTCTTCGGAAGTTCCCGCGCCGACAAGGAAGGACGGACTCGGATCTGGACGGACATCGTGACTGCCATCAACGCGGAGGGGGTGGAAGTCCGCGACTTCCAACATGTCAAGAAGCGCTGGGAGGACTTCAGGTCCAGGACCCTCAACAAGGCCCGGCGCCTCTTGAAGGCAGCGGATGCTAAGGGGCGCCGGGGCCACCTGTCGGAACATCAGGGTCCTGGAACGCATATGCCCAGTGCTCCACGTCCAGGTCTTTGTTAGGCAGACCCGTCTGGAGTTGAGCGGTAAGTGTCAATGCATACTGATTGGAAGCTATGCGTGTGGTGGTGTGCCAGTAGTGTGCAGGTTGTACATGTGTTTTTATAGTGCCATGTATGGATGTGTATGTACAGGGCTGTGAGGCAGACACATGCAAGTCCTTTCATGTGTGAGACACATGGCTGGTGTATGTGTGGGTAGGCATGCAAGCCAAATGCAGATGTGTGAGCACACATGTGTGGATTACTGTGTTTTTCAGTTGGCATGGTTGTGGTGTCACACATGGATGTTGGTTCCAGCTGCATGTATGTACACCGCGTACATGTGCATGTGTGTCTATTTGACAAGGGTGCGACAGTGATGCAACATGGATGCATGTGACACTGATATGTGGAAAACAGATTTGCAGATGTGACATGGATGCCGATCGCAACACTGTGACAGTTGGCGGAGGTGTACACATGCATGTAAGTGTGTTGGCGTGTGTGCATGTGTAGTGCACTCCCTGTGTTTCATGTGATGTCTGGCTCACCTTTGGCTGCTCATACTGTTGTATGTATATGGATGGTGCTGGCTGTTGCAATATGGCTGTGGAATAGCTCATGTGTGTGAGTCAAAATTACATGTGTGTTGGGGATTGTGATGCCATGTCTGAAGTTTGACAATGCCACTCATGTGGAACTGTCATGTGTGTATGAGTCCATTGTACAGTGCCCTGATGCCTGTGTTTTATTTCTCCCTGTCTGCACCGTCAACTGATGAAGAGGGCGGAGAAGGTGCTGTGGAGCACAGCGGCAGGGATCACACCGCCAGCCGGAGACGCAAGGCCCGGCTCGCCTCCCAGGTTGTCATCTCATCGGGGAGTGAGGAGTCCGGTGCCACGTCCCAGGCCGCAGCTGCCGAGGGGAGGTCCAAGAGGCGGAGGTCGGAGTTGGACTCCTCGGCAGCAGAAGGGGCAGCTGAGACCCCACAGGGCCCAACGGAGGAAGATGGCATGGAGTCATCCAGGTTGGTGGGGGGTTTGGTGGAGGAGGAGGCCGTGCAAGGGACAGAGACGGGGTCTGGAGGTGGGGATTCCACTGGTGCTAGTAGTGCAGTGCAGGACCAGGAACAGGAGGCAGCACAGGCCGCCGCGGAGGTGCCTGTGTGCAATCCTGTCCCTGATCCTGTGACTGCATCATCTTGCACCAGCAGGGATGCCAACGTCCAGACCCGTCCTCAGGGAGGGGATTGGCTTACACCAACTGGCCTTCCTCTCCATGCAGATGTGGCTATCCGGCACCAGGTGGAGCCTGTCCTGGGTGGGGTGGCGTTGCGTCAACGTGCCATGCGAGGTGACCTGCAGTCTTTTCATGAGGAGACTGCACGTCTTCTCGCATGGCTCGTTGACCGCGGTGACCCACTGGGACAGCTCACCAGGGCCGGATTCCTCCATTTCCTGGACCTTGTTCCGACCCCCTCCTCAACTGAACCCCCTATGCCCCAGTCGTCCTCCATGCCATCCTCCCACCCATGTATCACCTGGATGCCCTGTGGAGCTGCCTCTGACCCTGCGGCCAGGCTGGTGGACAACAGATCCCTGCCACAGTCGGGAGTCGGACGTCCAGCAGGGGTGGCCACCTCCACAACTGCACCCCAGCTGGAGGAGGATGTGCAGGCAGCAGGAGCTAGGGCACAGGCAGCAGCACAGCAGCAGCAGCAACAAGGTGGGAACCATGATGACTCGGGGCCTTCATCATCGGAGGGGCAGGCATCGGCCAGAGGGCAGGAGGACCCTGGATGGGAAGTGTCTTCCGTGTGGTAGCGGTTGGGCCATGCAATAGATGCGGAGCGGCAGCGGGCGGAAGAGGCACGGCTCACAGTGGTCAGGGCGGAGAACTCCATGCGGAGGGCCCTGAGGCGGTTCGCCATATCGGGGCAAACACCATCTGAGACCACTGGCGACCCCCAGCCAGAGGGGCAGAGGCCACCAGCTTCAGTCAGAAGGAAGTTGGTGTCCTGGTGGAGCTTGTCCTGGGGCATTTTGATGCCCTATTCGGATCATCACGCGCCGACAAGGAAGGATGGGACAGGATCTGGGACGACTTTGTGGTTGCCATCAACGCGGAGGGGGTGGCAATCCATAACATCAAGCAAGTCAAGAAGCGCTGGGAGGACTTGAGGTCCAGGACCCTCATAAAGGCCCGGCGCCTCGTGAAGGGGGCCGGGGCAGCATGGGTACCATCCAGATGAGGGTCCTGGAACGCGTACGCCCAGCGCTCCATGCCCAGATCCTTGAGAGGCAGACCCGTCTGGAGTCGAGCGGTAAGTGGCCAAGCATTGCTGTGTGAGAGAGGGCATGTTGCAGTGTGCTGGTTGTCTGATACTTGCCTGTATGTGTGACATAGGCCATGTACGCATGTGTGTGTGCAGGGACATCATGATCATGCATGTGAGACCAGTAATGTGTGAAGCACACAGTTGGTGTATGTGTTTAAATGCAACATGGGGAGCCCTATGCGGAATGGACACATGAGAGCATGCCAGTCTCTGTTCCTGGACATGGGTGGGGGTGAGGGATGGGTGCTGATGCCATGTACATGTGTGGTGTCCATGTCTGTGTGTCTGACCTGCGTGTCTGTGACTTGTGAATGCCATGGATGCATGACACATGTCTCTGACAATGTTCAGAATCACTGATGCAGCCTAGTTATCCTTGCATCCACTGTGTCTGGGGTGTACGAGGCCAGATGGATGAAACTACGGTGAAGTGTGTGCATGTGATAGGCATGACCCATGATGCATGTGAGTTCCAAAACAACATTGTATGTTTCAAGCGTCCCTTGGACATGTATGCTAATGTCCATAGCATGCGCCATGCCTGTTACTGCATGTGTTTTGCCTGCACTGACCCATGTGTTGTGGAGGGACATGATGGAAGTGATCTTTGACAGTGCCACTCATCTGCTATTGCTTCCTGTCTAGGGGACCATTGTACAGTACCCTGATGCTTGTGTTCTATGTCTCCCTCTACACAGCGCCAAGTGAAGAAGAGGGCAGAGACGGCGCTGTGGAGCAAAGCGGCGGGGATGACCCCACAGCTGCAGCGGAAGACGTGGATAAGCCCCCACAGGGGCTTGCAACGGCGGAAGACGGGGTGGAGCCATCCAGGTTGGTGGTTTCCACAGAGGAGGGGGAGGCCGCTACTGAGCCGCACATGGAGCCTGGTGGGGGCATCCCTGCTGGTGCAAGTGGTGCAGTCCAGGGGCAGGGGCAGGAGGCAGCACAGGTCGCCGTGGAGGGGCCTGTGCATGTCACTGTCCCTGACACTGTGACTGCACCACCATGCACCAGCAGGGATGCCCCATCCCAGGCCCGTCCGCAGGTAGGGGGGATGTCCATGTCATCTGACTCCCCTCCACCTGCGGACGAGGGGACCCCTGGCCGTATGGAGAAGGTCCTGAATGGTGTTGCGTTGCGCACGGGTGTCATTCGTGATGAGGTGCGTGCTTCCTGGGGGGAGCACGCACGTCATCACGAAGAGCACCGTGCCAACGTGGCCCAGTTGGGAGCGGCCATGGTCGGGGGATTCATACATGTGTCGGCCACTCTGGCGACCCTCTCCTCCTCTGTGGAGGCTATGCGCCAGTCGTTCTCCATGCCGTCTTCCGGCCCAGATGCCACCAGGGCCCCCTCTGGACCTGTCCCGACCAACGCAGCCAACTCGGTGGGGATCCCATGCCTGCCACAGTCGGGAGTCGGAGGTCCAGCAGGGGTCGACACACCAGCAACTGGACCCCAGCAGATGGAGGATGTGACGGCATCATCAGGCAAGGCACGTGCACGACAGCGTCGGTGGATTCCATCCGCCTGGATGCCGTAGTGCTGGCACAGGCAGTTGCGTCGGAGGCAGTGGCAGGCTCGACGTGGGAGGCATCATGGCTCGGGGCCATCAACATCAGGGGGGCAGGCATCGGCCGGAGAGCAGGAGAACCCTGGAATGGGAGTGTCTTCCGTGTGGGAGTGGTTGGGCCAGCGGATAGGTGCGGAGCGGCGGCGGGCGGAAGAGGAACAGCTCACAATGGTCAGGGCGGAGAACTCCATGCGGAGGGCGCTGAGGCGGGCTCAGTGCCTCGATGGTGTTCGCAGGGAGTTGCATTATCCCTGCGAGACCTCAGGGCCAGGGAACATGCCCGCCTCTAAGCCATTGAACAGGAGTTCGATGATGCCCTGGCACATGACATCAACCAGTGAGCCGTCAGACTAGCCCGCCGCCTTTGTATATAGTTATTTAGGTTTAGGTTTCATTTCTTTATTATTATGATTTGGAGTCCACAGACTTTGCTCCACTTTTTGTATATAGTTGTATTTTAGATAGGGTTCTTGGTAGGTTTCATTTGCTTTTGGGATAATGGACCCTTCAGACTTTCTTTTTCAATTTTCAGGACATGTATATACTTTCTTTTAGTCATATTCACATGGAGTAATGTTTTTTTATGCTTTCCATCTTTGGATTTCATTCTATGGACTTTGGGGATGCACCACTTATATTTTTTCATGTTTTGGATGTTTCTTGCTTGAATTTGAGTTTCTTTTTCTTATTTCAAAATTATTTCTTCATTTGCATGTGTGCTTTTCATTTTGACATTTGTTATACTTTTTAATACATTTCTTTATTCAACATTATTGGTGTGGTGTACAGTGATGATTTTGGTGCATGTCTCCATGAGCATTGGCACAGTCATGTGTTGCAACTGTGTGGCTCTGTAGGACATTTGCTGATGGGCATGCTGGTTCTTTTCAGACTATCATGGAATGGGTGATTTACTAGGGAGTGGGTGCAGTGGTTCGTTGGGTGTTTGCACTGGGGGGTGGAGGGGTGGGATTTGGGTTGGCATTAGGGCCATGGGTCTGTATAGTCATGGCGTGGTGTTTGGGGGACATGTGTGGGGGCCTGCTGGAAGGTGCCCTGCACTGCTGGGGGTTGGGGGTGCAAGGGGACATGAGTGGGGGCCTGCTGGCAGGTGCCCCGCAATGCTGGGGGGTGGAGGTGCAAGGGGACATGAGTGGGGGCCTGCTGGCAGGTGCCCCGCACTGCTGGGGGGTGGGGGTCCAAGGGGACATGAGTGGGGGCCTGCTGGCAGGTGCCCTGCACTTCTGGGGGGTGGGAGTGCAAGGGGACATGAGTGGGACATGAGTGGGGGCCTGCTGGCAGGTGTCCCGCACTGCTGGGGGGTGTGGGTGCAAGTGGACATGAGTGGGGGCCTGCTGGCAGGTGCCCTGCACTGCTGGGGGGTGGGGGTGCAAGGGGACATGAGTGGGGGCCTGCTGGCAGGTGCCCCGCAATGCTGGGGGGTGGGGGTGCAAGGGGACATGAGTGGGGGCCTGCTGGCAGGTGCCCTGCACTGCTGGGGGGTAGGGGTGCAAGGGGACATGAGTGGGGGCCTGCTGGCAGATTCCCTGCACTGCTGGGGGATGGGGGTGCAAGGGGACATGAGTGGGGGCCTGCTGGCAGGTGCCCTGCACTGCTGGAGGGTGGGGGTGCAAGGGGACATGAGTGGGGGCCTGCTGGCAGGTGCCCCGCAATGCTGGGGGGTGGGGGTGCAAGGGAACATGAGTGGGACATGAGTGGGGGCCTGCTGGCAGGTGCCCTGCACTGCTGGGGGGTAGGGGTGCAAGGGGACATGAGTGGGGGCCTGCTGGCAGGTGCCCCGCACTGCTGGGGGGTGGGGGTGCAAGGGGACATGAGTTGGTAATCAGTAGTGCAAGGAGACATGTGCCTTTGCTGGGGGGCATGCCCATGTTGGGTGGGCTGCCTGCGAGACATGACCAGGGGTGCAGGGTAGTCCCCTGTGGTGTGGGCTGCCTGCAGGGGCCGTGGAGGGTGTACAGGGAACACCTGGGAGGACCAACACTGCCAAATCACGTGTAGGACTCCCCGGCACCCCCCAAATACACGTACCCTGCTGAAATCGCGTGTGAAACTTCCCGCGCACCCCTGAAATACACGTACCCTGCTGAAATCGCATGTGAAATTTCCTGCGCACCCCAGTAATACACGTACCCTGCTGAAATCGCATGTGAAACTTCCCGCGCACCCCAGTAATACACGTACCCCGCTCGCACAGGGCCAATTGCGTGTGAAACTTCCTGCGAATCGCAGTAATACACGTACCCTGCTGAAATCGCGTGTGAAACTTCCCGCGCACACATGAAATACACGTACCCTGCTGAAATCACGTGTGAAACCTCCCGCGCACCCCAGTAATACATGTACCCCGCTCGCACAGGGCCAATCGCGTGTGAAACTTCCCGCGAACCCCAGTAATACACGTACCCTGCTGAAATCGCGTGTGAAACTTCCCGCGCACCCCAGTAATACACGTACCCTGCTCGCACAGGGCCAATCGCGTGTGAAACTTCCTACGATCCCCAGTAATACACGTACCCTGCTGAAATCGCGTGTGAAACTTCCCGCGCACTCCTGAAATACACGTACCCTGCTGAAATCGCGTGTGAAACTTCCCGCGCACCCCAGTAATACACGTACCCCACTTGCATAGGGCCAATCGCGTGTGAAACTTCCCGTGAACCCCAGTAAGACACGTTCCCCGCCTGCCGTGCTGGTACAGGGTTAGCGCAGCCCTTTGCGCTGGATTGGGGATTTTGATGGCTTTTCCCTGCTTTTCCCTGAAGTGCTGACTTTACTTTTCATTTTCAATTTAATACAGAAATCCATCTGTCACTAGGCCAGCACCGCCACCAAGTGAACATTTTTAGATAAAACACTAAAATGGATCATTATTTCCAGGGGGGCAGAAATCAGATTAAATTGGATTTTACTGAAATCCAAAAAGCTGAATTCTACCATACACTCACTTTTAGTTGCATACACTTGTACAAACTCACCTTGTTTTCCATTATTTTGAAAGCTATGGAAAACAAACAAATACATGTTGGACTGGATGGAATTGCAGCTTTTTTTATTTTTAAGCAATTACTGTTGTATGCATGCATTCTGTAAATGTAATGCACACATATTTATGCTGTTCATAACATCAACATTGTACCCATTCACAAAATGTGTGCAGTGATGCATGCATGCGCAACGCCCCATAACAACATTGTCATTTACATATAACTAAAGTACTTAAAATGCATATTGTTTAATACATTTATAACATTTTAAAAAACACATATGTATTACGAAGCATTATGCATGCATGGGTAGATATACTTACCTGTGTGGAGGCAGTAATATCTTACATACCTGTATGCTGTAACTAACAGTATGACCGTATGACAAATACATATAAACATGTACGTAACATGTCCACAGAAACACAAGAATACTTCCTACACGCTATACACAGTTGTTGCTAACCTCAACATTTTCATGAATGCACAAATGTACATGACGGATTAACATTTAAACGCCGTACGCATGTACATTTATGTGTACGCATTCATGCCTTAATATCTTACATTCTCATAAAGTATGCAGTAATGAACGCAGTAGCCACTTCATGTGAACACTGCTTTATATGAACGTACAAATATGTAAAATTATGTATACCCTCACACATAAATATATCATGTCCATAGTAATGTAGGTATTACAAACATTATTTGCACACCAAAACAAATGTACGTACATGCATGCACAATTATATTTGCGTACATTTACAGCTATATCTTACATACATCTATTTTGCAATTAACCTAATGGCAACATGTACACACACACATTTCTGTACACTTCATACACAAACACTGTCATTAAAATGTGCAACACATTATACAGTTACATTGCTAACTTTAAAGTACATTCAATGTGCATGTCAAACTGCATACATTTTGATGTACACATTTCATACTTATGTTTTGTTTTATATATGAATGCAAATTCACATGAATGTAGAAGTATACACCGTTATATGTATACACTTACATTACTATTAAACAGACAGGAGCACTTTAATGTAGGCATTGCAAACATTATTTCCACAGTTACATGCATGTAGGTACATGTATGCACAATTTTGTACACATACGTAAGTATACATATCATATGTGTATATATACTACAATTAACACACTGGCAACATGCACAAGTGTACACATCAAACATTTTAGTGCACGTCATACACCAACATCGTCATAAAAAATGGCTGCACATTACACAGTAATGTTGCTACCTTTAACATAAAAACAACCTACATGTGAAACTGCGTACATTTTTAGTACAAATTATATATGTTTGTATACTAGTAAGCCACACTAACACACAAAGGGCCTCATTACGACTTCGGTGGTAGCTATGCCGCTGAAATCGGGACCGGGTTCCCAGAATGGGGAATTAACGGGCCATTCTGAGTTTGGAGGGCCCGGTAATTCCTCCCTTCAGGAACCCGGGCCCAGACCTTCCCCATTCCCATCTGAGCCCCCATAGGGCTCACTGGGAATGGGAGAGGGTGCAAACAACGGGCTGATTACGAGTGGCCCGTTGTTTGCTCCCTCTTCCCTTCGCGGGACCCGGTAAGGACACCTGGTTTGACCAGGCGTTACTTACCAGGTCCCGCGAGGGGAGCTTGTAATGAGGCGGAACGGGTTTAGCGGAGCCCGTTAACCCGTTCGGCCTCACTCGTAATGAGGCCCAAAGTATTCATCCAAAAATATTGTAAAGTAACTTACCAACATCAATTTAAAACTAAAAACAGCAACACCATGTAAGTAAAACAATCTTTATTAACACACTATTATGAAATCTTTTACTTTTATTTACATAACCATTTTTTCATAACAAAAAATCATATAAAACACTGATTTTAAAAAACAGCACTCTAGCATTTAATACACTATGATACTACAAGTCTTCACAAAATATTTTCAAATGACATCACATATTCTAAGAATATATGTTAGATGCATATTTAACTACATTAGTACATTGTTTTATTACTTTTATAGAGACAAACATCAGACGATCTTGGAATTCAAGAAGACATGCCATTAACAAATAAAGAAAAGGTGTGTTGCCCTCCAAAAAAGAAGAAAAAGCATGAGAAAAAGCATCCCAAGCGCACTTGTGCACAGCATGGTGTAATTGTTAAAATGAAAGTAATATTTCATAACATTAACCTTGTTACACTTCTGTTGTATTATACAATGTCAGCTTTAAAGCATAAATGTCACCTACATTATAACATAAAAGAAGAAACATCACAAGGAAAACCACCAAGAAACATAAGTCCCAAAACAGAAAGAACAGAAAATGAAATACTTGTATATGAGACACCCGAGAACACACAGATTGGAACACTGTTGACACCCAAAGGGAAGCCAGACAGCAAAAATACTCTCACCACTTTACCTGGACAGTGTGAACCAACGGCAAAACAAGAAGAACACTTTATGTAGGTCAGAATCGGGAGACTGACAAGCAGGCAGGATTTAAAAAAAGGTGTATTGCATCTTCTGAAACTCAGCACCTACCCCATACACACCCCAGCCAAATCTTGTGGAAACTCAGCGCATACCCCGCACGCACCATATTCGCTCCAAAACAACACGCGACACCCAAACAAATCCACAGGAAGCAGACCTCCCCTGACGGGACATCCACACCCCCGACCACATCACCCATCCCGCCACCCTGCCGGCAGCTCCCACTACATGGGACACCGCCAGCCCCCATCACCACAACCCGCAGGCATGACCCGCCACATGGGACACCCCAGTCCTCATCACCACAGTCCGCAGGCATCCCCTGCCATATGGAATATCCCCATCACCACAGCCCGCAGGCATCCCCGGCCACATGGGACACCCCAACCCCCATCATCCGAGCACACAGGCATCCCCACCACATGGGACACCCCAGCCCCCATCACCACAGCCCGCAGGCAGCCCCGACTACATGGCACACCCCCAGCCCCCATCACCCGAGCCCATAGGCAACCCCTGCCACATGGGACACCCCTGCCCCCATCACCACAGCCCACAGGCATCCCCCACCACATGGGACCCCCTAGCCCCCACCAACCATCCCACCACCCTGCAGGCAGCCTCGACTACCTGGCACACCCCTAGCCCCCATCACCCGAGCCCACAGGCATCCCCCGCCACAGGGGACACCCCAGCCTCCATCACCGAGCCTGCAGGCATCCCACACCACATGTGACACCCCAGCCCCCATCACCACAGCCCGCAGGCATCCCCTGCCACATGAACCACCCCAGGCCCCATCACTTGAGCCCGCAGGCGGCTCCTGCCACATGGGACACCACAGCCCCCATCCACCCGAGCCCGCAGGCATCCCCCACCACATGAGACACCCCCAGCCCCCATCAGCACAGCCTGCAGGTATCCCCCACCACATGGGACACCCCAGTGTTCAGGAACTAGCTTGCTTTGTAGTGACACCACCCTTAGCCTCCTGTCCACAAAATATTCTGCAAACACCAAATAAAACATACACCTGGACCACAAGCTTTAGTGTCCCAGCTGATCATATGCAATTGCTGACTGCAACCATATACCAACATACACATCACAAAGGTGTATGTCAAAGTGAGGCCCTGCATGCCATGTGACAAAGCGATGTCAACAATCCACATGTACAAACATTCACACAGTGACAGAATGCAAAGCACCCTTGATTTGCGTCAGATGAAGAGACATTGGCCTGGCGTGTCAGGGCATGAGCCTCAATGAGCACACATCACCTGAACAGATAACCACATGAACACACAAGTGGCCCTCCCATGTCTGAAGGACATGACATACAACCAAATGACCTGTCATTCTGAATGCACATGTACACAAGTGTCCAAAGTGCCAAAGAGTCCTGGGAGGGGGATGAGAGTGAAGACAGACACAAAAAACTTGTTAGGGCAGATGACATTGAGATGGTGCCAGTGCATGGGAAGTGATGAAATGTGGTTGTGGAGGTGCCAATTCAGCACATGTGAAGTGCATCATAACAAATACACCCAAAAAGACAACAAAGAAAGTCTGCCCAGCCGGTGTCAATTCCAAGCCTAAGTGCTGTCATGAGGTGCAATCTGTTGGTAACTGTCTGCTGGCATACATAAAAACAGTCGAAGGATTGGGCATGCCGGGGAGCCATTGCAGGTGTGCGAGGGGACCTTTTGCCAAGTTCAGAGGATAGCGAGTTGACCATAGCAAATTCACACAGGACTTCATCAGGGCAGAGGAGTACCAAAAGCACAAGCACAGTGGAAGACTCAAGTTATGATTAAGTACATGGCAAGATACTGCAGCATTGTTTTGTCAATGTGTAAAAACATACCAATTGAAAAAAGGTATTGCAAAGCAAGATGGCCAACTACACAAGAGACAATGAAATAAGCACAAATAAATGCCGGTGAGGGGCAAAGCATGACATGTGTGTTACACTGCATCAACCAAGTCCTGGCCCACAATTGAAAACATTTTACACTCCCATCACTCACCCCACCCACCACCATCCGAAACACAGTGAGGAACAATACACATTGTGATGCACATGTGAAAACAAATCCCACTACAGCGTGCACACTCAAACTCCACCTTGACACCCATCCACTGGTTATGCACACCAGATATTCCCCATGCCAATGGATGTCAAACATGACAGATGCATGCAAGTGTGCACACACATGACCAACAATGGTTCTCAGTAGGGACACATAACAGAGTAAGGAAGTGTCAAACTTTGAAAAAATAAAAGATCAATCATTACTGAGTAAAATAAATGAAATATATTTAAAAGTAGCATTAACTAACAAACCAGGAAATAAAAATCCACTAATGACACAAAAATAACTATGTACAAAAAGCAGAGCACAGTCCAAACACTCCAAAAAAAGTACAAAATAAAAGGAAACTTATACCTAAAGAACTATATACAATGGCAGTGGGCTAGTCCTCCTCACAATGCTCTTTCAATGTCTCGGCCAGGGCATCATTGAACACTGCATCCAATTCCCCTGGGCGGGCCTCTGCTCTCACCTCAACGGCTTGCAGGGACTCCAACATACTAGTCTCCCGCTCCCTGCAAGTCTCCTCGAGGGTCTCAGCCCGCCTTTCTGCCCGACGCAGTGAAATCTCCGCCAAGGTGAGTCTTGCCTCCCGTGCCCGCTGCTGCTCTGCCCCAATCTGCTGCCCCTAACGCCCCAACACGGAAGACATCCTTTGGGTAAGGTCCACATTTGCCTCCTACCAAAAAACAGAAGAGGCAGGGGATACCAGGATTATCTTGGTACTATGATCTGGCCTGGATAGAAACGATATATTTATATTGACATCAAAGATCATAGTACTTGTGTTTCTATGGGGTGAGCTCCGGCGTGGTTAACTCATATAGACAGTCAACATTTCATCATGACTCCAAACAATTATGAACAAAAACTGAAAAAACGTGTCTTAAAACAATGAGATGAAAAGCATTCAATTCAAATCAATAGACACTCTCTAATAATTTGACATTTTTATTAATATGTAGAAAAAACCTTATAAAAGACTGATCTCGTTATTTTATAAAGACATCACAAGTATCAAAATCAGTGCAATCATTTACCAGTCAGAAAAATCAATGGTTCACCTGGTAAAGTACATCATTCTCATCTAAAACCACAACAAACCATACGCCAAACATACCTCATTCATACTCAGACAATTCGTCATTTCATTCACAAATAACATCTAAATCATCACTGTAAAACAACATCCTACAATACAACAATGTAACCTCATGTCCATTACAAATAATCAGTTATACAGTCTCATACATCAAAAAAAGGCTCAATATCATTTATATCAGTGCTGTTACTAATGGCAGCACATTCCAAAACCCGACATGTTTCTTTCTGTACAACAGTTATTTAACAGAAATTCTTCAAGGGCTCAAAAGTCCAGCGTTGTCAAAGGAACGTCAGTGGAATTAGGAGCATGTAGACCACACCAACAACTCACAACTCGTCTCTAGTTCTAGTCTTCACTTGGTACAATCATCTCATCAAGAATGATGATGTAGAGTTACCACTTGCATGGTCATAACCCGCAATCTTCGGGCGGATGGAACAACATGGAACCCTTCACTAGAAAACTCTGCCCCATCTTCGAAAATGCATATATGGAGACTGCCTCTGGCTCAGTCTATTCTCACGGCACGGATCGTGGAACCGATCACTACTTCCCACTTGAATTCATGGCGTTTCAAATTCCTCTTATTCCTGAGAAAGTGCCACGGACCGCGCGGCAGTAATTCTGCGAGTCGTTGAAGCAACCGTTTGCCTCCTGCCTGATGGCCGATACCTGCCTCGCTGAGATGTCATGCACCGAGTACTACCGTCTCCTACTCCGAGCCTGCTGCTACCGAATAGCCCGGTGTCTGCTCCTTAAGGCCAGCCTCTGGGATGATGACATGCTCCTTGGTGCCTGCTCTCCCTCCATTGCCAAAGCTCCTGTCGATGTATGGATCTGTGTGGTGACCATCTCGGATGATCCAACTCCTACTCCCGACTCTGGCAGGGATGTGAGCTCCACCAGACTGACCACCAGGGTTGGGACAAGTACACAGGGGGCCCTGGTGGTATCTGAGTCAGAAGGCAGCAGGGAGGACAACTGGCACAAAGAGGAGGAAGACGAGGAGGGGGTCGCAGAAGTGCCCAGCCCACGCACCCAATTCGAGACCAGGAAATATGCTAGCCAGTTCATGAGACGGAAGACCTCTTTGTGATGATCTGCAATCCCCCGATTGGAAGCCTGCACATCATCACGAATGGTGCCTGTATACCTATGATACTGGCTAGCAACGGTTCCACCCTGACCCAAATGGCGACATACGCAGGTATTGGTTTTTCCGTTCATGTGGAAACATCCACCACCTGCGGATGGATCCAGCCTGGGGAATGCCCGCTGGTACATATTGGGTCCCATACTGGGACTGCCTGGGGCAGTCCCAGGGGCAGGAATAGGCACAGACACCTTCAAGGCAACCTGCACTGCCTCCTGCCCGGGAGTCTGGACTGTACCAATCACACCCACCTCATCACCCCCGCCGGGCCACATGGACTGGGCTGATGTGGCCTCTTCATTGTCCCCCGCCAACCTGGATGCCTCCCCACCGTCTTCCGCATTGGATTGCCCCTGTGCACCCTCACCTGCCCCCCCCACTGCCAAGGAGACCACGACCACCTTCGCCCTCTTGGACCTCCCCTCAGCAGGTACGGCCGTTGTCTCGGACCCGGCACCAGTCTCCTTGCTCCCCGAAGATGAAATAACCTGGTAGCGAGACTGGGTGTCACGACCCTCACCCCAGACCCCCACTGGCAAGCCCACTTGCCAGGTGGAATGAGGGCTTGGAGCTCCATCAGGGCCTTGAAGGACTGACATCCGCTCACAAGGCTCTCTTGGGGCCAGTCCTGGCACTTATGGCACCAGGCTCATGCACCTTGAAGAACATGTGTGTAGGGAACTACTTTTTTCATTTGGGGCCTTCAGCCAACATGGAGGCATCCACATAGCTTGGCTCCTAGGAACTAAGCTATGCGGTATAGTGTTTTGGGTGTGGTGGCCTAGGGACTACTTTACCTGGACTACTTTGTTGAGGCTATTTAAACCACACCCGAACAGGAAACCACGCTTCGCGTTACTTTGCAGTCTGCAACGTGACGCTCACCGTGTCCCGTGATACCCACGAGCCTCAGAGAAGCAAACCTGCAAGGAGACAAAAGGAACATTGTTAGCAGCATCTTACCTGCAATCTCCATCTGATTATCCACTCGCAGCTCCAGTGAACAGCTTCCTCTGGATCCAGATGCCACCCGGACCAAAAGACCTGAAAGAGGAAGGGAAAGGATAATATTAAAGAAGGCATATTAGACATTTCAAAACCACAAACTGCACAAGAAGCTTACCTGGCTAGTTGCCTCCCGGCCGGCATCGTTCCGGAATTCCACACATGCTGGGAAAACACCACGACCTGCAAGAAAGGAAGAAAACAGGTTAGCAAAGGCAAGGTAATGCAGCGCTGCGCATAGCGCTTACTTCCCGCATCGTAGCGCACATCACGCACCATCATTTACCGGCGAGGCCCAACTCAGCCAGTTTGCCGCGCTGAAGCTCCGCACAACGAAGGGAGAAAAAAAAGATATTCAAACAAAGAAGGGCATGCAAGAATAACAACGCCATACAAAAGCTGCAGTAAGACCTACCTGAGAGACACCAAACGGGCCTGCGCCATTGAAGTAACTTGGCCGCACACGCCCACACATACAATGCGCCTATGCCAAGAAGGCAGGACGGAGAGCACGCCTAATTCCACAACAAGGTGAGGAGAGGGCCCTGAGGGGTTGAAGTCACACGGGGTGGTGGGAGGGTATTTACCTCAGTCGGCCAGTCTTGAACACAGTCCCTCTGTATTTTCAGGCAGAATCTTCCCCACAGGCCATACTTGGGGGGTTTGAGGGGATGAAATGGGAAGAGGATACCAGCAACCAACCCGTCTGAGTGGCGTCCCTGTGGATACCAGGTGAGCTTAACACTGGGCCTTGTGTCTGTGCCTGATGGAGGCATCCCCGCTGCCTTGCTCCACTGCACCTTCTCTGCCCTCTTCTTCCAACATCGCTGTGGATAAGGAGACATAGAAAAAGGCAGGAGTCAAGGGTCATCGAACGTCCCACAGAGAACAGGGTGAGCTACGACGGTGAAGTGGCAGCTTCTTTCCTAGCGGTGCTCGTCGACGGGGAAGCATAAACGTCCTGCAACGAAGAGACGTGCGGGGCACATTGGTGTCGATAGTTCAGGACCACAAAGAGTTTGAAGAACTGTGGCCCAGCAAGGGCGTCGAGTCGTCCGCGTCTCTGTGGTCTTAGGGTGGTGGGGAACCCACCGGCGGATGCTCCTCGGCACATCAACGGCCAGGCCTTCTCCGGCGGGATAAGACGGGCAGCGGGGCGGACGAGCGCGTCCGTGAATCAAAGTTCTTATACAACGGGAGCACGGCAGCTCCAGTCGGTGATGGCGGTCATCGCCGGTGGCGGACAACAGTCCGGCACTTCTCTTTGGGATTCTGCGGCGGTCCCTGTCTCCGGTCGGCAGCCTGTCGTAAGTCTGTCTACCAGCGAGCTTTGGCAAAGAACAGCTGGTGCACGATGGTCCCTCATAGCTTGGGAAGAGGGCGCCTTAGCAGGTCCTCTCTGGGTCAGTCCTTGTAGAAACAGAGCAGCTTTCAGATTGATGAAGAAGGGCAACAGCAATTCTTCTCTTCCAGAAGGGCTTCAAGGTCAAGCTTCAGTTTCACTCCAGTTATTCTTCGTAGTTTGGACTTCAGCTTCTGAACACAAATTCTAGCAGTGAGAGGCACAGATATACTAGTGATCTCCCATTCATTCTGCTGGGTCACACTCAGGGAATCAATCGTTCAAAAGGGCAGTCATGCATGCAGGCAGCCAGCCAATCATGTGCATAGTGCATTCAGGCCATTCACCTCTCTCCAGACACTCACAACAAGTTATGTGTATTGGGACAAGTACCCAGCCATTCAACACTCCACACTGCATTCATACCAGTTTTGGGCAGGACTGTCTCAGTCATTGTTTCAAACACCAGAAACCAGACATCCACAACAAGAAGTGCATATTGGTCACACACTCCATTCACCCAGGCCCCACCCACAGGGTGTACCCACAACCCACAGTCACTCGGAAGGCTCCAGCCTGTCTGGCCTGGACGGCACAACACCATGGGCCTCATTACGACCCTGGCGGAACGGGTTAAACGTCGCCGTAAAAGGCTGCGGCGCCGTTCAACCCGTTCCGCCACATTACGAGGTCCCCTCGCGGGACACTTTAAGCATGCCTGGGAAAACCAGGCGTGCATACCGGGTCCCGCGAGGGGAAGAGGGAGCAAACAACGGGCCATCTCGTTATGGCCCGTTGTTTACTCCCTCTCCCATTCCCATTCAGCCCTATGGGGGCTGAAATGGGAATGGGGATGAACCGTGTCCGTGTCCTCGAGTGAGGAATTACCTGGCCATCCGAACTTGGAATGGTCCGGTAAGTCCTCATTCCGAGGACACGGACACGGATGCGGTTTTGCCGGCAGCCATGCCGCAAATAGCGGCATGGCTACCGGCATACCTCGTAATGAGGCCCCATATATGGAACTTCCACCCACAGCCAGTCAGGGGGAATTGGCAGAGTCAGGGCTTCCCAGGACTTTGGGAAAACAAGGTAACAGGCAATAGAAAGCAAGAGGCCACAGGGGCCATCTTGTTTCCTTTCAGGAATCAACGGATTCGAATGCCAGGGCCTGGGTATCCCAAAATGGAGGATACTCAGAGCACCTGTCAAATTCAGCATGGAGCTGCCACCAGCCCATACACTGCTCTGTGGGCCACACACAGGTGCCCAAAACATACACTAGGGGCACAAGGTTGCAACCCCACCCATTGGTGTAATAAGGGTATCCCATGGGTCTGTACACCAAACCAAAAGAGAGCTGCACCACCATGAGTCCCACATGAGCTCCTGTGTGGAAAACACGACAGAACACACGATAAAAAGCAGTAAAGGACAAGGATATGGAGGCCCTGCACCCCCGATGCATTTCCAGCATCACAGAAGTGAAGGATACAAAGTAGCAGAGTGGTCATGTGAGAGAAAGTCGCACATTCGAATGTCTCTTATGAAATATATTGGGCCTCATTACGACCGAGGCGGTAAGTTACCGCCTGGTTCGTACCCTTACCACCATGGTGTAAACTACGTTTACACCATGGTGGATGGTGGATTTACCGCCCCATTCCAAGGTGAGTGGGGTGGTAAATCCCCATTTCCCATTTTACCCTTCCCCATTCCCATTTTTGCCCCATAGGGCATAATGGGAGTGGGGAAGGCGCTAATTACTCCACCGTAAATTACGGTGGCGTAATTAGCACCATGGTCCCTTAGCGCCATGGATTTTAACGCCTTCAAAAAGCCGGCGTTAAACTCACCATGGCGCTAAAGGACCTCGGAATCAGGCGTTAAGGGTCAGCACCATTTACAGCGCCGTTAACCCCTTAACGTCTGATTCGTAATGAGGCCCATTGTGAGCAGAGATCAAAGGAAAGAAAGTTGATTAAGAGGAAATTAAACTATTGGAAAGGGAAATATGCCAAGAGGGCAAAGGCAAAATTTAAGAACTATGGAAGAGGCCAAGAAGGCAATGTCACTAGTGTGTGTTGTAGGGAAGGCATGGTATCGAGCAGTAGACACAGGCACAATGGATACAAGTTCAATTTCAGAACCTTTATTTATGAATTTGATTGGGATGGTAGAATTCCTAACTGGCCCTAACTCTGAAATGGGAATACTCTCGACCATTAACCAATAATAAATGCGTCCAAGTCAGTCTGGTCAAAAGAGAATAAGAACTACAAGAACCAGGAGGCATTGGTGCTGCAAGAGAAGATTGTGAATTGAAGGAATATGAAAAGAGAGGTCAAAAGTGGTCATGCAGAGGTTTATTTAAATTGTTTGCAGTTTCGAAAGTCTTCGTCAGTGAAAGATATCTTAAGTAAAAATGTGGGGAAGGGTACCCCCACAAAGAACGTGACAGGCTTGAGCCTGGCAGAGGCAAGCTTGTGTTGAACTGTGAGAAAGTGAAAGCATGTGAACTGAGTATTGATGGCAAGGCGGGTGAAGCCTAAAGAAGTGATTGAACTTCCAGAAGTGGAAAGCCAAAGAGTGAACTGTTGAACTGTACCAGTTAGCCAAAGTGTGCAAGACTGATAGAACTGTGTCATCCACCTACCCTTTGTTTATTAAGAGACTCTCCAGTGCCCGTGATGTTGAACCTGGGCAAGGGAGTGAGTACTGAAGCCATTCTGACATTTATTTTTGACACACTATTATCCTTTTTGTATTCCCTTACCATATTTGCTAACTTGAGAAGGAGGTCAAAGTTTGTTTGTTCACTATAGGCCTTTTTATTTTGACCAGACTGACTTGGACGTATTTGTTATTGTTTAATGGTCGGAATTACTCCCATTTCAGAGTTAAGGCCAGTTATGAATTCTACCATCCCAATCAAATTCATAAATAAAGGTTTTGAAACTTGTATCCATTGTGTCTGTGTCTACTGCTCGATACCATGCCTTCCTCACAACACACACTAGTGACTAATGCACATTCACATGCTAACAATAAAAATGACTGCAACGAAAACATTTATAAATTAAGAGAACATGTTAAAAATATATTGCAAATTAACATAGAAGCTTGGATCACATCTAGACAGGAATGTGAATATTAGTTTGCATCATATCTAGGCAGAATTGTGAACATTGATATGATATGATATGGCATTTATAACGCGCCTATACACAAGTGTTTCAAGGCGCTTGCGACATATCTAGACAGAAATGTGGAGATATTCATGCACCACATCTAGATAGATTTTTGGAGATTAACATGCGTCACATCTAGCTAGAGATGCCACTAACCAACCCTGCTAAAAGAAATCTCACACCTATACATACACATCAAATTCTCACCAAACACAACTAAACCTCTAAAGCACACCAAACCACACACACTTCACTACACTGAAACAACAAAACAAATCCCACATAGCCTTGCACAACAGAATGCGACAGCCACCAACCGGAAAGCACACCTAAGCTCAGCAAATGGTGTTAACCGAACTGATGCTGCCAACAGCACATTACAGCTCTCTTGCACTTTTCCCACTAAGTCCTACTAACTCACCCTACCCTGTTTCCTTTTCAGATCCACCAGAGCGCCACGGGACCACTCTGGTGGTGGTATTGCACAGTACAAATGTCCTTTAACATTGATATTAACAAGATGTAAAACAAAACAAAGAGTGCAAAGAGTAAAAGTTAAATTAATTGGTATATGATGTATGTCATTACATTTGGTGTTATGGTATATAATAGACATAAGGGTCATTTTGTGAAAAAAGTACATATGCACGTTTACCTTGTAACAACAGACTTTACAAACTTGTGTGAATGTGTTTTTCATAAATGTAAAATTTAACTTTACAAATATATTATTAAAACGTATTTGTGTGTAAAGAACATACGAGTATATATGTATAGAAAAAATGGGGCAAAATATGTATACAATTGTGTCCACTTATGCTCACATGTTTGATGTGTGTTACAAAAATACTAAAAGTTAACTTTTACAATTTTTCCAATATTTTATTTACATTTTTGTTTAACAGTGGGTGCAAGTTAAAAAAATATGTTACAACATGTTTTCAGGAAAGAATGGCGAAGTGGTTGTCAAGTGGATCGCAGTTTGCAACAGACCGCTTTGTTTCTATGCTTGAAAGAGAGAGTACTGATACCCTTTGTTTATATACTCCTGCAACAGCATGGAAACACAAGGGAAATATAAGGTTACTTTCACTTTAAGAACTCGGGGGACGCTGCGTAGAGCGGACGTTGTTCACACCCCTGCCTTCACTTATAACCACGTTGACAACGCGAACCAGCCTCAAAGTGGTTGTCAAGTGGGTCACAGTTTGCAGTGAACATTAACGTTAAATGCAAGAAAAGAATCTTTGCTCCGTGCGGCTGGTTGTGAATGAGCCAATAACATTAAGAGGACAAAAATCAGAAGTGCTTTGAAGGATTGAGAGTACTTTCCACGTATTTGATCTGGGCCCAGACTGTACAAAGACCGTAGAGCTTTGTGAGGACTCAAACTGGTACTGAGTAGCGAACACGCTGACCTGCTACAACAGGAGCTGCTGGGAGACTGCAGGGGCTCTCCCTTTGATCCCAGCGGCAGACCGTGGCGCCGGTGTTGGATCAGGTAAATAGTGGATTACTGAAGGAATGCAGCCCCACAGAGTTTAGACTTCATAGTCAAAGTGATATCGCTGTATGAATGCAAGGATAATTATCACTGTGCATATAGCGTTCCTATATCTGAACGGCCTTCAGCATGCCGGGAGATACAGTAGTGTTGGAATGTAGCTCTGAGGAGCGGGAGGTTGGCTGCCCTAATTCTCCCATGGTGGCACAGGTAAAAAGCAGGGAGAAGGTGCGTGCTGAGGAGCTGACTGACAGACTATTAACTGAACCAGTGAACGGCATCAGGCTGGAAATAGGCAGCTAAATGGCCTCCCCTGAAAATGTCTTACAAAAGGAAATGGATGGAGAATAGGACCACGTTAGATCACCAGCAAGCAAGCGACCCGCGGGAGACCCACATCAGTAATGTGCTGCAGAAGAGGGGGATGGATGGAGCTTTAGAACTCCCAATGGAAGGGGGGAGATGCACAACGCCCACAGAGGCCAAGGCCATACCAATAATAACCCATAAGAAGCTACCCACGGTCTATAGATTCGGGAAACCGTCCCCGTGTCATGTAATAAAAAGGCTGGCTCAATCCTTGTTGAAGTCAATATGGAAGCCGAGCCTCACCTAAGGTTTTTCTACTGGAAGTTAGATGACAAAACTTCACAGACTACATCTGAGGGGCTGGTGGGGGAAAAGGAAAGCCCCAATACACAAACAACGGTTGGTGTAAATAACAAAATAGACACTGATCATAATGATGATCCAATGGAGCAGGAACAAAGGCCCAGAACCTCGAGGAGTGATCATCCAGCCCTGATAATGGAAGACCTGAGTAAACAAGGCACCCATCCGGGGGAGCATAAGACTAATAACAAAACTACCAAGTCTGTCCTCGAGGACAACCAAGAGCTTGATAAATCAATCTCGCATGAAGACCTTTTAATGAATTTGGCAGCAAAGCAAATGGAAGAACAGACAAAACAAAAACCTTTGGTAGATGCAGATTTATTAGCGACCATTACATTAACTCTGACCCCCTATATGAAATTGCATGAGACACTGAATGATCAGATTAGGGCTCAATCTACACTGCTGGCGATGCTACACTCTAAGATGGTGTTCTTAGAAGGCTTTGTCACAGTTATTCAATCTAATCATGATAAAAACAGGGAACAGATGACAGGAATTCTTCACAGTATAATTGATTCTATTATTCAAGAGAAAAATAAAAGAAGAGCTGATATGGACAACATGAGAGATGCTGGTGCGATACAAGCTGAAGTAACAGGGATCAGTGTGAGCCTAGTTAAACCTGAAAAACATCTGTTGAAGAAGGGGGGCAACATAAGGATGTAAGGGAAAAGACACCTCTGCTTGCCAACCCCACAGGTACAGTGAAGATCTCACACTATTTGAGACAAGTAACTCACCCACTTGAACGGGAACTCACTAAAACCGAAGGAAGAGGAAGAGGCAGAGATTCACCAGTCATGGTCCAGACAAAAAGAAAAGGAGAATGATCATTGGAGGGGGAGAGGGATATGGATTCTAGAGCTCCCATGAAGAAATATGAGATTTTCTCCAAGCTAGGAGAGGTCCGAAAAAAAGCCCTATCTCTCCAAAAGAAAAGAGAGCTTCTAAAAGCAAACCTGACTAAGCAGATGAAACAGAAAAAAAGGTGATTTAACGATTACCAAGACCCCAACTGCCCTCAAGAGAACAAAGACCAAGATAGTTAATAAGAAATATAAGCCCACCTAACAGTGGACTAATATTACCACAGAAGAACATTCTACAGGCTCAATCTACTGTAGAATCAAGCAAGGAGTTCCTGGTAATGGATCAGAGGTAAGTCGACCAAAATCAAACATCAGACAGAGGAAACAAAAGAAGGGTCACCAGATGGAGGATCTCATGAATCTCTTGACCTACATGATTACAGAGGGAGAAGAAAGTAGGTTAAAAAGAGGTTCAAAGGGATTTGAAACCCCTGGCTCTGTGGATTCTCGGGATGGTTCCAGCACATTGAAGGAAAATACTGATGACGATGGAGACCAAATACAAGTTTTTTCAACAGTCCTGGAGAACCGAATAATAAAATGAAAAATCGTCCAAATGGGAAATCAGTCTGCTATGTCGGATAAAAAAAGAAGACATTTGCAGTCCGTGATGGATAACGATTTGGACGATCAGCCTATACAATTTTATCACTTAAAATAAACAAGGGGTTTAAAAAGTAAAAGACAGCCATTCTGGACTCTGGAGCAGAAAAGGGCGAATGTCCTAAGGCCACAAAGGAACGAAAAAAAATTCCTTATGACAATATAGGGGCGAAGGACCCGAGAGGGGGGCATAAGCGAGGGGGAGACAGAGACAATAACACATATTGTTTACTTTTGGAAAGAATCTTACTGATAATTGTTGACTTGATATTAAATAGGGTAAATATTCTTCGCCTACTGCACTGTATTTCGGTGTTTAAGGGAATAGAGTCGAGAAATGTCCATCTAATTGAATTTCTTGAAGACGCAAGATTGGACAAAGTAATTGTCTATGTATCAACCCAGGAGAAGAAAGTTCTACTGCAAGAAGGAAGGAGACTATTTCCTATGGGTTTTGCCCTGTCTAATTATGACACTTATGCTAAGAGCCCCAAAAAACCTAAGGGAAGACATAGTTACTTGCTTGCGGAGAGAACCCCAAGCAAGGCATAGCCAACTACAATGCAGTCATCCAAAAGATATCATAATGAGGATCAGCGTAATCAAAGCCAGTGGGCCCCTGAGCAGTCCCACAAGGATCTGAATTACCATATTACTGTCGACAATAGGTATCATGCTAAGCAGAGAACTCAGTCCGAGGATGACATGAGATCGGGAAGCAAAGAAGACACATGGGAATGGTTGGCAGGGGCGTTAGCTGCGGAGGATTCTGCAGCATAGCGCTCAGACGTTTTGGCGGATGTGCACTTTGAAGGCCCTGCTCTGGATGTTTCTCTGGTATCCTGGAACGCAAGGGGTTTTGCCCACCTTTTTGGAGGAGGCAACCTAAACTTTGAAGACTATGACATTGTCTGTCTGCAGGAGACATGGTTGCGGGTGTTACCGATACTGTAGGGATACTCAGTCTACCTAAATCTGGCAATCAAGGGCACGAGCGGACAAGTGGCGGCGGGCCTATTAATGGCACTAAAAACAACAGACATTTCAACGTAATTAGTGAAAAATGTCCCTCACCTTTGATTCGGGTGCTATTAATCTCTACAGGAACAACTGAACAAAAAGATAACAGGATACGTCTTATATTAAATCTATATTGGAATGCTGCATCGGCAGCTGCAGAGGGATTTATAAGATATGTCCATACCTTGATTGAAGAAGCTATGGCAACAAGGGCCAATTTGGACATTCTAAAATGCAGAGACCTCAACATCCATTGTTTCGACGAAAGATTGAGGTTGATAACTGAACCCTCTAACATCGTACCCCCACAAGTCATCAGTGCGCTCTCTTGGAGGGCCAAATTAGAAGAAAAATATTTACACATTGCCAATGGACATATCAAGGCGGATATCCCTGCAAGTGTTACCTGGAGGAGAGGCAATGAGGAAAAGACACTCAACTATATATTTGCCTCCGACATTATATATGCCAAACTGTGTAACATGCAGGTACAGATGACGAACTTTAGACACTATGGAATTCTAAGTGTAACAATTAAGGGACTGTCGGGGGTGAAGCAAATAAAGGGGCAAAATGAGCTTCGAGTCGAAACAGGAAGTAACAGACTCAAAATCATAAAGGCTCTGGTGGCAGATATGGCCAAGGGACAGCAAAAAATCGAACATTTCTCAGAGCAAAAAAATCTCATAGTGTACAAAGAAATTGGTGGGAGGGGCTCCCGCCCTTGTTTTGTAAAGCATCACACCTTCAATAAGGTGGTTGCCTTAAAAAAGAAAGAACTGAAAAGGAACATAAGAGGCATCCAAAAAGAAGATCCAAAAGACATTGAGTCGGTAAAAAGATTAAAACAGTGCTATAAAAATTGGCTCAATAATATTAATAATTTAGCATCTATATAGCGCTACAAACCCTCAGGTATCTGAGCGCTGCTTATTACTCACAGTGTATGGTGCTTTATCGACCTCGGAAGGATGAAAGGCTGAGTTTGGCCCTGCCGGTATTCAAACCTACATCAGCAGGCTCTGCACAGATGTCAAAGCGAGCGCTCTACTCTCCGTGCTATCGGACCGCCAAAACTTAAGGGTCATAAGTGGGCCCTGCACCAGCGGGACGCAGAAATTATGTTAAATATAGTATCAACAAAACATATGTCTGAAATGTGGAGGGATTTTAATAACATCAGTCCCCTGCAGGCTGCTCTGATTTCTAACGTAGTGCCAGCTGATGTCTGGATTAACCATTTCAGTACCTTATTTTATACAGAATTTGAAAAGAAAGAGGACGGAATGATGAAGAGGACATGGTAATTTTCAACAGAGAAAAGTGAGATTGGGAAACTCATTAAATCAAGGGCAGCTGGCCCAGACGGCATCACTAATTGTGTATTAAAAAAATCCAGAGAAATGGTCCAGCTTGATGTATGACTTGTTTATGGAGATCAAGAGAACAAGGATGATTCCTGACTCATGGCGCACCTCCATAATTGTACCAATATTCAAGAAGGGTGATAGGTCTAACCCGAGTAACTATAAGCCTATGGATGTAGTACGTAAGATATTTGGAGCACTTATACTGAAGGCCCTTATAGACTGGAGCCAGAAGGCCGGAAAGAATGATAAATGGCAGGCGGGATTCGTCAAAGGTATAGGGACCACCTTAAAGCTCTTCCTGATTAATTTGATCAAATCAAGAGCAAAGCAAAAGGAGAAAGGAAAGATCTATCTGGCCTCAATTGATCTTGCACAGGCATTTGATACCATCGAGAAACCAAAGCCCTGCAAGAAGTTTAAGGAATGGGATTTCCCCCGGGATATAAGAGAAGCCTTGATCTCATTGTATTCAAAAACTAGCTTACAGGTCAGACTGGATCAAAGCAGCAACCTGTCAGAGCTCATAAAGACATCAAAAGGGCTAAAACAGGGGTGCACTTTAGCCCCGGCAATGTTTAATTTATTCATGACTGACATTGCCATTGCATTCGACGACGCCAGATGCTTTCCACCTCCAATATCGGGGAAGCCGGTGAGTCACTTTGCTTTATGCAGATGATTTGATCCTCCTGGATCAAACACAGGTGGGGCTGCAAAGACAGCTGAATGCTCTGGCTGCTTACGGCGAAGCTAATGGTTTAAAGATAAACCTAGCCAAATCGAGAATACTGACTTTGGGTGGCAGAATTGGTCAGAGGAACTCCACTAAAACATTGTGGTTCTTAAAGGCAGAAAATACCTATCTACTATTACTTACTTAGGAATGTGCGTTACCAGTGCAGTGGATGCACAAAGAGAACCCAATCTTAAGAAGTAAGACCAGAAATGTGGCCTCTCAAGCACGTCTTATACAATCCAAACACTACAAGTTTTCCCTAACTCCTGTGATCGAATTCTGTTGAATGAAAGTGTGCAGGATGGACCCCAGCCGGCCCATAGGACTGGTGGTTTCCAAAGAGCACTTTAAGATGAGCAGCAGCACCCTTGAGATGGATGGGGATGCAGATTCCCACTCCTGCACCAAATCAATGACAACTCAATAGTTTGGCAAAGCTAGTCCATTTAATGACGAGTACAAAAATCAGGGAGTTGAATGAATATCAGCAATCGCTCGATCTTCCTTCTCGCTTCAACTCTAATTAATTTCAGAAAAAACATAAGATTTATACCAAAAACTCGTCATCACTGACGTGTAGCTCTCAAAACTTAGCATGCAACTTGATTGGTTCTTAGGAAGGTAACTTTAATATAGGTACTATATCTGTATATGGTAACGGGGAGAGGGGATTGGATAAACAATGTCATTTGGGGCATCTAAGCCCTTCCTTCAAAATGGCTACTGCAAATGTCACTAAAAGTATGACGTCTCATTGGTTCTACTAACTATAGGATCCTAGATTACACGGTCCACTATAATTGGGTTGGCATCAACCCCACTCATACTTTTCCACTTGCGCTTAACAGCATACAGAATAGCCAGCCAGGTGCAGGGAGTTCGTCTGTACCCCAGCTTCCCTCCAATTATTGTTACAATGAATCATGACCTCAGTGGTCATGTCTCAATTATTTCTCTGTGGTTGGCCTCGAGTCTGCTTCTTGGTCTGGGAAAGTTAAGGCGTCTGGGTATGGCAAAGGTTCATGCGTAGGTGTGAAAGTTTCATCCTTCGCTGCTGGTCTGGTCACGTGATTCTGACAACGTGAAATCGGCCTATCCTTCATGCAATTTTATATATTTGATTTAATTCTGCCAGTCATCTGCCATCTGTGGTTTAGCTTGTCTGTGGCTTATCTTGACATTCCCTGAACAGGATACTCTGTTCTTCTTCTCTTTAGTTGTATCCACTTTTGGTCTATTTCAGCTGATACGACCTTCGCTTCTTGGCAT
Organism: Ambystoma mexicanum; assembly: GCF_040938575.1. Classification (NCBI taxonomy): domain Eukaryota; kingdom Metazoa; phylum Chordata; class Amphibia; order Caudata; family Ambystomatidae; genus Ambystoma; species Ambystoma mexicanum. Next base: position 857,536,812 of record NC_090931.1, on the reverse strand, counting down.
GGTTACCTTCGAGTTTCTCTCTGTCTTTAATTTTTGATTTGTTTGATGCTAAACTCTCCTCTTGAGACCTTTAGTAACCTCTGGTTGATTCTGCTCTTGTGCGTAGTGAAAGTATACTTATATAAAGTGCTCTTTTGAGGTAGATATGTACAGGTGGCGCTTGCCGCAATCTATCTTACTACTAAGCATAAGCAAGCCTCACGATTTCTGTGCTTCTTGTGGTTACTTTGCATATGTACACGTTTAAACTAACTGAATATCTTCATCGTGCATATGGTGTAATTTTCTGACATCTTGACATCAATTGTTTCACTTTAGGCTCAAGATGTCACTTATCCATAGTGTTTCGTCTCATTTGTCATCATTCTCAGGTCGTTATATCTTCTATATGTGAGTCAATCTGGGTTCTTATGACATCACCATTCTTCTTCCTTCCGTATCTTCTTAGCTTCTTCAGGTATTGCATTCTGACAATCGTCATTCTGTCTCACTTGTCGATATGGTTTTCTCAGTGGGTACCTTACTGTCTAGGTTTTCTTAGGTGTTGGTACTTGAACAGGTGCTGTTATTCTGAGAGGTACTGGACAGAGCCCAACTGGGGCTCTCTGCTGGTTTATTTGCTCATCATACGACACATATTTCGGCGTGAACATTCAAAATGGTTGATTGGAGTGTGAATTGTGCTTGGCACCTCCTCTACACTCTGCCCTCTGGGCGATTCATCGATCACTCTCACTTCTTCTTTTGTATCCACCTTTACTTCATCCTCTGGATCCACATATAGAGGTCTGAAGAAATATCTCTTTGGGGTCCATATCTTTATGACTCCCTTCAAACCTCCTGCTTTTCTTACCTGCTCATCTTTGTTCCGTGTCATTAATTGACATTCTCCACTTGGATTACAATAGGTCCATCTTCCCACATAATTTCTGTGTTTCCTTTGATACTGAAACTTTGTTCCTTCTGGTGTATGAATGCTGGCTTTCACAAAGTCTCTTATTTCTTCATCAGTCAGGTCCTTAGGCTTCCATCCTGACTCGACATCAATCATGATCTTCATCCCTATGCCCTTTTTTGCAGTTTTCTGGCACTGAGATATTATTATCATGGTAACACAGAATCCAAGCAATATCATCACTAGCAGGGCTCCTAGGAATTTGAATGCATCTGCCATCCATTGCGGAACCCATGAGAACAGTGATCCAAACCAACTGTTGTCATCAACTTCTTCAACTTCATCTATCATCTGATTCTGTAGGTTTGTCAGCATACCTACGGCTTCTGTTAAAGTTCCATCCTCATCATCGTGCTAAGATGTGAATGTGCAACATGATTTTCCAATTTTTTCACAAACACCTCCATCCATAGCTGTGATCATGTCAATGACATATCTGTTCTAGAGAGTCATTAGTCGAATCACCCTTAACTCTTCCTTGATTTCATTTAATCCTTTTATGGTCGTGCTGATGGTCTGCAGTAACTCCCATCTGGTTACCTGCAACCATTTAGTATTTGCTCCACCCTGAACTCTTGGCATCAGAATTGTCGTGAACACTGATGAGGTGAGGCTGAACAACCTGTGTTCATACGGGATTGCATGATATGCTTCTTTTGATTTAGCAGAAAAGTAATCCTCTCTCTTCATTCGGCTCTGCAGTTCCACAGATCTCTTCTTTCTCAGGTGAGCATCTTCTTTCGGGAAACTGTCAATATTCAGATCACTCTTTGGAATCACCAATGCTGGGACACTGACATTTACTAATGTACATATACCTCCTCAATTCTGTGGCAGTCTGATATATGCTGTGGATCCACATGCCCAATAATGATCCATGATCACTGCAGTTCCATGCATCATTCCTGGAGCGTCAAAGATGCGTCCACAGTTCTGATTTTCTCCCATTTTTCTTGTACCATTGTTTCTGAAGCACAATTTGGAATTCTCCAATGGCACTATCTGTAAGGGTCCTCCTCTGTCTTCGACCCATGTTAGCAGTCTTGCAAGTCTCGGCCATAAAGGCTTGAGTCCATTCTGTACTATGTCAACAGTAGCCTGGTATCGTCCAATCACTACCCATGCTCTGCAGATCACTACTCCTTTCCCCATCCGTCTGGTGAAAGCACGGTTCCCAAATTTGCATTTGACCTCTGTTCTTCCAACTCTGAGCTTCTTCTGGAGTTTTTCCTTTAACGTTCAGTCTTTGGTTTGTATCTCTTCTGATCTCTGCTCCTTTAACTCCAGGCTTCTCATATCTGATCACAATGTTCTTTGTTTTTCCATTGTTTCTCGTCTTTATGTCCTGGACATAATCATCCTCAGTTGGATCAGTTGCTTCAGTTGCCCATTTGAGTGAAGCATCACTTCCCATGAACTGGCCTCTGGTCTTGCACATTGCTATGTGTAATAGACAGTGTGCTGTCGTGACATCTATTTCCACAGTTATGAAGATATTTGACTTCCCCATGCTGTATGGTAAGAGTGCACAAACAAAGCATTCTTCCTCTGAAGTTAGTCTTCCAACTTCTTTCATATGTTGGTACCATATGTTATTTCCCAAGTGTGCTCTGCTGTCCAGGTAGTTGTCTAGTTCGTTGTTGTCTTCTTGTGTCTTTCTTCTGATTCTTAAGGTTTTTCTGTAGTTTGCTATAATCACATCCTTAATCGCGTTCCATATAGCTTCTTCTTGCTGGAGGATTCTCAGATATCTCCATCCATGGTCCAGGCATTTTCATGTGTACAAGTCGAGTAGGAGAAAGTCTGGTAATTCTTTCCTTGTCCTTTTGTATCTTGTTTTGCTCTGGTAATGAATGTCCATATTGCCTCTGCTATTGTTCCAGCATGTGGCTGTATTGCATGACATGTACTTGTCCCTTTCGTTGCTGGACTAGGGGTGCTTGTCAATGCTGTCTCTGTTTTTTTATTCTCCAGCTCCTTGTGTCTCTTTAAAAGTACAGCCTTCTCCATTTTGTCTTTTGGCTTCACTTGGTGTGGAACCTCTCATCGTTGGTTGTCCAACCTTTTCCCATTCTTTGGACTGTGGTTCTGCAGTTATTTACACTGGACCAGGTGTATATGCACTCATTGTTTGCGTGTGTGTGTTTTTCATTAACCCCCTCTCATGCTTGCTCTGCCGATCCTGTCTCCAGCGGTTCAATTTGTTTGTTACCACCACAAATATGTGTGTATTAATGCTCATCACATCCATCTCAAACTCACTCATTCCTCTATCAGACCTTCTAGGGACTGGAATGACTATGTAAGGTCTGGGCACCTTTGTGGGTTTCATGCGTACATCATTAGGTGGGTGCACTGGAATCAAAACACTTTGTGCACCTATAAAAAATGCAGTTCAAATCATCAGTGACCGTAATACAATAACGAACACTATGCATAGGTAGATAATTCCTCTGTAGGTTAATTTACAACACTTATTTCTGGGCCAATACGAGCGTCTCTCCTTCTGGGGGAGGACAAGATTACTATTTTGGTTGCCCATCTCGATCATCCTAGGAAATAAGACTAACTCTTTAATAGGTAATGTTGTTATGTCCGGGTTCTGCTGTTTCTGCTTGTAGGTTGTAGATACTGGACCGATTGTGCTCTTTGCCTGAATATTAGATTCCCTTGTCTCTGCAACCAGTTCTCTTTTCCATATGTCAAAATGTCAAATAAGGTAATAAGTTCAGCAAGTCTTCAATTCGCGTGTTCAAAATAAACAAGCTCCCAGTCAATGCCTCTTATCTGTTTCACTCCAGAAGACATGTCGTTTCGTTGTCAGCATAAGCAGGAGTGAAGTCCGCTGGCAACACTTTCGTGATCTGTCCCTCGACGGAAGGTTTACAATCTTCTCCGGTAATTCTGATGAGGATTAGAAGGTTCGACCTGCATTACAATACCATGCAGGAGCATGCTCATCTGTGTAAGTTTGCTGGGTCTCTGATGAAAGTGAGGACATCAACACTGGCAGGTCTCCCCACAAGCTCTGGAAAGTCCTCAATTGGGAGAAAAACACATTGCTTGCTAATCTGCTATCTTCTGTTGACAGGGACATTTGTCTTGTCTTCCCTGAACTCCGGAAGCAAAAGGAACTGCTCGGCAATCACAATGAGCAGCCGCCTTATTGTCTTTTTGTTTTCAGGGTCCTGAAGAAAATCGGTGATGTTAGTGAGCTTTCCCACGAACGACGAGCATGACCTCAATACTAACTCGAAATAGATCAAAACGTCTTTAGTGATGTCACTACTGAGTGACACGATAAGTGAGTTTGAGTAAAGCTTTTGTGTTAAAAGAGTCAGTATACTGTATTTTCTTCCAAATTATGTGTCCTTGATCAAAGTTTGGCATATCCTTTTCTTGTCAAGGCTTCAGTGTGCCTCAGTCCAAAGTTCAAAGTCAACAGACTATGTGGTGGTTTATAAATGTAATGTTCTTCTTCACCCTGCAACTAGGATGCACAGAGTGTCCTTCATTATGCCGTTGTCCCCTTATTTTGCTCAGAGGAAATGTCCACAATTAAGCCACAACTTTGCACAAAACTTCTTTGCCTTTGCTTTGCTGGTAATGCGTCCTTCTTCCTCGTCATGGATCTCATCTGCACTTGCTGTGGTTCTTCCCCATTGTCTGTAGTCTCTACACGTTGGGGTGAGGGCAGAGGATCTTCTCTGTTGTATGGCTTGATGTCGCCCAAAAAGATCCAAGCCCTTCTTCCCTGTAACTTGACTTCAGAGGGAGTGACATCCTCTGAACTTGGTCTATTGTAGTATCTCCTTTTGTGTTCTGTGCTGTCCTGCACCCTTCTTGTCATCGCTGCAGCTGTCCTGAAATTACAGTAAGACAAGATGTCATGCAATACAAGTAATTTTGCATTTCTGATCATAACACTTCCCTTTTTGGCTGAGCATCACATCACATCTAACTCTATCTTGGGGTGTTAATGGCGTGTGCATCCTTCTGCCTGTCACGATTTTGTGTGGCTGGAGATGGTGGTCAGAACCAGGCTGGTTTCTGAGCACATACAGTACCATTGGAAGGCAGTGTAGCCATCCCTTCTTTAAAGTAAGCTTCAACTTGGCTATCCCTTCCTTTAACAAGCCGTTGAGCTTCTCGCATATTCCATTCAAACCAGATTCAGGTCCCACTCTTCAAAAGGGTAAAGGCTGGTGGCTCCAGCTTCCTACACCTAGCCCCCAAGAACTGGAATGCCCTCCCCGCGGCACTCTGAAATGAAGAATCCTACTATGTTTTCTGCAAACTGCTAACAATCAAACTGTTCAACTAACCCCCCAATATGCATTTACAGATGTTGTCACTGCCACATGAACTGTACAAATAACATGCACATCTTCCCTCTCTGTATATAATGTTACTCTATGCCTTTTTTGTACTGCTCCTTGACCCACGCATGTATGTATTATGCAAAACCTTCTGTAACAGCGCCACAATGCCTCTGGACCGCTGTGCGCTATACAAATTCAAATAAATAAATGAATTCCCTTGAGGATGATATGCCGAAGAAAATGTGTGCTTTATACCAAGCAACAAGCTGATCTGTTCAAATACTGCATTAACAAAGTGAGGTCCATTGTCTGACCTCATGACCTCACATACTCCCCATCTAGGAAATACCTCCCTCACCAGAAGTTTGGCAGCACAAGTAGCTTCTGGGTGTGTACATGGACCTGCTTCAAATCATCTAGAGAATGGACACACCACAGCAATAGGTTGCCTGTACCCGTTACATACTTGAATCATATCGACATAATTGACATGCAAGTGCTGAAAAGGTCCACTGGGCCTTGGGATGACTCCTCTAATTACACGTAGTGTATGCCCAGCTGCAAACTGTTGGCAGATTATACAGTTCACTATAAGAAATGCAACGTGTTCTGCCAAGTACGGTATAAACCAGTCTTTGGCAATTGTCGCTGCTAGATTCTCTTTTCTCATGTACGCTGGATAGTGTAACTGTTCCAGTGCTATTTTCAATAAGGCTATAGGCATCACCAGTTTACCAGTGCTGTCTTGTCGCCACAAGCTCTCGGAGGGGTTTAAAGAACACCCTTGCCGCTTCCATAGGTTTTTCTCTTCCTGTGGTGCCTCCCCCTGGAGCTCATTTAACTGGGTTTTCTCCATAGTACTGTAACCTTCAGGTTCACTTTGTGCAACAATCATTCTCTCATGCACATCAGTTATTTTCACATTCATTATTATTTTGTCTTTGGGTTCCATATCTGCTGCTTGATTTCCTCGGGAGATAAAATCTATCCCTTTCGTGTTGGAGGTGCATTTCACGACCGCTATGCCTACTGGGAGTTGTAGTGCCTTAATGAGCCTATCCAATAAGGCTGCGTGCTGCACTGGTGTGCCATCTGCTCTGAGGTAGCCCCTCCTTTTCCAGCACGCTAAGCCTGCGTGTACTGTTGATGTCACATAGTCCGAGTCACTGTACACCGTCACTTCCTGGTCCCCGTGATTCTCGAGTGCGAGTACCAACGCCAAGAATTCTGCAGCTTGTGCTGAATAATGAGATGGTGATCGTGCACTAATGAGTACTCGAAATTCTCCATTTGCCGTGTGCTTCATCACAGAGGTGCCTGCATATCTCTGCCCATCATTCTGATCGATTCTCAAGGAACTGTCAATGAAGACTATTTCTCCTTCTGCTAATGCATTTTCTTTCACTCTGGGAATCTCATCATAAAATTCTTCATAGTTCGCGCAGTCATGGATTGGCTCTCCTTCAGTGACTGGCTATGCTATAAACATAGATGGGTTCACTATCTTACATCAAATTATTTTAATCAATAGATTTGATATGATCACTTCATAAGCCGAAGCTCTCTGAGATGTCAATGTGCCTTTAGGTTTCTCTAGAACGGCAAATTGTGCGTGCTTGATGAACAACGTCATTGAGCATCCCAGCACAATGGTTGTATCCTTCTCTATGGCGAACTCTGCGGCAGCTAAACTTTGTTTGCATGGGAAGTGACCTCTCATCACTGGGTCCAAATTCCCACTGTAGTATGCAATGGGCTTGTACCCCAACGTGGTTCTCTGTGTGAGTACTGCTGTCATGACGCTGCCATTTGCTTGTGAAAATGTTTTTGTGCCAGCATCATTCTCTGGGGCACATCTCTTTTCATAATTTTCACCCAATAAATGAGATTAACCTCAACTGTTGTTTCATCTACACCTGCTTGCTCTTCAAACAGATCATCATCAGTGACGTCAGTATCCTTCCTCAATGGCGATTACTGTGCACCGTTGTCTGCCTTAGTCATCACAACCATTGATCAATGCCATTTTTCCTCGCACTATGACTGTGTGTATTGCCTGGGGAAACACTTGTCCCTTTTCCTGATGCATTGGCATTCCTGGCCTGCATAGAAGCTCATCTGAGGTTCTCATTGGTTTGTCTGCAAGGCCTGGTAGACATGACATTAATATACGCACTCCATACGCAAATATTTCTGGTTCCAATGGAACAGCTCTCATAGCCGTTTGTCCTGCGTATGCTCTAATTATTTCGCATACGTTCAAATAATGCACTCCTGGAGTTGAACACACTATGCCCTTCTCCGTGAATGAGATTGTCATTTTTAACTTCGTCATTAGGTCTCGTCCAATATATTTACTGGAGTTTGCCTTAAATACAGCAGTTGTGCATTCATGTCACATTCTCCTATGGAAACTGGAAGTTCTTCTGTAAAAGGAACACAACTAGTTGCTCCTGTGAAGCCCTGAGTATTTATGGCATCACCGGACAAAGAAAACCTGCCTTCACGTATACACGAGCGGGTTGCACCTGTGTCAACTAGGAAAGAATACTCTTTATCCTCTTTAAGGACATCTACCCTTGGTTCGTCCTGATAGGATGGAACACATCAGGTTCCCAGTGAGCTGTCCTAGTCTATACATAACTTTGTCCTATGTTGAGTGAATGGACTTCCTCCATAACCATTGTTATTTCTTATTCCAGAATTCAGTAACTGTCCTGTACTTGTTGTTTGTAACAGTTGCATCGACGACTGTTGATACTGTCCTTGCGGAAAATTTGTCATATTCTGAGGTTGAAAACTTTGCTGTGCTCCCGGCGCTTGCTGCTGCACTGTGTGATTTTTGTGCAACTCTATTTCCACCCTGCTGTAAAAACACAGATGGATTTGCCATCCCTACTCTTGTTCCTTGGTCGTTTTGCACCATGCCTTGACTTCTGCATGTGCATGCTAGATGCCCTGTCATCCCACACGTCCAACATATTGGCAGTGGTCTGATTATTTGCCTATTTGACATATCCTGATTGCTGTTTTGCATGTTTTGGAAACCTCCCTGATTACCTTGGATACCTCCGTGATTACTCTGCCATCCTCTTCCTCGAAAGCCCTCCCGCTTGGGTAAAACCCGCTATTGCATTGACCACCCTGCCCTTGATTATTGGCCTGCTGCATGTTTGATCTGTCTGTGTTAGTTATCATTGCCCCTTCAATGGCGTATTTTGACAATTTCTTCCGCACAAATTTTGCCTCTTCAGCTTTTCGTGCAACCTCTTTTTTGTGATTTTTCTCTTGCAGCATCCTGCAATAGGGTGCTATGTTCAACTGTATTTCAGACCACGGTTTGGCCTCTACTCCTACCAATTTCTTGAGCTGCTTCTGTACTTGATCTGGCAGCCCTTGGCATAATATATGGTAAAACACGGGTATGGATTTCCCCCGAGATTCACGAGTTTCCAGCACCCAGGCGTTTGGAAATTCTGGATGTAAAGCACATGATCCTCTGGCTCCTTCATTGTATGTGTCATTATAGCTCCCATGTCTGAAGTATCCGGGTATATCAATCGTAATGCTTTCCATACCGCGGCTCTGCAATTGTTAAACGCCGCTCCATCATATGCAGTATTAACTGTTGTCACGCCAGGGTAACCTGCACGTGTCCACACATCGTCAGCTCTATCACCAAGTATGGCGATTAAAAGAAACTTAATATCCCTAATAGATAACGCGTTTCCTTCTGTCATCTTTTCCAGCTCATCCATTTTCCATTTTCCCAATGTCAACATTGGGAGCTTATTTTTCAGATTTTCCCGATCCATGTGTGGCCAGGGTATGTGCTGTGGCCTTGTTCCTCCTTTTTCAAGTAATGGGAATTGTAACACATGGCACTCTTTTTCCTCTTATCATTTTTCTATCCACTGCAGGGGTAATATTCCTGCATCGCCGTCTACCTGGCAATGTCCCTAGTCTGGTCACATAGGGTTGTGGAGACACCCCCCTCTGACCGTAAGATACTCCTTCATGTCGGTCTCATTGTGTGGCTGACCCGGATTTCTTATGTGCAGATCCACTAGAATCTGACCATCTTATTCCCTTTCCTCTAGAGAAGCGTGTTTCACATCTTCTCTCATCTTCTCTTTCCTCACATTCCTCTTTCTGCGCCTGATATTGTCTGTGCCCAAATGTTTACTTTTACTTTTTCAAACAGTCATCAATCCATGCCATACAACATTTTGTCTATTCAATCCACAATTTTCATGCTATTTACCCCAAACATGTTCTTCCCTCGTGACGTCAGAAAAAAGAAAAACACAAGACAGACAAGACAGACTAGACAGACTCCGGCTGGCTACATAAATCTCATGCCATCTGCTTCCTTCGGATGCATTTCTCCCCCTATTATTATTCCAATATGGAATGTAAGCTCACTTCTTTCAGATCGCCTTTAATCAATTCTGGTCGTTTACGTCATTCTATTAATTCAGGACTTTAAATGCAGGCTTCTTCTAGCTCTATATTAAAACTTAGGTATCTGGCCGTATACTCCTCTTTCGGGTATCCTCCTGGTATCTCTCTTTATTTCTCGGGTATCCTCCTGGTATCTCTCTCTATTTCTCGGGTATCCTCCCGGTATCTCTCTTTACTGTTCGGCCACCCTCGAGTCAATATGTTCCCCTTATATTCTTAATCTGTCGCTATTTTTGTTCCACCTCCCTCTGTTACCTTCCCTTTACTTCTTTTAAGGCATGCAACTTTTTACCAAAGGATTCAGTCTTTTTCACTCACTGTTTGCATTTTTTTACTCTCTGGACGCTCGGGATCACCGCCTTCGTTACCGCCTCTCTGTGCCGTTCGTCCGATCAGCTGCTTGTAGAAGTGAGAAGGGGCTTATGGGGGAAAGCAAAGGTTCCTTCAGACCTAACATGCAGGGTTTTTACTTAGACTAACTACTATCTACGGGGAGCTTCTCGTTCTACTCAGCCAGATGGCAAAGGACTTGTGATATTGCCGAGGACCCGAAGTTACTCATGTCGACGCCCATTGGGTGTCTTATCTAATCGATTCTAATCGATAACCATCAATCCCTGCTACCAAGTGTGCAGGATGGACCCAGGCCAGCCCGTAGGACTGGGTGTTTCCAAACAGCACTTTAAGATGAGCAGCAGCACCCTTGAGATGGGATGCAGATTTGTAGTCTTGCACCAAATCAATAATGACAACTCAATAGTTTGGCAAAGGGAGTCCGTTTAATGACAAGTACAAAAAACGGGGAGTTCAATGAATATAAGCAATCGCTTGTTATTCCTTCTCGCTTCAACTCCAATTAATTTCAGAAAAAACATAACATTTATACCAAAAACTCGTAATCACTGACGTGTTACTCTCAAAACCTAGCATTCAACTTGATTGGTTCTTAGGAAGGTAATTTTACCATAGGTACTATATCTGTATATGGTAACGGGGAAAGGGGATTGGATAGACAATGTCAGGTGGGGCATCTAAGCCCTTCCTTCAAAATGGCTACTGAAAACATCACTAAAAGTACGACGTCTCATTGGTTCTACTAACTATAGGACCCTAGATTACACGGTGCACCATGATTGAGTTGGCATCAACCCCACTCATACTTTTCCACTTGCGCTTAGCAGCGTGCAGAATAGCCGGCCAGGTGCAGGGAGTTTGTCTGTACCCCAGCTTCCCTCCAATTATTGTTACAATCAATCATCACCTTAGTGGTCATGTGTCAATTATTTCTTTGTGGTTGGCTTCGAGTCTGCTTCTTGGTCTGGAAAAGTTAAGATGTCTGGGTATGGCAAAGGTCTGTGCATAGGTGTGAAAGTTTCATCCCTTCCTGCTGGTCTGGTCACGTTATTCTGACACTGTGAAATCGGCTTTTTCTTCATGCAATTTCATATATTTGATTTAATTCTTCCAGTCGTCTGCCATCTGTGGCTTATCTTGACCTTCCCTGAACAGGATACTCTGTTCTTCGTCTCTTTAATTGTATCCACTGTTGGTCTATTTCAACTGATACGACCGTGGCTTTTTGACATGGTTACCTTCGTCTGAGTTTCTCTCTGTCTTTAATTCTCAATTTGTTTGCTGCAAAACTCTCCTCTTGAGACCTTTAGTAACCTTTGGTTGATTCTGCGCTTGTGTGTAGTGGGAGTATACTTATATAAAGTGCTATTTTGAGGTAGATATGTACAGGTGGCACTTGCCGCAATCTATCTTACTACTAAGCATGAGCAAGCCTCATGATTTCTGTGCTTCTTGCGGTTACTTTGCATATGTACATGTTTAAACTAACTGAATATCTTCGTGCATATGGCGTAATATTCTGATATCTTGACATCCATTGTTTCGCTTTAGGCTCAAGATGTCACTTATCTATCTATGTTTGGTCTCATTTGTCATCATTCTCAGGTCGCTATATCTTCTATATGTGAGTCAGTCTGGGTTCTTATGATGTCACCATTTGTCTTCCTTCAGTATCTTCTTAGCTTCTTCAGGTATTACATTCTGACAATCGTCATTCTGTCTCACGTGTCGATATGGTTTTCTCAGTGGGTACCTTACTGTCCAGGTTTTCTTAGGTGTCGGTACTTCAACAGGTGCTGTTATTCTGATAGGTACTGGACAGAGCCCAACTGCGGCTCTCTGCTGGTTCATTTGCTCATCATACATTACATATTTCGGCATGAATGTTACTGGTACTTCAGAATGGGCGGTTGGAGTGCGAATCATGCTTGGCACCTCCTCTCCAAAAGTGACGCCGCTTTTGACTTACGGAGCAGAGGCTTTTGTTTATACTCTCAGCATCGGTATGGCCCAAATTGGAGGGCATATTTTGGAGAACTGTTCTTTCATTACCAACATGCTTCCCTATCCAATTAATAAGAGTAGAGCTGGACTCCAGAAGGTGGCTTTTAAGTTTTGATTAACGCGCTACAGAATAATACCGAAGTTCTCCTAACGGCATGGAAAACAGGCTGCCTGGCTATATTGCAGGATTTTAGCACATCTGAAGATACTTTGAAGATAAACCCAGGATGGGGTGAAACGTTAGCTATTTGACCAAGACTGGATCGCCACTCGAGAAAAGGGGGGGAAAACAAAACTCTATGGGCACCATGGTTTGGAACACAGATCCAGAGGAAAACTGTCAAAATATCTGGAAATATTCCCCAGCAGTGCACTTAGAACCCAATTCATGCAATTTCGTCTGAATTTGATGCCCACCAGAGAAATCACGGAAGTGAGAAAAGACAGAAACCTGAGAAACTATGATTGCAGATTGTGCAAAGGTCAGCAGAAACACTGTACCATCTGACTTTGAATTGCCCAGCATTGAGACTTCAAAGAACTAGGTGGATGGTAAAATGTGTAACGCACACTTCCAAATGCTTTGTGGATGAATGATGGAATATTTTACTCAAAGTATCACTGGCACTATTATCATTCTTGAAGGAATTATTCGTGACAATAGAAAGAGTTGGAATCCTAAGTTGGAAATCAGAAGTTTAATATTTTGAAATGTCATGTTTTTCTTTTCCTAAAGTAATAATGGAGGGGGCTCTGTCCCTGATAAGTTAAGTAAAAAAGTATTTTTATTTTTTTATTCTGTTCCTTGTTTGATATTGGTTTTTGATGTATAGCTGTAATGTTTAACTTTCTAAACCAGATGCTAATAAAAAAACAAAAAAAAATAGGAAGATTGGGATAGACAAGTGATAGCAGTTGAGGAGGGCAGGGTACTGCATGAGACCCTTCATGAAGGTTGTGAGGGAGGGTGCAGTGCATATGTGACAAGGTAGGTATTCCATGACCAGGGTGCTCAGTGTGTTAATACTTGTTTTTGTTTGAATGTGAGTTTGTAGAGTGGAATCTGTAAAGGGAGTTGGCTGGCTTGTCTAGTGTTTGTGTAGGGGGTTTGGGTTGAGATTGTCATGATGGTAAGATGGAGTTTTGAGGTGGATGGCTTTGAATACACTGCAGAGTCATTTGAAGGCAATTCTCTGGGGCATTTGTAGCCAGTGAAGCTGGGCACAAGCTGAGGTGGTGTGTGAATGTTTGGGTAGGTGCAGAATGTGTCAGGCTGCTGTATTTTGCATGGCTTGCAGGGGGGCAAGGATGCTGTTGGAGATTATTGCCATAGTCCAGCTTAGAGAGAACCAGTGCTTGGACTGCTGGTCGGAAGTCATCAGGAGGCAGGATATGTCTGATTTTGCCTGGGCGGTGTAGTTGTAGAGTGCATGTTTTGGTGACAGCAGCTATGTGGTGTGTGAAGGAATGGTGGGGTCATTGCTGAACGATGGGGCTCGATGCTGAAGCCAAGAAATTTGACAGGTATGGAGAGGGATATCTGTGGGTTTTACAAATGCAAGTTCTTGGATCCATGGGAGGAATCAGATTTGTGCCTGGGGGGCCAGATGAGGAGGTATTCTGTTTTGGAAGGGTTGAGTTTGAGTAAGTGGGTGGCAATCTAGTTGTTGATGGTGGAGATATAGGTTTAAGTGTGTACAATTGTGAAGGAGAGGACATTCGGAAGTATATTTGTGTGTTATCTGCATATTAGTGGAAATGGACATTGTATTTGCCAAGGGTATGTCCAAGGGATTCAACATTTAGGTGGAAGAGGAGTAGAGATAGTGAGGAGCCTTGCAGGACTGTCTTCAAGCCCTCCTCTGATCGATAAGAGGGCTTGAAGACGGAGTGTACTGTCAGTGAGTAACGAGGTGAATCAGTCAAGTACGGTGCCAGAGAGATTCATCCTGTGGGTTAGGATGTCTAGTAGAATGGTGTCGTCGATGGTGTTGAGGGATGCAGAGAGATCGAGAAGTACGAATAGTGCTGTGTGTCCTTTGTCTGTGATGCTGTGGAGGTCAACGAGGATGTGAAGAGTTGCTGTTTCTGTGCTGTGTTCAGGTAGAAAGCCAGATTGGAAGGGGTTGAGTAGGTTGTTTGTGGTGATGTATTGTTTCAGTTGGATAGTAAAAAAGCATTCCATTATTGTGGCGAGATATGTTGGATAGTAATGGGGCGGTAGTTTCCAGGGAGTGTGGTATCAAGGGATGGTGTTTTGAGGAGGGGTGAGAATTGTCCAATTATACCCTATTTACCCATGCTAAGTTTCAATGAACATGTTTATATTGTACAACAAAATGCACATCCTGTTCTATATAACAAATGCAAGTTTAAATGTTAAGCCCATTAATATATACATATATTTTACAGGGCCTGTGGTAACGGTCCTGTAGTTATGGTTAAGTTGCTCAACCCACAGGAAGAGAGAGGAGTTTTGGGGTGGTTCATAACTTTGGTGCCTTTTGACAAATTGTCACCAAAATTAACTTTAAAAGTATATGGCCACATCTGAATGATTTTGGGACGTTTTTTGTGGTTTAGTCAAAAGGGGGGGGGGGGTCAAAGTTATATGGTGGGTCCCAAAACTTTTCAAATCCAGATAGGCATGTTGAAAAATGTTTGCTTATGCCTACAGCGTAAACTGATGGGCGGATTTGCACCAAACCTGTGCGAGGAGCTGTGGTCTGGTCTCGAAATCCTGCAAATTTGGTGTGAATCCGTCCAGTAGTTTTTTTTTAAATGGCCGAAAAGTAGCTAAAAAACAATTTGTGATATTGGTGTCTAGTCCACTGACTCATTTCCTAATTTGGTGTCGGCAGATACCTCTGAGCCAATCAAGGTGCCACTTGACGTTCATGGACGTTAAACACACATGCTGATTGGTTATTGAAAAGCGTGAGGTGTGGCAAACCTTTTGAAATGGATGCCGTATAGGATCCGCGGACCACAGCTTATGTCCATGGTCATCACGGTGGGAAAAAACTCTTGGGGTTATTTTGTGGATAAGAGTGTTTGCGAAGGGTAGGGCAGTGGAAAAACTTTAAGATTGACCCATTGTTATAGTCAAAGATCGGCCGTGTATTTGTCACAGAGTTCAGTTATTTGTACGTGAGCTCTGCAGGCATCTCCCAAATGGCAAACACGAACATGTGCGCAGACATCATTTGGACTGAGGTGTTCTGTGTCTGGGTATATTTATACACATTTCATTAAAGTAGTGGGTGTGAGTAATATGTGAGTGTTTGGAATAAAAAATACATATGCCAGTTGTTACTGAAGTGTGTAAAGTGGTTATATCCTGGCTAAAGAGTATAGTTGTTGCAATGGCAAGGTTATACCACGGTAATACCATGGCTAAAGAGTATAGTTGTGGCCATGACCAGTGTCCTGCAGCCATGCCCCCGAGAATCTGGACACTGGTCATGGCCACAGTAATATGTGCAGTGATTATGTCATTAATATGAATATTGTACAATGAATAATGTGGTTATTGGGTGTACACATTGTAATAATTGTAATAGACCACATATCAGATTAGATATGGACACTTAGATGGATAATGTTTGTTTGGAATCAAAATACATCTGTCAGTTGTTGCTGAAGTGTGTAAAGTGGTTAGAATGTGGACACTGGTCATTGTCACAGTAATATGTGCATAGTGATTATGTAATTAATATGAATACTGTAAATTGAATAATGTGTTTATTGTGATTACAAATTGCAATAAACTTCATATTAGATATGGACACTTAGTTGGATATGATGAGATGGATGTAATTTGCACTGCTGTGTCTCTAAAGAAAAGACAATATCATTAGTTGTAGGAGATATGTTACAAAATATAATTAGTTACAGTTCTACATGTTTATTGTATTTGACCCTCATAAGTAGTATATTGTATGTATTGAGTTTGGTACAACATGTGCGTGTTACACTATTGTATTCACATGTAGTAATCATTGGGGATAAAATCCAAGCTGGATTGGAAAAAAAAAACATTGAGTACATTTACAGTTTGCACCTCAACTTCTACAAACTCTCATAAGCTAAAAGTATATATTTCTTACTTTGCATATACAATTTGCACCACCACTTATATAAACTCTCATTAGCTAAAAGTATCTACTTCTTACTTTGTCTATACCCCCATGATGTTCTTCAAAGTTATATCAAACTACTTTGTACTGTGTGAACAGTGCCAAGGTGATAAGTGCCCATTTCTCCAAATTAACAGCAGTAACATTTTGTTTTTGTAGAAATAACATGTCGCAATACCAAGTTATTTATTTTGTAGATAGCATATCCTCCAAGTGGTGGTCATAGGTCCTGATGAGCAGCGATGGCCAGGAGAGATCTTATTTTCAATTTTGGATAAGCTCCAAATAACTGCCTTCTCTGCTGGTCTGCCAGAATGAGAATGACTAAAAGATGTGGGTGGGTCCCTTAGGAGGATTTCGTCCACTGACTTTTTTTTTCTATGTATGCAGAGCCTGGAAGACGATCACAGACACGCTATGACTCTGAATGGGGACATCTGGGATGCTGTAACGAGACTGCAGACTTCCAACACACAGACAGTGTGTAAAAAGTTGTAAAGACGTTTTTAGAAGCACTAAGAATGGCAGTAGGAGGTGGGTAAGGGCAAAGTTTCATCTTGAAAGTTTCTACAGTGGCTGAAAATTGGATTTAAAGATGTCTGTGAAGCAGACACATCGATTGAGAACACATCATCATGCTGCACGGTCATGTGATGATGTACCGGGACGTCCGCAAATACTTCACAACATCCACGAATGACCAAGTGACAATGCGCACGATGCAGCATTCAGGGGCGGACAATGACATTTGTGAATTCATTAAAAGTGTGCGGTTCGCTCCGTGGACTAGGCACTCGGACACAAAAACATCAGAAATGTGGATCAGGGCATAATTGTAGTCCGCAGAGGTCAAAATGGCGTTTTTGAAAAATAAAAACATGTTCACATATGTTGCTGCGTTGCATGGGTTCTGTAGACAGACATGACAATACTCTTATCAATTGTTGAACATCATGGAGCAGAAGTAAAGGGGAGGTGAGAACTGGTGTGCTGCAGCATAATGGGACCCTCTGTGCGCTCTACCCACCTGTCTCATCATCCTGGCACAGTGGAGTATTTTGCGGTGCATTGCGTTGTCGATATTGGAAACTCTGCATCCAAGGGCCTTGAAATGTGTTTTTTTTTTTACATCCACATTTTGTTCCTGGCATTGAGAAGGTTAGAATGAGCTTTGTCTGGAGCTTCTATGACCACACTGATGTTTTTCGCGTTGCAGCGGAAATATCATGGAAACTGTGCATCCTAGGTGTGATGAATCCTGCAGGGTCCTC
This sequence comes from Ambystoma mexicanum, assembly GCF_040938575.1. NCBI lineage: Eukaryota > Metazoa > Chordata > Amphibia > Caudata > Ambystomatidae > Ambystoma > Ambystoma mexicanum. The sequence continues at coordinate 857,519,303 of NC_090931.1, read as the reverse complement.
ACAAAAACACTACCTAAAGTCTCCACCCAGGTGGCAAGAGAAAGGCAGGTGCTTCCTGACCCTGGGAGCGTATTAGCCGGGAGGATCACTGCGGAGGAAAAGGGCCCCAGGGGAACAGGAGGACTTCGTGGGATGAAATTTAGTATTGGTCTTCCTCAAGGAAGGGAGCATCATTGATTCCTGGAATAGGTAATGACCTGCGGTCAGAGAGAGCTTTTATTTTCTCAAACTGGCTGTTGAAATATGGGTGCAGATAATTACAAGCAGTCATGTACCGGGAGTAAGAAAAACCCCATCAAAGTCAGTGACATTCATTGACATGAAAGCCTCTATGAATCCCAGAGAAATTAGGAAGAGGCTTTAAATGTTACTGATTTAAATCCTGAGAAACCCCATTCTTCTGTAAAGCCAAATACTTGATGGAATCCTTATTGTAATCCTTTAGGGAATATTTTTAAGGAGAGCAGTGAACTTGGCAATGATAATTTCAATGAAAACGCTGAATTTGACGTTGTGGACTTAATGTCCCACATTTCCCAAAATACTGGGATGAAGACGACTGCAGCGGCACAAGACTGCTAGTTGCAGTCAATTGGGAATAATGACCCACACCTGAGGAGGACTGGGAGACAGAAAAAGCCCCTTCAGGTACAGGCCATATAGAAGAGCAGTAGCAGAAGGTAAAGGAATTTGTATTCCACCACGTGGCAGCAGAAGTCCGATGTGAGCTGAGATACATGGACACACTGTTGAATGTCGGTCCTGAGACGGTCTCCTCTGTTTAGGTTTTCAGCTGCAGAGGTCACTCAGTGGAAAGCACACCATTTAGCAGTTTTTCTTACTGTCAGATGAGCACCAGTGGCAGGCGATCTCTGGATAGCTATGGGAGCCATGAGAGCTCTGATATTGTCAAACGTTGGCCGCGGGACATAACAAAGGAGTAGTTGCTGGGCTGCGCAGGGAAATCGAAGAAGACCTGGAGGCAGTGAGGTGAACGGACACTCGCACCAGACCCGGTGAGTCCACTGTTACATTGTGACTCTGGAGCGCTTCGTAACCGCCTCCTGGAGAAGTCCAGGATCTGAACCACAGAAATGAGAGAAACAAAGTAGAGTGAAGGAGGTGGAAACCTTTTGAATACCGAACTAATGTAAAGCAGGTTAATTCTTCTGTTGTGAACCAAGCTGATTTAAAAAGGCACAGATGTCAGAATAGGAACTTGATTATCATACCAGAAAAGTGTGATTGTGATATTGGGGGGCATAATAAGGGCCAGCAACAAGAAAGGGTAATATCCTTTGAAGAAAAGACAAACCATCATTGCCAAAGCTAAAAGAGAAATATATCTAGGCAAATAAGAAAGAACCTGAATTACCCAAGGGAAGGCAGTTACATATATAATTATATAATTCTTCTTTTATAATGTGCTAAATACCAGAGAGAGATTTCTAAGCACGGGACCAGGATTCGAACCTGTGTTGCACTGTGTTGTCTTGCTTGCAAGACAAATGCATTGCCCCTGCGCTATCCCCCCTTGTGAATGTCAACGTTGGTAAAAACTATTGCCCATATGAAAAGGAGATCCTAAAAGAAAATTGTTTAAACCCACATTGCCAAAGACAAAGAAGTGTAAAAGGGAACCAGAATCCTTATCAGCAGATGGTTAATGCGAAAGGGGAGAAATAAGAGTGGCTGAAAGAAGATATTCAGAAGGAGTGGAGCGTAACCTACAGAGAGTGTGGCAATCACGCAGGTGTAACAAACAGCACCTGTGTGGTTCTTGTTTCCCTTGAAGAGTTTCTTACAATTGTTGGTGTGGAGCAAAATACATTGATAACCTGTTTGAGCTTAATCTTTAGCATAGAAGTACTTGCAAGTAATAGTTTATTCTAGCCTGGCAGGAGAGTACACTAGAGCAGAGGGCTTTGTCCTAGTGGGCCTGGCAGGAGAGTGGACCAGGTGGAAACCATGGAAAAAGTACTGTGGTGTGGTTAAAAACATTAAAGAATGTGTTGAAGAGCCACAAAAGTATTTTTGTGAGTTGAGTACTATGGTGTGGTAAAGATCTTGAAGAAGAAGTCAAAGAACCACTAAAGTGTTTCTATGGCTTAATGCAGAAGCACCCAGACAAATTAATATCACTGACGCAAGTGTTGTGCGAACTGCTGCAGAAGTATTTAATACTGTCCAGCAAGTGGTTTTGTGAAGTGATGCAGAAATATCCTGACAAAGACCTTTTTCTTTAAACCAATTAAGAACATTTTCTGTGCTGATGAAAAGAAGTTATTTCAATATCTTTATCGCAATGCAAATTTAACAGCTATATTTGTTGCTGTTGAACTGCCATATATTACCTTATTAAGTTGGTGTATGTTTAAGTGTGGGGGACAGAAAGCTTTTATTAGAGAGTTTCCTTTAGTTTATTTTAGGCAGGAAATCCTCATCAGGGCAGGGTTAGTGAGGCGTATATGCAACCTTTTGAGTTAATAAAATGGCATCTTTTGAAAAACCTTCACAAAGTTGTCCGCCTCACATTTCTAACCCCTTTCATAGGGCCTTGAAAAGTAGTTTCCAAGGCCACATAGTGACCTTGAAGTTCTGTTCCTGTCATTCAGATGCTTGAAATGAGCTCTCTCGGTCCTTCTATGACCACCTTGTTGATCGGCCGCTTCTAAGCATCTGTCTCGTGTGCACGGGCTGAAATCTGGCGAACAGGCTGTGGTTTCCACTTGTAATGTAGCCAGTGACATCCAGAGGGTCCTAACAGGTAACTGTGCAAAATGTGGTGCAGATTGGTGGAACAGTGTGAAATTGTCTGAGGAACAAATAGATTTTCCATTGTATATAGATGGATTTATATTAAATATTTATAAAAACACATTTGTGGGACTTATATTTATAGATTGCATGTATATTTATTTATTTTAAGAAAGGGATGGAGAAACAAAATAGAGGAATTTGACCATTGTATCCTTTCATGATTGGGAGAATTGGAGATCAAAATATCATCAGAACGCTTATAATAATATTCTAGGAAAGATTGGGGTAATTGTTTAGGAAAAGGGTCCCAAATATGTGTGGGGTAATGAAATTTAATATTACGATTTACATGATTGTTTACATATTTAAATAGTTTAGTATTACTTTTGTGTTGAACACTTTCCATTTGTCCCCCGTCAGTATTTACAATTGGTTTCTCATAATTAGTTTCTTGGATATTTTCTTGTTGGACTTTGTGGAGAATAAGATATATGAAAAATATGTACTTTAATAAGTGATTGTAACTTGCATTATTTCTGTGCATTGTAATATATATGTCTATATTCACCATTAATACATTATTCATTGGTCATCTAACTTTTGGGGAAGTACTCCTCGAGCCACTCAAGTGTGCTTGCCCTTTCAATACAAATATATGATGACTATTTCCAGTTATTCAAAAAATATTAACTTCCTATGGTAAAAATTTAGAATAAAAGAGAAGGTAATGTTTACTGACTAATTTAAGAGAGCCTGTGCTGCCTTGTTGTGCCTCAGTTCGTAAAAGAGGTGTTGAAGTGCATTGTTTACAAAAGGGGTACAGTTATGTTCAGTACTTGGTATAACCGATAATATTGGGTAATGTCTGAAAAAAAACTTGTTTAGATTTGGAAAGATAAGTGTATACATTTGGGTTGTATTAATGGTTCATAATTTTGGTTTATGTATATTGTTTCTGACAAAAAGGAAACATGAACATTGTGTTGGCCCCTGTGTTTTTGGGTTGGGTTCACGCCACCTCCTCCCAGGTCTGTCCGCGGCTGGACAATACTGTCCATGGATGTTGGAACTGCTGCATAGTGGATGACATGTTTTTTTGATGTAAAAGGAATAATGTATTAAGTTGTTAATAAATAGAGTGTACTGGTAAAAAATATGAAATTCACTGAACAAACCTTGCTAAAGGGACGTCATGGTTAAGTTGCACTAATAACCTATAAAATTCACTGAAAAAACGTTGTTAAAGGGATGTTATGGTTGCAAGGTAAAATCGAAAAGTCAGTTATGGGAAGCTATGCAACCATAACTTGTGCCACCACCATGCACTGTACCCAGGAAATCAAAGCTAACATCACAAATGGCCCTGGCTAATGGCTTTGAATAAACCATAGTATAAAAAAACCTTTGAATTTCACTGAAAAATCTTAGTTAAAGTGCAGTTAAGTGGTGCAGTTTGAACACAACTAAACCCTTGAAATTCAGTGGATGTGGGAAGTCATGACCAGCTTAACTCGGTGCATTCTCGTTGCAAAGCCCATTAGCACATACATATTTATAAGAGAAGGGAATCACAATGACATACAAAATGCCATTATGAAAACATCTTAGTTAAGAGACAGTTAAGGTGATCAAATTTAATGCAGCAAAATCCTTGAAATTCAGTGGATGTGGCAAGTGATGATCTTAATTTGGTGTCCACCTGAAGACCCCTAGTATCCAATGATGTCTTTTTTATATTGCGTTCAAGTCTAAGCGCTTCACATAGAACACATTGTGGCGTGGAGGAGTACGGAGTCCGAAAAAGGGGTGGCATGTTTACAACCATCGTTATTTAAAGAATTATTAAAAAGGCACATCTTCCCCATGTCTCTAAAGGTTTTTCCTATCTAAAGAAGAACTTGGGTACTCGTTGTCAGGGTGGTTGTTGGTCTTAAATTGTCCAGCCTTGGTGCAGACTAACCTACTCTAGTCCTACCACTAACAAAAGACATTAACATAAATGGCTCCAGGAGAATAACTTGGTCCTCCTGATGCAAGGGAATCAGCTCTTGGGGTGTATTTATATAATATCACTGGTAATAGTTCAAGTTCTGCACTTGTAGAGAATGCCAGGAGAATGACGCCCTTCTCCTGGTCCAACATTTCAACAACTGCTATCTCCTCCTGGTCGACTTTGTCAGCCTCAAACCTGCTGTTTAGTAACCTTTTGCCTTAGGTTCTGATTCAAAAATGCATGTGAAAGAACCAGGAGAATGACTCCCTTCTCCTGCTTCAGTTGGTTCAGCTGCTGGCCAACTTCAGATAGTTTCCTGCAACCGTTTTTATCAACCATTGCACTTCCTTTCAGGCTTCTTTTATAGCTTGCTTAAAAGTTAAACACTCCTTTTGTTTCCCACATAGTTATTTCTTGCCTTTCTTTCCCCACCTCTTGTCAGTGAAAACAAGGGGAACATTTCCTGTAGTGTCCTTGGATTCTTCTAACACTCTGACAAGAGAATTGTTCTTGTGGCACTCTCTAGCCTGAATGTCTCTTTTGATAACATTTTGAGGGAGAGTAATCTTGATTGTTCTTCTCTTTCAGTCTCTTTGACACAACAACTGAGATGAGGAAGATCACTACTCATGTAATCTTTACACTTGATTCTTCTGTCCCAACTCTGGATATGAGGGAGATTATTCCTGATGCTTTCTTTTCTTCCAATACTCTTAATACAGTTACTGAGACGAGGGACATTACTCCTAATGTCTTCTTCCAATTCGGTACTTTTGGCACAAGTACTGAGATGACGGAGATTGCTCTTGATGCCTTCTTTACATTCGGTACTTCTGATACAGTGATTGAGACGTGGGAGATTATTCATGATGCCTTCTTTAGCTTCTGCACCCTCCAACAATCCCATACTGAGTCACACGTGACTCCACTTAAATCTTCTCTGTTGGGGCCACGTCTCCGGTTCTTCTCAGGGAGTCGAGTCAATGCATTCCCATGGAGCATTCTCTCTGATTCTCTTTCCACTCCCCACTGCCGTACTTTGTCTCTGTGGGGTCCCAGGCCAGACAGTGCCGGTGTAGTTAATTGGACCGATTGGTCCAACTTCTCGAAATCACACCACCGTTGGTTGGGTCCCAGCTTGCAGTCAAGCCTGCTCTGCGTCAGCCTGCAATCTGCTGTCTGCGTCCTCCCGACTGTAGTTTTGCTTACCTGACATAGCTTCTTGGTTCCAGGTTAGAACTTTTTTGGTCTGCCAGGCTTCATGCCTGCTTCGCCTCTAATTGGGTCCTTTTGCTACTATTATTTAATTTGGCTGGGTTCTTCCCAGTGGAGTATCACAGTCCTTTGTTTGTGTCCATTGTGTATTCTTCATGCCTCCTTGGGGCCATCTCTTCCCAGTACCTTTTGAACTTGGCAAAGGAGTAGTTTGTATAACTCCATCAATTTTCTTCTTCAAAGTACTCATGGAAGATGACTTGAGGGCAGACTGTATGTCCATTTTAGTCCTCTCGGTCTTGATGGTATCAATATTTACAGGAAGGAAAGGAAGGAGTATTGCAATAACATACAGTGGTGCTTTCTGATTGTTTCTCTGCAGACTTTTGAGCTAGGGGCCTTCTCAACACAGCCCCAAAAGCAGGAAAAAAGCAAGATCAACAGAACTCAAAAATGAGTGCGCGGCAGCATCCCACTCAGATGGACTAATGACCAACAAACCAATATGGCTCACACCTTCTCTGTTTATTTCCCATTCTCACTGCCTGCACCTGCTCACTATGTAGCTCCCCATCTCGATGCATGTTGCCATTCCTGGTACACAATCTTCTAGTAAACTCCCTGAAATTAACTTCCTTCTAGAAAAAACGTGGCCTGTCCACTGCTGAACACTCCTCCTGGACCATCTGGTCCCCCGTTCTGTTTGTGTACCCCCCACCCACCTCAGGTCCCCCGTTCCATTTATGTTTGCCCCCCACCCACCTCTGGTGCCCGGTTTCATCTCTGTGTTCCCCCCATCTCCATCTGTTCCACCCGATCTCTCTATGTGCCTCCCTCGTCCCCCCTTCTTGCCCCCCTTTGATGTCCTTCCCCCCTCTGCTTTCCCTGATCTCTTCTCCTGCCTCCCCCTCCCTTATCCCTTCTTCCACCCCCCCATTCATTGCAGGAGTTGTCTTGAGTCACTAAGGGTTCGCCATCAATGACTTTTGCCAAAGCTTGGATTTGACTTTTCGACACTTTGACTCTTGGTGCTTCCACCTCCCCCTTCACTCATGCTGGACCTCCCCTGGATCTCGTACTCAGGTTGGCCTGGAATCAGGCTGTGCCCATTGTCACTGCATCCTTTTCTACATTTTCTGTTCCCTTGGAACATTATGTGTTTTACTGACCTCTGCAAGTGTAATCACTCTCCCCTCTTCTTCTCTTTTTCACTGTTTTATTCTCTGTTCTCTTCTCCTCTACCTTCCCCCTTCTCCCTCTCTCCTCCCCCTCCCTTACTTTTTCTATGCACTTACTCTATCAGAATTGCCCCTGGACCTAGTATTATAGTAACACATTTTTGTCTCCTCCCCCCACCCCTTACTTGTCATTCCCATCCTCCCCCTCCAGCACTATCTGAAACGTCATCGGGCCTAGTAAGATAGTCGCTTGTTTTGTTCCTCTCCTTCCTTTCTTCTCCCCTCTCCCTCACCTCTCGTAATTCTCTGGCTCTACCAGAAATGTCATCAGGCCTAGGACCGTAGTCGCCTGTCTGTTCCCATTTCCATCATATCTGTGTCTTAGCACTTTCACTTTCCGAAATGTCGGCAGGCCGAGAACGATCGTTAATTTCACGTTCTTGTTCTTCACGGCCTGTAAGAATGTTTTGTATTTTTCCTTGTTCCCTACCTTGTCGTGAAGCGCTTTGAAACACATTGTGTAAAGGCGCTATATAAATAAACTATCATATATAATTTCTGCTAACATCTCCATGTTATTCAGCCAATTTCACACTGTGGCTGCCTGAGAACTAATACTACCTCTCACTGTGGCCTTCACAACATCATGTATTCTTTCCCTATCTGATGAGGCAGCCTTTGCTGTCTGGGACTGGGCACGCGTATCTTGAGAAGCGCTTCCCTTGCGATAATAAGCTGGCCACTATCTCATACCCCTCCCCACCTGCCCTTCAGCGCTTAACCTGTTTGCAGGAAAGGACAATTTTCAACAAAGTGCTCCTAACTAACAAATATGGCCTAATGCACTATAATAGCAGCTCAATAACTCTGAGGCCTACACAAAGAAATGCAAAACTCCTGCTCATGATACCCAATGTCCCTACAGACACAATAATGCAGTGCTGTGTGTTCCACATTAGGTGTTCTAAAAACTACCAAAAACAAAAGATACACATGTTAGCCATGAAAGAAAATATAGCATGATGGGCTGTGTGTGTGTGCTGTGCCAGATGGTGAAATAATTATTGTACGTTCTATGCACCTTCTATTAAGCTGCCATGTAACGCGAGAGTGTGCTGCCATGAGCTTCATTGTGGGGAGGTGTGCTACATACTGTGAGCTTTCTATGAGGTGTAACGCATGCAGGAATGCGTTTCCATGCCCCATGTATTTTCAGAAATCATGTCGTGCAGGAAAGGTGTGGTAATTATGGTGCCATGTAGTGTGCTGCGTACCGTGCTCAGATGTGGGGCAATGTGCTACACGAAGAATGCCATACTGTGTCCGCTCTGTTAGGTGCAGTGCATGCAAACCATACACTGTTATGTGCCACAATGCTGGCAAAAAACAAATCTACAATCCAACAATTGCCTGTGTTATGTAAAAACAAAATATACTCTAGTGTTCTGTGGTGTCACATTTTAGCTTCTAACCTAAAAGTATCCTCACTGCTACTGCCGTTGTGGGACAAGCTGCTTACCTAAAATTATCAGCACAGCCTCTGTCCTCGTGACACGTGGCCATTGCTGCACTGCCGAGGTCCTGATGCCCTGTTATGATCTTTCTCAGACGGTACTTCCGCTCACATTGTGGCCGATGCACCTGCATCTGAACAAGACTTTGGGCCTCATCACGAGTTGGGCGAAACGCCGGTGCTATTAGCCCTACCGCCAAACCCCCGCGCTATTAGTGCCGGATCACGGGTTTGGTGGAACGGTTATTGCCCATTCCCCATTGGGCCCATTCGGGAATTCCTCATTCCCCATTGGGCTCAATGGGGAAAATCCGTACTATTACCGCCGGCGGATTTCCCGCCGGCGGTAATCATGCCAAAAATCGGCAAATTTGCTGCAGAGTTCTCCCCAACTCAGAGCACGGGGGAAATCTGCCAAAGCCATGATCTGGTGGACCCTTAAATGCGGCGGTAATAGCGCTACCACCACATTTAAGGGTTACTGCCAGACTTGTGATGAGACCCTTTATATGGTTCATGTTCTCAAGGGCAAGAGGGCTAGGGAGTTCCATCACAGACTGAGAGTCCTTTTCACAAAGAGGGGAGACTCTCCCCCTGAGGTCCCGCTTTACGCACCCCTAGGGGGAATGTTGAATAGCAAGCTCATCTCCCTATTCTCACAGAGAAGGGCTTTCCATGGAGAGAAGTGACAGGATCCCATGATTCGTCGCAACATATACATACAATATCACTCAACCTGAGTTGGTACTCATTTATCGACCTCCGAAGGATGAAAGGCAGAGTTCCCTTTGCTGGGATTCAAACCTCTGACCTGCAAATCAGACACAGATTGCAGCAGCGGGCACTCAACCCATTGAACTATCTTGACAGCCCATAATTTTGCATGTCATTGTGAATCACATCTGTTATGCATGTGCTCATGGGCTTTGCAACGGAGGACACTGAGTTAAGATGATCATCACTTTCCACATCCGCAGAATTTCAAGGGTGTTGTTGCTTTAAATCTGATTACCTTAACTGTCCCTTAGTAAACGTTTTTTCAGTGAATTTCAAGGGTTTTGTTATACCATAGTCTATGCAGTTGTGGCCACTGTCCACATTGCACCAATAGGTTTCTTTAGGGCCCACTAGCCTTGGGCTTCGGCCATGCCCACTGTACATGTTTCATCTATAGGTTGCCCTGGGGCCCACTAGCCATGTCTTTTGGCCCTGGCCAGTGAACACAGCCTTTTCGTCGTGCCCAATGTATATTTCAAAACACTAGGTTTCTTTCGAGCCCACTAGTCATGAGCTTCGGCGCTGGCCACTGTACACGTTGTAGCAATAGGTTTCTTTGGGACCCACAAGCCATGCCCTTCAGCCTTGGCCACTGTACACGTTGCACTGTACACGTTGTAGCAATAGGCTTCTTTGTGACCCACAAGGCATATTGCGCCAATAGTTTTATTTCAGGCCCACTAGCTATGGCCACTGTAAATGTTGCACCAATAGGTTTCTTTGGGACCCACTAGCCATGGCCTTTGGCTGTGACCACTCTGCATATTGCACCAATAGACTTCTTTGGGGCCCACTAGCCATGGCCTTTGGCCGTTGCAACTGTATATGTTGCACTAATAGGTTTCTTTGAGGCCCATTAGCCATGGCCTGTTTCCTTGGGGCCTACTGGCCATGGCCTCTGTACACTTTGCACTGTATACGTTGTAGCAATAGGTTTCTTTGGGACCCACAATCCATGCCGGTTGTGGACACTGTACATATTGCACCAATAGATTTATTTGGGACCTATTTGTCATGACCGGTTTCTTTGGGGACCACTAGCCATGGCCTCTGGCCATGAACACTGTACATGTTACACCAATAGGTTTCTTTGGGGCCCACTAGCCTTGGTCTTTGGCCGTGGCCACTGTACATGTTGCACCAATAGGTTCCTTTGGAGCCACTAGGTATAACATTTCTTTTTTTGTTTCACTCTTCCGATTCCCCCGATAATGGCAATGAACTACAGATACAGCGACAATGAACTACCCATGCCTGGGGTATTCCTGCGATAATGTAGAAACGCTAGAAAATAAAAACACTCTTCCCTGCCCTCCAAGGCACACACCAAGTGCACCCTCCTCTTTCCATGCCCCCCAACCCCCTCAGATGCCTTTTCCTCTCCTTGGCCTTCTCTCATTACCCCCTTTCACTCTTTGCTTCATGTAATGCATTTTCTTTTCCAAGCACGTCTTGCGTTATTACCTCGGGAATCTCGCGAGATTCCCCCAGTATTCCCCTGATAATCTGAAAATGTTGAAACTCTAACTGGTTCCACAGACCACCCCATACTCTCCAATTTCACATGGTATCCTCTTTCCACCTTTCCATCTCTAGCCTAATGCAATGTCATCCTTTTTCCTCCTCCAAATAGCTTTTTGAGCACTTCTCATTTTCAACTTTCCCAGTATTACTGCAGTAATTGTTTGCATGAAGCAAAATAAAATGGCGGTTTTTCATTTCAGATAAGCCTCTCTGCTGCAAAGCACCATGGGAGATATAGCTATATTTTTGGGAGAAGGAGGCACCTCCTTCCCCGTCAAATATTTTAAAACCTACTGCACGGAATAACCCCAAACCTGTCCCAGAAATTAAGTCAATGTTTCGTGCCCACGTTGTTTCTTATTTGGTCCAATTCCCTCCAGTGGTTTTTGTGCTTGGGGGTGATAAAATTGTCTTTTTCTCTATGGGAAAATGAATGATAGTGGACCGAAAACTTTTGCTTTCTTAATAGCTTTTTTCATTTTTCAACTAATCTTTCCCATAATTTCCTTGTAAAAATGTACGTACATTTACCGCCAAAGTAAATGGATAACTTCTGCTATAAAGAAGTCCCACAAAAAACAATATTGTATTGCTAACATATGTTATTGTTCTTATTGTACTCCACATATAAAAATGTATTGGTACTAATGGGGAAAAAGACAACTAAGCCAAGGGAAAATGTATGAATCCCATATACAAAGTAGTACAACACAAAGTACTAATAATGTAAAAAACACAAGCAAGAAAGTTCATAATGTAGGATGTAAAACAAAGAGAAAACACACTGACAGGTGTAACATGGTTAAAAAATACACACACATTTGCAACAAGTCAAAACAAAATACTAATTAGAAGAGGCATATTAACACAAGCCAACGTACTAGTAATGAACTTAAAAAAGATACGTAGCATTCCAAAAATATGAACAATACATACATTTGCCAGTTGTCATTTTATTATATTATAAGGTTGGATGAACACCTCACTAGCCCTACTGTGACGAGTATTTCCCTGCCTAAAATAAACTAAAGGAAACACTCTAACAAAGGATATCTGTCCCTCACACTTATACATATAACAAATAAACAAGGAAATGCATGGCAGTTAAAAACAATAATGATTGAATTCACAATATAACCAGTCTCTCTTCATATCCTGTACGAACACCCTTTCCCCAGGTTTAAACGTGATTCCGCTTCACAGTTCAAGAAAAAAACATCAAGAAATCCTGATTTGTAACAAAGTTCCAATACAGTTCAATAAAATTTCAGCTGGTCAACATAAAGTTCCAACACAGAAGATATGTGACTCTTCTTCTTCCTTAAAACAGGTTCCTAGTTCCTCAATAACAACGATTGTCTTGGTGAGGATGATTTGCCACTCTGACAACTCAAGGAAATAAACTTCTCTAACAGCCTTGCACGGCTCTTTCTCTAGCACTAAAAACACAATAAAGTGTGTCTGTCAGGACCACCTTGCAGCACTCCTTCAACTTCCACTTGGCCTGCTTGCATGCCAGGCCTACAGTTTCCAAAGGCTTGCCATTCAGGTATACCCCCTGCCCGGACAGTGTTTCACAACGACAAATGCCTTTGTGGTCAAAGTCAACTGAGAAGAGGTTTACAACACCTTTACAGCATTCAACAAATTGCAGCTTCAAAACTTCCAACAATTTTTCAGGGAAAACAAGTTTCACATTGGTGCTCTTTAATACTCTTCTGCAAATGATGCTCGTCTCCTTCTGGAAATCTCTTCCCACAAGGGCAGCCTTTTTTCCACTCTGGTTTCCCCACTTCACAACCAACCAAAGACTGATAGGGTCTCTTCCTGCCTCTCACCGGGTTTTGGCAATGTATGCGTTTCCCAGCTTGTACCAGGTTTTTTATACAATATAGGCAACACGTTTCAGAGTTTATAGACCTTGCATTAACCCCTTCTGCTGTTGGCAATATTGGATTGTCTGTGTTTGCCTTAGTTTCAGTTTTTCTTGGCTTGGGCAATGCTTATTGATATTAACTCTTAACAAAGTTGCCCCTACGGGTGGTTGGATTTTCCACAGACTCACACTTTCAAGGCTATAGTCATTTTGCTTTGATATAATAGGTTTTTGCTGCTTTTCCCTAGTTTGGTATTCAAAAGTAAGATGCAAACCACTTTCATTCACACGCGAGTGCTGTGTCTGCTGCTTTGCATTCGTTCTGCTTCTACACGAGCGTCTCTCACTTGCCTTGCGCCTGCTTCCAACCCACGAGTGGGGCCACTGACAAGCTGTGAACTCACCGGATCAGGTGTGCACATTTGTTCCCCTCACTGCTCCCAGGACTTCTGCTGCTGTGGCTCCTCACGACCCAGCAAACTGCTTCAGTAAGTCTGCCTTCCCCCATACCACTTCCAATTGGAGCTCCTCTTGGTCCTGAGGCCCTATGGTGTATAAATACACAACAGGTTGCCTTAATTTTAAAGAGGGTTTTGTCGATGCAACAAGCATATAATACAAAAAGTTGGAACACTACCCCAAAATTGAGTGCTTATTAGCAATGAAAATTTCCCATAAATCAAGTGGTGATCATAGTGTGAGGATCGTCACTGATTATTCGCCCTTTGGTGTATGCCAGCCACCGGAGACAGCCTAGAGGCCCTTGGGTGCACGCCAGCCACCTGAGACAGCCTCCTGCACACTTCCCGCTGCATAGCCTCTGCAGAACAGGTCACATGGGGGAAGCTTTCCTCCTGCACACTTCCCACTGCGCAACGTCTGCACTTCAGTTTTGTGGTGGCACAGACCCTGTCAGGACCGGCAGCTGATATCTGCCAAGCAGTGTTCCGGCATCTTCTCTCTCCTCCAGCTTCTGTCTGGGTTTCCAGCATGAACCACGCTGCTTCTGACTTCCTCTACTCTTGCCCAACAGTGCCAACTCTATGGCTTGCACCTGAGGGGGCCTTTTAAACCTCTCTGTGTCCCTCAGGTGTGGGTCATCTGCATTAATGAGCTGATCGCTCCTACAACATTGTACCTCTTCAGCTCTCTCCTTCATTCCAATACCTAGGGAATTATGGGACTTGAAGTCCCTAATGTTAAATTAGGTTTTCTTATGTCTTTTATTTTTAAACCCCACTTTGTTCCGTGTAACATTCTTTAAAAGAACATCATAAGAATTAGTCATTAGCCTTGATTGTACAGGGAAAGACAATTCTTTTACAATGGTGTTATTCACAAATTTCCTTTCACTGCTTCTTTGGGTGTTACAGAGGTTTTCAGCTTTACAGAGCTCCCAAATTTTAGAAGGGTTTTGACTTCTCCCCAGGCCTAACAGTGTATGATTGGGTTCACCCCTATTTGTATGTGTATCTTGTGGAACAGCAAGATGGTTATTACAGCAAGCCATGACATACTTTTGCCTTGTGGAGCCATCCCCCCTAGAGGAAGACGAATACTGTGTCTCATCCCACGGATTCCACTCACTCCCTTGGACTTTTTCTCCTCCCAGGTGATCCTCCCACAGAACACCACCCCCAAGGTCAGGGTCAGGAGCCGCCTGCCTTTCCCTGCCACCTGCAAGGAGACTTTAGCTAGGGAATTAGTGAGGAGTTTTTAGGATTCATCACATTTCATTATGGAAGGTAAAGGATTTGAACAGTGGGTGTAGCACAACCTGTGCCCCCCCCCTGCGAGCCATGCTGAGGGATCAACACCTCCCCCTTCCCAAACTCGGCAACAAATCACAGGTCGCACCACACTCGGGCCGGCTTAGACTACCACACTTGCGCAATACACACAATGAGTTTGCTACTGTAGGGGCACGCCGCACTAGGAGAAAGATGAAAATATGTGTTTTAATGCATTGTACAGCACACATTTGGAGGGAAATTGGCTAAAAAGCCAGAGCATTTGCACTTGTTTTGTTGGGTAAAATCAGTCCAAAAATCCAGCATGTCAAAGTCCCCAACAGTGCACAAGAACATTAATGTTTTAATTAATGTAATGCTTTGCTTTTAAAAATGCCATGGCACAAATAAATCATGACCAACTGGCTGCTCAATGTATACCAGTCTAGACACATAATAAACATACTACAGTAAAACATGCCATGCCATATTAAGACATACTTAGACTCGTTGCACCAAAATGCCAGTCGAAGCAATAACAATTATCATGGTTATTGTTTATCACAGATGCCCAGAGAAATCTACAATGCCACAGTAAAAAACTGCAGTGGGGGCTGGTGTATTTTTAAGTGGAGGGGTGTTAATATTTCCCCCAAATATGTCTTAGTGACCGAGCGTAGCGAGGCCGCCTGAACCAGTTAAGGAAGGTGCAGGGGGGTTTCTCGCCCCACACATTCTTTTTGTGGTGTATTTTACAGCACACTTTTTTGAAAAATGTGGTAAAAATTGAAACTGTGCAATTGATTTTGTGGGGTAACTTATGAACAAAAAATCTGATAGATGCAAGTTACCAACTTGCACAGTAGCGTTTCTCCAACATATTTTCATGATGCTTTTGCCAACAATATGTGCAAGTATAAAAACATTTTCATGCTTCGCTGTGCCCATACATTTCCATACTGGCTGCACCAATATATGCCACTATTCCCATTTAAGAACATACTCATATTTGCTTTTTGCACATAATGCCAGTAACGATACTATAAGAAAATATGTCCACGCTGGTTCTGCCTATATATACACCAGTACCCACACAGCAAACTCCTTTTGACTTTACCAAAATGCATGCCACAGTGTGAAAATATATCCAAACTTGCTACATAACACTTAGCATGCTAGCTTTATCAAAGATGCCCAATATAAAATTTCATACTCCAATATGAAATGGTTAGAGTCGCTAAATTAAAAAGCCAGTCTAGCTACATAGCATGCTTGCTTTATTGAAGATGCCAATACAAATTGTCATGCCACAGTAAGAAAGGGCTAGACTTGCTGCACCGAAATGCCAGTCCAGCCACCTAATAACACTTATCATGTTTGGTTTATTAAATATGCCCAATACAAAAGGTCATGTCTTTTTGAAGTTATAGGGCTCTCCCTCTTTCCCCATCCCGTGGAGGCCTCATGGAGGACTAAGCCTCAACACCCAAAATAACTCCTGCCAGATGATTCATGGAACATTTAGCGCAGTGCAAAGGGACTTTGCACTGGTGCAAAGTGGCTTGACTCTGCAAAATGACACTTTGCACCTCTCTGTGAATCAGGGTGTTTTTTGCTAAAAGTTTCATGAATCGCGCCCTAAATTGGACAGCCAGAAAAGACTGAGCAGTAACGACGCTATTAATCAGAAGCGAGAAAACTGATGCAAAGAAAACCAGCATCAAGGAAGACCATGCACAGGCTCGGACTGGCCTTTAAGGCAATGCCCAAGCTTCACTATGCAGCTAGTAGTTTTGACCATTGTTGCTGAATAAATATTCTTTAAATTGCACAATTTTCCTCATATTTGATTTTTTTTAAAAAAACTCCCCCTTGGATACTAGTCAAACAGTGTGTCTCTTAAGGAATGAATTGTCGTTTGCAGCTGTGGCCACTTTTCCGTTGGTGCTGGAGACAATGTTATGCCCCTGTCCGACCGTGACCATGGCAGAAATCTACGATTAAAATGCCGACCCTGGTGGAAAGGAGCCACGGTGTAGTTAGGGAAGTGTGATTAGTGATGCACAGCATTCTTCACGCCTGACAGAATGGAAGTGTACAGAAACGCCCTTCACGTACAAGCTTAGCCTTTTGTTTTGGGTAAGTTATTGAAAGTTCGCTGGTTTATGTGCTCAATACAATGCTCACTTAGGCAGCTTTTGGTCTGCTCCTGTTACAGAGGCACTGGACGGCGTGGGCAGGAGTGGTTCCCCTCTTGGCATACCTCTGTGAAGTGCACTGTCCGAGGGAGGGACTGTGCGAGAACAATGGGCCATGCACCGAGGGTAGCAGAAGACTGAAGGACCCCCATCCCTGAAAGATGTTTGGTGTTATATTTTCTGCATTATTCAGTGCGACCGTTCACATGTGCAGTGCAATTCTCTGCCCTGCCCTTGTGTAAAGCTTCAAGGCACCATTAAAATGCCCTGTTCAGGTCTACCCCCCAGCACAGCTTTCACACACGCGGAAGCAGCCCCAGCTGTTTGTTGCACTGCCATCAGCACCCTGCATGCCTAGACAATAGTTTTACCTGCCTTCGGTTCTGCAGAAGGCCAAGTGGGGAGTTTAGCGATGAGCCATGAGCGGATTAGCAGCTCGTGACTAACCGTATAGCAGGAGGCCTCCATGTCATGGGGTGAGGGCACCTATGAAAGAAAGTTTACTTTTGAAATCACTCTACCTTCATAAAGCAATTATATCTGTTATGGTCTCATAACAGAAATAATTTCTTTAGGAAGTCTGAGGAATTCAAAATATATATATTTATTTTAGAAGTTCGAGGGCCTCCCCCCAACTCCAGGACATGTGGCGGTGCCCCGCCCTGCCACTGGTTTTGAATGTAAAGGTGAAAAACATGAATTCATTAAAGTTGCAAACACTGCAAAAGAAGAAACTTTAATACATTCAAAGTAAAACAGCAAAACAATGGACTGTACACAAACCTGTACAATACGTAAGCTACCGTTTTATTTGTTAACAACATTTTTGAACGAATACTGCAAGTGTAAAAACAAAGGTGAAAACAAAAATGGCTACAACTTGATCAATGTTGTATGCAACAGTACCCAGGCTTACGAGGCCAGCATATTTCCTGTTCTTTTGGAAATCACTGTAATACATTTCATCACATTTGGATGCTAGATGCACACAATACGGCTATGGGACATTTAGTTCAGAACATCTATGCAGCTGACAAAACCTGCAGAATGGCTTTTACAATTAAAATTGCGTTCCGAGACTCCCAACCGGCCCATACAGTCGGGGTTTACTCAGAAACACTTGAAGACAAGATAGCAGCCGCTGTGAGATGTTTATCAAGCTACTACTGGACTAAGTTCTCTAGTTTCCTTCCCAAGGAATGCATAGAGGACGTAGAAGCTATAGAATTGTGTTTCACAAATATTCAACATTTGTTCTTTATAATCTTGGTAGTATATCACGAAAATTCATAGATGTTGAGGTATCTTATGTTGTAACAAACCAACTGTATCTAAAAACACTCACTGCAAACAAAATAAAAACCTAAACTGCAGTGTACAGAACTCTCCTGTCAGAATTTGGCAGGAACCAATGTGTATGATACTGGGTCCACCACATCATGGTGAGACTAATTCAGGAATCTGTCCGTTCTCTATTCAGCAGTGAGTTTCACATGACCTTGCTAACTCTTGTTCTATATATAATGCTACCCACCTGGGTAGAGTAAGGCATCAACCAGGTGCCCTTTGACTATTGAAATAGTTGACATTGTCCAAACTTTGTCAAAGGGACGTTATGGTTAAGTTGCGCTACTAAAAACCTATGAAATTCAGTGAAAAAAATGTGTTAAAGGGACGTTATGGTAAAGTTGCGCTACTAAAAACCTATGAAATTCAGTGAAAAAACTTTGTCAAAGGAACGTTATGGTTCCAAGTAAAACCGAAAAACCCTTGAAATTCACCAGTTATGGTAAGCTAAGCAACCATAACTCGCGCCACCACCGTGCACTGCTAAGACTAACACCCAGGACATCAAAGATGACATCACAAATGTCATTGATTACATCACTGATGACATCAAATGTCTGGCTCACTCTTTTTTCTTTTGCTGACATATCTAGGCCACATGGTTTTCTTCAGTAACAGTCAGAAACTAAACATTTTATTTTATTTGTAGACGTATCCTTCAAGTAGGTTCTTACAGTAATTCTGTTAGAGTCCAGTCACATCATATGAAACATACATACGGGAAGACACAAGCTTGAAAGCAGCAATCCTTTTTGTGCATAAAGATAATTAATAGACTTATGAGCACTTTCTGATAGTTCTGTTGTTTTTTTTTATGGCTGTACTTTCCCTGTGGGTCCAATCACATCAAGTGATACATATACATAGGGTGAATAGCAGCTTTGAAACAGAGCAATCATTTATTTGCATGAAAATAATCAGTTAAGTTATGAATTGTTTCTGCTACTACTTGTGCTTTTTTGCTAACTTCACTTTCCCTGTATATACCCATATTGGTATGTGTTCTTGTGTCTTTGTGTTTTGTCTATAGTAATGTTTTATTAGCTACGTATTACATATTTCACAGTACACAAAAATCTATTAAGAAAACAATTATCATTTCATTATTCAACATATTAACATTACGAATATTATAACTTTTGTTTATTCATTCAGCTTGGCAACACAGAAACAGGTGAATTACAATAGAGCCTTGGAAGCAAAACAGGGTAATCGGCATATTACATGCAATACATATCAATGGGATACATAAATGAAAAGGTAACGACATAAGCACCTGGGGGTCCATAGAGGAACGAAATAACAGGTAAATGAAATACAGCTCAGGGGCCCCCTGAGGTTGAGTTAGGAGAGGGAGCTGGAGATACAGAATCTGAGTCGGTGTCGGTGGAGGACATGAATGAGCGAAACTTCTGCCAAATGTCTCTAGGCCTGGAGCAGGCGGGTTGTTGGGCCGCCCAGGATTCTTCAGTGTCGGAGGCCCATGTAACTGCTTTGAGCCACTGCGCGTGGGTGGGGGGGGTAGGCCGTAACCAGCAGAGTAGGATTGTGCGCACCGCTATTAGCATGCAAAGGCCGGCCAGTTTCCTGGAGTCGCGGTGGAGTTCAGGGAAATCATGAAATAGGCATTTCATTGGAGATGGAAGGAAGGGAAATTCGAGGATGGTCGATGTAGTGGAGCACACTGAGGACCAGAATTGGGCGAGACGAGGACATGCCCAGATCATGTGGATGTAATCGGCCTCCTCGTAGCCGCATCTAGGGCACCTGGGGGAGGAGTCGCTAGAGATGTGGTGTAGCCTGGTCGGGGTGTAGTGGTACCTGTGGGTCACCTTAAATTGGATCAGTTTGAACCGGGAGTTGAAGGACACCGCGTGGATCCGTGCACACATGTGGGACCAGCGTTCATCGGTTATCTCGAGGCCGAGATCTGTCTCCCAGGAGCGCCGTAGTTTGGGGAATGTGGGGGATGATCTGGTTTGGAGTAAGGTGTACAATCTGGAGATTTTGCCCCTCATTGGGTCAGGTGAGGAAAGCTCGGTGATTGCAGGTTCGTCTGGTGGCAATGTTGGGAAGCCTGTGTACTTGTGCTTGAGGGCTCTACGTAGGGATGAGTACTGAAGCCAGACGGAGGGTTTCTGTCTAAGGGGGGCCGGGAGGTCGGGCCATTCTATAAAATTACCTTGTTCGAATATATCGCGTAGCAGCTCATAACCCGCCTCGGCCCATGTGCGGACCACGGAGGGAGGAACTCGTGGGACCCCGGGGAGGAAATTCCAAATTGGGAAGTTACCGTGAAAGGGATGGGTGATGCCCAACATTTGCCAGGCTTTGGACAAGGCCAAGGATGTGCATGTCGCTGGGTCCAGTGAGTCTGGCATCGCAGGGGTTGGTATGAACACCAGAGATCGGATGTCACGATCGCTGACTGACAGCCTTTCCAGTCTAACATGGGGTGGGGGGTCTGATATGTTGAACCAGTGTGCAGTATGCTGGAGTTGAGCCGCCAGCCAGTACTTGAGGAAGTCTGGTGCCCCAAAGCCACCCGCCTCCATTGGGGTAGAGAGGGTCTTAAGCTTAAGGCGGACCGCACCGGAATGCCAGAGGAAGGAGTTAAGAGAGCGTGTCAATGTCCGGAAGAATTCAGCTCCTGGCCACAGCGGAATATTAGTAAACCTGTACAGGAGTTGGGGGAGTACCACCATCTTCAGTACCCCTATCCTGCCTGCCAGTGAGATCGGGAGTTTGTTCCAGGTCTGTATTTTAATCATAAGGTTCGTGAGGTATGACTGAAAATTATCTTCCAAGACTCGTTCAGTATGCCGTGACACCACTACGCCCAGGTAAGTGAATCTAGATTGGGCCCATGCGAATCCAAAGGTATCGGGAGGGGGGAGCGTGCTGGGTGTGAGAGGAAAAAGGGTTGATTTAGAGCAGTTCACTGTGAGACCGGAGATCCGCCCGAAGAGAGCAATGTCTGCAAGTATTGGGGTGAGGTTAGTTTCGGGGGAGCGGATATAGAGAAGAGCATCGTCGGCATATAGAGAGACTATATCTGAGGAGCCGGCCGTACGTAGACCTCTATGTGCATGGTTCTGGCGAAGCATGTCCGCAAACGGCTCCATTGCCACAGCGAAGATTAAGGGCGAGAAGGGGCATCCTTGTCTGGTGCCCCTAGCTATTTGGAATAGGGGGGAGCAGCGATCCTCAGTGCGAACTCTGGCGACAGGGTTGGAGTAAAGTAGCTTGACCCAGGATACAAAGGTGGGACCAAATTTGCATTTATCGAGCACCCGCCAAAGGTAGCTCCACGAGACAGAATCAAAAGCTTTTTGCATGTCTAGGGTCGCGGCCACCGCGTGTACGCCAGGGTTCACTCTGCTCATAATATTGAAAAGACGTCTCAGATTTAAGGAAGTGGAGCGGCCCGGGATGAACCCCGCTTGGTCAGGGTGGATGATGTGTGGCATGTAGGGGACCAGTCGTAGGGCGAGTAATTTTGCGAAAATTTTAACATCACAATTGATCAGTGAGAGCGGGCGGTAAGAGCCGCATTGAGTCGGGGGTTTGTTAGGTTTTAGTAGGACTGTTATGGTGGCTTCGCGAAGTGAAGGGGGAAACTGGCCTGCCTCAAGCGATTCCTCCCATAGAGCCACCAGGTGGGGGAGCAGGATGGATTTGAACTGTTTATAAAACTCGACGGGGATACCGTCCGAGCCTGGGGCCTTACCCGAGGATAGAGAGTCAATAGCGTCTGAGAACTCCTCAGGGGTGAATGGGCTCTCGAGGGATCCGATGGTGTCGGGGGAGAGAACCGAGAGCGGGAGACCATTAAGATAAGCATCAATCTCTGCATCAGTGGCACTGTCAGAGTGTGCATATAGAGATTGGTAGAAGGAAAGGAATTCCGCATTGATATCTCCGGGGGAGGTGGCCATGGAACCATCGGGTCTCTGAATTCCGGGGATGGGCGGGGAGCCGAACTCATGGCGGAGGAGTCTGGCTAGGAGACGGCCAGGGCGTTCGCCCTCACCGTACTTCCTCGCCCGCCCGGGATTATCTAGAAACTTAAGCTCGCGGTCCGCGAGAGCGCGGAAGGTGTCCAATTCAGTCCCGATTAAGGCGAGGGTTACAGGGGTTGGATCTAGGGAATACCGCGTTTCAAGCGAGGATAGCGTGGCCTCGCTCTCGGCGATCTCCCTGCGAATAGTTTTGAGGATGCCATTTTCCTTGGAGAGGGCTATGCCTCTGATGTAGACCTTAAAGGATTCCCAGAGGGTAGCCTGCGAGGACACGGAGTCGGTATTGATCTCGAAAAACTCCTCGATCGCCGATTCCATCTCAGAGCTAAACATCGAATCGAGTAAGGAATGCGGCTTCATTCTCCAGTGTCTGGATCGATCCCGGTCTGGGCCCCAGCATAGTGTAACGGTTACAGGGGAGTGATCGGATAGGGTCCTGGGGAGGATTGTCATGCCCGATACACTCCTTATCAGCCCATCAGACAACAGCCATCTGTCGATCCGAGAGAAGGAATCGTGGACCGTAGAGTAGAAGGAATAAGAGCGGGAATCAGGGTAGAGAAGCCTCCATGCGTCAAATAAGGATAAACGGGGAAGAGAGGAGAGTGTAGTGTAGGCCGCTCTGGAGAGTTGACGGGGTCTGGAGCCAGATCTGTCCAAGTCCACGTCAAATATTGTGTTGAAATCGCCTCCCCAGAGAATCGGTACCAGAGGGAAGCCATCTAAGAGAGTTATGAGATCAGAGTAAAATCCGGGATCATCAATGTTGGGACCGTATATATTCAACAGAACTACTTCCCTATTCTGTAGGATACCGTGGAGTAAAACGTACCTGCCCAGGGGGTCGATGATCGTGGCTATGGGGTTGTACCTGAGGCTTCTGTGAATAAGGGTCATAACCCCGCGGCTCTGAGTGGAATAGGTGGTGAAGTATCTTTGTGGGCCCCATGTTTTAGCAAATTTTTCGCAGTATTCTTTGCAGGCATGTGTCTCCTGAAGAAAGAGGATTTTAGTCCCATGTCTCTCGGCTTGAAGTTGTAGTAATCTCATTTTCTTATGATTACCCAATCCCCGCACGTTCCAACTCATGAATGTCAGGGTTTCCCCACTCGACCCATTAGGGACAGCCATAGAGAAATACGGGCGGGTGGAAATGTGCTCCCCATGGGCGATGCTTACTGTGGATCAATCGAAAACGCTGATGAGGCCATGATGCTTCGGGCTCTGCCCTTTCTGAGAATACCAAGCTGCTTTTAACATTTAACCCCGATCCCCCCTCCCCCACCCACATCCCCCCCCCAAACGAAGGGATGAACAACCCACACCCAAGCAACCAAAACAAACACGATGGCATCAACGCCTGGGGGGCCTGTGTACCGGCCTGGCGGCGATGCTCCGAACCTTAAGGCAATTTAAGGATAAACATAGTGCCCAATAGTATTACCCGTACCCACCCAGGGGGGTCCCATGGGTGACGGTAGGAGAAATGGGCAGCAGGTGGTGGAACAAGAGAACTGGATTGAGAAAAAAAAGTGTATAACCGATCCACTGGACCAAGGAGCGTATTAGCTTAACAGCGAGAGAGAATCCTAAGGAGAGATGAACCAGGGGGAGAAAAGAATTTAGCGGGCCACCAAGGCCCATCAGGGAAGGGGGTGGACCGAGTAGGAGACTGCCCGGCGACCCGGACATGTAGTGAAGGGCCAGTGAATCTGGGGGTAACAATCACAGTGAGAGACCACAACAGTGAAGCCAACATTTTGTCAAAAGTGTGAATGAGGCGCTATTCAATAGACTGATCAGGTAATAGCGGGGTTACAGAAATTTAGACAAGCAGGATTAGACGGTGACAGTTCAACAGTTGGGGCGATCTGTTGCGAGCAAGTGTCAGTGGCCGCTGAGGGGACATTTCAACCAGGAAAGTGTTCATCAATGAACCTGGATACCTCCTCGGGGAGCGTGAAAAAGTATACCCGGTTTGCGTGTTCGATACGCAGTTTGGCGGGGTATAACATTGCATATTTAACATGGAGGTCACGCAGCCTCTTCTTCACTGCCAGGAAGGTTTGTCGCTCACGTTGAACTGCCACAGAAAAGTCTGGATATAGATGGATCCTGGCTGCACCCAGGAGAAGGTCCCCCTTGGCCCTCGCCGCCCTGAGGAGTGCATCGCGGTCGCGAAAGTTCAGGACCCTGGCTATGATCGGGCGCGGGGGTGCTCCAGGTTTGGGTTTTGCCATAAGTGAGCGGTGGGCCCTCTCGATCGCAAACTGCGGGGAGAGTTTAGGGGAGTCGAGTAGTTGGAGTAGCATGCCCTCCACATAGTCTTCCATGGGCTCGTGTATATTATCCTCTGGCACCCCGATTATGCGGAGGTTGTTGCGCCTCGAACGGGATTCGAGGTCTTCGTTCTTCTTCTCAACCTCCGTAACGCGGGCCGATAACGTGGAGACCTCCGCACGAAGGGAACCCAGACCGTCCTCGGCGGCGCTCACACGTGTCTCGACCTCCGTAACTCGACCATCAGTCCTCTCCATGTGTGCCTTGATGGATGAGATCGTGCCGTTCATGTCATCGAGTTTACTATGAAGTGTGGTGAACCCCTCTCGGATAAACTCCATCATTTTCTGGGAGTCGGAAGGTTCCAGTGACAGTGAGGGGGAAGGTTCCAGTGATGACGCCTCAGCTCCAGAGGTCCCCGAGGGTTTCGTGAAGATATTGATGGAGGATTGTTTCTTGCCGGTTCGTGTTGACATGTTGCCGAAGAAAGGGGGGAACCCTGAATGCAAAAGAGATGGGGTATAGCCACCAGGGGAGACACCAGGATCGTTAGGGAGACGTGTGGGCGGGATGTCCAGGCAGAGCACCAGGAGGGAGAGGACGTGGTGTCTCCGATGGGGGGTCTCGTCGGAGCACGAGGGGGTCGATGAACTTCAGGCGGACCCGAGCACCTCGCCGGAGAGTCTGTAGGGTTGGTCAGGGGCCGAGTGGCGATGACCCGTAGTAGAGGCAGCCGTAGCCGGAGTCGCAGATGCTGATGTGGTGTTGAAGACCCCGACCGTACAGTGCAGCGAGGTGAGTGGTATACAGTGCTGGTCACTGAGGGCGAGTGGATGGGCCCCGGAGCATCCCCGGAGGTTAGGTCCCCCAGACGGGGGTCTCGGTGAGAACCGTTGATGATATCACTGTGCGGGTTATCACCTCCTAAGGGCCCGAGGAGGGGGCCGCTGGTCGGGGGGGAGACCACTGGAGAGGAGCGCCCCCGAAAGAATCCATAAAGCGGGTAGTGAAAGGAGGTCCAGAAGCAGTGACACCTGGGATGTTGGTGGTCTCAGCGCACTCCGGCGCGGGAAGGAGAGCAGCCGAAGGGGCAGGCTCCCCAGAGTGCCTCAGAGCCGAATGGCCATGTCGACAGGGGCTGCCGCCGCAGGCCACATGTTCGGAAAGGTTGGAATGAGGTAGAACCGGGGTGCGTACGCCTCGCCTCACCCCGCGCCCGGAGATACCCGCGGTCCCCGGGATATAAGAGTCGTGGGGCCGGGGATCGGGGGTCCGGAGGGAGGGGGGACTCACCGTCTGAAGCCGGGATCCCAGAGACCAGCGGTGTGTAGCCCGCCGCCCAGGATAGGGAAGCGGACCGGAGCGCTCCGATGTCCGTAGTGGGGGAGCTCTGGTGAAGGGTCCGCCCGATGTGCAGTCTGAGCGAAAGGTATGGTTCTGGTGCTAGAAGTGGTCCGCAGGGCCCCCGGGTCCACCCCTGATGTATAGAAGTTGGGAGGTGGCCAACCCGGTCCCACAGGGAGGCCACCACCACCAGGCACCCCAGGGAGGCCAAGGAGTTCCCGGCCAAGTAGAGTCCTCCACCAAACAGTTCGAGGGCGGGCTTGGTGTGTTGCCGCCGAATGGGGGTGCAGGGTACACTGAATGTTGTTCAACACAGACCTCTTAAAGAATAGTACAAGAGGGCATGGGCCCCGGTGGCAGTCTCAAGCAGAGGAGGGTGAGTGATGCCTGGGCACTGGCAGTGATGGTATAGGGGGCTCCGGGACTCACCGCAATCGTCCAGGATAAGGCAGCCGCTCATGCAACACCCCCGGAAGAGGGGCACCCACGGCAGAGCTCCGCGGGTCTCGGGAGTCAGCAGGATGGGCGGCAAAGCAGGGCGCTCCGCAGCGTACAGGAACTCCGTGTCCAGGGAGGTCCACGACCGACGCAGGCACCGGGCGTCAGTGCGTTACCCTCAAGGTGCAGTGTGAGGCGGACGATCAGGTCAGGGAGGACCCCGGGTCCGGGCAGGCACTCGGGCTCTGCGGGTCGCGACCCCAGTTCAGTGGAGGTGGCAGGATCGGGGCGTCCAGCTATGGCGAGGCCCCCGTGGGGTCAAGGCGTCCAGGAAGCACCTCGAGGGCCCACCGCAAGATGTCTCCCCAGCGAGGGTGGAGGAGCAGGGCGCGGAGCCGCGTCAAAGACCTCCAGGTCCGCACAGGCGGCAGGCCACCCCGTACGGCCTCCGCAGGCCGCCGGTGGATGAAGTAGGAGGGCTGCAGCGCGCGACTCCTGCGCCCCTCCCCCACTGCAGGCCCCCGATCCCCGGCCTCGGAGCAGGAGCGCACTGGAGCCAAAGGCGGACCGAGCAGCGTCGGCTCCCGGGCTGGAATCAGTGCCGCGTATCTTCGTGAAGGCGTGGACCCGGGACACGGGGCTCAGGCTGCGTGCACACGGGACCAGCAGTAATACGTTGAGGTCGCTGATAGAAGGAGAAACAGTGCACCAGAGGAGAATCTTAGTCAGAATATCGCCTCTTAGGACGGAGCTCCGCGTCAGGCGGCCATTTGTAAAGAGCGCAACAGCGCCCCCCTTAACATTACGAATATTATACCTTCATCTTGTACACTGCACACCATGTTATGTTTCTGTATCAGTAGCTTAGTATACTAGATAAAACCCCATAATAGAATGCTATTTATATCAATGCATCGTTCAATGCACTAATTAGGGTATGATATTTATTGCAATGATCCTTGACACTTGTTTCGCAACATTACAATAAGAATCCCTTGTACACATATTTCATGAAAAGTACATACACATGTGATGTCATCAGTGATGTCATCAATGACATTTGTGATGTCATCTTTGATGTCCTGGGTGTTAGTCTTAGCAGTGCACGGTGGTGGCGCGAGTTATGGTTGCTTAGCTTACCATAACTGGCGAATTTCAAGGGTTTTTCAGTTTTACTTGGAACCATAAAGTTCCTTTGACAACGTTTTTTCACTGAATTTCATAGGTTTTTAGTAGCGCAACTTTACCATAACGTCCCTTTAACAAAGTTTTTTCACTGAATTTCATAGGTTTTCAGTAGCGCAACTTAACCATAACGTCCCTTTAACAAAGTTTTTTCATTGATATATATATATATAAATATTACATGGACGCGGTAGCGTCCATGTAGTTATGGTTAAGTTGGTGTTTCCATAGGAAGAGCATTTTTTGGGTGGCTTATAACTTCGCTCCCTCTGGACGAATCCTCACCAAACTTTGGAAAAATAGTATATGGCCCACTCTGAATTATTTTGCAAAGTTTGGAGAGGTTTGGTCGTCCAGGGGGGGGTCCCAAAACTTTTGTTTTTTCCCATAGACATAATGGAAAAAAACTTTGCGCACGCCTAGAGCCCAAACCGCTAGACGGATTTACACCAAATTTGCGGCAGGAGCGGGGGATTGGTCCCGAAAGCATGCTTTTGCAGATTTGGTGTAAATCCGTCCAGTAGTTTATTAAAAAATGTAAGGCAAAAAAATTAGTGATATCTCCGTTCGCTTCGCGGACGGACTTCACGGTTCGCTCTGTGGACAGTGCCCTGATTGGCCGAGCGGCTTGCGCGATGTCCGCGGACATCCGACGTGTTCGCTGATTGGACGGCGTGGGGCATGGAGCGCGTCAGATTTTTGGTGGCGCCCGACACCTTGCATTCGCGAACGACCGCGGACAGCGAGGTGAAACTTGGTTTAAAAATTTTATTTTGTGGAGTGTGTTGGTGTGTAAGAGTGTTTGGGGAGGGTGGGGGAGTATGAGATAGGTGCAATGTTGTATTTCTTTTATGTGCTAGACGCTTTTGTTGTGTTCGATTTGTCTGCGGACAACACGGCTGTTCTGAAATGTTCGTAAATAAACAGAATGGATTCGGTGTCAAGTTGAAAGTGTTCCAAGAAGACTCGTGGGGTCCCGGAATGTTCGCAGGGGCTGTCCTGAAGAAGACGTCTGTACTGTTCGTTGTCAAGCTGAAAGTGTTCTAAGAACACTCGCGGTGTCCTGAAATGTTCGTACATAAATTAAATGGGGGTGTCCTGAGGACGCTGTCCGTATCGTCCTCTGGCAAGTTGAATGTGTTCTAGGAACTTCCTTGTGTCCGCAGACATTAAATTGGTTGCAATGCTTGAATCTATGGGTGTGATATGCTGCGGTGGTTGTGGCCAGGGTATAGAATGTTGGGTGCATGGCCATCTGGCCATGCACCCAAGACTCTATGCCCTGGCCACAACCACCGCAGCATATCAGACTCATATGCCATGCACCCAAGAGTCTATGCACTGGCCACAAGCACCGCAGCATATCACACTCATAGTGGCTTATAACTTTGGGTCAAAAACAAATTTATAAGGAACATTGTTATAAGCCAGTATGAGTGTGATATGCTGCGATGGTTTTATTTATCATGTTATACTTACTATTTGGTTTAGTAACGGGAGTCCATGTTTTTCTTGTTCATTTCTGTGATAAAAGAAAATAGTATGTTAGTATTAGTATTTTATAACGACTTATTACATTGTACAATCAACATTTTCTTCTTTTTTTTGACCCTCATATTTAGTAGATGACAAATCAGAGTACTGTGCAATTTTCTCAGTTTCTGTGCTTGTTGCTAAAATCATTGGGTCTGTGGGAGAAAAAAAATCCATGTTGGATTAAAAAAAAAAAATTCTGTTATGCTACAGTTTATTTGTTTGTTTGTTTTCAGTGTTTACTTGCTGTTTCTGGCTAAAGCCTTATACATTGGATTGTTCCAGTTTTTGGGAGCAGTAAGATATTAGGTATTTGTTTGGATATTGTAAAATTTTGGAACAGTTAGATACCAGTAGGCGTATTCTAACTGTTTATTTTTTTATATAATTTAGTGGTATTGATTTATCTGTTTGGATATTTCAAAATGTTGGGACAGTTAGATACCAATTGGATTATTCTAACTGTCTGTTTTTTTCTCTATTTGAGTGGTATTAATTTATCTGATTAGTTGTTGTGGCATCTTTGGGCAGTTAGATAGCTTTTGGAATATTGTGACAGTTTATATTTTTTTTACTACAAATGTACTTAAGGTTTAAGTACAATTTAGTTATCAAATTTTGGTTTTAAGAACATTAAATAAGCGTTTGTAAGATTTGCTGGTAATCTCTGCTTTAGAGTAATGGTACTATCATTACATTCAAACCATCCACATTTCTTTTTTATATATTTAGTGTAGTGCCCTAAATTGGTTGTGGCTCCTGCGTGGTAGATTATACCTATTGTTGTGAAGGTTTTCCTACCAAGTGATATTTGACCATGTGTGAATCCAGTCAGCTTGCAGTTGTTTTTGGTACCATCTGTATTGTAACGTAGAAGCATTAGTATTACGTATTTACTATGTGTTTGTATTACTAACGTGGAGCGATTATCTGAATTGCAGGTCGAACATAATCTACCACGGTTTGCATTTTGTACAAGTTGCTGAAATTGAACGGATTCACAATTAGGTATTGATATATACACAAAGCGTTCTTTGGGGATTTGTTCTTGTGTCACATTGTTGCAGAGAGTGCATGTATGTTTCCACATGTATGAAATCTGGAAGATTTCATTTATAGGTATGTTTTTGTTTTCCAGTACTAATAGTAAGTACATTAGAAATTCTTGTGGATCTTCCTGTGAGTTTATAGTGAATTTCACCATTCAAGCACAGTAGTCCAATTGTTGTCTTATTCCATGAACACTAAACGGGTTGTCAGGATTGTTTGTTGCGTTTCTGTGAAGTACTAACATTTGCAAACACAATTGGTCTGTACTGTGTAAGTAAATGTTGTCAACAATTGGTGGTAATTGAAATAGAATATTAATTGCTACATTTGCGTAGCAACTTACACCAACTATATTTGAGAGTTTAAATGGACCTGGTAGTTCTGTATCTGACTGCTTTTTTTGGAGTTTGTCTTCCTTCTTTGAAGAAGTACCTGGTTTACTTTCCCTAATTGATTCTAATTGAACAGCTTGCAAGAGTTGGCATTAAGGCCATACAATTGACATTTTTGTGGGCTAATTGTTCCATAACATCTGTAGCACATGCATTATCACCATAAAGTGCATGAATGTGCCGGGTTTTCCATATTGCTTCTGCTTCTTTAGAAAGTATACCAACTCTGATACTTTTTAAGATGTTGGCACAAGTGAGATCTGTAATTATCTACTTATCACATGTTCACAGTATGCAAAAGTCTAATAAGAAAACAGTTATCATTTCACTATTCAACATAGCAAGCTTATGAATATTGAACCTCCATCATGTATGCTGCACACAATGCCTATGTTTCTACATGAGCACCTTAGTATACTGGATGGACTAATTAGCCCTTGATATTTATTCCAATGATCCTTGACACTTTTTTTATTAACATTACAATAAGAAACCCTCGTACAAACTTTTCATGAAAGGTAAATGCACATGTGATGTCATCAGTGATGTCATCAATGACATTTGTGATGTCATCTTTGATGTCCTGGGTGTTAGTCTTAGCAGTGCACAGTGGTGGCGTGAGTTATGGTTGCTTAGCTTACCATAACTGGCAAATTTCAGGGGGTTTTCGGTTTTACTTGGAACCATAACGTTCCTGTGACAGAGTTTTTTCACTGAATTTCATAGGTTTTTAGTAGCGCAACTTTACCATAACGTCCCTTTAACAAAGTTTGTTCACTGAATTTCATAGGTTTTTAGTAGCGCAACTTAACCATAACGTCCGTTTAACTAAGTTTTTTTACTGAATTTCAGAGGTTTTTAGTAGCGCAACTTAACCATAACGTCCCTTTAATAAAGTTATTTTACTGAATTTCATAGGTTTTTCGTAGCGCAACTGAACCATAACGTCCCTTTAAGAAAGTTTTTTTACTGAATTTCATAGTTTTTTAGTAGCACAACTTAACAATAATAACTTTGACTTTATGTACATGTAATATGGAACATAGTGAACCCTTTCTACTGAATTTGACTGTACGCGGACATGTTCGGACAACAGTACCACCACCTAAAAACTCTGGGGGGGGTATGTCCAATTGTTATATCATAGGAACATTTAACAAATTCACAAAGCAGCACACATACAAAGTATATGTAGTAATACTTAAGAAATGTAACCCATATATTTAACACACTAACCATTCATTTAAATACAGTATGTTCTAAAATGGAATATACCAAAAGAAGATAAAGTGGCTTCCAACATAATTACCTCACAGACACTTCACAACTAAGAGCAAGACCAGACGTACAGACTACTCATCACATACTTTCCTGAAATAGTAAGTGCACTTCATTTTACTCATATATTTATAAACTTTCTGTATTAGATAAAAAAAATATATTACTTTTTTGTTTTCTCACAGAAATGTGTAGTACTCTGGAGTGGCTAGAGGAGCATTTCCCACAAGACGAAATGTCAGAAGATAGTGCACCTAATAGTACACACTTTACTATATAAACCAATTAATAAATATTATTTTGTATACATTTAACATATACATTTGTTTTTTTTTTACAGACCATACAAAAATTGCCACTACCACAGAAAAAGAAGCGGTGGATAACACTCTGGAACACAGTAACCAAAAAATGGACCAACTTATGGCAAGTTTTAACGATTTAAAGAACTTTGTGGAAGATCACCTAAAACTACCAACAACATACCATTGTCCCACCTGTACTTGTCCCCCCTCACCATATCCCACTCATTTAACCCCCTACCCTCTCCATGGACCAAAACGTTTTGATGACATTTCCATCCCTTCTTCACCGGATCCCAATTATGTTGAAATCCCTAATTCTCCTGTTTTTGTTTCCGTTTCTGCCACACCTAAAGTCATAAATTGTTTATATATGTCAAATAAAGTTACTTTTTTATATTGTGTTGTAATTACTTTCAGTTATTTGTGTTAAAACCATTTAGGTGTCCACGGACAGCGCGGTTGTTCGGAAATGTTTGTAAATAAACGAAAATGGAGGTGTCCTTAAGAACACTATGCCTGTTCGTAGTGTTCGCTAGCACGTTGAAACGGTTCTAAGAACACTCGTGGTGTCCTGAATTGTTCGTAAATAAATGAAAATGGAGGTGTGCTGGGGACACTATGTCTGTCCGTATTGTTCGCAAGTAAGTTAAACTGTGCTAAGAACAAACGGCTGTCCGTAACTGTTTCGTTTGACGCACTTTTAATTAGTTCAGGACCCGAACACTGTCCGTAGAACATCAACACGCATGCGCAAAACAATGTCCATACATTGGGTGTCCTGCAGACGGCCACTTCCTTAGCGAACATGCTCACGAAGCAATCATGTGACCGCACCCACGCTGATCGCGAGTTCTGAATGCGAACACTGTTTGTGTCCCCAAACAGTTTAAAAGTACATTTCCAAGTAATCCACAATACTTCTCATTAAAAACTCACCATACCACAAATCCCACATACTAATCCTAAGTTTCCACATAGTTTTTGTGACTTTTGGAACCTTTTTTGGTGTTCGATCTGTCTTGCGGACGGTGTGCATGTCCGCGAACCGCGTACAAGCACCCCTATAAAAGACCACGCCCTAGAGCTCATTCTCATTGTGTTTCTGGCTATTCCACAGAGCACACTGCATTTTGCTGCATACTTTGCAGATTTTGTGATTTCCTTCTCCAAGCCGATGACATCCATGGCTCCACTATTGCCACGTGGTGCTACATCTGCCTCAGCACCACCCTCACCCCCTCCACCACCACCATCTCCCCAAGGGCCTGAAGAGAAGAACAGGAGTGAGGATACAGAGGAGGAAGAAGAGGATGACGAGAATGAGGTAGAGGAAATCCCTACTACCCGCCCTCACCGTGATTCTTGGGTGTGGCGGTTGTTTACCGTTCATGGGAATGTTCCTAAGGCTCGTGCGAACCGTGTCACCTGCAATGAGTGCAAAATGGTACTCAGTCGTGGGAGGCATGGTGCGTATAGCTTTGGGACCACGACCATGAAGCAACACCTGAACTCATTCCACAAGTGTGTCTAGGTGTGCTGGGCTGTTTGGCTGTACCCGCTGCTCTCCGACGGGTAGTCGGCGGGGAGAGGATCGCATTTCGTCGCACCACGCTCGAGGAGTTGGTTTCGCTGGTGAGCCGGACTTGACTTCGGCCTCTGTCTGATCCCGCCGAGGGCCCCGCCCACGCCCCGTGCGATTGGAGCACACCCGCTTCGGGGCACACTGGTGCGCGCGCCGCGCGCGCACCGAGGTGTGTCTGGGTGTGCTGGGCTGTTTGGCTGTGCCCGCTGCTCTCTGACAAGTAGTCGGCAAGGAGAAGATCGCATTTCGTCGCACCACGCTCGAGGAGTTGGTTTCACTGGTGAACCGGACTTGACTTCAGGTGCTCGTTGTCAGCGGCGAACTTGCGGCTGAGAGAGGATGCTGTGGTGTGCACTCTGTGCACAACAGTGACTGTCTCCGCATTGACTTTCTGCTTTTGACTTCCCCTTCTTTTTGTTACAGCCTCTGTCTGATCCCGCCGAAGGCCCCGCCCACGCCCCGTACGATTGGAGCACACCCGCTTCAAAACACACTGGTACGCGCACCGCGCGCGCACCGAAGTGTGTCTAAGTGTGCTGGGCTGTTTGGCTGTTCGGCGGGTCGGCAGGGTGACAGGAAAAAGCCTGGAAGATAATAAATTCTTGAAGGAAATACCTTTGAACTGGATTTGAGGTTATCTTGAGTACCAAACTCAGTGAACCTTTTATTACAGATTGTACCTTCTGCTCTCGTTTGAATCCACGGTACGTTCTGCTATAAAACTAACTTTGTGCTTGCATTTCAACCTGATACTATTACATTTATATTATCATATTATCTTTTCAAGTCTACTACTCATAAGCACATAGTAGCTAACTAGAGGTGGTTAATTCAATAAATACCACCGCAGGCATCTGCCAGGCCTTAAATAGCAAAATGGTGGTCAGTCTACGTAGCAGCAAGAGCCTAGCGGAAGGGAATTCTCATATAGGGATGAATGCCACAAATCCGGTATTATTACATGACTCTGACCTAGAATCCAATATAATTGCTCCTCACTTACCGCCATCAGATGCTGGTTTAAATGACAATAACAACATTCCATATAGCTTGCAATCAATGGCAATAGAACCTAATGATGACACAAACAAACATCTTCTTCTTTGCACACCTAATATAATAACTGCCGATGAAGATTCTATTAAAACTTCCACAAAGGCAAAAGCTTTGGCTGTAGCAATTCAAAAAAACAAAGAAATAGAGTCACTTGGGAATGCGGCATTTGCAAAGCTAGATGATAAAACCTGTGTGGTACCGAAAATCATTTCTGATGTCTCCTTCCTGGCTCCTGCACTAATTGGTGAATGGGAGAAACGATGCAGAATTTCACTCACTCCGAATTCTCCGGTAGTATTCTTACCATCGGAAGTTGAACGGATTTGCTTGCATAATATTCAGGAGGGCCACTCTATGCACTCCTGCGTTAGTACTGAACCCTACCATCACGAACGAAAGCAGAGACCTTCTTGTAGTTCTCCTATACTCGGCAAAATATCTAATGGCCAAGGGTCTCTCCCAGCACCGACACAAATGATGAATGAAACATTCGATGAAGAAATGTGTTACAAGGTAGGGGCGTGTCCCACTCCAGACAAAAACATTCAATCCAAAGCTCAAGGCCCAAACAATGAAGATGATCTAAGCAATTTTCCAGTGATCTCTTCCCTTTTAAATTTATTAGATAAAGGCCATGATCTAACGCACATGCATATTAATTCACTAAAAGAAGTGGTGTTGGAATTAACCAACAAAGTATCCAAAATTGAGGGTATGTTGCTCTCCCAATCTGTTGCTCATTCAGAGAAACAAGTACTTGTTGACGCATGCCTATTGAAAGCTCTGTCAGCTAATGTTCAGACGTGTACAAATCAATCTACCCAAACTACTGCATCTACCCATATTGTGACATCAGAGCATCGTACCTACGCGAGAGCTGTTGCGGATGGCCCCAAGGAGGAAAACTCTCCTATGGAACGCCCTGTGTCATCTATTATACTAGACAAAGTTAAGCAAAACTCATGTAAATTGGAAGAGTTATCTCGTCTACTAACAAGACAGCACCTGGATTTAAAATTTGGGGGGGGGAGACCTGAGGAGTTCGTTGATGTAACTAGTTCAATGCCTCTGCCACAAGAGATTGCACCTAATAGCCCGTCACCTTTAGTGAATGTAATTAACGAAGCTGAAGCAGAACAAATTAGAAGCGACTTTATTATCGCTGTGAATCTGGACAAATTAAGAGAAGAAGGAGGTGCTGCAAGCAGTGATCGTGAAGACAACGAATCTGAGGGAAACCAGATCTTTATGTCACGTAAAATGAAGCGTGCTCACGTTAGGGCAATAAAAAGAGAAAATAAACAGAAAAAAAAGTTAACTAATGATCAAATATCTGTGGTCACAAAAAAAATGAAACAGGATAACAGTAAAAACTCCAATAAAAATAAGAAAAGAATGAAAATTGCTGATGATGAGGTTAAGATGCTACCATCCAACTCTCTTTCAGGATCTGCAAATGAATCAAAAATTGACCTAACACAACTGAATGAAGAATCAAAGGTGGTCTTAAGTGTGGTTCCATCAGTTGGCTCCCCCCCACAAACAAAAAAAAAGGGAGCCCTCATGAGGAAACCGACGGATAATTTGGAGAAGGGTGACTCTGGACAGTTGTCTCAAGGACGCCTATCGACATTTTATCCTCTTATTGAAAAAAAAACCACGGTGTTAGGACAGATAAAGGATCTAAATCCTGATATTAACCCAGACGCAGTTCCTAAACAAAAAAAGGTATGTGACGCAAAGATAAAAACCAACTCCTCTAGGAATATGAACAACATTCAATCCTCTGAGGACTTTGAAAGTCACACTCCACCTGTAGAAAATCTGGTGGCTTCAATTGATTGTGAGGGGGATTCCATTACTGAGGTAAGGGAAGCTACAGAAGGCAGAGTATCTGTTGAGAGCAAACCTCCTTCCCGAGGTAGTGATGAAAAAGAGGAAACTAAATATGTCTTCAATAGAGATACAAGGTATTATCTGGGATGGTCAAGTGATCAGGCAATCAATGGCAAACAAAGGATAAACAGATCTTTTTTGTTTAACATATTTAAGGATAGTCCTCAATTGAGAACACTTCACATGGACGACATTGAGTGGCTGAGACTGGCAAACCACAATAACCTGAGAATGATCTGTGCACCACACTCACCAATGATACTCAGGCTATTGTGGGATCATAGAGATGACTTTAACGCCCGTGGGTTGACGCTACACCTGTTTAGGACTATTGAAGAGGCTGAGGAATTCCTAAACGAG
This sequence comes from Ambystoma mexicanum, assembly GCF_040938575.1. Lineage (NCBI taxonomy): Eukaryota > Metazoa > Chordata > Amphibia > Caudata > Ambystomatidae > Ambystoma > Ambystoma mexicanum. The sequence continues at coordinate 857,482,471 of NC_090931.1, read as the reverse complement.
GTCTTAAAACCGGAGGCAGAAATGGGGGCCACTCACGCCACCTTATCAGCCGGTTCTGCACAAACTGTTGAATTAATTTCTAAAATATCAGAACTGGTGGGTGCCACATCTAATATTCCTTGGCTTGCTCCTCTGATGACATCTATTCTTGAATTCTCTAATAAGCAAAGCAAACCATAGGCAAAAAACACTTCAGCATTAAATGCTCAGTGTCTCAAAATATTGTCTTGGAATTGTTGCGGGAAAAGGAATTTAGAAAATTGGGCCTCCAATTATGTAATTATGGGATCTCCCACGATAACACTCTTACAGGAAACTATGTGTGTTAATGAATTGAATATGGAGGGATTTTCCAATTACTGCTTACCAGCTATAAGAGGTGCAACAGGTCGGCCGTCTGGGGGTATTGCTATACTTATAAATAATGCCATAAACCACAAGTCGAAGGTTATTTTTGCTAACCATGGAATGTTGGCAATTGAGTGCATTCTCATTGGTGTATCGACCTGTGCATTTTTAATTGTATGCCTGTACTACAATCCGACAAATGTCCCGATTGAGGCTGCATTCGATTATATGGATGAACTTCTTGAGGAGGCAACGATCAGAAACTCGAATTACATGATTGTTATTGGGGGCGATTTAAATGCGGTTTGTGTACCCCCAATTTCTAAGCCAGTTGATAGGTGTAAGCCCTTATCAAGTACCTCAGTGACTCTGGGAAAGGGTTGGGTCTCCTATTTCAAACAATGGAACATTCAATTGTTGGAATATGAGAGCGGTGATCACAAGGGGACTTGGAAGAGGGGGTCTCAATCCTCCTACATTGACTACTTCTTCGTCTCCTCCAATTGTATGCCCTTGGTAACCAATGTCTCAATCCACACACAGACCCAGAGTGATCACTACCCGATAAGTACAAGTGTAAAATGCGATTTGGCATCCTTGAATAAAGATGTTGCTCTGGGATTGGTGACCCCTGAAAGAGCACAGACCTCTGTAGGATGGCATCCGAAAATGTGTAGAGAGCTATCGTTTCTGGTCCAGAGAGATGTAATTCGTGTGTCTAATACCACAGATTTATTCATTAATGCACGCAGAAGAGAAGAATGGAATTCGATTATAATCAAAGATCATATTGAACATCTTGCCCTAAAAGCGACAGCCCTAAACTTTTCCGTCGAAAGTGGTTACAACACTGGAATAGCAATGGCTAAGAGGGAAAAAAATCGCTGCCTGCGTGCTTTAAAGAAGAATCACAAAAAACACATAGACTATTATGTTGCCAAAAACAAGATCAGGAACCACTACAGGCACAAACTAAAATCCATAAAATTCCAAATGAAGCTTGTTGCGAATCAACAAATGATGAAATATCTCATTACACATGACAGCAGGGACATCTGGGCAGTTTTAAATAACAAAAAGGGGATGTCGTTGCATGATATGGCCTCACCAATTGCCTCGTCCACTTGGATTGAATACTTTGAACGTAAATATAGTCTGCCATTGAAATTCTCAACATATAATTCAGGAATTCTTGATTTCGATTGTAAAGAACATTTATTTTTTTCCCTGAATGAAATTGTTGATGCAATTAATCACCTTAACTATTCCAAGGCAGCTGGGCCGGATGGTTTGCCTGCCTGTATTTTAAAAGACGATCCATATTTTTGGGGCGCCATTCTTTATACAAAGTTTGCCTATATTCTTTCGACTAATTCTATCCCTAAATCATGGCTTAATGCCATAATTATTCCCTTGTACAAAAAGGGAAATCCCAAATTGCCTGAGAACTTCAGGCCAATTGCACTGATGGATGCTTCAGAAAAGGTTTTTTCCATACTTTTACTACAGCGTTTACAAAATTTCATAGAAACAAAGAGTATATTCTCAAAGTTCCAAACGGGGTTTCGAAAGTATATGGGGACCTCGTTAAATGCTCTCATTATATCACACATTTATGCACAAACCAAAATTCCAGATTACGGGGCTGTCTATATGGCAGCCTTGGACATGAGTAGTGCTTTCGACTCAGTAATAAGAGAAATATTATGGACTAAACTCATACAACTTGGTTTCCCAAAAAGAATGGTCCAACTAATTGCAATGTTGCATAATCACACAACGTATCAAATAAGAATAAATAGAGACGGTGTCCTTACAGTACCTATTATGACCAAGACAGGAGTCAAACAAGGATGTAATATGGCCGCTACACTATTTAACTTATACATCTGTGATATGGATATGATTTGGAATGGAAGTGGCATGTATCCCGTGAAATTAGGGGATTTGAAAATATCATGGTTATGCTTTGCAGATGATATTTTATTGTTTGACCGAACTCCAAGTGGATTACAACAAAAATTGGATAGATTCTCTAATTTTGCTGCATCTCATAACCTAACACCAAACTGTCTGAAATCACAAATTGTCGTTTTTCGCAATTTTAGAAAAATCAAATCATATAACTGGCAACTAAATGGTAACATCATTGTATGTGAAAACGCAATTCGCTATCTTGGGTATCCCTTAAATGTTCAGTATTCTCTTAAATTTTGGCAATCATATCTAAAGACGAAGGTACGTCCGCTAATATCTATGATGAAGGTATTGTCAAGAACTATCTGTGAGTTTTCGCTGCTACCGTTGATTAACTTCTATATGTTGAAAGTTGAACCAATCCTTTTATATGGTTTGGATATGTGTCTTCTTGACGTGGGCGGCATACTAAATCAAATACAGGGAAATGTATGGAAAAGTGTGTTGGGGTTATCTAAATCAATCCCTAACTCTATTATCAGACATGAACTTGGTTTATCCTCTCTAGCTGCCAGATGGTCTTGGAGAAAACTATCACGATATGCAGATATTATGGCGCCTCATAGTAACTCCCTATATGTGGATCTAAATGGTTTATTTGCTTCGACAAAAATAAAATCTATCAGCATATTTGCTAATGAAATGAATCTCATCTTAGACGATTGCGACTGCACGATTCAAGATCTAGTTATGCAGCTTCCTAAAGTCAAAAGGAATCTCTACGATCGTGACTGGTCAGCAACCTTGGATTGTAATAATTCCTACAAATTGTATTTGGAATATGCTAGATGGCCACGTAAAAGAGTGTTGAGATCTCCTTATCTTGAGTTATGCCCATCAAGTAAGACTCGTCGAGCCTATCTAAGGTTCAAATTGAATCAATATCACACACTTGAGAGAATTCATCATTGGTGTAAATGTACAGGTGTATCCACTAATCAGCTTTGTCGCCTTTGCGATAGTGGGTTTATTGAAACCTTAAAACATCTAGTAGTTGACTGCACCTTCTTTGAACATGAGAGAAAAAACTATCTGGGGATATTTGCCCCAAAGGACACAGATATTTCGAAATCTTCGTTTTGGGATAGCTGTATGTATGGTGGGAGTATGGCACTTATTATTTCATTAGTGCGTTTGCTGAGTAAAATCGAAACTATATTGGGAAGCTTAAATGACAATCTAAACAACTCTAGCTGAACATCTTTCTCCCAAAATGATGTATAAACAATCTTTCAGGTACGATTTCTTGGTAGTTTAAATTATGATGCTGGTAAACGAAAAAATTGAGCAAAGAAATGGGTGATGAATTCAATCTATAATCTAAGTTTTGTTGATTGTAATGGAGCAAAGTTTGTTCAAAGAAAAGGTTAAGGAACCCAATATTTTTTTAACTTCTGTCGACTGAAATTTTAATTATCATGCTTACAATTCACAAAGTTCATGTATTACATAATTTCTGTTTGTAGCGGTTTTCTTTTGTAAACCTATATATATTTTTGGCTTGAAAATGTTTTCCTTTTCAATTTACACAATAATTGTTTATAAAAGTTTTCTTCTGTAAAACTATATATAAAAAAATTCTTTTAAATAAAAAAAAAACTCATTCCACACTGGGGCCATTCGCCAGGTTGTACCTTGCGAAGAGCATAGTAGGTTGATTGCCTCTACTTCATCCTCCGTTTCTGATCCTGTCACCACAAGGAACACCTCTGTGGGACAGCATCTTCCTCAAGCTGCCTCACAGGCCATACAGAATTCTGATGACCCTTACCTTTCGAGGGTCATAGTTGTATGTATGTACTGTGACACAGTACTCTGCAAGGGGGAGCGACTTCAGAGTGCTTTTGAGACTATCGTCTCAGAGCACGAGAAGACCTGCTCACTACCCAAATAAAACCCACTCTACATCTTCCTCTCTCAGCTCGCCCTTTCTTATCCCTGTGGTTGGTGTCCCCCCTTTCCCCTCCTTTCCCCTCCTCTCCTAATGTGTCGTGTATAAAAAACCAAAGAAAATACAAAATAAAAAAAAATAAAAAAAAAATAAGGCTCTTTTCAGAGCTGCCTTTCACAGTTAAAAAATAGAAGTGAAGATAAATAAAGCAGGGCCCTTTGTATATCTTAAAAGTCCGCGGACAGTTCGCAAACATAAAAAAAATTGGGGTGCTACCCTATTGTAACCATTGCATTTTTCTCTGGGAGCAAGTGGTGGCTCTGAAAAGAGCCTTTGGGAGGTGTTTGTATATCAAAAATTATAAATACTTAACACCTACTTCAAAATGGATGCTGTATTTCTAAAAAAAGGTCGCAATGCATTTTGTACATTTCTCAGAAAAATCTGATTGCCAGCATAAGTAAGATGGACTCCATCTCTGCGAAAAATGTATGTACTACGAAACATAATATTTTCATTGTGAAAAGAGGACATGCCAAAATCTCTTAGGAAGGCACAAACAGCCTTATTGACATTACGCCTTGCTTTCTCCATTTGTGACCACATGAGAAAGAACGAAGGCACATTTGTCTCTGCGCAATCCATGAAAAAATTACTTTGGAGTTTGGAAACATGTCCATGATCTTCTGAAGTCCTTCTTTCATTGCAAATTGCAAAGAAATTCCAGACACATGTCCTAAACTGTTCCCTCCACAATGAATTACAATTATGTCTGGATGTTCCTCTATCTTCAAAGTTGCACAGAGAGGTAGCAAGTCCAACCACTTCATTCCACGCACTCCATGCCAGTGCACTTCCACATGTGGGAATCCAAGATCTATAGATACTCCACAGCTTTCTGCATGCACCTTCAACCAATGTATCCACGAGTCTCCCAAAATCCACACAATCTGTTTTTTGAAACACTCAGCCATAGCTATCTGTTCTTCTCTCAGCAAAAAGAATATCTGAGAAAACCTCTCCTAGCACAACACACTCACTAAAATTTACTGACCAATCCCTTGCTACATTCAATCTCATTTGCATGCCTCCCCACCCAAAATTCCCCGGATGTAATACGCGGTGTCCTAGAACTACCGCCATGTCCGCAAACGTATCGTAAAATGGACAGCCCTTCTACCATTTCCACTTCACTGTCTGCGCCATTCCCTCATTGGATGTAGCTAAGAAATCACATGACCATCCACCAATCAAATCCAAGACCTCTACATGTAACTGCATCATCATAGATCAGCACTGCAAATGTACGGTGAATCTCTCGGAGTACAAGTCTCATACCATTGGCAAGCACGATCTACGAGAAATACTATACAAGTCTCCAAGATTTCTACTTTCAGCTTTGTCCATATCCAAATGCATGAACACAAACTACAGATATGCATATTTTCTATACAGTACACGAACACATTTTGTAACCCACTTTTACCTTGTATAATCTGTAAAATGAATCTACGATCATTTTTTCATTGTCCTAAAATGAACTGTGACTTACAAACCTTTATACCGTTTAATTTCTTCATACACACACACATGCAAATAATGTTAAACTAACATTTTTGAAATAAAATACATAGACTACATATAATCAAACAAAATTACATGCACACTCTATGATCAAATCTCAAACAATAATATTTGTACAAACACATAATTGGTTTTAATTTTTTCAATTTATATAATTACTTACATTTTTATAGGACAAGCAGGCTATGACATTGACTCACTATTACGTGGAAAAGCAGGCTATGACATTGACTCACTATTACGTGGAAAAGCTTAGTTACAGGAATAGTGGTATACAGTGGTACATTATGAATTTCACAAGCCATAGTAAAGATATTTTCTTTCTTACAGTTAGTCATAAGATAGTTTTAATGGTTTTGAGGAAGGCGCTGAGCATTTCAATTTAAAAAATCTATGTCTAAATTAAAAACAGTGCTATATACAAACCAAATTACTAATTTCTTTCTTTTACAATTGCAGTGAAGACCATTCTCCAGAAAAGAAGCAGCCGAATTTGAAGTACAAAGAACAACTAAGAAGCAAACTGCTCATTTTAGAAAAAAAGTAAGTAGAATGTTACCATAATATTTGAATTATTACTCAAACACACTGTAAGGTTAATTCATGCTATTTATGTGCCTAAAAATAGAGATTGTGCACCATTCTGACCAAAAATCCCCCCGTCTTAAACAGTGATTTACTGGCAAAATGGCCCACAACTTCCTATTTTTCGACACACAAATTACCCAACTCAGCCGCTAGAATTTAGATGTTGTAGAACAAACAACTGTTTAAATTGTATAGCTTTAGATATACTATTTATACTTCTCCAAACCACTGGCTTACTTTTTTCTGTCATCTGAACCCCAGTTTAGTAACACATTAATTCAAGAATACCCATCCCTAGTAGTTGTACTTCCCAATGCACAATCACACACCATTACATACATCTTTATCATCTTACTCAAACACTCATGCACACAACACACATGCATTGCAGAATAACCCAACCCATACCTTCTGCATTTTTTTCAACAGACCCTAAAGAATGCCTACCAAAAAGCAACTCTGTAGGAAGGAACGCAGAAGTAGAGCAAATGAAAAGAAAACTCTCCAACATAAACATCCATCTATAGCAGAATTTGTAAGAAAAGTTGAAACACAACAGCTAATACAGTCATGTAGTGAAACAGAAGAAGTTTCTAGTACAAAAACTTTGCCCCCTCTATCAAAAAGTAAAACAAACCAAAAACCAAATTAACAGAAAATCAACTATCAATACAAATAAAACTTCTTCTATAAATCTTGATGTAGTACAAAGTAAGCATACCAAGAAAAGTATTTTAGCCAAAATGTTCCATCACAAAGTCCTTCAAAATCTTATGAAAACAGGACAGAAACCAGGTTCAACACTTCAAACCTATTGTAGAAAAGTAATCTTAGATGCGTTGATAGACAGTGCAATTCTTCTCAAAAGAAAGTTATTTATTTTAGTGTTAAACAGAATGAAACCACTAACAAAACTAATAACTAAATTACAAAAAAGACTTCTCAATAAAGGAAATGTCAACAGAAATAACTTCTTAAATATCTGTGGAGGTGAATGGAGTCACACTACAAGCACAGAACCATACTTTAATGAAGAAGCGCACAAACAAAAGCAAACAAATACAATTGCCATACATAGCAGTGGTCGAGGTTATGAAAAAGTTAATGCCATAATGGAAAAAGAAGTACTCCTTAAAATAATATGCCCTGTAAACGTAGATTTACCCCTCCATTCAACTGAATCGGAACATCTAGTTTACAAATGGCCATGCACGTCAATGTGTAACATTCCCAAAAAAATGTTCAAGTCTTTACGCCAATTCCTCAATCAATATGTGAAAAGCAAAGACAAAATCAAAATTAAACTACTGCAAAATATGGATGCTTGTCCAGTACGCAAGTACAAAGGACTACAAGGACATTCATTGGCCTGCATTACAGGACCTACTTGTAAAACAACCTTCCATGATATCAAAAGGATATCAACACATCATGCAAGTATAAGAAATCTAGTTTATAAACTGTACTATGCTAAAAGTCCTGCTTTAGCACTAGCCAATTTAAATAACATTCTTCTACAGGGTACAGCAAAAGACCTACTAAAAGAAATTGACTATATCCAGACAAAATATTTTAGAAGTGAAACCCACTTACAAGATGAATTAGCTGTAAACCAACTTCGTAACAATTCTGCACATGGCAACCTTTCGCTACACACATACAAAAAAGAAATACTAAAATTTGAAAGTACTTCAGCTGAAGTACCAAACCACGTGTGTGTATGTTGCCGCAGAACTTTTTATAAAAGTAACACAAAAACTGTAGACCTATCATACAAAATAGAAGACAATGAAGATTCTAAATGATTTGAATTAGCTCTCTACCTTATAGCAGAAAACAAATACGAAATAACTGACCCAGAGTACTTTGCAGTTACTGCACTGCAAAACTTGACAACAACCAAACTCCTTCACGTGCTATCACAAATAACCTGGAATTATATCCACTACCAAAACCCCTTCAACAACTTAATTTATATGAGAGGATCATAATTCAAACAGTGCACCCATTTCAAGCAATAATACGCCTTCAACCAAAAACTGCAAAATTACCTCCCTCTGAATTAGTGAAAGGTATTCGTGGAAAAGTAATGTATTTACTGTTAGATCTAAAAAAGAATGTGCACACTCTAGGAGTGCAACATCCAATGCAACAATCTTTAATTATCTTGGTAAATGGAGTACCTACAAAAGACAAAATAATTTGGCAACAACTGGTAGATGTACATAAAGTTAGAGAAGCCCTGCAATATCTTAAAGAGAATAATGAATATTACAAAGAAATTAATATTGAAGAAAACTTGAAAGATACAACTGAAATAATTCAAGAGACACAAGAAGCTGGTCAATTTGAGCTCCTAGATCCTGCTACAATATCAAACACTTTAGACCATTATACAATTCATCCATTGCACTCTAATGACACCATAGAAGATGCACTGGAAACATACCAAATGCATCAAGCAAAAGGATCACCAATCAGCATATGGGAAAAAAGTATAGAAGCACATGCTTTTCCTCTACTCTTTCCGGCTGGCAAAGGAGGAAGATATGATGATAGACCTATTCAAATATCAGCATCAGAATATCGCTCATTACGAATGTATTCTGAAGATCCACATTTTGTCGAAATCTGGGAATACATATTCCACCTACTCTTTGAAAGTGAACTAGCAACTTTATGTTACGGAGTTGCACACATATTAAAATCAGGATCACACTTTCAAAATATGACAACTACACAATTATTACAAAAAGTTCAACAAAAAGATGAGGTTTTACAAGCAAATCTTACAAATCTATTAGCAAATATGTGTGGTACCAAAGAGTACTGGTTTCGACGTCATGGAGATATACGTTGTATGATCAGAAACCTTGACCCACCCACTTGGTTTGTTACATTAAGTTGTGCAGAATATGCATGGGAAGATTTACATGCTTTCCTACGCATATCAAATGAAAACAAAACAAACATAGATATACTAACACCTGGAGAACTTTGTTCTCAGGATCCTGTTAATGTTTCAAGATATTTTCACCATCGCTTCATTGCTATGCTACATATTATTTGTAATAAAACTGTTCCTCCCCTTGGAGAAGTGCAACACTTCTTTTGGTGAAAAGAATACCAAGCCAGAGGAGCACCACATGTCCACATGCTTTTATGGATTAAAGATGCTCCTAAATTTGGTCAAGACAGTGATGCCACTGTTTGACAGTTTATTGAAAAATATGTCACTTGTGAAATTCCATCAGAATCCACAAATAGTGATCTTCATGCAAATATTTTACAATTCCCAAGACACAAATGTGGCAAATATTGTCGTTGCAAATACAAACACAAAGGGAAATACTACAACAAATGGCGATTTGGTTTCCCTAGACCAGTTACAAATACAGGTCAAGTGAACAACCTCATGTCTTCAGTTAGACATAGTGTTAAAGGTAAGTCACCTAAAAATACATATTGCATAAAAAGAAAAGAAGAAGAAAAATATATCAATGATTACAATGCAATCATTGCCCACTTATGGAATGCAAACATAGACGTGCAGTACATTGCAGACAATTCTACTGCAGTTGCACAATATGTCACAGCATACTTAACCAAATCAGAAAAGACAGAGCCCCAAGAGCTCTGGAATGACCTGTCATCAGATAAAACAGTGTCTGAGAAATTATACAGCTTGGGCATAAAAATGCTGTCCCATAGAGAATGTGGATCCTATGAAGCAGCTGATAGATTAACTGTACTGCATTGTATGGTAAATCTGCAAATATAGTATGGCTAAGTCTTGGTCCAGCTAAATCTAGAAAAAGAGTTCTAAAATCATACGAAGATATAGAAACAATAGCCAAACATGATCCCAACAGACAAGATATTTTAAAAAACAATTTATTGAACACATACTACCCAAACAGGAGTACCACTTTGGAAACCATGTGTCCATGCCACATAGCCCAAAACTACACATACAAAAATAATATAAAACCTGATGAACAAAACCGTAAATACAAAGTGACAAACTGTTAAGGCAGCTTAGTAAAACTCACCAAACCAAATTTAATTAATCATATCAAATTGTCATTAAAGACTCCTCAACATAAAGAAGTATATTACATGTCCCTGCTACAACTCTTTAAACCATGGAGAAAAGAAGAAGAAATACTAGATAACTATGAGTCATATGAAGACGCTTTCAAAGCAAATGAAAGCAGTATAACTGATGTAAACTTTGCACAGTACAAAACAATGTTGCACAATGAACAGCAACACGAAGAATAACTCCAGGCCCAACTAGATAAGGACACTCCTGACAGTCAACCTTCTGTCACAGGAAGCCAAGAACCACTGGGAGACCCACTAATAACAAATGAGGCAGAATTAGCTATGATAGGAGTAGAAAACACCATGTGTCAGTATGAAGATAAAGAAGACTTAACTATACTACAATCAAAGCTAAACAATGAGCAACGTAGCATTTTTCAAGAAGTAACAAAAGAAATTGCACATGGTGTACAACATGAAAACAAAGAATGCACCTGTCAAAATTACAAACCTATACTATTGTATGTCAGTGGTGAAGCTGGTTCTGGCAAAACATTCCTAATCAAAATCATCAGTAAGTTCCTTCAACAATTGACAAACAACAAACTGTCAGCTGTTGTCACTGCCCCCACAGGTTTGGCTGCCTACAACATAGGTGGTGTCACTTTACACCGATTACTACTCCTGCGAGTAGAACACCAAAACAAATTAGATTATTACAAACTTTCTGCAGAACCTGCAATGGAACTACGCAGAGTATTGAAACAAATGAAAATGCTACTAATAGATGAAGTGAGCATGGTGTCCAACCTAATGTTGGCTTTGATTCACCTCAGATTACAAGAAGTACTCAAAACAAACTATGAAGAGCTATTTGCAGGAAAACACATTATTGTTTTCGGAGATCTTCTTCAATTGACACCAGTAAAAGGTGAGCCTATTTTTAAAACATTAGGACACAAACTCTGCCGTAGAACTGTTGGCAGCATTGGAAATGTCAACCTTTGGCAGCATTTCCAATACAGATAATTAACAGAAAACATGTGCCAAACTGCAATGTTAATAAAAAAAGTGTCAAGGATCATTGGAATAAATATCAAGGGCTAATTAGTCCATCCAGTATACTAAGGTGCTCATGTAGAAACATAGGCATTGTGTGCAGCATACATGATGGAGGTTCAATATTCATAAGCTTACTATGTTGAATAGTGAAATGATAACTGTTTTCTTATTAGACTTTTGCATACTGTGAACATATGATAAGTAGATAATAAAACCCACTTACTACATAATTGCATTATTATAGACAAAACACAAAGAGACAACACCACATACAAATATGAGTATATACAAGGAAATTGAAGTAAGAAAAAAACAGCAGTAGTAGCAAAAAGTGTTCATAACCTAACTGATTACCTTTATGCAGAGAAATGATTGCTCTGTTTCAAAGCTGCTACTTACCCTATGTATATATATCGCTTGATGTGACTGGACCCTAAGGAAAGTAGTGTGAATACAAGATATAAAAATAGGTGCATATACAGGGAAAGTACAGTAATTAAAAAAACAGAACTATCAGAAAGGGCTGATAACTCTACTGATAATTTAATGCACAGAAAGGATTTCTGTCTTTCATGCTTGTGTCTTCCCCTATGTATATGTTTCATATGATATGACTGGACCCTAAGGGAATTATTGTAAGAACATACTTGAAGGATAAGTCTACAAATATACTACCTTTTCCACTTTTAATTCCTGACTGTTACTGAAGAAAACCATGTGGCCTAGATATGTCAGTAAAGGAAAAAAGGGGGAGCCAGACATGTGATGTCATCAGTGATGTCATCAATGACATTTGTGATGTCATCTTTGATGTCCTGGGTGTTAGTCTTAGCAGTGCACAGTGGTGGTGCGAGTTATGGTTGCTTAGTTTACCATAACTGGCAAATTTCAGGGTTTTTTTCGGTTTTACTTGGAACCATAACGTCCCTTTAAAAAAGTTTTTTTTACTGAATCTGATAGGTTTTTAGTAGCGCAACTTAACCATAACGTCCCTTTAACAAAGTTTTTTACTGAAAAAAACAAATATACATATATATATATATATATACATATATATATATATATATGTATATATACACACATTCTTCTCTACTTCTGTCTACATTTTGTTTTCCCACCTCCCTCCGTTACCTTTTCCTTTACTTGTTCTAAGGTATATACTTTTTGCCAAAGCATTAGTCTTTTTTTCACTCACTGTTCGCATGTTTCCTCTCTGGATCCTCGGGATCACTGCCTTCGTCATTGACTCCTCCGGCTTTTCTCCCGCTCAGCTGCCCGTAGGAGTGGGAAAGGGTTATGTGGGGAAGCACAGGTCCCTTCGGACCTCGTTTGCAGATTTTATTTTTACTCTACCACTGTCCATGGGGAGCTTCACGGTCTACTCAGCTGAATGGCAAAGGTCTTGTGATGTTACCGAGGACCTAGAGTTACTTCATGTCGACGGTCAATGAGTGTCTTATTCTAATCGATAATCGATAACCATCCGATCTCTGCTACCAAGTGTGCTCCGAGACCCCCAACCGGCCCATAGAGTTGGGGTTTGCTCAGAAGCACTTTAAGACAAGATTGCAGCACCCGTGAGATGGATTGGGGTGCAGATATATGCTTCAACACCAATCAATAAGGACAACCCAACGGTTTGGCAAAGGGAGTCTGTTTAATGACGAGTACAAAAAACGGGGAGTCATGAATATCAGCAAATGGTGCGATCTTCCTTTTCGCTTCAACTCCAATGAATTTCATAAAAATCATAACATTTATACTGAAAACTCGTCATCATTTGACGGGTGACACCCAAAAGTTGCCATGCAATTCTATTGGTTCGGGAAAGGTAACTTTAATGTAGGTACTATATCTGTATATGGTACGGAGTGAGGGGATTGGGTAAACATTGTCAGGTGGGCATCTAAGCCCTTCCTTTAAAAATGACTACTGCAGACGTCACTTAAAGTATGACGTCCTATTGGTTCTACTAACTATGCGACCCTAGATTATTTGGTCCATTGTGATTGGATTGGCACCAACCCCATGCATACTTTTCCATTTTGCTTAGCAGCACGCAGAATGGTCGGCCAGGTGCGGGGTGCCCCTTAGTTACCCGGCCTTCCTCCAATTATTGTTACAATCAATCATCACTTTAGTAGCCATGTGTCAATTATTTCACTATGGTTGGCCTCGAGACTGCATCTTCTGTCTGCAAAAGTTCTGATATCTTTGCCTGGCCAGGTGCCATGTGTAGGTGTCAGCTTTTGCTTCTCCTTGCTCGGCTGGTCACGTGATTCGGACACCGTGAATTTGCCTCTTTTTCCATCAATTTGTGTATTTGATTCTCGCTTCACCCACCACCGGTCTTCTTTTTATCTCAACCTTTCAGAAGCAGGATATTCTGATCTTAGTTTTAATTAGATGTAGCTACTGTTCGTCTCTTCTATTGGTACGATCTTGGCTTTCCTGGCACAAGTTGCCTCTGCGGAGTTTCGTTTCTGCCGCTTATTCTAGATTTTGCTAAATATGAAGCTTTCCGCGTGTGGCCTTTATTAACGCTTGGATTTATTTTGCTTCTTGTGCAAAGTGGAAATATACTTATATAATGTGTTTCGTTTGAGGTAGATTATGTATAGTGGCGCTTGCCGCACTATCTTTCTACTAAGCATAGCAAGCCGCACAATTTTCTTAGCTTTCTTGCAGTTCCAAGCATATGTACATGCGTAAACTGGTCGACTATCTTCATCATGCTCGTGGCTTAAGCTTCTGCATTTGATATCGTCCTTTCACTTTAGGTTCACGATATTCTTGTTCATGGAGTTTCGTCTCTTTGCGTCATTCTCTGGTCATCATTTCTTCTATATGTGAGTCAGTCCAGGTTCTCGTGACGTCACCATTTGTCTTCCATTAAGACCTTTTTGGTTTCTTCAGGGACTGTACTTGGACAACCTTTATTTAGTTTCATTTGTTGAAAGGGTTTTCTCAATGGATACCTTACCGTCCCTGGTTTCCTTGGTACTGGTACTTCAATAGGCATCGTTCTTCTGATAGGTACTGGACAGAGCCCCACTGCGGCTCTCTGCTGGTTTATTTACTCATCATACGTGACATATTTCGGTGTGAACATTCCTGGTACTTCAAAATGGACAGTTGGAGTGGAGTGTGGCCTGTATTTGGGACCTCCTCTACAAAATAAACAATGGAAAGCCAAAGTTTAGGAACAATTACAATGTATGATGAAATGCAAGACCAATAGTTAGAAGTAGAATGTTTGCAAAACATAAATGAAAATTAACCTTAACAAACTGCAGAAGAAGTAACATCTAAAAGCCAAGTACTTTGTGTATATCCTAAACAAATACAAACGCATCAAATGAATTAATATCCTCTGCATGTATGTGAGCATTGGAGATGCACATACTATAAAAGTGATTCAGATGCATTCATGTAGATGAAAAGACCAGTGATGTAAACAACCAGATGTGGCTTGCATATTCATGTAATTATTTTCCAAGAGAGAAAAACATAAAAATGTGTAATTATTACTGTAAATATTTAGACTCCAATAAACTAATGATGTGTTCAACTGCAAATAATATAAAACCACAATCAAGTACCAAAATCTTGCAAGATTTAAACTTGTATGAAACTATTATCACCCAGACAGCTAAGTCCTTTTCTAATTTTTGTACTTTTACAAACCAAGTCTGGGAAAAGACAAGCTAATGAATTAAGAAACGTTTTTAAAAGGCAAAGTAGTATATTTATCTTTAAATATGTATGACAAAATAGAAGCTTTAGGAGTTAAACATGCATTTGAATACACAGCTATTGTTAATAAACAGTGTACCAACAAAAGGTAAAACAATCTGACAACTTGCAGATTTTCATAAAGCTCAAGAATGTTTACCCTGGTTTTAAAACAAACAATTAACATTATGAAGTTGTAAATATTGAAGATCATTTATATTCATACCTTTAAAATATTAATAAAAGAGAGGGGCTGTTTCAAAATGTAGAACTAGAAACAGAAAATCAGTGTGAAGAATATGCAATACACCCTTGACAAACTATATGTGATGAACCAAGGTAAATCATTTGGAACATTTATCTTTATATGAAATATAACCACATTACAATTATTACGAGGATGTTAAAGAAAACTATGAAAAGGGACGTTTTAAAAGTAAACGTTGAAATGGTTGTTTAGCAAGACATGCAAAACCTGGTTTAGATAATCATCAAAAACCTACATGTGGTTCACCTGAAAAAAAGAAATGTATTATTACTATGTACTTCCTCTCTTTTTACCAAGGCATGGTGAATCTGATTTGCAAAGACTTTTGAATCATTTTGAAGCTGAATTCACAAATAAAAAAATACCAATAAAAGTCCCACATTCACTAATGATATTAAATTGCTAGATGAGGAAATAGAGCAAGAAATGATGCAACAAATACAACAGAACTAGCAAAAAGTACACAAGAACCAACAACAAATTCCATTGTAGTAGACCTAATTGGCCATCTACTACAAAGGAATGTAGCGGAATTAGCAATGATATACTTGCTTCAAAGCAACAAGATAACTAAAGCACAATTTAGAAGAACTAGTTAGCAAGTTAAATTGTGAACCGAAAGAAGCATTCAACCAGTTTGTTAGTAACGTTGACCACAAATCATTACATGAATCAAGGTTTTGTGATTGTTCAAGGTTTAAACCTACAATGTTATACAGTAGAGAACAAGAGGAAAATGTATTATGTTGTAACAGGACCAACTGGTCTTGCAGTTTATAATACTGGTGGCATAACACTCTATGAATTATTTATGTTACAGATAGATTATATAAATAAATAGAATATCAAAAACTTGCATTTATCTTTCTTAGAAGGCAATGGATTTTATTATGTCATGTTAAGTGGTAAACCCATCTTTTTTATGGCAAATATGTTACAATTAACACCAGTTGACATATTTATCTTTACAACAATACCAAAGGATAATGCAAAAACTATAGGAAGTATTACTAATGTACGTCCATGGAGTTATTTTTTATACTATAAACTAACTGAAAACATGAGACAAAGTGAAGATGTAGAATTTCAATTATTTGAAGTAACAGCTGCAGAGGTGTATAGTGCATTAGTAAAAAAAGAAAAAACAACTCTATTTCTTATGTCCACTTTCACCGAATGTGAGCTATTCAGCTGTGAAATGATTTGTAAAGAACAGCAGAAAGCAATTATACTTGAAGCAGTAGACAAAGTGCAGAAGTATGTATTAAGTCAAAAGATTCAAGAAAATGCCCTGTCAAGAACTGCAGGCCTTGAAAGTTGTTTATTGGTGTAAAAGCAAACACTATTTTGAAACCGAATGCAAATGTTGAAAAAGGCTTAGTTAATAGAGCAATGAATTATAGTTGATTTTAAAAACCATACTGGCATATTTATTGCATATAAATTGCATATTACACTGCTGCAGTCTCTACTTCTTCTGCCCTCTCCCAGGCCCTCTGCATGGCCCTGGCTTCTCATTTCATATCTAAACCCCGGGACATCCTGTCCACCCTCTTGTCCTCTCCTCCTCCTACCTCTACTCTCTCTACCTCCGGCCACCCTGTTGCCACCTCTCCTACTTCTTTCTCTTCCTTTCCTCGGTTCTCCCCTGATGAGGTTTCTATACAAGTCCGATCTATGAATGTCTCGTCAAAACATGTTCTTCCCTGTTCTTCCAAAACCATCAAGGACCACATTGACACCCTTGCTCCTGTCCTGGCTGTCTTCTGCAATCACTCCTTCACCACTGGAGCCTTCCCTTACTCATGAAAGCATGCTTTGTGCACCCTCTTCTCAAGAAACCCTCAGCCGACCCCCCCTGCCGAATCCATGTAATCACTGCGCCGCCCGTAAGTGTCCCGATGAAATGTCGATGCCACTTATGGCGTGGAACAGTGATCAAATGGATCACTTTACCCACGTCTCCCACCACGCATACACCTACCTGACCCCCCCCAACCCCACTTACCTTTATGGCAGTACAGGTCTGTGTGCACCACCGACTCCCCGCTATTGCTGCAGCGTCAGTTCCTCTCACTTCCGTGGGTCGGAGCTGATGCCGCAATGTGCTTTTTTAAAAATTTGCATTGCTTTTTTTTTTACTTTCTTGTCCCCTGCTTACCAAAATTGTAAGCGGGGGATACCCCCGCAGCCCCGGACTCATGGTGCTGTCCCCAAGGAGAGTGGGGGAAAGCCCCACAACCCCTGCTCTACTTGGGTTCAGTAATGGAAGTCAGTATTTTGTGCGCCGCCAAAGTCACAGTTACTGTGGGGGCACACAAACGAGGGTGACATTTTTGTATATTTCCCTCCTACCTGGTTAAATATCGCCTTATCTCCATCCCTCCCTTCCTGGGCATCTCCGAGTTAATCTTCACACTGAATCTGTTGGTTGTCTCTTTGACCATCAGTCTGGCTTCAGAGCAGCCAGAAGCACGGAAACTGCTCTCCTGAACATCCGTGAATACCTGCTCTCTAGCCTTGACTCTAATCTCCCCTCTGTCCTCATCTTACTCAATCTCTCTTCTGCCTTTGACACAGTCAACCATGCCATCCTGCTCAACTGTCTCTGTGATAACCTGGGTGTAAAGACTTGAGGGGGGTGTCTGTACTTCTGCGCTCTATATGGTAGAGGAGAGGCACAGAGGACCCCAGCCAAGATTCTCTATTGTGGTAGCAATGGAGGAGCAATCAAGGCCTAGCTTCTCAGGAGGTGATGCAGGCTGGTTCTTAAGTACAGTGTAGTCCCCAAACCCCCACAAAGGAATGTCCACACACTGTATTAGTTAAAACACAGTATTTATATAATTAATGTTCAAGGTTATGTACAATATCACGATAACTCACTTTGTACTCTCTACAATGGAAAATATACAGTTCTACGTGGTCACTCTTACTATTAGATCTCATTAAAGTGCATCAACTGTACGGTTAAATGTCACACAAATCAGTTCGTAAAGGAAACCAACAATAGATATAAGAGGAAAGTAGTTGGTTAGAACAATAGGCAGAATACTGGCCCTGCTACCTAGACACAGCTCTGTGTGGATATCCCCCCACCTGGCCAACCTGTAAAGTAAAGATATATCACAAGCCCAGCTCATATATTGTTCACAAGAGTCTTTCCAATAGTTCAGCAATCCCAAAGTACCTGGTGTTGTAGAGTTCCTCATCGGGAAATCGTCGGCCCTTCTAGAGTGCACTCCCTTTAAGGCAGGAGCCACGGTTCATCGAGCGCCCGTCGATGTACAGGGTGAACTACAGCGGTGAAGTGGGAGCTTCGTTCCTAGCAGTGCTCATCCGTGACAGAGCGTAGATGTCCTGCAAGGATGAGGCATGCAGGGAACCTCGATGTCGATAGTTCAGGACCGCAAACAGTTTGAAGAACTGTGGCCCAGCAAGGGCATTGAGTCGTCTGCGTCTCTGTGGACTTTGGGTGGTAGGAAACCCACCGGCGGATGCTCCTCGGTGCGTCGACGGCCTGGCCGGCTCTGGCGGGATAACATGGTCGGCGGTGCGGACGAGCGCATCTGTGAATCAAAAGTTCTTAGGCAACGGGAGCACAGAGGCTCCGGTCGGCGACGGTGGTCATCGACGGAGGTGGACAACAGTGTCCGGTCCCTGTCTCCGGTCGGCAGCTTGTCGTAGGTCTGTCTACCAGGGAGCTTTGGCAAAGATCAGATGGTGCTTGATGGTCCCTCATAGTTCGGGAAGAGGGCGCCTTACCAGGTCCTCTCTAAGTCAGTCCTTGGAGACACAGCAGCTTTCAGATTGATGAAGAAGGGCAACAGCAATTCTTCTCTTCCAGCAGGGCCTCAAGGTTAAGCTTCATTTTCAACTCCAGTTTCTCTTCAGCTTCTGAACATGAATTCTAGCAGTGAGAGGCCCCCAGATATACTAGTTGATCTCCCATTCATTCTGCTGGGTCACACTCAGGCAACCAATCGGTCAGACGGGCATTCATGCAGGCAGGCATCCAATCGGGTGCATAGTGCATTCAGGACATTCACTTCTCTCCAGACACTCTCAACAATGTATGTGTATTAGGACAAGTACCCATCCATCCAACACTCCACACTGCATTCATACCGGTTTTGGGCAGGGCTGTGTCAGTCATTGTGCCAAACACCAGATACTAGACATCCACAACACAGAATGCGTATTCGTCACACACTACTTTCACCCAGGTCCCACCCACAGGTTGTACCCACAACATACAGTCACTGGGAAGACTCCAGCCAGTCTGGCCTGGACTTCACAACAACACTGTATATGGAACTTCCACCCAACAGCCAGTCAGGGGGAAGGGACAGAGTCAGGGCTTCCCAGGACTTTGGGAAAACAAGGTAACAGGCAATAGAAAGCAAGAGGCCACGCCACAGGGGCCATCTTGTTTCCTATCAGGAATCAACTGATTCCAATGGCAGGGCCTGGATATCCCAAAATGGAGGATACTCAGAGCACCTGTCAAATTCAGCATGGAGCTGCCACCAGCCCATACCCTGCTCTGTGGGCCACACACAGGTTCCCAAAAACATACACTCGGGGCACAGGGTTGTACCCCCACCCATGGGTGCCATAAGGGTATCCCATGGGTCTGTACACCAAACCAAAAGAGAGAGCTGCACCGTCAGGAGTCCCACATGAACTCCTGCATGGAAAACACGATAGAACGCACGATAAAAGGCAGTAAAGGACAAGGATATGGAGGCCCTGTCCCTCCGATGCATTTCCAGCATCACACTGGGTATCACCGATCAGGCCCTGGCCTGGCTGACCTCTTTTCTCTCCGATTGATCCTCCCAGGTCCAACTAGGGTGCTTCCGTACCTCTATCTCACTCTCTACCAGTGGTGTTCCCCAGTGGTCTAACCTTTGTCCTTCGCTTTTCAACCAATACCTTGCACCTCTCACCCACCACATTGCCGCTCTCTGCTCCAACTTTCAGTGCTATGCAGATGGCACTTGGCTCATTTTCAGGCTCCCCTCTGCCACCTCTTCTCCTTCTCTGATCTCTGACTGTCTGTCTGCTATCCAGAAGTGGTGTGCCACCAATGATTCTCCTCATCGGCACACCTGCACCTTCTTTTCCTGTCACTCTCTGGCCAGCCTCCCTTGGCCCTCTTCCTGCTCTCACCTGTGAGGCTAAGAACCTCTGGGTCATCTTCAACTCCACAATCTCCTTTTCTCCTCACATCTCTGATGTCTCTAAGAAGTCAAACTACCAACTGAACCTCCTCAGAGGTATTCTTCCTTTCCTCTCCTTCCCCCAGAAGCTCAATGTCTCTAGAGCTCTGGTTCTCTCTAGGCAGGACTACTGCAACATCCTCTTTCATCTGCCTGCTTCTATTCTCTGCCCTCTGTAACTCATCCAGAACAGGACTGCAAGAGTTGTCCTGGCCTCAAGACCAGGGATCGTATCTCTCCAGCACTGAAATATCTTCATTGGCTCCCAGTGGCTGCAGGGACTAAGTTCAAGACCCTCTGCATTGTCCACAAGGCCTCCTGGGGCCTGGGTCCTCAATTCCTCCAACTCTCTCTTCGTAAATACCTTCCTAATCAAGCTCTTTGTTCCTCCACCTTCAACTCTCTGAAGGTCAGTCACTTCTCCAAGCAATGAGTTGGGGGTAGATCTCTTTCTTCGGCTGGCGCCTCCCTCTGGAACAGCCTCCCCGCCTCTCTGAAACTTGAGGAGAACCATCTCTGGTTCTGGAAGCACGCCAAGGATTTCCTCTTTGCTTCTGCCTTCTCTCGCCCTCTCCCTTGCTGATCTCGTGTCTGATACTGCACTGGTCAACTGGCTACCCACTGATTTCGGGCCCCGGTCTCTGTCCACCCAGTTGCACACCCGCACTGCCTCCTGGCAACCCTTGTGCTTGGGTCTGTATATGTAACCCTACAGTCCCCTACCTGCACTTATTGGACACCCGCTGTATGCACTTACCCTTGCATCTGCCACCTGCTGACCACACTTCTTGTTATTGTTTGATCCCATGTACAGCACTGCCCTCCTCCACCTCCCCTGGCACTTCTCCCCTACACTTGCGCAATCTCAATTGCACTTGGCCTAGTAAGATTATTGGTTCTGTCTTCCTTTTGCTGTCCTTCCCTTGCCTCGTCGCGCCTTGAAACACTTGTGTATAGGCGCGTTATAAATGCCATATCATATCATATCATATATCCTAACACAGTTTGATAATATTGAGGTTCAACAAATTAAAAGAGTAACAGCTTGTTTCTAACTTTCAAAAGCAATGTTACATGCAATTTCCAATAACACATGATTATGCAATTACAATACATATATCGCCAGGCTTATGTTTAGACATAGCATATTAGATATTAGGTTGAAAGTGCTCGCAGTTGGCATGATCCAATGTAGATTTACCTAGAATACAAACACTGAATGTACATTATTTCATAAACATGGATGTACCCAAACTCACAGCACATATCCTATGCATGTAAACATATAATAGATTGTGTTCAATATGTGCAATGAATATACCACACATTGGGCCTCATTACGACCCAGGCGGTAAGTTACCGCCTGGGTCGTACCTTTACCACCATGGCGTAAACTATGTTTACGCCATGGTGGTTGGCGGACTTACCGCCCCATTCCGAGGTTGGCGGGGCGGTAAGTCCCCAATCCCCATTTACCCTTCCCCATTCCCATTTGTGCCCCATAGGGCATAATGGGAGTGGGGAAGGCGTTAATTACGCCACCGTAAATTACGGTGGCGTAATTAACAACAAGGTCCCTTAGCGCCATGGATTTTAACACCTGCTAAAAGCAGGTGTTAAATCCTCCATGGCGCTAAGGGACCTCGGAATCAGGCGGTAAGGGTCGGCGCTGTTTACGCTGCCGTAAACCCCTTACTGCCTGGGTCGTAATGAGGCCCATTGAAATACGAAAAAATGTAAAACGTTAATACTAACGCAACATTTAAAGTATCAAAACAAAAAAGCACTGATATAGTTTTAACAATAAATACTGCACAACATCATTTTATAACTACCAAATAAATACATTCCTTAATACAAATAGTCCTCCATCCATTGATAATGTGTAAATTATTCACCTCTCTCTTTGCATGAATTCCGCAATTAATTGTATCACATGAAAACGAAAGTCACAATCTCTTTTGGCAATAAAACCAATAATTCAACAAAATACAATACTAGTGCATAGCTGCACTCCTATACGCGTGTAATAGACAAAGAATAAATCAAACCTATTTGATAAACAATGATCACGAATTTCCTAATGAATTACTGTCCATATTTACCAATTGCAGCTGGCAAAATTGTTTAACATACTTGGTATCATTTATGCATATAAAAAAGACTCTACTTCTTGTCATTTACCTGAACTCCAAAATACTAATAATATCAATGCACTACTTATAAGGAATCCAGATGTTTTAGCTTCACCTAGAATGCAAACACAGAATAGACTTTACTTAATAAAGATGGATGTACCCAAGCCCATATCCTTGTACACAAAAGAATATCATTGATTGCATTCAATATGTGCAATGGATTTTCCAAGCATTGAAATACCAAACAATTGAAAAAGGTCATACTAAGGTATATTCTAAAGTATCGAAACACTGATATAACAATACATACTGCAAGACATACTCTTGTAACAACAACTAAAAACATAAATACGATCCTTAATACAAATCGTCCTCCATCTTTTATTAATAATATTGAGTCAATTATGCATATGCCACTTTACATAACCTGCTCGTTTAATTGTACAAAATGAAAATGAAAGTAACTATTTGTTTTTAGCAATAACACCAATAATTCAACAAAACACAACTGAAGAGCATAGCTGCACTCCCACACATGTGTTATAGTCAAAGAGTAAATTAAACTTATTTGATAAACAATGATCAAGAAGTTCCTAATTAATGATTGTCCATATTTCGGTTATTAATTGTAGCTGGTAAAATTTATTTGACCTTCTTGGTATAATTTGTACATATGAAAAAGAATACTTATTGTCATTTTCCTGAACTCCAAAATGCTAATGGAAATGCACTACTTGTACTGGTTCCAGATGTTCCAAAGATTACATTTAAAGGTCTGCTTGCTAACTATATAACAGACAGTGGAGTAACTTTGCTGAAAATGTTGGGGGGAACATGACATCTGAAGGAAAGGGACCTCTGCCAAATTAGGGGGACAAAACTGTCTGCCACGAAAGTTGGAGGGAACAAACTTGTCCCCCCTAAAATTACGCCCATGAAGAAGGCACTTTAAAATGTTAGCACCAAGGCAATACTCAAGCCGTTTATGTCAGCCATTATGCACATTGCGTGCTTATTTTACTAAGACACACAACACATGATGTAAAACGAAATGCTTTAATTACACACATTCTCAAGTGGCTTTTTGTGGTTCACATTATAAAAACTGTGCTATTATGTATCAACATGGAGTATCAACAAATAGTGGACATTATAGAGCATTTGTAAAACAGCATTCTTTATGGTTTCGATACAATGATCAGCAAATTGGTTAATGTTTTAAATTCCTTGGTAGTTTTCTTTTTATGAAATGTAAAGATGCATATATTACATCAACTTAAAGGTCACTCTTAGAAATGGTTATACAAGTACATGTTTCATGTTAAAATGTGGATGCGCTTGAGCTTTAATAAAAATGTAAAAGTAACATTTAAAAATCAAACAGTATTGCCTCGTCTGTCATTACAGTGTAGCCTGCCCTCAGCCCACATGTCTAAAGTATTGGCGAAGGAGGTCTACTATCCACTTTTACCTGTTTTACCTTTGACTGAAACACCTCTGTGCCAAGTTGTCATTTTGGTATGGTCATAGTGCAAAGAAGCCTTTACTACCACTTGTGCTTCTCCTGACCAGAAGTGGATTTCCTCGCACCGGTGTCAGTGTAGTGCTGGACTGTTCCTACGTTTTAGTCCACCAAAATAAGGAAACTTTGCAGACAAGGTTGAAAGTACTAGCTAGGTATCACTTTAGGTATGAAACTGGACATGGATGTTGCCTTAAAGTGCATGAAAGCAACCACAAAATGTATCAAATGAACCACACTCTATGCATCATGACTCATGCACCACGGTTGGATATGGGCCTCATCCTGCATCACAGTTGGCCCCTACGTACAGCATTCGGTACACCCAAATAGCACTTATCCAGTAGAAGACAGGGCTTCAGCCTCCATAACACTCAATTCTACACTGCATTTCCCATCCTGGACAGTGCTGTGACAGCCGTCAGTTTTAACTGTCAGAAGCACTGCTGCAGCGCTCCTCAATGGATTAACCTTCGATGCTTTCTTTGACATTTTTTTTTACCAGTCTCCTATCTTCTGACCCAGATTGCTCCTTTGGACTTCTGGTGGCTCTTTGAAAGTGCACTGCTTTTTTGGGCTCCCTTGCACCCTTCTGCCCACTCCCTTGTTACCCATGGATGCTCTCACCCGGGTACTTGGGACTCGGATTGTGAACAGATTCCTTGGACGTGTTTGGCTATGGCAATTTTAACTTTTTTTGATTGGTTGAACCTTGGACCTCAGATTGAGATACAGACTTATTTGGCTTTGGTATTTTTTGAACTTTTGGATTGTTTCCCTTCCTTGGAACTGATCTTCCCTATCTGGGATTGCAGAATCTAGAGTCTGTGCCTATTCAAAGCCTGCCATGCCCCTGTCGTTAGGTTTTGCAGGACTTTCTCCCTGGATCTGGCACAGATATTGAGGGGTGTAGTTGTGGAGGACGCAGGAGAAGTGAACCGTTAGGTCCTTTTTAAATGAGGAAGCGTGTCATTACATAGATGGGTGTGCAGAATATCTCTCACACCGATAAACAGACACTCAGGAAGCTGGCAAACAACTGTTTTATTTTCAATTATCTAAAACAGGGAGTACAACATACAACAATGGACGTCTCACAGCATAATCTCGACACATCAAATGAAAAAACATCTTTTTATAGCAAAAACTCCTCATGAATTACATCACATTACGGGGCAAACTAAGAAAACTTACTTGGGATTATGATAGGTAAACGGGAACACCTAAGTATACTTTCTATATGGGATAGGATTGTGATTGGGTCTCTATGTCAGGTGGACGACTTAGGCCCACCCCTTGTGCAAGGCATCCTCAATAATTGTTAGATACACGACACACCATTGGCTCTTAAACAAAGGGCTCCTCAATACATGGCCCTCTATAATTGGTTGGCATGCTTGTACCCTTCTGGAACATTTGACTCACTAGCAGCATGCAAGCTGGTACCCCAGGTGCCTGTGGGTGGACTTGACCATGCCTCCCCACCAAATTGGCCCACCACCCATCATCACTCATGCATTCTGCCCTTCAAATTGTCTTCGGACTTGGCCATGCAGAGTATCACGGGATACCTGGCATAAAGATAGTCATGAACACTGTAGCAGTCTGACTGAACAGCCTGTGTTCATACGGAATAGAATCAAAGGTTTCTATGGACTTAACTGAAAAATAATTCTACCCTTTTGTTCGATTGAGAAATCAAACTGATCTCCTCTTCCTCATATGAGCATCTGCTTTTGAAAACTCTTCAATGTTCAGGTCACACTTCAGAATCACCAGTGCTGGAATATGAATGAGTACTATGGAACACAGCCCTCACCAATCTTTCTTTGTGCAAGGTCATATAAGACCTGGATCTACAGGCCCAAATCGTGGTCCATTAACACCACTGTTACATCCTTAATTTCTGGTACATCGAAAATTCGTCCACACTGCTGATTCATTCCAACCTTCCTCGTGCCATTGTTTCTGAAACACAAGGATGCACTAGCTAGAGGTACTATCTGCAAAAGGCCTCCTTTATCATCGACCCATGCCAGTAATTTCACAATATTCGACTAATGATGCTTGCATTCATTTCCTGCAGTATCTAGGACTGGTTCATAGTATCCTGTTAGTGCTAATGCGTTACATACAATCAGGCCTTCTGCCCATCCTTTTGGAGTCAGCAGCGTTCCCTTGATTTTCAGCTGACCTCTCTCCTTGCATCTTCGTATTTCTTTGTGGTTCTTTCCTTGCCAATTGAGCATTTTGTTTTCTTCTCTTCTGATTCCTGCTCCATTTATTCCAGGCTGTTCATATCTTATCACTTGATTTCGTGTCTCTGATTTCCCTCTTGTCTTTAAATGGTGTTGGTCTTCTAGTACTGATCAATTCTGTGTGAGTCACTGGAGTGGGAAGAATCAAGGGGATTTCTACCTTGCTTGGACCAATGAAGTAAACAGTATGGATTAAAAGAATCAGGAAAACCAGGATAAATGCTGAGCCATGGATATTATACACCAATACATTCATCCCCACCATTTATGATTCTCCACACGTCTTTGAAATTGCTCCACTTTCCAAAATTGTACCATGTTCAATGTTCCTTATTATGCCTGTGTACTACTTTAAGGAAGGGAAAAAAAAAAACTTTTTAATCAGGCAACTCTGTTAAATGGTCAGATAACTGCAGGATTTGCTCAACTATTGCCAAAAGTAATCTCCTTATTGCAGGGCCATTTTTAGGATCATGCAGAAAAGTAGGTATGTTGAGACTATGCCCAACAAGAGCAGGATAAGCTCTGAGAATAAATATGAAAACAGCAGTAAGGATCCTTTGGGCATCGTCGTTTGTCAAAACCATAAGTTCAGCTAAACAAGTGCGTGGTGTGAAAGGACTCAGTGTATTGCTCACGCTTCCAATCTCTGATTAGAGATTGTCACTCAAACATATCCACAACATGTCAATCAACTTTCTAAAGTTCAAATTTCAAAAGATTCCTGTGGCTCAAGAACTGAATTTGCACTCCTGGTATAATATCTATAAAGAGTGTATGTGGTGAGCCACAGCCAAATGCACACTTGCATTTATTTAATCAGCAACCTTAGCATCCTTCTTCCTCGTCATTGATCGGGTCTGCACATGCTGAACTTCTCCTTGTCTTGCTTCCAAATCAATCATTGGGGGTGCGTCGGCTTCACCAGCGTATGGCTTTATGTTGTTCAAATGGATCCAAGCACATCTTCCCTGGACTTCACTGCTGAGGGAGTAATGTTTTCCACTAATTAGGGACCACTAAAGCATGGCTCATGCCACTTTCTAGTGAAATTCTGTATTAAGATTGGATCTACAATAAAATGTCTAGGTACAGGTAATAATTCTGAAATTCTGGTTGCTGAATGGTCTTCATCTGTGTACTGAGACTGACCCCCCTGGCATTTGAGTAAATCTGGAATGACAGAAATACATGTTAAATGTGCACATAACTCATTTCCTAACATTTCTGCAGACTTCTGGACATCACTTCTGCTCCTCGATGGAGGAGAAAAAGGCATTCTCATTAGCCTCCCTGTTACTAACTCATGGGGTGTGAGCTGGTAGTCTAACTCAGGTTGATTCCTTAAAGCATATAAGGCTAGGGGTAGGCAACATAGCCATCCCTTCTTCAGTGTCAATTTTAGTTGAGCAATTCTCTCCTTAAGGAGACTGTTGAGTCTCTCACAGATCCCGTTTGCTTGTGGGTGACAAGCAGAAGAAAACGTGTGTTTAATACTTAACAATAGGCTAATCTGGTCAAAGACTTCATTAACAAAATGGGGCCATTGTCAGATCTCAGCACCTCACACAGTCCCCACCTTGGAAAGACTTCTCGTACTAAAAACTTTGCTTTGCAAGTGGCATCAGGGTGTGTACATGGACCTGCTTTGTTCCACCTATAAAAGGGACACACCACCACTTTCATATACCTGTATCCACTACATACTTACAGCATATCAACATAGTCCATATGTAAATAAAAAAAAGGGCCATTCGGTCAAGGAATCACTCCTCTTCTCGTTTGCAGTGTATGCCCAGCAGTAAACTTTTGAAATATGATGCAATTTACTACATAAAATGCAACGTGCTCTAACAGGTTCGGTGAAAACCAGTCCTCCGCAATAGTTGCTGCAAGGCTTTCCCTAGTTACATGCTCTGAAAAACCAAAATGAGGCTTACTACAAAGAAATGGAAATACTGCAGTCACGAGGTCAAAGAACAACGTTTATTACAATCTCACGAATGGCTCCCAGCACCCCCATGATGCATGCACACAAACACTGTGGAGAGAGAGAGAGAGAGCGAGAGAGCGAGAGAGAGAGAGAGAGAGAGAGAGACAGACAGAGAGAGAGACAGAGAGAGAGAGAGAGAGTCACAGAAACATCAGACATACATACATTTTAGAATAACATATGATACGCTTGTCCAGCCCCTTTATGTGATGGGGATCATAGGGTTCGTGACCTATCCACGTAGATGTTATTACCATGACAACATACTTCCATATTTCCCCATCTTCCTGCAGACAATTTACTGTCTGGGAGCAGAGCAAAGCAGTGCGTGGGGGTATATTGTGTTCTCTAGTACAAGGTAACATTCGTTGTGCAGCTTATCTATGTTGCTCCTAGAGCTTAAGGTCAGCCTGCTCTATAGCTTGGAAAATGGTTTCTCTGAAGGAGCACATTTCACATGCACATTATTATAATTAACAGTTCAGCAGGGAAAACATGGCCGAGACAGGAAGGCACCTAACTTGCAGATTAGCTATGCTTCTGCGAGGACTTCAAGGTTCTACAGTGTAAGACAAACAACACGATCAGCAGAATGTGCATTCCTGTCTGTAAGTGTCAGAAGGTTTGTGCAGCAGTTTCTTACCGTGTTCTGAGAAAAAAAAGCAGAAGGAGCAAGGAACTGAATAATGCAGCCAATATGGTGGACAAAGCAAAATGGTAACGTGGCCATTGTTATTGCGGCAACTGTGGTGTGATGCAAATGTGCTTAGGCCAACATACATACATTATAAGGCACCAAACTGAATATATTTTCACAACGCAGGGTAATGCAGCTGTTCAAGCACTAGCTTTAACAATTCTACTGGCATCACCGGTGTTCCAGTGCTTTTTTGTCACCATAATGCTTCAGAGGGGGATAAATAACACCCCCTTCGTTTCCATAGCTCCTGCTCTTCTTGTGGTGCACTGCCCTGAATTTCCATCAATTCTGTTCTTGGTAAATGATTAAACCCTTCATTTGTTACCATAATCATGACTACTTTTTCTTTTACATCTGGAGTATCAAAACTTTAAATATCTGGCGAACATGCAACCCTTTTGGCCTCTATGTCTGCGGCTTCGTTCCCGCAAGAAATAAAATCAGTTTGCTTAGTATGTGCTGCGCATTTAACTATCGCTATGTCTACTGGGAGTTGTAGGGCCTTAATGAGCCTGTCCAATAACGCTGCATGCTGTACTGGAGTGCCATCCGCTCTGAGGTAGTCCCTCCTTCTCCAACGTGCTAATCATGTATGCATGGTTGACATTACATAGGCGGAGTCACTGTACACCATCACTTCCTGCCCTTTGTGTTTCTTCAGCGTGACAATAAGCACGACCAATTCTGCCGCTTACGCCGAAAATTGAGACGGTAATCTTGCACTTGGTACAACCTCAAATTCACCATTTGCTCTATGTCTCACCACAGCTGCGCCAAAATACTTTTCCCCACTAGTTTGAATCTCCCACCCTCCTACACATTTTCCTTTACGTGTGGGATGTCATCATAGAATTCTTCGTACTTTGAGCAATCATGCACATTCTCACCCTCTGCTACAGGCTCAGATACAAATGTGGCAGGGTTCACTATTTCACATATGACAGGTTTAATTGCTGGATTTGATATAATCACCTAATACACAGAAGCTCTCTGAGATGTCAATGCACCCTTTGGCTTCTCCAAAATAGCAAACAAAGCATGCTGCACAAAGAGCGTAATAGAACACCCCATCACAATACTGGTAGCTTTCTCAATTTGAAACACAGCTGCTGCCAGCGACTGTTGCAAGGAAAGTGCCCTCTAATAACTGGATCTAGAATCAAACTGTAATATGCTAGAGGCGTATACGCTAGTGCAGTCCTCTGAGTAAGCACTCCTGTCATAACTGTCCCATTTGTGTGCAAGAATAAAAAGAACTCCATCATAATTGTGAATTCCTAAAACTGGAACAGTACAAATAGCTTTCTTCAAACCCTCCCTCCATTTCTTCAGACCATTTTATTTTTTCATTGTTTACCTGTGCTTCCTTTAGAGCCTATAAAAGAGGCCTTGTGTATGAACTATAATCAAACGCCCATGCTCTGACATAATAACGTAGTCCCAAAAACTCTGCATTTGCTTCACTGTGTGCGGTTTTGCTGTTTTTATGATCGCCTCAGCTCTCTCAGGTGTGACCCTTTTTCCCTCATGTGAAATCCACTGGACTATGTACAACACCTCTTCTTGGCAATACCGTAACTTCTCCTTGTCTCCCTTATATCCCTTGTCTGCAAGGACAGTCATTAACTGAATCAAATCTTTTCTGCATTCATCTTCTGTGGTGCTACAAATCAGGATGTCATGTACGTACTGTATCACAATGCTCTTCAAATCAATATTGCCTAGGTCCATCTGAAGGACCCTATTAAAGATTGATGGGGACTCACAGTACCTCTGGGCAGTCTTGTATGTTTCAGATGAGTCTGGCCAAATGAAAACTGAAGTCAAGTACACTGCGGCATTGCACGATGATTCTGACGGTACCTGAATCCCTTGTTCCATCAGTGCTGAAATGGTCTTAAAAATCCCTTCATCCGCATCTTGAGACATTGGGTACTGTCTTGCTCAAGGTAAAATTGCTCCTGGCTTCAACTTTATCTTGACTTCCCATACCCCTTTCAATAGGCCTACATCATAGGGGCCTGTAGTACATAAAGTGCTTATCACCTTTTCCAAGTCCTCAGCACCATTCGCTGTGTGACCTCTCCCTTTTCTATTCTAATCCAATATGTAATACTCCTCCAGAATATTACTTCATCATCTATTGGATCATCCTTAAACATATCGTCAGTGACATCAGTCAGTCTACACGCTTCCCAAATAGCAATCACTGTTCTCCATGGCCTGCCTTCATCATCTGTTCCTTTGAACATTGCCATTTGCCTTCGCACTATGGCTGCATTTAAATCTCAGGGAATAGTCTGTCCCCCCTCTTTGTCCATGGGTATCTGTGGCCTGAAAAAGAATTTATCAGGCATTTTCATAATATTTCCCACTAATCTGGGTAGCCACGTCAATAAAATGCATACCCCATAAAGAAAGGCTTCTGGTTCAAGTGGCATTCCTCACAGAGCCAATTGCCCTGTAGTAGTCGATAGAAATTTGCCCACATTCATACAATGTATCCCTGGAGTAGCGCACACTATGCCTTCATCAGTAAAATAAATCATCCTGTTAAGCTTTGTCATTAAATCTCGGCCTAGAACATTAACTGGTGTCTGTCTTGAATACAATAATGGAACAGACATGCCACACTCTCATGTGGAGACTGGCAATTTGTTAGTAAAATGAAGTCAACTCATAGCTCCAGAGAATCCTTGAGTATTCATGGCAATTCCTGACATTGGGTATTTTCCCTCTCGTATACATGAATGAGTAACCCCAGTGTCCACTAGAAAAGAAAGATTTTCCTCTTATCGTCACATCAACCCTTGGTTCCTCTTGGGGGGGGATCAAGTGTCACTGAAAGTGCTTAACAAATCAAGTCACCCTGTAAACTGTCCTATTGTGGATACAGGCATACCCTTGTACCTGTGAAGGACTTCCCCCACCACAGTGACACCCCCTACTCTAGTTGTCAATAGTTGTCCCGTGTTTACATTCTGCAGTATCTGCATGGATGCGTGCTGTGACTGCTCTTGCAGTGGATCCAATGGTGTTTGATGTGGCTGCAATTACTGTTGCATTTACAGCACTTGTGCTTGATACACTGTCTGATCTTGGGCAAACCATCCCTAGCTTGTGAGCTATATGCTGGAGGATAAGCTGTCACCCCTCTTCAGAAATGCTCATTCTGAACATACCCTTGGCTCCCACATACACACGCAATGTGCCTGTCATCCCACAAGTCCGACATACAAGAGGAGCTCCTCTGACTAGTCCCCCTTGGTTAAATCCTCCCTGCACATTCTGATTATCATTCTGCATATTCCAGAAACCATCTTGGTTATTCTGAAAAACACCCCTTCCTCTGTAGCCCATTCCTCAGCCTTGTGGCAGAAACCCATTCCCTCCTTGGTCCATTCAGCGCTGATTATTTGCCTGTGATGCACCCCCTGATTTCTGTATTCCCAATCCTTCTCTGCTTGTCAATACTGCTCCTTCTATGGCATACTTTGACAATTTCTTCTGAACTAATGTGGCTTCCTCAAGTTTTCTAACACCTTCCTTCTTATTTCTCTCTTGTAATAGCCGACAGTGATGCACTATGGTCAACTATATCTCTGCCCATGGCTTTACTTCCATTCACACCAATTTTTTGAGTTGCCTTTGTATTGGATCGGGCAACCCCTGACATAAAATGTGGTAAAATACTGCCACTATTTTCCCCCACGGCTCTCGAGTTTCAAGAGTCCACCGTTTTGAATGTCCTGAATGTAAGCAAGCAGATTACATATTCTTTCATATTAAGTGTCATAATTGCACCCATATCTGATGTCAGGATACTGCACTCTGAGAGCTCTCCAGACATCTGCTCTCAATTATTAAATGCAACTCCATTGTGCGATGTTTTCTGTGCCGTGACACTGAATAGCCTGCTGTCGTCCAAATGTCATCAGCTCTTCCCCCAAGGATGGCTGCTAGGAGACCCTCAATGTCCCCTATTGCCAATGTATTTCCCCCTGTCATCTTCTCTAATTCATAAATCCATTTCCTGCACCCGCCATCAAACTAGGAAGTGTACACCTTAAATTATCATTATCCATTTGTGGCCAGGCAATATACTGCAGTCTGGCCTCTCCTTTCTCCAATAAAGGAAACTGCATGAATCCCAACCCGCAATCGGCTTCCATCGTCTGCCTGTCCATAGTGGGGACAATGGTTCCTGATCGCCTTCTACCTGGCAATGACCTCAGCTTGCTCCCATATGAATCTCCTTTCGTGCTGTACGATCGTCCTCTAGGATGCTCTGGATATGCTACAGGATCTGCCGTCCTATCCTCAGGTTGCTCTAAATAAGACAATCTCACTTCCTTGTCTGTCTGCAGACATCCCTCGGGACTGCAAGCACCTCCTCCCACTTCCCCACGGAAGCTTTCTCTCTCTTCATCCAACATATCTAGTCCCAGATAATATGTCTCTCATCCCCTTCACCTTTATCTAAAGTCAGCCTGTCTAAGGACAAGGCTCTATGCTCGAGACTAAACGGGTCTCTTTCTTCGCCTTGTGATTGGAAGACCAGGGACTGATCTCCCTTCCCTCGGCTTCCCAATTTGCAACCTTCTCTCAACTCTTGATGGGCTTTATTGATCCTATCTCTGATACTCCCTATGTTAACATTCTCTTCTAGGGCTACTCTGACTGCACTTGGTTACATCCACTCCTATTGAATGCGATCAATGTCGCACTCCCACTGCCACCTTTTTCGTTCCAATTCTTTGTCTAATTCTCTTTGCTTTCTCACTTCCCATCTAACTCTTTCCTCTTCTTGTCTTTTCTCTTCTCTTTTGTTTGTTCAATGCTCTTCTTCTTCCCTTCGTTTCTGTATCCTTTCCTTTTATCCCTTAATTTCGTGCACTTTTTCCCCTTCTCTCTTCCTTTCTTGCCTATCTCGATCTTCGACTGCTCTCTGCCTGTTGTCATACTTCCTTTGCTCCTCCACCCTTTCTTCTTTATTTTGCTGCTCCTCTTGATACATCTGTTATCGCCTCTGCCTGCTCTTTCTTTTATGTTCATCCTCTTTCAGTCTCTTTTCTCGTTCCCCGTCTTTTCTGTACTATTCATCTTGATCTACCCTTTGCCTAACCTCCTCGATGCTTTTCCCATGAAGCTTGGGCAATATCTGTCCTCCGATCCATTCATTCTGTAAGAGAGTTACCTCGTCAGCTTTATCCTTCTCTCATTTCCATCAATAAATCTCTTGTTCTATATCGAATCTCCTCTTTCCTTCTGGTCTCTTCTGGACTATCGTCACTGCTATAAGCAGTCGGTTCATATATTGGATTACTATATCCT
Organism: Ambystoma mexicanum; assembly: GCF_040938575.1. Classification (NCBI taxonomy): domain Eukaryota; kingdom Metazoa; phylum Chordata; class Amphibia; order Caudata; family Ambystomatidae; genus Ambystoma; species Ambystoma mexicanum. The sequence continues at coordinate 857,447,801 of NC_090931.1, read as the reverse complement.
GTCGCCGCCTTTAGTTCCTTTAATGGATACAATCCTACATCTTCTGTACTATCACCATTCACTTCAGGCGAGATAAGGGGAGCAGAAGGCTCAACATCTTCCTCCCTACACTGAGCAAGCATCCATTTCTCAGGTGGTGGATCTTCTCTCTCCTCTTGGTACATTTTCCACAGCTCTAAAATGGCTAACCTCTTTTTCTAATTTTTTCCCCGTATACGCAGCGTGCAAGTCGTGTGTTGCAATACTGCCTTTGACAGCAAGCCCCCCCTGTGGCCATGAACATTTTATCTGCTATGCCCATTACCCACTCCGTACTGTGCTGTTTGAGCTTAGGCATGTGTTTTATCAGTGTTTTACACATGTGCATTAATTGAGTAATATCTCCCTTGTGTCGAGTCTCAATTGAGTGTCTATACTTACCGTCGTTTACACAGATACGTTTATATAAAACACATATGAGCGCGCCGACATTGACCTAAAATAGGCGAGCAACTTTTTATCTCCACTTTAACTTTACACAACGTATTCTTGACGTTCCTCGACACTCTTTTTAAAGCAAGCACAAAAACAGACAGACTTTAAACTATGGTACTCCTTTTCTCTGTCTTGCCCTTAAAAATACCCCGACTGGAGTTTAACTTGTCTCCTAATATAAACCTTTTTATGCGCTGCCTATTTTTACCCCCAATGGGGTGTGAGACACGTTCTTCTAAAACACCTTGAGTTAGGAATCTCGGGCTTTATCTCTCAAAACACTCTTTGTTTATTCTTTTATAATCACCCCGATTACTTTTTTAACATTCCTGTTGCTCCTCTAAACTACCACAATCCCATCCCCACAGTTTGCCATTCCCCTTAGTCTACTCACCATTTGCTCATTCAGCTCGAAACGTTCGGTATCGGCTCCCCTCTCCAATCGAACACTTTTGCCTTCAGAACACGAAGCTCCTATGGAAACCAGGAGGGATTTCAACAAAGCGGGGCCCGTCCCACCTTTATCAATTTTCTTGCAAGAATTTCTATATCGGCCGCTCTCCACAGGAAACCCTGCGATCTTCCGGCTAGGTGGCGAAGGGTGCTTGATCAGCCCAAGCTCTGGAGTTTTATTTAATGGATGGGTCTGAACCATCCAACATGCTACCAAATGAAGCGTTAGCTCATTATTAATGAGGAAGCGCGTCATTGCATGGATGGGGGTCCAGAGCAGCTCTCACTCCAATTACCAGACTGACTCAGGAAGTTGGCAAACAATAGCTGGGGTCATTCCGAGTCTGGAGGCAGCCATAGTGCTATTAGCACTATGGCTGCCTCCAAACTCGGGTCCGGGTCTGTGGTGTCGGAATGGGGACTTACCGGGACATTCCGACCTATGCGGACCCCGTAAGTACCCATTTCGAAAACCATCCCCATTTGAGCCCCCATAGGGTTCAATGGGAATGGGGAAGGAGCCTGCATTCTCGTAATAGGGCGGTAGGGGATTAACGGCACCTGCATTCTTACTGGTACCATTAACCCCCTAGCGCCAGGGTCGGAATGACCCCCACTGTTTTATTTTCAATTGTCTAAAACAGGGAGTACAACATGCATCAACAGACGTCTCACAGCATAATCTCGACGCAACACATGAAAAAACATCTTTTTATAGCAAAAACTCATCATGAATGACATCACACTACATGGCAAATTAAGAAAACTTACTTGTGATTGTGATAGGTCAACGGGGAACATCTACATATACTTTCTATATGGGATAGGATTGTGATTGGGTCTCCATGTCATGTGGATGACTTATGCCCACCCTTAGTGCAAGTCATCCTCAATATTTGTTAGATACATGACACATCATTGGCTCTTAAACTATAGTGCTCTTCAATACATGGCCCACTATAATTGGTTGGCATGCTTGTACCCTTCTGGAACATTCGACTTGCTAGCAGCACACAAGCTGGTACACCAGATGCTTATGGGTGGACTTGACCATGCCTCCCCACCCAATTAGCCCATCATCCATCATCACTCATGTCTGCCATTCGAATTGTCTTTGAACTTGGGCTTGCAGAGTATCACTGCGCCTGAGAAGAGAAGGGAGTGTGAGCACATTCTTATCTTCAGTCTCAATAAAGCGTGTCAATTTTCTACTTCCATCCGTCCCACGTGACAGGAGACCACATTTGAGCTCCATTTCTCCCATTTAATGATATTAAATGAATAAAACTTGGCTTTCATAGTGTTTTTGTCATACCTTAACAGGAACTCGCCTCGTTTCTCACGTTCATTGAATCTTCTTGAACAGATAACCAGTTCTTGGCTGTCCCAACCCTTGACACTGGGCCAGACAGCCTTCTCGATCCTTCCTTGATTTTCAGCTGCTTTTCTACTGCGCCACACTTTCAGCCTTTCTCTTTCATGGGTCCTGGCTTACTGAAGTTGCAACATTGAACATCCTGACTCTATACATATAGACATTGGCGGCACCGCCTGCAGTCTATTCACTACGTATAGCCAGCCTTCATGATTGCTTAGTCAACTTGCATTACAGCATTTGTATAGTTCTGAAACAACTTATATTTTCTTCAGTGTTCTCCGTGCGTGCAATCTTCATTTCACACATAAACTGGTACTTGATTCCTTATTTTGTCATCAGGTCCCATAAGGTCTATGCATTCTCTTCTTTGGTCATCCTTCTCAGTGGGTCACTCTCCTTTCTTGTGATGTCATCATCCTCTTGCGTTCACTGCTTCATACTTCTTCAGGGACCTCCCCTAAGAGGCTGTAATCTCTCTGGGGGTAGATTTTATAGGGCCTTCTCAATGGATACCTTGTTTCTAAGACCTTTCATCGTATCGGGACCATTATCAGCGGTGTGCATGTTGCAATTTCTGGCTTCCAACATACATGCAAAATAGGGGTGGGATTTCCGGTAGAGGTATTTGGCTCTTCATCTACAGAAGGGTTTGTTGTTGTTGGTTATTTGCCTGGTGATAACTGTTGTACTTTTGCAAGGTAAGGTTGGATACAACTGGTGGCCTTGCCTTGTTTTTGTTGACCATTTAGGCTGTATGCAAAGGGGATTTTGAGGGTCAGCATTTGGGTACCATTGCAATCCTGGGACAACAATAGGAGAAGGACTCCCCTTTGAAGTAGGTCACCAAACCTGAGATACTCTAAAGCTACCATACTTTAGAGGAAGTAAGACAGGCTTCCAGGCAGGAGAAGGTAGAGGATGAGTTGTACATGTTAGAGCATGAAACCCTGAATAATGCTCATGGCCACTCCTAGTGAAGTGAGTAGTTCTGAAAACAAGGCTAGGTGCCAGAGCCCCATAGATCACTTTCAAACATATGAGAAGGAACACGGCTTGAAGTGAGCTGGGGCCAGCTGGGCCCAAGCCCCGGCAGGCTCCAAAATCTCGTTTTGAGGCGAGGCCCCGCCGGGGCTCACTGATCTAGCCTGGCAGCCCCGGCCACCAGATGACAAGGATTTGTTTCTAAAGCCTTAAGCTCTTGCTTGTGTGCGAGAGCTTCAGGCTTCAGAAAAAAATGCCTTCCATCCATAATGATGGCACCGCACCTGTGCAGCATCCCTTCAAGCAAGAGTTGCCCGTGGGCCGGCCCTACCATTATGGAGAGAAAAATGAGGCAGCTGGAATAAGAGGCCTTGTTTTCTAAATCCCGAAGCTCCCGCGCCTTCGCGAGAGTTTGTCTTTAGGAAAAAGGTCTCTTCTTCCAGCGGCCTCACCCTTTCATCCTCAATGGTGATGCTGCCGGCTGGAGAGGGGCAGTGCCACCATTAAGGCAGAACAGGCAAGGTGCTGCTGCTGCCCCTGCCAGGGAAGCCTATAGAAAATAAATGCAGAGATAAGCACCCTCTCCCCCAGCAGGAGAGGGTGCTGATCTCTACAAAATGCTGCCTAGTGGGGGTCCCTGTAGCCCATTGAGCCAGGGCCGTCAAGGGGCGTGGCCTAATGAGCCAACAGATCACCCACACTGTTAGGCCACACCCCCTTAATGAGCCCCCGCTCATTTTGCAGTGCCACTTAAGATACTGGACGGGGAACAATATTTTTGACTGGTTTGATGGACTGGAGGTAGCTTTCCAGCTCCCTGCTATTGGAGGAAGTACTATTTGGGGGTCTGGGGGCAGCCCTGGTGATCCGCTTAACAATGCAGACAACGTATCTCATCCTCCAGCTTAATCCGCAGTATAGTCCCGTTTACTGCACTCATGAAAATGTCCACTCATCTCATACAGAGGTTATCAGATCTTTTAATAATTTGCGCACTTAAAGCTGAAATACTTCAGTGGTTAGATCAGTGGTAAAAATGTTGACACGTTTGATGAATAATAATAATTTGGTTGCACCAGAGCATAACACATTTTATTGAAGAGTAAACTGGAATATCCATATGAAACAATAGCATTATGCAAAGGAGCACCGGCAGCAAAAAAAACATGCATTGTTTGACCTCAGGAAAGTGCATCCAAATACAAAAACTATAATGCACGGTAAGTGATTCATCAGAGTCTACAAGCATCTTACAGTGTGGCACCTGAGTAACATGGTTATCAGTAAACGAGGTAGGCTAAGAAACTAGTAAACAAAATAATAAACATTATGGGGAAGGTAGCCCTCAGGAATCTGTTTTGGACACGTATGCTCATGTTCATTCCCATACAAAGTCCTGAAACCAGGTTACACATGAAGTAGAGGATGTGCGCATCCAGTGTAGGGATCCCAAACTGCATGCAAGCAGTGACGCAGGAGCTGTGAAAAGGACACAGAGGCTTTGGAATGGAGCGAGTTTTTCTGAGCAGGCAAAGCAAGGGATCCGGTGATAAATGCTTGCCTGTTATGTCTGGGATCTCCAGAACTTTCGTATCACCATATACGACCATGCCACGTATATACATGTGTGTTGTCACCCTTACATCATGAACATGCATCTCTTTCTGACTGGTCACAGTTTTACATTTGTAACCGAGTGTAATACATTTAATGAAGGTATTTAAACTATGTCCACTGTTAAGGGAAATACACTTAGTTTGCATATAAATTGAAGCCCACACATCATATTTTTACCAATAAACACACGGATTTCCCCCAAACAGCTTTAGAAGTGCAGGCTTTAGTAGGCATTCAGTGCATAATTCATGTGTACATACATGAGATGAACCTGGGGGTGTGAGGTGCATGCCAGTGAATCGCATGTTGCTATTGGGCTCTTAAATAGTATCTTTCTAAATCTGGTATTCCCAGATCCCTGCGTCCCCCAGCTATGGAGGCAATGTAGGTGTATCCCAGGCAAGTCTGTGATGTCCAACCGCTCAGGCCATAATAGGAATAGAACAGAGACATTAAACTTCAGCATTATATTTATGAAATAGTAGGAGTGTTTCAGCAGTATAACCATTTTTATCATAGAGACCCTTTCCCTTTTCAGAAATTGCAAGTTTTATCAAACCTCCCACAGAACTTCCTGTGTAGGAAAAAAATGGAGTATAATTCGCTTTATAAAGAATTGTGGTGTCAGTGGAGTCCTGCATGCCTAAGTAGCGCACAAAGTCCAGACACCACCTAAATCATAAGTGAGAACGAGCTGGGGTCATAGATCATGTGAGTGGCCTGAGCTCCAACTTGCTCCAGTTCATCTGGAGGCAACAAGTGCAAGTTAATTCGATTGTAGGTACAACAACCATAAACACAAATAATGAAATACAGCACACAAAACAATCACATGCTTACAATGTAACATGCTTTCCTTCTGAAGAAAAACCTTAGGATATAACAGCTTAAAATGAGACATCACTACATTAAATAAACCAGTCTCAAATGACCCTCTGGTTAAAAATCAAAGTATTCAATTTGCAGTTACACATAATCAAGTGAGTAAAACTCAACAGTTATGAACATGGATATAAAATGCACAAGGATTCAATTTGTCTTATTCTGCCCTACAGTCAGACCCAAAGCATGTTCTGATCCAGTGCCCAAGATGTAATACAGTCTTGATGTTAAAGGGCGAGTCTGAACTGCAAAAACCCTCTTTGTCTCAGCACAGTTATTATAGTTCTCTTGCGTATATAATATGTTCAAACATAACTTTATTCGGATTTAAAGACCATAAACGCATCATTGCATCACAATACAAATATAAAACATATTTAATAACCAGAAATCCATAGTCGACAGTTACATAGATCACCTATCACTCCCTTAAAAAAGCCTAAAATTCATAATTTTCTTGGACATAAACAGGACTTATATAAAACCAGAAAATCATCATCATCATCATTGTATATATACTTGAATTCCATTGCACATTAAGAAAGTAATTTAACTAACGTTTACTTTACTATTTTGTTGATGTTCTTAACCGAGCCCCGTGGAGAAACATTGAGATAAAATAAACTGCATTCACATCAATGGTGCTTTTGCTAAATGTCAAGGCTACATTGCCTGTTTAATTTCCCTCAGGTGAAAAAGTGGCAGCAATTGACATTTCCTCAAGCCCGAATGTCCTGGGCAGAATAATAAAAAAATTCTTATCGATTCCTATGGGTTGCCACAAACGTTACATTGTGTGTCCATAGGGCTTGACCACTTTGCCGTGAAAGCAGCCACCTTACGCAATTGGAGAAATAAAGCTCGGTTTTAACCAGGTGCCACACAATCTAAATAGGGCTCAAAACCCTCTGACTGCGCTATCACTATATATAAAGAGCCCGTGCTCGGCGCAGCACATGCCCATTTCATATTCCTGATAGTCGCCTCCTGACACTTCATTTTGACCAACTCCTTAGAACTAGGTAATAACCCTGCAGGATTAAATGAAAAAGGGGTCCAGTCCAGGTCCTCCATCCCTTTGCGAATAAGCCTAAGCCATGTGAGAGAACCTAATCCAGGTACATTCTGCAGGCTAATAATCGCTTCTCTATATTTGGCCAATTCCGGTACAGTCCACAATCTAATCCAATATAACAATTGCTTTTTCACTAATAATTCGGAGATGGGCTTAAGGTCACATTCCCAACTAAGACTGGCCATTGGAGCACCCTTTGGTCGCATAAGTAAATGATTGTCAACCACATTTAGCCGGGCATATGCGCAATGGCCCCACAGTTAGGCCCTGTACGTGGCTGTCGCCCAATCTTCGGCCCTGTACAATTTTATAGCAGCAGAAACTGCACCCCTGCCATATCTACTATAAAAAATAGCGTATTCCAGCACCATACTTTTCGAAGGTTGCCACACCCTTAACATGGTGAGCCGACCATGTGAGGCCCTCTGAGAACCTAATCTCTAAATAACCATAAGAGCACACCTGCCCTAGGGCACAGGCATCAACTTAACTTTCTTTTCTTGCTGCGTTTGACCAAATACAATTTTTTAAGTTGAGCACCATTGAAACTTCGTGGCATTTCCTAACAAAAATGTGCAAATTGTGTCTCAAACCCATGGGGGTAGTAGATAATAACACTGCATTGTCAGCGTAGAAAAGTGCTGGGAATTTGTCCTTACCAATTTTGGTAGGCAAGGCCACAAACTAACAGTGCCTCTATTACATGTATTTATTTATTTATTGTTCACTTGTTAGGCGCTTATACAGGAATCAAATACTGTTTCAAAGTGCCCACAAGGCAACAGGGAGGGGACGTCGGATTATGGAAAATGTAATTACAACAATAATAAATAATTACGTCAATTAAAAACAAAGAAGATAAGAGGAGAGGGGAAGACAAAACTAATATGCCTTGTGAGTGTTCAGAATGTGCAAGCGCAGAGGGGAGAGAGAAATGGGATAGGTGCTGTGGTGCTCATGGTGAGCAGCAGGTGAAGTGCTATGAAGAAAAGTAAAGTGAAAACTCTAAGGGGAGGGTGAGCCGAAGCAAGTGCATAGGGTGAACAGCAGCTGAGATTATAAGAATTGGCAGATGCAAGGAGTTGGAGCCAGTGAAGCGCAGGTGTCTAGAAGGGGGAGTATTTGGTCAGAACGAGTTGCAGATAGTGTTCACCAGCCACAGACAGCCTTGTGGATGATGCAGAGGGATTTGAATTTAATCTGCACAGCGATCGGGAGCCAGTGGAGACTTTGTAGGGCAGGAGAGATGTGGTCCCTGGTCTTGACGCCAACGACGAGTCTCGCTGTTCTATTCTGGATTAGCTGAAGGGATCACAGAGTTGACAAAGGTAGATTAAGGAGAAGGCTGTTGCAATAGTCAAGCCTAGAGAGCACCAGAGCCCAGGTAACATTGAGTATCTTGGGGAAGGTGAGGAAAGGTAGAATTCCTTTCAGAAGGAAGAGCTGAAAGTGGGACTCCTTGACCATGTCCTGAGTATGAGGGAGGAAGGAGAGAGAGGATTCAAAGATGGCTCCAAGATCCCTGGCTTCTGAGGATGGAGCAGGGGAGGACCCATGGAGAAAGGACAGGGAGAAAGGAATAAATAGAGTGCTGGGGTCCCAATAGGGAGAATCTCAGTTTTGCTGGCATTGAGGCAGAGATCATTAGAAGTGCACCAGGCCTGGATGGCAGAGAGGCAGTCGGGGATGAAGGAGGGTGCAAGGGCATCTGTAGGAAGTTTGAAGAAGAGTGGTGTGTCATCAGCATAGCACTGGAAGTTAGGGGAGAAGGAGGAAATGAGGTGTGCAAGCAGAGTAAGGTAGATGTTAAAGAGCCAAGGTGCAATAATGGAGCCCTGGGGGACGCCACAGGTGTAAGAGGAGGAAAGGGAGGAGAAAGGCTCCTGCCCAGTATGATTTTGGAAGAGTGATTGTTTAAGATGGAGTTAAGCGAGTTCAGTGCCCGCTCCGTGATACCAAGGGTGTCATGGAGCCTCTTTATGAGGATGGAGTGGTTCAGTGTGCCAAATGCAGAAGAGAGATGAGATAAAGATACAAGCAGAATAGGAGGGGTCCAACACACCCCTGGCACACCCACTCTCCACTGCAAAGGAATCAGTGGTCTCCCCACCCAGCCCTCATCTCACTGCTATTGCTAGTGTAAAGAGACTGGATATTGGCCAAAACAGACCCTGGGACACCCTTGTTTCTCAGCAAGGACCACAACATACAACAGGAGACACTATTGAACACTGTACATAAATCTGCAAATATTGCATAGATTTTGGTATGCTGTAAGGAAACATATTTAACCAAAACTGCGCTCAGCCTGGAACATTGGTCCACCGTACTGATGCCAGGCTGAAACCCAGCTTGAAGATGGTTAATATAATTACCCTTGTCATAAACCTTATCAAGCCACAGCATCCAGAAGCGAGATGGGTCTGTGATTCCCCGGGATCTTATTATCTCCCTTCTTGTATAATGGTATAATTATTGTGCCATGCCATGACTGAGGGACAACCCCTGCCCTACCAACAAAATCAAATGCATGTGTCAAAAGTGGGCCCAAATATAAGGCTTGTCCTTAATTAGATCAATGGAAACACCATCAAGCCCTGGAGCCTTCCCACATGTGAGCCCTACGATGACCTCTTTCACCTCAACAATTGAAAACGTTGCAAGGTCTCCACAGTGCTCATTATTATGTTGCTGGGGTAGTTCATGTGAGTTGCCCTGCCCTATTTTTTAATAAAGTTTACTAAAATGTTGGTACCATTCATTTGGGGATATGATTGGAAACAGGTCCCACTGATTTCTGTTCATTACCACCAACAAGCTTCCAGAAGTCAACTTGATCACCATTCATGCTACAAGGTAACAGTTCATCCAATTTACTTTTTACCTACTGTGTCTTTTTGGAAGCTACCACTGCCTTATATTTGGCCTGCAGGTTCCATAGACAGGGCTTATCAATCAAGGCTGTATTTTTGAACTAGCATAACAAATCATGCTAAGCCAGCTGGCAGTCTTCATCAAACCAGCCCCTATTACCCAGATTGTGCTTTCTAATTTTCCCCACCGATTATATGAAAAAAGGGGACAAGATCTTCACCATATCAATATAGAAGTCTCCTCTGCTAGGGGAAGCACAATCAGCCAAACAAATACTTGCAATATGAGGGTCAATGATTGCATAAATGCTCGGCTTGGTCAAACTTTGATCTATATCCGACCATTTAACCACCTGTTTTGAGTGACCGGAAACAGTGCTCAGGGCGCCCCTCAGGGCACCAGATTTATGGCTCCCCCCAACATAGAGCTCAAAACACAACTTAATGGGTAATGGTCACTGTCACTACGCTTTGTTACCTCCATACTAGTTAGCATATCCCAGTCAGCCAAACTAATCGGAACATGAATGATCCATGACCTACCCTGCTACCCTACAGAAGTGACTCCTGCTGGCTTTTCCAGGGAAACCCTCCCATCGCTTGAACGCAAACCTGCCATGTACATTAACCTTGCAACTTCAGTGATACCAGGATGGAGCCTAACAGGTGTGTTTGTTTGTTTGTTTATTTGATAATGTGCACCAAAACCTCAGGTAGCAGGGGGCAGCAGTTACAAGAATGTTCGAAGCTTAGTTACAACATATAGGTCATTACATTACAGCGCATACAATTGGGGTACGGGGGTACAAAATACAGAATGCAGGATAAATGCAGTAATAAGGTACATACAGATAGAGTCTAGTGGGGCGTCCAATGGTCAGAAGCGACTTGTTAGATGTCGTGGGTTTGAAGCCAGTTCAGCAAATTACGTCTAAATCTAGAGTATGGCTGTTCCTCTCTAAAAGCAGTGGGGAGTGCATTCCAGGAAAGAGCAGCTTTAACTGGGAAACTAGCTCCCCCAGCTTTGGAAAGTGTGAATCTTGGAATTTCTAGCCAGAGACGGTTGAAAGATCTAGTATGTTGAGTTGAGATTCTTCTGGTCAGTCTAGCATTGAGGCATTTGAAAGTGAAGGATACCGTTTTGAGGAGTATCCTGTCGCTAATTTTTAGCCAGTGCTGGTCTTTTCTGATGTTGGATATATGATCTCTGCGGGGTATATTCAGGGCTGCTCTTAGAGCATTTTATTTATGATGTTTTTGTTAGCGCCTGCATATAAGGCATTGCAGTAGTCTAGCTTAGACATTATTAGTGCATTGGCGAGCATAATGCAGCTAGTTTTTTATAAAAAGTGGCTGTGCGCCCTGATCAGTTTACAGGTATAAGCTGCCGATGAAGCCATGGAGCTAACTTGTTTTTTAACTGATAATGTAGAATCAAGGTAAAAACCTAGTGTTTTTACCTCAGTTACTACTTTGATTACGTTGCCATCAATGTTGAATGCAGTGTAGCTGGGGCTGAATTTTTTTTAGGTTGGAGTCAGAGCCCAGAATCAGGATCTCGGTTTTGTCGTCATTCAGGCAGAGACCATGTGAGGCCATCCATGCCTGAATAAGGAGGTATATGCTGCTTACCAGAGCCGTGTCTTCGACGAAGTTGCCCGAAAAGGGTATGAGTATTTGGGTGTCATCAGCATAGTTAGTGGATGTGACACCCAGCCTATCAAGTTTGTCGAAGAGTGGCTTTGTAAAGATGTTATACATTGTCGGTGAGACGCATGAACCTTGTGGGATGCCACAGGTAATTTGGATTGGGTCTCCTGAGGCTGAGGGGGAGAACACTCTCATCGTACGGTTAGCTCGGAAGGATTGTACCCAGGCTATGGCTTCACTCGAGAAATGTTCGGCTGACGCTAGGCGTTGGCATAACACTACATGATCCACCAGGTCAAAGGCTGCCGATAGGTCAAGGAGGAGTAGCATAGCTGTTTTGCCTTTGTCTTTCAACACATCGATTTGTGTCTTTAAATCAATTAGAGCTGTTTCAGTGCTGTGTTGTGGCCTGAATCTGGATTGGCGTGATCCTAGTAGTTGGTTAGCCTTCAGATAGCTTTGGATTTACAGATAGGCTACTCTGCCCATGATTTTGAGGAGGAATGGGACCATTGTAATGGGTCTGTAATTGGTGGGGATGGCCGGATCTAGGGTCTGTTTCTTAAGGAGTGGTAGTACCCAAGATTCTTTGAGGTTCAATTAGGACAGTGCTCGACCTAAAGGAAGCATTAATTAGTTTAGAGATAAAGGGTGCTAGATCTCTAGCTGCATCCCTAATTATTTGTACGGGGCAGCTATCGCCCTGGCAGTTAGAAGGTTCTAGCCATAGTATACATTTTTTGGATTCCAGTATGGAGATATTGGTAAATCTGAAGGGTTTATCAATGCTGGGTGTTGCAGCGGGTAGTGTAGGATGCGTCTCAGTGTAGCGCAGGGATGCTTTTGTATTAGCTATTTTAGACTGCAGAGTAACTATTTTGTTGGTTAAAGCATTTTGGATGCTACTACACCATTGTTTATCTTTCGGGACATTATCTATGGGTGGAATAGGATTTTCCATTTCACGAAGGATGATGAAAAGCTCCTTGGTATTGGAGTTAGCCTTAGTAATTCTGTCATTTAAACGTATTCCTTTTGGTTTGGATTATTTCTTTCTTGTACCTATTGGTGAAGTTAGTTAGTAGGGTTTTGTTCTCGACCGCAGGGGAGTGTCACCAAATAGCTTGGAGTTTCCTTTTTTGGAGTTGTAGTCCTTTAAGATGGGGTGTGAACCAAGTATTAAGGTGGGACTTTTGTTTGCTTTTGCGTAGCTTGACTGGCACGATGATGTCAAGGGCCTTGGTCATGGTGTTGTTAAAGGCCTGTCTCAACTAATGTGTTCGGGTCGGAGTTATTGTTGATGGAGGAGAGGGTGGGTAGGAGGAGAGGAAGTAATTTTTCAACAGTGATGTCTTTTTGCTTCTGGTTGGGAGCGGTGGTACTGTTTCAATATTTTTCAGCTTTTGGGGTTCTATTGTGGATGAAAAACCAATAAGGTGGTGATCGGTCCAAGATTGTGGGGTTATTTTGTTGATAGTGATGGAACAGTTCAAATTGGCTACCCAATCTAATGTACGCCCTTTTATGTGTGTAGGAGCAAGGACTTTTTGGGTCAGACCATATTCAGCCAAAATGGTTTCAATAGATTGGGCTTGTTTGTCCTCAGGATCATTGAAGCACAAGTTGAAGTCTCCTTACAGTAGAAGCTGTGTAGCGTCCATTGTGTTGTTAGTGAGGAGACTGGAGAGGTCTTCTTCAAAGGTGTCTTTTGGGCCGGGAGGTCTATATTTTAAGAAGATAGTTAATGTGCTATTATTGGAGATGGGTAGTTTGGCTGAGAGTAGTTTGCAGGTTTTAATTTCAGGTGGTGTGGTTAGCCTTAATGCCAGTTTGGTTTTGGCTATGATAGCGAGGTCGCCTCCTCTGGTATTGGGCCTGTCAACTCTGAGTATTTGGTAGTTATCTGGTATAGCTAACATGAGGGCAGGACCTGCTGCGCCATGAAGCCAGGATTCAGTAACAGCCATGAAGTCTAGGTCATCGATAGAGAGCATATCTGCAATTTCAGTGGTATGTGCCATAAGAGATCTTGCCTTGATGAGGGCTCCTGAAATAGTTGTCTTTTTGTTCTGCCCTTGGAGAGGGGAGGGTCTTTGTTTAGGGTGCTTGGTTCTGATGTGATTATGAGGAGAGTGGGCGATAAAGTGGGTCTGTGTTTTTTGCAAGGTTTCTGAGGCTGGTGTAGAGGGGTTATGGTCAGTGGCATGGGTATTCTGCCTAAAACAGGAGTTTTGGGACCTGATTCCATTTGTCTTGGGTTCGTAGATCTGGGGCAATCTTGCTTGGAGTCTAAGGTTTCTCTCCTGTGAAGGGCAGGGTATGAGGTTGATACAAGCCATTATTATGAAGGCAGGCACAGAGTAGTGTCAAGCGTATATTGGTCGGTTGAATCTTTATGGTGTGCATAGTACGGTTTAACTATAAAGTTTATAGTTTCACAAGATGTGTGCCAAGCCGGATCGGGCTTGGGTAACAGCAAGCGGGGCAAGTGATAAGCAACTAAGCTGGCTCACCTTAGTAAGGTAATACCTTAGATTGGTTATATCTGTGATAGCAAGCAGCGGGCTAGTCCCTCGATGGGAGTAGTCTAGTATATCTCAATAGGGCTTAGGGACTCTAAATGACAGATGGACCCCTAACATCAAAGATACATTCAAATAAGGTGGGCATTCGCAAGGTTAGCAGGATTACAATTGGGCAGATGCGAACATTCTGAGCAGGTGATTTCATAATGCTCAGCGAAAGTGGTGTTATTGACAAATAGGCTAGTTCCATTTTAGCATAATTTCACTCAAGGCAAGTAGACTAAAATCACAATATTCTAAGTACATTCAGAGCAGGTGGCTTTGTAAACATTAAACAAAGTGGTGGTATGGACAAGTAGGCTAGTCCTGTATTAGTATGAGCCCACTCAGGGCTGACAGGCTAATATCACCACATTCTAGCATATACTTTCTAACATAGTTGCAGTTAGGTCAAGTATGTAGTGACATTCAAGTTTAAAGAGCAATGGCAAAACTGTGAAGTTGATAGGAACAGCACAGCTGACAATAGCGTGAGCAGCACCTTAGCAGTGTTATGCGGCTTCACGTATAGGTGCAGTGCAAGTGCTATTGAGTAGATTACATTCAATAACAGCAGATATCACTGACTCAGAGGCGACCTATGGCAGGGAAGGACACAGATCAGATGCCATATGCTGGCAATTAAATGTCAATGTATTGTTCAAAGGGGGTAGTAGGCAGTGTAACTCTAGCCACATGTAGATGGTCGCTGGAAGATTAGGGCGTTGCAGAGTTCGGGCGCACTGTAAAAAGCGGATCTTACTGTCGCAAGTCGACGCTGAACGTTAGTTAGTAATTGGGATCACTGGAATACAAAAGGAACGTTCCGGCACGGGAAAGGCAGGTATACAAGTGTCCTGGGATAAACACAAGGGTTGAGCAGAGCGAGGGCAATGGACTAGGGCAGTAGAACGTACCTCATCCCCTGACTCTAATATGGGGATCCCGAATGCTACATCCTGATTATCCCATAGGCCATCTAACACTTCCACATGTTCATATTGTACATTAAAGTCCCCCCATTGTCATAATTAAAGGGGTGTATTTTTTTCAGGTCTGAAAACCATTAATTATATGACACATTGCCTTAAGGCTTTCCAATGGAGCACTCCCACCAAGTCTGATGTAGATGTTAAAGATCAACAAATGCCTCCCATTCATAGGAGTTGCCTCGAGGCATAAGAGATCATTTGAACCCAAAGTGATCACTTTAACTGTAAAGTCCATGACTGGACTAATCAAAATCGGCAGCCCTTCCTTGGTTCTGCTTCTAGGCCCTTTGATTGTACTCGTACAAATGGAACTAAAACTCTGCAGCTCAATGGAATTCATTGCCCATGTTTCCTGGAGACAAACAAGGTCGAATTGTTGGATGAATCTAACCCAATCTGAGTCTGACAGTGATCTATTGATCCCTGCCACATTCCAAGACAAATCTACTTTGGTGTAATTCTCTGCCATCTTTGGTGGCTCCTAGGCTATTGGAGAAGTATTCAGTTCAGTACAGTTTATCATGTTTATTCGGATAAAAAAACATCCATCAAACACAAACAGTACACAGCGTTAAAATTCATCACGATACAAAATAGAACTATTGTCATCTCAAAATGTCTACACCATACAAATACATTTGAGTCGAGAATGACAAGATAATAAAACAAGCTCTTGTCCCTTTAAAATCCCCTTTCTGATGTACATAGCACTTTTCAGGTAAGTTGACAAGGCCCATGAAATCAATTCTGATTCCGCAGTCAAAAGCAGCAGCAGAGTGGGCCTATAACAGCGTATATCAGTGGGCTTCAGAATCTGCAGAATTGTACATTTTCTGATGTCCCCATAACCGAGGTAAAATATTATAAAATGTTTTAAATCTTCTCTTGGCGCCCCACACACTGGGCAGCTGGGGTCATTTGGGTATCAAGCCACTTTGCAGTGTTACCTCTCAACAATAAACAGTCGAATCTCGCCCTCGTGATGAGCCAACTATGTTGCTTTTTCGTGGCATGCGCCTAGGAACATCCAAACGATTGTTTAGATTCCGGCTTATGCCTCTGTCCCTTAAAACATTGTCAGATGGAATGGACAATCTGGCCAGTAGTACTGCATCGGCTAGACCTTTTATTAGTAGAGCTCACTGCCCCACTAATGGTAAGACTAGGACCCTTAGGAAGCCTCTCAAAAGGGGGTCTTGCCTTTTCAGCTTTGGTCACAACAGGTTGTATAATAGGGGAATCAGACAACCCTTCATCCCCTGACATTCGGAGCATTTTTATTCGGTTGCTAGTCTGGGCCCTGGATGGGTCCAGGTGCAACTAACTGTACAATCCCAGCTGCATAGGTCTTAACCAATTTTGCTACTTCTCTCTTCGGACTAAGCACCTCCTTGATAATACTACTCAGAATAACCATTATTTCGGGGGGATTCCAGCCACTACAAACACAATCATTAACAGTGTTCTTGCTGCAACCGGGTAAACACAGAAACTTAGGGCATAATTACGAGGTTGGCGGTAACCTGCCGGTGCCACTGGTGAGTTGCCGCCGACCCTGAAACACTTTTTCCACCACCTGACTTCCCGGTGCCACTGGGACATTACAAGTCCCAGAAGCGCGGGAAGTAAGGTGTTGGATTTGGTAAGTCCCCTTTCCCGTGGACTCACATTGGACTCCATGGGGATGGGGACTCGGAAGCATCAGAATGTTGCTTCCGTGATAACTATGCCTACCGGGGGCCGTTATGCCCGGCAGGGTCAGACCTGCCAGGCGCAAAGGCTCCTGCAGGCAGACATGCTGTGTGGCGGCCTGAAAAAAAGCTTACTGGCACCCTTGTTTCCGGACCGCCACACTCGTAATGAAGCCCTTAGTCTCGACATTGGTGGCTTACACCCCAATTGAACAAGCTGCCTTTCCTCCACCCTTCCTTACCCCCTCTCCTTACCCTCCTCTCCCACTCAGTCTCCTCATCCTGAATCAATATCACTTTCCTCAATGCTTCTAATTGGTAGGAACCAGTTTGTCGAGTAAATACAGTGGAAACTAAAGGCGCTGATACTCATAAAAATCAACTTGAGGTTAACAATGACTTAAAGATGTCTCCAACCATTGTAAAACTTTCACCGTGAGCGAAGGGGGTTAAAGTTAACCATGAGACACCGACATATCCCACTTTGCAGTCTGTGATGGTGTCTGAGGAGAGTCCACAAAAGCACACTACTTCAGTACAATGGAGGCAGGTTAAGGCTATTATATCCAAGGATCTTAATATGTGTAATTACTTTTCTCACTTTTGCACATGGATGGAACTTCTGGATAAATGTGTGGAAAAATATCACCTGGTCAAAATTGATAACTCTTGCCAAACAGATCATCAAACGCCACTTGTAGTTCAACAGCTTCCTGATAAAATGGATAATTATTGTCAGACACAGTTTCAGGTTGACATTTGCCAAGCTGGCAACAAACCGTATCAGTAGCCCAACAGCTGCGGTATAGTCAGACATCTTCTCAAGCAGTGAGTTTGGATAAGTTCTCTCAAACCACGCAGAAAGTAACAGGCCAAAGTCCCGAAGTGATACCTCTTTCGCAGACTGCGATATCTTCAACATCAACATTGGTTACTAATGAGCGCTCTCGGGCTTCTCCGCAAGACGTATGTAGATCCAAATTAGGACTTGTTCGTTTTTGTGTTATAAATACCATATCTAACTCTGCTGGTTCTCGCAGTCTGCGAGTGGGTAAATCTCAAATGCTGGCGATAAGGGATAAAACCACAAGTGTTTTTGTTATGGATCACAGAAACATTATTATAAATAACATTAAGAAGTCACAACAGAAAGAACCCAGAGAGGCCATATGCAATAAAGTACTGGCATGGATTTGTCAGAGAACAGAGCTGGCGGTGGTCCGTACTTTTGATTTGAAGATCCTACGTAGGTTTGAGGCAGATGACTGGTGTGCGCAGAAGGATACAGACTGCGTCTTGGTGGGGTGTGGGTCTGGTAATTTGCCACTTTTTTTAAGCATCTATCAATAAATTCCAAAAGGCTGCTCAAACCTGAGACTGTTAGTTGACTATGGCTGTTCTTAAATGCGGGTTGTATATTTTTGTATCATTGAGTACTTCTTTATACTTTTCTTACCAGATTCAACCCTTTATATTGTTTAGTGTACATGTTTTTGTTGTTTTGTCTTGTATAATGCGCCTCTATGCCGAAAGGCTTTTGTTTTGCGAAATATAAAATAAATAAATAAAATAGGGGAATAGCAGACACAAGGGACTCATTAAAATTGATCGAAGGAGACTGTCCCACTATGTTAGAGATAACTGATCGAAGTAGAGATGGAGACTGATCGCAAACAACTTGGGTAGGCAAGTGTGATGACTGGATCATACTGCCTAACCCCCCCAACAATGGTAGATTGCAATTTCTGAGGACCATTATTCAGTTTCGAACACAACTTAAGCTCATCGACAATAGAGCCCTTTACTCCACTCAACACCTGCACTGAACCATCATCCTTGGGCGTTTCCTCAGTCGTAGGGTGAACTATAGATGTTCCAAAACCTTCCTTAAGGAAGGGTGCAGACACCACCTCCATTAGATGAGGAGCTGTGCCTTCAGCCTGAACTTTGCACAACTCAACAGCCAGCTCAGAGGTGTGCAGAGATGAAGGGAGGGGGTGGCATTCTATGGGTCCCCTTCCTGGACATATGCCTGGGACAGAAATTGGGATTACATAGTTATTACCATATCATTCAGCGGAGGAGTTTACTACCCTGAACACATCTAATGGTTCACCTTCTTTCTTGCCCTTGGCGGCACACCACCCGCTCTTTTGAGCAGATAATACACAGGGCCCGGTCTCCAAGGGATCCATAGATATAGCTGACATGTGTAGGACATTAAAGTTTACACTGCAGTTGGTATTCAAGGATCCGCCCTTAGTCACCACAACACAACCCTTCCTGGCATCAACAGTGTCAATGGCTTCGATGTCTCTCAAAAGGACCTTAATCTCTGTTATGAGAACATTTACATCGTCAATGGGTTTAAATAATGTAAACAATGTTTTGTCTACTTTAATGGCTTTCCTTTCCCCCATTATTGGCAAAATCCAAACAAAACACTTTCAATAGCAGCACGGATTCAACAGGTCGTGCAAATAGAGCAATTTGTGCAAATATGCAGAGATGTTATTAATAATGGCAAGGAACAAGTCTTGAAACAACACTCCACCACCCTAGAACAGGGCCACCAAGCAGCTGAATGCAGGGGCACACAGGGTGCTGACCACAGTAACCATAGTACCCCAGTTAAGAGGATACACAAAAAACAATTTTCCGAGATGGACAAGAAAGAACGCCCCACTGGCCTAGAAGGGGCGTGACACAGATCAAATTAGCAAATAAATGGTGTCTGGAAATCCATATGGGTGGGCCAAACTCGCTGAACCGCTTACTTTAATGGTCTTGGCGTTACTGCCATTGCCAACACCATCCCAGCTCTGACTGGGGGTAACTCAACACGCCTCCCCCCACAGCAGGCCACCAGATAGCGACAGACAGCAACTCCCATCACCGCAGCAGGCTTACGCCGCAAGGGTGAGCTGTCACAGTTTATATGGTCACAGCTTCCTTCCTTTCCCCAAAGGGGGGCGGGGTCAACTCCCATCACAATCACCAGACTGGGACCGGGGCAGCTCAACAGCTGCAGACAGCAGCGCCCTTCACCGCAGCGGGCTTACATTTATGTAACAAGCAAAAGAAAAACTAATGGGTCAGAGATTCAAATGCTCTTAGACAAAGGCACACCAGCCAATATCAGCCCCTACGCCCTTTCAGATACAAACAACTGAGTTAAGTTTAATGAGATTGAATTTCATTTGCACAAAGTTCTTACGCGGTGTCATTTGTGGGCACCATTCCAGGTAAGGTTCTAGTCTAGTGGGTGACTGTATCATGGAATGTGCCCTGTTTGCAGGTTTTCCTAAATCCTTATTTTCTCTGGTGGGATTTTATGAAATAGGCAAAATGAAATACTGCGGCCGAGGCATGGATCAATTTTGCTGCTGGCTTATTATTGATGTGGGCTATTGCCCCATCCCCTGATGAGAAGTGTATGCCTCAATAGTCAAATACTTTTAGCTTTTCTAATGGGACTCCACTCATTCTGTAAACATGATTTGATTTGATTGTTGGATTTATATAAGCGCATAGCCCAAAGTGAACCCGGCAGCTATCTGCATCTAGGCGCAGACGAAAGCATGATGATAAACCCAAAGGCCCTTTATTTCAAATACTAGACGAACAGGCAGGTTTTTAAATGTTTATGAAAGGCCATTGGAGAATCCATTTGGAGAAGATGTATCGGCAGAGAGTTCCAGGCTTGGGGGCCCACGACAGAAAAGCTTCGGTCACCCCAGGTCATAGTTCTGGTGGGAGGGACAACCAGCAGACATTTAACCAATGAGCGCAATGCATGAGAAGGTTTATACTTTCTAATCTCAGAAACTAAATAAGCCGGGGCAAGATCATGGACACAGTTAAACACCAGACAAAGCAACTTAAACTGTACTCGTTCCTGAATTGCGAACCAATGAAGGGTTCTCCGAAAACCTGAAACGTCATCTCTCCGAGACAGTGAAAAAAATCAGACTTACTGCTGAGTTCTGTACCACCTGCAACCGATGGAGTTGGTGTTTGGGCAAGCCAGTCGACAAAACATTGCAGTAGTCCAACTTGGTGTTCACGAGGTAGCTCACCACCATAGGGCAATCCTTCTCAGAGATCAATGTGAGCAATGGTTTTAGCAGCTTCATCTAATAATAACAAGGTTTCACTATCTGATTCACCTGCAGATCGCCCTTCAAATTGGATTGGCAAATGACACCCAGATTCCTCACTGTCTGTGAGTAGTCCCTGGTCTGTCCAAACAGGGTCAGGCAAGGTATTGAGTGCAACTCATTATTCAGTTTGTTCTTTGTGCCAAAGACAATAATCGCAGCTGGATTTAGTTGGAGCATATTGTCCTGCATCCAAGTTTGAATTTCTTCAGCGCATCTCACGATGTGCTCAGTTTTTCCCATTGGCTTTGTGAGTCTTACATATATCTGCGTATCATCCACATAGAAATGATAACGCAGAATAAACTGGGCCAAAATGTCCAGCAGTAGGCGTACATAAAGATTGTACAATATCGAAGACAGGGGCGAGCCAAGCAGAACTCCCCAGCCCATAGGCAAGGATTCAGACAGAAACAAATCTGCTTTAACTTGTTGCACGCGATTTGACAGGAAGGATCTAAACCATTTGTTGGCTATATCCGACGTGTGTGCCATGAGAGAGAGCCTGGCCTGAAGTATATCAAAATCTACTGTATCAAATGCAGCCGAAAAGTCGAGCATGACTAACATGCTGATGTCACCTTTGTCAGCTGCCTCTAGAATGTAATCCCAAACAGTTCGGAGAGCGGTCTCAGTCCCATAGCCTGCCCTAAATCCAGATTGATAACAATCCAAGATTTTATTTGCCTCCAAAAAAATCTGCAGCTGAGAGGTAACTACCACAAAAGGCCCGCAATACGCTGATAGTTCGCCAACACATTATTGTCCAGAGAAGGCTTTTTTAACAATGGAGTTAAAAATGAGTTGTTAAGTTCAGCTGGAACATGACCCTGAGCTAGAAAGGTGTTTACAAAATGCTGAATAGATACACTAAGCCCATGATCAGGCCTCTTGGCCAACTAGGCCGGAACAGGATCATAGCTATACTGTGTAGGTTTCAGCTGATCAATCATTGCTTCAATACTCTCAGCAGTCACTGATGAAAAATCAAACCTATGAGTCTTGATTCCCATGCTCTAACAACCTAGATACACCCTCTGTAGGCCCAGTGATAGTCGAAACTTCTAGCCCTTTACAGATTAAAATAATCTTTTCAGACATTAAATCAATTTACCATCTTTTGAGATGGGGGAAGACTGGCTTGTAGGCAACTGGGGGATGAAACATTTCTGATAGCTAAGAAGAGAGCCCGAGGACGATTATCAGCAGCATCAATCTCTTTCTGAAAATTTGAGGCCTTGGCCAACAATCTCTCCACCTTATATTGTTATAGAGCGGCCATAATCAGGGCATAATTGACTTCTTGTCTGTTCCTGAGCCATTTCTTTTCAGCCTTCCTATATTGAGATTTAAGTGCTTTCAACTTTTCATTAAACCAACCATTAACCTTTTTACATTTTGGCTTACATTTCTTTGGCGTAAACATACAGACTGGTGTTGATCTTTCCCCATCACCAATATGCATGATTGTTTTACGTTCACTTTCAGTTTCCTTCCTGACATAAAACCCACATAGTCTTCTAATAGTAACTGTAATGCCCTAGGTGTCCCAGCCGTGAGGACAACATCGTCCGCACATGCTAGGAGTGGCAATCTTTTTGACCCCAGCCTTGGGAAGTTAGGGGTAGACTGCTCCAGTTTTATTTGTAGCTCATTAATGTGTACATTAAAAAGGATTGAAGCCAGCATGAAAGCCTATAAACCTCTTGTTAACTCAAATGGGTGAGTACAGCCTCCCACCTCTCGTATCAAACGATGCATTCTGAGCCAGAATATTACTATACGTTTCAGTAAACCAGCGTGGATGCCTACATCTTGAAGGATGGACCACAACTGCTCTCTATCCACTAAGTCAAATGAAGATGACAGGTCCATAAATGTTAACCAGACAGTAGATGTCCTGCAACGTTTTTGTGCTTCTCTATTAACAAGAAGTTGTTAAGTCCCTGGTCCTTAGTCCTTCACGAAAACCCAACTGCGTATTCCTAAATAAATTATGCAAATTCACCCAATTCAGAAGATGTTACTGTATTATACTGCCTGTGATCTTAGAGGAAGCATCTAATAATGCTATTGGGCAATGATTAATCCCCCTTCTTGTAGATCGGGACATTAATAGAATGGTGCCAGGTTTGCAGGGATAAAGAAGTGTGTGAGATTGCATTAAACAAGTTACAATGCTTTGGGCGCCCACAGGGCAATGTTGGATTGATAAAATATCTTATGGAAAGTGGTCTGGCCCTGGGGAATTATTGGGTTTCTGCATTTCTGTCGCCTTTACAGTGTTCTACTAGTCAAATATAAAGAGGCAATCCCCAAAGTCACTGTACTGTTTCTAGTTACTCCCTTTCTACAAAACCTTTTTGGCCAAAGATTTCGGCCAGTGGTCCGCCCAGGCTTCTGCTTGAACATTTGTTTCAATGGCAAGATTGGCATTGGATTCATACTCTTGCCCCATATCAACCAAAAGCCTCTTGTATCTTTCTTCTTCACTAAATCCTCCCAGGCTTTGTGAGCTGTGTCCTGCTTCCTTTTCCAACACGTCCTTTTATAGTCCTGCCTTTTCCTGACTACAGGTTGACTATTTCTAGGGTGTGACCTGAGTCCTTCCCAAAGTTGTTTCTTTGCCTCCTTACACATTGTGCGAACCTTGGGTGGCTTTGGACACTGTTGGGGAGCCTTTTTTTGACAGATCAGTTTGGCCATCTATTCAATTGCAGTCATAACACAGTGTGGATTATGTTTGTCTTTTAGGCACTCCAATAGGAAAGGGGCGGCTCCCTTCAAAGCCTGTGTATAAAATGTTGGGAGATCGTTCCTATCCCATCTGATCCTATGTCTGTTAGCTGTTAGTTCACCCTCTATATAATTTGGACATGTGGATACTTTGTCTAGACAAAAGAACCAATGATAAGGTATTATGATTACCCTCATGTCTTTTGCACACAGGCCTATCTTTTATCATTTTCCAATTGTGTGCATTAATTGTAAAATAATTAATTATGGAGCTTCTTTTATGGCCTCTAAAAGTACCACCTGCTGGATAGTGTGAGACAGTTCTCCCACTTACCACCCGAAGCTCGAGTTCTACCAGAAACAGGTAGAAGAGCAGACCTTTGGTGCAACCGTTAAGCTTTGATGTCGCCATTGGGGGCATCCCCCATGCCATACCTTCCTCAGAATCTAGAAACCCCATCTGGAGTCCCAATAATACCAAACTCCCTAACATCCTTCATTATCAATAATTGTAGATTAGGGTTTGGATGATGCAGATGAATTTAGAGATCATATGCATACAGAGACATCAGGACATTACTAGAATAAAACCAGAGCTCTCTATCCATCTAGGGGTTTCGCAATATACAAGCCAACAGTTCTATCTATAAGGTCCTTTTTAAATGAGGAAGTATGTCATTACATGGAGGAGAGTGCAGAATAGCTCTCACACCAATGACCAAACCGACTTAGGAAGTTTGCAAAGCAAAGTTGTTTCATTGTCAATTGTCTAAAACAGGGAGTACAATGGACATCAACGGACGTCTCGCAGCATAATCTCGAAGCATCATATGAAAAAAATCAGCATTTATGATGTCATACTATGTGGTAAACTAAGAAAACCTACTTGGGATTGTGATAGGTCTACGGGGAACATCTAGGTATACTTTCTGTAGGGGACTGGATTGTGAATGGGTATCTACTGTCAGGTGGTCAACTTGTCCCCACCCCTTGTGCAAGTCATCCTCAATATTAGATACGCGACACATCATTGGCTCTCAAACTATAGGGCTCTTCAATACATGGCCCTCTATAATTGGTTGTCATGCTTGAACCCATCTGGAATATTCGACCGGCTAGCAGCACATAAGCTGATACCTCAGGTGCTTGTGGGTGGACTTTGCCATGCCTCTCCAACCAATTAGTCCATCATTCATCATCACTCATGCTGTCTGCCATTCGAATTGTCTGTGAACTCCGCCTTGCAAAGTATCACTGCTCATGAAAATAGAAGGGATTGCAAGCACATTCTCTCTTCAAGTCTGGATGCAGCTTGCCCATTTGCTTTTTTCACCCATCCCACGTTACTGTAGGCCGCGTTTGAGCTCATTTTTTCACATTTAATGATATTAAATGGATAAAACTTGGTACTCATGTAATGTCTTTCCATTGCACCTTAACAGGTTTCTCACATTTGTTGTATCTCTTCGAATAGATAACCAGTTCTTGGCTGCCCCAACCCTTGACACTGGGCCAGACAGCCTTCTCAATCCTTCCATGATTTTCAGCTGTTTTCTCTGCTGCGCCACACTTTCAGCCCTTCTCTTTCACTGGTACTGGCTTACTAAAGTTGCAACATCGAATATTCAGACTCTATACATATATATATTCAGTGAAAAAACTGTGTTAAAAACCTATGAAATTCGATGAAAAAACTTTGTTAAAGGGACGTATGGTTAAGTTGGGCTACTAAAAACCTATGAAATTCAGTGAAAAATACTTCTTTTCAGTGCATCACTCATTTCTTGTGACATCACCATCCTCTTGCATTCACTGCTTCACACTTCTTCAGGGATCTCCCCTAAGAGGCTGTCATCTCTCTGGGGGTACATCTTATAGGGCCTTCTCAATGGATACCTTGTTTCGAAGACCTGTTGTGGCATTGCGATCATTACAACATACAAACATTATCACCTACACAAATTATGCGGACGGCACCCAGATACTCATCCCTATCACAGGTGATTATGTAACTGACGTCAAAGCACCCAATGCAGTCTATTCCGTCATCCAGGCCTGGATGGCCCACCACGGGCTCTGCCTAAACGATGAGAAAACAGAGTTACTCATCCTAGGTTCTCAGTCCAAACTTTCAAAACTTGACAACAAATATGAGGCCTTCAACATTGATGGCAACATCATCAAGGTCACTAATGTCACTAAAACCCTCGGAATCTACCTAGATTCCACCCTCTCCCTCAACAGACAAACCAACTCAGTAGTCTCAGCATCTGCGTATACTTGTAAATTAATCACAGCTTGCCGTCCCTTTTTAACAATGGACAACTGCCTGATCCTCGCAAGAACCCTTATCTTATCAAAAATTGATTACTGCAACGCCCTCTACCTTGGAACGAGCCAGAGAAACATCGATAAACTGCAGGTAACCCAGAATAATGCCATCAGGGCCGCTCTTAACATACCTAGGCGCGCTCACATCTCAGCCGCCAGACGTAACACACACTGGCTTCCCATCTCACGGCGCATTGCCCTCAAAACACTTGTCTTAAGCCACAAAGCTCAGAACAATGCGGCACCGGCCTACCTGTCAGCGCGCTTCACGCAACACACAGCATCCAGACCTTTAAGATTGGCACAAGCGCACACACTCATCGTTCCCGGTTTCAAGCTTCAGACTGCTAGAGGCTCGAGCTTCCCAGTCCTGGCGGCGAAGCTCTGGAACACCCTACCTAATGCTCTTACAACGTCCCATCCCTCCAATCCTTCAAAAAAAGAACTAAACAATGGCTCCTTGAGCAAGATGATGTGCTGGACACCCATCTGTAACTCTTGCTGCCCGTTGCGCCCTCTTGATTACCTTTGTAGATACTGTAGCTGACCGACTTCCACATGTAAAATGTATGTATATATTTGATGTACTCTGTATAGATAATCCGCAATACTTGTATATAATCTGTAATCTGCCACTGCCCTGTAACACTTTCCTATAACTACCTTTCCAAACATGCACCCTGATGCCTGTGGGCAGGCTGTGCAAAATAAATAAATAAATAAATGCAAATACAAATACAAATATCAGTTTTGTGCATGTCGCAATTTCCGGCTTCCAACATATAGGCAGCACATGGGTGGGATTTCCGGCAGAGGCATTTGGCTCCTCCTCTACACTCCCCCCTCTGGTTGATTTATCGACCACTCTCCCTTCAGTCTTCACATCTAGACATCCTCGTCTGAAATTAGTCCATATCTACATTACTCCTTTCAGAGATCCTGCTGATTTTACATGGTCATCAACACTCCATGTCATGTGGCTACATTGTCCATTCGAGCTGCAGTAGATCCATCGTCCAGCATACTTCTTGTGGTTTCTCGGATACAGGAACTTTGTTCCCTCAGGTTCCAGAATGCGTGCTTCTATATATTTTCTGATTTCTTCATCTGTCCACTCCTTGGGCCCAAACCCAGACTCAACATCGATCATGATCTTCATTCCTACTGCTTTCTTTGCTGTCTTCTTACACTGTGCAATTATTATCCTGATCACACAGAATCCAAACATGGTTATCACCAGTAGTGCTTCACGAAACTTGAAAATATTCACCATCCATTGTCAAACCCATGAGAAGATCGATGCAAACCAGCCGTGATCTGCAATATCTTCTGTCTCATCTTCCATCTTGATGTGCAAGTTTGTTAGCAATGTTATGGCCTCTGTCAAGGTCCCATTCTCGTCATCGTGATGAGGTATGAATGTGAAACATGATTCCTCGATTTTGGCACAAACACCTCCATCCTTTGCCGTAAACATGTCCAGGACATACCTGTTCTGGAGAGTCATCAGTCTTATGGCCCTCATTTCTTCCTTGATTTTGTTGAATTCCTTTATGGTAGTGTTGATCTTCTGCAGGAGCTCTGAGCGAGTGATTCGCAACCACTTCACATGTGCCATCGTCTGGATCTATGGCATAAAGATAGTCGTGAATACTGCAGCAGTCTGACTGAACAACCTGTGTTCATATGGAATTGAAGCAAAGGATTCTATTGACTTAGCTGAAAAGTAATTTTCCCTTCTTGTCTGATTGAGAAATCCAAATGATCTCCTCTTCCTCATGTGAAAATCTGCTTTTGGAAACTATCCAATGTTCAGGTCACTCTTAGGGATCACCAATGCTGGAACATGAATAAGTACTATAGAACACAGCCATCCCCAGTCTTTGGGCAACTTCATATAAGCTGTGGATCCACAGGCCCAGTAGTGGTCCATTAACACTACTGTTCCGTTCTTCATTCCTGGTACATCACAAATTCGGCCACACTGCTGGGTCATTCCAACCTTTCTCGTGCCATTGTTTCTGAAACACAAGGATGCACCAGTTAGAGGTATTATCTGCAAAGGTCCTACTTTATCATTGGCCCACGTCAGAAATTTCACAATTTTCGACCAATGATGCTTGCATTCATTCTCTGCAGTATCTTCGACTGGTTCATAGTATCCTGTTAGTGTTAATGCGTTACATACAACTAGGCCTTCAGCCCATCCTTCCTGAGTCAGCACTGTTCCCTTGATTTTCAGCTGACCTCTCTCCTTGCTTGCATCTTCGTATTTGTTCGTGATTCGTTCCTTTACAAAAAAGCATTTTGTTTTCTTCTCTTCTGATTTCTGCTCCATTTATTCCAGGCAGTTTATATCTTATCACTTAATTCCTTGTCTCTGATTTCTCACTTGTGTTTAAATCTTGCACATATTCATCTTCTCTTGGAGATGTCTTCTCAGTCACCCAGGCCAAGGATGCTGTTCGACCCTGGAACTGACCTCCCGTCTGGCAGAGTGCAAGGTGCGTCAGACAATGAGCTTTTTAAACAGCTACTTCTATAGCTATGAATACCTTAGAAGTCCCCATAGTGTAAGGTATGAGAGCGCAAACATAGCAACTCTCTTCGGATACCACATGTTATTAACCAAGTGTACTGTACTTACTAGATAATTGTTTCATTCATGATCATCTTCCCTTGTGCTTCTCGTGTGTCTCCCTCTTGCAAAGTGATTGCTTACATAATGCTCTAGAAGCATATCAGTAATGGTCCTTCTTATAGGGGAGACCATAGGAACATCAGTTTTAACAATAGACAGCCCTACACGAGATACTGGTGTGGGGAAAATCACAAATGGTCTCGGCCTCTCTGTATTAGACAATTCTGTGTGAGTCACTGGAGTGGGAATAATCAAAGTGACTTCTACTTTGCTTGGACCAATGAAATAACCAGTATGGATCAAAAGAACCAGGAAGACAGGGATGAATGCTGAGCATGCATATATTAAAGACCAATACATTAATTCCCACCATTTACAATTCTCTGAACATCGTTGGACTTGCTCACTTTCCAAAACGGTACCATTTTAAATGTTCCTCCTTATGCCTGTGTACTATTTTAAGGAAGGAAAAAAACCTTTTTAATCAGGAAATTCTGTTATATCAAGTAGCTGCAGGATATGTTCAACTATTGCCAAAAGTAGCCTCCCTATATTTAGGATAATGCCGAAAAGTAGGTATGTTGACACTACGCCCAACAAGAGCAGATAAGCTCTAAGAATAAATATGAAAACCGTGATAAGGATCCCGTGGGCATCATCGTTTGACAAAACTATAAGGTCAACCAAACAATTGCTTTGTATGAAAATAATCAGCGTTTTGTTCACGCTTTCAATCTCTTATTAGATGCCGTTGCTCAAACATATCCACAGCATTTTAACATCTTTCTAAAGTTACATTTTCCAAGATTCCTGTGGCTCAAGAACTGAGTTTGCACTCCTGCTATAACATCTATAAAGAGTGTCTGGGGTGAGCCACAGTCTAAATGCACACTTGCATTTATTTAATCAGAAACCTTATTAGCGTCCTTCTTCCTCGTCATTGATTGGGTCTGCATGTGCTGAACTTCTTCTCCTTTTCCTGCTTCCGAAGTCTGCAAGAGCTGAACTTCTACTCCTTGTCTTGCTTCCGAATCGATCGTTGAGGGTGTGTCGGCCTCACCAACATATGGCTTTACGTCGTTAAAATGGATCCAAGCACGTCTCCCTTGGACTTTTACTGATGAGGGATTAATGTTCTGCACTAAATAAAGTCCACTAAACCGTGGCTCATTCCACTTTCTGTTCAATTCTGTATTAAAATTGCATCTCCAATAAAAAGTCTAGGTACAGGTAGTAATTCTGAAATTTTGTTGCTGAATGGTCTTCATCTGTGTCCTGAGACCGACCCCCCCCCCCCCCGGCGCTTGAGTTGATCTTAAATGACAGAGATACTAGCAGTCATACATGTCAAATACGCACATAACTAATTTCCTAACATTTCTGCAGTCTTCTCGGCATCACGTCTGCTCCTCGATGGAGGAGACGAAGGCATTCTCATTTGCCTCCCTATCACTAACTCGTGGGGTGTGAGGTGGCGATCTGACTCTGGCTTATTCCTTAATGCACATAAGGCTAGGTGTAGGCAATGCAGCCATCCCTTCTTCAGTGTCAATTTAAGTTTTGCGATCCTCGCTTTAAAAAGACTGTTGAGTCTTTCACATATCCCATTCACTTACCGGTGATAAGCAGAAGAAAACTTGTGCTTTATATTCAATAATAGACTAATCTCTTCAAATACTTAATTAACAAAATGGGATCATTATCAGATCTCAGCACCTCACACACTCCCCATCTTGGAAAGATTTCTCGTACTAAAATCTTTGCTGTGCAAGTGGCATCAATGTGTGTACAAGGACCTGCTTTGATCCACCGGGAGAAGGGACACACCACCACTCTCATATACCTGTATCCACTACATACTTGCAGCATATCAACATAGTCAGTATGTAAATGCTGAAAAGGACCATTCGGTCGAGGAATCACTCATCTAATCGTTCACAGTGTATGCCCAGCGGTAAACTGTTGACATATGATGCAATTTACTACGTAAAATGCAACGTGTTGTAACAGGTTCGGTACGAACCAGTCCTCTGCAATAGTTGCTGCAAGGCTCTCCCTAGTTACATGCGCTGGGTAGTGCAGCTGCTCAAGCTCTACCTTTAATAGTGCTACTGGCATCACTGGCTTTCCTGTGCTGTTTTGTCGCCATAGTGCTTCAGAGGGGGATAAAGAACACCCCCTTGTTTCCATAACTCTTGCTATTCCTGTGGTGCACTGCCCTGAATTTCCATCAACTGTGTTCTCGGTAAGTAATTAAACCCTTCATTCACTACCATAATCGTGACTACTTTCTCCTTTACATCTGGAGTATCAAAACGTGAACTATATGGTGAATATGCAACCCTTTTGGCCTCTTCGTCTGCGGCTGCGTTCCAGCGAGAAATAGTCAGTTTGCTTAGTGCTGCGCATTTAACTATCGCTGTGGCTACTGGGATTTGTAGTGCCTTAATAAGCCTGTCTAATAACGCTGCGTGCTGCACTGGAGTGCCATCTGCTCGGAGGTAGTCACTCCTTTTCCAACATGTTAATCCTACATGCACGGTTGATGTCACAAAGGGGGAATCACTGTACAGTCACTTCCTGCCCTTCATGATTTTCAAGCGTGACAATAAGCGCCACCAATTCTGTGGCATGCGCTGAAAAGTGAGATGGTAGTCTTGCACTTGCTACAACCCAAAATCGCCATTTGCTCTAGGTCTCACCACAGCTGCGCCAGAATGTCTTTCCCCACTATTTTGATCAATTTTCGATGAACCATCAATAAAGAAAATCTCCCCCCCGCTAATGTATTTTCCTTTATGCGTGGGATGTCATCATAGAATTATTCGTAGTTCACGCAATGATGCACATGCTCACCCTCTGCCACAGGCCCAGCTACAAATGTGGCAGGGTTCACTATTTTACATCTGACTATTTTGATCGCTGGATTTGATATGATCACCTCATATGCAGAGGCTCTCTGAGATGTCAATGTACCCTTAGGTTTCTCCAAAATAACAAAGAAAGCATGCTTCACATAGAATGTCATAGAACACCCCATTACAATACTGGTAGACTTCTCAATTGCAAATGTGGCTGCCACCAGCAACTGTTCGCAAGGAAAGTACCCCTTCATAACTGGATCCAAAATCCCACTGTAATATGCCAAAGTTTTATAACCTAGTATAATCCTCTGTGTAAGTACTGCTATCATAACTGTCCCATTTTTGTGTGAAAATATAAAAAACTCCTCATTATAAGTGGGAATTCCTAAAACTGGAGCTGTACAAATTGCGAAATTTCAATTCTTCAAACCCTCCCTCCATTTCTTCAGACCATTTTATTTTCTCATTGTTTACTTGTGCTTCCTTTAGAGCTTGCAAAGAGGCCTTGTGTATGAACTATAATCAAACACTCATACTCTAACATAATTCCATAGTCCCAGAAACTGCTGCATTTGCTCCACTGTGTGTGGTCTTGCTGTTTTCATAATTGCCACTTCTCTCTCAGGTGTGACCCTATTTCCTTCATGAGAGATCAACTGGCCTATTTACAACACCTCTTCTTGACAATACTGTAACCTTTCTTTGTCTACCTTATATCCTTTGTCTGATAGGATAGTTATTAACTGAATCAAGTCTTGCCTGCACTCATCTTCTGTACTGCTACAAATCAGAATGTCATCTACGTACTGTATCACAATGCTCTTCAAATCAATGTTGCCTAGGTCCATCTGAAGGACCCTATTAAAGATCAATGGAGACTGACAGTGCCGATGGGATAGCCTAGTATGTTTCAGGAGAGTCTGGTGGAACGAAAAATAAGTCAAGTCTTGTGAATCCTTGTTAAACGGGTTTGAGAAAAGCACATTTTTCAAGTCAATCACCGTAATATATCGTGCCTCTACTGGGATACTGCATAGTGTCGTCGCTGGAATAGGAACTAAAGAAAACTCTGCCTCTATAATGTGGTTAATTGGTCTCATATCTTGTATGAATCTCCACAACCCCCCACTTTGATTTCTTAATAGGATTCACTGTGGTATTGCACAATGATTCTGACGGTACCAGAAAACCTTGTTCCATCAGTGCTAAAATATTCTTAAAAATCCCTTCATCCACCTCTCGAGACATAGGGTACTGTCTTGCCGGCGAGATTTAGGATGAGATTCTTGGGGTAAAATTGCTCCTGGCTTCAACTTTATCTTAACCTCCCCTATCCCTTTTAATAGGCCTACGTCATAGGGGCCTGCAGTCTATAAAGCGCTTGGCACCTTTTCCAAGTCTTCATCAAAAAATGCTGGGCGTTGCCGCAATTTCGCCATTCACTGTGGAATCTCTCTTTTCTCTATTCTAATACAATATGTAATACTCATATCAAGTATTACCTCATCATCTGTCGGATCATATCTAAACATATAATTGTCAGTCATGTCAGTTAGTCGAAACCCTTCCCCAATAGCAATCACTGTTCTCCGTGGCCTGCCCTCGTCATCTGTTCCTTCGAGCATTGCCATTTCTCCTCGTACTATGGCGGCATTTAACTCTAGGGGACTAGTCTGTCCCCCCTCTTTGCCCATAGGTATCTGTGGCCTGAACAAGAATTCATATGGTATTCTCAAATTCTTTCCCACTAAACCGGGTAGCCATGTCAACAGAATGCGTACCACTTCTGGCTCTAGTGGCATACCTCGCAGAGCCAATTGCCCTGTAAATGCCAATAAAAATTTGCCCATGTTCATATAATGTACCCCTGGGGTAGAGCACACTAAGCCTTCATCAGTGAAAGAAATCGTCATGGTAAGCTTGGTCATTAAATCTCATCCTAGAATATTAACTGGTGTCTGTCTTGAATACAATAATGGAACAGACATATCGCACTCTCCTATGGAGACTGGTAATTTATCAGTAAAAGGAACTCAACTCGTAGCTCCAGAGAATCCCTGAGCATCCATGGCAATCTCCAACATTGGGTATTTTCCCTCTCGTATACATGAACGGGTAGCCCCAGTGTCTACTAGAAACGAAAAAGATTTGCCTCCTATCGTCACATCAACCCTAGGTTCTTCTTGGGGGTCAGCTGTCACTGATAGTACTGAACACATCAAGTCGCCCTGTGAGCTGTCCTATTGTGGATACATGCATACTCCTGTACCGGCTGTGAAAGGACTTCCTCCCACCACAGTGACACCCACTATTCTAGGTGTCAGTAAATGTCCCGTGTTTGGGTTCGGCTGTACCTCCATGGGTGCATGATGCGACTGCCCTTGTGGAGGGTTCAATGGTGCTTGCTGTGGCGGTAATGCTTGTTGTATTTGCGGTGCTTGTGCCTGATACACTGTCTGATCTTGGGCAAACCCATTCCTAGCTTGCGAGCTATATGCTGAAGGATAAGCTGTCCCCCGTCTTGAGAATTTCCCATTCTGTACATACCTTTGGTTTCCACATGCGCACGCAATATGCCCTGTCATCCCACAGGTCCAACATATAGGAGGAGCCTTTCTGACTAGTCCTGCTTGGTTAAATCCTCCTTGCACATTCTGATTATCATTCTGCATATTCTGAAAACCACCTTGGTCATTTTGAATACCACCCCTTTCTCTGTAGCCCATTCCTCTGTCTTGTGGCACAAACCCATTCCTTTCTTGATCCATTTGGCGTTGATTATTCGCCTGTGATGTGCACACTGTTTGCTGTATTCCCAGTCCCTCTCCGCTGGTCAACACTGCCCTTTCTATGACATACTTTGACAATTTCTTCTGCACTAACTTGGCTTCCTCAAGTTTTCTAGCATCTTCCTTCTTCTTATTCTTCTCCTGTAACAGCCGACAGTGATGCACTACAGTCAACTATATCCCTGCCCATGACTTCACTTCCATTCCCACTAATTTCTTGAGTTGCCTCTGTACTTGATCGAGCAAACCCTGACATAAAATGTGGTAAACTTCTGCCACTGTTTTGCCCCACGGTTCTCGAGTTTCAAGAGTCCACCTTTCCTGAATGTCCTGAATGTAAGCAAGTGGATCCTTGTCTTCTTTCATCTTAATTGTCATAATTGCACCCATATCTGATGTGTCAGGATACTGCACTCTGAGAGCTCTCCAGACATCTGCTCTACAATTATTAATTGGCGCTTCATCATGCATTGTGATCTGTGCCGTGACACTTGAATAGCCTGCTCTCGTCCAAATGTCATCAGCTCTTTCCCAAAGGATGACTGCTGGAGACTCTTAATGTCCCTTATTGCCAATGTATCTCCCACTGTCATTTTCTCTAATTCATGAATCCATTTCCCCGCACCTGCCATCAAACTAGGAAGTTTGCACCTTAAAATATCTTTATCCATTTGTGGCCAAGGAATATACTGTGGTCTGGCCTCTCCTTTCTCCAATAAAGGGAACTGAGTGAATCCCAACCCGCAATCTGCTGCCTATCCATAGTGGGGACAATGGTTCCTGATCACCTTCTACCTGGCACTGACCTCAGCCTGCTCACATATTGCAGGGACTCCCCTTTCTCGCCATACGATCGTCCCCTAGGATGCTCTGGATATGCTACAGGAACTGTTATCCTATCCATAGGTTGCTCTAAATCAGACCATCTCATCTCCTTTTCTGCCTGCAGACATCCCTCGGGCTGCATGGACCTCCTCCCTCTTCCTGTCACGCCTGGACAATCCTGGGGAACTCTCCCTTGACCCCTCCTCCTCCTCACCTCCTTCTTCAGTTGATCTAATTGAAGTTACACTTGCCCCTTTGATGTCCACCTCCTTGGTGTTTCTGGTTCTTCCTCTTCTTTTCACGCAAATAAGGACGAGCTCTGCCGGAGGCCACCTTGACAGGATTGGAACTCCTGGCCAACGGGAACCCCAGGGAGCCAGCCTCCAAAGCAGGGAAAAAGCACTTGGCACCAAAAAACCCTGCGGCAAGAGTTCCGTTGGATTCAGAAAAGCTCCAGTACTTGTAGGTCGAGGGTGGGTATGATTCCGTCAGGAACAGATGGACTTCTGAAGCAGCAGGCAGGTGGAGGTTTAAGCCGGGAAGAAGCCACTAAGGAAACAGAAGGTTCGGAGTAAAGATGGTAAAAGCAGAATTAGAAGAGCGAGTGTCAAGAGTGACGGTAGTACGAGCAGGAGCTCAGAGAAAAGAAAGGAACAGAAATGGACAAAGAGAGGTAAGCGGAAGAGCCGATGAAAAGATAGTAAATAGACTTACCGACAGAGCTGCAACAGACGAGATGGGACTCGGTGAAGTATAGAACCACAGAGAAGTAAGAGTGGCGAAATACAAAGGCTAAACTAGGGAAGGCAGCGGGTAGCAAGGAGACAAAAGTCTGGTACAGGGAGGAATCCTGCACGGGGAAATATCCACAGTGGGCGAGAGGGAAGACAGCTGGGAGAGCTACAGCGGGTACCAGGAAGAAAGATACAACGCGCTGAACCGTGGGTGTGGCTCGTTGTTATAGCAACCTACATGTGTCAGCCATGTTGGGTGAAGACTAGACCGCAAGTGTTTCTTCGCTGCAGGTCGGTCTCAATACCTGTTTTACGGCGAGTGATACAGTGTATCCTCCATGAATGCCATAAGTACCAGGGCTGCGGCATGACACTTCCCCACGGAAGGTTTCTCTCTCTTCATCTGACATATCTAGTCCCAAACTCGTATGGCTCTTATCCCCTTCACCTTTATCTAAAGTCAGCCTGTCTAAGGACAAGGCTCTATGCTCGAGACTAAACGGGTCTCTTTCTTCACTTTGTGATTGGAAGACCAACGATCGATCTCCCTTCCCCTGGTTTCCCGATTTTCTACCTTCTCTGAAGTCTTGATAGGCTTTATCGATCCTATCTGTGATGCTCCCTATATCAAAATGCTCTTCTAGAGCTACTCTAGATAGCCTAGATAGCTACTCTAGATAGCCCTGACATTACCTCCTTTAACGGATGAAACTCTTCAATATTACCCCATGATATCACTGTGCTTGGTTCCATTAACTCCTTCTGAATGTGATCAATATCGCGCTCCTGCTGTCTCCTTTTTCGTTCCAATTCTTCATCTAATTCTCTTTGCTTTCTCGCTTCCCATCTAACTCTTGTTCTTGTCTTTTCTCCTCTCTTCTTTCATTTGCTCTTTTATCTTCCCTTCATCTTTGTATCCTTTTATCCCTTCATTTCTGCACTTCTTCCTCTTCTCTTTTACTTTCTTGCCTATCTTGTTCTTCGATTGCTCTCTGCCTGCTGTCATGCTTTCTTAGTTGCTCTGCCCTTTCTTCTTTCTTTTGTTGCTCTTCCTGATACATCTGTTTTCACCTCTGTCTGCTCTTTTTCTTATGTTCATCCTCTTTGAATCTCTTTTCTAAATTCCCTGTCTTTTCTCTCCTGTTCATCTTGATCTTCCCTTTGCCTGACCTCCTCGATACTTTTTCCATTGAGCTTGAGCAATATCTGTCCTCCCATCCATTCATTCTGCACAAGCGTTACCTCGTCAGCTTTATCCTTCTCTACTTTTCATCTCTTACTCTCTCTTTCTATGTCTGTTGTCATATTCGATCACTCACTTTTCTCCTCTTTGTACTAAATGAGCTTAAAGATCTCCTCCTTCCTTCTGGTCTCTTCTGGATCATCGTCACTGCTATAAGCAGGCGGTTCATATATCAGATTACTATATCCTGTCGCTGCTTTTAGTTCCTTTAACGGATACAATCCTACGTCTTCTGTACTTTTCGCCATTCACATCATGCGAGGTAAGGGGTGCAGAAGGCTCAACACCTTCCTCCCTACACTGAGTAGGCATCTACTCCTCAGGTGGTGGATCTTCTCTCTCCTCTTGGTATATTTTCCAGAGCTCTAAAACAGCTAACCTCTTTTCCAATTTTTTCCCTGTGTATTCAGTGTGCAAGTATGTGGTTATGTCTTGCATTACCGCTTTTGACAGCGATCCCCCTTGTGGCCCTGGCATGAACATTTTGTCTGCTGTGTCCTTTACCCACTCCGTACTATACTGTTTGAGCTCAGGCATGTGTTTTGGCAGCGTTTTGCACAGGTGCATCAGTGGAGACATATCTCCCACTGCGACGAGTCTCAGTTGACTGTCAATACTTACCACTGTTTACACAGAAACGTTTATAAAAACAACAAATATTGAGCGTGCTCTAACACTCACTGCTCAAAACCTCTATTTCTCAATAACCTCAACCTACTGTTTGGTCAACGCCGACAATGACCTTAAAAATAGGCAACAACTTTTTATCTCCACTTCAACTTTACACAACTTATTCTTGTCACTCTTCGACACGTTTTTAAACCAAACACATAGAAAGATAGACAGACTAGTCGACTCTTTTATATTTACACCATGGTACTCCTTTTCTCCATCTTTCCCCTAAAAATACTCTGACTAGAGTTTAACTCGTCTCCTAACATAAACCTATTTATGCGCAGCCTAGTTTACCCCGACTGGGGTGTGAGATGCGTTCTTATAAAACTCCTTGAGTTAGGAATCCCGGGCCTTTTCTCTTAAAACACTCCTCGTTTACACTTTAAAAACGCTCCTCATTTATAAATTATAATCAACCTGTTAGTTTTCCAACTACTCCGTTGCCTTTCTGAAATACCACAATCCCATCCCCATAGTTTGCCATTCGCCTCAGTCTACTCACCATTGGCATGTTCTGCTCGAGGCCTTCGGTATCAGCTCCCCTCTACAATTGATCACTTTCGCCTTCCGCCCGCGAACCGCCTATGGAAACCAGGAGGCATTTCGTCAAAGAGGGGCCCATCCTACCTGTATCAATTATCTTGCAAGAATTCTCCACAGGAAACCCTGTGTTCTTCCGGCTAGATGGTGAAGGGTGCTCTATCATCCAAAACTCTGGAGTTTTACTCAGTCGATGGGCTGGTAACCATCCGACATGCTACCACGTGAACTGTTAGGTCCTTTTTAAATGAGGAAGCGCGTCATTACATGGAGGAGAGTGCAGAATAGCTCTCACACCAATAACAAAACTGATTCAGGAAGTTGGCAAACAAAAGCTGTTTTATTGTCAATTGTCTAAAACAGGGAGTACAATGGACATCAACGGATGTCTCACAACATAATCTCAAAGCATCATATGAAAAAACATCCTTATATAGCAAACACTCTGCATTCATGATGTCATACTACGTGGCAAACTAAGAAAACCTACTTGGTATCATGATAGGTCTATGGGGACCATCCAGGTATACTTTCGGTAGGGGATTGGCTTGTGCTTGTGTATCTACTGTCCGGTGGATAACTTGTGCCCACCCCTTGTGCAAGTCATTCTCAATATTTGTTAGATACGCGACACACCATTGGCTCTCAAACTATAGTGCTCTTCAATACATGGCCCTCTATAATTGGTTGGCGTGTTTGTACCCTTCTGGAATATTTGGCCCGCTAGCAGCACGTAAGCTAGTACCTCAGGTGCCTGTGGGTGGACTTGACCATGCCTCCCCAACCAATTAGCCAATCATCCATCATCACTCATGCTGTCTGCCATTCGAATTGTCTTTGAACTCGGCCTAGCAAAGTATCACTGCTCATGAGACTAGAAGGGAGTGCAAGCACATTCTTATCTTCAAGTCTCGATGCAGCTTTCTAACCATCCCACGTGACAGGAGACCACGTTTGAGCTCCTTTCTTCACATTTAATGATATGAAATTAATCAAACTTAGCACTCATAGTGTCTTTCCATTACACCTTAACAGGAGCTGGTCTTGTTTCTCATTTTCTTTGTATCTCCTCAAATAGATAACCAGTGTTTGGCTGCCTCAACACTTGACACTGGGCGAGACAGCCTTCTCTATCCTTCATGATTTTCAGCTGTTTTCTCTGCTTCGCCACCCTTTCAGCCCTTCTCTTTCACGGGTCCTGGCTTACTAAAGTTGCAACATTGAATATCCAGACTATATATATATATATATATATATATATATATATATATATATATATAAAAATTGACGGCACCGCCTGCAGTCTATTCACTATGTATAGGTAGCCTTCATGATTACTTAGTCTGCTTGTGTTGCAGTATCTGTACAGTTATAAAGCGACTTATATTTTCTTAAGTGTTCTTCATACCTGCACTTTTCATTTTGCATATAAACTGTTACTCGATTCCTTATTTCGTCATCAGGGAGATACTGGGCCTCATTACACGGTAGGAGGTATCCATGGCGCTATTAGCGCCATGGCTACCCCTACTGCATTCTGGGTCCGGGTAGGCGGTATGGGGATTTACCGGGTCATTCCGACCCTGGAGGACCCAGTAAGTCCCCATGCCAATTACCATTCCCCATTCCCATTCGAGCCCCCATAGGGCTCAATGGGAATGGGGAAGGAGCAAATAACGGTACCGCTATTTGCTCCTTCCGCAGGTCATTTTAATGATCCAGGGGCTCAAGAAAAAGGATTGCTTAATGATGTCTGCAGGATGTTGGTTTCAGATTGTTCTCAGTCTCAGAGCATGGCTTGAACTTGAATTTGGCTATCAGTGCTTTAAACCCAAACACAGTACCGAAACGGCCTTGTTAGACCTCAAAATCCATTTAGACAGCACTGGCAACTCTGGAGTTCCCGCCATTCTCCTCCTCCTTGACCTGTCTGCTGCATTCAAACTGATCGACCATGATTTACTTTGCCAACATTTGTCCACCAACTTCCACTTCGCTGAGAATGCTGTATCTTGGATCAAATCCTTCCTTAACGATCGTACCTCCAGAGACCTCATCGGTAACTCTGCTGCTGATCCCATCACTGTCCCGCTTGCAGTTCCCTAAGTTTCCTGCATTTCACTGACCCTCCATAACACATACACAAAGCTCCTCTGTGACCATCTAGACACCCTCAACATCCTCTACCTTAACTTCGCGGATGACACTCAGATCTTCCTCACCATCACAGGAGCTACTTCCTTGATGCTGAGTCGTTCAACAGGATATTTAGCATCATCCAAAATTGGATAGCCACTCACAACCTCTGTCTTAATGATGACTAAACAGAGCTGCTAATTGTGGGCTCCCCTTTCGCCTGAAAAACGTGGACCCGGCATTTGCCTCATTCACCATTGACGGCACCACCATACCAGTTTCAAAACGGAGGGTCAAGCAAATAATTCAAATGGGTGTATAGCTCATTGTATTGAAAATATCAAGCCACTTTCATTGTATTGCAAGTTTTTTCGCACGTATGTATTACATTTCTTAGTATTTGCTTCAAATCATAATATACATCAAGTTTACAATTACTTTTGTGTTTCTTTTTCCAGAAATTGCACCCAAATTTTGTACTAATGATTGGTTTTCCCTTGTGTAATATAAAGCTCCTAAATGGAAATGTAGCTTGTGGATCATTAGAAGGTTATGTTTAGTTTCTCACAAAGTTTTGACACTTTTGTGATTGCATTTACATCATAGAAACACATAGAACATTGATATAATTAGAATGAAAGATGTATAGATCCTTCATTGATTAAAGATTGTCCTATATTCAGATTACTCAATAGAC
Organism: Ambystoma mexicanum; assembly: GCF_040938575.1. NCBI lineage: Eukaryota > Metazoa > Chordata > Amphibia > Caudata > Ambystomatidae > Ambystoma > Ambystoma mexicanum. The sequence goes on along the minus strand of NC_090931.1, from coordinate 857,406,800 downwards.
TTTTTATGATACTCGACTCACCCTGTTCTGTATATGGGATTTTTTGTGTTACTATGATCCTTTAATAAATATCAAATGTTTTTCCTAAAACAAAATCATGTGACTTATTTTTGGGTTATTCCCAAACAGAATAAATCTTAACATTAGCACTTAATGGGATGCAAAAAATAAAGTTCATTATTGTTACCCGAAGGTTGGGGTTACTGGATGTGATAATCCATTTTATTTGTAATCCAGTATGCCGATTCATGTGGATTCGGCATTCTAAGATGGCTGACTTGATTTATTGACAGCCACAACGTCATTGTGTGCACGTTGCACCGTGATGACATCACAGCATTGTTCTGCAGTTATCGCCATTGTACTGAGCTTGCAGTTTTATTCTGACATACCGCTATGTCTGAGTGAATAGATTGCAGCCCTTTTTTAAAATGTGCCTTTACGGGAATATATTGACAAAGTTCTGATGCAATTATTTTTGTTTTTTGGTGGACGCTATGCCTACACTGAATTTTTTTACTAAATTTAATAGAAAATGATAATACGATCCATTTGTGATGTGTGTGTTAACAATTATCAGACTCTTCTTGTGTTGTTTGGTTACTCTGCTGATGCTATCAGGCCTACCCAGCCCACTGATTGCCCTTACTTATACCAAGGTTGGGCTTGCCTAGTCTACAGATCTCATGAGGCGTGCATATCCTATTGATTGTACCTGCCTATGCCAATGTCGGTTTAGCCTATTCTGCTAAACTTATTATGCCTGCCTTCTCCTTTGATTGTACCTGTTTGTTCCTGTTTTGACTACATTCACACACTGTACTAGCCTATTCTGCTGATTTTCTAGGCCTGCCCATTCTTCTGATTGTACCTACCTATGCAAATGTCGGATTAGCCATTAGGGCCGCCTTCTCCATTGATTGTACCTGTTCTGACTACTCTCACATGTTGGACTAGCCTTTTCTGCTGATTATAATAGGCCTGCTGTCCATATTGACTACACTTGCCGATGCTAACTCAGAAACGACTGAGTTCTATATCCCAGTATGTTTACCACAGCCCAAAACTTCAGCGCCCCAGGTACACTACTCGCACTTATCATCTTATTTTGCTGTGCTAGGCTCTCCAATACCTACCATAGAGATCCCCTAAACTTGACCAATCTTGTAATGACTACAGACACCCTATCCAACCTTACTCCACTTAGCATCTCTACACTGAATTCACTCCTAAGCAATCCCTGTAATACAGATATTAGGAATACTAGACTCCGATCTAGACTAACCAAACACCAAACAGTTTGAACCCCTCGCCAGATCTCTGCCATCTCCAACCAGAAAACTAACTATCCTATCAGCCAAATTACCAGAGGCGCCAACCTGTCCTTTAACAGTTCACCTATCCAAGCACCGTACTGCTCTTCAACCCAAGAGAGCAGAGTGCGTAACTTTCCACAAATCTGCCACAGTTCTCCCTACCCCTCTGCTTAAGGGGGCTCTAATAAATGCCAGATCACTGGTAGCACATTCCACAGAGATTGCTGACTCAATCTTGGCAGAAAACCTTGACTTTCTCGCCATCACTGAGTAGAGACCCCTAACCCTACGCCAGACACCTGCACCAAAGACACAACTTGGTGCTCAGACGTCCAACAGGCGCTTTCTAACACAGTAACTTCCCGCCAAAACAAAATAGCATATAAAAAAACATCCCTAAATTTACTATCTCCTCTTAAAAATAAGATCCCTGACATCTATCCACCTGCTTTAGCTTTACTAAAACCTTCATCCTCGAGGTAGAAAAAGTCACACTCTCACGTAAGCTATTCAATTGCCTGGGCGACCTCTGTCCAGCCCAGCTTATAAAGGATGCATCGAGGGAACTGGCTCCCTTTATCTCAAAACATATCAATGCCTCATTCGCATCTGGCTCCATCCCCACCAACCTTAAAGAATCATGGGTGCTACCTTTTGCTAAAAAAACAAACTCTAGACCCACTAATACCAATGAATTACTAGCCTATCACAACAATACCCTTTCTCTTAAAATTATTAGATAAGGTTGCATTCCTTCAAATTCAGAAATACTTGGAACAACACCACCTTTTAGGAGCTCGACAATCAGGCTTCCGTCCCCAACATGTAACAGAAACCACCCTCATTGACCTGAAGGCCCAAGTCTACGAGCTAAGAGACAAGGGGGAATCAGTCCTCCTTCTCCTCCTCGACCTCTCGGCCGCATTTGACCTCGTGGACCACAAAGTCTTATGCAGACTTCTAGACTCGACCGTACACTTTTCCAAGGAGGCTATAGTCTGGATTGAGTCTTTTTTAAGTGATAGGGCCATGAGGGTCTTCACCCCTTCAGCGGCAGCAGACCCTATTCCCATTACCTGCGGGATGCCCCAGGGATCCTGTGTCCCTCCCACGTTGTACAACATATTCACCAAGCCCCTTTTCGACGATCTGGACCATCTTGGTATCACCTACACCAACCGCGCAGATGATACTCAGGTTCTCCTCCCACTTTCAGGGGATTATGTTAAGGATTTGGCCTTGGTGAATAGAGTTTACCTCATCATCCAGGCATGGATGACAACTCACGGTCTTTGCCTGAATAATGATAAAACAGAGCTCATCATCCTGTGTACCCCCACCAACCTCAAAAAAACTAGGCCATGAATACTCCTCCTTCATAATTTATGGTAACCTCATCAAAGTGGCTAGTGAGGTAAAAACTGTTGGTTTTTACCTTAAGTTTTTACCTTGACTCTGCTCTCTCCTTTACCAAACAAGTGAATGCCATGGCCTCTGCCACCGCTTACACCTGTAAACCTATTAGAACCGGCAAACCCTTTCTGTCTGATAATAGTTGCATCATCTTGGCTAGAGCCCTCATTCTATCTAGGCTGGATTATTGCAACGCCCTTTACATTGGCTCTAATAAATCGATCATTAGGAGAATCCAAACTCTCCAAAAGAATGCCCTTAGAGCAGCCATCAGCGTGGCTAGGAGAATCATATATCCGAGATTAGGCGTCAAAACAACTGGCTCTCGACCCATGACAAAATACAGCTAAAAACTGCTTCACTCACCCACAAAGCTCTGAATAACGCCGCTCCCAGTTATCTCTCTGAGAGATTCCATAGAAGAACATCTATCAGACCCTCTAGACTAGTCAACACTAACTGCCTCATCATTCCTAGATATAAGTTATCTAGGGTTGGAGGTAGCAGTTTTCTTCTCAAAGCGACCCAGCTATGGAACGCTTTGCCGCCCTCACTCCGAGAAGATCAGTTTTACCAGAACATTAGACTTAACTGCATCAACTTGCTCAAGTCTATAGATCATTAAGGCATGGCCTCCACACCACCTACACTGACCGCCTGATGCTGCCATTATGCTCTTACATAGCACACTCACCTTTGAGTGTATTAATTCATACCTGTTACCTGTACCTGTACTATTGTTCCATATCTGTTTGCCATGTGTAACTTACTCCTGTAAACCAAGCTGTGAATCTTCTTGTAACCTCTGCTCCCTGATACCTTCGGGTCTGGTGCGCACTATAAATGAATAAACAAACAAACACACATGATAATACAAAATACAAAGATACCATTAAATAAAAAGAAAAGTTAAATGTAAAGAAACTAACTGATGTCCATCAATAAGGTTCTGTCAAAGAAATATGTACAGTTCATTATCCTGGTTTGGACCAGATTGACAGGTGTCCATGGTGCTTATCCATTTAGCCTCTTTTTGTCATAAAAGCAGTTCTTTATTTCCTCCTCTGGGTGATAATTCCAATGTTTCTAATCCCACAAATGTCAATGAATCTGCTGATGTATTTAGGTGTTCTAGGTTGACGTGAACTGCCATTGGATATCTGGTGTTTTGTTTTTTTATGGCTCTCAGGTGTCTATAGTAGTGGGTTTTTTCGGTTTATTGGGTTTCATGAAGGCACCCCCTAATAATTAAAGCAATTTTCACTGGATCGATTGATATATGTCTGCAAACCTTTTGATACAGTTTCAAAACAGGTTACGATTCGGAGTCCACCTTGACGCCGACTTCTCCGTGACTAAACATATCGATGCCCTGTCATCATTGACAGCCTACACTTCCAAACCTATCTCCCTGGGCAGACAATTTCTCACTCCTGAAAATTGCTTGACGCTCGCTAGAACCATCATTATCAGCAAAAATGACTATAGCAATGGTCTGTTCCTGGGCACATCAGCTACAACATTGCTAAGATCCAACTTCTGCAAAAGAAAGTTGAGCAGCCCTGGACATTAGATGCTCAGGTCATATTTCAGTGCTCAGACGAGACATCCATCAAAGCCTGTATAGAATTTAAAATGCTTGCCCTCGGACACCGCTGTGTTTACAAAGAAGCCCCCCTTTAACTCATCAACAGCATCTCCTGTAAACCTGTTGTGCGACTGCTTCGATCCTCCTCCAGCCTAGCTCTGCTCACTCCCAGATTCAAAAGAAAAAGAGCAGGTGGTGCAAGCTTTTGCATCTCTGCTCCTGCGCTCTGGAACTGTCCCCTGCCAAACATCAGGAATGAGCGCTCCTATCAGACATTCAGTAAAACTGGTGAAAACCTGGTTGTTCAACAGATATGACTAATATACTGCAATACACTGCCATCCCATAAACTGCTTACCTGTGTCCACTCTACTTTATGTTCTCTGTAGAAAGGCCAGCATACCCCCAGGTTTGGGCATTACATAAATGCAATAAATAAATAAATGCGCTCAAGAGTGTGGCTGATCCTGCAGTTACTAAGGCTTCTGAGTTTTTGGGAAGGGGGTAGTGGTCAAACCAAATTGAATCATTCAAGTCTCTTAAATCCACGCAAACAGAGTTTGCTGTTGGCCTTAGGGTCAAAAACAACCGGTGCCAACCACTCAGAACTCTCAATTTCTTTAATGACACCTGTTGCAGTAAGAGATTCAATTCCAGAAGCAGGCTATCCCCTGTGGTGTGGGGAATGAGGTGTACTTCATGAACTAAAGGGTTTAGCTCCTTCCTTATGGATGATGCAGTGTTCAAAGTTATTTAGTTACCTCAAGTGTTCAGTAAATACTTATCGATAATTCTAAGTCCAGGAAACACTCTCCTCAGAGATAGAATGTGGATTGTCTGGAGAAGGTTCAATGTGGATGCATAGCATCTTTTGTTCCTACCATCCCATGAGGAGGGTGTCCTTCTCAGCTACATAGATCTAGGCCACACAGTCTTCCCTGGTGTGAAAGGTAGGCGTGGAACGTCCCTAAAAGGTCAATTTGTATTACTCTGTCAGCCATGGCGGTCAGTATTGAGCTGGAGAAGTTCTGCTAGGTCGCTACTGAGGTCACTGGTAAGGTTGGATTTGGAAATAATTCTCCAAAGGGACCCACTTTCATGACAATCTCTACATCTACAATTTTGAAGATATCAGAGGGTCTCTTTCGCTGCGAGTGTCACAACACTTTAAATACACGCTTCCCATCATCTAACCTGGGTTCTTCCACTAACTTCATGATCCGGTCTATGTTTCTCTTCTGAGACAACTCTCTGCAGATTAAAGCAAAGTGCCCTCTCTTTTTGCACTTGAGGCATATGACGTTCTTGTCAGGACAATGCTGCTTGTTGGCCAGGATATTAGGATTCCCACATCTGAAGAGTTGGCTTCCTTGACTTTCTCACAAGTCCAGTCCTGCACAGGTTTCACAGCACACACACTGGTGTTGTCCTGCCTGTCTAACTTAATTTGCGTTTCATACGTAGCTGTTTGCTTGATACTGCAAGCACTGAGATGCTTCTTCCCGTGAGTGGTCTTTGGCCAACAAACGCTCTGGAACTTTCACATGTTTTGTTCACCTAACTAACTAATAACCTGGTAAGAGAGGTGTTGAGAGCGCTACAATCACAGGAGTGGCTCAATGCCCTAAAGGCAGCCACACCGTTTTTTACAATTTTGTTGGACCCTTGTATTCTCTGGAAGAATTTGTACCTCTCAAAACCAAAATTGGTCTTGGAGCCAACGATGTGCTGGAGTCTTGTGACCACCTTCATATATTCATCCATATTGCATGCACCCCCATCCTACCATTCTGGGAGGCCATCATATATGCAGTGTTCCTCATGTTGAGGTTGTGATGCAGAATGGTTTCCTTTCTGGCAGGAGAGAACTTTTCGCCCTTAATTGCTGTAAGATGGCCATCGAACACCCCTTTACATCTTTTCCATAAAATGGGGTGGGGGGCTCCAGGTTCTGCTAAGAATAGGGGAGGCGGAGGCATACTTGCTGCAGCCATACTGGCTTTAACTGTGCTGGTTTACCCCAGATGGCCCAGTAGACAGGGATGCAGAAGAAATTGGCCTTTCAGAAATCTGAATCAGCCTATCGCAGGTATTCTCCAATATTAAAATTCAGTCTGTCCATACCATTCAATAATCTCTGGGTGGACATGTGGGGACTTCCCCGAGAAGGCTTTGGTTTCTCAGGAGGCATTGGAAGATCCCCTAGTGTGAACTTTCTAGTTGTGTCCTTGCATCCCCATTCAAGTTGGACGCAGCAATATGTCACTCATCCATCTGCAAAATGGCAGTCGCAATTCTTCATGTGGCCACCTTTAAGATTGTGGCAGTTTCCTGTGACATGAGTCAGAACAGTGGAACGCCCTTCCAAGCCTCGAAGCACCAGAAAGGCAGCCACTGAATTGACCTTTTTGTGCAACAGCACCCGGGTTAGTCCTGTGACGAAGCTCTGCTTTTCCTGTTTCCCTCTTTTTTCTTGTCCTGTGCTTCCTTGTGCCCTGCTCTTTACTTCTCTTACCTCCTGGCTTCACTCCTTGCTCTCTATCCATTAACCAATGACCAAAACTGACAGTTATCCTTGGCTGGATTCCCAACTCACCCTTATGTTTCTCAGGTGGAAGGGTCTGTAAAAGTAGGCAGTGGAGCAGAGATAATGTGAAACACTTGACTTGTTTAGAGTGCACAGGGTGCATGATCTCCTCTAGGCTGAGACGAAGAATTCTGAGAAACCAAACATGTCATGGCTGAGACGAAGAATTCTGAGAAACCAAACATGTCCTGATGGAGCTGGGAGACTTAAGTGTTTTCTAGCTAGATGATACTGCTATGTTCAGTCACATCGGGGGGGGAGTGAGGGGTGGGGGGGTTGGGGAACCGCCTGTTCCATCTGATGCAACTGCTTTAGGTCATAAAGAACAGAGGTCTGACTGCCATGTCTACCAAGTGGCAGATAGTGCAAGGAACTGCGAATTACTTGACTAACCGGGTTGATGGCAGTAACAATTAATCTCCAAAGGCTAATTTCCATGCTTCCCAAGATTGGGAAATCTCAACAACACAGACCCAGGTGTGGGCATTCATTGATTTTATTGAGTAAAGTGCTTGTTTCATCAAGGGGTACAACATCATTTTCGTTCCATTCAATGGTGCCACATTCAAGAAGTTGCAAAGATGGTTTGTGCAGGCATCCAGTTAGACATACCCTGACTCTGATGATCAGGAGTTCCTTATCCTGAAAGACGCAGGTGATTTTGGGACTCAAGGTTTTAGTACAGCAAACCTCTACAGTGGAAGAACAAACCAGCCCTTTTTCATGAGCAGAAGGCTGATGGAGAGAGCTAATCTGGAACACCATTGATTGAGGCTTTTGCTTTTGTGAAAGCTGTCCACAAGTTTAGACCCTGTATTTTATGGTTTTGTGAAAAACCAGAGAGTGTTTCACTGCCTGGACCCCAGGGATCCCTTACTCAGGTGGCCAGGGCATGGCCATCACTTTGGAGCCAGACCCTGGAGGTGTACAAGTTCGGGAGGATCACCTGGGTGAGAAGTCCTCAGGGAGTGGGGGAGGAATGCCCGATGCTGAGTCATGGTATCCCCCTTTCCAAATACCCCCGTCCATCCTAATTCACAGGATATTCCAACTTCCCAGTTCCCCCACCCCCTTTCCTACACAAATACTGAGTTGAGGAAGAGGAGGTATGAGACTGAAAGGAGTACCACCATGCAAAACATTGGACATGCCCCACTAATAAGACCAGGCAGGGTCAGGCACTTGACCTTAATTACATACACTTGGTACCGATTAGCTCTCCCCACATGGTTAAAAGGTGGAACACTCCGACACACTCTGAGGAAGGCGATGCACAAGAAGGAGCAATTCTGCCAAGGCGATGGTGGAGCAGAGGGACAGGCCGAGGGATGGAACCGAGGGTACGGAGAAATCTTGGACATCCCGTTGAGAGATTGTTACCTCCGAAGGGCTTTGAAGGTTGCGCAAGGAAGACTACCTGGAGACAAGAGACAAACCTCTTTTGTGTCTCAAAGATACCAGTCGCCCTCCCAGGTGAACGGCAGACTTTGGGAGGTGCAGTGGCAGTTGTGGTATCAGCCTTGACTTCAGGATCAAAGCCGCGAAAGACAAAAATGAATTGACACAGCCGGTGAGCCGATGAAAGCAATGAAACTCTGGTCTGTGTTAAATCCAACTTGACGGCAACAGTATCTGACGAATGAAGGTTGCCCGTGCACCAATAAGATGCGAGAGAAAGCAAAGCATTGTATAGAACTCTAAATTAAAGATACAAAGTAACAGAGTGGTCTGGTGGAAGAAGATTGCCCAATCAAAAGTCTCTTGGAAATGTCTGATGCCGTAGAAGCGGCGGGAAAAGAAAGAAACTGGGATGCAAGATTTGAACTGTTAGGTTTGATCCCGTCAGAGGGAAACCTGGATATGACAGAGGCCTTGGTGAAGGAGAGAAAAAGTGATGTTTGAGGAAAGAAGGTTGAAGTGGTCATGCCGAGGTAAGAGCAAAAGCCTTGCTGTTTTGAAAGACTTTTGACAGTGGAAGGAAAGTGAAAGGAGGCTTGAGCCCGATGGAGGGAAGCCTATGAATGTGTGAATGAAGCTTGGGGAAGGGATCCCCCACAAATTGTGATTGAAATGTTTGAGCCTGGCTGAGGGAAACCTGTAGTGAATTGTGGTGATCAGAAGGAAATGAACTTCCGTTGAACAGTATTACAAGCTAAAAGGTGACCTACGTTACAGTAAGAGAAAGCTGAGAGGTCCAGCGGATAAAGCAGTGACTTTTCGTGAAAGGCCAAGTGGGCCCAGGTCCACGAAACAAACTACATCCTTGTGTCCGAACCAGAGTGTGTCGCAAAGTCCAAGTGTGCCACCTTACCCCATGCTACAAAATGTGGGAAAGGGAGTTTACTCAGCCATACTGACATTTCTTTTGAACACTGATTTTCCTTTTTGCATTACACATTCCCTTTACACATGTATTGCATTAGAAAGAGGGAAAGCATTAGGTTTAAGCCATTTTATTTTGACTAGGACTGTATTTTCTTTTTGTTTGATGGTCGAGAATGCATCTTAGTTATAGGGCCAGGTCAGAGTTTTCCAACCCCTTTTATACCATCAATAAAGGTTTTGAAACCTGCAGCTCTTGTGTCCGTGTCTACCTGTGATAGTATGCTTCGCTCACAGTCTGAACTTTGGGTTGTACATCCCTCAAAGTTTTGCTTTGACCTTTCAATGCCTTTCCTAGTTGGCACCCCCGCTCACTCAGGTTCACTGGATATCTGAAATGTTTTAAGAGTAGGGGGTGAAACGACTTCATCATATGCGAGAATTATAGCACATCTTTGAATTCAACAGAAATGTAATGTGAGTGCTTAAGGCACGTAACACCTATTCAAAATCATCCACTGCCATTATCTATTTGCAGATTCTGTGAAAGGCTATACCCTTTCATAATAGTATGCAGAGAAGTTTAGATGCCCAGACGTCTTTACACCCAAGTGCGACTTCCTCATTCTCCCACAATGTGCTTTGGTGATCTGGTGACTTTCAAGGCTGTCTTTCTCTTCTATGATCTTGAAATGTGACCTTAAAAGTTCCCAAATTCTGTAGGGGCAATCACTTGTCTCACCCACATCAAACCGATATCTCTTTTGGTCTCCTTTAGATTGCCTTGGTAATGGTACGTGCATCATTATTCTCCTTATTTTATCAGTAGCATTTGATGCTGTTGACCAGACAGCCCTTGGCACTACCTATGACAGATTGGAATGGCTGATATATTTTCTCTCTGGTAGACATCGGAAGGTGCCTCGCTCGCTCTTTTGTTCTCTCACATCCTCTGTTGTGTGGGACAGCATTTTGGGTTGAACAGGGGTCGCACCTGTGACCACTGAGGTCTCCCTTGCTAACCCACTGGTCTCCCTTTCTACGCCAAAAAGAAAATGAAAAAAGGTTTTTTAAAAATATTTTAAATGGAAGCTTTTGGGCTGTGGCCAGTGCCATGTGGCTCTTTGTTTCTGGAGTGACTGGCTTTCTTGTTCAAGCCTCTTAAAAAAAAACGGGGGGTCCACAAGTGTAACACTTTGAGCAGCGACCCCAAATAAGAAAGAATAGGAATAACAAGTAATTTTTCTTTCTGGAATTCTATACAATAATTGCTAGACTCATTAAAGGTTTATTTCTGGCACACTTCAGTGGGCGAGTCACCGATTTTGTCTGTTCTTAAACACCTCAAACTCACAATGCAGACAAAAACCTCCAAAAAGCCTTTAGAGTAGAATAAGCATTCATTTCGGCACTATGGATTTTGATTTATGCAAGTTGCAGTTATATAGTTTTTTTTTTCTGCCGTTGTCGCTGTTATGATCATCACAAGACATTCCATCCCGGTGTCCTTAGTCACTTGGCAACATCCTTGTGCCTAAAAGCTTGTGTACAGTGTAGAAATGTTTGAGCATAGCACATCAAGTGGTCCTTGATTTAATTGTGCCACAATTAATGCTTTGTTGTAATGTCTATCTTGCCTATATCCAGTTAGGATGTTTGTTTGCACATACGAGGTAACGAGTGCAAAACAAAAGAGGTGATGGCTGGAAGGTTTAGAATTAATCTTAACCTATGGCATTGCTCCGGGCAACCCTCCAGACTATCGTTCTTCGCCTGCCAAGCCATTACAAAAGGGAAAAGACCATATGCAAATCAGGCTCGGTCCCACCCCAAAAGGGACACTCCAGCCCAAACTTCTTGGTCACATCCCTTCTGCATGAGACCACAAGCATCTCCAGACATGTTTCAGCCATGTTGGGCCTTATCAGTGAGGAGTACGTTGTGTCTCTAGGCCCAGCAGGCACGGGGCCCACGTCTGGGCATACCCGTCCCACTCGGGGTGACTACATCAAAACAAAAGAGATGATGGCTGGAAGGTTTATAATTAATCTTAATTTCTGGTATTGCTCCGGGCAACCCTCCAGACCATTGTTCTTCGCCTGCCAAGCCATTACAAAAGGGGAAAGACCATATGCAAATCAGGCTAGATCCCACCCCAAAAGGCGCAGTCAGCCAAAACTGCTTGGTCAGCCCAGACGTTGGTCCATTCCTCACTGTGTCATAGGGAACCAAGTTTCACCTCACTGATAAGGCCCAACAAGGATGAAACATGTCTGGTGTTGCTTGTGTTTCTGTCCACAGGGGACCTGGTGTAGCAGTTTGGACTGGGCTGCTCCCGTTGTTGGCAGTACCTGACTGATTTTCATATGGCTGTACCCCTTTTGCAATGACGCAGACAAGCTAAAAAATGGTGTGTGGAAGGTTTCCCGGAGCAATGCCAGTGGTTCAGATTAATTCAAAATCTTCCACCCATTACTATTTTGGTTGTTGGAGGAAACGAATGCCCAGAGTACGGGATGCCGTGTGAGTGTGCGGCTTTCCCTGCGCTACTCTGCATTCCTTACTACACAGTTATGAACCCTCCCAATGGTGTGTATTTTGCCAACCTCTGAAGCCTGAAAAGTAGATCTACGCAGGCTTGACATGTGGTCAACTTTGCACCAGACCTGCAGATGAACTGTCCTGCTGTTATATCTCAGTTACCAGTGTAATGGTATCCACTACAGAGTGTAATTTGCTTTCTGACTTTGAGACCATTCAGACATGTAATTGCTCATTTTAATATAGTCGGTATGATAGCTATAGCCAGAATGATAGCTCAGTGAGTTGAGTGCTCGCTGGTGCGATGAGTGTGTGATTTGCAGGTTTGAATCCCGGCAAGGCTAACTCAGCCTTTCATCCTTCTGAGGTTGATAAATGAGTACCAACACAGGTTGGGTGATATTGTATGTATATTTGTTCTATATGAACCGCTTAAGCAGAAGTTCTATATAATAATACATCTTTATCATTTGGCCTTGGACGTCTGCTTGCATTCACAGTCATTTGGTAATTTGGGCCCATACACATTGATATTAATGAAACATATGGTGATCCATTCTTGTATGAAATGGATATTTCATACAATCATATTTCATACTTCTTGACTTATCTGCGGCCTTCGACCTCGTAAATCATGGCGTCCTATGCCACCACCTCTCCTGCACTGCCAAATTCTCCCCAGAGGCCACAGCATGGATCACCTCCTTCTTAAAAGACAGAACCATGCAAGATTTTTCTGACCTAGCCCCTGCCTCACCAATCATCATACTCTGTGGTGTGCCCCAAGGCTCCTGCCTCTCCCCCACCCTCTAAAACACCTTCACATGACCCCTCTTCCTCATCCTCGACGCTATGGGCATTTCTTACACCAACTATGCCAACGACACCCAGATCCTCCTCACCCTCACTGGTAACTATGACACTGACTCCTTGACCCTCAACAACCTCTACAACACCATCCAAGCATGGATGGCAGACAATGGACTCTGCCTCAACTCCGACAAGGCTGAACTCCTCCTGGTAGGTTCCCCCGACACGCTAACAAATCTAGATTCCCAATTCAGTCACTTCACCATCGACACCATCAAAAACACCTGTCTCAGATTCTGTCAAAACTTTTGGTGTCTACCTGGACTCCAGCTTATCCATGGATAGACAAGTCAACGCTATAGCCTCAGCAGCTGCATATCATGCTAAACTAATCAACACAGTTAGACCCTTTGTCTCCAAAGAGAACTGCACTAACATAGCCAGAGCCATCACTGGCTCTAGGCTAGACTATTGCAATGTACTCTTTCTAGGAACCGCCTATAAAAACTTAGGCTACAAGTCATTCAGAATAATGCTCTCCGGGCAGCCCAAGGCATTGCTAAAAGAGAACAAATTTCTGAGGCCAGAAAATTAGCCCACTGGCTCCCAATAAAGGAAAGGATCGTCTTCAAAGCTCTGACATTGACCCACAATTGCATTCACCTCACTGCTCCTGCCTACCTCTCACAGAGGATCCACCCCGTCTCCACTACAAGGTCACTGTATACCAACATGCTCTCTGTGCCACTAGTAAAAAGAGCCAGAGCGGGCGGATCCAGCTTCCCTTATCTCGCACCCAACCACTGGAATGCCCTACCTCCCACAATCTGAGGTGAGGCCTCCCTCACCGCCTTCTGCAAAGCTATGAAACCATTCTCTTCACATAAGGTCCTTCACATCAGTATGAACACTTAACATATGACCCACTGCATAAGCTGTAATATAGTGACAAAGTGCAATATCTGTAACAACAGTATTTTGTCTTGTAGTATTCATAATTTGTCAACGACTGCTACCATTCCTGTACCTGTGTAACTAAGCTCTTGCAAGTAATAGCGCCTCAATGCCCCTGGGCTGCTTGCGCGCTATATAAATAAATAAATAAATATCACATTACAGGGACATCATAACCACATTTTTCGCAGTGTACTTAGGAACAATGCTATGTGATACCACTTCCTGTTTTGCCAAGGGGTGAAAAGTTTTGTTCCATCGCTTCCCGTGATGTCACTTCGGGATGTAATTAAATGACATCACTTCCTGTGATGTCATCAGTGGTCAAGGATCATGTGATGTCACTTCCGCTACCCCTGGCGTTTGGGTGAAATGACGTCCCTCACCATCTCCTGGTTTGTTTAATATTAACCTTTTTCCTTGGGTTTTTATGACTCGTTCATTAGATCTTCATTTTACAATAATTATACTGAGCTTAAATTGGACAAATGCTACTTTTCTTGTTTACTTCTTGCCATCTTGCAATTCATTCGTGGATGAAATTAGACTGATTAATTCTTGATCTCACAAAGACAGGGAGGAAAATGATCTTTGGCAGCTGTTTAAAATGTGAGGATGAACATTTCAAGCCTGCTTCTTTAGATGTTTGTCCATCTCCATCTCCAGCTTCAGTGTTTCAGAACATAGGGCCTCATTCCGAGTCCGTCGGTAACCCTGCCGGTGCTACCGGCGGGTTGCTGCAGACTCAGACTGAATTACTGGAGCCTGACGTCCCGATGCCACTGGGCTATTCCAAGTCCGGCGGCCGGGAAGTCAGGCGCCGGCAATTTCGTTAATCCCCATTCCCATAGAATCCTATGGGACTCTATGGGAATGGGGACACGGGCGAACCAGCACCGTTAAAAACGGTGCCCGTGCTCCCGTGACAAGTCTGCCTGCTGTAGCCGCTGCACTCGGCAGGGTCAGACCTGTCGGGCACAGCGGCTCTGGCAGGCAGACTTGTAGTATGCCGGTCCGGAAACAACAGTGACGGTAGGCTTACCGCCACTGTTGTTTCCGGACCTGAAAACTTATAATGAGGCCCATAGACTTTTAAATCGAAAGGCTACATGTTTTAGGGTGGGCCTTATTATAAGTGTGCCGGTCCGGAAACAACGGTGCCAGTAAGCTTAACGGCAAAGTTGTTTCCGAACTGACACACAACTCTGCGGGCGGATGCCCGCCCTCAGAGTTTTCACAGAAGCACCGGCACCGTTATTAATGGTGCCAGTGCTTCTGTGGTCCCCACTACCATAGAGTCCTGTTGGACTCTATGGGAATGGGGACTTACAATTTACCGGCACCTGACATTCCAGTCTGCCGGGGTTGTAATCCCCTGGTGTTACTGGGAAGTCAGCTGCCGGTAAATCATTACGGGTCTGGCGGCAACCCGGCGGTATCACTGGCACGGTTACCGCCGGACCCGTAATGAGGACCGATCTTGAATTTGCCGTGAATACCCTTTTTTTTGCACACATTTTGCAAAACGTTCATGCCTATCTCCTCTGCTCACAAATTGTGAGTGTTCATAACTGCACATTTTTGTTTCGTCTTGACTGTATTACTGCGATGGACTTTATTTTGACTTGCCAGCCTACTTGCTCATCATTCTGTAATGTATGCAGAACAATGCAGCCTGACCCCTCCCGCAGACCAGAACATAAAAGGAAACAATAATATATCTACTCAGCTGTTCTTACAACTTTCTCCCATACTTTGGGATATCTGCATGCTTAGACCAACAACAGTATCCCATATGAACCATTGCACACGCACACTACTGCCGCTCAAAGAGACTTCTCTACGTCACTCTGTTCCGCACAGACGGCCATTCTGGTAAGGCCTTGCAACTGTGAATTCTCTCGTTAAGAGCATTCGGGAGATGAACACTTATCTGAAGATAGTAAGTCCCTTAAGCAGATTTTTCTTCCAGTACGGTCAATTTATGCCATGGGTAAACGTCTACCCAAAAACATGTTTACCATGGTCTAACTAAGGAAGGCATCAGCTCTGTTAAAAGAAGGGTTTGGGCATAAGGCACTTGACTGCTTTCAAGCAACATTGATTCGTATGCATCTCTGGAAAAGCACCATTGCTCCCTAAAGTCATGTGGGAATGGAATAATGAAGGGCGAGGAATGCCATGAAACGAACAAGCATAATTAAAGAATGCGAAAGCCAACAAATCACATTCTTATCGAGTTGGCAGCAACTCTGCCTGCCTTAACGTTGTCGAAAACAGAGAAGCTGTCTAGGACCCATTCAGATTCCTTTTCAGACTCCCTACCTAGGTCTTGACTGACAGATATTCTGTCCACTGTGGAAGGGGGGCCTGGGAAGACCACATGTCTCCTCAACAGCCTTTTCGACTGAATGTGAAGTTTACCCCTGATTATAGACTGCCCTTTCCATCGATTTCAGGGAGCACAGTATTGTGAAACTCTGCAGGAGCACCTACAAAGCCTCACGCTTTTCTAAACCCGCCGCTTTGTCCTTCAGCAGTCCTTCAATGTGTGACTAGTACTCGAATGTGGCCTCACAAGGTTATGACCTGCCTGCCTTGGATTTCCAGTAGGCACAGTGAGCCAGGCTACTACCTATCATTGTGACTGGGATGTCTTGAGGGCCTCCACATCCTCAACGTTGCCCAGGAAGTTGCCCATGAAAGTTAATTGGGGCAATCACTGGCAAAAATATGAAAGGGGTGCTTGAGCTGCCACATTTCATTACATTCCCTTAAAATGTGCAATGCCTTCTACGCTACTTTTTCAATATACAGAAGAGGGTGTTTAACTGAAGACTTCGTGAAAAAACCCTGCTGAAGACATTTCAAAACTTGTTAAAACTTCTAGTAAAGTTTCCCCTTATATCTTGGGAAAAGAGGCTTCCTCTGTGCTCATCGCAGCTAGTCAGGGCATGGCCCAATTACTGTAAAAGAAGACGTGTACAAACAGAGGTGCACTGCAGTTGACACAGCCAGCTAACTGAAACTGTGCAGCCTATCAATGGTTGAGCCTCAAAGACCCCAGCGTGTTGTGCCTCAAGCTCCCCAGTCTACAATTAATCATCTTGCATGTTCTTCGTGGGTGCCTTCTTACCATTATCAAAGTAATGCCTCCTCTGGTTCTGAGGATCTGTAATACACCCCTGCACCATTGACAGCATAGCATAGGCTCTCACCACTCTAAAGAATGCCAGGATCTCGGTCTCCTCCATACATATGGCGACGGCTGAGGATCCCTTTTGCCCTGACACCTGATGACACCAGAGCCCATGGGTCTAGTATCCCAAAATGGCCACAGTCTCTGACACCAGAAGTCGATTGTTTGTCATTTGTTGGGTTTAAACTGCTCAGAACATCTGATTGCAAAGTACCCTGGTGAAGATTTGACAGCTGCACCTGACCACAACGTGTCTGCTGTGTCTTTGCCTCCACTTTTAGCTGAACAACGGATCGTTTACCTATTTCCCCATTTCAGCCATCTTATTCTGACAAGGTCACCCCACGTGAAATAGGGCAGGGAGAGATGGGCATCCCAATTAGGAGATAGCCAGAAACCACAAGGATGTACCTCATATGTTTTGCCTATTGTAACGATGCTCACCATACGCTCCCTCTCTTCCATACAAATCTGCCATGTCCTGGCTACAACCTTGGTTCCTGAGCTGGCCCAAAACAAAGACTCCATCATTCAATCTGAAGAGAAAAGGCATAGGCGGACAAGACATCAAACCCATTATGGGCGCACTCCAAGCCCATTCCGGTGGGATAAATCATGTGAGGCTTCCGTGTGGAGCAGCACAATACAGTAGCTACCAGGCACTCTACACACTTCTTCCTTTTCTTAAGGATATAATATCAGTTTTCAGTTCTAGGTAGGAGACATGGTGGAAGGTTAAACACAGCGGCCTCAACAAGTAGCCATATTTCTTTTCTCCCAGCCAGCAGATGCTTGGAAGGCACATTTTCCCCTTTTCAGGGCACTAAGTTTTACATTTGTGGAACCCTTCTTTTTGTCAATAAGCAGCTAAAGGTTGTGAATTTGCCCTTCATAATAGAGGCGCCCCACTTGTTTTTCGCTGGAGCACAACCCGATTGTCCCTAAAAGCCAATTCAGATCTCTCCACCTCTGCCTCTGAATATTGGTTGTCTCCAAAAATATGGAACAGGAGTTCCTCTTTCTACCCTGAGCCAATCCAGCCCAATCCAAACCCAGAAGAACTGAGGCGTGGTCTTAAACATCCAGTTCTTCAAAACTCACATCGCACACCTTTTTCATAACACTATTGAGGAATTAAAAATAGCCCATCCCTGTAATCGGGGTTATGGACACCAACATGAAAAGCATATTCATGGCCTGTCGGGTGAACAGCTCTCTATACATCATTCAGCTCATGTGCTCCTACGAATTCCAGCAGTGCCTTCCCTCTGCTTCAATTCTCAGGTCTTCCGGCCATCATCTTGTTCACTCTCCCATCCATCACCTACTTAAAGTTGCCTCCCAGTACATAGTAACACACACCCTATTTAAAACCTGTCTCATTTTTCCATATCTCGAAGAACATCCCCAAGTTTGGACCATGAATGCTTCCTAAGATCAACAATGCATCCTCAATTGTCAGCTGTAATAATACGTGATGACATTTTTAGTCCTTTACAACACTCCACTCACCTGGTGATTTCAAGAAATGTGCCTAGCAATATGTACACGCCTCTTCTTTTGTTTGCAAAGCATCTCTTGCCCACCTCTCTAAATGTGTAATTCACTGCATGGCTGCATACTGCAACGGTATCAAGTCCTCATTGAGGTGTGTCTCCTATAAGAAGTCTGTGACAAAATGTCTTCTGCTCAGCAGGAATAAAGGATGAGTAGTGGCTAAGCCACCTACTCGGGCACACTTCTACAAACCAACAGTGATCCCACAAATAAAGGTAAAACAGGCACAGCCAAGTGATATACCGCCTTTACCTTTTGTGGTAATGTGGGTCGAGGGAAGGCTATACTCTCAGAAGGTATCTGGATGTGATCCAGTAGCAACCCAAACAGAAAAGTGCCATAGTCCAAAATAAAAGGAGTGCCCAATCAAGGTTATATAAAAACGTTTTGATATATATATATATATATATATATATATATATATATATATATATATATATATATATATATATATATATATATATATATATATATATATTACATAAAAAACTTTGTTGAGGGGACGTTATGGTTAAGTTGCCCTACGAAAAACCTGTGCACTTCACTAAAAGAAAAATGTTTGCCCTCCCTATTATGGTTCAAATTAAAACCAAAAACCCCCTGAAATTCGCCAGTTATGGCAGACTGAGCCCCCATGCTTGCCATCACCACTGTGCACTGCTAACAGTCACACCCAGAACATGAAAGATGTATCTCAAATGTAACTGATGACATCACTGACCACATCACATGTTTAGCCCCTTTGTTTTCGTTCCCTGCTCTATATATATATATATATATACATATATATATATATATATATTTATATATATATATATATGTACATTCAGTAAAAAAACTTTGTTAACGGGGTGTTATACTTCACAGTGAAACCAAAAAACTATGCACATTCCCCCATTATGGTAAGCTCAGCAACCATAACTCGCAGCATCTACGTGCATTGCTAAGACTAACACCCAGGACATCAAAGATGACATCACAAATATCCGGTCTGTATTGAAGGTCGGGGAAGGTTTGTGCGCACGACTTGATCCGGGAACAGGTCCAGCACGTCGACGGCCGTCGGCTCCAGGTTCCACTCTCCTGGTAACTGCAGCAGTTCTTTTGAACAAACATCCTGTTAGGTGCACCACCAGCACCACCAATAGGTCTATTGTGACCCGACCCGCTGGGATTGAAGCATTAAGTGCATTCTTCTGCAAAAGCAGGATCCTCAACCTGAAGGCTGAAAAATCTTAATGACAGCGGTAATATACCACGGATTGACTTCTGTTGGTGTCCTCAAGAAAATATATTACTATCTCCTGATGAAGACGTAACACAAAAAACTTTAAAACGTTGAAACCGGTAGAGAAAGTGTGGATAAGGCTATTTGTGAAGATCTTCCATTCTTTGCCTATCCGAACTACTGACCACCCACAAGAATCACTGTGGTCATGCTGGTTGTTGTTGTTTTTTACAAAATATAATACATTTTTTTGTACAATAATTGGATTGTGAATGAATTGTGATATTTCTCGTGTTTTTACTTTGTACTTATCGATGTTGTGTATGAATGGGCTGATGTATGTTGTATGGTTGAGGACAAATGTGTGAATGATTCAAGAGTATGAATTTTATGGAATTATGATGTGTTTTTAAACAATTTTGCTGCTATGTTAAATAAATAATTGTTTGAGTGCAAAATAAAACTGTGATTAAACTCACATAATAATAAATGTATTAGGTTTAATAAAATCCTTAATACGAGAATTTCAAACTGTATCCTCTGGATGTTCTTTTCGAGACTAGTTTCTGTTGCTAATACCCTCTTCCAGAGAGTGGGGTTTCCTGTGTCTTTCAGAGAAATATTATCTCAGGTACTATAGGCCAGGGATAGTTCTTGCAGGTCCTGTTCTCCCAGCCTAGATAGATTTTCAAGCAGAATGTCAGGTTCTGGTTCTGATCAAGAGTCACCCAATGTGCCATGGGAGCGGGTAGGGAGCAGAGCTTACCTCTGCCTTGAAACCCTCCTTCTTCACCTCATGGCTGAGGGCTTTGGAAAGGTCAACTCTCCCAAAAGAGGTCCAAACAAACTCTTCCTTCCTGGATGGTCCAAAAGTGAATGAAATGAGTGGGAGAACTCCTCTTTTAGAGGCAAAAGTCCAGAGGTGACTGGACAACAGCAGGCCTACTTTGAGTGGTTCAATCCCTTTTTTTGGGAGAAGTGGGCTTTGCCTGCTTGCATCATACCCGAAGTGTTTTGTGCAAAAGGAAGTGGAGGAGATAGGAAGTAAAGAGTTACAGAGAGAAACAAGATGGTGGAAACCTTCTCCTCCTGTGCTGCCTCCTTCTGTCTACACTAACTCTGCCCCCTTCTCAGACCCACAGCATCAAAGGCCATATGGTATCCAACACCCTTGTGTGAGAATAATCCTTTTGTACAGGGTGTGCCCTTGATTCTCTGGACAGCTCCTGCTAAGAGACTGTCTTGCTGGAGAGTGGTTTTACCTGACCTTCCCACCGACTCTTGCCCTGCTGGTTGGAGCACAGACAGCCAGTTTTCTGAGAACACATATAGCTTGCCAATGGCTGGACTGCTCACAGTGTTGACTGTTGTTTGATACACATTCTGGTGTGGCTTCAATCTTTATATGAAATACCAGCCACCATAACCCTAAATCCAGTACAGATTATTTAAAGATTAAAACTGCCACCAGGATGGTGATTTTGTATAATTATGTAGTTTGGCAACAGAGATGCATATTTAAAAGGCAGCCCCTGAACGGAACTAACTTGGCTGTCACTGAAGATGTCATGACGGCACTTGTAACCTGTGAACCTGCTCTGTGTCACTGGAGAGCAAGTGCTGCAGAGCAGGATACCAATGCCACAGGGCACAGGTGTACACTATGATTCTGGTCTGGAGTGTACTGAAAAGGGGCACTGCCTAGCAGGCCATCCTTCCTGAGATAGAATTACCTGCATCATGAAAAAAAACAGGGCTGCTACACTCTTCCCTGTTGGCAAATCTTCACAAAGGCAATTTCCGCCCTCACCCTACCCAGCCTTGCGAGAGGCTTCTCGCGCTTGACCAGTTCATTGTGACCAGTTACTTTCCAAGATGATATTTTCAGTGACCTCTACGCTTTCACAATTGTGATGGGTATTAAAATTCACAACCCTGCCAGTTAATGCAGAACCAAACAAAGTACCAACACACCCCTGTCTCCAATCCAATCGGGTGTACCTCTTCTGACTCTCTGAGAACATTTTCCTAGCTGATATATTAACATTAAAAAGACAGATTCAATACATGCATAGACAGAGAAGCAAATGGCGAAGTATCACTGGCCTGTGCACATCCTGACTACAAGTACCATCGGAAATGGATGTTGTAATACTTCAAGTTGTAAAGCTACTAAATATTCATTTTCTATAAATGCAGATGGAAACAGATAAGACACCTCCACCCACACAACTTGCACATAAACGCTACTAATTATTCAAAATAATCATCTTACCAGCACACCGTCCTGCTACCACTTCTACATGACTGCCACAACTTTATGCTGACAGTGAAAAATTGCAAGCTTTTCTCTCTTGAATTCTCAACCAACTCTCAACAGTGGATTCAACTTAAAGCAGACAAGGGACAGAAATCAGGTAGTGTGAAGAAAAGACACACGCAATTTAGATATGTGTCCTGGCACCATGACGACTATTTTGTCAGTCCAGATATACAAGCAGTGCTTTTGCTGACTTAGGATGCTCAGGGAGAGATCTATGGGCTGCAGGGTGCAGTATGCAGCACTGTACATCCCCACAATCTCTGCTATTCTCAATGTGATAGTTCCCCTAAAATAGATTAGAGGGGCTGCAGGCTCGTGTAGCCCTCCCCTTAACCCCCCACTCCCCTCAACCAAAAGGCCTTCGAGTTCAGGGTGCAAATGCAGCACCCCCCCCACCCACCCCTGCAACTCCCAGTGTGCAACACACTCTATCTCAAGGAGCAATCATTAAATCCCCTTGATGCAAGATTTGAGAACCTCACTGTGGGGACTGGTGGAATTGCATAGTGCAGGAATCCTGACCAGGCTAGAGGACGGCAGGAGTGCATCCCATGCATGAGCAATCAAGACTTCATGAAGGGGCACACTAGCATTCCATTTCCCACCATGGGAAGCCCAACCCTGAAGGGAACTTCCAGAAATATGGGTCCGAACTTGACTCAGACTGAAAGGTAGTGACAAAGCCAGCAATGTGTGGGAGATTACCCTCCCTCCATCCTCCACACGTTATCATAGGGGAGCTCACCGGTTATGATAGGTGTTTTATAACGTGCTTAATACCCAGAGGTTTCTAAGCGCTGGCCCGGGGATCGAACCTGTGCTGCTCCGTGTCGTCTTGCTTCCAAGGCGAGCACGTTGTTCCTGAGCTATCTTTCCGAAATGCTTCACCATCCCTTGAACCGGCTGGTCAAACACCATGCACCCAAATCCTCAAAGTGCCACCACCTAGATCACAGTCATCTGAAGAACAGCATCCTGGGGAACCCCACCAGATCTCCATCTCTCGTAACCATATCAGTCGAGGGTTCTGGAAGGTGGAGCAGCCCTCAGCACAGAGAAGCTACGACAGCATGTGCAGGTGTCCTGTGCAGTGCCACGGAGGCTTCTACCCTCTTTCATGAACGTGTCTTTGTTCCGGACTACAAACCCTGTAGCACAGCAGGAAAGCCCTGCACTTTGCATCTATCACTGCATTAATCCTTTATGTATTGTGTGAATGTATTGTGTGTAATGATGTCAAATGCAGCCCAGCAGTCACAGCACCACACGATCAATATAAAAAACCCACCTGACCCTCTTCAATGTCCAAAAACCAAATAAATATATTTTTTTAAACTTTTATTTATTGGCAGAAAGTTACAACAGGTGCAGCACACATTACACAGAAGCACGCCATGAGTCATAATAGCACATTAAGACATTCCATCAAGCATTTTATACAACAGTACAGAAAGGGGGGGAAGGTCAACAGCTCCAGATACGCCGCACCTATGGTGAGCCGGGCGGACCCGGTGGGGGGGTGGAATCACGCTCAGCCATGTCTCTATTATTCAGATAGCTGCAGAACTCGGTCCATACATTTTTGGGGCGGGATGTCATTGGGAGGTATATACTCTTCTTCACACATTTGTACCCACGTGAGGGCTTTTAGCCACATCTCAAGGGTGGGGGTGGGGAGGGAGCGGCGCTTCCAGCATTGTAATCTACATCTTTTAGCAACAATAGCACTTACATTAAAAAATGTCTACATTTTCTTTGCATTTTCTGCGGTCCACATCCCAAACAGCAGGGCCAGTGGATCGCGCTCTACTGGAGATCCAATTATTTCAGATAGCACTCCCGTTACCCCTATCCAGAACGCACTCAGCGCAGCACAGGACCAGAGCATGTGTATATGATCAGCCTCTCCAGAGTGACATTTCGGGCATGTGTGAGTCGGGGTGCGTGTGAATTTCGCTACTCTGTGCGGCGTGTAGTAAAGTCTGTTAAGGGGTTTATATTGAATGCAGCGGAATCTGGTGCTAAGGGAGACTTTGCGCGTATGACTACACATTTTACCCACATTCTATCAGTGATTTCCATCTCCAGTTCTCTAGACCATGCCTCACATGGTTTGAGGGATGCATTATCTAGTTTTTCCAGCTGCATTTTATACAGAGAAGAAATTATGCCCCTGCCGCCTGTGGAATTAGCTATGTATTGAAGTTCGGGTGAGTCTGGGGGCTCGTCAGGGTAGGAGGGCCACATTGCACGTACCGCCGCTCTCAACCTAAAGTATTGTAAAAACTCAAGTGCTGAGTTGGAATATTCGGGTCGCCACGTTTGGGGAGTGATACATTTCACGTCAGGGAACAAATCAATTAATGCTCAGTAGCCCAGGTTCTCCCAATGTTGCAGGAAGGGTTTGTCGTGGGTGGGGGGGAGTCCTGGGAATTGCCATATGGGAAGCCATTTATAATATGGATGTTGTCCTTGGTCAGAGTTCAGGATCCTATTCCATGCTCTAATTGTGGTGGCCACGGGGTCTGCTGGGGCTTCTGACCGGAACATGCGGTGTAATGGCAGAGATGTTGGTCCCGCCACCAGCCAGTACCTCCAATTTGGCGTGAGGGGGCGGATTTGTGTGTGCGCACCAGTGCGTGGCATGTTGGGCCTGTGCTGCGGTCCAGTATAGGGTTAAATCTGGGGCTGTGAGTCCCCCTTTTTCGTAGGGTAGGGACATATGTTGCCACTTCTTGCGGACGGCCCCAGAGTGCCAGAGGAATTGGGCGCACGACAGGTGGAGCCTCTTGAAATATTGTTTCCCAGGCCATATTGGTACGTTGGCGAAAATATAGAGGAGCTTGGGGACTGCGATCATTTTAACTAGGGACAGTCTGCCCTCCAGGGACAGCGGGAGGTTGCACCATCTGAGCATCTTGGATTCAATGAGCTGCTCTGTTGTCTCATAGTTATCTTTCAGTAAGGAGGTTTTGGTTAATGACACTTGCACCCCTAGATACCTTATGCCTGCAGGGGACCAGCGTAAAGGGAATTCACATGACGGTTGTTGGGTTGCCGCGGTGAGAGGGAATATTTCGGATTTAGAGTAGTTAATAGTAAAGCCAGAGTATGTGCCAATTTTTGTAATGTCCCGAATGATCGGGTCTAGGTATGTAGAAGGGTTTCTCACATATAGGAGTACATCGTCTGCATATAGCGAGATGATCTCAGGTGTATCTTGTAAACGTATACCTTTACGGGCATGTCGGTCCCTAATATGGTCGGCCATGGGCTCAATGGCGAGCGCAAAAAGGATTGGGGAGAATGGACAACCTTGGCGGGTGCCCCTGTGTAGTGAAAAGGGAGAGGAGACAATGGAGTTCACCGCACCCTGGCCATTGGCCCTGCATATAGCAATTTTATATAGGAGATCATATTTGGTCCTATTCCCATTTTTTCCAGCACAGCCCATACGTATTGCCGTGAAACCATGTCGAAGGCCTTCTGGGCGTCTAGCGTGACTGCTACAGCATCAGCCTTCGGGTCAATTCTGGACATCACATTGAATAGACGCCGGATATTGAGTGCAGTAGAACGGCCAGGGACAAAACCACTTTGGTCTGCGTGTACCAGGTGCGGCATAAACGGTAGGAACCTGTTTGCTATCATTTTTGCAAAGATTTTCATATCCGTGTTGATGAGCGATAGGGGCCTGTAAGAACCACATTCATCTGGGGGTTTCCCTGGCTTGGGAAGGACGGTAATTAGGGCTTCCCTTAGGGAGGGGGGGAGAGTGGCTGCCCGGAGTGATTTGGTCCAAACCCGTATAATATGGGAGCTAGGATGGCGGCATGTTCCTGATAGAACTCAGATGTGAGACCATTCGGGCCCGGAGCCTTATTTTTTGGAAGGTCAGAGATCACCTGGACTATCTCTTCCAAAGTGAATGGGTTATCAAGTTGTTCCTTAGTGCTTTGGGAGATAAGGGTCATCGGGATGTTGTCTAGCAGGTCATCCAGGTCATGGGCAGCGTGTTCTGGCTGGGGACCATATAGGGTGGCATAAAAACTGGCGAAGGTATCACTAATGGCTTGGTCGGACCAGTGTCGTAGGCCATGTACATCCAAGATGCTATCTATTCGGGTCTTGCCTCCCTCAGGCCGCACTAGTTTGGCTAGAGTTCTCCCAGGTCTGTCACCCTCGCCATATTTCCGGGCAGCTACTGGGCAAGCATAATATCGTACCTCGCTCAGGGCGTGGAATTCAAAACGTTCTAGTTCTGTTCTAATCTTAGCTAGGATTGCCGGGTCTGGCGCGGAAGATTATTCCTGTTCTAAAGTTTTGAGATTAGTTTTGGTGCTATTGAGGGCCTGCCTTATGGCTTTAAGAACCCCCGCCTCCCTTGAGATACACCCCCTCTGATGTACACTTTAAATGCTTCCCAACGGGTCCCCTCGGTTGTGTCTTCCGTGTTATTATTTTCGAAAAACGTTTTTATGTCCGATAGGATCTCTGCTTTGAAGACAATGTCAGACAGGGCCTCGGGTTTAAAGCGCCAGGCCGGGCGGGCAGCCAGGGTGTTACCTAGATGGAGCTGTAGTACCACGGGGGAATGGTCAGAGAGCGTGCGCGGGAGGATCTTGACCTACTGTACCCTACCTACCCGGCACCCCGATTGCAGGAACACATCTATTCTTGAAGAGCTGTCATGTACTGATGAGTAGAAAGTGTACTCTCTATCTTGGGGATGGAGCGTTCTCCACACATCGTGTAAATGCAAGGTGTTCATGTGTGCAAGGAGTCGCTTAGCGGCTCGAGACGTGACCCTGCAGGAGGTGGCTGTCCTGTCCAGGACGTTATCCAGTATAAGATTCATGTCCCCCCCCATATAATGGGCACTTCCACGGTGTCTATAAATTCGGGGGAGTCAATGATAGGGCCATGTGAATTCACGAGTAGGCATTCGTCGTCAGCTAGAGTGCAGTGAAGAATCACATACCTGCCCTCTGTGTCAATGTGGGATGTATGGAGTGTGAACTTCACTGATTTGTGTATGAGAGTCAGGACTCCCCTGGATTGAGTAGAGAATTGGGTATAGAATCTATTGGGGCCCCAGACCTGTGCTAGGTTAGAAGATAGGAGTTTCAGAGCATGTGTCTCCTGCAATAGGAGTACCTTGATCCCATGTCGTTGAGCATATGCTGTGATCCTGCAGGATTTCGTGAAATTTGTCAATCCCCCGAACATTCCATGTCATTATTTTAATGGCCATGTCAATACTCTATGGGACATCTTAAATAAGGATTTATCACCGATTGCAGCCAAATGTGCTACGGTGAAGCGGAGACGCACTGCTGCTTCATGGAACATCCCGATAGAAAGATCCATCTCTGATTATCACCATATGTGCTGTGTCGACACAGCCACGCCCCTCCACCAGCCCTGTCACATCCTCTCTGCCGATTTTTGCCAACCAACTCCCAACTATCCCACCCTGCTACCTCACCGCCCGAAACAAACTAGCAGTGTAATAGCACCCACCTCTGGAGCGACCTTCCGCGTGCCATCCCCAACTAGGCGACGCTCGGTGCACCTCACCCAAAGCAGGAATGTAAAAGTGCCGTGACCAATCCGGCAGCTTCAATCCGTTTGCCCAACGGGGGCAAACTCTAAAACAAAGCAAAAGAACTGGCATTGCAATTGCAGTGGGGGGCGCCACTGCCGTGTACCCAAGTAAGCAAGTAGTGTGGCGCAAGTGGTGCCTGTAGAGCAGCATTGAGTTACAGTGTGATGTGTTTCATTGGAGAAAGAGCAAAAGAACTTGACGGATGGGAGCAGATGAGGAGAGCTGCGGTTACAAGTAGTGCATAGAAGATGAGGGAGACCTCAGTCATTTTCCATCAAGTCGTTCTCAGGTGCTTCCAGTGGGATCTGTGCTTCGATGAATTTGACTGCTTCATCCGGCACCGTGAAAAAGTATAGCTTATTCCGGAAAGTGAATTTCAGACATGCCGGGAACAACATTGCATATTCAATTTTACATTCTCGAAGCATTTTCTTCACCCCATTGAACTGTTTGCGCTCTGCCTGGACCCCCACAGAGAAATCCGGGAAAATTCTAATGATTTGCGAATCCATTCTGAGTTCACCCTTTTCGCGTGCAAGGCGCAGTATATGGTCTCTGCCTCTGTAGCTGAGGACTTTCGCTATTATGGGCCTGGGGTTCATCTGGTTTGGGACGGGGGGGAGTGAGTGGTGGGCTTGCTCGATCGTAAAGAATGGTGAAAGTGGAGGGTCGCCCAAGAGATCTTTGAGAAGGGTCTCAACTGCCAGTTCCATGCGGCCCTTGTGTGCTGACTCCGGAACCCCCACAATGCGGATATTGTTTCTGCGAGACCTTGATTCTAAATCATCACACTTGGACTTAACACTCTTCATGTCACGCACCAAACTTGACACCGTATTTTGTAGGGTGAGCACATTATCCTCGTTGGCCCCAATTCTGGTTTCGGCTTTGGTGATCCTGGAGCCATGTTGGTCTAGTTTAGATCTCAGAGAGGCCACATTTGCATTTATATTGACTAACTTCTCGTGAAAGGAGGCGAAGTTCTTCACCATGGATTCCATTATTGACGTCAGGTCGGGCTTTGGGGGGTCCAGTAGAGCATCCATGTCGGTGTCATTGGGGGAGGTGGCATTCTGCTCCACCCTGGATGTTGGCCTGGTAAACTTATCCATGGTCCCCGCCTTTGCTGACCCACAAGCTTTGTTAGGCATAGCAAGGATAGATGGTATTATGTACGGATATAGGTGGGTGCTGCCTGAATGCCCCAAGGAGAGGGACCTGTAGGCCCAGGGGGGAACACAGCAAGGTGACGTGGGGATGGGAGGTGAATAAGGCCGACAGGGCACCTTCAGCTGGAGCACTCCACCAATGCCCACGCGGGGGCCAAAACGTTGATGGCGGGGCTCTTCACCAGGAGTCACGGATCTGTTGCAAGTAGCGGGCCCCCCTTTCCAAGCGCAGCAAAAGGATGGCAGCTAATGAAATAGTCTCCAGAACAAACAAGAGATTGAGTGGGCCGCCAGCAGCAGGGTCAAGCGGCCAGGCAAGGCCAGAGGCCAGGGGATCGCCCAGCCTGCCCGGCAAGGCAGACCTGATAGTGCACCATGTTGAGGGGACCAGGCGCGGGGTCCGGAGGAGAGGGGGGGGGGTTCCCTCTGCCGGGATATGGCCAGTGTCAGTCTATTAATCAGCGCGGGCCTGTTGCTAGTTGGCGGCCTCGCGTTGAAAGGAGAAGTGCTTCTCGAGGCCCAGCAATGGATCTTGCGAAGTGTGGATTGGAGCCAGGGACCGCGCACACGGGAGATCTGTGTCATGCGGTCATGTTGTTAGGCTCCCCCAGCTCCTTACCTCGGCCTCCAGCGGTTCGGGAGCAGGGCAGGCCAGGCACCCCCGCAGGCAGAGCGGCCGCAGTGCCTCCTGCGGTGCGGGCCGCGGCATGAACGCGGCCACCAAGCCTCAGCCGGCCCCGATGTTCGAGCGGGGCGTAGTCGGGGCGTGTAGGAGGCAGTGTCAGGCGAAGGCTCCCGCGTAGGCCAGCCGGGGAGAGCTCCCTTCGGGCCTCCCAGCAGGGAGGGGCCCCGGCAGGCAGCTGAAGATGATTATTGCAAGGCGAGGGGAGGAGGGCAGTCCATACACGCAGCCGCCTCCGCAGCACACCTCGCATAGGGGGCGGTGAGGCACTCAATCCAGCACCACGGAGCAGCTTAAAGCACGTCCCGGCCCATTCCGCATAGCTCGCTGGGCTCAGACAGCGGGCCACGTAACTCGGCTCCAGAGGCCCGATTTTCACCCAGAAGGTTGAGGATGTAGCCCAAGATCAGCTCTTCATCCGTCGGGTGTTCCCACCACAGGATTTGGGACTTTGCCGCTGATGTAGTGATGATTGCTGGGCACGGAGCTCCACAACTAAGCAGCCATTTTGTCGGCTGCTCAACAGCGCCCCCCAACCAAATAAATATTTAACCACAAAATGGCAGTTCGAACAAAACCCATAGAATAAAGGCACAACCATTTTGCAGATTAATATTATGAAAAACTCAGCTAAAGACCCCAATTCACTGACAATATCATGCAGGCTGTCTCCAGCTTTTCCTGCCCATCAACTCCGCAGCTTAAAGCAGAACCTATTTCCTGCTGCCTCCAACCTCCAACTCCCCGCCCCCAGATCTTCAATACATCCATCAACAACAAAAGTAAACTACAGATGATATTCAAATCCAAGCTAGGGGCAGTCTTTTACCAGTCGGATTGCTCGAGGATGGTTAGTATGTCTTTTGGCCTCCTCTCCCTGGGCCCACATGTAGACTTGACTCAAGGACAACAGACTCTATGGGCCTCATTCCGACTCAGGTGTTAAGGGGTTTACGGCGCCGCAAACGGCGCCGACCCTTAACGCCTGATTACAAGGTTCCCTTTGCGGGATGGCTGTTTAACGCCTGCTTTTTGCAGGCATTAAAATCCATGCCGCAAAGGGACCTTGGCGATAATTACGGCACCGTAATTTACGGTGCCGTAATTATCGCCTTTCCTCATTCCCATTATGCCCTATGGGGCAAAAATGGGAATGGGGAAGGGTCTATTGGTGAATGGGGAATTACCGCCCCACTCACCTTGGAATGGGGGGGTAATTCCGCCATCCACCATGGCGGAATTGCAACCTTAGCGGCATGGACCATTGTGCTAATAGCACCATGGTCCTCCGCCAAGGTTGTAATGAGGCCCTATGAATTGGACCCCAGATCTAGTCCCAAGAAACTGTGCTTAACTTGAGTTCACTTCAAAGAACTGAGTGCTAAATTATCAATATTGGAGAGAAGGTAACCTTATCTTTGTGTGTTTTTGTTGGGGGCAGCGGGGGTTGTATGTAAATTGGCATTTTTTTCTAATTTATTATGGCAATCACGTACTTTGTTTTGCCTTGCCTTGTAATGTCTGTCTCTGTCCTCCTACAACCTGGCCAATCACAGCCACTTGCCCCTACCCAGCCATCACCCCAACCAACATGCCGAGCAGTTCCAAATCAAAGTGGCTGCACCGCCAACCAAGCTTGCCATCTGTATCTCTTAGCCATCTGGGTGCAGAGCCCCAGCACACATGACCACCTATTCATGCACAAACATGGCCCTTTGCCCCAGACCAACATGGCTGCCTGCCCCCTTTCCCAATATAGCTGCCGGCCCCAAACCTACATGGCCCCTCTGTAGGTCTGCCAGATCCTGCATAAAACAAGGACTGCACCTCCATCCAAAAAGGATACCTGACCCCTCTCATATGGCCAGCTGCTCATTTCTCAACATTGTTGTTGACTCTGCCACAACAAAGCCCCCAGCCAACATGGCCGCTTAGCCCCACCAACAAGGTGACTATCTGGCAGCCTGCCACCGAATGTGTGGTCATTATAGAATGGAGAAACACTGTCTAAATAGGACTTCTACTGCGGGCACTTGTAACTCTGTGGTTTGCACCTGCAAACCTCCTGCTCACCCCATCCTCATTATCATTCACTCTCTTGAAGTATTTTTTGTTATTGCCCTCAATGAAAAAATGTGTATGGTGCCAAAAACCATGAGGGCACAACAGAGCACTTCCTGCCACCTCGCAATGGAGCCCCCCCTTTCAAGGGTACCCCCTTCTGCACTCCTTAGTGGCCACTTGCTAGTGGTCCCCAAAGTGGCCATGTGGCCCAGAGTCCCTTAGCAGCGAGCCACCCTTCCTTACCCTTCCTTACCTTGCCTGGCGCCCCCAGAAACGACTGCAACTGGGGGGCTCTCTACACCGAGTCACACTGAACGTGCCACACGCCGTCCTCTCCTCTTCCTTTCCTAGCCTGTTGTATCCTAATACTGTGGGGCGACCTTTAGGAAAGGACGTCCTTAAAAAAAGTGCCTCTGACAAGACTGGAGGGAAAAGGGAGGAAGAGGAGGAGCGAAAAAAGGGAAGGCGGCGCTTGGGGAGAAAGAGAATAGAGAAGGGTGAGTCGAGATTGGCTCCATTACTCATTTGAGAGTGAGAGCAGAAAGAGCGTGAGGTGAAAGGGAGATAGGGGTCACCATACATTCAGGTTAAAACACCACCTTCATCTGTCTCTGCCCCTTTACTCTTCTGCTGTTCTGTGATGACCGCTTCACCTGCCAGAAACTACTTTCCATGTGTGCTCTGAATGGCTCCACTGCTCACCTGCTGCCTCAACTCCCAACCACTGTCCTCTCGGACATTGCAAGCCTGATCCCTGCTTTCTTGCTAACCACTGCACTGCTGCACCTGGC
Organism: Ambystoma mexicanum; assembly: GCF_040938575.1. Taxonomy (NCBI): domain Eukaryota; kingdom Metazoa; phylum Chordata; class Amphibia; order Caudata; family Ambystomatidae; genus Ambystoma; species Ambystoma mexicanum. The sequence continues at coordinate 857,374,648 of NC_090931.1, read as the reverse complement.
TCACGCACCGGACAGTGGGTGCCTACTTCTCCCCAAAGCAAAACATTCAAAAGCAAAAATGCTATGGGCCCGCTCCAAGGCATCCTAAACCTCTGTGGCAGTGCGCTTTCTGGGTAGGTGCAATTATTGCTGGCTTTGCCATGCGTGTGCACAATTGCAGCAAATGCCAACATGTGTTGCTACTGTTTCTAATTCTAGTGTTTGATTTTGTTGTACCTTGCAGCACCTCCTGCTGGGATAGGGCCATACAACCTGCCTATAGCTCTGGTTCTCTCTTGCAGGAGGGTTCCCCCCATTTTCATATCTAACCACCTCCGCCCTCACTCCCCCATTCAATGGAGGTTTGCCATGACCCAACAATCTAGACCCAAGAGACTTCATTATGCATTGCATGATGGGACTTTTGCCCTTCTAGGAAGCTTTTGGAACCTTTTCTTAAAGGAGCAGAATCATTTAGACACACACCAATATATTTTCAAGCTAAAGCACGGGGGCTCAATTCTCAAAAAAATAATGCAAATCAAAAAAGGTTAGATGATGCACTTTGTTTTATTTGCGTTCATTTTAGAAATGCACAGGACACCTTATTCCCAAAATGGTTGTATACACTTCAGGGCGGCTGGACAGAAGCCCAAACCATGACCAGCCCCTTTGCATACCCTCCTGACACTAATGTATGAGTGGCTTCCAGAGCATCTTGCAGTGACTGGCCCTTTGGAAGGGCCTGTCACTTTGAAATGTTAAAAATAAAATAATAATCATTCTATCCCTATCTTAGGGATAGAAATGGAAGTGGGACAGCAATGGTTCATCCTGCTGCTGTTCCACTTAAAAACCCTGCACCTCTTTCAAGCAGGTGCGTGGGAATGCCGGGTTTTTTTCCTGTGCATTTTAAAGCGCATCCGGTTTCTAAATATGGAATGTTCTTTAAAATGTGCAAAAACACCCACGGATTAACCAAAATGTGCACATTCAAATGCAGCTTTCAGAATACAACAGAGTGCATTGCTTCTTGGTGCAAATGATGAACACATTTCATCAATTGCCCCAACAAATGTTTGCGACTTAGTGTTACCACACCTTTGGGAACTGAAAGTTTGGCAAAGCACTGGAACTACTTCTTTCATCTCTCCTGTCTGCAGGGACGGCATTCTAAAGGAATACGACTCTAGGGAGGCCATCCCTGCTAGGCAACCAACGCCACTGGACTATATTTTCTTTTACTTTTGGCACTGCATGACCTGGTGATGGTAATGCTATGAACCCCAAAGCTAGAGCTGGGAGAGCCAAGGAGCCCAGGGGAGGAGGTTCCCGCCAAAACCTGGCTCTAGGGAGCAAATGTGGCCCACCACAGGAAAATAGCCATGGGAAACAGGGGGCAGTGTGCTGTTGCTTTCATGCCTGGTGGCCCTAGGAGAATAAGGGGGACAAGAAGGGGGTGGTGGGGCTGAAAGGGAACGGGGTAGGAACATCGCTGGTGTTTTTGGGGTGGTGTGGGGGTGAGCGGAAGAGAAAGCTGGGTAGCGGCGTTGAAGGGGTAGGAACAGCACTGATGTATTTTTGGAGGCTCATAGAAAGGGTCTGGGGAAGAGAAACGGGGTTGGTGCATCTGGTGTGTGGGGGCTATGCTGAGTGGCACCTCTCATGGATGTGAAAGGTGTGGGGCTAGGGCCGGAGTAGAAAACGGTGGCACTTAGCTTATGAAGCAGCAAACATGCTTCAAATTCACTACTGGTCCGCTCTCCGCCAACCCCTGTGCCGTACCAGGAAGCGCAGTGATCCTTAACTGCCTTGGCCCCCAGCCAGCCAATCAGTGAGTGTAATGGCACCAGGATGGGTGGGCCACGCCCTTGCTTTGGGCAGGCACTGACCCCAAAGGATGGTCGGGCCAGAGCTCTACCTAAAACGTACCGACACAAGTCTTTCTTTTATTTCTCCTATGTGCACTCAGTGGGCGGTTACAGAACACATCAAAATGAAGGCAGGTCATCCCTAACCTCTACCACATTCTATCGGGTCATCTGCGGACTTCGGTTGCGTTTGTGCTGCTTCAGGGCCAGCTGTACAAAGACCACACTAGTTGCTTTGCCAATGCTTGCTGTTTTTTTTGTGTTTCTGGTAGCATTGCGTCCATGATCCAAACAGTGCAGTGTTTACAGTCTGCTCGGCTGCAAGGCATACTTGGTAGAAGTAGTGCAGTGTGTACAATTTGTGTCTGCCTACACTAAGTATGCTATACAAATAGTGCAGTCTGTACGGGCCTACACTAGGGAAAAAAGTGTGCAGTGTTTATAAGGTGCATGCAGGAAGCACATTATATAAATAGTGCATCGTGGATAGTCCTTGGCTACCTGCACAAGAGAACTAAATGCTATATATATGTGCACTTTGCAGGCAGATACTAAGCATATGGTGCGAATAATACAGTGCTTACAGCACTGGCCAAGTCACAGATTGTGCTAAGAGTCACCGGAAGTCAAACCAGGACTATTGCTTATGTCGATACGTGATTTCTGTGCTGATGTTTTCTTTTTTTTAAAAAAAGCTCTCTTGGTGTAGGAAGGTATGCAGCGCCTCGAGGTGGCACTGTAGCAGAGCCTGGGAGGTTTTAATCATTGGCGTAGCAGGGAAAGCCATTTCCTTCCCAAGTGTCAGCAAAGTGAGGAAATGAGTTATACTTTTGGCAGTGGCATTTAATCCACCCAGGCTGTTTGACGCAGTCACATGTGCTCAGACACGCGCACGCCAGCTCGCCTGCCCTTTCAAAGCCCCTCGCCAATGCCTTTCTCACGTAGCCTGAGGGGCTGGGGTTTGGAGTGACATGAAGCTGAAATTTAATAAGTACCCCAAGAAACAATGAAATGGCTGCACTGCTTCTGGGGTGACGTGATGAAGTGCTGCTGTCAATGGAACAAAAACTGTCCTGTAAATTAAAAAAAAAAATCCACTCGCAAAGCCTGCAGTATCTGAAGGTCAGCTCTGGAGTTCTTTGACACCTGTGTTTGGGCTCACTGATTGAATAACGTAAAATGGCATTTTTCACAACTGGGAGGTCTGACCTGACGATCCGCACCAGGCTGCTAAGAGGGTCAGGGATGGGATACATTGGCAGAGCGCCGAGCTGATCTCGGGTACTTGGGCATGGAAAGCACTGGATCAGAGGGGTTTCTAGACAATACTGCGCCTAAGGCGAAATACCAGAATATGAACCTCCGCCCCCGAAGTTGATTCCCTGCTCTTCACTCGGGGACTCCTTAGGGCAGGGTCGCCCGGGCAATCGCCCGGGGCACCATTAGCCCCCGCCACGCCAGCTCGGGAGAATCTTTTAAGGTCTCCCCGAGCTGGCATGGTGGGAGAAGACGCAGCAGGTGCCCTACTGAAATTAAATGCGCCCGCTCTCGAGAGCGGGGCGCATTTAATAACAATAGGGCAAAGATGCTTTCGCATCAGCGCCTATCGAAAAATGTGGTGCCCCATCCCCCGGTATGACCAAATGTTTGTTTTGCTGCCTGGGGCGCTGCCGCCGCTAAGGCCAGCCTTGACTCCACCCGCTCTCCAAAATCATGAAATCGTTGCAATTTAAATACCATTGCATTGTCTTGTATTTAAAATGAATACGGAGACAATGCATACAACTATATTTTAAACAGGAACTAATTTTCTATCTCATCTTTTTGTGGTATCACTACATATTATGCCCACCAAAAATATCGCCGTACATATGGTCGTCTGGAACGGCCATAGGTGATATTTTTGGGGGGATCATTTTTGGGGGTATTCCCGCTCCTTTAAAAATAATGTGGGGGTTACGAGGGTGTCCCCCGCAGGTTCCATGCCTTAATATTGCAGCAAAAATATGGCAATATTTTTGTATGGCGATATTTTTGCGGGGATATTAACACATGGAACCCTTTTTGTTCAGTGTCTAAACGAGGGGCACCCAATCCCTAGCTGAAGCTGCTGCAGAAGCATTTACTGCTGCTGGGTGATCTATGTTTGTGACAATAGAGCAGTTATACGATGGGGCATTGATGGAAGCACTATCCAATCTATTAAGATCGAGATGGGAGTATGGCAGGGATGCGTACTGCCTCCCAAGCTATTCTGCATTTTTATTAATGGGATTATCACAGAATTGCTATCATTCCATTCAGATGCCCCTATGCTGGCAGGAGAAAAGATTCCAGTTTTAATGTTCGCTGACAACGCAGTGGTATTGTCTTTGAGACCTGCTGGAGTGGGTCAGCAACTGAAGAGGTTTGTGGATTTTTGCAATAGAAATGGTTTGTCTCTTAATGCCTCGAAGATGAAATCTATGGTTTTTAGTGGTGCAAAAAGAAAAAGGAAACCCAGAGTGTTGAGGTTAGAATTAGATGAGGGTCCTGTTGAGCAGGTCAACACTCATGAGTCCCTCGGCATGGAGGTGATGTCGTCCTGTCGCTGGAACATGCACTTGGCCAAAGCTAAGGCTACGCCAGCTAGATATAGCTGTGCTCTCTTGAGGTTAACCAATGAACACGGGAATGGTTCAGTCCGCGTTTCCCTAGAGGCCTACAAAGCCCAAGCCAGGCAGGCTTGCAACTTTTGAGCCAGAGTTATGGGGGCACAACGGCTGTGTCCCCCTATCCATTGTTGAAAATAAGTACTTGAAGTCCCTTCTTGGGGTACCTTACACTGCACCCGATATGCCTGTTTTCTTAGAAACAGAGATGCAAGGCGTTGAAATAATTTGCTGCATGCGACCGGTATACTGGGTCTGCCTGTGGTCGAATGATATGCCGAGTAAATACAAAGAAGCAGTGCTGGACGTCATGACTCAGGAAGGGGGCACCTCACTTCCATGGCTGAATTGGTTACCTTGAGTCGAATAACGATGAGTTCATCTAAGGCAGTGGCTATGTCTGCATTCCTGCTTAAGGTTGAATGTGACACTAGCACTTAGGTAGAGAGATCCTAGCTTCTGATCCGCTATCATCGTTATGTTCACTTTGTGATTGGTCTAGTGAAACCTTAGTTCACTTCATTCTGATATGTCCTCCAATTTGATGGCCAGGAAACGCTACTTAAGGCCACTATTTAGGGTTTGTGGGGCATGTCAGTATGGTCAAACTCTAGCGATGTTTTAGTAGTCCACTCCACTCGTAAATATCTTGTGTGGGCCTGGAGATCAAGATAGAAGAAAGTATTGTGACTGGCTTGCAGTACTTTTTGTAAGGGGTTGGGTGGCATGTCCAGAATCCAATCTGGTTAAGCAAATTTCACAGAGCTGTGTTAGGCGGCAGTATGCTGATTCTGGATGTTGGGTATAATGCATTGAACTTCTGCAATTAGGATTGCACCTCACCAAAGCCTTCTGTTTTGGATATTATGCATTCTTTTACTGCCACTGTTATGGATTTTATAATGTTTTTTAATTGTATGTGAAATTTACTATTTTAATGATTGTATGAACTGAGAGGTAATGCTAATCGTGCTGCTTTTATGGCATTTTATGTCAAAATCAATCATTGAAATGAAGCAATGTCTGTATTTTATTTATATTAAAACATTGATTGCTTCCTAAATTAACTTAACATGCTCCTCTTCCCCTAACTAGCAATCACAGTGATTGCCACATCTCAATATATTGTAGTTTTGGAGTAGTCACTCTATTTTCTGACACTTGAAACTAATCAAGATCTCAGCAAAATAGTCTTGGTAAAAAAAAGACACTAGCCCCAAGCCCCAAACCATCACACATTATCCTTTCTTATCCTGTCTACATGCTGCCTAACCCCAAAACTAGCCTACTTACTACACCCCTTACATCATTTTAGGTCAATTTCCCAAAAGAAATGGAGATCTTTAATCTTGAATTGCGTAATGGCGGAATTAAAAAAATTTAAATCCTTGACACCAGCAATGCATCATGGGAGATATAACACATTTTTTGAGTACAGGGGCACCCGGCCCTATGCCAAATAATTAAAAAAAACACTGGATGGATTTATGCCAAACTAACACAGGATTTCCTTTGAGCACTTTGTGCCTCGCTTTTTTTTTATTTGGCGCAAATCTGTCAAACGGTTTGGTCTTTGCGTTTGCACGAAAACTTCCAAGTTCATAGCGAGCCCGGGCCCAAATTACATTTATAGAATTTTGTGCTCATCCATTCTGCGGCTCAAAAGTTATTAGACACAGAATTTTAGCATTTCCTATGGATAATCGGTTTCACCTTAACTATAGGGCGACTGTAGGTTTAAAGATGCTGCAGGTGCAGTAGAAAAACAAACAGCATAGATTCGGGCAAAGGAGTACCCTCCTTGCAGAGGAGAGGAACATGAAAGTGGCCCACCTTTGCCCGCAACTGTGCTGTTTGTTTTTCTACTGCACTTGCAGCATCTTTAAAGCTACGTTGACTTGAACTGATGGATGACCATTTGAATCCCCATGGTCTTTCATAAGCTGTTCACAAACATATATAACTTCCTCCTGGTGAAGCTGGTATCGCAGTGGAATACATGCAGAACACGACAACATTGAGATTGGGAGAATGTATATTCTGGTATAGCTATTTCTTAAATTGGATGGCTCACTGATAATCAGGATGACCCTTCAAGAGGGAGAATGCTCCAGTATTAGAGCGTGCATAGCCCCTGGCGAGCTGTGGGTGCCGATTGCCAGCCGGTTTGGGTGACTGACAGATGGCTGTGTGGAATGGTGGTTTAGAATGTAAAGTGTGGCTAGCATTGAGAGGGGAATGATTCCCCTGTGTTGTTCCCAAGCCAGTGTTTATTAAGGAGTCTACGCTTGAAGTGTGACTCACCTGCAAGGTCAGTGGTTCTAGGCGTCTAGTGACATGCCCTTGATTATGACCGTAGTTGACCTTTAATAGCCTCCAGAGGCTGCATCGGGTGCTTGTGTTGCAGTTGGGTGGGTTGCCCTTTCCTATATGCTCTCTTTAGGTGTTTCATCATGGAAATGCCCCACGTCTGTCTTGATGTTCAAGGAATTAATGCATGGGAATGGGGATTGTTTGAGTTGGAGTGCTATATAAACGCTAAAGAAAGTGGTGAAGGACTGCTATACAAATGTTCCATCGCTAATGAAAGTGGTAAAGGACTGCTATACAAACGTTCCATCGCTAATGAAAGTGGTAAAGGACTGCCATACAAATGTTCCATCGCTAAAGAAAGTGGTAAAGGACTGCTATACAAATGTTCCATCGCTAATGGCGATGAAAGTGGTAAAGGACTGCTATACAAACGTTTCATCGCTAATGAAAGTGGTGAAGGACTGCTATACAAATATTCCATCGCTAATGAAAGTGGTAAAGGACTGCTATTCAAACGTTCCATTGCTAAAGAAAGTGGTGAAGGACTGCTATACAAACGTTCCATTGCTAATGAAAGTGGTAAAGGACTGCTATACAAACGTTTCATCGCTAATGAAAGTGGTGAAGGACTGCTATACAAACGTTCCATTGCTAATGAAAGTGGTAAAGGACTGCTATACAAACGTTCCATCGCTAATGAAAATGGTGTAGGACTGCTTTACAAAAGTTCCATCGCTAATGAAAGTGGTGAATATTTTCGAATGTTAGTATATGCACCCACACAGGTGTTGTGAGGAAAGAACCTTTTATATCTTCGGCACTATCCTTCTGGATTTCTGACCATCAGGGTTCAGCGTTTGCCATGCCACAAAGCACTACTTTCAAACGGCTCGGGATAGCTGTTAAAACGTCAGTCATTTCCGGTAGCCAGCAACCTCTGTCAGGTATGTCTTCGCCCCCAGAATAATTACTGACATTAGGGGTTTGATGCCTCAAGATTCGTTCTTGCGCCAGGTGGAGCCAGTGCTTAATGCTGCCTTGCTCAGTCCTTTGTTTATCTTGTGTATCTAGTTTAAAGATTTTTGAAAAATCAGCCTGGCGGGGCCTTGCACTTCAGTCTCTCCGCTTTAAACAGAGAAGCAGATTCTCAACAACTAACGCAAATAAAGAATGTGCAGAGGGTGCGCTTTTTTAAATTTGCTGTCGTTTTAGAAATGTGCATGGCATTCTCAAATGTGACCTGTGCATTTCAAAAGCTGTCCTGTGCAGCCTCGGTGCATAGGTTAGTGTCAGGAGCGCGCTCCCGACAGTAACTAAGGACTTGCTTCCAGCAACCATGTGGGTGACGAGAGCGCATTTCACAGTGACAAGCTCTTAAAGGGCCTGTCACTGTGAAAAGTCACAACGCAATAGAAGCAATTGATGTTAAACTGAATAGAAATGCAAGTGTGACGGCAGTCATATGTTTTAAGCAAAAATAGACAACAGGATCCGGAAAGACCCTGCCGTGTCTTGCACATTCCTCGCCACCTGTTCCAAACAGGGGCTGGGGAATATCGGCTTTTCTGCACATTTCAATGCGCATCCCATTTTTGAATTTGGGCTATGCGTGAAAATGCTCAGCAACTTCCCCTTGTTTGCACAATTGAGCGAAAGGTGTGCAAAGGGAATTGATGTGAGGTATGTATGACTCTTCATCTGGGACCCAAAGTAAGAAGTCACAGCTTAGCACCATTATAAAATAAAGAACATTAGTGTTATTCGATGTGCTGGTCTTTCCTTGTGTTTATTCAATTCTGATTACTCAGTGACGTGTTATTCAAGTTAAAAGTATTCAAGACAATTGCCAGCGTATTTGAAGCAGGATCAGTTCGAGGCACTTTCATTGATGGTATTAAATTAATCAGATTCCACAATTCTCAACAGTAAACAAGGTGCCTTGCCATCTGAACTCGATTACCCTTAGTGTTAGGCTAGACTAGAGCCCTGGAGCCCTGCATAAGCATGCCTGTCATGTATTCTACTCAAAAAGGGATTGCATGATGAAAAATCCAAATAGCTTGGTTAACTTGTCAGACTGTAATACCAATGCCTTCCCCTGCTTATGGGGTGTGTTAACAGCTGCATTTGCTTAACAAGAGGCCAAGACATAAGCCTTGTTTCCAGGGACGTAATTTTACCAAAATCCCAGAGGTAGCGGAAGTGACATCATAAATACAATGACATCAAAGGAAGTGAGGGCACATCACATTTTGAACGCCGACATTATAAAAGGTGATGTCACATGACCAAGAACTGCAATTTATGTAAATGTTTTATTTTTTATTTTATTGCGTGTTTAGTTATTTAAATAACTTTCCACGCGTATAATTCATTATTACATGCAATATTTCAATACAAATAACCGTTTTTGCAATTAATTAAACATATAAAGTAATTTTAAACATTTGTAACAATCATGTACCTAAAAGCATTCAAATCTGTCCTAAACACATAGGTGCAATGATCAAAGAAGTAGTTATGCCTGATAAGCTACTGTGCCAAAACCTAGTCGTCGGCATTGAGTGTTATGAGTAAAGGGACCAAAGTATTTAATATGAGGTTGCAGAAGGCTTGGGCATCGACTTAGCAAGTGTCAAGTATTTTCATGGACTCTGTCATTTTTACATCCTCTGCGCTCTGGGAGATGCCGTCTCACCCCCAGGGCACGGAGGATAGTCCAGGGGCAGCGCGTCGGTCTTGGAATCAAGACAGTGCAGATCATCACATGTTTGAAACCCAGTCCCGTGCTTAGAGGCATGAAGTTCGGTATAAAAGCTCAATCTAATGGCTGATAAGAATGGGAGCAAGTTCAAGCGAAGAAGCATACACAATCTACGCGTAAAGCTAGGCAGGTATTGTAATAAATATTTCTGGGAGTGTTGAAATGTGAACATTTCCAGAGTATGATCTTTGCTTGCTTTGTGCTTCAACGTGTAATTAATGTTATGTGCCCAGTCCCCAAGCGTTGCTTTTGATTCGTACTCTCAAGAAAGTACTTAACACATTTCAATCGTGAGCCGAGTAGATCTTTTCATGAAAATCCAGAATGGCCTCAAAGTGGTCTTTTACCCCCTTATCAGTCCCCTTTTGTGATACCAGGTGAAGTGTAATTGATAGAAGAGCGCATTTTACTAAATAGTAGGTTTGTTCCATTCTTGAAAGGTTACTACTGGCATAAGAGACCGTGTGGCCGTCATCGGCTGGGTCAATTTGTGTTAGTATTGCAGCCAGTCCCACGGGAATGGATCTGACAACAAGTTCCATCTCCCTTGCGGTATTGAAGTATGCCATGTTCTCGGCGGATGAAAGCACTGACAATGACAAATTGTTTCGAAGGCTTGCTGGCAGGATTTGGACCACACAAAGGGTACTTGCTGTTTTGAGAGGGCTTTCAGCGGTTAACTCACCAATGCAAAGTCTTGAATATAACGGGTGCAGTAGCTAGCATTTTTCCCTGTTGTGTGAGATGGGCCGCTTCCAATGCCATTCAAGCCATTCACATTCACATTGCCAGCGTGTTGTCATGTTGCTCTTGATCTTTCCCGAACACCAGTATATCGTCGTTGTAATTGAGGCAGTTGGGAATATGCTTGATGGCGTTGTGTATCTCGACTTGGAACATTTCTGCAGCTGATGATACCCCAAAGCTGAGGCGCTTATATCTGTAAAGGCCCAGGTGAGTGATAAAAGTATTTATGTACCTCAACTCTTCACGCAATTCCTGCTGGTTGTAGCTTTTATTTAAATCCAGCTTGGAAAATACTGTTACCCCATTTAGCCTCATGATGGGCTCGTTTGGGCGGCACATGTCTACACAACCTGATGTGCGAGTCTTTCTTAGCGACCAGAAAGAATTGGGGACCCCCTCAGAGTGGGTCCTACCGCCGGATCGATAATGTCCTGTTCTTGTAATTTGTGTAGTTCTTCTTCTACCTGCCACTGTATGTTTACGGTTATGCCACGGTAGTGTTGAGCCACTGGGCGTACCTCAGGATTGATGTTTAGGGTGATCTGTCGGTCTTTCAGCTTGTCCAGATCTTAAGAGTGTGGGGAACAATTGTTCAATTTTTGCTGATGGGTCGATGTATTTATGGGCCATGAGGCTGTAGAGCACATGTATTAGCCCCATGTCCAATGCAGTTTTAAATCTTAGGATGCACCCACTATCTGTGTCAGCCTCCAATACGTGCATAGGTATTCTTTTGGATTGAGTCTTATATTTGCAGTGGGCCATGAAGTGTCCTTTGCACAGCAGCGCGGTCTTGGACCCGTACAGGTAGATGTTCACCTCCGCTGGTCTTAGTTAAGGGAATGTGGAAGGTTGCCATAGACCTCCTCGCTAATGACATTTACTGTGGCTCCCGTGTCAACTAGCACCTCAGCGGGCATGTTGTTCACTTGGAGCAACAGTATGGTGAATGTTCCTTTGCTGCGGGATTTCCTAGAACATCGAGATATCCTTTCTTTTTTGGTTCTTCGCATGGATGTTCTTTCTTTCTTCGCTCTTCTGCCAACAATTGACTGGACCCACTACCCATTTGGAATTGCTCTACCAGGTAGCAGATGTATCTTTTGGGTCTTCTCTTGGATCGTTATACAGATGGTCAGCTTGACTGCCATTCGCGAGCTCCTTCATGTGGCCTCGTTATCAATCTCGACTCTAGCAGGTGTTGAAAGCTGAAATCCACCTAGCCCAACCGATTTCTTTTTTTGCTTTGAATAACGACAGCACACCAGCTGAAGCTTGGGCGGCCTTTTAACCGTAGCGTATGTTGGCAGCGGCGGCAGCACAAAGGAGATTTAGTTGCGCAATTTCGGTTGAAGTGCTCTGTAAAGAATGGCAGCTCGAGATCCTAATGGTAGCAACCCGTCACTTGTGCATTGGAAGCTTTCCTTTTCCAGTGCACGGGAAGCCGAGAAAAATCAATCGCGCCCTTTGTTATTTATGCTGGTATAAAACCCCCCAATATCTGAGTAAGAGCCTCCAATAGTCAGTAACCTGGAGTCTGGCAAAAGTAAAAAGGGGGTTGGGGCCCGTGCTGGGCATCTGCAAGGCAAATTGGTTGAACATCTTTGCATTCTGTCTGCGTAGTGTTTATATGGCGGAAGGCGACTGCGTCACGGGGACGCTGCTGGTCTGCGCTCGCGAGACATGTCCTCTGTGAGAGCGCCTGGACCTTGCCCTGGTGGGGTGCAGGGCAGCTGCAGTCATCTGAGCGTGAGCGCCAGCACTTTTTTTTCAGGCCGAGCTGTGCATTTTTCATCTGGGGAAAATTAAAAATGAAATCTCTGCTGTCCAATCGATTCCGGACATGTTCTATATGCATTAAATTGAACTTAATGGACTGAAAAATTAGCATTTCGGCACGTGCAGCCTGGATTAATCTGTGGGCCCAAGAACTGGCTCACTTTGTATTTTTCTTGCAACAATGTATGAATCACGTTTAAATCTAGAATTGTATATAATCAAACAACTCAGATTTACCCTATTCTGTTTCTGGATATGGTTCCTGTTTTAATAAAACATATTTGAAGACGGTACCGTTTCTATCGCAAATCTTTACATGTGTTTTAATGTCATTGGCAAGAGGAAGGACTTTTATTCTCAATGATTTTTCATGCGCCATTTTGTGAAGTGCTTTTACCCAGCTCCTCCCACTAGCACATCAATATACTTGCATAACGTGTGTCTGCACATTTTTAAATAGGAGAGATACCACTTTTCTGCGCCATTAGCATCCAGGTGCACCACGTGACGTCTCCTAGTGCAGCTCCATTTTAAAAGTAGCGATCTTTCAAAGATTGAGACAGGGCCATTTTAAGCACTTTTGGTGCCTGGTGCACGCACATCTTTGTGGCCTCCCTCCACCAATCGAAATGAATTGAGGGATCCAGAATATATGGTTTGCCCCTCCCCCCCCCCATCGTCTGGATCAGAACCCAGAGCTTGTTATGCTTCCTCGCAGTGATCAAAATAAGCACGGGTAGACCTTTTCAGTCCCCTTACTCGCCATGGTATAAACTCAGGACACAGATCGTATGAAAAAGGTGCACATAATCCAGAATAGACAAACGACTCAGGTTAGCTGCCTCAGAGAATGTAAAAGTGCTGACGTATGGCTATAGGAGACCAATTGGAAGCCAGGAGAAACCTACATATACCAAACTATAGAGTGGATTAAGATTAGAAGCTACCAGGAATGTGTGAGTATCCAGACAGACTGAGATTAGAAGAGTCTCATCATATCGTCCCCTGCGCCACCTGACTCTCTAGACGCTGTCCACCCCTCTCCTCCCTGCTACTTTGCACAGCTGTACCCCTCCTTTTGTCCCCCCTGTACCCTACCCCTCGCTGTATATCTGTTCTGCTGTTACCTAGGAAAAGCCCTCTGTTGTTTATCTGTCTTGTTGTATATACCGCTGTAGAGCACTCCGGTCCCTCTCGAAGCTAGGCCAGTGCTCAATAAATACCATAATAATAATAATTAAATAATAATGGTGTTGTAATAGTAGCCTTGCCATGAGAAAGCAAAGGAACAAGTGGCTATGATCTGCAGTATATATATGCCCAATATTATCATAGAGATAGCAACACTATAGTCAATGTAACCATGAGTGAGGCTTTTTGAAAGCTTGTACCTGGAGAATGAAATCACCGTGCAGGGTGACATATATGAAAGGTTTAGGGTAATTTTAACAAGTTAGGCGATACAAGATTAAATGAGATGTCTGGGATCAAGCATTTGTTAATAGGTGATGCTGGGATTTGCACCCACTCTGCAATATCTGCACTTTCCCTCTTTCTTTACCAATTCTTAGCCTGAACTAAGATAATCAGTTATTTTAGAACTGACTTGAAAAGTACACAAATAACATAACCCAACATGGCCATTTTATTTTACGGAATACAGTACAGTGATGAGATGATTTGTCCAGGATCACTCTATTGTCGGCTCTCAAAACCAGGATACAAGCACGACACTTTGGTTCAACAATCTTTGGATACCTAATCACCTCTACAGACTTATACCTTATGCTCATCATTGGAGCTGGCTGCATAGGTTTTACAACTTCCCATCTGAAGAAAACTATTTCTAGACCTTCGCCATACTGATGCTATGTTTCTAGACCTTCGCCATACTGATATGTTTGGTTTTATAGCAACCGCTATCTTGTTCAGGTAAATTGCAAATAATATCACCTGTTGTGTTGCAAAACAAATTACATCTAAATACAGGTTTATCAACTTCAGATGTAGAAAAGGCTGAGATGGCCATTTTCGAATTTGGTATTGTAATTTTGTGTATGAACACGGAACTGTAAAATGAGTGTTTTACACAGTGAGCTATCTCCTGAGCCATCATCACAGCACTCACATCTTTCAATATGCATTTCAACTTAGGTTATTGCACATCATCAATGTAATCCTCACAGAAAGGTGAGAATGCTACAGGCATTGTGCCGAAGTGAACGCACAAACTAAGTATACCACAGTGAACGCAGAAAGCATTACAGGATGAATTCGAGCAGAATGTACTTGTCAACAACAGACAGGCAATAGGTTTAGAGCCTCATCAGCATGCCATAAGATATCCTGATGCATTCTATTAAAGTTTGGTGAACCATGGGAACTGGCTTCTTTAGCTCAGGCAGCCCTGTGAAAGCCCCTCCGTGGTGAGGGCATGGGGCAAGTGCCCCTATTGCTCTCCCATAAAGACATCTCTGGATTGAGATCTCTCATAGATGTTGAACAATCACAGGTAGATTTCCTGTTGTGTTGGTATCTTTTTTAAATCTTATGAAAGTGTGGTACAGTTACATTTAATAACCTTTCCACACTTATCAATAAAACACTTATCAATAAACGCATCAAACAAAAATCAGCATGTGCATTCTTTTCCTATTAAAGACAAATCAGTTTAACATATTCCTTCATGAAACTGCTCAATAATGCATGTACAATCAAGGTAGCTGCAGAACAAAATGAGGACTTGTATTGGTGTTGCACTTTTCCCACTCTTTGCCAATATTTATCCGTAAAGTTGTTTGTGCAAGAATTAGAGCTAGTTGTCGCTCAGCTAAGCATTGCAGCAAGAACTGTTACGTTTTCATAGCAGTCAAGCGATGTACAAATCACTGCCTCAGATAATATACATGAATGGGTTCCAATTCAACTCATTGCATCAATAATTGACGTGTATTTTCTTGCTGATTTGATAGTCTGCAGAGTTGACAGAATTTCTATGAGTTTGGCCTGGCAAGTCTAACAACGATTACTGCTAACTTAGTCAACAGGCTCATCTGCAAAAGCATAACCTACCATGACTTATTAAGGCCAACGGGTGTGTGATCCAACAACGTAAAGTCATCTACATGGGCCAGCCATGGTACATGGGTGCTTCCAAATTTAACTGGACAATTATGAGTGGATATTAGGCCTCATTACGACTCAGGCGGTAAGGGTTTTACGACGGCGTAAACAGCGCCGACCCTTACCGCCTGAGTACGAGGTCCCTTAGCGCCATGGCGGATTTAACACCTGCTTTTAGCAGGTGTTAAAATCCATGGCGCTAAGGGACCATGGAGTTAATTACGCCACCGTAATTTACGGTGGCGTAATTAACGCCTTCCCCACTCCCATTATGCCCTATGGGGCAAAAATGGGAATGGGGAAGGGTAAATGGGGATTGGGGGTTTACCGCCCCGCCAAGGTCGGAATGGGGCGGTAAGTCCGCCAACCACCATGGCGTAAACGTAGTTTACGCCATGGTGGTAAAGTCACGGCCCAGGCGGTAACTTACCGCCTGGTTTGTAATGAGGCCCATTGACTCCTCAGGTCTGTCCGCAATATAAAGATTGAACAGCAATTGGGCCAAAGCACAGCCTTGGCAGATCCCTTAAGAAATCCCTCTTGAAACGGGCCTAGCAGCCTTTTGTTGTCCAGCATCCCAATTCTCTTATATTGGTGTGGTGTACATTTTACGAGAGTCATCAAGCATGTCAGGGGGCCCATAGCAGGATTAGGTTTATCGCCTTTGTTATGAACAGGTATCAGCAAGGACTCTTTCCACGATTGTGGTATAGTGCTGCTTACAGCTATTTTATCAAACAACTGCTGATGAATATAAGGGAAAGAAACTGGACCTCTTCCATAAGGTATTTGCCAATCCATCCAGACTGTGGGACGACAGAGCATTTTAGTCTGACGATGATGTTGTGAATGTTGTCCTCTGTAATTGTCACTTCCAGGGGAGAGATGCACACAAAGTTGTTTGTATTGTTTATTAATGTGTCCGGCCCAAAGCTCTCTGCTATATGTTTGCACCATGCTGTCTCACTCATAGGATAAATCTGCACCTTAACACTTGTAGAAGAGGTCCCAAATAAAACCTGCACTCCAGTTGCCCATTTTGGAGTACCAGGAACGTTCACACCAAGATATGTGACGTATGATGAGCAAATAAACCAGTAGAGAGCCGCAGTGGGGCTCTGCCCAGTGCCTATCAGAAGAGCAACACCTATTGAAGTACCGATACCCAGAAAACCATGGACAGTAAGGTATCCATTAAGGAAACCCTACCAGCAAATGAAACAAAATGAAGGTTGCCTAAGTACTGTCCCAGAAGAAACCAAAAAGGGCTTAATGGAAGATGAATGGTGATGTCACAAGGACCCGGACAGACTCACAGATAGAAGAAATGCTGACCCGAGAATGACACAAAGATACGAAACGCAATAAGTAAGGATATTGTGGATGTAAATCAAAAGAATGATGTCTAAATGTAAGAAAATTAAGCTGTAAGCAAGATGAAGATATTCAACCAGTTTACACCTGTAAATATGCTTGGAACCGCAAGAAAGCTAAGGAAACAGTGCGACTTGCTATGCTGAGTAGAAGAGTAGTGCGGCAAGTGCCATTATACATAAATCTACCTCAAACAAAGTACTTTATTATAAGTATATTCCACTTTGCAAACAAAGCAGAATCAACCCAAGTTACTAAAGGCCAAATGAGCAGAGATTCATTTTTAGCAAAACGAGAAGAGACGGCTGAATCGAAACTCGGCAGAAGCAACTCGTGCCAGGGAAGCCAAGGTCATACCAATAGACGAGGCGAACAGTAGCTACATTTAATTGAAACCAAGAACAGTATATCCTGCCTCTGAAAAGGTCGAGATAAAAAGACGTAGGTAGATGGCGGGCTAAATAAGAATCAAATACACAAATTGAGACAAATGATACAAATTCACGGTGTGGGAAGCATGTGACTAGCCGAGCAAGAAGAAGCAAGGGTTCACACCTACGCTTGGCACCGGACCAGGCAGAGATGACAGAACTTTTCCAGACAGAAGATGCAGTTTTGAGGCCAACCACAGTGAACTAATTGACACATGGCTACTAAAGTGATGATTGATTGTAACCATAATCGGAGGAAGGCTGGGTTACTAAGGGGCACCCCGCACCTGACCGACCATTCTGCGTGATGATAAGCGAAGTGGAAATGTATGCATGGGGTTGGTGCCAACCCAATCACAATTGAGCAAATAATCTAGGGTCCTATAGTTAGTAGAACCAATGAGACGTCGTACTTTTAGTGATGTCTACAGTAGTCATTTTTGAAGGAAGGGCTTAGACGCCCACCTGACAGTGGTTACCCAATCCCTTCACTCCGTTACCATATACAGATATAGTACCTATAGTAAAGTTACCTTTTCCTAACCAATAGAATTGCATGTTAACTTTTGAGTGTTACACGCCAAGCATGCCTAGTTTTGAGTATAAATGTTACAACTTGTATGAAGTTTGTTGGAGTTGAAGCGAGAAGGACGATCGCATCACTGCTGATATCCATGGCTCCCCGTTTTCTGTACTTGTCATTAAACGGACTCCCTTTGCCAAACCATTGAGTCGTCCTTATTGATTGGTGTTAGAGTAATGAATCTACATCCCCATCCATCTCAAGGGTACAGCTATCTCGTCTCTAAGTACTTCTGAGCAAACCTCAGCTCTATGGGCTGGCCGGGAGTCTCGGAGTACACACTGACCTCCTTATGTTTGTTTGTATTTGTATTTTGTATTTAATTAATTTTTATAAAGTGCTTTCATCCAAAGTGCTGTACATAGTATAAAAACAACGGTACAACATCAGTGAAATAGGATCATTCAAATATCAAGTCAGAAAACAAACAATCATGGGCAGTGAAGTAGGTGATTTTTCAAAGAAGCACGAAAAGAAGAATAGACAGTGATAGATCGAAGAGATAGCGGAAGAAGATTCCAATGAAGAGGAGCAAGAAGTTCAAAAGACTGAAAATGAGATTGGGCACAGGGTGGGCGGGGAACAGTCAACTTAAAAAGACAAGAAGAACGAAGAGAGCAAGAAGGAATATGAAAAGAAAGCAGAACAGCAAGATAGTCTGGAGCAAACCCATAGAGAGATTTAAAAACCAAACAGAGAAAATTAAATTTAAATTGGGGCTGAAAAGGCAGCCATCCAAGGGATACAAGTGAGGCTGAAATAGAATCACGATAAGAGAGAAGGCAAAGTACACGAATAGAAGAATGATGAATAGATTTCGAGGAAGCAAGACAAGAGGAAGGAAGACCAAACAATGTAACAGAACAGTAGAAAAGTCAAGACAAAATAAGGGAAGAGTTAAGCAATTTGGTTGCATGAACAGTGAGAGACGAACAAACTTTGCAAATGTTGTACAAGTGAAAATGACAGGAATAGGAAGTTAAGGAAATGTGATGGGTGAAGGAAAGATTAGAGTTGAGGTAGAAACCCAAGGTTACAAGCAGTGGGGGAAATAGAAAAAGTTGATGCTGGAAAAGAAATAGAAGGTGGGGAGAAAATGTATTGGCAGGGAAAAATAAGACCTCTGTTTTCCCGTTGAGCGTTAAGAGTAAGAAAGTGCGAAGCCATCCAAGATTTAATGGCTGAAAGACAGGAAGTAAGATTGGAGTGGATTTCAGGTGTGAAAGAAGAGAAGGATAGAAAAAGTTGTGTATCTTCAGCGTAAAAGTGATGAGAGATTCCAAAGGAGGAGATCACAGGAGCAAGAAGAGAAGTGTAGAGTGAGAAAAGAAACAGACCTAAAACTGAACCTTGGGGGACACTGTGCTCAAGAGGAAATGGTGAGGTGATCTTTCCGCCCCATGAGACTGAAAAGGTTCTATTAGATAGATAAGAGGAAAACCATGAAAGAACAGAATCCCTAAAAGCAAAAGAGGAAATAGAGTCCAAGAGGAAAGCGTGGTCAAGCTTCAACTACCGAAACTTTGGCTCTTCTATCACAATGTGGCACGAAACAGAAAACGCTTTACAAAAAATTGGCTACCAGTACTGCTAACAAAGCTCCTATGAATCCTGAAATAGTAACAAGAACCTATAGTAAAAAAAGTATTTTAGCAAAAATGTTTCACCACAGAGTCCTTCAGAATCTAATAAGAAGAGGAGCGAAATCATCCTCAACCCTTAAAACCTACCGTAGAAAAACAATCCTACAGGTTCTTGTAGACAGTGCAATCCTTCTCAAAAGGAAGTTATTTATTTTAGTGTTAAATAGAATGAAACCACTAACAAAACTAAGTACTAATCTACAAAAGAAACTTCTCAATAAACGGAATGTCAACAAAAATAACTTCTTAAATATTTGTGGAGTGAATGGAGTCACACAACAACCACAGAACCATATTTTAATGAAGAAGCATACAAACAAAATCAAACAAACACAATTGCCATCCAGAGCAGTGGACGAGGGTATGACAAAAACAATAATACCATCATGGAACAAGAAATACTGCTACAAAAGTATCCCTTGAAAACTCAGAATTACCTCTCCATTCGACTGAACCAGACCATCCAGAATACAAATGGCCGTGCACATCAATGCGTAACATTCCTAACAAATCTTTAAAATCTTTACGTCAGTTCTTTAATCAGTATGTGAAAATCAAAATGAAAGTGCTGCAAAATATGGATATCTGTCCAGTGCGCAAATACACAGGACTACATGGACATTCATTAGCCTGCATTTCAGAACCTATTTGCAAAAGCACCTTCCATGATATCTAAACAACATCAATACATCATTCAAGTATAAGAAGCCTAGTGTATGAACTGTACTATGCTAAAAGTCCAGCTTTAGAAATCGCCAATTTAAATAACACTCTTCTACATAGTACACCCAAATGCAGCCGAAGTTATAGACCGCCCAAAAAGTGCTCTTCCTATGGAAACAGCAACTTAACCATAACTACACAGCCACTACTGTGGCCGTGTAATTACATAGTTATGGTTAAGTTGCTAATCCCACAGGAAGAGCACTTTTTGGGTGGCTTATAACTTCGCTCTCCCTCACTAAACTTTGCAAAAAAAGTATATGACCCTCTCTGAATTTTTATGCAAAGTTTGGTGAGGTTTGGTCCGGGGGGGCAAGGTTATATGGGGGGGTCCCAAAATGTATTTTTTCCCATAGACTGAATGGGGAAAAAACTTTGCTCACGCCTACAGCCCAAACCGCTTGGCGGATTTTCACCAAATTTGCGGCAGGAGCAGCGGCTTGGTCCCGAAAGCGAGCTTTTGTAAATTTGATGAAAATCCGTCCAGTAGTTTTTAAAAAATGACCAAAAAATAGGTCACAAAAAATTAGTGATATCTATGTCCAATCCGGGGACACACTTCCCTGTTCGCTCCGCGGACAGTGTCCTGATTGGCTAATTGGCTTGCGTCATGTCCACGGACATGCAACGTGTTTGCTGATTGGATGGTGAGGAGCGTGAAGTGCGTCAGATTTTTAGAAACGCCCGCCATCTTGGATTCACGGACAGCAGTTGATGTCCGCGGACATCGTGGTAAAAAGGTATGAAAAAACACAGCATTCCACTTGTCAAACTTATCAAATAATCTCTGGGGAGGTGAGAGGTGATGAGGATAGGATGGGATATGGCTGCAAGAAGCAAAAAAAAAGGTGTTTTTGCTGCAAAAGTCTGCGAACCTTAGTATTACAGGGTTGGTGAAATGCAGTTCTTTGATTGCTTATAACTTTGGCGCCACTTAATGGAACTGCATGTAAATTTGCATGTATATTCCTGGGCTGATCCCGAGTGACTATGAAAAGTTTGGTGGGATTCTGTCATGAAGGGTTAAAATTAGAGGGGGTTCCCAAAATAATGTAAAGGCTTATAAATGAGGTGCCATGTGATGAATCCTCACTTAATTTGGGAAACTGATAATACATTTAGATATGAATGTTTTTCCGAAGTTTGGTAGGATTTTGTGAAGAGGGGCAAAATTAGAGGGGCGGTCCCAAAATAATGTAAAGGCTTATAAATGAGGTGCCATTTGGCAAATCTACCCTTCATTTGGCAAACTGATAATAGATCAAGATATACATGTTTTTGGGAATTTTGATGGGATTCTGTCAAGAGGGAGCAAAATTAGAGTGGGGGTCCCAAAATATTGTAAAGGCTTATAAATGTGGTGCCATTTGACAAATCTACACAAAGGTTTGCAAAAAGATTATAGATCTAGATTTAGATGTTTTCGTAAAGTTTAAATGGATTTTGTCAAGTGGGGGCTAGGTTATATGACGATTGTATATGCATACATTTGATACTTTTGAAAAAATAAAACATGGGTGGATTTCCATCAAACTTGCGTAAGGAGCACTGGCAAGGACCTACAAGCATGGTTTTGCAAATGTGCCAGTGTTTTATTATTTGACAAGTGTCATAATGTAGCTACAAAAAATAGCGGTATACCTTTAGTGACTGAGGGGTAGCCTGTGGCCATGGGCAGTGGCCAGATTGTCTGGGTCATGGAATAAGGTCATGATCCGGACAATCTGGCTACTGGCCATGACCACAAGGGACAAAACATAGGATTAAAGTGGCCATGTCCACCTGGGACTGGCTTTGTGGTAAAGTTATTCGAAATTAGGATAGATTTGAAAGGGAAGAAAAATGTGCTTGTGGTAGTATGGTCATAGGGTTCTCAATTTGCCTTCAGGCAAGCAAATAGGGGTCCTGTATGGAACCATCACCTTCCCTTTCCATGGTGGCCATCCTGGAAAAGGAATTTCCTTCCTACACCGGGACGCCTCAGGCGGTGTTGGAAGAAAAATCCTATTTTTTAGCACCCCGTGTTCCCGCTTTGGGAACCTAGGGTGCTAATGGCCTTTATCCCCATTTCAGGGGTTGGAATGGGGGGATAATGGTCCAGAGACCTCGTTATCCACCCCTGCTATGCTTGGGCTGATAACTTGGGCTGCTGGGCCGGTATCCACCGTTCCAGTCCCTAGAACAGAGGATAAACGCCTCAATATTTCCATTAGCATAACACAAAATGCAAATGGAAATGTTGGAAACTCTTATTTAGTCTATGTACTTTACTGAGAAATATAAAGTAGATGGAGTCTAAACATTTTTTTTTTTTTAGTTCTATTTTATAACTGTGAAAGGTGGTTCCTAAAGGAATATGTTGTTTGTTGTCTTTGGATGTATTTTTTTTTTGGCAGGAGAGCTGAGAACGAAAGGTGGGGAGGGAAATGAGGGAAGAGCAACCAGACACTAATATGGAGCGGTAGGTGGACAAGGGAAAATGTTGTGCGTGTGTTATTTCTAAGGTAGGGACAGTGTTTCCGATGCTCCTTGATTACAGCAGTGGTGGTGGCTCTTGGGGAGGAGGGGTGGCATTAGCTGATGACATTTTAAGATAAATAGCAGTTTTGCTAAAAGTATGTACTGTGTACTAGATTGTTAATGGATAATGAGTAGGAATAGGTGTTGGAGCTGTGCAACGGAAATTTTGAAGTTGGAAGTTCCTAGATCAGTAGAAAATGCAGTTCCAAACTGTCCGCCAAGCAGAGATCTTATCATGAAGTGCGGACGGGTTCTCAGACACGTCATCATGCCGCGCGCCAGCGTATGGTCATGTGGCACCGTTCGGAAGGTCCGCTATGAAGTCAGATGTCCGTAGACATCTACGGATGCAAAACTAGTTGAAATAGTTGCAAGAAGTGTATATAAGTGTTAAAAATGATTCCAGATGGTAGGAAATGGCAGGGTTTTAAGGTGAAACTTTGGAAATTGGATGCAAATATTGCTATATTGGGTAAGTATGATATTAGTAAGTTGTAGGAAAATGGCATGCACTGGTAAAAACCTATGAAATTCACTGAAAAAACTTTGTTAAAGGGACGTTATGGTTATGTTGGACTCATAAAAACCTATGAAATTCAATGAAAAAACTTTGTTAAAGGGACATTATGGTTAAGTTGTGCTACTAAAAACCTATGAAATTCAGTGAAAAAACTTTCTTAAAGTGACATTATGGTTCCAAGTAAAACCAAAAAAACCTCTGAAATTCGCCAGTTATGGTAAACTAAGCAGCCATAACTTGCGCCACCACCGTGCACTGCTAAGACTAACATCCAGGACATCAAAGATGACATCGCAAATGTCATTGATTATATCACTGATGACATCACATGTCTGGCTCACTCTTTTTTCCTTTACTGATATATTGATTGACTGATTTATTGATTTATAGAGCGCTTTACACCAAGGCGCTGTACAGTAGAACAACATTATACATAATAACATCAAAAATGTAACAGATGAAGCAAAATTTATATCATGAATCATTCGATAAAACAGTGACAAGAGCAATTGACTGAAGGGGAGAGGGAATAAGGAGTGGGATTAGGCAGGTGGGGAGGGCGTGGTGGAGAGTTAGAAGAGGGAAATTGACGAGAGAGAGAGGAGGGTAGGAGAGGGGAGAGGAAAATCAAGGGGAAGAAAGAGGGGGGGAAGCAGAGAGGGTAGAGGGGGAGGTTTCAGGGAGGAGAATGGAGAAGGAGGGATTTAAGGGAAGTGCGGAAAGAGGGGAAGGACGTAGAGGAGCAGATAGTGAGAGGGAGTGAGTTCCAGTGTAGGGGTGCAAGGAGTTGGAGGGAGCGGAAACGGGAGGAAGCACAGGGGGATGGAGGTACGGTGAGAAGGAAGTGGTCAGCAGTAACAGTCAGGAACTGGCCTATATCTAGGCCAGTAACAGTCAGGAACTAAAATGTCACTATACTATAGTAAAAGTACTATATTTGTAGACTTATACTTTAAGTATATTCTTACAGTAATTCACTTAGGGTCCACTCAAAGCATATGAAACATATACAAAGGGGAAAACACAGACTTGGAAGACAGCAATGCTTTCTATGTATGAAGATGATTAGTAAGGTTATCAACACTGTCTTATAGTTCTGTTGTTTTTTTTATTACTGTACTTTCCCTGGATATGCTCATATTTGTACACATTGCACTTACACTACTTTCCTTAGGGTCTAGTCACAATATGTGATAGTTATACATAGGGAAGTATTAGCTTTGAAGCAGGGCAATCATTTCTGTGCATGAAGATAATTAGTTAGGTTATGAAGATTGTCAGGTAATACTGCTGTTTTTTTGTTTACTTCACTTTCCCTGTATATGCTCTATTTGTGTGTGTTGTTGTCTGTTTGTGTTTTGTGTACAGTAATGCAATAATGTAGTAAGTGGGTTTGATTAGGAACTTATTAAATGTTTCACAGTATGCAAGACTCTAATAAGAAAGCATTTATAATTTTAGTATTTAACCTGGCAAGATTATTAATATTGCATCTCTATCATGTCTGCTGCACACTATGCCTATGTTACTACATGTGTACCTTAGTATATTGGAAAAAAAAACTCATAATACAATGCTATTTGGATTAGTGCAATACTTAATGCACTACGTACCTCATGATATTTATTTCAAAGATCCTTGACACTTTTTTTTAACATTACAATATAAATCCCTTGTACAGACTTTTCATGAAAGGTAAATGCACATGTGATGTCATCAGTGATATCATCAATGACATTTTATGATGTCATCTTTGATGTCCTGGGTGTTAGTTTTAGCAGTGCACGGTGGTGGCGCGAGTTATGGTTGCTTAGCTTACCATAACTGGCGAATTTCATGGGGAATTTTGGTTTTACTTGGAACCATAATGTCCCTTTAAGAACGTTTTTCACTGAATTTCATAGGTTTGTAGTAGCGCAACTTAACCATAACGTCCATTTAACAAAGTTTTTTCATTGAATATATATATATATATATATATATATATATATATATATGTATGTATATATATATATATTTATATATATGTATGTATACCTTTTGCCTTGGACTCAGTGATCCCTATCTCTTGACAAGCTATCTGCCCCTACCCACTTGTGCCTCCTACTGCTTCCACGACTTCTGTCCATTTGCTCCCCCTCCATTGAAATGCTCTCCACCAACCATCAAAGCCATTCCATGAGTTGAACTGTTTATTAATGTTATGCTATGTGGTCTTGTAGCATGTACTGTTGCCACTTGTGTGGTGTCTTGGCACTCTGGCAGATCTGCAGTGGAAGGAGGTTTGGAGGGCTATTAGTGGTATTGATCAAGAGAGCTTTGATTTGCTGTTGGCAGCTTCAGTTCGGAAAAAACAGTCACTGGCCCTCATTACGACCTTGGCGGAGGACCATGGTGCAATTTGCACCATGGTCCATGGCGCAAAGCTGCCAACTCCGCCAAGGTGGTTGGCGGACTTACCGCCCCATGCCGACCTTGGCGGGGCGGTAAGTCCCCAATCCCCATTTTACCCTTCCCCATTCCCATTCTTGCCCCATAGGGTATAATGGGAGTGGGGAAGGCGTTAATTACGCCACTGTAAATTACGGTGGCGTAATTAACATCAAGATCCCGTAGCGCCATGGATTTCTCCGCCTGCAAAAAGCAGGCGTAAAAATCATCCATGGCGCTACGGGAACTCGTAGTCTGGCGGAGAGGTACGCCATGCACTACGCCGGCGTAAAACCCTCTCCGCCAGGGTCCTAATGAGGGCCACTGAGCGCTGGTTCATTTTGTTTAGTAGCCGTCATGTAGTGTTGGGGTATGATCGTGCATGGGTGCTTTGTGTGTGTTTGGTCTCATGTTTGGTGTTGTGAAGTGTGTGCGGTTTGTGGTACGGTAGAGGTAGGGTTATGTTTAGAGTTTGAGCGTGAGTATGCAACATATTTAGTTTTTAGTACAATTAGTTAGGTGCAATACATTTCCTACTCCCCCAAATCCATTGAAGTGTGACACATTTCCTAGCCCTAAAATACATCTAAGTGCAAGACATTTCCTACCCCAAAAATATAGCTAAGTGCAACACCTTTCTTACCCCCAAAATCCATCTAAGTGTAACATATTTCCCACTCCAAAATTCATCTTATAGTAACACATTTCCTACCCTCAAAATACAGCTATGTGCTGTACACAGATAACTCCCAATTTTTCTCTGGGGCTATCTAGGCGGTGAGGCAGGTAGTCTACACAGTGTTATAATATGATGGTGATAATGTGGAAGTGGCAGTATCAAGCTACACTTACTAACTGGTGAAAGGGTGTTGCACACAAAAGGCCTGCCTTACTCACAAATGTAAAGGAATGTTGCAGCTCAGGATCCTACATATTGTAGTCCTGGATATCAGGACATGAATTGTCCATCAAGTATTTCACTAGGACCAAGAGTCATGCCAAGACACAACACTATGTTTAAACGGATTATTAACTAAATTAAAAATACAGGTGTCCTTCACTTCTGGACTAGCAGATTTTAAAACATAAAATATGTCAGGATGGACCCTCTATCTTAAGGCGTTGAGACAAACAAGTGCTCAGATAATGAAATGCAAACAAAAACAGTCCAGGTCCCCAAATCCTGGTGGTCCTTCCAGGCCTTTCAGTGAGCATGGTCTTTCCCTGTGTCCTTGGGAAGGTGCTCATTGGGCATTGCAGACTTTACAGATCCTGAACCTTATACTTGTTGATACTAGATGCAGGTTTCCAGTGACTCTGAAGCCCAAAGACTAAAGTTGTCCAGCAGTCTGTCCTAGGGGCAGGATGGTGTGGAGGGAATGCTCGGAGTGACACGGAGTCAGCGAAACATCCATGGTTCCCTGGTTTGGCTAGGTTGTCCTTAGTGTCTAGCTCTTCTCCCTAGATACTCCTATCATACTCTCCCTGGCCCAATCTCATTCTTCTCCTCACCATCTATGCCTGCCTGGGCATGACCTGCACCATTTGAAATTTCCTGCACTGGCTAACTAAATCTTTCCCGTTCTTTCTACGGTATAGTTTTCTTTGCTGTAACCTTCCTCCACCTTTGTTAACTCCTCTGCCTTAAAACCTCCCCCATTTCCTCTTGTTAACACCCCTTCTTCCTACACACACTTTTCGCCTCAG
This sequence comes from Ambystoma mexicanum, assembly GCF_040938575.1. Taxonomy (NCBI): domain Eukaryota; kingdom Metazoa; phylum Chordata; class Amphibia; order Caudata; family Ambystomatidae; genus Ambystoma; species Ambystoma mexicanum. Next base: position 857,347,490 of record NC_090931.1, on the reverse strand, counting down.
TACCACTTCATTTATATCTCCTTCGCCACCTACTGTTACCTCAAATGTCTCCTTAGTATCACAGTTGGTCTTTGCTATCACCTCCATTACAACAGTAAAACCATCCTCCGTAGGTGTCATGTTCTCCTACCTATCACCTTCAGTATCTTCTGTTGCAGCCTCCACCTCAATAGTCTACTTCACCTCTGACCACCCCACCTCCTCAGGAGCATATCACCACCTGTTATCACATCATTTCTCTTTGTACATGCTCTGCAGGCTCTTGCATGTTCCTGATTAGGCCCCCTCTTCTTCCCTTGGCTAAACAATATATATGTTCCTGAATTTTCCACCACTTTCTCAATTTTATGCTCACCAGCCATTGTTACAATCTTCTCCTTCTTGGTGCCACCTTCTCTTGGCGAGAGGCTTTCATCTCCTTCTCCTGATGAGTATTGTCCACTTCAAACTTTTCCCCTCCTCAATAAACCTTTTACCACTTAACATTGCAAGTATTCTCCTCTCAATTGCACCTCTACTCTCCAAACCTTTGTCCCTCTCTGATAATGCTGCCTCCTTCCTCACAATACCATTCCCATTCTCCAAGTGCTTGCCTTCTAAGTCTTCACTGACCAGCCTTATCTCTCCTATTAATATGAGGGCTCTCTGACTGTCTCCCTCACGCCACCCTCTCCCACAAACATTCCCATTTCCTTGACAACCACCTCCAGAAGTCAAGTCTACTCCTCAGCTCCAGCTTCTCTCTTTGAATACCCCCAGCTCTGAGCACCTAAGACTTATGTACCTTTATATTGTCTACCCTACTCCTCCTGGTGGGTTTTTCAGAGAGGATGTCTGCTTGTAATTGGTTGAGGGAACTGATTGGTTGTTGCCTCTTAGTGCACCTGGGATTGCTTTGGATTTAGTACATGGAACCAAGTCTATAACGGTCCTGTCCTCCATCTTAGAGGCCAGGTATCCCTATGTGACCCTCTCCTGTGCGTATGTGCAGTGCTGAGATCTCCTGTTTTTACAGGGTCTGGCCACAATACAGACTTGTTACTCTTTTTACAATCCACTGTTCACTGAATAATCTGTGTGTCATGGGGTTTGGGGAGGAGGAAAAGCAATCTGCAGCCCAGCAGCACTGTTTGACTGACAGTTCAGGCAACCTCAGTCCCTCTGGAGGTTCTGGCGGTGAGGGTGTTCCTGCCCCACCTCCCCTTCCCTGTCTCTTGCTCACTCAGATCTCAAAATCTGAATCATGAGCTGGGAAACGCTACACAAGCGATGAAGCAGTCATTCTGCCATCATTCCCTGGAGGCCTGAGTACTTCAGGGGTGTGTTGTGGGGTTCAGCAAAAGGTACAGAGCACAGACTGCAAAAGCTGATTTGGAGCTTAACATATCAATCATCCACACGTGACTACAACGATGCACTGCATTTCTCTATATCCACTTTTGAATTTACCTGTGCCCTTTGCCAACATGCCTAGGTAAGAGCACAACCTATCTGCCTTTTTGTGCCAGAAACAGCGCCATCCGACGCGCACTTCTTCCATTAATCAGACCGCTGACTGATCCAAAATGGCTGGCGTAACACGGCCCCATAGCGATGCTACATCAGGTTGCTAAGCAACCACTCTGCTCTTTGCCCAATCCGCAGCTCCGGCAGGCGTAAGCCGGCTGCGGTAGAAGGCCAGGGTAAAAGCCCTGTGGAGCCATGAAGTCCTCACTCCCCAGCGACCAGTGAGGCAAGAGGGCAGGAGCCCTTCTCCATTGCCGACCAACACAGCTGATTGGAACTGAACGGATCAATCATCCACACATGACCATGACGATGCTCTGCATTTCCCTATATCCACTTTTGAATTTACCTGTGGCCTTTGCCAACATGTCTAGGTAAGAGCACAGTCTATCTGCCTTTTTGTGCCAGAAACCGTGCCATCCGACGTGTGCTTCTTCCATTAATCAGACCGCTGACCAATCCAAAATGGCCACCGTAACGCGGCCCCAGAGTGAGGCTACATCGGGTTGCTAAGCAACAACTCTGCTCTTTGCCCAATCCGCAGCACCGGCAGGCGAAAGCTGTCTGCAGGGGAAGCCCAGGTTAAAGGCCCTGTGGAGCCAGGAAGTCCCCACTCCCCACTGACCAGCGAGGCGAGAGGGCAGGAGCCCTTCTCCATCACCAACCAACATAGCTGATTGGAGTTGAACGGATCAATCTTCCACACATGACCGCGACGATGCACTGCATTTCCCTATATCCACCTTTGAATTTACCTGTGGCCTTTGCCAACATGCGTAGGTAAGAGCACAGCCTATCTGCCTTTTTGTGCCAGAAACAGCGCCATCCGACGTGTGCTTCTTCCATTAATCAGACCGCTGACCGATCCAAAATGGCCACCGTAACGCGGCCCCAGAGTGAGGCTACATTGCATTGCTAAGCAACCACTCCGCTCTTTGCCCAATCCGCAGAACCGGCAGGCGGAAGCCGGCTGCGAGTGAAGGCCAGGGTAAAGGCCATGTTAGCCCCTGTTCACCAAAGGGCGACACAGGCTACAAAATATACCCGCTGCATCATCCTACCATCTACTGCATTACTTATTCCAGTGAGTTTGTTCTAACACTAACTATTATGGCGTATCTGATTCGTGGATCACCAGGCCATTGCACGGCGTGAGTACTACTCCCCATGACATGCTGCTACCAACAACTTTTTTTGAGATACCCATTCGCTACTGCGCATGAACTACCTCAAATAGTAATAGTCACCTTTGCACATTCGGCTAGAATTGCATGACTCCTCCGTCCAGAGTGGTGTATGAGCTATACATCTGGTGCCACTTACCATAGCGAGTACCTGTGTCTATAGCCCTCTCCTCTACTACAGTTTCACTCGTAAGGCCCCTGCAAGTTGTACTAGCTTTACCCTCTATAATACTATTATTCTCCCACTGCCAGTCACTAAAATTCGATGAGTATGCATACTGTTCTACTATTTGCGAGCCATCACATTGCTAGATTTGTGCATATGACTTACCTACATGTGTTATCCTAGGATTGATTACATTATATGTGTCCCGTAGGCCGCCTGATACAACCAGAACCATTACTGGTTGTGAATTACTATTATGGTGTCACGCTGTTATGCTGTTAGTCTATAGGCCAACAGAGATTGTATTGTGCGAAAGTGAGCTCATATATACTGTGACTGTGATACGTATGACTTTCATTTACCATACCTGTGCTCACAATCTGCTTCTCACTGTCTATACCTGTACTGCCCATTGCAACGATTGAACATTTAGTAGAATAATTGGTTGAGATTCCCTCCTACCTTCTTTCGAAATGGGCTGCTCAGTTCCAGTTTAATTTCTATTCCCACTCCTTCATAGAATACACCTGCCCTGTCCTAGGTGGCTCAGTTCAAGTTGCAAGCTACATTATTGCTCAAACTGCCCTCGCACTGAACATATAGCCATGTTTGGTTTCCTATTTACTGCCATGTTTCCATTCTGTATTGTGCAAGACTGCCTACCATGTTCAGGCAGCTCCTACATCTCTTATGGAAATGGCCTCTCCAGAATAGCCTGCTAGCAACATCACCCCACACCGTGCCCCACACCCTTTCTACCCACTACACCTCCATTTTTGCCTATCCAGGACTACCTCAATACTTCAAGCACTACCAAAAGCTCAAAAAATGTAATGCCTACTAAGGTCACTACTTTGATAGATCAGGACTACGGCCCCATCAATCCAGTCCAATCGACTACCTACCCGATCCAGGGTACCTCTAGACTACATCGCCTAAAATCACGTAACAATTTGACTCCCATTAATTGTAATTCAGCCTGTTTTCTGCCCAAACAGACTAAGCCTATCCCCTTGCCTATCAACAAACAACAAAAGAGGCCCTTTGAAGTCACCGCCAATCATCCTGACAGTGCCATTGATGTTCAGACTCCAATCATCACTCTAGAGTCGCAAACAGAGCATCATGTAATATTAAAGGTGCCCTCATTAATGCCCACTCACTAGGAGCCCACGCCATTGAAATACATGACCTCATTATCGAACAACAACTGGATCTGCTAGTAGTTACAGAAGCCTGGCTACACCAAGCTTATGGACCCCTACTAGCTCTGGGCATCCCACCAGAATACAACATCATCATGACTGATAGATCTAATGCACAAGGAAGTGGTGTGGCCATAATAGCCAAATCCAATCTGAAAATTAGATCCTGTCCGAATCGATGAAATAGTAGGCTATGAAATACTCTTAGCCAAACTCGCCACTGACCAAAAAACCAAGTACAACGTCTTGGTCATCTATAGATCACCCAATAGCAATACCCATTCGGACCTAGACATACCTCTGCTACTAGCTTCCCACATGAAACATAATACCAAATGTATCATCATTGGCGATATCAATTTAGGTTTCAATGACAAGCAGGACTCCAAAGCAGAAGCCCTATATACTGCACTCAAAGATATGAATTTCACACAGCTGGTGAAGGCCCTACCCATATGAAAGGTCAAACTATGGATTGGATACTTAAGCTTAATTCCAAAATATCTATAGTGTCGATTGTACCCCTAGATTGGACTGACCACCATAGCATTAACTTCTCCCTTACTAGTAAGGAGATACGTCCATTAATGACCAAGACAACGGATGCTTACGAAACTAGAAATACTCATAGGTTAACAACAGAGAACCTAGAACCTATTGTAACCAATGCGTTATCTTCTAACTTGGTCTCTAGCAACAACCCTGATCTCCTTGTAGAGATTTACCACAAATGCCTAACCGCCACCATTGATACGGCAGCACCGTTAACAACCAAAACACGAAGTGCTGACAAACTAACCAGTTTCTGGTTCAATGAGGAATTAGTATCACTAAGATGAACTAAAAGATTGCTGGAACATATCAACAAAAAATCCCCTACAATAGACTCTGCCAACGCCTTCAGAGCTGCTAACAAAATCTATAAAGCTGCAATTATATCCCACAAAGCAAAGGCATTTAATATTAGTATAGGTAGCTCTGCCTCCAACTCTAAAGAGCTCCTCTCCATTCGCAAAGAACTGGAAAATCCATTCCGAGCTACTGCTCTGGCTAACTCTAGTAAGGAATGCTACACTACCGTTGAAAATGCGTTAGCCTCCAAAATCGAGCTACTCCAAAAGAAAATCCTCACAAAAAGAAAATTCATAGCCAAAAAAAATGTGTCGAATACCAAGCTTAATAAAACTAAAGAAAACGTTAACCTGTGATTCCAATTTACCCCAGTGACCCAAGACACAGTGGCAGACACCATAGTGAAACTAAAAGCCTCTAACTGCAAAGGCGAGAACTTCCCTGCCCATCCAGTTAAACTGCAACCCTTTGTCTCACCACTATTATTACAAATTTGGTGAACGCATCAGTCAACACAAATTCAGTCCCGGCAAGTATTAAAGAAGCCTGGGTGACCCCACTACTGGAAAAAACATCTCTCGATACAACATTGCCCACTAACTACCGACCAATAACCACGGTATCGTTCTTGCTCAAGATTATTGACAAAATAGCCTACAATCAAATTCAAGCCTCTCTCGAACAAAACCAGCTCCTTGGAGCTGAACAATCTGGATTCAGGCACAACCACAGCACAGAAATGGCTCTATTAGATCTAGAAATCCAGATAGACACCATCAGGGATTCAGGTAAACTCTGCATACTACTGCTGTTAGATTTATCTGCAGCATTCAACTTAGTTGACTATGATAAACTATGCGCTACGCTAGCCAATGACTTCTCCTTTTCTAAAGATGCCACCCTCTGGGTGAAATCCTTCATAGTTGAACATACGTCTAGAGTAAGTATTGGTAAAGAGGCTGCCGATCCCATACCAGTCCCCATTGGGGTACCCCAAGGATCCTGTCTCTCGCTCACTTTATACAATGCATACACTAAGCTTCTCTTCTCTGCCCTAGACGCCATGGGCGTCATCTACCCCAACTTTGCAGATGAGACCCAGATCCTTATACCGATCTCTAACAAGATATTTGCAATAATCCAAAATTGGATGGCCCTGAATAGCCTCTGCCTTAACGATGAGAAAACTGAGATTCTCATTGTGGGCTCCCAAACCAAAATCAGTACTCCCCACTCAGACTAGTCATCTATCAACATAGATGGCTCTCTGATTCCAGTATCAAAACAGGTCAAAACCCTAGGAGTGTATTTAGATACTAATCTAACCATGAGCAGATTTATAAGCACCCTTTCATCATCCACATCCTACACCTCCAAACTGATTTCTCTGAGTTGTCAATACCTCACACTCACAAATTGCCTCAGGCATAAAGAAGTCGGACCATATCTCCAACATCAGGAGAGAGAACCATTGGCTACCCATTAAGGCTAGAATCATCTTCAAAACACTGTGTATTGCACACAAACGCCTTACCAATAAAGCCCCCATCTACTTAAATAACTCAATAAGTAAAAAAGATTCAAATAGAACGCTCAGATCCCATAAAAAGTCTCTCCTGGCTGTCCCCCGTTTCAAAAGTTCCAGAGCAGGAGGTAGCAGCTTCCTAGTCATGGCCCCTAAACTCTGGACCGCGCTTCCACTAAACATCAAAAATGAAGAATCCATCCATTGTTTCAAAAAAATCTATCAAAAACCTGGCTATTCAACCAATCTAGTCTAACCAAACAATATAACTATCCCCAGTAGGCCCAGTTAGATGCCTCTCAAGGGTAGTCTATCACCAGAAACTGTAAATAATGTGAGTAACCATGCAATGTATTATTCTATGATACTTTCTTGTACCAGTGTCTTATTTTGCTGTAATTGGAATAGTGTTGAACTGTATTGTAAGATGTCTGCAAAAACGTCGTGATACCCGAGGGTTTGGGCATTTAACAAATGTAATAAATAAAATTAAAATAAAATAAATATTGTATTCTAAACAGAAACTCTCTGCTAAGAGACAATGGCCCTCATTACAAGCTTGCCGGTCTGAAAAAAACAGTGCCAATAAGCTTACCGGCACCGTTGTTTCCGGACTGGCAAACTACAAGTCTGCAGCCGGGTGCCGTACTGCCTGCCGGGACACATCTGGTGGGCAGAACGGCACCCGACTGCAGACTTTCACAGACGCACCGGCACCTTTATTAATGGTGCCGGTGCTTCGGTGATCCCCTAACGGACTCAGTGGGAATGGGGATTAACATTTACTGCCACCTGATTTCCTGTAACACCAGGGTTGTGATCCCCTGGTGATTCCGGCAAGTCAGGCGGCTACCTGCCGATTTTACCGGCACGGTTTCTGCCGGACCGTAATGAGGGCCAATGATTATGTAACTTTGTTTTCCTTCTGAGAACAATCCCCTGGTGGGAATCTGCGCATTTGCAACATTGTATTGCAGGACTCCCTGGTTTACCAAATGCTCCTTTTAAGTTTTGAAATGGCCTCCTGGTGTTCTAGGCGGACACATTTTTAACAATAGTGTAATGCGTGCTACCAGTGTCCAGTGAATGGAAATGTTTTCATGTCAATGGGAAAGCCACATTTTCTTACACTGAATTTGAATCTTTGCTTAAGGAGAGGTATAGGTACTTCCAATTGGGGAGTGCATGCTATGTCATTACCCTGCAACGTCTCGCCAGGGTTTTGGGCAGGGCTACGGCAACCAGGTCTAACCTGCCCTAGCTTGTAGTGTTTTCAAAAAGTGCACACATGAAATAACTGAGAGAGGATCTCCAGTTCAACCTTCTTTATTTTCTTTTGTCTGGTTTGCCCCCTTTCCACACTTTTTCTCCCCGCCTCTCCCATTCCAGATACCACCTAAAATGCCACCCAAATTGACCTAAAAGAAAACACACCCATATAACAACGAGGATGAGACATTATATCCCCCAAAGCTTAAACAATATCATCTAGTCCAACAGTTGTGTAGGTTTTCTGACATTCTGATGAGATTGCCTAGGAAAGATTGATGTAGGGTCATCTATCAAAATGTAATCATCACCACTCACCACGTGAGTAGAAGTAAAGGGATCAATGACAACATCATTATCTTCCTCAGTTGATGTAATGTCAAAAGATTGTCTTGTAATATTTTCATCCTGCATTCCATTTGAAGTCAGGGAGTCCTTCACTTGGGCGACAGTCAGTAGACAAATGAAGTGATGGCCCTGTGTGTCACAGGTTGTCGAACCAACACCCTGTTACCTTGTCTGAAATCTGCAGGTACTTCTTTTCAGCTATGGTCTGCATATCATTTCATTTTCTGGTTCTGAAGTGTATCACATGCTCTAATTCTGGGCTGCAGAGGTGGCTGAGCTTCTTAATCCAGGATCTGTGTTTTGATCATCCTACCAAATATCAGGAGAGCAGGGAATCTGTGGGTTGTGGCATGTGGTGCATTTCTATAATCCCTTAGAACCTGGTAAAGTGCTTGAGCCAAACTACCATTGATGCATGTGTTCATCTGGGCAACTCTCCTTATGTTGATCATTAAACGTTCAGTTGGCCCATTCGTTTGATGCCAAAGATGATTGACCTTGCAATGTCTAAAACCTAAATTGTTTGCAAACATCTGAAATTCTTTTCCATGGAGGTCCATTGTCAGATTTGACAGCTGAAGCGGTATCTTAAACCGAACATACTTTGTCTAATACAGGAATTACTGAAGCAACAGCTGTGGATGGAATGGTCTGGAAAGCAGGATATCTCGAGAATTCATCAATAATGGCTCCTATGTAGTTACCGCTGCATAGAGGACCATGCAAATCAATTGCCTCCTTATCACAATTTCTTTCTGTCAACTGGTTCAGATGTTTGTGTGTTTGTAATGTTTTGGTAAATATGACCATTTGATAGCTTATGCTCCTCCATCTTGTCAAGACCAGGAAACCAGTATTGGTCAGATCATTTGCTTTGTTGAAAAATTGCCTCTGTTTCCTGTGTTAGCAAAGTATATGTTTGTTGATGTATGGAAAAAGGTATCACCATTTTTTTGTCATGCAGAAGAAGACCTTCCTAGGAGATTTACAGCTCACTTCGAATCATGAACAAGGTTTTGTGATCCTCCACAACTACCCCACCAATGATCGGCTAAAACGCTCAATGGGGGATCAATGTGAGTTGATTGGACTAGGTCATGTAGTGGACATGGTAATTGGCCAGGCATGCTGTACAAGTTCTGTTCGCGCCTAGAAACACTTCTGTACAGGCCCTTTATTAATGCCATATCATATCATGTGATTAATGTATTCTTCTGCTATTGAAGAATTACAAGATGTCATTGGAAGAGGGCGATGAGAGAAGAAATCAGCCGATTGGGATCAATTCCTGGTTTGTGAACAATTGTGTAATGGTAGTCTTGAAGGTGAAGACCCCAGCGCTCAATTCTGGGAGGTACATTTTAGCCTTTGGGTTATGCCATAAAGAGTAATCAGGTCTTGATGATTGGTCCCAATTATTAACCTTTATCCCTAGTAGCAAAGTTGATGGTGCTTGCAGGCCCATACCAGCGGTTGGCTTTTATTTATTTTATTTATTTATTACATTTGGTAGCGCCCAGAACCGGAGGTATCACAGCACTAAAGCAAATGGAGCAATACATGTATTAGGCATTACAACTGGGCTACATGATATCAAAAAGCTGGGGACACAGCTGAGGAGGCAATAGTATGCCCTCCCATAGGACAGTAAATGCAATTACATGTATTTGTTGAACAAGACTGTTTTGACTTTTATCGGAAGAGAGAGTATGAAGGTTCTTCTTGGATACAAGGGGTTAGCGCGTTCCACAGGGAGGGGGCAATGGCGGTGAAGCTGAAGCCTCCAGCTCTCTTTCTTTTCAATCTGGGGGTGAAGAGTGCCGATGACATAGAGGAGCGTAGATTGCAAGTGGAGTGTTTTTTTGTGATGCGGCTGGATAGGTAGAGAGGGGCTGTCTTGTGGAAGCAGCGGTGAGTGATACCGAGGAGTTTGAACTCGATGCATGCTTTAATAGGCAGCCAGTGTGCCTCATGTCTAATTTGCGAGATGTGGTCTGATCATTTCAGGCCCCAGACTGGTCTGAGGGCATTATTTTGGATCAGCTGGAGTTTGTTTGTTTTTCAATGAGGTTCCAGCCAAGATGGCATTGCAATAGTCTAGTTTACTACCAATGATGGCCCTAGCAAGGGGGAGGCAAATACTGGTGGTGAGGAATTTTCTGCAATGGTTAATGAGTTTGGTGAAGTAGGTGGTTGAGGAGGCGACTGCCTTCATATGCTTCTGCATATTAAATTCTGAGTCAAGGTAGACTCCGAGCGTTTTGACGTGTGAGGATACAGGGCTGGTATTCCCATAAATACAGAAGGAAGCAAAGGCAGGGTTGAGGTGTGTGAGGTGGTATGGGGAGCCCACAATGAGGAGCTCCGTCTTGACATTCAGACAGGGAAGGTGGGTTGCCATCCACACCTGGATGATGCTGTACATGTGGTTGATGTTAGTAGCGCCAAGTTCGTAATTGCTGGTGAGTTTGAGCAGGACCTGCGTGTTTTAAGCAAAGTTGGTGTAAGGGATGTCAAGGCTGTCTAGATGGCCAAAGAGGGGTTTGGTGTTCATGTTGTACAGGTTGGGAGAGATGCAGGAACCTTGAGGGACACCGTAGGAGACAGGGATGGGATCAGCTGCTTCTGCACAGACGAAGACCCTGGAGAATCGTCCAGAGAGGAAAGACTTGAACCAATTGGCTGTTTCGGGGGAGAGGTTGAAGGTCACAGTGTGGTGATGACACAGAATCGTGTGGTCAACGAGGTCAAAAGCTGCTGAGAGGTCTAGTAGAAGGAGAAAGGGGAGCTCCCCATTGTCCCTGATGTGGTCGAGCTGAATTCTTAAGTCTAGCAATGCAGATTCCATGCTGTGTCTGTGCTGTGTCCTGGTCTAAAGCCTGATTTGTGGGTGCCCAGTAGGTTGTGGGTTTTGAGATGTGCTTGGAGTTGTGAGTAGGTAGTCCAGTCCAGAATTTTGGGAAGGTAGGGTACAGTCATGATGGATAGTCGAGGGAGGGTTTTTCAGGAGAGGCATGACCCAGGCTTCTTTGATGGAGCTGAGAACTGTGTTGATTTTCAATGAGGCGTTAATAAAGCTGGCTACGGTGGGGGCTAGCAGTTCCGCACATATTTTGAAAAGGTGACCTGGACATATGTCCCCTGAGCAGTTTGAGGCATTGGATCATGGTGAGGAGCTCTGCCGGGAAAATAGCGTAAATGTGAAACAATAGTGTGTTGGGGCAGTGGGGGTGATGGCTTCCAAGGGGGTAAGCATCTCAGGAGGAAGGAGGGATTTTTATAGTAAGTTTTTTATCTGAGGTTGTGGATCTTGGTAGCTAGGGTTGACTGAATAAGTGAGCACCAGGCTTTGTTTTTCGGGAAGCTGTCAGTAGGCTGGGCTGGTGGTTCGAGTTCCATGGAATTTTGAAGAGCTTTCTTGAGTTGGAGTTAGCTTCAGCAATTTTTACATTATAGATGTTGGCTTTGGTGCAGAAGATGGCTGTTTTCTATTCTTCAGCTGAGCAGTTAATGGCTTCTTTGTTCAGGAGGTAGGTGTTTTCCCCAAAGGTGTTCAAGGGCATGTTTTTGTTTGCAGAGGGAGATTAGTTCTTCTGTGAACCAGCTCTGGAAGTTTTTTTAATTTTTTTTACGGGTTGATGTTTTGAGGGGGGCATGCTTATCTAGGGCACTGAGGAGTGCCTCGTTCTACGCTGATAGAATGGAGTCGTGGTTGGCACCATGGGGTACTGGCTCGAGAGAGGCCTGGATAGTGGGTGCCAGTTTCTCTAAGGTGAGTTTACAGGTGTGTCTGGCAGTGATGGGTGGTAGGTCACATATTCTTTGGCGGTGGAGGAGGAAGTGGCTAAGGTGAAGGAGATCAGTGAGTGGTCTGACCAGAGTAGTGGGTCAATAGAGGAGATTTGGATGGATATGTTGGTGTAGAGTATCCAGTCAAGGATCCTTTCTTTATCTTGAGTAGGAGTGAGGACCAGTTTTGAGAAGTCCATCTCGTCGAGCGTTGTAGAGAGGGCTGTAGCCCTCAGGTCAGTGGGGTCTTTGAATCCTAGGCTAAAATCACCTAAGTGTATGAATTCTGGAGCGAAGTCTGTTTAGGCGAGGTATGCCCAGGCAGGGTACCATGTGCATTACTAGGCGTTGCAAAGCTGAGGTTGCTTCGGGAGGCTGGTGTGGGTGGTGTTGGAGGGATGCAGAGGTGCCAATGAGGGTTGGTGTGAATGCTTGCGGAAGATGGCCATCATTACGGGGGGTTCCCTAGGCTGTGTATTGAGAGTGGGTGGGGCTGACTGATAGGTTACAATGTCTGAATGTTTTGTAGAGTTAGGTGTGGGTGGTGGTGTGCGGTACTTATGAATGGTTATTGGGCTTCTGTTGGGAGATGATGAGCCAATCCAGGCCAAAGTGGGTAAACCTGGGGAAGGTATTAAGAGCATAGAGAGGTTGCAGGATGCTGAAATGGAGCGTGGGCTGAGCCGCTGGGCAGGGCTAGTGGTTGAAGGCTTTTTTTCAGTGGTAGGTGAGCCGGGGGGTGGCTGGTTCAGGTGGGTGCATGGTTGGGAGCACAGCTGGTAGAAAGGGTGCAGGGGTGTGATCTTAATGCCAGGGGGACTTAGATTGTCATTGGCAGTGGTCATGGGCCATGGGGTTATGGTATTAAGAACATTTGAGGCATGCGATATATGGGTACCAAGCATGGGGGCGGAGAGTACAATATTGCAAGATTCAGAAGCATATAATACATTCATAGCAGGTCTAGGCACATTGGGTATAGTGTTACAGCATTGGGAGCATAGAATACAGTATCATGCATGGAGGCAGAGAAGATAGCATTACAGGCATCGTAGGCATACAATACATTATCCTCAGGTGGAGTATTGCAGATAGGATGTGAGGCAGTGGGGCTGAAGTCATGAGGTTATGTGCCTCTTGGGTACCCAGATTGTTTGTAGAGGGGATGTCGTTGTGGATTGTAAAGACATCTAAGGGGATAGCCCCATAGCTATAGTTTGGTTGGCGAGTAAATTGAGTGATCCGGCGGGCTGCAGATGGAGGAAGTCGATCAGATGTCCTCAATGTTGGGGTGGTGTCTGGGGCGGCCTTAATTGGGCTAGGGTGTTCCATGGTGGAAAGGTGCTGGTTGGTTCTATCAGTGTTGCTGAGCCCATATGGAGAAGGGCAGCGCGGCAGGGGCTGTGGGGCGTTAAGGTATAGGTGTGGCAAGAATCTCATGGGAGGCGGCAGGGGTGGTAGGGATCATGGTGCGGGCTGTGGCATACAGACTTGGACTCATTCGGTGGGCGGTCGGGTCTGGTCTGTTGGCGAGAGGCAGCCATAGCATAGGAGAGCAAGCTGGTAAGGGGGCTGATCATCAGGGATGGAAGAGCAATCGAGGGTCTGGTGATCCTCTTACCTTGATTGTGAGATGAGTCAGAGATCAAATTTCTCACTGGCCGTAAAGTGAATGAGATGCAGGCCTCAGCTTTCCCGCCAGTGTCGGCAGCCCTGGACAGACAGGGAAAGACAAGGGTCTTACATCTGGGCCTTGGGTCCGGGCCCGGCTTCGCCTCCCGGGTCAGCTGGGCATTGGGATTTGCAGCAAGGGGCGGCCAATCAGAACGCATGGTGTTGCCGGGTGCCTCCCCAAGGCTTTTGTTTTCTGCATGTGAGTAGGCCCTCTCTGTTTCTGTTAAACTCCTGTTTGCATATGATATTACTTTTTTGGAGTGCACTGTCCATGTTCACGCTGAGCCAGAATAGCTCATAACCTAACCTGAACAAATTTGGATCAAAGTAAGACATATATTGTACACTTTTAATGTCTTGAAATGATTCTTAGCATTGTTGGGACCAAATTAAGCCTTGTACTTGCCATATAAGTATTCTGTGGGAGTACCTATCGAAGCAACATTTAGAATGCATCAAGTACAGTAATTCACCATGCCCAAAAAAGGACCATAGTTCTTATACATGTGTAGGGTTAGGAGCTGATGTCAAAGCATTGTCACAGCAATCAGACTCATATTCTCATTTTCAGTGATGGTATAAACAAAGGTGATTTATTAGTTGTCTTGCAAGTCAAACAGATAGCAACTGGTCCATTAATCGTTCCTCCTAACTGACCTGGGCTGCCATCCACACACTACCATTTATAGAGTATTGACTACATGACCATCAAAACATTGATGATATCTAGTCTATGCCTTCCGGCATGTTTATGCTTTCTCCCGCTTTAAGCAAAGAGCTTATTCATGCAGACGTCACAGCCCATCTTCTCTATCTATGTTAAAGATGATGTATGACAATGTAATTCTGGTTCATTGTAGCTTATTAGATGTACTTCTGGTTTGCCTGCTCAGTTGAGGCGCATAGGGACTCCACCCCTCTGATGCCTTCTGTCTTCTATGGACGGCTCATTATTTGATCCGGCCTGCACTGGCATGATACACTGGCCTTAGTCCAAACACTTTGTCCCAGTTACCTTAAACGGAAAAGAGCTCATAGTGAGCAGTTTCTGGTACACAGTTTATAATGACCAATCATTGACCACAGCAAACAGGAGAACAGGGATGCTAAAGGTTCGCTAAAAGACAAAGAAATTAATAAAATACCAAGGGCAGGGATACAGTCCAATATCATAGAAGAGGTAGAACACTCCTCCCAAAGGATGATCCTAAAAAGAAAAAGGTCCCCATCCTCTGCTCCAGTTCTCATCATAGTTGGATTATTTATTTATTTTACTACTCTGGGAACTACATTCTACCACAGTCGTCCCTTTTCCACTTCCAGGGCAACAACACATTTCTACTGAAACACTGTGAATGATTTAATTACCATTTTACAAGGGAAAGTTTGTGGGAACCGGGCAATGCAGACTGGCCTTTACTGCTCTGCTAGAATACAATTTAAATGCATAAAATATCCCTCAATGCGAATATTTATTTAATGTTGTAGCTCTTGTTGTAGCTCGTGGGATTCTGTATACACATCTCAGGTCACAAAGGACAGATACAAGTAATCTTGCTTGTCATATCTGACGGATATGGAAGGTGTAGTATTAATAACTATTTGCCCTCCTTTATTGCAACATTTACAATGGTACCTGACAACAAAACAAAGAACAGTGATACACATACAGATGTGGTGAGATACGTTTGATCAGAAATCTCCTTACCAATTGAGCATATCACGTCATAGGGAGTTCACAGGGTGGCTGCACTGTGGCCAACTTCAAAAGCTTTTTTCTGTTTATTTAAAAACTACCTCTAACACTGCTAAGCTCTTTCTAATACATGTTAACTTATTTATCTCTGGAATTAAAATCACTAAATTATCGAACCTCCTAGGCACAACCATAGGCCAATCCCCAGGAACTGTATATGCAGACTCATTGATTTCCTCTTTAATGCTGGTCAGAACACATCAAACTGTTGTGTCCCTGTCTGTAATATGAAATGGATGTCAACGGGTGGTGTAGACACAAGCTCAACACAGACATATCTTTCGTTAGAAACAGCAACATACCATGTAAGGAAATGACTGCTGCTCTTCCAATCCCAACAAATTCTATTTCCCAAAAGTAACACCTGTCCTCTAGCTAACTCACTAAGACACTGCAGCGGAGGGCGGAGGGAGTGGGGGGGGGCTATGGTTTGTAGAGGCTATAACTTCGAAGCGAAACCAATTCCTTACCATCAGTCAGACAGTACCCCTACACCCCTGGGTCAGTGGTCAGGAAGCGAGCTAGATACTCGGGAGGTCTCACTTCACACACATCTATATGCGTCACCCAGTCCCAGTTGTATCCAGCCCTCAGGCAGCCAACAATCTTGCTGGTATGAGCTCAGATGTACTGTACTGTCCCCTTTGCCTTGATGAATGTTGAAGTTCAGGGTTCATATCATCTTGCACTCCTTCATATGATATGATATGATAGGTTATTTATAATGTGCTTAATACCCAGAGGTTTCTAAGCGCAGACCCTGGGATCGAACCTGTGTTGCTCCGTTATCGTCTTGCTTCCAAGGCGAGCACGTTTCCCCTGAGCTATCCTCCGAGACAGATGTCTCAAAATGGCAAGACAGGAGCCTGGAGAGCCAGGTCTCCTCTTTGATCTCTTTGTAAGAGCAGATAACACCCTTCACTGAGACAGCCGCACAGCAGGCAGCTGTCCTGGGTCCTGATCTCAAAGGAGCAGACCCAAAAGAAATAGCCTCACACCAGGGTGCTGCATCTCCAAAGGTCTTTGTTCTCAGTGAGAAGGGAAGGGGGTGGAGTATGACAGGAAGGAGGGCTCAGGTCAAAGGGAGGAGACATTCAACATTTTGGTTCTCACTGTCCCTCTCTCTCTTTCCTGCCCCCTCAACTTCCTCTGGAACAAAGCACTTTGGGTGTGACATTAGGAGGGCAAAGTCCACTCTGTTCGAGAGCAACGGTTGGACTACTAAAGCAGGCTAGCATCAGACCAATCACTTGAGGACTTTAGCCTTTAAAAGCAGGGGGATCTCCCACCCCTTTGCCAGATTCTCTCAGATCCTCTTGGATCCTTCAAGGCAGCAGATTCTCTCTGAAGAACTCACTTGACTTCCTTTGGGAAAGTTGTACTTTCTAAAGCCCGCAGCCTGAGTTGAAGAAGGAATCATCCAATACAGAAGGAAGATCTGTTCCCTACCCACTCCCAGGGCACATCGGGAGTGACCTCTGCTGTGAACCAGGACCTACCACTATGCACCGAATCTCCTAAGCTGAGAGAGCATTCCCTGAATGAATCATCTTGTCCTCGAGTCCCCCAGAGTGGGCCTCACAGAAACTGGAGGACCAGATCAGTTGAAGTGGCCTGTTCTAGCACACCATACTGGTCACTCCATCTTCAGCTTACTTGGAACAAGAGGAATGTCACCTGCGCTGGTTGCTGTGCTCTTCCACCTCTTTGAACTTGCTTGCACTTTGAACCAGCATGACACTGCATTGTGTCCTAGCTAAAACTTACCACCTACTAGGCCCGAAGCGACTGGTCAATGCTTGGACCCCAGACCGAAACATTGGAAAGTCACACATATTCTAATTGGGGGGTAACATCCAGCTCATTGATCACACATCGACGCTCCCAAGATCCCCCTTCGACGACCATCACCCACTGGAGCATCACACGTTGACCCCTCCAGGCAGCCAAAGCAACTGCAAAGCATTCCTGGGTCCGCCCCAGCCGGCATCCTTGAGAGCCACCCTTCTAACGCACCATGCACCTACATTCACCCCTACTTGACGCCTGCTTGCTGTTTTGGCTCACATTATCCAGCATGCCCAAATTGAGCTTGATCCACTCATATCTACGTCCGACACCGGGTCTGAATTCGTCAGCCCACCAAGAACTGAATCTAGGTACTGTTGACTCTGAACTGCCTCCTTGGTCCACTTGGACCGCAGAGACTGGTTAGGTCATCATAGCTCCTGTTTTCATCCAAGATATCCTTTTTGTGGCTAGTAATTTACCTACCACCCCTGGAACTATGCCCAGAGTGCTACTTTCCCCAGTCTGTCGCATATTCTCTGCTCTTTCTTTGGGGTGAATTTTTGGACTGTATTTGTTCTACGTGCAGCTGGTGTGTTTCATTAAAGTATACCTTTATTTTAGACTGTGAAACTGTGTTGTTTGGGTCACTACTGGTTCACCTTCATACCCCTCTTTAGAGCATAGACTGCCCCCTGCACACGTTACCACAAAAGGTGGAGACGTTCTAGCTCTTATCTGTCCATGATTTACCTTTTAAGATTGCGTTGTGTTTTAGTTTGTAGAGGTGTGAGGGCTGAATGGGCCATTTTACCCCTACTCATCCTTGTGACATGATATATCATTTATAACGCGCCTGTGCACAAGTGTTTCTAGGCACTACAAGACCAGGGAAGGAAGACAGAGGGAAGACAAGATCGTACTAGGCCTTGTGTTATTCAGATTGTGCAAGTTCGTACTTCTGCAGGCAGAATCCAATTTGTCACACACAGATTTACACCAAACCACCAAAAGGTACACCTGCCCAGATGTGTGCCCAACTTGTTTCTTATTTAGTGCAAATCCGTCCAGTGGCTATAACTGTGCGCATGTGCAAAGATTTCACTTTTTTCACTATGGCAAATGCAATGGGCTCAGCACAAATGCAGCTTTTTTCCATGCTTAATAACTTTCTAAACTTTCTATGAATTTGCTCTAACTGTTCTCATTTGCAAGGTGCGCGCCTAGTTATTTGTTTGCAAACTTTAGCTACATATATTCAACAAATCAAAAGCTATTATCAATGGAATGTTCTCAAACGTCCATGTTCCTCCTTAACTAAAGAGCAGCACCCTCTGCCCTATATATGTTTGAAATATGTTCAAGGGGCCAGTTTAGAGTTTATAAATGAGCACTACACAGACATAAAACATGTCAAAGGTCCTACCTCAGAGTTCATTGGAGGGAAAGAGATTGCATTGAAGGGTCCAAAGAAGTGTAATTATAAGGTGGAGTGTGTACAGTGATCGAAGTCAGCGGGAACGGTTGGGAGCAGTGTTCCACGGTTTATGGTCATAAAACCGAAATTAGAAATCTCGAAAAAAAAATCACGAAAAAAAGCCGAAAAAAAAATATCGAATGTTTTTTTATGACTTTTTTTTTCGTAATTGGGGGGTTCCGCCCAACCCCCTTTTTTCTATTTTTTTTTTATTTTAACCCCTTTTTTTAACTTACCTGACCCAAAAAATACATATATATAAAAAAATAATAAATTCAATATTTTTTTTTTTTCGGCCTTTTTTTTCGAGATTTTTGTTATTCGGGATTTTTTTTTCGGCCTTTTGACCGACCACTGTGTTCCACTACATTTATTTTTTTCTGTTTACCATTCCTCTTCTTTTTACAACCATATTCACCCTTCTATATAGACGATTTGCCCAATCATGACCGTGTGCTAGAGTAAAGTTGTAATAGGTGCCTTAGCTACTAGTCACTTGGACTATTGCAATGTCCCGGCTGCAACACCTTGTCACATGTTGCACTATGCAGTCTACCCTCTCCCCTGCCAAGACCACAGTTCCACTACTTTTTCTGATACACTTCTACCACTAAGTGTGTATTTCACGTTAAGATTAATTGAGGGGGAAGGGACTATATGGAAAGGTTCGATGCAAGTCAAATTAATAGTTCTAGTGTGCACTGGAAGCATCTGTGCAGAGATAAAATCCTGCTGTTTGAGCAAACATCACGATACCTCGGCGGTGCTGTGTTGTGCTGATTGAATTGTGCCTTCAACAGCCCAGCAGCGTTTTGCAGATGACTCCCAATCTGTCTACATGATCTAGTTATAAAAAGACACATATTTTTATATTTTGCGTTGGAAAAGAAGATGTGTGGAGTAGCCAAGAAAGCTGTGTATTCAATGACACGTGGATTCATACTGTATGTAGGCAGACATGTAAACTTATGATCAGACACTAGGATTCCCACCAAAGTGCTTTGAGTGATTTTACCATGGATGTGTGTTTTTGAAAATTGTGGTGTTTCCAATACGAGTTTGAGACTGCATTATGATTGGCTGAAGCTTCACTGGGAAAGAACTGCTATGTTCAAGGTGAATGTGTGCCTGAAGTGGTAGAGTCCCATTGCTTTTGGAGTTTGAGAAGAGGAGAGAGGTCTTTGGCTGACACCTCTACTCTTTTCCCCCCCAATATTATGCTTCCTTCTTATGCCCTTACCTGTTTAACCTTAGTTGTGGTGTCTGTTTTGTAATTATATGTGTTTTGAGCCTTTTTCCTGTTATCTTTTTCCATGTGCTAGTGTTTGTGTTTTTTTTTCTTTTAGGAATAGTTGTTACTGCTTTTCTTTTTCTTTTGCTTTTGAAATTGTGTTTTTTCTCTAGATATTTGACGGCGGTGCAGCTTCAAGACGATGAGACCTGGGGACCACCAGTTCCAATGACAGAAGTCAGGAGGAAGATGTCCAGGAGGTGATGGCGGGAGAGGTGCCAGCACAGAGTGTGCAATGGGTGGACACTTCTACAACCACTGCGACGCTACTGACAGAGTTCGAAAGCTCCATCACTCTGTTGGCAGTATGATAGAGTTCCAGATTCAGGGTGCTGGTAGAGCTGGAGAAGTCCCAGTGTGTCTATTGTGGCAACAGCCTGCAGTGGGGCAACTCTTCCGTGTGGGGTTAGATCTTTGGGAGGCTGCCATTTGTACAACATCGGATCCAGTGTCACTGGCACCAAGTTAACCAGGCTTTTAGGGACCAATTCATGGGGCAGCCTGTCTGGTTGGTCGGGAGCAGAAGATGTGTGTCAGCGTCAGCATCTGCAGGTGTGCCATCTGCTGCAGCCCCGCGACCTCCTCATCCGGCCCTGCAGTTCCAATACCTGGTTCGGCACCTGGTACAGCAGCAGCACTTCCCGTGACTGAGTTGAACGGGTTAAACGCGTGTTGCTGTGATCTGTGTTTGATCTGAAGGTCACAGGTTCAAACCCCTGCAAGGCCAATTCAGCCTTTCATCCTTACAAGGTCGATAAATGATTACCAATTTGGGTTGGGTAATAATAGTAACGGATGTAAATATGTCCTATGTAAAAGGCTTTAGATTAAAGTGCTATATAAAAAACTAATTATTATTATTGTTGTTGAAGGCTCACCTCCTTCAGCCCTACCTGCAGTAGCAAATATGCCACACCGCATATGTCCTGAGGGGGCAATGCTGACTTGGGGCATAGGAAGAGGTTTGGTTGGCACACTTCGCCCAGTGCCATGAGGTTTCTCTCCTTTTCTTGGTGGAGTAGTTGTTTTTTGCATCTTTCTCTGATTTTTGTTGTTTTTTTCTTCCTCAAATGAAATACACTAAAAGTCTTTTTGCTAAAATAAAACTGTTTGTGTTCGTCCATGCTTTGGTGTTTTCACCTTCTTGCCCTTTTCCCCTACTCTACACCTATGAAACAATGGTTCTTTTAAGGACCACCACATCAAAAAAGAACGGAGAGAATCACATATTTTGAATAGATTGTGCTGTGTATGGTTTGTGTTAAAAATAGGATTGTGATGTTGATTTGTTAATCAGTAAAATAGTAGGGGTATTTGTTAAATTACAATAGTGGGTATTTTGTGTCAATTCAGAAGGTATGAAAACAGAAAAGACTGAGCTATTGAAATTTTAAGGAGGTTCATTGGAAATGTCTCAGACATGACCGAAAAGTATTTGTATTTTATTTATTTATACTCTTTCGCAAAAGTGATTTCCTTGCCCTGCTGTAAATCACAACCCCATTTATACTGTCCGCTGCACATTTTAAAGTTTTGAGTTGCTTTACAGAGGTATGCAGCAAAATAGATACATAACCGACCACTTGACAGAGGTGTACAACATTACAGATGCATAATGGAGTGCCTTTTAGAGGTAACAACAGAACAGATATAAAGCGGGGGGAAGGGTAGGATTCAAAGGAGCACAGAGGAGGGGTATAGCTGTACCAGATGGCAGGGAGAAGAGGGGCAAGTGGCGTTTAGCGATTCAGGTGGCGTGAGGGGTGACGTGATGGCCTAGGTGTTGAGGAGGAGAGACTCCTTGAAAAGGTGGGTCTTGAGTTCTTTTCTGATTTGTAGGAGCGTGGGGGCGAGTCTGATGCCAACGGGAGGAGGTTCCTTAGTCTTGGAGGGGCGTATGCAGAGAAGACTTATTTTCTGGTCCTTTCCTTTTTGCAGATGCAGATTTCAAGTCCGCACGTGTCCTGGATGCATTGTATTTCTGAATAAACAACTCTTTCAATAAAAGTTAACAATTATAACACTTTTACTGTCATCGTAAATCAAATCAATGTGGTAATATGACAATTTAATAAAAGTAATTTCTAAGTCTTCAACACCTCTAAGCTTAATTGTCTAAAATGTATGCCATACCATCTACATCAAGAAACTTTACTGTTACTGAAATCAATAGTTTTAAAATATCATTCATACTATATCATATTGTAACTAAAGAGTTATCCCTTATCAATTGACTCACTTATTCAACGACTTTAAGG
Organism: Ambystoma mexicanum; assembly: GCF_040938575.1. Lineage (NCBI taxonomy): Eukaryota > Metazoa > Chordata > Amphibia > Caudata > Ambystomatidae > Ambystoma > Ambystoma mexicanum. The sequence goes on along the minus strand of NC_090931.1, from coordinate 857,325,402 downwards.
TTTTTATTTTTGGGCAAGCAGGTCCAACACACTGTAAGTGAATGTAAAAACTCAATGGGCCTCATTACGAGGTTGGAGGTAGTCATGGCGCTATTAGCGCCATGACTACCTCCAATACCGGTACCGTGTCCGGTCCCGTTCAATGGGGATTTATCGGTCTATTCCGACCTTTGCGGGACCGGTAAATCCCCATTGAAAAAGCCATTCCCATTTCAGCCCCCATAGGGCTCAATGGGAAGGTGCTAATAACGGTACCGTAAATTGTGGTACCGTTATTAGCTCTGAAGTCCCTTAACAAGTCCCTTCCATGGTAAAACCAGGTGTTATGGAAGGGACCCGTAAGGGACCTCGTAGTAGGGCGCTAAGGGATTACCGGCACCCACCTCGTAATGAGGCCCAATGCGTTCTAGTGTCTATCGACAATTCTCCACCTAGGACATGTTGTCTCTAATCCCCCTGTTAAAGTCCACATCCCTGCTTTGAACATATCTGTGTCCCTTGACGAGATTCCAGGCCTATTGCTCTCACCTCATCCACATCCATCCCCCATCCAATATCAATGGTAGATGTCACATGTGACCGTGCGCTCGTAAGGGGGCTCGGTGGATGGGAAGGCACAAGGTGCAGAATACCATGTACAACTCAAAGGAAGGAGTCTTGCCTCTAGGGACCATTGTCCATATGACGACCACAGACCCATTTCTCCATACTCCCATTTGAAGACCCCGTGCTTGTAATCAACATATCTCTGTATCCTTTGGCAAGGTTCCGGACCTATTGCGCTCGCCTCATCCACATCCATCCCCCCGCTAGTATCAATGGCAGTTGTCACCTGTGACCCTGCGCTTGGAAGGGGGCTGGGTGGATGGAAAGGCACAAGGTGCAGAATACCATCTACTAGTCAAAGGGGTCTTGCCTCTAGGGACCACTGTCCACATGGCCACCCCAGACCTGGTGTCTCCAGACTCACCTTTGAAGACCCTGTCCCTGCAATCAACACATGTATGTGGTTATTCACGAGACCTTGTGCTCTTCCACTCGCTTCATCCTTATAGACCCACACCCTTATCAAAGGCAGTAATCACATGAGAGCTAGCGCTCTCAATAGTTGTTTGTGGATGCCCACAATGTTCCTTGCAATTTGATATCATCAAACCCTCGCCACCATCAATCTTTAAACATACAGAAATATGACTATGTAACATTAGTACGTCATGCCCAAAAAAAACAAAGACCAACAAAATGTATGGGCAGTGCATTCAGATGATAAATTCACATGCACACCCACTTGTTTATATACTCCTTCAAAGGCAGCAAGAGAACATCTCTGCTGTCTACTACGGATTTCATCATTGCATCGCCTCCTATCCTCGTGGCTGAATCGCCTCTTCAAATTTTTCCTATTACCGGTAGTAGAACTCTTGGTTATTATAGTGTCCTCATGTTCAACTTGGTACTTTAATAGTGTTTTCTTATTGTTATTTGGTTAACAGGTAACCTTTAACAAACATAGGAAAAAAAGCATACAAATAGTTAATTTAAAAATACAAATTACTAAGTAATGATTCATTTAAAAATAAAAAAAATAAAAAGTATTTAAAATACCAAACCATGAGAAGAAAAAACTTAAAGTTAAAGATGCATATCACATTGATCATATTACCCTTTCTCTTGTGTCTAAAATTTCTTTTAGGAAATGAATTGCAGCAACCATCCATTTGTTATGGCCACAAGAGTTCATGATAAGCTGCCATACTCTCCCAGTGTGAACCTGGACGTAGGGTTGGATGAGATGTCCAAAATATGACATTCGCCTCACCTTTAATGATCTACAATGCAGCACTATGTGACGTATCATCTCCACCTCTTCAGACATGGAGCAGAAGCGACATATTCTCAAGTTTCTCAGAACATTTATTCCATGCTCCCATAATTTCATTTATATGGATCAAATTAATTCGTAGCCTCATCACCCTTGACTGCCATGATCCAATGGGTGACCTGTTCAAATATTCAGGGCAGGTTCGGACAGGTCTAACATGAATCAGCAAGTCAGCGTACAGGTGATATGATCTGACTTTGCTGATTGTGTCAATCCAATCCCACTCTTTAAGTCTCCTTTTCGTTTGAGTTGGATTATTACTAACTACATCTTTCGAGATCTCATACCTCTCACAAATCAGATAACACTATGTTTCCCAATTCTGTAAGGCAATCCAAGATTTCTTATGTAGCAGTTGTTTTAACAGCCACCAGATTGGGCCCTCCTTAGCACAGAGAATGTTTTTCAACAGAGAGAGGTTCTTCGTGAAATTGTATGCAGGACAGTCCCAACTCATAGCAGATGACTGCTGCCAGAACATCGTTAGATAGGTGTAAGACCTTTCTCCAGAACAAGCCCTGCAGGGCGTCACAAGCCAATAAAGTAGGGAGGCCCCAGTTCTCTCCCCCATAGGTTATTGATGGTAAAACCTTGGACTGATAGAATTTTAGGACAGGGCTCAGAGAAAAATGGCAACATTTCCGGTTTACAGCACAAGCTTGAGTTGCAAGGTTTAGCATCTTGGAGCTTTGGTAGCTTTGGAGCTCCATTTTCTTGTGGAGTTCAAGTAGTCTGCATCCCCGATAGGAGACGTTTGATACGTTTACTATGGACATACCACTGATATTCCAGAAAAAGCTCTTATATTTTAGTTTCATCCCTGGTCTAAAAGTTAGTATCTGTGATTTTGTTATATTGATTCTTAGGTGATTTAACTCCGCATGTTCAGAGCATCGAGCTTATGCTGCAAACCGATTGGCATGTAATCAAAAAGGACAAGGTCATCCACATAGAGTAAGTAGTCCAGGTAAGTGAGGGCTAAATCCGGTGAAAATCTGCGGATACCTTAAAAGATTTCAGCAAGATCTGAAAGAAAAAGGCTGAAGAGTAGTGGGGCCAATACACAGCCCTGCTTAATGCCACGCGTGACAACTTGCCTTGGGCATTCAGGCGCACTCTGATAGAGTGTCACAGTGGAGGGCCACCAAGATCTCTAATAAGTGGGCTGGACATCCCCATTTTTTGAGTTTCGGCCATGGAGTTTGGTCAATGCTGTCGAATGCCATGGTGAAGTCGATGAATGCCATTTAGATGGGTTTCGGCCTCGCCATCTCTTCTTTCTTTAACATACCCAGAATAAACATGTTTGCGTTTGTGCCCGTCCCTTTCCTAAAACCTGTTTGAAGCTGGTCCAATCTGCCTTCATCCTGAGCCCAGTCCATTAGTTCACTCAGCACTATACTCCCGTACATTTTAGCCGGAATGTCCAGTAGTGCTAGGGGTCTATAGTTACAAGGTAGCCAGCATTGTCTTTTTTTGCAAAGTGATACAATAATGGACTGTGTCCATGTTTTTGGCAGGGTTGCTGGAGATGTCATTTTGGTGAAAACCAAGCCCAGAATATGCATCCAGAGGTCGGGATCGAGTTTTAAGACTGCATTTGACAGCCCATCGAGTCCCAGGACGCGGGTTCTTACTGCAAGTGATCAAAGAGACTATATGATCCTCTGAAAAGGCCAGGTGCCATAGGCCTGAAGTCGGTTCCAAGTGAGAACTTCCCCCCCAATGTCGCTATTTCTGTAAAGTGGTCAATCCACCCTTGCTTGCCGATAGGATTAATGAGGGAGCTAGAACATGGTGACTGAAGATTATTAATTGCTTGCCGGAAGGAGGATGCATCTCTTGAGTTAACCAACTGCAGCATCTCTTGAGCTTCATTCAGCAGAGCTTCCTATTTATGGAAGCAAAGCCATTGTTTGTATTTATGCTTCAGTGACTTTCTCTGAGCACTCTCTAATGGTAGGCAGAGTCTAAGAGCCCGTCTCAATTCTCTTTTTTTAACTGGACAGTCATATCAAAAGAGTGGTTTCTTAAAGTTCTTCCTCTCTACCTGGTCGAGGCATAGCTTCGTAGATTTGATCTAAGACATCTTCATAGGGGCAATTGACAAGGGCTGCTCGAGTTTATTTGGGGGGAACAAATGGTAGAGTGTAGCATGGAACTTATCCATACTCACCCTGTTCCAGCGGACTCTGTTCTCACCCACAGTAGCCTCTATTTCTCAGTCATACAAGTGACCATGCTCTAACCGTTTAACCACCGTTAGCTCCAGGGACAAGGGGTAATAATTGCTAAGATTTGATTTTTTTACTATCATAGATTTAACATACAGTAGGATTTCCCCAGAGACAAAGTAGTAGTCCAAAGTACTACTGGAACTACCTCGATGCCAAGTAGGATTTGGCGGGGTATCACCCTTAACCATACCATTCAGATCCCAGGCACTCATTAGTTCCATCCATGTACTTCTGTGCTTCCTTGCCATAACGTTATGATGCAGCATATGCACCTCAGTACGATCTAAACACAATGCGTTAATATAACCACATAACAGAATAAAATTACCTTTATTGACAGTTGGCCACTCATGAATTAGATCTTCAAAAAAGCTTTCTTTGGTTATCGCATTGGGGTTCCAATAACGATTAAGCACTAGAGTGGGGGACATATCGACATACAAATCCTGTTCCAAGTCAAATGAACTGCCTGTACAAAAACATTTAGCATAGCGTAAAAGTATTTGCTGTTATACCAATGTCATACAGTAATTCGGAGTCTGGTCTTCCCTTGCACCCTTTGTATGCCGGATTCATCAAACACTGATATACATCCACCCTCTGGGGCTCTAGGAGCCAGCATTTCTGGATACAGAAAAAGTCAGCCTCAAGGATAGGTGAGGCCCTAGGTAATAACAAATTGGCATAGCCCCTAGAGTTCCAGGAAAGGCACTTGATTAGTGTAAGAGAGGCAGTTGTACTCGGTTCTGGTTGCTAGTTGCTATGTGCATTCAGACAGGCCGCCACCCAGGTCCAGTCCATGCCATCCTTAGATTCAGCATTGTCCATTAGGTGGCTAGTAGCACGTCGCCCTGTCCAACCATTTCTTGAGCAAGTTATTGTTAGAATGGTTTGTGGTTGAAGTGCTCTTGGGGGCACAATTGAAGGGTTGTCGTCACAAATATCCATAATGGGGAAGGAGAACTGCGGTTTGATGTATACCTGGATAGGTTGCTGTGGAGAAGCCTCATGATTCCAATTGGGACGAGCTGCTAGAACCTGGTTCAGAACTAGCCAAATTAACATATCACATGACACTGTATTATGTAAGAATGCAATCTTTTGATCATCCCTTTTGTGTAAAAATACTTTGTTCGCCTGTCTGGTCAGACTATGTTACAGGGCAGTTACCAAACTGTACAGCAATTTGTTTTTGTTAAATTATTGTTGGTTGAATTAATCACTGTCATACATAATTAATTTATTTTTCTAATGATTATTTCTGGATATTCAGAACTTTCAAACAATGCCTTCGTGTATCATTCTGGGGTGCCCTAATATCTGCTATGTGAAAACCTGGGGTACAGTTATACATATTTCCCCAAAGGATCTGTTGTTGATAAGAACATGGTTGCTAAATTGATGAAGTAAATGGATGTGGAGGCTGTTATGTCGCCTCCCTGTTCCCCGCAGCACAGGGCGCCACCTTCTAAGAGGCAACCTATGTCACCATGTGGGAAAGAAGGCCTGATCAAGACCCCAGTGTTGCCACCCCTGCATCCAACCTCTAAAGGGTCCAAATTACCTCCAGTGCAGCCAGCTCCACAGCTGGCTCCACCAAGGGACATATCACTGTACATATTCACCTTCTTTACTACACTGGTGGCCACATTGCAGCAAAGGCTCACAGAATCAGCACCAACCCTGGTACCACCACAGCGGCCTCCCGCAGGCACCCGTGGTCCATCCAGGGAGGAAGATGTTACACAACATCTTCATCTTCTAGGGATGTTGAACGCCAGGCAACGCCTCGACAACTGTCTGAGACAGGGACGGACACAGATCCAGACCACCTTGACAATGTGGCGTCAACTCACACATTGCACACTGACGAGTTTGAGGATTTCGTCCCTGGCAATGGGTATCTAGTTGAGTCCCCGATTGGAGACACTCCACTAGATGAAGTAGGTGCCTTACAGGCGGCCAGGGGCAGAGCGGCGAACATTTTCGGCCTCACCCAAGGGTAGCAGCGCAAGCCTCTTGTACCAACGGAGGGAATCAGCAGAAGAAGTCTCTTATGTCCATTCCACTTTTAGAAGATGCTTGGGAAGATGGCCTCATCACCATGGCACACCCTGCAATGTCTGCAGCAAAAAAGGAAAGTTTTAAAAAAAAATACAGGGCCTCAGACACTTCCCCTGTCTGTCTCTGCACGCTGCCTACGCCTGACTCTGTTGTCTCCGCCACGGCCAGGAAAAGATCGGCCAATCCATCATCTTCCTGCTCCATTCTTCCTGACAAGGAGGGAAAACGCTTGGATGCCATTGGGAAGAAGATTATAATGACAGCAGCCACTACCATCAGGGCTGCTAACTCAGTGGCCATTCTCACCAGATATGATCATGATTTATTGTGCAAACTGGGCCCCATCCTAGAGTTTCTGTCTGATGACAAAAAACAAGAAGCAATGGACATTTTTTACGAATGTGAGTTGGCATCAGATCTCGCCATTAGTGTCGGTGGACTTTGCCGACACAGGTTTTCACCTGCTAGGTAATGGGGCGGTGCTTCGCCGACAAGGTTGACTCAAGGCTACAGACTTCCAGCAAGAGATATAATCCAGAGTCGTTGACATGACATTCAATGACATCAACCTGTAAGGGGGAAAAAGGGCAACAAAACCTTGCTCTCCATCAAGACTGACACTGAAACTGCTCGCTCCCTGGGCACATTGCCGCAAAAGGTGCCAGTCCTTTCACACTGGAAAAGGATGCTTTAATAGATTTCACGGGACAACCATTCCTCATACCACTCCACTTCCTCGTACAAGACATGGCCATACTCCTATTGCGAGCTATACAGGAAGAAGTTGCAGTCCTACAGAGGCACACAGCACCGCTGTGGCTCCTCCCAGTCCATGGGCCAGTCAGGCAAGCAACCATGACCAGTCCAGAGCCCAGTCCTCCTGCTTCAGCACCCCGGTGGGAGGAAGGCCGTTACGATTCATCAGGGAATGGAAATCCATCACATCTGACGATTGGGTGCTCTCTGTTCTCCAGCAGGGCCACTCACTGTAGTTCATAAACATACCACCAGACATTCCACCTGCACACAAGTCGGAGAAGTTACGCCACCTCCTGCTACAAGAAGTGCAGGCATTGCTTGCAAAAGGGGTGGTGGAGAAGGTGCAGAAAGAAGAACTGACCACAGGAGTCTACTCACGCTACTTCATGTTAAGAAAAAAGGTGTTGCACATCAAATCGGGGGGTTTGAAGACCGATATTATATCAAAAGGTGCTCAACAAATTCCTTAAAGTGCAAACGTTGCATATGGTAAAACTGCAACAGGGCCTGTCCCAGCTGCAACAACAGACTTCCTAGCATCCCTCGATCTTGAGGACACTTTCTTTCACATCCCTATTTGCCGTTCACACCAGCGCTACCAGTGCTTCATAGTGGCAGGAGTACACTACCAATTCAAGGCCCTATTCAGCCTTCATTCAGCTGCACAGGTGTTTACCAAGTGCCTCACAACAGTGGTGGTGCACCTGCGGCAGAGAGGCATCCATGTATACCCGTACTTAGATGACCAGTTGGTAAGGGCCCCCTCCTACCCACTAGCAGCAGACAGCACAGCGTCCACCATCTGGTGTCTGCAACAACTCAAATTCTCAATCAACTTCCCAAAGTCACACCTAGTGCCATCAAGATAGGCGCTCTCCCTTGGGAGAGAGGCTCAACTCAATCGTGCACCGCAACGCCCTCGGACGAGAGGGTAGCAGTACTCCTCGCAAATCTCCATTGCCTCAGCAATGCCCAAGTGACCCTGGTTCGCATTTACAAGTCACTGCTGAGGATGATGTCCTCATGCACTACTCTGATCTCTCACTGATCTCTCACTGCAGGCTGCGCATGCGGCCGGTACAGGAATTCCTGGATGCTCAATGGATTCAGGCATCAGGGTCCTGGGATGATCGCATCACTCTGATGCAAGACTTCAGTCAGAGCCTTTATTGGTGGTCAATAATGCCTCACTGAAGGGCTGAGGAACCCACTGTCAGGACCAACATGAGGGGTCTTTGGTCTGCAGAGGAAACGTGTTTCCCCACCAATCTCCATGAGTTGAGGGTGATTTTCTGGGCCCTAAAGTCCTACCTCCCCTTGCTGACAGCGAAGGTGGTGCGAGTCTACACTGACAATACATCAATGTTCATTGTCTGCAAACAAGGGGGGACCAGATCCCTGCAGCTGTCCAAAAAGGCCCAGGCCCTATGGCAATGGGCATTGCAACACCACATGTTCCTGATTCCCCTCCATCTACTAGGGATTCAGAATACCCTAGTGGACTCCCTCAGCACAGAGTGGTGCTTTTTCCACAAGTGTGAACTACAAGATGGCCAACTTCAACTTTTGTTCCAGGTTTGGGGCACTGCGGAGATCGACCTCCTTTTGACTGATGACAACTGTCAGTGCAAGAGATTGGCTAGCTGATTCCCTAATCCGGTGAGCTTGGGGAACACCTTTGCATTTCCATGGGAGGGGGAAGTTCCTTTGTGCATTTTCTCCGATCCTGTTGCTGGTTCGGGTCATAAACACATTCAAACTTTATCTGTGTAAACTGATATTATTTGCCCCTGTGTGGCTGAGGCAGTTTTGGTACTCTGACCTTCTTGCCCTCTCGTCAGCTGCTCCTCTCAAGTTGACTCAACACCATGCTCTCCTGTCCAGGAACCAGGGAGCTATGCTGCACCACGACCTGGCTGCACTCGATCTGATGGCCTGGCTCCTGCGTTCTTAGAGTTTGGCTCTTTGTCTCTTCCACAAGACTGCCAAGAGGTTCTGCCTCTGGCTAGAGCACCGTCCACTTTGACATGTTACAAGAGCAAATGGAGACGCTTCCAAGTGTGGTGCAGAAGTCATCAGTTGTAGCCTCATGCCATCAAGCCACAATACATTTTGCCTTATCTGTTATCCCTGGCTCACGTGGGTTTGGAGAGGGGGCAAGGGGAGGGAGTGGGAGAGAGAGAGAGAGAGAGAGAGAGAGCGAGAGAGAGGGAGAGAGAGAGAGAGAGAGATGTTTCCAATTGTTTGAGAACTTTGACTGCATTGATAACCTTTCTAATTTTACAAAATGTATTTCTTAATCGTGTGAGGAAATCACATGCCTAAATGCAATCTCTATGATATTACAGATGTCTGGGACTTCTTCCCTCCACTGTTTAGTCATTCGTATCGTTTTGCAGACAGCAAACATTTGATGGTTGTTGACAGTCTGCAGCTGACAGCCAGCTTGGGATCTGCTGTTTTCCAGTAAACAGCACACATGGTATTAAGAACACAGAGATGAGAGTTGGCCCACAAATGACATCTTGAAGAAAACAAAAACCTGGCAATCGATGGGGAACACAATGTTCCTGAGCAACTCCTGCCTCTCACAGTTCATGAAATTGTGCCAGGGCGCATCACGTGAAGGTTGATGCAGCGAGTATTTTTCTAGATTTTAAGGACTGGAAAAATGGACATTTTATTATACGCACAGTCAGCTAATATCCATTATATCGTTCAAATAACCTGAGACCTCATGAAAAAAATATATCAAAGGCACCCACAGAGTTCTGCACATCCACACCACCGTGCACCCAGGGTGTAACTATCATGTAACCATCCAGTCACTTCTCAACCAACCTGACATCCACCTGCTTACTTATCCATAAATGGCAAATTTCGTCATTTGCAAAGACTTCCCACTGAGGTTGGTTTTTTTAGCTTAAAGATTCTGGAGGGTACAGACCCTGGAATGATAAAAGAAGCATGCCATCATGACGGTCACAAGCAGTGAGTGGAGAGGAAATTAATCAGTGATTAGAGGGTGTCCTGCAAGACTGATAAGTGGAAAGTGGGGCTTGGGCTCCATTCTGCCACCTGTATTCCTCATATACAAAAGTGAGTCCTCTTGATCAATGTGAGGATAAACTGGTAATTGATTGGAACCCTTGTTCCTTACTTATCCCACGCATGAATAGCACACACACTGATGCCAGCCAACCTAATGTCGATTTCAGCCGTCGATGTCCCCTGTAGTCTTCTGTTTGACGCAATGCACACCGGATCTAGGATGTAGTCATCTCCCTTAATGAAACGGTTACGTTTTCTGTAATCTCTCTGCTGTATGCACTTACTCTACAGCATTATCAAATCTCCCACCTAACCCTTTATGTGCCACTGCAAGGGCCACAGCACACTGTTTCTGGTACTCCTGGTCCTGACTCCAACAGATATGTGAATAGGTAGTGGATATGAACCTCCACAGCCAGCATCCATCTCTCAACTCGAATTCAATGTTCTGCATTGATATGCCCTGTTAAACCATGTTCTTTCATGGTTTAACAAAGTTGCATATGTGCAACTTTATGCAATCTTGGAAATGTTATGCTAGTTATTTCTTAGAATGCTTTCCATGTTACCCTAGGCGTGCACCTATTTCAAATACGCCTGCCTGACACTTATCAATGATACCTTTTTATTTTCAGTTACATTTACTTTGAGGAATGACATTAAATATTTGTCCATTCCTGAAACACCCCCAACACATTAGTTACAGCCCACAAACGTGAGTTTCTGTGTCTGTACATTTTCTTTTCACCTACCCAGGACACATTTTCAACGCATGATCCACGGCAATGATCGATTTGTACAGTTGAAGCATTTGTTAACACTTGCCTTCCTTGAGAAAATCGATCCAAAAAGGGGCACTGCTCTTGTAGATCCCTATTTGTTTTCATACACCAGAAAAGACACCTTGACCACTCGCCAGCCTTACACATTTCTTTCATGTTGCTGGCCCCACAAACACTCTGTAATAGTATCAGGGACCTAGGCTACCCCCACCTGTATGACTCTGGCCCGGAATGGATTGCAGCACACTTAGTACAGATCCCTTTAGGTGGTCTGTATATCGAAAGAACACCCCAATTGCTTTACATACATAAACAAATTTATCCTCATGACCACTAAAAACATTACAACGTCATCATCGGAAACCTTTTGTTTGCCCGTGATTTACCAGGTGAGAATACACTATTCAAGGCTTCTCACAACAACCTTATACAATTGCACTTAATCATACAGCTGATTGCAGTGTGGGTTAGTACACATGGTGACATTTGTCTGTCTCAGACAAATGTGAAGATAATCACACCACATTTGAAAGTCACCATGTGTACTAACCCACACTGCAATCAGCTGTATTATTAAGTGCAATTGTATAAGGTTGTTGTGAGAAGCCTTGAATAGTGTATTCTCACCCGGTAAATCACGGGCAAACAAAAGGTTTCCGATGATGACGTTGTAATGTTTTTAGTGGTCATGAGAATACATTTGTTTATGTATGTAAAGCAATTGGGGTGTTCTTTCGACATACAGACCGCCTAAAGGGATCTGTACTAAGTGTGCTGCAATCCATTCCGGGCCAGAGTCATACAGGTAGGGTAGCCTAGGTCCCTGATACTATTATATTTACCCCCTCATGACGTAGGCCCCCCTGATCAAAAAAGAGGGCATCTTTACCCCTTTAGATTATAGTACCCACAAACACTCTGACCAGCACTGCAGCATGATCGAAAAGATCTCAGAAATGCACTTCTTCATTACAATCCATCTATGCTATACTGCCTATGCTGACATTTTCTGCATTGCTCTTCACACGTGCAATCTTCATTCCGCGTATGAATGTTCACTCAATCCTTTATTTCGTTATCAAATTCCATAAGGTCCATACATCCTCTTCTTTAGCCACTCTTCTCAGAGCGTCACACTTGCTTCTTGTGACATCATCAACTTCTCTTTCTCTCATCTTCATATTCCTTTAGGGATCTCCTCCAAGAGATTGACATCTCTATGGGGCTACATCATATAGGGTTTTCTTAAAGGATACCTCTTCTGGAAGACTCTCTGTGGAATAGGCACCATCACTGGTGTTGTGCATATCGCGATCTCTGGCTTCCAGCATATAGGAAGGATGGGGGCGGGACTTCCTGCAGAGGCATTCCGCTGGTCCTCTACACTGTTTTACCACCATATACATTTTAGTAGGAGTACTTTGTCAGTGACACCAAGAACCCATACTGACATGATACACTTTTAAGCATTGATGGAACATGTAATGTACCCATTTGATACTAGCAAAGTGCTGATATTCTGTCAAGCGGGAGGATAGAAAATGATCGTGATGATGTTCTTTATTTTTTGGAACCCAAAACATAGGGTGTCCAGTGCTTTCAAGTATTATCGCGTTTTCAGCCTGATCCATTTCAGGTTTCTGCTTCCTTAGTACAAGCTGGAGGATCTGCAAAAGACCCCCCCCCCCCCCATACTACCCAAATGCTAGAATACACTAGATTCATCTGGAGACATTCAAATATTGTTCACAGGTGTATTAGTAAAATCACTTTTCACCCAAAGAAACTCTGCTACTTCACCGAACACGGAAGCAGAAATAAGCTAAAGGATAAGCATGTGAATTGCTAACTCCTGTACTACCAAAGTAACCGAATATTTTTCTGATAATGCCTGTGCACAGGAATTAGAAAAAGGGCACTGTATTTGCAGTATATTTAACATGTCATTTGATAGATGCATGTCTCTCATAGGATAGTCTAGAAGTGGCAACACATGAGGTTGGAAGCAAGAAACAACCTTAAGATTGATGACAAACTGTAAGCCTTTTATGTTTATTTACAGACACAGGTTACAAACCCTTAAAAATCTAAAGGAAGTACCTTATCTACGACCCAGGCGTTAAGGGTTAACGCTGTCGTTAAACCTTAACGCCTGATTCTGATTTTAACGGCTGCTTTTAGCAGCCGTTAAAATCCATGGCGCTAACCTGCCATGATGCTAATTACGCCACCGTAATTTACGGTGGCGTAATTAGCGCCTTCCCCACTCCCATTATGCCCTATGGGGCAAAAATGGGAATGGGGAAGGGAAAATGGGAAATGGGGATTTACCGCCCCACTCACCTTGTAATGGGGCGGCAAATCCGCCATCCACCATGGTGTAAACATAGTTTACACCATGGTGGTAATGTTGGCGCAATTAGCGCCTGGGTCGTAATGACCCCCATTGACTGAAGTGACAGTACCGCCTAGTTCATAAATTCTTTATCTTCCTGAAAAAAAGACAATTCTTGCATGGTTGTGTTTGAAATGTAAAATAAATTCTGATTTCAATATCCGGATACTGTATGGTGTTTTCCTCCTATACATGTTTAATATCGCACTGTTTTGAAAACATTCACCACAGATGAAAAAAATAAAAATATGTAACATACTTATTTAATTTTCAGCCTTTTCTTCACAAAAGCATTGTATCTAATATAATAAACTATATTTAATCACACAGACCTCTAACCCTAACATGGCTAGCAATGTTACGGGATGGAGACAGTAGTTGCAGATGCCTATAGCAATGAAGTAAGGCACAAACCTGACACGCATTTGGAATAAATCACTACATCTAAGTTAATCGCATCTAACAATATAATAAAAGGTCAGATGTATGTTTGTCCCTGTACAATACCTATGCCTGTTGCCACCATTAGAGGGAGCTTTTGCCTTAGTGTATATAGAGAGAATGCCAATGTGCATAGCTTCATCTGTTGTCACTGCTAGAGGGAGCTGTAGGCATCGGGTCTATAGTGGTGCTACTGTGTCAATGAAAACCTGCACTTTGGCTCATGTACATGGGCACATACACTTTTTTTATATGTAAATATAATCAAGAGTAGCTATGACACCAAGGATAACTCCTTCAAGGTTGGATAGCATACATTAATAGACCCAAAGACCCAAAGGAGAAAAAAACAAGGGAAGAATGATATCCTACAAAATCCAGACCAAGACTAAATAACATACTCCATTCACATTTGTTTTTTGCATGATGGTTGAGAACAGAGAATTGTCAGTCTCATAGTGACCGTGTAGCTCATATCAAAGACCTAAACATGTTTAAGAGAAGCGAAAACCATTCTGTTAAGATATTTTATGTAATTTAATTGTTAATCACGAAGTGGGTAACCCTGATTTAACACCGCCTACTATACAATCCCATCACACCATTTTGGGACAAGAAACAGGCTGTATTAGGAATCAATATTTCATTTTATTGAAATAAAATCACTTGAAAGGTAGTCCCCTAAATTTATGTTGGGGAAGTCACACAACGAAATATCAGCCCATTTCTGACTAGTTTACATAAGCAAAAATTGGCCTGCCTGTGCGAATCTCCCTAAGAAATCGTGCACACAAGCATTCAGACAATAGATCAATTAATTATATTTCTGTCTAATACTATTAGGGCCACATAATTTCTAAAGAACCTGTCTAAGTCCATAATTATATCACCACTTATCAGCCAGTGAAGTCAACTACTTTGTATGGCAAATTAAAACAATGCATTCTCTTCAATACTAATAGCAATTATAGGTAACTGAAAATGGCTGCATAGAAAAATGACCTTAATGTTTTGAACGTTCCTATATGTAAATGCACTGATGGGGATTTCTATCATATGCATAGAAGTTCAATGCAAGCTGTCATGAGTTGCCTCAGTCTCTTAAGGAATGTGCTTGGGGCACTGTTCTTTCAATTTAGAACACACACTATAGGGGTTCATCCACTCAACTTTGGAATATAGTTTTATGATTTCCTAATAAAGGAATAAATAGCCCTCCCACTTTAGTTTGCAGATGGGTCCAACTGGTGCAAGGTCCTCCAACTACTGTGCAATCTTATGAGTGAGGCGTTAATGTAATTTACTTTGACATCAATTTCTAATGACATGGAAGTGATACAGCTACGCTACCTTTTATCTGCAATCAGACTTTAAAAATATATGTGGCTTTCACCGGTCACAAATTATCACTCAATCATCTAGATATGGAAATGTGCACCCTTCCATGAGTCCAACGTCAGACTACACCTGTGAAAACCTGCAGGGTTTCAATTAATTGGCTTTGGAATTACAAAGAGCTTTGCTTTATTTGCACAGAAATTATACCCCATTTTATGTATAATATATCTGGTTTGGTTTTGAATACAGTGAGCAAGCAAAGTGCAGTCCCACTTTACATTCTCAAATATGCTATTTGCAATGAACTCCCCCCTAATGGAAATCCCTCCCAGTCCACCCACTGCTAGCGGGCCTATGTCTATTTACAATAGGACATGTTCATGTTCACATTTGAACAATTTTTTGAAGCACATGAAAGAGCCTCAAGTGCTTCCAGGCAATTCCCAGTCAGATGGCCTCTTCTGGTCTTTTTCTCTCCTCTAGGAAAGCAGGTCTTTCTTAAGTAAATCTGCTTTGGATCACTCATGGGATATTATCATCAGATATTATCCTAGATCAGCACTCATCCATTTGGAACAGTGGTCCCCTTCACACAGATTTCAACATCCTATCTATGCCTCATTTGCTGTCTGTTTCTACTTTTATGATGGGAATTAGTCCCATACCATGTCATCGTGACATAGCACTTTTTGTATTGGCCAGGTCTTTCTATTGTCATGCATAACACACAGATCCTCACAGAGAATACACCCCTTAATTCTCTTAGGTTGAGTATATTTACAAACATCTAATATGGAGGGGGCTGAACACTCTGGACTATTTTAAGGTAAATATCATATTTCTTCTATCTTGCATCACAGCAACATGACATCTCAATGAAATATGGTCCTCAGAAACAAAGGGATATGTGGCATAAATGTATGTGTTAAAATATAACTTATTTATTTTATCTATGTTATTGATTTGTAATAATGCTACAAATGTTGTGTTTAGAATTATCTGATAGATGTGAATCTCATGGTTGCAACACACTTCATCATTTGATTCTAGGTCATACGTTTGTGGAGTTATGATGAAAATCATTTATAAATATTGATTGATTGATTGATATTTTATTTATATCGCGCTCATACACATGTGTTTCAGAGCGCGACAAGACAACGGAGGGGAGCAGAGGAGAAAACAAAACAACAATCTTACTAGGCTCAGTGACATTGAGAACGCGCAAGTGCATGGGAGAGGGGGCGGGGAAAAAGTGCAAGGGAGGGGGGAGAAGTGGAAAGTGCAGAGCAAGAGGAGAGCAGGAATAAATACTGATAAATATATGATAAAAACAGCAACACAGAAAATAGTAGTGCATCCAGCAAGTGCTTAGTTGAGGGAAGAAGACAGGGTAGGTCCAGTAAGTGCAAGGGAGGAAGAGGGGGGACTATGTGGGTACAGATACAGACCTCAATGCAAAGAGTTGCCAGGAGGCAGTGTGGGAGGGTGGAAAAGATAAGCATGAGGCTGGTGCCTGTGGACAGAGGGTGGCCAGGTGCACATTACCAAGAGAGACCAGAATCAGCGGAGGAGAGGGGGTTCGAAAGCAGAAGCAAAGAGGATGGTCTTAAGGTGCTTCTGGAACCTGAGATGGTTCTCCTCAAGTTTTAGTGTTGTAGGGAGGCTGTTCCAGAGGGAGGCACCAGCTGAAGAAAGAGATCGACCCCCAGCTTGATTCTTAGAAAAACGACTGACCCTGATTAGAGGTAGAGGAGCGGAGAGCTCGAGAGGGGAGGTATTTGCAGAGGGATATCTGAAGGTATTTTGGACCCAGGCCCCAGTAAGCCTTGTGGATAATGCAGAGGGTTTTGAAGTTAATCCTTGAATCCACTGGGAGCCAATGAAGAGATTTCAGGGCTGGAGAGATACGATCCCAGGGCTTGAGGCCAAGGACAAGTCTTGCAGTCCTGTTCTGAATTAGTTGCAGAGAGCAGAGAGTAGAGGAAGGTAGAGTTAGAAAGAGACTGTTACCATAGTCCAACCTAGAAAGAACCAGAGCTTGGGATACCATGAGCCTCTGAGGAAGGAGAGGAAAGGTAGAGTACCTCTGAGGAGGTGCAGTAGGAGGTTTGACTTTTTAGAGACCTCAGAGAAGGCGGAGAAGGAAAGGGTGGAGTCAAAGATGACCCTGAGGTTCTTAGCCTCACAGGTGGGGGTGGGAGGAGGGCCCAGGGAAGAAGGCCAGAGAGTGAGGGGAAGGGATGGTGAAGGTGTGCCGATGAGGAGGATCTCCGTCTTGCTGGCATTCAGACAAAGATCATTGGTGGCACACCAATCTTGAATGGCGGTTAGGCATTCAGAGATAGGAGAGGGAGAAGAGGTGGCCGAGGGCAGCCTGAAAATTAGCTGAGCATCGTCAGCATAGCACTGGAAATTTGAGCAGAAGGTGGCAATGCAGTGGGCGAGAGTTGCCAGGTATTGGTTGAAAAGCCAGGGTGAGAGGTTAGACCCCCGAGGGACACCACAGGTAGAGAGGAAGATAGATGATAGGCAGGACCCAAGTTGGACCTGGGAGGGTCGATCAGAGAGGAAAGAGGTCAGCCAAGCCAGAGCCCGATCAGTGATACCCAGGTTATCACGGAGACGGTTGAGCAAGATGGTATGGTTGACTGTGTCGAAGGCAGAAGAGAGATCGAGGAGGATGAGGACAGAGGGAATGTTAGAGTCAAGGTTGGAGAGCAGATGTTCATGGATGTTCAGGAGAGTAGTTTCCATGCTTCTGGCTGCTCTGAAGCCAGACTGGAGACAGCCAACAGAATCGGAGTGAAGGTTAAGCTGGGAGATGGCCAGCTTTTCCAGGAGTTTGCCCAGAAAGGGAGTGATGGAAATTGGGCAATAGTTAGCCGGATCGGAAGGATCCGCTGTGGGTTTCTTGAGAAGAGGGTGCACAAGGGAGTGCTTCAGCGAGGAGGGGAAGGATCCGGAGGCAGGGGCGAGGTTGCAGAAGTCGGCATTTCTGGTGCTAATTCAAAATGTATTTAATTTCCTTGCCTTATGAACCCTCGTGTTAGCAACAGGAGTCATGTAAATAGCTCTCAGAGACACCTTTATCTGAGCTTCAATTCCTGCATAAGACCATGGATTTAACCTTGCTGTAGTTTAAATCTATCTTTCCTTAAATATATTTCCATTGAGATGGGTCAATGTTAGTGGCGGGCACCTCATTAGCCAAGGGCATTGAACAGATGCTCTTTGTTGCATGGAGTTTATCCAGATTATGTGATGTAAGGTAAATAAGCCTTGTTTGGCTCCAGATGATCACTAATGACTTAGAATGTCAACCCTACTCCCATGCACAATGTCTGCAGGGCTGGACATGAGTTCAGATTGCTATCAGGGTGCCTTGAAAATTAGCACTGGCAATGATTTGTACATTTAAACAGTAATGCATTTCCTTTTTTAAAGTCTCGTACACACTATTATTTCTTAGTGCATTTACAATAGACTTTTATTTGCATTTATAACGGCATCACTTTTTATATTTAATATTTCATGCATTCTGAATGAAATGCACTGCAAGCTGACTTGACTGGTGCAATATATAATGGCTTTTTACCACACAATCCAAGGGCTGGGACAGGTGGTAATGGCCTGGGAGCTGAGTTAAAGGCCCGAGTTCCAGCCCTTGGAAGGGGTGGTGAACGCCATTAGCACCTGTCCCATGGCCTGAGGCAGGGCTAATTTAAAGTATATTTGTTCCATGAATGGGTCGTCTCACTGTGTTCCATTCACAGAATGAAAAGACTGCTCAAAGTTGGCCACTGTGCTCTATCACCTTGAAACTAGATGGAATTACCAATAAAGATCTTAAACCAAATAACTGGACAGACTCAAGGAATATGGCAAAGTACTGCTTTAGTCTTAATTTAATAAGGTAGAGTCATCTGGCAGACATCGGACTGATGCTTGCACACTCACACACAAACTTGATTACACAGGGATCGTATACCTCAATATGCATCATCTATGATGTCATCTTACATGGCAAACCATAAAACCTATTAGCGGGTGGGATTGGAATAGGGGAACATACCTACTTATAGAAGGTATACGGGTAAGTACTTCATTGGCTGTCTCTTATCTGTAAGGCAACCCTTGAACTACCTCTACATACGTATAATACCAATTATTGGCAGCTGATTGATCTATGCAACATTGTATAGCAGGTTGCCCCATATACCCATTTATTGGTTGGCATTGTCACCCAACCTTGGACTTTCAATTTAGCTAGCAGCACGTAGGGTAACCAAAACCCAGGTGCGTGATGTTCTCAGATTACTCCCTACTTTCCTAATTAGTCTCTCATCTGTTCATCCATGAGCCAATGTTTCCTATCTGTAGTTGACCTTGCAGCCTGTTCTCTGTTCTAGGACATTCAAAGGAGTGAAAGCACTTTGCTATCTTCATTCAGGGCTTAATGAATAGCCCTTGTTTCTGACTTCCAGGTCACATGTAAAGAGACCACCAATTTGTCCATTTCAACCTTTTTTTACTGCTATTTGATTCACTTATACTGGGTGTCATTGCTCCTCTTTACCTCTAGAGACTTGCTCACTCTATGTTTCATAGACTTTGTACACTTTTAATTGTTCAATACTTGGCTTTTGCAGATGTTTTCTTCTTCCATAATCTTAAAGAAATATGTCTCATATCCATGACTCATCTGTCTGCCTCCCTTCGTGCTTTGCAGCTCTTCCTTAAAAATAGCCTCCTTGATCTCAAGCCAAAATCGACTCCTCTTTGTTTTGCACACATAGCGGTTCTTCCAGCATCGCCTGACTCTTGAAGCCTGATTGGCTTCTGAGGTAGTTGAATTGAATATTTACATGAGCCGACATCCATTTTCCAATAATGGCCATCCCTGCTGCGTTATATATTCCTCTATAGCAAGCTTCTATGCATCTTTTCTACCTTGCGTTGCTGTGTATTTACACTTATTGGTTAGAAAGTTACATTTTCTTCTTTTGCATTCATGATTACTTTATCATTTTGTATATGTTTCTCTTATTACTTCAGTTACATTGTCACTCTTCATTATTTTCATATCGTTAATACAACAATAAGACATAAGTATCTTCATATGGAAATCTTCATCGTAAAGTTTCCCATTTTCGTTCAAATTGTCCTCTGGTTGTACACTCTGTTATATGGCTATGACATATCGCATCATGTGCAGGCATCTCTTTGGCAATAAATGTCCTTGCTGCATTCATGGCATACAGTATTAAGGAATAGACATAGCAGCTTTCAGTTACCATTCTCTCTCCCACCTCCTTCATGTGCTGATCCCATAGATTATTCTTTAAATGAGCCGAATTATCAAGATAAGTGTTTCTATGTTCATGATCTTCCCCAATACCCCTTTTAAATCAAAATAGATTCCTACTAAGATTATAAAGGATACTGTTGGTGCTTTCATTAGGGGCAATAGTAACTGTTTCATTGTTCCCCTCTGTGTATGTATCGTTTCTCATAACATGTCTAAATGCCATAAAGATCAGGAGGAAAATACAAATCATAACATAGAATGATATCACAATTATTACTCCACGAAAGCTCACAACTTTTTTGATAGCCTCTTATATTATGAACGCTCCCCATTTTTGCTCCAACCTTTAATATGTACGAAGTCTCTTTGAATCACACCTTTATATCAAAAACTGCAGGATGATTGCAACAATTATCCTAAAAAGAATATAGTTATTCTTAGAATTTCCCCAAAAAAGTTATGACATTAATGTATCTTTTTATTAAAGCTGGATAAGACTGTAATATGTAGGATACAGGAATGTGTGTAATACTGTTGCAATAGGTAACATAAAGATGAAGTGTGCTTTCCTTCTTTCAGCTCCGGTTCTTTAAAGCATAGTTCCTTCAGCTTGTCTAAACAAAGTTCCAAGATAACTGCAAGTCTATTTACTCCTTGTCAAATGTTAAAAAGATATCTCCCTTTAGTCCATGGTGCTTCTACATTCTTCACTTCCCCTTTCTTTGCTCTTGGCCATAGAACAAGTCTACATAGGCTGAACTTCTTCTCTTGCTGCACTGTGGGTATTTGCAGGAGGGGTCGAGGTTTCTCCTTTATATGGCTTGATGTACAAATGATGTGCAAATAAAGACAGGCTCTTTGTCCTTTTAACTTGGCTGCGCTGGGTGTAACTTCTACCTTGTACGGATCTTCAAAGCAAGGATTACTCAAAGTGCAGACACATTTTTGCACCAGCACCTAGTCTCCTCGGTATACACTTGGTTGTTTTAACAAATGCTCTGCTTCAAGGGGTTGATCATCTTTGCCACTTCTCTTTGACCCCTCCTTTCGATTCTTGAATTGTTGAGACATTAAAGAAACACTTCAGTCATTGTTGTTAGGTAATCATGCATCTCGTCACCAAATGTCTTCGCTACACTATGGGCATCAGTTTTTAACCTTGTTGAAGGAGCAAGGGGTCTTCTCATGCAGTGCCCACTCACCAACTCTTGAGGAGTTAAATGGTGATCTGAGCCAGGCTGATTCCTTACAGTCTATAAGGCTACGGGTAGGCAATGTAGCCATCCCTTCTTCAAAGTTATCTTTATCTTTGATATTCTTTCTTTCAATAATCTATTTAATCGGTCAGATGCCTGTGGGTGATAAGCAGAAGAAAATTTGTGCCCAATAGAATAACTATTTATTCAAACAGCTCTTTGTGAGAAAACAAACAGTGTCTCACCTACTAGTCCCCAGGGATCTCTCTCTCAGGTGGCCAGGGCACAGCCATTGCCTTTGGATCCAGACCCTGGGGGTGGACCAGTGCAGGAGGGTCACCGGGGTGAGGACACTTACGGAGTGGGGGTGAGGCGACGAATGGTGAGATGCCATATACCCCCCTCTCACGTACCCAGGACCCATCCTATTTCATAGGATTCTCTGATGTCTCAACTGCCTCCATTTTCTACATAAACACTGGGCCAATGAAGATGGCGACTAAGAGCAAAGAGGCTAATCCTTACATATTGTATTGGACATGTCCCGCTAATGGGGTCAGGCAAAGTAAGGCAGTTGACTTTAAGTGCATACATCTGATGCCAATTAGCTCTCGTCACACAGATAAAAGGTGGAACATAGAGACACACTCTAGGCAAGGTGGAACATGGGTAAGAGCAGAATTTCTGGGCAAAGGCAAACCTACTGGAGCACAGCAACGGACTGAGGGATGAGAGAAAAGGGTGGAGAACCCCAGGAGTTCCCTGCAGGAGGTCATTGCCTCTGAAAGGCAGCAACAGACACGTGGAGAAGGCCAAATCCCAAACAAAAAGGCTGCATTGTGTTTCAAGGATGCCAACAACCCTCTCGGGTGAACTTGGGGAGGTGAGGCCAAGGCTGTGGTACTAATCTTGGCACAGGAATTGGAAATTTGGAAAGTCAAGAAAAAAACACACACAACCGTTGAGTTGGCAAGCGACATGAAAGACCGGGGTGTGTTAAGAAAATTTTGAAGTTGCAACATTATATCGCACAATTGAAGGCTGCATGTTTGTGGATGAGATGTGAAGAGAGGCAGACCTTTGAATGAACTTTGCAGTAAGGATCACTGTAAAACCAATGATACTGAGTAACTGAGTGGTACGGCAAAAAGGAAGTAGCCCACTTGAAGGTCTCAGTGAAAGGTGAATTGTTTATAGCGATAAAGTAAATAAATTGTAAAAACGAAGTGATCAAAACTAACCCTGAGAAAAGGGGAGAGTAAAAAGGTGATCATTCAACTACCCAGATTAAGAAGCACTGGGGCAAATAAAACAGGAGTGTGAATAGAAGAAATAGTCAAAGTGGTCCAGCGGAGGTCTGTAGTGAAATCCATTCAAAAGTCTTCGACATCAGGAAATGGTCCAAGCCCGAATGAGGGAGACTGGAAGTGTAATAAGTTAGGGGAAGGGAACCCCTAATGGATGTGAATTTAGCTTGGGGAAGGGAAGCCTGCAAGTGTTGTGAGCTTTTGCTTTGAAAGGTCTGAGCCCAACTGAGTGAGATCAATGTGAACTTTACTTTAAGAGGTCTGAGCCTGACAGAGGGGGGCCAGCGTGAACTTTTTGTTGAAGGCTGGAAAGAGAGACTTTAACGTGCAAGGGCAGACGGGCCTCGATCCACGTTTTTGAACTGCCTGTGTGTCATGAACCTGAGCCAGAGTGTGTGATCCTGCCTAGGGGGACTGCCTTACTCTGTGCTGTCTACCATGGGGAGGAGAGCTGACATAGCCACATGTATTCTTTATATTTGAACACTGATTTTCCTGTGCATACATATTCTCCTTTACACACTTTTTGTACAAGAGATAGGGCAGGCATTAGTTTTTTTTTAGCATAGGCCATTTTGATTTGCTGGACTCAACTATGACTGTTTCACTTATTATTTGATGGTCGAGACTACTCCCATCCCCATTATAGGGCAGTGTACGTGTTTTTCCAAACCCAGAAACTTTGATAAAGGTTTTACAAATTGTACCTTTTGTGTCAGTGTCATATTTGTGATACCATGCCTCGCTTACATCATTCACAAAAAGCGGTCCATTATCAGACTGCAAAACCTCACACACACCCAATCTTCAGAACACTTCACACACAAGGAATTTGGCAGCGCACGTGGCATTAGGGTGTGTGCATGGACCTGTCTTGATCCATCTAGAAAAAGGACATGCCACAACCAGCATATATCTGTAAGCGTTGCATGTCTGCAGCCTGTCTACTTAAACTATATGTAGGCGTTGAAGCGTGCCTTTGTGTCTAGGAATTGCTCCTCTCACTGTGAACAAAATGTGCCCTCCAACAAAGTTCTGGCACATGATGCAATTTTTTTTTTTAACACTTCTTTTATTAGTGGTCCAGAAGATACATAACACAGTTACAGCTTTACTTTAAAGCTAGAAATAAACATGACAAAATAGAAAATCGGTACAGATTTCATTCATCTCATCAAGGTTTGTACATTTACATAGCTTCATCTTCATTGAAGATCATATCACACAAAAACATTCTGAAGGGCCCCCAAATATCTTTAGGTCTACTAGCCGATGGGCGGGTGAGGACAAATTGTTCTTCAGCCTCGTTTACATATGTCAATTCCCGGAGGAACTGCTTTACAGTGGGTGGCGCGGCATTTTTCCATTGTTGTAGTATACATTTTTTGACAACTGCGCACGAGACATTAAATAGTCTTCTGTTTTTTTCGGAGCACTTGCCTATATCTCCGAATAAATATTTCTGTGGGTTCAATGCTGGGGGGATTTGTGTAACCTCAAGGAACTCCGCCACCTCCCTCCAGAAGCCAGCCACCACCGGACAGCCCCAGTACATGTGAAATGAACCAGCCTGATCCGCCTTGCATTTTGGACATTTGCCTGGACTATCTGGAACAAACTTTGCTATCTTGGCCGGTGTGTAGTGTAATCTGTTTATAATTTTAAATTGTATATGGCGTAGCCCAGCGTTCAGGGAAACCCTCTTGGTAAGGGAACAGTACCTTTCCCAGGTCTTATCGTCTATAGGGATTTGGAGATCACTCTCCCATTTACCTTTGATCAGGTTGGTCGAGGGTGTGTGTGCCTGTATTACAGTGTACAGACTGGACACCCCCAGTCGGCACCCGCTGTTATCATCTGCACGCATGGGTGCGTAGGGGGTTCATCAGGGAAAGACGCCCAGCACTTCTGGAAGGCCGATCTCATACGATAGTACTGCAGTGTCCTAAGTGGGCCCCCGCCAAGAGCCCCCATGATCAGCTGAAGGGTCGCAAACTTCCCATCTATAAACATATCTCCCAGTCTCATCTCTCCAATGGGATCCCAGGCCTCTCGTAGGCTGGCGTCGTGTGTTGGTATCATGTTAGGGTAGTTCCAGAGGGAAACCTCGGGATTATACGGGGCCAGTACTCCCAGTCTTTTAGATATAGCCTTCCATGCGCCAATTGTACAGCTCACCGGGTTGAAGTCGCATGAGTCCCTGTAGTGTGCATCAAAGATTACGGACTGTATGTTTGTGGGGGAAGTGGTGAGCTCCTCTACCTCCACATTGGAATACCAATATCTCGAGAACTGGGCCTGGGAAACCTAATAGTAAAGTTCAAAGTTAGGTGCTGCTAAGCCGCCTGCGGAGTACGGTTCAGTTCGTTTTTCCCACCCTATTCTTGGAGTCTTCCCATTCCAAAGAAAGGTTGTCGCCATGGATCTGAGTTTATTAAAGAAGGGTCTTCCCGGCCATATCGGGATGTTCACGAATAGGTATAATAATTTGGGCAGGACTATCATTTTTAGGACTGCTACCCTACCATGCAAAGACATCGGCAGGCGGTCCCATAACAGCAATTTAGTCTTCAAGGCCTGTAGTGTGGTATCGTAGTTGTCTGTGTACAGCGTGTGTTTCCCACCTGAGACAAGTATCCCCAGATATCGGATGGACTCCCCAGATCACTTCAAACCACACATGGAGCCGGGACGGCCGGCTGACGGTTTGAGGGGGAAAACCTCCGACTTGTCTCTGTTTATGGAGTACCCCGAGTGTACGGTGAACTCTTGAATCTCAGCCATAATAGGTGCTAAATTGTTTTCTGGTTCACGAATATATAAAAGCGTATTGTCCGCGTATAGCGAGATAAGCTGAGTAGCCCCTTTAAGGTTGATACCCCTGTTAGAGTGTCGCAGTCGGACCGCTATAGCCATTGGCTCTATTGTCAAGGCAAATAGTATTGGTGAGAATGGGCAGCCTTGCCTGGTGCCCCTTCCCAATACAAACAAATCCAAAATTGACTGGTTGGTCAATACCTGCGCCCCAGGTTCCATGTAAAGTAATTCCACGTATCTAATGAAGTTAGGGCCAACACCAAATGCCTCCAGCACTGCCAGCAAGTAGGCCCACGACACAGAATCGAAGGCCTTTTCCACGTCTAATGATACGGCTACAGGGTTTCTGCCCGGGTCTATTTGGGCCATAATACCAAAGAGCCTACGAAGGTTAAGAGCCGTAGATCTAGTGGGGATAAACCCATTCTGGTCAGGGTGTACAAGTGTAGGAACTGCAGGCAGAAACCTAGTGGCCAGTACTTTGGCAAATATCTTAGCATCTGTGTTGATAAGAGATAGTGGCCTATGTGACGACATGTCCTGGGGCGGGCGGCAGGGTTTGGGGAGAACAGTTATCAGGGCTTCTCTCATGGACAGGGGCAGTATTTTACATTGGAGGGATTCCTCCCAAACCCGCAATAACAATGGAACAAGTTCCGCACTAAACTCCTTGTAAAACTCAGCTGCCAGGCCGTCTAGCCCTGGGGCTTTATTGGATGCCAAGTCCTTAATCGCCTCAGCAAGCTCGTCAGTAGAGAGATGTATGTCCATTGCCAGGCGGGTCTCTTCAGGGAGTTTCGGTATTGTCAGTGTCTCCAAGTATGCCCTGATTTCCGTGATCGTTTTAGTGTCTCTATTGCTATACAGCTGTTGATAAAATTTAGCAAACTCAGCATTGATCCCACTCTCATTCAGCACAACCTCTCCGCCAGACGTTTGTATACTAGTAATTCGATTAGGGTGCCTGTCCTGTTTCAGTAATTTAGACATTGTCCTTCCCGCTTTGTTACCTTCACCATATTTACGGGCTTGGACCGGGGCCGCCATGTATTGTACTTCCCTAGCAGCTAGTCTGCCAAATTCCTGGAGATGTTGTTGTATTCCAGCTAGTATGGTCTTATCGTGTGTATGAGTGTACTCGTCCTCAAGTTTCCCCAGTTCACCCTCAGTTTGGGTCAGGTCAGCCCTAAGCCCTTTCCGGAGACCCACAGATTTGGATAGAAGCGTCCCCCTAGCCCAGACCTTAAAGGATTCGCATGCCGTGGAACATCTATCAACCAAGCCCATATTCATTTCGAGGAACTCTGCAATTTTGGTGTGTAGCCCCTCGACCACCCCAGGGTCAGTCAGCAACCCCCCGGGCATCCTCCATCTTCTGGGAGATCTAGGGCAGTTTTGAATCGCAACCTCAAGTGTTATCGGGGAGTGGTTAGATAGTGTGTGGGGAAGTATCTCACAAGACTCTGTTACAGCAAGCATAGCGGGGGAAACAAACCAATAATCAATTCTGGACTCGGAATCGTGAACCGTAGAGTAGTATGTGTAGGCCTTTCCTTTCAGATGCATCACTCGCCAGGCGTCATCGAGGGAGAGCTGGGAAAGGACATGTCGCAAAGTTAGAACAGCCCTACTTGGTGCTCTAACAACCATGCTGGATCTATCCAGTTTAGGGTCCATAGCGATGTTGAAGTCCCCACCCCAGACTATAATAGGAATATCAATGGCAGACAGCAATTGGTATATATTAGTATAAAAGGTGGGGTCATCAATGTTCGGCCCATATGTGTTTACCAGTAGCATCCGCTGACCTGCAATCAAGCCCAACACCAGAGCATATCTACCAGGGGGATCTAACTTATGGCCATCGGGGCAAAATCCCAGATTTGGATGTATGAGCGTGGCGACACCCCTGGACTGAGATGAGTAGTTTGTACAAAACCTGGATTTGCCCCAGCCGGGAAGTATGCACTCATTGCCAGTATCAACAGTATGCGTTTCTTGCAGCATAACAATTTGAGCACCATGTCTGACAATATAATTTCCAACCTTCTTAGTCTTCAACCGATTATTCAGTCCCCTTACATTCCATGACAACAGTTTAACCCTTAATGCGTGGTCCAAGTCTTACGTAGAAATGTTCGAATAGCATCTCCAACCTCTTGGATGTATCTTTCAAATAACATGAATTGTGTCAGAATCTCACAGACCACTTGTTTAACCAATAAACTATAACCAGATCCCCCGATAGCAGGGTGCCATACTGTGAGGGGCCTTTCCCAATTCAAACCATGGGATATTGCATTAACAACGACCCAATCCAAACTCCCCATCCCGCCCGCCACCCTCATTGTCTACCCCAACTTGACGATGTCTGTCCTTCAACTTGTGGAATATTCCCGGAGTAGTCATGTTGCCTCACATGACCGACATCCCCGGCTCACATCCAACACCAAACACAGAAGATGTCCATCTTTTGTATCAATTTACCAGGGACCCTGAAGTAGGGCCCCTACCAGTTGCAACCAGATCAGCAGAGTGCTCAAATCTTAGTCTGCCGGCCGGGGTCTATTGTTCGGCGCAGGTCGTTCCCCCCCTTGGAGGGAGGGGAATAGAGGACTTAATGTAAGATTGGGCTTCAGACGGGTTTTCAAAAAAGTGTGCTCTTCCTGCATGTCGAATTCTCATTTTGGGCGGGAACATCAAGGCGTACGGGATCTGGACAGAGGCAGAGAAATCTGGGTATATATGTATACGGTTCCCCTCATATTGCAATGTACCGACCTCTCGTGCCAACCGAAGGATTGTATCCCTGTCTCTGTAATTCAGAAGGCGGGCAATTATTGTACGTGGTGGGGCTCCTGGTTTGGGTATCGGTGCTAGAGTACGATGCGCCCTCTCCACTAGGAAATGTTCAGAGAGCGATTCGGTCCCGAATAAGGTTTTGAAAAGTTCCTCCACATGTTTCTCCATTTGGCCCCTGCCAAAGGATTCCGCTACTCTGACCACGCAGACATTGTTCCTCCTCGACCTGGATTCGAGGTCTTCACATTTGCTCTGTAGTTTGTTCATCGTGTCTTTGATGTAGGATATATCTCAACTGTGGTGGGCAATAGTATCTTCGTTCACACTTATCCTGCTCTCTGTGACACGCGCACTTTCCTTAGTACTGAACACATCAGGTCGCTCTGTGGGCTGTCCTATTGTGGATATAAATTCATCCCTGTACCTGTGAAAGGATTTCCTCCTACCACAGTCACACTCCCTAATTTGGGTACAGGTGCTTTCTGGGTTCCTGTATTCATATTCCATTGTGGCACCATGGCCTGTTGTGTCAGTGCTTGCTGACTTTGCATCTGTTGTGCTTGCGTGGGTACTTGCTGTGATTGCCCTTGTGACGATTGCATTTGTAATGACGCTTGCTGCATTTGCTGTGGTTGTGGCGCACATGTCAGAACCTGCGTGTGATTTTGGGTATAATATTCCTGTGGTTCTGTATTATATTGTGGAGCATAGCCCCCCTCCCATGGAGCTTGCCAATTTTGCTGCATGACTCCTTTGCTTCTGCATGGTCTAGCTATGTGTCCTTTTCTTCCGCAATTACATTTTTGCAGCTGTCCGCTATTAAATCCTCCTCTTCCCTGGGGGTTTTGAAATCCACCTTGTCCTACTCCTCTAGGCCTATTTCCTCTTCCCCTTGCTCCAAGGTTGTACCTATTCTGATGTGTGGGATAGCCTAAAATTGTTTTGCTGCCCTGAATGCATCTCCTGTGTCACCCCATCTTCATTACTCATCCATAACGCTCCCTCTGTGGCTATTTTTGACAGATTCTGCTGGACTATCTTTGCTTCCTCCTGCTTTCTATTCTCGGCTTCTTCTTATTCATCTCCCGCATTAATCAGCACTGATGTGCGATCGTCATTTGTATTTCTGGCCATGGCTCCGCTTCTCTTACCACCTGTTTCTTTAATTGGTGTTGCACTTGCTCAGGCAGTCCTCGACACAAAATTCGGTTCTCGCGTCTCAAGGTGCCATGTGTCTTGAATATCTTGAATCTAAGCAACAGGGTTTTCATCATCCCCCATTTTCCAAGTCATAATTGCACCCATTTCTGATGTATTGGGGTATTGTACTATGAGCGCCTGCCATACATTTGCTCTTCAATTCTTAAATGGTGCTCTGTCGTGTTTTGTACAGTCACACCCGCATATCCTGCTTGTTTCTAAATTTCATCAGTTCTCTCCCCTATAATCACTGCTATCAAGCCTTTTTTGGTCACCTATTGCCAACGCCATTCCTGATGTCATCATCTCTAATTAATGAATCCATTTTCCTGCACCAGAATTAAACTCAGTAATTTACATCATAAATTATCCTTATCCATTTGTGACCATATTATATATTGTGGTTGTCCTCCCCCTTTCTCTAATAATGGGAATTGTGAAAACCCTGGTCCATAGTCATACCTGCCTACACTTCTCATCTTGCAAGCCGGGGCTAGTCTCGCCCATTTGTCTCCATCCTGATAGTGCCCTTAATCTGCTTGCCTAAGGCGGGGATACATCCCCTGCACTGCATGATCGTGCTTGTGGTCGTTCAGTGTATGGTGCTGACTCTGGTGTCCTTTCTTTGGGGTCTTCTGAATCTGATGATTTTACCCCTTTATCTACACTTGATTATTTTGAAAATCTGCATGTGCCTTACCCTCGCTCTCTCTCGTTTTCTTCCCTGTCTTCATCTGACATTATTATTCCCCAGCTTGTATGACTGTTATATTTATCCACGTCATCAAGATCAAGTCTACTTAAGACAGCGTTCTATGCTCGTCTGTTATGATGTCATCTGACCTACCTCTAATTTCCCTCAACATAGATCCTTTTACGTTCTCTTCGGTTTTATACCCTTCTTTATCCCTCATTCGACTATATAAATCCCCAAATCATTTCTCCATGCCTTCTGTATCTCACACATCAGCCCATGATGGTATTTCTGGTACCCCTACAGGGGTGTTGTGACACTCTCTCTTCCTCAAGTCATTCTTGTGTTTCAATCGGCACTATACTTCTATGACATAGATAATTTATTGTGTCATCTTTTAGTCACCTACTTCTATTAATTTCTTCTTCCCTTCTCTTCATCTTCCTTAATTCATCTTCATCTCGCCTTTTTAGCAACCTACGTTCTTGCATTCTTTGCACTTCTACCACTTCTTGTCTATCCTCTTCTAATCCCTCCTTTTCTTTCCTTGCCTTATGTCTTCTTCATTCTTCCCTTTGCTTGCATTCTCTTTCTTTCTCTTTTTTATATGCTCTCTTCTTCATGTTCTTTCTTTTTCTGCTCTTCTCTCTCTTCTCTTTATCAAACTCCATCAATGCCCTTATCATCCAGTTTGAGTGATATGTGTTCCCCTAGCTTTGTCCTTTATTTATTTCTGCTTCTTTGCTTCCTCTTCTACCTCCATCTGTTTATCTGGCCTATCCTTTCTCTCATCATGCTTTTTACTTTGATCGTGTGTTGAGCTATATTTGCGTTCTCTGCTTTTTCTCTATTCCACATTGTCCTCGCTGTTATAAGCAGGGGGTTAATATGTCGGAATAACGTTCCCCGCCACTGCTGTCATTTCCTTTAAAGCATAAAACCCCTTCTCCTCTGTATCTACAGACTTGTTTTCAGCAGGGGAAAGAGCAGTCAAAGGCGTTTTATCCTCCCCTTTATGCTGATTAAGCATTCACTCCTTCTCCGCTGGATCTTCGTTCTCACTCTAGTACATCTTCCATAGCTCTAAAACAGTCAACCTTTTCTGTAAATGATTTCCCTTACATGTGGCATGCAAGTACATTGTCATATGTCACAATACTCTTTTTTGACAACAAACCCTTCATTTGAAAGATATTTCCTTATTTTAGCAGTGTATCTTGACAATGGCCTGCATAAGTGCAGAAGAGGAGTGTCTCCCATGATGACAAGTGGATCTCGACTGTTCGTACTTCCATGATTTTCTATTCTTCCACTTATTTTATCAAATATACCACACTAATCAATTTAAGCAGGCACCGTCAATTGCCATTTAATTTATCCAAAAAAAACTAATATTGTATTCTCTCTTTTAAAATTCTACACAACAATGGTCTTTTTTTCCTTCATTTATACTTTCTATCAATCTTTAATATCGCATTGTTTTTATAACTGATATTTTAAGAATCTCTTCTTTATTTATTTATTAATTACCTTTGATTTCTATCCATCTGATTGACGTCAATCTTTTGATCAAAAATCTAAAACATCACTTTACTTTTTTACTGTTGTTTTATACCTACTAGATTAAACACACCAAAAGCTTTACACTAATATATGTATAACCCCACACATGTGCACTTCAATAAATGTTCCCCTGCATACACCTTCCTTTATTATCTTCAGTAAATGTATCTCATCTCATGTTTTCCCCATTTTGGGGCTTGATACATACTCTTCTTGTTAGTTTTCCCCTAAGGTATCCTTAACAGCCCTATTTGGAGTCTTTTTAGTGCATTCCCTTCCGTCACCTTGGAACCGGGAATCGAGGTATCTACTTCTCTTCTTTATAATCCCCAAAAAATCCTGTTACCAATATATATATATATATATATATATATATATATATATATATATATATATATATATTATATATATATATATATATATATATTACATGGCCACGGTAGTGGCCATGTTGTTATGGTTAAGTTGCTGTTTCCATAGGAAGAGCACTTTTTGGGTGGCTTATAACTTCGCTCTCCCTGGACGGATCCTCACCAAACTTTGCAAAAAAAGTAGTTGGGTCACTTATTTGCAAAGTTTGGTGAGGAGTCGTCCAGGGGGGCAAAGTTATAGGGGGGGTCCCAGCACTTTTTTTTCCCATAGACTGAATGGGAAAAAACTTTGCGCACGGCTACAGCCAGAACCGCTGGACGGATTTACACCAAATTTGCGGCAGGAGCGGCGGCCTGGTCCCAAAAGCGTAAATTTGGTGTAAATCTGTCCAGTAGTTTTTTTAAAAATGACCAAAATGTAAGGCAAACAAATTAGTGATATCTGCGTTCGCTTCGCGGACGGACTTCCCTGTTCGCTGTGCGTACAGCACCCCGATTGGCCCATGGGCTTGCGTCATGTCCGCGGACATGCGACGTGTTCGCTGATTGGACGGCGAGGGGCGTGGAGCGTGTCAGATTTTCTGTGGCGCCCGCCATCTTGTATTCGCAGTCGACCGCGTACAGCGCAGTGAAACGTGGATAAAATTTTTTATTTAGTGCCGTGTGTTGGTGTGTAAGAGTGTTTGGGGAGGGTTGGGGAGTATGAGATAGGTTCAATGCTTTGTTTTTTATGTGCTAGACCTTTTTGTTGCGTTCGATTTGTCCGCGGAGAACACGGCTGTTCTGACATTTTGTAAATAAACTAATTGGTGGGGTGTTTAACGGAGTATGTGTCATTTTTGTTCGCAAGGAAGGTAAAAATGAGCTATGAACACTCGCGGTGTACTTAATTGTTCGTAAATACACAAACTGGGGGTGTCCTCAGGACGCTGTCCGTATTGTAATCTGTCTAGTTGAATGTATTCTAAGAACACTCGCACTGTCCCGAAATGGTTGCAATTACACAAAACGGGGGTGTTCTGAGAACGTTGTTTGTATTGTTCGTTGTCAGGGTGAAAGTGTTTTAAGAGCACTCCTTTTGTTCGCTAATAGTACAATTTCCTAGGGGCGTCAACCGACTTTTTGTCCACTAAAGAAACGATAAATCCGGCTGGTGTGTGTCGACATTATGTGATAATCCTATGACTGGCGCTATTGACCTGGCTGGCTTGCTTTTGCGACACTAAATCATATCTCCCGCCCCTAAGCCTGATATTATCAAAGCATTCATATTCCCCGCCTTTCTCCGTGACGTTACAGGGTGCGTAATGAAACGCGCCCAGTCGTCTCCAGTACTACGCGACTTTACACAGAACCCGGAAGACAACACACATTATGTCACAACACAGCGCGCCACAATTCAGAATATGAAACTGTAATTTAAAAGCAAAGAGCAAGATTGTAAATGTTGTAAAGTACATTTATTTGACATCAAATGTTTAGAGAATATTCAGCGATTTGCTATTGTCTTTGTTGTCGATCCGCAAAAGTTCATGTTGAGACATGCGATGTTCCTTTGCGATACAGAGAGTGTTAGATCAGGTTACAACTCAGTGCGCCACAATTCGGAATATGAAACTGTGGTTTAAAAGTAAACAGCAGGATTGTACATTTGGTAAAGTACATTTATTTCACATGAAATGTTTAGTGAATATTCAGCGATTTGCTATTGTCTCTGCTGTCGATCAGCAAAAGTTTATTTGGAGCCACGCGTTGTTCCTTTGCGGTAGATAGGCTGTTGGTTTATGATACAAGCAGTAAATGGTCTCTCTGATAATTGGAAGGTTGCTCCAACAACGAGCCATTAGACCACCGTATTGGTTGGTATGTTGTTTGTAGCCGCTAGTACTGCGTAAGGGCATATTGGTCCTTGGCGATTGTCCCATAAAATGGTGAGGGTCATGAAGTTGCATATTTGGACTTGCACCTGGCAGTTGAAGACCCCATCCGCTGGAGTCTGTAAATCGTGACATAGACAAAACGGGGCCACGTACCTGTTTTAAAAAACATAAATTAGTCTCACCAGCCGATCTTCATTAAAAATCATCATTTTATTTATTAGGGCATGAAACTATTTGCTATCGAAGATAGTGCAACAGAGTATGTTAATAATAAAATAATAATATTTTCCCATTCATATAGCGCTAAGAACCGTGAGGTATCTAAGCAGTGCTTATTATTAACCACGGTGTGTGGTGCTCATTTATTGACCACGGAAGGATGAAAGGCTGAGTTTGGCCTTGCCGGGATTCGAACTTGCGTTAGCAAGCTGTGCACGGATGTCAAAGCGAGCGTTGTACTCGCTGTGCCACTTGACAGGCTACAGTGAAGTGGCACAGCGAGTAGAGCGCTTGACCGCCTAGACCGGTTAAATTATTTATATTAACCCACTCTGTGTCGTCTGCCTTTTTCAGAGCCCTCTAAACGACAGGGGATCAATTCGGCGGTGATAGTGCGCGGTAGAAAACATTATGCCACTTTCAACGAACAAGTTCAACTTCAGCGGTCTTTAATGCTACGCTATTGTAATTATATTTGGTATAAAGTAATCTAAAGGGTTACTTACAGTACAATTGCAATTTCCATTGTCTACGAGTGGTGCAGTCCCAAAATACGACTCTGCGTGTGCCAACGATCTTTCGCATAGTGATATAATATGTAAAAGTGGATTCGTTTCAGAAATTTCATCTTTATCTTCTCTTACGTTTTAGCAACACTCCTTCAAGAGAAGTCTTTCATCACAATCTCTGTCTGTCAAGGTCAAAACACAATACAACCTTATAGTCTGCTTCTTGAGCCTCTCCGGGGCCCGAGAAAAAAATGGA
The DNA here is from genome assembly GCF_040938575.1 of Ambystoma mexicanum. Lineage (NCBI taxonomy): Eukaryota > Metazoa > Chordata > Amphibia > Caudata > Ambystomatidae > Ambystoma > Ambystoma mexicanum. The sequence goes on along the minus strand of NC_090931.1, from coordinate 857,290,328 downwards.
AGCAGCTGACCTTCACTGTGAACGAGCATAAATTCTTACTTTGCAAAATTCTGTGTAAAGCCATCTGTAGAAGTTGGTTTTTGCACGCCATGTTTGTATATTGTTTGCGTGATATTAAAAAAAGTGTGTTTAAAGGACGTTATGGTTCTAAGTACAGCCGAAATACCCCTGAAAATAGCAAGCTATGGTAAGCTATGAAAAATAACTTGCGCCAACACCATGCACTGCTAAGACTAACACCCAGGACATCAAAGATGAAATCGCAAATGTCATTGATGAAATCACTGATGACTGTTGGGTGTCCTGACCCACGTTTAAGCTACCCTGCTACAACATTTGGTGCTGTGGGCTTAGAAAATTCAAGATGGCGGAAAACCCACATGTGCGCCGAAATCCAGGAAAGCTGCGCAGTTGTGCGCCCACCAAAATGGTTGCCTCACTTGCCACCCACCAGTGCGAGAATGAAAGGCCGGGTTGCCATGAGGGAAATGGGTTGCCAAAGGAAAAACAGTAGCGCCGGTTAGCTTAAAAGCGTTTTAAAACCACTCTGTGTGTTTTTCTGAAGGCAAGCAAAATGCCTATTTCAAACCTTGCAACATGTGCAAAATATTCACTGAACACCAGCAGACATTTGGCAGAATGGAGTTTTGTGTGCCTACAAAATCTGGGAAATGAAGAGCCCAAAAACAATGCTTATAACAAAAATGCTATGGAGTCAGCAGCTTAAGCCTAACTACAACTGGATTTAAAACCACCAAAATCGAAAATGTTAAATTAAATGAGTGACCTATGTTTGGTGTCACATGCCTTTGTAACTGTTGAAATGTCATAGTTTTGCGCTTAGAATCAGCATTCTAGCTGCATGTGTAAAATTACAAGTTATTTTAAAAGCAACAAAAGTTAGCTGAAGGTCTGGCTTAAGGAACTTGATTTTGCCTAGCAACTACCCATCAGCAGTGAAACTTGAGTCACCACTGTGTTCCCAGGCCAACCTTCCTTTTGCTGCCCAGGCTAAGGATATGCCATCTATCTGATAATTGAATTTCCTGTGCTCTGCCAGAGAGTGAACAAAGCCCTCTCCACTCAGGCAAAGGTTTTTTATTACAGACGTCGTAAAAAGTGGCTTCCTCCTGGAGAAGCTGGGAGGAGCACTGCCTGTGAGAAGCAAGCTGGCTTGGCAGAAACTGGAAAGACTGGTTTCTGTACCATGTGACCTGAAAAGACACACCCCTGCAGCAAGGATATGGTTTTATAAAAAGGGGGGTAATTCATAGAGCGGACATGTGAAAATTTTATAAATGATACCATAATTCTTGTGATTTTTCTGCCCACAGTTTAAGACGTGGTAGGAACCGGTGGTATGTTCAGGGGGGTTTTAGCGGAAAAGTGGATATTACTCTAAATGTGTGCATGTTAAAAATCTGAAACTTCATCAGTTAATGTCCCTACCCCCTGCACACATGTATGTAAAGTTGGGTCCATGTCGGAAATTGGAAAAGCAGTTAAAAAGTCAATTATGTACACTCTTTGAATGCAAGCTCCGAGAATGAGCAGATTTGGACATAGACATGGCTAAATTCAGCCACACCATGTATATGTAATTTTAAACAAATGTGTACCTGTGCAAATATGTTTTTAGGTCAGATAGAGATTGTGTGTAAAGTTGACAGGGGTGGGTTCTCTGTATCATAAACAGACCTCATCATGATGACACTTCATTTCATTCCCCCAATCAAGTAAGAAATGGAAGTTTGACCAATTAGAAGCTGAGAGAGAGGTAGGGTCAGTGATGCTAGAACACACCCACATTCTAAACACATAAAAGCCGACAGTCAGGACACATAGAGGTTTTCCAAATCCATCTGCCGCTGGAAGCTCTGCCGGAAAAATCCATACTTACCTCCATCAAACTCCAGAAAGCCAAACTAGAGACTTCAATCTATCCAGAGCAGAGAGACCCAAAGAACCGGTGCCTAGCAGAGACCAGACCCCTGTGAGCAGTTCCAGAGGCCAGGCGCTGTGAGCAGAACCCGGAAAGACCTGACCAGACTGAAGTCCGTGACCAAGTCGCTTTCCTGTTCAAAATCTCTTGTGAGTACTTAGCAAAACTCAGAACACATCTCTTAGTTTAAATTCATCTAATTCAATCTATTTAACCTAAGTAGAACTGCCTCCTAGCTGTCACCTGTCATTCTAGCTGCAAAAATTTGTCACTTGTCATTTGGAAAAAGTGTGCGTTTAAAATTTACAAAACCAAAAACGACCTTTACTAAATTACTCATATCTCCGCAACCGTTTGGGCTAGAGACTTGCAATAACTTTCATTTGGAAGCTGAGATCCCAGGCTTTTCTAGGACCCCAAAACGGTAGAGATAGTCCTTGCGGTTCCTTTGTAATAGCGCTCGGCGCATCCGCGAATTTTACCGCGATTTGCAAATTTCTTCACGTGTAAAAAGACAGCAGTTTTGCCTTCCATTTGCCAGAAGTTCGTTTAACCTGCTAACTATCCCTGCATCATTGCTAGTGTGAGCCTGGACTAATATTAACTAGATACCACTCACCCTGAACCTCTATAAGGGAATTAAAAGCATTTTAGCATATTTTTTAATTCATTGCCAGCACATATCAAAGCATTTGGGCCTGTGTTTTCAAAACTCCTATCTGTGTTTTAAACTTCTGTTGTCTAAGCTTGCCGGGGTGAACTGAATCACATTTGATTGCATTTCTGAGAACTGTGTGTTTTCCTTCCATTTCCTTGCATTGCATAAAGAGGGGGGGAGTGAATTGCCAGAGAAAAGTGATTACATTGTTTGGTTGAAATCATATTGAGTATTTTCTGTACGGCATTCATTGAATATTGCATCCACCTGAGCCTACATAAAGCATCCTCTACCACATTATACTTTTGTTCCTATTTACCAGTGTGCTACCTTATCCATTTCAGGTCAACTCATTAGTCATTATAAAGAAGTGTACTAGTGCCAGATTCTCCGTTGTTAATATTTACCATATCAGATTAAGTGTGATATTCAATTATTAATTTATTATAAAGTGTGATATATATATTTTAATTTATCAAATAAACCTTTTAAACTTGCAAAACAGAACTACTTCTTGGCTCAGTGGGGTCAGGGGGATTCCAAGAGAGGGGTGTTATATAAGGGTAGTCATCCAGAACGCATGAACTGGACCTAAAGATATATCAATAAGGGTTTTCATTCAGTATTCTAGACTAGGCGTTAACTTGGCTGTAGTGCTGAATTGAATCCTCTTACAAAGTGGGGGCTCGTATCCGGGATTCTGGGTTAGAATACCACTTGTGCAGCTTAATACAGTGTGCTAACTGACGGGATACATACATCCAGTCGGATCACCACGCTGCATTACGCTGTGAAGCATTCCTCAAAAGGGACACTCCAAGAAAAGTTCTGTTCTGCAAAACTAAAATACTAACTTCTGTAAGTCAGGACAGAGACCAATCTCTAGAATGACGACCTTGGTAGATATGAAAATAGCCAGAGAGCACTTCTTACACAAACTATTCGTGAGAGGTGAATGGACTCACCAGGACCAAACAGTCTGGTTGCAGGCCATCATGCAACAGGTCACGGAAACATGGTCAGACTTATGGAGAGATCAGGGTCCATTACATGTGGCCCTGAGTGAACTATATATGGCTCCTAAAGCCAAAGAGGAACACAATAAGATTGCCAGGATAGCAGCATACCTGTACCTATATATGGGAGACATGCAGGATAGATGTGCTGAAAGCCAAAATCTGGCAAATAGGCAACAGATGGTGTTAGAGAAGGTCCAATCTGACCTGGCCTCTTCTGAGCAGATGCTGCAGAGGAGCCAGGAGTCAGAAAATGACAGCAGACTGTACATCACTAAAATAAAGGAGGATATGGATGTGCTGCAAAAGGAAAAGTCAGAACAGGATACCAGATTTCTGGCCTTGCAGAAGGAACACCAAGAAGGTTTGGACTCCCTACTGCAAAGCCAGAAAAAGCTGGAGCAACAACTGGACTTCAACAGGGTATGTGCTGAGCAGGTAGTCACCCTGCAAGGCCACCTAGATAGAGTGAAGGCAGAGAGCAACAAACTAATTCTGAAAGACCTGGATACCCAGGCGGAGTTTGATCAGGAGCGCCAGAATGCTGGTGCCTTCCAAAGGCAAAGGGACGACCTGGCGGCACAAATGCAGGCTCTTAGTCAGGAAAGAGACGCCTTAGGCCAGGAAGTCTGCCATTTAAAAAGAAAAATGGAAGAAAATCACCTGGCCCACCAGGGGCTGGGTGATCTCCAAAAAGAAAACCAGAACTTGGTAGAGCACACCAGAAGGGTGGAAGATGCTCTAGCAAGAAAGGAGCAGGCCAATAGGGACATTGCCCAGGAGGTAAACCTCCTGCAGCAAAGACTGGCCCAGTTCTCCAGGACCAACCAGGAAGCACAGAGGGAGAATGAGGCCCTCTGTCAACACAATGATAGGCTCCAGCAACAGGTAGCGATGCAGGAGAAACTGATAGAGTCGAGTAAGGCCTTAACAGAGGAACTGAAAGCACAAATGCAGGCTCTTGCATTGCAACAGGGAGCAGGGGCGGATAGAGATGAGGTCCGCTGGGAAAGAGAGATTCCTGACCATAACCGCAGGAGCCCTAACACCAGGGGCCTTCATCTCCCCCAGTCCCTGGACTCTACCATCCCCATGTCCCCTGGCGCACATGAGCACAGGGCCACAGGGATGGCAGATTACTATCCAGCCAGAAGCATGGGGCTCATAGGCCAGTACCATCCAGGAATGGAGGGGTGGGCATCCGGGTATGGGCACCCAAGTACAATACAGTTCAGTGGGGAACCCCAGGAGAGTAGGCCCATTAAGGGCATCCTGAAAACCTCTGCCCAGTTAGGTCAGTGGAGGGGGTACCCATCAAATCCTGGCAGCAAGGAGGAATCTGAAGACTCCTCTGAACTGCGCAGGACACAGGAGACCAGGTCCCCACAGTCTGCCAGCCATTCCCAGGCTCGCAGAATCCGGGAAAACCTGGAAGAACAGACGGGAACCTCTGGGAGCAGTGCCTCTGAGTCCGAGGAAGAATGGACAAGGGTTACCCGAACCAAAAAGGCCAATAAGGCAAAAAGGGCCTTGCTTAAGGACCCCTTCAAGCAGATTAAGGCGATCAGGAGCGTCATCACGCCTTACCATAAGAACGCTAAGTATTCTGTTTGGGAGCACTTAGAGTTGTTTGAACAAATGATGGAGACTTTCCATTTGAAGGACAGCCAAAGCTGCATTCAATATGTAAAGTGGACATTCTCCCCGGAATACTCCAGTTTCTTTGCGGGGCTGGAGGACCAAAATCATTTAAGATGGTCCACATATAAGGCGGCCATCCTGAAACATTTTTCTGTTCACAGAAATCCTCAAGAGGCTCGCAAGGCGGCCTACAATTTGCAATGTGGGGAGGATCAGGCCCCACGAGAATTTGTGCAGGAGTTAAAGCGTGCGTTTGCGCAAACCACCAGAAGGGTGCGCACAGATAGTAGAGAGTTTGTCAATACATTTTTCCATGCCTTGCCCAAATATATAATGACCCAGCTCGTGAGAGATTTTCATGAGAAAAGATCTTTAGACTGGGTCATTGAACAGGCTACCCGGATCTATGAGGTGCAGAAGCCCATAGAAAATAAAAGCAATGCCCAGAAAAACCCCAAAGCCAACAGCACCCCTGCTGCTGTCAAGGTGGCAGAGGTAAAGGTCACCCCCGTTTTGGATTTGGAGATGGGGGGGCCTAAAAACCTACCTGCACCTAATAATGCTAGGCCCAGAAGGTCCTCGGGCCAGTCGCAGACAGGGAGCCAGGGAGGCAGCCCCACAAATGGGGTCCCTCGCTCTCCTGACTATGTAAGTCCTCGCTACAAAGGTAACAGACCCATCCTGGGTTATGTGTGGACTCCTCCAGCCCAAGGGGGGGGATCCAGCCAAGCACCTAACCCAGGGAACTTCCCTCCAAACTTCCCACAGGAGGGCAGAAATTTACCAAACCCTGGGCAGAACTTTTTCCCCAGATATCCACCCGACTTCCAACCCCAAAATCATCCATCCTTCTTTCCTCAATTCCCTGAGCCCAGACCACTGAATCCGGGAGAGGGGAGGCCAAGGGTGGAGGGGTACCAAAATCTTCCCAACCAGGGGTACTACCAGAGGAGGGACAGCTACCCTTCCCGGGATCAGCCCAGGGGAGAAAACAGGGCCCCGTATCAGCCTGAGCGGGTTTCCCAGTTAGAGCGCCAGGTTCAAAACATGGCGCGGGATATGGGTCATATACTGAGGGCACAGCAGAACCCTCAGATCAGCATGCCGGCGCAGAACGCACCCAACTCTGGACCTGGTGCTCCAGAACAATGACGGGGGCAGCACCCCGATAAATCACCGGTTCCCAGGGAGGAGGCACAAAGGGAAGGGGGGTGTAAAGCCTTGGAGGAAGCTTCCTTCCTCACTTGTAAACAGCCCCTGGAAACCCAGGAACCGGAAACAAAATCTCTTGCCCCTGAAAGTCTGCCTCCTAAGGAGCAGAGGGGGGGTAGGAGAAACAAAAGACCCAAACAGACTCAGTTTGGGGAGGAGGTACAGATCTTCCAATTTGAGGGAGAGGGATCCACAGAGGATCCTGGGAAAAGGATCTTCTCCTTCAGAGAGGGGGGAACTCCTCCCAAAGAAAAATGGGTCCCTAGGGATGCAAATCTAGACTGGGGAGATGTGGAGACTGAGCTACCGCCGCCCACCATCTCATCCCAGAACCAACAGCAAGAAAATCCCCTGGTTCAAACCCATCCTGGTGACTGCCTCCAAAAAGGGGGGGGCGGCCCAGAACCGGAACCAGGGGAACCCACAATGGCTCTGATCTCCAGTTGCCAACTTTTTCTTTCAGATTCCCAAGGCTCTCCACAGAATTCTGCCCAAAATTCTTCTCTCGCGATGTCCAAAACCAGAAAATTAGCCCACCAGTTGTCCAAAAATGTACATTATCTGTGCCCCCTTGAGGAGAAGGAGGGAAGATATTATGCCCCGGTACAAGTACAGGGGCAGGGTACAATCTCGGCACTGGTGGACACTGGATCTCAAGCTACCCTTCTGTCCAGAAGGGCCTTTGACGAACTGAATGCAGGAAGGGGAGAGAATTACCAAATTCCTCTCACCTCTCTTCCTGGACAACTGCAGAACTTTGACGGGAAGGAAATTCCCGTTGAGGGGACTGCAGACTTGGACATTAAGATCGGGCGACACAAGTTGAAACACCCGGTCATAGTTGTGACCCCGGAGGGCACCCCTTGTTTACTAGGGAATGACCTCCTGAGAAGGTTGTCACCCCTAATAGATTGTGTAAACAAGGTCCTCTGGACCCAGACTAGCCGACCAATAAAATTGAAACAGAGTGTCAACCATGTTAGTTTAAACGGCACATGCCACATGGTTGAACAAAAATCTGACCAAGTAGAATTTCACTTCCAGAACAACCAGATTCCAGACGTGACAGTAATAGCAGTAGGACAACAGACTGGTGATGGGGGGTCCTCTCTATTTCTGAAAATCAACCTTCCTTCCAGTCTAAAGTGGTACTCCACGCTGGAAGGAAACACTCTGAAATTCTATACCAATCCACAATCTGAAACTCCCACTCCTATAGTCCAGAAAGATGTGAAATCAGCTCAGAGCCTGGCTGATATTCAGCAAATTGGAGAGCAGTTGTTCATCCCTGTTCAGTTAAATGATGGGAAGGACTCTGTTCTCGCTCGAGTGTGTGTGAACAACGGTAAGAGCTTCATCAGCGAAGCCATGTTTCGCCAACTCCCAAAAGAACCAGCCATTCCCACCTTCAAACTGATAGACAAATGGGAAATGGACCTGGAAGTACCTAATTCCAAACATCTCCTGCCAAGCAGGTGTATGCTCAAAATCTCCATTGGCAACAAGAGCATAGTCCATAATTGTTGGGTCGTGCGAGACGTCCCTGCCGCCTTTTACTTAGGCAGTGACATTCTCAATCGCTTTGCCATTAGTTTGGACCTAATAAACTTCAAAGCTTGGTCCCGATTAGCGGATAATCCCATGGGCTTTGATGATCCAGAAAAAGCATTTAGGTCAGCTCAATTGCTACCTTATGCAGTTGAAATTCAGGTTAAAGAGGAAGTCACCATCCCAGAAAGGACCCGACAATTCTCCCTGGAAGTGAAAGTTAAAAGGGGACAAGAGTTGAAAAACCCTGATGCTTACATACATCTAAATGCTTCTCTCCAACAGCAAGGGTTGGGGGTAAACCCAACACCATTAGTCAACATAGAACATGACACCATTCCAATAGAGGTGGATAACAGCGACTTAAAGAGTATTACTCTAGCCGCAGGCACCATTATTGGAATGGCGGTTGATGACCGACATTTCTCCATTGATCTTGTAAATGAACTGTTAGGACCAATCCCCAAGGACTGTTTTGACAGTGACAGTGAGGACAACACAACACCAGACAGGATTTTTACCCGGCATGGGGGGAACTTCCTGGTGTACACTTCCTGCCCCTATGGTAAGGAAGATGTGACTTGTGACTTCAGGAGGGATGAGGTGATTTTCCAGGTCCATGAGGGCTGCCTTTCCCACCTGAAGCCTCCAGTCCAAATCAGCACTCTAACCAGGGACTTCTCCACCCAGCTGGAGGAGGCCGCTGAAATAGCCAAACCAGAAGTCTTTCCAGGCTTCAGGCAGATGGTGGAAGAGAGAGTGAACCTAGCTGATGCCTGTGTGACTCTGGAACAAAAGCAAAAGTTGAAACAAGTTTTCTTGGATTTCCAAGATCTCTTTGCGGTAGACTCATATGACTGTGGTCGCACTGACATCCACACAACAACAATCCCCACGGACCCTGGCATGACTCCTGTGTTTGTGAAGCAATATCGCTTGCCTCTCGCATCAATGGAGTCCCTTACTGAAATAATTAAGAACCTTGAGTCCAGGGGAATAATCCGTCCAGTCCACAGCACCTTCAATAATCCGGTGCTGGGGATATTAAAGCCAAACGGCCAGTGGAGACTCTGCGCCGACCTTAGGGAGCTCAACAAACGGGTCCATACTTCCCGATGGCCTCTTCCCTACATTGACCAAGGGCTGGCCCAGATCCAGGGGTCACAGGTATTCACTGCAATAGACCTGACCAATGGATACTGGACCGTGCCTGTCAGCAGGGAGGACCAATACAAACTGGCTTTTACCTTTGGGGGCCAGCAGTACACATGGACCCGGACTCCCTTCGGATACCTCAACTCCGGTAATGAATTCAACATTTTTCTACACAAGGCCATGCCTGACTTGGGTGCAAGGGGTAACCTGGCTTATGTAGATGATGTCCTCATCAAAAGTTCATCTGTGGAGGAACACATAGCGGAGATCCGTTATGTTCTGACACAGTTGAGGGCTGCCGGAGCAAAACTTTCCTTTCAGAAAGCACAGTGGTGTAGAACCCGTGTTAATTTCTTGGGGCATGAGATTACTCCTCAGGGTCTCTGTCCCCAGGAAAAGAAAGTGGAAGCACTTCAGAAACTGAAAGACCCCACAACTCTGCGGGAACTAAGGAGCCTCCTTGGACTGACTAATTACAGCAGAAAGTTCATTGAGGGCTACGCAGAGATCACCAGACCCCTGATTCATCTCCTGAAGGGGGGGGTCAAGTGGGAATGGGGTCCAGAACAAGCCGAGGCAGTAAAACAACTCAAAAGAAGCCTCTCACAAGCGCCTTGCCTAGCTTACCCTGTCAGAAACAAGGAGTTCTTCCTGGAGACAGGGTTCTCTAATACGTGCTTGACGGCAGTATTATACCAAAAGCATGACAAGGTCAATAAAGTAATCTCCTATGCGAGCAAAACTTTATCCTCTGTGGAGGAAAAATTCAACGATTGTGAGAAGGCACTCCTGGCAACGGTATGGGCATTGAAGAATTACCGCCCATTTATCCAGGGGGAACACATCATAGTGGAGACTCCACACCAGCCTCTGCAATATCTCCAAAGTGACAGAATCCGGGCCGGAAATGTGAGTAATTCCCGAATTACTTCCTGGATTCTGTCAATGCAAGGCTTTCCTGTGGAGGTCAGATATGGCCAAAACAAGAAGAGTCCCCTCGCGCAAGGTCTGGCTGACTTGCATGATTGTGCCAGAGAAAACTGTCTCGAGGACGAAAGTCTAAAAATCAAGGACAACATGGAGGCATACCTTAATTCCCCACACAAAGTCTTTGAAGAAGACAAGTGTGAGGGAATGCCCACTGTGTATGTGGATGGATGCTCTTACCATGTTGACAACAACGGGGAGAAAGAACTGGTGGCCGGCGTAGGGAATGCATGGGTGAATGAGTCCCCAGAACCCTCCGCTGGATACAAAATTGGTCCCCGAAGTAGTCAGGTGGCAGAATTGATGGCTGTGCATCAGGCCATCCGCTCTGCTGTCCAGCATCACCTCCACGAACTGGTCATAATCACAGATTCGGATTATGTACGGAACGGGTTCGTGGAGCACCTGGTTAATTGGAAAACCAGAGGCATGTTATGTGCTAACAACAAACCCTTGAAACATGGGAAGTTGATCCAAAACATTGATGATCTGGTCACCTCGAATGAGATGACCATCTATTGGAAAAAGATCAAGGGTCATTCCAAAGTAGAGGGACCAGACAAAACTGGAAATGACTTAGCTGATCAGCTGGCCAAAACCGGGGCCATCCAAGGGGATCTAATTGAGATTGAGTCCCTGTTGGGGGAAATCCAGGTCACTGCTATCACTAGGTCCCAGACAAATGCTAACAACGACCTTTCAATTGCACAATGGAGTAAGGAGACCCCTGATGCTGATTTGATTACTGCTCAGAAGGGGGATCCAATAATTGGTAAATTTTACCAGCACCTTGAGGACCCTGAGAACTTTCCCCTGACGGATACCGATTACATTGGGAAAGAGGACCTAAGAGTGTTGATGAAATGTCCAAAAATGTTCCGGATCCAAGACGGTTTGCTGGTAAGGAAATCCAAAGCTGGCCACGATCAGTGGGTGGTTCCTACCTCATTCCGAAGCCTGATGTTAAGTCACGCCCATGATGCGGCCACTGCCGGTCACAGGGGGTTTCACACAACATTGGAAATCTTAAGAGAGGTTGCATACTGGCCACACATGGGGCAGGACCTCGACCAGTACCTGAAGGGTTGCCTTGTGTGTGCACAATTTCAGCCATCATCCCTCACACACCGGGCGCCTTTACAAAAGAGGGGAATGACACTGCCATGGTCAGATTTACAAATCGACTTTGTAGGCCCTGTGATTCGCTCGGCTAGGGGGAATAAGTACATGTTGACGGTGACATGCTTGTTTACCAAGTGGGTGGAATGTCTCCCAGCCCCAAACTGCAAGGCAGAAACTGCAGCTGCCTTGATGATTAACCACATCTTTTCCCGTTTTGGTCTACCTCAAAGGATTGAGTCAGACAGAGGTAGCCACTTCACCAGTGAAGTAATGACAAAGATGTGGGAGATACTGGGGGTCAAGAGAAAGCTGCATATTGCTTATAGACCAGCTTCTTCTGGGGCAGTAGAGAGATATAACCGGACAATTGTGAGCATATTAAAGAAGTTTGTGGCAGATTCGGGGCCAAGTTGGGATATCCGATTACCTCTGGTCCTAATGGCCATCAGATCTACCCCTTCATCTGCAACCAAAATGTCACCATTTGAGTTGATGACTGGGCGCAAGATGGTGCTTCCGCAGCATTTGCTCTATAGGACCCAAGAGCAGACACTGATAAATGCCTCCACTACTCATGAGTATGTAGAGAATTTAAGGAAACACCTTCAACATGCTTTTGCTTATGCTCAGCGGAATCTAGAAAGATCGGCTGATAGCATGAAGACCCATTATGACCTGAAAACTTCCAGGAAGGAATATCAGGTGGGAGACCGGGTCTATCTATACAACTTCCAAAGGAACCAGGCCAAGCAGCGCAAATTTTTGCCTACATGGAAGGGACCCTTTGAGATCGTCGATAAGATCTCCCCTGTGGCCTACAAGATCCGCATCCCCAAAGGCGGTTCGGCAGAGGGGGAAGACAAGTGGGTCCACATAAACCAGTTGAAATGTTGCCATCCCAGGCACACTCTGCAACAACTGGAGGAATCCTCTGGAATCCTAGCAGGCACTGTCTCAGACTAATTCAGTTCCAACCATAAAACATACCACATCTAGTCTCTAAAATATTGTGATTTGCATGAAACTGTCTCTTAGTTATACTGTTTTTTTTTTCTCAAAATAAGAATGTAATGTTTCGTTATGATAAAATGCATATGCTGCCCCACTACCTCAACAGTGGTGGAAAAACGTCTATGAGTAGATATTGCCGCTTTTGCTTTATCATCCTAGGAGAGATGAAACCATGAAGGATGACCAAGAAGAACGATCCGGAGACCGGGAGCAGAGACGCAACGGGCCCGGGGTACCGCCCAATCTTCCCATCAGGACCGGCGAGGAGAACCGATCGATCAGTACCGGATGGAGAAGAAAACGCTGAACTGTGTCATCTACAGAAGAGGAAGAAGATTATGCGGACAGACCGGTGCATGGGTCAAAACCCTTGTGCACGCGACTCCCCATCGACTCAAATTCAAAGTGCAGTCGCGTGGGGGGGACTTGTTGGGTGTCCTGACCCACGTTTAAGCTACCCTGCTACAACATTTGGTGCTGTGGGCTTAGAAAATTCAAGATGGCGGAAAACCCACATGTGCGCCGAAATCCAGGAAAGCTGCGCAGTTGTGCGCCCACCAAAATGGTTGCCTCACTTGCCACCCACCAGTGCGAGAATGAAAGGCCGGGTTGCCATGAGGGAAATGGGTTGCCAAAGGAAAAACAGTAGCGCCGGTTAGCTTAAAAGCGTTTTAAAACCACTCTGTGTGTTTTTCTGAAGGCAAGCAAAATGCCTATTTCAAACCTTGCAACATGTGCAAAATATTCACTGAACACCAGCAGACATTTGGCAGAATGGAGTTTTGTGTGCCTACAAAATCTGGGAAATGAAGAGCCCAAAAACAATGCTTATAACAAAAATGCTATGGAGTCAGCAGCTTAAGCCTAACTACAACTGGATTTAAAACCACCAAAATCGAAAATGTTAAATTAAATGAGTGACCTATGTTTGGTGTCACATGCCTTTGTAACTGTTGAAATGTCATAGTTTTGCGCTTAGAATCAGCATTCTAGCTGCATGTGTAAAATTACAAGTTATTTTAAAAGCAACAAAAGTTAGCTGAAGGTCTGGCTTAAGGAACTTGATTTTGCCTAGCAACTACCCATCAGCAGTGAAACTTGAGTCACCACTGTGTTCCCAGGCCAACCTTCCTTTTGCTGCCCAGGCTAAGGATATGCCATCTATCTGATAATTGAATTTCCTGTGCTCTGCCAGAGAGTGAACAAAGCCCTCTCCACTCAGGCAAAGGTTTTTTATTACAGACGTCGTAAAAAGTGGCTTCCTCCTGGAGAAGCTGGGAGGAGCACTGCCTGTGAGAAGCAAGCTGGCTTGGCAGAAACTGGAAAGACTGGTTTCTGTACCATGTGACCTGAAAAGACACACCCCTGCAGCAAGGATATGGTTTTATAAAAAGGGGGGTAATTCATAGAGCGGACATGTGAAAATTTTATAAATGATACCATAATTCTTGTGATTTTTCTGCCCACAGTTTAAGACGTGGTAGGAACCGGTGGTATGTTCAGGGGGGTTTTAGCGGAAAAGTGGATATTACTCTAAATGTGTGCATGTTAAAAATCTGAAACTTCATCAGTTAATGTCCCTACCCCCTGCACACATGTATGTAAAGTTGGGTCCATGTCGGAAATTGGAAAAGCAGTTAAAAAGTCAATTATGTACACTCTTTGAATGCAAGCTCCGAGAATGAGCAGATTTGGACATAGACATGGCTAAATTCAGCCACACCATGTATATGTAATTTTAAACAAATGTGTACCTGTGCAAATATGTTTTTAGGTCAGATAGAGATTGTGTGTAAAGTTGACAGGGGTGGGTTCTCTGTATCATAAACAGACCTCATCATGATGACACTTCATTTCATTCCCCCAATCAAGTAAGAAATGGAAGTTTGACCAATTAGAAGCTGAGAGAGAGGTAGGGTCAGTGATGCTAGAACACACCCACATTCTAAACACATAAAAGCAGACAGTCAGGACACATAGAGGTTTTCCAAATCCATCTGCCGCTGGAAGCTCTGCCGGAAAAATCCATACTTACCTCCATCAAACTCCAGAAAGCCAAACTAGAGACTTCAATCTATCCAGAGCAGAGAGACCCAAAGAACCGGTGCCTAGCAGAGACCAGACCCCTGTGAGCAGTTCCAGAGGCCAGGCGCTGTGAGCAGAACCCGGAAAGACCTGACCAGACTGAAGTCCGTGACCAAGTCGCTTTCCTGTTCAAAATCTCTTGTGAGTACTTAGCAAAACTCAGAACACATCTCTTAGTTTAAATTCATCTAATTCAATCTATTTAACCTAAGTAGAACTGCCTCCTAGCTGTCACCTGTCATTCTAGCTGCAAAAATTTGTCACTTGTCATTTGGAAAAAGTGTGCGTTTAAAATTTACAAAACCAAAAACGACCTTTACTAAATTACTCATATCTCCGCAACCGTTTGGGCTAGAGACTTGCAATAACTTTCATTTGGAAGCTGAGATCCCAGGCTTTTCTAGGACCCCAAAACGGTAGAGATAGTCCTTGCGGTTCCTTTGTAATAGCGCTCGGCGCATCCGCGAATTTTACCGCGATTTGCAAATTTCTTCACGTGTAAAAAGACAGCAGTTTTGCCTTCCATTTGCCAGAAGTTCGTTTAACCTGCTAACTATCCCTGCATCATTGCTAGTGTGAGCCTGGACTAATATTAACTAGATACCACTCACCCTGAACCTCTATAAGGGAATTAAAAGCATTTTAGCATATTTTTTAATTCATTGCCAGCACATATCAAAGCATTTGGGCCTGTGTTTTCAAAACTCCTATCTGTGTTTTAAACTTCTGTTGTCTAAGCTTGCCGGGGTGAACTGAATCACATTTGATTGCATTTCTGAGAACTGTGTGTTTTCCTTCCATTTCCTTGCATTGCATAAAGAGGGGGGGAGTGAATTGCCAGAGAAAAGTGATTACATTGTTTGGTTGAAATCATATTGAGTATTTTCTGTACGGCATTCATTGAATATTGCATCCACCTGAGCCTACATAAAGCATCCTCTACCACATTATACTTTTGTTCCTATTTACCAGTGTGCTACCTTATCCATTTCAGGTCAACTCATTAGTCATTATAAAGAAGTGTACTAGTGCCAGATTCTCCGTTGTTAATATTTACCATATCAGATTAAGTGTGATATTCAATTATTAATTTATTATAAAGTGTGATATATATATTTTAATTTATCAAATAAACCTTTTAAACTTGCAAAACAGAACTACTTCTTGGCTCAGTGGGGTCAGGGGGATTCCAAGAGAGGGGTGTTATATAAGGGTAGTCATCCAGAACGCATGAACTGGACCTAAAGATATATCAATAAGGGTTTTCATTCAGTATTCTAGACTAGGCGTTAACTTGGCTGTAGTGCTGAATTGAATCCTCTTACATGACATCACATGTGTATGTACTTTTCATTGAATTTGTGTACTAGGGATTTTTATTATAATGTTCCGAAAAAAGTGTCAAGGATATTGCAATAAATATCATACCGTTATTAGTGCTTTGAATGATGCATTTATATCAATAAATAGCATTGTATTATGGGATTCTATGTAGCATACTGAGCTACTAATGGAGAAAGATAGCATTGTGTGCAGAGTACAAGATATAAGTATAATATTTGTAATGTTAATATGTAGAATAATGAAATGATAATTGTCCTGAAATGTTCGAAAATTCACAAAATGGGGGTGTTCTGAGGGCGTTATTCGTATTGTGTGATTGCTTAGCTGTATGCAATGAGGGAATGGTACAGAGAGTAAAGTGGACGCCGTCCGCGGACACCGCGGCTGTTCGTGGACAGGGCGTGGTAAATCCGGGTTTTTCCAGGAAATCCAACATGGAAAGAAGACTGTACGGATCAGCCAATCAGATGTCGAGGTTGTGGATTTGTGTTGAAAGAGACTGTGTGTGGTGAAGATGGCAGAAGTGGAGAAAGTCAGGGTGTTGGTGCTCGGAGATATGTTTGTGCATGGTTTACAGCAGTACGCTGAATGTAGGCATGTTGCAAAGAACTTTGATGTCAAAGGAGTGGAGGTGGTGTGGAGCACTGTGCCTGATTGCAATGTACAGGGAATTGTACAAGTTTGTGCGGATATGGCCACGATGAACAGTCCGCATGTGGTAGTTTCGCACTATGGTGCTTTCCATTTGGACAACGTCAGTGCCCCTACTTTGTTGGCTGATTTGGAACGCTTGGTTCAAGCCGTAGTGAAGATCCTTCCAAATGCGAAAGTAATTTTTTCTGGATTACTACCTAGGGCAATATGGGACAATAGTTCAGTTTTTTGTCCTCAGCAAAACATTGCTAGGTTTGTCATCAACCGAGGCATGTGTGCATTCATGCTTAGAGCTGGTATGTTCTTCTGTAACAATGAGAATATTGATGCCAGTAATGCTGTTAATTTTAAAGAAGATGGCATTTGTTTATCTTTTACCGGAAATGCCTTTTTATTTTGGAATGTAAGGGTTGCTTTGGAGAAGGTTATGTGAAGATTTTAGGAGTAAAGTAAGAAAAAAAAACAAGAAAAAAAATATAAAATAACAGGTGTCTGTCAAGCATCTGTAAAAAAAAAACGCCTCTTTTCAGAGACAACTTCAAAGGGGAAATGGGGCACACTATTTAAATTTACATTCACCACGCTCAGATTTTCGATGTGTCCGCGGACATGGTGGTAGTCCGCGGACATGAAAATTACTACGAGGGGGTTAGTATGTTCTATGTTACATGTCAGGGATATTATGGTTAAGTTGTGCTACTAAAAACCTATGAAATTCAGTGAAAAAACTTTGTTAAAGGGACGTTATGGTTCCAAGTAAAACCGAAAAACCCTTGAAATTCACCAGTTATGGTAACATAAGCAACCATAACTCGCGCCACCGTGCACTGCTAACACTAACACCCAGGACATCAAAGATGACATCACAAATGTCATTGATGACATAACTGATGACATCACATGGCTGGCTCTCCCTTTTTATCCTTTACTGACATATCGAAGCCACATAGTTTTCTACAGTAACAGTCAGGAAGTAAAAATTGAAAAGGTACTATATTTGTAGACTTGGGGTCCTGTCACATCATATATGAAACATGTACATAGCGGAAGATACAGGCTTGAAATAGAGCAATCCTTTCTGTGCATGAAGATAATCATTATGGTTATCAGCACTTTGTCATAGTTTTATTTTTATTACTCTACCTTCCCTCTATATGCTCATATTTGTATACATTATACTCACTCTCCATAGAGTGAATGGGAAAAAAATTTTGCTCGCGTCTACAGCCCAAACCCCTGGACGGATTTCCATCAAATTTGGACCAGGAGCAGCGGCTTGGTCCCGAAAGCGTGCTTTTGCAAATTTGGTGAAAATTCATCCAGTAGTTTTTTTTTAAAATGACCAAAAAGTAGGTAAAAAAAAATTAGTGATGTCTGTGTTCGGTTTGCGGATACACTTCCCTGTTTGATCCGCGGAAAATGTCCTGATTGGCCAATCGTCTTGCGTGATGTTCGCGGACATGCAAAGTGTTCGCTGATTGGACGGCGTGGAGCGTGAAGCGCGTCAAATTTTTCGGTAGCGCCCGCCATATTGGATTCGCGGACGTCCCCGGACAGCGCGGTGAAACTTTGTTCAAAATGTGTATTTTGAGAAGTGTGTTAGTGTGTAGGAGTGTTTGGGGAGGGTGGGAGTGTGTGAGATAGGATGAAAGTTGTGTTTTTTATGTGTTAGACGTTCTTTTTGTGTTCGATTTGTTTGCGGACATCACAGGTGTTCTGAAATTTTCTAAATAAACTGACTAGGGGGTGTTCTAAGGAGTCAATATGTGTCAGTTTTGTTCGCAAGCAAAGTGAAACTGTTCTAAGAACACTTGCGGTGTCCGGGGAGTGTTTGTAGGTGGTGTCCTGAGGACGCTGTCCGTATTGTTCTCTGTCAAGTTGAATGTGTTCTAAGAACACGCGCGGTGTCCTGAAATGTTCGCAAATAAACAAAATGGGGGTGTTCTGAAGACGCTTCTAAGAACACTCGCGGTGTCCGGGGAGTGTTCGTAGGGGGTGTCCTGAGGACGCTGTCCGTATTGTTCTCTGTCAAGTTGAGTCCGTCCTAAGAACACTCGCAGTGTCCTGAAATGTTCGCAAATAAACAAAATGGGGGTGTTCTGAAGGCGCTTCTAAGAACACTTGCGGTGTCCGGGGAGTATTGGTAGGGGGTGTCCTGAGGACGCTGTCCGTATTGTTCTTTGTCAAGTTGAATGTGTCCTAAGAACACTCGCGGTGTCCTGAAATGTTTGCAAATAAACAAGATGGTGGTGTTCTGAAGACGCTTCTAAGAACACTCCCGGTGTCCGGGGAGTGTTCGTAGGGGGTTTCCTGAGGACGCTGTCCGTATTGTTCTTTGTCAAGTTGAATGTGTCCTAAGAACACTCGCGGTGTCCTGAAATGTTCGCAAATAAACAAGATGGGGGTGTTCTGAAGACGTTTTTGAGAACACTCCCGGTGTCCTGGAATGTTCGTAGGGGGTGTCCTTAGGACGCTGTCCGTATTGTTCTTTGTTAAGTTGAAAGTGTTCTAAGAACTATCGCGTTGTTCTGAAATGTTCGTAGGGGGTGTCCTGAAAACGGTGTCCGTATTGTTCGCTGGTAAGTTCAAAGTGTTCTAAGAACACTCACATTGTTCGCGGACATTAAAAGTTTCCCATAGATCATAGTTGAAATGTTGACTCTATGGATGTGATATGCTGCAGTGGTTGTTGCCAGGGCATGGAGTCTTGGGTGCATGGCCATTTGGCCATGCACCCAAGACTCCATACCCTGGCAACAACCACCGCAGCATATCACATTCATATTTGTTTATAACTTTGGGTGAAAAACAAATGTATAAGGAACAAAGGTATTAGATACTTTGGATGTGATGTGCTGCTATGGTTGTCCTTATTATTGTATACTTACTGTTTGGTCTAGTAATGGGAGTCCATGTTTTTCTTCTTCATTTCTGTGATAAAAGAAAATAGCATGTTAGTATTAGTATTTTGTAATGACTTATTACATTGTATAAGCAATATACTTTTATTTTTTTTCGACCCTCATATTTAGTAGAGTACAAATCAAAGTACTGTGCAATTTGTTCAGTTTCTGTATTTGTTGCTAAAATCATTGGGTCTGTGGGAGAAAAAAAAATCCATGTTGGTTTTAAAAAAAAACCTTTTTCTGTTATGCTACAGTTTATTTGTTTGTTTGTTTTCAGTGTTCAATTGTTGTTTCTGGCTAATGCTTTATACTTTGCTTTGTTGTATTTTTTTTGGAACAGTAACAGATTCTTCATTTGTTTTGATATTATAAAATTTTGGAGCAGTTAGATACCAATTGGCGTATTCTAACTGTCTATTTTTTTTAATATATTTTAGTGGTTTTCATTTACCTATTTGGATATTGTTAAATTTTGGGACAGTTAGATACCAATTGGCGTATTCTAACTGTGTATTTTTTGGCCTAATTTAGTGGTATTCATTTATCTGATTAGTTGTTGTAGAATCTTTGAGCTGTTAGATAGCTTTTGGAGTATTCTAACAGTTTATATTTTTGTAACACAAATTTACTTAAAGGTTTAAATACAGTTTATTTATCAAATTTTGGTTTTAAGAACATCAAATAAGCGTTTGTAAGATTTGCTGGTAATCTCTGCTTTAGAGTAATGGTACTATCATTACATTCAAACCATCCACATTTCTTTTTTATGTATGCAGTGTAGTGCCCTGAATTGGTTGTGGCTCCTGCGTGGTAGATTATACCTATTGTTGTGAAGGTTTTCTTACCAAGTGATATTTGACCATGTGTGAATCCAGTCAGCTTGCAGTTGTTTTTGGTACCATCTGCATTGTAACGTAGAAGCATTAGTATTACGTATTTACTATGTGTTTGTATTACTAACGTGGAGCGATTATCTGAATTGCAGGTAGAGCATAATCTACTATGGTTTGCATTTGCAAGATGCTGAAATGGAATGGATTCACAATTTGGTATTGATATATATATGAAGCGTTCATTGGGGATTTCTTCTTGTGTCACATTGTTGCAGAGAGTGCATGTATGTTTCCACATGTATGAAATCTGAAAGATTTCATTTATAGGTATGTTTTTGTTTTCCAGTACTTGTAGTAAGTACATTAGAAATTCTTGTGGATCTTCCTGTGAGTTTATAGTGAATTTCACCATTCCAGCACAGTAGTCCAATTGTTGTCTTATTCCAAAAACACTATATGTGTTGTCAGGATTGTTTGCTGCATTTCTGTGAAGTACTAACATTTGCAAACACAATGGGTCTGTACTGCGTGAGTAAATGTTGTCAACAATTGGTGGTAATTGAAATAGAATATTCATTGCTACATTTGCATAGCAACTTACACCAACTATATTTGAGAATTTAAATGGTCCAGGTAGTTCTGTATCTAACTGCTTTTTTTGGAGTTTGTCTTCCTTCTTTAAAGAAGTACCTGGTTTACTTTCTCTAATTGATTCTTTTTTGTTTGTGGTACTTGATGAAGTATTAGTTTCTTTTACTCTCTTTGGAGGATTTGCAGTGACGTCCTGTTGCATTTCAGTTTGATTTAGTTTTCTTTTACAACGTTTTAGTTTTTGTGGAACAGAATATGTGTTTAGATGGGGAGTGTATAGTGAGCGAAGTCTATTATATTCTAAAATGCAAGGAATATCAGCGTTTACTTTACTTGCATCAAAGTTGATTAGAAATAGACCGTCAAGTGTACGTAAGCGTGATAGTGCTACGTAGCTCATGCCTTCTTTAAAGACTGTGTTACCAATATCTATCATTGCTTTGTCTAGGGTAAGACCTTGTGATTTATGAATTGTGACTGCGTATGCAAGAGTTAGAGAAAATTGTTCTCTGCGTACATACATATCTTTGAAGAGAAGGAATCTAGCTGTTGAGCGTCCTATCCGTTTTACTTCTGAAAGTTTGTCAAAGAGTATATTGAAAAACTGAATTTTGTAGTCACGTGGGTATGTTTGAAAGCCAACAACTGTACCCAGTGCTCCATTAACTAGTCCTTGGTCCACGTCAAGGTTACGTTTAAGCATTACTCTGCAATTTAAGGATAATTTTAACATCTTTTCTAAGCCTGCTGTGTTTGGGATTGATTATTCTAAATTATTTAGTCTTGTTGTGGCTTGGTCACACATGGGTAGTGTCATACCATGTACATCTAGTTTGTCTGTGGCGCTAATTTCCATTATTGGTTGCATTTCTTTACTTAGCATGATTTCATTGAATTTGAAACAGCTTGCAAGAGTTGGCATTAAGGCCATACAATTGACATTTTTGTGGGCTAATTGTTCCATCACATCTGTAGCACATGCATTATCGCCATAAAGTGCATTAATGTGCCGGGTTTTCAATGTTGCTTCTGCTTCTTTAGAAAGTATACCAACTCTCAAACTTTTTAAAATGTTGGCATAAGTTAGATCTGTAGATTGGTGCATGTTTTCTGTTAATTCTCTGTATTGGAAATGTTGCCAAAGGTTGACATTTCCAATGCTGCCAACAGTTTTACGGCTGAGTTTGTGCCCTAATGTTTTAAAAATAGGTTCACCTTTTACTGGTGTTAATTGAAGCAGATCTCCAAAAACAATAATGTGTTTTTCTGCAAAGAGCTCTTCATAGTTTGTTTTGAGTACTTCTTGTAATCTGAGGTGAACCAAAGCTAACATCAGGCTGGAGACCATGCTCACTTCATCTATTAGTAGCATTTTCATTTGTTTCAATACTCTGCGTAATTCCATTGCAGCTTCTGCAGAAAGTTTGTAATAGTCTAATTTGTTCTGGTGTTCTACAGGTAATAGTAGTAATCGGTGTAATGTAACACCACCTATGTTGTAGACAGCTAAACCTGTGGGGGCAGTGACAACAGCTGACAGTTTGTTGTTTGTCAATTGTTGAAGGAACTTACTAATGATTTTGATTAGGAATGTTTTGCCAGAACCAGCTTCACCACTGACGTACAGTAGTCTAGGTTTATAATTATGGCAGGAACATTCTTTATTTTAATGTTTTACACCATGTGCAATTTGTTTTGTTACTTCTTGAAAAATGCTACTTTGCTCATTGTTTAGTTTTGATTGTAGTATAGTAAAGTCTTCCTTATCTTCATACTGACACATGGTGTTTTCTACTTCTATCATAGCTAATTCTGCCTCATTTGTTATTAGTGGTTCTCCCAGTGGTTCTTGGCTTCCTGTTACAGAAGGTTGACTACTGTCAGGAGTATCCTTATCTAGTTGAGCTTGGAGTTCTTCTTCATGTTGCTGTTCATTGTGCAACATTGTTTTGTACTGTGTAAAGTTTACATCAGTTATAGTGCTTTCATTTGCTTTGAAAGCATCCTCATATGAGTCATAGTTATCTAGTAATTGTTCTTCTTTTCTCCATGGTTTGAAGAGTTGTAGCAGGGACATGTAATATACTTTTTTATGTTGAGGAGTCTTCAATGACAATTTGATATGATTAATTAAATTTGGTTTAGTGAGTTTAACTAAGCTGCCTTCACAGTCTGTCACTCTATATTTACCTTTTTTTCATCGGGTTTCATATTATTTTTGTGTGTGTAGTTTTGGGCTATTTGGTATAGACACATGTTTTCCAAAGTATTACTTCTGTTTGGGTAGTATGTGTCCAATAAATTATTTTTTAAAATGTCTTGGCTGTTGGGATCATGTTTGGCTATTGTTTCTATATCTTCATATGATTTTAGAACTCTTTTTCTAGATTTAGCTGGACCAAAACTTAGCCATACTATATTTTCAGATCTACCATACAATGAAGTACCAGTTAAACGATCAGCAGCTTCATAAGATCCACATTCTCTATGGGTGAGCATTTTTATGCCCAAGCTGTATAATTTCTGAGATACTGTTTTATCTGATGACAGGTCATTCCAGAGGTCTTGGAGCTCTGTCTTTTCTGCTTTAGTTAAGTATGCTGTGACATATCGTGCAACTGCAGTAGAATTGTCTGCAATGTACTGCACATCTATGTTTGCATTCCATAAGTGGGCAATGATTGCATTATAATCATTGATATATTTTTCTTTTTCTTTTCTTTTTATGTAATATGTATTTTTAGGTGACTTTCCTTTAACAGTATGTCTAACTGAAGACATGAGGTTGTTTACTTGACCTGTATTTGTAACTGGTCTAGGGAAACCAAATCGGCATTTGGTGTAGTATTTGCCTTTGTTTTTGTATTTGCAAAGACAATATTTTCCACATTTGTGTCTTTGAAATTGTAAAATTTGTGCACAAAGATCACTATTTGTGGCTTCTGATGGAATTTGACAAGTGACATATTTTTCAATAAACTGTAAAACAGTGGCATCACTGTCTTGACCAAATTTAGGAGCATCTTTAATCCATAAAAGCATGTAGATATGTGGTGCTCCTCTGGCTTGGTATTCTTTTCTCCAAAAGAAGTGTTGCACTTCTCCAAGGGGAGGAACAGTTTTATTACAAATAAAATGTAGCATAGCAATGAAGCGATGGTGAAAATATCTTGAAACATTAACAGGATCCAAAGAACAAAGTTCTCCAGGTGTTAGAATATCTATGTTTGTTTTTATTTGATATGCGTAGGAAATCATGTAAATCTTCCCATGCATATTCTGCACAACTTAATGTAACAAACCAAGTGGGTGGGCCAAGGTTTCTGATCATACAACGTACATCTCCATGACGTCGAAACCAGTACTCTTTAGTACCACGCATATTTGCTAATAGATTTGTAATATTTGATTGTAAAACCTCATCCTTTTGTTGCACTTTCTCTAATAATTGTGTAGCTGTCATATTTTGAAAGTGTGATCCTGATTTTAATATGTGTGCAACTCCGTAACATAAAGTTGCTAGTTCACTTTCAAAGAGTAGATGGAATATGTATTCCACATTTTGTCTAAATCTGGGATCTTCAGAATACATCCGTAATGAGCGGTATTCTGAAGCTGATATTTGAATAGGTCTATCATCATATCTTCCTCCTTTGCCAGTTGGAAAGAGTAGAGGAAAAGCACGTGCTTCTATACTTTTTTCCCATATACTGATTGGCGATCCTTTTGTTTGACGTATTTGGTAAGTTTCCAGTACATCTTGTACGGTGTCATTACAGTGCAAAGGATGAATTGTATACTGGTCTAAAGTATTTGATATTGTAGCAGGATCTAGTAGCTCAAATTGACCAGCTTCTTGTGTTTCTTGAATTATTTCAGTTGTATCTTTCAAGTTTTCTTCAATATTAATTTCTTTGTAATATTCATTATTCTCTTTAAGATATTGGAAGGCTTGTCTAACTTTATATAAATCTACCAGCTGTTGCCATATTTTTTTGTCTTTTGTAGGTACTCCATTTACTAATATAATTAAAGATTGCTGCATTGGACGTTGCACTCCTAGAGTATGCACATTTTCTTTTAGATTTAATGGCAAATAAACTACTTTTCCACGAATGCCTTTTACCAATTCAGAGGGAGGTAATTTTGCTGTTTTTGGTTGAAGGCGTATTATTGCTTGAAATGGGTGTACTGTTTGAATTATGATGCTCTCATATAAATTAAGTTGTTGTAGAGGTTTTGGTACTGGGTATAATTCCAAATTATTTGTGATAGAACGTGAAGGAGTTTGGTTGTTGTGAAGTTTTGTAGTGCAATAACTGCAAAGTATAAAGGGCTCAGTTATTTCATATTTGTTTTCTGCTAGAAGGTAGAGAGCTAATTCAAACCATTTAGAATCTTCATTGTCTTCTATTTTGTATGATAGGTCCACAGTTTTTGTGTTACTTTTATAAAAAATTCTACGGCAACATACACATACATGGTTTGGTACTTCAGCTGATGTACTTTTAAATTTTAGTATTTCTTTTTTGTATGTGTTTAGCAAAAGGTTGCCATGTGTAGAATTGTTGCTTAATTGGTTTAAAGCTATTTCATTCTGTAAATGGCTTTCACTTCCAAAATATTTTTTCTGGATATAGTGAATTTCTTCAAGTAGGTCTTTTGCTGTACCATGTAGAAGGATGTTATTTAACTTTGCTAGTGCTAAAGCAGGACTTTTAGCGTAGTACAGTTTATAGACTAGATTTCTTATAGTTGAATGATGTGTTGATATCCTTTTGATATCATGGAAAGTGGTTTTACAAGTAGGTCCTGTAATGCAGGCCAATGAATGTCCTTGTAGTCCTGTGTACTTGCGCACTGGACAGGTATCTATATTTTGCAGTAATTTAATTTTGATTTTGTCTTTGCTTTTTACATATTTATTGAGAAATTGGTTTAAAGATTTGAAACATTGTTTGGGAATGTTACACATTGACGTGATTGGCCATTTGTACACTAGACGTTCAGATTCAGTTGAATGGAGGGGTAATTCTATGTTTTCAGGGCATATTTTTGTAAGGAGTACTTCTTGTTCCATTATGGTATTATTCACTTTTTCATAACCTCGACCACTGCTATTTATGGCAATTGTATTCATTTGCGTTTGTTTGTACGCTTCTTCATTAAAATATGGTTCTGTGCTCGTAGTGTGATTCCATTCACCTCCGCAGATACTTAAGAAGTTCTTTCTGTTGACATTTCGCTTATTGAGAAGTCTTTTTTGTAATTTAGTTATTAGTTTTGTTAGTGGTTTCATTTTGTTTAACAGTAAAATAAATAAATTTCTTTTGAGAAGAATTGCACTGTCCATCAATGCTTCTAAGATTAATTTCCTACGATAGGTTTTAAGCTTTGAACCTGATTTCTCTCCTGTTTTTATAAGATTTTGAAGGACTTTGCGACGGTATATTTTGGCTAAAATACTTTTCTTGGTATGCTTACTTTGCACTATATTAAAATTTGAAGAAGTAGTTTTATCTGTACTGATAGGTGATTTTCTGTTAATTGTTTTTTGGTTTGTTTTACATTTTGATAGAGGAAGCGAAGTTGTTGTACTTGAAACTTCTTGTATTTCACTAAATGATTGTATTAGCTGTTTTGTTTCAACTTTTTTTTACAAATTCTGCTAGAGATGGATGCTTATGTTGGACACCTTTATTTCCATTTGCTCTAATTTTGCGTTGCTTTCTACAGAGTTGTCTTTTGGTAGGCATTCTTTAGGGTCTGTTGAAAAAAATAAAGAACATATGGGTTGGGGTGTTCTGGAATGTATGTGTGCTGTGTGCATGAGTGTTTGAGTAAGATGATAAAGATGTATGTAATGGTGTGTGATTGTGCATTGGGAACTAAAACTAGTAGGGGTAGGTATTCTTGAATTTATGTGTCACTAAACTGGGGTTCAGATGACAAAAAAAAAATAAGCTAGTGGTGTGGAAAAGTACAAATAGTAAATGTAATGTATACAATTAAAACAGTTGTTTATTCTATAATATGAAAATTGTAGTGGTTCAGTTGGCTAATTTGTGTGTCCAAAAATAGAAATTTGTGGGCCATTCTGGTTGTAAATCGCTGTTTACGACATGGAAACTTTTGGACAAAATGGTACAAAATCTCTATTTTAAGAAATCAAATAGCTGGTATTAATGTTATAGTATATGTGATTAATAATATAAATAATATGGTGATATTTTACTTACTTTTTTTTTAAATTAACAGGTAACTTCTTAGTTTTTCTTTCTTCTTCGAATTCGGCTGCTTCTTTTCAGGAAACTGGTCTTCACTGCAACTGTGAAAGCTTCAAATTAGTAACTTTGTTTGTATATAGCACTGTTTTTAATTTAGATATTGATTTTATTAATTGAAATACTCAGTGCCTTCTGTAAAACCATTAAACTAATGTATTTACATAAGATACATTGCATCAGTTCAGTGCATATGATATGTTCTTAATGAACACATTTTATTGAATGACTAACTGTAGCAAAAATAAAATATCTTTACTTTGTCTTGTGAAATTTATGATATATTAGTGAATACCACTATTTCTGTAAGTAAACTGTTCTAGGTAATAGCGCCTCAATGTCATGTCTAATTTAAAGTAATTAAGTAAATAAATAAATAAAAACAAAAAATATGTAATTGTATAAGTATTTTTATAAAGGTTTAAACATAGATTGTGTTTGCATGCAATTTTGTTTGAATATATGTAGTCTATATATTTCATTTAAAAAATGTTAGTTTAACATGATTTGAGTTTGTGTGTTTAAAGAAAGTAAAAAGTATAAAGGTGTATAAGTGGTAGTTGATTTTAGGAAATTGAAAAAAGTACAGTAAATTCATTTAACAGATTTTACAAGGTAAAAGTCTGTTTGAAAATGTGTTCATCTACCATAGCTCTCAAGTCACACGCTTTTGGCGGGTGTCACACGCCTTGTAAAGGGCAGACTCACCCGCCAAGCCTCCTGCAAGCCCATTCATTGCAATGGGCGTCTCACCCGCTAAAAACAAAATCGGGTGATTTCACCCACCTGTAAAACAAAAATGGTTGAAAGCTATGTCATGTACTATACAGAAAATATGCATACCTGAAGTTTGTGTTCATGCAAATGGATATGCATGGAGCTGCAAGTAGAAATCTTGAAGACTTGTACAGTATTTGTGGTAGATGCTGCTTGCCAATGATATGACACTTGTACTCAGAGAGATTCAGAGTACATTTGCAGTGCTGATCTATAATGATGCAGTTAGATGTAGAGGTCTTGAATGTGATTGGTGCATGGTCATGTGATTTTTGAGGTACATCCAATGAGGGAATGGCAGAGAGAGTGTAGTAGAAATGGTAGAAGGGCTGTTCATGTTACGATATGTCCGCGGACATGGCGGTAGTTCCAGGACATCGGGAGTTACATCCGGGGATTTTTGGGTTCAGAAGTCATGCAAATGAGAATAAGCACTGAAAGGGATTGGTCAGGAAAGTTTGGTGGGTGTGTTGTGCCAGGAGAGATTTTCTGAGATACTCTTTTTGCTGAGAGAACAAAAGATAGCTATGGCTGTGTGTTTCAGAAAACAGATTGTTTGGATTTTAGGAGATTCGTGGATACATTGGTTGAAGGTGCATGCAGAAAGCTGTGGAGTAGCTGTAGATCTTGGATTCCCACATGTGGAAGTACACTGGCATGGAGTACTTGGAATGAAGTGGTTGGATTTGCTACCTCTCTGTGCTACTTTGGAGACAGAGCAACATCCAGACATAATTGTAATTCATTGTGGAGGGAACAGTTTAGGGCATGTGACTGGAATTTGTTTGCAATTTGCTATGAAAGAAGGACTGAGGAAGGTTATGGACATGTTTCTACTTCGCAAGTGATATTTTCACAGATTGCGCAGAGACAAATGTGACTTTGTTCTTCTTCATTTGGTCCACAAATGGAAAAAGCAAGGCGCAATGTTAATAAGGCTGTTTGTGGCTTTCTAAGAGATTTTGGCATGTCTTCTTTTCACAATGAAAATATTATGTTTTGTAGTATATACATTTTTCGCAGAGATGGAGTCCATCTTACTTATGCTGGCAATCAGATTTTTCTGAGAAATGTACAAAATGCATTTTTACCTTTTTTGTAATTACAACAACGATTTTGAAGTAGATGTTAAGCATTTACAATTTTTGACTTACAAACACCACCCAAAGGCTCTTTTCAGAGCCACCACTTCTTTCCAGAGAAAATTACAATGTTTGTGATGGAGTAGTAACCCAATTTTTTTAATTTACGCGAACTGTTCGTGGACTTCTAAAAAATACAAAGAGCCCTGCTTCATTTATTTTCACTTTTATTTTTTAACTGGGAAAGACGGCTCTGAAAAGAGCCTTATTTTTTTTTTGATTTTTGTAATTTTGTATTTTTTTTGGTTTTTCAGACACGACACACTAGGAGAGGAGGGTAAAGGGGGGGACACCAATCACAGGGATAAGAAAGGGCGAGCTGAGAGAGGAAGATGTAGAGTGGGTTTTATTTGGGTAGTGAGCAGGTCTTCTCGTGCTCTGAGACGATAGTCTCAAAAGCACTCCGAAGTCGCTCCCCCCTGCAGAGTACTGTGTCACAGTACATACATACAACTGTGACCCTCGAAAGGTAAGGGTCATCAGCATTCTGTATGGCCTGTGAGGCAGCTTGAGAAAGACGCTGTCCCACAGAGGTGGTCCTTGTGGTGACAGGATCAGAAACAGAGGATGAAGTAGAGGAAATCAAACTGCTACGTTCTTCGCAAGGTACAACCCTGCGAATAGCCCCAGAGTGAAATGACCTCAGGTGTCGCTTCATAGTAGTGGTCCCAAAGCTGTAGTTACCGTGCTTCCCGCGACTGAGTATCATTTTGCACTCATTGCAGGTAACATGGTTCGCACAAGCCTTAAGACCATTCCCATGAATGGTAAATAACCGCCACACCCAAGACTCACGCCTAGTGCGGGTAGTAGGGATTTCCTCTACCTCATTCTCATCATCCTCTTCTTCCTCCTCCGCATCCTCAGTCCTGTTCCCCTCTTCAGGCCCTTGGGGAGGTGGTGGTGGTGGAGGGGGTGGTGGTGGTGCTGAAGCAGGTGCAGCACCAAGTGGCAGTTCAGCAGCCAAGGATGCCATGTCGATGATGGTGTAGTCTGCAGGTGGCAGCAAAAATCACTGTGTTCTGAAGAATAGCCAGAAACACAATCGGAATAAGCTCTTGGGCTTGGTCTTTTATAGGGGTGCTTGTGCGCGGTCCGCGGACATGCGCACTGTGCGCGGACAGATCGAACACAAAAAAAGGATCGGAAAGTTTCAAAAGGTATATAGAAACTCAAGATTGCTATGTGGGACTTGTGGCATGGTGAGATTTTAATGAAAAATATTATGGATTAACTGAAAATGTACTTTTAAATTGTTCGGGGACACGAACAGTGTCCGCATTTCAGGACACACGATGAGCGTGGGCGCGGTCATATGATCTGTTTGCGAACTAGTCTGCGAAGGAAGAGCCTGTCCGCAGGACACCAAGTGACGGAGATTGGTTAGCGCATGCGCATTGATGTCCTACGGACACTGTTCGGGTTCTGAAGTAATTAAAAGTGCGTCACACGTGAAACGAATATTTCAGGACACCGCGTGTGTTTTTAGAACAGTTTAAACTTGGTAGTGAACAGTAAGGACAGATATAGTGTTCTTCAGGACACGTGTAATTTAGTTTATGTACGAACATTTCAGGACACAATTGTGTTCTTAGAACACTTTCAATTGGGTAGCGAACACTACGAACAGTTGTACTGTTGTTCAGGACACATCATTTTCGTGTATTTATGAACATTTCAGGACACCAATTGTGTTCTTAGGACAGTTTTAAGTTGATAGCGAACATTACGGACAGATATAGTGTTCTTTAGAACACTTTAATTTTTGTTTCCTTACGAACATTTCAGGACACCATGTGTGTTCTTAGAACAGTTTCAACTTGCTAGCGAACAGTACGAACAGGTGTGGTGTTCTTCAGGACACATCCATTTTCGTTTATGTACGAACATTTCAGAACACTCGCACTGTCCGCGGACACTTTTATTGTTTTTAAAAAAAAAACGGAAACTGTTCACAATACAATATAAGAATTAAACTTTATTTAACATATATTAATAATTTATGACAGAGAAGGTGAGGCAGAAACAGAAACAAAAACAGGAGAATTTGGGGTTTCAACATGATTGGTATTAGGTGAGGAAGGGATGGAAATCTCATCAAAACGTTTTGGATTATGGAGAGGGTTTGGGGATAATTGACTGGGATATGGTGAGGAGGGACAAGTACATGTGGGGCAATGGTATGACGTTTTTGTTTTAAAATGATCTTCAACAAAAGTTTTCAAATTATTAAAATTGGTCAACAGTAAATCAATTTTTTCTTTTATGTTGTCAAGCGTGTTTTCCATAACAGCTTCTTCAGAGGTAGTTTCTATTTTGTTATGCTCTGTATAAAAAAAATATATATATGTTAAATGTATACAAAATAATAATATTTAAATGGTTTATATTATAAAGTGTTTACCATTAGTTTCACTATCTTGTGACATTTCTTCATGTGGGAAATTGTCCTCTAGCCATTCCAGAGTACTAGACATTTCTGTGAGAAAAAAAAGAAAAGATAATATATTTTTTAATCTAATACAGAAAGTTTATAAATATATGAGTAAAATGAAGTACACTTACTATTTCTGGTAAGATAAGTCCTATGTATTCAGTGGGTCTGGTCTTGTTCTCAGTTCTGTTGTGTCTGTGAGGTAATTATGTTGGAAGCCAATTTATGTTCTTGTGTTATATTCCATTTCAGAACGTATTGTATTTAAATGAATGGTTAGTGTGTTACATATATGGGTTACATTTCTTATGTATTACTATATATAATGTGTTTGTGTGCTGCTTTTCGAATTTGTTAAATGTTCTTATATTATGATATAACAATCAAACATACCCCCCCACCCCCTCGCCCCACAGTTTTTAGGTAGTGGTACTGTTCTCCGAACATGTCCGCGAACATTAAATAAGTTCGCGAACATCAAGTTCATAAGAAGAGATCTAGTCAGTTCCATATGACATGTATATAAAGTCAAAGTCATTATTGTTAAGTTTTGCTACTAAAAACCTATGAAATTCCGTGAAAAAACTTTGTTAAAGGGACGTTATGGTTAAGTTGCGCTACTAAAAACCTATGAAATTCAGTGAAAAAAACTTTGTTAAAGGGATGTTATGGTTAAGTTGCGCTACTGAAAACCTATGAAATTCAGTGAAAAAACTTTGTTAAAGGGACGTTATGGTTCCAAGTAAAACCAAAAAACCCTTGAAATTCGCCAGTTATGGTAAGCTAAGCAACCATAACTCGCGCCACCACCGTGCACTGCTAAGACTAACACCCAGGACATCAAAGATGACATCACAAATGTCATTGATGACATCACTGATGACATCACATGTGTATGTACTTCTCATGAAATATGTGTAGAAGGGATTCTTATTATGTTGCGAAAAAAGTGTCAAGAATCTTTGCAAGAAATATACCCTAATAAGTGCATTGAACGATGCATTGATATAAATAGCATCCTATTATGGGGTTCTATCTAGTATACTAAGCTACTCATACAGAAACATAACATTGTGTGCAGCGTACAAGATGAAGGTATGATATTCGTAATGTTAATATGTTGAATAATGAAATGATAATTGTTTTCTTAATAGATTTTTGTGTACTGTGAAATATGTAATAAGTAGCTAATAAAACCCATGTGTTACATAATTGCATTACTATAGACAAAACACAAAGACACAAGAACACATACCAATATGGGTATATACAGGGAAAGTAAAGTTAGCAAAAAAGCACAAGTAGTAGCAGAAACAATTCATAACTTAACTGATTAGTTTCATGCAAATAAATGATTGCTCTGTTTCAAAGCTGCTATTTACCCTATGTATATGTATCACTTGATGTGATTGGACCCTAAGGAAAGTAGTGTGAGTACAATGTATACAAATATGACCATATACAGGGAAAGTACAGCCATAAAAAAACAACAGAACTATCAGAAAGTGCTCATAAGTCTAGTGATTATCTTTATGCACAAAAAGGATTGCTGTCTTTCAAGCTTGTGTTTTCCCATTTGTATATGTTTCATATGATGTGACTGTACTCTAAGGGATATACTGTAAGAACCTACTAGAAGGATATGTCTACAAATAAAATAAAATTCTTAGTTTCTGACTGTTACTGAAGAAAACCATGTGGCCTAGATATGTCAGCAAAAGAAAAAATAGTGAGCCAGACATGTGATGTCATCAGTGATGTCAT
Organism: Ambystoma mexicanum; assembly: GCF_040938575.1. NCBI lineage: Eukaryota > Metazoa > Chordata > Amphibia > Caudata > Ambystomatidae > Ambystoma > Ambystoma mexicanum. The sequence goes on along the minus strand of NC_090931.1, from coordinate 857,257,222 downwards.
CAATGACATTTGTGATGTCATCTTTGATGTCCTGGGTGTTAGTCTTAGCAGTGCACGGTGGTGGCGCGAGTTATGGTTGCTTAGCTTACCATAACTGGCGAATTTCAAGGGTTTTTCGGTTTTACTTGGAACCATAACGTCCCTTTAACAAAGTTTTTTCACTGAATATATATATATACATTCAGTAAAAAACCTTTGTTAAAGGGACGTTACGGGTAAATTGCGCTACTAAAAACCTATGTAATTCTGTGAAAAAACATTGTTACAGGGACGTTATGGTTCCAAGTAAAATTGACAAACACCTGAAATTAGCCAGTTATGGTAAGCTAAGCAACCATAACTCGTGCCACCATTGTGCACTGCTAAGACTAACACCCAGAACGGTGTTCCTTTTGGGTATAAGAAGTGCATTGGACGCACTATGAATCGCAAGGCTTTGGCATCAGCTTGGTGCTAGGCCACCGTAAATTATGTCAGGTTGCTCCTTATCGCTGGTACCACGCAAAAAGGCATATCGGCCCGTGGCGATCGTCCCCAAAAAGAGTCACTGTGATCCACCCATTCATGTGTATCTGCAGCTGACGGTTAAAAAAACTGTCAGTTGGTATCTGGAATCGATGACAATCGCAAAAAGGCAGGATGTAGCTATTTAAAAAAGATAACAGAAATGTGTCTCAGTAGCCGATCTTTATTACAGTTTATCATTTTAACCATTAAGTTGGCCCCGTATTACAACTATTGATAAACACGCACGTGAAACAATGGGAACACAGAGAAAACACCGTGGAAAGTGCTCTTCAAATTGCTTTAGAAGTTAGTGCTGAGTATGGTCAGCTCGAAATGGGATGCAGAGGCTGACGCTACAATCAGGGAGCAAACTAAGGGCAAGAAGAACACAAAGACATAATTTTAAATATTAGGGTTCAATTACACGTTTGTGGAACCTGGGAGAACCTCCTAGTGGACTACACGCATCTCGATGCTGGACTGCTCATGTGCCCAGGACAAAGCCAAGTACACACACAAGTTGTAAATGTGTGTCGTTGCAATATGCCTCAAACAATAACCGAGTACAATGTAAGCCACCAATAATGGTTGGCGAATGATAAATTGACTAGTTCCTCTATAAAATCGTCGAAAATAAAACGTACATAATATTCAGCATTTCCATTCCATTGGCGTAACGCAGACACTCTGTTCAGGTCAACGAATTTTCATAAAATCAAATTACATGTTCCTTTGTCCAGTTTTGGAATGGTGAACCTTATCATATTTGAAAGGGTAGAGGAAGTCCAAAATAGAGCCTGCACTTCAGTCGCCCATTTTGAAGTATCAGGAACATTCACACCGAAATATGTGACATATGATAAGCAGATAAACCAGCAGAGAGCTGCAGTAGGGCTCTGTCCAGTGCCTATCAGAAGAACATTACTTATTGAAGTTCCAATAACGAGGCAACCATGGACAGTGAGGTACCCATTGAGAAAACCCTACCAGCAAATGAGACGAAATGAAGATTGCTTAAGTACTGTGCAGGAAGAAACCAAAAGTCCTTAATGGAAGACGAATGGTGATGTCATGAGGGCTTAGACTAACGCACCCATAGAAGAAATGATGACCAAAAGACGATACGAAAAGACAAAATGCCATGAATGAGGATATTGCGAACCTAGAAGAAGAAAGCGATGTTGAAATACAAAGAAGCTCAAGCAATAAGCAGGATGAAGATATTCAACCAACTAACGCCTGTCCTGTGCTTGTAACTGCAAGAAAGCTAAGAAAACAATGCGGCTTGCTATGCTAAGTAGAAGAATAGAGCGGCAAGCGCCATTTGTACACAATCTACCTCAAAACAAAGCATGTTATATAAGTGCGAGTCCACTTTGCATGAAAAACAGAACCAACCCAGGTCATTATAGGCCAAACGCAAGAAGTTTCATATTCTAGCAACACGAGGAAAAAGGCTGAATCGAAACTCGGCAGAGGCAGCTTGTGCTGGGGAAGCCAAGGTCATATCAATAGAAGCTATGAACAGTAGCTACTTTTAATTGAAGCTAAGAACAGAATATCCTGCCACTGAAGGATCGAGATAAGAAAGCGCAGGCAGGTGGCGGGTGAAACGAAAATCAAATACACAAATTGAAAGAAACGAGGCAAATCCATGGTATGCTAGCACGTGACCATCCGAGTGAGAAGAGGCACTTATTCACACCTATGCTTGGCACCCACCCAGACAGAGATATCAGAACTTTTACGAGACAAGAAGATGCAGTTTCGAGGCCAACCACAGTGAACTAATTGACGCATAGCCCATAACGTGATGATTGATTGAAGGAAGGCAGGGTGAATTGGGGGACACCCTGCACCTGGTTGACCGTTCTGCATGCTGCTAAGCAAAGTGGAAAGTTATGCATGGGGTTGATGCCAACCAAATCAAAATGGACCAAATAATCTAGGGTCCTATAGTTAGTAGAACCAATGGGACGTTGTACTTTTAGTGACATCTACAGTAGTAATTTTTGAAGGAAGGGCTTGGTTGCCCACCTGATAGTGTTTACCCAATCCCCTCACTCTGTTACCATATACAGATATAGCACCTATATTAAAGTTACCTTTTCCTAACCAATAGAATTGCATGTTAACTTTTGAGTGTTACACGTCAGAGTATGACTCGTTTTGAGTATGAAAAATTATGTTTTGTATGAAGTTCGAGGGAGTTGAAGTGAGACCGGCTATCACATCACTGTTGATTTCCATGTCCTCGTTTTTTGTACTTGTCATTAAACGGATTCCCCTTTGCCAAACCATTGAGTTGTCCTTATTGATTGGTGTTGAAGTAATAAATCTGCAGCCCCATCCATCTCAATTTGCAGCTATCTCGTCTTTAAGTACTTCAGAGCATACACCGACTCTGTGGGCCACCGGGGGTCTCCCCAGAACACTTGGTAGCAAGATCGGATGGTTTATCGTCTATCGATTATTGATTAAAATAAGACACCTATTGACTGTTGACATAAAGTAACTCTAGGTCTTCAGCAATATCACAAGTCCTTTGCCATTCGGCTGAGTAGACCGGGAAGCTCCCCGTAGACAGTGGCAGATAAAGAAGAGACTGCAGTCAGGGCCTGAAGGGGCCCGTTTTCCCAACACATCCATTCCCATTCCTGCGGGCAGCTGAGCGGGCGAAAAGCTGAAGAAGGCGGTAACAAAGGCAGTGATCCCGAGGGTCCAGAGATGAACCATGTGAACGGTGAGTGAAATAAAAATTGTATGCTTTGGCAAATAGTGCATGCCTTAGAACAAGTAAAGGGAAAAGGTAACGGAGGGAGGAGGGAAAACAAAAAATAGTCAGAAGTAGAGAAGACTGTATATATATATATATATATAATGGGATAATGACTCGAGAATAATTAAATAAATAAGGGTTACCGGGGAGGACACCTGAAAAGGGAGAGGTTACCTGGGACGACACCCGAGAAGTGAGAGGATTCGCCTTATTCCTACACTTTAAATATAGCGGCTAGAAGAAACGTGTACCTAGAGTCCCACATAATGGGGAACGATTAGGCTACCACAACATTTAAAGACGTTGTGACAGGGGTACATTTACACTCCATGAAGGGATAATGATTAGAGGCAGAGATATTTGTATCCAGCTGGTGTCCGTCTAGTCTGTCAAGCGTCTGTCTTGCATGTTTTGTTGTGACGTCATATGTAAAAAACATTTTTTTTAAGAGAACTGATTTTAAATTTTTGCGATTTAGTAACTGAGATAGAATCACACACAAATTGATGGTTTCTTTGAGTAAAAATATAAAATCTTGTGAAAATTTGGATTGGACCTTGCAGTGTTTGGTCGTCGCTCGTATTGTCAGAAGTTGTTTAAACAACACAAAAGCATTGACAAATGTTGTATAGGAGGAAAGGGAACAGACTTAAACATGGTGGATATGACTCCATTACCACACTTATGCAAGCAGTTGCCAAAACACGCACCCAAGCTAAAGAAATACAGTACCGAATGGGTTAAAGGTACCGCCCACAAGATGTTTATGCCATGGCCACAAAATGGGTCTTTATCTAAAGCCGTCTTACTACATATGACGACATATTTGCATGCAACTTATACCAGCAAGAAGTTAACGCCTTGCTGCTCTCGAATTGTGGAAAATGTATGAACAGGTAAAGGAGGAAGAGCCTCCGACAGATTGGATACTTAATAAATGCACAGAGGGGAGTGTGACGCCTACCACGCCACCTGCCCCACCCGAAACGAGAGTTGAAGAAAGTAAGGACGAGGAGTTATACCCACTGAGAGAACTTAAAGCAGCCACAGGGTACAGCAATCCCGCATATGTGTCACCCACACATAGTAGTGACGAAAGTCAAGGGAAAAATAAGGACAAAAATATTACCTCTATGATGACGAAAGAAGAGATCAGGCACAGACAAGCGCAACTCTCAACAAGGAAAGAGAACGGAAGAGATAGAAGGGAAGCGAAGGTAGATCTGATGAGATAGCATTCGCAAAAGATGAATGGATGGGAGGACACATCTTATTGAAACTCGATGGCAAAGGCATTGACGACGCGAAACAAAAAGAGAGGTTAGAGGAGACACAGAGAAAGGGGAAAGAGAAGGAGTTAAGAAACGAAAGGATAAGAAGGAAAGACAGACAAAGGCGAGAACAGCTATATCGCGAAGAGCAAGACAGACAACTCGATCGCAACCCAAGAGCAGCCAATGATCAAGACAGACAGAAACAGCAAAAATTTGAGGAAGAGCAAAGAATACGTGATAAAAGAATAAGAAGACGAAGAGATGAGCAAATTCGAAGGGCAGATGAACGTAGAAATGAAAAGAGAAAGGAAGAAGATAGGGTCAGCGAAGACAGACAGCACGCGATCTTGAATATTTGGAGAGGGAGGTTAAAAAACCTGATCCAGTTGTAGACTGGGAAGACATCGAAGAATTCTTTCCTGTGTACTATTAAGTCCTAGGCACGTCGAGGGCAAATATGGAAGATGACTTCGACACCACAAGCATCAGAGAAACGATAGATAGAATATATGATGAAATGGGACTAGAACAAATACCCCAAGGGGAGGGGGAAGATGAGCGCCTGGAGAGCACTCAGCTGTACGACACCGAGGATGTCTCCCGAAGTAGTGGAAATAGAGACCTATCCCTGGATAGGCTAGAAGTAAGTAGGAATAAAGAGGATACCAGTAGTTGTGTGAATTGGGGACAAACAATGTCCGACTCCGAAAGGGAGGAGCACAAGGAAAATGAAGAAGGGAAGCAGAGCGAAAGACGACTCCCAAGGGAAAAAGGGATACGATGGTCAGACACTAGCGAATCTGCACCGCGGGCATAAGAGTCAGCTACGCAGTCTAACCGACATGAAGGAGTATCTCATGGTCAGAGGGGGGTGTCTTCACCACCCTATGTAGACAGACTAAGGACATTGCCAGGTAGACAGCGATGCGGGAATATCACCCCTGCAATAGACAGGAGAACAATGAGAGAAGAGAAAGAGGGCTACGCATTCCAATTTCTGCTACTAGAGAAGGGGGGAGTAAGACCACAATATATTCCATGTCCACACATGGATCGCGAAAACTTGAAAAACAAGCTTCCAATGCTGACATCGGGAGGCGGAAAGCGCCTACATGAGTTAGAAAAAATGACAGGAGGAAACACGTTAGCTATAGGGGACATTAAGGGTCTCCTAATCGCCATACTTGGTGAGAGAGCAGACGATGTGTGGGCACGAGCAGGCTACCCTGGTGTAACCACAATGAATACCTCACATGACAGAGCTCCATTTAACAATTGTAAAACCGCAGTATGGAAAGTGCTACGAGTGCTATCTCTGGATACTTCCGATATGGGAGCTATAATGACTCGCAAAATGAAGGATTCTGAGGATCCGTTAATTTACATACAGAATTTCCAAGACGCGAGGGTGCTCGAAACGCATGAATCTTGGACGAAATCAATACCTGTGTTTTACCATATATTGTGCCAAGGGTTGCCAGAATCAGTGCAGAAACAACTCAAGAAATTGGTAGGAGTTGAGCCTAAACCTTGGGCTGAAATACAGATATCTATCGCACATTATTGTAGACTGCTGCAGGAAAAGAATTGCAAAATGGAAGCAACTCGAAAGGGTGAGGAAGCGAAATTGGTGCAGAAGAAACTATCAAAGTATGCTCTTGAAGGAGCCATGCTAACTAGCACAGCTGAATCAAGCATGCAGGAGGTGACTAGTCCACAACAGAATAATCAGGGTAACGTAGGGTGTTACCGACTGGGAAGAGGATTTAGGGGAAGAAGATGGCAGAGCAATCAGGGAGGTTTCCAAAATAATCAAGGAGGCTTCTAAAATGTGCAAAATGGAAACCCAGATATGTCAAATGGGCAAATAATCCGACCACCACCAGTATGTTGGCTGTGTGGAATGACAAGGCATTTGGCGCGCACATGCAGAAATCAAGGCATGATGCAGAACGGCCAAGGAATGGGAGCAGGCATGACGAATCTACCTGCAGTTTTACAACAGGGCGTTCCACAGAATCATACAATGCAACAACAAGTGCCAGCAGCACAACAAGGAGTGCAACCCCAGAGCATGGGCAATTGTCCACAAGGACAATCCCAACAGGCACTGTTGCAAGTGTCACAGGCAATGAGCAGAGGGCAGACTCCAAACCTTGGAAGGGGAAGTAACAATGGGAATGGGGGAAATCCACAAGTGCACACTGGGCCAAATTTGTATATGAACTAGGACAGCTCACTGGGAACCCTGATGTGCTCTATCCTATCAGTGACACCAGACCCTCACAGGGAATCTAGGGTGGATGTTGTTATAGGGGGTAAAGATTATTCCTTCCTAGTGGACACAGGTGCAACATGCTCGTGCATACGTGAAGGTAAGTTTTCCTTGTCCGGCAAGGCCATAGATACTCAGAGTTTTACAGGAGCTCACAGTCGAGTTCCCTTTACAAACACACTCCCAGTCTCCATAGGAGAGTGCGAAATGAATGTACCTTTACTGTATTCATGTCAGACCCCAGTAAATATCTTGGGACAAGACTTAATGACGAAGTTAAACATGACAATCTCATTCACGGAGGAGGCCATAGCATGTTCCGCTCCAGGAATATACTACTCAAATGTATGCAAAATGATTAGAGCATACTCAGGACACATAGCCATGAGCGCCATACTACTGAAGCCAGAAATCTTTGCATATGGCATGCGTGTGCTTATGGTGGGATTGCCAGGCCTTGCAGACAAAATAATGACAAACCCCTGATGAGTTCCTATTTAGACCAGGAATACTGATGCATAAGGAGGAGGGGCAAGTATTTCCCTTGATGATACACACAGCTGCAGTGCGAGGGAAAGTGGTTTTGGTTGATGGTTACGATAACGAGGGCAGACAATGGTGCACGATAATTGCCATCGAAGAAGGATATTGAGTGACTTACGTCACTGATGACGATCTATTTGAAGAACAAACCGATATAGGTGAGACGATGATAGAAGTAAGTCTCACCTTTTTGGTAAAAATGATCAAGAGGGAGGTACCTCAGAGAATGATGCTAGCATTAAACCGTCCTGAATACTTTGATGATGACTGGGCCCAGGTGCCTGTCCCAGTATGGACCACAGGACCCTATGATGTAGGCCTCTTGAAGGGGGTGGGAGAAGTTAAAATTAAACTAAAACCAGGAGCAATTCTGCCAAAGGAACGACAACATGTTATGTTATGTTATTTTGCATTTATATAGCGCCTTATATACCATTGGTATGGTCTGAAGGCGCTGGTAGGTTGAACGCCCTTGGGAACCGAAGTTCAGGTCAGTAGAGAGTGTAGGGGGGAGTCAAAAACTGCGTGTGCGCACTATGTATGTGTGCAGCTGGTGCGAAAACAAGTGGTAGCTGCTTCTTAGCTGTAGGTGTGGTGGTTGAGAGATCAGGAGTATGTGTTCGCTCTGGTCGGCTTTATCCGGAACGAGTGTGGCTGCATTAGGCCTGAGAAGAACGCCTGGCTGGGTGGTGAGAAACCAGCAATGTTTACTTAGAGTGATGTGGAGTAAGCGGGAGATGTAGATATGAGAACAGTTATACCGAATGGTGTCATGGTATCTCTGTGTTCTAGATGAGTGGTGGTGTAAGGGAGAGAGTAAGCGTGGGGTGTGGCGTGATGTATGTTTTCAAGAGTTTCCTTCATTCCAAGGCATGTTAAGTATCGTCCGTTGCACATAGTCGTCCGTTCCTCATACTCGACCGCTCCACACATTCGTCCAGTCCGCACCCTACGTTTGGTTCGCACCCTCGTCCAGACCGCACACTTCGTCAGGTCTAGACACTTGTCGAGACTATATGCTCGTGTAGTTTATCCACTCGTCCAGTCTACATACTGGTCGAGGTAGGACATTCGTTCAGTCCATAATCAGTCGTGCGCTCCCCACACTCATGCGCTCCCCACACTCATGCGTTCCCCACACTCATCTGCTCTCAAAATCATCCGCTCTCAAAGTCATCCGCTCTCCACTCTCGTCCGCTCTCCACTCTCGTCCGCTCTCCACTCTCAAACCGCTCTCCGCACACTCACCCGATCTCCACTCTCACCCGATCTCCACTCTCACCCGATCTCCACTCTCACCCGATCTCCGCTCTCATCCGATCTCCGCTCTCACCCGATCTCCGCTCTCACCTGATCTCCATACTTATCCGCTCTCCATAATCCTCTGCTCTCCACAGTCCTACGCTCTCTAGAGTTCTCCGCTCTCCACAGTCCTCCGCTCTCCACAGTCCTCCGCTGTCCACAGTCCTCCGCTCTCCACAGTCCTCCGCTCTTTTCGGTTCCTCATACTAAGCCGCTCTATACACTCAACCGTTTTCCGCACTCAACCGTACTCCGCGCTCAACCGCGCTCATCCGCTCCCCACAACTCGTCCGCTCACACACACTCATGTGCTCTCCACACTCATGCGCTATCCACACTCCCCACACTCATCTGCTCCCCACACTCATCCGCTCCCCAGACTCATCCGCTCTCCACGCTCATCCGCTCTCCACGCTCATCCGCTCTCCACGCTCATCCTCTTTTCACACTCACCCGCTCAACCACACTCACCCGCTCAACCACACTCACCCGCTCACCACACTCACCACACTCACCACACTCGCCCGCTCTCTACACTCACCCGCTTTCCACACTCACCCGCTCACCACACTCACCACACTCACCACACTCGCCCGCTCTCTACACTCACCCGCTTTCCGCTCTCATCGGCACTACGCTCTCGCTCTCATCTGCACTACGCTCTCGCTCTCATCAGCTCTCATCCGTTCTCCTCCGTTCTCATCCACTCTCCTCCGTTCTCATCCACTCTCCTCCGTTCTCATCCACTCTCCTCCGTTCTCATCCACTCTCCTCCGTTCTCATCCACTCTCCTCCGTTCTCATCCACTCTCATCCGCTCTCCACACTCATCCGCTCTCCACGCTCATCCGCTCTCCACACTCATCCGCTCTCCACACTCAACCGCTTTCCACACTCAACCGCTTTCCACACTCAACCGCTTTCCACACTCAACCGCTTTCCACAACTCATCTGCTCTCCAGTCACATCCACATGCTTCCATTTAGTGTAATTGTCTGTTCTGTACGCTTCATCCATTCTAACTGTTTCATTTATGTCATTCACTGTATTCCCTTCTCATTCATTATGTCGTTTTGATCGGTTCAGATTTCCTGAGTTTCTCAATGATTTATTCGTATTTTCTGTTTCATTGTTTTGATCTACTTTACTCGTTTAAGCCTGCTTGTCTTTCTAGTTTACATTCGAGTTTATTTAGCTGTCATTCTCGCTTCAGGTAGTTTGATGGGTCGGTATTATTGTGATGATGCTGGATTGGTTTTATGGGAAGAGCCAGGTTTTCAGTAGTTTGCGGAAGGACGTTAAGTCTTCAGTTAAGCGGATGTGGGGTGGGAGTGAGTTCCATAGGTTTGGAGCCAGTGCAGAGAATGATGATCCGCCTAGCCTGACTGAGTTTGTCTTGGGAATTACTAGGAGGCCGGCTGAGCTTGATCTTAGGGTGCGAGTGGGATGATAAGGTATTAGTTTGTCTTGAAGATATTGCGGTCCAGTTTTATGCAGTGCTCGATGCGAGAGGCATAAGGTTTTGAAAGCTACCCTACGGGCTACAGGAAGCCAGTGCAGTGTTTTAAGGGCTGGGGATATGTGGTCTCTTGGACTGAGCGCAAGTAGTAATTTGGCCGCTGCGTTTTGTGCTCTTTGGAGTTTATTCAGTTGGTAGGTATGGATTCCGAGGTAAAGGGGGTTTCCGTAGTCCAGTCTGGATATAACGATTGATTGGACAGCGGAGACTCTGTTGGGAAATGAGAGGTATGGAAAGACGCGCCTTAGGTTTTTAAGGTGATGGTGGCAGGACTTTGAGACATTGTTGACTTGGCGCGAGAGTGTTAGGTCGGAGTCTAGGGTGCATCCAAGATTTTTTACTGTTTTGGAGGGTGTAGGTGAGTTGCCCATGGTTGGTGGCCAGGGTAGTGGGTGCGGAAGAAGGTCGGAGTTGCCGCAAACCATGATTTCTGTTTTGGAGGGGTTTAACAAGAGGTGGCTTTGGGTCATCCAGCGCTCTATGTTTACGAGGCAGGATGCCAGGTCGGGTTGGGAGTTGGGTTTCGAGTTCAGGAATTTTAGAATTAGTTGAGTGTCGTCGGCGTAGTTGTAACATAGGATGTTGTGTGAACGAATTATTGGTGGGAGGGTGATCAGGTAGAGATTGAATAGGAGGGCGGATACACATGCTCCTTGAGGGACTCCCGTGTTGACTGGTCGGGCTTGGGAGGTAAAGCTGGAGAGTGTCGTTATTTGGTGCCTGTCTTTGAGGAATGAAGCTATCCATTTAAGAGCGGTTCCACGAATTCCTAGCGAGTGGAGGCGGTCTAGGAGTATCGAGTGATTGATCGTGTCAAAGGCAGCGGATAGGTCAAGAAGGATTAGAGCGGCACATCCCGCGGAGTCTGCTGTCATTTTAAGGTCGTCCCAGATCGAGGTTAAGCTGGTTTAAGTTCCGTGACGTGTTCTGAAACCCGATTGGGCGGGGTCAAGGGGATTGTTGGCTTCAACAAAGGCGTTTAGTTGGGAGTAGGCGGTTCGGTCAATGAGTTTGGCGAGGAATCTGGTGTTTGAGATTGGGCGGTAGTTTTTGGGCTCGAGAGGGTCGAGCAAGGGTTTTTTAATTAGAGGTTTGACGTGTACCATTTTGAATGCTTCGGGAAAAATACCAGAGGAAAGGGAGGCATTTATGATAGATCTTGCGTGTTCTCCTGCGCAGGTGGAGGCAAAGATTTCTTTAAGGGTTGTGGCTGGGCAGGGGTCCAGAGGGGATCCAGATGGTTTACGGACAGATAGAAGTTTGAGAAATTGTTCTGGTGATATTGGACTAAAGGATTCGAATGTTGGTTGAGTTGAGGTTGTAGTTGACGGGCTGGCCGGTACGGGTGGAGGATTGTCAATTGGTTGTAAGAGAGCCAGTTTGGTGTTTAGAGTTTTTGTCCTTTCAATAACTGTGGTGTAAAAGTGGAGGGAGAGTGAGTCACACAGTGATTGTGACGGGGTTGGGACGGTTGTATTACAAGTTGGATTGGTGAATTCGGAGATGATTTTGTGGAGTTCTTTGCTTGGGTTTTTGCAGTTTAGGATTCGGGTGTTGTAGTGGGCTTTTTTAGCTTTCCGGATTTCAGCCTTGTACCGGTACAGGTGACGGGCCAAGGTGGTCCTGCTTTCGTGGGTTTTCTCATTTTGCCAATTGCGTTCTAGGTATTTGTAGTGTCGTTTACTGGTCTTCAGCTCAGGAGTGAACCATCTGGGGAACGGGCCACGGCGGGTTGATGGTTTGCATGTAGGGGTGAGTCGCATCAGAGGTGCGTTGAGCCATGAGTCAAAGGCTTCAGGTGTTAGTTGGTTTTTAGGGTGGCAGGTGGGTGGTGGGGACTGGAGGAGTGCCTCGGCTAGGTCAGGGGTGATTATTAGTTTTTTCCAGCATTTGCGTAGGATCGGAGGTTCAGATGCGGATACGGGAAGGGGGCCGGGTGCGGGGATGGTAAACGAGAGAATGAAGCGATCGGACCAGATGATAGGAGTTGGGGGCTTTAACTGAATCTGGGTGTCGGAGCTAAAGATGGCATCGAGAGTGTGTCCTTTAAAATGAGTCGGTCCATTTATGTGGGGTTGGAGATTAATTGCATCTAGACCGTCGATTAGGGCGTGTGTCATAGGATTGGTGGGGATGTCGAGCCATATGTTAAAGTCTCCGAGAAGGATGAGGTTGGGATGGTTTATTTGGAGGGTGGCAATAGAGTCACAAAGGTTGTTTGCGAAATGTCTATCGTAGCCAGGGGGCCTGTAGATTATTAGGAAGGTGAGTGAGAGCGACGGGGAGAGGGATAGTTTAACGAGGAGAGATTCGCAGGATGGAATGGAGGGTTGGTTGTCCATGATTGAGGCGCGGAAGAGAGATTTAATGACAAATGCTACCCCCCCTCCTCTGGACGGACGGTTCAGTGGGATGAGGCAGTAGTCGGGCAGAAAGGCTTCATTTGCGATTGGGCTGAAGTCATCAGAGAACCAGGTTTCAGTGATGAAAACTAGGTCAGGTTTGACAGAGGTGAGGAGGTCAAAGATGCAATGTCTGTTTTTTGCTACAGAGCGGGCGTTAAATAGGATACAGTTCACATCGGCAGGGAAGGTTGGTTTTGGTGCTGGAGCGGGATGGGGTGGAGGGGGAGAGAGTAGCGGGAGAGGGGTACGGCTGGTGGCGCTAGGGAAGAGTGGGCGAGCCGAGAGTTTTGCAGGCTTCGTGCGGGGTTGGGTGGATGTGTGAGATGGGATGATTGGGGTGGGGGATTTGAGGATGGGGAGGGCGGTTGGGAGTTTCGGTTGTGGTGAAATCGAGGGCGAGGGGTTTCAGGAAGGGCGAGGCCACGGGGGAGGGGGGGATTGTGGGAGAGAGGTGGTGTCCAGAGAGACAGATGAAGGGATTTTTAAGACAATTTTTTGCCATGATGGACCAGGGCATTTTAGTGACGTCTGAGTCGTCATGCAATACCGCAGTTTATCGGATCAAAAAATCAAAGGGGGGTCTTGGCGTTTCATCCAGGATTTACGCCCAATAAATTACATTGTCGAGGCCGAGATCCCTCTAGTCCCTAACTCATCTACAATCCTATGTAATATACCCGTTGAGGCAAAATATTTCTCAGTGATTGACTTGAAAAAAGCATTTTTCTCAATCCCGTTGCACTGTGACTCACAAGATCTGACATCATTCACGTTCAGACAAATGCGTCTGAAAAGCACAAGGTTGCCACAGGGGTACTGTGAGTCTCCGTCTATTTTCAACAGAGTCCTGCAGGTGGATCTGAGCAATATTGCATTAGAAAGTGTTGTCTTACAATATGTGGATGACATCCTAATTTGCAGCTCCACAGGAGAGCAATGGAGGCAGGATTCTGTTCAGCTATTGACCATACTGGCTGAGAAAGAATATAAGGTTGACAAAGAGAAGTTACAATATTGTCAACAAGAAGTGCTGTACATAGGCCAGCTAATCTCACATGAGGGAAAGAAAATGACCCCAGAAAGGGCTGAAGCCATACTGAACATGCTAAGCCTCACACGATAAAGCAATTGCAGAGCTTTCTAGGCCTGTGCAACTATGTTAGGGCATGGGTCTTCGACTACAGCTCTTATACTAAGCCTTTACTTTAGGCCCTAAAGAAGGCCCAATTGACAAAAGAAAAGATTGAATGGTCTGAAACAATTGAGAAAGGGTTTGCTGAACTCAAAAGAGCTATTTGTACAGCTCCAGTTCTCGGGATTCCCAATTATGCAGAGGAATTTTTACCTGTTTTCACTCACAAATGGCAGCGTCATGACGACAGTACTCGTCCAAAGAACCTCGTTGGGGTACAAGCCTCTGGCATATTACAGTGGGAATCTGGACCCAGTAATGAAAGGCCACTTCCCATGCGAGCAAAGTTCACCTGGTGCAGCGTTCGCCATAGAGAAGGCTACAACTATTTTGATGGGATGCTCCATGAGGATGTACGTTGAGCACTCATTATTCACCATTCTCGAGAAAACCAAATGGCACATTGACATCTCAGAGAGCTTCTGCTTCTGAAGTGATAATATCGAACCCATCAATCAAAATAGTCCGATGTAAAATAGTAAACCCAGCTATGTTTATAGCAGAGCCGGTCACTGAAGGAGAGCCAATCCATGACTGTGCAAATTATGAAGAATTCTACGATGAAATCCTCAGAGTAAAAGAAAATGCCTTGGCAGGAGGAGAGATCGTCTTTATTGACGGGTCTTCGAGAATCGAACAAAGTGATGGGCAAAGATACACAGGCGCTGCTGTGATGAAATAGACAACAAATGGAGAATTTCGAGTGCTTCTTAGTGCTCGAATACCATCTCATTATTCAGCACAGGCTGTAGAATTATTGGTGTTGATACTCGCCATTGAGAATCTCTCAGACCAGGAAGTAACGGTGTACAGTGACTCCGCCTATGTGACGTCAACAGTGCACGCAGGCTTAGTGTGCTGGAAAAGGAGGGACTGCCTCCGAGCAGACGGCCCGCCAGTGCTCAGCACGCAGCCTTAATGGACAGGCTGATTAAGGCACTACAGCTCCCAGTGGACATAGCAGTTCTGAAATACGCTGCCCACACCAAGGGGACAGATTTTATCTCACACGGGAATCAAGCAGCAGACACGGAAGCTAGGCATATGACATCTAAAAGTGAGACAATCATGGAATTGGGAGCTGTCCATGACAATGGACTAATGATGTTCACACAGACCGCACCTGAGGGTTACAGCAATTTGGGGCAAACACAGTTAATGGAACTCCAAGGGGAGGCACAGCAGGAAGAGAAGAACATGTGGAAACGTCGAGGATGTTCTTTAAACCCCTCTGACAGCTTGTGACGACAAGACAGCACTGGTAAACCAGTAATGCCTGTAGCCCTTTTTAAAATAGCGCTGGGGCAACAACATTACCCAGCCCATATGACAAAGGAGAATCTAGCAGCAACGCTCGCGGAACACTGGTTCATACCGAATTTAGCAGAGCATGTTGAATTTTTCATGGTGAACTGCATGATCTGCCAGCAATTCACAGCTGGGCACACATTAAAAGTAATGAGAGGAGTCATCCCCAGGCCAAATGGGCCTTTGCAGCACTTGCATGTCGATTACATTGACATGATTCAAGTACGCAACGGGTACAGATACTTAATTGTTGTGGTGTGTCCATTCTCTAGATGGATAGAGGCAGGTCCATGTACACACCCAGATGATACCTGTGCTGCAACATTTTTAGTGAGGGAAGTGTTCCCAAGGTGGGGGGTGTGCTAAGTCATGAGATCAGATAATGGCCCTCACTTTGTTAATTCAATATTTGAACAGATTAGCTTGCTGCTTGGTATAAAGCACAAGTTCTTGTCTCCCTATCATCCACAAGGTAATGGAATCTGTGAGAAGCTCAACGGCTTGTTAAAGGAAAGGATAGTCAAGTTGCAGCTTACTCTAAAGAAGGGATGGTTGCACTGCCTTCCACTGGCACTGTATGCTCTTCGGAACCAACCTGGCTCCGACCACCATCTTACGCCACACGAGATAGCCACAGGAATAAGAATGAAAACTCCTCTAACACCCCGAGATAGAGCCAGTTGTGATGCCCAGTCAACAGGAGAGGGTTTAAGGTCTGAAATGCAAAACTATCTGAACTGTATGACATCTTCTGAACTGTATGACATCTTGCCTTACTGTAATTTCAGACCAGCTGCAGTGACGACGAAAAGGGTGCAGCGTAGCACAGAACACAGAAGGAGACACTACATCAGACTCAGTTGAAGGTCTACGTGTTCCACTCGTCTTCCCTGGAGACAACGTCCTTGTGAGAAATCATACAAGGAAGAGGTGGGACGAGCCAAGATTCAACGGTCCTTTTATCATAGAGGACTGCACTGTGTCCGCTTTGAAGCTACAGGAGAGCGTGGATTTTTCTCGGTGATATCAAACCCTCATAGCGCGCGGGAAACGCGTCATCGCCGGAACGGGAAATAAAGCAGCGGCCATTTTGGAAATCACAATCCGTCAGATATCTCAAGCACTGGAAGCCATCCACTCCATCCGAAGGCAGTAATGAGTCAGGAGCGCACCAGGGGCAAGTCTGCCATGGATAGGGTCAGAAAACCTAAGTTCAGCGACCAAGAACTTGAGGTCCTTGTGGATGAGGCACTGACTCACCACCACGAGCTGCAGCAGCGCAAAACAAGCGCAATGCGCATAGGGCAAATATGGAAAAGCGTGGCACAAAGGGTCAGTGCAGTTGGCCGCGTGCCCCGGGATGGTGAAGACTGCCGCAAGCGGCTCAATGACCTGCGGGTTTGGGTGAGAGGCATCCTGTCCCAGCACAGGAGTGCAAGCAGGGCCACAGGAGGAGGCCCACCACCCCCCCTGACCTCACACCATGGGAGGAGAAACTGACGGGCCTCATTGATGTTGGGACCATTGAGGGCATCGGTGGAGCGGAGGCAGGGACTGGCATTGATCCAACGGCAGGTGAGTCCCATCCCCGAATACATGCATCTGAATGAGAGTGAAGACATGTGTCTGAGGCACTGCATACACCCGTAAGTGAGGGCCACATCCCTAGAACGTCATTGCTGCCTAGACGACCCTGTACGTGCAGTGCATGAATGCCAGGGGCAGGGGATAGACTCCCATAGCCATAGGACAGCTACGTAGAGTGGTACTGTGCATCAACACAACCACAAAAGCCTGAGCGCAGTCCACCCCAACCACGCTTACCCATGCTGTGTCCCTCCATGCACATCCACAACAAGCCCCACATGTTGACTGAACAGAATGCAAGTTGAATGCGTCATTGTCACTGTCTTCATTCACACTTGTTGGCATGACCTGCATCACACAAATGTATGTAGCATTGTACTCAAACCACCCCCTATGTACCCCACAGGCACACGTCGATCCCAAGAGGCCGTTGATGATGAGGCCACACCAGCAATGCGCCCAGGACACCGTGCCTCCACCAGCACCCCCCCCCCCCCGAGGTGGCACCCACGTGAGAGAACACCGTGGAACACCCTCCTCACCCCAACTCAGCCCCGCCAGACAGCAGCGGCAGACACATGGCCGCAGGGAGGCTACCGGCAGCTCACCGGAACGCTACATCCATAGCCCCGACGCTGAGGGAGAGAGGCCGGATTCGCAGCCGGATGTGGGAGTGACACCTTCACGTGGGCATCATGCCACCGCAGCACACACCCACAGCAGCAGTGATGGGGAAGGGGCATCCACATCCCATGGAAGGCCAAGCACTGGCAGGCAGCAGGCAGGGAGTCGGCATGTGGCTGTGCCCCGCTGCAGCACGCCCCAGCCCGATGTCGACACCCCGTCATATGGGAGCCCTGAGGGCCTTCGTTGCGAGCCAAGCAGCCCAGTCCAGTCTGGTGACATGTCACCATGCAGCACCCCCCCCCAACAGCGCACAATTCGCGGTCCACCACCTGACGCGCCAGGAGAGGGCCTTGTCACTGGGGAAGCAGTAATGGGCCGCCTGGACATAATTGAAGCCAAACAGGCCTGTGTTGAAGCAATGGCCAAAGTCCAGAGCCGCCATATCAAGGCTGTGAGCAACTCAATCCGGCATGGTTGCAAGTACATTGCCCGGGACAATGCACGCACGCGCCATGTTGTGCAACAATGCACTGCTGCCCTCACAGGCTTTGGCCAGAGGGTCCGTGAATTAACGGAGGCTGTGTCTGCTCTAGCAGAGCAACAACGTGAGGCCAATGCCCTCATGCGCCAACACATGATGGGCAGTGCTTCCGTGCCCTCGACCTCAACAACACCAACAGAGGGTTCACTGGACCCATCTCCAAGGCGCCGGTCCTTGCGCCACCTGAGGGCACACACACCGGAGGGCCCTGGGAGAGGGAAGCGCCCGCGCCCATCATAGGGGTGCGTGGCATCATTTGTGTTGGCCTGATTAGGCAACAGCACATTTTTGGGTGTTCACTGGGGGGAGGGGGGATTGTTGTGTGTTCACTGGGGGGAGGGGGGATTGTTGGGTGCTCACTGGGGGGAGGGGGGATTGTTGGGTGTTCACTGGGGGGGTGGGGGATTGTTTGAGGGAATAATAAATCACGTTAAAAAAATCACAATGCATGGACAGTGGTGATTGTTACAAATGCAATTCAATGTAGAAGTGACATTCTGTATTTACCTATTACCCATTTTGAAAAGAATCCATAAATCAATCCCTGTCTGGCCAACCCCCTTCCCTCAGGACCACCCTTTTTGCATGTGCTACACCTTCTGGACCTTCATCGTCCTCACTGCCATCCACAGGTGGCGGCACATGAGCATCAGGGGGCAGTGGCACATATCTGCAACAGCAGATGTTGTGCAGCATGGCACATGTCAGTGAAATTTCACGGCTTCTTCTGGAGCATACATCATAGCACCTCCTTTGCGGTCGAAGCACCGGGAGCGTGCCTTCAAAAGTCCAAATGCCCTCTCCACACAGATCCGTGTACGGGCATGGCCAAGGTTGTATGCCCGCTACGCAGCCGTGTGGGGGTGACGCACAGGGGTAATGAGCCACGCATACTGGGGATATCCAAATTCATATGTAGGGGAGAGAAAGCCGGTATGGGGACAAGGTAAGTCCAGTGGGTGTACAGAGCCCTGTCATCAGTGTGATTTTGTCATATTTCTCATTTGGCCTATGACATTGTGGAGTGTGCTGTCCTATGGGCACGATTGAATCAATGGGGTAGTCTCCACTTGGTACGGCTATGTTTCGATATGTAACAGTACTCATTCACATGTCGCAGGATGAGGGGGCCCTTCCATCTACTTCTGCTTGACAGAAGTGGCTGCCTCATGTGTCATTGCTAATCCATTGGCCTACAGTTGCATTTGCTGATCTTCACTATTCTGTATTGTTCTCAATGCATTCCCATGGCCATTTTGGGGATAGTGTTTGTGGGATGTGCATTGTCATCACTCGGCCTACTTATGTGTGGAGCATTCGTGGATGTGCCAGGTGATGGTTTGGTATTTCTTTGCTGTCGGGTGGCCAGGGTGGGATGTCTGGAGTGTGTCAGTGTTGGGAAACATGGTGCTACTCACACTGGAAGCTTTGTTGTGGTGGGTATTCCATATGTCACGGTGCCGCTACATGACTTACATCCTGCATGGGTGTGTTCTGCTCTGTTGGACATGTCCAAGGTTCATCGTGCTTTCTGCTTGTATGTGTATGCTGCTGTGATGCTACTGACTTTTGGGAATGATGGATTCGGTGTCAGGCAACATCATTTGTGGATTGACATGCTTTGTGGTATACATTTGCACTCACCCAGTAGACATGTGTTTTGCCCTTGGTGCCTTTCCATGTACGCTGGCAGGGTACTGTTGCGTAGGAGCATGGAGTCGTGGGTGGATCCTGGGTAGCGGGCACAGCAGTGGCTGAAGGTGAGGTCAGGGCCACATGTCACCTGCACATTGAGCGAATGGTACAGTTTCCGGTTTCTGTAGGCAGCCTCATGTGCCTGGGGTGGTACAAGTGCCACATGTGTGCAGTCCAGGGCTTCTATTACATTCGGTACTTGGGCAATGGCATGGGATTGACCCTTCAGCTGGTGCACCTGTGCCTGTGTGGCTGGCAATGCAATGTGTTCGTTCACATGATTCAACAGTGCATCAAGCACCGGTACCAGCATGGCACTGAATGTGGACTGGACCATTCCATGCATCATGGCAACAGTATGGTGGTCGCTGCCAGTCCCAAGTGATAGTAGCACAGACACGATATTCACTAGGGGAGGTACTGCCGTGCTGCTGGATATGCGGCTGCATATGTCCCCCGGATTGTGTCCAGCAACTGGGTGATGGTTGCCCTGTCCAGCGGATATTCTGTCACCAACTGACCATCAGTTAGGGCCCAGGGTGTTGGCCTGACCCTGGGGATGGCTGGGCGCCTTGCTGCTGCTGCTCTCATCCTCCTTCTCCTCATCCCCACTGCCCCCTACACTCCCAGGACCCTGGCCTGGTTGACTGGCCTCTGTAGCTCCAGGCGCAGCAGGTAGTAGTCGACATCAAGGCTCCCGGTTCCAAATGGCAGCATGGTGTTGGGGAGGGGGTGTTGTGCATGGGTGGGTCCTTTGTAGGCCTCTGGATTGCATTGCTTACACCTGGGCCCTCATTGCTGTGGCCTGTGTACTGTTACCTCCAGCTTTTTGCTGGAGGTATTTTCGGCGGATTATCCGCCGCTTTCATGGCGCTAATAGCGCTTACGCCGGACACCTGATCGATGATGTATTAGCGCTAAAGGTTCCTGGCGCTGTTATGGCCGGCGCTTGTACAGCCGGCTGTCCTTGCGCCGGCTGTTAATCCGCCGGCGGTATTAGGAGTCCTGATCCGACGGACCCTTAAAATCGGCGCTATGAGCGCTAACGCCGATTTTAAGGGTTACCGCCCAAGTCGTGATGAGGCCCATAGTCTGTTGAATTTGAACTTTTGACTGAGGCACGCTGAAGTCTTGATTAGAAAGAATATGGCAAATTTTGATCGAGGACACTTAAATTGGAAGAAAATACAGTACCCAGATTCCTTTCACACCGAGACCCTATCTGGAATTACTTATGGTGTCCCACAATAGAGATATCACAAAGGACGTGGTCACCCATTTCAACCTAGTGCTAAAATCATAACCGTCATTGGTGGGGAGGCTCACAAGTGTCACAGACTTTCTCCAAGATCCTGAAAACAAAAAAATAATTAGACAACTGCTTACTATCATAGCCGAACAATTTATTATACTCAGTACAGTGAGAAGGAAGCAAATGTTTCAACACAGGCGAAAATAGATGAGCTTATCAACACACTGTTCTTTCGCATAATTGAAGACTGTCCAACCATTGTCGGAAGAACGACAGACACACCTACATTTGTTCTAGACCCAGCAAACACTGAACATTTAAGCCATCTTTTAGATAAGACCATCATTTTAGACGCACTCCATGTGAACGGACAGTGCAGACATGGTTTACATCAAGGAAAACACCTATAATCCTGAACCTCAGCAAAGACAGAACAGATGTCCTTGTCACCAGAAGACAGCAGATTGGCATAACATCTTCTTTCACCTTATTGAGGATTTTCCAGAGCTAGCGGGAAGACCAATCAATGTTGACGTACTTACATTTCTCAGAGATCCAGTAAAGTGTACTCAGCTAAACATGCTCCTGCATGGTATTATAGCTAAAATCAAAATGTCCAATCTCCATCGAATCCTTAGGAGAAGATCGTGAAACTTTCCGCCAAGGGACAGATCGAGGAAGCAGAGTCTAGAACCTCATTTGTTGTACCTGTTGTTATTTTTCCTCCATATTCGTCTCATGCTGATCAGTGTCCAACATGTCCTCAGGACCGAAGCAGATTTGAGGAGTGGACTGGGAGCTCACCTACTTTGAACATGCACAGTAAAAGGGGGCTTGCTGAAGTATTACTTCATTTGATTTTTCCCATAGCCTAGCAAAAGAACTGTATCCTGAAATAAGAGACAATTGTCACTCACAAGAGGGGGGACACCTTTGGAGCACCAGACACTCCTAAACACAGAACTCGAAAGACAATATTGGTTAAGGGAATAATAACATTGACAGTTGGCGAATGATCGAGATGGGGGTCCATAGCAGCAACCTGGTCCTCCTGCAAGAAGAGAGGCATCCCTGCTTCTCTCGAAGAAAATGCATCCACCTAACTTATAAAACTACAATGTACCTATGTATCATATTCATTATTATTTTACTGTCATTAACGATCAGAACTGCATTCTTTATTGGTGCAAAAAGCATTCCAATTTCAGTGCACCCACCTAATGATGAACGCATGAAACCCACAAAAGCACCCAGACCTTATATAGTTATTCCAGTCCCTAGAGTATCTGATGGTGGAGTGAATGAACTTGAAATGGATGTAATTAGCAAAGATACACACACACTTGTGGTAACGAATGAAAAGAAAAGCCGGAGACAGGGTTGGCAAGAGAGGAATGAAGTAACATCACTGACAACTACACGCATGCAAACACTGAATGTACACGAAACAGGCCTAGCATCAATGACTGCAGAACCACAAACCAAAACAGCAGAAAGGAAGAGACTGCCTGCCATAAGAAACATCACAGAAGCTGTCAAGAAGAAAACAAGAAGAGTTAAAAGAAAAGCCAACAGAAGCAGTCATATCAGAAACTCTTGAGAAAACAAAGGGCAACTCAGAAAAACTCTTTGCATGGACACAACCGTTAGTAGACTTTCTATTCCCGCACATAGCCAGAGCAAGGAAACTGCATGAGGAACAGAAAAACAAAACCGCAGAGACTGCATTACCCAGCATATATGTCCCAACACAAGGGACAAGTACCAGCTCCACAGTGCAGCCATATACCGGACCAGTGCCAGGCTGGTGGGTATGGGCACTTGCATCCAGCAGGGAAAAAATGTATGAAGAAAAGGAAAGAGCTGCCAGACTCCTATCCACTCAAATGGCGCAGATGAGGAAGCCTGCACCATGGACCAGGATACCTGAGAACCCTCCAGCAAGAAAAAGCCATACAGATGCATTCAGAGAGTAATAGCAAACTACATGGAAACACTAAGAATCAAGAGAAGCATGCATGAAGATGACAATGAACTAAACGATTACCTGGATAGCACAGCACGCCTAGGTAACAACATTTGGTACCAGCACATGAAGGAAGTTGGAAGACGGAATTCCGAAGGGGAATGCTTTGTTTGTGCACTCCTATCGTACAGCATGGGCAGGTCCAAGAACTTTGTGGCTGTAGAAATTTATGTACCGACAGCACACTGTCTGTCACACATAGCAATGTGCAATACCAGAGGCCAGTTCATGGGAAGTGATGCCTCATTGATATGGGCAACTGAAACAGCTTATCCTGATGAAGATGATTATGTCCAGGACATTAAGACAAGAAACAGAGCTCATACTAGGAATTATGTGATCAGGTACGAGAAGCCTGGAGTTAAAGGAGCAGGAATAATATGGGAAGTGAACCCATGACTAAATGTCCAAGGGAATACTCACACAGCAGAGACTCAAATTTGGAAAAACTGAGGCAAAATGCAGATTTGGGGAACAGTGCTTTCACCAGATGGATGGGAGAAAGGAGTAGTGATCTGCAGAGCATGGATGGTCCTAGGAGCCTGCAAGGAGGCAATTGAAAACTCACAAAGACTGTGCAATCCACTATGGCCTAAACCTACAAAACTACTAACATGGGTCGACGACAGAGGAGGACCCTTGCAGATAGTGCTACTAGAAAGCCCAAAATTGTGCTTCAGGAACAATGACACAAGGAAAATGGGGGAGAATCAGAACTGCGGACAAATTTTTGAGGGTCCAGGAATGATTCATGGGACTGCAGTAATCATGGATCATTATTGGGCATGTGGATCCAAAGCATACATCACACTGCCGAAAAACTGGGGAGGCATATGCACAATAGTGAACATCCACGTTCCAGCACCAGTGATCCCGAAAAGTGACCTGAATTTTGACAGTTTTCCAAAAGCAGACACTCACCTGAGGAAGAAGAGATCTGTGGAACTAATAACTCGAATGAAGAGACAGAATTACTTCTCTGCTAAATCAGAAGAAGCATTTCATACAATCCCATATGAACACAGGCTGTTCAGCCTCACCTCATCAGTGTTGACAACGATTTTCATGCCACAAATCTAAGTTGGAGTAAATACTAAATGGTTGCAGATAACCAGATGGGAGTTGCTGCAGACCATCAACTCGACCATAAAAGGATTCAATGCAATCAACGAAGAGCTAAGAGCCATCCGACTGATGACTCTCCAGATCAGATACATACTTGACATGATCACAGCTATGGATGGAGGAGTTTGTGCAAAAATAGGAAAATCATGTTGCACATTTTTACCTTCTCACGACGAGGAAAATGGAACTTTAACAGAAGCTATGGGTATGCTGACAAACCTGCAGAACCAGATGATCAATGAAACCGACGGAGTTGATGATGACAGCTGGTTTGGATCACTGTTTTCATGGGTTCCACAATGGATGGCAGATGCATTCAAGTTCTTGGGAGCCCTGCTAGTGATGATATTACTAGGGTTTTGTGTTATCAAGATAATAATCTTGCAATGGCAGAAAACTGTGAAGAAAGCCATAGGGATGAAGATCATGATTGATGTCAAACCAGGATGGAATCCCAGAGATCTGACTGATGAAGAAATAAGAGACTTTGTGAAGGCTAGCAAGCACGCACCAGAAGGTACAAAGTTTTTCTCTATCCCAGGAAACGCAGCAATTATGTGGGAAGATGGATTACTGCAGTCCAAATAGACAATGCCAGCTGATGACTTGGAACAAAGACAAACATGTAAGGACAGCAGGAAACTTCAGAGGAGTAATACAAATATGGACTCCAAAGAGACACTTCTTCAAACCATCATGTACAGACCCAGAAGATGAAGAATGGATGGACCCAGATGATGAAGTGAAGATTAATACAGAGGAACCAAGTAAGATGAATCCAAGGGAGGAAGTGAAGGTGGTCGATGAATCGCCCAGAGGGGGGAGTGTAGAGGAGGTCCCAAATAGAGCCTGCACTCCAGTCACCCATTTTGAAGTACCAGGAACATTCACACCGAAATATGTGACATACGATGAGCAGATACACCAGCAGAGTGATGCAGTAGGGCTCTGCCCAGTGCCTATCAGAAGAACAATACCTATTGAAGTCCCAATAACCAGACAACCATGGACAGTGAGGTACCCATTGAGAAAACCCTACCAGCAAATGGGATGAAATGAAGATTGCTTGAGGTACTGTACAGGAAGAAACCAAAAAGTCCTTAATGGAAGACGAATGGTGATGTCACGAGGGCCTGGACTAACGCACCCATAGAAGAAATGATGACCAAAAGACGACACAAAAAGACAAAATGCCATGAATGAGGATATTGCGAACCTAGAAGAAGAAAGCGATGTTGAAAGACAAAGAAGCTCAAGCTGTAAGCAGGATGAAAATATTCAACCAGCTAACGCCTGTACATATGCTTGTAACTGCAAGAAAGCTAAGAAAACAGTGCGGCTTGCTATGCTAAGTAGAAGAATAGAGCGGCAAGCGCCATTTGTACACAATCTACCTGAAAACGATGCATATTATATAAGTGTGAGTCCACTTTGCATGAAAAACAGAACCAACCCAGGTTATTATAGGCCAAACACAAGAAGTTTCATATTCTAGCAACACGAGGAAAAAGGCTGAATCGTAACTCGGCAGAGGCAGCTTGTGCTGGGGAAGTCAAGGTCATATCAATAGAAGCTATGAACAGTAGCTATTTTTAATTGAAGCTAAGAACAGAATATCCTGCCACTGAAGGATCGAGATAAGAAGGCAAAGGCAACTGTTACTCAAAAACACTAGCATTTTAGTATTGTAGACCAAAGAAGTGTATTAACCCTTTCCCATTAGATGTAGTATTAGTGCTTTACTTTATATTGTCATCTGAAGCCCAGCATAGTAACACAGAAATACAAGAAAAGCCTTCTCAACTTGATGTAGCTGCCCATTGCACAATCACATACCTCCGGTGTAGGAAGGAAAATCTTTTACCAAGATGGCCACCATGGAAAGGGAAGGCAGGGTGTATAAAGAACACAACAGGGCATGAGCAGGGGGTGGGGGGGAACAGGGGAGACACATGGGCATGAGCGGGGGGTGAGAGGGAACAGGGTACAAAGGGGGCATGAGCAGGGGGTGGGGGGAAAAGGAAGGAAACACGGGGCATGAGCGGTGGTGGGGGAACACGAGAGAGACACAGGGCATGAGCAGCGGGTGGGGAGGAACATGAGGGAGACACACGAGGTATGAGCGGGGGGTGGGGAGGAACACGAGGGAGACACGGGGCATGAGCGGGGGGGTACAGGGCACACACGGGACATGAGCAGGGGTGGGGGAAAGGAGAGAGACAAGGGGCATGAGCGGGGGGTGGGGGGAACACGAGGGAGACACGGGGCATGAGCGGGGGGTTGGGGGGTAACACGAGGGAAACACGGGGCATGAGCGGGGGGTGGGGGGAACACGAGGAAGACATGGGGCATGAGCAGGGGATGGGGGCAACAGGAGATAGACACAGGGCATGAGCGGGGGGTGGAGCCAACAGGAGAGAGACACGGGGCATGAGCGGGGGGTGGGGAGAACAGGAGACAGACACGGGGCATGATCGGGGGGTGGGGAGAACAGGAGACAGACACGGGGCATGAGCGGGGGATGGGGGAACAGGAGACAGATACGGGGCATGAGCGGGGGTGGGGAGAACAGGAGACAGACATGGGGCATGAGCGGGGGGTGGGGGGCAACAGGAGACAGGCAGGGGGCATGACCGGGGGTGTGGGGGCCAACAGGAGAGAGACACGGGGCATGAGCGTGGAGTGGTGGGAACAGGAGACAGACACGGGCATGAGCGGGGGGTGGGGGAACAGAAGACAGACACGGGGCATGAGCGGGAGGGTGGGGGGCAACAGTAGAGAGACACGGGGCATGAGCGGGGGGTGGGGGGGTACAGGAGACAGACACAGGGCATGGGTGGGGGCAACTGGAGACAGACACAGGGCATGAGCAGGGGGTGGGGGGTACAGGAGACAGACACGGGGCATGGGTGGGGGCAACAGGAGACAGACATAGGGCATGACCGGGTGGTAGGGGGAGCAGAAGACAGACGCGGGGCATGAGCAGGGGTGTGGGGGGCAACAGGAGAGAGACACGGGGCATGAGCGGGGGGTAGAGGGGTACAGGAGACAGACACGGGGCATGAGCGGGGGGTGGGGGCAACAGGAGAGAGACACGGGGCATGAGCGGGTGGGGGAACAGGAGACAGACATGGGGCATGAGCGGGGGGGCAACAGGAGAGAGACACGGGGCATGAGCAGGTGGGGGGAACCGGAGACAGACACAGGGAATGAGCGGGGGGTGGAGGGGTACAGGAGACAGACATGGGGCATGAGCGGGGGGAGGGGGGCAACAGGAGAGAGACACAGGGCATGAGCGGGGGGTGGGGAGAACAGGAGACAGACGCAGAGCATGAGCAGGGGGTGGGGGGATCAACAGAGACAGACACGGGGCATGAGTGGGGGTGGGGGGCAACAGGAGACAGACACGGGGCATGAGCAGGGGGTGGGGGGCAGCAGGAGACAGACACAGGGCATGAGCTGGGGTGGGGGCAGCTGTCATGATGCCTGCTCCCGGGGAGCCGGTTCAAGCCCTGCGTCCCCGAAAGCGGACATCCAGTCCCCAAGGAAGGACCCAGCAACCCCATATAGGGGCCCTTTGAACAGTGTCCTGGCGCCTATGGCGCCAGGCTCATAAAAGACATCAGTCCTGGCGCCATAGGCGCCAGGCTCATTATGGGAGTGCTTGGGTGCACTTACCTGATGCAGACCATGCTGCAGGATCCCGGCCTCCTTGAGGCCTGAAAGGAACTACTTTACCTGTGGAACTAATTTACCATCCGGGCGTGGTCGGGGAAGGATACATACCTGATTGGAGGAAGGATACATACCTGGAACTTCTTTCAAGGCTATTTAAACCCCAACCGAACAGCCACACGTGCTTCGCGTTGTTCTGCATCTAGCAGCTGGACGCTCACCGTGTCTGCTCCTGCATCCTGACTTCTGCCACGCCTGCCGGCATCCTGGATCACCTGCAAAGGAAGAGAAGAAGAGAACAGAAGAAGGAAAAGTCCTTACCTGCTAAATCCGCATCCCGGAGACATCTCGCCGACAATCCTGAAAAGGAAGACTTTTATTTAAAAGCTCATCGCGTCGATCGCTGCAGTGCCGCATTCCACTCACCTTTACAGGGCGCCTCCATGTTCAGCAGCGATCATCCGGATTCGCAGTCACGCCCCAGCGCCTAGGGAGAAAAAGACCAGAACAAAAGGTGAGAGAGAGAAGGGAATAAGGAAAGCTAAATCTCCATGTTAAGACTTACCTGTTGATTCATTCCCTCTTCATTTCGGGTCCGCGCCGCATCCTGGCATTTCCTGACCCCGGCCTGTAAGGGGAAAAAGAGACATCAGCGTTAATGAGCGAATGAAAAGACATTACCAAAAAACGCTCATTAAAGACTTACCTGATTTCTACAAGGATTTCACCTCTCATCTCGGGTCGGTGCCTGTTCCCCGGCATTCCGTACCCCGGCCCCTATGGGGAAAAAGATACTAGCATTAGTACATTAATGCATGGACACAAGGGGAACCTCTTATCAAAAAACTTACCTGGAAGCCAAGCAAGTTTGGTTCTCACCAATCCGAAAATCCAGTGAAGTAACTGGATACCAACGCGCCCCTGCATCAGAAGCAGGATGGAGAGCTCGTCCTTACAGACCCTAAGGTGAGACGCTACGAGGAATCACAGAAGGGTTTCGAGGAGGGTGAGAGGGGAAAGTGGGAGGCCGATTGCATTACCCCGCAGACAGTTAATCCCCTATTTTCGCCTACAGAAGGATACTTCTGCGAGCCAGACAAGCCAGATTTGGGGGCCCGGTCCAGTCCGCCTTCCGAACCCTGCGCATCACCTTAGAAGAGGTCACAGCAGCGCAAACCAGGCCAGCGCCTCCGTGGGAGTCAGGTGAGCGTTACAGAACGCGAAGCCTTCCTACAAATTCCCACCCAGGCGCTATGGAAAGTTCTGAGACTGATCAGTTGGCCCAATTACTGGGGGAATTACGGGCCGAAGTACATGCCGCTCGTCAAGAGACTAATGCCCTCAGGAGGGAATTAATAATATCAAAGGAAAGAACTGATGACCTGGCCAGACAGCTTTTGCAAGGTCAAGCTGGGCAAACTCCTCTACCCGGTTCCGGAGGGAACCCCGCTCCTGTGGTTTCCAGTAACCCTGTGCAGATTAATCTACCTGGAAACATGCCGCTGGCCCCACCCGAACGCTTTGCTGGGGACCCCAAACGATTTGCCGTATTCATGAATCAGTGTCGTTTGCACTTCCTATGCAGACCTGGGGCCTTCCCTAATGATCAGACCAAGGCAGCCTTTGTATTGTCATATCTCAGCGGCTGCGCTGCCGATTGGTCAGTTCCACTGGTTACTCAAGATGACCCGATTCTCCGTGATTTTCAAAGGTTTCAAGCAAGCATGGAAAGGTTATTTGCTCGACACTCTCAGGGGCAGGCTCTGGATGATGAACTTCTATCCCTGCGACAGGGCAATCAGGACCTCCTATCCTATTTTGCAACCTTTAATAGACTAATTGTGGAAACGGGATGGCCAGAGGATAAAAGAGTCACTTTGTTTTATCGAGGCCTACGCGGAGAACTTAAAGATGTCTTGGCCCAAGTTGTAAATCCGCCCCAAGAATGCACATAGTATATAGACTTAGTGGTCCAATTGGATCACAGACTTCAAAACAGAAAAGCAGATCGGTCCAGGTTTGAGACACGGGTGTTTGTCAAGACCCATGCTAATCCCAAGGGAGTTGATGTCTCTGAGCCTATGAAAATTAGAGGGGTTAAAGGACCCTTAACTCAAAAGGAACGTGAAAGGAGGCGGCAGTTAAAATTATGTCTTTATTGTGGGAATTCTGGACACTTTCTACGAGATTGCCCGGCAAAACCGCCCCGAAAGGCGGTAGGAGCCGCTGATAAAAACCATGAAGACTGTTTCGGGAAACGACTCCGCCCGACAAGTGTAGGGGTCCGCTTGCCGAGCTTGAAAACTAACTCTCAGACCTCGCATTTCATTGTGCCAATGGTTCTCGTAGATCCAGAACAGCCTAAGCGGTTGCATGCAATAAAGGCATACATCGATAGTGGGGCTATTGGAAACTATGTGGATCGTGAATTGGTCTCTAGGATTAACCTCCCTCTCCGTCCCAAAAACAGCAAAGATGTCATCACCACAGTCGATGGAACTGAAATTGCCTCTGGACCGGTAACACATTCCACTACTGAGGTGACTCTTATTGGTCCCGACGGCCATCGGGAGGGTGTTGTGTTTGATGTAATCAAGGCTCCACAGTTTCAGGTTATTCTTGGAATCCCTTGGTTAGAGACACATAATCCTCAAATTGATTGGCGAGCTAAGAGAATAACCTTCCCGGATTGTACACAAACCTGCTACCCAGAAAACCTGAAGATTAATCTAGCATCTGTAACCTCTGCCTCCATGCAACTACCTGCGGAATACCAAGACTTTCAGGACGTCTTCCAAAAGGAACAGGCCAATACGTTACCTCCTCACAGATCGTACGATTACCAAATCGATCTGGTGCCCGGTGCACAACCCCCTTGTAGCAGGATTTATGCCCTTACCGAACCTGAGAATCTGCATTTGAGACAATATTTGGATCAATACCTAGCTAATGGTTTATTCGCCCGTCAAAGTCCCCGGCATCCTCGGCTTTGTTCTTCGTGCCCAAAAAAGAAGGCGACCTTAGAACTTGTATCGATTACCGCGCATTGAACCAGATAACAGTTAAAAACCGTTATCCTCTGCCTCTGATCCCTGAACTCCTTGACCAGGTGAAGGACGCTTGCATATACACCAAGTTAGATCTCCGGGGGGCTTATCATCTGGTACAAGTTAAAGAAGGCGACGAATGGAAAACTGCCTTCCGTACAAAATACGGATTATTTGAGTACCAGGTGATGCCTTTCGGATTGTGTAACGCGCCGGCTGCCTTCCAATACTTCATGAATGATGTCCTTCGGGAACTCATCGATGTTTGTGTTGTTGTATATATCGATGACATTCTGGTGTACTCCTCTTCGGAATCTGATCACAGAAAACACGCCAGGGCAGTACTTGAAAAACTGCACCAACACAAACTATTTGCTAAATTGGAGAAATGTGTTTTCCATACCACAGAAGTCGAGTTTCTAGGTTTCATCCTGACACCCAAAGGAGTCTGAATGGACTCAAGAAAAGTGGATGCCATCCTCAAATGGCCATCACCTAGCTCTGTAAAAGGGGTTCAAAGCAGGCTCGGCTTTGCCAATTTCTATCGCAGGTTTATCCCGGAATTTCCACGCGTGGTACAACCCATTACTGCACTCTTGAGGAAAAATAAACGTTTTGAATGGTCTGAAGAAGCCGAGCAGGCCTTTCAGGATTTAAAAGCTAAGTTTACCTCTGTACCTATATTGAAACACCCGCGTCCAGATCTCCCTTATGTCGTCGAGACTGACGCATCCAGCCTAGCCATGGGAGCTGTCCTGTCCCAAAGAGATCCCGAAACGAACCAACTGCATCCCGTAGCATTTTGGTCCAGAAAATTCTCGGCACCCGAGGTTAATTATGCAATCACGGACAAAGAACTGTTAGCCATTAAGTCCGCTTTTAAAGCCTGGCGGCATTATCTGCTTGGCGCTCGACATACCATCACAGTGATCACTGATCACCGGAATTTACAGTATTTGAAAACCGTCAAGGCTCAGTCATCACGGCAGCTCAGATGGGCTTTGTTTTTCGCTGAATTTGATTTTGTGATTACCTATCGACCTGACTGCAAGAATGACAAAGCAGACGCCTTATCCCGAATTGGAATGGGAGAATCTGATACAAACTCAGAACCAGTACCAATAATTCCCGAACAGAGGATTGTAGGCATGACTTCGTTACAGACGCTTGAAGACATTCAAGCCAGAGTGAAACAACTCCTGGACCCTACAACCTTACAGGATTGGATACAAAAGGGATCAGACTTTACCGTAGATAATGGTTTACCTTATTTCCAAGGACGCTTATTCCTGCCACATAAGGAATTACACAAACTAGTTATTTCCGGTTATCATGATACATTAATAGAGGGACACCCCGGTATTGCCAAGACAGAGGAAAAGGTGAAACGACAATTTTGGTGGCTCTCTTGGCGAAAAGATGTTAAATCTTTTGTCATGTCCTGTGGTGTTTGCGCCCAAAATAAAAGTCAAAAGAAAAGACCAGCCGGTCTCCTTCAACCTCTAGACATACCGCCAGCACCCTGGCACACCCTATCAATGGATTTTATTACGGACCTGCCTCCTTGTTCGGGGTACAATACTGTTCTGGTAATTGTGTATTTGTTTTCCAAAATGGCCCACTTTATTCCTTTGAAAGGTTTACCTTCAGCTTCTGTCCTAGCCAAAGAATTCCTCGAAAATATTGTTCGGCTACATGGATTCCCATCTATACTAATCTCTGACCGGGGAAGCCAATTCATTTCCCACTTCTGGCGCAAATGTTGTCAAATGGCGCAGATCGACGTAAGATTATCGACCAATCACCACCCTCAGACCGATGGTCAGACCGAGAGGACAAATCAGATCCTTGAGCAGTACTTACGGTGTATGTTACAGCAATCTGAAAGCAACTGGAAAGACATTCTTTGGATAGCCGAATACGCATATAATAATTCGGTA
This sequence comes from Ambystoma mexicanum, assembly GCF_040938575.1. Classification (NCBI taxonomy): domain Eukaryota; kingdom Metazoa; phylum Chordata; class Amphibia; order Caudata; family Ambystomatidae; genus Ambystoma; species Ambystoma mexicanum. The sequence goes on along the minus strand of NC_090931.1, from coordinate 857,224,604 downwards.
CACTCTGGAACTGGCCAAAGTCCTTTTTATACTTTGTTTGGGCATCACCCTCAAACCTCAAACCTTGACTCACCTCAGAACCTTGGAATGCCTGCAGTAGAACATCTGCATTCTACAATTACCCAAGCCTTCAAAGAGGCAACTACGCATTTACAACGAGCCAAGAGAAAATACATGGAGAATGCTGATCTACATCGGAGTGAAGCACCTCCGTATCAGATTGGGGATCAAGTGTGGTTAGCTACCAGACATTTCCCACTCAAAGGGCCTCGAACTTTTAACCCAAAATATCTGGGACCTTATTCTATTACGGCAATAATGAACCCAGTGGCTGTTAAACTTGATTTACCAGCTAGTATGCAAATTCACCCTGTTTTTCATGTGTCACTTCTGAAACCAGTGGTACCCGGAACCCGACTACTCAAACCTCCAGAACCTATTCTAATAGATGGGGAGCCCGAATTCGAAGTGAAGAACATTTTAGACTCAAAAATGTTTAGGTCAAAACTGTTCTACCTAATTGATTGGAAGGGGTACGGACCTCAGGAGAGGTCGTGGGAACCCAGCGACCATGTGCATGCACCTCGATTAGTCAGGAAATTCCACCGACTCTTCCCAGACAAACCAAAACCCCCGGAGGGAACAACCTTGGGAGGGGCCTTGGGGGGGAGTGCTGTCATAATACCTGCTCCCGGGGAGCCGGTTCAAGCCCTGCGTCCCCGAAAGCGGACATCCAGTCCCCAAGGAAGGACCCAGCAACCCCATATAGGGGCCCTTTGGACAGTGTCCGGGCGCCTATGGTGCCAGGCTCATAAAAGACATCAGTCCTGGCGCCACAGGCGCCAGGCTCATTATGGGAGTGCTTGGGTGCACTTACCTGATGCAGACCATGCTGCAGGATCCCGGCCTCCTTGAGGCCTGAAAGGAACTACTTTACCTGTGGAACTAATTTACCATCCGGGCGTGGTCGGGGAAGGAAACATACCTGATTGGAGGAAGGATACATACCTGGAACTTCTTCCAAGGCTATTTAAACCCCACCCGAACAGCCACACGTGCTTCGCCTTGTTCTGCATCTAGCAGCTGGATGCTCACCGTGTCTGCTCCTGCATCCTGACTTCTGCCACGCCTGCCAGCATCCTGGATCACCTGCAAAGGAAGAGAAGAAGAGAACAGAAGAAGGAAAAGTCCTTACCTGCTAAATCCGCATCCCGGAGACATCTCGCCGACAATCCTGAAAAGGAAGACTTTTATTTAAAAGCTCATCACGTCGATCGCTGCAGCGCCGCATTCCACTCACCTTTACAGGGCGCCTCCATGTTCAGCAGCGATCATCCGGATTCGCAGTCACGCCCCAGCGCCTCGGGAGAAAAAGACCAGAACAAAAGGTGAGAGAGATAAGGGAATAAGGAAAGCTAAATCTCCATGTTAAGACTTACCTGTTGATTCATTCCCTCTTCATTTCGGGTCCGCGCCGCATCCTGGCATTTCCGGACCCTGGCCCCTAAGGGGAAAAAGAGACATCAGCGTTAATGAGCGAATGAAAAAACATTACCAAAAAACGCTCATTAAAGACTTACCTGATTTCTACAAGGATTTCACCTCTCATCTCGGGTCGGTGCCTGTTCCCCGGCATTCCGTACCCCGGCCCCTATGGGGAAAAAAACACTAGCATTAGTACATTAATGCATGGACACAAGGGGAACCTCTTATCAAAAAACTTACCTGGAAGCCAAGCAAGTTTGGTTCTCACCAATCCGAAAATCCAGTGAAGTAACTGGATACCAACGCGCCCCTGCATCAGAAGCAGGATGGAGAGCTCGTCCTTCCAGACCCTAAGGTGAGACGCTACGAGGAATCACAGAAGGGTTTCGAGGAGGGTGAGAGGGGAAAGTGGGAGGCCGATTGCATTACCCCGCAGACAGTTAATCCCCTATTTTCGCCTACAGAAGGATACTTCTGCAAGTCAGACAAGCCAGATTTGGGGGCCCGGTCCAGTCCGTCTTCCGAACCCTGCGCATCACCTTAGAAGAGGTCACAGCAGCGCGAACCAGGCCAGTGCCTCCGTGGGAGTCAGGTGAGCGTTACAGCAACACGAGACAGACACGGGGCATGAGTGGGGGGTGGGGGGCAACAGTAGAGACACAGGGCATGAGCGGGTGTTGGGGGAACAGGAGACAGACACGGGGCATGAGCGAGGGGTGGGGGGTACAGGAGACAGACACGGGGCATGAGCGGGGGGTGGGGGGAACAACAGACACGGGTATGAGCGGGGGGTGGGAGAACAGACACGGGGCATGAGTGGGGGGATGGGGGGAACAGGAGACAGACACGGGGCATGAGCGGGGGGTGGGAGGAACAGGAGACAGACATGGGGCATGAGCGGGGGGTGGGGAGAACAGGAGACAGACATGGGGCATGAGCAGGGGTGTGGGGGGCAACAAGAGAGAGACACAGGGCATGAGCGGGTGGGGGAACAGGAGACAGACACGGGGCATGAGCGGGTGGGGGGAACAGGAGACAGACACGGGGCATGAGCGGGGGGGTGGGGGCAAGAGGAGATAGACACGGGGCATGTGCGGGGGTGGGGGGAACAGGACACAGACACGGGGCATGAGCGGAGGGTGGAGAAAAGGAGACAGACACGGGGCATGAGCGGGGGATGTGGGGGGTAACAGGAGACAGACACGGCACATGAGGGGAACAGGAGACAGATACGGGGCATGAGCGGGGGGTGGGGAGAACAGGAGACAGACACAGGGCATGAGCGGGGGTGGGCGGGAGGGAGAGAGACGCACGGGGCATGAGTGGGGGTGGGCGGGAGGGGGAGAGACACACGGGGCATGAGCGGGGGTGGGCGGGAGGGGGAGAGACACACGGGGCATGAGCGGGGTGGGAGGGAGGGAGAGAGACACACGGGGCATGAGCAGGGGGTGGGGGGAGGGAGAGAGACACACGGGGCATGAGCGGGGGTGGGGGGGAGGGAGAGAGACACATGGGGCATGAGCGGGGGGTGGGGGGAAGGGGAGAGAGACACGGGGCATGAGCCGGGGGTGGGGGAGGGAGAGAGAGACACGGGGCATGAGCGGGGGTGGGGGGGAGGGAGAGAGACACACGGGGCATGAGCGGGGGTGGGGGGAGGGAGAGAGACACGGGGCATGAGCGGGGGTGGGCGGGAGGGGGAGAGATACACGGGGCATGAGCGGGGTGGGGGGGAGGGAGAGAGACACACAGGGCATGAGCAGGGGTGGGGGGAGGGAGAAAGACACACGGGGCATGAGCGGGAGGTGGGGGGAAGGGGAGAGAGACACGGGGCATGAGCGGGGGGTGGGGGGAGGGAGAGAGATACACGGGGCATGAGCGGGGGTGGAGGGGAGGGAGAGAGACACACGGGCCATGAGTGAGGGGTGGGGGAAGGGGAGAGAGACACACGGGGCATGAGCGGGGGGTGGGGGGAGGGAGAGAGACACATGGGGCATGAGCGGGGGTGGGGGGAGGGAGAGAGACACATGGGGCATGAGCGGGGGGTGGGCGGGAGGGGGAGAGACACCCGGGCATGAGCAGGGGGTGCGCGGGAGGGGGGGAGACACTCAGGGCATGAGCGGGGGTGGAGGGAGGGGAGAGAGACACACGGGGCATGAGCAGGGGGTGGGCGGGTGGGGGAGAGACACACGGGGCATGAGCGGGGGTGGGGGGAGGGAGAGAGACACACAGGGCATGAGCGGGGTGGGGGGGAGGGAGAGAGACACATGGGGCATGAGCGGGGGTGGGGGGAGGGAGAGAGACACATGGGGTATGAGCGGGGGTGGGGGGAAGGGGAGAGAGACACGGGGCATGAGCGGGGGGTGGGCAGGAGGGGGAGAGACACACGAGGCATGAGCGGGGGTGGGGGGGAGGGAGAGAGACACAAGGGGCATGAGCGGGGGTGGGGCGGAGGGAGAGAGACACACGGGGCATGAGCGGCGGTGGGGGGGAGGGAGAGAGACACACGGGGCATGAGCAGGGGTGGGGGGAGGGAGAGAGACACACGGGGCATGAGCGGGGGTGGGGGGGAGGGAGAGAGACACACGGGGCATGAGCGGGGGGTGGTGGGAAGGGGAGAGAGACACGGGGCATGAGCGGGGGTGGGGGGGAGGGAAAGAGACACACGGGGCATGAGCGGGGGTGGGGGAGGGAGAGAGACACACGGGACATGAGCGGGGGGTGGGGGAAGGGGAGAGACACACGGGGCATGAGCAGGGGGTGGGGGAGGGAGAGAGACACACGGGGCATGAGCGGGGGTGGGGGGAGGGAGAGAGACACACGGGGCATGAGCGGGGGTGGGGGGAGGGAGAGAGACACAGGGGGCATGAGCAGGGGTTGGGGGGAGGGAGAGAGACACACGCGGCATGAGCGGGAGGTGGGGGGAAGGGGAGAGAGACACAGGGCATGAGCGGGGGGTGGGCGGGAGGGGGAGAGACACACGGGGCATGAGCGGGGGTGGGGGGAGGGAGAGAGACACACGGGGCATGAGCGGGGGGTGGGGGAAAGGGGAGAGAGACACGGGGCATGAGCGGGGGGTGGGGGGAGGGAGAGAGACACACGGGGCATGAGCGGGAGTGGGGGGAGGGAGAGAGACACACGGGGCGTGAGCAGGGGTGGGAGGAGGGAGAGAGACACACGGGGCATGAGCGGGGGGTGGGGGAAGGGGAGAGAGACACGCGGGGCATGAGCGGGGGTGGGGGGGAGAGAGACACACTGGGCCTGAGCGGGGGGTGGGGGGAGGGAGAGAGACACACGGGGCATGAGCGGGGGGTGGGGGGAAGGGGTGAGAGACACACGGGGCATGAGCGGGGGGTGGGGTGAGGGAGAGAGACACACGGGGCATGAGCGGGGGTGGGGGAGGGAGAGAGACACACGGGGCATGAGCGGGGGGTGGGGTGGAGGGAGAGAGACACACGGGGCATGAGCGGGGGGTGGGGTGGAGGGAGAGAGACACATGGGGCATGAACGGGGGGTGGGGGAGAGGGAGAGAGACACACGCCGTTCGTGTGCAGGCGGCAGATCCCACTCCTCGGCCCTCCGCTGGCCACTGTGTGCCGATGGCATGAGCGTGGGCTGGAGGAACAGGGGAGACACGGAGCATGAGTGGAGGTGGGGGGAACAAGAAGGACACACGGGGCATGAGCGGGGGTGGGAGGAACAGGAGACAGACACAAGACTTACTGTGCAGGCGGCGAGGAACAAAGATGGCAGGCGTCTCTGAAGCCAGACGCACTGCACGCTTTCACTGCATCCAATGAGAGAGCACGTCAGATGTCCGCGGACATCACGCAAGCTGCTTGCCCAATCACTGTCCTGTTCACGGAGCGAACAGGGAAGTGTGTCCGTGAAGCGAACACAGATATAACTAATTTTTTTCACTTACATTTTTGTCATTTTTTTTAAAACTACTGGACGGATTTACACCAAATAAAGCAAAGCACGTTTTCGGGACCAAGCCGCCGCTCCTGCCGCAAGTTTGGTGTAAATCCGTCCAGCGGTTTGGGCTGTAGGCGTGAGCAAAGTTTTTCCCATTATGTCTATGGGAAAAAAAAAGTTTTGGGACCCCCCCTATAACTTTGCCCCCCCTGGACGAATCCTCACCAAACTTTGCAAAAAATTCAGAGTGACCCAAATACTTTTTTTGCAAAGTTTGGTGAGGATTCGTCCAGGGAGAGCGAAGTTATAAGCCTCCCAAAAAGTGCTCTTCCTATGGAAACACCAACTTAACCATAACTACATGGCCACTACCGTGGCCATGTAATATATATATATATATATATATATATATATATAGTATTTACAACACAGTCCTCCCCCTATTTCTGCCACTTTCACTGTTCTACTTGCATCTGTGGCTCAGCTCGAGCCCCTCGGCATCAAGTCGCCCTCAACTGACCAGTTTACCTTCCATCCACGGGGCACCTACAGAGAACGGACAGGAATTTCATCAAAGGGGAACCTGACAACTGTATCTTTGTTCATGTGATTTATTGCGTGCCGTTCTCCACAGGAAGCTCTGCGGTCTTCTGTTTAATGGCGGGAGCAGCCAAAAGTCTGAGACTTTGGATCTGGGCCTAGGTCGATTAGACCAGAACCATCCACACTGCTGCCAACATATGCTCTAGCACCTTGAAGTGTCTCTAGTGCTAGATAGAATTACCAATAAAGATCTTAAACCAAATAACTAGACAGACTCAAAGAATATGGTAAAGTACTACTTTATTCTTAATTTAATAAAGCAGGGTCATCTGGCAGACATCAGACTGATGGTTGCACACTCACAAACAAACTTGATTACATAGGGAGCTTATTCCCAATATCCATTATCTATGATGTCATCCTGCGTGGCAAACCATAAAACCTATTAGCAGGGAGAGATTGGATTAGGGGAACATATCTACTTATATAAGGTATACAGGTTAGTACTTCATTGGCTGTCTCTTATCTGTAACACAACCCTCGAACTACCTCTACATACGTATAATACCAATTATAGCAAACAAAATGGCAGCTGATTAATCTATGCAACATTGTATAGCAGGTTGCCCCATAGACCCACTGATTGGTTGGCATTCTCACCCAACCTAGGACTTCTATGCATCTTTTCTACCTTGCGTTACTGCCTATTTACACTTATTGGTCAGTAAGTTACTTTATCTTCTTTTGCATTCATGATAACTTTATCATTTCATACATGTTTCTCTTATTACTTCAGTTACATTGTCATTCTTCATTTAATATTGTTTCAACATGGCTTTGTATATCTTCTTTATGACATTGCTTTGCCCACATCAGATTTCACTCAGCACTCCATGATGTCCAATGATGCGTGCTGACATCCTTCCATGTGGCATCCTTCCACACTTTCGGTGCCAGGGCACATTCAATACTGTTTGTCTGAGTATATATCATCTTCCATACACTCAATGAGGTATGGGCATAACTCCTGGAGTCCCACATATAGGCCTTTTACTGCTGTTCCAGTATGACTGCGGTGACGCGGCAGGAGCTTGGGAAAATGCACCCACCTGCTCCTCTACACCACCACAGAATGAGAAGTTAGGGCTTTGAATGGAGTCCCTCTTGCATTTCCCTGGCAGACAAACCGAAGCAGAGTGTAAGGCACAGCACAAGCTGTGGTGGGTGGGGATAGGGGATTGAAAAAGAAGGGAATGGAGGGTGGGGGGCAGATGGCGGGCAGGTGAACCGGCCATCAGGTAGCTTGGAATGTCAGCTGAGATCGCCAGTTTCAGCCTGTATTCCTTGCCACCTGATAGGCTGCTAATGCTTTATTTGAAGTTACATGCAAGCAACACTATATGAGGCTAAAGGGTCATGCACTGTGACACTGTGATGCTTCATTTCGAAACATATATGAACATTTTGGTTTATAAAAGTACAGGTGAACGAACACATTAAGAATGTAACAATGTTTTCCGGGTAATGCAAGAACTGGTGCCGGGTTTTCTTTTATGCTTGCCAATAATTTCCAAATAACATATAAACCAGTGCCAGTCCTTTGGCTTTCAGTACATTGTTCCACTGCAGCAAGGCACCATTTTTAGATGATTGCAGAAAGTTTTATTTGACCAAAAAAGGGCTTTTAGCATTTCTTGCTGTGAGTTTAAAGTTGATTACGAACCAGTCCCTGGGCCTTATGTACATTTCTGCCTATGCAGTTCATAGGAATGTTTCTAGTCTGTGGCCATTTGTCAGGGCTATCCTTCATGTGAGCAGGAAACTACCTGCATCACATGGGTGCACCTTTTATCATGGCACAAAAGCAGAACATGCAAATGAAGTGAGGCATTATTCCGGTGCCTCTCAGTTTAGATTCAGGCAGTCTTCATTTCACTTTTATTCTTCCCTACAATTGTTCCATACATATGTGAACTGTTTTAAGAGTTTAATTATACTGATGAATCTTCCAGCAGTTAAGCAAATTAGATCATAAACATGTTGGGATACAGTGCAAACAGGCTCATTAAATAAGCCACCACAAATAGATGGAATTTATTATACAGTAATGAAGAATATCTTGTGCGCAAATGATGTTTTGAAAATGAGCTATTTAATGTTTGGATTGGGCAGGTGAAGGTAAGCCCACAGACGCTCACGCCAGAAAAAATACAACCAACTAGGGAAGAAAGGCCAAGAGATGCTTGCAAGGATAACAAGTTTTAATCACACAAAAGAATAGGTAGGCCAGCAAAGACATTTGTTGCTCAAGAACGTTCTGCCGAAGAAATAGTACAAGCAGAATGTTATAAGGAAACACATCGTCCCTAATTACGCCACATATACAGTAAAAACCTGCATGGCTGGTTGGTGATACCCTATAGATGGGCAGCCTGCTCCATAGGGGATACCAGGCTGCTATTGGTCTGAGCCCTGTCCGTCCATCTTCCATCACGTTGGGTCAGCTGGGTTCATGATCTCCGGGGAACCAAGGTCGAGTTCGCAATTAGTTACTATGTAAGGCAATGCTACTCTATCATTATGGCGTGCACCTGGGAAACTCTGGCACTGGCCCAGGGGGAAGCTTAAGATCATGCTGACCCACACATTCCTCACTCAGTCCATATCGCACTCTCCGCACCCAAGGCTTCAAAACTCACTTTGGACTATAATTAATTCCACCCTGTACCTTGTATTACAAAGTTTGTCATTATGAAATAAGGTTGACTGGTCAAGTTCTTTTAGATCTTTTATGACCACTTGGTTTATAGTTGGTGGCCTGAGATCACCTACGAGCGCAGAATTCAGGGATCTAGGACTGAAGTAGTTGTGGGTGTCCTAACTCATGGTGGGCTGGGTGGGGGTTGGAGGTCTGCTTTTGGCCTGGCTGTGATAAACATGCATTGCGAGGCACCTGGTACTGTCTCGCGGCCTTGCAGGGTGCATTCCTTCTTGGGATAACACGTCTTAGCAACAGTTATGGAAGAAAGGAACGTTTTCGAATGTAGCTAGCAGCGTAGGTCTCTCTATCATCGGTGCTTGGGCCTGTTCAGGTTTCTTCATTGCTTCTGTGTTTATCACGCACCCATGCACGGCCGAAGGTTTCTACCATAACTACAAAAATGGCACTTCCTTATATGTGCGTACTAAGTCTAAGCGTCTGTATTTCATGTAATATTGTGTTCATGCAGGGTTTCTTAGCACGCCCCACTCCCCTTTGGTACATCGGAAGTGTTGTTATGGGATTCCCCTTACTCTAAAGTGCCTAGGGGGTGGGAGAGGTTAATTTCCTTCCCTGCACAAGCTACGAGCAAAAAGAGTGAAGGAAAGATTTTCTTTTTTTTTAAGATTGGATAAATGATAATTGACTGAGAATGTTTAGTGTATTTGAGGACTATGTGAACAGTATTGTTTTATCCAGTTAGCAACAGGGACGTCATTTCACCAAAATGGGGTAGCAGAAGTGACATCACATGACCCTTGACTCCCTGATGGCATAACATGAAGTGATGTAATTCGACCTCGCCCCAAGTGACATCACAGGAAGTGAGGGCACACGACCTTCAGAAACCATGTTTCCAGGCACTCTCATTTCAGCCAGATATAAGAACTAAGGCACAGAGGGAGCCATGATTTGTCCACGATCACACATTTGAGGAATGTGATTTTCCAGATTCGACGTGGGGTCTATATGTAAAACATGAATAATGCAATATTTGTGACAGGGTAACCGAGAACTCTATTGACACAGAAGTACGCGTTATCTGTGGCGTTGCGTTGTTAAACAAGCCAAAAAAGCACTGACCTGGGGAGGTGTGAGCTGATGTTTACCCGGGAGAAAAATGCTCCATGAGCAAGGCCTGAAAAATAAATCATTGACCAGGATTTTGTATCAACAAAATTCCCTGGTTATAAATGTATCTATGAGTCAGCTACCACTACGATCGAAGAAACCTATCAGACTGCTCTGCGTGCACACAGCGGAGTGCACCTGATAATGTTATATTTGCTGGAGTTTAATACCTGGGAAAGGTTCTTTCAATATACCCAAGACCCTCCCATAGTTTTGATTATCTAAGTATAATACTGGGTGACAGAGGACTTAACCCCCCCACCATTTAATGTAATATCATTGCTGCACACATTAATCCATGGCACCCCACAGTTATTTAAAATTGAAGACACCCATGAGTTGCTTCTCACCCGGGGACTCACTGGCAGACTTTAAGGCGCACAATGCACTCTACCCCTTTGTCAGACCCATCGGTGCCCTATGGCATAGCACAAAATTTGGCGGCTACCGTGTGAGCCAAGCTATGGGCCCCCCAAGCTCCTTAACAACGCACAGGGCACACCACATCCAAGCTGGTCCGGACCACCACGTGTGCACAATGTCTGTGATGATTAGGCTGCTGCAGGAGCATGCACTACTGCAATTGAAAGAAGTAGCTATGTTTTTTAATCAAAGCTTAAATGTTTAATGTAATATAGAAAGTAGGGGGCAGTGCCTGGTCCACAAATATACCAGCCACCAGTGGTCGCTTGTGAGTTGTTTTTTGGAGCGTCTAAATATTTGCCGCAAGTATGTGATTGAGACCGAGCGTTGCGCGGGAGCCCGAACTAACAAAAATGGGTTTGGTGGGAGGGGTGGGTCAGGGGGGGGCTCCCCTGAGAAAATGCTTTGAATAATGGGTTAAAATAGTGCATTACACAGAACACTTTCTGCGAAAATGTGGGTAAAAGGCCAACAATTTGGCTAAAAGCCCAACAATTGGTTTTGTAGGGTGCAGGGTAAGTCTTGCAGTCCTGTTTTGGATAAGTTGTAAAGGTCAAAGAGTAGAGGCACGAAGACTTAGAAAGAGGCTGTTGCAATAGTCCAGCCTAGAGAGGACCAGAGATCTGTAGACAGTGAGCTTCTGGGGGAAAGTGAGAAAAGGAAGAACACCTCTGAGAAGGAGCAGCTGATAGTTTGACTTCTTAGAGACGTCAGAGATGTGAGGAGAGAAAGAGAGGGTGGAGTCGAAGGTGATACCCAGTTTCTTAGCCACACACGAAGGAGCAGGAAGAGGGCCCAGAGTGGGCGGGCAGAGAGAGAGACGAAAGGAGCGAGCAGGTGTCCCAATGAGGAGGACCTCAGTCTTACTGCCATTAGGGCAGAGATCATTGGCGGCACACTATTCCTGAATTGTGCCCAGACAGTCTAGTATGAGAGAAGAAGCAGAGGTGGCTGTGGGGAGCATGAGTAGAGATAGAGAGAGATAGAAGAGAGGAAAGACCCCAGTTGGACCTGAGAGAGTCAGTCAGTGAGGAAGGAGGTCAACCGGGCCACAGCCTGACCAGTAATAGCAAGGTTGACCCAGAGACGATTGAGCAGGATGGCATGGTTGACCGTGTCAAAAGCAGAGGATAGATCAAAGAGAATGAGGACAGAATGGAGATTAGAACCAAGATTGGAGACCAAGTCTTCACGGGTGTTCAGGAGAGCAGTTTCTGTGCTTCCGGTAGCTCTGAAGCCAGACTGGTGGTCATGGAGGCAACCAACAGATTCAGTATGTAGATTAAGCTGGGAGATGGCCAACTTTTCCAAGAGTTTGCCCAGCAAAGGAGTGATGGCGATCAGGCGATAGTTAGCCGGAGAGGAAGGTTCGGCTAAGGGCTTCTTTAGAAGGGGATGCACAAGAGAGTGCTTAAGGGGAGGGGAAAGTTCCAGTGGCAAAAGAGTGATTGCAGCCATCAGCCAAAGCTGGAGCAAGGGTCTCGATGTGGTCCTTGATTGTTCTGGATGAGCAGGGGAGAACCTGCTTTGATGAGACTTTCATAGATCGGACTTGTCTAGAAACATTGTCAGGTGAGAACATGGAAAAGGAGGGGAAAGGAGGAGGAGAGACAGCCTCAGAAAAGCCAGGAGTGGTAGAGGAGGAGGAAGAGGAGGCAGAGGAAGAAAGGGTGGACAGGATATCCTAAGCTTTAGTAGTGAAATGATAGGCCAAGGATGTGCAAACGCCCTGGGAGGGATCCAGAGTGATAGAGTGTCATGAAGTCATAAACCCACGGCCCACATTACGCCCCCGAGGACAAAACAAAGGCAAGGTGGTTGCAGGGGTTGTGGGAGGAACGTCTCTGAGTCGTTGTCACCTTTGTCCCCAGTGCAGATGTACATGGTGTGGGGGTAAAAGGTGTATAGGAGGCAGAACCAAAGGAAGACTATGCTTCCCAGCAGCCCCGGGCCTAGAACTACAGCTCAGGCGGCCCAGGAAACACCCAGGACAACGCCCGATGCAACGCGCATGCGCGAGGAAGCTACCGCACATGCGCGATCCCGGAAAGTTTGTCCGTGCTCGACTCTGCTGCCGAGAGGACGCATCTGACGGAGCTCCAGCGAAGCTTCTCACGGAGCTGCCCTTGCTGCCGGATACATCTTCAGGCCCCGCGATGCCAAAGATAAGTACACTGCCTTCCTTTTAAAGCTAGCCAGAGGGATATTAAAGCTGAAAAGAGGCTCCGGTTACCAGTGACATTTAGGAAGTCTTTATAAACTTCGGGGAAGATACGCGAATGTTTGCGAACTAACTATTAACCCACTAAATCTGAATGTGATGTGCATTCGCCAGTTGCGGGTGTAAACGTAACGTTGTGCTCGCCTGTTGTGGGCCATTCAATGCCGTATTCGCTGTTGCGAGTACTTGTGAAATGCCAAAAGGCGTGAGAGGGCAAAGCTAACTTTCTCCTTTTTTGTCAGGAGTTTACCGCCACCTTCAGCGATCTGATTTCTCAACACACAGTCTGCGGAACCGGCGGGCGGAAGAAACACACTGGAAAACTAGAGCTAAGTGCATTAACGTGATCAAAGAATTGTGTTTGAATTTATGTTGTAGATCTTGTGGTGAAATGTAAAAGGGGCAAACACTAATGTCAAGTTGAAGCTGAATATTGAAGCCAAACTAGAATATTAGACCCTCATTCCAACCCAGGTGGTAAGTTCCCTACTTTACCACCATGGTGTAAACTCCGTTTACACCATGGTGGATGGCGGATTTACGGCCCCATTCCAAGGTGAGTGGGGCGGTAAATCCCCAATCCCCATTTACCCTTCCCCATTCCCATTTTTGCCCCATAGGGCATAATGGGATTGGGGAAGGCGCTAATTACGGCACCGTAAATTACGGTGCCGTAATTAGCGCCAAGGACGCTTAGCGCCTTGGTACTTAACGCCTGCTAAAAGCAGGCGTTAAGGTGGAAATCAAGCGTTAAGGGTTAACGGCGCCGAAGGTGCCGTTAAACCCTTAACGCCTGGGTTGGAATGAGGGCCATTGTGTCTATAGAAGCCCAAGGTTGGAGCAAACTTTGTGAACGAGGTAAACAGAGTGTTGGGTTCCAGTTTAAGGGGTAATGCATGCATGAGATATGAATGCATGAATGAATGAATGCCAAAACGTCAAAAAGCAACTACCAAAGCGGAAAATAGTTTAGACTCAAAAGGTCAGAGTCAAGGAGCATCTCAACCTCAAAAACCCCTTCCCTATCCATAACCTCTCCCTAACCCTCAATCCGGTTACCCTACAACCCCGAAACCCATCCAATCCGTGGACCCTAACTCTCTTTCCCTGTGGGGGTCGCGGTGACCTGTGTTTAAATTAATCCAGGTGCCAAGACCGTCAAGGGGAGGTAGGAGTTCTTGCTACTTCTGCGTTGGGACGGACTTTGCCTTGACATAGAGATAGAGAGATGAAGGTTAGAGAGGGCTCTGTCAGGTTGTGAGTCATCCAAAGGTGCAGAAGGAGGAGAAAAAGTAGCGGCAAAAGCCTCAACTGACACACGCTTCATGGGTCGGATTACCAAGAAAGTAGCTGGCAGTGCTTGAGTCAGCTTGACCTGAGGGGACGAGAGAGAGAGAGAGAGAGAGAGACAAAGATGGGAAGAAAGGAGAAAGTGATCACTCCAAGAGCGAGGAGTGGTGTGAGTGATAAAGAAGGGGAGGTCTGAGGCGATCAGAACATCCAGGGTGTGTCGTGCAGAGTGAGTTGGCCCAGAGGGAAGAATAGAGAGAGAGAGAGAGAATCGCAGAGGTTGTGAAAGAGTCCTGAAGAAGGGCTGGTAGCATCCAGGTGGATGTACAAGTCTCTGAGGAGGAGAACAAAGAGGGCGACCTGGCCTGGCGGCCTGTAGATAGAGCCCACAGTGAGAGAGAGGCCAGGAGAGATGGAGAGCCTGCAGACCAGGCATTGAAAGGTGGAGTAGTGCTGGATTGGAATGATGGAAGCAGGGATCCACTCTGGGAAAATCAAGGCTACACCCCCACCGGGACGGTAGGTTCGGAGAGGATCTTGTAGCCATCGGGAAGTAGAGTGTCGAAACTCGTGACAGAGATGGCCATGAACCAAGTCTTGGTGAGACCGAGTAGATCCAAATCAAGCTCTTCCAGGAGATGGCAGATGTCAGAGGAGTGTTTGACAGCTGAACAAGAGTTGAGAGCAGCAATGCTGAGCAGATTGCCACATTTCAAGGACTTCTGGGGAGGGGTACAGGCCAGAGGTACACCGTCTGGAAGTGTTGGAGGTGCCCGGAGATGGGCAGAGGAGGAAGGAAGAGAAGGCAGGGTAGTCAGAGAGGGGAGAGGAGAAAAGTGCCAGAGGGGTGGCAGAGGTGGGAGGCAACAGGATGGCCAGATAAACATCAGGGGGTGCTGAAGAGGTGACAGAGGAAGGAGGCGGTAGAGGAGCCAGAGAGGGGTAAGAAGGGATAGCAGGAGAGGAAAGGAAATTGATAAGGTGTGCAAAGCGTCAATCAAAGAGGTGGAGATTGGCATGAGGTCCCTGGACCAAGGCGATGTCATTTAATTAGACATTAATGATGGTCTTGGAGGAGTGGGATGGGGCCACGAGGGCCTGCCACCGGGTGCCACCATTAAAGGGAGAAGAGAAAAAGGGAGCGAGAACAGAGACCATGTGGGGGTCCATGAGCCTGGAGAGGGAACGGCAAAGAGTATGTTGCTAAGGGTCTGTCTGCAGGAAACACTGGTATAGGTATCAGCGATAAGGAGGCCTGGTTTGGAGACCAGGATGTCCCTTTTGAACTCTTCCTGCCAGACTTATGAAGGATCGGATAGTCAATAGAAAAGCAGTTAGAAAAGGTAGGTGAGACGTGAGAGCACCATAGGGGTTGCAGGGAGGAAAAGAAGGGGGCAGCAGGGAGAGGGGAGCCCAGGCAGCGGAGGGTGAAGGGGAGGTCACTCGGGGGGTGAGGGCAGCAGTCAGGAGGGAGACAGCGGAGGGGACACGAAAGGGAGGGGGGCACATCAAAGAACAAGAACAACAGACCTACAAATCAGATGCAGCACAGAATTATCTGAAAGAAAGAGCACAACAGGAAACCTAGAAGTAGAGAATGTAGATGTAGTACAGAACCAAGGCAAAGCACACATCACAACAGGGAACCTGGAAGTAAAGAAAGCAGATGAAATACAGGACCAAAAGCAAAACGCAGAGGTCAGCAGGGAACCTAGACGTGAAGAATGCATGCAATTGCAATGTGATGCCACAGACCGTGGATAGCAACACAAAATCAAGAACCATAGAGAGTTAACACCAAGTCAATACAGTCAACAAGGCACAGAACACAACAGGAACCTAGAAGAATAATGCAGGCAATGCAAAGTAATTCCTGAAAAACAGTGGAGCATGAGACAGTGTCAGAATAGTACACAATAGATCGAAGAGGGAAGGGCTGAGATGTGAGAGGAAGGAAGGGAAATGCAGGAGGGGGGAACGGAACAGGATGCTGGAACCTACAATGCAAGGGAGGGCACATGGCTAAGTATTTGTTCACACCAGAATACAACACACACAGATTTGACTTTCCCAAAAGGGCTAAAAAAAAGTCTACATTTTTTAGCACTAGCACAATACAACACACCCAGATTTGACTTACCTGATCAGTCGCAGCAGGTTGATGGCTGCAGGGTACGTGCTACCGGCAGACACCACTGGAGCTGTCCTTAGCTTCTGGTCCTTGGCCGAGGAGGCTGCCACGGCAGGGGTTTACATGGGTGGCCAATTTAAAGGGCATGCCAACCAATGGGAGCACGGTGCGATGGAGGGAGGGAGGCTGGAGGGCCAGCAAACAAGGAAGCAACTGGGACAAAGGGAGGGGGAGCCGGCAAACACGCACTGTGGCGCAAGAATAAAACCTTTACAAATGCACAATTTACTGTGCCACTGAGCACCTGTCCTCACCCCAGCACCATAGAAGTTGATGTTGGCGTTGTCTGATAATGGTGGGGATGGCCTTTGGGGACAGAGGGATAAAACACATGTTAGTGCATGTTAGTGCATGCTTACCTGCTTGCTGTCTGAGCAGGGGCCGGACCCTGGATCCTCCTGGTCCGAACAGGTCCAAACAGGAATTGACCTTCTCTTCGTCTGCCCTTTGCTTCAGATGCCCAGGTGAGAGACGCCCTTGATCTAAGAGTTAAGAGCAGAAAGGAAGAGGCAGGGCTAAGAAGGTGGGTGGTGCTTAGGTCAGGTGACCTAGATCCACCTGCACCTGCTCCCCATGCCCATATTCTTTGAGTCTGTCTAGTTATTTGGGTCTGAGATCATTATTGGTAATTCCACCGAGCACACGATGCGCGTCAAGGTGCTAGAGCACATTAGATATATTTTTGATTATGATAAATGGTTGTGAGCTAATATATTAAAACAGTTGATATTGATTTTCATCTGTGGTGAGCGTCTGGAAAAATTCGTACACAAAGCCTATGGAACAAAAAAGGAGCCATAAAGTAGTTGAACATCTATTTGAGTGCTGGGTAGCACTTTTCCCATTAAAAAAGCAACACCCCTTCTTGTGTATACATATAATTATATCAAAGCCACATTTTTAATGTCCATGCACCAGATGTTCTCTTCTAAAACTCCATTTACTTAGACATTTGCATAACCTGGCACCCCCGGCACAACTTGAAAGCAGTAATATGCAAACATTTGCTGATCTGTGAACTCCTTTGCCTTCCCTTGTCCTCGGTTACTCCCTGCCCTTGTTATGGCTATTCTACCATCTCTCAATTCATTTCTAAATAATCCAGATAATAAAGAAGCACACGAGTATTGAGCATTGCACTTTGCCTTGTCTAGGGAATGCATTTACTTCTTCCCAACACCCTAAAAGACTTCTCCCAGTTTGCAAGGCAACAGCCATGCCTTTGTAATGGAAATTACTGCATGTATGTGCCACCATATGCTCTTCGCCCTGCTGTCTTCCAAGTCTATGCTCTGGTGATGCCATATTAGGTGGGTATATTAAATCTATTTATAACAACAAGGTATGCTTACGAGTTACTAATATTGCCATATAGGAATTACCTAATAAGCATATAGTACATTTTGTTCCTTGCTTGTAGTAAACTAATTTCGAAGTCGAATTTCTTAGTAACTACTTATGCTGTTATCTAAAATCCTTGCTCGCCCAACTACCTCGAGATGCTTATTTTCACACAGCTGTATAGATGGTGTCTGATACCATTCTATAGTCTGTACCAAAACCACTGGAATATGTTCTTAACTTTACATTTACAGCCAAGGTCTCACACATTTCTCCCCAGTTGTTCTCGTGCATTTATCATGCTTTTGTATCCTGCCTATCTAGCGAGGTTTACAATTGAACCTGAGCTAATGTGGTTTATGAACCACCAGTGGTTAGTTCTTGAGTGATGAGTATCAAAGGGCCTGAACATACACTTTGTTCATGGAGCTCGTATGGCAGCATCACCTTGCCCTGTGCTTTTGTTGGCATGCCCATTCCTAAGGAATCAACGACGATATCTCTGGCCTGTTTCTCATGAAGGCCACGCTACTTATGATCCGTATCTTCATTACCATCAATGAGAAGAACTTGATTCAGATACCTTGCCTTTAGTTGTCTGATCTTGGACTGGCGATGATCCTTGTGCACCGCGTAGAACACCATTTATTTTTGCAGGACAGGCCGTGTCTTTATTATAGCCAGTATTTGGGTAGTTTATTTAAAAGCACTCCGGCCAGGTTTCTTAGTAAATGTTGTGTTTTATTTTTTTTTCACCATGAGCAAACCAAACCCCAATCTCCAAATCTGCATTGCTCAGCCAATGTTGCAGTTAAATCCAGCAGTTCATATAAAGTCATCTCTAAGGCAAAGATCTGGCCTGCCCTGAGGCCTTCCAGCACGTGGAGCGGTTTATAAGAATTTGTAATAAATAAATAAATAAATAAATAAATAAATAAATAAATACATTCACACAATATAGCCTTAGCATATCTGACTTCAATCACGTCCCCTTCTTGTGTCTGATGCTCAAAGTGCTGTAATACGGCCGTGAAGATTTAAAAAAAAGCTTTGGGACAGTCTCAGCACATAGATGTGTATTTGTTCAGTATCATCAATATGTCCGTACCCCGGTATTCATAGCATTTTCAATGCACTGAGCCTGTCCTGCCATTTGCAGGCAACGTTGAGCTTAACAGCAATGAATGTCTGTGCAATGTAAGTGTTGGCATGTCATGGTAAACCATGTATGGCATGATAGACAAAAAAGACCCAGAAGTTAACGTAATCTCTAAAAATCACATCAAATTAAATTTAGATTATACCTCAAAGCAAAATCTTTCCTACTGTGGCATTCCCACATCCTGTACAAACGTGTCCCTTTGTCTTTGGCCATACATAGAGCAGAACAGAGTCATCCCTTCGTTTCTTGTGCACCCCTTTACAGGATGGTGTGTTTTTAACGTGAAGAAAAACAGGGGAAATTAAAAAAACAGAGGGGGGTATAGGGATTCAGGGAAAGAAGATATGGAGTGTGGGGAAAGAGGGAGAGGAAGGGCTTAACATGGGGGTATGACCCTCCATAAAGGGAAATAATGAAAGAAGAACAGTTTCTTGAAGAAAGAAGTCATTAGCCTCCTTTCTGTGAAATAGAAGGTTTGAGGAATTGCATAAATACGCTATATACTATATAAGGCACTTTATAGTGGTACGTACAGTGAACATGCCTTAATGTCACACAGATTTCTATTTTACTGAGACTTTCAAAGCTTCCCATCTGTGTCAGCCATATCCCCTCCCATCTTCCTTTTACCTGAAAGAGATCCCTCTGGCGAGGAAGCGGGAAGTCGACAGAGGTTCAATATCCTCCGCAAATTGATCCATCTGTAGAGAAATTGAACCAAGACCCATCGCATTCCCACCCATTAATGATCATAGGGCGGCTGTAGCTAGAGGAACGTCTACAAATCGTATATAGGTAGGTCTACAAATCGTATATAGGTAGGATTATGTATATTCTGCAGCTTCCAAAATGGTCTTGAAGGCAGAGCTGGACTAGACACCGGGCAGTTTATTAATGCCAACCTCAGGGATGGACTTTGGTCTGTGCCATTGAATGGTTAGAGCAATTCACTACTATTATGCGCCTCCCTTATGCTCATGTTTCTCTTACTCTAGCTTTTCTTAATCCTTTGTTTCTTTTTACTTGTTATGGCTACTTGCTCTTTTCTCTGAACATCATTTTCTAAATTTGTATTTAAAAAAACCTTTGCTTCCCTACCCGTAAGTGGCAGAGATGGGCATGCTTCAGTTGTAACTTGGGCATTGATCTCACCATAGCTGCTTTGAATAGTAAATCCTTACTTATGCCTTTTTGAAAATAGACACACCTGACAATGTGGTAAAGAGATAAATAATGTTTTTCCGTCAAACAAAGGATGCTGTTAGCTGAAAACGTGAGTTTATCTTTCATCCCTTCTAGATTAGGAGTTAAAACCCCATTTGAATTAAACTGCTCTAATGACATGAGCATTGATTGTACGGACTCTTTGTGTTTTTTATTTTTTTTTTAATGTATTTTTGACTTTGTTTAATACAATATTGAGATATACAAATACCATAAAAAAGAAAGACAGAAAAAACCTAATATAATCATTGATGTAATCATCATTCTGCGTCACACTCATCCGTAATTTCATAATTAGTAGCACTAATAGGTAATGACTCATTAGAAATGTCATGTTGGATGCAAACAACATAGCTAATTACCATTTCAAAACAATTACTTTAATTCTGTACACCAATTTAATAAAGGCGAACGTTAAAAATGTTTCATTTCCTGAATAACAGGCAAAGTCATGAATGCTCATCATGGAGCCAGTCTTTATCGTGAACAAAGCCTGAAAACAGAGCACGTCTTCGGTTTCTCAGAGACGGGCACCTACTGAAAAGGTGATAAAGCGCTTCAATTTCATCCACCTTTTTGCAAAAATAACAGATCCCTACTGATATTGCAGATTGATCGTGAACGTAACAAACTTTACCAGTTGTTAATAAGTTCTGTCGGAATCGCATGAATTGAGAGCACCAATATGCATTATAGAATTGCTGCAAATATGGTGGAATACTGCTCACACTCTTTTCGCCTAAAGTACAATTCTTATACAGCTTATATGTTCTGCCAGTGTATATAGCATCACACCATTCACTTTCAGAAAGCTTACTTTAAACAGCTAAATGATTCACCACCTGCAGAGAACTTGATGTACCTAAGTTAAAGCAAATATTTTCACAGATTTGCTTAAAAATGCAAAATGGGCCAAACAAGTACTGAATCATCCATTTTTTAAGCTCATACAATAAGGTATGATAGAGCTGGAGCCTTTTCCATTGAAGCCATCCATTAAATGAAAGTCAGGCCAGTTCATACCAAATAACTGAAATTGAGACACCATTTGGTAGAGCAAGTGTCTTTCTCTACAAATAGCCTTGAATAGTTGTTAGAATGCAGGTCTCGACTATGTGTGAAACGTCAAGTCCGTACAATAGTGCTGGAACAACTTTGAATTTATAAAATGTAATTAACGAAATCAGTGAAAACCTGCTGTATTGATGATTTATAAACTTCATTTGAGGTATACATTGAATTACTTTCCCCTTTTAGTTGGTTAAAAGAAATGTTTTGTTTGGAGTTGCACAGTGGTTAACCAAGATATTTCAAATCATTTATATTTTGGGGATAGCCAACAATTTTCCATGGATAACCCAACCTTTTCCTGCTATGCGGTCAACATTTGATTATTTTTGTCTTGCTGGCTTTAATTATCGGGTCATTTTGTTGCGTATGTTGATGAAAAATGATAGTTAAATATTTCAGGCCAAGTTAGGTATGATCCATCAAAATGATGTGGCTGGCATAAGCTAATCGGCAGATCTCAAATGAATACAGAGGAGGTGAATTAAAGGCAGCTTGTGCCAGGGAGTCACCTATGTCAGAGATATGAAGGTTAAACAGACAGGGAGCCAAAGCACATCCCTGCTGAAAGCTTCTAACTGTAGAAAACGTCTTGGTCAAAACTGAAGTTGAGTCAAGATGGCTAATAAACCTCTTGGGATCTGCCAATTTTTCAGCCTTTTCCAGAGCAATGAATGCTTGATGCTGTCAAAAGCCAAAGGGCGATCGAAACTCACTACAAATATCGGAGGAACACCTATGTGTCAAGCCTTATAGTGGGACAGAGTCCAAAATGAAACTATTCAATTTGGTACCAACTCCCATTCTAAAGCCCTTTTGAAATCTATCAAATCGGTTAGTTGATAAATTCTGATAAAATCACAGAAGAAAATATCTTCCTGTTGACATTGAATAGGGCTATTGGGGAATTGTTAAGGGGATTGACTCTATCACCCTTTTTATAAATAGGAATGATGGTAGAGAGTTTCCATGTGTCCCGAGTCCTTTCTGTAGAGATAATATTTTAAAATAGAATATACATTATTGGTGGTCATATATCTATGGTGTTTTTAATGACAAGGTTACTAAGCTCATTAGGTCCCAGTACTCTAGAGGGGTAGAATTGTCGAATGATAGATGCAATGTCTTCCAAGTTAATATCAAGTTTCCAATTTGAAACTAAGGCGGTACAATTCGGCCTACAGGAGCATTACTTATAACGTTCTAGAAGATGCATATGCCAAATCTCCTCTGAAATAGGATGTGTTTGTTGACCTGTCTGGGCCTGGTATAGTCTATTAATTACGTTCCAGAAATTGGTAGACTGTTTTTAAAATGGCAGAGTAGTACTGCTTCCACATCTCTCTGAAGCATTGTATGCAAACGTGATTTCAGCCAATTTGATGGTGTTGGTGCATAATGTGCATTTATTCAAGTTTTTCCAATTGTGGAACTTGCAATTTTACTCTTTTTGTAAAGTCGCAAATCCCCGTGGGACCGGTTTATTGTAAGGCCATGAGCCCAATCCTCTGAGATGGCTAAGGTGGCTTCTCAGGTCCACCGTGACTTCCAAAACGACCACTGTGACCTGACAAGCATTTTCAATCAAGTCAGAAAGGCTTGCCGTTTAAAAGAAGTGTGGCCACCAAGGCTGCGCAACTATCCCCGGACCTGACACAGCTGTCAACAGTAAACAAATGCACTGGCCTCAGGTCTCTGCCAATAATGCCCTCCACTGTTAACCTACTCCCGTCTTCACATCACTCTCCACACACACCACCAACACAATCAACCACCACACACCGCAGAAAGCTGCCTACTCATAAACAACACTAACAAAGCACCACCACCACCATTCACCTCTCTAGTCTTGTCATTCCCTATGACAATTGGAGTTAACCAGGTTCTCGCAGACCTGCTCATCTGTTCAATCCTGGGGTCTCCCTTCTGGATGACACACACACCCACCCACAGTTTCTCCTCCACTACCCATGTAGATCCACGCAGACACGCAGAATTCGGCCCCAAGCATCAACACTAACACAGGATTCGCACCTCAGTCCTACAAACACCCACCCACACCCTCCCTTCCGTGCACAGCCACATGCAGTGAGGCAGCCAAAATGTCACAGGCGCGCTACTCAGGACCACTTTCCATTCCACTTGATGGACAGGCACGGCCATTGGCAACACATCCTACAGCCAATTTGCCAAATCAGCCAATTCCTCACCTAGGAACCACTCACGAATAGTGAATAATATTAAAGTGAGAAAATGGACAGTCTTCCCAAGTATGTAAAACTCCTACTCATGCATCAAAAACAGAAACTTAAAGCAAAGCGCCACCAAGTGAGCAGAGCTCAAAATAATGCTAATTTCTTTCAAATCACATTTAAAGTATGCAAATGCAAAATGATCTTCATAATAAAACACTACAATTACAGGGTGGCAATCGAGAAGTAATAAAAAAGCACTTAGCTGTCTGAGGCGCAGCAAGAATAGAGACTTAGGTCAGACTGCTCATAGGTTATGTTTGTTTTTGGAATTCTAATTTGGAATTCTATTTAATGGGCATGCTGTTCGTTGCTACTATTTGGAGCAGTATAAAAGATGTAATGCATACCCTGCGGTCGACATAAACAGGCCGATTTATGCAATTAATGTGCGCCAAAAATGGCAGCGCAAGCGTGAAAATCTCAGCACAAGCGTGAAAATCGCAGCGCAAGCATGCCAAAGCCGTGCACATCGATTCATGGAAGTCAGTGCGCGTGTAAATCCTGGGATGTGCGCTAAAATCGTGGGTGGCGCACGTGGGCGCTCACGTCATCAAACGACGTGCGCTACACGCACAGCGAAAGCGCACATAGCCCAGCGCACACAACAAAAGTGGGCGTAACATGGGGCGTAACACGCGGAATGGGGAACAACGCATGAAAATGTAGGCGTTACGGGGAAAAATGCAAGCAACGCCCACACGCGCGCCTACAACACGTATTCATGGAATCGAACAGGGGAAAGGCGTGCACCAAAAAAGACGCACTAATCCGGAAATACGTACGCCAGCAGGAAGCAGGCATACGCGGCCCTGCGCAGCATAAAAGTGTGCGCAAACAACAAACAAGCTCAAACGCTACGATGAATATACTGTTCCTCGCAGCAGTGGTTGTGGGACACCGCAGGAGGAGGAGGATAGCCAGGCCCCGCATTTTTTCACCCAGGACCAGCCTTTTTGGGATGCCTGATGACCAGGTGTATGGGAGGTACAGGTTTCTACCACACATAATTCTCGACCTGGTGAGTGAGTGGGAGGATGACCTCACATCCCCCAACCTGTGCTCCCAAGCACTGAGCCCCTTGGAAAAGATGCTCAATGTACTGCACTTCTTGGCTACTGGTTCATTTCAGCGGACAAGTGCCATAGTGGGGGGGTGTCACAGGCCACGCAGTCACGCTGCCTACACCAGGTGTTGGCCATCATGACTGCACGCCCCTCAGTCTGCAGGCACATATACATGCCTAGAACACCTGCAGAAAGGCTGGCTGCTGTTCAGGACTTTTACGGGGTGGCACACTTCCCCAAAGTGCTAGGTGCCATTGATTGCACCCATGTGGCTCTACGTCCTCCCAGGGCAACTGAGCACATCTATAGAAACATCAAGCACTGGCATTCCGTCAACGTGCAGGTAGTATGTGATGCCAAGGGAATCATCACCTCAGTATATGCCAACTATCCAGGGTCCACCCATGATAGTTTCATTTTCAGAATGTCACCCCTAAACCGGGATCTATAAGCTGGGCGACATGGCGATACATGGCTGATTGGTGAGTATAAATGCCTCTGCACATGCATGTCAGATACTGAGTAATGTGACAACCCCACTAACACTGGCATCACACATTAGCCTGTGAGTGGCATGTCCAATACACATACATAACACATGCCAGCACACAGATGGCATGTAGCATAGCCATGGTACATTTGACAACTACAGCCATATGTTAGTGAATGAGTACTGTCACCCATCCATGTGAGATGAACATGATGAGATGAAAAATTCAAAATAGTGTGACAAAATATGCATGTGCCACACACTGCAACACATTCAGTGTTCAATTATCCAGTGATGGCAGGCAGATGGATACATCAATGGGTGGTCACTTCAACATGACAGGAGACAACAGTTATGTCCCACATTCATACAGGGCCCAAAAATGAATGTGAGCAGGCCATTACTCAATCAGCCTGAATGGTGAAATCATTCCCATAACAAGGTAATAAATGAGGGCCATTGTGGGTTATAATCTATGACACAAGCATGTCACATATGTGGCATTAGGGCAGAAAAATGCATTGTAAAAATGGGAGGATTGAAACAATCAGGCTGAATGAACACTGAACATTTTGAACAATGTTGTTTCAAGATGAGAGTTCAAGGGCAACTGCAGTAATGTGGTGCTAATTGGCTACTGTGGTTAGAAGGGATACTGTCATACCCAAATCCAAGGCCAGTGAATGGTTGGAGGAAGCACATGGGTGATCCATGCCACTCATGAGTACACACTCTCACCTGGCACTCAATCAGAACACATCACCCAAGCAAAATACACATGGATTACAAACACATGCATGGGCACTCACAGGACAATGCTTCATAATCTGGTAGGTGTCCTACGCCTTGGATCTGTTCATCTGTGACGAAGGTTCCAGCAACAGACTCATGTTCAATGAGTTGGTCATCCTCTGGTGGAGACCCACCGCTAGTCACCAGAGTAGAGGCATGATTGGAAGCCAGCTTGTTCTTTGCTCTGTGTTTCAGGTCATTCCACCGCTTGTAGCAATCATCAGCTGTGCGCCTCACAAATCCAAGGGCACTAAGGTGGAACGCGATGGTCTGCCAGTGGGTCCTACGTTGAGCAGGCGTAGTCTTGCAGCCGGCAGTCACCACCATTTTGCGGCTATGTGCCAACACATAGGCCACAAGTGCATCAAGATCGGCATCATTGAAGCTAGGCTTCCTTGACGTGCCGGAGTGTGTAGCTGTGTCTGGGGTTCCAGCCTGTAGTGCAAGAGCACCCTTCTTCTCCTTGGAAGGTGGTGCGGATCCTGAGTGGCTTACGCCGCTCTGGTCAGTATGGGCAGAAGCGCAGGTGGACTTGAAGCCTGTAAAGGCACAATGACCAAAGGTCTTGGTGCAGGCATTGGCTGCAGGGTGATGTTGGCAGGGCCAACGTCGGTGTGATGGATCTGGACCGACACTGCCCCGGCTTGGAGACTCGGAGCTGGGGTGGATTGAGCTGCACCTGCCCCTGCAGCCTCCTCACCCTGGCTACTTGGGGCAGCAGATGACATTGCTTCCCCAGATTCACGTGGCCTGGTGACAGCAACTTTCACTGCCACTCGTGGCTTAGACTTGGGGACCTGGAAGTCATCCTGTGCCGGTTCAGTTGACAAAATGGGCCAGTTCAACTTTACTTTACTTTACTTTATTTCATTTATACCAAGCACAATAGACCCGAAGGCGTGATGGCGCAACAAGACACACAGTACATAAAAACATGAATAACATATAACATAGGAATGGTGCTGTAACTATTCAAGCAAAGTAAATACATCATTAGTGAGAATAACCAATACAGTATGGTAGTAATTGAGCGATCAGTTCAAGACAATGTTCATCTTTGATGTTGACAGTAGGTGCTTCAGATTATGGAGACTCTGAAAAACAACGGTAGACTACTTGATCCACATCCCACCAGAATGCAATCAGTGTTATGCTCACTACACCAATCATTAATATGAATTCGTCGTAGAACCCTAAAGTCAGCTAGTCTGACATAATTGGGGACCACTTTTATATTAAGCCAAGTTTGGATTGTATTCTTTAAGGCCTCCCTTGTCTCGTGATAGATTGGTTTTGCTACATTAGTTATTATGAAGTTTCTAGAATCAAGAGCAAAGCTGCCCAGGTTAAAGTCGCAAATTTTTGGCATTTCACATTTTTTCAGTCGAAAATCCTTAGGGGGTGTATTAGTCACTAGTTCCATTGGTCTGATAGCCAATGAGACTCCCTTTAGTGGGGCTTTAGGGTCAGGAGTGATGGTGGCAGGAATTCCCTTCTTCTGTGCAGACAATGTCGAGTGCGTAACCACAGCAGGATCCGTTTGAGTTTCTTGATGGTGTTCTGTACGGCCAAAAGGCTTTTCTGTCCTGATATCCTTGTTAGTTGGTGAAATGGGCCGTGGGAACTCAACTATCTCCCTCCCAATTATCTTGACCCAGGAGAGGAGATCCTCCATGTTGTGACAAGCCCCAAGGTCTTGCAGTAACTGGTTCTTGTAATTTGTCCAGTTTGAGGGAACAATAGGAGTAATTGTCTCACAACTGGGGCTCCCTTGATTCTTAATGCTTATCAACAAGGGCTGAGCTGGGATGGTGTCAGCTACATTTCCCACACCCATTGGGGGGGGAATAGGTGGCCCCGATTGGTCCTCCACACACTGGGCTCTAGGGGCACCCTGCAAATCCTGGCCACGTCCCCTACCGCGCCCACCATGCCCACCTCTTTGAGCTCGGCCACCTTTGCCTCCCTTACTGCTTGGTTGCCTCCCAACCAAGGCACTGATGTTGTTGTGCATATGGGAGTTGCAGTAAACAATTGTCCTTGGCAATTGGGGTGAAAGGGGTAGGGTACTAGATGGAATTCGTACCCTAGTGCTCTAGCAAGGCTGTCTGTGACCCCTGGGGGAAGATGACGGGTCACGCAACGCACAGGCACCTCAAAAACAAAAATACACAATTGCACGCAACCCCTGGTAGACCACGTGCGTGGAAAAATGAACCTGCACTATGCTGTGGCACCAAGAAACACAAAAATAAGCATATGTGTGTTACACACAGCCTACAATGACCTCTGAAGGGGTACGCGACACCCGGGGGCAACCACAGTTGAAAAATACATGCGCGACTCACCGTCTGCCTTGAAAAAGAATGTGAAAAAGACGCCCATGTGCACGTTGGCAACACCCCCGCCAAAAGAAGAAAAGAACGCAGCCCGAGGAAACAGGGAGTACGAACTGGAAACGTTGTGAAGTAATCGCGTGTGAACCGACAAGAAGTACAAGAATCACCCGCTCACTCTCCACAAAAAGCACGTACAAGAAAATAGCGTCATACTTGTACCTTTTAAGCCAGCCCACACATGCAATGTCACTTACGCGCTTACGCGTTAAGGCCCTTTCCTCCAATAGCATGGTGACGTGCAGTGTTTTCTCACGTGCTGATTCTCTACCCACCCGTGTTGTGGTGACGCCCGTGTGCATAACGTCAGAGACGTGTTTACGCGCTAAGGGCCTTTCCTCGAATTTCATGCTGATGTGCACTTTTTTCATGTGCCAAATCACTCCGTATCAAGCTGGCCATGCAACAACACACGCAAGACCACGCTCCTGCCCAGAAGGCCATATTCCTGCCCCCTAGAGCCCCAAGCACGCTCCCACCTGCCATATGCTGCTGCCTGCTGCCCACGTTCCTTGCTATTTGGTGTCTGCACGTCAGCCAGGAATTGCCACTCATGTACAACTGTCATGTGTGTATCAGTCCATTGTACAGTGCCGGGATGCCTGTGTTCTATCTCTCCGTGTCTGCAGCATCAACTGATGAAGAGGGCGGAGAGGGTGCTGTGGAGCAAAGCGGCAGGGATCGCACCACTAGCCGGAGACGCAAGGCCTGGCTCCCCTCCCAGGTTGTCATCTCGTTGGGGAGTGAGGAGTCTGGTGCCGCGTCCCAGGCTGCATCTGCCGAGGGTAGGTCCAAGAGGCGGAGATCGAAGGTGGACTCCTCGGCAGCAGAAGGGGCAGCTGAGACCCCACAGGGTCCAACGGAGGAAGATGGCACGGAGTCATCCAGGTTGGTGGGGGGTTTGTTGGAGGAGGAGGCCGTGGAAGGGACACACACGGGTCTGGAGGTGGGAAATCCACTGGTGCTAGTGGTGCAGGGGCAGTGACAGGAGGCAGCACAGGCCACCGCAGAGGTGCCTGTGTGTAATCCTGTCCCCGATCCTGTGACTGCATCATCCCGCACCAGCAGGGATGCCTACGTCTAGACCCGTTTTCATGGAGGGGATGAGCACACAACAACTGGCCTTCCTCTCCCTGCGGACGTGGCAATCCGGGACCGGGTTGAGCCTGTCCTGGCTGGGATAGCGTTGCGTCAACAGGGCATGTGAGCTGACCTGCAGTGTTTTCGTGAAGACACTGAATGTCATCTCGAATGCCTCTTTGACCGCGTTGACCTGCTGGGATGGGTCACCAGTGCTGGATTCCTCCGTGTGCTGGACCTTCTTCCGACCCCTCCTCACCTGAACCCCCTACGCGCCAGTCATCCACCACGCCATCTTCCCACCCATGTATCACTTGGGTACCCTGTGCAGCTGCCTCTGACCCAGTGGCCAGGCTGGTGGCGGACACATCCCTGCCACAGTCAGGAGTCGGACGTCCAGCAGGGGTGGCCACCACAAGAACTGCACCCCAGCCAGAGGAGGACGTGCAGGCAGCAGAAGGCAGGGCACAGGCACAGCGGCAGCAGCATCAAGGTGGGAGCGACGATGGTTCGGGGCCATCAACATCTGAGGGGCAGGCATTGGCCAGAGGGCAGGAGGACCCAGGATTGGGAGTGTCTTCCGTGTGGCAGCAGTTGGGCCAGGCCATAGGTGCAGAGTGGCGGTGGGCGGAAGAGGCACAGCTCACAATGGTCAGGGCGGAGAACTCCATGTGGAGGGCACTGAGGCGGGCTGAGTGTCATCGAGGCTATTTGCAGGGAGTTGGAGTCCAACATGGCATCATCCCTGCAAACCCTCGGGGACATGGAAGAGGACCGCCTCCAGGACATTGAGCAGGAGTTCGATGATGCCCTGGCCCAGGACATCGGAAAGTGAGCCGTCGGACTAGCCCACCGCCATTGTAAATAGTTTTTAGTGTTAGGTTTCATTTTCGTTTTCCTTTATTTTGTGGTGATTGGACTATGCCCCACACTTTTGTATATAGTTATTTCTTAGGTAGTTTCTTTGATAGGTTTAATTTCTTTTGTTGGGCTCATGGACCCTTTGAAAATTACTTGTACATAGTTGGACATTGGATTTATGTGTACATTTTCTTTGGATTTCACCATGGAGCAATGGATTTTAAATTTTACGTTTCCTTTGGATTTGTATTGGTGGACGGAGAGTTTGGACCATTTTTCTTTAGGATTTCTTTGGATTGGTTCTACATTTCCTTTTTCATATTTTTGGACATGCACTGCATTTCATGTTTGTAATTTTTACTATGCTTTCATTCCATTACATTGATTTTGTTCATAATACATTTTGATAATTTACTTCCATGTGTGGGATTCGCTCATTGGGTTCATGCATGTCAAAATGTGGGTTTACACGATCTATGGCAACCAGATTGTGTGTGTGATGGACATGTGTAGATGTACATGGTTGACTTTTGATTTGTGTCATGACATAGGCATGTCAGTGTGTGGTGGATTGGTAAAATCATTGCATGTCAAGACTGGGGTGGCGTGCTGTGGTATTTTGGTGCACATGAGGCCCATGATTGTGCAGCTTCATGTCGTGTTGCAGGGGGTCATTAGTCGGGGCCTGCTGGCAGGTGTCCGTCAATGCTGGGGGTGTGGGGGTGCTGGGGGACATGAGTCGGGGCCTGCTGGCAGGTGCCCGTCAATGCTGGGTGGATGGGGGTGCTGGGGGACATGGGTCAGGCCCTGCTGGCAGGGGCCTGTCAATGCTGGGTAGATGGGGGTGCTGGGGAACATGAGTCGGGGCCTGCTGGCAGGTGCCCGTCAATGCTGGGTGGATGTGGGTGCTGGGGGACATGAGTCGGGCCTGACCCTCAATGCTGGGTGGATGGGGGTGCTGGGGAACAGGAGTCGGGGC
Source organism: Ambystoma mexicanum (assembly GCF_040938575.1). Taxonomy (NCBI): domain Eukaryota; kingdom Metazoa; phylum Chordata; class Amphibia; order Caudata; family Ambystomatidae; genus Ambystoma; species Ambystoma mexicanum. Next base: position 857,193,932 of record NC_090931.1, on the reverse strand, counting down.
CTGCTGGCAGGTGCCCATCAATGCTGGGGAGGTGGGGGTGCTGGGGGACATGAGTCGGGGGCTGCTGACAGGTGACCGTCAATGCTGGGTGGATGCGGGTGCTGGGGGACATGAGTCAGGGCCTGCTGGCAGGTGCCCGTCAATGCTGGGTGGATGGAGGTGCTGGGGAACATGAGTCGGGGCCTGCTGGCAGGTGCCCATCAATGCTGGGTGGATGTGGGTGCTGGGGGACCTGAGTCAGGGCCTGACCTGCAATGCTGGGTGGATGGAGGTGCTGGGGAAAATGAATCGGGGCCTGCAGGCAGGTGCCCGTCAATGCTGGGTGGTTGGGGGTGCTGGGGAACATGAGTCGAGGCCTGCTGGCAGGTGCCCGTCAATGCTGGGTGGATGGGGGTGCTGGGGGACATGAGTCGGGGCCTGACCCTCAATGCTGGGTGGATGGGGGTGCTGGGGAACATGAGTCGGGGTCCGACCCTCAATGCAGGGTGGATCGGGGTGCTGAGGGACATGTGTTGGTGGTCACTTGTGCATGGTGACATGTGGGCTGGCTGGGGGGCTTCGCCAGGGTGGATGGGCTGCCTGTGGGGCATGGCCAGGGGTGCAGTGTGTTCCCCTGCATTGTAGTCTGCCTGCAGGCCCTGGGGAGGAGGGAGAGTGCACACCTGGAAGGACACACACTAACAAATCGTTGGGGCACCACCGAAATACACGTACCCCGCTCGGACAGGGCCAATCGTTTGTGATTTTCCCCACGCACCCCCGAAATACACGTACCCCGCTCGCACAGGGCCAATCGTGTGTGATTCTCCCCACGCACCCCTGAAATACATGTACCGCACTTGCACAAGGCCAATCGCGGGTAAAACTTCCCACGCACCCCCGAAATACACGTACCCCACTCGCACAGGGCCAATCGCGTGTGATTCTCCCCACGCACCCCCGTAATACACGTACCCCGCTCGCACAAGGCCAATCGTGGGTAAAACTTCCTGCGCGCCCCCGTAATACACGTACCCCGCTTGCACAAGGCCAATCGCAGGTAAAACTTCCTGTGCACCCCCGAAATACATGTACTCCGCTCGCACAGGGCCAATTGCGGATAATACTTCCTGTGCAACCCCGTAATACATGTACCCCGCTCGCACAAGGCCAATCGCGGGTAAAACTTCCTGCACACCCCCGAAATACATGTACCCCACTCGCACAGGGCAATCGCGTGTGATTCTCCATGCACACCCCCGTAATACATGTACCCTCCTCGCACAGGGTACATGTATTACCCTGCTCGCATGTGGTACGTTTATTCGGAGGAGTGTGCGGGGAGTTTTACAGGCCTATTCGTGGTTGGGGGGCTGTATGCTGGTCCACTGGCCTGTGCGCCATGTACGGGATTTGTGCGCTATTCATGGCGCACAGGAAGGGGTTGGGGGCGTAACTGGCGCTGCTGCAGGGTCGCTGCGCCACTCTGCGCCACAGCTGGTTATGGATGTTTAAATCCATGAATACGCTGTGTGCGGAAATGGATTTTTGCGCACGCGGCTGGCGCAGACTGCCGCACGTGCACACTGTGCGCCAGCCGCGTGTGCCACTTGTGCGCTAAATTCTATGAATTACCCCGAAAATCTGTTTTTCACTTCCTGGTTCTCCAGTACGCTAACGGGCAGGATTTTGCAGCAACATGAAAGTGGGTAACATTTTCTTTTCAGAAGTTTGAAATTAACGAATGAATTAATCGCTTGTACAGTCAAGCAGTGCAAACTAAACCAGTTCATGGTGTTGGTCTAGGACCTAGACTCTAGGTAAAGCTATGGGTTGGCTAGTTAATACATTATCAAAACACACTGTCATACACAAGGGCCTAAGAGCAGCAACTTCTCCCTGATGATCACAGTTTTATATCACAATAGAGGTAGAAGTTATTTGAGATTTCAGTAGTTACTTCTATGTCTAAAGTGGCCTACAGCTCACTAAACTTCCCTCTCGGAAAGTCTATATGCCCCTCAGCGGTGGTAGCTCTCCTTAGTTGGCGTTCAAGTGCCGCCTATCTAAGAAAGGGGAAAAAGAAGAGAATATCCCTTGCCTAGCTCACTGCTTTCCTATATCTAAAAAACACTTCCAGAATTGTTTACTTTTATTACTTCCTTCTCGTGAAACATAATGATAAAATATATATGAAAAAGGTAAAATAAAACTTGTCAAGCAGAACAAATCTGCTGCTTAAAAGGGATTTTCTTCACCCAAGCTCTCAATTCGTCTAAGTGTCTTGGGGGTTCAGAGCATCGCCCTAAACCTCTAATTTAGTCAACCGTTTCAGCGGGAATTGCTTCCGTCTAACCGCTTTCTTCAGGACTGTGTCCCAACCCTTGGGTAGGGATCACATTTTAGAGATGTAACATCATTATTCTTATGGCCGGGGACTCCATCCTTTTCCGTAAGGAGGCTTTGTTCTCTTCTTTATTCTTGTTTTCTTTTCTCTTGTGTTGCAACCCTGTATTAAGGGGACACAAAACATGGAACCATCTCTGTAACTAATACCCTTTTTATACATATGTTCATATGGAGCCTTTATTCCACCATGTCTGTCATCTTACCCTCTTTTATAATCTTGTGGGTTCTCTGCTGTAAATCCAGTCGCTGCGGTCTATCTGCAATCAAAATAACCCATAGGGGTACTGTACATTGTTCCTTGAATTGCACATATGGCAACATTCATGTCACGCATTGTTTATGGCATCCATTACACATGTTTTCCTTAATTGTGCTTACCAGTATATGTCCAGCTGTTCTCTCATTCCTCTCCTTTGTTTTGTGCTTTATTATATTTCTTTTATCTGAGACCTGTAAATTACAAGGTCTGCTGAGTGTCCATATTCGGTAACGAAAGAAGTTATAAACCTCAGAAAGAGGGTAACAACAAATGATGACTTGTGCAGAATTTGTGAGAGGACCAAAGAAACATTGAAACATCTCCTACTATATTGCACTAACCTAAGAGACTTACGAACTGTGCATTTGGGGAACGTAAAGATTGTAAGAGCACTTTTGAACGGAGAAGAATTGTGGAGTCTAATGAATGAAGGGAACAATATGCAATTAACATTTGCCTTCCTATTTTATCTGGAAGAACTGGAAAAGAGATTAGCTGTTAATAAATGAGTGGTGGAATGTAACCTATATGTGATTTGCTCAAACTATAGAAAATGAACAAAGGATGACATGATAATAGATTTAAGCTAATTTGTAGATTTGATGAAAGAAATGGAATTGTAACAATACATTTTAAAAGTTTGTAATGAACTAATACAATTATTTAAAATAAATAAAAATAAATCGATAATGCAGGGATTATTCAAGACTCTTTTCATGTGTATTTTTTCCATTGTATACGTGTCATGCACAGAGGAAATGTTTTGTTTACCCCTACTTTTTAAGAATTAGGGATAAGTGACCAGTAAAGCCTCCCATGGGTGTGCCGAGTCCCTTCCCTCCAGTTCCGCACTTTTTAAAGTGGTTCGCTTACCGTAGTTATAGCTTCGGTTATAGTGCGTTCCCCATCGCCGTACAATCCTGCTCGTCCTCCTAATCCTCAAAACGTTTATTTTTCTTTCCATCGGCAATGGGGCACACCACATGAGGTATACCTCAACACGACCATGTAACGTGATGGGAATAACATACGTGCGAGTTGCGCAACCTTCCCAAGGAGTGTCTGTCCTCTTTTTATTTCCATATGTATGCGTACCATCATCCCATCGGCCCGCCGAATTTTAACTCGTCATGTCCATATTTATCTAGGGCAGTTAGTCTGAGCGCGTTCATATTATTTAATTTATTGTGTTATGTGCTCATGAAGTGGAACTTCCAAGTCAATACAAAGAGTCAGTCCTTCTATTTTTAATCATGTTGCATTGTTCTAAAAGGTATAAATGATGCCATGTCTCCCATATCACCGGATGAATACATATACATATATATATATGCGTGCATATCTATATGCCAGCACCTCCCCCTTCATATGTATGTGGGGCTACTCAGATATTCAACGATCTTGTATTTTTAATATAACTCATGCATTCACTTTAAAGTGGCCAGCGTTTAGCAGCAAATCTCTTAGTCTAGGCCCTCCTTATTATAAATTATTACTAGTGATAAGGCGAAAGATCCATAATTGTTCCTTCTTGAGGAGCATGGATCCTAGGTCATCTCCTGTCTTGGGTAGCTTTATTTTATCTAGGATTGTCCACCTTATATAATTTTCAGTATGTTTCATATTAACAAAATGTGCTACCAATGGTGCTGTCATTTGTTTTTTTCCTAATATTTGAGCGATGTTCACTTATCCGCACTTTTATAGCCCTTGTGGTAATTCCTATGTATCTTTTTTTGCACAGGCATTTGATCTGATATATCACATTGGTTGTATTTCAATTCGTTAGTGACCTCTGTTCCGTAGGTAGATTCCATCCTATATCTATCTTGGTTGTATGTTTTGTGAATGGACAGACTTAACAATGGCCGCAGGGTGTATGTCCTACAGCTCGTGGCCTGCCCCATGGTCTATTCTGGTCTTCACCCTCCTCATTTATTTCTCTATATGTATTGACCAATGAGTTCCGTAAATGTCTTATTCTTTTGATAGCGAATTGGGGGACGGCGAAGTTCCTGTTTCCAAAATTCAAAATTGGCCAGAGTTTTTTGACTTCTTGTTTTATCCTTTTTATCATTGCTAATTGACTAAATACTGCTGTTATTCAACTCTGTTCCTATGATTTTTTCTCATGTTGGGTCAGTGTGGTTTCCCTGGGTATATTTTGGGCTCTCTTTCTTGCATGTTGTATACTTTTTTCAGGGTGATTCCTTTCTCATAATTTCTGAGATAGCTTCTTGGCCTGGTCATCATAGTCCCTTCTTGTTTTAGAGTTTCGCCTAACCTCAGGAACTGTCGGAAAGGTAAATTCTCTTTCAGGCTCCATGGGTGGAAGCTATTGAATTCCAGGAGCAAATTCCAGTCTGTTGTTTTTTGTTGAACCATGGTTTCAAAATGTGCACCATTTCTTATCATTTTAAAATCTAGGAAGTTTACTTCTTTTTGGCTATACTCATGTTTACATTTCAGAAAAGGATTTTGTTCATTTAGCCATGGTTGTGAAATTTCCCAGGGTTTCCTCATCTCCATCAAAAATCATGAACACATTGGGCCTCATTACCCCCTACCGCACATTCCAAGGTCCCTTAGCGGGTCCCACTAAGGCCGGCTGGTTTTACCAGCCGCCCTTAGCCGGAGCCGCTAAGGGACCAGGGAGCTAATAACGGACCTGCTGTTTGCAGGCCTGTTATTAGATCATTCCCCATTCCCATTGAGCCCTATGGGGGCTCGAATGGGAATAGGGAATGGTTTTCAGAATGGGGACTTACCGGGTCCTCCAAGGATGGAATGAACCGGTAAGTCCCCATTCCGACTACCCGGACCGGGACACGGGCTTGGAAGCAGCTATGGCGCTAATAGCGCCATGGCTACCTCCAAACTCGTAATGACTCCCATCGTCTATGTAGCATGTTGTCAGGGCACAGCAGGGACCTAGTGTGGCTGCCACCTGTATGGGGACCTATTTACCCAGCAGATGCCATCTCTGTCCCTCTTTTAGAAACACCAGATGGGGAAGGATGGCATCTGCTGGACGAATGCGGCAACAGGAGCATGTAACAGCTCCAGGACTACAATACCCAGCAGCCCGGGGAGCAGCATATCAAGGAACAGGCAAACGGGGCCTGAAAACCACGCGGACAATGCCCAAGCTACTGTGCATGCGCGAGACGGGATTGCGCATGCGCAGACAACGAAACTATGTTCGCGCTCAATTTCCTCATGGGCGGACGTGTTTACGAGAGCTCTGAGAAGGCAAACTCCTACGCGGGGCCACCCCTCACCCATAACTAATCACTGCGGCCCCAGGGCACGAAAGCTAAGTACTTTTCTTTTCCTTGCATGGAAACCAAACTCGAATACGCAGTTCCAGAACTACTAACTGCATGACAGCAAGGGGTGTTGAGGCCCTGGAGGCACCCGATCATTGAGGAAACCCCAAGGCGCATTTGGGCACCAGGAGCGGGGAATACCGCATGTTACTAATAGCATGGAAGAGTGTGTGTGAGCTAGTTATTGGTGAAATCGTGTCATTTTGAACACGCAAACTAATACTTTCTCATTTGGCAGATGCAACTCAAGGTTTCCAAGACCTGGGGCCAGAGACAAAACCGGACTTCAGCCAATCACCGAAGCTAAGTTCCTTTATGGTTTTCTTTATTGTTACGATCTGCATTGTGCAATTGACTGCCTGGCTCTGAGCCTTTACAAAACCAGATATTTCTGCACATATGTTTTTTTGTTAAAAGCATGTGCTATGCAGTTTAAGTAGAAGGCATTGCAGTAAGTGCTCATACCCAATGTGTAGTAAGCTCTAGGATGTGAGTTTAAGCAGAAGGCACTCCAATAGGTGCCCAGGTCATCCTGTGTAGAAGACACTGAAGTAAGTGTCATACAATGGTGAAGACGCTGAATTAAGTGTCTGGGAGTGCAAGCTTCTGAATCTGTGTCAAGAAGCCCAGCATGTACTCTTAACTCAGTGCAGCATAACTGAGTGTACATCCCTAGAGTGATTCTGTGTGTATTTATGAAAGTGTTACTTAGAAAGTGCCTCAGTGTAACCAACCAACAAACAGCAAGAGACCAGGAGCATGTTTTCCCCCAAGTCCTCTACCTATCCATAACTTCTTCTTCAACCTCTACCCAGTGACCCTGCTACCCCGTACCCATCCAATCCGTGGACTCTAACCCTCTTTCCCTGTGGTGGTTGTGGTGTCCTGTGTGCATTAAGTCCCAGGCGCCAAAACTGCTAAGGGGAGGAAGGAGTTCATGCTACTTCTGCGCTGGATCAGACACCTACGACACATGTCCAGCTGCTAATATTTTGCAAGAATAGATTAGTGTCACAATAAATGACTCCCTCCTCAAAATCCGCTACATACAAATTAGCTAAACTCGGGGCGAAGATCGCGCCCATGGCAGTGCCAGATGTTTTTTCATAATACTTATCTTCTAGGATAAAGTAGTTCTTTCTAAGAGCTATTTCCGTCAGTTGCATGATATGTGTAATCAGGACTTCAGGTCTAGGTGTTTTTTGCGATAGCACTCTCTCTATTGCCCTCAGCATTTCTTCTTGGGGAATTCTTTAGTACCAGGATTCTATGTCTAATGTAAGTATCAAGACCTCATTTTGTGGCAGAACCATTTCATCCAAGAGCCTCAGCACTGCTGTGGCGTCTTTTATATACAACTTAATCTTTGTGACTTCGCCCTTTGTGAAGAAGTTCACAAATTGAAACAGTGGCTCCAGAATAGACCCAATTCCTGAGACAATTGGTCATCCTGGCAGTGGGGAAACTCCCTTATGAATTTTTGGGAGGGCGTAAAATCTCAGGAAACTTGGGAATAGGAAATGTGCTTCATTTTTGCTAATATATCCTTCAAGGAATCCCTTTTCAATTATTGGATTTATTAGATTCCTTAGGCTATTGTTAGGATCACTACCCAATCTTCTATAAGTTACTCTATCATCAATTAGTGTGTTGATCATTCTCTGATAGTCTTCTGTGTCCATTATAACCGTTGATCCTCTCTTGCATGCTGGTTTTATTGTGATCTCAAAACTATTCTGTAGCTCACCCAGTGCCTTCTTTTCAGATTTAGTCAAGTTGTAAAAAGGGGTGCTATTCTCAGCTTCTCTTTCTTCTACTTTCTTGAGGATTGCTTTTTCAAAGGTTATGGATTCTGCCAATATACTTCCCGGTGGTGGGTAGAGGGTTGATTTATTGTGTACATTCGTAACATCTCCTTGACCCTAGATGCTGCATTTGGTCACACTCATTTCGAACTTGGAGTACACTTTCTTTGTGACGATATTGCGTACACACCTTTGGAACTCTATTCCCATAGGCCATACTCATGCCATTTTGAGGGACCTATTTACCAGCAAATTTGTCTTAAGGATTGGATTGCTTATATTAGTGAAAACTAGCCTTTGCATCCTTTGCATTACAGGGATTGATGGATGGTTGCACAAAATGGGACCTTTTGGTTAGAGATAAAATGCTGTGCAAGCTATTGTTCCTAAGAGAGTCAACTAAGCTGTGATGTCCTTGACATTGAATTGAAGAGCTAGCTCCCAGAACATTCTAGCTTATTTCTGCTTTGGGTGCCTGCGTTTGGCTACAGTTTGGTGCTTGGCTACAGTCACTGGTGGGTATGCAAGGAAGGAACTATATGAGTGTGTTTGCTTGTGTGATCTACTACAATTGAGTTCTGAATAAGTTTGTATTATTCTGCCACTTGTATGAAATAGTTTCGGCCATACACTGATTTAAGTGCCCAAGGTGAAGCTGAGGGTGCTTAACAAGGTAGGAAGGGCAGAGAACACCAGCCTGCCAAGGCTTGATATAACAGCATTATAATAGTGGCAACTTGAACAAAGTATTTTTTTTTAAAACAGAATTAAAATAAAATAAAATGCGTGAGTCATCTTCACGCAACCAGCAGACACTGCAGAGAGTCATTGTTATGTGGCTAGTGGGGTGGGGAAAGGAATGACTGACAGGAAGAGGGAAGCAGGTAATGTCGGAGGTGGACACAGCAGCAGAAAAAGAGATGAGGGACTAGGAATTGTGGAGGGTCAAAAGGATAGAGGCAAGCGCTGGGTACACACGTGCTCCCGGGCCCTCAACCAACACCCCTGGAAAAGGCATTCTGTGTGAAAGTCATTATACTTATAATGGGACAGTTTCCTTTACCGCCTCCCTGCAAAAACAAAAAAGTCTACACCACAGAAGGGAAGTCAAATAGGAACCAATTAGGGCCCCCATACACCCAGAATGGAACTACCATCTGGGAGAGGGGGAGCTTGTTAGACCAGGAATGGAGCCCGGATGCAGGAAAAGCTGGTGAGAGGAGCAACTCTGCCACAGTTAAATGAGGGTGAGTGAATCATTGGCTGTGAGTTATATGGTCTTTCCTCTTTCTGCAATGCCGTGGCAGGTTGAATAATTATGGTTTGGAGGGTGGGCAGAGCATTGACAGAAATGAAGATTCATTCTAAACCTTCCAGCCATCCCCTCTCTTGTTGTACTAGTATGGTCAGCTTTACCTTTACCTTTTCCCTCCCCAAGCAGGGCCTTTGGTGATAAAACTGACCCATGTGAAAGAAGCAACGTAGATACATTGGGCCATTTCAGAAGAATGCTTTGTGAGGGAAAAATGTTCATTGTTTCTGCATCCAGTTGTTATACATGTCCGACACCCGATTCTCAAAGAAGAATTAATAGCATTTTCACTTGTGAACATTAGCACATGCCACACTTGGATAGAACTGTGAACGCTAGCAATTGCCACACTTAGATAGAATTGTGAATGTTAACAAATGCCACACTTAGATAGAACTGGGAACATTAGCCTGGTCGCATCTACACAGGACTTTGAATGTTGGCAGATTCCAAATGTGGATAGAATTGTGAATGTTGCCAAATGCCACACTTCGATAGAATTGTGAAGGTTAGTAAATGCCACACTTAGACAGAATTGTGAACGTTAGCAAATGCCACACTCAGATAGAACTGTGGACATTAACCTGTGTCGCATCTAGACAGGATTATGAATGTTAGCAGATGCCACTTGGACAGAGTTGTGGGTGTTAGTAGGTGCCACACTTGGATAGAATTGTTAGTGTTGGCAGGTGCCACACTTAGATAGAATTGTGAATGTTAAGAAAACATGGACTCTCAAATCTAGGTATAGCCTCCCCCTTTGTCTATTGTATGGTGAAATGTAATGTATTAGGATACCTAGGCCTCTCTCCCGCTCTGCAGTACTCTCAAATCTAGGTGTTGCCTCTGTCTCTTTTTGTTATATGTGAAGACCCACCTATTGTGAAACCTAGACCTTTCTCCCACTATACAGGACTCTCATATCTAGGTATAGCCTCCATCTTTGTCTACTATATGGTGAAAAATAATGTATTATGAAACCCAGGCCTCTTCACGACTTTGCAGGACACTCAAGTCTAGGTGTGGCCTACATCTTTGTCTATTGTATGGTGAAACGTGGCGTATTGTGAGACCTGAGCCTCTCCCCCACCACACAGGATTCTCACAATCAGTGATAATAATGTGATAGTACTGTGAATCTAATAGTCTTCTTCGCAGTAAGAAAATTGCTAGAAACTATTAGCATTACAATGACTCACACTTAGAAATGTGTTAGAAATGATTAGCATTGCATTGAACCAAACCTAGAAAGTGCCCACTGTGATAGTACTGTGTATTTACTAGTCTGCGTCGCCTGCCTGTGCCGTTCTCCTAGCACTTGTCTTGTAACAACTGACTCAGGTCTAGAGGGTCACGCTATGATGATACTGTGATTTATTTACACGCTTAGGAATTGTTTTTGCAAGCTTGATTCAGAAAGCTACTTTAACCCGCAACCTGAAAGTACCCCCTGAGATAGCACTGTGACTCACTTGCATGCGCTGCACAATTGGAATTGCTCTCACTCGCTCGACTCACAACTAGAAAGTGCCGTCTGAGACGGTTCTGTAATTTAGTTACCTATGTTTTAGATCATAACTCAACCCAAACTCTCTCCTCCCATAGCACTATGCTTACTCTCTTTTCTACACCATTACTCAATTAGGGTGCAGCTTTACCCCTCGATCAATTTCGGCCTAGCTGCTCACATTCGAACATTAACACAGAAACACCTAATGCTAGGATACAGCTACCATCAGGCAATCGCACCAGCTGCTCACATAACTGGTGCACCCAAGCACCCTACGACACCTTATTATCTCAACTGACCTGGACTATGGTCCCTAACGGCGTTCAACCTACCAGCGCTTTGAGGTCATACCAATGATATATAGAGCACTATGTAAATGCCAAATAACATAACATAACATAACAAACATTCTGGCAACCAGGCTTGAGGGCCTGCTACCTGTTCTGATTCATCCAGACAAAGCTGGTTGTATAAAAAGAGTGCAAACATGTGATAATGTAAGGACACCTGATTGATAAAGTATGTAAGTTCCAGAGGACTCCACACATCGTGTTCTCTTTCATATGGGGAAAGCTTTCAATATTAGCACTGTGTGGGTGGGAGCTGGCCAATCAGGAGTCTAGAAACGTGGGCTGATTCTCCCGATCTAGCCCATGTTCTAAGCCGCCTAATTGCCGGCTCCCCAGTCTGCCATCTTCCCCCACCGACGCTGGAGTATTTTGACCCCCAATTGCCACTTAGCTGTTGGCTGCTGTGGCGGCAGCAACCGCTGCCGCAGCTCCTGCAGCTTCTCTCCTTGCTCCATTTGGATGCCATGCAAAGGGACGCAAGGCTCCATACGGAACCCAGCCTTACGATTCCATGGCATCCATCTTTGCATAGTATTTTCTTTCCCTTAACGGACTCCGCAAGGCGCCATGTACATGGAAAGAAAATACTTTCCTGTAAGCCCCGTCCCAGCCCTTGGTACAGGTGCTAATAGCATTAAGCACCCATTCCAAGGGTTGAGACCCATGGTAACATCCTGGGGCCCTTGTTAAAGTCTGGCCACCGGGCCGTTACCACTCGCTCCAGCCCTTGGAGTGGGTGCTTAACGCCATAGAATTGACTGGGCTTTTTGTATGAGACCTGGAAGGTATTGGGGGACCTTTTTTAAAAGTGTGTAGTGGGAATGATTGTTCACCCTGATTCAAGGATATGGGGGAATGCGGGCCTGTCTGAAGAGGTGTTATATAGGAATGCCCTCTCTCACCCCTCCTTTTTGCTATCATAATGAAAGGTCAAGGCCACACAGGAAATACAGAGAGTTGCATTTAGAAACAAGGAACACAAATTCGTGATTTTTGCCGATGATGTGCTCATTATTGCATACCATATGAACTTTATTGAAAATTTGCTTGAAGAACTGCAGATATATGATGGTGTTTCTAGGTTTAAATTAAAACACTAGAGCTTTTACCGCTAGTATTAGCACTGGAGGAAAAGAGAGTATTGGGGCAAATTACCCCCTTCTGATGGAGTGAATATAACCACGACTGTGGCGAGGATTTACAAAGATAATCACCCCCGACTTTTTTCCTAACCTTGATTCGTCGGATCAGCCGAATGAAAGTGATGGTCTTACTATGGCTGCTTTACGTTTTCCAAGCCATTGCCACGCATACTCCTAAACACGACCTGATGGGATAACAATAAAGAACTGATTGCCTTTCTGTGGAAGGGGAAACGTGCAAAAATTGCAAAAGCAAGGTTTTTGGTCCCTGCAAATCAGGGGTGTTTGGGTTTCCCTAACCTCCTTTGGTATTATCAGGCTGAACAGCTAGAAATGTTGGGTGAGTGGTGCACCGTACAGTGGGAGAAACAGCGGTGGGACATGGATTAGGCAGTGGGTGGGGACAAGATGTGGTGGATAATGAATTATGGGGATACCAAAGCAGAATAGACCTGCTTGAATGCTTGCAAACCCAGTGAACTGGTCGGTCCTGGAAGTCTGGGATGCATTTGCAGCGGGGTTAACTGTGACCAACCCCCATCACCCTTTACATCTATCCATAACAATGATGAGTTCACCCGGGCAATGGATGAGAAATCCCGAAGGAGCCAGAGGGATGACAGGGTGCGGTGCATCAGGGGCCATGTTCAAGGTATGGAGTATAACACTTTTTCTGACTTCAAGATGGAATCCAGAGCGCAGGATAAGGTTGACTCCAGTACCTTCTGTTGAATCCCCGGGTGATGCACCCACAGATGAAGGAATAAGCACGAGACCTGTTCTCCCTTTTGGGAAGTGGATGACTTTAAGAGTGTGCCCAAAAGGGCTTGTAGCTGGCATCTTCGGGCACAGGGGAGGAACACCAGCTTGGAGCTATATGGCGAGATAGGAAGCAGATCTAGGTAGGGTCATGTCACTGGGTGAATTGGGGGGGTGCCGGTGAGAGTGCTAAGAAGGCTTCAATGTATCTACAATGTAGAAAAAACAGTTACACAATCTTGAATAGAAGCAACATAACCCCACAGAGACCGGCACACTCATCGCCACTCCTCTCGAAACAATGCTGCAGAAGCTGTGGAGGGATGGGTCCCCAAATGTATATTTGGTGGTACTGCCGGAAAGTTCAATTATTTTGGGAGGAGGTTAATAGGCAGGTATCAGGCAGGTTCTCTGCATTTTTACTGTGCAATTTTTCACCGTAGATTTCTCAATTGTGTTTTTTTGACCATTTGTTTACTGCAAAATGTTGGGGGAGACCCCCCATTAACCCTTCCCTCCTCACCCTGCAGTTTCTCCCCACCGACCCCTTTACCCGATATTGCCATAACCAACCCCCCCGCCTGCATTTTGCAAAAATATTCCATGATAGACTGGGTACCACAAGACATAGTTGAGCTGACCATCCCTTGGGATGCAGGGATCTTGTTGGACCGTGCCCTGCAAGGAATCCCAGGACGGGTGACTTTGACTCTGCTCTTAGCGCCTAAACTGGCAGTGGGTGAGGCATGAAAGAGGGAGGACCCCATAGCTTAAAATCTTGTGGCATAAAATGTGGTTTGTACAGTCAATGGAGAAGATAACTGTGAATACAAATGAACATCGAGGGGCCTTTGAGGGGCAGTGGGGACGTACTGATTGATTGTCCCGCTAAAGAATACAGGAATATGCTATGCCCAGTATGTCTCAGAGCCCTGGACGTATTTGATCTGGAATGAGTGGCTGGGGTTATGGTCATAAGACTATTTGGAATCCTGTATGCTATCAAATGTGATGGATGAGCCGGTCCGTGGTGGGCTATGTACCCCTGGTGAACTGTTGGTATTGTCTCTCACTAAGTAAATGTTTGAAGGGATTTGTTTATCATATGCAGATCGGGGAGAGAGGTTAAGGGGGGGCATAGGGAAATGTTCTTGGAATTGATCTGCAGTTTAAAGAGTGATTAAAAGCATATGCCTTTCAATTACTACTATGGGTTGAGACAAGGAAAGAGGTCGAGGAAAGGGGCAGGGGTTTGGTAACTATTTGGGGATGTTTGTTCATGGAAATTCTGAATCTGTGATGGCCTCCATTTATGTTCCTGTACTTAAATTTATTTTATAATGTTTTTATTGGCATTTGGCATTTACAGTTATATTCGGGACCATTACAATCATGGTTTGTATCAAGCATGAATTGCATACCACTTATGCCATATTAGTTATGAATAACATTGAACAGTGAACGAAACAAACTAGAGGAAAAAGGGAAAAGAAACAAAAGAAGTAAAAGTGACAACAGTGACTGTCTCTTGGTCTCTGAGTTATTGTGGTCTTTGCTTATGAAGGTGAACCCCAGTCTCTATTCCGTTGGGCTCTGACTGGTCTTTGAGGTACGCGGAGGGGGGGTGGCTTGTGCAGGATGGATGCGACAGTGCACAAATTTGGCCATTGTGACATTTGTGGGTGGTTGATTCAGGGAGGTTTATAGGTCGATGAGAAGATCATGTCTCTCAGAAGGGTCTTCCAGGCCTCAAGTGTGGAGCTCGAGTCTTCCCCACCCCGATTACTTCCCTCCTCCCATGCTCTAGTTTCTGCTATCGTCCATCTTTCCATCTCCCTGATCCAAGGTTCGTACCTGGGGCCTGCTGGGGATTTCCAGGCCATTGCGATCGTTCTTTTTATCAGCACACATGCTATGTCCATTAGTTTCACCAAGTGCTTGATCTTGCTTAGCCTCGGGTAGGTGCCTAAGAGGCACTCTTTCGGTGTCCATTCATATATCTCCAGGCCAGCTTTCCTGCAGGTCTGTTCAGCAGCGAACCATAGTTTCTGAGATTTAGGGCAGGTCCAGAACATGTGGATCATGTCAGCGTGGTCAGAGGGGCACCATGGGCACATCGGGCTGACTCTGTCATTGAAGGTGGATATTCTGTGTGGGGACATGTAGGTCCTATATATGACATTGAGCTGTATTAGCCTGAACCTGGCGTTCCTGGATATCTCCTTCGGGTATGCTAGGGCTCTAGACCATTCTCCCTCCGTGATTTCGGTCCCCAGGTCAGATTCCCATTTCTCTTTCAAACGTGTACTTCTTGGGTTCGATCTGTCGTTTATTTGGGTATATAGTCTTGATGTTGGTTTCCAACCGTCGCTGACTCCGTGCATCTCTTGGATTAGGGCGTGTGTTTCGGGTTCCTCAGGCCACACATTCCATTTCCTCTTGGCGATAAATTTTACCTTTTGGTACCATAGGAAGTGGCACGGGGTGAGCCCATTGTTTCCTTGTAGTGATTCAAAGTCTCTGAATTGCCCTTCGTCGAACATGTCTCCCCACGTGTAGACACCACAGTTCTCCCATCTTCTCATTATTGATAGGTCATCGGGGGCTACACATACGTCAGCAAGAATGGGAATCTCGGGTGAGTATAGGTGCTTCAAACCCAGCATAGATCTAATCTTTTTCCACACCTGTCGACCCACCTGCACTATTATGGGCGGGTCAGGAGGCCCTATTTTGTTGTTCCATATTAGCTCTTTAGGATGCAGGGGTGAGGTCAGCTGGCAGAGAAGGTTCGTCTCAGCCGAGGGCTCGTCGCTCAGCCATTTGGCGACATGTGTTAGTTGTGCCGCCAAATAATATCTTTGGAAGTCGGGTAGTTGGATTCCTCCAGCGGAGTAGGGAAGTGTGAGGATGTTCAGTGTAATCCTGTGCCTGGTTCGTCCCCAAAGAAAGTCTCTGATCAGGGATTCTAGCTTCCTGAAGAAGGATGGAGGAATGTAGTATATTATGTTGGTGAAGTAATAGAGGAATCTAGGTAAAATTATCATTTTAGATATTGCAGCTCTGCCCATCACTGATAGCGGTAGTTTTGACCAAAATTTGATGGAACTCCGTACCCCCGATAATGCGGCTTCAGTGTTGCATTCGTGAGTGGAGATTGGTGTGTGCTTGATGGTGATGCCTAGATAGCGGAAGGACTCAGCTTGCCACCGAATCCCAATCTCGGGTAGCTCTTCTGTGCTCTTTCTCCTAAGGCCAGCCAAAGGGAAGGTGGATGATTTCTGTCGACTGAACTTTATGCCTGAGTATCTCGAAAAGTTATCTAAGATGTCTAGGGCTATCGGAGCATTCATCTGGGGGTCTCGAAGGTATAGAAGAACATCGTCTGCATACAAGGAAATGATGTTGTCTGTACCGCCAATACTTATGCCCGCATCGAACAGCTGTTTCCTGAAATAAATTGCCACTGGTTCCAGGCCTAGTATATATAGCATTGGCGAGAGCGGGCATCCTTGTCTGGTTCCCCTCTGAATAGCCCAGGGTCCCGACACCAAGCCCCCTGTCTTGACTCTTGCCACTGGGTTACTGTAAAGAACCTTGACCCATCGGATGAAGTATTCGCCCATTCCAAACTCTCTCAGGGTTTCGATTAGCCACTCCCAGTAGATCGAGTCAAAAGCCTTAATGGCATCGAGCGAGAGTACTGCCAGGTCTTCTTTGCATTCCTCTGTCTGTGCCATTATGTGCTGGAGCCTTCTCAAATTGGCTGTAGTATTGCGTCCAGGGACAAATCCACACTGGTCCACGTGTACCAGGGAACCTATCACCTTTGAGAGCCTCTTAGCGAGTATGGTCGTAAGAATTTTGCTATCATAGTTTAGGAGCGCAAGTGGGCGATATGAGTCACATTTTTCAGGTGGTTTTCCTGGCTTGAGCATCGGCACTATGAGGGTCTCTCTCATTGTGCCCTGTAGCGTGCCTGTCTCGAATGCCTCCGCATAGACTTCGTGTAGTATGGGAGAGAGGATCTCTTCGTATGCCTTGTAGAACTCGGGGGTAAGGCCATCGGTTCCAGGGGTCTTGCTTGTGGAGAGGGACCTAATCGCGTCGGTGATGTCTTCGATCGTGATGACCTCTCCCAGCATATTTCTTTGCTCAGGGGCCAGTTTAGGTAGGTCTACTTCTTCGAGGGTGTCTCTTATGTCTGACTCGGGTATAAGGTCGCTGTGAGCATATAATTCCGCATAGAAGTCAGTGAAGACCTTATTTATTGCTTGTTGTGTTTTGTGGATTGTACCGTTACCGTCTCTGATCTCTGTAAGGGCCTGCTTCGGATGTTCCTTCCGGCACAACCAGGCTAGTATCCTGCCAGGTTTGTCCGCCTCTTTATGAGCTTTCATGGTGCGGGTAGAGAAGTCAAACTTCGAGAGCCTTTCCCATGCTGTTCTGCATTCCTCCCTAATTTCTCTCAGCTTGCTCTCTGTCTCAATTGTGGGGGGGGAATTGCTTTCGAGGTGCTTGATCTTTTCCTCCTCTGCCTCTAGTTCCCTCCTCAATTGCTTCCTGATTCCACCCGCCTCAGCAATCACCTCTCCCCTCGTCACCACCTTCATTGCCTCCCAGAGAGTACTCCATTTTTCCACTGATCCCTTATTGATCTCTATATACTCCTCTAGTTTCTCGGCCAGGTGGTCCTTAAATGCAGGGTCAGTTAGTGTCTCCACTGGCATACGCCACGTTGGGATAGGAGGTAGGGGGGGTCGCAGGCAGAATTGCACTATTAGTGGGGAGTGATCTGAGATTGATCTGCCCAGGTACTCTGCGGACTCGACCTGGGGGGTCAGCTCGTCGTTTATGAAGAGGTAGTCTATCCTGGTGTGCAGGTTATGGGGGGCCGAGTAGAATGAATATGATCTGTCTGTGGGGTGAAGGTCTCGCCAGGTGTCCACCAAGTGCAGGTCGTCAATTGTTCTGTGGAGGGCCAGAGCAGGGAGGTTATTGTTTGATCGTGGTGTGGTGGATCTATCCAATTCCACATTAATGACGCAGTTGAAGTCGCCTCCCCACAGGAGGCTATGGTCTCTGTGGAGCACGAGTTTAGCGCACAGCTTCTTGAGGAAAGAGGGTATGCCATGCTGGGGGAAGTACGAGTTTACTATGCATATACGGGTGCCCTCCAGCATGCCCCACAGCAGCAAATACCTGCCTTCGATATCCTGCTCCACCCCCAGCTGTTGAAATGGTGTGTCTGGGCTCACCCACGTGTACACACCTCTTGCATACTTCGAGTATGATGATCCGTAGCCTTGGCCCCCCCAGTAATTTGATAACTTATTTGCAGAGTCGGCAGAGAGGTGTGTTTCTTGTAGGAGTGCGATTGATACCTTCTTCCTCTTTAGATAAGAGTGTATTCGATTCCTCCGAAGGTAGAACCCCAACCCCCTGACGTTCCATGTGATTACTCTAAGTTTTGGTGCCATTGTTTGGTTGTGTTAATTGTTGAGGAGGGGTTTACGACCTCTTTGGGATTTGTTCGCTTGTTATTGTGAGCCATGGTCTGTCCACGATGAGTGGAGTGATTAGCTCCTGTGGTAAGTTTTGGGTTCGGTTCAATTTGGGCGGATGCTCTCAGAGTAAGGACAGTCAGAACGGTGATAACTTGTGTGAAACAGTTAAAACTTGTGCACCCAGGGACTGACACAACGGTGGAGTGCTCAGGTGCTCCCACGCTGCCTGTCCCAATCCGGGTGTCTGGCGCGGGTAGGTGTGTGCTGGCAACTGGCCTGCACTGGTCTTTCGTGGGGTTGAGGTCTTCGTCCATGCGTGGGAGAACGGGGGAGCCCCGCAGTCTTTTAGCAACTCACATAGTAGTTTTGCTTCTTGAGATTAGAGTTCCTTGCCCTCTCAGGCTATTGTAGAAGGGTACAAGCATCTGTGTCGGGGCGTGCGGCCCTCATCTTTGGGTACCTTCGCTAAGTTTCCCGTGTGGGGATTCAACAGGGGTATCAGCCAGGTTATTGTGTTCCATCCACATGTTAGCCGCAGCTGGAGTCTCGAGAAATATTGATTTTCCTTTGTAGATTACCTTCAACCTGGAGGGATATAGGAGCATATATTTTAGGTCTAGTTTCCTCAGCCTGGCCTTAACTGGGACAAAGGAGTTCCTCGCTCTCTGGACCGCCTAGGTATAATCGGGGTATATCGTGATTCTCGAGTTGCCTCGTATTATCTCTCCTCCCTCCCTTGAAAACTTCAGGATCACCTCCCGGTCTCGGAAATTGAGGACCTTCGCTATGATGGGGCGAGGGTAGGAGCCTGGGGGTGGTTTCTTCTGGAGCGATCTGTGTGCTCTCTCTATGGCGAAGCCCTGCGAGAGGTTCTCCGCCCCGATCTCTTGTTGGATTAAGGATTCCACGAAGGTCGTCGGGTCAGCAGTCTCTGTCCCCTCCGGTACGCCCAGTATCCTAATGTTGCTGCGTCTAGCGCGGCCCTCCGCTTCCTCGGACCTCGCCTCCAGCAGGGTTACCTTATGTTTAAGTTCTGCTAGTTCTGATTTCATGGCTGCCGATTCAGTTGCCATATCCTCTTGATGGGACTCCACAATGGTGACACGTTCAGTTAGGTTGCGAGCGTCTTGCCTTATCAGCTGGATGTCAGCTTTTACTTCCCCTATCTTCGTGTCTATAAATGATTTTAGGGCCTCAATCGCCCCTAGCAGCTGGTTATGTCTGGTGTCCGGGCTATCTCGTGTTGCTGAGTCATCTGTTGAGGTCTGGGCGGTGGGGTGAGATTTCGCCGTGACAAAAGGATCTAGGGTGGCATTTTTGGTTTTGTTTCTTGCTGCCGCCATGATGGGCTGTCTCAGTTCTGGTTGGGAGCGCAAGGGGATTCCCGTCGGGGCAGGCGGCCTCTCTCTTTTCTGGTTTGATTTCGGCGGGACGTAGAGGTGCGGGGATATTAGGCCCTGTGTGGGTCGGGATCTGGGCGCACAGCGGGTGTGAGCGCCCTGCCTTTAGTAGGACAGGAGAGGTCCGGGTCCTTCAGGGAGATAGCGTTGCCTAATGTGGTTAGCCGGGGAGAGTGCAGGAGTCGGGAGTTCGGTGGGAGCTGCTTGGGGTGGGCAGGCAAGGTCCCACAACCCCGTGAGAAAGCCGCCAGGCCCGGACCGCTGGGAACGGCCCAACCCGGGAAGGTCTCACCTGTGAGCTTGTAGTTTGAGTGGATCTGGAGCCAGCCTCCGGTCCAGTTCGAGGTGTGTAGGTCTGCGCTGGTGGGGGGATCTGCTCCCCGGAGAATAGGCAGTCCGTCCCGAATGCCCCGAGTCAGGAATGCAGTAGGTGGTCCGGAAAGTCCAGTAGTTCCGACTCGGTGACCCCCCTCCACAGTCGCGCTCCGGCTTCGTTGGCGCGAGCACCAGCACCGAGCGCCCCGCTCCGGTCCGTGGTCGATGTATCGATGGATCGATGGGGTCTTGTAGCGGTCCGCACCCCGGGACGGTAGGGGGCAATGGTAGAGGCACCCGGAGGGCTGGGATTTGGCCCCCAAAGGGTGTGCGCTCCCTGTCCCGCTCCGGGGTCGTTCCGGGATCGTCAGATCATCACGGCCGCCATCTTGGAAGTCTCTTATGGGAGAGAGGGGGAGCCCGACCGGAGCGTCTCAGCGGGCCCCGGCTCTCCGTTTTTTGTCGGGCAAGAAGTCGGGTGCAGCCAATCGCCTAATTTACGGCTGCACCATAGGCTGGGCGCCGCAGAGAAGCCGCAACGCTCGAAACGGGAAGCGACTGCGCGACTCGGCCAGATCTCGTGCACCTCTCGCAGGGGGCAGGGGGAGGCCGGGGCGAAGCGTCGGAGAAGTTCCCTGATCTCCGATTTCTGTCGGAACAAGTCGTAGGGTGCAGCTAATCGCCTGATGTACAGCTGCACCGAAGGATGGGTTGATTTGTTGGGTTTTCGGTACCCAGAACAGGATCGGACTGCGCGGCTCGGCCGGAGCTCACGGGAACCGCGTCCTCACACCATGGACATCAGGCCACGCCCCATGTTCCTGTACTTAAAAACAATACATTGTATGTGATAAAAATAGTATCAGGATCGTTAAAAGAATACTCTGTCTCCCCTTTTCTAGACGAACCAGTGGTCCTGAATCCAAGCGTCCTGGACCTGGCCTATAAAGCAAGGGGGCCTTCCTGAAGATCGTGCCCAGAATAAAAGTTGTTTACGCTCTTAGGGAGAGAGTGTCCCTTCCGTATTCTTTGGTCTTGGTAGGGTCTTGTGCTTTGAGACGTTGGTGCTCTGTCTTGCTCCCATCGCCCCTTGGAACAGTAGGTGGGCTCCAGTGGTCATTGGTCCCCTTCTGCCCTTGGGTCTGTAATGGGCAGATTTCTAGTTCCCCCTCCTGCCCCAGGGGTCTCTTGTGCTACATTGCTCTGCTTGAGGCAACTTGACTAGGTATTCCCCCATTCTTGCTTTATTTTAGTGGAATGTTTGCACTGCACTTGGGGGCTAGACCCATAGTATTATGGGTACAACGTTCATTCATCAACAGTTGCTTTTTCAATGGGGATTTTGCCGATTTAATTTTCTTTGAAAAAACCTATTGAAAAATAGATGCGGGTGGGTAAGGGTCGGGGGTAGGAAATACAGTACAACTAATAGGGAAGGGGGAGTTTGAGCGGGGACCCCCCCAAAAATAAAATCAACATTTTTCGATGTTTTTTTCAGGGGGAGAGGGATAGGCAAAAAGCCCATTGGAAAACAACTGTTGAGGATTGAACATAGAACCAGTATTATGGTAGTGCTGGTGGCATGCTCACTGCCACGCTACTCTGAATCCCAAGCTGTCTTTCCAGTGTTACTGGATCTGGGGTTAGGGTGCCTCTCTCACGTTGCTTACTTTAAAGGACATACCACTGCTAACTCGCTTCAGCAAACATGAGCCGATAAAGCGCCCCTTACTTGCTTGAGCAACCTTTAAGCCTCTCCAACTGGCCCCTGCCAGCTGCTGTCTCCAGGTTCTCAATAGGCCATCTATTTTGACCTGAATTCCCTCTCTTGGCACTGCACCTCCCTGGCCCCCTGGATCTGATCCCCTCCTGGTTCTTCCTCCAATCACTCCCTTTACTTTGCCTTCTCCTCTTGTTCTCACTCCAGCGCCTACTCTCTGCTCCCTTCCAACCTCTCTACAGCTCTTCTTTAACTCTACAATTACATCTCTCAGCAAAACCGGCCTCTTCTGCTCAAATCCAGCTCTTACCAATACCGGCCTCTTCCGCTCAAATCCAGCTCTTAGCAATACCGTGCTCTTCTGATCAAATCCAGCTGTTAGCAATACCATCCTCCTCCGCTCAAAGCTACAGGAATTCTGTGGCCTTTTATGGTGTGAATAATAAGGCAATTGGCACAATACATGTTCTGATTAGTTTCCTTCTTGGATCACATGGCCTTCATTCTGACTCAGGCGTTAAGGGGTGTACGGCGCCGTAAACAGCGCCGACCCTTAATGCCTGATTACAAGGTTCCCTTTGCGGGATGGCTTTTAACGGCTGCTTTTTTGCAGCCGTTAAAATCCATGCCGCAAAGGGACCTTGGCGATAATTACGGCACCGTAATTTACGGTGCCGTAATTATCGCCTTTCCCCATTCCCATTATGCCCTATGGGGCGAAAATGGGAATGGGGAAGGGTAAAATGGGAAATGGGGATTTACCGCCCCACTCACCTTGGAATGGGGCGGTAAATCCGCCAACCACCATGGCGTAAACATAGTTTACGCCATGGTGGTAAGGGTACGACCCAGGCGGTAACTTACCGCCTGGGTCGTCTTTCAATCTTTCCTGTCAGCACTCGGAACATTGGGCGACAACTGCGGGATTCTGCATTTACCCCGTTGAGGGGTTGCATCACAAAATTGGTGTCTCCCACTGCCACACAGATTATCATTGTCCTTGTCACAGACATTATAGCCAGAGCATTTGTGGACAAAAGATTAGAACCCTCGCTGGTGGAGAAGCAAGCTCCAGAGTGTGCTGAGTTGGAGTTTAACTGATGCTCGTGTGTGAATTCGGCCATTTAAGTCAAATGCTGATGACAGACTCATAAGTGACCAGCGGAAAACGAACTTCACAATGGTCAGCTGAGTCTGTCTTCTCAAACCCTGGTGGGGGTGAAGCCAGTCATTCAACAGACATTGACTCGCCTGCACTTGCATGTTCTGCCTTATCACCGATCCGCTCTCCTTTGATTTACTGTATTTCAGCCATGTAGCAAACCCATTAGTTGCATACTGATGACACTACTTTATGCAGCCACAGACTGTCAGATGATTCAAAATACTAACCATGGGGATTGGAAGCAAGACTCTGTGACGTGGAGTTGGGCACCGGGGGGCGGGGGGTGGAGGGGGAACATTGTGGCTGCGTGCATGTTGGGGGTTATCTTTAACAATGAGCTGTACTTGGGATGCTACGAGACATAAGATACTTAAAGCCTGGTGCACATGTTCGAGCATGGTATGGTTGCCTGTGGGGCTTTGGCTGAGTTTCACTAATGCCATCACTAGATGGCATTCAGATATGTTCCCGGTACGTTCTCTCCTACATGGCCAATGCTGGTATGGGAGTCATGCTGTGCTCATGTCCAAGAGCATCAGCTTTGGACAACAACAGACCCAAGTCTGGGAGAGACAGTTCCATATCCATATCCTATGAGACACATCCTGGGGCAGCATCCCCCGCCCTTTCAACATTGAATCCTGACTTGATAAGGACCCTTCGGAGTCAATACACGTGTCAGCTGACCACTATTAGACCATGTGTCTACACCATAACAAATACAAAATCTCACTGAAAATACTGCACTTAGCGTGAGAATCTCTTTATCTATGAGAACCAATAATAACTAAAAACTGCAAGGTAACCAGGACTGTCCACATTTTCCCTACTAGAGGTGTGGGTTCACCGCTACCCACCTGTGACCTTGCAGAGACATATCCAGAGCATTAGACCAAACAACGAGCGCAGCACGGGAGTGTTCATATCTAGAGCCCAGCCTTCTCTCTACCCTACATCATTAGTAGTATATATTCGTGTATGTCCACAGCATGGCCACCTTTGGTCAACCTGTGCTATTTGACTCCATAATTATTTGGGGAAGCAATCAGAGTAACAAGGTATTTTACAGCAGCCTTTTGAGTCTATACACACAAAATACTTCTATTCACTTATCTAATGTAATATTATTGGATAGCCTTTGTCATACAGTCTCTGGCAAATGTGCATAACAATCAGGGTTCAAGGGTTGACCATCAGCCTTGAAAGCCTGAGTAAAAGCCATGCAGTGCTCTATGCATTTCTGGGGCCCACAAGGCGTTCTGGGGTCAGTGACCACACTACATCCTACTCTCTCTTCCTAAGCACTTTCCTTCTCGAGCTGTCGCTCATCTACCTCCAACACTCTGAGGGTCAGAGGTTTCTCCAGACAGAGAGTGGGGGCTAGATCTCTCTCCTCGGCTGGTGGCTCCCTCTGGAACAGCCTTCCTGTCTCTCTAAAACTCGAGCAGGACCACCCAAGGTTTCGGAAGCAACTCAAGACCTTCCTTTTTGCTTCTGCTTTCCCTCTCTCTCTTGCTGATGTACCTGTCTGCCGCACTAACTGGTCACCTGGCCACCCTACAAACCATAATGGGTACCAGGCTCCTTGACGACCAGTAGCCCCATGCACTGCCTCAGGGCTTAGCGCACACTTAGGGCCTGTATCTGCAACCCTACAGTCCCTTGCCTCCTTTCACTTACTTAGACCTTGCCACCCCGGCGGCACTTACTTGATGTCCGCTCACTACACTCTCCCCCTCCCGACCCCTGGCACTTCTCCTCTCCCTTCCTGCTGCACTTGCACGATCTGAATGACACAAGACCCAGTAAGATTGCTTGTTTTATCCTCTCTTGTCTCCCCTTCCTTGTCTTGTCACACCCAGAAACACTTGTGTGCAGGCGCATTATAAATGACATATCGTATGATATCATTTGTGGAAGGGGTGGAGGCAGTATTGACATTCACAACGGGAGGGAGGTCCGCATGAAACCACGTCATCATCACCTCCTTTGGTCATCCAGCGCTCTTTTAACTTATGCTTAGTTGGGATAGTGTCCAGTATTAAATGTGATACTTGTAATATTGTCCTTGGTTCTAACCCTTTCCAGGGCAGCCATTCCTTTATAGGACCCACGAAATAAAATACATGGCCCATACACAAAAACATTTATTTTATATCTCCAAGGTGTCTGAAGTACAGTACAACAGAGTAGAAGTAACCAATCCAGCATGCATTTTGTTTCTGCAGTGATGATTTGCTATAGTTGCTCTCAATCTAGGTTTTCATTTTCTGTCGAATGCATTATGGAACTTGTATTCTTAAAATAATTGCATGCTCTATCAATTTGGTCTACAAACAATAGTGCACATTCCAATTAAAGCAAAGGGTTACGGCTCCTTTTAAAGTTGAGTGTTCAGACCTCTTTACTACCAATGTTCTGGCTATCAACTCTACAAACCATAGAGCATGGCACATCAATATGCATCAGGATCCATCTAAAGTAACTGCGCTAAACTCTTGATTGCATGCTTGATGAGTGCTGTGAGGTAGTGTGCAAAAGAGCAGCATCTGAAAATACTGCTGACAAGAGGCACTTTGGAAAAGCAGTCCGCCTTCACGACACTGTCAACTGCATTTGAAAGAAGGCAACTTTGGTAACGGAGGACATCTGACTACTTGATAGCGGGAGATAGTTCTACCATTAGTCAAAGTGCCAAAGCGCGGACCCACTAGGTAACCAATGCTGTTTTTTTGTTTTCTCTTTTTCCCTTTGTTGCTTTCAAATGTATGAGCTAATCAAAGCTGCTGGAGCAGGCCTGTTTCCACAGCAGCTGGAGCAGGCCTGTTTCCACAGCAGCTGGAGCGGGCCTATTTCCACAGTAGCGAATTGATGTTGGGATTGTTCAATGCTGGCTGACTGTAATCAAAACCACTTGACAGGTGGTCCCTTTGGCACTTGGCCTTTAGAGCATCCCTGCTATCAACACCTTATTTTCTTTTATATTGTATTCATCCAATCGGTTTACAAATAAAAGTACACATTTCAATCAAACATATAGATACTGACATGCCTCATTCTATTTGGGAGGTACGTGTCCAGGCTCGTTTTTTCTTTGCATTCTTCAACTTGTAGTCCTGCTTTTATAATGGGAAATCCGGTACTGCAAGTACCATAATGCAAAGAAAAAACAAGGGATCGTCAATTACCTGCCAAACGGAATGGTGCATGTTGTCATGTATGCAATCAGTGTACCTCGGGCAGTTCCACACAACTACAGATGCCTTGCCAACACTGCACCAGGTTTTAAATACCAACCTAGAGCTGTGATTGTTATTTCAATCTTCCATGGAATCGACTGTGGCAGGGGCATGTTTCAATAAAGCCACTGTACAGGGGTGGACTGGCCTCTAGGGAACTCCAGAGATTTCCTGGTAGGCCTCTGCACCCTGGGCCTCTTTTGTGTGGTAACCTATTTTATTTTGAAATGTTCTCATAGGAAAAGGGTTGGACTTGCTGAAAATGTGTAATGAGGCTAATTCATGTATTTCCAGGGCCCTTTTTTAGTTCCCAGTCCACCCCTGCCACTGTGGAGCAACAGTACGTAAAGTGAAAATAATTGAGGGTCGCTTTGTTTACTTTGGAACATTGTGCCTTGTTCAATTCATCACATTGGGCCTCATTACGACCCAGGCGGTAAGTTACCGCCTGGGCCGTGACTTTACCACCATGGCGTAAACTACGTTTACGCCATGGTGGTTGGCGGACTTACCGCCCCATTCCGACCTTGGCGGGGCGGTAAGTCCCCAATCCCCATTTACCCTTCCCCATTCCCATTTTTGCCCCATAGGGTATAATGGGAGTGGGGAAGGCGTTAATTACGCCACCGTAAATTACGGTGGCGTAATTAACTCCATGGTCTCTTAGCGCCATGGATTTTAACACCTGCTAAAAGCAGGTGTTAAAAGTGCCATGGCGCTAAGGGACCTCGTACTCAGGCGGTAAGGGTCGGCGCTGTTAACGCTGCCGTTAACCCCTTACCGCCTGGGTCGTAATGAGGCCCAATGCTATCCAGTGAACATGATGCCAGCAAAAATGTAGTCTGTGAAAAAGTCACAGGTAAAATACCTATGCAGTGAAAAAGTTGCCAAACAAAAAGTAGTCCAAAAGAAATGCAGCTGAAAAGCAGCCAGACATGTAGTGCTGCTAGGGTAATTTCTAGGGTAAAGCAGGGTTCTGGGGGATTGTGATTGCCTGGTTTAGGGGTAAGTTAGGCGTTAGAACTAGAGTCAAGGTTTTGGTTGGAATTAGGGTAAGAGTTAGGGTCAGGGTGGTTACTGCAGGGCTGGTGATGTTTGTATTTGGTTAATTGTTAGGGTAGATTAAGTGTCAGGGTAAGGGTTAGGGTAGGGGGTATGGTAAAGCTAGGGCTAGAGTAATGGTTTGGGTGTCAGTCAAAGAAAGGGATGGGTAAGTTGGGCAGGACTGGTGATGTTGGCATGCTATAGCAGTTAGGATGAACCAGTGCTTAGAGCAAAGTCAGCATTAGGGAAAGTGTTAGAGCTCCAGTTGGGGTAAGTCTAAGGTTCAAGTTTGGGTTAGGGCAAGGACTATGCCATTAGTGGTGAGCTAGTTGTGAGGCTGGAGTTAGGTTCACTGTGCATTTTCCATTGATTTGCATCGAGTAACATGCAGATAAAATGCTTTAGTGCACTGGAGGGCTAGTGATCTGTAAGTATTCAGGGTAGTAATTAGAGTTAGGGGAAGGTTTAGAAATGGAGTTAGGCTGATTGTGGAGGTTTTATTAAAGGTGTGGGTCATTGTTGGGGTTCCAGCCTTGTCCTTGTGCATTTAAACATTGCTTTTTGATGACCTTATTACTGGCAACATTATGACACCTTGCATTGTTTGTATTGAATGACTACATTTTTTTAAACAACCTTTTGCTGGCTACCTATTCACATAACATTTTCCTGGGTATATTTTCACATAGAACCATCATTATTATTTTGTTTTAACTTTAGTCCCTTTTAGACAGAACAGTTTACATTACACAAAAAGTCATTGAATGAGTAGTTCGAGCCCAGCTCCCGTTTTCCAGTCAAATGTTCAAATCTCTACACTACCAATGCTGTGGTCATGACGCTTGTAGGAGTGCATCTGAGCTTAAAGTGCAGCACAGTATTTCACCATATGCTCTGCACGTCTTGGGGCTGACATTCAGTGAAATCTCGTCAGGACAGTGGATCATACCACATGTTGGATATGGCTAAAACCTTTTGCCTGGGCAGTGTAGCTTCCACTTAGCAGCAAACTATGGGCAGAGTGGCGAGGTGCGGTTAAATTGCCTTTTGACTTATTTTCAATAGAGAGAAAATTGTGTGGGATTCTGCTCACCGAGATGCAGGATCTTGTATCACAGCAAATGTTGCCTTGTGTTGTCAGCTGATATTACAGTTTTTAATCAGAGGTAACTGTACTTGCATCATAGCGGAGGACATGTGATGGCATTGCCATGTATGGAGGGGTTTGAACAGCATGAAGCGCATGGTGCACTGTATGTCTGACTGCATGCTCATTTGCTATCCGAACAAAACCCCCACATTGATGCCAGGGGTGGGCTGGTCTATAGGGAACTCTGAAGATTTCCCGGTGGGCCTTTGCACCCAGGACCTCTTTTGAGTGGTGACTTATTTTATTTCCAAATGTTCTAACAGAAAAAGGGTTGGGCTTGCTGAAAATGTGTAATATGGGGCCACTTTAAAAATTCTTTGCCGGGCCACTTTTGGTTCGCAGTCCATCCCTGATTGAAGCTGATCCCCACACTTGTGTTTGCTTTGTGTACCACCCAAGTGAGCTGACATTCAGTGCCACCTACCTTGCTCATCTGTGTCAATTTGAGCCACGCCAGAAACTGCTCACAAGTAAGTCCACTGTCTTTCAATTCAGTGTATTTTCTTGTCGCGCTTGTGTATAGGCGCGTTATAAATCCCACATCATATCATATCATATCATATCAAGTCTGCTTCACAGTGGCCGGTGGACTGTCGTGTGCTCAGTTTCAGGCCTTATTTCAAAAATGCATTTTCCATAAAAGTATAGCAAACATTTCAGTTTACAAGTCACCTTAAGATAAAAAGAATCATCACAGACTGTTCATATTTGTAATAGTAAATAAAAATGTATTCTGCCTCAAAATGGAGAAAACAATTAACACACACTACCCTCTCCTCCTCTATTTGATTTGATTTCACATAGTGGCCTTGTCGCGACTACAGCTTCTCAATATTTTATAGCTGCACATTGAACGAGTTTCTGCCTCAAAAGGACATGATACTGTTACCTGGTACATTTCTGATTCTGCACTTTCTTTTGGTTTGAGATACATCACATCTGATGCAGGAAGACTGGCCTACTGATTTGGCATACAGACTGGCCTGACAACTAACAGCCATGAAAGCGATGTCCCAGAGAACAGCAGCTCATCTGTAGAATGCGTAATGCCTCAGAGATGGGCATGCAGGCCTCCCTCCTTGAGAAGTATACATTTCTGAAGCTGCCGGCTGAACTCCAAAGGCTGCCAGAGGAGGCCTTGCAGAATTAGTCTGCCAGTTAAGAAATGTACTTTATTCCCCCTCTTCGGCGAAATGACCTGCTGTTATGAATACGTACTGTTAGTGGGAGGAAAATATGTATGTAGCTTCCGCATTGTACATAAGTATGAGCCAGGCCTGGGAGGGGTAGAGTCGAATGCAGCCCTCCCAAGCTCTTGTGTGTGTGTGTTAGCATTACATCGCTTTTATGCCCCACTTCTGGCTTTGTGTACTATTTGTGTCTGAGTGCAGAGTGCCTGAAATGCCTGAGACGGTGTGAGGGACCTGGATGAGCACTAGTATCGTGGGGAGCAGGACGAACTTGTAATAGATACTACTCTTAGCCATTCCTAACTCTAACATACACTAATGTCCTAATCCACTGTGCAGGTCCCCAAAAACACGTTTGTAGCCCAAAATCAATATAATTCTCCATGTTTCCTTTATTAATCTACTTCTTGTGCGAGCTGCTTCCCACAGAGAGCATTTTACTGTTTTGCAGGTCAATGGGTCGCTCAATAGGGGTAGGAACATTATTGCTGGTCTACATTGTACAAACCTGTGCATATTTCATAATGGAACACACACTATCTGTCTTGAGTCACGATATTGAGGACAGAACACGATCAAAAGTTTTATGGGAAGGATTTATAACACGTACAAGTGGGATTACTATTTTCATTTCCTTCCTAGTGTCTAGTGATTGCAAATAGCTGACGTCTATTAAAGCAAACCATGCAAGCAAAACATGGTGAATGAATATTTTGGATTCAGTCTAAATAGCGTTCCCGCAACGCATCTCCTTGTATCGGAAAACAGGGTCTGCTTGATGTTTTCAGAAGTCCAATAGCTTCTCTCTCTGCGATCTGAATGCCTTGACCGCGAGATGTTAAGTTAGGTCGCTGTAAGGAGGAACAGAAGCAGGAAAGCTTTATTCCAGTTACAGGCAGTGGCCGAAGTGTACGAAAAGAAGTAGTGAAACTATGTTCCCTGCTGGCCTGCCCCATTCCCCACAAACCCCATCGCCACACCCACTCCCACGCACCCACAAACAAACACACCTGCCATTTAAGCGAATGTTCAGTGCACTTAAGTGCAAGTTTCAACTTCGTCCTACACTTTTATTTTAAAACTAAACCATTCCGGAATGGTTTCTTTGTAATATAAAATTATAGGAACATTAAAACTTTAAAAAAAGTCAGAGGTGCACCGCTCCCTCCCACTTCAACCAGTGGTTACAGGTAAAGGATGTTGGGGCCTCGCCTCCTTAACTTCCTCTGAGCTGCTTCTTGCAAGGCGTGCTCTCTTCGGACAGACTTTCCAGTGACTCTCCATTCCTGCATGAACGCATGGCCTGGATGGAGTACTGGAACTCCACCTGGGGTCATTGTGTATGTTATGGGGCACATGACATGGATTACGGCAATGGTCTTCAAACTGTGAGGCTGGCTCCCCTAGGGGGCCCGGCAAGGCTCTTTCAAAGGGATTATGGGGCTATTTTTAATAGAAAATATAGGAATTTAATTGAAAATATAAGCAGTTGTAGCTTGTGAGGTGACAGGGGGGTCGGAAACAATATTTTTATTCAAGAGGGGCTCAGTTAAAAAAAAGTTTGAATACCACCACAATAAGGCAAGGAGGATTGAAACGTTTTCAGGTGTTGCTAGATGGTGTCTACATGACTCGTTCATGGGCTTGGTTCTGGTGTAATTAGGCAGGTTATTTGGGTGCGGGCAGGTTTTATAGGTGGGCCACATCAATTGTCAAGTGTGGCATGCAAGCTGGTGTTTCCTTATGTGCGGACCCCATTGCTCATTGTCAATTAATGGTGCTGTAGCTGATTGACTTACCTGGTTTTAATGGTGGTTTGAGCATGGCATGGCCACTGTATTGTCTGCCAATTGTTTTGTGACCTCAGATGGTCCAGGAGGTTCCATGTGATAATGTCGCCTGGAAAAAGCCGCCAGGTTGGTGACTATTCTTCATGACCCCTAAAATACATTCCCCAAATAATCTAGGAGGTGTATAATTTTATATTAGTAACCCGGCGAGAGACAATCAGAAGGCAAGAGCCATTCTGATTGGCTCTCGCCAGGTCCCTACCCGGCCGGGAATCCCTTCATCGGGATTCCACGGCCTTTGTTCCCGGCGGGGGGCGTGGCAGCCCCTCAGCCAATGAGGAGGCTCGAAGCGGGGCCATCCCCGCTCCGAGCCTCCCCGCGGCTGAGAGGCTGCCCTCGCCCCCCGCAGGGGACTCGGGTAAGGAATTTCTTTTTTTTCTAAATCCCCTCATTCCCCAACTCCCCCCTCCCCCCACACTTACCTTCTTGTTCCTGCGTCCCCGCTCCGCGCCTCCACACGGCTGGAGGCTTCCCTCGTCGCCCGCCGGGGACGCAGGTACGTTTTTTTTTCTTTTTTCTCCCCCATCCCACTCCCGCCCTCCAAACCCCACTTACCTTATTTTTGATCCTTTTTTCGGGAGCGGGCACACTGGGAACACTTGTGTTCCCAGCGCGTCCGCTCCCGATGCCTGCCATGGAAAGGGAAAACGGACTCCGTTTTCCCTTTCCATGGCGGCGGCCATTTTCTTGGTCGTTTTTTTTTCTCCTGAAACGCCGCAGCGCCGAAACGCTGCAGAGTTTCAGGACAAAAAAAAATAGCTTTTAGTGCCCCGGTCACGCAATTTTTGCGGGCCGGGGTACTAATAGCAATAGAACCCTCGCGTCGGGGGCATTACCGTCTCAGGTAATGCCCCGGGGCCTTCAGTAAGGCCCTCGCTTCGCTCGGGTCCTTACCTATGGGCCCCGGGGCATTACCTGAGACGTAATGCCCCCGACGCGAGGGTTCTATTGCTTAATTATAAACTCCAATCCTAGAATATTTGGGGGAAAGTGTTTGATTTTACCATGGCTGCATGTTTTGGGACATGGTGCCCCCTGCAGCCATTTCCCAGGCGACGTTGTCACTTTAACATCATCCAGGATAGTAGTCTCTAGTGGCTTCCAGGACTGGATGTATCAGGACAGGTGCTGGTGTGACATATGCAGCAATCTTTACATGCGTCTCAGGTAGCATGCCCTGCGAGGTGGCAACAGCAGATGGCTGGTATTCATTGTGTGCGCGGGCACCGCCTGTACTGCCAATCCCCAGCTCTGGTGTCACAGGCCCAGCACTATGCAGGATGATGTCTATTGGTAGATTTATGATGAGTGCGATCAGAGTCCGGATGGTATGCATTCTTTCCATCGAAAATGTTTCAAAAACGAAACTTTTTAAATCGAAACTAATGCAGCGAAAAAGTATGCATCTAATGCATATTTGTGTGGGGTAAAGGGTTAATTTTGTTTGGGCTGGGTTGTTAAGGGTAAAAAACGGTGGGGTTTGGAGGGGCGACCCCCCCCCAAAAAAATACTTAAAAAATGCATTCGATGCACATTTTTTCGTTGGATAACTTTCGATGCATTTTAATTTTGTTGGAAAGTTTTCGATGTAAAGACATGTAACCAGTCTGTATGAGCATACTCAATAGTCTGTGTTATACACTTTTCCAAGGAGGGCGTCATGACTCTGTCCCGCATAGGAGAGGCCATGGGTATGGAACCTCTTCATCTGGCTGCAACTGCCTGTGTACTGTTGCTATGCATACTCCTTCATAGTTGCCTGCAAGTGTATATATTTTGGATGAGGCATTTGCAGGTATTTATTTTCCTCTTTATCACACTTGGGTGTGGTGCATGCCCTTCTGACTGCATAGTGTGGGGGCACTTTGGAGTGCATGCACGGCCTATGATTGATTAATGCCAGGGGTGGTTTTGGGACCTTGCTGTGTAAATACTCCATTGCTTGTGTTGGCAGATGGTATTCCTTTGCTTTGGCAGTGGATGCCTTGTCAGCTTGTGTGCACCAGAGTCCTTTGAGCGGGTTACTCCTGTTTATATGGGAGTATGGGGTTCATAATAAATCTCATGGAAGCATGTTTCTTGCTTTGCACTTTCACATTAGTACCCTTGGCGTGGGAGCTAGCCAACCAGGAAGCTGGAAATGCCGGCTGAATCTTCCAATTTTGCATGCGTTCAAAGTTGCCTGATGGCCGGTCTCCTGACCCCCTCGCCACCTTCCCCCACTGCACCCTTTTTCCCCATCCCCACTCCTCACTTAACTCATTTCAGCAGCATCCAAGGCCTCTGTAGCTGTTGCTTCCTCTCTGCTCGACTTTTTTGGCCACCATGGAAATGTAAGAGGGCCCTGCCTTACCATTCCATGACAGCCATCTTGGTAAAGGATTTTCTTTCCGTGAATGGGACTCTGCGAGTTGACCCGTTGACAAAACGAAAATACGTTAAATTAGCCCCTGTCCCAGACCATGGGATGGGTGCTAATGACGTCATTCACACGTTTCACAGGCTAAACCGGTGGTAAAGTCCGTGGGCCCCGGTATAGCCTGTGGAACGGGTACATAATGCCTTAGTGTATAGTTTGTGTTGCAGTTCCATCCACGTTGATGTCCATAGTGTTGCGAAAGTACTTTTGCAACAGTATTGATCATGTATGGGGCTCTTTAAGGGGCATTTTGTTTCCTGATGTACTCGTAAAGGCATGCACTTAGGTTTGCCGAAATGGCGAAGTCTCATTGGCGTTCTGTGATAAGTCATGTACACGGTGGTGGTTTGTGTTATTTCCTTCATGGCTTTTTTTCATTAGTGTAAACGAAATTGTCATGCTTTTCTGAGTGTTGGCGAGGATGATTTTCATCTCTTTGTAGTATCACATTACTCCCTTATTTCATTTCCACGATCAGGCTTAAACCGAGTATGTAGTTTAAGACATGTATGCTTCCCATTTCTACGTCTGTTCTCTTAGGCTCAGAGACTAATCAATCATACTTTTCTTAAACTGTTTCCTGGTCTTTTTTTCCATGTGAAAGTATTGACAATTTCTTTCACTTACAAAAAATGCTAAAATTATAAAGCCGCAGCATCTGTTATTCGTCGGTGTTAGTCTACGTGAACACAGTTCCATGGCACAAGTGATGTCTTTCCAATTATGTGTTTCTCGCTTAATGTCCTTCTTTAGATGGACTAGATCTGTATATATGATAATTTTGAAATGTTATGATCGCTTCAATGGCTCTCTACATTGCTGATGTTGCTTGATCCAAAACATTCTTGGCTGTTTCCCCAGTCATCTACTAGACAGCTATGTTCACAGTGCTGTTAGCACAGAATGCTCCGCAGTCTGGCGTGAGAATGCACTATTGTGATGTATGTAGTTTCCAAAATTGGACTACAATTGTCCGCTTTGATATCGAGATAATTGAGCAGTTATTCAGATCTATAAAGGTATTCGCCAGAAAGCAAATACAAGAGAAGGTAACATAAAATGAACGGTGTGGGGTTTTTGCTATGGCTATTCAGCGTTCCCTTTATGTATACGTGCAACACCAGGCCATCCTTTCCAGCGTACCTAACCTTAGAGCGGCCGTCAACCATCATGAGACCCCCCTATCGCGGAGCATGTTCGTTTCTTGGAATCTCATTTAGGTCGCCCGAAAGCGCAAGTGCCTCTTTTAAGCATTTGATACATGTAGCTAATATGAGTTGTGCATGCCAAAGCATCCAGATGTGTGTATGGATCTCGCTGTGCATCATGTAAAAGTGGCAATCCCATTTGAGTGTCTCATTAAGACTTTTCAAGGGTAAGCCATCCAAGAGGTCAATCCAGAAAGCTTTATGTTGTAACACTAAGTTCTCTCAATCACTTCCTCTCCTGGCACGTGATACACATTCCAATAATCTGCAGAGGAAATGTGCCACGGTGTTGTGTATGTCCTGAAAGTGTAGTGGAACCAGTGCATTCTTAGTTTGTCCTTAAGTGTTGGCGGTTTCGCCTGCATAAGTGTAGCCCCTGTTTTCCAGCCCTAGCCCAAGTCAGGGAGCACCCATTCCTGACCTAGGTAAGAGGCAGTCTCCATGAATTCCACCGCCCCCACGCCCGCTGGGTAGGGAGGGGCGCTGCACCTGCCGAATAAGATAGATAACTACATAGACACAGGCACTAGAGTGGATTTTAAAATGATTCCAATAGGAACAGCTCTATATTTATTAAACACTTATAATTTTCAAACATTCCTATTCCCCATGCTACCTTTCCCATGGCGTGAGTCCCTACTCGACAGGGACCTGCTACGTCTGGTCACCTTGTCTTGGACGGGTCTCAAGGAGCCACAGGGTGAGTCTGACTGAACAGACCCCTTCCCTCACTTCAGGTGGCATGCACATGGAGTATTAAAACAGAGGATGGCCTCTGTGGGTGGTCCCATCTCACTAAGCCGCCTCAAGCAGGCCGTCATGTCCTCCTGCTACCCCACACAAGGGTAGCTCTCCTCTACCCTCCTTTTCCTACTTAACAACAATTGCAGCCTACACCTACTTAGCTTTTACCCTACTTAACATTCCAGTAAAATCCCTATTCACTACATAACATTTATACTACTTAACTTATATTCATTTGAAAATATAAGGACATACTACATATAAGCACATATGTTACACTATGTCACAATGGGGTGACTGCTGCAGTCAGTCAGCCCCTGATAGAACCTTTTGTGCTGTCTCTGTTGGTGGCTGCTTCGACGGGACTGGATGGGGGCTGTAATCTAATGCAAATGGAGCCTGGCCTCCACTGTTGCTTCTTCTGAGTGGCCCCCACTCCACGCAGCCTCGTTGAACTCTTCTGGTTTGCCACATTGACGTGGGGGCCACCTGTGATCACTCCACACCCTTTTGTAATCTTCAGGTGTGTCACCATAGGCTGGGGGGCCTGCCCACACTCACCATTGCACCTGCAGCTTGATTTAAAATCTTCGGGTGGCCCGTTGTGTGGGGTCCTTGCACTTCATCGCTGCAGCCCTCCGGCTACTATACTAGCTTTAGGCGGCATCCCCTGTGCCATGGGGATGCTGCCGCAATCACTGCCACACCCGGGGTCATGTTATCTCCAGGTAGTGTCTCTGTGGCAATGGGGGCACCACCGCTGACACTGAGGCCCTCCCGCTGCCTGTTGGGCTTCTTGGCCACCCCCTGTGCAATGAGACGCAGGTGGCGGGTAGCTGGACTACACCGAGGCTGTCGCACAAGGCAGCCTGGGGCTTCCCTTCTCCTAGGCTACCCACCGTAGCAGCTCGCGACTTTCTCAGTCCTCTCCATCCCTGCTGGTCGGGCACTTTAGTTCACCACTCTGCACTTCCCGCTCTTCACCTCCCTGGCTGCACCTGACATACGCAGCCCAGGAGGAATCTTAGAAGGGGCCCACCTCGCTGGCCATGTGGTGGTCCAAATAGAGCACGGCCAGGCTGTTCTTAATCTTCTGTCCATGCAGCTTCACGCATGCTGCCCGGGTTTTTGAATAGTCCTGGGCCCGTCCGCTCTGGCCAATGGACAGGCCGACTGCCTCCCAGCCCCTGTGGGTGGCCGAGCTGCCCCTGCAAAGCAGCTTGGCCCAGTGGTTCACTCTGTTGATGCTTCCACACACGCTGACCTGCTCACAGATGCCTGGAGGTAAGTATTTTTCCTTTTGTCTCTGTACTCTTTATTTCTTCCCTTTTCTCTCACTCCTTTTCTTGTCTTTCCTTTATTCCCAACAGTTTCTCAACGGTTACATTTTTTTTCTCCTGTCCAGCCCTTGTTCCTCTCTTTATTTTTTCTCTTTCTGAACATTCCATCCAGCCCCTTGGTGGACTGGGTTGTTTAACCCAAAACACATACACACAAATAAATAAAGAAAAAACACACTACACATTTAATAAAATATACATATTTTACGAGGTGTCTGTGTCATTATTTCTAGGGTCCCATAGGGGACAAGCATGTAGCCCCTACCAGCCCGGCTCCTAGTGACCACGGATTACATAAATCTTCCCACAAGGTAATTTCATTGCATAAAACACAACACCTTAATCCTGTGTAGTAGCTTTTTATTACGGTTTTCCTGCTTGAACAGGGATGTTGTCACTAACAGGGAGGAACACAACACGCAACCAATGCGTTTGTAATAGATTTATTCTAAAAATATTTTAAAGAATGGTGAGGATGAAGATCAAAACTAAATAGAAGAGGATTTTACGGCAAATACCTTACGTCTTCCCTAAAGGGTCCCTGCTCAAATGAAATGTCCATCCCCAAGATCTCCCAAATGAGCAGTAGCAGATCAGTGGTTCTCTCTCGGGATTGGGATCTACCTTACTGAATGCAAATCAAAGTAAAGGGCCTCATTACGAGGCTGTCGCCGGTATCCATTTCTTTCCAGCACCCGCGAATGGGCAATTACCGGGTCATGCCGAGTTAGGTGGACCTGGTAATTGCCCATTTGCGGGTGCTGGTAATAAGGGACTCCCAATTCCCATTCGGCCCCAGAGGGCTCAATGGGAATGGGGAGGGTGGTAGTGCCGGTACCGTTATTAACGGTACCGATATTACCATCAAGTTCTGCTCATGGGTGCCGGTACGGCCACAGGGCACTCACGAGCAGAACTTGTAGTATGGTGGTATGATAACAACGGTGCCGGTAGCGATAACGGTGCCGTTGTTGCCTTACCGCCATACTCGTAATGAGGCCCAAAATGTCTTAAAAAATATATACAAAGTTTATAAAGTGCACTGTGTTAAAAAACTATTTAAAAAGTCCTTACTTGTAAGACAACCTGGCCAGGGCTGTCTCAAGCTACTTGCTGCTCGCTTGATCTTCCTTCCTTCTTCCTGCGCTCTTTGATGGTGACTATCCGGGCAGTGGGCGGCAGGTGGCAGCAGCAACAACAGTGTATGTGTGCCTCAAAGTCTTTAAGTCTTTATGTAGGCTGGGCTGCGTATGTCAGATGAAGCCCAGCACTAAGAGGTAGCGTGGGGGGCCCCACACTACTCTCTCCACCTGGCCTACGTCTGCCAGGTGTGGCCCAGGGAGTTCTGGTGGGCCACCTGTAACAGAGATAGCCCTTATTGTCAAATTAAGCCCCCAGGAGGGCTAAAACACATTCAAGGTGCTCCCCTGCTATGGGGAGCGAAAGTAATTAAATGTGCCCCGGAATGAGGGCCATCTGGGGGGCAGCAACAGTGGTAAGGGAGCTCCCCTGCACATTATGGGAGCGCTTACAGTGCCCGAGCATTGGTGGCTACAGGTGCTGAGCAGAGCAGAGCACCATGAACCCTGTTGAAGAGTTTCACCAACTGACCCCAGTGCACTGCCTGCACTAGCAATGGTATTTGTTTTTCTTTTGAGGTGAGGAAAGGGACACTTCGGTGCACACGCACGAGGGTCCCTTACTCTAGTATTTTTTTCTTCCTGATCCCCGGTGCGGCTCTCGCGCTGGGGATCCGATTTTTCTTTTTTCTTTTTTTCATTTTCGGGAGGATCCTCGATGCAACTTTCGTCTGGGACCCTATTTTCTTTTTCTTCATTTTTGGATCCATGTACTGCTTATGCACCGAGGTTCCTTTCTTTTATCCCCCCGACCGGGGTTTACACATACCCATCCTGTAGCCCATCCTCCAACCTCACCTTAGGGATACAGAATGAAAACTATCTTGGGCGGATGCCCACGTGCTCTTGAAGATTATGAATTGGGATTCTTGTAGATTAGGACTGCCATTCCTTTTGCTTAGGCCATTTTCATTGGCTTTTGCTAGCCCACATTCCCTACACTGGGCCTCACTACGAGGCTGGCAGTAAGGCAACAACTGCACTGGTATCGCTACTGGCACCGTTGCTACCATGCCGCCATACTAGGATTTCTACTCGCGCATGCCCTTGCAGCCACCAGGTCTGACCTTGTGGCCGTACCGGCACCCACGAGCAGAACAGGATGGTAGCAATGGTACAGTTATTAATGGTACCGTTGCTACCATCCTCCCCATTCCCATTCTGCCCTATGGGGCCGAATGGGGATGAGGAGTCCCTTATTACCGGCACCCGTAAATGGGCAATTACTGGGTCCGCTGCCAAACTCGGCATGATCCGGTAATTACCCATTTGAGGGTGCCGGAAAAAAATGGACACTGGCGGCAGACCGGCCTGTTCTACAGGCACGGCTACCGCCAGCCTCGTAATTAGGCCCTTTATATTTTTAAAGACTCTTTTTATATTTGTGTGGTTTTAGTAACGCAGCTGCTAGGCTTAGTGTAATCTGTATATAATTGGCCTCATTATGAGTCCGGCGGTAGCTGTGCCAGTAAAACTGGCCGTCGGACTTGTGATTTTTCCAGCGCCTGGCTTACTGGAATTACCGGGGTATTACGACCTGGCTTTCCGGGAAGTCAGGCACAGGAAAAATGGCGCTACTGTCAAAGTCTGCGAGCGGCTGCCCTTCTGCCCGCCAGGTCAGACTTGGCGGGCGGGACAGCAGCCGGCTCGCAAACTTGTACTGGTGAGCCTACCGGCACCGTTGTTACCGGACCGGCAAGGTCGTAATGAGGCCCAATGTCTTGTGCTCTGCCCTTTTTGTAAAAAAACTCACAAAACCCTGCTGGTGTACTGGAAAAGGTTATAAGAAAGCTTAAAACAACTCAAAAGAACCATACACCAGCCTTCCTTTTGTCCACCTCTCCTTTTGGGCTCCAGTTACTCTAATCTTGTGTTTCCACCTTAGGGGTATTTGGGACACCAACCTGCCCTAACCTCTTGATCTTCCCTACCCTTACCTTCTTCCTATCAAAGTACACCAGGGTGATCTCGAACTTAGGATATCAGGGGTTGGAGACAGGGAAGAGGCGGGGCAAGTTATAAGTGAAGGGTTACGTTGTATATTGTGAGCTTGCCTACACCAGTCCCCGTTTAAACTGCGTTGGAGGATCACCTGCTACCTATGCAACTCAAGCGGTGAGGCTGCGAGAAAAATAGTGTAAGGAAGGCTACATCCATGAAAGGGTTCACGTCTAAAGGACTGGAGGTCCAAAGTCCATCCTAGTCTAAAATCATACAAAACCTCCAGGTGACCACCCAGGACAGTGTTCATAAAATCCTTCACAGACTCAGTGTTCAGAGTGTCCCTTGTAAGGTAGGCATGGTATCATAAATGAAGAGAGACACAAGTGGTACACAGTTCAAGGGTGTTTATTGAACTTCAAAGGGATGGATGAACGCCTATCTAACCCTAAATCTAAGGATGGGAGCAAGCTACGACCATCAAATAATAATAACGCAGTCCTAGTGGAGTCTCTGGGCCTCATTATGAGTGTGGCGGAAAGGCAACAACGGCGCTGGTAGTGCTACTGGTGCCGTTGTTACCTCTACACCACACTACGAGTTCTGCTCGCCGGTACCGGACTACACGCCTGGTCTGACGAGGCGTGCATACCGGCACCCGCGAGCAGAACTCATGATTGCACCAGCACCGTTATAAACGGTGCCGGTGCAACCATGCTCCCGACCCCCATTCTGCCCTAATGACTTTGACGGTAGCACCATTTTTCCTGTGCCTGACTTCCCGGAAAGCCAGGTCGTAATACCCCGGTAATTCCAGTAAGCCAGGCCTGCCCTAATGGGCAGAATGGGGATTGGGAGGCCGGCCATAATGACACCCGTGAATGGGCAATTACCGGGTCCGCCAAACTCGGCATGACCCAGTTACTGCCCATTCGCGGGTGCCGGAAAAAAAACAACTCCGGCGGCACCCGTGCCCTTAATAAGGGCATGGCTACCACCAGAGTTAT
Source organism: Ambystoma mexicanum (assembly GCF_040938575.1). Lineage (NCBI taxonomy): Eukaryota > Metazoa > Chordata > Amphibia > Caudata > Ambystomatidae > Ambystoma > Ambystoma mexicanum. The sequence continues at coordinate 857,152,700 of NC_090931.1, read as the reverse complement.
AGTGAGGGCCTCTGGCAAAATAAAAGGGCCTATACTAAGAAACCTATTGCCAGTCCATACCTCTAAATACAAATGGTGTGGGACAACAATGTATGCAAAAGAAAGAGCATTCAGAAAATGATAGGTCAAAATGACTGAGTTAATGTGTTGCCTTCCCCATGTTTTCAGCACAGGACAAGGTAGCACACTTGAGCTTCAAACACACTCTGGCTTCTGTGGCTCAAAGATGTAGTTCAAAGCATAGGTATCAGGGCCTTGTATGCCAAAGCCAATGGTCCAGGGATGAATATCGGTTTCTAAACCATCAATCAACCCCACACCTCTAGTACACCAGAAGGGACCCGAACAGATTGGAATATTAGTGAATTATAAGACCTCCTTGACCAATTTTGGTAATGTAGCTGGAACGGCAGGCTTATCTCTGCAAGGTCGTGGATCGTTGGTTAGTCGCAACACAGCGAAAATACAATTATTACCCAATGATAAAAGGGACTGCCCACTCAAGGTTGTATACAAATATCTATTTTATTATTACTATAACAGACAGTTCTAGCACACTACAAATACGACCACCCTGTAATGGAACACAGAGGGCAGACAGTTTCACTAAGGAAAGGGGTGCACTCTGGGTACTGACAGGTAGTTGGTAAAGTAATCAGTAATCAGTCCTAAATTTGAAGGTTATTCGGTTCCAGCACTACAGGGCGAAAGGGTCATAACTGTCTCTAGGGCCCTTCAGACAAGGACCAGGGGGCAGAAACACAATGTACCGAGTTCCTTCGCAGCCCTTGAGACAGAGTTAGTGGCGGGAGACAGCTGCGGGTACCAGGCGGCAGGCAGTTCGGCATACGAGGCTGGACGGACATCTACAGGCTGCCCGGCATGGCAGCTATGGCCCAAGAATCATTGTCTCTGTGCTGGTTGGTGGATCTGGAATCCTGGTTGAGGCATCGCAGACATCTCTGGTGACTGCGGTGTGACAACAGTCAGCATAGCAGCCGGATGCGGTTCGAGGACTAGACTGTCACGAAAAATGTCCTTAAAAGATGGATGTTGTATGCTGCTTGTGTGGCACTCCTCCTAGCTTCTTTGCAGGTCTCGTATCATCCTTTCAAGGCGGACGGCCGAAAGCTCAGGAGAGTGATTGCAGGCAACAGCCTTGTCCTTTGTCCAGAGACTCTCCGGCACTTCCCACCTAAGAAGTTTGTTGGCCGAATCTAGCAGAGCACACTGTTTGCTGGCTGGGTACCGGTTCTGGAGCTGCTAGATGGGTCCTCTGAGTCCGGTATCTCCCTCTATTCCCTGGGAGATGTTTAGTGGAGGGATCTTGCTTCCCTCTTGGAACTCCTGGCCTTCCTTCACTGGCAGAAGATGTAAGGTAGACTGTACCTTCAGATCGGGTCCAATTGCATCTTCTTCTTAGTCCTTTTGAAGTCTTCAGATGATCTGCTAAGTGAGGGGTTCAGCCCTCATTTAAAGCCAAATTGGACTCAGTGATTGGTGCAGACTAAGCCCACCTTAAGGAACCAATCCTGGGTCCCCACTAACACTCTTCTGTTATGCACGAGGTCAGGACCAGAGTGCTCTGCAACAGGGCAGACACTGGGGGGGACAACATATACCTAAGTCCCACCCATCTTCCTGTCTGTTGTAGATCAAAGTGTCTCTCTGGTTAACTGAGCCCTCTGTGACTCTTGATTAAAGCGCAGGGTTCCCTTGAAGTATGTGCTGGGAGCAGGCTTCCTGTCTCCGCCAAACCACATACTTCTCCCCTCTGAAGGGGGTCTGCTCTGCAGAGACACCTGCACTAACTGCTGGACCAAGGCAGGCCATTCACTACCTTCCAAACAGAGAGGTGGAACTAGCTTCAAGTTGAAACATTGCATACCAAAGGGGTATCAGTCCGGCATTCCAGTTGTCACTTCGGTAAAGAAGGACACTAAGCAGCCTTGCCTCAATTATCCCGTTAGTATGCACTGCCACCGACCGGAGGAGAAAAGGAATGCAGATCCATGGAGTCTTTGATATTTAAATTAGTCTGCCCATGCTGGAGGAAGGTGTGACTTCCCCCTCCTTGAGATGCTTTGATGTACCCAGGGATGTCACATTCCAGCTGATTATGACAGGGGAAGATGGCTGTAGGCTGTGTCTTCCCGGAGTACATGTGACTATGGGCCTCATTATGAGTATGCCAATCGGATAACAACGGTGCCGGTAAGTTACCGGCACTGTTGTTACTGGACCGGCATACTCCGAGTTCTGCGGGGGAGTTCCGTCCCTCGCGCCAGGTCTGACCTGGCAGGCCGAGCGGCACCCGATCGGAGGCTTTGACAGAAGCACCGGCACCGTTATGAACAGTGCCACTGCTTCTGTGCTTCACATTCACATTGAATCCTATAGGACTAAATGGCAATGGGGAGTAATTTTTACCGGCGCCTGGCTTTGGGGAATTACTAGGACCGCTGGGGCTGTAATGCCCCGGTTATTCCCCAAAGCCAGGCACCAGTAAAAAAACACAACTCCGGCAGCAGCCGTGCTGTTTGTACCGGCATGGATAGCGCCGGGGTCATAATGAGGCCCTCTGTGTTTTGTGTGGGAAGCAGATGGACTGTGGGCAGAATGACCTCACACAGTCCTTGGAGGTTGATCTCCCATCATTCATTTTCATTTATCAAAAAATCGAAAAGCCCAGGCGACCGCACTCTCCCCATGCAGATGGTTGAATTCCTCACATGCCCGCAGCCTCAGCATGTGAACCACCACCCTACTGAGGGTCTGGTTCGTCATCAAGGCGTAAGTACCGGTTGAGGCCATCTGCAAGTCTATGCTGGGAGTCTGGCTTGTGCTGGATGTCCATGTCTAATCCCTGTAGGGATATGGCCCAACGCCATTAACCATAACAGAGACCTGTGTTCCATCTGGATCGTAAAATGAGACCCAAAGATGTAGGGTTTCAGCTTCTTTATGACCCACACGATCGCATACACCTCTTTTTCTAAGACAGCATCGCTTCTTTCCCTTTTTGTCAACCACCCGCTAATGTAGGCAACAGGTTGCTCTACCCCTTCCGAGTTCAGCTGCGCTAACACTGCTCCAATACCAAAATCACAGGCGTCCGCCTGGATAATTAATTCCCCATCCATAGTCTGGCATGTTCAGAACTGGGGCCCTGCAAAATCCATCCTTTTAATCCTGGAAGGAGGTTTGACAGGTGGGGTTCCAAATTACCTTCTTTGGCATCTTTTTGGACGTTACATCATTCAGAGGCATGGTAATGGTCCCATACCCCCATATTAACGACCGGTAGTACCCAGTGAGACCTAGAAAGGCTCTCACCTGCATCTGTGTGGTGGGGCTGTCCCAATCCTTCACAGCCTGTACCTTTGCTTCAAGAGGTTGTTTCTTACCTCCACTGACCAGGTGGCCTAGGTAAGTCACGGGACCCTGCGCTATCTGGCACCTTGTTACCTTCATAGTCAAGCCTGCATTCTGCAGTGCCTAAAGCACTTGTTTCAGGTGGGATACATGATCCTCCCAGGTATGTCTGAACACAGCAATGTCATTTAAATAGGCAACACTGAAGTTTTCGAGTCCAGAAAAAACCTGGTCAACCATCTGCGGAAAAGTGGCAGGGGCATTCTTCAATCCGAAGGGATCACAATGAATTGATAATGTCCTTCCGGCGTTGAGAATGCTGACATCTCTCTCGCTCCATCTGTCAATCCGACCTGTCAATACTCCTTTGTGAGGTCAAAAGTACTCATGTACTTGGCAGCGGCAAGCTTGTCAATTAACTCATCTGCCCGAGGAATGGGGTGAACATCTATCTTTGAGACAGAATTGAGCCCCCTGTAGTCCACACAAAAGTGAACCTCAGTTTTCCCACTACTGGTCTTTGAAGGCACCAGTACCACTGGCCTAGCCCAGGTGCTGTGGGATGGCTCTATCACTCCTATGGAAAATATCTTGGAAACGTCCCCCTGGATGATGTCCCTGAACTTATCGGACATCCAGTGAATTCTATTCTTCACCGGCTTGCTGTCTACAGTGTCCACATCATGGATGCACCAATCTGCATGACCAGGAGTCAGAGAAAACAGCCTGGCAAACCGTCCCATTAAACGGCGACAGTCTGTCAGTTGCTTTTCTGACAGGTCTGTTGCAAGGTTGACACCTTCAACTGACCCATCTGTGGCTTCAGCGTGCACTAGGTCTGGGAGGGCATCAGTCTTTTCCATAGTATCTCCATCAGTCACTAACACTTTGACCAAGTGGTCCCGGCTATAAAGTGGTTTTAGCCGGCTGACGTGAAAGACCCTTCATATCTGTTTAGGTCCTTTCATGTCAATGAGATAATTCAACTCACTGACGTTATCCAGCATACAGTAAGGCCCAGTTCATTTGTCCTGCAGGGCACTGGGCTTGACAGGCTCCATAATACACACCCACTGGCCTGGAGAATAGACTGTCACTGTGGCCTTCTGGTCGTGCCAATGCTTCATCATCTCCTGACTTAAGATTCTTTGATGACTGTTCCATGTACTTAGCATTCTAGACCAAAGAGCGAGTACATAGTCCACCACATCTTGTGACGGGGATGAGGGTTTGCTTTCCAATCCCTCCTTCACTAGAATGTGAGGAACTCCTATAGGGTGTCCAAACAGAGGCTCAAACAGGCTAAACCCTACTCCGTTCTGTGGCTCCTCCCTGTAGGCGAACAGAAGGCATGGCAGGAGAATATCCCATGTTCTCCTCAGGTGCTCTTCCAAGCCACTTATCATGCCTTTCAGGGTCTTGTAGAACCGCTCAACAAGCCCATTGGTTTGTGGATGGAAGGAGGTAGAGAACCGGTAGATGACGCCACACTCTTCCCACATAGCCTTCATATATGCTGATGTGAACCCATGGGCATCCCACTCCCGATTCCCAAGGTCCCTCCACCCAGGTGATCTCCCCACACTGGTCCACCCACCGGTATGGATCCAAATGCGATGACTGTGCCCTGGCCACCAGAGCAGAGGATCCACAGGAAAAAGAAGTGAGAAACCCTTGGGTTTCTCACATACCCTTCTCCTATGCTGGTTGGATCAGGGTGTCCCACTTTGGGATTTCATGGTGGAATAATCAGATTCCTGGTCCAAAGAATCCTGCATATTGTCTAAGGGGATTCCTAATAACAAGGTTGGTAGTGTGTGTGAATTCTCTGAGGTCTGGTCTTTGCACAGATTTTTCAATATGATAGGGGCCTCTCCTGTCACATCCTTACTTATCCCTATTAGTCCCTGAAAGGGACTCTTTGGGGTAGATTGTTCTAACTCCCTTTGCTTTGTAGGAGATTGTTGTGGGCAATGTTTCCCTTCCTCTCTTAATGGATTTACCTCCTCTCCTATATGATTTGCTGGTATGGAAGATAACATATCCTCACAGATAAAAAGGTCTCTCTTCCTTTCGCACCTGGCACTGCCCTCTTTTAGGCCTTTCTGAAGGAATTCTATGGATTTCCCTAGATTTTGGGTGTTAATTGGGAAAATGATTTTGTCTGTGGAACAGGAAGTTGTGAGGGACTTAAAGGTAATGGTTTCCAATTCTATATGTGAAAGTTCCTCTCATTCTGGGTTTAGGTTTTCTATATGAGACCCATACATCTCCTCAAAAGGGTTATAGTTATTTTCACCCTCTCCTTCCACCATGGACACCCCTGCTTCCTCATCCCCATCAGTCAGATCCTCTGAGTATCCCTAGATCTGAGTTTCAAAAAAATTATTTTCCCTAGATAAGGGGATTGATGTGTAGATTCTACTGGACCCTTGGTAATAGCAAAAGGGAAACATGCAGATTACTTTCTTCCCCTTTTCTTTTTTCTCAAGGACCTCCATTCTCTCCTCTTCTAAGTTTGTTGGACAGGATTCCATGCTATGTTTTCGATCTCCACAGGAATATCATTGCATAAAACAGGAAGATTCAACTTGAGGGATGCCAGATAACTTAGATAAAGATTTTCCCATTCTCAGTTTCAATGGTACCTCAAATGTGGGCTCGTCCTGTAATATACATTGCTTACTCTGTGCTGTTATACAAATAGGTTTTGCTGAAAAGTATGGTAACTCAGAGAGAAATGTATTGAGTTTTCTTTGAGTCAGGCTCTTACAAGGGGGTTCTTTGAGGACTGGCATCTCAGGGTGGCTATTAATTCCAGTGTTTATGGAAAAAGGGATTTCTTGTGAGGTGAAACTATCAGAGGCTTCCTGTACTTCACTTCATTCAATTAACTGGAGACTAGAGACCAAGGTTTTCTTGGTCTCTAGTTGTGATTTATATGGAAAGAATGTTTTGTTCTCTTTCTAGTTAAATGGCCTCTCTCTGTTCCTCCCATGTCCTTCCCAAGACCCTGGTTGGAACAAGGTTTCATATACTAAAAGTCCCACCAGTTCCTGTCTTTTGACCCTTATCAACTTCTTGGATAGATTTAAGAGGACAAGTTTTAATTCTTCTTCGTTAGCTAAAAGGGGCAGCACTCTAAATCCTCTCCTCTGTCCTGTTCCACCTACGGGCATGAGGTACATGACAGAATGGAGGGGTACTTCTGCGTTGATCTCTAGCGAAAGGATACATTTATTTCGGCTCGGAATATGACCGGCCTGATGGAAGAAAAGCTGGTACATATTGCCCTCCACTCTCTAAAGGGCAGGATAGCTTGTTTGGTCAGGTTGGATTCCCACTTTATGACCTGCATTGGTTCTAGTGGGTTCCCAAGATCTTTCATTACATTTCTCCCCATTTATGGATAAGGGGACTGGATTATATTGTCTGTCTTCAAGGTGAAACCTTTTTCCTTTGGAGGGTTGTATTTCCTCAGCTCATGTCCCAACACTCTTGGTAAGGTATGGGCTTTCAAGGTTGGTCTCCTTTTGTAGGGGAGGGCACCCCATCTTATATCAATTGGGCCGCATCCCACTTGTGACACCACATGTAAGGAAGGCATGGTATCATGAAGGAAGACAGACACAAGTGGTACATGGTTCAAGGGCATTTATTGAACTTCAAAGGGTTGGATAAACGTCTATCTAACCCTAAATCTAAGGATGGGAGCAAGCTACGACCATCAAATAATAATAAGGCAGTCCTAGCGGAGTCTCTGTCAAAATTAAAGGGCCTATGCTAATACACCTATTGCCAATCCTTACTTCTAAATACAAATGGTGTGGACAACAATGTATGCAACAGAAAGAGTGTTCAGAAAATAATAGGTCAGAATGACTGAGTAAATGTGTTCCCTTGCCCAGGTTTTCAGTACGGGACAAGGCGGCACACTTGAGCTTCAACACACTCTGACTTCTGTAGATCAAAGATGTATTTCAAAGCATAGGTTTCAGGGCCTTCTGCACCAAAGTCTCTTTCCCAATAAATGTCTCTTTCTGCAGAGTGCCTGATGTAACAAACAAGCACCAAAGTTCCTTTCTTATGAGGATTTTCACATTCACAAGTTCTCAGGTCCACTGTACACCATGGGTCTCCCTCCTTCAGGCTCGGATCCCCTTTGAACACAACATTCACAATTGGTCTCCCTGGATCGGGCTCAGACCACGGATCTCCCTCCCCGTTTAACAAAATGTTCACAATTGGTCTCCCTCGATTGGGCTCAGACCCCTTAAGCACAATGTTAATAATTTCCTATTCTCCCTCATTTGGACTCGGACACGTTTGGTTCTCAAAAGGTTATCACAGCTCAATTCCTTTAGGCTTCCCTTTTACCGGCTCAAGCCTAAACAATCTCCAAAGAGTCTTTCGAATGGGTGTACTTTTGTTTTCTGCCAGACCACTCTGTTATTTTATTTTACAGTTGCTTTCACTTCACATGCCCCCCTTGGCAGCTTTCTCTTTTCCTTTTCTTGCGCCACTTGCATTCTTTTTACTTGCGGCTTCCCTAATTCGGATTGGAGACGATTACAATTTCACTTAATTTTAAAAAGAACTTCAAGTCCCATAATGCCTTCCACAGGACTTTTTATTTCCTGCTTTCTTTCTCAAATTCAATGCTTAGGTTCCCACTCCAGCCACACACATGCTCACAGGGATTTCCTCTCTCTTGCCATGAGACTCACCTGGTTAGCGTGGCTATGGCAAACAACTTCTCTGGAGTTCTCTGGGTCGAGGTGAGGGTGTTCCCACCTGACTCTCGGGTACCTGGGTTTCCCTTCATATGCCCAGGGGAAACAAGTACTTCAGTGGACAGAGTCAGCAAGATATGATCTGCCCTGTCTGGCTCTTGGAAGGCACAGCACCTCAGCCCTGCTGCAGCCCTTTGACAAAACACAGGATCAGCACACTCTCCTCTGCTCTTCGGCTCCTCTGGTACACACTGCATCCCCAGCTCGCTCAGAGTGTGTTCCTGTGCTATGCTTTTTATACTGATATGGTATGATATGGCATTTATAACGGGCCTATACACAAGTGTTTCAAGGCGCGACGAGGCAAAGGAGGGGGCCAGAGGGAGGACAAAGACAGCGATCTTACTAGGCCAACTCACATTGAGATCTCACAAGTGCAGGGTAGAGGGGAGGGGAAAAGTGCCAGGGATGAGGGAGGAGGGGCAAATGTTGTACACGGGATTAAACAACAACAAGTGGTGCAGCCAGCAGGTGGCAAGTGCAAGGGTTAATTGCAGACAGCAGGTGTCCTATAAGTCCAGGTAAGGGGACTGTAGGGTTGCAGATACAGACCCAAGTGCAAGTGTTGCCAGGAGGCTTTGCAGGTGTGCAACTGGGCAGGCAGGGACCCGGGCCTTAATTTAAAGGGTAGCCAGGTGACCAGTGCAGTATCAGAGCGGAGATCAACAGGGGAGAGGAAGAGAGAAGGCAGAAGCAAAGAGGAAGGTCTTGAGGTGCTTCCGGAACTGGAGATGGTTCTCCTCAAGTTTCAGAGAGGCAGGGAGGCTGTTCCAGAGGGAGGCCCCAGCCGAATAAAGAGATCTACCTCCAACTCGTTGCTTGGAGAAGTGACTGACCCTGAGGGAGTGTTACATTTCGGGCACAAGCTTCCTCCAGTGCCTTGTTGCCTACCTCCGTTTTGCACTGGAAACGTAGCGCCAATGCATCCGTCTGGCACAGGCATCGGTTGCCGTGGATAGAGTTTACAAGAAAGATGCTTCCGCAACATGTGATGCTTCATGTGCATACTGCAGACGCATGTACGCATTAGCTCCTCCCCTTGGCGTTTAAGTGTGGCTTTGTTGAGGAGTTTGTTGCTGCTAATTGTGGTGTTAGTCATTACCTTTTGATTCGTCCTCCGATTTCCTTATCGGAAGAACTCTTTCTGCCAATTCTGGTTTCTGATGAGGAACGTCCCTGGATTTGCCTTCGTCCATTTCCTGATTGAATACTGCTTACCTGGTATTCTGACGTGGAATGTCCCTGGACTGCCTCTGTCCATCCCGCTTGGTCTCTGCTTACCTGGCATCTGACGCGGAACGTCCCTGGACTGCCTCCGTCCTTCCCGCTTGGTCTCTGCTCACCTGCCATCTGAAGCGGAACGTTCCTGGACTTCCGCCGACTTTACTGCATCTAAGTAAGTCATTCTTATCATTTCTGTGTGTTACTTCCTGCACTGTGATCTTCCAGCTCTTTTGTGCATATTTGAACGCTCTGCTGTTACATGCACCATCCCGTGACTAGTGCTTCCCTCGTGCCGTCCGGGTTATTTCCCCATACTAACCTTCCTGTTTATTATTTGTTCCTTGTTGTTGCTTAAACTGGTATTTACTAATACTAACACAGTTGGACCTCAGGTTAGTGAACACCAATAGGCATTTCTTAAAGAATCTAATCATACCTGTTATCCAGTTTATAGTGTGGGGTTTCTATTATAGGTCCTGAAACGAGTCAGTAATCTACCTTCCTAGCCATAGCTCTCCTTCAGGTATACTTCAGGGTGTGGGTTTTCTTGATAGTAAATAACTAACTACAAATCCTGTTGTTAACCCTTTACCTTGTTTCTTGCAGCATTGGTTTGGCGGTGCACGTGTTCCCCGCTCTTTTGTGCGATCAACTCCTCTTTCTGTCCACATTGGAATAGCAGAGAGGTGTGTCGTAAAGAAGAGCCCCTCTTAGAGGAAGCCTGAATCTTTGTATTCAGGACTACTGGAATACTGAAGACTGTTTATCGGTTACGGTGCTACACTTCTTGCTAGGTCGTTAACTCATCGCCCCGAGCTGTCCAGTGTGGTGAGTAACAGGGAGGTGGAGGAGCGACGAGCTTGAGTAGGAAGGTATTTTCAAAGGGAGCGTTGAAGGCCTTGTGGACAATGAATAGGGTCTTGAACTTGATCCTTGCAGCCACTGGGAGCCAATGAAGAGATTTCAGGGCTAGAGAGATATGATCCCTGGACTTAAGGCCATAGCCAAGTCTCGCATTCCTGTTCTGGATGAATTGCAGAGGGCAAAGAGTAGAAGCAGGCAGATTTTGAAAGAGGCTGTTGCAGTAGTCCTGTCTAGAGAGAACCAGAGCTCTAAAGACAGTGAGCTTCTGGGGGAAGGTGAGGAAAGGTAGAATATCTCTGAGGAGGTGCAGTTGGTAGTTTGACTTCTTAGAGACGTCAGAGATGTGGGGAGAAAAGGAGAGTGTGGAGTCGAAGATGATCCTGAGGTTCTTAGCCTCAGAGGTGGGAGCAGGAAGAGGGCTAAGGGAGGCCGGCCAGAGAGTGACAGGAAAGGAAGGTGCAGTTGTGCCGATGAGGAGGATCTCAGTTTTACTGCCATTAAGGCAGAGATCATTGGCGGCACACCAGTCCTGGATTGCAGACAGACAGTTGGAGATGAGAGACGGAGAAGAGGTGGCAGAGGGGAGCCTGAAAACGAGCTCAGTGACATCTGCATACCACTGAAAGTTGGAGCAGAGAGCGGCAATGCGGTGGGCGAGAGGTGCCAGGTATTGGTTGAAAAGCCAGGGAGAGAGGTTAGACCCCTGGGGAAAACCCCAAGTGGAGAGTGAGATAGAGGAAAAGGATGGGCCTATGTTGGACCTGGGAGGGTCGGTGCAAGAGGAAAGAGGTCAGCCAGGCCAGGGCCTGATCAATAATACCCAGGTTATCAGGGAGACGGTTGAGCAGGGTAGCATGGTTGACCGTGTCAAAGGCAGAAGAGAGATCGAGTAAGATGAGGACAGAGGGGAGATTAGAATCAAGTTAGGGAGCAGGTCTTCACAAATGTTCAGGAGAGCAGTTTCCGTGCTTCTGACTGATGGTCATGGAGACATACCAAAATATTCAGTGTGAAGATTAAGCAGAGAGATTGCCAGCTTTTCCAGGAGTTTGCCCAGGAAAGGAGCGATGGAGATCAGGCGATTGTTAGCCGGGCAGGAGGGGTCGGCTGTGGGTTTCTTCAGAAGAGGGTGCACAAGAGAGTGCTTCAGGGGGGAAGGAAAGCTCCAGTGATGAAGGAGTATTTGCAGAAGTTAGTCAAGGCAGGAGCGAGGGTGTCAATGTGGTCCTTGATGGCTTTGAAAGAACAAGGAAGAACCTGTTTTGATGAGACTTTTATAGATTGGACTTGTCTAGAAACCTCATCAGGGGAGAACAGAGGAAAGGAAGAGAAAGAGGTAGGAGAGGTGGCCGCAGGGGGAAAGGGGTACCAGAGAGAGTAGAGGGAAGAGGAGGAGAGGACGAGAGGGTGGGCAGGATGTCCTAGGTTTTTTAGATGAAATGAGAGGCCAGGGCCATGCAGAGGGCCTGGGAGGGTACAGGAGAAGTAGAGACTGCAGAAGGATTGGCCAGCTCCTTGTAGATTTTAAAGAGTTCGGCCGAGTTGTTAGATGCCAGAGAGACGTGGGCTTGGATGTGGGCTCTCTTTTTAGTGCGGACAGAGAGCCGGTATTGCCGTTGGAGCAGGCGGCAGGCCAGTTTGTCAGAGGATGCACAAGATGCCAGACGTTTCCTCTCAGCCACCCTACACTTGCGTTTAAGGGTGACAAGGTCAGAGTCGTACCAGGAGTTGCACTTGGCTTTGGGCTTCAAGTGGATCCTCATGACAGGGGCAAAAACATTGAGAGTATCAGAGATAGAAGAGTGGAGCATGGAAAGTGCGGTGTCAGGATGTGAGTCAGCCAGAGGTGGAGGAGTGGGAGAGAAAGTGGCAGGGAAAGTCTCAACTGACACACGCTTCATGGGGCGAATGACCGAGAAGGTAGGTGGCAGTGCTGGAGGTGGCTTGGCATGAGGGGTAGAGAGGGAGAAATGGGAGCAAAGGGGAAAGTGGTCACCACAGGAGAGAGGAGTGGTGAGAGGGTTTGAGAGGGGGAGGACTGAGGAGATCAGAACATCCAGAGTGTGCCCTGCAGGGTGAGTCTGTCCAGAGGGAAGAATGGAAAGAGAGAGAGAGAGTCGCAGAGGTCGCAAAAGAGTCCAGAGGAGGGACAGGAAGCATCCAGGTGGATGTTTGAAGTCTCAAGGAGGAGGAGTTGAGTGGTTGAGGCTAGGATGGAGGAGGAGAGGTCCACCCACTCAGAGAGGAAGGAAGTGATCTGATCGGGTGGCCGATTGATAGTATGCAAGGTGAAAGAGTTGCCAGGAGAGAGAGAAAGCCTGCAGACAATGTTTTCAAAAGAGGAGTAAGCCTGTATAGGAATGACAGAGGCAGGAATCCACTCCGGGAATATCAAGGCTACACCCCCACCGGGACGATTGGACCTTGGCACGGAGTGGATCTTGTAGCCATCAGTGAGGACAGTGTCAAAGCTCATGACAGAGCTGGCCGTGAAACATGCCTCAGTGAGACCGAGGACATCAAGGTCGAGTTCTTCCAGGAAGCGGCAGATGTCAGAGGAGTGATTGAGGACTGAGCGAGAGTTCAGAGTGGCAATATGGTGAAGGTTGCCAACCTTGAAAGGTATACCCCACAGAGGTGTAGAAGGAGCCTGAGATAGGGCAGAAGAGGAAGGAGGAGCGAGCAAGAAGCCAAGGAGGAGGAAGAGGGGGGAGTCAAGGAAGCCGAAGAGGGGAAAGGGGACAGCAGGAGAAGAAAGGAAATTGATGAGGCGTGGGAAGCGTCTATCAAAAAGGAGAAGGTTGGCCTGAGGACCTTGGACCAAGACGGTGCCATTCAGGTAGACATTAATGATGACCTTAGAAGAGTGGAAGGGGGCCCGGAGAAGAAGAGAAAGGAGAAAGCGCAGAGACCATATGAGGGGTCTATAGGTCTGGCTAAGGAGTGACAAAGAGTATGTCGGTGAGGGTCTGCCTGGAGGAAGCACTGGTGTAGGTGTCAGCGATAGGGAGCCTTGGTTGGCGACCAGGATATCCTTTTTGAACGTCTTCCTACCAGTCTTAGTGAGAAGAGCAGGAAAGTCAATAGAGAAGCAGTTGGAAAAGATAGGAGAAACAGAGAGCACCCTAGAGGAGTTGGAGGACAGAGTAGAGAGTAAGAGGGGTGGAGGTGAGGAGCGAGAAAGAACGGTATGGGTGAGACAATAGGGGAGGACACAAGGAGAGGTGCAAGCAGACGAGATTGAAAGGGACAGGACAGATTGTGAAAAATGTAACTAAGAGCTCGGAGGGAAGAGCATGGCCGAGGATGGAATGGGCGGTAAGACGGACGCAATCATGGGATAACTAAGGACGCGCAGGCGTGAGCGTGGCTGAGGATGAAAAGGGCGTTAAAGCACACGCGATTGCGGACTTGCGAGAGACTACGCACGTCGGGGGGTGTGAGAGGGCAGGGACGGGAGGGCACGGAGGCACACATGATCGAAGATTGAGAGGGACCACGCAGGTAAGGGGACACGCAGCGCGAGTGGAGTCAAGGATCTAAGTGGCGCAGAGGCGATGCAATCGGATTGCGGGGGTCCACCAGGTCAGGGAGGTGCAGCGCAAGTGATGCTAGGATGGAAGTGTCGTGGCCGCGCACGAAACAGGCAGGGATATAGGGGCACGGATGTGCACAAGATCGGGGAATGCGAGGAGCCACACGGGGAGAGGACGCAAGTTGGGGCAAAGGGAAGGACAAGAGGGGAGCTCAAGGAGGGGTGGGAAGGCACAAGGAGGGTAAGAATCACAGGGGAAGGGGGCCAACCCAGCAGGGGCATGGGGCAGAGGCGCAGGTTGCAGGGGAAGGGATGGACACAGTCAGAGAAGAGGCGCAGACAGAATGGCTAAGAAGTACAGAGCAAGCAAGCAAACTCCCCAACTTCTTACCTGGCAGCCACAGACAGGAGGGTGAATCGGTCGCATTCAATGTCTGCGCCACAGACCCCTTCGCCATCAAACACTTGCGTCATTCAACTGGTAGGGAGGTTTAACCAGTTTTTGGTGTGGGTGGTTGAAAAGGGAGGCCTGACTCTGCCTGTCCTCGTTAGTGGGACATGATGGAGACTGCCAATAGGGGTCCATGGTACATTGGTTCCTATGGGCAATCTTCATAGCTCTGTTCCTCTTCTTCTCCGTCCAAGTGGTTTTCGAAATTGGGAGACAGGGTAAGATTCACAATATCCCACTAGGGTTGGGAAAGAATAGGATGTTTGATAATTAGGGAAAGGGAATACCGCATCTCATCTGTGGTCATCCCACTCCCAATTCCCAAGGTCTCTCCACCCAGGTGATCCTCCCGCACTGGTCCACACCAGGGTTTGGATCCAAAGGTGATGGCCATGCCCTGGCAACCTGAGCAAAGAATCCATGGGAAAAAGAAGTGAGAATACCATCGGGTTTCTCACACTCTCCGAAACGTTTTCACAGTGCTGGGGTTCTCATCGTGGCTGGGGTCTTTTGAGCTGGTTGCCTTGGTACTCTTCCTAGGATCTCTTATCAAGTGATTGACAAAATGAGGGCTCTGATTTGTGAGTCCTTTTCCTGTTTTCCCCATTTACTTTGTGGTTTGATATTGGCTCTGTGTGGTTTGATATTGGCTCTGGAACCATGATCCCACCCCATCTCTATCTCTATGTCCGGTGTTTGTGAGCTCCTACTGGTGTTTCTCCTCCTGTACTAGTCAGGATTGGCCTGAGCCCCAGCCCTGTACTGTACCAAGTTATACATAGTCTGTGCATCATGTTGGAAGCAGGATCGGCAATCATGGCACCACCTGGACCCAGAACACAAGCTTCCCTGTGTCCCAGTGAATCATTTTGCTTTTTGCCAGCAGCGCTGCATATTGCGAAAGTGTTTGCGATATGTGTGTTCAGGGACTGCCGTAGGATTTCTTTTTGACTACAGTCATGAGGGAGCTTCTGCACCGGCCAATGCTGACTCTGCACTTTGGCTCCATGCATTGACTCCCAGCCGGGCCACGTACACAATGAAGAAACGCGCGCTATTTTTGCAGATGGCAAATATGTATTCTGGAGCCTGTTCTTGCAGGGCTTTCTCCCTGATAAGCTGCTACTTGGCCAGAGACTACGGGAATAGCCTTTGTGGTCCCCTCCCTGCAGTCTACTCGGGTACCCTCACCATCCTAGGCACTATATGTATCCCTGGTCCACTAAGGAAGGGCTGACAGAGGATCCTCCATCTATCGCCTCGAGGGGTTGCATTCCTGAGCAAGTGTCTTCCCCTAAGCCGGTGCCTTCCCCTGGTGCCCTACCTCTAAATGAAAAAGCAGGTGAACTTGTGACAATGTGTAATCAAATCACTATTGATCACATTGGAACCTCGTCCACATGATAAACAGGGCATGGGCTCTTAGGAATATACATACAATTGTTGAGATTCTCACAAATGAATGCAAACAAAAAAAGCACGAAGGTTGCACTTTTTTCAATTGTGTTCACCATACAAATGTGCAGATCACTTTATTATCAAAGGTGACCTGTGAATTGCAGGAGAACTGGACAGCAGTGCAAAAGATGCTCTGGACATTAAGCTATTACACAGTGCCACGACCCATATGGTAACGAAGGCCACTTCTCCGTGGCAGGATAGAAATGCAAGTGGGACAGCAGTGGTTCATACATCTTCCATTCCATTTAAAAATAAAAGCTTGACAATTCCACAGTTGGCCATGGCATGCACACTGTGCACACACTGCACCTGTTCCAAACCGGCACAGGGGAATGTCTGGGTTTTCTGCATATTTTAAAGTACATCCCGTTTCGCAATTCTGAAGGCACTTTAAAATGTGCAGAAACAGACCTGATTTGTACAAATGCACAAAAGGGTGAAAAAGGCAATTTGAAAGTGCTCATTTATGATACACACATTACACACTTTCAAATGCCCTTCATAATAGGGCCCATTGTACTTGCACATCACATTTGTGCCAATAAAATGTGTTAGCTATTTGGCTCCTGTTTGTCTCTGGGTCTTTGTATTCTCTCAGATGCATTAAATAAGAGCTTTCAAAAAACATATTTTTAATTTTTTTTTATTTTATTAGGTGTTATAGTTAAATAAGTTCAAGCTTTTCACACATTCATTAATCAAGTATACAAACATTCAAATACAATAGCAATGATACAAAGGATATAACATATATCACTAAAAACCCATCATTAAAAACATACTAAACGTTTATTTAGTTTATGATCAAATTCCTATAACCAAACATTAACAAATAACCAGGTTCAGTACATTTGTTATTGGTTAGCGCAATGACCAAATCTATCTGTTGTCCATTTAAAATGCGGTGCCAGAAGTGTTTAGAATAAAGACTTGGGAGGGCAGGTTCAAAACGTTTGAATGTATTGACTCGTAGGTATTACAACTTTACACATTCGATCACCCAATGTTCCCAGGTTTCCATAGTATTGGGACATCGACAAAGCCTACAGGTGCACACATTATAATTTACTTTTGTTCGTGCCCCAATCATTTCATATGTGCTATGTAAGTTCACAATCTTATTCTCATAAAATGTGCTCAAACCAGTCGAGATTGACACTTGATTAGAAAGAGTGCAGTGGTAATCCTCTTTTTCTCAGTTATTGCCAGGTCAGAAAACAACCTATATGTGGGAACTAGGTCAACTGTCTTGCACCAGTCAGCATCCCACAAAAGTCTTCTTATCAAAGGGTTTTCAATGAGCTCATTCCAATTATCACCCAAATCCGATATGCCTCGATTGCAAGCAGTGTACCAATCAAATATAACCTCTGAATCGGTATTGAGGATTGACACTTTTTTTTACCGAAAATAAAGAGTCCACAGAAGAGGCCCATATGATCTGGAAAACACATTTTTGCCATTGAATTTTTGCTATTAAGGAGGTTAATCCTAATTCAAATCTAATGCCCACTGCCTGCGTGGAGCCCATTAAGGAGAACACTTGCCACCATAGGATATCTTACCAACCTCTTCCAGTGGGAATCCTTCAGATTAAAAAATATTGTGCCATAAAGCAAAGAGTTTTATAGTTTTGAATTGATGAAAGTGCAGAAAAATAGCCAAACACACGGTCAATCCTTATCATCTAGGCTGCAAACATCTGAACTTTCAAGTGCAATTTGTTGTATGTGTTTTACAGATTTTGCCTTGACAAAATCTGAAAACCCAGATATTTAAACTCTTTGACAAGATCTAACCTATTCTTACCAAGGTACCAACAAAATGATGAAGACCTTCATGTCGTTGATACTAAGATCTTAGTTTTGGCTTTGCTAATGCTTAAATCGTTATTATTACAGAAATCCTTAAACTCATCAATAGATATTTGTAATCCAATTCGGGATTGATCAATAAGCACTATGTCATCAGCATAGGCTATTAATTGCAGAGGGAAATAAGCCCAACCTAGGAGGAAAGGAATTGGCTTTCTGGATGTGAGGACTGAAATCTGAGATGTAGAAATTGAAAAATACTAGTGCTAGTACACACCCCTGCCGAAGAGAAATCAAAGGTGTGAACTGCAGCAGACATAGTCCCCAACATATCCAGCCTTATTTTCCGGGAAAAACTCCCATGCAGACTAACCACCACATCTAACAAAGATGTAGGCATACCCCAACTATTTATTTATTTATTTATTTATTTAAATGTATATAGTGCGCAAACAGCCCAAGGGCATTGAGGCGCTGTTACTTGTAAGAGCTTAGTTACAGATACAGGAATGGTAGCAGTCGTTGGTACATTATAAGTACTACAGACATAATTGAAAATGTACAGCTTATGCAATTGGTCATGACATTAAAGCTTATGCAGTGGGTCATGTGTATAGTATTCATGCTGAAGCGAGGGACCTTATGTGAAGAGGATGGTTTTCATAGCTTTACGGAAAGCGGTGAGGGAGGTCTCGCCTCGGATTGTGGGAGGTAGGGCATTCCAGTGTGTGGGTGCAAGATATGGGAAGCTGGAACCACCCGCTCTGGCTCTTTTTACTAGTGGCACATAGAGCATGTTGGTATAGAAAGATCTGTTTGGCCTTGTAGAGGAGACGGGGTGGATCCTTTCCGAGAGGTAGACAGAAGCAGTGAGGTGAATGCACTTGTGGGTCAGCGTAAGAGCTTTGAAGACGATCCTTTCCTTTATTGGGAGCCATTGGGCTAGTTTTCTAGCCTCAGAGATGTGTTCCCTTTTGGCAATGCCTTGGGCTGTGCGGAGAGCACTATTCTGTATGACTTGTAGCCTCTCCAGATTTCTATTGGAGGTTCCTAGAAAGAGTACATTGTAGTAGTCTAACCTGGAGCCAGTGATGGCTCTGGCTATGTTTGTGCAGTTCTCTTTGGAGAGAAAGGTCCTGACTGCGTTGATTAGTTTAGCGTGATGTGCAGCTGAGGAGGCTATTGCATTGACTTGTCTGTCCATGGATAGGTTGGAATCTAAATAGACTCCAAGAGTTTTGACTGAGTCTGAGACAGGTATTTTGATGGTGTCGATGGTGAAGTGACTGAATTGGGAGTCTAGATTTTTGAGTGTGTCGGGGGAACTTATCAGGAGGAGTCGGTCTTATCAGAGTTGAGGCATAGTCCATTGTCTGCCATCCAGGCTTCGATAGTGTTCTAGCAGATTCATCCCATTATTTGGATCTTTTAACATTGTCGAATGCATTAGAAAGGTCGAAAACTGCCATATATCGGGGCTGTCGCTTAATAGTGGATTGTTGCAGTAAAAGGGAGAATACAAGACCATTGAGACCAATACCCCGCGCTTTCCGGAAACCAGATTGGTGTATATCAAATCTTCCTGCTTCGAGTGCCAAGGCATCCAATTGCCTCAGAACCAAGGGGGAAAATATTTTAGAACAAGTGTGCAGCAGGGTTATGGGACAATAATAGGTAAAGCTTTGTTGACAATGCTAGTAGAGAATAGAGCATACAGAATAGAGGGCCATCTAATCGGGTTACACTTTAAGGCCACATTAGGTAAACCATCAGGAACTGCTGCACAGGAATTTCTTAGTTTCTGAATCAGAAGGATAATATCATCCAATGCATAAGGTATGTCACTAGAAGAACTATTCCGCTCATATGCCATTGAATTGCCCTTCTAGTTTTTACTGGCGTATCATTTCCAAAATGATCTGTCCAAAGCAATTCGGTGGGATTCCGCTGAGAAGAATATTGACAGATTATATGTGTATTCACCAGATTCCAAAAGGAATGGGACTGTTGCTTTGCCAAAATATTGAGCATATGCTCACTATCCCTATGTAACATCAAGACTCTGTATGCTTTCACCCAATTCCTATACCTCTGCAATAATATGTGTCTTGAGAACCCCACCTGGATTCGTTCGATGGCTTGCACATTTTTGCATAGCTCTTATTTCTTAGATACAATCGCTGAATCGCAGGAGCGCTTGTGCCTAAAATTGCTTTTAAAGCCGAAACAGAAATAAGAGTCAAACATGTTTTTCTGTACCAAAAACAAAGTGTTGGAGAGTTCTTCCAAATATGAAAATGAAGGTTGTGAGACCCTCAGAAGAAACTCAATAATTTGCAACGAAGTTCATAAAAAATATCCTTCTATGTCCAAAACAAGCGGTTTCTGGCTACATTATGCTTAACATCAAATGGGCCCATACATCGGTAAGGCCTTGTTGGATGAAGCCTAAAACCACCAGACAAAACATTATGGTCCCTTTGATCCATATTAATAATTTGGAAACTAACACAGGAATGAAAAAGGGTGTCAGATACCCACACATAATCAATTATAGAACAGGTTGCACCTGTCTTTTAGGTGATTTTACCAGGAACAATCACCCTGTACATTGCCATTTAGAGGTGTGAGATTCCAGTTCTCCAATATACTAAAATTCCCACTACCAATGGTTGCAAAGGGGCCATGAAGAATGCCACCATGCTGATGACACGAGCTGACCCTGAGTTGGCCAAGCTAAGGGTGTTAATCAGAGTTGGGGAGTGACAATGGGTGCTGTATGAGCCAGTCAAGTCAAAGCTTTGGAGATGCCAGGTTAAAGGGAGAGCCCAAATTGAGAGGGATGATGACCTGAGGCCTAACACTGCAGGAGGTGCAGACTAGAACCCTAGTAACAGTCCCAATGAAGCGAGCCAGGACCTCTCGATCAAACTCTGGTGGGAGTGGTGAATTCCCCAGCTCAAATAAAGAAGTCTTGCTAACCCTCGGAAATCTAGACAGGAGAGAAGCACTAAAACCTGTATCCGCATATATAGCCATAGGACAAGAGGGGGTTTCATACAGGGCTTGCCTCAGGTACTGCTGTGCGGGTGGTGCCTCATCCTGTCGTTCAGAAAAAAGGATGAGAGAACAATCTACAAAGAAACTCCTGTGGCAAAAGGTGCCAAACACAAGGCTTTCTCCAGTAGCTTTTTTGTGTCCTGTGCCTATTTGTACCATTTATGAATACAACAATGACCAAGATCGCACCACGCACCAGGATAACATCCAGACAAGGACCACAGTCAGGAGAAAGACCCAAACCACGTAGAGGACATTACGAAAGAAGTGTGGTAGCACATTCCAAAAACCTTGAGACAATGCGCCTCATTACAACCCTGGCATTAAGCATGCGCTATTAGCACCATGGTTGACGCCAGTATTTTACCAACTCTGCCATGGTGATTGGCGGAATTACCGCCCCATTCCAAGGTTGGCGGGGCGGTAATTCCCCATTCACCATTGGCCCTTCCCCATTCCCATTTTTGCCCCCATAGGGCTCAATGGGAATGGGGAAGGCAGTAATTATGGTACCGCAAATTGTAGTACCGTAATTACCCCGAAACTCCCTTTGTGGGTTCCTTCCTTAACGGCTGGTGAAACCAGGCATTAAGGTCGGGACCTGTAAAGGGACCTCGTAATTAGGCGGTAAGGGTTTAACGGCGCCAACACCTTTTACGGCACTGTTAACCAATTACCGCCTGGGGCGTAATGAGGCCCATTGAGTGATTTGTTAATTACTGTCTTCGACTCTCGTCTAGGAGTTTTTATTGAAATAAGACCAGGGATTAGACTCTGGACTGTAGTCTTTTATCTTAGACCCTTTTACAGAGCCTTTGTTAGTTCTCCTTCCTTTCACCGTTCCACTTAGATTTACCACTTTTGTGTTGCATCCATATCCAATAGGCCAGCCTTCAAAACCATCCGAGAACTTGGTTCAGCAAAGCATCAATTACAAATAACAACTGATCAGAGAGCTGATCACCTACTACTCCTTAGGGGGCTGTTAGGAGTGTACAATTCCTTGGGGAAATCAAAGACGAAGGCTCAATAAGCCCATCATATTCTATTTTGAATTCTTATTTCTTCCTTTTATTCTTTAGTTCCTTTAGTTTAGCACCACATTCCAAACAGATACCAACAGCATCAGAGATATTTTGCCTTTTACTTTAGAGACAATACTATTGGCATATCTACCCCTTCCTAAACTCTCCTGGGATTTCCTAGCAATGTTTGGAGTCTTCAGAAAAGGGCTATATTATGGCAAATTGCCTTCTCATTTTGACTGACTGCCCTGCCATTTGGTCTGGACATTAGGACTAGGTCTCTGATGAAATTAGCCAGATGAGGTGGATTAGGACTCTGATGCAATTGGCCAGAGGGGGTGGTCAGGTGATGGGGTTTGAGTGGATCTAAGGTGCAGCAATTGGACATGTTGAGGCTGTGCCTTAGATGTGGTGGCCCTACACTGCACACAAGACATTACTAGCTTCACCACAGCGCTTGCGCCTGCACTTGGCATATGATGGCAGCCACCACACAAGTACCTCACACAAGGGGGAAGATTCTCAAAGATGAACCTATGTGCGATTCTGGGATGTGCAACAAGTGCAAGAATAAATAGATGTGCATTGTGCCCAGAAGTGCGCATCTCAGAGAAGGCCAGTGCAAAAAAAGAATCCATTGCAGGACACTGGAGTGGAAGATTTAGCAGCTATCCCTGGACTTACTAGGACCGTAGAAGAGCCGTGCCAGACAACAGAAGGGACCAAAGGAAGCCATTAGGCCCCATCTCACTAGGGTTCAGAACTGAGAGAAACCCTCATGAAACCACACTTCTTTTGGACAATTGCAGGAAGAATTATCACATTTTGAGAATGACATATGCGTGATTGTGCTTCTTTCTTCAGTTGTTTACAGGAACACACAAAATACTTCAATAGCTGCCAGGTAACCAACAGTTATATTATAAAGGTTCCTGTAATACCACATGTCCTCCAGGTAAGCGATAGAGTAATATACAAAATGGACCTTGGTAGATGAGGTTGGAAAGATATTATTTGTAACTACTACAGAAATATTCCAAAATCAAATGTATTAGGAAAAATATGTTTTACATTTTTCAACACTGTTTGCTCATAGAGCACATAAATCCATATACACTAGACATTGGGCCTCATTACGACCCAGGCGGTAAGGGGTTTACGGCGGCGTAAACAGCGCCGACCCTTACCGCCTGATTCCGAGGTCCCTTAGCGCCATGGAGGATTTGACACCTGCTGTTAGCAGGTGTTAAAATCCATGGCGCTAAGGGACCTTGATGTTAATTACGCCACCGTAATTTACGGTGCATAATTAACGCCTTCCCCCCTCCCATTATGCCCTATGGGGCAAAAATGGGAATGGGGAAGGGTAAATGGGGATTGGGGACTTACCACCCTGCCAACCTCGGAATGGGGCGGTAAGTCCGCCAACCACCATGGCGTAAACGTAGTTTACGCCATGGTGTTAAAGGTACGACCCAGGCGGTAACTTACCGCCTGGGTCGTAATGAGGCCCATTGTCAGATTCATTCCACCATGCCTACACAATCTCACTCATACACATCCAATGATAAGTTTAAACAAAAATGGGTATTCAAGACTGTTCATAAAACACGCGTTAGTGTATCATTTCATTAAATCTATATCAACTACCAGTATGTTTTTCAGTTCAATCGCACCTCGGCTTATTAACACAATCTACATATGTTTTCGGTCGTAACAGGGGGGCTTTTCAAAATTAGCCTTATATTTCTCGACCTTCTTCAGGATATGGGTAGATCTTCAATATTGCCTAACCCAGATAACATCATCAAGTAGAAGATGTCTTCCGGAAAAAATCTAAAAACAAACAAACAGTACATAACATGTTACTATCCAACCTCTTAATTTTTTAGACATAGAACCAATAGTACAGAGGAGCATTTCACAAGATATGTTCATGCTGGCTGTGCCAAAAGAAAATCATGAAGCTCTGTCTGAACAGTATTTAGCAGCGTTGTCACTGTAAAGCACACGTTCCTGCTGCTTGCACCCAAAGAAAACCATGAGGCCTGTGTAAAGAATATATTTAGCACTGTTCCATGCTCGTATTGCCCAGTGTCAAAGTCCCGGGGGTCAATAGACAACTCGAAGCCAAGGTCTCAGTTTATAGTTGTCTGCCATTCTGCTAGAGTGCTGACATTTCTTGTCTGCCTTACCCTGCAGCGGTGTCGCTCTCAGTGCTCAGGCCTGACCCAGTATCACTCTGAGTTCTAAGGTTCTGCTTCAAAGTTTCTCTAAGAGTTTACATACTGCCCCAAAGTTGTCCAATGCTGAAAACCTAAAACCTAATAATGTCTCGTATGTTCTATTGAAGCTTCATTCTATTGAAGCTTCATTACAAGGCCCCTATGTCGGCCTCTTCCCTGAACACATTAAAATACACACACACACACCCGCACACACACACATACACGCACATACACCCATCTCTTACCTGCATGCGCCATCCATGACAGTCTTCTGGCTATGGACCATGAAGTGATACAAATAGTCATGCCATGCTAGATGACTCCCCAAGTTTGCAGGGCTGGAAGACTAGACTGCATAGAAGGAAGACACCCAGCAAACTGTAACTCCCTGCAGCCTGTCCTCACCCAGCTTGTGTGTAGCCTGGGGGTGAGGTCAATGGTCTCTGTCAGAGACAGGACAGTGGGTCCCTCTGTATATTGGGGGCGCTTCAATTGTAGCCCTAAAGCAACTATTTAGTCCCGGGTTGTTTGGCCCATGCTCTACTAACTGGGAAGAAGCTGTACTGCACACGTGCAGTGGGGATTGTGTAGAGAGGAATCTCACACCTACACTCCAGAGGCCATGTCCACGATGGGGGTGGGCGTATATTAGGATGCCTGTCACTCATGGACAATGTCTCCGTTCAGTGGCAGCTGAAAGATGGTGGGGCACTACCACCAAACCCAAGAATTGGCAAACCACCACTGCATCATTGGCATTCGCTAACAAACAATAGTGGACAAAATCAGCTTTTTAAATGAGACAGAAGATGACATGTCATCAAACATGTATTCACTGGTGGCAATACTGTTAAAGCTCAACAGGCAATCTCTCTTTGAGGAGCAACCAAAACATCTGATGTTGAGGAACTGCTCAACTTATTTCCTAATAAAAGGCAAATCAACGGGATATGGCATTTTTAATTAAGCTGAACATACCTTCTTGAAATATAATAATTCGGAGAACCAAACCTGTGGTCTGACAAACGATGGAACACCTGCGATGGCAGGAGAGCCTGGTTGATTTGCCAGTTTATTGTTCAGGTGTGTGCTTCACAATGTCATAAAACCAATCATTATTAACCAGGCCCAACTGTGTGCAAGGGAACTGCATATCTAACTTGATGGAAAAGCTTGCTTCTGTAGCCAAAAGGGGGATAATTGCAGACAG
The DNA here is from genome assembly GCF_040938575.1 of Ambystoma mexicanum. Classification (NCBI taxonomy): domain Eukaryota; kingdom Metazoa; phylum Chordata; class Amphibia; order Caudata; family Ambystomatidae; genus Ambystoma; species Ambystoma mexicanum. The sequence goes on along the minus strand of NC_090931.1, from coordinate 857,127,660 downwards.
ATGCAAGCCTGGACAGGATCAGACAATGATGATGTTACATACTTCTGCCAAGTTGGTTGGCTCAGTGGGAGCGTCACTCGCCAGATTCTAGTCAGTGCTTGATGCAATTAAAGCATTCAAGACAAACAAAGCAAAACATGGCCGCTTCATGGACTAATACCTGTTTGAATGACTTGGAATTACCTGTTAAACTAACAAAGGAAGGTATTCCCCAAAAATCCTTCAAACTGGGCAAGCCTAAGTCAAATGAATAACGAAGGGGATATAAAAGATCAATATGAAAATAAATAAAAAAGGTATGAATATCACCATGTTGCCATTTTATGGGTGATTGAAGTGATATTAATACATTATATGTAAACATTCCTTCCTTCATCCACTTGTGACGCTTACATGTGATTGTGAAATTAATAGATAGCTACGACCTGTGCCATCCTCTTTATTTATATAAAGCCTTTTTTTATTTATTTTCATATTGATCCTTCATACCCTCTTCGTTAATTACTTGTTGACATCACCCACTATCTTGTAGGCTTAGAAATAGTACTGCTAAAGAAGGGTCAATTTGTCACCTGTGATCCCGGATTCATGAGTTGGAATGATTTTTAGAAACAGTGGTAAAGGGAATGACACTTATTTCACAATACCATTGGAAGTTGGGCTAAGTGTGTGAAGTGTTGGGCAAGTGTTCTGCACTAATCGGATGTCAGCTGCATGGATTCAAAGGATGAGCTGCAGATTCTGGGGAACATAGTGATGAGTAGAAGCATTATATATGCAGCGCAGCATGTCACATGGAGGTCTTTCCCAAATCTGTCCAATTACGCACTTCTGTTTATTACACTGTTTAGAAGCCTGTTTTCTTGTGCATAACCATCCTCAAGAATGAAAACATTGAAGAGAAATCAAGATTGGACAGATGGACATCTGTCTGGAATAATCTGCATCGGCGCATCAAATGTGCCAGCATATAGTGAGAACTTGTATAAACAAGAAAATGGTGTGCATCACACTATAAATATCACAGTGTCATGTTCAGAAAATTAGAGTAGACTTATAGACATTATTTTTTTTTTACACTGAATTTTTAACAGTTACTTTGTGGATCATTGCAGCTTATTTTCCTGAGACCTGACAATGGTTGCATTGCCAAATGCTCCCTTTTGCCTGGATATACAGAAGGTCCATGGTAAAGAACCTCTTAGCATCGCCAGCTCTATGATAGTTTAATAATGCTCAGCGAATCGAGAACAAACAATATGGGTCCCAGTGTTACACATTGAGCAGGTTATCACAACATTAAAAACCAAATATCGTGTCCATTGTATGGATTGTGTTTGCTTCTCATTCCCTTTTTGAAGAGTTTAGGGTTTTTTGAAGGCATCATGAATGAGACAGACAACGAGATATAAGTTTAACGTATAAACCTTTGTTAACTAAAAAGGAAGGTTGGGAAAATGCCTAACTTGACCTAAGCTAAGGTGGGATTTCCCTACCTAAATGAAACTAATGATAGTCTGTGTCAGGAAGTCCAAAGGAAATGTCGATACTTGCCCTCGCATTTAACTGAATACAATGTGTGGCAATGTCAGCATGAAATGAAAAGTGTTCCAAACAATAATTCAGTGCTTCTCCCAGCTCTTAATTCGAAAAGGGTTTTCCCTTCCCCATGATTCAATTAGTTCACTGTACAACAAAAGGGGTTCCCTTCCAGTGACTTTCAAGCCTTCCAATGTTCTGAAAACACAGAATTCCTTACAATATTTCATATTCCAACATAACACAGTTCATTGGGATATTTTGGGTTCCAACGTAACAAAGTTCCTTGAGATATTTCCCCAGCTGTTTGAGTTTGGTTACTTGTCACCAATTTCAAGATCAGCTCATCTATCTCAGTTCACAGAGGCTTTGTTTGCTTAATCACAGTGTGGTTTTTCCTTAGGCGGATGCATTCTCTCTAGGCGCAGTTGTCAGAGCACTCGTCCACCCGTTACAGGTTACGCAACCGACACCCCTTACTTGGTTCTTTTTCATAGGTTTTTTTGCCACAGTTTCAGCTTCAAAATGAGGTTTGACTCAATGTATTTCAACTGCCTTTGAAGCTTTATTCTCACATATTTTGTTAACATTCACTTTTCCAGTAGCTTCCCACCACAGTTTCAGCTTCACAATGAGGCTTTTGTGAGAAACCTATGAGTATTCGCCCAGGTAGACCCTGAGAATCCTCTATTCTGTTGGCCTAGAGAGGGCTGTCACTTTCGGAACCCAAACTTGGGGGTGGATGAGCGAGGGAGGATCACCTAGGTAGGGGAGTCCGGGGTTGTAACCATGGAAATACCCCAGGTGAAACACACAGTATCCCAACTGGATAATAGGCAAGGAGTATGAAGTCCCCGAAGCCTTTAACGGTTAGGCAGGCCCCATTGTCCCTGATCCAAGAGAGAGGCGAGAATACCATATTGGAACAAAAGCAGGCAGGGAGGTGGGTCAGAGGAAACAACAATATGACTTTAAACCTAACACCTATTTATCTCCCCACATTTCAGACCCAAGGGGAGGCTGTCAAGATCAGTAGCTTTATGGACAAGAAGTAGGAAACAACTTAACAAAAGGGGAATCACCCCAATGGCATAGAAACAGTCAGTCATCCTATGATTATTTCACCCATAAAGATCATTTTCAATCACATTTCATCTACCCCTCCCCATTTCCAACCAATACTCGGAAGAAGAAGAGGGAGAGTAGTGAGGATTACCCATAGAAACAACATGTGTAAAGTAAGGGAAAAACTCCTCAAGTGGTCCCACTTATAGAGTCAGGCAGGGTCAGGCATTTAATAATGATCACATATACCTGAATCCACTTGACTCGCGTTTCAGGACTAAAGGACAGGCATGTCCTGTTAATTGGAATTTTGGAGGTCAGGCAAACCCATCCCTGACCACACACCTGCAGCCCATTGATACAACCCATGTGTCTAAAAGGAGACTCCTGAGAGAGCAGGAAGAGCAGTAGTTGGGAGAACAGAAGGGAGGCTGTGTAGCTGAGTCCAGCAGGGGATCCCTTCTCAGTCCAATTTATGTCAGAAGCAGAGAGCGTGCTGGGGATGTTGTCTGGACCAGAGAAGCCGAGGAGCAAAGAGTGGCAGGAGCTGATGGCAGGAGGAGAACGGCATGCCGATGCGCTGGCCTGGTGTTTGTGAGGGGCTGCAGCACGGTGAGGGAACTGTGTCTCCAAGGAGTCAGAGTGAGGCTGACAAAATCCTGCTGGCACCGTTCAGTGGAATGCTCGTTCCCTTGGGACCTGTACCGGCCCCAAGGGTTTCTTAGGGGCAGGTGGTGAGACGCTAACCTCAGCCCTGTGTATCCTGAAGGGATTGCCTGTCAACACAATGCTGCCCAGTGCGTATCATGACAGTCAATGAAAAACTCGGGAGTATGTGTGTAACTGCAGCAGAGCAGGAGAAAGGCAGAAAATATAAAGCAGCACAGACTGAAAAGCAAGTGACAAACTGCAAAGAGACAGGAAACGGAAAGCAAGTAAAAAGAGTGTAAAGTGACATGAAGCAGGAAAGCGATAGAAAACAATACTTTTGTGAACTTAAAGTCCTTTATTGTCCGTAAGAAGAGGGGCATTGTGGGACTTGTTGTGAAGAGCCAAGTTATACGAGAAAGCCAAATGGGTCTGGTACCCGCATATATGAGAAAGTTAAAGGGGTATGGGACCCATGTAATAAAGAAGAAAAAATACTTGAAACACAAGCATTGCCTCAGCCAGAAGGAAGCCGGTATTGTTTCATGGAAAGGCACAAAGGTGAATAGAAGGGTGCGAGTGCCCCAAAGCTAAAGGAAAGGTGCAAGAGCGAAATAAGTGTGCACGAGGTATGATAAGGAAAAGGACAGGTGCAATGATGCATGAAAGTAAAGTGAATCAAAGAAAGATTCCAGTGGCCTAACAAGGTGATAGAACATAAAGCCAAAGAAGGTGCCAGTGAACTGAACGATAACAAAGGGAGACAGGAAGCACCTGAAAATGAAAGTATAGATGAAAAGCAAGAACAGGAAATAAAGAGAGGGGACAAAGATCAGAGTGGTCATGCTTAGGAGAAGCAAAGGAACCTGGCGTTTTCGAAAGTCTCTGATACTACCCCATGAGAAGGTTATTTGAGAAAGGAACTGTATATAGAGGAAAAGGTGCATCCTGACAAGTTGAACTTTGTGTTTGAAACTGAAGCAGCCTAAGCTTGGGGAAGGGAACCCTGAGAGGCCTAAAAGAAACTGTATTGTTAAACTGAACTTGTGTTTGAAACAGAAGGGGCCTAAACTTAGGGAAGGGAACCCTAAGAGGCCTAACAGAGGTGACCTTTTATTTTGTGAAACAAGAAGGCATAATCTTGGACAAGGGAACACTGAGAAGTCTGGAAGAAGCTTGGTTTATAATATTGTCGGATTTGAAACTTGGAAGGAGTGAAGCGTGGGGAAGGGAACCCCGAGAAGTCGAAAGAGAAACTGTGCTATATTTCTTTTGTTCTGTTGAACTTGAACAAGTTGAAAATTGGAAAGGGTAGTCCCAAGAACTAAAGACATTGAAAGACATTGAAAGTATTTTAGAATACTGCAAGGGCCCTGTGGATAAGGTCTTATGAACAGCCCTCAACTGGTGAGAAGAGCACCTGAAACCAACCTTGGTTTCCTATTTTCTGTTGAACCACTATTTCTTTTCCTTTTTAAAGACTTCCTAGCACATTATTGTAAAGAGTGAGGGCAAGCATAGGTTTACACTCAGAAATGGTTATTGTTTTGGACTATTAGACATTGACAGCCCTTAGAAACATCCCTTTGGAGTGGGCCAGTTAGGCATTACACCAACCCAGGAGCCTTAGTAAATAAAGATTTTAAAACTAACATCTTTGAGAATGTGTTTCTCTTGATACCAAACCTGTCTCACACTTGACTCAATGTCCTTTCAACTGCTTTTGAAGCTTTATTATCACAGATTTGATTAAAATTCACTTTTCCAATAGATTCTAGCCACAGTTTCAGCTTCACAATGAGATTTGATTCCATGTCCTTTCAACTGCCTTTGCAGCTTTATCACAGGATTTGTTACCATTCACTCTTTCAGTAGCTTTCACTTGCAAAACCAACATAGGCTTCCTAGTATACTCTCCTGCTAGGAAACAAGGTCGCTGTTATAGTTCAGGTTATACAATCCATTCTAAGCTTCTCAGTATACTCTCCTGGTAGGAAACCTATTCTCTTGCATACCAGCTTTGCTACCAATTGAGTTCACTTGTTTAATTATTCTTGGCTCTTGCCAATGCTTGATCATTGAACTCTTCACAAAATTAGTTTACTTGATTCTTATTAATGGCGACTTATTTCACTCTTGGCAATGCTTTTTTTCCATTCACTTTGCCCTTTTATTTAATTCAGATATCCAAAATCAACTGCCTCTTGATTTCCATTCACTTTTTCCTTATATTCCATTCAGCTATTCAAAACCAAATATCTCTGGCTTCAAAACCACCTATCCACTGTGTCCGGTGCCCCCTTTTCACCCAGGCTGACTCAGAGGCTTTCTTGTGGTCTGATGTCGAGTTTCGGCAGCTTTTCAGAGACTCATCTCCGTTAACGGCCTGCTTGCGCTGGTTCCTTCTGGCGTTCAGCGTCCTCTGCTGCTTCCCAGCTGCTTCCTGCAGAGCTCCGGTCAGTGATCCTGCACCAGTGAGCGTTTGGGAGCCTCTCCAATGCTCCCATTACCTTTGCTCACTATCGCACTGCTTTCTCTGCTCTGCCTGAGACCGATAACGAGCACCACTCACTCGTTGCACCGGATCATACTCCATAAACCTCCCAGCATCTCGGGAAGGTGCCTGCTCACTGCCACACCTTCTGCCCTGGAACTCTCCTTCGCACTTGCTGTGCTTTCCCTGATACCTCTCAGCTGAGCCCAAGTTCCAGGCTCCCTCGTAATGAGCCAACAACTAGACTGGTAATGTTTCTTCATCCAGTCTTTCCTCTGTTTCAATGGTGGCCTCCTCGTCTCAGTACCTAAGTGGAGTGTGTTGCGAGTAGGTTGTCTAGGAAAATACGGATGGGATTGATAATACCTACACAGACCTGGGGTTTATTAGGTTCATGGGAAAAGGGAGATACCATGTATCACCCAAGGGTGTCTCATCCCCACTCCCCCATCCCCACTCCCCAAGCCTCCTCCACCCAGATGATCCTCCCTCGAATATCCACCCCCAGGGTCAGGATCCAGAAACAACAGCCTTTCCCTGGCCACCAGGGAGGGATGGATATATTGGGGAAAGAAATGCGAACACCCTCAGGTTCCTCACACTATGGAATTAAACCTGTTACTACTTGCTGATATGTGTTAATTACATGTTATTATTGCAATAAAAATATATCGTACAACTTGAATATTCACAAAAATGCTGCTTTCATTAATTCCCACTTTGGCTGATATCCATTCCACATTTTAACTGTCCACTTGTATGAGGCTTCTTTCACTCACTCTGGGTGATTTTTTTTTAAACAGTACACAGAGAAGGCTGTTGCCGGGGGCGATCGCAGTACACATAGCAAGATTGTGGCTGTAGGGCCAGATTTACAACATCTTTTTACAATGGCACAATACCATTGGAAAACGCTTTGCAAATTAGGCTCATAATCTGTAGGGGCTAAATGTGGGGGGCAAGGGTACTCCCGACTGAATTCTGTTATGATGGCATATGGAACCCAGGACAATTTAAAGCAAAGAGAGAGCAGGTTTATAAAAAGTAAGAGTGGCTGCAACAAATGGCATAGAGAATTATTGAGCATCATTACAGGCGAGGGGTAGTATTCAAATAATGTAATTGGGGGCAATCTGTAAAACGATATAGGTAGGAGAAAACAGCAGTTAGGAAAGATTAAGAGGGGTAGAGGGGATCCCTGACATTAGATATTGTAAAATGGGATGAGGTTTGAAGGTAAGCGCTTTGGTGGAGATGAAGTACAGTATAAGAGGAGTCTGTGGGAGGGCGGGTAGAAAGCAGGGCTACATTAGAGTCAGCATCCTGCGTCTGTTAAAAGACTTCCTGTTCACACAGAGTGAAATGTGTGACCAGGATATAGGGCATAGTTTAAAAAAGTTTAATTTAAGATGCAATATAACATGCTTCATAGTAATACGATTCAAGAAACACAACGGATGACTTACCATTGCAGTAAGACTCCGATTCTGGGGGTAGGTGGGACTTCCTACAATCCTGTAATCATTGAAACCGCCGTAAACCAATGAGAGAGGGAAAGACTGATGCATTTGGGGACCTGTAGTCCATAGGCCCACGAGAGACTTGAAAGGTTGTAATGCTGCGAAAACTCAGTAAAGTCAGAGAATCACACAAAGAGGGAGTGCAAATGAATGCTGGAATAACCATGAAGTCCATTGTTGTCTAAGTGTTATTGAGAAGGTTTAACCAGAGGTCTATGGCACACTGTTATCTAAGCAGTACAGAAAGCATTCCACAGGACACAAATGAAGTACAATGTTGACTAAGGGTGACATTATGGGTCTGATTCCTGGAATTATTTTGTGCCGAAAAATTTGTTAAACAGGGATTTGCGGGCAGAATGGCGCACAAATCCACGTTTTTCAGCGCAAATAATTCCATGAATCAGCCCCTATGAGTTGTGCAGTAACTGTGAAATCACCGTTATTTGTGAAATACCACCGCTTGTACTGATGTCCCGTTTCAAGTTTAGATATTGCTGTCAGAATTCTGCCCTCAGGGAATCTGAGACTTTCCTTCTGTTATTCCAGAAATACCACAACCGACAGCACTAGCTGTGAAATATGGCTGGTCTTAAACAGCACCCTCTACCAAGTCGAAAATATTCAAGCAAAAAATCCACTAAAAAATACCATCAGCCAAAAATAGGTGGTGTTGACAACCAGAACCCAAATACATCAAGACAAAGCCTGGCCATTGTCTGAAAAATCACTCAAAACCTGTAGTAGCCCTGGAATAAGTCATGCAGCCCCTGAGACCATGTCTCCCTCACAAGCCAAATATAAGCAGTGAGAATACTTTGGCAAAGCCACATGACACCCCTTCCCAAGTGTCCACATCAGGAATGCAGGAAGATCACACACACACACAGTGTTATGTTCTTTTACAAAAGGGAGTTTAAAAAGAAACATTTAGGGGGGCTCCCCAAATCACCTATTCCCTATATTTGTATCCGTACCCTTTTTTTTATCCTCTAACCCCTATATTTTTCAATTCGTTTTTTCCACAGAAAATCTTTTGATAAAAAATACATCAAAAAAACTCCCATCAGTAAAACAACTCTATACCGGCACGCACATGAGCAGCATATACCATCAACAACTACATGTGTACCCCATCCCCTGCACATGAGTATAAAATGGCCATAAGAGGTTGAAGCACAATACAATTCCTAATTTGTATGGCCTCAATGCGCTTTGTGGTTGGAACACCCTCAGTAACCACAGTCCATGTGTAGGAGGTTCCAAGAGTTTAAATTAAACAAGGCTTGTGTGCATTTTTACTGGGTTAGGACTTAGATCGGCTGGCTAGACTCCAGTAACCAGCCCGGAGGTCAGGCATGTGCGTGGGTGCTGTTGGTGGTTTAGGTTACAGTTCTAGTGCTGAAGATCCGATGTGTGCCGAGGTACACAACATTCTTTTTCGTTGGTTGTCACTGTATACTAATGGCAGAGGTGTTAAGGTACGTCAGGGGTTTCAGTGTGGATGGCTATGTGTGCTGCTAGACTGGAATAGCATAGCCATAGCTGCATTCTAGGGTGCATGGATGGGTGGCCTGCCTGTGGCCTGTGTCCACAGACGTGGTGTACAGTATATGTACCGTAGGCTTGGATGGAGTTTGACTGCAGCATTCTTTTTCTTGGTCCAATGTGATTGACTGGTCTTGCTATTCGTGGTCTCCCTGGAATGAAAGTCTGAGTAGTGGGAGGGGGGCCCAGAGGGATGATGGGGTGGGGCAGACGGGAGGATGATAGTTTGTTATGGTGTTCCTCTGCAAACGCTGCCGACATCTGTGGGGTATTGGCGAGTAGCAGTGTTGTGTTTGAGGAGACAATAGTTTGTTATGGTGTGCCTCCACGAATGCTGCCGGCATCTGTGGGATATTGGTGGGTAGGAGTATTGTGTTTGGGGAGGACAGGTTTGTCACGGTGGCACTGCGAACGCTGCCTGCAACCATGGGGTGTTTGAGTCCAGGTTTCTCTGCGCCTATCAAGAGTGTAGTGTGGCCCGGGGGGGGGTTCAAGAGGAGGGAGGGAAAAGCCAGGTTTTGAGGGCCTTTCTGAATGCCAGGTGATTGTTAATACTGCGAATGTGCAGGGGTAGGGAGTTCCAGGTCAACACTTGGACAGAGAAAGAGGATCCGCCCAGTCTGGAGAAGTTGTAATGTGGGACCGCTAGGAGAGATGCTGTGCGTGGTCAGAGTCCTTGAGGGGTGGTTTATCGAATGATGCTCCAACAAGCAAGTTTAGGGGACCGGGCTGCAGGACATGCATGCCCTATAACAAATCCAAATGACTTCTGTTGTCCTCAACACCATCATTCACAAACCCACTGCCCCATCAGTTAAGTGAGCCAATGATTCGCTGGCAGATATCGAAACTGGTCCTCCCGCAGTCTCATTGGTCTTGTAGTGTTGATATATATCAAAGAAAGTAAACCGAATTTACCAGATGATGTTTCCAGAAAAGCAAAATGACTGCATTTCGGTGTTGCTGGTGACATTGAGAGCTCTGCAGACAGCTGCCAACACCCCTTCCACTCCTCCTGCGGGTTACTGAGTCGGATGCGTGACCAGATGACAGAGTGTAAAATGGAGACCAAAAACAATGCATTACATGTGTATATTTATAGCAACATATGTGGGCTGCCTTGACAAGACCAGAAAGAGAACATTGGCTTCTGTATTCCACCCAACACATGGCTTTGTGGTACATTGGCAGTATCAGTGACAGATGCCACACAGTCTAACTTCAAGGAGGACATCTTTGGGTAGCGTGAATCTGTCCTGAGTGGTAGATTGTCCAGGAGACATTACCTGCATGGAGTATCTGTACCTAGACCTTTCAGAGACGACACAATAACAGGCAACACATCACACTCTACATCTACAGAAGACATTCCCTAAACTTATCTTAACTGCCTATTGTCCCACACTGAAGAAGATACACAGGTTGGCTGCAGTGAAATGGAAAAATCATATGTTATGTATGTACACACACCCACCATGTCCCCCCTTATTCCAATAGCTCAGAAAGGTGGCCCCTGGTCCAACTGGCACATGCTACTGAGTACATAGCCCAACAGCCCAGAAAACATAACTTTTGCCCTAGTGGCATTTCCTTCCCCATTCCCTAGCCCAACCCCCCTCTCAGACCCCCACATGAAACAGGCCATCTGATTCCCTCTTGCTCCCTCACATTTTTCAGCCCTTATTTGTACGGCCCCTACATGGTGGTTGGTGGTCAGCTGCGCAGTGGCTTCTGGGGGATAAGGGTGCAATGTCCAGAGATTGGGTCCGCCGGCAAATGTATCTGCCTCAACGCCACCCAGCACTGCAGGTGCCACTAGATCCCCGAGAGATGGCCAACCCCTGGTGCTATGTTGTCCTCAAATCCCCTAGCCCGCTTGGCCTGGACCATAATGTCCGCAGAAGTTTCAGCCTGCAGATAGGAGAGGTGGCATAGGTAGCATCCTGCCTTCCTCCCATTTCTGGTGTTAGCCTGTTGCATGCTTCCACGATTCCCCGAGCAGTAGCTTCCTGAAGGACCTGCAACAGTTCCTTTTCCCACAAATGCCCTAGTCTCTGGGACAGTTCAAATGCTCGAGGATCCACTGTTCTGGAACCTCCTAGTCTTAATTCAGACGATAGTTCTGCCCCTGGTGCCAGGTGAAGAACGTGCTTGCGTAGAGGAGTAACGAGATCCACATGAGTTTCTCCCTGGTGTCAGTATTATCCTAATGGTGACCAGGAAGAGGCTTGTAGGTGTTGTCACTCTCAGTCCTTTTAAGATCTTCCTCCACTTGCGGCAAATTGTTGATGACGAATTCTGGAGCCAATAGGAAGTCCAGCACCTCATCTGAAGCCAGAACAGCTGCCTGTGCTGCATATGCAGCAGGTTTTGTTAGGGAGAATAGTGCCAGAGCAACCCACTTGCTGCCCAATTTGCAGTCTGGTGTGTAGCTATAATTGTGCTTTTGTAATGTGGCAGAGGCATCCGTTGGTGAATGCAGTGGCTACCATGGTGGAAGGAGTGGCTGCTGTGGTGTCAACTGCATGGTGGTGGTGGCAGTGGCCACAGTGGCGGTAGCAGTTGACTGGGCTCTGGAGGCTTGCTTGCTGGCAGGGGCACTATCTCATTTCTGCACCCTTGATGGGAAGTGCCCTCCTCCTACGAATCAGTCTCTGGTTCTCGTGTTGAACAAGCATACAATGTACAGTGAGCTGCTGGACAGAGAGAATGGAAAGTGTGATAAGAGTTCATCCATCCTGTGTCTAGGATGTGAGGCACAAAGGGATGTGGTTGGGTCCCCTAGACAATGTCCGATAACTTTAACACTGGCAATGGGTATGAGTATTGGCTAGATAATGGCCGGCCTTGCAGATTATGAGCCATCCTGACATCATAGACATAGACATGGACAGTGTCTGATTTTAGTTGCAAATGTCAGTGGCATCACAACGCCACTATACAGGCACTGGGTGGATATGTAAAAAGGCCCACTATCTTCAGCAAGTCCCTGGGGTGCATTGTTCTATTCTGCTCCATTGGTTCAACAGATGCTGTGTGAGGCCAATAACACGCCTCTGCATTTCCTGATTTACAATTACATTCGACTGTCTGCATGTTTTGGAAATACAGAACATGTATACAGAACATGTGTACACATTGAGATAAAAGATGTCCACAGTGTGTGTGTATGTTTCTCACTGCTACATCAGACCTGTTGGCATATGGTTTTGGAAACATTTTCAGGATGGCCATGGGACCCCTGAATATTCTATGTATCTCTATTCAGAATGTATAGATTCACTTAACATTTCTGATGGGAGAAATCGCCCCGCTTGTATTGGCTGGGAGGCATTGACACACTGCATGGCATAACACAGGGTTTGTGGTAGGTTTCCACCTTTTGTGATCTCTCTTGCAATATCTTCTGTTCCCCCTCTCGTACATGACCAAGTGCCAAGAGAACACCAAAATGGCAGACGTTGCATTGTACAGGACCTCTTTACATTTTAAGAGATAAGAAATTGCTTGGTACATTCAAAGGTGACACACATCTGGTCTACTTAATATATCCATGGATAGCACAATATTAACTTTGAGCTTAAAGCAGGTCCTTATTACCCCAGTGAATAATAGAGAGGGGGCTAACAATAGTGCGTAAACAGAAGAAGCGGCTGTCAAAAACTAGACAGTTATATATAACACAATCCCCTCTTAGTCTGGAGCTAATTTGCAACCAGACTTTCCCCTCAAGAGCGCAGTCTGCAGGAATATGGTAAACCTGACAGACCAGGGGCTTGAGTGAACAGGCAAGAGCAGCAGAAACAGAGCTAGAGGAAAGAACAACAACAACAGTTCAGTACAGTAATAAAGGATACCAACCTTGACAGCCACCACCCTCTGCTTCCCACTCTTACCTGCTCCGTGAAGGAAAAGACCCGAAACCTACTTGGCACCACAGAATTCAGCAAATTGAGAAGAAGTAGCAAATCCTCAGAGTAAGTTCCAGAGTCTCAATTTGTCGAGGTTGAAGCACCCAACCCGGACGGCACGAGGGCGCGATCTACAAATGTTTCCAAGGCAGTCTTTCAATATTCTGCATAGCGTCCCAAATGTAAATGGAAGGGTGACCAGAGATGAAACAGAGTGGTCCCCCCTTTGTCCATGGAAAAAGGTCCTTGAAAGTTCAGAAAAGCGTCCCAAATATCTGGTGAGAATTTAAGGGAAGTGGGATTTCACAGGAGGTAGAAAGAGAAAACAAAGTGAAAGGAAGTAAAAGCAAACCGAAGAAGGAGAACTACAGATGATCAAAATAGGCACAGGTCTTAGCGTGAGACGGGAATCGGAAACTGCTTGACAAGACTCAGTAGTTTAAACACTATGGTGCTGAAGTCCGGGTATCAACGTAACCAAACACGAAGCAAGAGGACAATCCAGGTAAGCAATGTAGCGTCGGGTAACCGGGGAAACAATCCGAAGGAGCCGGGTGCCAAAAACCAAAGGGTAATCCAAGAGAATAGTCCGTGATAACAGGCCAAGGATTTCGGAAAACAGGAATCAGGACGTAGCAACGGAATTCAAAACACTACTAAACTGGCACCAGTTGCAGAGTTAAGGAGCACCCGAGCTGCATTTGAGTAGTCTACTTGCGTGCGGATGTGGAAGTTGTTACGTGCTCCTCACATGACTGTAGTGTCTGATTCCACTACTAGCAGGGAATGCTGGAAGTTGTAGTCCGAACAGGACCGCTGAACTTGTGGGTTGGCCAAGATGCCAGGGCACTTTCCAGGTGGCATAAGGGATGCCCATACGCTATTGTCGTCGCATATGGGGTCGGGGCATGATAGCGGCGTGACCTGTGGTTCCACTCAGCCAGGCAGTCCGATACTTCTTGACGTGGTCCTTGGTGGTACAGGTACCCTGCAATGGTCAGGAACACAGGCACATTTCTTTCACCCTTTCCCTGGTGATGTTACCTGCAAAAGACCTCAAGAAATGACCACGCAGAAAAAGTGATAAGATGTGCTTAAAAAGTCAATGTTGTGTATTGTCCTCTGATTGAATTAGCGATACATAAATATAAATAGTTTTTAAGTAGATTTCGTCTAAACAGCCAGATTGAAAAGAAAACAATGTGTAAAGTGTGCCAGAACATGTTGTAAACACATCTACAAACCGTGCTCATCAGAAAATTGATGTTGAAGCAAAAATGGGCAGACTGCTGCGCACTGGACCAATACAGACGAGCATGGATTCCTAGCACAGACCGCAGTGCCAAGATTTATTTTCTGAACACTTGCAAAGTAAAACCCCTGTCAGAAAACAGGACTTTGACAAGAACATGGTGGTTCCGATCAAACACTATCACCAATTGCACTTGCAACTTTGCAAGTAATGAAAGGTGTATGTTATCCCAGTGTCCTTTGTAACATGGAACTGAACATGGTTTTCGCAAAGAACCATATTCAAGACCTGGATCACGTATGTCTTTTGCAACTTACACTTGCAGTTAGACACATCTACTAGAAAAACCTGCCACGCATGACCTCATATTTGCTGAACGTACATAAAGCATATCATTTCTAAATGAGAGACTGCATAATAGTGCAAAAACAGATGTAGAAGTTCTTAAATTTGAAATCGAGGGATTTTCCAGCTTCTTGCCACCCGATTTCGCTACTAGTGTCCCATTGCAAAATCTTTGGTTGAGTCCTCCTTGCGAAATTAGAGTAATGTGTGGTGCATAATCAAATTCTTTCTAAAAATTCATTTGGGGTTCAGAGTAGGAGTTGGAAGGTGTGACCAGGCATTATATTTATATATGTTCATGGCCAACTCTCCGCATCCGAAACACAGACCTATGTTTTTGGCATTCATGAACATGAGCACGGCCTTTGACAAGGTGAATTGGGCAAAGCTTTGGTCTGTGCTCAGGTCATTAAATTGTCCTTCTGAGCTATTAAACTTACTGATCTGCCTCCATCATAATACTACAGCTTGTGCAAGGAGTCGGACCAATGGCCAATGCACTGTATTTTTTGAAGTCACAGCAGGAGACCTGCAGGGTTGTGTACTGGTGCCATTTCTATTTTTTTTTTAATACATACATGGATGCAAGATGTTTTAATGCATACTAGCACTTACACGCCAGAAATAGGAAATAGTACATTCCCCTTATTGGCCTATGCAGATTATGCTGTTCTTATAGCTCGTGCGCCACGTGCATTACAATCTCTGATTTTGGCTTGCACAGTTATTATGAATGATAGTCATGTAGGTCAATGCGGGGCAATCCACGGTGATGATCTGCCAATCTGGATCTAGATGAATTAAGTTCCCTGATAAATTTAGCAAAGAACAATGTAATCCCACTTGTCCAAGAATACGACTACCTATGTATTCGTTATTCTACTAAATTAACAAGTGCATGCCACATCTACAAACCAGTAGCCTGGAGCAAACAAGCTCTACAAGAGGTAGATGGAGTCAGGCAATGCTATAAAAATCACCCCCGAATTTGATCCTAAAAGTCTACAAGTGCAAAGCAGCAGCAGTCGCTAAATGTGTTACTTCTCTATGGGGCTTTTCAAACACCAATGACCCCCAAGTAACAGAGAATGAGTTAATTAAGCCCTCAGCCGGGTTAGCCCCCCATTTTCATGATCTAATCCGTGTGAGGTTTAATAAAGAAGGCTTTAGGGTTGCCCCGATAGCCTTCTTATCGTGCACACCTAGAAATGGGTCTTGATTTTTTTAAGTGATGACCTGACTCTCCAGACGGTTTTTCATTGGTTCTGCCTCTGGACCGACCCAAAATGAAATTATCCCAGCAAATTCTACATTCAATAATGGTAAAAGGTGGCTCCAAGGTAATTCCATGGCTGCAACGTGTTATATTTTTTCTGGAAGAAAAACATGTTGCCCATTTTTCCGTTTCTCCTGCCAGTCTGAACTCAAAGGCCGTAAGTCAATTAAAACCCTGATTATTATCCTACATTCAAGATCAGCGTGAAGAATGGGAAATGTATAAACCCTTTAATCGAAATTTCATAATAATTTATTCAGGCTTGATAAAAAAATATCTGCAATGGCCTTAAAACCCAGTAGAAAGGAACCCCATATCAAGAGCCGATTCAACTTCCTGCCTCTCAGAGCAGTCACAGCAATCTAGGCTCCCAAACCCAAGGAAAAATGCTGTCCCGCCTGCCTCAGTATAGAGCAGGACCTTCTGCACTTGAAGTTGTTTTGCCTTGTTTATGCAGGCATCCGAGAAAGAACTCTGAAGCCCATTAATAAAACTACTAACTTTACTCAATGCCGACCAGCCTTAACATCGTTATTATGGGTAGATGCCCTGCTAGTTGGGTGGTGCACGCTGTCTTACCCAAGACACGCTCTGTGTAGGAGGAAATATCTTGGTGCCAGCGAATTGCTGTTTGCTTTATGCGTTTCAATTAATATTTATGGGCATCTTTTTTAACTATTGGTTTTTGGTAGATTGCTATGAAATGTCTCGGGAGAATAGCTCAAGGGCAACGCGAGATCGCAAGACACAAGTTCGATCCCTCGGTCTGCACTTAGAAACCTCTGGGTCTGCACTTAGAAACCTCTGGGTATTAAGGGTGTTATAAATAACCAATTCAAATTATAATGCAACATTGGAGTTATTACAGACTGATTAAACAGAGCGCTGCTTACCTCAAACACATCTTGAGCTCTGCTTATGAGGATCTGTCTGGGTTTCTTACAAATGCTTTCCGTTTAAGAACCCCATTGTTATTTCTGCTGATGTATTTTAATGATTTTATTCTGTGTATATTGGGATTGAATTTGATTTGTGTTTTTATGGATATGCTTTTATCTGAAATAAACGTAACGACGCAAATCATTTTTGCCCATTACTGAAAATAATGTTCTCCTGTTTTCATTTTCATTTTTTACCATGCATGCTGGCAGAACTGCCAGCAAGAAGTGCACTTTCTCACACTTATTGTGCCACTTGGACTAAGGTCAGTTAGTTGTGCTGATAACTGAAGGAAATGAATTTTCCAATGTTTGTTAATTCCCATGTCAGTTACCACTTGTAAGACACCCACAGTAGTCCTCCATAAAAGACCCCTCACGTTTCCATGTTTGTAGGATGTTAGGAATGCATATATTATGCAGGTTTACGTGATGTATTCATAACTTAATGCATGTTCAACCAGTGTTTTATGGGGACCAGAACATTGCACACTAATAATGACTTCTATCATAGCAGTGCTTGGAAGTGGGAGGAGTTTTACATGAAGCATTCTGTAAAAACATAATTGTGTCAGTGGATCGAATATTTCTCAGTCCTGTATGACAATGCACCATGGCCATTAATTCAGACTAAATCCACAGCCCATGCACCCTGGTCCTTACATATATCAACCGAAGATATGAAGACTGTATTAGGAAATCTAGCAGTTCCAGAGCACCAGGACCGAATGGCTTAAGTAACCAGATGCTAAATGCTAATTCACATATCAGGGCTAAAATATTGGCAAATTTATTCTCTACCGTAATTACAAATAGGCACATACCCAAGGCATGGCGGCATGCCATAGTTATCCCTATCTATAAGAAGAGGGACCGTGCAAGCCCCTCCAATTATAGACCCATTTCACTCTTGGATGTGGCGGGAACATTTTTTGCTCGCTTTGTACTAAGGGATTTTAATGCCTGGACACTGAACTGAAAGAAACGTGATCCCCACCAGACCGGCTTTATAGCGGGGATGGGCACACCTGTAAATCTGAAAACACTTTACGCCATCAAACAGCAATATCACGAGTCAAAACAACCATTATATTTTGCATGTATTGATTTTGATGTAGCGTTTGATTCAATTTTGAGACAAATTCTCATAAACAAACTACAAAAAGAAAACTGCCCTGGCACTATGGTAGATATTGTCAACGAACTACATAATAAAACCACATTGAAAGTTAGACTAAATATGGAGGGGATGCTTTCTTCGCCAGTCTGTACTACAGGGGGGTTGAGGCAGGGGTGCATACTCACCTCAGCCCTGTTCAATTTCTTTTTGTCAGACATACCAGATACATTTAAAGATGTGGTTTCAGATCCTCCAAGATTGGGGCATGAGAAAATAATTGCATTACTTTACGCTGATGACTTAGTGCTAATTTCAAAGACACCAGCTGGCTTAAATAACTTGCTACAAGCACTATCAGGATACCTCGATATGAACCAACTAATAGTCAACACCAAGAAATCCAAATTAATGATCTGTAATGCCAAATGTGGTAAAAGGAGTCAAATGAGGTGGACTCTTCAAAGCTCTGAATTAGAGATAGTAGAAACATACACATATCTTGGCATGCAAATTGAGAACCAACTTCTTGACAGGGTGCTCTTGCAGACCATGAAAGTTAAGCTAACTACTGCCATTTCGCAAACCAAGATTATTTTATGTAAACTTGGAAAATTCTCATTAAGATAGGCTATTGCGTATTACAAAGCCAAAATGACGCCTATCCTTCGATATGGTTTGGAAACATGGGTTAGTTAGATCTAAACATCTGAACTTACAAAATATGCAAAGTAAATATTGGAGAGCAATATTAAACTTACCTCAAGGTGTGCCGATGGCTCGTTAAAGTTATGAGTTAGGTCTTACTTCTTTAAAGAGTATCTTTCAATGGCGGCAGTGCACTCTTTTTAGAAAGTGCATATTAGCCAAGAACTCTAGAACTCTACTCTGGTCCCTCTCACAATATCTGCTAACTTCAAAACAAAGGTTTGTCGTAGCATGGCGAAACACTATTTTTGACATCATGGCTTTGGCTGACTTTAACTTAAGTGACCTCCTGGAAAATCCAGAGAGAGCAAAGAAAAAGCTGTATCTTCAAGACTGGATTCATACTGGAGAGCTTTGCCATATGTATAAAGACTATGGCAACAACCTATGTGTCGACAAGAAACTAGGAATCTGTGAATCATATCTTTTTCCATATCCCTCGGTGGCCATTAGATCTGAGTTTATAAGATTTAGACTCAATCTGTGGCCGACTAAAGCGGTTTTAGCCATGTGGAAACAAATTAGCCAAAATTTGAACATCTGTAGATTTTGTGAAAACACAAATCATAGAGAAACCATGCATCACATATTGTTAGAATGTATAGAATTGACAAATTTTAGATGAATATATTTGCATGAATTTTGTATACATCTCACTACACTCAATGATGATGACAGATGGAACATGTTTCATTCACCAAATCGCATGTCGATATGAATGCAGTTGTAAACTATCTTTGAGCTGTTTTTGAATCATGCCCACATTTGAAATAGTAAAATTACAACATATGCTAATGATTCTTGTGTATCTTTTCTTAAAAATATGTAAGTTCACCCTTAGAATTGGAACATTCATTTATAGATTTGCAAATTAGATTTTAACAAAGATAATAAGCACACAAAGTTTTTCATTCGTTTGACAGAAATTGTTTGGTTCTTTTGTTGGATTTGTTTTTGCTTCTCCTTATCTGTATATTTGTATGGATTTTTCAATTTGTAAAAATGTGTAACAAATTGTGTATTTTATAATATTGTAAAGTTGGGTAATCAGCTATACCAATAAAAAAATAAGTGTTAATATTATTTTAAATCGTTTTCAACTAGCTTATTCGAAAGACTGTCATTTATGCTTGCATATGTTGTTGTACTCAGGAGACCCCCGGCCGGCCCATTTACCCGAGGTTTGCTCCAAGACTACTTTAAGACGAGATAGCTGCCTGCACCTTGAGATGGATGGGGGAGCAGATTTATTACTCCAACACTAATCAATAAGGACAGCTCAATGGTTTGACAAAGGGAGTCCGTTTAATGACAAGTACAAAAAACAAGGAGTCATGGCAATCAGCAGTGATGTGATAGTCCGCCTCGCTTCAACTCCAATGAACTTCATAAAAAACACATCATTTATACTGAAAATTCATCATAAGTGACGTGTAACACTCCAAAGTTAATAAGCATTTCTATTGGTTCGGAAAAGGTCACTTTAATATAGGTGCTATATCTGTATATGGTAACGGAGTGAGGGGATTGGGTAAATACTGTCAGGTGGGCGTCTAAGCCCTTCCATCAAAATGACTACTGTAGACGTCACTAAAAGTACGACGTCCCATTGGTTCTACTACTATAGGACCCTAGATTATTTGATCCATTGTGATTGGGTTGGCACCAACCCCATGCATACATTTCCACTTTACTTAGCAGCACGCAGAATAGTCAGCCAGGTGCAGGGTGCCCCCCTCAGCTACCCGGCCTTCCTCCAGCTAAGGTTACAATCAATCATCACTTCAACAACAATGTGTCAATTATGTTACTGTGGTTGGCCTCGAAACTGCATCTTCTGCCTGGGAAACTTCCATTATCTTCTCCTGCACGGATGCCATGCATAGGTGTGAACTCATGCTTCTCCTCGCTCGGATGTTCACGTGATGCGGATACCGTGAATTTGCCTAGTTTCTCTTGATTTGTGCATTTAATTCTTATTCGGCTTGCCACCTTCCTACGCTTCCTTATCTTGAGCTTTCAGAGACAGGATATTCTGTTCTTAAGTTTCAATTAGATGTAGCTACTGTTGGTTCCTTCTATTGTTAGGACCTTGGCTCTCTTGGCATGAGTTGCATCTGCTGAGTTTCGATTCAGCCGTCTCTTCTCATTTTGTTAGAATATGAATCTTGTCTTGTTTGGCCTCTAGTAACCTGAGTTGATTCTGCTTTTCGTTTAAAGTGGAATCGCACTTATAATGTGCTTTGTTTTGAGGTAGATTATGTACAATGGCGCTTGCCGCGCTATTCTTCTACTTAGCATAGCAAACCATACTGTTTTCTTAGCTTTCTTGCGGTTTCAAGCATATGTACAGGCTGGTTGAATATATACATCCTTCTTACAGCTGAACTCTCTTACGCTTTGATAGCTTTCTATCACTTTAAGATCACAATCTCTTTTCTCATGGCGTTTCGTCTTCTTGTGTCATTCTTGGTTCGTCATTTGTTCTATCTGTGAGTCCGTCCGGGCTCTCGTGATGTCACCATTTGTCTTCCAGTAAGAACTTTTTGGTTTCTTCCGGGACGGTACTTAGGCAATCTTCATTTCATCTCATTTGTTGGTAGGGTTTTCTCAATGGATACCTTACTGTCCATGGTTGTCTGGTTATTGGTACTTCAATGGGTGTTGCTCTTCTGATGGGTACTTGGAAGAACCCTACTGCAGCTCCCTGCTTGTTTATTTGCTCATCATACCTCACATATTTTGGTGTGAATTTTCCTGGTACTTCAAAATGGGCGATGGGAGTACAGGCTTTATTTGGGACCTCCTCTACACTCTCCCCTCTGGGCGATTCATCAACCACTTTCACCTCAACCTTTGGATGCAATTCACTCGATTCTTCTATATTTATCTTCGCTCCATCGACTGGGTTCATTCCTTCTTCATCTTCTGGATCTGTACATGATGGTTTGAAGAAGTGTCTCTTTGAAGTCCATATTTTTATTATTCCTTTCAGGCTTCCTGCTGTCTTTACATGTTCGTCTTTATTCCATGTCATTAGTTGACATTGTCCATTTGGGTGACAGTAAACATATCTTCCCACATAGTTTCTTTGCTTCCTGGGATAGAGAAACTTTGTACCTTCTAGCGCGTGTCTGCGGGCCTTCACAAAGTCTCTTATTTTTTCATCAGTCAGGTCTTTGGGCTTACATTCTGGCTTGACATCAATCATGATCTTCATCCCTATGGCTTTCTTCGCAGTTTTCTGGCATTGCAAGATTATTATTTTGATAACACAAAATCCTAGTAATATAATCACTAGCACGGCTCCTTGAAACTTGAATATGTCTGCCATCCATTGTGGGACCTAAGAGAATAGTGATCCAAACCAGCTGTCAGCATCAACTTCGTCAGTTTCTTCGATCATCTGGTTCTGTAGCTTCATCAGCATACCCATGGCTTCTGTTAAGGTTCCATTTTCCTCATTGTGAGAAGGTAAAAATGTGCAATATGAGTCTCCTTTTTTGCACAAACCCCTCCATCCATGGCTGTGATTATGTCAAGCACATATCTGTTCGGGAGAGTCATCAGTCGCATTGCTCTTAGCTCTTCCTTTATAGCATTGAATCCTTTTAGTGTCGTGTTGATGGCCTGCAGTAACTCCCATCTGGTTATCTGTATCCATTCAGTATTTTGCTCCAACTTGGAATCTTGGCATGAAAATTGTTGTGAACACTGATGAGGTGAGGCTGAACAGCCTGTGTTCACATGGGATTGCATGAAAAGCTTCTTTTGATTTAGCAGAGAAGTAATTCTCTTTCTTCATCCAAGTTATCAGTTTCACAGATCTCTTCTTCCTCAGGTGAGCATCTGCTTTTGGGAAACTGTCAATATTCAGGTCACTTTTCGGGATTACCAGTGCTTGAACGTGGACGTTAACTATCTTGCATATGCCTCCCCAGTCTCTTGGCAGTCTGATATATGCGTTGGATCCACACGCCCAATAATGGTCCATAATCACTGCAGTTCCATGTACCATTCCAGGAGCGTCGAGAACTCGTCCACAGTTCTGATTCTCTCCCATCTTCCTTGTGACATTGTTCCTGAAGCAGAACTTTGGGCTCTCCAGTGGCACTATCTTCAAGGGTCCTCGTCTGTCTTCGACCCATGTAAGTTATTTTGCATGTTTTGGCCATAATGGCTTGCATCCATTTCGCACTATGTTGATGGTTGGCTCATAGTGACGGAAGACCATCCATGCTCGGCATATCACTACTCCTTTCTCCTATCCATCTGGTGAAAGCACTGTTCCCCAAATTTGCATTTGGCATCTATTCTTCCATCTCCGAGCTTCTTCTGGAGTTTTTCCTTGGACATTTAGCTTCTGGTTTGCTTCTCTTCTTGTCTCTGCTCCTTTAACTCCAGGCTTCTCATATCTGATCACAATGTGTTTCGTCTTTCTGTTGTTTCTTGTCTTTATGTCCTGGACATAATCGTCTTCATTTGGATCAGTTGCTTCAGTTGCCCATTTCAGAGAGGCATCACTATCCATGAACTGGCCTCTGGTCTTGCACATTGCTAAGTGTGTCATACAGTGTGCTGTCTGGACATCGATTTCTACAGCTACGAAGATCTTGGACTTCCCCATGCTGTATGGTAGGAGTGCGCAAACAAAGCATTCTCCTTCTGAACCTCATCTTCCAACTTCTTTCATATGCTGGTACCAAATGTTGTTTCCCAGATGTGCTGTGCTGTCCAGGTAGTCGTTTACTTCATTGTCATCTCCATGCATACTTCTCTTGATTCTTAATGTTTTCCTGTAGTTGGCTTTGACTACATCCCTGAATGCATCGGAATGGCTTTTTCTTGCTGGAGGATTCTCAGGTATCCTGGTCCATGGTGCAGGCCTCCTCATCTGCACCATTTGAGGGGACAAGGGCC
This sequence comes from Ambystoma mexicanum, assembly GCF_040938575.1. Classification (NCBI taxonomy): domain Eukaryota; kingdom Metazoa; phylum Chordata; class Amphibia; order Caudata; family Ambystomatidae; genus Ambystoma; species Ambystoma mexicanum. The sequence continues at coordinate 857,104,379 of NC_090931.1, read as the reverse complement.
TGGTAGCTCTTTCCCTCTCCTCATACATCTTTCTCCTGCTGGTTACAAATGCCCATGCCAACCAGCCTGATACTGGTCCGGTGTATGGTTGTATTGTAGAACTGGTACTTGTTCCTTGCATTGGAATGTATATGCTTGGTAATACAGTCTCTGCGATTCTGTTCTTCAGTTTCTCTTCTAGTTCCCTTGCTCGGGCTATGTGCGGAACTAATGAGTCTACTATCAGTTGTGTCGGTGCAGAGGGTTTCTCAGTGTTGGTTCTTGTTTTCCTAAGAGTTTCTGATATAACTGCCTCTATTGCTTTTTGCTTTAATTCTTGTTTTCTCACAACGTCTGCTGTGGAGTTTCTTATGTCAGGCAGTCTCTTCTTCTCTGCTGCTTTGGTTTGTGGTTCTGCAGTCATTGACACTATGCAAATTATGAAGAATTCTATGATGAAATCCCCAGGGTGAGAGAAAATGCCTTGGCAGGTGGAGAGAGATCGTCTTTATTGACGGGTCTTCAAGGATCGAACAAAATGATGGGCAAAGATACACAGGCGTTGATGTAATGAAACACACAGCGAATGGAGTTTAGAGTGTTTCTTAGTGCACGAATACCATCTCATTATTCAACACAGGCTGCAGAATTATTGGCGTTAATACTCGTCATTGAGGAAGTAACGTGTACAGTGACTCGGCCTATGTGACTTCAACAGTGCACGCAGGCTTAGCGCGCTGGAAAAGGAGGGGCTACCTCCGAGCAGACGGCATGCCAATGCAGCACACAGCCTTATTGGACAGGTTGATCAAGGCACTACAGCTCCCAGTGGGCATAGTGGTCGTGAAATGCACCGCCCACACAAAGGGGACAGATTTTATCTCACGTGGGAATCAAGCAGCAGACACGGAAGTCAAGCGTATGGCATCCAAAAGTGAGACGATCATGGAAGTGGAAGTTATCCATACCAATGAGCGAATGGTGGTTACACGAACTGCACCTGAAAGTTACAGTAATTTGGGGCAAACACAGCAAATGGAACTCCAAGGGGAGGCACCACAGGGAGAGAAGAACCTGTGGAAATGTCGAGGGTGTTCTTTAAACCCCTCTGACAGCTTGTGGTGACAAGACAGCACTGCTAAACCAATAATGCCTCTAGCCCTATTGGAAATAGTGCTGGAGCAGTTACAATACCCGGCGCACATGACAAAAAAGAACCTAGCAGCAACACTTGCAGAAGACTGGTTCATACCGAATTTAGCAGAGCATGTTGCATTCTTTATGGTAAACTGTATAATTTGTCAGCAATTTACGGCAGGGCACACATTAAAAGTAATGTGAGGAATTACCCCAAGGCCAAATGGGCCGTTTCAACACTTGCATGTCGATTACATCGACATGATTCAAGTATGTAACGGGTACAGATACTTAATTGTTGCGGTGTGTCCATTCTCTAGATGGATTGAGGCAGGTCCATGTACACACCCAGACTCTACCTGTGCGGCCAAATTTTTAGTGCGAGAAGTGTTCTCCGGGTGGGGGGTGTGTGAGTTCATGAGGTCAGATAATGGCCCTCATTTTGTCAATGCAGTGTTCGAGCAGATTAGCTTGCTGCTTCGTATAAAGCACACTTAAGCTTTGAGAAAAGAATATGCCAAATTTTGACCGAGGACACTTTCATTGGAAGCAAATACAGTATCCCGATTCATTTAATAGTGAGACACTATTCGGAAACACATATGGTGTCCCACAGTAGAGACATCAAAAAGGACATAATAACCTATTTTGATCTAGTGCTAAGATCATACCAATCATTGGTGGGGAGGATCACCAGTGTGACTAACCTTCTACAAGATCCTGAAAACGAAAAGACAATAAGACAACTCCTCACTGTCATTGCCGAACAATTTATCCTACTCCATGAGTACAGTGAGAAAGAATCGAATGTTCCCAACACAGGCAGAAATAGATGAGCTCATCAACACACTGTTCTTTCGCATAATGGAAGACTGTCCAACTCTTATTGGGAGAACAACAGATAAACTCACATTCCTCAGAAACCAAGCAAATACAGAACGTTTAAGCCATCTTTTAAATAAAATTATAATTCTAATTGCACTCCATACGACCGGGGAGTGCAGACCTTGTTCACATCTAGGAAAAAATATATAATCCTGAACCTCAGCAAGACAGGACGGTTATCCCTGTCACCAGAAGACATCAGATTGGCCCATAATGTTCTCTTTCGCCTAGTCACTGACTTTCCAGAGCTAGTGGGGAGACCAATCGATGTTGAGGTCCTCACTTTAATCAGAGACCCAGCTAATATTTCACAGATGGGAATGCTCTTACACACAATCATACTCCAAGTGAAACTTTCTAACCATCAGAGGAGCTATCTGAGGAGATTCTAAGAGCCTTCCACCGAGGGACAGATCAAGGAAGCGATCCAAGAACTCCACGTGTCATATTTGTTGTTATTTTTGTCCCTAATCCTTCATACTGATCAACGTACACTATGTCCTCAGGACTGAAGCAAATTCGAGGAGTGGATTGGGAGCTTACCTATTTTGAACATGTACAGGAAGGGGCTCACTAAAATGTTATTTTATTTCTGATTTTTTCCCATAGTCTAGCAAAGGAACTGTATCCTGACAAAAGAGACAATTTGAAACTTGCGAGAGGGGGGGACACTTGTGGGGTACCAGACACTCTTAAAACACAGACACAATAAACACTGACATTTGTTGAATGATCGAGATGGGGGTCGAGAACAGCAATCTGGTCCTCCCACAAGAAGAGAGGCAAGCCCGCTTCTCTGGAAGAAAATGCTGTCGCCTGACCTACAGGGGCATAATGTACCTATGCATCATATTCATTATTGTTTTACTGTCATTGACAATCAGAACTGCACTCTTTATTGGTGCACAAAGCGTCCCAATTTCAGTGCACCCACCTAATGATGCATGCATAAAACCCACAAAAGCACCCAGAAATTATAGTCATTCCAGTCCCTAGAAGATCTGACGGTGGAGTGAATGAACTTGAAATGGATGTAATTAGCAATGATACACACACACCTGTGGTAACAAACAAAAAGAAAAGCCAGAGACAGGGTCGGCAAGGGATGAATGAAGTAACATCACTGACAACTACACGCACGCAAACACTGAATGCACACAAAACAGGCCTAGTTTGGTTATGGGCTCTCCTTCAGTGACTGGATCTGCTACGAACATAGCTGGGTTCACTATCTTACATCAGACTATTTTAATCAATGGATTTGATATGATCACTTCATAAGCAGAAGCTCTGTGAGATGTCAATGTGCTCTTTAGTTTCTTTAGAATGGCAAATAGCGAGTGGTCGAAGTACAACATCATTGAGCATCCCATTACAATGATTGTAGCCTTCTCTATGGTGAACACTGAGGCAGCTAAACTTTGTTTGCACGGGAAATGACCCCTCATAACTGGGTCCAAGTTCCCACTATAGTACGCCAGGGGCTTGTATCCCAACGTGGTTCTCTGTGTTAGTACTGCCGTCATAACGCTGCCATTTGTGTGCAAAAACAGGTAAAATTCCTCTGCATAATTGGGGATCCCTAAAACTGGTGCTGTGCAGATGGCTCTTTTGAGTTCAGCAAACCCTTTCTCCATGGTCTCATACCATTCAATCTTTTCCTTCATCACTTGGACCTTCTTTAGGGCCTGAAGCAAAGGCTTGGTGTAAGAGCTGTAGTCAAAGACCCATGCCCTGACATAGTTCCATAGGCCTAAAAAGCTCTGCATCTGCTTTATCGTATGTGGCTTAGCCGTGTTAAATATGGCTTCAGCCCTTTCTGGGGTTACCTTCTTTCCCTCATCTGAGATCAGCTGGCCTATGTACAGCACTTCTTGTTGACAATATTGTAACTTTTCTTTGTCACCTTTATATCCCTTCTCAGCCAGTATAGTCAATAGCTGAACAGAATCGTGCCTGCATTGCTCTTCTGTGGTGCTGCAAATTAAGATGTCATCCACGTATTGCAGGACGACACTTTCTAGTGCAATATTGCTCAAGTCCATCTGCAGAAATTGGTTGAAAATTGAAGGAGACTCACAGTACCCTTGTGGCAGCCTCGTGCTTTTCAGACGTATTTGTCTGAACGTGAATGACATCAGATCTTGTGAGTCACGGTGCAACAGGATTGAGAAAAATGCATTTTTCAAGTCAATCACTGTGAAATATTTTGCCTCAACGGGTATGTTACATAGAATTGTAGATGGGTTCGGGACTAGAGGGAACTCGGCCTCAACAATATCGTTTATTGGCGTAAGATCTTGAATTAGCCTCCACGACCCCCCCTTCCCTTTTTTTCTCAGGGTACACTGACGTATTACATGACGACTCTGACGTCAATAAGATGCCTTGCTCTATCAGAGCAGAAATCGTCTTAAAAATCCCCTCATCTGCCTCTCTGGACATGGGATATTGTCGGGCTCTTGGTAGGATTGCTCCTGGTTTCAGTTTAATCTTCACTTCTCTAACCCCCTTCAAGAGGCCTACGTCACAGGGGCCTGTAGTCCATACTGAGACAGGCACCTTGGCTATCTGGTTATCAAAATATTCAGGATGATTTAGTGCCAACATCATTCTCTGAGGTACTTCTCTTTTAATCATCTTTACCCAAAAGGTGAGACTCACTTCCACCATTGTCTCTCCTATATTTGGTTGTTCTTCAAACAGATCATCATCGGTGAAGTCAGTCAATCAATATCCTTCTTCAATGGCAAATACTGCGCACCATTGTCAGCCCTCGTCGTCATAACCGTCAAGCAAGGCCACTCTCCCTTTCACTGCAGCCGTGTGTATCAACAAGGTAAATACTTGTCCCTTCTCCTCATGCATCAGTATTCTGGGTCCGAATAAGAACTCATCAGGGGTTCTCATGATTTTGTCTGCAAGGCCTGGCAATCCTGCCATAAGCACACGCATACCATATGCGAAAATCTCTGGCTCTAATAGTATGGCCCTCATGGCTTTGTGTCCTGATTATGCTCTAATCATTTTGCATACATTTGAATAGTGCATTCCTGGAGTGGAACATGCTATGCACTTCTCGTGAATGAGATTGTCATGTTGAACTTTGTCATTAAATCTCAACCCAAAATATTTACTGGGGTCTGCCGGGAATATAATAAAGGTACATTTATTTCACATTCTCCTATGGAGACTGGAAGTCCATTTGTGAAGGGAACACGACTGGTAGCTCCTGTAAAACTCTGAGTATCTATGGCCTCGCTGGACAAGGAAAATTTGCCTTTACGTATGCACGAGCGTGTTGCACCCGTGTCAACTAAGAAGGAATATTCTTTATCGCCTATAATGACATCCACCTTAGGTTCCCTGTGAGGGTCTGGTGTCACTGATCGGATAGAACACATCAAGGTTCCCAGTGAGCTGTCCTAGTTTATATACAAATTTGGCCCACTGTGTGCTGGTGAATTTCCCCCATTCCCATTGTTACTCCCCATTCCATGGTTCGTGGTCAGCCCTGTGCTCATCGTCTGAGATAGTTGCAGCGGTGCCTGTTGGGATTGTCCTTGTGGAAAATTCCCCATGCTTTGCGGTTGCACACTTTGTTGCACTCCTGGTGCTTGTTGTTGCACCGTGTGATTCTGTGCACCACCCTGCTGTAAAACTGCAGGTGGATTTGCCATGCCTGTTTCTGTTCCTTGGCCGTTCTGCATCATGCCTTGATTTATGCATGTGCGTGCCAAATGCCCTGTCATTCCACACAGCCAACATACTGGCGGTGGTCGGAACATTTGCCCATTTGACATATCTTGCTTACCATTTTGCATATTTTGAAAGCCTCCTTGATTATTTTGGAAACCTCCCTGATTGGTCTGCCATCCTCTTCCCCTAAATCCTGTTCCGCTGGGATAAAACCCTGTATTGCCTTGATTATTTTGCTGTGTACTAGCCACCTGCTGCATGCTTGATTCAACTGTGCTAGTTATCATGGCTCCCTCAAGAGCATATTTTGACAATTTCTTTTGCACCAGTTTTGCTTCCTCTCCCTTTCGAATGGCTACCTTTTTGCAATACTTTTCCTACAACAATCTACAATAATGTGCGATGGTCAACTGTATTTCAGCCCAAGGCTTGGCTTCAATTCCCGCCAATTTCTTGAGTTGTTTCTATATCGGCTCTGGCAGTCCTTGGCACAATATATGGTAAAACACAGGTATAGATTTCGTCCAAGAATCATGAGTCTCGAGCACCCATGCGTCTTGAAAATTCTGTATTCTGTACATTAACGGATCTTCAGTCTCCTTCATCTTTCCAATCATTATAGCTCCCATATCAGAAGTGTCTGGGTAAAGCACTCGTAGCACTTTCCTTACTGCGGCTCTACAATTGTTGAATGGAGCTCTGTCGTGTGCGGTATTAATTGTGGTTACGCATGGGTAGCCTGCTCGTGTCTACACGTCATCTGCTCTCTCACCAAGTATGGCGATTAGGAGACCTTTGATGTCCCCTATGGCTAACATGTTTCCTCCTGTCATTTTTTCTAACTCATGTATCCACTTTCCGGCTCCCGATGTCAGCATTGGAAGCTTGTTTTTCAAATGTTCTCGATTCATGTGTGGCCATGGTATATATTGCGGTCTTAATCCCTCCTTCTCGAGCAATGGAAATTGGAATGTGTAGCCCTCTCTCTCTTCTCTCATTGTTCTCCTGTCTATTGCAGGGGTAATATTCCGGCATCGCCGTCTACCTGGTAATGCCCTTAGTCTGTACACTTAGGGCGGCAAAGACATTCCCCTCTGACTGTGAGATACCTCTTCATATCGGTCAGGCTTCGTGGCGGACTCTGATGCTCTCGGTGCAGATTCGCTATTGTCTGACCACCTTATTCCTTTTTCCCTTGGGAGTCGTCTTTTGTTCCTTCCCTCTTCCTCATTTTCCTCGTGCTCCCCCCTTTCGGAGTCAGACATTGTCTGTCCCCAACTAGTACGACTTCTCGTATCCTCTTTGTTCCTACCTATTTCTAATCTATCCAGGGATAGCTCTCTATTCGGGAGACATCCTCAGTGTCATACAGCTGAGTGCTCTCCAGGCGCTCGTATTCCCCCTCACCTTGGGGTATTTGTTCTAGCTCCATTTCATCAGATATTCTATCGATAGTTTCTCCGATGATTCTGGTGTCGAAGTCATCGTCAATATTTGTCCTAGACTTGCCTGGTACTGAATCGTACTCAGGAAAGAATTCTTCGATTTCTTCCCAGCCTACAACTGGAGCTGGTTTTTTAACCTCTATCTCCATATATTCAAGATCGCGTGCTCTCTGTCTTTGCTTATGTTCTACAATATCATCAAATTCTTTGCATTTCCTTGCCTCTTCTCTGACCCTATCTTCTTCCTTTCTCTTTTCATTTCTACGTTCATCTGCCCTTCGAATTTTCTCATCTCTTCATCTTTATATTCTTTTCTCACGTATCCTTTGCTCTTCCTCTAACCTTTGCTGTTTCTGTATGTCTTGGTCATTGGCTGCTCTTGGGTTGCGATCGAGCTGTCTCTCTTGCTCTTTGCGACATAGCTGTTCTCGCCTTTGTCTGTCTTTCTTATCCTTTCGTCTCTTAACTCTTTCTCTTTCCCTTTTCTCTGTATCTCATCTAACCTCTCCTTTTGTTTCGATGATCAATGCCTTTGTTCTCCCATCCATTCGGCTTTTGCGAATGCTACCTCATCAGTTATATCTTCGCTTCCCTTCCATTTTTTTCCTTCTATTTCTTTGTCGAGAGATGAACTTGTCTGTGCCTGATCTCTTCTTTCATCATCATGTCTCTCCTTGTCCCTTGGGACTGCAGAGGTAATATTCTTGTCCTTATCTTTCCCTAGATTTTCATCACTACTATGTGTAGGTGACTCATATGTGCGGTTGCTGTACCCCATGGCTGCTTTAAGCTCTCTCAGCGGGTATAATCCCTTGTCCTTACTTTCTTCCATTTTTGTTTCGGGTGGGGCAGGTGGCACGGTAGGCGTCTGACCCCACCCACTGTGCATACATTAATTATCCAATCTGTTGGCGGCTCTTCCTCCTTTCCCTGTTCATACATTTTCCACAATTCGAGGCATTTTTCTAACTTCTTGCCTGTATATGTGGCATGCAAATATGTCATCATATGTTGTAAGACTGCTTTAGATAAAGACCCATTTTGTGGCCATGGCATAAACATCTTTTGGGCGGTACCTTTAACCCACTCGGTACTATACTTCTTTAGCTTGGGTGCGTGTTTTGGCAACTGCTTGCATAAGTGTGCCAATGGAGTCTTGTCTTCCATGCTTAAATCTGTTCCCTTTCCTCTTGTATAACACCTGCCAACGTTTCCGTGTGGCTTAAACAACTTCTAACAGCATGATCGAGCAACAAACACTGCAAGCTCCAATCCAAATTTTCACAAAATGTTATACCTTCTGATTTACTCAAAAAACATCAATTCATATGCGATTTTATCTCAGCTATTAAATCGCATAAAATTTGAATCAGTTTCTCTAAGAATTTTTTTTTATATATGAATATATGACGTCAGAACAAAAACATGTAAGACAGACGCTTGACAGACTAGACAGACACCAGCTGGACACAGATATCTCTGCCTCTAATCATTACCCCTTCATGGTGTGTAAATATACCCCTTTCACAATATCTTTAAACGTTGTGTTAGTTAGTCTGTTCCCCATTATGTGGGATTCTGGGTACACCTTTCTTCTAGCCACTATATTAAAGGGTAGGAATAAGGCGAATACTCTCACTTCTCGGGTGTCTGCCCCGGTAACCTTTTGTTTACTTTTATTACTTTTGAGTCATTAGCCCCATATATATATATATATATATATATATATATATATATATATATATATATATATATATATATATATGGGGCTAATGACTATGTATATATATACAGTCTTCTTTCTCTACTTCTAACTATATTTAGTTATTTCTCCCGCCTCCCTCCGTTACCTTTTCCCGTTTCGCTCACCGTTCGCATGGTTCTTCTCAGGACCAATGGGATCACTGCCTTTGTTACCACCTTCTTTGGTTTTTTGCCCGTTCAGCTGCCCGTAGGAATGGGAAGGGATGCTACCATTGTCTACGTGGAGCTTCGCGGTCTACTCAGCCGAATGGCAAAGGACTCGTGATAGTGTTGAAGAGCTAGAGTTACTTTATGTCGACGGTCAATCGGTGTCTTACTCAAATCAATAATCGATAATCAATAACCATCGGATCTCTGCTACCAATTGTACTCAGGAGACCCCCGGCCAGCCCATATAGCCAAGGTTTGCTCCGAGAGTACATTAAGACGAGATAGCTGCACCTTGACATGGATGGGGATGCAGATTTATTACTCCAACACTAATCAATAAGAACAACTCAATGGTTTGGCAAAGGGAGTCTGTTTAATGACAAGTACAAAAAACGGGGAGTTATGGCAATCAGCAGTGATGTGATATACCATCTCGCTTCAACTCCAATGAACTTCATAAAAAACACTTCATTTATACAGAAAATTTGTCATAAGTGACGTGTAACACTCAAAATTTAATAAGCATTTCTATTGGTTCGGAAAAGGTAACTTTAATATAGGTGCTATATCTGTATATGGTAACGGAGTGAGGGGATTGGGTAAATACTGTCAGGTGGGCGTCTAAGCCCTTCCTTCAAAATGACTACTGTAGACGTCACTAAAAGCATGACGTCCCATTGGTTCTACTACTCTGCAAGATTATTATTTTGATAACACAAAATCCTAGTAATATAATCTAAGACTCTAGATTATTTGATCCATTGTGATTGGGTTGGCACCAACCCCATACATACATTTCCACTTTACTTAGCAGCACGCAGAATGGTCAGCCAGGTGCAGGGTTCCCCCCTCAGCTACCCGGCCTTCCTCCAATTAAGGTTACAATCAATCACCACTTCAACAACAATGTGCCAATTATGTTACTGTGGTTGGCCTCGAAACTGCATCTTTTGGCTGGGAAAGTTCCACTATCTTCTCCTGGGCGGATGCCATGCGTAGATGTGAACTTGTGCTTCTACTCGCTTGGATGGTCATGTGATGCGGACACTGTGAATTTGCCTAGTTTCTCCCGATTTGTGCATTTAATTCTTATTCGGCTTGCCACCTGCCTACGCTTCCTTGTCTTGACCTTTCAGAGACAGGATATTCTGTTCTTAAGTTTCAATTAGATGTAGCTACTGTTCATTCCTTCTATTGGTATGAACTTGGCTCTCTTGGCATGAGTTGCTTCTGCTGAGTTTCGATTCAGCTGTCTCTTCTCATTTTGTTAGAATATGAATCTTGTCTTGTTTGGCCTCTAGTAACCTTTGTTGATTATGCTTTTCGTGTAAAGTGGAATCGCACTTATAATAATGTGCTTCGTTTTGAGGTAGATTATGTACAATGGCGCTTGCCTCGCTATTCTTCTACTTAGCATAGCAAGCCGTACTGTTTTCTTAGCATTCTTGCAGTTTCAAGCATATGTACAGGCGTTAGCTAGTTCAATATCTTCATCCTGCTTACAGCTGAACTCTCTTATGCTTTGATAGCTTTCTATCACTTTAAGCTCACAATCTCTTTTCTCATGGCGTTTCGTCTCCTTGTGTCATTCTTGGTTTGTCATTTGTTCTATCTGTCAGTCCGTCCGGGCTCTCGTGACGTCACCATTCGTCTTCCAGTAAGACCTTTATGGTTTCTTCTGGAACGGTACATAGGCAATCTTCATTTCGTCTCATTTGTTGGTGGTTTTTGTCAATGGATACCTTACTGTCCATAGTTGTCTGGTTATTGGTACTTCAATAGGTGCTGCTCTTCTGATGGGTACTGGGCAGAGCCCTACTGCAGCTCTCTGCTGGTTTATTTGCTCATCATACGCCACATATTTTGGTGTGAATGTTCCTGATACTTCAAAATGGGCGATGGGAGTGCATGCTTTATTTGGGACCTCCTCTACACTATGAATTTTTCCAGGACTGAGGCATATGACGGGAAAAAAAATTGGGGCTTGGACCCTACAAGTTTACTTGGACACCACAACTTGCACAATTGTGCAATTATAAATGTTACACAAAGTCCATGTCATCATCATCACGGTCTTGCTTATCAAATACGGATGCCAAGACACAGAAAAAAATTGACTCCCTATTGTTGCAAACTGATCAAAAATGCTTCAATCTGAAAATTCTTAAACAACGTTATAGGAGGAGGCACATTAATTGATCGGGAAGTGCTACAGAGCAGCATTCGTTTTTTTTTTTTTTTTAAAGATCATGGATGTCCACTTGTCAGTGGCATTTGAGGGTCACTATTGGATTATATTTCCAAACAGACACCTAGTTTTAAAAATCACATATCGCTCCATAGTGCACCAGTAACCCATGTGATATTATTTTCCGCTCCTGGGTGCCACTTTACTGCAATTGTTAGGGAGGCAAGGCCAGCATTATAATGACTACGTGGAATATGGCATGCAATAGACAATGCACAAATTGTTGTTTTGAGGGCACTACTGCTGCACGCTACATCTAAAACATGGCTTTCTTACTACAATAACCCCAACAGGGACACTCCATATAGCAACCATTGATGCTTGAGAAGGCCCAGGACAGAATAGTGGTGGACGCATTACGGCATCGGCCAGGGCACCCACATGGAAAAACACAGGTGAAGAGGCACAACAATGGGGTAAACGGTTTACCGGGGGGTGGGTGGGAGTGGAAAGGGGGCCGCACGGGTCCTCCAGTAATGAAGGGAACACGGGTCCTCCCCAGTGCAGGCACATCGGTTTGTCTGAGTGATGCTGGGTAGGAAAACAGGAAGGTATGCGATGGGAATGGTGCAGAGGATTGGAAAATTCCTCGGGAAACTCTGTTTGAAAGGTGTGGCAGGTGTGGCAGGAGCGAGCAACAAGGTGGCGTGCGGACAATGAGGTTTGCGAAACATGAGGCCTCAGAAACAACACCCATGGTACTCACGGACCCCAGGCTGTGTGGCAGGAAGGAAAAAAAGCACCCCGGAGCAAGTATGTAGATGAGAGGGAAGCACAGGCTTCTGGGACACCAGACTGTGAAGTCTTTCTTGGCAGAGATGCACTGCCTCTACACACTCATTCCCCAATCTACATCTACAGACCCACTGTCTAGGGAGTGGGATGGAGGAACCATGCAGGAGGGTGGAGCACATTGGCCCCCTTGGCCCTGCTGTCAAAAGTAGCAAGAGGGGGGGGGCAGGTTAGGCCCAGGGGGATCATAAAAATCCCGTTTCACACGGGGAGATCCAGCCTCAATATCTTTTAGGGGTTTGGGGGGAGAGCTGGGGCTGGATGACAGCTTTGAAAGCTGGTCATGAGTAGGGCCATTAACCCATTGTGCTGTTGGCTCCTCCCTTCTTACCTCTGAGCACAGGAGGCTGAATAGCTATTAGGCCTTTCTTTGGCCCAATCAATGCAACTTTCATCCCGATTAAGAGAGTATTTAGGTTCACAAAGAGATGCTAATCATTCGAGGTGTGAGATATTTACAAGCTGAGCCCAGCAGTTAAGCCATCTTTGACTTCATCAAAGGGGGTATAATGATACCGCTTTGGCAGGTGTTTGTCCACTGCAACTGTATGTTTGCTGCTGCCAGGTTAATGATTTTCTAAATGTAAATACTCTGCTCGCCCAGGTGAGACATTTGACAGGCTGAGAGGGCGGCCTTCTGCATGCGACCTTGTCAATGTGGGAGGGCTTAAGCCTTCATAAACCAGTGGTTGATGCCCACAAAACTGTCGAGATCTGCACTTCCCCTCTGAAAGGTATTACGGACAGTGAGGCTTGCAGGTGATGCGCAGCAGCTGCGCGTCTGCCCCTAGGCCGCCAAAAGCCTTGTTTTTTTGCCACAGCATGCTTTCCTGGAGGCTGTACGATGGACCGTGAAGGATGCCTGCGAGAAAAGCCCCATTTCTTTGCCTCTCCCTATGCTTGATTTTTATAAAGCATGTGAACTTAAAAAGACAAAGATGGCATATCTCCTAGCCTACCCTTCTTGGCGTTAAAGTCATCTTAATGGGGCGTGATTGTCCCCTTAAAGATATTGCACAGATGTTCTGGTACGTTACCTCTGGAAATCAAACCAATTCCTTCTTCCACTGCACAATGCTGGAAGAAGACTGTGTGATTTGGAAAGCTAATGTATTGTGACATCTCTGTATAATTTTTCATTTGGGACAGAAAAATAGTCTTAACAGCCTCGGGATCTATTCCTTTCCGGACCAATGTAGCTTCTAGTGTTCCGTCCTGTTTGAACTCGTGTCTTGCACAGGGCTGTGTGAATGCTATGAGTTGGCCCATCTTTGTGGCCAGGTGATGCAGCTTTCTTCATAAACAAACCCAGCGGGTATCGTAATTCCATGCGCAATGTGCTTTTCCCAATCTAGATTTCTGAGCCACAGACAGGTAGAGCTGCCCTATATATCTTAAGTAAGCCAGGACTGACACAGTGCAGTCCCTAGTCAGAGACCAAACATACATTGAATAAAAAACCTAAAAACTGATTGACACCTTCTCAGCAATGCATTTCACCCACATTTGGTCTGACGTGGTGAACTGAAAACAGAATGGAGACGAGTACTGCGTACTGTGTTTTAAAGTTGATAGCGACTACTTCTCACTGAACTCCTTGGAGCATATTAAATTGTTCAAACCCTTTACCTTGCAGGGCGTTGTCCCCAAATCATAACCTTCAAATGTTGCATTGGCTTCTGACTTGATTATAACGATCTCACAAATCAGTGCATTTTGAAATCATGCAATTGAGTGGAAATGGTCACTGATCTCTCTCAAACCATATTTTGTGATCAGCATTAAGGGAGGATAGCACAGTGGCAACGCGCTCGCCTTGGAAGTAAAATTACCTGGAGGAACTCAGGTTCAATCCCCAGGTCCGCGCTTAGAAACTTCAGAGTATCAAGCGCATTATAAGTAACCAATTACAATTACAAATTCGTACCCTATGGTAGCTGCACCTGTTCCATGCCTACTTGATTGCTTTATTCAGTCTTTTGCCTTAAAATTTATGAAAAATGTATTTACTAACAACTTGACATGCCACTATGCCTAGAGTCATATGGTTTATTGTTGTGCCGTATGGACTCCATGCCAGCATTATGGTAGGACACTGCACAGGTAACAGTTATTCTTTCATTTGTATAGATCTTGTAAACGTTTATTGCAAGGCTTCATGAATCAGGTTACATTGCTCTTTTCTTTAAAATGTGGTTTATTATATATTGAACATCTTCTCTAAAATGTCCAAACAGAAAAGATCTTACTATTATACAGAAGGGATTGTTAAATTATCCTTTGCATTTCGGTAATACTTGAAAAGACTTCACTGTTAACCTTTATAGGGCAACATTTGTTGGAAAATTCTACAAAACAACACAACCGATTTTCACCAGACATAGCAGGAATTTAGTGATTACTACAACCTTGAAGCTTTTACAACAACAGTAATAATTGGTTTGGCCCATTGTGAGAAAAATAACTAAAACTGGAGGTCCAGAGAAAAATTCAAAATAACAACCTATGTTTGAAAAGCAAAGTACACAACTTGCATTGGGTGTTATTGACCAATGTTTTCTTAGTGACAGTGGAAATGTTCAACACATTTAGTGAATGTATGTCTTTAAAAAAATGCAAATGCTTTCAGCCATCTTTGAAAAAAACGAATGCATGGAAACAGATACTGATGTATGACATTAATATTTTGTATGTAAGATATCCGAATAGAATAAACTGTTGCACATTTGTTTGGTAAGGAGTGTTTGTCTACAATGTCTTACAAAAACTATTAAGACGAGGCATGGACCTACAGGAGCAGGAAATATGTACTTCTAATAAATGAATTCACTCTAACCCAATCCTGAGAAATTATGTAACAATTTGACAGCTGCCAAACACATGTGTTGTGCCCACAAACTCTCCTGGAGCTGGATTTCCGAAAATAATGGAAAAGGCAATGGGCCTCATTACGACCCAGGCGGTAAGTTACCGCCTGGGCCGTGACTTTACCACCATGGCGTAAACTACGTTTACGCCATGGTGGTTGGCGGACTTACCGCCCCATTCCGACCTTGGCGGGGCGGTAAGTCCCCAATCCCCATTTACCCTTTCCCATTCCCATTTTTGCCCCATAGGGCATAATGGGAGTGGGGAAGGCGTTAAGTACGCCACCGTAAATTACGGTGGCGTAATTAACTCCATGGTCCCTTAGCGCCATGGATTTTAACACCCGCCAAAAGCGGGTGTTAAAACCTCCATGGCGCTAAGGGACCTCGTAATTGGCGGTAAGGGGTCGGCGCAGCTAACGCTGGCGTAAACCCCTTACCGCCAGGGTCGTAATGAGGCCCAATGTCCTTAGTGGATCAGAATGTTCATTTAAAACAATACCGATGTAGTTTAGCCAAAACAAGCTAAATTAATGCATTCAATGTCAAATTCATATACACAGTACAAGAATCAGAAAAATTGTTTTTTATTGTTCAACATTTTTGCAAATGGTCAATTTAGTGATGGCTGATTCTATAATTTGACTCATATAGTTGTAAAAACCAACATTAATGTTCATTGACAACATTGCTAAAATACATCTACATTTCATGGAAAAAATTGAAATACAACTCTTTTGTAAATAAATATCCTCAAATATACTCTTTCGTTGTGGGTCAGAAACCCATCCCCCACTAAGATACCCAAGGGGGAGTGTTCCTATCCTAAGGTAAAGCTTAGATTCTCTTTCTTTCTTCCATGACATAGTGGTATGGCAGATGATAGGTTAGCATAGGTTTTGACAGAGGACAGAATGTATTTGTGCGGCATCCGGAAGAGCACCTGTTTGTTATTTTCTAGAGTAGGGAACCCATCATAGAAGTAGGGCTTAGCCAAGGTTTCTTTAGTTTATTTAATAAAGCACACTATTCAAATATGTCCTCTTGCCCATCTCCCATGTCTGACTTACCACAGACATTTGTAAGTCAATGATTCAACAGAGTCTGAGAATTGCTTTGTACATTCGCTCTTGCAGCATTGGGAAGCCCAAATTCAGTGCTAAAGATGAAAGACTGGGACTAACTTGGACAAATGGGTACATGGAAATAAAGCCATTGCTCATTTGTCTTCAGATCTGGTGGAATGCACTTGCAAACTTGAAACAAAAAGCTCTCCTTGATATTCTAAAAATGGACGGACACTATGCCTAGCCTAGTCAAAGTGTATGAACAAGGATTGGCCAAACTAGAGTTGGGAAAATGGTCCATCCCAAAGATCATACAGGAGGAGGACCGGGAAATGTCACCAAAAAATTTAGGGGATTTAGGGTGTCCATTGTCATGTGCAGGCCTGATCGCAATGACCAGGACGTAATTCCAATGTAAAGCAGTCTGAGGCTTTCAGCCATAACTTTAGTTCCCCCAAATCCATCTAGGCATCAACACTTCAGCAAAGCAGGGTTCATCCAGTTCACAGTGTCCTCTGTTCCCGGGGTTGCTGCAGAACTGCAAAGGATAAACAGGCATGGCACTCATCAAGGGTGCCAAGTCAAACAATACTGTATTTTTAATTCCTTTGGCCTTCTTATGGTAGCAGCAAGTGACCCACGTTGAACACTTTGAGGCCATGCCTTGTACATATAAATGAGCTACCCCCCAGGCCACTTTGGAGGTTGCTCGCTGCTAGTAGATACTGTAGTGCGACCCTGAAAGAACCTAGTCCAGATTAAACAAGCAGGTATTTAAAACATGTACCCTCTAGTCTACTATGAGAAAGTCAAATGAATCGAAAATATGGGCTCAATGTGGTTTCAATGACTACAATAAAAAAGTACAAAATTAATTTGACACAGTTGTTCTGACCTTTGTTTTTTATCATCTTTAGTCAATCAGAAAAACAAAAGATTTGTGACTTGGGTTTCATTGCTAAATTTAGATCACATTAGCAAAGGCAGATAACCATTGTCCTCAGTTGCCTCACTTTCCCCTGTCTCTAACCCCCATCTCATGTCTCAAAATTGGGGGAAATCCCCTTAGACTGCCATAATGTCCATTGGCTAGAGACCTTTATCGCAAAGCTATGTCTATCTATCATAGAGCTGTTTTTGAAACTAAGCTTTGCCATTACACCAATCACATTGCATCGGCCATAAACCGACCTAAAGAGCTCTTCAGAGTCGTACAGTTTCTTCCTTCTGCCTCGACTCATTCCAGTTTGGTTCCTCCATCCCAGGTTTCATGCAACTCTCTCTTGTCTTTTTTTGGATAGGATTAATCTTATTTGACAGAATATTTCTTCTGTGGTATGTTTACCATCATTTCGGTGCTGGCTTTTAATCACACCCCCACCCCCCATTTCCAACAAATATAATCACAAGGAAGAGGCAGACGGGAGTAATGAAGATTTCCTCTATGAATAACATGGGGAATGTAAGGGAAATTAGCTGTAGAAAGAACTTGAGTTGTCCCATTGATAGTCAGGCAGAGTCAGCCATTTACTAATTATCACTCATACCTGACTCCACTTGACTGTTCTTCCAACAATAAAAGGTGTGGTTCTACACAGTTGAAAGAGCAAGCTGGGGATGTGGCTTCGACCAGAGAAGCCAAGGAGCAGAGAGCAGCAGGATCGACAGCCCAGAGGAGAATGGTGTACCGAGCCGTTGGCCTGGATTTTGTGTGGCGCTGCAGCGTTGCTAGGGAGCCGTGTCTCTAGAGAGCCAGAGCAAAGCGCCCTGCAGGCTGTTATTGGTGGCCGGAACATTGCTCATTTCCTTGGCGCCTGTGCCAGCCCCAAGGGTGTCTGAGGGTCAGGTGGTGAGACCCTGACCTCAGGCCCGCACAACCAGAAGGGACCGCTTGTCACTGCGTTACTGCCTGGGTGAGTCTCGTGCAAGAGAGAGAGAGACCGGGGGCATGCAGCTGATGTAGCAGAGTGGGCAAAAGGATTGCAAAAAGCAGCACAGAGTGGAAAAGAGGAAAGAAATTAAAGGAAACTAGTAAAGTAATAAAAATTGAATGAAGAGTGACAAGATCAAGAAAAAGTAGGAAAAAGCAAGGAAAGCAGAGCGGGCAAGAAATGTAATGTAAAAGAAATATAATAAAGATTGAGTGGGTGACCCAAAATGAGAGAGAAGGGTGCAAGTGACCCGGCAGAGTGGAAAGTGTGCAAGTGTGCACGGGAAAGCTGAAAAAGGTGCCTGTGGGAACGGAAAGGTAAAGAGAGTGCAAGTGTGTATGAAACAGCTGGAGAAGTGGCAGGGGGTACAAAAAGGGCAAAGAGGGTGCAAGTGTGCATGGAGGAAGTTAATGAAGGTGCCAGCAGGCACAAGAAGTAGAGGAAGGTGTAAGTGTGTGGGAGAAAGATAGAAAGAAAGGTGCCCTGGGGGCCCGAGAAAGAATTCAAGATAAAGAGAAGGAAGAGCAACAAGTAACTGAGAGGGGTTAAAGCTCGGAGAGGTCGCGCTTAGGAGGAGCAAAGAACCTGGCATTTTCAAAGGTCTCTGATGCTAACCCTTGAAAGAACTGTATATAAAAGAAAATTACATCCTGACCAACTGAACTAGTGCAAGAGGGGCCTGAGCTTCGGGAAGGGAACCTTGAGAGGCCAAAGAGTTGAACTTGTGTTTGTACTTGGAAGAGGCAAAAGCTTGGAGAAGGAACCCTAAGAGGCCTATCTAAGTGGAATTTGGTTTGGTTTGTGTTACTGAAGAAATTGAAGCTTGGGCAAGCAAACCCTGAGATGCTTAAAAAAGGAAATGTGTATTTCCGGTTATGTTTTGAACTTGGAGGGACTAAAGCTTGGGGAAGGGAACCCCATGGCAATAAGAACATTTACATTGTTTTAACTACAAAGGTCCTATGAACAGTCCCTTTTGATTGAGCTTGTTCTTTTGAAGCTGACCAACCTATACCAGATGAGAAGACCACCTGAAACCAATCCTGGTTTCTTTTTTTTGTTAAACCATAATTGTTTTGCTTTTGAAAAACTACCTAACACATTTTTGTCAAAGAGTGAGGGCAAGCATAGGTATAGACACAGATAGACTTTTATTTTGGACTTCCAGACTTTGACCGCTCATAGAAACATCCGTTGAGGAAACCATCCCTTTAGTGTTAGTGCTATGAAACTGTCTGGCCAGAAAATGGAGCCATTCTGTCCCGAAAAAATCTAGCCCATACTGAAATCAGGATAGAGGTAAATAAGATGAGGGCTAACTGGGTTTTTGTCACACTTGGGTGTATGATGTATAGTACACTTAGTGATTATTATTGATTACAGGAGAGGATTTGACCCCAATATTGGTAATTATGTAATGCTTATCTTGTTAAGAGCACTGGCAGTACTGTAGAGGAGGAGCCAAAAGCCTCTACCAGAAGTCCCGCCCCTAAATTGCCTATATGTTGGGGGCAGCCGGAAATAGTGACAAGCAAGACACCTGTAATGATGCCTATAACACGAGCAGCCTTTGAAGCAAAGTATCCATTGAGAAGACCTTTCTTTATGTATCCATGAAGAACTCACAGCCTTTTGGGAAAGATCCCTGAAGAGCACGTGAAGACGGATGAAATAAGAGAGTGGTGATGCCACATGAAGAAAGTGGCACATCTCAGAAGAGAAGACAAGAGGAAAGATGGATAGATCATATAGAATCTGAAGACAAACTAAGAACCAAGTAAACGTTCATGTGCGGAGTAAAGATCACACGTGTAAAGAGGCACAGAAGAAAATGACAATCATTTTATAATTGTACAGATGCAGTAACACAAGTAGACAAAGTAATCCTGAAGCTGGCTTTCCATAGTGAATAGATTGCAGCAATGCACCAAGGTATATATATGCATAGGAATCTGGAAGTTCTACATTGTATTGGAGGAAAATGGACCCCGTGAATAGGAGGGCTGGAAAATTATGGTGCAGCAAGATCAACTCAGCTGAGAATAGAAAGAGCATCGAAAGGCCTGCTTGGCCAAGTGTCAAGGGGTGAAGCAGCCAAGAAACTAGTCAATTATAATGGAATGATACACTGTACGAGGAGGCGAGAAGCCGAGCTCCTGTTAAGGTGCGGCCGAAGGACATTGGGTGCCAATTTCTCCATTAAATACGACGAGGAAGCTCAAACGTGGTCTCCAGTCACATGGTCAGATGAAAATAGACGCTTGGACAGGCTACATTGAGATCAGAAGATAAAGTCATACCCACACTCCCTTTTAATCCCAGGAGCAGTACTATTTTACAAGGCCGAGTAAAAAGACTATTCTCATGGCAGACAGCTTGAGTGATGATAGATGTTGGGCTAATTGGGGGGAGGCATGGTTTAGCCCGACCCACTGGCACTGGGTACCAGAATGCACACTACTAACGAGTGGAATATTACAGAAGGGCACATGCGTGCCAAACCAATTATAAAGGGCCACGTACCAAAGAGCCCTATAGTTTAGAGACACAATAAAACAGCCTCATTAGGACCCTGCCAGTGATGGTATGAACGGTGCTGGTAAGGCACCGGCACTGTTCATACCGTCCCGCTGCATTACGAGTTCTGCTCGTGGGTTCCTTACAGCCCACCAGGTCTTACCTGGCGGGCTGAGCGGCACCCGCGAGCAGAACTCGTGATTGCACTGGCACCGTTATCAACGGTGCCGGTACAACCATGCTCCCCACCCCCATTCTGACCCATAGGGCAGAATGCATATCGAGAGCCTGGCATTACCGCCACCCGTGAATGGGCAATTAACGGCCCATTCAACTCGTAATGGGCTGGTTATTGACCAATCGCGGGTGGCGGGGCCTGTAGCCAGCATGGCGGTAGAAGTGTCTGCCATACAGGCATGGCTACCGCCATGCTCGTAATGAGGCCCGTTGTGTATTTTATGACACTCACAATGACTTGCACTAGGGGTGGGCAGAGTTGTCCACCTCATAGTAGAGATCCAATCACAACACCAACCCTCATAGAAAATATACCTAGATGTTTCTTGTTATCCAACCACAACCCTCCATAAGTTTCTTAGTTTGCCACGTAGGATGATGTCACTGATGAGGAATATTTACTATATGATCATGTTTTTTATGAAATGCGAACGAGAGACCTTACTGTCGGACGTTGGATGATATCCATTGTACTCCCTGTTTTAGATATTTGATATTAAAACAGACAAAAAGTATTTTGCCAACTTCCTGAGTCGGTTTAGTTATTGATGTTGAGTAATTTCTCCATCCCCATCCACCCTGTAGAGTGTTACTTCGTCTTAAAGGACCTCAAACGGTTCAGTACTATGACGATCTTAACATTAAGAAAGTAAGTATAAGCAGTGAAGACCAATTATAATACAATCACTATACTTATTTATACAGACGCTGGTTAACGGACAAATTAATGAATCCTATTTTGAAAAATTGGAAGCAACGTTTTCACAAGCAGACTTCCAAACAGCCAACGGGTGGTAAGAATATTCTTACTGAGCAGTACCTTGATTAATGGTGCCAACAGCCTTTTCCCCCAAAACATTTGAATACCATCTTTGATACCCAATGTTGTCACACCTCTCGCGGGTACCATTACTTTTCTCCCCACTGCTGGCTTTGGAAATCAACTACGAATAGAGTGAGTGACTTGATCATATGCACTTGAATAACGGTTAAAGGAACACTACTAGCATGGTTTAATACAGAGGGGTGCCAATGATATTAGATGGAACTCTTACTACACGTGGGTGTGAGTGACCAACTACTCTCAAAACCTAACTTGATGGCAATATGTTAAATAGGCTACTTTCACCATGTGATGGTTTGATAATTTCACCTAATGAGAAAAAATAATGGTGTTTCAAAGAAAAACAAAAACACGTATAATATGTTATTGATATAACTCATTGAACAAAAATAGTTTCATATTGGTGTATGGAATTTGGATCATTTTAACCATGAGCCTCTGCTAACTATTGAATGGAGTTTATTGGGTACTAATGTATGTTTTTCTTTTTTCCTTTTTCTTTCTCTTTTTTCTTTTAATTGTATCTTTGTTCTTTGGTTTATTTTGTTCTGACACTATTGTGTTTTCTATCCTATGTCTGGTTTTGATTTTACACTAAATTCAAATACTTATTTGCTTATGATGACCAATCAATGTGATGATTTATAACATGATGGTACTAATTTTGATGGTCAACTATTCTGGGCAGATGGATTTTGGTTTTGGTGTTGGCATGATTACTGCCGATATCTCCTATGGCTGTAAACATTAATGTTTTTTAATTTAAAATTCATAAAAATGGATGCGGATGTGATGATAATGAAATCATTCATATGGCTTGGTATGGATTCATTTGATACAATAAGAATATTGGACACAAGTATCAAGCACACTTATAAGCCTTGAAGACACCCAGAGGTCGAAACACGTGTCGGCTAAGCACAATCAATAAATATGTATCACAAGAACAACCTTGACATTACTTTATTACCAAATTTCTAGAAAAGCGCATCACCCTAGGGAGGACCCTAGGGAGGAACCAATTTATCATACCAAAATCATGGGCTGGCACTTTGGGCCTTGCCCTATTGCACTGTAGGCCAGCCTGAGCCTTCTGATAACATTCAGGCAGCCCTTTTCCAACACCCACTCTCCTCTGACTCCCATCCCTACCCGGAAATAAAAATCACCAGAAAAAAAAACAAATCTTCTGTAGTAACTTTCTAACACCCCTCCATCCCACCCCACGCTCTCACCGCTGGTGCATTCTATATTGCTCTGCCCACTTCTTCAACTTCACCCACTGCATTATGGCTTGCCCGCTTCACTGCATTCTAATGGAACACGGCTCATACCTTGCGCCCCTTAGGTACCGTGCCACTCCTTGTGCCAACCCCTTCCTCTGATCTTCCTGCTACCCTCAAACAAATTAAATCATTAATCTTGAAATAATTAATTGTCAATCATTCTGTGAGTTGCCATTTTTTTATGCCTGCAATTAGGCCCCTATGTGATGCAGGTCAGGGAATATACTCGACACCCTCTCAAAGAAAGAGTACGTAGGATCGGCTCATTGGACTTTGATGGTTTTGAGCGCCCACATTAAGTACCTCATTGGCAATGAACAGTGGATATCTCTGATACTATGAGTAAAATATATGTGCCCGATCCATTTCAAACAGATTACGGTGGCCTTGTGTCCAATTAATCAACTGTGATACAATCAATGTCACTTTTTATCATTTAACTAGTGGCATAACTACAGCACCACAAGCTACGGTCTTGTAGGGTGGCCTTCTGCACCTTTGTGATCAGATTTAGGCCCTGACAGGCCCAGTTTAAGACCCAGGCCGGAATGAGGTCCCACCACCGCCCCCTTAGCGATATCTTCTGTCACAGTCAGCGACTCCTGCCTCCGGCACCTAGCACTCCTCCAATAAAAAACAAATAGTAACTACGCATGGGAGGGAAGTGCTTAGCGTGGCCTCCAGCCGTAGGTTGCAATTGCTAGGCAACCAAGAGACTCCCAGCTTTGAATGTGTCCTGATGACTCCTCTTACCTGCGTCCGCGCTGGACTC
Source organism: Ambystoma mexicanum (assembly GCF_040938575.1). Taxonomy (NCBI): domain Eukaryota; kingdom Metazoa; phylum Chordata; class Amphibia; order Caudata; family Ambystomatidae; genus Ambystoma; species Ambystoma mexicanum. The sequence goes on along the minus strand of NC_090931.1, from coordinate 857,080,759 downwards.
CTTAACTGATGCCTCAATCAGCAGATTACGCACGTGAAGGTCAATTAAAAAACGGTATGCACGTGTGCGTGTTGTGAATATTATGCAACCAGTGGCGAAATGCAAAATGATTAGGGATTCCTGCAGGGGGCTGCAGAGAGCCCCCTAAAGTGTTATTTTTTTTTTAACCACGGAAATACAGTGGGTTGTCTAAATGATAGTTTATATGTTTTAAATATCATTGGCATTTAATTGAATGCCTGTATTGTTAACGCTTATTTCATAAACAGATATTAAAAAAACCAAAAACGAATGCTATTAAAATTAGCATGTGTGCTGTAAATCCCTCTCAATTAAATAACCTTCAATTAAGAAGCCTGTTTCTCATTTCTGGTTCTGTTTGTATGTGAGTAACACGTGTTTTAATTTAAAGGGATTTACAGCACAAATGCTGCTTGCAATTTGAATAGCCTTCGTTTTTGTTTTTTTAATATCTGTTTGCGAAATAAGCGTTAAAAAACAGGCATTCAATTAGATCTCATAGATATTCAGACACCCTGCTGTGTCTATATTTGTTCGGCAGAAAACCTCAAACTTCTTTGGGGGCTCCCTCTGGCCCCCTGCAGGGGGAGCTCATCATATTGTGTTACGCCCTGCGTTCCCCTTTACCACTATAATGCGCTGCGTTGCTTCTCGAAGATAGGCCCGCGCTCAATAAATACCATAATAATAATAATAATAATACAAAATAATACCTTGCTCTTTATTCGTGTTTATATTCACAGGTGTATGCATCTGCCTCTTTAATAAGGCAACTTTTAATGAACTGTGTTTCTAAAGTGGTGCTCTATTTATGTATTTAATATTTCTAATTACCCAATAAAACTTGACAGAGAAGTAAACAGCAGTATTTCCATGGATCTTATCAGTGATACTATCAGAGTCATTTCCATAGCGAGGCTGATGCCTGAGGCACGCATTAGTAGCATCTGCATACATAGTGGTGAACTTTGTGAAGGGAACGACAGAATGAGGAATGACGTGGACCGTTAGGTGCAAATCGCAGGCTGAGGGTTTGGTCATGGCACATAAGGCATCATTACAAGTTTGGCAGTGCTGGAATAAAAGGGGTGATTATTCGGTTAATACCAAATTATAATTTTTGGTGGATTTACTACTGGTGGAATTACTGCATGGAGGTAAATCCTTTACGTAAGGTACAATGAAAATCGGCAGATGTACCAGAAAGTAATTCAGCCTGCCGGAAATCCACCAAAAATGCCCATGTAGTTCTATGGACTCCAAAAAATGGGAATTTCCACCACTTGTAATCCTGTGGTAACTGAACGGGACCAAGTAGCAGTAACGGTAATTGAGTTTGGTAGAGTTTTTGAAGATTTATTGCCGGAAAACCGTCAATCTCATAATGAGGCTCTATTTGTGAGAGAGCTAGAATGGAGACAAGTAAAATAAATACTGACTCATCCCCACAAGGGAGAATGTGACATTCTTGGGGTTCTGGATCAAGAAAGAGAAAAAGAGAGAAGTTAGGAAATTGACCCTTTTGTGTGGACATAGGCCTTTTTTGTGGCTGGTGTGAAGTTTGACATTACAGGCTGCCACAAACAACAAGCAAGCAAAGGAGTATTCTTTACATGTCCCTTACATAGTAGGTATGAATAGACATAGAGGAAATACACATTTAGAGATGCTAGTGAAATCCTGAGATGCTAGTGAGCAGTTACAGATGCATGTGAGACCTGAGGCTCGTATTATGCTTCTCATATGTTGATATGATATGGCATTGATAACCTGCCTATACACAAGTGTTTTAATCCCAGAAAACAGCATCATAGTGGAAATAAATACAAAACCACAACAAACTGCCTTGACTGCAAGTTAAAAGGTGCAGTCTCAAACTGAAACATCATGTGATATCAACTACCAATTAACATCACCATCCATTACCTCATATAATGTCCTGGAACTCTCGTTCTCTTTCTTTGATGCTCAGAGAACAGTTAACTGATATCTTTCTGATGTTCCTTTTGTGTAAAGTGGGCATTGTATCCCTGTCAATAACACAGCACTTTAATTTACTTCTTGGTTTACTTTGATCTGGGTGCCTACTGGTGGGGCCGTGATGACTTTGTAGGACCTGCTTATGCACACAGGCGCGTCCTCCGTTTTGCAATGTACCTGCTGAGATCAAGAGTCCTCCTGTGACTACTCTTCATTCAGACATTATTTTTCTGTGGAAAATTCCTGATCAATCTGCTTGATTTATGGGGGCTGCACTATTTTGCTTATGTGGATGATACCCAACTTCTTATAAGAGTAGCAGGTCCTTCAGGGAATTTGTTGAACTTTCGGCCGGCCTTGAACTTGCTCAGTCAAGGGGCTATTAAGCAGTCTGAAGTTCAATGCATCTAAAACTGAGATTATGATGCTGGGCCCAAGACCTCTTTTAAACAATTCCGCCACTGGTCCGACGTTGTTTGTCAAAGAAATCTGAAGTCTGAGGGTCATATTGGAAGCAGACTTAAGGCTAAAGGCTCAAATTGAAGCAATAGTTGAGAACTCTTAGTCTCGGGAGTATAGCTAGGGGCAACGTGCTCGCCTTGGAAGCAAGACGACGCAGTGCAACATGGTTTCGATCCCTGGGTCCGTGCTTAGAAACCTCTGGGTATTAAGCGCCTTATAAATAACCAATTACAATTACTTTATGCCAATTGGCACGGGCCCTCCCAATGATTCCGAAGATCCAACACCAGGCTTTTGGTGGTGCTCTTAATTCCAGTCTGGACTATGCAACTGCAATTTATGTCGGTCTACCATGTGCCATGCTTCCTGCTTGCAGACTGTTCAAATTTCTGCAGTCCGGCTTCCTCATGGCTTACAGAGGCTCGAATCTGTATCTCTTTTTCAACACAAATTTCACTGGCTCCGTGTTGACAAGCGCATTACATTTAAGATCGGTTGTATAGTCGTTAAGTGTCATAATGGCTTTGCCCAAGACTATCCAAATAACAAACTTTGCCTTTTTCTACCTCACCGCATATTAACATCCTTCAAACATTGGACCTCATTACGACTGTTGCGGTAAGGGAACAGCGGCGCCGGTAGTGCTCGCGGGTGCCGTTCTGCATGCCTGTTTAGACCAGGCGTGCAGAACGGCACCCGAAAGCAGACCAGGATGGTAGCAACGGTACTGTCATGAACGGTACCGCTGCTACCATCCTCCCCATTCCCATTGAGCCCTATGGGGGCTCAAATGGGAATGGGGACATACCGGCTCCGGGTCTCGCGAAAGGGAAATTACCGGGCCCTCCAAGGTCGGAATGGCCCTGTAATTCACCTTTCGCAGGACCCGGAGCCGAACCCGAGTTTGGGGGTAGCCATGCCCTTATTAAGGGCATGGCTACCTCCAACCTCGTAATGAGGTCCATTGTCTCCTTACTATTGCTGCATTCAAGTTCTCCTCCACCGGAGGATGTAGTTATACTGTGCAAGGTCCTTGCCTGTGGAACTGTTTCCCTATGTGACCTCGGCCACTGAACAAGCTAATTGTGTTTAAAAAGGAACTTAAGACTCACTTATTTGTTTCCAGGTCCATGACTTTCACCTTTCAGTTTATGCTTTTGCGCCGAGAGGCAACTACGTTTGGTAGGCTGTCATTTAGATCAGTGCTCTATAAAAACCCATATCAAATCCAATCCAATCCAATCATGGTGCACCGCGCAGCGATATGCTGTCGTAAGTGAAAACAGTCCTGCCTATCACCTCACTGAGTTCGATCCAGCTTCTATTCAGGGCGGCAGCATGCGGGTGCCCAGGACCAGAGTTAAGTCAATTTCAGCAACATACATGGGCATCAGAAGAAGCTGTAAAAGCACAAGTGCTCTGTCTGTCAATAACAGCAGATGCTAAGGTATTACATTTGCCTTGAGTACTCCTTTATGAGACGACCATGCATCTCTGTCCTTAAACGTTTGTTTTTAATTGTTAAGTTGCAATCACCTGAAATAGTGAAATTGTGTTGCGGGGTTACCAGTTCAGCACATCGCATTCAACACTTCTATTGGAAGATGGAAGATAGAAGATAGGAGGCTTAGAAGACTCAAGGCTCCATTAAATATAGGAGGCTAGGAAAATAGGTGGCTCCATTAGGAAGACATCAGGATGCACCAAATATGTTAAATGTGCTTTCTTCCTTTTGTTTGTGGGGAAATTCATTCGTGAAATAGTTGTAGGAGGCTGCACTAGGAAGATAGGAGGATGTAATAAATATGTAAAATAATTGGTAAGAAATTAATTTGCACTTATATGTAAATATGTTTCCTCTTATTGCCCATGGGTATTTAACTTTAATTTTGCATATTAATTATCGATGCATTGTGGAATTGTGTTCAATCAATTTGTAATTTTGCTATGAATTTTGTAATATTTTAAATTTTCTGATAGGTAGGGTTGTTTACAGCCATTGCATATTACATTGAAATGTATTACACTATCAAGGACGTCATTATTTGAATTTATTGCGTTTAATGACATCTTTGTAAATATGTTCTTAATCTATCCAGCGATATATACGCTTTTCTGTTTTTGTCAGTAAAAACAGTAATGGGCCATAGACAGGCCATGTCCACCTCTAAGCTAAGTAGAACATAGAAGCATTCATGAAACATACATACATTATGCAATGTATATAGCACCTAAAGGGAGGAAAAGAGTTAAACAATTAGCCAACAATGCCCAGAGTCCCACCAAAGGTTCAGACACTGGACCTCATTATAGGTTTGGTGGTATCCCGCTGGTAAATCCGACTGGATACCACCAAACGGCAATACCATTACCGGCACTTGCTGTGGCGGTATTAGAGCCGAATTACGGGTGCCGGTAACAGTAATAAATCCCCATTCCATGGGGTGCCATTGGACTCCATGGGTGGATTTGCCGGTAATACTGGTGATTTTTGCTGGTAAAGCACCGGACTTACCTCAAGCTCGTAGCTGGAGGTAACTCAGGTGCCCCACTGGCAAACTTGTCCCTGGTGTGGTAACGTGCTAGTAAATAGAATTACCAGCATGTTATTATGCACCAGAAAAGTTATAATGCGCCCAATTTGTCTTATAGCATGAGACCCATAAGGACCCATAAGGACACATTAAACTCCTAGGAACAAGATACGTCGTAATGTTAATACAAAGTAACTAAGAGAATTTTCAGTGAACTTGTGTGTAATACACAGTTAATCAGTGGTGCAACCTGAATTCCAGCCCTTTGATGTAAAACTCCAAGGACTTAAGGGGGACCTGGGGAAAAAGTCAATGTACAGCAAAGTCCATTCTAAATCACTTTTAATGGGTTCGTAGTTGGTTAAAGTTCCTCATGGGAATAGACAGGACAAATCCAATAGACACAGCTGTGGTTATGGAGAAATGTTGTACCTCACATGTGCTTAGAAGAGAGGCAACCAATAGCAGAGAGGATTATCTCTAAGAGTTCCAAGTTCGAGACCCCGATACCCCAGGAAGAATGGAAGCAAAGCAGGATTCCGGCCATCGGGAACCAATGGTAAACCATTGGAGAAGGGGACCAGCAGAATCACGATGGTGGACCCTGGGGACCCCGAGGACCCTGAGGGTAAATTTAAAGAATAACCCACTAGCTCATTGCCTATAGATAAGTACTCACAGTGCCAGTTTTGGAGAACCTGTCTCAGGAACATCGAAACAACCTGGAAAGAAAGTACAAATCTTCTGTTTCAGGTCGAATTACAGAGTTAACCCTGTACCAACAATGACCCAGCTGACAAAAAGAAGAAGAATCACCCTGCCCAGGGGGGTAATCCACTGGCAGAGAGAGAAAGCAACAGCAGAGAACGGCACCAGGAAGACTGATTAACCCAATCAAGTGGATCCAGACTGCTCGGTGCGCAAAACAGAGCAGCCAGCAAGAAATTTTCCCACAATGGTGGCAGTAGAGGATGACAATCAAGCTAGCCCAGACAAGGAGCTGCAGCCAGGAGCACGTGATGGGACTACATTGAAAAAACATCCAATAAATAGTCGCACCAAAGGGACATGAGGGCCAAAAAGTGGGACGGTCCAGAGGAGGAAAAATACAGCTAGATGATGCCCACCAGCCAAAAGAAGAACCCAGAGCTAGAGGAGAGGACACAGGGCTCAGCCGATATGGCACAACCTAGTCCTGAAAACCCAGCAGCAAATCTTTGCAGCAAAAATCCTCCAGCGGATCTGGCAAGTACGCCAGCAAAATCGCTGCAGACTTGAGATCGGGTCACAGACTCCCTTAGATTTGCCATTAATTCATGTGCTGGCTTAAGCCTGCTGGCTAATCACACAAAAGGGCAGTCACATACTGGTGGCCAGCTAATCCCATGTGCGCATGGCAGCAGTCAACACATTTGCACCCCAAGGTCTACCATAAAGGTCTATTAATGCATTAAACTCGGCTGCACCCCTAACAAAGCCAAAACTAAATGCGAGCTGCAACCAGCCTACTCCACAACACATATGTAAGGTGATATTATCACTCTATGGTTAAATTGGGTGCTCTCCCTTAGAACAATAAGGTTAAAAGGGTTGCAGTAGCCGGAGGACTTCAGTAGAAGTCCCTCTGAACACAAATGGTATGCAGAGATTTGAAAAGATCTGAAAAGGGTCAAAGGAAACAAACAAAAGGTCTAGGTGTCCCGTAAAATGGGAGAGCAAACCCCCTAAAGGTGGAATCCTGCCCTACATAGCAATAGGTGAAAATCCTCTTGTTAAGATGTCTATGTAGCCTGGTGAAGCCTCCAGCCCTGAAGCATTCAACTTTATAGAACATGAACTTCCTTCACATTTTCCAGGGGTGGCTTGATAAGGATCTGTTATCCAGTTAAGACTCAGCAGCTAAACTGGTTATACTGCTATGTCTTATGTCTTGTAAAAGATTATCAGACGCAAAGGCCTTGAACATAGGGAGTAAGAATTTATCACAAGAATGTGTTACCATCCCCATACCTAAGCACATATGGAGGAGAATCACAACGGCATTGTATCAAGCTTTTCCTGACCAACCAAAGCTATGTGTTGTCCAGTGCCTCAAAGCATACAAGTTGGTGGCAATCAGTATAAGGTCAGGGAAATTAAATTGTTAATGGGTCTTGCAAAACCAAATATATGGGTTTCTTGTGTTTGCAGTGGCAAGGTGTGACCCAATGTATGACCTATGAACCATGGATCAATGAGGTTTTTCATGTATTCAATTGAAATGCATCTAAATAGGTACAGTGACTTTGATTGGGCATCCCACTTTATAATGTTAATCGTCGCCATATAGTGAGGTTGCAGACCACCTTTTGCAGCCCACCATTACTATGCATCAGAGTCCTGAAATTACGCTGATTAGGTTCATAGGGTCCTGAATAACATCTATTACCAAGTATTTTATTTATTTCCTGACTCAGAAGTTGACCCCTAAAGCAGCTTGTGGATATGAGCACTGCCTCTGTCTCATCTATCTTTAGTTTGAAACCAAAAACCCTGCTCTATTTATCAATATTATTTTGGGTTGGTTTCAGGGAGCGTCTCCGGTTTTGATTTAGAAGTAGAATGTTACCTGCAAATACTAGGATCTTACAAGTGTCCTCGCTACAGGATACCCCTTTCATAACATCATTTTCCCTGATACTCTATAAGAGTATTTTTAATACTTGGTCCAATAATAATAGTGGCAAGGGGCAACCCTGGCTTGGGCCCCTCCAAAGAAAAGCTGCTGAAAGCAAGATTATTTGTAAGAACCTGCCTGTTCCAACCAGTTTATGTGATCCGGCGAGAGCAGGGAAGGTTTCTGGGAACCTAAACTGACATAGGGACTCAAGTAGAACGCACCATCTTACCGGGTCAAAAACCACATCCCCAACTAGGATTCTGGCTAACAAAGGTGTCACTGAAAGTCTGTGTAAAATAATAATCCATCTGCCTATTCGCCAAGATTCTCATTAGTATTTTAAGGTCAACATTGAACATCAATATCTCTCGCAATCCCCAATGTCCTTAGGTAGCTTAGGAATTATGCTGAATAATTAAGCCAACTCCATGGACTTCCATTTCCTACCATTCAGCATCAGGCTGTTAAATACTTTCAGAGGATCCCAGCTTGAACTCTGCTTAAAGCCCTGCAGGGAACCCATAGGATCCTGCAGCTTTTCCCTCTTTAAGCAAGTAAATTGTGAGATTCCATTCTTCCTGTGAAATGTCCTAAGCATTGCTCAGCTGCCTTCTTCTGTGTCAGAAATGGCAGAGTCATAGCACACCATGAGCTCCCTCGTGTCTTCAGCTAGAGTATTTCATTTTGAAACTTTGATCCGAATGTATCATTTGCCTCTGTTGTTTTCTTCAGCGATCTCACAGTCAGCTAACAGGCACAGATTTCAAATCTTAGCACTTTGTTTAGCCATTTTTATGAGCTATCTGGTGTTCCTTCCAGCCAGCTGATGAAGGACCCTGATGGTCTGAAATACATTGGCCAACATGGTCTCCCCACTGATTGTCAAAGAGGATGCACCAACATTAAGGGAAGGTTGTAAAATGTGATTAACTAAGAGTTGTATATTTCTATGATGAAGTCTATGTAGAGTACGCAGCTAAGGTGCAGGGGGTCCAGAGGATAACTCTCTCAGTCTAGCTAGTTTCTGCAACCATTTGAGTGCATAGGACTTGCACCAAATACTATTGTGTGCTGAATTGAATCAAAAAGATGTTACCCACTCCCTGTGCGTGTGTACCAACACTGAGATGTCACTTAAGGGGCAACCCTACTGAGACGTTGCTATGGCGATGCTCCAAGTTTCCCACTGGACTCTCCGCTAACCTCCGTGCACTACCATTCTCGGATCTATGTGACCACTGGAAACTTTAAATGCCAAAAACGAAAATGGCGATTTTTTCCTCAAACATTTCCCCACATTTATATGCAGGGGGGCCAGATTTCCCCCCATAATCCCCGTACATTTTATATTGCCGTAAACCCCCTCCAGAACATACAATTCTGGGGACATGTGCATCTCAAAATTCTGTATTTTCGTTTTCAGCATTTTAAAGTTCGCAGTGATGACATGGGACGCCATTGTGAAACTCTATGTTGAAACACATTGTTCACAACCCAACTAAACCACTTGCACATGTCATTTGAATAACCCTCCCAACAGACACATTAAACAACAGAACGCTGCACCTTTACATTGATATGATATGATTGGTTATTTATAACACGCTTAATACCCAGAGGTTTCTGAGCGCGGACCCGGGGATCGAACCTGTGTTGCTCTGTGTCATCTTGCTTTCAAGTTGAGCAGTTTGCCCCTGAGCTATCCTCCCAATCATTGTACTTATCAGAGTCCCCACCAATGCATCCTAGCATCACAGGCACACAAGGCTCCCAGCAGGACAGAAATCCCTGTGTACCCTCAGCACCTATCACTTAGAAACAGACCCACGCGCAGAGCTCAAGCTACTTCGGGCCTGCACGCATTAACACAACACTTGCATTTATTTCCCATAACCCACACTCTGTCTTTCAGATCCGTAGGAGCGCCTGGAATCCTTGCAAATAGCAGTGGTGCATGATATCACTCCCAGAAACCTAGCCTACAAACGATAAGGTTTATAAGAGCATCAACAATAATAACCAGGCTACGTGTCTCCCCCAGTACCTTCTCCCTCTACAACAGAAGCCCTGCCCCACCCACTCTCCCCAAGTACCAACTTGTTCACCAGAAACTACCATGACCATACCTGACAGTCAAACCATTGCTCATTGCTGTGACTGTTGTAGTGCCCAAGGCTGAGAGGGCGACACTCTCTGCACAACATTAGTGCTGCAATCCAAGCTGGTGGGGAATGATCATCAATTTCCCAGACACTGCCCCTGTCAGACACTACACCTGCCTGTCTCTGCCCCAGCTGCATCCAGCTTTAGCGAATCATCAGTTTGTCTTTGTGCTTAGCCTTAACAAAGTCCATTGGTTACTGTGCTACCAAGTCCATGCTTTTCTGTGCCCCCTACATTGAACACGGAAACTCACCAGGATATAGGGCAACCGCCCTAGTCCCACTGCTCATGATCAACCTGGTCTAGACAGCCTTGTGTCGCCTAGTGGAATCTGGCAACGGAAGGGCATCAGTCTCCTTTGCTTTAATTCCATACATTATTCGGGGCCAGGTGCAGTGGTAAAGAACGATGATTTTGGCCTCTACCTCTGCCAGGTCTGCTCACCTCAAATGTTGAGCCGGTGCAGTTCATTCACTTCAGTGCCTACTACTTGCGAGTATATTATTTTTGAAATGCGCCCGCCAGCACAATGTGTGCACATGGCGCAGAGCAGCCGAACTTAAGAAAAAGAATGCGACACTCCCAGACCAAGACTAACTGCCCAGAACCCTCTTGTGATTCAGATGAAAAAAACGCCACCCTTGAATCTGAACAGCGCAGCAAAAAGGAAGGAGCCCGATGAAGCCAGAACCAAAAGGGCAGCACAAGGTACATTAGTCTAGAGTGTCTGCATCCATTAGCCCCACTTGCACAAATCCGCGTTATGCTGAACAGGTAACCACAGTGGGCATTTTCCCCAGGATACCAACCTTCCCCATATGAAGCCATTGCCCAACCTACTGTAACAAGACATCCTCGGTACCACTGCCTCCTAGGCAATGCTGGGAACAGGGGCAGTGCATTGTGGATGACCCGGCTCACCCCCCACCAAACCCCAGCTGAGGGCTAGGTGCTTGCCACCAAGAGAAAACCGGCCCCAGTAAGTTCCATTAAGGGAAGTGGAAAGTCTGGGTAGATCTGTGGGACATGGTGTCCTCCCTACTGAGGAAAAAGGATCACTCACGACTCCGGTGGATTGGTGAACATGTTAATTTGTAGAAAGCAGTGACAGCACAAACCTAACAGCAACACAAGGTACACAGTTCTGGGCGGTCCCTTCCCTCGAACCCCTCTGCCTTTATACCCACCAAGGCTCATACTTTCCAATGTAAAGGGGTGGTTCCAACAGGTCAAGGTTACACACTAAATTCATCCTGCTAGCAAAGAACAAAGCCTCACGTTATCAGCCTTTGACACCAGCTGCGCTCTTTCATGTAAGCCAGTGTTATCATTGAGGACGCCCTGTCGTAACTCAGTTAGTCAAGGTGCCCACACTCCCCAAAGATTCCCATACGCTTTGAGGCAAGCGAGAACATTAGCAATATGACGACTTCCGCTCCCCTGTGCTGCTTTTCTTAAGAAAGCGAGAGCTTAAAACCCACTTGCATATGCCAAAAGGGAACACACATCAGAAGTGAGAGATGAGAAAGCGAGCATTCCAACAAGCTAGTCGAGAGGTCTTCATTGCAAAGACATGCGCAGTACATTCTACAGCATCTGCCTCACATAATAAGGAAACACTGTTCAAACATGACAGGTTACAGGGCCTAGTTACTAAACACTGCAGTGCCAGGCCTGGCGAGTACATGCAAGTTTCATTTCCCAATTTTCCTACACATTCCTTTGCCAGTATTCTCCAAACCAAGTGAAGTCTAAAAGTACCAGGATCATGGAGCAGTAAAGAGGATCCTGTACCCATTAAAACAGAGAGACGGTTTTGGTAGTTCCAGGCACAGATACATGCAGAAGAATTGTAAGAGAGAGAGGTTTCACATACTCAAGCTACCTCGCTCAAGAGTTTCCCAATTTACTACATTGTACCAGCAAGAGGGTGAGGGATGGAAGAATCACAGTGTAGAATGTAGAATCTAGAATCCCCTTCACATGCATGCTTAGCTTGAAAACCAAGATACCTGCCAATCTATGTAATCGGGTAGTCCGCAGCTCTGCTTAAAGGAGGGGGGCCGTTCTTCTACGCAGCATTAGAGCAGCAAGTTGAGCTTAGGGCACTTTTAGAATGTGCATGTAATGGATGGGATCACACAGACAAACTCTGAGTACAAATAACCAAACCAACTCAGGAAGATGGCAAAGTACTGTTTTATTAACAATTATCTAAAACAGGGAGTTACAATGAACATCAACAGATGTATGCTCGATTTCTCTCAGTGATCTTTTCATAAAACAAAGGTTATATATCCAAAATACATCAGAGGTGATGACATGCTATGTGGCAAGTAATGAAAAACCTACTGGGGATCGGGATAGGCTTAAGGGGAACATCTAAGAATATTATCTATAGGAACAAGGATTGTAATTGGCTGCCCACTGTCAGGTGGACTACATATGCCTACCTCTAAAACATGTCATAATTAGAAACATTAGATACACAGTTTCTCATTGTTTCTCAAACTATAAGGTCCTTCGTTATATGGAGCACTACAATTGGTTGACATGCGTGTGCCATGTCTGGGACATTTGGTTCACTTAGCAGCACGTAAGCCCAGACACAGGTGCAAGAAGATGGGCCTGACTCTTCCTCCCCACCAAATGAGCCCAACATCTCTCATCGACCATGCCTTCTGCCATGAAGATTGTCTTTGAACTTGGCTTTGCAGAGTATCCTTGTCTCTGAGAATACACGGGAGTGAAAGCACTCTCTAGCGTGTTCTAGGACCCCAAGTTCGAACTCTATTTTCATCCCACGATTTGGTCCATTTTGCAGCTTTTAAATGTCTGAAATGAATTCATCTTGCCACTCTTGGTGTTCCTTCTTTGCAACTTAACAAGGAATGATTAATCCTTTGTATGTTCGCTCCATTCCAGAATAGATAGCTGCACTTGGCTGCTTCAGTCTTGACTCCAGGCCAGACAGCCTTGCCATGCAGCTCCACGATTCAGCTTGTTCTTGCTGCAACTTAGGTTTCCTTTCCCTCTTCATGGTTCCTGACTTACTAAATTTATTATAGCAATGTCCAGCTTCTATACAATGGCGGCTTCGCCTACATTCTATTCACTACATATAGCCAGCTTCTATGATGACTTATTCTACTTGTGTTTCAGCATCTGTACAATTATTGAACGGCTGATTCTCTGCAGAACTTTGTGCACGGGTAATCTTTTTCGTATTTCAAAGTTCACTCGATTCTTTACTTCGTCATTAGTCTCATACTTTTTTATGACATTACAGCCTTCTTTTATTTGCTCCTACTCATAGTTCCTCCCTCAAATTGGTGTCCCTTTGGCGATACGTTTGATAGGGTTGTCTCAATGGGTATCTTCTTTTGAACACACGTTGCTGCATTGGCACAACTGCTGGTGTCAGACACGGCACAATCTCAGGCTTCCAACATATGGGAGGTAGAGGGGCGGAGTTTCCTGCAGAAGCATGCAGCTGCTCCTCTACAAAGCAGTAACCATTCACAGATTTGTAAATGAAAAGGCATGATGAGCTGTGCCAATCCACAGAGGAGGGACCAAGCTCCTGTATAATACCCATTCCCTGCAGGAGATTGTGGGAGGGCAGAGAGGCAGTGAAGCTGAAGAAGAGTATAAGAGGATGGCGAGAAAAAAGTAGAAACTAAAGAGGAGGTTGTGCTACCGAGTACTGACAGCTAAGGAGGATGTGGTAATGGAAGGGAGAAAGTGAAGGGGAAACCTAAGGTGGCTGAAAAAGACCATAAGGTGTAGAAGACGACTAGCCCACTTTTGCAGAGCTACACTTTCGTCAAATGCGTTTTTGCTGATTTGTTTTACCCTTTTTTGCAGCAAAATGCATTTAGTAAGTGGGGTTAAGGTAATAAGGTAATGTGGTGAGGGTAGAGGTAGCAAGGACGGGTTTTTGCCCCCTCCCGTATTTTGCAGCAAAAAGTACAAAAATCATTTTTTTTAAAGTCAGCGAAAGTGTACGTTGGCGAAAAAAATGCATCAATGGTTGAAGAGGTCTATGAAAGAGGGTGAAGGAGGAGCAACGGAGAAGTGAGAGGGGATAGGCTTCAGTCAAGTAGGGGGTCAATGAGAAAGAAAGAGAGAGGGATAAAGAGGCACATTATATGCCTGATACAAGAGAGTTAAGAAGGAAAGAAGTACAAGCATGTGTGTAGTGTTGAGGAGTGTTGGAAATCAGGGCCTGGTCCCCTAGGTCAGAGGCTGATATTACCTGCAGCCTACCAACCCTGCTCAGTAGCCTAAAATTTGGGGGAGGCTTTGTAGATTTGTCTTGGTGGGTTGGGCCAAATCAACCCTTCTTCTGCTGACAAAGACTGGAGTGCAGTGGGGAGACCATGCTGCTGGTGTCTCCTAGGGTGAGAATCATCATGAGAAGTAAACCATGGGACCAGGAGCCAAGAAGAAGTGAAGGGACAGAGAAAACCCCCAGACTGTGAGTGAGAGTGGCGCTAACAACTCCTTTCAGAATAGAACCTGGATTGAGAGACTTTTTGTTGAACCCGGAAACGTTTTTTAAAACCCCAGAGTCTTTGTTATATTGAAGGGGTCTGCAACATGCGGCACTGCAGATGTTTTGGAGTATGGCTCTTATGAACCCTCACCCTTGACTGCGTTAGCTAGGGCTGATAAGAGCTAAAGTCTGAAACATCTGGAGAGTAAAAGGTTGTAGGTCCATGTGTTACTGCAATGCATGAGGAAGCCACCCCCCTGTTTTAATTGTATTCTCTTTAGTCGGCCTAAATTTATAGTTAACTCTAAGTTAACAAAAATGACTTTGTCAAACCCCAGTTTATGGCGTTTCTCTCTGTGATTCTCACTCAGCTTCATGAGAACCCCAAACCCCATATGCCATTGCCAAGAACGACCCGATAGACAATCAGCAACAAAAGGGGCAGAGGAGAGTTATATGCAGGACAAATATCGAATAGATTGCACCAACCACCCTTGCTCCATTTTGTTTTTCTCCTCCAGACATTGCAGTGTTTTCTGGCAGATTGAAAAACTGTGGATTAAGCCCTCAATCTTGACCTTGAAGAATGAAGGAATGGAAATAAAGACGTTTAAATGTGTAGCCTTAGCCACTTTCTAAACTCGAATTAATAGTTGTGTTCATTGTACCAGTTCTTTGCTAGGATTGTGGAAAAACATTCTCTGTTGTCTCCCCTGCCACATCCATTTTTATCTAAATCTGTTTCAATGTGAAAGCTGGGGTTTAGGGCTGAATTTGGATAACCGGCCAGGTGCTGGTGTATGACACAGGATACTATTGAGCATTGTTCATCATGCTTTTTATGGTTGTATACTAATTGACATTTTCACAATTGACCTCAGGAGAATTGACCTTGGGAGAATTGACCTAATTTAAAAGGTCAATTAGGGCATATATGCGGGGGGACACCCCTGCAACACCTCCCAGCCAATCCAAAACCCTCTGCAACCCCCACCCAATCCCCTTATATTATTTATAATCTAAAACCAACTCAATACAATATATAAAATAACTAAAATAATATAAAGGTCAATTGTGCAGAAGGTCAATTGTTAAAGGTCAATTTGGGTAATACCCTTTTTATGGCCTGGGAGTGGAATATCTGCAGAAGAAATGTTTGCCATATACCCCAACACGCGCCTTGTGCTCTCAGTCTGCCCTTCTGGTGGCAGTTCCCTGGTTCAGACTCTCTCGGACAGGGGAACAGGCTTTCTGAGTGGCTGCTGACAAGCCTGGAATAATTTGCCTTTTGCCCTCCGTGGGATTGTAGACCACCTTACCTTCCTCTCCTTTTCTAGCTCCACTCATACACAGAATTCCCTCAATCAGCACCAAGATGCCTTCGGGCAGATGAACTCTCAATAAATTCATGTAAAATCACATCATATAACCTAACATACTGGTACCCCTTTCCGGGATCAGCCGTTGCCTTGGTCATCCCTGCAGAAAGGTGTCCTGCCTTATCTTCCTGGGTGATGTCGTGATCTTCAAGGTTGAATTAATTCTGCTTCAGTTTGGCAATTCTACCACTAAAGGCCACACGCGGTTGCTCAAACCTGACCATGGTTCAAAAGAGTGATATCAATATTCAGTAAGTACATTTCCCCTGCACATCTGGGAGACGCCAGCATCAGGCCACCACCGTCATCATTTCTCCTCTTGCCAGGACACGGTCTCTCAGGAGTGGAGTGTTTTTTGGGGAGCATTGTTCTAATGACAGGAGGCAGACCATTGCTATGGGCCTCAGAGGGAGGCGAGTGCTGTGCCTCTAAGCGGACACCCACTTCAACAGCTAGTCCTAGAATCAAGAATCTGGAAGCTTTTGAAAGGGTAGACAAATCACAAAATGAAAACTTTTCAAAGCATTGTGAAAATGGAAATTCCAGTTCGAGACATGTACATTTTTATTTTGGGGGTGATGCTTTGCTAGGTGCTGTCATAGCTACAGTCAGCCCCAGGATCCTCTTTGATTCACCTGGCCCTCTCCTGTACACCTGTCGCTTGACTACCTGTATATTCTCAGTCTCTCTAGGAGCCGTGAGCGAGTCGGTACTGCTTCACCCAAGGTTTACACTATCTTGGAGGCTGACCTACTTGGACCGAGGATATTGTGTAAAGCCGTGCATGCTGCAGGGTTACTTCAGTGTGCAAGGTGATGCAGATCACAAGCAGATGTGTCCTTGAACACAGAAGGCCTGTGCTTCTAACCTTGATCACAGGCAATCAAACAAGAGATTAGCTGAAACTCAGGGGGCTCAGCTCAAGTCTGATTGTGAGTGGGAGTGAGTTCTACGGAGAGCAGCCTCTATGGGGAAGGGGTTTACCCCCTTTGAACCTTTTGAATCTTGGATGGTGGGAAATCAGCCAGCATTGGAAAGCCGAGTTTCGGTGTCTGGTTGTCTGATAGTGCTGGAACACTTTGCCAAGATAGGGTGATGTTAGGCTGTAGGATGTTTTATGTGTTAGGCAGAGCACCTTAAAGTTGCTTTACGGCACTACCGACATCTGGACCGGGGTGACATGATCTGATTCTCTCCGTCTAAATGGTACTTTTGTGGAAAATATTTGTAGACCTAGCAGTGCTTTTTGCAAGATCCAGGCGTAGACAGCATTCTAGTCGCTGGGCCGGGAGACGGCGACTGTCAGGATAAATGGAATCCTATGAAGGTTGTTATTAGGGTAGGATTTGTGACAGAGCCAACATTAAATAATGTCATTTTTTTTTTTAGTTCTTTACTGGTTCCATGCCTTCTTGTCCGATCGGTCCCAATCAGTATCTCTGCCCCCTTTCTGTTCTCAACCTGGGCAGCTTTCATGCGGGCTCCCCCAGGGATCTGCACTGTCCCCTGTTCTATTTAATTTGTCTATTCGTCCACTCCTGCTTCTTATTTTGTCTCACGGGTTCAGATATTACTCCTACGCCAACAACACACAGATTTTGGTCCGTTTGGACCTCTATACTGCCGACACAGACATTCGGCTTAGGAGATGTTTAGAAGAACAACTGGCGGAAACTCAACGGTTCCAAGACTGAGGTGCTGGTTGTAGGCACCTCTAATCCTCTTTCCTTCTGGACCTCTGAGTTTTGGCCAGTCTCACTGGGTGCTTGTCCCACGCCTTCTGCCTCAGTCAAAAATCTGGGGGTTACACTGTCATCCTCCTTATCCATGGCACCCGAAGTAGGAGCCGTGTGCAAGTCCGGACACTTCAAACTGCACATACGATGGAACCTTTTGTTCCGGTCAAACACTATGCTCCTGTGGTGGCTGCACTGGTTTTGAGCGCCACTGATTACTGTAATTCCCTCTACCTGGGTCAGCCATGCTATTTTACCAACCGCCTCCAGCTGCTTCAAAATGCTGCTGCCCGATCAGTGCTTCGTCCCCCCATCCGAACCCACGTGACTCTGCTTCTTATGCAACTGCATTGGCTTGCCATTGAGAAGAGGATTCTTTTTAAGTCAACGTGTGTCATGCACCGTGCCTTTTATAAGCAGGGTGCAGAATATGTCCAAGCTAAGTTTCACAGCTATGTTCCGTCTCGTCCTCTGCATTCTCACTCTGCTTTCCTGGTCTTTGTCCTTCGTGTCAGATTCTCTCGTATTGGCGGACACGCATTGTCGATGACCACTGCAAAAGCTTGGAATAGCCTCTCATTGTCTCTTCGAGCGGTCGATGATCATCTGACCTTTCGTCAGGCATTGAAGACTTATTTGTATTAGACTCCTTTAACACTCTGCTGTCCTCTCGCTTTACCTAGCGCCATGATGCCCCTGGGCGTACGTGCACTTTAGAAATAAATATAACATAACATAACACATGATGGTACTCAACTGAGATTTGTGCCAAAGAGCACACTGTTTCTCAGTTGCCATTTCGACAAAGGAGGTGAGCTGCTGTAATATGCTGTAATATGCTGTTCAGCGACTGGGCCACCAAGCATAACTTCATTATGTGAAGTGTTGCCGAGGCAACGCTTCCTAAATACGACACGTGACCGCATTGCGGCCCGATGGGCGCGCGGGCGATAACAGATGCTGCAATCAGGCCGATGGGCTTGAAATAAATAAATCTAGACATTTATCAGACCTCACGAGAATGAATGAGGAATTGTAGAGTGATCAAATAATGAAAAAAGAGTATAGTAGAAATAGAAGAAATACTGGTGCAAGAAGGCTATACTGACAGGGTAAAATGACAAATGAAAAAAGAGACATGTAAAGAGTAATGCTAATGACAATAAACTCCGCTGATGTTGGTGTCGTCCTAGGGCGGCACCTTGGGTCCTAGACACAGGGTCCAGGATGTGCAGCGATGGAGTAAAGAGGTAAATAGAATAAGCAATAGTATCTATATTGCACAACAGTGTGCATACCTTCAGTAATTGGTATCATCGAGTGACGGCACCTTTGGTCCCAGAAAAAGAGTCCAGGAATTACAGTAGAGCTTATACAAAGTTCACAATATATGGGCACTGATAACACTGTATAGAGTGTTCTCTAGGAACATACCAATCATGACAGTAGGAATAACACAAGATCATAGAAAACAGTGATAATTGATTTCCTCATTGAGTCCATTAGGCGCTAAGATGCCCAGTTTGTCTATCCAGAAAGTCTCTCTGCGGTTAAGCCACTGGCCCAAATCTTCATGTGGATTGTTTTTCGTTAGTACTTCCAAAATGACAAATCTAATCTGTGTCACATTATGTCCATTTTCAGCCCAATGGCGTGCTACAGCCGAGTTGGTGTTTGCATTCCGAATGCAGGACCGATGTTCATTCCATCGTGTCTTGGCCGTTCTTGTGGATTGACCTACATAAAATTTTCCACATGGGCATTTGATGCCATAGATAATGTTGGTGCTGTCGCAGGTTCCAAATGTTTTAAGGGGAATCTTCTTCCCTGTTCTGGGATGATTAATGATATTGCCCTTAATGATTGAATTACAATTGATGCAATGGAGACAAGGAAATGTTCCAGTTCGTAGAGTCATTGGTTCTTTAAGGGGTGGTCTTGTTTGAACCAATAAATCTCTGAGATTCCTACTCCGTTGATAGGCAAACATTGGTGATTCACTGAACAGATTTTGTACCCTGATGTCGTTTTTAAAGATCCCCCAGTGTTTTTTGATGGTTTTCTTGATCTTATTGCTTTGAATGGAGAATTTGGATACATATACTGTTGACTTCAATTCTCTTTTGCTATTAGGGTTCTGAGTAGACAGTAGGGTCTCACGTGACAAGGTGCTAACTCTTACAGATGCTGTGTCGAGTTCATCTTGCTTGTAACCGCGTGCTAGAAATTTTTCTTTCATCTCCAATTGTTGTTCTATGCAGTCCTCTGGGTCACTTACAATCTTTTTGACTCATAGCAATTGGCTATATGGGAGGTTTCTGAGTAGACTGGGTTGGTGGAAGCTGAGGCGGTGTAAAAGGTTATTGCGGTCAGTTGATCTGCGAAATAGAGAAGTGCTGTAGCCAGTTGTTTGTTTTTTGACAAGGACATCCAGGAAAGTAATAGTGTCATACGAGGTCTCTCTCGTGAACTGGATGTGCTGATCGATGATATTGAGGTATTCAAAAAAGACATCAAAGGATGCTCTAGTGCCTTTCCACACTCCAAAAATATCATCAAACGTGATACCTATGATTATATTAATGATGAAGTTTACACATGGATGGAGAGGTATGTCCCAATAGCACCCAAAAAGCTTTTCAAATATACATCAGACAACACCTCCAGCTCTGACTCAGAGGCCCAGAGAGACTCTGAAACACCAATAGAACAAACCACAGACAATCCAAACCAAACAACTGGTCCCTCAACACAAGTGCCTTCCGCTTCGGCCTGCTAGTTGTTTTGGACTTCAGCTCCCATCAGCCCTAGTCAGCATAGACAATGGGAAAGGACCATAGGAGTTGTAGTCTAAACATCTAGTGGGCCACATAATGAGCAACCATGCTCACCGATCTAAGCATCCTACCCCCACCAAACTGTATCAACAGCAAACTACCCAAAGGGTTGCTAATTTGGCCATCCACAATACCATGAGCATTGGGTCTCACACTGGATCATGGATGGGAGGTCAGAGCGCACTGAAGCAACCTTGAGAATACTTGCAGTACTTTAAAATGATTATATAAATAAAACTCCTTATTTAGATGAAAGTATAGTTTCAAAAAGATGCCAACCGGGGAACAACACTACTCTCAACAGCCGGAGCAGAAGGGGCAGGTGTTCCCCCACCAAATATTTACATAAGCAGACTTGCTGGTTTTTGCCCCCTAGTTAAAACTCTTGATGAACAGCTGCAAATGGGGGTTTCTTCGAATAAATACAGATAATGTTTTAATTCTAGCAACCAAAGTGGAGAAGGAAGAACATATTGCAAGTAAAATGCAACACTAAATGTAGGTTTTATGTTTGTTAAGTGTAGTGTGATCACCGGGGCAGTTTCCTGGCATGTGCGCTGACAGGACACGAGGGTTTCGTTCTGCAGAAATAGCCAGGTCTTCAATCACCATCAAAATGTGATGTGATTGGTCGGAAGACAGAAGTGAAATGGGAGCGAATTCCAGAGAGTCACTCTCTGCACTGAGACGGTCTGGCGACCCGTGCGGCTATGGTGGAAAGAGGGTAGAGAAAGCAGTCTCTTGGAGGTCGAATGCAAATGTCTTGTTGGTAGAAATGATGACTATTGATAATGTACTGTATGACGAAGACAAGAAGGCACTCAGGGGCAATATACACGGATTTAAAGACAGCGCATCTCTTCAGTGGGAGCCAATGTGTCTCCTCTATCATCTCTGTCCTGGCGGCCAAATGCTCTGGGTGTCTGCTGATGAGTCAATAGTGTAGGTTTACCCAGTCACAGAAGTGGGGATAAATGGCCGAGTGTCTAAATTGCTGGCTGCAGAATAAGGACTGAGGCCTAATTCCAACTTACTTGATCAAGATGTGTGATATGTGGCAAAAGCAACATCTGAGCATCTGGGGAAAGGGGTGCCAGAAAGCTTTGGAATTCCACCCATAGCTTGGTACTGATCCCAGCGGTGGTATATGGCGGATTCCTCAGCGTCTTACTCCTATCCCCGGCTGCTCACTGGGCTAACACAGACAACCCAGAGTTACTAGTCAGAAAAAACATAGACCTGAAACTCAGGTGTGACTCTGGCAGTCCAGGACTGAGCACCAATTCTGAACAGGCTGAAGAATCAGGAGAACGTGGTCCCTGAGCTGGACCACAAAAGCATTCGCTGACTAACGAGTTTGAGTACCCTAGACAAAAGAGAGAAAAAACCATTTGGAAGTTGGGAATCCAACAGAGAGCCAGGAAGTAAATGTGCAGAGTATGGGGAAGTCATGGTGGAGTCAGGCAGACACCAGGACAGTGCCGCCTGACTCCAAGATGGATTCTCTCCCTTTTATCACCACAGGAAGCAGCAAACCTTAAATGCAACATATGGCACACCTGGAAACCAATTGCATGCATACCCAGCAGACCGACCCGAGGTGTTCCTGATGGCATACTTCCATCCACACAGAGCCCAGAGAATAAAAGAGACAGGGTTCAAACCTAAGTGAGGGAGTTTGGAAAGCGTTCAGAGATGTTGAATTGTGCAGACAAAAGCCACAAAGGGTGGAAGCAGTAGGAGGAGAGCACACGGGTGATAGAGAGTTTGGCATTGCAGGAGGGTAAAATGAAGGAGGTAAAGGTGAGAGGAAAGGTGTGAGAAAAATGTTGTTGGAGGAGGGGAAAGATCAAGGAGGCGAAGAGCAGAGCACTGTGGAGGAGGGTGCTGTTGTGAGAGAGAAAGCGAGGAACAAAGAGGATGAAGGGATGCTGTATTGAGGGGAGAGGCATACACGGACCGAGAAGAGTCACCCAGTATCTGTATTGCAGAGAAGGGCCCTTGCCCAGACTTGGTAGGGGTTCTGGCCCAGGTGCCACCCTACAGGAAGGGTTGAACAATTGGCAAATGATAAGCCCCTCTGGTTGAGAGCTGGGTACCCGGACCCAAGGTGGAGAAAGCATGTTAACCCATGAGCTTTGTATACCGGTCGTCGCAGGGGGCATGACTATAATGAATGCAGCCTAAAAATGTACCCGAGACGGATGGGGAGAAATCACCGGTCATCATCTAGATCCAATGGCATTAGAGTTGGATGATTCTTGCTACAAGCCAAGGCGTGACAGACTTCTTACAGACCATGGAAAGAGGCCCTGGAACCCTTGCCCCTTCCAGGAAGTCTGTGTGACTTTGTGTTAAGCAGGTATGGCAATACAACTCTGGCCACAAACAGTTTGTGTCCAGGAAACCTTTCCTCCAGCCACACATTCTCACTTTAGATTAGGGTTCGAGCATTCCTCTCGCTTGTGTGCTCCTTCGACCTCAGTACTGTTATACTGAGGTGTGTCCTGTTTTCTTATTGCCACTCCCTGTGAGACATGTGGGCACTGAGCTAACCTCTGTGTTTCCTAAAAAAAATAAAAAAAATAAAATTAGACCCACCTAGTCAGCCTCAAATCTTCTGTTGATGCCTCGGACTGGGACAGATCCGTGGCTTGTAAATCCTTTTAGCCCCCTCTGCCTCGCGCCCCTAATGTCCAACAATTGGGTACACCTAGAAACAGACCTCAGGCCCTGGTGTTTAGTACTACAAACGCTGCCTGATAATTGCAAACATTTCTGATGGGTTCTCAGGCCTGAAGGTTTTCCTTTATTCTATTTTTGCATTGTTGGGTTTTATAGAGTGTGGCATTCACCTGCAAGGCGGTCTCTTGAGGTTGATGATCCAGATGGTAGGGCAGAGTCCAGTGGAGCCCCTTGGCTAGGTGGGCCAACTATGTAGGGTACAATCAAAGGACAGGAAACCAAAAGTGTGCCCGATCTCTAGGAGCAGGCAGTTCTAAAGTCTTGAGGCAAGTGTGGTTAACACACAACCACCCTGTCCTAACAGTCACGTTACTTCCAGTCAAGGGACTGTGAATTCTGTCCTGTGGAACGAGGAGCACTGAAATCTAATTTCAACTCACTACCTTTGGTCAGGTTTTGCGATCCTCACTCAGCATGAGGCCCTTACTTTAACCCTCACTGCACTTCACAGATCAGTAGCCGAGTTGAGACAGTGAGCGGTCACGAGGGCATGTGAAGCTAAGGTTGTGTTGTCATTTTTGAATCTTTGCACAGGCTGTTGGGGTGCCCACAGGCTGTACTATAGTTTGTGATATAATGAAGCACACGTGGGTGTTGCACAGATTTTAAGTAACAGAGATTAGTCAATCATTGAACGAGGCGGGACCTGCATAATTTCTGTTGTACCCCGGCTATCATTGTCATGGCATTAGGGGGAATGAGTGGGGGATAGTATGGTGCATTGCATGGGGAGGGTGAAGGGGCAGAACACTTGATTGGGGAAATTGTAGGCTGTGGAGGAGAGGTGTCTTCTCAAGAGCTCCCTGAAGTTTAATAGAGTAGCTGTAGCTTGGAGATACCGTCCTTTCAAAGGATATGTGGCTGAGTTGGTGGAGATGGACAGAACCATGGTTAAGCCCACCTCTGGTCTAGTCATAGGAGGGATCATTGCCTCCTCTAGAAACAAGTGACTTTGATGTGCCTTTTCCTGGTGAAGTCACCTATATTCCTAGATTGTCAAGAGAAAGCTTAATAATGTCTGCACTGCCTAAGCCCCAAAAGACAGAAACTTGTATCCATATTAAACAAACCTGCTCTGTACCGGAAAATACTGCTGTAATGGGCTGCGCGCAAATACAGAACTATATAAATAACCAATAACAATCTAATGATGATTGCTCTATTTAGCTGTTCCTTGACCACTTATGGACTCTGCTGTCGCTTCAACAGGCAGACTCCATGGGTACCCCTAAGCTGGACGTTTTCCATCTATTCTCGATAAAGCGCTTTCTCAAGAAGAGGTTTTCGTTCTCCCTGGCCTTTGTGAAGCCTACACCTTTAGATCAAGAGAAGGAATAGCATGGATGGAAGCCTGCATGGGTCTGAAGGCCTCCTCTGGAATGACATCTATTTGTGCACAATGACTACGAGCATGTAGACAGCATCTGGCCAGAACGCATGCACAGTACTCCCAGCACACCGAAGCTCAGGACGGTCACCTGGAATAACTGTTATGGAGCGGGCACCTACTCAGCATGGTGCTGATGTAACAACCCTGTTTCCTGTTTTAGAAAACACAAGTACAATTGTGTAAATGTGGCGTGAGATGGGTAAAGTGTGTGCTCATTTTTAGGAATTCGTGGTATTGCCCGTGTCTAAGGAACTGTTTGAATGGGGATTCATGGTCCTGACTGAAGAGAGTGTATATGGTTTCTGACAGGACTTTAGTTGTAATAGTAATGCACTAGTAACACCCTTCTTTATCAAAGGGCGTTCCACGCGACAGAAGGGCAATTGAATTGAGAAAGATGATGGCGTTTTTTCCTTGCAGAGAACAAAGCTATGGTACGCGTGAAAAGGGGAAACCTATGTTAATTATTATAATTGTTCTTTTTATTATAAATGTTCTTTAAGTATGCACTTAATACCGGGGAGACCGGATTTGAACCTGTGTTGCTATGCGTTGCCCGTGAGCTACCCTCCTGGCCTAAACTGTGGTAGTGAGCCAGTGCTGATAGTTCCCAGAGGGTGAGGTAAGCCCTGGATTGATTCCAGAACAATAGGGGACAGGGTTTAGCCAACCACTATGGATACATGGGTACAGGCCATTCTCTTAGGAGATCTCAATCTTGGCATGTATGACCCCAATGACTCCTCAGCCAAATTCTTAGATAAGGCCTTAACAACGCTTGAGTTCAAACAAGCCATCACAAGTCCCACCCACCCAAAAGGTTGTTCCCTCAACTGGATAGCACACCATAACTGCCACCTCAGCATCAACTCTAACTCCCCACCCTTCACTGGACCGACCATCACCTCATTCTCTTCGATATCACCACCACAAAGAGAACTCCTCAGCAAGAAACCCCCCCTTCCCTCAGCTCGCACTAGGAGCTCCCGCCTGCTCACTAAGGAAAGGCTCATGCCGCATCTCTTAGTTCCCGCACTCAAGCCCCCATTCTCTAATGACCCTGAATCCCTATCACACACATTCAATGCCACCATCACCCAAGCAGTAGACTCTATCGCCCCTCTCACTGCGAGGAAAGATAAACGCACAAAGCACACTAATGCCTGGTACATCCCCGAACCTCTGGAGCTACGCACCAAGAAAAGGAAAGCTCTTCCCACCTCGAAAGCCAAACCGAGTGATTCCACTAAACTAGAGTTCAGTAAATTAGCCAAAGAATACAAACTAGCCATCATTAAAGCTAAAGTCACATCCTTTAACACCAGAATAGCCAATGCTAAATCCAACACCAAAGAGATCTTCTCTATATTCAGGGAGTTTGAAACCCCATCTACCTCTCCACAGTCATTCACCAAAGATGAAGCGTGGTGCAACAGCATCCAATCGGTCATGCTGGACAAACTGGACAACCTTCAGAACAAAATCCGAGCGCACCAACAGTCGCTCAGCCACCAGCAAGAAAACCCCAATGACTCCAATGTGAGCGATTCTCCCCTCTTCTCCTTTCATGACATTACTGAACAGGAAGTCATTGATCTTCTTAACTCCATCAAACCATCCAATTGCAAAGGAGGCATCTGCTCCTGCCATCTCATTAAAGAATGTGCCTCCATCCTCTCCCCCTTTCTCACTGTATTTATCGATGCGTCCTTCGCCAGAGGGCATGTTCCAACTTGGCTCAAGGAAGCCTGGGTATGTCCGCTCCTAAAGAAACCCTTGCTTGACCCAACTAACCCAGGGAGCTATAGACCCATGACCACAGTTTCACTTTTACTAGAAAATGCTTTATAAAGCAGCATATCTGCAAGTACAAAGATTCCTAGAAGCCAACAAACTTCTCGGTCTCCATCAGTCTGGCTTCCGCCCACGTCACAGAACTGAGATAGCCCTGTTAGACCTTATGAATCAAATGGATGACATCAGAGACTCTGGCAAACCAGCCCTTCTCCTCCTCCTAGATTTATTGGTAGCATTCGACCTTGTCGACCACGACACCCTCTGCCACCACCTATCATCTGCTGCTAACTTCCCCCCAAGGCCACATCTTGGATCACCTCCTTCCTCCAAGAGAGAGCCATGAAGGTCTTCTCCGACCAACCCTGCGCACATCCCAACTTCATCAAGTGTGGATTTCCGAAGGCTCCTGCATCTCACCCACCTTATACAATATATTCACCAGGCCACTGTTCCTCATCCTTGACGCACTAGGCATCACCTACACTAATTACGCTGACGATACTCAGGTCCTCATTCCGCTCTCAGGCGACTTTGAATCTGACACCAAAACCCTCAACTGTATCTACTTAACCATCCAAACATGGATAGCAGAAAATTGGCTATGTCTAAAAGGGGACAAAACATAAATACTCTTAATCACGTCCCCTGAAACCTTAAAGAGACTGGATGGCCAATATAGCACCTTCGCCTTCGACAACTCCCAAATATCAGTCTCCCAAGCCATCAAAACGCTTGGAGTCTACCTTGACTCCAATGTATCTATGACAAGACAGATCAACGCCATAGCATCCACAGTAGCTTGTCACTCCAAACTACTACTCGCAGCCAGACCCTTCCTCTCTGACCTAAACTGCCTAACCATAGCCAGAGCTATAATCTGATCCCGGCCCGATTGCTGTAACGCCCTGCTGGCCAGCACCTCTGCAAAAAACATTGATAAACTCCAGGTTGTCCAAAACAACACACTCCAGGCTGCCCTCAGCATCCTCAAAAGAGCCCATATAACAGCCTCCAGGAAACAAGCTCACTGGCTCCCCATCAAAGAAAGGAACATCTTCAAAACTCTGGCCCTCACACACAAATGCCTACACAACACAGCCCCACCGTATCTTTCACAAAGAATCACTAGAGTACACACATCAAAACCCACTAGAACCCTGTATACCAACTGCATCACAGTGCCCAAGGTCCTGAGGACACGCGCCAGAGGCTCCAGCTTCCCCTTCATTGCTGCCTCCCATTGGAACTCGCTTCCACCTCACCTTTGAGGAATAACATCCCATCTAGCCTTCGGCAAAGCTATCAAGAACATACTCTTTGTTTGAACTGCCTGCAATCCATGATCTGTATCCTTACCTTCTCATGTAACTAAATGAAAATATTGTACTGTCTCACCTTAACTGCTACACTAAATGTAACTGGTAGCAGTTTATGTATCATGTAATAAAGACACTTGTTTGTAACAGCGCCTCGATGCCTCTGGGCTGCAAGTGCGCTTTATAAATCTAAATTCTAAATAAATAAACATGTTGTTTTACTCTTCTAGTTAAAATGAATGAGCTTTGAGGGAGCAGTGTGTGTGAGCTGAATCCACGTGTTTGCCAGTGGGATCCGACTGCCCATGATGCGCAAAACAAAATGCAGCCGAACAACTGGGAGAGTGCGCTGCTGAATGGCAGTGCCAAGCTGAGTGAGATTAGAGAGAAGATGGCGCCAGACGCTGAGACAATGATAAGCTAAGCAATGAATCCTGCCATTGTGGATTGTGCATGGGGCAGGAGTTGTCTGTTGTCAGGAGATTGGGGTGTTACCTCCATTCGGAGACACTTCCTTTACCGACCAGTACTTGATTTGAAGCCTTTTAAGAGAGACGCGTAGCCAGCAGTCTGACACCAGGCCACTGTAGGAGACTGCAGTGTGGATGGCTTGAAGGGACATTGATGTAGGACAGAGAGACAAGAGACTTTGGGATGTAGCCTGATCCGCAAATATAGGAAGGGTTAGAGGTTGGCTCAAGGTTAATCTCTATCCAGATTCTGCAAAGCATGGCATGTCATGCTATTGATTGGAACGGAGCGGCAGATTTTAGCGTGAGTGTTCTGGACTTGCGACAAGTGTCAGTATGTGATGGGTAAACTTTGGTGCAAGCTTTTGGCATTGTGTTAGTAGTGGCTGGGCATCCTGAAAACGTGGTGTTTAGAAAAGACCCTAGCAGGAATCAGTGAAGGAATCAGGGACCTTGCATTCTGTGACAATCCTTGACATGTAATGTGAAAGCAGTAGACTTAAAATACCCTCTTGCAAGAGGGGAAACGCCATGTTTACATCCCAGAGGGGAGTGGACAGCCTTGTGATGGGGTGGGACCAGTGGTCGAAGTGAGCGGGAGCGGTTGGGAGCGGTGCTCCTATACTTTTTTAAATTACCTTTTACAGCTCCTATACTTTTATTTTTAAAAGAAACCGTTCCGGAATGGTTTTGTTTTAAAATAAAAGTGTAGGAAGAAGTTGAAACCTTCACTTTCAGTGTGCTGCACTGAACATTCCCTTGAACAGCAGGTGCAAGTGTTTGGGGGGGGTGTATTGTGTGTGGGAGGTGTTGTGGCAATGGAGTTTGTGGCGAGCAGGGGCAGGCCAGCAGGGAACATAGTTCCACTACTTCTTTTCGTACACTTCGACCACTGGGTGGGACCTGTCAGTGGCAGGTCTCTGGGCACATAGTATGTGCCGGACTGGTAGGGCAAGGGGGGGTTTCTGTTGGCTTCCACTGGTTGCAATGCAGAAAATGAACTGTGCAGTTGGGTGTGTCCAGGAAGAGGGAGTAGCACAAAGTATTCAAACAAAAAAATGTCTATTTCACGATGCTTTACATTCAAGCTTAACCCTCCTACAGGATCAGCAGCTGTTATAAAGAAGCAGCTCTCCTGCGACTCTCTGGGAGCACAGCAATGGCGTGCTAGTTCCTTCTAGACTTAATATCCAACCCAGATGGCTTGCAACTTATTTTTTACCGAGCTGAGGAACTGAAGTCGAACACTATATTTAGTATTTAACTTGTTTTGTTCAATAGAATTCAAAGACTATATGAAGACTATTAAGTGTGTTGGATACTAGTCGATTACTAACAGAATACTAAACAAATACTTGTTTCTAGTCTTTAAGTCTTCACTTAGTGTTGAATACTACATTACCACTATTGACTACTACTGAGAAGACGAAAATAAAAGATGAAAAGAAGATTTGGTATTAAAGAGCAGAAAACCAACCTGAGATGCAATCAATCGCCATTCCATCTCCAGAACCTTCAGGCAAGCCTACTATAAAGGGCCCCCACCTGCTATCACCTGCAGCCTCTGTCATTCATTTTAATGAGGTCAGCAAGTCACTGAATGAAGCAATGATTTGACAAAGTAGATATTCCATTTTGTTGAGGCACGTGTCATCATGAAATACATTTGACCCTTTCAGACCTCCTGGGTGATATAGCACAGGAACCTCTGACACCCATAGCAGATGGACATTTGATCGAGTGTTGCACAGTGACACATTTGAAACAGTACAACTTTAAAGCCTTTCTTTTAGTCTCAACCTGCTCACCTTAGACCTCTGTCTTCAAACACCAGGAGAAGGTGGCAGTGACCTTTATTAAATAATGTTGTTTTGATTTTTTTTTTCGAGTCTGGCTGGGTCTTCCGCATTGCAATGTGTATATTCAGAGCACTCTACGTCGTTTTACCAACAGATTTACCTCATCATCTGTATTCCCTAAACTTTGGAACTTTCAAGCTTTCATGACTCTTTGAACATACCAAGCAAGAGGCGAGGGGCATTTTCTGTTGGACATTTGTCAAGGGTGGGTTATGCTCAATAACCGACCACTGAGTGCTTTCTTGGCAAATGTATATATCATTTGACTCTAGATTTCACTGGTAGTCATTATGCCATTTTTAACAAAAGACTGCCATGCGTCTAACATCTGCCTCTATTATGAAAATAGGCTATACAACACTGTGAACCATGGACAATTTGTTTAAAGAGTAGTTTATTGGACCCAGATCGAAAGCCTTAGAATCTTTAATTGTGTTTAGCTGGATTGCGATGTGTCCCCAAAGAACCACACTCTAGAAGCGGGAGGCCATTGGTGGAAGCCAAGGTCCTTTGGGTCTACATGAAGAGTGTCCTTAAGGCTTTCCTAAAGACATGAAGAAGGCGGTGACGACTCATCTAGGAATGGCAGCGGATTCCATAGTTTGGGACCTTGATTGTTTCTTTCACAAATGCTCATTGATAC
This sequence comes from Ambystoma mexicanum, assembly GCF_040938575.1. Taxonomy (NCBI): domain Eukaryota; kingdom Metazoa; phylum Chordata; class Amphibia; order Caudata; family Ambystomatidae; genus Ambystoma; species Ambystoma mexicanum. Next base: position 857,050,270 of record NC_090931.1, on the reverse strand, counting down.
AGTTTAGGAGGAAAGGAGAAGGCTAATAGGACTTCAAAGGATTCTGCACAGCATAAAATGGAAGACTTTGGTAGGTAGGTAGACTGTGGCTGTCCCTGAGACGCAAAGGGCCCGACTGTTTCTTCTGGCTTTTGACTGTTCTCGATGGGGACTTCTCAGTTGTGTAACCCTATGCCACCTTAATAACAGATCTGCACATTAGTCCAGTAAAGAAACAACAGTCGCTCTGACTTCTGTCCTTCAGTGTCTGCAAGAAATCTTATGTCTGGTTTCCATACATTTCCTTGGATAGATTAAGTACATTTGTTATGTCCTGGGTGACGAGTGTACTCTCTTTCCAGATGCCTCTGAAAGGTTTAACTGTAACTGTATTGGTATAATCACAACTGCCCACAATTGACTGAAATTGTATTTCTTTTGTTTGAAAAAAAGGTATCAGAAACAGATAAAGGGTTGAAAAAGACCAGTTAAATGTTTGAAAGAATCTTTTCACTTTTAGCCCTTTACGCCCCAAATACCCTTGCCAATCTGGGCTATGTGTTGGACGTTCACTCCCTCTAGCCTTACCTCCAGCCAGAAATGCATACTACCTCTCAACTTGCATCAGACCCTTCAGTCAAAATATGAAGTGCCCTAGACCACAGCTGTGCATTCCAGTTTTGAAGATAAAGTTTCAATACACCATTAGAAAGTGGAAACATATATCATTAGATATAAGAGCTATTTTCATTGAAAAACTAAAAATGCACCCTATTGCACTACAATTCCTATGCATAGTTTCCCCCCAAAATTCAAAGTCTGCCTATTTACAAACTGGAAGTTGGAAAAACGGGGGAAGAGAATATATAGTGTATGCATGGGTTGGACCCAGAATAGGGACAAAGGGATGGCGATGGCATCATAAAAGGATGTTTACAGGGTTATATACATCTGTATTTAGGAATAATTCAATTGAAAACAAATAAGGAAAACTATTTTTTGTGTGGGTTTGAAGATTATGCAATATCTAAATTTTCAAGCAAAAGTCTTCTAACATGTATTTCTATGGCCCTACAGACAGCATTCACAGCCAAAGTGGTGCATCCAAATGCAATATATTGGCAGCATCAGTTTACAACATGTGAGAATTCCACTAGCAAATAGATTTAAAAAAAAACCCAAAAACACATTTACTCTTATGAGAACAGCTACCTTACTAACAACCTCATTATGAACACTGTGCAAGAAGAAAGTCTCTGGGCACATACTTTGAGCCTGGCAATTTTAGTCCATTGCATATTTCATGCTACCGTATATTCGTGCATACCCCGCCAATGTGAGGTAGAACTCTGTGCACTTATGCATGCAGATTCTGATGGCTGCATATCAGATTGTGACCTTTTGTGCCGCACCAGCTAAAATAGGGAAATACAACAATGTTGAGGTGTTAACAGGACTCATGGAAAAGCAGTAGGCCGCAGTGGGTCATGAGTATCACTTGGAAAAGCCATCATGGATAGTGGGGACGAAGGAGGGCGGGAGCATTGCAGCCCAGCTGGATCGGTTATAACTGGGAAAAAAGCCTTCATCCAGGTACCACACTCTGGGCTGTGACACCTGCAGACATTCCCAAACCTGCTTTGGGAAATTGACCAGGGAAGGAAGAGTGGGAGGCATTTACGATCAACGAAGCTGCAGGTAATGGACAATGTCAGGAACAGCTGATGTGGCCGTTGCTCGAGGCACACGTAATTGGAAGACTGAGAAAGAAGAGTTGACAACCTTTTTTTTGTGTTGCACCACAAACATGACTGGCGGTCTTACTTACAACCATCAGGTGCGGTGCCCTTGGGTGCCCACTCTTCCAAGTAATGAGGCTACACCTGCTGAGAAGCTAAGACAAGGTCAGAAAAATGTAGTGGTTTGTCCTGTGTGAGCATTTGCAGGAGTTCTCCACTCCCCCCGATTGCCTCAAGGAGCACCAGTTTCCAGAAAATACCTGTTCCTGCAGATTTCCTCAAGGGGAAATCTAGCACATCACAAAATACCAAGGGCCTAATTCACAGAGTTTTCCAATGGGGGCTGCCATTAAAAGACTTCTGTGATTAGGCCCTAAAACTGAAGGTACTCTGTTCTTACACAAGCTACCAAAGACATTGTAAGCAGAAGCAATGTACCCGACATGGCAACTATTTGGGAGACAGATTGGGGGTCATTTTATAATGGGGCGAAGGGTGAAATTAAGATGTGAAAGCAAGGCTCAATGCTTTTACGCTTTACATTTTATGATCCAATCCATTTTCCTGCTGACACAAAGCAGAGGAAGGGCACGCGCTTTCCTTCTTCGTCTTGTGCGCCTTTCATTTCACGCCTGTATCAGATTTTCATCCAGGCATAAAACAAATGGATTAGCGTGGAATCCATCCAGGGACTCATTTAGGGGTCGACAGAGGTCGCAAAAGCGACCTCTGAGGTTTCCCTTGCGACCTCTCTGGACTTCCTTGCGACCAAAAAAAAGGTTATTTTAATTTATTATTTTTTTTTTTTGTAATGCAAGCTCCTGGGTTGTGGCCAGCACCATGTGGCTCTTTACTTCTGGAGTGGCTGGCTTTCTTGTTCAGGCCCCTTAAAAAAAAGAAGAGCCACAAGTCTAATACTTTCAGCACTGACCCTAAATAAGAAATAATGTGTCTTTCTGCAATTCTATTCAATAATTGCTAGACTCATTAAAGGTTTATTTCAGGCACACTTCAGGGGGTGAGTCACTGATTTAGTCTGTTCTTAAACACCTCAACTCAGCCTTTCATCCTTCTGAGGTCGATAAATGAGTACCAACACAGGCTGGGTTATATTGGGTGTATATTATTTCTATATAAAGCGCTTAAGCGTAAGTGCTATATAATAACACATCATTATGATTTGGTCATGGACGTCTTCTTGCATTCATAGTTATTTGGTAATATGGGTCTATACACACTGATCTTAATGATACATATGGCGATCCATTCTTGTATGAAATGTACATAACATCATAGTGATATTGTAACCATATTTTTCGTAGTGTACAATGCTATGTGATGCCACTTCCTGTTTTGTCAATGGGTGAAAGGTCGTGTTCCAACGCTTCCTGCAATATCACTTCAGGGTGGGGTCAAATTACATCAGTTCCTGTGATGTAATCAGGGATCAAGGGTTGTGTGATGTCACTTCCGCTACCCCTGCATTTTGGTGAAATGACATCCCTGAATCCACCTCACATTAGCAGGTGCTGAAGCAAGGCAGGATCTACAGGAATCACTTAGTACATTTGTAATTTGAAGGGGTCCTTGACTTTTTGCAAAGGGATGAGTAAAAGCAGAGTTAATGCGATTTTGTTTGTTTTACTCTTTACTTTGCACTCCACCTCCGAAAAGTTGAACATTGCATGGTGTCCCCATAGCACAGAAGTGCAAATGTTGGTGGACCCAGCATGTAATTTGGATTTTTTTTACAATGAAAATGCCCCCCTCGTATCTATTGTTAAAAATGGCTTTTGCCTGCTCTGTGCATTTTGCCACTGTTTTTCTTGAAGCTGTTTGACCCCAATAGGCCCAGCGTTCCTTACGCTTTTTTACCATGTACCTTTGTCTTAATGGATCCTTCAAACTTTTACATTTTTCATCCAGGAGAGTCCATCAATTATATTTGATCTTATTAACTTGATCTGTCGATTGCACTGACCTAGCCAATTTCTGAAGAGATAACTTAAACTTGGTGTCATGCTTCCAGTTGTTTTGGTGGCTCGAAACATACACGATTCCTTGAGTATTGCATTTGAACTCCCAGATTTCAGTCCAGTGCTCCAAGTGAGATGAGGACTCAAGAGTGTGGATTTAGAAAGGGGCGTTGCCTAGGTATGGCCATGGGATTGCCTTACTTCCAACTTGGGTGGGCATTGGGAGCCAAGCTGGAGAGCCGGGTGCATTTCTATTATGCCTATGGCTGCGTCCGCCCCTCCTTTTGTTTCTTAATCACAGGCTCTGACCCCCACAGACAACCTTTCAGCCGGCTGCTTTTGGGGGTGTCAAACTCTGTGATTAAGAAACAAAATGCGAGGCGGTGCAATGATGGGAGCTCCCTTATCTTTCCTGCAATATTCACATTTTACGAGGAGGTGGACTGTTTACGCCTAGAGTGCCATGCTTTCCAAAGATACTCATCTATAGGTCCTGCATTATCAAATATATAATGATTATACCCATGTTACTTTATCTTCCAAGGTAATAATTAATATGAACTGTCATCTGCAGGTGCAACAGATTCACCACAGAAGGGCCTTCACTTGGGGAAAATAGACCTGATTGAAGTTTAGATTGTGCTTTCGCAAGTACAATGTCTACATTTTCTTCATGGATTTCTATATGACCTTTTGGTGGTGTGGGGAAAAAGTTGTGGTAATTCCGTTACCACCACCTTTCCTGCACTGCCAAATTGCAATTTTATGGCAGATTTACTGACGGTGGAATTATTGCACAGTAAATCTGCCGATTTTCATAGGAAATGTGGCTGATTCACCTCCAGCTTGTTGCTGGAGGTAAATCCTCCACTTTGCCTCCAAGAATCATCGGATTTACCATGCGGTTATTCCGCCAGTGGTAAATCCACCAAAAATCCATATGGAGTCCCATGGACTTCAAAAATGGGGAATTTTCACCGCTTGTTATCCCATGGTAAATTCACAGGGGCTGAGCGGCGGCACCAGTAATTCAGATTGGTGTTATTTCAGCATATTTACCACCGGAATACGGCCACACTTGTAGTAACTAAGCTATGCCGAGGCTTACTACAACACCTTTAGACTGGGCTCCAAATTTGACTCAGGACTTAGAAATGGAATGATTATGCCACCTCATATTGAAGGAAGAGGAAGTACTTAGTCCTCAGCATCTCTTACTTCCTATTTTTTATTGGGTATGGCACACCAGTCATCTATTGCCCTGTCCTTATGTGCCCATTCTCTCCAGACCTTCCGTGGTGCCAGGGGCCAATGGCATACCAAGTGTGCCAAAGATATCAATTATTTATGTACATAGTAGGCATACTGCTTGCCTCTTCTGGAATATCTTTGTGTCCTAGAATAGCTCACCTCTAAATGCCTAGCGTACATGTTAGAGCTAGTGTCCCAAGCATACCATGGGAGGCCACATCATCTAGCTCTGGGGTCTGCAACCTGAGGCTCTCCAGATATTCTGGACTAAGACTACCCTATCCCTCACCCCTGACTAAAACCTCAGGTGACACAAAGGTTGCAGACCCCTGATCTAGGTACACAGTTAAAGCCATATGTAAATGACTGTAGCCATTTGGAATGATCCACAACACCGTCATTCCACTGGGTGGCAAGGAATGGTCATGTCTTTTGGTTTTACAGTGTAGTGCTTGGAAGCCTTTTGGTCCGTCGCTGCGCTCTTAGTGGAAGGGGAAAGCATGGTCTGTTGCAGTTTCCTCTCCATCTAACTAGATATATTCTAGTTACCTGCCATGCTATCAATGCCTTATCCTGGCTAGCACTTTTAAACGATCACCTGTTTCTATTCCGATTTGCATCCATGGCTGTTATTTCTGAGTGATATGTTTTATCATCTTGTCGGAACACCCAATGACTCCCAACTGTGAGTTATGGACCTGGTAGTCCAAGGTTTAGCTCTTAACCCAAGCTGGAGTTGTTCCCTGGACTAGTTCCTGTTGTTTTCCATCGTCCTACGGGGGTTCTTAGTCTTCATTTTTAAGCTCTAGCTACCTCTAATTTTAGGATTAGGGGGGGCTGCTTTTGTCTTGTAATCTTTCCTTGTTTCTAGACCCTCAGTTCCGCGGTTGTATGTATCATCATTTCACTTTCTGAGCTCTTTGCTATTCTTTGTGTTTGTTTCTTCCTCTGTTGTATCCTGCAATTTACATTATTTATGTGATTACTGCGAAGAAAAAAAAAATTGCAGCCAGAAATATCGCAAAATACCCCCATTTTACCACATATATATGCAGGGGAAGACACCCAAAACCCCCTGCACCTTTTATATCAACTTAACCCACCCCCCACGTGTATATACGGTAAAATGGAGGTCTCGAAATTAGGTGTTTAGGGCTTCGAAACGTTTACATCCTTTATTTTGGTATGATGTCGAACTTATTTGTCATCATATTGTGCTATTGTACCAATTCACACATTTTGTAAAGCGCCTTGGCGTTAGGCGCTTTGGAAGCTAAATAAAACAAGCAAACAAACAAACTAACTGTCCAGCAGTGCAGTGATTCGTTTTTGGCCAATTCACAAGATTAAGCACACACAGTAATGGGCTGGGAGGCAGAGCGTGAATTGAAGAATTGGCAGTGTACGTTCACCCATCATACACTTCGAAAATAAAAAGACACATGGACAGTTTCATTTTTCTTTTTTTTTTTTTTTAAAACAGACACTGTACATTTTCGCTGGGAGGAAAAATCCCAACTACAGGGCTGCGACATGAAAGAGAAAATAACATTAATAAAAAAAAAAAATCAAGAACAATTTTACCCAGAATAAGCTGGCACTGAGAGAGTCGTGGAGGGCCATTAAGGTCAAAAGTCACAAAGGCAAAAGAAATGACAACTGGTGATGTTGTAGCTGGAAACGTCATTGGGAGCCGGGGCTATCATCCCCAACCTAGTCAGTCATAGCCGGTCACGGACTGGCATTGTCCCCTCCGTTGCCCAGGTCACCAAGAGATGCTACGTAGAAAAAGCAGAATTGGCACATGGGTCATCATTCGTTGGCATCTGTGGCAAAGAAGCAGAGGCAGTTCAGTCTTGTAGGCATGTCCATCTGCTCTGAGGGTCTTTCTGCTTGAGACCCCACACTCCTTGAGTGCTAATGGCAAGACACAGTGACACGGGTATCCGCATGGGTCTTTGTCTCCTATGGCAGGGCCTGGGTCTAGAGCGCCTGCTTGCCTTGGCACTCCCGCTTAGAGCATTGAGCTGGCTTCCACCAGTCCCCATTGTGGCAGTGACAGATGTTGCATTCGTCCACCTTGACTTCGATGCCGGCCGGTATAATGGTGCTTCCTGCAAAGCAGTTCGGACCTGGAAGAGACACAGGCAGAAATGAGCTTCCAGTGAATTGCGGTGCAAACAGGCACGACCACAAGATATTAGCCAGGTGGAGGCAACAAACTGAAGGTAGACACAACACACATTGCATAGTCAAGGGGATAAGGATCTAGCATACAGAAACAACCACAGATACCTCAGGGGTCAAACAGGCTGCTACAGATTAGTTGTGGTTAAACAAGTTGGTCTTCGAAACAGGCAGAAAAAAGGGGTGTAATAGGAAGAACACAGGCAAAACCTAGCAGGAATTGGGGATGAAACAGAGTGCAGACAAAAAAAGGAGAGAATAGCCAGAGGTGTGAAACAAGGCAGTGACAGCCCCAGGCAGAAATGATTCCAGGCTGTTACAAATAGTTCACAGATGAAGGTTAGTCTGGGGTGAATCACACAACACTGGACTTGTCAACCGTTGAGTGATCGCAGTAGAGAGCATTTGTACCTGAGAGCAGGGCACTCATTTGTGCTATGGGCAGATCAGTAATGTGCCCGACTGATTGAAAAGGAGACAGGAGCTGCCAAAACAATAGCATTGCGAGTGGTATTGCTTTTTTGTTTCAGTACAAGTTTTATTGGTTTCATGCAAACATACATAGAAAGCAAAAAGAAACCTTTAACAATTTAGTTCCATTCCTTAACATTTGACATCAGCTTCCCATATCATTTCTCTAATAAAAAGAAAAACCACAGGAACAACATGAGCACCAACCATTGGCAGGACCCCTAAGGACTTCCAAAGAGCAAGTTGAACCACAATCCCGAGCCCTAGCCAGTGCACACGCACATGTCATACTACAAAAAGGCAGAGAAATAGAATAAAAAGAAAAGACTGCTCCCTAGAAACACGGAAATTGATTGCCTCCCTTACTTCAACAAATTGCATAGCAGCCACTACCAACCCCACTCTTTCTCCTAGTAAAACCAAGTCCCACCAATCTTCCGCTGTTAACAATCTTATTTTACTTAGTTGATCTCCCAAATAAAGTGTTCTAAGTTCAATTAATGTCATGCAGGAAGTAGATAAATGAACTAGCGACTCCACCTGTTCCTTTCCCTTGCAGTATCTGCAACAGGCATTTTCTACTTTTATTTGATGTCTCTTTAATTGGACTTCCTTTGTTTGATTGATATTCAGGCGACAACTCAACAAGAGATCTCTGAAATATGGCGAGGGGAACTTCTGCAGGTAATTGGGTATATTATTCAACCCTTTCCTCTCTTTCCACCAACCATAATTCGCAGGTTCCCTACCTCTTATTTCCTTGGTGTCAAGCCAATCTACCTTTTCCAATTTGTCTTTCACTTTATTGCCAATCAACACCCCCAGATCAATATTATGGTGTTGTAACACTTTTTCATTTTTCAATTTCCAGTCTTTCACAACTTTTTCATCTGGATAGACCAGGGATCGGAAAATAGCAAAGGGCTGTGCCCCGTCCACCATTGAACATTTCTGGTATGTGATATTGATTTCCATAGGACTATGGATGCCATAGATTGCAATCAGACTTCATATTGAATGGTTACCACTGCTAATGAGTTTGGGAGTCTCAAAATCCTACGCCAAAAGTAGGCCTCCATTAGTGCCCATACTTTCCATGTAAGGTTTAATGAGGCTTCTGCTCCATATGTTAGTACTTGGACTACCTTCTTTTTGTAGAAGGTGAGTATGGCAATTAGCGAGAAACTACCATATCTCCTGTGAATAACTGCCCCTTGCGTGGAAAGCGTGTCCAATTTGTCTCTCAAAAACATGTACTGGACACTATCCTTCAGGTTCTTCTTTATCATGATTCCCAAGAACACAATGGATTCGACAAGTTCTAGGGGTTGAGTATCAACCTTCCACTTAAAAGTCTCCTTTCTTTTCCTACCAGTGGACGTCATAGTCAACACCTTTGATTTCTTTACATTTATTTTCATGCCATTTGCCCCCAGGTAATCATTAAATCCGTCAATTCTTCACTGAAGACCTGTGGCAGTAAGGTCCAAGAAGACAATGTCATCCGGGTATAGGAGCCAGGGAAGCTCAACATTGTTTAGCTTGGGGGGGAAATGATCTAATATCTGCCTGGGATTTTCCCAGGTCTGATATATATAGGCTGAATAACAGTGGCGCTAACATGCATCCCTGTTTCAACCCACAGAAGGTATAGATATTCTGCGACAGAGTCCCATCAGCCTTTAACCCTATTTGGATGGATGTCCCTGTGTAGAGCAATTGTATAGCCTCTAACACATCGGTCGGGCAATTCCAGCCCTTCAATTTAGCCCACAAAAGTTGCCTGTCTACCCCATCAAAAGCCTGTTCTAGGTCTATGAATGCCATATAGATAAGGGATTCTGATTGTAGCACCTTCTGCTTCAACAGATTGAGGATAAACAGATTAAGGGTTGTCCCTACCCACTTCATAAATCCCGACTGCCTCGTATCTAATCTATCACTTCTGATCGCCCAGGCATTCAAGTCACGAAGAACAACCAAAGCAAAGAGCTTCCCCGGTGAATCCAACGGGGCGATAGGGCGGTAGTTCTTTGGCTCCCCTCTGTTGCCCTTCTTGAAAATCAGGACTATTATAGCCTCCCTCCAAGAACAAGGCATCTGTTTGTTAATCATGACTTGCTTAAATAATGCTACCATTAGATTTGCCCAGGAGTCAATGTTAGCTTTTAAGGTCTAGTTTGTGAGGCCATCTGGGCCAGCTGCCCTAGAAGAACTGAGTTAGTCAGCATATACCTGGCCTCTATCAAGTCAAATTTGAAGGACCAACCCTTTTCCGTTGTGTTCAAATTGGCTGCAAACCTCCTGTCTCCGTTAGGAAAAAGTGTCGCGTAGTGCCTCACCCAACCCTCTTCGGTTACCTGTCCCATCATGTGAATTCCCCTAAAGTTGCCACCATTATTTATTAAATCCCACATGTACCTGGGATTTTTCCCACAGACGGCTTTCAGCATCTTTTCAGCGTCGTTTTGCGTTCTCAACGCTCTGGTGGCCTTTATGTTGGTCAACATTTCCTCACGCCTTCTAACATCCCGGGGCCTTTCTCACCCTTCAGCCTCTTAACCTTCTTTCTTAAATCTTTTCTTTGTCGCAGGGAGATTTTGGAGCCACAATAATCTTGTCATGTGTTAGTAATGCTAGTGGCTGTTTCGGGTGAAAAAAGAGCTATCTAGCTATCTATCCAAATGACCTTCTCAAGTGTAGTAGTAGAATGCATTCAGTCTCTAATAATTATTAAAAATAAAGTCCAGAATCGGCATTAAATCGGAAAACATTATCTGGTTAAAATGTTGATTGTGGATATTCCAAAAACAGGTCTGGATTTTCCCATTGGAATGGTCAACAAACCCCTCCTTATCAAAGAGAATGTTGAAGATTGGCTTGGGGATGAGGCATGCAGCAAACATGTAGACATAGGCAATGGGGAAACAGGCAGGGCAAAGGCACAAGCAGAGTTTGGGCAGAGGTGATTGAAATAGGCAGGCCACAACCAGTCAGCATGCATTGTGGGGGTGAGAGCGGGACAGGCCTCATGTAAGGATTAGTGGCAGCAAACGAGGGCGGTGAAGACACAGACGACATGCAGCGGTGGGAGGAATGAAAGTGAGACAGACAGGAAAGAGACAGAAGGTAATTCATGAATTATTTGCGCCGAAAAAAACGGGATTTGTGCGCCATTCTGCCCGCAAATCCCTGTTTAACAAATGGGGATTTGCGGGCAGAATGGTGCACAAATCCCGTTTTTTTCAACGCAAATACTCGAGTAGTGGGTGCCAGTAAACGTGCAGGCACAGGCCATGAACAGGCGTGGAGAGCTATGGAACAGTCTTGCTCTAGTCTGCCATCCACAGAAGAATAATTCATGTTTCATTCGGATTTCTCCATTAGCATTCTAAAAACAGTACGTACAATAACACATCCCAAATATCAAAGCAGTACATTACGATTCAAATTGCTTTAGGTTTAGAAGTCTTCTTGCTGTCATATGTGTATGAAATTATCTAGGGGCAGGATCCTACAAATATATATGGAGCAACCAAGTGTAGCGAGGGGGCCAAACCAAGCAGAATTCGTTGGGGGGTGGGAGGAAGGGGTGATCCCTCAAGAATATCTTTAAAATATTGGGTTCAAATGGTACATTTTGAAGCACTCACTCTGAAAAATTGAGCAAAAAGCGATACAGTTTTGCAATCGATTTTGCAGGGTAACTTTTCCAAAGCATTTTCATGATGCCTTTTCTCACAATATTTGCCAGTATTCCCATCCAAGAACATAACCATGTTTGATTTGCGCATAATGCCAGTAATACTACTGTAAGAAAACATGTCCACGATGGCTCTGTCAATCTATGCCAGCATCAACATGTAAGAACCTACTCGTACTGGCAATGCCAGTTAAAATGCCATGCCACAATAAAAATAAATTCCAGTCTGTCTGGACCGAAGTACACTAGTATGGCCATGTAATAACACTAATCATGTTAGTTTTACCATTAATGCCCAGAAGAAATGCCATGCCACAGTAAGGAAACATGCCCAGACTGGGATGTTCCAATATAGGCCAGCCTAGCCATCTAATAACACTTAACCTGTTTGCCTTACTCGTGATGCCATGTAGAACATGTTTTGCCAGAGTAAGAAAATACATCCAGACTGGCTGCACCAAAGAAGGCCAGTCTAGCCATGTAATAATACTTATCATGTTTTATTTACAATTGATGGCCAGTAAATGGATGTGATTTTAAAGGAAGAATTTGTCCAGACTGCAGTCAAATGAGTCCTCCTTCCCCACAGCCAAAATAAGCAGCCCCTGGGTCCAACACACAGGCAAGCACACACACATCCACGCAGCTAAAGGGGGGATCTGTGTTTTCACTGGGCCTGCTTGGCTCTGCCACAATGTGTGGTGGGCCAGTGCTCCACAACCCATTACGGAGGAGCTGCCCCTGAAATAAAAAACATTCGGCTCTAAAGCCTCATCCCCTGAGGTATTAAATACACCAAATGACTACTGTTACCCCCATCTTCTTAAAACACCAAATTAACAGCTAAAACCAAATGACTCCTCAAAACAGCTTTCATGTACTTATGGATTCAATAGATCATTTTATCATCTTCAGCTTGCAGTAACAGAGAAAAAGCATCAGCACACTGACTAACACCATTTTCAATTATATACGATCTTAACTTCTTCCTACACACATCCTTACACCTAGCACATATCAGGACGAAGTGGACTGAGTCCTCTGCACGTGGGTGAAATATGTGAACATTTTCTTAATGCCAAGCCCTTGCATGCGTGCTCTCTGCGGGAGAATATTAAGATGCACTCCTGCAATTAATCTTCTGAAGTCAGAAGGCCTAACACCTTGCTAATATCTCCCTATTTCTAAAGAGGCTTATTGCCCTAGAATAGTATAGAAAAGAAGGCAAGCCAGTCTGCTGACTTCTTTCGAGTAAAAAGCTTCTGGGCCTCAATACGACTTTGGTGGTAGCCGTGGCGGTAAAACTGGCATGACTGCAGCTGGAGTCGATTTTCTTTACTGGCACCCTGGAATGGGCAATTACCTGGTCATTATAGCCCTGACGGTCCCGGTAATTGCCCATTCCTGGGCGCCAGTAAAAAATTCTCCCCACTCCCATTGAGCCCCATGGGGAGGCCGGATGCACGGACACCATTCACAATGGTGCTGGTGCATCCGGCATGGTCTGCTCCCAGGTGCCGGTCCGCCCGGAAGGCCAGTCCTGGCAGAAACGGGAAGACGGGAAGACATCCACTAGCAGAACTCATAGTTTGCCGGTCTGGTAACAACGGTACCGGCAAGCTTACTGGTACCGTTTTTACCGGACCAGCAACCTTGTAATGAGGCCCTCTTTCTTAATCATGGATTTCATTTGAGAGTAAAAGTGTAAGAGTATACGAGCCCATGGCTCTGTTACATCAATGTTTGGCCCCACTTGCTTACGTATGGGATTTATAAAGAGCAAACCTAGCGGGATAGTGACAGAGGTCCAAAGGGACACACACAGGAGGTTACACGTAGGCAACAGGGGTAGCAGAAGACATGGATTATTAGAGGCAGTGGCAGAGATAGGAAAGTGCAGAGGGGCAGACATTGGGTTGAGTGGAGCAATCAGCAATTGTCAAGATGTTCTCAGATGAATGGGGTCTTTTGTACTCCCTGGAGCATAGGATGGACGGGAGCATCTCATTTGCATTGCTAACTTGCTCTAGAGGCAGGGTGCATAGCAGAAAAATAACTGTTTCTTGTTTTTCCCTCTTGTAGTTCTTTGTTTCCCACCTGTCAAGGCTTCTGATAGTGCAGTTACCACCTGTGAAAGGGACTTTCACTGCCAGATTGAGTGGTGTCTTTGTTGTGACTGCTTTGAAGGTGAAGCAGTCTGTATTGGGCTTAAAGGGGTATCCAGTGTAGCAACTCGAGGCTGGGGCTGATGTGGTCGAATTTTCTTACTCCTGTGTTGTGCTGCACTATGACGGATGGCTTAGGAGAAGCCACCGTGGTATGTGGGACTCCTTTGAGTAGATGTTTCCATCACCCAGATAGGAGATGACTAGTCCTTCTGTTCAGAAACATGGGGCAGGTATGAACAGCTTGATTTTTTGGAGCAGCGCAACTGGTACCATGCTGCTTGGGTCTTCCTTGAGAGGTTACAGTTAATGGTAAAGCTGAGATGTGTTACACTGGAAGAGAGCTGGGGCAAAATCCCATTGAGCTTCATGTCCATCAGTCAGTGGTGCACTTGAGCATTCTTGGTGGGGTTTCCTAGGAGAATGAATTCGGCCTTCTGGTGGGCATCTGTCATCCAGGTTTGGATCAGGAACAGATAGTTCTTTAGTCAATGGATATATTGATGCAATTGATTTTCAGGTAAAATTGCAAGTAATCTGCATAGTGTTGTATCTTTTTTTTAAAATATAAATTTTATTGTCATTTTTAGGTTATCACAACAAACAGTTCTCTGTAAATCAAATGCATACCCTTAACGAATATTTTAACAATAACCCTTTTTTCCCCCTTCCCCCTCACCCCCCGCCCTCCCATAGCCGGTGATTGAATGTCAGTTTCAGAATTGTCTTGCAGGACCACAAAGAGCATTTACAGACTCGGACTGTCGAATAGTTCTGTGCACACTTAGTCTTGGGCACAACTTGGTGGCACCCCCAGGGGGGGAGCGTGCCTTGTTCAGTGAGTACCTTTGGTGTCCCAACCTTGTCGTGCCCTGAAGCTTGGGCAGGACCGTGGGCTAGGGTTGCACCCCTCAGGCCGGGCACTCGTACTTTTCAAAAAAGGGGAGCCAGAGTTCCTCAATGTTGGATCTAGATTCATCTAGGACATGCGTTAGGAACTCCATGTCGTATATCGCCCGAACCTTGGTGACCCATTCCTTCTCCTCAGGCATATATGGGTTCTTCCATTTTTGGGCCAGGCAGCTCCTGGTCGCCACCAGCATGACCTGAAGCATGTGACCCTGGGTGTCCTCCTGATCATCTCCTGCCTCGATGCCAAAGAGGAGCAACCAGGGGCACCGGGGTCTACTGATTCCGTCCACCCCCCCTAATCCAGGACAGGACCTCTCCCCAATACAACTGCACCCAAAGGCAGGACCACCACATGTGCATGTAGTCACCTATTGCATTTCGGCATTTCCAACAGTGAGGGTCGTAGCCCGGGCTCATTCTAGATATTCTCTGTGGGGGGTAGTGCCATCTGTGTAGGACCTTTAGCGCTTGATGTCTATACTGGGGGGAGGTTGCTGAGCGGTGGGCCCAGATGCACATCTTGGTCCACCTCTTGTCGTCTATTGCCACTCCCAGGTCTTTTTCCCATTGTGTCCGTGCCGGGGGGGGGGATCCCTTGGTATCGAGAAAAAGAGGAGCTTATATAAACGGGATATCACCCCCCTGGAGCCTCGGGTGGAGATGATCATTTTCTCAAAGTCTGTTAGGTCCCTCCTGAGGGTGTCTCCCCTTGAGGGTTCTGAGAGAACTCCCTTGAGTTGGAAGTAGCAGAATGGCGACAGTTTACCCAAACCCAGGGCCTCCTCAAGATCTAGAAGGGGCATGAAGGACCCCCCCACCCACAGGTGGCAAGCCCTGACTAGGCCCGCTTTGTACCACGTCTGGTAGGCAGCTGGTTCCCCTATTTTGGCTAGGAACGGCTAGGCCCAGATACAGCTCAACGGGGAGTGCCAGGTTGTGAGCCATCTGTAGTAATTCCCTTGCTTCCAGACGGACCAGAGGACCCCCAATACCGGGTGATCCAGTACCCGCCTGGGGATGCTTGCTCTTGGGACCCATAACCATTCAACGAGCATGACTGGGGCGAGTAGCCTATTGTCCAGGGCCACCCACTGCTTTTCCGTCCCAGGGATGAAGTGATCAACAAGGATCCTCAGCTGGGATGCCCTGTAGTATGTGTCAAGATCTGGGAACCCCACCCCTCCATCCTCCTTTGACCTTGTTAGGACATCGTAGGAGATCCTGTATTTCTTTCCCGCCCAGAGAAACCTGAGCAAGGTACGCTTTATTGAGTGAAAGAAGGGTTTAGGCACCTGGATGGGGAGCATCTGAAAGAGAAACAGGAATTTGGGGAGTACTATCATTTTGATCAGATTGAGTCGTGCCATCCATGAGAACCCCGCTGCCGCCCACCTCTCCATATCTCTCTTGACATCTGTCCACAGTGGGGTGAAATTATTCGAAAAGAGGTCATCCGGGTTGGGTGTGATTCGGATTCCCAGGTGTCGGAACCCACCTCTCTGCAAATAGGGTTGTATCTTGATGTTAGTGTTGGCAAGGAGTTTCTCCAGAGCTTCCATGCGTAGGTTGAATATGGCAGAAGACAGGTTGGAGCCTTGTGCAACTCTGCAGATTAATGGATGGTGCTGGGATGCACTGAGTCCCATCCGGACAAGTCAGTCTATTTTGTTGGACATTATTTTTTTATTTATTTATTTTATTGTTTGCTTGTTAGGTGCTTATAAATCAAATACATTCTGTTTCAAAGCGTCCACAGGGCAACAGGGAGGGAAGGTGGGACTGAAGTACAATTCAAAACACACAATATAATACAGTGGCGGAAGGAACGGACGAACCTACTATGCCTTGTGAGTATACACAATGTGTAAGTGCAGCAAGGGAGATGGCAGTGGGGTAGGTGCTGGGGTGTCCATGCTCGAGGGTGAGCCACAGATGAAGTGCAAGGTATGCAGCCAGGAGCCGTGTTAGGTGGAAAAGTGTGAGTCTCTAGGGTGGAGGGAGTGCAAGTGCTGAGGTAGACAGAAGCTGGAGATTGGGAATGAGTGGTCAGGAGCCCCCAGGATGCATAAAGATATAAGATACCAATCGGAGCAACTGTGAGATTAGCAGAGGAGGGAAGAAGGGAAGGAGGAGCAAAAAAGGAAAGTCTTGAGGTGCTTTTGGAACTTATGAAGGTCCTGCTCAAAACGCAGAGGGAGAGGCAGGCTGTTCCATAGGAGGGATCCAACTGAGGAAAGCGAAAAAACCTCCTGCTCTCTGTTTAGTGAATCACTTTACACAAAGGGAGTTGGTGCCAGAGGAGTGTAGAGGTCTAGAAGGAGAGTATTTGGTAAGAGAGAGTTGCAGATAGTGTGGTCCCTGGCCCCAGACAGCCTGGTGGATGAATTTGATCTGTCCAGCAACTGGGAGCCAGTGAAGACTTTTTAGGGCAGAAGAGATGCCATGCCTGGGCTTAAGGCCAAGGATAAGCCTTGTTGCTCTATTCTGGATTAGCTGAATTGGTCACAGAGTGGAAGAAGGTAGATTGAGAGGAGGCTATTACAATAGTCCAGCCTAGAGAGGACCAGGGCTCGGGAAACATTGAGCTTCTGGAAGAAAGTGAGAAAAGGGAGAATTCTCTTGAGAAGGTAGAGGTGAAAGTGAGGCTTCTTAGCAATGTCCTGGGTGTGAGGGAGGAAGTAGAGAGAGGAGTCAAAGATGACGCCAAGGTTTCTGGCTTCAGAAGAAAGAGCAAGTGGAGAGCCCAAGGAAGGAGGCCAGAGTGAAGGGAAGAAAGAGCGAGCAGAGGTCTCAATCAGAAGGATCTCAGTTTTGCTGCCATTGAGGCAGAGATAGTTGGAAGTGCACCAGGCCTAGATGGCCTATAGGCAGTCAGGGATGAAGGAAGGTGCTAGTGAGTCAGCAGGAGTGTCATCTGTATAACACTGGAAGTTGGGGGAGAAGGAGGAAATGAGGAGTGCCAGCTGAGCAAGGTAGATGTTAAAGAGCCAGGGGGAGAGGAAAGATCCCTGGGGAACTCCACAGGTTAAGAAGGAAGTAGGAGAGGAGAAGGTGCCCAGGAAGACATGGTAACAGCGGTCAGTTAGGAAAGAGGTCAGCCACCCAGTGCCTGTTCCGAGATACCAAGGGTATTGTGGAGACTTTGTATGAGGATAGAATGGTTACCAGTGTTGCAGGCAGAGGAGAGATCAAGTAGGATGAGGACAGCTGGTAAATTGGAGTCCAGAGAAGCAAGCAGTTCTTCACGGGTGTTCAGAAGAGCAGCTTTTGGATGCTCCGGATCCAGATTGATGATCCTGGAGACCACCGCCAAGTTCAGTGTGCGAGTTGAATTGGGGCAAGGCCAGCTTCTGCAGCAGTTTCCCCAGAAAGGGGGTGATTGAAATAGGGTGATAGTTGGCTGGATAGGTGGGGTCTGCTGAATGTTTCTTCAGGAGAGGGCATACAATGGAGTGCTTGAGGGAGGAGGGGGACGATCCAGAGGCAAAAGAGTGGTTGCTGAAATCAGCGAGTGCGGGGGAAAGAGAGTCAATGTTATCCTTGATGGTTCTGGATGAAAAGGGGGAGCCAGGTGATTTCTGATCTGTTTGTTAGAAAAGATCTCCCCCATGTAAAGTTGTGTTATGGAATCCAGTTTCTTTAAGCCTTCTTATTAGTGTACTGTAGTTAACAGTGTCAAAGGAGGGTGAGATGCCGAGGAGAACGAGTACTGAGGTGATGTTGCCATCCTTTGTGATTTTGAGGTTGTCCCAAATGGAAACTAATGCCAATTTAGCGCTTCTTATTGGTCTGAAACCAACTTTTGAGTGATCTAGCACATTATTAGAGTGTACATGCTCCATGGCTTTGCAGACATAGTCAGAAGTGTGCCAGTGTGTAAAACAGTGCTGCGGCATCTCTGTGTGGACAAGAAGAACAGTATGTGTCAACAAACACCAAGTTTTGAGACACAGTGGTTTATGAAATGGAACTACTCATGGTTCTCTCTAAAGGGTACCTAAAAATGAGTACAATGCCATGCTCTATCACATCAAAACCCAGATATGAAACACCACAGTATATGAACAGAACACTCAGATTGGAAGCAGCAGTATATAAATAAGTGAAACAGCAGTATATAAATGGAACATTTAAAAGCACCTTCCAGAGGCATGCAGATGCGGAAGGCAGCAGGGCAAGGGTCACAGCAATGCAATCTGTATTTTACAGTGCCTTTACGTGAGCACAACAGAGTGCAATTTAGAAACAGTGCGGTACCCTTTCTAAGGGATAGTTATTCGAGACAGTATGTAAGACAATGCAAGTCTTTCATTAGGGATATCAGAGTGCAAGCAACATAGAGTGTACACTGTGAAGATGTACCTTTATGTGGGCACCCAAATTTAGCATAGGAAATGAAATAAGTCCAAGAGTCATTTCAGGAATGTGAAGGGGTGAGCATGACGTAATGCACTTTCACAGGAACACCAAGGCAGCATTGTTTAGTTGCTTCTTTCAGGACGGAAACTGATATTCCTATGGGCCATGTAAGATGGAATGGCAATATTGTTTAATTCTTGAATTGATCATTAACATAGATGTAGCACCTCCGTCATACCATTTGCATATTAGCACTAGCAACAATTGCCTTAGTGCAAACACACATATATATATCGAGTAGAATTCATGTGATCACGCTACAAGCCGTAGCGAAACGCGTCATCGCCGGGGTTTTTCCTTTGTGTTGCTGGGCGAGGGCTGGAGGATTTTATTTTTGGAACTAATAAAGAAGATATTTTTTAATCGCAAGATGTTGCAGCCAGTTTTGTGAGAACACGAACACTTGAATTTTGAATTTGGCATACAACTCCAGGAGTGCGGCTCAGGACTGCACCGTGTGCACGGTGCGGAGAACGGGGATATATATATATATTCAATGCATTTCCGCACCAGGGCAAAGTTTGCCCTCCTGCAAAAATGCACTCAAAGAAGAGGTTTTTGCCCATAGACAAACGTTTCCCTAGTTTCAATACCATGCAAAATTTCACTTGCAATAGTGCAAAGGTATTCTAATATGGCTTAGGCTTTTTTTGCTCTACACTTTGACCTAGTGGTGATCCCGTGCAAGATTGGACCTGCACTGGTCCAAAGTTTCCGTAATCTGGACCAGTGTCAAAACTAGCGCCTCATTGGTAAAAAGTAAACATGTGGTTATCGAACTTTAAAATGAAGTACCTGGATTGAATCCTGTGGCATCCCTTTTTCTTCAAAAGGAACAAATTGCCAAATCATGTAATGTTTTTTTCTCTGAATAAAATGAATGATGCAGCGATTCTAAAACTGGGGTATAGTTCAGAGCGAGTTACAAAGACGGTTGTTTAAGATTGTGTACATAAAAAAGGCCTAGAACAATGGAACATTTTACATACAATTAGTGGTAATATTGCAAACAGTCTTTCTTTTTTTTCCTTTTCTGACATACCACAAATTGAAAAACGCATTGTATAAGTTCTTAATAACTTATTTAATTACGTTGAAAATATTATGTCATGACTTGATTCCCATTCTCTCTTTCATGGGGTTCTAGATTAAAATTAAGTATGAATGTACAAAAAAAATGTGAAAAACATTGAAATAACTGCCCTCGGGATCGTTATTAGCCCTGAACATGCAGACGCTGATGTAAATCTTGACAAGCAGGTGCTGATGTGCGTTTTCAGATTAATGCAGGGACCAAATTCCATCGCTGCAGCAGGGCTAAGCCAGCAGAACGCTAGGAAAGTATGCAGCTAAGCAGACCAGCATCCTCGCTGCAAGGCAGTGTGTTCTCACTTGCGCATCCCGTCTCTCTTAGGAGCATGCAAACTGGGCTATTACAAGTGTTGTCCAAACACTACTCCAACATTTATTCTTTGATCAAATAAAACCAATGGCAAATGTGGCAACTCTCGACTGGCTACAGCGTCCCGGGTAAAGGTGGCACCAAAGGCGGCAGACTAGTGGCACACCGCCTATTTTACTTATACAAATCAGGCCACTAACCAAAGAAAAATAGACAGGAATGGGGACCCATGTATCTGACCTTTTATGCCACCTGCACTGCCCAGCAATGTGCCCAGGCCAGTGGTAGGAGCAGTGCTTTCCACAAAGAGGAGCTCAGCTACTTCTTGATGTAAACATTGCCTTTATAAAGTGAACCCGTGTGTTTGACCCTTTATGCCACCTGCACTGATCAGTAATGTGTCTGGACCAGTGGTAGGAGCAGTGCTTTCCACAAAGAGGAACTCAGCTACTGCCTGATGTAAAGATTGCCTTTAGAAAGGCGCCCATGTGTCTGGCCTTTTATGCCACCTGCACTGCCAAGTAATGTGTTCAGACCAGTGGTAGGGGAAGTGCTTTCCACAAAGAGGAATTCATCTACTGCTTGATGTAAATATTCCCTTTAGAAAGGTACCCACGTGCCTGACCTTCAATGCCACCTGCACTGCTCAGTAATGTATCCAGACCAGTGATAGGAGCAGTACTTTCCACAAAGAGGAATTAATCTACTGCCTGATGTAAATATTGCCTTTAGAAAGGTACCCACGTGTCTGACCATCTATGCCACCTGCACTGCTCAGTAATGTATCCAGACCAGTGATAGGAGCAGTGCTTTCCACAAAGAGGAGCTCAGCTACTGCTTGATGTAAAGATTACCCTTAGGAAGGTAACCATGGGTCTGACCTTTTATGCCACCTGCACTGCTCAGTAATGCATCCAGACCAGTGATAGGAGCAGTGCTTTCCACAAAGAGGAGCTCAGCTACTGCTTGATGTAAAGATTACCTTTAAAAAGGTACCCATGGGTCTGACCTTTTATTCCACCTGCACTGTTTAGTAATGTGTTCAGATCAGTGGTAGGAGAAGTGGTTTGTATAAAGAAGAGAAATGCCACTGCCTGATGTCAATATCGCCTATGTGACAAAAATACATCTTTCCATTCATGGGAATTGCTAGCCATAAAAAGTTTTTGGATTACAAGAGAAAGACCTATTATGGCCATTTGTTGTCAGGAATACATTTTTCTCTATGTTCCAAAACAGTAAGTACTTTTTTTTTACCTCAAATTCTTATCTAGCCCCGTGGTGGCAGCTGACTTGTCTGGGAGTGAGTGAAGTGTGTGAGTTAGCGTGCCCTCGGCTCTCCCCCGGGCCCATCTCTGTGCCTGCCAGTTGCACTGTTACAACGATAAAATAACATTGTTTTTCCAAGTAGCTTACTAATTTTGAGGCCAATCTCACAGCGGAAGAGGAACCCATAAGCACCCACATGAACAAAGATGGACAGATGAAGATGGACAGATGATGATGGGCCAATGGCTTAGCATCCCCTATGGAGCAGGCGCTAAATGTATAGGGCTCTGCCAATTAGTGTTGTAGAATTGTACTGTATGAAATTACATCATCAGTGACGTTGTTTGTGCTTATAACCTGCCCCACAATCCGACAGAGCGCAGAACGTTCGGTAGCAGCAGAGTTCTTTGCTGATGCCTCTCTACTTTGTATAAATAAATACTTATCCTTGCAAGCATTGTTTTGGGCCTTTTTCCCTACTAGGCTGTATTTTTCCTGGTGTTCGCGTTTAGGGGTGTGCCTTCATTGGCTCTGAAAACGCCTTGAAGGAAAGAGGTATTTGCTAATATTTTGACAGAATGAACTAAAATGCACTTCTCCATGCTGCTTGAAAAGAAATGCCTATTCTGGGGGTTAGCATTGTTGGAAATGAATGTGGGCTTGCTCAGGTTTTAATGTGCACAGGCCTGGGCATTGAAAGGGTTTGTGAAGGTTTTACCTGAGTAGGTACTGTCCAATACCCCACTTATTTAGCTGCTGGTGAAGTACCCAGATCTAGGAGTCTGTTTTTCATGAAATTAATTTGTGTTCTGACAGGATTTAATGCAATCTCACAAACACAGGCAAATACAGACACAGACACAGACACACACAAACAGACACACACACACACATACACACACACAAGTGCTCCCGCCTAAGATTACCATTCAGCCGACTATTAACAGGGTGAGATAACTGCAGCCCAGGTTAAGAAGGGGAGACAAGGCTGGATTATTCAGAATAACTCCCAGAAGGGCCCAGCCTCACACCAAGAGGAATTCAACCCCCCAAACCACCACTGCCATTCGCATAAAGCTCTTAGCAGGGCATAAGAACTACCAGGTAGCCCGGTCCAGGACGTTCCTCGCAATGGAGCCATAGACCAAAAGCCAACCTCATTCAAAAGTACCTGCAGTTCCTCACAGCTTTTCTGTCTATAGAACCTATTTTGTAAAGGTTCTAATTTGAATCATTGACAAATAAAAAAAGAACCTGCCAATTTAAGGGTGTTTGGAGCTTTGGGCACAATTAGAAAAGTGGTGCCTCTTCTAGTCCTTTGGGCATCACTTGAATTCTCCTAGGCATTGCAGGAAGGCCTCCAGCCTGTGCTTTAGGTGCAGTCAGCCTCTGTATCTACTGATGCCCATCTAGAGTGTTGTCCTTATAGCCTGCTCTGCATTATTTTTCAACCTTACATCTAATTGAATATGCTCCTATTGCATTCTAGTAGCGTATTTACCAATTCACTACATACATGGGCAACCCTCATTCTCGGCTGAGGGATGGGGAGACCCTTTGTGCCAAGCTCTCCTTTTGTGTCCCCCAGAACACATTCTACAGACAGCTAATTCCTGGTTGCAACACCACCGTCAGCGGGCTCAGCATTACCAGACCCCTTCCTGGACATCAGCAGGAAGGCATCCAATTATGATCATCTGGTCAGTAACCCATACAACTCCCAGGAACTCCTGCGATCATCTGAAGGCCATTACGCAACCAAAACATGACTTATCATAATACCAACACCATACTAGAAATGGCATAAATGAAAGTACTGCTCACCAATAGGGAAAGATCTTTTCCCTTATTTTGATTACATTTTCTTGTGGGCAGAACCCTGAAACCTATACATTCATCCCAATGATCGCTATCACTCACCTTCATGTTTTAATTTCTCAATGTTTTTTGAGTTAAGTCTGTACAGTTTTGTCCTCCAGACTTTTCTCACTCTTCCCCTTTCCTGATCTCCTTAGCCCTGTTTCCTTTTCTCCCCCACAGACCACGGTTAGTCTACTACACTGTGCTAGGTCGCAATTGACTTCTACACGGACATGGCTCAGTGCTTTAAGACCTCTACGATGGTGATGGGTGCAGTTTAAGAAATAAAGTTCTTGGGCAGGGAGCTGTTAACACAATAGCCTAGTTCTAATCTTCCAACCACTGGCAGCGTGTGAATATAGAGTTAGTTATACAAGTCATCTCCTCCTGCATCTAACAGTGAACTGATAAATTAGTGATGAAGGTGGCAAAGGATAGTTCATGTGCGAGACACTACATAAGAGGCATAATCATCTGGGCAGTCGTTAGCCGATCTGGAATTGAGGCATGGGGAGAATGGAATTGTAGATGAGCAGTTATATGCCTCTGCAGGATGTCCTGCCCCCCCACCTCCTCTATGTTGGAAGCCTGAGATTGTGCAGTTGTTCCAATACTTCAGCGTACATTTGAAATAGGATACCATTGAGACAACCCTATCGAATGTATCCCCAAAGAGACGACAATCTGAGGGAGGAACTTCCTGAAGGAATCTGAAAAAGAGGGAAAACAGAAGCTATTAACGTCCCAAGAGACAGGTGTGATATCCCGAAATGTTGGCTGAAAAGGATGCATGGATCTTATAGAAACTAATAATGAAGTAAAGAGACAAGTCAACTTTTAAATACGAAGAAGAGTATCAACCATTGAATAATTGTACAGACACTGAAACGCAAGGTAGACTAAGACATCATAGAAGCTGGCTATGTGTAGTAAATAGAATGCAGGCACAGCCGCCACTGTATAGAAGCTGGACATCGGTAACATGAATTTTAGTAAGCCAGGACCCATGAAGAAGAAAGGGAGAATTGTGTCACAGCAAGAATACGCTGAAATCGTGGAGCTGCATGGCAAGGCTGTCTGGGCTGGTATAAAAACTAGAGCAGCCAAGGTCGGCTATCTATTCTTGAAAGGAATGAACGTCCAAAGGGTGAATTATCTCTTGTTAAGGTGCAGAGAAAGAACATCAAGAGTGCCAAGTTTCATTAATTGAAGACATTTAAAACCTACTAAATGGACCAAATCGTGGTCTCCTGTCACGTGAGCCAAGGATGAAAAGAGAGTCGAATTTGAAGTCCTAGAAGAGTGATTGTTAGTGCTCGCACTCCCATGTATTCCCAGAGACAAGTATACTTTGCAAGGCCAAGTTCAAAGACAATTCTCATGGCAGTAGGCTTGGGTGATGAGAGATGTTAGGCTGATTGGGTGGGGAGATAGAGTCAGGCCCACCTCCTTGCAACTGGGTCTGGGCTTACATGCTGCTAAGTGAACCAAATGTTCTAGACATGGCACGAGCATGCCAACCAATTGTAGAGGTCCATATAACGAAGGACCTTATCATTTAAAGACCAATTTGAAAACCGTATACTTAATGATTTTAAGGATGACATGTTTTAGAGGTAGGCACATACTGTCCACCTAACAGTGGGCAGTCAATCACGATCCTAGTTCTTATATAATGTATGCCTAGATGTTCCCCTTAAGCCTATCACAATCCACGGTAGCTTTTTCCTTATTTGCCACGTAGTATGAAGTCACCTGTGATGTATTTTTAGTATAAAGTCTATGTTTTTTGAAAAGATCGCTGAGAGAAATGGGCGACTGTCCGTTGATGTCCGTTGGAACTCCTTATTTTAGATAATTGTAATAAAACAGTACTTTGCCATCTTCCTGAGTTGGTTCGGTTATTTGGACTCAGAGTTATTCTGCGAACCCATCCATTTCATGCACGTTATTACAGGACCCTAAGCTCAGAATGGTGTCCTATGGACAGCCAGAGTAAATGTGAATAGTTAGAATCCAGGGATATCAAAGTCAACCCACACAGTCCTACTCTGATCCCATCAAGGGAAGTATTGGAAATGTGCAAATGGTGTATTTGCATCACTCTAACCTAGGTAATCAGGCATGTTGCAACAAGTGCATAAGTGGAATAGCGCGCGTGCACACACACACACACACACACACACACACACACAGACACACACACACACACACACACACACACACACACGCGCACACACACGCGCACACACACGCGGGATGGCCTTGTAACTAAGGGTGCATGCAACAAACATTCACATGCTGCCAAGCCAGTGAAGAGGCAGCTGAAGCTCAGGTTTCTGCTCCCACCACAGCACGCTGTGAAACGGCACACATCAGCTCTACCTTTGGCAGGATTTCAGTGTTACCTAGCAACAGCTTTACACAAGTGCAATCAAGAGTAGCCTGTATTACAACCTGATTGGGGCACCTGCAAGTGATAAAAAGCATACAGTAAGGAGGTTGTGGCTGATATGCCATAAAAGAGTGAAAAGACAAGGTAAGAAGTTCCCATTCATATTGAATTGATTTGATTGATTTTGGTAATTTGTAACGTGCCCAGTACGGACTGAACCATATAAAGGCATAGTTGAAACACAAAGTGGGGCCACCAAGCACCATGAGATGTGAAAAAAACGTTTTTTTAGAAGGAGAGTCCCTAAAGTTCCTAAGAGTCGTCGCCACTCCTTTATTTAAAAAGGTTCTGAAGGCCCAGCGGAAGAGGTGCAACAACTCAAGAGCTCTAATATCTCGAGGAGGACTGTTCAATAATCTGGGGCCAAAAAGAGCAAATCTTCTATCTCCCTTTGAAACATGCGAAGACAGGCGACCAGTCAATTCCCAAAATACTTCTCCAGAACTTCACAAAACATTGATATTTATGAAGCAAGCGGAACAAATACAGCCCTGTCTTCTGCAAAAGCCTGGGGCACAGATGTTCCTTGGTCACAGTGGACGGCTTCCAATACGAAGCTACTGCCAAGTGAAGAAGAATGGCTCAATACGAAAGACAAAAGGTGTTGCGAGTTCACTAGGAAAGGGAAGTCCGGGCATTTTGAAACCTCTGCCACAGACTGAAAACCTAGAATGGGGAGGGGAGTCAAAGGCTCAATGGGGATTCTGTTGAGCATCTAGAAAATCATTTCCCCTAAAAAAATAAACATAGTAGTGCAAAGGAGACATTGGGCCTCATTACAACCCTGGCGGTAGCCGTGCCTTGCATTTTTTCCGGCGCCCACAAATGGCCAATTACCGGGTCATTACGGCCTTGCCGGACCCAGTATTTGCCCATTCCTGGGCACCAGAAAATATTCTTCCTCATTCCCATTGAGCGCCATAGTGTGCCTGTGCATCGGAAATGCTGTGCTCGCGGGTGCCTTTCATGCCGCCAGGTCAGACCTGGCGGCATGAAAGGCACCCGCGAGCACAACTCACAGTTTGCCGGTCCGGATATAACGGTACTGGTAGGCTTACCAGTACCGTTATATCTGGACCGGCAAACTTGTAATGAGGCCCATTGTTTACACCAGGAAGAAGCGGTCCACAGATTCCTGACAGTAATATGTGGTTGCCTTCGGAGGTTGGGCAGAGCCAGAGAAGAGGTGTGCAGAAACCAGATGTTCAGGCAGTACATCAGAAGGAGAAAAGAGGAAAGGTTTGCGGTTATTGGCAATCCAGCACCAGCTCTATCATTAGGGCGTTAGGGCCTCGTCACTAGCCTGGTGATTATTCCTCCAGAAATACAGCCAAACTAATTTCCAGTTACCTCAGCTTATTTTGGCCATACGTTTGTCAAATTACGAATTGTGGTAGGAGTGATCCAAAGAGTCCTAAGGACACCATTGGGGAGTTGGAGCATTTACCGCATGTGGCAATTCCGCTTGTGTTCAAATTCTTAATTCTTTTACGGTAAGGTGGAGACACTTGGCTTCAGGACTTTCCTTCACATTACTGTCAAAATCGGAATTTGGTGGTGCAGTAAAAAGGTGCAGTAGCTCTGTTATTGCCACTTTTTGCATGCACCACCAAACTCGGAACGAAGACAAGTTATTGCCAAAACAATGGAGCCAGTCTCAGTAAATGCGGAGGCAGTGCTGAGCGAGAGGAACCGTGACGTGTGCATGTTCAATCTTCACCATGGATTTCCCTCCATCTCCAGCTCTGTCTTTTGTCTCTTTTGGTTCTACAGTATTAATGTTGAGTTTCCTAGGCATTCTCTCAGGAGATCGCTCATTGCTGAATCTCGATGCTTTGCGGCAATACGTGTGAAGAAAGGTACTTTGAAGCACCACATTCGTTTTTGCAGTACTTTCTTCCCTTAATCTACACTGGGACCAGGGGTTTTAGAATACTAGAACAGGTAAAGAGTGGACAATCAAGCCAAAGAGAAGAACTTGCCAAAAAGAGTATTGTATGTGCTAAGCACTGTGTACATTGAGAGTCCACAGGGTGAGAAAGTGGATAATTGACCCAAAGGCAGGTAGAAGATGGCCAGCTTGAGGGCATCATAGCAGGAGGAGGTTTCTAGGGGCCGATGCAAGTGGATTTATGGGGTTCAATGGTCTGTTGCCACACCAATGTAGGTTTGTCATGGCCTTACTTTAGTATTAGAGTAAGTGGCGGAAGAAATAGCTCATGTGGAGTCCTAGAATTTAAGTTGTGCTGGAGTTATTTTAGGAATATTTCACACAGTCACCATATACGCCTTAGATGCCAACATACTTCGCTGAAAGGATTAACCTGTCAGGAGGTCAATATAACACCAGGAGCCAAAATTACCAAGAGGCAAAATATTGCCAGACTGGAACCCAAGAAGCACAAGAAGGAGTAGACCAGAAAACAAGCATTCTCCTGATTGGCTATCATGCTCTGCAACATCCATCCTGCTATTATCAGGCTGGCTACCTGATGCAATTCAGGAACAATCTGAGGACCTTGCCTTTGAAGGAACACTTCACTGACAAATATGGACCATATACCCCTGTTACTGCTGACTGGCTAGTTTCTCCCTATATAAAACACCTACCTACGTGGATATATACATTCAGTTTATCCTACATCTATTATTTCTGATCACGCCATGCAGTTTGTATTTAAAGACATTATGGGCCTCATTACAAGTTTGGTGGTATTTCAGCAATAAATCCCCCGAAATACCACCAAATGGTTTTACCATTACTGCTTCTTAGTCTGGCGGAATTACTGCTGGATTACAAGTGGTGGCAGGTGGTGTTAGTCGCCATTTGTTGGAGCCCATAGGGATTTCGGCTGAATTACCATAGGTGGTAATTCTGACGATTTGGTTGTTTTTTGGTAGTAAGGCAGAATAATTAAATCCAGCAATCTCCTTGAGGTTTTTCTTCTACTTCACCTACAAACCCATAGTTCGGCTGTGCAGTAATACAGTGGTAATGCAGTGATAACTGCGGTACCATTGCATTACCCCTGTTTTTGGCCACACCTCCGGACTCGTAATGAGGCCCATAATATTGCATTAATAGATAGAGAAGTAAAACATGCTTGCAGGACAATATTCTACTCAAAGGTCAAAGGACATGAAGAGTAACCCAAATGATTAAGGAATGCAAATAATTGGACATAAACGGGCAGCAACCAATTTAGAGAGCAGTTAAGTGATGCAGAACTCCTCTCATTAGCACAACTGGAATTTCTCCATTTGTGCTGTTGAGGTGGTAGATGGCGGGCTTCTTTGTATGTCAAAGGGTGATTTGTCGTCAGAAAGACATGTATGTAACATTCGGGGTGAATGCTATTAAAAATGTAATGAAAAACATTAAACTATGCATCAAAAACGTAAACTCTGTTCCTACCTATGGATTACATGATAACAATTCTCATCTGAGACCTCTTCCTTATTTTGTGAGTTGTTTAGATACATGTATCATGTTTTTTATGTATTCCTATTGTTTTTAATGTTTTTTCATGCAGTTATATTCATGTTTGGTTTTGTTTTCATGTTGACCTAACAATTGGGGGTTCTTTTTGTTGCTTTTTACATTTATACATTTATACATAACACAATTTTTTATATTTCGCTTATGTATTGTGTTTTTTTAAATGGTGTTCTTTTAATGTCCCAAAAAGGGTGTTTGTGACGTGAATCTAGGACGGGTTGGGTATTCTTGAACATTTATAAGGAATTGATTGTGTCATTTATAAATCAAACCTTTTCATATAATTCATCCAGAAAGGTTATACTTCGATGATACATGTTCCCCACCTCCTTTCGGTTTATGGGGATCTCCTGTTTTTCCGTTTCAACATCAGACAGACAAGTAAAATCCTGCAATGATGTTGCCATAAAGAATATGCTGAAGATCAGATTGGCTGGCATGTGAGCACAGAGGCCCTCACATCTTTCGGGGGAAGTGAGGTTGACTATGGTGCTCATTGATGGTAGAAGAGGAGGCACATAGCTCATTGTCATCATCAAGTCCAGCTTGGAGAAGGGCACCATAGTTTGGGAGAAGTAAATCATTAAATGACGTCATTGCACAAAGAGCCTTGGCTGACACATGATGCCGCTCACATCAGGTATAATGATCTATAGTGAGAGAAAGCATTTGTCAATTTTGTGAACTGGATAACCTAGCCCTTTAAGATGAGTAGCAATTACCCTGAAGATGGACGGGGATGCAGATTTTTATTCATACATCAATAATAAAAACGGCTCAGGTAGTTCGCAAAAGGAAGACTGTTTTAATATCAATTATCTAAAACAGGGAGCATAACGAACATCAAAGAATTCGCTCGATCCTCTTGCTCAATGCATTTAAGAAAAAACTGAGATCTTATACACAAAACGTGTCATCAATGACGTTGACCTGCGTCACACTACCAATGTCATCCTACGTGGCAAACTATAAAAACCTACGAATGTGGGTGATTGGCTCTGAGTGAACATCTAAGTATATGATCCATACTAGTCTAAAAAAGTGTGACTGTGTGATTGATTACTTAACATCAGGTGGGGCAACTAAGCCCTTCTCTAAAAATGAACACTATGAACGTCACTAAATACACTATGTCCCATTGCTTTACACAACTATAGAACCCCTAATTACGTGGTCCTCTACAATTGGTTGGCACTATAACCTCTGTCAGTACTATTCCATCTACATTTAGCAGCATGCAGGCTGGCCATCCAGGTGCCGGTGAGCTTGCTTTAACTATTGCTTCCCACCAATTAGCATATCAATCCATCATCACCTCAGTGGTCTACTGTCAATTAGGCTTTGAAGCTCAGCCTTGAGAGTGTTCTTAGCTCTGAGAAATTCAGGGAGTGAAGGCACGCTCTGCCCTCGTGCGTAGGTGTGACCATCTTGTTCGTAAAACTTCATGCTTCCAGGTGACTATAGACCATGGAATCGAGCTTCCAGTGCATTTTAATACTATTTTTTAGTAGACCTCTGAAGTCTTCCCTGTCTGGTTCATGCCTTCTGAACAGGAGTTCTGTTCTTTCACACTATTTGTATCCAATGTCAGTTTACTCCAATTTAATAAGACCTTGGCTTCTTTCGCTCATCCAGCCTTGTCTGCTGAGATTCACTTTATTAATAATTTTGCTTTTTAACTGTGACGCACTGGAAATTAGGCTTTCTCAGCCTTCTTGCTAAAGTCCAGCACTGCTATAATGCATAGGGGAAACTTCCACCCTTTACTTGCCCATGTGTATAATATATATATATATATATATATATATATATATATATATATATATATATATATATATATATATATATATATATATATATATATATTCAGTGAAAAAACGTTGTTAAAGGGACGTTATGGTTAAGTTGCGCTACTAAAAACCTATGAAATTCAGTGAAAAAACTTTGTTAAAGGGACGTTATGGTTCCAAGTAAAACCGAAAAACCCTTGAAATTCGCCAGTTATGGTAAGCTAAGCAACCATAACTCGCGCCACCACCGTGCACTGCTAAGACTAACACCCAGGACATCAAAGATGACATCACAAATGTCATTGATGACATGTTCGGAGAACAGTACCACTACCTAAAAACTGTGGGGGGGGGTGGTGGGGTATGTTTGATTGTTATATCATAATATAGGAACATTTAACAAATTCAAAAAGCAGCACACAAACACATTATATATAGTAATACATAAGAAATGTAACCCATATATGTAACACACTAACCATTCATTTAAATACAATATGTTCTGAAATGGAATATACCACAAGAAGATAAATTGGCTTCCAACATAATTACCTCACAGACACAACAGAAATGAGAACAAGACCAGACCCACTGAATACATAGGACTTATCTTACCAGAAATAGTAAGTGTACTTCATTTTACTCATATATTTATAAACTTTCTGTATTAGATTAAAAAATATATTATCTTTTTTTTTTTTCCTCACAGAAATGTCTAGTACTCTGGAATGGCTAGAGGACAATTTCCCACATGAAGAAATGTCACAAGATAGTGAAACTAATGGTAAACACTTTATAATATAAACCATTTATTTATTTATTTTCTTTATATACATTTAACATATATATTATTTTTTTGTACAGAGCATACCAAAATAGAAAAAACTTCAGAAAACCCTGTTATGGATAACAGTCTTCACAATATAGAAGAAAAAATTGATGTATTGTTAGCTAATTTTAATAATTTAAAAACATTTGTAGAAAATCATTTCAAACCAAAAACCTCGTACCATTGCCGCACCTGTACTTGTCCCTCCTCACCACATCCCAGTCAATTATCCCCAAACCCTCTCCATAATCCAAAACGTTTTGATGAGACTTCCATCCCTTCTTCACCTAATACCAATCATGTTGAAACCCCAAATTCTCCTGTTTTTGTTTCTGTTTCTGCCTCACCTTCTCTGTCATAAATTATTAATATATGTTAAATAAAGTTTAATTTTTATATTGTATTGTGAATAGTTTCCGTTTTTTTTTAAAAAAAACAATAAAAGTGTCCGCGGACAGTGCGAGTGTTCTGAAATGTTCGTACATAAACGAAAATGGAGGTGTCCTGAAGAACACCACACCTATTCGTACTGTTCGCTAGCAAGTTGAAGAACACACGTGGTGTCCTGAAATGTTCGTAAAGAAACAAAAATTAAAGTGTTCTAAAGAACACTATATCTGTCCGTAATGTTCGCTATCAACTTAAAACTGTCCTAAGAACACAATTGATGTCCTGAAATATTCGTAAATAAACGAAAATGATGTGTCCTGAACAACAGTACAACTGTTCGTAGTGCTCGCTAGCAACATGAAACTGTACTAAGAACACACGCGGTGTCCTGAATTGTTCGTAAACAAACAAAAATTAAAGTCTCTTAAAGAACACTATACCTCTCCGGTACTGTTCGCTAGCAAGTTCAAACTGTTCTAAGAACACTATTGGTGTCCTGAAATGTTCGTACGTAAAACGAAAATGGAGGTGTCCTGAAGAATACTATACCTGTTCGTAGTGTTCGCTACCCAATTGAAACTGTTCTAAGAAGACAATTGGTATCCTGAAATGTTCGTACATAAATGAAATTACACGTGTCCTGAAGAACACTATATCTGTCCTTACTGTTCGCTACCAAGTTTAAACTGTTCTAAGAACACACGCGGTGTCCTGTAATGCTCGTTTCACGTGTGACGCACTTTTAATTACTTCAGAACCCGAACAGTGTCCATAGGACATCAATACGCATGCGCTAACCAATCTCCATGCACTTGGTGTCCTGCGGACAGGCGCTTCCTTCACGGACTAGTTCGCAAACGGATTATATGACCGCGCCCACACCCATCGTGTGTCCTGAAATTCGGACACTGTTCGTGTCCCCGAACAATTTAAAAGTACATTTTCAGTTAATCCATAATATTTTTCAATAAAATCTCACCATGGCACAAGTCCCACATAGCAATCTTGAGTTTCTATATACCTTTTGAAACTTTCCGATCCTTTTTTTGTGTTCGATCTGTCTGCGGACAGTGTGCATGTCTGCGAACCGCGCACAAGCACCCCTATAAAAGACCACGCCCAAGAGCTTATTCCCATTGTGTTTCTGGCTATTCTTCAGAACACAGTGATTTTTGCTGCCACCTGCAGACTACACCATCATCGAGATGTCATCCTTGGCTGCTGAACTGCCACTTGGTGCTGCACCTGCTTCAGCACCACCCCCACCCCCTCCACCACCACCTCCCCAAGGGCCTGAAGGGGGGAACAGGAGTGAGGATGCGGAGGAGGAAGAAGAGGATGATGTGAATGAGGTAGAGTAAAACCCTACTACCCGCACTACGTGTGAGTCTTGGGTGTGGCGGTTATTTACCATTCATGGTAATGTTCCTAAGGCTCGTGTGAAATGTGTTACCTGCAATGAGTGCAAAATTATACTCAGTCGCGGGAAGCACGGTAAGTACAGCTTTGGGACCACTACTATGAAGCAACACCTGAGGTCATTTCACTCTGGGGCTATTCGCAGGGTTGTACCTTGCGAAGAACGTAGCAGGTTGATTTCCTCTACTTCATCCTCTGTTTCTGATCCTGTCACCACAAGGACCACGTCTGTGGGACAGCGTCTTCCTCAAGCTGCCTCAAAGGCCATACAGAATGCTGATGATCCTTACCTTTCGAGGGTCACAGTTGTATGTATGTACTGTGACACAGTACTCTGCAGGGGGGAGCGACTTCGGAGTGCTTTTGAGACTATCGTCTCACAACACGAGAAGACCTGCTCACTACCCAAATAAAACCCACTCTACATCTTCCTCTCTCAGCTCGCCCTTTCTTATCCCTGTGGTTGGTGTCCCCCCTTTACCCTCCTTTACCCTCCTCTCCTAGTGTCTCGTGTCTGAAAAACCAAAAGAAAATACAAAATTACAAAATTAAAAAAAAATAAGGCTCTTTTCAGAGCCGCCTTTCCCAGTTAAAAAATAGAAGTGAAAATAAATGAAGCAGGGCTCTTTGTATTTTTTAGAAGTCCGCGGACAGTTCGCGAACATTAAAAAAATTGGGTTGCTACTCCATCACAAACATTGTAATTTTCTCTGGAAAGAAGTGGTGGCTCTGAAAAGAGCCTTTGGGTGGTGTTTGTAAGTCAAAAATTGTAAATGCTTAACATCTACTTCAAAATCGTTGTTGTAATGACATAAAATGTCACAATGCATTTTGTACATTTCTCAGAAAAATCTGATTGCCAGCATAAGTAAGATGGACTCCATCTCTGCGAAAAATGTATGTACTACAAAACATAATATTTTCATTGTGAAAAGAAGACATGCCAAAATCTCTTAGAAAGGCACAAACAGCCTTATTAACATTGCGCCTTGCTTTTTCCATTTGTGGACCAAACGAGGAAGAACGAAGCCACATTTGTCTCTGCGCAATCCGTGAAAATATCACTTGAGAATTAGGAAACATGTCCATAACCTTCCTAAGTCCTTCTTTCATAGCAAATTGCAAAATAATTCCAGTCACATGTCCTAAACTGTTCCTTCCACAATGAATTACAATTATGTCTGGATGTTGCTCTGTCTCCAAAGTAGCACAGAGAAGTAGCAAGTCCAACCACTTCATTCCACGTACTCCATGCCAGTGTACTTCCACATGTGGGAATCCAAGATCTACAGCTACTCCACAGCTTTCTGCATGCACCTTCAACCAATGTATACACGAATCTCCTAAAATCCAAAAAATCTGTTTTCTGAAACACACAGCCATAGCTATCTTTTGTTCTCTCAGCAAAAAGAGTATCTGACAAAATATTTCCTGGCACAACACACCCACCAAACTTTCCTGACCAATCCCTTTCAGTGCTTATTCTCATTTGCATGACTTCTGAACCCAAAAATCCCCGGATGTAACTCCCGATGTCCGCGAACTACCGCCATGTCCGCGGACATATCGTAACATGAACAGCCCTTCTTCCATTTCCACTACACTCTCTCTGCCATTCCCTCATTGGATGGACCTCAAAAATCACATGACCATGCACTAATCACATTCAAGACCTCTACATCTAACTGCATCATCATAGATCAGCACTGCAAATGTACTCTGAATCTCTCTGAGTACAAGTGTCATATCATTGGCAAGCAGCATTTACCAGAAATACTGTACAAGTCTTCAAGATTTCTACTTGCAGCTCCATGAATATCCATATGCATGAACACAAACTTCAGGTATGCATATTTTCTGTATAGTAGATGAAGACATTTTCAAACAGACTTTTACCTTGTAAAATCTGTAAAATTAATTTACTGTACTTTTTTCAATTTCCTAAAATCAACTATCACTTATAAACCTTTATACTATTTACTTTCTTTGTACACACACACTCAAATCATGTTAAACTAACATTTTTTAAATGAAATATATAGACTACATATATTCAAACAAAAGTGCATGCAAACACAATCTATGTTTAAACCTTTATAAAAATACTTATACAATTTCATACTGTTTGTTTTTATTCATTTATTTACTTAATTACTTTAAATTAGACATGACATTGAGGCGCTATTACCTAGAACAGTTTACTTACAGAAATAGTGGCATTCACTAATATATTATAAATTTCACAAGACATAGTAAAGATATTTTTTTTTTGCTACAGTTAGTCATTCAATACAATGTGTTCATTAAGAACATATCATATGTACTGAACTGATGCAATGTATCTTATGTAAATAAATTAGTTTAATGGTTTTACAGAAGGCACTGAGGATTTCAATTAAAAAAAAAATCAATATCTAAATTAAAAACAGTGCTATATACAAACAAAGTTAATAATTTGAAGCTTTTACAATTGCAGTGAAGACCAGTTTCCTGAAAAGAAGCAGCCGAATTCGAAGAAGAAAGAAAAACTAAGAAGTTACCTGTTAATTTAAAAAAAAAGTAAGTAAAATATCACCATAATATTTGTATTATTAATCAAATATACTATAACATTAATACGAGCTATTTCGGTTCCTAGAAATAGAGATTTTGTACCATTTTGTCCAAAAATGTCCATGTCTTAAACAGCGATTTACAGCCAGAATGGCCCACAAATTTCTATTTTTGGACACACAAATTAGCCAACTGAACCACTACAATTTTCATATTATAGAACAAACAAACTGTTTTAATTGTATACATTAGATTTACTATTTGTACTTTTCCATACCACTAGCTTACTTTTTTTTGTCATCTGAACCCCAGTTTAGTAACACATAAATTCAAGAATACCTATCCCTACTAGTTTTAGTTCCCAATGCACAATCACACACCATTACATACATCTTTATCATCTTACTCAAACAATCATGCACACAGCACACATACATTCCAGAACACTCCAACCCATATATTCTTTATTTTTTTCAACAGACCCTAAAGAATGCCTACCAAAAGTCAAGTCCGTATAAAGCAACGCAAAAGTAGAGTAAATGAAAATAAAGGTGTCCAACATAAGCATTCATCTCTAGCAGAATTTGTAAAAAAAGTTGAAACAAAATAGCTAATACAATCATTTAGTGAAACACAAGAAGTTTCAAGTACAACAACTTTGCTTCCTCTATCAAAATGTAAAACAAACCAAAAAACAATTAACTGAAAATCAGCTATCAGTACAGATAAAACTACTTCTTCAAATTTTAATATAGTGCAAAGTAAGCATACCAAGAAAAGTATTTTAGCCAAAATATACCGTCACAAAGTCCTTCAAAATCTTATAAAAACAGGAGAGAAATCAGGTTCAAAGCTTAAAACCTATTGTAGGACATTAATCTTAGAAGCATTGATGGACAGTGCAATTCTTCTCAAAAGAAATGTATTTATTTTACTGTTAAACAAAATGAAACCACTAACAAAACTAATAACTAAATTACAAAAAAGACTTCTCAGTAAGTGAAATATCAACAGAAAGAACTTCTTAAGTATCAGCGGAGGTGAATGGAATCACACTACAAGCACAGAACCATATTTTAATGAAGAAGCGAACAAACAAAAGCAAACAAATACAATTGCCATTGTAAGTGGTCGAGGTTATGAAAAAGTGAATAATACCATAAGGGAACAAGAAGTACTTCTTACAAAAATATGCCCTGAAAACTTAGAATTACCCCTCCATTCAACTGAATCAGAACGTCTAGTGTACAAATGGCTATGCACGTCAATGTGTAACATTCCCAAACAATGTTTCAAATCTTTATGCCAATTCCTCAATAAATATGAAAAAAGCAAAGACAAAATCAAAATTAGATTACTGCAAAATATAGATACCTGTCCAGTGCGCAAGTACACAGGACTACAAGGACATTCATTGGCCTGCATTACAGGACCTACTTGTAAAACCACTTTCCATGATATCAAAAGGATATCAGCACATCATTCAACTATAAGAAATCTAGTCTATACACTGTACTATGCTAAATGTCCTGCTTTAACACTAGCAAAGTTAAATAACATCCTTCTACATGGTACAGCAAAAGACCTACTTGAAGAAATTCACTATATCCAGAAAAAATATTTTGGAAGTGAAAGCCATTTACAGGATGAAATAGCTTTAAACCAATTAAGCTACAATTCTACATATGGCAACCTTTCTAAACACATACAAAAAAGAAATACTAAAATTTAAAAGTACATCAGCTAAAGTACCAAACCATGTTTGTGTATTTTGCTGTAGAATTTTTTATAAAAGTAACACAAAAACTGTGGACCTATCATACAAAATAGAAGACAATGAAGATTCTAAATGGTTTGAATTAGCTCTCTACCTTCTAGCAGAAAACAAATATGAAATAACTGAGCCCTTAATACTTTGCAGTTATTGCACTACAAAACGTGACAACAACCAAACTCCTTCACATTCTATCACAAATAATTTGGAATTATACCCAGTACCAAAACCTCTACAACAACTTAATTTATATGAGAGCATCATAATTCAAACAGTACACCCATTTCAAGCAATAATACGCCTTCAACCAAAAACAGCAAAATTACCTCCCTCTGAATTGGTAAAAGGCATTCGTGGAAAAGTAGTTTATTTACCATTAAATCTAAAAGAAAATGTGCATACTCTAGGAGTGCAACGTCCAATGCAGCAATCTTTAATTATATTAGTAAATGGAGTACCTACAAAAGACAAAAAAATATGGCAACAGCTGGTAGATTTATATAAAGTTAGACAAGCCTTCCAATATCTTAAAGAGAATAATGAATATTACAAAGAAATTAATATTGAAGAAAACTTGAAAGATACAACTGAAATAATTCAAGAAACACAAGAAGCTGGTCAATCTGAGCTACTAGATCCTGCTACAATATCAAATACTTTAGACCAGTATACAATTCATCCTTTGCACTGTAATGACACCGTACAAGATGTACTGGAAACTTACCAAATGCGTCGAACAAAAGGATCGCCAATCAGTATATGGGAAAAAGTATAGAAGCACGTGCTTTTCCTCTACTCTTTCCAAATGGCAAAGGAGGAAGATATGATGATAGACCTATTCAAATATCAGCTTCAGAATACCGTTCATTACGGATGTATTCTGAAGATCCCAGATTTAGACAAAATGTGGAATACATATTCCACCTACTCTTTGAAAGTGAACTAGCAACTTTATGTAACGGAGTTGCACACATATTAAAATCAGGATCAGACTTTCAAAATATGACAGCTACACAATTATTAGAGAAAGTGCACCAAAAGGATGAGGTTTTACAATCAAATATTACAAATCTATTAGCAAATATGCGTGGTACTAAAGAGTACTGGTTTCGACGTCATGGAGATGTACGTTGTATGATCAGAAACCTTGGCCCACCCACTTGGTTTGTTACATTAAGTTGTGCAGAATATGCATGGCACGATTTACATGATTTCCTACGCATACAAATAAAAACAAAACAAACATAGATATTCTAACACCTGGAGAACTTTGTTCTTTGGATCCTGTTAATGTTTCAAGATATTTTCACCATCGCTTCATTGCCATGCTACATTTTATTTGTAATAAAACTGTTCCTCCCCTTGGAGAAGTGCAACACTTCTTTTGGAGAAAAGAATACCAAGCCAGAGGAGCACCACATATCCACATGCTTTTATGGATTAAAGATGCTCCTAAATTTGGTCAAGACAGTGATGCCACTGTTTTACAGTTTATTGAAAAATATGTCACTTGTCAAATTCCATCAGAAGCCACAAATAGTGATCTTTGTGCACAAATTTTACAATTTCAAAGACACAAATGTGGAAAATATTGTCGTCGCAAATACAAAAACAAAGGCAAATACTACACCAAATGCCGATTTGGTTTCCCTAGACCAGTTACAAATACAGGTCAAGTAAACAACCTCATGTCTTCAGTTAGACATACTGTTAAAGGAAAGTCACCTAAAAATACATATTACATAAAAAGAAAAGAAGAAGAAAAATATATCAATGATTATAATGCAATCATTGCCCACTTATGGAATGCAAACATAGATGTGCAGTACATAGCAGACAATTCTATTGCAGTTGCACGATATGTCAGAGCATACTTAACTAAAGCAGAAAAGACAGAGCTCCAAGACCTCTGGACTGACCTGTCATCAGATAAAACAGTATCTCAGAAATTATACAGCTTGGGCATAAAAATGCTCACCCATAGAGAATGTGGATCTTATGAAGCAGCTGATCGTTTAACTGGTACTTCATTGTATGGTAAATCTGAAAATATAGTATGGCTAAGTCTTGGTCCAGCTAAATCTAGAAAAAGAGTTCTAAAATCATATGAAGATATAGAAACAATATCCAAACATGATCCCAACAGCCAAGACATTTTTAAAAACAATTTATTGGACACATACTACCCAAACAGAAGTAATACTTTGGAAAACATGTGTCTATACCAAATAGCCCAAAACTACACATACAAAAATAATATGAAACCCGATGAAAAAAAAGGTAAATATAGAGTGACAGACTGTGAAGTCAGCTTAGTTAAACTCACTAAACCAAATTTAATTAATCATATCAAATTGTCATTGAAGACTCCTCAACATAAAGAAGTATATTACATGTCCCTGCTACAACTCTTCAAACCATGGAGAAAAGAAGAACAATTACTAGATAACTATGACTCATATGAGGATGCTTTCAAAGCAAATGAAAGCACTATAACTGATGTAAACTTTACACAGTACAAAACAATGTTGCACAATGAACAGCAACATGAAGAAGAACTCCAAGCCTAACTAGATAAGGATACTCCTGACAGTAGTCAACCTTCTGTAACAGGAAGCCAAGAACCACTGGGAGAACCACTAATAACAAATGAGGCAGAATTAGCTATGATAGAAGTAGAAGACACCATGTGTCAGTATGAAGATAAAGAAGACTTAACTATACTACAATCAAAACTAAACAATGAGCAAAGTAGCATTTTTCAAGAAGTAACAAAACAAATTGCACATGGTGTAAAACATGAAAATAAAGAATGTTCCTGCCAAAATTATAAACCTATACTACTGTACGTCAGTGGTGAAGCTGGTTCTGGCAAAACATTCCTAATCAAAATCATTAGTAAGTTCCTTCAACAATTGACAAACAACAAACTGTTAGCTGTTGTCACTGCCCACACAGGTTTAGCTGCCTACAACATAGGTGGTGTTACATTACACCGATTACTACTATTACCAGTAGAACACCAGAACAAATTAGACTATTACAAACTTTCTGAAGAAGCTGCAATGGAATTGCACAGAGTATTGAAACAAATGAAAATGCTACTAATAGACGAAGTGAGCATGGTCTCCAACCTAATGTTAGCTTTGATTCACCTCAGATTACAAGAAGTACTCAAAACAGACTATAAAGAGCTCTTTGCAGGAAAACACATTATTGTTTTTGGAGATCTGCTTCAATTAACACCAGTAAAAGGTGAACCTATTTTTAAAACATTAGGGCACAAACTCTGCCGTAAAACTGTTGGCAGCATTGGAAATGTCAACCTTTGGCAACATTTCCAATACAGAGAATTAACAGAAAACACGCGCCAATCTGCAGATCTAACTTATGCCAACATTTTAAACAGTTTGAGAGTTGGTATACTTTCTAAAGAAGCAGAAGCAACATTGAAAACCCGGCACATTAATGCACTTTATGGCGATAATGCATGTGCTACAGATGTTATGGAACAATTAGCCCACAAAAATGTCAATTGTATGGCCTTAATGCCAACTCTTGCAAGCTGTCTCAAATTCAATGAAATAATGTTAAGTAAAGAAATGCAACCAATAATGGAAATTAGCGCCACAGACAAACTAGATGTACATGGTATGACACTACCCATGTGTGACCAAGCCACAACAAGACTAAATAATTTAGAAAAATCAATCTCAAACACAGCAGGCTTAGAAAAGATGTTAAAATTATCCTTAAATTGCAGAGTAATGCTTAAACGTAACCTTGACGTGGACCAAGGACTAGTAAATGGAGCACTGGGTACAGTTGTTGGCTTTCAAACATACCCACGTGACAACAAAATTCAGTTTGTCAATATACTCTTTGACAAACTTTCAGAAGTAAAACGGATAGGACGCTCAACAGCTAGATTCCTTCTCTTCAAAGATATGTATGTACGCAGAGAACAATTTTCTCTAACTCTTGCATACGCAGTCACGATTCATAAATCACAAGGTCTTACCCTAGACAAAGCAATGATAGATATTGGTAACACAGTCTTTAAAGAAGGCATGAGCTACGTAGCACTAGCACGCTTATGTACACTTGACGGTCTATTTCTAATCAACTTTGATGCAAGTAAAGTAAACGCTGATATTCCTT
The DNA here is from genome assembly GCF_040938575.1 of Ambystoma mexicanum. NCBI lineage: Eukaryota > Metazoa > Chordata > Amphibia > Caudata > Ambystomatidae > Ambystoma > Ambystoma mexicanum. The sequence goes on along the minus strand of NC_090931.1, from coordinate 857,008,067 downwards.
GCATTTTAGAATATAATAGACTTCGCTCACTATACCCTCCCCATCTAAACACATATTCTGTTCCACAAAAACTAAAACGTTCTAAAAGAAAACTAAATCAAACAGAAATGCAACAGGACGTCACTGCAAATCATCCAAAGAGAATAAAAGAAACTAATACTTCATCAAGTATCACAAACAAAAAAGAATCAATTAGAGAAAGTAAACCAGGTACTTCTTTAAAGAAGGAAGACAAACTCCAAAAAAAGCAGTTAGATACAGAACTACCTGGACCATTTAAATTCTCAAATATAGTTGGTGTAAGTTGCTATGCAAATGTAGCAATGAATATTCTATTTCAATTACCACCAATTGTTGACAACATTTACTTACACAGTACAGACCCATTGTGTTTGCAAATGTTAGTACTTCACAGAAATGCAGCAAACAATCCTGACAACACATATAGTGTTTTTGGAATAAGACGACAATTGGACTACTGTGCTGGAATGGTGAAATTCACTATAAACTCACAGGAAGATCCACAAGAATTTCTAATGTACTTACTACAAGTACTGGAAAACAAAAACATACCTATAAATGAAATCTTTCGGATTTCATACATGTGGAAACATACATGCACTCTCTGCAACAATGTGACACAAGAAGAAATCCCCAATGAACGCTTCATATATATATATCAATACCAAATTCTGAATCCATTCCATTTCAGCAACTTGTACAAAATGCAAACCATGGTAGATTATGCTCTACCTGCAATTCAGATAATCGCTCCACGTTAGTAATACAAACACATAGTAAATACGTAATACTAATGCTTCTACGTTACAATGCAGATGGACCAAAAACAACTGCAAGCTGACTGGATTCACACATGGTCAAATATCACTTGGTAAGAAAACCTTCACAACAATAGGTATAATCTACCACGCAGGAGCCACAACCAATTCAGTGCACTACACTGCATATATAAAAAAGAAATGTGGATGGTTTGAATGTAATGATAGTACCATAACTCTAAATCAGAGATTACCAGCAAATCTTACAAACGCTTATTTGATGTTCTTAAAACCAAAATTTGATAAATAAACTGTATTTAAACCTTTAAGTAAATTTGTGTTAAAAAAATATAAACTGTTAAAATACTCCAAAAGCTATCTAACTGCTCAAAGATTCTACAACAACTAATCAGATAAATGAATACCACTAAATTAGACCAAAAAATACACAGTTAGAATACGCCAATTGGTATCTAACTGCTCCAAAATTTTATAATATAAAAACAAATGAAGAATCTGTTACTGCTCCAAAAAAAATACAACAAAGCAAAGTATAAAGCATTAGCCAGAAACAACAAGTGAACACTGAAAACAAACAAACAAATAAACTGTAGCATAACAGAAAAAGGTTTTTTTTTTAATCCAACATGGATTTTTTTTTCTCCCACAGACCCAATGATTTTAGCAACAAATACAGAAACTGAGCAAATTGCACAGTACTCTGATTTGTACTCTACTAAATATGAGGGTCGAAAAAAAATAAAAGTATATTGCTTATACAATGTAATAAGTCATTACAAAATACTAATACTAACATGCTATTTTCTTTTATCACAGAAATGAAGAAGAAAAACATGGACTCCCATTACTAGACCAAACAGTAAGTATACAATAATAAGGACAACCATAGCAGCATATCACATCCATAGTATCTAATACCTTTGTTCATTATACATTTGTTTTTCACCCAAAGTTATAAGCAAATATGAATGTGAAATGCTGCAGTGGTTGTTGCCAGGGCATAGAGTCTTGGGTGCATGGCCATGCAATGGCCCTGGCAACAACCACCGCAGCATATCACATCCATACAGTCAAACATTTCAACTATGATCTATGGGAAACTTTTAATGTCCGCGAACAATGTGAGTGTTCTTAGAACACTTTGAACTTGCCAGCGAACAATACGGACACCGTTTTCAGGACACCCCCTACGAACATTTCAGAACAACGCGATAGTTCTTAGAACACTTTCAACTTAACAACGAACAATACGGACAGCGTCCTAAGGACACCCCCTACGAACATTCCAGGACACCGGGAGTGTTCTCAAAAACGTCTTCAGAACACCCCCATTTTGTTTATTTGCGAACATTTCAGGACACCGCAGGTGATCTTAGAACACATTCAAATTGACAGAGAACAATACGGACAGCGTCCTCAGGACACCCCCTACGAACACTCCCCGGACACCGCGAGTGTTCTTAGAAGCGTCTTCAGAACACCACCATCTTGTTTATTTGCGAACATTTCAGGACACCGCGAGTGTTCTTAGGACACATTCAACTTGACAGAGAACAATACGGACAGCGTCCTCAGGACACCCCCTATGAACATTCCAGGACACCGGGATTGTTCTTAGAAGCTTCTTCAGAACACCACCATCTTGTTTATTTGCGAACATTTCAGGACACCGTGAGTGTTCTTAGGACACATTCAACTTGACAGAGAACAATACGGACAGCGTGCTCAAGACACCCCCTACGAACACTCCCCGGACACCGGGAGTGTTCTTAGAAGCGTCTTCAGAACACCCCCATTTTGTTTATTTGCCAACATTTCAGGACACCGCGGGTGTTCTTAGAACACATTCAACTTGACAGAGAACAATACGGACAGCGTCCTCAGGACACCCCTTACGAACATTTCAGGACACCGGGAGTGTTCTTAGAAGCGTCTTCAGAACACCCCCATTTTGTTTATTTGCGAACATTTCAGGACACCGCGAGTGTTCTTAGGACACATTCAACTTGACAGAGAACAATACGAACAGCGTCCTCAGGACACCCTCTACGAACACTCCCCGGACACCGCGAGTGTTCTTAGAAGCGTGTCCAGAACACCCCCATTTTGTTTATTTGCGAACATTTCAGGACACCGCGGGTGTTCTTAGAACACATTCAACTTGACAGAGAACAATACGGACAGCGTCTTCAGGACACCCCCTACGAACATTTCAGGACACCGGGAGTGTTCTCAAAAACGTCTTCAGAACACCCCCATTTTGTTTATTTGCGAACATTTCAGGACACCGCAGGTGTTCTTAGAACACATTCAACTTGACAGAGAACAATACGGACACCGTTTTCAGGACACCCCCTACGAACACTCCCCGGACACCGCGAGCGTTCTTAGAACAGTTTCACTTTGCTTGTGAACAAAACAGACACATATTGAGTCCTTAGAACACCCCCCAGTCAGATTATTTAGAACATTTCAGAACAACCGTGATGTCCGCAAACAAATCGAACACAAAAAGAACGATTAACACATAAAAACACAACTTTCATCCTATCTCATACACTCCCACCCTCCCCAAACACTCCTACACACCAACACACTCTACAAAATACACATTTTGAACAAAGTTTTACCGCGCTGTCCGCGGACGTCCGCGAATCCAAGATGGCGGGCGCTACCGAAAAATCTGACGCGCTTCACGCTCCACGCCGTCCAATCAGCGGACACGTTGCATGTCCGCGAACATCACGCAAGACGATTGGCCAATCAGGACACTGTCCGCGGAGCGAACAGGGAAGTGTGTCCGTGAACCGAACACAGATATCACTAATTTTTTTTACCTACTTTTTGGTCATTTTAAAAAAAACTACTGGACAGGATTTTCAGAAAATTTGCAAGAGCACGCTTTCGGGACCAAGCCGCTGCTTCTGGTCCAAATTTGGAGGAAATCCGTACAGCGGTTTGGGCTGTAGGCGCGAGCAACATTTTCTTCCCATTCAGTCTATGGGAAAAAAAAAAGTGTTGGGACCCCCCCTATAACTTTGCCCCCCCTGGACGAATCCTCACCAAACTCTGCAAAAAATGTATATGCCGCAATCTATTCACTATAAAGCTAGCCTTAAGATTACTTTGTCTGCTTGAGTTTCTTTTGTATCTACACGTGTAAATATACGTGTAAAATAACTCGATATCTTCATCTGTTTCTCTGGCATAAGCTTATTCACCTTGATCCCAAGATGTCACTTATCCTTGATACTTTCTTGATGCCTTATAGAATATCTACATTCTCTGCATCTCTTCTAGGCACGTCAGCCCAGATCTGTGTGACGTTTACTTGGCGATGGTTGGTTACTTGGTGAGTTGGTGACGTCACCATTCGTCTTGACCCTTCATTTGCTCTGCTTCTTCAGAAATCTCATTTAAGCAACCATCATATTTCCACGTATGCAAGCATGGTTTCCTCAATGGGAATCTTGCCTCTAGGATTCCTTTTTGCCTTTGTCGTTTCAACTGCTCTGTGTGTGTCACATACACTGGTTTCCATCATACAGGCAATAGGGGTGGAACGGTTGAGGTGGGGGTACTTGGCTGCTCCTGTACACTTGAGTGTCCAGGAGCATCATCAAAAGTACTGGGGCACCATCAAAAGAACTGGGGACACCATCGGAGTTCCAGGGGCATCATCAGATGTTCTCCAGGCATGACAAGCAGGGCCTTAGGTGGGCCAGGGCGAGCCAGGGCCGAGCCTCGGCAGAATCAGGAATATGGTTCTGAGGTGAGGCCCTGCTGGGACTCACAAATGTCCCCTGCCAGACCCAGCTGCTAGAGGACAAGGCTTTTTAATAAAACCTGAAGCTCTTGCTCATGTGCAAGACTTTGGGGCTCAGGAAAAAATGCCTTCTCTATATAACGGTGGCGCTGGCACCTGCGAGGCATCCCTTTAATCAAGAGATGGCCGTGGGCCGGTACCACCATTATAGAAGGAAAGGTGAGGCTGCTGGAAGCTGAGGTGTTTTATTTCTAAAGCTTGAAGCTCCCACTCATTTGTGGGAGATTCAGGCTTTAGGAAAAAAGGCCTCGGCTTCCTCCATTCTCACCTTTTCAGCCTTAATGGTGCTGCTGCCCTTCGCCAGGGAACCCTTTAGCTAAGAAATGCTGCGATCACCCGAGGGCGATCGCTGCATCTCTTAGTTAAAGTAATGCCTGGCGACGGGCAGGGCCACCATTAAGGCTGAAAACTTGTGGCGCTGTCCCCCGCCAGGCATCTCTTTAGGTAATAAATGCAGAGAACAGTGTACAGGAGGGCGGAGCGACCTCTGACGGGCCCATGGGATCAGAGCGCACCCTCAAGTACTTTAAGACGAGATAGCTGCACCTTGGGGAGGATGGGGTGCAGGATTCTCTTACTCCAACACAAATCAATAAGGACAACTCAAAGGTTTGGCAAAGGGAAGTCTGTTTAATGAGAAGTACAAAAAACAGGGAAACAGTAGGAAATCATCAGTGATGCGATCGCCCGTCTCCCTTAAACTTCCACAATCTTCATTCAAACAGCAATTTTTATAGGCAATATTTGTCATCATTGCCTTGTAACACTCGAAAGTTTGTCATGCAAGTCTATTGGTTGGAAAAGGAAACTTAAGTATAGGTACTATGACTGTATATGGTAACAGAGTGTGAGGATTGGATAACTCTTATCGGGTGGGCGTCTACGCCCCTCCCTTTACATCACTCGTGCTAGACGTCACTAAAAGTACGGTGTATCATTGGTTCTACTAGCTATAGGACCCTAGATTACTTGGTCCATTGTGATACTTTAATTAGCAGCTTGCAGAATGGTTACCCAGATGCGGCATGGCCCAAGATTCACCCTGCCTCCCTTCCATCAATCAGTACTTTAGAACTATGTGTCAGTTAGTTGGCTGAGGATGGCATCGAAATTTTAACTTCTTATCAGGAAAAGTTATGGCATCCTCTGGTTTTGGATGACATCAGACGTTGGTACCTCTTTGCGCTTGGCTGGTCACGTGTCAGTACACTGTGAAGCTGCTTCATTTTCCATCTATTTGCGTATTTGATTCTCTCTTCAGCCTCGCAACCTGCCTGGGCCTCCTTATCTCGACCTTCACGGCAGGCTGCTATGCTCTTAAAATTCGATTCTTCGGAGTTGCTGCTTTCCTCCCTTCCTTGGGTTGACCTCGAATTCCAAGGCATGAGCTACTTCTTGCTAAGTTTCGATTCCGCTCTTTCGTCTGGCTTTGTGCTGGTATATGAATCCTGGTCTGTTTGGCCCCTACCATCCTGGGCTTAATTTTGCTTTCATGTAAAGTGGACTGTACTTATATAATGTGCTTCATTGAGGTAGATATTACACAGCCACGTTAGTGGCTGTGTAGTTATGGTTAAGTTGCTGTTTTCATAGGAAGAACACTTTTTGGGCGGCTTATAACTTTGCTCTCCCTGGACGGATCCTCACCAAACTCTGCAAAAAAAAGTATATGGCCCACTCTGAATTTGTTTGCAAAGTTTGGTGAGTATTCGTCCAGGGGGGGTGAAAACTTATAGGGGGGGTCCCAAAACTTTTTTTTTTCCCATAGACTGAATGGCCCGAACCACTGGACGGATTTACACCAAATTTGCGGCAGGAGCGGCGACCTGGTCCCGAAAGCGTGCTTTTGCAAATTTGGTGTACATCCGTCCAGTAGTTTTTTTAAAAATGACCAAAATGTAAGGCAAAAAAATTAGTGATATCTGTGTTCGCTTCGCGGACAGACTTCCCTGTTCGCCCTGTGGACAGCACCCCGATTGGCCCATGGCCTTGCGTCATGTCCGCGGACATGCGACGTGTTCGCTGATTGGACGGCGAGGGGCGTGGAGCGCGTCAGATTTTCTGTTGAGCCCGCCATCTTGTATTCGCCGTCGACCGCGTACAGCGCGGTGAAACCTGGATAAAAAATTGTATTTAGTGCCGTGTGTTGGTGTGTAAGAGTGTTTGGGGAGGGTGGGGGAGTATGAGATAGGTTCAATGTTTTGTTTTTTTATGTGCTAGACGTTTTTGTTGCGTTTGATTTGTCCGCGGAGAACACGGCTGTTCTGACATTTTGTAAATAAACTAAATGGTGGGGTGTTTAGAGGACGGAGTATGTGTCATTTTTGTTCGCAAGGAAGGTAAAAATGAGCTATGAACACTCACGTGTACTTAATTGTTCGTAAATACACAAACTGGGGGTGTCCTCAGGACGCTGTCCGTATTGTAATCTGTCTAGTTGAATGTGTTCTAAGAACACTCGCGGTGTCCCGAAATGGTTGCAATTACACAAAATGGGGGTGTTCTGAGAACGTTGTTTGTATTGTTCGTTGTCAGGGTGAAAGTGTTTTAAGACCACTCCTTTTGTCCGCTAATAGTACAATTTCCTATGGGCGTCAACGGACTTTTTGTCCACTAAAGAAACGATAAATCCGGCTGGTGTGCGCCGACATTATCTGATAATCCTATGACTGGCGCTATTGACCTGGCTGACTTGCTTTTGCGACACTAAATCATATCTCCCGCCCCTAATCCTGATATTATCAAAGCATTCATATTCCCCGCCTCTCTCCATGACGTTACAGGTGCGTCATCAAACGCACCCAGTTCTCTGCAGTCCTAAGTGACTTTACACTGAACCGGGAAGACAACACATATTATGTCACAACACAGCGCGCCACAATTTGGAATATGAAACAGTGATTTAAAAGCAAACAGAAGATTGTAAATTTTGTAAAGTACATTTATTTGACATCAAATGTTCAGAGAATATTCAGCAATTTGCATTTGTCTTTGTTATCGATCCGCAAAAGTTCATGTTGAGGCACGCGATGTTCCTTTGCGGTACAGAGGGTGTTAGATCAGCTTACAACTCAGTGCGCCACAATTCGGAATATGAAACTGTGGTTTAAAAGTAAACAGCAGGATTGTACATTTGGTAAAGTACATTTATTTCACATGAAATGTTTAGTGAATATTCAGCGATTTGCTATTGTCTCTGCTGTCGATCAGAAAAAGTTTATTTAGAGCCACGCGTTGTTCCTTTGCGGTAGATAGGCTGTTGGTTTATGATAAAAGCAGTAAATGGTCGCTCTGATAATCGGAAGGTTGCTCCAACAACGAGCCATTAGACCACCCTATCGGTTGGTATGTTGTTTGTAGCCGCTAGTACTGCGTAAGGGCATATTGGTCCTTGGCGATTGTCCCATAAAATGGTGAGGGTCATGAAGTTGCATATTTAGACCTGCACCTGGCAGATGAAGACCCCATCCGGTGGAGTCTGTAAATCGTGACATAGGCAAAATGGGGCCACATACCTGTTTTAAAATACATAAATTAGTCTCACCAGCCGATCTTCATTAAAAATCATCATTTTATTTATTAGGGCGTGAAACTATTTGCTATCAAAGATAGTGCAACGGAGTATGTTAATAATAAAATAATAATATTTTCCCATTCATATAGCGCTAAGAACCGTGAGGTATCTAAGCAGTGCTTATTATTAACCACGGTGTGTGGTGCTCATTTATTGACCACGGAAGGATGAAAGGCTAAGTTTGGCCTTGCCGGGATTCGAACTTGCGTTAGCAAGCTGTGCACGGATGTCAAAGCGAGCGTTGTACTCGCTGTGCCACTTGACAGGCTACAGTGAAGTGGCACAGCGAGTAGAGCGCTTGACCGCCTATAGACCGGTTAAATTATTTCTATTAACCCGCCCTGTGTTGTCTGCTTTTTTCAGAGCCCTCTAAACGAAAGGGGATCAATTAGGCGGTGATAGTGCGTGGTAGAAAACATTATGCCACTTTCAACGAACAAGTTCAACTTGAGCGGTCTTTAATGCTACGCTATTGTAATTATATTTGGTATAAAATAATCTAAAGGGTTACTTACAGTACGATTGCAATTTCCATTGTCTACGAGTGGTGCAGTCCCAAAATACGACTCTGCGTGTGCGAACGATCTTTCGCATAGTGATATAATATATAAAAGTGGTTTTGTTTCAGAAATGTCATCTTTATCTTCTCTTGCGTTTTAGCAACACTCCTTCAAGAGAAGTCTTTCATCACAATCTCTGTCTGTCAAGGTCAAAACACAATACAACCTTATAGTCCGCTTTGTGAGCCTCTCCGTGGCCCGAGAAAAAAATGGAAGCAGCTGACCTTCACTGTGAACGAGCATAAATTCTTACTTTGCAACATTCTGTGTAAAGCCATCTGTAGAAGTTGGTTTTTGCATGCCATGTTTGTATATTGTTTGCGTGATATTAAAAAAAGTTTGTTTAAGGGACGTTATGGTTCTAAGTACAGCTGAAAGACCCCTGAAAATCGCAAGTTATGGTAAGCTATGAAAAATAACTCGCGCCACCACCGTGCACTGCTAAGACTAACACCCAGGACATCAAAGATGACATCGCAAATGTCATTGATGAAATCACTAATGACATCACATGTGTATGTACTTTTCATGGAATTTGTGTACTAGGGATTTTTATTATAATGTTGCGAAAAAAGTATCAAGGATATTGCAATAAATATCATACCGTTATTAGTGATTTGAACGATGCATTGATATAAATAGCATTGTATTATGGGATTCTATCTAGTATACTGAGCTACTAATGGAGAAACATAGCATTGTGTGCAGAGTACAAGATGAAAGTATAATATTTGTTATTTTAATATGTTGAATAATGAAATGATAATTGTCCTGAAATGTTCAGAAATTCACAAAATGGGGGTGTTCTGAGAACGTTATTCGTATTGTGTGATTGCTTAGCTGTATGCAATGAGGGAATGGCACAGAGAGTAAAGTGGACGCCGTCCGCGGACACCGCGGCTGTTCGTGAACAGGGCGTGCTACATCCGGGTTTTTCCAGGAAATCCAACATGGAAAGAAGACTGTACGGATCATCCAATCAGATGTCGAGGTTGTGGATTTGTGTTGAAAGAGACTGTGTGTGGTGAAGATGGCAGAAGTGGAGAAAGTCAGGGTGTTGGTGCTTGGAGATATGTTTGTGCATGGTTTACAGCAGTACGCTGAATGCAGGCATGTTGCAAAGAACTTTGATGTGAAAGGAGTGGAGGTGGTGTGGAGCACTGTGCCTGATTGCAATGTACAGGGAATTGTACAAGTTTCTGAGGATATTGCCACGATGAACAGTCCGCATGTGGTAATTTTGCACTATGGTGCTTTCCATTTGGGCAACGTCAGTGCCCCTACTTTGTTGGTTGATTTGGAACGCTTGGTTCAAGCCGTAATGAAGATCCTTCCAAATGCGAAAGTATTTTTTTCTGGATTACTACCTAGGGCAATATGGGACAATAGTTCAGTTTTTTGTCCTCAGCAAAACATTGCTAGGTGTGTCATCAACCGAGGCATGTGTGCCTTCATGTTCTTCTGTAACAATGAGAATATTGATGCCAGTAATGCTGTTAATTTTAAAGAAGATGGCATTTCTTTATCTTTTACAGGAAATGCCTTTCTATTTTGGAATTTAAGGGTTGCTTTGGAGAATGTTATGTGAAGATTTTAGGAGTAAAGTAAGGAAAAAAACCAAGAAAAAAAATACAAAATAACAGGTGCCTGCCAAGCATCTGTTAAAAAAAAAAAATGTCTCTTTTCAGAGCCAACTTCAAAGGGGAAATGGGGCACACTATTTAAATTTACATTCACCACGTTCAGATTTTTGATGTGTCCGCGGACATGGCGGTAGTCCGCGGACATGAAAATCACTATGAGGGGGTTAGTATGTTCTATGTTACATGTATATGAAGTCAGGGATATTATGATTAAGTTGTGCTACTAAAAACCTATGAAATTCAGTGAAAAAACTTTGTTAAAGGGACGTTATGGTTCAAAGTAAAACCGAAAAACCCCTGAAATTCGGCAGTTATGGTAACATAAGCAACCATAACTCGTGCCACCGTGCACTGCTAACACTAACACCCAGGACATCAAAGATGACATCACAAATGTCATTGATGACATCACTGAACAGGGATGGTTGTTGTTTGTTCATCTGTACGTCTGCCCGGGCCCTTGTGACATCACCATTCACCTTCGATTAAGGCCCTTTGGGTCTCTTCTGGGACTGTCTGAAAGTAGTCTTCATGTCATGTCAGCTGTTGGGATGGTTGTCTCAATGGGTACCGTGCTGCCCATGGTTGTCTGGTTATTGGCACTTCAACAGGTATTTCTCTTCTGATGGGCACTGGGCAGAGCCCCAGTGTGGCTCTCTGTTGATTTATTTGCTCCTCATACGTCACATATCTCGGCGAGTATGTTCCTGGTATTTCAAAATGGGTGGCTGGAGTGCAGGCCATATCTAGGACCTCCTCTACACTCCCCCCTCTGGTCGGTTCATCGACCACTTCTGCTTCCTCCTTTGTATTCACCTTACTTTGTTCTTCTGTATTCGTTTCTTCTTCATCTTCTGGGTTTGTACATGATGGTGCAAAGGAGTGTCTCTTTGGAGTTGACATTTTTATCACTCCTTTCAAACTTCCTGCTGTTTTTACATGCTCGTCTTTGTTTCAGGTCATTAGCTGGCATTGTCCATTTGGGCTACAATAAATCCATTTTCCTTCGTACTTTCTTCGTTTCCTGGGATACACAAATGTTGTTCCTTCTGGCACACATTTGCTGGCCTTCACAAAGTTTCTTATTTCTTCATCAGTCAGTTCTCTGGACTTCCAACCTGGTTTGACATCGATCATGATCTTCATCCCAATGGCTTTCTTCACAGTTTTATGGAATTGTGAGATAATTATCTTGATACCACAGAATCCTAATAGTATCATCAGTAGCAGGGCTCCCAGGAACTTGAATATGTCTGCCATCCATTGTGGGACCCATGAGAAAAGTGTTCCAAACCAGCTATCATCATCAACTTCATCCGTTTCATCAATCATCTGGTTTTGTAGCTTCGTTAGCATTTCTATGGCTTCTGTTAAGGTTCCGTTTTCTTCGTCATGAGAGGGTATAAATGTGCAACATGATTCTCCGATTTTTGCAGAAACTCCTCCATCCATCGCTGTGATCATGTCAAGCACATATCTGTTCTGTAGAGTCATCAGTTGGATTGTTCTTAACTCTTCCTTGATTGCGTTGAATCCTTTTATTGTCGAGTTGAATCCTTTTATTGTCGAGTTAATGGTTTGCAGTAATTTCCATCTGGTGATTTGCAACCACTTAGTATTTGCTCCAACCTGGAATCTTGGCATGATGATCGTTGTGAACAGAGATGAGGTGAGGCTGAAAAGCCTGTGCTCATACGGGATTGCATGGAATGCTTCTTCTGATTTGGCAGAAAAGTAATGTTCTCTTTTCTTTCAGGATACCAGCTCCAAAGATCTCCTTTGCCTCAGGTGAGCATCTGCTTTTGGGAAATTGTCAATATTCAGGTCACTTTTTGGGATCACTAGTGTCGGAACGTGGACGTTCACTATTGTGCACATGCCTCCCCAGTTTTTCGGTAGTCTTATGTATGCCTTGGATCCACACGCCCAGTAATGATTCATAATTACTGTGGTTCCGTGAGTCATTCCTGGAGCCTCAAAAATGTGTCCACAGTTCTGATTCTCTCCCATCTTCCTCGTGCCATTGTTCCTGAAGCACAATTTTGGGCTTTCCAGTGGCACTTTCTGCAGGGGTCCTCCTCTGTCTTCAAACTATGTCAGTAATCCTGTGAGTTTCGGCCATAAAGGTTTGCACAACATATGTGAGTTCTTCATTGCTTCTGCATAGGCTCCAAAGACCATTCATGTTCGGCAGATCACCACTCCTTCTTCCCATCCGTTTGGTGAAAGCACTGTTACCCAAATCTGCATTTGGCCTCTGTTCTTCCAATTTTATGCCTCTTCGTGAGTTTTTCCTTGGACATTCAGTTTTGGGTTCACTTCCCATCTGATTGTTGTTCCTTTAACTCCAGGCTTCTCGTACCTGATCACATGATTCCTTGTATGGGCTCTGTTTCTCGTCTTAATGTCCTGTATATAGTCGTCTTCATCGGGGTAATTTGTCTTGGTTGCCCATATCAATGAGGCATCCCTTCCCATGAACTGTCCTCTGGTGTTGCACATTGCTACGTGTGAAAGACAGTGTGCTGTCGGGACATCAATTTCTAAAGCCACGAAGATCTTGGATTTCCCCATGCTGTATGGTAGGAGTGCACAAACAAAGCATTCTCCTTCTGATTGCCTTCTTCCAACTTCTTTCATGTGCTGGTACCAAATGTTGTTTCCTAGATGTGCTGTGCTGTCCAGGTAGTCGTTCAGTTCACTGTTATCTTCATGCAGGCTCCTCTTGATACTTAGTGTCTTCCTGTAGTTCGCTATAACTACATCTCTAAACACGTCTGTGTGGCTTTTCCTTGCTGGGGGACTCTCGGGCATTCTGGGCGATGGAGCAGGTTTCTTTATCTGCATCGATGTGGTAGGTGGAGGTTTTGCAATTCTCTCCTTCTCTTCCTGCATTCTTTTCCTGCCCTCTATAAGTGCCTTTGTTAGCCTCCAGCCTGTCATCGGCCCAGTGTATGGCTGCATCATGGGCCTGCTACTTGTACTTGTTCCTTGTGTGATTGTCAGTACAGTCTCTGCGGTTTTATCTTTCAGTTCTTCGCTCTAGCTATAAACGGGAATAAATGGTCTATTAACATTTGTGTCTTTGCAGTGAATTCTCCTACAACCGTTTCTGTCTTTTTAAAGGCTTGTGTTAAGTCTTCTTTTGTTGGCTTTTCTCTTGATTCTTCTCGGTTTCTCTCATTATTTTCTGGGGCTAATTGTTTGGTAGGCAGTCTCATGCTCTCGATTGCCTTCGCTTGAGGTCCTGTGGCCATTGACACATGCCCTGGTTCGTGTGCATTCAGTGTGTGGGTGCGTGTAGTTGTCAGTGCTAAGTTTTCATTCATTCTGTACTGACCCTGTCTCCAGCTTTTCTTTTCATTCATTACCTCAAGTGTGTATGTGTCACTGTTAATTACATTCATTTTCAGTTCATTTACTTTGCCAACAGATTTTCACAGGACTGGAATAACGATATAGGGTCTTGGGTGCCTTTGTGGGACTCGTGTGTACATCATCAGGTGGGTGCACTGAAATTGGAACGCTTCGTGCACCAAGAAAAAATGCAGCTCTGATTGTTAATGACAGCAAAATAATGATAAACATAATGCATAGATACATGATGGTACGGTACGTGAGGCGGCAGCATTTCCTTCCGGAGAAGCAAGGGCGCCCCTCTGCTTGTGGGAGGACCAGGTTACTGTTCTGGGCCCCCATCCCGCTCATAACAAAATGTCAATCTTTATTCTTTTCCCCCAATTCACTTGTTCTCGAACAGTTTGTATCATAAAGTGTCTGGTGCTTCACAAGTCTCCCCCCTCTTGCGGGTGACAATTGTCTTTTGATACAGGATGCAGTATCCTGGCTAGACTATGGAAAAATAGATTAGACTAACACTTTGATACATCACTTTTACTGTGTATATTAAAAGTAGGTGAGTTTCCAGTCCACCCCCCCGAATCTGCTTCAGTCCTGACAACATGCTGGACACTGTTCAATGTCAAGAAATGGGAAAATGGCAATCAAAACAAATAAAGGTGAAGTTCTTGTCTCTGCTCCCTCGATCTGTCCCTCGGCAGAAAGATGAAGTGCTTCCCTCGGCTTCCTCGATCTGTTTCTTGGCGGAAGGTTTCACTGGAATCTCCTCATGTAATCTCTCTGAAAGTTGGACAGCTCCACTTGAAGCATGATGCCATGGAGGAGCGTTCCCATCTGTGCGACGTTAGCTGGATCTCTGATGAAGGTGAGGACGTCAACCTCAACAGGTCTCCCCACCATTTCCGATTTCCAGAAAGTCAGTTACTAGGCGGAAGTGGATGTTGTGAGCCAGTCGGCTGTCCTCAGGTGACAGGGACATTTGTCCTGCCTTGCTGGGTTCAGGATTATAGGCTCTTCCCTGGACGTGAACAATGCTTGCACTTTCCTGACGCGTGGATTGCGACCAGATAACTTAGCTTGGTCCACTGCTGGCTCAAGAGTTCAGAGTTTGCTAGATCTCTAATAAAAGTACGAGTGTCCGTGGTTCTCCCAACGATTGCTGGGAACTCCTCTATGATACGAAAGAAAAGCGTATTGGTGAGTTCATCTACTATCGCCTGCGGTGGAAGCATTTGTGTCCTTATCACTGCTATTCAGGCAGTTCAATGAAGGCTTCCGTGATGACGGTAAGTAGTTGCCACATCTTCTTGTTTGCAGGATCCTGGATAAAGTCTGTGATATTGGTAACCCTCCCTACTAGTGATGGATAGGATTCCAATACTAACTGAAAGTAGGTTGGCACATCCCTTGTGATATTTCTGCTGGGGGACACCATAGGTGCTGCACAACAAAGTCTTGATATTTGATGGATCAGGATACTGTGTTTAGCTCTTAAGGTAAAAGTCCTTGATCAATGTCTGTTAGAATCTTGTTTCTCAACAATGCTGGAGTGTGGGTTGATTCACAAGTTTGTTTCAACAAAACATGTTGTGGCTTAAATGTGCAGTTTCTTCTTCACCCTGCAACTAGGATGCACAGAGTCCCGTTTTATGTCCTTATCCCCCTTTTTTGCTTAGAGGAATTGTCCAATTTAAGCCACAATTTGCTCAAGAGTTCTTTGTCTTGGCTTTGCTGCTCATGCATCCTTCTTCCTAGTCATGGATCTCGTCTGCACGTGCTGAGGTTCCGTTGTCTGTAGTTTCTTCGCGGTGGGGTGCAGCTAGAGGACTTTCTCCGATATAGGGCTTAATGTCATTGAGAAAAATCCATGCTCTCCTGCCTTGCAGTTTTACAGCTGAAGGAGTGCAGTCCTCTACGATGAAAGGGCAACTGAATCTTGGCTAGTCCCACCTCTTCCTCGTGTGGTTTTCTACTACCACCACATCTCCAGGAAAGACGAGTGGAACATGTAGACCTTGAACTGCATCTGGTTCATTGTTCCCTGCTGTGTTTTGTGCTGCGCTGCACCCTTTTTGTCGTTGCTGTAGTTGGTCTGAAATTATAGTAAGACTGGATGTCATGCAGTTCAGATATTCTTGTAATTCGGATCCCAGGACCTCTTGGGTTGGCTGGCCATCACATCTAGCTCTGTCTTGGGGGATTAGGGGAGTATTCATTCTCCTTGCTGTGACTATCTCGTGCGGCGTAAGATGATGGTCGGAGCCTGGTTGTTCCGAAGAGCATACAATGCCAGTGGAAGGCAGTGCAACCATCCCCTCTTTAGAGTAAGCTTCAACTTGGCTATCCTTTCTTTTAACAAGCCGTTGAGCCTCTCACAGATACCATTACCTTCCGGATGATATGCCGATGAGAACTTGTGCTTTATACCAAGCAGCAAGCTGATCTGTTCAAAAACTGCATTTACAAAATAAGCCCCATTGTCTGATCTTATCACCTCACACACCCCCCATCTAGGGAACACTTCCCTCACCAGAAATTTGGCTGCACAGGTAGAGTCTGGGTGTGTACATGGACCTGCTTCTATCCATATAGAGAATGGACACACCACTACAATGAAGTACCTATACCCGTTACACACTTGAATCATGTCGACGTAGTCGATATGTAAGTGCTGAAAAGGCCCATTTGGCCGGGGGATGACTCCTCTCACTACTTTTAATGTGTGCCCAGCGGTGAATTGCTGGCAGATTATGCAGTTCACCAAAAAGAATGCAACATGCTCTCCTAAATTCGGTATAAACCAGTCTTCTGCGAGCGTTGCTGCTAAATTTTCCTTTGACATATGTATGGGGCAATGCAATTGCTCCAATGCTATTTTTAGTAGGGCTACAGGCATTACTGGTTTACCATTGCTGTCTTGCTACCACAATCCATCAGAGGGGTTTAAAGAACACCCTCGAACATTTCCACAGGTTCTTTTTGTCCTGCGGTGCCTCCCCTTGAAGCTCCATTAGTTGTGTCTGCCCCATATTACTATACGCTTCGGATGTGGTTTGTGCCACCATCATTCTCTCATGGGTACATGTCACTTCCACTTCCATGATCGTCTCACTTTTGGATGCCATACGCTTGGCTCAGTGTCTGCTGCATGGTTTCCGCATGACATGAAATCTGTCCATTTGGCGTGGGCAGCGCATTTCACGACTGCTATGCCCACTGGGAGCTGTAATGCCTTGATCAGCCTGTCCAATAAGGCTGCATGTTGCACTGGTGTGCCGTCCGCTCAGAGGTAGCCCCTCCTTTTCCAGCGCGCTAGTCCGGCGTGCTCTGTGGATGTCACATACGCGGAGTCACTGAACACTTTAGCTTCATGGTCTGCGTGATTCTCAATGGCGAGTATCAATGTCAATTATTCTGCAGCCTGTGCCGAATAATGCAATGGCATTCGTGCACTAACAAGCACTTGGAATTTGCCGTTTGCTATGTGTTTTATAACGGCAACGCCTGTATATTTTTGTCCGTCTTCTTGGTCGATTCTCGAAGAGCCGTCAATGAAAACGATTTCTCCTCCCGACAGGGCATTTTATCTCACCCTGGGGATTTCATCATAGAATTCTTAATAGTTTGCGCAGTCATGTATCGGCTCTCCTTCAGTGACTCGCTCTGCTATGAATGTAGCTGGGTTCACTGTTTTACATCAAACTATTTTTAGCGATGGATTAGATATGATCACTTCATATGCAGAGGCTCTCTGAGACATCAACGTGCCTTTAGGTTTCGCTAAAATAGCGAACAGTGAATGTTCGACATATAATATCATGGAACATCCCATCACAATAGTGGTTGCCTTTTCTATGGTGAATGCTGCGGCAGCTAAACTTTGTTCGCATGGGAAGTGGCCTCTCATGACTGGGTCCAGGATCCCAATGTAGTATGCCAGGGGCTTGCATCCCAATTAAGTTTTTTGAGCGAGCACTGACGTCATAACATTGCCATCTGTGTGCGAAAACAGGTAGAATTCCTCTGCACAGTTAGGAATTCCGAGAACTGGAGATGTACAAATCACTCTCTTGAGTTCAGCAAACCCTTTGTCCATTGCCTCAGACCATTCAATCGTTTTCTTTGTCACCTGGGCTTTCTTTAGAGCCTGAAGCAAAGGCCTGGTGTATGAGCTGTAATCGAAGACCCATGCTCTAACATAGTTACATAGGCCTAGAAAGCTCTGCATTTGCTTTATCGTGTGTGGTTTAAACCGTGTTTAATATGGCTACAGCGCTTTCTGGGGTCACCTTCTTGCCTTCATGTGAGATCAACTGGCTTATGTATAGCACCTCTTGTTGACAATACTGCAACTTTTCCTTGTCAACCTTATAACCTTTCTCAGCCAGTATAGTCAATAGCTGAATAGAATCACGTCTGCATTGTTCTTCCGTGGAGCTGCAGATCAGGATGTCGTCCACATATTGCAAGACAACACTTTCTAATGCAATGTTGCTTAGGTTCATCTGTAGGACTCTATTGAAAATGGACGGGGACTCACAGTACCCCTGTGGCAACCTCGTGCTTTCCAGATGCATTTGTCTGAAAGTGAATGACGTCAGATCTTGAGAGTCACGGTGCAACAGGATTGAGAAAAAGGCATTTTTCAAGTCAATCACTGTAAAATATTTTGCCTCAGTGGGTATATTACATAGGACTGTAGATGGATTAGAGACTAGAGGGAACTCGGCTCAACAATATCATTTAATGCTCTTAAATATTGAATTAAACGCCAAGACCCTCCCTTTGATTTCTTGACAGGATAAATCATCGTATTGCATTGTGACACTGATGTCACCAAGATGCCCTGGTCCATAATGGTGGAAATTGTCTTCGCGATCCCCTCATCTGCCCCTCTGGACATGGGATACTGTCGTGCTCTCAGTAAAATTGCTATTGGTTTCAGTTTAATTTTCACTTCCCCCACTCCCTTCAGGAGGCCTACATCATATGGTCCTGTAGTCCATACTGAGACAGGCACCTGGGCCATGTTGCCATCAAAGTATTCCGGACGTATCAGTGCCAACATCATTTTCTGACCACAAAAGTGATGGGTGGAAGGTTTCTAATGAATCTAAACCACTGGGGCACTTCTCTTTTGATCATTTTTACACAAAATATGAGACTTACTTCCACCCTTGTCTCTTCTGAATCTGGTTGTTCTTCAAACGGATCATCATTGGTGACGTAAGTCACTCGACACCCTTCTTCAATGGCAATAATTGCGCACCATTGTCTGCCTTCCTCATCGCAGCCTTCAACCAATGCTATTTTCCCTCGCACAGCTGCGATATATATCATTAAGGGAAATACTTGTCTCTCCTCTTCATGCATGGGCATTCTTGGTCTGAATAATAGTTCAATGGGGGTTCTCATGGTCCTATCTGCAAGGCCAGGCAATCCTGCCATGAGCACACGCATGCCCTATGCAAAAAATTCTGGCTCTAGTGGTATAGCTCTCATGGCTATATGCTCTGAGTATGCCCTGGTCATTTCACACACGTTTGAATAATGCATTCCTGGAGTGGATCATACTATGCCCTCCTCCGTGAACGAGATCGTCATGTTCAACTTAGTCATTAAGTCTTGACCCAAAATGTTTACCGGGGTCTGACGTGAATATAATAAAGGCACATTCATCTCATTCTCTCCTACGGAGACTGAGAGTGTGTCTGTAAAGGGAACTCGACTGTGTGCTACTGTAAAACTCTGAGTATCTATGGCCTCGCCGGACAAGGAAAACTTGCCTTCACGTATACACGAGCGTGTTGCACCCGTGTCAACTAAGAAGGAATATTCTTTACCCCCTATGACTACATTCACCCTAGGTTCCCTATTAGGGTCAGGAGTCACTGATAGGATAGAGCACATCAGGGTTCCCAGTGAGCTGTCCTAGTTCATATATAAATTTGGTCCACTGTACACTTGCGGATTCCCTCCACTCCCTGGGCTGCCTCCCCTTCTGGAGTTTGTGCCCTGAGACGATTGCTGTGGTGCCTGTTGAAATTGCCCTTGAGGCAAATTCCCCATGTTTGGGGTTTGAACCCCTTGTTGCGCACCCTACTGCACGCCTGGTGCTTGCTGCTTCACTGTGTGGTTTTGCGCATTGCCCTGTTGTGAGATTGCAGGTGGATTTGCCATGCCTGCTCCCATTCCTTGGCTATTCTGCCACACTTCTTGACTTCTGCACGTGCACACCAAATTCCCTGTCATTCCACACAGCCAACATACTGGCGGTGGCTGGATTATTTGTCCGTTTGACATATCTGGGTTGCCCATTTGCACGTTTTGAAAGCCTCCTTGATTACTTTGGAAACCTCCTTGATTACTTTGCCATCCTCTTCCTCTAAATCCCCTTTCCCGCGGGTACAGTCCTACGTTACCCTGGTTGTTCTGCTGTGGGTTAGCCACCTGTTGTGAGCTCTGTTCAGCTGGGCTAGTCAGCATGGCTCCTTCGAGAGCATACTTTGATAATTTCTTTTGCACCAGCTTCGCTTCTGTAAAGACTGGAGGGGGTGTCTGTACTTCCGCTCTCTATATGGTAGAGGAGAGGCACAGAGGACCCCAGCCAAGATTCTCTATTATTGGTAACGTAGTCGAGCAATCAAGGCCTAGCTTCTCAGGAGGTGATGCAGGCTGGTTCTTAAGTACCGTGTAGTTCCCGAACCCCCACAAAGGAATGTCCACACACTGTATTACTGAAAACACAGTCGTTATATAATTAATATTCAAAGGTATGTACACGATCACAATAACGCACTTTGTACTCGGAAATCAACAATGATAAATATATACAATTCTAAAGTGGTACCACCAATGTTATCAAATCTCATTAAAGTGCATCAACTGTACGGTTAAAATGTCACACAGATCAATAACGAGGAAACCAGCAATAGAGATAGGAAGGATCGTAAGATGGTTGAGAAAAAAGGCAGAATGCTGGCCTCTACCGATAGACACAGTTCTGTGTGGAGATCCCCCCACCTGGGCAACCTGTAAAATAAAGATATATAGCACAAGCCCAGTCCATATATTGTTCAATAGCCTTATTTCCAACTATTAAGGTTTTACCCCCCCAATGTACCTGGTGGAGTAGAGTTCTTCAAAGACGCATCGAAGGATCCTTCTTGAGTGACTCCCTTTAAAGCAGGAGCCATGGATCGTCGAGAGGCGTCGAAGATGGTGAACTTGGCGTCCACGGCGGCGATGAGAAGTTCAAGGGTGCCGAGACTCCGATGTCGATCCAGGCGGTGCTCGTCAGCGACCTCCTGCGAGGATGAGGTGTGTGGGGCATCTCGGCGATGGATTGTTCAGGACCGCAAAGAGTTTCAGAAGAACTGTGGCCCAACAAGGGCGTTGAGTCGTCAAAGTCTTTGTGGCCTTCAGGTGGCGGGAAACCCACCGGCAGATTCTCCTCAGCGCGTTGGTCGTCCTCGATTTTCTCCGGTGGGACAAAGCGGTCGGCGTTGCGGGCAAGGGAGTCCTTGGATTCAAATGTTCTTAGGCAAAGGAGCGGGCGGCTGCGGTCGTCAGCAGCACGGCGTCCAGTGATCCCCACAGCTGGGCAACACAACTTCAACGGGCCTCCAGCGGTTACACAAACCTGCGAAACCTGGTTGACGGCAATAGACTTCGACAGCGGCGAAGTCCGGGTGCTTTGCTTCGTTCTCCTTAGCGGTCGCGTCTTGGGTTGGCAGCCTTTCGAGGGTCTGACTTCCAGGGAGCTTCGGCAAAGTTTAGCAGTGCTCGATGGTCCCTCAGAGCAGGGGAAGAGGGCGCCTTACCAGGTCCTCTCTCGGATCAGTCCTTGACGAGTTCGGCAGCTTTCAGATCAGGTCGAAGCAAATGCAACAGCAAGTCTTCGTCTTCCATGTGGGCGTCGAGGATCAGCAGTTCCAGTTACTCTGCAAGTGTAGACACAGCTTCTGAACGCTTCTGAACAATTTCCAGTGGTGAGAGGTCCCCAGATATACTATCTTGTCTCTCATCCACACTGCTGGGTCACTCTCAGCAGCCACTCATACAGAAGGGCATTCATGCAGTCAGTCAGCCAATCAGGCACAAAGTGCATTCAGGCCATCCTCCTCCTTCTCAGACACTCACAACAAGGAATGTGGATTGGGACAAGTACCCAGCCATTCGACACTACACTCTGCATTCAGGCCAGTTTCGGGCATGGCTGTCTCAATCTTTGTCTCTCATACCAGAAACCAGACACCCACAACAAGAAGTGTATGTTGGTCACGCACTCCATTCACCCAGGTCCCACCCACATGGTGTACCCACAACATTCAGTCACTGGGAAGGCTCCAGTCAGTGTGGACTGGACTTCACAACAACACCATATATGGAACTTCCACCCAACAGCCAGTCAGGGGGAAGGGACAGAGTTAGGGCTTCCCAGGACTTTGGGAAAACAAGGTAATAGGTAATAGAAAGCAAGAGGCCACAGGGGCCTTCTTGTTTTCCATCAGGAATCCACTGATTCCAATGGCAGGGCCTGGGAATCCCAAAATGGAGGATACTCAGCGCACCTGTCAAATTCAGCATGGAGCTGCCACCAGCCCACACCCTGCTCTGCGGGCCACCCACAGGTGCCCAAAAACATACACTAGGGACACAGTGTTGTACCCCCACCCATGGGTGCTAAAAGGGTATCCCACGTGTCTGTTCACCAAACCAAAAGCGAGAGAGCTGCACCGCCATAAGTCCCAAATGAACTCCTGCATGGAAAATACGACAGAAAACACGATAGAAAGGCAGTAAAGGACAAGGATACAGAGGCCCTGTCCCTCCGATGCATTTCCAGCATCACAGTCACCCCCCCAGACTGAGGTGTAGGGTGCCTAATCTCCCACGGGATAGACACCCTCATCCAGACGGTCAAGATACCTCAACATATCTTCTGGAAAGGCCATCTGCATTGTCGTGACTCTTCCCTGGTCTCTGCTCTATGGTGAAGTCTAGCCCTTGCAGGCTAATGGACCACCTGAGCAGTTTCGGGTTTTAACCACTTCAGGGGCTTATGATCTGTTTGGCCCTTGAAGGTAGATCCCGTAAGGTAGGGCCTAAAACGTCTAAGGCTCCAAACTATACTGAAACACTCCTTCTCAACAGTAGCCCACCTAGGTTCTCTACCCTTGAGTTGTCTACTGATGAAGATGATAGGATGTTCCCTCCCTTTGTCATCTAAATGGGACAAGACAGCTCCAATTCCGGTGTCGCGGGCATCCGTCTGGACGATAAAGGGTCGGCTGTAGTCAGGCGCACACAACACAGGTGCCCTACACAGACTTTCTTTCAAGCCATCAAAGGCCCTCTGACAGTCTTCCGTCCAATTAACCTTCCCAGGTTGTTTGGGGGAAGTCGGAGCTGTCAGTGGTGCAGCTATGGTTCCATAGTCCGCCATGAAATTGCGATAATACCCAGTGAGGCCCAAAAAGGCTCTCACCTGGGTTTGAGTAGTGGGAGTCTCCCAGTCCTGTACATCCTGTACCTTACTGGGGAGAGGTTGGATTTGACCCCCTCCTACCTCATGACCAAGATATGTGACTTCCCCTGAGCTATCTGACACTTGGTGGCCTTGATAGTGAGGTTAGCCCTTTTCAAGGCCTGCAACACCTTACCCAGATGTGTCAAATGCTCTTCCAAAGTAGAACTGTAGATGACAATGCCGTCTAAATAAGCCACACAAAAGGCTTCCAGCCCATTGAGAGCATGATTGACCAATCTCTGGAAGGTGGCAGGGGCATTCTTCAACCCAAAAGGCATGACCCTAAACTGGTAGAATCCCTCTGGTGTCGAGAACGCTTTCTTTTCCTTGGAATGGTCCGTCAGAGCTATTTGCCAATAACCTGAGGTGAGGTCAAAGGTGCTCACAAATTTGGCAGCACCTATGGTGTCCACAAGCTCATCAGCCCTGGGCAATGGGTGCGCGTCGGTTTTGGTGACGGCATTGCCTCTTCGGTAGTCCACACAGAACCTCAAATCCTTGGTACCTGCCTGGGAACTTGCCTTGGGCTCAAGGACCACGGGACTGGACCAGGGACTGGTTGAGGGTTCAATAACACCCAGATCCAACATCTTGGCGACCTCAGTCTGTATGTGGTTCTTAACAGTGTCTGACATATGGTAGCCTATGCTTTTGACAGGCACGCTGTCACCAGTGTCAATCTCGTGCTTACTCCACGGTGTAAGGCCTGGCGTCAGTGAAAACAGAGAGGCATACTGCTGGAGCAAAGTCCTGCAGGCCCTCTGCTGCTCTGTTGTCAAATCTGGAGAAAGCTGCACTCCCTCCACTGAGCCAAGCTGAGGGTTGCTATACAGCAAATCAGGAAGGGGCTCACTCTCATCCTCTTCTTTCTCTGAAGCCAGCAAGAAACATGAGACTTTGGCTCGCCTGTGGAAAGGCTTGAGCCTATTAACATGGAATACCTGAGGGGATTCCCATGTCAACCAGATAATTGACCTCGCCCATCTTGGAGATTATCCTAAAGGGTCCAGTCCATTTATCTGCCAATGCCCAAGGCTTGGTAGGCTCCATCACAAGGACTTCCTGTCCCGGAGTCCAATCCACTTTCGATGCTTTAAGGTCATGCCAGTATTTGTTCAATTCCTGGCTGGCCTTGAGATTCACTGTTGCCTGACCCATCATCTGTGTCATCCTGTGTCTGAGGACTATAACATAATCCCCCACTTGCTTGGCGGGACCTGGAGGGTTGGCTTCCAAACCTTCTCTGATCAAGGCAAGGGGCCCCCTCACGGGATGTCCAAAGAGTAACTCATAGGGGCTGAAACCAACACCCTCTTGAGGTACCTCTCTGTAAGCAAACAGCAGGCATGGCAGGAGGAGATCCCATTTCCTCCTTAGGGGCTCTTCTAAAGCACCTATCATGCCCTTGAGAGTTTCATTAAATCTCTGAACCAGAACATTGGTCTGGGGATGGTAAGAGGTGGAGAACTTATAGGTTACTCCACACTCTTTCCACATGGTCTTCATGTAACTAGACATGAAGTTGGATCCTCTGTCAGAGACAACCTCCTTGGGGAATCCAACACAGGTGAAAATGCCCAGGAGAGCCCTGGCAACCACCTTGGTAGTTACAGTCTGAAGGGGTATAGCCTCAGGGTACCTGGTGGCATGATCTACCAAAACCAGGATGAACCGATGTCCACCTGAAGTGGGAGGGTCCAGGGGACTGGAAATGTCAATGCCCATCCTCTCAAATGGGGTGCCAACCACTGGCAATGGCTGCAGTGGGGCAATGACACTGCCTCCAGTCTTGCCAGATAACTGACAAGTTGGGCAGGTCCTGCAGTGGGACCCCACTTCTACTCCCATCCGAGGCCAGTAGAAATGGGCAGAGAGCCTCTGCTTAGTCTTCTTGGTACCAAGATGACCAGCCAAGGGCACCTCATGCACCAACTGCAGTAGGAAGGGCCTGTAAACCTGGGGTACCACCAACCTCTTGAGGGCACCAGGTTCAGGCTTAGTGGGCTCACTAACAAGGAGCTCACCCTCCCAATAAATCCGGAATGTCCTAGGCACTTCTCCTTGTGCCTGGGACAGGGCCTGTTTCCTCAGACCCTCGTGAGAGTGGCACTCTCTCTGTCCATTACAGAAGTCTGCCCGGGAGGGACCCTCTTCAGCTGACAAGCATTGAAGATCGGGATGATCCTCCAGGTTGAGAACCTCTCCCACGGGAGAGTCTTCTGGCTCTTCTCCCACAGGAGTTGAGACAGGGTTTACCACTGGACCCAGCCCGTCCGGAGCATGGATCCCAATGGGTGCTGTAGGAATAGCACGAAGAGAAGGAGCTCCCTGCACAGAGGTGACCTTCTTGCTCTTCCTTCGTCTTGCCTTAGGCCGCGCCTTTGGCTCGGGTACCTGACTCACAGCCAGACCCGGGGTCATCTGTGACCTAGTGACCGCAGCCGCAATCATGGGAAGACCATCCGAGTTCAATCCCAGCTCTACTAGATCATTACCTAACAGAATGTTAGCAGGGACATTGTCCTGCACCAGGACAGGAAGTTTTGCTGTCTTGTCTCCAATCACGAGTGTGACTAAGGCTACAGGCGATAATTTGGGAGGCCCACCAGCTAACCTGGTGGTTCTCAGAGGAGCACCTACATAGTCCTCTGGCTTGAGCAGTGTCCTGTCCACCACTGTCATGCTTGCCCCAGTGTCTTTTAAACCAGTAGAAGGCTGGCCATTCAGGAGGACACTTCTCAAAAATCTACGGGTGTTCTGTGGGATAGTCGCCAGTATTTCCGCGTACTGGTCCCAGGCACCAAGGGACACTAAGGAAATCTCTACAGGAGCACCAATGTGATCCCAGTAGAGGAGGGTAGGACAGTGGCCTCCACCTCAGACATGGGGTGAGGGTAGGTCCGGCTGACAGCCTGTTCTCCAACTGCCTTACCTTTACACTTGGAGTCACCCCTCTAGTGATCCAGAGCCCCACAATCCCAACAAGTGCCGGAGTGCGGGGTATGGTACTGGAACAACTGGGAGCCAGCTTTGCAGCAGGTGGACCACTACTCTTATTCCCACCCACAGCTGACTTATCCCCACTAGATTTTTGGGTGTTAGGAGAGGAGGGTTTATGTTTAACCGACTGTGACTGCTTTTGGGACTCCTCAGCTTTCTGAGAGGCCCCCTTTTCTTTGTCCTTGTCCTTCCCACTGGAGTCCTTAGGGGACACCCGGTGGGAGACCCACTTGTCAGCCAGCCTAGCCAGTTTAAAGGGATCCAAAATGTTCTGGTCAGCAACATACTGACGCAGCTCCGGTGAACAGGCTTCAGAAAAATGCTCAAAAAACAACAGGTGGGACAATTCAACAAAAGTGTTCACCTTGTAACCATCAATCCACCCCATCCTGTTCATGTGCGCAGCACTCACCAGTCAACCCAAGACACATTCTCTCTTTTCTTAAAATCCCTGAACCTTTTAAGGTATTGGGTAGGTGTCTTGCCAAACTTGGCAGTTAAAGCAGTCTTCATACACTCATACTGACCTCTGTCTTCCACACTCAGTTTCAGAATACAGTCATACCCAGTATGAGGCACTCTGCTTAACAAACACTTAGCCCAATCTCTTTTGTCAACATCATGAATTGCACAAGCCATTTCAAACGCTTCAATCCATTGGAGGATATCAGAATCCTCCACAAACACACCAACCAAATCTTTCATAAACTTGGTGGCTGGGGACCTGCCACTCTCAACTGGTTTAGCTGAAGTCTCCACTCTAGCTTTCTCTAGCTGGATTCTTTGGTGCACAGTGTCCCTATCTTTGAGTATCACTTGCTGTGCCAACTCCTCTTTCTTCAACTCAGCTTCGGTTGCCAACATTTTGTATTGAAAGGCTAACTGTTCCCGTTGTAGCTAGCTCCAATTTTATAAGTTCAATCTTCAGGGCTTCCCCCTGAAGAGCAGTGCTGGGGTTCGGAACAGAGGCAGCAGGAATGGTGGCATTCCCAGAAACAGATTCAGTAGAACCCCCAGGGGCAGAGTCCTCATTGGTTGAATTCCCCCCCTCATCAAGAGTTTCACCATAAGTCTGGTAGTCCACTAGGGCAGCTATCAGCTCAGCCCTAGACTTATCCACAAAGTCTAACTCCCTGGCTTCACAAGCACTCTGGAGAGCCTCTAAGCTAATCCTAGTCAATTTACCATTTGCAATAGACTCCATTGCTTGTAATGCAGTTATTTTGTACACAACCAAACCTTAATTTAATAAAGTGCAGATGTTTTGTAAGTGGCACGGTTATACACTGATTCTTAAAACCATAAGCATCCCACTGCTGCCACCAGTGTAAAGACTGGAGGGGGATGTCTGTATTCCGCTCTCTATATGGTAGAGGAGAGGCACAGAGGACCCCAGCCAAGATTCTCTATTATTGGTAACGTAGTCGAGCAATCAAGGCCTACCTTCTCAGGAGGTGATGCAGGCTGGTTCTTAAGTACAGTGTAGTCCCCAAACCCCCACAAAAGAATGTCCACACACTGTATTACTGAAAACACAGTCTTTATATAATTAATATTCAAAGGTATGTACATGATCACAATAACGCACTTTGTACTCGGAAATCAACAATGATAAATATATACAATTCTAAAGTGGTACCACCAATGTTATCAAATCTCATTAAAGTGCATCAACTGTACGGTTAAAATGTCACACAGATCAATAACGAGGAAACCAGCAATAGAGATAGGAAGGAACGTAAGATGGTTGAGACAATAGGCAGAATGATGGCCTCTACCGATAGATACAGTTCTGTGTGGAGATGCCCCCACCTAGGCAACCTGTAAAATAAAGATATATAGCACAAGCCCAGTCCATATATTGCTCAATAGCCTTATTTCCTCCTATCAAGGTTTTACCCCCCCAATGTACCTGGTGGAGTAGAGTTCTTCAAAGACGCGTCGAAGGTTCCTTCTTAAGTGACTCCCTTTAAAGCAGAAGCCACGGATCGTCGAGAGGCGTCGAAGATGGTGAACTTGGCATCGACTGCAGCGATGAGAAGTTCAAGGGTGCCGAGACCCCGATGTCGATCCAGGCGGTGCTCGTCAGTGACATCCTGCGAGGATGAGGTGTGCGGGGCACCTCAGCGATGAATTGTTCAGGACCGCAAAGAGTTTCAGAAGAACTGTGGCCCAACAAGGGCGTTGAGTCGTCAAAGTCTTTGTGGCCTTCAGGTGGCGGGAAACCCACCGTTGGATTCTCCTCAGCGCGTTGGTCGTCCTTGACTTTCTCTGGCGGGACAAAGCGGTCGACGTTGCGGGCAAGGGAGTCCTTGGATTCAAATGTTCTTAGGCAAAGGAGCGGGCGGCTGCGGTCGTCAGCAGCACGGCGTCCAGTGATCCCCACAGCTGGACAACACAACTTCGACGGGCCTCCAGCGGTTACACAAACCTGCGAAACCTGGTTGACGGCAATAGACTTCGACAGCGGCGAAGTCCGGGTGCTTTGCTTCGTTCTCCTTAGCGGTCGCGTCTTGGGTTGGCAGCCTTTCGAGGGTCTGACTTCCAGGGAGCTTCTGCGAAGGTTAGCGGTGCTCGATGGTCCCTCGGAGCACTGGAAGAGGGCGCCTTACCAGGTCCTCTCTCGGATCAGTCCTTGACAAGTTCGGCAGCTTTCAGATCAGGTCGAAGCAAATGCAACAGCAAGTCTTCGTCTTCCAGCTGGGCGTCGAGGATCAGCAGTCCCAGTTACTCTTCAAGTGTAGACACAGCTTCTGAATGCTTCTGAACAATTTCCAGTGGTGAGAGGTCCCCAGATATACTATCTTGTCTCTCATCCACACAGCTGGGTCACTCTCAGCAGCCAATCATACAGAAGGGCATTCATGCAGTCAGTCAGCAAATCAGGCACACAGTGCATTCAGGCCATCCTCCTCCCACTCAGACACTCACAACAAGGAATGTGGATTGGGACAAGTACCCAGCCATTCAACACTACACACTGCATTCAGGCCAGTTTTGGGCAGGGCTGTCTCAGTCTTTGTCTCTCATACCAGAAACCAGACAGCCACCACAAGAAGTGCATATTGGTCACACACTCCATTCACACAGGTCCCACCCACAGGGCGTACCTACAACATACAGTCACTGGGAAGGCTCCCGTCAGTCTGGACTGGACTTCACAACAACACCATATATGGAACTTCCACCCAACAGCCAGTCAGGGGGAAGGGACAGAGTCGGGGCTTCCCAGGACTTTGGGAAAACAAGGTAATAGGTAATAGAAAGCAAGAGGCCACAGGGGCCATCTTGTTTTCCCTCAGGAATCAACTGATTCCAATGGCAGGGCCTGGGGCTCGCAAAATGGAGGATACTCAGTGCACCT
Source organism: Ambystoma mexicanum (assembly GCF_040938575.1). Taxonomy (NCBI): domain Eukaryota; kingdom Metazoa; phylum Chordata; class Amphibia; order Caudata; family Ambystomatidae; genus Ambystoma; species Ambystoma mexicanum. Next base: position 856,978,408 of record NC_090931.1, on the reverse strand, counting down.
GTCAAATTCAGCATGGAGCTGCCACCAGCCAATACCCTGCTCTGTGGGCAACCCACAGGTGCCCAAAAACATACACTAGGGGCACACGGTTGTACACCCACCCATGGGTGCCATAAGGGTATCCCACGGGTCTGTTCACCAAACCAAAAGAGAGAGAGCTGCACCGCCAGGAGTCCCACATGAACTCCTGCACGGAAAATACATCAGAACACACACTAAAAAGGCAGTAAAGGACAAGGATACAGAGGCCCTGTCCCTCCGATGCATTTCCAGCATCACAGCTTCCTCAGCATTTGTGTTGCCTCCTTTTTCCGATTCTTTTCTTGCAACAATCTACAGTAATGTGCGATAGTTAACTGTATTTCAACCCAAGGTTTAGCCTCAACCCCTACCAATTTCTTGAGCTGTTTCTGCAATGACTCTGGCAACCCTTGGCACTATATGTGGTAAAACAACGGTATAGATTTTGTCCACGATTCATGTGTTTCGAGCACCCATGCATTTTGGAAATTCTGGACATAAATCAACAGATCCTCTGACTCCTTCATTTTGCGAGTCATTATAGCTCTCATATCGGAAGTGTCTGGGTACAGCACTGGTAGGGCTTTCCATACTGCTGCTCTGCAGTTAATAAATGGTACTCTGCCGTGAGCAGTGTTAATTATGGTTACCCCAGGGGACACTGCCTGCGTCCACACATCGTCTGCTCTCTCGCCAAGTATGACGATCACCAGACCTTTAATGTCCCCTATTGCGAGCGTGACACCCTCTGTCATTTTTTCTAACTCATGTATCCACTTCCCGGCTCCCGATGTCAGCATTGGAAGCTTATTTTTCAGGTTTTCCTGATCCATGTTTGGCCATGGAATATATTGCGGTCTTGCTCCCCCCTTTTCTAGCAGCAGAAATTGGAATGCGCAGCCTTCTTTCTCTTTCCCCATAGCTCTTCTGTCTACCACTGGGGTAATATTCCTGAATAGCCATCTGCCTGGCAATGTCCTCAACCTGTCTACATAGGCGGGTGCTGACACCCCCTCTGACCATCGGGTGTTTCGTCATGCCAGTCCGACTGTGTGGCAGACTCAGATGTCATCGGTGCGGACTCACTAGTAACCGACCATCGTACCCCCTTGTCCCTTGGGAGCCGCTTTTCATGCTGTCTCCCTTCTTCATTTGTCTCACGCTCCGTTTCCTCTCCTTAGTCAGACATTAATTGTTCCCACTTCACGCAACTACTTGTGTCATCATCATTTTTACTGATTTCTAGTCTGTCCAGGGACAGTCTCCTGCTCCCACTACTTTGAGTGGTATACTCAGTGTCATAAAGCTGAGTGCTCTCCAGGTGCTTGTCTTCCCTTTCCCCTTCGGGTATTTGTTCTAACCCCATTTTTGTCATATATCTTATCGATCGTTTCCCTGATGCTTCTGGTGTCGAAGTCATCTTCAATATTTGCCCCGGTCGTGCCTGGTACTGAGTCATACGCAGGGAAGAATTCTTCAATGTCTTCCCATTCTACAACAGGATTGGGTTTTTTAACTTCCCTCTCCAGATATTCGAGATTGTGTGCCCTCTGTCTACGCTTACGTTCTATGACATCATCACATTCTTTGCGCTTCCTCGTCTCTTCTCTGACTTTATCTTCTTCCCTTCTCCTTTCATTTCTACGTTAATTTTCCCTTCGAACTTCCTCATCCTTCGTCTCCTTATCTTGTCACATACTCTTCTGCTAAACCTTGCTGTTTCTGTCTGTCCAAGGCATAGACTGCTATCTGTTTGCGATCAAGTTCTTTCTCTTGCTCTTTGCGATATAGCTGTTCACGGCCCAGTCTATCCTTCCGTCTTATCCTCTCATCCCTTGACTCCTTGTCTTTCTCCTTTCTCTGCACCTCATCTAAGCTCTCAATAGGTCTCTTATCATCACTTCCTTTTCCATCGAGTTTCAACAATATCTGTCCTCCCATCCATTCATCTTTTGCGAATGCTACCTCATCAGTTCTGCTTTCGCCTTCTTTCCATTTCTTTCCCTCTCTCTCCTTATCGAGAGATGCACTAATCTGTGCCTGATCCTCCCTCTCATCATCGCATCTCTCCTTGTCCCTCGGGACTGCAGAGGTAAGAATCTGGTCCTGATCATTCCCTCGGTTTTCATCACTACTGTAAGTAGGTGACTCGTATGCGGGGTTGCTGTACCCTGTGGCTGCTTTAAGCCCCCTTAATGGGTAGAGTCCCTCAGGCTTACTTCCCTCAGTTTCTGTTTCAGGCTGGGCAGGTGGCGCGGTAGGTGTCTCACCCCCCTCCGTGCATATGTTTAATATCCAGTCTGCAGGTGGCTCTTCCTCCTTCGCCTGTTCAAACATTTTCCAAAGTTCTAGAACAGTGAGGCGTTTCTCTAGTTTTTTCCCTTTATATGTGGCATGCAAGTAAGTTGTCATGTGTTGTAAGACGGCTTTAGATAAAGACCCATTTTGTGCCACAGCATAAACATCTTGTGGGCGGTGCCCTTAACACACTCTGTGCTATATTTCTCAAGCTTGGATGCACGTTTCGGCAGTTGCTTACATAAGTGTGCTAATGGTGTAATTTCTTCCATGCTTAAATCTGTTCTACTTTCCCCTTAGACACCACTTTTCAATGCTTCCATGCAATTTTAACACTTGTCAATAATATGAGCGAGCACCAAACAGCGCAAGCTCCAATCCAATTTTTTTCCTGCCAAAACTATTTTATCATCAATTTACACAAGAACATCAATCCATGTGCGATATCCTCTCAAATATAGAATCGCGTAAAAAGCCTATTTGATTTTAACTAATACAAGACAACATTTCTTACATGTGACATTCAACATAACAGGTACAACAGACATTTAACAGACTAGACAGACACCAGTTGGACACAAATATATCTGCCTTCTAATTAATACCCCGACACAGAGTTCAAACAAACTCCTTTTACGACATCTTTAAACGTGGTCGTAGCCTAGTCGTCCCCTATTATGTGGGCTCTGAGTTCACGTTTCTTCTGACCGCTATATTAAAGTGCAGGAACAAGGCGAATCCTCTCTCTCTTCAGGTGTCAGCCCTGGAATCCTCTCTCTTCTCGGGTGTCTATCCCATTATTCTTTAATATCTCAGGTGTCCATCCTGGTATTCTTTACTATCGCAATTATTCTTGAGTCATTATCCCCTTATATATAGATAGTCTTCTTTACTTCTGACTATTTTGTGTATTCCACCACCCTCCATTACCTTTTCCCTTACTTGTTCTAATGCCTATGAAATTTGCCAAAGCATTTACTTTTTTGTTTCACTCACCGCTCGCATGGTTCCTCTCTGGATCCTCGGGATCACCACCTCTGTTACCGCCTTCTTTAGTCTTTTGTCTGTTCCACTGCCCATAGGAATGGAAGTTTTTCTGTTTATAAAACGGGTTCCTTCAGACCCACTGCAGATTTTAGATAGATTTTTACTATCATTGTCCACGGGAAGCTTCACTGTCTAGTCGGCCAAATGGTGAAAGACTTGTGATATTGGCGAAGACCTAGAGTTACTTTGTGTCAACGGTCAACAGGTGTCTTATTTTAATCAATAATCATTAATCAATAATCAAAACCATCCTCTGCTACCAAGTGTATAGGAGGGCGGAGCGACCTCTGATGGGCCCATGGGATCAGAGCTCACCCTCAAGTACTTTAAGACGAGATAGCTGTACCTTGAGGAGGATGGGGTGCAGGATTCTCTTACTCCAACACCAATCAATAAGGACAACTCAATGGTTTGGCAAAGGGAAGTCTGTGTAATGACAAGTACAAAAAACGGGGAAACATTAGGAAATCATCAGTGATGCGATCGCCCGTCTCGCTTCAACTTCCACAATCTTCATTCAAGCAGCAATTTTTATAGGCAATATTCATCATCATTGACGTGTAACACTCGAAAGTTTGTCATGCAAGTCTATTGGTTGGAAAAGGTAACTTAAGTATAGGTACTATGACTGTATATGGTAACAGAGTGTGAGGATTGGATAACTCTTATCGGGTGGGGGTCTACGCCCCTCCCTCTACATCACTCATGCTAGACGTCACAAGTACGGCGTCTCATTGGTTCTACTAGCTATAGGACCCTAGATTACTTGGTCCATTGTGATTGGGTCGGTTACATCCCATGGCATAAATCTCCACTTTAATTAGCAGCTTGCAGAATGGTTACCCAGATGCGGCATGGCCCAAGATTCACCCTGCCTCCCTTCCATCAATCAGTACTTTAGGGCTATGTGTCAATTAGTTGGTTGAGGATGGCCTCAAAACTGTAGCTTCTTAGCAGGAAAAGTTATGGCATCTTCTGGTTTTGGGTGACATCAGACGTTGGTACCCCTTCGCGCTTGGCTGGTCATGTGTCAGTACACCGTGAAGCTGCTTCATTTTCCATCTATTTGCGTATTTGATTCTCTCTTCGGCCTCGCCACCTGCCTGGGCCTCCTTATCTCGACCTTCACAGCAGGCTGCTATGCTCTTATGTTTCAATTCTTCTGAGTTGCTGCTCTCCTCCCTTCTTTGGGTTGACCTCGAATTCCTAGGAATGAGCTACTTCTTGCTAAATTTCGATTCCGCTCTTTCGTCTGGCTTTGTGCTGGTATATGAATCCTGGCCTGTTTGGCCCCTACCATCCTGGGCTTAATTCTGCTTTCATGTAAAGTGGACTGCACTTATATAAGGTGCTTCATTGAGGTATATATATATATATATATATGTATATAGTTGGCGCTTGCTGCTCTATTCTTCTACTAAGCATAGCAAGCCGTACTGTTTTCTTAGCCTCTTGCGTTACAAGCCTATGTACAGGCGTTAGCTGGTTGCATATTTACGTCCTGCTTTATGGTTGCGTTTCTTTATATTTTGACATTGTCTTAACTTCTATGTCAGTGATGTCTCTATTCATGGTGTTTCGTTTTAGTGTGTTATCTTTTGGTTGGTGTTTGTTCATCTGTACATCTGCCCGGGCCCTCGTGATGTCACCATTCGCCTTCGATTAAGGCCCTTTGGGTCTCTTCTGGGACTGTCTGAAAGTAGTCTTCAGGTTGTGTCAGCTGCTGGCACGGTTGTATCAATGGGTACCGTGCTGCCCATGGTTGTCTGGTTATTGGCACTTCAACAGGTATTTCTCTTCTGATGGGCACTGGGCAGAGCCCCAGTGTGGCTCTCTGTTGATTTATTTGCTCCTCATATGTCACATATCTCGGCGAGTATGTAGGCCATATCCGGGACCTCCTCTACAACAGTACCCTTTCCCCCGTGGAGGAGAGGTTGCTGATCCCTATAAAGGGCTGCCTGACTAGGGTGGCTGTAGCCCTTTAAGCTGGGGCTCATCAAAGGGGTGTGGTCTAATAAACTGGCAGGTAACCCCCCATTAGGCCACAGCCTCTTGATGAGCCCCTACTAATTTCCCTGTGCCACTTAAGGCACTGACGATGAGAGTACTAGGGGCAGCATCAGTGCACAAGGGGCAGCAGCCTAAGTACTGGAGGCACCATCAGAGTTCCAGGAGCATCATCGGAAGTACTGCTGGCACCATCAGAGTACTGCAGGAGGCCTCGGAAATACAGGGGCAACATCGGAAGTGCTGGGGGCACCATCAGAGCACTGCAGGAGTCCTCAGAAGTACAGGAGCACCATCAGAAGTACTGGGGGCACCATCAGAGTACTGCAGGGGCCTCAGAAGTACAGAGCGCAACATCACTCAGAAGTAGAGGGGGTTGCATCAGAAGTACTCGGGGCACCACCAGAGTACTGCAGGAGTTCTCAGAAGTACAGGGGGCAACGCAATAAATGAACACAGAGGAGCACGTGTTTGTGAAACACCAATGCGCTTGAGGGAACAGTACCTGCGCTATTCTGCGGCAGCATTGCGTTGAGCTTTTTTGCTAGAGTCGCGCGGACTATCTTGTATGTTTGTGGTAATTGGAAAGTGCTTATGCGTGGAATAATGTGTGTCGTGAGGTGGGATGTCGCAGGGGTGAATTGAAGAGTGTACATTGAGGGATGGCGTCATTAGTGGAAGCTGAATCAGGTTAAACTGGTGTTGCATGACTTGTGAGTTAATTTCTGTTGTATGTTACTCCTGTACTTTGCTCATGCCTCTGTTTCATGATTCCATACACAAAAAACATGCTGTGGCTCACAATGGCTCACAATGCAGCGTGTCTGTCTGCACTGGGCTGTAAGATGTAACATGGCGGCTACCAGGCCTCGCCCGATGAACTCCACTCCATATTACACGCGGCTGGAACCGCCACATCTAACAGCCTCGCTTGCTGGGGGTGCTAATCACCCCGTGCCTCGCGCGTCGCCAGTGTCAAGACTCTCACGGTAAGGTCACGTGTTCGTGTAATGCAGAGCTTCCCCGCTGTTAAATAATGCATCTCGTCAGTCTGTAGGCCTGTTTTCGAGAGCTCATCGCTTGAAGTCACTTCACACCGAGTATATTATATTTCTCAATCCTCATCCAGCTGACAGAGAGAAAGCAATCTTTCCACCCGAGAGCAAGTTGCTCTGCATTGCTCGCGAGCAGTGGCGCAGTGCCAGGGAGGCCATCTGCGGCCCTTGCAGCGGTCTTTGGTCTATTCAGACGCTGGCCCGTTTCATTCGCAGTAAGTCAATAGACGCAACGGTGCAAGCGTCATTCCATCACTAGTGAACAGGTACCGCGTGAGCAGAGACCGTGCATGGGTCACCCACACACACACAGGGGTAGCATGAGCACAACAGTGCCTTCAGCAATCACATACCAGATTGGAATATAAGGAATAGCACGAGCAGCCCATGCTTCCCTCATATGCAGTGCAGGTGTACTTTTCTAAGAGCCACAACAGTTTCCTCACACACAGGTGTGGCATGCACAGTCACAGTGCATGCTTCAATCACATACAGCACAGTAGTAGCATGAACAGCGACGGCGCATGCTTCAATTACATGCAGCACAGGTGTAGTATCAGCTGCAACAGTGCACACTTCCCTCACACACAGGTGTAGCACGCACAGACAAAGTGCATGCTTCCATCACAGACAGTACAGGCGTAGCATGAGTCTTACTAGACCGTACTACCCTCATGAACAGCAACAGCGCATGCTTCAAACACATGCAGCACAGGTGCAGCATGAGCAGCAGCAACAGCCGATGCTTCCCTCTCACACCGGGGAAGGTATAGTACGGACAGTGATAGTGGATACATCCCTCACACATAAGGGGTAAAGCAGGCGCAGCAGCAGTGCATGCCACATACACACACAACCTCAAATGCAACATTGCATGCTTGGCTCACACACAGAACAGGCAAATCAGAGTAGCAACAGTGCATGTTTCACTACCACACTAGGGATAGGCAGCTTTCCTTACACAAAGAAGGTCTATAGCACACATAAGAGCAACAGTGGGAACCTCCTACACAAAACAAGTACATGTTATGTCACAGGAGTGCAATCTTCTCATACTCACTCTCTCTCTCTCCCCCTCTCACACGCCTCACCTCACCGCACCTGCAGCAAAGAGAGAGAGGGTGGCTGGAGTGGGATTAGAGGGTTAAGGGGGCAGGTAGAAGTGGGTAGTATATATGAATGGGCGGTTATTTATCACAGCTATCAATTGTGTTGCATTGCAGAACCCAAGGAGTGTACATTTTTCACCAGTGCATACCAGTAGTGTGGTCTGAAGGCTGACATTTGGGAAAGTATCAGGGACTCCCTGCGCATGAGCCCGAGTGCTTTAGAAAGCTTGTTCCAAAGTTCTGGGCCTATGATGGCGAGCATCTCACCCTTCACTCTTTCCTCCCTTCGGTAGGTTGGATACCACAGTTTGCAACAGATGAGCGAAGGGTTCTAAGTGGGGTAAGGCAATTCAACCCCTTGACCAGATATTTGGCACATTATTAAGGTGTTAGGTAATGCACAGTATTTTAAAATCAGTGCATTATTGGGCCGGGAACAAGTGTGAGGTTTGTAAATACTTGGACGTGTGGTCGTGTTCATCCAGGTTTAGGACCGCAGGGCTGCTCTCTTCTGGATGTGTTGCAATGCCTGGTCATGCTCCTCCATGTTTAGCACCGCAGGGCTGCTCTCTTCTGGATGTGTTGCAATGCCTGGTCATGTGTACCCAGGTTTAGGACTGCAGGGCTGCTCTGTTCTGGATGTGTTGCAATGCCTGGTCATGTTCATCCAGGTTTAGGACCGCAGGGCTGCTCTCTTTTGGATGTGTTGCTATGCCTGGTCATGTTCCTCCAGGTTTAGGACTGCAGGGCTGCTCTCTTCTGGATGTGTTTCAATGCCTGGTCATGTTCATACAGGTTTAGCACTGCAGGGCTGCTCTCTTCTGGATGTGTTGCAATGCCTGGTCATATTCATCCAAGTTTAGCACTGCATGGTCATGTTCATCCAGGTTTAGCACCGCTGGGCTGCTCTGTTCTGGATGTGTTGCAATGCCTGGTCATGTTCATCCAGGTTTAGGACCGCAGGGCTGCTCTCTTCTGGATGTGTTGCAATGCCTGGTCATGTTCATCCAGGTTTAGGACTACAGGGCTGCTCTCTTCTGGATGTGTTGCAATACCTGGTTATGTGTATCCAGGTTTAGGACCGCAGGGCTGCTCTCTTCTGGATGTGTTGCAATGCCTGGTCATGTTCATACAGGTTAAGGACCGCAGGGCTGCTCTCTTCTGGATCTGTTGCAATGCCTGGTCATGTTCATACAGGTTTAGCACCGCAGAGCTGCTCTCTTCTGGATGTGTTGCAATGCCTGGTCATGTTCATCCAGGTTTAGGACCGCAGGGCTGCTTTCTTCTGGATGTGTTGCAATGCCTGGTCATATGTATCCAGGTTTAGGACCGCAGGGCTGCTCTCTTCTGGATGTGTTGCAATGCCTGGTCATGTTCATACAGGTTAAGGACCGCAGGGCTGCTCTGTTCTGGATGTGTTGCAATGACTGGTCATGTTCATCCAGAATTAGGACCGCAGGGCTGCTCTCTTCTGGATGTGTTGCAATGCCTGGTCATGTTCATCCAGGTTTAGGACCGCAGAGCTGCTCTCTTCTGGATGTGTTGCAATGCCTGTTCATATTCATCCAGGTTTACGACCGCAGGGCTGCTCTCTTCTGGATGTGTTGCAATGCCTGGTCATATTCATCCAGGTTTACGACCGCAGGGCTGCTCTCTTCTGGATGTATTGCAATGCCTGGTCATGTTCATACAGGTTTGGTACCACAGGGCTGCTCTCTTCTGGATTTGTTGCAATGCCTGGGTGTCTTTCTTCCATGTGTGTCAGTGGTTTTGTTTCTAGAGCATTAAGGCCATTACATGTACAGGAACAGCCAATCATGGGCTCTGACAGGTAGAGTTAGCGCATGTCACATGCCTCCGAAACCACTAGAGCCAGAGGTGACACCCCTGAACATAACAGCTGGGTTCTTACCCTCCTTCCGATCTCACTACTCTACACCACTACCAAAGCCTTCTAGGATTGCAAGCACTTCCCAGATGCACCTAAAGCTGTGGAGACCAAACCTCCCCACATTTCAGCAAGAATTGAGTTTTCCTTCGAGCCAGTAGCAGGCATTTTCACTGGGGGTTGGATGTAACATTGGTTATAACCGCCCAAGACAGCACTACGTTATCACCGCCCTATAAAAGGCCCATTATTACATCATAGTAGAACATCATTGTTGTTCAACATATAAGGGCACAGTGCTATTGGGTAGTCCTGGCTTGCAGTTCTGTGGTATAGAGTCGTCATTGCCTCTTTGTGGCATTCATGTGCCAATGTATTCAAACACAACATCTGTCCCCTTTCACAGGGCTTCATGTACAGGTTGCTTCACTCTTCGATTGGCTCACTTAATCACACCCCCACTAACACTCGGCTGTATTTTTTTATTGCACTCATTCCCTCAATCAGACATTAGTTCATGATTATTTTTGCCCGTTTCACATTAAGTCATACATTCATTAATCAGCTCATCATTGTCTCACTAAATCATCAATTCATGCTTTTACCCAAATATTAATTCCTGTGAAAACTCACTTCTAACCTTCACGTTCATTCACTAATTCGTGTTTCCATCACTCAAGCATTTCTAATTTCTTGACTCACACGTGTTCATCACAGTCATCTATCCATTCATCCTATATTTTATTCAATCCCAAAGGAACTGTCCCACTTACTCATATTCATTCACCCTCATCTGTATTCATTGTGTCAATCATTCACACAGTTGCTGACCATTTCATTCAGTCATTTGGTTGCTGAACCATCTTTCTCTCATTGTACAGACCAAAATCAATCTGCTTTCAGTCTGTACTTATTTATAAAAATTGAAAAAACAGAAAAACAGGTCATTCTGTCTGGTTCTCTATGATGTCAAAATAAAGAGGTTTGAATAGGGTGCACTACTGATACTCAAAATTTCAATCATGAATTAATTAACACGGTACATTAATCATTCAATTTATGGTGCCCTGGGTCAAACCCCTGCCACAATGGGTGAAAACAAATTCACAACACTAATCATGAGACACGCTGATGAAAACCCAGTCACTCCCAAAAAAGGTCACCACTATGACCAATTCTTTTATCATAGTCATACATTTTTATTGTTGAAAAACAAAACGCATAATTCAAATTCATACACAAATGATCAAGTAATTCAATGATACATTATTTCAGAATAGGAACACTCTTGTTTGTGTTCATTGTTAGAATCTCTAAACAAAATATAGTGTGTCCTTCCTCTGAATTCCTTCTATGGAAGAGTGAACATCAAACAGTGTGATTTATCATTTAGGTCACAATCCATATTATCTCAATCAGATAGATATTATGCATCTAGAACATTCTGTGTGACTTCTAAGCGGAACCACACCAGCAAAACCAAGACTTCCTAGTGTAGTGCTTAACATTGACACCACAATACGCGTTTCGGGACCCGCTGCCCTTTCTTCAGGTGTAACTGTTATGTGGAGTTGTGCACTGTACAGAATGTAAAGAAAAAAAGAAAGAAAAAAGCCCGTGAGCACACTGTGCTGTTATTCCATCATCATTGGTTTTTGTATTAAGAATCAAGAGTACTGACCTATCTTAGTATTCTATTCAGTTCAACCGTCAACCCCCAAGGTCTATCCACCAGTTCACTCTGCAAAATACATATACATAATGTCCATCTCTCTGAGGATATATATATATGTATATATATATATATATATATATATATATATAGTTACCATATAACACTTTACATACGTATAATCCATTAGTTCCACTGACCTATTAGAGGGAAATCAGCGTTGAGGGTGTACATTGTATGGCTGCCTGTCTGTACCATTCGGCTCTTATCTCCCCTCTTGTCGCTACAATGTAAGCGAAAGTCTTAATAAACATCCCGAGCGTAATAACACTTCTGGATGTGTAACACTATCCCTTCATGCAGAGCCCTCTGTACCGTACCTTATTTCAAGATCCGGTAACTCGCGCGGCATGGGAAAATCAACAATAAATATGTATGAGTATGATAAAAGAATTGGTCATAGGGATGACCTTTTTTGAGAGTGACTGGGTTTTCATCAGTGTCTCTGTGATGTCACTCATACATCGCAGGCCAATGGCATTGCAGATTTGCAGCATGGAGAGTGTACAAATTGTATACAAATAACAATAAAGTTGTTCAAATTGCTGACAGCATATATGCATATTTATATGCATATATGCAGCAGTCATAGGAGTAACCGTTTGTTGTAATGGAAATATTGAGCAAGCATTTCTTTACTATATGGCTGCATGTGTACTTTAATAAATGCATTTTATATTAGAATAAATGCAAAAAATACTGATGGCAAATTATCTTTTTATATGACAAAAAATAAATGTGGATAAATACAGAAAAAGCCAAAAAAGAAATATGGATAAATGAAGACGGAAATGGCAGAAAAATACAATACAACCAGGAGCCTTAATTATAAATCCAATGTGGCATTCAGTTGTGGCACTAGGGCATCTCAACCTTTGCAATCCAAGTGGCCAATGTCATGCAGACGCGCATGCTGGGCCCATGCCGGCATGCACCATGTGTTGGTTTTAGCCAGTGGGTGGTGTTAGGCAAAGCCCCTGCCATGCTGGCAATGAAGTAACCATGTAGTTTGCTGACTCCAGGCAGTTTAAAAAATAAAAAATAAAGTTTGCTTCACCTTTTCAGACTAACTGCGGTACAGGGGTCATCATGACATCATGCCTGCACCTCCCTAGCTGTGTCCTTGAGTCCTCCCGTTGGTATCCTAAACTACCTCTTTGCAGTAACGACTGCATACATTTTCTAGTGATTTTGGTTAATTTACTTTCAATTCAATCACGGTTGCCGCATGTGCACACGTGCCCACATTCCCCATGTCTAAATGTGCACATTGTCAACATGCTCCATGTTTCTGGGTGTATACAGATCCAGCCTTTCTTTCTTTGCATTAGTGGCCTTGTATATTTGCTTTTATCAATTTAAATCCAGGGCTAGAATTCCAGAATGCAAAGAAAAAGACAGGACTGGATGAGCATCTCCTGATTGACACAGATTATGCTGGAATGCCAGTGGGCAAGCTTAATTTTATTTATTTATTTATTGTGCATTTGTAAGTCACTTATACATCAAGTAAATTGTGTTTCAAAGGGCAGGGGTCCCCTCAGTCTTTCTTTGACAGCAGGCCCAGCCTCACTGTCAGCTGGCCCTAAGTGCATTACGTTGCTCCGCCTGTGGTGAGAGCTGTTGCTGTTTGCCCACGCCTGCCCAGAACAGGTTCATATGAGGACAGCACATGGCTCTCCACCTGCTCAAACTCCAGAGGTGGCAGATTGATAGCCGTGAACGCCCATTAGGTTCCCCGAGCACAGTTCTGCTTAATAAAGAGCACTGCCAGCCTGTGGCCTGAGGGCAGAATGAGATGGTGGGACCCCCGGGGAGGACAGCATGTGCTGCAGCCCGAGCGGCTGCACACAGCTGGCACTTACGTTGGCCTGTTGCTGCTAAGGACACGATCCAGGAACCTGCTGTTCAGAGAAGAGTGTGAAAGCCTGCCCACCGTTCTAGCCACAGTGACAGTATGGGGGCCAATCACATTAATTTGGAGTACATTTAATTATTTATTGGTTTTCACAAGTTGATTACTGGCTGCCCCTAAGTGCCCAGATGTGTAGGAATGTGTACCATTGAGTTGTGTGACACATATCTGTTATCTGTTTATAGTGCCCATATATCCCTGTGGCAGTTGTAAGGGGGTGTGTGCACTCTACAAATACACCTGTTTGTGTAAGGGTTGCAGAATAAAGGGTGGACAGAACCTCTAGGCAGTAATAACAGTATGTATGCCACAAACCGAGGACAGCACAACATCAGGGCTATGCTGCTTTCAGTTGACTGGATCTCTCTCTGTTATGGATCCCATAAGAAAATAAATATGGGGCAGGGTTGCCAAGATCCTCGGCTTTCAAGACCACCAACAATATGGGGATTGTTAGAGAACCTGATCATACAGGAAAAGGGGACAATAGGTTAACTTTCCAAACTCCATTTTGCAACTTTCCAGAAAATGAAAGCCTTGTCTGAAAGAGTTCAGGGAAGATGCGTATATTTCAGTCAAACCACGCGACACACGTTCAGTCATGTTATCGATGGGTAAACTTTGCAGAGGAACAACATTGATCCAACAACATTGATTTGCAGGACATCTCAAATAAAAGACATTGATGTAGTGCAAATCAATCGTCATGGATCAATGCTACACTACGGTTGTTAAAGCTGGGCTTGCAGTTCCAGAATGAAATCATCCGGACCCCATTCCCTGAGCAAGATTCGGCAGGGGAATGAAAACTGTACAGCTGACACAACAAAGAGAAGGAGGTTTTGAGAGACAATAACAGCAGCCAGTTTATCGGGTACAGTGCGCCCCCTAAATCACAGAATTAATGCCAACGGTGAGTCAAGGGTCTGTATGGTGGGCTCGATCCCAGAGAAAGCGCTTTTCTTGGCAAGGAAGGCTCCCATGATCTCTGCCTTTTATAAAGTTCACAACATTCCCAAAGCTATGAACGCCCCACCTAGAACCTGATGGGAGATGACAAACAATATTGGCACCTCTTTCCTAGCAGGCATATTCTTTTCTTAAACACCAAATGCTCTGCATGGGACCAAGACACCCATAACAATATTGCTATATCATTGATAGCGAAGATACACAATTCATGGTAACAAATGAAGGCAAATGTTTATACACTAAAATGCCTCAAAGTCCAACTCGAATCATACAGAAAGTACCAGACACCAGAACCAGCATACAGTTTTGACTGAATTTATAACCAATTGCTTTAAAAGAAAATGTAGCAAATTACTTCTGTTCCTGCAAAGAATTAGCATAGCACACCAGAGAGACAGCAATGGGGGCACCTTCCCCCCAAATTTCGCCTATCTACAAGTCAACCTTTTTAAGAAAATGGAAGTTATCAGGGCAACAACCACATTCACAATGTGTACAGGCGACACACTGTTCATCTGAGAGAGCACTAAGGATCACCATTTTTTAGTATTGTCTCAACAGACTGGAAGACTCCCTTGGAATAGATCACGGGAAAATTAAGTAATTGAAGTTGATTGAATAATCCTTTAGGTAAATGTCTGGCTATTCCCATAGTGTAAAGCAAATCTACAGATGAGAAGACATTTCTTTTTTATGCTTGCTTCCAACTCTAAACACTCCAAGATGGGCTTCCTTAATGAGGGTAATCCTGTCAGGAGGAACTGTGCCCAAAGTGAGGAAAAGTAAAGTATTGATGGAGGGGTAAGCCTCTGAAGGCTATCAAGCAAAGGTCATACACATTTACAAAGGAGGAAGTTGCATAATGACAGACAACTCTAGTAACAACCAGCAATAAAAACACATGTTGGCCGACAACGCAAATCACTTTATCAGATTTTTCCCTAACAGTCCCAATTTTATGAAAAAAATGTTCAACAAAGTTTGAATGTTTAAAATCAAGAACTTCCAAATCCTGCTTCACTTTTTTACATAAAACCAATTTATGTTCACATCTGGTGATATCTTACAGTAACACTCCTTGGACAGAAGGTGACATTTGCAATAGTCTAGGCCTTCAAAGCATCATTGGACACTGTCTCATGGAGTATAGTAGAGTATGCAGTGTATACAAACACACATCAAAAGTAACATATATCCTATCGGTAGGCAAACATGACAGCAAAAAGAAGCTCAAATTGGAACTTCACTAATGGGATATATGTGATTGCATACTCGTGTGACAAGGACTGTTGGCACAACAGAAAAACAAGAGCAAAACCAGGATAACCAAACATCAAAATGTTGTTATTTAGTAAAACCGTGGCTCATATGATTTTTAGGGGACCATCGTACAAAAAGAGTGAGGTGAGTTCAGAGGGAACAGCCTGGATTCTCTCCTATCTAAGACAGAACAGTATTGGATATTACCACTGAGCACAGTCTGAGAGAGGAATGAATGGCTGTATAGAATGAAACAAAAACGACTTTCAATTAGAGGGAATCAGATACAATAGTTGTAGTATTAATGTAATTCAGATATCCACCAAAGGTACTTGCAGAAAGTCAGGTGATGAGCCTTTCATGAAAATAGATTATACTGAACTGTGACCCGGAGGCAAACATATGATGTTATTCAAAGGGAATACGATTTTATCATCCACAAGTGGGGATAGGGATGTAGACTGTTTTTACTTTAATAAACATATTTGTACGTTGATTAAACAGTACAAACAAACAAATCCCACCATGAAATGCAAATGAAAAATATTCCACATTCTTTAGCCATGTTTTAAGTGGTCAAATACAAGACAAGGGCCCTCATTACGACCCTGGCGGAGAGGGGTTTACGCCAGCGTAATGCATGGCGTACCTCTCCGCCAGATTAGGACTTTCCGTAGCGCCATGGTGATTTTTACGCCCGGATTTTCCGGGCGGAAAAATCCATGGCGCTACGGGTCCTCTCGTTAATTACGCCACCGTAATCTACGGTGGCGTAATTAACGCCTTCCCCACTCCCATTATACTCTATGGGGCAAAAATGGGAATGGGGAAGGGTAAATGGGGATTGGGGACTTACCGCCCCGCCAAGGTCAGAATGGGGCGGTAAGTCCGCCAACCCCCATGGCGGAGTTGGCAGCTCTGCGCCATGGTCCATGGTGCAAATTGCACCATGGATCTCCGCCAGGGTCGTAATGAGGGCCAAGGATTACTATCAATAGAGGATACAAATGTGAGACATTAGAGAGCAAAGGATTGTAATAAGTGTGACCAACCAAAAATGGTGCACCAAAAAACATATATATGGACCATATATATGGACCAACCGAGGTGGATACTCGCCGCTTATTCTTAGGAAACCAAAAATGGTGGCCGACAGACCGACCAATACTCCCAAAACTACTGTTTACTAAACTATAGAAGGCAGGTCAAATGTTTTCAGTCCCATGTCACCTTTGTAAATTATATTAACACTGTGACAGGAGAAGCATCAGACACCCTCCCACATTTTGAATCTGTATCATGCCAAGTGCAACTAGTGAAATGTGTCACATACTTTTCTGCATGGGGGATACTCCAAACTGTGTTTCCCATGTGTTCCATGCCCTGAATGAGATAGAAGACATCACCCTTCCTGCCACCCCCCCATAGAAGCATGGAAAGTGCAGGGAATATTGCAGACTTGAGAGTTTCTGAAGTTGAGTGAGGTAGCCTCACCCGGTATTAGCATAATTGTTTGCTTTTAATTGATCGAATGGTACGTTTGACTGAATTCGGCCAGTACAATTCGATTAATTAAAAAAAACAATTAGGCTAATACATACTGAACATGTGGAGCGGGGGTTGCAGAGGTGTCCCCTGCTCCCCATGATCGATATGTATTAGCATTGGGGGGATGCAGGTGTTTCCCCCTCTTCCTCATCATGGGAGGCAGGGGACTGGCCAAAAAATAAAATAAAATAAAAGACGAAAAAGGGACCCTGCTGCATCAGCTTGGACCCGCGTTAGAGGGACTGACCCAACTCTGCGGGGGTGAAGGAGACCTGGCGGCGAGCAAACAGGCAAGTAGGTGGTTTTCCTGTCTTTTGTTAGTCCTGCGACCAGGCCTCCCGTGAACCTGCTTGAATTAACTCTGATTAGTATGCAAAGCTGTTACCAGCAGCGAACAAAGGCCAGGGCAGATCCATGGAGCCTTTGTTAGTTAATTAGGCTGGCCATGCCAGGGGGAAGGTATTGCCCTCCCCCTTCTGAGATGTCTTGATGTACGCCTGGAGGTCATATCCAAACTAAATAGGACAGGTGAACAGCGCTTGTAGGATGTGTCCACCCAGAGTAGATGTGGCTATGTGTATGTTGTGTGGTGAGCATAGGAAAATGTGTGCGGTTTAGCCCCACATATTTTCGGGAGGTTGATCTAACATCATTCAATTTCATTTAAAATTTCAAAAAATCCCAGGCGAGCGCACACCCACTGTGCGTATGGTCTAATTCCTGACAGGAACATAAACAACAATTGTCAAGAAGCTTCCTCTCTATGAAGTTCCCTGGGAACTTAGTCTGCTGGGCAGGGAGGAGTCTCCCCTCTATGCTTCCAACACATACCATGGAGAGGATAAATCTGCTCTGGTTTAAGTGCTCACAGTGATCCGGATGCAGCTGATCTTTTCCCTCATTGATTGTGCCTGTTCAACTAAGCCTCCCCCCAAGGTCTACATGTAGCTGATTATTCCTTCCATTGAGAAGGAGCATCCCCCTGACTGGGTTCCTTGCTGTTTCCCCATTAATGGTGTTGCATTATTAAATATGATCTCCCTTAGTGGGCCAAAAAGAGCTCAACCTGTACAAAGGAGGAGCAGGCAAGCTATGAGATACATACCTAACCTCTAACTTATTGTCATATTGACAAAGGGGAAGAATCAGCAAGCCTGTCATGCAGGGACATTCTTCAATTAGAGTTTCCTTGAGCGTCCTTGATTACTTTCTGTGCTTAGTGTATTCAATTCAGTGTAAGGGGTTCTAAATGTTGTCACTGCCCTCAGTTTCATAGGCCACAATTATTTTGATACATGTTTAGAGCTTTTAGTTCGTCCTCCAACATCAACAGCAAATTAGTTGCAGCTGTTAGTTGGGTAGGAAAGATAGCTCAGGAGCAACACGTTTGTCTTGGAATCAAGGTAATGCAGCGCAACACAGGTTCGAATTCTAATCCCGTGCTTAGAAACAACTTGCTGGTATAAATGAACAATAAAATAAATAAATAGTTTGCTCATTTTCAAAGCCGTTGGCAGGCATTTTGAAAAGCAAATGTAAGGGAAAGAATTACATCGAAGCAATTGATTACAGTTGCCTTTTGTCACGACTCCTTGAAAAATGAGCTAAATGTGCAAACCTCTTTTTTGATGTCGCTTTACATGTTATGTGAACAGGGGTAGCATCTCCATGTCCTCTTTTGCTCCTGCTTCTGTCCCTTTGCACTCTCGTTTTAGCCTTTTAGACGCCTTATTTCATTATTCTTTTTCGTTTGAAACTAAATAAACTAAATAAAAGTTGGTCCATGATCGGACTATTTGTACTTGATAACTAAGTGACTATGGGCCTAATTCACAGAAGCAATTTATAATGGTGCAATCTCATAGGGAAAGCGGTCCAGTCAAAGTTTCGAAACAATAGTTTCGAATGACAAAAGTTCCGAAACAAAAGTGTCAAAAAAAAGTTTCAAATTTATTTATTTTAATATTAAAGGGTTTCTTTTAATTTTGTATAGTAAACTTTTGTGTCAGAACTTTTGTCATTCGAAACTGTGACTGTCGAAACAGTCTCTATGAACCATAGGAAAACACTCTGTGAATCGGTCCTGATGAGTCAATAATTCAATGTGTTAAGTGCAACTAAATTGTCCACACACTTTTGAGGCTTGTGGAAAACACTAGATACTGGTGTAAGCATACTTATCCCATAGTATGGGAAAATGCCAGAGCAAATGGGGGTCTTCATGAAGACTCCTGTCCACTCAACGGGACAGGCAGAAGCACTATAGCACAGAGAAGACCGAGTGAATCACATATACGCTACATCCACTGAGCTCATGACAAGAGAACAGTCAGCCACACATAGAAACTCAAGAGGGCATCAACCCAAAAACCCCATTTCCTGATTGCTCACACAAGAAACCAGGAAAACCCATTTGTGGCCACGCCTTGCATTCAAGCAAGAGACAGAGCAACTACTGAGACGAGCGGTAGGCGTAAGGTGATTCTCAAGTACGTGTAAAAGGAGGCAGCTATCCCTCTCCACCCCTAGACATCTCCACCCTGGCCCACAGGCCCCTACTGACACCTACTGAGTTCAGAGCAGCAGCCACCGGTGGGTAAGTGCTGAACTGACATCCTCCCTCTGTCCATTCCGTTTGCAAAGTAAGAGGCTAGCCAGCCCCCAGAGGGGGCTCTAGAGGGACAGCCTGCATAGCGGGCCCCCCGTCCCCCCCCAGGGTATCCAACACCTCGCCCCTCCTTGGTGGGTGGAAGGGGCGTTCCTGTGGACCGGCTGCATCCAGATCGGCTCCTGGGGGAGTACTCTTAAGGCTGGGGGCTGCCGGGCTCTTTCATTTGTTTGCAGCCCCCACACAAAGTCCAGCAGCAGCAGGAGTGGGACCGCCGTATCCAGATCCTTGAGATTACTGGAAGTAGGCGTGAGGCAGTGTCGCAGTCAGGAAAAAGTTAGGTAAATATTGAATTGGAACGGCCCGACCTTTGTGGATGTCAGCCCGCACCGCGAGTCAGAAGACCTCCCCGGTGTTTCCTTTAAAGACTGCAGTGGTTTCAACCGCATGTTGTCCTTTGTTGCTGGCCAATGTTTTCTGCAGCCCTCGGTGGTCGCCGCACAGTAGGCTCTTGGATTAGGAGATTATGGGCCTCATCATGAGGATGGCAGTATCCTGGTGCTAATTGCGGATGGATACCGCCAACGGAAATAGGGTTACCGCTACTCGGTCTGGCACTATTAGCACCGGATCACGAGTTGCAGTATGCCGGTAAATCCAATGGACCCAATGGGGTTTTTCAGCGCTATTAGTGCCGCGCTAATAGCGCCAAGAGTGGGCGGAAAGTGGACATTTTTACCTCCAACAAAAAGCTGGAGGTTAAATTCCAACTTTCCGCCTAACTCGTGCTTGGGTCAACCCTTAAATGTGGCGGTAATAGCATTACCTTTGCATTTAAGGGCTTCCGCCCAACTCTGATGAGGCCCTATGTTTTATGATTATGTTGCGAGTATTATGTTTTATGGCCAAGAAGGTCGCTGCGCGCCTGGGCTGTTAAGCGGGTTGTGGAGAATACGTTTTAAGCCTAGATCGGTCGCTGCGCCGCATGGGTCGCTAAAATGGTTGTTTGTAAGTATTGCATCCCAGTGTCCGTGCGCCTTTTTGCGGGCTTTGTATTTCCGCCGCCTGAGTTGCATTAGAAGAGTGTGTATAACCATGGAACCTCTGCTTGATCTGTTCCTGGCTGACTCGGTGCAATGTTTACTTGCACAATGTAATAGATGTTGACATTTGGCGGTGACCAAAAGCTGCTTGTTCGATGGGGGCAGAACTTGCGCTGCACAAATGCGGAAGGCTCCATTTTCTTACATTTTTCACTGTGATGTGCGCATTCTCTGCTTGCAAGTAAGACATCCGTCTGCGAGTGTAACTCAGGATATTTCTCATGCAGCACTAGCATGGCAATGCAAACAGGTGTTTTTGGGGTAAGGAGGACGGTTGTCTAGTAAAATGGCAGCTGCGCGCCTATTTCGCGGGCTTTAATGATGTGCAATGATGTTGTGCCCATCACGATCACACAGGATATTGAAAGGTAACATTTGGTATCGCAGGAACATCATCCCAAACGCATCATGTATAGCACAATTTTGTACATGGTGGCGTGACCGTGCGACCCCCCTTTCGCAGGCTTGGTCGATTGCATGGGAATTGTGCCCAGTGCGGTCGCCGCGTGGCCTGCGTTGCTTAAACATGTGTTTTTGGGTTTAAGGTATGACTACAGACTTTGTGGTCGCCTTGCCATTTCTTTGTCGTTTTGATTTGAATTTAGCAATAGGCGCATCAGTTGGCGCACATTCTAATGCGTTTACGCCCCAAACATTTGATAGCATTGCTTGATAACAGTGGGAGTGTGCACGGTTATGGGGAATTCTTGGGTTTTCAAAGACCCCACACGTTTATCATGATATGTTTTGGTGGTCGAATTCCGACTTCCCATGCCTCGTGTGCCTTGAACATTGGGTCCTGTACATTTATATGTTTTGGGTGGCAGAATTTCAATGGGCACGCAAAGTGAGGCGCAACCATTATGGTGAGCCCATCAAGGTACATTTCTGCCAGTGCAACCTAGCAGCAGCGCAAATAAAGGGCAAGGCACTCATTTCATTTTTTTACTCATTTGTTGGGTATCTATAATGCGCCTATACAAGGACGCACGATAAGAATTAGGATTCCCTGGGGGACGACAACAGATGCTATAACATATGACTTTCTGGTGATAACAGTTTGTTTTATGCGATACCACCGGTTCAAGGATATCCTGCAAGGGCAGAAGGCCATTGGCAGGTCTGTCACTGGTCAAAGGAAAAGCGGAAGAAATCTTGGTAAGGTTTTCTGTGTGCAACTGATTGCGGAAAGGAGTGGCGACATAACAGATTTAAAGTAAAGGAGGTGCCGTCTGAGTAACTCCCGAGTGGCAGAACGCTGTAGGGAACGGGATCTTTTTTGGCTTGCTCAAGGAACCCTGTGGGGGAAGTTTCTGATATACACGCTATAATAGCTGAATTATGTTCCTATTTTAGTTCTGCTTAAAATGTTGGGAGAAGGGTCACCAGACGTGTTCGGCAACAGCGAGGGTGGCCTCAACGGCCCCGGCGGTCCCGAATTTGAGGATGAGGCCGAATTGTGGGCGCTCTTTCAAGAGAAAATAACCAGGAAGGGTACACATTGGTCAACAAAGATGCTGGAGGAAGTGCGGGAGGTGCTGACACACCAGCAGGTAGTGCAGGCCCAGATCTGCCCACCCACATCAATGGACACCCCGCCCACTGACCGAGATGTCTGTCAGAGACCAGCCAAAAAGAAAGAGGGCCATGTGTCAACCAAAGGGTAAGGCAGCTGCAACTAGGTCACAGGAGCAAGTGTGTTCACAGGTGGCGCTTGATCCCGCACAGACCTCTGCTGTGAGATAGCTGGAGGAGCTGCCAGCATTTCACGAGTTAGGGCGGGTGGCATTAGGTGGTGCAGTGATGCCGCCAACAGGTAACCAGTTGGGCAATGGGGCATTAAGCGTGGCACAGGAGCTGCTGACAGGTAATGAGTGAGAAAATGGGCAGATTGGTAAGGCATCAGCAGAAATGTTGAAGTTACTGCAGGCAGTGGTGTAGCCACCTAGGGGAGGGGCCATCATTGAGACCGCAAGAAGGGTTTGGGAGGGTCCCTCAGAACCCAGCAGAAGCGTGGGGGTCATGGGGGCACAGACCTCTCTGGCGGCAGTGGGGTTGTCGGCCACACAGGAGGTTGTGGCACCAGTGCAGCGACAAGGGTCCACAGGAATGGGTGACATATGACAACACAGGGGCAAAGGGAGGAAGGGGCAACAGCCTCTACCTTGTCCACAGGGGTACCTGCACCACAGCACTTAGATGCATTGGCGGGGTCTCAAGGACCCACTGTAGCTAGGCTGGGGGGACCTGATGTGGGGGGCACCCCTTTAGTGACTATTGCGCCCCTACTGTCTGGCAGGTCCACCTTAGCATGTCATATTCACAAGCAGGTGAAGGAGCGAATTTGGACTAGGGAATATTTCAACATATTTTCATTACTGTTGGTAGAGACGGCTGGGTTGGACATTACTGTTAGCAAAGAGGAAGACAAGAAGAGGCAAAAAAGAAATAGGACTGAAGAGAACATAACTGATTGGAACAAGCCATTCTCTTTGTTAACTGCAGTATTGATGGAGAAATATCGCAAGCAGGGAGCGGCGTTATGGAAGTACAGGGACACTTTTGTCAATGAGCAAAAGAGGTATGACTCCACTGGTTGGATAGATTATGACTGGGATTTTATATCCAAGATGCCAATGGTTCAGGATATGACATGGGATCAGAGGGACATGGAGGGTTGGGTGTACTACATGGGTGGTAAGGAGAGGGCTAGTCAGGCAACTGGTGAGGTGGTAAGGGGTACACAGAAGCCGTGGTATGGTAAGTATGAGCCCAACCATAAAACAAAAAGGCTGCACTTTCATCAAGGAGGCGCCTCAGCACTGAGGGGAAATGAGCAGGCACACAAAAATAATGGTCCAGGACAGAGGGAGGATAGCTCAGGGGCAAAGTGATCACCTTGGAAGCAAGGCGACACAGATCAACACAGGTTCGATCCCCGGGTCCGCACTTAGCAACCTCTGGGTATGAAGCGCGTTATAAATAACCAATTATATCATATCAGGGCAAGAGCCAAAGTAGGGCCAAAAGCCCTGGGACACATTTGCAGATAATTTAATGAGGGGGCTTGCAGCTGGGGTGTAAGGTGCAGACTTTCCCATGAATTCTCAAAATGTGGTGGTGGACACCCTGCTGCCAAATGCTACAAATCCAAGGGCAAGGGCAGGGGTGGAGGGCAACACCGAGGTGCTCAATAGATCCAAGTGGGAAAAAGGACCCTTCCTAGTGGACAGACTGGTGCTGCAGGCATTTTTAAATGATTATCTGAAAGCCAGAGAGCATGATTTAATATTTAAGTACTTTAGCGAGGGTTTCCAGATGCCTTATGGGGGTCCGCTGATGGTCAGAGATGCAAAAAAAGTATCCTCTGCACTTCAACAGCCGAGTAGTAACTCACAAAATTAAGAAGGAACTAGATCTGGGTAGGGTGGCAGGCCCCTTTCATAGTTTCTCCATTGGGCAATGTGTCCAAGAAGGAACAGGGCAAGTTCAGGTTGATCCACCACTTGCCATACCCAAAAGGAGACTCTGTCAATGACTGGCTCGACTGAAGCACTGCTCAGTGCACTATGACTCCTTTGACCAGGCCATGGTTTTGGTGGCCAGTATGGGCAGGAGGGCACTCCTGGCCGAAGTAGACATAGAATCTGAATTTCGGCTACTGCCAGTGCACCCCGACAGCTTCCACCTGTTAGGATTTCTGTGGGTTGGACATTTTTCATTGACAGATATGTGCCCATGGACTGCTCAGTGTCTTGTGCACTATTGGAAGCTTTCAGCGCTTTCTTAGAGTGGGCTGCACGCAAGGAGGAACAGAGGGGATGCATCATCCACTACCCAGATGATTTTCTTTTCATAGGAAGGGAAGGGTCTGTGGCTGCGCTCATGTGCTGTCTTCCTTTCAGAACCTGATGGCCAGGATGGGCAATCCGCGGGCACCCAAAACAACACAGGGCTCCTCAGAGCTGATAACATTCTTGGGTATCAAAATCGATACAACAAGGGGCACTTGCAGGTTGACCCCCGATAAAGTACAGGGATTGATTTCCAAGCTAGAGAACAACCTATCCAAAAAAAGGGCCACTTTGGAAAAAGTCCAACAGTTGTTGGACAAGTTGAATTTTGCTTACAAGTTTATTCCCGCGGGCAGGGTGTTTGCACGCAGGTTGGCAAGCGCAACAGCAGTGGTTACACAGAAGCACCATCACATTCTTCTTGTCTCTGCCCTAAAAGAGGACTTATGAATGTGTCTGTCATTTCTGCTAGGGTTTAATGGGGTGCATTTATCGAGCACTCCATGGGAGACAAGTGGGGAACTACAGATGTATTCTTTTGCTTCAGGAAAAGAAGGATTTGGGCTCATCCTAGGGCAAGAATGTTGTGCGGAGAAATGGCCGCCCCAATGGTGCAAGAAAGGTAGGACCAAGAATGTCATGGCTCTAGCACTCTTCCCTATTTTGGTAGCCCGGATGTTATGGGCAAGGGAACTGGGGAACATAAGGGTGCCTTTTTGGTCTGATAATTTGGGACACTGGTGCACACCTCGTGGTGATAGGTAATATTAAGTTTTAAATTTGAATGTTAATTTTATATTTTTAGGTGTGGAGGAGGAACTGGGATCATGGCACAAGACCCCGGCAAAAGACAAAACGAGAGATGAAGATTCAACCTGGGAATCCTCCCGTCTCCAACACACTTTCAGTTGTAGGGCATCAGCCCATTACCTGAATTTGTTTAAAGGATCAATATATTATTGTACATTTTAAGCATGAAAGGATTATTGAATCAAACAATAAGCAAGTTATTTAGAAAAAATATCTATATTTCAATAAGGAAAAAATTGATTTACAAGCAAGTAAACAGTCCAACACCATAGTATATAGTAGAAACAATAAGAGAAAAAAGTTCATTTTTTCTGGGCGACGCGTTTCGAGGATAAATTCCCCTTTTTCAATTGGCCAATATGGACTATTGGAAAAAAAGATAATAATGTACAGTATTACAATCAAATGGTTAAACAATGATAAATACATATCAATTACATAAATTTAGTCATATCATTCCGAAAGCGTTTTTTCTCTTTTCTTGAGATTTCGACATAAGCCAAATACAGTGGTGCTCAAATGGTTACCATAGACCTAATTATGACTTTAAATTCTATATGGTTCAAAGTATCTGCTGAGGCAAGGTTAAAATGTGGGGGTGCACTATCTAAACATGTTAAGTATGGGTTGACCTATACTGCTCAGAGAAATCCCTGTGCTGGCACTGCTTTATTAGTGACAGGTGCAGAAATGGATTTTAGGAGGACTCATTTATAAACACTTAATGTCCTAAGAAATATGTACAAGGCAGAGGAGAAGGCATATTTACCAGGATCGGGTCTGTAAGAAATCACCCATGTTAAAACGTGATAGTTGACTGTATCTTAGTCAATCAGGTACATCAAACCCTCCTTCCAAGTGACAGTCCCGTTGAGGGATAATTTGAATACTCCAGGGATGGGGGCTCAACCTAAAGAGGTCATGGTGCAGAAGTGCAATAGTAAGCACAAGTATTCATATTGATACTCTGTATGTTACAGTAGCTAGATATGTGGGGCATACCTGAGAGTGACTGGCATGTAGCGATTCTAAAATTCCAGCCCGGGAAAAAAAGAGTTCCAGAGTACAAGGACGAATCTCACTGTGTGGTTTTCCTTCTAATCACGTCGGCCACTGCTGGCTGAACTATAAATTAATTAAATAGAAGTTTAGAGCATGGGATATTATTACAGTTGCAATGTCGAATATTAGAAAACAGCTATTCTGTGGCAATGAATATGAAAAAAAAAGGGGAAGGAAAAACATCAGTGTACCGATGGTTGGAGTCAGAGATGCATCCACTGGCAAATGTACACATATAAGTGTAGGATCAATCTCTTGCGGCTTCCTGATTTCGAACGCTCGTCTATAGTGTTTGCACGCTGTTTTCATATACAGGGTCTAAGATAAATTCAGTGAGACATAGATCAAGACAACGATAATTTATCGAGGATCCCTAATACATGCAGAGTCATCTATTCAGCACATACCTGAGCACAAAGGTGGGCGCGATATGGAAGGTCGACGTCTGCAGCAGGCGTCTGTGTCTGTTGCTACAGAGACAGTGGGCACCATTTTGCAGAGGGCTATATGAAGTGGCAGAGAATAGCGATAGAAAATGGACTAAAATCATGTGGACACAAGATCCAGCCATGATGGAAGTATTCATTAAAAAACCCATGAGAGAAAAGTAATTAACGTAGCTAAAAGTTGTATTAGCATCAATATACCCGGGTAATAAATGTGTATTAGTTATGAAAAATATAAAGAGATATAAAGGTCCTTTATTGTAATGTTATCGGATAAGATGGCGAAAGTTCACAAAGTCAAGGCGGGCAAGATCCTCCTGGATGGGAGTTTCTTTAGCAATGCCCGTAAGACTAACAGTGTAAGAATCAAAAAACAAGAGGATTTAACTTAAAGAAATATAAATATGGAAAATATTACCTAAAACGCAATGATGGACTATTTGTATGGAAATACACTGGTCTACACTTTTGGAAGTGTCTAATAAGATGGCAAAAGTTCCTAAAGTCAATGCGGGCAAGTGGGCAAAAATTTGATGTCAAGAATTGTATTAAGGATCACAATTTCAGACAAGGTGGAACACAGGCCAGTCCTGGGCATTCAGAGGGCATTGGTCAACCACTTAAGGCATAACATGTTTAGGGTCAGGGCAAGCATAAGCACATAACATATGTGTATACCTTCATTCACAGTGATTACATCATTACATTGTTAGAATAATTCAGTCCTAGATAATACATTAGTTCTAAACGATTTACAATTCTCTGGATATGGTCTAAATTACATCAAAATGAGGTTATCAATGGTTGGAAACTCTTGTAAGGCACCAAGAGATATCAAGGAAAAGTAATTATTTCACAACAACTTTGATCATACTTTACGACCATGACATAGTATCATGAGAGAGGATTTTCCTAGGAAAGAGGGAAAAGAAAAGCATCTACATATATCAGTATGTGGTACCAATACACAGTTTTACAGAAAACAGTTCAATGAAAAATCTTCATTCAAACCACGTGGGTGTGTCGAGTCCTTTCGTATCAATCCAATAGGATTCCCGTTGTAGCAAAAGTTTTTGATAATCGCCCCCTCTTGGTAGGCGTTTGACTATTTCAAGTATCTGAAACTTCATTTGTGCCACTGTATGTTTCTGTGAATTAAAATGTCGTGCCACTGGTGAATGTTGATTATTGCACCGTATATTTGATTTGTGCTTGGTTGATCTTGATTTCACTGGTCTTTTTGTCTGTCCAACATATACTTTCGCACATGGGCATTTTATCATGTACACTACTCCAGATGACATGCAAGTCGAGTAATCTCTAAGTTTGATTTTTTTACCCGTCCTTGGGTGGGTTACCATGTTCCCTTTGATAACATTATTACAGTGTGTACATCCCAGGCATGGAAAAGTTCCATGTTTTTTGGTTGTTAAGAACTGTTGTTCTGTCTTTAGGTATTCTTTCTGCCTTTATCAGTTTATCCGTGATGTTCTTGCTCCTTTTGAAACACCTCATAGGGGCTGTTGGAAATAGTCTTAAGAGAGTTGAGTCATTGTGCAAAATGCTCCAATGTTTCTTGATACTTTTGGAGTTTTGGAAACTTTGTCTTGAAAATTTAGATATAAAGAGAAGAGGTGTTTCCTTGGTTTGTATTTTTGGCTTTAGAAGTTCTGTACATGTTAAAACCCGGAGGCTCTGCCTTTGGCTTCCTCTAGAACATTAGGGGGATAACCTCTATCTTGGAACTTGTCAATTAGATCAGTGCATTCTTTGTCTAGCTCTTCTGGATCAGAAGTGATTCTCTTCAGCGTAGGATTTGACTATAAAGCAAGCTCTGGAGCATTGCCCTTGGGTGAAAACTTAAGTAATAAAGTAGATTATTTGCATCTGTTGGTTTGTGGTAGACTGAGGTTATGCTATTATTGTCAGCAATTGTTAAATTAACATCTAGAAAATTTAACGAAGGGTTACCGATTTCTATGGTAAATTTGATTCTTGGATGCACTAAGTTGAGATATTCAAAAAATAGTTGTAAGTCGTCCTTCGTACCACACCAGATATCAAAAATATCATCTATGAATCTCTTCCAGGTGATACTATATGAGGACCATACAGGATGTTCTAGGACATGTTGGCTTTCAAATTGGAACATGAATGTTGTGGCATACACTGGAGCCATCAATGAGCCCATCGATGTGCCCGAAGTTTGCAGGTAATAGTTGCCTTGAAATCTAAAATAGCTATGGTATAGAATTAGATTCAAAAGTTCTAGTACAAATTGTGCATTACCCTTCACTCCCAGGCCATTCAAGAGAAGCCGTTCAATTGAATCGATCCCCTCGTTGTGAGGAATTGACGTGTACAAACTGCACATATCAAGGCTAAATAGTATACATTCTGTACTTAGTGTTTTAAAGTCTTTCAAGCCATTCAAAAAGTCAGTGGTGTCTTTTAAGTAGGTCGTTGTTGCCTGTATAAGTGGTTGAACTAGCCTGTCGATGTACACTGCCAGGGGGTCAAAAATGCTTTCAGTTCTTGCAACAATGGGCCTTAGTGGAGGATTCTGTTTATCATTATGTATTTTGGGAAGGCCGAAGAATACGGGTGTAACAGGGTGGTGATTAGTTAGAAATTGATGGGTCTTGTCATTGATCCACTTGTTGTCTTTAGCCTTGTTCAATGTTTTGTTGATCAAAGACTTGATTTCAGGTAGGGGATCCCTGTCAAAAGTGATGCAAGTATTATCATGACGAAGGAGCTCTAGGCATTTGTCTATATAGAAGGATGTATCCATCACTACTATAGCGCCTCAAGGTACTCCAGTAGTTCAAGTTGACAGTTCTTAATGTTCACTGGTGTTTTCCTTTTGTAGTGATTCTATTAAGGTCATTCAGTACACTCTTCTCAAATAAATTTAGAACTGAATTTTGGACATGTGGGTCAAACACACTTTTGGGGCGCATTTGTAGTTTATCTTCATTTGTGACTTTTGGCTCCATTTCGATCTGTGAATTGAAAAATATTTTTAGTCTCACCTTTCTCAGTAATCTGTGCAAGCAGATCTTTTCTTGAAAGAGGGAGGTGTTACATGTAGGGACAAAGGACAGTCCCTTGTTTAATATGTTAAGTTGTTAAGTTGAAAGTATCTTACTAGATATGTTTACCACCAAGTTGTTGACCCTCACTTGTTAGTCTTTTTTGTAGGCTGTTTTCTTGCCTCTCCTGGTCTTTCTCTTGTGCCTTAAAAAAACCCGCTAGTTGTACCGCCATCTTATTAGACACTTCCAAAAGTGTAGACCAGTGTATTTCCATACAAATAGTCCATCATTGCGTTTTAGGTAATATTTCCCATATTTATATTTCTTTAAGGTAAATCCTCTTGTTTTTTTATTCTTATACTGTTAGTCTTATGGGCATTGCTAAAGAAACTCCCATCCAGGAGGATCTTTCCCACCTTGACTTTGTGAACTTCCGCCATCTTGTCCGATAACTTTACAATAAAGGACCTTTATATCTCTTTATATTTTTCATAACTAATCCACATTGATTACCCAGGCAAATTGATGCTAATACAACTTTTAACCACGTTAATTACTTTTCTCTCATGGGGTGTTTTTACTGAATACTTCCATCATGGCTGGATCTTGTGTCCACATGATTTTAGTCCATTTTCTATCGCTATTCTCTGCCGCTTCATATAGGGCTCTGCAAAATGGTGCCCATTGTCTCCGTAGCAATGGACACAGGCGGCTGCTGCAGACGCCGACCTTCCATATCGCACCCACCTTTGTGCTATGGTACGTGCTGAATAGATGACTGTGCATGTATTAGGGATGCTCGATAAATTACCGTTGCCTTGATCTATGTCTCACTGAATTTATCTTAGACCCTGTATATGGAAACAGAGCGCGAACACTATAGACAAGAGTTCAAAATCAGGAAGCCGCAAGAGATTGATGCTACACTTATATGTGTACATTTGCCAGTGGACGCATCTCTGACTCCAACCATCGGTACACTGATGTTTTTCCTCCCCCCTTTATTTCATATTCATTGCCACAGATTAGCTGTTTTCTAATATTCGACGTTGCAACTGTAATAATATCCGTGCTCTAAACTTCTATTTAATTAATGTATACTTCAGCCAGCAGTGGCCGACGTGATTAGAAGGAAAACCGCGCAGTGAGATTTGTCCTCGTACTCTGGAACCCTTTTTTACTGTGCTGGAATTTTAGAATCGCTACATGCCAGTCACTCTCAGGTATGTCCCACATATCTAGCTACTGTAACATACAGAGTATCAATATGAATACTTGTGCTTACTATTGCACTTCTGCACCATGACCTCTTTAGGTTGAGCCCCCATCCCTGGAGTATTCAAATTATCCCTCAACGGGACTGTCACTTGGAAGGAGGGTTTGATGTACCTGATTGACTAAGATACAGTCAACTATCACGTTTTAACATGGGTGATTTCTTACAGACCCGATCCTGGTAAATATGTCTTCTCCTCTGCCTTGTACATATTTCTTAGGACATTAAGTGTTTATAAATGAGTCCTCCTAAAATCCATTTCTGCACCTGTCACTAATAAAGCAGTGCCAGCACAGGGATTTCTCTGAGCACTCTAGGTCAACCCATACTTAACATGTTTAGATAGTGCACCCCCACATTTTAACCTTGCCTCAGCAGATACTTTGAACCATATAGAATTTAAAGTATTAATTAGGTCTATGGTAACCATTTGAGCACCACTGTATTTGGCTGATGTCGAAATCTCAAGAAAAGAGAAAAACGCTTTCGGAATGATATGACTAAATTTATATAATTGATATGTATTTATCATTGTTTAACCATTTGATTGTAATACTGTACATTATTATCTTTTTTCCCCAATAGTTCATATTGGCCAATTGAAGAAGGGGAATTTATCCTCGAAACGCGTCACCCAGAAAAAACAGACTTTTTTCTCTTATTGTTTCTACTACATACTATGATGTTGGATTGTTTACTTGCTTGTAAATCCATTTTTTCCTTATTGAAATATAGATATTTTTTTCTAAATAACTTGCTTATTGTTTGATTCAATAATCCTTTCATGCTTAAAATGTACGATAATGTATTGATCCTTTAAACAAATTCAGGTAATGGGCTGATGCCCTACAATTGAAAGTGTGCAGGGGACGGGAGGATTCCCAGGTTGAATCTTCATCTCTCGTTTTGCCTTTTTGGTCTGACAATAAGGCAGTGGTTCAGGCCATATATCTATCAGCATCTTGCCCTGCCGTGCTGAGCCATTGAGGAAAGAGGTGGAAATCTGCTTGTATATGAACATAGAGTTCAGGGCTCACTATGTGCTGAGTGTTTGTTAATATTGCTGCTGACGCTCTTTCTCGTTTTCAGTGGATCAAGTTCTGGAAAGCCCATCCTGCAGCGAGATGCGAGTGGTGTCAGCTGGTGTCATGGACAGGACGCTCTGGAACTTGGGGGAGTGATCACTCACACCCGGCATTTGGTCCAGTTACCAGCAAGGCTATGGTAAGTTTTTGAGTGTGTCACATGCATTGGGCAACCCAAAGAGTACATTGGAAAACCAGGTGTGCTCATTTGTAGTGTGGTCACACAAGGAGGGGAAGACCACGAGCTGGGCAGCGGGGCACTTGGCAGCAATTGACCTCTACAGCAAGTTATTGGGCAAAGGGGACCCTACCAAAGGTTTTTTAGTATGCACGGCTCTAAAAGGATGGGGCTGGGCCGAACTACCAAGGCAAGATGCGCGCAAACCTATTGATTTTGAGATATTGTAGAAACTACTTAAAGCCTTGCCTGGCATACCTATGAAGTATCACTGTTTAGGGTTGCGTTTGCACTGTAATTTCTTGGGGCATTTCGGGTCAGCAAAGAGGATCGATCAGGAAAGGCCCTCTTGGTAGGTGATGTTGCCTTTGTCACCAAATGCATGGACAGAGGGGTAAAGAATCACGCTGAGAAAATGTAAGATCAATCAAAAGGGAAAGGGAACGTGGTCGATATGTACGAGTCCTCCTGCAAGGACAGCTGGCCTGTTCAGCTATTGAGGTTTTTCATGGCAATCAGGCCTCACCAGGGGGCCCTCTACTAATGCCTGCAGCGGAGCCCCCATGACCATTTACCAATTCCAGAAAATCTTGTCAGCCTCCTTTGAGGTAGTGGCAATACATGGCAAGGGCTGGTCCTCACACAGGTTTAGGATAGGGGCTGCCACCATGGCCTTTTTGCAAGGGATGACCGCACCGGCAATCAAGAGACTAGGAAGATGGGATTCCGAAAACTACTGACTTTATGTGAGGCTGGAAGGCAACCCTAAACCTGAATTGTAAAAAGGAACAGAGGAAGGGTCAGCCGAAAATTGTAAATAATTTGAACTTAAATTGACAACCTGTGCTTCAGCACTGGCGGAATTGGCATGCTAGTTGTTTTCCTTTGTTGGATATTTTGTGGCACAATTTTCTTGTATCGACAGATGATGCAATATGGATTATGGGGCATTGATCTATAGCTTGGGCTGAGAAGAAAGCACATCAATGGAGTGGGGGACCTGTGGACAATACATCTAGAGATTTCACAAAACAAAGGTGGTTTGGCTGGGCACATCGGGCATGAGGTGGCATTCCTTGATGCCCGCAGTGTGCAGGCATCTGCAATGGAGGTCAGCACCCCAATTAATGGTCTTGCACTTGGGCGGGAATGACCTTGCCACATTGGGAAGGGGTCCCTTGTTGGTCCAGATACAGTTGGCTCTTTGGATCTTAGCACATGACTTACCAGGCACAGACATATTTTGATCTGAAATTACGCCCCGGCAGCAGTGGTGTCGAGCCTCCTTCATCGCGCGGATGGAAAGATCTAGAGAGAGATTAAACAGGAGCATAGAAACATTTGCTAAATCCGAGATCTTGGGATTCATTAGGCATTGTTCTTTGAATTCTCTCCCATCCCATTTTGATGCTGATGGTGTGCATTCATCCCACAAGTGGATGTACGTCTTCCTCACAGTAATACATGTGTCAGTAAGAAGGGCAGGGTGCAGATAGGTTCCTTGGTGAGTATGACATACTGTTTTGGGGAGCAACCCCCAAAGTCTGCAGAGTCACTGGCGGTAGTAGCCGGGGAGGAGATTTGACGCTACAGTTTCAGTCACGAGTGGTTCCCGATGTTCGCACTCGAGCCAATGGGGCACTGAATCCCTTACGGACTGTTGAGACTCCTCGTCAACTGAATGCAGTAGTCCTGTCCTGTTACTGAGTGGCAGTTGCTAACCAGAGGTGGATGTCCGCTACTTTGCAAACTGGAATTGACACATGTCACCCGTGGACGATAAATCTTGTTGTAAGCCTGGGAAAATCTAAAGGGCTTCCTTAGGAAGGTGCCGTAGGACATTGCTTTGCTTATGTGGCTGGGACCAC
This sequence comes from Ambystoma mexicanum, assembly GCF_040938575.1. NCBI lineage: Eukaryota > Metazoa > Chordata > Amphibia > Caudata > Ambystomatidae > Ambystoma > Ambystoma mexicanum. The sequence continues at coordinate 856,944,285 of NC_090931.1, read as the reverse complement.
CCATAATTTGTTGCTTGACTCCAATAAATGTGATCTTTTGTTTCTCAAAAAAGTATAGATCGTTTCTGTGGTTATTATGATCAGAAAGGTAATCATTGCATCCATGTCTAAGATTCAGGGGCGGGTTATAGTAGGGGATGGCCCCGCTAAGCAAGCATCCAAACTGGCTGCTGTGTACCTCCCCTGACCTTCTTTTGCTGCACTCTAAAGACGTTCCCAATTCCCACTCAAATGCCTTTATTAGGATCAGAAAGTAACAATCGGTACATTTCCCTGTGTCGCTTCCTGTAGGTTTCTATTGTTCTTTCCGTGTGCAGTCAACTGGATGCAACGATCGCCGAATCCAGCTGCATTGATTATATCGCACGCGCAATAGGTTGTCTAGCGTACCCGGACCACCGCCCAGAGTAAACTGTTTACTTTTTCTTAAGCTCCTGATGCTGTGAATCTGCTGGCACCTCTGCTTAGCCCTTTGTCTGCAATCTCGCTGCAGGCAGACGCAGCCCTTCTAGCCCAGCAGCGCTTTCTTTTCTCCACTGCCTCAGCGGTCTGCCGCGCAGAACCGCAGTGGGAGACCACACATGAGTGACAGCACTTGGGGGATGTGTAATGATCTTTAACTGGTTGTTAAGACAGCGGTTGCTTTCTATTTTACAGCTCTGCCTTTAACTTTTTCGCTTAACCAACGCCATTACCGTTTTGGGTGGAGGCCAATTCTGTATTCATGGGGTTTGAAATGCTGTTTTCTAGTACATGGTTTAGACTCGCAGTATTCTTCAAACTGTGGGGCTGGTCCCCAGGAGAACCCCGAAGGATGCCCGGGAGGGGGTGGGAGACTCTTCAAAAAGGGATTACGGTGACTGATTATAATAGAAAATATGGCAGATATGGCATCTGTGGGGGGGGCAGCAACAATATTTGTTCTTAAGGGGGGCTATGCAGCAATATTTTTGCTGAAGTTGGCTCAGCATAAAAAAGTTTGAATACCACTGGCTTAGAGGCTTCGAGACAGCACCGCCTTAAGGGGTGTTGCGGTGTGAATTCTGCACGGGTTGTGATGAGATCACAAACTATGCAGCCAGTAGGATTGTAATCTCCTCCTTGAATTATGCACATGTGCTGGAAACAAAGGACGTAATGGTGAGTTTGGCGGCATTTCCTGAGGCTTTACCGCCTGCCTCATTTAATGTAAAAGTGAAACAGACAAAGTCCGAGTTTCTGGTATTTCCCATCATGGCGCCTCAGGGTCTGGAGTTTTTTTTTTTTTTTAAATGTATGTTTTATTGCAGTTTCAACCGGTACAGGTTATACAGTAGGCGAGTAAGTGCAGCGCCATCTTCAGGCAATGTCATCAGACTTGGTTTTAAGCACCCTGAATAGTCAGAAACTATCCCCAGGAGAGCGGCACAAAGGGGAGGCAGAGCACACCTCACCAGACACACAGAAAGGAATAAAAAACGGTACCCCCTTCCACCTCGGTGCGACTCTTTCACTACATGTTGGTGAAATGGCTGTTTCACTGCTTTTTTCACACCTTCCAAAGCGGGTGGGGTTAAGGAATAGTAAGTAATGATTTTTATGGTAGTTTGGGTGTGTGTGAAAGGCTAGTATGGGAGGCTATGCCCCCATAAAAAACACTGCCAAAAATGCAGCAAAATGACCTGTCGACAAGGTGGGCCAGATCCTTCCAAATAGCGGTAGCGGCTCAAACATAACAGTGGCGGAATGCTGATCAGACCAGGTCAGAGCGCTCGAGGTCGTTGTTTCGCTGGGTGGGGAGAGCCCTTTTCCACCGCCTGCAGGTAAACCAGCTCTTGGATCCAGGCTTCTACATTGGGTTTCATGCTCATCGATCACTTTGTCTCCCTTACTGGCATGGTTGCCTTAAAAGGCTTCAAGCATTTTCCCACCCTTTGTCACTATTCTCCCCTGTCCCACCCCTCAGGTAAACTGTTAAAACAGGGTCATGATAAATGGACAGCTGTCTCCTTTGCCAGATATCTCTGCATCTTGCTCTCTTCGGTAGCAATGCCCAGACTGTAAGTCCATCAGGCCCAGTGTTCTTAGTAGGTACTAAGCGTTCTCTCATGCTATCTGTTGCCAATTGCAGTCAGATGCTCGAATACCCAGCAGGCCAGACTCAGCCCTTTATCCTTCTGACGCTGATTAAATTGTGTGCCGCTGAACTGTGCATCAGTAACACCTATTAGTACCCTGCGTGGTACTCTTGTAAATGCGCCTGCGATTGGACAGAAATCGGGCCTTAATAGCATAGGAATCCCTTAACTGTTTTGCCAAGAGGTGCTTCCGGCAACGTTCTTTTCCCTTCCGTTTATCAGCTTTTCATTGCATCCTCATCCGCCATCCATTTTGACATCACACAGCATCCTTTTGCCTTCCGACATTTTTATGTGAAATCCTTGCTGCAGCAAACCTCGTCAGCATTATGTGTCTTTAAGGCCACTAACAAATACCGGATCACTTGTACTGTGTCTCCCAGCCCTCTGCCATCAGCTTTAATCTCTTCGGCACGCAGACAATGGAGGAGTGGCTAGAAGATCCCTCCTGCGAAATAGTAGACAGACACAGCAGAAACTCACTGCCCAGTACATCTTCAGTTTCTACTAGTGTGTCAAACCAACTTAAAAGACATGTTACTGTGGGCAGCACTGATTTAGACACAATTGAATTGAATAAAGCTGTAGCAAAAACACAGTTTGCCACCAAATGGGCAGTGGACACTTAATGGTTGGCTTCTTGAAAAAGGATATTCACAATCATTTGAATATGAATCTATTTCTTCTTCAGTCAACCTTCTTTGTCAGTATTCTGCCGAAGTACAAAATGTGTCAGGCACAGAATACCAGCCCCCAAAGCCTAATTTCTCTGTGGTCTGGCATCAATCGACAGCCGAATAATCCACAATTTAGCTGCAATGTGAATATAATGCACAACCAGGATTTTCTCAGTACAAACAATGTATCTGTAAGCATTATTGAACGGCTATGACGTGCTGGGAAATACCTTTCTGTTCATAAAGCCACAATTTCTCACATGGACCTTTTAAAGTAGCGCTCTTCTGGTGTTCTTTAACCTGAACTTTCCTGATAGTCTACAATATAAAGTGTGGTTCGACATACAGATCCATTTTGCCCGTTGTTGTAGAGAATGGGCCTCATTACGAGGAGGGCGGTAAGGGGTTAACTCCGTCGGTAAAGGTGCCAGAGCCGTTAACCCCTTACCGCCCCATTACGAGGTCCGTTCGCGGGACACACTCAGGAAGCCTGGTTTTACCAGACGTCCTTAGCAGGTCCCGTGAGCGGCCCAGCCTGCTGACAACGGATGCCCGTTGTTGGCATGCTCCCCATTTCCATTGAGCCCTATGGGGGCTCAAATCGGAATGGGGATGGACTGGGTCCAGGTTCCCTGAATGGGGAAATACCGGGCCCTCCAAGGTCGGAATGGCCCGGTATTTCCCCATTCAGGGAACCCGACCCGGATCCGAGTTTGGAGGCAGCCATGCCCTTTTTAAGGGCATGGCTGCCTCCAAACTCGTAATGAGGGACAATGACTCACTGTGATTACTGGATGAAAATGGCAAACAATATTTGTATTTGTATTTGTATTTATGCCAGCTTAACCTTTAATGAATCAACCAAAAACCACCATTCACTTCTGGAAAGGCATAGCAGTGATCTCTGTGGCTGTATGTATGCCATTCCTCATCTATCTGACTGTCCAGTGAATTTGCTTCTTCAATACATGTCCAACCTACCTCCAGCTGCTCCGTGCTTCTTTGTTACCCCACATCATTTTCAAAAAGAAGAGCTGGCAACAGAAAAATTCTGGTACACAAATAGGCCTTAAGGCAAAAATAACCTAGGCAACTTTAAGTCTTCATGGCATGTACACTAATCACTATATTCGCGCCACCACCATTCATCTGCTTTCAAATCCTGGACTGGAATCCTGAAAAATGATGGCTGTCACTGGACATCGCAATATTGCCTCCATAGAAAGTTATTGGCAGCCACAACCCAACAAAAGACTGCATTGGTCTTCCATCCTCGACCATGGCACCATCCACAATTCTCCTCCCATTACTCAGTCTGATGTGCCTTCCCTAGACACTTTCCCTTCTACCTATTATTACTGAATGTAATACCTTTCCTCAATTTGCAAATTGTTTTTTCACATTTTAGGAAATGTTCAATTTAATTCACAATAATACCCTTCACCATGTTATTTCTTGTTTTTCTGATGTTTGTTCTTTTGTTTTTGTGAAACATATTTAATTTTTTATATTATGTTCGTGCACATGTTGTTCAATGCCATCTTAACCACCTCATTTGTACACCCAAACTTCCATTAAATATTTCGTCCTTAATATCACATCCTCCCTGTCACATTTTGTTGGAATGTGACACTCAGGAGTACATCCAGGCATCCCACAAGGAGGAGGGCAAAACCTTCCCCCTCTTATGGCCAGCCTAATTAAATAACAAAGGCTCCATGGATCTGACCTATCCATTGTTGGCCCTGCAAGAATGGTGGCAGCAATTAAACACAATTAGAAAACTAATAGAGTATGCTTCAACCAGGCCCACACGGGGCCTAGCTGCAGAGGCTATCCGAAGACAGGACGCCCCAACACCTTTGATATGCATCTGTGTCAACCTGAAGCCAGCTCCTGCCCCTCAGTATAAAGGGCAGTGAACTGTCATGTCTGGTACATGTATTTACAGTAGGAAACCCCCACAGAGGGACCCCATTCAGAAGATAGGAGTATGTGATTTGATGGAGACAGAATGTCTGTTCTTGCCACAACTTCAAGGGAGACCTGCGCTTTGATCAGGAACCACAGAAAGCTCAATTAACCAGGGAGACCCTTTGATCCACAGCAGACAGGAAGATGGGTGGGACTTAGGAGTAAATGTTTTCACCCCTTTATCTTTCCTGTTGCAGAGCACTCTGGTTATTACATCACGCATAACAGAAGATTGTTGGTGGGGACCCAGTATTGTTCATTAAGGTAGCCTTAGCCTGTACCAATCACTGGGGCCCATTTGGCTTTAAAGGAGGGCTGAGCCCCTCTTTTGGCAGATCATCTGAGACTTTGCAAGGAGTAAAAAGAAGTACTAATTTGCCCCCCAGCTGAAGGTACAGTCTGCCTTACAGCTCCCGCAAGTGACGGAAGGCCAGGATTTCCAAAGAGGGAAGCAAGATCCCTCCCCTTAACATCTCCCAGGGAACAGAGGGAGATACTGAATCAAAGGACCCTCCAGCAGCTCCTGAACAACTACCCATCCAGCATGCAGCGTGCCCTGCTAGGCTTCCTAGGTGGGAAGTGTGAGAGAGTCTCTGAACCAAACCGAGGACAAGGCAGTTGCTGCAAAACTCTCCTCAGCTTTGGGCCATCTGTCTTATAGGACCACACAAACCCAGTGAAGAAAATAGGAGGAGTGCATCGGGAAGCATCAATCAGCATCCGCCTTAAAGGACATTTTCGAGCCAGTCAAGCCCCACAAGCTGCAACCAACGGCACCGCTGATTGTTTTCACGCCACAGTCGCTAACGTCATCAGAGACACCTCGACCTGTGCTTCAGACCCACCAACCATCAACGAGACAACGGTTCCTGACCGCGAACAACCGTGTATGCCAGCCTGCAGCCATCCGTCCAGCCTCAAACGCCAAACTGCCTGCTGCCTGATACCCGCAGCGATCTAATGTCTTGAACTCTGTCGCAGAAGCTACAAAGCACCCTGAAACCGACTCAACCCTGTCAAATACCAAGAACTTCTACAAGCACAAAGTACATTTTGGTTCTGTCCCCCTGGTCCTTTTCCAAAGGCCCATAGTGACATTTTACAACCCATTTCTCCCTTTGTGCTGAAACCAAGTATCCTTCAACTATTGAGATAATTTACTTTACTGACTACCCTCCTGTCAGTACCCAGAGTGCTTCCCTTTTCCTTCTTGAAACTGTCTATCCTCTGCATTCCGTTACAAGGTGGGTTGTATTTTGTAGTGTGCTAGAACTGTCTGTTGTGCCAATAATAAAGTAGATATTTTTATACAACCTTGACTGCATAGTCCCTTTAATCATTGGGTAATAATTGTATTTTCGCTGTGTTGCAACTAATCAATGATCCACGACCTTTCAGAGATAAGTCTGCCGTTCCGTCCACGTTACCAAAATTGGAAAAGGAGGTTTATAATTGACTTGTGTTTCCAATGTGATTGGATTCCTTCTGGTGTACTAGAGGTGTAGGGCTGATTGATGGTTTAGAGACTGATTTTCATCCCTGGACCACTGGTGCCCCGGAAGTTGATTCGTCACAGTATGCTAGCAGCAGAACTTCACATTCAGTTCCACTGATGAACTCGATAAAGAGCCGTGAAGCGCACAATCTACCATAAGAATGAATAGCTGCAAATGTTCCATGTGCTTTTAAATGGTTCCGGTGCAGTTGGAAAGCGCTGGGAAATTCTTCAAACAGGGAACATGACCAGGAAGACAGACCAATGACTCAGTCCTCTTTGGGGGGACAAGGTAAAAGGGTCTCTGCAATTTCATGTTCATTACTATCCTGGTTTAAAAAGCCACTCCTCTCCTCAGGTCTCCACCTTGCCAAGAGAATTAACCTTCGCCAATGGTTAGTGGGAGCCCACATTCTGAGGCCTGCCTATTGCTTAAGCTGCTTTCAGTGGCACCCTTTAAATGTAGTGGCTTTTACAAATGAGCAAAGATTGTCCATTTGATTTTATTTTTTAAAACGTTATTATGTGAATGCTTCCATGTGTGGTAGCATTCACGTAATACTGTTTTTTTATAGGAATACAATGGAATAAAATCAACACGTTTCCATTGTATTCCCATATAATGATTAGGTGGGGAAAGAATCAGAGTGCACATTTCAGAAACCGCTTCTGCAGGCATTTGAAATAGCCAGGGGTGTTAAATGCACTAAAAACATGTGACAGGTAAATCAATTGAATACCAAACGTAGTGGGGGAGGAAAATGACACCATGCCTGGCATTCACTTCAAACAGCGTTTTTTTAAATGTCTTTTTACATATACATTGTACAGGAATACAATGGAATAGAATCAACATGTTTTCCATTGTACTCCCATACAACGTCTATTACATTCCATCTCCCAACATGGCCGCCGGAGATTCACAGGTACCGTGTGAATGGATCCATTCCATTCTTTGTACTGAAACTCTTGCTTCCGAATGCGATCATCTCAGACAGTAAGCAGAGTTGCAGCGTTCCCATCACCGGCGCCCAAACTATTAGTATCCCAGGAAATACACCCAAGATACTAATAGCAATACGCCTCTTGCTGGGTGGGGGTGGCAGGGCATTACCGAGTCAGGTAATGCCCCCGGGCCTCCGTTAAGGCCCTCACCTGTAATTAAGGCCCCCAGGGCATTACCTGACTCAGTAATGCCCCCACCCCCACCGGCTTGGGTCTTATTGCTAAATCATTACAGTGCTTGGAAGCAGTGGTTTGGCATGAAAAGCAATACGAAAACATGAAGTTGTCTTTGGCTTCCCAGACTTATATGAATATCACTATGCTTTAATTCAATACAACATTGCACTTCTGGTTACACTGATTGGGCAATTATTGAAGCATGGGCTGCGTCGAAAAACTTCACCGGAAGCTTTTCCTACAATAGAACCATTGAAGTTGTCAATAAGCAGCCTGGGCTCTCTATGTTGCACACGCAAAGCTTTCCATCTCACGTACACAAGTTTGGGTCTAAAACCATTTATTTTAGCCTCATGTCTAATTTAAAAAGATCCATTTTGGAAGAGCCAGGAAAACACAATCCCTCGACCTCCATTGTGTGAGAAGAAGATCTTATCCTTAAACCAGCCGCTCAGCAATGGGAAAGAGCCCTTGCTTCAAGCCCTATGAGCGAATTTGAACTTCCTCAAAATTAGGTTCAGCCTCTACTGCTCCGCCCCCTGCAGAAAGTGGGCGCCTTTGTGAAGATTCCATAAAAAATCATTACTGATCAAGAAATAGGTATTTCAGCCTCAACGTTTTGTACAGCATCCTCCGTAGTTGACAACACAATCCATGAGGGAAACAAAAACCTACTGGGAACATGAACTCATCTGTGAACTCTCTCAAGAAGATCGATCAACTTGATTGTGGAATATACACAAGTTGGGTCTAAAGTTGGACCTCATGCCCTGTCATCACTAAGATATCATTATAGACTTTTAAGTGTAAAGTGAGCTCCCTATCGAGATGGAGCTAATTCCTTAGCAAACCTGATTTAGTTATACAGAGGTATGATTGGTCCCAAAGTGAAATTTAGTACCATAGGTATTTGATGAAACAATTTCAGCCTACCAACCCAGATGGAATTTATTTAACATTATCTGACAGGCTTGTTGTTGTTTTACTGGTACTTTACCAGGTTTCAATTCCCATGGACTCACCTTTACGTAATTTGACAGATCTTCTAAATGTTTCATCGTATCTCGAATCAGCCTAATTCATAATTGACATCAAGCTATGTCTACCTTGATAAGGACCCGGGATGGGTTGAAACACGTGTTAGCTGATCGCATGATGAATATCAATTATAATTTCAACTTTTTGTCAGTCAGAATTCTGTTACTGATTAGGAAGATTATTTCTCAGTATTTTTTACACGACTAGCACAAGTAAACCCAGGAATCCATGTGTTCTGTGAATTTGAGACATCCTTGGTTGCTGTCTTCTGCTGCGCTACTCGCTGCAGGTCTTTTTGCCTCATATAATCTCTTAATGATTTGCTGCTGTGCGGTGGCAGACTCACTTAACTAGGGCCGTACCTTCTTGCAATCCCTTTTGGTTAGCCTGTATACGTGTGGTTCCCTTGTTGTATAGCCTAAAAGTGCCATTTCCTGAACTTGCGATTCACTTGCCTACATGGATATGTGTGGTGGGGGTCTAAAATATGTTTTTGGAAATAATCAGGGTCTCGTCCTTTTCCAACAAATTATGCTATGTTTTACAATATTATGCTATGAGTTGTTAATAGTGCTAACACATACACATTCAGCCAGATTACCATATATATGTACTCCTGCAGTAAAGCTTTGAGGTAAAATGTATCTTCAAAACATGTACAAGCGATTTGGAATTACTTATTATTCAAAGTACAATTGCTCAAAATGACCTCTTCATACAATTTGATCGGAACATATTCTAGTCTACTATCTCTTACACAATCCTTCTGTACATTTAATTTAGATACCAAACAAAAGTGACAAATCTGCACATTCAATGAGCTGAGGGGGGCTTTGCTATGCTCAAGGTAGTCCAAGACATGGCATGTTGAGTTCAGTGGCAGAGGGCGGTTTTGGTGCCAGGCGGTGCTGACTCTTGCTGAGGTGGCACCATGATTTTGAATGATTCATGGTCAGTTACAGGCTAGTGAATATTTTCAGCTGAGGTGCCTAAATATATCCCCAATGTTCTGCCTCTGAGAACATTTTTAAAATAATGTGTTGAAATTGACCATTTTACAGCGCATGTTTGGGAAGAATTGGGGTAAAGAGCCATACAAAATGGTTCTCTAGAATAAAATATGAACATATCTAGCATATGCCATGTCACCAAGAGTACACAGAAATATTTTAGATTGCCTGCATGATGCTGCAGCCACAACCTATCTATGCCAGTAATGGCCATTGTAAATCACTTGCACAAGTCTACAGCCACAATCTATCTATGACAGTAATGGTCACTTTAAATCACTTCATAAAGCTATGGCAGGAATCCACACCATATGCCAGTAATGGTCAATTCTAATCACTTGCATGAAGCTGCAGACACAACCTATCTACTCCAATAATAATGATCAATGCAAAGCACTTTGATGAGGCTTCCACCACAATCTATCAGTGCCAATGTAAAGACTGGAGGGGGGGTCTGTACTTCTGCTCTCTATATGGCAGAGGAGAGGCACAGAGGACCCCAGCCAAGATTCTCTATTATTGGTAATGTAGTCGAGCAATCAAGGCCTAGCTTCTCAGGAGGTGATGCAGGCTGGTTCTTAAGTACAGTGTTGTCCCCAAGCCCCCACAAAGGAATGTCCACACACTGTTTTAGTTAAAACACATTCTTTATATAATTAATATTCAAGGTTATGTACACTATCACAATAACTCACTTTGTGCTCAGTGAATTTACATTGGCAAATATATACAGTTCTAAAGTGGTACCACAATTATTATCAAATCTCATTAAAGTGGTGCATCAAGTATACTCTGGTTAAATGTCACATAGATCACTTAATAAAGGCAACCAACAATTAGACATAGGGGGGAAAGCAGTTGGTTAGAACAATTGGCAGAATACTGGCCCCTACCACTAGACACAGTTCTGTGTGGAGATCCCTCCACCTGGGCAACCTGTAAAGTAAAGATATATCACAAGCCCAGTCCATAAACGGTTCTATAAGTCTTATTTCCTTCTATAATGTTTCTACCACCCCAATGTACCTGGAATAGCAGAGTTCGACATCGGGTCGTTGACGGATCCTTCTTGAGCGGCTCCCTTTAAAGCAGGAGCCACGGATCGTCGAGATCCCATGAAGAAAGTGAACTCGGCATCGAGGTGGCAGCTTTGGTCCCAGCAGTGCTCATCGTCGACGAATCGAAGGCGTCCTGCAAGGAAGAGGCATGCGGGGCACCTCGATGACGATAGTTCAGGACCGCAAAGAGTTTATGAAGAACTGTGGCCCAGCAAGGGCATTGAGTCGTCCGGCGTCTCTACGGTCGTTGGGTGGCGGGAAACCCACTGGCGGATGCCCCTCAGCGCGTTGACGGCCTGGCCTTCTCCGGCAGGATAAGGCGGGCGGCGGTGTGGACGAGCATGTCCATGAATCATAAGTCTTAGGCAAAGGAGCGTGTGGCTCCTGTCATCGGTGGTTCGGCGTCAAGCGGTACCCTCTTATGGGCAAGACGGCTTTGACGGACCTCCAGCGGTTACAGCAAACTTGAGAACCCTGGTCGACGACGGTGGACGGAATGTCTGGTACTGATCTTCGTTCTCCTCGGTGGTCCCAGTCTCTGGTCTGCAGCCTTTTGAGGGTCTGACTTCCAGGGCGCTTCGGCGAAGGTTAGCGGTGCTCGATGGTCCCTCGGAGCACAGGAAGAGGATGCCTGACCAGGTCCTCTCTTGGATCAGTCTCAACGGCTTTCGCTTTCAGATTTCGGCAAAGGGAGATAGCAGTCAACCTTCTTCTTCAGGCTCGGCTTCGAGATTCAGCTTCAGTTTCAATGTAAGTTTCAACTCCAGCTTCTGAACAATTTCCAGTGGTGAGAGGTCCCCAGATATACTATTCTGTCTCTAATCCACACTGCTGGGTCACACTCAACAGCCAATAAAACAGAAGGGCATTCATGCAGTCAATCAGCCAATCAGACATATGTGCATTCAGGCCATACTCCTCCCTCTCAGAAACTCACAACAAGGAATGTGTATTGGGGCAAGTACCCAGCCATTCAACACTACACACTGAATTCATACCAGTTGTAGGCAGTGCTGTCTCAGTCATTGTGTCAAACATCAGAAACCAGACATCCACAACAAGAAGTGCATATTGGTCACACACTCCATTCACCCAGGTCCCACCCACAGGGTGTACCCACAACATACAGTCACTGGGAAGGCACCAGTCATTCTGGCCAGGACTTCACAACAACACTATATGTGGAACTTCCACCCAATAGCCAGTCAGGGGGAATGGACAGAGTCAGGGCTTCCCAGGACTTTGGGAAAACAAGGTAACAGGCAATAGAAAGTAAGAGGCCACAGGGGCCATCTTGTTTCCTATCAGGAATCAACTGATTCCAATGCCAGGACTGGTTATCCCAAAATGGAGGATACTCAGAGCACCTGTCAAATTCAGCATGGGGCTGCCACCAGCCAATACCCTGCTCTGTGGGGCATAAACAGGTGCCCAAAAACATATATTAGGAGCACAGGGTTGTACTCCCACCCATAGGTGCCATAAGGGTATCCCATGGGTCTGTACACCAAACCAAAAATAGGAAGAGCTGCACCACCAGGAGTCCCACATGGACTCCTGGGCAGAAAACAACACAGAAAACAAATGAAAAAGGACTACAGGACAAGGTCAGGGAGGCCCTGTCCCTCCAATACATTTTCAGCATCACAGCCAATAATAATGGTCTATGTAAAATACTTTCACAGTTGTTACAAAGTAGTGTGGGAGCCCCTCTGCTGAGAATGAACATGGGTCCAGTACCCTGGTCTGTGTAGTGTCTTCCACTCAGGCGGGTCTACAACCATGTTTTAGTTCATTGCACCCTTCACAGAGGAGAACTACCCCTTTGCATATCAGTCTGGTCCCGCCCACAAGGGCAGTCTAGCACCAAAACACTAGGCACTTCTCCTCTGAACAAGAGGACCATCAGCAACCCCACTTCCATGAGTGTGGCCACAGTCTAGCTAACTCAGTAATGGTCACTAAAAATCACATGCATGAGGCTGGAGCAAAATTCTATCTATGATAAAGCTGCGGCCAAGCTTCCAAACATATGCCAATAATGGTGATGTCTATCTACTTGCAGGAGACTACTGCCGCAGTCGATGAATGACAGAAATGGTCATGGTAAATCACCTCCTTGATGCTGCGGCCACAATGTAATTATGCCATTCAAGCAAGTGATTTGCAGTGACCATTACTGTCATAGATTCATTATGGCCACAGTTTCATGAAAGAAATGTACAGTGTGTAGATGACTTTCATGAACTTGCAACCACAATCAATCTATGCCAGCATTGGTCAATGTTAATGACTTTCACAGAGCACTTTCATGAAGCTGAGCCAACAACAGGTATTTGCACTGACTGCTTCTACAGACCCCCATTCCATACAAACACACATGCACAAATTGCATTAACTCTTACCCATACGCCCACACATGAGGCATTTGTGGGTGCGCGCGCGCACACACACACACGCACACACACACACACACACACACACACACACACACATACACACACACACACCCAAAACCACAAACAGAAAAATAAATCATATGTTACTACTTCTGTTCACTTCGGCCAAGGAGGGGATGGGTGGGAAAAATACAAGTGGCAGCGCGGCATGCTGCAGAAGGACTTGAACTCACAGGCTGTTTGCCCGTTCTCTAGGTTGTTTAGCAACACTGCAATCAGCAAGGCATTCACTCCACACACTCCAGTGTGAGCATGCTTTTTCTTATCCCTTTTTTAAAATTCAATTGAAGTCCACCCGCACGTGGGAGTCGAGTCAGGAGTCGAGGGCAGGTGTGCGCCGGTACTGAGGTGTACCCCACCCTGGCTCCATTCCCTAAATCAGTCTACTCCCTTTCCATTTTATTGCAGCCTTGGGTACAGACCACAAAGCACCACCCTTCACTCGTCCGTGCTGAGCGGCATTATGGGCGCTCTCGGTGGTTACCACTCTACAGATTTCTAAGCTTTTTACTATCATTCATATTTGGGCAGGTCCACATGAGACTGCTATACACAGCGCTGGTTGCAGACTGTTCACCAAGCCAATGCTCCATCACTGAGTGACATCCACTGCAGTGGTTCACTGTTGAGCTGCAAATGCACTCAAAATCGTTATAACGAATCCGCGGCTCTGGTTTATAAAAGACTTGCCTTGCAGGAAACACAATCTTCAACTCTGAAGCGCAGTGAAGTCAAGAATACTTTGTGGCAGGCGCTACCTAGCCCTGAACTTCATTTCAGAAACAAAACAGGGAGTGGGAAAGAGCAACCATAAAATGTCCTCCCAGAGAAGCGAACTGGAGTGATCATTTCTACGAGGTTTTCTTTTTTACGTGCTTTGGTTTTACAAGTAACCTTACTCATATTCAATCATAAAATCACTAATTTTCAGTATTATACATCACGTTATTTAGTTACAAAAACACTTTTCAAGATTAGCCAATAAAATACGAACAAATAAGTCATGTAGCTTCTAGAGCTTTATATCACAGCAATAGGTCACAGGCTATACATGTCAATTGAATTCTATTATCTAATAGATGGACACTCAGCAGTCCCGCGAGGATAGCTCAGCAGCAACGTGCTCGCCTTGGAAACAAAGCAACACGAAGCAATAGAGGATCGATCCCTAGTATTAAGCTCGTTATAAATACGCAACTAAGACATATTCTGCTAATAGCGCCTCCATGCCCCGGGGATGTGTGAGCGCTTTAAAAATGCATAGAAAATAATACACGATATGGCATTTATAACGCGCCTATATACAAGTGGAAAGGTATTTTTACAGGTCTGCTGCTGTTAGTGCAACTGGTCATTATTTAAATGTTGTCACACATGTAACTGGCATTGGAGTACCCCCATAAGGACAGCCCGCCACATACCACGGCCCTGCAGTCCTTTGCTGAATAGCCGACTGCCTGTGTGTTGTGTGAGAGAGAGACAGGAAGAGCTCCAGTGAAAGGGCGCGCAGGAGACCTTGAGAGTGATGAGAATGCTAAATCCGGGCGTTCCGCTGCATATTGTTCTCAGTCACGCTCAGGAACACGAGAGCGGAGATTATTTCCACTGCGTTAGAGGCATGCATGCTCTGTGCTGCTGAGAGGAGGCTCACAAAGGGCGCTCCGGGCGAGGGGTATCTACAGTGCCAGTCAAGGTGTAATGCTGTACTCACTGGCAAGGCGCCGATTTCAGGACTAGACCCCTTGACCTTACTCTCAGGAAAGGTTTGCTTCGGCAGCTCGGCCATTATTCCTTTTCTAGCCTCATCAAGCTCAGCACAAACAGGTGATCAGCCTTCTGCAGTTTTCTTTTAAATATATGAATAAAATAACCAGGGGTGCAGCTTTAGGTGGGGAGTGGGATCAGAGCGGTCATGAATAGGCTTCCTGCCTGGCTTCATCCCTGTAAGCTTGGAACGTACAGCTCTGTTGCCAGGTAGGCTCCACAGCAGAGAGACATGACATGGTAAATCGGTCATGGGGGCAGCGCTAGTGTCGCTTAAATCCTGTCATCTCAGAGCATTGTGGCGCCTGGCAGCCATTTTTGTGGTCTGGGGTCCAATGAGTCCCAATCAAATGTAGCCCCTTTTGGGGGGCGCAGTCAGAAACTGAGGTGGTGTGCATGTCCGATTTCAGTAAATATCACAATCCGTCAACATGAACGACGTGGTTTGGACAAGAAAGTGAATCGAGACTCAGACGATGCAAAATCCTCAGTGAGCCAGGCAGCCCAGGGAGGAAATCTGGGATTTGTGTAATTTATGGGAATGACATTAGGCAAATCGTTGGGAGGAATTAGGTTACTGGTGCGGATCTGGTGGGAGCATTGCATTGTGATCAGCATTCCCCGGCACCCAAGATCCCACCCACTAGTCTCCCGCATGTGCCTTCATCAAGGCAGGTGGTATGAAAGTCACACACCCACCTATGGGTTTTGTCCGGATTATAGTACCAATGTAAAAGGACTTTGTGTACATGTAATGGCAGATTGCGCTGTCAACTACTGGTTTTCACAGGCTAGACAATGAACGATTCAGCAATTGATATCAGCAAAGCTTGTACTCCATTAATGGGTCATAGGTTCAGGTTCCGAGGCCCAAGAGCTCAAGAATAGGTTCTGCTTGAGTTGCAAAAATGGACAAAGGGAATTGTTCAAGTAAAGTTGCCCTTGATAAATTGGTGGGCTATCGATAATGATGGAGTTGCTCGTCGTTTTGTGCAGGGGTGTGCAGTCTTTGGCTCTCGAGATATTTTGGACCAGAATTACCATCAGCCCCAGCCACCATAGTCAATGGCATGCATTCATGGGAGTTGATGTCCAAAACATCTGGAGGGCTGCATGTTGCATATCCCTGCTTTGGTTTAGCGATAGAAAACCATTTGTAAAACTTGATGCCAGGAAAATTGAGGCGACTGTCTTAAAATATTGGGCCAAGTTTTACCTGCTGTGTATGGGTGTCCTTTATTCCAAATGCATTGAGTAAATACTCTCATTCTTTTTCCGAATCTGTGATCCATTTATTAGCAAAGGTAGTCCTTAAAAACATAAAAATATGGGTCGAAATCAAATTTTTAATCAAATTAACCAAACCTGTGACTGTGGGCGACACCACGTAACAGGGGCAGATTTTCAAAATGAAATAACACGTTCAATGAACAAATCCCAATGGAAATTAGTATGAGCACTAAAACGCTGACAATTTTTTTATAACAAAACGTAATGCATGACATTGACAATAGCCGATTTTTAACAATTTGAAACAGTAATGATAAATAACTAAGGAACCAAGATGTTAAATCACCACACAAAAAAACAATTACCGTGAAGGCAATAATTATTCTAGACACTGAATGAGGTTCTGTTATAAGTCTCATTAAGGCCCTGAAGAAGCTCTAAATTAGAATGAAACACGTGTTAGCTAAAAGTCCAGTAAATAGGATTCATACAGTGCAACCTAGCTGTAATAATGTACGGCCAACAAAAGTACCTTTCACACTGCAACAAGCACCAGCCATGACTATTTTCTGTACACAAACACATATAGCTGAATGAAGAGAATTTCTTTTCACAAGAAAATCAAAAGAATACAGTTTCTTTTGTTCCTAGAATTGGAACACATTGAAGGTCCTTTTAGGTAGGTGCATGTTCTGCAAACTGCACCCTTATTCCCCACCTAAAGCTGCACCCCTGGTTATTGTATAAATATATTTAAAACTCTAATTCATTGTTGTCATATAACTCAAATGAAACATTGGGCCTCATTCCGAGTAGGGCGGTAAGGGTTAACGGTCACCGGTAACAAGACCGGTGCCGTTAAACCCTTACTGCCCTACTACGAGTTCCCTTTTTGGGTCCTTCCTTAACGCCTGCCTTTAGCAGGCGTTAAGGATGGGACCCGCAAGGGCACTTTAGTGCTAATAACGGTACCGTAATTTACGTTACCATTATTAGCGCCTTCCCCATTCCCATTTGAGCCCTATAGGGGCTCAAATGGGAATGGGGAAGGGCCCTGGTGAATGGGGAATTACCAGTCCCTCCAACCTTGGAATGGACTGGCAATTACTCCATTCACCAGGGCGGAGTCGGAATGATTTTGGAGGCAGCCATGCCGCAAATAGCGGCGTGGTTACCTCCAAAGTAGGAATGAGGCCCAATGTCACATATAGAACCTACAGAAAGAGGGGGGGGTTTGTCCCAGAAGCAGTGAGGGAAGGGACTGGAAATCCAATTATAACAAGGATGTCCCTACTGCTGTAAAGTAAAAAAGTTGCAATGATTCTTATAAGTAGTTATTTTTTAAAAAAATGTACCAAAACTGGTATCACACAATTTTTTGGAGTTCTCTGGAAACAAGGAGGGCAAGTTTGTAAAGAAGTTTTTGATGTTTATTTCACAAAGAGAAATTTGAATAGACTGAAAGTGAATGTTTTATCAACAATAACATGAAAAACATGGTACAAAAAACAAATAGCTGCAAACACAAGTGGTTTCAAAGTTTGGAAAAATAAATCAAGAAGACACGAGAAAAAGCACACAAAAGTACAATTATTAATTCGATTTGGTTTTAAAGAAAAAACAAACAGAAAAAGCAATTGTCAGTTTTAATTGCAAAAGAAAAGGGGAATACTCGTGGAAACTAGATACTTGGACTGCAAATAGTGAGAAAATGGCCTTATTGTAAGCCAACCAATTGAGTTTTTGTAATGTCCTTTTCTGAAAGCAGTCAAGTCCAAATTTGCTCTGTTTCCAGGTGGCCTGGTCCCAGAACTAATCACCTCCCAGAGAGGATCTTTTTAACTTTGGAGGCTTTGACTCTAAGGAATTAGCTGAAATCAGGTTCCACCAGGGATTATGCAGGCACAACCCGTCTCTTAGGAATTGGGGAATTTAGAGTGTAATACTTTAAACACAGGATGCAGTAGCATAGGAGAAAATCTTCAATTATTTCCACTAAACGAGACAGGATTACAATTTACTCCCTCTTTATCTCACTCATTCCTATTATAATTAAAGCCCTTATAATGAACCATGGGTATCACGGATAACCTTTTTGATTTCACAGTCAAAGAATCCTTATCATATTGCAAGGCTTGCAGCATCACCAAGAACTTTCTTGACATATCAGCACAGCCCCTCCCTCCCTGTATGTTCTCCAACTGCATTCCGACTTCCACAGGGAATGATTTTGACCAAACCACTTCTGGTCCAGGCTTGGCAGTTCTCTTGCAATTACCATTCCAGATCTGACCTACAGTCATATAGTAACAGCAAACTAGGTTGAAGACCTCTACCAGTACCACTAGACGGTTTGCCATTTGAGCCCATCATGAAACCAAGCACTGGAAGAACATTATATTGCTATTCTCCTTTAAACCTGCCTCATATAGATTAGATTATTGAGTTCAAACTAAACCTAAGTATGTTATACCTTCTTCATAACTGGCACATGGCCTTCCCGAAGGATCGACATGCATCCATATGATTACAATCATGCTAATCCCCTTGCTGCATTCCCCACCAATGGTCTGTCAATCCTTACACACATTACCATACTCTTATCTTTCCGCGTTCTTCTTACAATCTGGATAGCCTGGGCAAGTGTAGAATCCGCACAATTCTCCGGACAGGCCAGGTGCTCTGGGACTGCTATAGTGATGATTTGGTGTAGGTACAAAAGCCCAATAATATGTAACATACCAATGCAAGCCACTTTCAAGAAAAATCTTTACTTTTCTTAAAGCCGGCTGCTCATGATTAAACCTTCTCAGCCTCAAGGTCCTTCTAGCTGCAGTGTATTGTAAACCTTGCAGCTCTTTGGTTAAACCCGCATAGACTGCATTGCAATCGTTGAGCCGTGATGAGATGAAACAATTCCCCAGCGTTACTTGATCATTTGAACTAAACCAGTGAAGCATCTTACTTAGTTTTCTCAGGTGAAAAAACCTTGCGTTTAGTATTAATGAGTTCTGATCATTTAAATTTTGGTGAGAGATATTTTTTACATCAAGGGTTTTAACTACTGGTTCTATCTGGGGTCAAAAACCAAAACAGGATTGGCATAACAAAAGGAACAATGAGTTAATGGGGCCAGAAAGGACAAAGAGCTCAGTTCTGTTGCCACTCAGTTTTAATGTATCATCAGCATCGATATACATATGAAGAGAGACTTTTTCTGAAAATGTAAATCAAGTTCTTTATTTTTATCCAGATGGATCTAAAGATAGACGCCATCCACATTAGTCATTTGTTTTTATATAAAAACAACTCAAGTAAGGTAAAATGGCAACATACGGAATAAATAATACTGGTGAGAGGGCTGATCCCTGTGGGACTCTACAGATTAAGGGTCTAACCTGAGATTCATAAGGGTAAAGCTACATGAATTGAGTTCCTGCGCTGGGTGGCGGGGGGGGAATCCATTTCTTACACAAGGTCTTGATCTCTGAAACCTTGTAGCCACTCATGATTATTCCCTGGCAAGTGTACCACAAGCAACCAACACGTCTGGCACTAGCAAGGCCATAGAGGCTCCTTGATCTATTGCTTATCTCAATTCTTCCAACACTGCTACCTACACAGCTTCCACTCTCATTCTAGAAAGGAACCATGCCTAAAAACGATACCGTAGTCCGGACCTTTCAGCAAGTTCCTGTATCTGATTTGGCGCAGGCCTTTCCATTAGTTTTCCTAAATAAGGTATTTCAGAAATAGGACATTCATTTGCAGGAATCTCTGCATCTAAGTTTGACTTGTTCAGCAAAGGTCTCACCACTGCTGGGGGACACAACCAGTAGGAAAGGATGTTTTCAAAGATGATATATATAGTTCTGTCATTTCTAGTGGGGCGCAGCTCTTCATTATTTGCTGGGAACATGTTAAATTCCAGTAAAGCATCAGGCTCGCGAAAAGATATTTGATCTTTGACGAGTCCACTGCTTTAGTGAACTTTATTATTGGTATTAAGTCATTGCAAGAATAAATTAAGATGAGTTGTTCTTTTTATGGAATCATATGAAATAGGCTGTCTTCTGAGCCAGTAGTGGAAACAGGAAGGTTTACAGTGGTTATAGCCAGCACAGAGCTATATACAATCTTTTTCCCCCTTATAATGAGGAAAGGCATTCAATGCTGGGATGCAAACACAATCAATTGATTTTTTGCATGCCGGGATGAACGCTCAATAGCTTTCCACTGAGGGTCATCCATTACTCCATGGCAGTCCTCCAGTGTATCTACAGATTAGTCTTCAAGTGTCTTGTTTTTGGACAAAAGTTGCATATTGATGCTGGCAAAGACATTCAGGGTCATTATAAGGTTGCCGGTCCGGAAACAATGGTACTGGTAAACTTGCCGGTACCATTGTATCCGGACCAGCAAACTACGAGTCTATGAGCGGGTGCCTTTCAGTCCACCAGGTCTGACCTGGCGGGCAGAAAGGCACCAGCTTGCAGACCTTGGCGGATGCACCGGCTCCATTAATGAATTGTGTCGGTGTATCCGTCCTCCCCGTTCCCATTGAGTCCATTGGGACTCAAATGGGAATGGGGAGTAATATTTTCTGGCGCCCGTGAATGGGCAATTACCGGGTCTGCCGGGGCTGTAAAGCCCCGGTAATTGCCCATTCCCGGGCACCGGAAAATTCATGACTCCGACAGCAGCCGTGCCAGTATTTACCGGCACGGCTACTGCCAACCTCATAATGACCCCCCATTGGGCCTCATTACGAGTGTGCTGGTCCAGTAACAACGGTGCCGGTAAGGCTACCAGCACCGTTGTTACCAGACCGGCACACTCCAAGTCTGCGGGCAGCTGACGTCCCACCCACAAGGTCTGATCTGGCGGGCGGGCTGACACCTGCCCGCAGACCTTCAGAGAAGCACCGGCACCATTATAAATGGTGCCGGTGCTTCCATCATCCCCATTCCCATTGAGTCCTATGGGACTCAAATGGGAACGGGGAATAACGAATTTCCGACGCCTGACTTCTAGTAACACCAGGTTCGTAATTCCGAGGTGTTTCCGTGAAACCAGGAGTCGGAAAAATTCACACAAGTCAGGTGACAGCCTGCCGGATTTACCGGCACAGAGGCCCATTGAGTAATAACAGAAGAGGTATTAGCCAATTGGATCGGTTATAATCAATCGAATGGTACATTTGATCGAATTCGGCCAGCACTGTTCGATCGCATATAAAGAATACTGAACATGTGGTGCAGGAGTTGCAGGGGTGTCCCCTGCTCCCCATGTTCTGTATTTCTGGCCTTGGTTTTTGCAGGGGTATCCCCGCTTCCTCATCACTGGAGGCGGGGGACTAGAAAAAAAGGAAATAAAAGAAAAAGGGACCCTGCTGCGTCGAATCTGACTTGGGTTAGAGGTACGGGTCTGACACCGCAGGGGTTCAGGGGAAGCAGAGGTAAGCAAGGAGGTAAGTAGGGGAGAGGGTGGAGGTGGTGTAAGGGACGTTTTGGTTTGTTTGGCAAGTGCAAAGAAATTTGTGGTGAAATTGACTACGGTCAATTCCACCGCTAATAATTCTGCTGCAAATTACTGCACTTTGGTCAAACAACCCAAATCCACCAGAAGATGCGGGACCCTAAGATGTACTCAAAGAGGTTTAGTGCATGCGCAGATTGGAATGAATACCATGGGCTCTGCTCTTTGTGGGAGTCGTGAGATCAAGTCAAGATTGTTGCTACATTTATAGATACAAGACTATGACTGTTAAAGGGGATATCATATTGTGCCTCCCTTATTATATATATTGGCCTAAGCCCAGTCACTCTGCGAAGAAAACCGAGTTGCAAGGTTCCGATTCTAGATCGACTTCGCCGCCATTTTAGGTCCATCCGCCATTTTGATTTCTATTCCAATGTAACTGGACTGTGAGCCTGCGGTCCGAGACGGCATCTTGACGAGGGTCCATATATCGAGGCGGGCAGATTTGCCAAAATCACCAACCACGAGGGTCCTTTGATAGTTCTTTGAAATCCGATTGGACCTCCTTAGAATTTGATCAGGTGAGTTGTGACCTGATTCTTAAGTATCCTGATAATTTGTTTTGGCGTATTGCACTTGCGAGTACAATTATTGACCAGGTAACACCAGTATATTGATATGCCTGGAAAATTGTCTGCCTGCTTCAGGGCGTTATTCCACAGTGACAGACAATCTTTGGAATTTGGCCGACCGGCGCCAATGGAGGGGTCACCGGCGTGTACTATGTACTGTAAGCACGGCATTGGTAGTATAGTGTTTAATGATATTTAGCACAGACAAACTAGACATGCTTCCGAACTTCAGTGGCCAATCAATGGTAGATTTGAAATTCCTCGCATAGAATACTTAGAATCTGTATTATTAAAGAAAAAGGCTAGACCTGCAGCATTTGATGTATTACAGAATTGGAAGAAAGAAGCTTTGCAGCAACTTAAGAGTAGGGAAAACATACGCAACGTCATATGACAAACGCAGAAAAAGCGTTGTTATATGATCAAAATAAACAATCTGAGTCAGTTAGGAATATGGATAGGGCTTTTTCACTTGGTATCCAGAAAATGTATCCTTCTAAAGACTTTCATGTATCTGATTTGCTGATTGACAAACTTCTAAAGGAACCAAGGCCTGGTGCCACTGTGCCACCTCCGTATGTTCCTATTCCTGCTGTTTTGCCTCTTCCTGCTGTTATTCCTCCTCCCGTAGTTCCTCCTGCTCCTCCTATATCTCCCCTTGTTGTTCCTCTTCCTCCGGCTGTTGTTCCTCCTCTTGTTGTTGCTCCTCCACTGCTCCTCCTCCTTTGGCTGCTGTTACGGGTTTGGTGGGTTTGCCTACTACACCAGTGACAGCACCCTTTTCGCCGAATGTACAAGGTTTGCCTACTCTTCCTCTTCCGAGTGGTCCTGTACCACTTGTAGTTGATCGGGGAGCGGGATCAAGGGTTGTAGCTCATAATACTGTGTCTCCAGAGAGAAAGCATGAATTGACTGCATGGGCTAGACACTGCATGGAGAAGGGTGAACAAACTGATGTTTTTGCCACACTCTCTAACTTAGAAATATTTATAAGAGAGCTTTTTCGTTTGACACTTCTTCAGCTGCTTTAGCACTCGATTTAGCTCTGTTGCTCAGTAAGCGTTCGGAGTTGCCTACTTCTCAGTTGCCTATGAGAGAGGTTCCTCCGACATTTTTTTCCCAAAAGTTGATATCCCTGCTAATGCCGCAGCAGGTACACCTGCACAGGATATCCCTGCACATAATGTGTCGCAGTTTGTTCACGTCCCGTTCTCGAGACAGGAAGTGAACACCATTAAACAATCTATTCCCGATATTAGGAAGAATCCAACAGGGTTCTACAAAGAGATAGAGTCTGTCTTGCAATCATCGGTATTTACCTTGAGCAATATTTATTTGCTATTTCCCGTACTCCTAACTGTTGATTTGTGGAAACAGATTAGAACTATAGACGATGTACCAGGGTTAGGAGATACATGGGATAATATGGTTAGACTACATAGAGAAAGGCCAGCTGGTGAGAGACCGCCACAGGTAATACTAACACTGCCTGATAGAATAGTTACAAAATTGAAAGCAATAATCCCTGAAAGAAGGATTATTTGGGACAAGCTTACTGCTTGTGTCCAAGGGAAATCTGAGGGTGCTACCGAGTTCTTTAATCAGTTCAAACAAGTATTTTCAGATTACAGCGGACAAGATTTGAGCATGGAGTCTGGAAAACGACTATTTGTGGACAAATTTGTGCGTGGATTGCTGCCTGACATCCAGTCGCAAATTATGTCTTCAGAGAGCGCTTGGCAAGCTAAGTCTCAGTCAGAAGTATTGCATATGGCTCAATACTATGAGAATCGTGTTAACAATGTAAAAGAAAGAGTTGAAAAGAGAAAAGGTGACTTAAAAACAAAAGTCCTATTACAGTAAATTGTTAGAGGACCTAGAAGGGGTAATTCGCAATTTAGGGGCCAGTATACTCCTCAGGGAAATGCGCCATTGGGTCCTGTAAACATAAACCAGTGTGCTTATTGCAGACAGGAGGGTCATTGGCATGCACAATGCCCGATCCTTCAGCAGAGGTCGAATAACGCATTTGGTAATATGGGTAGACGATCCAGAGGCTGCCCTGGGGCTGGGGGTCCTGGTAGAAGTCCGTTTTCTCAGGACTCGCAAAAACCTTTTTCGCAGGATAATCAGGCACCGAGTGTGGATAACAGAAACATTTTTGACCATCCTTCTGCTGCTTACCTCTCTGAAGAAATTCCTTTTGATGACATTCTGTTTCGTTATGATTGCCCAAAGCAGGGCTTGGAACCAATGCCTATTCCCGTTAATCAGAAAGGTCCCTACTTTGAGATGTTAGTGGGAAATAGGAAACATCTATTCTTGATAGATACAGGGGCACAGGAGTGTTCGATCGACCATTCACGGGTTCCAAACATTCCACTGTCAGGGCAAACCAATGTTTCTGTAGGGTTTTCTGGCACACCAGTAGTCTGTCCGGTTTCTTCACTGGTACCGATTACCTTGGGTCCATTTTCAGACCACTGTCCATTCCTTTTCACTGTGGAGAGTTGGGGTTGAATCTGTTGAAGGAATTAAATGCGGTAATTTATTGTTCTTCTGATGGAGTGCGTTTGACGATTTCACCACAGCAACTTCTGTCTCTCAGTTCTTGACCAGACCTTTGCCGCCTGAACTCAGTGATGTTCCGGAGTGCTTATGGGCAATTGATGATAATGATGACGGTGTATTACAAATTGAACCTGTTAAGGTTGTATTGAAACATGGAGTAAAGTTGCCACGTATTCCCCAGTATAAGATTTCGGTTGATGGTGAGCAAGCTTTGAAATACATAGGCCCTCATTAGAACTCCGGCGCTAAACCATGGTGCTATTAGCACCATGGTCCATGCCGGAGTCCGCCATGGAGAAAGGGGGAATTACCACCCCATTCCAAGGTTGGCAGGGCGGTAATTCCCCCTTTCTCCATGGCTCTTCCCCATTCCCATTTTTGCCCCATAGGGCTCAATGGGAATGGGGAAGGCGGCAATTACGGTATCGCAAATTGCGGTACCGTAATTGCCATCAAGGTCCCTTTGCGGGTCCCTACTTTAACGGCTGGTCCAGACCAGCCGTTAAGGTCGGGAGCCGCAAAGGGACCTCGTAGTAAGGCGTTAAGGGGTTAACGGCGCCGCAGCCTTTTATGGCGCTGTTAACCCCATAACGCCGGGGTCGTAATAACCCCCATAGTCTCCGATTTTGTGCATCGTGGGGTAATTGAGGAAATTGCAGGTAGTTTGTGCAATAGTCCGATTTTGCCCGTGTACAAAAAAAGGCGATAATGCAATTACTTTTCGATTCATTATTGATCTACGTGCCATCAATATGATTGTTGGTCCACAATTTGCCATTGTGCCTGACGTGACGGCAATATTAACTAAGATTCCGGCTTCAGCTACTCACTTTAGTGTTGTGGACCTTAAGAACACCTTCTTTAGTATTCCTATACACAAAAATAGTAGATATCTGTTCGCGTTCACCTTAGGGGGACGCTCGTTTACCTTCACCTGTGCGCCGCAAGGTTACACTGAGAGTCCTAGCATCTACAGTAGGGCTTTGAAGAGCAGCTTGACACACTTGAGTTGCCTACCACTTGTACACTGCTACAGTATGTGGACAATCTACTCTTAGCAGCTGACTTAGAGAGCCCCTGTTCATAAAGGTCAAGGTCTACACCAGTAGGAGGTGGGACAATGGCACACCATTTCTGAACAACCCCAGTAATAGCTTTCACTAACCCTAACTGCACAGAGAAGAGACATACAACCAACCCGGTTTGCACATGAGTCTTTCTCCTGGATTATCATTAACACATACGATCACCCAATCATGAACTGCACAGGGAAGGGGTACCCGACCGACAATGTTCGGATACGAGCCCCTCTCCCTGGCACCAGAAACAAAACTCCCGCTCCCGTGTTTTCTTTTTATGAAGGGGCAGTCTGGGATTCAGAATCTCATCTGGCAATCGTACACACAAGGACTATTGCTGACAGAATGTACGCGTGAGACATTGTCATACCAACGTGCCCACACCAAGATGGATGCCGGGGACCGACCCGCGCATGCACGGGCGTTCCCTGGCAACCATCTCATACACATTTCACACGCAAGTGAACGCCAGACTGGTGACTGCGTACGAGCTGCGTTCATATTTACAAGGTAAGCCCGGACTATACATAGGTAACATGTTATTTAAGCAATCATGCTTTTTCAACTTTACCGTCTGCACGGCAATATGAACCGGTATTAGTATGGGGCACCAACAGGGGGACTTGACACCCTTATCATGGTGGCTGCAATGCCACGTTTGACCCACAGAGCTCTAGTAACACAATCCATTTGTTTTAGGTGAACTCCGGACCGATTACGCGCGCTGCTTGCTGCAACACCATTAAGATCCTGAATCCAGCCTCACTGACAGGCTGCATGTTGTTTGGACACATACACATACACATGCACTGGCCACCAAGACCCTGAGGTCAGTGACGTTTAAAATGTTTAGAAAAAATCTCAAGTTGAACACAACAAGTAATATGCTTGACACTAAGACGCTTTACATTATTTTTAGATCCTATAAAGTGAATGCATTAAGGATACAGGAACAGAACTGAATTCTGCAATGAACAATAGGCACTAAGCCCTGAAGATGGATTAAAATCCGAAACGCGTCGGCAACCACATAGCACCATGAGGAGCCTATAATATTTTAAATGAAGATTTTGCTGATGATTACATCTGTGTGTAATACTAATACAATTATGTACCTCACTACCTTGATTTGAGCTTGGTTTGTATCAATGCCAATAGCAAAATTGTTTGTCAATGGTGCATTGAAATTGACGATCCTCTCTCATTTACTTTTATGTTTATGTTTACTAAAGAATAATGCAAAAAGAAGACTATTGTGGCCTCAACTCTGACACCATTATAGTCACGTAGAAAATCAACTGCGAACAATTTATTGAAGTTCCCTGCTTAATCTGTAGGCATGATGAATGTTAATAACAATAATATCTAATACCAACATCTGTTTTGGACCATTCACCCCACTCTTGGGGCTTGCCCCAGAACACCTGTGTGACAACCTATTTGGGATTGGCTACATCCCTATATGAGTGCATATGTGGGTCTCCTGTTAGCGACTACAGGTATTGTTTTCCTTGGTTTTTCTTTTCAGTCTTAGGTGGCCCTGAGACTGGTTGACCCATTTGCACCTGAAACAATCAATTCATTATATCTACATTTAAGGACAGCACCTGTACTCTTGGTACAGCAAATAACGAGTTTACCTATCACGTTTTGCCCCCCTAGCCCACCTATCTCTCTTTGCTACCAAAGTGCAGGAGCCAGCACATGGCTAGACTGGCCTCCAGTCTTCTTCCTAACAATTAGGAATTCATCATAATACATTGATCCTGGGAAAATCTCCACTTGATTGGTGATAAGAGGCTTGATAGCCAAGGCAGAAAATATCCTCTGGCCCTGGCTCTCTTGACTAAAAAGCAGTGGGGCCACAAAAGGAACCTATCTGGATGGGAGGCTTAACAGGAGTGCACAGCAGGGCACTGCATAATGCACACAAATTGAATCCCACACTCACTTGAGTGTATTCTCAAGTCCACCTGGCTATACTATAATATCGAAGAGGAAGTTTGGAGTTGTTAGTCTTTCTCAGGGCATTACTATCTACGTGCATCGCAGACCGTGCGGTGCAATCGCTCAGTTTAGACTGCAGCATGCAGGAGCGTATCCAGGCAGTGTGACGTCGGCAGGCGAGTGTGACGTCAGCAGGTGAGTGCCATACAAAACAACAGCTCAAACATACTTCATATGGACACTGAGAGCTTTAAGTGGTGCGCATTGATCACCATTGTCATGGGTAATATAGCTCAGTGGCAAGGTACTCGTCTTGGAAGCAAAGCAATAGAGAGAAACACAGGTTCCAATCCCGGTTCCACGCTTAGAAACCTCTTCACTATTAAGCACGTTATAAATAACCAATTGTACATACATATGGTCAGAAGGTTCTTTATGTAATGTGCAAGATTTTCATATTCTCTCAGATCTTGCCCAGTAACCAGCATCGCTAATGCCTGCAAGCGTCTCAGCCAAGCACTCCAATCACCAGCAACAAACAAATGATCATCCAGGCACTCAGTTCTAAATTCACTGAGTGACCGCACTTTAGTGCATTCCCTGACCCTAATAGAGGTTTATTGTTTCCAGTGGGCATGGAAATTGTCGACAATTAAGCATCAACCACACAACAAGTAGGTGTTTGTTTTCTCCCTCAATTTCAAACAAGTGGGTCTTGATTGCAGTGCCGATTAAGGCCATGTGCATGAACAGCGACTGCCCTTACCTGGAGGTACCTGTCGTTCTAGAAACTGTTCTAATTTGTTAAGTTTGGTTTCTGATCGACCATTGTTTTATACAACAAACTGTAACTACTCGGTGGTCTATGAAGAAGCAGGGAGCCTGCCTTGTAGGTACATCACCCAGGCAGCCAGCATTGTCCCATGGGATCTCTATGTTAAAGGTTGTTTTCTAAACAGCTGGGCCATACTAGCGAGATTAGACTGGTCGCATGTCCAGCCAGGTACACCATTCTGAAATATATATCATAGTTCATATGTATTGTTTTGGAAACATAGATATTGAGCTTCATTACGTGTTTGTTGGTATCTCGGCAGTAGTACCACCAAGATACCATGAAACAGTATTACTGTTACCACCACTGGGTCCGGCGGTATTACCATCAGATAACAAGTGGTGGTAGGCAGTGTTAGTCCCCATTAATAGAAGTCCATAGGACTCCATGGGGATGTCAGTGGTATTACCACTGGCAGTATTACCACATGTGGTAACACTGCAGATTTGGCTTTTTTGGGGCGGTAAGATGGAGGAATTACCTCCAGCATTCTGCTGCATGTGTTTCCTCTGTCTTACCGGCCCAACCTGTAGGTTGGCTGTGTGGCAAAGCAGTGTTTATGCAGTGATAGCTCTTACCACTACATTACCACAGTTTTCTGCCACACCGCCAAACTTGTAATGAGGCCCAATATTGTCTGTTTGTTCCCCCTGTCTGCCTTTTATCATCCACTCCGGTCTCAGGTTTAAGGCTTTCCTAAGGTTAGATCATGCATTTGCTGCGCTCACTTGCTCCGACATACACTTTCTTAGGACTGCAGCATAGGAATATTAACAGGGAAGCAATCTGCTGAGTTAGTGATGTCTTAATTCACTTCTGAAAAGTAGGGTGGTGCCCTCGATTTCACAGAACGAGAGGGAAGGTGTTCCAGAGGGCAGGATCCAGCACAGCGAAAGCTTGGCCTCCATTTTTCTTCCTAACAAACATAAGCTTAGCCTGGGAAGGATTCTCTTAGCTACTGAGAGCATAGGGGTTAGATTGTTCATGGATTAACAAGGTTTCTTCATATAGCAGGCCTTATGGGTAAGGCAGAAAACCTTAAATCCTGTGTGTTGATTCACTGGAAGCCGGTGGAGAGCAGGTGGGCAGGAGGGGGTATTGTTATTGAGACAGTGTCAAATTGTTGCCAATATGACACCGCCATGATAGTCCTGTGCTAGGATGGGGGCGATGTTGTATGAAATTATCAATTAAAAGAGCACAGGCAGTGCAAATGAGAGTTGAATGAAGTACAGAAAGGGGAGTCCCAGTCTAATCTTTGATATCCCCCATCAATAGTGTACAGTTTTAAGAGATACCACTAAAGGCCAGGCGAAAGAAATGCACTGAAAGTGACTAACAGGGACCCAAAAAGGTGATGATGGCACTGGAGTGTCCAGCCCCATGTGAAACTGGAGGGCCCTAAAAATTGGGTGCATCATTATAAAACTGCATTGTCTCAATAACGGGCCCTCTGGGAACACCAGGTCCGAGGCTGGCAATCAGATGTACCCGGGGACAGAATAATGAGTTGGGTATTTTTTGGCAAGTCAGAGTCATCTCTTCGAATTCACACATCACCCATGTACTCGACCAGATGGAATGTCCTTCTGTATCAAATGCCCTTAACAGATCTAAAAGAATAAGGGCATATTCACCAGCATCATCCATTTCTTTGAAATGGTTCTCAACAATGAATACCCTTTCAAGGTGAAACACAAGTTGAAAGTGGTTTAGTCCAAGCATAGAGATAACTCCTCAGATACTCTTGTAAACACCTTTCCTAAAAGGATGATAAAAGATGGGACAACACATTGCTGACACCTGGTCGTCCACATGGGTTTCTTCTAAAGGGGAATTACTGCAGCCTTTTGTTTTCTCCTGGCCAAGTCCTTAGTAAGCATGTATAACGATAGAGGCTTCGACCAATGATGCTAGCTAGTTTAGTACCTTACGTGGGCGGTGATCCAGGGAAGAGCAAAGCTAAAATCGCCCATTCCTTGGACTTTGGAGCAAGGCCATTGGCTGAATCAATTCCAAGTCCATGCTCCCATGGGATGCAGTTCTCTGTTGTCTCTCTGGTTATTGCGGAGAAGCATTGAGCTTCAGAGGGTGAAACTGTTGAATCATGGACACTGGATACCATAGCTCGTCCACCCCCGGAGTAGGTCCTATTATACACTGGAAGCATTGGCAGCCAGTCATGATCTTTCTGGGCGTACTGGGATACCTCTTTAGAGCCTATGATGCTGTTATGCTTTAATTCATTTACAAACAGAGCGCCAGGGGACCACTCCGGTGGTGATAGTGCACGGTACAAATGTCCTTTAACATTAACATGAAACATAAAAGTATGAAAAGAAGCGTGTGCCAGAGCACATGCGTACCATTGAAAACAGGTAAAATGAACCCTTAGACCACTTATTTTGTGCCGTTTCGAGTGAATTGTTCAAAATAATTTTGCAAGGAGCATGACTGGCTGCCATCCAATATGGGCTTTCAAGTCGAACCTCCACGCTCTCATCTGCATTAAATCTTGTTTTGAAGGCAGACAGATGCACCTAGCTTGCTTGTGGGGCTGAGAGCAGGCTGAGCTGCCAATTCACAGTGGAGAAGACATCTCTGCTGAGCACCCCCTTGCCATGGTCAGGTGGCGGGTTGGAAGAAGGAGTCGGACACATTAAGGACATGTTTAACTTGCTTTCAGTAAACTTACCAGAAGAAGGCCTAGCTTTCCCTACTTTTAGAGGGATTTACCTTTCTATCTAAAGGAACTAAAGGTGGGCGTTGGTTGTCAGGAAGTCCCAAAGAAAGAAATGTCCTCAGTCCAAATCTAATTCTACCTGACCCCATCACTGATATAATAAACTCAAACGAGGCTAAGAGAATGGCTTAATTCCACTGGTATTCTGTTATCTTTTGGAAGTCTCTTTGTATTAATGTCTCTCCTTCTTGTGTTTGTTTCCTAACATGATCTTATATAATAGTCTTTGAATATCTTCTTGATTAATTCTTGTAGCTTTCCCACAATATTCTTGGTCCTTATACTCTCTTTAGTGATGTGTCTGTGACAACTTTCCTTGTGATGTTTACTCACATTCTTGGCTATACTTGTAGACCTCTCACAGTCTGTTAATCCAGGTTTCTTCAAATTGGATGTGATTTTATCCCATTTGGTATCTCCTCTCTCCTGGGTTCTCGCTCTATAACTTTCTTGTTCACATGATAATCATATCTCCTCTTTGCTATTCTTAGATTTCATGCCATACTTTCTCCACTCTTTAGTTTTGAACTCATAGGGTAATGTCACTTCTTTCACTGGTCTTTGTTCCCAGTCTTTATCTACTGCCCCTCACAGGGTTCATCGTTCTTCTCTTCATCTGATTTGTACACTTCCAGTTAAACAGTTTTGTATTTAATGTCTCGTTGTTATTACTGGGACGAGTTTCTCTCTCTGTATAATGTTGCACCAGTGGCCTCCCTCTAGACCTGTTCTCCCTGTTACCTCTCTGTATGCAGGGAAACATTGCAAGGCATGGCATTCGTTATGTTATTCCTCTCCGGTACTTGCCTTCTTGTTCCTCGGATTCACTGGTCTCCCTTTTCTCAGCTTCCCTTCTGGTTGCAGCCATATATGGGTGCTGGCACTAGGAAGCTGTTTATGTTTCCTTCTTAGATGGTCTTGGCACAGTTCGTTGGGCGTTCTGTCCACCACGATATGGATGTGGTCCCATCACCACCTAGTACAGTATTCCCAAGTCTTGCTTGGGAACGTTTTCTCCTCTGTTGGATGCGCTGGGCCTCTGGCATCTCAGCCTGGTAATCTGTGTTTCCTCAAACGTCGTGGGTTCCGCGGCTCATCTCAGGTTTGCGTCTCTAAGGCATGATTATGTACGGGGCTTGCCCTGCATACAACACTATCTCCTCTCCTTTGGTCCTCCACTCGTTTTAGTTGAGTACACAACTCTTCTTAAAGAGACATAGGGCCTCATTACGAGGCTGGTGGTAGCCATGCCTGTAGTACAGGCACGGCTACTGCCTGTATACATTTTTTTCCAGCACCCAGAAAAGGGCAATTACCAGGTCATTACGACCTTGCCGGACCCTGTAATTGCCCTTTTCTGGGCGCGGGAAAATTTCTTCCCCATTCCCATTTGAGCCCCATAGGGCTAAATGGGAATGGGGAAGGTGGTAGCACCGGTATGTTAATAACGGTACCGGTTCTACTGTCATGTTCTGCTCGTATGTGCCGGTATGGCCGCCAGGTCAGACCTAGCAGCTGAAAAGGCACCCATGAGCAGAACTCATAGTTTGCCGGTACAGTAACAACAGTACCGACAAGCTTACCGGTAACGTTGTTACTGTACCGGCAAACTCGTAATGAGGCCCATGGGGCCATAAAAGGTGGCGTCGTAAAAGGTGGCGGCGCCGTTAACCCCTTACTGCCTAATTACGAGGTCCCTTTGCGGGTTCCCACCTTAACAGCTGGTTTTACCAGCCGTTAAGGATTGGACCCGCAAAGGGACCTTGGAGGTAATTACAGTACCGCAATTTGTGGTACCGTAATTACTGCCTTCCCCATTCCCATTGAGCCCTATGGGGAAAACATGGGAATGGGGAAGGGCCAATGGTGAATGGGGAATTACCGCCCCGCCAACCTTGGAATGGGGAGGTAATTCCGCCATTCACCATGGCGGAATCCGGCATCAACCATGGCGCTAATAGCGCCATGGTTTAACGCCTGGGTCGTAATGAGGCCCATAGTCTTGATCCGGTTGGTTTATTTCAGCATTGCTTTCAGCTTAACATGCACAGGTTCCACTATTCTTTTTAGCAGATAGTGCTGGCTTAGGGAGTTCCTTGCAGGAACGGGAGTCCTTGTCCCTTAACGGTGAGTCTCTCCGAGTGATGTCCCACTTGCCAAAACCAATAGGGAAGGTCTTGTGGAGTGGGCTCAAACTCCTAGCCTCAAAGGGGGAGGCTACCCCTGGTTAGAAGGGACGGATACCCACAATTCATCACAGTAGACACAACTGAAGGAAGACACATAACCAAATCAGGTGCGCATTAAGAGATATTGTTTAATTGCAGAGGCTTCACAGTGGCCCTCTGGCATAGCTGATGGGCAACTAGAGCACCTTCAGCATACTCTGAATGAGGTAGAGTGGGTTGGAAACCTCAGCAGATAGCCTGCAGAAGAAGAATAAGTTATGGGATAAGCAGGTAGTGGTGGGTGGAGAGTCCAGAAGCTGTGCTGCACAGTGGTGTAAGAGAGCAGAGACGAGATGCAGCAGTGTGGCTCTGGAGTCCAGTCAAGTGCAAGAGTGTGAGTTCCCGATCCATTCCATGGACTGCGCCTCTGTATCTGAACAGAGGTACGAAATGGTGATCAGGCAGAAAAGAGCTTGAACTGGGCAGATTAACCACTGATGGAGAGCTGTGGTGCCACCGTATGTAAAAGAGCCCGCATTTTGATGGGGAAGACCTCCATAGGGGTTAGAACCCATAGGCTGCTGTCCCGTATTTTCTAAGCGACCCGTTCACAGTAGTTTAGATTAAACGTATAAAAGGTATATGCGTGATCATGTCGATGTCTCATCTGTAAGGATAAGCACTAGTGAAGCAGGCCTTGCTCGGATGCCATGAACATGTGGTGACAGAGGCATCACAATCACTCGGAGACAGTGATATGACGTTACATACACTTTTACTATAAACTACTGTTCAGGATCTTTCCAGGAAATCAAGACACTGTGATAGATGCACTCTATAATAATGTACCCGCATCGATGAGAACAATTCCCCACCTTCTGCCACAAAAACAGATATGATTCACATGTAAGCTTTCAAAAACGTTAAATAAAAAGAATGGTAATACCAATGGTTCACTTGGGCAAGAATTGGCAAATAGAAAGTTACGGAAGGAGCACTGAGGCAGCATAGACTGCGAAACATGCGTTGGCTCTGTGTTCCTGTGTTCATTTTATTAATTCACCTGTAGAAGTCACAGCTAGGCACAACATACTGAAAAAACACACAAAACACGTTGTAACATTGTTTAATCAATTTGTTTTACACGTGGAACTGTAATTTATATTGAAACAAGCATTGGCAAATCTAACAGTTTTGCATGGAGTAGGCATTTGTCAGGCACTGCCATCAGGGTATCACCTGGACCTAAAATGGTAACAACTAGAAAATGGTGGCAGTATCTGGGTATATGATGGCAGTACCTGGCAAATGTCAAAAGCAAAAATAGTTGGCTAAACCAATGCTTGTTTGTTTCCAGGCAAGGACAGATAGCGGGTGGTCATAGTCATAGGGAAGACATGCATGGCCGTGGGCAGTGAATGGGTGGGTTACGCTACAAACAACACCCACAGTCTCTGTCCATCATCAAATCCCATCACCCTTGCTCTACTCCTACACACATAGTTTTGGCTGATCAGTGGTATAAAACACAACCTAACAGCCAAAACTAAAACTGAAATGCATGAAGCACAGTATCTATCTGTGTTTTGTCTTCTATAAGTATTGGAATGTAATGGAAACTGCGAGATAAAATCGTATAATGTACGTTAAGTTGGGGCTTGGTGTTACCCCTACCACTATTGTTTACCTGCTACACAGAGGAGCAAGGTCTAGAAGATCGATAGCCCCCCGACCCCCCAGGCTGTGGGGAGGAAAACACGCACAGTGTCAAACAATCCTCCCCACATATGCCTTTTGCACCGCCACTTAATATAAAGAGATCAGCATGTAGAGAGATTTCTCCTACAGGCCCATCCTTCTAAAAGGCGGGTCTGGGACAAAGTCAGTCATATGCCAGGGAGGCATCGGTTTGTGATCCACCAAATAGTGAAATTTTGTTGGGAGACCGAACCGTGTAGTACCACAATAAGCAGCCATAATTCCTGATGACCAACATTGTAACACACCTAATCCTGAGTTGGCAATTTCACAATCCACACAATTTTTTTAGTATTTATTTATTTAGCATTTATAGAGCGTGCCAAACCCGTAGGTATCTGGGCGCTGGAAAACAGGTAATGCGGTACATTCAACAATAAAAAAAGTTGGCATATATTATGATGGACATAATTACAGGCATAGGATAATTTACAGATGCATAGGAGCCGTAAGTCAAATAATCAATGATATTTACATGTGCAATATTATTCACATAAGTATTGTGCTGATGAAGTGACAATAGAAGTGACCGTAGATGGGTGTATTTACAGCGGCATGTGGTGTGGTAAATTTACTGTGGACATTGAGGAACCAAGGGCTACACATTGGAGGTGAAGAGCCAGGTCTTGAGTTTTCTACGAAATGAGATGTGGGACGGGGCTGCTCTGATGTCTCAGGGTAGGGCGTTCTAGTCTTTAGCTGCCACAACTGGGAAGCTGCGTCCCCCTGCCTTAGTTCTTTTGAATTTTGGAACTGTGAGAAGGAATGCTGAAGCGGAGCCTGTGAGCTTGATGGTTTGGGTTGGATTAAGCAGATTGGTAAAATATTTAGGAGCAATGTTAGTGAGGCATTCGTGGTCGATTGCCATGGTTTTTAATTTGATCCGGTCCTTAACTGGTAGCCAGTGCACTTTGCGTCTGATTTCAGAGATATGTTCTCTTCTTGGTATGTTGAGAGCTGCCCAAAAGGTGTTGTTCTGAGTGACCTGTAGTTTTTTGATGCTGTTGGTTGCTCTGCCCGCCAGGAGGATATTGCAATAGTCAAGTGTTGACAGAATAAGAGCTCTGGCTAGGGTTAGGCAACTGTCTGGTGATAAGTAGGGTCTGCAAGCATTGATAAGTTTGGCAGTGTAGGCTGCTGATGAGATTATGGCGTTAACTTGCCTGGAGAAGGTGAAAGAGGAGTATAAATACACGCCCAGCGTTTTATGCTCCTGTACAAAGCTCTTTGGGCAGCCGGTTAAACTGCACACACACACACACACAATGCAAATAACACATATTTTAGGCCAGGAGTCTGTCGATTGAACGGCCAAAGCGGCTGTGGTAGCCTTTCTGCACACCTGTTGGGTTCATTTTTTTTATCAGTTCCGCTCTCTGACTTAGGGCCTGATTCTGTGCTCCATGTAAAACAAGCTGAGTGTAGTGATTCAGCAACACTTTTCTTATTTGCTCCGATTCTGAGGTGCTTGCAATAATAATAGAAAAAGTGTTCTTCTCTGAAGGGAGGGCACTTTTCTTAAACGCACCTTATTCTAACAAAGGAATAATGTGGTGTAGGTGAATGAAAGCCTCCTGATTTACGGCACGACAGTGGCCCCGGTGAACATCAGGAATGTAAAACAGGGGCCCTCATTACGACCCTGGCGGAGATCGTGGTGCAAAATGCACCATGGAGCACGGCGGAAAGCTGCCGATACCGCCATGGGGGTTGGCGGATTTACCGCCCCATTCCGACCTTGGCGGGGCGGTAAATCCCCATTCCCCATTTTACCCTTCCCCATTCCCATTTTTGCCCCATAGGGTATAATGGGAGTGGGGAAGGCGTTAATTACGCCACCGTAAAATACGGTGGCGTAATTAACAACAAGGTCCCGTAGCGCCATGGATATCTCCGCCCGGAAAAACCAGGCGGAAACCGCTCCATGGCGCTACGGGAACTCGTAGTAGGGCGGAAGGGTCCGCCGCGAATACCGCTGGCGTAAACCCACTCCGCCAGGGTCGTAATGAGGGCCAGGGTGTTAAAATATAACACCTGTTAGGTGCCGTTCAACTCTGCTGCAAGTTTCCCTTTATGGAAACGAATTGCTGTAAGCTTAAAAACACTTTTCCAAATTATAAAAGTGGCAGTCTTTTACGAAATGCTTGTAGTGCCGCTGGTGCACATGTCTCCCCCACAATGAGAGATTTTAACAACTTTTTCTGCAGGAAAGCATGACATCTCCCCTCCAATCCTTTCACCCCCCTCAGAATGATGGTGGTGGAAACTGGAAGGAAGAATGTTTTCTTTCCACACGACTTTTATCACAAGCTCAGAATCGGGCCCATAATATGGAGCAAATAAGAAAAGTGTTGTTTCTTCACAGAATTACACTTTTCTTATTTTATATGGAGTTCAGAATAAGGCCGTCACAGGGCTAAGTTTGGGGGCAATATTGATGGAGCAGGTGGATGTCATTTCTGGAGTTAAATCTCCTAAAGGCAGTTTTGTGACAGTGAGCAATTTAGTTCACTGGCAAAACTTTCTTTAAAAGTTATGGTAACAGAAAGGAAGGCCTAGCCCTTGAATGGGGATTTAATATGGGACCTATAGGAGCGCTTACCTTACTGAGCCAACTCGCTGATGTTATAAATGAAAGCAAAAGATCCATGTAACACAATGCTAAAACAGTCTACCAGAGGTCAGTAACTCGACAGTGACCCCTGGTGGACCCCTGATGGACCGTCCCATGATTATGTTATATAGGCATTATGCTTCCATTATAACATTAGTGGGATACACTTTAGCCTTCCGGAAACTGGAGAGCCGCAACTTAAAAAAATAACATATTTGCAGATCCCAGTGCCTGGAGGCATACCTGGTGCTCTGGTAAAAAAATAAATAAAAAAAACATTATTTTAGTTTTCACATACATTTCCACAGCACAATAGAAGAAGAACAACAAGAGGGAGACACACAAGTACCCAGTAAATTTCCCCTTCGATTCAGTTTATTAAAAGGAAAACACCATTTACATTAAAAGACGAAAACAAAAAACTAAAGTCACATTTCATTTTTAGGTTAAAAACATAGTTCAATACATCAATAACTGTATTCTGATTCGTTGATAGTTGGATACTGTTTCCTAGCTCCAGCAGAATACACAGTTAAAGAGGAGAAGGGGTGGTTATCCGAAAAGGTGTTATGGGGGTCCAGGAGCTGGGATTATTTCCTTCCAGAATGTCATCATGCTAAAAATTATGTTATTATGTTCCCCCAATAATAGCAGAATTCCACCATTCATCCGCCTCCAATGTTGATGGACCACCTATGAGACGCTCCAGAATGTATTTCTTATATCGGTCAAGCTGGTACAGCCAATCATCAAATGCTTTGATGTTTCACTTTGATGTAGATCCTCGCAAAAACGACAGGTCCCACACAGGTTGACCCTTCAGCTGCCATTGCTGGCCTAAGACTTCCCTCGTGGGGAGGAGGTTTAGTCTTCACCGCAAAAAAACATCTCTAAGCATCGAACAAGAGAATTTTACTAGATAGCGAGGTAGCTGGTTTATTGAACGTCATTCATCCGAGCAATGAATTGATAGTGTGCATATAGCTTTATGTTCCTGAGTTTCTATCCAATCGTTCATCTGTATTTTTTTTTAATCTTAACATGGTTTATCTTCAGAACATCAGTTGTGAAACCAAGAGATTTAATCCAACCCCTGCATTTTACCTTCCAGAAGTCCAACAGCCCACTGTGGGCCCGGGTCTGCTTTGACCTCAAAATATCTATAGGAAGAAGATCATCGTCTGTGATAGTTTTCCGATATAGATCCAGCGATTTCCACAACAACTTGGACTGCAGCGACTGGAGAGGCAGTTTGTACCTAATGATAGCTATTGGAAAGGAAGAGGGCAGACACAGCGCTTTCCGCCAAAAGATGGCTTACAAAATATTCCAAATGTCCCATGCTAAGTTAAGAGCTGTTCATGCTTCATAGGTGAGGATTGGAGCCACCTTCTGTAGGTAGAAGGTGACCACCGGAAGCATAGGGAATTTTCCATACTTCTTATGCAATATCGACATTGACGGGCCAAGCTCTCTGCACTGGATATTAGAATTAGTTTCCATTCATGTTCTCTAATACTCGAATTCACCTGAACTCCAAGATATTTTATTGAGTGGACTTGCTCTAGTTTCTTAGGCTCCAAGAATAATTTGAACTTCCCTTTCTGGTTCCCATATAAGGCTCAGAAGGACGTTATTTGGGGTTTTCTGACATTAATTTTCAAGCCATTTTCCAAGTTATAAATCTCAAGGCTTTTCAGAGTTCTCTGAAGGCCAATCAGTGTCTTATAGAGGAAAACGAGGTCATCGGCATACATGCTCCAGGGGACAGGCTCAGCATTCAAAATCGGGGGATAGGCTCTTATTTTCTCTTGACTCAATGCAATGTCCAATACATAGAGATTAAAAAGAATTGGTGCCACAGGCCAGCCCTGTTTAAGGCCGTGAAAAGTTTCAATTTTTTCAGAAAGTGCTCCTTCTCCCGATAGTCTAACGTGGGCTGATGTTGCTGAATACAGGGAACGAATAGCGTCCACTAGTTCAGGAGGGCAGTTCTAAGATGGATGTTTTTGCCATAGCTTTTCTCTATCAATGCTGTTGAAAGCCTGTTCAAGATATATGAAAACCAGATATGTTTTAGTTTTGGTCCTTAGTGCTTCCAGCTTTAACGGGTTGAGCAGTAGCAAATTGATGTTTGTGCCTAGACCCCTGACAAAGCAGGCCAGTTCTCCATCCAGTTAATTGTCGCCCTGGTGGGTAAACAGTGCAATAGCACCGAGGAAAACAGCTTCCCTAGGGGATCCAAGAGGGCAATTGGTCGATGATTTGCCGGAACGGATCGATCCCCCTTCCTGAATATAGGCACCAACACAGCGTTTTTCCATGTAGAGGTAACTTCTTTGATTTCCATGATGTTTGAGAACAAGGGGAAACAAAAATCTGTTCAAGCCTCTGGGTTGGGTCTCAACATGCATTAGATAGACCATCAGGTCCCAGTGCTCAGGAGGATTTACATTTTTTGATCAGCATTATAATTCCATCTCTATCCATTTGATTTGCCATCTCCGTGCTTGATTATCACTTGGTCCCTCTCTCCTTTTAACTCCTCTCGCAATAGAGTAGAGAAGTGGGAGACCCATACCTTTTCTGCTATTGCTGTTGTCAGGAATTGGGGCAGTCTACACAATTTAAAAGAGCCCACAGATTACGTGTGTTCTGGTTACATATTGACTTCAGCATCGTTCCGCATCCAGTTGCAAGCGTTGCACTTTGAAATTTGGCAGCCAGTTTATAAATTTCTGTTTCCTTTTCTTGATTATTGGGGTCTGCTTTTCTGCTGGGAGGGCTTGCAGTTTTTTTTAGAACAGCTCAATAGATTTCTCTAATGGCCACTAGTTCTTTATTAATCATATGATTGTTTATTGACTTTATTATAGGCCCTTTCTGGTCTTGGGAGCTATATAGTGCCAAATTCCAATCATATTCCAACGGCTAGGTCTCAATTTCCCAACTTGCTGCCAGTTTTGATGCTATTCCTGGGACATCTTCAGGACGGATACGCAGGCTGTTTTTCCCATTGGATGGATATCATTCTGGAAGATTTGCAGTTTTCCAACCTTGTTGTATCCCTTTCCACGTCAGAGTCACTAACCGATGATCACTATTGTCTAAGGATCACCTCGAGGGAGGCAAAGATGTAATCTAGATGCGCTGTTCATTTGCCTCTTCGCCAAGTCGGAGTAGCCGGGATATCTCCCTGCAATTGTCTGTTGAGCAGATGGATGGAGCATATTTGAAGTTCTTTTGACCATATAAGAGCTTTCCTTGAAATTAGATGGTCTGGAGCTTGGGCACCCTTCTCCTCAAAATACCGGATATTCAAATCACCACACAATGTTAAGTCCAAATCCTTAAAACGATAATACAGGTCATCTACACAGGCCAAAGTTGTTTCAATAAAAAGAGTGCCATCAATTTCCTCTGAGTTCCAA
Organism: Ambystoma mexicanum; assembly: GCF_040938575.1. Lineage (NCBI taxonomy): Eukaryota > Metazoa > Chordata > Amphibia > Caudata > Ambystomatidae > Ambystoma > Ambystoma mexicanum. The sequence continues at coordinate 856,903,022 of NC_090931.1, read as the reverse complement.
TCGGGGTTAAATATCACCAGAGGCTTAGATCCACTTGGTATTTGCTCTGTTCTATACAATACAATGATCTGGATGAAAGGATGAGGCTTTAGAACTCCTATGAGCTTGAGACCATGTCCAGATTTTACTAGAGTCAGAAAGCCCGACTAAGGGTGGCCATAGTGACCTTTGTTGGCTGGATTTAAATATGCAATAAATCCATCACATAACGGAACCGGCCGTAGCCGTGTCTCATGAAAACATAGGATGTCATAGTTTTGCAGCTCAGAGTTCCCCTCCATAAACAAGTGGATAAACCCTATCGTGTTCCAAGAGCACAGCTTCAGAGGTGTCTCCCTGTCTTTCCCTTGTTGCTAATTTCCTTTTGGGGACATCCATGGAGTTAGAGCCTCGGGTAAAATAATGCCGTAGTCAACAATTAGTCATCATTCTTTCCCCCTGCGCGCTGAGATTTGTAACACAGAATCTGCCTTTCTAGAAACACCAGAGTGCAGGCAGTGCACAGTTTAGCCCCTTATCTCTCACACTTGAATGAAAGTCTACCCAGCCCTTTTCATACCCTTCTCATGAAGGCTGTGAGTAGCTGCACAAGGCTGGGCTTTCCCTGGGCCTTTTATAGCAGAGATGCCAGTTTGTTGCAGGATCTACTTGCACTCAATCACCCAAGATGCACATAGAGTATGCACTGAAGCTATTTTTTAAAACACTAAGACAAGTAATCAAGATGCTCTGAATCCGGCAATCCCGGAACTTTTGATCAATGCTTATCTGCTAATTGATTTTCTTGCTATCACACCCAATGGCTAGGTAGGCAGAGCCTAGCCGGTGGAATGACATATTGTTACGGGTGCTTAGATGCCCTATTTTATGGAGACTGATGGAAAGGAGCAGGTCTTTAAGTGGGCTGGTGCTAGCCAAGCCGGAGCCCGGGCAATCTCCAAAGACCTCTCTCGACTGCAGGCTCTACAGGGGCTCCATCAGTCCCCCACAAGTAAGCATCCAGCATGATTCTCCATGAGCATGAGTGAACAGCCAGACACCTGCACATGGCAGACTCTCACTCAGGGATCAATCTAATGAATTCTAGGAGGCCCTTGCACTCAGGGATGGATCACACGATTCAGGCTGTGAAAGGAATAAATGCAAGGAAACATGAAGCCATGTTCAGCTCCAGCAGGACTGCCAGAGCGTCATGCTCAAAGGCTGAGGGGGTTCAAATGAGAATATGGGCCTCATTATAAGTTTGCAAATATCCTGGCGGTAAATCTGCCAGGATACCCCCAAATATAATTGCTGTTACCGCCACTTGGTCCGGTGGAATTACAGCTGGATTGCAAATGGCGGTAAGGGTGGTAAATCCCGATTACATGGAGACCCATTGGACTCCATGGGGGGATTTGCCTGTATTACCGGCACCGGTAATACTGGTGCTGGTAATACAGGCTATTTTTGCTGGTAAGGTGCCTGAATTACCTCCAGCTCTTAGTTGGAGGTAAATCAGGTGCCCCTCTGGCAAACCTGTAGTTGACCGGTGTGGTAAAGTGTTTCTATACAGTAACACTGGCATGTTATTTCCGCACTGGCCAACTTATAATGCGCCCCAAAATGACTTATTGCTTGCAGACATATTAGTGTTAGGCTGTTATTATAAATGAATTAGCAGAAGTGCGTATGTAATATATACTCCGAAGGTTTACAGGCTCCAATCACCATCACAGACATATTTGTTAACGATGATCAAAATGTGATCATTCTTTTATTCTCAAAATGCTCTTTCATTTTATAGAAAGCAGACAGTAGCTTACATTGGTACTATTTGCCCCTCTGCTTTCTCAAAGGTGATTTCGGGGCAGGGTGAAGGTTTGTGGGTCCTATATGAGGAAGCTGCGTGGTGCATATATTATAATGATGCTGTTTCCTAATGCAAACTCCCATGGGTGATTTGTTTGGGCTTTTCATCAAGGTTGCATAACATGAGCCCCTCCACCTTCCACTTCATTATTCACCAAGCATATTCTCTGCCCCACAACAAAGGCCTGGAAAGAGGGAAAAACATGTCAGTGGTAACAGTGGTAGTGGACATGTTTTTAATAGGTCTTTTCTTTGGCCAGAACACTGATGCCGTTTTAGAGAATATGCACACATTTTCGGCCCCACCTTAGGGCTACATTCTGTGGCACAATTCTAGATGAAGCAATGCAAGGAGGGGGCGAGTGGCTGCAGATTATTATGGGACAGATTTATTGGACTCTGTATGGCAGAACAAAGAAAGCCAGTCATCAGCAGAGCGGGAACCATAAATGTCACTTAAAAATGGCTTTTAAGCTGGCCCTGACACTGGGACTAGGTGCTTTATATACAAAATGAAGATGATTTACTCAATGATTGGATTGTTTATATTATGAGGGAACATGGGATTTATTTACAGGCAGCGATGTATTCAGAAACTGAGCCAGAGAGGGATTGATTTACAATATGAATCCTGGATGCAAAAAAGATCAACTGAGACAATGCTGAGTCACCCAACATAGATGTTTGCAAGGTCTTATTGTGAGGAGCAGACAGGCCTTGCATAAGCCACTTACCCCTCCATATGGCCACACCCAGAACTCTTTAGGCTTTGTCTAGCACTTTGGCCACACCCCTTGGATAGACCTCCCCCCGACTTTGCATCCCATTTGTAGCTCTGGACCCCCCTAGCTGTGGGGTGTTCCAACACTATATTTGCTGTGCAACAGATTTTTTTATTTTTTATTTATTTAAATGAATATAGCACGCAAACAGTCCTTGTTCATCGAGGCGCTGTTACATGTGATGAGCTTAGTTACATGAGGCATCTGAGATGCGTTTGGAGTCAATACAGATTAGCTACATACATTATACATTTTAGGGAAGCAATGCTGTTCCAATGAAACCAGATCTTTAAGACGGTTTGGAGTTAAAGCGGAGAGGGGAGTGGGTATTCAAGGCCGACGGGGCCTAGTCAGGTGAACTGCCCCAGCCCTACAACCCTACTAGAGCGGCTGCCTACTGGGAAACCTCCCGATCTCCCATGGGCTTGCCATGGGCTTGCCCAGCACACTTCAGGGGCAACAAAGAAAGCTTGGATGGTCCGAGGAACCCGGCCATGTTCCGTGTTCCCTTTTGGATTAAAGATGGAGTGGAATAAGTGTCCTTCAAGCAAGCTGGCTTCTGAATATTAGTGCTAATTAGATTTGCATACAGTAATTACTTAACAAGCGGAATTTCCAATTGTCTGCGGCTGCCAGATATGCTTAAAACCACTGAAGCCCAAAGTATGATCTTTCTCCCGCGGTTTCTGCCCTTCGCCACTCTCCGCCCCCTTTCCTGACACTGTTGTATCCCATTTGTCATCGACTTGAATCCTGTGCCAGGAAGGTTGCGGGCTGTGACATGCCCAATTGCATCGTTAGATGCAAGCAAATAACTAAATGTTTACAAAACTAGATACTGTTCAAGTGTGCTGTGCAATATTTCAAACACGTTTAAAAGCTAAGCTGAAGGATCTCTTAAAAGGTTAGATGTTTTAGATACCAACACATGTCAGGAAATCAGTACCAATAGTTTAAAAAAAACACACATTCCTCCAAACTAAAGATTTTCCTTAATTACTTTTGCCAAAAGAAGAGAAAGTGAATTCACAAAAGTGGAAACGGGAGGCACATGTGCTTTTGCATGTGCAGTTGGACTCGTGCAAAATTTGCACGTGAGGTTGTGCAAGCGCTGTTAAAATGCGCGCCCACGGCGCATCCCTTATTTGGAAGGAATTCTGCCTGGGATGGGTTCTCCTGCTGCCATCTTTCCCAAGTCTGGGATGCCCTGATCCCCAGGATAAAAGTACAATTCAACAACTTTATTCTCCAAACAACAGGGTGGGCTGGTTGGACGCTGAGTGCAGCTGGGGGATTTGAACTAAATCTCAAGAGGCATGGAAAGTGGCAGGAGGATGTTGCTCGAAAGGATGAAAGGGCCCATCTAATGACCACCTGTCCTTGTCTGCATGTCCTTATCTACACACAGTCTTAGGGGTGATCCCCACAGCTTACTTCTTGGCTTCTCGGTCATAGTTACCTAGAAATGTTCTCGGCTTCTGATTCCCAAGGATATAGCTCCCAGTCTACCACTAGCATGTATTTCTTCTCCTCCCATGCCTAGAGTATTTCTTGGAGTTTCTTCTACCAGAAAGTAGTTCCTGCCCCGTTGCCTGGGTATTACGTTGACATGCTCTTACCGGCACCCACGTCTTCCCCTTTGCTTAGATCATTTGTTAGGCTGTGAAATGCGGACCGAGCAGCCCGAGGCTGCCCTCCTGGGCCCAGGCTCTCAGCCCTGCCCAGGTTCTTGGCGCTCGTTTCGGTCTCTGGCTTTCGCTGGGGTCTGTGGCCTATCCTTGTGCCAGCTCACAGCTGATTTCCTTCCTCTGGATCTGGTCTCAGCCAGTGTCTGAGCTGTGGCCCCTCAGCAGGACTGCAGCTTTGTGTACCCCCATGAACTCCTTACCTGTTCCCCTCCCTCCCAGCTCTGAAGCCGGGACTTTGCCAGTTCCTTCAGGAAACTGAGAATGTATACAGTGCTCTTGATCATATTGGCTGTTCAATAAGAACTCTGATTGGCTCCTTTCTATGCTCTCTCTGTTCAGGATTTGGCTCTCAGTCGCTTCTAAGCATGAACAGGGACCACATTGTGCGACCTGTGGAGTTCTGCTTTGGGATGCTGTGGAGTTGGGAAGTATGGGCGCCTTTCACCTCATCTTCCCCTAGGTTGGAAGTAAAGATTCCCCGGCTGCCCTACTGGTTCCCATTATTTAATATGGGCTGGAGCTGGTGGAAGGACTATGGAAGATCCCACTATGCACCATCTCTGGGCAGTACTAGATAAGGGGCACCCCCAGTTTACAGTGTTCCTCACCTACCACTATCGGCTCATGTAACATGACTTCATCTCACCGCACTGACATGCAGGTCGGCATACAGGTGTTTTCTGTAAATACATGGGTTTAGGGGGTCAATGCATATCTAAGTGTCAGGTCGCGCCAACAATGAGACTTGCAAGAGGTACTGAGACGTGAGACACTTCCACTTGGGGCCCGACCCTCCTTCCGCACCTGCGTCCTCTTTGTGAGCAAGGGAACCTGCAGGCAGTCACTCATGATCATCCTGAACTCAGTGGTTTCTGTGAATTTGGGCCTTAGTTCCTCTGCCATCAGGATCTGGTGAAAGTGTCCTTGTCATGCCTGTGATGGATGTAAGACTGCACAGTGAATCCGGTAACATTGTGTATGTGCACAGGTCTGGCTCATTGACTTGCACGCCAAGAACGAGGCATCTTGTTCTGATGTGTGTGTTCACGGGAGAGAGGTATGGGCTGGAAGGGAGAGCATGTCCCGCTCACATTAGCCACACGGCGATGCATTGTCCGATTTCACGAGACAGCAGAACCTCTGAACTCTGATGCAACTGCCTATTCAGAGGCTTCAGGGTTCATAGTACACATTAAGACATTTGCAGGGTGGGGGCGGAATTGCAAACATAGGTGCACCCCCACATGCAGCCCAAAAGAGTGCACAAAAGCAACTACTTATCAAACACAAATAATGGGGAGAAAGGATAGCTCATGGGCAAGGCGTTTGCCTTGGAACCAAAATAACACAGGTTCAAATCACGATCCCGCACTTGGAAACCGCTCCTGGTATTAAGCGCATTATAAATGAACAATTATAAACTGCATGCGATGTTAAACTATCAAAGCCTATATTGGTTGAACTGAACACATATGTAGAATATCCAACTGTTCTCATGTTTAGCCAACAAATGAACAGTACACGCTGCATTAATGGAGGCGACTATCCCTATCCTAGTAGCAACCCTTCAACTCCAATGCTCCAGTACAACATGCACACCCCTGACCTAGGGGGTGCAAAGTGTTCATTCTATGGGAAGAACTGTGTGAAGTTCCACAATTTGCAACTTTATGAAGTTGAAAAATTGTCAAAAATGTTAACTTATGTCAAATGAACTTTGCATTTCATAAATTATACCTGTTAGTCATTGAAGGGTCTCCTGCAACGCCTTTCTCCACCACTCAGCAAGTAACCGTAGCCCAGCTCTCCTGTAATTGCCACATACATTTGTATATTAAGGCATCTTTGTATGATACTTGCATGCAGAGCCTCTGGACCATACATGTTCTGCTTATATATCCGTGTCCCGTGTTCTCATTTCCGGTATATGTCTTTCTGTCACCCCTTCACCACCTAGTCTTTTGCGCAATCAGATAGCTCCTCACTCTTTCCTCCCCTGGTTTCTTGTAGATCCCTCGCTACCAACTGCCCCCGCCCCCCTCTGCTATTGTCAGCTGCCCGCTCCCTGTTTCTCAGCTTCCTTCACCATGTTCTTCGCCCTGTGACTGTAAAGCTCTCAGTTGCTTCCCGAAGCTAGATCTGTGCTCATTAAATACACTAATAATAATAATAATAATAATAATAATAATAATAATAATAATAAACTATTATAAAGGTGCTGTGGAATCATTACATCATTAAATAGAAAAGATACTACAATGTATAGTCAACAGCAACCATTTTATCTGTCACTTCCTCCCAATCTCAAATAACGGTTGTAATCAATGTGAAATACATTTCTTCATTTCAATACCTACTTGCCTAGTTGGTCTGTTTACAACATTCTAAGTATTAGGCTGCCTGGCGTCTGTGGGGAGCTGGATGACCCGTAACTGGCTGAAGCTGAATGCCGACAAAACAGAAGTTCTGGTGGTTGGGTCTCCATCTGCTTCTTTTTGGGCACAAGCTTTCTGGTCTACCTCTCTTGGTCCACTTCTGACCCCAGGTGCGGTGGTGAAGGACCTGGGCTGTAAAATCTCTGCGTCTCAGATCGGTATGGTTTGCAAGAATGGATACTTCAAACTTCAAATTTTGTGGAAAGTTCTCCCTTTCTTGCTTATACAGCTCTGTGCCCCTGTGGTTATTTCCTCTATTTTCGGGCTACTTGATTACTATATCCCACTGTATTTGGCCCAACCTCTTTACCTTCTGAATAGGCTTCAGGCATTGCTCCATCTCACCTGTACTTTGCCGTCTCCATTGGTTGCCATTGGCCCACCGTATATAGTTCAAGACACTCTGCATCGTCCACCATGCTTTCTATGGCGTCAGCGCAGCGTTCCCTCAGGAACATTTCCTTCCCTACAAGCCCCCTTGAGCTTGAGATCAGAACATGCGTACCTGATTCAGGCTCCCAGGTATAAACGCTTTCGTGTGGGAGGCCGAGCTTTCTCGGTGGCAGTGACTATTTTATGGAAACAACTCTCTACTCTCTTCGTGCTACCGAGAACCATTTGTTGTTTCGTCGATTACTCAAGACCCTGCTGTTTTGATTTTCGCTTTTTGATTCTCCTGCTGTTTTCCTTCTACGGTATTCTTTGCTAGCGCCATGATGCCTTTATTGGCATAAATTTCGCTCTACAAATTCGGATTAACATAACATCACAATCTATTTTTTCATGGATGGAATACTAACCAAGTGGCTACATAAAATATCGATAGGCATAATGCCTTTTGGGAAGTGGCAGCATAAATTATAAGGATCGGGACATCCTATTTGAGCTAATTTCATGGGTGCAAAAAAACAAACTGCAACAAATAAACAAAAACGTACAAAGTTCTGTTCAAAATTAATACATACAACTATGGGCGTCTGAGGAAAGTGGAGAACAGGGTGCATTGGCAATTGGCTCGAGAGACCCGAATTCCGTATTACCATCATTACTCAGACCTATCAGTGAATTCTACATCTTCTTTAACAAGGAGCATGTGACATTTGTGTATGCGTTATTAACATCCAATGCAACATGATGATGTGTATTCATCAGAAAGAACACACAATGAGGAATGAAAGTACGTTTCCTAAGAGAATACCACCCCAGTATGCAAATGTGTGCAAATCAAGCAACAATTACCTCATAGCCAAAGACAACGAAATACAAATAGGAAGTATTTTACAGCGCTCAAAAGTAATATATTCTTCACCCAAATTATAACCCATAGGGTTTAAAGAGACAATTTTAATTATGCATTTGAATTCCAGTTGTCTCAAACATAAGAACCGTATCCCTCCCACAGAAACTCTCTTTGCAGGGATCCACATCAGGAAACTTAGCCAAATGCACTGCTGGAGGGTATCTCTGATTGTGAACCTGATTGCACATGAATGCTGTAAGAGGCATATCTCTTGTGGGCGAATAGAGGAATTTATGTAATTAAGATCACATGGGCAAGATATAATATGTACAAGGTCAAGCATGTGATAGCCTTACTAATCAGCCAGCACATCTTCTCAGATACTGCATCCCTGAACGAGTGGCAAGCTACTGCTAATTCACACCTTTTGCTTCAGACATTTACAAAAGCCTCCTTCAAGACTTCTTTGGGTCAGCCAATCTGTATTTTTACCAGCTAAAGTCTGGGGGGCAATATATCTCTGAGGGGTGCACTTTTACTAAACATTCTCCAACTCTACTCGGAAACGCAACCCAACTATTACAACGCTTTTGGAGAACCATGGTCAACCTAACAGGACGGGCACGGAACGCGGCTATCACAATATGTTCTTCCACCGCTTCATCTCTCCCTCCCTGTGTTCGTAGCATCTCATTTTCCCTCTCCCATCATCTTCCCTTCCATTCACTCATGTTCTTTCTTCCCTTAGAGTAAGGCCTGGATACCCCTGGTGAGGGCATACTACTCCACTCCACGTACAAGCATAATTGCTCTGATGCTACTACAGTGGTGATTTGGTGCAGTATAAAAGCATATTAACGTAACATAACAAAAGTAAAGGTGACATTAAAATGTGAACCCAATAATGGTGCAATATCACGATCAGGTTCCAGGCTATGTTGTGTAATTAGCCTAATTGCACCTTGGTCACAATGCACATTGCCCTTAACCAATGGTATCTTCTTGACTTTGGGGCTAGCACTCCTAGGGTAACCCCTTGCTTGGGAATGCTAGTCATGGATTTCACAACTCACTGAAAATTATTTTCAGACAAGTAATTACTCTTCACCCATAAGAAGTTACCATATGGGGTACTACACTTGAGTGAAGGTGTTAGGTTACTTGTTCCATATAGATTAGAGTACAAATGAGTGGCTTTGCTGATTATTAAACACATGATCACCTATGACAGATAATGTAATGTCCACAAATTCCATTTGATTTTTATCAGTATGTGAGGTCAATTTGATACTCAGATCACCAGGAATCAAATTGCTGATATAGTCACACTTATGCAAGCAACCAATAAATACAGTAGGAACTCATGGGAAATATTTAATTTAAAACATATTTTGTATCTTCATTATTACTCCACCAATCTCTTCATTATTACAGAGGAGATTGGCAGACGGGGGAAAATGGCAAATTCCAACGCATTTTGCCTTTACAGTCTTTGTGAAGGATTACTGCTGGCATTGATCAAACACATTTCAAAGCTGAATTTACTGCAACATCATGTGACATCCAGATCACGTGACTGGGACAACAGCCGGGTGACCATCCTAGACCGGCGTAACTTTGGATTTTAAATATACATCAAATATATCTAAATGCACCATTTTATTGTAGATCCCTCTTCTTATACATACAGATACATTCATCACGGACTCCATTAGAGAAATTCAGGATTCAATTCTTGCATTTGACAAATGTTTAATATACCATTCACGACATGGTTGTGTGATATCAAAAGTATGTAAGAGGAGCACCAATTTCAAGATAATCTTAAAAGTAGTTTGAATCTGGTTTTAAATAAACCTCAAATGCCAGTACCTGCCATTTATATAATGCACTTATTCCACCACAGAAATTCAGGATTAAATTCAAGCGTCAGACCACACATGGAATTTATCTCATGCTTAATGCAAGGTTCTGAATGCCCAGCAGAAAGGCCATTACTTCTGAATGCCCAGCAGAAAGGCCATTACTTCTGAATGCCCAGCAGAAAGGCCATTACTTCTGAATGCCCAGCAGAAAGGCCATTACTTCCACTTATTTGCAGCAATTAGCAATTTCATCAGGCGTCCTAGAAACAACATCTCTATCATCGAGAAGTCCATCTTTACCTTTTTGGAGTTTTCTCTGAAATGACATCCTTTTGGGCAGGTTACTCAACATCTTCTGCTTATCTAAATATAGGTCCAGACCTTCACTAATGCAATGGTCTAATGCTTCATAAGGGTCCGTAAGTGATTAACCATCTTAGCCTCCAGTTGCCATAATGGCTTTTGGCAATTCCTGACCCTTTCTTGCAGGACCCTTTGGGTTCAGATGCATTTAATAGTTCTCGGGGTACTATGATTAGACTCTGCATATTGAAGGGCAAAGGGATACTTGTTGTCTGCATTTTGATGCACTCCTGTATTGATACTTTCAGGTTTTGAACATGACTACCTATATACACCTTGTTGCATGGGAATTTCACAAGATAGATAAATGTATAAAGGGGTCATTCCTCCATCCAACTCTCTTTTATAGTCCTTAGCTCCAGTAAATCAAGATGTGCATATTGACTGCTTACTACATGTCAAAAATACAACAATTGCATTTGATAGCCAGCCTTTTTTCCCTGGTCTCCACAAAGTAACTCTCTACTAGTAGAACTGTAAGTGCTTTCTAAAAGCAAATTTTGATTTATCATCTGTCACGTCTTTCTCTTTTAAATCATGATGTAAAATTGGCCAATGTTGTCTCATTATCCTTCTAATGTTGCTCTCTTGGGCGCTGAAGCCAGTGAAGAAACCATCCATAAGCATCAACTTTTTAGTGTCCACTAAGGTATTTCTCTCAAATGCCTTCACCTCCTCAATCGCTTTCATGATACACCATCCTCTGCTTTTGGACCTTTCACAGATTACTTTTGACACCTCATTCAACTATATGTGACAGGGACATGACCCTGTCGAATGGGGGTGGGGAGAGGCCCATCTCAACCTGGGGCAAGAAGCTTATTAAAACAAAAATCAGAACTAGCCATTCCCCAGACATGTGACGTGGAAACTGGGGTGTCACTAGTCCCTGAAATATCTCTCCCCGTGTGCTGGAAAAGTCAACCCTAATACCACCCTTTGTGTCTCAATGCCTCTCTGAACAGTTGCTTGCCACCATTCTTTATTTTAGGTTTCAGAACCACGACTCCCAGAATCCCTTTTCAGGCAGCCAGGAAAACCAGGACAGGCACCAAACAACTGCATGACCCAAAATGCAGCCAATCATGCAGACTGTTAACTGGCACCACAACCCTACAGCATCCAACACTGCAGAAAACTCCCATAGCATTGAAACACGAACTTCCATACTCACAGCATGTCAGGGAAGCAGCAGGGGAACCATCTGATACTGTTGTTCAAACTGTGCTGGAAAGGGGGATGGGCTTAGAGGGTTCTTTAAGCTCTCCCAGCTGCGAAACGCACTTCCTGGGGTGAAAGGCAGGCATTGATTGGTCAGGTGAGCACTGCAGCCAATGGGGAGGGGAGGAGGGCACTAAAGCACTAGTCTCACAGGATAAAAGCACGGGGCAGAAGAGGCAGAATGTGGTTTGTACGGTTGAGGTTGTAGATGGAACTGGAGGGTGTTAGGGGTCAGAAATGAGAGGTAGGCACAAAGTTGGGGTATTCTCAAAGTCAGACATTTTTATTAAACAGAACGGGTTGGAAACATGCCTCTCTAGCCCTATCCTAAAGAAGAATTTCCCTTCCTAGAAAACTAAAAACTAAGGATCAGTCTGTGTCAAGTAGTTAGTAACTTAAAACCCGCCCTTGTACCCAAAACATGCTATCCAATGCTCACACTAGAAATAAAATAACAAAGGTTGCCAGGGAATGTCTTTGACTTGATGTTAGCAAAACGTGTTTATAATCAAAAAAATGTAAGGCTAACTCCAACAAAAAGTGTTTTCCTAGGAGCAACCCTTGGATCCAGAGGGTGGGTCCCTTCCCCTGGATTTGGTCCCTTCCCCTGGATTTTTAGGTAGGACCACACAAGTGTTTCTTTCTAACAACTGTTTTCTTGTGTCTCAAAAGTGTCTCTTTACCCATTAGTTCCTTTGTGTCAAAAAGTGTTTTTTTATCCAACAGTTCTTTTGTGTCTTTGTACTGGTTCAACCAATAAATTCCATAACAGTTTTTCTTTACCTTTTCCTGTAACTTTGGCAGATTGCCTGGTATACTCCCCTGCCAGATATCTTCCAACAATGTTAGAGTCTTTATTCAATTTCCAGGTCCTAGTGTATCTGCCTGCCAGGACTTCTTCCATGTGCTTCTTAGATCCCCGGTACACTCCCATGCCAGGTATCTTCAATGTCAGAATTGTTATACAACTTTGGCAGATTGCCTGGTAAACTCCTCTGCCAGGAATCCTTTTTTTTTTTTTTAATTATTTATGGTCGTACAACAACCTTTACAAATTGAAAATGTTTAAAATAAATAAAATACATTTCTTTACAGCATTCAGTTATTTATAAAATGTTCACTATAATCACAAAGACACTAATTAGTAGCTAATTAATAACAGGAGAAAGATGAAGAGTCGAAAAGGAAAAGAAGTAAAGTAATGAGACTGAAAGCAGAAAAAAAGCATATAAGATATATTTGTCAGCTGTCAGTCTCTTACATAACGCAGAATTTTCCTTTTTTACAAACAGTTCTCTTTTTGCTCAATGTTCCTTTTCATATAGTATTCGGAATCTGCTACTTTATCCCCTTTATATTATTTTTGAGTTATTTTCTGGAGTCTGTAGTTGTTGGTCACAAATAATTCCACTCCTTGATAGAACCTGGACAACTGCTATTGTTATAGCTGTATTTTGCCCCAAAATCAACATATTCCAAAAGTTTTCAGAGAGCAGCCATTCTTCTCTCTCCACAAATTTGGAGAAGTAATTTACTCTTATGTCCCATGTGCCCTCACAGTTCATCAGCAAGGAATCCTCTTATGGGCTTGTCAGATCCCCACGGTATACTCCCCTGCCAGGTATCTTCCCACAATGTCAGACTCTTTATACAGCTTCATTTTCCTGGTGTGTTTGTCTGCCAGGACTTCTCTCAATGGCTTCTTAGATCCCGTGTATACTCCCCTGCCAGGTATATTGCCACATTGTCAAAATCTTTATACAACTTTGGTGGATCTTTTGATATACTCCCCTGCCAGGAATCCTTCTATTGGTGTTTCAGATCCCCTGGAATACTCCCTGTCAGGTATCCTCCCCAAAGTGTCAGCTTCCTGGTGTACTCTTCTTGCCAGAACTTACTATTTGTTTCAATGTTCTTTTCACTGTACCACAGTAGCATATACTTTGCATATGATAACACTTGCTTCAACTTTCCTCCACATTGGCATCTCATGCATCGTTACTTACTTGGGGTTTGTTACTGCACTTTGTCTTGTCGGTAGGCAAACCTTATTGGGTATTGAATTGGTATTGGGTTTTGTCTGCATTTAAACTGCTTTTGAGCATTGCCCGTATTAGCACTCTCATACCATTCATTCATTTGGTTCCGTGTGTTTCGGTACGCCCCGGGGTTCCCAATGACTTTGGGCAGACTTACCAGTCATTTACAGCATCTCAGACTATTGCCGTGCATCTGCGATGAAGCTTCCTCCCTGGGTCGTCTTCTTACACAGTGGTGCTAATTCCCCCAGCGTTTCCTGCAGCTCCGTGTTCACTCACTGGCTTTCCTCTGTGGCCTTGACCAAAGTTAGCTGTCTCTCGGAACGGCCTTACCTCCAGGAGCTCTGCTGCAGCTCCCAGTGCTTCCACGGTCCTGCAGGTGTGCCTGCTGCACCTCTCTTTCCTTCACGCCATGCCAGCCACCACATAGATTTGCACATCTTCTTTCCCGCTGTTTTCTCTTGCATGGTTCTCTCCCCTACTGCCTGTCCCATTAGTGCAGATGTCAATTTTAATTGTAACGTGCACTTTAAGTCCAGCACAACAACACCTGCATGTTAGACTTTGGGCTTCTCTTAGTTTGCATAAACTCCTTCCTCCTCTTCTTCGTCTCGGTACTAAATGATTTATGGGAGAAGAAGTCCATAGATGCTATTGGGTTTCTTAAATGGCATTGTTCAAAGCTTTCATATAAAGACACATCAGAAACAGGAGATGTTATATGTATGTTATGAATGTTTGAGTCATAGGTGGGGTTTGGTCTAGAGTGACAGAGGAAAGGTTTTCTGATTTTTACAATAAGAGGGAATCGTTAGGTGACAATAAGCCATTGAGAATTTGGGTATTATAGAGTCTTCCTGAGGCGGAAGGGGGGGATACTGTGCCTTATCCGATGGAGTAAGCATTTCAAACTAGTAGCTGTCTCCCCCCATGTGATTCTCTCTCATATAGTTGACCCAGGGTCTGGAACAGGTAGTGGCTGCCGGCCCCTGTCCACATGGGACAAGGCCTGCGGCAGAGAATCAGTGATGACTCCACCAGATTCATCACAATGGGGACCAAGAGACTGGAGGAAGGATGATGGAGCAGAGTAGTGGGGCGTTGGTGGCAGAGCTTTGAAAAGGAGAGTTATTTGAGAGGGAGTGGTATCGGTAGTGTGTAGTGTATTGTTGTGCAGGAAGTAAGCAGGAGGAAGTTTATGAGGTGAGAGTGAGAGAGATAGGAGATAGTGTAGGAGGTAACAATAGAGTAGTGAGTGAGTGTAGTAGTTAGCCTTAGAGTGAATATTAAGAGAGAGTGGGACTAGTAGAGAAGGTTATAGAAGTGGGGTGCAAGCAATAGGGTGTAGTAGAGAAGCGGAAAGGGGGTAGGAGTAGTGAGAGTGGGTGTAGTGAAAAGGTGAGCAGGACACAATATTCATGAGTGTGGTGGTGAAGGGAGTAGTAGTATTAGTGAGAGAGTGGAAACAGAGATAGCAGTATCAGTGAGAGTAGCAGTAATGGTAGAGTAGTAGTAGCGAGAGAGTGATAGCAGAGAGAGAGAAGAGTAGCAGCAAAAGTAGCAGTAGTGGCAGTGTGTCAAAGGTATATTAGTAGTAGTGAGAGTAGTAATCACAGTGAGAGTAGTAGTAGTGTGGAGAGCAGGTAGAGTAGTAGTAGCGTGAAGGGGAGAATGTAGAGGTAGTGTGCATAATTGAGAGTAGCAGTGTGAAGAAGTTATTAGTGGGAGGGGTAGTAGTAGTAGATTGGAAGGAGAAGAAGGAGAGTTAACATTCAATGGTGAAGTCAGGTGGAGAGAGAGAAACATCAGTGACGCAGTGGAGAAGGACATAAAGAGGAAGGGAAGCAGATGGGTGGAGTTGGGCTGAGGAGGATGAGTAGAGGAGGAGGAGAGCAGTAAGGAGATAGCGGCTGGAAAACCAGATAGCACACATACACTACCCTATCCTATCAGAACTAAGCACCAATAGTGTAGGGTTAGGTACAAGATTCCTGGGGGAGTTAGACAGCCTGCACTCAGGGAAGCCCTCTGTGTTTTAGACCAGCCTGAAGCAGTAGTAACCGAGCAATAGCACTAACCAGGGGTTCCTGATCACTTGGCTGGGACGGGATACCCAAGGGAGACGATTGAGAGAGGGATGGCCTTAGCACCACTTTCCCAAACCCATTTTGCAGCTGCTGCCTCTGTTTATTTGCCTATTTTCAGCCATTACTCCAAGAACTGTCCATACCTTCTGTCATTTTGTCGATAAAACCATTGAAACGTCCTTAAAGACTTTGCAGATTATTCAGCCCATCTGTTACATCTTTCTCCAATTTTGTTTAACTTTATGAAGTTCACTAAATAGGATATTCTACTTAGTGAAGGATATATGGGCACTGAATGCATGTACAGTCAATTTTAGGAAGTGAGTTTGCCTAGCAAAACAGTTTCTGTCTGAAAGTCACAGACCTTAATCTGAAAATCTAAATATTGACCTGTTCCATGTTGTATTTATAGCCAAATTCAAGGTTTGCCTAGCAAAACAGTTTCTGTCTGAAAGTCACAGACCTTAATCTGCAAATCTAAATATTGACCTGTTCCATGTTGTATTTATAGCCGAATTCAAGGTTTGCATCATTTGACTTCAAGCAGACAACATATTCTTCAAGTTCTATGCCTCTCCATGAGAGGAAGATATTACCCTTTTACTGCAGTCCCAAAACTATCTTCACCGTATATTGACTGGCACTATCCCACCTATCCCAGATGTGTTCCTATATCCCCACCATCAAATTAGCATAAAATGTGGCAAAACAGGAGCCCATGGTCGTTCCTCTTTCATGTTGAAACCGAACACCTTCAAAGAAATATTAATGGTGAGGCAGATTTCTAACATTTGTAACAACATCTCCATATGCTATGAATAACTAGCTGGCCACATATCCCAAATGTGTTGTATAGCTTTTATATAATCTTCATGCCTAATCACAGTATATAAACCTTGTATAGTCATTCTTATTATCCGATAGTTCTCGTCCTAGTATCGTGTTATCTGTGTGAGGACCTCTTGCGTGTCTTGCAGACCTCGTCTCAGGTCCTCAGTGGCCTTGTGTTCTCCACCTCTGTTTCTTCGCAAAACCTACTCTGGATTTTTTCCTAGGTCTCTCCAAGACCTTGAGTTATCTTCATAGCTCTTATGATTTCTTTTGCACAGTTCCCTCAACTCTCTTCTGTGACCTCTGATTCTCTCGTGATTCTCTCAGATATTTTCACAAGCGTTGGTTCTCTCAGTATCCTCTTCAGTTTCTCCACAACCTTTGGCTCTCTCAGGATTCTCTCAATGGTAATGTGTATTTCTCCTCCTTTTGCTCAGGGCTCTAGTCAGGCAGACAATGTTCTCATCAGCGGCTCCTTAAGGAAGTGTCCAGTCCTGAGGGCTTCCTCCTGATTTCACATATGGCTGGTAGAATATGTCACAATGTCCTCTTCTAATGTACCACTAGATATTTAGGTAGAACCTCTAGTGTCCTTCTGCTAGAGCAACTGCTTTATATACGACATTTCCCAATGAAGCAGTCCTCGCATGTGTCCAGAGAGACATAGGAATCACATTTCCTTCTTCACAGTTGTTCCTCTTTCTGCCTTTTGCGTGTCTCTTTCATAGACTTGAGGTTGTTGCTGTAAGTCAGCCTTCGACGGGTCTTTCGATTGGGCGGCTTGCTCTGAACCCATTAATCGATTCTGTTTACCTCATTTTCATTTCCCGCTTTGCATTGGCAAAGACTTGAATGATATGCATATGGCTCAATGGGAGGTTTTGAGACTTTAAATATGGGTCAGAGCCTTGATCCTGTTTTGGAGCTACAGATTAGCATGGTGCAGCTTTTCATCACTTAGCAGCAGGCTTGCTTCCCTTTAAACCAACCACTGTCGTGTCTGCTGGACAGTATCAGTCCAGGCTGTGATGAAGATAAAGTACTTTCCTGCATTTTTCACAGGTTCACCTTTCTTCTGTCAATTCCTGCTTAGAACATACACTTCAACAAAAGTTCCCTGGAGACTGTGGCTTCAATTCAACATTTGTCTTATAGTTTGAGGATAATTTGTATTTTCCAGGTTCTCTGGCATTAGACCGTGATAACCCCGGAGTATAATGGGACGTATAGTCCTGAGTCCCCCTTTTCAGTAATAACAGACCTGAAAGGTTTGTTGGAATCATTCCATCTCAGAGAAGGGCAAGCCTAGTGAAGCCTGCTTCATCCACTCTCCATTAGCGATGGATTACGAGTGACAGTGCCAATCCCCATCATGATGTCAATAGCACTCCATGAGGAGATTTGCCATCATTACTGGCACCAGAAATACTGGTGCCGGTAATGATGGCGTTTTTTGCTAGTTGGGTGCCTGCCTTACCTGCAGCTTTTAGCTGGAGGTTACAAAGGTGCCCCACCGGCAAACCTGTAATTGGCCAGTCCAGTGAAGTGCTGGTACCCATTAGCACCAGCGCTTTAATGCCAGACCAGCGACCTATAATGAGGCGGTTGTAGGTCAAATGATTGACAACCAAAGGATCGAATGGTCAAAGGGTCGACACCAAAGGACCGAAAACAAAAGGATCGAAAAAATATATATTTTTTTTGTAATTTTTTTTTTTTGGGGTGGGGTTCCCTCCCCTACCCCCATTTTTTGTGGTAAAAACCACTTTTTTCCATAAACGAAACCCCCCCCCAAAAAAATGTAATTTAAAAAAAAAATCGATCCTTTTGTTTTCGGTCCTTTAGTGTCGATCCTTTGACCGGACACCTAATGAGGCCATATGTCGCCACACTCCTCAGAAGGCTTAATCAGAATCCTCTGATTATTTTTTAAGTGCTCATGTAGCTTATTCTTGCGCTGTGACGGTATTACATTTCCTTCGAGATTCACTTTAAAATGATTTCCAATCATTTAGAAACACTTTCTCAAGCAGTTATTATAATTAATACGAGGGACAATGTTCTAAGCGCGAGCCCAGCATTTGAACGAATGTTGCTATGGGTTGTCTTGCTTCCAAGACAAACGCATTGCACCTGAGCTATCCTCCCGGCTTTCACCACATTCAACATCCCGTCATGATGGTGCTCTACAAAGTTTGAGTGGGGTACTTAAATTATTTTCTGCACAGGCCTAGGGATTAATACCCCATGGCCAAGGCCCCCGGTACAGATGTCATTTTGTTGTCCTCATCACCCTAAATATCAGCCAGGATCCACATAGTGTTTAGAGGATTGAGGCCTGTCACCGAGACTTGGCTCACTCGGATAGAGCGTCAATGGGGCCTTCCATGTTATACATATAATAGTGCTTTATGTACACATATATTTATATGCATAATAAATTAATGAAATACATATAGGTACTAACTATAATAAATCCCCATTTACTATCATGTATCTATTCATATATATGTTCACAAAGCCTTATTGTATGCACAATATGAATAGAATAAAATGGGTATAAAAACACTTTTCTACAGAAAATTCAGAACTTCGTGATGTGTGCAAATGGAAAAGTTGTGTATCTTCGGACAGCCCGACCCTGAACTAGCCTAATCTCGATTGTCTGAAATATGGATTATTTTATTAATCTAAATGTTGTCCATTGAGTTGTTCCAAGTGATACTGTCTAAGCCTTTTCTCCCTGTTGCCCTCCACCCAAGCCTCCCCACCCCCCGCCTCGCATGGCTGCTGTGCTTGAGCTGCCCTCAGAGTTCAAGGGCACACACTGGCATCACTACTCGAGCTTTGACTGTCAGTCTCCTTGAATGGACCGCTAATGAGAGTGCCATCTGCAACAGTCCCAAAGAATTGTCTAGCTGTCATTTTCCCTTCCCAGTGCCTCGGATTTTGTTGGCCTTCCAGGCACACAAGGACTGCCAAGGAAAAAAGAACAAGTCCATACAATTAGACACAGCAATCAATAATGGGCTTTCTTTGTCCCTAAAATAAGATCTCGTGGCAAATGCATGAATGCAGACATCTATTTTTTGTCTGTGTCATTGTCTCTCTACCCCGTCCTCCTGCTTCTTTTCTCGCGCCTCTGTACTCTTGTGAAGTTTAGATCGGTTCGCCTTGCCATGCTGCTTCCATGAAACGTGTCCTCATCTGTGTAGAGAAGGAGCCGCCACCCGGCCACTGACCCACAAGGTCCGGCATGTTGAATGCATTCATGAGGTTACCCTCTTTTCTCAGCAATGTGTCGGGCACACCGTTAGTGCCTGGATCGTAGAACTTTGCAAACATGGACCCTTCTGTTTAGTAGAAACGGCTCAACTTCAAGTTTAGTTCATGCAATGTAGGAAAAATGTGGAGTTGAATACACCTATGAAAAACATAAACTAAGAAGTGTGCGCGTGTGCGCACACCCA
The DNA here is from genome assembly GCF_040938575.1 of Ambystoma mexicanum. NCBI lineage: Eukaryota > Metazoa > Chordata > Amphibia > Caudata > Ambystomatidae > Ambystoma > Ambystoma mexicanum. The sequence goes on along the minus strand of NC_090931.1, from coordinate 856,883,150 downwards.
CACCCAGTGCTTTAAGTGGGCTGGGGCTAGCCGGGGCTGAGACCCAGCAGTCTGCCAAAAGCTTATTTGAGGGGGAGCAGAGGAGGAAATCACACTATCCCCAACATCTACTTATTCTTTCTCTGCAGGGGATTTGCACCCGTGCATTGCTGGTGACCAGCCAGTGTCACATTGCCCTGCTCTATTTTGTAGGCGATGGATATTGTTCATTAGTTCAATAGATTATGTGTCAAGCAGTCTATTGAATGAAACAAAAGAAATCTAGCACCTACAAAATAGCAAGAATGCTTGACACATAAAGCTCATAAAATTGCTTTTCTTCTTACTGTCCCATGCTAAGGATTCGAGCCCAAGCCCTGCCAGTGACAAGGCGGTGTCACATTGCGCTGTGCTATTTCATTTCAACCAATTTGTTTAGTTTCATTCAATGGACTGCTTCGCACTAAAGCCGAGTGAATGAAACAAAAGAAATTGAGCACTAACAATAAAAAAAAGTAACCCTACAACTTTCTTTTTTATTGTCCCGTGCTGGGGACACTTCAGGCCACCCCCATCATTTAGGCCGGATGGAGCAGACAGACCATCAGTGGCCCCTAGTGAGGATCAGAGGCCGCTAATGGCTCAGTGCCTGCATGAATTCCAATAAACCACGGTGCTCCAGTTACACTTAGGCCCTCGTGGTAAATTGTGCGGATTTTGTCCTGGGATTACTAGATCTGGTAAATGCTATTATCGCATGTGGTAATCCTGGTAATCCAGCTCATCATGAGAATACCCCAAGTATGAGGGGGGTCGAAGATCTGCATGTAATATTTAAAATGGTTGCAGGCAATCCATTTTCAGTTGTGTTTTGATTAAATATATCATGTACAGTAACCGATCATAGCGCTGCGGTACACGACACCATTTTCCCAATGCATTCTGAATCCCCCAAGCGCTTTTTTTCCTGAGGCTCAAGAGATTTGTTAGCTCACTCCTTTTCATGAAAAAATATTTAAAAAAGTCGGTGTGTGGGAAGGGTTCCAAGGTTTACCTCCATCTGAAGGTTGGTGTCATTTATATGAGGTATTGCACCTGTTAATCAGGTGTTGTTTGCGCATGCCCTATCTGGAATACCACACGTGGCAAGTACCTCCCGAGTTCTGGCCCATCACCAGGCAGGTATTTAAATACTGCCCATTTGACCGCAGGCACTAACCTCCTTATGAAGGCCTTAACAGCCAGTCTGAGCATGATAATGGCCAATGTTACGGAGGGAACACAGCGGTCCACATATGGCTTTGGAACACATGTTCAGAGAGTAGAGAAACCTGCTGTACGTGACATGTAAGGCCTTGCAGAGGATGCCCCCGTGAATCCCTGTATTGATTAGACAGACCATGGTTGCAGCTGAGGAACCTGGAGGCTAAGCACAGTACATAGCGCGGAGAGAGGAGACAGGCAAGGGTGCGGCAGTGTTATCGAGTGGCCGGCCTTAGTGCGTCATTGCCACAGGCCTGAAGGAAGTCAGACCACAGAGGGCTATGCACTCTCTCTCCATTATGAGAAGAATGGCTGCCAAAAGGATCTGCCCTGCCCTTGGCCTCAGACCTCTGCGTGCAGATGCAGAGTGCCTTATACCCGCCCGCAGATCCCCAGGCATCTGTCTAGATCCGGAGTCTGGGGTCATTGGAATAATCATGGAAATCAATTCTCCACAGAGGTCCAACCCGGGCCCCCCTCTCTAGCACCGCTCGCCGGTTCTGTTCTCAGCTAATAGCATCCCTTCATATTCGCCGGGCCCTGGGAAATGCCAAACCCTGGGGATCTGAAGCCCCCTGACCAGCCGCCACGGCCTCCTTGGAAGTCCACCGCTGAGAGCTCGGGCACCTTTTTAGCAGAGAGAATGATGGCGTATGCTAATACCGCATCAAACGCCCAAAGACTGAAGGGATGAATCACTCGAAGTGCCCCAGGGGGGCTGGCGCGAGGCAGTGAGGCGCACATTGATCTGCCGGCATAAATCCGAGAGCCGCCCGGCCGGCATTTGGCCTTCTCCAGGGCTGTATTCGATGCCTGCTGCTGGCAGGTATACTTTTTATGGGCTGCTTTAACAACTTTATATATCTTTTAAAAAAAACTTGGCGCGGAAAATTAAAACTGTATTTTGTCCATTTGAATGCAGCCAGGATGATGTATGGCGCTGCCTTGGCAGAGGATCGGAGCGGCATAAAAAGCTCCCATTCAGTCTGTTTTCAGGCTGCAGCTGCCTAGGGTTTTCAATGCAGGTTTCTAAATAGCCGTTAGCAATGAGGCAGAAGCTATACAGGATTGCCAATTCTGGACCAATTACCATTCTTAAAAAGAGACAATGCCTCGTCCATTCATTCAAAGTTGGTAAAATGGTGGGTGCCCGCTCATTTGCATGCAACAACCAATGGATGGGCAATGACAACTTTATTATCAATTATATGTAGGTTTCCAGAGCCGAAAAGCAATTTGTTGGGGCTGTTAAAGAGGTGGGTCCAGCCTGACTTTTATTGGAAGAGGAGTTAACAGAGTTGAAAGAGGTCACAGAATCAATTGTTTTCATCTTTCCCCTGGCTGCTTGAACCAGGACATATTTTTTCTTGACCTTAAAATTCCCTGATATCTACATTATAAAAACGTAGTGCAATTACAAATCCTGATCCTGTGCTAGATCAAAACCCGCTGTCCACGGCCAACCTCCATGCCATACAGGCGCTAGTATGGCTCAAAATGGAGTGTGGAAATGGCATGCTCGATGAGGTGCCCTTGAGGTGAATTCAGCCTCACCGCAGCCCACCAGATCTAAAGCACTCTTCATAACAATCAAATCGAGTAGAGCGCTCGCTTTGACACTCGTGCAGAGCCTGTTAACGCAGGTTCGAATCCCGGCAGGGCCAAACTCAGCCTTTCATCCTTCCGAGGTCGATAAATGAGCACCACACACCGTGGGTAATAATAAGCAGCGCTCAGATACCTGAGGGTTCGTAGCGCTATATAAATGCCTAATTATTATTATTATTATTATTATTATTAAATGGCTCCCAATTGCGGATGTACATTGAAGCTTGGACCATTTTCAGGTCTGAACTATAAGACCATCTCCAGAACAACTGCCTGAGCGACGCAGGAAAGGAACTCGCCAGTTCCTTCCGCGCATGCACCTGGTCTGCATGGAATGCATCAGTAACTTTCGACAAATCTTTTTTGGCTATGAACCAAAAATCTTTTGTGTCCATCCGGCCTATCTGCGTCTATCTCCCCATCACCACTCTTTCCATGGACTAGTCTGTAACTAACGAATGAGCATCACTCTGCCCCTCCGATAACAATGATCATAAAATCAGACATTTACATCTTACGGGAGGCCTTTCATAAGTGACACATATCTTGGAGAAGCATGTGGGTGGTTGACTCGGCATGGCCCAGGGTCAACAAAACTATTAAGTAAATGAATCACATACTTTGGTGGGATAACAAAGCAGAATAACAAACATTGGGCCTCATTACGACTCAGGCGGTCCGGAAATAACGGTGGCGGTAAACCCGCCGCCACCGTTGTTTCCGGACCGCCTGAGTCCGACCCCTGCAGGCGGGAGGTGATGTTCCCGCCAGGTCTGACCTGGCGGGTTTAACACCTCCCGCATGCAGGCGGACGAGGAAACACCGGCAGCATTACGAGATGCTGCCGGTGTTTCCATGATCCCCATTTCCATCGAGTCCCATAGGACTCAATGGGAATGGGGATTTACACCATTCCGCCTCCGTGATTCCCGGAAAACCGGGGTTGTAATGCCCCGGTAATTCCGGGAATCACGGAGGCGGAATGGTAAAACGAGTCCGGCGTTAACCAGGTGGTTTTACCGCCTCGGTTAACGCCGTACTCGTAATGAGGCCCATTGCTTCCTTTCCCCAGGTAAGAATCTTATACTACTGATATCAGTCCTCTTTGGTATAGAGAGAAAAGGGCAGCAGAAAAGGACCACGTCCTTCACGTCTGCCCGTTTCCCTTCCTAGAAATAGAGTCTACGGTAGAACGGTTTCACCTGATATAGGTTGTGCTGAACAATATTATGGCACAACAATGTTATGGTCCATAAACCTTAAACTCAACCCATCTTGATTCTATTAATGGTATTAGCTGGATCTTTAGAAAGGAACATTGTCATTTTGCAGATAGTGCAGACTGTGGCGGGCGGCCTAATACTGCAGGTGAAAAGGGGAGACCATGTCCTGCCAATTCCCCACCCGCTACAGTGATTTGTGAAAGAGCCTGGATTGAAGCGCTATGTCTCATCGATAGCTTATTCCCTACCCATATCCAGACAGTCTTCACAAGAAGATCACAGTCTGACTTTAGGCATGTCTAAACTGTTCCATTCAGTGAGATACCCATGCTTGGGTGGTGGCGGATACTCTGTTTGGATTGTCTAATCGCGGAATACTGCACCTGACGAGTTGCAAAATATGTTAAATCATTTGCGGGGGCACAGAGCTTTACAGCCCTTGTCATTCATCACTGAGTGGCAAGGCCTACAGTAAACACAGCTCGCCTTGATTGGGAGTGGTTACTCATTTAGATTTCTGGCAGGCGTCCATAGACTCTACAAGTAATCTCAAGATACCATAGCAATTCCTACTGATTTGTTTGCAACTATGTGGCCAAGGAATTGGACCAAGTAAGAGTGGTTGATGTGGTCTACCTAGATTTCAACCAGAACGTTGGCACTGTTGGACAAAAACAAAATAAAAGGAAGTTTGGTGTCCGTCCCAAAGCTGCGGGGTGGATTCAAAAACTGGCAAGGAGACAAAGCACAATGCCAATGGGGTGCCACAAGGACTGGACTCAAGTACATATTTTTGCAAAGCCTTAATCAATAACGTTGTAGAGAGGCTGCCAGGAGAAGTATGCATTTTTAAAGATGAAGTTAAGCTCTATAATACATTTGGTAACCTCGAGGAAGTAAAGCAAATCAGATTGAATCTGGCCAGGTGCAAATTCAAATATTTTTGGGGTAACAACGCCAGGAAGAGGTACATGATGGGGACAATACAATACATTGAGAGGACGATTGTGGAGTTGTCCTATCTTTATTTCACAATGGTTTCAAACAACTGGAAAAGGCAGTGGGTGACTCACATGCAGTGGGTGACTCACACGCAGTGGGTGACTCACATGTAGTTGGTGACTCACATGCAGTGGGTGACTCACATGCAGTAGGTGACTCACATGCAATGGGTGACTCACACGCAGTGGGTGACTCACACGCAGTGGGTGACTCACATGTAGTTGGTGACTCACATGCAGTGGGTGACTCACATGCAGTAGGTGACTCACATGCAGTGGGTGACTCACATGTAGTTGGTGACTCACATGCAGTGGGTGACTCACATGCAGTAGGTGACTCACATGCAGTAGGTGACTGGATGCAGTCGGGGGAGAATTAACCAAAAGGAAGAAAAGCAAGTTATATCCCCACTCCTGTTAGTGAGGAGTCACGAAGAGTGCTACCAGTGTGGACGTCCACATCCAGAGGGGGGGAAGCTAGATTATAAACAGTAGCAGGGAAAGCCATCAAGATGGTGTAAGACCCAAGGTGGAGATTTTGGAAATGGATACAAAGGGCCGGATTTACAAAAATGTTTCCCCTGTCAAAACAGGTTTGGAAATAAGGCCCAAAGACTTACACTTGTATTGTCTGGAGAAGAGGAGGAGAGCGAGAGGAGACATGTGATATTGACTAGGCAGTCAAGGCAAAACAATGTCAGTACGACTTCAGGAAAAAATAAATGCTAAAACTGTACATGTTGCAAAAGGCCCAAGAGTAATTTAAGATACCACAAAAAATGCAAATAACAGTTATTTATTCCGCGATTAGGGCAGAATCGACAACACAAACATTAAAGCATGATAAAACAATAAGATCATTTTGTGTTATTTAATATACCTTGACCTTCCGCGACAGCCATCCGGGCAGCTTCACATGCCCAGTTACTGTAATCCTATTCCAGCGTATGCCAACTACTGCCAGGGTAGGACTGGGGCATAAAATAGTCTCAGGCACCAATCACAAAGTGGCCCACAGTTCAAATGTCAATTCATTCCTTTTGTGACAGTTTGAGTAGTACCCAAGGGACAGGTTTTCGATTAAATGTGATGCAAATTGTGCATTTTAAAGACTATTTATTCAGTAGCATCGGTCAAAACTGCTAACCACATGGTGGGCTAAATTATCAAACTGGCCCACATGGCCAAAAAAGTGGCCCACTTTGACCAAAACAATGGGCCCACAGAAGCATTTTGTGTTTTTGCTATGGGCCAGTCAGAGCCTGGGTACTGCCATCAAATGGCAGAAATGGCAGTAATGGAAGTACCTGGTTTCACATTGGCAGGTACTGTCATGAGCTGAATATGCGATTCTTATGTGAATTCTCGGATGCACCTTTATCTATCCGGATGACTGGTGTTGTAAGGATGGATTCTTTATAATAGATGATCGCCTATTTCCTGATGGAAGCTGGCCGGGGCACTGTGTTCGGGTCAACTTAGTCACTTGAGGAGTTTCCCTTTCATATTGTGCTGTGGGTGGGGTCCTCCGCCCGGACCTCTGGATCACGTGTTGGCGCCAGCAGGCATTCTCGCGGTGCGGACGGAGGACTCACACGGACTACTTACTACAACTTTGCTGCTTACGCAGATATAGTTAGCTTCCGGTGTCCAAGTGAATGCTTAATGGCGCCCAATGACAGCGCCTGCCATTGTTGGCCATATGGTCATCTGAGTACCACTATATGGTACTTGAATGCATACATGTATATACTTGTTGTTTTAAAGTTATTCATGTAGACTTTCTTTATTTTCTTTGAGCTTTTGTATTCCTTGAGTTGCTTCTAACGCATGGATTGCTGGGGATCCAGGGGGGGGGGGGGCTGGAGTCAGGAAGACTGTCTGAGGGATGGAACAGTGCTTCCTCTCTTCTCTCCCAGATTAGGATCCGCTTATTGTTTATATGCTGCGAAGCTAGAACTTCATGTCTTCGTACGCTAGTTCTCATTTTTGTAAAGTTTCATTAAAGTCTTATTGAAAATATGCACAAGTAAAAAATAGGTATTAAAGGTGGTGCTAAGTTTACATTGGATGGGTGCACGCCTTCACATGCACCCCTACCCGCCTTCGTATCGGCTAAAATGCACACACGCGTTCTAAACTCCTCTGACGAATTTTCCATACTTTGGACTTTGGTCCCCCAAGGGCGTTCACCTACAGCGCTTTGTGACCATACGAATGGGAGAAGGCACTATACACATGACAATTACATTAGATTACAGTACATGTGGAATACTTCATTGCTTTCTTTCCAGAAGGGACAGTTGGCTCATTTAGTTTGTGACTTCATAGATTCCTGGAAAGCTTGGATAGCTGTGGATCACTGCAAAAAAGTTCTAACACCAGATTAGATATTTTCTCTTTGTAAGAAGCATGCTCTGCTTTAGGTCAGCTGCATCCACGCTGCTCCGCGACGGGAAGGTGGATTTACGCTAACTACACAAGCATAAAATGGAATAAAACTTGCCAATTTCCAAGCTAAGTCATGCGCAGCATATGATATTTGCTGAACCATTCCGTCGCTGCAAATTCTGCGAAGTGTGCATGATCGTCGTACAGACAAGGCAGTGAGACGGAAATCTTGTGCGCATGATATTCGCACACCCTGAAGTGGTTAGCCAATCACGCGTCCCCCATGAATGAACATATCTTTAATTTTTCACATTCCTTGCGTGAAGGATTCTTTCTGTCCCAGATAGTTCTGATTTGTTCCCTGCAGTTTTAATTAAACTTAGCATAATATTGTTCTGTGACTTTTGAGGAGCCGCTTCTCTGATAAACGAGATATATTGCCTGGACACACATCATCCAATGGAAGGCAAGCGCCTGCGCCATCCAGTGCAAAACTTGTAAGAAGAAGCAGTTGCCAAGTAATAGAAAAGCCATATCAGTTCAAATAGACTTCTCTTTCGTTTGTCTGAGTGGCTCCTCGTGCATTGAAAGTAGGTCTTATGACAAGACCGTGACATGACTAGCATACACAAATTACAGCCCTAACTGGGTTCTGGTGCATCCTGTTCCATCCCTAGCCCTAACAGTCTTGGAGATTCATAGCATGGGCATGTGTTAAAGGTGCTGATTCATCGCCAGATAAGGGGACGCACCTACCAACTACGGGAGTAAAGAAGATGCACAGTGGGAGTGGCCGCATGGGGAATAACACAGATAGTCTGAGCCACAGACACACTGTATAAAGGACTTCACCAGGAATGGTAGTGGGTAACGATACATTCAATGTAAACTTGGTCCAACACATTGCTCTATGATTAGCTAACGGAGGGGAGAGACAAACAGAGCACAATCACAAATACGCATGGTGGAAAACCCCTCCAAGCGGGCTGGATATGGGAATGTTTCAATTTAAAACATGTGCCCATAATGACAGGGATGTGCAAAGGGGGAGGGAGGCTCAATTTACTCGTCATATGGGAATTAAGACAGCCAGAACTGGGTGAGGAAACCGCAGAGCGGTCAGCCAAGCAAGCCGCCCTGCATGGTAGCAGGGGGGGGGTGGCTCTGTACCAGTGTGCCGTTTACATGACCGCTGAGGCCCATCGACAAGCAGCAAGGAACACTGGACGAAGTGGCACTCCTGGGTGGACCAAACAGACAGTCCTTCCTAATCTCTGACAAGGGGGCCAGCCCTCAAAGTATCCACTACAGAGTCTGCGAAGGTCATTATCTAACAGGTATCATGTGAATGCCACCTTTGCCACCAGCTGCAGGGTGTTGTGTCCCGTTCTCAATGGTTCTGACCAATGGCAGTATATTAAAGTTCTGGCGGTCAGCACAAATGTTGCTTCATTAATAAAAAGATGTTCCAGGGTGGGTTGTGAATAACATATGGTATCACATGGGAAGGTGAGGTGATGGTAAACTATTGAACTGTTTGCTCTACTGACACTTTAATTAATGCAACTATTGAGGAGGAGGAGATTGCAAACCAATTAAATCCCTGTGAAGCACAGAAAAAAATGAATCCTCCAACTTGCATGTGTTTCTCCTGACTTCCAACTTTTGTATTTCCTGTTATACAACTGCTGTTTACAGTCCTTTCAGATGTCAGTCTCTCGATCAGAGCTAATCCACTGTTCTGTTTCATTTATGCTCACCCAGTTGTAATAAACAGCGTTGCTTCTTGCCCTATTTGTGCTTCAATTTTGAGTATGTGGCTTTTATTATGCACTAATTAGCAGACCCCTGACTGCAGTCACATGACAGGAAGTCTTTGGATGAAGCCTGGTTTTTCTGTGCTAATGTAAGAATTTGCCACTAACAGATTTGGACACTGAGATTTTGCTAATGGGAGTTTTTGATAATGTGAGTTTTGTAATGTGAGAATTTGCCACTATCTGATTTTGCCTCTATCAGATGCCTGCCACTGTGTTTGCCAACTGAAAATGTCTAAATGTGAGCTTTTGCTAATATTACTTTTTTTCCCTAATGTGAGCTTTGCTAATGTGAGATTTTACCGCTATCAAATGTTGCCACCATGAGATTTGCCACTGTGAGGTTTTGTCCACTGGCATACCACTAATGTGAGTGTCTTGCCCATGCCAGTTTTGCTAATGTGAGAGTTTACCACCATCAGATTTGTCACTGTATGTTTTGGCCTTTGAAATCTTGCCACAGTGCATGTTATTAATGTGAGATTGTGCCACTATCAGATTTAGCCAATATCAGATTTTTTCACTGCAAGGGTTGGCAATTGAAATTGTGTTAATACGAGTTTTGCTAATGCAAGATTTTGCCGCTATCGAATGATGCCACTAGCAAATGTTGCTACTGTAAGATTTTGCCAATGAGGTTTGGCTACTGTGATATTTTGCCACTATCAGATTCTGCCACTATCAGATTTCTGCCACTGAGATCTTGTCATAAAGCTCTACGACTTTGAAGCACTTATACTATGAAACTATGCCACTGTAAAACTCTATCACTCTGAAACTTGAGGCTTTGAAACTCTGTGGCTTTGCCACTGCTGAGTTTTGCCACTGTGAGTCTACTATCACTGTGAGGCTTGCCACTGTGAGGCTACCAATACAGTGAAGCTTTCACCACTTTGAGGCTTTGCCACTGTGAGACTTCTGCTACAGTGAGGCTGTCCCGTGCGGTATTCTGCCTCTGTAATATTATGCCCCTGCTATATTGCGTCCTTGAGATAAAGTGATTGCACCCATTACTTTGAGTCCTCCCACATTAGGCCCAAATGACATTCTGAGCTTTAACACATCTTAAACTCGGAGATTCGTGTGGCATTGATATTACCAGACAACCAACAAAACACAAGCAGCCATTTGGGATAGCCCCATCAAACACTGCTGAGATGTAAGCCAACTAGGAACGTTAACCAGGAAAAAAAAAACTATCACCCATAAAGGCTCCGACAAGACAACACACAATTAAAATCTGTAGAGATCCAGACAATCTACCATGAAAGACCAGAAACATTAACCTTATTAAAACACCCCAAATACAAACAAGGAACTGACAACCAACCAACAAGCCCTCAACCAAACAACAAAGCCTCAAGTACCATGTACCAGGAAAGACTGACACACAATAAGGGACCATGAAAGAACAAATCAGACAGAAGAAGTCCAATCATCTCAATTTACCATGTCAAGGAACCAAGAAACACCAAGAAACACTTGATTAAACTACTTTCTGGAAGTGAGCCCCTTCACCAGAACACAACCAAAATCCCTTTAACCATCATGCTATCTCTGAACCTAAAACCCACCTAAAAAATCGGCCATCCGTAAACACTTCAACCAAACTGGGAGGGACGCTGTAAACACAAGGGACAGACCTGAGATGTACAGAAGAAACACAATTGAACCAAGTGACTACAGCACACTGTGCATCACTAAAAACTGACAAGAGAACAAGTCTTATCAACACGCACCTACAGACAACCCTGAAGACCAAATCAATCCAAAATGTAATGTGCAGTAGCACCTGGAGCAATCCAAGTGCCAAATAGAATTGCCCAATACATTATCTCAGGTCCAAATAACTGGACAGACTCAACGAATATTGCAAAATACTACTTTATTATCAGTTCAATGAAGTAGGGAAATTGTGTGAACAACAGATTGTAGCTCACACACTCTTGACACATTTCCACTACACAAACAGCTTTATACCTCGATGTACGTCAGCTATGAGGTCATCTTACGTGGCAAACAGTAAACCTATCGGGTGGAGGGATTGGTTAAGGGAATATGTATACCTATAACCTGTGTAAGTGTTAGTATCATCATTGGCTGCCCCTTATCTGGTAGTAATGCATTAAACCCCCTCTAACTATGTAAAATATAGATAATAGCATAATACCAGTAGTGGATAGGCATCTCCAACAATGTATAATTCATCATTACTTCGGCCGTCATGATTGGTTGGCACTCTCTTCCAATCTTGGACATTTGGCTCATTAGCAGCGCATAAGCACGAACCCCAGGTGCAGGGGAACAGCGTCAGACAACTGCCTTTCTTAGCTAATTAGCCTACCATTTCTCATCAGTTAGGCCTTAAGCCAAAGCTTCTTCATTGTTGTTGACCTTGCTGCACATTCTCTTCTTCGGAACTATGTAGGGAGTGAAGGTACATCGCTATCTTCATCTGGAGCTTTATGAATAGGCCTTGTTTCCTGGTCTTACACCACGTGTGAGAAGACCATGATTTTGTCCATTCTGTCCTTTTATTTAGTGCTATTTGATTCAATTATATTTGGTGCTTTTACTCCTTTTGGCCTCTGGAGACTTGCTTGCATATGCTTTCTGCATCCTTGACTTTTCAATACTTGGCACTTGCAATTATTCACTCCTTTACTTACACTGAGAGAAATATGTCTAACATACATAGCTTATTCTTTTTGACTCCTTTTGTTCCTTACAGTTGCTTCTTGATGTGGCATTCTTGATCCTCAGCCAAGCAAATACCTTTTGTTCCTTGCATGAAATTGTTTTCAAGTGCCTGTCAGCTCTGCAACCTTAGTCTCTCTCCTCGAGGCTTCTCGCTTACTTTTATATGATATCGGCATCCATCTTCTCAACATGGCTGCTTTACTTGCGTTATATTTCCTACTTTAGCAAGCTTCTACCTTCTACATTGTCCTAGCTACCTTGCGTTTCTGCATATATACATCTACGTCATCTCTTGTCACTTATTTGTTACATTTTATGGGTTTCTTTGTCTTTGCAGGTACGTTTACTTTGTTACTTCAGTTGCATCCTCATTCTTTAGACATCCGTTAGTTAGATTCTGTGCGTCTATGTATCTTCTCCCTTTGTGTGATGTTACTTCTCTTCTGTCAGACTCTGCTTATCGTTCTTCTATGTCCAGGGGTGTCTGCAAGCTCATGTCTACAGGCTCAGTTCGGGGGTAATTTTGATACAGTTGTCTGGGCGCATAGCTTCTCTCATATCTTCGATGTGGTATTGGCACAATACCAGGCGTCATGAACAGTGCTCTCTTGCTGTTCTTCCACTATGACAGAGGTGAGAAGGAGGGCTCTATAGATGACGTGCACATCTGCCTTTCTACAGTAAACTTCTAGAACTACTCAAAGAAGAAATGGAAGCAAGCAAAGTCTGCCACACAACACATACAGCAAAACCCAATGCAGAGTCAAAAGGAAAGATGAACCAATGCCAAATCAAATTACCAACACCGCCTTCAAAGGAAAAACAAACCTCAGAAAACAAAATAATTCACTGCCACCTAGTCAATGCAAGATCGATGTCAAAACACACCACAGCGATATACAATCTCCTCAGCGATGGTGGAACAAAAATCCTATTCCTTACCAAAACCTGGCTAATGGAAGATTTCAAGGTAGTCACCCACAAATCCTTATCTAATAACTTCCAACTGAAACAAGCAAACAGAGTAGTAAATAAAGGAGGATGTCTCGCTGCTGCACACAAAAAAACACCTCAAGATCACAACCGCAGCATCATTTAATATCCCAAACTGCTCTACCTAGCCTTCGACGCCCAAACCAACCTTTGATTCCCACAGACCACTGACATACAACCCCCCTTTCACAGACCCATTTGTAGACACCATTACCAACATTGCCATACCATTTCACCACCTGATCATGCTAGGAGATTTCAATACACAGTTTAAAGAAGAAGAAAATATCATTACATCCAACATGCAATTTTCTGCAAAGGAAATCTGGTTCAACTGCACCACATGCATATTCTCTGGAGTCACCACCTTATAACACTCTTTGTGGTCCCCCACCAACACATATACAATCACACCTTCTAAAAATCCCTTGAATTCACAAAAGAAACTGGAAATTCCTATACGCCATGTACCTCAACACCAGACTGGAATCCACAAAACCACCAAGTTTCAATTGGGTGACAATTCACATAGAAGAAAGAACAGAGACAATCCAAAAATGGATTATGGAAACCCTAAATGATATTGCATCAGAAAAACCTTTCACTCCTTTGCAAATGAAAACAATGGAAGGAGTGTTCATACCCCACCTCAGAGCCCTGAAGAAAGCAAATGGGAAACTGGTACACAAGTGAAGGTAAATTATAACTAACAGAAACAAAATGCGTACCAAGGACAGATACGACTATATAACACCAACATCTTCAAAGTATAAAAACTATAATGCACTGAACATATCACAAAAGCAAGCAACACCCAGAAAAAGATGTTCAGCGCCATGATTGAGCTAAGAAACCTGACAGCCTGCAACAAAACAGCCGCTCACTCCCAGAAATGTTGTGATAACCCTGGAGGAATTTTCAAAAACAAAATCACAAACATCCAGCACGTCATCAAAAATATTCACAAGAACACAAACAACAACTCCACCAGCCAGCCAACTCTAGAACTAACCATAAGAAAGACTAAACTACTTCTCACCAGCTTCAAAACCTAGTGAATCAAAGCAACAAAGCAGGATGATCAGCAGACCCTTACCCGCCAGACATCTACAAGATTATCCTCACCCAAGAAAAACCTGCAAAATAATTCTGGAACCTCTTTAACCATTCTCTGGCAAAAGGAGCTGTATTCTGAAGCTTCAAAATGCTCTTATTTGCAGACCTAGAGTGCAGGTGATTGGGGTCCCTTTTCTCCTGTGTTCCCCCGGCCTCCATGTGTGTAACTTTCCCTTCCTTGCCTGCTTTCTTCTCCTTTGTTGTGTGATCCTGCGCTTGTCTCCCTTCTCCCCTTCCTTCTTGTTTCTAATTGCCGTCCCATAGCCCCCCCCCAATGGCTGCCTCCCTCCTTATCAGTACAGCCTGTGCAGCCCCCTCGGCTAACGGCCTAGAGGCAAAGGGCAGCTCCTCCAGATGTAACTCCAGTCTTTGTTTGCTTGTGGAGCATGCAGCGCAGCCGTCAACCAGCAGCGACTGACAAGGTAAGAAAAGTGCAGGCAGGGGGAACAGTCTTTACTGCTCCCTATTAAACTGTCCCACCTCTCTTATTAATCCTTTTATCAATGCTTTAGTCTGATGTACGTTGCTGTACATTTCTCAAGATTGTATGTTATCCATATCGGGCACTTAGGCCCTATCCAACTCGCATCTAGATGTTTATTGCTTTTCTGCTCTATGTTGATACTTAGGCTTTTTTCCCTTCTTTCAAGAATCTTGCATCTAGGTGTTTTTGCTTTTCTGCTGTGTGTTGATACCTAGGCTTTTTTTCCCTCTTCCAGGAATCTTGAATATAGGTGTTTTTGTTTTTTTGCTGTTTGTTGATACCTAGGCTTGTTCCCCTTTATACTGGACACTTGATCCTAGATGGTTGCATTCTGTTGTGTTGAAATGCTTCTCGCTTCTCTCTCACCCTCCCACAGGTCCCCCCTGGCCGTACACTCTCCTTCTCTCCCTAATCACCTACTGAGGTATCCGAATGGCCCCACTCTGTGAGAGACTTATACAACCAGGTGTTTCCCCTGCTCCTTCAGAACTTTCATGGACATGATTTCCTCAGTTTTTCCAGTCTTGGCAGATTCTATGATCACTCCTTGCCACTGGATCCTTCCCACTTCTCCCCAAGCATTCCCTTGTACAACCTCTCCTGTAAGTGCAAGTGAACCTCTTCACTTGCACTTAATGTACCCCTTTCCTCTCTCCCACCTGATCTTTACCATTCCTCCCTGTCATGCACTTCTCCTCCTCCCCCTCTCCCCTTGCTTTGTTACTGCACTTGCAAACTCTGAATTGTCTCACGACCTAGTAGGAACAGTACAGTCTGTCGTCTCCCCTGTTCACCGCAACCTTTCACTTTTCCTCTCCCCTCTTTCTGTTACTGCAATTACACATGAAGTCAGAAACCTATGACCATATTACCACAAGCAAATTTCTTCCCTTTCAAACCCATCCTACTTTCGAAAAACTTCATCACATAGCTGGTCCCAGGAGGACATTTTTCAACCCTCGCGAACAAGGCCAGTAGCCAGATTGTCCGTGTCATGATCTTATACCATCATCTGAACAATCTGGTCACTGCCCATGGCCACAGGCTATACCTCAGTCACCAAAGGTATATCACTATTTTTTGCACATGCATTATGACACTTGTCAAAAAATAAAACACAGGCACATTTGCAAAACCATGCTTTCATGTCCTTGCCAATGCTCCTTGCACGAGTTTGCTTGAAATCTGCCCATTTATTTTTTTCAAAAGTGCCAAAATGTATCTACATACAATAGTCATATAACTTAGCCCCCAACTTGACAAAATCCATTCAGACTTTACACAAACATTCAGGGTTGAGTCTATAATCTTTCTGAAAACTTTTGTCCCCATTCGTCAAATGGCAACAAAGTTATAAGCTATCTAAAAATGTTGAGACCCCCCTCTAATGTAGCCCCCTCTTGAGAAAATCCCACCAAATTTTACAAACACATTTATATCTAGATTTAAAGTCGTTTTGCAATGTTTTGTGCAGATTCGTCAAATGGAACCACATTCATAAGGCTTTACAATATTTTGGGACCCCCTCTCTAATTGTGCCCCCTCTTGACAGAGCCCCACCAAACTTTGAAAGAACATGTATATCTAGATTTAAAATCGTCCTGCAAGCTTTTGTTCAGATTTGTCAAATGGCACCACATTTATAAGCCTTTACATTATTTTGGGACCCCCCTCCAATTTCGCCCCCACTTTACAGAATCCCACCAGAGCTTGCAAAGCCATTCAGTGCCAGGTCTAGAATATAATTCCAAAGTTTCATGCAGTTTCATTGAGTGGTGCCAAAGCTATAAGCCATCCAAGAACTGCACCCGAACATCTTAAGTGTCCCGGAACTTCACAGGACTGTTTGCGAACATCCGGACCGTTCGCTGACATTTTACAGTGAAAAACACCTGTTTTTTGGCTTCTTATGGCCATATCCCATCCCATCCAGATCACCCCTCATCTCGCCAGAGATTGTTTGATAAGTTTGACAAGTGTAATGTTTTTTTTATACATATTTACCTCGATGTCTGCGGACATCGGCCGAAGACCACAAATCCAATATGGGGGGCGTTTCCAAAAATCTGACGTACTTCATACTTTTCACCATCCAATCAGTGGATGCGTCCGATGTCCGCGGACCAAATAGGGAAATGGGTGAGCGGACCGGAACCAGATATCACTAATTTTTTGGGACCTACATTTTGTCTGTTTTTTAAAAAAAACGAATGGATGGATTTTCACCAAATTTACAAAAGCACGCTTTCGGGACCAAGCCGCCACTCCTGCTGCAAATTTGGTAAAAATCCGTCCAGTGGTTTGGGCTGCAGGCGTGAGCAAAGCTTTTCTCCATTCAGTTTATGGAGAAAAAAAAATGTGGGACTCCCCCCTATAACTTTCCCCCCACTTGATGAAACCTCACCAAATTTAGCAAAAGAATTCTGAGCAGGCCATATACTTTTTTCTGCAAAGTTTGGTGAGGATTCGTCCAGGGGGAGCGAAGTTATAAGCTGCCCAAAAAGTGCTCTTCCCATGAGATGAGCAACTTAACCATAACTACGTGGCCGCTACCGCGGGCTGTGTAATCTTATTTTACTTTTTTTTAATTGTTTTCCTTTCCTATGATGCATGTAAAGTTGGCAAGTTGGCCTGGCCAGTTACTGTTTGATTCTCATGCTCCTTCTCAATGCATCTCTGGAGCTATCAGTGGCGTTCAATACAGCAAATCACTACATCCAGAAGGATATGATGGGCAACCAAAACACCCCGCTTAATTCATGTCTGTTCTGACCAATTGTACCCACCAACTCCAATTAGATTAATGTCTATTCCCATTGTGATTTACTTCAAGGATATTCACTCTCTCTGATTCTGTTTAATAGTTATATTTCCCCCGCTCAAATCTTGAGGAATGATAAGATTGATTACCAGATGTATGCATATGACAGTAGCTAACAGCAAAGCACAGAAGATCGTAACATGGTGGCAGATTGACTCCTGCCTATATATGAATGGATGACCGCTAATGCTTCTATGCTCGAACACCTTCACGTCAACCATCTTGATCTGGGGCTCATTGAGGCTAATCCAATCCTATTTCCATGGAACACCTCCTCTAGGACCTGCCCCATCTACCAGGCCTCTGCAATCTGGGAGTAAATTAAGACACAGACATATATGTAATGTGGTCCCTATATGAATTGTCTTCCATATGAAACTGTTCCATGGAATCCTTCCTTTCCTTCTCGTGTCTCAAAGGAATTCAATTGTCATTGCATTGTCATGATCTGGCTCAATCACTGCAATGTGAAACACCCCCTGTCCTCGGCCCCCTTAGAAGGGGGAGTTTTCCACAGAGGCATGTGTTTTTTAAAGAAAAGGGACGATATTGTCCTGGACCACCCCTGCTGCACCGAAGGGATGGATCGCTCCATGCGTGTGCTGCACGAGGAACCATTAAAACCATAACAGAGGAACGTTGATCTGGTAGGGGAGTGTATCACCATTAAAACTGTTGAACCTGACCCTCACTTCAGAGGCCCTAGCTTGAAGCCCCTCCATGGCTTCCTATGACATACATGAAGGGGTGCCATGCCTTGTGAACTGCCGTGTCCCAAGACTTCATCTTCAATGCAGCGGTCCCACACACCATGCATTGCCGCTATATGGGACTTCTCCACACAGTGCCCCATTGCCACAAGCAACGCTGCGGCCGGGCCCATCACTGCAATGTTCTCAAGGTCCAGGTTGGACTATGCTCCTTGATACTCGGTTTCTCACAGTCCAGTTCTCTGTAGCCCCCTCGTAAATAAAAGACCCTGGTGGCAAATTCTGTGACAATGGGCCTCATTGCGAGGTTAGCGGTAACCCGCTGGTGTGATCAGCGGGTTGCCGCCGACCCCTAATACTGTTTCCACCGCCCGATATCCCAGCTGCACCCTGGTGCCACCGGGATATCACAAGTTGCGACAGAACGGTTACTTCCCATTCCCGTGCAAGGAATGGGGACACTGAAGCACCAGCACTGTTAGTAATGGTTCCAGCACTTCAGTGAGTAGTCTCCCATTAGGGGCCTGAATCTGGGCAGGTCAGGCCTGCCGCGAGTTCCGTGGCCCCTACCGGCAGACTCAGAGTTTGCCGGTCCAGAAAGGTTTCCGGTATGTTGCTAGTGGCACCCTTATTTCCGGACCAGGAAACTCGTAATGAGGCCCAATGAGTCTGAGTTTAGATCAGGAATAAGAGGAATGCTGGCTGTACCTCCTCGTCTGGATACATTGGCTTTTATTACATCTGGGTTGTCAAACCCTTGGGTTGGTAAGTGAAGGTCAGGTTCCCTTGTCTGCATTCGGCCTGAGCTGCCAAATCCCAAGCTCATTGCCTCAGCGATTGTCTCAGTCTTGCA
Source organism: Ambystoma mexicanum (assembly GCF_040938575.1). Lineage (NCBI taxonomy): Eukaryota > Metazoa > Chordata > Amphibia > Caudata > Ambystomatidae > Ambystoma > Ambystoma mexicanum. The sequence goes on along the minus strand of NC_090931.1, from coordinate 856,864,191 downwards.
CAACAGATATCTGGTGCTCCAGGGATGTGAGACCTAATTGTCATCATAGGGAGGTGATACAAGGTAATTTTTATATAGAAAGTGGAATGTATGTATGTGTGTATGTTTGTATGGCTATACAAATCCACCCACGTCTACCATATTTTGCATTGATTCCTCTTTTGTCTGGGGCAAGATTATATCCTATGTTTGGATGCAAAAATCTTATATGCAAACCTTTTTTGGGTTTGTGTGTGCACGTTTTGTCTGCCTATACAAATCCACACCTTTGAACCCACTGCTACCAAATTTTGCATGGATTCCTCATTTGTCTGGGTCAAGATTGTAGTCTATGTTTGGGTGCAATAAATTCACTCCGTAGGCACCCTCATTTACTGATCTTCACCCCAATTCACTACAGTAAGTACTAGAAGGAGGCATAATTTGGAAAAGTGTCTGATGCAAAATGTTCGATATGTTGGTTATTACCCTGAAATGTGTTACTACTGTATACAGTCTGAAAGTGTTTTTAAAGGGAATTAAAAAAGAAAATGAATGTATTATTATCATGACACTCCAAATATGGGAAATGGCAAGATTACAGTTTACTTTTGTTCATTCACAAGATGAGATCGCAATCAAACAATCTTTTTTTGGACACTTTCTCAAATGTGCTGAAGCCATTGAGTGACTGAAACACGCAGCACAAAAAATGAACATCACTTGGAAAAGCTCGATCTGATGCAAAGTGAAAATCAATATCAAGAGCTTCTGAAACACAACAACAAACAGCAGCACGACTTGCCGTCCAGAGGACAAGAACAACTTCCTCCAGGGCAAATGAGATGCCAGAGCAAACTGAAGCAAGACTTGCTGACATAAGGACAAGAGCAACATCCTCCAAGGCACTTGAGACACCCCTCGATCAGGATACGGGCAACACCGAGTACCCCAGCTAGTACACTATATTTGGGTTGCACTTGCAGCAGTATGAGGAGCCAGAAAGATGACAGATTTTTACTGGGAATTAAAATCTTTTGCCTGTGAAATTTGAATGTGTACATAAATATATTTGTATTTGGTATTTATTTAAGAACAGAGTGTCATTTAAAACCGAAATAAGGTACACCGCAGGCAATAACAGAGAGGAGTCCTAAGGTATGGGAATTGTTGGATTGAATGACGTAAGAAGGGTGGTGCAGGCAGTGTGAGTAGGAACATAAACCAGAGGCAGGAACTGGAGGAAATTACATTTTAAAACTGAGAGCCCAAGGCCAGTATTCACATATTTGCAAATTATATTGAGTAATCCTGAGAGAAGACTGCAGGAGAGGTGGGTTGAGTGGTTCGTTTGGATAGAAGGGTGAGGAGCGTGGGACCCCCTTCATTGCTAGCAGGTGGCCTTTGAGGCTCATTTTGAAGTTCCACTGAAGAGATGGATTTGGTGGCCAGAATGAGTGCATTCCAGTGGAGAGTGGCAAGTAGGGAAAAGGAGCGAGAGTGGGATGAGATGCATGGATGTGAAAAGACAAGGGTAGGAGAGCCCAAGAGGGAGAGTGCAATGAGATGAATCCAGTGAGGTTGTAGGAGGCAAGACCATGGATGGATTTATAGATGAGCAGCGGGAATTTAAAAAGAGTGATTTTGCATTGACAGCTAGCGTGGTGACGTTAGGTAGATGTGGCGGGGGCTATCTGGGTAGGTTCAAAATATTGCGTGTCTTTAAGGTGAGGATGTTGTTGAGGGTAGCGAAAAGTAGAGGGGAAGACCAAGAAGTAGGCTTGCACAGCAGTCCAGTTTGCCGAGCACAAGAATAGAGAAATATTTAGTCGAGTGATGCATGAAGTATGGGTGCATGTTTCTAATGTGTAGGAGGTTGAGTTTGGTTGCAGTGAAGGTGACTATGATTAACTGGTAGAGTTTTAGGTTGCTGTCAAGGAGAACCTTAAGGTTCTGACCTCTCGATGAAGGAGTGAGGAGGTCAGGGAAAGGAAAGCGATGGGAGAGTGGGTTGTGTTGGCTGGCAGGGAGAAATATGACTAGTTTATCATGAGCCAGTCTACAGACATCTAGTCGCAGAGAGCACTTAAGCAGTTGGTTGTGCATTCGAAGGTTTTAGGAAAAGAGGAGTGGAAGTTAAAGCCAAAGGAGGAAATACGTTTTCAGAGGGAGGAGATTATAGCGTGAAGATGAGTAGGCTTAGGACTCATCCTTGGTGTTAAGTAGGTGTTGCTGAAGTCTCATGAGATGGAGAAAGAGTGGTCAGAGACATAGAAGTGCACCCAGTGTAGTTTGGAGTCCTTAATGCCAATGAAGGAAAGAGGTTGAAGGATTGGCATTCCTCCACAGTGTCTAGAGCAACTCAAGGATCTAGAAGGATGAGGATGAAAGAGAGTTGGGAGTGGTGGGCATTGGAAAGAGAATTGGCGACATGGATGAGTGCAGTCTCGGGGGAGTGTTTGCACCGGAATTCAGAGTGGAGAGGTCGGGGAGTTAGTGTACCTCAAGGTAGTGGACTAAGAGGTTGGAGACAAGCCTCTGGAGGATTTTAGAGTGGTGGGGTAGGAGAGAGACGGGTTTGTAGAATGAGGGGTTTGGGTGCGGCTTCTTCCCGCAACCTGCCGGGGGTGCACGGGTATGGGAAGAAGCAGCACCCTGCCATCTTGCTCACAGCTTGCATGCCATTCCTCACCGCTCACAGCCTGGGATTGGCATCAGGGTGCCTTTGCATGCTGGCGCTGGTCTATGACGTCACACATGGAGGGTTGGGGAGTTAAAAGAAAGGACAGGGGCTGTGTTGCAGAGTTCTACTCGGAATTCCTTCCTGGTAACTTGGGGTTCAGGTGCAGTCTGATGATTGTTTGCTGTTGATCTCTTTTTGTGCTTTTAAGAATATGTTTTCTTTAAATATATATATAATTCAGCAGGCTGGCATTTTTCCAACATTCAAAGTGTGCAGTCTCAATGTGTTGATGCTTCTATAAAGTCCAGAGGGTACGCGTTGCACGTGTGTAATATGTGCATGTCATGATAGTTAAGGTGCTCCAGTGCCTGGGTCATGTCCTGATTTCCCTCTTAGCTAGCATGGCTCTGGGTGGGGCGGAGAGGCCGAAGGATCCGCTCCCTGGGGCATTTCTCGCTGGTGCATTGCATTATGTGAGCCTGTGGAATGGCACAGCGAAGGAGCCAGCCCTCCCCCACCCCCTTGAGCATAGCGAGGTACATCTGCTCCATGGCTCCCTGGAACGGACGCGAGCTGCCGTTTATTGCTGGCTGCCTGGCGACTCCACACAAACAGGGCAGCGATTTATCGCGGCGCCAGGCGCACATGTCAGAGCGGAACAGGGCCCGTAAGCACTGCAGCACGAAGGCTGCAATTCCGACAGGGAGTGGGAACGCCGCAGCAGCGTGCTTTGCTCTGTCCCTCCAGGGCTGTCCAACCCCGCCAAATGACACTGCGCGCCACAGCTGCATTGCCGATGCACAGCGCGCAGCATCAGCACGCGCTGCTAAGCGCCATGGCACTCTGGAAGCGGCAGCCAGTGCAGCAAGAGGGAGCTCCAATGATCAGTCCCCTGCGCAGTGGGAAAGGATAGATGCTGTCACCCTGCAGCAGCTGTCTGCCTCATGTCATTTGGCAACTGCAGAGAGAGCGCTGGCCCTGCCAAGTATCACCAATCCTTTGAACTCTCTGAGTTATGCATTGGGAGGGTATCGGCACGACTGGCCTCGACTGCATTACTGTGGCTGAAGCAGGACAATTTGGTGTGGGCGAGAAATGGGGGGCAAGGGCGCTTCACGGGACACCGCAGACTAGAATGTTACAACTCTGATGGGGGGAAGGGGATAATGGAGGAGGGATACACTGTAATCTGCAAGGCCATCAAGGGGGCCACCGGCCCCTCTGCCACTCCCCTAACACCGGCACTTCTGCACGAGCTGTGCTTTCCATAATGATTACTGGAGGAGCTGTGCACGCAACACTGTTTGCTACCAGGGGAGGGATCTTCAAATGGATACCATACAATGTTACAACAGTCATGGAAGTCATTCAGGGGTCACCAGGGGTCGCACCTGTGACCCCTGAGGTCTGCCTTGCTACCCCTTATTTTTTTAATTGAATGTCGCCATCAACATGTGGCTCTTTGTTTCTGGAGTGGCTGGTTTTCTGATAGCTCTAGTAGTAAGAAAGCTCAGTGAGCGCTCGCTGCTGCAACGTGTATGAGTGATCTGCAGGTTGCAGGTTCGACTTCCGGCAAGGTTGACTCAGCCTTTCATCCTGCTGAGGTTAATAAATGAATGCTAACACAAGTTGGCTGATATTGAATGTATATTTTTTCTATATGAAACGCGTAAGCATAAGTGCTTAATAAGTGTAAGCATAAGTGCAGTAATTTGGTAATATGGGCCTATACGCACTGATATTAATGACACATATGGTGATCCATTCTTCTATGAAATGTATATCACTTTACAGTGATATCGTACCCATATTTTATGTAGTGTACTTAGAAACAATGCTATGTGATGCCACATCCTGTTTTGGTAAGGGGTGAAAGGTCATCTTCACTTTGGGGTGGGGTCAAATGACATCACTTCCTGTGATGTCATCACAGGCCAAGGGTCGTGCAATGTCACTTCCACTTCCCCTGGCATTTTGGTGAAATGGCGTCCCTACACCTTTTATGGGGCCAAGGGATAATGGAGGAGGGATTCACTGGAATCTGCATCTACCGCCACTTTGCCCCTCCCCTAACACCAGCCCTTCTGCACGAGCTGTGTTTACGGTGATGATTCCTTGATCGCTGTGGGAGCAGTGGCACTATTAGTTCTGCACGATGGGTGGTTTCCTTTATGAGGTCTACAGCCATACCACTTCTATACTTCTGTAATAAGGCCTCTGGGAGCTGTGCTTTTTATTAAGGGGCTTTGGAGAACTGTGTTTGATTTTCTGAGACTTGAAGTTGGTCTGCAGAAGGTGTCTTCTATATTAAGACAGGAGGGGGCTTGGTTTTGAGTAGCATTTGCAGGCATGGCCCCAATGAAATGGCGAGGAACGCATTCTTTATTAACCATAAAACCCTGCCTAAAATGCTGGCTGCTCCTCTCACTTTTCACCATTTGACACCTCTGACTGCCCCTCATTACCCCTTCCTCACCCCGGTCCACAACAAATGAGATAATCCAACCTTTCAGACAGGTCTCAAAAGTAAAAGAAATACCACACTATTACTACCCTCCCTAGAGGAGGAGGGTCCTTTCCCTAAACACGTGACGGTATAAGAGGAACCGCTGCCCTTCAAGCCACCTGTTTTTTCTTGTCTCCGACCAGTAGGTTTTTCACAGTGTGTTGGTTTTTGTCTCCTCTTTAGGTGAGGCGTCCGAGGTTTTGACCCTCAGGACATACCCTCACCTTTAGGGAGGGACATAACATCAGATGCCCCCATGGAGGGCGCAACGCTGTCTGACGCCACCCCTCCCCCTTGATGCGTCCCGGAAGCGAAGGAGCTTTGGTTTCCACGCTGCTGTGCCAGGGACGTCATGAGGGGGCCTGGAAGTTCCTAGGAGCGGCCGGAAGGGCAGCTTTAGTTCAGGTTGGTGGTGCTGCTGGGCTCGGCTACATGGGGTTCATGCTCCAGGCCGCATGGCGGGGCAAGCTCCTGAAGTTTCCTGCGCTCTTTAAGCACTTTTCCCTGACTTTGCTGAAGCGGCGTTTCAAGGTAATCTACTCCAGTTGGGAGTGCCCTGACAGCGGGGACTGCCGACATGCAACCCTACCACCGAGGCTCGCTCCTCTCATTCAGTGTGCACCTTAGGGGGAGTGTGGCACTTAGAAGGAGCTTCCCCATCTGATGGATGGCCATGGCGGATTGCGCCTGTAGTTCCTGCTGCACCCAGAGGGGTGCTATTGTGGCGGGCCCACGCGAAGCTGGGGAAACGTCACCATCAGCTGCATAGCTGACCTTGGTGGACTTTGACATGTGGGGGGACATTGTTTTCCCCTGCCACCCAGGATTCCAGTATTTGTGGAGCCGCGAGATTTGTGGAAAGGCCTGGAATGGGTGGCAGTCCCCCAGACGTTGATCAAGGGTGATACTGCGCTGGTTCGGTCTGTAGTCTTGCGCTACCTCGGGGTCGGTGAGTTCCAAGATGGTGCTGTCCTACACACTGCCTGTCCAGTGGAGTCTTGAGTGTGGGCACTTTTGTTGACCAGGGCTTTAGAGGCCTCTGGATAGGTTTATGGTTGTATGCTGTCTAGTGGGCTCTGTCTATGCTGCTTTTCTTCCGAATCGTCGTACATCTCAGGCGCAGGATTCAGTCATCTCTGCTTGTTTCTAGCCCATGGTGTGCTTTATCTGGGGGCCTCTGTAGAGTGCTTTTCTCTGCACGTGTTCTGTCTGGAACTTTATTGTGTGTCCCAAATGGGGCGGGGTTCTCACACTTGGCCAGGGGTTTTAGCTCTCTCCATTCAGGAAACCCTATCTGTTCATGCACTGTTTCAGCAGCCGCTCTCCAGATCTGCCGTTGTTGTCCGGTATAGGCCGGCATGCTCTCCTTCTGCTATGCCTTAATCCAGGCTCGGAGACTCAGCATATCCCTGGGAGCTGGTGTTTACCTGTAGCAACATTGGCTGGCACTTCTTTGGTGAGGGAATACTCACCCCTTTAACTATCGGGAGGAAGTATGCTATGTTTTTTCAAGTTGCCAGGCTGCTTCCGGCTCTTCTGGTTCATCTGCGAAGGTTCACCCAGGAGGGTCTGCGAGATACACTCTTCCGTTGTTCATCCTCCTTGCCGCCTGCAGAGCTCCATTGGCTCTTCTGTTGTGTATTGGGGTCCCAGCAGCTGAATGTGCCCTGAGGCATGTTCTACGTCCTGTTCTCCACCTGGAGATTGCTGACCCTTCTTCATATTGCAGGACATGTCCGGCTGTTTCATCCACTCTGGAATTAGGTTGGGGACCCTCGTGTCCTTTTTCCCAGGCATTTCCCATAGGGCTGCAGGGTTTCCATGATCCTTCACTGTGGTGTCTCCTATCGCTTCATTGCCTGCACTGACTGGGATCAGGATTTCTTGGGAATGGCCTGGGAGGCCCTTAACAGCCCATGTTCTTAGGCTAGGCTCCTGTTCTGTTCCTGGAGTCTTCATAAGGATGTTGGTGGCTTCTTTTTCTAGGAGTTTACAGAGCTGATTGCTGGCCAAATAGAGGTTCTTGAATCTTGAGGGTGAGCCTACCTCCGCACTTGTCCTGCTCTCTACCGGACTCTGCAGGGGATCGGGGGCAGGCTTCTACAGTTGGGGAGTCATCTGGATCTCTGTTCTATGCTGGTGCTTTTAGGGGCTGTCTTCATGGCCCTGCTGGGTTGAGCGTCTCGTCTCCTCCACAGAGCTGTTTTTTCACTGCTCCGGTTGCTGATTGTCCTCCCCAGGTCTTTGGCTCCAGGCTGAGGCTTTGTGGCTGGGGGGTGGGCTTCTCCGGTTTGTGGTGGTCCCGTGTGCCACAGCACATCTCTGTCCTCTGGTGCTCTTTTCTGGTTCCAAAGGGGTTGAACTTGCTGGGAGCGCTTTAGCTTCTACCAGAGGAGACCCTGTTTTGCTTAAGGCCTCTGATTAACGGATGCTGCTTTTTAGATCCCCAGGTCAGCTGCTGCTTTGTATACAACCATGTGTGGCGTTATCTTTGAATATTTGCGACTGTACATGTGGGAGGCTTCAGATGTGTCTAGGGGCTCCAACCTGGTTCCAGAGGGAAGGCTCCTGGCTATGGGGTGTGCCGGTGCACCGGGGCTGGTTTTGGCTCCTGCTCTATGTTCACACTCTCGGTTGCTGGTTGCTGATTGTGGTTAGGGAAACTTGGATAGCTGGCAGGGTATGAATCTTCACCATTTTAGTTCTCAGCAATCCACCTGGCCCTGCTCTACATCGGTTGCCCCCTAGCTATCAGACTCTATTGATCTGGCCAGACTCCTGGGGGACTTGGGAGTCCTGTCCTCATCAGGGGATGCGGGTGCATGTATCTCTGGGATGTTGTCCTGGGCAGTGATGCCTCCGTGCTCAAGTATTCTGTTAATCTCTCAGGTGTGCTTTTGGAGTACCTTTGCCCTATTCCTTTCCTTTGCATCCACTTAGGTGCTGTCCCTGACTAGATCCCCTTTGGATCGCTGTAGTAAGGTCATCAGTGCCCTCCAGGCATCTCCTCTGGTTCTTTGCACCTTTGTCTTCTGTATCCTCGCTGCTTGGCTCCGGATAGTACCCTGTTCTCCACCGAGTGGTCGCTTGAGAGAGTCTTGAATGGAGGCAGAGCTCAGCTGATGGCTGTCTTTGTCCGGAATGGTCGTGTTCCTGACGCCCTATTTTTCTTACATGGAGGCCTGACATGCTTTCTTCTTGGGACAGGGCCTGGCCTCTGTGCTTCCTCGGGTTCCTCTAGATCATGATCCTGGCATGGCCTCACTTCTTTCTCGGTTCACGACTTTTGCCTTTCAGGGGTCCCTGAAGCAGTCATGAGGATGTTGTGTCGGCTGTTCTGGATTTCTTGGGAACTTGGTGTGGACCTCGCCTTGGTGTCTGTTGCCGTCTCTCTCTTTGTTCTTTAACTTGGCTGATCGTTTGGACGACTTGGGGTCACTTCTTTGGGCCAGTCATTTCCGTTAACTTCCGACCGAAGGCGGGGGGTTTGATATACCTCCTCTGTCCAGTGTTTTGTTGCCATAGTTTTTCTAAGCATTACTCCTTACCATGGACCTGGTCCGGCATTCTCTATAGTCAGTGTCCTCGATTGAATTGGTGCCTTCCATGGTTCTTTTTGATTGTAAGAGAGTTGTTCTTGCAGTCACTGCTTTTGAGTGCCTTTAGTGGGTATGTGACCCTTACGTCTGCCCTCCTCAGCGCCGGCTAGGCCGGCTCTACGATTTTAGTGACATCTCCTGCTCACAGTTTTAGCATGTTTTTTCTCTCCCTTTTCTGTGTTTTGGGATGACATCATTGGGTCGCATGGATGGATCTCCCTGGGTGGTTGCGGCTATTCAGGCGTCTTTTTCATTACCAAGTGTCTGCCGGCCCCACAGCTCTGGCTTCCACAGTCACTTTTTGTTTGACAAATCCCTCTCTATCTATTTATAGAGTGTTTTTCATCACCTTCGGTCCGCCGTCCTCTGTGCTGTCCACCGATTGCTCTGTGCAGTCGTTCGTGGACGGGGGTTACTGGTGTACACTTTTGTGTGCTGGTGTATTTCTTTTCTGTTTCTCAGTGACTAGACCCTGCTTTCCATGTCTTTATTTTTTTTGGACGAGGAAGACAGATGAAGGGGTAATGCCTGGATTACTTAAGGTTGTGAGGAATTCGACCATCCTCATGGTGGTTGTGGCCTCGCGTGGGATTTTTGAACTTTTTAATTAAATGAAATGATGGTAGACTGACCTCAGGAAAATGTGGGGGCGTAACCCACACTAATTTTCCATTCCTTTTACCAGCCGCCCTTAGCGGGAGCCGCTAAGGGACCATGGAGCTAATAACGGGCCTGCTATTTGCGGGCCCGTTATTAGCTCCTTCCCCATTCCCATTGAGCACTATGGGGGCTCGAATGGGAATGGGGAATGGTTTTCAGAATGGGGACTTACCGGGTCCTCCAAGGTTGGAATGGCCCGGTAAGTCCCTATTCCAACAACCCGGAATGCGGTAAGGAGGTAGCCACGGTGGTAATAGCACCATGGCTACCTCCAACCTCGTAATGAGGCCCATTGTTTTTGATATGCCTGAGACCGCCACAGACACATTTACTGGCATTATTGACTCACTAAATGCTTACCTTGCTCCATTGAAAAATGTTGACAATGAGAGACATATATTTCATACGACCACACAGGTGAAGCTTGAGACTTTAGACACATTTATCATGAGATTGAGGAAGAAAGCCAAATATTGTAATTTTGAACACTATTCGACCGGAGGAGGAGATAAAAGTTCAAGTAATCACTGGCTGCGGATCTGCTGACTTCCGGAATAAACTAAGGCAAAAGACCAGATCCTTAGAAGAAATCCCAATGCTGGTAAGGGCTGACATGGTGCTCTCTATGCAGGTGGAGTCCCTGGCCAATATAAAAATCATGCACTCAGCAGCTGCAGCGCTGGTGTGACAGGTACTCTCGACAGACAAGTCTGTCAATTAAGAACAATGCAAATTCTATCTCTGTGGATACAATTTTCCTCATGTTGGCCCCTGTCCAGCGGTTGGTCACTCATGTGACAGGTGCGGAGATGAGATCCACTTTCAGTCCATGTGCAAAAACATCAAATACCTCCAACGGACAGCGGACCTCAGAGGCTCTGGCAGGGACTCAGATTGCTCTTGTGCAAGAAAATGGCCGTCCCCCATTTCCGGGAGGAAGGGCTCCCCGGGACGATGTTGCGAGTCACTGAGAAAAGACCAGGAGATATACCAAGAAGAGGGACGAACATCGCAGAGAATACACTCTGGAAGAACCGAGAAGGAGTTCGATTTGTCAAAAGATAAGACAGATAGCAGTTTCTCCCAGATGGCATGATGACCCTGACTCGTCTTCAAGCTGCGATCACAAAAGAGGATACTTCCATGCCGTAGGAAACAAGCAGCAATAGAATACAGTTGGACATTATTGCTTCAAATAAATAGAGATTCCCAAGAATTCCTAATTGACACAGGCACCAGGGTCAATGTCATAAGTGAGGACAGGTATCAAGGGCTAAAACATATTAAGAAGTTAAAATCTCCTGACATCAATATATATCCTTATGGATCCAACAAACCTCTAGAAAGTAAAGGAATGTTTCAAGCCAAGTGCTTGTACAAAGACAAGTCTGCACAGCTGGTCATTTAAGTTGTGAAAGGTGTTGGGCCGTGGGGAAGTATCCTCAGTTTCACATAATCCATGCAAATGGGGCTGATATGCATAATGTATCAGATCATGTTGGCATACACCACTGATCCTAAAGGCATGGGGCCTCATTACGACCCTGGCGCTCACGTAATGAAGGGTGCCAGTACGGGACCAGCACCCTTCATTATGAGAGCGCCGATTAAGAGGTTCCCTTTGCGGGACCTAGACCAGACATCTGGTAAAACCAGAAGCCTTTTCCGGGTCCCGCGTGGGGAAGAGGGAGGTGATAATGGGCCATTTGTAATGTGCCTGTTATTACCTCCCTCCCCATTCCCATTGAGCCCTATGGGGGCTCAAATGGGAATGGGGAATGGTTCCTTCAAGGAGGAATTACCCGGTCCTCCAATGTTGGAATGACCCGGTTATTCCTCATTGAAGGAACCCGGTAATGGAGCCCGGTTTGGTGGCAGCCATGGTGCTAATAGCACCATGGCTACCTCCAAACTCGTAATGAGGCCCATGATTTTGTTAATGTTTCCCTTGTTCACGGGAATGGGACAACTCAAGATACAGCAGATTAAGCTATACATCAAACCAGTTGCACAGCATTTCTGAGGAATCCCTCTAAATATACAAACACAGGTGGAAGACGAGATACAAGCACTGCCACATCAAGATATCATTGAACATGCGACTGGACCCACTCCATGGGCTTCCCCCATCGTCCCTGTGCCCAAATGGTGGAAGAATTTCAATCTGTGTGGACATGCACACTCCCAATCTAGCCATTGAAAGAGAAAGACACCTGTCCCCAAGAATGAAAGATATGATGCATCTATTACATGGGTCAAAAGTGTTCTCAAAATTGGACTTAAGCAAGGGATATCATGAGTTAGAATTATATCCTGAATCCCGTGATGATATTTTTGTTTTTGGAGCCACCCAGGAAGCACATGATGACACACTGTGATGAGTGTGCATGGCACTGGAGGACCCAAACCTGACGCTAAACAAAGACAAGTGCTAATTCAGCAAATCGACCTAAAGTTCTTTGGGCATTTATTTTCAAGTGAAGGTCTACAGTCTGAACCTTCCAAAGTACAAGCTCTGTTGCGACACTGACGCCCACTTCAACGTCATACGTGAGGTCATTTCTGGCCATGGCCAGTTATTGCTCCAGATATATGCAGGATTTTGCCTCAGTGAGCACACCACTACGACTCTCACTGGAAAAAGACAAGAATTTGCATGGTCAGCTGAATGTGAGGAGGCCTTCAAAGAAATCAAGTCCCGCATTTCATCAGCATCCTGTATGGCTTACCATGATCCCGAATTGGAAACTGAGTTGACAGTGGATGCAAGTCGGTAGGCCTGGGGGCTATACTAGTCCAATGTAAACCTGGTTCCTCCTCGTCATGCCACATTGTTGCTCATGCCAGTCAGAGTTTATAAGTCACATAATGTGCATACTCACAACCTGAGAAAGAAAGCCTAGCTGCAGTCTTGGCATGCAATCATTATCATCTATTCATGTATGGTAAGAAGTTTACTATCATCAGTGATCATCGAGCCCTCACAACCATACACGGCAAGTCAAATGCTAAAATTCTGCCACAGATTGCGCGCTGGGGACTTAGGTTGCAAGAGTATTATTTCAACATCATACAACAATCCGAGAAAGACAATAACATGGCAGATTTTCTATCCAGATATCCATTACCCGAGGATGGTGCACAGTCGTCCAAAGTGGACCAATATATCAATTACATGTGGGTAATGCACATCCAAAGTCTCTGACCATTACAGAAATTACAAAGGCACTACATCAAGACGAGGTCTTGACTGAGATCAAGGATAAAGTGTTGTTGTGGAGGTGGCATGAATCACGCCATGACGAGATTACATTTTCCAAGAGCGAATAGAAGCTGGTGAAGATGTTCTATCTGCTAGAAGATGTACTGTTAGTCTCCTCGCAAGAGTTGCATGAAGGAAAACAGGATTGTCATTCCTGAGTCCCTATAAGATCAAGTGATTGGCCTGGCACACATAGGACATAGAGGAATTGTCTCTACCAAGGGACAAGTCAGAACCAAAGTGTGGTTCCCACAACTGGAAAAATACAGACTGCGCTCAAAACATCTGTCATCTGCAAGTCTGTGGCTCCAGGCACCTTCCCGGAACCCCTGCAAATGAGGCCATTACCGCTGAGGGTGTGGGATGAATTGGCAGTTGACATGTTTGGATCACTGACGAATGGTAAATATGTGTTGATGGTCGTGGACAGGATGTCCTGTTTTCCAGAGGTACAGCTAATCACATCAACGGATGCTCGTGGCGCCATTCTAGCTTTTGATAAAATATTTGCTAACTATGGCATTCCATCAATGGTGAAATACAACAATGGTCCACGTTTCAGTGGTCACAAATTCACCATGTTTGCAGAATATTTGGGATGTAAACATCGAAAGATTACCCTGCTGTGGCCCCAGGTCAATGGCACTGTTGAACGCTTCATGGCCAATTTAACGTGCACCCTGCAAGCATGTTCCATCACCCGAGGTTCATTCATGCAAGCCATTTGCACACTGCTATGTGACTACCGAAACACAGCACACAGTTCAACAGAAATGTTCCCTTCAGAGCTCATGTTTGGCAGAATTGTCAAACACGGCTGCCACGCATGGTTCCATGTCATTTCATCGTGGGATGTTTTTTCGCAGGTTTTTTACTGCAAATATTTTTACGAAAAACCCCATCTGATTTTTTTTAAATTTATTTTTGGGGGTGTCCCCCGCCAACCTCCCATTCCCTTTCAGTTTGTATCGATTCCCAAACACCCACATCCCATATATATAACCCCCCCCCCAAAAAAAATGTGTTGGTTTTTTTTTTGTTAAATAATTTGCGGTAAAAAACCCCATGAAAAAATGTCAGGTGATGAAAGGAAGTTGTACCCCACAGATACCGGACTCTCCAATGGACCTAGACTTGCACCTAAAGACTTTCATAAAAGATGATGGGCCTTATTACGAGTTTGGCGGCAGCCATGGAGCTATTAGCTCCATGGCTGCCGCCAAACCGGGCTCCTTTACCGGGTTCCCTGAATGGGGAATTACTGGGTCATTCCGAATTCGGAGGGCCCGGTAATTCCTCCCTCAGGGAACCTGGGCCCAGACCTTCCCCATTCCCATTTGAGCCCTCAAAGGGCTCAATGGGAATGGGAGAGGGAGCTAACAACGGGCCGATTACGACCGGCCCGTTGTTAACTCCCTGGTCCCCTCGCGGGACCCGGTAATGACGCCTGGTTTTGCCAGGCGCCCTTACCGGGTACCGCGAGGGGACCTCGTAATCGTGCGGAATGGTGTTAACGGGTCCGTATCCATTAGCGGAACCCGTTAACCCATTCCGCATGGGTCGTAATGAGGCCCCATGTGTGCAAAAAAGAAAATAAAAAAATATTCAGATGAGAGGAGTAGTGCAAGGGATTTTGACATACATGTAGGTGATGCAGTAATGGTACGCCAGCCTCAAGGCCATGAGTGGGTGTATGCCTTTGATCCCAACTCTCTGATTGTGACAGCAGTCCATGGGTGCACGGTGCCAGCTGAGAGTCCTGGCTGTTCCATCACCAGAAACACATTGTTCTTCAAAATTAAAAAAAATTGCTTGCGACACTCATGTTCCTGAAGGACCCCGGGATGCAGTAAATTCACAAGAAAGTTGCTCTGACTAAATGGATGGCGACGTAGATACTGAAGACAGTTGCAGTGGTGAAGATGGTGAAGTGACCATGCCGAGTCCATCAAAGAGAGTTGTCAGAAGACCAACAAGATGGCTCAAGGAAATTGAGAAGTGAGACATGTAACACTTTATGTGAGGGGCAGAGATGTAATGTCCTATTTCTTTGTTTGCCTATGGTGCTCGTTCCCTGTCTTATTTTGATGACTTCCACTGGCCCGGCCAACGTGTGTATGTCATGGGCGGGGTTAAGCAGAGCACGAGTGATCCTGAAATAAAGAAGATAACGCAACTGTTACCCGAGTCCCAGTGTCTTGTTGTATGCTGCACAGTGAACCGCTTCATAAACAAGCCCTCACTTTTGAGCATTTAACAGGAGCTGGCTTTCTATAATGAAACCTGCAATAGCAGAAGATTTCATTAAGAGGTCTGCACAGGAGTGCCTTCCCTTATGGTCCTGTAGGAGATGTGCTTTCTCAAATTAGATTGTGGAAGCTCTGTTCTCTATTCGGGGTAATTCTGCCGATTTGTATGATTTTTCTATTGTATGGCTCACTTGGCAGATGCTCACTTGGGAGATCAAATGAAATAACTGTGTTGTCAATTGTAAGCCCTACTGGAGATGTGCTCTTTGTAAGTTCTGCTGCAGACAAGTTCGATTTTATAAGGTTTGTGGTACCTGTGTTTTTTAGTACAGGTACTGCAGGAGCTGTTTTTCCTATGTTGCACACTGCAGGAGTTGTGCTTTCTTTACTGGTGTACAGAGGAGCTCTGGATTCTGTTATCAGGCTTGCATGAGCTATGTTTTTGATGTAAGGCTTGAAGCATCTGGGCAGTATTTTTCTATACCCATAAAAGATGTGTTTAATATTCTTAGGTCTGCAGAAGCTGTGGTTTCTAATTTGGTTTCTGCTATGTTTTTACGCGGTTTATGGTTTCAATGTTTTCTAATCTGAGGTTTGTGGGGCCTATGCTTTCGATTGTGAGTTATGCACAAGCTGTGCTGGAGGAGGAGTTTAGCTTTCTCTTAAAACGTCTGGGTTAGCAGTATTTTCTGTTGGAATGTCACCTGCGAGGATGAAAAAGCTATAGCTTTTTGATTTGTATTAATAAAACAATGCAGACAACTAAATTACTTAAAGGAATGTTTGCTAATCAGATCCCCTTTCATAAATGATCCAATGCCAAAATTATAGTGCACACGTTCTTTTGTGGAGACAGCCTCCTGGCACCAGACCTTCAGTAGCAGAAGGAAGACTCAAAAGTCACATGTGCATTCCTGACAGTTGCACGAACACAACGTTACTGCAGGCAGAGGTGGCTTTGCAAACTTCTGCACCTTTGTTTCCAAACTTGATAACTGAATGCCTTGGTCAGTCTGGTGGCATGTACATGTATATATATAGGCCATGCCTGGTTGGGGAATGGTGAGGACACAATTATACAACACACCAATTTACAATCACATTAATGTCAGCTCTGGGAGGAAGGAGGATAGCTCAGGGGCAAATTGCTCATATGAGATACAAGACAGTGCCGAGCAGCATGGATGATACTCAGTACCACACTTAGAGGCCGATTCATGGAATCAATGTGTGCTGAAATTTTCCGCGCAAGCGTGCGAAAGCGGGCGAATCGCAGCGCAAGTGCGAAAATCGCAGCGAAACCCGCGCACAGCGATTCATGGAAGTCCGTCCGCGTGTAAATCCCTGGATGTGCGCTAAAATTCTGCGTGGTGCACGCTGGCGCACACGTCTCCAAACAGCATGCGCTAAGCGCACAGCGAAAGTGCACATAGCGCAGCGCACACAATAAAAGTAGGCGGAACAGGGGGCGTAACACGCGGAATGGGGAACAACCCGTGAAAATGTGGGCGTCACGGGGGAAGTACAGGAGGCAAATGCGCAGAACGCCCACACGCGCGTCTACAACACGTATTCATGGAATCGAACGGGGCTAATGCGTGCGCCAAAAAAGACGCGCTAATCCGGAAACACGTACGCTAGCAGGAAGCAGGCGTACGTGGACCCGCGCAGCATAAAAGTGCGCACAAACAACAAAAAAGCTCAGACGCCAAGATGAATATACCATTCCTAGCAGCAGTGGTCGTGGGATACCGCAGGAGGAGGAGGAGGATAGTCAGGCCCAGAATTTTTACACCCAGAACCAGCCTTTTTGGGATGCCTGATGACCAGGTGTATGGGAGGTACAGGTTTTCACCTCACATAATACTCGACCTGGTGAGTGAGTGGGAGGATGACCTCACATCACCCACCCTGTGCTCCCAAGCACTCAACCCCCTGGAGAAGGTCCTCAATGTACTGCACTTCTTGGCCACTGGATCATTTCAGTAGACAAGTGCTATAGTGGGGGGAGGTGTCACAGGCCACGCAGTCACGCTGCCTACACCAGGTGATGGCCATCATGACTGCACGCCCATCAGTCCGCAGGCACATATACCAGCCCAGAACATCTGCAGAAAGGCAGGCTGCCGTCCAGGATTTCTACGGGGGTGGCACAATTCCCCAAAGTGCTAGGTGCCATTGATTGCACCCATGTGGCTCTACGTCCCCCCAGGGCATCTGAGCACATCTATAGAAACCGCAAGCACTGGCATTCCACCAACATGCAGGTAGTATGTGATGGCAAGGGAATCATCACCTCAGTATATGCCAACTATCCAGGGTCCACCCACGACAGTTTCATTTACAGAATGTCAACCCTAAACCGGGACCTAGAAGCTGGGCGGCATGGCGATACATGGCTGCTTAGTGAGTATAAATGCCACTGCACATGCATGCATGTCAGATACTGAGTAATGTCACAACCCCACTAATGACACCATCACCACCTCCCCAGGGGACAGTACCTACCCTCTGAGCACCCACATGATGACGCCAATTCGGAACCCCACCACGCCACCCGATGTAAGATACAACACAGCCCATATTGCAACCCGGGGCATAGTGGAGCGCACATTCGGAGTGCTCAAGTCACGCTTTCGCTCCCTTGACCGTTCTGGTGGGCAGCTGTTATACGCTCCCCCAGTAGTGTGCAGGATCATAGTGGCAGCATGTGTCCTGCACAACGTTGCAACACAACGGGGCCTGCCGGTGGACATGGTGGTGCCCCCACATCCCCAACCACATGCACGCCCGCTGCACATGGGAGGGGAAAGGGCACGTGGTGAGGCAGCCTGTACGCAGCTGGTGGCTAATTACTTCACATAAAATCACACCCATGTGGAGTGCACACAGCCCTGGCACATACCAGCTGACAATCAATGATGATGATATAAGGGGCAGTCAACTGTCACAACCATACCAGTCTGAGATTGGTCACCTGGTCATCACTACCTACCCAAACAACACCAATGCTGTGTCGTCAAAAGACATACATCTATGCTGCTAAATTCATTTCCCCCTTGCTAAATACAAGCAAGAGAGAGAAGCGTAGATGGGCTCACAGAATAAAAGCAGAATATAAAGACAAATCCGGAGTACTAGTGCTAGAACATGCAGTGGTAGGAGAGAGTAACTAGCACAGTGCGCCAAAAAAAAATGCCAAATATTGACGTATGACGAGCAGCAGCAGCTAAAAGCATGCAAGTAATCAGAAGTCCATGCAATGGTTCATAAGATATAAAGCAGAACCACAAGGACCAGTACAAAGTGGCAGTGCATATAAGAAGAAGGCCACGGGTGGTTGGAACAGTGCAATGCACGAAGAAAAGGGTGAACTGAAGTGCAACCCGCACAGGCATCTCGCCGCGATTGTTCTTCACTCGGTAAGCCCAATGCTCTGTCTGCTTACCCCGTATGCCGCTACAGCCACGATCACTTTAGCCGCTCTCTGCTGTCTTTATTCCTGTGTGATGAGTTTTTTTCGCTTCGTTTGCAGCGTTGAACCAAGGGCTGGTTTCCCTACAGGCAGCCGTACATGTGGACTGTCTCCAGATGCCACTTTCGCATCTATAAGGTACTCTTAGTTGCTTCTCCCCTCTCGTTCCGATGTCTCCATGGTCACTTTGTTCACCTTGGATCTTGGTGACGAGATAGGATGCACCTCCTACACATTTACGGCCTGTGCGGGTTGCACTTCATTTCACCCTTTTCTTCGTGCATTGCACTGTTCCCACCACCCGTGGCCTTCTTCTTATATGCACTGCCACTTTGTACTGGTCCTTGTGGATCTGCTTTATATCTTATGAACCATTGCATGGACTTCTGATTACTTGCATGCTTTTAGCTGCTGCTCCTCGTCATACGTCCATTTTTGGCATTTCTTTTGGCGCACTTTTCTAGTTACTCTCTCCCACCACTGCATGTTCTAGCACTAGTACTCCGGATTTGTCTTTATATTCTGCTTTTATTCTGTGAGCCCATCTACGCTTCTCTCTAAGCATACCTGAAATGCCTAATAGATTTCTCTATCCTTTATAGGACCAATTTAGCTGTCTACTACTACCTACTATTAACGGCAGAGAGCCCCCACGAGCACCATTGTAGGTAAATATTCCCCTGCACATGGTAGCCTTTGTTCTTACATTAGAACCAATCAAAGCACCTTGCTATCCAATAGCTGACTCTTTGATTTATGTGTTTTTATCTTACAGATGCTACGAAACGTTTGTTATGACTGCTATTGTTCCAATTGTAACTAGGCTACGTTATTAATACTTTTCCTCCTGATGAATGTTCCATACTAATATCTTGATGAACAGAAACATGTCGAGACAACTCTCTGGACTGTAAGCAGAGATCTTAATCTATGACACATTTATTTTACCTCAAGAGGGACTATACTATTTGTTTGATTAGTACCATTTGTGCCTGTTTTTTCTGTGACACCATTTTAACTTGCTATCTTAGCTTGCTACATATTCCTTGTTGTTGTTTTTCACATTGGATGTTTAAGTGTTGTACTGTGGACCCTTACATTTAATTATATGTTTTAATCATTATGATTCATTATTAAAATTGGGTTTTCACCTTTTTAACAGTGACTGGTCCCCATTTTGAACTTCTTTTGAACCTTTGTGGTCTGGTACCTCTAGCATCTGCATCTTAATTTTGTCTTCCTATATATTGGACATGAAGATGGAACCTGCAAATTAGGAGGAAGACATGGATGCACAGGCACATATCAATACACCATGCAGTGTACAATACAACAATATCCACTAGGGATGTCTACACAGTATTGACTACAGACTGCCCACACAGCTCATGGGAGCCCAACGTCACTGTGTAATTCACTGTCACTTGATCACACCCTTTGCAAGTCCATGGAAACGGGAAGCAGGAGGGGTGTGTGTCTCACGAACCCAAGCATCTAACCCAAACTCAGGACAAGCCTGCATGTGCCCAGCCGGAATACAGTGGATGCCCACAGGAGCCACACAAGGCAACACACTGTAAAAAAAAATCAAAAATCAAAAATGGCCATGTGGGGTGGGGGGGGGGGGTAGGCCACCCAGGAGGTTCGAGGACAGGGTGCACACCAACACCCACCTGCGTGGATGTTGCGAGAAAAAAAAATACCTCCTTGGGCTCATGGCCTGCACGGGTATGCCTTTGTGGGAGAACTGCTGTCGCTCTGCTCATCCTCTGCTGCTGCATTGCATCAGGAGGTGGTGGCACTATGGGAGGCATCCCACGCAAAGCCCTGGTATGGTCCTCCATGGCAGCAAGCATGCGGGTCAGGAAGGTCTGATTCTGGAGGATTAAAGTGCGGAGATCCCCATGCAGCACATCACGGGTTGCCTGCATTTCTGCACGCATGGCCTCACGTGATGCCCGGATCTTCTCACGTGTTGCATGCAGCTCAGCTGAGAGCGAACGTGTGAGCTGCTCCAGCTGCTATTCTGCCCTTAAATTACTGGAAGCCTCAAGTTCAAACAGAGTCTGCCTGAGGTTATTTAGTTCTACCCTCAGGGCTTCCCTGTGGCCCTGGGACTCTATTGATATGGATTCACGCAGAGTCTCCAGTGCCGCCCGTCGGTCCCTGTTGGACGCCAACATGTCTTCCCTGTGTGATTGGCAAATGGAGTCTGTTGCCTGCTGTTGTTGCTCCATCTGCCTTTCAGGGCGGATAATGGAAGTGGCCGCCCTCTCCATTGCCTGAGCCATCATTTCTACTGATGATGCCTGTTGGGATGCCATACCGTACATGGAGTTTTCCCATACAGTATTGTCTGGTGGCGCATGGCCACTGCGTCGACAGGCCCCACACCTGTTTGGGGCAAGGCGATCTGCACCTTGCTGTGCTGGCACTGCCTGAGGCTGCAGGACTGCATTCCCCCTCTGATCTGCTGGCCCAGGAACAGGATCAGATGCTGTGGAGTGTGACCCTGCATCCATAACCGCCAAAGGCGGACCTACCAACACTGGCATCCCATAGAGGGTTCTACCCCTGGTGCAGGTGGGTTGGACAGAACAGAATCCCTGCCAGAAACACTTACCTGTGATGGCACATAAGTCTCATCATCCGATTCAGCACCTGAATAGAGGTCTGGGGAGGTGCACCCAGAGACACCCCTGGACAGTATGGTCTCCAGTAACATTGGGTTTTCGCCCACCACCACACCACGTCCCCCACTGGTGCCCGGTCGTGCCTGAGATTCCTCCTGGGTCTGGACCATCTCCTCAACCTCAACAGCAAAAATTGCGTCATCACCTGCAAAAACATGAAAGACAACAAATGGAAACAGGCATGAGCACCATAGCACACACATAGGCCGTGACAAGCCAGAGATCCAGTACATGATTTACACATGTCCCACATGACTATAACCCTGCCATGCATGCACTGTCAAAGAGTTGGAAGTGGAGTCAAAAAGGCAGACACTGGGGAGAGCAAGATGGAAAAGCAACACATTTGCAGCATGTTGGGTAGCACTGGCATCACACATAAGGCTGTGAGTGGCATGTCCAATACACATACATGACACATGCCACCACACAGATGTCATGTAGCATAGCCACAGTAAATTACAAAACTACAGCCATATGTCAGTGAATGAGTACTGTCACACATCCATGTCACATCAACATGATGCGAAGATTAATGCTGAATAGTGTTGCTAAATATGCATGTGCCACACACTGAAACACATCCAGTGTCCAATAATACAGTCATTGTGGGCTGATCAATGGTTGGTCACTTTAACATTACAGGAAACATCTGCCCTGTTCCACATGCAAACAGGCCCTAATAAAAAATGTCTGCAGCCCAATACTCCATCGGCCTGAATGGTGTAATCATTAACATAACCAGGTAAAAATAGTGGCCCAGTGTGGGCTGTAAACAATGACCGAAGCATATCACATATGTTGCAATAGGGCAGAAAAATGCATAATAAAAATGGGAGAGTGGAAACAATCAGCCTGAATGAACACTTACAAAATCTGAACAATGTAGTTGCAAGATGACAGTTCAAGGTAAAGTGCACTAATGTGGGCCTAATTGGCAACTGTGGGCAGAAGGGATACAGTCATACCCAAATCCAAGGCACGTGAATGTATGGGAGGAAGCAAATGGGTGACCCATAACACTCAGGAGTACACACCCTCACCTGGCACTCAATCAGAACCTGTCACCCAAACAACACACACATGGATTACACACACACGCATGGGCACTCACCGGACAATGTGTCGTAATCAGGTAGATCTCCCACACCTTGGATCTGTTCCTCTGTGATGAAGGTCCCAGCAACAGACTCATGTTCAGTGAGTTCATTGTCCTCTTGTGGAGACCCACCGCCAGTCACCAGAGTAGTGCATGATTTGAGGCCAACTTGTTCTTTGCTCTGTGTTTCAGGTCATTCCACCGCTTGTAGCAATCATCAGCTGTGCGCCTCACAAATCCAAGGGCACTTATGCGGTCCGCGATGGTCTGCCAGTGTGCCCTACGTTGACCAGGTGTGGTCTTGCACCCTGCAGTCACCAACATTTTGCGGCTATGTGCCGACACATAGGCCACAAGTGCATCAAGTTCGGGGTCATTAAAGCTAGGCTTCCTTGACGTGCCAGACTGTGTAGCTGTGTCTGGGGTCTCAGCCTGTAGTGCCAGAGCACCCTTCTTCCTCTTCTTCAAAGGTGGAGCAGACCCTGAGTGGCTTGCGCCGCTCTGGTCAGTAGGGGCAGAAGCGCAGGTGGACTGGGTACTGGGAGTGTGCGAACGCACAATGACCATAGGTCTTGGTGCAGGCATTGGCTGAAGTGTGATGTTGGCAGGGGCAACGTCAGTTTGGTGGACCAGGACCGACACTGTCCCGGCTCGGAGACTCAGAGCTGGGGTGGATAGAGCTGCAGCTGCCCCTGCAGCCTCCCCACCCTGCCTACTTGGGGCAGCAGATGACATTGCTGCCCCAGATCGACGTGGCCTGGTGACACCAACTTGCACCGGCACACGTGGCTTAGACTTGCTGACCTGGAAGTCAGCCTGGGAGTCATCCTGTGCCGGGTCAGGTGCCACAATGGGCTGGTCCAACAAGGGCTGAGCTGGGATGGTGTCAGCCACGTTTCCCTCAACCATGGGGGAGGGTGGCATGGGTGTCCCTGATTGGTCCTCCACACACGGGGGTCTAGAGGCACCCTGCAAATCATGGCCATGTCCCCTACCGCGCCCACCACGCCCACCTTTTGGAGGTCGGCCACCTTTGCCTCCCTTACCGCTTGGTCGCCTCACAACCATGGCACTGATGTTGTTGTGTGTATGGGAGTTGCAGTAAACAATTGTCCTGGGCAATTGGGGGTAAAAGGGGTAGGGTACTAGATGGAATTCGCACCCTAGTGCTCTAGCAAGGCTGTCTGTGACCCCTGGGGGAAGATGACGGGTCACGCAACGTTGGTAAATGCAAGCGCGACTCACCCTCTGCCTGGAAAAAGAACGTGAAAAAAACGCACGTGTGCGCGTAGGCAACACCCCTGCCAAAAGAAGAACTGTACATTGTCTGAGGAGACAGGACAAAAGAAGAAGTGAACGCTGTTTGAGGAAACAGGCCCAAAAAAAATAAAGAACGCTGTCAGAGGTAACAGGGAGTACGAACTTGAAACGCGGTGAAGTAATCGCGTGTGAACCGACAAGAAGTACAGAATTCACCCACTCGCTCTCCACGAAAACACGTACAAGGGAATGGGGTCCTACACGTACCTTTTAAATTGGCCCACACATACAGCGTCACTTACGCGTGTACGCGCTAAGGCCCTTTCCTCCAATTACACGAGCTGACACTCGGACGTGCAGTTTTTGGACGCGTACGATGAACATGCACCCGTGTTGATGGAAACGCCCACGCGCGTCACGTCACTTACGCACATAGGCCCTTTCCTCAGATTACACGCATTCACACGTGGACGTGCAGTTTTTTCACGCGCGCTGAACCACTATGCCCACGTCACGAGGGAAACGCCCACGCGAGTCACATCACAGAAGCACTTACGCGCTAAGGGCCTTTGGTCCAATGAAACTGGGTACGTGTGCTGACGCGCTTACGCGTGAAGGGCCTTTCCTCCAATTACACGCTGACATGCAAGATTTTCAAGTGCCAAATCACTCCATATCAAGCTGGCCACGCAACAACACATGGAAGACCATGCTCCTGCCCAGAAGGCCGAATTACTGCCCCCAGAGCCCCAAGCACGCTCCCACCTGCCATATGCTGCTGCCTGACTGCCTGCTGCCCACGTGCCCTGCTATTTGCTGCCTGCACGTCAGCCAGGGGTGCAGTTGCTGTGACCACCTCTGCTGGAACCAAAAAATCCCGACTGGGATACCATCTCTCCACAGCCCAGCCCCAGGACCCAGTTGCCCACCCACTCCTGCCTCTGGGGTTGCCATGTCGGGCAAAACACCATCTGGCACCACTGGCAACCCCCAGCCAGAGAGGCAGAGTGCCACCAGCTTCAGTGCCAGGGAAGTTGGTGTCCTGGTGGAGCAAGTCCTGGGGCAGTATGATGCCCTCTTTGGAAGTTCACGCGGCGACAATGAAGGACTGACCAGGATCTGGATGGACATTGTGACTGCCATCAACGCGGAGGGGGTGGCAGTCCGCGACTTACAACATGTCAAGAAGCGCTGGGAGGACTTCAGGTCCAGGACCCTCAACAAGGCCCGGCGCCTCTTGAAGGCAGCGGATGCCAAGGGGCGCCGGGGCCACCTGCCTGACCACCAAATGAGGGTCGTGGAACACATATGCCCAGCGCTCCACGTCCAGGTCCTTGAGAGGCAGACCTGTCTGGAGTCGAGTGGTAAGTGTACATGCATACTGATTGGACGCTGTGCGTGTGGTGGTGTGCCAGTAGTGTGCAGGTTGCACATGTGTTTTCATAGGGCTATGTAGCGATGTGTATGAACAGGGGCGTGAGGCTGCCACATGTGAGTCCTCTTAGGTGTGAGATACATCGATGGTGTATGTGTTGGTAAGCATGATGTGCAAATGCAGGTGTGGGAGCACACATGTTTGAATTTCTGTGTATGTACGTTAGCATGGTTGTGGTGTGACACATGGATCGTGGTTCCTGCTGCATGTATCTGCACTGTGTACATGTGCATGTGTGTGTATTTGACAAGTGTGCAACTGTGATGCAACATGGATGCGCGTGACACTGATATGTAGAAGGCTGAATGCCAGATATGACACGTATGGCGATCACATCACTGCGACAGTTGGAGGAGATATAGACATGCATGTAAGTGTGGTGGCATGTGTACATGTCTAGTGCACTCCCTGTGTTTCATGTGATGTCAGTCTCACCTTCGGCTGTTCATGCTCTTGTATGTGTATGGATGTTGCTGCCTGGTGCAATATTGCTGTGGAAATGCTCATGTGTGTGAGTTGAAATGACATGTGTGCCGTGGAGTGTGATGCCATGTCTGAAGTTTGACACTGCCACTCATGTGCAACTGTCATGTGTGTATCAGTCCATTGTACAGTGCCCTGATGTCTGTGTTTTATCTCTCCCTGCCTTCAGCGTCAACTGATGAAGAGGGCAGAGAGGGTGCTGTGGAGCACAGCGGCAGGGATCGCACCACCATCCAGAGACGCAAGGCCCGGCTCCCCTCCCAGATTGTCATCTCGTCGGGGAGTGAGGAGTCCGGTGCCGCGTCCCAGGCAGCAGCTGCCGAGGGTAGGTCCAAGAGGCGGAGGTCGGAGGTGGACTCCTCGGCAGCAGAAGGGGCAGCTGAGTCCCCACAGGGTCCAACGGAGGAAGATGGCACAGAGTCATCCAGGTTGGTGGGGGGTTGGGTGGAGGAGGAGGCCGCGAAAGGGACACACACAGGGTCTGGGGGTGGGGATTCCACTGGTGCTAGTGGTGCAGTGCAGGGGCAGGGACAGGAGGCAGCACAGGCTGCAGCGGAGGAGCCTGTGTGCAGTCCTGTCCTTGATCCTGTCACTGCATCATCTGGCACCAGCAGGGATGCCTACGTCCAGACCCGTTTTCAGGGAGGGGATGAGCACACAACAACTAGCCTTCCTCTCCCTGCGGACGTGGCTATCCGGGACCGCGTTGAGCCTGTCCTGGCCGGGATAGCGTTGCGTGAACGGGCCATGAGAGGTGACCTGCGGTCTTTTCGTGAAGAGACTGCACGTCATCTCGGATGCCTCTTTGACCATCTTGACCTGCTGGGACGGGCCACTGGTGCTGGATTCCTCTGTGTACTGGACCTTCTTGCGACCCCCTCCTCACCTGAACCCCCTACGCACCAATCATCCTCCATGCCATCTTCCCACCCCTGTATCACCTGGGTACTCTGTCGAGCTGCCTCTGACCCAACGGCCAGGCTGGTGGAGGACACATCCCTGCCACAGTCGGGAGTCGGACGTCCAGCAGGGGTGGCCACCACGACAACTGCACCCCAGCCGGAGGAGGACGTGCAGGCAGCAAGAGTCAGGGCGCAGGCACAGGCACAGCAGCAGCAGCAACATGGTGGGAGCAATGATGGCTCGGGGCCTTCAACATCAGAGGGGCAGGCATCGGCCAGAGGGCAGGAGGACCCAGGATTCCAAGTTTCTTCCATGTGGCAGCGGTTGGGCCACACCATAGATGCGGAGCGGCAGCGGGCGGAAGAGGCACGGCTCACAATAATCAGGGCGGAGAACTCCATGAGGAGGGCACTGAGGCGGGCCGAGTGCCTCGAGGCAATTCGCAGGGAGTTGGAGGTGAACATGTTGTCGTCCCTGGGAACCCTCGGGGCCATGGAAGAGGACCGCCTCCAGGACATTGAGCGTGAGTTCGATGATGCCCTGGCCCGGGACATCAAAAAGTGAGCCGTCGGACTAGCCCGCTGCCATTGTAAATAGTTAGATAGTGTTAGGTTTCCTTTCTATTTTAGTTTATTTTGGGCCACTTGGACAATGCACCACATTTTTGTATATAGTTAACGGTTGTAGGTCAAAGGATCGACAACCAAAGGGTTGAATGGTCAAAGGATCGACACCAAAGGACCGAAAACCAAAGGATTGAATTTTTGTTTTTTTTTCACTTTTTTTTTTTTTGGTGGGGGGTCCCCCCCCAACCCCTGTTTTTATGCTAAAAACCACTTTTTTCACTAACCAAAACCCCCAAAAAAATATATAATTAAAAAAAAAATAGATCCTTTGGTGTCGATCCTTTGACCATTTGACCCTTTGTATTCGATCCTTTGACCAGACACTGTTCTTTATTAGGTAGTGTTTTTTGTAGGTTTCATTTCATTTGTTGGTCTCATGGACCCTGGATTGGTGATTTGTATATAGTTGAACAGTGGATGTTTCTCTTTTTTATTTTGATTTCACCATGGCGCAATGGATTACAGATATTTTTTTTTCCCTTGGATTTGCTTTGTTGGACTGAGACTTAGGACAAATTTTCATTTGGATTTCTTTGGATTCTGATTTCATATTTTTTATTATTTTCCGGACATGCTGCATTTTATTTCTTATTCCCATTATTGATTGTTTTTTTTTCATTACATTCATGTTGTGTTCAATACATTTTTGTTTCATACTTCGATGTGTGGTATTCTCTCATTGGTTTCATGCATGTCATGATATGGGTTTTCACATTCACTTGCACCCATTGGGTGTGTGTGACGAGCGTGTGTTCATGTACATACTTGCCATTCGGGTTGTATCATGTAATGGCCATTTCTCTGTGGGTAGATGCAATACTTGGTTGGGTCTTTGGGCTGGGGTGGCGTGGGGGTGTGATGTGGGTGGCCATGAGGCCCATGATTGAGGATCGTCATGACGTGGGTGCTGGGGGACATGAGTGGGACATGAGTGGGGGCCTGCTGGCAGGTGCCCCTCACTGCTGGGGAGTGGGGGTGCTGGGGGACATGTGTGGAACATGAGTGGGGGTCTGCTGGCAGGTGCCCCTCACTGCCGGGGGGTGGAGGTGCTGGGGGACATGAGTGGGACATGAGTGGAGGCCTGCTGGCAGGTGCCCCTGACTGCTGGGGGGTGAGGGTGCTGGGGGACATGAGTGGGGGCCTGCTGGCAGGTGCCGCTGACTGCTGGGGGGTGGCGGTGCTGGGGGACATGTGTGGGACATGAGTGGAGGCCTGCTGGCAGGTGCCCTCTCACTGCTGGGGGGTGGGGGTGCTGGGGGACATGAGTGGGACATGAGTGGAGGCCTGCTGGCAGGTGTCCCTCACTGCTTGGGGGTGGGGGTGCTGGGGGACATGAGTGGGGGCCTGCTGGCAGGCGCCCCTCACTGCTGGGGGGTGGGGGTGCTGGGGGACATGTGTGGGACATGAGTGGGGGCCTGCTGGCAGGTGCCCCTCACTGCTGGGGTGTGGGGGTGCTGTGGGACATGAGTGGGACATGAGTGGGGGCCTGCTGGCAGGTGCCCCTCACTGCTGTGGGGTGGGGGTGCTGGGGGACATGTGTGGGACATGAGGGGAGGCCTGCTGGCAGGTGCCACTCACTGCTGGGGGGTGGGGGTGCTGGGGGACATGAGTTGGTGATCACTAGTGCAAGGTGACATGTGGCTTGGCTGGGGGGCATGCCCATGGTGGATGGGCTGCCTGCGGGACATGACCAGGGGTGCAGGGTAGTCCCCTGTGGTGTGGGCTGCCTGCAGGGGCTGTGGAGGGTGTAGAGGGAACACCTGGGAGGACCCACACTGCCAATTCACGTGTAGGACTCCCCGCGCACCCCCGAAATTCACGTACCCTGCTCTGACAGCAAAATCATGTGTGAAACTTCCTGCGAAGCCCAGTTATTCACGTACCCCACTCGCACAGGGCCAATCGCGTGTGAAACTTCCCGAGAACCCCAGTTATACACGTACCCCACTCGCACAGGGCCAATCGCGTGTGAAACTTCCCGTGAACCCCAGTTATACACGTACCCCACTCGCACAGGGCCAATCGCGTGTGAAACTTCCCGTGAAGCCCAGTTATTCATGTGCCCCACTCGCACAGGGCCTATCGCGTGTGAAACTTCCCGCGCACCCCAGGAATACACATACCCCACTCGCACAGGGCATTTCACGTGTGAAACTTCCCGCGAACCCCAGTTATACACGTACCCCACTCACACAGGGCCAATCGCGTGTGAAACTTCCCGCGCACCCCAGGAATACACATACCCCACTCGCACAGGGCATTTCGCATGTGAAACTTCCCTCGAACCCCAGTTATACACGTACCCCACTCGCACAGGGCCTATCGCGTGTGAAACTTCCCGCGCACCCCAAGAATACACGTACCCCACTCGCACAGGGCATTTCGCGTGTGAAACTTCCCGTGCACCCCCGAATTACACGTTCCCCGCTCCAATCGCGTGTGAAACTTCCCGCGCACCCCAGGAATACACGTACCCCACCCGCACAGGGCCTATCACGTGTGAAACTTCCTGCTCACCCCAGGAATACACGTACCCCACTTGCACACGGCATTTCGCATGTGAAACTTCCCGCGAACCCCTGTTATACACGTACCCCCACTCCAATCGCGTGTGACACTCCCCGTGCAGCGGGGTACGTGTATTCGGAGGGGTGCGCGGGGAGTTTTACAGGCGTTTTCATGGTTGGGGCCTGTGCGCCATGTACGGGATTTGTGTGCTGTGCATGGCGCACGGGGAGGGATTGGGGGCGTAACTGGTGCTGCTGCAGGGTCGCTGCACCACTCTGCGCCACGGCTGGTTTTGGAAGCTAAAATCCATGAATACGCTGTGCGCGGAAATGGATTTTAGCGCACACGGCTGGCACAGAAATGTGCACGCGCACACTGTGCGCCAGCCGCGTGTGCCACTTGTGCGCTGAATTCTATGAATTACCCCCCTAGAGGCTGGAGTCTGGCATGAAGTGCATTATATATATATATGTGGGAAGGGCCAAGTTATGACACTACAGATATGTATTAGTGTCTGGTCCGACTGTCTCGACTACAGTCATATGGAACAATAACCAAGATGCGCGCTGCTTGATTCTCCTGCAGTCAGGGCAACACCTTCTTTTGAGGGCACAGGAACAATCCACAAGTGACGTTCTAGGAACTGGCGATTGAAAGGCAGCACTCACATAACAAAGACACTCTCAAACCAGGGTGCTGACCACTCGAGTCGCTTTGAGATCAGCAGACATGGGTAGGTGGAAGAGGTGTGCATGAAGAGGGGTACCACCATCTTGGTTTCTTTTAGGGCTCTCTTCCTGTCTCCTCTCCATTTCTCACAGGTACGTGTGATGTCTTAAGGCAAAGGGCACTTGTTACAACAACAGGGATTGTAACCCTTACAGCAGTCTTGCTTTGGACAAATTCCAAGTGACATTTTGACATTATAAGGAGAGGGCACCCCACTCAGTACTTGTTTCATTTGTGGACTCCTATGAGGCCAAGAACGATTCAGTGAACCTATTTTGGGGAACAGACTGTTCCAATGTCCGCTGGTGAAGACAGAACGCCTCCATGGAAGAGGGAACCTCTGTCCCCCAACCAGCCCCATGGAGCAGTGCAGTGGAACTACTATGGAGAAAGGCCTCTCTGCTGGCTGCACTGGAACCAGGACCCTGTACTGTTCACTGGAGGTGAAGGATCCCTTGTGGGTGCAAGCCAAGATTCCTGGAGTGGGACTCCAGAATCGAAGGACTCTCCTTGTCCTGGAGCCCCTGTATTGGGAAGTCCAGAAGCATATTTGAATCCTGTATCAACACCTCAAGACATCTTCCATCTGGATTGACCATGCTCGACACACCTCAAACTGCCACAGGGTCAACAAAGCTGCCTTTGGCACTCTACGTATTTTCAAACTGCTTGTTGCAATTTGAACCATTCAGACGCTGGCTTGACCGATTGTAGCAGACTGATCCCAGGCTCAACATCGTGGGAACAACTGACTCGAGCGCCAATTTGACTGCTGGAATCCATGAACTCACCTGTCACTAACACCAACTCAACCCAGAAGAAACATCATCTCAAAGCTGACTTGATGGCTGCCCCAAAACATCGGAAGCTATCGTCTCGCTGTGTGTTGCATGCCAACTCAACCCATCTGGAGCCCGCACCTTTGAACTGGCTTTAGCTGACCACCAAAAGGATCACGTCAACGTGAACATATCAATGTCGGCTTGACCTTGACAAAAGTGCAGCTAGAAACCCAGCTTGACTCTGTCAAGTTCCAAAGACATGAGTAAAGGTACTTTGAAGAGGCCAGGTCCTCTCTGGTCAATTTTCTGGAACCATAACAACTTTTAACGCCCTTCTCTACATTGTTGTTCAAAGCCATGTCAGTGAACATTGACATTGGTACCAATCTATTGCCTGAACGATCCTGCTCATCTACTATGGGTGTCCCTTAACAAAAGTCTGCATTCTCTGTGTTTCTTTCACAGGTGCAGGTTATTCTAGTATTTTCTGATTAATTGTTTGCATTTCTATTGTTTGATTAAAAGTCTACATATTTATAGATCCTTGTTTGGAAATTCTTTTATTTTGGAAAAATTGTACTTCAGTTGCTTGGGTTGCAATTGTATTAGCTCTGACCCCTCGGGAAGATATAGCCTGATCTCGGGCCAGATTACCAAAAGAGGAGAAGGGGGTATACCCTCTCGACTGTGCCTGTTTCAACTTTATGATTGGGATCACTGCTGGCTTAATAGTAGTGTGGGGTTGAGTAGGTGGTTTAGCAACTACTCAAGCCTGTACTTCTGCAGAGCAGTAGTCATTTCATCTCAATGTGGTCTGCATCAGGGGCCGTATTTTGTATTTTGAAGTCTGTGTTAAGAAGGGTCACAAAGCAGGTTTTTTACAATTGGCTTTATGGGTCAGGCAGTCCTCCCGCCACCAAATGAGCTCCCAATCATCGTACAAGGTCACATAGGGGATTCTGAAAATGTATAAGTAGTAATTCTTGCTGGAGCTGTCCATATGACACAAGTTGGCAAGGAACCATTACCAAAATGCGTCTTTCCACATAGAAAATACAGCAAGACAACCTATGCAATATTTGCAGAAAATAAGGCATGAACGAAAAAGAAAAAATTAAGGGATAATTAGAAAACCTATAACTTGTGAACAAAATCTATCATCCATCTAGGTTGACAAATCTGACTTCTTTCACTTAGTACCATACTTTCCAGAACCTCCTTTGATGGCACCTTCCAATCCCATGCACGCCCATCCACGCCAGCATTTTTCTTCTGTTCTCATTGGTCACACTTGACAACTGGCCATAACAATGACATTATTTTTCACATTAGCAATGCAAAAATGTCCCGTGAACTTGCATCATCCTTTGTCCCCTCCAGGGGTGTATCTCACCATCCCACTCTCTCCTTCCTTCCTTCCATCCTTTCCCTGATGCTCTATTCCTTTCATCAAATCTTTTTTGGTTCCTATATTATCTGAGACACCTTCCCTCCATAATTTTCACTTCTATCCATGAAGACACTCTGTATCAATGTCCCTAGCTCCCAAAAAGGAGACCCTCTTGTGGTGGACTTGTGAGGGCCGTTAAGGGATGGAATCAGGGAAGGATGCATAGTACAAGAGGTTAAATTGGAAGTGTTGGATAGGAGAAAAGTGATATAGAAGTGATGGGAGAATGTGACAGAGATTTCTTTCTAAAATGGTGATGGGAAGGGTCTGGACCAAATGTCTTGCCCCGAGCATGTGACAGCCCCAGCAAGATGTTGGCACACTACAAACACCCCAAAAATATAAAACAAGGATTGACAAAACCAACAGTTTGGCCTTTTGTGTAGGAATTTGCCAGGCACTGACATTATTGTTCCAAAAGTTGGAAAGCAGTGCAAGTACCTGTGCATTTGATGTCAGTGTCTAAAACATATACACAAGCCAAAACTGTTGGTTTTACCAATGCTTGTTTTAATAGAACTTCAGTGCAATGGATAGATGTGAGACATCAATTTTGCTTATAATTAAAGTGCCTAATATTACAAGAGTAGCTCATTTACCGTGGCAATTAAGCCATTATCTGTTAGGAGAAAGCTTAGAAATAACACTGACAGGCAGTGTACAGCACACAGATTGATTTTAATACATTATACAGCCAACTGAAACAGATCTAAGTATGCAGTGTTTTGGGAAATGAATGGGTAGGTAGTGGGTGGGAAGGCCTAAGGAATAAAATGGCTATAGGGTGTCTCGGGGTTAAAGTCCATAGGCTGTCTGTCCCTCCTAACACCCCATCTCCCTCTTCTCTGTACTCCAATGCACTAGTTTGGTCCCATAGGTGGCGCTGAATGTCAAAGTTAAAAATAATCCACGTTGTATTCAGTTTCAGATTTCTTTGGCAATGGGTTAGCTATATGTTGTCTCTGATACTCTGGTTGGGCAGGAGTTGAATTGGTCATTGGTCACATGATAGGCCTCTAAAAGCCCATCCTCGATAGACAAGAGCAAGTCACTGCAAGCCCAACTGGGCAGGAGTAAGTCACGTGCCAAGTTCGGCATGACATGTATCTAACGATCCGAATAAATGTTCCAATTGTGCCTTAATGGCCTTTATGGACTTTGGTCTTTTGCGAAACTCCCAGCCTTCATCTCAAACCATCGTTGCTGGTTTGCGTGCCATGCTGCACCAACTAATACTGTATAATCAGATATAGGCAAATATGTTTGTACACTTTTCGACTGTGTGTATTTTTGGAATTCTGAAAACATCTTTGCATTCATTTATGCTTACAGTGACTCAAAGGGCATGTTGTTTTGAACACACCCATCGATGCAACGTGTGTAGCTAACACACACAAGTAAATCATATCATCAGGTGTGGTTTACCATTCCAAGATGGCATCCAGAAAAATAATACTTTAGTTAAGATGCAATGGACACATGAAAATCACTCTCTGCGTCTTGCAGCTGCAGTTTGTTGTGGATTGTGTTTCTTGTTATTACAGTATGTTGTTTAACTACACTCACTGTTTTAGCTATAGACAAAGAAAAGTTCTTGGACTAATAATTAAAAAATAGCAAAAATCAGCAATGTACCATACTCCACAAATAACAATAATAGCAAAAGTGTGCAATATGTAATACAGTACAGAACGAGAAAACAAAAACAAAACACCAAACAGCATGGAACCAAAATAATCTCTTAAAATACACATTTGGGGCGGGTACTGTTGCGCGGGTGCCAATATGGCTGCGCCTACATAAAGCTCAGTGGCACAGAGCTCGTTACGGTTGCATTGCACCCTCTTTTCTAATATGGCGTGGCTCCAGATGCTTGTTATAAATTGCTGAAAATCGGGAGCCCTGCGGAGCGGTGCTGGGAATGCTTTCCATGACTGGGGATATCCATACAGAAGCATAGCCTCTGTGCCGATGTGCTGCCCATCTCCCCCTTCTCACAGGGAGACAACATTGGTGGAGGATGGCCGCCTACAGAGCCCACACGGAAGGGGTGTTGCACCCTATTGATATTTGGATTGGGGGTGTGCGGGCTTGGGAGGCTCGTTGCCCCCAATGATCTTACCATGCTGTGGCGCAGGTGCTGGTCAGCGTGCCGTTGATGCCGCTGAAGTGCTGAATTACTTGTCGCCCATCCGGCGGTGAGTGTTGAAGTGGCTGCCGTCCCCATGGTGCGCACTACCGTCTTCGCCCGGCTCGCATTGCGTGGACTGCTGCTAGGCAGCGCCGCGGAGGGGGCACCAGCTGATAGAGAGCATGGACAAGTAACCTGGAGGGCAAGGAGGGGATAAAAAGGGAGGGACAGAGCATAGGCTTCAAACAGCAGCAGTCAGATACACAGGGGTAGCCCCAACCCCCTCCCTTCACCCAGCTACACAGGGCCATGAGGGTGACACACATATCAGGGTGCCAAGGCACATTAGCAAGTGTCACACCCAGGTGATCAGGGAGGCAGGAAGCCCGCAGGTGACCAACAATGGTCACTATGAGATGCTAAATGTTGACGGTGACAGCCGGCCGGAGGCATGAAAAAGCCCCCACAAACATGCATAGCCTAGGGCAAATCTGTTAGGATATAAGGAGCTGTATGGGAAGCAAGAACCCCTCTGATCAGAAGACTCACTGCCACCACTGCAAACCCCTTCGACCGCTACCCGCGGCCCATCACTGCGAAGACCCTGTGAAACCAGCCCTACTGTGACAAGATCACACAGACCAAGAAGAATACAAACCCGCGATTACACACTCAACCCGAGAAGATGGAGTAATGAGGCTCAAGCCTCGGTATCCAAAAATCACCGCTGATGGATAAAAATCTATCAGCAAGGAGAAGAACAAGCGCTCGGGGCAAGAAACACAATCATTTGGTACTCCGTATGGAGCACCACAAGTAATCTGCGCACGCAGAATACTTTTCTTGTCAGCATTGCCCTGCTCTGGGGGCCGTAATCGAGACCGTGAGCTTCACCTTGCTCCGGTCAAGAAGGGGAGTTTGCTTCTTGAGCAGTGCGCTTATTGCCTGGAGAAGCGACCATGTGCTTTACCTTACACTGATCGGGAAGCGGTTTGTAAACCCTGGGGTTCGTGAGCTTTGCCTTTCTCCGGGTGAACAAGCACCAACCCACCGTGGAACAGACGGAACCGAGCATTGCACCTTGCAGCAGGGGAAAAACATTTGGCAGCGTCAAGGGGCTCACAGCCATTTCAGAATTCGGGAAACAATGCAGATGAAGAGCGAGGTACGAGCAACGTTAGATAAAAAGAAAAGACTCACTGATGGTATCCGAGGAGGTCAGGGGAAAGCCAGCGTACGCCAGAAGCTGTCGGGCCAACAACTAACATTAAGAATGGAATTCCGACCTGAAAGGGGCAAAGGGATGAAAACACAAGCAGGGGATCCGACACAGAGCAGCAGCTGAGTGGGCCCTGTAGAACGAGGCAGCAGGTACACATAGCTCCCAACCTTTTGTGTCACCAAGGCGGGTGAAAACACCACATTTTCTTTTTGGCGGGTGAGAGGCCCATAGAAGTGAATGGGCGTAGGAGGGGCTTGGCGGGTGATTCATCAGCTTTCAAGGCGGGTGACACCCTCCAAAAGCGGGTGATTTGAGAGCTATGGGAACAAGTCGGGAAGCCGAGCGCAGGAGACAGCCCAGACGGGGCAGAGCCGTGTGGAGAGATACACAGAAAGGAAGCGGGAAGAAAAGGACCGGCCTGGGTTGCCGGGCCAACCAACCGTGCAGGGAACAGTGAAACTGACACACAGCGAAGCACGCAAGCGGGAAATAAGCTACAAGGAGGAGATATTATACTCGCGGTCACGTGCAGCCAGAAGGAAAACAAACAACTAGCACAGAACGCTGTTTTTCGTTCACAACAGAGAAGGGAACTTTTATTTTTTAAAACAGCACAGCGCACGCTGAGCAAAAAGACGACTAACACCAAAGTTGCAAGCAATTGCAGGCAGAGCCGAGCAAGCAGGACAGTGCACACACACAGGTCTCGGCAAAATGGCCAACAAGAAAAAATCAAAGCTGATGGAATGGGCAGAGGAGGCAGAGCAACTGCACGGGTGAGCCTTGGTGAGAAAACGTTTCAGAGAGGAGTCAGAGGATGAGGAAGAGGAAATATTGGAACTCGAGGCAACAGAGGCACCACACAAAAAGAAGGGCAAGGGAAACAAAAATCCTGTCACAGCTAATAAGCGGACGATGCCAGGCGCTGAGAAAAAGAACAACAAACAAGGTAAAAAGAAAGCTGTGATGAATTAAATGATGGATAATTTGGCAAACAAATATTTTCTGCAACAAGAGATTTAGGGAAATGCAAAATTTGATAGATTGGAGAAAATGATGACTGATTCGGGGGAGAAGCAATGGAAAAGCATGGGGCCAGAGGTACTTGTTGAACAAAGGGATGCTTAGAATGGGCACCTAAGAGCATGCATGGGGGGCTCCAACACCGTCCAGAATCATGTAACGGGACCAAGACATGCTGGGCCCATAATAACGGCTACAGCGATAGAATGGACAAGGCAAAGCGATAGTCAACAGCAACGAAGATATTGCTGCAACTCCACCCCAACAGCAAGATGCAGTGGTTACAACCACACAAAAACTAAAAGGGCAGCAGCCAGCAGAAGGATATATTAA
Source organism: Ambystoma mexicanum (assembly GCF_040938575.1). NCBI lineage: Eukaryota > Metazoa > Chordata > Amphibia > Caudata > Ambystomatidae > Ambystoma > Ambystoma mexicanum. The sequence continues at coordinate 856,827,101 of NC_090931.1, read as the reverse complement.
AGCTCTTTGACATGGAACATCGAGCAAGTGGCCAAAGAAACTATTTGGAAGAGAGGTTACATAGAAATGTTTTCATGAGACAGAGAAGGAACATCCTGGGTTCTTGTCAGCGGATCCAAAATAAGAAGATGATGCTGTGTATGCAGGAGTGATACTCTGCAGTTACTGTCAAGCTGATGACATCACGGGCAATATTAAATCCATCAAGGCCCGACTGGAAAAGACAGATGAGGCAACTGTAGAGGACACATTGCAGGTGGGTGCAGTGGAAGATGAGGCGGGGGCTCTAAAGTCTGATGTTTCTACACTCACCACACAAGTTTGTGTAGCCCTTAAGAATTGCGGCACGTCTGAATCCTGATCACAGTGAAATAATATCTGTATTGTGGGTATCCCAATGGACAATGCCAAGGGATACATGAAGTCATTCATGTGGAGCCCTCTTCTCTTGATCCTGGACAGCCAGAAGCTATCCCCTAATTTTGTGCTGGAACATGCACACATGTCGCAGGCCCTAAAACCTAAGTCTGGAGCCCCCCGACCTCCCGAGGCTGATTATTGGCCACCTGTCTAATTATAGCGACATAGATGCTATCTTATGGGCTGCCAGAGAGAAACGGGACCTGGCCCTTGGCTCCAGCAGAGTCCATATTTACCCTGATTTCTCTGTGGTGGTGTAGCAGCAACATAAATCTTTCCGGGAGTTAAGAAAACTGTTGCGTGAGAAGGGTGTGACATGCTCAGTGCTGTTTCCCCGCGAAACTGTGAATCGGACTGAACCAGAAGACATGCTTCTTCACCTTGCCGGAGGATGCAATGGCCTTTGTTGAGGCTACTCTTGTGACACCTGGTGCGAGTGGTCACTCCCCCCAGAATGTGAACTGACGGCCGCATATTTGTTAATGTATGCTTTCATGCTCTCTCTCACTGTTTTGTGGCACAGTCTTGCCACTTAAGGTTATGGGGCCGTAACATATTGTGGTGCTAAACCTTCTCTAGATAGGGTGCTTTGGCTATTCATCCTTATATATATTTGACCATTGCGAAAGCTCTGCCTTGGCCTGCATGATTCAGCCACCCCCGTGCAGAGTTGCAAGTTCTGGTTGGAAGTTTGGCAATGGGTTTACACTGCCTAAGCTTATAGGGTGGTGAGGGAGGGGTAGGTTGAAAAATTAAAGTGTACATGGCTACCTATCTGTACAGGGATGCACAAACGTTATCCACCACAGGAAATATGCAGAATGACCTCAGGCATGGGTTGCATGTGGTGGGTGATCCTAGCATGGTTTTGGGTTGATGATTGAGGTTAAATGCTTAAGCTGGAATGTTAGGAGGCTGGGGATCTTGGTCAAGATGCTGGTCGCCATGGGGCAAAAATATCTTTCCTGCAGGAAACTCATGCGTTGGCTGGGCCAAATGTGAGCTTTGGAAGAAGCTGTGGTAAGAATAGATATTTTACATCTTACTCTTCTGAATTGCGTGGGGTACTGACTACTTACATAAGTTGCTCCCATTCAACCACATTAAAATGCATGTTGATGCACAAAGAAGACATTTAAGTGTACAGGAGGCTTGCCTACAGGGAAATGTTATTGGTGAATACCTATGGCCCGAACGTAGATGACCCACATTTCTATTCAGAGATTCTTCAGAGATTCTTGACATATTTGGGTCTTACCCCATGGATCCGGTACTGTGGGGTGGGGATTTTAATACTATTTTGGACAGAGGTCTGGATTGATCCAATACTTCCCATTAGGCCTTGTCCAGGACTGCTCACATGGTTCTGGACAGGATGGATAATAAAATGCTTATGGATGTGTGCAGGTGCCACACCCTGTGGCCAGGGAATATACGTTCTCCTCGGTACACATTTCCTTTTCAAGGATAGATCTGTGGCTGGGGTTGTCCTCTCTGCTGAGTGGTATATATTTGATCCAAATTGTTCCCAGGACCTACTCTGATCACTGTCCTGTTGTACTCACCTTGTGTCTTTCCGAATTCCCCGGTCCCCGGGATTGGATATTCAAGCCGCTTGCAATGTAGGACTTAATGTATGAGTCCAATATTCGTGAGATCATGAAGATTTTTTTTCGACACTAATACTGTCCCGGTGTCTGTGATGGACACACTTTGGCAAGCTTTTGAAGTGTATATATGTGATATCGCCATGTCCACTGAATTTGGGGTCTTGAGGGTGATTTGTGAGGATGGAAATATGAGGACATTCTCTGTACACTTGAAATGGGTCAGAGGGCGCAACCTCCTACAGCTACTTTTTCTCAAGTTAAAGAGGCTATAGATCAATTTCGTCATAATGCAGAGAGGCAATTGAAATTCTTCGATGTCCTGGCAGCCTGGCAGCTGAGAGTCAGCATAGAGAGGGAGAGTGTCCGGGGAAACTAATAGCGTGTCCTATAAGACAGTACGGCGGGAATACTTGTATCATAATATTTAGAGATTCTGCCGGCTATCAGATGTATATGGGCAGGGACATTAATGCAGTTTTCTACAACTTTTATAGTAGGATATACATGCAGGGGGATGACTGCTCTGTTGAGGATATCGAATCCTTTTTGAATGGCCTGCCCCTGACTCAACTGTCGCCTGAGGCCAGGGCACAAGGACGCATCAATACCTGTGGAGGAGATCATCCATGCAATAGATGCGCTTCCCACTGGAAAGGCGCCTTTCTCTGATGACCTTGGGGTTGAATTCTACAAACAATAGAAATCGATTCTTGGCCCCTACTTGCTGAAGTTTTAGGAGGAAGCCCATGATTCAGGACTCCTCCAGGACTCGATGCAAGCGGCTTCATCACTATCCTTCTCAAACCACACAAAGACGCAGAGGATTGTAGCTCTTACAGACCACTGTCACTCATCAACACAGACGTCAAAGTGTTCACTGAGGTGTGGCTACTCGGTTGACGCCTCTGATGCGGCACGTGGTACACCCCGATTAGTCTGGATTTATTCCGGGGCGCTCCATGGCTCTCAATATATGGCAGGTTTTCAATATAATTTCTCAAATGGATCCCACAAACCAGGCAGTAGCAGCGTGGCTGGACATCCAAAAAGCGTTTGACTCTGTGTCATGGCAGTATTCTTGACGAAATGCAGATTTGGTCCAGAATTTGTATCTTACATTAGGCTACTGTTCACGGCGCTGGTGGCTAAGGTCATCACTAATGGGTAATTATCAGAAAATATATCTATCCACAGTGGCACTCATCGGGGATGCCCTCGTCCCCATGTCTTTTTTCTTTTTTTAAAATGCGTTTGTTTTTAAATAAACCTCACTACACCACAATAAACAAAAACATCTTGGTGTCATACAATCAGCAAACCATTCGAAATGCAACTCACACAATACATTATAAAACTCGTAAAAGACTCTGCCAATACATCCAGCAGTTACTAAAACCAATTCCCCCTGTTACATAACATATAGACTTCTAAAATGCAACACATCGATTACAGTTCTCCATCACAATGAGTTAATTTTTAAAAGTGCAAACTTCCATACTTGATAAGCAGCTGCCGTAATCACCAAAGATTCTGAACAGAATGTTAAGCTCCAAAATTGATCAGAAATTACCGATCAGCTACCAGTTCACTATGTCCTTTAAGGTATTGTTTTTTGAAAGCAGGAAATTCTAACAAAATACGTCAACAACATTCGACTTTCAGCCCACAAAGAACCAAGACGACTTAGTCTGACCTCGTGCTCAATACCTTGCTGCGTCTCCAGGTATTCAAAGGTAGGTATCATTCCTAAACGCAATAGAAAATGAAACGAATCAAAGGCATAGAGCAAAGTTTTTCCAGATGGTGGAAACCTTGAGTGGCATACTGTGTATATCTTTTCCTCATGCTCAATACCCTTGTTTTAGATTTGAGTGAAAAGATACATTTAAGTGAATCCTCCTTAAGGGGTATAACTAATGCAATGGTGGAAAGATGCTCGGTCACTGATTGGTCGAAGTCCAGATGAAGAGCCTTCAAACTAACACCATTTGCCAGCAGGCCTGACAGAGAGTCAGTCCCATTGCCTGCCCAGACTACATTAGCAAAACATGTGCAGCATAGGACCATGCGCTGGACAATAAGGCAGGTTGTCCCAAACTCGCACCTTAGTGCTTCAACAGGCACAGCCCCGAGGACACCCAGAATCGATCTTAGTAGCTTGCCCTCGATGCCATCTAGCCATTTTTTACAATCGCCCATTTTCTAATCACTTTATCAGTAACAAAGGCTTCATACAAGGACAGGGTCGAGCGAAGCTTAATGGTAATACCAAGATATACATAAGAGAATAATTACCCAGTTTCCAGTTAAAGCTTTTATGACTTTGAGTCCTTACTTTTGGCTATAGAGTCAGTGGCAGATCTGATTCGGCTCAGTCGTTCCCACAAGGGGGTTCGGATAGCAGGCACCCCCGATATGATCTCCATATACGCAGATGATGCCATCTTATTTGTGCGCAAAACCCACACACACCTGGGCCCAATCATGCAGGACATTTTACAAATCGGCAAACATTCAGGACTCTGCATGAATTGCACTAAGTCAGTATTGCTCCTGTTAACGGAAGCTGCACTTATGCCTAACAATTTCCTCCATTTCACTTGTTTACATTTCTAGAAGCGTTGCAGCCCTGGATAGTTGCAACTTCAGCAGTGACATGTCTCTTCTGTCGACTAAGCTGCAACAATGGGAAAGATTACCATCGACCTTGGTGGGCAGAATTGCACTTTTAAAAATGGTTACTCTCCCGAAGTTTCTTTATCTGTTTCAAAATGCGCCATTATGGCCGGGCCACCTGTTTTTTTAAAGGACTTGAATCAGCAGTTACTAACGTCCTGTGGCACTCGAACGGCTTAAGTGGTCCACCTTGACTAGACCATACAAGGTGGGCGGGTTTGGAGGTCCAGACTTCATGGTGTACTGGATGGCAGCACAGGTCCATTATGCCTCTTACTGGTTTGAGAGGGAGCATGTAAAACTGAGAGGCATGCTGCTGAGAGCAGGAATCTTAGGTCCCTAATGCTTTTTGAGGGATGCAAGGATGAGTGTCTATTTGACCTGGTGGGGGTAACTTTGCTGCCATGGAGGAACATTTGGTGGTTATTGGGGGTACCTTATCCTTATAGTAAGAACATTCCCTGATGGAATTGCCTGCACCTTCTACCCTCCTCTGATGTGGCTATAATTGGTTCCTCCATACTATGTATGTTGATGGCCAATTTGTTGAGGCACTGTTGGTCTTAAGAACCCCCAAAGTGCAAAGCGACATGGTTGCTGAAAATACCTCAGACTCTGTGCGGTGTTTCAAAAGCTTTGGCCTGACTTTCCCTCAGAGCCTGATTCTAACCTGGTCCTATCATATATTGTTTGTTCTAGTGGCTACAGAGCAGTGATAGCTACATTGTATAGGCTTATAATTGGTCATAGGTCCGGGAACCCATCCAAGTGTCAGGATAAATGGGCTGTGGCCCTCTGGGTAGATTTGCCTGATGGGGCCTGGTGGGGGATGAGTGGATTGACCCTGGAGGTGTCGTTTTAGGTTGATCCAGGTGAAGATTCTAAACAGGCACCACTACTCTCCAGCCAGGTTGCAGCTGTTTAAATGTGGATCGACAGGGGCTGCACTAGATGTGGCGAGGGTGATGCTGATTATATTCACATTCTCTGGTCTTGTTCAGCACTGTCTACATTTTGGACCTATGTATACAATACTCTGCATGCTATCAGTGGTGTGCATTTTTAGCCAAACCCCACTGGAATGCTTGTCTGGCGTATTTGGCAAGATTCCCAGCGAAATGCGTAGACTGCTGAATATTTTTCTTCTGATGTCTAAGCAATGTGTGTTGCTAAAATGGATTCAACCTGCGCCGTCTAGCAATGATCAATGGGGGGATGTAATCTCGGTTAATGAAAGGGAGGAGATTTGGGCAACACCGCTACCCAGTAAGTGTTGCCCCAGAGACATTTATTTACTTATGTATTAGACATTTGTATGGCACCTATACACAAGTGTTTCCAGGCACCACAAGGCAAGTTGGGGGGCGAGGGGGCATGGGAAAGAAGTAGAACAACAAAAACAGTTATATTGGCCTTGTGACAATCCTGCTGTGCAAGCGTAAAACAAAGTGCAAAGTGGTAAGTGCAGGTGGGGGGTAGAGGGGGAAGTGCAGTGTTGGGGTGCCTAAGGGAGGGGGGTGTGTAAGTGCTGGGGGGGGCAAGGCGTCAAGTGCCAGGAGAAAGAGAGGGGGAAGGGAGGATGAGTGCAATGGACAGAGAGGACCAGATTAAGGCTTGTCCGGGGAAGGGAGCCCGAGGACAAGTGCTGGCAAGGGATGCTGGGGAAACTGATAGGAGGGGTTGTCTGGCCGCTTTATGACTCTGAAGGGACCAGGCCCCAGTTGCAGCAGCAGAGGGAGCATCGGCATGGAAGGGGGAGAAGAAAGGATGAGGAGAAAAGGAAAGTCTTAAGAAAGTTCCAGAACTTAAGGTTATCTGGCCTGAGTCTGATGGGGGCAGGGAGGGAGTTCCAGAGGAAGGAACAGACCAAGGAAAGGGATATAACTCACACTTTCTGCTTGGAGAAACGTTTGACCTGCAGAGAGTTGGAGCCAGAAGATCGAATGACTCTGTCAGGGCGGTATGTAGGGACGGGAAGCTGGATGTAGCGAGGTCCCAGGCCCCAGAAAGCCTTGTGAATGATGCAAATGGTCTGAAATTTGATCCTTGCAGTCACCGGGAGCCAGTGGAGGAACTTTAGGACTGGAGAGATGCAGTCCCTAGGATTGAGGCCAAGGATAAGTCTTGCAGTCCTATTCTGGATTAGGTGAATGCAGCAAAGGGAGGAGAGAGGCAAATTGAGCAAGAGGCAGTTGCAGTAGTCCAGTCTAGAGAGAACCAGGGCTCTTAAGACTTTGAGCTTCTGGGAGAAGGTGAGGAAAGGTAGAATGCCCCTGAGGAGGTGGAGCTGGAAGTTGGATTTCTTGGCAAGGTCCTTGATGTGTGAAGAGAAAGAGAGAGAGAAGTCAAAAATGATCCCAAGGTTTTTGCCTCATAAGTGGGAGAGGGGAGGGGACCCAAGGAGACTGGCCAGAGGGTAGGGGGGAAACAAGGAGCAGGTGTTCCAATGAGAAGGATCTCTGTCTTACTGGCAATAAGGCAGAGATCATTGGCAGAGCAACATGTCTGAATGGCAGTCAGGCAGTCAGGTATGAGGGAGAAGGGGGTGGAGGTAGAGAAAGGCAACTTGAAGTAGAGCTGTGTGTCATCTGCATAGCACTGGAAATGAGGAGAAAAGTGGCGATCAAGTGGGCCAGAGGGGCCAGGTAGATGTTGAAGAGCCATGGCGTTAGGATAGAGCCCTGGGGGATGCCACGGGTAGAGAGTGAGGGGGAGGAGAGAAAAGGACCCATTTGGGCTTGGGAGGGCCTGTTTGAAAGGAATTAGGTCATAAACTTCCAGTGCCCTGTCCATGATGCCTAGGGTATCATGGAGACGGTTTATGAGGATAGAGTGGTTGACTGTGTCAAAGGCAGAAGAAAGTTTGAGGAGGATCAGAACAGAGAGAGTGTTTGAGTCCTGGTTAAAGAGCAGGTCTTCACAGGTGTTCATGAGAGCAGTTTCCGTGCCTCTGGATGCCCTGAACCCGAACTGCTGGTTATGGAGGCAGCCAGCCATTTCGGTGTGGAGAGTCAGTTGGGGGTTGACCAGCTTCTCCATGAGTTTACCCAAAAAAGGGGTGATAGAGATAAGGCAATAGTTAGCCGGGCAAGAAGGATCAGCAGACAGCTTCTTTAGGAGAAGGTGTACAAGAGAGTGCTTAAGGGGTTGTGGAAGAAGTCTGTGGCAAAGGAGTGGTTGCAGAGTTCAGCCAAGGCTAGGGCAAGAGAGCAAATGTAGTCCTTGATAGTTCTGGAGGAGCAGGGGAGTGCCTGTTTAGAGGACACTTTCATAGAGTGGACAACTGTAGAGATCTCATCTGGTGCAATGGGAGAGAAGGAGGAGAGTATGGGGGTGGGAGAGGTGGGCCATGGGGGACAAAGAAGGAGGGGGGGCAGTCGACAGATAGTACAGGATGTCCAGAGTTTTGGAGAAGAAGTGGGTGGCCGATGCAGTGTAGAGGCTCTGGGAGAGGGTGGGGGAGATTAAGAATCCCCTTAAGGCATATCTATTGAGCTCAACTGTTGGGCAAGTCTGACTTATTTCACCAGCACTTCCATTCTTCACTGAACATGTGCCCACGGTCACTGTATGTTAGGACACTTTGGTTATCTGTATGTCCTCTTTCAATACATGTATGTTTTCTGTATGTGCCTGTGGGCATATTCTGTATGCTGATTTCTGTGACTGTCTACAGTGAAAGCCTTTTGGTGCTTTTATTTTCAGCCATGTACATTAATGAATGTTTTTCTTTTAAAATACACATTCAACAGCTCTCTTCCCAATGTTGGCAGTTGCAGTAGCTTCTACAAAATGGCTGCCACTAGAACGGATTGTTCATCATGATACTGTTCAGCCTTCATGCATCATGCAGCAGGTGATTGACACCACAACCCTCTACATACTGTTGCAAGACCACTGGCAGAGACCCTCTGTGCCAGACCTAACAAGGAAATCAAAGGGGAACGGGAGGTGAAATAAAAGCATAAAAAAGAAGGGATAGGGTGAAAAAGGGGAGCGAACAGAACACACAGAAAATCAGAGGTCGAAGTAGGCGGGAGTGGTGCTTCTATACTTTTTATCTTTAAGCTTCACTGTTCCTATACTTTTATTTTAAAACGAAACCGTTCTCGAATGGTTTAGTTTTAAAATAAAAGTGTAGGAAGAAGTTGAAGCTTGCACTTCAATGCACAGCACTGAACATTCTAGGAACAGCAGGTGTGTTTGTTTGGGGGTTTGGATTGTGTGTCCGAGGGGGTGCAGCAATGGGGTTTGTTGGGAGCAGGGGAAGGCCAGCAGGGAACATAGTTCCACTACTTTTTTTTCGTACACTTCGACCACTGCAGAAAATGCTTAGTTGCTAAATAAATAAACCCACGGTATGGTTTTCAGAGAAATATAGGAATGTATAGCCTGGAGCCAAGTTCCGAGGCCTGGAAGGAGACGATGTGAAGGCCTTGCTATAATGGCCTTGTAGAGTCTGGCAATTTATTCCATGCTCTCTTCTCCTTGACCCTGTGCCGCTTTGTTAGCATTCGTTGCCTCATCATTTGTGGATGAAGTGCAACGTCTGTGGACATTCTCGTTATTAAAAAATGTGTCCCGGCTAGAAACCTTTCTTTCTCTGGGTAATTGTGTGATCTTCCGACTACCGCATTTCTTTTTCTCTTGAGGATATGACCAGGGTTATTTCCCGTTCCGTGGTGTCAATCACATTGCCAGTGATATTCAGCCAGCACCTTCATTTCTGCCTTCCTTTTATGATCGTTCGAGCAGGGCTGGGAATAGGCATGGGCAGTCTCTGATGTTGCCCAGGGCCCCGCTTTCATGGGGGCTCCACGGGCACCAATGTCATACAGATTCTATTCCAGTGCTTCCAGACACAAGTATCTCTGCCTGTCCGAGCAAGGCTGTACTATCACCTCCCAACCCCTGTGATGCTTTGGAGACAAACCCTCCCCACACTGTGGACGCAGAGATACTTTACTGCTCATCACCCAGCTCTTTTGGAGGAGTATTTACAGTAAAAGCTATTAATACGTGATGGTTCATTTAAGCAGCCATTGCTTTGGACAAGAGGTTCTCAATGTTGGTGGTAAGGACTGCTAAAGTGACATTTCTATTCTGAAAGAACAAGTAAGCTGCCCAAATCTATGGGCCTCATTACGAGGTAGGTGGTAAGGGGTTACCGGCACCGGTAAGGACACCAGTGCCGGTAAACTCTTACCACCCTATGAGGTCCCTTGGCGGGTCCCTTCCTTAACGCCTGGTTTTACCAGGCGTTATGGAAGGGACCTGTTAAGGGACTTCCGAGCTAATAACGGTACCTTAAATTGCAGTACCGTTATTAGCTCCATCCCCATTCCCATTGAGCCCTATGGGCGCTCGAATGGGAATGGGGAATGGTTCTTGGAATGGGGACTTACCGGGTCCTCCAAGGTTGGAATGACCCGGTAAGTCCCTATTTCGGGAACCCGGACCCGGAATGCGGTAAGGGGGTAGCCATGGTGCTAATAGCACCATGGCTACCTCCTACCTCGTAATGAGGCCCTATGTCTTTGCCACACCAAAAAGGATTTATTTGTATGTAGACTTTTCTCACACAAAGCAGGCCTTTGAAAAACAAACAATACTTTTTCACACATTTTTGTTGGGACTCTAACGTTTTGAGTTGTCAGCTGGATTGAATTCTGGTATTTGTAGTCTTCAAGACGGGGGGGGTGCTACAATCATACTCTTTTTGCTTAACAGATTGCTTTCATAATTTTCATATTTGTCTGAGTACTTTATTAGGATTTGTTTTACTTTTCAAGTCATCTTTATAATTAAGAAGATTGTGACTAAAGGACAGCAGGAAGGACTAGTGGATACAATTCCTACTCAGACGCACACTACTACTAAACCAGCAGTGATCCCAATCATAAAGGTGAACAGGCACAACAAGAATGGTACGTCAACTTCGCCAAAATAAAAGCTATGGCAATCAAAGTTCTATTAAAGACATTGAGAATGAAATTGTGCTATAAATACAACCACGTTTATAAAAACACTAATAATCCCAATCACAACGCACATTAAGTCATTTGAAAAAAGGGCACTCATGGGCTGAAGATAAGTGTGGACTGGCAAAATTCTCAGCAGCAATGTCAAGTTCAAATGATTTATCTTTCAGATAGGTAAAAAGGCTTAGATCTTAAGTATCACAAGGGCCAATAAATGTAGACCAAGGGGAGAACAACTACAGACACCTTTCAGGCTTATTCTTTGAGCTCGTTATTGGTGATCTGCGAGTCTAGAAGCTCTCAGAAGCAGCAATTTGGCATGGGGTTGGTGAGTGGGTCAAATTGTCCAGCACACAGTGTGGTTCAACAAGCGGCAACAGCACTTGGCATGAAAAAGCTTGGGTAAGGCAGACAATGTCTGGGTCTGGTTTGAGGTGGGAACCAAAGCCCAGGGCTATTCCTTTGTCCCTGGGTTGCTGCAAGACCTAGCTCAGGGTCTTAACTGATAAGGTGAGCCCTCCTTCTGCTCTTCCCAGCCACATAGCTTGTCAAAGAACGCTTGCAGGGGCTGCCACTTCCAGTGGTTATAGTCCTGGTCACCAGTGTTCAGGCAGCAGTCAGACCTTGTCCAAACAGCAGGTCACTCCAAATATTCATGTGTGATGGGTGAGGGGGAGGTCTTGCCCTTTCCCTGGAAGTCGTTATCCTCACCTCAATGGCAGAGGGATTTGGGCAGACTAATACTACAGTAAGGCACCAGTGAAATACCCCTTCAGTGGTCCAAATATGACTCAATTGAAGAAGTGGTTTTACCCAATTATATAGTCAATCTGTCACAGCAGATTGGTCCATTTTAAGTTTTCTGAAAGGGCCAAATCCTGGCTGTTCTGATCAGTGTTTTTGCTTGGTGTTGTCTGTCCCAGAGTGATTTGTCTGAAGGAAGATGAAAGGGAGCACAGGAAATGCGAGTGGTCTAAGAGATTCAGAATGGTGGAACTCATCCGTGGGCTGCCACTACTCTCTTGGCTACATTGACCCTTTTCTCTCCATGGCTGTCAAACATCTAAGGAGACTACAGCAATTACTCCCTAGAAGCCCAGGAACTCTCCTCAACCCCTTGAGAGCATATCCTGTTCTTTGGGAAGGTGACAAGCCTTCCCAGGCATGAACAAAGGCAGCTCATAACAGGTGTGAATCCCGATCCCGCGCATAGCAACCAATCGTTGGTATTAAGTGCACTATAAATGAACAATTATAAATTGGTTAAAATCAACTAGCACCACCCTGCCTACAATCCTAACCATGTTGCATGCACCTGGTTATCGACGTGAACTCAGTGGGCATCTTTGAGGTCAGCCTTGTCATTGCGAACAAAGCAGCCCTTTCTCATCCCAGACATGTTGGTACCCCCAACATGCCTTCCCACCTGTATGGGCATTATTCTTAGCTCTCCTTGGCACAACACATAGATCATGTCATTCTTCACTTTCCTCTTCATCAGTTCCCCTCCCCAGGAGTGAACCTAGTGTGCCACTAATCAATCCAGTTCACAAAGGATTTAGAGCCCGTTTCCCTGAACATCTGGTAGTTCAAAAAAAGTGACCATCTTTTTTGGGGGGCGCTAGTGTCTTAAATCTTGGTTCATGTTTTTGTATCCCAGGACCTCTGCCTTCCCTCCCATGAATACGACCTTGGTACTGGGCCGCAGCCCTTCACTTCTTCAGCTACACACATTCCTACCTAATTAGTTCAAAGGCCTAACTGATGTGGGGGCATATGCTTGTTCCTTTGCCACGCCTGGGAATCAGGATGCAATGGTGAGGCGAGAGATAAGGCCTTGGTGTTCTGTGTTTCTCTGCAAACGCGGCCTCTGCGTATTCAGGCCTACTCGTAAATGCAGTGTTAGTTAAGGCTTTGACTGTCGTATATATATATATATATATATATATATATATATATATATATATATATATATATATATATACTACATCCTATGTGATTCAATTGCAACATTACTGAATACATTTCCCCTGTATGATTTCCCACTCCCGGCAATTATCCCCACCAATAGCACCCTCCCCCTACACCGTCCTGTGCTTATTTTCATATGTTAATATATTTTTCACAATCTAAATCGTCTAGGAGGGGCGGTGGTCTGGACGTGCATCTGAACATTCCCTCCTTTAGTTAATCCTTTATTAACTAACTTAAATCTTTCTTTTTGTTGGTATGCTTCATCCTTAGGGACCCATACACTACACAAGTGATGCAAACTGTCCCCATCTTGTGCATACTTTTCCAGGTACATGTAAGGTATATGCAATCCCCATCACCTGCTAAATCTACCCAGTGCTCAGTGTAGTTCTCAGAGTCTGGGGGTTGGGGGGTGATGTTAGTGTCCCTGTGGGGTGGAGGAGTTGTTCAACTCTAACCATACGTGGCTTACTCAAATCCTCAGTTTGGGCATGTCCCTCTTTTGTGCCTGGGAGAACTATCCTTGCCCCAATCGTAACCATAATATTTAAACTGCTCGGGATAGACACAGCATCCATGCATCATCTGGCATGTGCAAAACACCACCAACAGGACCACCATGATTGGAGCCAGTATCTTTACCAGTGCCCCAAGCCAGGACGGCACCCATGAGCACAACATGTCGAAACAATCTTCAGATTGCACACCTGCATAGTTTTCCATTCCGGTCTTCAGCTTATGCAAGGCCCCTATGATATGCATCAGGGGCCCATTCTCCGTGTTATTTAGGGGTGTGAACATGCAACATGACCACCCAGTCTTCTTGCACATGCCCCCTTCCATCGCCATTAGGATGTCCAAAACATGTCTGTTTTGAAGTGTCATCAACTGGATCGCTCCTTTGATTGAATTAAGACCTTGTTCATTATCATTCGCCAACTGGATCACCTCCCAATGAACAATCTGCAACCACTTGTCATTCAAAGCAGCCTGAATTCCTGGGGTCGAAAAGGATGCAAAAAATACTTTAAAATGTATCTGAGTTTGCTTTAAGCAACTTGGATGATTCTTCCAACAAATAGTTCTAACTCTTCCTTCTTAACTCCAAGAAGCGCTTGTTCTTTTTCACTTGAGGGGGTTGGGTGCATGGTAAAACAGATTGTAACACCTCACATTTGTATCCTATTGTCAAGTGTACTTCTGGCACCACCAGGATAGCTGAGTGCAGGGTTATCAATGCACAGGTGCCTTGACAAAAAGGTGGAAGATGCAGGTATACTTGTTGATCGCATGCAGAGTGCATGTCCAGAAATGACGCTGTTCCTTTTGCAAGATCTGGGTTGAACAATGCTTTAATGCACTTAGAGTTAGTGCCTACTGAAACAGTTCCATGTCCTCAAAAACAAAACAGATATTCATCCCCTGATTGCACTTTTACCAATGTTTCACGTGCTTCAGTACATGATAGTTTAGATATGTGTGCAGAACATATCTCAAAACATTTCTTATTAATGTTCCATATTACTTTTTCTCCAAACCCTGCCAACCCCCCCTGCTGTACAGCTCACCACCTGCTTCCACAATCTGTTTGATACGAACAATACTCCATCCCATTTCAACATAAGCCGGGGCTTGCATTGTGGGGCACTGTTGTCCTTTGCACACTTCTCTTCATCTTTGTCCATTAGTACAACTTGTACTGTGTGCCCCTGGAACAGACTTCGAACCTGACACAGCGCTAAGTACACTATACACTGAGCCTCCATGGGTGATATTCAAAGAACCAAAACGTGGTTACCCCCATTCTACAACATGGTTCATTCTCAAACCCAACCACAGCTCTCTCACAGATTATGCCAGAACCCTCGCCTATCCTTAAAGGTGCCCTCCTCAATGTGCGATCCCTAGGAGCCCATGCCATTGAGATACAGGGCCTCATCACAGACCAGCATCTTGATTTTCTAGTGTTTACTGAAACCTGGCTACATCAAGCTTCAGGTCCCCTCCTAGCATTAGCCATCCCCCCTGATTTTAACATTTTCAGGGCAAACAGGTTAAACTCCATAGGAGGAGGTGTTGCTATCATTGCTAAAGCCACTCTTCAGTTAAGAGCTTGTCCGCTACATGTCCTTGCAGGGTACGAATTACTCTTTCTCAAACTTGCAACAGACCCTAACGTGTCAACCAATATTCTTACCATCTACAGAGCGCCTAGCAATACAAACCATCCGGAATCCAACATTCCACTTATCATTACGCCCTATATCAAGCCTAACACACAATTCATTATACTAGGTGATATTAATCTAGGCTTTAATGATATACCAGACTCTAAAGCTACTGCTCTTAACTCAGCCCTCACAGACATGAATTTCATCCAACTAATGAACTCACCCACAAATGCCAAATGGAGAATCCTAGATTGGATACTAACTTTAAATGTCAACCTCGCCATTAATTCAATCACAGAAATGAATTGGACCGACTACCACTTCATCTGCTTCAATTTGATGACCAATAAAACACACACGCTCCCCCCCACCATACTTGATCCTATTGAAACTAGAAATAGCTGTAATCTCACAGCCGACAAGATCACCCCTGTCCTGTGGGAGGTCCTCTGATCCAACACCCCCTCCAACCCAAAATGTCTAGTGGCCACCTATCACGAGTGTCTTAAAACTACTGTTGACACCTTAGCCCCAATCATAACCATAATTCCACGCATAGCCAAGCGTTCAAACTTCTGGTTTAATGAGGAATTGGTGGGACTCTGGCGAAATAAGAGATTGCTGGAACATATGCACAGACAGTCCCTTACGGTCGACTCGAGAAGCTAACAAACTCTATAAATCGACACTCTTAACTCATAAAGCCAATGCCTTGAACACTAGGATAAATAATGCTACATGAAACGCTAAAGAACTTTTTACCATTCTCAGAGAACTGGAAAACTCCTTCCCACATACTACCACTACCAACTCCAGTAAAGCCTGGTGTACTACCATACAGAATGTTCTTGCCGCAAAAATAAGCATGCTCCAAGATAAAATTTGAGCCAAGAAAAAACTCTTGGCCAGCAAATGTACTTCTCCCCAATTGTGAATAAAGATAGCCAAAAAGTAGCTTCTCAATTTAAATTCTCCCAGGTCAGCCAAGATCAGGTTCTGAATACCATCTCAACTTTAAAACCATCCAATTGCAAAGGAGACTGCTTCCCTGCCCAACTCGTTAAACTATGCGCACCCACGCTAGCTCCTATCATCACAAAATGTGTTAACGCATCCTTCAATACTAATGTTATCACTGCCAGTATCAAAGAAGCATGGGTTACCCCACTCATTAAAAAACCATCATTGGATCCTACCGTACCCACAAACTACCGCCCAATAACTAACATGCCTTTTTTGCTAAAAATTATAGATAAAAGAGCCTACTCCCAAAGACAAAACCATCTTGAACAAAACCTACTCCTTGGTGCCAGACAATCTGGTTTCCGGCCAAATCACAGTACTGAAACGGCATTTTTGGACCTTAAAATCCAGATGTACTCAATAAGAGACTCGGGTAATATATGTATCCTGCTCCTTTTAGACCTGTCTGCCGCTTTCGATCTGGTGGACCATGATAAACTATGCATCACATTGTCAGAAAACTTCTAATTCTCTCATGAAGCTACTATGTGGGTTAAATTCTTCCTCGCAGAATGCACCTCAAGAGTAACCGAAGGTCGGGCCTGTAACTATGGGCCCTGGGGCATTACCTGGCTCGGTAATGCCCCTGCGGTGAGGGGCTTATTGCTTAATTGGTTCTAGGGACAGTGATGTTAACCAAATCTTCATGTAGCACTCTATTAAATATTCTCAGTGACTCACAGTACCCTTGACGGAGCCTAGTTTGTTGAAATGGGCTCCCGGCAAATGTAAACATGGTGAGATACTGCTAATCAGGATGCAAGGGGACTGAGAAAAAAATAATTTTTCAAATCTCCTACAGTAAAGTGGGTGGCTTCAAATGGCATCTTGCACAATATTGTAGTGGGGTTCGGAACCGCTGGAAACTCTGCCTGTACAATGTCATTAGGAGGGCGTAGATCTTGAATCATCCTCTAACTAGTACCTTCCGATTTCTTCACCGGATGAATAGCTGTGTTACAAGGTGAGTTTGAGGGTACTATAATGGCCTGATGTAAAAGGGCCACAATAGTATTGTAAATCCCCTCCTTCGCTGCCTTCGATAGGGGATATTGTTTTACTCACAGCAACACAGCGCCAGGTTTTAGGGTGATATGTATCGTGTGGATTGCTTGTTCACAATTTATCAGGAACTTGAGCCAGATCTGCAGAGGTGATTGAAACAGCAGTCCCTACTAGCAGCATGGGACAAACTACATGTCTGCACTGTATCATTATTTCATAGGGGACACATACTTGGAGTATTATTTCTCCTCATTTTCTCAGTTCTCAAATAACTCCTCGTTCGATACATTTTTCATTGGTATCATGGTATCAATGCACAGAACTGTGCGCCATTCCCCTTTGTTGGAATCAACTGCTATCAAAACAATCTGGTCTTCTGTGACTAGAACTCCTTTGATATCCTGTTCAATAATAACACCTGCAACTATCTCTTGAGGCTGGGCGGGCCTGAACAGAAACTCAGAGGGTACTTGCCAATTCTTGTTTGCCACCTGTGGCACTGCACTGAGCAATACAGTAATATTGTATACAAACAAATCGAAGGCCACTGGTATTCCTCTTGCCATGGACACAACAACTAATCCATGCAAGGCCAAAATTACCTTTATGGCACACATGCCGGACTAGTAAGACACTACAACCCTTTCTGTGAACAAGATGGTCATGTTGAGCTTACTCAAAATATCCCTTTCCAACAGACTGATTTCGGTTGCAATGGAGTATAACAAGGGGGCTCACAACTCTCTACCCCCTAGTTTGATGGGCAATTTATTTGTAAAAGGAACTGATTTAATTGCCCCAGAGATGCCCTGCATTTTCATAACCTCACTTGATAACGGGAATCCTCCCTCACTAATAAATGTTTTATTCACACCTATATCTACCATAAAAATGAATGGTTTGTTTGCTATTCCCACACCTACCAAGGGTTCCTCTTCTGGGTTGGCAGTGACCGATAGAACTGGGCACACTAAGGCTCTATCTGGGCTGTCTTAATCCGGGTATGTGTTTGTCCCCAGAAAAACGAATGGGTTCCCTCCAAGCACAGTGGCTCCCTGATATTGGGTCACCATACCATTTGGAACAGTGTTATTGTTCGGAATGTGGGGGCCCTGTTGCTGCCCCTGATGTACTGCATATGGCAGCACAATGCTAGATCAGGGGTGAGTAACTGCAGAAATGTTGATGGGGGACAGGTGGGGCCGTAAGCATTGGCTCAGCATAAGGGTCTGTCGGGGGCATCTATTCATATGACTTAGGGTATGAAACAGGACCACCCTGAGAATATGGGTTTATCAGTTGTTGGGATATGCATACACCTATCTACTCCTGCATCCTCTTGAAAAATGGCCCATGTATGAAAATGCATCCATTCTGTGTCATTTTGAGTTAGTCTAGGTGCACACATTGCTGTGCTGTCCTGAGACTCCATTTTGGTTGTTTCGCTCATTTATACAGTTTTCATGTCACCTGCAGAATAATGATTGCAGCCCGAAAAGGCTGGTAAATGCATTTGTGTAAAGAATGCTTAGCTAATAGAATTTAGCAGCTCTGAGCCTTGAGCAGGCAGGCATGGACGAAGGAAGAGAACAAGAATAGTTTATGCCTCTCCCTTTCTCTGGCTTGCCGGAGCTAATTGTGCGACCAATTGTGCTGTCTGTCCCCCATGAAAATGTCTCAGTTTCTCAATGACTGTTCATGGACATAGCTGAACCTGAGACTCCACTTGAAGCAAGAATAAAATATTGTTATATATTTGTTTTGTGACTTGTGTGTTCTTCATTTACTTGCAGTTACTCATTTTGGAACTAACACATGTGTCCACATGTCCAACACTGGCCTGCTCCTCCTCGTGGTCCTATTCCACCAAAACCCCCTCGCCCTCTCCGGGCACTGAAAATCCCCCTCTCCCCTATTGGAACCCCCCGGGAGCCCTCCTTGATATTGAGGTTGGTACCCACCTGTCCATCCGTGTTCTCCACCCCACCCGGGTGCTGCATGCACGTCCGCCTGAGTCGCCGAAAATCTGTAGACCCTTCCATCTGCCCTGCTTTCGCAGCACCCATCAATGCAACTTTTGATAACTTCTTTTGAACCAGTTTGCTTCCTCTGCTTGCGGTCACTGTGCCTCTTCCTTCTCCTTTTCTTTCAACCATTTACAGTGGTGAATAATAATAGACAGAATTTCCCCCATATCTTTGCCTCAATCCCCACTATCTTATTGAGTGCCTTATGCACCTCTTTTGGGAGACCTCTTTTAACCACAAACAGGAAAAATAGAATCAATCCCATGAGTCCCCTGTCTCTGCCCACCACATCTCTTGTATGTGTAATATATATTGGGCAGGATCATCATCATTGCGCATTGTTCGTTGAATAATTGACTGAAGATTGCGCGTGTCTGGGTAGGCACGCTGTAACACTGCCCAAACCTGGGGCCATATGTCGTTAGAATGTGCTCCGTCATCGCTATCATCACCAAACTTCACACCCGGATACCCTGCTTTAACCCATATGTCATCAGCCTCATCTCCCAGTATTCATACAAACAAACTTTTCCAATCCCCTAAAGCCAAAGTAGTCCCAACAGCATGCTTTTCAAATGCATATATCCACTAACCCCCCTCTCTAAAGGATGGGAGTGTCTTTATGGGGTTATTTTAGTTCATGTGTGCTCAAGGGATATACTGTGCTCTCCCCAGGCCTTGTGTAACAATAACTGTGCTCCTATCATTTTCCCAACTTTCTTCCTTCTGACTGCCAACCTCTTAGCTACTGCCATTCATCCAAAACTATTATGTAGCCTAGGCCCCCACAAGCTTTCATATTACAGGTGGCTGTTCTGCTCTTTCCAATTTGTCCATAGTATCCCACTTCTCTTCTCAGTCATTTGTATAGTCGTATTCCTCTGCCAACCTTAACGACCCATCATCCACATCCCCCTCTCTCCACCTTCTATCTTTATGTTCTTTTTCTATGTGAACATCTTTGATAGTTGCGTTATCTATACAAAACAAAATGTCGCCTGCCCTCCATTCATCCACCCCTAGAGGCATCCACTGTCCATCCCATTGTTCTACTTTTAGCCATGCCATCTTGCCCTCCATCTTCCTTAATGCATTCACCAGCTCTTTTTGTGGTTTTGCATCATCTCCCTCCGGCCCTTTACCCCTCCCAACTAGTGATTCGGTGAGGTTGCCGATGTGGGTGCCGTAGTGGGCAATGGAGCATACATGGGATTTGTGCATCCTGACGCGGCACATGTAGTGTACCATCCTAACGGAGGACACCTATCTGTTTCCATGGGGGCCGCAGGGGTGCCGGGATGATAACCGCAGTAGTAACAGTCCTGCACCAGGTGACCACCACACATACTGCTTTGCACGAATCAGTCGAGCTATCGACCAAATCTTCCTCCATTTTCCACAATTCCAATACTTCCTTTCTGTTTTTTTAGATGTCATCTCTTATATTTAGCTGTTAAAACACATACATGTGACTTAATATCTCTATTATTTATGCTCTGGTCCCTCCATGGCTAAAACATCCGTTCCTTTGTCTCTGCACACCATTCCATATGGTATTTAATAATGTATCTCAATGCAATGGAAGGGCCTTGCTCATGTAATCCAACAGGGTTGTTGTCTCCATGATAGCTAACCTTCCCCGTCAGTATTATTATTATTTATTTTTCAATATTACCAATATGCTTATCCCGCCCCAACGACCCGTATCCCTCCCCTTATCTCCTTCTTATACCCCACACTCACCCCTCTTCACCCACACACACAAACCTGGGTGCATCTTACACCCTTCCTACATCACACCTCAATCATATGTCAAACGCTGTTAACCACATCACAAAAATCACCAACAATAAAATCACAACAAATTCTACATTTTTCGTCAAACACCCCCACTATATCGAGTAAGGAGATCCCAGGCCATTAAGGACCTCTACCACAACTACATTTCCGTTCTGACGCCCCCTATATACTGGACAGAGAGCTTCCAGACTTACTAAATATACAGAGCCTCTATCCATGTCCACTTTTCTTCCATTATACAGTGCTGTCTTCTGCCCTATTACCTAAGGAAAGGATCCTGTTACTCCACAAACCATAATATAAAAACCGTAATAAAAATATATACAGTACCATCTGGTTCTCTACTTCATCAAACCAATATCTCCTCACCACACAAACATACCCACTCTGTCACACTTCCCAACACTCATACTCTCCCCTCATACCTCACTTATTTTTCTTCAAAAAGTGGGTACACTTACGTCTGCATGTTCACCCAAAGTCCTCCATCCCTCCATCACGGGGTCCCATCAATGGGCTGCACATTCCGGGGATACTTCCCCGCTCCACAAAAAAAGCTCCTGTAAACCTCTCAAAAGTGTACACAAGGGGAACTGGTCGCTGCATGTGGGCGTGGCCCCTCTGGATGTGCGTCCAGGAATCCTTTGTCTTCCCAGGGGTGCCTGGGATCACGTCAGGGTCACATAAAATGTGGGGCAACTCCCAGCAATCAGGCCAAGAAAATACAACCTGTTAGGGAAAAGGGCTAGGTGCACTCTTTTTTGAGAAAGACAAGAGCTTTATTTGTATACAAAAGGAAAAGGCGACAGGGTATTATAAATCCACTGCCACTCTCTGATGTCTTTCGCACAAAATTCAGGTTATGAACACACACATCGTCACTCATGATGCACTCGATATACAGTGTTAATCCCCCACCCTCATTTGACCCTGCCTATGTACATTTTATGTGTATTTATTTATTTGCATTTGTAAAATGCACAAGCTTGGGGGCATCAAGGCGCTGTTGCAGACCAGTTACATGGTGCATATACTTAGATCATCAAATACATATCTTCAGAACATAAGACATTCACAGAGGAGGAGGACAGGAAGGCCGGGGGCAAGAAGTTGTCGATTTTCCGGCATAGACCCTTCAGAGGTCAGTGGGGAATAGTTGGGCAAATAGCCTGTTTTTATGCATTTCTGAATGCCCAGTGAGAGTTTTCTGATCGTAGTGAAGGTGGGAGGGCGTTCCATTGGGATTCTGCTATGGATGGGAAGCTCGCCCCTCCTCCTCTGGCACGCGTATATTTTGGGAGGATAATTCGGTCAGCGTCGGGGGCTTTGACCGGTTTGGTAGGGTTGGCTTTGATGATATTTTGAGCCAGATACTCCGGTGCTGTCTTTAATAGGCATTTGTGCATGATGGTGAGGGTTTTGAAGTTAAACCTTTCTTGGATAGGGAGCCAGTGTGAAAAGTAGTGGTAACAGAATTACTGCCACTTTTTTGCTGCACCGCCAACCTTGTAATGAAGTCCATAGTGTCTTGTATATGGATGTTGGTGGGTTCAATTATGTACCCCATGATTATTTTGTTTTTTTTTAAAGAAACTGAATGATGGGAGATCAACCTCCGAAAAATGTGTGGGTCTAAACCACACACATTTTCCTATGCTGGCTGCACAACAAACCCATAGTCACGTGTACTCTGGCAGGACAAAGCCTGTAGGCGAAGTCCCCCTATCATGTTCAGCTGGAATGTGACAGCCACGTGTAAATCAAAGCATCTCAGGAAAGGGGAAGGAAAAACCTTCCTCCTGCAGTGGCCAGGCAAATTAAATATCAAATGCTCCATGGATCCCCACTGTCTATTGTCAAGGTTCTGCTGGTGGCAGCGCATACTGATGAGAGTTAATTGAAACAGACCTGCGAGAGGCCTGATCACAGAATTGACAAAAGGGGACTGGAAACCAACACCTCTTTGATATGCAATATGCCAACTTGAAGCTAGCTATTTAGCACATTTGACATTCATGACACAAGAGCCCTTACAATTTCAAGAAATCTGGTAGATTCCCCCTAGCAAATGGAAATCAGCCTCAGAGATGAAACACTGTTCTCTATTAAGTCAAGTACACAAACTGTTGGCAATGCAGTGATTTTGAACAGTATCAGAGATCCACATCCGATGTTAAATTCTTTGAAAGTTGCGTGCCTGAGGAGTTCTACAGCAGAGAGCTGCAAAGGGAGCTCAGTAGTACGTTGAGTGACCTTTGCTGAGATATTATATGTTCACAGTTCCCTATAGAACCTTTGGTTTTGTTTTCATTTCCCTTCTGAGACAAAATCACAGTTTCAACTTGGCGTAGGAAGTCATGCTCCCTCACTTCCCTCGGTCACTTGTTCATATTCTGTGCAGTAGTGGTGCGGGTGTGGGGGGTATTTTTGCCCCTGTAGTGAAAATTAAAAGTTGACACATATGATGGTTAGCAGGCAATCCTAATTCCCTGCTCCCACCATGCACCACAAATGACATCATCAATTACATACCCTATGAAGTCATGTATAAATCATCAGCATTATCAATGTCCTAAGTGATGGAGACTGTGGTTATTATGGGCTGGGAGCAGAGTTAAATGCAATGCGCAGGGAACAGTACCGAAAAGACATGCCGGAAGTTCTGCCCCCGCCCGCACCTACCACCAGCTCCATCAGACTTTTCAAATCTCCAATCCAAGGACTAAGAATAATCATATTTTTTTTTATATAGCGCTTTACTCTAAAGCGCTTTACATAGGACATATTTACATACATCACTATTATTACCCAATCGACATTGGTAATCCCTGCACCTCACCGCTGATCCCACAAGACACATTACAACACACTATAACTTGTATAGGCCACTTCCTCTTGGTGCATTCTGTAAAGTACAACAGACTGAGATGCCCAACACAGCACAGCTTTTAAAACCGCGACACCATTTTTCACAAATGACCATCTGATGTTTGTGTTTCTCTGGGCTTTGAGAGTCAAGCCCCGCCCTTTGGCAGCCAGGGTCCCTGCTGTGGCTTGCCAATAAGGCAGCGCGCGGGAATCAATATCGCCATTCGACAAAGCTGGATCCAAGGGAGAGCAGTCAGAACAGATTTGTGGTTTAACCTTGACTTCCACGCAGCCTTCTGCCTTTGTCAAATTGGTATACAAATTAATCTGCATATATTAAATGGAAACATATCGCAGGCGCAGAACTGCAAGGTCTCGGCGCCTACGGCACAATAACACTGTACTCCAACACAACTCAATTCAGAGAGAAATACGGTTTTTAAAAAGGCAGTAAGTGGGAGATGTATGGAGACATACTAGTGCCCTTAAACGAGGGGCTGGAGAACGTAGGGAAGTGAGCAGACTAGAGGAGCTTGTGAGAGTCTCAATGCATCTTCATAATCACGGCACCACCTTCATATTTCTTTTCTTCAATCTCAAATCTTTATTTAGAGGCTGGTGTTAAATTGGAAAAGTGTTGTCCCATGCAGGGACAACACTTTTCGGAAAAGCATCATATTCTGCCAAAGAACGAATTACATCAAAGCCTCCACTCTTGCATGACCATGATTGACGGCTTGACAAAGGTCCTAGTAAACAGTAATTCCGGACAGATACTGCGAGGGGATTGCCCATGAGGGGTCGTTATGAGCTAAACAAGTCCTAGTATGCCAGTAAATGAATCATTTCTCGGATGGCAGTGCACTATCCTGATTTACTCGCGGCTTTGGCAGGACTTTCATGAATCAGAAAAGTGGAATACTTTTTGGGAAGTGCTCGCAGTGACACTGCTGCACACACTATCCCGCAAGGATAGCTTTGAACATTTGTTTCAGTTGGAAATCACAACAGCTCCCCTGTAATGGTTTCACCCACTTCAAAATGGTGGTGCTGGAAACTGGCGGGGAACATCTCAGTTTGCCACACTACCTTTCCCTGGAGCTCAGAATGGCACCATCAGTGCTGTCCAGGTGCCTAACTGGTCTACAAACAACCAACATAACATTATTCTGCCACATTCACTCCGGTTCTCCTCCTGTCTAACCAAGACGCCTTGACCCTCAGTGCTTTGAAGTGACCTGGAAGCAGGGCAGGCACCATGCAAGCAACCAACATAACCTAACATGGTCAGGATCATTATAGACGGGAAGTGACCGTCTCCCCGACAGGCAGGCACTTGGTTTCTTGTTTCCCCTCTTTTCCTTCTGGTTATTCTGTTGTGTGCAGAGAAATGGAGGACTGAGAACATTCTAGAACACAAGGACAGGCGGTCGCCACCTCACAAAGGGACGCTTAGGTCTACCTAAAATCCGGCTAATGCTTAATTTGTGGGGTGTTTGCAGGAATCAGCCCTGGCACATATTTCAGAGCCCCGGAACGTATTGTCTCACACTCAGTTCAATTAATATTTGGTGTTTTGGCAACTTTATTATTTTAACTGTCAGTCACCTATGAAGCATCTACAAAATCAGAACAAAATGTTAACAATGATCCTGTTTAAAGACACACTTAAGCATTTGTCTCATATCAAGACACAACAAGTGTGCTATTTTATGTTATTTTGATTGGAATTTGTAAATCACACAGCCAGTACATCAATCAACCGCAATGAGCCAGCGTTGCAGCTTTAATTCAGTACATGTTGACACTCAGGGGAGCAGCCGTGGTGGGTCCTGACACCCGTGAGCGGAAAGCTACCCGTCGTGATGTGTCATGCGTATGCTAGAAAACATTTGAGCCCTGGCACTTATTCTTTTACAAATTAAGCACTGAAAATCCCAAATTCAAGTTCTGGCAAGGTGGCAGGAAGGCGAAGTCTATTGCTTTTGAATGATTTTGAATTACACATGTTTAAAATCAAGCCAGGAATTGCGGGTTGACAACAGACAAGTACAGAATCTACAGCTTATGACTCGAGCGACTAGCAGTGGGGGAGCATGTCTCTATCCTTCCTCCCCGAGCAGCTAGAGACATTGCCCCATCTCATTTCTACCGAAGAACCCCGGCCTCCAAGGGTTGGGACATACCCTCATATCTCCTACATGGTTTAGTTTCTTCTGGGTCTGTGTCATTGGGTTATGGCCTGATCTGTCTGGATGGGAGAAAACTCACCAAGCAACAGAATGACAAAGGGATGCTGCTTATTGGTTTTACACTAATGGGGCTGGTTTTGGGGCTGTGAGGATGCCTCAAACAGGAAATGGAACTGGGCATGACTGAGGGGTTTCACTCTTGTAATCATCAAGATGAATAGTCACCTCAATTACATTTGGTGCTCATGTTGCCAACCTTTCCCCCTCTTTAAATCATCAGATCATTGGTCCAAGTCGTGGCTGTCTCAGCCCTGCAAGGAGGACACACTTTACTCACTGGCCTTCAGAAGTCTACCATTGCTCCTGTAAAAGCAGCCTTGCCCACTTCAGCCCATCTAATCAAAGGAGCAAAAGAAGACCCCACTCTTGACTTAATCAACTTGCACTGTGTCCCGCTGGAAGCTAGAATGCTCTTCAAAGTCTGCTGCTTCATTTACAAAGCACCACTCCTTTAAAAACCTTCTGACCTGCTCCAGAACCCAACATTTCAGATGGTGATAGATCAACTAGAAGCAAATCATGACTAAGGGCCTTATTACACGGATGGCGGAGAACCATGGCGCTTTTAGCGCCATGGTTCATGCCGGTAAAATACTGGCACCGCCTTGGCGGAAAGGGGAATTACCGCCCCATTCCAGGGTTGGCGGGGCGATAATTCCCCCTTCCACCATTGCCCTTCCCCATTTTTGCCTCATAGGGCTCTATGGGAATGGGGAAGGCGCTAATTACGGTGCCGCAAATTGCGGTACCGTAATTAGCTCCCTGGGTCCCTTTGCGGGTTGGTTTTTAACGCCTGCAAAAAGCAGGCGTTAAATTCCCCAACCCGCAAAGGGACCTCGTAGTAAGGCGGTAAGGATTTACCGGTACCGGTAAAATACCGGTACCGGTAAACCCTTACCGCCATCCGTGTAATGAGGCCCTAAATCTGTAAATCCTCTAAGGTAAAAAAAAGAAAAGCCAAGATTGAGCCTCTCATGGCTCTAACGAACCACGTAGCAATCTCTCCCGAAGATGTGAGACTTTCCCCATCATTGTTGTCTTTTTGCAAATAACTCAATATCTACCTTGTTACATCCTCTCTTGGCTTAGGCTCATCCCAAGGTTAATCGCCAGACTCCTCCGCTTCTTCATCTACCACTCTCCTCCTCATGTCATCTCATTGTTTCAATGCCCCTTGATCCCTATCTAGATTTCTGGTAAAGCACGCTGCGGGATCTTGACTAGGGCACATTATGACATTATAGGAAACAAGTGAAGCAGGGAACCCGGACAAGGTGTGAAGGGATCAGGGGAGGGCACAATCAACTCGAGAATGCAGACAAAAGAGAATGAAGTTTACAGGCATGCATGAATGGGGAGGGGGTGCGGTCTGTTCCAAGATGGATTTTAACTCTCAGTTATAGTGGATCGGTGAGGCAGAGGGCGGCCAACATTGGCGGAGGTGGAAGTTGGGAGAAGTGAAAAGAGCGGAGTGAACAGATGGTACAGTAACAAGGATGAATACTTTGCTCATCAATATTTATTTTTCCTCTGACATAGTACAATCAAATTTAAAAGGTGCCTGGGTACCACCCCTCATAAAGAAGCCTACCCTTGAGCCTAACATCCCCAATGTTGCCTGATCATGACTGTCCCTTTCCTCCTCAAAATCTTAGACAGAGCCGCCTACTTAAAGATCAAAAAGCATCTGGAATCTAACAACCTCCATGGATTATGCCAAGCAGGATTCCATCCTGCACATGGCACGGAATCAGCATTATTTGACTTAACCAAATGGATGAGTACAAAGACTCAGGCAAGCTTGCTCTCCTCTTCTTGTTTGACATATCAGCTGCTTTTGATTTTGTGGATCATCAAATTCTCTGTCAACACCTTTCATCTGCAGCTCACTTCTTCCCTGAAGCAACAGCCTGGATCTCTTCATTTCTCTCCAACAGAACAATGAGAGTGTTCTCCACATCCGCTTCGGCTCTGCCAGCCCGGTCACATGCAGTGTTCCACAGGTTTCATGTGCCTCACCCACATTGTACAATATTTTCACCAAACCCCTTTTTGACCTCCTTGACTCCTACACTAACTATGTGGATGACACCAATATCCTCCTACTCATCACAGGCACCTACAGCACTGACTCCAACTCATTGGGTGTGGTATACCAAACCATCCAGGCATGCAAGGCACGATACTCATTATGCCTTAATGACAAGACCAAGCTGCTCTTGGTCGGATCGCAACCACTAATAAACAAACTTGATGGAGCATACAAATCTTTCATTATCAAGGGCATCTCCATCCCAGTCTCCAATTAAGTCAAAACCCTTGGGGTGTACCTGGATTCCTCTGTGACATTGACTAGACAAGTAAATGTGATTGCCTCATTGACCGAGCTAATCAATGCCTGCAGGCCATTCATTTCATCTGATAGTTGCATCGCAATTGCAAGAGCACTCACAGGCTCCAGGTTAGACTATTGTAACGCCTTCTTCACTGGTACTACTACCCACCATATCAAGAAGCTGCAGATCATGCAACACAATGCGTCAAGAGCCGAGCTGAGCATCTCTAAAAAATACCACATCTCTGCAGCTAGAAGAAATGCACACCGGCTGCCGATTTGAGAGCGCATTCTGTTTAACTCACTATAACGCATTCATGTTGTTCGAATAATGCACCTAAATACTTCTCTGAAAAGTTCAACAGAGTTCAATTGACCAGACGGACCCGGTCTACCCACATGCACCTCCTCTGCACACCTAGATTTAGACTTCAAAGATCTGGAGGCCTCAGCTTCCCGGTTGCTGCCACCAAGAATTGGAATGCCCTCCCACTTACTTGAAGATTGGAACATTCCTACTGGGCCTTCTACAAGGGTCTTAAAAGATGGCTGTTCTCACAAGACTTGTAAACAAGAGGCAACCCCCAGTCACAATGCACCTGAACTTTACGCGTACCTGGCTCCTGCATTTTTGTTAATTCCAAGTTATGCTTGTACTGGAGGACTGGGTGAACAAGTGAATGGGAAGGACACACAATGCAGCACTCTGGAGACTATGATGGTTGGCTATATTATGTTTACGCCACAGTGAAGTTGCTTCGAGCACGGAGTGAGAAAAGGAAAGAGGAGAGGCAGAGAGGAAGAATGACGAGAGTGGCAGAGGTAAACAGGAGTACGTAGATGAGTGAGTTAGTGAGTGATGGAGGAAACGGAAGGCCAGAGCAGAATTTGGAGGAGGGAACTGAAGAGGTATGAGGAGAACAATAGTGATACCCACCTTTTTGGAAACATTGAAACATCTAGTGCTTTACTCTAAGTTACTAAGGGTAGCCACTCCCACATGCATCTGACAGTAGCCAAGGGCACCGCAGACTTCACAGCACTGTTTTTCCATGATTGCATTTACATGGAGGGGCTTTTTATCACTCCTTCTTCCCATCACTCTCAAGCCGACGAGAGAAGGCCAGGAGAAAAGGCCTTCTGTGCTCTTTGCAGCTCCACTGCGAGCACTTCTCCGACCCCATCAGCTGGAAGCAAGATCAGCTGTTCACATTTGTTTCGGAATAG
Source organism: Ambystoma mexicanum (assembly GCF_040938575.1). Taxonomy (NCBI): domain Eukaryota; kingdom Metazoa; phylum Chordata; class Amphibia; order Caudata; family Ambystomatidae; genus Ambystoma; species Ambystoma mexicanum. Next base: position 856,797,732 of record NC_090931.1, on the reverse strand, counting down.
GCTGCAGCTCCAGCCCGCTCACGGCCGTGTGTTCAGCCGTCCTCTCTAAGATGGATGCCTGCGTTTCCATGACTTCAGCTACAACTACAGGATCAGCTGAAGCCACGAAGTTCACCGCCGCAGCCCAAGGTCCTGATTCGTTACGTCGGCCCGCCCGCCCCTCCCCTCCTGCTTTAAATGGAGGGGGAGAGGAGCGAGAGGCGAAGCCGACGAGAGAAGGCCAGGAGAAAAGGCCTTCTGTGCTCTTTGCAGCTCCGCTGCGAGCACTTCTCCGCCCCCATCAGCTGGAAGCAAGATCAGCTGTTCACATTTGTTTCAAAACAGGCTGCTGCTCCAGCCCGCTCACGGCCGTGTGTTCAGCCGTCCTCTCTAAGATGGATGCCTGCGTTTCCATGAATTCAGCTACAACTACAGGATCAGCTGAAGCCACGAAGTTCACTGCCGCAGCCCAAGGTCCTGATTCGTTACATCGGCCTGCCCGCCCCTCCCCTCCTGCTTTAAAGGGAGGGGGAGAGGACCGAGAGGCGAAGCCGACGAGAGAAGGCCAGGAGAAAAGGCCTTCTGTGCTCTTTGCAGCTCCGCTGCGAGTACTTCTCCACCCCCATCAGCTGGAAGCAAGATCAGCTGTTCACATTTGTTTCGGAACATGCTGCTGCTCCAGCCCCCTCACGGCCTCGTGTTCAGCCGTCCTCTCTAAGATGGATGCCTGCATTCCCATGACTTCAGCTACAACTACAGGATCAGCTGAAGCCACGAAGTTCACTGTTGCAGCCCAAGGTCCTGATTCGTTACGTCGGCCAGTCCACCCCACCCCTCCTGCTTTAAATGGAGGGGGAGAGGGCCGAGAGGCGAAGCCGACGAGAGAAGGCCAGGAGAAAAGGCCTTCTGTGCTCTTTGCAGCTCCGCTGTGAGCACTTCTCCGCCCCCATCAACTGGAAGCAAGATCAGCTGTTCACATTTGTTTCGGAACAGCCTGCGTGTTCAGCCGTCCTCTCTAAGATGGATGCCTGCGTTTCCTTGACTTAAGCTACAACTACAGGATCAGCTGAAGCCACGAAGTTCACCGCCGCAGCCCAAGGTCCTGATTCGTTACATCGGCCCGCCCGCCCCTCTTGCTTTAAATGGAGGGGGAGAGGACCAAGAGACGAAGCCGACGAGAGACGGCCACGAAAAAAGGACTTCTGTGGTCTTTGCAGCTCCGCTGCTCGTTCGCCACTTGCCACGAGGACATGCCGCATGTGGCAGGTAAGGAATCAGACCATCCCCACCTATATTCTAACCTCACTCCTGTTACTACCAGAAACCTCAGACTATGTGCCCGCATTCCTAAATCCAACACCTGCTCCCAGCCACTCGCAACAAGCACCCGCAATGTAATACTATGCTCCCGGACTCTGCCACCCACTTGCTACAAAGATGCCACTCTACAGGCAATCAAGGCCAGAGCCTCCCGCCCTACTTGCAGAGACATTAGAGTCAACTCCTATATAGTTGCCAATGAAGCAACGCACCCCATTGTGAATCACACTGACTCAATATTAAATGTCAACCCATATGCGCCCACTGTAAATGAGCCCCCAATGCAAAATCTGTGTTAGGCAAATCTTCTACCACCATTTTGAATACTACTGTGCTAATTGCTACTCCATGTGTGTCCACCACCACTGAAAATGTGCCCCCCAATGCAAAATCGGTGTTAAGCAAATCTTCTACCACCATTTTGAATGCTACTGTGCCAATTGCTACTCCATGTGTGTCCACCACCACTGAAAATGTGCCCCCCACTGCAAAATCTGTGTTGGGCAAATCTCCTACCACCATTTTGAATGCTACTGTGCCAATTGCTACTCCATGTGTGTCCACCACCACTGAAAATGTGCCCCCCAATGCAAAATCTGTGTTAGGCAAATCTTCTACCACCATTTTGAATGATACTGTGCCAATTGCTACTCCATGTGTGTCCACCACCACTGAAAATGTGCCCCCCAATGCAAAATCTGTGTTAGGCAAATCTTCTACCACCACTCTCAATGCTACTATGCCAAATGTACTGCCACAGGCGCCCACCACCTCTCCCTCGCTCCCCTCCCCCCCTCTAGCTGTTACACAACCCCATCTCAAATGCGCCATGATCAAAGCCAGGTCCGTTAATGCTCACGCTCTGGACATCCATGACCCCATAATCTCCCATGATCTTGATCTGCTCATGATCTCAGAAACCTGGCTACATGAAGCCTCTGGTCCTGCACTCTCCCTTGCAATACCTCCGGAGTACTCCATCATGAGACAAGATCGCCTATCCAAAGGTGGAGGTGCAGCAATCATTGCCAGAGATTCTCTTTCCAGCAGAAGGATAGAGAAATCCCTGCACAACAACAGTGACTACATCCAAGTCAAAATCAACCTCTCTCCTCACTGTACAATTGCTGTTCACATTGTCTATCGCCCTCCAGGCCCAACAGGAGACTTTCAAGCCTCTCTCATCCACCTCCTTTCTGATAACCTTAAAAAACACTCTAAAGCTATTCTCCTTGGGGACGTCAACCTAGGCCTCCTTGACTGCAAGGACCCAGCAGCTAAATCCCTTGACTCAGCCTTCAAGGCATTAGGCTACAAAAACACCATCTGAGCCCTACCCACACCCAGGGATGAACTCTCGACTGGATTGCACAGCACAACTGTCCACTCACCATCACTGGTAACACGCCCACCCCGTGGTCTGACCACCATATCATCACCTTCAGCATCCCCACAACCAGCCCCTCCACCCCGGCACCCCAACCCCCGCCACCCTGCCTCTCAAGAAGCTCCCGTCAGCTCACTAAGGTAGGCTACTGCCCTTCCTCCAAGACCCAGCCTTCAGACCTCCTTTCTCCACAGACCCAGAAATACTTGCAACAGCATATGACAGTGCCTTCAAAGGAGCCATCAACTCCATTGCCCCACTGAAACCTTCCACATCCAAACCCACCACCCACTCCAACTCCTGGTTCACCCCAGACCTTCTCACACTCCGTGATGAGAAAAAGGGTGCACTCACACGATGGCAAACATCCCACTCGGACAAAGATAAGATGATCTTCAAAGCTCTCTCTACCAACTACAAAAATGCAGTCACCCAAGCAAAGGCTAAATCCTTCGAGTCCAGAATCTCAGAGGCCCAATCTAGCACTAAAGAAATCTTCGCCATCTTCAGGGAGCTAGAGACGCCCACTGCCGCCCCCCACAATTTCACCAGACAAATCCTGGTGCGACGAAATACAAACTGCCATGCAATCCAAACTGAACCTCCTCCAAAAGAAAATACTAGCCACTAAACAAGCCATGCCTAACACACACATCCCTATCGCCCCGCCAGCCTCCAACCCCCCCAACCTTTCTCCTTCAAACCCATACAGCAAAAAGACATCATCAACATAATGAGGAATATCAAACCCTCTAACTGTAAAGGTGATGCATGCCCAGCTACCCTCATCAAGGACTGCACTGAAGCACTAGCTCCTTTCCTGACAACCTTTGTCAATGCCTCCTTTGCCACCGGGAAAGTCCCCGCCTCACTCAAGGAAGCCTGGGTCCACCCTCTATTAAAAAAAACAACTCTTGACCCCACCTCCCCTAACAACTATAGACCCATCACCACTGTCCCATTCCTCCTCAAAATACTGGACAAAGCAGCCTATCTGCAGGTTCAGCATTTCATTGAAGAGAATAAAATCTTAGGTCTCCGACACTCTGGCTTCCGCCCCAAACACGGGACTGAAACTGCACTACTTGATTTGAAAAACCAGATGGACGACGCCAGAGACATGGGCAAACCAGCACTTCTCCTACTTCTTGACCTATCAGCGGCCTTCGAACTCGTAGACCATGACGTCCTATACCACCGCCTCTCCTCCACCGCTGAATTCTCCCCAGAGGCCACAGCATGGATCATGTCCTTCCTACAAGACAGAACCATGCAAGTATTCTCCGATTTAGCCTCTGCCTCACCCACCATCATCCTCTATGGTGTGCCCCAAGGCTCCTGCCTCTCCCCCACTCTCTACAACATCTTCACACAACCCCTCTTCCTCATCCTCGACGCCATGGGTATCTCCTACACCAACTATGCTGACGATACCCAGATCCTCCTCACCCTCACTGGCAACTATGACACTGACTCATTGAACCTCAACAATCTCTACAACACCATCCAAGCCTGGATGGCAGACAATATACTATGCCTCAACTCCGACAAGACCGAACTCCTCCTGGTAGGTTCCCCCGACACGCTAAAAAATGTAGACTCCCAATTCAAACACTTCACCATCGACTCCATTAAAATACCTGTCTCAGACTCAGTCAAAACACTTGGTGTCTACTTGGAGTCCAACCTCTCCATGGACAGACAAGTCAACGCAATAGCCTCCTCAGCTGCGTACCACGCCAAACTAATCAACGCAGTCAGACCCTTCCTCTCCAAAGAGAATTGCACAAACATAGCCAGAGCAATCACCGGCTCCAGGCTAGATTACTGCAATGGACTCTTCCTAGGAATCTCCAACAAAACCCTGGAAAGGCTACAAATCATACAGAACAGTGCCCTCCGCGCTGCCCAAGGTATTGCGAAAAGAACACATCTCTGAGGCCAAAAAATGTGCCCACTGGCTACCAATAAAGGAAAGAATCGTCTTCAAAGCTCTGACACTGACCCACAAGTGCATCCACCTCACCACCCTGGTCTACCTCTCACAAAGAATCCACCCTGTCTCCTCCACTAGGCCAACCAGGTCACCATATACCAACATGCTCTGTGTGCCACTAGTAAAAAGAGCCAGAGCAGGAGGATCCAGCTTCCCTTATCTCGCACCATCACACTGGAATGCCCTACCTCCCACAATCCGAGGTGAGCCCCCCCTCATTGCCTTCCAGAAAGCTATGAAAACCATCCTCTTTACATAAGGTCTCTCGCAGCACCATGTTTTCCAATCAACTGTCTGTAATGTAATAACCAAAGATGCATGAGCTGTAGCAATCATAATGTGCCAACGACTGCTACCAATCATGTACCCCCTGTAACTAAGATCCTGCAAGTATCAGCGCCACAATGCCCCTGGGCTGTCTGCGCGCTATATAAATATAAATAAATAAATGAATAAATCACTTGAAAAGGGAGACCAGAGCCTAAGCCCCCATCATGCGCATAACTTCTCCTCCACTCCCTGCAATGCTGTTCATTATCTCCCAATGGGTGCCCTTGCCTTTATGGGGGTCCCCTCATGAATCCTACATTCTCTCTGCCGTTCTGCTCCTTTTATATCCCTGCATTCTTTGCTCTCTACCGCGACACTCCCCCTCACCCCCGCTCCTCCATCTCCTCCGTACCTCCTCCCCTAGATACCATTTTCCGTCGGCCACTGACTCTGTGCCTGCAGAACCTTTCTTCTGTGTGCATCCGGCTGCTGTTTCCTGCCAAACCTCCTCCCACCCTTGTCAGCTCAGACCCCTTCATCCCTCCCACAAGCTACACATCTCCTAGGTTTTTGTTTGCTAATTCTACTTCCCCGGTGTTGCTTTTATCCCAATGGCAACGAATGCCAATGCTTTCTGTGTGAAGTAAAGACTCATCATCAAGTCATTCAGATGTGGAGCCGCTCGCCTCGGTGCCTCGAGAGATGTTGAACCTCAGCTTCACCTCACTGACAAGGCCCAACAAAGCAAAAACACATGTCTGCGGTTGCTGTTGATACTCTTGTTCAGAGGATAATTGCCTGGCGATTCAGCGCTGGACTATGTTTGTGGCAGTACCCGACTGATCTGCAAACGGGCATTTCTCTTCTGGTAGGGCAGAGAGCACGGCGATGGTATTTTAGAGCCTCCTTGGTGGGAACCATACAATTGATCAGGTTATCGCGCATTGTTCATCCTAAGAGCGGTTCTCAGATGCCTGTCAAATATTGCCCGCGACTCCCCCCCGACAACCATGGGTCCCTTGGTTTCTATGCTTATAGAAAGGCTGCGGCTCAGCCATACCAAAGTGAAGGTGTCCAAAAGGGCAGAAATAGGTATATGGGGTCCCTGCCTGTCCTCTTCTTCAGAGGACATCTGCCCTGCATTTCACGTTGGAAATGTCCTTGTGAGAAGTGTAAATGGATATTTCGCATCTAGTATGATACAGAGGGCTGGTATGTGACTGTAGAACCCGGTGCGTGGCTACCCTCTTATAGAACAGGTTGTTTGGCGTTTTTCATTCTCAACAGAGACCCCTTCACATTGATTGCAATGGGAGAAAGAGGAAGGAAACGGAGCAGAAAGAGGGGAAGCGAGATGACGGAACAGGATAGAGGAAGGGATCAAACAGGAGAAGGAGGAAGGGGACAAGATGTTATGTTGGATAGGAGGGAGGGATAGCAAGAAGAAGGGAAAGAGAAGAGAGTGAAACAGAGATTAGGAAAAAGAGAGTGAGAGAACAAGATTGGGAAGGAGGGAGACAAGGGAGGGACAGAGGGAACAGAAGAGAGTGCAGAAGGGAAGAGGAGAAATGGAATGACAAATTAGGTTAGAAAGCTGGAGGGAACAGGAGAGGTAGGAGGAGAATAAGGCGTGGGAAGGAGTGAAGTCAGTAGGGAATGATCCCCCGGAGAGGGGGAGTGAAGGAAGAAGAGTGGAGAGGGGGAGCGGGAGACAGTAGGTGGCTTGAGAGGTCACGGGAGGGAAAGATGGAACATCAGAATAAATGATGGAACCGGGAGGAGGCAGAAGGTAAAAGGAGAGGGATTAAGAGATGAAATAGGGTAATGAGGGAACAGCAGCATGAAGGATGGGAACTGGAGAGTAAGGGAATGAGATTAGCAGAGGGTTAATAGTGGCATGATGGCAATACAAGCAGTAAGGACGAAAAAGAAGAGGGGACAGAAGATTCCGGGGATTGGGAAACCGCAGAAGGAGGGATCGCTGTCTTTTGATGTACATAAAGTTCCCCATGTCAATAAACACGCAGCAAGATTGACATGCTGCACAAGTCAACTTGACTTGAATGTCTTGTGATGTACATTGAAAGATCTCTATGTCAAAGGAGAGACAGTGAAAGGTTGACCTGCTCCAAAGGTGCGCATATCTATGTGAACATCAACACAAGCATTAAATGTTGACAGTGAAACAGCATCAGGTTAATAGATTGACATGTTTAAATATTGGGGAGTTTCACCCTGACACACTGCTCTTGCCTGCCTCATCCAATCCTTTTCCCATGCCACCATAGATGTATTTGCAATGTGTCCCTTTCATGTAGGCTGCCTTCATACCCTGTACCCCTCCCGTCCATGCACATCTGCCCCCTCCCCTCGTTTCACATCTGTCTCAGCCAGATAAACATGTCAACCTTAAAATACCTATACTTTTTACACTAGCTTTTGTGCATGTCGACTTTAACATGCCTATATTTTGAACCTCTCTATCCTTTGCATTTCTTCCTTAAAACGCCATACCGGAAGGATGGAGGGAAGGAAGGAGCGGCAAGGGGACGTGTAGAGCAGGAGAGAGAGAATGACAAACAGCATATGGGAGTGGTGGAACAGGAGAGGCAAAGACGACAACAAAGTCAAGGAGGGGCAAGGCAAATAAGAACGTCTTTGAATCAATCGGGCTCACCAAAGCTGCAGTGACCCGTTTAACAAGCTGCAGAGGCGTTGCTAAGTTTGGGGGGGGGCACTGGGGTTCTTTTGTTGTAGCCCCGGATAGAAGCTCAGGGGCTGCTACAACCAAAAGGCTAGCTAGCCCCCAGTCCCGACATTAGTGTAACCCTGGACCTTTTCCAGACCAAGAAACACCTCCCCTCATCCCCCCACCCCGACATGCGGTCATACAATCCACAAAGAAAGGCAACTGGGTCAGCTCTGTGGAGGGTCAGACTGTCTGGCAACATGCAGCCAGAGGGGGTGCATTCAGCCGCCGAACCCCCAACAGAGGAGATACCCAGAGCGAGAGGGAGATAAGTAGGACGAGAATATAAAAGCATCTTCTGCGGCCGCTGGCAAGCAGAACTGTCAAACAGACAAATCGCACTCCCGGGCAACCTGCGGAAAAACTCTTTATAACTTAGTGGTGGCGTCGATGCCTCCCATAATAAGACTTTTGTTAGAGCAGGGGGTGATGGATTCTTCCAGATATGCCGAGAATATAGTTTAAAGGCAGCATCAGGAAGGGAGGAAGGTGACAAACTGAATGCCAGCTCTCCCACAGTACTACTGCGGATAGGAGTCAGAAACCAGGGATGTACTATAGAAACTTTCCACCAGTGCAAATGCAATACGTACTTGGAAAACAATTGCCCTGGTGCAACAAGCGGGTTATTTCAATGCAATTTTTCACTGCTCTACTCCTAGTAATTGTCCCTGGGGTTAAAAACGCATTGAAAAGATATATTTTTTCACTAGGACCATTTTTGTATGTAATACTGTCCCAGCGATGGTTGGTTGGACACGGAGAATTCGGCAACTCAGCAGATGTTTCAATATAATTGGATGAGTGATTGACACCCTTTTCTCATAAAGAATCGAAGTAGACCGGCTCTAGGCACCAAAATCCCAACTTGACATTTTATCATATAGCCAATTTTTATATGTCAGAAGGAAATGTACCAGCCGAGCAGGATATTACAAGGAATCAGAATCGTTCCTTATTCCTCTACAAGAAAAAGGTTATCCAAGAAGCCTCATAGAATAGGCATCCAGGAGCGCAAGCATGGAACATAACAGAGACTTGTTGATACATAGAGGGCCTAATCCACCTTCACAAGAATGGACAGTTTGCCATATTACAGCCATAAAATAGCTGCTTAAACAAAATTGGATGCTCCTCCAAGACACAGGCGATTTCAAAAACGTACCTATGTTCATGTGTAATTGGGGATGGAACCTAAATGATGCATCAGTTTATTCATCAACAAAAAGAGAGGAGCAGCCAAATGGGTTGTCCAGTCAGGGTGATAGTCATCTTGTGCCTTGTAGGTTTACAAAGAAAATCACAAAGGTGATAACAGAGAAATTCACTTGACACTTGATAACCACACTGATTGTTATACTCAACATTGTGTATAAATAATTGTATGCCCGTCTACTACCCCAAAGCATATGTTGGGCAAACAACTTGGGAAGTGACTAAAAGGATAAGTAGGCACAGGTCTTGAATCAGACAGAAACATTTGCAGTTACCTTTTTGTGAAATTTTATCTTAAAATGCAGCACTCAGAAAATGATCTCTTTTGGCTGGTTCTTGATGTAGTAAAACCAGATATCAATGAAGAATGCATGACCCTCCTCGAGCAATGATGGATCCTTAAGTAAGCACAAATGGATCAGGCCTAAACGATGTAGTAGAATGGATGTTACTGATTTGATCATTACAGTTTGTTTATTTATTTTATTGACAGGACATATTAAGGCGCCTATACAACAAATGGTGTTCTAGGGTTAGTGTTATCACTACATATATGTGATTATATTGAGAGTCCACTAAATTATAATTCTTTTTAATTAGGTTTTGGTCCGACTCAAACACGTTTCTACTACAGATGGTCTAGTGGATGCCTTCCTACCAAACTTTAGCCTGCTCAAACTTTAGGTCCTATCCAGTTCAGGTCTGATTGAGGAAGTGAGGAAGCTGGGTCATGTTCTTGTTGGCTCACTCTCCATGAACACATAAATCGCAAAAGTGATTCAATCTTGCTTTATCCAACTCAAGACTTTGAGAGGCTGCAGCACATTAAATCCACCCTCACTCTTGTGATTTTCAGACTGGATTATGCTGATCAAGCCCTCCTAGGATAACCAAATTACGCTCTGCCCAGACTGCTGCGAATCCCGTCTGCTGCTGCCAAGCTTTTGCTTAATCAGTCCTCCTAGGCTCCAGCCCTAGGAGCACCCATCTTTACAGGTTACCAGCGACAAAAAGCATTTTATTTTCAAAGCCATCTTTGTTGTCCACGAGTTTGTTTATTTATTTTTGCATTTATATGACACACACAAACCCTCAGGCATCAGGGCGCTTGTGGAAACCAGTTACATGTAGCCCGTAGGCAATCAGAATACCAATTCAGGAACATAAAAAATACAAGAGGTAGAGTCATAGATAGTGTGGGAGGCGCTCAAGATGGTGGTCTGGCTAGAAATAATTACTACGTCAGGATGCATTAGAACATCTCTGAGAGGAGAACTGGAGAACCTAAAGAATCATATTTGTGCCCTCTAAAATGGCGGATCACTAGATACTGTGACAGAGGCAGAACTGCTGACCCTAGGGCTCCAGTGTGCCTCAGCATGGGAGAGACTAGTCACATTTGATTATGGCGTCTACATTTCCAGGTTGCATGGCGAGGGGGACACATCGGGGAGATTATTAACATGGCAAATCTATCTTGGGATGGCCCCTTCCTTTATTTCAGCAGATTGGGCGTTACTCTTTCAACTAGAGTTCTCCTAGCAGCAGGCTCCCCTCAGCTGAGCAGACCAAGGATCAGGGGCAAGCGTCCTGGTGGTCGTTCCTTCTCATTTGCAGAGTCCCAAAAATGGAACTCTCTCCATGTTGAATTGAGAGCCATCATCTTAAATATCTGTTTAAGGGAGAACAAAAACAAGACCTTTCTCTTTCTTCACTTTGTCTAAATATGTGTCCACAGTGGTTCAGTGCACCTAACACCAGGATCCCTGCGCTAGGTGACTGTTTGCCATTCACAAATAACCAATTTTTAAAAAAGAAAAGGTGCCCTTTTACTACAATAATTTTATAAAACACTGGATGCACTCTCGAAATAAGCGCCCCTTGAGAGGTATACTGGAAAAGAGTGGTATCAAAATCAAGGAAAGAAAGGTGTTGTGTGAAGATTTTGGTAGATCTCAATACTTACAACCAGGGAATTTCCAAATGTTGGCGCTAGGGTGAAAAGTGCTTTGACGCTGTTTGTTTCCAACTTGGTTCTGGGTTGTGTCACTGATGTGGTCAGATAGCTGTGAGTAGGCACAAAGGTGCCAGCCTGTGCATATGATTTCCACATAAATAAGGGCCAATTTCGCTTGGTGGATCTGGCATGTTAACTTAAACCATATTCTAGCATCCCCTGGCAGACTACAGAGCAATATCAGGCTGTTGTGTAATAGAGACATGTTTTCTGGGGCCTAAGGATATGATATGATAGATTATTTATAACGCGCTTAATATCCAGAGGTTTCTAAGCGCGGACCCGGGGATCGAACCTGTGTTTCTCTGTGTCTCTTGCTTCCAAGGCGAGCACGATGCCCATGAGCTATCCTCCTGAGCTTGCCCTGGCCTACATTGTCTCCTGTAGATTGTACAGAAGCTTTTACTTTAGTCTCAGTTACCGCCTGAATGATTCATTTTGGATGAAACTCCTCACCCAGGACTAAAAGAGTGGAACAGATGTAGTAGAATGCACAATCAAGTCTCCATCACAAGATAACACAAGTGAATAAAAAGAATGCAAGTACGCAATGTGTCATGCCACCTGAAAATAGTCTCCCTGCCAAAATCCTGCATAACAAATCGCACCTGGCAAAATCTTCCGGGTATGAACATGAGGTGCAAGCTTGACTAGAGCAGAGCCCAGGCGTCCGCGAAGAACAGCAAGCATACTTGCCACCAAACAAAGATGGCAGCTCCTGCGTGCAGGGTTCCAGCAATGGGGACAAGTTTCAGCCTACTTTGGCTGCTTATTTGTGTGAAGGTGATAATATTAAGTGAATTAACTTGAAGCAGGTGCCTTCTGTGAAATGTGTTGATTGGCTAAGGCTGCTTTCAATCTTAATAGTGGTCATTAATCGGAGATCCTGTTTAATGCAGTCTGACAATCTATTTCCTGAAGCTATAAAAGACCACAGTTCTCAGAACTCAACCATTATGTTGTTGATAAGATTAAAAAGATGAGTGATGATACACAGATGTAAGAGGATGAAACATCCTATGATGCGTGAGTCATCCAAGAATGGTATACCCTTAAGGATATTCAATGAATGGCCAAATAAAGCATCCAGAGGGACATTATGCTACATTATATGCTGATAATATTGTATACGTGTATACTGTTGTCTCCTCTGTTTCCGCACTTTCCACTCCCCCCCTTTCATGCACTTTCCCCCTTCTCCATGCACTTGCGCTTTGTTAAATGTCACTGGGCCTATTAAGATGGCTGTTTTCTTTTTTTGGGTTGTTTCTCCCTTGTTCTCCTCCCTCTTTGCCTGGCCACGCTCTGAAACACTTGTGTATGAGCGAGATATAAATAAAATATAATTTCATTTCATTACCACTGAGTGTTTTAAAAGAGTTGTAGGATGTTGCCTTGCTCTCTTTATTGACGATTGTGAATGCTTCGTTATAACTAGTGCATTTTCCGTCAAACCTGAAGGCTGAAAAAAGGAAAGGACCAGATAACAAGCCTTCTCTGCCTACGCCCCAAGCCTATGGAACCTCCTCCCGGTCAGCATCAGACTTGCCCGACCCTCCTACAACGCAGAAAAGAACTCAAGACCACCTCTCCAAGGAGTCTCTCCTCCTCAATACCTAGGCCATCACATTGCCCCCGCGCCACCTGACTCACTAGATGTCATCCGCCCGCTCATCCCCACAACCCTGCACAGCTGTACCCCTCCTCTGTGCCCCTCTGTATCCTACACTCCGCTGCATATCTGTTCTGTTGTTACCTCTGAAAAGTGCTCTGTTATGCACCTGTACTGTTGAATACCTCTGTAAAGCGCTCTGTTGCTTCCCGAAGTTAGGTCCACCCTCAATAAATGCAATAACAACAATATTAATAATAATAATAATAATAATAATAATAATAATAATAATAATAATAATAATAAGGGGGGGCGTACTCTTCCATTCTTGAAAAAAGTAAACTTCGATCCTTCACATTGTAATTTCTGATGGCAATTTCAGATCAAGTCCACATCACCACTTTTTGGGGAAGATTATTGAAAAAGGTGTAGCAAATAAGTTATATCTTGATTCAGGCTAATCTCTCACAATCATGCTGGTTAGGTTTTAGAACCCCTTGAGGGACTGCGAGACTACCCTCCAGGTAGTGGACGATGCAGTAGAGATGCTGGATAAGGGTGGAGCCTGCCCACTCCTGCTATTGGACCTCCCGGTGACATTTGACATGGTTGACCCAGAGGCACTGGTATCCACCTTCTCTATATGTTTGAGAGTGAGAAGTAAGGTCCTGGAATGATATGTATATTTTCTCTCTGGGCATACTCAGTTTGTACAGTCTAGGTCCTCTCGCCTTCCGATGGGTTTTGGGGAGCCTCAGGAAGTCAATCATGTCCCTATTGATTTGTAACCTGTATAGGAAGCCACTGGGGGGGCTCTGATGGAGGAGTGGATACAGGGGGTCTCTGTCCACCAGTACGCAAACAACAACCATTTGCACTTAAAGGGCTTGCCTGCTGCTGATGTTCACCGCCTGGCGGGATGCCTTCACTGCATAGAGGCAGTTCTGGCCCCCTTTGTTAATTTTAAGATGCATGAAGAAAAGATGGCCAAAATAGATTTATTTTTCAATTAGATTTATAGAAAAAGATGAAGTCTTTGCAGCCAGCTGAAAGCTTTTGAATTGTTGTTCAAATGTGCTTGCCCATGTTGATGGTAGCAATGACCTTTTGATTGTCATCCAGAAAAATGCATTACTTCCATTAAGGACCTTTTTTCATGCAGTAGCTAAATTAATAGCCGGCAAAAGGAAGCGTGATTCGGTGAGGCCGATATTGATGCCCTCACATTGGACGTGGATGGTCTTTACAATAGGTTACCTTATTTATAAGGTTATAGGACCGGGAAAACCTGTCTATTTAGCAGAAAAGCGAAAATGATAGATGTTATGCGAACCACCCAGAGTAATGAAGTTTTAGGATTAGAAATTCCATGAGCAAATTAACATCGTGAAACAAAGTTTCTCACATTAAAAACCAAAGCTCTAGAACTTTTTTTTCCAATTTCATCACCTACGTGTCCCTTTCCTTCCAGCTAAGTTTTCAGAAAGAGCTGAACACACCTATTTCGACAGCATTTGGCATATTTCTTGACTCACTCTGATGTTGGCATTGTATAGGTGCTGTCTGATTTTTTTTTTGTTCTATTGAGTCATTTCGATTTTAATTTAACGCATTTTGTTGTTTGTATATGTAAGGATTTGAGATATGTTTGTAAACGGTAAACATGTGTTATTGGTTGTTCTGTGCTCCACTTCTAGCTAGGCTGCACACTTTAATGTTGCACAAATACATAAATAACTGAGATCCTCAAACGGTTAGATGCTTGTTCCGTACCTTTTGAGGAGTTAAGACTGCTATACAATAAATTGTGTCACAATAGGTTTGAACAATCCACAGTTTTAAAGTCACTGTTAGATATTTCTTTTTCATGTGTAACTGGTTCCAAATGGCCCTTTTGAGAATCTGCGCAAATTTGCACCATACACAATTTGCAGTTCTTTGAGGCCACACATGAGCTTGCAGGCACAAAAAGCATTTTGAATTGGTCTCATTATATTTCTTTTTCAATCTTCGTGACATTCAGTGGGCATGTTTCTGTGTACCTACCTCCCTTGCACATCCCTGGTGAGCCACCCTTCTGTATCCTGAACCCAGGGTCTCGGCCCCCTGGGGAATCAAAGGGAACGAGCAGCCGTACATCTGGATGCACGCTCTGTTTATTGCTCTACTTATTGGATGCTTTTATTGGATTGGCTTTTGAATGCATGCATGGATTCATAAAGTCTGTCTTCGGTCTGACAGCTTCAAGAGCTTTGAAACCATCTCAAAGCTGGTATGTGGCACTATATAAATGCAGCAATAAATGATGTCCCTATACAGTTAGAATGTGATGCCCTAGTAGCCCTGCTGAAGCTTCATAATATAAGAATGGGGAAATGGGCGAATCGCTAGTAACATAAACAAGAAGAGATAACGACAAAGACTAAGGGCCTCATTACACGGACGGCGGTAAGGGTTAACGGTGACCGTTAACCCTTACCGCCATACTACGAGGTCCCTTTGCGGGTTGGTGCTCTAACGCCTGCTTTTTGCAGGCGTTAAAAACCAACCCGCTAAGGGACCTCGGAGCTAATTACGGCACCGCAAAATTTGCCTTGCCGTAATTAGCGCCTTCCCCATTCCCATAGAGCCCTATGGGGCAGAAATGGGAATGGGGAAGGGCAATGGCGGAAGGGGGATTTACCGCCCCACCGACCTTGGAATGGGGCGGTAAATCCCCTTTCCGCCAAGGCGGTGCCGGTAATTTACCGGCATGGTCCAGGGTGCTAATAGCACCCTGGATCACCGCCTTCCGTGTAATGAGGCCCTAAATGTAGGAATGTGAATATCTATATTTTGTAAAAATCTATTTTCTGATTAAACAAATAAAAAGAAAATGTGATGCTGCTGTGCCTATAAACTACTGCTTTGGTCTCAAAGGCTGTACAACCTCTAAATCCATAGGAGAGACTGAAGCTCATATATATAAAACATATATTCGTGAATGGTGCATGTGCATGCAACATGCTCTGCTCGCGGGTGCAAGTCAACCCGCCAGGTCAGACCTAACGGGCGAAAAGGCACCCTCGAGCAGACCTCGTAGTTTGCCGGTCCGATA
This sequence comes from Ambystoma mexicanum, assembly GCF_040938575.1. Taxonomy (NCBI): domain Eukaryota; kingdom Metazoa; phylum Chordata; class Amphibia; order Caudata; family Ambystomatidae; genus Ambystoma; species Ambystoma mexicanum. Next base: position 856,782,090 of record NC_090931.1, on the reverse strand, counting down.
ACAACAGTACTGGCAAGCTTACCGGTACCGTTGTCACCGAACAGGCAACCTTGTAATGAAGCCCAATGTATGTCTCTAAATAACAGGTAGGTCCCCACCCCAGGGGATGCCTCTGTGGCTGCTGATTTCATTCTGTGTTCACTAGGCAAATTACAACGCCCCATCCTTCAAGGTCCATGGGCCTCATTACACGGAATGCGGTAAGGGTTTACCGGTACCGGTAAGGGCACCGGTACTGGTAAACCCTTACCGCCTTACTACGAGGTCCCTTTGCGGGACCCGACCTCAACGGCTGGTTTTACCAGCCGTAAAGGAACGGGCCTGCAAAGGGACCTTGGTGCTAATTACGGTACCGCATTTTGCGGTACCGTAATTAGCTCCTTCCCCATTCCCATTGAGCCCTATGAGGGCAAAAATGGGAATGGGGAATTACCGCCCCCGCTCACCTTGGAGTAGGGCGGTAATTCCACCATCCACCAAGGCGGACACGGTAAAATACCGGCGGCAACCATGGCTACCGCATACCGTGTAATGAGGCCCCATGTGTTTTTAAATTTTGTATTTGGTACACGGCTGTCAACAATGGCTTAGGTGGCCTACAAAACATGCACCTAACAATGCAACTCTGTGTGAAACAGAGACAGAGTGAGACACGAATAAGGAGAGTGTGTGAGAGAGTGTGGGTGTGTGTGTGTGAGAGAGAGAGAGAAAGAGCAACACAGAGAGGAAGGGAGAGACAGTACGAGATTGGAGCATGACATACCTGGTACAGCTAGTGCTAATGCAAACTGTTGAGGTTTGCTGGCCCATTATGCAATGAGTCACTTCTGCAACTCCAGGTGAGCACATTATTGCTAAGATATAAAGCACCTTCAGTCAGAAACTCAGGTCGTGCCAGTATGCCTCATTTAGTGTTTCTTGGGAATGAAACATTAACATGTCTTTTTCATTAATTTAACATTACAACAACAAATGGGTTCCTACTTATTTCTCATGGAATACGTGTGTGTTATGTTAAGCTGACATGTTGTCCAAGGACTCGTTGCACAGCAAAACGCATCCGCCCTCTTGCCCAAAGGAATTTATTTTAATCAGTGCATTCACACCTAAACGTTTATCCCCACCTCCAATGAAAGATCTTTCCATTGTTAGACAGCTCCGATGATATGACGTGTGAGAAACCTAGGGGTATTCTCCCATTAAGACCCGAGAGTCCACTATGCAGGTGGCCAGGGGAGGGCTATCACTCATGGATCCCAACCCTGGGGGAGGATCACCTGGGTATGGGAGTCCGGGGTAGTTCTTGTGGTAATGCCCTAGGAGAGACGTGGTATTCCAACAGGACGATGGGTGAAGAGGTCCCAGAAGCCTTTATGGGTTATGCAGGTCCCATTGTCCTTAACCCAAGAGAGACAAACAGGTCATCCCACCACAAACCCCAGAAAAGGCGAAAGCATGATAAGACAAAGACATAACCTCAATCCCAACATTTCTTTGTCTTTCCCTAGTTTAGATCATGAGAAGTGTTATACAGACCTGTGCTTGCATTTTCAGGTGTGCAACATAGTGAGTAATTTGAAACAAAGAAGATCACCTTTTGCATACTAAACCAAGGCTAGGGAATCCCCCCCATCCTTTACCAATCACCTTGTAATAATATAGCCGGTAAATATCAATTCACATCTTGCGTTGTTTCTCCCTCCCCATTTTCATCAAGTACTGGGACAATGAAGAGGCAATCGAGAGCAATGAAGATTTCTCCTCTAGTTAACATGGGAAGGCAGGGAGAGGCCTACTATTACCAACTTCCAGTGAATTGTCCAACTAATAGAGTCAGGCAGAGTCAGGCACTCTTCACTAATCATTCACACTTCAATGAGCGAGTTGGAGAGGCATACTGGACGAGAGCAGCCAAGGAGCTGTGAGTTGCAGAAAGGAGAATCCGGAGGAGAACAGGGTGATGCGACACTGGTCCATTGTTTGTGAGGGGCTGCAGCGTCGCTAGGGAGCCGCGTCGCCAGAGAGCCAGAGCGAGGCAGCCAGTGTCCTGCTGGCGGTGTCTGTGCGATTGCTCATTCCCTTGAGCCGTGTGCGGGGCCCAGAGGCGTCTGAGGGGCAGGTGACGAGACCCTGACTCGACCCAAACCATTCAGGAGAGACCGCTCGCCAGCGCTACACTACTGGGTGAGTTTCGCATGAGAGAGACAGAAACTCTGGAGCGTGCCGGTAACTGGAGCGGTAAGGGAGAAAAGCAAGATTTGTAAAGCAGCACGGAGCAGAAAGCAGGAAGGACAGTTTAAAGAAACAGAAAGTAAGAAAGTAGGAACAAGGAAAGAGGAAAGAAGTAGAAAGCATGCTAGTGGCACCGAAGGAAGAAAAAAGGCATATTAGCAGCGCAGAAGTAAAAGCAAAGCCCAGAGTAAAAGAAAAGGGTGCGAGCAACCCAGAAAGAAGTAAACAAGTGCAGGTGTGCAAGAAGTGTGGAAGATGCACGATAGGAAAAGGACAAGTGCAAGTGTGCACGACAGAAGGAAGGGAGCGTGCAAGAATCAAAACAGAGAGAAGGACAAGGAGGCTGAAAGTGTACACGACAAAGGGAAAGAAACACAGACAGATGAAAGTGGTGCAGGAAGCACTGGAAGATAAAAAGTACAAAGGAAAGCAGGTGTATGAAATAAAGAGAGGGGCAAAGGATCAGCGTGGTCACCCTTAGGAAAAACAAAGAGCCTGGCGTTTTTGAAAACCTCTGATTCTACCCCATTAAAGGAGTGAGAGAAACTGTGTATAAGGAAAAGGTACATCCTGCCACGCTGAACTCGTGTTTGAAATTAGAGGGGTCTAAGCTTGGGGAAGGGGATCCCGAGAGGCCTACCAATGCTGAATACTTATTCTGGAAACAGAGAGGCATACACTTGGGGCAGGGCACCCTGAGAAGCCTAAAAGGAATTGTTATATATATGTTGTTTTGTGCTGAAAGCTGGAAGGGGCCTGAGCTTGGGGATGGGAACCCTGAGAGACCTACACAAGAAAGCAAAGTGCATCCTGATCAAACTGACTTCGTGTTGAAAGCTGGAAGGGGCCTGAGCTTGGGGAAGGGAACCCTGAGAGGTCCAATCAAGTTGGAGACTTATTGGTTTTTGTAGCGTTGAAAGGACTGAAGCTTGGGGGAGGAGACCCCGAGGAGCTTCAAAAGGAACTGTGATATACTTCTTTTGTGGTGTTTGGACCTTGAACAAATTGTAGCTTAAGGAAGGGAACCTCAAGGAACTCAAAGACACTGAAGATATTTGGAACCACTGCCTGGGCTGTGTGGAGAAGGTTTTACGAACAGCCCTTTTTGAATGAACTCAGTTTTGTGACATTGATCAAACTACACCTGGTGAGAAGACCACCTGAAACTGACTTTGGTTTCCCATTTTCCGTTGAACCACTATTTTACTTTTTAAAGACTTCCTATCACATTTTTGTAAAGAGTGATGACACGTATAGGTTTAGACACAGACTGACGTTTATTTTGGACTATTAGACAGCAACGGCCATTAGAAACATCAGATAAGAGAACCATCCCATTAGAGTTAGGGCCAGTCAGGCATTACACCGACCCAGGAACTTTAGTAAATAAAGGTTTTAAAAATAACACCTTTGAGTCTGTGTCTTTCTTGATGCCAGTGATGCCATGCCTGTCTCACACATGCTACAGAGGCTTCCTGCTATGCATTTCTCTTTTCCTTTTATTGTTAATAGCAGCAAGAAAGCGAAAGCAGCAAGAAAGTGAAAGCAGAGTACTGGAAAACCTACCTTAACAAACTACAAGTCCCATAAGGCGGCTCTATCACAATAGGTGACTCTATTCTGATTCCACCAATCCCTAATGATCTCCTGCCTCTTAATCAGACCTACACACTTTATCCTTAACAGCAGCGTTTTTGGAAAATAGATATGCAGTTTGGCATCATGATTAGTGATTTGCTGGCATTCAACTAGGTTATAGGTATTCACAGACCTATGGGAGGTAATGTCCTGAACCAGACTCCGTTGTGTACGCTTTTAAAGCTACAATTGGAAGGAAAGTGTTGTTTAAGATAAATGGAGCACTAAGAGTAGGTGTTTAGGAGATTGCGCTTCTGGTAAGCTGGCGTGTGGTAGGGGGCCTCAGAGGAAGCTACTTTGGTGCATGTGGCAGCATGCCACAGTATCTAGGAAGTGCTCCACAGCAATGTTTGTGGCGCTTGGAGAGAGAAGGCTCCCAAGATCAATAAAAGGGAGATGCTGTAAAGGTAAATGTGCTCTGCATTTCAGGTGGCATGAGGTAAGTGTTAGGGAATGGAGAGTGTGGTGAAGAGGTAAAACTCAGGCTATACCCCCAGAGGCATGAGGCACGCCTCTCTACTGACCCAAACCAGTGTGGTGATGCCTGGAGAAATTACTTCATTTCTCTGTTGCAGAGGCAGTAGACAGGGCACTTGATAACAAGATGGAAAGATTGTGTAAGAAGTCTGAGGATTATGTGTACAAAGCACTTTCTAGAGCAAGGGTCTCTAGACCATTATATACCACGAGGGTGGGCGAAGGGGCATGCCTGAAATGTGAATATAGCTCCCCTCAGTACCTAAGAGCTTCACCTTGTGGAAACCCAGATTGTACAAGGGGGCGGTGTGCAGTGAATTTCCTCAACTCACTAACCCCAGGGCCAGTAGCGGAGTCCGTTTTTGGTGCTGGGGGTTAGGGATGGATAATAGGGTGCCATTGGGCAGCTGGGGGGTGCACTGGGCACCAGGAGGGTGGCTGCCCCCTTCCTCCCACCTCTGGCTCCGCCACTGCCCAGGGCAAGGACAGAAGCAGGACCGCCACCCGGGCAACAAGTGTTATATATACTTGAGGGCCCTCTTGCCAGAAGGAGAATCTAAATTTGGCTAAGCGAGCCAGATTGACTGCAGACCGGGGCAGTATGGGCAGACTCCCCTCACATAATCCCTGGGGCATTGATGCTACAGGACATCTTTTAATGGTGTAGTGGATGTTACATATGATGATGGAATAGAGCAAGGGAAAGGACCATTAGGTATTCTATGTTTGACCCTATCACTCCTGCACACCCAAACTCAAGGAGCATGGAACTTTTGCAGGTGATTTCAGAGTATACGAACAATTTCCTTTGAAAAAATTTGGATCATGGAAACAGGAACAAAATCAAGACAGAGTGGTCCTGCCCTAATTTTCCTAATATGTCATGTCTTACCTAGTCAGTAGATCAGAAGATTCTATATATAGAATTGACTTCTTCTGGATTGTGCCCAGTAAATTTGCCAGGACTGTGCACTGAATACCACTGGGATTAAACCAGTGGTAAAAGCTTAGTTTAGTGGCCAGCCCTTAGACACTATGGGACGCAACAATTGGCTAAGAAGTCACTTTCCTTCATGGTGGGTGGGAATGAGCCCCTAACGCAGGAGAGAAAGGATGCCATTATACCCAAGCAATATTACCCGAGCAGGGAAGGCATCAGAAGCCCAAAGGAAGTGAGGGCTTTAACAATAGTCTGGGGCATTACCTGCCTCAGCAATGCCCCCCCCCTGCAAGGGTAATATTGCTATTAGTACCCCGGCATGTTGTTCCAGGGTACTAAGAGTGTTTTCTTAAAGTTGAGAAATGACATGTTTGGCGTTTCTCAACTTTAAAAAATCTACAAAATAAGATGGCCTACTATGGATTGGGGCGAATGGAAATACACATAGTCCTTTCTCCCTTTCCATGGAGGCAATTCACGTGTCTGGGATGCACCGGGAACAATACTGTTCCCAGCAGGGCATAGTAAGTCGGGTAGGGGTTGGAGTGGGGCTAAATATGCGGAAAAGGGGCCTGAGGGATGGGGACACCGGGGGCCACATCCTGATTATCCAGCATGTGAAGAAGGCTGGAAGGCCGAAACCACACCCCCTCCGAGCACTAATAAAAATTAACCCAAAGCTAGGAGGGGGTGGGAGGCTTAGTGGACTCAATAGAATATCTACAAATAGGAAACATTTTATGTGGAGATCACATTGTTAAGTCAGTGGGTAAATATATGAACACTTTCATAGATACCAGAGAAAGAGTCTCTGCTAGGGCCAGCCATAGCTGAAGCTGTGTGTACGTCCACTTCCCCAGACCCTCAGGCTACTCCAACAGACAGTGGGCAGGAAAAGAGGAATATCAGCCTCCCAAACATACCTTCTTCACCCAGAGGGCACAACATACAGGAACAGAGGGCCAAGGTGCATCAGTGGCATTTGCAATCTGGGATAAGAGAGGATCTCACAAATCAGGCAGATTTCCTTCTGGGAGTAAGAATACTGACATACTTCTTAAATTGGTGTCAAGTCTTTCAGGATCCATGGGTTCTGCAAACAGCACAGGATTATGTGCTAGCATTCTTCATGGCTCCAGAACAACACTGGTCAAAAAGAAAGGTAACAATGTCTACATAGAGTCATTCACCTATAGCTTAAGAAGGGGTTGGAGGGGTTGTTGGAGAAAGGAGCATTTGAAAAGTCGCATTCCATCCAATGGGCACTGTCAGCAGACATGTCCTGGTTCACAAAAGAAAAAAGGGTTTTCACCCTCTCATCAATCTCTGAGATCTCAGCAGATTCGTTGTCTAGCATCAGTTGAATATGGAGATTGTTTCTCACTTGAGGGATGTCCTGGAGATTCACCATCTAGGGTAGACCTGGGGGATTCCTACCTGACAGCGGCAAATGGCATGTATCAGAAGAGGCTCCTTCAGTTTTCCTGGGAAGGGATTTCTTGCTGATTCTCTGAATCCCCTCTCTCCCATAGCGCCATCGGCCTAGCATCAGCACCGTGGTTTCTGAAAGCTGCTCAAGCCTGTAGCAGCATTTCAAAGAGCAAGGAGGTTTTGGATGGTTATTTACTGAGACATCAATCTGATTATGGCCATCTCTCAAATGGAAGCCAGGGTGCACCTCTAGAGAGCAATTACTATTCATTGGTTGGGTTTCAGTCTCATGTAGGAGAAATCCGAAATTTGACTAGCTCACAAGATCCAATATCTGGGATCATAGATGGATTGTAAGGACATCTATATTGCATTTTCATATTTTCAAAGTAAGATTGATGGAGGAGTTATAAAGATAAATGGTCAGTGTTAGTGACTTCAATCAAGTATCTGGCACGCATAATGCATCATCTCTCTTATCTTCTGCTTTTTCAACAGTTTTCCAGGCTCGTCCACACTGCAAAGCTCTTGAATGGTTGAAGATGCAGGGTCCATGAAAAGGTTTGGTTTGGTGAAATTGGGTCACTATTTCCACAGATACAAAAGTCTTGACGAGAAGGGCATTTTTTCCTTCAGTCCCATATCTTCACTTAGAGTCTGATGCAAGCCAGAAAAGATTGGGAACTAGATGTAGTTGAGTCTGAACTGGAAGTTCATGGTCACCGCAGGGGTGTCTGTGGCACCTTAACTCTTTAGAGATGCAGGCAGGATCCTTCTACGTGAGAAGCTTGACAAAATAAATTCTCCCATTGTGTCGTGAGTTTCCTGATGGACAGTGGTATGGCCCATAAACAACCTAGGTATGCATGTTTAAAGTGCCTTTCTGATCTTGCAGAGAACTTTGGGGATTTGTTACTTCTGTTTCAAATATAGGTGAGGGTAGAGTACCTCTGGGGGACACACAAGTGGCAGTTTCAGGATCCCATCAAGGGGTGGATTGAAGCAACTGGAAGCTGCACACATCATTTTTTCCCCATGTTTGGGAATATGTGGGGCCTTTCCAGATAGATCTGCTTGCCTCCAGGAACAACAGCCATGTACCAAGGTACTTCAGTGGGAGATCGGGTCCGGCGCCAGAGGCAAACAGGTTCTTTCAAAATTGGGTTCAGGGGATATTTTATGCATTCCGATAATTTCCAATGACCACCTTGACATTGCTTCATGCACTAAAGTCTGGGTTCCAATCTGGTAATAATTTTTCATATTGACAGTGACAAGCATGGTTCCCTCTAGCCCTGGCAATGGCTAGTCGTGGCCAATCCTGTTGCCATAATTCAGGGACCTGCTTTTAAAACAGGGAGACGTTCATCTGCTCATTTTGACAGGTTACCTCCATGTGATGGCATGGGGAACTGCAGAGACAAATGGCCCCCAACAGGCATCTCGCCTGTGGCTTTAATGGAACACCTGGAAGGCCTGGGTTCATTGGTCTAATACAAGCAGTGTAGATCTTTGTCAAGGAAATGTTATCCAGGTGGAATATTGTTTGCTTTGATTACTACTATTTCAACTTACTGAATGATGAATTTGTACTGATGGACCATTTCATCGTTCAGTGGATGGGTGGCCTTTCAGTTCACATTCCCTTGTATGCTTTTCACTTAAGGGTATAATAGTCTTGATATCTCCAAAGCCCAGGTACTAGTGCTTCTCAGATGTCAATTTGGCACTGCCCTTTTTAGAGGCTGGCCGGATAATCAGGATGTTTGCCTGTAGGAATTATCAGCTAAATGTGTTATGCTTACGTCCCTATTTTCATTGATGGTTGTTCCTGATATTAGGATCTCGGATCAGTCTTGTAGGTATTTCAGAAGCAGATGTAGAATGAAAGAAAATCCTTCATTGGTTGAATTTGCCAGTTGGGAATTGAAGGAGCACAAAGATCATACCGTTCATGCGAGAATGTCCAAAGAACAGCTCTTTATATCATTCCGTAAAACCCCCATCGTCCGGTTTCTTCTCCTGCCTCACTAGAAGGGTCAGGCGGGTTATGTCTTTGGCTGGTATTGATGTGTCTATGTTTGGGGTCCATTTGGGTAGAAGCAATATGAACTCCAAGGCTTTTTGGTGGGGCATCAGATTAGAGGGTATTCTCAGATCATCAGAAGGGTCTTGGGAACAGATTGTTTATATTTTATTGCAAACGCATTGTACATGGTTTTAAAATTGTGGTCTTGAAACTTTGAACTTGCATAAAAGGAAGCCTCTGTGCCATGCCATACAAGGTCGATTGTCCAAGTGATTTATGGAGGAGAGTCGCACGATCTCCTTTTATTTTCAGGCTGCAGCGACTGAGAATTTCACTGGCCAACAATTATTTTGATGCGGTGACACAAAGGACGAGATGGTCGTTACTGACAAGATGGATTCCAGGAGCGATGGTGCTTTTGGTCTTCTTTCAGAAGTGGGGACAGCTGTGAAAAGAGGAGGAAAGTGGGGAGCGGATCTGATTAAGAAGCGGGAGATCATCTGCGTTGGTGGACTGGGACTGGACTCACCTGGGCACATAGAAGAGGATTTTGTTGAGATGGGGTTTCTTTTTGTTTGTTCTCACTTTCTTACTGCTGGTAAAAATAAAAGGAAGAGAGAAAGGCATGACATCCATCTGCATGCCATTAGCAGAATCCCAATTCTTCTTCATAAATTACTAGGAGCAGTCCACATTGGATGACCTTCGAAGATTCAAAGTACACTTTCTGAGTCGCTTATCTGGGACCAGGCAGACCCCAGTTCGCCCGCCGCCAGCCACGGATCCCTTTTGCAAAGGATCAGCGGGTTAATTCTCAGAGAGGTTTGAATATACATATTTCATTGCATACATTCAAAGGACACACTCGCATCAAGACATGATAGTTGTGCAGACAGACTCTTATTTGCCCGCCTCTTGGGATCTTAAGCAACACCTCCTCTTCAACCTCCTCACCCCCCGCCCCCAGCATCAATATTCAATCCACCCTGACTGGTTTAAGAAAGGCCTTGAAAGTCTTCCTCCACACCCAGCGTTTGCAACCCAGCCCACCAGTGGTTCAAGACAAAAGACAAACACAGAACCTCACTGCAGAGACCCGTCTGTACTAAAACGCTCAGCTGTGTAGTGCTGAAGCCTTTCCAGGGAATGAAATGTAACAACCAAGGAGATTAGAGAGGGTGAAGCTGACAGAAATCAAACAAGCTTTGACAAAGCCAATAGTTGTGGCTTTTCCAGAGGCAAGCTATAGGTTTTTGCCAAGCGGTCACTGTTTCCAAGGGACTGCTATTCTATGCCCACCTATCCACATCATTCACCAGGTATTTTTAAGGTTGCAAGGGCATACCCTGCTCCCTCCCTGCCTCGTGGAGCATGCACAGCAGAGCATGCTGTGCTCTGTGTATCTTTTGGCAGTGCACTACATTGCATGGAGTAGGATTCACAAAACATGGAGTGTTTGTTTGGTTTGCAGTGCGTACTGCAGTAAATTTACTCAGCTCCTATCCATGCCTATGACATTAATTGGCCAATGGGAGCTGGGCTACCAATCAGCTCAAACTCAAAAAGAATACCCAGACATCAGAAAATATGAGAACTGGGGATGGCGAGAGTAGTAGTTCAAACTAACTGGAGAGCAAAGGGTGCCGACCCAGGCACAAGCCCTACTAACAATCGGAGAAGGTTAGGTACCTTGAAGTTGACCTTTTTTGTTTGTCAGGGGTTGCACATTGAGGTTTCGTCTTTGGCGGCACTATTTGTGAAGCACGCAGTTTCGTTGTGATTGGCTAGTACAGCTGGGGGTGAGGGACTTGTCTGTTGTGTTTGACATGTGACGGGGCTTCCCAAACCCCACCTGTGCCAAAGAGGCAACAGCCTTTTGATCATTCTCTGGCTTTTCCAATGGGCCAGTCAGCCATTGGGATGGGTGGGGCGGTTCTCCTAGTGCCATTACATGGCAGGTCTGTCCCTAATGACTTCTCCAAGGTTCACGGTCCCGCCCTGGCACCTCCCACTCCACCGTGCACATTTCTTACCGTTCTTGCAGATGGGGCAGCACTGCTCCGGTTCATAGACTGGGTTGACGCACTCCGGCACAGCGCAGTCTGCCACAACGCAGTGCACCTCGTTGTTGGGCTCGCACCGGCACCACTCGCACGGGGACGGCTGAAGGTAAAAAGGTGTATGGTGAGAAATAAGCACCGAAATGATGGACACCAACATATTCCCTCACTAGCATCTCTGATTTGAAATTTGACTGTGCCTGAAATTATTATTGAAACGTATTTAGGAACCTTTCACTGCTCATAAAAGATGTTGCTAATGGACTAATCAAAGCAAGCAGCTATCAACAAGGTATGCAGCTTATTACTGTCATTTATGAACAAAATACCCACTTAGCTATTCTTTTTTTAATCCATTTTAGACAGTAAAGCTTAGAGGTTTTGAAACAAGTATGGTGTGGTATGGTGTGTATGGTATGACATGGTATGGTGTGGTGTGGTGTGGCATGGTGGGTATGGTATGGCATGATATGGTGTGGTGTGACATGGTGTGATTTGGCATGGTGTGCATGTATGGTGTGGTGTGGCATGGTGGCTATGGTATGGCAGGATATGGTGTGGTGTGCCATTGTGTGATGTGGCATGGTGTGTATGGTATGGCATGACATGGTGTGGTGGGACATGGTATGGTGTGGTATGTGTGGTATGGTGTGTATGGTATGACATGGTGTGGTATGGTGTGTATCGTATGACATGGTGTGGTATGGTGTGGGATTGTGTGAATGGTATGACATGGTATGGTGTAGTGTGGTGTGGTATGGTGTTTATGATATGAAATGGTATGTGCAGTGTGGTATGGCGTGTATGGTATGGCATGGTGTGGTATGGTATGACATGGTATGGTGTGGTGTGGTGTGGCATGGTGGGTATGGTATGGCATGATATGGTGTGGTGTGACATGGTGTGATTTGGCATGGTGTGCATGGTATGGCATGATATGGTGTGGTGGGACATGGTATGGTGTGGTGTGGTATGGTGTGTATGGTATGACATGGTGTGGTATGGTGTGTATCGTATGACATGGTGTGGTATGGTATGGTGTGGGATTGTGTGTATGGTATGACATGGTGTGATATGGTATGGTATGATATGGTATTGTGCGGCGTGGTATGGCTGTTATATTGGGCAGGGTTGAGTGTAAGATTTGCAAACAAGGAATGGTGCTACCCAACTAAAAAGTACAGCACATCGAACCGAACAAGAACATATTTATAAACTTTTAAATTGAATATCAATACTATATGCCTTGTTTTTTCACATTTTGTTAATTAAAATATACAGTTCCACAAAGTATTATTTAGGTTAAAACACGCAAATTGCTACGTGAAGCTGTGCAAATTCATCAACTGCAGGGTGTGATAGGGATCCTGTTTTAAACTGGAGGTAGCCCTTCACACAGTGACAATTAGCACTTTCCAGGAAGATTTAGAATTTCACATGTAAAAGTGTCACTGAAGATGACCTTGTCCTTGCAGGCATTGCTCATTAATTGCTGCCTGATAGGCAGTGCTTGTCAGACAAAAGAACAGACGTTAATGTTCAAGTCACGACAGGAGATGGGCCACTGATACGCTGACTCACACCCAATTACAGGAGATCATTATGCACTTGGTGGTGAATTGGCAGTAAGTATGCTGTTTTGCCACAAAACCCATTTACTGTTACCACCACTCAGTCCTGTGGTCCTACCACGGGATTAAGAGTGGTGGCCCGGTGGTGTCAGTCTGCATTTCTGGAGTCTATAATGGACTACGTGGGGAGTTGTGGCGGCAAGGTGGGAGATTTACTGCGAGGGTTTTGCTATTGTACAAGTATGGCAGTGCAGTAAGGCAGTGGTAAAATAATTACTGCCATTTGTCCTTCCACCACCATACTCGCAATGAAAAACACAGCCTCCCAAACCAGACAGAGCATCAGAAACCCAACTCGGCTCCACAATTGACGGGTGTAACATCCCACACACGTCTATGGAAACAACACCTTTGGATATAGTATGGTAAAGTATTTGTAGAGCGCACAACCACCAGAGAAGGCATTTAGGCGCTGAACAAACTATATGAGGTGGCAGAATCATACTTTCTACAGCACAAAAAGCATTAATGGGGAAACAGAACCTGTGCATATTCAGTACACTAGGTCCCCAGTTCCAGGAGTGTCATCCAACACTGCCACACTGAGAGGAGTAAACAAATGGTTCCCATGCATGTCCTGGTGAAACACTATAATCAATTATAATGATCTAACTTCAGTAGTAGAAGTCTCTCAGAGAAGATCATTCCTGTACATAATCCAAATGTTGTTGGGTCTTGAAGAACAGATTAAGGAATTAACATATTCAGGGTTATTATGAGTTGGGAGGTAAGGGGTACCAGGCACCGGTAAGGAGACCGGTGCCAGCAATCCCTTACCGCCTAATTCCGAGGTCCCTTAGCGGGAACCGTAAAGGACGTGTGGTCTGACCACACGTCCTTTACGGGTCCCGCTAAGGGACCAGGGCGCTAATAACGGTCCTGCTATTCGCGGGACCATTATTAGCGCCTTCCCCATTCCCATTGAGCCCTATGGGTGCTCAAATGGGAATGGGGAATGGTTGGTTGAATGGGGATTTACCAGGTCCGCACAGGTCGGAATGTCCCGGTAAGTACCCATTCAACCAGGCCGGTGCCGGACCCGGTATGGGAGGCAGCCATGGTGCAAATAGCATTAGGAATTTCATTACTTCCTCGTTCTATCTAGTGAAAACCGACTTGGTCCAGGAAAAGTTCAATATGAGCAGAGGACTAGTACATTTTTGAAGAATAAAGTTTAGAGAAAAATTGCACCAACTTAAAAAAAAATGTATTAACATTTGGTTTTACAATTTTAAACCTTAAGCTATTTATCAAAAACAACATTACAATAGTCAAATCATAAAGAAACAAATATCAAACACAAGTACGCTAAAATTAATCTCACAAAATATCTTGATAGCCCATCGTCAGAGGGGATCCCTACCTCCCCTAATTAATGGATTGCATGTAAGATCTGCTCTACATCTCAAATAACCATGTAACATGATAGATTGATCAGGTTACTTTTTATCTATTATTAAGAACACTTCTTTCAGAAATGATAATAGAGCAAATGTTAATGAGATGCGTTCACCTTGTAGCAAAGTTGGCCACCAGGCTTCTGCTGTCAGCGTGGTAAATTGCAAGAAGGATTTCTCCAACCATCTTCTTCTTTGCTGAATAAGATCTGGACATATTAAAGTCAAATGGTACAGCATCTCTCTTTGACCTTTACAAAGTCTGCATTCATAGTTTCTAAGATTTTTTTCTTTTCTTTTCTTGCTTCTAGAAGTTCTCGAGTGGGCATCAAGTTCATGCAGAAGCGCAAAAATTCCTAGTGTGAATCCAGTCTTGATCAAATCATTTTTGTTTGACTTTGGCCGGTTCCCTCATCAAGTTATCTTCTGATATGTTCAGATCATACAGGAATTTTAAACAAGAGTCTTTCCAAATTTCCTGTGCTGGGTCCATCTTATCCTGTAGGGCTTTATTTAGCACTTTGAAGTCGCTTTCTGGTGTACCTAGGAGGCATTTTTCGATAGAAGGCTATAGTTTTCCATTAGGTAATGGTATACAAGGAAACCAGTCCCATCAGTTTGATCGTCAAGCATTTGGCCATGCTGTGCTGGTAAACGAAATGTAGTTTCCGAGCAATATGTGACTATTGGAGCCACCTTCATTGTATTGAAGTCGTTCACAGGCTGGAGTGTGAATTTAGAGTGCTTGCTTGGATTAATCATGCCTGCAAGGTCAGGCTTCTAATCTTAATTCGTAGTCTTACCTCTTGAGGGGTTTCAACTGCACTGTTATCTATGCACACACCCAAGTACCATACTCGAGACTTCCATGATCTTTTTACCTTTTAGATACCAAGCCTGCTTTTTGGATATCTTGTGGCCAATTTTTCCTCCCAGGGACAAAATTCTTGATTTTGCCACGTTAACCTTCAGTCCATTCTCATCCACATATGCCGCTAGTGCATTTACTAGTCTCTGGAGACCCACTTGCGTCTGGTCTAACAGGATTAGGTCGTCTGCTTAAAGCAGACAGCCCACCATTTCGCCAGCTATTCTAGGAGGGAACATTCTGATGTCATCAAATGCACTAGGTATGTCTGAGATTAATGGATTAAACAATTCCGGGGGCAGGGTGCACCCCTGTTTCAGACCTTTCGTTCTTTTTATTGGGTCTGATAAGTGACCACTTTTATCCAGCCTAACCTGCAAGCTCGTATTGGTGTGTAACACTGTGAGAGCTTCTCTTACATCCCTGGGCAGTTTCATAGCTGTAACTTATTCCACAATTTGTCTCTTTCAATGGTGTCAAAAGATTGGGTGAGGTCAATTGAAGCTAGATACACTCTCCCCTTCGCCTTTTATTTAACTCTAGCTTTAATTTGGTTGATTAAGAAAAGGTTCAGTGTGGTGCACATGCCTTTTTCAAAGCCCGTCTGCCATTTATCATATTGTCCCATGCTCTTTTACCAGATATTAAGGGCCTTCAGAACCAGTGCACCAAAAATCTTACCCATTGCATCGAGAAGGGCGATAGGTCTATAGTTGGATGGATTAGACCTATCGCCCTTCTTAAATATAGGGATCACAATTGAGGTACTCCATGAATCAGGGATCCTCTTTGTTCATGATATTTTTGAAGAGATTGTACATCACACCGGCCCAGCCGTCTGGATCTTCCTTTAGCTTGGAATTGGTCAGACCATCAGGTCCGGGGGCCCTTGAATTAGTAGCCAACGGAGTTAGGGCTTTAATATCAGATCTTTCTGTCGCAAAAGACCATCTAGTTGTTGACAGCACCACCTCGTCTGCCAAGTCTTTATCCATGTTGGACAGATCACTAAAATATTTCTGCCAAACCTCAGCTGGAACTCCATTAGATGTTAATGAGGTCTGGGGAGCATTTGGGTTATTCAAGATCCTCCAAATCCCAGTAGTATTTTTGGTCGCCACTAGATGCAACATTGATTCCGCATCTTTTTGATGTAGGAGCCACTTGTGACTTTTATTCCAGTTTTTATATTGTTGTTTTAATTTTCTGACAAACACAGCTATGCTGATAGTTTTTCTTAGCATGTCACAGGTTCCTTTTCAAAGACTTCTTTCTCCTCATCACTTCCACATCAAAAGCGTGATGTTTCTTAAAACCACCCCTTCCAATCCGCTGAGCCACCTCTTTGAAGGCTCTTAATTTTCTGCCAGTATCTTCTTGCCAGTCTGTATCATTGGATATTTTAAGTCCATTACCTCCTGGTTGGATGAATAAGTCAGCAGGCCCTTTCATAGGCTTATCATTTGCCCAGTTCAAATAGACACTGCCAAGATGTCATGGTCACTTGTATCTGTCTTTTCGATCTTAAAGATCTTAAAGTTCACCAAGTTCACATATCGAGATTCTGAGGCAAACACATAATCAAGGATTTTTTTTGTTGATATCTCTGTCTACATGCACATTAACTATTTAGATGTTCTTCCCTTCCAGTTCCTCTCTCCAAGTAATACCTCTCATAACGTGCATGGAAGCATTGATGCAAGGCTCTGTTATCAAAGCAGCCTTTTCAACGAAACAATAAATATTGAGATCACCACAGATAAGAACTTCTGAATTGGGCCTTATTTCCCAGGCATCATCTATCTTGTCTAACACCGCTTTTACAAAACCCTCGCACATTTTTCCTGCAACATTCCAGCATGCGTTCATAACAAGGAAATACTTCATGCCCATTGCTTGAGCAAGTGCAGATCAAAAGGGCTTGTGTCAGAGGTGTGGGACAGTATTCTTTGATTACTTGGGCCTTCAGTGTGTTTTTTAATGCAGTTAGCAGACTGGCCATCGGGCGCCCAGTAAACCCCTTAATTGCCGGGTTGATGTAAATGGAATAGCCTTCTAAAAGTGGAGGTTCTTGCAACCATTTCTCCTGGAGACATACAATTTTGTATTCCTCAAATCTCAAATCACCAACTTCGAAGAGGTGGGCAAAACCTTGCATGATCCACGAGGCCAGAGAGATTTTCATAACCGGACCTTCTAACTGACTGTCTGAATTAGATCTTAGTAGCTACATTGAGGAATTCTCCCCGGCCAGAACTCCAGCCAGCCAGGTCCATTTACCTTCATTTGCCATTCCTTTGTGAGGTCTTTCATCTGCATTCTTGAACTCCTTCTTAACCGATTTTCCCCTTAGTGGCCACATAAATGATCGCCTTGTCCAATCTTTTTTCCTCAGGAAATTCGGTTAAATGGAAATCACTTGAATCAACATCTCTCAGTGTAGGGATGTCGTGTAACAGACACAACATGTTTGCCCGATTTAGCACTAAGTCATCCCCGCTCACTAAAACACGCTCAAGGAGTAGGCGATGTGTAGTGTTGTCTTTATCTTTTCGAGCTTGATGTCCTCCTCTCTGTGTGAACCCTTCTTCAGTATCCAAGCATCTTGTTCCGTCATCTGCTCTTCTTAGTTTGTTTCTGAATGGCAGCTCTTTTCTCATCCATAGTTTGAAATGAACAAGTTTTTCTCTTTATGTTATTTCTGACTTTTAAGTGTACACATTTTGATGGCAGCTCGTCATCTTTTGTAGCTGTCGCATCGGCCCCTTGTTTCCTTTTTGTTTCCAACAAGGATGGTTGATCATTAGTGGATCTTCTTTTTTGACCATTTGCGGCTTTAAAGCTCACAGATTTCCTGATATGGGTTTCTTCCTTTTCCTCCCCCACAGGGAGTCCTTGCTTATTTATAGCCAGCAGTATAGGGAATCTATTTTGGATTTGAATACATTTTCTTTTACAGTCTTATTTCCAGACTGGACGGCACCTCCTCTATTATTGGGCCCTCCTTACCAGACTCTTCGTCCGATTCACTTGTATCTTCATCTCGTTCTTCCCTGTCCTGATTCACCAAGTTTTCCATTTTGATATCCGATAGCGTATCTTCACCCTCCGTTATGGTATAGGTGGAGAGATTTGTCAATTCCTCCCTCTGATCTTCCTCATTTGTCTCTTCATGAGAGTGATTTGAATTGTATTCACTCTCCTTCAATTCTCCTACTCAGGACTCTTCTCTTGAAATATCTTCTAGTCGTGGATCTAATTTGTCCACGTTCTTTTGTCCATCCTCTCTCACTGGTTTACCTGTATTTTTTACCAGATGTAAGAGACCGTGGGATTTGGTGTTTTGCTTCATATTGTCAGAGAGAGTGGTACAATTTTTTTTATGTTTCTTTTGTTTTGACAAGGCAGCTTTTAAAAGCTGTCTTTAAGTATTGGGTGATTTTGGTTTTTGCCCCGCATCACCCAATTTGGTGACTATCTAATTTTTTTTTAACCAGTCTTGGGTCTAGGTCCTTATCCTCATCTGAAATCCGACAATCTTTTCGCTTAGCATTGGCTACAGCCAGTAACATTTGTGACTATCTTTCCCTTACGGGACCGTCTCTTTTTAAACCAGAAGTATCAGATATCCCCAGTATTGTTTCATGGGTAGGTTCTGATTCATGAACAAGGAAGCAACTATCATCAGTTACAGTTTTTTTTCAGTTTTTAGAGTCCCCCTTATTACCTGCTTCATAACAGGCATTGTTTGAGTTGTCTGCAATGGTCTGCCTTCAATTAAACTGATGGTTACATTTTTGAGTCTATCTATGTCAGCTCTCCTTTTGTTCTTTTCTTGTATGATAGGGTCAATTATGCTATGTAGAATACTTGTTATTTGCTCCATATTCTTTTCAAGGTTTGATTGAATAGCCGTCACAAAATCTTCTATGAAAATCATCTTTGAATGTAACGTAACTAGTATAGTTGATTGATCCCTTATCTGGTTGTTTAAGGTCTCATGAAATTTCATATAGGGTTTTAAAGTTATTATTAACACCCCAATTTGGTCAGTGTCTGTGGAAGATTGTTTTTTTATTCAGCTCTTCAATTTGGCCTGTTTCCATGGCTACCAAGAGGTCTTCATCCGAGTGGAGTATATCAAAGACTTGTTGGAGCTCTGCTTCACTAATTTTCTCTGGGTCCAGAGACTCATCCTTAGGTTTGTTTGGTCTAGTCCACCCTTCAAGACGCGGTTATAAAGACATCGTAGGACCTCGACTACTCTTGGGGACTGGCTCCCTGAGATCGTCTTGTATATTTAAATCAATAGGATTCTTTGGGTTCAGCAGTGTCTCTGGAACAGACAAGACTTTCTGCCCGACCAGCTGGTGTTGCGCTAAATCTAAATTTGTATTCTCTGCCTTTGGAGAAAAAAAATCTTTGTTTGGAGAGTAACATTTCCAAAGTTAGGGAGGGGGGTTTTCACATTGTTCTACCCATTGGTTCGGGTGTTTTTTTTGTGAAGGGCTGGAACTGGAGTTATAATTTCCAAATCCATACACCATGGAAGGAGAGACCGTTGATGTTGCAGAACTCGCCTCCTCTGAGAAGCCCCCAGCCTCCTCCCCCCATGGGTTTACACTTGTTGAATTTGTAGGTTCCACAGATCCACCCTATAACGAATCTAATTCTTGTACCCTTGTTTTTGATATCACTGTCTCGTGTACAGAACTAGCTAGCCCACTTTCCTTAAGCTTCCCTGTGCCCAATTCCTTTTGCATTATTTTCTCAGGGGATGTCGTTACTAGGCCAATTTCCACCCTGATATCAATTGGACAAGGGTCCTGCACTGAAAGGGCCATCATATCATTCTGGATCTCCTGGGTCTGAACCTCTGTTGAGACCTCATCTATTGCAAACTCCTCTCCCGTCCTCTGATCCCACTCGGTCGGCCGGTTCATGGACTCCAGCATCACAGGACTCAACCGCCATTTTCTCTGTTGTTTCCTCCACCATGGTAAACATTTTTGGAGTTAATCGAGCAATCATGCAGCCTGGCTAAATATAGCACACCAAAGAAAAAAAGAATAGTTTAAGGCAGTCAAGTTTGAATTTGCAAACCACAATAGCTCAATCTGCTCAATCAGCTCAGTCGTTACACACAGAGCTTTTTAACTGCTCATGTGTCACGTGTGTCCACAGAAGGCGGATGCCGTGATCAAGGAGCACTCCACTTTCTGCACTCTGAGATCACCTTTCTTTAAGGTTTGGTGCAGCCAAAACCATATCGCACACGGGAACGGGTTCCAGCCCTTACCTTCTCCGGTTGGATAGCAGTGGCTGTATGGTGCAAGTTCACTTACTGCCAACGGGATCAAAGGGAAAATCCCTGCAGTCTCCCGGCAGCGTTACACGTACCCAGTGCTCACAGAAGGTAAGCTGTAACAGTTATTTTGCTCACAAGTTCATGCACATCCCACAGACTTCCGTATCAGCCCATAACAGGCCCTCTTGCAGTAGTGAGATTGTGTTAAGTAATCCGTTAATATTTACATAGTCTACTTACAGTTTTTGAAGCACAATCCAAGATTGATTTAAGGAAGAAAAAAAATAGTAATCGTCTGCAGTCAGCAGCCCGGGCTGAGTCAACGTTCACCGCGAGCCACAAACTGCTAACTGCTAACACTTTGCCGCCACTTCTGTGCCACTTTGTGGCACGGAAGTGGTTTTATCAGGAGGCTGTGGGGGTGGAGCACGTCCGCTCACACAGTTTCCCCAGAGGCGTCTTGGAGGAAATACGCCCTGCTGTTTATCTTTCTCTGACGCCGAAAAATTTGATTTCTTTTCACAGGAGCTAAATCAGTACACCACTTCGCCACTACCAACATATTAGAGAGTTAACCTTCCCCATTCCTAATGGTTTGTGTAATAGTTTTTGTCTTTGGGTCATTGCAACCTAGGCCAGAGTTTTGCCTGGTCTTTGACCCACCCTCTATTGTCAGCACCGATATCCCAGGCATTTTATTTGCTTAGTCGCTACCTCCTGAAATTGTTGACAAATTAAGTTGAATCTGCATGAGCAGGGGTTGGTTCCTGCCCACCTGATACTGGTTTTCAAAATCTTTTTGTTTCCATTCGGATGTATTCAGGTCAGATCTGGTAGGCTGTAGCATACCAGCTTCTTTGGAAATACATATTCTTAAAATGTAAAGGTATCAACGCACTGCATGTAAGTCAACGAAAGCTTCATTAACTTTAACAAAAGTCTGTCATCTCTTTTTGGAGATTGTACTAGAAAGTGTCATCTGAGACAGTTTCAGGCTTAATCCTCCAACCCCTAGTTGAATGATCAGATGAAGTGCGTTGAACAATCATCAACTTAATGAACCCCAAGTCCAACATTTAGAAAGTAATCTATATGTGATACAGAGTC
Source organism: Ambystoma mexicanum (assembly GCF_040938575.1). Lineage (NCBI taxonomy): Eukaryota > Metazoa > Chordata > Amphibia > Caudata > Ambystomatidae > Ambystoma > Ambystoma mexicanum. The sequence continues at coordinate 856,760,972 of NC_090931.1, read as the reverse complement.
GTGGACCAATGAATACAAAGTAAAGTCTTTGGTATATGTATGTCTTCATCTCGAAGTGTCAATCTAACTGTGAAGTTCACACAATTGCAAGATTCTTCACCCTGAGTACAATGTATTGCGAGTGACAGTAGAGGACCTATCCAGGTGCATGTCTAATTCAGTATAAAAATCTCCTGCCCCATATTATGACTGAGTCCGTAAATAAATTATGGTTATCAGAATATTCAAAGTAATCAGGAGTGGTGGTTATATTTGGTGTTAGCTCTTAACTGATTATACTTTCCATCCCTTGATATTCCCAGATACTGAAAGAGCTCTGCCCTCTTGGTCGTGCAGGGTCCCGGATTGATATAGTGACCCTCAGTAGAATGAGTGGAGAACGACCCAAGAATAGAATCTGTAACATCTGCATGTTTTGGCAAACCCGGATTCATTTCAGTGGGACTTATGTGTTTCCTGTAGGCAATCTGTGTTGATACAGAAGAACATTTCTGGCTTTTAATGGGGTGATTAATACATCTCCAGTTCAAGGAGAGTGTATACATTGGGGGACATTTTCACAACTGTTCACTTCGCAATAACGGAAATCTCAGAGGGCTCAATGGCTGATTTTTGTTTTTTCCGTCCCCAACGAGTATCCTCTTTTAAGAGATAGGTTTATACCTAGGGTTTCAGAGAATTCACAACACACACAATGCACTTATACAATATCAACCAATGCCATGCATGTGAACATGCATGGGCATATGACGATGCCCTTGGGGAAATGTTGCACTTTATACAATTCTCCCTCTCTAGGTCAGGAGGAGGTCAGCTGGAGAGAACTGTGGGCATAACATGGCCACCTACCACCACCTATCTACCACCATACAACTGTCCTATGTCGTTTATAAGTAAAACAAACAGAAAGTGGGAAAGTCCCTGCCAATAATTCCAAACCGGTGCTCCCTCAAACATTAATCAATGACTTTGTATGAGCAACGGTCAATGGGACGAGACATCGTGACATATTAAGCTCTTCAAATGGACTGAACACGTAACCACACCCACCCCAACACATATACATCTGGCCCTGATGTATGATAATAATATCCATGAGAACATGACACGTACGCAACGATCAGCGTGGTTTTAATAGGCCACCAGGGGCCGCAACATCAACCATCCTTATGAGCAACTCACATCTTATGCCTGAGTATTTATACAGGCTGACAGACTCCTGCCAAAGGCGGAGACAGATGTATTTTCGCAAAGTAGTTACAAACTCGTTTGCTGCTTTTGGAGAGGTAAAGAAATGTGTTTTGCATATGTGTACTACCATTATAAGACACCCCTAATTAATAGGAAATAACATTGAGCATTTAATGTTCTTGGCTCCCTGTGCATTCTTAACATCAGCACAGGACCTTCTCAAAACCTTTACTGTAGTAGAGAAATCTGGAAATGTATGGAGCACATCCCCGTTGTACAGCAAATGTCATTTTTCTCTTGGAAGCCGTAGTATTAAATTGTGGTAACTGAATAATCTGGCTATTCTAGGGGTCAGAAGGGGCACGAAGCACATGCTTGGGGGTCAATGATCTATGAGTTCTCTCCACTATAAACACAGGCGACAACTAGGTTGAGTCAAAGAGGTCCTAAAGGGAGTTGCTCCACAAATATAGACCTTGATGCGATGTTGGTAATTTCCCTGATTCCTGGTATGGACATGTTTTTCCTTCTTGGTCGGCTTTCCAAGTCTTCATTCTTTGGAATTACAGTTTCCAGTTGCTTACGGGTATTCCTTAGATCTGAAAATATCATCGCTGTAGGATCCTCCACTGTGGAAATTCACTTTAGAGTCAGAGTTTCCATGTCCAGTGAGGGAGGATTATCTTGATGGAGTGTCTATGGTTCTCTGGTTGCCTAGATACCCCTCTCTTGATATTTGAGTGTATATGTGCTGTCACAAAGACATGGGACTAACAGACAAGCCACACAATGGAAGAGTAAGTCTTCATTTAGGTTTTCACAACACACAGGACTCGGACAGGTTATATTCCTTCTGCCAAGAGGCAGAAATAAGGAGTGCAAACTAATAACTGAATGGATTTGTCTCCCATTCCATCCCTGGAGGCTGGAAGAGATTACTGAAGGAATGCTGGGGTAGGAACTGCCGCTGTAGCCGAACATTTTTAGAAAGGTATTGGAAGCTATTGGAAAAGTATGGAGCATCGCATACTGCAGGGAAACTGTCCCTGGTCCTTGGACACCAAAACACTTGCAATGAACACCAGAGAAGCTCCCTAGGTACTGCATGCTCATCTATTGAGTCAAAAAGACCCTTTTAGTGTAATATATATGAAATGTTAACATATTATTCAAAACGATTTGGAAAAGGCTGAATAATATGACCACATTTGTAACATTGATGATTCAATAATTTTATGAAAATGAAAAGCGAGGAGAACATATACAAATAGTCAATGCATTTCGGACTGAGTCCATCATCAGGGCTGACTCCGTATTATCTCTCACTCTAAGTTTGAATCATCAGTAATGTGCCATTTACACAGGGCAACACTGCACCGCTTCGCTTTACAAGAGGACAGCTTTACCTCAAACCCTGTAAAATGTCACGTTATATGAACACTTAAAATAAATGCTGCTTAGTCACCCAAGTTAAATCGATATAAAAAATCCTGCATTCGAGGACGAGGCTCAAAACTCTCCAAGGTTGGCACAATGCTGGTCTAAAATATAACAGAAACCCCACTGCAAAGTGGTGTAATGAAAAATCTATCAGTCACTTTTTTCCTCTCAGACCTATATTCAAACATTGTAGACCCCTATCGGCATTGTTATGCTATTTTAGATACATGTGTAAAGCGCACATTCACCACAGGGGTATCATGGCGCTACTCAACAGAGGGACGAAAGGAGGAGCTAATTAAACAGGTGGGTTTTCAGGTCCCGGTGAAAAGCCAATTGATTCGGCACAGAGCACAAAGAATAGTGGCCACCACCAAAAAGGCACAGCCTCCAATCGGCTTAGCCTAATCCTAGGAACAGGAAGGGGCCAGGCCTCTGCGGAATAGAGAGCTCGACATGGTACATACAGGCAGAACTTAGCCTGCAGGTATTCTGCCTCTTAAAGAAAGAAGGCCCAATGGGCCAGACAGGCAGTCTTAAATTGAACACGCTGTCTGACTGGTAGCCAACGGAGGAAGAGTAACAGGAGAAATGTGGGCACAGGGCGTTGTAGACGTGGCCAGCCGCGCATTCGAGTTTTGACGTACCTGAAGATGCTGAAGAAGATATAAAGGCTGAACTAGAAATAAAGAATTACAGTAATCGATGGATGAGGAAACCCGCGCAGCAACCGCTGGAGCCCAAAACTGAACCGGGATAAATGGTTTTTCGAATACATAGCAACCAAAAGCCATTTCCTAAATAAGACTGGGTTTAAGCACTGACAATGTCGTCAGGAAAAGAGGTCATTATTTTAATGATTAACAATAGTTTCAATCATAGGTGGAGGTAATATGTTCCCAAACCCTAAGGTTTCCTTGGCAGAAGAGTGCCTATGTAAGGTTGGCTGTGCAGGGGCAGAAGAGACTACAGGTTAGTCCTGGCCAGACGCGTGAATTGACTCCACCTTCTGGTGAACGCTCAAAGCTATGTATGGCCACTCAACAGTAGGTTGAACAGTGGTAGGAATCCCTTTTGTATACACTGTAGGAGAACATGCTTTTCACATCCCAACTACGTATGGAGGTTTGACATTATGTTAGAGAAACAAATAATATAGCTTTATAGACTGAGGGAGGGCTCAATATTGCGGACAATGAAACTCCTTCGCCTCAGACCATGAACTGGGAAAGGTCCATTATCCCAAGTAATAATGACCCCTGACACGGTCTATAGGCCCATTAGAACATAGCGCTAGAAGCAAAAACGGTTTTGGAGGTGTGGGTGCGAAGTAAAACATGTAAGTTTAGTAATAAATAAAGTACACAAGACGTTTTGGTAAATTAAAAACGGTTTCACTTTATAATCTATAAATAATTAGGTTGTCTTTATAAGGTAAACATTTTAATTGTAAACAGGACTTATCAGGAACAGTAGTAGCATGAGCTAGCTTTAGTCATAATGTTAAAGTGATCAGATTTTCCTTACAAAAGGGAACGCGTCATTCCATGTTTTAGCTTTCACTTTGATGTCATAAATTAAGCCGCAATCTCTTGTTGAAAGAAATCATGATCGGAAAATGGGTTGCTGTTTCTTGAGTACAGGGAGACGTGTTCTGCTGTTTCCATGACTCCTTCTGAAGTCAGAATGTCTGGAATGCAGTCAACACCAGTAGTTATTGACCAATACCGTAGTTATTGTCTGCATTGCAAGCATTGTTGCATGACTGACTGGCTGAGAGAAGGTCAATAGCAACTTCCATGAACTAGTTAATGTATAATCTCAGGATCCTGAGGGGAATCTTTCCTTTCCTTTCCATTTAACTTCAAGCCACAATATCACTGGCACCATCACATTTAACCATGCAAACAGTATCCACTGCGGTTCTTAATTTGTTGAAATCTAAGTGCCAGTGTCCAAACTGTTTATGAGGCGGCTGTCTGGTATCTCGTGACATGGACACCATCGCTGGTATCACGGTCTGTGGGGTGGCAGTGACAGAGTACATGTTTTGTGGGCTTGGAATCATGTGGCAGCTTCCTCCAGCATCTCTCTAACCATCTTCATCTACAACGTTCACCCTGTCTCTTTCTTTCACTTTGTCTGATTTATAAAGCATCGAGCCCCAAGTTTAATTTTGATCTCACTGATAATTTTTGTCCTCGTCAGACTATTTCTACTCCTTAAATCTGTTGACCCCCCATATCTACAAGTTGAAACGCTAATGAGGCGTTTTATTAGTGGGATCATTGCAGGGCATGTCTTCCTTTCCAAAATGGACGCATTCGATGTATGCTGAGGACCCAGAAAATTACTTCATCTGAAATATATGGGTACACCTAAGAGAAGGTCTGATAGCAACTGTGACACAAAGCAAGACCATTTTAAACAGGTTTGTATGCACCTACACCGAGCACAGATTAATTTATGATTTAGGAAGTGTAGTCATACACCGAGCGTGGATTAACGTATGATGTAGGAAGTGTAGTCACACACCGAGCGTGGATTAACGTATGATGTAGGAAGTGTAGTCATACACCAAGCAGAGATTAACCTATGATGTAGGAAGTGTAGTCATACACCGAGCGTAGATTAACGTATTCTGTAGGAAGCGTAGTCACATACCGAGCGTGGATTAACGTATGATGTAGGAAGTGTAGTCATACACCTAGCGTGGATTAACGTTTGATGAGGTGCATTGTTTACACAAAGGGATTTTTTTTTAGCAAAATCAAAAATAAACTAGCACAAATCGAGACCTTTTTACCACTTTAATTTCCTTAAAGGTACAATTAACTTTTTTTAGTATAATTTGCAGGTTATTTCAAAAGAGGAACTTTAAAATGCAAACATCGTAAACTAGTAGAATGTTTTCTTGTGTTAAGGCTGCAGGTGCTCACAGTAAGGAATGCCACCACAACAGCCAGACTGGGATGACAGGTTTGGGAAAGTCATTGCAGCAGGCAGGCTGCAAGCCATGTACAAGTTCATGGGCCTCTTTCATGGCTAATACTCTAGGGAGAGTTCCATTTAATAGGATATATGATACGACATGATATGATATGATGTGGCATTTATAACACCCCTGTACACAAGTGTTTCTAGACGCGACAAGGATGTGTGTCTTTGCTTCTTCTGCAGTCACTTTGCCATACATTCATTCACTTGAAGTTGTATTTTCTGCATTTTACAGGGGATTATTACAAATTTAAGTTTCACAATTAAAAACAGAAACACCAGTATTGAAATGTAAGGTAGTATTAAAAACAGCTTCAGTGCAACTAACATCCCATTCATGCTGCGCACACCAGAAACATTTGTCTTTTGACACTTAGATAGTAAGGACTATCATGGCCCACCTCAAATGGAACACATTTATCATCCCTGGAATGAGGAAAGGCCGAGGCAAGCCTGCTCATTGCCTTGGGAGCCCTGCGGCAGGTTCAGTGTGCCACTGAATTATTTTACAAACTTAGAAAAGCGCAAATGGTTTCAAATGGGATGGCGAGGGTAGGGGTGATGGGCATTCAAAGGCAGCATCCAACCACTGCTGATGATAAGTAGATGTTGCGTGTAACAGGCGACACTACACACCTGTTGCTGTGATTCCAGAAGCACGTCGTGAACTTAAGAGAGAGAACTGAGGTCTAGTCTAAGCTTGCCTCTCTAGCCGGGACACCTGCTATCTTCTGCTTAGTGTTCCCTGAACCTCACCATTAGTCTTAATTTAGAAGTATTCAGAGCTGGTACACAGGCAAGTACCCTTAAGGAGGATGTGTATGGACACTTTAGCAGCACCAGCCCATGGTCCCCAGTGCATCCACACATTTCCCTGGCTGAGCACTTCCCAGATGAGGACAGTGGCGCCCCCAGACATTTTTCATAGGGGTGGCCACACTTGAATTCTTGGGGTGGCACACCAAAACAAACATACATAAATGAATGGGCCGGTGGGGGGGGGGCCCGTGCTTTTATAAGGGTGGCCGTGGCCCCCCTTGGCCACCCCTTGGAGGCGCCCCTGGATGAGGAATGTGTAAGCCTGGGCAATGTATTGTAAGTGCTGGTGCTGTGAAACAAGTCCTGGCCAGCCCTGGACATGACCGGCACAAATTAAGCAATGTTTGGTGGCTGCCAAGTTCTTACTACCGGTTACTATGTTTTGGCAGCGGCTGTTTTCACAGCGGCCGTTTTTGACAATTTCTTTTTTTACATATGTGTGTTTGTGATAGGAGAATTGGGGTGGTGGGTGACTGGGTGAGGTGGGTTAAATAGGGGGATCCCCTCATTTAATTATTTTTTTTAAAATTGCAAAAAACGGCTGTGTCGAAAAAACACCACGGTTAAAATAGCCGCAATGAAAGCAGCCGTGGAAAAAATACGGGAAACCTATACAACATCAGTGGATGCTGAGGACCACCAAACCATTCTCTCAAATACTACTTCCCTATTCGATTACCATTGCTGGCACTTATTTCCTCTTAAAAGAAGTATCTACTTTCAGGTTCCATTTTACAAGAATGCCCCCTCTACTAGTGAAGGACACCATTACTACATAGCCCATCCAGTCTACTGTGGTGTTTCACATATTGCCCCTTCCTTCTGCTGTCAGCCTCATTGCTCTCATTCGAACAGGGAGGTGGCGTTTGCTTCCTATAAGAGGTGGCCTGGCATTTAGGATCTAGGAACAGAATTCCCTACCAGCCCAGTGCATCTCAACGTCCATTAGAGCCGCGGCAACCGCAATGCTTGATCCTGCACTATTGTCTTACCTATGGGAACGCAGGGCGACCAAGGGACTTTGGGCAAAATCACCTCAATAACGTGAGGGCCCTGAGGAGGCTGGCACTGAGTCCATCCATACACCCTCACGTGGCACTTCTGTTCCTCAGAAATTCTGTTTAACACTCTGCCCCAGTAAAGTGCAGCATGAGGCCCTATTCTCTGAGAGAGGGCAGAAGGAATGTCCAGCCTACCTGGCAGAACAGGAGCCCAGCTGCTGGTGATTTCTCACCAGAGTTTCACTTATCCATTAGGGTCTAGCTTCTCATCTGCACTTTCATTGTCCTGCCTCTAATAAAGGCATTCGTCACCCTTGGAACCTTCTGGAAAGTTCCAGTCGCAGCTTCCGAATGGCCAAGGCACACACATTACAACCAATGATCAATTGAATAAATAATAATTGCACATTAAACCCTTTCACCTCTCCTGTATAGAAGTTAAACAACAACGTTATTTGGTATTTTTTTTTTTTTAGCAAATGCTAGACTTTTTACATTAATAACGGTCAACCGTTTTTAAGTAAACTATTTTCCTTAAATAAACAGAATAAGAAATCATGTCCACTTGTAAATCCATCTCCTTAATTTCCTGCCAAACAGGACATCCTCGGATAAGCTATAGAAGCTGCTATAGCACACTGGGCCTCCTTAAGACCCAGGCGCTAAGTGGTTAACAGTGCCGTAAAAGGCTGCGACGCCATTAACCACTTAGCGCCTTACTACGAGGTCCCTTTGCGGGACCGGACCTGAATGGCTGGTCTGGACCAGCTGTTAAAGTAGGGACCCGCAAAGGGACCTCACAGGCAATTACGATACCGCAATTTGCGGTACCATAATTACCGCCTTCCCCATTCCCATTGAGCCCTATGGGGCAAAAATGGGAATGGGGAAGGGCCATGGGGAAATGGGGAAATACTGCCCGCCAACCTTGGAATGGGGTGGTATTTCCCCATTTCACCATGGTGGACTCGTTGCAACACCGGCACCAACCATGGTGCTAATAGCGTCATGGTTTCGCGCCGATGTTGTAATCTCTAGATATATTATACATATATGGTGCACCCACCTAAAATGACGACTACTCACTCGTAAACAGAAGACGGATGTGCTTGGGGTTTGAACCAGATAGCAACAGCGTTGTGTACAGATTAGCGGCCATGAGTGGCAGGTCTTGAATGGAAAGGAAGCCGTGAAGGCTTCAGGTCTGACACCACACTGCTAAAGCCTACTGCTCTCCCATATGTAGACTATCCGACAGGCTATGCAGGAGATTTCTCCATAGGCCCGCCACAATGTGTTGCAAAAAATATAATACGTCTTCAATGTATTTAAAAGTTATTTTGTGGTTTAAAATAAATGAAAGCAACCAGGCAGGTTATTGCTCGCCTTTGCTACACTGCAGCAGTGAAGACAACTAAAACGTACTTACATAAACAGATCGCCATAAATTCATCATTGTAAATTGTCACTGCCTGTCAGCCCAAGGTAACAGCCGAGCCAGGCAAGGGCTATTACCGAAGTCACTGTGACCGGTAGAGCCTGTCAGCATGTGGCTTACTGCCATTAGCACCCAGAGGTGACAACTGACATTTTTTGAGGGAAATAACATGCCGCGTGGATCCAGCAATCCACTTTGCCATGAAAATAGCCTACATTTTAGATGGCCAACATAGAAATCACATTTGGGACTTGGTGCCTCTTTTCCATTTTCAAGGTGCATTGGCACAGAGGAGCAGACACTGAGAGGTACAGTCATGGAGCAATTGGTGGGTTTTAGTGAGTGCTGGCAAGAAACTCAATTGATTGGTGTGAAGGCAACATGAAGTACGGCACAGACAACAGACTTAAAGTTTAAACACAAGGGCCCTCATTAGGACCCTGCTGCTAAGGCGTTAACGGCGCCGTAAAAGGTGTTGGCGCCGTTAAACCCTTAACGCCTGATTACGCGGTCCCTTTGCGGCTCCCGACCTTAACGACTGGTTTGGACCAGCCGTTAAAGTAGGGACCCGCAAAGGGACTTTCGAGGTAATTACAGTACCACAATTTGCGGTACCGTAATTACCGCCTTCCCCAGTCCCATTGAGCCCTATGGGGCAAAAATGGGAATGGGGAAGGGCCAATGGTAAATGGGGAATTACCGCCCCGCCAACCTTGGAATGGGGCGGTATTTCCCCATTTACCATTGGCGGACTTGTTACATTACCGGCAGCAACCATGGTGCTAATAGCGCCATTGGTTACCACCGGTGTTGTAATGAGGGCCAAGGTATTTATTTAGCTAAACTTTCAGGATAGTTGATGGCCTAACTTGCCCTATGCTATGGTGGGTTTTCACTAACTGAATGAAACTAAGGAAAATCTGTGTCAAAGAGTTCAACTTAAATGTCTGTCCGGGTCTAAAACCTATCCTTGCCCTCACAACTATAATAAACCAAGGTGTAGGGATGTCAAACTCAAAAGAAACAGTGTTCAACTCAGAGTTCTGAGCTTCTTCCAGCTCACAGGTTTCATTCAGCTCCCCTTTCCCCAAGCATAAGAAATCCCAAGAAAGTAAAGTCTGCAAGGTTACCTTCTTCAGTTCAAGCCAACATAGTACAAGACCAATCCTTGGGGTTCCCTTCCCCAAGTTTTAAGTTGCACAGTCCAGAACTAAACGGGTCTCAGCACTCTGTTCCCAACACAAGTACAGTTTCTCAAGTCCCGGGATTCCCTTCCCCAAGACTTTACTCCCTTTACTCTTTTTAAAAGTGTTGCAGTGGTTTGTTGAGCTTGTTTTGAGGTGTCCTTAGGCTTCACCATTCAGGGTCCTGTGGTCTAGGCGCAGTTGTCATATCAACACGGTCCACCCATCACAGGCCGCACAACCAGGGTCTCTGAACTCCTCAGCCCCACACACAAGTTCCTTGGCACTGGCTCCTGTGCGCCAAGTTATTTTTCACTTGACTCTTCTGTACTGTCATTCTGGCATTAGAATGCAATCTTATATTCCGTTGGCTTTTCTTTGATTGCCTTGTGGCCCTGCCACCCTGTATCACACACCATTCACCAAGTTGTTGCCTTGCCAAACTGCATTCACTCATTAAAGGTCATTGTTCATGTTTTCTTTAGCCTTTAATGTAGTCAACTGTAAGGTTAAATATAACTTGTTGTGCAACATATTTTTACTATAATTTGGGTTTCAGTTCAGAGTTCAAAAGCTTTCCTATGTTGCTGTCATGACCCGGCTTCCGATCCCGCTGTACGGACGTCTGACTAAGAATACCTGGGGATTGCCTTGGTGTATTTTTCAGTGCAAACATCAGGGAAACTACATTTCTCAACATCCCCTGCCTAGAGGCGGTCACTTGATGCGTACGCGACGTGCCTCTCGACTTCCTTACGGCAACACTATTAGTACTGTTAGGAAACACTCCTCCGATGCTCCTTAACTACATTGTGTCCTCGAGTTAAGTTGCACGCATAATTTGTGTATTCCTGGTATCTTGATTTCCGGATTGTTGAAAGGACTGCTTTTGCCTGTTCCGTATCTGCTTCCTGACGCCCGGTCCCTTGCTCTGCTGTCTACCTGGTTACCGAACATTTGGAATCCTCCCCGGCGCGGCTAGTCTTTAGCCCCCGAACTTCAGTCATGCTTGGTTTCTTTCGGATAATTGTCAAGCCCTGCGCACTTTCACAGACTTCTACCTTATCGCCACCCACATGGAAAACAGATTATTGCAGGGATTGCGAGTTACTTTGTTTTCACTTTCTCTACATCACCCTTTCTTTGGCATCCCTTCCAGTGACCTCTGGACGCTCTGCTGCACTTCACCCTGATCACTTACCTGCAGTTCATCTTCACTCCAGTGACCTCTGGATGCTCTGCTGCACTTTTCCCTGGTCACTTACCTGCAGTTCATCTTCACTCCAGTGACCTCTCGATGCTCTGCTGCACTTCTCCCTGGTCACTTACCTGCAGTTCATCTGGGACGCTTTGCTGTTTCTATTGGGATTGTTGGAACTTACTTAGATGCACCCTCATGTCGTTCGGGTTAGGTTATTTGGACTCTTTGCACTTGGATCAAGACTTTTCTTTTGGGACCTGGCCCTTCATTCCTCAGCACCTTTCTATGGATACGTAGGTTCTTCACTTTATCACTTTACACAGCAGGTAAGAGTGGGGCTGCTGAAGGGGGGGTGTTGCTGAGTTATGTGACTGGAGGTTTGTTGTTTACATTGTGGTATTGTTTCTTCCCACTAGCTCTGTTGCTGCTCTTGACTTTTCGCTCAAGCCCCTGGCCTGGCAGGTATTTCTACTCTGCAGGCCACGCTCTTGGGAGAAAGGTTCATTTGTCTTTGATCTGCAGTTTTGGCGGTCTTGAGCCGGTTCACTCTCCTTGCCATAGAGATCACAACAGTTGTTTAATTAAATTCAGGTTTTACTGCACACTCGTGTTGTCTCAAAGTTGAAGCATTTTGCAGTTCGCTATTCAATGTGCTCAGTTACTTCAATGGGATGTTTCCCTATAATTCAATGTTCAATAGGTATTGGTTTTATGTCAGTGTAAAAGTTTCATATAGGTCGGTATTCAGTATACCTGGATTTCATTGAAATGTTAAGTTTTCATGTAATTTGCTATTCAGTATATGGACTTGCACTTGCCTGCTGTCCGTTCCAGAGCTCCCCAGTGTCTATGTGTTCCTCTGACACTCACCAGCGGTCTGCTTCTCTTGCCTGCAGTTAGTTTGGGATCTCCCTGGTGTCTGTGTGTCCTTCTGACACTGGCCATCGGTCTGCTGCTTCACCCTGTGGCTTCTGCTGCTATCTCCATTCTGCTTCTGAGGCAGGGTACACCACCACTGCAAACCCTGCTCGCCCTTTGGCATTCTCATAGACGCGTGCAACGTCCTCCAGGTCTGCCAGCGGCCTGGTTTGGCGTCCAGTCCCACCACAGCTGCTCCCATGAAGAGCAGGTCTCCTGATGACCTCTGCCACGTCGGCCACCGTGCTTCTTCTTTACGGTTCCCCTTGCGGCTCTCTTGCGGGTTTTCTAGTGGAATCCTTTTTCAGGATCTCTCTTCCCTCTCTGTCCCTTGCCTCTCATTTTATACACCTGTAGCCTTCTAACAGGCTACAGGTATAACTGGTCAATTGTGTGCCTGACCATAGTTAGGCAGACATGCCTGATCTTCCCATTGTTAGGTAGCAGCTTCCTCATCCCATTACCTAAGTGGTGAAGAAGGGTAATCTTCATTACTCTTAGTTGCCTCTTCTTTGTCTAAATACTGTCTGGTGTTGTGTGTGGAAAAAGGAGGGGAACTGGCTTGTAACAGCCTATGAAAGTTTGGGCAGGGTTAGTTTGACTGTCACTAGGAAAAGGGGGATACCATGTCTCACCCATCTTACCATTAGTCTTTTTCCTCCTCCTTCTAACATGTCTGGGATTATAATATCTCCTGTCATTTTCTGGGTCAATGGGACATGGGGAACAATATCCCATAAGCACTTCTGGAATAGTGGTGTCTTCCTGAAGGGAAAATGTTGGATACAGCTTCTTTCCTGAGTGCATCTCTCTCCCGATCACCAGGGACCCTCCACCCTGGTAATAGATCCTCATTTCTCCACGCCTAAGGTCAGGATGTAAAAGCAATGGCTTTTCCCTGGCCAGCTGCGTAGAGGATCCAAGGGGAGTAGGCGTGAGAATACCCTCAGGTTTCTCACATTGGTCATGGTGTAAAAAAAGATGGATTAAGGAAGCCCTTACATATAGTGAAGCACGTGGAAATTTGGTTGATATCCTAAGTAGCGATGGAGGAGGGAATTACTGGGATCTTAAGAAGAGCCTTGGATATGAAAGCTACTTGGACATTTTGTCTCCAAAATTTTCCAGAGCTCTCTGTCTCAAGCTTCAGCTGAGCGTGTTACCCTTAGCCCGAACTTTGGCACAGGTGGAACTGCGGGTACTCAAAAAAATGTCAATGTTTGTTCTTTTGCCCCTTTTATCACTACATCAGGAAGAGATACCTTATGCCATTATTTAGGTGCAGACTAGTTAGAACTGTGAGTGAAGCCCTTACACTATGCGTTAATTCAAAAGATGATTTAGCTGTCCAATCAGTGGTGAATTACCTTACATGTGCATGGGGGGCAAGATCACCTTATATTACTTGAATCCAGCCACTTGCTTGGGAACAGGGGTGGTAATTGGACACTTTGAATCTACCAGTCTTTTGGCATATGAGTCTGTTAGTATACCAGCCTCATGCTATCCTTGGGTATGCTCATCCTTCAATAACTTGCACTTTTCTATTTTTCTATTTTTACCTTTTATAGTAACCAAATGAAATGCTCTGATGATTATTTTTAGCAAAACGTAGTTTTAACAAATTGTAAACTTGAGAAATATATTCTGCAAATTGCCTCTGATAATGCACTTTGACCTTGTCGGTTTTGTATTGTGTATTTTTAACACTTGTATGGTCTGTTGACTGAAATAAAGTTAAAATGACTGACTGACAATCATGCCTGTCTGGGCATAGAGGTTAGACTTTTTCATTTTTTTAAATTTATAAATGCAGCAGGGGTAGATGTAGGCAAATGTGGGTGGCAAAATTATGTGGGGGCAGGGCGGTCACACAGGAGCAGCTATTGGCACAACATGGGCTTATAACAGCAGAAAAGGCAGCGTATCAAGTAACCTGGTAAGTTGTGCGTGCCCACCTGGGTGTTAATAGAAAGGAATCTGAAACGTTGACCATACCCTTAGTTAAATACTTTATTGAACAGCCAGAAAATGAAGGTATTATTTACCAACGAGCAGAGAGCTCTGTTGGCTGGCACACAGTGGAATGGCAGATCGCCATGGGCGCTTGTAGTTCTTTCTCTATTACCAGGACGTGAAGGAGGAGGAGGGAATGAGGCGAGGGTCAGGTGCCAGAGGGAGACACATAGCACTGGGATGCAACCATTCACTTTGAGTAAAAGGTGCATTTATGAAAGAGAGAGGGGCAAGGGAATGCTGTCAAGCAGAAATGCGAGAGAGTCATGTAGAGGGAGGAAGCAACAACCAACAAAATAGGTCAGTATTCAGAAACATATGTTTTGTTCAGCAGGAACACACGCTGCAGAGTCAGGAAAGAAGGAAGTATTTGTTGGTAGTAATAGAGTCAGCTGGCACATATGGTTGGGAAATGGAAATGTAGCAGACCTGCTTACATCAATCCATATATCACAACTCCTTACAGATTTTGGTTTATGCTTTTCTCTTACTGCCAACAGGTGGGCTCCTAAGCATTTTAAAGGGAGTCAGACCACTCTCTGCCTAAGGCCAAATAAGTAATGTACTAAAGATTCTAGGTAGACATTGTTCTACATAGATTGGACCTGCTTAGCCCCTGAAATGTCTTAGCCGGGGCACCTAAGGCTAGGCTTGAAATGGTTGGAACCTAATAGGCAGTAAATAATGTTTAGTTATGTTTTCCGGTCCGCCCAGGACAGTGTTACATTTTGCTATTTGTTTAGTCCAACTTTGTGGTCTGTTCAGGTTTCCATAATCACTTTTGGAAAGTCAGCTTCATATAATATCTCCTATTAATTTCACCTAAGAATATTTTTGTACGAATGCACTTTGTATGGGAAAAGAACAAGTCCTTAACTTGAGGTGTAAATACCTGCAGAAGTTAAGTGTGGCCTAAAGTATTCGATTTTTTAAAAGGTATTTTTAAGGCTTTATCCAGAAATGTTCAACAAAAAGGCTTTTTCCTCACATAGGCAAAAAAGAAAAATACAAAAGGAGAATACACAACTTCACAAATAATAGAACAGACAGAAATTACAGTATCGAATAAACATTTTTGCAATACAAGCCATGATTTCACAATCATAAAATATATAACTTTGCAAAGAGGACCACACCTGGTTAAATCTTGACATCTTACTTTGATTTACTAACACGCTTTTTTCCAAGTAGAACAGCTCTATACATTTCATCCACCATTTCTTTTAAATCGCAAAGGAACTGAATGTTCTATAAGTGGGCCATCATTAAATTAGCAACTGCAATAGCTAGAAAAATCAAGTGCCATTCAGAACCCTTTTTTCTATTCTTGGTGACCAAAGATAATTGAAATATATTTGAAATTAATTTGCTATCCAACAATCTTTGACAGTCTTTTGCTAATTTGTTTCCAACAAATGTGTACGTCCGTGCATTCAAAGAACATATGGCATAAATCAGCATTCAGTAACCCACATCTTGGCCATTTAGCATTGCAATCCAAAAACCAAGAGTTCAGTCATTCTGGGGTATATTATTATTATTTTTTTGTATTTCTTTATTATGTTTTGGTTCAAATAACCTTTCACAAGTTATAACATCACATAAATCAGCATAATAAACAGTTGTGTATATCATCCATACAATCACATAGGAATACAAATCTAGAAGCACCAAACTCTTCAATGAAGTGCAGAGTAAAACATTTCAATTAGTGACAAAACCTCATCAGATCTAGTTTAAAATATATTCAGGGCATCTTTAGCTTTAAAATATAAGAAGGTATTGATCAATGTAGAAATATTAATTAATGTATGATGGGAATCCTGCTTGTTGATTTCCATACAAAAAGATATTTACAAATCTAATGATAATGATGTTTTGAGCACCCAGCATTTGTTGCTTACACCATTCATCACACGTAATTACTCTGTACTTCCTTAAAAACCTATAAAGAAAGAATTCTCTCTGCCAAGTTCTCCACATTCAACAATGTGCTTCAAAGTTTCAATTTGCTGAGGTACTTTGGAGAAACAACAAATTCTGAGATTTCTAGGGACCCCATTTTGGGTGCCAAGAATCTGACTTGTGTGAACCATGTTTAAGCAAAACCATAGAAACTGCACCCTTACTCCAGTATTAGGGAACCTGCAGGGATATGCTGGGATGGTGTTCCAAGATTTCACATCCATCACTACCTGGCTTAGCAGCTTGTATGTCATGCCTTCCTCAATCGTTTTAATCCAGTCATGATTCCAAACCTGGATGTTCACCCGCTCTGGGTTCTCTGTAAGATTGGCTGTAGTTGCATTTAGCTCAGCTAATAGATGTATACACCTCACAGACCACATATTAACACTTTTACCAGAACATTTATAAATTCATGGTGGATCTGCTTAAGCAGAGTACCATCTTTAGACTGAATTGAAACTTCCTAAAAAGCCACACAATTCTCCAATTCACTAACGCTTTTAAGGACACCAACCCAAGCTCCTATCTTATTACAGAAATAGGTACTCCCACTGGCAAGTTAAGCACTCCTCACCAAGTTTTTTCTTCAAAACATCGCCTAGAAATAGTTTCTGCATTCAATAAAATGTCTGTACCATATATCAATCACGGTACAGCTTTAATTTGATCAAATGTAATCATCGGGACAAAAGAACATTTCCTGAATTTTATATTTAAAACATTACCTTGTGCTGCCAGTGCTGCCACCTTTTGTTGCAATAAAACATAAATAGGGGCATTACTAGGGCTCTACAGAACCTTAAATCCTAAGTAGGTGAACTTTGCCACCCTCTCTAACTTACCTGTATCTAAGTGGCAGCTAAGACTCCTACTATCGTGTTTCCTACCTACACCTATCTTCAAAATTGTAGTCTTATCAGCATTTATTGCTAGTTCATTTATATGTGCATATCTCTGGGGCGCCACTAGTTGCCTTTGAAGGTCTATTGGTGTTTCATCAATTAAGATTAAATCACCCGCATACAACCATCTCATATATTGCACCTTCAAAACTTTTGGAGGAAAAGCTCTCGCACAATTAAGGATGTCTCTTGTGCCTGGAATAAATAATTTAAAAAGAGTCAGACCAAAATATACCCTTGTTGCAGGCCATGTTCTCTTAAAATATATTTTGATCACCTTCCTTCACTATCTAACATAACTTAACTAAAGTTCTGGGGTATATTAAAGTCTAAATACTAGTTTATAGTATTGTAACTGATATTTACTGACAAACACAATTTGTTTCAAAGTTTGTAGTCCTTCTAGCTATCACTGTATGTATTCAATCTAAAATACAGCTTGCCACTTTAAACATATTGTTCTTTCTTGAATCAAGCTAATATGCATCAGTAATTGATAATACTGTATTTTGGCACCCTTGCCCGTATATGATCTCAGCTAGTGGCGCCATCTGTTAATTTAATACTTCCAGCATTCACCAGAGACAAAGTCTTAAGCTGTAGATACTTAAAAACCTTATTACATATACCATAGCATATCTCGAGTTGCTCAAATGAGTAGCACACATTATCCCTAACTATTTGCCTCAGAATTATTGTACTTTGGGCATTCCAGTGGCAGACCCCAAAACCTGCTTCAAGCACTGAAATAATAATGTCAGTTAGTTGTATAAATGCATAGACTTCAAGTATACCAAGTACTAATCCAATAGCTCACCAAGTAATTTTCAACATTTTAACCACAGGTAAATTATCCTCTTTTGATGTCATAGATACAACATACAATAACCTTGTGCTACAAAATTGGCTAGGTGACTCGATCTCAAGGAATTTAACTTAACACACCCCAATATAGTTACCCAATTCTATATCTTAACATCTGGCATTGGAAGACCACCTTCCACGTTGGTTTTTTAAGAGAGATGTCATGCTCTTCCATTGCTACTTTCTCATCCGAATAAAGCAAAGAAATATTGAGTTGTTACAATTCAATGATCATCAAGATGGAGCCATAGGAATAGGCTGAAATAAATATAAATATTTTGGTAGAATAGTCATTTTAATCAAGTCAAAACCACCATTACTTGATAATCTGAGATTTTGCAATGTATTACAGAGTTCCTTTTATTCCTAAATTAATGCCTCTACATTTTTAAGGGCCTATTCGGTAATGTGATCATAGAAATGTACCCCAGATGCATAAACTCTGAATCTGCTTCTGCAGGCTTATCGATTTAATTCCATGTCAGACCCTGAGTTTTATTAACACTAAGCTCATAACCAAATACACAAGCAAAACAGTTTAGTTTTTCTCATAGCTACTAATGTTACATTCAGTTCTGATGATTTTATCATTCAATCATCAGCATAAATAGCTTTTCTTTCATTCAGAGCCATTTAAATGTGAGAAAGGTTGAATCGGGGGACCATTCTCGATAACAGACGCTAACGGTTCAACAAATAAGGCAAAGTGGAGTGGTGATAGAGGGCAGCCTTCCTTGGTGCCTCATCCAATCTTTGGAAAGCTCTTGCACCGCACAAACTCTTGCTCTTGGATTGTTATAAAAGAGCATTACATATCTTGATGAAAGCTTAATGAAATATCACCCTTCTCTGTACCACCTGTAGGAATGCCCAGCTGACCTTGACTTTGGAAAACAAGTTACTCTCCACATTTAATAATGAGATTTGTTGACTGAACTGTAGCTTTGAAATTTGTTTTTACTTTCTTAGGCCATACAATCATCTGGCATAACTGCAAAAAGGGCATAGTCATCCCTAATTAAAATATTTCCCAAAAAACATAATAAAATATTCATTAACTGATGTCCAAAGAACTGTGCGCACTTGCAATGGAATGCCATCCTCCTCTGTGGGTTTTCCTTTGGCTACATTCCTTATTGCCATCACTAGTTCTTAATAATTTACATCAGACAGTGAGCAGAGAGATTCTCCAGATACAATGTGTCCTAACGCAATATCTTTAAGATATGCATCAGAATCACACATGTTTATTGATTAACCTTGCAGGTAGAGATCCCCATAAAATTATGCAAAAGAATCTAAAATCACTGTTGGCTCTATCATATGCTTTCCAACCCTATCTATAATTTCAGAAATCGGCTCACTGGATTGAAATCCTAAAGGTCGCATTCAAAGAACTTTCCCTATTTGATCATTGTATTAATACATTTCTGTATTACTTTCCCTTAAAATCCCACTGATGTCACTACGTAGGACTGCTTTTAATTCAGAACTAATATTTATGAATTTATATTGAGCTAGATTGATAGTTGACTCTGTTTCTTTATTCCCAATTAGATTCTAATGATGCAGCTATGCATTTCATAATGATCCACATAGGTTTATGATTTTAAGATTTTTAATGTGCAAATGCTTGATTCAAAAGGAAGTAAAAAGCTCCCTAAAATATGCATCATATATATATATCCCAAACCAAGGGGTCTCATTACGAGGTTGGAAGCAGCCATGGCGCTATTGCTGCCTCCAAACTCGTTCCGACTCCGCCCTGGTGAATGGAGCAATTACCGGTCCATTCCAAGGTTGGCGGGACCGGTAATTCCCCATTCACCAGGGCCCTTCCCCATTCCCATTGAGCCCTGATAGGGCTCAATGGGAATGGGGAAGGCGCTAATAACATTACCGCAAATTGCGGTACCGTTATTAGCTCTAGTGTCCCTTTGCTGGTCCCGTCCTTAACGCCTGGAAAAACCAGGCATTAAGGGAGGACCCGCAAAGGGAACTCGTAGTAGGGCGGTAAGGGATTACCGGCACCGGTGCCCTTACCGGTGCCGGTAATCCCTTACCGCCCGCCTCGTAATGAGGCCCAATGTAGTGATGGTGAGTTAAGATAATAATTAAATTACCTCTCATTTTCCTCTGCAATATATTTGCAAAATGCATCATTAATAAAGAATGTACAATCAAAGCTCCATCGTCCCAGGTGCTTTGGTGGAGCTGCAGTTTCCAACTCAATTACCACAGGAGAAAAATCGTATTTAAAAATACCCTCATACTCCATGAATCATTTAGGGATAAGGCTATGCAAAAACACATAAAACTCTATCCTACAAAATATTGTTTGACTGAATGAGAGAATTGTGATTATTCCACTGCGGATGTATGCAATGCTCTCCACACTTATACAAAAGTAAGTGTGTCAGTCAAAGAATGAGATGCATTCCTAGACTTGGGCATTGAGAAGGTTTTATTAACTTGATGATCTATGCAAAAATAAGGTTCTGCGAAACATTGAGATCCCTGCATATCACACGCTGACCATTCCAGTTCCGATCTCCAGTGCCAGGTTGTAATACAGTTGAGCATTGCTCAGAAATTCCCATTTAAAAACACTTTGGGAGTCAGGCTCATATAATATAATCATCTCTCCCCTTCCACTTTCCCTGCCGCTGTGGAGAGAAACTGTGAGTCCGGGTTACACCTAATTGTTCTTACAATTCCTTCAAGGTCTTCATTATTCATTTTGGTCCTTAACATAGCAAAGGCTTTGAAAGCAGGTAACGTTCTATGAGAGGACCTACTGTAATGCATTGGGCATCCATAGTTGAATTTGTCTCCAAACATTACCTTCACTGTGATTTAAAAGAAGTCTTTGAAATGAACTCTTCTGTCTAGGGCAAGTACAATATACTAATCGGAAAGTAAGGTGAATTTTGTGTGTGCTGCCCTTATCAGAAGACACATCGTTCTGTGATGAAAGGGAAAGCCTTTATCACAAGGAATACCCAATGCACATGGATTGGTATTGGCTGAGAAAAGGAAACTGCTGGGTGAAAATCCTGCTTCCCATTATAATCTGATTGATTATAAGCAGACCAGTGTAGCCTATGAAAGCTTTTGCAGGTCAAGCATTCTGTATGTCTACTTCAGGGTTCGGGGAGAGAATTTCAAATTTTGGCAATAAATTATATTATGTATATTTTGATTTATTAGGGGTGGCAGGTCTAATGAAGTGGTTTATGTTGAGGAAGACACCTATCGGTAAAGAAATAGCAGGAATGGTGCAGATTGCCATCTGCTAGGTGCAACCACCTACGTTTTATCAAATGCCAGATGTTCCAGAAAAATAGATACTGCGTGAATTTAAAATCTTGCAAACACTCACACGTCCATGATCTCCTCTGTGGCTATAAGAACGTGTCAGTCATTTCCACTTAGGTAACACTTCTGGCATTTGGGGTACCTAACTGGATTGCTGAGGTCCACATAGTAGACACACATGTAAACGTAATGCTATGCACAGTCTAATGACAAACCTGGAGCTGCAAGCACAATGGCTGCCTTCCAGAAATACAGTTGCATTGAGTAAGGGACAAGCCAGGCTTGCTCAAGTTACATGTTGGAGGATGTAAGAGTATAAGCCTCCCTCGGAAAGAGTAAAAACTGGGAAAGACAAGAAGGGAGAAATACCCTTTCTTTACATCCAATCCCTATAAACATGTCAATCCTGATTCTCATTGGAAACAACATGTTGAGCTTGGAGACATAGGACTTATATTTGTAAAAGTCAAAATGTGTTTGGAGGTTTGTGGCTTGGCAAAGCGTTGTTCCTTATACAATTCCACACTGTTCCACCAATCTGCAAGTTTAGCATAGCTACCTGTTAGGACCCTCTGGACATACTGGTCACATGACATTTGGACACCCACCGCTCGCCCCGGATTTCAGCACCTACACATGAAACGGTTTCCTGAAATCAGCGAAACAACAATGTAGTCGTAGAAGGACCGAGACATGAGGAACAAAACTCAAGGTCCCTATGTGATCTCATAAACCACATTTCAAGGTCCTAGGATGCAGGGTTTCCGAGATATTTGCAATGCAGTGCACCACAACGAATTGCACCATGCCCACGTGAGGCGACAGGTGGGGAGAGAGCACAGCACTCCAACTATCGCCTCCCCCAAAATCTGCTTTGGGGTATGTCAGCCAGCCACACCCTCCCATTCTCAGTGCAGTTTACTTCAGAGTGCAAAGCAGAACAAGCGATAAGCGAATTGGAACAGCGACTTACGGGATCATTGATTTCAACAATTGATGGGAGTGCTGTCATGTCTGTCCACAGAACCCATTCGGAGAATGGGTACTTTTTGCTATTTATTAATAAAGCTAGTGGCTTCAGAGCAAGGGTCCCACATACCCAATCTAATAGACTATTTAAACATGCACCAGATATTTGGGCTGTGATTTTTTACACACTATTTCAACAAACTATAATCCGTCCTTGGACTCCTACCATGTGGAAAACCTCATATATGGTCCTAATATTCAAAAAAGGGAAAAATAAACAGACCCAAAGAACTATAGAACGATTACTCTCCTAGGTGCTAATAGTAAGATCTTTGTGTCTCTTATCCTTCAGGTGCTTGAAAACTGGGCTATAAGCTCTGGACACCTTAAACATCAATCTGGCTTCCGAATAAATATTGGAACCAGTCTTAATGGGTTTATAATGAATTGCCTACATGGAAACTCCCTGGGCAAACATTCTGTCCCAAATGACTTGGTGTCATTAGACTTGTTAGCGGCATTTGAACTGGTGGATAGGCACCTGCTTTGTGTGAAATTAGCATGATGGGGAATTCCTGCTGGTCTCCTCGGTATTAATGTTCACCCCCACACAGGGACCTCTATATAAATTAGGCTGAACCCACTGGCCCAGTTGTCAAATCATATCCCTATGCAAATGGCATTCAGATACGGCTGTGACTGGCCCCTTGTCTTTTTAACTGTAATGTCTTAGACACTGAGGACTGTCTGAGACGGTGGCTTTTATTTCCCCCAGGTTAGGCTCTTTTAAATCCACTTGGCTGCACAGGCGGAGGATTTTATTCTGTAAAGACTGTACTCAAATCGCTTTACAGCGTTTAATTAATGCTCTCTGTATTTATATAAATCCAACAAAGACATACATCCTAAGGTTTGAAAAATTAAAAAAGATTCCTAAGTTTACATGGTGTGGGAAGCCAGAAGGACCCAGACCAGAGGACATGTAGTCAAAGGGTTTTATTTATCTTAAAAGAAAAAGCCTTTTAGCCATATTGCTGAAAGGGGAGTTCCCTTCCTATCAAACTATACAAAGTTGCTTGTAAAAAAGAGTGCAAAGAAATAGTCCTTTATCCAAATCTATCCACTAAACTGGTACTGTCACTTAGAGTTCTTTTTTTTTTTTAAACTAGACAGTCTGCCCTGCCTTCAGAGTTGTTCACCCTGATCTCTCTTGGGCTTCCAGGAATCGCTCCTGGTTCGGGATCCAAGGATTATCCTTAGAAAACAATTATCCTTGATTTAACAGTTCTTAACCCTCTATTAAAGTTCCACAAGTTTCTCAAGTTTAGAAAATGAAGTCTCAAGATCCTGAAAAGACCAGAAATCCCAAATTGCCTTAGGTGGAGGGAGATTTAATCAATTCCTCTTCATCTCATGGGTTAGTTTCTCCTCATTTGCTTTACATATTCGGTGCCTATTTAGTCCCCTCTAATCTATCCTTCACTAGGTTTATTGGGCCCCTCTGGTTTCCTTGGGTTTCTCTGTCTCAATGACTCACTTATCCCCCCAGAGTATTGGTCACCCCTCTTTTCATATGCCTCTCTTGGGTCTTAGGAGGTTCGCTGAGCCATGAAAGCATACAATATTTGGGTTTCTTGTGCTCCCGCAACTCTTAATGTTACTTGGTTCATTCTCTCTCTCTGGGCAATTGTGCACATGGTGTGGGTTTAGGATAATCCTTCTTCTTTCCCTTTTCCTCTCTGGTCTCTCTACCCCTCATCACTATCTTTTATGATGCAGGTTTTTTTCCAGTGAGGTGGCATCTGCTTGGCAACAGTGGCGTTCTACAGGACTTTCTGGCCTTCCTGTCTTGGCACGAGTGAATTTGTTGTTCCGCTCGTTTCAAAGTGTGCCTTTTCCTCGGCTTTTGCATTGCGTACAGAGGATTTGTTCCTCCTTCGAGTTCTGGATTTAGCGTAGTTTCCATGGGCACCAGGCTTCCTTGGCCTTGCCGACTCTGAGCGGCTCTGTGCCAGGTTGGCAGCGTCTCTCCTCTCCTGCTTCCCTTGCCACCACAGGCAGCTCAACTGTGTAGCACAGCTCCGCCCCGGAATGTTGTGCTGGAGTTGGAAGCCCGCCTATGCGTATTACTTCTTCTCCATTCAACTGCAATTGTGCCTTTATTTTTGCTCCATGACTACAAAGGGCCATGCTGCTTATGCTCAGTTGTCAAGCCCACAGAGAGACCAGCATTTTCTTGAGTCAAACATCCAAAGGCACTTTTAGTATTGTTTTGAGTCCCACAGCTAAATGTAACATCAGTTACTCTGATTCCCATGTTTGCAGATAACACCTTAGGTGGAGGGAGTTCTCCATGGGAATGGGAGTCTTTTTCCCTCTTGAGAGGAGTCACTCCCAGCGAGGTCCCACTTTCCCAAACCCCTAAGGAGGGTTTTGTTGAGTGGGATCACCTCCCTAGCCTCCCACCTCCCTAGCCTCCGCCAGGGAAAAAGGGACAAAGTCTTCAGATTCATCACAATGAACAATAGACAACGCTAAACTAGAAATAATGGGAAATCTCATTTACTTGGGCTTCCCACTAACTGCATGTCCCAACAAAGCGTATAAAATGGATTCCTTAAAATGGAAAGCCTCAATGTTATCAGCCCAAATAGTACAAGTTAATAGGGAATTCCGAAGATTTTCCCTTGATTCCCATAATTAAATATTACATGGAGAAAGTTGTACCAAAACTTATTGATGGCTTGGAGATAATGTCGCAATGGATTTTTGAAAAGTTGGATTATTTTGAGGCACTAATTGGAAGGAAAGCGTTATCCTTGCCGAATTGTCTTCTCCTAACAGTAGTACATTTTGAATAAGGACTTCTATCCCTGAAAGGTCGAGTTGCATAGAAGCAATTGCTTTTTCATCAGAAAGTGTTGAACTGCCATTCCATTCCGTTTTTATCAGTCTTCCTGCAATAGCTGCAGGAACCTTAGGCAATCTGGTTAATGCCTCCAAAATACAATGTATGCCATTGATATGGGACTTAGAGCTAACCAATGAAGTTCTGATCCAGAGCCCAGTAGGGTGAAACTGGCAGTGATCCGTAAGCACTGGAAAGACACTGGCACTGCGCTGCTGAAATATTCACTCTACTCATCTGGGAAGGAGCAGAAAAGAGCAGGGACTTTAACCTACCTTCGACTAAAAAACATTCTTTGTATCGAAAATCAATTCCCCAAGGCGTAATCCTTCTGCCACTTCTGCAATGTTCTTACTGAAATTGGAAATCTTAAGCATTTGATCATGCTCATTGTTCTTCTGTATTGTGTATTTTAAAGGTTTGGTGTATAGACTGACTTTTGCTGAAACAGAAATCCTTTGGCAGCATGTAACGTTGAACAACAGGCATCAATTGTTTAAGTGGTACTTAGATTTCTGGGAAAACTATTTAAAAGGAAAATGTGTGATGAATTAATGTACATGTGTGTGTAAGCTGTCACTTTATATTAAGTATTTTTAACTAAGCATATTTTATCATTATCCTGTTTTGTAAAAGTATTATAATTCAACCAAATACGATTTAAAAAAATGTCTCTTCACAAGGTTACTTTGTCAAAGTAAACACAACAGTCTCTAGTGGGAAATATACGGTGCTCCAAAGCCACTCACTCCTTTGCACAAGCAAGAACGGCAGAACTGCGTCTCTGGACCCCTTAGAGTAACTTCTTGTCGGTTGAGTATGTAGGGGGATATCAGCTCCTGAAAATATAACAGCACATTGTATTTTTCGAGGATAAGGGGCCAAATCTCCCAGCAGGTTTGGTTGTCCCTTTGCCTCTCTTTTGTGATTGAGTTTAGGCTCGCTCTACTTTCGTCTCTAAGGGTCCCTGTCTCATAGCCCTCTCACTCTTTCTCCTCCTTGACACCGTGCATCAGGCTTGTTCATAGGTGCCTCTGGACTAAGCTCTCTCCCCTCCTCCTCGACTCCTGGCCACATGCTCCTCCCTGCACCGCTTCGGCTAAATCTCTGTTGACATTAGGCTTCACATTACACAGCTTTTTTTCTCTATTCTTCACTTCCTGATCAGATGTTCTGTACCTCCATCTGCTCTGAAGAATTATCACCTGACTGGTCATTCACTCTTCCTCCTGTCTATTACCCTTCTCACTGGCACTGGTGTTTAATTCCTACCCATCCTCCTAACGCACCTCTTGTCAACCTTCTCCTCTGCTTCTCTCTCTCCCTTTCTTCACCACTTACCAGGACTTTCCTTCCTCCCGCAGGGTTGGGCTTTGGTTTAGGTTCTTCACTCGGGTGTCATTATTGTTACTGCTAGTGGATAAGCCTTCACAAAATGGAGTTTGAGGCGCCAGTGTTTCTAATCGCAAGCAGACAGAGCTCTGTGCTACATCCAGAGAACCTATTAAAGTTCTGCCCGCCATCTTGCAATCTTGCTGAGACAGATTTGCAACCATGCACACTCTGGGATGTGGAGCTAGTGCGCTTACTGCTCATCTGCTCCTTACCTCTCCCGCACTGCACGGCATCATGCCCCTGTGATTCTTCCACTCACATTGCGACCCACGTCGTTTTTCTGGTGTTTTCACTTTCGGTTTGGTCATGGGGAACCTTTGCAAATGTCTGTGGAGCAGGCAACAGCAGCCCTGCATGTTTGTCTCGAGTAATCCATTTTCCCTTCACTTGCATCAATCTACTTATCCCAGGGCCAAGGAACCTCTGGGTTAGCAGTTGACCCGGGTGTTTCCTTGGCGGCTTGCCTAATGTTTGTAATTTGAACGCGAGAAACTGCAGGAGCACTAAAGGAGGAAATACACCTTGAGGAAATTGTGAAAGGAATTTTAAGTGGGAACACCTTTAAAGTTACAACTAATGTATGTGGTCCCCTGGATGTAAAGATAAAGATGAACCATAAACCAAAAGCCAGATTGGGATTCAATATTCCTATAGAAAAGTACAGATTGCTTAAGTGTTTCTTTTAGACATTTAAGGAGAATATTCTTCATGTGGTATTTTAAAGGATCGCCACTGAGAATGGAGGTGGCCCTAAAGAAGGCTTGTCAGGAAGAATTGATAGACAAACATGGCCGAAACCTGGTTGGCAGCCTACTAAAGTCTATGTTCAATAGTCACTTACAATTCATACATGACTGGGATTTGTTTCTCAACAAGAAATGTTGTGACTATATTAAATGCATTTTAACATAAGTAATGTTTTACAATGTGCTTGTAATGATTTCGGGGAGTACAAGTAGAATGTTTATAATTTAGATAATATCACTGTTTGTAGTATTCTGTTTTTCAAATAAAGTTCTTTTTAAAATTTTAGGTATATTTTCTATTTGATCGTTGTTATGTACTTGTTTAGTTGTTCAGGTTAATGTATAAGAAATATTGTTGAACTATTTCTCTTTTATTTATAAACATGAATTAAAATAGGCTAAATATATATTTTCTAATTAATGTTTTTGAGACAACTATTTTTTGGGACATGACTTGGTACGTGATTGAAGAAATGTAAATTATATAAGTAAATAGGAATTTAAGGGTGGATTAATATCAGCTCTTGAATAAAGTCCACCCAAGAGAAGATCTTTTGGATCTATAGACACCCCCTAGTCCCTGTTGAATGGATGGGGGTTTCTTGTGATGGAATATGGGCGTGCCAAACTCACCAAATCAAGAGTATGGTCTTGTGACCTATCTACTTTTGTAAGAGGCAAACTCGCCAACGATATCTCCTTGAATGTGGTGTGCCATAGTGTTCATCAGCACTGGAACACTTCTTTTAAAAGTAAAAACTCTGTTATGTGCATTAGAGGTGGTGCATGGATTGTCTTTTTCCATGTCTTATATCAACCAATTTCAATTTGGTGTGTAAAATCAGTAGTGACATGCCCAAGAAAGTAAATATATCAGTGAGTATGAACATACCACAGAGCAGCAAGAGGTAAGTACCGCAGACTTAAAGGGGCATTCCAAAAGATATTTTATTTTTTTAAACATTGAAATAATGACCAGTCCTTCCTTGGAGAACAACAGATTTGTAAAAATATATTAATCTGCCCCAGAAATGTGCCCTACAGTTGTAGCCTCTGGGTAGACATTTTACAGCTAAACATTTCCATCCTTGTTTTGTTTTTAACGAAGTGATGAATGTACACCCTGTTACACATTATCCACAGTAGCGTGGGCTTAGTAACTTTGAAATGCAGCGAAGTCAATTCTATTATGGATACTTTGTATTACGATCTCAGCATCCGTAAACATTTATTTTCTTCATAAAAGGGTTCCGAAAGAACAAACTGTAAAATGTCTTTCCACAGAAGCCGACTGCAGGAGCTCGAACCAGTACGAGGGAAACTCGAACAACTTGAATTCAGAGTGGCTTGAGGCCACTTAAACCTTTCAACTTTTGTGATGATTTGGATAAAAATGTTTCAGGGTTCAAAGCAGAGAAGGGCATTGCAGGTGAGGCAGGCAGGGTGCCCCTCTCCACAGGGCCGTATTGTTTTTCCATTTCCACTATGACCTCCCACCCTAGAAATACAAAACCGTTTCGTATTTCCAGCACAGGCAACTGGCTTCCCTAGAAATAAGAAAGATATGTGTTCCAATTCAAGTGTGAGTGTGGCACTCGCGTTAGACAGCAAACAGAGCAGCAGCACCGGGACCGCTCAGCCTTGGGGAGGGGATAGATGGGAAGTGGGTGTGGTTCGACCGCCCTCTTGATTGGGCCATGAATATTCATGGATCTGCAGGTTTTTGAAGAGGTGACCAGTAGACTTTTGCGTGTCACTTGGGGGGATATTGTTATAGGTATTTCGCTATGGTAAAAACTGATAATTACTTCAAAGTTCTAATAAATTAAAATATGCATTGAGCGCCCCTTAAAGCCCATGCAGAATACTTTCATTAAGCAATGCCCACTCCTTTGCTTTCAAGATTCAATGCAAAACACGGAACGATGTTGATGTCCCAATCGGAAGCCATTTTGATGTTAAACATGACTGTCAGCAAACACTGACAGCCATCACAGATTTTCAGCAATCACAAGAGGGGTTTTCCTATATTTCTCTGGTCTGTCTGATCCCGTCACTAAAGCCCAGTAAGAAATACACATTACCAGCTCTACTCTGCAACAACACCCCTCCCCTCAGGCCCCCCCTCCACCCCCCCCAAGCAGAGGATTCCCCAACCTCGGCATTCATAAGATAGTCCGTCTCATTCTAGGCTTGATGTCACCTACAATGATTGGGTTATTTGCGGATGCCCCAATACAGATACAACCAGGCCTGTCACAAAAAAAGCAGTCATTACAGTGCATTCAGGGTTGAAATGCATAAAACTTCTCAACAATGTAAAACACCCAGAATTTGGAGAAACACAGATGCTCCACGCGGAAACTGGTTCTCAAAGTGTGTGATCTTGTTGATGAATGTACTTGGCTACACAAGGATCTGTGGCTAGGATCCAAAAATGAGGATCCCTACCAGGGAGCCATGTAGCAGAACCCATCATGGGGAACTCCTTGTCAAGTTCATGAGGCAAGACAAGCTGCCAAAAACCTCTTCAATTACTCAATATGCCAAATTGTGAACCATGCAACATGCGATGCACTTGAAGATGGCTTCTTGTACTTTAAAGCTTAAACATTGACCTTGAGAAAACAGATGCAGAAGAAACACGTGTCCTTCACTCACCAATAACATCACAACTGCAAAAGAGCTTACATGACATGAGTCATTTTTGGAATACATTTTTGCAAAACTACTAACAGCAAACTCAAAATAAAGCCCGTTGTCAAGCATGAAAAAGGAATTTGGCATTTCCAAAGTAAACCATCAGTTTCAAATAGAACATCAGTTTCAAATGAAAATAACATATTTTAGAATCATAAACAAATCCTATTTGTGAGGATTGACATGGAAGCAACCAAGAAACCCGGTAATTTTTTGCAGTGGTATATTTTACTTCCTATTTTTTGAAGTTGTGAGTAAAATTAATGTTAAAGAGTTAAACCAAAATTCCCATTGCCAGTGCTAGGTATTTTTTAGGTAAGTAAAACATATGTTAACTCTAAAACAGATCTGTCTGTGTCCAAAACCTATACTTGCCCTAATAACTACAGCCAACCAATGTGTAGGGATGTCAAAGTCAAAAGAAATAGTGTTCAACACAAAGTTCTGAGCTTCTTCCAGCTCTCAGGTTCTTCTTAAGCTCCTTTCCCCCAAGTTCAAGAAAGTTCCACAAAAGTCTTAGGGGGTCATTACGACCCTGGCACTAAGGGGTTAACAGCACCGTAAAAGGCTGCGGCGCCGTTAACCCCTTAGCGCCTAATTACGAGGCCCCTTTGCGGGACCCGACTTGAACGGCTGGTCTGGACCAGCCGTTAAAGTAGGGACCCGCAAAGGGACCTTCGAGGTAATTACGGTACCGCAATTTGCGGTACAATAATCACTGCCTTCCCCAGTCCCATTGAGCCCTATGTTGCAAGGGGAGTAGATGTTAGAACACCCCCAAGTTTCTCACAGTAGTAAAATTGGAGCTCCTTCATGTGGTCGCCTATGCTGGTATCACTGATCTGAACAGATCCATGCAGCTGGGTGGGTGGAAGCAGGTGGCAGGCTTCTATGTGTCTGATTCCTATTTTATGATGGCAATATTTTTTGATCATTGTTTTTGTTGTGACTATTTGCCCATTTGTAAAGAATAAACATGTCTGATGTGCTGCTAATCTGCAGGGCTGGAAGAAATTTTACAACAAAAAATTAGATCCACCTCCTTCCACTGTCATACATAATCAAGTGCTACTTCTCCCGGAATAATGCACTCATGAACCAGGCCTTGCATTGCATAATGCACTGTACTACTGTATTTGGAGACCTTTGCCAGACATCCCCCTTATGCGTTCTTAAATTGTAACTAGGAAACATAAACAGATCGTTTGATGTGCACTTTTTGTGCATATAAAACAACATAACAAGATGCCTGCTTTCCTCACACGGGGAATACAAGCAGATTTAGCAGGTTTGTCATAAAGGCCCTTCTAGCCTGTGTCTATAGCTTGAATTTAAGCCATATAGGAGAGTTTATGGAGACCTCAAGTTGTCCAATGTCAGGTATAAAATCATCAAACTCCCTAGCTTTTAGGTTCTGTTGTTTCTGCCTGGGTCTTAATGGGGCATGCAAGGGGTTATGTGCTTCCCTATCCTTGCATAGCTTATTGGAGATATTGGTTGGGCTACTGCAGGGCCAAATGTGACATGGGGTGCACCTGCACTTGCCTGCACATTTGGAGGGCCTTGGCCACAGGATGTCCACCTTTGGCACCACCACGAATCTACAAGAACCAGGAAGCTCTCACTGCTTCCTGCATGCATGCTGCATGGAAGTCGGAGGGCCGCTGTGGGTGGCAGTGGAATGCTGATATGTCTGAAGTCTGGACTGGAGCTGCAGAAACAAAGTCTCTATGTATGTATGTCTGTGTGTAAACGCCCATGCAAGGGGTTGTGTCTGTAAGTGCACCTATGAATGAGAGAGTACTTTTATTTGGATGCACATGTGAATGAGGGAGTGTATATTGTTTGGGTGTATGTGTGAATGAGAAAGTGTACATTTTGTATGATTGTTTTTCATGGGCAATGAGCTAGCCTCTGATTGGGGAGTGGCCTATATTGGTGCAGCAGATTTTTTCACTCGCATTAATGAGAACGCCAACATGATGAGTGTTCCTATGTGGCCCTACTGGCCTACATTGATGCAGCCAGTCTTGCATGTTTTCTTAATGTGCTAAGGATGTTTTTACAACACTCAAGGGTAAAACCAGCATGATGACTGTTCTTCCATGGCAACACTGAGCTATATTGGTTCAGCCATTATGGAACTGTTTTCTTTATGTAGCATGGCATATATTGGTGGATCCAGCATTGACATGTGTGGGAACAAGCAGCATGAAACTGTGTTTTCTATACTGGCAGTTAATGAGGGCAAAGGCATCATGAAAATGTGTTGGAAAATGCTCTTCTGAATTGTTGGTGACTTGGCATCTACTAGATTTGTTTATGCGTTATCTTTCACAGGAAGTGTGCTGTAAAATGCTTCTTTTCAACCCATTATTTTAAATGTTTTCTTGAGTGGGTGAATCCCGCCCCAATACGGCTCTTGATTGCTTCGGGCTCTCTTATATACGCTTGGTTGCTCATACTTATTCTTGAGAAACATTTAAGCTTCTTCAATAAAAAAAAAAAATCACCAGGCATTGCATGTACATTTCATTTAATTTCATTACCTCTCCTTGTCGAACTGATTAATAAACTTTTGCATGAACGAAGGCCTGATGGCTCCGCGCCACCTCCATACATCCCTCCTCCTGGCGCTTTGCCCCTTCCTGTTGTTTTTCCCCCTTCTATAGATCCTCCTGTCCTCCCTGCTGTTCTTCCTGTTGCTCTTCCAGCCGTAGCTCCTTTGCCAGCCCCCTTACCTTCACCTGTTGATATTCAGCATATGCCTACTCTTCTTCCTCCAAGTGATTCTGCATCGATTGTGGTAGACCAGGGAGCGAGACCAAGGGTTGTGACTCGTAATACTGTGTCCCCAGACAAAAAGAGTGAATTGATTGCTTGGGCTAAACATTGTATGGAGAAGGGTGAACAAGCCAATGTTTTTTCCAGACTCGAAAATTTAAAAGGTATTCCTGAGAAAAATGTCTTTATTGAAGGATTAGGGATTCATTTGAGTATAATTTGGAATAGATTAAACGATGTAGATCTCCCACAAGGGTTACGGGATTCGAACACCTTAGTGTTGTCAGGAGATACTGCGGAGAAGGTATATGAGCATGTTGAGAGGATTTTTGAGTATAGGGGTGGAGTTGGAAGAGTTACAGAATGAGGAAGCAGATGGTGGTAGTTTAGGTATTATGTACTTACAGAAGCGGTTTTCTCCTCGCCGAGGATTAAAAGGAGAGGAAGCACGAATTTGTGTAAAGGATGCGATAAGATGGATTTCGGATATGTCGATAACTCCAGATGAAGTATATGACACATATAGTCAGTATACGTTAGAAATGCAAAAGAAAGTGATACAGGTGATGGTAGAGCACCTGCAGAATGAGTGTATAAGAAGAAAGATTTGTTGTTCCGCAGAATTGTTGAGTGTTTATAAGAGAGCATTTTTGATTTATACTTCTTCGACTGCCTTAGCGCTTGATTTGGCTCTGTTGTTTAGTAAGCGTTCGGAGCTGCCTACTTCTCAGTTGCCTATGAGAGAGGTCCCTCCAACATTTGTCCCAAAGGTTGAGGTTGCGGCCAATGCTTCACAGGGTATAGTCGCTGTGAACATTCCCGCACATTATGTATCACAGTTTGTTCACGTCCCGTTTTCAAGACAGGAAGTGAACACCATAAAGCAATCTGTTCCCGATATAAGAAAGAATCCGACCGGATTCTATAAAGAAATAGAGTCGGTCTTACAGTCGTCTGTATTCACCTTAAGTGATATTGACCTATTATTTCCCGTACTCCTGCCAGTTGATTTGCGGAAACAGATTAGGACTATAGATGACATACCTGGGTTAGGAGATACATGGGATAACATGGTTAGGCTAGATAGAGAAAGACCAGCTGGCGAACGACCACCTCAAGTGATATTAACCTTGCCTGATAGAATTATTGTAAAATTGAAAATTATGGTTCCTGAAAAAAGAATCATTTGGGACAAGCTTACGGCCTGTGTCCAAGGAAAGTCTGAGGGTGCTACCGATTTCTTCAATCGGTTCGAGCAGGTATTCTCAGATTTCAGTGGACAAGACTTAGGCACAGAGTAAGGGAAAAGGCTGTTTGTCGACAAATTTGTACGTGGATTGCTGCCTGACATCCAGTTACAGATGATGTCTTCTGAAAGCGCTTGGCAGGCGAAGTCTCAATCAGAAGTACTGCATATGGCTCAGTACTATGAAAATCGTGTAAATACTGAAAAGGAAAAACTTGAGAAAAAAAAGGGTGACCTGCAAACTAAAGTTTTATTACAGCAGATTGTTAGAAGCCCTAGAGGGGGTAATCAATTTAGAGGTCAGTACATTCCACAGGGAAGTGTGCCCTTGGCTCCGGTAACCATTAACCAGTGTGCCTATTGCCGGCAGGTTGGCCACTGGCGCACACTATGTCCGACCTTGCAGCAAAGGTCATTTGGGAACATGGGTAGACGATCCAGAGGTTGCCCAGGTGCAGGGGGCCCTGGCAGAGGTCAGTTTGCACCAGAATCACAGCAACCTCCTTCACAAAATAAGCAAGTTTCGAATGTGGATAACAGAAACATTTTTGATCACCCTTCTGCCGCGTACCTCTCTGAAGAGCTTCCTTTTTATAATATTCTGTTTCGCTAGGATTGCCCGAAGCAGGATTTGGAACCTACGCCTATTCCCGTTCATCAGAAAGGCCCCTATGTTGAGATGGCGGTGGGAAATAGGTAGCATCTATTTTTAGTAGATACAGGAGCACAGAAATGTTCCATTGATCGTTCACGGGTTCCAAATATTCCCCTGTCAGGGCAGTCCAATGTTTCCATAGGGTTTTCAGGCACACCTGTAGTTTGTCCGGGCTCTTTGCCGGTACCGATAACACTGGGTCCCTTCACGGAACAGTGTCCATTTCTACTTACCACAAACTGTGGGCAGAACTTGCTGGGGCTAAATTTGTTGAAGGCATTGCATGCAGTAATACATTGTTCTCCGGACGGGGTTCGGTTAACAATTTCACCTCAGCAATCCCTCGCCTCTCAGTTTTTGACTCGTCCTTTACTGCCAGAATTTAGTAATGTTCCAGAATGCTTATGGGCAAGTGATGATAATGATGTGGGCATTCTTCAAATTGAACCTGTTAAAATTATTTTGAAACATGGAGTAAAATTGCCTCGCATCCCGCAATATAAGATCTCAGTTGAAGGCGAACAGGCTTTGAAATGTATAGTTTCTGATTTTGTACATCGTGGGGTAATTGAGGAGATTACGGGTAGCATATGTAACAGCCCCATTTTGCCAGTATACAAAAAAGTTGATAATGCGATTCCCTTTCGTTTTATAATTGATTTACGCGCTATTAACAAAATTGTGGCTCCTCAATTTCCTATTGTACCTGATGTTACAACGATACTAACCAGGATTCCGGTTTCTGCCACTCATTTTAGCGTTGTTGATCTTAAAAACGCGTTTTTCAGTATTCCCATACACAAGGATAGCAGGTATTTGTTTGCGTTTACCCTAGGTGGACGCTCGTTTACATTCACTCATGCACCACAAGGGTACACTGAGAGTCCAAGTATTTATAATAGGGCATTGAAAGAGCAGCTCGATACTCTCGAGTTGCCTACTACTTGCACATTACTACAGTATGTAGATGATCTCCTCTTGGCTGCTGATTCTGAGAGCGCCTGTAAAGAAGGCACCGTGTTGTTGCTTTGTCATCTAGCAAAACATGGCCACAAAGCTTCACTTAAAAAATTCCAATATTGTTGTCAGGAGGTCGCCTATTTAGGCTACCTCCTGTCAAAGGAGGGAAGACGGTTGACACCTGAATGAATAAAGACTATTTCTGGCATGTCTGTCCCAAATACGCAGAAGGAAGTTAGAGCCTTGATAGGTATGGCTTCTTATTGTAGATTGTGGATCCCTAACTTTTCGTTAACGATTAAACCAATGCTGGCTTTGACAAAGAAGGGCATTTCTTTGCCATTGCCATGGACTTTGGAACACCAGACATCATTTGATTTGCTCAAATCCGCACTTGGTTCAGCGCCGGTTTTAGGAACTCTGAATTATGACAAGGCCTTTGTATTGTTTGTGCATGAACGTGATGTATGTGCTTTGGCTGTATTAACGCAGGAGCATGGAGGGAAGAATAGGCTGTGCGGTTACTATTCCTCCGCCGTTGATCCTGTAGCATGCGCTTTGCCAAGATGTTTGCAAGCTGTTGCTGTTGCTGCTGCTGTTGCATCTGTAAAACAGAGTGAGGGAATGGTCCTGCGTCATGCGTTAACCCTAATGGTAGCTCACTCCGTAGATATTTTATTGTATAGAACTCAAACGCAACACCTCACTTCTGCACGATTGACAAGATACAAACTAATCTTGTTTGACCCCCACATTCAAATTCAGAGGTGTTGTGTATTAAATCCGGTTGAGCTTTTACCTGTCTCACAAAATACTGTTGATGGTGACGATACGTCACACGATTGCCTTTATATGACAGAACAAGAGACTAAAGGCAGAATCGATCTGAAAGACACGCCTTTGAATAGCCTACAAGGAGAGCTATTTTGTGATGGCTCTTATTTTAAACTTCCAGACGGTACATCCATGGCTGCTTATGCTGTTACTACTTTAAGCACGGTTGTGGAAACTAAAAGAATTATGCATAACTCTGCGCAGGCCGCAGAAATTATAGCGTTAACTCAAGCTTGTGAACTTTCTGAAGGGCTTACAGTGAATATATATACTGATAGTCAGTATGCTTTTGGGGTGGCCCACAATTTCGGTAGACTTTGGAAAGAATGAGGTTTCTTGACCTCGCACGGAACAAAAATCCATCACAGCACTTTAATAGTGCGATTACTTTCAGCACTTGCACTCCCTGTTCAGTTAGCTATCATAAAATGTTCAGCACATCAAAAGGTTACAGATGATGTAGGAAAAGGGAATGCTTTCGCTGATCAGATAGCTAAACAAACTGCCACTGATTTCAGTTCAGAAATGTATGCTGTAAAAGAAATTGTAAACGTTTTCACTTTGGGTGAAAGTATCGATGCTGTAAAAGATATTCAAGCAGATGCTACCATAGAGGAAACTAAGAGATGGATCGAGGGTGCAGGGAGATTGGATGACGATGGGTGTTGGGTAGACAATATTGAAGGGAAATGGTTACTCCCTGACGCCCACATTACAATGATGGTTATTATGGCTCATGGTCCGACACATGTTTGTGCGCGAAAATTGACAAAAATGCTACACAGTGTATGGGCCAATGGTACGATTTTCAAAACTGCGGAGCGTTTTGTCCAAAACTGCATGGTTTGCTTGCAGCACAATGTAGGAAAAGGTACCTCGACTCCTAGAGGAGGTTTCGCTCCACCTTCTGTCCCGTTTGAGGTTATTCACTTTGATTTTATTGAAATGGAACGTTGTAACAATCTTAAATATGTATTGGTTGTTATTTGTGCCTTTAGTAAGTGGGTTGAGGCCTTCCCGGTTAGAGATGCAACGGCCATAACCACGGCAAAAACTCTGTTGAAAGAGTTTTTTCCTAGGTTTGGGCTGCCGAGAGTCATCTGGTCAGATAATGGGCCACACTTTATTGCCACTGTAATCCTACAAATTTGCAAAGGATTACAGATTGACAAGCGGTTCCATTCAGCTAGACATGCCCAAAGTGTTGGATTAGTGGAAAGGCACAATGGCATTATAAAGAACAAACTCGCTAAAACATGTACTGGTACCAAGCTAAAATGGCCGCACGCCTTACCGATCGTGTTACTGTCGATGAGAACAACCCCTCAAACTAAGACGGGGCTCTCTCCCTTTGAGGTGGTAATGGGGAGACCTGCTAATATTTGGGGTATGCCAAAAAGTGGCTCATTATGGGACATAGAAAATGTGCTTCTTTCAGATT
This sequence comes from Ambystoma mexicanum, assembly GCF_040938575.1. Classification (NCBI taxonomy): domain Eukaryota; kingdom Metazoa; phylum Chordata; class Amphibia; order Caudata; family Ambystomatidae; genus Ambystoma; species Ambystoma mexicanum. Next base: position 856,723,077 of record NC_090931.1, on the reverse strand, counting down.
ACTGTAACGAGTTGACTAAAAATCTGTTTTCAGTTTATCAACAGGTGCGAGAGGCATTACCTGTGCGCTACGAGGTTCCTGGTCACAGTCTACGACTGGGGGACTGGATCCTCACAAAGGTTTTTGAGAGGTCGTCTTGCCTTGCACCTCGGTGGAGGTGTCCCTACTAAGTCCTGCTAGTCACCCAGAGTGCTTTGCGGGTAGCGGGTCGTAAGAACTGGATCCATGTGACGCACACCAAACGGATCCCGCAGCCGGTGCCATACGATACAGAAGACACAGAATCCCTTCCCACTGCTGTAACTAGCATGCCTGAAACAGCAACAACCAACAAGGGAGAATCGGAGACCGCTTCAGAATCCACAAGGCCGGACAAAACGGTCATCTTGTCTCCGCACTCCCCAACAGTGGAACTTCCGGATCAATCCTTTTCTGATCCCATTTCGCCACTTCCAGGAGGAAGTGACGACACTTTGTCCTCACCAGAAACTGCAAAATATAAATTGCGCCCAAGAAATAAACGTACCGCATGGTCTGACTGTGCGATTGAGAAAATCATTTGAGGGCTTGCCTTTTGGCCCGACTGTACGGGAAGATTCTGTTGGCTAAGGGTTGTGGGAAAGACATTAAGAAGACACGCGACTGGAGTCGCCAGCAACGAACAATTGGTGTTTTTTCTGTTGAAGACGACAATGCCCGCACCCGCTACCGCTCATTCCGAACTTTTATATAAACATTTGACTAGCAGAGACAATGATCAAGCATGTAAATGGACCCCCAAAGTGTATTATTGCCTTTTTGTGATAATTACTGGATTCTTAGTAACTGTTGGGTTTGGGTTATGGTATCTGGAGGAAGCATATCCTTTAGAGGACTTTTTACCTTTTGAAAATGTATCTGTCATTCCCACTCCTTCCGTGCAATTGCATACTTTGTCGCCTAGAGATTCTTTGCATAGACGGAACTATCAGACTAACACTCTTTTGTTAATAATGAATGCCACTCATGCAATTTTTAATAAGACCAATTGCTGGAACTGCTCAAATCTACCGCAACATGGGGATAAGGGGCTAGGTTGGTATATTTATCCCTTACCTTTGACAACTGCCTGTTACGCTTCTCTTAGAGCACTATTTTCTGGTCGATGGAATGACAGCATCTCAGGGAACTTTGATGGTACAAATTTAAATAGTTTTGAAAAGAATGTTTTGATGCCTCTGGGATGCTTGCTTTTTGCAAATAAAAGTAAGCCAAACGTTGCTTCTGTTAGGCCCTCTGATAGATTGTCTCGTCCCTTTCAATCTTTAATCTCTTTCAAAATGGCTCCTATAGGCAATAAGGATGCCACGCTTCCATCTTATTCTGTTAATCATAACCCCGATTCAGTATCCTTCTGCATACAAAGGAATGGAACACGGTCAATGGGTAATTTTAGAAAGTGCGCCAACGTTGCAAATTTGACTAGTGAAAACAAACCTCTGTACGTAGGCGAACCTGTCTATTTTGTTTGCGGTAATGTGGCATTTTCATGGTTGCACAGGGATTGGCAAGGAACCTGTTATTTAGGGATTCTATTACCTGGGGTATTTATTGCCAGTACTGTAGAAATTTCGAAGACTCGTCCACAACGAGGTGTGAAAGGGGATACTCCAGCGCAAACTCTAGGAGATATTATGAAATCCTTTGTGCCATTTTTTGGGCAAATTACGAATTCAGAAGATATCAGGGGACTAGCGAGAGTATTGGAGAGAACCATCAACTGGATCACTGACATACTCTATAATATGACGTTAGAGCAGAGAGCGATAAGATTAGTGGCTCTTCACAAACGGATGGCATTAGATGTCATCCTGACAGAGCGAGGAGGAGTGTGTAAATTAGAGGGGTCCGCTTGCTGCGTTTACGTATCAGACTCCTCTCCGACGATATTTAGGGCTATCCAAAATCTACATGTTCTTAGTTCAGAAGTACATGTTCCTGAGGGAAACTGGGAACTTAGTACATGGTTTTGGGACCTCCTACGGTCATGGGGATGGAAGTTGTTCTCGGCCCTGCTGATTATCTTGGGAAGTTTTCTGTTTCTTTGCTGTTGTATACAGTGTCTCCCTGGTATATGCTCAGTATTAGGGGGATGATGCGCGCAAGCAACAAGTGTATTAGGGCATAAAATATACGCCCCAGAGAAGGTTTCCAAAGAGTATGGGCCTCATTACGACCCAGGCGGTAAGTTACCGCCTGGGCCGTGACTTTACCACCATGGCTTAAACTATGTTTACGCCATGGTGGTAGGCGGACTTACTGCCCCATTCCAACCTTGGCGGGGCGGTAAATCCCCATTTTCCCTTCCCCATTCCCATTTTGCCCCATAGGGCATAATGGGAGTGGGGAAGGCGTTAATTACGCCACTGTAAATTACGGTGGCGTAATTAACTCCATGGTCCCTTAGCGCCATGGATTTTAACACCTGCTAAAAGCAGGTGTTAAATCCGCCATGGCGCTAAGGGACCTCGTACTCAGGCGGTAAGGGTCGGCGCTGTTTACGCCGCCGTAAAACCCTTACCGCCTGAGTCGTAATGAGGCCATATGTGTTAAAAGAAACTCTGGTGTCAGATCTAATGGCAATAGATATGTCAGACAATGATTCAGGGTGTATGGACGATGACATATGGAGTTACTTGCAAGAAGATCAGAAGTAGTGTTAGCACTTGGCATAGGCCAAAAGGAGGGTTTGTCGAACTGGATATTAAATTATGCTTCCTATTGTAACGATTGTATGTATACTGGCCTATGCCAAGTTGCTTAAAATTTTACGCGAATAACTCTCTACGGCAAGGTCTTGACCTTAGAAATTGATGTAAGCCGCCATCTTGAATCAAGCCTCCATTTTAGGTTAGAACCGCCATTTTGGGGTTTTGTACAAAGTCACCCTGTAATCTAAAATGGCCGTCTCGTGTGCTCTTGTTCTTGCCTTAACCTCTTCAACCTCTGTAGGAGAGTTAATGTCCAACCTGCCTTCAGGCTACATGTTAGGGTCCTGTAGACCTTGTCCTTTGTTGACCTCGGGAGCAGGGGATTACTTGAATCAGCAATGTTAAACTACAAGTATACAAGAACAGTAAAGCTATCCAAATACGATATGTGAAACATTTGTTTGATCTGTATTAAAACGATACGTAAAGAGTGTAACGTTAAATTAAAGAATAATGGAGTGTGTTAGTAAATGTATGCAAAAGTAAACCACATGCACAAGATATGTAAATTAGGAAAGTGAACCTGGTGCAACCCTAGCCCAATGTATTATTAACTTGTAAGAGGCTGGACATCATTTTTACAAATTGTATAAATGCGTCGATGTCCAGCTAGGAAATTCTGTTCACTGCTCACATTGAACCCTGCTGGTGGTCTCCGTGATGTATTGACAGCCAAATAGCTATTTGTGTACTTTGTTGAATACTGTTCAGTTTTGTAATAAAGATTCTGGGAATCTTTACAAGCCCGTGTCGGTGTATTTTCCTTTGCCTGGTGTAACAGCCGTAATATTGTATTTTTTCTGATTCCACATCTTAACCAAGCTGGTTGATCGCACGGGGCTGGTACACATATATGTAGATCTCCTGGGAGCCTGTGCAACCTGTATGCATACGTTAGAATTTTGGAAGGTGCGTCTGTGCACTTTTGTGATAGTCACACCTGTGCTAGAAAACAATGTACCTGCATGCTCCTTAAGACACATTGACAACAAATCACATGCTTTAACTAACTACATTAAGGTGTTTACAACTTGGTTTCAGTAAGTGCATGATAAAATAAAAGTAACATTTCCCCTGTAGAGAAAATCAAGTCAGCACACATGCTTGGAACCACGCCTGTGAGGTTATTGGAACAATACTAAAATGTTGCCCCCAAAATTGCGACCATTTCATTACTGTGCAGTTGCTGACCCCCACCACACCGACTAATGGGAGCAGGGGTTGCAGAGGTGTCCCTGCTCTCTTTTGTCAGTCTAGTGGGGGTCACGGGTTGCGGGGGTGTCGCTGGCTTCCATTAGATGGGAGATGGGGACAATTAAGAAAAAGAAAAAAGGACACTGCAATGCCAGTTTATACCCACGTTACTGGGCACAAACTGATGCTGCAGGGTCCGGAGAGAGACAGCGGCACACCTCACGGTGTGCTGCTGAAAAGGTAAGTGGGTAGGGGGAAGGCGGTTGCTAGGGATGAAGGGCACAGTGATCTATGTGAGCGCCGCGCCGCACCATAATGGGGGTCAGCAATTCAATTGTCGCCATTATGGGCAGCGCGGAGATCACATAGATTCAGGTTATTCTGATGGGCTAGCGATGCCAGTGGCGGTCACGAACAACCCACGAGTTGTGCTGTACACATATCAAAACCTAAAATCAATCTGGAACAGAATTGTATTTTAATGCCTTCGTTAAATTACCCGCAACCATTTAACCTCCCCCACCTCTCAAGCACTTAATTTAGCTTCTTTAAATGATGCCACAAGCCGCCACTGAAGAGCTGGACCAGCAATATGCCGCTGGCGGTAGGACATTAGTGTCTACCTGTACTACTGCATACAGAGCATGGGCGTAATTCTAGGGGGGGGCAAGGGTGTTTGTCCTAACCCCAACTATGGAGGCACACCATTTGTCCCCCTCATTTGCAGGGGCCCCTTCCCTTTAAATGTCAAGTCCTCCCCCGCCAACATTTTCAGAAAACTTACTGCACTGATACAGAGCCCAGGACTTACACTAAAATATGTTTCATATGGGGCTGAAGTACTCATTGTATCCAGCAGCAGGAGAATGCGCATGTCACTCAAAGTGCTCAGTTCCAGAAAGAATAGGCAGCCCTCTTACATCACTACAGCATCCTTGCCGTAGCCAGGAAGCCCCACACACTCTACTGCTGCCATTTTAGAGAAACCCCGCTCCTTTGGCCTTTGTGTTCTCTTTCTGAAATAACTGTTTTTATATTGAATGCTTGACGATGTCCAGTCACTTTTAAATGCTGTAACCATGAGGCATTATTGTGTGCAAGACATTGCTTGGCCAACTTCAGTGTCAGGCTGTTACCAGCAGGGTTGGACCTCGCTGCGGGTAATAACGCCCTGATGCCTCTGGGCTTGGTGTGCTATATAAGCAACAAAATAAATAAATAAAACGACGGTAGCACCCAGAATAAAACAATGGTGCTATGAGCTTCCTAAACATATTTTTAAAAGTACTTTGGTTTTCAAGGATGCCACTTCTGCTTTTAGTGTTGGTTACATGGTCAAAACAACCAACCAGGCAAAGGGATCCGCTTAGGGTGGCCTGACATCCTTGCTTTGCCGGGACTGTCCCAGAATTGGGTGCTCTGTCCCCCTTTCTCGAGATTATTTTTCCATTGGAAAATGCAGTGGTTCCAGGTTTTTGGTAGTAGGCCTTCATAGCTGGCAGGCAGGAATGCGCAATCTCACACAGAAGAAATGCTGCGTTTTTACGAATTAAGATAGTGGTAGTATGTGATAAGTGTATTTAATGTGTGCTCATTCCAACAGTAACACTTAAACCTCCTTCTCCAACCGCTACTGAAGTATAGAGCCTTGGTGGCCTCTTTCAAGAGTTAGTCCTACTTTAATGTTAGTTGCCGTGTCCCGGTTTTTTACATTTTAAATCTGGGCACCCTGTTTGCACTGGCAGGAGCAGCTTCCTTGATAACTTGAGCGCGTTTCTCTTTTTGGTCCATTTTAAAAAGCTCTTAGCACTCACCCCTTGTTGACGAGGGTGCTGATGGTAGTGCAAGTGGGAACCTAGCGGAGGCCATGCAGAGGTGGCACAGCAGGACGGGTGTGGAGGGAGAAGCAGAGTGCGAGAAAAGACGGGCTTGTATCAACGAATAAAGCCCGCATTCTCTCGCACTTGACTGGCTGTGCACAGCCAACTGGATGCGAATGGCTGTTCCAATAACCCAATTCAATGGTGCGCGTTTTATCGACCTCACCTTAAACATCTGACCCTCCTACTTCACTCAAAAGCATGAGCCTCACCCTCACTCACCCAAAGGTCTGACCCTCCACCTTATCAAAAACCTTCACACTGCTCCTTCTGTAAAAAAACATGATCCTTACCTCAGGACTCAAATTTCACATATTAAGTGAGACATGGGGTGCCTGGCCCAGGGCTGCAGCCCCTCTAACTCCAAGTATTGGAGTGCATACGGTCCAGGGATAGAGGTCAGCTTGTGTGGGCCAGGCCTTAATCCATCCCTGATGTGCTTCTGGAGGCAGCTCTGCAACGTGCCTCGGGGCTGTCCTGAGTTAAGATGGCCAACATCATTTCAAAGGTTTCCAGGCAGGTCCATGTATTGAAGGGAGTGGAGATTTGCCTTGGCATGTCTTAGTGCTCTGTGCCAGGCTATCGTCTCCACAAAGTCTGTTTTTCCCTTCATTCTTCTGTGTTGTCTCTGCTGTGGTTATTAAATCATTCTGTTTAAGCCTCGTTTTCTCCTCTTTTGCAGTCTTTCCTTGGACCCCTCAGCCTTGGGTTTCTATCTGGATCCTCCTCCTCTAGTCTTCCATCAAGCCTCGCATGTGCAGGGGTTGGGGACTCAGATAGCTTGCTGCTAGATGTCCCCCTCATTGGCACTTCTGCCTCTGGTTACCTTGCTCTCTTGTGTTTCCTCAACCAGGGGGCTCACGGTGATAGAAGCAATGAAAGGAAGGTCTCTCCCATCCACAAAAATGGACAATGTCTAAGATCTGCTGCATTCTGCCTATAGTGCTACTCTGCACTTCTGCAATTCATAAGCCCTTAGCCAATGAAAAGCCAGCCCTAACGGATGGGATGGGCCAGGGTAGAAAATAAAACAGAAGCCCAACTTTACATGGAATTCATACAGTACACCAAAAGAGAGGCTTCATTTCATTAGGCTTGGGTGGGTCTTTTCAGTAGTGCGACACTGTGACAAACTCATATGGAATGCTCCACATCCCCATGTGTGCTGTGCGTCCAACAGGAAGAGGGGTATGTGGTACAGCCCTTTGTAATTTAAGGAAGACAGAAGCAGGACCCTATAAGAATAGGTCCCGCCGTCCCCATCTAAGCTCCACCAACACCCATCATTCCCAGTTGACTAAAAGGTGAGAAATCCCCATGTCCCAATCATCTAAATCCTTACGTAGATCCCATGTTGCACTCATAGTGCCCGGGTATGCCCACAAGCTAGAGGGGAGAAGGGAGAGGTTTGGCTCAGAGCTACATGGGGGCTCCCTCAAAGTTCCTCCACTGTTCCCAATCTCTCATTCATCATGAGAGCCAATGCGGGAGCATGCAAGGGAAGGAATGAAGACCCAGTCCAACCCGTGCCTCGACGACCTTATCCAAGACTGTGAAAATATGCTCCACTTGTACACTACAAGAGAATGCTGACCAGTAAATAAATAGGGCACGCCAGATGAATAAAACAAGATAAGTGTTGTGCGCCCCGTCTCCGCGCCACTCTCCCTCCTGAACCTTTGGGTGAGCTTTCCATTCCTCTTCCTGCTCGGTAAGGGAGTTTCAGAGAGTAGGGAACCAGGAGGGCTGTCGGAGCACTGCTTACCTAAACTGATAGCGGCTCAGAGCTGCGGAATCCCTATGGATTAAAAATCTTCCCCCCACCTTAAAAAGACACCTGGTAGCGATATCTTATTTCTCAAAGCTGCGGGGCGACTCAGATCCTACCCAGAGCGCTTTAATATCATATGCAATGAAAGGCTGGGGCAAAATGGAGGGACCCCAGGTAGACACCCGCCGCCCTTTAGATTTTGACAAGCTGATAATAAAAACCAACCTACTAGAAAGCATATGTATTCATCCGTACGAGATCTTGTTATTTAGAACTGCATTCTTTCTGGCATACTTTGGGGCTTTCCGAATAGGAGAGCTCATTGCATCCAGCACCAGATCCAACAATGGTTTGGGCATCATGGAGACCAGGGTTAGACAGGACAGCGTCACCATAGAAATACAGCAGTCAAAAACGGGGGCCAGAAGAACAATTAACATTTGTTGCATTGACGATGCGCCAAATCGCCCGGTATGCATCACTAATTTATATTACGCACAAAGGCCCAAGGTGGGGGGAAGATTTTTAATCCATAGGGATTCCGCAGCTCTGAGCCGCTATCAGTTTAAAGGGGTGCTGAATAAAGCGATTAGGAGGGCAGGATGGGACCCTAAGGATTTCGGCACTCACTCTTTTAGAATCGGGGCCGCGACCTCCGCATGGCAGGGAGGGCTGAGTGCCCTGCAAACTTAAAAACATTGGCGGTTGGAAATCAGATTGTTACAAAAGATACGTCAGACCAGAACTAATGTAGTTTTCCACCCACCCCACCTTTTTTCTCTCCCCCTCAACCCACAGAGACACCAGAGGTTGGGAAGGCTCCACTGCGGTCAGCATGGATAGTTGGACACTCGTTGGTGCTCAGGACAGGGCGATGGGTGGAGGAAACCAAGGAAGGCCCTCCGTTTAGAAACACCATTGCATCCTGGTGGGGTTACAGAGACCTCCTGTGGGCAGACATCCATGAAAAACTAGCAGACCTAGTTGCATACGGTGTGCAGTCATAATGTCGACATCAATAATGTCGACAGTCAAAATGTCGACAAATTAATGTCGAAAATCAATAATGTCGACATACAAAAATGTCGACATTTTACATTAATGTCGACATTTTTTCGAAATGTTGTATAAATAAATAAATATATATTTATTGTTGTGTTGTATGTGTTGAGTATGAGGGGTGGGGGGTGGCAGGGGGTATTGGGTGAGAGGGGTTGGGGGGGACATCCCCATAGTAAATGATATTCTTTTTATTTATTTGTTTATTTATTTATTGAATAATAAATAAATAAATAAATATATAATTACTATGTGTTGGGAATGAGGGTGAGAGGGTGGTTGGGGGGGGGTGTGGGGGGGTGTCAGGGGGGTGTTGGGTGAGGGGGGGGTTGGGGGGGGACCCCCCCCAGGGGGGTTGGGGGGGGACCCCCCCCATAGTAAATTAGACTCTTTTTGGTTATTTATTTATCGAAAAAATAAATAAATAAATAAATAAATAATTAGATTGTGTTGAGTATGAGGGGTGAGAGGGTGGTTAGGGGGTGTGGTGGGGTGGCAGGGGGGTGTTGGGTGAGGGGGGGTTGGGGGGGGACCCCCCCATAGTAAATGATACTTGTTGTTGGTTATTTATTTATTGAAAAAATAAATAAATAAATATATAAATAATTAGAATGTGTTGCATATGAGGGGTGGGAGGGTGGTGGTGTGGGGTGTGGGGGGGTTGCAGGAGGGTGTTGGGTGAGGTGTTGATAGTGTTAAGGGTTTATAGTCATATTGTCGAAAAAAAAATGTCGACATTTTTTTTTCGACATTATGACTTTTTACATTAAAAGTATAGAATGTCGACATTATTATTTTCGACATTATTTTTTCGACATTTTTGTCTGTCGACATTTTTTTGTCGACATTATGACTATAAACCGTTGCATACAGGGACCCGCCGGAATTTCTGATACTGCATTTAGGGGGTAACGATCTGGTGTCCGTTGGGAGAAAACATTTATTGGAAGAAATGTGCACCTCATTGTCGGGCATTTCCCACACTTGGAGGGGCACGGAAATCTATTTCTCTGCAATCCTGCCTAGAAAGAAATGGCAGGGGGCAATCAGTTATAAAGCAGTGGACATTTCCAGAAGGAAATTGAACAGGGCGGTGGAGAAATTCTGTGTAATCAAGGGCCTGGGGTTTATAAAACACCCGTCCATAACATTGGGGGACCCCGACCTATTCCACAAGGACGGCACCCAGCTATTGGAACGGGGCATGGAACATTTCTTTAGAGAAATCTCCTCCACATTAGCTCTTAGGGGCTGCAAATAGCAAAACCTTTTGGGGGAACACGAGCAGCCGGGAACCTGCCCGTGAGTGGCGGCACGGGCCAGAGGGGGTCACCTCTGGACCCGGTGCCCAAAAGGATGATTTATGATGATTACGTATATTGTTTGTTTACCTATAACAATGTTTTATATCAATAAAATCCTACTGCCTTTTATTGCCAACACTTGACCTAATTGTTGTGGTAAATCTTTTAATGGGGAGGGATCAAGGGCCGGGAGGCATGACGCCAGCCCGCAAAACACCGACGCCAGAGAGGGGCACAGCCTTCCTCCAGGGTCAGTGCCCCTCTCTGTCTTTTAGATAAGAGAGGCAGGCAGCCGGGTCTGGCACATGAAAGGAGGAAGGGAGAGGTAATAAATACCTCACCCTTCCAGGAGAATATATGGGTGCAGGGCACCCGGGAGACCCTGGATGCCTAGGCAGTTAGTCAGCAGAGGCTGGCCTGTGGGGGTTGGCGCTCAGCCTCCCATGTAGTACAAAGAATAAGGGCCTCTTGGGGCCTATATAACGAGCTGGGTGCAGCTCTTAAAGCACAAACTGTTTGTCGACCCTGCACGGGATCGCAAACAATACCTGGGAAGTTCACTGTTAACTCAGTGTCTTCCCCTTTCCTTTTTCTTTGCCTCAAAACCGACCCACCACGGAAAAAGAGGAGAAGAAGATCGAGGAAACCCAGGACACCGTATGGTGGCCACACCAAGTCGTGGGACAAGAAAGGCGGCACGGGCCAGAGGGGGTCATCTCTGGACCCGGTGCCCAAAAGGATGATTTATGATGATTATGTATATTGTTTGTTTACCAATAACCATGTTTTATATCAATAAAATCCTACGGCCTTTTATTGCCAACACTTGACCTAATTGTTGTGGTAAATCTTTTAATGGGGAGGGGTCAAGGGCCGGGAGGCATGATGCCAGCCCGCAAAACAACATAGTTATGTCTGCTGCATATGGGTTCAACAGTTATGAACAAACTACTGTAAGGCTCCTGAGGGCTCTCTCTCAGTCGCTGTTTGCACCAGAGACCCAACAGGATTACCAAGAGCTTGTTGAGGCTGGAAGCTTTAGCACTAGAGGGCAACCCCAGGTTGGTGGTTTACAATAATGCAGCCTAATAATGACCCAAAGTGAGGGGGAAGAACTACTTGCTGATAGGAGTGTGTTACAATAGTAGCCCACAGCAAGTGGGTGAAGAATGCTTGCTGGTAGGAGGGTGTTTAACATCACACCAAGGAGTGTCCTGGAAGGCTAGCGACGCCCACGTAATATCAGCAGCAAGGAAAGAAGGAAGTACTTGCTGAAATGGGAAGGCAAAAAGCAAGTTGAGTACGACCTCCCACTGACAGTGCGTGTTAGGAAATGGACTATTGAAAAGAACAGTTATTCCTTTAGATGGGTTAGTGCAACGTTTTGAGTTATCTATCCTCACACTTAGATAATAAGTTACCTCTTCTGAGTTTAAGTTAACCCCTAGGGGCTATGGGTGTTCATCCACACTCCTACCTAACTGTAGAATGGAGCCAAGGTGGAGACTTTAACATACAAATTGTCCAAGAGAGCCTGGGGGTTCCCAAGACCCCTATGAGTCTAGGAACCCCAGACCCTTTACATGCTCATTCTATCTGATGATATGATATGATAAGCTATTTATAACGCGCCTGTACACATTTGTTTCTAGGCGCGACAAGACAAGTGAGGGTATGGAGGGAGTACAGACAAACGATCTTACTAGAGCTTGTGTCATTTAGATCGTGCAAGTGCGGTAATGCAATGTGCAGGTGAAGGGGAATGGGGGAAGTGCAAGGGGGAGGGGAAAGTGCCATCAGGGCAGCATTGCTCTGCGTAAGTGCAGCAAGGACAGTGTGGCTCTGGGTTAGTGCAAGGAGGCGGGGGACTGTATAGGTTCGAGATACAGCTCCTAGTGCATGACAGGCCCGGAGGCAGTGCGGGGAGACCGGTCAAGAGGAGCCAAGTACCCAGTGAGAGGCTGAGGGCAACCAAGCAACCAATAGCCGCAGCAGACAAGCACTGTTTGATCACGTGGTGCCCACAGGAAAAGATCTCTCCTCCTTATGTTCATTCACCCAGCCTGGCTTATATTTGCAAACAAAGGTATTGGCACTGATGTTACCTCGTGTTTTCTGTTGATCCTTCGTCATAGTCATATATTGCTGTAGCCGCACGGACAATTGCTCGATTGATGGATTCTATGTTGCGGGTGTTGAACTGTAAAATCAGCTATGGTGATTCCTTCTACCCCCATGCTTGAAGCAATGCTGCTGCGGGCTGTGATTCGGCCCATTTTAAGCCCAACACAGTGAGGATCTTTAATTTAGGTGGTAATTGGCAAGATTTTTGGATAGTTTTGTCATGTACTTGATGTATCCGGGAGGATAGCTCAGCGGCAACGTGCTCGCCGTGGAAGCAAGATGACACGAGGCAACACAGGTTCGATCCCTATGTCTGTGCTTAGAAATAAATAAATAATAATTTTTAATAAAGGCAAACGATGTGATGCAGTCATCGCTGGTGGTAGTTTTTTTCTCACCACGCAATAGCATGGTCACAACCTCTTCTGGAAAGGGTTGCGAAACACCACCGGCATTAAATTGAAAATAACGACCATGCGATCCATCACACCCTTTCCATGACAAGGGTTTCCGTTTATGTAATTGTGCACATTTTTGCCTGCCCCTACTCTCTGCACTGATTATTTTCTCAAATGGTATTTGTCATTCCTAGTTATTATTGTATTTGCCGCTAGTGATTTTCCCCTGACGTGGGCAGGGTCGGACTGGGCCATAAAATTGTGTTGGGCACCAATGAAAAAGTGGCCCACAGTTGCAAATGGCAATTCATTCATTTTGTGACACTCTTTGAATACTAACCAATGGGGAGTTTTTTGATAAAATATGATGCAAATTGTGCATTTTAAAGAATATTTATTCAGCAAAACTAGTCACAACTACTAGTAGGCATAGTGAAGTGTAACTCATCAAACTGGGCCACATTTGCCAACAAAGTGGGCCACTTTGACCAAAAAATCTGGCCCACGCCAGCATTTTGTTGTTTTGGTTCGGCCATGGGCCTATTGCCCTATAGGCCACTCCAAGCCTGGACCTGGGTGGGTTGCCACTTTCTCAGCACCCTAGGACATGAAATAAAATCAAAGGCATGTCCATGCAAATGTTCTACTCAGGCTCTTGCTGTAGTGTTTGCTATTCGGCGGCGGTGTTCACAGTTACCTCAGGTGAGGCAGGCAGCCGTTTGTGCTTTCCCGCTGTATAGTGCCGCAGGCAGCGCCCGAGGGCTCCTAGCCCCCGCTGCGCCTCGTCGGGGCCCGGGCGCCTCCCACGGCACCGCTGCTGTCATTCATCCGAGAGTGTTGGGAGACATTAAACGTCCTCGTGTCTGACTGATGTCCCGGTCCCCTGTTTGACTGCGGCGCTCTGCTCGCCGCCTTGCCAGCCGGCTTTGTTCACAGTTCTCTTATTAAAGAGAAACGGTATTGCTGCCATTTCTCTTGCATTAGGATCCGCTCGCGGGAGATGCGGTGACAGCTCACAAAGGTAACCAAGGGCATTGTTAGTACTCGGGTGGGAAATCACTGCGGCACGCTCCATCCAGGGGTTTGAAATTAAGCGTGTAAGGCAAGGAGCAGGAGGCCTTCAGTGACCTGACCAGTGACAAGGTTTCTGATTGGAGGTCATGAAAAAGGGTCTCTGAAGGTCTAGATGTGTCGTCGGTAATCAAAGGTAATCACGTCTGAGCAATACATCATTTGAAGAGAATTCGAAAGGAGGAGCCTGGCCAGACTCCCTCAAGTAAGCTGGGGAAGCACTATCCCATAGATACATGTTCTGTAACGTATAACCCATCTTCCAGAGTTCCTGCTTAAAATTGCCATAGTTTAGGAAACCCGCCCATAAAAAAAACACTATTCTAATTCCTCTGCATTCCAAACACTGTTGATGAAATATTCAGAGCTTGCGCTTTCATAGCACAGGCATGTCTTCAGGGCACCGACTCCCATATTGGATCCGAACTATCCATCAATACCCGCCCGCAGTTGTCAGTGAATTGGCTTATGTATCAGACTGCATGGTATTCAAGGTCATCAAATCCTCATTACAAGTATGCCGTTCCAGAAATAGTGGTGCCGGTAGCCATGTACCGGCACCTTTTTCTGGTCCGGCATATTCTGAGTTGCGATGCCGCTAACACCAACACCGCAAGTGTCTTACCGTATCCATAAATAACATGACCGGAATCTGCAGCAAAACTACGTTGGCCGTGCCTGAGACACCGCTAGGGCTTTAGTACGTGCACATTCCAAGTACCATGTAGACCGAAACACTGACATGGACATGCCGGTAGCACCGTGAATCTCGCACTGGAAAGGCTGGCATCGTGGACCAGGCATTAACTAGAGTCAGGTGTGCAGAAACAGGCCACAGGTGGCCAAAATCAACTCAGGTGGCCCCAATGAGCACTACAGAAGCACAAAAGGGCCACTCCCACACCCCATAGCCGTTCCAACTCTACCATGCTAGCAGTAGCAGTAGCAGCCCTGGAGCTGGAGGCCCTGCATGCAGGCCTACTACTTGAAGAGGCAGGGAGGCAGACAATGCAGTGGAGGCACAGAAGGAGAAGGAGAGCCATCATGGCCCTGCAAAACAACAATATGCAGCAGGTTGCAGCCCGCAGGATGCCTCCTATACCACGCATAAGGGCACCCCTTCAACCTGAGCCAAACCGAGATCCACACCCTGTACCGGCTAGACAGGGAGACCATCACATCCATAATGGACATGATCCATAATGACCTGGTCAGCCTCACACAGATCCGTACAGCCATCCCCCCTTCCTCAAGGTAGTGTCTGTGCTACACGTCCTAGCCACAGGCTCCTACCAACTGTGGGTGCAGTGCATGGGCTATCACAACCCCATTTCTCGCGTATCCTGTTCCAGGTCATTGATGCACTCCTGTGGCACGTCGCAGATCAAATAGGCCTACCCAGAACGGCTGACAAGGACAATGCCACCAAAATTGCATTAGATGCCCGTGCAGGCATGCCCAATGTGATAGGTGCATTGGACTGCACACATGTGGAGCTGGTGGCCAGGCATGCTGTTGAGGCAGTGTACAGGAACCACTCACTCAATATGCAGATGGTGTGTGATGTCTGCCACCTCATCGCCCACTGCTGTGCCAGATTCCCTGGTTCAACCCACGACTCCATGGTTCTGCAGATCTCCATGCTGTCAGGGTACATGGCATGTCACAGCGGAGAGCGTACTTGGCTTTTGGGTGAATGTATCAACCAAAGCATGTGCAATGTTGGAGGGGGGGCAGGATACACCATAGCGTACCTAGGTGTTGGGAGAGTGGATCGACCAAACCATGTGCACTGTTGGGGCGGGGCAGGATACACCATAGCGTGCCTGGCTGTTGGGTGAGTGTATCTACCAAAGCATGTGCACTGCTGGAGGGGGGCAGGATACACCATAGCATACCTGGCTGTTGGGAGAGTGCATATACCAAAGCATATGCACTGTTGGAGGGGGGGGCAGGATACACAATAGAGTACCTGGCTGTTGGGTGAGTGTATCTACCAAAGCATTTGAACTGTTAGAGGGGGGCAGGATACACCATAGCGTACCTGGCTGTTGGGAGAGTGTATCTACCAAAGCATGTGCACCGTAGAATGGTGGGATGTACAACACCTATCAGTAGTGCATGTGTGCAATGCAATGTCCAACACAATGTCCAACACAGAAATATCATGCAGGCGTTTAAGGCCTTGACCGGCGTGTGTCATTTGTCCAAACTGGACATGCAAATGCATAACATCAAATCTGCATTGCAGCATTGCAGCATCAAAAGATGTACTAGAATGCATCACACCAATGTCCCAAAACCCTGCATAAACACACTCAGCACAGCACACACCACCTGCTGCACAGACAAATAATTCTTAACCATCACAACACCCCACCTCCATACCGCTAGGGTACGTCACACCAGGCAGCCAGCTCCCCTGCTTGTTTCAAATGCACATACACATATGCATGTTAACTGATTCACACACATGTTGCCAGACATATCCATTAATGTGTGATGTGCTCATCATAGGACTATAGAATTGGAACACAATAAGAACACACACCAGTCTCATTTGTGTGTGTTGAAGTGAAAGGGTCAGAGGTCAAGGTGGGTGTGAATGAGCCATGGAAAAGCGACAACAAACCACACACCCACCACACATATTGCAAAGGCGTATTGGCTTGTTGGCAATCATTATGCTGTCATCGCTTTCCCCATCCATTCCTCCTATGGTATCTCTGTGTGAATATTTACACATCCATCATTTAGCCATAATCTTTGATTCTGTACAACCACTCCCATGCAGCACGTCATGTACATCAGAAGGCAAGTACGACTTCAGGCATGTACTGAATCCCAAAAATATATTACCTCTCATTTCAACTCAGATTTAAGTCCTTACCTGTGTCTGACCTGCCTGTTGGTCTCGGGAGGATAGCTCAGGGGCAATGTGCTCACCTTGGAAGAAGGACATCACAGGGCACCACAGGTTCGAAACCCGAGGCGCGCTTAGAAACCTCTGAGTATTAAGCACATTATAAATAACCTATCATATCATATCATATCATACTAGGTCTGCGGCCACCGGCAGGGTCTGCCGTGCCGGGCCCAAAGTCTGTGTCTGTCCGAATACTATTTTGCAGGCCCAGAAACATTGCCACCAGGTGATGGCACTGGCATGCGTACACCCGGACAAGGCAAAGTTGCATTTAGAATGTGTCATTACATTGACATTGATGACTGCAGACATAAATCCCTAATAAGACACTGATCCTACGCAAAATAGTCCATACAATGCATGACATCCATTCACACTGACAATGCACATGTTATTATGCACAACTATCACATATGCTATGTCACCTCAATTAGCATGTGTAATTTTGCATTGCTTAGTGGACACTATACATACTGTACCAACATGAAACGGCCACAACAATGAGCTTATACCCTTTCTGTTGCCCCTGCACAGGTGATGCTGGATATCCTCTGCTGCCATGACTGATGACCCCAGTGAGGCAACCACAGAACCAGCACGAGCAGGGATACAACTGTGCTCACATGCGTACTCGTTGTACAATAGAGCAGACATTTGGCCTGTTAAAAGCAAGGTTCCGCTGCATGAGCAGATCGGCGGCACACTTATGTACAGCCCAGTGAAGGTGGGTAAGATAGTCCTGACCTGTGCCATGTTGCACAACATTTGTATCAGGCGCAACATCCCACTGCCCCCTGACATGGACATGCACCCACAACAGGCGGATGAGGGTGACAGTGATGATTAACTGCCATTAGCACATCGCAGGGATGCCGTGGATGGCTGTGTTGCATGCGATGACCTGATTTACCACTATTATTTAGCACTTCACACACGCACGTGGCCCCAGCCAGCTAACAGACTGGGCACTGCACAGTAAATAAAGGACTCACTTAGACCAAAAAAGCAATGTCCAGTCATGATTATAATGCAAAACCATCTGTAATGTATATAAAGTAATTATTTACAAATGTGGAAAAATAATCACTGCCAAAAATGTTCCCTCCCACTTCCCCTCCACAACTATCCCTCCCTACTCCCCCTCTCCAACTATCCCTCGCCAATCCCCCTCCCCAACTGTCTCTACGCAACTCCTGTCATGTTCTGCAAGGAGTACTTGCAAAAGTCACAGACAGGGCACATGTGTGTCGTGGGCCTATTTGCATCCCCTTTTTGGGTCAGGCGTGCGGCTGTGTGCTGAGCTGGACAGCCACATTGAATGCCACGTTGGGCTGCTATGCATGGAACTAGCAGGCATTGTACTGGTGGATGGTGTGTGGGGGAGTTCCATGGGCCATCTGTCTAGGAAGGCCTGCAGGAACATATCCATTGCCTTCAGTATTGATAACATAACACTGTTGCCCTCCGGTGCCCTCCTGTACCCTCGTGGACATCTGAACTATGGCTCTCGTAGAATGCTCAAGTGCACAGGCATTATGACGCCCACTTGCATGGACCCTCCCACGCATCAAATGCACCTCCTGGAGATCCTGCTGCACCACGGCAGTCAAGGCATCCTGGCATTGCTCCATGTGGCTGAGTCTGCCATCAATTTCCCTCACATTGGGGAAGGGTGGGTGTTGTGGGCTAATTGTGGCCATGGGACTGCATAGCAATGTCTCATCAGTGCTGTGGTTGGTGGTCTCCCCTTTGTCCACTCCACCGTCGACTGCTATGTCCTCTGCACTGGACACTTGTACATGTGGCTGCAGTGGTGGTGGTGGTGGTACTGCTGCAGCTGGGGCTGCTTGGGTGAGTGCAGCTTGTGCCACAAGTGGTGGCTGAACGGGTGCAGCTTGTGCATCCTGTGGTGGCTGAACGGGTGCATTCTCTGCAACATGTGGTGGCTGAAAGGAGTGCAGCTTCTGCAACTGATGGTGGCTCAATGGGTGCAGTTGGGGTGGCAGTGGCAGTTTTGCCTGTTGAGGCTGTGGTGTCCTGGGTGGAGGTGGTTGTCCATTGGGTCTGGCGACTTTGACGTCTGGTGCCCCTTGAGGTACTTGGATGGGCCTCTTCATTGTCAGATAATGTGCCTGAGGGAGTCAGAAAGGCATGTTGTCAGTGAACAGTGTGGATTGATGAGGCAGAGATACATGCATTATCTTGTTTGTGCCTGTGCTGTGTCGGGGACATGGCTGGGTACAGGGCATGGTGCACACATGCTTGTGTCATGCATACTGTGCAGGTGGATGTGTGATATCCGTACATGGTAGAGTGGTGTGCCGGAGATACTATTGTGGTGTACTGACAATTGCTGGGTATGGTGTTAGGGGTGTGTCCTTCATGCAGTGGGATGTTGGATTGGGGAGTGGTGTGCCATGGATGGGGTCACCATGTGCCTAATGCCTGTAGCACTTACAGGCTTTTCTGCTTATGGGTCAGGCTGGCTGGGACGAGGGAGTCACATGTTTCCTTTGTGTACGATGCTGGTCTTTTGTGGGTGGAGAAGGGGCTCAGCACCTATGTGACTTTGTGCTGGGGGACGCACGGCAGGCACACATGATTTATCTGTAGAAGGGTGATGTGTGCCTGTGTGGAAGCAGAAGCATGTTCTCTTGGCAGAACAGGGTGCCTGTACTGTGTTCTAGGTGTATTAGTGGTATGAGTAATGTTTAGGGGGGTGCATGTCGATGTGTGCACCCAGGTTGTTCGTCTCTTGGGGAGGGGCATGCAGGGGTTTATTGGTGTTGTGAATGGTGCACTTGACATTTCATGTCATATGTTACTACAGTAGTGGGTGCAGGGTGGACAGGAAGGTTGACTTTACATTGGGGTTATGTGTACTCACCAGCTTCTTCAGGTGTACCGGCTCCGGCCTCCACAGCACTGACCCATTTGATGGCCTTGAGGTGCAGTACACTGCTGCACGTCTCCTCCCAGGGCAGCAGGCATATTGGGGAAGTGCTCCCGCCACCTGTGGCCATGCCCTGTGTGCGCTGGGCAGAGAGGAGGTTGCGCACCCTTAAAGCGCAGGTCGCCCCACCTCTTGTGGCTGTCTTGCACTGTGCGGGGGGTTTTGCCGACTGCATAGACGTTCTGGGCGACCTCCTCCCAGATGCTCTTCTTGCGCAGCTGGGCCTGCCTGCGCTGGTCATTTCAGAAGAGCGCTGCAGCATGCTGGACAATGGTGTCCGATAACATGTTCAACTCTGCATCACTAAAGCGTGGCTTGCGCTTTCGGGTCTCACAGACCCTTGATGCATGGTAAAGGTGGAGTTTCTGTGGTCAGGAGTGGTGGATGTCACCTGTGCCTTCAGGATTGCAATGGATTGTGTTTTTGTAAGGGCCGCCGGCCAATTTCCTGTTCTGGCAAATACTGTTTTTCCGGTCATGGTATGTGCACTGTCACCGGTGCCGGTGGCTCCAGGACCATGTTGCCGGATTCGGAGTCTCCGGCATCGAGGACGACGGTGTTGGCATTTTTTGGAGGGTTTCGATGGGTTTTACGGCATGTTGGTACCACAGTTTCCGGCATGCCGGAATACACGTGCACCCCAACACACAAGATCCCGGCATCACGGGTTGTGGCTCACGGTGGCACCTGCATGCCGGAATATCGGGTTTCTTACAGTAATGAGGCCCATTGTCTTTTCCGGTGGACAAACTGCTTTGCCATAGTGAAGAGACTTAGTCTGACTCTCATAACCTCCTAGGGCTGGGTAGGTTCCTCCACAAATACAAATATATTATGACCTCCCCCGCCCCTACTGAACAAAGAATCCAGAGATACAGGCCACATTCTGACCAATCTTGGGCTGGCCCAGAATAGCAAAAGTTCTTTATCATCATGTAACTGCATGTTTCCCTTCCTACTTGGTGAAAAACAGCTTCCTAATAGACTTCAATCAGGCTTTCTCCAAAGGGAAAAGGCAAAACGTCCCTCATAAATATTCATGAAGATCTTGTCATCACTAGGAACAGAGGCCAACTTAGGGGAACAGAGGCCAACTTAGGGCTCTGATTCTCCTCCATCCCTGAGCCCTGTTTGACGTCAAAGATCAGGGAAATCTAAAAAAGATCTTGCTGCTGCGGACATAGCACTGAACTGAATTGCGTCCTTCTTTTTGCACTGCACCCACCAAGTACATCATCACCGCCATCTATCTTTTTTTTGGGACAGAAACTTTCCATAAAAGGCAAATAATAATAAAACGGCAAATGCAAAAAAGCATAAAATAACAACATGACATGCATAAAAATACATCACATGGGATTATCTTCGTACAAAATGTGTCCAGTAACACGCGTCTTTAAAATTAAGTAACAAAAGGGGATCAATGTATGCAGGCACTTTATCATGAGGCAGTTTCAAGATAGAGCCTGTGTCTTTTCAGATCAATTATAACATAGATTGGAACTACCAACATGTCCAAACTTCTCTCAGTGACAAATATACATTTGTTTCAGTCCTACAATTCTTTGGATTAAGAGATATTCATACTACCGATAGGCGTTTACTTCGAATATCCATATACAAAGTGCAGAAAGTAATAAAGTGCAATAAAGTTCCATTACTCTCCGCAAACGGATAACATTGCGCATCACATGCAGCTGTGTCCCCCCTGCGTAATGGTGTCATAATAGACAATAACACTGATCTAAAAGAAACTAAAAACATCCCTATGTCTTGAATCAGTTACCCATAATAGATCACCTGAAATGACAGCAGGGATGCATGAGGAATATACAGTCTTGCATGCGTTTTATTTCGCATTAGCCTATCCACAATGCGACACTAACTTTTCCATTATTAAAACTTTTGCTAAGGCTTTCACCCCGCTGGAATTTCCTCATGGTTAGTATACCAGTCTCTTTTACCTATAGACATCAAACTAATTGTAATATATTTAAACCAGGCAATATAGTCTCCAGAGAATATGCAACAAATTTCTTAAATCAAAGATTTGGTTGAATCAGTGTTTTCATAATGTCGAATGGACAGCATGGCCACCAGGTCTTCCACAAAGCACATACCTAGCTCCTGATGCTTCAAACACAAAGAAGCAGAGTTTGGAACACTCAAAATTGCATTAAGGTGGCTATTCTCTGCTCTTTGTATTCTGATGGCATTCACATAGCCCCTTATTACAGAGTTGTGTAGACCAATTGATAAGGATTTCACCCTATATATTTCAGTAAGATTATTAACAATATTGATATTCAATTTCCTCACACAACGAAGAATAGCACTGCTTCCCTTTGCATCCTAGATGCTTGTCAGTCTAAATGGTGGCTCCAATTAAAATTTGAATAGGGACACCTAAATAATGAGAACTACGACAGGGCACAATTATTTCTTAATTCATCAGCATTCATTTTCATTTTACACATGTCTTGCTAATCACTATTATGTTCGATTTCTTGTAATTAAGAACGAAACACTTGCCACTCCTGTAGGATCTCCGTATGGATAGCACCATCAGACTCCTGGACAGTAAAACAGCATCATCAGCGTAACTTCCTAATGATATCTGTCACCCGCCTACACTCGGAATGTCAGTTGCGCTGTTCTTTAATACCATTTGCAGTGAATTTAAATAAAGGCAAAACAGTGTTGGTGCCAGGACACATCCTGGGTGCACATCTTTAGCCTCTGCAAACTACTCTCTAAGTCATGCACACTACCCAAACTGAACTCCAGTGGTATTGTGGAGTGAAGTGCCATGAGCCATGATTGGTTTTAGCAATCCCGCGGGCATCACTAGCCCGTTCAGTGCTGCCCACACCAACCTGTGATAGACATGATCAAACTCAGCACAAAGGTCAACAAAATGCATGTATATTGTTGTGCCCATCCCACAAAGATACTTAAACAATATTAAAGATGTATTCATGCCTTGATGAACGATGCCTGAGTTTTGCTTGAAGCAGAAGCCCATTTGGGTGTCACATGGAAATTCACATAGCTATTAACGGCATCCACAAAACGGGGTCCCTTTTACATCGATCTATATGTGTGGCCTCTTAATCTGCAACCTTTGCCAGTTTTTTGAGGAAAGACATATTTACTAATACAAGTCCCTTGATCTCAGTAGTAAAATAGGTATCAGACAATTACATTGCATACCATTTTGCCAAATTCGATTGCATCAAATGTATTTTAGCATTTTTCACTGCCATGTAGACAGGGGGTTGGGCTAGGGTATGCATTAAGGTGGGGGGCTCGGGGGGTGGGGCAGCAGTGGGGAGTCTCCCAAGCATTAATTTGTGGGGAAAAATGCAAAAAAGAAAATTCGATGAAAACGAATTCGGCAACATAGATTTGATGTAATCACGTAGATCCTTCAAAAGAAAAATTAAACCCACAAATTGCCAGACCAATATACCTCAAAACCATCAGCATTGCTGTTCTCTCAACTATAATCATTAATTAGATTTCATAATTTACCAGCAACTTTTGCCAGCTGTGATTCTAGCAGATCTTCACACGCTTCCATCTGTAAATGTTTCTTTCTCTCTCTCTCTCATAATTACTTCTGGCTAGCCATAATTTAATTTGGTCCACTGGCCATATTTCAATAGCACGAAATAATTCCTTTTTCATTACATTTATTGTCAGGCAAGATTTTCTTCTTCTAATTCTTGGCTTAATTTTGACTTCCAAGTTACTCTTTAGTAACTTCATGATATTTTCATATTTCCTTATTCTCTCTTCATCTTTCCTGAATACAAATTGTGATCCAATTGTTTGTACTGATTACAATGTAATTATATAACAGAGTACTGAAGACCCTTATCAATTAAATATGCCTGTTATTAGTAATATTTATAGAAGGGGCAGCCTTTACCGCTTTCTTGGACACATCATCATAGAACAATAGTGCAGAGTGTGTGGTCTTGATCACTTTCAGTATGTTTAAGAAGAAATCCAGACACTTCCATGCGCTGTGGTTCAAAACGTTTTATATGGTTATCTCAACAGAAATTAACAAAACCATTATCTCAACAAAAATGTGTCAGAATCACAAAAAACAGTTCTCACTTTCTGCATGTGATTACATTTTAAAGATTATTATTCTGTGCCACCCTGCAACCAGTATCAAAATATTATCTATTAAACAGCTTATTCTACAATTATTACATGTTCACTTAGCTGGAAAGGGAACTGGTACTCTCCGATTCACAGCTCTACAGGCCTACACAAATATTCGGGTTCACAGTAGAAGTTCAATATTGTAGACAGTTCTATCCAAACATGTGTTAATGGAATTTCAAGAAAGCTCAAAACCATCAAATAATCCATATTCGCCTTCTTCCAATTTCAGATTAAAATCTCTGGCAATAATGGGATATTGTTTTGTTTCCTGGCATGACTCTTCATTGGCTTGGATATTGGCTTTAAGCATCTTAGATTCCATTTGCCGATTTCATTTTCCCACGTTTCGACCTATTGTACACAAAGGCCAAAAGTAAGCCCAGTATTTTTTGTGCCAGGCTTACAATTTGACGGTAGTCACAACCGCCTCCAAATCTTTAACTGTATATCTTAGATTAACAGAAATGTAAATGCTCAAACCACCATATGGTCTCCCTTTAGCATCCCTCTTCACTGCAGATATCCAATATGATGAATATTCCTGTATATGTAATTTTTCTACTGCCTAATTTTCTTGAAAACAATTTAAGAATGAATACCCACTTATAAATGAGCAGCAGCCTTTGTCCCCCATTTTACTTGCCAGTCCAGCAAGATTCCATGTCAGCTTTTTCAGATTACTGCCTGGCCCCTTAATGAATGTTCCATTACAAGCAGATATCCCAGCCGACGTTTCACATTTTTTTTACACAGCTCCAATTCCCAATCTCCTTGAGGGAATCTCATCCAGAACTTTTCACTATTTTTCAATATGCCAAATCCACACTCACGGATAACCCTCCAAGCTCAGCAAAATCAGTTGTATAATTTGAGCTACTTTACATTCTGGCACAGTTGTATTCAACAGCAGCTCCGTCCACCACTTTACCTTCTAGCTTTTCCTGTAGCATGTCCTAGCAATCAACATCCTCCAAGCCCTCCCACACAGAGAACCTGTTCCTCCGCTGCGGCGTATTCAAACTATCCCCACCAAGTTAAACTGCCTGCCTCCCACTCTTGGCCTCCACTGCATCATGTGTGATGTGTGACGTGGTCTCCTGTTTGACCTTGCATGCCAGAATTGTGATGGCATTCGGAGCCGGTTAGCCACCCCCCACTCTTCAGGAAGGCATCACCAGAAGATGGATAGGTGGATCCCCTGCAGCCAACTTGCTTAGCAGGGTACGGTCACAAGGAGACTACATCTTCCACAATCCTTCTTCTTCCCAAACACCCTACCCAGCTATACAGACTACACTCCCTTGTAACCAAAACCTTTTACAAGACATGATGAGAGGATATAGGAAGCAAGCCCCTCCCAACCGTGAATTTTGCACTGGTCCATTTAAATCCAGATGAGCACATTGTAAACTTGATGCCGGGTGTGCATATCCCGAAAATACAAAAACATCGGCTAGAGGTAGCCCCAGCTCCATGCAACCCAGGGAGAGGTTTCATACCTCCCATTACATATTTCACTAACAGACTTACCAATTCAACATAAGGATGAGAACTGCAGACAGACAGAACAAGGCAATACAGTGAAATTCAAGATGGCTGCCTCACCATTTATAGCATCTGTCTCACTAGTTGAAATCTATCTTATAATTGCTCTGAAAAGGCACAGCGTTTATCTTGAAACTGCCTCATGATAAAGGGCCTGCATACTTTGACTGCCTTTTGTTATTTATTTTTAAAGAAGTTTGTTACTGGACATATTTTGTACCAAGATAATCCCATGTGATGTATTTTTATGCGTGTCATGTTCCTATTATTTTATGCTTTTTTGTATTTGCCATTTTATTATTGTTTGCGGAGTGGGCAAGAAGAAGGAGGAAGAAGTGCAAAGACTAGAGGAGTAGTATGTGTAGAAGGCGGCATGAGGAGCTAGAGGGGGAGAAGGTATTGTAGGAGAATGGTATATGTCAGAAGGACCATGATGGAGATGTGTTTTTGTAGAGTTATTGGCAGAAGTTCGAAAAGATCAGAGGGATGAGGCTGGAGATTTTTTGGAGGAAGTTGGAGAATTATTGCAGGAGGTTGGAAAAGAACAGAAGGAGGTTGTTTGGACATTTATTGAAGCTGCTGGAGCAATATGAGGAGGAGGTAAAGTCAAGGAGAAAGGCTGAAGTGGTGCAGCGAGAGAGAAGGTACCCGGAAAGGCTACTCTTGTGTTAGCGGTGAGAATGCGATCTGATGAGCTGGAGCCCAAGTGTGTGGTGGAACAAGCATGTGGTGTAGGAGTCAGAAGGGTAGGGCTGATCCAGAGTGAGATTCTGACAGGTTAAGCTGTTCCCAGATCAGGGCATTCCAAACCTAAAATCTCCACCTGAAGAGCCTCAAGATCTTCACCCACAGGCGTCAGATTACTTTACAGATTTGGATACACTGTGACAAAGCTATCTGGACTGGCGAGAGCGACAACAGAGGTGAACCACACCCCAGATGGAAGGTCTGAAAGAACTTTGGTTAAAACGGAGATCCACTATGGCTACTTTAAAGAAGATTGAACTTGTGTGCATTTGTAAAACTAAGTCAAGAGCATCTGTTGGCATCTGTGCCTTTTGTGTTTCTCAGCTGGCCTTTACCAGACCAGTGCTACAGGAATTGGAGATCCTGCTGATCCATTAAATGTTTTCTTGTCTTGACTAGCTAGCATGGCTATCAAACTGAATTTCACATGTATTTAGAGAATACTTAGCTGTATCTCAATCTGCAAAAAGGTACTGGTGTTGCCAAGTGGCTACCACTTTCCCATTCATATCTCAATGCAGACAATGTGGGCATGACTCAACATAGCCAAAAGCGAGAACCGGCTACTAAGCTTCTAGGGGCCGTTGTCATGGTGTGGTAGATCCTTCACTTATCCTGGCCCCAATGGTGTCTTTTGGTTGGCAATTGCAGAATGTTTTGTAATGAATTTTAGAGTGGCAACCAGAGATGTGCAAATTTATCCCACAGGGAAGACAATCACCTATCAGAACAAAGGAACTAAGGGGCACTTGGAAGTGTGCGGTGTCGCTGCAATCTCTGCTACGCCACTGTTGTCCAGAGCTTCACAGTCATCACTAATGGGATTAATGTACCCAGCAGCATTCCTTACTGCATGTTTCTTGGATGCCGTTGCAGTGTCACCTGTAGCAGCACTAAAGCCGAGACTTGTTTCCAGGTCTCTGACAAAATACGTCTGGGGCAGGTATGCACAAGTAGTGATAAAGGCATGGCAGGCAGCAGGATTGTGAAGCAAGGTGGCAGGAGTACGATGCAAGGCCATTGTGCCTGGCATTATTTAGACACCTCACCTTGTTCTGCACCAGGGGAAGCCACTCTGACACTGCTCCAGGAAACAATTCCAGGCCATTATGATATTGGCCTTCAAGTCATAGAGCGTCTCCATGGGTAAGGAAAAGTTGCCAACACCACCTGCATGGTAGGGGGCCATTGTTGTTGCTTTGGATATTCTGATGTGGAGGGCTCAGTTACAAGTCCTTGCTGAAAACATTCTGCGCAGAGTTGGAGTTTGGGGACATATATGAATGTGAAGCAGTCTTGAAACAGACAACTACTTTTTCTCACATGCTAATGTGAAGCTCAACATGCACAAATGTATTTAAGGAAACAAACTGGAGGAGAAAGTGTGGAAGACAATGGGCCTCATTGTGACTTTGGAAAATCGCGTCTGGGTTCCCTGAATGGGGAATTACCGGGCCCGGTAATTCCTCCTACTGGGAACCCGGGCCCGGACCTTCCCCATTCCCATTTGAGCCCATATAGGGCTCAATGGGAATGGGAGCGGGAGCTAACAACGGGCCCTTTCCGACCGGCCCGTTGTTAGCTCCCTGGTCGCCTCGCAGGACCCGGTAAAGACGCCTGGTTTTACCAGGGTTTTACCCGGGTCCCGCGAGGGGACCTTGTAATTTTGCGGAATGGGTTTACCGGGTTAACGGAGCCCGTTAACCCATTCCCCAAAAGTCGTAATGAGGCCCAATGTGTTAGTGTTGTGGCAATTCGACATATTTTGCTATTTCCAGACATGTGCATGTTTCAATAAATTAATGAGGGACCAGATAATCATACATTAAAAAAATGAGTGCAGGAATTACTGTGGTGTGCATGCACCTAATGCTGGCGGGGAATATTGCAATAGTGAAGAAAGTAGAACACACTGAACTCTGCTCTGTAGCTGTCAATCAAGAGAAGACAAATAGTGGGGCTAGTGAGAGCATGCAGATTAGCGTAGGTAAAAAGAAACTAGAGGGGCTGTATATAAAGCAGATATAAAGGATCCAAAAAAAGAGTATTTGATGGCTGGGAAGTTGAAAAAGTACAATGTATGAGGTGTGGCAAATTAGGACACTTTGCCAATTAGCGAACATGTCAGTCATAAGTCAAAAGTGTGACATTTCATGAAGAAACAAGGTGAAAGTATCAATGCTTCCAAGAAAGTTATGAATATAACCAAGAAGTGGTTATGAGTGCACGAGGTGAGGGGGCAATGCAGACAAAGGCCCCAGGTGTGTTGTAAAGCCAGATGCAGTTACGGAGGAGCTGATGATGGAGGCATTTCTACCTTGCATTATAATAACAGAGACATAATAGAACATTTTGGCAAATCAGGCCTAATCAATGGCTTGAATAAGCCTGACTTTTAGAACTGGGAAGGATCAAATGTTCAATAATAATAATGCTATTTCCTTATGTCTGGTTGAATTTAAGGTGTTCCCATTGAACGTTTAAATAGCTAGGAAAAGAATAAATGTGTTACGTTAGAAGGACCAGGCTGGTCTGAGAATCAAATTGTGCCCCAACAGTCTGGAGCAGGTTTTTAATGTCACACCCTCATATGGACTGGAAGAAACGCACATGTCCGGAAGTTCTTAATTTAATAAAAAGTAGTCCAAATGAAAGGACACACATATAGAATAAGATGAAAAGTCGACACAATACCAATAAGTAAATTAGCTAAGAAGATTCATATTGTCAAGTAGGAAGAGGCTAGACTGATTAGTCAGAGTGGAGAAAACAACCCATAACAATCAGTGGAGTGTTTGAGCCCAATTGTTATTGCATGTAAATTCATTCCTAAAATCAGAGTTTTTATAGACCTCTGAGATGTCAGCAAGGAAATAGTGGCAAATGAGTACCCCATGCCAGAGATGTCTGAAATAATGGACAACGATAGCTGGGCAGAGGATTACTTGAACTTTTCAGCATTGTAGAACCACACTTCATTGGTAGAAGGAAGCAAACATCTCACCTCCTTTCTCACTCTATTTGGATATTCTGTTAATGCAGAAAGAAATTTGGACCAGATTTAACGGCAGCCATATTTCACAGGGTCATGACACATTTATTGAATGAGGTACCCTGGCACATCAAGATTGAATTTTTGTTTATCCTAGGAGATTAAAGGATAGTGGTTAACAACAGTAGACACATGTCTAAAGCCCAAGAAGTGGAGTATTTAGATTACATGGTGAATGGCAAGGTACAGAAACCACAAAAAAAGATGTGCTTAGAGCCATAAGGAATGGCAGATCCTCATGAGCTAAGATGAAGGCCAATCTGTACGAAGGGTAGAAGAGTTTTACAGCAAGTTTATAAAGATGCTTGCAGTGTTAACAAACCCATTAAAGATGTGTGATCAAAAATAATGTGGTATATACATGGGATGGGGAATGTGAATCAGCAGTGAATAAAAAGAAAATAAATGATAGTCCAATGGGTTAAAACAGTATGTTATGCTTCCAGGGATATTTCAGAAATTGAATCATTATGCTCCCTACTAGAAAGGGAGGTAATTGCATGTATTGATTGACAGAGTTCTTCAGAAAATATATTATGGGGGAAAGGTTACACATGGATGGACCGTAAATCATTGGGAAATTCTCACCCTAAAAGAGATGCAGAGGGCAACACCAAGGATGGTGAAGTTAAGCCTAAGATTACAAGTGCACAATTATGAGATAACTTATGTATTTGGGAAACAACATTGGAAAGCAGATTGATTATCCAGGATGCTGCTGGAAGATGAGTCCGCCACTATGGTGGTAAGTATTGAAATTCAGAATGAGGACAAGGTGATCTCAACAGAAGAATGGACGGATGCTTCAGGAAAGGGGTAGACACATGTTTTCTTATTTCACAACCCTTTGACAAAATGTCCCAAGGCAAATATAGTAGAATGATAACCACCAATGACATAACAGACTTCCTGGAAGGAGGGGGTGATCCAGAGGAAATACCAAGTAAGAACAGATCCCAATTTAGAAGCAGAGGAAATAGTTGAGTCTATTGCTGAGTTGAGCAGCAGAACAAATGCTCTAATAGAATTTCTATTTCTCTTTGTTAGAAGTTAATAGTAGGAGCTATGGACATTTCAAATTACGTATCTGTATTCGCAGGTACAACGCATTTTAGACTTAAGAAAGGTATATACACAATCGGCTTTGTTGTTGTACTTGTTAAGGCTTTTGGAAATATTCCTGAAAAACAAGTGCTTTTTAAGCAAAAGGTATATCTAGTGCTTTTTTTATTAAACACATTTGTTATTCTGATTATGTTTCGTTTGTTCCCAGAGCAGAGTCAGCGTGGTTTGTTTGGAATTTTGAATTTTTGGGGGTACAGAAGATGCAAAAAGATATTGAAAAGCACGCAGACAAAAGAGGTACTGTACAGGGAAGGGACACACAGGAGAATACCATTGACAGGAGGACATGGAGGTAGTGGGTGGAGCACAGAGAAGAGGCACAGGAGTAATGCTGTGCCAATAGCTTTTATACTGTGCCAAATTACCACTGCAGTAGACTTGGAGTGCTCAGACATGTCAGAGAGTAGGAATATTGTGCCCCCACCCCCAGGGCTGTCCAGACTTATGTCTGCAAGAGGACACGATGCACTGACTTGTTTGTCTGGGCCTATCTTTAATTTATACAAATGGTCAACTTCCATAACTTCGATAACATTTATTTTGGGATAGCCCAACCCTAGGCCATAGTGTGAGCTATTAAAGAATAGCTTGTCTTGGAAGGTGAATGTTTGGGGATTACAACTATCATTGAAGGTGGAGGTGGGGGTGGGAGTAGTGTCATGGGCGGAGCCAAACGTTCCAGCACATGTGAAAGCCTCTGAGTTCTAGAGAGCAGTGGCAGGGACACTGAAGGAGCACATGAAAGGGGCACAGAAGCGGCATACAGAAAAGTCACTGTGACACAGAGGGTATACAAAAAGGCACAGAAGGGGCACAGACAAAGGATATAGATTAGAGAAAAATTGGCGACACAAAGGCAGGGCAAGGTAAAGGAAAACCAAGATGGAGAAGGGAACACAACACAAGAGATGAAGATGAGCAAAATAGGCGGGCAAAGGAGAAATGATACTTGCTCTAGAGTAACAGATGATCATGCATTCTGTGTCACATTAAATATAACTGCCATCATGAGGAATACATTGAAAAACAGATGTACTGGGGAAACCCCCGGCCGGCCCATAGAGTCGGGGTTTGCTCCATTGTACTTTAAGACAAGATAGCCGCAACTTCGAGATGGATGGGGGTGCAAGTTTTTTACTCCAACACCAATCAATAAGGACAACTCAATGGTTTGGCAAATGGAGTCCGTTTAATGACAAGTACAAAAAACAGGAGTCATGGAAGTCAACAGTGATGCGATAGTATGTCTTGCTTGAACTCTTCGAACTTCACACAAGTTGTAACATTTATACTCAAAACTCGTCATCATTGACATGTAACACTCAAAAGTTAACATGCCATTCTATTGGTTAGGAAAAGGTAACTTTCCTATAGGTACTATATCTGTATATGGTAACAGAGTGAGAGGATTGGATAAGCACTATCAGGTGGGCGTCTAAGCCCTTCCTTCTAACATTACTATTGTAGATGTCATTAAGAGTACGACGTCCCATTGGTTCTGCTGTCTATAGGATCCTAGATTCACCCGGCCTTCCTTCAATCAATCATTATTTTAGTGGCTATCCGTCAATTAGTTGGCTGTGGTTGGCCTTGAAACTGTATCTTCTTGTCAGGAAAAGTTATGATATTTCTGTCTGGGCGGCTGCCAAGCGTAGGTGTGAACCCGTGCCTCTTCCCGCTTGGATGGTCACGTGCTGCTCACACTGTGAATCTGCATAGTTTCCCTCGATTTGTGCATTTAGTTCTTATTCGGCTTGCCACCTGCCTACGCCTCCTTATCTCGACCTTCCAAAGATAGGATATTCTGTTCTTAAGTTTCAATTCTGCAAAGCTACTGTTCGCTCCTTCTATTGTTCTGACCTTGGCTCTTTCCTGGCGCAAGTTGCATCTGCTGAGTTTCGATTCAGCCATCTCTTCTCGTTTTAGCTGGAATACGAATCTTGTCCTGTTTGGCCTATAGTAACCTGAGTTGATTCTGCTTTTGTGTAAAGTGGATTCGCACTTATATAATGTGCTTCGTTGAGGTAGATATGTATAGGTGGCACTTGCCGCGGTCTATCATCTACTAAGCATAGCAAGCCACACCGTTTTCTTAGCTTTCTTGCGGTTTCAAGCATATGTACAGGTGTTAGCTGGTTGAATGACTTCATCCTGCTTTACAGCTTAAGCTTCTTTATATTTCAACATTGTTCTCTCCTTCTAGGTTCACGATATCCTTATTCATGGCATTTCGTCTCTTGTGTCATCCTTGGGTCGTCATATCTTCTATCTGCGAGTCCGTACAGGCCTTCGTGACGTCACCATTCATCTTCCATTAAGGCCTTTTTGGTTTCTTCCGGGACAGTGTTTAGGCTATCTTCATTTCGTCTTATTTGCTGGTAGAGTTTTCTCAATGGATACCTTATTGTCCATGGTTTTCTAGGTATCTGTATTTCAACAGGTGTTGTTCTCCTGATAGGCACTGGGCAGAGCCATACTGCGGCTCTCTGCTGGTTTGTTTACCCATCATTCATCACGTATTTTGGTGTGAACGTTCCTGGTACTTGAGAATGGGCAATGGGAGTGCAGGCTTTATTTGGGACCTCCTCTACACAGAAGTCGGAGATTAACGACTTGACATGCTCTGGCTGTGCTCCCCAAAAATCTTCTCCAGCTATTTGTAGGCAGAGGTTAGTCCAAAAGCCTCTACGAAGTACTACACAGTCACCTTTAAGTAGCGAGGGCCATGCTAAGATTTGACTCTGGCAGAGATGCACACGTCAATCAAACTCAGAATGCAATCAAGGAAAACACATCAAAACAGTTGCTCCCCAAGGTTATTGTTTCCTTTGTAAGTCACCTGGTTTTGTTTTGTTTTTGTGTTTGTACCTGATCTATGCCACATTTCGTTCACATCCTCATAAACTGGCTCATCACTTGTTCTGACTTCAGACTTCTATGAAGGGACCTTTCCGG
Source organism: Ambystoma mexicanum (assembly GCF_040938575.1). NCBI lineage: Eukaryota > Metazoa > Chordata > Amphibia > Caudata > Ambystomatidae > Ambystoma > Ambystoma mexicanum. Next base: position 856,690,041 of record NC_090931.1, on the reverse strand, counting down.
GGAATGCCTCTGCAATCTGTAAATGTGTTATTGTAAGTAATTTCTGATCAAAATTCACATCCTCGTTCTTCAAATAAATAAAAAAACAACCACCATGGATAATTAAAGACACTACAACATGTTCAGCAAACAGTCAACAGCTAAAGCAACACAAGTCTTGCATTAAAAAACCTAATTTACAGTTATTTTAATTTTATGTATTTATTGTTTGTTTATATAGCACTTATACGCAGGTGAAGAGAGATGGGGGAGTGTAGTGATGGACAGAGAGTCCGCTCCAGGTGGTCCCTGAGTTAAGTGCAGAGAGGTTGCCCCGCTCAAGGAGCGTAGGCTGAAAGTGCAGTAATGTTGAACAAAGTGCAGTGGCCCGGAGGCTTGTGCATAAAGACTGGCACAGAGAGCCTGGCACCTTTAGGCTCTGGAGGTAAACCAGGCAACCAGTCGGCAAATACTGAACAGAGTTAGGGAGGAGAAGAAGGGTGGAGTGAAAAGAAAGGGAGTTAGGAGAGGGGGAGTGAAAGAGGAAGAGAAGAGGAAAGTCTTAAAGAGTTTGCGTCACTGAAGGAGCTCTGGCTCAAGATGGAGAGGGCAGATAGGCTCTTCCAGAGGGCAGCACCTGCAGAGGAGTAGGATCTACCCCCAAATCTCTGTTTGCGAAAGCAGCTCACCCACAGAGAGTTGGAGGAGGAAGAACGGAGCACTCTAGAGGGAGAGTATTTTTGAAGAGAACAGTATGGGTAGCGTGGGTCCTGACACCAAAAAGCCTTGTGGATTATACATAGGGTCTTGAACCCGATCTTTGCAGCCAGGGGGAGCCAGTGGAGGGATTTCAGCACCGGAGAGATGTGGTCCCAGGGCTTGACGCCAAGGATAAGTCTTGTGGTTCTGTTCTGGATGAGTTGTAGCGGACAGAGAGTTGAAGTAGGATGATTGATAAAGAGGCTGTTGCAATAGTCCAGCCTATTTCCCAGTTCTGGAAAGTGGGAAAAAATATGAAATACCACAAACCTTACTGTATTTCCAATTTTTTTTAAATGATAGGGTAAAATGTGATGAAATTTGGTTGGATTCCATGTGCACATTTGTTTATCAAAATCAACTCTTGGTTAGCCAAACTCCCCACACACAGACCAGGAGTGCCCAGGTTAAGTTAGGCATGGAAAGGTGTCCCCTAACAAAACTGACATCTTTGTGGTTGTGGTCAGTTCTCTGGATGCCGGAACTATCCCCTTTAGAATTTGTGTAGATGTTGATCAAAATGCACTTCTGGTTTAAATGCAACCGGGTGCATGCACTTGTACCCCCACTTTGTGTTTCTGTGCATTAGATTAATGTGAACTTGGAATTGTGCATCACTTGGCACCGGGAGGAGTGATGGCAACATTCACAAAAGCTAATTGAATTCCTTCTTCAGCTTGAATACTTACACGATGCATCACTGTAATGCTAATGTCCAAAATCTTATGTGTTCTGTCCTCTGTCCTTCAAGAACATGTCTCTCTGCTTCTGTAAGCTTTTTAGCTGGTCTCTCGTGGTAAACTTGTGTGGTCCTGACAATTCTTTCCATCCCCCTCATCTCGAGGAATTTGGGAACAGTTGCCATGATCTGTTGACAGGACTGCCAAACAGCCAGAAGAACCCAAGGCAGTTGTCTCCATCAGTAAACTCATAGTCCCATTGTTCACAGGGACAGAGGACATGAGGCTCTTTAGTCCACAAAGGCTTAAATCAGGAAGATAATACTTCAACTTGTTAGGACGCAGGGAGGTTCAAAGAGGTCTCCAAGGGATACTGCCATGCCCAATGATTCTACAAGTGGAGGCAAACAGCTTGACATAATATAGGGTAATTAACTGTTGTGATTGATGCTGTGTAAAGCCTCCTAAGGGCTCCCCCCCCAAACCTATTCATTACAGGGTGGGCTTCATCAACTCTCAAGTGTGCTTCATCAAGGTATCTGTGCTCTCATGTACACTTTATGTTATTGCCAAAAGAGCAACACAGGTTTCCTGAGAAGACACTCTCCTCCAGTGCCTTTTTGTCTATTGGGACAGGAGCAGAGGAGATCAAAGCAACTCAGCAGCCAGTATCCCTAGTTCACATAAGGGTAGACCCTCACTCTAAATGTGAAGGTGGGTTTACCCAAATCCCTGGCATGGTAAGGGGATGTGACTGCTGGAGGGGGATGGCCAGAGAACCAGAGTTTGGTGGAGTTTTCCCAGGCAGCATAAATCCACATAGTGTTCTGCGCCTCGAACACATTTGCAACACATAGACATAAAAATGGATTAGTCACTGGATTTTGATCAAATTATTGCAAAAGTAAATAGTCTATAATAACTTGCATGAGTGCTCCAATGTGGGGCCAGTAGGTCCTGCTGTCCTGGCACCAAGGGTCAAGCCTTAAAAAATGAAGTAGGGGAACTCTTTTGCATAGCCAACGGGAAGTGACCTCACCGGAAGTGACCTCGTCGGAAGTGACATTCGTTGCACTGTGGGCTTGTTACGGGCTACTGCACACATCTGGCCACAGTAGACTGCATTTCCTGTGGTGCATCCAAGCCAGAGAAAACATCAGTTGACACAGACTGCGTTTTGTTTCACCCAAACCAAAAAAAAGTCTTTATGCAGGAATTGGGACTGTGGCATTTATTACATTTCAGCAGACAAAAACACTCACTCAAGAGAAAAAACTACCTATTGCATTCTTTTTTCTTTCGTATTTTTATTGAACTTCTATTGTGCTTAATGCCCAAGCGCTATACAGAGTAACCAATGGTACAATTTACATGAACAGATAAACAGAAAAACAAAGATCAACAAGCAGATATGTTTTTAAATAGCACTTGAAAAGAAGAAATAGAAGTAAGAGGAAGACAAGGTTGCTGGAAATCTGCGGGCAGAGCAGTTTCTAGTTCCTTAGGTGCCCAGGGCCAAACACTAAATTGAGCCCCCCCGGCACTCGGGCCGCTCTCAAACTACACCCTGCGGTTAAGTAACTCCTACCCAACCAATGTGTTTTAGAATGATGAATGTGCTACACACTGTTTTGCCCAATGTGGGCCAGCTTGATGAGTTATTTCACTATGTATGTATACAGCTCACTATGTAGGCTTTGATTTCGACAGGGGGCTCTGATATGTTTCAATAGGTGCCGGACACCATGTAGTAAAGAGGGTAGATGTACAGCGCTTCAAATTATCAGCATAGAGGCCTGTGACTTATATCAAGGCCGAGTACATGGTTGTTTGGCTCTAATGATGTTGAAAATCTGCTTCCTATATTTCAATTTCTATATATGTTCAGCTGAGCGTTTATTTTGCATGGGAAAGAACCATAAACGGAGCGCACAGGAATTGTGATAGGTTTTTGTTGTAGCAAGCGGGTTACGATATATATAGCAAGTATGTACAGACATATTTCCCGATGCTATTTCTCCCGGAATTGGAAATATCAGTATAACAACTGGCATGCATGTAGTGTCATAATATCAGGGGGCATGATTTTGCCAATCTCAGAGAACATCTTCTGTTGTTCCTCTGAGCAGTATGTGTACAGTACAGAAGAAAAAATACACGCAGCATTTATTCTGAGCAGATCACGCCTATGAGAGGCACATTAAGTCATTTTCTTCTGTAGAGATGTATTGCAGCTGGGTACTGCATCAGATTCTAAAATATACATTTATTCAAGAGCTCCCCTTCAAAACTGCCTCCTAAACCTACAGAGATGTAGCTTTCTGGAGTTCAAAATATGGGCTTTAAAATGCATTATTTGGCGTTGTCAATTATAAAAGGTCCTTGGGGCACAGTACACCACCGCCCAGGCCCTTTTGATCGTATTATTTCCCTGTGTTGGGAGCGTGTGATATCCAGTTTACACACAGATATCTACAGCCCATGGATTAACCCGTTGAGCGACCCCAGGAGGATCCCAAAACTATGGGCTGCAATCTAGAATACAGATAGACAGACAGACACACACACACAAACCCCTCTTCTCCAGAAAGAATGGGGGGGGTCTCTCTCCTCCGCAGGGGCCTCCCTGCCGCTCTCAGAATTGAGCCAGACCACCTAAAGTTCCGGAAGCAGCTCAAAACCCTCTTTTTCTCCTCTGCCTTCTCTCTCTCGCTCCCCTGCTAACCGTCCTGTCTGATGCACCGACTGGTTGCTTGGTACCCTCAGAGTATGACTGAGTACCAGGCTCCTCTATGACCAGTCCTCCTTGCACTGCTGCATGGCCTAATGCACAGTTAGGGGCTGTAACTATAACCGCTACAGCCACCCCCCTGCTGACTTGCACTTACCCAGAGCTGCGCTGCATTTAATTGTTTTAACTGGAGGGGCATACATGTTTGCACCAAAATGTTTGGACGAACCAAGCAGATTTGGGGGGGTTCCCCGAGAACAATTTTTAAATATTGGGCTAAAATGGTGTATTTTCCAGCACTTTCTGTGAAAATTGGATATAAAGCCACACAGGTTGTAATCTGCTTTGTATGACCATACATGTCCATGCAGGCTGCACCAATATATGCCTGTATTACCATATATCAACTCCAAGCCTGTAAGAAACGCCATGTCACAGAACGTAAGTGTATCCAGACTGGGTATACCAATATAGGCCAAAGTACCATGTAATCACACTTATGTTTGCTTTTACTCCTGATGCCCAGTACAAAAACGCCATGACACACTCATGTCCGGACTCGGATTACCCAATTAGGCCTTTTAGGCCAGTAACACTCATCATGCTTGCTTTACCCTTGTTGCCCAATAAAATATGCCATGTGTCAGGGGTCAGTAATGTGAGGCTCACAAACGTGTTTAGTTTTCTCAAGGTTTTACATTTTATTGTAAACAAAAACAGTAAATGAGTCCTAACTGAACCTAATCTACCAGGGGATTGCCCACCTAGTCTAGGATCTAAGGGAAAACCTCCTCACAAAACTAACCCTCAAACTAAACAACAAAATATACAAAGTAAAATATAAACCATATAAATGAAAGATTACCACATAACCAGTGTCTTGGATTACTTCTGTTTGTTCTGGGTAGAACTTGCTCCCCCAGGAATGTCCCAAAGTAAATTTCTTCCAAGGAAAAGAAAGTCTGAAATCAGTCTTTGAAAAATCCCAAAGAAACAAATGTTCATTCAAACAAAAATCCACTGGTAACAGTTTCTTCTTCGCTTGATGAAAACATTCCCTTTCCAAGTTCCACAAAGAAAACAACAGCACAAATGGTATTCCTGGATAACCTTCTTCCAGGAAAGAATGGATGAAGATTAGAACAAAAGTATCACTATTGTGCTGAACAACAACACTTCCTCTAGTACTACTGCAGCGTCTTTAATATACTTTGTCAGGATGCTTCTTCTTATGGTTTGCTCTCTTTCTAGCAAGTCCCTTCTGCCAATGATGATGTGAGAGCAGGCTTTGTTGCCCCACAGTCTGCTTCTGTTTCTACTTCTGCTACATTCAAATAATTTTCTGATAACTGTATAGTTAACCAATTACTACTGCTTTTGCTGCTACTTGGTATTTTAGACAACTTCAACAAGACACTTCGAACTCTATAGGTTGGCAAAGCACTCTTCTCTCTTGTATAGTAAGCAAAGACGGCATCTTTGCCTTTCCTTTCTGTCTTTCAGCTACCACAACATTTAGCTTAGCTTCCAGACAGCTTCCTCTCTCTTGACTTGAACAGTCTCAACTCTACAGATTTAGAAATGACTTCTTTTAACAAGCATCCAGCCCCCTTCCCCAGCTTCACGTACAACTTATTGTTTCCAGTAGTTAGCCCAAAGCTGTATCGCCACTCTTCCAGCCTTGGATATTGTCGCCCTTATATTCGAGGACTCTGGGTTTACAACAGCTTCAACAACTTTCAAACAATGGTGTTCAATTCTCAATTGGGCTGGTTTCATCTTGAAAGGGTTTCGTTCGGCTAGGGCAATGCTTGTTCTACTAATTTCAGCAAATTCTGCAACTACTAAATAGTTGTTCAAGATGTTAAAAGAGTTAAACTTCTTTGTAGAAACTAATTTAGGTATGTGCGATTTTGTTTTAAAGACAAATTGCCACTTAAAATGTTTGCGTTCCCTTTCTTCCGGGTAGCATTCAACTTCAATAGAAATCAGGAAACACAGTTTCATATGTGCAACCTCTCTTTAATATTAGATTGGCTTTTTTTAACAAAAGTCAGCTTCTGCTTTATAATATTTACTGGTAACTTTCTCCTCCTTAATAGGAGATACGCGACCATTTGGTAACACTTTAAATCTAAAAATGGGAAAATGAAAACCTTTCTCTTCATGCAGGTACTTTAACTTCACTGCAATGAGCGCATGATATAATTCCCTTGTTAGAGCAACTTCCCACGGCTGAGAACAAATTCTACTTGCTTTCACTTACTCACAAGCAACAATTAAGCTGGAAACAGTTACCGGCAAGGTATTCCTGATGATTTGGAGTATGGTAATTCATTCACCGACTCCACAATAAAAAATGGTTGCGGACTGCTTCCGACTAAATTTCTTCTGCTACTACTGCTACCCGGAATCTTGGGACTCACACCCCTCTGCTGCATGGGTGTCTCCGATCTGGCCATGATACTGGAGAGCTTTCCCGTCTCCAGATTCCCTCAGCTTGCCTCTACACGTGGGCCTCCGGTGAATGCACAACTTCAGCTCTGCATTCACAGCAATTAGGCAGACCTGAAAAGACTGTCAGTTTCTTCCAGTCACTTCCAATGCAGTCACAACCAAACAGGGTTTTTGAACAAAAGTCCAACTCACAGGGCCTCATCACAAGTTGGGCGGTATCGCAGCTGTAATACCGCCCGCCTGTAATAGCGTTAGCACCCACCGGTCCAGCGGTATTACCGCTAGATCACGGGTTGAGCTGCCGCCGACCCCATCCCAATCACATGCAGAGTTCCTCAGGGATCTTGTGTCTCCCCCACACTATACAACGTGTTCACGAAGCCCTTGTTTGATGATCTCGATGGCCTGGATATCACCTACACTAACTATGCCGATGATACCCAGATCCTCATCCCGTTGACGGGACACTACAACCATGATTTGGCCTTGGTGAACAGGGTGTACCTCATCATGCAGGCCTGGATGGCCTCTCATAGTCTATGCCTGAATGATGACAAGACCGAACTCATCATCCTCGGTTCCACCCCCAACGTCACCAAATTGGATCACAAATACACCAGCTTCATCATCGACGGGAACCCGATCATGGTAGCCAAAGAAGTGAAAACATTAGGAATATACATTGATTCCTCCCTCTCCATCCACAAACAGGTCAGTTCCTTGGCATCTTCCACGGCCTACACATGTAAGCTAATAAGAGCAGCCAAACCCTTCCTCTCCTCACAGAGCTGCATCACTTTAGCCAGAGCCCTTGTACTATCAAAATTGGACTACTGCAACTCCCTCTATGTAGGAGCCAACAAACAGGTTACCAACAAAATCCAGACATTGCAAAATAATGCTCTCAGAGCAGCGCTCAGCATCCCTAAGAGAGAACACATTTCCAATATCAGGAGAACCCACAACTGGTTCACCATTACAGACAAAATCCTGCTAAAAGTAGCTTCCCTAACTCATAAAGGCCTCAACAATGCTGCCCCCGCTACCTAGTCGACAGAATAATTAGATATACCCCTAACAGATCCTCTAATGCAAATCGGCTCACAGTTCCCAGGTTCAAACGAACCAACACAGGCCGCAACAGCTTTCAGGTGAAAGCAGCCCAACATTGGAATTCCCTACCGTCTTCCTTAAGGACACCTCAAACTTACACCCACTTTAGACACAACTACATCCAGTGGATAAAAAACAATGACCATTAGTTGACTGCATAACCCACCTTGCCACTGTAAACTATGTAAATATGTATATTTCCAAACTGTATATTACTGCCTCTTCTGTAACTGTTCCAACCAATGTACTCACTGTAACTACTGTACAGCACTGTAACTAAGCTGAGAATATTCTTGTCTGCTCTTGCGCCCGCTTACCCTCGGGTCTGGCGCGCAATATAAATGAATAAATACAAATACAAATTTAATGGTAAATCTCCAACTCCCCATTGGGTCCATTGGATCCAATAGGGTATTTTCGGCGCTAATACTGCGTGCTAATACAGCCGGCGGTAATACAGCCGAAAATAGGGCACTAAATGGGATTTTCACCTCCAGAAAAAAGCTGGAGGTAAAACAGCTCATTTAGTGCCCAACTCGTGATAGGGCCAGCCCTTAAATGCGATGGTAATACCGTTACCGCCACATTTAAGGGCTACAGCCCAACTCGCGATGAGGCCCAGAGTCTGGAGGTGAAATCTGCTCTTCCTTTACTCCGACATCCCTTCTCTGGTCACATTTTCTAGTGAACTGCCAGACACATGGTCTGCTCCTCCTACTACTGCTATTGATGACTATCCAGTTTGTGCTCCAGCTTCTTTCTACTGCCCCTTCCTGTTGCAGACTTTTATGCCTCTCAGGTAAGGCAATTGGCTTCAGGTGCAGGCCCCTAGAATGGATTGCCTGACCCTGACAAAGGCGGTTAGGCCTGCCTGCATGTCCTTCACCTCTACAGGCCTCCTCAGCCCTCTTCTTCATCACAGTCCCTGAGGGATTCTGGGACATGTAGTTCTTTATAAGGAAATGAGGTTTCCCACTTCTTCATTATTTTTAACAAGGAATGTATTTCCCCTGATAGATGGGACAGGGAAGGCCATATTTCTATCATTCCTTTTGGCATACTCTTGGCATTGGGGAGGACATGGAATTTTAGGGGTATACAAGACCTGCTCTTTGGAAACAATACCATGTTGGATTACCCCCTTTGAGTTTACCCGTCTATCCCGAGTTGGAGGTCAAGATGTATCAATACGACAATAAGTCAGTATCTCCTTTAACCCAGTGCCCAGAGCATATTTTTCCAAGGAGAAATACTGTGTCTCACCCTGCAAAGTCTCCCCACTACCTTGGGCCTTGTCTCCACCCAGGTAATCCTCCCACAGTACAGCACCCCCAGGATTAGGATCAGGAAGCATACGCTTTAGGCAGGGCTTTTGTGGGGGATCTGTAGGATTCTCCACACATGTCACAATAAGAAAGTATATGTAGAATGACACCACCAATGTAAGCCAGTCTAGCCATATAATAGCACTTATGTTTGCTTTTTCTTTGATGCCAAGTAAGAAATGAGGGCCAGTATAGTCATGTAATAGCACTTATAATGTTTGATTTACCCGTGATGACAAGTAAAAAACTTATATGCAGACTGTCATTACTAATGTAGGCCAGTCTTGCCACGTAAGAACACTTATCCTGTTTACTTTACCATTGATGCACAGTAAAGTATATTTTTATTTGATTTATTATTAATGTTTTAGTATACAAAACCTTACACATTTTCATAAAAATCAGAACAATTATTCTACTTTGAATCTTAGTTTCATACGTAATCATACATAAATCAGTCAGAAAAATCTTTCATTACAACTTGATCAATCATCAAAACGTACTAAAACTTGAATTCATTGACCACATTAATATATATAATTAAAACATCGTGTATCAATCCCATTTACTGTAACAACCTAAGAATACATTATAAGTGCCTTAAGCATACAGTCCCCTCTCCTTGAATAATAAGATCCAGCCTGAGCACCTAATTTTGCAATTTCTCTCGAACTACAAGCCAAACCCTATATAAGGCCAGCTGAAGAGTTTTACTTTGGGTGTTTCAACAGTGTTGCCAAAAGGAAATAGATTTGATTGTGTTCAGATGATGTACCTATTCTGGCAGATGTCGCCTGTAATTTAATCCCAATGTACCGCACTAAGTTAAAACGTGTTTTGGGGTCTCCAGTACTAAATGATTTAGGCAGATTCGACAATACCTCTCTGCCCTAGGAACTTTAGTATAACTACCTGTCACAGAGAGGACAGGGAGAAGACGTGTCATGTTTGCTTTATCCTTGATGCACATAAAGTACATTGGATGTGCATCAAGGGTGAAGCAAAAATGTATGCTATGCCTTCAACAGCCACTGACCCTAAATTTAGAGGCCTGCTCCACCTTCACACTCATTCTAGGGTTTGAACCTGGGGGAACTGGAAGCTATTTAGCTCCTGCTTATAGCCTAGAATAGTGTGCTGAGCTTGACATCAATAGCTACCAGGAGCTTCTTTAGGCTTCCCAGGCCAACTGATTCAGAATAAACAAACCTATGTGAATTTAGCTCTGTGCATTTGGGACAATCTATTAATAAACATTAGGACACAACTATACAATATTCAAAGCATAAGGGGGTCATAAATAATGCACAAAATTATGTTTTTCAATCTTACACGCAAGTTAGTTTTGGGGGACACAATGAACTAGCTCCTTGTCCCTCCATGCTAGCTGCCAGTCACTTGTTTACGCTGGATGCCAAGGAGCTGCTTTTAGCTCCTGCTAATCCAATCTTAATTTCGATCCCTGCATTCTCAAACAGCATCCTCACCGTGCATTCATATATTAGTCGAACAACTCTTGCTGCACATAAAAACAAACACCCCAACATACATGTGCACATGCATACATACATTTCACACAATAAAACACTTACCATAACTGATCGCTCCTTCATCATGAGCCGCATGGCCACAGAGGACTGGATGGCCTGCCTCTCCTCTCCCCACAATGCGAACACACTTACTGACAGGAGAGGACTCTTGTCCTGCCAGTCAGTGTGTAACACTGTTAGTGCAATAACGAGAGGCAGTGGGGCCAGACTTCTGATGACCCTCCTCCCCCTCATTGTGCTCTACGGGGGACATGCTCCTGCTCAGAGGCAGGCAGCACTTTCCCCATGCAATCAAATCACATGTGTGGACTGCACTGCCTACCACTCAGGCAGGGGGTGGTACCCCCCCATAATGGCGAGCTGCCACTGCTCTCATTGCTGCTGGTGTCTGAGTACTGAGAGAGCTGTGAGAAACCTGAGGGTATCCTCACACCTACTCCTCTTGGATTCTCTTCTCAGGTGGCCATGGAAAGGCTATTGCTTTTGGATCCTTACCCTGGGGATGGAGATCCTTGGGGATTGGGGAGACGATAACCAAAGATGAGACATGGTATCCCCCTTTTCCAAATGAGAACCAATATCATCCACCCCCTGCTTTTATAGGCTGTTGTAAACCCTCTAACCTCAATTCCTCTCATTCATGCCACTAGAGTAATGGGACGAAGAAGGGGCGACTAGGAGTAATGCACACCAACAGATCCTTTCACCATTCTAGTACTGAGACAAGGAAGAGGCCTACAGACTGGTGTAAGGGTCAGACATGTTCAGAATGCTTCACTAATTGTGGTCAGGCAATTGGGCCCGAAGACTCACACCTGCAACCTGTTAAACGGTTGCAGGTGTGTAAAAGGTGGAGTCAGAGAGAACAGAGAGAGACCATCAGGGAGGCCTGCATAGGGAGAAATCCTGTGGAGTATGAAGCAGCCATGGGTGGTCCTGTCGGGAAACCAGGACGCAGGTGAGAACTGGAAGAAACTGTGGCACCAGGGCCAGGAAGGATTGTGTGAAGGCCACAGTATTGGGATCCTCAATGGCCAGTGCCTGCAGCAGGAGCTGAGGCCTGGAGAAGAAATCTGATGGTTGTACATCACTGGAAGCATCTGCGAGACATGAGCGGAGCTGCTGGCAACCCACAGAGAGAGAGAGGAGCAAACAGCGAGTGGGGCTTGCTGTCCACCAAGGATCTGTACGCGGAGCAGAGCAGGAGGTGACAGTCGCCCGCAGGAGACGCCGAAGATGGGTGAGTGAGGAAAAGGCATCACTAGAACCGGGGCGCTCCTGGGGCTGTTGCATGGCAAAAAGGGAATGTCGAATGAACGAGAAGTGCAGGCTAAGGGTAAACAAAGTAAATGGTTTTGATGATTATTGCAAAGTGTGAGCAAATAAGAATTGGAAACTGCTGAATACTGAACCAAATGAAAGCTTTTGATGAGCATACGAAAGCTTTCAATAAACCAATGTGCATACAACACGTTGGTGTGAAGAGTGTATTGCAAGTTAGGAACTAATCTGATGAAATGCAATATTAAGCAAGTATGGAACATTGCTAAGGAGTCTGAGAGCAACATGGTGAAGGGAAAAGAGCACCACGAAGTGAACTGTATAACTAAACTCATGGTGGCAAAGCCCAGAGACTGGCAAAGAGTGAAACATATTGCATCAAAGCAAAAAGGCTGGCAAAGAGAGAGCCAAGTGAGTGTGAATCAGGACACAGATGCAGCTACCGAAGAACCTTTGTGGGCAAGCAAGCCTAGGGTAACCGGTTGCGTGACCTGTGATGGGTGGACCGTGTGGTCCAACAACTGCACCTAGACTGGGTATACACTATCTGTGAAAGTCAAAGAACTATACAGAAAGTAATTACAAGTGTCTGATAGAGATTACTGAAGTGAAGCAGAAGAAAGACATCTCTATGAACTTTCAATAACTAGAAGAAGTATAAAGGTGACCTGGAACTGGTTTTGCATATTGAGAGACTGGCCTTAAGTATAAGTTGGAAAGCTGAGCAAGCTGGTGTCTTGGGGAAGGAGGATCATGAGACTCATTTTGAACTGTGTTGTCTTCTTGGGAAAGGGAACCAAGAGATTCCTTTTTGAGACTTTGTGGAACTGTCTTGAACCTGGGGAAGGGGAGCTGGAAAGTAAGCCCAGAGCTAGAAGCTCGGAACTTTATTTGGAACACTGTTTCTTTTGATGCAGGGATCGCTACACATTGTTTAGCTTTAGCTGTGAGGGCAAGGATAGGTGTTGGACACATACAGCCTTTTAAGTTGAATTTACTGACTATTTCCTTAGGTAGGGAAATCCCACCTCTGCATAGGGCAAGTTAGGCCTTCAACCATCCTGACATTTAAGACAATAAACCATTTTCATTTGAACTTTAAATCTGTTGTCTGTGTCTTGCTTCACGATGCCTTTACAGAGCCCAAAAGCTAAACTGCACTGATTCAAAAAAACAAAACAGAGGCTGACACTTTCACCCTCTCTTTGCAGAGGAATCGCAATTTGAAAATAGTGTACACTTTGTGTAGCTGATTGGAGTGTTATAAACATTAGGGTTTGAATACCATGGCATTTGTTATTCATGGCTGGACCGGGTGTACCCAAAAACACAGTTTGGTCCAACCTAGGAAGCCTTCTCCTTGACCCCCCGCCCCACTGAGGAGGTTTGTCACCTTTATACATGGAGCAGAAAACTCCCTTGTGGTCAGGGTGCTAATAAATTGAGTTATCTGATATAGGCAGAGATAGGAAGGGTGGAGTTAGCATAATCCAGCGACACCTAGAAGCCACCCACATTTTAGGCATGCGCCAGTCAGGATTCTGCCCAGACCACGGAACTGAATCAGCAATACTCAACCAAAATATTCTGATTGACAAAATTACAGATGAAGGCAAACCAGCCCTGTTGCTACTCCTCGATCTATCAGCAGCTTTCGACCTAATGGATCTCAAAATCTTGGGTTGGCTTCTATCTGCCTCTGCTAACTTTTCCCCCCGAGGCCACATCTTGGATCGCCTCCTTCCTAGTGGACAAAACCATAAAAATATTTTCAGAAAACACCAGTGCCCCCACCCACACCCATCATCTGCGGTGTACCCCAAGGATCCTACGTATCCCCACCATCCTACAATATATTCACAATCCCACTATTTGCACTCCTGGACTCAATCGGCATATACTACACAAACTGTGCTGACGACACTCAAATTCTACTCATCCCTCTCTGGCAAGTACCACAAGGACTCTTCCACCCTAAACTCTGTCTATGTGACCATCCAGCCCTGTATGGCCACACACTGTCTATGCTTGAACGATGAGAAGACAGAGGTACGTTTGATGGGAACTACATAAATGATCAAAAGGCTCGATCCACACTACTCCTCAAATAAAATTGACGGCACCCCAATCCCAGTCTCTCCTTTTGTGAAAACGTTTGGCGTATACCTGGATAGTACCCTATCTCTCACACGGCATGTCCGCGCCATTGCCTCCTCTGCCGCCTACAAGACCAAACTAATCAACGCCTCCAGACTCTTCCTCTCCCCGGATATATCCCTCACAATTGCAATAGTCCCCAAAGGATCCAGGGTTGACTACTGAAATGCCCTTTTTGCAGGTACCATGGACTACAACATTTGAAAGATGCAGGTCATTCAAAATAATGCCCTCAGAGCAGCCCTGAATATCCCCAAAGTTGAACACATCACGGCAGGTCGAAGAAAAGCACAATGGCTCCCTATTCTTGAACAGATCCTATTCAACACACTGTCCATCACACATAGGTGCCTGTCCAAGCGTGCCCCTCCCTACTTAGTACAACAAAATCACAAAAGCCTCCTCCTCCAGACCTACCAAAGCAGCCTATGCCCACTGCATCGTCCTGCCCAAATTTAAACTGGCCAAATCTGGAGGCTCTAGCTTCCCGGCCATTGCAGCCAAACACTGGAACCTTCACCCACCTATCCTGTGAGCTGAGCACTCCTATTGGACTTGCAAAAGCGCTAAAAGCACTGATGTTCACTTAATCTGCTCTTATAAGTGCAATATAAAACTCAATTAATGATGGATAGTTGTTCACCTTTGTTTTGTAAAAAGGTGTGTATATTCGTCATTTGAGTAACCGGTCACATTGATTTGTAAAAATGTCTGTATATTGTTGATTTGTGTATCTGGTCATGTAACAGCCCCTTGACGCCCCAGGGCTCAGTGCGCTATACAAATACAAAAATAAATAAAGAAAATTGCCAATAGCTTCAGTGCACAAAGGGGGTCAAACCATCTTGGATTTTGCTATGACTCCAAAGATCCACTGCCCCTTCCCAGGTCCAGCATAAAAGGCACTCTGGGCATGACATCAGCAGGCAACGAATACCTGTTGCAGCAGCCAGGACTGGACCCTTACAGCTGGCTTGATGTGGGTTAATCCACCGTCCCAATGTGTCTATATGAAGGTGGGACCCTTCCCTCGGTTGATTTCATCTTTGGCCACTGCTTGAAATAGGATTCACTGGACTCTGATTGGGAGTGCATTCTACTCCAAGGTCCTTTTCCAGAGAAGGGAAGATGAGGAATGCCAAGAAAGAAAAAAGCTTGGGATGATCAGCTTGCTGGACTAGGCCACTGCAACTGAGACATTGGTACCCAAGACCCCGCTCATTGGAGGTAAAAGAACATTGCAGCTAGTCGCTACGCAACCTTCTTGCTGGGAAGGGCAGAAGAAAGGACTCACTTTGCCCTTGAGATGCTAGGCAATGTCTGCCAGGAACCTAAAAACCAAGGAGTAACCCCTGGATCTCCTTGCAGCTCCGAACTGCCATGACACTAGTTTGGGAAGCTTTGATGCCATCCAAGCTGCTGCAAGGGAACCTGCCTAGTTACCAGCCTATCAAGTTCCAAGCCATTGCCGCTGCAGTACCACAAGGCCATGTTGAGCTTTTAAAGCCCGTTCACTGCCGAATGCAAGTCTTTGCTTCTCTGTACCCAGGTCTCTCAGCACTGCCAACCAGACATTGCCCACTGTTACCCAGCATCTTCTACCCGCAAGCCATCACCACTGCCGAACCACTCCACGCCACTGGATCCTGTTGACAATCCTGCCTGACTCGACTCCAGCTCTGCGCCAAAGAGCACAGACTCCTAGGTTGATTCTAAAAGGTCTGTTTGGACCCTATTGGGCCCTGAAGTATAATAATTAAAGCTATTTGATGTGGCCCTTTACCTCTGGTCTGCCTTACAAAGAACTGAGTGACTTTGAAGCCCCCTTCCCTACGTTTTTGAAAGACTTACCCAATAACTGAAATTTCATTGCTATTGATATTGATATTGATATTTTATTTCTATCGCGCTCGTACACAAGTGTTTCAGAGCGCGACAAGGCAAGGGAGGGGAACAGGGGAAATCTTTTTCTGGGTCCCTCTTTGTGCAAACCCAAAGTGCCCCTGCATTACGAAGTCTGCTTTCTCTGTCTTTTCCCTTGGAGGGGTGGGCTGGTGTTGTTTTTGTTAGTTGTGTCCATTTATGCTGTTTGAATTTAAGATCTTATTGTTATAGAACCGTGATTGGGCATTCTTTTATTTGGACTGCAGCACTATTATTGTTAGTGTTGCTTCTGTACCAGCTCCCACCCTGGTATAGCTTGCCCTCAGCCTGCGCTACCCTCAACTGTGAAGGGGATGCACCCATTAGGCTGCTCCTGTTCCACCTTTATGATTGGGATCACTGCTGATTTGGTAGTAGCATGAGGATGAGTAGGCGCATGAAGCACTACTCAACCCTGTTCTCCTGCTGAGCAGTAGTCATGTCGTCCCGCCGGAAAACACCACTTTCTCCTACATGACTTTGCCTATCTCCTGAGGCCTTATATGGGATAACAGTGCATATCTCCTGGTGACGGTCTGCAGGATAACAAATCTCAACCCCTCATTTATAAAACCACCAGTAGTCATGAAGAGCCCTTGCCTCATCTAAAGCATACCCTTCATTTCCTGGCAAGCCACTACTTCCTAATGATTGTACAGTTCATGTCCAGGTGCCTAAAGCTTCCCTGAGGGCCAGGAGACAGCAAGCCATTGTAGCCTCGTTTTTAAACTCCTCTAGGAGCAGCGCCTTTGGCAAAGCATGCTTATGACTAGTCTGGTGTGTTCCCATGTGTGACCTTCTGCTCTTCCTTAGGAGTAGTATCTTTTGAGGAGGCATGAAAGGTGGCCTTGTCTGTCATTGGCCAATACATGATTACAAATACACAGCCATGCAGGTGGGGGCATGCACTGTTCTCACAGACTCTCCTTGCATCTCTGAACTGCCATGACACTAGTTTGGGCACCTTTGATGCCATCCAAGCTGCTGCAAGGGAACCTGCCTGGTTTCCAGCCCCCTCAAGTTCCAAGCCGTTGCCGCTGCAGTACCACAAGGCCATGTTGAGCCATTAAAGCCCAGACATCCTTGGCACTATGCCTTTGAAGAGGGGTAGCACAGGTGTGTGGTCTGCTACTAACGTAAAGTGGCAGCCTCCGATGTAAGGGTGAAAAGTGATGCACCCCTACAGCACAGCTATAGCCTCTCTTTCCATTACTGAGTAACCCTTCTCTGATGGAGTGAGGTCATGGCTACCATACCCAGATGGGCAGCTCTTCTGTTGGTCATCCTCTTGCCACAGGATAGCACCACAGGCCTTAGGGGCTGACTTCCACGCCCACATCTTTCCTAAATGCCTGGTTGATCGTGAAATATCTTTATACTAGTGGCATGGCATCATTATGTCTTGGCCTCGATTTAAAGGGTCTATGTGATCACTGAAAAAAAAAACATCTGAATGCAAAAAATGTCGATTGTTCCCCCCTGTGCAGTTTTATGCAGGGGGAGACCGCTGCAGCTCCCAAATACTTCCCTTACATAATGTATTACCCTAACCCACGCCCACATATAATTGCAGCACAATCCGAAAAGAAAACGTGTTTGCCATTTTTGGATTGCGAATTTTACAGTAAAAATGCGACACCGATTTAAAAGCATCAGTATAGGAGCACTTTTTTCAGTCAGACACAAATACACATTGAAAAAAAGAAATCCTCCTGCATAGATAACGTTCCGGTGATGTCACAACTTACACATGGCGTTAGTACTCATGTAATGACATGGAACAGTCGTGTGGCAGTAGCAGCCGTGACAGTATCTGTGATGGCTTTGATTGCATGTTCATTTTCCTCACTCCACACTCATGGGTAGGTTGTGTTGCAGAGCTCTCAATGGCATGGGCGTAGGATGGACTCAACAGAAGGTCGCTAAGTTCAAAATAAATACAGCAAGTGCCCAACATTCGATCTAGCTGTACACATAACCTCGATCCTGCTTCACGTGCTTTGCACAGCACCTATGCCATTAAAATGAAGATGTCCCCCACGACAAGATTCGATCGAACTGTACGCGTATTATCCCTCGTATTCTCTCCGGACTACCTCTCTGCACCCACCCACACGCCTGCTCTGCACGAGTTACTAGCAGGGATTGCGCCACCCCTACCAACCTCCGTATCGGCTAAACTCACTGATGAATTTCCCATACTTGGACTTCGGTCCCACACTGGCGTTCAACCTACAGCGCGTTGAGACCATACCAATGTTGAAAGGCACTATACAAACATTACATTACATTTCCAGCTGTAATGATTATGCCATCTTGATTTCCCACATATTCCATGGGTTGACCAAGGTACCCCTGCTCGTGAAGATGTACCCCAAGAACGCCAATCTTCTTTTCAGGTCCCCAGGCTCAGCAATGTTAAGTCTTCACAGGCAATCCCCACTGTCACTTCGTGCCCCACCAGGCACGTCCACCATCTTGCAATGGCCTGGTGTGGAACACGGACTGTGGCTATGGAAAATAAGTCTTGCCCTTCAGCTGATTTTTGAGATTATGTATCAGCATTTTCAGGGGTTGTGGGGGGGGGTACACAACTGCCCCACCCAGACTGACTTCTGTGGCTGAGCTCCTCACAGCTCGAGAAATACATCCTTCAGGCTCAACAGAGACCGTAAGGGAGTAGTTGCCCTCCACAAGAGCCACATCAATGTCCTTTGTTGCACTGCTTTGTTGTTGTGCATCCAGCATGGTGGCATTAATCAGCCCGATGGCGAACTCACCAGGCATTCTTTTCCCAGGCGTTATATGCCCTTCTGCAACTTCCAGATGGCCCATGGAAGCTAATGTGTGTGCAGCATGGGTGTTTGCCAACTCACGAGCTCAGCTCAATTCCAAAATGTGCGGCATCGTGAGCCCCTGCTCCCCCAGAATCTGGCAATGCAATCTTGTAGAGTGATATCCTTGTATTGAGCCCCCATTTCACCAGCTTTATCCTTCTGGGTTCAGGTACTGGCCATGTGGAGAAGGCACTGATGGAACACATCCAGAGAATCATAACGGGAGGATAGCTCAGGGGCAACTTGCTCGCCTTGGAAGCAAGACAACACAGAGCATCATGGGTTCGATCCACGGGTCCGCGCTTACAAACCTCTGGGTATTAAGCGTGTTATAAATAACCTATGGTATCATATAATATCTTCTGACTGCCTCACTAGCTGAAGATGGAACTTCTGGTAATCAGCATTGACTTGATGGACCTTCCACTGCAGTGCTGCATGACTGATCAGCAACATCAAGTATCTTAAAAGTATAATTAACCACTTCCCTCCCCTGGTATAGTGGTAGAGACCCCAAAGCCCCATATATATATAAATAATCCAACCAGAGCGTCCATTTGGGGGCAAGCTTAGATGGTGTACAATGAATGCGGATCTCAGGCTCTAGTGCAAAGTATTCCCCATGCTTATGCATGAGCCTGGCCTGTCAGTGCACAGTGGAAACGCCGGCACACGTCGTCCTCACTGGGCACCACCTTGTAACCCTTTGTTAGAATGAGACTCCTGCAGTGGTGATGTGTCAGGATGGGCTCTGTGTTGACATCTCTTGGCTGGAGGAATGGGCACCATGCTCGCCCAGGTCTACTGCTCATGCGCAGAGGGAGGGTTGTATTTATTGAAACTGTGTGTCTCTCTGAGTGCATGCAAGTGGGTTGGACTGCATCATCAACATAGTGCCGCCTGGTGGCTTGTGGAAAGCCACATCATCACCATATTGGTAATATAGTTCAGCCGGTTGAACATTCACTGCAGGAATCTGTGTGAGATCTGCAGGTCGCAGGTTCGAATCCCAGCTAGGCCAACTGAGCCTTTCATCCTTGTGAGGTCTATAAATGAGTACCAACTTCAGTTGGATGATATTGTATGTAAATATTTTCTCTGTAAAACGCTTTGGCAAAAGCGCTATATAAAAAACACATCATTATCATCAGGTATGTTTAGCGTCACTAGGATTGGAACCTGAGAGCTGCAATGTGTGTGAAACGGTCCCTGTCCCTTCTGACTGAAGTGCTTGGCTTCACTATGTTACTGGCAACATCTACTGCGACAGCAGAGTGTTTTGGCAAAAATCTTACTTCATATCTTACTTCATATCTGGCGGGACAGGGGCCCATAATATAAGTTCACTTCTATTGGGGCAAATAACCCCTCCTGGAGATAGCACAGCAAAGCTGAACAGAAGACCCAGCAATCCTGAAAGGTAAATGTCATAGCATTTCCAACGTGTGCATATTTCTCTAAAGGAAACTGTGCAAAAGGGCAGCTTACACTTACTGGCATTAACTTCCGACCTCCAATCTACCCACACGGCACTCAGCCACCACTCAGCCACCTCCTGAAGGCAGCTCGTCCCACTTTACTTCTGACCAAGTTCACCGTCTAAACCTGCCGGCAGTCAAGAAATGACACTTTGCTGCACATATTGTTAAAAGAGGACCAGGTACACTTCCGTGGACAGAGGCGTTACACAAGATGTCACTGTTCAGCTACTAATTGACCAGGGCTTTTAAAACACTTCCTCTTGTAAAATTAAGTGAAAACGTAGGTACAAACTGCACTCTGGCACAGGTGTACTTAACAAAAGCTGACCAAGAACTGAACTACACTTGTGTATGAGCGCTATAGAAATAAAATATCAATCAATCAATCAAAACTACGAAAGTGTAAAGAAGCATAAGGACAAAGGACGAAGAACTTGGCATGTTGTAATGCGTGATTAAATCAGCATGGGGCCAACATTCACAATGGACTAAGCATGAACATCTCTCACTGGGACGCATGTAAGAATGCCGCTGTGTTTAACACATACGTACCTTCCCGATACCATCTTCTTAGAATCTCACGCCTGTAATAATGACCTCTCCATCATCCTGCAATCTTCATGGCGCCCGAAACCAAGTATCTTCTCATTGTCCACCACAGAAGGGTCAACTCACACTCCATGAAACTTGGCCACTCGAATATTCCACGTAGGCCATGTTGCGCAAGCACAGCACTCCCTCTACCTTTCCTGATTTTCATAGCCCATGAACTTTTGAATAAACCTTTCACCTAGCAGATCAAGGGCCCACCCTTTTAACTCTTCACCTACTGCAGACGTGTTCTCCTCGACCTCACCCTGCTTAGTGTCCTCCAGCTTCCTCTTATGTTGCATCCAGTGGGCTTCTTTCTGGCTACAGATGCACCCCTTTCCCCACACACCAGCCAAGTACAAAGCCTTAAACACCCTTCCCATTGTAAAGTCACTGGAATGGTGAGAGCCTAGCCAAGCAATGTCTTACACTTCTGTGGGAGGTCAATAGACCACTCAAAACTGGGGGAAGGTTCACAGTGAGGGTTATCTGAATCACAACCACTCAGGTCAGGGTCCAAGTACTTCACAATCCTCGCAGGCCTTGTGTTACACCTCCCCACGAGGTTCAAGGCCACCTCGTTGGTGGAAAACAGTCACCAAACAGTCCCTGGGATGTTTCTACATTGGTTTATCAACCTCTTTTTGAAAGTTTTGCATTTTCTTCCAATACGTTTTTTCTCACTATTTGTCACGCTCGTTTTTCGTTTTACCCTCCATGCACCCCCTCCTCATACCCCACCCCTTTACTACTTACTCCTGCAACTCTCGTTTACTATATATATAATTTGCGTATACTTGACCACCTTGAGCAAATTGAGTCGACCAAATGCAAACATTTATTAAGAGGTCAATTTAAGCAAGGCGTGCCCTTTGGAATATATTTTGTCTCCACTTCTTCCTTGACCATCGCAGGTGTTTACACTTCATCGCAGAGCCCAGGGAACATATTATTGCACCCGCGGATTGCTGACTACGCACTCACCTCGAATCCTCCATTGAACCTCTTCCCATGCCCATCACACTGGGCCTGGTACAAAACCAACCACTTTTGCTTGGATCACATTCTTCGATATGTGCTTCGTGGGGATCACTACGTTCCTGATTCCTTGGGGTGAATGCATGTCCTTTCCTGCACTGCCATTTCACTGCCTTATGACAAATTGCCAGTCGCTTGGCAGTACATGCTTCATCATAAATTGTCACCAAGGCGATCCAAGACTGATAGGTTAGCTGATACACGACAATGCTGTGCACTTCTTCTTCTCCTTTGCAAGCCTTTTATAACTAAACACATTCTGCACCCCTCAACCACATCATCATGCATGCACATGTCATTGAACCACAGAAGCCCCAGCATCCCAGATGTCATGTTTCGGTTCAGTCTTTCGCAAAAAGCGAAACCCACACATATTTCCAAAATTATTTCAAGAGCACACACACAATCCAGCCCATCCCGTTTGAGTCCAAAATACGTGCCTCAGCACTCATGAATGGAAGACAAGCAAATGCCACACTGACCAAGACTGTTCCTTTGTTTGAGAGGAAGGGGTCACAATGATGCACCTGCTGACATCTACTGAGACTGCAGTTATTCATCGTACAGCAACCAGCTGAAGTTTAGGTGCACTCACATTGCTCTGAATGATGTTCCCACAACAGGGGTCTGCAACCTGTGGCTCTCCAGATGTCTTGCATTACAATGACCACAATCCCTCACGACTAACTCTGCTGGCTAGGGCTCATATGAGCGTAAGTCCAAAACATCTGGAGCGCCAAAGGTTGTAGACCTCTGTCCTAAAATTAATCTTGGTCTGTTTCCCTTTCAATATCTATGTGAGGACAGGTCCCTCGAAAAGAAAACGAGGGACAGGCAGAGGGCACACTTGATGCAATATAATTGCTAAAGATTTAAAATAGGTTTTTTAGAAAAAGGATATATTTTCAATAATGTATGTGCAATGAGATACAATATTCAATAATACTGGATTGCCATTACAATGCTTACAATTTTGTAATCTAGGGGTACATTACATTAATACATAATACGACAAAGCATAATCTCCTGTCATAGTTTAGTTATTTACATACAGCTAAGAAGAAAAACATTCATCATCAATAAGTTCAAAACAATAACAAAGTTCAAAATATGTGAATATTATTGATCCAGATATCACGATAGGAATTGGATTTACAGTTCGTGCTGGGCTAAGATCTCTCAGGTTGGTATCCCCTATCAATTACTTTGCATTTCAGGCTGTCGTGCCCTTCTTCGGGTAAGGATATCAGGGATTATTATTAGATTCTAGAAGTAAACATAGAAATAACTCTGTATAAGTGTTTCACAAATCATTTCATTCAATTCTTAATATTACTTTGCGAACAAATTCGATTAGATTCAGATTGCTGAATCTCTTAGCACTAACCTTAGAACAAGTTGTGAGCCGGTAATCTAGGCCCTTCGTAATATTAAAGAAATGTGCCAGTTCTGTAAAGAAACATTTGATGAAACTACATTCATTTGTTGACAAAATGGCCTGCAGTGGGATTAGTCGCTGAATAGCACTGTGTCCCAGTAGCAGGTCCACCATCAATTCTAAATCATAGGATGTACTTTTCATTTATTTATCATGACTCACCTTGTGGATTTTCTTAGTACAGTAAAGTAGGTTGAATCATTGGCTGGACCATTCACACTTTGAGAATTGTGACTCCCAATGGCTGTGAACAATTCATATTATTAAAAGTGTTCTGTTGTAATTGCAGTTTCTATAAAGCATTTGCTAGAACATGTGGTTGTTTCTTTGAACCCGCATGAAATACATTTTGTCCTGATGTTCGTGATACGTATTTACTCATACCTTACACTGAAGCGCGTTCTCACAGTTCATTCGCTTCTAGACACGGTTGCTAAAATACGCCACAGCGTTGTCTTTAATGGCGATGGTTGTTCCTGGCGAGCAGGCGGTATACATTATGTTTCAGGGTTTTGTCTGTGGGGACTAACTTGCTGTTTTTAGTCAACATTACTCGTGAAGTCTCAACTAATCACGATCGATTGTAATCTATATACTTTATTATGCACAGGTGTAGCCTTGCTTGCCTCTGCAGCAACGTGTTGTCCCTGTCAGCATTTGCAGCGGATTACACTGGTCTCTCGCATCTCTGCTTTGGCGCGTTGCTATGCAACTGCTCTGCATGCACGTACATATAATGTCTGTGCTGTTGGTTAGACGTCGTGGAACAGTGTTGGATGTGTACCTAAGGAGCTGGTCTCAATCAAATCTAAGTCAGTATGACTGCCAATGTAGAGGGAAATCTAGTTGTATAATAATTGAATTAACAGATACTGTACGAATGTAACTTCTAAATAATTAACGATAAATACATTCATATACGAGTGCCGTAAATTTCTGTTTCAATAAATCATGTTTAGACACCCAATATAATAAGTGTGAATCAGAGGCTTTTCTGAACATGCTCGAATGCCACTATTCCGTATTGGTTTAATGTCTGGTTTACAGATAACAATTGAGGTCCCATTCTAAGTTCATCCCACGTGGATGCATTGTGTCAAGCTTCTCCATCCAGTATGTTTCTCTCTGCTGCAAGAGTCTAGTGAGATTGCCCCCTCTCCTGGGTTGGGTGACATGTTCCAAGATTAAAAACTGGATTTGTGCAATTGTGTGTTTTTGTGAATTAAAGTGTTGTGCCACAGGTGATTTTACTGATACTGATCAGATATTTGGTTTATGTTCAACCCATCAAATTTTTGCTTTCCTGGAAGTGAGACACACATAGTAGAGCCCACACAGGCATTTTATTTTGTAGATCACATTCTTCGTGTCACAAGTAAATGTGTGCATTAATGGAATCCGAGGCCCTTTATGTGGATGATTAATGTGATTTCCTTTTATCATATTGTGACAGTAGTAACAATTGTTGTGAGGAATGGTTCTACTAAAAGTTGTTTTCTGCATTCTTTTGTGACTAAAGTCAGATTTGCTGAGGTGGTCACGAAGTGAGCTGCTTCTACTGTAGGCAAACAGAGGCAATTGGGGAATAATTTTGCTAACGCTGGATCTAATGATAGCATTTCCCATTTCTTTTTAACTTTTTTCTTGATCCGATTACTCTGTTGGGAGTAGGTAGTGACATATACCAGATCACTGTTGGTGTTTTTAACAATGGGTTTTAAAGTTTCTACTCTCAATGTATTCTTTACTCTTGTGGCATGAGTTTGTACTGTATCATTTTTGTATCTTCTGTCCAGGAATTGTTTTGTTAGTTCAGTTTCCTTAGTGTCCAATTCCTGCTCATCCGATATGATTCTCTTATATCAGAGGAATTGGTATAGGGGAATACCCTCTATACTTCTTCTCGGATGGAAGCTTGATGCTAACAAAAGGCTGTTTTTGTCTGTAGATTTAGTAACTACCGTTGTCTCTAGTTTGTTTGATTTGGAATGGACTAACACATCCTGGAATTCTACTCCATTTGTGTGTGAATTTAAACCTTGGTGCTAGTGTATCCATAAATCAAAATGATTCCTCCAATTCTTCTTCAGTACCATTCCAAATTCCAAAGAGGTCATCAACGTACCTCACAAAGCATTTCAAGTGATTTTGTCCTCTGGGATTGTATACTACTTGAGTTTCTATTAAGTAGGACATGTAGATGTTAGCATAACTGGGGGCCATGGCGGCCCCCATTGAGGTTCCCGATATCTGCACAAAGTGGCGATCTACAAACATGAAAAAGTTATTGTTCAACACGATAGTGAGGAGTTTCAGAATCAGTAACCAATCACCTTTAATGACTTCTTTGGTATTTAGTAGCATCCACTCCATTGCTTCAAGTCCTGCAAAGTGAGTAATGTTGGTATACAAGCTGGAAACTATCAAAGTGATGCAGCGTTTGTTTCTTGGAAGAGCAAAGATAAAAAGCTCAAGTTGGGGAATAGCACTACATTCAAAACATCCTTTCTTCTTCTCAGCTTCATGTAACACACTAGTGTAGTATGTGCATCTGCTCCCTAGCCTCTTCAGACCAAAAGAACTGCAGATTGGTGGGAAGTAAAATTGAGGCTATCAGGACAACTTTTGAAAGGTTTTTTCCCAGCCCCAAAATCTCAAATCAAAAACAGGTGATGCAATTTGAAGGAGCCAATCACATCCACACACTGTTAGGAATCTACCCGCCTGCTACCCAGTACCACTGAATGCACCCCAACATAGACTTTGTTCATAGCATAATTACCATGTTAAAACCCACACACAAATGGTCATGACATTCATTTACCCGTTTTATTGCTGCAGTTTTGGGCCAAACTATTTTCATGCTCCATCCTGGTGTTGGGTTAAACCAGCTGATGCATTCTGGTAGTTGTATGCTGTCCAAGAGGCAAAGGGCTGGGGGAGGCATACTAAATACATTTACTTGCAACAAGCTGCTACAGGTTGGAGAGACCCTGATTGCATTCACCCGTTGCAAGCTCCTGTAGGCTAGTCTACCAAGAGAGGGTTAGGTTTTAATTGCAATCCACTGCTGCAAGCTACTAAAGCCTGGACTTGGCTTGATTGGACACAGCTGTCCCAGGCTGCAATCAGCTCCACCCTGTTGTGCTGTGGGCTGGGAGGGCTTCATAAGCTTACTCTGAGGTTTACGTAGCGTTCTATCAACTGCCTTTACCTGGATTTCCTGATTCATGAGATTTTTTAACCTTCCATGCTATCTTGCTTTTGGTTTCTAAATCCTACCTACTATAGCTGCTTTCCAGTTTCTGTCTTGTTTGCTGTTAACGCTAATCCTTTTTCTGAATCTTTGAAATCTGAGTGTAATGCTTTACTTGCAAAGACCCCTGTCCATAGTTTCCGTACCTGCTTTTTAGTGTACTTAGTTTTCTGAACCAGGTGTTTGCAGCAACGTCTTGTCTTGTCTGTTACTAGTGCACTTAGTTTCATGAACCACATATTTGATGAGTTGGCAGCAGCCCTTTCTCTTGTTCCCTTGTTTATGACTAGTGCATTGAGTTCCTTGAACCATGTATTCACTGAGTTGGCAGTGACCGACTACCATTCCTTTGTCTAAGGCTTTATGCTCAATGATATTCCTAGAATGCTAGGTTTCCAAGCTTATGTGTGGCAATGCTCCTTGCCTAAGTCTTCAGCTACAGCCTCTGTCTACAGTGTCTGCCCTTTGCTTCTTTTCCCTGCCAATCTTGCAGTTGGTTATTTCTATCCACTCTGCTTCTCCATCTTGATTACAAATTGGTACACTGTTGTGTCTCAGCTCTGTATCCATATACAGTTTGACCCCTGGGATGGTCTCCATTAAGATCAGATAAGGGAAAGACTTTGGTTGCCTTAGTCTAGTTCACTGGAGTCTTACCTGTCTCAGTATATGGTCTCCAGCTTTACCCTTACACTGAGTACAACCATCTCATCAGCACGTCCTACCCATGATATTGCTGCATGATTGTTGTTAAGAGTACTCTGCTGGTACCGATCCCAAAGACTTTCCCTAATCTCATGGAAACCCCTTATCATGTTCCAGTACACCACTTATTCTGATCAACCCGTATTACCTAGTATATTTGCTTGCCTTTTCTTTCCCTTGGTGTCACTTTGCTTTCAGCGCCCGCCTGCCCCTCCAGTTCCTGTGACTACCTGTCTCCACAAAGATCAGCCTGGTATGTACCTTGTCTCTGTTATATGCTAAGTGTTACCTCCCGAATCACCCCAAAACTACAGTGTGTACTCTGACACATATCTATTGGCCTGTGCACACCTGTCACTCATTCATTCACACCCACAGGTGCCCAACCCCCATTTAGGCAGTGTGGGTGTTTTGAGTAAGAGCTCGCAGCAGACGTTTCACCTGAGTTGGAGTGTGAGGAAGGAGTTTGAAGGAAGAGTGGAAGGAGGAGATGGAGGAGGGAGAACAGAGGGGGTGATAAGACATCAGGTGGAAGTGGATTGGGGACAACAGGAGGAGGGTGGTTAACACAGCAAGATGAGGTTGGTCTAAGTCATCAGGAGAAGGAGGCTGGATTGATACATAAGTAAGAGGTCAGTTGGTGTCATTAGGAAGGGGAGGCTGAATGGATACAGAAAGAGGAAGTTGGTTGGAGACAGGAGGTGTTGGTTGGCTCAGGCAAAAGGAGGAGGTTGGGCTGAGTCATGTAAAGGAAGATGGATGCAGAGGGCAAGTGGTGGTTTCTCAGAGACATCTTTAGAAGATCTGATTGAAAACTCAAGAGGTGGTTGGAAGTTACAATCACTAGAACATCCTTAACACCATAGTTGGTAAGATCAGGAAAGGGTGAGGGCATGCTTGGCTCAAGGCAGTGGTTAGAGGTGATACCTTGATCAAAAGGGCTTAATCCCACAGTGCAAGGAAGAATGAACATGTGGTATTGTATCGAGGACGAGCTTGACAAGCGCTGTTGTATAGAGGGGTGAAGAGGGAAGAAGTCAGAACTCTAAGGGAAGCAAGTGACTCGGGCTCTTTTAAAGACGTGCCTCTGATAAAGAAGCAAGACAAACCCAATGGCACAGTAGGGAAGTTGAAGACCAAAACAAGAAAAGAAGGGTAAACGAGTTCCTTAAACCTGGGACTGAGAAGTAAAAGTAAAAGACCCAGAGAAGAAGGAAGTGGGAACCCTTTTTATTTAAACAACAAGCAACTATATTGTTGCAAAACCCAGGAGTTGACCAGTCCAAACCCACACACCACGAAACATGTTGACACAGGTAATACACTGAGTGTATCCAATATTCATTATCTATTATTTAACTTAATACATAGCATCAGTAGATTGAGCGGACAATCTGAAAAGTTACCGAGTGAAACGGGGACTCTCATTGCACCCATTTCAGTCCCTTTATAGTGTTAATCATGATCATGCCTGTGTACTTAGCTTGTGAAAACAGTTGGTAATTAACAAAATTAAAAGCATCATCCCATTTATTAGACAGGGAAATACCTAGAACAAGGAATCAAACAACAAGTTACGACATTGCTTCAAATCCAAGGAGCTGATTGACCCAAAATTTGTGAACCATGGACAGTAGTGAGACAGGCAATACATTTGCCTTGCAACAATTTATATTATGTACTTGTTTTCATAGACAATAGCCCTATTCGATATGGGCTATCCTAGAAATTAACAGTTGCACAGGGCTCTCTTGTGTCTACATCTTGTGTTGTTGTTTTTTTAGTGGAATGATATCAATCTGGGAATTCATCCAAACAAAGTGTGCTACCTGTAGAATATAGGCCTTAAATAGTCAAATTGTTGACCTAAATATTCCTACAAGTCCGAATACGTTGAATGTCATTGGAGATGTCACAACAATCTAACAATTGTCTTTTCCTCTGTCTTTTCACCTCCCCTCTTCTCCAACAGTGTCCTAAAGTGCATGTTGATGATTGATAATAATAGATCTAATCTGGTTTAGGGATCATATGGACAGTGCACTATTTAAAGGTAAGAGTCATATTGTCCGAGTATACCCTGACAAGGACCCCGAGGGTCGAAACATGCGTTGGCATTTCTGTGTTTGGCAATCCTGTACTTTGAAATGTCTGTTTTAGACAATCTGATTATTGGCTAAATATACTCCAAGTATATCATTGGTGAATTGAATATGCAGACATCAATTGATATCAAATGCTATTAATCTTTTTGATTTTGTTAAACTGTCATTAATGCTAATAACATTTTCACTGCTTTCAGGCAATTTCATTGTTGGCATTACATATTTTCTTACTCTCACAATGAGTGTAGAGTGCAGAGGAGGAGAATAATCGGATTACATATTCCCTTTTCATACGAGTCTGGGAACCAAGGGGTATATACCCCATGAAGAGGAGCGTTTGAATGTTGAAGGAACCCTTTATTGTTTGCCTCATTGTACGCATGAGAGGACTCCATCTGTTTCTTTTGTTTTTATGTCTACATTCCTCATTTGTTCTTCTGGCCACCACGCATTATATTCCCAAATTAAAGGAAACCAGTTGTCACTGCATTTCCATCAGGCCTACTAATTGATCCATTTCACCTTCATGTAAAGTGATGGACAAGTGGGATCAATCAAGCAGTTTAGGCAGGATAAGTCAAAGCAGTTATTCTACAACAGGCCAAGGTTGTCGCTGTAGGGATTTTATGGAGATTGCTTTAGGTCTAAGGTGGGTAAGTCTGATACCAACCAGCCTGACCAAGAGCTCCTGGGTCTGGTGTGAACCAGCAATGCTTTTAATTGACAAACAGCCAGACCACCTGCAACGTAAATTCCAGAATCATTGACTGGCCCTATTGCCTAAGCAAAAATCGTCAGTGGTAGTCTTCCTTCCCCGCACTCAGCACTTGAGGTTGCAGACATTTCTTGAGTTCTTCCAGGGAGACTGCCCCATCAGGACAACCTGCAGCCACCCATGTTAAAATGTAAGAACTACCAATTATGGAACAATGCTGGGGAGAGGTGGAAGACTCAGCAGGAAAAATGTAACTCCACAGACACTGGGTCTCATTACAAGTCTGGCGGTCTGGAAATAAGGGTGCCAGTAGCAATGTACCGGCCCCATTCCTGAACCGCCAGACTATAAATATGCCTACAGGGGTCGTTGCTCCCGGCAGGTCTGACGTGCCGGGACCACTAGCCCATGCAGGCATAGTTTCCAGGGAAGCACCAGCACCGTTAGCAATGGTGCAGGGCTTCTGTATCCCCATTCCAGTGGAGTGGGAATGGGGACTTATAGTTCTCGCCGCCTGACATCACAGGCTGCCGGGACTTGCAATATGCTGGTGGCACGGGGATATCAGGCAGTAGAAACAGTGTTACGAGGTCAGCGGCAACCCCCAACCTCGTAAAGAGGACCACTGACTTCCATCCTTGACAAACTGGTGATTGGTCAACTGGCACTGTGGGGAAACTAGGGACCCGGACTCCGATACCACCCATGACCATACTCTGAAAATATTCCAATGGTCCTTTTCCAACTTAAAAGAATTGTGGATGCCGCTGAGTGATAGAAAACAAGCTGGCCTCATTACATCACCCCTCTAATAACAGAGGAATTACAGGTGGCCTGTCATGTGTAAAATGTGGATGGGCAAATGGGCTACGGCATGCTAAGAGAACAAAATGGTATCCCTCAGGGGAATACAAAAGTGTCCAAACAAAAACGCCCATTCTCAGTATTTGTATTTATTGATTTGTTAGGCGATCACACACACTTTCTTGCTTCGTGAGATAAGGAGCCTCACCCTGAGTCACAGCTCTGGACTAGCGACCAGTTAGTGGGCTTTGCATAGGGTGTAGCAGTGGATATGGCCTTCAATGGAGGCCAGGCAAATTGAAGGCAGACGATGATCTTAGTACTTGATCATGGTTCTCATTAGGCCTCTCACCACCTCCCGTTCTCAGGCACTGGTTCTTCACTCCTATTATCCGTTCTGTTTCTGCTCGTCATCCCAAAACAAGCTTGCTCCTCAATCCCTCAAAGGTGTATCCCTTGGTGTCTTATAGTACACTAGCTTCTACTCCTCACTAATGTGTTTCCACCTCTCATTTGTTGCAGTCTCCCTCCTCATCTTTAACAATATTCCATGCCTTCTTTGACCTTCTCTATACCCTCTCATCATCTACTCTTTAGATGGTCCACCACTTCTCTTCACTACCCTCTACCACCTCCTCAATATTGATGTGCCACCAAGCTTCCCCGTTACTTGTCTCCATCATGTCCTCCTCCTTTTCCTTCTGGATGTTTCTCAACTCATCCACCTCTTTCAGCAACTCTTACGCCAACTCATTATCTCTTACCTAGGTGTACTCCATTCTTGTTTACCTCTCCGGGTGTGATCACTTTTCCATTTGCTCAACCTTCAATAACCTCTTTTGCAGCCCTCTCAATGTATTCTTCTTTGCAGCACACTGTGCTTTTCTCTCTGAGTGTATCCCTCCACAGCCTTCTGGGTCACCTTCTCTCCAGCCTTCTCGTTCACTCTCCCGTTTCTCTTTCCATCCTGCTATGTCCCCCTTAGCATGGACTCATTGGTCGACCCTCAAGTGTTCTATGTCCTGCTCCTTCTCCAGTCCCTTCTCCACGTTCTTTTGTCCTCCTATCCACCCATCTCCAATAGAGCCCTTCCTCATACCTCCTACCCCATTTCTTTGCCCGAGACCTGCCTTTTGCACACCCTTCAGTGCACATTCCTGCCTCTCTCTGGTTTAAATGAATTCAGGTGTGCAGCCTCGGTGTGAGCAAAGTGGGATTCATAGTCCTTTAGGCCTGAGTGAGTCTTTAGTGACTGCAGTCTCAAGAACCGTGTTTGCAACCTTGGAGTTCCCAACTCTGTCCCAAGGCGCAAAAGCGTCCTCCTGGCACCTATGTTCACCTGGGTTTCCCAATTCTTCCCAGGTTATAATAGGTAAAGTGTGAATCTTGTAATAGCTACCTATATGTTGGTATGGTCACCACAGGGCTGCTCCGATCCCCTGGACCAGCCTTTAAAAGGCCCATCCATTATCATTGTCACTGCACCTGAACACTCCAGCCCTGTGCTCCTCCCCAGTGGCTGGGGCTCAATGTATGTGTCTCCTGTTATGGAATTGCCATCAATGTTTCTACTCTGCATATTGGGAAAACATTCTTGTGCGACTTTTTTCACTTGTGGGATAAGATGGGCCAAATACTGCTTTCTCCTAGCTCTTCGGCAGGTGAAGTAGGGATGACAAACAGCACGTTGCTCCAGGGCGGTTTGATTTAAATTCTGTTTTTGTTTATTATTTTTTTATGTGGCACAAAGTGTAGGCAGAACGCCATTTCATTGTCCTTGTCGCACAGACGTAAGAGACATTGCAAGCATAACAGAACAAACAAACGCAAGTTACACGCACATTTAAACACATGGCATCATCAAATTGCCTAGTCGCGGCGGGAGTTTTTTTTCATCCGCTCAGCAGGAGATTTTCGAACGCTTCCTGAGATCTGCTCTAAAAGTAATGGGATGTCTGGGGAAGATTATTGCACACATCAATTCATCTGGAGCCACTCCTCGTGCCTCCTACGTTGACGCGACGCCGCCTTTTGATTGCTTGATTGTGCTGGAAGGGCTGATAAGAGCATTTGACATGGCGCCACAATCTTAGGTCGCTGTGTGTGGTTCTGCAAGTAAACAAGTCCTTTTGCATAATGCAAAGGTAGCTCGATGCTACGGATGCGTTAGTATTTACGCGTCTCTGGCACGTCACGGCTGGTGTGTGTACTCTTGCCACTGAGTCTGGGCCCAGCTGAGTGCACAATGCAAGTGTACGCCCCACCTAATGTAAGCTCCTCAGTAGAGATTATCAGGGTCACACAGTGAAGCTCTGCACATCTCAAAAATAATTCCACACACGGGTAAAGGGGCTAGTGTTGCTAAGTACCAGGAACTTCCAGCGGAGAGGGTGGAGAGTGCTTTACTCTGATAGTAGATGGCCATTGCTGGGAGGGGGAGTGTCCAACACAACAGTAGCAGAGAGGAGGATTGCCCTCTCCTCTGCATTGTGTCTAAGAAGGGTCCCGTGCAGGACATTTCTTCAAAACTGTGTGGAGAAGAACTGTTCATGGTTGACTGGTTGTGAATGTGGAGTTGTTCACACGTGAAATGGGCGCCTCTTGGTTTGAGCTCTTGGGGACACCATTTTGAGTGATTAGTGAATGTGACATTTAAGATGGATGCCAGTGTGGTGAGGGAAGAGGGACACTTAACGACCTTTGCCTAAAGAATTTCACATAGACCCGCGTGGGAGGAGCAAACATTTCGCCTCAAATTGTGAGATAGATGGGGTCGGTGGATTCTCAGTGGTGTGCCTCCTCCCAACAGAGATGAGAGGAAGGATACGTGGATGGTGGGTGTTACGAGTCAGAGCCCCAGCATCACAGGAGTTAGAGAGTGGATGCTGTAGAATGGCGGATGCCTTGGAGAGCAAGTGGAACTCTCTCCTTCTTTAGGTTCTTGTCTGCAGGTGTGTTGTTGTTTGGCGTAGGGAAGGCGCTAAACCAGCAGACTTGCCACTTGTTTACCACCAAACCTATAACGAGGGCCTATGAGTTTTCAGATACTTAACCACGCAGATCGATCCTATATGGATTCAAAACAATACATTGCACAGTGTGATATAAATAGCTGATGTGCCGCAACCAAGTAATGGCGACAAAGATAGGCAAGAGAGTTCATCAGTGTGGTGGTCTATCCATTACCGACATTTGACAATTTAGCAATGGTTGCGGGTTGTGATGTACAGGGCAACATATGGTGCATGGTGTGCTATGTCAGTTGCTTGTTCCTGATGCATTACTGGGCACATGGTCTCATACCCTGACATGAGGCTGCATTAAGCTTCAGATTAGATGCCCATGATTTCCATAAACGATTGGTAAGGGGGGCCCATTTTATCTAACTTTATCATCTACTGATTGCTCAGCCTTGAGAACGACCTTAGTGTTGAAACACGTGTTGGCTGAATTCAAGAATAAACCAATCAGCATAACTTTGAATGGACTTTGTTAAATTACTTCAATGATCACTAAGTGCACTTTGTGAAATCACTTTAATGATTCCTAATGCTTATCATTTATACATCTGCATTAGATTTCATTGGCTGTGCCCGAATTGCCTCACACCAACTTTCAACACCATCTGATAAAGGGACTGAACCACTGCAGGCTGAGAGTTGAAGTGTAAGTTCCAATCTTTATCTAAAGAGATGGAGAGAACCATGGTTACTGACCAAGACAAAGTTCGGAGCTCTCGTGGTTGTTCTTTCATTTAATAAAGTCTTTGTTCTGACATCATCATTATCAAGTCATTACAAAAACTATTGGGCTCCGTGTGGCAGAGATTCATCGATTGCCTTGATGGTCTGCGCATCTATTGAAGCAACTGGGTGAGCAGCATGGTCAGTGTGTCCAGTATGGGTGCGCATGACGAGGAAGCCCAAGTCGACACTGGCTGTAGCAATGACCGTGAGAGGGTTGTGGAGAGGTGTGGTGAGGTAGGCCATGCCAAATGGGGTACAGATTCTAGAGGGATGTGGTGCACGGGGTACACCGACACCAAGGATCATAAATCCTGATTCTCATAACAAAACAACACAGCATAATGTCACATTAGCAATAGAGGCCTAGCATAGGTAGACATTTCATTCAAGTGTGCAACAAACGTAATCCTACCCAATGCCTCGCACCACAATTGTTAGATATCTTTGAGTGACTAAACGCAGACTGCCTACAACTCAAATTAACTCACTTATGTAACCCAACAACCAGTCACAGAAGAGTTCCACCCACACATTGTATCCCCCAACATCATTTTAACATTGGAGAAAATAAAGCAGAATTTATTGAATTTGACCGAAATGAAATTGACTAACCCCTCCACCCATGACTCCATCGTCAGGATAAAGTACTTAGTGAAACAGCCCAACTGCAATGGGGATGGGCTGGTCCATTCACTGCCGGGTCTGTCTGCACCCTCTAGTCACAGTCCCAATCCAGGACACCAGCCCTATCCTTTGTGTGGGTGCAGGTGCATGACGCAATGCTGCTATGAGATGAGTGAAGGCCCAGGGAGCATAGAGAGAACACCCACTGTAGGGGACACCACAGCAGTGGCAGGAGCTTTGTGTCAGGAGCCCATGCCCACTTAGACGACCGACGCACCGACAGCAGGCGGAGCAGCATCCGCCTTGGCGCCTGCACCTCTGCTGCACTTTCTGGACTCGGTTTCCCAGGGGTGCGCGTATCGGAGACCGTCAGCAGCGTCATGGATGACATCAGCATGCTCGTATCCATGGCAATGTTTTGTGGCATTTGGGATGCCGCTTTCGACTATGTTGCGTTCCTCAATGTTGCACCCGTGTCAGTAGTGTTTTCCTTTGGTTTTCTGGTTTTATTGCCTGCCAGGCTACCTGGATTCTAAACTTTTTTACAGACTCCGTTCTGGATTTCCCTGTACATCGTTGCCTGGATTCCCCTGCTTCTGGAGCACAGACTTATTTTGGACCGGCCCTCCTCCAGGTGCATAAAGCAGGCAGAGCCCATAGGGATCTCCAGGATCAGAATTTGGCTGGCATGAAAATCTATGCCTGCGCAAATGCTGGAGCATTTGTATGGCAGAGAGGAAGGAAGGTGTAATTGATGTATTATGTATTGTACAAGGTCACATCAGATGGCTCACAGACCTTTCCCCGCTAATCAGTAAAGCTACAAAATAGAGACATAATTTTCTACATTGATATTTTACTTGCGGAATTCACTTAAACCCCTCACCCTGCTTAGCTTAGCCTGCATCCTGAGTCCCCAGAGAATCGCTAGCTTTGTCCTCTTTTACTGTCGGATGTGTGTCGTTTTCGCTTGCAGCTACAGGGGCGCAGCCTAACATCATTGCTGTTACAGCGCTGCCAACACTACTTCCGTTTCAAAAGAGCACAAGGCATTAATGTTGACGGTTTTGGCTCCACAGGGAAAAGGAGTTTATTTTTAATTTTAGGTTTCCACAACAGAACAAAAAACAAGAGTTCTGGTCATATTTTAGCTTTTGCAGTGGAAAGGATTGTATTGACGTGGTGCGGGCTATGCAGCGGCAGGGGAAGTTGTTCTGTACCGTGGCTTCAAACATTACTACCTTGCACTACGCATTGCTCCTGCAGGGGGTCGCTCCACACCCACCTGCGCATACCATAATCCTTTCCCTAATGAAGAGGCCTTCAGCAGCCCTAGAACCATTGGCCGGTTTCCAGCCGGTCATAATTAAGCAAGATCATGGAGCGGGGTAACAAGGGAACTGCAGGAATACATGGAAACAAATGACCTCCTCTGCTACTGCCAGTGGATACCCACACATGGACAGAGACCCCCCTAAAAAGAGGGAGAGGAGCTCATCTCCAGCCTTAAACAAGGGCAAACCTTTGGCATTTATTCTTTTAGAGCCGTCAGCAGATGACAATATTGTGCTTTACTGAAAATACTATTGCAAACTAGCTCAGATCATAGAATTCCAATCTTCTGATCAGACCATAATGCTTGGAGTTAATCTACTGCTATTTTTTTAACAAAGTAACACAACGTCTATCGCTGTAATTTTTTATTGGACCTGCTGGTCCGGGCTGGACGGATATATTGTGCACAATGCACAAGTTATCCGTGTCCGTTTTTGTTCAGCCTGCCTTTCTGAGCTACTTGACTCAGCGCCTGTCCCCCATTTAAGCATCTTGGTAAGTACTTAATTGTCAAAGAGGTTAATGACCAACCTCAAGAGCATGAGGATGGAAACTGGGAACAAGCAACAGATACCATAAGGGAAAGATGGACAGCTGCTCATGTCTGAGCTCTTCCCTCTTTTGGTTAAGAAATGAGGCCTATCATAAAAGCCACACTACTCTTTTAAGCAAGTGAAAAAATCAAGGTGGGAGAGTCATAGGACAAATGAGAAGCAAACTCAGACCATTCTAGTGAGTTCCAGAAATGGGGGAAAGCCCCATTTAAAAGTCTTGCACCCTAAAACAATATTGAAATCCAGCACTCCAGAATAATTCAAACTGTGAATGAAACTCTCAACTCAAGCGGACAACCAGTGCATGACGACGAAGGAGGTAAAGAGGTGAGGAGAGAGCAAAGAATCCCAAATGAGGCCTACACTGATATGAAAGATCCATGCAGCACAGACTGACTTTATTAAACTCCATTATTTAATTCACGACAAACGAACCACCGGCATAACAGAAGCAGATAATCCCCCACATCCAATTGATTCTCCATCCCTCTAACAGGCCTATGTCAAGCACATGGCAAAGGGTCTGCTCCAGCCTCCAATCTGATCTCTCGTACATTGCTCCTTGTCAAAGAACTATGAGCCTCATTACGGGTTTGGGCGGTAAGTGAAAAAAGTGGCTGTAACAGAATTAACCAAATTATCATTTTGACTGCGCACCAATTGTCTTAAATATATATAGACAATTCTATGATCTTGGAAAAATATTAGTGGCAGTATTTATAGGTTTTCAGCTATAACAAATATAAACAATACATTGATGTTGCAGCACAACTGTTTGTGTAAAAAGTACCATACTCATAACGGGTAACATTTAAAATGTCAATGAAATGAAATTCAAATATACTCTTTCTTTTTTTTTAAATAATCGAGATTCATATTTTAAAAAGCAGAATGGAAAGACAAAGTGACCATTTTGAGGTAATTTTTAAAACAACTTCTTTTAAATAAATTGATTCCTCATAACAAATGATGATTCAAATATAATTCATTATCATATAAACATCAAATCAATGAAAAATATTGTTTATAATGTATCAAAGTAGCTGATATTTTTATTTTAATCTATTTATTGGGTATTTACAATGCGCGTCTACAGCAAGTGGTGTTTCAAGGCACAAGAAGACAAAAAAGGGGGGGGGTGGGAAACAGGGATTAAGAATAAACAAAAACGGTTCTACTGGGCCTTGTGGCATTCAGATCATGCAAGTGCAGTAACAAGAAAGTGCAGGGGAGGTGGGGGGAAGTGCCGGTCGCAGTTGAAAGCGCTAATGGTAAGGAGGGAAAGGAAGTGCATGATGGAGTGGAGAGCGTGCAAGTACTGGGGGGGGTGAAGGGGGAGCAAGAGGGCCCCTGGGCTAAGTGAGTGTGAAGGGAGGCCAGATGGACAAGTGCCAGGGGAGGCCGAGAGTGCAGGGGAATGAAGGTCCACATGCTAAGTACGAGGATGGGGCTGGATGGGCTCAATAGAAGGGCAAGTCTGAGAGGGGCAGGGAGGCCATTCCAGAGGGAGGCTCCTGCGGAAGAAAGAGATCTACCTCCCCCCGATTCTCTGCTTGGAGAAGTTTCTGATCGGCAGACAGTTGGAGTTACAAGACCGAAGGGCTCTAGCAGGGAGGTATTTAGAGAGAGACAGTTGAATGTAGCGGGGTCCCAGGGCCCAGAAAGCCTTGTGGATGATGTAGAGGATCTTTAACTTGTTCCTTGCAGCAACCAGGAGCCAGTGGAGAGATTTTAGGCCTGGGGAGATGGGGTCCCTGGGCTTAAGGCCAAGGATAAATCTTGCAGTCCTATTCTGGATTAGTTGAAGGGGGCGAAGGAAGGATTTAGGCAGATTGAGGAAGAGGCTATTGCAGTAGTGCAGCCTAGAGAGAACCAGAGTTCTGGAGACACTGGGTTTCTGGGGGAAGGAGAGGAGAGGGAGAATGCCTCTGAGGAGATGCAGCTGAAAGTGAGCCCTCTTGGCAAGGTCTGTGATGTGAGGAGAGGAGAGAGAGGAGTCGAAGATGTCCCCAAGGTTTTTTTTGCCACACAAGAGGTTGAGGGGTAGGGGGTCCAAGGAGGGTGACCAAATAGTTCCAATGAGAAGGATCTCAGTCTTGCTGGCATTAAGGCAGACACTGTTAGCAGCACACCATGCCCGAATGGCAGTCAGACAGTCAGGAATTAGAGAGGAAGAAGAGGAGGCAGTGGAGGGAAGCTTCAAGGAGCGCTGCGTTATGTCCGCATAACATTGAAAGTGAGGAGAGAAGTCAGAGATCAAATGGGCTAGAGGGGCAAGGTAGATGATGAAGAGCCACTGTGAGAGGCTAGAGCGATGGGGGAGGCCGCAGGTGGAGAGTGTGATGGAGGAGAGAAAAGGGCCCAGTTGAACCTGGAATGGTCGGTCGGACAGAAAGGAAGTCAACCAGGCCACTGCCAGTCCCATGATGCCAAGGGTATCACAGAGCCAATTTATATGGGAGGCATGGCTGACCATTTCAAAAGGCAGAAGAAAAGTCAACAAGGTTAAGAATGGAATGAGAGTTAGGATTGAGATTTGTGGGCAAGTCTTCACGGTTGTTCAGGAGTGCCTCTGGCTGCTCTGAAACCAGACTGCTGGTCATGGAGACAACCAACAGATTCAGTGTTGTGGATAAGCTGGGAGAGGGCCAGCTTCTCCAAGTATTTCCCCAGGAAGGGTGTAAACGAGATAGGGCAGTAGTTAGCTGGTCAGGAGGGGTCGGCAGAAGGCTTTTTGAGGAGTGTGTGCTCAAGGGAGTGCTTGAGGAGTAGCAGGAAGGAGCCAATGGCAAAGGAGGGATTGCAAAAGTCAGACAAGGCTGGAGCAAGGGAGGCAAGGGTGTCCTTGACAGTTCTGGAGGAGCAGGGGAGCGCCTGTTTGGAGGAGGCTTTCATAGAAAGGAGTTCTCTAGAGACCTCATTAGGTGACATGGGTGAGAAAGAGGAGAGTAGGAAAGAAGGGGAGATGGGAGTGGGTGAGGGAGAAGGGAGGGGTGTAGCAGAGAGTGAGGACAAGATGTCCCGAGTTTTGGTTATGAAGTGAGAGGCCAGTGCAGAGGGTCAGGGATGGCAGAAGAGAAGTGGAGACTGCAGTAGGATTTGCGAGTTTCTTGTAGATTTTGAGCAGTTCAGCTATGTTGTTAGTGTCCCTGGAGATGTGGGCTTGGATATAGGACTTATTCTTCGAGTGGATGGAGAGTCTGTATTGCCTTTGGTGCAGGCAACAGGCCAGTCTGTCAGATGATGTGCTCGAAGTCCGCCACTTCCGCTCAGCTGCTGTGCACTTGCGTTTCAGAAAGGATAGGTCGGAATCATACAAGGTGTTATGCTTGGAGGCAGGCTTCATGTGGATCCTCATGACAGGGGCAAGGATGTCCAGAGTGTTGGAGATGGAGAGGTGAAGGTTAGCGAGTGCTGTGTCAAAGTGAGAGTCAGTTGCCGGAGTGGGAGGAGGATAAAGTCACAGCAAAAGCAGCAACTGACACTCGCTTCATCAGTCGAATGATGGAGAAGGAGACTGGCATTGCGGGCAGAGGTTTAGCAAGGGGACCCAAGAGATCCAGGTGAGAGGACAGGAGAGCATGAGCTGACCAAGAGAGAGGTGTACTAGTGAGAGGGTAGGAGATGGGGATGTCTGCTGAGATGAGAGCATCTGAAACGTGTCTGGCTGAGTGTTTTGGACCCTAGGGAAGAATGATGAGTGAAAGAGAGTCACAGAGGCTCCAGGAGAGACCAGAGGCTGTATCAGGGGAGTCAAGGTGAATATTTAAGTCTCAGGGGTAGGAAATCTTGGAGGTGGAGGTCAGGAGAGAAGAGTTGAGGTCAGACCACTCTGAGAGGAAGAGGGAGACTGGACCAGGGATCCTGTATATGGTGACAAGAGTCAGCGAGATGAGTGGAGAGACACCAAGCCTGCAGACAAAGCATTCAAAGGAAGAGTCGGACTGAGTGGGTATGATAGTAGCAGGGGCCCATTTAGGGAATATCAGGGCCACTTTGTCCCCAGACCTGTTAGGCCTGGGCTTAGAGAGGATCGTATAGCCCTCTGGCAGGAGTGTGTCAAAAATTGACACAGAGCTGGCCATGAAACACGCCTTGGTGAGACTGAGGACATCAAGGTCAAACTCTTCAAGGAGGTGGCAGATGTCAGAGGAGTGTTTAACAGCCTAGCAAGAGTTGAGCATAGCTAAGTGAAGCTGGTTGCCACCATTGAAGGTCTTCTGAGGAGGGGTACAGGAATGTGGTACACCAGTCGGTGGTGGCAAAGGGGCAAGAGGAGTGGCAGAAGGAGGAGTGGCAGGAGAAGGGAGGAAGTTGGTGAGAGACAAACGATGCCTATCAAGAAGCAGGTGTTTGGGCTCAGAGCCCTGGACCATACAGCGCCATTCTGGTAGACATTAATGTCTCAAACAATGTTAGATATCCCATAATATCTTCATTGTGATCACCAACAATACATACAGTTGAGTAACATTTATAGGATAATGTTTTACATCTATGGTAGCACTAATAAATACATAATTACAGTGTGCTAAAAACAACCATTGGTACCTAACGTGCAGTGAACTGCGATTCATAACTTACAATTCAGTCAAACCAGATCGATATCAAAAGAATCTAAAGTGCACAGTGCTTGTTTGATATAACATGGCTTCAGTTTACATATTGCATTCCTTAGAGTATTTCCATGTGATTTCACATTAACACTAAAACACATTTTAAGTGTCTGTGCTCCAACATTTATTCCCTTTTTAGTACCTGCTTGGATTCACAAATTACTATA
This sequence comes from Ambystoma mexicanum, assembly GCF_040938575.1. Classification (NCBI taxonomy): domain Eukaryota; kingdom Metazoa; phylum Chordata; class Amphibia; order Caudata; family Ambystomatidae; genus Ambystoma; species Ambystoma mexicanum. The sequence continues at coordinate 856,648,074 of NC_090931.1, read as the reverse complement.
AACATGTACACAAACAGTTCTTGCGGGAATCCACAATATACATAAAGCTAAAGCACTTGTTAACATGACTAAAAGAATCCGTTCTGTAGCCTGTTGCCTACTAATCATGAATAAATATAGTAAGAGGTAAACCTCTTTCCTCTAGCTAATGTCTATGACCTTACTGTCATTCGAGGGTCACCTGATTTAATGCTACTGCCCTCCCTTTGCCTATAACAATTCATATTAGGGACATAGTTGGTTAACCTAAAAATGTCATTTAGGCTATCTGAGTACCAGTGCAATTGGGTAGAGTACAATTTCAACATAAGACAAAAACCAACTCAACTTCATGCCGGATTCAAAAAATGTATACACCCAATTCATTCATGTTAGTCAATTTGTTTCGTCGTCTTTATCAATGCTGCTGTACCGTACCATGCACTCACCAAATATATAAAATCATACGTGCAAAGTGACCTCATCATCTGTGCTTCTACATAGAACCATTGCCTCTTCCATCTCACTGCCACTTTCACTAAGGACAAGCCCAACTCCCACTGTATGATCTGAATGGGTGTTGATTGTGGGAGGCCTAGAACTTTCTTCCAGAATAGGTATTCCAGTTGTGACCAAATTGTTTCTGGGATATAGGACAATGCCTCTGATCCATACATTTCAATTATTGGTTCTGAGGGATGGAACATCTAAAAGAAAAATGTAAGTTACATTTTCCTGATCAATTTGGAGAATTACACCAGTTCTTGAAATAAATTATAGTTTTAAGTTGGATGAAATGACAAACTTTTTTCCAATAGATTAAAAGAAGAGGGGGTAGGGTGGGCACTGCAATGTTCAGAAATGTTCAAGTATTATCAAATGAATAATTCTTATAACTACCGATCTTGGGAGCACACCCTGTAGCCTTGGCACCAGGTTATGAACAACAAACTCGAGAAATAGGAACGGAGAACCTTCCGTTCCTGAGTGTGCTCTCTCATGATAATCCTTCCGGAGTATTTCAATATTTGTTATGTTTAATTCTTTCCACATTAATTTGTTTAAAATAATAAAGCAAAGTAAAGCGTAATGTATATCTTTAAAGTGACACTCCTGTGTCTTAATTTATTATTTTCTTGCCTGACAAATCAGTGCCCAATTTTATGATTGCCAATGCATATCAGACAGATTTGTGAGGTTTGACAAACTGTGCACTGGAAAGGCACTGGTTGGATTAGATAATCCGGTAATTGTTGGTAGGTAGTTTGCACAAATAATAGATGAGTCAGGTTATTAGTGTGTCAAACATGAGGTTTTTAGGTTTATTCCTTGTTGTAGTCAGCACCAATGAAAAACATCATTGGATGTAAAGGTAATATTCATAACATGATGATATGTTACACAGCCGATGCGCGTTTCAACCTAAGTCTTTTTCAAGGCCATTTGGGTTTGAGGGTTGAGCTTCCAGGTGGGGTGGGCTGGTCCTCCCAAGTGTGGGTGCCAGTGGGCTGGTTAGCCGTCCTTGGCCGGGTTCGGCAGTGCTGGTGTGTGGAGTCGTGGATCGGCTGCATATCGGACAGTGTCCATCGTCAGGGCTCCTAGGCACTGATTACTTAGCCATCTATTATCAATCATAATACAGTGTCCACTTCAATCTCTGGTATGGAAAATCACATTCAAGTCCATGTAAAAGAGAGTGGGCCTCATTACAAATCAGGCGGTCCGGAAATAACGGTGGCGGTAAACCCGCCGCCACCGTTGTTTCCGGACCGCCTGATCCCGACTCCTGCAGGCAGAGGTGATGTTCCCGCCAGGTTTGACCTGGCGGGTTTAACACCACCCGCCTGCAGGTGGACGAGGAAACACCGGCAGCATTACGAGATGCTGCCGGTGTTTCCATGATCCCCCTTCCCATTGAGTCCCATAGGACTCAATGGGAATGGGGATTAGCACCATTCCGCCTCCGTGATTCCCGGAAAACCGGGGTTGTAATGCCCCGGTAATTCCGGGAATCACGGAGGCGGAATGGTAATACGAGTCCGGCGGTAACCAGGCGGTTTTACTGCCTCGGTTACAGCCGGACTCGTAATGAGGCCCATTATATTGCACATATGTGTGGTGTACCATTATCAATGATTCAAAATCAATTAACATTACACATACCCGAATATTTGTAGCAGTCCACAAGAGGATTTGCAAAAATAAAGAACAAATTAGAAACTCAGATCAATACCTTTGTTTGACAGTAATGTTGTTGATTAAAAGACATGCGCAAATTGTGTTCCTACCTGTGGTTCTTTATGTTTACTCAGTTGTGTCGCTGTCCAAAGTAAAATTCAGAAGAATAATGTGATAATTGTATCTATTTAAGCTTGCCATCTCAATATGCCATATATGAATTGGTTTGTGTGACCTCTGTATCTTACCGAGGTGTAGATCCTGATGGTTGTTCTATCTAGAAAGATCAAACTATATCCTATTTAGTAACACCCTCCTGACTTAAATTAACTGGAATACTCATTTAGTGCAAACGTTTACCTTTTTAGTTTCTCCATAACTAAATGCCGAGTGACAGCTCCAAAGAGTTGCCGGCTCACATAGGCACTGTTATATAGCACTTATCACCTCCGTGCATGCGCGTTTCAATCCCGCGTTTCTTGTCGATATTGATCTTTGATACTGACTTCAAAGAGATCATACTTAGCAAGTATAATCTACTTCATGTACTCTATTCCTCTGTCTATGACCATATTAAGATTGAATCACTTTACTCTTGGAAATACGAGTATAAGAATATGTAAGAATCTTGTGCGCATGTGCGGAAAGTTAGTGTCATACACATTCGCTGTTGCGCGTGCGTGTGTTTCTATCTTGGTGGTGTCTCTAATTCAGAATATTGTAATGATATGCACCTCTTAGCATACGTATAATGAAATATCTACACAAATATGTGGGTGAATTTACATTGACCTTGGCAAGTTGAACAGATACATTACGCGCATGTATTTAATAGTTGTATCTCTACTTAAACATATCCTAATGATGTTACATGGAGCACTCCGATTGGAATAAACTAAACAATTGTTGGTTTGTCTACAATTGACCTTGCTTGAGCGCTGGGTACAACATGTTATTGGAGCGAAGGCTCACTCCTTGGACTTACTCCTTGGACTTAGTTATTATCTGATGCATTTTATTCAGATCATATATTCAGTGTACTGGTACATATTTGCATATGATAAGCCTTCTTACTGACCATATCTGTTTCAATCTACAGCGGGCACATGACCTGGCAATGGGTTGCACTGCCTTACGTCCCACAGGGGGAAACCCTACAAGTGAGGCTTTCCATGTGGGACATATTAATGTCACCATAAGATCAATCAATGTGCAATTAATTCCCTATATATCGTCTCCAATTGCAGATCGAAATAGAACAAGACAATATTTACAAAGGAACTTAACAGAATATTACTCATATTAGGTGTCACATCAGGTTATGCTTATGTGATCAAATAAAACAAAAACAAAATAATAGGCATTCAAGAAAAATTCACAAAACATTACACATGCTAAGTGTCCACGTAGAGCTACTCAAGTTACAAAAAACACAGGAAGTTAATCTCTTCATTTATCCCCCATGGTTTGAGGGCATCTAAACAGTCTATCCAGTAGGATTCTCGTTGATTCAGTCGTTTGCCAATATCTTCATGTACGTCATGTTGTCTGACCACTTCCCGTATTTGTATTCTTATCTGGCTCACATTATGTTTCATTTGGTTCCAGTGCCTAGCCACTGCTGAATTCACATTGTGTGTACGTATACAGGATCTATGTTTGTTCCAACAAACTTTTCCAGGTCTTTTGGGTTGCCCCACGTAATAGATGCCACACGGGCATTTGATCGCATAAATAATATTAGGTGTGTCACATGTAGCATAACTGTTGAGTTTGATCTTTTATACCATTCGGGGATAATTGACAATCGCTCCTTTTGTTATAAAATCACAGTTGCTGCAGTGAAGGCATGGGTATGTTCCTTTTCTTTCAATGACTTGTTTTTTCATCACTGGTCTAGTTTTCACTAGTTTGTCACTTAAATTTGCGCTCCTACTGTAAGCAAATATCGGGGTTTCTTTAAAGAGATGTTCCACTCTTGCACGCACCCATTCTTTTTGATCGCAGACTTGATCTTATTGCTCTGTAATGAGTAGCAAGAAACATAGACTATAGGTTGTGTAGTTTTTTATGATGTAGTTTTTTGTGATCCTGTTGTCTTATTGTGTGTGGCTGATAGTCGTTCCTTTGCTTTGCTTATTTCTTCAGATTTGTATCCTCTCGCCACAAATCTCTGACCCATATTCTCTCTCTTTCACATGTGGTCGGATCACTCACTATTCGCTTTACTCTCGTCATTTGGCTATAGGGAAGATTTATTATCAGACTCGGTTGATGAAAGCTCAGACGATGTAATAAGTTGTTGTGGTCTGTTTCCTTTCTGTATATGTTGGTCAAAATGTTGCCTTCATATATCTGAATCTGGACATCTAAAAAATGAATGTTTGTTCTTGCCACTTCATGTGTAAATTGTATCCCTGGATCAATACTGTTCAAATAAGTAAAAAAGGTCTGTAGTGAATCTTCTGTGCCGATCCGGATCCCAAGGATATCGTCTATGAATCTGTCCCACATCAAAATTTGTGACCTCCATTCTGTTTTCTCTAAAACATGGTCCTTTTCAAATTTATGCATGAACGTATTTGCATAAGCTAGGGCCATGTATGCACCCATTGCTGTTCCTGTTGTTTGGAGAAAGAATATATTTCTGTATTGAAAGTACGAATTTTCAGAAATGAATTGAAGTAGTGTCAATATAAATTCTTTGATAGCTTTCAGATCTCCTTCCTTTAACGGAAGCCATTCAACGGCTTCCATCCCCAAGTTATGTGGAATAGACATGTATAGGCTTTTCACGTATACTGTAAATAAGATGGAATTCTCCGTATATTTGATTTTCCTTAATAGTTCCAGAAACTTAGTAGTATCCTTGATATAGGCATCAGTTTTTTGGATAGGTGGTTGTAGGAATTGGTCAATGTATTGACCAAGTGGTTGCAACACGGTATCTACACCTGACACAATTGGTCTCCCTGGTGGATTTCTTGGGTGCTTATCTATCTTGGGAAGAGTGTACAAATTCGGGATCCTTGGGTGTTTATTGGTAAGAAATGATTTGGTTTTGTTGTTAATCCAGCATATTTCTTCTGCTCTATCCAGTACCGTTTACAAATTCTTGATTATCTCTACTGTTGGGTCACCATGTAATTTCGAGTATATGTTTGTGTCACTCAGTTGACTTATACATTCGTTATGGTAATCTATACTGTTCATGATCACAAGAGCACCTCCTTTGTCTGCTGGACGTATTGGGATGTTATCGTCTCCATATAGTTCTTTTAGCATCTGGAATTCTTTGGGTTTTAAGTTGCTATTTTTAGGATATTTAAATTAAATTAAATGTTCTTAAAATCATTCAATACTTTGGAAGATTTCAATAGATGGAATATTAATTGGTAGCATAAATGTTCTCTTCTTCCTGAATTCTTGAAACTCATCTCGATCTATCTCTGTGATTTCATTGTTTTCCTGTTCATCAAAGAAAACTTTCAGTTTACATTTTCTGACCAATTCAAACAAATCAATCTTTGCTTTGAATAATGTTGTACTATGAGTCGGAACAAAGCTGAGGCCTTTTTGAAGAAGATTTGTTTCGTCTGTAGACAGTTGCCTAGATGCGATATTAATCACTAGATTTCTTATGACTTGCTCACCTGATTTCCACCCTTTGGTTTCCTTTTGCCCCTTCTCGTTCTTTTCCTGCGGTGCCCCAACCTAAAAAGGTTGTGCTGTAATTGAAGGCTCTGTTGATGAAACAGCGTGTTCCCTCTGTGTTTCTGTTGGAGGACTTTCTCTGGCAGAACTTTGTTTGTCTCTGAAAATCTTCTGAGTCTGTACTTGAGGTATTATCTGTGCTATCTTGATGTTGTTTTTTATGGAATGGAGTAGAGAATTTGTCCCTCAAGGTATACACTTCACCATTTAAATAATCATCTGTGCCCCTCTGAAATCTTCTCACTTTTTTAGCCTCAATCTCACTTTTGAATGATTCCAATTTGTGATTAATATCCCCTAAGATCACCTCTAGTTTGTCTTTCCCCATAGTTTTTGCAATTCCTTTCCTAAGGTTTCTATTTCTTCATTCAGACTCGTAACATTCTTGGTCAGTTCTTGTATGGTCAAAAGGATTAGGTCTATTGAGCACTTATTCAAAATTGCTTCCCAAAAAACTCTTTTTTATCTTTACATAAGGTAGAACGCAAGTTGACATGAATACGTCCCACAGGGAAAGCCTCACTTGTAGGGTTTCCCCCTGTGGGACGTAAGGCAGTGCAACCCACTGCCAGGTCATGTGCCCACTGTAGATTGAAACAGGTACGGTCAGTAAGAAGGCTTTTCATATGGAAATATGTACCAGTACACTGAATATATGATCTGAATAAGATGCATCAGATAATAACTTAGTCCAAGGAGTAAGTCCAAGAAGTGAGCCTGCGCTCCAATAACATGTTGTACCCAGCACTCAAGCAAGGTCAATTGTAGACAAACCAACAATTGTTTAGTTTATTTCAATCGGAGTGCTCCATGTAACATCATTAGGATATGTTTAAGTAGAGACACCACTATTAAATACATACGCGTAATGTATCTGCTCAACTTGCCAAGGTCAATGTAAATTCGCCCACATATTGTGTGGATATTTTATTATCCCTATACTAAGAGGTGCATATCATTACAATATTCTGAATTAGAGACACTACCAAGATAGAAACACACGCACGCGCAACAGCAAATGAGTATGACACTAACTTTGCGCACATGCGCACAAGATTCTTATATATTCTTATACTCGTATTTCCAAGAGTAAAGTGATTCAATCGTAATATGGCCATAGACAGAGGAATAGAGTACATGAAGTAGAATATACTTGCTAAATACGATCTCTTTGAAGTCAGTAGCAGAGATTGCTATGAACAAGAAATGCGGGATTGAAATGCGCATGCGTGGATGTGATTAGAGCTATATAACAGTGTCTATGTGAGCCGGCAACTCTTTGGAGCTGTCACTCGGCATTCAGTTACGGGGAAACTATGAAGGTAAGCATTTGCGCGGAATGAGTATTCCAGTTAATTTACGTCAGGAGGGTGTTACTAAATAGGATATTGTTTGATCTTTCTAGATAGAACAACCATCAGGATCTACACCTCGGTAAGATACAGAGGTCACACAAACCAATTCATATATGGCATATTGAGATGGCAAGCTTAAATAGATACAATTATCACATTATTCTTCTGGACAGCGATACAACTGAGTGAACATAAAGAACCACAGGTAGGAACACAATTTGGGCATGTCTTTTAATCAGCAACATTACTGTCAAACAAAGGTATTGATCTGAGTTTCTATTTTGTTCTTTATTTTTGCAAATTCTCTTGTAGACTGCTACAAATATTCGGGTACGTGCAATCTTAATTGATTTTGAATCTTTGATAGTGGTACATCACACATATGTGCAATGTAATGTCTTTTAGCTGGACTTGAATGTGATTGTCCATACCAGAGACTGATGTGGACACTGTATTATGATTGATAATAGATGACTAAGTAATCAGTGCCTAGGAGCCCTGACGATAGACACTGTTCGAAATGCATTGGCAATGATAAAATTGGGCACTGATTTTTCAGGCAATAAAATAATAAATGAAGACACAGGAGTGTCACTTTAAAGATATACATTACCGCTTTACTTTGCTTTATTAATAGAAACAAATTAATGTGGAAAGAATTAAACATAACAAATATTGAAATACTCCGGAAGGATTATCACGAGAGAGCACACTCAGGAACGGAAGGTTCTCCGTTCCTATTTCTCGAGAAACTTCTTTCCAATGCCATAAGTTGAAATTTTGTGAGATTTGTTTTAGAATGAATCACTACTAAACTTGAAGGTTGGAGGTTTTCATGGTGGATTTTTTCATCTTCCACTATCTGACTTTAATCTTCCTTCTAAAAAAATAACCCATCTATTTGTAGGAGTAGTTGGAATCAAATTATTTACTGGATCAGCTATGCTTTGGACGGTATTTGTTGAGGCAATTCTTTCAAAATTCATTTTTATCAAATTTGTTCCTAGATATCTCAGAGGGTGTACTAGTATTGTATGGTGCTTTCTGAAATTAGGGTTTTTTATGGTTTCATGCTAAGTACACACTATGTCGTTTTTGTAGTTGGAGGTGGTGTCTTTTAAACTTATGTATCCTTTTAGCCTATAATTTCTTAGAATAAGATTCTAATTTAAAGTTACTCTCTTCTGAAGTAGTGGCTAGTCCCTCCTTTGTGAATTGTTGAAATAAGTAATCTTGATGTGATTCTATCTCATTGTCAATTTGTAATAGACTGTTTGCTCATTCCTTAATTGTTAAGGGGATCAAATCTAGAGACTGCTTATTGGTACTCTTTTTTCCCAAATGTTGGGTTATGTTTGCAAAGTATTGGAGTGAAATTGATTCTTCAAATCTCTAGAGATCCTTTGAGCTCTATAATACTGCCCTAAGGTGCTTGCATGACGTTTTTGACTAATTTCATTCCAGACTAGGTATTCCAGTTTTTTAACAATGTCCTTTGTTTTTTTTCAAGTGGATAAATCTTTGTGTGTAGATTTAATCAGAGATGAAATTATTTGTGCCACTTCCGAGACGAAGGTCAATGTTTCAGCTTGTTTATCAGTTAAATTATCTATTCTGGAATATGACATTTCACAATAGGTGCAAGTCTGTCTGTCAGATGAAAAAATGAAGTAATCTAAATTATAATTTAGACTGTACACCAATTTTCCTAAGTAGATGTAGGCAAATCTATTATCTTGGAAACATATTGGTGCCGATATTTATAGTTTTTCAGCTATAACCTATATCAACAATGCATTCATGTTACACCACAACTGTTTGTGTAAACAAAACTGCACTCATAACAAGGACCTACTGCCACTTTGATCACTCCACTGAACTAAGGGTTCCTGAAAATGGGGGCTAATTCCTCCAGTGGAATTAGCCCTGGAGGAATTAGCACCGGTGAAATTACTGCCGAACACCTGCTGCAATAGCCGGGGAAAATTCAGCTGGAGGACATAGCACTGGAAACATACATACTGCACTGCTGAAATATTACCAAAAATAGGTTCTAATTCCACCAGAAGCACAGTGCAGTGAACTGCATCTGTGACAGAAATGAAGCACCTGTGCACCCAGTTAGCCCCGAAAAGTTGTAAGACCCATATCTTCCCCAAACACAGTTCCCAACACTATGCATCCCCTAGCAGTACCAAGCCTTAAGATACAGATTCTGCTGTGCATTTAACTGAAGAGGCATACAAAGCAGCACCACAGAATGCAAGCTGAAAAAAAGGCAGAGGAGACAACATGTGTTGGTGCTGCACGTTTTTGCCATAAGCACCTTCCAGCATAATGTGTGAATGCTACAATGCATGTCGCAGTCCACATTTTCGATTGTGCTTGGCCAGGTGCTGGACACGCTCATTCAACATATAGCACAGCACATCTTCCTGGCTACTACCTCTGCACAGGTAAATGCAACAAAGGCAATGTTCTATGCAAGCAGCCTGCTTCTCTAACATCCTTGCAGCTCTGGACTGCACACATGTCACATTGGTGGCCACCCATGCATCAAAAGGTGTGTTCCGGACCCAGAAAAAGCTACATACAGGTGACCTCTGTTGCAGATCTCACTGCGAACCACTACTGTGTCCGCTTTCCAGGTTCCATCCATTAGGCCTTATGTTCCTTAATAAAGAGATTTAAATAAGACAAAAAATGAATTAACACAAATGTTGAAAAGCTATCTTCCATAGAACGAAGAGAGATGATATAAAATGAAGTGCTAGTATGACTGCAAAAGAAAGTCGGTCTATGTCAGATTAGATGACCAGATATAAATCCTGCATAGGACCCAAACATACCAATGGAGTCAATCAAGCGTTATCATCATGGGAATTGAGAAAAGTAATCACCCTCAAATTTTGCAAATTAGAGAGCTGCTAAAAGGCAACATTCCTCAGCTTGAAATTGTGGTAAAATGAGCAAGGCCTTCTTGGTACTCAACTGTAAAAAAGGGCCAAAACTATCAACATCTTTTAAACAATCGGATCACTTTTTCCTGCTATCAACCGTTATACACCATCTCCTTTATCCAACCCCCATCCACTTCCTCTGCATTTCCTGAGCCCGAGAGCTTGGATACTGAAGCATATTTACACTTCTTCACCTTCTACCATGCTAGAATGTACTCTTTTATTTCCCACCCTTTTGTCTATGTCTCAAATACTTTGCTTTATTTACATTGGGCCTCATTACGACTTCAGAGCCATGCCGTTATTGCCGGCATGGCTGCCGCTGAAATCGGGTCCGGGTTCCCAGAATAGGGAATCACCGGGCCATTCCGAGTTTGGATGGCCTGGTAATTCCTCCCTCCAGGAACCTGGGCCCGGACCTTGCCCATTCCCATATGAGCATCCATAGGGCTCAATGGGAATGGGAGAGGGTGCAAACAACGGGCCGATTACGAGCGGCCCGTTGTTTGCTCCCTCTTCCCCCCGCGGGACCCGGTAAGGACGCCTGGTTTAACCAGGCATTACTTACTGGGTCCCGCGAGGGGAGCTTGTAATAAGGCGGAATGGGTTTAACGGGCCCGCCTCCTTTAGTGATCCCGTTTACCCATTCCGCCTCACTCGTAATGAGGCCCATTGTGTTCTGAATGGAAACTGGCTCCTTAAATAGAATGCAAATACCCTTTGAAGGATCACAGTATTTCTAAAAGGTTTTTGTTTTGTCAACATATTATGTTATCTGCAGGCACTAAATGCCATAAGGCCAAAATTCGTTCTTAACGAATCGAATCTCAACCAAATGTGAACAATATGACAAAGCAGTTGGACAAAAACATCAGGTCCTCGTGAGCTATTTAAGACCATTTCTGGAGGAGTCCACCTTTAATTCTTTCATGGTTGACTATAAGTTCCTGAAATCAAGGAAAAACATCCCAATTGCACCCTTTACATAAAGGGCAGTATGCCTGGTCACAAGGCAATTTCTACATTTCAGCCTAACACACATACCTCTTGCTTCAAAAGAGGAAACCATCCATACACATCTAAAAGGTTGAATGGAAGGAGATGGAGTCTTAAACGCAGTCCAATTGGGTGAGAGTCTGTTAAAGAATGACCAGATATGTTTGTTCGTTCAAAAAATCCAATAATATCAAAAAGGAATAGACCCCGGGGTAAAATGTGTTTTCAGATTTATACCCGCATTTGACGTGCTAGAGTGCAAAAAGCCATTAACCTGGCTAAAAGCACATCTATCAACAAACATTTCCTACAACACAGAATAGCTCTGTATACAAACAAATCTTCTCTAGCGATGTGCAGTCTCAACAGGCAAATAACCACACACTTTAATAACAATTGTAGAGTTCAGCAGAAATGTTTGCTGCCACCTGCCTTTTTTCAGATTAATGGGAGGGACATGTGTCAACCAATATATTTTTTAGACATATCCTGGCATTTAAGAACTGCAATATGCTTATTCCCCTCCTAATGCATACCAATTGTTCCAATTTACTAGCCCAAACTGCAGAGCTCTACCAAAGCACTTCAGAAGCTTGCAAAATATAATTAACATTGATGAGATGAGAAAAAAACAAACTAAGGTTCCAGACAAGTAAAGAATCAAGAGCAATGAGGGCAATCTTTATCCTGTTGACCAGCGGGATGAAAAGATCATGGGATTCACCTCGCGCTCACTGTACAGGATGCCTCCGGACAATTCTCTTCCATTGATAACACAATCCAGAAGCACGTGCACCAGTGAAGGACATGCAAAGATGTTGCGCCAACCGTGGCAATAATATGCCTGTATATCTTTCCTTGAGTCATTCGAAAGGTGGTTCCATTGTCTCCAATTGTTCTCAGATACGGGTCGTGTCGAAGTATGCCAGAACATTAGATAGGCATCCTATGAACACTGTGGAAAAACATCTTGCAGCTCCCACAAGGGTCTTCAAAGGCTGTACACAAGTCGATCTAACATAGACACATCGGGAGGAGAGCCCCAGAGAGGCTTGAGTGTCAAAGAACTACAATTTCAAAAACTGGCCGTGAGTCCCGGCATGGGAGGAGGTTATGGCTTTATCAAGCATGAAAACCCTGGTCTACATAATCAAGGAAGTGTTCAGATGGCCATCCCTTTTGGTATTGCTGTTGGCAAAACCACTGAATTTAACTGGTTCAAAAGGGCTCTACTTAATATGGAAAACTAAATTGTATGTTTTATTTGTGTTCCATGGTTTACATATAAAACCTCAACATACACAATTGTATAGAATTTTCCACAATATTAAGACAAGTGAAATTTCAAAATTCCTAATTTAACACCATAAATTCAGACCGTATACAAAAGGCCTATGTTGAAAGTTCCTAAAAGTTCAATTAATCCTGATTATAGTAAAACAACAATACAATCACTTGACGCCCTAGGGCTAATTATAACCTGTTAAAAGCTAATCAAATTAACAATATAAAGAAATTGATGTATAGAGGTCAATGTAGATGCAGCACAATGATCTGAAAATAAACTTCCCCATAATATTTGCCAAGTAGTCAAACTCATATTGGACACAGACCTATTAAAACATTTCAAATGAAGACATTTACCAAAACGATACAAAAATGTGTTTCCTCTGGGGGAGCAGATGTTTTTCATTCTCTCACAAGAAACTGATCATCACCTGTTTCTCTGGTGTGGTGAATAGTTGAAATCACAAATATCAAATTTCAAAAATGTGTTCAATTAACTGGTTCAGAAACATCCACACCTGGTTTCCCCCCTATATTCCTCAGATTTAACCTTAGCATTTTGCTTTTATCAGTGTTTATAATCAGGTTATTTACACTAGCATAGTTTTCCAACGCATTCCATAGACTGACTATGCCCCCTTTTGTACAATCGAGGAGCAGGATGTCGTTGGCGTAAGTGACCCATGACATCTTCTTAGGATAGACTTTAGGCGAGACAAAGGCAACATTATCAAGCATCTCCCTCAAATCTGCTAAATATATAATCAATAGCATTGGGGCAAGTACGCACCCTTGCAGTAATCCATTATGAATACTTATTGCACGCGTAGTGTTAACTGCTTGGCTAAATCTCACTCTTACGGTTGTATTGCTATATAGGTAGACTGTCATGCCAAGCAGATGACTCAGTATCCCACATTTTATCAATTTCCCCATAGAAGTTTTCTGTACACCCTATCAAATGTAAGTCAGTGGTCCACACTCACAGCGTAGATAATGTTAATCGTCCTTTGCCAAGATAGTTTTTGAATATAATCTACAATGAGCCCCGCAGTAGACAATTTGGTTGGTTTTCATTGCTCCACTGGATTTTGCCCAGAGCCTTAGTTGCTTCAAAATTAGGGATGCAAAGATCTTAGAGTCCGCATGCAGCAGAACAATCGGCCTGTAATTGATGGGGTCACCCTTGTTGCCCTTTTTGTATATGGGTACAATATCACAGTCAGCCAAGTAACTGGCATGGTTTGTTTCCGTATAATGGATTTTAAATGTTCAAGCAATGTGGTTTCCCAGAAAGGTGGGTCTGTTTTAAACACCATGTTGCAGAGTCCATTCGGGACAGTAGCACAGGATATAGTACATTTGGCAATCAGTAGTTCAATGTCATCAATAGCAAAATCTAAATGCCATTTTCCTGAGTTTCCAAAGTTAACCACAGGTATTTTGGAGGGGGCATACAGAGATTCAAATTGCCTGAACATAAACACATTCAAAATTGGGTTCTCCTGAACAAAGGATTGTAAGTTGTTTCTGGAATTCCCTAACTTCCAATAACATAGTTCAGACCTCTGTGCCAGGCGTAATAACATAGCTTCCCTTTGCCACTGGTATGTATGGGAAAGCCTCAACTTTTACCTTATTGTTATACGACTGCCTTTCCTGTCTAATCTGGTTAGCCATGCTCACTCCATCAGAAGCATCTTTCTTAAGATGCCTTATATTAGATCTCATGAGTCTTTTAACATATGTATTTCCTTAATGTGTGGCGTGGCTCTTAACAAGGTGGTAAATGTAGGGATACTTTTATAGATCAGTAGACCATGGATAAAATCAGGGAAATGTCCCGGGCAATAGACCTTACATTTTTCATACTTTGTTAAGCCCAGTTATCATTCTTTTATCAACATTGTGAATTCATTAATCACATTATTCTTCGCTTCATTAACAGTGACCCAGGGACAAATGCCACCTGAACCTGGTGGTCCTAATCCCTCAGAGTTTCCTAACAATACTCTATGGTCACTGGGTGGCCCAATCGTAGATCCTAAATTGGAAGCAGCCTTGGAACAATTGCTCTGATGCAAAAATAAAGTCAGTTCTTGACTTCTGCAAACCCCTATACCAGGTCCAGCTTGCCTCTAGATCCCCTTATCCCTTGCCATTCAGGGGCACCACCTCCCACTGTTTGAAAACCTTTATCTATGATGTTCCCAATTTGGATTTACTCTTACAGCCCCATTGACTACCAATTTTCTTGTCCATCTTTTTCAAACAATTTACATTAAAATCCCCAGCAATAACTACAAAAATCCCTTTGCCATTGGCCTACCAGTCTGTCAAAATGTCCCCTATTCTCCTTAGTAACTCATCTTGTGTCATTTCAAGATAGTTACAATAGAGGTTGATGACCAATAGGTCTATCTTATCCCATCTTGCATTTATCCTGATTGCTTGAAGACACAGAGGACAACTTTGCAATAGTTCCACCTCTTTAGCCCAGTGGGAGGTTGCTGCCACCACATACCACCCTGAAGTCTCCCAACTGTTGGGTAATGCTATATCCATCTAGGGTGAAAGAAGTCGTCAGGAAAACTAAATATAACATAAGATCAAGCTGAAATCATAAATGGCTGGGAGAAAAGGATATTTGAGGTAAATGAAAAGCCACAACTAGAACTCACCACAAGGAACACATCAGAATGAAGGGGCTATTTGCATTTACAAGATTTACCATTTTACAAGAAGGGCCCCCTTAAAAGTAGTAACATTAAAAGAAATATTACCTGTGTTAAAGGGGGATAGAGCACACAACATGGCCTTTCATGTGAGAGTGCAGTGACATCATTCGGGGGTTGCTAGGTTTAAACAAATGGGCTGCAGGTGGCCCTCACACCCTTTGGCCCTTTTTCCACCCCCCGCATTTGGTGTGCAGTGTTAATTCGGGTTCCGTGCCACTGGCCTGGCTGTCTGGGTGCTGAAAATTTCACTAACATTTGTGTCACTGCCTGCAGTTTGGATTTATTTCCTGTGGGCCCCAGGCCCAGACTTTCTGGAGCCTTATATGGCACAGGCGCAGTTGGGCAGGCAGGCGCAGTGCACATTTGCTATAATGTAGCAATATAGACATGCAGCTCGCCCCCCAGCCTAAGAAGATACAATGGCACCCTGCCTGGAACGGACCACCAGTGTTCCAGTTCTTTCTGTCCTAAGGACCTGAGTGACAGTCTGACTCCTACAGTCGACAGTCAACCCACTCACCTGCTGGCCGGCCTGCTGACCTTTGTCCGTATTATGTGCATGTAGCGTGCCGTGGTGCCCTTGCCTTGCTGGCTCTCTGGCCCCAAGAAGTTAACTCATGAGTATGGCACAGTCAGAGAGAGCAGGTGAGGTGATGGTGGGTATTGCTGGTGACCGTGTGTGAGCTGTGTGTGAGATGAGGGAGGCAAGTGTGTGTGCGTGGTGAGGTGAGTCAGACTGAGCGACTTTACTGTGTGACCGTCACCATCCATGAGGAGAGTGACTCACTGAGCATGACAGAGTTGAGTAGTAGTGCCCTGCTTTCACTGATTAGGGTAGTAGGGAGGTAGGAAGGCACATAGCGTGAGTATCCCGCACACACAATAGACCAAGAGGACATTCTCCAGACCCTCCTGAGGGAGCATAGAGGACTGCTATTGTGAGCCACAAGTATAGTCACGCATGGAGTGCAGATACAATATCCTGCTCCTAAGAGAAAAGGCATGGTTGCATGTTTAGTTGAGCTACACATGGTGCAGTGTGGCTTAGTTCTGCCAGGGAACAAGGGTAGGTAGCTATTCCATATCAGTCAACCACAAGCCCAAGACAAGAGGACCTAGAATTTTGCAACCTCCCCCATGGCCAATATTGTGGTTGTACTTGGACTCCATCTGAAAGGGTGCCCCGAAAAATCTAATCCAGAGGCTCCACTCCAGGTGCTTCAGAACAAAATTGCTAATATTGTTACCAGTGCACTTTACAGGACCCATGCCACCCAAGTTTTGTGCCACCTTCACTAGTTCCCACCAACAGATAGATTTAAATTTAAGGTTGCCACCATTATCATCAAACGTGCTCAAGGTACCACCCATCCACCCCCAATAATGCGGCATAAACCATCTACATACTAAATCTGCGTCCATCAATGATAATGCTTACTATTTGTAACAATGTTTAATCTGCAGTCAGCACAGTGATGCCTCGGTAAAAAAACTGATATTGCTGGAGGTTTTCTATTTCTCTCACAGTGACACCAAAGACCTGTGGCAGCCGTCACAAAACCGGACCTGTGGCAGCCGGCACACCTCAAAGAATCCGCTCCAAAACTGTATTTGTAGCTTTTGATTAGTTCAGCACTAAGGTGCTCAGCTCAAGGCATTATAACTCCCATGCACATTTCAGTCGAACAACTAAAGTGGCAGTGGAAAAACCAGAGCTTAGTTTTAATGCTGCCTGACTCACTTGAACCAATGGTGTGATCTTGGATAAATCCTTTTTGGGTCGTGATTTCCAGAAAATCCTCCATGGTTGCCTTAACATTTATCTGTGTTTCTGACGTGTGTAGCCAAAAGGGCTGGTGCAACTAAACGTGCAGCATGACTACTAGCAGGGAAGGTGTTCCACACATTTCTTTATGAAAGGCACTTCTCTTTAAATATTTTCCCTTTGGCATAGTAAGGCCAGCAGTGTTTGTTGCATCTGGCATTCACTTTAGCCTTAGTTGTAAAAACAAATGTCTGTTATCTGCTGCTTCAAGCTCACAGGGAATGTGCAACATGTGCTCCTCAGTGCGCTGTGCTTTAAAGCATGCAGTCATCTTCTTGCTAATGCCAGCTCACAGAATGGTTGACATATCTGCTACATTCCAATCAGGAGATGTTAGTTGAGTCATGTGTTTTTATGTGCATTCTTTGACTGATAGTCTTGGATTTCTCCATTCTAAGCACACGCCTACCATTCCCGGAATACATTTCAGAGAAAAAAACTGGGATATACTGCTATCATCCAAGTAGAATGAAGCATATTTTCATGGATGTACTGAGGTACTCAATACCACTGTGCAGAAACACACATTGGCACGAGCAGTGAGGTGTGCCCTTTTCAATTTCTCTATTCTATGCTTTCTGAGTGCATCTGATTTCCTCTTTGCCCCTTTCCGAGATTAATGTAGCAGTCACCTCCACCATTTTGTTTGGCAACATCATTAAGAAAGCTTTGTCTAGCACATATATCCGTGTTTAATTGGGGAAGTCTTTTAACTTATCCCAAGAAAGAGTGAGATTTGCTTGGGCAAAAATAAGATTCCCTCCAGACTATTTTTGCTGCAGAATTATGCAAAATTGTGGCACTGCGGGAGGTATCCTCTTTTTGTTGGAGACTCCCGCAAATTGCGGGAGACTTGTATGGCAGGTCTGCTGTGAGCAGGTGTAAAGCCTGGTGAAACCGGGCATTCTAATCTGGAATCAACTTCTGTATTCTCTTTGGGCAGGAGCTGAGTTTAAGGGGCTGTAAAAAGCTTTTTAAACCATTGGGGGTGGGGTCAAATGACATCACTTCCTCTGATGTCATCAGGAGTCAAGGGTTGTGTGATGCCACTTCCACTAACCCTGGCATTTTGGTGAAATTCCATCCCTATGAGAGTGCCTACTTTAGGCAATTACAGGAGAGTATAATTAAATAAACATTTCACTGGACATGCCAGCGAGCAACTTTGATATTAGCTGAAACTATGGCTCTAATGAATGTTACATTGACAGAAAGCCTGGCTGATTAGAAAAAAGGTTATTAGAACAGGATCATAAATAGGAATATGAAAAGAAGCTCTAATATCAGGGTAATACGACAATTACAACCATTAAGGACATGGGAATTCAAAGAGTTGCAAAGAAAAAAAAATATCATTAGGCCATCTCCTCTCCATAACAATGTACATAATCTGTTTTCCAGACATAAACCCACCCACAATGTTACTTCTCTAATGCCAACAGGGAAATGCCCACTGTGATGAAACATCCTGATCCAAATGCATAAACCAATCTGCACAGATCCATTAAGTGGACCGTCACAAATGCTAGGGCATCTGTGAAACCCAAATTGGATATTAGCAACTTCATATCTTCCCACAAACTAGGCATCTTGTGCATAATTGAAACATAGCTCGCACGGGACTATACAGCAGTCATCACTGATTTTACAGCTCTGTGATACAAGATCATTCAAGTCAGCTGGACTGTATGCGTCAGTCGTGGCCTTGAATTTATCTGCGAGATACTTAGATTGTTAAGAATATTCACTGCAACAATATCCCCATCTTCAGAACTTTACATGTGCAATTGTCATTTTCCTCCCTCTCTTACACTGAGAATTTATTTTTAATATATCTCCCACCGACATTAGATGAGTCTTTCATCTTACATTCTGCTGTCTTATTCTCGGAGCCAATTACTGACCTAAACAAACTAATGACCCTACAAAGATCATAACAGCACTAAAACATCATTTGAAGATCTCAAGGTGTTACCTTATCTATTGAGAGTTAGGCCCAACACATATTGAAATCCATATGCTGAGTGCTACCTTCATTGCCAGTGACTCAATTAATTCATCAGCATCCTTACTCCATCGTGGTCCAATCGTCAGGCGATGATGTTTCAGAAAAAACTACCAACACATGGCTCCCCTCAGCATCGTACACATGCCAATGGATGACCATATCCATTGACCATCTGACAAATTGACTAGCTCCTGTGCCACCTTCCAAGCTTGATGCTCGAAGGATAATAAAAGTCTCATCATAATGGAGACTTGGCCTCCATCCGGCCAGCATCATCTCATGCTGCTAGAAAAAGAAAGTACACACTGTTATCTCAATCGCCATTCCAGGCTCAACTCTGAAACTCATGCCACAACTGAAGAGAAAATATTACCATAAAGAAAAAGGAGAAAAGATAACAATCTCACTGACCAAAACTAACCTGTATGCTTTGAAAAGAAATAAAAGAAATTAATTCAGAGTAAAAGAAATGTGTTTTAATCATCAGAAGTATCACTTTGGGACTTTTATGGAATCCTTAATCAATTGTAGAGCCTAAATGTTAAGCAAAATAGGATACCTTTACAGTCACTAGACAATAGTATTGTACTTATAGGAAACTATTATCTAAATTCATGAAGAATTGAAGTTGAAAGCCTCAATACTGCATAACAGCAGCCAACTCCTCCAAGACCCCCCCACAAATATAGTTTTGAAACATAAATAACGGCTAAACAACCCATGCATTCTTCGTCCGCATGAAAATGATCTGTCTGAATGCTATGACTTCTGATCGACATGTTGGTAAGATTGAGATCCTGAGAATGTATCTTTCTTTTATTATTTTTTTCTAAGAGCAAGATCACCCTAAAAGATCATCTTTTGTACCCAATGTTGTTCCCAAATTCCATAATGCTCAAAATATGGATTTATCTGTTTTCTTTCCCAACTACCCATCCTTCCGAATCAGATTTGAGATTCCACTGTTCCATTGTCTGGACCACATAAGAGCTCATGGCTGTACAATGGAGCACCAAATAGATATCCAACATTTGTGCATGTTAGGTAATAATTAGTGCAATCCAATAGGTGACAACTACACACGACTTATCTGCTTGGCATTAGGTAACCCACCTTTTATTATAGGCCTGTACTACACAAGTTGGTAGTGTGACTGAGCAGCCAGGCATGTCTTAACAGGGGTAATGTGAGTTGAAGAGCTGTACAATTGAAATCAGTAAGTACAAGTGGCCAAGAAACACTTACACACTTAAAGTTATATATAAAAATGTATTTATAATATACACAAGGTTTAAATAGGCATTCTTTAAAAGTTTTATCTAGTAGTAACATTCAACCAAAGTTAGGATTCAGTTTTTAAAAGACAATAAAAGTTGGTAAAGACTTTTCTTATGCTAACACATGTTCCAGCACAAGGTGTGAGTTCAGTAAAGGACAGTATTGCACTTATTTCAGTTACCAATTCAGTTATTGAGTTGTAAAAGGAAGGCAAAGCTAGAGTATGATTTAGAACATACTTTCAACAATTTGTAAAACAATTACAATATCCTAAAGGGAGGAAGGTAAACGTTTATCCCAGCAATACTAGTGTCAACAATTATAACCTATGAGGGAACAAATACGGCCTAAGCCAGTAGGTTCAGAGGAGTGCCAATAGGGAGCCAAGACAGCCAAGGTCAATGGACAAAGTCAATAATTCTGATGCACTTTTTCTTAGATAAAGTCTTGACAAAGTTAGTAAGTTCAGAAGAAATCCCAGTAACTCAAGTGAGCTACTATGTAGAGAGCGCATGCTGTTATGCCAGGGCAGGTGAATTGAGATCAACTCCAAAAAGCACTTCGCAAGATAGGAAGCACACTTTATAGCTAAAAGTGAAAACCCCAAGCCCCACAGTATTGATATATGATTCAAAGAGAAAATGTTCCAGTTTTATTCCTCCTTGATACAGCTTGGCAGACCCTTGTTCCTGAACCTTGGTTGTGGTAACGAAAGGGAGGATGTCTGGTGGGCTCATGCAGCCATACTCGGGAGAGGGACTCCTCAGCAATGGATTTCCCTTGTTTCAGCAGCACTTGAGTGTTCTGGCGCCTTTTCCTCTGCGCCAATGAAGAACAAAAACTCTGGTTGGAAGTAGCTTGCTCCCTCGGTCCTGGACTCTAGTGAGGGGACTCTGGATCAGGATGTCCTGCTTCTACAGAGTCCTCTGGATGCCTAAGAAGATTTGGACAGATTCAGACTTTGCAAGACGATGCGCTCATCAATGGTCATAGGACCCCGGGCATTGGGCTTCTGCAGCTCTGGTGAGGCACAGCAAGTCAGAGTTTGTGCAAAAAGGTAGCTTGTTTTGAGGCTAGTTGGTCCCACCAGCACAAGGGAGGAAGTTGTCTCAAACAGGTCTTTCAAGTCGATATGAAAACGGGGTCAGCACAGCTGCAGGGCTACACCAGGGACTTTGCGGTCCAGGAGGGTGCTGCTGGTGTCTCATCACGTCTTCTTTGGATGTTCCTCTCCAGTGGTCGACTCTGTCTCTAGTCCCAAAAACCTTGCTTTTTATGCGATTGTCCATTCATTCACAGCCTAGGCTGTCAATCACACAGCAGGGTGGCTGTCCTTGTAGGACAGCCAGACGGCCAATCAGGGCTGGGTTCACTCAGGCACACCTAGAGACAAAGGACAGGGATGTTTCGGGACCCTCCCTCACTTCCTACCTTTCCAGACACACTGGAGTTTGGGTGCGCTTCAGGGCGGAAATCCGCCAAAGGCAAAACACTCAAGGGGCTCAAACCTGTTGCAATGAACAAAGTAAAAGCCAAGAAAGAACTACCAAACAGAAAATTATGAAAAAGAAGACAGGGGCCATTCAGCCTGCTTTAGAAATGCACACTGGTAGTAAAAGTAAACCATTGCCACCAGCCATTTAATGTAAGTTAGTGTAACAATAAATATCACAAGAGAAGTGGGAGAGAGACTTACTAAGTAACCCCCCAGCACTCCACATAGGGTGGTATGTGCTGGTCTCACAAAGAGAAGAGAAAGGTATGCACGACAGGGATCATCTTACTATTCTGGGGAATGCCAGTACACCCAAGAAAATGTAATTAAACATTAAGCAAAGTGAAAGGGACTTCTTAGTGGCACTGCACCTATAGTGATGTGTTGTCACTACACAAAAAGCAGATGTCTATAGAGTTTGTCAGACTCCATAACATAGTATAACAAAAATTTCCTAGTCAGGAAAAACACACGAGGGAGTGAGAAAAAGGTCCCATTCACTCAGGAGGAAATAATCACAAGTCCTAAGTCCAGCAAAAGAGCTGGGGGTCTCTAAGGTTGAAGGGAATTAGCGCAGAAATGAACATTCTCCCTGACAATGGGTTTTGCAGTGTCAGCGCCTTCCCTTATATGTTGGTGGCTCGGGATGTAGTCTGAGAGTAAGAGTAAGCTGATCACATTCATGTTCAGGTGTGCGGCGGCCACTTCAGCTTTGCAGAGGGGCGCTTGACTTGTAGACATTTGTGAGGCTGCCACATTGGCTTCATTGCCCACCTTTGCCGAGCACTAACCTCGGGACACCATTGATAGAGAAAATGCCTGTGTTTGGCAGCAAGTAGGACAGCAGTGACTGGTAAAGGTTTTATACTCGTTGTGTCCCTTCTCCATATGGATTTCCCTGTTTTCAGCAATTTTCTGAAGTTGGTGAAACTGGGAGGAAGATATCCACTAGACCAGGACGCTGCTTGTATCTTTTGATGGATATCCGCCTCGCTGCCGATTGGGGCAACACAGCCTAGGGGTTGTCAACTTACACCTGCCCAGATTCGGCTGCATATTGTTTCGTTAACATTTGTTTTCTTTTGTTTGTATGGTCACTTCCGGCAACTGGGGTTACAATGGCATGCCGGATGCGTTAGACAACGCTGAGCTAAATTAATAATTAAATGAAACTAAGTGGAACCGCAGTCTCCCCTCCGACCCTTGATTTGCTAAGGACGGAATTCACACATTTAAAAGCTAGTTACGTGCATTTCGGATGACGCGGATATGGTAGTATGGAGAAATGCTTTAGCAGGCGAAACAGATGCCTTCTGGAGGGATTCATTTTGTACACACCGCCTCCCCCTACCACGAGCAAATAAGCATTAAAAAAAGCCTGTCAGACTGGCTTCATGCATGTAATGTTGCCTTTCTATGCTTTATGCCGCAGGTGCGGCCGTAACATGCCAGCGGTGCTGGTATGGTGTGCTTTGGACACGGCTACCATGGGCCAGCGGTACTGCCCTTATATGCCAGGCACAAGCTTGATCCCCTCAGACGCCAAGAGGCTTGGGCACAAAACACGGCTTAGTCATTCCAGGTCAGTGGGCGATATGAGACGATGCAAGCCTCGTGTGCCCAGAAACAGAAGCACCTGCGCTTCATCACTGCTGCAACCTGTGCAGGCATATTCAAGCTCTGGCTAAAAATACACAGGAATTGCACAGTGGTGAGAAAGGGGAGTGGATCACCTGCCAGCATTGGCAACGTGCACACTACCTCGCCTAGACCCATATGTTTTTCAGAACCCACCATCATTATAACCATCACATCTCGATCTAATTTCGGATTTCCATCAAGAAACATGAGAGAGATGCCAGTGTTGTGTAAGGCCTGCCTTGGAATGTGTCCTAGGTCTGTGCATCATCTGCATACTAGTGGCACTGTGATCCATGGCTCTGCATGATGCTGTCTGGTGGCCTGGCATACACAAGGAAAGCAGAGGTTACCTGAAACAAATTGCCAGACAAAGAGCAAAATACCCTTAAACTGAAATTGCGCTTCAGTGATTCAACAAAAGAGGGGTAAATCAAAGAGAAAGGTAGGTCTATATAATGAGGGGTAAATCAAAGAGAAAGGTAGGTCAATATAATGAGGGGTAAATAAAAGAGAAAGGTAGGTCTGTATAATGAGGGGTAAATAAAAGAGAAAGGTAGGACTGTATAGTGAGGGAGGTCGAATACGATGAAGGCCTCCATACAGGGCAGGAGGCGGGGCAAACTTGTTAAAAAGAAATCACAAAATTTAATATGCCCAATAGCCATGGGAGGAAAATGCATAGAATCCAGGGAGTAATAGAGGGGGCGAGCCCAACCCTGTACATCCCTCAATGGGCAGGGCATACACGCCAGACCTTCAGACCCCTGCTCACCTACAGGATCTGGCACTGCAATGCTGAAAAGATCCCTTCAAGGTCAGATTCCTGTTTTCCCTCCAGCCTAGTTCAAATCAAATGTAGTAAACAAAACATACCATCGATTATAAAAAAAAATTGATTGAAATGGAGGATGTCCGATGCAAACATACTGAAGTACGGTAATTGTCCTGCTTAGCACTTTTATAGCGGGAGCCATGGGGAAATAATTGTGCATAAATACATTTGTCCAAGCAATAATTATACCTGGTGAGATTAAGAAAAGTGTTTTTTTTGTAGTCTTCTTGTCTTCTTGTACTCGTCTACATGGCCTTCATATACCTAAAAATCCATTATCACCCACATTTTTGAAAAATGAAACCTCTTGAAACGCTAAGCCTTTAGCATACCACCAACAAGTTGCTAACCTTCCTTCCAATGCAACAATCCTAAAATGGGAAACAGGAAGGGGCAATTGAGCTAGAACCAGCATCGCGCGTCAATGAATTGGATAATTTTGAAGACAACAGTAGATGCACTGTGTCTGCTGCGGGTGGTCGTGCAAAGACGGACCCTGTGCCCCACGTATCCTCAGTAGCAAATAGTTCAACAAAAACACAACCACACTGCACAGAGAAAGCACAATTATTAGATAGACTGATTTTTTTTTCATCTGAAAAGGACAACCGGCACATGTTTCGACCTCACGGTTTTCTTCTAGAATGAAACAATTTCTCAAGGTCACAACTGAAAACCGAAAAAATTATTCAAAAGCTGCAATGTTCTGCAATTGGCCGGGCAGTGCAGCAAAACTCAATATTAATGAGCTCGAATGAGCAGTCCGTTTGTATGCAGATTAATTTACTGGTTTTCGGTTGTGACCTAGAGAAATGTTTCAGTCTAAAAGAAGACTTGAGGTCGAAACACGTGTCGGCTGTTCTTTTCAGATAAAAAAATCCTGCCTATCTGATAATGTGCTTTCTCTGCGCAGTGTGGCTGTGTTTTTGTTGAAACAATCCTAAAATGACCAGTATTAGTACAACTGCAAAAATACTTTTTGTAGCCAACCACTTGCTGTATGATTGGCAGAAAACAATGAACCAGCACTTCTGATCTTGTTTCTTGCACAGGATACTGCAACAAATCACCACCGAATCTGCTAGCTATGTATAACGCACCACTCCGGTGGAGACTGGCCGCAGGCATGGCTACCTGCACACATCAGACTACAGCATGGACTATGACAAATTTGGTTGTGCAGGTCACATAATTCTCCACCTATTTACACCAGACTATGCCTCAACACCTCTGACATCAGTATGCAGCTACGACCTATGACAATTGCAGACACAATGAGCACATAGCGAGTCGCTAGCACTCACGCCGTCTCCCGACTCCTCTCAGCACCCATCCACATGCCTGACCACATGGGTTGCTGTCTACTGGAGCATGGCCAGCCCTGCTAAGCCTTAGTTGGCCAAATGCACACATACACACTCTCTAAGATTACTCCGTGACCTCCAACACTCTGCGCTTCGGTCCCGAGGGCGTTCCCACCGCCAGCGCATTGAGACTATAATAATGGTAAAAGGCCCTATATAAATAACAACTACAATACAATACAATACAATACTGTGCATTACACGATTCTGCTCCACCAGCCTCAGTCTGAGATTGGAGCGTGGGTGGTGGGATGGCACTTGTGTGGTTTGAATAATCTCTCCAGAAGAGATGAGGCCAAGTAAAGGTCCTGCAGTGCACGTTCGACCCACCACCTGTTACTGCACCATCCCCCAAAGCTCATCCATCTTACCATGGCTTTTCAGTGCAGAGCTAAAACCCTTAGCTAAGATAATAACAACATTTGGCCTACCATTCCAACGTTCTACAGGCAACAATCGGGTTATCATCAACAAAGAAAAGGCAACGATTGTGTGAAAACTGTGGATCCGTGTACTGTTGCTTTAAAATCAAAGTATTTTATTTTATTTTGCATTTTTAAAGCGCTCACACAGCCTGCGGGAATCAAGCCGCTGTTACAGGAATTGTTTTTTTTTTTATTGTGTAAATGTTTTTTTTTTGTCTTAGTTGCATATTCATAACATGCTTAAATACCCAGAGGTTTCTATGCGCGGACCCAGGGATCCAACCCGTATTGCTTTGTGTCGTCTTGCTTCCAAGGTGAGCACGTTGCCGCTGAGCTATCCTCCTGGGAGTATCTATGGCCCAGAGTAGCCTCTGTTCAAAGGACGCAGTAACTTCAGTAGTACTCAGACAAATCTAAACGTGCTAGCTCTCTTCTGCTTGGACTCGCTGCTGCCACCCCCTGCCTCACGCAATGCCCCAGTGAACAAAGGAAAGCGAGAAATCAGATCTGTGCTTCATGCCACAGGTGAACATTATCTCTAAAAGTGCCCAATTTCAACTCCACCTGCCGAAGTGACTAGTGCCCTGACTAGATTACTGCCACAGCGTAGCTCCCATAAGAGTCATAGAACTGTGCCACCTAAACCTCTGACAAAGCATCTATGACAGTACAACCAGGAAAGGTGATCAAACACCTTCACCTATTACATAAGATGCCTGGTTTCAGTGATATTGGCCCCAAAAAGGCAAGGACACATTTCCCCACCTTTAAAATCTCTATACAAGCTACTCACAACTGAGATCAACAAGGAAGGGAGTTATCTTCCAATGGAGAAAGAAGAAAGAACTTCACAGCGGGAAACAGTGCCTCTCAAATAGGAGCGAAGACACGGAGTAGCATCCGGAGGAGGGGAGAATACTGGAAGAACATCTAGAATTCAGAAAAGCTATTAAAACCCTAGAATGCGACCAGACCTCTACAGCAGAAGGATACCTTTATCTTCTGACCCGTCCAGTAGCCTATTCCATCCATGCCCACCACTTGGCGCCCAGACACGACTTGCACACATGCGGCACAGTATAAAACCCCAAGAAACCCTCATACCCTCATGAGTAATAAGTAGATATGTGCAAATCAGATTATCTCACAATATATCCACAATTTGGAGGACGGACGGTCACATGGTACCTTCACTAATTAAAATCTCAACATAGGTCATTCTACTGGTGTAGGAGATGCAAAGAGCCATTGAATGCTTCAGACGGTCAGGGAGTTTTCCAATTATTTACAAATAATATTATGCTTAAGAATATGACACTGCTTCAGGTGGGTCCTACCATTGGTGACCTTTTTGGAAATGCACTTGGCTAGTGCTGCTTCTTCTTGGGTTGTTGTGACTTACTTGTTGGAACCATAGCAGCACTATACACCAACCGCTCCTTGCTCTGTTCCTGAGAACCTCGACTCAAATATCATGCTATGTCAGAGTGGCAAACAATGTGTGTACACAAAGCATGGCTTCCAAACCATCCCAAGTTTAAAACTCTGAAGCATTTCATAAGGTGATCTGGAGGCCTTTTAGAATGTTCATTATCATCTCTCTGCCCTGGCTCCACAGTGAGTGAGTGATGGAGTGAGCGAGTGACTGAGTGGCTGGGTACACCACAGAGGAAAGACTCTTGATGCGGAAACCCAATCCTCTAGATTCCCCTTCGCTGAGAGCACTTGCCGGGTATGGTTCGTCCCGGCAAAAAGGCGGCAAGCACGTCACATTGCAGTGAGTCACCAGAGGCAGCCAAAACCTGGGCAAATGTACAGCACTGACAGAAGAGTAACATCTGTGGTGTAATACAAAGCAAGGCCCCCTGCTAAATGTTGGTCAATTGAAAGTAACCCTCAATAGCTCGCCCCTCCTCATCACAGGGGCGTTTGTTATGCCCCTTAGTAGGGTGGGTGAGGCAACCTGCTAAAGTGATGAAATGCCAATCTGGTTGTGGGCAGAGATTCGTATTTTTAGCCGGGGGGGGGGGGGATACATCTCACCTTAATGAGTGATTAGCTTTGGGAGGGTGTTCTGCGTGCACGCCACACTTCGGTTTTGCAATCGAACCCTTTGACTAGACAATGGGAGGATCCACCATGACCCACCAGCGTTAACGAGGGAATACCACATTGGTGCATTGAGACCAAACTCTTAGGCCCGCAAACGATTCCCTTCCAGGTGTATCATGTAGCGCTCCCTATAGCACACAGCTGGCACCACTGGTGTGTCTTACTGTTTGGAAATATACAAGATTCAACATACATAGTGACAGCCGCGGGATCAATGGGAGTCTGAAAAGTTTACAGTAGACCCAACCAAGTGGGATTTAACTCCTGGTCACGGAATTATATTTTACAGAATGACCCCAGAGCCAATTTTTATGTGAACTATATTTTTCACAATCATTAGTAATTAGTTTTGAACTGCTAAAGTGTTTAATTAGTTAATTATTAGTAAATACACAAATGCTTTGTTAATGCACGTTATGATAGAGGCATACTAACATTAAATTAACATGGATTGTAAAAAACAACTTGCATCATGCATTTGCCTTTGAAAATTAAACATGGTCCACACTATAAACACAATTGAGCTCTGCCATGCACGCTTGCCACAAGGTTGACATTTTAGACATAGTGGGGAAAAGGGTTTGGCTGGAGGCAAAACAAACAAGGTCCCGATTTACAAAAGCTTTTTCAATGGGAAAATCCATCGAAAAACACTTTGTCAAACAGGTACGATATGATAGGATTATTTATAATGCGCTTAATTTCAAAGCGCAGACCCGGGATCGAACCTGTTCTGCTCTGTGTGTCTCGCTTCCAAGGCGAGCACGTTGCCATTAAGCTACGTTCCTAAAAAGACGCCCAAAGACTGCTTGAAGGGCACTCGAACCTCCAACAAATTTCCCCTCGCGGAGCAACACACCACAATTGCGATGGAAGACATTTTCAAATGTGAATGGGTTTTTCTTTGTGTACAAAGTGGATTAAAAAAAAAAAAAAACTTTCTGCTCCTGTATAATAATCTTTCAGAAAATACGGAAAGGATTAGACTGGCTGTATAATCCCAGCAAGCCACAATAGCGGTGGAGAGCTGCAGCGGGTTTGCCAATGCGCCCCTGTGATTGGTGACACATTCAGATGCGCTCTGGACTAAATCTCAGTTTGCCCACTCAAATGGGATTACATGCCATGCTAATCCACTCAAGATGTGACATGGAGTTTACATGACTAAATCGATTAGATCTGGTGTTTAAATGTAATTGTTATACAATTATAAAGTGCCTCGATTTTAAAAAGGCCAGTTTTAAGTCAGAAACATCGACAATCCTATACAATGTATATATTTTGGATTTAATTAATTTTTAAAAGGGTTCGCAAATTAGATCTAGAACCTACTCTCCCCAAACGAAGGGATCAGGATGGCGGTTGTAAAATGGGATTGCCAATAGCGTGTGTCCTTAATGGGGGTGGAGGATTTGTCCCTGTTAAGCGATAGGACGGCCATGTTTTTTTCTCAGCAATAAAGTCTCTGTGCCAAAGCCATCAGTGCAGATAACTCGGATACTGCAGAACACTAGTTCAGCTCAGAAAAATGGTCCAGAATCAGACCCGAATAAGGGTGTGGAGGGGGGGCATGCCTGTTGTCTCTCCTTAATATTGCCCCCCACACATGTCAAGAAAGTAGGCCTGAGGAATAGTGATGTAGCAGCTTCAACATTGCAATACAAGCAATAAGGGGTTTAAGCCCATAATCTTATTACAATAAACTCAAAGCAAGTACACTGCATTTACATCTTTTCTACACAGATCATGCAGACATATTTTGGGGAGTTATACATGTTTATGAACGGTGTACTAAATAACAAGCACCTCCAAGAACCAGGCGTGTGTAATACATATAATAGTCAAGGGATCTGCAGTTAGGTTGGAGAAGGAAACAGTAGTTTACTAATGCGATTCTCACATAACAGTGGCTGAAGCAATGGCAACAGCAAATTAATTCACTGGTGTGGTGGCATTTACACAGAAATGCTGTGATCATGATCTCAGGGGACCTGACGAGTAGATCAGTGGGTGGGGCAAGGCAGCAATAAAGGGCGTGGGTGGATGGGCCAGCTGATTGATGCTCAATCTGGGGAAAAAGCAGAATGGCTGTTGCGAGAAATTCCTGATGGGAGTGATAACTACGGTAGTGCGTAATGAGTGATTTGAGCAAGAGTAATGTACATAGCAAATTCACAATACATGGATGAGTCCCCGGAAGAAGCAGCCAGTGACAAATCTCTGAGGTCACAATTTCTCGTGGACAACAAGGCCAACGCAAGCGCACAATTTCACACCGAAGCCTGCTGACCAGTGTGTGCATCATGCTGGACTATAAAGGACAGTGAGGCCAGGTCGAGAGAAGTCATGTGGCCCTGGCCTCTCTGTAAGGCTTTCAGGCCACATGTACTTAGAATCTTTAACTTCTGGCCCCATGCATGGAAAAGCCTTTGAGAAAATTGGAATAGATACCAAAGGAAGGGCCTCCAAATTAATTAAAGGAATGAACAACAGCAATTTGAAAGATAGGCATCTGATAAGGCAACAGCAATGATTCAATTACTCTTGCATAATTCCTGCACGCATAGGGTGGTATTAGTCCCTGCTCTTGCATAATTCCTGCACGCGTAGGGTGGTATTAGTCCTGCTCTTGCATAATTCCTAGACGCATAGGGTGGTATTAGTCCCTGCTCTTGCATAATTCCTGCACGCATAGGGTGGTATTAGTCCCTGCTCTTGCATAATTCCTGCACGCGTAGGGTGGTATTAGTCCCTGCTCTTGCATAATTCCTGCACGCGTAGGGTGGTATTAGTCCCTGCTCTTGCATAATTCCTAGACGCATAGGGTGGTATTAGTCCCTGCTCTTGCATAATTCCTGCACGCGTAGGGTGGTATTCGTCCCTGCTCTTTCATAATTCCTGCACGCGTAGAGTGGTATTAGTCCCTGCTCTTGCATAATTCCTAGACGCATAGGGTGGTATTAGTCCCTGCTCTTGCATAATTCCTGCACGCGTAGGGTGGTATTAGTCCTGCTCTTGCATAATTCCTAGACGCATAGGGTGGTATTAGTCCCTGCTCTTGCATAATTCCTGCATGCATACGGTGGTATTAGTCCCTGCTCTTGCATAATTCCTGCACGCATAGGGTGGTATTAGTCCCTGCTCTTGCATAATTCCTGCACGCATAGGGTGGTATTAGGGTGGTATTAGTCCCTGCTCTTGCCTCGTTTGTATGTGTCTGCCCTGAGTTCCCAGATCCATATACTTTTCGCCTGAAGGCAACGTTGTTTTGGCAAAAGCACAACCTGTCGTAAGAGCCGATGTATTCTTCTGAGTTCTGGCTGGCATCCGAAATCCCTTTTAGGAGTTTGGCTTAGATCAGGCATTGGCTCGAGAAGTCTTCAATTACAGAACGGTAGAACATGAGGCCGCCAGATAATGGTCTTAGTTAGGCCAGGATCAAATAGTATGAAACACACACATTTTCTTTTTAAAGGACAGTCTGTAACAGTATGAAACACGATTTCTTCAGATTGTGCGTTTACTGACATAGTGAAGGTTTTTGGAGAAGATCTCAGAGTTCTATGTGATGGGTGGGTACTGAAGTTTTGTTAAAGATTGACAGCGGGCGATGAGAAGTTATCATGGACTCTTCTGTGTTTGTATAAATAAAGAGAACAAGTTCAGTCAATTACTGTAGAAGAAAGTTGTCCTGGGATGGACTAGGGGGCCTTCTCAAAAATATACCCAATTACACTTAGCACAATGCTCATATTTGGCGAAATGCATGAGTCATCAATTCACCAAGTGGGCTTAGACAACTTGGGGTGGCTCATTTGTGCATCAATATTCTGTGGGTATCCTAATAAATATGCATGAGGCAGGAACTCATCCAGCTCCTCAAATTACGTTTACCCTGCTATGTTGTTCCGGGTACTAAAGCCTCTCGGCTGAAGGTCAAACGGCAAAATACAGAGATTTTAACAACATTTTCAAGTATGTATTTTTCCACTTTTGAATGCGGATCAAGAGAATGCAATAGAATTGCAATAGTACTGGGGCATAGTTGCAACATACAGTGGAGACAGTTGGGTTTGCAGACACGTAGGCATCAGGCGTGACACTGGGATGGTTCCACAATGCACATGTCCTCAAACGTCACACACATTGGCAGCAAATGCAATTTTGTGGATTACGCATGCACTACCTTTGGGGAAGTTCATACCCACATGCTATCTGTAATTTACACAAATGTTCAAAACAGAAAATTGCAAATGTATGGATGTGGCCCTTCTGCATAGGCCATTCGTCAACTCTTTAATTTGTCTCATTGTGCAAATCTTGCTTGTGCATGCCTCAGTCAAGCTTGCACTAGAAAAATCCTCATCACACTCCCCAAAACAGTACCCACATCCAACAGTGCTGAAGCCCTACTGGCTGCCTTTACATTCTTGTGGACCCCCAAATAACCCACTTTAAGGCATTGTTATGTCTTGTGTTTCCCTGCCTTGGTCCTGCATGAATGCATGCTTGCTTGATAGAATGCCTAGTGGAATGTATGCCTGTGGAATGTTGTGGCGTGAATGCCCCTGGAGATTCTGTTCTAAGTCAGTTGAAGAGAGCCTGGCCCACAGCAAGGGGGCTGGTGGAATTTCTCCCTCTCTGTAACTTACCTGTACCTTGAACCTAAGTAAAGGTCTTACCTTCAGAGGAGCTCCTGACCCATCTCTCCCAAAGCAGATCTTATCAGGCATCTCTTTGTTTCTCTTTGCTGGGTGATCACAATCTGGCCCATCTAACAATACACTTGTGTCCTGCTTGGTGATGCCCTGTAGAGGGTACTCTAGGAGAGTGCAGAGTGTGGGGGGTTGTGGGTGGGGCAGAGGACGTGGAAGTTCAGCAGGTCTGAGGGAATTTGCCTGCAGAATTCTCTGCCCACAGCCTGATAAGTAGCTAGACGGGCATCAAGACTCTCCAAAGGCACTAAGATCAGCGGAATCTTACTGTTGTGGGTCAATATGCACAACTCAGCTACGATACGTGGGTGCGAGATGTGGTAGATGGAGACGGTTATTCTTGGCTTTCTATCTATGTAATTCTCATTATATGGGAGCTTCCTGGGTTCCTTTCTGGGTCTTGGCTATATTCGCTTGCACATTTTTTAATTTCTGTGAAAGGGTTAATTTGCTAATGGTCTCCCCAATTGCCTCGAAATGCTACAAAAAATGTAACACATGTGCATAAGCCTCAATGGAACAGATAACGTGGCAACAAGAAAGAGGTTGACCGTGACTTCATTTGGACAGTTGTGAATGAATGTCAGGTTTGCACTGGTGGTTTCAAGATCGTAGTGCCACTTTTGATCTGGTCAAGAT
The DNA here is from genome assembly GCF_040938575.1 of Ambystoma mexicanum. Classification (NCBI taxonomy): domain Eukaryota; kingdom Metazoa; phylum Chordata; class Amphibia; order Caudata; family Ambystomatidae; genus Ambystoma; species Ambystoma mexicanum. The sequence continues at coordinate 856,614,533 of NC_090931.1, read as the reverse complement.
GTTTTTTGTTTAGGGTCTCCAAGTACCAACATGCCCATTGTTTCCCATTGGTCTTCATAATGAGTTTCACGGTATTCTCTAAGGATACGCTGCGAGAATCAGCCATCCTTATCGCATAGAGTAACAGTAATAGTATGAGTGATTTAGTCCTCTAGACTCTAAATTATTTTCCGTTTTAGAGTCTCATTAGGGAAATACAGTATTACCACATCTGGTAATGACGCATGGCTAATACTGCATCTATTAATGCTTTTGATGGAGGTAAATTACCTCAACAACAAAAAGCAGCTGGGTTTTTCAGTTAAGGATTTTCAAGCTCATAATAGCGGGAAGCACTGAAACATGCATTATTCGGAAATACTGAATGTATTACCGCTCATGTACTACTCAAAATGAGTTCCTTAGCATCTCTTGCCCAAAGTCTTTAGTAATTTGGATAACTGACTACAGACGGGACTCCATATTGAGAAAGGTTGGCTCTTGGTTCCATCTAGGACCTTACTGCAGGTCCCATCATGCAATGTCTTCGCTCTCTGCCAATCAGGTTATGTGTTGGAACGCGTATTTTGTATCCCAGCATGCAACGTTTCCTGCTAAAAGGATTTTCTCAAGCCACTATGGGAATTCCTATTCTGCATCCCAGCACGCAACGGTTTTTGCAGGAAAGAGGTTTTCAGGTTTCTCTGGGAATTCATACTCTTAAGTCCCAGTATGCTGCTTTTTACCTCCAACTCGCCTTTTCAAACCCTTCTCCATTCAAGGTGCTTTGGGCCCAATATGCAGCTTCACAAACGTTCTCTTTCATGGAGTTCCACCTGCTCTTTTCCACTCCCCGGCTCCACTCTGGGCTCTCATTCTGGATCTTAGTACATCTATGCTGAGTACCCCTGTTTGACACATTTCAGGTGGCTGGCAGTTTCTTCTCTTTTGCTTTGTTGTCTTGCATATCACCACGCGTCATAACTTTATCCGCACCCTGCGTGTGGCTACAGCGGTTCTCATCCCTTTGTCTCACTCCACTCTTGTCAGCATTGCTCTCTTGTGCATTGCTTGGCAGAGGTGTCCTTCCTCCTATTCTTGAATGCTCATCGCCATGTGTCCGAGATACAGAGTTCTCACTAGCCTCAACCCCACTCCTCTACACTTGCACAATTGCCCTGGCAGCAAGACTGCATCCTTTAAATTCCTCCTTTAGTCACTGATGGTGTATCTCGTGCCACAATGTGCACAGGTATTGCACCAAAACTAGACCCCACCCTTTCCTCTTTGTATGGCTTTTCAATAAAACAAGCCGTGGTCTGGGCTATGTGATACTGGAAATGGAAAACATACTCCTGCTATGGTAGTTTTAGGGAGGTCACTTTATCACACATTCCCTGACTTAGCTTTGCCAGCTCACTTGAGTTTTCAATGGGACCTGGGAAGACAAATCATGGGGGAAATCCTATCCCTATTTTGAGGTTGGGCCAAATGAGGACTGCCAGTCTGGGTGGACCATGGGTGTTTTCCACTCTTCCTAATTCATCGGCAATTTTGGTGATTCTCCAGGCATGAATCTTCATTTTCTCAGTCGCCTTTTCCCCTTTTGGAGTATTACTTATTCTGGTCTCTGCCATCGGTAGAACTCATTGGCTGTTGGATGATGTCATTCTTTCGGGCGGCTGTGCTTGGTCTGGATCTCTGTTCGACACTTGGACTCTAGTTCAGGCATGGCAAAGGCTTCCAGCCTTTTTCGTGACTATAGTCCTGCCTTAGGTTTTCCATAGATGTATTACCTGGAGCGTGATTCTCAGAGTTTCATAGCCCCACACGCCTCTCAAGTCTCTGCATGGAAGGGTATGCATTGCCAGGGTATGTCTGACCTCTGTTATGTCCCAGTCGGCCCACACTGCCAGCCTTTCTTGGTAATTCCCCCTGTGATTATTGCTTTCATGGGTCTGTGAGAGTACTCTGGGAGCTTGCATATTGAAGGGGATCTCAGCTTCCTGCCATTCCATGAGCAATGTGATACTTCATGAAATCCAAATAAGGTCTTTCTTGGGATTCTCCTTATCCGACGAAGACCTTGTTCCTCTTTTCCGCCTCCTGAAGGTCGCCCTTTGGTAGACGATTATAATTTTTCAGAAGCAACAATTCTTCCCTCTGATCCAGTTTGGACAGTAACTCGGTCTCATGATCAGACTGTAGTTCAAGTTTGGAAGACCATGCCTTCTTTTGGGGATGTCTTGTTTTCCAGAGGCTCACCATTTATGTAGCACACTTTACATTGCTCTTCAGTTCTCCTCTCTCATGTCCAACATACAATGTCCTGCTGATATCATCTATGCCTTCACCCTGGGCTGGTGACGAGATAAACCTTCCCATTACATATCTCTATAACTCTTCACCGGCGAACTTGCAATGGCCCACTCTTCCACCTCAAATGTTGGTTCTTTCTCCATCTCTGACAGGATTGTGAGGTTTCCTGTTTGATTTTTTTCTATGCCACCACCTATTGGTCGGTTCGTCATTAAAAAAAAAACTCTAGTCTTTGAAAGCCTGGGTATGACCCCGGGAATGCATTAGGTTGACAGCAGAGAACAAGTCACCAAAGTTGCAGTGGCCTTTTCAGAATTGATGTTTGAACTCACAGTAGCTCTGGTCATCCACCTCCCGCTGATTGTTGACATTCTGAGCTCTCATCATCCCCTTGCGCCTGTTTTCTGTTCTTTCCTGCTTCTGTACATCCTGGAGAGTGCCTTCCCCAGCCTCTTCTGTGCTTGCATCAATTCTTTGTCCTCTTCTTCTAGGTTGATCACCTTACTAGTTACTGGTTTGCAAGCCTGTTTCTCCATTTGAAATTTTGACTGAGTATCATCTGATGTCCCCGGGTGTTCTGTTATTTGTGCCTGCTGGCATCTGAGTTGTTTCCTTTCATTCTTCATCCTCTATGTGGCCTTTCTCGAGTTGCAACTGGCATTTCATCTCCTTCTGTATGCAATGCATCTGCTCAAGTTGGCGAGTGGTCTGTGCTGTGGTGGCCTCCAGATTTTCAGTTCTTTTGGTCTTTGCTGGTCCTCAAAACAGGACTGCTTCCTGTGCCTTGTCTATCGACATAAAAAGCACACCCCTTTGTCTGCCTCCGTTTTCTCTGTGCTTCGGAACCACTGCACCTCTCTTTTAGGAGCCGACCTTTTGTATTTACTGTGGTGTCCTGGACATCAAGGGGTAAGCTGAGTAGTTGAATTAAAATTAACATTCTGTTTTTAGCAATGGCGCTGTCAGGGTTGACATGTTACTATTCACCTGCTCAAGATTTGTTTTGTTTGTACTATTGCCCCATTATGCACCCCTTGTTAAACATGGTTGGCTCTTGGCGCCATCTAATACCCTTCTGCAGGTGCCATAATGCAGCTGGTGAAATCTCTGTGTTTGTTGTGTTTTGGAACCCGCACTTTGAGTCCAAACATGTGGAATTCCCCGCTGATAGAATGTTCTCAGTTTATTGCAAATGGTTTCTCTGATTCCTAGCGTTTAGTTCAGCATTGCTCACTGGAATGTATTTCTTAGGTTGTTCTGGTCCTCGTACTCTGAATTCCAGGAGGTAGCGTTCTTGCTACAGTTCTTGCTTCCTCGGTTTGGTCTGAGAATTCGTACTCTGAATCCCAGAAGGCAGCGTTTCCCCCGCCCAGAATAGGTTTCTTCACCTCCTTCTGGGAACGTGTGCTCTGAAATTACTTTCTCAGTTCGTTCTGGGAGCATACACCTTAAACACTTGGTGGAAGATATTCACGCTGAAATACTTTTCTCATTTTGCTCTGGAAATTCATACTCTTAAACCCTAGCATTCCGTTTTTTCCTGCAGGAATCTCTCTCCCAGGTCACTATGGAAGCTTGGACTCAGAATCCCAGCAGGCAGAATTTTACCTCTGATTCAGCTTCTGAAAAGGTTTCTTCTTCAAGGATGCTTTGGACCACCTACAGCAAATTCCAATGAGTGGCCTTACTTCTTGGATTTCAGCTTCTCAAATTCACCTTCTCAAACTTTCTTCTAACAAGATTCTTTGGCTTTCCTCGTCCAGTTCTAAAGCACAACTTTAATCCGTGGAGTTCATATCCCTCCCATGGGGTCCCAGAATAGGGCCTCGCTAGTACTTTCTCCACTCCATGGACCCACTCCTTTTACTCCTGGGAATGGAGCTACATCCGTAGGCTTCCTTCTCTAGCAGCAGTTCAGATGGTTACTGGTTGCTTCCCATTTGCTACTTTTTCTTGCTTGGCTTCCTTGGCATGTTTCCCTTGGCTACAGTGGTTCCTGTCCCTTAGCATCGCTTCACTCAACAGGCATCAACATTGAGTATCCAATCTCAGCTCATCATAGATTCTTTCCTTCTCATCCGCGGATATTACCTACTTTGTGTCAAACATTGGGTGGGCCCGTTGGTCTCTGACTCACTGCGCTGATATTCTACTAGAGTTCTGCAGAACGCTGGTGACCTTGGGAGTCCACATTAGTTCACTGATGGTGTTCCTGCTGCATTAACTGTGACATAAACAGCTCCTCCAGCATAGCAGGACCATATGATTTTCCTGTACTATGCGGTCCTGTAACTAGAAATATACCCCTGGTCCAGTGTATTCTTCAGTCTCAGGTGGGTGGGTCACTTTATCACAGTCATCTGGCCTTTGATTCCACCTTGCAGGTATGTAAGCCTGCTAAAGGTCTTCCATTAGAGATGCACATATTAATACAGTAATAACTAGGCTAGTACTTAGGACGTTGTAGAGCAGCAAGGAAATCCTGCTTCACTCCAGGTTTAGGGACGGGTTGTGAAAAGGGAGGTCAGTCTCCATGAAACAGGGGCCGTTTTTATCATATGTCACCCATAGGCATAGCAACGCTAGAACAAGAAAAATTCCCAAATTCATTGTATACATTGTGAGAATATTATACAGGCACAAACACGGGTGAGTGCGATCCTTTATTGAGTAAAATCCAGTTTGTGGCTCCTTGTTATGTGGCCCCCAGCTGAGGCACTCTCATGCCAACAATGCTTCCACTTAAACTGTAACACATTCCAGAACAGCAACTACTTACCTTTCTAACAGCAGCATCCATTCCACGTTGGTACAGATGCACCAACTCAACTATATACATAAACAGCTCAAGTAATAAGTACAGTTTATCTATGTCCCTACACAATGTGCATGATAACCATAGACCACACCTCCCCCTTCCACCCTTCTCAACACGAAGGCACATATGTAGAGCACACACTGTTCTATATGTAAGAGAGATGACTATGTTTTCATCATAGTTCTCTCTTTAGCTCACTTCCATCATCCAGGACCACAGCATCATCTAGGACCCATTCTCACTATTTGTGGACCTCCATATTTGCTTTCCCCCTTTGGTACCATCCCAGGCCTCCATATTTGTACCTGATTACTTTCATAGATTTGGTTCCTCCGGACACTTTCAAGTCTGTCATATCTCATCTTAATTTTGACTGCCTCCTCTCTACCTTCACCCTCAGCTTCTGCTCATTCCAATCTGCAAAGCACGACCTCCCAAACCATGAAGGACTTACAGATGTATTAGACTTCCTCCTCCTCAACACTTCAAACTGAACTAGCCTTGTGGTGGCATGGGGAGACAGCCCATATGCACACACCTGTTTCTCGATGATACTTTCCCAACCAACTCCCACTTCCGAGGACATCCTAAGCTCTTGCATCAGGGTGTGGTTGAAGCGTTCAACTGCTCAATTGGTTTCCAGGTGGTAAAGAACTGTCTTGTGATGTTTTACCCCAATTCTATACTGAAATGTCTCCATGCCACTCTCTCCAACAATAGGACCCAATATGTCTAGTGCATCAAATTCCCATGGCATGGCTGGTAATTCCAAAGGCCTAAGAGTTTGTACATCCTTTTCTCAACAGTTTATCAGCTTTGCCAGAACTGGTACAACTCTTTATAAGTTCTTCCATGTCCATATCCAGCCCCGGCAACCAATAGTCGGTTCTCAACCATCCCTTTATCTTAGTAATATCGAGGTGTCCCTTATGTCCCACTTCCAATATTCTCTGTTTTACCCCCAACAGGGGCATTAAGTACCCTGCTTAGCACAGAAATTCCCCCTGGGGGCTTAATTCATCCTTGATTCTATGGAATGCACCTAGTCTGTCCTTGCTAGTCTAACCTGCCCAATTGGTTCTAACAAAACTCTTTACTCTGGACAGTTCTGCATCCTGAATATTGGTAGCCATCCACTCTTGCTCAGTGATGGTGCACTCACACACGTGATAAACTCGCTCTTCGTCTTCAACTACCTCTTCGAAGCCTTCCATTTGGCTTTGTTCTCCAGCTCTGGAGAGAAAATCTGCTAAAGTATTTTACTTACCAAAGACATGCTCTAAAATGTATGATTGTCCTTGCATCAATGTAACCCACCTCACAATTCTTGGTAATCTCTTTCAAGTCCCTTAGACATAAACACTCCCACCAAGGACTTTTGGTCACTATATACTGTGAATGCTGTAAGGAACTCATGGTGGCAACAGTAAAGACCAACACAAGTGATCACAGTTCAAGGGTGTTTATCGAACTATTAATGCAGGGTGGAATAACGCCTAACCTAAGCCTAATTTTAAAATGGGAGCAAGCTTCGACCACCAAATAATGATAAGGCAGTCCTAGTGGAATTGTGTCAAATAAAAGGGCCTATTCTTAGATAAAAACCTATTGCCAATCCATACGCTAATTACAGAAAGAGTGTGGGATAGGGTTTTCAATAAAGACAGAAGTGTTCACAAATAATAAGTCAGGATGTGGTTGCCAGAAGTCTCCCTTCACCACATTTTAGGCAGGGGACAAGGTGGGTCTGCTGAGCACAGCACACTCAAGCCTTCCCAGCACGAGCCATCAGTTCCGTACCAGCTATCAGGTTCTTCGATGGTGAAGTCTCTTGCCTTCGAGGCCTGATATATCCAACAAACAAACACAAAGTTCAGTTCCAGGTATATTTTGGGTGATGACCTCACCCCTGAGTCTCCCTCTTCCAGGACTGGACTCCTCATAAAATCGTATTCAACAAACTGGCTAAAAAGTTCCTTTTTTCCATGAACTTTGGGTGATAACTTCCCACCCCGGATCTCCCTCTTTCAGGCTGGGACCATTTTCAGACTTCAGCCTTCCTCCTTCGGGTCCACTATGGCTTTTTCTCGGTTCAAGAATCTGACCATCTTTTTAAACAGATCTTTCCTTTTCGGGTGGTGCTGGCTTCACCCCTGGGCTCCCCTCTTCCGGGCTTAGTTCCCTCTTGAATGTTAGCCTCCCTCTGCGGAGTTCACTCCGGTTTGTATTTCAAGAACAATCTTTTCTGTTATTCTAGCACAATGTCTTTTCAACAATTCACTGTGAACCTCCCTTTCACAGGCTCACCTTTGGAAACAGAAAATGTTCTTTGAGGTGTCAGGCTTCGACCCTTCTTGTCGGCATCCCTCTGCAGGGTTCACTCTTACCAATTTTGAGAAAACAGTTCACTGTGAGCAACTCTTTGTTGGGTTCACTCTCGTCTTGCCACTTTTTGTCAACACACTGTTCATGTCCTAGTTTCACCAAGCAGGATTCATTTCCCTTAGTTTATTCAAGCATCTGTCAGTCAAATACTTTCAACAGTACAGAGGATTTGACCCCTGAATGACCACTTTGACCTCTTCTCATCCCCTTCCCAAGGCTTCTGGTTATGGTAGTTTCTACCGTCGGGTAATCGCCCAGAGTTTCCTATCTGAGCAGCCATGTGGTGCTGGACTCCTTTTCAGCTCGTAGCTTGTTATCCCCCTCTTTCACCAATAGTGCCTTTAAGCTTCTCAAAAGATCAAATTAGCCAATGGCTATTTATCGTTCAACACAGTTTGGTTTCTTATTGGCTCTTTCCTTGACTCACTGGCAGTGATGAACCGCTTGGCTTTCTTCTTCTTCAAGTCAAGGTTGGTACCAGAGAGACCCCCATCTCTCCCCTGCTCGGCTATCAGCGGAGGAGGGTCTCATGTAACGTATACATTTGCCTTGCTCCTCCTGTGCTCTCATGCTCCACCTTTTATCCCTATGGGGCAGGGAAAGGGCCATCACGTGTGTGTTATTCCGTTCCATTGCCTGTCCATGCCTGACCCTTGGGTTGGGACATGTCAGGTTAACAGTTTTTGCTTTAGTCCATTGTCTTACAGGGGGTACAAAAGTGTTTGTGTCCAAAGGGGGGTTTTGTCAGGATAAAATATATTCTTGGTCCTAGGGCAGTTGGTAAATTCAGAAAGGTGAGATTGGTGGAGTTTGTGATGCAAACAGGAATGACCAGGATTATTATGATGAAATGAACAAGGGGGAATGTGGGAATGGTGGTGTTTTATATGAGCAGGTTGGGAGTGCAAGAAACAATTAGAGGGACGGGAAAAGAAACAACCGGGAGTATTCGGGTAGGCAACAGAAAAGCAAGGATTCTGGGAATTGTGGTTTTTGAGATTAACAAGATTAACAGGGTTTGGGCTCCTAGTTGGTTTACCAGATGTGAAGGCGTGGTTGGATTTTATTAAGGGAAGAAGGGAGGTAGATGTGGAATACCCAAAGAAAATCTCAGGGACTTCATCGTCCTCTCCTTCTTCCGTGATTTAGTACTGCATCTCACCTGGGGCATTTCCCCTACCATAACTCTAGGCTCCCCTATCCAGGTGATCCTCCCTCACTCGTCCACCCCCAGGGTTGGGATCTAAGAGCACCAGCCCTCCCCTGGCCACCTGAATCTGGGATTCCCTAGGCTTACTCTGGAGAATAGCCTCAGGTTTCTCACCATGCTCTATGCCAAAGAAAAGCCTTAAACTTCCTAATGGCACATATAACACTAAGAGCTTCTCTCTCGATAACAGAGCACCACCTTTCAGGTCCCTCCAACACCCGTAATGTGAAAGACATGACTCTCTCCAAAATTTCCCAAGGCAGGTCCTCTCACAATGGCTTTCCCCACATCATCAAACTCCTTCTTATAATCACTTGTCCAGCTAAATGCAACACCCTTCTAACACCGGTATCGCCAGCAGGGTTACCGCCAGACCCGTAATGAGCCATATTGTCTTTTCTGACAGTTTCTTCCAATATTTAAGGCACTCTGCCCTAATGCCCGGACATTAACCAGCAGGCAAAATAGAATGCACCTCCACATCTGAAGCACCTCTTTAGCTTGTTGCCATCTGGCCCCTTGTTATCCCCTGCCAAACCTTTGGATCTGGATGCCTCCCATTTCTGGTATCTTGGAAACCTTTTAATCCTCCACAAATTACTTTTCTTTCCTTCATTAGTGTCACCTACCACTACACACATTTTGCAACTAAGAAATCAACTTTCTTGTTCATTTCCCTAACACACGCCAGCATGTGTTCTATTTTGTTTTGCTGTATCCAAGATCTCATTTAAGCTGGGGTCCTCTTTTGTCCCAATCTCTTCCCTGATTTTGCCCTACCATACTTTGAGCATGAATTGGTCTCTCAGGCGTTCATGGTAGGATTGACCAAAGTAACATTTATTGGCCAACTCTCCTAGGCCTATAATGAAATCCTCTATCAACGCCCTTTTTTCATGCTCCCTCATTCTAAAGTAATACCTTTACAAGATGGTACGAGATTCTTTTAAAAATGTTTGTCCATCTTCCGGAGATCAGTTTCACAGGCAATTAGTAACTCCTCTCCACTGGATTCTCCTTCTCCAAAAAGTGGTTGTTGTAACTCTGGTAAACTATTTTAGATCCTTCTCCCTTCAAATCCAAGGCTGTGCATGAGCAGGGCAGAAGGCCTTTCAATATTGTAGGATGGCCCTTGAATTGCTAGGACACAGCCCTGGAAGTCTTCTTCCCAGATCTCCCATTTCACTGTGGGTTTCCCTAGAATGGGTACAAAATTGAGGAGGCAAGTTGCTCATGTTGCACTCACTTCTGGATAGAAGAACTCTCCACTACTTGTGGGTGTCCCTTGCCAGTACAGACAATGGCAACACAATTCACAATTACCTTACCTCTAAAGTACAGAGGTATTTTTTGTCCTTACTCCCACTGCTTCTGTTTCACTTCAGCAGGCAGGAGAATTGAGCTTCGATTGAGCATCCTTGTTGCTAAAGCAACTATGCTCCTTCGACAAGCACGCATTGGGAGGTGTCTTACTCTAGCGTCACACGCAGTCCATAACACGCAGTGCCACCTACTTGGTCCTCCAAATATTTCACCTTCTCGAGAGCCCTCAAACTCTGCGGTGTGGATCCTTATTACTCTGCAACAGATGGTGGACAATGCCATTCTTTAATGCTCCAGACACAGTCTGGGATTCCCATAAACTTCCATACCAGACCTGACTGCTCACAAGCAGGTTCCCGCTCCTGTCACTCCACTGAACTGGCACTCATGAATGTGTCCAGCTTCATCACCTCTGCTAAGCACTCCAACCTATCCTCTATCCTAATTCTCCTTGACCTGTCCACTGCCTTTGACACTGTTGATAACTCTGATCTCCTTAATACTGTCTTTCTTCTTGGGTTTCGTGATTGAGCCCTGGCCTGGATTGAATCCTACCTGACATTTCGCAAATTGTCTGTTTCCTGGAGCAACAGCATCTCTCAACTCACTCCTTTAACTGTTGGTGTTCCACAAGGCTCTGTCTTGGGTCTGCTCCTCTTTGCACTCTACACCTCTGCTCTTGGGCACTAATCTCCTCCTTTGGTTTTCATACCAACTCTTTGCTGATGACTCCCAAATCATCTTCTGTTTTCCTGAACTCGCCTCTGATCTCTCTAGCAACATTTCCAACTGTCGATTTACTATTAAATGCTGGATGGCTTCACCCACTCTGATGTTAATCTCTACGAAAGCAGAGGTGCTCTTCTTCCTTGCCAAATGTTCTCTCTCATCGCTTACTCTGTCTATCCAGTTCCCACCTTACACTCTCTCCTACGCTTCTTCAGCTAGAAACCTCAGTGTCATCTATTACCCATCTCACACCTTCTCTATGTTCATCTCCATAACTGCAACAGCAGCTCTCCTCTGCCTCCTAAATATTAGGAAAATCAGGCAGCTCCTTCCTTTCAACACCGCCAAGCACCTCTTAACCACTCTGGTCTTCTCTAAGATGGACCACTGTGCTAGCATCCTCTTTGGTCTCCCCAACTATTCTTTCTGTTCTCTTAACAAGATCATTAACTTCACTGCCAGGACTGTTTTTGAACTCCCTCACTTCACACCTACTTCCTCATAAATCACAAGGCTGGATAGCTGATGATGCAAAAGAGGGCCAGATTTAAATGTCTTCTCCTGGTTCACAAATGTATCCACAGTAAGGCACCACTGTTTCGATTTCATCCAACTCTGCAATACTTCATGTAATCTCTGCTCTACCTCCTTGACTACCCTTGTGACTCCTCGCCCCTCCCTGTGCTTTCTCTCGCTTCCGCTCTTTCTCTCTTTTTGATCCACTTTCATTGAATTCTCCTCCGCTGCACATAACTGAAACAGTCCACATGGATTTGTTCAAAACCACTCTAAAAGTTTACATCCTCACCTCCGAGGTACTCTCTTATCCTACCTCTTCTCTGCCTTCTACCTAACATTTTCCCCTTGCCTCTAACCTGCCTCTGTCCCTCCACTATGGTCAGATCCTAAGCACAGCTGGTCGTACCGCCTACCTGCACTTGAAAATGTCCAATGTTGGTTGACCTTAATCTATGTATGTCCACTTTTGTTTTTACCCCGGAGACTGTTCCATTTACTCCACTCGACAACCTCGTCAGAATGACCCTCAAACTCACCCCATTGTCAGAAGCTCACTGCTTCCCATCAAATCTGATTTCTTATCTATTGTACGTTCTTTTGTGATAAAAAGACATTGTTTCTCACTGTAAATAAATAACTTCATGTAGGTATGTGTGGTCCCTGCAGCCCCTAGGTGTTCACCGGTTCCACACGTGGTTTGGGGTTTGAGTCTACGCTGCCTCGACCCTCCGCATACAACCCCACAGTCCGCTGACTTGATGGCAGGAGACAGCAGTCTGACAATCCTTTTGCTAACCGGAGGTCTCGGCCAGCTTGTCACCAGTATTATACAAGGACAAGCGTGGGTGATTGTCCTCAATACTTTATTGAGTAGAATCCAGTGTGTGGTTTGTTATTTATGAGGCCCCCGACTGAGGCAATCGCACGCCAACACTGCTCCTACTTCATTCTGTAACCTACTCATACAACAATTACTTAACATTCTAACAGCAGAATCCATTCCAAGTTAGTGTGGATGCACCAACTTAAATATATACAAATGTTATGTTATGTTACTTTGCATTTATATAGCGCCTTATGTGTCATTGGTATGATCTCAAAGCGCTGGTAGGTTGAACGCCCTCGGGAACCGTAGTTCAAGTCAGTAGAGAGAGAGAGAGAGAGAGAGAGAGAGAGTCATAAGGTGCATGTGTGCACCGAATATGTGTGCAGCTGGTGAGGCACTTGCATGATAGCTGCTTCTTAGCGGGAGGTGTGGTGGTTGCTAGGTCAAGAATATGTGTTCATTCATTGATACCCAGACTGATTTCTGGTTGTGTTAGGCCTGGGGAGATGCTTAGGCTAGCGGTGTGTGCTCTGCTAGCTGTGTCTAAATAGGATGATGTGGAGTATGTGGCGGGTTTTAGTATGAGAACAGCTATACCGAATGTGTCATATTATTGCTGTGTTCTAGTTGGGTGGTGGTGTATAGGAGAGAGTAAGCGTGGTAGTGTGATATGGAGGTTTTCTGTAGGGCGCTTGAGGTCAAGCGCTCATCTGTGCTATCTATTCTAACCGCTACATTCACTCTGTCCGTTCACTTGGCTTCGTCTGTTCATACATTTCGTCTGGTTCATCATTTAGGGTACTAGTGTTTCCATCCATTCCATCATTCGATCCTTCATCTACATAAACTACTCCATCCAATCTGTTGACCCATTTCATCCTTCCCATCTGTTTAGTGTGTTCCGTTTGGTCTATCCTTTTTTTTCATTCAAACTGTACCATGTGTTTTATCCGTTCCATCCGTTCCATCCATCCCTATTTGTTCCATCCACTCTATTTGGCCTAAATTATGGCCAGAAATGTCTCCATTATCCAGGAACATAACCGTGTAAAGGTTCTGTAATCAGTCCCTGCTGTGCGTGTACAATGGCCACTTGTAAAAGCTTTGACAAGGCAGATTAACATTTCAAACACAGATCAACCATTTTTATTCAAAATGCGCTGAAGCAGATACATGTTTTCAAAAGCCTAAATGTAGAACTCAAATGACAGCTGAAGGTAAACAAAGAGTCCTATGCTACAGAAGCCACATACATCTTAAGCAACAATAAGTACAGTTTAACTATGTACAGACACAGTGTAACTGGTAACCATGTAACAGACACCCATGAGGGCCGGCTTGGTTATCTGCACAGGGACCCATGGTTGTTTGACATTTGGAGTATTATCAAGGCTTGCGGCCCTCATGAAGAGATTGTAAGAAAATAGACAGCAGACAGCCAGGGATGGGTGGCTAAAATAGGGACTGGTTTTAACAAACTGTTCTATATGGCGAGGCCCGCTAAGATAATAATGAAGAAAGGAGATTATGATCAAGGAACAGTACACGAGTCTGCATTTTTCACTGCAAAGGTGATGTAATACTTAAGGTCACCATGAGACTCAGAGAGCTGGAGAGGATCAGGGGGTAGCATTATAAACATTATGAACATTGTTTTCACAGAAAGGGAAGAAAACAATTGGTGCCAGCAAAACCATAAAATAAATGTTAAAAAGCCTTGGAAAGATACAGAAGAATAGCAATACCGATATAAAATATAAAACTGGAGACCATGGGCCTCATCACGAAATAGCGCTACTCCCACTTGGTCTGGGGCTATTAGCGCCAGATCACGAGTAGTGCTTGGGCGGTTACTGCTTCTCCACGACATTCAGTGTGGACCCAGCGAACAGCAGCACTCGCGCTTCGCTCCAAGTTTTGGAAGTCAGCGGCTCACACTTGGAACAGCTGCCATTTTCCCCTTTTCGGGGATGAGAGATCCACCAAAGACTCATGAATCTTAATGCCAACTTGAGGCAGTTATTCCCCTTGAACGGCCATTTCACATTTTGGCGACTCACACGCCTGTTTTGATCCACAAAAAAAGCGGATCCTCAGACCATAGTACTGGACAGTCTACGATAGAGAACCCGGGACTTGGATTTACCATCTACTACACGTCCTGATGAAGGCCTGCACACACAAGCTTCACTCAACCGCTTGCTCCTGGGCCAAAATACCATAGTGTCGATAATGCCATAATTTTTTTAATGTCGATCCCACACACTGTTATATGTTGCTTGTTGTTCCCACTGTATTTGCAAAACACAATAGGTCGTTGAATGAAATCAGAACATGTTGTTTACCTATGTAAAGCCAGTCCACCCGACTGGATTGTACCCATTTGTATTATTTCTGTTGTATTCCATTGTTGAATGTTCCTGGATACTCTATCCCCATATTTGTTATGAACATGTGAATTAAACACACAAGGTCAAAACACTTGCTTTGATTGACTTTCTTTTATAATACCAATGCCACTGTGCCATAAAACAATGTGAAATGAACTTGTGACCTCACACCCTGATTTTTTTTGATTATCTAATAAGCCCACCTTGGGTTTTAAGGGCATAGCCAGGTGCCCTTATATATTATTTTTTATTCCCCATTAGGTCCATTGGATCAATGGGGTTTTCATGTCGATATTAGCGCCGACACAATTAGCCCCAGGCTAATAGCGCCCAAAATGAGCCAGACCCATAATAGGGCCAGCCCTTAAATGCAGCAGTAATAGCATTAGCGCCACATTTAAGGGCTATCGCCCAACTCGTGATGAGGCCCATGTATGGTCATATGTGTCAGGCCTAAGTAGGACCATCCACAAAATGTAATCATTCGGCATTTCTTTACTATTGGCAAGTACCAGGTTGCTCTGTTGATCCTTTATTCTCTGATAAGTTCAGTTGAACCTCAGAAGTAGAAGTAGTGTGCTTTTTATGTGATAGCCATGAAGTAATTTCACTAGCAGATCTTTGGATGCTGGGAATTGTTTTAAATTAAGTGTATCACAGTTTGGAAAAATCGTTTAACACTATATATCACAACAACTATATATGCAAAGTTTTTCTTATCCAAAATAAACATGTGTTTAAAATTGAACATGCAGTAAATAGTCTCCATGATTTATATACACAATCTTAAGGCACCATAAAATTATTCAATCAAAGTATTGTCAAAATCAGAGAATTCCCTGTGCAATCCATTGATGTTTTTTCCAAATTCCCTAATGTCCTTCAAAGTATCCTCTCGCCAGTGATCTTCAATCTATACATGGAGCCAATGGGAGCCCACCTAGCCACATACAACATCTACATCCACCAATAGGCTGACAACGCACAGCTATACCTTAAGATCGACTCCATCAAGAAAATCCACAGGCTCAAAACCTGCCTCTCGCTGATCCAGTCTTGGATGTCCAGTGCATACCTGAAGCTCAACACCTCCAAGACGAAATTCCTACTCCTTAGCAACAAGACAGAACACTCAGATATACAGACCCGGCTATCAACCATGAACCCTATGGGCTTCACACTTGAGTTCACCTCCTGCGCCAATCGTCTCAGGAGGATAGCTCAGCGGCAACATGCTCGCCTTGGAAGCAAGACGACACAGAGCAACACAGGTTCGATCCCCGGTTCTGCATTTAGAAACCTTTGGGTATTTGGCGCATTACAAATAACATAACATAACATAACATCAAGTCCCTAGGGTTCCACATCGACAAACACCTCTCCTTCAAGACACACATAGCTAAGAAAACTCAGACAGCTTGATATCAGCTCTCCCTCCTGCAGAAAGTGAAGCCCTCACGCTGGACACTTTTAGATCCACCGTTCAAGCACTAATCCTATCCGACCTGGACCAGGACAATGCCCTCCTCGAAGACCTCCCATCGTCCTCTCTTGTGCCTCTGAGAAGTGTCCCACATGTGGCTGCATGCCTCATCAAGGATCTAAGCAGATACAACCATATCACCCAGGCCCTCATAGACCTTCACTGGCTCCCACTGCATGCACAAATCCCCTCCAAGTCTTGCTGCATCATCTATAAGACAGTCACCCTCATGTCATTCAGCTACTCGCAGAGAAACACAGCATCTCTGGGGGACAGCGCACCACCAGAAGTCAGGACACGTGCAGACTTGAAATCTGCTGCTGCAAAAAGGAAAGCACCAGAAACAAGTCTTCTCTGATTATGCCCCAAGACTATGGAACCTCCTCCCCATCAGCATCGAACTCACCCCCATGGTCCTACAATTCAGAAAATAACTCAAGACCCACCTCTTCAAGGAGTCTCTCCTTCTCAGCACCTAGTCCATCACGTCATCCCATGTGCCACCTGACTCGCCAGACGCTGTCCGTCCTTCTCCTCCATGCCACCTTGTACAGCTGTACCCCTCCTCTGTATCCTAGCCCTGCTGTATATCAGTTCTGTTGTTACTTCTGTAAAGCGCTCTGTTGTGTATCTATATTGTTGTCTACCTCTGTAAGTGCTCTGCTGCTTCTCAAAGCCAGGTCCGTGCTCACAAATAGCATAATAATAACAATAATAATAATGATAATAATAATAATAATCTATCAATGGACCAAGGATAAAGTTCCTCACCTTATCTAGGCTACAACATTGAATGTATAGATTCCTTAGGGTATCAGCCATGCCAACTTTCTATCATGTGGCGGCATCTTCGCCAACGCTCCACTTACTGCTTGAGCATCCAAGTTGTTCAGCCTAAATAAAGCAAACTGCTGCATCTCCTTATGGAATGGAAAAAGACATAGGCACTGGCCATGTCTTAACTGTAGGCCCGATTTTAACATATTCCACTAAACTTTTTTAATCTTAAATTCTTCCTAATAAGGCAATAGTCTTGCTCTTTCATTACAGAAGTTAACTCTGTACAGAGTTGAACTTCCATAAGAAAATCCCCTTGTTTCCCATCCTTATGTCCCATCCCCTGGATTCATGTTTATGGATTAATTGGTGCTAACTCAAACATGCTAGAGATTTTCAAAGAACTCAAGCTGAGTTCGGCATTAAGGGTTTCTCAGATGTTGATTGAGATAGACCAAGTCATTTCCTATATTCGTTGCCATCCAATTTAGGGAGCCAGTCCAGTTTACTAAAAGCCCAGGTTTCAGCTACGCAAAGAACCTTTGATAGTAATTGAACTTTTATTAGATGTAGTTAAAGTAACTTTGAGACCCCTACTGCTTTCTTTTAAAAAATTAACAGGGAATTTAAAAAGTCAAATTTAGATTTTTGGTTACTCTGGCCCCAAGATAAACACATTTGTATTATTTCTCAAGCTATTGATCCCTTAAATTGAACTGAAAACTAGTTCTTTAAGATTTACAACTGAACCACATGATCTTAGACTTAGCAATATTAATTTCAAATTATTGGGCCTCATTCTGAGTTGGGCGGTAAGGGTTAACGGGCACCGGTAAGGAGACCGCCGTTAAACCCTTACCGCCCAATTCCGCGTTCCCTTAGCGGGAACCGCAAAGAACGTGTGGTCTGACCACACGTCCTTTGCGGGTGCCGCCAAGGGACCAGGGCGCTAATAACGGTCCTGCTATTTGCGGGCCTGTAATTAGCACCTTCCCCATTCCCATTTGATCCCTGTAGGGGCTCAAATGGGAATGGGGAATGGTGTCCTGAATGGGGATTTACCGGGTCCTCCAAGGTAGGAATGACCAAGTAAATCCAAATTGAGCCACACCGGACCCGGGTTTGGAGGCAGCCATGGCGCTAATAGCGCCATGGCTGCCTCTAAACTCGGAATGAGGCCCATTGTCTTCACAGAAGGCTTCTAGAAAGTTAAGCAAGCGCTGGTGATCAATGTTGATATTTGGATATTCTGGTTTTGGGATACCCAAGACTACAAGTACCAGAATCCATAGTTCTGTTGGCTAACAAGCTGAGAATGGCAAGGCATGTCACACAGAGCATAGAGTCACTGATACATGCATATAAGTTTCAGGTATCATACAAAGTGTTTTTTAAGGCATACCTTGAACTCTTCCAAGATTTTGTAGCTTTTTCCATGATATTCACAAAAGTTTTTCACTTCCTTGCATTCTGGGCAGCACCCATTGTTTTCCACTTTTGTGCACTTTGGGTGAATCCTCGGGCATTCCGGCTGGTCACATACCGGTCCGTCCTCCGTACAAATGCACGGACAATTTGAGTGGCCTGGGAAGAACCGCTCGGACAGTTTGTACACAAAGCCACTGTCATCCACACAGCCTTTCCCCCGGTAATCATCGAAGGTCAGGTTGTCGTTGCTGGAGGTCTGCTCGCCTTCATCCGCAGGGTAGTCCTCATTGCTGACAGACGCCGGGGTGGCGGACGCAGCGATGGCCAACAGAAGCATGCAGGCTTCATAAATGTGCCGAGCCATCCCCCAACTCGGAGCCCGCTGAACAACTCCTGGACTTTAAATAGAACCAGCAGCTCTCATTGTGCTGAGGAGAAATGGGGAGAAAGATTGGGAAATGGTATTAGGAAGTGAAATATCAACACTTTGAGAATTTCAGTCAAGACAAAAAATGTGCGTACTAGCTAACAATAACCCCCTCCCCCAACCCCCTCCCCACACCCCATAGCCCCATTACATTTCTTGAATACAGCTCATAATAAGCTCCAACTAAATTATGGTTCCCATAAAAAGCAGGAATGCCAAGTGCCTGTATATTGTAGAGTTTAGGGTATTTGCCGACAAACTATTACATTTGCATTTTGTAAAGGATAAAAAGTACACCTTTTGGACATTTTTACGGAAGATCAAGAACCCAATCAAGCTATGAAATCATCTGTGTCCATAACAGCAAAGCACAAAATGTTAACATTTTGTAGCGCAAAAAGTAACAGGTGTTACTATTACTCAATTGAATGCCACTCACACATAATTGTAGAATTGAATGTCAAGCATCCTCAAAATGCCAAAAGGTGATTCAATTGACAGCGTTGTGCTACATAAACTAACAAAATAAAACATCTCAGCAAACGTTCATACCGATTTTACCATGAAAGCACACATTAATCATTGTGTGGGTGAAAAGCTTGAGAAGCAGCTCCTGCAAAATCACTCACTTCGGGGTTGGGGCAAGGTATGCAGAGCTCTCAAGTGTTCCCATGCCAGACACGAGGAAGTCAGACAGTCCCATTTATTTCTTGGGATTCTGCGAATCACAGTTTGGTATTTCCCATTTTAAATGTAGGACTACTAGTCCCAGAATTCCAAGACAATTATCACTCGCTGACTTTCTCACGCATGGTATTGGAAAACTTGAGTGCTGTGGGATATGCTGTCTAGTAGACTAGCGACCACCTTTGGAACGTGTGTCTGTTTGGTGTGTGTGAGAGAGAGCGTTAGAGATTGTGTGTATTTCCGTGACCCTGGGTAAATCATATCCCAGTTATTCAGTTTACTTATCTGCCAACATAGGCCTCATTTAAAACAATGTAAAGACCAGAAATGAGCACAATAGAGAAGGTTACATTCAGCTGCAGGAGAGTTGGCCACTCATTTCAGATATTAATAACTATGCTATTGAGCACTGTTTGTGGGTTTCTTAGTAAGGCAGAGCAGGGCCTCTGGCTGCTGGTAGAGCCCTCTGTGGGTGGGCTCTCACTCATCCTCTTTCCATAGGCAGCACTAGAGGACGGATGAAGGCAGCCTCCATCTTGGAGTGTTGCTCCTTGACATTCTATGTAGCATCAAGGAGTACGAACGTTCAGGGCAGAGGGATTACTTGCCAAAATATTCTATAAGGAGGTTACAGGTATATGCAGTGGGGGGACAGCTCCCTAAGATTTCCCGGGGTGTAAATGAGGCTTTGTCCTGGAAAAGGTAGCAACTTATGCAAGTGTTGGTTCACCATTTCAAAAAGTACTGGTAGCTCGTTATAAAAGAGCACGTAACTTGGCGGCGGGGAGCCGTTACGTTAGCAATGCAATGTACTTGTGCACTCCACTGTCCTAATGAAATAAACGCTGCCTGCCATGTATGAAATCTTCCATATGGACAATACTTATGGATTTGCAGGAACTGCACCCAGCTCATGGACTACCAACTACATGCAGAAGACCCAGAGAAGAGATTGAGAGCCAGAGGCTATCCTAAAAAACTCTTAAAAACTCTAAAAAGAGAGCCAGAATCACGCCTAGAGAGAACCTCTTGACACCAAGAAATAAGGAAGCCGACGACAACACCCTTACCTGTGTAGCCACATTGACCAAGAATAGGTCAGGTGACTGTCACACTAAACGTGAATTAGAAACAGGACACCGCAGCCTGTAATTTCTCCTAGAAGTAACAAATTAGGGGCATACATCCATAGGAATGAGTGGAAATAGTTAATGCCTTTCACAGTATTGACACACGGACCACATTTCATCATCTGCTGGGCAGATCTTTTCATGTACTGGCTCCCAAATTGTGGAACAGCATCCCTGAACCCCTGAGGTTGGAAACTAATCACTCCACCTTTAGGAAGGTGCTCAAGACTCACCTTTTCAGATGAGAAATCGGGTGACGATGCCTCTTAGAGGCTTTCCGGTGGTTAGCAGACCCTTTAAATGTCGTATGTCACATAGTATCTTTTGCGTATGTTTAAGCGCCCTGATGCCCGCGGGCTACCGGCGCTCTACAAAAACTAAATACATACATACATAAGGGTTACTAATGTACACATGTGGTGTATAATTATCGTTGTTCATGTTGTCTTGTACACACTGAAAACGTTGTTCTGTAAATATCTATCTGTGTAACCATTTGCTATATGTGCCTTGTTGAGCTCAGGATATTTTCCTGAACTCACTGTTTTTGGTTTAACAATATATATGATTGTATAGAGAGGCGAGAGACTTCTCTGCTGTCTCCTTCAATATGTTTGTTGTCACTACATGTATGAAAAAGTGTGACTCTCACATTTGAGAAATTATGAAAATATTGAATAAAGAGAATGCAAGAGGTGATCAAATAACGAAACCCCCCTCAAATCTGCTTCTACAAAAGCTAAAATGATTATGCTTTTTGTTGCTGAGTTGGGAGTTAAGAAACATTCACTGTGAACTCTGATCAAATGAATGCACACACTATGCACACAGAATATGTCTACTAGGACACCCCTTTGTTATATAGCAATTTCATTGGAAGCCATCCACAGAGTGTCCAAAGCCTCATTCTGCTCTTGGATTGAACCCTTCTAGGTTCCAGAACTGTTTATTTTACTAATGACCCAGTTTCATATTACTTGATGTGCTTCTTAATATCTCTTCCCTACTCGTTTGGGTTAGTCCAAAGGATATTTGCTGCAACAGAAAAAGTAATTCTGTGCTCTGACTAGTGAACCGCTTTACAATTTTTTAATCAAAAATATAGCTGTGGTTCCCCATTAAATCTGTGGATACTTTTCTGAGATTTGAAAATAGTAAGGCCCTTATTGAGGAGTTTGCCGGATTTTTGGTAAAGTAATCTACATGTCTAATTACCGTTACTTCATACGGAAATCTGAGGGTCTCTGCCAAATTATGAGAAATCTGCTGCCATGCGGTAATGGTAAATTACTCATTTAGAAAATCAGGATCAGCATGTGCGGATGGAATACTGCTTGGGGCAAAGCGTCTGCATGATATTTACCATTGCCACATGTGCACACAAATTCTAACTCGGTGGCAGCCATTTTGATAACACACTCCATTCTTAATTCAGCTCACATCAGAGCCATCCATCGAAAGTGTCAGATGAAAGCGTGAAAACGCAAAATGGATGACAAAGCAGGATCAGATTCACGGGGCAAGACCTCCAGTCACTGGCCGAGGACATGGTGAAGAGGCAGTGAGGGTTGTTGTTATCTTGATGGGCAGAACCAGTCCCCGCAAGCAAACAGATCTCTGTGGAAACATACAAGACCCCATGTAAGTGCAATCTACTTCACCCCAGGACTTCCAAGGAAGTAAAAAAGCATTAGAATGAAAGAAATCAAGGTTGCTCAACTCCAGGCCTCGAGGGCCGGAATCCTGACTTGTTTTCAGGATATCCCTCATTAATATTCATGAGGAAAAAAAGTGCATACATTTACACTCATAATATGCACATTTATCTCTTGAATATTACTGAGGGGTAACCTGAAAATCAGACATGTTCTGCCCTTGAGGCCTGGAGTTGGACAACTCTGATACAAAGCATGGTGTGCAGGGGTTCTAGGTAGAACTTCGCCAGCAGACGATCATCTCTGGAGAGCGACGATGCCGGTCTTTGTACTGAAGCCATCGTAGGAATAAGTAGCCTACATAGTGGGAGTCCGGTAGATGGGACACAACACACACAACCTGGAGGGGAGTACATAAGTGTATGCCTGCTCTATACAAATGACAACATCCCACATGGAGAAGACCTTGGCCCTCGTTCCGAGCTTGGAGATAAGTACAGGTACTTTCCGGCATGGCGGAAAGTACGAGTCCGACCTGGTGACAGACCGCTAATTGCAGCCCATTACAACCTCGCGGGCACAAGCTTTTCGCCATGCCGGAAAAGTACCTAGCGGCATGCCGGTAAATGACCCGTAAAACCCCCTACCGGCATGCTGCAAGACGTACTTAACCACACCGCCACGGAAGCAGCAACGTCTGTAAATAACGGTGACCGAAATTTACGGATGCCGCAAAATAACGGAACCGGAAATTTCGTCATTGCATAGGAACGGGAAGGAGCGTGGCGGCCATCTTCAAAAATACAATCCATTGCCATCCTCTTCAGGCAGCACCCTTGGGAGCAATCCGAAGTTTGGTAAAGGACCACACACCCAGGACCAATGCCTAAAGCCCCAAAGAAGTCTGAGGACCGGCTCCGCAAGAAGCGATTCAGCCCGGAAGAGCTGCAGGCCATGGTGGACAACCTGGTGGAGCACGCTG
Organism: Ambystoma mexicanum; assembly: GCF_040938575.1. Classification (NCBI taxonomy): domain Eukaryota; kingdom Metazoa; phylum Chordata; class Amphibia; order Caudata; family Ambystomatidae; genus Ambystoma; species Ambystoma mexicanum. The sequence goes on along the minus strand of NC_090931.1, from coordinate 856,591,466 downwards.
ACATCGTGTTCAGCACAAACATGCGGCGAGAGGCAATAATCTGGAAAAAAAACATCTGGGCACAAACCGCCCAAAGGGTGAGCGCAGTAGGCACCACCCCCCGCACCCCAAGGACTGCCGCAAGCGGTGGGATGACATGCGGGTGCGGGTGCAGAGCCTCCTCTCCACCAACTGGAGTCAGGCACTGCAGACCGGAGGGGGCCCGAGTTCCCCAATGAGACTGGGGCCATGGGAGGAGACATGCGCGTCATTGATCTGGACTGAATCGATAGAGGGCGTCGGCGCTATGGAGTGCGGGGCTACGTCGTCTGTCGATGGAGGTGAGTGTCCAAAGTCAACACTGCCAATGGCATTTACATGATGTATACTCCCCCAAGGGCCGTCAAAGGCACCTTGTCATGCTGCCTTCCCCCCCATCCAAATAATGCAGAGCCAACTGCCACGCAATCAAGGGCCAAGTGCTAGTACATAACGCACATCAACCATAGTGCACTAACTTGCACATCCCATTATGCACACTGTGCAGCAGGTTCGGCAGTGTGCGAGCCAGACTGCACATTACCAGGGTAGGATGAGTTACTCCGACACCTGCGTACATACCATACACATGCATATGTACTAGTGCTGTTGCAACGCTCAAAAGGCCACAAACCCCAAATGACTGAAATGTGAGTGCAGCCATCAATGTAATTAGCGTCTCAAACAATCACTCATGTTGTCCCTCTCTTCTACCCCCACAGGCACTGAGCATGAGAGCGGGGAGCCCCAGACGAGCCGTCCAACCACCTCCATGGGCAGAGGCAGGGTCCGCCGCATACCAGCCCAGACAAAAACACCAACCCCGGCTCCCCAAAGGTCAGTGGAGGATGCACCACCCCAATCCCTCCCTGCATCGGCGCCTGCCACAATGGCCACCCCAAGGTCAGAGGAGTCTAGCATTGCTGGGGAGGTGGCAGCTACGGGCCCCCAGGAGAATGTGGACAGCCCCTTGTCCATCTGTGGGGCGGCCGAGGAGGAGTTCTACCCCACAGTCCACACCCCGAGTCCAGCAATGTCCCCCTGGCGTCGTGCAGTGACTCTGGGGAGCCTGAAACACCTGGCCGTAGTGCACCTGCCGATACACAGGGAGACGCTGATCCTGGCCCCAGTTCCCCAGTCGAGGCCATGCCAGGGCATGTAGGCCCAACACCCTCCAGGGATGAACAACCATCAATGGATGCACTTCGTGCAGCACAGCTGACTGCCCTCATCACTGGGTCGATGGAGGACAACTGCCAGGCCAGGGTGGACTGGCTAGATGAACTTAGTGAATTGCGTCAGGCGGTCACAGAGAGCATCAACAGGTTGTGTGACGTCCTAGGACACATCGCAGATGCCCTTGAGGCTGCGCATACCAATCAGCAGCCTCAGCAGGAGGACATGCCCTCACCCAGTCGATCCACCCCGGCAAGCCCACCGCGACGCACCCTGCGTTCTATGCGGCGCCGAGACATGCCTCCCCCGGGCCCCGGGAGCATGGATTAATCGGCATTGCTGCCACATGTGGCCTTAATGGACTACATGGGAGTACTGTTGTGGAGTTGGGGGCGAGGTGGGTGGGGGTGAGGGTTTGTTGTGGAGTTGGGGGGAGGTGAATGGGGGGGTGGAGGGACTGTTTACACTCATCCATTCATATTTTCAATACACCATTGGAGTTGCAAAGTTTAACCTGTGTGGACATTCATCATTGAGCATGTGTATTTTGACGTCTGACAGTGCATGGTCTACAAGTATACACACACCCAGTGGCCTGTGTGCCCATGTAATGCCGCCCTCTGCTGACTTGTGTTTTGGTTATTATGTCCAATCATTGTTTGCCACACAACATGTCCCTCCCGTGCACCGCCTCCATGATGCTGTCTTGCCCCTTCCTCCTCCTCCTCTTTCACTCCATCTTCATCTGCTGCTAGCAGTCCCATGTCAGGGGACAGAGCCACATTCCAAGGGATGCACATTTTGTTCAGCTTTACACATGACATGGGGGTCTTGGACACCACATTGCAGTAGATGGGTCCCCCACCAGTCCAGCTTCGGCAACTCATATGTGCCTTATGCAAGCCAGGTGACTGCTTCATCCCCACGCATGCACAGGTATGGCCAGTATTTTAGGACTCCCTGGGCCTGTTCTGTGGGTTTCTGACAGGGGTCCCGTACCAGGGTGTCAAGGGACAGCCACCAACACCTGCATGTCTAGCCAATTAAGGTAAGTGTTTGGACTGTCATGGTGGAGAACTGAAATTGTCTGACATGGCAGCAGGTCATTGATGCCCATACGCACATGTCCATGGATGCATTTAGCCCATTCATGGCCAAAATATGTGTCCAGTGCAATGGAATGCTCTAGGGGGGCGCGTCTAAGAGATGGTCCATGAACAATGGCACGCACATCTCATGGTACGTGCTTCGTTGATGCATGCAGCAGTCTTGATGTTAGATCCATGAAGTGCTGTGTACTGTGTGAATCCGTAGTTGGGTGTGTTGGCTGTAGTCGGTGGCTCATATTCATCATACTGCTCTGATCCATACTATGTTGAATTCCACCACTCCTATGGGTGTGCCAAACCGGTGATGTGGTATCCCTGCTGCCCTCAGTTCAATCCACTCACAGGGATGACTCTCCGATGTGGTAACATGTTGGAGGCAGCCACATTCTGCATATGCAGTGTGTCTTCCTATATGCCCTTACGGTTGTGGGGGCCGCCAATGAGTGGTGCATGTGTTGTGCGATTTGGCCTTGTCGGATGTTGGTAATATTGTGTTTGGTGTGTGCCTTACTCCATCGATGTGGGAATCTGTACTCATGCGCCATTACACTGGTTCTGCGGCACAGTGTTTGGTGGGGTGAATATTGTGCACTGGCTTCATCATTTCGACCCAGTTTGTTTATGTAGGCACCCACCTCACGGCACCAATGCACTGGCATGACACAGTCAGACGACTCACCAAGCAGCCAGGCACGTCATCCTGCATGTCGCCCCATGCGGCACGGTAGCGTTGATTCAGCTGGCCCATTGAGTCATGAGTTGTTCCTGGATGTCGGGCCCAGCCATGTGTGATGTTCTTGCTTGCGTTGCATTCCGTCTGCACGTTGAGGGAGTGGTATTGCTTGCGGTTGCGATCCGCCACCTGCATGCCATGCAGGTCCACCTAATCCACGTGGGTGCTGTCAGGGGCACCCATGTCATTTGGCATGCCTGCCAATGCATTGGGGCCAACTTTTGTGTTGTATATTTCCTGGGTAGTCCATGTTAGGGATTTGTAGCCCCTTGTGTGCTTGAGGAGGTGATCCAGCACTTGGTTCTGCGTCCATGTAATGGACGGTTGTGACATGCCATGCATGGGCCCCACTGTGTGCTGGTAGGTGCCTGTGGCATGGGTGTGGGGCACAGGCACCACCTTCAGTTGAGCCGGGAGAGCGGTGTGTATTTGTATGCTGTTCGCTTATCTGGTAATTTCTCGGCCCAACTATGGTGGTGATGGTGTCACATTCAAGCTGTTAGGGGGTGTGTATCTGCTCAGGGATTTCCTTGAGGGACCGGACCTTCTGCGTGGGAATGGGGGCTGCTGGGGTGGTGATGGAGGCTGCACTGGTGCTGCATGCTGGTCCTGTCTCCCCCTTCTTCTCCCCCTGTGTCTCCTCAGTGGGGGGGCTTGGTGTTGTTGGTGTAGTTCTTGTGGTTGTGCCCTTGCTGGCAGGGCCTCCTGCTTCATGTACTGCTACCACTATTGGTCTCATCTTGGTGTGGGAGGAGGTGTGGTGTGTGGGTGTGATCCTTTTCTGCTGTGGCAGATTCCGTTGCCTCCACCTGTGCTGATTGTGTGCACCTGTGGCTCTGGGAACCACTGCTCAGGGTTCTTTACTCCTTCTCTGAGATGCCTGTATGTACTCCATGCCGGTAAGATACTTTACGGCCTTAAAGAGGCCGCTATTTACGTGTGCTCCTTACTTGTGATCAGCTCTGGTTTATGCCATGTCGCTAATTTCGGCATGATGGGGCGTGCGCGCCACCCAAGAACGATAATTACGGCATCGTAGTTTACGGTGCCATAAATAGCGGTCTCGCAGGTCAGAATAGCCCGTAGCAGTAAGCGATGCCGGTATTCCTTTACCGGCATCGTTTTTCCCTTACCTCCAACCTCGGAATGAGGGCCCTTATCTATGGCACACCTTTCACCACCATACGAGTCAAAAATTCGACCACCCCAGATATTCCCATGTTTTAACCAAAGACATCCAGTAATTCATGTGATGGGGCAGATGAATGCTCAGGTAATCCCTGCTATCCCTACTCAGATGAGTATGCAAGTACCACTTCCTATTCCTACCCCTCGCCAGTATCGTCCAGGTAAGAAACAATACCAGCTGAGACAGCCCTTCCACCCCAAGAGTCTGGGGTGGAAGGCGAAAGTAACAACGATCATCAAGATGTCAATTTGAATAGAATAGATAGTGTGACCACAGCAACAGGTAGATGTCATTATAAACATGTATATAGAGAAAGACTATATATACATGGGTACGACGTCCTTTCATCGCAGGATGTTTTTTCGCAGGGTTTTTTACCGCAAATATTTTTTCGAAAAACCCATCGAACTTTTTTTTGAAACTCTGGCGTTTGGGAGGGGACACCCCCAAAACTAAAAAAAAATGTTGATGGTTTTTTTTTTTTTTAAATCGCGGAAAAAAACCCAGCGAAAAAACATCCTGCGATGAAATGACATGGAGCCATATACATGACTATATATATCTATAACTAGATGGCTACACACAAAGTACACAAAGCAGAAGTGCATGCATTAGACACAAAGAAAACATGCACTCCACATGAAGAACACATACAATGGGTGATATATATTCATTTAGACATGAGGAATACTAACATAAGACATGAAGAACATTAACATGACCAATATATTAAGTGAATGCAACATGAACAACACAAATATAACTTGCTAACATGGAAGCAAGGGTGTAATTGGGCTGCCATCTTCCCAAAGATGGAAGCTGCAGCATGTCTCAGAATGAGCAGAGGCCTCAAGGCCTCAGAAGAGACAAAAAGGCTGAATCCACAGAAACACATATTCACGCAGAGCCCAGACAGTAGCTGGCAACAAGTGCCAAGGTTAGAGGGAAATAAGGGAGGATTGGGACAGTGGATTGAAGGCACAAGATAACGGTTCCGGAGATGCAAGCAGCCTACTCCCAGATTAGCTAAGGTTTCAGAAAGGCACAAACAATCTTTGATAGTCAGGTGCAGTAGAGCAGTAAGCCAAAAGACTCCATGAATAATTACCCAAGAGTGTCCCCAGTGGCAAGAGAAAACATGACACACACATTAATATTAGCTGAACCCTCAGAAGGTCATTCAATTTCACACACAGTATCCTACCACGTGACCCGGACTTGGAAAACACTAGCCATTCATTAGGAGCGAACACAGATAGGGCACCTGCAATACTCTTTAAAATCACACGTAGACACAAATCGCCACACAAGGCCAATTACAGAGGGATTGCCTGGTCTCATGGTCTGAGGACTAGGGATGGTACTTTTGATTGGAAGAAGAGCAGTCCATGGGCTTTTCGTCCCAATACTCTATGACTGGCTTGCATATTTACGTCCTGTCAAAGTATCCAAGGTTGGTAGGCTAGATGCCAACCAATGAGAGATCCCCTTGCCACACTGCCTATGATGGAGCAGGATGGGCTTAGGTGGAGCCATCAGATAGGTATCCACCAATTGAGTAACTGACCCCTAAACATTCTATATGGGGCTCGACCTACTAACCAACTCCAACTCTGTGCAGCTTTTGTATATTGATAATGTAATGTGACATCATTTCTGACATAATTTGTAACAAAACCAATGTGTAATCATTTGGAATACAAGAGCTACAAGAGGAAATGCTTGCATGTTGTCCCAGCTTAGATTTGCTGTCTGAAAAAGCTGGGTTTTGGCATGCACCTGAGTCCTCCATAATTGAGTATTTTTCCTGACTGATTGTGTAATCCTTAGCACCTGCTCAACATGCACAATACATTGAAGAATCAAGTGGACATATCACTGTCATCATCCACTTCAGGTATAGTTGGAATGTTTGCTGCTGACATTAAAATTACAACTTTAAAAAACAATGGCAGTAAGCAATGAGCAGGACTTAGTGAGGGTCCTCAGGGTAGCAGGGAGTGCAATGGGTACCCCCATGCTGAACAGGCGCAGGGTCATCTTCTGTGACCAATGTGGCAGAGGAGGAGTAAGATGCATAGGATGGCTCTGCTGGCACCAGAGCCACAACTCTGGCCCCAACATCACTTTTGTTGTCACCACCACCTCCAACGCTACCACTCCAATAGCACACGTCACTGCATGGCCTGCATGCGGGTGCAGGAGGATTGAGACTAAAGTGATGAAGTTGATGCTAACACCATGTAGCCCAACCCAGATTGCACAGACATTGTAAGAGGATATGACAGGAATTGCTGGCAGGTGTGAACTCACTACTAACACACCCACCACCTTGGTAGAAATTTTGTGCCATCTCCAGGTGATATAGGAGTGTCACGGTGTCCAGAATTATCTGGCAAAGCATCAGGTAGCTGTTTGTTGCAAGGCGTTGCTACAGCGAAAGGTGATATGTCAGATGCTTAGAAAAGATGTGAACCATACCTATGTCCTTTACATGCAAAATAACAATGGTTTACAGTGTCACTCAGAGTAAGATAATGATGATGGTGGTGACAGTGGACATGAGTCGTAGATTTGACCATGTGCCTAGACCCTGGAGCACCTGGAGAACCATATCGGGCAGTTTGTTCCAGAGTTGACAAGGAATCACCGACTGGCAGCTCTTCCTCCATCTTCCCAACAGACGCCTCCGTGGGCAGCAGCGCTTGGACATATTCTGCCAGGGCAGTTGGACACCACACTCCCACACCCACTGGCCATGCCAAACAACCACAGCAGCAAAGAACTTGGATGGTGTGATATGTGTTGGGGTTAGGGTGGAGAGTGCTGTGTTTGGTGGTCTTGTTCGCTTTAGGGGGAGGGAAATGTATGCTTAGGGGTCTTTCTGGGCAAGGGTGGAGTGGGATGTGTGCCTAGGGTATGGCTGGAGATCGGTTGGTGGGAGGTGTGTTATTGGGAGTTTCTGTTTGGGTTACAGTGAAAGGAACATGTATGCGTTAGTGGGGACTCTTATTGAGGTACGGGTGGTGGAAGGAGTGGTTTGATTTGTGTCAGGTAATAGCATAATTTTGTACTAAAACATTGAACTGTTCATAGTTTTCATTATTGTAAAATGGGAAGATTTATTTTATATACGTGTGATAATGACTTCCTCCACTTCTCTAATCCTGTTTTACTCTATTCAATTGATTGCCTGTGTATGTGCCTCATTGCATTTCCTCCAGCGTTTGGCTGTACTAAAGTTTTTGAGACATTTTCAGGAATATTCAGATTTTATGTAATACCACATGCAGTATTTTAGGCGCATGGAGACTGTTAAATGGCACGTGTTTTTTGGGTCTCGCATGTGGTCATTTCTGCATTCAATAGTCAACTCATAATCAGGCAGCTAGTCTTTCAAACAGCCCCTGCTTTTGCAATTAGCATTGAACTCATAATGGGGGCCATAATAACAGGGAATGAGGCAAGATTTTGCAAAGACGCAATTGTTCAGCTTGATTGCATTGCCGCTTCTGGCTCACATTGTCATTGGCATAAAGTAAGCAGTCATTTCATCCTTGCATATTTTGTGATTTGTTTTTATCATCCAAGTCACAATACCCATCGCCAAAATCAAACAGCTGAATTCGAGTTCTTTTTTTTAATGTTTTGCAATGTTTTCATGATCTACCTTTTCTTTTTTACATGGCATATAACACGGTTTTCGTTTTTTGAGTTTTTGTGGGCAGACTAGCTTTGGGCTTTTTTGCGCAAGGGACTTTTTGAGACTACATTACTTGCATGTGGTCCAAGTTTCTACAGGAGAGCTGCCTGCCAGAGTACACAGACAAGTAATCTTCAGGGGTGCTACCTTGTGGGATGGAGTCAACAGGGCCGTAGCGAATGGTCTGCTATTCGCTCTCCAACCACCAGATAAAATATAATGATCTAGTCATATGCCAGAGCCAGAGCGATATTGTTCCCCGCCCGCATTAATCATTTTAAACTGATCTCTTCCTAAATTTGCTAACTTACGCAACAGAATGTGTTTGATAACAGAAATCTTAGCGCACCAGGATGTTGTGCTTTGCTGAAATGTTGGCTTAATGTAGCGGTTTTGAGCATATTTCCGCATACAACTGAAATTATACAATGAAGTCAATTTGCAGAATGTTGGGAATATGTCAAATGCAGCACAAATACATGCAAAAAATCAGAATAGTGATGTGCTAAAATTAATTTTCTGTAGTAATGGCGCCCACAATTAAGAATTGTGCTGCGATCTTGTAAATTTAGCAGTTTTACACTTGTTGAATTGATGCAAGTAACCTTGTGAAGTATATGCCAGTTTTACACATTCCTTTAAGAGGAAGACAACCACCAACAACCAAAACAGGTCAAAGCCCACAACACACAAGGTGATAGATGGTCCACCCCAGACCAATATAAGGCACATTCACTATTATACAAAAAAGGAGGGTTCTCACCATTATCAACTAGGGTGGCACAAAAATGGCTAGACAAATATGCCGCATTTGACAACATAGCCCATATGAGTCTCCTGCCCAGAGTGAAAGAAATAATTGGAACCACAGAGAAGAGGCTGCACTGGCGTGTATTCTCCCTAACCAATCATTAATTCCAACTCACCATGGCTAACTTGTACTCCTCAATCATCATCAGACTCTCGCCAACACTCTCCAACATCTACCATAAGCCACAGCATGACAGCCGGACCGAAAGGCCAACTTTGAGAGAGGCTACCGTGAGGGGTCAGAAATGTGAGGTGAACAAGTAGAGTTTTTTCACATGTAGCCATTTTATTGAATAATAAGGGTGGAATGAACGCCTCACTTTCCCTAATCTAACGATTAATTCCATGCCTGTCCAACTAAGACTAAACGAAAACACGCTAAAAAGGAATCTTTCCCTCACACTTATACATTCAACAAATCATACGGGTTTCATATCTCTGATTGAACTGAATTACATAACAGTAATATTCAAACATAAACTCTGAAAACATGTATCCTTGTAACCAGTGTTGGATCATCTTCCCTAGGCAGTGGCGCCCCCAGAAATGTTTTATAGGGGTGGCCTGATGAGGCCAAAGGAAATCTTGGGGTGGCACACCAAAACAAACATATAACTGAATTTCAGGAAATCTATTATGCCGATGCAGCATATAGTCCAGTTGAAAACTATGTATATATGAGAGTTAAGAAATTGCATATAGACATAATTCCATTGATTATTTAACTGTTAACTAATTAATGTACCGGATGCGCTTACACTAATACCAGTACGGTTCACATTTTGAGTTTCACAATCCTGCTTGTGCTATGTAAGGAATATGTGATGTGTATATGCATGCTGGGCAATTTATTGTTCTTCAAATAGAATAGTTGTTCAACTTTGACTTGAAAAGTCAAATATACAGTTTTAAATTAAAGGAGCACATTGATTGTAAGGGACCAAACATTTACTGAGAACCCGCCTACCACCTGCACATGCCACCTTGCTGGCTGCACTACCTTTTGTATTGTTGTACCCCTTGCTCAGCCCTTTCCACTTTTCCCATCTCCCTTGCACTTTCCCCCCCTACGCTCCACCCTGCACTTGCGCGTACTCAGTGTCACTGGGCCTAGTAAGATCGTTGTTTTGTCTTCCCTTGTTCCCCTCCCTTGACTTGTCGCGCTCGGAAACACTTGTGTATGAGCGGGATACAGCTAAAATATCATATATCATATCATAGCCAGAGAATCCTATAAATCCTCACTCACAAGTTTTTAATTGCCAACATGCCTATCAAATATGGTGCACTCAGCAGGGTTTGACTTATGTAGAAATAGAATACTAGATGTATCTTGTCTTTGGACTGCATTTATGATGGGAATACACCCAGTACATTTTACGCATTGGTCTCCACAAAGGAATCTTAGGGAAGACAGGTTGATGGTAAAATGAGGGTCTACCAAAAGGCTTATTTTCAGTTTCTGAAATGGCAGCTCTTCTGTCGTCCCCAATTTAGTTTTAAGAATGTTACTTGTAAATTTGAGCAACACATCTTTCCTTTATTATTTTCTGTTTCACTGAGAACACAACCTAGGTAAAGTCACCACCTGTCAGTGTGCATAAAAAACCCAGGCAATTTAAAAGTTAGACTTTCTTAGGAATACTCTTGTTCTTCAGATTGTATCTCCAGACACACTCTGCTTACCTCTCAGTTCTGAAGTGCTTGCTTCTTGCCTGCCTGGTGGAATCATCTCTCAGCGTTGCAGCCCAGGTCTCCTTTGCATGCAGTACCACTGACAGCCTTGGGCACACCACATGAGTTTCTCTTTACCTCCCTGACCCGCACTTGTGATAACCTGCTTCCCTGCCGTGTGGGCACAATACACCAGCGCGGGAGAAGCCTCGGCTAGGTGAGACTACTGTTGCAGTAAGGGGTCCAGTATAAATACATAATACATTATAATTTCCATAATGCAGTGGATTCCCTTCCACAGATCTCTAATGATGTTCCTGTTTCACTTTGGGCTTGAAGAGATGCGATTGCCTTTCCACTGGCACTTTGACTCCATGCATTGCCAGTGAATGGTGACGTTACATTTAAAATGGCTTGCTTTAATTTTAATGGCTCTGGGATATATCTGCAGTGAAATGCAGCTGTATAACTTGCCTGGCCCTGGGTAGCAAGGTCATGGCAATGCACCTCTGCTAGCTTGCCAGCAGTGTGGCTTATGGGCTCCCCTTAAAGTGATGAGATCCGTAGTGTGGAGGTGAGGCTGGCTGTGGGCTACCTGCATCGGTTCCTGCATGGCCCCTGCTGCTGCTGTCTGCCGGGCTGTCTTTCTTAGGTGCGTGCAAAGAAATGCACCACTCTGCGGATAGGGGAACGCACACTTCTGGCTCACTCCCCTGTCCTGGGCTCACATTTGGGGACCTGCCCAGGCAAGCCACCGGCACCTGGAGCTGGCCAATTAGGGGACGCGTCCCACCGCCCCTACATCCATACACAGGAGTGCTGTCTCTCCCCTGCTTAGCCGCTTGCAGGACCGCCTGTAATTTGAGCTTGGCAGCCTTGAGGTAATTCAATTTAGGCTTCAGCTTAAAGCAAGGAAGGGAAATAAAGTGCAACATTTCTCACCAGAGCCAAAAGGCAAAACAGAAGGAGTTGATTGAGCCACTCACAGGATAGGCTCTGTTGTAGCCGAGAAAAGAGAAGTGACGGTGGGGGCGCTGACTGTGTGTGCACCTGCACCGCAGACATAGATGGGTGCAGGGTAACTGCTGTGCCTCTGGGAGCTGGTCAAAACATCTATTGTGTGGTCTGCTGCTCTGGACATGGTGCCTGCACGCTGCTACATGGGTGTGACATCTGCCAACCCCAGAGAAACAGACAGAGGCAACCTGGAGCCACTCGGCACTGCCCAACACATGGGCCACACACACACGCATTGAATACAGTGGGACACACGTTGCAACGACTCCCGTCCTGCAGGCTATATGTTCTTGGCATACATTTTTTATGCCTTAATTCATTCTCTTGCCCCAGACCATCAAAGGCTGTGGGACACAGCAAAAAAGGAAAAAATAAATCCTTTTTTTCGCACTGAACTGGGCATGTTAATGTCCATGCACAGTTCAGTGCGAAAAAAAAATATGTTTGTTGCTTTTTCACGGGGGTGGCCAATAGGGGGGCCAGCCTTTCTATAAGGGTGGCCGTGGCCCCCCCTTGGCCACCCTTTGGAGGCGCCCCTGTCCCTAGGATTCATTTAGGATTTTCCAAACCAAAATTCAAATCAAAAAATTTCCTTTCAATAGTCAAGTTGGCACTTGAACTTTCATATTGTTCAACAAAATACATCAGTCTTCAAAATGCTTGTCAATATTCCACAGTTCTTGCTTTATAGACCAAAAGACTTGGCCCTCATTACAAGTGTGGCTGTCTGGAAACAAGGGTGCCAGTAAGCTCACTCGCATCCTTGTTTCCAGACTGCCACAGTATGAGTCTGGCTGCCGGGACCCCTTCACCAGGCAGGTCTGACCCTACCGGGAGCATCGGTCCCAGTAGGCAGAGTCGTAATGGAAGCACCGGCACCATTGGCAACGGTGCCGATGCTTTCGTCTCCCAACACCCATGGAGTGCTATGGGATTCCATGGGAATGGGGACATACAAAATCTGGCGCCTGATTTCCCGTGCTGCTGGGACTTGGATTCAGTCTTACAGGGTTGTTCGGCAAACCCGCCGGTGATACCGGTGGTTTACCGCCAACCTCATAATGAGGCCCCTTGTCTTTGCACTTCCTGTCAGTTTTCAATATAATTTCTCTTCTTTGCAAAACACAATGAATTCCACATATCTTGTTCATAAACAATAAAGTTTTGCCAGGATGGTTTTTCTATATACTTTCTCTACTTTGATAAACCCAACTACTTCCACATCACTTCTTCCAAAACAACAAAGTGTTGTCACGATGTTTTTTTCCACAGTTCATTACAATATTTTAGTGACCTTGCCACCTTCTTGCCACACAACCTTTAACCACTTTGCAGTACTTCAACTGTCTTCTACCTGGTCCACTAACCTTCCAAGACTAACCACTTATAGTCCCTGTCCTGGTGTACTCACCTGCCAGGATAAAATTCCTACCACTAATGAAAGTACTCTGTGGTGCGGCTGCTTCAATCTTTCAACACTTTTATTTTATGTTAGTTTAATTTTTTACATTTGTGGAGCGCACTACAGCCCAAAGTTATCGAGGCGCTGTTGCATGAGATTGTAAGTAGGCGTGATTCAAGTTACATTGGTCTTTTTTTACATACATAGTTGGTAGCAGAAGGTAGTTACAACAGTGGCGAAACAGTGAGCAGCTTACTTACAGTATTGGCAGATAATACATTTTAGGAAGTTTTCAAGGACAGAGGTGCAGACCATACAGCCACAGTACGAGATGAGCAGTGGGAGCAAGTGCAGAATCTTACATGTCACACAAATAGCAATATTTTAATAGCTTTGCGGAAAGCAAGGTGGGAGTCAATCATCCTAAGGTGCTTGGGTAAAGCTTTCCAGTGTGAGGCCACCAGAGCGGGGAAGCTGGTGCTGCCTGTACACACTCTGAGTCTTGGGCGTGGCAATCATGTTGGTGTAGGCTGCTCTCAAGGGCTTAGAGGGAGTAGGCTTCGCTATTCCCCGTAATGGGGAAAAAGTATAAACTCAACAACGGTTTCATGAATAGTTCTCAACACATTGGCAATGTTTCTCACATTGATCCATTTGCCCATGGCAATGTAGATTATATTCCTCTCTCCCTTGATATTGGTTACAAGGAGGGCTTCTGTTCTGCCATCCTTGATTTTCTTTAATTGCCCTTCTCTGGCAATACTGGTTTTCCTTAATTGCCCTTCTTTGGCTTTAGCAATATTGGTTTTCCTTAATTGCCCTTCTTTGGCTTGGCAGTACTGGTTTTCCTTAATTGCCATTTTTTGGCGTTGGTAATATTTGTTGTAGTTCTCTTTTACAAATGTTCTTTCTAAACCATATTCCTCTTGTTTGAATAGTCTTCCCTTTTGGCTTTGGCAAAGGTGGTTACATTGTTTCTCAACTTGATCTCTCTTCATATATAAGAGTTACACTCACTTTGACAATGGTAGATAAAATGTTTCTCAATTCTGCCTCTTTTAACATAAGAGTTATGCTTAATTGGCTTTCATTCAATATTTTGGTATTCAAAACCTTTAGTGGAAATCAGAGTTCTGTTTTCGAGTGCCATGGGGTTCCCTGACAGAAGCAAACTCACCGGCCTTTCCATGCACCTCCAATCGACACGCTGCTCCTTTTCCCATTTGTCAGACTTGCAAAGGCATCCGACAGCTCTGGTAACATTTCCCTCGCTTGAGCCCCTTTTAGCTGGAGCTTTCTCTGCTCCTACTGCACTCCGGTGAACGCCAAACACTGGGGTTGCACGCAGCAGCACCTGGAGAGCTCCTCTCTCACTCGGGACAGCCAGCATCTATACCGATTCCTGCTGCACGTACTCTGCATCGCACAGGACTTCCGACTTCTACTTCTTCCACAACACAGGGTCCTGCTTCCAATTTAGTGGCGGCTACGTCTTGTTCCAACTGCCTCAGCTGCTCACAGTGCTTCTTACACAGCTTCTCCCACAACATCCTTCTAATGGCCTGCACCTGAGGGGGCTTTAAATGTTTAAAGGTTCCGCTCAGATGTGGGTCTTTAGATCAACTAGACTGCACACTATAGTTCTGCACCTCTGAGCCCTTCTGCCCTATCTCAGTACCTAGAGCATTATGGGACTTGAAGTCCCTAATGTTCTTGTTCCGTTTTACATCATTTAATTCCCTCTGATTTAATGATTCATAAAATGTATTGTTAATAGAAGGTTTTAAAGGAATTAATAAGCGACTCATGATTTTATCATTCAAACCTACGGTGGAATTATAACTATCAGAAGAGGTGGCATTGCTTTCCTCATTCCTACAGGTATCATTCCCACATTCATTATAGGGGTTTTCAGAACTGACAACTTGAGCAAAAAAGGAAAGCGAAGCCTTACTATGACAACAATCCATTTGGTATTCCCTTATTAGAGAAACCTCACTTTCAGAAGAGGATGAATACTCCCTCTCTCCTAACGTAGTCATCCCATTCCCTTGGAGGCCTTCTCCTCCCAGGTGATTCATTTGGCTAACACCAGCCCCAGGGTGAGGATCAGGTAGCAGCTGCCTTCACCTGGCCACCTGGCAGGCGGCTTTAGGCAGGGATTCCGTGTTGGTCTATGAAGGATGCATCAGACTACACTAACACAGACCACATGCTGATCCTTTTGCAAGCCACGGGGAAGCCGTTTTGTACCTCCACAGCCTCACATTGAGCTTAACATTCTGAATAGACTCTAAATGGCTGAGTCTTGGTGGGACAAATATCCACTCTTGCTAGTTAGAATAAGGACCTGCTTTACAATACACCCGCTAACCTCTGCATACTCAACCATAACACTAGATTGCAATGACAAGAAAATAAATGGAGTCAAACAAAGCAGAGCTTAGTGTAATCCTAAAGAACATGCAAAACATTCTAACTGAAAAAGGAATATCCCACAGTTTGGTGTTACAATCATAGGGGCGGAAATCAGTTACACCAGCAGATTAAGCATCATATTCCCACCCCAAACCCGTTGACTCAAAAACAATACTTAAATCCATAACAGTTAACAGGCAGCTCCAGAATCTGCCACAAAACTCAAATACTCATAAAAGGCACTGGCTGAATGTCAGGTCAAGGATCTAGTTCAAAATGCTACTATGATTCCCATAATCAGGCACTGTCATCCAATCAACTACATGCAAGCACGGATACAACCCTAAACCCCGTCACACACTCACCCCAGGATGCTCACCATAATGAAATGAATGTTCTGTCCTACAAGAAGCAAACAATGGGATGCTGAACATTTTGTAAGCAAGGCTCAGAGTTTTAAACTCCCCAACCCCTGCCTTCCTAAGGACAGAACAGAACCAAATCCTGCCTAAGAGGAAAATAAAAAACACACACACACACACACACACAAACACACGCGCGCGCGCGCACACACACACACACTTACTTTTTGTGAAGTAACTGGCATTAGTGCCAAGGAAGTGAGCAACTGACATAATACACTACATGGCCCCTCTCATATGTGTCTACATATCTTCCCTCCTCTACCCAGAGCCCCCTGGACCAATATAACCATAGCACATGTGTAAGTGTACCCTTAGAATGCCACTGTCCAGACTGAATCTCTCATTACAGCACTTCTAGTAGAGGTGTTTTACTAAACATCCAAATGTAGGCATATGTATACAATTCCCAGCGACAACACAGGCGTCTGTAAGAACCAGTCCTTTGACCACCTGTAGGTTAAAGCTCTATGCATAGAGCATGTTCAAACATCAGCAAAACTAACACCTAAATGGACCCTTAAAACAGCACCAAGTGCACAGCCTCAAATGCACCTCTCCCCATGCCAAGGTACGCCTTCAACATCTTCACAACATGAGTTACTGAGAATCTCTGGCTTTTCTGGGGCTGGTATCATATACTGACGAAGCAGCTTTTCTTCATCTTTCAAGGAAAGGAAGCTGTGGGCAATGGTCTTATAGGGCCACTTGATAGTGTACCTGTGGAGTGGCAGCCATTTGTAGAAAGGGACGACAGGCGGGCTTCCTGACAGCCGTAGACATTGTTTTGCATCTGTGCCCTTCTTGCCATTTGTGGACGAAACACAAACTTGCAAAAGGACGGTGCCACTTCATGTATGCCTTTTAACATTCACTGCCATCACCTCACAGCAACAGGATCCAGGGTTGATCTTGAAGACTTGCCTGTTCAGAATGTGCCACTGACCGTGTCTCTGTCTCATTTGGAGGAGTGCTCGAAGGTGATGCAATTCACAATGTGCATTGAACACATTTCCGTCAATCAATAAATTCATCATTTTAGTTATTAGAGGCAATCAAATAATGAAGGCTGAGATAGAGAGCTTTGAGGTTGACCTGGCCAGACATATCTATCCCAAAGTCTCGGGAGGATAGCTCAGGGGCAACACGCTCGCCTTGGAAGCAAGACAACGCGGAGCAACACAGCTTCGATCCCCGGGCCGCGCTTAGAAAGCTCTGGGTGTTAAGCGCGTTATAAATAACCAATCATATTCATAATCAATTGGCAGAAATGTAGGAATATCACCTAGAAACATCATGGATGTTTGAGCAGCGGCAACACAAAGCAAGATTTGGACACTCAGTAGAGTCTTCTTTGTAACATCAAGTGAGATGAAAGAGAAGAGACTAGTCTAGATGGTTTCAACCATCCATATTTGCTGCCCGTCTTCCACCCCAGCAGCCAAAATCTCTGCATGCACCTTCCCTTACCACTTCTATGCAGGTCTTAAGTATTCACAGAACCCCATGGGTTTTCTTGATTTTTATGTCTATATGGTCTGGGTGAAGGGGAGATTCATTGCTTCACACAACGGCTGAAAAATAGCTTGAAAAAAGTGAAATAGTTTGGGGTGGGCACATCTTGGCAAATACTGTGAAAGGGTAGTTAAGGGGGGCAATGAGAAAGTTCAAAGTGGGGATATCTAAGGGAGGAGTGTGGGAAATGTCTGGCCACTTGTGATTTGACATATTAATACAAATGGTTAACACTGATTCTTAGTACTCTCTAAATTCCTTCTAGGGATGATCTTCTCTGACCAATCTGTGAGCAGCCCTTCTCCCACACATATATATTTTAGAAACCAACAGCAAAGCTGTTGAGCCTTACGTTTGAGCTGTTTTCTTGTATCCCGTGGATGTAGAAAACTGCCCAGCCATTGGAGTCAATTGGAACATAACAGTTCCCATTGAATGCTATGGGTGGTGGGATCCTATTTGTGACGAGGCAAAGCACTGGCTGGGGAGATAGATGTAGGTGTTAGTGTGTGCTATGTACATGCATGTGGTGGCATGTAAAGGGAATGGGGGTGAGGTGTGGGGGACATGCAAAGGTTAATGTTTGCATAACATAACAATAAGCTGGCATGGCATAGTAAAAAGATGCCCATTCATCGTGGTGAACTGAAGTCTTTTTACTATATCTATGCTTATTGTAATACTGTGCAAATCATAATGGGCACACGTTTTTAGGCATTCAAATGGATTTCCCAGATATGTGAGCATTAGTTAAGTACTATTTATTAAATTACTGCATATCTTGAAACAGTGTTAATTTTTTCCCTAATGCTAAACCTGTTCAAAATTGCATTTGCAGCAGTGCAAGGTTTCTGTAATACAGTCCCCATGTAACCATTTCAATTTGTCTTTGAGACTGATAACACAAAAGTGCAAGGACACCGTGCTTGCAATTTAAAAGCCATATTGACTTGTAAAAAAAGAAAAGAACTTCCCCTTCCCCTCATCATACACACTATTCAGGTTCTTAAGAATAGCAGTAGAAGGAGTAGTAACATGTATTTATAAAGTGTAGCTTTTCACCCGGTGAGCAACGGGCACCACTTTCTAACAGCTGGTGGAAGATTGTTCCATGATGAATAACCCAAGGTGCGAACCAATCTACTCCCAACATGGGTTGTACTATGTTTGCTTACAGCCAGCAGATCCTTGGTGCTTGTTAGGGAGAATTCTCCAGAATGGCTAATTTCCCTTACCTACTGAGTCCCTCAGAAGCTTTGCTGGATTTCTAGGATTTATTTTTTTCACCTGGTAAGAGTGTGAGCCTTTTTCCCACTCTTACATGTGGTTTGCTGTGTGTGTATAACATTTTTCTTGTGTTCATAGACTGTGGAGCCTCACCTACTCCACAGGCATCATCTTTTTACTATGTGTTTCACAGCACTTTCAGTGCAGTGACTCAGGGTTGCCTTTTAGACTTCCCAACTCAGACTCCATTTTCTGGGACTGAATACTGTCTAACAGAACATGTAAAGTTGCCATTGACTTTATTACTCTCTTTAATCCACAGACCCAGTACAAACTATCTTACATAGACTATTGGAAAGGGTTAATACTATCCCTTTTTTGTCTGTTTCTCTTGGAGCATTGTTTTGCTCCCTTTTCATCAAGTCTTGGCTGGTGGAAGTGGTAACTACCCTATATTTCCTACCGCGGTTATCTTAAATAACCTTGGTATTGTTTTAGGCTATCTTGGTAGCCTCAAACTTAAACCCGCTAGACCATATACTTTGTTATACGGTTCCGGCTGGGTTTATTCGCCATCTCTTTTTGAAAATGTCTTTCTCGTGTTTTACTCTGCGTGCCAAACAAGGTTTGGTTCCTTTGTTCGCCGTCCTTTCGTGGGCTTCTACACAGAAGCCCTCTTTAGGCACCTGAAAGTCTGGGTAGGCAGGATGTGAGGGAGGGGTTTTAGGACCCCTGCCATGGGTTCTCTTGGTAACCCAAGTCGCACTCCTGTTTGATTGGCTAGGTGACTGTCCCGCCAGAACAGCCACCTTGCTCTGTGATTGACAGCCAGGCTGTGTGAATGGGAGAAAACTGCATAAAAAGCAGGTCTCTGGGGCTGGAAAGGCATGGTCGCCCCTGGAACAAAAGAACCGACGAGGAGCTGACAGAAGAGGACCCCTACAACGACTGAACCGCAGGACGAAACCCTGCTGCAGGTCTGAATCTTCAGACTCCAACGATAGAGAAGATCTACCAGGAATCTTCTTCCCCTGAGCTGGTGGGACCAACCAGTTCACCCAAACTGAAAGCCAGGATTCCCTCCTCTGGTCGGATTTGCTGTACAGAGCTACAGTGAACCGGATAGCCAGGAAGGTCGGACCCTGCTTGGGTTTTAAGGAGTGCACCTTTTATTTGTTGCTTTGCTCTGCTGCTGGTTTCTTCCCTGGGCAGTGCAGGACCCTCCAGTCTTCTTACTTCATGTCAGTCCGACAGTCGCTTCAGGAACCGTGAGCCTGCAGGACCTGCCAGGAACGTCCACCTCAGCTACAGCTTCTTCTCCATTTACAGGTACTGTGCAAATCCGGTTGTTCGTTTCATCCAGCCGCATTGAAGGTGTGTGAAACCTTTCGCCAATCCGACGGCTTGTCCTTCTCTACTCTTTAAACTAACTTTTCTACCGACCAACTTTGTCGGGAACTCTTTGCAAAGACTTAACCGCGAACTAGCCTGAACTGTGTGATCTTGAGCAAAAGACTTTTTGTCCTATTGACTTTGGCCTTAAGCCTTTTTGATTTGATTCCATCACTGTAGTTCCTCTTTCTAAATTGCCCTGCTTACTTACCTGTTGGTGCTGCTCAGTTTAGTCTAACTTTGTCTTTCCCTCCCTTTTAAAATATTGGAGTGCCATTTTGCTCACGCTTCATTTTTTAGCTTAACTTGTCCAGAATCTATTGGGAGTGGTGTGGTGTATTAAGAGTGTGATTTTCCAACTGCTTTAATTAGTGAAATGTTTTACAACTGATTTGTAAA
Organism: Ambystoma mexicanum; assembly: GCF_040938575.1. Taxonomy (NCBI): domain Eukaryota; kingdom Metazoa; phylum Chordata; class Amphibia; order Caudata; family Ambystomatidae; genus Ambystoma; species Ambystoma mexicanum. Next base: position 856,571,262 of record NC_090931.1, on the reverse strand, counting down.
TGAATGTATATTCTTTTACTCAGAAACCTTGAGTCAGTGTTTGTTTGAACCATAGCGATTGCTGTCCATTGTGTAACTTCCGATACTGCTCACTTTACTCTAGAGATAAGTCTGGCTGCTCAGCCATCGCTACCACTTTACTGTGTAGTACAGGCTTGTACCAAAGGTGAATTTGTACTGTCACTTGTAGTCTTAATTGTGTGTCGTATTCCCAAAGGGTACTGCATACAATTCTGCCTAACACTGCTGGACCTGCAGGAACGAGTTGGAATGTAGGGTAGGGCCCATCCTAGTGAGATAACATGGCCAACGCCATAGACAAGCTTCCATATCGGCTTTAAAACTCTCATCTCAATTTGGGAATCTATAGGTAGCCAGTGCATGGATCTTCTTGCTTCTGACACTTGGTCAAACTTTCTTACATCGCAGATCCCCCGCACGGCACAATTTCAAACAGCCTCAAGTCTGATGAGTAGTTTCTTTGAGATACCCAAATAGGCATGCCATCTTCTGCATTCATCCTGCTCCCTGTAAGGCAGTGGAAATAGTGCTACCGGTAAGCAATGCAGCAAGCAGAAAGTGTGTGGCAAAGTTCCCTGCCTCTCTCTGGGTGTTGGGGATCAGGTGCCCAAGCGACCCTGGTACTGCCACCTGCCATGGGTGTAGTTACTGGGAGTGAAATGGGGAGGATCACCTGCTCGATCCCACCCTTACACTTGAGCTTGGCACGGGATTTCTCCACCCTGTAGGGGGATGTGTGTGTAACATCGGCAGTGAAACAAACCCCATAGAACAGACATCCCAAGAGTATTTTCCTGTCGGAAGTGAGCACTACACCCTAACCAACTTGTTTGAGGATGTTGGGACCAACAAATCTGAATTCCTGGATATCACTTAAATTACTACCTGTGCCAGGAAAAGCAAGAGAAAATTGCCCAAGGCTGCAAATAATCCCTCTAATCATGTGTGCTGTTTGAGAATACAGGATGGGAATCTGGACCTCATCACAAGGTTGGCGGTATCCCAGCGGTAATTGCACCAGGATACCACCAATGCAAATAGCGTTATTGCTACTCGGTCCGGCGCTATTAGTGCCTGATCCCGAGTAGCGGTAAGGCGTGAATCTCCATTCCGCCTGTGCATTCACCTCCAGCTCAAAGCTAGAGGTGTGTGTGTTCTGGCAGGGCAAACTTGAGATTGGACCAACCCATAAATGCGGCGGTAAGAACGTTATCACCGCATTTAAGGGCTAAGGCCCAACTCGTGATGAGGCCTTGGTGTGTGGATTGGGCAGGGCTAGAGACTAGAACATCTAGGGATAAAAGATCAAGAGGAAAACTGCCACAATTACAGACCCGGGGTCCCATATGCACACCCACACACACCTGAATCTTTTAGCCTGAAGTCCAACCTGGTGGTGGGGTTGTGTGAGGATAAAATGCCTGCATAGTATGGTAGTTTAGAGAGAGCAGAGGCAAGGAGAAGGAGCATGCTGAATTGTGGAAGGAAATGATATGGAGGTGGATGGAGGAGAGGAGAGGATTTGACTGGGAAAGTAGGGGAAGAGGTCAATGGGAGGAGAGCAGAGAGATGGGTTTTGAAGAGGAAAGGAGGAATGGAAGAACATCAGAAGATGGTTGTGTTAGGAAAGATTTCTTAATTGTGGGTAATTTTCCTTCCATGTGGCAACCCCTAAACTTTTTGCTGTTGTTTTCACCATGATCTAGACTTTGCCAGAGAAGTGCAGCCTTCTGCCGCACTCCTCTGGGCGTTCGCTCCATTCTTACGGGGAAACTGACATGCCCTTAAGACAGTCAGTACCGGGAAACGTTGTTTTCCGTAGTTTCTTTACCATGTTGCAGCTTTTGTGCAACATGGCCCAAGAGGGCACTGTAAGCTAAGTTACTGCTCTCTTGGGTCTCTATTCTTCTACAGGCCATAGATACTCTCTTTGGATTGTAAATGAACGGTGCAAGTGAATCACGGACGGGATTGGTGGCAGCGATCGTTTCTTGTGTTTTTGAGCTCCTTTTGGCGTTTTAAGCGTGTTTCTCATGCATAACCCAAAATGGTGGCCTGGCTCCCAAAATGGCCAGACCACGAGGCTCTTTGTCCTGTCCGTTGACCGTCTTGCCCCCTTCAACTCCCCCAGGTTGAGCCAACCCGGGGCCTTCCTTATTTGGGCATGTACTTTCCCGCGAAACACAGATGCTTTTGCGGGCTTCTACAGGCCTGGTGTGTGCCTCCAGGATGGGGGCTGGGATGTCTGTTCCCAATACACATCCTGAGCGCCAGAGAGTCTAGGGTGGTGTGAATGCCTGGGACCCCCGTGGTCCGTGATGAGGTCCACAGATGGTGTGAGTGTTTCATGAGCGGATCTCCCATTGGGCCCCTCCGTTTTGGCGTGAAGGGAACCGTGGATAAGAGGGGGCTGGAAACGCCACTACCAGGTCGATCTCCTGAGTTCTCACGAACAAAGGAATACAGGAGCCAAGTATCCTGCAACCACGAGGCTGAACCGAGGAATCGCTGGTGACCCGCTGAAGGACTGCTCCTCTGCACTGCTGTCGCTTTGTGAAACCCTTTCTACCTCGGATCGAACGAGAAGGCCTGTACTGGTACTTCGACCCTTGGAATAGTGGGAACAACTATTCTCGGCATCTTCACCATCTCCTGCACGTAAGCCTTCGGAAGTGTCTCTGGGCCATCCAGCAGACTGACCAGCCAACCCAGGAGTCTTGCTCTGTAACCGCCGTCAGGTTGTGTTGTATTACGAGTCCTTGTCACTCTCCCACGATTCGTACACTTGGCATTCCCAGGTCTGAAGTGAGCAGTGTACATTGGGCTGAAATACACACGGCCGCTCCGTTGCCCTGCTGTGGTAACAAACTGTGCGGGTTCACTGCGTTTGGGACGTCCTCAACTCAACTTCTGCTGCTGCGGAATCTACACGACAACGAGACGTCCCCTGCTCCTATCTGAACCTGCCAGCACTTAAACAGACGCGGAGAAGCCTGGGTCTGCTTGCATCGGGGACCGGTGAGTAGCATAGCTAGGAACTGGTCGCCCTCCTGCAGGAGCCCATAGCTTTTCCCCACTGTGTCAAACAGCACGCCTTTCCGTACTCGTGCTCTGCTTCTGCCCACAGTGGTTGCTGCTCTTGAGTCGCAGAGCTCTGTTCATCTTCATTTGTTCACCGAACTAAACTGCCTGATTCTCTCGAAGAGACTCCCCTTTTTGCCCGTTGGCACCAGCGTGTGCAGGTACTTTTGAGCACAAGGCTCCACTCTTCGTAGGGCTTGGACTTCCTTTTAGTTAGGTGCCTCTGAAGGCGGACTGGGTCTAATTATTATTCGCACTGCCTGTTTTCCTCCACATCTAGGTGGTCTACACATTTCGTGCGTCTAACTCGTTAGACTTGTTTGTATTTGTATATATATTGTATTGGTTTGGTATGTGTTGGTTTACTGGAGTTTTATTGTGATTTCTCGCTATGGTCAATGTTACAAAGACCTTGTAATAAATGTGTATATATTTTTAATATAACACCTGTTTGGAGTAATTTGTAGGTGTCCTTGCTTTGTGTGCTCATTGCGGGCTTTCAGTCACCCTCACCCCTCTTGAGACCTAGTCTTGACCGCCACGATCGCTACCCTGATTGGTCTGGCTTGTCCAGAGCTTACCCTGTTCCAAGAAACTAGGTTGGCCTTCTGAACCTCTGCGCCTCCAGGACAGAGTTTAGAAATCCGTCTTAACAGGTTGGCACTAGGTAGACTCCGAGGTTGGGGAGGGAGAATCTCCAGAGTTTAGGGAGTGAGAGGTCGGTGAGTGGAGACCCCAGAGGTGGGCGAGTGAAGGACCCCAAGGTGGAGGGAGAGAGATCTCCAAAGTTGTGGGAGAGAGAAGACCCAGAGGTTGGGAAAAAAAGAGACCCAAGAGATTGGGGAGAGAGGAACCCCATAGAATGGGGAGAATGCAACTCAAGAGGTCGGAAAAAGATGAACCAAGGGAATCAGGGAACAAACAGAAGTTGGAGACCCCCCAAACATGTAGGTGGTGGAAGACAAGAGGGGAGAAGTAGTGTGTGACCCAGAACAGAAGGAAACAAGGAGTATCCCTCAAACAGAAGGAGGTGGTGAAATTCCAGAGGAGATGAGTAGAGAAGAAAGGGGACAGTAAGCAGGGAGGAGGAACCAGAGAAGGAGCATCCTGGAGGAAGGCATATTAGAGGCTGCGGAAGAAGACCAAAGGGGAAACCTGGAAAAGCATAGAAGATAGGAAGGTGCCAAACCTACATCTGGTGTGCCAGTGGGGGTTAGAGATGGTACAACATATGGCACAGTGTGTAGGGGGTGAAAGGAGTTCAGAGTAAGGAAGGAGGAAGTGGTGAAAACAAGAAGACTGCTGCAGAGGCACGAGAAGGTCAGTTAGAGGGGCCACTGCAGAGCAGCCAGTATATCCCTTAGATAGAGTTAAAGGTCCCTCATTCCGGGACACCAGCTAACCATCCAAACATTGGGCAGAAACCTCCAAAACCCTTGCCCTCCTACCAGTGCTCACCCATATTTGGAGTGCATCAGCAGGTGACACCTAGACGACTATCTTACAGAGCCAGTTAAGGAGAAGGGTATGTTAACTATGTTGTAGGAAATAAATGATTGTCCGACCTAGGGGTTGCACCTCGACTTTGATCAACTGTATATGTAATATTTCTTCACAGAGCTGCTATGCTCGGGGAACTAGCACACAATCTGCCGCTAGACCAAAAAGCTAACAGAAAAGCAGAACCCCACCGCATGCACTCTTCTGTGTAAATTATATATCTATTGACAGTAATTGACAGTGAGCCATATATGTTTAAGACATATGTAATGAAATTAAATTGAATATTTACACCAAAGATCAAAAGATCTGGGCAATAATGTGTGTTAGTAAAGTGACAAACATTCCTCATTCGATAAATGCCAGACAGTGGATCATCCTATTATATCAATGAGGTTATAAATGTGCCGACTGCGTGGCCATCAGTTTCGCCGTCTCAGGGGCTTTGTCAAGGCAGAAACAAACACTCATATCCAATTACATAAGCGGCAATAATAATCCAAATGGTGATTCTGCAGAGTTAGAGAGTGAAGAGAAGTGTTCAGAAGGTCAAGATAAGAATACTGCAGACGAAAAAAAACATATAGGAAATACAACAACAAAAAAAGAACAATCATTAAATGATCCTCTAATAAACACTAGAGGAGATACCCAAGTGGTTGAATGATAACAAGTATTGCAGACCTTACAATGCAAGGATGGGGATACATCACAACTGGAGTATTATCAGATTAAGTGCTTGGATCCACTGTGTAGTGCTTGTTATTCATGACTGAACTCTTGCTCTGATATGCTCCCTGAGAAATGAACAAAAAACCAACATTATCAGTACCTTCAAAAAATTAAGCCTGGTAATGGTGCATTTTCCAAAAACAAAATGATATAACAATGATGTGTACTGCCCTGTCATGCCCAACTAGTGTCCTTGTCTAGCAAGGTAAAAGTAAATAACATTGATACATTCATAAATTGCCTAACATTTCCTTTTAGAAGCCAATGCTGCTAACGGTGCTACGTCCTAAAACATTAAGGTGCCGCAAATAGTACTTTACTTGGTGCAAATCCATTAGAAACTTTTTAAGCAACGGACCGATTTTCATTCCCACTCAGGAGACAAAGCACATTAAGGCACTGTCAGAATCCCGCTGCACAGACATGCCCGGCATCTGCCGGAGCAGAGTTGGCGTCTTCCTTAGCGTCTTGGCCAGTGCTCACAGCGGAGTACAAGGGAACTACAATTCCCATGACAGAAGTCGTTGGAAGCTGCAATGCATGACGCAATATCGTTCCTCTTCTCCCGGGCAGCAGGAACTGCTGTCTCCTTCTGATTACTTAAGCGCTTCTAATTACTTCAGGTGAGTTTGGCACTCCGAAACTGTTTTCAATAAGTTGCCTTCTTGTCCTAGGTACTATTTCTTGCCTTATTTTCCCCTGTGTCGGACTTCCTGCTGCCGACCCGCATCTTCCACGACATTGGCACCGATTAGCCCTTGTTCTGCCTTGTTACCTGCTAACTGATTACCTGGTGCACAGACCTTTATGTCTGATTACAGTCTTGCCTCTTGGATTGTACCCTATTAACTGCTTATCTGGTGCATAGACCTTTTTGCCAGTCTACTGGATTGCCTCTTAATTGTTCCTTGTTGACTGTTTACCTGGTGCACAGAACTTTGCCTGCCTCCTGGAAACCCCCCTTTCTGGATTCCACTCTGTTAGTTGTGTCCTTGTGCCGTTTGGGGATAGGTCCCTGCATTTTCTTGGACTCTAGATTGCACTCTCGTGCCATTTGTTTCCTTTTCAGCTGGCTGTGTGCTTTCTCCTGCCATTTCTTCTGAGCCCCTAGCCTGGTGGTAGTTTTATATCCTCTCCCCGGGCTGCGCTCTCAGGAGAGTAGTCTCCTTCTGAAGGAGGAGACCCATGTACTCACCTTGTGTGCCATGAGGGTTCCTATCGGGTCCAAACTGCTGTTGGTGAAGGGGAACCCACAATATATTGTCTTACAGACGGAGGCTGCTGACCCTATGGCTTCTCTACTACAGGCATTTAATGCTGTTTGAGCGGACATGACAGTGGCGCACAATGCACTGCATCAATGCATTGATGCAGTTCAGGTGTTGGTACATCCGTTGCCACCTGATGAGGAATTCTGAGGAAAACCAGCGGCAGCTGTGCCAGTGCCCCGGGGACATCCTGCTCTTAATCCAGCTGTTCCACCTGTGCTCCTGCCAGAGCCTTTTTCCTCTGCCGCCACCAGAACGGTTCATGGGGGATCCTAAACAATAATGTACATTCATAAACCAGTATAAAGTATATTTTCTTTGTCACCCGTTGGCGATTGCTGATGCTACTACTAAAGCCACTTTTGTGCGGTCACAACTGGGAGGTACCGCAGTGGAATGGGTTAATCCCCGTTTGGACACCAATGATCCAGCTCTTTATGATTTTGACAACCTGTTAAAATCCATGAATCTGGTTTCTGATGACAGACACAAGGCTAAAGATCCAATTCAGAGTTTTTAGCTCTAACGCAAGGCGAGTCCTCGTTGTTGCAGTATTTAGCCCCTTTTAATCAATTTGCGGCTGAAACAATCTGGCCTGAACATAAGAAGGTTGCTGTGTTGTACCCTGTTTTGACGGATGACTTAAAGGATATCCTCTCTGTGGTTCCCAAACTCCCGTCTTCCTTTCCGGACTTAGTATTACAAGTTTATGCACGTTGTAAGGAGCAACAAAGGGAACACAAAGTCCCAGAACTGCGTTCTGTCAAACCCGAGTCTGGTGTTCCTGTTCCCCTTATGACCTCGAGCTGATGAAGATTGGGACTACTCGTGGCCCCCTGACTAAAGAAGAGAGAGCAAGAAGATGGTCTCAGAACCTATGCCTGTATTGTGGCAAGACACGACATTTCATAAGTGTTTGTCCAAAGAGACCATTGGAGAATCAGGAAAAGCCCATAAGCAGAACTAGCTGGGTGAGTTTTGAAGTTTCTGGGTCACGTTTTTCTACTCCTTCACCTTTGGTTCATATGTACGTACAGCGGTTTATGGTCATTTCATCTAAAACCATTGCATCTAATGCCATTCAATCGTAATGTTTCCATCTAAAAAATTTACATCTAATGCATTTTTATTCTTTTTTGGGGCGGTTCCCCCCAACCCCCTGTTTCTTAAAATTCACCTGAACAAGAATTAACCTTTCACCCTCAAAAAACATGCATTAGATGGCCATTTTTTAGATGGAACAATTTTGATGGAATGGTATTAGATGGAATGGGTTTAGATGAATTGACTAGATACCACGTACACCTGGTGTTTGATTTACAGAATGGCTGTAAACTGGCTGTTCCTGTGATGCTAGATTCTGGTGCTACAGGCAATTACATTGATGCACAGTTTGCATATGAACATGAGCTTCCTGGTCGCCCCAAACTTGTGCTGGAATCAGTGCGAGAAGTTGATGGGACTCCCCTTTTATCAGGACAAGTGACCGAACAGACTGATGATGCAGTCATGAGAACCCATCATGGGCATAGGGAATCCGTATCTTTCAATCTCATTACTGCCACACAGTTCAAGGTGATTCTGGGAATACTATTGCTTAGAGCCCATAACCCTATTATTAATTTGGCTGATCAAACTGTGGATTTTTCATCCTCTGTTTGTCAAGGCCATTGTTCCGATTCTGTCTCTGCCCTGTCTGCTTCCCTCTGCCTGGCGCTGTTATGCAGGTTGTGTAGCGTAGGGCAAATAATACAAAAAGCATGTCATGTCATTCCTGAGGAGTATCTTCATTCCAGGACATCTTTGAAAGACAACTACCACGCCATCAGGAATATGATTTCCCCATAGATATTTTACAAATGAGGTGATTCCACATGGTCGTATCTACTCCTTGATGGGGAAGGAAGATCACATATTGAAATAATACATCAACATTGCTCTTCGACTTGGTCACATATGACTATCTCATTCACCAGCTGTCTCTAAAAAGGACAGTAGGTTGCGTCCATGTGTCGAATGTTGTGACCATCAAGTAATCAGTACCCCATCCCTTTGATTTCGGAATTGTTGGACCAAGTACAGTTGTCATCGATCTTTACGAAGCTAAACCTCTGTGGGACCTACAATTTGGTCCGAGTTGGTAGAGGCAACAAGTGGAAAACCACTACCAAACCCTGTAGGTCTTGTTCAAATACAGGGTTATGCCCTTTGGGTTGAGTAACCCACCAGCTATGTTTCAAAACGTCATGATATGCTATGATATGGCATTTATAAAGCGCCTATACACAAGTGTTTCAAAGTGCGACGAGGCAAGGAATGGGGAACACAGGGAAGACAGAGACAACAATCTTACTAGGCCAGGTGACATTGAGATCGCGCAAGTGCAGGGGAGGGGGGAATGGAAAGTGCAGGTGGGGGTGGCAGTGCAATACATAGGATCAACAGCAAAATATAAATATAATAAATAAAAACAGTAGGTAAAAAGGCAGCCAGCTAGTGGCAAGTGCATGGGTAAGTGCAGACATCCAGTGTCAAGAGCTGGTGGGGACTGTAGGGATTTATTTTTAGCACAACAACAACAGCTCTTTGGGAGAATGAGTCAGTGCAGTTTTAACTCTTATGTGGATTAAACAACAGTTGGAGAAAAAATGTCCTGGCTGTCCCTAGTGGAAGAACACCCTGTCACTGACAGGAGTGCCTGACTCTAGGTGATGGATGGTGCACCGCCTATCTAATAGGGATAGGAGAGGAGGAACTGTCCCTCAACTCTACTACTCAATTCGATTCCAGACAATTTCTTCCATAGTTAAAAAGAAATCATAGAGCAAACCATTCGCATTGTGTATATATTTTATGCTGACCGGACTAGTTATTAGATCCTGTCAGGATCACAGATTCAATAGAGAATTGCTTTTAACCCTGAGAATTTCTACTTTTATTCAACAAAAGATCAAGCGTACCTAAACACAAATTGGTCTGTTCATAGGCTTCGTAAAAAGCCTGTCTTATGAGGGCTACCTTAAAAGGCTCTCAAACCGTGAGTGGGACTGAATCTCGTACCCCCCTTATTTCATCTGGGATATCAAACAGGTCACAAGAGCACTCATGACCTAAAGGTCAACCGGTTTCAATGGCGGATCTAATTTAGTGCCATCTTCTTCAGGACCAATGATTTGACAAGGGTAATTCCAGTTCCAGTGAGTCTCTGTATGTGACAGATCAGGCGGACCCATCCATCTCCCGCCTACGAGCGGAAAGTGTTGCTTGCAGGACGGGATGGACTGCGTGATTGTGGGGCGGTATGCTTCATAATGTGCAAATACGATGATGGCAGATTCTTCAGTGATCTAAAAAACAATGATCATCGGAGTTAGCTTCTCAGGTCGTGCTGGAAGGGATACAGAAACAGCCCCCAAGTGTAGGGGTTGCCAGTGAGGCAGTGCAGGTGTGCAGCTGGTGAGGGAGGGGACCTGGGCCCGAGATCAGAGGGTAGCCAGGTGATCAGTGCAGTTTCAGTCAGGAGTTCAGCAGGGGAGAGGAGGAGAGAAAGCAGAATCAAAGAGGAGGGTCTTGAGGTGCTTCTGGAACTGGAGAAGGTTGTCCTGAAGTTTCAGGGAGGCAGGGAGGCTGTTCCATTGCTTGGAGAAGCGACTGACACTGATGGAGTTGGAGGCGGATGAGTGAAGAGCTTGAGAAGGAAGATATTTAGGAAGAGGGAGATGGAAGTATTGAGGCTCCAGGCCCCAGATGGCCTTGTCGACAATGGAGAGGGTTTTGAACTTAATCCTCGCAGCCACTGGGAGCCAGTAAAGAGATTTCAGTCCTGGAGAGATACGATCCCTAGGCTTGAGGCCAAGGACAAGTCTCACAGTCCTGTTTTGGATGTGTTGCAGAGGGCAGAGAGTAGAACCAGAGCTCTGGAGACACTGAGCTTCTGAGGGAAGCAGAGGAAAGGAATAATACCTCTGAAGAGCTGCAGCTGATAGTGTGACTTCTTAGAGACGTCAGAGATATGAGGAGAGAAGGAGAGAGTGGAGTCGCAGATGACCCTCAGGTTTTTAGCCTCACAGGTGGGAGAAGGAAGAGGGCCAAGAGATTCCGGCCAGAGGGCAACAAGAAAGGAGGGAGCAGGTGTGCCGATGAGGAGAATCTCAGACTTTCTGGCATTATGGCAGAGATCATTGTCGGCACACCACTCCTGGATAACGGACAAACAGTCAGAGATGAGAGAGGAGAAGAAGGGCAAAAGGGAACCTGAAAATAAGCTGAGTGTTGTCCGCATAGCACTGATGGTCCGCACATCATGGACAATGTTTTAGGGACATGCTGGACCAATTTGTGGTAATATGATCTTGATGATATCTCAATATTTTCACCCTCAATAGATGTCAAATAGATCTTGCAATGCTTTTGTGAGAAAGCCCTCTTTGCCAAGCTTGAGAAATGAACTTTTCACGTTCCTGAGGTTGAGTTCCTAGGCTTTTATTTAACCCATGGTGACATACTTATGAGTAATGCTAAAATCAAAGTGATTGTGAATTGGCCCCTTCCTACCACAGTCAAAGCCCTACAGTCTTTTTTAGGCTTTGCCCATTTTTATAGGTGGTTTATCTGTTTTGTTTTTTTCTTCTATTATGACCCCATTGACCCGTTTCACTCGACCGTCGCTTCCTTTCATCTGGATGGAACAAACTCAAAAGGCCTTCCAGATGCTCAAACGAGCCTTTACTACCGCTCCAGTGCTACAACATCCAGACACTCACTTACCCCTCAACATTGAAGCCAATGCTTCTGCTGTAGCTCTGGGTATCATACTATCACAGAGATGCTCAGCCAATCAGGAATTGCACCTGGTGGCTTACTACTCCTGTACGCTCACTACACATGTGATGAATTATGCCATACTGGAAAGGGAACTGTAACTATCAGAGCAGCCTTCAAGGAGTTGCAACACCTCCTTTTGGGGGGCAAACATCTGGTCTACATAGATCACTGTAATCTGCTGGCTTTAACATTTCCTAAGTGCACTAATGCACAGCAAGTCTAATGGCACCTTATTTTTTGCCCCGTTTGATTGTCACATAACTTATTGACCTTGTGTCCAACACGGTAAGGCAGATGCCCTTTCGCTTACTACAGAGAAGGACTTTGCCCCCCTGTAACTGGGCACCACACTTCCAGAGAACTCTGTGGTGTGTGTGTTACCATGTCTGATTCCATATTAAACAGCATCCGCCTATGGTCAACAATTGGAGGCCCTCAATGCTACCATGAATGCAGAGTTACCTTTCATACAAGACCATTTGTACTTACCCATGGAGGCCACTCACCTTGTGGCCTAGAAATGTTCTCACAACAGTAAATTGACAACCCATCGGGGTCAACATAAAACTATGGATCTCCTCAAACGGTGGTGTTGGTGGCCCAATATGAAGCAGGACCTTGTTGATTACTGATCCATTTGTGACATCTGTACCCAATGTAAGACCACTAAATGCCCAAAGGTTGGGTTACTACAGTCCATGCCGTATCTATTCATTCCATAGTCGAAATGCCACCTATTGACAAGCGCAAAATGATATTGGTGGATTCATTCACCAAAATGGCCCATTTCATAACTTGTTGAGGGGTGCCCACTGCACGTGCATTGGCCACCTTTTCTTTGACAATGTGGTTGTTTCTTTGGGCTACCAACCAGCATTGTTTCTGATCGTGGCACTCAATTTACTACACAGTTCTGGTGATTGCTGACAGCATTGCTTGGCATAGACACAGATAACTCTTTGTAATACCATCTGCAGACTGACTGGCAGACTGAGAGAGATAATGTTACTCTGGAGCAGTGTCTCCATAATCTCGGTCTGCAATATCAGTCTACTTGGTTGTCAGTATTGGGTGCAGCCGAATTTGCATACAATAACTCCCATCATTCATCAATCTAATGTTCTCCCTTTTATGCTCTTTACAGACACCACCCAAAGTCTACTTCCATCTCCTCTCCCAATCCCTGAATAGGTACCAGCCACAGGTGAGTGGTTGCAATCTCTGATACAACTGCACAAAGAAGTATATGTGCATCTCAACAAGGCCCAGAAAATAACTAAGATGTTCGCAGACCATCGGCTCAAGGCTGAACCAGAATACATACCAGGCACTAAAGCAGGGCTCTCCACAGAACATCCAAATATTCAGGGGGAGCATAAACTCCTCCTTAAGTTTATTGGTCCTTCTGAGGTACACTCATGTATCAATCCTGTGGTGGTAAAATTGAAAATACCCACACGTGGTCATGTACATCTCATTTTTCCCTTCAGTCTGCTAAAACCATGTGTGACTGGCACTCGACTTGCCCAGTCTCCCTGCCATCTCGGTCCATGCGGTGGACGAATACGAAGTGCATGCTATATTTGGCATGCATATGAGGAGAGGTTTACCATACTAGTTAGTGGATGGGAAGGGTTTGGGTCCAGAGGATTGTACATGGAAACCGTTACGAACAATCATGCCTCTCGCTCAATTTTTGCGGCAGTTCCATGTCATCTGTGCTCCTTCATGTGTGGGTTAGGGTGCGTTGCAGAGGGGTATTGTCAGGTTTGTTCTGCACAAACATGCACCAGGGTTGACATCTTCCTTGGCGTCTTGGCCAGCGCTCACTGCCGAGTACAAGAGAACTAAAAGTCCCATGACAGACGTCATTGGAAACTACAATGCATGACGTTTTCGCGTACCGTTCCTTCCAGCAGCAGGAACTGCTGCCTCCTTCTGATTATTTAAGAAGTGGTTTATGGTGAGTTCTGCGCTCCTAAACTGTTTTCAATAAGTTGCCTTCTTGTCCTGGGTACTCTTTCTTGCCTATTTTCCCATTTGGCTGACTTTCTGCTGTCGACCCGCTTCTTCCACGACCATGGCAGCGATTAGTCCTTGTTACATTCTAACTGCTTTCCTGGTGCAAGGAACTTTTTGCCTGATTACTGGATTGCCTCTTGGATTGTCCCCTGTTAACTGATTACATGGTTCATGGATCTTTTTGCCTGACTACTGGATTGCCTCTTGGATTGTCCATTGCTGACTATTTACCTGGTGCATGGAACTTTGCCTGACTGCTGGAACCCCTCTTTCTAGATTCTACTCTGTTAGTTGTGTCCTTGTGGCATTAGGGGATAGGTTCCTGCAAGATTGCACCCTTGTGCCATTCGGGTCAGTCCCTGAACTTAAAGCATCTGGCATCCGCAATCACCTGATGTTGGGGGTTACCCTGATTCTATGGGCTTCCTGCTTACTGATAGGAGACAAGCCACAAGCATAGGTACAAAGTGCTTCACACATCATACACCGGTAGGACACATGTGACTAGGGGTGGCGAAGGGGATTTGGTCTGTAAGTAGACCTCATCATTGTTGTTTTTGTTTGCTTTTCAGCTGGCTGTGTGCTTTCTCCTGCCTTTCATCTGAGCCTTTAGTCTGGTGGTGGTTCTATATGCCCTCCCCAGGCTGCGCTCTCAGGAGAAAGTCTCCCTCTATAGGAGGAGACCCACGTACTCACGTTGTGTGCGGCATGGGTTTCCGTCTGGTCCAAAGTGCTATTGGTTAAGGCGTCTGAGTTCATGGTAGGCACCTTCATGTTTTAGGACGTACGATTCCCAACTACGCAGATACATTTGGTTTATTTTTGACATCTCACACAGTGCAAGTGATGACGTCACTTGGGGTTTTTACAGATATTTAGGTTATTTTGATATTATAAAGCAATAGTTGGGCATGTTACAATAACAATTCCAATTACCAACTTTTTTTGTGATACTTTTGCTTACGATGTGACTTCTGTATGTGTCACATCACATGCATAGCACGTGATTGCGTCATTGGGGCTATTTAATCCATGCTTCAAAATGGCAGTTTAGCAGCCACGTGGAGCTCCAGCACTTAACTTAACGGTTTCTAAAGGGATCTACCCCTTATAAAGTAAGTCTTATTTCTGTCCATATCCCCATACTTTTCTCACTGATTATATATCATGGTAACTGATCAAGGAGCCTAATAGCATTTTTCTCTCATATAAGGATTTGGTTACAAGATATAAACTGCCTGATTCATGGAATTATTTGCGCCGGAAACGGGGATTTGTGTGCCATTCTGCCCGCAAATCCCTGTTTGACAAATGGGGATTTGTGGGCAGAAATGCGCACAAATCCCTGTTTTCGGCGCAAATAATTCCATGAATCAGGCAGAATGTGTCACTGAACGCTTAAGAGGGCAGTTGGCAACACGAGTTTTCAGAGAGTATCGACTGGTTGTTTTGAATCATTAGACTTTAGGATACTACTGTTCAATTAATCCTCACCAAGCTTTGTTTTTGCAGGTACTGATAGTCTTGGTAATTTGTCCATTTTTCAGGGAACATTTCAGAGCAAGAGCCCAGTCATGAATATCAAGCACTACACTGTGGATCCAAGCACTTAATCTGATAATACTCCAGTTGTGATGTATAAATATCCTTGCATTTTAAGGTCTATTATATTTGTTATCATTCAACCACTTGTTTATCTTCTCTAGTGTTTATTAGAGGATCATTTAATGATTGTTAATTTTTGTGGTTTTCTTTTCAAAATTCCTTATTTCCTATATGTTTTTTCTTCTACAATATTCTTATCTTGACCTTCTCAACTCTTCTCTTCACTCTCCAAATCTGCAGAATCACCATTTGGATTATTATTATCACTTACGTAATTGGATATGAGTGTGTTTTGCCTTGAAAAAGCCCCTTGGAGGGTGAAACTGATGGCCATGCGGTCGTCACATCTATAACTTCATTGATACAATAGGATAATCCATTGTGTGGCACTTATTGAATGAGAAATGTTTTGTCATTTTACTAACACACGCTAGTGCACGGATTTTCTGACATTTTGGTGAATGTATTCAATTTGATTTCAATATATATGTCTTAAACATATATGGCTTACTGTTAATTCCTATCACTAAATGCATAATTTACACAAAAGAGCGCATGCTGTGGGGTTCTGCTTGTCTGTTTACTATAACTATTTAAATGGTGGAGAAAAAGTCTTGCGAACACTTAAGATATCCCAGACCACATGTGAGTGACCATAATCCCCCATGGATTGCACAGCATGGGGACATATACTTTGACCCTGTTAGTTCCAGAAAGTGGCTTGTTGCTTACTTGTTTACAGTTTGAGGTGATGCGATCCTGCTATTTCTTTGCACCCGGTGTCAACCAGGGGTGAAGCGATCCTGCTATTTCTTTGCCCCTGTTGTCAACCAGGGGTGAAGCGATCCTGCTATTTTTTATGCCCCCTGTGGCAACCAGGGGTGAAGCGATCCTGCTATTCGTTTGCTTTCTGTTTCAACCCGAAATGAGGTCCCCCTGCTATTTGTCTGAGCGTACCCCTTTTCTTTTGCTACTTACAAATAAAACCCCTTTAATATGTCACCTTGGCCTAAGCATCTAATTGATCTTCCCTTATCATAATGACAGTGTTAATCCAGAATGAAATTTAGAGAGGGAATGGCACACAGCTGTTAGAATTAAGGAGGAGTCTATTCACAGAAAATCATCAAAGCACTTGCCAAAGAGTTTCGTCCAGAAGCACTTCACCAGGCTCAAACATGTTGAGATACTAACAAGCTAAAGTTGTTTTTATTAATCAAGAAAGAGAAATAAAATCATGATACTAAAGAAATACTCACTATCTCAGTTAGGAAAAACATATTTTAAACACACAGGGCATCATTATGATTCTGGTGGTGTTAGTAGTGCTAACACTGCAAAAAGTAAATTGGCCATTGCCACTGGTGGTAACAGTGGCTTCTCTACCCATTTACGAGACTACTGTAGTTCCCACTCCAGAGTCCTTTGGGACTTTATTGGGGGAATGCCATTATAACCTTTGCTGGTAATAATGACAGCACCATTAGCACCATTTTCTATGGTAATCCTGCCATGCAAAACAGGTGTTTTTTTAAGCCTGGGCAAATACATTCACCCAAACCCTGTTTCTGAATTTGGGATGCACATTAAAATGTGCAGAAACACCCCTTATTTGTGTAAATAGGCTAAGTAGGCGAGAAAGGAAATCTGAATATGGTGCATCTTTTTTGAGTGCAAGCGATGAGATGTAGCAGACTATCTCATCACTTGTGCCAACACATGTTTTCGCAGTAGGCCTTTTACTGTAGATGCTTACTTACAGATGGACAATAAATAAAATAAATAAATATGTTATGTGTTTTACCAGGTTATAGCTGATAACATTGCAATATTCCTTTAAGCAGTGTCAGAGTCTTTCTGAATGGTTGACATATGACTGACTCTTCCTCAGCACTATTGACCTTTCTGAAGTCATTGACCTGCAGACATTTGATTGATCCCTATTAATAAATACATAAACTCAGTAGTCCCCATGTAATCACACTCCACCCACCCATAATGCACGACTGACCCTTCCCAAACCCTATACTTTTCAGATGTTCCTATATGTTTTGAATTCTCTATATTGTAATATTATAAATCTCAATAATACTCATTGAGTCTGATTTACAAAAGCATTTTACAATGGCACAATCCCATTGAAAAACACTTTGTAAATCCGGCATATTGTGTGGAAATCTGAATGATGAGAAGCAGACCCAAGAATGCCTGATATTTGATGGACTCTGCAGGTTTGACTTGCAATCTTACACGTCCCCACTTCAACTTTACTGACTTGATCAACTTCAGAAGGATGAAAGGCTGAGTTCTTCCTACCCAGATTCAAACCTGTAGGTTACACAAAGATCTCTGCAGTAGGTGCATTAATCTATTGAGATATCTTACTTCAGTGTTTAATGTGCAGTCCTACTTGGAAAACAACCACAGATGCAGAGGCCTCCATTTCCTTAAGCAACCATTCTGAACAGCTTCACCCAACATCTTCCTTTCCCTTAACCTCTCTCCCTTCTTGAAGACTTCCAAGTTATGTTGTGTATGTGTTTTTCCCCCAAGAATCACCCAGAACCTGCCCAATCCTCTTTTGAACATCCCTGAATATTTATCGTGCCAAATGGAGATTTATGCGGATTCGGGCTGGAAGAAAAATCAGTGAAAACCTGCAAAAGTACCCACATTTCACTAGGAGAATTGTGTGAACTGGTAGTTCACTTTTGAGAAAGTTCACCCAGGCTTACCAGTTTTCCCTCTTTTGGGTTTGCAAACTAATAATCAGTAAATCAGGCTGTAACAATGTTATTGCCTGATTTTACAAGTAACTCTAACCTTGTACTGAGACCCTGGATTTCCTGATGACCAATAAAAAGTGAAATAAAATAACAGTAGAACAGAATACGATCCATCCTATTAAAGTTAACCTGTTGTTTATATAGAACCTATGCAAATGTTTTGAGGTGCATAGATTGGTAAACATTTGAGTCCTTGCCTTTAAGCATAGAGATCGCACTTGATAAAAGCAATCTTTAGCCAATTATTATTTTTTCTGTGTGGCCTGAAAATCGTTTGTTTTTAATGCTTTTCAGTTAGGGAACACACAGTATTTTGATTATATTTAGCTTCAGTCAACTACTGAATATTTCATATTTTCACAACTAGCCTGCAAAGAAAGGACCTGTAAACAATCCTTCTCTGGTCATGCACCAGCCCTCTGGAACTCCATCCCTGTATCAGCTTGGAATGTCCCCACAATTCTCCAACTCTGCAAAGCTCTCAAAACGTGGCTTTTTTTTTAACAATACCTGACCAACTACTAAATCCGACAGATGCACAGTGTCAGGCACAGACAGTACTGTGGTACTGTTCAAAGATGCCAGCCCAAATGCTGGATAGCCACACCCTGTAGAGCGCGTCACTGCTTCCACGCTAAATCCAGGCTTTAAACAATAAAATAACACACGTTGTGAGGAATTTAGGATGAGAATTCGTTTTTCTATGTTTATATAAATGAAACAATAAGACATGGTTATGATGTCAACATGTTTGGTAAGGATGAAGTTCTCCTATGGAAATGGCACTGGCTGATACAAATTTTCATAAACATCAAACTAATGTGAGCCTATCATTCTCACCCCTCCATCCTGAACAAAGAAACTGATTCTGTAACAGAATGCCACCTGTGCGGGTGTGAAAGCCCTGGCTTTTTGTTTTAGTTAATATAAAATTATGCAGATACTTCAGTTTCTGGAAGGGTGGAATGATAATCTGCCCCCCTTTATAAATGTTCTATGCCAAAATTATAGAGCAAACATGTGCCTTTGCTGAGACAATTGGCTGGCAACCTCAGCCTCCAGTCTGTATTGGCACAGGCCATGTTCAAAGGCCACATGTGCATTCCTGACTGCTTATGGAACAAATCGTTCCTGCAGGCAGAGGTAGCTTTTCAATCTTCCGCACCATTGATATAAATCACAATAGTTGTATGCATTAGTCAGTCTGGTGGCATGCAAATCTACAAAGATAAGCCATGTTTGGACGGGCATTGTGACTGCTGCAGGCACACAATTATACAGCCACGGCAATTTGATATTACACTATTGCCAGCTCTGTGTGCAGGGCCTAGCTGTGACAGGATTGGTGTACATTAGTATCTGATCTGACTGTCTCCAAGACTGCCATTTTGCACAATAGTCAAGATGCTCCCTCTTTGATTCTCATGTTGAAAGGTTAACACCTTCCCCAGGATATAGGAACTTCCCCTCAAGAGGTTTCCTGCACTCCAATGCTTCAGAGGCAGCACTGACAAAACTAAGACCTTCTCACATCAGGGTGCTGATCACTGGAATCCCTTTGAAGTTAGCAGTCATGTAACGGGGGTGAATTAGAAAAGCCAGAGAGAAGAGATGGGCGGAGGGTAGGTTCTTACCATCTAAGGTTTATGTTGGGGCTCGCCTCCTTTTCCTGGTCCCTCCATTTCCTGCAGGCAAGGTTCTCTGGGCGTGATGTCATATTGCAAAAGGCACTTGTTACAACAATCTGGATTAACCCCCTAACAGTAGGCTTGCTTTGAAACAATCCCCTGTGAAATGTTGCCTTTAAAAGGAGAGGTCACACCCTCATGTTTTTTCTTAATTCATTTATGGACTCTTGAAGCACAAGAAGAATTCACTGAGCTTCTGTTGGGAGTGCAGCCCATTCCAAAGTCCTCCACCAGTGAGATGAAGACAAAAGGCATTAAAGGCTGAGCCGAGCTCTGTCCTCTACCACCCAAAGGGAAACGTGGGATGAACTTCTCTGGACCAACGCTTGCTTCTCTTTTGGCTGCTCGGGAACCAGGCTACTGTTCATTAGAGGTGGGGGATACCCTCTAGGTACCAGCCAGGCTCCCTGGAGTGGGAGTGCAGCACTGAAGGACTCACCTTGTCCCTGGAATCTCTAGATTTGGCCTTTACAGAAACCC
Source organism: Ambystoma mexicanum (assembly GCF_040938575.1). Classification (NCBI taxonomy): domain Eukaryota; kingdom Metazoa; phylum Chordata; class Amphibia; order Caudata; family Ambystomatidae; genus Ambystoma; species Ambystoma mexicanum. The sequence continues at coordinate 856,551,255 of NC_090931.1, read as the reverse complement.
AGAAGTCATGGTACCGCTCTGACCATCGATTTCTGCATTAAACTGCTTGTGAGCTACAACATCTCAGGCATCGCCTGCCTGTCACAAGCTTCTTCCTGGCAAGTGCAGCTGATGCTTGTGAACTGCACTGTGAGTTGGAGTCAATTTCCCATTTCCCCAAACCAAATCAATGCCTCAAAAAGTGCCTTGAAGCCTGGCTTGGTGTTGTTGAGTAGCAAAAACAAGACAAAGGGATATTTGGAGAGGTTCTGTCTTCATCATCCATATTAAAGGACCATATCGACTTTTAAGGCCCCTTCTCTAACTTTTTCTTCATGAACTTAACTTTGAACTTTACCATTGTTGCCAGTCTACTCCCTGAAACACCCCCGCTCATCTACCCAGGGTGACATTTTACAAAAGTCTGCATTCTCTGTGTTTAGTTTACAGGGGTTGGTTTTTCCTAGTGTTTTCTGATTAATTGTTTGCATTTTATTGGTTAATTTAAAGTCCACATGTTTTAAGACCCTTGACTGGACATTCTTTTATTTTGGACCACTGTACTTGAGTCGATTGACTTGCGACTGCTATCACCTCACACCCCTGCTGAAGAGGACAGCCTGCACTCGGCCTGCGCTATCACAAAAGGCGAAGGAGGTATGCCGCCCATGCTGCATCTGGTTCTCATTTATTATTGTGGCCAATGCTGATTTGATAGTAGCGTGGGGCTGAGTAGGCAGTTCAGCCACTACTCACCGCTAGTATTTATATATGTATTGGTTATTTACATTGCAGGGCAAGAGCCATTCCACCACAGTTGTTCAGTGACATCCTGCTCTCTCCATCTGAACATCATGGCTACCATCCCCTCCCAGGTCCGTCATTACTCACTAGACCTCCTGATCTCCACAGCCATACCTTACAGCCACCCTTAATTCTTTCTGACATCATTGTGTTCGTCTATCCATCTTCGACCAGTGCCCTACGCCAGGATTTGCCTTCCCTTGGTACTCCTGTTAGCCAACATTGTAACACCAAACATCCTATCCTAGTGACCATCTGGGCCTACTGTCTAATTCGCAAACACAATGGGCCTCATTATGAGTTTGGTGGCAATTCAGCAGTAAATCTGCCGAATGACTGCCAAACTCAATTACCGTTTACCCACTTGGTCCAGTGGGTTTACCTCTGGATTAAAAGTGGTGGGTGATAGTGTGGTGTACTTCCCCATTTTTGGAGTCCATAGTACTCCATTGAGATTTTTTCCAGCTTTACTGTGCAGTAAATCTTCAATATTTTGGAAGTAAATGGCGGATTTATGTGGTGCAGGAAAAACAGCAGTATTTACGTTACTTCCTAAAAAGATGGCAGTAACGGAATTGGCACTACATTTCCCACATCGCTGAATTTGCAATGAAGCCCATTAATGACTTTTTATATTATGCAAAACATCACTCTATCCTAACTATCCCCCTCTGTCCTCACTCCCCTTCTGAGTGGCTGAACTGCTACCCCACACATCAGCAAATCACTGATAGTCATGCGAGGGCGAGCAGGCGACACATGGTAGAAAATGCAATGCATCCTGGCACTTGAACCGCTCACCCCTTATTGCCCCTAGCAATCCATCCACAGGGACTGGGGCGGTGGCGCTGAAAAGCCAGTCATGCCTTTTTGTCCCTAGAGCCTTGGACGAAGTGGGAAAAGGCCTCTCCACTGCCCACGACCTCGAACTGCACAGAGGTATCCAAGAGATGGCAATGGACATCTGTTTTGGGACATGCCTTGCCAATTGAGTTCAGTCGGTTTCCCGTGACTCTCACATTTAGAAAACAAGGGAACCAAGGTGCACGTAGATAACATGATTTGATGAAGATCACACAGTGTGATGGCAGCCACGATTAGAACTGGACCCATCTGGCTCAACCAGTGATATTTTAGTAACTGGACAATGTAATCTGCCATCTCTAAAGGCTACAGTTGCTTGGCCTGCCCATTGGCTGGGGGTGGTTTCACGGTGTGCCTGAGGTTTCGCATATTTACACTTGTCCAACACTATTATTATGAATGAAAAATTCCAAATGTGTTTCAATGCCACCATCAGCTTTGACCAATCGCTACTTTACAAAACTAAAATCCAAGCGATCAAGAGTGCTCTATTTGATGACTGGTGTAGGCAGTCACAGAACCCTCACTCACATGGACCTTCAAGCCTTCTCACTCGTGAAGGCGTGAAGCCTGACACCGTCTGCTCGTGAAATACCGCAGGTACGGAAATCAGCCATCTCGGTGCTGCTAGAGAAAAGAAAATGTGTACATCTGAAGAGCATGAGAAATGTGAAAGGGTAAACATAGCCATTGTTGCACAAGAGCGCTTCAGGGCACTCCAGAAAGCTCTCCTTGGTGGACAATGAAGCAAGTGGATGAAGAAAAAGCACAAGACAGGAAAGGGTGCCACAGCTACAGGATTATAATCGGTGTCTAAATGCTTATCTGTGAAGAGCTTGATCCTGGCAGGGCGCCAATGAGCAGGCCTTGAGATTGAGATAATAAGCACACCACAGCATCTATGTGATGGCACTCCCAGGTGGAAACACCATCCATGGAAGGCCATTGAAACTTGGCATTCCCAGTGCGCTTCCTTGTCCGGGATGCCATAGGACCATACCTGCAGTGCCCTATTTCCCCGAATCCTTGACCCCTTTGCCTCCTCTAGCAACACAACATTGGGGATGGCGCTTAGGTACTGCTGCGTGCGTGCACTCACGTTTTTTACTTACTGGGCACTTTAGCTGCACTTCTCTTCTCCCCTCCTAATCCATTTAACTAGTGAGGTGTAGGTCGGGTTGGGCCCCGCTTCTGCTTCAATTCTGATCTAATCAGCTAAGTGGCCAATACCTTCCAGGATGGGACGAATCCTACTCTGTTGCCCCCCTTTAATTTCTCCACAGCTCCCCTCTCCTTCTCTTTCTGTGCACTTTTCTAGGATCTGGAATGTGACCTTTGGGGCTTGTTGTGAATGCCCCTAACCCTGACCCCTTCCAATTTACACACAGCTCTTTTTTCTCTCTACCTCCTTTTAGTCGGATCTAGAATGTGGCCTTTAGGCCTTGTTGTGAATGTCCCCTGCTCGTGCCCCTTCCCTACTTACATGCATTTCTTTCTTCTCTCTCCCTCTTGGGGACCTGAAATGTGGCCTTTGGGCATTGTTGTGCATGTCCCCTGACCTCGCACCCTTCCCCATTTGCTCACAGTTTTTTCTTCTCTCTCTCTCTCTCCCTTTAGACGGGATCTGGAATGTTGCCTTTGGGCCTTGTTGTCAATGTCCCCTGACCCCGCTCCCTGCCCCAATTACACACAGTTCTTTCTTCTCTCTCTCTCCCTTTAGCCATGGGCTGGAATGTGGCCTTTGGGCCTTGTTGTTTATGTCCCCGACCTCGCTCCCTTTCCCATTTGCACACAGTTCTTTCTTCTCTCTCCCTCCCTTTGGCTAGGATCTGGAATGTGGCCTTTGGGCCTTGTTGTGAATGTCCCCTGACCTCGCTCACTTCCCCATTTACACACCGTTCTCCCTCGCTTTAGCCGGGATCTAGAATGTGGCCTTTAAGCCTTGTTGTGAATGTCCCCTGCCTGTGCCCCTTCCCTATTTACATGCATTTCTTTCTTCTCTCTCCCTTCCGGGGACCTGAAATGTGGCCTTTGGGCCTTGTTGTTTATGTCTCCTGACCTCGCTCCCTTTCCCATTTGCACACAGTTCTTTCTTCTCGCTCCCTCCCTTTGGCTAGGATCTGGAATGTGGCCTTTGGGCCTTTTTGTAAACGTCTCCTAAACCCACCCCTTCCCATTTACATAGAGTTCTTTCTTCTCTCCCCCTCGCTTTAGCCGGGATCTACAATGTGGCCTTTAGGCCTGGTTGTGAATGTCCCCTGCCTGTGCCCTTTCCCTATTTACATGCATTTCTTTCTTCTCTCTTCCTCCCGAGGACCTGAAATGTGGCCTTTGGGAATTGTTGTGCATGTCCCCTGACCTCGCGCCCTTCCTCGTTTTCTTGCAGTTCTTTCTTCTCTTTACCTCCCTTTAGCCAGGATCTAGAATGTGGCATTTGGGCCTTGTTGTGAATGTCCCCTGACCCCCCTTCCCTATTTACATGCATTTCTGTCTTCTCTCTCCCTCCCCGGGATCTGGAATGTGGTCTTTGCACCTTGTTCTGAATGTCCCCTGATCTTTATCCCTTCACCATTTACACACAGTTGATGCTTCTCTCTCCCTCTCTTTAGCCGTGATCTGGAATGTGGCTGTGGCCTTTTTTTAATGTCCCCTAACCCCAGCTTCCTCCCATTTACACAGAGTTCTTTCTTCTCCCTCCCTCGCTTTAGCCGGCATCTAGAATGTGGCCTTTAGGCCTTGTTGTGAATGTCCCCTGACTGTGCCCATTCCCTATTTACATGCCTTTCTTTCTTTCTTTCTTTCTTTCTTTCTTTCTTTCTTTCTTTCTTTCTTTCTTTCTTTCTTTCTTTCTTTCTTTCTTTCTTTCTTTCTTTCTTTCTTTCTTTCTTTCTTTCTTTCTTTCTTTCTTTCTTTCTTTCTTTCCTTCTTTCTTTCTTTCTTTCTTTCATTCGTAGATCTAAAATGTGGCCCTTGGGCCATGTTGTTGTGCATGTCCCCTGACCTCGCACCCTTCCCCTTTTGCTCACAGTTTTTTCTTCTCGCTCTCCCTTTAGACAGGATCTGGAATGTGGCCTTTGGGCCTTGCTGTCAATATCCCCTGACCCCGCTCCCTGCCTCAATTACACACAGTTCTTACTTCTATCTCCCCCACTTTAGCTGAGATCTCGAATGTGGCCTTTGGGCCTTGTTGTGAATGTCCGCTAACCCCACCCCCTTCCCATTTACACACAGTTCTTTCTTCTCTCTCCCTCCCCGGGATATGGAGTGTGGCCTTTGGTCCTTGCTGTGAATGTCCCCTGACCTTGCTCACTTCCCCATTTACACACCGTTCTTTCTTCTCTCTCCCTCCCTTTAGCCAGGATCTGGAAGGTGGCCTTTGGGCCCTGTTGTGAATGTCCCCTAACCCCCTCGCCTTCCCCATTTATACACAGTACTTTCTTCTCTCTCCCTCCCTTTAGCCAAGATCTGGAATGTGGCCTTTCAGCCTTGCTGTGACTGTCCACTGAACCGGCCTACTGCTCTATTTTATGCATTTCTGTCTTTTCTCTCCCTCCCTGGGATCTCCTTTGGGCCTTGTTGTGGATGTCCCCTGACCTCACTCCCTTCATCATTTGCTCACAGTTCTTTCTTCTTTCTCCCTCCCTTTAGCCTGGATCTGGAAGGTTTCCCGTGGGCCTTGTGAATGTCCATGTGCCCTGACCTCGCCCCCTTCCCGATTAACATGCATTCTTTCTTCTCACCCCTCTTCTCCAGGATCTTGAATGTGGCCTTTGGGCCTTTATGGGATGGTCTCCTCACCACAGCGCGTCCCTATTTACGCACATGTCTTTTTTCGCTCCCCCTCCATTTAGTGAGGATGCAGAATGCCATCTTGTAAATTCTTTTTGAACATAGCCTGACCCCTCTTCACCCTCCTTCCTCTCCATGTAGCACATTACAAAACACCATTAAATTAAAATAATGACATCTTTGCAATTTGACAAAAGCCTCAAAGCACTGTGCCGTTCAGATGTAATTCTTAAACAGCAACTAGGGTACTTAATTTATCTGACAATCCTCAGGGGGTCCATTACTAGGATTTATATAAGTGACCTCCAACCGCCCCCCCCCCATTTGTAGATCTCAGCAATCAGCACTTAACCAACTGAGCTACTTAACCAGAGAGTGAGGTACCTATGATACACATGTTGAACATCAGTCCCAGCTGAGAGCGGAACAATTTACATGAATGACAGTGGGGTTCTGTGTATAGGGTGAAACCAATAAGAAAGCCGCCCCTTGGTGCTGGACAATACTGCATTGGAAGGAGAGGCGTGCAATAGGACAGCATGGATTGGTGGCAGATGGAAAACACATTGGTATTCAAGGGGCATTGGAACAGGATGGTTTCTTTCACAGAAAAAGGCTATATAAGGAGGTTTGCTTGGATTGGCCCAAGCTCAGAATCTTCTGCTAGATCTGATCGAAGATCACTAAATCAGAACATTAAGTGGGGTGCAAAGAAGATATTTTCAGGGTTCTCCCAATGCTGTAGCCCTAATCCTAAGAAGCAAAATAAGTGGGTGCTTAGCCGTGAGTACATTTACATATTAAACATAGGACTTTGATTGATTGGCTGATATTATTTAATATAGAACACTTCTTAGCCTACAAGAGAAAGGTGTAGAGAGTATGCATACATTTTTTTTTAAAAAGTATTAAATAATATGAAACAACGAAGAGAAAGAAAACAGAATGAAAATAAATAGTACAGGTAGCTGGGCAGAAACAAATGGATAAGGACCCAGCAGGCAGGGGACCAAAGAGAAGGGGAATCTATGAAAGGTCCCGGACGTTCTCATTGCTGGTCCCTCAAGACAAATGAGGCCCCCTTCAGAAGAAAAGTCCTCTGTAGGAGGGAAGACAGGGAACCAATAAAAGAAGAGGAGGGAACCTGCAACCTCCTTCTTGAGGGGCAGAGCGATCACTGCACCAAGCCTCCATTCATTGGGATTCCCCAGAGTCCATGGGGTTAGGCTCAGAATGCAGGAGAATGTTATGTTATGTTATGTTGACTTATACTATGCACCACCACCACCCAGGGGTAGTCTCCAGGTGCTCTTCCTAAACGATAAGATGACCTATCATCTACCCCAGCTTCCTATTAGTGACATCAGCTAGATGAAAGGCAGAGATGCCAGGCTGAGGAGTGATTGAGGCATAGAGGGAACATACCTTTCCCACCATATGTCTAGGCAGGAGGTTGCTGGAGCCTGCACCAGTTTCCAGTCTCCAATAGCACAATGGTTGATGGCTGCATCTGGCACTGAGCTAAAGGCCCCCATGGAACACTGGGATATTGTTCATTGTTCATTGTTTTCCCAGCCAAACACAGACCCTGATCTGATCCTCGTTCCTGTGCCATCACCACACAAAGACACACACACACACACACCAAGCCACCAGTAACTCCCCTTCAGCTTTGAGATGAATTCTGATTTCTACCTGAAGAAAATGAAGTCTTTTGCAGGTAGATGATATGTGATTTGTCTCTTTTAGGATAAAAAATACATGGGTGTCTGCAATATGGATTTTCTGCAAGTGATGTAGGACTTTCCTTGGCAGATCTTTCATTGTCACAATTTATTCTACAATGCACAGGTGCTTATGGCCTTTTAGTCCTTTAAACATTGTTTAGAAGGAATGTGGGAGAATGCATTTGATAAGAAGTTCCATCTGTGGTGTTGTAGACCTAAGCAAGATTTATTGTAGGGGAATGGAGGCAACAGGTGCTGAAGAATGCGACGAGGGCAATCCTGAATTGGCGCTGTCCAGAATGTGGGACTTCTGCAGCAGATCACATGATAAAATGGGTGTGAGGCCAGACCAAGTCTCTGCTGTGCTGCAGATCTTTGTCATGTTTTCCTTTTAGCGTTCCTTCAGACCGGCTGCATCATTTATCCGATTCATTTTGTTGTGAAGACTTCAAATTTCTCGATTTGATGCCGTGCTTCAGGCATGCCCAAAACATATAGGGACTGATTTACAAAAATGCTTTCAATGGGACTTTCCCATGTTAACATATTTTTGAAAATCAGGCCCATATTGTCTTAAGCTTGTAAACGACAACAAAAATCGACAACTTTTTCAGTGACACCTAAATAACGAAAACATGACGAATTTAGTTTCTTTTTTTTAATTTGGGTGGTCCCCCCAAATCCTCTGCTTCTACAGCTTCCCCCCAAACTACCTCCAACCTTTTTAATCCCTTACCCCAACCCATATATACTTTAACAAAAATATGTGACATTTTGTTCGTTATTTAGGTGTCACTGAAAACGTTGTCGTTATTTATTTTTCTTTATTAAGACTGCATACTTGGTTGGCCGTGGCATTCTAAGCGGATCACTACAATTGCTTTCATACCTTTTTTTCTTAAGGCCTCAGGGTTTGACTGCTGTAACCTCATTTAAATACAATTCCAATGGGAAAGCTGTTCAAACTTGCAGTTTTTCCTTCTCTTTCAAAAGCTTATGAAAAAACATTTTGAAATATCAAGTGTATTGGGGTTGGAATTCCAAGAGAAGTTGGAATTGAAAACGTGAAGCAAGGCGCTCACCCAGGAGAACACTAAAAAGGTTCCAGTAACAAAATGTCAGCCTAAGGCAGGTTTAAAGTAAAACTCAATGGCCAGCATCAATGAATTCCACACCCAACTAAGACCACCTGTTGCTCTGCTGTCCCGAGACACAAAGGGCTGGCTTGAAACTTGCACCTGGAAGGTTCCGTTGAAACTCGCCAGCCATGGCAGAAGAGTCCTCAAGTTTAATTGGAGACTTTCATGAAGCCAAGAAGATGATTACAGTTTGTAGGGTAAATTAACTTCAATATCTGATGTGTAGTTTTCTGTCAGGCAGGTCATGTAGCGATCAAACATCGACCTGCCTGGTGTCTCCTTTTGCACTATAGAGAAGGGCAACGCATGACTAGAAATGCTCTATTACTAAAGTAGCATTGCACTGACTATCCCTTCTCTGCTGGCAGTGGGAACGTGTTCACCATCCAGTGCTGGTCTGGTGCCATCCTCATCACAGAGCCAGGCATATGCCTCGATTCATGTCAATTCGTGTTGGAGGAGAAGCCACTGCTGACACGTGCTAGTGCCCCCCGTATCCAGGAATGCGGCCTTGCCTTGAGAGGCCTTCTGCACCCTAAGACATTATCATAGTACTTCGGACTAGAAGTGCTTCTTCAAGCGTAATCCTGTGGGAGAGCCTTACAAGAATAGTCAACCGGTGTCCACCTTTGTTTGTTCTTTGGGACTGGGCATCTCTTTGTGTCACTATAAAGAAAGATGTCATTGCCCTGGGACTGGGCATCTCTTTGTGTCACTATAAAGAAAGATGTCATTGTCCTGGGACTGGGCATCTCTTTGTGTCACTATAAAGAAAGATGTCATTGCCCTGGGACTGGGCATCTCTTTGTGTCACTATAAAGAAAGATGTAATTGCCCTGGGACTGGGCATCTCTTTGTGTCACTATAAAGAAAGATGTCATTGCCCTGGGACTGGGCATCTCTTTGTGTCACTATAAAGAAAGATGTAATTGCCCTGGGACTGGGCATTTATTTGTGTCACCTTAAATAAAGATGTCATTGCCCTGGGACTGGGCATCTCTATGTTTTACCTTAAAGAAAGATGTCATTGTCCTGGGACTGGGCATCTCTTTGTGTCACTATAAAGAAAGATGTCATTGCCCTGGGACTGGGCATCTCTTTGTGTCACTATAAAGAAAGATGTAATTGCCCTGGGACTGGGCATTTATTTGTGTCACCTTAAATAAAGATGTCATTGCCCTGGGACTGCGCATCTCTATGTTTTACCTTAAAGAGAGATGTCATTGCCCTGGGACCGGGCATCTCTTTGTGTCACTATAAAGAAAGATGTCATTGCCCTGGGACTGGGCATTTATTTGTGTCACCTTAAAGAGGGATTTCATTGTCCTGGGACTGGGCATCTCGTTGCGTCACCTTAAAGAGAGATTTCACTGTCCTGGGACTGGGCATCTCGTTGTGTCACCTTAACAAAAGATTTCATTGCCCTGTCTGTCGCGTGAAGCATGGTCTTGTGGGACTTAGCCATATCTGCTCAAATCCTTTTGTCATAGAAAGTCGTGTTACCTGGGCTCTATAAAATAGATAAGGATTTGGCGTTACATAGTGCCTGCTGCTGTGCCATAATGTGCAAGGGGCAGAGAAGCTCTCTGTGTACACCATGGGCATTCCAGTGATGAGGAGCCGCAAACGCCCCATTTAACTTGAACCATTAGGTCCTCCAGCTTTGAGAACCAGTTGTTTTCTGAAGTGACCCGTGCAGCCTAGTTGACCACAAATATGCAGTTCGTGTCGTTCTGTATAGCGCTATGAAGCCCCTGTTGGGGGTATGGCTGCACCACTGCAGAATCATTGCAAAGTCCTACCAAAAACCTGGGGACCAGGTAAATAAATCCCTGGATTTCCTTTCCTTGATTAACTTTCCATGCAAATATTTAGCGTGTGGACGGCAGGCGCCCCGAGATCTACTTGTTCTAAAAGTACCGACAACCGAGCATGGCCTGTGCCACAAAGCTGTGTCACAAAGCCAAGTGAGGATCAATCAAACACATGCACCCAAACATGAGCTGTGCCACAAAGCCAAGTGAGGATCAATCAAACACATGGACCCAAACATGAGCTGTGCCACAAAGCCAAGTGGGGATCAATCAAACACATGCACCCAAACATGAGCTGTGCCACAAAGCCAAGTGAGGATCAATCAAACACATGCACCCAAACATGAGCTGTGCCACAAAGCCAAGTGAGGATCAATCAAACACATGGACCCAAACATGAGCTGTGCCACAAAGCCAAGTGGGGATCAATCAAACGCATGGACCCAAACATGAGCTGTGCCACAAAGCCAAGTGAGGATCAATCAAACACATGCACCCAAACATGAGCTGTGCCACAAAGCCACGTGAGGATCAATCAGAAACATGCACCCAAACATGGGCTTTGAATGGGGTTTATTTTGAACAACAAACATGGCATCTTTCTTGGGCCCAGTAGCGGGGTGGCCTCGTATTGGACTCGAAATGAACAAAACAAAAGACAGTTCTTGAGGTTAAGTAGTCGAAAAAGTCCTGCCTCCCGGAAATTCTTGGGGGATTTTAGTCCCTCACAATTTCGGGTGATTAAGTGTACCTTGCACTTCTTTCAGAAATGCACGCCACCTCATTGACATGGCCAAGCTCCAGGGACATCTTAAATCCAGGTGGGGATGGTAATGAAGCTCGAGTTCACCAGGCGTCAGCCACATGGTCTCCCACTGGTTCTTGGCTGGTTGGCTGAATGGGTGAGCGATTATTATATCACAGATTTGTGGAATATTTGTATTTGTATTTATTTTATTTGTATAGCGCACCAGGCCCAGGGGCAACCGGGCGCATCACTTAGTTACAACATGAGAACAAAGATGGCACAATAATTACAGAAGTATAAAGGTGTAATACAGCATTTACAAAAGAAAATAATAGCAATAAAGGACAAGCAGATAGTATATACAAGGTACAGTTATGTACAAGTTAAGCAGTGCACCTAGAGTTAAATGTCTTGGGCGACCAACCAGGTTTTGGTAAGGTGTTTGAATCTCAGGAAGGAGGGTTCTGTTCTAAGTTCATTAGGAAGTGTGTTCCATAATTTGGCTGCCATAATAGGGAAGCTGGTTCCACCTGATCTTGGGAAATTGAAGCGTGGAACAACAAGGCAGTTTGAGTGAGCCATTCTACGGGGTCTTATGGGGTTATGAAGGGCAAATCGGTTGGCTAGGTAACAAGGGGCTTGGTTGTGAAGGCATTTGTGGGTGAGAGCCAGGGTTTTCAGGGAGATTTGGTGAGGGATTGAGAGCCAGTGAATGCTGCGTCTAGTGTCAGATATGTGTTGGCGCCTGGGAATGTTGAGGACAGCTCTGATCGCATTGTTTTGGACAATTTGTAACTTGTTTAGATTGCAGCGAGTAGTGCCTAGGTACAGTGCATTACAGTAATCAATCTTGGATAATACAAGAGTTCTCGCCAGGGTAACACAGTTGGTTGCAGAGAGAAAAGGGTGACAGGCTGTAATAAGCTTGCAGGTATATGCCGCTGTGGATGAGACTGAGTTGGTTTGTCTGGTCAGGGATAGGGTCGAGTCAATGTAGATCCCTAGGGTTTTAGTGTCCTTGGCGGTTAGGATGGTATTCCCATCGATGATGAAGGACTTAAACGCAGAGTCGAGTTTGGTAAGTTTTTGTGGCGAGCCAAGAATGAGGAGCTCTGTCTTTTCATCATTAAGACAGAGTCTGTGTTGTGCCATCCATGCTTGGATGACCTGGTAGATGACATTGATGGCGAGAGAGTCAGCTGTGTAGCAAACTGAGATAGGGATTAGTATCTGGGTGTCGTCAGCGTAGTTGGTGTAAGTGACACCCAGATAGTCCAGGATATCGAAAAGGGGTTTGGTAAAAACGTTATACAACATGGGTGAAACACACGATCCTTGTGGCACGCCACAGGAGACAGGTGCAGGAGGAGCAGTTGCTAGTGGAGAGAAGACACGCATTGATCTATTGTCTAAAAAGGGGCTAATCCAGGATGTAGCTTTATCAGAGAAGTGTGCAGCAGATTTAAGGTGGTGGCAAAGAATTTCATGATTGACGAGATCAAAGGCTGCCGAGAGGTCCAAAAGAAGTAGGAGCGCGAGTTTGCCTTTGTCTTTTAGATTTTCAATCTGTGTTTTTAAATCTATGAGGGCAGTTTCAGTGCCATGACGTGGTCGAAACCCAGATTGCCTAAATCCCAGGAGTTTGTTAGATTCGAGGTAATCTTGGATTTGTAGATATGCTGCACGGTCGAGGATTTTTAGTAAAAATGGGACGTGGGGATTGGCCTGTAGTTTGTGGGTATGCTAGCATCCAAGGTAGGTTTTTTCAGTAGGCGGATGATCCATACATCTTTTAGATTGTCAGGTACAATCCCAGAGCTAAAGGAAGAGTTGATGAACGTCGTAATGAATGGAGCTAGGTCATGGGCTGCTTCCTTAATAATGGGCGCTGGGCAAAGGTCGCTTTGGCAGTTGGATGGTTTAAGGCTAGTGATGATCCTTTCCACTTCGGAAATGGAGAGTGGAGAGAAGTTAAAAGGAGTCAGAGAATCTGGGATACAGTGGTTTAGGGTGGGGATCGGGTTAGGCTGTGGATTGGATTGTAGGCTTGTTTGTTTATCATTGATTTTAATTTGGAGACTGGCAATCTTTCCAAGGAGAGCCTCCTGGATAGAATTGTGGGATCGAGCCTGGGATAGAGCATGCCCCTTTACCAAAAACATAAGCCATACCCATATTCGTAGCTGTGGCCCTGCCTCACTCCACAAAACAGAGGCCTATACTTGGTATTAGCATACTTGTTCGCAGGCCAAATTGACCTTTTCAATTTGACCGAATTTCTTTAATCGTCGTTTGGGGGAATTTCGGTCAAATTAAATTAAATACATATGTGGGGCGGGGTAAGGGAATAGGTTAAGGTAGGGGAGTGGGTGTGGGGGCGATGCGGGTCCCCCCCACATTTTCAAACAAAAAAAGACCCAAAACAAATCTGTCAAATTGTAAAAGGTCAATTTCTTTCAGTCAAACAGACCCAAACCCTATACTTGACATCGGCAGCCATGAGTATCAACTTTTGAGTCCTTGAAGCTTGTGAAGTTAGATGTTTTTCGTGAGTACATCCATTGATGTCAGCGGAGAAGAAAGATTTTTTTGGATGGTGATTAGATGTTTGCTGAAGGGTAATCCTCCCAAGACTCACTTATGAGTACCCCGCTGGTTGTGCACAAAAGTGGTCCAATGCCAGACCGAGCAGACACAAAAAGTCTCTGGCAGCAGCAATCAGTTTCTCCACACAACTAGGGCAGCTCCAATCATGGTGGAGGGAGATGGGAGGTTAAGATATAAAACACCTGTCATGTGCACTGGACACTGGATGCTGCTGACCAGCCCAATCTGCAGGGGCCTGAAAACTCTATCTTCTCGAGAGACCAGGGCGTCTGCTGTCTCTCCGCACGGAAAAAAGGATGAGCTGACAAAGGACCAAGAATGAAAGGGCTTCTTTTTTAAAAAAATACATTTGTATTAGTGATTTGGTTTTCATTGAAACCTTTCCACTCTGCATAGAAATAATAAATAGCAAGAACATTGAAGACTCCAAGAGCCGATATTTAAACAAAATTTAAGTAATTACCTAACCCAGCAAACAGAAAAGATAAAACATATACTGTTTACAATTGTACTTTCAACATTTTAAACACATCTAAAATCATCCTGTATAAGTGGAGCAATTTAGATATGCTATTGCCACACAGTAAGTCTGACCGGAGAATATAGTCGCTTTGCGAGGTGTAAAGTTTGCGAACATAAGTCAAATGAAGGTGCTTTAAATGGGTCGTTGCTACACAAGAAATTATAACATGCTTAATAGTCTCCTGACTGTTAGAGTTTTTACACAGGTGACACGTTCTGTTCATTAAGCGGTAACTTAGGTCCCATACATTCCAAAGTAGGAAGTATGTTGAGTTTAAATCATATATAGGTTGATCTCACTTTTTGACAAGAAATCAAGGATATATATTTAGATAGAGTCCTTCTCTTCCTCGGAAAGCAGCTATATTCCTTTTACAGGGAATAGTCACCCAAACCGTCAATAGTCGAACACCAATCTAAGTCAAAGAGTTTCCTCTTGACCAGTTCCAGGGTCTCGCTTAAATTACTTTCATCCATACCCAGGGTATCTGTGATGAATCAATTTCTGGGACACCAGTGGTCCAGCGATGAATATTGCCTTCTAAACCATCAATCAGCCCCACACTTCTAGTACACCAGAAGGGATCCGAACAGATTGGAACAAAAGTCAATTATTAACCTCCTTGTCCAATTTTGGTAACGTGGACGGAACGCAGGCATATCTACGCATGGTCGTCGATCGTTGGTTAGTTGCAACACAGCAAAAATATAATTATTACCCAATGATACAACCAGTCATGGTTGTATAAAAAGATCTACTTTATTATTATTATAACAACAGACAGTTCTACCAACACTACCAAATACAACCCACCCTGGAAAGCAATGCAGAGGACAGAGAGTTTCATAAAGGAAAGGGATACACTCTGGATACTTACAGGAGGGTAGTTGGTAAAACAATCAGTCTTAACTGTTCCAGGTTATTTGGTTTCAACACCAAGCGAGCAAGGGGTCGTAAATTTCACTAGGGGCCTTCGGAGAAGGACCAGGAGCACAGAACCTCAATGTACTTGGTGCCTGAGATGTTCTTGATGCTCGACAGCATGGAGTGGGTTCCAGGATGTTTCGCAGCTCCTGCGACAGAGTTCAAGATGGGAGACAGCTGCAGGTATCAGGCAGAAGGTAGTTCGGCAAGCGAGGCTGGACGGACAGCTGCAGGCTGGCCTACACAGCAGCTCTGGGTCAAGAATCGTCTATGTGCTGGCTGGCGGATCTGGAACGCTGGTCGAGGAGTCTTGGACGGCTTTAGTGACTGCAGCGTGACAACAGTCAGTGGTGCAGCCGGTTGTGGTTTGAGGGCTAGACTGCCGCGAGAATGTCCTTAAAAGATGGACGCTGGTTGATGCTTCTGTGGCACACCTAGCTTTTTCACAGGGCTCATGGAGTACTTTCATGGCGGATGGCCCAAAGCTGAGGAGAGTGTTTGCAGGCAATGGCCTTGTCCTTTGTTCAGAGACTCTCTGGCACTTCGCACATAGGAAGTTTGCTTGCGGAACCCAGCAGGACATGCTGTGTTTTACCTGGGTACCGGTTCTGGAGTTCCTGGACGGGTCCTCTGAGTTCAATATCTCCCTCTGTTCCCTGGGAGATGTTTAGGGGAGGGATATTTCTTCCCTCTTGGAAATCGTGGCCTTCCTTCACTGGCAGAAGATCCAAGGTATTCTGTACCTATAAAGTCTTACAGTAATCAGGGTGAGAGATTACACACACTTTAGTAACTAGATATCTATCCAGTACAAGAAAAAACCTATACCTTTAGTTGTTTCTGAGGGTCAAAAAAGGATTTTTGCCCCCAAAGTTTTTAAATTCACATTCATTTATCATGGTAAAAAAAATATATATACAATATCACAGACACTTGTCAGTTTGCAAGTTTGTACATAATATACATAGATACAGTCCAGTCAAAATGACTGGATTTATTAGAGATGGAGAATGTTTTTCCTTTTTTTGGTATAACGACAGGAATCAAAATACAAATAACATGTGGACACAATACAGAATTACAGTGAACAAATATCAGTGTTGGTGGTGGACACTGGGATGGTAAAAGAGTCGTTGACACTATGGTGTTTCAGCCAAAAGAGTAAAGCTGGTTGTTGGAGCTTGCAATGTGGTGGCCTTCATCAGGACGGAAAGATTGGTATGAAGGACAAGTGCCCTGATAGTCTCTGTCAGAAAAAAAACAAAGAAGTGTGTTGGCTCAAAGGGTATGTAAGCTCGTGATATCATTGCTTAGTATAATAAAACTGTAAATGCTATGGTTGAGGTTTGATAGTGATAGTGTTATAATAACAAATCACTGGTTTTACCGTATGCAGGACTCTGCTACGGTGAAGGGCTTGTGAGCCGTACCCCTTTTTTGATTGCAGGAGAAGTAAGAACACAAGTTTCTTGATGGTGGGTGAATCCAACTGCCTTAGAAAAAGACAAGAATGGAAATGCCTAGAATGAGGCCTGGGGCCAATGAAGCTAAAACTGAAATGACTAAACCCCAGAGATAAGGAGCAACCAATACTCTTACCTCTGTTTCAATAATAGAGGAGGTAAATGCAGGCATATCTAACTGCCTCTGGATGAGCAGGGTAATGCACACTGGTTCCTAGTGCACATTCAATGGGTAGGCGCTGTTGGGTCCAAAAAACATAATGGGGCGTTCTCCCAGTTGCGCTGTGAAAACGAGGAAGGGAAGGTGTACATAAAAGCAGCCTCCTCTCTGGTGTAGCAGTTTTACATTTTTGTAAAGCATAGTGTGCCAGAATTGGTAAAGCCCTGTGCTGGTGGGGGTAAAAAAGGGGAGTGAGAATGTGGTCCGCAGGTACCAGCTGGGCTAGAAATGCTGTGGCGTGTTGTAAAATGCACGTGCCACAGGCAGGACCCAATTAGTCACTAATGATCAACGCTAGTGGCCCTAGATTATAGACCAGCATTTCTGTGAGAAGTGCTCGACCTGATGCAGTGATGCGTAATGTGTTAAACGTTCGTGGCTCCCATTAATCTAACCAGGGGTCGAGTGCTACATGCACGTTTCATTGATAAAGAACAAAGTCTGATTAAACAATTCACATTATAACGGAATTAATGTCTCTAGTATAGTGGTCACAGATTACAAATGAGTGTTTCAGTAGTGCTTGATCTAATTAAACAATGCGTAATGTGCTGGCCGGTTTTATTTCTATCATGGTGGCCCCCGTGATCTAAAAGGGGATCAAGGTATACGTTTTTTCTTGTGCTGGATGGATATCTAGTTACTAAAGTGTGTGTAATCTCTCACCCTGATTACTCTAAGACTTTATACCCACCTGGGTAAATCAGGGTCTAGCCAGGAGCCCTATTGTAAAAAGGTAGTCTGTACCTTCAGCCAGGGTCCAAAGCGGAGTTCTTCTTTGCTGCTTCTGGTGAAGCCTTCAGATGATCTGCTAAGTGAGGGGCTCAGCCCTTTTTAAAACCAAATGGGCTCCATTGATTGGTGCAGGCTAAGCCTACTGTAAGCAGCCAATCCGGGGTCCCCACTGACAATCTTCTGTTATGTGTGAGGTCAGGCCCAGAGTGCTTGGCAACAGGAAGGGTAAAAGGTGAGAGCATGTACACCTAATTGCCACCCATCTTCCTGTCTGCTGTAGCTCAAAGTGTCTCTCTGGTTAACTGAGCCCTCTGTGGCTCTTGATCAAAGTGCAGGTCTCCCTTGAAGTTTGTGATGAGAGGAGACTTTCTGTCTCCCTCAAATCGCATACTTCTCCCTCTGAAAGGGGTCCGCTCTGCAGGGTTGCCTACTGTAAATGGTGGACCCAGACATGCCATTTACTGTCCTTCATACAGAGGGGTAGGAAATAGCTTCAAGTTGACACATTGCATATCAAAGATGTGTTAGCCCCGCCTACCTTTTGTCTGTCCTGGGAACAAGTCCCTTGCACAGGCTTGCCTCAATTAACTCTCATTGGTATGTGCTGTCACCAGCAGTTGAGACACTAGGAAGGCAGATCCATGGATCCTTTGAGGTTTTAATTAGGCTGCCCATGGCCGGAGGAAGGTGTTGCATTTCTCCTCTGGATTTTTTCATGTACCCCTCGCTGTCACCTGTGAAATAAATGTGACAGGGAGGACTGCACCTGTAGGCTGTGTCCCCCAGAGTACACTGGACTATGTGTTTGTTATGTGGTGAGCATTAGAAAATGTGTGCAGATTAGCCCCACATATTTTTAGAGGTTGGTCTCCCATTGGGGGATGTCGGAGGTGGCTGCTCGCTGCAGCGTGGCTTGACGTCTCGCTCCTGCTTCTGGCCATTCTACAAGGGGGCCTTACTCTAATCGTCCTGCCCGCATTGTGCTGTGCCGCTCTACACCCCCCGAGGTTGCAGAAACATATCCTCAGAATGGGTGAAACTGCGGCCACCACAAAACCTTGTTTTCTTGGCTTTTCCTCCCACTTTTCTGGAATGGGTGCACATTTCCTCTTGCTTCTGCACTTTTGGGCATGGAGCAGGACACAGAGCAGCAGGTATACTCTCGTTTGCTGCTGAGCCTGCATGCAAGGACTCTATGGGCTGTGTGGAGTGTGGAGTGTGTTTTTCTCCTCATTCCGCTTTCCTTGCAGTGTTTCCTGTCATTGCCATTGCAATTTTGTTTCTCTTTAAGTAACGCCCCACTTTCTTGTAATAATGTTGCCAACTTTGTCTAAACCTGTGCCAAATTCCCCGGCTATCTCGCCCTCCCTCAAAGGGTATCGGATGTCAGATGTCCCGGCTCTGAGTGCCCGCAGGCGGCAGCGCATTCATGCTAAGCGTACTCAGACACCCACTGACCCTAGGGATCTGTTTGTCAAGCCCTTTACAAGCCTTATCAAAGGTGCAGAGCTGGGTCAACACCTAACGAGCTCAGCAATTAAGGCCCAAGATTTTTAAAAAAACATTGCCTATGTGGCTGTTAATAGTATGCATTGGTTGGTGTCCACTTCCCTGGCAAGCCCTTTCCGGTGGAGGGGGCCGTTAAATCCATCTATGTTCCCCCTTTTAATCCTAATAGCAGTGGGGATTTGTCCATTTGCACCACTTTGGCAATCTCCCTCAGGCTGGGTCGGGTCATTAAGTCCAACCATGACCCCCCGCTTGATTCCCTGGTAGGCACTGAGTCCTTCGAGTCATGGAGGGAATGGAAGGTAACGCTCATCAATGAGCTGAACAGTTGTGTTACTGCCCTGGATTGTGATGTTTGGCTGGTATCTCTTGATATCTCCGCTGAGAAATATCACTACCTCACCTTTGAAAAAAGTCTGCAAACTGCCCATGTGTTACCTGTGAGTCATCTGTCCATCAACAAAGTGAATGGGTCCTCCCAAACAGATTTTTCTCTAGTGGACGTTGATAACCATATGCTCACTTCAGGGGTTGCCTGTGTTGGCCCCAGTCCTGATTTGACATTACCCATGAAAGAAACTTCACCATGCCTTTCCTCCACAGGTAATAAGCAACCACATAACTATTTTCCCGCTTTTCCTGAGTCCTCTGTCATTCTAAGGAAAGTGCCTTCGGATTGCCCTTGTGAGTCCACGAATCCCAGACCGGCCAACCTTAGGAGTTTGTGTCGAA
This sequence comes from Ambystoma mexicanum, assembly GCF_040938575.1. NCBI lineage: Eukaryota > Metazoa > Chordata > Amphibia > Caudata > Ambystomatidae > Ambystoma > Ambystoma mexicanum. The sequence continues at coordinate 856,531,678 of NC_090931.1, read as the reverse complement.
GAAAATCTAAAATGCCAACGCCCAAAGGTGATTCCTACTGGTTCTGGACCATAGACATTTCATTATCACGAATGCCATGAGACCCTCTCAGAGAGAACCAATAGATGCCCTTCGTAATAAAGTTCCTTCATGGCTTTGTGCAAGATCTGGGTATGGGGTTGTTTGTTGCTCCGACTTGAAGTTCTCGTGCAGGATAGAACATGATGATTGGTGTGCCCAGGAAAACATTGGATTGCATACTCTTGGGGTGCAGAGCCAGTACCCTGCCCCTTTATCTGAGACAGTGTAATTACTTGCCCATGGGCTCCTCAAACCTTGGACTTGTAGTCTGAGTTTGATCTGTCACCTGAAACTCTGAACTGATGAGATTTGAACTGGTCCTCTCATTTTGAGCTTATTTCTGCTTTGTTTTCCTTTATTTTTGTTATGTATGTCTGTATTATTTGTAAGCTTTGTTTTCTGTAACACTTTGAGGCCTCTGGGCAAAGGACGCTTTACAAGAAATCTTAATAAATAAATAATATAAATCATTCATTTCCCAAAAAATCAAGAAAGCCCAGGCGAGTGCACACTCCCCGTGGGGATGGTCGAATTCCTCACAGTATCTAGTATAGATGTCATGCGTGACCCAAAGCAATTTCATGATGGAATATGTTTTTCATTAAGTAAGGATTGTAGGGACTCCGAGAGAGAATTAGATGGCGGAAGCAGCAGCTTGTGGTATAGATGTCATTTTGACCACGAGACTCTAGCGGCTAGCGATCCCAGCCCAAATTCATGGTGAATTGCACAATTGGGGATGGATAAGGCAAGACCTAAACCCAGCTTGGGATGGTGCCCTCTAAAGACTTCAACAATGAGCTATGATCATATAAAAAACATTCCAGGCCGTATATTTAGCATGTTGCAATTTAAGCCAAATAATACTCTCGAAAGCGGTGTAAGGGGAAACTGCACATCGATAAGGGTAATCTCTTCAGCTGGGCAATAAAGCATTTATATTTCACTCTCAATATTCCTTCTGCAGCCCCCCTTGACTCCCAACCCAAGTAACTCATGGAGTTTGTACTTTCCAAGCGTGCATTAACCACTTCCCATCCCATCACTTTAGCTTTCCGAAAAGTAGATCGCCAGCAAAGGTCAAACAATTTATTTTCACGGAGCCATATCTGATGGGATAGGAACTTATGGATTCCCACAAATTCTCCACCTCAGAGAGGTAAGTATTAAAGAGAAGAGGAGCTAAAAGACAGCCCTGCTTAGACCCACAGAGGTTTGTATTGGTCTGGACAAAGTGCTGCCTTTAGAGAGGATAATCTTGACACAATTACTGTGGTGAAGTAAAAAGTTAACTTTACGAATGACGGTGAAACACCCTTCTTTGTTCATTTCTGCCACAATTTGTATCTATACACTGTTGAATGCACTAGTGAGATCTAAGAAGGCCTTAACGACTGGACCAGTCAATCTCCCCGCTACTGAGGCCTGGATGTGGGACAGAATGGTTCCATTTATAGCAATTCCCCCTTGTTTTCAGAAACCAATTTGACTGGGTACTAAGATGTTAAGCTTGTTCGCCCCGAAACTCAAGCTCCTTCAGGACAATGGCAGCAAAGATCTTGCTGGTAGCATCTAGAAGGGCAATGGTCTATAATTAGTTGGATTAGACCTATCACCCTTTTTTTACATATGGGAATTATATATGCCACACTCCACGAAGGAGGAAGCATCCCCACATTTAAGATCTTTCTAAAGAGATGGCTCAGGATCAAAGCCCAGAGAGAGGGATTGTGTGTCAGGTTTATTGGGGTCATATTGTCAGGGGCCGGAGCCCCTACATCACCTACTTTTCCTTATTAGTTGGACAATGTCCTTTGGATCAAAGGAGGTCCACAAAATGGCCTACTAAATATCAGTAGGAAGGTCGGGTAACCCACACTTTTTAGGTTCCTCAAAAGTTGTAACTTAATGTACTACCCATCTATCTTCACTAATTATAGGCAGTTGTTAGTTAACTTCCAAAAGCTACATCTTGCTTTATCAGTTGTTCACTTGCCAGTTGACCATCTTTAATTCGAAGATGAAACTTCAGGCTTTTCACAAAATGCTTATATTGCTGCCGGATTTTCCTTTTTTTCAGTATTAACATGTTCTTCTGGGAAATTGGCATGACGAAGGTTACGAAGATGTACTTTTTTTTTTTTGCCCTTTGCCACTCTACTATCATACCAATGTAAATTATTATTTTGCTTAGAAAGTAAACTCCCTCTGAATAGATTTCACAAAAAACAATCAGCCATCCTATCTTTGATTTTCCCAGATAAAAAATGATCGAGCATATCCAACCTTCCAGCAGCCGCCATTATTTGAGTCGTAAATCTCTTCAAAAGAGGGATGTCCCATCTCACCCTCAAACCTTTATTACACACTTCCAAGAAAGGGAACCAAGGGCAAGATTTTATTTTGCTATAAGAAAGCGTCACTGCTACAGTCAAAGGTAGATGATCAGTGATGTGAAGTTGGATTGCCCCAAAGCTGAGAAAATAAGAAAACAAAGCTACAACTGCCCTTTTCACCCTCTTTTGAAAAGCACTGGCAATCTTACGATTATTATAGTGATCTCTGGATCGCTATAAACCGGGCGATTTTTTAAAATTGGCAGTAAATCCTTTTCATCCATAAACTTTTGAAAGTAACTGAAGTGGCAATACACAGCCCAAAAGCCATCACATAATACTTGTAATGTCCAAATGGGCCTTAAAATCAGTCATTAACTCATCCCCTGATCTTATGAGTCAAATGGAAAAGTCTCCAGAAAATGCAAATTAGTCAAGATTGTGGTCTCTTAAAGTGATTGCAAGATATTTTTTGAAACACATTGGGCCTCATTACGAGGCTGGCGGCCGTGGAATGAGTGGTGCTTGTAAGGGACCGGTACCGTCATTCCTGGCTGCTACATTACGAGTACTGCTGCGGGTCCTGTCGAGACCAGACGTGCAGAGCGGGACCCGCTAGCAGTCCAGGATGCTAACAATGGGCCTGTAATTAACGGGCCCGTTGTTAGCATCCTCCCCATTACCATTGAGCCCTAGAGGTGCTCAAATGGGAATGGTGACGAACCAGGTCCGGGTCCCGCGGAAGGGAATTACCGGGCCCTCCAAGGTCGGAATGGCCCGGTAAGTCCCCTTTTGCGGGACCTGGACCCGTGTTTGGAGGTAGCCATGCCGGTAAGGACGGCATGGCTACCTCCAAACTCGTAATGAGGCATTCTGCATAGGCGCATTATAAATACCCAATAAATAAATAAAATAAATAGTTAACTATGCTGCAATTCTTTACCGTTATGTGGTTCAAACCCTGGTATCAGGTGCGCAACGTTAATGCAAGGAGTAAAACCCTTGAGGAAGGCATTAACACCTTTCATTAACGTCACGTGATGCTTGGGTTTCCGATGGAAGAAAGGTCATACAATTAATGTCTTGTAAAATAGGTAGAGCATTACATACGTACATACGTAACATCTATTTTTGATAAATCAAGCGAGATAATGACCTTAGTTGCCAGGCATCATTTTGTTCCAGCCTCAAAACTGGACCAGCACTCAGGACGACAGTGGAATACAGTAGCCGTATCACAGGGTAAGGGGCTAGTAGGGAGGAAGCATGCCTTATGAGTGGGGAAGGAACATGTGTGCACTATTCTCACAGAGAAGACCTAAGGTCATTCTCGGGGTCATAGGAGGGTAGACTGAAAGTGCTGCTGTGCCAAGCTAGATGGAGAACGAAGTGTGGTATGCCACAAGTGTATCATTAGGTCTGTAAAACACAACAAGGGGATAACACAAGGTGGAAACCGTCTGTGCGCATGGAGGTGTAACTCACCTTGCACAAAAATGACAGGTGGATTTCAGGTGAGTTAACCTGCAGTTCTTTATCTGGCATGCCCATCGGTTGCCAAACAGAGGGGGCAGCTCGAAAACCATTGCTGTTGAGGGAAACATCCATTGCATGCATTCTTGCCATTTAGCTTTCAACTCTCTTGGTCATGACCAAAGGAAAGGGGGTGGGAAAGTGGCCCCCAAAAAAGTCACCTTAGCTGAGACGGGAAAAGCTATACTGTGTTTAACAAGCAGTTTGTGAGGAGATAATAGGATAGGGATAGTGCCAGGGGAGATGTCCAGGTACTGTGAGGGAACATTCTGCATTCATTTGAAGCTAGCAACGTATATCCAGTGCTAACTGCATGACAGACTAAAGCAGGTATTTCTGTAAGAGAAAGGTTTTCTGTACTTGCCTGGGTCCCAGATCCTTGGGGAGCAGCCAGAAAACACGTGTCACAGAGTATGATTGTACCTGAACTTTGAAATTTCTAAGCAACGTGTTTCTTTGCTTGGCATTGCCTTGCAGCCTGCGTAGAACACACCCTTCTCATCCATGTACTTTCGAGATAGCGGTGATGTGGTCGAAAGAGAGCCCCTGACATCAGATGGGCTGTGGCATGCTGATTGGTCTTCACTGATGCAAGGTGGCTTCTTGGGCCTCCCTTCAGGAGGGTATTTCCATGGTCAATTCTGCAAAGGACTGTTTCATGTACCTCTGTGCCTAGGTCCAACTCTGGGATGGCGTGTTGGCGTTTCTGAGCATCCTCAGTTGGGATTAGGTCAATCTGCCTATGTTTTGATGTGCAGGTGTAAGTGAATGATAATATTCAGAACAAGACTAAGATTTGACATTCGTAACTGGAGATGGAGCCATCTCGTGCCTATAGGGGACTGCAATGTGACTTCAAGAGGAAGTCATGTTTTACGGGTTTAGTTTCAGGTAAAGCAGGGACATCCAGCCTTCCATTCTCCCAGATTTTCAGCAAGGCAGATAATGTCTGATATATGATATGATATAAGAGCATGTTCCAGCATGATGTTGCGGTAATGAACGAACAGGTGTACCAGATAATAAAAGGGCGATGGTTCTGCCACCAGGGTTATGCTTCTGTATCCCAATGATCAAGGGCAATATAGTGGATACAATCAAACCAACTAACAGAATCGCCTTCTGCTTACTCCAGTAGACTCCCAGATAGCTGTGCTCGTGTATCAGCATTCCCTGAAAAACTAACCTCCCCCGGCTACAGTATGGGACACATCAAACAGATCTTTAGGGCACAGTGGATCTCCTAAATGCTCAGCCCAGGTGTGCTGTAGACACATTGCCGAAGCTTGGACGTGTCCACAAAAGGATAACACCTTTCAGATTAACAAAGGCTCAATGTCAGGAGAATCCCAACATTCTGCACGATTTTCCAGCAGAGGAATACAACATCCCCTTCCACTCACACGGGGCTGACTTCATTTCCCTTAAAAGATAATCGGTGACCTGAACGTCCTTGAGGAACTATACCTGTTTAGCACACTTCTAAAATATGCCTCCTTCCCAGGGAAGGATTTTTACTGAAACTATCTGCATTGGTCCTTTAGAACAAGGTTTGAACCAGGTTGCTCCTATTAACTGGGATGGGACTGTGAGGAATTTGACAACCCACACAGTGGCTGTGCGCTCGTCTGGGCGTTTTTGAAATTTGACATGAAATTAGCTGATATGTCCGGCATTGCCCAGGCTTTCAGTACCTCAAAGGTGCCGGTGCCTGCGCAAAATTTGGTGCAGATTGGTGAAACGGTGTGGAATTGTATAAGGAACAATGCTTTGCCAAGCCACAAACTCACAAACAAATGTTGACTTTTGCTGAAATCCAGGTAAAGGGGTGGGGTGTCCAGATGTCATGTAGCTAGTAAGGTCCAGAAGGTCCTAACTGTTGACTGCAAAATGTGGTGCATATTGACAAAATGGTGTAGAATTGTGTAGGGAACATGCGCAATGCCACAAATCCACAAACCCAGAGACATTTGCTGAAATCCGGGGATAGGGGTGAGGTGTCCAGATATCATGTAGCCAGCAATGTCTGTAACATGTGACTGTCCACAAATTGGTGCAGATTGCTGAAACGTTGTGGAATTGTATAGGGAACAGACGCAAAGCCACAAACCCACAAACCACACCCAAATTTTCGCTTTTGCTGAAATCTGGGGAAAGGGGTGGGGTTTCCAGATTTCATGTAGTCAGCAAGGTATGGAGGGTACCAACAGGTGATTGTGCCAAATTTGGTGCATATTTGCAAAATGGTGTGGAATTGTATAGGGAACATACGCGAAGCCACAAACCCACACATTTTCATTTAGATAGATAGAATGATGGTGGATCAACCTCAGAAAAATGTGTGGGGCTAATCCACACATTTTCCTATGCTCACTTTACGACATGCACATAGACCTGTGTACTCTGGATGGACACAGCTTACAGCACAGTTCCACTTGGCATATTTAGTTGGGATATGACAGCCAGAAGTACACCATGTCATCTCAGAAGGTGGAGGGCAAAACCTTAACCCTACCATGGCCAGCCTAATTAACTAACAAAGGCTCCATGGATCCACTGTGTTCTTTTGTTCAGCTTTTGACATAATACACACTAATAGAGTGTACGTCAAACAGGCCCACATGGGCCTGCCTGCAAAGGCTAACAAAGGAGACAGGAAATGCCAACAAACTTTCAGATGCACTGTGTTAACCTGAAGCCAGCCACTGACCTCAGTGTCACGTTGACAGTGAAATGTCATGTCTGGGACTGTGTGTATTACAGTAGCCATCCCCGAAGGGGACCGCCATTCAGAAGGTACGAGTATGTGGATTGATGGCACCAGAAGGTCTAGTCTCTCTGCAGCTTCAAGAGAGACCTACTGCTTTAATGAGGAATCATAGAGAGCTCCTTCAAGCAGAGAGGTTATTTTTTGGCCAGATCACCTGAAGACTTTGCAAGGAGTAACAAGAAGAACTCAGCATTGGACCCTGGCTGAGGGTATAGTCTGCCTTACATCTTCAGCCAGTGAAGGAAGTCCAGGACATCCAAAAGGGAAGCAAGATCCCTCCCCTAAACATTTCGAGGGAACAGATGGAGATATTGAATCCAGAAGACCCTCCAGCAGCTCTAGAACCAGTACCCAGCCAGGACACAGCGTACCCTGCTAGGCTCTGCAGCAAGCTTCCTAAGTGTGAAGTGCCAGTGAGTCTGTGAACCAAACTAAGGGATAGGCAGCTGCCTGTAACACTCTCCTCAGCGTTGGGCCATCCACCATAGAGGACATCAGCCCAGTGAAGAAGCTAGGAGGAGTGCATCGACACGCATCTACCGACGTCTGCCTTAAAAGACATTTTCGAGCCAGTCGAGCCCCTCGAGCTGCAACCGACTGCACCGATGACTGTTGTTACGCCGCAGTCGCTAAAGCTGTCCCAGATGCCTCGACCAGTGCTTCAAAACCGCTGACCAGCACGGAGATAACGATTCCTATCCCAAGCCACCATGTAGGGCAGCCTACAGCTGTCCATCCAGCTTCGCTCACCAAACTGCCTGCTGATAGCTGCAGCTGTTTCCCATCTTGAACGCTGTTGCAGAAGCTGCAAAGCGCCATGAAACTAACTCGACCCTGGACAGCACCAAGAATGTCTACAGTACAAGCTGCATAGTGGTCCTGTCCCACTGGTCCTTCTCTGATGGCCCCGAGTGACATTTTATGACCCATTTTTCCCTTTGTGTTGAAACCAAGAATCCTTGAACTAATGTCATTAATTACTATACCGACTGTCAGTATTCAGAGTGCATCCCTTTTCCTTTTTTGAAACTTTCTGTCCTCTGCATTCCTTTACAGGGTAGGTTATATGTGCTGGAACTGTCTGTTGTTATAATAATAAAGTAGATATTTGTATACAACCTTGACTGGACAGTCTCTTTTATCATTGGGTAATAATTGTATTTTTGCTGTGTTGCAACTAACCACCGATCTTCGACCTTGCTGAGATAAGCCTGCTGTTCCGTTGATGTTACCAAAATTGGACAAGGAGGTTTATAATTTGCTTGTGTTTGCAATCTGTTTGGATCCTTTCTGGTGTACTAGAGGTGTGGGGCCCCAACCAGTGGTGCCCCAGAAGTTTATTTATTTATTTATTTATAATATATACATAAATACAGAAACATATAATCAACAAGCAAAACTACAGAAAAAGAATGCACTAAAAAAAAAATTAAAAGAAATTGTTAAACACATCGCAGATCTTCTCATATGAAGACAATTTACATTTCAATTTGTAAATCAACTTTTCCGTCCTCGACAGGCTGTGCATCTCCTGGATCCATTCCTCAAAGGAAGGAGGGACCCGATCTTTCCACCTACGAAGAATCAGCCTCTTGGCCACAATGAATGCCCAAAAAATCCACTTTTTAAGGGCGCAGCTGACATCATCCAACCCAGAATCATCAACCAGGACTACCATGCTAAAATCAAGGACATACCCTCCACCAGCAATCCTGACACACACATCACAGACCTTACTCCAAAAATCTCTGACCCTCACACAGGTCCATAGAATGTGTTCCAGTGATCCAACTTCCTGAACGCAACCCCAACAGTCTTTACTGTCAGACATGCCTCTCTTATGAAGTGTTTCAGGACACCAATACACGCGATTCAGGATCTTGATTTGTCGAGACCTTTCATTCAGATTCAGCTAACTCAAAGAGACATTACCACACATATTCTGCCAAGCATCAATATCAATCTCAGATCCAATCCTCTCACTCCAAACTCTCCGTAAATTGTCATTATTCCGATAATGTGACACAATTAGCTTGTAAAAGCCTACTGGCCAGACCACCACTCTTCCCACTGGAATCAGTCAGAAAGGCACTCAAATCCAAAGAGTCAGACCAGTCCACCTCACCAACAGCCCTCTTCAGGCGTCTATAAGCGGAGTCTTATAAACCATCAAAATTCCATCTCTCTCTCAGCTCAGCAGCAGTCAACCACCGATCATCATTCCCCAAATCAGAGACCTCTTTAATATCCAGAAGTTAATTTGTCACAGGGACAGGTTGACAGACTCCCTCGAATTTCCAACTCCCACCTCCTCTTTTTCTGCTAACGGTCAATAACATATAACAACTCAGTAAATGTTTGGAAAGTTGAGGGAAGTTGCACTCTCATCGTTTCAATTGCAGTCTCCTAGCTGAGCCCCCTTTTACATCAAGCATGTGCAGTTCTGTTACCCATTTTGTCTCAGTAGCAAGTTGTTAAAATCTTGTAAGGCAAGCAAGAATCTCCAGGGATTCCTACTGCAACTTGTAGAGATTCCCCTTTGCCCAAGCTGCTTAATCTGACCAATCCAAAATAGAATCAAATGCATCTATATCAGACAATTATCAATGATGGTATTAGATGAATCCCCCAAGAGCATTGCCTGGGTAACAATAAATTATATCAAATTCCTAAACATAAATCCCACCTTGACCTAAATAGAAAATAAATGCTTAGCTTTAAAGGTAAATCTCAGTACACAGACACCAAAGACACCTACCTGGTTCCCCACCAAACATGCCCTCAACTGGGTGAACCCCCATGGCTATTGATGTCACATGACAGCAAGCATCCACTAACACGTTTAGCAGGGCTTCTGGGCCACAGCCATCGCACTGCGCACAGCAGAGAAAATCTTCTCTAAGTGGTTCAAAAATTGATAAAGATTTCCCAACCCCTTAGAAAATAACTTTCTTCTTGGTGCCTAGGAACATGTCTCTCCCCATTGCCGCCTGACAAAACTGCTGTCAGCCCAAGAACAGGAGAGTTGCACCCAAGCATGGAATCCTTCTGGGAGAAAGCACCTGGAAGAGAAAACTCTGGGAACTGGTTGCGATCTAACTGGAGCTTAAAGAAGACTAGATGAAAATGAGAAACACATTGAGAGGAATTCCGGCAGCAATCACGGATGTGGGAAAAGCCGCAACATGCTACTATACTGAAATCAACTCTTTAAATACCCTGCCACGCTCTGAATGGCCCCATCTCCTTCCCTTCAGTGGGAGGCCCTTACACTTCTCATCACTGCCATCATCAACACATTCTTTTATTCCGGCCCAATCCCGACAACTCTCAAGGAAGCCTGGATTTCACCCCTTCTCAAAAAATCTTCACTTGATCCATCCATTGCCACCAACAATTGTCCCATCACCCCTGTCCCTTTCCTCCTGAAAATCCTCGACCCAGCAGCCTATCTCCAAATCCAAAACTATCTGGAACGACACCACATCCTCAGCCCTCACTAATCTGGCTTCCGCCCAGGATATGGCACCGAATCTGCCTTGTTGGATCTAAAGAAACAACTTGACGACATTAGAGATTCAGGTTGATCAGCCCTCCTCCTCCTCCTGCTAGATCTCGCTGCTGCCTTCGACCTTGTCGACCATCCAGCACTCTGCCATCATCTCACTGCTGCAGCCAACTTCTTCTGTGAAGCCACTAAATGGAGTGCCTCCTTTCTAGCAGATAGAACTTTCAGAGTTTTCTATGGTCCCCCGACACCAGTCTCCTGTGGCGCCCCATAAGGCTCTTGCATCTGCCCCACACTCTATAACATCTACACAAGACTGCTTTCGACTAACTGGACTCACTAGACGTTACTTGCACAAACTATGCGGATGATATGCAAATTCTCATCCCCCTCACTGGTGCAGACCACCATTACATTACCAGTCTCACTTCCATTTACAAAACCATCCAGGCCTGGATGGCTTCCCGCCTACTTTGTCTAAACGATGACAAAACCAAGATCCTTCCTGTTGGCACTCAAACCCTACTCACCCACCTTGAATCAGCTTATCAACAAGCTTTCACGAAAGATGGCCTCACTATTGCGGTCTCACCAGCGGTAAAAACAAGGCATGTTAACACCATTGTCTCATTCGCTGCCCACAGGAGGTAACTCTTAAATGCTAGTAAAGCATTACTCTCCACAAACCACCATCCTTTCCTGGTTAGTTTAATATTTTCAGTAAATGAATTTGTTTGTGAATGTTTTTAACAAACATTGTGTGATGATTTAAGAATTTTAGAGAGCAGTTTCATAGAAACGTGAAAGACATTTTATTGAGGGATATTAAGTGCTGAAGTCTTGCAGGGTAGTTTGGGTCTAGATAACGTTGAGGAACGCGTTGGGCAGTTTATATTTAACTGCACTGTTTAAATCCAAGAGGCAGGAATGGGGACAACATTCCCCAGAACTAAGTGCGCGGGATGCTACCTGAACGCAGCATTCTACACCGACAGAGGCTATAACTGACTCGCATCAGCGCAAAGCACTGACACGAAGCCAGTTTAGGCCTGTTTGCAGCCTGCTAGTCGGCAGTCGGCAGGACATGCTGGCAATTTTCAGTCTACCCCAATAAGCTGACACCTAGTTAAGAGGCCTCTGGGAGAGAGAGATGGCAGGGCAGAGCTATTCAATCCTACATTTGAGAGAGTTGGATAATGGGAGGGGCAGTTTGGGTCTGAGGGCCCTGAACAAAATACGAATGTTGGAAATTGACAGAAGAATGCAGGAGACTGGTGGGGAAAAGATTAAGGAAGAGGAGTCCATAGTGATAAAAGCTGCATTGGTGAATGCACGATCTGCTGTGGCACATGCAGTGGAGGTGGGGGAACGGGTTCAGGAAGATGATCTTGGGCTCCTTCTGTTGACCGAAACTTGGTTCACAAACGGGGCTCAAACCATTTTTCACAATTTAGTGCCTTAAAATTATGTTATTCAGACAATTGATCGAGTGCGTAGGAGAGGGTGTGGCATTGCTATAGTGTATAAATCCACTCTTGCTATTTCACATATAGAAAAGATAGATTGCGGGGTGCAGATTGGGGAATTCACTATCACACTGTCCCACTCAAGATCAATAAAAGTGATTTTAGGGTGCAGACCACCACGTCCAGTATGACATTTTCTGAAGACTTTGGATCTGCTTTTGACGCTGGCCGGGAGCCCATGCACTTGCGCGTCCCCATTCACTTGCTCATTCTCAATGTCACTGCGCCTAGTAGGATCGTTGTTTTGTTCTCCCCTGTTCCCCTCTCTTGCCTTGTTGCGCTCTGAAACACTTGTGTATGAGCGCGATAGAAATAAAATATCAATATCAATATCAATATCAAATACAAGGAACTCCTGTGTCTGGGCGACTGCAATATTTGGCAGGAGAGCACTACACATCGTGACTCACGTGCATTAGCTGAGCTGCTGGATAATCATGGCCTGGAGATTATGACTTTGGCTACATCACATAACAAAGGCCATTGCCTAGACCTTGTAGCAGTGAGAGGAAAGGCTGTACTAATTTTTGAGACGCTCCCAATATTATGGTCTGACCATTGCGCCCAATTATTTGGGTTGTTGGGAAAGTGCAGAGAGGAGGAGAAAGGTAGAGTACACATGTGTGGATACGTAGAATAGATGACCTGGCCAAAATTCCAGGGGAGGAAGTACAGGCGAGGCTAGCAAGTATTGATACCTTGCTCCAGTGTGAAGAATTCCTTAAGAATGGGACAGGTGTTTTGGAGGATATTTGTTCCAACTATGCCCCTTTAAAATTGAAAAGAACCAAGAAATCCAAAACTTGTTTGGACCTGCGTTGGCCCTACTGCGTAAACGATTGCGGCAAGTAAACAAACTCTGGAGGTCAACAAAATTGATTAGTGATGCAGCTAGAGCTAAGGGGGTCTTACAATCCTACAAGGTGGCCCTGTTTGAAACTAAAATTAGTTTCTACACAAGAAGATTGAACAGATGGGGAATCAAGCGAGGGCAGCGTTTGAGGTTGACTGCAGATCTAGGAACACAACCTGCACCACGACCACGATTATTCCCTCACAGGACCAAGCAAATAAGTTCAATAGCTTTTTAAGGAAAAGATTGTGATCATCCAGAAGAGCATTGCTAGTGGGAAGGTTCAAAAGAAAGGGGGGATCTCTTGGAAGAGGAGAAAATATGGGCGAAAAAGGCAGTGGAAGAGGGTTTTCGTTTTCAGTGTGAGAATGAGTAATTGATTTACTCCATCATTCGCCAATTGAAACCAACACATGACTTGGCATTTGTAATGCCGGCATGTACTGCCAATCGTTTGGCGGCTAATGTCACACCTTTTACCACAGCATTTGTGAATAAGTCATGGTTGGAGCTTCAGGTCCCAATGGCTCTAACAAGAGCATTGGTGAAACCCCTGTTAAAAAAAAACCTGGACCCAGGAGTCTTGAAGAATTATAGTCTGGTGGCCAACTTGATCTGGCCAACTAATATTTTGGAGAAGGTAGTGTGTGCCCAATTTCAGGCATTTGTGGACAAAGGGGGACTGCTGGATGAATTTCAATTTGGGTTCTGACCCAAACATGGAACGGAGACAGCACTGTTAGTGGTGCATGATGATCTGCTGGAGGCCACGGAGAGTGGGGGGTCCACAGTACTTTTGATGTTGGACCTGTCTGCGGCCTTCGAAACAGTGGATCATCGAACCATGCTGCAACATATTAGAAAAGTAGGAAAAGCATCCGAACACATGGTTAGTTGGCTCGGGTCCTTCCTGAAGGACAGGATTCAACGGGTGGTTATCGGGGTGTTACCTCAGAGATGCTGTGTTTAGATTGTGGTGTTCCACAGGGCCCATCTCTATCCCCATTGAATTTCAACCTGTACATCCATCCAGTGCTCAATATATTGAGGAGGCATGGTTTGAGGTTTCTCTCCTATGCCGACGATACACAAATCTACATTGAGACTAAAAACATTGAGGACGCCCTTGAGAAAATCAATCACTGTATGGCTGATATTAATCGATGGATGGCATGCAATCAGCTCCAGCTGAATGCAGCTAAGACCAATATGCTACTATTTGGCCCAAAGGGGAAAATGATAGCGGAGAGACAGATGTCACCCCCTTTGACTTTGGGTGAGCAACTCCAGTATGCCAAGAAAATTAAAAATCTTGGGTGCATATGGCAAGAGAACCTTGGCAGTAAAGCACATGTAGAGGCCAAGGTTAAGGAAGTATATCATGCACTGCATATGCTGAGGAATGTCCTCCCATTTATCCCAGTGGAAGATAACGCAATGGTGTTGGGGGCTATGACCAACACACACCTTGACTACTGCAATAGTTTGATGGCAGGGATTCCAGCAAAACAAGTCACTAGATTGCAGAAGGCTCAGAACGCGGCAATCAGGCTGATTGGACATCTGAGGAAGAGGGACCATGTATCCGCTACACATAGATCCCTCCATTGGTTAATGGTAGAAGATCGGATACAATTCGAAGTGGCTTGCCTGATGTATAAATGCCTTAATGGGCTAGCCCCAGATTATCTTACTGATAGGATTGCCCTATATCATCTGAGTAGAGCTCTATGCTCCGGAGATACACTATTGGTTTGTGTACCACGCTCCAATTTGGTCTCCGGGGGGGACAGGAGATTTGGAGTGTTTGGTCGCAAACTGTGGAACCAGCTTCCATTTGAAATCAGAGCCTGCCAGTCCTTGGGACTGTTTAGAAAGAGGTTGAAAACCTTTTTTGTTCAGATAGACAGCCCCAATCACATACTACACATACTGTTCAGATACTGTGAATTTCTTTTGGATAGTTGTTATCCGTGCCCGAATACAGTTGAATCTGTTTGGTGGGCTATAAATTATCAAAATCCAAATCAAATCCCACCCTCTCACGTACCATTATCGGATCTAAACTTGAGTACTTCAGCACTCTCCTGGCGGCATCACAAAAAAGAATCCCAACAGGCTGCAAATCATTCAGAACAATGCTCTCGGCGTGGTCCTTGGTCTCTCTAAACGTGACCACATCACAACAGCCAGAAGAGAGGCTCACTGGCTCCCAGTCCGAGAATGCATACATTTCAAATTTCTCGCCATCACTCCGCTGCCTCTCCGACACAGCTCCACCATACCTCTCACAAAGTCTTGCAACAACTACCTCCACAAGATCTACATGCTCAGCCAATAGCCACCGCCTAAAGGTGTCCAGATTTAAGCGCAAAAGAGCAGGAGGCTTTGCAGTTATTGCCCCCTTGCTCTAGAACTCTTTGTCGCTCTCCCTTCGATCAGAGCAATCCTACTGGGCCTTCAGTAATCACTTATAAACCGGGCTCTTCGTTTCATTGGATGAAGTGGATAAGTCGAACCTTCTTGTTTCAATCTTCTCAATATGCCTGACATTGTTCCATTGAAAGCAGCGAATAGAAGCCTCTGGGTTAAGTGCGCTCTAGAAATCCATAAATAAAATAAATACGTTGCTTTCTGATTGTGAGATTACAAATATCACAAAGGTTCGAGTTTTTATACCTTTTATTGGACTAAATAAAAATATAATGTTGCGCTGCAATAACGCATTAGCTTTCAAAGTCACTAAGAACTTCTTCGTTGGACAGTAAATGCTAAAATGACAGGAAAGAAACAGTAAACAGAGTTTTACATCCAAGGCTGGCATACATCAAATGCAATGCTGTGATCATCTAACCTAACATATATCTAGACTACCAAACCCTTTGCTCTTGCTTGCAGCAAACAGAGCAGTTAGAATTGTTTCTCTGTTTCAAAATGCTGTCACTTACATAGTTAAAGCAGTCCAGTGTTTTCTGCATTTCAAACATGAGACAAATGCTTTTAAAAAAAACAGTCAAATGAGTTTGAAAGTATCTTGTTTCGAGTCATGGTAAAAATGCCTAAAAGTGCTGATTTTAAAATGGCTGCGGTAGCACGTGTTGTAGTGCATTCATTTCACAAGTGAAATAGCATAGATGAAAACACCTGAAAACAGAAAAACTTATATTTTTGTTCACCATCTCCAACTGCTATATGTGTGCAAGTGAAGGGTTCTGTGGTGTTGATTTATAGCTCTTAGTAAGATTATCACAGCTCTGCATTCCTTGCACGCCAGCCTTGGATGGAAATCTCTCGTTGTTTCCACCCACTCTTTTTTGCATCTGATGAAGAAGTTCTCTGTGACTTAGAAAGCTAATGCATTATTCCATCTCAGTATACTAGTCTCAGTCCAATAAAAGGTATAAAAACTCAAACTTTTCTATTTTTCTTTTAACTGGATTTGCAGAAAGACATACTTGTTTTGGCCATTGTGAGATTGAAAGTCCTGAGCTCTGATGTAGCGTGTAGCATCCTTGCAACATTTAACTTTTCACCCTTAATAATCACAGTGTCAGCCTCCGATGGGCCACGCCTCGCAGTGTGGCCATTCATGATATGTGCCCCAAAGGCTTCGGCGGATTGCGATTTCCCTTTGTTTCCCCAGGCGAGTAACCCTCTCTTAGGAAATGGGGTACATGTGTGAGAGAAGCTGTTTCGTGCCTATTAATAGTAATGGCTGCTACAGCAGTGGCTGTATTCAAAGGTGACTCCTAGAGGCCATCGCTCAGAATATCTAGTTGCCCTCACTAGCCAAATATCATTTTCCACAAAGACTGAATTAAGATATGCATGTGGCCAGACACATTCTTTGAGCTTGCCTCCCAGGTCGAGACCTGCACTGATCAGATCTGGGGAGTGTTTGTCACTGTATGACTTGATTGGTAGAATCAGCCCAGACTCAAGCAAAGAATCAAATGGCCTATGAAGACTCCATAAGTGTGCGGAACTTTGGTTGTCCTGCATCGCCCAGAGTTCTTAACATGGAGAGGGCCTTTCCACCTTCAGATGTTAGTTTCAACACCGCACCCACTCTAGGACACTTCACTCCAGCAATGCTGCACTGGTACTAGTCCCCAACTTCGACAAGAAATGGCAAGGAGGATCCTTCAGTTCTGGCCACAAAATTGTGGAACACACTACCTGGGCCTCTCCACCTGGAGGAGAACCATCTGACTTTCATGGAACAGCTCAAGTCCTGGCCTTTCAACCAACTACTTGAAAGTAGTGAAAGATAACAGCCACCCAACTAAAAACCGTACACCAGACAATTAGGCTACTTTACGATGAGCAGTTCTCGATGCTGCCTTCTCTGGGAAACCAATCTGATTGATGGATAGTCTGATGTGCGACACTGAGCCACACTTGAATCGCAGTGAAATCTTCAACCAATATGATTGGTTATTTTTATTTATTTATTTATTATTTTTTTATTTAACCAAGAGCCAAGAAACAACACCCTAACTCCTGCACCCCCCTCCAAACCTTCTGTGGGATGTTTTTACCCATGCATCCAAGCCCTACAATAAAACTGTGCAGTACTGGCATGGAAAACATCATGATGGCCAGAACTCCCCAGAGAGTGCACAGGGAAAACATGAAGAATAGGCTGCCACCCATTTTTGCCTATGTTGTGAACACAGGAGGGCACTGCCTAAAACCACCATTGGGCTACACACACAGTAGCCTGAAACCATTGGGAATGGCAATGCTGATTGCCAAAAAAGCAACTCAGAACTGTGGGGAATTCATTTTCTTAATCCCAAAAATGGTTGCATTACCAGTACTCACCACTATCAGAAAGCCGGCGTTTTAAAACCACCAGACTTTTGTGTAAAACTGCACAAATGAAACAAAACCAGACCAAGGAAAGACTTGCTAAGAGGTGGAAGAATGTAAAACCATATTCTGAAATGACTTGAAGGAAGTAATTATTTAATGTATAGGTACAAATTGTCAGTTTGATTTGAATGTAGAAAACTGGGAACAAAAAGTGACATTTAGCTGAAACCTGGCTTAGTGAAACTGGATCCTGCCTGAAAACTACCCCCGACAGGAGAAACCTGTTCAGCCACTCTTCCCAGGCCTAGCTGCATCCTGCTGCCCCTTGCCAAAAGGAGTTGTCACCTCTCTGATTAGATTAGGGGTGAAGCACCTGGGAACTGGAAGGAACAGAACAATGCAACTCCCTTGACTCAGGCAAATGTTATATTGGGGGCGTCGTAAAGTGGCTTCCTCTTAGGGGAAACTGGGAGGGGCAGTGCCTCTGCTAGCAGCTGAGCTTGGGGGAAGTGGATAAACCAGTTATTCCACCCTGTGATGTGGGAAGCCACCCCCCTTTTTGACCAGGGCATAATTTCAAAAAGATAGATAACTCATAGTGCGGACTTGTCAGAATGATATAAGTAATATCATTATTTTTGTGATTTTTCTGTGAACATTTTGAGAGGCGTTAGTACCCTGTGGTGTATTCTGGGGGGTTGCTAGTGGAAAATAGGGTCTCACTCCAAATGTCTGCATGTTAAAAATCTGACACTTCATCAATTAATGTCCATACTCCTTGCGCACATGTGTGTAATTTTGGGTAAATGTCCGATATTGCAAAACCAGTTAAAAAGCGCAAAATGTTGTCATTTTTTAATGCAAGCCCCCAGGAAGATCAGAGGCGGACAAGCATGGACCATAAGGAATATATAATGGGTACACGTAATTTCAACAAATTGTATATCTGGGAAGGATGTATTTGAATCAAATATAGATTTGTGGGCAAACTGACCAGGGGAGGATCCTCTGACCCATAAACAGACTTCATCATGCTGACAATCCATTTCCTTCCCCCAATCATGGGAGAGGGGAGAATTGGGCCAATGACAAGTAGAGAGGGGCAGGCTTAGCTAGGCCCAGGCACACACCCATTTTCAAAACACATAAAAAGAGACTGCTGGGACAGGCAGAGACATTCAGTTCCATTTGCTGCGGAGCATGCTGACCGACGACTTCACATCCAGAGATCCAGCACTTAGACTTCCAAGCTAAACAGAGACTACAGAACTTTGAACCAAGAAGGCCCACTGCAAGCAAAAGTATTTGTCAGCAGGCCTCGAAATCATTTGCAAACTATTCCACAGCCAGGCGAGCTGTCTGAATTCTTTTGCCAAGAACTCTTGCCAGTACCCAGAAAGCAGTGTTACATCCAGAATCCACTTGATCCGGACCAGAAAGCAGAGCAGTATCCAGAACCAGAGGCCGCTGAATCCAGAGAGGCTAGACCAGCAGAGCAGAGCTGACTCAGACCGCTGTGAGCAGAACCAGAGAGCTGACCCAGATCACTGTGAAGTGCCGAGACCAGAACCGGAGTCCAGTCCAAAACCTGACCAGATCCGTGGCGAGGCCTATTTCAAATTTATATTGTGAGTACCTAGCAAAACTGTGCAGAACCAATCTCGTAGTTAAAATAATCTAATCCAAACTATTTTAACCTAAGTAGAACTGCCTTCTAGAAATCGTGTCATCTGTGATTTTTAAAGCTGCACAACTGTCACCTGTCAATTCTGAAGCTGCAAGCCGTCACCTGTCATTTTGAGTTTTACTTTAAATCCGAAAAACTACCTTTATCTAATCGTCCGTATCTCTGGAACCGTTTGGGCTAGGAACGAGATTTAACTTTCCTCTGAAAGCTTAGAATCTAAGCTTTCCAACGAGCCTAGAACCGACTTATACTTTTGCCGCAATCATGATTCACGCACTCGCGATTTTACAGCGATTTGCGATTTTGGCTCAATTTCTCCACTTGTCAAAATAGCAGCTCCATTCTTTCCTTTGTTAAAATCCGTTTGCAACTTGGTAATAACTCATAGAGCATTGCTAAAGTGAGCCTGAACTAATACCAACACGCATCTCCCACTCACCCTGAATCTCTAGAGGGAATTAAAATCATTGGCATATTTCCCATCCATTGCCATCACATTTAAAAAGCATTTTGGGCCTGTATTTCAAACTCCTACCTGTTTCCTCTAAGCTTGCTGGGGGGAACTGGATTTCGTATTGTCTTTGATTGCATTCCTGAGCACTGTGTGCTCCTCTTTCCATCTCCTTCCATTTCTTACATTGCATAGGGGAGAGGGGTGAATTGCCAGAGAAAAAGTGATTATCTTATCTTTTGCTAATATCATATCAAGTATTTCTGTACTGCATTTTATTCCTCATTGCTTTTCCCTTGAAATCATAAAAGTGTTTTTGCTACTTTATCCATCCTATACTAACTCCTCATTGATTGTAAAGAAGTGTGCTAGTGCCAGATTACCCATTGTTGATCAACATCATATGTCTAAGTGTACTATCAGATATTAATTTATTATAAAGTGTGATATATATATATATTGTTTAAATTCTCAAATAAACCTTTTAATTTGCAAAACAAACCTACTTCTTGGCTCAGTGGGGTCAGGGGGATTCTAAGAGGGGGTGTTATACAAGGGTGGTCATCCAGAGTACTGAACTAGACATAAAAATACATTAATAAGGGTTTTCCTCAGCATCCCAGACTAGGCATTGACTTGGCTGTAGTGTTGATTGAATATCGCTTACACTTCTCATTCCTGAATTTACCCTTTCTATCAATTTTTAGACTCCCGAATCTGGGGGCTGCCTGTGCGGTTAACCTGCCCGGTCTCTACTAGCCACAAACAACTTCGAGATTTTCCTATCAGCAAACCGGTAACAGGTACTTCCGACCTGCATCCATAAACACCATTGGTTTCTGCATCTGCCTTCCTGATATCTAACACACCCTGCGCTCCTTTCTTACAGAACCATGCGCAGCGAGGCCCACATTATTGGCAGAAGGACACTATATGAAGCCACTTTAAATTGCATTATGTACATCTGAAAGAAACCACACCACTGATTGTAGCCTGATACTGCCATGGCTGCCTCCATCACCAGTGATAGAAATGGAAAGAATGTACTCATGGATTCCATCTCCTGTGGGGTTGGAGGAGTGACCTGGATGATAGGGCTGGGACTATGGGTGGAGTCATAGCAGGAAAGTGATCGGCTGAGCTAACTAGTTTGCTACCACGTTGCCACATAACAATGAACTTTATCATTTATGCAGGTTCAGCAGCACTACCGACCCATCAGCGGCCAGCACGAAAAGGTTCAATTGTTTGGTGCTCATGGAACGAACAGATTATTGGTTTTAATCCGAGTATCTCCTTTTTCAAGAATGAAGGGCATTTTGAGAAACAATCTTATGTGTATTCCCATCAGAAGAAGCTACTTTAAAAAAATTATGTATTGGTATTGAAAGTATAAACTGGATTTTTGTCAAACATTTTACAATGTTAATGTATAATGATAACTTCAGGTATACATTGTAATTATAATAAGAATGCTACACGTGTCTTACTCAGAAAAGCACATTACCCAAACTTAAAATAAGCATGTCAATTATTTTCTGATAGGCGTTATACCATATAGATTTTGCTTGATTTTATTCAGAAATTTTGTTTTATAAAAGGGGAGCTGTCAAGCTGAACAGTCTGGTACCTTCCTATTGTACTCTTTCCAAATACATCTACTAGAAAGTGGAGTGGGACAAGCAGCACCAAAGTGGATTCCTGGCTGCTTCTCATAAAATGAGAGAGCATTTTGGGAACGCATGAATGGCCACGTGTCTGTATTTAACAAATATATCTGTGGTTGAAGAGTTGGGTGCTTGAATCACCGAGTACATATTGTACACTGGGCTTGCTGCTAATTTTATTTTTCAGAATGTACCCTAACATTAAAGTGAGTGTAACCACAAAAACATATATACTCATACAAACATCCTCAGGATTTGGATGTGAGGTTAAATCGCTGCAAAATCTGCCATCCCATTAGGGTCTGAAAGCCATCTTGCTTGAGTGGAGGCAGAGGATAGTGACTGATGCGGAGAGGATAGTGACTGATGCACAGAGGATAGTGACTGATGCGGAGAGGATAGTGACTGATGCGGAGAGGATAGTGACTGATGCACAGAGGATAGTGACTGATGCGGAGAGGATAGTGACTGATGCACAGAGGAAGTTCCTCTTTCCCTGAGTCTGGGGAGATAATGTTTGCCGGAACCCGGTTCCGGGGAAGTCTGATCCATTTCCAGCAGTACCAATAACCCATAAGTACTCAAGCGTCTTTGTCAGTCCTTTAAAAAAGATAGTGGGGGTCATTACGAGGTTGGAGGTAAGGGATTACCGGCACCGGTAAGGACACTGGTGCCGGTAATTTCTTACCACCCTATTCCTAGATCCCTTAGCAGGTCCCTTCCTTAACGCCTGGTTTTACCAGGCGTTATGGAAGGGACCCGTTAAGGGACTTCAGAGCTAATAACGGTACCGCAAATTGCGGTACCATTATTAGCTCCATCCCCATTCCCATTGAGCCCTATGGGGGCTAGAATGGCAATGGGGAATGGTTCCCTGAATGGGGACTTACCGGGTCCTCCAAGGTTGGAATGACCCAGTAAGTCCATATTTCGAGAACCCGGACCCCCAATGCGGTAAGGGGGTAGCCATGGTGCTAAACGCACCATGGCTACCTCCAACCTCGTAATGACCTCCAGTGTGTTCAAAACCAGTATCCTATGCACTGTGTTGTCGCCAACAGTTACAAGGAGGGCCAACCTCCCAGGGAATGTACAAGGAAAACGACATCTGCTCGAGTGCTGTCCTTCCATGACCCCACGTCACTGCGGAAAGCCCTCCTGTGAGACGCGTCTGCATCCTGTGTTTCCTGCTTGCCCGTCCGTTGCAGCATAAAAGCAAAACCTGTGAACAGTTCCAGATACCGACTTCTGGGTTCCTTTGAGCGTCGCTGTGGTTATTCTACAGAAGGATGTTGGTAGCATCACTATGCGAATAAGGAAATATTCCCGTGTGCCTGGTGACCCCATGGCAGACATGCGACGTGCAGGAATGCCTACGTGTGTCCATCAGCACACTTGAGGGCGTGGAAATCTGAAAGGGGGCAGCCTCAGCCCATTCCCCACACTGCCTTCACCTATTGAGGGCCCCCTGTCTTGAAACACAATTTACTTGATGTATAAGCGCCTTTCACATAACGCAATAACATTTTTTTAAATAAATGGTCGGAAGCCGGAGAGGGGCTTCCGATGGGAATGCCGGAGTAGGGAGGGTGGGTGGTAGTCGAGAGACGTGTCGGAAGACCGTGGAAGTGCAGGGGGCTGGCGGGATGGGGTGGTGGTGGGAGGTGGGCACGCCCAGAGTAGGCGATGACTTGCAGCGGGTACGCGAAACGTACGCCTTTAGAAGACAAGTCTCTTGAGTTTGCCATTAAGCAACAGCCCATGCTCTGCAGAACACCACACACATTACTATACTGCCTGGGTGTCATTCACAGGTCCCACCCTGGTTACAGGCATTTTCATTCCCCAAGCCACTAAATGCTGGCTCGCTGTGGACGTAAACATGACACTTCAGGAGAAAGTGACCCAAGCATGTAGACAAAGTATGCTAACAGTCCCAGAAGATGGCTGTATAGTAAACGTGTATTATTATCGCAGGTGACCTGAACCTTTAAATTATCGGAAAAGGGTTTAATGAAAACATTTTTTAAAAAATCTGCAAATGAGCCAGATAGCTCAGTGAGTTTAGCGCCCGCTGTTGAGTTATGTGGTGAATCTTTTGATCACACTTTCGACTCCTGGCAGGTGCGTCTCTGCCTTGCATCTTTCCAACGTCCAGAAATTGAGTATGAACACATGTGCCAATAGTGCTCTGCAGAACACCACACACATTACTATACTGCCTGGGTGTCATTCACAGGTCCCACCCTGGTTACAGGCATTTTCATTCCCCAAGCCACTAAATGCTGGCTCGCTGTGGACGTAAACATGACACTTCAGGAGAAAGTGACCCAAGCATGTAGACAAAGTATGCTAACAGTCCCAGAAGATGGCTGTATAGTAAACGTGTATTATTATCGCAGGTGACCTGAACCTTTAAATTATCGGAAAAGGGTTTAATGAAAACATTTTTTAAAAAATCTGCAAATGAGCCAGATAGCTCAGTGCGTTTAGCGCCCGCTGTTGAGTTATGTGGTGAATCTTTTGATCACACTTTCGACTCCTGGCAGGTGCGTCTCTGCCTTGCATCTTTCCAACGTCCAGAAATTGAGTATGAACACATGTGCCAATAGTGCCATCTGTTATTCACAGAGCTACAAGAGGGCACTGACTATGGCACCACTTCCACAGGAAGATGAACCATCATTATCATTATTATTATTATTATTATTAGTAGGGTATTTATTGAGCACGGACCTGGCTTCAGGAAGCAACAGAGCGCTTGTCTAAACTGAGAATGTGCCTGGGATGACAGTAAAAAACAAAAGCTTGATTCCATGCACGCTCATTTGTGTTATGTAACACAGTAGAATTGTTATATTAAGTCATGTGGAGCTGTACTACGGAATGTTATGCTACCCTATGCAATTGTTTACGTTACATTTCCCCCAGTGTATTATGTTAGGCTACTTAGTATAGTGCTCGGACATATTGTTATGCAATGCAGTTGTGCCATGTTTATGTTATGTTGTTATACTGTGCCATTCTATGTTATGCTGTGCCATGCTATATTATTTGAAGATGCCATTGGTTCCAATCAGTGTGCTCGCCTACCTCTAAAACAGGACCATTGGTGATTTCTGTGGCTAGGAAAATGAGTAGGGCGAGTTTACTTATTCCTGGGCGTTGCCAGAGCCCAGCACAGTCCCTTTTCTGCCAGTTCAGGTCGCTTGAGGATCTTGGGAATGGATGCAGGGTCGGACTGGGGCATAAAAGTGTCTTGGGCACCAATGAAAAAGTAGCCCACACTTGCAAATAGCAATTCATTCCATTTGCGACAGACTGAGTAGTACCCAAGGGTGCGGTTTTTCATAACATGTGATGCAAATTGTGCATTTTAAATAATATTTATTCAGCAAGACTGGTCCAAACTACTAGCCACATGGTGAAGAACTTATCAAGATAGCCTACGTTGGCCAAAAACGTGGCCCACTTTGACTCAAAACAGTGGCACACACTAGCATTTTGCGGTTTTGGTTCGGGCACTGCCAATTGCCCTATAGGCCAGTCCGAGTCTGGTGGATGCTGAGGGTAGGAGAGCTTTGCATGGCCTTTGGCCACCTGGACTGGTCACCGTTTGGCCTGGCCACCGACCTGTGTCTACGGGTGCCTAGATTTTTGGTGCAAGGAAGCAGAAGCATCACTTTTGGCCCCTATCATGCTATATCGGGAACACCCTACGCCCTGAGCCGAGTAACCAATCCCCACCCTCCGCTGCTGGTCACTTCTCTTCCGCAAAAGGAATAGCATGTCAGACGGCCAATAGCCGTGAGGCCTATACCTCGCCCTTGATGGCCCCTACGCGGTGGACAAGGGCTCTGAAGTCGACCTCAAGCATAATTGAGCATTCTACTAAACACCCAAATAAATACAATGATTTTAAAAACTAGAAATTGAACAGAGAGTGTACAATGTTAATGAGAACTGTCTGATGAAATAGCTCATTCGGTTAATGCACTTGCTGCAGAGGTCAGTGTGAAAGCTACAGGTGACCGATTTCGTGGTTGACACCGTTATTTGTGATTCCAAGAGCGATCAAACAACCACCTTTGAACTGCTGATTAGTGAAATCTATTGTGTACAGTGCCACGAAGCCACCAAAAAGTGCTGTGTATACGTTTCTCTGATCTGGCTGGGAAAGGTTTCAAGGGTGCCCGTGTGGCAGCGAGCGCCTGCTTATGCATTAGCATCCTGCGCCGTCACCTGGGGGTACCCACGGGGATTTATTCTCTGCGATGTGCGACTACGCCTTTATTTCGAGCAAATGTGCTGATTTTTAGACGTGCGCTGTCACTTCCACGGCAAGGCGAATCTTACCATATGCATATACTCATCGCTTCTGACAACGCACCCTCGCATCCACACTTCAAATCACGCAGCTGAATTCGGGCTCTTGGAAAATAACCAACACAGCTTGTGTTTATATAGTGCTTGCTGCAACAGGCTCGGTACTTTGCAGCGCTGTGAAAACCAGGTGTTCCTATTTCTGAAATAGCTGGTGCTCATTTGATGTACCTCAAACAAGACGTTGGATCTGTGACCTTCAGTCTGCACAAATATCTCTGCAGCACGTTCACTAACTCGCCGAGCTAACCTTAGCACAAAAAAAAACATTCAAGCAGCTTTGAAATAATGGATAAAACACATGTGTGGACGATGCATGCATACCATTATCATTCATGATGAAGCAGGCGCTGTGGGGCCTGGTATCAAGGGTGGAGTTTTTCCACTCCAGAGAAATTCTGGCAGAGGGGTGTGGGGGCAGGGAGGGGGGCTGGTGCCACGGTTGGTGCGTTAAGAGCCCTTTGCTCTCCCTGGAAAGCGGATGGGGTATGCCTCTTTAATACAGTGTGTGGGGGGCACCCCGCAGCTCAACATATCAGTGGTTGACACGATGTGTTGGATACACCCTCATTCACAGAGCATTTTCCAATGGGGTTCTGCTATTATAAAATGATTCTGTGAATTAGGTCCTTATCAAAATGGTAAGGTAACTTAAACGTATTAAACGTATAGCTGCTTTGCTAGAGAGGACCAGGTCCAACAGACAACAAAGCGAATATATATATATATATATGTATATATATATATTTAATGAATCATATACATACGAAAGGAAAACAGTGTGGAAGGGACCGTCACATAATGGCTTTTTCTCAAAACACTGCACCATGTCTCACACAGACACATCTCTCTCGCTCTCTCTCTCTCTCCTTGCATGTCTCTGTCTGCATTAAGAGATGTTATGTGGATCTAAAACTGTGACGAGGTTTCTAATCACAGGCAGCTGGCAGCGCTGCATGTCTAGCAGTGAGCACCAGGCCCCCCAAACAGCCCCCCCATCCCGCCCTCAATTTAGCGCTGATAGATTACCATTGTATATCACGCGCACTGTTGTGCATCTGTATTGTTGTACATCTCTGTAAAGCGCTCCTTTGCTTCTCGAAGCTAGGTCTGTGCTCAATAAATACCATAATTATGATGACGTTGAGAACCCCATAAGCGACCGAAATGTCAGGGTGCGATTTCCAGCGCCGCGACGAAAAGTTTCGCTTTGCAGCACTTGTTCTCTTATGGGTCACCTGATTGCTGGAGAGAAGGTATTGTGAAATGAATGGCAACACAAGTGCTAATGCTATCCCTGTTGTTCAAATGGACACGTCCAGCGCCCTGAAGCGGCAGCCGTGAGATCAATGAATGCATATGCATTGTTAAGTAACGCTGATAGCTCCTGTACTCACCCCACGCGTGCCAGGGTTGATGTGGCGGGGTCACAGGCGAGCTGGAAGGGGGAAGGGGTGAGATGTTCTGGGTGAAACACCCTTCTGGGCTGGAGGGTGGGGTTCATTCTCACAGGGCCACCCTGGAGCGTGTTCTCCTGCCTCCCATGTTAGCACGTAGAGCGATTGCAGCAGGCTGGGCGATAGAAGAGCTGTGCAGACATGCTTCCCGCCAGGACAGGATTCAGGGCAAGTGGCCGGGGGCACGTACCCAGCCCCGGGTACCCAGCGTAAAACCACCCGCGAAGCCGGGATCCGCTTGTGCTTTTCTGTAAGAGCTGCGGCTCAAAAAACGAAAGTGCGCCTCCAGCAGGGCTACGACCCCAGCCGTACACACAGCAGCAGCCTGCGGTGCCACGGGGCCAGCCCAGTCCGGGAGGCAGGCGGCACCATGGCAGCTGCCCGCTGCAGCAGGAGCCTGGCGCGCAGACGGAGACTCCCTCTGCCAAGGGGAGCCCCAACTTCAGTTCGCTTCCGAGGCAGCAGTGCTTCTCCGCAGAGCTCTCAGCCGGCACTGAGCAGAGGCAGCTCCAGCACCGTGGACAGTGCAAAGCGGCAGTCTGCGGCAGCCTAATAGCTACCGTGCATTCAGCACCAGGGGCAGCGCATCAGGCGCCAGCAGCGCACTGGCTACACTAGTATGCACACAGCGGCAGCAGAGCAGTCACGAGTACACGAGCTTCGGTACACCCAGCAGCAGGCAAGCAGTCCTCATCACCAGCGGCCGAACAGGAGACTCTGCACCAGGGTTAGAAAGTGGCTGCAACAGGCAGCAGTCAATTACCTACAACACATCCAGCAGCATCACAAGCAGAGCCGTGGCGGCAGTCAGACATCCGCGGCTGCAACGCATTCGGCTTCAGAATGATGGCAAAAGCCGGGGCCGTCCAGTACATCGCGCTCAGGACCGCGGGCTGAGCAGCAGCGACAGGAAGCGCCCCTTACAGCACCCCCAGACGATAGGGAACGCAGGCACGCCAGGGGAAAGTCGAACATAACACACTCAAGATCATGGCCAGTGCAGAACACATTCCACGATGAGCACGCGGGGCAACGGGGCGAGCGATGACAGCTTTGAGCACTTCAACGCTGAGAATTCAGAGCCACGGGCAGAACAGTCTCAGTAGAGGGCAGTCTATTAGAGTGCAGTAGAGAGCACATCCAGAATGAAGGCCTGAGCATTTTCAGCAGAGAGCAGTCTCGTCGTACCCGAGCAGCGCCTGTCACTGCTTTCAGGGGCACGGGCCTAGCGTTGTCACCAGCGATCAGTCCAACACATGACATCCAGGGCCACTGGCAGAGCAGCCGCAGCAAGTGGAGGCGGTTTTATGACACCAACCATGGTCATATCAGTCCCGGCAGTGGGCAGTATAATGCATCACACTCGGAGCCATGGGCAGGCGACGCGAGTCTGGAGTTTGGGCAGAGCAGGCGGCAGTCTGATAGATCACAATCGGGGCATGGGCGGGGCAGTCTCCGCATGGACAGGGAACATCCACCACACTCAGCACTGCAGTCTCATGCTACCCCCTCGGGGCTAGGGGACGAGCGGTCACTGCGGGCAGAGTAGAGAGCAGTTAAATGCATAACATGCTTGACACAGCAGCGAGGCGATGCAACATATATCCAGTTCGGGAGGCGGAGCGGCAACAGTCAACCAAGTGAGTTACACCCAGACCGTCAAGCACTGGAGCTGCAGCCCCTCGATACAGTGAGCACAGCAGCGGGGAACAGTAAAATCAGAAGAGAAGTAACTGAACTACTTCCCTTTGAGGGCCATGGACAGAAGCTGCTGATCTACCGAACACGCAGGACCATGGACAGGAGATATACAGCGCTTCCAGGACCCTTCAGGACCCGGTACAGAAGAACTACAGGGCAGTCAGGACCCTGGACATAACCACCACAGCACATTCAGTAACCCTGGACAGAAGGACTAGACTGCATTCAGTACCCTGAACAGAAGGACTAGATTGCATTCAAGACCCTGGGCAGAAGGATTACAGCGCATTCAGGACCCTGGACAAATGGTTACAGCGCATTCAGGACCCTGGACAAATGGTTACAGCGCATTCAGGGCCCTGGACATAACCACCACAGCACATTCAGGGCCCTGGACAGAAGGACTAGACTGTATTCAGTTCCCTGGACAAAAAGACTAGATTGCATTCAGTACCCTGAACAGAAGGATTACAGCGCATTCAGGACCCTGGACAAATGGTTACAGCGCATTCAGGGCCCTGGACATAACCACCACAGCACATTCAGGGCCCTGGACAGAAGGACTAGACTGCATTCAGTACCCTGAACAGAAGGACTAGATTGCATTCAAGACCCTGGGCAGAAGGATTACAGCGCATTCAGGACCCTGGAGAAATGGTTACAGCGCATTCAGGGCCCTGGACATAACCACCACAGCACATTCAGGGCCCTGGACAGAAGGACTAGACTGTATTCAGTTCCCTGGACAAAAGGACTAGATTGCATTCAGGACCCTGGGCAGAAGGATTACAGCACATTCAGGACCCTGGACAGAAGGATTACAGTGCATTCAAGACCCTGGACAGAAGCACTACAGCGCATTCAGGATACGCATTAGAACTCCCGAATATTCAGGACCTTGTGCAGAAGAGCTGCAGCAGGGCCATGGGTAGAAGAACTCGAGCTCACACTCGGGAGCATGAATAGAGCAGGTCATGATCAAAGGCCAGAGAAAACCCAGGAACAAGAGCGAAGGGGGTGCAGAACCATGAAAGGCGGATACTCGGAACCATGGGCCGAGCAAACTTAGAATCATGAACGAGGAGGTTCGAATGGACAAAGACGATTCAGGATTGTGGGCCTGGCAGGATTAGG
Organism: Ambystoma mexicanum; assembly: GCF_040938575.1. NCBI lineage: Eukaryota > Metazoa > Chordata > Amphibia > Caudata > Ambystomatidae > Ambystoma > Ambystoma mexicanum. Next base: position 856,501,794 of record NC_090931.1, on the reverse strand, counting down.
ACTCCTTTAGAGGCCACATTGGGGAGTGTTTTTAGAGCCGGATCGGGTCCGCAGGCAGACAATATTCGTCAGTGTGACGGAAGAGAGGAAGCTGCCCCACGCGCATGAGTAGTGCGGGCTCTTGGACTTTGGGCGATGGGCAGCGCAGATAAAGGAAATCATTACAAACTATGACACACCATGCATACAAAAACAGATAAAAAAATATATATAATTCGAACCTTTGTCTTCGAATATGTTATCAAAACACTGGTTCTCAGAAAGGAAGGCAGTGCGTGTGCCTCATGTTAAAACGAAGAAGAATACAGTGATAATGAACAGCTTAGTGAGCCTAGGGGTCTTTGCTCACAAAATACATTTTCGTCTGCCTTTCCTCCACGGGCGGGCCTTACTGGTCCACAAAGTCTCCAAGCTCCGGAGACCAGACGGATCGGTAGTTCTGATGTGCACACCAGAGGCCCCAGGCTTCCACGGAATGCAGCCACCCACCCGACCTACACCCAGATTTACACAAGGAAATGAATACATTTGTCTGCCTGTCTATCTGCAGGCTGAAGGCCTAGTTCAGCTCTACAGCTCTACTATCTTATCTATTGGATACAACCTGGATTGTACCCCGGGTGGTAGCTTCCATCCACCCCACTTAGAACCTGGAACCTCGAACAACCAGCTTTGTCTGTGAAAGATGCGTGAGATAATGTTGAGATCTGGATGGCCTAATTGCAGGAAGCTGGCAAAAAGTCTATACAGTGCTGTTTTGCCTCTGTTTAGCTGCACTGGCACAACACAAATACATTTGTAAGTCAGGAAGTCGGGTGTTTGCTCACAAAGCCTGAATTGAATGGTCTTAGCTCTGAACAGACATGAGCTTCAATTTTAATTGAATATACAGATGTGACTGCGACTCCTAACCACCTCGCACGTTCCCATACATATTGACAGATCTTCACAGGCTCTCTAACCTTAACTGTAGATCCAAGGGGATCTATGAATAGGCCCTTCCCAGAAAGCTGCACTGCTGAAGCACCCATTTCCCTCACCGTGTGGATCGCCTGGGGCTTCATGGCCTCCAAAGCCTTGGAGCCCGCTTGCCGATTGAAGAACCAAACGTGCACTAAACGGTGAAACCTTCTGCCAAGACCTTTGGCATCTCACTGCAGACTGGCACATCTGTTAACAGAGCCAGGAGCCTATGGGAGAGGGATAATCCTACCCACATCAGAAACCCATGCAGAGAGGTCAGGAGTAACAACCACAAAGCCCACGGTGACTATAGGCCGATCTGCAGCCTAGTGGGCTCTCCTGCTCGTCCCCTGAATTCAGGCAACCTCAAGCACGCGGCTAATGCCTGCCGCAAGCACCCCAGTTCCAACTGCAAAATCAGATTTGTTTCATCTCAATGCCATAAACGCAAAACCCATAAACATTTGTTTTGTTTCAATGCAGAAATAACAAAACAGCATAAAACACCGAATTTAAATTGAACATTACAATAGCTACAAGTTGAAAAGAAGATGTATATTAGTATGGTTCTGACAATCTTATTCAAGAGCAAAGACACAAAACTTCAATTAGTCAATTTATAAAAAACTTTGTATGCATTTCCAGGATTTACTAAGACAATTTGATACAGGAAATATCTCCTGTACATAAAAACTCTCTGACATAAGGTTGCTCCCACCGTCATTATTTGAACATTATTTAAAATAGGAGTTGGCTATTCCCAGTCCATCTCAGAATTATTCGTACAGTTCTTCCATTCCTTCCTGCTTATCTCTGGCCACTTGTGATGGCTTCTCTTGTTTTGAGCCACCTGGATTATTGCAATTCCTTATTTCTTGCCCAACCGCTTTACCTTTTCGGCCGTTTACAGCCGCTTCAGAATTTAGTGGCTCATATCTGTACAGACACTCCATATGGTTTCCACATTTTGCCAGTTCTCCGGTCACTTCACTGGTTGCCGGTGCAGCAACAAATGCAGTTTAAGTCCCTCTGCATCGTCCATCAGGCCTTCTATGTCAAGGGGCAGAGTATCTGCAGGAAAAATTCGATCCCAACTTGCCGTCCTGCCCACTCCGCCCCCAGGATGCATGTCTTCTTCCTGTGCCTCGCTATTGGTTAGAGCGGGTGGTGGTTGTTCTTTCTCTGTGGCAGCAGCTAAATCATGGAATGCCATTCCACTTGTCCTTCGGACCATGAACAACCATCCACCTTCTGACGCACTTTAAAAAACGTACCTGTTCTAAGTGGCCCTCTACCTTGTTGAATTCTCCAGCACCAAGATGCCTCTGGCGGACGTACACTTTATAAAGCATATAACATAACATCTTGCGGTAAATTGTGCTAATGGTAAGATGTTAAATCTAAATTTGGTGAGCAAAGTTCTCATTTCTGATAGCATAGTACAATTTAAACAGGTCTCTGAATCAAATGGCCCCTTAAATGTTAATTCGCTCAAAGATATGGTAGGTTATTTATGATATGATAGGTTATTTATAATGCGTTTAATACCCAGAGGTTTCTAAGTGTGGACCCGGGGATCGAACCAGTGGTGCTCTGTGTCCTCTGGCTTCCAAGGCGAGCACGTTGCCCCTGAGCTATCCTCCCGAGACAATAGATGATATGATATGATATGATATGCTATGGTATGGTATTTTTAACGCGCCTATACACAAGTGTTTCAAGGCGCGACGAGGCAGGGAAGGGAAAAAAAACAGTGGAAAGACAGATACACGATAGGCGAAGTGTCATTCAGATCGCGCAAGCGCAAGGGTAGAGAGAATGGAAAAGTGCCTGGGGGAAGGGAGAGGGGAAGTGCAGTACATGGGATGGAGGAATAAATACGATAGGTAAACGGCCTGATGGTGGCAAGTGCAAGGTAGAACAGAAGTGCTGGTGGGGGGGACTGAAGGGATACAGAAACAGTCCCTAAGTGCAGGGGGTTTCCAGAGAGGCAGGGCAGGAGTGCAAGTGGTGGGACCTGGCCCCAGGGTCAGAGGGGTGGCCAGGTAACCAGAGCAGGTTAGACAGATAGATCTGGTCAGACAGAGACGTAGCTATCAAAAACTCAAATTGCCATAATTCAAGAGCGTTCTTAACTGCTTTAATATCCCGGGTGAGGCTATTGGCATCTGTAAGTAAATTAGCAAGGTATTGTTAATATGTTCACACAACGTCCATGAACTCCACCTTCAGCTAATATCACATCTCATACTGCGTCCTTGAATAGTTTAAGTTCTTCACAATTATATAAATGCAGCCAGTACATCACAGGTTTCCAGTAGTCCTATAAGCTTGTGAATGTATACCTTTGTAACTGCCTTCGCCCAATAGTCATCGTTCTAAAATGTTATATGAATAGTTTAAATTAAAAAAAACTTGCTTTCAATAATCAGCAGGTTAGGGGCGTGTATATCGTCCCACAGTTCAGCGCAATAAAAAGCAGTGGAAATTGACAGTGTTTTAAAACATCAATCATTAAAAGTGTAGCCCCATTACGAGGCAATTACCAGGTGCAAATAATGTACTGTTGTATCTCCTTAAAATCAATTCATTCTTTTTTTAATTTGGGATGTCCATTTTCCATTTCCAGAAAATCAAATACCCAGGTAGCGAAAGTTATTTACCTGCGCCAGAAGGCTCCTTTGGGACGAAGATTAGTCTTCAGCTGACGCGCGCTATTGCACAAAAGAACTACATTTGTTTGGGATAAATGTACCCTTCGCTTTCTCGCCCTACAGAAGTCAGATGCTAACTGCAGTTGCTTTTTCTGCCCAGAAGATGTTTTTGAGATTAAGACTGCAAGATCTGCATGAAGCCGCTCAGCTATTTTCCTTTGGCCGATTATCAGGGCATCTGCATCTAGTTCTAAAATCCTCAGGACCAAATTATTAATATGTTAAAGAAATAAGAGAGGAGTCAGAACACATTCGTGGCATTTTCATAGTAAAGCCTGGAGCTTCCCCTACTTTGCCCCATCTCGCCACTGCAGTAGTATCTGTGTAAAGCCTCTTAATAGGAACAATTACATTGAATGCTATTCCCTATTGTGCTAAAATATCCCATAGTATTGGTTGAAACATCACATCAGAAGCAATCTGAACATCTATGAATGCTAATTCTATACATTACTTCTTTAAATTGACACACGTGTTTAATATCAGATGGAGATGAACGCCCTGGTCTATGGTACCCATGTCCTTTCTGAATCCTGCTTGTAAATCAGGGATTACATTGTGATGGTAGCCCCAATCTTCCAAATCATTCAGGAACATGTTCCCACACACTTCATGAACGGCAGCACGCCATGAGATAGCTCAATCATTAAGTGGTAGAGACCTCTCACCTTTTTTTAAAAAAATATAGGGGCAATCTCTGCCTGCTTGCAGCAGGATGGTTCATCCTCACTATCTTTAATCACATTGAACAGGACATAGACCGAGTACCTAAACACGAGGCTTGCTTGGGAAAAGGTCAATCGGGAGTTTACCAACACCCAGTGCCTTCCCCACTTTCTGAGATGTAAAACGTTCTCAACTTCATCTTCTGCCAGGTACAGTACTTGATCGTTGTTTTGTGAATCATCAATCTATGACATTTTGGCAGGTGCTATTTAATCATGGCCAGTTCATTTACTAAAATGATCATACCACTTACGTGCGAGGATGCACGTGTCCAACTCATAACTACTATTCATTTCCAAAGTTATGAACCGGGAAATTAAATGCCAAAAACTTGACTGGTCATTTGTTATAAATGCAATCCTTAAAAAAAAAAAGAAATCAGTTTCCTAACTTCTTCGCGTTTCTTCACAACTAATACATTTTAATAGTCTGCACTCAGTCTTGGAGGTGAGTCAGGGGTTTCAGTCTCTCTTGCCCTTAGAACTAACAACAGCTCACACTTGATATCTCAACATTGTTTACCGAACTAAGAATTGCCTTTGAATGGATGTGCCTTGATAATGGCTGAGCTATGTCGGCACCTATTTATTTAGACATAATTTAATACATTGTCTCAATAGTCACTCTACTGATTTCATTTACTGTAAAACATTGTTCCAGTGGTTGCATTACTGCCTGATGAATTAATGGAAGTTGGCTTTCAAGATCTAGACTCGAGCATCTTATATTCCTCCTATTATTACCCAGACTGATATCAATGATATCAAGCCACAACAACAGTTTATTGCAGAATCAAACACCAAACCTAAAAATACAAGGTCATAGACACTGTCGACATGTTGCTCAGCAGATAATGATGTTGCACAGTGTCATGCCGATAGTAGCAGGATGTAATCTAGATGGCTCCAAGAAGTTGGACTCTTACATGTCAGGGAAGACAGAAGATCCCGTTTCAAATGACAATTGCAGACTCTTAGGTCCATCCACAAGTATTTGTATTCATTCTTCAATGTAAAAAAGGTCTAATATTTCCCTAAGCCTATTACTGATCTCTATTCTAAAACAGAATCAACAAAGGCTGCTCGTTAGGATGCCAGGAAGTGTAAACATGAATGAAGTTCTCATTCTGAAATCCCATTCAAACCAATGTTTTTTCCCTATCTCTACCAAAAAAACAAAAAAAAATAACAGCCAAGACAGGATTTTGGGTCATTGCAAAAGAAAAGGGATGACTGCTGGATTCCGACCTCCAGCCCTATGTCTCTATCATTGACCATTACCTATGCTTACATTCCCAGTTTATATAATTTGTATAATGCTGAATTGCTATCCTGGGACTTTAGCCAGGTCTCTCTGTCTCCTTTAAACCTTTGTTTTGCACAATCCTTCTCCCTTTAGGGAGGGTGCCGGACCCGATGGAGTCATCACTTCTCTTCCTGAGGTAGCCTCTCCCCACTTCGCCAGGGACGGCAGCCACTACCTAATCCTGGGTGGCTACATAAGGATGGATCACATGGGGGTAGTGTAAGAAACCTGAAGGTGTCTCACCCGCTACTCCCGGGGCATCTGTCATCCAGATGGCTAGGACACGGCCTTCGCTTTTGGATCCAGTGGGTGAGGGGCCTTCAGGGAGTGGGGTGCCTGATGGTGAGACGCGGTATCCCTCTCTTCCCTGTAAAAACTTTACCCTATCCTACCAGGTAGGATATATGAAAACTCTACCCCCCTTTTCTTGCACAAACACTTTCACAGGGACAGCCCGCTCTGAGAGAAAACAGACTCACACCCCAGCTGTGTACCTGACATGTCCCACTGCTATGGTCAGGCAAGGTCAGGCAATTACTAACAATCACTCACACCTGACTGCTATTCAAGTTCCCTACACGGATAAAAGGTGGAGTATGACAGCACACTCTGAGCGAGGCAAAGCAAATAAAGGTACAGCAGTATTGAGTCGGCAGCTTAATGAGGGGAGAAAGACGGCAAACCAAGGAGGATTCGTAACAAGGGAAACGCCCTTGACCTTTACGGCAAGACGCCGTTACTTTCATGAATCCTTCAAGGCAGAAACAGTATGGCCGGGAAACCAGACTGAAGGATCCTGCATTGTGCATCCGAGATATTGGGGACACTCCCGCGTAACTGACCAAGGTGGTGAGGAGCAGCAGACACCCGTGGTATCGTACCAACACAGCCAGTGAGTTGAGGAGACCGATGCAAGACCGGTCTGTGTTGAAGTCAAAGTTGCAAGCAGCAACATTGTATAACGAGCGCTGGAACGAACATCGTAAAACGCAAATGATGAGAAGATGCAAGTAAAGCTAAACTGCTGATGAATGTTTGAACTTAAGAAGGAAAGATGTAATACTGTTGACAGAGTGGTCCGGCACCCTGAATGTGCTCAATTGAAAGTCTCTGTAAGGTATCCCACCACGAGAAGGGAAAGTGGAAGATTGATGAGAACAATTGTGTGAAGTGAATTGAAGTGGTCCCGTAACAGTTTAAGCAAAACCCTTGGCTCATTCGAAAGTCTTCGATTCTGATATCAAGAGGGTCTGAGCCCAAACAAGGGGGACCATTAGTTTAAGCCCAAATGAGGGAAACCAATTGTGAACATTGTGGAAAAGGGGGTCTGAGCCAGAATGAGGGGGACCCATTGCAAACTTGTGTAGGTGAAAACCCTGACAAAGGAAAGGAACATTTGTGTTTTGTTTGTTACATCAGACCGTCTGCAATAAGAGACTGTCATTGGGAGAGAGACTTTGCCAGAAGCCCCTGATGCTTACATTTTGAACTTTTACCTTGTGGCCAAGAAGCCAGAGTGTGTGTGAAGCTCGCACGTGCTGCCTTGGCCCGTGCTGAAAATGCGGGAAAGGGATGCCAAATGCTCAACCATTCTGACATGTTATTTCTTGAACACTTTCCCACACCCTTTTGTATTTAGAAGTACAGTTTGGCAATAGGTTTTATTAGTATATGCCCTTTTATTTCACAGAGACTTGACTAGGACTGTGTTATTATTATTTGATGGTTGTAGCTTGCTCTCATCCTTAGCTTTAGGTTTAGATAGATGTTCAACCAACCCATTTGAAGTTCAATAAACACCCTTGAACTGTGATCACTTGTGTCTGTCTGCACTGTTTGATACCATGCCTTCCATTCATGTTTTGTCAGGAGCAGGATACGATTCAACTGATAGAAATTGAAAACCCATGCTGATAATCGTCATACCACCAGAAGGAGAAAAAAGGATCATTGAACTCCTTGATTCTGATAGAATATACACTTTGAGGCTTTGTTCTCCCGGGTTCGAATTTGTGGACAGAAATAGGTAAATAAGGAGATGCATAGGAGAAAAAAGTAAGGCTAACGAGGTAGCACTTGTAGAAAATGAATGGATGGGAGGACAGATATTAGTCAAGATGGATGGAAAATGTATTGAGGAGGTTAGGCAAATAGAAAATAAGGATGAACAAGAAAGGAAGGATAAGGAACGAGAGAAAAGATTGAAAGAGGATGAGCAAAAAAGGAAAAGCAGGGAGCAATGAGAGCAGATATATCAGGATGAGCAAGTGAAAATTGACGAACGGGCAGAAGAACAAAGAAAGTACAACAATAGACAAAGAACAATAGAAGAAAAGGACAGAAATGAAAGGAAGATGGAGGAGGAAGAAGCACAAAGATTAAGGGACAAAAGATTACAGAGATGAAGAGAAGAAGGGGAAAGAAGGGAAGGAGTAAGGAGAGGAGAAGAATGAAGGCAAGAAGAAGAAAGAATTAGAAGGGATTCAAGAATGCAAAGGATAATAGATGAAGAAATAGAACGAAAAAGGAGACGGCAAGGTTTCGATGCCGGTCTCATTCACAGAGAACAAATGAGGCCAAGCCCAGAAATACGACGGGACAGAGTGGAAGAGATTCTTGTGATAAAGGAAGTAACGCCAGCAGTATCTAGAGTAGCGCTAGAAGAAGAAAGAGTTGATGCAGAAAACATTGGAGAAAGGATTGATAAGGTCTATCAACCGTTAAGACGACATAGCGAGTATGGAACTCGAGGGAATGGTGATCGATCCCTACTACTGCAATTACAAGGAAGGAGGGAAATTTGTTTAGTGATGAACGCAGGGCATTGTCTTTGAGCCGACTGAACTTAGATAGGGATGATAGTCACACTAGTTGGGGTCTAGACATGTCAGACAAGGAAAGAGAGTCTGGTCTTGGGGCAGATGGAATGAACGTGTGCGCCCCTGAAGGAAGCCTGCAAATGGATAAGGAAGTGAGATGGGCGGATCTGGAACAACCGAAAGAGAAAACGCCAGATCCCATAGCCTATCCTGAATGCCCCTGAGGATGATCACATAGTGAGAAGGGAGAGTCTCCACTATATATAGAGACAATTATTACTGCCATGGATAGACTAATAGTGGGATCTGTCTGTGGGATGGGGTTCACACAATTACCCTTATTAGAGAAAGGGGGAGCAAGAACACAATACATTCCATGGCCACAGATGAACAAGGATCATTTAAAATGCAAGCTCACTAGTTTGACTTCGGGGGATGGGAACTGGATATGCGAAATAGAGAAAATGACAGGAGGAAAAACACTGACCATAGGGGACATACAAGGTCTCCTGGCAGCCATTCCTGGAGGGAGGGCTGATGACATATGGAGAAGAGCAGGATATTCAAGTGTGACTGCACAAAACACAGCGCATGATGGAGCACCATTTAATAATTGTAGAGCACATGTTTGGAGGGCTCTCAGGGTACAATAGCCTGACACATCGGACATGGGTGCAAATATGACATGCAAAATGAACCAAGATGAAGATCCTCTTGCTTACATTCAGGATATTCAGGAGAAATGGCAACTTGATACTTGCGAGCCGTGGGAAAAGACAGTAGCATTATTTTACCACATTTTATGTCAGGGGTTGCCTGAGCAAGTACAGAGGCAGATGAAAAAACAAGTAGGGGTGAAAGCAAAGCCATGGCTGGGATACAGTTGATGATAGTGTGCCAGTGTCGGTTATTACAAGAGAAAAGCAAGAAGAAAGATGAGAATAGGAAGATCGAGAAAGCCAAGTTAGTTCAGAAAAAGTTTTCAAAATGTGCCATAGAAGGGGTGGTATTGACAATCGGAGAGTGATTGGGAATGCAGGAAGCAATAGGTAGATCGCAGGTGAATAATTTACACCCGATGTACCATGGTGGATATGGGTTTAAGCCATGAGGCAGAGGTATGGGTTAGGAAGCGGATTTCAGAATAATCAAGGTGGGTTTCAAAATCCACAGAACGAGAATCAGATTGCTCAGGGAGGATATGACCAAGAAGGGATTAACAGGAGGGTTCCTTCAGAATGTTGGAATTGTGGAATGACAGGACATATTGCGCACGTATGTGGGAGCCAAGGGAATGTACAAAATGGCCAATTTTACAGAGGGGGGATAGCTCATCCTCCACCTTATAGCACATAGATTAGAGAGGGCTTTGCCCAAGATCACACATCTTATCAGGCACAAGCACCTCAAGTACAGCAACTGCAACAGCAGGGACAAGTACAAATTAATCCGTCACAAGGGCAGTCACAACAAGCCCCTATGCAGACACAGCAGTATGCAAATACAGGAAGTATTGACACCTAGAATAGGAAGAAATCCTTTCACAGGGGCGGGGATGAGCTTGTATCCACAATATGACAGCTCACCTCACACGGTCACTTGATGTGTTCAATACTATAAGTGATACCAGACCCCCAAGAGGAACCAAGGGTCGATGTGATGATAGGATGTGACAAAAGTTCACCAGGAAGTGGCATGAGCCACGTTTCCATGGCTCTTTCGTTGTTGAGGAAGTGCCCCCTTCTGCAGTTAAGGTACAAGGTACAAGGAAGAAGTGCTTGATTGCACCTAAACGACGTGAACATTTTCTGAAGGCAAGTCCTTCCCTCCCACCATTGCTGATCCAGAAGCAAGACAAGAAGAAGAATTTCCGCATGTGCTGACTCGATTGATGACCAAGAAGAAGGTTAATAAAACACTGAGTGAGTATCACATACTTTTGTTTGCACTGGAATTCAATAGACACTCCTTATATATATTTTACAAGAGAGTGAGAGGACTTGCAGAGAATTCCAGGAATTTTGAAATGCACTTTTAGAAATGTATTGAAGCAGAGAATAATGCATCAGAATGATGCCTAAACATCAGTTCTTGATCAGAAATTGGAACCAAGATCAGTATCCAGATTAATTTCAATGAGAATATTTATTTTAAATGATAAAAACACATGGTACCTGCCGACAGTGACGTTCATCAGCTTGCTGGTGCTGTCTTTCTGTTTATACTTCAGTCTTACCCTGCTCTTGTTAGAAGAGATGTTAATATTCACACTTTTTTACAGGATCCTAAAAATGGTCCAGTGATAAGAAGACTCCTTATTGCTATAACTGAACAAATTATACAGTTGCAGACATTAATGAAATTTGATGATTATATTAAAAATGATTGATGAAGATTGTATGATCATGGAGGGTGAACAAGTTCAGCAAGCAGTAGGTTGTTGCAAGAAATGGTTTCCCAGATTTTTATGCATGACATATATTTGCATGATTGTTCACGTTGTCTTTCTGTTCCTCATCTTTCACAGTCTGTATCATCTTGATGTTTCTATAGAAGAAAGAGTTCTTATGGTTCTCCCCACTATGAAAACGAATAATGACAAACTCTTTGATCTCTATAAATATATTGGGGGAAATAAAAGAGATGCAGAGGAAGATAATGAAGGTATAAATACATATCTAGATAATGCAGCTCACCTGGGGAATAACATGTGGCACCAACACATGAAAAAGGTAGGGGAAAGAGCATCTGATAAAAGTTGCTATGTCTGCTCTCTCATCACCTATGCCATGAATACAGTAAGCACTTTCATTTCGTAGGAGGTTTCAGCACATGATGCAAAGTGTCTCAGCCATCTTACCGCATGTACCAGTCGAGGACAGTTTCAAGGAAGTTGGGCAACCTTGCGATGGAGATCAAAATGGGTGTTTCCATATCCGGGTGACTATATCAAGACCACACAAATGAAAAAGGAGCCTGGATGGAAGAGCAAGATACTTGTATATCCTGCTGCAGGACAGGATGAGGTGATCATTGAATAAATTAAGAGAATGAATTGCCCTGATGTGATAGAAATAGCAGGATCGCCTGGATGTTGGGAGCAAACTCAAATGCTGATCTATGGACGAGTGCATACCACGAAAGGATGGGAAGAGGGAAGGGTGTCCTGTGCAGCTCATGTTCTAAAGACAGACTATGTACAAGAAGTGCAGAAAGTGAATGGTGGATGCTTAAAGTCATGGGCCAAGCACTCTAAACTGCTGACATGGGTAGAAGATGAACCAGGTCCAGTAGTTGTAATCCCATTGGTTAATGCAACACTATGCTTCCGAAAGCACAGGAAGAACCATGTGTGATATAACAAAGAATGCATGACCACAATTGACTTCCCCAGAATGGAAGAAGAGACAGCCGTCCTTATGGATTGATATTGGGCTTGTGGATTTAGAGCCTATATGAAGTTGCCCAAGGATTGGAGCAGAGTATGTTCCCTGGTGCTCACCCATGTTGCAGCATTAGTGATTCCGCAGAGCGATCTGAACATTGGTGAATTTCCAAAAGTGAATTCCCATTTTAGAAAAAGAAGATTGCTTGAACTTCTCAGACGGACAAAAAGAGAAAATAATTTCTTAGCCAAATTGATAACAACGTTTGATACCAGTCCTGAGGAACACAGGTTGTTCAGCACGACTGCTATGATAATGATGACTATATTTATGCCTGGAATCCAAACATTGGTGAATGCCAAGTGGTTACAAATCACCAGATGGGAGCTTTTGCAGACAATCAATGCTACCATAAAGGGATTCAATGCCATTAAAGAAGGGTTGATGGCCATATGACTGATGACCCTCCAGAATCAACATGGCCTTGATATGATCACAGTGATGGAAAAAGGAGTTGGCGCCAAAATCGGGCCATCATGTTGCACATTTATATCTTCTAATGATGACCAGACTGGAATCATGACAGAGGCCATAACGTTGTTGACAGACTTGCATGCCAAGATAGAAGACGAGACAGATGACATTGAATATGACAGCTGGTTTACCTCTTTGTTTTCATGGATTTCAAAGTGGTAGGCAAACGTATTCAAGATTCTTGGAGTAGTACTGGTCCTAGTAATGTTTGGATTCTGTGTAGTCAGGATGGTGATTGCCTGATGCAAGAATACGGCAAAGAAAGATGGTATGAATGAAGATCATGATCGATCTCAAACCTGAACCAAAAGCCAAGGAGCTGATTGATGATGCTGTTAGGAAATACATAGAGGCCAGCATCGTAGCACCTGAAGGAACAAAGTTCCTGTATCCAAATAATCATAAGAAGTATGTGGGAAGATGGGTCTATTGTACCCTGAATGGACAATGTAATTACATGGCCTAGAGTGTAGATGAACATATCAAATCAGCGGGCACCCTGAGGGTGTGATGAAGATATGGACACCAAAGAAACACTTCTTCAAGCGAAAATACCAGGATGTGGAAACAATTGAAGAGGTGGTCAAGGACTTGACCAGAGGGGGAATGTACAGGAGCAGCTGCATGCCTCTACAGGAAACCCCGCCCCCCTACATCCCATATGTTGGAAGCCTGAGATTGTGCCACGTTTGACACCAGCAGTTGTGCCAAAACCGCAACGTGTGTTTGAGAGAAGATAACCATTGAGACAATCTTACTGAATGTATCCATGAAGGGACGACAATAGGAGAGAGGAACTCCCTGAAGGAATATGAGAAGGAGCAAAGAAAAGAATCCCGCATCACAAAAGAGTATGAACGATGTCTCACGATACTGGCTGAAGAAGATGTATAGCTCTTGAAGAGACTTATTATGAAGTAAAGAATCAAGTGAACTTTTAAATATGAAAAAGAAAATTACACGTGCACAAAGTGCTGCAGATATAATCAACCGTTCAATAATTGTACAGACGCTGAAACGCAAGCAGATTAAGTCATCATAGAAGCTGGCTATACGTAGTGAATAGAATGCAGGCAAAGCCACCATTGTATAGAAGCTGGACATTGATATCATGAATTTAGTAAGCCAGGACCCATGAAGAGGGAAGGGAAAACTATATTGCAGCAAGAATAAGCTGAATCGTGGAGCTGCATGGCGAGGTTGCTTGTCCTGGAGTCAAGACTCAAGTAGCCAAGGTCAGCGATTTATTCTGGAAAGGAGAAAACATACGAAGGAGGAATCATCCCTTGTTAAGGTGCAAAGAAAGAGCACCAAGAGTGCAACGTTTAATTCATTTAAGACATTTAAAACCTGCAAAATGGACCAAATCGTGGTCTCCTGTCAAGTAAGCCAAAGATGAAAATAGATGAAAATAGAGTTCGAACTTGGAGTCCTAGAACACGATAGCGAGTGCCCTCACTCCCGTGTATTCTCAGAGACAAGGATGCTTTGCAAGGACAAGTTCAAAGAAAATCTTCATGGCAGAAGGCATGGGTGATGAGAAATGTTCGGCTAATTGGGTGGGGAGGTAGTGTCATGCCCCATTTCCTTGCACCAGGGTCTGGGCTTATGTGCTGCTAAGTGAACTGAATGTTCCAGACTGGCACAAGCATGCGACCCAATTGTAGTGGTCCATATAATGAAGGACTTTATAGTTTGAGAACCAATGAGAAATCGTGTATTTAAGGTTTATGAAAATTACATATTTTAGAGGTAGGCATATGTAGTCCACCTGACAATGGACAGCCAATCACAATCCTAGTTCCTATAGAATATATACTTAGATGTTCCCCTTAAGCCAATCCCGATCCTGATGTATTTTTAGTATGAAGTCTACGTTTTGTGAAAAGATCGCTGAGAGAAATCGAGCGTTCGTCAGTTGATGTTCGTTTTAACTCCCTGTTTTAGACAATTGTTAATAAAACAGTACTTTGCCATCTTTCTGAGTTGGTTCGGTTATTTGGACTCAGAGTTGTTCTGTGTAAACCCATCCATTGCATGCATGTTCCTAAAGGGCCCTAAGCTCATGAGTGCATGCTACAATTCCCTTTTTAGAATGACTTCCCACTTCTGCAAACAACTTCTTTTCGCGCTTATGTGTAAGCGAGTACAAATTAATGTGAGCAGCCGACGCGAGTGAAACCGGAGTAATAGAAGTTTCTGTCTTTGGGATTTGTCCCTATTACTGTATATCGGACAACAGTCCTACGGATCTTTTCAGAATTATGTTGGCCCTGATTTGACAAAGGCTTGTGGGAGCCGAAACGCGTTATCAAGTAGAGGGCTTATGCTAATAAACAACCCTTACTATTGGCGCTGAGTCCTGGAATCTTTTGTGGTTTTTCTGATGTGTTTGGACGGTATGGGCTTAATACCCGTCTGAATCCGGTGACCAGCGACAAGTAAATAGGAATCAGTGAATCTACTATATTAACACGTTGTAAACAACAGGGATTGTAAGGAGTCGCCTGCGTGAGCAACTTTGCAAATAAGCCCCACAACTTTCTACAAATTAAGATGGCTACCGTTACCAGCAAGGTATTCTTTATGATTTTGAGTTTGGAGCCTCTCTTTACCGACTCCATAATCACAGTGGCTGTGGTCTACTTCTGCTTCCCGGCTTCATTTCATCTGCTGCTACTACTACGGGCAGTCGTGGGACTCACACCTCTCTACTGCACGGGTGTCTCTGATCTGCCCGCATTATACGGGAGACTTCCTCTCTCCAGTTTCCCTCTGCTTGCTTCTGCACACGGTCCTGTCCTTGGGTGGATGCATGACTTTAGCTCTGCATTTACAGCAATTAGGCTCACCTGAAAAGCCTGTCTATTTATTCCAGACTCCTCCTATCCGGCCAGAGCCAAACAGCGATTGTGAGCACAGGACCAACTCAGAGCCTGCAGGTGAAATCTGCTTTTCCTCTACTCGGGTGTCCCTTGTGTGGTCACACTTCTTTTTGAACTGCCAGCTTTGTGTGCTGCTTCTTCTACTTCTGCTACTGCAGACCTTCCAACTCCTGCTTCCTTCTACTGCTGCTTCCTGCTGCAGCCGTTTTTGCCCCTCAGGTCGGTTAATTGGCTTGAGGTAGAGACCCTTAAGACTAATTGCCTGACGTTGCCAAAAGCTATTAGGCCTGCATGCCTGTCCTTGGCTCCTGCATGCCTCCCCAGCCCTCTTCTTCATCACAGACCCTGACTGATTTTGGGACATAGTCTTCTTTAGAAAAATTCAGTTTCTTTATTTCTTTAAAAGATTTAAGAATGTTTTTTCCTCCTCTGATATTGCTGAAAGAGGAGCTATAAGGTTTAACCTTTTTAGAGATAGTTGGGACAGGAAAAGTCACATGTTCGTGGGGATTTTCTTTTTTTCCGGTGCCTGGCCAGAGGGACCGCCGGGGCTGTAATGCCGCAGTAGTTCCCCATTCCCAGTAAGCTTGCTATCACACCCTCTGCTATTCTTCTTCTTGAACACTGCATGTGCCCAATCTCTTTCAACGCTGAACATATCGGCTCTAAACCTGTAAATCCTCAAAGGATTAATATGCTTCAGAGTGCCCCATTGACCTTTGCTCACGTTTAGATTGCTCACCATTCACACATACTTTTGCTTAAACTGTGAAACTTGCAGATTTACAGTGTTCATTCCCGCACAATAAATGCATCTGCTACCTCTGTAAAGCTCATCCTGAACACTTTGCTACTGTTGCAGCATGACCATGCACAACACGAAATAAGCTTTTAAACACAGGCACTACTGACCCGTGAGAACCAGTACAACCTTTTACTCAGGGCTTTAAGTGGGGTAAGAAATGGAGGGGGCCCTCATTTGGAGGCGTGGCTTGTGGGATGGACGTGGCCTTAAAAACATACACATATAGTAAGGAACTCAAACATTTTATATATTTGTATGCGTACCTTACTATGGTTTATGTAGTATGCAAGCCATCTTTTATAAACGTAGAAATATGTAGCATATTTCTACGTTTATAAAAGATGGTTTGCATATTACACATACCATAGTAAGGTACACACATAAATATAGTAATAAAAGAAGACATAAGGCGGGAGTTAAAAAAACAGTGGTCTTTTGGATTAATTTATTTAATCTCAAAAATAATTTCTGACTTGTTTTACCCCCTGGTAGACCTATAGTTTCAGCATGTGATTCACTGCTTGAACACCTCTCAATCTATACAGATTGTTTCATGAAACCCTTCATTGGAAAAATGAAGTCCTACATCAAAGATAGTACCGATATCATCAAGATTTTACAAACCTTGGACCTGACCCCAGACTGCATTTTGGTGACTATGGATGTTGAATCCCTTTACACATCCATCCCGCAACAAGAAGGGCTAGAAGCATTAACCATCTGCCTCAACAAAAGACTCGACATCACCACCACACCGACCAATTTCATTCTTGAATGCATTCGCCTGGCGATGTCTGAAAATGTCTTCTTATTCGGTAAACAAATCTACCAACAGGTGAAGGGAGTAAGCATGGGCGCCACCTTCGCCCCCGGATGTGGCAAACCTATATATGGCCCAATATGAGGACCATCACATTTACAACAACAGTAATCCATACGAAGACCACATCAGATTATGGCGTTGCTACATAGATGATGTCATCCTCATCTGGCAGGGCAGCGAGGCACAACTTGTAGCCTTTCACCAATGGCTCAACCTACGGAACCAACACATAAAATTCACGCTAGAATGGGATTTTCAGGCCATCAATTTTTTGGACTTACATATATATCGCTCTGGCAACAACCTCAAAACCGAACTTTTCAGGAAAACTACAGATAGGAACAGCCTCCTGCATTTTACAAGTTACCACCCAGAAGGACTCAAATATAAGCTACTGTATGGCCAGTTTCTTCGTGTATGCAGAAACTGCACTGAAAAAGAGAGATTTGAACACCATGCTAAACAACTACAAATACACCTCACAGAGAGAGGATACCCGAAACAATAGATTATAGCAGCTGAAAAGAGAGTGGCGAACACAGACCGTACCATCTGCCTTATACCCAAGGACAAGAATCCAATTGACAGGACAGTCTGTGTCACCACCTTCAATCCTATCAGCAATCTCAGCAAGACTGCCATCAACAAGCATTGGTACCTTATCAAAAATGAAGGCACCCTGGCAAAAAAACGTTTTGCATTCAGAAAAAAGAAACACCTACGAGACACACTGGTACACACTTTCTTGGCACCAGAAAAGGAAATGCAAACTCTATGGGATTTACCACCTGTGGTTGGATACTTCGGCTGCGGCCGATGTGTGGCCTGTAGATATACAAAATCCAGCAAAACATTCACCCATAAGGACTTCAACTGGACTCTGAAAAATCATACCACCTGCGAAAGCAAATTCGTCATCTATGTCATCAGATGTCCGTGTGACTTAATCTATATCGGCAAAACAATCAGGCCCATCAAACAACGAATCAATGAACACAGGTCTTGCATAAAAAATGCGGTACCTGATAAGCCACTTGTGGAACATTTCACCAAAAAAGGACATACCAACGAACAATTCGCATGGACAATTTTACAGCAACTGACCCTACAAAAACGAGGGGGAGACATCAATCTATCTCTAACCAGACTGGAACAAAAATGGGTACATAGACTAGACATAGTGAGAAATGGACTAAACATCACCATCGAATGGAAGCACTTTTGGAACTAACCCACCGCATCTAATATATAAGCCAGTTGTGCCATGCACCACCTGTCTGGGGCATGTCTCACATCTACCTGAGCTAGGCAACACATGATAGGGGCTTGTTTTACCCTCCATCATTGGAATTGAGTAAATATGCAATAGCCCACATACACAGAGCATGTGCCTTAGATCATCTCTGAGCCTAGATGGGCCTCGCCGCAGTTACCCACATCCAGTGCCACCACGAGGTCTACACACACCATTCTTTGATGAACAAAATGGTTTCCATCCTGTGCAAACACCTGTTTAAACCATATATGTACATTGATGCAGTCCTGAAAATATGCTCTCAGTACGCTGAGAGGCTTTACACAGACCCATGTCCTTTATCTCATAAGACTCTTGTGGTTTGAGTTTTTTTACAAATATGTTTAATCTTTGGCAAAGCAGAATTGGCTGTAGAACATTGTGTGCCTCTCTAAAATATAACCCGTATCTACTCCCGGATCATGTTGTATAAATGCCCTTTGTGTCTACACATCTGCCACTATTTTCTTGGATCCATCTCAAGGGGAGCCCATACACATTACAATGGCGCAACACTAACTATTGAGTTACACCAAGTAAGTTAGAGTTTCATCTTTATTCAAATCACTCCAGTATCTGTTTTTTGAAGAATTAATATGGATTCCATCCTGTGCAAATATCTGCATAAACCATGTATGTACATCGTTGCAGTCTTGAAAATATGCTCTTAATACATGGAGATACTTGACACAGACCCATGCCTTTTAACTCACCACACTCGTGTTGTTTCAGTTTTTACAAATGTGTTTAATCTTTGACAAAGCAGAATTTTCTGTAGAACATTGTGCGCCTCTCCTAATATAACCTGTATCAACTGTCGGATCATTTTGTTTAAATGCCATTTGTGTCTACACATCCAACACTATTTCCTTGGATCCACCTCATGGGGAGCCCACACACATGCACGTGATCAATGTCGCAACATGGACCATTCAGTTTCACTAAGCAGTTTAGATTTTCATCCTCATTCAATCACACCAGCATTTGTTCTTAGTACGCCGTTCACTCACTACTGCGGCGCTTTTAGTGTGCCATTAGTGTTCTCGTATACTCGCACCACAAGACACAGCCTCAGGTTTTGCCCGCAGTGACTACGACTCCCATGACTCTTGGTACCCTTCCAACATTCTGTCATGCATGTCGTTTGTACTCTTATGACTCCATAAGTCCATAGCATTTTGGCTCTGTTTACTACAACTCCCATGATTCGTTTGTACATTTGGCACCTCCTTGGGCCCTGTGCACGCATTGAACTGACCCCATGAGTCTTCACATGATTGGACAAGCCGGCAGCCAATAATTTTTACTTTCATTTTCCGGGCGATGTGCGAACACGCACACACCCCTTTCCTCATTGGCCCTTTCCTCATTGGCCCGCCAGGCACGCCACCATTGGTGGAGTGGACCAAGGGGCGGGGCTTTACACCACAGCCCCATAACTTATCTCCTAGACAACAGAATGCTCATTCAACCACACCCGGAGAAAGGAGCAGACATACGCAGAGATTCCTAGTAAGTCACTTCACAGATGCCCGTTCCACTGCATTACTTCCACATAATTTTGTGCATCACTTGCTCGATGCTAATGCTATGCAACTTCAATTATGCAGGCACGCAGTGATTTCTAATCACTAGTTTTTCCTTCTCATGCTTTTTACAGTTATCTCTCTAAACGCATGAGCATTCGTTTATACCTCCATGCCCTTACCACATCACAGGCCATTACGACAATTATTGTATGCACTGCCCTCAGTGAGAAGTCTCTATGCCACACGATCACCACATGCCCGATTTTAGACTCTGGACACCACGTAGCTCACCACCACCATGGGTGGGTTACTAGCCGTGCTTTGACTTTGCACCATCATTGATTGGAGATTTGACATCCCTCCATCTCTTTCTCTCTCTCGTAGACCTGGACGACCGGCTTGCCATTAACAGACATTGCCACATCCTGGCAAACCCTCTATCCCCAGGACGTCCAGTCTACCCCAGAACAGTGCATTTGGTACACCCTTTGACCAGTCTCCCTTAAGGAACATTGAGGGAAACTTTGTAGCAGCTTCACCACCGATTTGTTGTTCCACGACAAGCTCTACTTGAAATACACATGCCAGTGTATTCTTTTGGCACCATTAGCCACTAATAAGTATTTAAAAGTACAAACAATTCTTCACAGATATTATAACAGCATTCCACTTCTCTATTATACTCTGACAGATACCCCACGGACAGAGTCACCCTTCACTCCTATCCTGAAGGAGGCCACCACAACAGCTTGCCTCCAACAACCGCTACAGTTGGCCGAAACACTACAGTGTCGTTTTATGACACAATTTCTTGCTCTATTCTTTTGTTTTTGTACATATTGTTGTGTGTTATGTTTTTCTAAAAACCAATGGACCACCAATAGTCCTGGGCAACACTTACTCATATATATTGTTATGTCCATTTGTTCGTTAGAGAATGTGCACTAATATGAGGAAAATTACCTCATTAATTAAGAGGTTGGTACTAAGATTTACCCCCATTGCTAAAGTGTAAAACCTGTCAGTTTACTGTTGTCTTGTAAAACAAATCAGAAATTATTTTTGAGATTAAATAAATTAATCCAAAAGACCACTGTTTTTTGATCTCCCATCCTGATTTCTTCTATTATTACTATTTACCCCCCTGGGCATATCAAGACACTGCCAGGTGCCCTTGATTAGATATTTTCACACATAAATATATAAATGCTTACACTCTGTCACTCATACAACAACATCCTCACCGCGTTCTCTGTGACATCATAAGTTACATGTATCCATCCAAGCACTAGACAATACAAATAATTTGGGATTATGACATACATTGTTTCGCAATTGAATATTGATTAATTTAGCATTCTAGGTACACAGGATTATTTTGGTGCAACTTTGACATTTACTAAGGGGGTTTGAACATGGCCACCTAATGCCCTTTGCCTAAGCAGCCAAGTCACCAACAGATAATATAAGGAGTCTGGCGCGGTTAGAGCGTGGTTGTTGTGCCCTCAATTTATTTGGTATAAGCTTTACTGAACTAAACACACCACTAGTGTCTTTAGCATACATAATATACGTTACTTATCTCAGTCATCCCTTATCTGTGGAACCCTGTCGGGGATCATCCTTTTCTCATCCATTATTTTGTGCAACATTGCAATATTTAAAATACATCTTTTTACAGAAATCAGAGCAATCGGTGAGATGTTCTGAAGCACATTTGTCAGATCTGTGGCTGTATAGTCACTTAGCTTTAAAGCTCAATCAGACACAGTCCATACAGCTACTAGGTTTTGCACATCTCGTAAAACATTGAGCACACCTTCTGCTAGATCGATTAGGGGGGAATACCTATTTCTTTATGTAACCTTCATGGCAACAGAAAAGCAGTCAGTGTTTTCAGAGTCATCCGATGGTTTGGTCAAACCAAGATTGAAGCAGTGAACTTTGACCAGTAAGTGGATGTTTTGAGCACTCATTTGACAATGGGGCTCAGAATCTGAAATCTAATTGTATCATATTTCCCACGGGTGAGGAGCAGCTGAATGCAAGGCTTAGTAGAAGAAATACAATAAACAAGTGACTATTAGGAGATTGAATCTCAGATTGGTATGAAATTAAATCTTGATCAAGGGCATCTGACGATGTTGCCGACAGCATTTTGGAGGTAAATGAGTATGATGAATCTGATGATGTCATCACTCCTTTCCTGGAGGTAGCCTCTACTCATGTGGCCAGGGGACGGCAGCCAATATCTGATCCTGACCCTGGGGATTGCTATTTGATGGAGGATCACATGAGGGGAGGTGACCCTCAGGGACGGAGCGTATCATCATCAGATGAGACACAGTATCCCCCCTTTCCCTTTTAGGGATACCCTTTCTATTCCACATGCCTTAATGGCATATTGTGATCACCCCATTCAAAACCCCTTAATGCCTGCTGATAGTATCCCTCACTGTTCTGCTACCAACAGAATAATAAAGATTGAGACGAGGAAGTGGGGCAGAGTAATGCCGAATGCTCAGCAGAAGAAGCAGTTTAGTGTTTGGAGGAAGCGGGTTGGCTCCGGTCAATTCCCTTCCTGGAAGCAGCAGTTTAAAGTTGAAACAGCTGAAGGTAACATGGAGTTGCAGCTGGATAGTTATTGCTGGGGAAGCTAATATGAGAAGCCTTGTGATGACCAGGGAGGCAGCCAGGGAAGAAGGACTGCAGGAGGTGGTTCGCTGTGCAGCCATCACAACAGGAAGAGC
This sequence comes from Ambystoma mexicanum, assembly GCF_040938575.1. NCBI lineage: Eukaryota > Metazoa > Chordata > Amphibia > Caudata > Ambystomatidae > Ambystoma > Ambystoma mexicanum. Next base: position 856,479,261 of record NC_090931.1, on the reverse strand, counting down.
AGAGGAACTGGTGACCGCAGGAACTGAGATGCAGTGGCTATGCCGCCCGAACACAGAGAAGCGATCAGGAGCAAAAAGGGAGCCGCGAAGGATGTGGAAGCCACCAGATGAAGCTACCAAGTCTGTGAACTGGAGGTGGGACATTGGGGCACTTGTGAATTTTTGCTGCAAGAGACCAAAAGGACACCAGAGAAAGCTGGTGAGCCTGGGGAAGGGAAGTTGGGTCACCAGGGTGCTTCAGCAGCTCCACCAAGTACTGACAAGGGCCCGGTTCATAAGTCAGGTGACCACATATAAGGAGGTTGGGTCACTGGGATATAAAGCTGAGAAAGTGAATTAAAGAGGGGTTGTATCTTGATACTTGGACAAAAACAATAATGAATACTGTAACTGTGTGAGTACGAGAAATGTCAGCATAAAGAGAGAACCTGGAAGGAGAGTATACCAGGTGTTTGGACATGTAACAAAGGAGGAAAATGAAAGTGGGTTTAAGACCCAGTGTTTTGATGAAAGACAAATGAATATTGGAGGTGTGTAAATGCTAGAAATACAGGAAGAATAAGAGAGCCTGGCAGGAGAGTATACCAGGTGTCCGGCGAGTCTGGGACTTGCACCCACATTGTATGAAGAAGCCTCCATGAGAAAGCCTGGCAGAAGAATACTCCAGGTGTCTTGCGAGTCTGCAACCTGTAGTGGAGCAGTTAGATGCATATACTCTAACTCCTGTCCCCTCACAGCCTTCATACTGGAACAGCAGAAGAGCTGCATTTGGGACCCGCTGTGTTGTCCCTTTACCGCATCGAGTATACGAGAGATGATAGGCACTCAGACAACCTACCGAATGTACCATCGCACTGAAAGAGTGGATGGCTGTCTGCACACACCAATGGATATTATGGAACTCTGAGTGACATCTGACGAGGTCAGCATGATGGTATGAAGAAGATATATGAAGACATTCTGAAACAATTAGACAATACTTAAAGGAGATGATGTAACTGAATTGACAAGAGAAACATGTATGAAATGATAAAAAATCATTTATGCAAAAGAAGATAAAGTAATTTGTGGATCAATAATTGCAAACACGCAGCAAAGAAAGGTAGAAGAGACATATAGAAGCTGGCTATAGAGGAATATATGGCCATATGGCTAGGACGGCCATAATTGGAAAATGACTACCGCAGAAACAGACCAGGGATGCAGAGTCAGGAAATGCTGGAAAACTTTACTTTATAACATAACATTTGTAGTGCGCAACCATAAACCAAAAGGTGTGAGGGCGCGGAAAAAGGACAGACATCACAGAAAACAAGCAAAAGGCATCCTGAAGTCAAAAGAACACCATGGAGCAAAGATCAGAGAGTATCAATTAAATAGGAAGGTTTTAAGTCCCTTTTGAAATTGCTCAAAACTAGAGAGCTTCTCAAGTGAGAGGGTAGAGCATTCCAAAGCACTGTGGCTGCAAACACAAAAGCGCCCAGTTGCGCTTTTTTGGTTTTAAATCTGGGTTGGTGGAGAAGGTTAAGGTTGTTAGAACGCACATTTCGAAGGCAGGTTTTTTTTCCTATATACCTTTGTAGATATGGGGGCATTGTTGCCTTGAGGCATTTCAAAGTGATGACCAGAAGTCTGAAAGGTATCCGAGACTCCACGGGGAGCCAGTGCAGGGCTCGACACGCTTCAGAGACATGGGCCCTGTAGGAACGTCCAACTACGACTCTGACCGCACCATTTTGGACCACCTGAAGACGATTGATAGTGGATTTGCTGGCGCCTGCTAGCAGGCTGCAGCAGTAATCCAATTTGGCTCCCACAATCGCACGAGCGATAGATTCAGCATTCAGTTGAGAAATGAACGGTCTCAAATGTGCCACCAGTTTAATGTTTAATTTAATAGGTGGCAGATGAGACTATACTGGCTACATAGGGCTTCATGTTAAGCGACTGATCCAGAATCAAACCTAAGATTTTAACTTTAGGCAAGGTGGGGATTTTAACATCCCCTAACTGGAAGTGCTGGTATGCTGGGTCAAGTTTAGCCAAAATACCCTCCGATCCGACCACCATAAATTCTGTTTTACCGCGAATCAGAGCGAGGTTATTAAGCATCATCCATTGTTCGATTTAGTTCACACTCGTCCAGGTCATGCTGACCTGTGAGAGGGATGACACATTGTGTGTCGTCTGTGTAGTTAGAGAAGAGAATACCCTCTTGAGCAAGGTGAGCGAAGAAAGGCACCATCAAGATGTTATAAATACAAGAGGATAGACTCGCTCCTTGCGGGACTCCAAAGAGCACCTGAAAGGCCGGTGCCTTAGCCTCATTGGCACACACCCTACTGAATCTGTTAAAAAACAGAGCAGCCATTTGGTGGCGGCCTGCGAGCAATTGGCTACTGACCTAAGTCTGTCTGCCAGAATAGAATGATCGACAAGGTCGAAAGCCGCAGATTGGTCCAACGAAATTAGGAGCGAAATCTGCTGTTTATCCAATCTCTGAAGTAGTTCAGATTTGAGGTCCAGTAAAGAGGTCTGAGTACCGAAGCCTTGTCTGAAACCAGACTGAAGTGGATTAAGAACAGGGTGTAAATTGAGATGTCGAACAATTTGAGTATATGCCACCCGGTCCAATATTTTCAGCAGAAAGGGGGTGTTAGTTATCGGCCGATAGTTAGTAGGGACCGTCTGATCCAGGTTGGATTTTTTTAAAAGGGGGGTGACCCAGGCCTGCTTCATCTCATCTGGAACAGTGCCATTAAGAAATGAGGAGTTCACAAATTTGCATATGGCCTGTACCAGTGTGGGAGGGCAAGTTTTAATTATGGTAGAGGCACAGGGATCCCCTGTGCAATTAGTAGCTTTCAGTTTGGATATAATGGATGATAATTCCTCCTCCGATATAGGGGTGAAATCAAAAATAGGAATGTCTGGGCTCCTAGTGAATATATTGCTGGCTATATTAGTGCCTTGGATCTCATTGGCACTTTTTTCATAGATATGCCTTCACGGATACCATCCAGTTTCTTTAACATGGCATTCTGGATATCCATGCACCAATCATCATTTTTGCTAATCGTATCTGCTGCCGGCTCTGGGACAACCTCTTGTTCTTTCAGAATCTTGAACAACTCCCTAGAGTCCGATGAAGTGTGAGTAATTCTGGTGTCCAAGAACAATTTCTTAGCTTCCGTAATGGCAATTTTATATGCATTAGATGCTTTTTTATAATTGGAAAGATCTAGCTGAGATTGGTTGACTTTCGAGACATAAAATAGCTTGCGGGTTGTAGCTTTAAGAGATTGCAATTCAGGAGAGAACCATGAATTAGTTCTTTCAGAGTCTATGTTTTATTTTCTATTTTTTTAGGGGTGCAAGGGTGTTAACCACCAAATTCAAGGTAGACTTAATTTTCTTAGCTAAAATGCATGTATCATCAGACTCTAAAATTGGTATGGCCTGAGATGTCAGTGGTTCTTTTTTTTCCAAGATCAGGAGTTTGGTGTTACAAAATGGAATTGCTTCAGAGTAGTTCAACTGAACTTTAGTAACATAAGGTACTGTGGTTGAGAAATGAACAAAAGCATGGTCTGACCAAGGGCAGGGTGTTATCATCATATCATGGCAAGGACTATTGATGACAAATACCCAGTCCAGGGTGTGACCCAAAGTATGGGTAGGGGTATGCACCATTTGAGTAAAACCCAAGTCTGCAAAGGAATAAGCTAATTCAGCTGCAATGTGATCGTCAGTATGTCCTAGCCAGTGATTGAAGTCTCCCAGTACTATAAAACGAGCATTGGGTTTCAGTAATGGTAGAAGGTAAGTAGAGAGTGCCATGTAGAGGTTACCTAAGCAAGAGGGAGGACGATAAATTAGGATGAAATTAACAGTAGTTTTAGCATTCATTCCGATTTTTATGTGAAGGAATTCTATTCCTTCCATGAGGTATCCCTTAATTTTCCAAGCTAATAAGGATTTCCTAAGAATATAGGCAACACCCCAGCCCCTCCCTGCCTCTCTGTCCTGTCTGAGCATGCCGTACCCGTCAGGAATGGCTAAATGAAGTGAAGGGCAAGCAGCAGCAGAGCCCCACGTTACCGTGATAGCACAAACGGCAGGTTTATTTTCTTCGATATAGGCGGATACTTCATGACCATGCTTGACCAAAGATCTGGTGTTAAGCAGCATACAGTTAAGAGAACCAGTGGGCTGAGTGATGGTGTAACGTTCCTCAATGATATCATTTGAGTGAATACTCGACTGAGACAGTGAAGTTATAGAATCTACAGATAAATCTGTCAAAGCTATCCAGGGAAACATGTCTGCAAACAAAGAGAGTCTATGTTGGCCTAGGATCAAGGATGCTATTTCAAGGAATGGCTGCAAAGCACAAAGGAAGGCAGACAGATAAGTAATAAGCATGAGATGTATTTCTCTTAGATTAAAGAAGAAGAAAAAAGTGCAAGAGCCAAGTATTGGAAAATTAACAGTGAACAAAGCTTTTACAAGATGGAGTGATCAAGCTTCTAGAGGTCAAAGGAGCAATAACATCCAGCATAACTGAATCAAATAGCAGTAGATAGGAGTTTGAAATGGACACATTCGCAGTCTCCTCACATGTGATGCATTAGTCGAAAACAACGGCGATTCATTAACTTGCGATTGAAGATAGTGATGTGCTTATACTCCCATGAATGTCCCAGAACAGAGAAGGCTAAAAGGTCGACTACGAATGGAAAACCTTGGCTTATGGCCAGCCTGATGAGAGATGATTGACTAATTGGGAAAGTGGGAGTAATCTGGCGTGACTCAAGCACTTGGATTTCGGTTTTCTTGCATGATGCTAACTGAGCTGAGAGTCCTAGGTTGGGTGGGAATGCTAACCAATCAGTGGGTCTATGTGCCAACCTGTGATACAATATTGCAGAGACCAATCCGCTGTCATTTGTCTGCTAAAATCAGTATTATACGTATTTAGAGTTATTTCAAGGTGTGTCCTACAGATAAGGGAGAGCCAATGAAGTACTAACTTGTATACATTCTATAAGTAGATATGTTGCCCTAACCAATCACTCGCGCCCACAGGTTTTACAGTTTGCCATGTAGGATGATGTCATAGATGATGCATATTGGGATATAAGCTGTGTGTGTGTGTTTGTGTGTAAGCATACGTCTGATGTCTGCCGGTGTACCCTTCTTTATTAAGTTGAGACTAAACTAGTACTTTGTCATATTCTTTGAGTCTGTCCGGTTAGTTGGTCTGAGGTCTTTATTGGTAATTCCACCTAGCACAAGTGATGCGTCAAAGGTGCTAAAGCACATTTTGGTAGTGGTGGGGATGTTTTAAGGTCTAATCGATCTAGGCCCAGGCCCAGACTCCCAGATGATCGATCGCTCGCTCCATTAGCCAGAATACCACAGAGTTTCCTGTGCAAAAATTATGTGAAAGAAGTTACGGTTGGCAGGTCCCACTTTGATGAAATTCCTATTCGGTCCCCGCTGGTACTCCGTGGATGGAAGGCAAACTGGTCAGTTGAGGGAGAGTCGATGCCGAGGGACTCGAGCTGTGCCATGGATGTAAGTAGAACATCGAAGGTGGCAAAAATAGGGGGATGGACTGTGTTGTAAATAATATAAATATATAAAGTTAACTGAATTTTGGGGGTTTTAAAGAAGAGAAGTAGACACCTTGATTCCCCATTCCAAGGGGACAGAAGGATTTACACTAAAAGACTCCAAATAGGGTTGTTAAGGATACCTGAGACAAGACCAACAGGAAGAGTGCGTATCAAACTCCAAAATTGGGTAAAAGATGAGATGAGATGCATTTACTAAAGATAGTAAAGGAATGCGTTTGCAGGGGAGCATTTATCAAAGTACACATGTGTGGGGTTATACATATGTCAATGTAAAGCTTTGGTTGTGTTTAAATGACTAGATATAAAACAATAGTAAAATAATTAAGGTGAATTTTAGATTTTTTCATCAAACGAGTGAGGTCAATCAGAAGGATACCAATCAAAGGAAAATAATAAATAAATAAAGAATAGACTCTTAAAATACCAATGATAAAACCATGAGATACTAAAAATTGACAGAAAGTGTAAACAAAGGAACAAGGCACAAAAAGAACAAAAAGAACATTGTTGCATAGAGTTTTAAAAGTGGATAAAATATTTCCGTTCCACAGCTCTGTATTTTCGTTTCAGGGCTGCAAGTTCAGAGTCATACCAGGTGTTATGCTTAGAGGCCAATTTCAGGCAGGTCCTCATAACTGGTGCAAGAATGTCAAGAGTATTGGTGATGGCTAAGTGGAAGTTGCTGAGAGCAGAGTCGGTGGCAGAACCTGAGGTAGGGGGGCTAAGGAGCATGAAGGTGGAAGCGAAGGTAACAGCTGACACTCGTTTCATTGGACAGATGTTTGTGAATGAGGTTGACAGGGCTTTTGGGGATGTGGTCAAAGGGCCAAAGGGACACAGGTGGGAGGAGAGGAGAGAGTGGTCTGACCTAGAGAGAGGGGTGACCAGTGGTGGTAAGAGAGAGGTCAGAGTGGATAAGGGGTCAAGAGTATATCCAGCTGAGTGGGTTGGACCAGAAGGGAGAATTGAGCGGGATAGAGAGGTGCAGAGTTCAATGAAAACAGTGGATGCTGTGACAGGGAGTCCAATAGGATGTTGAAATCACCCAATAGGAGGAGAGTGGAGGGGGATGAAAGTAAGGAAGAACATAAATCAGCCCAGTCAGAAAGGAACAGGGTGGTAGCACCTGGAGGCCCATAAATAGTAGCAATGGTCAGGGTGGAGGAGGGAGAGATGACCAAATTGCGTACCAGGCTCTCAAAGGAAGAGAAGAGCTGGGTGCATAGGATGGAAGAAGGAGCCCACTCAGGGAAGATTTAAGCAACCCCACTACCAGCACAGTGAGGTCAAGGCTTGGAAATGATCTTGAAGCCATCAGGGAGAGGCCGTCAAAAGCAATGACTGAGCTAACATTGAACCAAGTCTCGGTAAGAGCAAGAATGTGAAGGTCAGTGTGTTCAAGAAGGAGACAGATGTTGGCAGATTGTTTTTTGGCTGAGTGGGCTCTAAGAGTCACCAGATGGAGGAGCTCTCTGCCTAAGAAAGTTTTCTGAGGTGGAGTACAGGGGCGTGATACTCCAGTCAGAGGAAGAGGGATAGAGGAAGTGGTGGGGGAGAGGCAGGAGAGAGTAGGAAGTTAATGAGAGACGGCAGTATCCAGTCAAAGAGAAGGAGGTTGCGTTCAGGACTCTGAACCAGGATAGTGCCTGTGTGGTAGACATTAATGAAGCAACGTGAAGATGAAAAGCCAGCTAAGAGGACTTCCCCCTTGATGGCACTGTTAATGGGAGATGATGTGAAAGGGGACTGAGTAGAGATGAGATGAGGAGTCCATAGATCTGGAGAGGGGACAGAGAAGCGGATATCAGTGAAGACCTCTTTGGAAGATGCGCTGCCATAGGTATCTGTGATGGGAAGGCCAGGGTTTGCACTCAGGATGTCTTTTTTTTGCTTTGTCCTTCCAGACTATGCGAGAGAGGGAGGATAGGTGATGACATAGCAGTTAGAGAAGGTAGGAAAGATGGGGAGTGCCATCAAGTGGTAGAGTATAGATGACAGAAGGAAAGAAAAAGAGGGGGGAGGGCTGCACTGCACAGTCCTACGCTGTACTCCAAGGTGGCCTAGTAGTTGAAAAGGGCACAAGATGCAGAGCAATAGATGGGGTGCAAGATTCGATATTAAAAAGGATCACATATGCAGTGCACAAAATGATGAATGTTGTAAAGCACACCCACCTAGATATGATTTTAAAAAAGGATCACATATGCAATGCAGGAACTGGTGCAATGAGAAAAATAAAACCATTGACAAAACACAAAATGCAATTAGAGAGTAGGATGGCTATGGTAGTGAACTGGATAGTCCAGCCCCTTTGATAAGTAGCAATTACCCTGGAGATGGATGGGGATGCAGACTTTACTCATACATCAATCATAGAGCCGACTCAGGAAGTTGACAAAAGGAAGACTTTTTTAATATCAACTATCTAAAACAGGGAGCATAACGAACATCAATGCAATCGCTCGATCCTCTTACTCAATGCATTTAAGAAAAAACTGAGCTTTTGTAAGCAATATTCTTCATCAATGACGTCTAACCCATGCATGTGCTAAAGTCATTCTACATGGCAAACTACAAAAACCTATAAGCATGGGTGATTGGCTCTGAGTGAACAATACTAGTCTAAAAAAGTGCAAATATGCGATTGGTTACTTAACATCAGGTGGGGCAACTAAGCCCTCCACTTAAAATGACCACTATGAACGTCACTAGATACACAACGTCCCATTGGTTTACACAACCATAGGACGCCTAAATATGCAGTTCTCTACAATTGGTTCATGGATACTAGCCTTCACAAAGTCTCTGATCTCTTCATCTGTCAGGTCTTTGGGCTTCCATCCTGATTCAACATCGATCGCGATCTTCATCCCTGTGGCTTTCTTTGCTGTCTTCTTGCATTGTGAGATTATTATCTTGATCACACAAATCCAAGCAACACCAACACGATCAGAAACTTGAACATGTCTGCCATCCATTGTGGAACCCAAGAGAAGAGTGATCCAAACCAGCTATCATCAGCAATGTCTTCCATTTCATCTATCATCTGGCCATGGAGTTTCATCAGCATGTCTATGGGCTATGTCAAGGTCCATTCTCGTCATCATGAGAAGGTATAAATGTGCAAAATGATGCTCTGATTTTTGCACAAACACCTCCATCCATTGTTGTAATCATATCCAGGACGTATCTGTTCTGAAGAGTCATCAGTCGTATAGCTCTGATCTCTTCTCTGATTGCATTGAATCCCTTTATTGTAGTGTTAATTGTCTGCAGCAATTCCCATTTGGTAATCTGTAGCCACTTGGGGTTTGCTCCAACCTGGATGCTCGGCATGAAGATCAACATGAACACAAATGAGGTCTGGCAAAACAACCTGTGCTCATATGGTACTGGCATCAAAAGTTCTATTGACTTAGCTGAAAAAATGTTCTCTCTTTTCATCCTCTTTATCAGCTCCACAGATCTCCTCTTACTCAGGTGAGCATCTGCTTTCAGGAAACTGTCAAGGTGCAATTCACTTTTTGGAATCAACAATGCCGGAACATGGACATTCACCAGTGTGCATATTCCTCCCAAGTGTTTGGGTAACCTCATGTATGCTTTGGATCCACAAGCCCAATAATGATCCATGATAACTGCTGTGCCATGTATCATTCCTGGAAATTCAACGATTCGACCACTATTCTGATTCTCTCCAACCTTTCTTGTGCCATTATTTCTGAAGCACAACTTTGAACTTGTCAATGGCACCATCTGCAAAGGCCTTCCTCTGTCTTCGAGCCAAGTCAGTAATTTGGCAATGCTATTCCACAGGGGCTTGCATTGCACCTGCACATTCCAAACAGTCGATTCAGGACGATCATAAACCATCCATGCTCTGCAGAGAACCACTCCTTCTTCCCAACCGTCTGGAGACAACACAGATCCCCAGATCTGAATATGGCCTCTGTACTTCCAATGCTTGATGTTTTCCTCGGTTTTTCCTGGACTGTCAAGCTTTTTATTCACCACTCATCTGATTTCAGCTCCTTTTGCTCCAGGCTTCTCATATCTGATCACATGATTCTTGGTGTGCTCTCTGTCTCTTGTCTTTGTATCTTGTACATAATCATCTTCATCTGGATCTGTCCATTCAGTTACCCATTTCATGTAGGCATCTCGACCCATGAACTGTCCTCTGGTTTTGCAAAGTGCTAAGTGTGAAAGACAATGAGCTGTCTGGACATCTATTTCAATAGCTATGAAGATTTTAGACTTCCCCATACTGTATGGCAGGAGTGCACATACAAAGCATTCCTCATACAAGGGCTTTTTCCCACTTCTTTCATATGTTGATACCAAATGTTGTTTCCTTTCCCACTTCTTTCATATGTTGATACCAAATGTTGTTTCCTAAGTGAGCTGTACTGTCCAGGTAATTATTTAGTTCAAAATCATCTTCTTGAGCGTTCCTTTTAGTTCTCATTCTCCTTGTGTGACTTTCCATAATCATGTCATGAAGTGTACCAGCATAACAACTTATTTCTGGATCAATTATTTGCACATCTATCAGTGGACGGGGTACACCTACATGTGCTGCCTGAGTAGGAGAAAGTTCAGAACATCTTATCTGTTCAGCAGACCATTTAGGTATGAAAATGTCCTGAAAAATCTCCAAGTGTGTGTGTCTTCTAGAGATTATCTTTGGGTCATTTATCACAGGACCAGGTGTGTTTGCATGCATTACCTGCATAGGCACGTCAACTAAAACAACCGCTTGTCTTGCCTGTCTTGTAAAGCCTTCTTTTTGTTTACAAACAAAATGTCTACAACCCTTCTTGCATGTGAATGATTGCAAATGGCACTTATCTCAGACTCAGGTAATGTGTCATCTTTCTTTGGAACAGGAATAACTACATAGGGTCTTGGGTACCTAGTAGTTGCCACAATTGCTCTTCCTCCTGCTCAGGAAGATTCACTGGAGTCTTAGCCCCATGAACAAATATGTAGTACAATGTTCGTACTATGAGTGAAAGTAACACTATGATGAACAGAATGCAAGCATAAATGATACAAAGGTATGTTAATTTACAGCATCCACTTGGCGGACACCGTGGACGTTTCTCTACATCAGGCATTACTAAATTACTGTCGATGCTACCAATCTTTATTGCCTAAGGAAGGAAAAAGTAATCTTTAATACATCAGCATTATGTGCTACTTCTGGAAGCTGCTGTCTTGACTCAGCAATTTCATCCTTGATCTACTGTCTGCTTATTGGATGATAAGAACAACTCTCAATTTCTCTCTGGAACCAGTTTTTACCTACATGAAATGTGGATGTCTCTCCAGCAAGAAGAAAACCGCTCTCAGTATGTTTAGACAAGTTCAAAGACATACACTAGCTCCCAGTACACTCCTCAAATCTGCTTAAGACCAGATGACATGATGAACTTCTTGCAGCATGAAACAAGAGTCTGTCTTTATTTGCAACCTCTGGATCTGTCCCTCAGAGGAAAGTTTCACACCACCGACCTGTGGGTTTGCTCTGAGTTTATGCTCACTTGGATTATAGTACCTTCCAAGATAACATTCAAATTTGCAGTGTTTCTAGGATCCATTTGAAATGTGAGCACATCCATGTGTCTTCCAACAAGATGCGGGTACTCTTCAATTAGATGAAAGAAAACCCTTCTGACAAGTCTGTGTGCAGCATCAGTTGATAGGGGCATTTGTGCTCTCCCCACTGTACTCAGGTAACTGTAAAACTTGCTTGATAATTGCTGCGAGTAGTCTCCTTACAATAGGACCATTCTTAGGATCTTGCAGGAAAACACAAATATTAGAAGTTCTCCCCACAATAGCCGGATAAGAGCGCAGAATAAAGAAAAGAACTTCAAATATGATACTTGAAATGTTGTCATTGGATAATGCTATGGGCAAATCCAAACAAACTGTTTTCCATTTGTCGAAACCACAATCAGAATCTGGCATAGTTCTCTTCTTATCAAGGCTTAAGCATGCCTCAGTCCAAAGTTTTTAACAAGCTCCTCTGTTGCTTTAAGAACACATAATTTTTCTTTCACCCTGAAAAGACTGCAGAGAATGTTCACATCAGCTTCCCTTAACTTTTTCAGAGATGACAAAAAGAGTGTCCCAAACCAAGCTACAGTCCAATGAACTCTTTCACTTTAGTTGACAGCTTCTGCGTCCTTCTTCCTCATCATAGATCTGATCTGCATGTGCTGTGGTTCTTCCCCGATGCTTGTACTTGCTTCTTGTAGGGGTACGGGCAGAGGGGTTTTTCCAATAAAGATCTTAACATCGCCTAAGAAAGTCCAAGCACGCCTGCCCTGCACTTTGACAGCAGATGGCGTGACGTCTTCCACAATGAATGGACCGTTTCAAACGGGGGTCGTCCCACTTCTTCCTTGTGTGGTTGTGGATTAAGACCGCATCTCCAGGTAAAAGTTGGGCAACACAAAATTCTTGAGATTCACTTGTTGAAGCATCTCCTTCTGTGTTCGTACTGCCCTGCACCCTTGTCGCTGCAACTGTCCTAAAATGACAGAGATACTGGAAGTCATACCGTTCAAATAATCACGCAATTCTCCATTCCTAAAAAATCTGCAGTTGGCTGAGCATCACTTCTAACTCTGGATGGAGGCATTAGGGGTGTTCTCATTCACCTCCCCATCACTATCTTGTGGGGCGTGAGATGGTGGTCAGAACCCGGTTGGTTCCTTACAGTATATAATGCCAGTGGTAAGCAATGCAACCACCTTTTCTTCAGGTTTAGCTACAATTTCGCTATTCTTTCCTTGAGCAGGTCATTGAGCCTCTCACAGATCCCATTTCCTTGAAGATGATAAGCCAAAGAAAACTTGTGCTTTATACCAAGCAACAAGCTGATCTGTTCAAATGTTTGATTCACAAAATGTGGGCAATTGTCTGACCTCATTACTTTACATACTCCCCATCTGGGAAACACTTCTCGCACTGATAATTTAGCTGCACAAGTGGAATCTGGGTTTGTACAGGGACCTGCTTCAATCCACCTTGAAAGGGGACACACTACAACAATCATGTATCTATATCCATTACATACTTGTATCATGTCGACATAGTCGATATGCAAATGCTGAAAGGGGCCAGTGGGTCTCAGAATAACTCTCCTAACTGTGCGCAGTGTATGCCCAGCCATGAATTTTTGACAGACTGTACAATTTGTCATAAAAAATGCAACATGCTCTAACAGATTTGGTACAAACCAATCTTGAGCAATCGTTGCAGCAATGTTCTCCCTAGTTGTGTGTGCAGGGTAGTGTAGCTGTTCCAGCGCCACCCTCAATAAGGCTACAGGTATCACCAGTTTACCAGTGCTGTCTTGTCACCACAGTGCTTCAGAGGGGTTTAAAGAACACCCTCTTTGTGTCCACAAATCTTTCTCATTTTGAGGTGCTTCCCCCCTGTACCTCCATAAGCTGTGTTTTTGACAGATCACTATATTTTTAAAACACATTCATCAACAGAACCATTTTCTCTTTTACATCAGGTGTTTCAAAAGTCATTACGTTTTCTGAACATGCAGTGAGTTTCGTTTCATCGTCTGCTGCTTGGTTTCCGCTTGAGATAAAATCTGCCCTTTTAGTTTCAGCTGTGCATTTAAAGACTGCAATGGCCACTGGGAGTTGCAGTGCCTTAATAAGCCTGTCCAATAACACGGTGTGCTGCACTGGCAGCCATCCGCTTGAAGGTAGCCCCTCCTTTTCCAACGTGCAAATCCTGCATGCACCATTGACGTCACATAGGTGGAGTCGCTGTACACTGTTACTTCGTGGCCTGCATGATTCTCGAGCGTGACAATCAGCACCACTAGCTCTGCAGCCTGTGCTGAATAGTGAGACTGGAGTCGTACACTTACCAATGTCTGAAACTCCCCATTGGCTGTGTGTTTTTACACAGTGGCACCCGTATCTCCCTGTCCATCATTTTGATCAAACAATTTCTCTACCTGTCAAGGCTTTTTCTTTTACTGTCAGGATTTCATCATAGAACTCTTCATAGTTCAAACAATCAGGCGCATGCTCATCCTCTGCCAGTGGTTCAGCTACAGACATGGCAGGTTTCATTACTCTACATCAAACTATTTTGATCGCTGGATTTGATATGACTACCTCGTAGTCAGAAGCCCTTTGAGAAGTCAACGTTCCTTTTGGTTTCTCTAGAATGGCAAACAGTGCATGTTCAACAAATAACGTCATGGAGCATCCCATCACTATGCTTGCAGCTTTCTTTATGGCTAAATGCGGTGGCTGCCAGTGATTGTTCACACATGAACTGAGCCCTCATTACTGGGTCAAAAATTCCACTGTAATATGCAAGGGGTTTGTACCCCAATGTGGTTCTCTGCGTAAGGACTGCTGTCATAACAGTGCCATCTGTGTGTGAGAATAAAAAAAATCCTCAGCATAATTAGGAATCCCTACATCTAGAGCTGTGCAAATTGCTTTTTTTAGCTCTTCAAACCCTTCTTCCATATCCTCAGTCTATACGATTTTTTCCTGCGTTGCCTGTGCTTTCTTTGAAGCCTGCAATAAAGGCCTTATATACAAGCTGTAGTCAAAGACCCATGCCCTGATATAATTACATAATCTCAAAAATCTCTGCATGTGCTTTATCGTGTGTGGCTTTGCAGTTTTCAAAATAGCCTCAGCTCTCCCAATAGAAATCTTCTTTCCTTTATGTGAAATCAATTGGCCAATGCACAACATTTCTGGTTGACAATACTGTAACTTCTCTTTGTCAACATTATATCCTTTGTCAGCAAGTATAATCACCAGTTGAACAGAATTGCGTCTGTACTCTTCCTCTGAAGTGCTGCAAACCAAAATGTCATCCACATATTGCAGGACAATACTTTACAAATCAATATTGCCCAAGTCCATCTGCAGGACTCTACTGAAAATCAATGGAGACTCACAATACCCCTGAGGCAAACAAGTGCTTTTCAGACGTGTTTGTCTGAAAGTAAATGACATCAGATCCTGCGAGTCTTTGTGCAATGGTATTGAGAAAAATGCATTTTTCAAATCAACGACAGTGAAATATTGTGCTCCAACAGGTATATTACATACAATTGTAGACTGGTTAGGAACTAGAGGGAACTCAGCTTCTACAATCTGGTTTATTGGCCTAAGGTCTTGAATTAATCTCCAAGTCCCCCCTTAGACTTTTTGTTAGGATACACTAGAGTATTGCATGGTGACTCTGACGTCACTAAGATATCCTGACCCATAATGGCAGAAATCATCTTAAAAATACCTTCATCTGCCTCTCGAGACATGGGATACTGTTGTGCTGGAGGTAAAATTGCTCCTAGTTTCAATTTAATCTTCACTTCTCCGACCGCCTTCAACAGGCCTATGTCATAGGGACCTGTAGTCCATAATGAAGCTGGCACTTTTGCCATGTCTTCATCAAAATACTCAGAATGTTGTTGTGCGAACATCATTTTCTGAGGCACCTCTCGTTTGATTGTTTTTACCCAATAAGTAATACTCATGTCAAATATCACTTCGTCATCAGATGGATGATCACCAAATAGATCATCATCAGTAACGTCAGTTAATCTTTAACCTTCCCTGATAGCAATTACTGCACACCATCTTCTGCCTTTGTCATCATTCCCATCAAGCACAGCCATTTCACCTCGCACTATGGCTGCTTGCAACTCTAAGGGAAAAACTTGCCCTGCTTCTTCACGCATAGGTATCTTTGGCCTAAACAGAAATTCATCAGGTATTCTGATTGCTCTGGCCACTAGGCCTGGCAGATATGTAAATAAAATGCCTACTCCATAATGAAAAACTTCTGGTTCTAAAGGTATTGCTCTCATGGCTACTTATCCTGCAAATGCCATAATAATTTCACACACGTCTGAATAATGCATTCCTGGTGTCGAACACATTATGCCTTCATCGGTAAACGAGATTGTCGTATTCAGCTTCATCATCAAATCTCGATCAAATATATTGACAGGTTTCTGCCTCGAATATAGCAAAGGCACCTTCATGTCGCAGAGGCTGGTAATTCTTCAGTGAAAGATACTCTACTTGTAGCTCCTAAAAAACCTTGAGTATTCATGGCAGTGCCAGACATTAAAAATGTTCCCTCTCGTATTCATTAGCGCATTGCACCCCAATCTACTAAAAACAAAAAACCTTTGCCTCCTATATTGACGTCTACCCTCAGTTCCTCGTGAGGATTCAGCGCCACAGATAGTACTGAATACATCAAGTCTCCCAGTGAGCTGTCCTATTAACGGTACAGCCTCATTCCGTTACCTGTAAAAGATTCCCACCATCGACAGTGACACCCACTATTCTAGGAGTCGTTAATTGTTCTGTAATTGTGCTCTGCTGGATTTGCATGGGCGCATGCTGCGACTACCCTTGTGGCAGAGCCATTGCTACCTGCTTTGTCTGCAAGCCTTGCTGCACTCTCAGCGCTTGCTGCTTCTGCATTGTTTAATTCTGAGCAAACCCATCACCACGCTGCTGTGAATATGCAGGCGGGTTTGAAGTCCCCCCTCTTAAAAACTGATTGTTTTGCACGAACCATTGACTTCTACAAATATGAGCAAAATGCCCTGTCATCCCACATGTCCAACATATAGGTGGCCTCCTAAACTGCCTATCCTGCATGTTTTGACTTTGGTTATTCACCTGTGGCATATTTGCAATCTGTTGTGAACTCGATCCATCTACACTGGTTAACATCGCCCCTTCAATGGCATACTAAAACAATTTTTTCTGCACTAATTTTGCCTCCTCGCTCTTTCGGACATCACCTTTTTTGCGATTCTTTTCCTGCAAGAGTCTGCAATAATGCACAATGGTCAGCTGAATCTCCGACCATGGTTTTGCCTCTATACCTACTAACCTCTTGAGCTGCTTCTGTACAGGGTCTGGCAGCCTTTGGCATAATATATGATAAAACACAGATATAGATTTTCCCCAAGACTCACGTGTCTCCAGCTCCATGCCTCCTGAAAATTCTGAATGTAAACAAGCAGATCATCTCTGTCCTGCATCTTTTACGTCATTATAGCTCCCATATTGGACGTGTTTGGATACAGTACTTTAAGTGCTTTCCAGATTGCCGCCATACAGTTATTGACTGGTGTTCCATCATGAGCAGTGTTGACTGTAGTCACACCAGGGTACCCTGCCCTTGTCCACACGTCATCAGCTCTCTCTCCAGGTATGGCAATTAGGAGACCCTTAATGTCCCCTAAATCCAACGTGTATCCTCTTGTCATTTTTTCTAACTCGATATATCCATTTCCCAGCGCCAGAGTTAAACTCAGGAGTTTACACCTTAAGTTATCCTTGTCCATCTGAGGCCATGGTATATACTGTGGTCTGGCCCCTCCTTTCTCTATCAAGGGAAACTCTGACTCCCCAAACTCATTCTCACCTCTCATCATTTGTCTGTCCACTGCAGGGACAATATTGCCTGATTGCCTTTTTCCTGGTAGCAATCTTAATCTGCTCACTAAAGGCAGCGACTCCCCCCTCTCACCATGTAGTTGCTTTGTAAATCGATCTGACTGTGTCAAAGGTTCTGACGCCCTACTTACAGGTGCATTTAAATCTGACCCTCTGACTTCTTTCTCCATTGAAAAACATTAAATCAGGACCGCATACGTTCCCTCTTTCTTCCCCATGAAAGGTGTCTCTGTCTTCTTCCGACATTTCCTGTGCCCAACTCGTGCAACTCTTCTGCTCGTCATCTCTATTTAGAGTGAGTCTATTTAGAGACAGCTCTTTTTGCCTCATGCTACATGAGGCTCCCTCTATATCATACAACTGAGTGCTCTCAAGTCAATCATTTTTTTCCCTTCCCCTTTAATTCTTTCTGAGTTTTCATATCATAATATACCTTATCGATTGCTTCCCCAATGCTCCTAGAGTCAAACTCGTCTTCTAGATTTACTCTAGAGGGGCCTGGTAATGACTCGTATTGTGGGAACAATTCCTCTATATCCTCCCATGCTACTTCTGGATCAGGATCTCGTTTCTCCTTTTCCAGGCTATTGAGATTGCGTGCTCTCTTCCTTCTTTTATGTTCCATATCATCGTCAAATTCTCTTTGTTTCCTTGCTTCCTCTCTGACTCTGTCTTCCTTTTTTTCTTCATATCCCTTCTCTCACTTGCCCTGTGCATCTCCTCATCCTTTCATCTCTGTATTCTCTTATCCCTTAACTTAAGTTCCTCTGCTTCTATTCTTTTTCGTTCTAACCTTTCCTGCTCATTGTTCGCTCTCTGTTATCTCTTTTTCTTTGCTCTTCTGCTCTCTCTTGTTTTCTTGACTGTTCTTGGTATAACTGCTCTTGTCGTTGCCTACCCTTCCTTTTTGCTCCTTCTTCTTTCAATTGTTCCTTTCTTTCCTTATCTTTTTTATCTTGCTCGTCTTGATCTTCCAGTTGTCTTACATCCTCAATACCTTTACCATCGAGTTTAAGTAAAATCTGACCACCCTTCCATTCATTCTTTAAAAGAGCTATCTCATCAGCTTTGTCTCTTTCCCATTTCCATTGCTTTATTTCTCTTCCTATGTCTACAGATGTACTTGCTCGATCACTTCTCTCCTTATCGCATTTCTCCTTGTCCCTCGGGACCCTAGAGATCAAATCTTTCTCTGTACTTTTCTCTGGGCCCTCGTCACTGCTTTGCACAGGTGACTCATATGCCGGGTTGCTATACCCTGTCGCTGCCTTAAGCTACCTCAATGGCTATAACTCATCGTCTTTCTTGCTTTTGTCTCCTATTTCAGTTGGGGCCGGGGGAGCAGAGGGCTCCTCACCCCCTCTTTGCATACATTAAGTATCCAATCTACAGGAGGCAGTTCATCTCGCCCCTCTTGGTACATCTTCCAAAGCTCCAAACTAACTAATCCCTTCTCTAGCTTCTTCCCAGTATATGCTGCATGCAGATATGTCATCATATGCTGCAGAACTGCCTTCGATAGTGACCCTCCTTGAGGCTACAGCATAAACATTTTATCTGCGGTTCCTTTAACCCATTCCACACTGTACTGTCTAAGCTTATGTGCATGCTTCGGCAACTGCTTGCAGAGGTGCACAAGTTGAGTAATATCCTCATTCTCAACTCGTTTATTCTTAACCTGTTTGACATTTGTTTGTTTTTAATTATCACAGATGTAAATACGTTTCATAAAAATAAAGCGATATGAGCGAGCACCAATCATCGCACGCTCCAATCTCGTTAATCACAATTTTTACTTTAATCTTGCTAAAAAATAACCACCAGGTTCATTTCTAACCAATCAATTAATTTTTCCACTTATGATGTCATCGGTTACAAAACCACATAACACAGACAGACAAATTCAACTGGTCACTTAAATCTCCTACGATCTTTTCTCTAAGACTTGTCTTACCCTCTAAAATACTTCATACAAAGTGTAAATTAACCTCTTTAGATCCACCATTAATCGGATCTGTCTTCTAGGTGTTCCACTATGGGACTCTGGGTTCAAATTTCTTCTGTTATGTTTGTAAAAAACACAGGCCAGGGCGTATTCTCTTATCGCGGACTCTCTCACGATTATATATTGCTCAGCCACACTCGAGTCAATATCTCATTCCCATATAAATATTACACTCTTATTTTCATGTTATATTTTACCTGCCACTCTCCGTTACTCACTTCGTTTCTTCACTCATCACTCATGCTTTTGCCAACTCACTCAGTTTTTTACTCATCAATATCATTTTCGTCTTCTGACTCTCGGGATCGTCCGCCTTTTATACCTTCAACCTTCCGATCAATCCTCTTTACATAGATGTGGGAGGGGATTCTATGGAAACTAGGCACACAACACATCCAGCTTGCAAGACTTTTTAAATTACACTAACCACTATCTATAGGGAGCTTCACGTCCTTTCAGCCAAATGGCAAAGGTCGTCTGATATTGCCGAAACTAAAGTTTACTCAGATCGATGGCTCTGAACCATCCTCTCTCTGCTACCAAGTGAACTGGATTGTTCAGCCCCTTTGATGAGCAGCAATCACAATGTAGATGGATGGGGATGCAGACTTTACTCATACATCAATAATAGAGCCGATTTAGGACGTTGACAAAAGGAAGACTGTTTTAATATCAATTGTCTAAAACAGGGAGCATAACGAACATCAACACAATCGTTCAATCCTCTTACTCAATGCATTTAAGAAAAAGCTGAGCTTTTGTAAGCAATATTCATCACCAATGACGACTAACCCACGCATGTACTAACGTCATCCTACGTGGCAAACTACGAAAACCTATAAGCATGGGTGATTGGCTTTGGGTGAACATCTAAGTATATAATCCATACTAGTCTAAAAAGTGTAACTATGTGATTGTTTTCTTAATATCAGGTAGTGCAAATAAGCCCTCCCATAAAAATGACCACTTTGAGCGTCACTAGATACACAACGTCCCATTGGTTTATCCAACTATAGGACCCCTAAATACACAGTCCTCTGCAATTGGTTGGCACTCTAACTTCCTTCAGTACTTTTCCACCCACATCTAGCAGCCTGCAGGCTGGCCATTCAGGTGCTGGTGAGGTCATCTTAACATTAGCTCCCCACCAATTAGCATATCAATTTATCATCACCTCAGTGGTCTACTGTCAATTAGGCTTTGAAGCTCATCCTTGAGAGTGTTCTTAGCTCTGAGAAAATTAGAGAGTGAGAAGCACAATCTGCCTCCGTGCGTAGGTGTGATCATCTCATTTGTCCAACTTCATGCTTCCACGTGACTGGAGACCATGGAATCGAGCCTTTTCGTGCATTTAATATTATTTTTTAATAGGCCTCTGACGTCTTCCTTGTTATGTTGATGCCTTCTGAACAGGAATTTTGTTCTTTCACACAATTTTGTATCCAATGTCAGTTCACTCCAGTATGATAAGACCTTGGCTTCTTTGGCTCGTCCAGCCTCGGCTGCTGAAATTCACTTGTAATTCAATTTGATTTTTAACTGCGACACACTAAAAATTAGTCCATCTTGCTACTGTCCAACCTGCTATAATACGTTAGTGGAAACATCCATAGTTCTCTCCTTCCTATATATGTATACATTGGCGCTTGCTGCAATCTATTCCAAATAAGCTTAAGGCTAGCTTTCAAGATTACTTTGCTGCTTGAATTTCTCTTGCATCTGTAAACACGCAAAATAACTTGATATATTCATCTGTTTCTGTGGCATAAGCTTCTTCACCTTTATCCCAAAATGTCACTTATCCTTGATACTTTCTTGATGCCTTATAGAATATCTGCATTCTCTGGTCTCTGCATCTCTTTTATGTATGTCATCTCAGCTTTGTGTGATGTAAACTGGCGAAGATTAGTGATGTTACCATTCGTCCTTGCCAATTATTGGCTCTGCTTCTTCAGGAATTTCATTCAAATGGCCATCATATTTTCTTGTATGCAGCTATGGCTTTCTCAATGGGTACCTTGCCTCCCAGATTCTCTTAAGTACTTGTACTTTCACTGGTACGGGCCAGAGTCCATACTCTGCCCTTTGTCGATTCAACTGCTCTGTGTATGTCACATACTCTGGTTTCCAGTGTACAGGTAAAAGAGGTGGAACGGTTGAGGTGGGGGTACTTGGCTCCTCCTCTACAGTAGAAAGGCAGATAGGTACAGTTATGGGTCAAGGATATAGAATGATGAGCCAGTGGAAAGTTCAGCCATCACTCACATGAGGCAGAGAGAGGTGCATGAAGGTGTATTGGTGCAGGTCTGTGGAGAAGGGTGAGTAGTAGTGTGCAGAAGGGTGGTGTGGAGAGAGGAGATTATTAGTGTGGAGAGGCGAGAGTAGTAGTGTGGGGAGGGGAGAGTAGCAGTACAGAGCAGAGGAAAGTAGAAGTAAGGGAGAGAACTTCAGAGGTACAGAGGAGAAGAGCAAGAGATGGAGAGACGAAGGAGAGTAGGAGGACGAGAATGGACAGGAATAGAGGGAAGGGAGAGAAAGGATAGAACATCAGGGTGAGGAGTACTAGAGCATTCAAGGAAAAGACCAAGTGAGACCTGGGTGTTTGGAAGGCACCTCTTCTTGTACTATTGTATTGTGGGATGTAGGCTAGAATTCACCTAAATTGTTCTCAGAAAGAGAGAGAGAAAGGGTGTTCGGCCTTACGCCATCAATACCAGTAAGACAATTGTTAGACATTAGGGGCTAGCAATTTCGAGTGACCATCCTGAGGTTGTGGGGCACCTGGGTTGGGGGGGGACTGTCCGGGGGAGACGAGAGAGAAAGGGATGACCTTCATTTAGCCTCCTCTCAATTAAAACCATTGAACTAATTGAAGAGTCAGTGTGCTCTTGAGGCCATCTGTCACACCGGGTAACACACATCTGTATAGTGACAATCCTAAACAACTTAAGTAATTCAAGCATGATCATGGATAAACTACATTGCTGTCTATTTTAACAATGGTCAAAACAAAATTGCCTCTATCACAAATATAACGGTCCGCTAATGTATAACCATACCAACCTAATTTTAGCCCAAACCAAAATGGCGGCCGTGACGCAAATACGTCATGACGTCACTGCATACATAACGCAAGGACAGCACCGCTATGCGTTCCGGAATTCAAACATGAGGAGCGCTAAGCATTCAGCAACCTACACACTCGGAATCCTATCACAGATTGCGAGGGACTGAGGCAAAACGAAGGTAAGTACACCAGGCGCCAAAATTGTAGTGAGTAGAGCCCCATTACTAACACTGATCCCCTGAAAAGAATAGGACCATAAGAAAGTCCTATGTAAATATACTTATGATAGTCTAATTTCCTTTAGGATACACCATCCCAAAGAATATTCACATAAACAAGCTGAACCTAAAGACAACTTCTTTTGAATTAAATATGTAAGTATTGGCCTGTCGTTTCCTTAATGCAGCAAACGTTGATCTTAAGAACCACATCAGCTCAATATTATGTTTCTAACTAAACCCATAATGTACTCTTAAAGCAATCCATACTGTGAACACAAGAACTGAATTTTCTCCCCTGAGGAACCGCCCCTAAAGGGGTGGGGAAACACTTGTCAGAAGCCATCATTTCAAATCTATAAAGAACATTTAATACGCTTCGTGCAGACAACAGACAGTGAGGCGGGATTCACCATTTCCAATCAACAAATTCACTGTCCTCCTTGCAGACAGCAGACAGTGAGGTAGCCTTTTTCAAAAACTGTACTAAGAGAAGGAATAAACATTACCTAATGGACCGAGATCAACAAACAGTAGCCACTCGGGCAAAGACAATGATCTAGTGAAGCAACTATGATCAAAGGACAAAACTTGAATAAGAAGAAATACTTCCTTAATATAAAAAAAACTTAACCAAAAGTATGAACTTGGCAACAGCACAACAGCAGACAAGCATGTCTCAGTGACGTATCTGTGAACACCAGCAAAAATTTAAACTAAAGGACATTGGGGGTCATTACGGGTCGGGCGGTAAGGGATACCGGGCACCGGTAAGGAGACTGGTGCCGGTAATCACTTGCTGCGTGAATCCGAGGTCCCTTGAAGGGAACCGTAAGGAACGTGTGGTCCGACCACATGTCCCTAACGGGTCATTTAAAAGAAAACTAGTGAATGCAAGTTTAAGCAGCATTTTTAAGTTTTCCCTATGAAAGTGTTAGATGCACGTTTGCAAAACAACGGTGTGCCCAGCATGTAGAAACCCTGCTTTTAACAGTGAAGGCCCCCACCCCAGTGATAGTTATGGCCTAAGAATTCCCCTGGTGTCCCTTTCAGGCCAGAAGAAAGTAAAACAGGCCAGACAAATAGGATCTGCAAACGCACAAGTGACAGCTGTGGAAAGGAGCACAGAGCAGATTAGATCATCGAGCCTCCAGCTTCCCTGGCAAAGCTTGGGTCTCTGTGAAGCCAGGTCAAGGCAGAGGCAGGCCAGGTCCGAGATCCGGCCAGAAATCTGATGTCAGATCCCGACCTGGCAAGAGCCGGCCCATTGACCAGCTTTGATTGGAAGAGGATATAGTGAAGTCGGTCAATTGCCGAGCCGACAGCATCATGACAAGGAGGAACTGGCTGTTTAGGAGAATGTAGACAGGTATTTGAGGGTTGGAGATGGAAGGCTAGAGTCGCATGCAGATCAGGGGGGTCGGGGCAGAGGTGTAAATGTTAAATGGGAAATCATATTGTGCCTCCTATCTAATATATATTGGCCTAAGCCTAGTCGCTCTGCAAAGAAAACTGCCTTGCAAAGTTCCGATTTTAGATCTACTTCGCCACCATTTTGGGATCATCCGCCATTTTGATTTCTGTTCATATGTAATTCTGTGTTCTAAAATGGTGGACTGTGTTTCCAACTTGCAACCGAGCCTTCCCGACCTTTGCACCTAGTTAATGGTTAGACTGTCCGCGGGGCAAATGTTTAGACTGGGTAATGAGACCTTGTCCCGTACATGACTTGTGGTTTTAGGATTGTCTGCACCAACAAGCCTCATCCACAAACATACATCGAGGACAATGTAATGCAAATGTCTAGCGTGGACACTGGCTGTAACGCATGTGAAGGGATATGTGCTATGGCTTACTGTTAAATCCAGGAATACACTTTGCCATTGTAACTTGTTTGTAATGTAAACCAAATGTAATCCGTGTGCATATTATTGTATGAGCCATAAGTGAACTCAGCATGAACTCTAGACCACAGATTATTAACTTGCAGAGGGGCTGGACATTATTAGTGCACTGCATAAATAAGCAAATGTCCAGATGTCCAGTACCTCTCACTCCTCACACTGAAGGGCTGGTACTCATTGTGATGTACTGAGGGCCAGATAGCTATCTGAATTTGTTTCTTTGTAACTGCACAGTAGAATAAAGATCTGTGAATCTTTATAAGCCTGTGTTTGGTATATTTCCTTTTGTGGTACTCAGCCGCGATATTTCCTTTTGCTTTTACAGATGGCGCCCTCAAGATTGATGCCATCTCGTTGAAGGTTGATGCGGCTATTGGACCGGGATCGGACGGTGAAAAAGGGGGCCCTTTCTTGGATGAGAAGCAATACCTCAACAGTACTGCACAACCCGATCCCTGGACGGTGAGCCTGCGTTCCGAGACAGCTTCTTGACGAGGGTCCATAGATCGAGGCGGGCAGTTTTGCCGAAATCACCAACCACGTGGGTCCTTTGTTGTCCTTAGATATCCGATTGGAACTCCTTTGTCATTTGATCAGGTGAGTCGTGACCCGATTCTTAAGTATCCTGATCATTTGTTTTGGCGCATTGTTCTTGCAAGTACAATTATTGACCAGGTAACACTAAGAATCTGATATGCCTGAGAAATTGTCTGCCTGTTTCAGGGCGTTATTCCGCATTGACTGACAATCTTTGGAATTTGGCTGACCGGCGCTACAGGAGGGGTCTCCGGCGTGTACTATGTACTGTAAGCACGGCATTGGTAGTATAGTGTTTAATGATATTTGGCACAGACAAACTAGACATGCTTCCGAACTTCAGTGGCCAACCAATGGTAGTTTTGTAATTCCTCGTATAGAATATTTAGAGTCTATATTATTAAAGAAAAAGGCTAGACCTGCAGCATTTGCTGTATTACAGGATTGGAAAAAAGAAGCTACCGCGCCGTCATATGTCCAGGGCCGAAAAAGCATTGTTATATGATCAAAATAAACAGTCTGAGTCAGTTAGGAATATGAATAGGGCTTTTCAGCTTGGTATTCAGAAAATGTACCCGTCTAAAGACTTTCATGTGTCTGATGAGTTGATTGACAAACTACTAAATGAACGAAGGGCAACTGCGCCACCTCCGTATGTACCTATTCCTGCTTCTTCACCTCTTTCTGCTGTTGTTCCTCCTCCCGTAGTAATCCCTGCTGCTCCTATCGTTCCTCCTATTGTTCCTCTTCCTACGGCTGTTGTTCCTCCTCTTATCGTTGCTCCTCCACCTGCACCTCCGCCTTTGCCTACTGTTACAGGTCTGGTAGATTTGCCTTCTGCACCAGTGATAGCACCTTTCTTACCGATTGTACAGGATTTGTCTGCTCTTTCTCTTCCGAGTGATTCTGTCCCACTTGTAGTTGACAAGGGAGTGGAATCAAAGATTGTAACTCGTAATACTGTGTCTAAAGAGAGAAAGCGCGATTTGACTGCATGGGCTAGACAATGCATGGAGAAGGGTGAACAATCTGATGTTTTTGCCACACTCTCTAATCTAGAAAGTTTTCCTGAGAAAAATGTTTTTATCGAAGGGTTGGGAATTCATTTATGTGTAATGTGGAACAGATTGGATGATATGGGTTTCCCGCAAGGGTTGAGGGATCTGAATGTTTTAGCCTATTCAAGAGATACTGTGGAGAAAGTATATGAGCACGTCGAGAGGGTTTTTGAGTATAGAAGGGAGTTGGAAAGGTTACAGAATGAAGAAATTGATGGTAATGGTTCAAATGCTATTTTTGTACAGAAACGGTTCCTTCCTTGTTGTAAGTCGATAAGTGAGGAAACACGAATTTGCATAAAGGATGCGATTAGATGGATTTCAGACATGTCGATATCTCCCGTAGAAGTATATGACACGTATAGTCAGTATATGCCAGAAATGCAGAAGAAAGTGATACAGGTAATGGTAGAATACCTGCAGGATGAATGTATAAAAAGAAAGATTTGTTGTCCCCTAACATTTTTGAATATCTATAAGAGAGCTTTTTTATCTGACACTTCTTCAGCTGCCTTAGTGCTTGATTTAGCTCTGTTGCTCAGTAAGTGTTCGGAGTTTCCTATCTCTCAGTTGCCTATGAGAGAGGTTCCGCCGACATTTGTCCCAAAAGTCGAGGTTCCAGCTGATGCCGGAACAGGTGCAGCTGCCTATGACATTCCTGCACATTATATATCACAGTTTGTTCACGTCCCGTTCTCAAGACAGGAAGTGAACACCATTACACAATCCATTCCTGATTTTAGGAAGAATCGGACAGGGTTCTATAAAGAGATAGAACCTGTCTTGCAGTCATCAGTATTTACTCTGAGTGATATAGATTTGTTATTTCCCGTGCTCCTACCCATTGATTTGTGGAAACAGATTAGGACTGTTGACGATGTACCAGGGTTAGGGGACACATTGGATACTATACCTACACAAGATAGAGAAAGACCAGCTGGCGAGAGGCCGCCGCAGGTAATACTGACTTTGCCTGATAGAATAGTCACAAAATTAAAACTATAATTCCGGAGAGAAGGATTATTTGGGACAAACTTACTGCTTGTGTCCAAGGGAAGTCTGAGGGTGCTACCGAATTCTTTAATCGGTTTGAACAAGTATTTTCAGATTTCAGTGGACAAGATGTGAGCACAGAGTCTGGAAAAAGACTATTCGTAGATAAATTTGTGCATGGATTATTGCCTGATATCAAGTCGCAAATTATGACTTCTGAGAGCGCTTGGCAGGCTAAGTCTCAGACTGAAGTATTGCATATGGCTCAGTACTATGAAAACCGAGTCAATAATGAGAAGGAGAGAATTGAAAAGAGAAAGGGAGACCTGAAAACTATAGTTCTACTGCAACAAATTGTTAGAGGCCCTAGAGGGGGTACTTCACAATTTAGGGGGCAATATGCTCCACAGGGTAATGTGCCGTTGGGTCCTGTACACGTGAACCAATGTGCTTATTGCAGACAAGAGGGTCATTGGCGAGCACAATGCCCGATCCTTCAGCATGGATCGAATAACACATTTGGTAACATGGGTAGACGATCCACATGCCGCCCTGTGGTGGGGGGTCCTGGTAGAAGTCAGTTTTCTCAAAATATGCAAGCTTTTTCACAGGATAATCAGGCACCGAGTGTAGATAATAGAAACATTTTTGATCATCCTTCTGCTGCATATCTCTCTGAAGACCTTCCTTTTGATGACATTTTGTTTCGCTAGGATTGCCCGAAGCAGGGTTTGGAACCCACGCCTATTCCCGTTAATCAGAAAGGTCCCTACATTGAAATGATAGTGGGAAATAGGAAACATCTATTCTTGATAGATACAGGAGCACAGAAGTGTTCCATTGACCATTCACGGGTTCCAAACATTCTACTGTCAGGGCAAACCAATGTTTCTGTAGGGTTTTCTGGTACGCCAGTAGTCCGTCTGGTTTCTTCGCCGGTACCGATTACATTGGGTCCATTTACGGACCACTGTCCATTTCTTTTGACAACGAACTGTGGAGAGAATTTGTTGGGGTTGAATCTGTTGAAAGAATTAAATGCAGTAATTCAGTGTTCTTCGGATGGAGTGAATTTAACGTTTCCACCACAGCAACTTTCTGTCTCTTAGTTCTTGACTAGACCTTTGCCGCCAGAATTTAGTGAGTGTTTATGGGCGATAGATGACAATGATGTCAGTGTACTACAAATTGAGCCTGTTAAGATCATTTTAAAACATGGAGTAAAGTTACCACGTATTTCATAGTATAAGATTTCAGTTGATGGTGAGCAAGCTTTGAAGTGCATAGTCTCTGATTTTGTACATCGTGGGGTAATTGAGGAAATTGCAGGTAGTTTGTGCAATAGTCCGGTTTTCCTCTTTATAAGAAAGGCGATAATGTAATTCCTTTTCGTTTTATGATTGATTTACGCACCATCAATAAGATTGTTGCTCCACAATTTCCTATTGTGCCCGATGTGACGACAATACTTACCATGATCCTGGCTTCTGCTACTCACTTTACTGTTGTAGATCTTAAGAATGCTTTCTTTAGCATTCCTATACACAAGGATAGCAGATACCTGTTCGCGTTCACCTTAGGGGGATGCTTGTTTACATTCACCCGTGTGCCGCAAGGTTACACAGAATGTCCAAGCATCTATAGTAGGGCTTTGAAAGAGCAGCTTGACACACGCGAGTTGCCTACCACTTGTACACTACTTCAGTACGTAGACAATCTGCTTTTAGCTGCTGACTCAGAAAGTGCCTGTAAGGAGGGCACTGTGTTGTTGCTTATTCACCTAGCAAAACATGGACATAAAGCTTCACTGAAAAAGTTTCAATATTATCGACAGGAGGTTGCCTATTTAGGCTATCTCTTGTCAAAGGAGGGAAGAAGTTTGACTCCTGAGCAGATTAAAATATTTTCTAGCATGTCTGTCCCAAATACACAAAAGGAAGTCAGAGCCTTGATAGGAATGGCTTCTTACTGTAGGCAGTGGATCCGGAACTTCTCGTTAACGATTAAAACAATGTTGGCTCTGACAAAGAAGGCATTTCTTTGCCATTGCCGTGGAACTTGGAACACCGGCAAGCATTTGATCTGCTCAAGACTGCACTGTGTTTAGCACCAGTTTTGGGCACAGCAAATTATGAAAAGGCCTTTGTGTTGTATGTGCATGAGCATGATGGATGTGCTTTGGCTGTATTAACGCAGAAACATGGAGGGAAGAATAGGCTGTGCGGCTACTTTTCTTCCGCCCTTGATCCTGTTGCATGCGCTTTGCCAAGATGTTTGAGAGCTGTCGCTGCTGCTGCTGCTGCTGCATCTGTAAAACAGAGTGAGGGTATGGTGCTAGACCATGCTTTAACTCTGATGGTACCTCACTCTTTAGATGTTCTTCTGTTAAACAGAACACAAATGCAACACCTCACCTCCGCACGATTAGCGAGATACGAATTGATCTTGTTCGCACCACACATCAAAATTCAGAGGTGTTGTGTATTGAATCTGGCTGAACTTTTAGCTTTCCCGCAAGATACTGCTTGCAGAGACGAAGCATTACATGACTGCCTCTACACCACAGAGCAAGAAACTAAAGCAAGAATCGATTTGAAAGAAACTCCATTGAATAACCCACAAGGGGAGCTGTTTTGTGATGGCTCCTGTTTCAAACTTCTGGATGGTACATCCACGGCTGCTTATGCAACCACCACATTGAGCACGATTGTGGAAACCAAAAGAATCACGCATAACTCTGCGCATGCCGCAGAGATTATTGCATTGACTCGAGCTTGTGAACTTTCCAAAGGGCTTAGAGTAAATATATATACTGATAGCCAGTATGCTTTTGGGGTGGTTCACAACTTCAGTAGACTTTGGGCTGAACGAGGTTTCTTGACCTCACATGGAACGAAGATCCAATATGGCTCCTTGATAGTACGGTTACTTTCAGCGCTTGCACTCCCCACTCAGTTAGCGATCATGAAATGAGCATGGCATCAGAAATTCATAGATGATGTGGGAAAAGGGAACGCTTTCACTGACCAGATAGCCAAACAAACTGCCACTGATCTCTATTCAGAAATGTATACTTCAAAGGAAGCCACCGATGTTTGTACTATGGATGAGGGTATCGAATGTGTAAAGAATATTCAAGCTGATGCCACATTAGAGGAATCTAAGCAATGGGCTGAGGGTTTGGCAAGATTGGATGATGACGGGTGTTGGGTGGACAAGTTAGAAGGAAAATGGTTGCTGCCAGATGCGTACATTACAATGATGGTCGCAATGGCTCATGGGCCCACCCACATCTGTGCGAGGAAAGTTTCCAAAATGTTACAAAATGTCTGGGTGAATGATAAAATCTCGAAAACAGCTGAACGTTTTGTCCAGAGTTGTTTGATCTATTTACAGCATAACATGGAAAAGGTCACATCAACTCCAAGGGGTGGTTTTGGTCCACCTTCTGTCCCCTTTGAAGTCATCCACTTTGATTTCATTGAAATGGAGCGTTGCAATAACTATAAGTACGTTTTGGTTGTTATCTGCGCCTTTAGTAAATGGGTTGAAGCCTTTCCTGTTAAAGATGCTACAGCAATGACAACGGCGAAAAAACCATGCTTAAGGAATATTTTCCTAGGTTCAGTTTGCCAAGAGTCATCTGGTCGGATAATGGTCCACATTTTATCGCTGCTGTAATTCTGCAGATATGTGCGGGATTACAGATCGATAAACGGTTCCATTCCGCTAGACATGCTCAAAGTGCTGGTTTGGTAGAGAGACACAACGGAATTATAAAGAACAAACTCGCTAAGACGTGTGCTGGTACCAAATTGAAATGGCCGGACGCCTTACCGATCGTGTTATTATCAATGAGAACAACCCCACAGACTAGGACTGGGCTCTCCCCTTTTGAAGTTGTTATGGGTAGGCCAGGTAACATTTGGAACTTGCCTAAGCCTAAGGCCTTGCTGGACATTGAACATTTACCTCTTTCCAACTACTGTGACCGGTTAACTAAAAATCTGTATTTGATTTATCAACAGGTGCGAGAAGCCCTCCCAGTTAAATACGAGGGGCTAGGTCACAGTATTCGGGCTGGTAACTGGGTGCTGATAAAAGCATTAGAAAGAGCATCCTGTCTCGCACCGCGTTGGAGGGGCCCTCATCAGGTCCTCTTGGCCACACAGACTACCGTACGAGTGACTGGACGAAAGCACTGGATCCATGCGACGCATGTCCAGAGGATTCCCTTCCCTTTGCCACACGGTACAGAAAATCCTACCTGCTCTGCTTCCAGCAATCACTCAGCATTGAGCAGCATCGAGAGTGCTTTGGAGACTCTCCCTGAGCCCGTGGGGCCTGGGGAAACAGTTGCTTTATCTCCACACTCTCCTACAGATCCTTTTTCACCACTGTTAGGTTCTGGTGCAAATCCAGTACTTCCATCAGGAAGCAACGACACGTTGTTCGCAGATCATGCCGTACCAGGAGTCACAAGGTACGATCTGCATCCACGGAGCTAGACTTACTGCACGGTTTGGCTGTGCCACCAGTAGAATCATCATAGGGCTTGTCTTTTGGCCCTGTCTTCTGCACAAAAGGAAATCTGTTGGATAGGGATAGGGAAGCACTAAGAAAATGTGCCATCAGGAGATCGCCAGCAAATAAACTCTGCAGTATTTCATTTGAAGAAACAATGCCTGCAATCGCTGTCACTCGTACGGAACAAATAAGTGACTGTGTGACCAATCGAAACAATGGGCAATCGAATTCATGGTCTCTTAAAACGTATTGTTTTCTTGTGATTATGTTAACCGGCTTCACAATAGTAATTGCTTTAGGATTCTGGTATTTGGAAGAAGTACATCCTCTTGAAATTCTTTTGCCCACTGAAAATGTACCTACTGTTTCTACACCTTTCGTTCATTTGCACACTCTATCTCCTAGAGACTCTCAGCACAGAGTTACTACAATAATACTTTACTACTCATCATGAATGCAACACACGCCATTTTGAACAAGTCTAATTGTTGGGTCTGCTCGCATTTACCGCAACATGGAGATAAGGGATTGGGCTGGTATAATCATCCTTTACCTCTGACTACTGCATAATAATAATAATAATAATAATAATTAGGCTTTTATATAGCGCTACAAACCCTCAGGTATCTGAGCGCTGCTTATTATTACCCACGGTGTGTGGTGCTCATTTATCTACCTCGGAAGGATGAAAGGCTGAGATTGGCCCCGCCGGGATTCGAACCTGCGTTAGCAGGCTCTGCACGGATGTCAAAGCGAGCGCTCTACTCGCTGTGCCACTAAGCATGTTATGCTTCTTTAAGGGCACTATTCTTTGGCCGATGGAACGATTGCATCTCAGGGAACTTTGATGGGACAAATTTGAATGATTTTGAGAAATGAGTTTTAACGCCCCTGGAATGCTCACTTTTCTCAAATAGGAGCAAGCTTAACGTTGCTTCCATTAGGCCTTCTGATAGACTGTCCCAACCTTTTCAATCTTTGATCTCTTTGAAGATGGCTCCTATAGGCAATAGGGATGCCACGCCACCTTCCTACACTGTTAACCACAGCCCCGATTCAGTTTCTTTCTGCATACAGAGGAAGGGTACTCAGTCGATGGGCGATTTCAAGGGCTGCACCAATGTTGCAAACTTGACCATTGAGGACAGACCTTTGTATGTAGGCGAACCTATCTACTTTGCAGTAATTAAGCTTTTCCATGGCTACCTAGGGATTGGAATGGAACCTGTTATTTAGGAATTCTGTTACCCGGGGTATTCATAGCAAGCACCATAGAAATCTCTAAGGCTCTTCCAAGGCCGGACGAGAATGGCGATACTTCATCACAAGTTCTGGGGGATGTAGCTAAATTCTTTGTACATTTTTGGGGACAAATACAAAACTCTGAAGATATCAGAAGACTAGCGAGAGTACTGGAGAGGACCATCAACCGGACCACTGACATACTCTATAACATGACTTTAGAACAGAAATCGATAAGGTTAGTGGCCCTACAGAACCGGATGGCATTAGACGTCATCCTGGCTGAGCGTGGTGGAGTATGTAAATTAGTGGGGTACACTTGTTGCATTTTTCGTGCCAGATTCCTCCCCAACCATCTTTAAGGCTATACAAAATCTGCACGTCCTTTGTTCAGAAGTGCACGTTCCCGAGGGAAACTGGGATCTTAGCGCTTGGTTCTGGGACTTCTTTCGATCTTGGGGATGGAAGCTACTTTCGGTCTTGCTGATTATTCTGGGTATTCTGTTGTTCTGCTGTTGCTGTATACAATGTCTTCCTGTCATATGTTCAGTGTTAGGAGGATGTTGTGCACAGACTATAGGAACATTAGGACAAAAGGTACGCGCACCTGAAAGAATGACTAATGAATTTGTGTTGAAAGAAATTTCTGTTTCGGACCTTATGGCGATCGATATCTCTAATGATTGTGGTTCAGGGTGTATGGACATTGAGATGTGGAGTTACTCGTAAAGTGACTAAAAGTAGTTTAGTGCTTGGCTTAGGCAAAAAGGAGGGTTTGTTAAATAGGAAATCATATTGTGTCTCCTTTCTAATATATATTTGCCTAAGCCTAGTCCCTCTGCGAAGAAAACCGCGTTGCAAAGTGCCGATTTTAGATCGACTTCGCCACCATTTTGGGATCATCCACCATTTTGATTTCTGTTCATATGTAATTCTGTGTTCTAAAATGGTGGACTGTGTTTCCAACTTGCAACTGAGCCTTCGCCTCCTTTGCACCTAGTTAATGGTTAGACTGTCCACGGGCCGAATGTTTAGACTGGGTAATGAGACCTTGCCCCGTACATGACTTGTGGTTTTAGGATTGTCTGCACCAACAAGCCTCATCCACAAACATACATCGAGGACAATGTAATACAAACGTCGAGCGTGGACACTGGCTGTAACGCATTGTGAACCTATATGTGCTATGGCTTACTGCTAAATCCAGGAATACACCTTGCCATTGTAACTTGTTTGTAATGTAAACCAAATGTAATCCATGTGCATATTATTGTATGAGCCATAAGTGAACTCGGCACAAACTCTAGACCACAGATTATTAACTTGCAGAGGGGCTGGACATTATTACTGAACTGTATAAATAAGCGAATGTCCAGTACCTCTCACTCCTTACACTGGAGGGCTGGTACTTATTGTGATGTACTGAGGGCCAGATAGCTATCTGAATTTGTTTCTTTGTAACTGCGCAGTAGAATAAAGATCTGTGAATCTTTATAAGCCTATGTTTGGTGTATTTCCTTTTGTGGTACTCAGCCTCGATATTTCCTTTTGTTTTTACAGAAAGAAACGAAATGACAGTCGTCAAGGAGGTTCGGATGCAATGCAGGCAGGTACAGCCCACATTCCAGGCTACCTGATTGGCTGCTGCCTCTCCCCTTGTGATGGTGTCACTACATATTATCCCCACCAAAAATATTGCTGTATATATCGTTGTCTGCAATGGCCATAGGTGATATTTTTGGGGGGGATCATTTTTGGGGGTTTTGGGAGCAGGGGTTGCGGGGGTGTCCCCCGCTCCTTTCAAAATAATGCAGGGGTTGCGGAGTGTCCCCCGCAGGTTCCATGCCTTAATATCATCACAAAAATATGGCAATATATTTGTATGGCGATATTTTTGGGGGGATATTAACACATGGAACCCTTGTGATAGTACCACATGTTGCCACACAGCGGGCCAGTACTGCCCAGTCAGGATGCAGGGAATGTGTGCTCGCCATTTTGAGACTAGTGGCATCTTCCTTTCCCGCGCTGCATCCAATTTCCCTCTGACTCTGCCCTCGGCCATGGGGTGCCTTTTATCAGCCCTCAGAGGCAATCCCAGGACAATGGCCTCCTCTGCTGGCCAGCTCTCCATTGTTGTTTGACAGCATCATGCCCAGGTTGGCGATCAGAGTGGCACCACCCCTTCGTAGATGTGCCTTGCACTATGCCCTTGTCAGTCTTTTCCTCTTGGTTTTGAACATTAACACTTTAAGCAGCCAGGACTGAATATTGGGTTGCTAACAGCCTATCACGGCACGGGGAGCGCGGAGCATCAGTAGGAATGGCTCCAATCCCTCGATTTGCTCTGGCCTGCCATCATGAGCAGGTGGGTTGTGTACACCTGACCCGTGTGATTTAACACTATAGTAAGAGCCTGCGAGTAGAGGCTGACAGGGCTGCCATGAATAAATCAAAGTCAAGAAGGTATGGGCCATAGAAAGATTAATGTAACAGCCAAGTCTTGCACAGTTTCCTGAATTAAGGGATTTAATGGCTCTTTCTAGCTTTCTGCAGGGAGATGGGCAGTTGGTTCTATAAGGAGGGGTCTGCTACTTATAATTCCTGTCCCCGAGATCCACATATCTAGATGTGTTGGGAACTTTAGGGGATGTTACCGTTTGATTTTGCCCTCAAAATATCTGTGGGATTGGTGCATTTGAAAATCAGGAGCGTCAGTTTAAAGCTCATTTATTCTTTGAGGAGGGGCCAGTGAATGCCTCAGTGAAATCTCCTCTGACCCCGGGCAGAGGCAGTATTGATGTCCAGAGAGGCAGAAACATTTGAAGTGCGCCAGTGTGGGTTACACCCTACAGAAGAAACTAATTGACTGTTGTTAATTCTTAGAAGATTTCTCTCCTTGTGTGATCATTTTGAACTACTGGAGTCCTAAGTAAGTAATAAGGTCTGGATAAAGTACTCCACAAGGTCACTGATCATGTGTGGTAATAAAGAGATGCAAAGGGTCTCTAGCTGCAGAACCGTTTTCCGCCCAATCGTGCCTCGGATCATGAAAGGAGTTCACTGGTTACTTAGATCTCCTTATGGAATCCTTCCAGGGAGAGGGGAAAAACCTCAGGATAGGGGGTGGCAAAGTCAAGGTCGACTAGGATATGACATGGTTCCCTGACTTGGACAAGGGTTATTTAATGATGGGTGAGTACTGGAGGGGAGACTATTCCACATTGTGGTGGGAGGTCTTCAAGCAAAGGGTGGCCTCAGCATTATCTCTAAATATCTCGGTGTGTACCGGGACAGAAAAACCTATTGGTTTTTTTTTGTATCACCTTTTGTCTTGCGGAAAGGAGGTACGGGCCTAGGTCCAGGATCATGCTTCAGATTTTGCGACAGACTTATAAACAACCCTGTATAGAAGTCATGTCCTCTCCACAAAATAAAGACCCATTTGGCTACAGCTTTCCTCAGCAGGGGAGGTGACCAGGTGACCTTTAGCAAGTAGGATCATTTTGCCGGCCTAACAAACATCTCCATGGAGTTGGGCCCATCTGATTCACTGGGAGCACCGAGCTGTAAATGACATGAGGTGGGCTAAACCCATCTTCTGGCAACACTTTGGCTCTCGTGAAAATATATGAGGAACCAAACCCATTATCGGTTGTGTTCAGATCTGGGATCCCTCGACATGCTCCGTAGTAGTGTTTCGTTCACAAATCAGTTGGGCAACATTTTACCAGAAAGTTTTGAGAGGCACATTTGAAAATTCCCCCGGTGGTCCTGGTCAATAACAGCAAGTAATGTGGACCCCTATGTGTATCCCAGGCCTGACCTCAGACTACGTTTTGTGGCAAGGTGATCGTAGGGCCCCTTCAGTCCAGTACAGACAGAGTTCATCCCTTTGTGGGAATAGACATACTGTCAGTGCTGTACAGGCTGCACACCACCAAACCTGAGATGACTATCATGGCAATGTGGGTGATGGAAACTGTACAGTGCACTCTTAGCTAAGAGGTGGGGCAGACTTCCATCATGGATTCTGTACATCTGACTTCTGACACCATGGGCCTCATTACGAGGAGGGCGGTAAGGGGTTAGCAGCACCGGTAAAGGTGCCGGAGCCGTTATGAGGTCTGCTTGCGGGACCCACTCAGGATGCCTGGTTTCACCAGAAATCCTCAGCGGGTCCCGCGGGCGGCCCAAAATGCTAACAACGGGCCCGTCATTAAGAGGCCAGTTGATAGCATGCTCCATATTCCCATTGAGCCCTATGAGGGCTCAAATGGGAATGGGGATGGACCGGGTCTGGGTTCCGTGAATGGGGAAATACCGGGCCCTCCAAGGTCGGAATGGCCCAGTATTTCCCCATTCAGGGAAGCCGGACCCGGGTTTGGGGCTAGCCATGCCCTTATTAAGGGCATGGCTACCTCCAAACTCATAATGAGGCCCCATGTGTCATCAAAGCCAGATGGGATGTACAAATGACTGGACTCCAAACATGAGGTTTATAGTTTTATTTTACTGAGTAAAAGGATTTCTACAAAATTCAAATAACAAATGCAAAAGTCCCTCTGTAACCAAGCAAAGTCTCTGACTTGAGCGCATCCCTAGGTGGTTGCTGTTCCATGTTGATTAGCAAAATACTGGCTTTCCTAGGTCCCAACCCCATGGCTTCTAACAACTGGTCTCTTCAACAAGTTCAGGTCTGAGTCCATTTCATGAAGTCCCTCATCACCTCTATTGTTTGAAGGTGCCACTTGAGCTTCTCCAGGGCTGTAGTTAGAGTCAGGATTCATCACTACCAATTTTCAGTAATCAGGCCACATATCTGACTTCAGTATTGCACCACTGGACCTCCTTTCTGTTAGGTTCCTCTACTCCTGCTATCCTGTCCATGCCCTAGTTTTGTATCTTCTCCCACCTTCTTGACTCACATTGGACCAACCTGACCTCTTTGTTGCTCCTTTGCTTACTGTCTATTCAATCACCTCCTCCTGATGTTGCTACTTGCTCCAAATATTCACCACCCCCTCTGGCATTACCACCTCTTCTGCACTATGACCGCCTCCTCTTATTGAAACAACCTTATCCATGTCTCCTCCATATTGATGTTACCACCACCTTCACACTCTTAAAACCTGCTTTTTGTATAACCTCTTGCTCCAAGACTTCAATGCCCTTCTGATGTTACATCCTGTTCCAGACATTTACACCCTAATCCAGACTTCTTCTATCCTCTCATGTTCAGCAGCCTCCTCTTCTCAACAGTTGTGCTTCAAAACCCTCCGAACACAAGCCCAATCTGCACCAACGCCCTGTACACAACAATTGGGGCTGCTTGTATTCATACTATGTTTTCCCCTGCCTATTTCTTTCACCCAGGGTCTGTACCTGTGAGTGGTAACTGTGTGAGGGCTGGGATTGGCCCTGCCCCAATTGTTGTGTACAGGGCCCTGTACACAACAATTGGGGATGCTTCTATTCATACTAGGTTTTCCCCTGCCTATTTCTTTCACCCAGGGTCTGTACCTGTGAGTGGTAACTGTGTGAGGGCTGGGATTGGCTGTGCTCCCTGACTGAGGGTGCTTTGGGTTCAGAGAGTTAGACAAAGCTTATATTTGGTCTGTCTGCCCTCTTTCCTGTGAGAGTTACTCCTCTGATCCTCATTGGGGCTACCTGCACTAGGTTAAGGGCTATGGTGTTAGAGGGTGAATTGAAGGGTGGAGACATTTTGGGCAAGTGTTGTACTTTTTCTGGATTACTTGTACAATTGGTTGAGCGGGAAGAGTTATGTGTTAGTTACTTACTTGTAACTGTATTTCTCCAGCATTGCTATCATTCATAGATGCACATGCTTGAGTATTACCCATCGTCAGACAGGAAATCCCTGGTAATATAAAAAGGTTCCATAGGAAAAAGCAATGTATGTTGCTAATGAAGCCTGCAAGGCACTTACTTGTGTAGTCGTTCCACCTCATTTTGGTCCCTTTTGTTGCTAACCAATGAGGTGCAGGGCTTAAGCTCCACCCCAGGCAGCCATCTTCTGATTTTGAGCCCTAATAGAGACTGCTAGATTGATGACTGCCTGCCTCTGGAAGGATATATAATGGGTATGTCCCAATTTTTTGTTTATGGGGGGATTAGGCTGTATAGGGACCAGATATGCAGTACAGCAGGAGCAGCCACAGCCTAATTACCTCTCTCTGAGTCCACCTTGATAGCAAGGTAGAAGGATGTAAGGGTTTCTTAAATATTTGATACGCCCTAGATTATATATGAGAGACCTGCCACATCATTACACATAGTTAAAACAAAGATTTATTAGAAATAATAAATTTCAGTGTATTAAAATAACGAATGCTGACACTGAAAAAAACAAATATGAATAGATAAGTGACATTTAAACCCGTATGTTTTTATTCCAGATAACATCTTCCGTCAAAAGGAAATATACAATAAAGTATTAAGAGGAAAATATTTCCCATTTGCAATAAGCCCAATCCAACTCAAGTGGAAGGCAAAAACCACATAAGAAGGAAGTTCTCCATCTTTCGCGAAATAAGCTTCCAGTCCAACCACTAGATACCGACAAGGTTAGTGGGATGCACAAACAGGATGAAAATCTTGTAATATATGAGACATGCCACCATGTTTTTAAACATTTAATAATACACACTTTTGCACTTTATCTTCTATTTCACAGCTTCCTGAAAAACCTGTACATTGAACCAGGTCTGCCATCTTGGGTGGATTGAATCATATTCTTAACCAGTGTCACGTATTTCTCGGGTTATTTTTGTTTATTTAGCGAAAATCCTGCATTTCATGGATTTGATGTTGTCCTCTCATAAATAAAAAGGGGAAATAAGAGTCGTGTGTACCTGTCTGATGGTACAATATATATGGGTACACAATGATTTGATTCTCATCGAAAGTGTTGCATTCTGGGCTCAGTCGTTCATTTTAATTTGGCAATATTGGTCATGCTCTACAGATGCGCGACCAATAGCATTTATGTTTTTTCTTGTGGAGGCCATACGATTATCCTGGCAACAAGCTTTAAAAATGTTTTGATGGTAATTCATTTAGAAAAAGATTCCCCATTCAACTGACGTATTTAGGCCATTTTTTACAGTGTCCAAATCTTAAATCCATTTGTGCTCACATTTGCGCAGTGCCAGGTCCCTGTCACAGCCTCTTTTGGAGATCTGCACTGTCTGAATGATGAACCAGAATATTCTGTTGGGTTTGTGTTTAAGCAGGGACGTCATTTCACCAAAATGCCAGGGGTAGTGGAATTGACATCACATGACCCTTGACCCCTTATGACATCACAGGAAGTGATGTCATTGGATCCCACCCCGAAGTGATATCGCGAGAAGCGATGGAACACGACCTTTCACCCGTTGACAAAACAGGAAGTGGCATCACATAGCATTTTACACTACGAAAAATATGGTTACGATATCACTATAATGTGATGTACATGCCATACCTGAACGGATCGCCATATGTATCGTTAAGATCAGTGTGTATAGGCCCATATTACCAAATTACTGTGATTGCAAGCAGACGTCCATGACCAAATGATAATTATGTGTTATTATATATATATACTTACGCTTAAGCGCTTTACGTAGAAGAACTATATACACCAAATATCACCCAACCTGTGTTGGTACCCATTTATCGATTTCAGAAGGATGAAAGGCTGAGTTGAGGCATTTGAGAACAGACTAAATCAGTGACTCACCCCCTGAAGTGTGCCTGAAATAAACCTTTAATGATCATAGCTTTTATTGTACAAAATTCCAGAAAGACACATTTTTGGCATTCCTATTCTTTCTTATTTAGGTTAGGTTCAGTGTTGAAAGTGTTAGACTTGTGGCCCTCATGTTCTTATTTTTCTTCTTTTTTTAAGGGGGCTGAACAAGAAAGCTAGCCACTCCTGAATTAAAGAGCCACATGGTGCTGGCCATAACCCAGGAGCTTGCATTCCAAAGAAACCCCCCCCACCTCTTTTTTTTTTTTTTTAGAGGTCACAAGGGAGACCACTGAGGTCGCAAGGGAGACCTGAGAGGTCGCACTTGCGACCTCTGGCGACCCCCAAATGACATCCCTGTGTTTAATGCGTGCATATTGTGCCACAAGTGGTTTATTTGGAATTGAATTTCTGATACTCGACCTATGTTCACCAATTCTGTTTGATTTGCCTTTTTGTTTTTCCCACCTACAACAGGTGACAGGGGCATTCTATAGCATATACGACCCATTGTGAAGAGCAGTTGGTGAATGTTTTTAACTGCCTGTTCCTGCCTTTCAGATTTATGGTTTTCAAGTTCTTTGTGAGTGAGCACACAGAGCATTTGCCACACTTCAAGTGCCCTGTTACTGGTGGTAGCTCCCATAATGTTCTTTGTGGGTCTCTTATGTGTATTTCTTTTGGATATGTGTGGACTAATGTATCTTTGAGGTTTCTTGAAGGCGAACCTAGGTAAAGATGGGTTGAAGTCATCAGTTGTGATCATGTGCCAGTTTTATTTAACCAACTTACGGAAGCCGTGGCTGATAGGGCTAAATGTTGTGACATATGTAATTTTATCAGCCAT
This sequence comes from Ambystoma mexicanum, assembly GCF_040938575.1. Classification (NCBI taxonomy): domain Eukaryota; kingdom Metazoa; phylum Chordata; class Amphibia; order Caudata; family Ambystomatidae; genus Ambystoma; species Ambystoma mexicanum. The sequence continues at coordinate 856,437,970 of NC_090931.1, read as the reverse complement.
TGTTTTGTTCATCGGGTTAAGGCATGTGTCTTGATTGGTGTTTTTTGCTCTTTTATAGGCCATGTTGATTTGTTTTTTTTGGATCGCCTCTTGCATGTTGTCGTTGTTTCAAATGTTTCCCATGTATTTTGTAATTGTCCAACAGAGTGCAATTGCGTCGTACTCTTAAAAATTGACCTATTGGAAGGTTGCTTTTTAAACTTGCCTGATGGTAGCTTTGGTACTCGAGAAGGGTATTTTTATCTGTTGGTTTCCTGAAAAGTTGGTTGGTTAATTGTCCATCTTCTTGCTTTACTATTTGTAGGTCCAGAAAAGGCATGGTTTTAATGTTATAATTCATAGTGAAACTGATGTTCACATTTTGTGCATTGAGCCATTTGTGGAATTCTAGGAGATGTAAAGGTGAACCTCTCCAGATGAGGAAACAATCGTCTATATACCGGTGCCATGTTCCAATGTTGGCCTGGTATGGATTGTTACTGTGATAGATGGAATTTCTTTCAACATAGTCTGTATATAGATTAGCAATATCTGGGGCAAAGGTGGCACCCATACTAGTCCTGTGTTGTTGGTTGTAGAAGGTGCCCTCATAGAGAAAATAGTTCTCTGTCAATGCCAATCTTGCACATTCCAGAATGAAAGCAGTTGGAACTGTTGTGTTGTTGAAATTACGTTGGTTGAGGTAGTGTTCCAAAACCTGTAGGCATTCTGATTGGGGGATGCTGGTGTATAAAGGTACTACATCAAGAGTTACCAAGATGTCATCAGGTTGAGTGTGGATAGTTTCGACAATTTTGATAATGCTTGTAGTATCTTTAATATATGATTTCATTTGAAGAATGAAGGGTCTGAGGAACCAGTCAACGTAGATGGACAAGGATTCTGGTACCGAGTCTATAGCGGAAACTATAGGCCTTCCCGGTGGAGTTGTATTATTTTTGTGTACTTTTGGTAGTACATAAATTGCTGGTATAGTAGGGTTGGTTTTAAACAAGAATATTTTTTCATCTTGATCGATCCACCCTTCTTCACAAGCATGAGTCACAAGGCTTGATATTTCTTCCTTTAGTCACCATGTGGGGTCTCCATGTAGTTCTCTGTAAAATGTGTTGTTTGTCAGTTGTGTAGTAACTTCTTTATTGTATCCCACAGGACGATGCCCCCTTCTTTATCAGCAGGTTCTATGACAAACATATCATTGTTCTGTAAGTTTTTCAAAGCTTGGCATTCAGCTTTTGAGAGATTGTCTTTTGAGATAGTAGTAGACAGTAGTTTCCGAGTTTCTTCAATAATTTTATTTTCAAACGCCACAATGGCGGGGCTTACCATGGCTGTGGTAGGACAGAAGGTGGAAGGTAATTTAAGTCCTGTAGTGCTTCTTTCTTTTACTTTGGCGTTCTCTGTGGGAAGGCGAAAGAAGTATTTCAAACGGATAGTTCTAAAGAATTTTGGAAGTTCATTTTCTGTCTTGAAATTTTCTGCTCTTATGACAGGTGCAAAGCTTAGTCCTTGGCTTAATATTGAGGTTTCCCCTTCTGAGAGGACATGTGTTGAAAGGTTAAAGATTGGTATCACCAGTTCTGGACTGGGCCGTTCCAATTGCGGGTCTGCATTCGCGGGTGGCCTTGTGATTGATTGCGGCCTCCTCAGACCTGCCCTTGAAAAAACTGTTGTTTCTGATTTTTACCTCCACGTGAGGTGCTTGCGGTGGTACTGTTATCGGAGTCACTGCTCGTGGTACTGTTGGTAGTGTTAGAGAAGGTTACATATTGTTTCTTTTGATAGCCATTTCTTCCTATTTGTGGACCTGACTTATTTTGGTTTTCATAGTAAGATTCCACTAGATATGGGTATGTTTTCGTTTCTTTGTACATGTCGTTATCTATTTTTAATTTCCAGATATTTTTGTCAATGTTTAGTTTTTTAAACGTATCGATTTCTTCATCAATTTTTTTCCAATTTTTGTTTGATGTCTGATATATATTACCAGGTCGGATTTTATTTTTTCCTCATGTATATTGATCTCGGCTTGTTGTTCTTTGGCTTCTTCTTTGGCGATATCAATTATCAGGATGAGCCAATCACCCGAGCATTTGTTGCCGACTCCACTAAATTTACCTTTGAATTTTGCATTGTCTATGAACACACAGGGAATATTCCTTACTTGCAGTCCTTCTGGAATAATCCCTACCTTTAAGTATGCCAACCTGAGTTGGCCATGTGATTCAGTCCTTATTAATTTCTTCTTTTTTTGCATCAAGGTTTCAAAGTCACTTCCCGTTGTGTTGTTGGTTGGGGTGATTTCTTCAGTGATCATAACCGAAGGTTGATTAATCAGTTTTTGATAGTATTCATCTGTAAATGATACCAACCATATTCACAGCTTCCATTTCGTTAGGTGACGTTATTGGACCCTCTAATACTCAATCTTTGTAGTGGTATGTCTGAGGTATGACAGAAAAATGCATTTATCCAACAACAACCGGGTTGTCCTCTTATAGGATATATAATGGGTAAGCCCCATTTTTTTGTTTAAGGGGGATTAGGCTGTATAGGGACCAGATATGCAGTACAACAGGAGCAGCCCAGCCTAATTACCTCTCTCTCAGTCCACCTGGATAGCAAGGTAGAAGGATGTTAGGGTATCTTAAATATTTGATACACCCTAGATTATATATGAGAGACCTGCCACATAATTACACATAGTTAAAACAAAGATTTATTAGAAAACCAATTTTATAAAAGCAAATATATTGCTCCTGTGTGCTTTCCACAAGGCATAATGTACACCAAAATCAATAAAGTAAAGAACAAGAAAAAATGAAAGAAATACACTTTCTCAAAAGCCAACAAAATCAGTGATTGTGGTTAGTATGTGACATAGATTGGTTCATAACTGGTATTCATGGTTTTTCAATCTAGAGTCTAGATTTCAATCTAGATTTTATCTAGATTGAATCTAGATATCAATCTTGAAATCTATCTACAATCTGGATTTCAATCTAGAGATGCTTCCATTTGTGCCGTGCCCTGTACTGCGTATAGGAACTGTAGTCTCATGAATGGGAACAAATTAGTCTTCCTTGCATTTAGGTAAACTTCCAGCTTGTGAAACCGCTATATGGTCTGAAGTGCCAACAGCGTCACCTCCCATTTTTACTAGACAACCGTAAAGGTAAGATAGGGTATACCCATACACCTGCCAGACGCAAGTGGGCCACTATGACTGCTATCAGTTGGTGAAGAACCTCAGAGCCTATGATCAAGTGGTGCTGCTGAGGGATTTCTGGCACCGACATATGTTGTGCCGTAAGGAAAGGTTTTGGGGTGGTTCACAGATGCAAAGACATGGCTGTCTATCTAGGCCATAACTCTTTCTAGTGTGTTTTTGACCTTGTCCCCAAACAGCTTATTAGCTGTAAAGGCATAAACAGAATCTTCTTTTATCTTCGTAGAAAAAACATCCTCAAATCCTTCCACTACTACCTCTCATATTGGCTCATGGCTTTCCACAGGGAGATGGTCAGGAACCTAGTCATATAAACAACACAGGGAACATGTTTTGGTTGGTACCTCAAATCTAGGGTACTTTGTCATTTCTGTTGTCACAATATATATTTAACACACAAAACAGAAATCGGAAAAACAGCTTCTCTCTAGCTGATTACTTACTAAGCCATCAATGCGTAGCCCTAACACTCTCCTTAATCGGAAAAGATATCCTGTTCCTTCATGGTGCTACTGGCCCTAGGGAGCGCTGTGGGACCGACTATCTAAAAGAGATAGATGAAGAGAGACTCACCCTATTCCTACATTCAATGAAGTGGCTTTCAGGCAAGGTATTTAACCAATGATTGTATTATTCAAAACCCTAATTTGGACACAAAGTAGTTAAAAATTGCAGTTTAGGAATTCATGTCCCCTACCTGCACACTTTGGTCAATCAGACAGTTTGCGTGGGACTACGCGTCACAATTTGGACAATTTATTTGCCCTCCGTGAAGTATGTCTGATTGTCCCAAGTGTAATGCACTAAAACATTTAAGACTATACATAACACTCTCAACATGTTGTTATAATCCCACACATTGTCTCTCCCTTTGGAGTACACACAATGTTTGATTTTTTGAGAGAACGTAATTTTCACATAAAAACAATTAGAATGTCCACATTGTTGATTCAAGTTTCCAATTCGATCAAGTCCATTATGTGTCACTCTTAGTCAGGTGACATCTACAAATCTGGTTGACCGGTTTCAATGATTTTCTTTCGTATATCATCTTCCTCAAGACCAATTGCTTCTTTGTTTAGACCCAATCTGTGCGCCCCTCAGAAAAATTAATTTGGCATATTCTGTGGGGCAAACAGAGAAAAAGTCAGCGTGACTTCTCCCGTGTATAGAACACAGTGTATGGCATTTATAACTTTTTTGCATATTGCACAATTGTTTTGAAAGTATTCAATTAATGAGAGTCATTTAAATGACATTGTAAACAGGCTATTTCCCTCTCCCCACCCTCATAAGGTACGCAACATTGTTTTGGATATTTCAAGTTACAGATGATCGTACATGATTTTCTTGTTGTGTGTGCAGTAGAGGTGCACACCTAGCATGAAGATTTTGGGCAGTTCTGTTAACTGGAGCAGTGCACCTGCATCGATGCTTGGTCTTTAACAGAAGATCATCATATGCTACAATTAACAATGTTAATTGTTGTTATTTCTCTGTATTTGTTGTTACAATGTACAGCGCTTTGGCATAAAGCGCTCTATAAATAAATAAATAAATTAATATGTTTTACTCCCCATTTGTGTGCTATGCACTCCTTAATGTTCATATTACCGCTAACTACCCAAAAGGTTAGCATTGTCTCTTGATTACCTAGCTGGAGTCTCTGGTTACCACGCTTTAGAGCTGGTTAAGTCAGTGGTGTAGAATTCGTACTTTGCTGTGGTTCTGGGATGATCCTGTCACAAAGTGGAACCCATTTTGTGGCAACAACCCAGATGTACAGGCTTATCACCCTTTATATTGGCAGCTCGTGTTAAATTCAACACCCATGTGAACAAAATGTAATCATTCATTTTAGGTGATGTCCATGGTGTAGTAACTGTAATGTTATCCCAGATCTGGAGTACCCCCGTTATTTCAAGATCTTAAATGTAATCCAAGATCTATCTATCTCGAATCTTGTGTGTGGCCACATTTTGCTAATAATGGTTTAACCATTATAACCAAAATTAGCCTGGGATGTCAGACGGCAGGAAGTGTAAGTCCCCATTCCCGTGGAGTCCCATAGAACTCCACGGGAATGGGGACATTGGAGCACTGGCACTGTTGCTAACGGTGCTGGTGCTTTTGTGAAAAACATGCCTGCAGTTGCTGGTGCTCCCGGCAGGTCAGACCTGCCCGGAGCACTAGCCCCTGCAGTCATTCTCGTAGTCTGGCGGTCTAGAAAGGGTGCTGGTACCTTGCTGTAATGAGGCCCTCTGTTGGCCTTGGCATTTATTCCCTACCTTGGGTCAAAGTGGGAAAACACATTGAGTCTTCCCCTTGAATTTGATTTCTGCACTATCAAGGAGTTTACTATTGGAGGGTCAACATCATGGGAAGGGACCCCCTTTGCTAGCTTGTCTTTTCTCAAATAAATTTTGTTTGAAGCCAGAACTAAAACTGGCTTATCCATAATGTCCTTAATGGGATCTTTGTAACATGCCTCAAACAGCAGGGATGTCTGGTCTTCTTAGGCCCACTCTGGATCACATCTGAGACCTTGCCATCAACACTGTGTTCAACAGTGTCCTCCACTTTAACGCCAAAGGCAATTAATTGCTCATCCCACCAAGGCCGTATACAATTTATATTTGGGACTTCTTGTAGTTTGACCAATGGAGCCGGGGGTCTTCCCCAAGCAAGTGCATGATTCCCTGAGGGATTGTATGGGGAGAATTCCCTGGACACTCCAACTCAGTCTTATGCTTTGGGCAATGAGCAGTCACATTCCATGCAAACGTGCTACTGCCAATTGCCGGGACCTCAGAACCTGCTGTGGAAGATTGCACCTCTAGACTGTCCAATGATCGAAGAGATGTTGCCTCAACTGCATTAGAAATGATCATTACCCATTTGAAACACTGAAAATATTTATTGCGACGCCCACTGCCGACTTGCATGGACACAAAATCCAATATGACTGACCAACTTCTTAAAGGCACAGGCCAGCTGCCACTAGGATTACACAAACATATGGGCCCTCATTAAGAGTTCATCAGTAATTGGTAAAAGTGGTGGTAAATCCATTACCGTCTCTTTTACCACTTTCCACTGAATACAGGTCACGGAAAATCAGCACTAGTAGCCCCGCGGAATTATTGCCGATGGAAATTGGACCCAAAAGTTGCTGAATTATCCCCAGTGGTAATTGCGCCAGCGGAATCAGCGGAATCAGCACCAGAAGCACAAATGCAAAATCTGCCATATTACAAGTGGAAATACTGCCAAAATACCACCAGAAACAGGCTGTAGTTTCACCAAAATTGCAGTGCAGTTACGACCAGCTCAATGTTGGAGGTAAAAGTGTCCAGGTGATGGAATCAAGCACAAGAGCCAATAATAGCCCTAAAAAGTGTATTTAAAGCCTGCATCCTCACTAAACACATTTCCAAGCAACATGCAGCCACAACCAGGCATGAACTACAGCATCCCCAAACTGCTGCTGTTCAATGAGCTCTATCAGCATGCAGGGCCACTACATGGAAGGATACAGGCAGCATAAAGACGGAGGAGACGTGTGTTGCAGAGGCCGTCCATACCATCTGTCCATTGGTCCCATAAGCGCTGACTGATGGACAATTAGTCTTGTTGTATCGCTTGGACCAGAACACCACAGTAGACCTGTGTACCCTGATGGAGGTAGATCTACAGAGCGCAATACTTATCAAAACTGTGATCCCAACCCTGCTGAAGTTGGTGTCCATACTCCACTCCGGCGCCACAGGCGCATTCCAGCAGACTGCAAGGATGCTGCATGGCATGTCCCAGTCAACATTATCAAAAGTCCTGGAGCAAGTCATGGATGCGCTCATGAGGCACAACCATAGACATATTTTGTTGCTCACCATCCAGGCCCCCTGTGCATGCAGAAAAGGCACAATTGTATGCCATCGCCCTTTTCCTTAATGTCGTTAAAGAACTTGACTGCACACATGTGGTTTACAATCTGATGATGATGATGCGGAGGAACACATGGAGACAGGCATGAGATCATATGTGAGGTCCCATAGACCATATACCATATGGCACTAAATCATCAATGACCCATAATTCAAATAACACTGGCCACAGAGACACCTAATAACATACTGCATACTCCTCCCTGTGCCCACTCACAGCCACTATGACCCGCACTGCTCCTCATGCAGTACAGTCAGTCATCCCTCACACATATGGTCACACACATCACCAATGGTCAACAGCACAATAGTGAATGAAATGAGCATTCAGAAGCAAAACAGTATTGCTGAACACTCTCCTTCCTACCTGTTTTACGTGACTCACGATGTCTGTTGCTACTGTGGTTGTTTACACCAGTGAGGAACCCTTGTACACTGCAGGAGACCAGCTACAATGAGGCACACAAGAGGACCAGTACATGCATAGAACGAACACTTGGACTACTTAAGGAAAGGTTCAGGTGCCTCCACCAGACAGGTGGGGCACTAATGTATACTTGAGCAAAAGTGGTTAAGATAGTCGTCACTTGTGCTATGCTGCCCAACATGTGCATAAACTGGAATATACCCATGTCTCCTGTGGGACACCTGAAGGTGTATCACTCACTAGTCCCCAGAGATCTGTCATCCATGTAGCTGGACACGGCCATCGCTATTGGATCCAGGTCCTGGGTGTGGACCAGTGGGGGAAGATCACCTGGATGGGAGGTCTTCGGGAGTGGAAGTGGCACACCAAAGGGTGAGATGTGGTACCCCCTTCCTTGTAACACCTTTTCCCCATCCTACCTTGTAGGATATTCACAAGCTCTACCCCCACCCCCATTTTCCAAAACAAACACGTTCTTACACTGTGAAAGACAACAGACTAACACCAGAGCCGTTTGCCTGTCATGCCCTAACCCAAGAGTCAGACAGAGTCAGGCAACTGACAATACCTACGCCCACCTGACAGACCTTTCCCTTCCCCACAGGGATAAAAGGCAGAGTACGAGAGCACATTTTGAGCAAAGCCAAATGCATGAGGAAGCAGCTATTCCGAACTGGCAGTTCAAAGGGAGGAGAAAGGCAGAGAGACCTGGAGGGACAACTAGGAGGGAATTACCCATGCCCTTTTCAACTCAGACCCGCAAAGCCTCCGAAAGGAAATCATAAAACCGGGAAGTCCAATTGGCGTGTGGTGTGACAGGCGTCAATGGCACACGTGGCCCTTCCTTTGCTGATAGCCAAAGCGGGGAGAAGCACTTGCTGCCACGGTGCCGTCCTTGACTCCCGAGACAAAAAAACTCCAACAGTTCAGCACAGCCGGTGAGTCGGAGAGGACTGATAGTAAACTAAACTGTGCTGGGCCCAAGGTTGCAGGAGGCAACATTGTTGAACAAAGAACTAGTGTATTAGAACTTTAAAAGAAACCCCAGTAAAGGTCCGGATGCAAAGTGGCCTGGCGCCGCGGGGGCGCTCATTCAAAACACTCTAACTGGAGCCGTTTTGCTTTTGAACCATTAAGTCCTTTTAAATGAGGAAGTGCGTCATTACATGGATGGGGGTGCAGAATAGCTCTCACACCAATAATCAAACTGACTGAGGAAGTTGGCAAACAAAAGCTGTTTTATTGTTAATTGTCTAAAAGAGGGAGTACAACGGACATCAACGGACATCTCACAGCATAATCTTGAAGCATTATATGAAAAACATCCTTATATAGCAAAACAAAAACTCATCATCCACCGTCATAGGGACAAGTGTACTCCGGAGACCCCAGGCCAGCCCACAGAGCCGAGGTGTGCTCCAAAGTACTTTAAGACGAGATAGCTGCACCCTTGAGATGGATGGAGGTGCAGATTTATTACTCCAACACCAATCAATAAGGACAACTCGATGGTTTGGCAAAGGCAGTCCGTTTAATGACAAGTACAAAAAACGGGGAGTCATGGAAACCAGCAGTGATGCAATCATTCTTCTCGCTTCAACTCCAATGACCTTCATAAAAATCTAAGTATTTATACTGAAAACTTGTCCTAAATGATGTGTAGCACTCAAAAGTTAATATGCAATTCTATTGGTTAGGAAAAGGTAACTTTAAGATAGGTACTATATCTGTACATGGTAACGGAGGGGATTGGGCAAAACACTGTCAGGTGGGCGTCTAAGCCCTTCCTTCAAAATGACTACTGTAGACATCACTAAAAGTACGACGTCCCATTGGTTCTACTAACTATAGGACCCTATATTATTTGGTCCATTGTGATAGGGTTGGCACCAACACCATGTATACATTTCCACTTTGCTTAGCAGCACGCAGAATGGTCAGCCAGGTGCAGGATGCCCCCTAGTTACCTGGCCTTTCTCCAATTAAGGTTACAACCAATCATCACTTCAGCAACTATGTGTCAATTATTTTACTGTGGTTGGCCTCGAAACTGCATCTTCTGTCTAGAAAGGTTCTGATATCTCTTCCTGGGCGGATGCCCAGTGTAGGTGTGAGCCCGTGCTTCTCCTCGCTCGGCTGGTCACGTGCTTTCCAGACCGTGAATTTGTCCAATTTCTCTCAATTTGTTTATTTGATTCATATTCAGCCTGCCACCTGCCTACGCCTCCTTATCCAGACCTCTCAGAAACAGGATATTCAGTTCTTAAGTTTCAATTATATGTAGCTACTGTCCGCTCTTTCTATTGGTATGACCCTGGCTTCTCCTGGCACAAGTTGCATCTGCCGAGTTACGATTCAGCAGTTTCTTCTTGTTTTGCTAGAATATGAATCTCTGCTCATACAGCCTTTAGTAACCTGAGTTGATTCTGCTTCGTTTGCAAAGTGGAATTACACTTATTATACTGTGTTTTGTTTGAGGTAGATTATGTATAATGGTGCTTGCCGCACTATTCTGCTACTTAGCATTGCAAGCTGTACTGTTTTCTTAGCCTTCTTGCGGTTCCAAGCATATGTACAGGTGTTAGCTGGTTGAATATCTTCATCCTGTTTACAGCTTAAGCTTCTTTGTATTTCAACATCGTTCTCCCCTTTTAGGTTCACAATATCCTCATTCATGGCGTTTCGTCTCTTTGTGTCATTCTCTGGTCATCATTTCTTCTATCTGTACGCCTGTCCGGGTCCCTGTGACGCCACCATTCATCTTCCATTAAGACCTTTTTGGTTTCTTCCAGGACTGTACTTAGGCGATCTTCATTTCGTCTCATTCGCTGGTAGTGTTTTCTTAATGGATACCTTACTGTCCATGGTTGTCTGGGTATCGGTACTTCAATAGGTGTTGCTCTTCTGATAGGTACTGGGCAGAGCCCTACTGCGGCTCTCTGCTGGTTTATTTGCTCTTCATACGTCACATATCTTGGTGTGAACATTTCTGGTACTTCAAAATGGACCTCCTCTACACCTGTTGTAATTGGGTGTCTACAGTCTGGTGGACACCCTGTGCCCACCCCTTGTGCAAGTCATTCTCAATATTTGTTAGATACACAACACACCATTGGCTCTCAAGCTATAGGTCTCTTCAACACATGGCCCTCTATAATTGGTTGGCACGCTGGTACCCTTCTGGAATATTCGATTCGCTAGCAGCACGTAAGATGGTACCCCAGGTGCTTGTTGGTGGGCTTGACCATGCCTCCCCACCCAATTAGCCCATCATTCATCATCACTCATGCTGTCTGCCATTGAAATTGTCTTTGAACTCGTCCTTGCAAAGTATCACTGCTCATGAGAATAGAAGAGAGTGCAAGCACGTTCTTATCTTCAAGTCTCAATGCAGTTCGACTCATTTGCTGGTAGGGTTTTCTTAATGAATACCTTACTGTCCATGGTTGTCTGGGTATCGGTACTTGAATAGGTGTTGCTCTTCTGGTAGGTACTGAGCAGAGCCCTACTGCAGCTCTCTGATGGTTTATTTGCTCATCATACATCACAAATCTTGGTGTGAACGTTCCGTGTTCATCAAAATTGGCGACTGGAGGGCAGGCTTTATTCGGGACCTCTTCCACATGCCCCCCCTCTGAATTCATCAACCAATTTCACCTCCGTCTTTGGATTCAACTTACTCGATTCTTCTGTATTTATCTTCACTCCAACGCCTGGGTTCGTTCCTTCTTCATCTTCTGGGTCTATACATGATGGTTTGAAGAAGTGTCACTTTGGTGTCCATATTTTTATTACTCCTTTCAGGCTTCCTGCTGTTCTTACATGTTCATCTATATTCCATGTCATTAATTGGCATTGTCCATTTGGGCTGCAGTAAATCCATTTTCCCTCATAATTTCTGCGTTTCCTGGGATAAAGAAACTTTGTACCTTCTGGTGCATGCTGCCTGGTCTTCAAAAAGTCTCTTATTTCATCATCAGTTAGATCTCTAAGCCTCCATCCTGGCTTTACATAAATCATGATCTTTATCGCTATGGCTTTCTTCACAGTTTTCTGACATTGTGAGATTATTGTCTTGATGACACAAAATCCTAGTAATATCATCACTAGCAGGGCTACCAGAAACTTGAATGCATCTACCACCCATTGTGAAACCCACGAGAATAGTGATCCAAACCAGCTATCATCATCAACTTCGTCAGTTTCGTCGATCATCTGGTTCTGTTGCTTCGTCAGCATACCTATGGCTTCTGTTAAAATTCAGTTTTCCTCGTCGTGAGAAGGTATACATGTGCAACATGATTCTCCAATCTTTGCACAAACTCCTCCATCCATGGCTGTGATCATGTCAAGGATATATCTGTTCTGGAGAGTCATCAGTCGGATGGCTCTTAACTCTTCCTTAATCGCATTGAATCCTTTTATGGTAGTGTTGATCATCTGCAGTAACTCCCATCTGGTTATCTGCAACTATTTAGTATTTACTCCAACTTGGATTCTTGACATAAAAATCGCTGTGAACACTGATGAGGTGAGGCTGAACAACATGTGTTCATATGGGATTGCATGAAATGCTTCTTCTGATTTAGCAGAGAAGTAATTCTCTCTCTTCATCAGAGTAATCAGTTCCACAGTCTTCCTCAGGTGAGCATCTGCTTTCGGGAAACTGTCAATATTCAGGTCACTTTTTGGGATCAGAAATGCTGGAACATGGACGTTCACTATTGTGCATATACCTCCCCAGTCTCTTGCCAGTGTGATGTATGCTTTGGATCCACACGCACAATAATGATCCATAATTTCAGCAGTTCCATGTACCATTCTTGGAGCATCAAAGACTCGTCCACAGTTCTGATACTCTCCCATCTTCCTAGTGCCATTGTTCCTGAAGCATAGTTTCAGGCTTTCTAGTGGCACTATCTGTAAGGGTCCTCTTCTGTGTTCGATCCATGTCAGTAGTTTTGCAAGTTTTGGCCACAATGGCTTGCATAGCCTTTGTGAATTTTCAATTGTTTCCTGCAAGCTCCCAGGATCATCCAGGCTCTACAAATCACTACTCCTTTCTCCCATCCATCTGGTGAAAGCACTGTTCCCCAAATCTGCATTTGGCCTCTCTTTTTCCAACTTCAAGCCTCTTCTGGAGTTTTCCCTTGGACATTTAGTTTCGGGTTCACTTCCTATCTTATTTCTGCTCTTTCACTGCAGACTTCTCGTATCTGATCACTTGGTTCCTAGTATAAGCTCTGTTTCTTGTCTTAATGTCCAGGACATAATCATCTTCATCGGGATAGGCTATTTCATTTGCCCATATTAGGGAAGCATCACTACCCATGAACAGGCCTCTGGTCTTGCACATTGCTACGTGTGATAGACAGTCTGTCTGGACCTCAATTTCTACAGCTACAAAGATCTTGGATTTCCCCATGCTGTATGGTAGGAGTGCACACACAAAGCATTCCCCTTCTGAACTCCGTTTTCCAACTTACTTCTTTCATGTGCTAGTGCCAAATGTTGTTTCCCAGGTGTGCTGTGCTATCCAGGTAGTTGTTGAGTTCGTTGTCATCTCCATTAATGCTTCTCTTGATTCTTAGTGTTTTCCTGTAGTTGGCTATGACTACATCCCTAAATGCATCTGTATGGCTTTTTCTTGCTGGAGGATTCTTAGGCATCTCGGTCCATGGTGCAGGCTTTCTCATCTGCGCCATTTGAGTGGACAAGAGTCTGGCAGCTCTTTCCCTCTCTTCATACATCTTTCTCTGTCGGGCTAGAAATGTTTGTATGCATTCTGGCATTGGACTAATATATGGTTGTACTGTGGAACTGGTACTTGTCCCCTGTGTTGGAACACATATATTTGGCAATACAGTCTCTGCGGTTTTATTCTTCAGTTCCTCTTGTATTTTCCTTGCTTTGGCTATGAATGTCCATAATGAGTCTACTATTAGTTGTGCTTGTGAGATCTTCCTTGAGTTTGTTTTGTCTCCATCAGAGTTGTTTCAAGGGGTGTTTATCATTATCATTTCTGTTGGTTTCTTCTCCGATTCCTCTTGTCTTGCCACAATGTGTGTTGTGGAGTTTCTTATGGCAAGCAGTCTCTTCTTTTCTACTCTTTTGGCTTGTGGTTCTGCAGTCATTGACTCTAGGCCTGTTTCGTGTGCATTCAGTGTTTGCATGCGTGTAGTTGTCAGTAACCTTTCTTCATTCATTCCGTGCCGACCCTGTCTCAGGCTTTTCTGTTTGTTTGTTATTGTTAATCACATCCATTTCAAGTTCATTCATTCCTCCGTCAGATCTTCCAGGGACGACTGCAACGACTATATAAGGTCTGGGTGCTTTTGTGGGTTTCATGGTGCATTATTAGGTGGGTGCACCGGAATGCATCATTAGGTGGGTGCACTGGAATTGGAACGCTTTGTGCACCAATAAAAAATGCAGTTCTGATCATTAATGACAGTAAAACAATGATGAACATGATACATAAATACATTATGCCTCTGTATGTCAGACGGCAGCATTTACTTCCAGAGAATCATGGTCGCCTCTGGACCCCCATCTGGACCCCCATTTTGATAATTCGCCAAATGTCAAATGTATTGTATTCCCTTAACCAATATCGTCTTTCGAGTTCTGTGTTTAAGAGTGTCAGGTGCTCCACAAGTGTCCTCCGGGGGATGGATTGTCTCTTATTTCAGGATACAGTTCCTTTGCTAGACTATGGAAAAAATCAAATTAAATAACACTTCGGTAAGTCCTTTTACTGTGCATATTCAAAGTAAGTAAGCTCCCAGTCCACTCCTCGGATTTGCTTTGGTCCTGAGGACATATGTGCTGATCAGTATGAAGAAATAAGGACAAAATAATAACCAATGTAATATGTGAAATTATTGGCACTGCTTCCTCAATCTGTCCCTTGGCGGAAAGCTTTTTTAGAATCTCCTCAGATAGTTCTGCTGATGGTTAGAGAGTTCTATTTGCAGTACGATTCCATGCAAGAGCATGCCCATCTGTGTAACATTAGCTGGATTTCTGATGAATGTGAGGACGTCAACATCTATCGGTCTCCCCACTAGATCTGGAAGGTCAGTGACTAAACAGAAAAGGACATTGTGAGCTAACCTGCTGTCTTCTAGAGACAGGAACATCCATCCTGTCTTGCTGAGTTTTCCAGGACTGTATGCTCTTTCTTTAATGTGAACAATGTCTGCACTGTCTGGTCGCGTGGAGTGCAAGTAGAATTACAATTTTATTTAGGAGATGGCTTAGGTGTTCTGTATTTGCTGGATCTCGAAGAAACGTGAGTGTATCTGTTGTTCTTCCGATAAGCGTTGGACAGTCTTCGATTATGCGAAAGAACAATGTGTTGATAAGATCATTTATTTCCGTCTGCGTTTGAGACATTTCGTTCCTTCTCACTGTACTCAGGAAATAAGAGAAATTGTTCGGCAATGACAGTGAGCAGTTGTCTTATTGTCTTTTCGTTTTTAGGATCTTGAATAAAGTCAGTGACATTGGTGAGCCTCCGTACCAATGTTGGGTATGATCTTAGCACAAAATAGGTGACCACATCCTTGGCGATGTCGCTACTGCGGGACCCCATAAGTGATTCTGAATAGGGTCTCGGTATGGAATGAGTCGGGATACTGTATTTGCTTCCAATGTAAGTGTCCTCTGTCAAATTTTGGCATATTCTTTTCTCATCAAGGCTTAAGTGTGCCTCAGTCCAAAGTCCAAAGTTCACAGGCTATGTTGTGGCTTATGCATGCAATTCTTCTTTTCACCCTGCAACTGGGATGCTGTAATAACTTTATAATAATAAAGCACTTGAAACCAAATATGTCTCTCGGCAATTGTAAATAACACTTACCTCTGTGATGATCAACAGTCTTGTAATAGATGAAAGAGAGAATTACCTAAAAACCCCTCTTAAACCCAGCCAAAAGGCTAGGTAGAAGTGGAATCTCCAGGGAAAACCCCAATAGGGGAAAAAACCCTGTAAAGCGCTGCTGGGGTGCGTGGGTTCCTGCAAGTAGCTGGTGAAAGCTCACACTAGTTTTAATGTTATCCGGATTCTTGTCAGGAAGGATTCTAATTCAAAAGAATCGAAATGCAGGTAAGTAAGAATATGGTTTCCAAAGTCTAGTGAAATAGCAAAGGGTATAGAAAGGAGCTTACCCTGACAAGCCTATTCCCTACTAGGTCTTTATAGCTCAGTCTGATGGTAAATGTTGGCAAAGCGCCTAATAGAACATATAAGGAGTAAGAATATGTCCAATGTGCGAAAAGAGAAATGCAATTAGAGATTTGGATCTGACCCATAAACAGTAGACCCAGGGATGAATAGCATAGAACAGATTACGGGTCTTGAACTCGAAGGAATAGAAGGCTGAAAAGGATGTCTAAGGCTGGTTCCTAATGTAGATTGTAAATTACCACAAGATTAGGCGTGAGGAAAAAACCCATGAGAATCACAACTCTATCTAGCTAAACAGATGTCAGCTACAAACCAATGGCGGCAGGAGCGGTTGTTGAAACTAGGAGATGACTTTCTGATGATCCACAGAGCATATTAAAGGATCGAGAATTCTAATGTTCAGGACGAGAAATGGGAAGAGAATGAATGACGGAAGTGGAGAGAGCAACTCTAGATAGCAATTGTTGATCTAGATAGCAATTGTTGAATAGAAAAAGTAACAAACTCACGGTGTGCAGCGCAACTCTGAATAGAGAAGCAACGTGTAGTACCGAAGTACCAGTAGCCGGATATACAATTCCGGAAGTCGAGGGCGGGGCTACTCGCTCCGTCTGAGGAGCGAGAAACACTAGTGTGCTGCTTACGGTTTCGGGCTCCTCCATGTTGCGAGTCCCGATTCTGGGCAAAACCGCAGGCATTGGCACACGGGAAAGTGAAGTAGCGAGGCCCCAATGGACAGCCGTAACAGATGCAGACTGTTTGTTTTGTATATCCTTATCCCCTTGTTTGCTTAGAGGAAGTGTCCAATTTAAGCCACAACTTAGTTCTTTGTCTTTGTCTGGCTGGTCATGCGTCCTTCTTCCTCATCATGGATCTCGTCTGCACATGCTGTGATTCTTCCCCGTCGCTCGTCGATTCCTCTCTTTGGGGTGCAGGCAGGGGGCCTTCTCCGATGTAGGATTTGATATTGCTGAGAAGAATTCAAGCTCTCCTGCCTTGTAGTTTCACTGCGGATGGGGTACAGTCCTCCACAGTGAAGGGACCATTAAACCTTGGCTCATCCCCCTTTTGCCTTGTATGATACCTCACAAGGACGGTGTCTCCAGGGAAGACGGATGGAACATGTAAACCCTGAACTTGGTCTGTTGCAGTATCTCCTGTGTTCTGTGATGCTCTGTACCCTTTTCGTCGCCGCTGCAACTAGTCTGAAATTACAGTAAGGCAAGATTTCATGCAGTTCAGATAGTTTTGCATCTCAGACCCTAAAATTTCTCCTGTCGACTGGGCATCACATCTAGCTCTATCTAGGTGTGTCAAAGGAGTTCTCATTCTTCTTCCTGTGGCTACCTCATGTGGCGTAAAATGATGGTCAAAACCGGGCTGGTGCCGAAGTGCATACAGTGCTAAAGGAAGACAGTGCAACCATCCCTTTCTTAGCGTTAGCTTCAACTTGGCTATCCTTTCCTTTAACAACCCATTGAGCTTCTCACAGATGCTGTTACCTTGCGGATGATACGCCAATGAGAACTTGTGCTTTATACCAAGCAGCAAGCGAATTTGTTTGTATGTTGCATTAACAGAGTGAGGGCCGTTATCTGATCTCATGACCTTGCACACCCCCAACCTGGGGAACACCTCCCTCACTAAAATCTTGGCCTCACAGGTAGAGTCTGGGTGTGTAAATGGACCTGACTCAATCTATCTAGAGAAAGGACATACCACAATAATTAAGTATCTGTACCCATTACATACTTGAATCATGTCGACGTAATCGACATGCAAGCACTGAAAAGGCCCATTTGGCCTTGGGATTACTCCTCTCATTACTTTTAATGTGTGCCCAGCTGTGAATTGCTGGCAGATTATACAGTTCACTATAAAGAATGCAACATGATCAGCTGAATTCGGTATGAACTAGTCTTCAGCGAGCTTTGCTGCTAGATTCTCTTTTGTCATGTGTGCTGGGTAATATAACTGCTCCAGCGCTATCTTTAATAGGGCAACAGGCATTACTGGTTTACCAGTGTTGTCTTGTCGCCACAAGCTGTCCGAGGGGTTTGAAGAACACCCTCGACGTTTCCAAATATTCTTTTCTTCCTGTGGTGCCTCCCCTTGGAGTTCCATTAGCTGTGTTTGCCCCAAATGACTGTAACTCTCAGGTGCAGTTCGTGTAACCATCATTCACTTGTTGGCATGGGTAACTTCCGCTGCCATGATTGTCTCACTTTTGGATGCCATATGCTTGGATTCCATGTCTGCTGCTTGATTTCTGCGTGAGATAAAATCTGTCCCTTTCGTGTGGGCGGCGCATTTCACGACTGCTATGCACACTGGGAGCTGTAGTGCCTTGATCAGCCTGTCCAATAAGGCTGTGTGCTGTACTGGCGTGCCATCTGCTCGAAGGTAGCCCCCCTTTTCCAGCGCGCTAAGCCTGCATGCACTGTCGACGTCACATAGGCGGAATCACTGTACACTGTTACTTCCTGGTCTGCATGATTCTCAATGGCGAGTATCAACGCCAATAATTCTGCAGCCTGTGCTGAATAATGAGATGGTATTCATGCACTAAGAAGCACTCGAAATTCTCAGTTTGCTGTGTGTTTCATCACAGCAACGCCTGTGTATCTTTGTCCGTCATTTTGATCAATCCTCGAAGACCGGTCAATGAGGACGATCTCTCCTTCTGCCAAGGCATTTTCTTTCACCCTGGGAATTTCATCATAGAATTCTTCATAATTTGCACAGTCATGTATCGGCTCTCCTTCAGTGACTGGATCTGCTATAAACATAGCTGGGTTCACCATCTTACATCAGACTATTTTAATCGATGGATTTGATATGATCACTTGATAAGCAGAAGCTCTCTGAGATGTCAGTGTGTCCTTTGGTTTCTCTAGAATGGCAAACAGTGAGTGCTCAACTTACAACGACATTGAGCATCCCATCACAATGGTTGTAGCCTTCTCTATGGCGAATGCTGCAGCAGCTAAACCTTGTGCACAAGGAAAATGACCTCTCATTACTGGGTCCAAATTCCCACTGTAGTATGCCAGGGGCTTGTACCCCAACGTTGCTCTCTGTGTGAGTACTGCTGTCATAACGCTGCCATTTGTGTGTGAAAATAGGTAAAATTCCTCTGCATAATTGGGAATCCCGTGAACTGGTGTTGTTCAAATAGCTCTTTTGAGTTCAGCAAACCCTTTCTCCATGGTTTCAGACCATTCAATCTTTTCTTTCGTTACTTGGGCCTTTTTTAGGGCCTGAAGTAAAAGCTTAGTGTAAGACCTGTAGTCGAAGACACATGCCCTAACGTAGTTGCATAGGCCCAGAAGGCTCTGCATCTGTTTTATCGTGTGTGGCTTAGCCATGTTCAGTATGGCTTCAGCCCTTTCTGGGGTCACTCTATTTCCCTCATGTGAGATTAGCTGGCCGATGTACAGCACTTCCTGTTGACAATATTGTAACTTTTCCTTGTCAACCTTATATCCTTTCTCAGCCAGTATAATCAATAGCTGAACAGAATCTCACCTGCATTGCTCTTCTGTTGTGCCGCAAATTAGGATGACATCCACATATTGCAGGACGGCACTTTTTTGTGCAATATTGCTCAAGTCCATCTGCAGGACTCTGTTAAAAATAGATGGAGACTCACAATACCCCTGGGGTAGCCTTGTGCTTTTTAGACGCATCTGTCTGAATGTGAATGACGTCAGATCTTGTGAATCACGGTGCAACGGGATTGAGAAAAATGCATTTTTCAAGTCAATCACCATGAAATATTTTGCCGCAATCGGTATGTTACATAGAATTGTAGACGGGCTAGGGACTAGAGGGAACTCGGCCTGAACAATATCATTTATTGGGCGTAAATCCTGGATTAGCCTCCAAGACCCCCCCTCCAACGTCACTAAGATGCCCTGTTTTATCATTACAGAAATTGTCTTAAAAATCCCCTCATCTGTCTCTGTGGACATGGAATATTGTCAGGCTTTTGGTAGAATTGCTCCTGGTTTCAGTTTAATCTTCACTTCTCCAACCCCCTTCAAAAGGCCTACATCATAGGGTCCTGTGGTCCACACTAAGACAGGCACCTAGGCCATGTCGTCATCAAAATATTCAGGACGGTTTTGTGCCAATATCATTCTCTGTGGTACTTCTACTTTGATAATGTTTACCCAAAGGATGAGACTCACTTCCACCATTGTCTTTCCCATATCTGCTTGTTCTTCAAACATATCAGTCATTCGATATCCTTCTTCAATTGCAATTATTGCGCCCCATTGTTGGCCCTCATCATCATAACCATCAATCAAGGCCACCCTCCCTCGCACTGCAGCTGTATGTAGCATCAAGGGAAATACTTGTCCCTTCTCCTTGTGCATCGGTATTCTTGGTCTAAATGAGAACTCATCAGGGGTTCTCATGATTATGTTTGCAAGGCCTGGCAATCCTGCCATAAGCACACGCATACCATATGCAAATATGTCTGGCTCTAATGGTATAGCCCTCATGGCTGTGTGTCCTGCGTATGCTCTGATAATTTCGCATACATTTGAATAGTGCATTCCTGGAGTTGAACATATTATGCCCTCCTCCGTGAACGAGATTGTCATCTTTAATTTTGTCATTAAATCTCGACCCAAAATGTTTACTGGGGTCTGACGTGAGTATAGTAAAGGCACATTCATTTCACATTCTCCTATGGAGACTGGAAGTGCATTTGTGAAGGGAACACGACTTGTAGCTCCTGTAAAACTCTGAGTATGTATGGCCTTGCCGGACAAGGAAAACTTGCCTTCACGTATGCATGAGTGTGTTGCACCTGTTTCAACTAGGAAGGAATTTTCTTTATCCCCTATAATGACATCCACCCTAGGTTCCCTGTGAGGGTCTAGTGTCACTGATAGGATAACACATCAGGGTTACCAGTGAGCTGTCCTAGTCCATATACAAATTTGGCACACTGTGTGCTGATGGATTTCCCCCATTCCAAGGTTCGGGAAATGCCCTGTGCTGATCGTCTGTGATAATTGCAACAGTGCCTGTTGGGATTGTCCTTGTGGGAAATTCCCCATGCTCTAAGGTTGCACGTCTTGTTGCACTCCTGGCGCTAGTTGTTGCTCTGTGTGATTCTGTGCAACACCCTGCTGTAAAACTGCAGGTGGATTCGCCAGGTCTGCTCCTGTCCCTTGGCCATTCTGCATCATGCCTTGATTTCTGCATGTGCAATCTAGGTGCCCTGTCATTCCACACAACCAACATACTGGCGGCGGTCAGATCATTTGCCAGTTTGACATATCTTGCTTACCATTTTGCATATTCTAGAACCCTCCTTGATTATTTTGGAAACCTCCCTGATTACTCTGCCATCCTCTTCCCCTGAATCCTCTTACCCTGGAATAAAACCCAGTACTGCTTTGATTATTCTGCTGTGGATTAGTCACCTGCTGCATTCTCGATTCAGCTGCCCTAGTTATCATGGCTCCCTCAAGAGCATATTTTGACAATTTTTTCTGCACCAATTTCGCTTCCTCACCCTTACGTGCAGCTTCCTTTTTGCAATTCTTTTCTTGAAGCAGTCTACAATAGTGTGCAATGGTCAACTGTATTTCGGCCTAATGCTTGGCCTCAATTCCCACCAATCTCTTGAGTTTTTTCTGCACCGGCTCTGGCAGCCCATGGCACAATATATGGTAAAACACAGGTTTAGATTTCGTCCAAAATTCATGAGTCTCGAGCACTCATGCATCTTGAAAATTCTGAATATAAATTAACCGATCCTCAGATTCCTTCATTTTCTGCGTCATTATAGCTCCCATATTGGAAGTATCTGGGTATAGCACTCGTAGAGCTTTCCACAATGCGGCTCTACATTTGTTAAATGGAGCTCTGTCATGCAAGGTATTAATTGTGGTTACACCAGGGTAGCCTGCTCGTGCCCACACATCGTCTGGTCTCTCACCAAGCATGGCAATTAGGAGACCTTTGATATCCCCTATAGCTAGCGTGTTTCCTTCTGTCATTTTTTCTAACTAATGAATCCACTTAGCGGCTCCCGATGTCAGCATTGGAAGCTTGTTTTTCAAATGTTCTCGATCCATGTGTGGCCATGGAATATATTGTTGTCTTACTCCTCTTTCTCGAGCAACGGAAATTGAGATGCATAGCCCTCTCTCTCTTCTCTCATTGTTCTCCTGTCTATTGCAAGGGTAATATTCCTGCATCGCCATCTGCCTGGCAATGTCCTGAGACTGTCTACATAGGACGGTGAAGACAACCCCCCTCTGACCATGAGATACTTCTTCATGTTGGTCAGACTGCTTGGCTGATTCTGATGCCCTCGGTGCAGACTCGCTAGTGTCTGACCATCTTATTCCTTTTTCCCTTGGGAGGAGTCTTTCGCTTCACCTCCCTTCTTCATTTTCTTCGCGCTCCTCTCTTTCCGAGTCAAACATTGTCTGTCCCCAATTTGCGCAACTTCTTGTATCTTCATTGTTTCTACTGATTTCTAATCTATCTAGGGACAGTCCCCTATTTCCACTACTTCGGGTGACATCCTCAGTGTTGTAGAGCTGAGTGCTCTCCAGGCACTCGTCTTCCCCCTCTCCTTGGGGTGTTTGTTCTAACCCCATTTCATCATATATTCTATCGATCGCTTCTCTGACGCTTCTGGTGTCGAAGTCATCTTCCATATTTGCCCTAGGCGTGCCTGGTACTGAATTGTATGCAGGAACAAATTATTCGATGTCTTCCCAATCTACTACTGGATTTGGTTTTTTAACCTCTCTCCCCAGATATTCAAGATCGCGTGCTCTCTGCCTTCGCTTACGTTCTACTTCGTCATCAACTTCCTTGTGTTTCCTCGCCTCTTCTCTGACTCTATCTTCTTCCTTTTTCTTTTAATTTCTACGTTCATCTGCCCTTTGAATTTCCTCATCTCTTCATCTCTTTATTCTTTTCTCACGTATCCTTTGATCTTCCTGTAACCTCTGCTGCGTCTGTCTGTCTTGATCATTGGCTGCTCTTGGGTTGCGATTGTGCTGTCTTTCTTTCTCTTTGCGATATAGCTGTTCTCGCCTTTGTCTGTCTTTCTTATTTTTTCATCTCTCAACTCCTTCCCTTTTCCCTTTCTCTGTATCTCATCTAACCACTCCTTTCATTTTGCATCATCAATGCCTTTGCCATCAAGTTTCAATAAAATGTGTCCTCCCATCCATTTGTTTTTTGCGAATGCTATCTCATCAGTTCTATCTTCGTTTCCCTTCCATCTTTTCCCTTCTCTCTCGTTGTCGAGAGATGCACTTGTCTGTGACTGATCTCTTCTTTCGTCATCACATCTCTCCTTGTCCCTTTGGAATGTGGAGGTGATATCCTTATCCCTATCTCTCCCTTGATTTTCATCACTGCTATGCATAGGTGACTCATATGCCGGGTTGCAATACTCTGTGGCTGCTTTAAGCTCTCTCAGCGGGTATAATCCTTCGTTCTTACTTTCTTCACCCTTTGTTTCGGATGGGGCGGGTGGCGCGGTAGGCGTCTCACCCTCCTCTGAGCATACATTAAGTATCCAATTCAATTGGCGGCTCCTCTTCCTTTCCCTGTTCATACATTTTCTAAAGTTCTAGAACAGCGAGGCATTTGTCTAACTTTTTGCCCCTGTATGTGGCATGCAAATATGTTGTCATGTGTTGCAAGACGGCTTTTGATAAGGACTCACCTTGTGGCCATTGCATAAACATCTTGTGGGCAGTTCCCTTAACCATTCTCTACTGTATTTCTTCAGTTTGGGTGCATGTTTCGGCAACTGTTTCCATAAGTGTGTCAAAGGTGTTATGTCTTCCATGCTCAAATCTGTTCCCTTTCCTCTTATATAACACTTGTCAACACTTTTGTGTGACTTAAACAGTTCCAACAATATGAGCGAGCACCAAACACTACAAGCTCCAATCCCGATTTTTCACAAAATGTTATACCTTCTATTTTTCTCAAAAAACATCAATTCGTATGCAATATTATCTCAGCTATTCAATCGTGTAAAATGTAAATCAGTTTTCTCCCAGATTTTTTTTTTATGTATGACGTGACAACAAAAACATGTAAAACAGACGCTTGACAGACTAGACAAACACCAGCTGCTCACAGGTATCTCTGCCTCTAATTATTACCCCTTCATGGAGTCTAAACGTACCCCTTTCATGACGTCTTTAACCGTTGTGGTAGTCTAATCGTTCCCCCTTTAGGTGGGACTCTAGGTACATGTTTCTTCTAGCCGCTTGTATTAAAAGTGTATGAATAAGGCGAATCGTCTCACTTCTCGGGTGTCCTCCCCGGTAACCTTTATTTACTTAATTATTCTCGAGTCATTATCCATATATATATATATATATAGTCTTCTCTACTTCTAACTATATTTAGTTTTTCCCACCTCCCTCCGTTACCTTTTCCCTTTACTTATTCTAAGGCATGCACTTTTGTAAAAAAACTCAATGCTTTTCACTCACCGTTCGCATGGTTCCTCTCTGGACCCTCGGGATCACCACCTTCATTACCGCCTTCTTTGGATTTTCACTTGCTCAGCTGCCCGTAGGAATGGGAAGGGATATGTGGTGAACACGGGTCCCTTCAGACCCTGGTCTGCAGTTTTTCTTACACTACCACTGTCTAAGGGGAGCTTCGCGGTCTACTCGGCCGAATGGCAAAGGACTGGTGATATTGCCGAAGACCTAGAGTTACTTTATGTCGACGGTCAATGGGTGTCTTTTTCTAATCAATAAACGATAAACCATCAATCTCTGCTACCAAGTGTACTCCGGAGACCCCCAGAAGGCCCATAGAGCTGAGGTTTGCTCTGAAGTGCTTTAAGACAAGATAGCTGCACCCCTGAGATGGATGGGGGTGAAAATGTATTACTCCAACACCAATCAATAAGGACAACTCAATGGTTTGGCAAAGGGAGTCCGTTTAATGACAAGTACAAAAACGGGGAGTCATGGAAATCAGCAGTGATGCGATTGTCCTTCTCGCTTCAACTCCAATGAACTTCATAAAAATCATAGTATTTATACTGAAAACTCATCATAATTGACGTATAACACTCAAAAGTTAATATGCAATTCTATTGGTTAGGAATAGGTAACTTTAATATAGGTACTATATCTGTATATGGTAACGGAGTGAGGGGATTGGGTAAAACACTATCAGGTGGACGTCTGAGCCCTTCCTTCAAAATGACTATTGTAGATGTCACTAAAAGTATGGGGTCCCATTGGTTTTACTAACTATAGGACCCTAGATTATTTGGTCCATTGTGATTGGGTTGGCACCAACCCCATGCATACATTTCCACTTTGCTTAGCAGCACGCAGAATGGTCAGCCAGGTGCAGGATGCCCCTTGGTTACCTGGCCTTTCTCCAATTAAGGTTACAATCAATCATCCCTTCCGCAACTATGTGTCAATTATTTTACTGTGGTTGGCCTCGAAACTGCATCTTCTGTCTGGAAAAGTTCTGATATCTCTTCCTGGGTGGATGCCAAGCGTACGTGTGAGCCCGTGCTTTTCCTTGCTCGGCTGATCACGTGCTTTCTACACCGTGAATTTGTCTAGTTTCTCTCAATTTGTGTAATTGATTCTAATTCAGCTTGCCACCTGCCTACGCCTCCTCATCTTGACCTTTCAGAGACAGGATATTCCGTTCTTAAGTTTCAATTCTATGTAGCTACTATTCGTTCCTTCTATTGGTATGACCTTGGCTTTCCTGGCACGAGTTGCATCTGCTGAGTTTCGATTCAGCCGTCTCTTCTCGTTTTGCTAGAATATGAATCTCTGCTAATGCGGCCTTTAGTAACCTGAGTTGATTCTGCTTCGTTTGCAAAGTGGAATTACACTTATTATACTGTGCTTCGTTTGAGGTAGATTATGTATAATGGCTCTTGCCGCACTATTCTTCTACTTAGCATTGCAAGCTGTACAGTTTTCTTAGCCTTCTTGCGGTTCCAAGCATATGTACAGGTGTTATCTGGTTGAATATCTCCATCCTGTTTACAGCTTAAGCTTTTTTGTATTTCAACATCATTCTCCCCTTTTAGGTTCACAATATCCTCATTCATGGCGTTTCGTCTCTTTGTGTCATTCTCGGGTCGTCATTTCTTCTATCTGTACGCCTGTCCGGGTCCCCGTGACGCCACCATTCATCTTCCATTAAGACCTTTTTGGTTTCTTCCAGGACTGTACTTAGGCGATCTTCATTTCGTCTCATTCGCTGGTAGTGTTTTCTTAATGGATACCTTACTGTCCATGGTTGTCTGGGTATCGGTACTTCAATAGGTGTTGCTCTTCTGATAGGTACTGGGCAGAGCCCTACTGCGGCTCTCTGCTGGTTTATTTGCTCTTCATACGTCACATATCTTGGTGTGAACATTTCTGGTACTTCAAAATGGACCTCCTCTACACGGGTTGTAATTGGGTGTCTACAGTCTGGTGGACACCCTGTGCCCACCCCTTGTGCAAGTCATTCT
Organism: Ambystoma mexicanum; assembly: GCF_040938575.1. NCBI lineage: Eukaryota > Metazoa > Chordata > Amphibia > Caudata > Ambystomatidae > Ambystoma > Ambystoma mexicanum. The sequence goes on along the minus strand of NC_090931.1, from coordinate 856,411,663 downwards.
CAATATTTGTTAGATACACAACACACCATTGGCTCTCAAGCTATAGGTCTCTTCAACACATGGCCCTCTATAATTGGTTGGCACGCTGGTACCCTTCTGGAATATTCGATTCGCTAGCAGCACGTAAGATGGTACCCCAGGTGCTTGTTGGTGGGCTTGACCATGCCTCCCCACCCAATTAGCCCATCATTCATCATCACTCATGCTGTCTGCCATTGAAATTGTCTTTGAACTCGTCCTTGCAAAGTATCACTGCTCATGAGAATAGAAGAGAGTGCAAGCACGTTCTTATCTTCAAGTCTCAATGCAGTTTGTCCATTTTCTATTTCCGCCCATCCCACATGTCGGGAAACTGCGTTTGAGCTCCGTTCTTCACATTTAATTTTATAAAACTTGGCACTCATAGTGTTTCCGTCGCACCTTAACAGGAGCTCCCCTTGTTTCTCACGTTCTTTGTATCTCCTTGAATAGATAACCAGTTCTTAGCTGCCCTAACCCTTGACACTGGGCCAGACAGCCTTCTCAATCCTTCCATGATTTTCAGCTGTTTTTCTCTACTGAGCCACACTTTCAGCCCTTCTCTTTGACGGGTCTTGGCATACTAAAGTTGCAACATCGAATATGCAGACTCTTTACATATATATATTTTGGAGGCCCCCGTCTACAGTCTATTCACTATGCATAGCCAGCCTTCATGATTACTTAGTCTACTTGCGTTGCAGCATCTGTACAGTTATAAAGCGACTTATTTTTTCTTCAATGTCTTTGTACTTGCAATATTCATTTTGCACATAAACTGTTACTCGATTCCTTATTTCGTCATCAGGTACCGTAAGGTCTATGCATTCTCTTCTTTGATCATCCTTCTCAGTGTGTCACTCTCATTTCCTGTGATGCCACCAACCTCTTGCATTCACCACTTCACACTTCTTCAGGGACCTCCCCTAAGAAGCTTTCATCTCTCTGGGGTACATCTGGTTGGGCCTTCTCAATGGATCCCTTGTTTCAAAGACCTTTTGTGGTATTGGGATCATTATCAGCATTTTCAACGTCGAAATTTCTGGCTTCTAACATATAGGCAAAATAGGGGCGGGATTTCCGGTAGAGGCATTTGGCTCCTCCTCTACACTCTCCTCTCTGGTTGATTCATCGACCACTCTCCCATCAGTCTTCACATCTAGCCACCCTCGTCTGAAAAAGTGCTTCTTTGGAGTCCATATCTTCATAACTCCTTTTAGAGATCCTGTTATTTTATAGGGTGATCAACACCCCAGGTCATGTAGCTACATTGTTCATTCGGGCTGCAGTAGATCCATCATCCCACATACTTCTCGTGATTTCTCGGATACAGGACCTTAGCTCCCTGAGGTGCTAGAATGCTTGCTTTTATATATTTTCTTATTAATTCATCTGTCAAATCCTTGGGTCCAAACCCAGACTCAACAACGATCGTGATCTTCATTCCTGCTGCTTTCTTTGCTGTTGTCTTACACTGTGTCATAATTATCCTGATCAAACATAATATTCACCAGTAGTGCTCTAAGGAACTTGAAAATATTCGCCATCCATTGTGGAACCCATGAGAAGGTCAATGCAAACCAGCCGTCATCTGCAATATCTACTGTCTCATCTTCCATCTTGATGTGCAAGTTTGGCCTCTGTCAAGGACCCATTCTCATCATCGTGTGAAGGTATGAATGTGCAAAATGATTGCCCAATTTTGGCACAAACACCTATATTCATTGCCGTAATCATGTCGAGGACATACCTGTTCTGGAGATTCATCAGTCTTATGGCTCTCAATTTTTCCATTATTGAGTTGAATCCCATTATGGTAGTGTTGATCCTCTGCAGGAGCTCCCTGCACGTGATTTGCAACAACTTTGCATTCGCCATTGTCTGGATCCCTGGAATAAAAATAGCTGTGGGTATTGCAGCAGTCTGACTGAACAACCTGTGTTCAAATGGAATAGAATCAAAGGCTTCTATTGACTCAGCTGAAAAGTAACTCTCCCTTCTTGTCCGATTGAGAAATCCAAACAATCTCCTCTTCCTCGTGTGGGCACCTGCTTTTGGAAACTCTCCAATGTTTAGGTCACTCTTCGGAATCACCAATGCTGGAACAGGAATAAGTACTATGGAGCATACCCCTCCCAGTCTTTAGTCAACTTCATATAAGCTCTGGATCCACAGGCCCAGTAGTGGTCCATTAACACTTATGCCCCATTATTCATTGCTGGTACATCGAACATTCGGCCACACTGCTGATTCGTTCCAAACTTTCTCGTGCCATTGTTTTTGAAACACAGAGATGCATTTTCTAGAGCTACTGTCTGCAACAGTCCTCCTTTATCACCGACCCATGTCAGCAATTTCACAATGTTTGACCAATGATGCTTGCATTCATTCTCTGCACGCCACACAATTTCTTCAGGTGGTCTGGTTAATGCTGGTGCCTTACACACAATCAGGCCTTCAGCCCATCCTTCTGGAATCAGCAATGTTCCCTTGATTTGCAGCTGACCTCTCTCCCTGCATCTTTGTATTTCTTCGTGAATTTTTCCTTGACAGTTGAGCATTTTGTTTTCTTCCCTTCTGATTCCTGCTCCATATATTTTAGGCTGTTCATATCTGATCACTTGATTCCTGTCTCTGATTTTTCTCTTGTCTTTAAATCTTTCACATAGTCATCTTCTCTTTGAGACGTCATCTCAGTCACCCATATCAAGGATGCTGTTCGACCCTGAAACTGACCTCTCGTCTGGCGGAGTGCAAGGTGGGTCAGGCAATGAGCTTTTTGGACTGCTACTTCTATAGCTATGAATATCTTAGAAGTCGCCATAGCATAAGGTAGGAGAGCACAAACATAGCAACTCTCTTTGGATGTTCTCTCCCTTACCTTTTTTATGTGCTGATACCACATGTTATTACTCTAGTGTGCTGTACTGTCTAAATAATTGTTTAATTCATGATCTGCTTCTCTTGTGTCTCTTTCTCGCAAGGTGAGTGCTTGCATAATACTCAGGAAGCATATCAGTAATGGCCCTTCCTATTGGGGAGACCATAAGAACATCCGTTTTAACAATAGGCAACCCTACATGAGCTACTGGTGTGGGGAAAATCACAAATGGTCTTGGCTTCTCAGTAATAGACAATTCTGTGTGAGTCACTGGAGTGGAAAGAATCAAAGGGACTTCTACCTTGCTTAGACCAATGAAATAAACAGTATGGATCAAAAGAACCAGGAAGACAAGAATGAATGCTGAGCATGCATATATTACACACCAATACATTAATCCCCAACATTTATGATTCTCTGGACGCCGCTGGACTTGCTCACTTTCCAAAAGTGTACAATTTTCAAAATTCCTCGTTGTGCCTGTGTGCTAATTTAAGGAAGGAAAAAACCTTTTTAATCAGGCAATTCTGGTATATTAGGTAGCTGCAGGCTCTGTTCAACTATTGCCCAAAGTAGCCTCCTTATTGCAAGGCCATTTTTAGGATCATGCAGAAAAGTAAGTATGTTGACACTACGCCCAACAAGAGCAGGATAATCTCTAAGAATAAAGATGAAAACAGCGATAAGGATCCTATGGGCATCATCGTTTAACAAAACCATAGAGTAAATAAAACAATTGTGTTGTATGTTAAGAATCAGCGTATTGTTCATGCTTCCAATCTCTTATCAGGTGGCGTCGCTCAAACATATCCACAATATGTCCACATTTTCTAAAGGTTCCATTTTCAAAAGACTTCCGCAGCTCGATAACTGAGTTTGCACTCATGCTCTAATATCTATAAAGAGTGTCCGGGGTGACCCACAGTCCAAATGCACACTTGCATTTATTTATTCAGCAACCTTAGTGCCCTTCTTCCTCGTAATTGATCGGGTCTGCACGTGCTGAACTTCTTCTCCTTGTCTTGCTTCCGAATCGATTGTTGGGGGTGCATCGGCCTCACCAGCATTTGGCTTTACATTGTTCAAATGGATCCAAGCAGGTCTCTCTTGGACTTTCACTGCTGAGGGAGTAATGTCCTCCACTAAGTAAGGTCCACTAAACCGTGGCTTGTGCCACTTTCTGGTAAAATTCTGTGTTAAAATTGCATGTCCAATAAAAAGTCTAGGTACAGGTAGTAATTCTGAATTTCTGGTTGATGAATGGTCTTCATTTGTGTCCTGCGACCGACCCCCCTGGTGCTTTGGTTGATCTGAAATGACAGATATACTAGTGGTCATACATGCAGTGGCGTTGCCAGGAATCAAATTTAGGAGGGGCACAGAGGGGGCCAAAGACAAAAGTAGGGGGGCACAGACACAAGTAGGGGGCTTGCCTATGAAAGGTAATGTGTGACGTCAAAAGCACTCCTGCAGATAGGCTTTTGTGCACAGGCCTGTCACAAGGTGTGGTGAGGCCCGGGGCAAAGATTTGGTGAGGCTCCCTTACCATTTTCTGCACTGGGTCAGCAGCAACACTGCCACAAAGAGGAGACACAAGAAAACTCCCCTTGAGTTTGTGTGGACAAACTCAAATACGGTTTATTATTACAACTGCAAATCAACTACAGCAAAGTTAGATTTCTCTACTGAAGAAAGGTTTATGCCAGAATAACGTTTGTAACATGTGAATAAAGATATATAGGATGTCATGACAGCATGTGTTGCGTGACACTAGAATTAAGGAGCACCCCTCTCCTGTGTGCGCATTAAAACACACATCATTCACAGTGACAGATAGATGATGTAAAGTGGAGGCTGGTGAATTTCAGAACTGAAGAGGCTTAAATGTTTGTGCCAATTATGGGGGATGGACAGAGCACAGTGAGGGAGCCCAAACCAAGCAAGAGGTGCTTGAGGGGGTTTCTCACTCCCAAGAAAATGTTTGAAACATTGGGTCCAAAATTGTGCATTTTATGGCACTTTCTTTACAAATTTGGGTAGAAATCAATACAGTTTGAAATTAGTTTTATAATGAAGCACATGGAAAAATCCAATAGTTGCATGTCACCAACCATGCACAGGAATATTTTCCAATACATTTCATGCCGCCTTTGCTCACAAAATATGCTAATATAAAAACATATTCATGCTGGTTGTTCCCATGTACGTCCATGCATTACCATATAAGGACTCCCAGCCAGTAAACATGCCATGCCACCTAAAGTATGTCCAGGCTGACTGTGCACCATACACGTTATTACTGACTAGACTGGCCTATTATCATGCGTGGACCGCTGCGCGTTGGTTCAGGCAATTTTGGTCCCACTAATGCAGTAAGAGAACATTCGAATCGGAGCACTACTCGCCACAGTGAATGGAGGTTGCCATGGAAACTACGTGATACGTTGCTAAGGAAGCGCAACGTTTGTTTGGGATCACGGCATTGATCAGGTGACCTGGACTATTTAAACCACGCCTCCACATTGTTCAGTGCTTCTGATCGAGCATTCTTTGGCGTTCGGTTTTTGGCCTTTTTCTTGTTCTGATTTAATACACGTTCCTGACCCGGCTTTTGACTCGACTACTCTTTTGGATCATCCTTGCCTGCTTTGAAAACTTTTGTCTTCTTGGTAACAAACTCTTGCTTTTGTCCCTCGATTACGTCTGGCCTTTTTTCCCTCTTGTTCCTGTTCTTGCCCGCTTGGATTTACGACCCGGTTTGTACTTGGCAACTCTCTGGTTTTCCTTCTGTTGTTTTGCACTCGGTAAAGACATTATCTCACCTCCGCGTTTTAGAGACTAACATAACCGTTGGACACCGTGGGACAGCCGCCGCTGCACCGTGGGACAGCCGCCGCTGCACCGTGGGACAGCCTCCGCTGCACCGTGGGACAGCCGCCGCTGCACCGTGGGACAGCCGCCGCTGCACCGTGGGAGAGCCGCTGCAGTACCGCGGAACCGCTGCACCGTGGGACAGCCTCCTCTGCACCGTGGGACAGCCGCTGCAGTACCGCAGAACAGCCTCCGCTGTGTCCAGGAAGAAGGTCTCACTTGAACATCTATTGGGTTTCCTTTTATCCGTTGTGAAGTCTCTAAACATTAGTCAGGTTAGTTTGGAGTAACTTTAGAGAAATTGATTTCTGTACCCATTGTCAGTTGTTCTAATCATATCATTCTTGTTTATTTTCTACAGCCACGAGGTCTCGATGGGAATCCTATCTTCCAGTCAATAGATTGCTTTGTATGTTTATTTGCACATTCAAAGTGATATATTAGCAGGAAGAATTCTTCTTCTACACTACAGGGCCAAGTCCAAGAGGAAGAATTCTAACATAATCAGAAGCCTTATTAAATGGATCCCAACAAGACCCTGGCTAATCTTCTTCAATTAGTGGCAGATCTCAGAACCGACATGGCTAATGCGCATGCCACCACTCAACAACAGATCTTAGAACTACAAACCGCCATACAACCTGTACCCCAAGTAGCACCAGTTATGCCTAATGCTCCAGCCATTGAACCTGCACAGGCAGAAGCTGGCCCGGTGTATATTACATCCCAGTTCCCTCTGGCCCCGCCAGAAAGATTTCATGGAGATCCAAGACAATTTAGGACCTTCTTGAATCAGTGTCGCCTCCATTATTTATGTCGACCCGGTTCATTCCCTGATTCTGCCACTAAAGCTGCGTTTTTGTTGTCACACCTTGGTGGTACTGCCGCAGCGTGGGCTAATCCTCTTTTGGAGGCAGGCAGTCCTTTATTGTTTGATTGCGATGCATTGATGGAGGCCATGGGTAAGGTGTTCGACACCCGATACAAAACTCAAGTTGTGGAATTAGAATTGTTGAATCTACAACAAGGTGATTTGACGCTTCTGGCCTATTTAGCCAAATTTAATCAATTGGCTGCAGAGGCAAGGTGGCCTGATAATAAAAAGGCATCACTCTTCTACAAGGGATTATCCGATTCTTTGAAAGACATACTGGCTATGGTACCAGTGGTTCCAGTAACCTTTCCGGAACTACTTGAGCTAGTTCTGCAGATTGATGCTCGTAAAGCTGCTAGAAAAGGGGAGAAGAGGGGTATTGCTTCTGATCTTCAACCTGTTCCTACCCCAGTTACGACTGCGCCTGAACCAATGCAAATAGGAGCAGCTACACGAGGTCCTCTTACTCAAGAAGATAGAGAACATAGAAAGAAAAACAACTTGTGTTTTTATTGTGGTTCTTCAGAACACTTACTAAAAGCATGTACCAAGAAACCTACCAAGAAACAGGAAAACTAGAGAGCTCGGCAATGAGAGGAGTCTGATTGCCGAGCATTCATGTTTCTAAGGACTCTACAATCAATCAACCAGTAGCCGCTCCGGTGATATTCCGGTTACCTCAAGGGCAGATCGTTCATGCCACTGCCATTCTGGATTCAGGTGCTACCGGAAACTATATCGATACCTCTTATGCGGAAAGCTTGGGGTTATCCATTCTTAAAAAAGAGAACCCTGTAATGGTCAATGCTGTTGATGGTTCTACCTTGATATCGGGTATGGTGGTTCAGCAAACCGAAGATCTGATAATGGAAACTATTCACGGACATTCCGAAAACATATATTTTGATCTAATCACTGCTCCGCAGTTCATGCTTATTCTAGGAATACCATGGCTTCGACTGCATAATCCATCCATTGACTGGCACGCAGGCACTATTGAGTTCTTGTCAGAATACTGTGAGACCAAGTGTCATGATAGGAAGACTCTTATAAATAATCCTTGCCTTCCATTGATGGATACAGCCACTTCTATCGGAGCTGTAGTATCAAGGGAATTGCCCATGGAATATTCCGGCTTTCAGGATGTGTTAGATGAAGGGGGTGGTACTGTTTTACCCCCTCACAGACCATATGAATGCCCCATTGATTTGGTTCCTGGGGCTAAGATCCCATCAGGAAGGATCTACTCCCTAACCCACAAGGAAGATGTCATTCTTAAAGAATATATTGATCAGGCTCTTAAATCAGGTTTCATTTGTCCTTCACGTTCACCTGCAGCCTCCCCATTATTTTTTGTACCCAAGAAGGAGAGAGACCTCTGCCCATGTATAGACTATAGGGCCCTTAACGCCATCACGGTGCGTAATCAGTATCCCATACCACTTATTTCTGTACTCTTGGATCAGTTGGGATCATCCGTAATCTTTACAAAATTGGATCTCCGTGGGGCTTACAATTTAGTAAGAATCCGTAGCGGAGACGAATGGAAAACAGCCTTCAAAACCAAGTACGGCTTATTTGAATATAGAGTCATGCCATTTGGGCTCTCTAATGCACCCGCTACTTTTCAATACTTCATTAACGACGTCTTCAATGACATGACGGACCAATTTGTAGTGGTTTATCTGGATGATATCTTAATCTATTCTGCATCCTATGATCTCCACGTGGTTCATGTTACTCGTGTCCTTCAGAGGCTACGTGATAACTGTTTGTATGCTAAATTAGAGAAATGTATCTTTCATGCTACAGAAGTCGAGTTCTTGGGGTATGAGATATCCGGTAAAGGTGTACAAATGAGTACCTCTAAGGTCAAGGTAGTTTTGGAACGGCCAGTACCCACGACGTTGAAGGCATTACAATCATTTTTAGGCTTTGCTAATTTTTACAGGAGATTCATCAAAGATTTCTCATCCTTGGTTGCTCCACTGACCGCGTTGACTAGCAGCAAAGTAGCATTCCTTTGGAATAAAGTTTGTGATCGAGCTTTTCAAAGTCTTAAATCGGCGTTTACCAGCGCACCGGTACTACAACACCCAAATCCTGAATTACCATTTGTAGTAGAAGCTGATGCATCTAACATCGCTCTTGGTGCCATTCTGTCTCAAGTATGTCTGGAAACTGGAGGATTGCATCCAGTGGCCTTCCATTCAAGAAAACTCACCCCTCATGAAAGGAATTATACTATCACAGAAAGGGAGTTGCTAGCAGTACGTGACTCGTTTTTGACTTGGCGACATCATTTACTGGGGTCAGCCTTTCCAATTCAGGTATTCACTGATCATAAAAATCTGGTAGCCTTACAATCCGTCAAGTGCTCCACGGCCCGACATGCTAGGTGGCATGAATTCTTTTCCATGTTTGATTTCACCATTACATATCGACCCGGTTCCTTGCACACTAAAGCGGATGCACTCTCACGTATACATGGGGATTCATCTCCCCCTAGATCAGACGGTCCGCTTCTTTTACCACATCAGGTGATTTGTGGGTGTACGCTCCAGTCTTCTCTCTGTAATGAGTTACGTGATTGGGTAAAGACCCACCCCACAGACATTGCGGAACTTAACCTCAACATTGTAGAGGGTTTACCCCATATCAATGGTTTATTGTTCCTTCCGGATGAGGGCAGCAGGAAGAAAGCTATCCAATGGTGTCATGATGCCAAGTTGGCTGCTCACTCGGGTAACAAGAAGACCGTTGATCTTCTACAACGTTGGTGCTGGTGGCCCTCTATGTTAAAGGATGTGGCCGTTCATATTGCTCATTGTTATATATGCGCCCAGTGCAAGACCTCAAATTCCAAACCTGTTGGACTTCTACAGACCATGCCGATTCCAGATTATCCTTGGTACATGATTTCAATGGATTTTTTGGTCGAATTGCCTCCGGTCTGTGGTTATGACACCATATGGGTGGTCATCGACTATTTCACCAAGATGGCTCTTTTTGTACCTTGTCGAGGTGTTCCTTCTGCCCCACAGTTGGCAGATCTGTTTCTCAGGAAAGTCTTTCGTCGTTTTGGGCTACCGTCTGTTATCATCACAGATAGAGGTCCCCAATTCACTTCTCATTTCTGGAAATCGCTCACTGCCTCTTTTGGCATCAATGATAGATATTCCACTGCTTACCATCCTCAAACAGACGGACAGACGGAACGTCTCAACTCCACCATGGAACAATATCTCAGTTGCCTTATGCACCAGTATCAAGACAATTGGTTGTCATTACTCCCTATGGCGGAATTCGCCTATAACAACTCTTTGCATACATCGACGCATTCCTCACCATTTTTTGCTATGTTCGGCAGACATCCTAGATCGTTGCCTGCTTCTCCTGTCCTGCCCGCACGCCATCCGGCGGCATCGTCCTGCATTCAACACATGTGTTTAGTGCATCGACGGGTGAAAGTACATTTGGAGACGGCGCAGATTAACACTAAGAGGTTCGCAGATGCCCATCGTTCTCCGGCTCCCGCTTACATAGTAGACAATAAGGTATGGTTATCCACCAAGAATCTGCGGATACCTGGAGGGAGGAAGTTTCTTCCGCGTTTTATACGACCATATGTTGTTACGGCGGTGATTAATCCTGTGGTAGTGCGTTTGTCTTTACCTGCAAAGTGGAAGGTGCATCCGGTGTTTCATGTTTCCCTTGTCAAACCTTTTTTACCGGATACTACCCTTCCTTCTCGTCCTCCTCCAATCATGGTGCAAGGGGAAGAGGAGTACGTAGTGCGTAGGGTTTTGGACACCAAGGTATCCAAAGGGGTCAGGATGTATTATGTGGATTGGGAGGGTTATGGTCCGGAAGAGAGGACCTGGGAGCCTGTCCAGAACATTCATGCTCCCCGTTTGATCTCCGATTTTTGGGCCTCAAGGAAACGGGGTCGTTCTTTAGGGAAGGGTACTGTCATGCGTGGACCGCTGCGCGTTGGTTCACGCAATTTTGGTCCCGCTAATGCAGTAAGAGAACATTCGAATCGGAGCACTACTCGCCACAGTGAATGGAGGTTGCCATGGAAACTACGTGATACGTTGCTAAGGAAGCGCAACGTTCGTTTGGGATCACGGCATTGATCAGGTGACCTGGACTATTTAAACCACGCCTCCACATTGTTCAGTGCTTCTGATCGAGCATTCTTTGGCGTTCGGTTTTTGGCCTTTTTCTTGTTCTGATTTAATACACGTTCCTGACCCGGCTTTTGCCTCGACTACTCTTTTGGATCATCCTTGCCTGCTTTGAAAACTTTTGTCTTCTTGGTAACGAACTCTTGCTTTTGTCCCTCGATTACGTCTGGCCTTTTTTCCCTCTTGTTCCTGTTCTTGCCCGCTTGGATTTACGACCCGGTTTGTACTTGGCAACTCTCTGGTTTTCCTTCTGTTGTTTTGCACTCGGTAAAGACATTATCTCACCTCCGCGTTTTAGAGACTAACATAACCGTTGGACACCGTGGGACAGCCGCTGCTGCACCGTGGGACAGCCTCCGCTGCACCGTGGGACAGCCGCCGCTGCACCGTGGGAGAGCCGCTGCAGTACCGCGGAACCGCTGCACCGTGGGACAGCCTCCGCTGCACCGTGGGACAGCCGCCTCTGCACCGTGGGAGAGCCGCTGCAGTACCGCGGAACAGCCTCCGCTGTGTCTAGGAAGAAGGTCTCACTTGAACATCTATTGGGTTTCCTTTTATCCGTTGTGAAGTCTCTAAACATTAGTCAGGTTAGTTTGGAGTAACTTTAGAGAAATTGATTTCTGTACCCATTGTCAGTTGTTCTAATCAGATCATTCTTGTTTATTTTCTACAGCCACGAGGTCTCGATGGGAATCCTATCTTCCAGTCAATAGATTGCTTTGTATGTTTATTTGCACATTCAAAGTGATATATTAGCAGGAAGAATTCTTCTTCTACACTACAGGGCCAAGTCCAAGAGGAAGAATTCTAACACCTATATTCAATATGGTTTAGTTAAGCCAAGTAGTATATTTGCTTTACCCTTGATGCATGGTCCTGTGCATCAAGGGCAAAGTAAAACAAATTGGCAATGCTAACAGTTTGGGCTTTCATGTAGGCATGGGAAAGGCACTACTGTATTGGTATTAACTGGCCATTGATGGTAGCAGGTGCAAAATGGTGCGAGTACTTGAACATCTACTTATGCATAAGCCAAAACCTTTGGCTTTGACCAATGCTGGTTTTTAACAGGACTTTTGTGAAAGACATGTGGTGCTTTTAAATCAAGTGGCTGAAAACAGACCTGGTCTGTAAATGCATATTGCACCAGTAGCGTGTTTACTACAGCAATTAAATCATTAACTCTTAACAAGACTCCTTGGAGAAAACGCTTGCAGACACTTTGAGGGCATGGTTTGATTAAAGCTTGCTCAAAGAGTTCCAATGAGGTGTTTTGGGTGGGGGCAGGCAGGAACTGGGTGGGAATTGCCATAGGGATTAGCATGGCCATGGGAATTCAATGGTGGGCAAATAACTAAACAACACCGACAAGCTTTTTGTCCCTCCCCATATGCCATTTCTGCCTAGCTGTACTGAGTGCTGTCATTATGAAAATATCTCCCCGGATCTCAGATCTAGCTCCACAATCCAGGGAAATCTATATGTGTTTGTGTTTTAAACTATGTCGGGCAGGGATTTGAAACACTTCCCCAGAGGACCACTTGAGGGTCTGAGTAGGAGCCCTGTGCAATCTCTTGTCAATGTTGCACTGTACTGGAAATATGTATGTGCATTTTGTAGGTTCAAAGGGGGTGCAGATTTTGTACTTTGCTGACATCATAAATTGTTCAATTCTCTGAGGGGAAGAGGCAAATGTTCATGGGGGTCACTAAAATACCTGCCCTAAACCCTCCCAATCTAGCCCTCGCTGGACCTGGCCCCTTTCCCTGCCCTAGGTGGAATGCCCAAGTAAAAAAAGTTAAATTCCACTACTGTCTGTTCTCTAAAGCAATCCTTTTGGCTTATTGCTGGCCCAAAAGTGCCCCCTAATAACCCAAACGAAAAATAATGCCATGTAGTGGCGCAACACCATTGAGCAAATCGGGCTCCTGTCCCCTCCTGAAATGCTGGCCTTTGTTGGGTGGTGCCAGCTCCTGGCTAGAGAGGGCTGAAGCCTTCCAACTTTGAGGCAGAATGCATTTCTCGATGTGTTGCCAGCCCATAGATTTGATAGCGAAATCAAGAGCCTTTGACAGAGCTTTGTATTTGCTTATTTTTAAGCACTCATTAACGAGCGGCAGAATAATCAATCATGCAGAGGACACAGGCCTGCCCACGCGATATCAACAGACTCACTTTAATAAAGCTAAAGTCCTAACGACTGGGCTCAGCTTTTAGAAGACCCATGTCTCCAGTGATTAGCATAGCATTATGAAAGTAAAGAGCCTCTGAATTGGGATGAAAGGTACGACTTGTGGCTAAAGGGAAGGTGAAATAGCATGCGGCTCGCTTCTTGCGCTTCAATCTGAAGGCTGTTATCCCCAGTTTCTGCAGTATCTACATACTCCACACGCAGTTTGACGCTTGATTGAATAAACTGTCCTGAAGAAGATGGTCTGAACACCCTACTCCATCGAAACAGGTCGACCTTTCTGGCCATGGGTGGTACCATGGCCTTTGTGTATATATCGACAAACATAAAGGGGCGATACTTTACAAATAATATGATCCACATTCATTACTCACATACTGTGAGCCTTTTAAAGTGGTTTACACTTACAGACATCAATGTACCAACACCATTGCCCTTTTAGATGCTCATTAGAATTACCACTCGATCATGAGGCTTAACTAGAATTTCCTTAGGGTTAATAAAGCATACATAGACAATCCCATGGTTTTTGGAACACTCATGTAAGCTATTTAGCTGTGCTGGGCAGTGATCTAATTAGCAGCTTTGCCGCACTAAGATATATTGGAGTGTTGTGGTGTTTTTTATGGTTGCTCTTCATTGTCATATCCTGTGTCCAGAATTCTCTAATACAGGTCCGGGCGTCCACATTTCTGGTAGATTGAGGGACAGTTTTCTTGCTACCCTATCCCTATCAGATAGCCGTTGCACCACACGCTGCCTATGGATAGACAACCCTGGGTAGGGACAGGGTTTTTTCCTAATAAGGGCTAGATAGCAACACAACGTTGGTTCCCTTCTTCCCCTTCCTGCATCCAGTTCTAACCAGCATTTCTAGACACTAGTTTGTAGCAATTTTTCCTCATAAGAACCGTTTGTATTGTGATATCACTTCTTGACCTAACGGTTATGGAATGAAACCCTGATGTTCGTATAGGGCTGATATGGGCCCATTTATTTGTAATGTTTGGGGGGTACCCCTTGCCTTACAGTTTGGCAAAATAGGTCAAGGTACTTGTGGAGTGCTTAAATCAATAATGAAGTCAAACGAATGCAGCTAGGTGGTTAAAAGATGCAGATTACCAGTAGGTTCTGTGTCATAAGACTGCATGGGGGCAGCTGTAAAAGCTGAAAGGTCCAAACGGTATCCCTGGGTGGGGAGACTGACAGCGTAATGGGTTTATTGGCCCCACATTGGCCTCACTCACTATCTGCTTTCAAAACTGTCATCCAGCCCCACCAAAAGTTTGAGGCTGGCTCTGCCCACGCATGGCAGACCTACAGAGCCAAGGTCATATGGAACAAGTCACAGATGTTAAACGGTGCCTGGGCTTCGCTGTTAACAAAGGCCACAGCAGTTACTAACAAAGCATTTCACTGTTAGCACCTGCATTCATATGCATACATTTGTACACAATTGAAATCGTGGTTTGGGGTTAGCACTTGAATGCCAGGAGAGTGATTAGAAGGGAAGTGGTGACATGAGACAGCTCATTCTCACAGCAGTCCCTAAGTGTGGCGTTTCAGAAATGAAGGAGAGAGTTAACTTCTTGTAACATTGAAGCTTCACCAGAATAGTTTCATTTGAATGTGCAAAGAAGTTAGATACACCCGTACAAGTAAGTGACTCTCTACCATATAAATCAGTGGTCTTCAAACAGGGGGTTTGGCCCCCCCTCAGTGGACCCGAAGGATATTGCAGGGGTGAGAGGGAGGGGATCGGCGGGCAGTGGACTCTTAAAAAAGAATTAAGGTGACTGTTTTTTTAATAGAAAATATATGCAGCAGAAAATCGTCTTATATTTTAAAGAGTCTGGGGCTCCCCTTGGACATCCTTTGGACCCACTAGGTGGGCCAACCCATGGGTGGGGGTGTCAGAAACAATATCTTTACTCAAGTACTCAAGATAGGACTGAGAAAGTTTGACGAGCACTGATCTAAATCAACTTTCTGAATAGATTGCACTCGATCTCACACACAGAGAGATAACAAATAGCATATGGTTTGTATGGCTTGCCAGAGTAAATTCACAATATAAAATGTGCAGGGCTTGCCTCAGGGAAATGTTTGTCAGTAACAGAAACCCATAGTTTGCCCAACTACTGTTAAATGTATGCTGAAAACCTCTGTGGCACCAGGTGAGGGCAGGTCTGCTTACTGTGGTGCCATTGATGGAAAAGAGCATGCTATGTTGGGCACAGCTTGCAGAGTGTTAGGGAGAATTCTCTTATAAGGCTAATTTCCCAATCCTAGTGAGTCCCCCAGCAGTTTTGCTGGATTTATGGGGTTTGTTTCTTTCTCCTGCTAAGAGTGAGACTCTTTTTCTCCCACTCTTAGGCATGATTTGAGGTATGTCTTTGACTTGATATGTGCTTATGGGCTATGGGGTCTTTTACTCCATAGGGTGTCATCTGTTTTGGTATATGTGTTACACAGCACCCTCCGTGCAGTAACACAGGGGTGTCATAGTGACCCCCAAACAGACTCCATACCCTGGGACTGACTACTGTCTCCCAGGACATGTAAAGTCACCATTGGCTTTATTAGTCCAAAATTGTGAACAGAACCAGTACAAACCATCATAATGTGGAAGTACTGGAAGGGTTTAATTAGATTGCCCCAGGGTCTGTTTCCAAGGGGGCACTGTCCAGTCCCCCCTTGTCAAGTTTCTGGCTGGTGGCAGTGGTTACCACGTGAAATATCCCACCGGGATTTTCCCATTCATTTTAAACGCACCAATTCTTTGGTGCATTGTAAAGATACCGCTGGTTTATTTAATTAATATAAAATTGCCGGTTGGGTCTTTTCACCAGAACTCTTTTACAAAATGGCATATGTGTCCGTCTCTGTAACTTAGCATGTATGAGTGACAGCTAGGCTGTTGAATGGGGGGTTTTCGGCATAAAAGCAGGGCTTTTGGTACTGGAACTTCAGTAGTCGCCACTGGACCTGAGAAATCCAAAGAGGGGAGAAGCTGAGCCATCTGCAACGACGACACCACTGGTGGAGCCCTGCTGCAACAACCTCACCACTTCCCCGGCGACAAGAGAAGATCTTCTGCTGCAAGAGTCTTCTCCCCTGAGCTGGTGGGAACAACCAGTTCGACATTCGCCTTCCAGGATGTCCCTTGGTCGAATCGCCAGTGCCAAGCACCCGGCGGCCAGATAGCCAAGCTTCGGTCCACTGGGACCGTGAATAAAAGGAACGCACCTTTTAACCGATCGAGCAATTCCGCGGCTGGTCTCATCCCTGGGCAGTGCAACGACTCCAAGTTTCCTCCTCGACGAGATCTTCTCCTTCCCTGGTTGAAACCACGAACTGCACCCGCTGCCAGGAACAACTGCCACCGCTGGAGCTTCCTCAGTTTTAAAGGTACTGTGTTCCACCTCGCCTCCCTTTCCACGGATCGCTAAAGGTGACCCTTAAATCCTTGGCTTTCCAACTGGGTTGGCCCCCAGACGTTCTAACTTCACCTTTTGCACCAAACCAACCTCTTTTGAACATTTTGCAAAGACTTGAGTGCATTTTTAAACTGTGTGATCTTGGGCACATTTCGCCTTGCTCCATGTAAAGTGGCATTGGCCTATGAACATTGGTTCTACAGTAGACTCTGCCTTCACTAGCTTGCTCTGGTCTTAGAAAAGTGTTGGGAACTGTTTTATTTTGATGACCTGTCTTTTTCTCTCCCTCTAACTTAATTATTGGAGTGCCATCTAAGTTAAGCGCGCGCATCCGTTTTACAAATAGTGGTGTTTTGAGCTAGACTTGTCTATAATTATTCAGGGAAGTGTGTTTACTTTTTCTGATTGTGTTTGAACTTGCTTTGATCTATATTGCTTAGCGTATTTCCTAAAGTGTGTTTTAAATAAATAATTATATACTTTTGATACAAAGCTCTGGTCAGTGTTTGTTTGCTCCACTGTATTTCTGGTCCTATTGTGTATCCTCTGTATACCGCCCTACTCATCTTGAGAGAAGTCTGACTGCTCAGCCACAGCTACCAGGTAAATCTGGGTGGTGCAGGCTGCTACCAATTGGGTTTACTGCTTACTCCTGTAGTCTAAATCTTTTTGCAGAGTTCCCCAAGGGAACTGCACAGGATTCTGTCTAACACAGAGTAAGGTGCCCACTGTGTAAACGTGTGCAATAGCTGCACATCAAAGGTTCAGATCACATGTTTCTGCCTCACACTTTCGTCGTCGCCAGCTGGATAAAATGAGTACCACTGCTTTTGGTAATCATCAAATCAGCTTTTCATCCCTTCATGGCCATTAACTTGAGAACCAAGGCTGCTGGTCAATATTACTCGTGTTGTCAAATGATGGTAAAGTGCACAGACACCTGAAAGTGCCATTGTCAGCTATGTAAGTACAGCCATTCATAAAAGTATTCATGACATCCCTGAAAACAGCCTGCAGAACTTGCTACTGAGATCAAAGGTCGTAAACCCCACATGTTCTCACACTTACCTTCCTGCCCACAGTCCTCCAACCTGCCGCTCCCAAAAGGCATTTGGAGGGACTGCGCCAGCCAAACCGCAGACAAACATCTGAGCACCACTACTCTGTCCTCTAATGGGTAAAGCCACAGCTGCCGTGGCTGCCTCTAAATTAGGGTGACCAGATGTACCGGTTTTGCCGGGACTGTCCTGAAATTTGGTACTCTGTCCCCCTTTCTCAAGATTATGATTCCATTTGAAACTGCAGTGGGTCCGGTTTTTAGTAGTAGGTCTTCATAGCTGGCAGCAGGAATTAATATTCTCGCACAAAAGAAATGTTGTCTTTACAAATTAAGTTGGTGTTAATTTGTGATAAATAAATTGTATTTGTTTATTTGAACAGTAAGACTTAAACCCCCTTCTCTTCCAAACGCTACTGGAGTATAGTGCCTTGATTGTCACTTTCAAGAGTTAGTCCTACCTTTATGATAGTTGCCCTTTCCAGGTTTTTACTTATTAAATATGGTCACCCTACTCTAAATACCTACAGGGGCCTTCTCTTTGGTGACGCTGCGCAACTTATTTTGTTAGATTAGAATCCCTTCCACTCCCCTTGTGGACTTCAAGCCTCTGTCCGTGGACGCCATAGACGATGCAGGGCAGAGGAAAGCAACAGTGTGCTTCCGAGGGCTCAGCCTGGTGGTCCCCCAGGGAAGAGCGCTGCAAGCCCCCCCCAAAGTGCGAGGCCCGGGGCAGTTTGCATCTCCTACCCCACCTCGTGATGGCCCTGTTTGTGCACACCAACTACCCACACCCCACTGCACTTCTCCTCCCATCAGAATGCAGGCACAAAACCATTCAATAACTAATGGCCCATCATTAGCCATTTCGTCTGCTACAT
Source organism: Ambystoma mexicanum (assembly GCF_040938575.1). Taxonomy (NCBI): domain Eukaryota; kingdom Metazoa; phylum Chordata; class Amphibia; order Caudata; family Ambystomatidae; genus Ambystoma; species Ambystoma mexicanum. Next base: position 856,393,260 of record NC_090931.1, on the reverse strand, counting down.
TCTGATGAGAGGGGCTGCATCACTGCTTTGAGACAAAAGTATTGCCATGTGATATGCAGACATTTGCCTCAGTGAGTGTCACACATAACACCATGAACAGAGAACATGGTCACTGCTCGCCTTAGGTGGGGAGCTACAAGGGGGGGGCACAGGATTTCAGAGGGGGGCACTGCCCCCCCATAGCAACGCCACTGCATACATGTAAAATACACACAACTCATTTCCTAACATTTCTGCAGTCTTCTGGGTATCACTTCTGCTCCTCGATGGAGGAGACAAAGGCGTTCTCATTTGCTTCCCTGTCATTACCTCGTGGGGTGTGAGGTGGTGATGCATATAAAGCTTGGGGTAGGAAATACAGCCACCCCTTCTTTGGTGTCAATTTAAGTTTTGCAATCCTCTCTTTAAGAAGACCGCTGAATCTCTCACATATCGCGTTAAGCAGAATAAAACGGGTTCTTAACATTCAATATAAGACTAATCTGTTCAAATACTTAATTAACAAAATGGGGCCCATTATCAGATGACAGCACCTCACACACTTCCCATCTTGCAAAGACTTCTCATACTAAAAACTTAGCTGAGCAAGTGGCATCAGGGTATGCACAAGGACCTGCTTCAATCCACATGGAGAAGGAACACACCACCACTATCATATACCTGTATCCACTATATACTTACAGCATATCAATATAGTCAATATGCAAATGCTGAAAAGGACAATTCGGTCGAGGAATCACTCCTCTAATCGTTTGCAGTGTATGCCCAGCTGTAAACTTTTGACATACATTGCAATTTACTACATAAAATGGAACGTGTTCTAACAGATTCGGTACAAAGCAGTTCTCCGGAATAGTTGTAGGGAGGCTCTCCATAGTTACATGCACAGAGCAGTGCAGCAGCTCAAGCACTACCTTTAATAATGCTACTGGCATCACTGGCTTTCCAGTGCTGTTTTGTCGCCATAGTGCTCCGTAGGGTGATGAAGAACACCCCTTTCAGTTCCATAACTCTTGCTCTTCCTGTGGTGCACTGCCCTGAATTTACATCAACTGTGTTCCTGGTAAATGATTAAACCCTTCATTCACTACCATAATCATGACTACTTTCTCCTTTACATCTGGAGTATCAAAACTTGAAGTATCTGGCGAATATACAACCCTTTTGGCCTCTACATTTGCGGCTTTATGTCCGCGAGAAATACATTCAATTTGCTTAGTGTGTGCTGCGCATTTAACTATCGCTATGGTTACTGGGATTTGTAGTGCCTCAATAAGCCTGTCCAATAACGCTGCGTGCTGCACTGGAGTGCCAACTGCTCAGAGGTAGCCACTCCTTTTCCAACATGCTAATCCTGTGTGTATGGTTGATGTGACATAGGCGGAGTCACTTTACACTGTCACTTCCTGCCCTCCAAATTCTGCTGCTTGCGCTGAAAAGTGAGACAGTTGCACTTGCTACCCTCGCCATTTGCTCTATGTCTCTCCACAGCTGCGCCAGAATGCCTTTGCCCACTAGTTTGATCGATTTTTGAAGAACCATCAATAAAGAGAATCTCCCCCCTGCTAATGCATTTTACTTTACGCACGGGATGTCATTGTAGAATTCTTTGTAGTTTGCGCAATCATGCACATACTCGCCCCCTGTCACAGGCTCAGCTACAAACGTGGCAGGGTTCCCTATTTTACATCTGACTATTTTAATCACTGGATTCGATATGATCACCTCATAAGCAGAGGCTCTCTGAGATGTCAATGTACCCTTAGGTGTTTCCAAAATAGCAAACAAAGCATGCTCCACAAAGAGTGTCATAGAACACCCCCATAACAATACTGGTAGAATTCTCAATCGTGAATGCGGCTGCTGCCAGCGACTGTTTGCAAGGAAAGTGCCCCTTCATGACTGGATCCAGAATCCCACTGTAGTATGCCAAAGGTTTAAACCTAGTGTAGTCCTCTGTGTAAGTACTGCTGTCAAAACTGTCCTATTCGTGTGTGAAAATAAAAATAACTCCTTATAATAATTGGGAATTCCTAAAACTGGAGCTGTACAAATTGCTTTCTTCAATTCTTCAAACCCTCTGTCCATTTCTTGAGACCATTTTAATTTCTCATTGTTTACCTGTGCTTCCTTTAGAGTTTTCAAAGGGGCCTTGTGTATGAGCTATAATCAAACACCCATGCTCTAACATAACTACACAGTCCCATAAACAGCTGTATTTGCTTCACTGTGTGCAGTTTTGCAGTTTTCACAATCTCCTCAGCTCTCTCAGGTGTGACCCTAATTCTTTCATGGAAGATCAACTGGCCTATATACAACACCTCTTCTTGACAATACTGTAACTTATCTTTGTCTACCTTATATCCTTTGTCTGCTAGGATAGTCATTAACTGAATCAAGTCTTGTCTACACTCATATTTTGTAGTGCTACAAATCAGAATGTCATCTATGTACTGTATTACAATGCTCTTCAAATCAATGTTGCCCAGGTCCATCTGAAGGACTCTATTAAATATTGATGGAGACTCACAGTACCCTTGGGGCAGCCTAGTATGTTTCAGGCGAGTCTGGTGGAACGAAAAGGAAGTCAAGTCTTGTGAATCCTTGTGCAACGGGATTGAGAAAAACGCATTTTTCAATTCAATCACTGTAAAATATCATGCCTCTAATGGGATACTGCATAATATCATCGCTGGATTAGGAACTAAAGGAATCTCTGCCTCTACAATCTGGTTAATCTGTCTCTTTTCTGGTATGAATCTCCATGACCCCCCCGCCCGCTGAATTCTTGATAGGAGACACTGCGGTATTGCATGATGATTCTGACGGTACCAGAATACATTCTTCAATCAGTGCTGAAATAGTCTTAAAAACCCTTCATCTGCCTCTCGGGGCATGGGGTACTGTCTTACTCAAGGTAAAATTGCTCCTGGCTTCAACTTTATCTCAACCTCCCCTATCCCCTTCAATAGGCCTATGCCAGAGGGGCCTGTAGTCCATAAAGTGCCTCGCACCTTCTCCAAGTCTTCATCAAAAAATGCTGGGTGCTGTTGCACTATTGCCATTCACAGTGGGATCTCTCTTTTTTCTATTCTAATCCCATATGTAATACTCATCTCGAATATTACTTCATCATCTGTTAGATCATCTCTAAACATATCATCATCAGTGACATCAGTCAGTCTACACAGTTCCCCAATGGCAATCACTGTTCTCCATGCCTGCCCTGGTCATCTGTTCCTTCGAGCATTGCCATTTCGCCTCCTACTATGGCTGCATTTAACTCTAGGGGAATAGTCTGTCCCCATCTATGTCCATAGGAATCTGTGGCCTGAACAAGAATTCATCAGGTATTCTCATAATCCTTCCCACTAAGCCGGGTAGCCATGTCAACAAAATGCTTACCCCGAAAAGAACGACTTCTAGCTCTAGTGGCATTCCTCGCAGAGCCAATTGCCCTGTAAATGCCAATATAAATTTGCCCAAGTTCATATAATGTATCCCTGGAATAGAGCACACTAGACCTTCATCAGTGAAAGAAATCATCAAGTTCAGCTTTGTCATTAAATCTCATCCTAGAATATGAACTGGTTTCTGCTTTGAATACAATAATGGAACAGACATACCACACTCTCCCATGGAGACTGGTAATTTATCCATAAAAGAAACTCCACTTGTAGCTCCAGAGAATCCCTGACCATTCATGGCAAACCCCGACATTGGGTATTTTCCCTCTCATATACATGAACAAGTAGCCCCCGTGTCTACTAGATAAGAAAAATATTTGCCTCCTATGGTCACATCAACCCTTGGTTCTTCTTGGGGGTCATGTGTCACTGATAGTACTGCACACATTAAGTCACCCTGTGGCTGTAGTGCTTGTTATATTTGCAGCACTTGTGCCTGATACACTGTCTGATCTTGAGCAAACCCATCCCTAGCTTGCGAGCTATATGCTGGAGGATAAGCTGTCCCCCTCTTGAGAATTGACCATTCTGTACATACCCTTAGCTTCCACATGCGTGCGCAATATGCCCTGTCATCCCACAAGTCCAACATATAGGAGGCACTCTTCTGACTAGTCCCCCTTGGTTAAATCCTTCTGTCCTTTCCATCTCTTAATCTCTCTTTCTATGTCTGTTGTCATATTCGATCACTCACTTTTCTCCTCTTTGTTCTACATGATCTTAAAGATCTCCTCCTTCCTTCTGGTCTCTTCTGGACTATTGTCACTGCCATAAGCCAGCGGTTCATATATCAGATTACTATAACCTGTTGCCGCTTTTAGTTCCTTTTACAGAAACAATCCTATGTCTTCTGTAATTTTGCCATTCACTTCAGGTGAGGTAAAGGAAGCAGAAGGCTCAACCCCTTCCTCCCTATACTGAGTAAGCATCCACTCCTCAGGCGGTGGATCTTAGCTCTCCTCTTGGTACATTTTCCAGAGCACTAAAATAGCTAACCTCTTTTCCAATTTGTTCCCCGTGTACGCAGCGTGCAAGTATGTGGTCATGTGTTGCAACACCACTTTTGACAGCATTCCCCCTTGTGGCCATGGCATGAACATTTTGTCTGCTGTGCCCTTTACCCACTCCGCACTGTACTGTTGGAGTTTAGGCATGTGTTTTGGCAGCGTTTTGCACAGCTGATCAGTGGAGTGGAGTAATATCTCCCATTGTGACGAGTTTCAATTGATTGTCAATACTTACCAGTGTTTACACAGATACGTTTATAAAAACAACAAATATGAGTGTGCTCCAACACTTGCCGCTCAAAACCTCTGTTTTATAATAACCTCAACCTATTGTTTGGTCAGCGCCGACAATGACCTTAAAATAGGCAATAACTTTTTATCTCCACTTCAACCAAACACATAGACAGACGGACAACCTAGTTGACTCTTTTGTATTTACATTTACACCATGGTACTCCTTTTCTGTGTCTCCTAACTTAAACCTGTTTATGCGCAGCCTAGTTTATCCCGACTTGGGTGTGAGACAAGTTCTTCTAAAACTTCTTGAGTTAGGAATCCCGGGCCTTATCTCTTAAAATGCTCTTTGTTTACACTGGGGGTGCAGAAGAGTTCTCACGCCAATAACCAGACCGACTAAGGTAGTTGGCAACCAAAAGTGGTTTTATTGTCAATTGTCTAAAACGGGGAGTACAACAGACATCAATGGAGGTCTCACAGCATAATCTCGAGGCACCATATGAAAAAACATCCTTATATAGCAAGAACGTGTCATTCATGATGTCATACTATGTGGCAAACTAAGAAAACTTATTTGGGATTGTGGTAGGTCTAGCGGGAACATCTAGGTATACTTTCTATATAGTGATGGGTTGTGATTGGGTCTTTACAGTCAGGTGGACACCTTGTGCCCACCCCTTTTGCAAGTCATCCTCAATATTTGTTAGATACACAACGCAGCATTGGCTCTCAAACTATAGAGCTCTTCAATACATCGCCCTCTATAATTGGTTGGCACGCTTTTACCCTTCTGAAATATTCAGCTCGCTAGCAACAGGTAAGTTGCTACCCCAGGTGCTGGTGGGTGGACTTGACCATGCCTCCCCACCCAATTAGCCCATCATCACTCATGCTATCTGCCATTCAAATTGTCTTTGAACACGGCCTTGCAAAGTATCACTGCTCATGAGAATAGAAGGGAGTGCGACCACATTCTTATTTTCAAGTCTTGATGCAGCTTGCCCCTTTTCTATTTCCAACTATCCCACATGACAGGATACCGCGTTTGAGCTCCTTTCTTCACATTTAATGATATTAAATGAATAAAACTTGGCACTCATAGTGTTTCCATCGCACCTTAATAGGAGCTCACATTCTTTGTCACGTTATTTGTATTTCCTCAAATAGATAACCAGTTCTTGGCTGCCCCAACCCTTGACACTGGGCCAGACAGCCTTCTCCATCCTTCCATGATTTTCAGCTGTTTATCTCGACTGCGCCACACTTTCATCCCTTCTTTTTCACAGGTCCTGGCTTACTAAAGTTGCAACATCGAATATCCATATATATATATATATATATATATATATATATATATATATATATATATATATATATATATATATTGGCGGCACTGCCTGCAGTCTATTCACTACATATAGCCAGCCTTCATGATTACTTAGTCTTCTTGTGTTGCAGCATCTGTATAGTTATAAAGCGACATATTTTCTTCAATGTTCTTTGCATGTGCAATCTTCATTTTGCACATAAACTATTACTCAATTCCTTTTTTTCGTCATCATATTCCAAAAGGCTATGTATTCTCTTCTTTGATTGTGACGCCACCAACCTCTTGCATTCACTTCTTCACGCTTCTTTAGGGACCTCCCCTAAGAGGCTGTCATCTCTCTGGGGGTAAATCGTATAGGCCTTTCCCAATAGTTACCATGTTTCAAAGACCTTCTGTGGTATCGGGATAATTATCGGTGTTGTAAATGTCGCAATTTCTAACTTACAACACATAGGGAAAATAGAGGCGGGATTTCTGGTAGAGGCATTTGGCTCCTTCTCAACACTTTGTTTGTTGAAACTACGAGAACCACAAGGCCTTAGTGGAGGACTGCATGAGACATCAAAGTGATCATACAAGGGCCAAGCAAAACCCCTGGTACACTCGAAAGTCTTTGACACGTTGAGGAAAATGGATTGAACTGTGAAATAGGCAAATGTGAACCCGACTGAAGGTTGCCTACGAATCGAGGGTAAACAGTAGTATATCTGGGAACCTTGTGGTGACAAGTGTGAACCCAGATGAGGGATGTCCACAGTGAATAGTTGTTTAAAACAACATTGAGACTTTTGAATGTTACGTTTTGAGTGAAAGACCATAGTGAACCTGACTGAGGGAGGCTAACACAGAGAAGGAGTGAAGCCCGACTGAGGGATGCCAAGAAGAAAGCTAAGGAAGGTGAATACCACCTGGTGATAAAACCCAAGTGAACTGTGTTGTTTGGCAAATGTGAACCCAACTGAGGGATGTCCATAGTTGGTCTAAGTCCAACTGAGGGAAGAGCCTGGTGGAGGGGGATCCAAGGGTGAAGATTAATCGGCCAAAGTGAAGGTTTATTGAAGACACTTTTTGTTTGTTTTTTTATAGTCTATCGGGCCTTCTAAAGGCAAGAGACTTTGAAGAAAAGAGACTTAGCCCCAGAAGGTCCTGGTATCATTGAAAGGAACTGTAACCTCAGGCTGGCGAGGCACAGGAGTGTGCCATCCTCAAATGTTCTGCCTTGTCCCGTGAAAGAAATGTGGGGAAGGGAGACCCCAGCCATACCATCCTTACTTATTTTTTGGTGAATACTTCTTTCTTTTCTGGTGAACATTATCGCACACTATTTTGTAACTTTGCGGTAAGGATTGGCAATAGTTTCATTTTGTGTAGGCCCTTTTTATTTGACAAGATGCCACTAGGACTGCCTTATTATTATTATTTGATTTATTATTATTTGATTGCCGTAGCTTGCTCCCATCTTAGATTTAGGTTTAGATTAGGTGTTTTTCTCACCCATTCATATTGTTCAATAAACACCCTTTAACTGTGATCACTTGTGTCTGTCTTTACTGTTGCCATCATGAGTTCCTTACATATGGTGTCATAGTGGGTTGTGATTCAACTGATAAAAATTGAAACCCATGCTGATAATTGTGGTACCACCAGAAGGGGAAAATAAAATTGTTTAACTTCTCGACTCTGACCACATATCCACACTCCTTTTAGTTCTCACAACTTTTTATCCCGACTGGTAGCAGGATCTGTTCTTTAAAGTCCAATCGCTACTAGACACCCTTCATCTCTCACACTATAATATACAACAGTGGGATGGAATAATATTGAGATTTAGGTTTAGATTAGGCATTTTTCTCACCCAATCACACAGTTTAATAAATACTCTTGAACTGTGATCACTTACGTCTGTCTTTACTGTTGCCACCATGAGTTCCTTACACTCCAGATGAGGACATTGCACACCCTGACTCAGATGATGAAGATGCAGGTGAAGATAGGGCATCTCCCAATAGATGTGAGAAATTGAGAGAAGGATGTATTGACCAGCAGGACATCAGTGACAACTATTTCTGAAAGCACACATTAATCAGTCACTGTGCATTTAACTGCCACTGTATTCACATGCATCACTACAATGAAATGAGCACTGGCTGTAACACAAAATGATTTATTTTAAAACAGTGCATGGCTGATCGCCATCATTTATCAAAAGGGCACATAGTGCGCACTGCGGGTCAGTATACATATACACTGGGAGAACGTAATACAAGTCTCTAAACTAAGACTATAGCATGTTGTAAGTCAGACAGAGGAGCATCCAGGAAAGGGTGTGGGCCCTGGAAAACACCAGGCCACTGTCTCAAAAATTAGGCTTGCAATGTTTTTAATGGGAAGACAGTGAAAGAGAGAAAGGTCTCTGGAGGAGGGAGGGAGCGTGTCTGTGTGGTGTGAGGGCAGGGCCGTTACAAGAGAGGCCTGAGTGATAACCCGGCACAGGGCTCTTGTGTACAGGGGACTCCCAGTGGCCCACGTTGTTACCCCTCTGTCCGCAGGGTAGACCCTTCTCCTAATATATCCACGTTTTCGATTTGTTACGGATATATGTGTTAACTTGCTGGTGCCATCAGGCTGGTGTCCACTCCTTCGTCTACTATCATCTCATCTCACCCTCCAGTATCGACATGACAGGGTGCAGGGTGGCTCCAAAGGGTGCATGACTGCAGCTCCTATTGTGTCCCTCTCTTTGCCATGTTATGCACACAGAAAACACCTCCTTGTCACATGGACACTCTGCAGCTTCCCTGAACGATCTGCCTGTCTGTGTCCGCCTAAATCCCAACTGGCTTATACACTTTTCAGGAGTTTGCGTGCCCACAGGTGTTATTTTGTAGGTATTTCTCATGTGGTTCATGGCAACCAGATGGGGAGTGGGAAGAACAGTGACATATACAGTGTCTGGCAACATTAACAAAGTCAGCACTATACAACAACTTATAGATTGGTTTCATCACGATTTTTGCTCCCAGGAAGCTGTGTGAAGGCCCCATCATCACAGTGCCTAACACCATTGCATTCAGCTTCTGACATGCCAGTATGCAATAAGATTCAATCATATCTCAAGGAAGGAAGAAACACTTGGATATGATTTTCATAAGTCACACTTAAAGCAACACTAATTTAATTCTATGACATTATTCTGATCCTATGCTTGAATGTATTGATGTTAACACTGAGGCATTTATAATAATCCATTACTGGTATAGCGCTTTCACCAAAGCACTTAACATAAAACACTCATAAAATTATTATTAGCCGGCAACACACATTAATACTCGTTTGTCGAAATCAGAAGGATAAAAGGTTGAGCAGTCAAACCTGTGACCTGCAGATCATACATAAATCCCAGCAGTGAGAACTTAAACCTCTGAGCTATCTCTCCTTAAATGTGCATACCACAGCATTTGGTAATACATTGGTTTTGCTGGTTACAATTATTATTAATGTAACACGTATTACTACAGTGCTTAAAATCAGGAAGTATTTGCTATGGCCCACTAGGAAACGTAATAGGAGTCATGTGTTATTTTGTTTTGAAAGGCACTAGAGGAGATAGGCGAGGGTAGTGGGTAAGTATCATGATACATGTTTCTTTTTAACTGCACAGTTGAAGAAGCAACACACTGTGTCGCAATTGGGTAGCTCAGCAAGTTAAAAGCCCAACTCTTACATGTGCCAGCCTGCACTATTAAAGTTCACATTTCAGCAGGGCTGAATCAGCCCTTCATCCTTCTGTGGAGGATAAATTAAGTACAATTATATTTGGTAGTACTATTACCTATTTTTAGAGCGCTTAGAAGCAGTAAGTCAGACATGAGGCCGTATACATACAAATATAATATGATGTAATACCAACTATTCTACCTGGATACAGGAAAATCTAGGCCACAGTGGCATAAAAACATGGAGTATTTTTGCACAGAATGATTGGCCTCAAACAAACAACAATTAAGTGGGCTCCAATAAAAGTAGCTTAGGGGTATCATATAGATAAACATGACCATCCAGGTGCACCTTTTACAGTATAGCACGTTAGAGAAAGCTAACACACAAGTGAAGGCTTTGGCTAAGGGATATTGTGATAGAAATGTGCTTTGCCACTCATATTAGCAGCAGTGTGCACACATTTCATTTAACTGGAGCGTACAAGATAGGCTCAGAGTTCATGACCTTAGGTACTGGCGGAAGAGGACATACGTTGGGTGACCATGACATGACCTTCGCGAGATTTCCAACGCATTCATTCTCCAGATTTAGACTACTAATCTTTTTGATGGTAAGGGCAAGAGACCAACTGCATCCTGAGGGGCGCATCATAATATCCATGCCCACCACACAAACTCAAAAGGAGAGTTTTTGAGTCTCCTATCTAAGGTGCGATTGGCGTAGTGCTGAAAATAGGAAGGGATATTACCATATTGTCTGCCCTGAGACACACCAATTCATGTGGCATCCCTTGGTGAAGGTATATATGTCTTCACTTGCCTCTGCTCCCTTCAAACCCTTACCCATTATTACATCCAATGTGAATACACCAGCTCAGTCAAGGATTCTGCTTTTCCGAACCAATTGCAATCCAGAGTTTCCGTAACAAATTCCACAAGAGCTGATCCCGGGGACTGAATCCGCGCAGGGCTTTCAGAATATGGTGACGCAAGGTCACCCTCGGGCCGCATCACGTCTGATGCGTATTCATATCCCATTGGCCCGTCAGCTGGCTCCCCTCTCTGCACCAGCTCTCGCCCAGAGGAAGGGAGGGCACAGATCTGGCTCTGGAGCAGTCTGTGCCGTGGCATGAAAAAAAAATCCATCCCCATGCAATGCATCACGCGTCATCACAAGGCTACGTCTGCAAAAAGCCACACATTAGAAGAAGTCCAGATCTCACTCTTTATTAAATGCAACAAGGAGCATGGAAGTGCAAGAGGAAGCAGAATAAGGGGAACCCAAAAAGCACTGTCATACAGGGGAAATAGGGTCATCATCAGACAGCAACGCAGGAAGGGAACACATATATTTCAATAGGTTTGGTAGAACTTATTTAAAAATTGGAAAACGCTGGTAATTTCAGGGATTGATTGCTCTCTGAAAGTTAAGTAAAGCCAGCTTAAGGCGTATACTCCGAATATCCAGAACGTCACGCCCATCAAACAAAAATCACCCAAACCCTTTAAACATAACATACAGTAGATCACATATTGAAAGACATTATTGAGCACCCAAGTGATTTCTAGAAAATTATAAAATAGTGTTTCCTTCCTGGGTTACTGTACATTATAACTTGGACATGGAAGGAGTTCATACAAGGTCACCTTCCCAATTGGAAGAGACACATTAAATCCCAATTCTACTCAACTTTCAGCTGCTGGGTTGATATACATGTTTTAAATCGCACTGACCAGTTTTGTCAGGCTTCAGCTCTTGGATGTCAGTATTAAGGCACAGGGGATCTACCGGGGGTCTGCAGCCTTTGGCTCTCCATGTTTTAGACTACAACTCCCATTAGACTTAGCCAGCGGAATCAAAAATGAGGGACCATGGCAGTGTCACAGCCCAAAACAGCTGGAGAGTCAGAGGTTGAGGACAAATGTCGGAGACACAAAGCTCTAAGGTGACAGTCTGGACGGATCCTACGGGCATTTTGTTTTAAGACCACAGTCGAACTGTTCCATCAGATCCCCCAGACAGCAGATAATCCCCTTTATGGTTGAATAGAATACACTGGACATCATCTTCGTGTCCTGGCATGCTGGCTAGCTGGCCCGAGGTCAGGTCCAGGATCTTCACGGTGCCATCGTTGCTCGCCAGCCCAACCAGATGACCTGTGGAATGATCACAAGAGAGAGCGATCTCAGCAATGAATTGAATAGCATTCATCCACAACAACAAAACATTTTCATTGGTTAAAGTTTCAAGTCACTCGAGGGAGCAGTACAATGAACATACTTTACGTATTTTTGCCCATATGTTTTTACATTCTGGTCTTTAAACTGGCGGACATTTGATGTATTTCTTGCCACATCATATTCTTTCTTTAAGTAATAAAGCTAATAAAAACAGTCAATGCTCTTTGGTTTGAAACCATAGGATGCTATTGCCCCCTGCAATGAAAGCTTTAAAATGGCTGCCTTCAGATCAAACTATCTCCCTGAATTCGCTTTGCACTGTCCACGATGTTCTCCTTAGCATGGACTGCTTGTTTTTGTTCACTAGCTCATGCACACACCATCCAAAAAGAAATCTAACATCTGCCACCTCATCCGCTATACACCCCACCATCCAAGAGGAAATGACGCGAGGAACTAACAGTAGTCATGATTGCTTCCAAAAATTGGAAAAACCTACGATTGGCTATCGGGGCAGATAGAGAACTACAAAAGATTCAAGAGATGAAAAAAGATGCAGATGCTTAAACAAGCAAAGGTGACTAAGATTGTCCTGCTGAATAGGACAGCCCATGCCGCTGATGTTTATCCCAAGCTTGGCATCAATACGCAGCTCCCTGTCTTAGGATGTGGGCGCACTGCATATTTTGTTGCTAGGCATACAATGTTGCATTTTTCTTTCCCCTTCAATGTATGTAATTAGGAATCATGCTTGAGTTATGCTGGACTGCCTTTTGTATCCAGTCACCCTACCACTGTCCGCTGTCCATTTTCCAAGCGGTAGTGTGCTGTGATGTGGCAGCTCTTGGCTCTAGAACATCACACAGGGAGCATGAGCGATGCCCAGAGAACCACATAAGATTCAAGCAATGTCACTATGGGCACTTCCGGCTCGTTTTATATAAAGTACTCATTGCACAGAAGGGAGCGACAAGGTGCACTTACATGCACTTCAGTCCCCTTAATGCAATTTTACATTTTTTCAGTGATGGGTCCAAAACTAACAGATACATTTGGGTGACCTGGGGTTTATGTATCACTTCAAAACCCTTTCGTAGCACTTTCTGCAGAAAAACGCTTTGCATGGTCTCCACTTAGAGTAGCAAGCAGAAGTTCAATGTCTTGGACTCTGTTACTTCAATCCGTTATATCATAAGGCAGGGGTCGTCACCGTATTGTTAAGCTGAGTCGAAGTTGCATAGGAAAAATAAGAAATTTTACATTATGATATAATGTGAAATGTATAACGCGCCTGTACATAAGTGTTTCCAGGCGCAACAAGACAAGGAGGGGGAAACAAAAGGCGGACAAAATAATGACCGTACTAGGCCTCATGTCATTCAGATCATCCTGCAAGTGCAGGGAAGAGGGAAGGGTAGAAGTGCCAGGGTGGAGGGCAAGGGGGAAGTGCATTTAAATCACAAGTGCAGCCAGCGGGTGGCTCATAAGTGCAGACAAAAGGGACTGTGGGGTTGCAGATACAGACCCTTAAGTGCTGCGAGCCCGAGGCAGCGCAAAGGCAACTGGACATGCAGGAGCCTGGGCCCGAGCTCAGAGGGTGACCAGGTGACCAGTGCACGGAGCAGTGAGGTGCCTCAGCAGGGGAGAGGAAGAGAAAAAGCGGAAGCGAAAAGGGAGGTCACAAGTTGCTTCCGGAGCCAGAGGTGGTTCTGCTCAAGTTTGAGAGAGGCAGTGAGGTTGTTCCAGAGGGAGGCCCCAGCCGAGGAGATAGATCTGCCCCCAACTGTCTGCTTTGAGAAGTGTCTGACCCTCAGAGTGTTGGAGGTGGATGAGTAGAGAGCTTGAGAAGGACGATGTTTTGTAAGAGAAAGTTTGATGTAGAGCAGTTCTAGGCCCCAGAAAGCCTTGTGTACGATGGAGAGGGTGAACAAGGGTGAACTTGATCCTTGCAGCCACAGGGAACCAGTGAAGAGATTTCAGAGCTATATGATCCCTGGGCTAGAGGCCAAGGAAAAGTCTTGCAGTCCTGTACTGGATAAGTTGTAAAGGTCGAAGAGTAGAGGCAGGAAGATTTAGAAAGAGGCTGTGGCAATAGTCCAGCCTAGAGAGGAGCAGAGCTCTGGAGGCCGTGAGCTTCTGGGGGAAAGTAAGAAAAGGAAGAATACCTTTGAGGAGGTGCAGCTGATAGTTTGACTTTGTAGAGACATCAGAGATTTGAGCAGAGAAGGAGAGGGTGGAGTCGAAGATGACACCAAGGTTTTTAGCCTCACAGGAAAGAGCAGGAAGAGGGCCTAGAGTCGCTAATAACATTTGACTTATGTGACAAATGAAAGTATTGCAGACAATTATGTACATCTGCCCCCTCACCCTCTCAGACTGTAAAGTTTGGGAAAGATTTGTTAAAAAAGGTTTATAAGAAAACAAAAAAGGCTCTTTCAGCCTAGTCCATGTTCATTTTCCCATAGACAAACAAATGGTCAATATTTGCTTGACAACACAGCCAAAACTGCTGGACAGATTTGGACCAGGTTTGAAACAACTTGAACATGAGCGTTAACTTGTGATCATTTTGTGATTTGGGGTTATTCCGTCCAGTGAAGTACTTGTTTAATTATTTGACTGAGAAAGGGGTGCCCCACATGCCCGGATACATTGAGTATCCGGGTGTTTAGTGTGTTTATAAATGAAACAGCTGTCATCATTTTTTCTCTCTTGATGCCAGTGATTGATGCGGTTATACCGCAAGTTATGCCCAAATGATACCCCAGGGTTTTGGAAAATAAAACACAGAAAAAAACATTTGCAGGTCTAAAAACATGCAAATGTCATCCAGCTAGAGGTGGCTGGGAGGTAAAAGGACGCCAAATGAAATTTGGGAGTCGGAGGGGGACTAAGCACCTAGTTTGCAACATGAGGCTGAAACATTTTGTCACATACCTTCAGGTATAACCTAGGGAATAGCGGCGACTACCCGACATTTCAACGGAAACTGCATCACAGAAACAAGGAGTGCTGTGGGGGGGGGATAGGAGAGGGGAGGTGACAAGGCCGTCTAGGGGTGTGGTCAGCAGGCACACATGAGGGGCGCTTGGTAAGGGTTTGGGCGGGCAGGGAAGCATTTCTTTTTTGGCTTTTTTCCTGATAACTGCAGGTATAAAACTACAATACCCATGGATATATGTAGCCCATACGACAAATACCCAAGGGTATTTATACCTGGTGTATACCCGTGGCTATGGGAAAAAAGTTATTAAAAAAAGAATTAGTCATTGGGACATTACAGTGAAGGTGGGTGGTGAAAAATCACTGCCCATCGTCAAGAGTGGGCATGGATGAGTGGGCGTGATATGCAGTGTGCACGGCCAAAGGCTGTGCCCACTGGCCATGACCAGAAGTCATGGCCAGTGGACTACATATAGTGGGCACGGCCGAATGGCCAGTGGGTTGCAAGTGTTTTTAAAATATATAGTGGGCACTGCCAAAGGCCTGTTAGTATTTAAACAAAAAGCAAAGTCCATGGCTAGTGGTCTGCTAGTGTTATATGTATTTATATTCAAGGAAAAACCTTAGTCGCAGGGATGTTGAGGTGGGAGCTTAATGCAACAAAACCCCTGAAATTCAGATAAAGCCACCTTAACTTCATGCCCCCTGCTGCACAGCCTATGACCAAAAAGATGATATTCTGGAGACATCACTAATTACATCATCCATGGCATTACTGAACTGATGACATCACTGGTGACAGCATTGTTTACATCATATATTACATGGGATTAGACATAGTATAATGTATGATTTAGCTAATACAAGATTTGATTAACTAAATAAAAATTTAGGCTGTGGCCTTTGAAATGGCCAGGACTGTGGACACTGCGCATGGCTAGTGGCTGGTTAGTGTTGTACAATATACAGTGGGCATGGCCGATGGCTGGACCACTGCCTATGGCCAAATGTCATGGCTAGTGGATGGGGAGTGTTGTAAAATATAAAGTGGGTATGGCTGAAGGCCGTGGCCACTGCCTCTTAATGTGTTCTAAAATACAGGGGGGATGACCGAAGGGCGTGGCCACTGGTCATGGCCAAAGACCACGGCTAGTGGCTGGCTAGTTTTGTGAGATATACAGTGGGCACGGCCGAAGGCTGTGGCCACTGGCCATGAATGAAGGCCATGGTAAGTGGCCCTGTAATGTGGTAAAATATACAGTAGGCATGGCCAAAGGCCATGGCGTTTGGTTACTGCTGTAAAATATACAGTTGGCACAAGCGAAAGCTGTGGCCACTGGGCATGGTCAAAGGCCTTAGCTAGAGGGCCCTTAATGTGTTTAGATGTACAGTGGGCACGGCCAACGGCTGTGGGCACTGGCCATAGCAGGTTAGTGTTGTAATGTAATCAGAGTTTCAGTCAGTGATGTCTTAGATGGTGTCATCAGTGATGTCATCGTTGTGGTCATAGGCTGCACAACAGGAGGCACAAAGTTAATCTGGCTTTAGCTGAATTTCAGGGCTTTTGTTGCGTTAAGTTCTCACCTTAACGTCCCTACAGCTAAAAGAAATTCCTTGAATTTCAAGGGTTTTGTTATTCCATAGGTTTTTTCTGCACCAATGGCCACGGCCTTCAGACATGTCCACTGTCCAGCACCCTACCAGACCACTAGCCATGGGCTTAAGACCACTGTACGTTCCAGTAATCCTCTACTAGCTCCCTCAGTTAGCGAGAATCTAGATATACAATTCCCAGTACATATATATTCAGGTGATGTGTATTGATATTAAATGGGGACATAGGCATTAGCTTACTAGCACATGGACCCCTGTCATTTTGACATTAAGCATGAGTAAAGAGACATAAGAGCTAGTCACTACTTGGTCAACTTATTAATTTGAACTATGCATTACCATAGGACTTAAATTTGCGGTTCACAAAAGTGTGTGATTTGGTTGCACACCATTTAACAATCCTTTCTCGTTAGTTTGGTTTGTGTTTTTTGTGCATTATTCACACCATTATTGTCAGTAATATTGTTTTGATGTACTTTTGTCTTTATTTTGCTTTATTTGAAGCACTGACACTTCAACGTATTCTTGCACTTTACATTGTGTATAGCAAGTATGGATATTGTTTCCAAATTGGAGATTAAGTATTGATTTTCCTATAAGAGGTCACATTGGCTGGGCCATGTTTATGAATTTGCTTTGTTCTCCTCACTCTGTTTCCGCAAAATCAAATGAAACTTGATCACTTTATAAACAAACCATTTTGTGTGGTAGTGCTGCATCACAAAGGCAAATGCGGATTTTGTCTTGATTATTCAACCAGAAATCATAGGTTTTAGTTAGTTCATGTCAGGAGCGATCTTTGTATTATTGATTTTACTGTATACTTTAGAGCACTACCAGTCCACTAGCCATGGCCTTCAGCCGTGCCCAGAACACTTGCAACCCATCACTCAAAGACGTTCATCAATCACAGATTGATTCTGACCTGATTTAACAGTGATATTGTTAAATATAAAAGATGGAAGGCTTTGAGAACTGTCCATTTTAAACACTACCAGACCACTAGCCATAGCCTTCAACCATGGCCAGTGGGAACGGCCTTTGGCCCTGCCCACTGTATATTTTAGAACACTAGCCATAGCCTTCATCGCACAACCCCAACTAACTGCATTTAAACAGCATGGAAAAGGGAACAAAATGACCGGCTGCAAGAATACAAGTTTTGCCCAGGTACTGTTGCCCCATAGTGAAAATCAAAAGCTTGCACCCATGAATATACACACAGTAAGTGAACATATATCTTAAAGTGAAATATACAAATGCAGTTCAAATGAGCTTTCCCTTAAAAAAAATGCGCAGACAAAATAGCATTGGACTTTCAAAAAAGTAATGAACACCAGAAAGATAACCTGAGAGAGGAAATGTTCCAATAAATATGCTGCTAAAGTATAAAAGGTGCTCAGCTTTTAGACCCAGTAATCTGTAGTGAACAAATTCCCAATATGAGGCAAGTGCTTGTGGTCTTGTGGGTAAGCGTTGCGAGGAATCCGAAGAAGGAGACAGACACAGAAATGTTGGTCTACTCAGATCACTTTTATTTAAAGTAAAAGAAAAGGGGTAATTTTTGAGAAATGCCTCGCTAGCCCCAACACAAATAGGGGTTTCCCAGCCTCACCAAAAATAACTGATGTCTCTTTCAGAATGTCCAAAATAAAGTTCTTTGTGCTGTGTCCACAACCTAATCCGATTCTCACACTGTAATCTCAAAAATAGGGAAAGAAAAGGGGAAACATGTCTCTTGGCAGGGCTCCTGTAGGCTACCCTTTATAACGCAGAAGCAAAGTTCCAAACCAAGTTTTTTAAAGCTCCATTAATTTTCCTAAAGGGATGACTTAAACTCCTTATCAGTCACTTTATACTTTTTCCTTTATCAAGGTTCTTTGCTGGGCATTAGTTTGACTCGCGCCCTTGGAATACTTTCCTGCCAAGGACTATTTATCTGTTTCACTAGCCCAATTTACTTGGTTCAATAACTTGCCAAGTATTATTTATTATATTTGTCCTTACTTGTGCTGCCTTTTATTTTCCTGGTAGTTAGGGTTCACATTCAGAACTGGCCAGCTGCTTATGCCGTCTTTCGGGGGGCCTGGGGTATTATTTCCTTGGGCTTATAACATTGTTTGTGGTTAGCTTTTTCCCCCTGTCAGTTTTGTTACTACCCACTCACAATCCCAGAGCTCCCTCTCCCGATGTGGTGCCTTCTTATATGGCTACGTAGTGCGGCTCACCTCAAAGCGGTTTAGTTGGTCCCAGAGGGCTGCCAGGGATTTTGCCACCCTTCCTTTGATCTACGTCGCTGACACCAGCAGAAGAAACTCCTGTCCTCTAGCTTCTCCTTCGACCACGTACCAGAGTCGCAAGTTGTGACTCGCTGTGTCGGAAACTGCCCTTGGGAGCCAGGCGCCGTGCTTCCGCTGTTGACTGACCCTGTAACAAGGTCTGATGACGAGTGCCCTTAACGCTCAAGTGCCGGTCTCCTGGCTCCTTGCGAGATTGTTGTCTCTGCTGTTTAGGGATGCTGTCTGCATTCAGATGCTGGCAGTTTCTGTTCCAACAATGTTGCGAATGATCGGCAGCCTCGCGTGTGTTTGGCTCCCCCCTCCTGCCACTCGAAGTGAGTACCCCTACTGAACTCCGCTTCGGAGCTCCCAGCTCACAGCAGGTGTGGGTTGAACTGCAATTCTTCAGTTCGTTCCCCAGTGTTCAGTTTCTCCCGTCTCTTCAACTTCTCTTGTCCGCTTCCCCAACTCCTCCGGCTTCTACTATTGCTCCAACACCACTCTAGATCTTGTCCTTCTCGGCTTAGGTTAGTTTCAGGAAGAATGAAAAAGACTAGAACATTGGTTCTGATTCCAATCTCTCATTCCTGCATCCTGATGGGGCCTCCTAATCTCAGTGATGATCTCCTTATTTAATATATGTCTTTTGTTATTCTTTCTCGTCACAGTACTATCCATATATTTTACAGGAGTCTTCTTGTAGAAATACATGGGTTTGTGTTCAATGTGGGAAATTTGGATATTTGAAGTGGTGGAAACTTTAAAGAAATGTCTGGGTTTGGTTGTAGGAGCAACATTTCTTTCCTTAATAAAAGTAACAAGACCTTCTGACTTGTCACAGCATCTGCACTGGGAACATGACAACCCAAGTAAAATCCTGGCAGCCAAATACTTGAGCAAGCTTGCCGACCTCATAAAAACAATGGGGTGCATCCATCCTTTCAAAAATATTACCGCTGTCCACCCACCTGTATCCTATACTTGTGCCCTGAAAAGAAGCCACAATCGGGAAAATAACGACACCAGTGTCAGGATTGCAACCTCTCATGCCACATCCTGGGAAACACTCATGATTTACTTGCCCTCTCATCAAATCCCCTGCTCACCCCCATGTCTGTCTTTCAACAATGCTCTGCTTTATAAAGATAACCTGAAAAGTACAAATACCATAGTGTCACTCAAATAAATAAATCCTTACAGAACTATAGTAGGCAAAAAGGTGTACAATGTGACATTATTCACCCCCAGCTTGACTACAAATACCATAATGTAATTTAGCAAAAGGCAAAAAGGCAAAGAAATCATCTCTCAGAGATCACTGGGATCATAGAAGATCATTAAATAATATTGGGGTGGGAAGGGCGTGGGCGTTTGGCGCCTGGGAAGCTTCACCTGATCCCTGGACCTCGCTGTAGCGGATTGCCTTCAGGCCACACACCCTCACCTTCTTAAGCTCTGGTCCAGAACCGCAGGGTGAAGCCTGTGGGAAGAGCATGGGTGTTAGGCGCCTGGGAAGCCTCGCCTGATCCCTGGGACTCACTGTAGCGGATTGCCTTCAGGCCACGACCCCTCACCCTCTTAAAGCTCTGGACCAGTCCCACAGGGTGAAGGCCGCAGTGTCGATCCAGAAAAACAGACACCCCCCGATCATGGGGGAATGTAATATGTTGGCCGAAGACCAACCGTCTCATGCTCTTAGTGTTAGTAAAACATAATCATAAGCTTGACCAAAGTGCGGCCATTTTAAGGTGATAGAAATCGCCATCTTGTTTTCTCTAACGTTTGCTTATTGCTTTCTGTTCTAAATGCTTCGCTGACATGATATTCTGATTTACCAGTGTGCAATGCAAGGCCAAGGGAAATATGCTGAAACATAAATGTAGCAACCCTGATAGAAATACCCGGTCTCCTCCCGCGCTCTATCCTTGAAAGAGGGCAGCGAGGCATCCTAATCAGCCCACAGGTGCCAGTGTGTCTTGAAAACACAGTGAAAATACTCGGAACGAACATTAAATTGCTTGAATTATGTTCTTCTTTGCGGCCCCCCTTCTCAAGCCCTGTAGAGTCCTGGAGAGCGAGTTGACCCCCAGGACCCAAATAGAAACTAGGAGATAGGAAGGCCTGAAATGTGGCTCTCCCCCCACATACAGCTTGCTAGCGAGAACAGAAGCATTACGTTCTTTTCAACAAAGACTTATGTCTGCAGCCTTACAAAATTGCAAACTGTTGCTAAAACAAATGTTTGAGGTGTCATACTTGTCACGATTGTCAATCATCGTGCTCAGTTCAAAGGAGATGTGCAAGGGGCGGTTTTTGATGTGACACTACTGATTGTAAGATGTTAGTTTTGTATATATGTAACTGATGTTTGTGTCTTGCTCTCTTGCTTCTTCCGAGGTCTGTTAGACACACGTTGCGGGGCGTGAGACCAGTGGGCCAACTGAGACTATTTACTTTGCAATAAACCCTAGCTTTTGGGAATACAACCTTGTGTCTGGCGTATCAGTTTGTGTGTGGTGACTGTGCCTTGTTTCCACATTCCAGGGTCCCTCAGGGGCCCCTTTAAGATGGCACCCGAATATGGACCCTCCCCTACTTGTTCCATCATGTACGTTGCAAAATAAGGAAGGCAGTAAGAACAGCGAGTACGGGAATGATCGAGCCGGGATCAAGAGGTGTTCGGGGCGCCCCTGCGTAAGTGATGAGACTCCTTTCTGCAGATCTGCACACAGCTGATCTCTGATCGACGTGCCCGGCTAGTGAACAAGGAGGCGAGGGTCTTGAAACAAGGCAGAGCCGAGATACGCAGACACGACGTCATTGGTTGCATCAGTATACGGACGAATTGTGTCTTGGAAAGACAAATTGACTAATCAGGTGAGTCGTGCCCCGATTCGTATGTAATCCTGATATTGGTTGAGAGTTGATTTTGCAAAATCAAACACCCAGAGTAAGTTTCATTAACCAAGGGTAAGGTTAAAACATGCCTGGGGTATTGTCCACCCTAGCGGGGTTTTTTCGCTGCGGCGGACAATCTTTGGAAACTGGCCAGGTTGCACCTCCGGGGGGAATGCCAGCTTATGATATGTATGTGAAATATAGTGCGGGAGCGATAATGTTTTGTGAAATTTGGCATAAGCAAACCAGAAAGCAGGAAGATCTTCAGTGGCCGAGGAATGGGAGTTTTGAGATGGATCGAATAGATAGCATGGAAAAGGTTTTGATAAGTAAAAAAACACGCCCCGCAGCACTCGATATCCTTAGAGATTGGGGGAGGGAAGCGATGGTCCGATTTAGAAGTAGAGAGAAACATGCGCGCAGGCATAAATCGAAATCAGAAAAGGAGGAGGAGTGGAGTAATAGCTTGAGGAAAGCAAATAGACGCGACCAGTTAAATATCGAGAAAATATATCCACAAAGAGAGTTACACTCATCAGACGAATTGATGAATAAAATATTAACTGAAACGAAACAAGGCCCGAGAATAGAAACTAAAAAGACTAAGTCAGTAGCTGCTGCTCAGCCCCTCCCAACCCCAGCACAGCCACAGGCTGCATCAATAACCGCGCTGCCCACTAGTCAACCCGCGCCGAGTGTTTCGCAATTACCACAGCCCCAACAGACATCTCTCGCTTACATTGCCCCCTCCGCACCTCCCGTCCAAGAGGGTGTCTCTGTCCCGACTGCTCCCCCTATAAGCGAACTTGAACAAAGTGAATGTGTGAGAGTGACCCACAGCGCGATCAACAAGGAGAGAAAGCGAGAGTTGCAAGAGCAGGTGGAAATCTATACATACGAGAATGATGAGGCGGCCACGCTAGCCTCGATGTATGATTTCAGGAGAAGCAATGAAAGACAGGTATTGTTGGAATGCATTGGGGAATATTTGTCGACACAATGGAAAAAGTTCATTGGGAAGTTGCCGCCACAACAATTGTTGGATTTGAATGCATTAGCCCGTTGTAGAGAGAGAGATGAAGAAATAAAAGGGCATGTGGACCGACTTTTTGAACTTAAGAATGAACTTGATGAAGAATATTCTGAAGCGCTTGCCACACCAAGGTATAGTAGGAAAGATATTGAGAGCGGTAGGAAAGAAACGGTACCCAATAGACAGCAGCGATTCTTGTCGCCAGCAGGACAGACTGGTGCTGGGCTAAACGTATGCATACGAGAGGCGTTAAAATGGATGGCAGACCCTAGTATTCCTGCGATGGAAATACATGGAATATTTGATGAATATTCTCTACCGATGAAAAGGAAAGCATTACAGACAATGGTTGAATATCTGAAACAGGGATATAAGCGAGGAACGAGCCAGCCCCCCCGACACAATGGCAGTATATAAGAGGGCATTGGAACGAGGGACGGGAGAAACAGCCTTATCCCTCGATCTTGGAATATTGTTGCATATGAGAGAGGGGGAATGCCGGCTTATGATATGTATGTGAAATATGGTGTGGGAGCGATAATGTTTTGTGAAATTTGGCATAAGCAAACCAGAAAGCAGGAAGATCTTCAGTGGCCGAGGAATGGGAGTTTTGAGATGGATCGAATAGATAACCTGGAAAAGGTTTTGATAAGTAAAAAAACACGCCCCGCAGCACTCGATATCCTTAGAGATTGGGGGAGGGAAGCGATGGTCCGATTTAGAAGTAGAGAGAAACATGCGCGCAGGCATAAATCGAAATCAGAAAAGGAGGAGGAGGAGTGGAGTAATAGCTTGAGGAAAGCAAATAGACGCGACCAGTTAAATATCGAGAAAATATATCCACAAAGAGAGTTACACTCATCAGACGAATTGATGAATAAAATATTAACTGAAACGAAACAAGGGCCGAGAATAGAAACTAAAAAGACTACGTCAGTAGCTGCCGCTCAGCCCCTCCCAACCTCAGCACAGCCACAGGCTGCATCAGTAACCGCGCCACCCACTAGTCAGCCCGCGCCGAGTGTTTCGCAATTACCACAGCCCCAACAGACATCTCTCACTTACACTGCCCCTTCCGCACCTCCTGTCCAAGAGGGTGTCTCCATCCCGACTGCTCCCCCTATAAGCGAACTTTAACAAAGTGAATGTGTGAGAGTGACCCGCAGCGCGATCAGCAAGGAGAGACAGCGAGAGTTGCAAGAGCAGGCGGAAATGTATATAGACGAGCATGATGAGGCGGCCACGCTAGCGTCGATGTATGATTTCAGGAGAAGCAATGAAAGACAGGTATTATTGGAATGCATGGGGGAATATTTGTCGACACAATGGAAAAAGTTAATTGGGAAGTTGCCACCACAACGATTGTTGGATTTGAATGCATTAGCCCGTTGTAGAGAGAGAGATGAAGAAATAAAAGAGCATGTGGACCGACTTTTTGAACTAAAGAATGAACTTGATGAAAAATATTCTGAAGTGCTTGCCACACCAGGGTATAGTAGGAAAGATATTGAGAGGGGTAGGAAAGAAACGGTACTCAGTAGACAGCAGCGATTCTTGTCGCCAGCAGGACAGACTTGGGCTGGGCTAAAAGTATGCATACGAGAGGTGTTAAAATGGATGGCAGACCCTAGTATTCCTGCGATGGAAATACATGGAATATTTGATGAATATTCTCTACCGTTGAAAAGGAAAGCATTACAGACAATGGTTGAATATCTGATAAACAGGGATATAAGCGAGGAAAGAGCCAGCCCCCCCGAGACAATGGCAGTATATAAGAGGGCATTGGAACGAGGGACGGGAGAAACAGCCTTATCCCTCGATCTTGGAATAGTGTTGCATATGAGAGAAGCGGGAGGAACAGTGAGCACAGTATTTCCCATGAGGGAAGTGCCCCCTACCTTTGTACCAAAGGTACAGATTCCTGCGGTCGGCACGGCTCCAGCTCAGATCACTCCAGCACATTACACAGCCCAATATGTGCACGTCCCTTTCTCTAGACAGGAAGTAAATAACATAAAGCAAACGATCCCTGATATACGAAAGAACTCAGCGGGCTTCTATAAAGTAGTAGAGTCTTTATTGCAATCATCAGTGTTCACTATGAGTGATATAGATCTCATATTTCAAGTAATCCTGCCAGCGGACATATGAAAACGGATAAGGAAGGTAGATGTTCAGACGGCCTACGGCGCCACTTGGGAAAATGTAATGCAGGATGATAGAAATAAAGAAGTAGGGGCGAAACCAAGGCCGAATATGACAGCGTTACCGGCACAAATAGTACAAAAATTGAAAGAATTTGTCCCAGAGAAAAGAATTCAATGGGACAAAATGACTGTGTGTGTTCAAGGTAAGGACGAGTTGGCTACAGATTATTTTAATAGATTTGAGGAAGTATTTACAGACTTCAGTGGGCAGGATGTAAGCATGGAAGCGGGAAAAAGGTTATTTGTTGACAAATATGTGAGAGGATTAATACTCCCGATTCAAAACTTAATAATGACATCAGAAAGTGCATGGCAAGCGAAAACGTTAGGAGAAGTATTACACATGGCCCAATATTATGAAAATCGAGTGAATACAGAGAGAGAGAAGGAAGCGAAGGAAAGAACAAATTTGAAAACAAGGGTGTTACTCCAGCAAGTATCAGGACACAACAGGGGAAGGGGAAATGCACAGAGTAGGAGTAATTTGAATATGCACGGAGGGCCCTTGGGATTAAATCAATGTGCGTATTGCAGAGAGGAAGGACACTGGCGAGCGCAATGTCCACATTTACAAAATAGAGGTGGGTACGGTCAGAGAAGACAGCACAGAGGGCACCCAGGGACAAATGGCCCGAACAGAAACCATATGCTGCAGCACCAGAATAGTCAAAGGAATGGAGCACAGAATCAAGGCCAGGCTCTGAATCAAACTACTTTTACCCAGAATCAAAATCATCAGGGTATACAAAATGGAAATAGAGGAAGAGGCGGGAACATTTTTGATACTCAAACGGGTGCATACTACAATAATAATAGTGACTAAACTTCAGATGATGTGTTGTTACCCCAATAGGACAGCCCAAGACAGGGGTCGGAACAAGTATCTATTCCCGTGAATCAGAAAGGA
Source organism: Ambystoma mexicanum (assembly GCF_040938575.1). Classification (NCBI taxonomy): domain Eukaryota; kingdom Metazoa; phylum Chordata; class Amphibia; order Caudata; family Ambystomatidae; genus Ambystoma; species Ambystoma mexicanum. The sequence goes on along the minus strand of NC_090931.1, from coordinate 856,367,435 downwards.
CCCTACGTAGAAATGAAAGTCGGGGATGAAGGGAATAGATTCCACGTAGATACAGGGGCACAAAAGTGCTCGATAGACCATCACTTAGTTCCAGAGATACCACTGTCAGGGCATAAAAATATTTCAGTAGGGTACGCAGGTACCCCAGTGATTAATCCAGTGTTACAACCAGTAGCCGTAACATTAGGCCCATTCACCGAGTACTGTCCATTCCTGTTAACAGAGAATTGTGGGGAGAATCTTTTGGGATTAAATTTATTGAAACAATTGAGTGCAGTTATTCACTGTACACCAGATGGAGTGTTTTTAACTATTTCACCACAGAATGTACCAGTGTCAGAATGTTTGTCCAAACCTTTGCCAGGAGAATTGAGTGAAGTGTCAACTTGTATATGGGCAATAGATGATAATGATGTGGGATGCTTGAAGATAGAGCCAGTGAAGATTACATTGAAAGAGGGAGTAACATTGCAACGTATTCCACAGTATACAATTTCAGCAGATGGAGAGAAAGGATTGAAAAGTATTGTGTCTGATTTAGTAAAATTGGGAGTGATTGAAGAGATTACAGGCAGCATATGTAACAGCCACATTCTTCCGGTGTATAAGAAAGGAAGTAATGAGGTACTATATTGTTTCATAATTGATTTGCGCGCACTAAACAAGGTAGTAGATCCCCAATTCCCATTGGTTCCGGATGTTACCACAATTTTGACAATGATCCCAGCTCCCGCAAAGTATTTTAGTGTTATTGATTTGAAAAATACTTTCTTCAGTATTCCAGTACACAAAGAAAGTAGATGTCTGTTTGCTTTCACACTAGGGGGGCGATCGTTTACTTTCACGCGCATTCCTCAAGGCTACACAGAAAGCCCTAGCATCTATAGCAGAGCATTAAAAGAACAACTAGTTATGCTACAGCTACCAACAGGTTGTGTATTGCTACAATATATAGACGATCTGTTGATCGCAGCAGACAAAGGAGATTTGTAAAGAGAGTACCATTTTACTATTAACACACTTAGCAGCGCATGGCCACAAAGCCAGCTTAAAAAAGTTTCAGTATTGTCGAAAGGAAGTGGCTTATTTGGGTTACTTACTTTCGAAAGAAGGGAGAACACTAACGCTGAAGAAAATAGAGAGCATTTCTCGTATGCCTATTCCAAAAACACAAAAAGGACTCAGAGCTATAATAGGCATGGCTTCTTATTGTCGGCAATGGATAGTGAATTTTGCCTTAATTGTGAAGCCGATGGTGGAGTTGACAAAGGAAGATGTTGTGATGCCCTTGCAGTGGAATGAAGAATGGCAGAGAGCATTTGACTTACTAAAAACTGCATTGTGTTCTGCTCCAGTTTTGGGGACACCAAATTATGAAAAGATTTTTAAATTGTTTGTGCATGAGAATGACGCTGCGCATTGGCAGTTCTAACACAGGAACAAGGTGGAAGAAATAGGCCATGCGGCTAATTTTCTTCTGTGCCGGACCCTGTAGCCCGCGCACTACCACAATGTTTGCGAGCTGTTGCAGCGGCTGCTGCGTCATTGAAACAAACAGAAGGGATGGTATTGGGGCACACCTTAATTTTGATGGTGCCACATGCCATAGACGTTCTACTCAATAGAACGCAGACGCAACACCTCATCTCTGCTAGATTGACTAGATATGAAATTGTGTTGTTTGCACTCCACATCCAAATTATGAGGTGTAGCGCTTTGAATCCAGCAGAATTAATGCCAATGCCCGGGGAAAACCTTGGTGGAAATGAATCACCCCCCCCCCCCCCATGATTGTTTAATGGTTACTGAGGAAGAAACAAAAGGGAGAATTGATTTAAGTGATACCCCACTAAAAGAACCAGATGGAGAACTGTTTTGTGACGGTTCCTGCTTTAAATTACCTGACGGCACTTCAACTGCCGCATATGCCATCACCACGTTAAAGAGTATTGTGGAGAGCAAAAGAATCCCTTACAACTCTGCACAAGCGGCAGAAATAATAGCATTAACCAGAGCTTGTGAGATAGCTGAGAATCTGAGCGTGAATATATATACTGACAGTCAGTATGCCTTTGGCGTGGTTCATAACTTTGGCCGACTCTGGGCTGAGAGAGGTTTCCTAACATCACATGGGGCTAGAATCCAACATGGCCCTTTGTTTGTAGGATTGCTGTCTGCACTCATGTGTCCAAAGCACCTAGCAATAATGAAATGCGATGCGCACAAAAAGGTAACATGTAAAGTGGGAGAGGGAAACGCGTTTGCTGACAGAATTGCAAAACAAACGGCCAATGACATGAGCACAAAGATGTTTACAGTACAGTCTGAAGAGGTGCCCTGCATGATAGAGAATGGAATTGCTACTGTCAAAGAGATGCAGGCGGAAGCCACTGTTGATCAAATCCAAGGGTGGGCTGAGGGCTCTGCAGAATTAGATCTGGAGGGTTGTTGGGTGGACAAGAAGAGCGGGAATTGGATGTTGCCAAATGCCTATGTAAATGCAATGGTCACAATGGCTCACAGCCCCACTCATATCCGTGTAAAGAAAATAATTCAACATCTAGCCACAGTTTGGGAAAATCCACTCATAAAAAAGAATGCCGAGAGGTTGGTACAGAATTGTATCACGTGCCTACAACACAATGTGGGGAATGGAACGGTGACTCCAACAGGCAGTTTTGGCCCTCCCTCTATGCCATTTGAGGTGATCCATTTTGATTTCATAGAAATGGAGAGATACCAACACTTGAAGTATGTCCTAGTGGTTATATGTGCATTCAGCAAATGGGTGGAAGCCTATCCATTGAAAGACTGCACTGCTATAAGCACGGCGAAAGTGATGTTAAAGGAATATTTCTCCCGTTTTGGCCTGCCCCATGTCATATGGTCAGATAATGGTCCGCATTTTGTAGATGCAGTAGTACTACAGATTTGTGCAGGTCTCCAGATTGATAAGCGATTCCATTGTTCGAGACATCCAATGTCGGCCGGTCTTATTGAACACCACAACGGAATACTGAAATCTAAGATTAGCAAGATATGTGCAGGAAGCAAGTAGAGTTGGGTAGATGCATTACCAATAGCACTATTATGCATGCGAACATCTGTGCAGGCAAGAACTGGGCTCTCCCCATATGAGATAGTCATGGGGAGACCGGCGAATGTTTGGTGTGCACCTCAGCCAAAGAAACTGAAGGAAGTTGAATACCCAGTGCTCACCATTTATTGTAATCTCCTGATTCAAAAATTGCATTTGATTCATCAGCAGGTGCAGGAGGCGCTACCGATCAGATATACTGGCCCGGGACACGCACTGGAGCCAGGTGACTGGGTGCTGCTTAAAATTTTTGAACGAAAAACATTGTTGGCACCCAGGTGGCGTGGTCCCTATTTGATACTCCTGACAACGCAGACAGCCATTCGTGTGGATGGGCATTTATCGTGGATCCACGCCACCCATTCAAAAAAGGTGCCGTCACCATCTGAAAAACGGACTGATCGAGGCGACCAGAAAGAAACAGCGCTTCCAGAAACGAAAGAAACAATTGCCAGTTCTTTGCCACAGAAACTGCCTGATTCTGAAATAAAGCCTGATGAGATTGCCATACAAGAGGAAGGGCAAAGAATGCCCCAATGTTGTCCAGCAGATTCTGCATCACTGCTGGCCGACACCAAGCGAATACCTCTGTGGCGCCCACCATCCTCTGTTGCGCCACAGCCTGCATCGTCGCCTGGGCGCCCATCATCATCTGTCATTGTGCCCCAGGCTGACTCCAAGCTTGAGTCCGGAAGTGCCCCCGCACTATTCGTTGATCACACGGTACCAGGAGCGAGTTGGTACAACCTACAAAGTCGGAAAAAGGAGTGATCAAATCTTCGTTTCATCAATCTTTTGTTGCCTCTGTTTCCTATTCTCGAATGAAGTAGGAACCAGAGGCCTAAAGGAGAGCAACGTGAGGGTTGTGCAAGTCAGACAGCCCAAAAGCGAGACTCCTCAGTGCTAACATCAAATCCATGTGTCCTGAACCAGAGCGGACAAGCGGGGCGCACATGGTACAGAAGGCAATTGATAACTGCTCTGAAGTTCTTTAAGCAGCATACTAACGCATAAGAGATCTTGCCCAATGTGTAAGCAATCCAGGCTGCTAAGAACTGGCAGAATAGACAGTTGACATTTATCAACCTCATTGACATTCGAACGAGTACCGCGAGGAGAGATAATCACGACGAGAATCGCTGAGGAAAAAGGACCGTGAGAGAAGATGCCAGAACTAGCTTTTGCCCCCTCCTGCACGATTGCTGGCAAAGCTGATAATGAATCAAACAAAGAAACTGAAAGATTGCGTAAAACAAGTTACCGTAAGAATTGCATGCTGACCTGGACGATAATCATGTGCATAATGAGCATAATGGCCCCAGTAATAACAGCACTGGTACTGTGGTATTTAGAGGAGATGCACCCTTTAGAAATTCTCTTACCAATTAGGAACATCTCCACCACCAAAAGCCCTGTTTATGTAATTACTTACATTCAGTCCCCAATGGAAGAGAGACATAGAGAGGGTTATGGAAATAATACATTACTGCAAATTATGAACATGACACATTCAATTTTGAAAAATAACAACTGTTGGGTGTGTGCTCATTTGCCACAGCATGGTGGCAAAGGAATAGGTTGGTACGTGCATCCACAGACATTAAGTTCTGCATGCAGTGCATCTCTGAGTACATTGTATTATGGAAAATGGAATAAAAGTGAAACGGGTCAATTAGATAGCACAAACATGAATAAATTTGAAGAAATTATTATGAGACCCATAGGTTGCTCAATTTTTCATAAAGCACGGATGATAACACCAAAAGCTACGCCCAAACCAATGCCACAAGATAGACTATCTCCACCAGAAAAGTCATCTGTGATCGTATTTTGCATAAGATCAGAAGGAAATAAAGATGCAGTGCCCCCCTCTTACACAGTAAACTACAGCCCACGTTCTGTTCCGCTTTGTTTAAAAAAGAAGGGCTCTTATTTTGTAGGGACATTCACCAGATGTATAAATACAGCGATTATTAATAGGGAAGTAGAGCCAGTGTATGTAGGTGACCCGGTGTATTTCATATGTGGAGATAAAGCGTATCCTTGGTTACCTAGAAACTGGGGAGGTACATGCTATTTAGGACTACTGTTCCCAGGAGTGTTTTTCTTCGAAACAACAGACATAGCTAAACTATCTAGACCTAGGCCACGAAGAAGTAATGAAGACGGATTAATAGCAGTAGATGTAGCAAAATCATTCAAACTATTTTTGGCCCACGCAATAAACTCCTATAATATTGGACGATTATCCAGAATCTTAGAAAAAACAATAAACGGCACAACAGATATATTATACAACATGACGTTGGAGGAGAAAGGGATCAGATTGATGACACTGCAAAACAGAATGGCTCTTGATGGAATCCTGTTTGATCGTGGTGGTGTTTGCAAAATCGTGGGATCAGCGTGCTGTGTATTTGTAAACGACTCCTCTCCCACGATTTTCGAGGCAATAAGAAAATTACATGTATTAAGTTCTGAACTCCATACCCAAGACGGGGGTTGGGATATAAGTTCCTGGTTCTGGGAATTATTATATTCATGGGGATGGAAACTATTTGTGCTTCTGATAGCAGTACTAGGGATGTTCATGACATGTTCTTGTTGCATACACTGCCTACCTGTGATATGCTCCGAAATTTGTGAAAGATGTGTACAGATGATAGAGAAAAAGAGCACTAGTAGATCAAGTATCTTTGGTAGAGAAGAGACAAAGACAGTCAAAGAATTCATGTCCATTGACATAGGTGACAATGAGAAGGAAACTAAAAATATGCAAGATTCAGAGCCTGATTCAGAATCAGAATCTGAAACAGATACGTGGCCGGATGAGGATGCAATGTACGGATGAGACGTTTGGCATACGGCCAAAAGGAGGGTTTGTCGATCCAGAAAAACAGACACCCCTCAATCAGAAGACCAACCATCTCCTGCTCTTAGTGTTAGTAAAACATAATCATAAGCTTGACCAAAGTGCGGCCATTTTAAGGTGATAGAAATCGCCATCTTGTTTTCTCTAACATTTGCTTATTGCTTTCGGTTCTAAATGCTTCGCTGACATGATATTCTGCTTTACCAGTGTGCAATGCAAGGCCAAGGGAAATATGCTGAAACATAACGTAGCAACCCTGATAGAAATACCCGGTCTCCTCCCGTGCGCTATGCTTGAAAGAGGGCAGCGAGGCATCCTAATCAGCCCACAGGTGCCAGTGTGTCTCGAAAATACTCGGAACGAACATTAAATTGCTTGAATTATGTTCTTCTTTGCGGCCCCCCTTCTCGAGCCCTGTAGAGTCCTGGAGAGCGAGTTGACCCCCAGGACCCAAATACAAACTGGGAGATAGGAAGGCCTGGAATGTGGCTCTCCCCACCACATGCAGCTTGCTAGCGAGAACAGAAGCATTCTGTTCTTTTCAACAAAGACTTTTGTTTGCAGCCTTACAAAATTGCAAACTGTTGATAAAACAAATGTTTGAGGTGTCATACTCGTCACGATTGTCAATCATCGTGCTCAGTTCAAAGGAGATGTGCAAGGGGCGGTTTTTGATGTGACACTACTGATTGCAAGATGTTAGTTTTGTTTATATGTAACTGATATTTGTGTCTCACTCTCTTGCGTCTCCCAAGGTCTGTTAGACACACGTCACGGGGCGTGAGACCAGTGGGGCAACTGAGACTATTTACTTTGCAATAAACCCTAGCTTTTGGGAATACAACCTTGTGTCTGGCGTATCAGTTTGTGTGTGGTGACTGTGCCTTGTTTCCACATTCGAGGGGCCCCTTCAGCAGGAAGGGTGCAGGTGTTTGGCGCCTGCAGGATGTTTGGCACTGGAAGGGGGAGGATGCTGTGACTAAACCCTGCCTTACTTTTGGATTCCTACAGCCACAGTCGCAGCCCGGACTGCAAAGGGCACCTCACAGCCGGATCACCATATAAACATCATATAAGGCAAGTGCTGCATCTGTAGTGTCCTAGTGGGAGAGAGGCTAGGCTGGGGGAAGGTTTAATCAGAGTGGGCACTATACTTCTTTCTTCTGCCTGGTCATAGTGGACAATATTTCCCAAGAGAGGTTTCCAAGAGATGCTCCCAAAGACCCTGATAGACCCCCCCAACCCCCTGCTAAGAAACGGTCTTATAGTTCTATGAGACCTGTGGGGGAGGCAAACAATCTGCTCAATGAAATCAAACACTTCCTGGTCACAATCAATGACTAACATTCGGAACCTCAGGAGTGACACCGATGCTAAGGGGGAACTGTGCAGCCACATCCGTAGCAGTGCCGTTACCCAGAGCCCCTTCTGCTGTGTCTCTGATGCTTCCGATGGCCCATGGGTGTGCCCCCAGGTATAGCATAGCCGAACTGCATCCATCTGTCACAAGGGGTGCCAATGACAGTAAGATGATCACCGCACCCTCTGAAGCTATGACTCCTGGCAAGGGCCTGTCCGACTCTTCTGATACTTCTGACATTTTTTCAACCATCCAAACAGGAGAAAATGGCAACACTTTACCAGCTTCTATTTATACTACCGGTGTGGGGGAAGGTGGGGCGATGTTGGTCAATAGAGGCTTAAGGGAGACAGTAAAGTCAATATAGATGTGTGACCACAATCATGGACGGTATTCTGTCAGAGCTTGCAAACTCTTCCTCCAACAGATTTGCACAGCGTATAGAAAACATGGGTGGCAATTGTAATGGCTGTGCTGATGTTGATGCTGATGCCAACATCATCATCACTACCACCATGGGCCTATACCAAACCAAGAAAGTGCAGCCTACGCTAACTAAAACCAGGCCCATGATCCGCAGAAGTCCTCCTCACCAATTTGCCCCATCCAGTCCCTTCAGTCCCTTTGCAATACACACCCCTGATTTAGTTGGCAAGGGGGTAATTGTGGCTAGCAGGTGGAAATGCAGCATTGTATTGACTGAGTTAGTGGCACTAAAGAAACAACTTTTGTCCTGTCCAGAAGCTCACCGAAGGGGGCCCACCATGGTGGAGCCACCAACTAGCGCAGAGGATGTTACAGAGGCCTGTAAACCACCGGAGGTAATAGTTCCCCAAACTACCAATGCTAATATCACCACGGAGAGCACCAATACGGTTGGGATCGGGTCCTTTTGCGGTAACACAGAAAGCATAGGGACTAATAGTGTTTTGCCTGATAAAGGGGCCCAGGTTTTTAGTCAGTTAACCTTCCCCGCCCACAATCTAAGCGTACTGCACCACACAGTACGATCACCCCTGCCGATCTCTAGCCAGTGGGGGAAATGCACATTAAGTGCAAATACAATGGTTGGTAAGGTGGCTAGTAGGGTTGGCTACCCTACATTTAATTCCAACCCATATGTTGATTTTCCTGGAGCCCCCAGATTACAGCCTGGGTAGGGTAAGAAAAACAGGCAGATGACAGAGGGACGAATGGGGGACGTGGGGGGGTCTTATTTTTACACAAGGTTCCCAAACTGGCTCCAAATCAGTCTTAAACCAGGTAAGCCCTTATAAACAAATGCCCCCATTGATTCCGTGCTGTGCGTGGTTGCTTGTTTGTAACTAGTGAGGACATCTTTAACTGCATCAGGCTGCACCAGCGGGGGAAAACTTGTTTGATTCCTTATGGATTGAATTGAAGAATTTTGGAATATCAAGCATTGATACACGATGTTACCGCCCGCCAAATAGCATGATAGAAATTAAAGCCCACCTGGCACCTAATGCGGATTACCCTTCTGGAACAAGATCTCAAGGCCCTGCGCTCTCTGGTGCCAACCTTGTGCCACTGGGCAAAAGAATATTGGGCAACCTTACCTTATCTAAATAACTAGTGAGGAAACACACCCATGATGCTGAACTCTATAATCTTATTTTCGAGGAGGTCTATGCCTGGGAACACAGCTTGTGGATACTTGCTAGTTCTCAAGGCTGTTTCAATTGGTTAAACTGTAACATGGGTGGGATGTATATTTATTTGTTTTATTGTTGCTATGCATGTCTTATGATGTAGTTTTATGGCCCCATGCCGAAGTAAAGTTACTGATGATAATGATATATACATATTTATATAACAAAAGGACTAACAGAAGCATGGTTTAAAAACAATAATGTGGATGCTGTGTGTTTTCTTAGTGTGTTATGAGATATTATAAAGTAAGAAAACACACAGCATCCGGGGCTGTTCACTGTGGACTGTCTCCCAGGCGTGCAGTAACCTGGGCGGACCCAGCTTAGCTTCAAAGTAAGGAATGGACTGGCACCCTCGCTATGATGCTTTAAGTGGTCTTGTAACTTCTGCCAATATATTAGGCAAGATGGCCTGAGGGGGCCAGAGGCTTCCTAGCTTTGAAGCTAAGCAGCGGGAGTCCTGATTACGGCATGGAAGGAAGTCCAGGATGACTATCGTGTCAACTGACATGGCCAGTGATTTTTCACACCCAACATCACTGTAGCTGTAAAAATATCTTTTTAAAAAATAAATACATTCTATAGCCGTTGGTACAGGACTCCAGATACCCTCGGCTATCTGTACTCATTATAGCTGTGAATATCTGAAAAATGTCAGAAAATAAAAGGCTCGTCTTTCCCCCCCAGGTCCTCCCCAAGTGCCCCCTCCTCTGTACATGCTCCCCACACACCTATGATGGCATCCTCACCTCCCCTGGCCTCATCCATTCCCCCCACAACACATGATGTTTCCGTGACGATGTTTCCGTGACACAGTTTGCTTTGCGATGTCTGTTATTCGCGGCTATTCTGTCTGATAGCTGAGGTCACAGAAAAGCTTTGTGTTGCAAACTCAGTCCCTAGACCCCCTCCAACTCCCAAATTTCACTTGGTGTTCTTTTGCCACCTCCCACCCCTAAGCAGATGGCAGTTGCATGTTTTTTTGACCTGCAAAGGACTTTTCTGCGTTTCATTTTCTGATACCCCCGACTACAGCTGCAGCGATCTCTCGCATCGAGAAATCAAATATGGCAGCTCTTTCATCTATAAGGGGGTTCCCACTTTTCCATCAGATATAAAATAAACGACTGCATGGAATAACCCCATACCACACATGGATCGCAAATCAACGCTCCGTGCCCAAATGATTTCAGATCTGGTCAAATCCGTCCAGCGGTTTGGGCTGTGCAGTGGAGCACACATTGACCTTTTTTGACTATGGGAAAAAGAATAGGGAGTGGGCTGCAATGTTGTTTTTTTGTTGTTTTTTTCTTAAGAACTTATTTATTTTTTAACAAATCTTTCCCAGAATGTGGAGACTGGAGGCCCAGGCATTCATAATTGTGTTCAGAATTCTGGCTAAATCCATCACACGAGTCAAACGTTTTTAGCAATTCACTTCTTCGGGTTTCCTATGGGAGTCCGACTCATCTTAACAATATGGCGGCAACCTCTGCCTTATAATATATATATATATATGTATATATATATATTTTGGGATTGAGGGTTGGGAGACTTTTCTGCTACTGTACCCCATTCATTTTGAAAGCTCCCAACTAGAGGAGCTTTTCTTTCTTCGACGCACAGGGCATCTCTCCTACGATGGCCTTGAATGAATCTGCCAAGCTGCATTGAAGATTCCCCACAACATACAGTTCGAAAAGCCTTGCACTCATTCTGTAGAAAATCAATATTGATCACATTTCTGCCCATTAAAAGGATAATTTGCCCTCAAGAAAGCAATTATTTTCTTACATTTAAAAAGGGGTTTGCTTACATGCAACCTCTGTGCGTATGATTAAAAGAGAATTTTGGGTCGCCCATGCACGCCATATATATTACGGTGATGATTGCTTAATGATAATAATCGCAATGGGAAGGGCAGACCAAGGTAGAGAATATTTCCTTGGAACTCTGGCCACTATAACATGAGCTTGGCAACACGATCACCTCTGGGAAAATGACCTCGGCATAATATTTTGTGCAAAAATAACACCCGGCAGCTATATCTCACATGTTGCCACAATGTCCTAAATCAGTACCTTCTCATCTAAAATAGCTGCCCTGTCTAATGTCTTCCAGTGGAAGATCTCCGAGAACCAGCGCAAACACATAGTACACAGTTGAATTCATATTACAACTCGCTCTGTTGGAGATGTGCTATAGTAACTACATTGATACATTTGCACTTGGAGCAGAACACTGAATCACAGAATAAAGCAAGTGGTTTCCTTAGAAGGATTTGTGTGACTCTACAATATTTGTGTGCCTTCTAGTCATTTTGTGTGAATTTTCTCAACCTTTTTTTATCATCAGCAGATAAAAAGCTTCCTGCTTAAAAGCTAAAACCTAAACCATAATTTGAAAAAGGATTATTAGCACATGCAAATCGTTATTGACCTCCTTTCAGCCAATCCAAATGTTTAAAGTGCAGTCAATAAATACTGTTATTGACTGCATTCTGAACATTCTGTTCTCAGAGGCAGATATGGAAACACCAACGCAATTTCCAGGCAAGAATTTATTTCAACACACTCCTTCTCTGGGAGGACCTTTTTTTTCCTCAACATACATGCAAGAGGAAAGCATGGGGAAATGCTTTCATTTTCCTGTAGAGAAATCATTTACTTTGACAGGATACCTCATGCATGTTCATGTTAAACGTGTTCCAGATCACCCAAGTCCCAATGAAGACAACCATGCTACAAAATAAAGCTACATTTAATTTACTAACTCAGTTTGTCCATTTACTTTGCTCCCTCTTAAAGCACAATTGTTTTTATTTCAACACTTACACTCTAAAGCGTGCATTGCTACTACCAACATGTGCCAATAGCCTTATAGACTTTCAAGAGGGGTAATTATCGCTTGGGATAATGACCATTCGCCAATTTACGGCCAGAGGCGAAATTATCCCAAGATAACGACCACTCCCTCCATCTATAAGGATATAGTAGCACGTCAATGTGTGCTATGCCAAAGGTCAATAGCTACACAGGTAAAGCATTCATCTCTGATATCAGAGCAGCATGCACTTAATAAGTTTGAATCCCACTGCAGCGCCGACTTAGCCCTTCATCCTTCCGAGGTCCGAGAAATCAAGTACCTGTCGGGTGAAAGATCAGACATACACAAGGAGTTTCGCATTTAAGCGATTTATTAGGGGCATTAGAACAATGAGGGCTAAACAATAAGGCAGTGAAAACGGGTTGGGATGGCAACTGAAAGGCTCCTTGTCTTGGACACGGTAAAACCACAAGTGCCCCAACTGAAGGATATCAAGTGAACAACGGTGGACAGGTAGGGAGAGAAGAAATAACTAGGGCTGAAAAATATACACTGAAGCCCAATGTTTCTTCCAGGACTTCCTTGGACAACAGTCTCTCTGGTTTTGGGGATCACGCACCTCACTTCTGGTAGAGATGCAGATGGGCCTGAGTGTTCGTCGGGCATAGGGAACCTGAACCCCGCTTCTTGCCAGGATGCGGCCCAGCCTAAGGTTCTTTTGGGCTTCCGGAACCTGTGATCCACTTCTTGTCAGGACACCGTCTGACCTGAATGTCTCTTAGGTTCCTGGGTATCTGCCTAGGAAATGAGGTAGTCAAGAAAGGGTGGATGCATTGGATAGGAGTGCCCCTAATTTTCTCCTTACAAGGCTTCTTTACCCTGCTAGGACTCGTCTCCCTTCTTTGGCCCTCTGGGCCCCGCTGTCTACTGCTCCTTATTTCCACTTAACCTTCTTGGTCCCTCTTTTTTTCTTCCCACTCTGATTTTCCCTTCACCTCTTGGCCCCTGCTTGTTCACCAATTTGGGGACCTCCTACCTGACCATCATTTACTTCCTTTGACTCGTACCCTCTAGCTTCTTGGCTTCATCCTGAGCTTGCTGGAGCTTGCCCTTCCAATCGGTAGCGTCTTAGAGTAGGTTGGGGATTCCCTTATCCAGAGAGCTTGAAGGGGTTCTCATCTATGCCTGCATAGAAGGCCCCTAATGTTTATAGGTCCCACAATGTAGTCCCCTTACTGGGATCCTTACTCCCCAACCTATCGACTCCCTCTGCGCCTTCCTTTCGTTGCATCACCTCTGCCACGTCCTGCTCCCTCAGCAGCTCCTCCTGGGGCCTGTAAAATAACATGGCATGCCCCTTCAACTTGCCGCTGCTTCACAGCCTCTCTTTTCCGAGAATGCTGGCTTTCCACACTGAGACCAACGCGCAAGACCTCACATCAAGAGAGAAATCCTGTGTGTTCTTTCCCTAACAACATAAGAGCTGTTATCATCCAACAGAGATTTAGATAGTTATGTAAAATTGTGAGGTGGTTTTTAGAATGTTTTTTGTTTTAACCCAACAATTGCCCATCATTAGCAATGGGGTTTTAATACCCCTTTCCCTTTCTTTCTCAGCTCCTCTTACCTGTATTGAATACCAGGCTTAACAACAGGTACCTCACAAAGTCTTGACGAGCTAGAACATTTTCGCAGAGGTAGGGAATCCTCAATTGTTTCCTTATCCTTGTTTGATAAGTATGTCTACCTCACAAGCTTGACACTTGCTTTATGTCTCCTCTCCTTAACTTATTTTGTCAGATTTGTTTGGCGATCACCCTATTGCTTTACCTCTGTTGAAAATCCCATACATGAATGGGGGGATTCAAACATGCAGGACTCGGTTCTGTTTATATCATGCACATGGAAGTGATTTGTAATTTGTGTTTCTCTATATACGTTCCAGAGATGTATGTTTCAACATTACGCATATATGTATGCACATCATGGTTTTGCGGTGTCTGTGGTACATGTGGTGTTCGAGTGATGTCATATGCTGGTCTGTTGAAAAAGGGTATTTAAATGCAAATTTGCATTTTAAAGAGGTTCTTCTAGATTTGTTCTCTGACATATTAACTTTGTATCACATGAGATTTTATGAGGGGGGCCAGAGGGTCTATTACCTCCTGCTCCTCCATTCCGAGCTTTATTTTGTCCTTCCATCCTTCTTGTATTCTCTTTCTCCACTAACTCCTGCTTTATTTTCTCCCCCCTTTGCTACTATTCCTTCCTAGCACTCCACTTCAGATCTTACCTCCTTTGCCCCACTCCAACACCACTGCTCCTCTCAGCTCACAGATCACCTACTTGCTCCGGCTCCAAACTCCTCCTTCCAGCTTGAAATGGTCCTTCCTTCTTCCCCTCCTACCACCAACCTTGACTACAGCTTCAGCTGCTTCATATAGTCTCTTAGCACCACCGCTGTGAAGGGAGGGTCCCTGCAATGCCCCTCTCACCCCCATGAATATGCCAGCCCGAAGAGTCAAAAATGCACGAAGCCACTCACCAATTGAACAGCCCCTTGGAGGGCCAGTGACATCCACGTATGCAGAAAGATATTCTCTTGGACAGCTGTTCAAACCTTATCCAATCAATGGGCCTCATTACGGGTCCAGCGGTAACCCTGCTGGTGCTACCGGCGGGTTGCCACCAGACCTGTAAAAATTACTGGTGCCTGACTTTCCAGTGCCACTGGGCTATTCAAAGTCCGGCAGCCGGGAAGTCAGGTGCCAGTAATTATTTTAGGCCCCATTCCCATGGAGTCCAAGAGGACTCCATGGGAATGGGGACACGGGAACTCCGGCACCGTTAACAACAGTTAGTGCTCCCGTGAAAACTCTGCAGGCGAGTGCTGACCCACCTAACAGGTCTGACCATGGCAGGGCGGGACGGCACCCACCCGAAGAGTTGTAGTGTGCCGGTCCGGAAACAACCGTGCCGGTAGGCTTACCGGCACCTTTGTTTCCGAACCAGCACATTTTTAACGAGGCCCATGTCTTTATTGATACATGTGCTTCAACATTGGTCATGGACCCAAATGCCTCAATGGATGATGTTGACTTATGCCAAGAAACCAGTGTTCTGACGTCATTAGTGACACCACGAAATAGCAACGTTAATCACGCAGCCATACACAAATTTACACAAACACACATGAAGAACATGCTTACACAGTTCTGTAGATAGAGGACAGATACAAACACATACTGTCAAAAGCTTTTATTATTTTCCTCATTAGCTAAGTACAGAAAAGCTGAACGCAAGGCAACGAAGAGATGCAGAGCAAGATTGCAGATGCTTATGGCAATTAACCCTATGGAACCACAGGACCACATAAGGAGCCTGGAAGGACAAAATACGACTAGCCTATAGAAAATATAGCACAGCATAGATACGTAGAAATCATAGCATAAGTATAATGAGGATTACACAGAGGCCACGAGCCCCAGAATGAGAGACGAGGGAAAGCGGAACCAGGCTGCACAGAACAGTAGGCCGGGCTCGCAGCCAAGTTCAGAGATGAGCAACACATTCCAAATCTAAAATGACAAAGGGCCATCTGCAGAAAAACAGAATAAATCCTCATAAATTGCAGACCAAAAGGACTCGATTTTATGGTCCTCAACCACGTGATGCAGCCTAGCTAGACAATTGTTATTCACCCACGGTGGGAAAACAAACGGTTCTCAGCAACACAAACATGAAGTGAAACATGGACTTGTTATCAATGTTGCAACGTTGAGGGCACTCTCAAAGGCATGAGTGGTACTGTTAACAGATACATTGGGAACACATAGTCATTCTCAACACCTTGAAGAGCTGCTCAGAGCGCTGAGAACAGAGCTGGGTCCCAGGGCTGCGGAGACCAGTTCCAGCCAATCAGGGGACAGAAAACCAGGGGTGGATGGCTGGCAAAGGGCAAGGGCCAATGGTAATCCTGCGACCCTGAAACAATGTAATAGATAGTTTCTTGGGTAAGGGGCAGGCCAGCCACCTGACATGCGAGGGCCAATCAACTAAGATCTATAGGGTTTATCCATAAGGAATACCACTACGATCACCAAAACCAAAAAGAGTGGTAGGTTTTTCAGGGAAGGGCCCATGTTGTGACACCAGGGGACAACACAATGGGCCGACACAGGCTTCAAAGGGTGATTCTGGGAATGTTCAAATATCCTGTATGATCCCTGTCGGTTTTTGCAATAAACAACAGTTCTAACTTGCCCTTGGCTGAGTCCTCTGTTCATTACCGGGGGAGGGTTGTTGGACCATGGGACCTGAACAGGTAAGCTTGTAGTAACCCCCAGACCTCTGGCATACCTAAGAGCCAACACCTGGGTTGGGTCTCAGTAGAGCATGCAGTAGCTGGGCGGGTAGGTGTCAGCTTGCTGGTGATTAGTTGACTTTAATTCCTCCCTGAGTTTGAGGGTGAGATTTACTGGGACATAGGTTATTTCAGGCTGCAGAGCCCTCACTAATCACCCTAGCTGTTAATGCCTCTGCCTGCTGCTCTCACAGGAAGTAAGCATTTTGACCCCTAAACCTTTTTCTAGGGTGGTGTGGCGCCAGGGCTGGGCTGGTACCGTTAACAATATAATTTTTTTTGTCTTTGTTTTAAAGAAGGGTGGTGCGTTCTTGCCTTTTATGAGCAAGTGGTGTGGTTCTCCATTTTATCTCCTTGGGGGGTTGAAAACCCCATCAATAGGTTGGTTCTCGCTCCCACCTTTCCTGACCCTGTGACCATTGTTGTAATTTTCTGATCCAGTCCGGGTTTTCCTTTGGCAAACCAAAGGGATATTTGGAGATGTAGTGCCCCTCCCTTTCTGCTCTATGCCCTGGGTGGAATGAGTTGAGAAAGTACTCGCTGGAGGGGAAGTTATCGGGTGACAGGCCCCTGCTAAGCAGAGGGAGATGCAGTGGGGGTTCCACGGTGCTGAGGCTACCAATCTGTCGGCTCCCGCTGCGTAGCTGGGTACCTCATCAATTGCCATTAGACAATGGGGTGATAGTGACACCTGATATCACAGGGCTGAACAGCAGGAGTCTGGTATGAAACACTACATGAAAACACATGTTTATTATGTCCATTCACATATGCATTCATAGGCACAAACCATTTTTGTATAAGTCCCAACAAGTATTCATATTCAAAATGTGTTTAAATGTTGTCTTTCTTATTAAATAAATCCTCAACCCCCCCAATACAAGCTTTGCACCTTGCATGCTATTTCCCAAGGTAAAATGATAGCATTCTAAATACAGTGATAAACGAGTTTAACAAAATTAGTATTGCAATACATCTTGCGGCATAATCCGTAAAAGTTTTGATTTTATGGGAAACAAATATAACCAAAACATTGGGGGTCATTACGAGGTTGGAGGTAAGACATTACCGGCACCGGTAAGGGTGCCGATGCCGGTAATCCCTTACCTCCGTATTCCGAGTTCCCTTTGCGGGTCCTTCCTTACGTCCTGCTTTTAGCAGGAGTTAAGTACGGGACCCGCAAAGGTACCTCGGAGGTAATTACAGTACCATAATTTACGGTGCCGTAATTACCTCCTTCCCCATTCCCATTGAGCCCTATGGGGCAGAAATGGGAATGGGGAAGGGCAAAAGGTGAATGGGGAATTACCGGTCCCTCCAACCCTGGAATGGACCGGTAATTACTCCATTCACCATGCCGGATTTGGGACGGTTTCGGAGGCAACCATGGAGCTAATTACTGCATGGTTAGCTCCAAACCCGGAATGAGGCCCATTGAACTGCTTTATATATGGGCCAGAGTGTGGGTCACTGTGCATGAAAAGAGATCCATTGCTAGGTAACGCACACCGTGTCTCCCCAAACACTGCCATCTTTCTAGGGAGAAAGAGGACATCTCTCTTCTAAAAGCTCCTGAGGTCAAGTCACAGCTCCTGCTTGAAATCTATATATCACACACAGCCAATAGCCATTGCAGATGGAAATAACTTTATGTAAAAATAAAAACGCAAAGTTAATTATAACTAAGGCTCCTAGTTTTCTGATTTTTACAGACGGAAATCACTATTTTCCCTTTCAGTAGTTATTTGCAAAAAATTGATAAAAATGCAAATGCATGTCTCTTGACTGGGCCTTTAACCTTGGTAGACTTGCATGGCAGGTCAATGGCTGTGCAAAGTAACATAACAAAAAGGTTGAAATAGGATCTGTTTCTTTTTAATTTGTTTAAATTGCTGCACATAAGCAGCGCTTGACTTGCTGTGCATGAACGCAGCTTTAGGAGTTTCCCATTACAGGGATCCAAGTACTAAGGTGATTTCTTCATGTAAAACACGTGGGAAAATACCAGTTACAAGTTACTTACTACATTAAAAACATATAGGTAAATACTGAAAAAATAACTGGACAGTAAATGTGGATACAGACGGAAACGGTACATAAATTAATACCATAAACCGGGAGCCTTAATTATAACATGCCCAAAATGACGTCATATGTAGTACTCAGAGGTTTCCATCATGTACAAAAGAACATGTTTAATACTGCATCATACGATGAACAAAATCTCAATTTGGGGGGAAAGCATAATTTGGCAGAATATACAATCCGTTCAAGGAGAAACCTTTTGATTTCGGAAATACAATCCATTAATATAGAATATAAAACCACATTTCTTATCTGTCTCAACAGATAGTAAAATGCAGCATAAGATAAAAATACTGTTGAAAGAGGAAGACTTAAAAAGGCAGAATATGTAGCTTGAAATAGGTGATGTGGTTTTTCGTTTAAACAACCCTGAACAGTAATTTGGCTAACAAAATGCTCCTGTGAAGTTGCAGCAGCTTTTTGTTGAGTTAGATGCAAGTTATCCACCTCCTTGTCAATCACGGGAGAGGAGAAGAACCTTCTTCCCAAGGAATTACATGTTATTTATAACCAGGAGCCGCAAACACATGGATCAATACCTTTGTTTCAAATGAGAGAGGATCCTATCTAGAAATGCACTAAGGGGATTGCGGCGTGTGAGGTTGGTCAAGGCCCAGCAGGCTGATTCTCTTCATTCCCCAACAGGCGTGCGGCAGCGGATTATGCCAGACATGCACTGCTCACAAGGAGCACCTGAATGAATGCTGATACGAAGAATCCAATAACAACTAGGGCTCAGCTCTGATCTTTCAGGGAGATCCTGGCATACGAAACGATAGAGCTGGGAGAAGCGAAGAGACATTCCTTAAACCAGTAGTCAATATTGACAGCGGTGAGAATGTTGATCTACAGCTGGTTTTTTCTTCGAGGTTTATCGTTATTTTTTTATAGGACGCATTGAGAAGCGGATCAACTTCTGAGGTCTTGCTTGCTCATGAGCGGGGCCTGACTCAATCCCAGCTATGTGCCTCTATAATCATTTGACGTGCCTAATACCTTTCTCTATATGTATCTGTCTTTATCTTTCGCCAATATATTTGTAAATAGTCCTAAAGTGGGAGGTGGTACAGCCATGAAGTCAGAGGGAGGCAACAATCCTTACACAGCCTGCTAAAACGGGGTTGTGGATATGTGCTGGCTGCACATTCTTGATGGGTAACTCGTTAAAGACTATGGACCGGAAAATCAGAGTCAATATTTCATTTATGAAACCTTTTAGTTATTAATCAAGAAAAAAGAGGACTTTTTTTAGATTTCTTTTAATACACTGTAGTTGTAGAAACCCGTTTCCACTAAAAGAAAAGACAGTTTGACAAGCGACTACATGACAACGTACCCAGATGCTGCCAGTGAAAATGGGTTCAGGAACAGTCAGTGGAAAAAAGGGAACAACAGGATGCAGTGAACGACTGGGGAAAAGTTAAGCAAACATGGTTTGGAGGTGAGGGGTGGGGAAAGGTGGAGGTTTGGTGGTTAGATCCCCCAATACAAAAAACAACAAAAAAGCAGTTAGATCCCCCAATACAAAAAACAACAAAAAAGCAGTCAAATTCAACAAAGAAAAAACGTGTGGGGCCTGGGAGATGTTTGTTAAAGTTCAGCTGAAAGAGCAAATCGGTATTTTAACAAAGAACCGTTTTGATATGCAATAGATATTTAGGCAGCACATTGCAATGAAAGTGACCAAG
Source organism: Ambystoma mexicanum (assembly GCF_040938575.1). NCBI lineage: Eukaryota > Metazoa > Chordata > Amphibia > Caudata > Ambystomatidae > Ambystoma > Ambystoma mexicanum. The sequence goes on along the minus strand of NC_090931.1, from coordinate 856,347,471 downwards.
TGCCATAATGTCCTGCATTATGGTGTAGATTGGTGCAATTGCTTAATGATTATGTGGTCTCCATTGTGGGTGGTCATTAAACTGGGACACAGCAAGGGACTCGTTGCAGGCATAGGACCATGGGCAGATCAATCACAATCCATAGAGAGAGAAAAAGACTAAGGTTTCATAAGTGTGATTAAAATAGATTTAACCCCACAACTCATACCTCTGTATTAGAGCTCTGATCAGAAGTCGCAGGTAGCAAATGTTCCAGATTTCTCCATTCGACAGCCAAGATGTACAGCTAAAAAACAACCCAAGCTTAGACGCCCATCAAAGCAGGCCATCTCTACCAGTGTTCAAGTGGGTTGTGATATCAATGCAGGGCTCTGTCTTAGAGCGTGGCATAAAAGGGGGTCCTGGCCTAACAGGTGGAAAGCAGGACAGCCTCCACTTTTGCTCTGATCGGTGAAACAACTGCAGAGGCGTGTCAACTCTTGAAGGTAAGTTTTTATTTAACAGAAGAGACCCTATGGCCATAACACAGCCTCCCTTTAAGTGCTCCCAGCTTCTAATGCCACCCGTTCCAGGTTCTAGAACATGGAACTACAAACGCAAGATACTACACAATCTTCCCCCACACAATTATCGAAAAGAACCCCAATGCAACTGCAGCACATTATATGAGGAGCGGAAGGTATATACATATATGAGCTGGAGAGCAACACAATGTAAACATAACTCAGCAATTGAAAATGGAACTGACACTCAAACAAAACATATATACAAGAGAACTTGGAGAAACACAAAATGTAAAGAAGGAAGGAAGGTTGTACCCATTAACAATGTGAAACTGACCAATGAAATAACTAACCTTCAACCCAAATTGCAAAAGGCAGACCTGACAATTTGACAACTGGCAATATGGCACATGAAATAAACAATATTAGTACAAACAATGAAATGGGCACCCCAAATAGAATAGCACCCCAAATTCACCTGACAATCTTGCATACACGTGGGCACCTTCCACACCCTTTCAGGCCCACCAGCACCCATTTTTTCATCACCTTACAACCGGTCACCCACATCTTTCTTGACTTACGGTACACCCTCAGCCCCTGCATCCACAACACCAACTCGTACTGCTGCATCCTCTTGCACATCAACCATTCAATACTCCTCGGAAGCACTAGCACCCATTCAACCTCCTTCCATGCTCCTTATACCCACACCTCTTTCCATATTCCATATAGATCCATCCTCCAACCTAACCGCATTGAACAACAGCTCCACCGCCATGTTGGCTCTGAAAACTTTGACTTCCCCTTGGCCACATATGCCCCCTTTTTGATTTTCACCCACGGCCCAGGAGTCAACATGACCCTAGACTGCTGCAACTTACCCAGCCTTTCATCATAATTCCTCTTATGCTTCGTTTGTTCCTGCCACAACTTTCTCCCCATGTACTCACTGACCTCACCTTCATTGGATTCCCTAGTTTTCGACTTGCTTCTGAGCAGTTTATTCACCCAAACCAGGATGAGACCGGTGGTAGCTTCCCTTCCTCGCATCAATTGAAATGGTGACAATCCTATAACCCCACTTGGCGCCACCCTGATGTTCAATAACACATTCTTCAATGTTTCGCTCACATTCACTCCATTCCTTACTACCTGCTCCACAGCACCTACAATCATCCTCTTAAACCGCTCCACCAACCCATTGAACTAGGGACGGAACAACAAAGTAAACTTCCACTTCAAACCTTTGATCCTTGAAAATTCTGCCCCTTCAGCACACTTAAAGTGTGACGCTTTATCGCTTACTACTTCAGACAGCTACCCCCCCCCTCGTTTAAAAACTTGTTCCATAAACTTAATAACCTCTCCACTGGTCGTTTGCTTGACCAATTTCACCTCTGGCCACTTCGAGTAGTAATCAATCAAAACTACCATGAACCTAATTTGCTTCCCAAGCATGTCATAAGTTCCTAACACATCCACCCCAAAACGCATCCACACACCTTCCAGTGGCACAATAGGTAATAACTCTTGCTTGTGAACCTTCATGGTCTTATCAGAATTCCGACACGCCCAAAACTCTCTCACTTTCCTCTATACTGCCCTGTCCATTCCAGTTCACCAGTATTTATCCTTCAATTTCAGCAGGGAGGTCCAGTGATGTAAACACGGTGGCATACCTCAAACAATTGAGCATTTCTGAAATCATCGGCAGTGGAAACATGTCCACAATAATTATCTTGTTTACATCTCTCAGGTCCACACAAATCCTTACCTTGCCTTTTTTCTTCCAAGCAACCACAATTGGGCTGACAGACTTGGTTGACTCAATGCGCTCAATTATTCCTCCCATAACAAGTCTTTCCAATTCCTTCTCCACCTCCCCTCTTATCGACAGGGGTATCTGCCACAGTTTATGACTTAGTGGTTCTGCCCCTGCCTTCAAAACAATATTGTAAGCATATTCTCTCAGACACCCAATCTTGTTGTTGAACAGGACTGGTTATTAACTTTCTCGGGTCCAACTGACTCCCAAGGGCTGCCGGGTCATGCCACCCCAGAATGTCCACACCTTTCTTCGCTATATATAAGCTCCCCACTGCCATCCTGCCCTTGTACTCCACCACCACTTGGACATTCCTTTTAAATTGATCCATAAACCTTCAACCCCCAAACATAAATCTTTATGTTTGACTTCCTGAGTCTACCTTCCAAACCATTTTCTGGTAGTTTCTTCCATCTACTTTCTGCTATGGTAGAATATGGCGAACAGCTATCTACCATCACTTTGACCTGGAAACATGCTACTCTTATTCAGCAACTAGGGCACTTCATCTTAGAATAGTCTTCCACAGCCCTTTGCACCACTACTACTATGTCCTCCTCATCAGAGACGTCATCCTCCTCATCCTGTATACATGACACTTTTTTCTTTCTTCGATAGGTGGCTACGAAAGGCTGCAGTTTGAACACTTTTGATGAATCAAAGGACACAACTTTGCATTACAAAAATGCCCACACCTATAACATCTTCCTCTCTCATCCTCTGCCAGATTCATGGTCCTTTTCTTCCCTCCTTTTGGTTCTGTGAGAAACCTGAGGGTATTCTCACTCCTAAACCCCTTGGATCGTCTATGCAGGTGGCCAGGGAAACGCCTTCACTGTTGGAACCCAACCCTGGGGGCGTAGAAGCTAGGAGGATCACCTGGGTGGAGGATCCTTGGGGAATAGAAGTGGGGTGCCCTTGGGTGAGACATGGTATCTCCTTTTCCTGTTATTGACCAACCCAACCCTTCTCCCATCTTCATGGGCTGCTATAAACCCATTTCCCTAATTTCTCCCCATTTGACACTTACCAGTACTGAGACAAATAAGAGGCAACTAGTGAAAATGAAGAACACACTCATTCACCTCTTTGGTACTTGGACAAGGAAGATGCCTGCTAGGAACTGAAAAGGTCAGGCATGTCCTGTTGATTGTGGTCAGGCAGGGCTGTTTGGACATCCACACCTGAAGCCAGTCAAGGGGTTTCAGATGAATAAAAGGAGGCCGGCCCAGCAGTGTGAGAGACAATGTGGAAGCCTATGCATGGAGAAGCAGCTGAACAGCAGCAGGAAGGCCGGTGCAGGTGTGGCGTGGGAGCTGGGCCTCCATTCAGCAAACCGAATGCTGAGAAGGGAGTCGTCCCTTCTCAGGATTCGGTGAGAAGGGACGACCCTTTGATTTTTGTGCAAGATGCTCATTCCTCTGAACTGAGATGTGGACACAGGGGTGTCTGGGGGGCAGGTGTGAGACCCCGACATGAAAAGCAGAAGGCTGCATGACCAGGACTGCTGTGAAGCCTCTAAACGTGGCTGGTGAGTTTCTATCCAGTGAGAAACCCGGTGTGCGAGTGTTAAACTGAACTATTCAAGGAACACTTTGTATCGGAGTGGTTGCGTGTTTGAGGAAACACGTTTTCGAATGTCTCCGATTCAATCCATTGTTCAATACTGAATAACCAAGAATACCTTGTATCGGGGTGGTCGCGTGTGGATGAGAAAACGTTTTCTTAGGTCCCGAATGTTAGACTTTACTATTGAAGTGAATTAAAGGAATACTATGCCATGGGTTGTACGAAATCTATTCTGAAAACAAACTACTTTCTTTTGAATATCGAGCTGGGGAAAAAATCTTAACCAGAGTAAACTGTGTTTATTCAAGTCCAAAATGTATACCAACTGTGTTTAATGAATATTGAACTGAATGAAAATCTTAACAAGGGCAAACTGTGCCTATTGAAGACTACACTGATTTCAATCTTTATTTCTTGAATACTGAACTTGGTGAAACCCTCACAAAAGAACATAACTGTTACGTACTAAGTTCAGAAGGAAAACAGAACTTACATTTCAACTGAAACCACTAGATGCTGTACTTTAGAAATGAATGACACTTAACCCACAAATGAAAACAATTGTGCTGTATCCTAAAGTGAAAGTAACTTTGAATATTGAAAAAAGGCTTGAAGATTTGTTCAATACAGTCACAATTTCTACACATAATGAAGGCACACGAGTGACAACCAAATTTAAAGAAACAAAGAATATTTATTTTGTGCTGAAATGAAGTCTTGGTGTAAAGGAGCCGTGAGATTTGCTGGTGAGCTTAAGTCTTGGGCAAGGGAACCCTGAGACTTGAACTGTTTATTGACTTGTGACCACGGTTCTGAGCTTAGAGCCCTTTTGGCAACACGCATGCAATGGATGGGATGCAGAATAACTCAGACACCAAAAAATCAAACCAACTCAGGAAAATGTCAACGTTTTTCTGTTTTAATATTAATTGTCTAAAACAGGGAGTTACAACGGACATCAACGGACGTTCACTTGAGCAGTCATACATTTCATAAATATCACATTTATATTGTAAAATGTCATCATACGTGACATCATAATACGTGGCAAATATAAGAAACCTATGAGGATTTGTGAAACGCTCAAGGGGAACATCCAAGTATACTTTCTATAAGGGGTTGGGTTGTGATTGGGTCTCTACTGTGAGGTGGACATTTGCCCTACCTCTAGGACAAGTCATCTTCAACTTTATTAAGTACACAGTATATCATTGGCTCTCAAAATATAAGGCCCTTCATTATATGGCCTCCTACAATTGGTTGGCATGTTTGTGCCTTGTCTGGAACATTCGGTTAACTTAGCAGCACGTAAGCTTGTACCCAGGTGCCAGGAGGTGGATTCTACTTCCCCACCCAATTAGCCCAATGTCTCTCATCACCCATGCCTTCTGCCATGAAGATTGTCTTTAGACTTGGCCTTGAAGTGTATTCTTGTCTCTGGGGATATAATGGAGTGTGAGCACGCACTATCGTCGTTCTAAACTCCATGCCCAACTCTATATCCATCCTTGGCTAAAGTGACAAGAGACCACGATTTGGACCATTTTCTTGCATTTAATTGTCTTAAATGAATACAACTTGGCACACATGGTGTTCTTTCTTTGCACCTTAACAAGGAATGATTCAGCTTCGCACATTTGCCGCCTTCAAGAATAGATAACCAGTATTGGCTGCTTCAGCCTTGACACCAGGACAAACAGCTTTGTCATTCATTTTCACAATCTCAGCTAATTCTTACTGCGACACAGCTCTCGACCTTCTTTCTCCATAGGTCTGAGCTTACTAAAACTATGACACTGATGTCTAGCTTCTATAGAATGGCAGCTCCGCCAGCAGTCTATTTACTACATATAGCCAGCTTCTATGATCACTTAGTCTACATGCGTTGCTGCAGCTGTACAATTATTGAACGGCTTGCATTTTCTGCTCTTCACACGTGCACTATTTTCTTCACATATAACAGTTTACTCCATTCTTTATTTCATCATCAGTTTCTATAAGGGTCATGCATCATCTTCAGCCTGTCTTCTTGGTGCGTCACGCTCACTTTTTGTGACGTCAACAGCTCTTTTCTTGCTCTTTTTCATATTCCATCAGGGATTTCCTGCATAAAATTGTCATCTCTTCGGGAATACATTTGATAGGGCTTTCTCAGTGGGTACCTTCTTTCGAATATTCTCTTGGGTATGGTCACAAAAGCTGGTGTCAAGCACGGCACAATCTCAGGCCTCCAACATATAGTTGGTAGGGGGGCGTGATTTCCTTCAGGGGCACTAGCCTGCTCCTCTACAGTTCTTTTCATACTTGGAACTGTGTTACTTGGAACTTGGGGATAGGAACCCTGAGTACTGGTCAAACTGTGTTATCCAGACCTCAAGAGAGGTAACTTTGTGACTTTTTTTTAAACTGCTTTATATTTGGGGAAGGGAGCTGAAAGGAAGTTGAGAGCTGGAAGAGGATCAGAACTTTACATTGGACACTGTTTCTTTTGGTTGCTGACATCTCTACATGTTGTGTAGATTAGTGGCGAGGGCAAGATAGGATTTGGACACAGACAGATTCTTCAGTTTAGCTCATTGACTCAAAATGTCCTTAGTTTTATTTAGGTAGGGAAATCCCACCTTAGCAAAGGCAAGTTAGGTCTTTTTCCATCCTGGCATTTAGGTTAATACAAGTGTTTTATATAAATATTGAATCCATTGTCTGTGTCTTGCTTCATGATGCCTTCACAGTGCTATGTCCTTCTTATGTTCAATTTCCTTCTTCACCGTGCCACTTTTCTTACTCTTCTTAATCACAGTAGTGACCCACTTCTGCCCCCACATCAACTCCTTCTGTTTCTTTTCTCTTTAACAGTTTTCAAGCACAGTTTAGTGTTCTCCATCTTAGCTGTAGCTATTGCCCCCTCCAATGTAGGGTTCCCACACACCCACAACCACTCCTGCACGACTGCGTTGTTGGTGTGAATTATTATCTGGTCTTTGATGAGTTCGTCTGGGCCCATCCAGACTGTAAAGTCACAAGATACAGCTAAATTCCTCAACACATTCATATGTTTCTCAACATTCTCATGCATTTCTTGCTTACATGTGTAGAATTTGTACTTGTTGATCGCAATGTTAGTTTTGGAATGTTTATCTAATTGTTTGACAGTCTTCTCATAAACATCCATGTCTCTTCTACCTTGATCATCAGAGCAATCGGCGGAATCTCCCTGTACTTCTTCTGCCCTTCTGGACCCAGCGCATGTGACAACAGCAAGCCTTGCCTTCATGTTCTACTGCGCTCAGGTAATGTTGAGAAAGGGGCAGCCCGCTTCCCCAGGAGCTTTAAAATAAGGCAAAATGTATTTGAGGCACTGTAATAAACTAGGGGGTGGCGGGTCAGTGAAAGGGGTGCTTTTCCATACAACAGGAACCCATGCTAACATCATGAATTATAATATATTCATATGGTGTGGCCCAAGGTAGGGGCGGCATCGCTATTTTGCGTAGATATTAATATTCCTAGGTAGAAGAGAAGGCTTGCACGGTAAACACGGTAAAGGCGACATTGCATGCACTAGGCCGAAATCCATGAAGCAATGGAAATCTCCAGTCATGCCCTAGCTCCCATGAGGACTATTCAAACCTCCACCACATTGTTTGTCCATTGTTCTTGAAAGTGATGCAAAGATGTGTCTTTCCCCCAAGAGGAATGTGCCCTACAAGGCAGTGATCAGAGGCCAACGCCTGGTGGGCATGTTATCTCACTTTGGCCAAAGCATGACCCGACCCATTCCCGAGTGACCATGAGTCATAGCCCATATAAGTGACTAAACCCTAATGTGCCCGTTAACCATCACCCCCAAAGTAACAAGTTCTGAAATGTTCAAAGAGGATGGACTAGATGTATCGATGCAGCGACAATCATGTGATTGGTATTGTGTGGAGAGAGTGAGTGAAATGTGCAGGTGAAGGTTAGAGTACCCTGGAATCTCCTGTGTGTCTATTCTGAAGCCTGCCAAGTGCACAGTATGCGTGATAAACAAGCACCATAGTAGTATAATTCATTTGATGTCTGACCTTCAACGTGAGAAGATGAGCCCCGCAGCGCCCATGTGATGGAAGATGGATGGACTAGGCTGGAACCAATGAACTGCCATCCCATTTGGATAGAGACAGCACCTGTATAGGGTCCATCCAATCAGCATATGTATTGCGTCACTTATGACAATGTTTTGCTTTAAATGTTTCTGCTTGTACCTTTCTTTGGCAGAACGTTCTTGGCAGACGAGTTCTTTGCTGTTGCTCTCATCTGCGCATGAGATTATCCTTATAAAATGGACTTGGGCCTTTCTTCCCTAGCGGGTTGTATTCTCTCTGGTGTGAGCACTGAGGGGCTTACTTTCAGTAATTACACCAATATTGCCTCCAATCATTTCACAGAATTGACGGAACACCTGGGTTGGGCAAGAATCCATCAGAGAGATGCACAGTAATTTGCAATTTCCTCCTTGAACAACAAAAATTAATAATCCTGTGAAAATCTTAATCACGGGCAATCTTGTCATTGTAACTTCAATAATGTTATACCCTGAAAGCCAATCTTTCAGCTGAAGATCCCAAACAGCATTGTATAGCGTAAAACCTCTGGTTATTCATAACAGCAGCATCACTACTCACTAAGCAATGGCCACCACATTCACAATGTAATCCACTCGATATAAAATCCAAGATGGCCACAACATTGCTTGATGGCAAATAGGTGCTCTCCTCTAATCTATCTCATGTACAGGAGTGCTGCTGCTTTCCCACAAATTCAGCCCACTGCAATCACTGGAGCTCTCAACGGCTTGTGTCTCTGGCTACGCACACCTCTTACCCTGGTTTGCTGCTTCTACAACTAGGTAGGGGACCACAGGGACCACAGGTTCTATTACTGCAATTCCTCTCCTACATTCCAACGTCTCACAGGAGTCGTCTCCTTCATACAGCAATGCTGCTACACTTCGCCGCTGCACCGCCAGGTACCCAGGCCACAGCCCCAGCAGAATCCCACGTTGAGGGCCCCCACACCACTCGTCGCCAAAATGAAGCAATTGCGGAGGCATGTCAACTCTTGAAGGTAAGTCTTTTTTTAACAGAAGAGACCACACAGCCATAACACAGCCTCCCTTCATGGGCTCCCAGCTTCAACTGCCACCCGTTCCAGGTTCCACCTGGAACTACACATGCCAAATACTACAATCGGATGGGGCTACTAGGGGACTGAAGAGAGCCGCAGCAGGGCCCAGACTCAAACACTTTTTTCAGAGACTGCTGCGGCTCTACCCCGGCTAACTCCGGACCAATTAAAGCCCTGGTCTCTATCTACTGAGATGAGCCCGTAGTAAAGAAAGTTTAAAACAAGAGCCTACTCCTGTGGCTCAAACATATACTATCAACATGGACCCTTGGTATGCTCCAATCTCGAAGTATCATTGGCTGAGAAGAGGCCAGTAGCTCATAGAAGATCCTCTGAACCGAATGCAACTAAGGCACATAGTTTAAGTATCCTTTAAATGTTTAAAACGTGAGGTCACTCCAGCTGCCTGTCAGTGCTTGTGAATGTCCTCCTCCATCAGTTCAGCACTCATCAGGCGCAGTGAGGCTAAAATTGGTAGCTAAAGATTCAAAGATCACTGTTGCATTTTAATAAAACAGTACAGAGACTAACACATAAAAGATCTGTATAATGGCTCCCATGTGGATTGCATTGGGAAGTCTCATGCCTGAAGGATGCATTCATGCAAATATTTCTACCAGTGAATGCTGATTTATAACGTTCGCTATTCTGTATAGATATCAATCCAAGTATATCAAAAGAAAAGGCTTTTTATTTCGTTTAGTGCTGGAAATAATCTACGTTCGAATAGCTTAAAAGCAGACTCTACTAGATAATAGACCTTCGCCTCAATTTAAAGTGCATTTGAGTGGAACTATGCTAAGAAAAAGCCTGCTTTTTCAATGAACCACAGAGCTCAATTGCGATTAGAAAAGAGGGAGACATGTTAAAATATGCGCAGATATCAGTTTTCCCAATAAGCCCCTACTTTCATACCAGCTTGTTTTGAAATTCCTAATTGTCCATATTGACCTTTGCAAATGGAAGGATTAGACATAGCAGCTGATCATTTCCCATGGAAGAGCAACACATGCAGTGACCACACAGACATCGCCAACACCCCGTGTTACTTGTCAAACAAATGAACCAATTGTGAGGAAGCTACAGGAGGGTGTTAAGACGTCACTTTAAGTGGCAATCCTGCAGAGCTTAAGGGGACTCTGGGGGCTGGAGATACCCATAAGCTTTGGGATGGGTTACCCGGAGGGCATGTATGGGAATCTTTCCATTTTCTCCCCACTGCCTAACCTCTGATTGAATCATCTTTAATACCAGGGTAGGGATTGCAACTTAGGTAACACATAGACAGGAAGCTGAGTGAAAAACAAGAGTCTGATGGATACACTACAAGAGGCTCTTTCCAATACAGGTCCACGTTGCACCGTTCAAGAACAAAATAAGAACTGCAATTTTGACCCTGTCTCACTCACCGACCTGAGCCAAAATCCCAACCCGTTTGCTGGAACAAAGCGGGCTAGGTCTACCAGTCCCACCTGCAAGCAGAACCTCTCCCATTTTACTCAGCCAGGGTTTGCCTTTTATCCATGCAGACCCCATTCCACTGACTACACAGACCCAGTAAGCGAATTTCTCCAAGGGGACAAAGAGGAAAGAATCACTTCCACCGACTTCAAAATGACTGAATAAAACATTGCGGACCATGCCTTTAAACCATTGGCCAACCACAAGGAGTGGAATTCATGTAGCGGATCAGGAACGAGGAGAAGGCGAGGTGGGTACATCAAAAGGGGGAAAAGAAAGCACCTGGAGTATATATAGAGAGACTGAGATGGGACAATTGGGGACATTGATGGAACATACCTAAAGTGGGACAATTCAAAAGATTATTGATCAAGATTAATCAGAGGGTGTATACATATGTACATATATATATTCAAGAAAAAGCTTTAACTGCAGGGACGTTATGGTGAGACCTTAATGCAACAAAACCCCTGAAATTCAGCTAAAGCCATCTTAACTTTGCGCACCCTGTTGCACAGCCTTATGGCCAGTTTCTTGGTGACTGTTGTGATACATCACACAACCCCAACTAACCGCATTTAAGCAGCATGGAAAAGGCGAAAAAAGGACCGGCTGCAAGAAAAACATATGCCCAGGTACTTTTTTCACCCATAGAGAAAATCAAAACCTTGAACCCATGAATAAACACACAGCACTGCTTAGCTTCAAAGTGAGGAAGGGGCCAGCCCCCTCAGGCCATGTTGCTCTAAGTGGTCTTGTATATTTGCCTCACTTATTAGGCACTGTAGCCTGAAGGGGCTGCTCTTTTCCTCACTTTGAAGCTAAGCAGGGTTGGACCTGGTTACTGCATGGATGGGTGACACGGGTCACCAGTGATTTTTCACCCCAATGTCACTGTAGCTATAACAATATCTATTTTTGTATTATGTATAAATTATTGCAGGCTTTGAGAACTCCCAATGTTTTTAGTTAAAGCCCTGTGTGATCAAAATATTTGCTGAGGAACACACACTTTGGTTAAGCAGCATGCTACATGCCCCTTGTTTTATGGCCGGTCTCTTGGTGACTGTTGTGGTACGTCGCACAACCCCAACTAACCACATTCAAGCCGCACGTAAAAGAGAAAAAAATGCCCAGCTGCAAAAATAACATTTACTCAGGTACTTTTGCCCCATAGCAAAAATCAAAAGCTGGCACCCATGAATATATGCACAGTAAATGAACATGTATCTTAAAGTGAAATATACAAATGTAGTTCAATAGATCTGCTCCTTAGACGAAAGTGCGCAACACAAAATAGCATTGTACTTTTAAAAAAAAGTAATGAAAACCAGAAAAATAACCTGAGAGAGGAAATGTTCCAATAAATATGCTAGGAAAGTATAAAAGGTGCTTGCCTTTAAAACTAAGCAATCTGTCGTGAAATATTGCCTGGAAAACTAAATCCCAATACAGAATAAGTGCTTGTAGTCGTGTAAGAGTCTGTACTGGGAGCATGATGACCTGAGTAAAGTCCAGGTAGCCAAATACTTGCCAACCTCAAAAAAAAAAAAACAAGGGGTTGCATCCGCCGTCTCAAGAAAAGTTACACTGTCCACCCACATGTGTCCTTTACTGGTGCCCTGAAAAGCAGCCACAATCAGGGGGAAATAACTGCACCAGTGTCAAGGATTGCAAACTCTTTTGCTACATAGTGGGCAAATACTTATGACTTACTTGCCATCTCATAATTTCCCCATCTCACCCCCAGGTCTGGCTTTCCACAATACTCTGCTTTATAAAGCTAACTTGGAAAGTACACATACCATAGTGTCATGCAAATATAAAAATCCTTAGAGAACTATGTTGGGCAAAAAGCTTACAATTGTGGCATTATTCCCCCCATCTTGATTGTGAGACTACAACTACCAGAAGGCAATTCAGGAAAAGCCAAAAAAATTGCCTCTGGGTGGAAAACTCTCAAGGTATGACAGTAGCACATTTAAAAAACAAAATAATTCAGATGATGTGTGTTATGAGATATTTAAAACTAAGAAAAGACAAAGCATTCATGGCTATGCACTGTCCTCCGTCCATGCAATTACCGGGATCGATCCTGCTTAGTTTCAAAGCGAGGAAGGATCCAGACCCCTTAGGCCATGTTTCTCTAAGTGGTCTTGTAAGGTGGTCTCATTTATTAGGCAACATGACCTTAGGGGGCTGACTCCCTCCTCGCTTTGAAGCTAAGCAGGGTTTGTCTCAGTTACTGCGGTTGCTGTAAAAATATCTATTTTTTTTTTTTATTATTGACTGGGAGACTACAAATACCAGAATGCAACTCAGCGAAAGGCAAAAAATGGTCTCTGAGTGCAAAACATTCAATGACTGACAGTAACATGGTTTAGAAAAAATAAGTCGGACGCCCGTTTGGTCGCCCATCCATGCAGTAACCGGGATTGACCAGACTTAGCTTCAAAGTGGGACCAATCCTGATTAGCTTCGAAAGCAAAGAACGAGGCGACTAATTTCTCTAAGTGGTCTTGTAACATTGGCTCATTTATCGGGCAACATGGCCTGAGGAGGCTGGCCCCTTCCTCACTTTGAAGCTATCCAGGGTATGTCCTGGTTACTGCATGGATGGAAGACCTGGATGACAAATGTGTCACTGGCCAGGGATATTTTTACCCCTGACGTCACTATAGCTATTAAAATATATTTTTATTAAATAATGGTAACGCGTGTACTTACCTACACATAACCTAGGCTATCCGTAGTCCTAAATAGCGGCGAATATCGGCAAAAGGCCACATAAAGAAAATGCTTTCCTGCCCCCCAGACCCGCACCAAGGCCCCCCATCTCTGCCAGCTCCCCTCACTCCCCAGATGACCTCTTCACCTCCCCTGCTCTCTCCCTTTCCCCCCACAACACACTCTGTTTCTGTGACACAGTTTGCTTTGAGATGTCGGCTAGTCAAGGCTATAGCTGAGGCTACAGAAAGCTTTGTGTTGCAAACTCAGTCCCTAGACCCCCTCCAGCTCCCACAGTTTACTTGGTGCCCTCTAGCCACCCTGTCCTCTAGCCTGATGTAATTTCCATGTTTTTTTACCTGCAAATAGTTTTTTTCCATGTGTTTCAGTTTCCCATATCCTCGACTATAACCTCGGATATCTCTCGCGATGAGAGAAAAACAAGATGGCGGTTGTTTCATTTCTTAAAAAACCCCGGTTTCGGGTAAATCCCAGAGATATAGCTATTTATTTTTAAGAAGGGGACACCCCTTCTCCATCAAATATTGAAATAATTACTGTATGAAATAACCCCAAACCATGCATCGATCGCGAGTCAACGCTTTGTGCCCAAATTACTTCGGACCTGGTCCAAATCCGTCCAGCGCTATGGGCTGTGAACTTTGCTATAAATTTACCTTGTTGGTCTGTGGGAAAATGAATGCATTTTGGAGAGAACATTTTTTTTGTCTTCTTAATACATTTTTTATTTTATTAATGAATCTTACGAAACTCTGTAGTCTGGGGGTTAGGGGAGGCTGGCAAGACCTTAATCAGTTTTGAAATTTCAGTCAAATCTGTTACTCAAATAAAATTTTACTAACAATAGGATTTTGAGGGCTTCCTATGGGAGTCCGAGATGCCTTAACTATAGGGTGGCAATAGCCATCCTATGAGATAGATATATATATATATATATATATATATATCCCAGTTGTAGACAAGGAAGGGCAAAGTGAGGACAGCAATCAAGGAATATGGAAGAACAGACAAGGAGGAAGAGAGGCACACGCACATGCTGAGGACTATATATTAGCCACTTGAGCAACCCAAAAACTAGGGGTGTACCGAACAGTGAAATTACTATTCGGCCGAATACCGAATAGTTATCAAAACTATTCGGCTGAAGCCGAATAGTGAGCCGAATAGTTGATTTTTTTTATACATTTTCCAGCACATGAGAAATACTGCTTCACAACACATTAAAGAGCATGTGAATGCATGCATCATGGATGCACACATTCAGCTGCCCTTTTCAACCCCATTTGAGCATTTGCATTTGCACAACCAAAAGAGGCCCTGGAAATAATTTTAAAATTGGCCCCATATTACACATTTTCAGCATGCCTAACCCTTTTCCTATGGGAAAATGTTGAAATACCACAGAAAAGAGGCCCAGTGTGCCAAGACCTACCAGGAAATCTCCCGAGTTCCCTACAGGCCAGTCTGTCCCTGGTGACACTGGCATTTGTATCCCATCTCTCAAACAAGGCTAGAAGTGCAGCGACTGGGGTCCATAACTGCATTGTTTCAATGTACTGGGAATAGCGTTTTACAGCAGTGCTTACTGGGCCTGAGGGAGACCCAGTGCAGACTTGTGCTTGCTGACTGGCAACTGGCAGTTCCCAATATTAAAAGGTTGTAATTGTTGGCTTGTGGTTGATGACTAAATTGACAGTTCCTTAAATGCGCCTTGTGTTTTGGGGCAGGTGAGCCATGTCTCCTTCTGGATACCTGTGCAAATGATAGCCCAGAGATGACACCCCAATTATGGCACACCTAAACAAAAAAAAACATCCATGTAAAATGCCATCCACTAGGAGCGCAAGTGTTGAGGGATTAATGGGCACACACAGTCTCTTCTGCTACAGCTCTAATGTGGTGTTTTCACATCACTGCCTAGGCCCCACCAATACATTTATGAAGTTGGCACCCATTGTAAATAAGGGAAAGAATGGCCTTGGTGAGAGTTTCAGTGATGTCAGCCAGGAGTAAATAAATAGCGAGTTCCATTATAAACATACAGGAAGTGATTTACTGAGATACCTTCCCATTTGCGCACACTCTTGTGCGCCATTGATGTGTGTGCAATCGCAAGTGGGAATATTTAGAAAGATGCTTTGTTGTAAATTCACAAAGAAGCTGCTACGCCCACACAGATGCCCGCATTTTCGCTAGTTCACTATTGCGAAAATCTGGATGTGTGTGCGGCGTGACCTCAAGTTTGAGAGCACACCCTGAATGCCAAAATGGGGCATGCATTCCTGTGTGAGTGTACAGGTGCAGTGGAACTGGCAATGCACAGAAACACCATTCATGACCCTTCTGTACGTTGCCATAGCTTGACTCTGCAATAGTTTGAGCTGTTGCTGCGCTAGGTATGTCACTTCCTGGTTCTTTGGGATAGAAATGATGGTGTTCTCAACATGGGAGTGATGGCTTCTGCGGATACCAGCAGGCTCAGCCCTCTTCTCACGTAGATTCTGAGCGCCTGTGAATACATAAGCTATCACCGGGGTGCCTGCACAGCATTGTGCTGCTTGTCCAGGCCTCTTCCAGTGGACAGGAGACGTTTTCAATTGGGTGGTTCAAGCATGTATTGAATTCGGGGATCTTTGCACTGTGCAATATATTTGCAATATACCATTTTTTTGTGATTCATGCCCATAGTTTTGTTTCATCAAAAACAATTATGATTGTTTTTTTTTTCATATGGATTACGAATACGATCCGAATATTACATTTTGGCAACAGCAATGCTCCATGTGCTAGGGCAATGTTGTCATCCTATCAACTTAAAGACATTAATAGGCAGGTGTTCAGGGCAACAACTTGTTGCCCTGAACACCTGCCTATTAATGTCTTTAAGTGTATCTGTGAATAATGTCTGCATCAGCTTGTTACCAACAAGCTGATGCAGACATTATTCACAGACACAAAGTCCACGCTCGCAAAAGCCAGAGAGCTGCATCCACCCCAGCCAGCATACAGCATCTCCTGTCTTCAAGAACACTCGCGCAAATCCACTCATCTGCGCACACCACTGCAGACCCACTACTACTAAAAAAAAAGACTGACCTACACTTTGCATGTTCGAAAGCAACAGGGACGACATTGTGTAAGAGAGACAAAAGACTTACCTGATGCGGCCTCGATTGTCTGTCTTTCCTCGGGCGTCTTCTTCCAGTCTGGACCTCGGTGCAGGGTATTTTTCCTTGTGCTCCTTGCAGCAGCCAGTAAGCTAGCAGCTTACTGGCTACTGCTGCTTTCCCATTGTTCTACTTTCTAGGATTGGTAATCTTCTCTCACACTGAGAGAAGATTGCTAATCATAGAAAGAGGACTTAAAAAAAATGTTTTCTTTTTAATACCTTCGGCTTCGAGTAAGTGTTCCAGGAACCTTCGCCCGAAGCCGAATAGGTGGTTTTCAGCTGAAATTCGGCCGAATACTTACTCGAAGCTGAAGTTCGGTACACCCCTACCAAAAACAAAGGAAGGAGAGCCACATACTTGCTGAGGACTATATCACAGACACTGGCTAAAAACAGGGGCAAAAGCGGACAAGTGTCATAAGTCATCTAAGTGCTATATCACATGCCCTAGCGGGAACCAGAGACCTAGATAGAGAGGACAAAGTCTTTGGCAGATAACAGTAATGTCCTAGGCAGACAACCCCAGGTGTGTGCGTGAAAATTATGCAGCCAGACCACAACACTAGCAAGAGCGAAGAAATACTTTCTGGTCATTTCAAAAAAGTAACTTGGCAAGGGAGAGTAGAAATAATTGCTGGTACCTTGGCTAGAGCCTTATTGGGCTGACTTTTCTCAACACTTTGGATCCAGAAACCTGCAACTGCAGATGTGAATCAAGACTTCAGGTAGATTTGGCTGACCTCAACACATAACCCCACTACACATGTTGATCTATGTAAGAAACAACAAACACAGCACAGAAGAGATACACAATTTAGGATACAGACAAATGTAGATATAAAATAATAAATTACATTTTAACCACTTATGACCATAATGCTATGGGGAGATAAGAACCACTATAATGCAAATGAATTTATTAATTTCATCTAATGCATTTGGATGCGGTACTTTACCACGAACCACAATATCATTCTAAGGGCCCAATTAAATCTATGGCAAATTCAAAGCTTAAGAAATGTCTTTCTAGTGCCTGCAATGTTTTTTTTCTTTTATGAGACTTGTATCGAGAAGCAGCTGGGCCACACATCTAACTGAATGAACTATAGATATGGCCAGGCCTGCTGCGAAACATTGGCTTCTGACTTACACACTTTGCTGGAACAAAGATTTTCAATGTAAAACTTGGGTTGAGTCAGAGGGCAGGGGAATCCGATCAAAGCTGGGTCTAAGCCTTTTCATGAACTCCACACCTTACAAGTTCTGCTTGGACTTTACTAAGTACCAAGGTACCGTTACCAGCATGCAGCTCTTCCAGGGTGTCGGGCACCATCAGCAACACATTGGGTCTTCATGGTGCTCCTCTTGCGGATCTCCCTCAAGATTGCTTGAGGTTGTACATGTCAAATTCTTTCCTTCTCTTTGTTAGATTGACTGGGGAACCACATTTACCGAGCATAGCTCTTAAAATCATGCCAGAGCTTGATTTTCAGCAGGCAAGAGACACCCACATCTCCAACAACGCAGAAGAAGCAAATTCTTTACTGGCCCTTGGCCTCAAAGATGGTACAGGCTAACAGCACCAAGTCTGGGCGTTTAAAGGTGAAGTGTACCACAGTTGCACTTACGACAAATCCCAGGCTGGTGCATTTAGGTCCTCTCTGTGTGCTTCTTTGGCCAAAAGCAGAACCAGAACCGTGCAGAGAGAAAATGGAAATCGAGATCAGCAAAAGTTTCGGTTTCAGCAGATGACTGTGCTATACCCAAGCACAAACCCAAAGCGCTATATGGTGGCAGCATGTTGGGGCCTGCACCCAAGTCTCACTAATATCTGGCGAAGCTTGCGTCAGTGTTTGAAGTAGGGATAACATTAGGAATTGGTTGGAAAGTAGCCGTCAATGGACCATAACCAAAGTTACAATAAACTCTTACAGTTCCACTCACCCTTTAAGATGGTTGGGTAACATATGGGATTGTGGAGTAGCAGGCCCAGCTCTTTCTCCATAAGCTGGAAGAGTTCAACATTAAGATCATAAAACATCTATATGAGGAAAACCGTGTCACTCTTATACAAGCCCTAATCATCTCCATTGAGGTTGGCATGAAGGAGACAGGCCAACAATGTTACTAGAAAGGAGCAATATTCCCAACTAGAGCAACAGTAGAAGGTGGGAAAATATAACCCCGACCTTGAAACAACTCCACTAAGGATCCTTGGGATTATGCTTCAAAATGAAATGCCTTTGCCTTACTAGCAAAGCAATATGTTCGTTCAAGACAGAATCATCCTTCCTGTGTAAGGTGCATCCTGCCCACTCAAGTGTGCAGTCCCGGTAAACAGTCTGGGCTGATGCGCCATCTCAGATTTAGCCCCTTTGCTCTCCAGCTCCTGCACCCCCCCCCACACCTCCACCCCATGTCTCAGATCGCCCCATGCACATATATACGAAAAACCGAAAACGGATACACTAGATTCAGAGTATGAGAAATGATAGTCCTAGAAATCTTTCTATTAAATTGTTCACTGTGCTGAAATCCTCTTGAGTAACTGGACTTTAACAAACACGTGAATACGTAAACAAAGTACTGGACTCAAATTCCAAAATCTATTCAATGTTATGTGCTCAAAATGTTCAATCTCAAAAGTAGATCAGACGAACACCTCAAAAAATGACCAAGTTGAGGAGCTGGAAGACCCTATCATGAAGGTGCACATCTATTCATAGCACAGAAGAAAAGCCAACTGGCAGTCAAGCGCAAGTAGACATGCTCCCCCGTGTGCAGAATGCCAGCTGTGAGGGGAGAATAGCTTGAGCTTTTTTATTTTCTGAAAGTGACATCTGTTAACTGGACCCCCCTTTCATAATGTGCCATGCTAAAAAGCAGTGTACGCATGTACCTCTGCTGAGTCTGTCTACTGGCAACACTCACCAGCCGCCCTGTGGTTTGGTAACATGGCAATCACACTGTTGGTACCAAAGGTCCAGCAGCCAGGATCTACATTTAACCATGGGCAATACTGCATCTAAATTATTAAATTATATAATGGTGGGCCCACGATCTGGTGGCAGACGAAGAATCTAAATAAAATCACTTTCTGGCTATGCTATGGTGGACTCTGCGAGACCACAGTTATATTGGCCAAAACGGTTTGGAATCATTGTTATTATCAGTTTTGTTTGGTCAGTGCCTTCTGTGTATTTACCTTCTAAGACTGAGTTTCACACACAAAAAAAAACTCTATTCAGGCTCAACCCCAGCAAAAATCCTTTGCCTTCCATGGAAAGGAGTCTCCCCTTCCAAGAAGTGAGGGACATCCCCCAAGGGTCAGTGCGAGGTTCAGTGCTTCAAAGGCCAGGCTCTGCCAGGCCAAAGGACCTCAAACCAGGGTGGTAATTACCAGATATTCTTTGATGCAGGCAGACAGAGGAAGGGGGCAGGGTTAGAGTAGCCAGGAGACAAGGATCCGTGCATAGAAGGGTCCCACCATCTTGGATTCTCCCAGGGCTCCCAATCTTCCTGTAACCCCACCACACACACACACACACACACATACATACTCCTCTGATTCCTGCTGACAAAGCACTGTGGGAAATACATCACTAGGCAGAAGAGTCTGAAACAACTGCCTGGACTGGACCGCTATAGAAGGCTAGAAGGAAACCAATCCCCTGTAGAAGATTGCCTATGTGAGGTGGGAAACCCTCCCTTTAGTTGACTCATCTCTGGATACTTCATCTAGAACCTGGTTGGGAGTACAGTGTACTCCAATGTTCTCTGCCATTGAGGTGAAGACCAAGCTCTACAATGTAGAAGTAAGCTAACCCCATTAACCATTGCAAGGGAATATTTGGGGGGACATGTTGGCTGGACAGTGCCTACTGCAGCTAAAATCATTGGTGCCCAGGAACCTGCTCACTGGAGTTGACAGAACCATGCACGTGCATAGACATTAATGGCCAGGAAGTGCAGAAGATGGGATTTACTTTGGCCCTAAAGACTGTTGACAGGGTTACCCTAGCAACCACACGTCAAGAAATAGTTCTGGACCCCGTTTTCAAGCATTTTTTGTGCTGGCTGTGAGGAATTCAACCATCTTCACGGGGAGAGTGTGCTCGCCTGGGCTTTTTGATTTTTTGATAAATGAAAATGAATGGTGGGAGATCATCCTCCAATGACTTTATGAGGCCATTTGGCGCACAGTCCATCTGCTTCCCGCACAAAATGCATAGTCACATGTACTCCGGGAAGACACAACCTACAGGCGCTGTCTTCCCTGTCATATTCAGTTGGAATATGACAGCCCCGGGTACATCAAAGCATCTCCATAAGGGAGTAGGCACATCTTCCTCCAGCCATGAGCAGCCAAATTTAAATATCAATGGCTCCATGGATCTGCATTTTCTTTATCCTCCGACT
This sequence comes from Ambystoma mexicanum, assembly GCF_040938575.1. Classification (NCBI taxonomy): domain Eukaryota; kingdom Metazoa; phylum Chordata; class Amphibia; order Caudata; family Ambystomatidae; genus Ambystoma; species Ambystoma mexicanum. Next base: position 856,326,608 of record NC_090931.1, on the reverse strand, counting down.
GGTGGCAGTGCATACTAATGAGAGATAAGTGACACAAGCCTGAAGAGGCTTAGTTGCCGCAGGTGACAACAGGAAGGTGGGACTAACACCCCTTTGGTGTGCAATGTGTCAACTTGAAGCTAGTTCCCACCTCTATCTATGAAAGGCAGTGAATGGCCTGTCTGGGTCCATCAGTTACCAAAGGTGTCTCTGCAGAAAAGACCCCTTTTAGAGGGATGAAGGATGTGATTTGGGAGAGAAAGGAAGTCTGCTGCCAGCACATACTTCGGAGGAAGCCTGCGCTTTAATCAAGAATCACGGAGGGATCAGTTAACCGGAGAGACACTTTGATCTACAACAGAGATGAAGATGGGTGGGACTTAGGTATATGTTGTCAGCCCTCGTCTGTCAGGATTCGTTCATTAAGGTAGGCTTAGCCTGCACCAATCACTGGTGCCCATTTGTCTTTGAAAGTGGGCTGAACCCCTCACTTAGCAGATCATCTGAAGACTTCGAAAGGAGTAAGAAGAAGGACTCATTTGAACCCAAGCTGAACGTACAGTTTACCTCACATCTTCTGCAAGTGAAGGAAGGCCAGGTGTTCCAAGAGGGAAGTAGTTTCCCTCCCCTAAACTTCTCCCAGAGAACAGAGGGAGATACTGGACTCAGAGGACACACCAGCAGCTCCAGAACCCATACCCAGCCAGCACACAGCATGCCCTGCTAGGTTCAGCCAGCAAGATTCCTAGATGGGAAGTGCCTGAGAGTTTCAGGAAAAAGGACAAGTCTGTTGCCTGCCATCACTCTCCTGAGATTAGGGCCGTCCACCTTTAAAGGACACAAGCCCTGTGAAGAAGCTAGGAGGAGTGCCACACAAGCACCATCCAGTGTCCATCTTTTAAGGACATTTTCGAGACAGTCGAGTCCTCAAACCGCGTCCGATGCACTGCTTACTGTTGTCACGCTGCAGTCACCATAGCCATCCAAGTTGCCTTGACCAGCATTCCAGATCCACCAACCAGCACAGAGACAATGATTCTTGGCCTTGAACCATCGTGCAGACAGCCTGCAGACGTCCGTCAATCCTCGGTTGCCGAACTGCCTGCTGCCTGGTACCCGCAGCTGTCTACTGCCACTAACTCTGTCTCAAGGGTTGCGAAGCGCCCTGGAACTGCCTCATTGCTGTCAAGCACCAAAGATTTCCTCAGCACCAGGTACATGTTATGTTATGTTATGGTACTTGGCATTTATATAGCACTCTATATATCATTGGTATGACCTCAAAGTGCTGGTAGGTTGAACGCCCTCGGGAACCGTAGCTCTGGTCAGTAGAGAGAGGAAGAGTTGAAGGGTGCGTGGGTACACCAGATATGTGAGCAGCTGATGTAAATGCCGGATTGTAGCTGCATCTTAGCGTTAGGTGTGGTGCTGAAGAAATCAGTTGGATGTGTACAGCCTGGTGGGTGGACACCCAGACTGGGCTCTGGCTGCGTTAGGCCTGAAGGATGCATATGTGAGCAACAATGCCGGAATGTGCTCGGCTAGCTGTGTTTTATTAGGGTGATGAGGTGTGTATGGGGTCCTATTCATAAGTGAACAGCTAAGCCGAATTAATCAGAGGTATAGCTGTGTTCTAGTTGTAGGATGGTGTATAGTAGAGAGTAAGCATAGTGATGTGATAAGATGGTTATCTTTAAAGCTCCCGAGACCAGGCAGTGAAGAGGGTGGCAGGGAACACAGCGACACACAGACACATAGACAGGGGGCGGGGCTCACTGGGAAAAGGAGAGGGGTGTTAGGCTATATAGCAACAGCATGGGGACAGGAAAGCAGAGTACACAGTGATACAGGGGGGTATGTTAACATTTACATTTGCATTTCTATCTAGATGTGATTCAGGATAACTCCACTCAAGTGTGGGACATGCTAACATTTGCAATTCTATCTTGAATTGACTCAGGCTAATGTTCGCAATTTCATCTAAGTGGGGTACCAGCTTCCATCCACAGGTCCATCAAGAGAGGCACATGCTACCATTCACAATTCCATCTAATCGTAATTCCATTATGTTTCTGGCCCTCTGGTCCTTCTCTGAAGGCCCCTAGAGACAGTTACGACCCGTTGCACCCTTGGTGCTGGAACTTGAATAACCTTGATCAGTAAGACAGATTACTTTACCAACTACCCTCCTGTCAGTATCCAGAGTGCATCCCTTTTCTTCATGAAACTGTCTGTCCTCTGTGTTCCTTTACAGGGTGGGTCGTATTTGTAGTGTGCTAGAACTGTCTGTTGTAGTATAAATAAAGTAGATATTTTTATACAGACTTGTCTGGACAGTTCCTTTTATCATTGGGTAATAATTGTATTTTTGCTGTGTTGCAATTAACCAACGATCCACAGCCTTGCAAAGATAAGCCTGCTGTTCTGTCCACGTTACCAAAATTGGACAAGGAGGTCTTATAATTCACTTGTATTCCAATCTGTTGGATCCCTTCTGGTGTACTAGAGATGTTAGGTTGATTGATGGTTTAGAAACCGATATTCATCCCTGGACCACTGGTGCCCAGGAAGTTGATTTGTCGCACTGGCATGACTGCTTTGAGGCACTTTTCAAGCCACTGCAAGCACCTTAAGAGGCCTTTGACTCTTGACACTTTTTGAATCTGCTATCTAGCCCTTAAGCTGATGACTTGACCCATCGACTGCCTGCTCTCCAGAGTTTGAGGTGGTTGCTTTTGAAGAACTGCATCGCAACGTGGGACCCTTTCGTGCTGACTGGACCGCTCTGAGACACTGACTCGACCCATTGCTGTATGGTTTCTTCATCCTATTTGAGCCCATCACTGCATCGTTGGACTGTCACAAAATGACTTGACAGTCTTTACGCTTGTGATCCAGTTGGAATCACTGACTCGAAGCATCTCGATGGCGACTCGATCCATTTAACACAACTAGAAACCAGGCTTGGCACTGATGAGCCTGATTAAATGCATCATTTAACGGTATCTCAATTAGTTCTGTATTAGTCCACTTTAAAGGCCCAAAGTCCCATTCAATAACTTTGATATTGCTGCTGAAATGATTGCCTGAGCCGCCGTCTTCAAACCCAGAGGGCCCCTTGATTCCTACATCTGCATCATTCTCTATGCTGACCCTTACATGAGAGGGCACAAGGAGCTTTATTTTCTAGTTTAGTTAAATATACTATTTTAGAGAACTTTGGTAGCTCAGTAAACGTGGTTTGCTTCTGTACAGATGGCATTCCTCCTGAAGAGTATAGCCGGCCCTACCCTAAAGGCGGAGGATGTACACTGGGGGGTGTAGCCCGTTTCATCTTTATGATCCCTGCTGGTTTATTAGTAGTGTGGGCCTCAGCGTGTGTTGTATTCACTACTCATCCTTGTAGTCCTGCAGAGCAGTTATCATTTTGTCACGCACCCCATGAACGATCCCTTTGGCAGCCCCATTACTTATTGTAATATATTAAAAGAGCCTTAGCGCTTTGCAGAGCCGGCCTTAAGGGCAGCAGCGCCCTGGGCGAAATAGTGCCCCTCCTCGCCCACCGCGTGCCCCTGGTTAACAGGGGGCGGGACGGAAGGGGGCAGGGCCAGGATGGGCAACTTTTTTTTTTTTTTAACCTCCTCGCCCCGGAGAGGAGGTTAAATGGGGCGCGTTAGCACCCCATTGTAATTGAACGAGCCCGCCACTGTGGGTTCATTCAATGGCAATGAGGCACCTGCCACTACGGCAGCCTCGGGCACCCCTTGAAAGACTTCCCCGAGCTGGCGTGGTAGGGGGCTAATAGCGCCTTTTCTTATGAAAAGTGCCTGCGGCGGAGGGGCCCATTTAAATGCACCCGCCCCCGCGGGCACATTTTACAGTAAAAGGCTGCCTGCCACGCCTTCTCCCATAGCTCCAGCTCGGAGAAGCCCTTGAAAGACTCCCCCGAGCTGGCGTGTCGGGGGGCTAATGGCGCCCTAATGAGATGAAATGACAAATGCCTCAAGGTGTGCAATAATAAATAAAGTTTTTAAAAAAGTAGAAATTAGAAAGAAAATACAGCACGCAAGTGAATTGCTAATATTAAATGACACTGGCCCTTTAAATGTGGCATCGAGCCTCGAGGGTTTTTTTTTAATGAAAAAACACAATATGAAAGTCATCCACGGTGCTCCTTTTTCAAATGCTCAAATCCGATTCCATTGAATTCGCTGTCGACTACCCGTGGCAACTCCACCGTCGCGCATATGGGGGGCCAGGGGGGATCGCGCAACCCCCACCACATTAGCATTGGCAAGGAAAAGGCCACTTGCCATCCTCCCCAGGGCCAGAGCAATCTGCGGCAGAAACCTGTAGTTTCGAGCCGCGATGGATGTCGGCGGGACCGGGTAACATGATCAATCTGTACCATTTGAGAAGTCTCTGCAACCACAGGGCGCCCTGGCCCAGAACAAAGCCTGACGCAGCAGCGATCGCGGGGACAGATTAGCGCGTCCACGGAAGCAGCTGCGGATATTTATTATAGGCCCGCGCGGTCCTGCCCGGGGAGCCTTTGCTGACAGAGGAATTACATATGGATTTCCTTTGCAGCTGGGCCTCCGGAGCAAGAGCACGTGGCGTGCAAGTCCTCCAAGACGGTTTCAGCCCGAGGACGTGCTCTGCATACCTGGCTTCCAGCCAGCAGGCGGGGACGTTAAGGGTTAACGCGCAGCAGGACGGGACAGGGCTACAGGGCTGTTCCCTGGATTCCTGCAAACCCAAGGTCCATCGCATCGATGACCCTCTAAAGCCAACTCTACCATGGCAAGATGACACCCAGAGGTTATAAAGGTCAAGAAGCACCCAGACGCCCAGAGGGGCAGAAAGGCCAAGAAGCAACCCAAACCCTGACCACACCCTCAACCAGAAAAAAATGAAGTCATGAGGTTCAGCCTTGGTATCAACACCCCCTCTCGCCCGCAGAAGGAAACTGTCAGCAAGGTAAAGAGTGACACAGGCTCCAACATGCAAGTGTGGGGGAGATCATCTGGTTCAAAGTGGGGCAGTTTCATTCTCCAAAGTGGGACAGTCTGATCAGTTACCTCACTGTGTGGTTGGTAGTTTTCACCAATGTTACAGAAAAAAGACAGTTTAAAATGCACGTTTTGCAACATATTTTACCATAACCCCTCCTCATTCGGTAGTCAAAAGTCTGTCATGAAAGGAACAAATTGCCATTTGCAACTTTGGGCCACTTTTCATAGAGTCCCAAGGGAATGGTATGCCCCAGTCCGACCCTGAGCACCAGAAAGCTCCTGCCTTTTATAACTACACGCTAGGCTAAAATGAGCACATATATAAGAAACATCACCAGAGCGATGCAGCGCCAAGTTATTCTTTAGAATGATGGTGGTTGAGAGCTGGCAATCTTTCAGAGGAGAGTTGCCTTCTCTGGCAGTGCCAATCGGACGCCCAGTTTACTGGAGCGCCCGATAGAGTGCACCATGACTCCACAATGAAAAACCCTCACAGATACATTTAGGAACTTGGCACCGTGCAGCCTGAAAGAAGCAGTGCACAAAACAGAATAACAACGCAGCCAACTGAGACACATCCATATTACGTCTTTTCAGGGACGTCTTTTTAAAAGTGTGCGATTTTGTTTGAATCGACCAATTCCATACATATGTACGTGTGTTTATTGGGGGTAGGAGAGTGAAGGAAGGGGGCTGAGAGAGGGTGCCCATGAAGGGAGGACCCCCAATAAAAAAATAAAACATGCTTACATTCATTTCAACAAAAAGTGTCCTAACAAAGTGCATACATTTAAAAAGTGACTATGAAAACAGAACCGAACATTCGGGCAGGCACTCTTCAGGACATACATCTAGTACATATATCCAGAGAAAGTGATATTCCAAGCTTCTAAGGTAGCCTGAAAGCTGTCCGCTGCCACTGGTACAGACAGGGGATATACATGGCCCTGACGGGCACATGCCAGCAGCAGACAGTAACCGACCTACACTGACTAATCTAAAGAAGACATTTATCATGAAGCAGCGAGACAGAGGAAGGCCAAGAATGGAGAGGAAATACAGGCAACTAGCCCTCTCCTCCATAAATACTGAGCATAGTGGGAGCGGCGAGGCAGAGGAAGGCCAAGAATGCAGAGTATATCCAGAGGAAATACACGCAACTAGCCCTCTCCTACATACATACCATGTATAGTGGGAGCGGCGAGGCAGAGGAAAGCCAAGAATGCAGAGGATAACCAGAGGAAATACGCCCAACTAGCCCTCTCCTCCATTAATACCGTGTATAGTGGGAGCGGCGAGACAGAGGAAGGCCAAGAATGCAGAGTATATCCAGAGGAAATACATGCAACTAGCCCTCTCCTCCATACATACCGTGTATAGTGGGAGCGGCGAGGCAGAGGAAGGCCAAGAATGCAGAGTATATCCAGAGGAAATACATGCAACTAGCCCTCTCCTCCATACATACCGTGTATAGTGGGAGCGGCGAGACAGAGGAAGGCCAAGAATGCAGAGTATATCCAGAGGAAATACATGCAACTAGCCCTCTCCTCCATACATACCGTGTATAGTGGGAGCGGCGAGACAGAGGAAGGCCAAGAATGCAGAGTATATCCAGAGGAAATACGCGCAACTAGCCCTCTCCTCCATATATACTGTGTATAGTGGGAGCGGCGAGGCAGAGGAAGGCCAAGAATGCAGAGTATATCCAGAGGAAATACGCGCAACTAGCCCTCTCCTCCATACATACTGTGTATAGTGGGAGCGGCGAGGCAGAGGAAGGCCAAGAATGGAGAGGAAATACAGGCAACTAGCCCTCTCCTCCATAAATACTGAGCATAGTGGGAGCGGCGAGGCAGAGGAAGGCCAAGAATGCAGAGTATATCCAGAGGAAATACACGCAACTAGCCCTCTCCTACATACATACCATGTATAGTGGGAGCGGCGAGGCAGAGGAAAGCCAAGAATGCAGAGGATAACCAGAGGAAATACGCGCAACTAGCCCTCTCCTCCATTAATACCGTGTATAGTGGGAGCGGCGAGACAGAGGAAGGCCAAGAATGCAGAGTATATCCAGAGGAAATACATGCAACTAGCCCTCTCCTCCATACATACCGTGTATAGTGGGAGCGGCGAGGCAGAGGAAGGCCAAGAATGCAGAGTATATCCAGAGGAAATACATGCAACTAGCCCTCTCCTCCATACATACCGTGTATAGTGGGAGCGGCGAGACAGAGGAAGGCCAAGAATGCAGAGTATATCCAGAGGAAATACATGCAACTAGCCCTCTCCTCCATACATACCGTGTATAGTGGGAGCGGCGAGACAGAGGAAGGCCAAGAATGCAGAGTATATCCAGAGGAAATACGCGCAACTAGCCCTCTCCTCCATACATACTGTGTATAGTGGGAGCGGCGAGGCAGAGGAAGGCCAAGAATGCAGAGTATATCCAGAGGAAATACGCGCAACTAGCCCTCTCCTCCATACATACTGTGTATAGTGGGAGCGGCGAGGCAGAGGAAGGCCAAGAATGCAGAGTATATCCAGAGGAAATACGCGCAACTAGCCCTCTCCTACATACATACTGTGTATAGTGGGAGCGGCGAGGCAGAGGAAGGCCAAGAATGCAGAGTATATCCAGAGGAAATACACGCAACTAGCCCTCTCCTCCATAAATACTGAGCATAGTGGGAGCGGCGAGGCAGACGAAGGCCAAGAATGCAGAGTATATCCAGAGGAAATACATGCAACTAGCCCTCTCCTCGATACATACTGTGTATAGTGGGAGCGGCGAGGCAGAGGAAGGCCAAGAATGCAGAGTATAACCAGAGGAAATATGCGCAACTAGCCCTCTCCTCCATACATACCATGTATAGTGGGAGCGGCGAGGCAGAGGAAGGCCAAGAATGCAGAGTATATCCAGAGGAAATACACGCAACTAGCCCTCTCCTCCATACATACCGTGTATAGTGGGAGCGGCGAGGCAGAGGAAGGCCAAGAATGCAGAGTATAACCAGAGGAAATACGCGCAACTAGCCCTCTCCTCCATACATACTGTGTATAGTGGGAGCGGCGAGGCAGAGGAAGGCCAAGAATGCAGAGTATAACCAGAGGAAATACGCGCAACTAGCCCTCTCCTCCATACATACTGTGTATAGTGGGAGCGGCGAGGCAGAGGAAGGCCAAGAATACAGAGAATATCCAGAGGAAATACGCGCAACTAGCCCTCTCCTCCATACATACCGTGTATAGTGGGAGCGGCGAGGCAGAGGAAAGCCAAGAATGCAGAGAATATCCAGAGGAAATACAGGCAACTAGCCCTCTCCTCCATAAATACTGTGTATTGTGGGAGCAGCGAGGCAGAGGAAGGCCAAGAATGCAAAGTATATTCAGAGGAAATACGCGCAACTAGCCCTCTGTCCTCGATACATACCGTGTATAGTGGGAGCAGCGAGGCAGAGGAAGGCCAAGAATGCAGAGTATATCCAGAGAAAATAAACGCAAATAGCCATCTGTCCTCCATACATACTGTGTATAGTGGGAGCTGCGAGGCAGAGGAAGGCCAAGAATGTAGAGAATATCCAGAGGAAATACGCGCAAACCAGCCCTCTCCTGCATACATACCGTGTATAGTGGGAGCGGCGAGGCAGAGGAAGGCCAAGAATGCAGAATATATCCAGAGGAAATACACGCAACTAGCCCTCTCCTCCATACATACCATGTATAGTGGGAGCGGCGAGGCAGAGGAAGGCCAAGAATGCGGAGAATATCCAGAGGAAATACACGCAACTAGCCCTCTCCTACATACATACCGTGTATAGTGGGAGCGGCGAGGCAGAGGAAGGCCAAGAATGCAGAGTATATCCAGAGGAAATACGCGCAACTAGCCCTTGCCCTCTCCTCCATAAATACTGAGCATAGCTGGAGTGGAGAGGCAGAGGAAGGCCAAGAATGCAGGGTATATCCAGAGGAAATACGTGCAACTAGCCCTCTCCTCCAAAAATACTGTGTATAGTGGGAGCAGCGAGGCAGCAAAAAGCCAAGAATGCAGAGTATATCCAGAGGAAATATGCGCAACTAGCCCTCTCCTCATAAATACTGAGCATAGTGGGAGCGGCGAGGCAGAGGAAGGCCAAGAATGCAGAGTATATCCAGAGGAAATACACGCAACTAGCCCTCTCCTCCATAAATACTGAGCATAGTGGGAGCGGCGAGGCCGAGGAAGGCCAAGAATGCAGAGTATATCCAGAGGAAATACACGCAACTAGCCCTCTCCTACATACATACCATGTATAGTGGGAGCGGCGAGGCAGAGGAAAGCCAATAATGCAGAGGATAACCAGAGGAAATACGCGCAACTAGCCCTCTCCTCCATTAATACCGTGTATAGTGGGAGCGGCGAGTCAGAGGAAAGCCAAGAATGCAGAGTATATCCAGAGGAAATACGAGCAACTAGCCCTCTCCTCCATTAATACCGTGTATAGTGAGAGCGGCGAGGCAGAGGAAGGCCAAGAATGCAGAGTATATCCAGAAAAAATATGCACAACTAGCCCTCTCCTCCATAAATACAGTGTATGGTGGGAACGATTTGATGGGCTCCAAGATAGCAGACGCCATCTGGGCTCCGTCCATGGCATTGAACCCTCTCCTCGCCTTGGGTTCTGTTCTATCGGCAGGAAGCACAGGAACAGCGGAGAAAGCATTACGATGCCTTATGGGATTCGAAGAATAGCAGGGAACTCTGCTCCATCTCTAAGCAGGTAAAGGATCAAATGATGACAGGTGCCACAATTGGCGTTGCCCATTGAAAACCACATCTGCTCACTATTGTGGTTCAGGGCATGGACGGGGAGGCAAGAAATCAGAGAAGGAAGTGTGGCAGGAGAGCTGAAGGGGAAACAGTGCCTCGCCAGTCGTTGTGCCGGCAGCTGTGACCCAATGGCCTCGTGTGGTGCCACAGAGTGGGGGTAGAGGCTGGCTGGGGTGCCTCTAGCAATGCAGTGCTGAGGGAAATAGAAGGGGTTTAAAGCATAGGCAGAACAAAGCAAAGGGGTAATGGTAGCCACAGGCTAGGAGAGACTTGATTAATAATTCATGAAAACGGGTTGGTATCTCAAAGCACCCCTCAAATTCATCAAAAATAGAAAGCAGAAAGCCTTGGTGTTGGGGAGATTATTTCTAACTGTGCCGTTTAAGAGCCTATCATTTTCCCTTGAAGCTTTGCATAAAAAGATTGCCAGCATCAAAGCAATAATGGCCACCTTCAGGGATACCCTATATATTCTCAGCCTCAGTGTCTCTGGAGCAGAGCCGAAGCTCAAACATGTGGGGACATGAACACATTTTGATATATCACATATCTGTGACAGTGAATCAAGCACGCAACCCATCTGACAACATAAAGCACGATGTCCTTTATGATAACCAGCACAGGAAATGGGCCGCAACAAGACAGAGTGGTGCTCGCTGATGGGTCTTCTGAAAGCAGTCTGCTCGTTGAAGCACCAGTTGCTTGTCCATGTGATAACTTGGCTTCAGAACAGGACACTCCCAGTAAGATCTATCCTGAAGCCGAGTTAGCACATGCACAAACAACCCACGTTTCAACAAGCAGACACTTTCAGTAGACGGGAAACTGAGTACAGAAACAGCTAAAGCCTCACATACCTGTTTGCGGGTGTCCAAACTGGCATATATGGGTTTCTTACTGAATCACCGTAAGACATGTTTCAAATTTAAAATTGTGGACATTCTTATGTTCCCATAGTGCTCTTTGTTTTTATGTAAATTGCCAGGATTGGGTTGTATGAAGAGTGACTGTATTGCTGATCTGGCCTGGTGCCACACACCTCAGCCCCGCCCCTCCAACCCATGGCCCTGCACCTCCAAGGATGAGAGGGTACCCCCAGTACATTGTTTCCATTTCCAGCACTGATAACATGCTACAAGTAAAATAAAGGTAAACTACGTGCCATGTATATACATTTGAAGAGACTTTTTTTAAGAGTCAGATGCTAGCTGTCCTGCTTTAGTAGACAGACAGCTTCCTTGCACATATTTCTTTAACGTCATTCCCTTCTCCACACTCACAGCATATATGATATAATATGATGTGGCATTTATAACATGCCTGAACACAAGTGTTTCTAGGCCTGACAAGACAAGGAGGGGGAAACAAGAGTACAAAAAGCAATCTTACTAGGCCTTATGTCATTCAGATCGCGCAAGTGCAGGAAGAGGGAAGGGGAGAAGTGCCAGTGGGGAGGGGGTGGGGAAGTGCAGTTAACTCACAAGTGCAGCCAGCGGGTGGCTCATAATAATAATAATAATAATAAATTAGCATTTGTATAGTGCTACAAACCCTCAGGTATCTCAGTGCTGCTTATTATTACCCACGGTTTGTGGTGCAGAGAGAAGGGACTGTAGGGTTGCAGATACAGACCCTTAAGTGCTGGGGAGCCCGGAGGCAGTGCGAGGGCCACTGGACATGTAGGAGCCTGGGTCCGAGTTCTGAGGGCGACCAGTGGGTGGAGCAGTCAGGTGCATCAGTAGGGGAGAGGAAGAGAGAAAGCAGAAGCGAAAAGAAAGATCAAGAGTTGCTTCTGGAACTGGAGGTGGTTCTGTTCAAGTTTGAGAGAGGCAGGGAGGCTGTTCCAGCAGGAGGCCCCAGCCGAGGAGATAAATCGGCCCCCAATTCTCTGCTTGGAGAAGAGTATGACCCTCAGAGAGTTGGAGGTGGATGAGTGGAAAGCTCGAGAAGGAAGATGTGTTGGAAGAGAAAGTTGGAGGTAGAGTGGTCCCAGGCCCCAGAAAGCCTTGTGGACGATGCAGAGGGTCTTGAAGTTGATCCTTGCAGGGGCAGGGAGGCAATGAAGAGATTTCAGAGCTGGAGAGATACGATTCCTGAGCTTGAGGCCAAGGACAGGTCTCGAAGTCCTGTTCTGGATAAGTTGTAAAGGTTGAAAAGTAGAGGCAGGAAGATTTAGAAAGAGGCTGTTGCAATAGTTCAGCCTACTGCTTACCTACTGCAAACCTAAAATCGCACTGGGTATACTCGTGGGGGACAAAAGGACCATTTATGAAGACTTGCAGGCCTTTACACCACAGCTACCCCCGACCCACTTACAGCCATGGTTAACCCTATTATTTGTGAAAGGGGCACTTGCTTCACAAGGTCTCAACCTCTGCAGAGTTGGTACACAAATGTTTTAAGTCATGCTACCACCTGGGCTCGATTTTTATAAGTGGAAAATTGCTTAGCAATGCAACTAATGTCAAGCACTGAGACCGTGACCATATTCTCTTCACAGGCAACTTGCAAGCACCAGAGGAACTGCTGCTGCCTGCACACCACGCAGTAAAAACTGAACAATTGCTGGCTTGCTTGCACCCACTTGGGGAATGAGCAAACCATTTAATTTACCAGTAGGAAGTGCTCCATCGAAGCACACTTCCACTATGTATGCTACCTGCCACAAGTGAATAGTGCAGGTAGATGAAGGATTGGTCACTAGAGGCTAAATCAACTCGATCAGCACTGAGCAATTTGTTGCGTATTAGATGTTTAAAAAATTAGGTCTGCTGCAAGATCAAGGGATGAGGTGGTGTTGCTGTGAGGAATTTGATCATCCGCACAGTGGGTGTGCGCTCACCTGGCCTTTTTTGAAATTGTATATGAAATTGAATGATGGTAGATCAACCTCTGGAAAATTGCAAGGCTAATCCGCACACATTTTCCTATGCTCACAGCAAAAATACACATAGACCTGCGTACTCGGCGTGGAAACAGCCTACAGCCGCAATCCTCTGTGTCATATTTAGTTGGGATCTGACAGATGGAGTACAGGATACATCTCAGAAGGGGGAGGGCCAAAACCTTCTCCTGCCGTGGTCAGCTTAATTAACTATCAAAGGCTCTATGGATCCACCCTGTCTGTTTGTTTACCCCCTGCAGATGGTGGCAGCAATTAACATAATTAACATACTAATCGAGTACACTTCAAACATACTTCCAACATGGGGCCTGGCTGCAGAGGGTAAAACAAAGGAGACAGGAAACCCAAACATCCCTTTCATATACATTGTACAACCTGAAGCCAGCTCAAGCACTAAAATATCAATGACAGTGAGCTGTCATGTCTGGTACATGTGTTTACAGTAGGGTGAAGCATACTGATTCTGGTTTTCCAGTTTGATTTATAATGATCTAATTAGCAGTGTAATTAGATCAGCCGACAAGTGTTTCAACCCATTTGGGTCCTAGCCGAAAGGACCCCCGATACCCTGACAACCAGGTGAAAGGCCAACTATCCCTTACTCAACAGGGCCCGTACCTATAAAATCACCAGACAACAGGGAGTGTACAGGGATGCCATCCATGTATTCCTAACGAGGATTGACGGAATCTATACCCCGACCAACCTACCATATGTGGTATCCTGAAACTACTACAGCCTTGAGAGGGACCCGGATGGGTCGAAACACGTGTAGGCTGACCTAATTACACTTCTAATTAAACAATTATAAATCAAACTGGAAAACCAGAATCAGTATTGTTTCAGCGCAAGATATCCGGGTTCCATTACCTACAGGCAAATAGTGATCGGCCAAGATCCTCTTCTTCCCTTCCCTGTGTTAGTACCATAGGCTGTCTAGCTAGGCAGAGCCCAGGTATGAAGGCTTTTTGGTAATTGCAGGCCTCCATCTTGGATATCGCATCTCGTTGCAATGTATAAACCACCTAATTAATATTCATTAGGCAGGCTGACGCGCTGCGTTAAGATTGCCTGTTTCTTTCAATGTAATGGTGCTCTGTTGCGCGTGGCCCTATGTCTAGAGAAGGAGACCTTAGCAATTGTGTTCCCTCATATCTGAAAGGAGGCAGCCTTGCCCTCCGCCATTCTTTACATTCTGGAAACCTTGCTCTTCATGTGGTGCCCAGATGCCTTGGCACCTGTGGTCCCTACAACTCCTATCATAACGACGGCAAACCTGTTTAGGGCACCTTCAGGGAGGCCCTGAGAATCCACCTATTTTCCCCTAGATTTCTGTTTGTTCACTCAGTCGGCTCCAGACAATCCATTGACTAAGATGCACTTCTATGTATAAAAGGCTTTGCTTGGACACAACAATGGCTTGTTTTCAGTCTATTTATTTATGTTTTCTACAGATTTACATTCACAACCATACTTCAACCAGATGGTGTTCCATAGAAGCATAGGTTAAGAAGCACTAACAGGTAATCAGGGTTGCACACAATACCTCATTTGCATCAATTCTGCACACTATAAATAACCCCCCCCCAGGCTCAGTTTCCAAATAGGCTGCTGTGTGCAAGAGAACCCCTTTCTGACTTGGGATATAAGCAGTTCAATCAGTGGGTAAATCACTTAAGGCTAATAGTATGCACATATTCTTTGGGGAGGTGCCAGTGATCTCAAACAAAAGGCTGCATCCCTTTTAATATGATTTTGCTGACCAAAGATAGACCTCAAGGTGTTAACTTTTCCCGGACATCTTCAGTCGGATCTGAAATCCCCCAGGAGAGCACCTGTGGGAAAGGGGAGGCTGGCAAATACTACCAGTGCACACCTCTTGCTGCTTTGCCTGAAATCAATGACGCCGGCTGGGCTCTCCACACGCCAGAGGTATCATCCATCATAAAGCATGAGACAGTGAGGGGAGACAAAGGATCGCGACAGGCAGTGGTTGAGGTGGGCACCAGCGGTTGGAAGCGGTGCTCTTCTACTTTTTTAAATTACGTTTTACCATTCCTATACTTGCACTGCACTGCATTGGGGGTTTGGATTGTGTATGGGAGGGGAGCGGGCGATGGGGCTTGTGGGGAGCGGGGGCATACCAGCACGGAGCATAGTTCCACTACTTATTTTCGTACACTTCGACCACTGGCAGCAGGGTATTGTAGTGTTACTAATTTTTCTGATGGCAGTTATTTCGGCTATCGCTTGCCTTTGGGTCCCCCACCCTCGGCTGATACGCTCTTGGTTTTATTTTAAACACTGCAGTCTGAACATGCCGCTGGCGGTATCCACGTCTTTATCTTTAATTATGTTTTCTAAATTGTGATTACCTACTCTGTAGCTCCTTTACTGCGACTCCCCTATCCCTCTACATCCGGCCCCTTGCACCCTGTACAGGGATTCACTGACATAGTTCCCGGTGGCATTCAGAATGTGGCAGAGTCCCCGGGAACAGATGCGCTCCGACGGCTCAATGTATGAAGCAGTGGCTGGCTTGAACCCTGCGGGGAAACGCTTGCCAACTGTCCACCAGTGACGCACCACCACCACTCACTCACAGGCGACCTACCAGAGGATGGCAAAGAGGCATTACCTAGGTTTCAGGGGGCTCTAATGAAGAACTTGGTTTGCCAGGCGTTGGCTGGTCCCCCAATCCCAGCCTTCTAATAGTCATCACCTGTTGCTCTCATTTCTGTCCAGTGATGTCCTCGGGCCTGGAGATCAAGTGGCTCCTTATGATCTAGACTTGGGACTGTACGAAGAAAGCCACCACGCCCCATCCCCGGAAGGCGGTTAAGCAGACCTGCTGTTTCTGCACTGTGGTTTATCAGTCCGTTTAAAGGTGATGTATAAGGCACCATATATGAATGCAGTCAATTCATTGTGTGGACTTAATTCTCTGCTCTTCTCTTTGATTTCTCCTATTGTTGTCTTTGCTCGGTCTGTTTTAGTGGTTCCATGTGTTAAAATTGCGGCAAAAATGGCCGTGGACACAAAATATAGCGGCAAAAAGGCTGTGGTTTTGCCGCCGCAATCCATGTAAAGGATGCAGGGGACACACCCCACAACCCCTGCTCCCCTTAAATGGTGTAATGGGGTACACCTTTAATGGGTCAAACCACAGCACTTTTGCCACCATTTATTGTACAGGTGACGTTTTTGCCGCAATTTTATCACTGCATACCGTTTTAGTCTGCAATAATGCAGTTGTAGCGTAAATAGGCCTATTTGGGGGGAAAGGAGGCACATGTGTTCTGCCTAATAACATGTAAAGGTAAAAGCCCTTGCTTCCGGGGTCTTTTGCCACCCCGCAGTCACAAGTTCAAAGCATAACAGAGCCTCCGCAGTCCTTCATCCTTCCCAGGTAGAGAAATTGAGGAGCATTGAAACGGGTGGTGACGCTTATTAGAACACTTAGAAGTGTTATACAACTGGTATGAAGAGCTACACATAAATGGGTCATTACCCCAATTAAAAACCACTCTCATAATTGAAAGCAAAACCGTGTCACTGCGCGTGTGCCAAGAGATTCTCCAGGGGTGTCAGCAATCGGGAACTGTTGGTGCGACTGGCTATCAGATAAGTAGCCGACCGGTTATTTATAAAGTAGGTCGCCGCAGTGAATTTCACTCTAAAGCGAGGTTCAAAGTGGCAGGCATTACATGATCAACAGTACACATGTGCCTTTCTTCCCTACCAGCGCTCACTGCTACGACCAAAGGACGGCAGTAGAGTATGGACTCCATGGACAATGTTGCTGAGTTCCGGTGCTGGAAGCATCACGGCACTGACACCACGACTCCGGGATCATGGACTCCAGCCGCTTGCTCAGGCTCAAGGTCTAGTGCTATACCAATGCACTACAGCCCCGCGATCAGAGTGCAACCCCATGATGTGATATAGAACCCGCTGGAATACTAATGACTTAGGGTCTCATGTGTCAACGTGGGGTGAAGGAACCCTCTCTGTAGAAAGGTACTGGGATCGCCTGGTTCAGCACATCTAGCTCTGCTCACCACTGATGTGCTGCTGGGGAGATTGCTCTGGCAGCTCTCACGCAGTAAATATCTCGAGAGGATAATCACGGCAATCAAAAACTCAAGCAAACAATGTTTTTTTTAATAGACAATACATACCTGAGCCAAAGAGAGTTCCTAAGGTGTGGGATTGTTTATTGGGAGTTTACACTGCATACAATAGAGTAGATCTGCTGGGACTGTAGCAGGAAGCACAATCTACAAGTCCTTTTTACCATATACACCGAATGAGATGATAAACCGACTACTAGGGCCCCTATGTCGCGTTGCAGTCTTCAGGGCTTCCTAGAGCATGGCCTCTTAGTCTGCTTTCCATACCTATGCTACAAGGTGTTCAACAGTTTAGGAAGCCTGCGCTGCTAGTCTCTTTATTATCTCCATTGAAAAAGGTGGCAAATAGAGCAGAGACAGCGCATCAGTGCTGACTTTTTGGACATTTTTTTTAAATAGGAGCCATGAAATCAAAAACGTCCTAAAATGGCATTGTGAGTAAAATATGACCGTCAGTCGTGGAGCCTCACTTTTAATCTTAAATTTGCTTATTTTTTCAAACTTCCCTTAATTGTATCCCTGAGTCCTCCACTCCCTCTGCTCTCTGTGGCCATGTTAAGATGAGGCTTTCAGAAATCCAGTGGCTGTTTTGACCCTGGACTTAAACAACAGAATGCAGGCGATGTCTTCTTTTCTGCTTACCCAACTGTCGCCTTACATTTGTTTGCTAATTCATTTATTTACACCCAAAATCTGAACACAGGAATTTAGACTACCATAAAATTGACGCGACTTCCACATTTCTGAAATGGAACTTTAAGTTGCCCTTCCCAAATTGCTAACTGAGTCTCCGGGCAGGGGTTCCTAGCCTGTTTGCCTTAATTTTCAATGATGATATTATAGACACTATCAACCCACTGCTCCGGATTCCGGTGACCTTTTGTTTCGGCATAAGCCTCGATGATGGAAGCACGTGGGGATTCAGTCATTACCATAGAGAACGCCCCATGCACAAGATGGAGGACTGTCTCCAGAACATATGGGTGCAAAGTTTGCCCCAGACATGGAGTACTACAGAAGGCTCCTTAGAGCCAGGTGCAACACCGGTCGTAGCACCAGATTGAGCAGAAAGTGAAAAAACTAGCACCGTTGCTGGGGCCTCTCCCCTCTGAGAGCAATCTATGTAACACATCCAGATCAACCTGATCCCTGCAGACGTATGCACCCCGCCAGCCAGGATAACTGCGTGCCAGTGTGTAGCATCAGATGATGACTGGTTCAGTTAAAAAAGGGGGTGTAAAGTCAGGTGTGCTGCAAGATATCTGATTAGGAAGACTGTGCAAACAAATTCTCCATTCCACCAAATCGTTTTAACGCTTCGTCATGAACGTACCAGCATACACTGGACAATAAGCGAGATCAGCTTTTACTGGAATCTCAGCTGAGACTACCAGCATAGGGGAGAACTTGAGACAAATACAAAAACAAACTTTAATGACCTGGACACATTTGTGCACGCATAGTTTGATGTCGCCTTCTGAACTGATAGTCATGTTTTTCATTATTGTTAACGTCAGGGGTGTTGCTAGGTCTGGAAAAGACCTGGGGCTAAGCTAATGTCGGAACTGTCGAGACTTGGGGCTACATAGCCTTTTGGTTGTAGCTCCTGAGATTCTATCCGTGGCTACAACCAAAAGACCAGGGGCTATAGCCCCCCTAGCAACGCCTCTGGTTAACGTGGATCAGGTCCAGTAGCTCAGGAGCTCAGTCTCAGCGACAGAGATAGTCTATATGCATAATACGCAGGTCCCAGTATGTCATGAGTGATGCAGCATTCAATCCTTCTAAGGTCAATAAAAACGTTTACCGTTGAGTTTGGTATTAATTTCACCTATACGTCACTTCCGTGATCAATATTATTAATATTTAGTTCAGGGCTTACAGGTGAAATCCTGCATCTTGATTTTCCTCAATCATTGAGCCATCAAGTGCCTGGTGCTGGCATAAGCCATTGTCCAGCAGTTAATACCACTCGCAGTGACTTGCCTTTGAGAGCCATATTCTGGCGCCAGGCAAATCATTTCTAGGTCAGCTTTCGATGCACAGCGCGAGGAATCTGATCAAATCGTGGCATGCCATCTTTTACAGGCAGCATCCACATCATGGCTGGTGGGCTGAAACAATTTAATCTGCTTTATTGCCGCATGACAGATTCTTATAGAACAAAAATAGAGACAAGATTGATTTGCCAGCATATAAACTAAATTATCTGCGGCGGAGATAGCGTGCAACCGCTTCGCCAAGGGACAACGTAAGAACAGTTCTGGAAAATTCCTAAATGCCCGATCCCATGTTCAGAAATACAAGAGTGGAAGGGAGTGAATATTCGTATTTCATTGGCAAACGTTAAACGGGAACACGTGCCTCACAGCACTAGATTTTAATAGTTTTTTTTTACTCTTTATCCCATGGTTGTCTTGCTTGGGGTCTGCAAAGTCATCAAGACACAATGTTGAATGATGCACTACAGCCCATACAGTGGCCTGTAACAGGCGTTATGGACTGGTGACCAAATAATGGATAAGGGACCATTAAGAATCTTTACAGCCCGTCGTTACAACCTTATGACTTTGGACACTGGCTGACACACACACTCCCTTCTCACCAGGGAGTTGTGTGGGACTTCAGGAGACTCCGATTTAAAGAAGATCTATTGCGGGATGGGTGTCCAAAGTAATGGCACTGCTGCCCCTGCCAGCTTCCCGGTACGTTCACATCCTAAGATTTCCCCATTTTGGCCACCTACTCTACCCGCCCCCCCACCACACATCTGTCTCCTCCACTCACCACACAAAACACAAAATGAAAGCAGAAGACACAGGATAAACAAAGCTTTTGGGGGATGAGGTGGGGGGTAAATTGCTCCCCAGGGTCCCAATGTCTTATTATTATTATTATTATTATTAGGGTATTTAATGAGCACATGTCTAGCTTTGGGAAGCAACGGAGGGCTTTACCATCAGAGTGAAGAACACCGTGAGAGAAGAAGAGAAACAAAGGAGCGGGAGCTAAGAACAGGGGTGGGAGAGGGTGGGCAATTTGGCAGCAAGGGATCTACAAGCAGCTAGGGGCAAACACAGTGGGGGGTGGATCACCCATTCTTAAGTAGGGTGTGAGTAAAGGGACTGTGGACCTGGATGTTAGGGAGGAGTGAATCCTTGAAGTGGAGGGTCTAAAGCTCCTTTTTGAATAGCAGATACGAGGGGGCGAGTCTGATGCTGATGTGGAGGTGTGAGGAATTTGACCATCCGCACAGTGGGTGTGCACTTGCCTGAGCTTTTTTGATATTTTTTAAGAAATGGAATGATGGGAGATCAACCTCGGAAAATGTGTGGGACTAATCCGCACACGTTTTATATGCTCACCGCACGACAAACCCATAGATCTGTGTACTCTGGGGTGACACAGCCTACACATTTAGTTGGAATGTGACACCCAGAAGCATATTAAGGCATCTCAAAAGTGGGAGGGCAAAACCTTCCTTCTGCCATGGCCAGCCTAATAAATATCAAAGGCTCCATGGATCCGCCCTGCCCATTATCAGTTCTGCTGGTAGAAGTGCATACTGAAGAGAGTTAATTGAAGCAGGCCTGTGAGAGGCCTGGTCACAGAGCTGACAAGGGGGACAGGAAACCCAACAAACACCTTTTTAATAATATGCATCTCTGTCAACCTGAAGTCAGCTCCTGCTTCTTAGTATCAAGGGCAGTGAAGTGCCATGTCTGGGACAAATGTTTATAGTAGACAACCCTTGCAGGGGGACCCCCTTTCAGAGTATAGAAGTATGTGATTTGATGGAGACAGAACTTCTGTTCTCACAACAACTTCAAGGGAGACCAGCACTTTGAACAGGAACCACAGAGAGCTTAATTAACCAGAAAGACCCTTCGATCCACAACAGACAGGAAGATGGGTGGGACTTAGTAGTGCATGTGTTCACCCCTTTACGTTTCCTTTTGCAAAGCACTCTGGTTATGACCCCATGCATAACAGAAGATTGTTGGTGGGGACCCAGGATTGGTTCATTAATGTATGCTTAGCCTACACCAATCACTGGAGCCCATTTGGCTTCAAAAGAT
Organism: Ambystoma mexicanum; assembly: GCF_040938575.1. Taxonomy (NCBI): domain Eukaryota; kingdom Metazoa; phylum Chordata; class Amphibia; order Caudata; family Ambystomatidae; genus Ambystoma; species Ambystoma mexicanum. Next base: position 856,305,690 of record NC_090931.1, on the reverse strand, counting down.
GGTTGAGCCCCTCTTTTGGCAGATCATCTGAAGACTTCGCAAGGAGTAGCAAGAAGAACTCGTTGGGACGCTGGCTGAAGGTATAGTCTGCCTTACATCTTTCACCAGTGAAGGAAGGCAAGGAAATCCAAGATGGAAGTAATATCCCTCCCCCAAACATCTCCAAGGGAACAGGGAGATACTGAATCCAGAGGACCCTCCAAGCAGCTCCAGAATCGGTACTCTGCAAGCAAGCTTCCTAGGTGGGAAGTGCCAGAGAGTCTCTGAACCAAACAAATCACAAGGCTGTTGCCTGCAAGACTCTCCTCAGCTTTGGGCCATCCACCTTAAAGGACAACACAAGCCCAGTGAAGAAGCTAGGAGGTTTGCACCGACAAGCATCAACCAGCATCCAGTTTTAAGGACATGTTTGAGGCATTCAAGCCCCTCGAGCTACAACAGACTGCACCGCTGACTGACGTCACGCCACATTTGCTTACACCATCCGAGGCACCTCGACCAGTGCTTCAGACCTCCAACCAGCACTAAGATAACAATTCCAGACCCGAGCTGCTGTGTAGGCTAGCCTGCAGCCATCTGACCAGCCTTGCTCGTCGAACTGCCTGCCACCTGATACCTGCAGCTGTCTCCCGTCTTGAACTATGACGCAGAAGCTGCAAAGCGACCTAAAACTGACTCAAGAGTGTCGAGCACCAAGAACTCATACAAGCACATAGTACATTGTGGTTCTGTTTCCCATGTCCTTCACCGGAGGCCCCTAGTGACATTATATGACCCAATGCTCCCTTTGGCTGAAACCAAGTATCCTTGAACTATTGCAATTTATTACTTTACCAACTATCCTCCTGTCAGTATCCATAGTGAATCCCTTTTCCTTCTTGAGACTGGCTGTCCTCTGCATTCCTTTACAGGGAGGGTTGTATTATGTAGTGTGCTAGAACTGTCATGATAATAAAAAAGTAGATATTTGTCTATAACCTTGACTGGACAGTCTCTTTTATCATTGGGTAATAGTTGTATTTTCGCAGTGTTGCAACTAACCAACTATCCACGATCTTGCGAAAAATAAGCCTGCCGTTCTGTCCACATTACCAACATTGGACAACAAGGGTTATAATTGACTTGTGTTTCTAATCTGTTTGGATCCCTTCTGACGTACGAGAGGTGTGGGGGTGATTTATGGTAAACTGATATTCATCCCTGGACCACTGGTGCTCCGGAAGTTGATTCGTCACAGGGGGAAGCTCCAGATTCTTGGGACGTAGACAGAGAAGGCCCGTCTTCCAGCTCTTTCCTTCCTAAACCAGCAGAGTTCAAGACTGCACCAGGCTGAAGCCAACAGGAAATTAGCGGAATGACTCCCACTTTGATTCTCTTCCTTGTCACAGTACAAAGAATCAGGGATGCCCACTTTGAGAAACAAGCCCTTTTCTTCTATAAAAAAACAAAATAACGCAAAGTTACATATGCTCTACAGCCTTAACAGGATCCTGTTTCTGTGCTTTCTTCGACAGGTGATGGGTATGTCTGCTTCCATCATAAGGTAGGTTTTCCTATAGATTTTGTTTATTCTGCCTTTCTGGTTTGCTCTGATGAGCAGCTAAAGCATGTATGCTGTCTGGCTCGATAGTGCAACGGTTTCAAAGCTTTCCCCACAACATGCGCTTCAAACTGCTCGTGCTTCTGCTACCTCAATAGTTTGAGGACTGGGCCTGGGTATCAGGTAATATTGTCCCCATACATATTGTCGCCGTAGATAATGTCGCTCGTAAAAGGTTGTGGCGCATTATATATGGTGACCATATATATGGGTTCAAGGAGAGCGGGGTAGGGGTTTGCGCTGGTGTCCCCCGCATGTTAAATGTAATTATGTCCCCACCAAAAACAGCCCTTTTTTGGCAATCTTTTTTGCAAGGCGACATGTTTGCGGGGACATTATTACATGGAACGTGGGCATGGTGGCGTCTGCAGGGACTATGTAAATCTCACCTTGAGGATTCAAAGTGTCAGCTGTTGTTGAGGTGCCCCGACTGTGTGATGACTTGGAGAAGTCGGTCTTCTTTGTTGACAGCGAATAAGATCGCAGGGGAGGCAGTGGTGACAAAATGATATCAGGTAGAGGCAACATGGTTGCACACAGTGCCAATCTGACAAGAGCTTTCACATAGGGCTCTTAACAAAGGGATGTAAAGATGAGTTTGTTCTTTTGATGCAGTGCAAAGATGTTCTGCGAAAAATAATATTTTTTGTTACTAAGGTGTACTGAGCCCTACTTGTACTTTGTGGCTGATGACATGTACCAGTATGGACAGTGCATGAAGCAGACAGAGGAGGGGCTCTCTTCTCTGCTCCAGATCACCCCCTCGAAGAGACAGGTGAGTGAGCAGACACTGCAAGGGATCTTCCCCCTCCAGGACATTGCGGTCTCCCATCCCAGGCCTGCATCTATGCCCCACATACCACCTTACTTCCATACCAGTCCCTGCTGCAGCTCAAGCTCCTCCAGGATATTGCGGCCTCCAACGCCTGCATCTATGCCCCATACCACCTTACTTCCATACCAGTCCCTGCTGCAGCTCAAGCTCCTCCAGGATATTGCGGCCTCCAACGCCTGCATCTATGCCCCATACCACCTTACTTCCATAACAGTCCCTGCTGCAGCTCAAGCTCCTCCAGGATATTGTGGTCTCCAACGCCTGCATCTATGCCCCATACCACCTTACTTCCATACCAGTCCCTACTGCTGCTCAAGCTCCTCCAGGATATTGTGGTCTCCAACGCCTGGATCTATGCCCCATACCACCTTACCAGTCCCTGCTGCTACTCAAGCTCCTCCAGGATATTGTGGTCTCCAATGCCTGCATCTATGCCCCATACCACCTTACTTCCATACCAGTCCTTGCTGCTGCTCAAGCTCCTCCAGGATATTGTGGTCTCCAACGCCTGCATCTATGCCCCATACCACCTTACTTCCATACCAGTCCCTGCTGTAGTTCAAGCTCCTCCAGGATATTGTGGTCTCCAACGCCTGCATCTATGCCCCATACCACCTTACTTCCATACCAGTCCCTACTGCAGCTCAAGCTCCTCCAGGATATTGTGGTCTCCAACGCCTGCATCTATGCCCCATACCACCTTACTTCCATACCAGTCCCTGCTGCTGCTCAAGCTCAACAAGGTCTTGTCAACCGCTGGGACTGACCTCCATAAAATGAGGGATGTTGCTGATAACTCAGGAACGGACAAGCATTTTCCTGAGGGCCCTACTGCTGTATCGAACCCTGAATCTAGATCCTTGGGTTATCCTTCCAGCCACTCCTGGCAAAGGCTTGATTCTGGTGCTTTGGTTGCCTTCACTGTAGCCAGGTTCTTGCTGACGTTTCTGCAGGTAGGATGCAGAGCTCTTGCTGGGTGGTCCGCCCTACTTGCAGCACATGTGGAATCTGAGCTCGTTTCATGTCTTGCCACAGTTGGCATGAGATCTCCATTGGCTCAGGGAGTTTAGGGGCTGTGTCATGGAATGGAATGCTGGCAAGCTACTTTGTCACAGCTGTTGCCAGACCAAGGTTAACAGGTGTTTCCTCTGTTGGACTGCTCTACTCCCCTTAACGTCCTGCACGGCTTTGATTGGCCCTGTCCCCTGGCCTATTGAGCTCCTCGATGGCCTGCAGAGATCAGGCCTGCTGCAGCTCCCTTCCAAGCTTTCCTTTGGTGGCTCTGGCTTTTCACTGTTCTAGATTCGTTCCTTCCCGAAGCTTAGGTAGTCAGGCAACTCTCTCTCCAACCTGCTTTCTGTATCTCTCATTTGAGTCTCCCCACTTTGTGCCTCTTTAAATCCCTTTTGCTGTGTCTACCGGTGTTCTCTCGCCCTTGTCTCCTACCTTTGGGGGAATTCCTGGCTTTGGTGCTCCCTCTTCTCCAATCATGCCCTTGCTCATCCGCTCTCCTCACTCATGCATCCTTCAGGGCTATCGCTGCTGTTTCTCCTCTTGTGCACTCCAGCAAGCTTCAGTGTACTTGCCCCTGCCGTTCTCTTCCACTTGACCTGCGTTCCTACTATCGCTGCCTCCACTGTTCCTTCATGTTTGTTCCGGTGTCCTACTCTCCCTGCTGCCACCCTTTTCTCCTGCTCATTCCACTCCTGCACTGCATGGCTCCACTGTTCCTTCCTGCCCATTGCACTCTCCTGTTCTCTTGCTTTCCACGCCTCCTCGTGCTATAGCTGACTCTAACACCCACCCTATCGAATTAAAATTCCTAGCAACTTTCCTTGGGCCCTGGACCCACCCACTGTGTCCCTGAATGACGCACATGAAGCGGATGTGGTGCGTGGCCTTTCCCACACTTGGATTGTTTCACATAATTCAAATCTAGAATACCTGCATTAGCTGTGGTGCAAATGGCTGTGCTCGCTTGTGGTGAACCATCAAGATGGACCTCTGCCATCTTGCCCTTCCAATTGAGAGCTGCAGATCCCAATCCAATATCAGAGGGAAGATAGTCGAGGTGGGTCTTGCATTGAACCATTGTTGTCATACTCAGTGGGAGCACACAGCAGGGCCCTGCTGTGAAGTTGTTCTCGCAAGTCCTCCTTTCACCATTTCATGTTCTGATGTATGGGGCTGCTAAAACCCACAGTCCTGCAAGTGATGTAGCAATGCAATCCTGATTGTTTCGGGAAATGGGTCTGATGAATACTCTAACCTGTGCCTCTCACTGGGAACCTTTGTGTTACACCTTTCCGCCGATGGTCGCTTTGGCAACAGCGACGAGTAGGCACTGTACTGCAATCCCACTCACCCAACACGTCCGACTGCTCAAGAGTCAACTGTGCAAGCAATGGTATAGAGGTTATACGTTTCTTGCATTCGTTCCGAAACGGTCACATGACTCCTTATAGAGCAACCAGGAAGTTAAGCAATCCCGTCGCTACTCTCCAACACGGCGCTTTGTAAGTTCGCTCCTAGGAACTAGTACTTACTTTGTCTCCCCTTAATTCTGATTCCTTTCCTTATACCTCTTCCCTTCTGTCGTTTATTCTATAGAGATTATCCCCTCATCAGACCACCAATTGATCCTCTCTACAGATTTATGCGTCCCGTTGTAGCGCTCTGTACCATCGCTGGGAAGTGAGTTTCCTGGGAGCTCCCATCAATCTTTTCCCATTGTCCTTTCCCAATTCACACTGTTTATATCAATATCTGGCTTCTGTTTCCTGGACAAGGTTTTCCCATTTCCTTAGGCTGAGCACACCACCACTTGTCGGGGTTCGCCCCGAGTATCATTGAATGCATTAATCTCCGTCTCTGGAGTAAGTTTACCATTTATTCATTCAGAGCTCTTACCTTTCAACCTAGAGCCGATACTCACCTCTCCTGTTTTTTGCTCAGAACAAGTCACGCCTTCAGCCTGCTTCCCGATTGCAATCGAACCGAACACCGGAAGCCGACTGCCGAACAGATCCATGTTCGTGAACAAGCAGGGATTTTTTTCCCCGGAGGGTTTTCACTGGGGGTTGTGTTTTCTCCCTTGCCGAGATTTCTCGTCGGCAGGGAGAGAACAGAGTTTCCTGGGAGACCTTCCCCTTCATCCATGTTGTCGCCCTCGGAACCTACCGGCTGCCCAGGTTAGTGATTCCCACTATTTGTTTGCTGCTTATTAGATTACCAAAGTATATTGTTATCAAGGCGTAACACTTTGGAGAGAAATAGTACATCTGAGGTTCTGTTGGTGATCCCAGAGACTCCGGGCCTCTTGTTTGAAAGTTCTTGGCTTTGTGTCAACTTTAGCCATGGAACGAGATGACCTAGGCCTGGGTTTATGTCTCTGGGTTTATGTCTCTGGGATCTTCCCTGGCCTTTCAACAAAGACAGGTTTCCACTTCAAATGCCCCTCGAATTCCAGGTCTTGGTCCGGTTCCTTCTTGCCCAGGCCCAACGCCTCCCCTTTGCTGGGCTCTGCTCTTGAGATCTCCAGGCTTCAACTCCCCCATGGTGATGAGACGGGGAACCTGGGGGTCCCACCTTTGCCTTCCCAAGGGCTCTACATCACATATTGGGCTGTGGCACTAAGTCCCCATAGTTTCTCCAGCCTCACCAGTCAGCCTAACACAAGACCTTCATTACAAGAAGCAGTTATGACTGCATTTCTGCAAGGGAGGAGATCTCCAAGAGCACAGTGCTCATTAAACTCCTCTTTTGGGAAACGTGCTGTTTGGCTCTAAATTAGGGAGCTGGTTTATCAGGCCACGGGCAATGTCAAACTCTGTGTTGATCTCTGTTTGCACCTGTAGATCTTAACTTCTGTCCCACAGCAGGGCCTTTGGGGTGTCTCTCCGGGTTGGTGGCCAACTCTAGGGCTTCAGCTCCATCTGGGAGTAACAGGTGCAAGTCATCTGAGAACAAGATGCAGACCAAGAAGGCCACTCAATAGATGTTAATTCCCTTCTAGAATTGGGACACTTTGTCATGTACACCCAAATTGGTAGATGAGGGTAATCTCAAGGCCATTAGATTTAAGATGGGGTCGTTTCAGAAGGACATCATCTTAACAGCTGAGGAGGACTTTCTGACCACCATCAGCGTAGAAGATGCATATTTCCACCTTCTGGTTTTGCCAGAGGTACCGCTGTTTCTCCTCACAGGAGGGACAATACCAATTCCATCGGTCACCATTCTAGTTAAAGTCTGCTCCCCATCTGTTTATCAAGGTCTTGGTGTGCAGTGGGTCTTCAGCCTTTGGAGAACATTCTCCTCCACTTGTACCTGGATAATTGCCTCAGTCAGGCTACCTCTAGGAGCAAGGTTCTACTGGATTCAGAGCATGTGTTCACTCCCGGAGCAGATGGGCGGGTGGAAAAATTACAGCAAGACCTCTCTTTTGCCAGCAGACCAGCAGATTGTATTGGTGCAATGTTCAACACAGGTGTGGAGATGGTGTCCCTTCCTTCTCAGGGTCATTGAAGCAAGAGGGCTATGTCTGGTCTCTCCTCCGCCTGAGCCAGTCTCTGCTCTTTAGTGGCTTCAGGATCAGGGAGACATGTCCTCTTGCATATTTGTTATACCTTCTGCACAGACTAAGTGACAACTGCCAGCCCCAATAGGCTCCAGAATTTGCAAAATTCCATGGCCTAATTCCAGTTTCCTAAAAGATTCACCAAGATCTCCAAAGGGGGTTAGTCCCAGTCCATCTCCTGAGGAGAATAGAACTGCACCCTCCTGCAGCCCTGATCTTTACTGCGGATGTCGGTCACTTTGGTTTGGGGGTTACCCTGGGGTCTCTGACTCATCAGGGTCATTAGTTAGGAGTGGTTTCAGCAAGGGTGTCCTATTGGAATCAGATCTTGGCCATCCTCACGGATCTCCTCTTTTTACTTTGCTATTTCCAAGGGGCAGCTGTCAGGTTTCAGACCGACAAACCGTTATTAATTTGGCACGTCGACAAGCGACAGAGTCTGTGGCCCTACCCTCTGGCCACGATCACTCGGCAAACTCTCGAGCTAGCAGATGGCAGTGTTCACTCTCTGGTGTTACATTACAAGGATGGAGAAGGTCTGAGAATGCAGGCTGGGCGTGGTGCTTCCCATCTTTGGTAGTAAACTCTCTAACCCCTTCCTATTCAAACAGATATGTCACAAATTCAGGATCTCAGCGATGGATCCGTTTGCCTCACGCCAGGACCATCTTCTGCCCTGATATTGTTCAGATAGCTGTGACAAGGGCCCAGGGACATAAAAGACACACACGAAAGTATTGTAGAGACATGGGAGAAGCGGATTAAACTCCTCTCTGTAATGAAGGAAATTGCAGCACAAAACACATACACATTTGCCAGGGACCAAATGCCCCTCCAAATTATTAATAATTGCAGCAATGGAAGTACTTGCAGTGAGCAACCGCCTCACCTCTGCCTTGGGGTCTCATGCAGCTGTCATATCAGCACTATCGAGCCGTGGCAGTGTCTCCTCCCTTTTCGGTGGCCTAGCTGTCAGTACACAAGCACCAGTGGCAGCAATGTCAATACTGCCTGCTAATGACCCGGTATGCCCCCAGACAGTGCCCCATCAATAGGGCTGGGCAGAAGTCATAGGTCGAATACCTGCAAGTGATGTTCTTTGGTTGACCTTGGTTTTGGACATTTTGGTTTTCCCAATGATCCAAAGGGTTATTTTTAGTTGAGGCTATTAGGTGTCACTTGCAACACCTGCAACCCGAAACTATTGCAATAGAATACAGCTAGGGAGAAATGACATATGAGGAGGGACACACAGCTTGTAGGTGTTGTTTGATGTTTTGCCCACCCATTAACTGCCCATGGCCATGCTAATCCCTATGGCCATTCCCACCCAGTTCCTGCCACTCCCCACCCAAAACACCTCCTCATGGGAACTCTTTGAGCTTGCTTTAATCAAGCCTTACCATCAAACTTTGCAAACCATTAAAAGTGCCTGCCAGTGATTTCTAAAAGAAGTCGTCTGAGAATGAATGACTTAAATGGAGCTGCAAACCAGCAAACAGTGTAATACAAATGTCAACCAGCTCTGCCTTCAGCCACTTGATTTATAATGCATGTCCTTCAGTGAAGTCCTGTTAAAAACAAGTATTGGCAAAGCCAACAGTTTCGGCTTGTTTATAAGTATTAGGCATTTGCCAGGCACTTCTATGATATGCGCAGGCACTCGCACCATTCTGCACGTGCATCATCAATGGCCAGTGAACACCCCTAGGGCAGTGCCTGGCAAACACATTTTCCACGCCTACACAAAGCCCAAACTGTTGGCATTGCCAGTGCTTGTTTTCATCCTCAGGTTTAGTTGGCCATGGCTACATTCTGGCTGCAGGGTTCCTTCTTTTGTCTTTGCTGGCACTTTTGACTCATAGTTGTAGAAGAGGCGTTTTGTCATCGGTTGCCATGGAATTGACATTAGACATGCACCGCAGACGCAGGTGCTGCAGGACTCTATGGCCAACGTTTGCTCCATTTTCATTTTTCATAACAAATGAGTCACATATTTGCCCATACAAGGTTTATGGGCAAATCAGTGACTCACTTCTTACGAATAGGCATGTTTTCTGTTCATGCATTATTCGTGTGGCTGATTCCTTCATTCTGCTGTCATTTGCATGACCACCCCTTGAATGCACGCGCAATCCTACTGCTTTGCATGGTGCCCGCCCTCTGCCAGCCCACTTTGGCATCTATGCCCAATTTGCGCTGACTTTCTATGCATGTGCGCATTTCTGACTTGCACACTTTGTAGACACTGCAGCTTGCGTTGTGCACATTTGTTGGAAAAAGCATGCACATTCCTTACACGACTCAGGCTTTCACAAGTGTGTGATGTTCCTATTATAGTGTCCGTCCGGAAAGGAAGGCGCAGCAAGCGTGGCATCGAGCTAGATAGTGCACAGCAAGAGGGATTATAGGACATGCGCACCGATGGCTGCGGAAATCCACTGATGATGCGGAAAAGCTACGTCCATGGGTGTCATAGTGCCAAAGACAGGCGCAAGTAATGCAGGAGAGCGGAGGCGCATCACCCAAGTCCTGGAGCAATCGCAGCGGCTGCCAAAGAGCCGCATGCGTAGTATTGGCTCCTCCCAGGAGACTGTTAATAGGTCTGCCCCTAGAATGAAATCCAATATTTTATTTATTTATTTATTGATTAATATGTGCACAGCCAATAAAGGCTTTAGATATACAAGTAAACATAGCACAATTCCAATTATAACACATTTACACAAATAAAATCACCACTGTAAAAATAAGTGCAGAGTGACAATTCGTTTAAAATAGATAAAATGAGTTCATAAAACTTCATCATGTGAAAAATAAGATTCCTATCATTTCCACATAGCAAAGATTCCCATATGTCATTCTATATGAAATCCAATATTCCAGGCAGACTTCAGGTTCCCTTAGCGTCCCGATGACACCCACACGTGTGCCAGTCTTGGTGGGGGTACGGGGCAGTGCTCCCGGGCTGGGACTATAGGGGCTTGGCTGTCTAGATGGGGATGCAGAGTTGGAGCAAATTCCGCATGTCCACATTTCACAGAAAAACGAGTGTATACTCATTGAAAATGAATACTGCATTGCCTGTCAGTGAGTGGAGCTAAGGGAGCGTTGTGCTGAATAATTCTGCTAGCCAACCACACATGCTGTTTCTAATCAAGCGCTTAGAGGGCTAGGGTGAATGAGCTACACATAGAAAAAAACGAGGGCAACTACATAAAAAAAGTGTTTAAAAGTACTTGTGATACAGAATGGCTGTTAAATTAAATATATATGTGGGGTGGGTTAAAGTGTGGGCGGGGGGGGGGGCGGGTCAGGGGGTATCCCACCACATTTTCCAACAAAATAAATGACCAAAAATAATTTGGTTAAATTGGAAAAGGTCAATTATAAATAGACTTAAACCCTATTTGAACGGAAAAAATTGAGCTTTTCCAATTTGACCGAATTTGTTTTGTTCGTTTTTTGGTTCGAAAATGTGCGGGGGAGACCCCTGGCCCCTACCCCTCCCCACTTTAACCCATATAACGAACAAAGAAAGTGGTCAAATTGAAAAGGTCAATTTGGTTTGCGATCAAGAATGGTAATACCATCGGGTGTGAAGATGGCCTATTATCACAGAAAGCTTCTTTCATTCATGGGACCTGCTGAGTATATTGCAAAACAAATTCCATTTTTAAAAACACATTTTTAATTTTCCCAAAAATACACCAGTCGGAAAACACAATGTTTTGACTTCTTAAAAAATATTTGTAGTACCAACCACTCGCACACTGTAGTACAAAAAACACCCTTAACTCACATTCTTATCTAGACCCCTGGTCCCATCAATGTCTCTCTATCAACGCAATGCAACCCCACTGTCGGCGGATTCTTCGGATTACGAGGGCAGCCATTCGTTATAGCTTGAGAACATGGGCTATGCAGAGCCTAAACTGCAGAATCACATTTTCATAGAATCCTTGTTTTGGCATTGGGGATCGGTGAAACAATTTGGTTATGAAAGAAATGTGTACACTTCTTCTTTAACAAATACAAAATTGTGGGTTTAGGCGGTGTTTCATTCTCCTAATCGCACAACTTGGACTTCTCTTAGCGGTGAACACTTGTGTGGCAGTTCTGTAGACTATCAATTCATCTGAAGGTCCTGTTTTCAGAAATCTAGGGTAACCCACTGTCTAACAACTGCGAAAAAGAGGCCTCATTTTTAGAAATAACGACTAGGATGTCCCCTCAAACTATAGCGCATTCTGTCTTTACATCAGTGCTAACGTCCTGACTATAAAGGCATTACTTTGAATGCATCCCTTTTTAAATGTTTTTTTTTTAAACTTTACTTATTCAACTTGACTACATACAAAAAAAACAGATGCTCACAACATAACAACAGTAGATGTCATTACAAAAATGCATACTTCGCAACAAAGTGTTGGCTTCAGGTACATCAAGAGGATCGGGGAACTATGTAATGGCCTGGGTATAAGGCTTAGGACTCATTATTCATGGGGTGACTCCTGTGCAGAGAAAGGCCAGGGGTGGAGGGTTCAGTGTCCGAGTTGGAGGTCGTGGCAGACATATAATTACGAAATTTCCGCCAAATGTCTCTTGGTCTTGAGTGCGGGTGTTGCAGTGCTCCCCAGGCCTCCTCGGAGTCGTGTGCCCACGTGACCGTCCTGAGCCACTGTGCATACGTGGGTGCCCTGGGGCGGAGCCAATTCATCAAAATGCAGCGTACAGCTAGTATCATGCAGAGTCCTGCCAGTTTTTTCCAGTCACGACTCAGTTGGGGGAAGTCGTGGAAGAGGCACTGCAGTGGGGAGGGATCTATGGTGCAATCTAGTATGGCAGACAGTGTGGTGCATATTTCGGTCCAATATCGCGTGAGCCGCGGGCAGTCCCACATCATATGGATGAAGGGGGCCTGGTCCGCAACATCTATGGCAGTTGGAAGGAAGCTCATTGAACATATGGTGTAGTCTACCCGGAGTGTGATGGTATCTATGTAGCACCTTAAATTGTATTCGTTTAAACCGAGAGTTATATGATACATTCTGGGTGCGAGCACACATCTGGGACCAGCGTTCATCAGTGATCTCAACTCCCAGGTCCTCCTCCCACCTACTTCTCACTTTACTGAAGGAGGGGGTGGCCTTAGTCTGCAGTAGGGTAAAGAGCCTTGATACCTTCCCTCTAAAGCAGTCAAAGGTGCATAGCTCTTCAATTATGGGCTCGTCCGGTGGAATTGTGGGGAAGTTGGGGTATCTGGCCTTCAGATTTTTCCGGAGGGAAGAGTATTGCAGCCATGCAGAAGGACGTCTAAGGGGAACTGGGAGGTCAGCCCATTCAAGGAAGTTGCCCTGTTTATGGATATCCCGGAGTACCAGGAAACCTGCATCAGTCCAGCGGGACACTATGGATTGTGGGATATTCTGGACATCGGGGAAGAACTTCCAGAGCGGGAGGTTCCCATGGAAGGGGTGTGGTGTTTGAACCAGTTTCCAGATCTTAGTGAGGGCCAAGGACGTACTGGCAACAGGATCAGCCATTACCGGGTTAGCTGGGACAGGTTTCAGAATAAGGTATCTAATCTCCCGATCACTGACTGCTCGTTTCTCTAGGCGGACATGTGAAGGGGGGTCAGTGGTGTTAAACCAGTAGGAAGCAAATTGTGCTTGGGCCACTAGCCAGTATCTGGTAAAGTCAGGGGCGCTGAACCCACCCAATTCCTTAGGGGTGGTCAGTGTCGTTAACTTGAGTCGGACTGCACCAGAGTGCCATAGAAAGGTGTTGGTTATACGGCGCAGCGAATGGAAGAACTCGTTGCCTGGCCATAGGGAAAGATTTGTAAATCGGTAGAGGAGTTGGGGGAGCACCACTATTTTAAGTATACCTATCCAGCCCGCCAAGGAAATAGGGAGTCTAGTCCAACTCTCTGTTTTGGTGGCCAAGTGCGGAGGTACGTGTTGTAATTGTCCTGACGCAGCTTTGCCATATGCTGGGAGACCACCACCCCTAGGTAGGTAATATTGGATTGGGACCACGTGAATCCTCCTAGGTCGGAAGGGGGTAGTGTGGAGTCTGTGAGTGGGAAGAGGATAGATTTAGAACAGTTTATTCTTAATCCAGATATGTGACCAAAGCAGACCACATCTTCCAGGATAGGGGCAAGGTTGGTCTCTGGGCAGTGTATATAAAGGAGGGCATCGTCGGCATATAGGGAAACAATATCGGCTTGGCCCGCCATTTGCAAGCCCCTATGGGAGTGTGACTTGCGCATCATGTCAGCGAAGGGCTCCATGGCTATAGCGAATATTAGCGGGGAGAATGGACAGCCTTGCTGTGTTCCCCAGGCTATCTGAAAGGGGGAGGAGCATCTATCTTCCGTGCGGACCCCGGCCGATGGGTCAGTATAGAGCAACCTAACCCAGGTGCGAAAGTTGAGGCCAAATTTACACTTCTCAAGGACTTGCCATAGATATTCCCACGACACCGAGTCAAATGCCTTCTGCATGTCTAGAGTTGCAGCCACCGCTTGTACCTTCGTACCAATCCTACTGATCACATTCAAGAGCCTTCTCAGGTTCAGGGCAGTGGATCTGCCAGGGACAAATCCTGCCTGATCAGGATGGATGATGTGGGGCATGAATGCGGCCAGTCGGATAGCCAGTACTTTGGCATATATTTTGACGTCGCTGTTGATTAGTGAGAGGGGCCGGTATGAGCCGCATTGGGTGGGGTCTTTGCCAGGTTTAAGAAGGACTGTTATCATCGTCTCTCAGAGCGAGGGAGGGAGTATGCCCTTCTCACATGCCTCTGCCCATAGGGTTAGTAGGCATGGGACGAGGAGAAATTTGAAGCACTTATATAGGTCGATGGCGAGGCCATCTGGGCCAGGGGGTTTACCCAATGCCAATGATTCAATGGCTTCTGTAAGTTCTTCTGATGTGAATGGCCTCTCCAGGAACATGCTAGCATCAGTGGAAAGGACTGAGAGAGGGAGGTTTTCTAAATAGGAGTCAATTTGAGATACCTGGGGCAATCCACTCTAGAATACAAGGAGGTGTAGAATGATAGGAATTCTGAGTTTATGTCTTGTGGGGACGTGGCTAGTGTTCCGTCTGATCTTTTTATCGCCGGTATGTTGGGGGCTCCGAATTCTCGGTCAATCAACCTGGCGAGCAGTCGACCTGGCCGCTCTCCCTCGCCATATTTCCTAACCGAGTGTGAGCTGTCCAAAAATTTGACCTCCCGTTCCGCTAGGGTGCGGAAGGTGTCTAGCTCCAACCCCAGTCGCGCCAACGTTTCAGGAGCCTGATCACGGGAATATTGGGTCTCAAGGATAGCCATAGCTGACTCGCTGCCAGCGATTTCCGCACATATTTCCTTCAGGATACCACACCCTTTGGAGATGGCAATACCTCTGATATATGCTTTAAATGTTTCCCAGAGAGTAGCCTGTGATGCGACTGAATTAGTGTTAATCTCAAAAAATTCCTCGATGGAGGATTCAAGTTTGGATGCAAAGGTTTGGTCGAGCAGGGCGTGTGGTCTCATTCTCCACTGTCTTGTTTTATCTTAATCTTGCCCCCGGTTAAATGAGATAATAACCGGTGAATGATCAGCTAGAGTTCTAGGGAGGATCTTTAGGTAAGACAGGCACCTGACTAATATATCCGATACGAGCCACCGATCTATCCTGGAGTATGAATCATGCACTGTGGAATAGTAGGAGTATGTGCGAGATTCAGGGTACATGAGTCGCCAGGCGTCTACGATCACCAAACAAGGGAGTATATTTAAGATTGCGTAGGTTGCCCTGGATAGTTGACGAGGTCTAGAGCCCGATCCGTCTAGATTGACATCAAGTATCATATTGAAATCCCCACCACAAATGATCGGGACCAGAAGGTAGCTTTCCAACACTGAAGCTAGGTGTAAGTAGAAATCGGGGTCATAGATGTTTGGACCATAGATATTTAAGATGACTACCTCTTGATTTTGTAATTTACCATGGAGTAGCACATACCTCCCTTGCTGGTCTATCAGTGAATGGGTACAGTAGAACTTTAGGCTCTTGTGTATCAAAGTTAGGACACCTCGACTTTGGGTGGAATAGTTGGTGAAGTATCTCTGAGGCCCCCATTGTTTAGCAAACTTCCCATATTGTTCCGACGGGGCATGGGTCTCTTGTAGGCATAGGATTTTAATATCATGACGCTCCGCGTACAGTTGTATCTGCCTCATTTTTTTGTAGTTACTCAGACCTCTTACATTCGAGCTCATGAATGCTAAGCTACTATCAACCATTTGTGTAGGGGTGTTGGTTGATTTCCGGGGTACGAAGTGGTGGTAGGCATTGCCAGCCCAACAGGGGTGGGCACTTCATGCCATCCGCAAGTCTGTGACTTAATACAGTGGTATGTGGTCGTCAAGTGTTTTTTTAACATAACACCCAGTTCCCCCTCCCCCCACTCACATCCCTCCCCCAACTAGAGGAATGAAAACCCAAAAACACCATAGCAACAACAAACTTGTTGGCATCAGCGCCTGGGGGCCTGTTGGCTGGCCTGGCGGTGATGCATCGTACTGGGGGACATATAAGGGGATTTCCGATACTGCAGTCTTGATTAAGCGGAAGTTGTGTAATCTGCGTGACCGGAGGATCAACTGTTCGGTGGAATAACAAGATTGAGTTGCCCATGCATTCCAAGTAATATAGCCTCAAGTGTACATGAGCGCATCTGTGGGCCTGTTTCCAGGCAGGGAGTCGGCTCAAAGTGGTCGGGCTACATTGGTGTCATGTCGGCGGTCAAGAATCAGCCCTGGAAGTGCTCATCTATGAACTTCGAGGCCTCCTCTGGGATTGTGAAAAAAAATGTTTGATTGGAGTGTTCTATTCTTAGTTTGGCAGGGAATAACAGTATTTAACCCCATGCTCACGGAGTCTTCTGTTTACCGCCATGAAGGTTTTAAGTTCTTGCTGCACCGCC
Organism: Ambystoma mexicanum; assembly: GCF_040938575.1. Classification (NCBI taxonomy): domain Eukaryota; kingdom Metazoa; phylum Chordata; class Amphibia; order Caudata; family Ambystomatidae; genus Ambystoma; species Ambystoma mexicanum. Next base: position 856,289,686 of record NC_090931.1, on the reverse strand, counting down.
ACAGAGAAATCAGGGTAGAGATGGATTCTCGCTGCCGCCATCCTCAACTCCCTCTTGAGTCTCGCCGCTCTCAGAAGGACATCACGGTTGCGGAAATTTAAGATCCTGGCTTTAATGGGGTGTGGAGGTGCGCCAGGTCTGGGTTTTGCAGTCAGGGAACGGTGGGCTCTTTCCACCACAAACTGCGGGGAGAGTTTCGGGGAATCCAAGACTGAGAGCAACATGCGCTCCACGAAGTCTTCCATGGGCTCGTTAATATTGTCCTCGGGCACTCCAACTATGCGTAGATTGTTGCATCTTGAGCGGGACTCTAAGTCATCATTCTTTTTTTCAACTGCCAGCATGCGGGCAGAGAGTGAGGAGACCGTGGCCCACAGGGAGCCAAGGTCATCCGCAGCGGCCCCCACCCTTGTTTCAATCTCCACCAACCGGCCATTAGTTTTCTCCATGTTCGCCTTTATGGATGAGATAGTGCCATTCATGTCATCCAGCTTGGTGTGAAGAGTGGTGAAACCCTCACGGATGTATTCCAACATTTTTTGCGAGTCATCGGGGGTTGGTGTGGCCGATATCGAAGGGGTCTCCTCAGGCGACTCCGCTTCGGCTTAGCTGGAGTCTAAGCAAACATGTTTAGGGAGGTTTGTCTCTTGCCTGCGCCTGCTATGTCGATGGAGGGTGGTCGCCGGGAGGAGGGTGTGAGTGGCTAGCTACGCCCAAGCGCCGGTGTCCTCCTCCGAGTGTAGGGGTCTCTGGCCCAGAGTCTAGCCCGCAGGTCACCAGTTTATCGAGTGCAGCAGCACCCATCCAGGCGTGGGTCTCCTGAGCAATGCACGGTGCAGAGGGCTCGGCCCAGAACGACTTTGCGATGTTAGGGTCTTATCCCAGTTACTGCCTTTTACTTACACCGGCAGTGGTGGGGCCAGCGTGGTAGATGCACCTATACAGTATTGTAGGTAATGTAGCCTCGCACCCCGTGTCCCAGCGTGTGGACAGTGCAGTACCTCTCCGTGGTGTCTCGAATTTAATCGGCGGGGTCGCCGTCGCTGATCACAGGGCAGCAGTGGGCCAACTGACGAGGGGGCTCTGCCCAGTCGGGGGGCCCCCCTGGGCAGTCGCCGAGGTTCAGGGGGATATGGATACCGCTGCCTCAGAGGAAGGATGTGCAGCATAGTGTTCAGGGCAGTATGACATGCCGGGTGCTCTCAGTGTGACAGGCCATATATTTGATGCATAAATGATTCCCAGGCAGTGGGCCCACTGAGTCACAGAGTCACAGGACGCCGAGCGCGGGGCCGTGGCAATGGCCAGGTTGCAAGGATCAATCTGGCGCTGCACCGTTATGTGGGGTTTAATTTGCTGCCTTTTGTATTCCAAGAAGTGTTAGCAGAGTACAAGTGGGCACCCCTTCATGTGAGTGGCAGCACGGGGGTTGGCCAGAAATGTGGGGGGTCTTTCATACCTTGAGTCTCGATGGAGGGGGGGCAGTGCCATCCCCTGCCCGCCACCTCGACGCGGGTCAGCACCCTCGGAACTCTGGCGCTGGCGCAGCAAGGAGCCGACAGTCTGAGGCTCCACCCGGCCCGTGGGGCTCCCAGCAGCCGGTGGAGCGCGGTATAGAAGGTGCGTGCGGCCGTGCCGGGCAGGGTCTCCAGGCCGCAGCCCCCAGAAGGTGTGTCGAGGGGGGAAGCCCTGCAGGAGCCAGAGGAGAGGGGCAGAATCCCAGTCGAGCCTGTGGCAGAGACTGTATCCTTGGGTGGGACCACGGGGTCCGGGACCGCGGCCGCAAAGAGCAGTCCAGGAGGGCGCGCAGCGCCGAGTGGTGGTCTCCCCTCCCACCGCCGGCCTCAGGATCCGTGGCTCTCTCCCGCACTGGAGCCCGCCCACCATGGATGCGTGTGGTGGGTCGACACAGTGTGTTCAGGCGGGGTCCCGCTGCACCGCGGGGATCTTCGCAGTGGCTCTTCTCCAGAAGATGCAAATAGAGTAGAAGGATCAGCAGGTCCTTAGTAACCGATCCGTCGGTTTGCGGCTCAAAATGCAGCAGTATCGAGGCAGGAACAGAGAAAAGGATCTTCCCCGTCATGGAGCGTCGCGCTCAGGCAGCCATCTTAATCAAGCGCAACAGCGCCCCCCCATGCCTTTTTAAATTTAAGATAGAAAAATAGGGCAAGGGGGAACAGAAAAGTGGCTGCAGGGGGTATCCCCCGATTTTTTATTTTTCAAGAAAAACATAGTACTTTGAAAACATTAGCCTTGTACCAAATCAAAGACCATTGGCCGTTTTAGCACTGAGGAAATGACCTTGAAATAAATATCTCAGCCTCTTGCACTTCATTACCATGGAGGATCCTATATATGCCTGCCATTGCGTTGATGGTAGTTGTCTGGAACACAGCCAGTTTTGGCATTCTTTGGTTTAGCTCTTGGGAGTCGGTTTCATGGGTGGTTTGGTATTTTAAATGGCAGCATCAGGATTGTGTGTGTCTTTGATGTGTATTATGTGTTGGTCATCTTTACTGAACCAACACAGCCCTCTTCATTCTGGAATCCCCAGCTTATCTACTTTCCAGAAATGTATAGTGTGGTTTCCTTGGTTATCGAGGAGACGCCACCATACTAACATTTAAAAAAACTAGAAGATAAAAAGAAGGTTTGGAAGATCATTTAACAAATCATCTTTTTCCTTTGATATAATGCAACAAATTCCTGAGAAAGCAGTCAGCAAAATACAATAGAAATGCATCTATTCCAGAATCAGAAACTTCCATAACAGTGGTGAAATTAAAGCTGCCCTGGCACTGCTCATGAGGACACATGAAGATATTGTCTCCAAGTTCATATAGTGTATCTCTGGCCCTCATCATGTGTGTTTTGGCAGGATAAGTCCTTTCCACTACAGGCTGCCTAGGCTCATATAGCTAGAAGCACAGAAAGAAGACCTCTTGCTATCCTAGGATTTGTATATTGCTTGCTAGTGTTCCTAATAGCACACATGTTTTAAAAAATGATCTCTTAATTGAATGATTACAAACATTTTAAAACACACATTGTTTAATAGAATCAAAGACCCATTAAGGAGGGTCTGAAACCCAGAAAACAGACACAGAACATATACATTGGGCCTCATTATGAGTCCGGCGGTAGCCGTGCCGGAACAACCGACAGGCTGCCGCCGGACCTATAATACCATTCTGCATTCGTGATTGCTGGAATCACTGGGGCATTAACAACCCCAGTGACTCGGTAATTCCGGAGGCGGATTCTGTAAATCCCCATTCCCACGGAGTCCGATAGGACTCCATGGGGATGGGGACCATGGAAACACTGGTTCTGTCCATGACAGAGCCGGTGTTTCCATGTCCGCCTGCAGGTGGGTGGTGTTAGTCCCGCCAGGTCAGACCTGGTGGGAGTGTCACCTCCCGCCTGCAGGACTCTGAATCAGCCGGTCCGGAAACAACGGTGGCATCGGTTTTACCGCCACCGTTGTTTCCAGAACGGTAGGGTCGTAATGCGGCCCATTATGTATACTTGCCATACTTGATAACATAATACATCATGTGTACTGATGTATATTGTTGTGCCTATATAGACCAAAGAAACTATATATCAATAGTAAATACAAATAATACAATATAATTGTAAAGAAGCCGCAAGCCAAGGTAAGTAGGAAACAGTTTATTTACTTAGTTTACAGCAGTAAAGCATAAGACCCCCAACACAGTCAGCATCCAGGGTACAACTGAATAAAGCCAAGCATAAACATTGATGACATATCATTCCAGAATGGTATAAACACAAGGGATCCAATCTAGAATCACAGATGCCCTGCCTGTCAGAACACAGAAAAGGCATTAGCACTTAGCAACAACAATAACAATAGATAAAGCATTAGTCCCTTTATATAACACATCCCCTCCCCTATAAAATATAATTCTTTATTGATAAAAGCAAACAGCAATAAAATGAACATCAAGAAGAATAAAATGAAATGCGAATGCTATATCACTTTACTTTTGCAATTCTGGACAAACACCATATTTGTCCACTTTCCACAGCAAAATTAAATGCGAATGCTCTATCACTTTACTTTTGCAATTCTGGACAAACACCATATTTGTCCACTTTCCACACACACAGCATTCTTGAAAACTCGTGTAACTCTAACTGGTTCTGTGTAAAGTGGCTCCCCTTTCTTGGAGATGACCGCCTTCCTTATCCTCACCAAATCTCCAGCTTCGACCACAATGGTTTTCCTAGGATGTCTCTCATTCACTTTTTCCACCCATTTATCCTTTCGAACACTCATCTTTTTCTTTACGGCATCCACAACCACATCTGTCGCTCTTGCCCTGCCCAACCAAGCTGGAGCCACACAGGTATTCACCTTTCGGCCTCTCATAAGTTCAAATGAACTAATTCCTGTTTCTACTCGCGGAGCCATCCTCAATGCATAAAACCTGTCTCTCACTGCAACTCTTTTGTTCAAACCACATGCATTGGCTCCACGAATGGCATCCATAATGCATCGATTCACTCTCTCAATCATGCTGTTGACTTGAGGACAATACAAAGGCGTTCTTTTGTGTTTAATTCCACATTTGTGAAGATACTCCATAAATAACTTCCCCACGAATTGTGGACTGTTGTCAGTGAGTATACTTCTAGGTAAACCCTCCCTCTCAAACACATCCTCCATGAATTCAATGATACTCCGGCAAGTAACCTCCCTCAAAATCCTAAATTCCGTCCATCTTGAAAACATATCAACCATGACTAAAATGAATCTTCCTCTACCAGCACCCATGTCAACTGGATCTAGCACATCCATGGACAAATCCTGCCACACTCCCTCTGGTATACTTGTTTTTCCCATGGGCTCTGTTACAGCTATCACATTTTTACCTGACTTGATACAATCATTGCACGCACCAACTACCTTCTCAATTTCACGATCAATCCCTGGCCACCAGTAATCAGCTTTAACAACCTCTTTTGTCTTGCACACTCCAATATGTCCTTGGTGGGCGCAATTTATTAACTTCTTCCTCAGACTACCTGGAACCACCAACTTATCCCATCTATATAGAAGCTCTCCTTTTACGGACAGTTCGTTTCTCACTTCCCAAATTGCCCTTTCTTCGCCAACTAAAAGTCTTTTCTCTGGCCATCCTTCCACCACAAAAGCCATAATACGCTTCCACATTTCATTTGATTTAAGAATTTGAATCCACTCTTGTTTCTGTATTATACCTTCCACAGTTGCAAAAACCGTTTCATTCTCACCACACATATTACTTCTTCTGTCATCATCTTTATCTTCCAACTTCACCCTCGAGGCATGGTCGGCCTGTACATTCTCTTTACCAGCGACTACTTCTATCTCAAACTTATGACATTGTAGTCTGGTTACCCAGCCTGCAACTCTTCTTGAAACCTTGTCAAGACCTTTACTTTCAAAGATCGCCTTAAGTGGTCTATGATCTGTTCTCAGGATAAAATCTTGACCCCAAACAAAATTTGTCATTTTCTCTGTCCCCCAATGGCATGCCAATGCTTCCTTCTCCAGTACCTAATAGTTCAATTCTGCTCCTCTCAACATGCGGGATGCATGCATTACAATCATTTCTGTGCCATCCACACCCGGCTGCAACATAACTACTCCTATTCCTGTGTCACTGGCATCAACAGCCAGAATAGTTTTCTTTCTCGTATCAAACATTGATAAAGGTTTAGCCATGTCAATTTTTTTTTTAATTTCTTCAAATTCATTCTGACATTCGTTACTCCATTCAAATTCAACACCTTTCCTTAACAAAGCTCTTAAATTAATTATGGAGTCAGCAAATCTGTCCACAAATCGGTGATAAAACTCAATAGTGCCAAGAAATGATCTCAGTTCAGCCTTATTCAGAGGTGTTTGTGTTTTCAAAATTGATTCAACCAAATTTCTTTTCGGTTTTAAACCTTTCTCAGAAATTTCATGACCTAAATAATCCACAGTTTGTGTCATAAAAACACATTTCTCACCCCTCAATGTTATTCCTCTCATTTTGAAAATCTTAAGGACCAGGTTCAATCTTGTCTTCAACTCGGACTCATCCTTCCCACATATCAAAACATCGTCCTGAAAGCACCACACTCCACCAACATCCTTCAACAATCTGTCCATAACCTTCTGGAATACAGACGACGCTGATACCAATCCAAATGGCATGCGCTTGAACTGATAGATTCCCTCATAAGTAATAAAAGCTGTCAATTCTCGTGAGTCTTCATCTAAACTGATTTGATGATACGCACTCGCCATATCAAGTTTAGCAAAGTATTTTGCACTCCCTATCCTACTCAATAACTCTCCCATATTGGGAAGAGGATGGCGATCCGCTACCACACATCGATTAAGTTCCCTGAAGTCGATGCATACTCTCAAATCCCCATTACTCTTCTTCACCACTACAACGGGGGATATCCATTCTACCGCTCTAGCCGGCTCAATGATTCCCTCTTTCTCCAGTTTTATCAACTCATCACGCACAGCCTTCCACATAGACAGAGGCAACGGTCTAAGCTTAGAGGCAACGGGACTGCTCCCTCCTTTTATCTCAATCTTGTGAACCATCCCCTTGAGGCATCCCACTTTGTTACAGAATACTTCAGGATATCTAGCTACCATCTCACATTTGGCTCTATTGCTGTTAAGCACAAATGGATCACTTACATTGAGAACTTGCTCCTCACTATTGGGATCGAATTTGATTCCCAAATCCCTTTGTTCCTTCCAACCCAAAAGAGTTTCACCTCTTTTTGTGACATATATTTTCCTGTGTGTCATTCTACCCTTGAACTTGAATTCCGCTACACAACGTCCCAAAATTTCTATTTTATCACCATTGTATCCTCTTGGTGTTTTATCGGAGGGAACTAAATGCCTAATATCACCTCCAATTACATTTTCAAAGACAATTTTGGATACCAACGTAATTTTTGAACATGAATCAGCAAGCATTTTAACTGAATGACCATTTACTTCTATCCACGCTGAGGGATGCTCACATTCATCAGACCCCGAGCACTTTACCATGTGGACTACAACTATCTCGTTCTCAGAAACATCAGCTTCTTCAGACGACATACCATCATATTCTTCAATTAAAAGTGTTCCCTTCCCACCACCACTTCGATAATTTTTACAGCAATTCTCAAAGTGCCCCCATTTCTTACACAAACTACAATTCACGCGTCTTCCAGGGAAAACGGGAGATGTGGATAGGTGTTGTGAACTCCCACAACGAAAACACAATCTATCCTCTCTCTTTATATTAAATTGGGTAGTATCTCTTTGAGAACGTTTGTTGGGTTGCTCACCACCTCCACCTTTGGTTTGGGTATTCTCATGACGTTTATTGGGCTTGGTTTTAAATTTCTTCTTCTCCTTCGAGCAACCACCCTTCTTGTCGCCAACCCTCAACACTTGAACACCCAGTGATGGCTTATTTTCTTTAAGAGACAGTTTCGCTACACACTGCAGGGTATGCTCAATTCTCTTCGCTATACTAATAACCTCATCTAAACTGGGATCATCCTTCAACCAAATTTCCTCTCGTATTTTATCATTAGAGCAATGAATCATAAATTGATCTCTTATATGTTCTTCCAGTCCACCACCAAATTTATAATTTAGTGCTAAATGCCTCAAAGCAGTTACATAGTCTTCAACAGATTCTCCCTCATGTTGGCACCTCATGCCAAAGTGATATCGCTCCAATACAGTGCTTGTTTTTGATCCAAAATGCTTATCAAGTTTTATTAACGCTAGATCAAAATCATTTGTCCCCTCTTCCAAATCTAACTCAGCAATATCAGGAAGACTGTCATATATCCCCTGACCTTCATAGCCCAAGAAATGCATTAACATAGCTACTTTGCGTTCTACTGACATTCCATTTCCACACGTGGCTTCAACATAATGAAGAAAACCTTTCTTCCAAGGGGCCCACTTGATTTTTGGCGGGCCTGGTGTAGGCATAAACACCCGAGGACCAGGTACTCCAGACAAAGCCATGTCTGTCTTTCACTCTTAGAAAGTATGAAAAGCAGTAACTTCTATTGGGATTGGAAAGCAAGGGAATGCACTCACTGCACCAGCGTCAAAATATGACTAGGAACTCGTGGAGTTGTGTCAGATGTCACTGAGAGCCTTAACTCTCCCAAATGAGGAAACTTCCCATGACAGATCCTCTGTGGGACTAGTTTTCCCAGTCAAAAGTAGAGTAGTCTTCCAATTTTAAGAACACTTCCTCATCTGAGAAATCACACTTCCTGCAAAATGTTTTAGGAACACTTCCTCATCTGAGAAATCACACTTCCATCCTCAGGGAATGCACACTTCCTCACCTGCGTTGCATCTGAGTATCATTCATCTCGCTCGCCTTCCCACAGGGGGCCCTGGGCGAGCCTTCGTTATTTTCCTGTGTTACGCTACTGCCGGCACCACATCCACGTTCAGGCAGTCAGACTTTTGAGACTGGCAACTCTGTTTCGAGCCAAACTTGAGGCTGGCACGGGGCTCCTCCAAGCCCCGTGCGGCAGGGCTCGCCTAATCCCCCTCAGACAAACTATTCCGGCGTCTGATGGTGTGAGCTAATCCACAAGCTCAGGGGATAGTCCTCCTGGATGCCCGGTCCCACAGGCCACCCTGGACTGTTCTTCCCCAGCACCTCTTTTGGGCAGTTGGGGGTCTTGGCTTCAGCAGGGATTCATCCTTATCCCATCCTTGTCGCATTGTAAAGAAGCCGCAAGCCAAGGTAAGTAGGAAACAGTTTATTTACTTTGTTTCCAGCAGTAAAGCATAAGACCCCCAACACAGTCAGCATCCAGGGTACAACTGAATAAAGCCAAGCATAAACATTGATGACATATCATTCCAGAATGGTATAAACACAAGGGATCCAATCTAGAATCACAGATGCCCTGCCTGTCAGAACACAGAAAAGGCATTAGCACTTAGCAACAACAATAACAATACATAAAGCATTAGTCCCTTTATATAACAATAATGTCGCCTTAACACAGCTAGCCTGCAACAATAACAACCCCTTAGGAACTAACCAAGCCACATTGGCATTCTAAGACTTGGGTGCCTAATTTGTGACAAATCCTATCACAGAATATATGCGATCAGTGCGCCACCCATAATGTTTACTTTCAAGAAGCAGCCTTCCATTACGGCACAGTGCCGTGATCACATAGATCACGTTGGCTCACAGCCCCAACCCAACGCCTCCTCCCCTCCCTACTTACCTTTCGTGCCACCGACTCATCTCTGTACCTGCTGCGTCAGTTCCTCCCACTTATGTGGGTCGGAACTGGCGCTGCAGGGTTTTTTTTAAAAAAGAAATGTGTTGGCACTTTTTAAAATAAACTTTCTTGTCCCCCACTCTCCGTCTAATAGAAGCGGGCGTCCCCCCACAAACCCGACCCCCATTACCCGAACAAGGGGAGCAGGGGACACCCCTGCTACCCTTAGTCGGTGTAATGGGAACGGGAATTTTGTTCTGTGCAAAGACGCGGTATCGGTAATGTCACAATCATGGCGATATTTTGGACCAATACCATATCACATACATCAAGCGTTTTCTGTATTAACGTAGAAGTACTAAGAGATGTTGCATATTTCATCCATAGGCTCTATCATAGAACAGAGTTCTGCAACAGTACCAACACATAACAACCTGAAATCCTGGACCACACAGGTGAGATGTTGAGAGGATTAGTGTCTGCATTTCATGGGCAATATATTGATCATTGTTCACCAGGTTAATAGAATGGGTTTGCATCACGTCTAATGGATACGTTATGGGGGGGGCGTGATTGTGTTGTTATGTTCTCTTGCTTTGTGTGGTCTGTTATGTTTGGGAATGTCAGGCCACCGCTCATGGCTAGGTTATTAAATGTGTTGGGGTTAATATGTATTTCGAGGTTACTGTTTATTGTATTCTTTGATTCAGGTTTATGTTATGGTCTGGATGATATAAAAAAAGACTGTAGTAGGCATCACTTATCAAATTATGTTGTATACCACTTAGTTCAAGAGTCGCCCAACGATTAATTTCTTAATCCAAGTAGGCAGAGTGGGAGGTCTATGCGCCGTTCAACCCATCGCAAGCCACCCTCTACCCATCACAAACCCATGCAGAAAGGACCTATACAAGGCTCTGTGTAGAAGTATTATGTGTTCTCGCCACTAGAACCAATAAGAATATGTTGCCAGTACCCAGATCCCTTCTACCCCTAGCTCTCTCTAAGACCTCGCCCACCCTAGCCCAAAAAAGTGCCAGCCCCAGGCACTGCCATATCATATAACAACACGATGCTCCATCATCAGTGTATTGTGAATAAGTAGCGGGTATAGAGTTGTCGAATTTGTGACTGATTTTTGGGGTAATACAAGTCCTGTGAAGGAGGTTATGCTGTATTAGTTTCATTCTGACATTACCAGACACCTTAAGTACCTGCTCGGCAGCCAAATGTCCTTGTCTATCCGAGAACTCATGTCCAATATTTACCTCTCATTGCCCCCTGCATGGTAATATCACAAGTAGTCGATCCTTGTATATAGCATTGTGTACTGTCGAAATGGCAAGTGGGCCTATTCCAATCTCTAGTAGTGTGCTAAAAGTGGATGAGTCACTGAGTTCTTTAGGGAAGAATTTCCACCAGTCGTGTGCAGCTTTGGCTATTCTGGACAATTGCAGGGAAGTTCCTCTCGGTGTAACATAGAGTTTCTACCATCTCCTCAAACATTTACAGTTCTTTAACCCTGCATAGGCCTGTCACTGAAATGCAAGCCCCATTCTGCCAAAACTGGAGGTTCACTTCATCCATTCCCCCTAGAAAAAGTTAGGGTGCAGCACAGCAGACAATTTGTCGCATACGGTATCACGACTATCAAGCGTTTGAACGAAGACATCTATATTCTCCTTCCCAGATAAAGGGAGGGCAAAGAAGCACTCCTCCCGGACTTACCTTTAAGAGACATCGCAAATACAAAAGATCCACCACAGAGCCCAAGGACAGCTTCTCAAAATTCGACCGCATGTCAAACCATTTAGCCACAAATTGCGATGGACAGGACCAGTTATAGTAACAGCAATGTGGAATGCCAGTGCCACCATCAACTTAAAAGGGGCAGATGGCCGCAAGAACCACCCTGCTCCTACCCAAGCCCAATATAGAGAGTTTAGCAGATCGTCCTTGGTATGAATGGTTGACGCTGGGACCACCACTGATGAAACAGCAAAACAATAGAACAGCCTGTTTCCATAACATCACCATCTTGTGAAAAGCCATTCTGTCAAACAAAGATAGAGGCAGTCCCTTCAAGAACATTATAGACCGCTCCAAGCCTTTTATAACCCAACCAACATTGTGCGTATATTGGTCCAGCCGGTCATGGTATGCCAGTACACCTAGGTAAGTAACTGTACTATGTGCCCAACTCAGGGGAAAGTGGGCAATAATAATACCTCGGGATTACTCCTCAACACCTAAGTGTGAATAAACATAGCTTGTCCTAGTTAATAGATGTGCCACATGAAATCCTGCAGGTCTGAACTTCTTTGAGCAGAACAGGAACGCTCTGAACTAGATCCCTCAAAAAAAGGTGTACACAGTCTCCATAGAGTGCAGCTATATTTACTATCCCCATCTTTCCGACTCCATCCTGTTTAAGTTCCGTGAGCAACAGGCTTGACAGGGGCTCCATTATGAGTGTACAGAGGAGGGGAGATCATGGACACCCCTGCTTCATACCTATCTCCACCCTCACCCTTCTAAAATCACTGAGCCTGTTTTTACCCTAACCATCGCATTTGAATACAACAATTTGACTAATCCAATAAGGTTTGGTCCTATAGTCATTGACTGTATTGTGGAAAATAAAATCACCTGCACTGACGCAAACGCTTTCTCCACACATCCACACACAAAGAATATGCAGCGAAATTCACATTATGTTTCTGCACAACATAAACCAATCTTCTGAAATTAGCTATCATATTTTGATGTGATACAAAACCATTTTGATCCTTGTGTATTAAAGAGGGAATTCAAGACTGAAGATTCTGGACAGTATCTCCCTCAATATCTTATCCTGAGTCACCACTGAGGAATAACAAAGACCTGTAAGGCGAGCAATCGAGGGGGTCTTTGCCCAGCTTCAACAACACTGGTTCTATGGCTTCCCTCATCAAAGGGGGCCATCCCTGGTGATCTGTGCTTCTCAAACATGTTTTCAACTTGAGAGCCAGCAATTCCTCATAGTGCCATTAAACTGACCCGGGTGTCCATCACTGCCCGGTGCCTTATCCTTCCACAGCAGGTGAAGGGAATCACTCACTTCCTGGGCAGGGATGGGGAATCTTATGCAGTCCTCACAACAGTGAGGACTTTACGACTGTAACACGAATACTTAACATGAATTCTAAACCTCACTTCAACAACTCCAGAGATACCTTTCTAGATACTGTTCAAATGCTTGACATTCCCAGAACCTACAACCTACTGTACCTACTTCAATTACATTGTTAAATATATCTGGAATAGTCAGAGTGAAGATGCCCAGTCTTGTATATGCATAATATATTTTGAACATAATGTCTATACCTGGAATTATTAAGGGTTTTGAATTAAACAAAAATGTGTTTCATGCTTTCTCTTCATTCATTAAAAAGAAGTCATAAAACATTTTCATTTTTTATTCATCTGTAATCATTTACATCTACTGCAAAAAGCATGCATTCAACCAATATAGGATTTATTTCAAACATAATTCTCACAATTTTCCAAAATAACTACATTCCAATGTTTCAGAAAAATACTTCTCAAATGTAAGAATTTGTAAACATAGTTCTAGTTACTGAGATTCTCAAAGGTAAACTTCTATCTCTGAAATGGACAGAAGCATGTAACCTTGTGACGGTTTGCCCGGAGAGTCAATACTCAGCTCAGCAAACGTCTTGAAAGTTGATTTGACCAGCTGCTTCGTTTCCGTTAACATTGGAGAAGCTGAGCAAAGATCCATGTACAGTAACTCATAGAACATCTTCCCAAAAGCTAGAAGAACTCATTGCACAGATTCTTGCCAGACAATCCATCAGTGAGAAAAGGCTCTGGGTAGAAGAAAATAATTGTGTTACGTGGCCAACACTTGCCTGGTCTCCCTCAAACATCTGCACGCCATAGTTATATGCACCTGTGTGGGAACTGCTAGAAAATATGTTGAACCCATTCTAAAATAAACCAAAGGACAATATTCTTTTTTTTAATGTAGCTACAAGGAAAACCTAATTTAGCCATAGAAAATCCTTTTCAGCATCATCTCAGACGTGGTTATACATAGTGCACATTTGCCCAGTCAATGACATCCACCAAAGTGTGACTGTTCCTAAATGCCCCATTTCATCATGAGCCAACTCTAATCCTGGCGGCGTTAAATCATCGGGTACCAGTCCAACTTACTGGCAATCTATTTGGGAACCCGAAACCTTGGTGGCAACATTAACAGGGAGATGGATGGATAGGATTAAGGGTCGTGCCCATCTTTGCCTCGTTGAAAAAAAAAGCTCCTCAACATATGAGAAAAGACACTGCAGACAGCCATGGCCCTCCTCCTGAAAGATGTTCAGGATCATTCTTGTTAGTTCTTTTGTTCACACTTCACAGAACTCTGCAGCGCATCCATCTGAGGCGGGGATGTTATTGTTTTCAAGTGTCTGCATTCCTAAGCTGTTTCTAATACTGTGACAGAAGCTGTGTGTGTCTTGATTCCCTATGAACTGGAAGTTAAGATCTCAACATTGCCTGAAAGGTTTTTTATCCTTTTCCTGTGCTAAGGATCTACTTCATGCCTTCCTTCATTTCAAACTCCTTATTCATGATCAGTTTCATTCAGCACCAACTTCCCTATGCAACCTCTTTGCAGTCCTAACATTTTTGCAAAAAGATATTTGTTTTCCCCAAATAATATTCTTCACAAAATAAAGGCTATATTAAATATATACAGTTTACAGGCGTTCTTAAGTAAGGTGTTCCACAAATATTCTCCCTTTAAACTGGATCCACAAGAAATTCAGTATCAAAATTCCACCTCACTACAACCAGCCTTGCACATGTTTAGTTCACACCTGCATGGTGTGAGCCAAAGGATTGCCAGTCCAGACTACCTAGTAGAGACCTCAGCTCCTCAGGACAGCTGATACTAAAACATCCTCTGTGCAGAAACGGTGGTAGAGACTGAAGAGTCTTAGTGGCGACCTTGACTCTGTGGAAGACTCCACGCACACACATCTGCCAAGGCACCTTCCTTTTAGAATTCAGGAAACCTTTAAAAACCGGTTTATTTATTCAAGACAAGACTGTCCCTCCTTGCCTCATCATCACTCAATCTTGCTCTGTGCCACAATTGATTCTGTGTTGTGCAATTTAGAAGCTCCTAAATAGATAAATCGATAGATTGAAGTATGGGTGCACCTCACTTACTAGTAACTTGCTGGAACCACTCTCTTGTGTATGTGTTTACCTCTGGGGGAAATCTCACCATCATATCTATCCGATGTATGTCTTGATTCCTTTACTGAATGCCCCTCTTAGCCTGGGCATCAGCAGTCTGCAATCCTCCTAATCTGATCATCTGTTTGCATGACTCACTTAAAAAGAGGTTCCTCTACACATGGGCCTGGACATCATTATTTTAACACATTCTATAGGCGTACAGTCATCAAAATCAGTAGCATAAAAACCTACAAGTCTAGCAACACTCCAGGACAATCCCTTCAATACCTTCCCAGAACCCCAATGTATCCGGATCACACATCAGCAGTTGGTTGCCTAGATTTTTAGCTGAGAGTGCAGCATTTCCTGTGAAAGCAGTTGATGAATATGAAATATAGGCCTTCTCTATCCAATGGGCTCTCATGACCCTTCTGTTTAGATTCTTAATACCAAAACCAGTCTCCTGCAGATCAAGAATGGCGATATGCTACTCTCTGAACTCGGGAGCTAAGACAAGGACATCCTCACTCTGCTCTTCCTCATGACAGTCCTTCCAGTGTGAGTCAAATCATTCCCTTAGAGATGGGCTTTAGCTAGAGCACACTTCCTTTTTATTTGTGGGTATTAGGTGGCACTAAGCCAAAACTATTGCATTCGAGTACAGATAGGGAGAAATGGCATACGAGGAGGGCCACACAGCTTGTAGGTGTTGTTTGTTTATTTGCCCACCCATTGACTGCCCATGGTCATGCTAATCCCTAAGGCCCTTGCCACCCAGTTCCTGCCCTTCCCAATGGAAAACATCTCCGAATTGGAACTCTTTGAGCTTGCTTTAATGAAGCCTCACCATCAACCTTTACACTCGATGTGCATGCCAGTGTTTTTACAAAGCAGTACTCTGAGAGTGGATGACTTAATTGGAGTTCTAAACTGCTATTGGAGTAATACAAATGTCTTACCAGGTCTGCCTTCAGCCACTCAATTTATAAGCACTACGTGTGTCCTTTTCACTGATGTTCTGTTAAAACAGGCAATGGCAAAGTCAACAGTCCTGGCTTGTGTAGAAGTATTAAGCTTTTGCCAGGCACTGCTATCAGATGCCCAGGTTCTCACACCATTTCGCACCTGCTACCAACAATGGTCAGTTAATACCACGACTGCTGTGCCTGGCAAGTGCATTTCCCATGCCTACTCAAAAGCCAAAACTGTTGGCATTGCCAATGCTTGTTTAAACTGCATCTCCTCTATGGACCCATCAAAGGGCTTCTCCAGCTATTAGTTTCTCGTTTGTTTGTCAACGTGTGCCAGGATAGTCTTGAACTGGGTAAAAAACCCATGTCACTCTCTTTCTTTCTAGGAGTGTGTGCTCTTCCTGTTTGGTGGGGAACTCAAAAGACGGTAATGCTCTCGAGTAATAAGCAGTGCTCAATTTGTAAAAAAAAGAAGTGCCAGGGCCCACATATCTTCGAGCACTCCTGTGACACTGCGGGTGAGCAATTGCCCACCACTGTTCCCACCACTCATAGCTGCTCCCTACAGTGTTGACATATTTGGGGTTACCCTACAGCTCCTAGGTGCTTGCTGGGGTTGATGGATGGACTGACTATCACCACTTCATCATTAAAGTGAGTCTGAGACAATAAGTGCCAGGACTAAAAAATGAGTGCCAGGGCTAAGCCATGGCAAAAACACTCACACATTAAGCATTGGCAATACTTCCTGTATGTACGGTATCGCACCCTTTTTTCCGACAGGTTTTTTGCCGCTCCCTTGGCAGATATTCTGGATAGATCTTACACTGTTCCTTCATCGCCACCTAGAAGCATCTGCCTCAGGTTTCCATGGCTTGGATTGTCCCTTTTCTAGATTCTCCATCAATCTCTTCTGTGATTGCGTCTCGCATGTTCAGACAGCAAGGCCAGCTGGCAGCCCTAGAGGTACCCCTTCATTTGGCAGTTCCAGATGGGGTGATGGAGGATCTGAAGGCCCTACATACATGATCAATTCTCTCTTTCATGGCTCTTCCGTAGACACTAGAAGCACATTCCTTGATTTCAAAACTGGGGGGATGTTCTAGTCACTTAAATGTTTTATACCCGGAAGCGCTTCTGTTTTAAAACGGGCACTGTATGGAAGTTGTTTGCTGTCTGAAGTCCAGTCCAGTCCTTTGCTGGAATGATTTGTTGATCCATTTTCTGTCTCTTCGGCATGGTTTCCAAAGGACGGGCAAGGTTTGCATCAAGACATCATTTAACAAGTCACAGTCTCCAACTTGCATATACTTTAATGTATATAAAAATAAAACATTAACACATTTCGTTTGTCAGGTTTATTTTGCAGAATAAACAAGTAATTGTTCAGACTGCTCTCTGACTTATGTTCAAAGCAGAGTCTGGGAATTTCGCAGAGGTCCGGGCACATGGCAATCATTATGACACACTCATGTCGGTTTCTCAGCATTTACATAAGGAAAGGCACAGGTGGTTCATTCTTGCTGAAGTGTTGGGCATGTGCCTGTCTTCTCTGAAGGTGGATATCCAGGTGCCAGTTGTGTAGTTGGAGGTAGTTCTCGAGGGGACCCCGACGGTCCGGGCAAATGGTCCTAGGAAAGCGCATCTCACTTTTGCAATTGGTGAGAGTTGAGGCTCATTTTGTAGATCACACTTCACATTTGAGGGCAGTGCAATCAGGTTAGGGCAGACACAATCGCGGCAAAGGCCTACCTGAGTGGTCTGGGGGGAGGTATTGGTGTTGCTGGAGCTGCATGGCTTTCCTGGATGCCCAACTAGGGCCTTGAGGAACATCTCAGCCCCTTAGGGCAGTTCCCCACATGGGAATGCAAAGCAGTGGAAGGTAGGATGAGCAGGCCACTCTGCTTACCTTACTGATGCGTACCATGAGGAGGGCAAGCAAGGATCTCTAGACCTGTTCATGCTCTTTTGGACCAGGATGAAGAGCCCCGCTGCTGAGGCAGCTCCTGTTGTTGAGGCAGATGTCAGTAGATCTGGAGATATATCCTCCGGTTTCTCCAAGTCCTCTGTCGTTAAGTGAACCTCCAGTCAAGTATTACTGTGTCGCCAGCTGACAGCCAGAAAACTGAAAGCTATGGGGTGTTGTCCCCTTAGCTGCGTCTATTCAGGATTCGTATAGAGATTTCGCTATCGAAGAATCGGGCCACTATTGTCCTACCTCTGCACCCGAGTGCTCTACTAAGTGCTCTAATCCAGTGGATGATTGCCCCATTACGATGCCTCTGTGTTTAAAAGTGTATTCTTAAGGGCATTAGCAGTTATACACTTACAAGCTGAAAGGTCCTAGGCAGAGGGTTGTATTGGTATGGGGTGACCACGGAGGGATGGCTTAGGCTCTCTATTTTTCCCAGAGTTTTCTAATGACAAGGCCACTGTGTCCTCTTTAGAACATTCCTTCCTTCTTAAGGGTTCTCTTATTTGAACAACTGGTCTCAGTTTCCTGCAATTTCTCTCAGCAAGTGATATTTCTCATGGGTGGAAGAGTTGGGGACTTT
The DNA here is from genome assembly GCF_040938575.1 of Ambystoma mexicanum. NCBI lineage: Eukaryota > Metazoa > Chordata > Amphibia > Caudata > Ambystomatidae > Ambystoma > Ambystoma mexicanum. The sequence continues at coordinate 856,271,610 of NC_090931.1, read as the reverse complement.
TCACCACTTTCTCTTCAGTTACTGGATGGGTGTGTGAGGCTTTGCGTCCATCCTTTCTGAGACTATGCAGCAATCGGGGTGTGCTTCTCTCTCTTCCTCCTATCATCTTCTTCCTCAAATAGAGTGAACAGGTCTTCATACACTTCTCTTTCATAAACCCCATTCTTGTATATCCCCCTGCATCTATTTCATCATATTTTAAAGCATCTATCGAAACAATGCGTCTGTTACCAAAATAATAGTTTCTACTTCTGCATAGATCATTTCAGAAATATTTACATTGGTAGCGGAGAGGATGGTACTTAATGCCCCGTCTGCCCCATGGACATGCATAACCAGAAGCACTTGGTGCTTCTTCCTTCCCCCTACTGCCCTCCCACTACATAAGCATGCAACTGACAATTCCACTCTCTCAATTGACAGTGGCGGTGCCCATGATTCAAGTATTCGCTCGTTGTTAATATCCCCTCTAGCACAGTTACAACCTTATTTGTGATATCACTATAATAGCATCCCAAAGCCCCATTTACAGGCCACAGTTAGGGCAGCCCATGCCCATTCTCATCAGAAGCTCTCCCACACTATTGAACATTTTGAATAACTTGGGGCTGTACCCTATATGACTAAAGGTAATCCAGATGCTGACCCCGTGCTCTCTGTACCTTACGAAGGATCAGCCCCACCTCACTGATGCGGCCCAACAAGGCTGAAACGCATGCCTTGGGTAGCCGATGTACACCTGTTCATGGGAAAATAGCCTACCATTTTGGTGGTCAACTGCCCCTGTGGGTGCGACCAGACTGAAATGCAGATATGCAGAAGGATATTTCTCCTCTCTCACAGGTACTCAGAGCTAAAACGTGATTGTAAACCCTACTGAATGGGATACACCAGAGCAGGCTACTTGAGCCATGCTCCTTCATGGAAGGGGCTCACACACTTTTTTGTAAGATTTCGTTACCTGGGAGAAGGCTTTAACTCAAGGCTCAAACAGCTTCTAGCAGTCATCCTTTTTGGACTCTGAAATTCAACTTCAATGTATGTTCTTAATACCAGGGGAGTTGCTAGGTCTGGAAAAGACCCGGGGCTAAGCTGATGTCGGAACTGTTGGGACTGGGGGCTAGCTAGTCTTTTGGCTGTAGCTCCTGAGATTCTATCAGGGGCTACAACCAAAAGATCAGGGGCTATAGCCCCCTTAGCCCCCCCCTAGCAACGCCCCTGCTTAATACGATCCGTGTTCAGTACCGTATCCCTATCTTCTTCGTCTGAATGTTACAATTCTGTATGCCCTAGTATTTCTGTATAAAATTCCTGAAACGTACACACTGCACGGATCTTTTTGGCTATATTAACTTCTGTGGTCGGTAACGGAATTAAACCATGGAAATTCCTAAATGTAGGTTTTGCTGCATTGTGTTGCAAGCAACTAATTGAACGGAAACCGCGTATCTGGCTAATACACATATCTCTCCCATTACACAATGCAGTCAGCATGGGGGCCCAGCAATGCTGCTTCATAAGCCTACATCATTCTCAATGTATGTTCTGAGAGACCACGATACCCCTTGACCTCAATTACACTTATCAAGACTTAACTTAACGCTGGAAATAATTCTTAAAACCAATTTTTACAAGATGTAGAAATCGACTGCATTGTGAAGAGCCCATATTTTAATATGCACTTTTTAAAGATTGCATTACATTTTACGGATGTATTTTTTCACCACGGTATTTTTTGTGAACAGCGTAATCAGCAATCACAAGAAACCTGTAATTTAGAACACTTCCAATCGTGCACTCACAATATTTCTGCAAGAACAATCACCCAAAATTCACCTGTATATATCGTTTCTAGAAAACAGGTCGCCAAATTAAGCCCATGTAGTTATGATAGGAAATGCCCCTCTAATTATAAAACAATAGAAAACAGGCCTGATTCATCAGGAAAGACATTATGCAACCAAAATAAGGGCATGAATGCTTGATTGCAGCTTCTATGCAGTATATAAGAAAGGCTACTTAAATACAACTATGCAAACGAAGCAGCTCACCTTAAAACCGCGAGCCTATCCAAGATGGGCACGAATGAATCCCAACACCTAAAGTTAACATGGTGATTTCAAGATGTTTCTTGCTGAGCGAAGCTTGACTGTGAACCAAGTGAAGCAGGAATGAGTTTTAAAGCGGGACAGCTGGTCAGAAGCATCACTTCCCCAGAATCAAGGTTGGTCTTACTGACAGGGTGGGAGTAGCAAATGGTCAGAAACGAGAGCCGGATACAAGGTTGTCATGTTTTCACAAGAAGATATTTATTAAAAGAAAAGGGTGGGGACAAAGCCTCTCTGGCCCTATGCTAAAGAGGAGTTTCCCTGCCTATAAACCGAAAACTGAGCATCTGTCCGGGTCAGGATGTCAACCACTGAAAAACCGTCAATGTGCCCAAAGCGCCGCATCCATCCTAACCCTCACACTATGAACAAATGACAATGTGTAGGGAAAATATCTTCAGCTGGCCAAAAGTCTTCACAACTAAATTATGTATCATTCCAACACAAATGTTCTGTAGGACGGGAGCCTTTGGTTTCAGAGGGTGGATCCCTTCCCCTGAATTCTCAATGCTAAGAAGAATAGTCACTTATGTAAACAGTTCTTTGGTATCTTGTTTGGACTCACAAGATTCATGTTTAGCCAACTAAGTCTTTAACAGCCTTTCTTTAATGCTACTTTCTCTGTGGTCTGGACAGCAATGTCTTTCTTTAAAATCCTACTCTCCAGGATTGAACAAACACATGCTAATGTTACCTTTAACATTTCTTGGGGCTCGCAAATTACCTGGTTTACTCCCCAGCCGGGTTTTCCTGAAACGCCACTAGTTAGGATTTCGTAAACATATTTAATTCGCCTGGTGTCTTTGGTTTACCCAGACTTCTCATGTGCTTTTCTGTTTCATCAATATTGTAGGTATTGCCCTTGGGTTGATTTATATATACATATATATATATATATACCTGTGGTAATGTTTCTTTAAGTTTGGCCCAACATTTACATTTCAGATATTCAAAGTTCATTGGGGTTTGTCTTTCTGCTTTCTAATATTCAAATAAGCCTTTTGTCATTCTCTCAAAGTTACAATGTTCAAATCACTGTTGGCACGGTCGCCGGAATATGCCTGGCCCCCACTAGCTTCAGGTAGACTCACTGGCTTCTTCCAGCGTCTCTGGTCTGCTTTGCGCGTCTGTGGTTTGCTGCTGTCACCCGTTTTCCAATCTCAAGGCTGCAGACGTCCGTCCGAACTCCCTCGCGACTCTGCGGTTGTATGACTGCTTCCCTCTGAAATGGAGAACACCAGCTTCTCGACTAGCTAAGCACCCAGGACCTTCCTCTCGGCTTGCAGCGTCTCCACAGCACTGTAGTCTCTGCACCGGCGTCTCTCCCATGGTGGCCTCCTCCACTCTGCCACCCGAGTACATAATGTTTGTGAGCCCTCAAACAGGAGCCACCATCTTCTCCTTCCCTGCCTCTCTGAAGAGTGCATTGTTCAGTTTAAATGTCCAGTACACAGGTGTTTTAGAAAAAAAACAATTAGACTGCTCATTGTGGTTTAAGATCTTGGTACATGGTTCAAACCTCTGCATCTTCCTTGTCCCAGAACTTGGAGAATTCTGGGAGTTGAAGTTTCCAGATGCTTTTACCACATGGGATTGGAATAGTTCTGGTTACTGGTTTTACAAAAAGGAACTGTAGTGGAGCAGGTGGACACATTTTGCCTAAGTCCTGTCCCCTCAACGCCATCATACTGGAATAGTAGAAGGGCCCTCTGTGAGACTCCATGTGTTATTCCTATACCTGATTGAGTGTATGAGAGATGATATGCACTCGAACAACCGTATCAAAGGCACCCTTGCACTGAAAGTGTGGAAGGATGCCGTATGGAAGGATGTCAGCAAGCAGCATTGGACATCATGGAGTGTTGAGTGAAATTGCACGTAGGCAGAGTGATGTCATTAAGAAGATATACAAAGCCATGCTGAAACAATATGAAAATACTGAAGAGTGACAATGTAAATAAAGCAATAAGAGAAACATGTACGAAACGATAAAGTAATTATGAATGCAAAAGAAGTATTTAGTAACTTACTGACCAATAAGTGTAAATACGCAGAAACGTAAGTAGAAAAGAAATATAGAAGGCTTGGGATTAAGGAGGCTATTTTTAAGGAATAGCTGCAAGCACAAAGGGAGGTAGACGGATGAGTCATGGACATAAGACATATTTCTCTAAGATTAAGGAAGAAAATAACATTTGTAAGAACCAAATATTGGACAATTAAAAGTGTATAAAGTCTTTGCAAGGTAGAGTGAGCAAGTATCCAGAGGAGCAATAACACCCAGTATACTTAAATCAAATAGCAGTAGATACGAGGATGAAATTGACTAATTTGTGGTCTATTCACCCATGACCTAGAAGTCAAAAACAAGGGCTATTCATTAAGCCTTGAGTGAAGATAGTGATGTGATTTCACTCCTTTGAATTTCCTAGAACAGAGAACAGCCGGTGAACTACAGACAATAAGCGTTGGCTCATGGACGAACTGATAAGAGATGAAGGACTAATTGGGAAAGTAGGGAGTAATCTAACATGATTCAAGCACTTTCGGTTTCCTTACATGCTGCTAGCCAAGTTGAAAGTCCAAGGTTGCGTGGGCATGCCAAACAATCAGTGGCTCTATGGGGCACCCTGCTATAAAATGTTGCATAGACAAATCAGCTGCCATTTTGTTTGTTAGAATCCATATAACACATATGTAGAGGTAGTTCGAGGGTTGTTTTACAGATAAGAGACAGCCAATTAAGTACAAACCAGTATACCTTCTATAAGTAGATCGGGTCCCCTAATCCAATGCCTCCCGCTAATAGGTATTATGGTTTGTCACATGTGATGAAGTCCTAGATGTCGCATATTGTGGTGCAAGACCCTTTTGTATTTAGGTTTGTGTGTGAGTGTGCAAGCATCAGTCCGTCTGCCAGATGACCCTGCACTATTAAATTGAGAATAAAGTACTACTTTGCCATATTCCTTGAGTCTGTATGGTTATTTGGTCTGAGATCTTTATGGGCAATTCTATCTAGCACAAGAGACACTTCAAGGTGCTAGAGCACAGAACCTTAGGAGAAAAAGGTGTTATGTTGGAGCAGTGCGAGTTAGTGTCACGGATGTGTGTTTGGCCATAAAAATAAGAAGACAGTTCTCTTCTCCCACCAGTAGGAACACATATCTCACAGTATGCCATGGGGATCTGGGGCATCAGAGGGTCTTCCTCATAGAAAAGGGTCTTGGGTATAACAGGGTCTTCCTCATGGGAAAGGGGGAGATACTGTGTCTCATCCAGTGAAGTCATGACATCTCCACGGTAGCTGTCTCCCCCCATGTGATCCTGCCTCATAAACCGCCCTCAGTGTCAGGATCAGATGGTGGGAGGTCGCTGCTGGGGAATCCTTGATGACTCCACTGGATTCATCACTCAAATAACACATTCCTTTCTGGGAATGTGTTTGGGTAGTGATTATCACTTCAGATATTTTCTGTCATATTATAGGTCCAGGATTCACATCATTACTGTGTCAAAGGATTCTCCTTTCTCCAAGATATCTCTTTTTATTTGGTTGCAGGATTGTGGCTCCACTCCAAACTGGCAATAGTGACGCTTCGCCCTTCTCCTATCATTGGCTGACTCCGAACATTTAAGGGGGCAGGATGGAAACGCTTCTCTCGATTTAATCCTGCATCTCCACGGGAGGACCCTTGAATTTCTTGCCATTGATTTCTACTCGCTACAAACGTTTCCAAGGGTTATGCGACAAGTATTTTGATGCCAATGGGGACTTTCACTTGTTGCTTGTGGGTACATTAATAGACCTTTATAGGGAAGGCCAGGGCAGCGTAAGGTAACCTGTTACATCTAGACCACGACAGTGTCTACAGGCACAGGAATATGACGCCAGCCAAAACAGAGTGCTGTAAAGACACCTGATATTTCTGAAAAGCAAATATGGCCCAAGCACTGTCCTCTAAATGTCAAGCATGGGAGAGGGAGGTTTGGTAAAGTTGTGCACCAAACCAGAGGTCATTATATGTGCTCATGGGTGGGAAAGTATATTACACTCCATGCCCACTGAAAAATTGGCTTTGACTAAGGCCTCATAACGAGTTTGGCGGTAACCCTTACATGTGCCGCATTTAAGGGTCCGCCAAATCACGGCCTTCCCGGATTTCACCCCAGCTCTGAGCTGGGGGCAAATCCGCCGCAATTGTGCCGATTTTCGGCGCTATTCCCGCTGGTGGGAAAAGCACTGGTGGTATTAGCACAAAAATTCTCCATTGGGACCAATGGGGAATCGAGAATACCCAAATGGGTGCAACGGGGAATGGGAACTTACCGTTCCGCCAAATCCGTGATCCGGCACTAATAGCGGCGGGGGGTTTGGCGGTAGGGCTAATAGCCCCAGCGGCAACACCACCGGGGTTAGAGCCCAATTCGTGATGAGGCCCAAGTGCCGGCAAGTACTGCAAGAAGCAAAGCAACACCACTGGCAAGCCCCTTTCCTGTTCTATGAAGATTAGAAGCAGTGTTGCTGAAAAGCACCATTATATTCCATCAAAAGCCTAGTAGCTCTGCAGAAGTATTGACACTATGTTATTAATAAAATTGGAGCTTTATTAAAAAATTGAGAATGTTCAAGTAAAGGCATAGCAACCCAGCTGAAACGAGCAGTTATGTTCCCCTGCAGGTGTATTAGCCCTACTGAGAAGTGCGTATAATGCCCCATTAAAGGTGCCTTTAAAGGAGTTCTGAAGGGGAGAGGGGAGACTCATCAGTGAGTGCTACATAATAAACAACGTAAACTATGCTACATGCCCACCAGTCCATGTCATGCCTGCTTAGGAGGGCTGTAAGAGGGCATCGCAATGCCATGTTCTCTTTTGGAGTGCTGCTAAAACTGACAACATGTGCCTACATTCCACGATTAATGGTACAGTAGCTTTTCTGAAAAGTGCTAGTACTCGCCCACTGAAAGTGCATCATTCATGCAGAGGAATAGTGGCATTATTGTATTGAGGGTGTAGCAACAGGTTGGAGAAATGCTGATAATGTCCTATGAATATGTAGCAGATCTCATCAAATGTGCAGGTGCATCTGTTAAAAAATTAAGGCAAGGCAGTCTTGCCGAGAAATGCTGGTAGTGCGCCATCAGGAGTAAGGCAGTCTTGCCGAGAAATGCTGGCAGTGTGTCATTAGGAGTAAGGCAGCCTTGCTGAGAAATGCTGGTAGTGTGTCATTAGGAGTAAGGCAGCCTTGCTGAGAAATGCTGGTAGTGTGTCATTAGGAGTAAGGCAGCCTTGCTGAGAAATGCTGGTAGTGTGCCATCAGGAGTAAGCCAGCCTTGCTGAGAAATGCAGGTAATGTGGATAGTGTGCATTAGGAGTAAGCCAGCCTTGGTGAGAAATGCTGATAGTGTGCAATGAGGAGTAAGGAAGTCTTGCTGAGAAATTCTGGTAGTGTGCCATCAGGTGTAAGGCAGCCTTGCTGAGAAATGCTGATAGTGGGCCATTAGGAGTAAGGCAGTCTTGCTGGGAAATGCTGATAGTGTGCCATTAGGAGTAAGCCAGCCTTGCTGAGAAATGCTGATAGTGGGCCATTAGGAGTAAGGCAGTCTTGCTGGGAAATGCTGATAGTGTGCCATCAGGTGTAAGGCAGCCTTGCTGAGAAATGCTGATAGTGTGCCATCAGGTGTAAGCCAGCCTTGCTGAAAAATGCTGATAGTGTGCCATCAGGTGGAAGCCAGCCTTGCTGAGAAATGCTATTTGTGTGCCATTAGGAGTAAGGCAGCATTGCTGTAAAATGCTGATAGTGTGCCATTAGGAGTAAGGCCGCCTTGCTGAGAAATGCAGGTAATGTGGATAGTGTGCATTAGGAGTAAGCCAGCCTTGCTGAGAAATGCTGATAATGTGCCATTAGGAGTAAGGAAGTCTTGCTGGGAAATGCTGATAGTGTGCCATCAGTTGTAAGGCAGCCTTGCTGAGAAATGCTGATAGTGCGCCATTAGGAGTAAGGCAGCCTTGCTGAGAAATGCAGGTAATGTGTATAGTGCGCCATTAGGAGTAAGGCAGTCTTGCTGGGAAATGCTGATAGTGTGCCATCAGGTGTAAGGCAGCCTTGCTGAGAAATGCTGATAGTGCACCACTAGGAGTAAGGCAGCCTTGCTGAGAAATGCAGGTAGTGTGCCACTAGGAGTAATGCAGTCTTGCTGAGAAATGCCGATAGTGTACCATCAGGAGTAAGGCAGTCTTGCTGGGAAATCCTGATAGTGCACCACTAGGAGTTAGGCAGCCTTGTTGATAATTGCTGATAATGCACCACTAGGAGTAAGGCAGCCTTGCTGAGAAATGTAGGTAATGTGGATAGTGGGCCATTAGGAGTAAGCCAGCCTTGCTAGGAAATGCAGGTAGTGTGCCACTAGGAGTAATGCAGTCTTGCTGAGAAGTGCCGATAGTGTACCATCAAGTGTAAGGCAGCCTTGCTGAGAGGTTTCGATAGTGTGCCATTAGGAGTAAGTCAGACTTGCTAACAAGAGCTGGTAGAATCTAACACTGCTCACTTGTGGGCTTTCACCCATCATGGTCTTAAAAAAAGAACTTTACATTGTATAGACAGCCCTGTCCTTGGTCTCTAGGCTGCAACTGTACAGTAAACACACGATTACTTTCTGCACATCATTATTCGCAACAACACAATTTCTCACAGTAATGCAAAGAAATGTATTGTTTTGGTAAACAATTATTGCATCTGGGTCAAAGTTACGACCTTCAGCTTTCATCCTTTCTAGAGTTAGAGCACAGATGCAAGGTACGACACAACCTTCAGCTTTGATCCTTTCTGGAGTTAGATACGATACAACCTTCAGCTTTCATCGTTTCTAGAGTTAGAGCAAGGATGCAAAGTACGACATAACCTTCAGCTTTCATCGTTTCTAGAGTTAGAGCAAGGATGCAAAGTACGACATAACCTTCAGCTTTCATCCTTTCTAGAGTTAGAGCAAGGATTCAAGGTACAACACAACCTTCAGCTTTGATCCTTTCTGGAGTTAGATACGATACAACCTTCAGGTTTCATCGGTTCTAGAGTTAGAGCAAGGATGCAAAGTACGACATAACCTTCAGCTTTCATCGTTTCTAGAGTTAGAGCAAGGATGCAAAGTACGACATAACCTTCAGCTTTCATCCTTTCTAGAGTTAGAGCACAGATGCAAGGTACAACACAACCTTCAGCTTTGATCCTTTCTAGAGTTAGAGCAAGGATTCAAGGTACAACACAACCTTCAGCTTTCATCCTTTCTAGAGTTAGAGCAAGGATTCAAGGTACAACACAACCTTCAGCTTTCATCCTTTCTAGAGTTAGAGCAAGGATGCAAGGCACGACAGAACCTTCAGCTTTCATCCTTTCTAGAGTTAGAGCAAGGATGCAAGGCACTACATAACCTTCAGCGTTCATCCTTTCAAGAGTTAGTTGTATTCAAAGGTCATACTTCCTCCCTCTTTGAGAGTTAAAATATTGTTTCTGCTCCGCTGGCCCCCATACCTAGGAGTTGGCTCCAAGGATGGCCAGGGGAGCCGAAGGCTCGTTAAAATATAAGCAGAGTTTCCACTGCTTATATTTTCTATTAAAAGCAGTCACCTTAATCCTTTTTTTAAAAGAGTCATCTTAATTTAAGACCACTGAGTTAGAGCAAGGATGCCACTAGTTGATAACCTCAGAAAGTTAAACACAGATCTGAAAGATATAGAAATGCACTCTGTGAACGCTGCTTAATTACATCCGATTGTTTAAAGTTATATATACTCCATGAAAGAAACACTACTAAAAGACAGTATCATTAAAAGAATCCACCTGCTGTACTCAGTCCAACAGGTCAGGAGGGGATGCAGCATCCTTAGGTACAGTGCCACTGTGTGATCATCCCCTGACCTCCCCCGGTCTCCCCCCGCCTCAACCCCTTCTTTCTCTTTTTCGCCACCTCCCTCAGCCAGGCTGTGCAATGTAACATTCAAGCTTAACTGTGATCACCCCCAACCTGCTCACCCTGTCCTCCTCTGCACTTAGAAGCCATTTGCATTTCAACATAGTCCAGAGATAAATACAGTGCCAGAACTTGGCAGAACTTGCCTCAACTTGCCCAAACTGGTGCGGCAAATACATCACTTTTTCCATACAAAAGAAGGATTGGTTGACATGAGCTTCGTAGACTGGCTTTTTTCTGCCACTGGATGGGTGGCAATTGGGAAGGCGAGCAGTGAGGGCGGGAAGTCAGGAGCTGCCTGGTTCTTCAACATTTGTAATATAACACCAGTGTGTCTCACAGTCTGCAAGTAATGGAGGGGGTTGAATTCCTTCACAACAAGTCTTGGTATTCTGGCACATTAAGATGATGTTGGGTACTACCCTGATAAATAAGTGGTAAACCTGGGCAGAGCCTTCACAAATATTTGCACCCCGTGTTCCACTGGTACAATACAGTTTTATTTTTATTTATTTGGTCTTTGGCTTATTGAAAACCTTTCACCATCCTTAAACAACATACACATAGTAACATTACAAATGACAAACATATTTCATAAAACCACCTATAGACAACGTTGCAATTAATCACATTCCTTAAATATTTCTTCCAAAAATCTAATCAAAGCTAAAACCAGTAAAACACTTTCGCCCATCAAAACAGTAGCCCTCCACTCTTCCGGTTTCAGACTACAGAGAAGAACTTGCCCAAGCATCGCCCGTGCAAAAAGGCAAAAGGTGCTGAAGTGTCTCCATATTGTTCTCAAATGTGCAAAATATGCATATTGAATCTTGTACACCACCTAATTTCCTAGCAAACAAGATTCCTTTGTGGGGTAGATTCATATGAAAATGTACAAATTGGGCTCGGCAGTGGCTACTGGGAAACTTGCTCTGGTATCTTGGCAAAACGTTATATGTTCTACAGTCAGGACTGCAGTGGAAGTACAATTTATACTGTTTTCTCGCTTTCTGAGTCTCAATCCAGTGCATCTTCAACCATTTTTCTTTCACTCCAACTCGATTTGCCAATAGGGCCTCTTCCGTCGTATGAAACGTTACGACAAGCATATTCCCATTCATTTAAAATTCACTCATTCTGATTCAGCAGTGTTCCCCTCACCATCCCAAACACAAATGGACCATTCTTGGCTATACTTTTCTGATAAAGTGATAAGGTTTTCCACACGCCATGGTAAGAAGAGTGTCAGTTCATGGTGAATAACCTGAACCAGGACTCCCTTTGGCAGTGAAAGCACTCTCCTCCAGAACACGCCTTCCAAAACAAGCCATATTCGAAACAACAGTGCAAAAAAAGCTTCTGCCCCATAGGTCAGTATAGCCAAAGATTTCCACGTATACAAGTTCAGGACTGGCACTAATGAATAATGACCATACCTCCTCCGCAAAAGGATTCCATGGACAGCCAGATTGGTTGTCTTTGCTCTTAGAACCCTCTCCCTCGGGGCATCAATCAAACTAATATTCAAACACATACCCAGGTATGTGAAGGTTTTCACCTACTGTAAAACCTCATGATTAAGACGGCACTCAAGCGGTATCTTTCGCTTAGCTAATAGGGAGCGAAGAATCAGAACTCTCGATTTTGGCACATTTACCCCGAGTCCATTCTGCTTCACATATACTTGCAAGGCGTCGAGCTGGGGCTGCAAACCTATCGGCATCTGGTCCAAAATAACCAGATCATCCACATACAACAGCCAGCTCAACGCCTTTCTGCCCAATGACGGTGGAAAACAACTCGCCTCTCTGAGAGTTTCACCCAAATCTGAGATTAACAGATTGAACAAGGCTGGAGCCAAGGGACAGCCAAGCTTTAGACCTTTACCCATTTTTATTGGTCTAGATAGGCATCCAGTCAAATTCAATCTAACCCTCAGTGAGGTAGAACAATCTAGAGCCCTAATTGCGTGTAGCAAATCATCAGGACAACCCCATTCCTCCAGTTTGGCCTACAGGAGATCTCTGTCTATGCTATTGAATGCCTGAGCTAGATCGATGAATGGTATATTAAAAAAGTTAGAACACTGATTAGTAATAGTAAGTTTAGTGCTTTTTTGTCTTTCAGTGTGCTTAAAGTAATTTCTCCCGCAAAATGCATGCATTTGCTTGATCCTCATATGTTCCGTTTTATTGGCCTATCTTTACATTTATGGTTTTCTTTTGCCTTTCCTTCTTGATATTCTGTCCTGCTGTTTAAACGGCCATCACAACTGTGATTGTACCAACTCATTAATTATGTACTGCGCTTCAGCGAAGGAGCTTCAGAAATAAATACAATAAAAATACAAATACAAATGATAGGGTGCTACTAGTTATAGGGGAAGGGGCTATGGACCCAACTGAAAATGCTGGCCAAAATTAAAAATGGAAACCAATTGCATACTGCATGACCAACAATCTGGCTTTCGAATTGCACACAGACAGCCGTGTTGGACCTGCAGACCCACATGCTTAGTGTACTGTACAAAGGCAAGCCAGGGATCCTAAAGCTCCTGCATCTGAGAGTGGCATTTGATCTAGTACACCATCAATTGCTCCAACTGGTCCTGGAAAAAGTGTCTGATTGCTCCAAGGAAGCATCTGCATGGTTGGTGTGTTTCCTAGCCAATAAAGAGGCAACAATTCATTGGGGGTGAGGGGGAATTCTCCGAGGCAGCACTCATAAAACACAAGGCCCCACAAGGGGACAGTTTATCTCCCTTCGTTTTAATCTGTACATGAGATGTCTGTGCAAGGTACTGGAAGGTTTCAGAGTGTTTTTCACAAACTATGCTGACGATACCCAGTTGGTGGTCGAATTGGGCTGTGATTATCCAGAGCACAGCGCTAAAATCTTGACACTTTATAACATCATTGAGAATTGGAGGGAGGGAAATTGGATGTTTCTCAATGGTAAAAAGACGGAGATGATTATCTTTGGCACCCGTCAAGCCAGGGCGAAATTAGGGCCAGAATATGAGGCCTTCGACATCAAGGACACCCGTATTCACGTGCTAGAGCAGGTAAAAACCCTTGAGCTAGCCATGGAAGCCTCCATGGGAGCAGAGGCGCAGGTTCACTACCTGCATAACAACTCCTATCATCTCCGCCTGCTTAGATCCATTCGACTCTTTTTGAGTGAGAAGAACTGTGCCACTGTTGCGAGGGATACTATTCTGTCCCTTTTAGATTACGGAAACTCACTCATGCTAGGGGGCAGTAAGAACTGCCTGGAGAAATGCCAGGTCATGGAGAACAATGCAGGTAGAATGATTAAAGGAAAGAGAAAAAGTGAACACATCTCCATGGACAGGAAAGCATTGCATTGGTTGAAGATTGAAGATAAGATTAAATTCAAATCCCTGACGCTAGTGTATAGGTGCCTGCATGGCAATGCACCTGAATACCTAAAGAAAAAGATCTCATGATACCTCTCCAATCGATCCCTAAGATCAGAGGCACAAGGCAGGATCATAGTGCTATCTGGCTATCAGAAAGAGCCTATAAAAACACATTTTCGAATAAAGGATCGTCCATACTATGAGAATGAGCTAGCTCAGGTTATGCTGTTAAAAGTCGTTTTATGTAGTATACCTGTTTTATGTTACACGCCCCGATGCCTGCGGGCTTTCAGCGCTTTATAAGCACATAAATGAATAAAAACACAACAATATATATATGTGAACACATTCAAGTGTGCAAAAGAAGGATTTCTTTCAGACAAATCATTGCTGTGCCTTCAATTAAGAAAGAAGAAAATGCAATGCAGGAAGACAATTCTTTTACCAGTGTCCAATGATAACACTGCCATTTGAAGCTGTTTGATTCAGCACATGGTATACGAATTTGGCTCCCAATAGATGAAATGGGACCCCACCTGCTCTGCACAACATGTTTTTGTGAAGAATGTTTCTGTTGTTTTCCCATATTTGCATTGATTTCTTTGCCGTTTTCAGCAAATCACATATGCATAATGTTTTGTTTTGCCCTGTGTAACTAGGATTTTTGTGTAATAGGCAACTAATCCTGTCATTACTAAATTTTTCTGAAACTCGCCATGAGTAAAGCATTTTACTAAACGTTTTTGAGTCACGAGAATTCTTTGCCCATTCAGGACGCCCTGATCATTTTCGTAGATTATCATTTCATTCACTGGGCAGATCAGGCAATCGCCATTAGCCCTATAATATATACTGTGCCTTGAATTAAGAAAGAAGAAAATGCAATGCAGGAAGAAAGGAACAAAACAAGTTGAATTAGGCACAAAAAGATAAGAGACTAATTGGTGGTGTCGCTGATTATTGACTTGCTGCCAACTATATAAACCAGACTCCTCATTAAGGCCTCCCATTTGTCTACACAGAAGGCCTCTGTGCAAAAACGTCCATGGAGACTCTAATGAGGAGGCATTTCAGAGGACACTCTGTTGTGTGATGAATCCGATGGTGTCATCACTTATCTCCCAGTGGTGACCTCTCCCCATGTGGTCAGGGAACGGCAGCCACTACCAGATTCTAATCCCATGGGTAGGGTTATATGAGGGAGTATCATGGGGAGGCGAACCTCGGGGTGAGGGGGTCTAGTAGTGGCATCATCGGACGAGACATGGTATCCCCCTTCTTGTTTGAGGATACCCATGCCTTTCCCCATGGCATATTGTCATCCCTCCCCTTGTCATCCCTCCCCTTTCCAACCTAAAAAAGGCACTGAAGACATCTTCCCAAAGTCTGCACACGAAACATCAAGGACTGACTGGCCTTTCAAGAGTGCTAAGAACACTGTATCAAATCTCACATCCAAGTTATCAGAAACAGACTTTTATTTTCCTAAATGTGAAAATACCATAACAAGGAAGATGAGCCGAGTAATGAAGAGCAATGGAGGACAGGAGCGCAAGCCACGCTCTAGTTGTTACAGAAACCTACCTGAAGCTGAGACATTTAAACTAGCACAACAGCTGACGAGGACTACCTCTCTCTCCCTCGGGGCTGACCGAGGTACAGTGGGGCTGGAGTGGTGTCCGTGGAGCGAATCGGCCTTCCGACAAGGGAAAGAAAAGCAAATTCCAGACTAACATATGCAGTGAGGACCCCAGAAGCAGAGGGAGAGTTTCTGGTTGTTCGCTGGTACTACAAGGTAGCCTCCACCAAACCGAAGCCCGGAGAGACGCGGAACAGAGACGCAGGAGCTGCGTCTTGACCAGTGCTTCAGAACCACCTACGAGCACTGAGACAACAATTCCTCACACCGAGCCGCTGTGTAGGCCAACCTGCAGCCATCCGTCCAGCTTTGCTCACCAAGCTGTTTGCCGCCTGATACCCGCAGTTGTCTCCTGTGTTGAACTCTGTTGCAGAAGCTGCAAAGCACCCTGAAACCCGACTCAACCCCGTCAACCACCAAGAACACCTGCAAGCACAAGGTACTTTGTAGTTCTGTACCCCTGGTCCTTCGCCAAAGGCGCCTAGAGACATTTTAAGACCCATTGCTCATTTTGTGCTGAAACCAAATATCCTTGAACTGTTGCAATTATTTACTATACCGACTATCCTCCTGTCAGTATCCAGAGTGCATCCCTTTTCCTTCTTTGAGACCGTCTGTCCTCTGCATTCCTTAACAGGGTTGGTTGTATTTTGTAGTGTACTAGAACTGTCTGTTGTGATAATAATAAAGCAGATATTTGTATACAATCTTGTCTGGACAGTCCCTTATTTAATTGGGTAATAATTGTATTTTTGCTGTGTTTCAACTAACCAGCAATCCACGACCTTTCAGAGATAAGCCTACCATCCATCCACATTACTAAAATTAGACAAGGTGGTTTATAATTTGCGTGTGTTTCCATTCTTTTCAGATCCCTTCTGGTGTACTAGTGGTGTGGGGCTGATTGATGGTTTAGAAACTGATATTCATCCCTGGACCATGCAAGCCACAGATGGGTCAGTTGAAGATGTCAACCTTGCAACAGACCTGTCAGAACACTAATTGACAGATTGTCGCTGTTTACTGGAACAAGTTTGCTGGGCTGTTTTCACTGATTCCAGGTCAGGCAGATTGGTGCACCCATAATGTGGACACTGGAGACAGCAAGCCGGTGAAGAGCAGGATTCACTGGTTGTCCGATAAGGTCAGGGACACCATCAAGGAGGATGTTGTCCCTAGGTGTGATAGAGCCATCCCACAGCCCCTGGACTAGCCCAGTGATATTGGTCCCTAAAAGGACCAGTGGTGGGAAGACTAAAGTTCGCTTTTTTGTGGACTACAGGGGGAACAATTCTGTCACAAAGACAGATGCTCTTTCCACAGGCAGATGAGCTCATTGACAAGCTTGCCGCTGCCAAGTACATGAGTCCTTTGACCTCACGGCAGGGTACTGGCAGGTTGGCTTGACAAATGGAGTGAAAGAGAGATCAGCATTCTCAACCCCAGAAGGACATTATCAGTTCACTGTGATGCCCTTCAGATTGAAGAATGCCCCTGCCACTTTACAGTGGATGGTTAACCAGGTTTCGTCTGGTCTGGAAAACTTCAATGTCGCCTATTTACACAACATTGCGGTGTTCAGCCACACCTGGGAGGATCACTTATCCCACCTGAACCAAGTGCTTCAAGCACTGCAGAATGCAGGTCTGACTATCAAGGCCACAGCATGTCAGATAGCGCAGGGCACCGTGACTTACCTAGGCCAACAGGTCATTGGAGGTAAGACGCAACCTCTCAAAGCAAAGGTACAGGCTGTGAAGGATTGGGACATCCCCACCAGACAAACATATGTGAAAGCCTTTCTAGGCCTCACCAGGTACCATTGGTCATTCAATGATGTAACTTACAAGAAGATAGCGAAGAAGGTAATTTGGACCCCTGCCTGTCAAACCTCCTTTCAGGATTTAAAGGATTGATTGTGCAGGGCACCAGTTCTGAAAGTGCCAGACTATGGGTAGGGGTACACTATCCAGACAGACACCTGTGATTTTTGGATTGGAGCAGTGTTTGTGCATCTGAGCTCTCAAGGGGTACAGCAACATGTCGGCCACATTAGCAGGCAATTGCCAACATTGGAAAGGAGCTCAGCCTTCATGGAAAAAGAGGCTTATGCAGTCGTGTGGGCCATAAAGAAGCTGAAATCCTATATCTTAGGGTCACAATTTACTATCCAAACCAACCACTGGCCTTGTCGATGGTTAATGGCCATGCATGGGAGACCCTGAGCTTTTGCATTGGGCCATATCCCTACACAGATTAGATATGGACATCCAGCACAAGCCGTCTCCCAGCATGGAAATGCAGATAGCCTGAGCCGGTACTCTTGCCTTGATGACGAACCAGACACTCAGTAGGGTGGTGGTTCACATGTAGGGCAGGGGGCATGAGAGGAATTCAACCATCTGCACAGCGGGGGTGCACTCACCTGGGATTTTTGAAATTTTAAATGAAATTGAATGATGGTAGATCAACCTCCAGAAAATATGTGGGGATAATCTGCACAAATTTTCCTATTCTCACTGCACAACATACACATAGACCTGTGAACTCTGGGTGCACACAGCCTACAGGCGCAGCCCCCCCTGTCATAATTAGTTGGGATATGATAGGAGGACTACACCACAATGCATCTGCAGAAGGGGAGGGCCAAACCTTCCCCCTGCCGGCCAGCCTAATTAACAAAGGCTCCATGGATCCACCATGTTTGTTTGTTGAGCCATGCAGCTGGTGGCAGCAATTCACATACTATTCCCAGGGCAATGCAAACAGGCCCACAGGGGGCCTGGTTGCAGAGGTAAACAAAGGATACAGGAAAACCCAACAACCTTTCATATGCAACTGTGTCAACCTGAAGCCAGCTCTTGCCCTCAGTTTCAATTGACAGTGAGCTGTCATGTCTGAGAATGTGTCTTTACAGTAGTTCATCCGACAGGGGGACCCCATTCATAAGGTATGAGGATGTGGTTTGCCAGAGAGTCTGCTCCTGCTGCAGCTTCATGGGAGACCTGCCACTTTAATCAAGAACCACAGAGAGTTCCATTAACGAAAGAGACTCTTTGATCCACAACAGAAGGAAGATGGGTGGGAATTAGTATCACATGTGTTGACCCCTTTACCATTCCTGTCGCAAAGCACTCTGGTTACAACTGCATGCATAAAGAAGATTGTTGGTAGGGATCCCCGGATTGGTTCATTAAGTTAGCCTTAGCCTACACTAATCTCTATGGTCCATTTGTCTTTAAAAGAGGGGTGAGCCCCTCTTTTTGCAAATCATTGGAAGGCTTCACCAGAAGCAGAAGGAAGAACTCATAATTGGACCCTGGCTGAATGTACAGTCTGCCTTACATCTTCTGCCAGTGAAGGAAGGTCAGGACCTCCAAGAGAGAAGCAAGATCCCTTCCCAAAACATATCCCGGAGAACAGATGGAGATACCAAATAGCCCCCCCCCAAGCTAGAGGATAATGAGCGCTGGGGAAGTATGGAGAGGATCTCCAGGTCCTCCTCACGTAGCCCAGGTCAGCATGCGGGGGATAGTGACATGAGGTGAGGAAAAAGTCCTGGCCATTTCAGGATCATTCCTCATGTCATGCTATGCCTAAAGTCTTGTACTGTGGGTAAAGCCATTGCGGGAAATTTAGGGACCAATTGTAATGTTTTCAAATGCCCAACGCTCTCCTGTTTTCTGATGTAGTCACAACTCTATCGAAGCCCAGCCGCTTCCATGAGCATGCACAATCAGATCCAATGCACAGGCAGAAACAAAGTTGGCAGACAAGCTTGCTGAAGTCGTGGCCAACCAGCACTCAGGAATGCGTAAAACATGCACCGCAACACCTGCATGAGGAAAAACCCTTGGAGGGGAACTTGGAGGACCAAAGTGCAACCCATTACTGGAGAACCACGATTCAGGGAGGGACTGAGTCACTTCATAAATCTGGTCGGAGCGAGAAAGGAGTTTGGAGGGAAAGTAAGAGAGGAGGATGTTGAAGATTAGAGAGGGAGATACGTCATCATTTGATTGGTTTGAGGCATCAGGAGATAGTGGATTGGAGGCATCAGGAGGTGGTGGTGTGGAGGCATCAGGAGGTGCTAGATTGGAGGCATCTGGAGGAAGTTTAAGGTGGACACAAATAGGAGGTTGAAGATATGAATCAGGAAGAAGTGCAGGCGGTTAGCAAGGTCACAGCAAGCACAATCAGGAAGGAACAAGAGGATACACTTGGCCCAAGGGGTGGGGCAGTGGGGCCTGGACACGATCTGAAGATCTAATGTGGTCAAGCCCATGGTGGGAGGATGAATGAGAATGTGTCAAACCATTGAGGAAGAGAGCAGGTTCATAAAAAGAGCAGAGAGGTTGTGTAGAGGGAAGAAGTCATTACCCGAAGAGAGGGAGAAGACAGAGTCCTCTAAAAATCGCTTGTGGAAACTGGAGAAGGCAAACCCAGGTGGCTCTCTCTTAAAATTGAAGAGAAGCTCCACTATCACTTAAAACACATGGTGATGCATAGCAATGGCTACAGTAATTACATGCCAAACTAAGACTGAGTAACAGGGAGACAACCTATGAACTTTGTCAGAAACCCTGACACTTTTGGAACTATTGGATGGTGACTGTCATGCCATCTTATGCTTTGAATTTGACCTAGAGGAGAACCTTTTGTGTGTTCAATGAAACCCATGTTTATCTGAGGATTGTGTTTGGCTTGTGGAAGCGACTCAGCTAAATGACACTGGGTAGTGAGCGAGTGAGGCTTCATAATTGTCAAAGGTCCCCTTCTGAAACAAGAACTTGTTATTGGCACTGAAACTAGGATTGAAGGCCACATTAATGCTGAACCCTGCCTTTGTTTCACAGTCCTAATCAAATGAGCGAAATATGCATTCTAAGTTAGACCCCTTGATGGCAAACAAAACTACGGCTACGTCTTTTGGAGGCACGGGGAACTAGCATCGCTGTCCACTAATCTCCCAGCTTGACCTAAAGAAATGGAGAACTGCTGCGAGATGATGCTTCTTGTACCTTCGAATAGGAAAAGGGAGGCTTAGCACACACACAAATCCCAAACCTCCCCTGCATTGCACATCCCCAGTGCCTGCTCCAAACAGATGGATAATGTTTGTTTTCTCCGTATGTCAAAGGTGAATCCAGTTTGTGAAAACGAGGTGCACTTTCCAACGTAAAGAATTGTCATGTTCAAACCTCTGCCTTGCACAATTTCCCACAAGAGGGCATGGGACATCATCAATGCACACCTGAAGATACCCCCTGTGAATCAGGCAAAGGCTTTTGTCACACCCGTGAAGGGCATAAGAGAATATGCTAGCGGACTTGGAGTCTACCGGTAGCTTTGCATTGTTTTCCTGGTATTGGCTGCAAGTATACAAGAAGTGGGTGGGCCTTTTCTTTTCATGTGGAACTAACTAGACATATGGGTTTCAGACCGATCCACCCACCTCTTACTCACAACATAATAATGTAATTATGTTATTTTTTATCAGTTTTAACAAATGTTATGGCTTCTCACTTTCCATACCAAGTTACAAGGTGATCCGGGAGCAGTAAGGAACAACTATCACAATAGCAATTGGAAAGATATGAAAGTAAACATAAGGAGGATGATATTATTTTCTCAAAGGATTCTGTAGAATGTGTCAACAGAGTCTTGGACAGACGTGCTACATTCTACCCTAGAGTGGGTAGCTGACTAATACTTGCGACTATAGACTGGATCCTTAAGGTGACAAATCTGAAACTTGAATCAGAAGTGCAATCCCTGAAACACACACCTGAAACAAATTAAATACAGCGTTAACAGTCAGCTTTAATTAAATAATCCTATATTACATGCTTAACACCAGAGACCAGTTTGATGAATCCAGTTGAGTCATCACTGATTTCACTGCAGTGATCTCCTTCCACGTGGCCAGGGGACACCAGCCGCTACCTGACCCTGGAGACCGCTACATGGAGGAGGATCACATGGGAGGAGACAGTGGCCTGCCTAGGTGGTGACTCCATCGGATGTGATGCGGTATTCCCCCCCTTTTCCCTGAGGAAGACCCTATAATACTCAAGTCCTTAATGACTTCCTGCCACCTAACAGTTCCACCCTATAGTAAAAGTCAGAAAACCTTTCGTCTATGTCACTCTAGCCAAGCCCTCATCTATGAATCAAACATTTACAACTCATACATGACATCTTCTGTTTTTGATGTGTCTTTATGTGAGACTTTTGAACAACATCATCCAAGAAATTCAATAACATCTATGGACTTCAACTCCCATAAAACCATAGGTACTGAGACGTGGAAGGAGTTTATGCAAACCACGAGAAAGCTGAAGCCTAATGTGCAGACTCGTTGTTTTACTGAACCTAAAATGGCAGAGGCAGTGCAGGAGAAAGCGGTGTGAAAAAAGCCATCCAAATCCTTGTGGCAGCTCACGAGACACACATACTGGCATGGTGAGAAAGGAGGAGAGGCACACCAGGCCCACCTGAAGGACAGTGGGAGCACTGGGAGCTGCAGCAGAGCTACTGGAGATACAGTCTTGCTGAGATGCAGCATTCTCCGGTCCAGGCCACGAAGGAAACCCGCCGGGTGATTGCAGAGTTGAAGGAAATGCTGGGGGAGGGTCTGCATCGTGTAAGAAGCCAACTCAGTGAGGAAGCATCATCGCAGAGGCACGTCAAGAGTCAGAGATGCTGTGAGCAACCATTGAGTCTGCCCAAAGTTGTTGGGGAAGCAGGGGCATACCGACATGCGTGCAACCGAGTGACGGTGTGAAAACAGAATCAAAATATCGAGGCTGAGTACCCCAAAAGGAAATACACCGAACACGGGTTACAAAGGAACATACAAAGTACTTTATTTTATACTGAATCCAGTTACAAAAACAGAGCAAAATCAGATAGCTATCGGCCCTCAGTACAACACAACGAACTCCAGCGTGGTTCAGTGTGTTCAGTGAGAGAAGTTGTACATTAGAATGCATTCGCTTTTTATACATTCGGTGAGCACGATGTCCAGCCCCACTTCGGGTTAATATTCCTTTTAATACATCACTGATCTAGGGTTCGTGCCAAGTCTCGAACAACCGCATATAACTGGTTTGCCGTTAATACATGTATCAACAAGCCTATGCACTAACTGTGTATTCTAAGATTGTCCATGCAGGCCTTCTCAAACATTAATACAATGTAATTAAACAGATGTTCTACGTTCAGTATTTGAATACATTGTTTCAACATATGCTCGTGGATTAGTTTCATTGCACGAGTAATACTTTTACACACAGGTCAACGAAGGACAAGGTCTCAGTTCACGACCTCAACAAGTGGCCTGCAGGCAAGTTACACATTAGCTATGTACAGAGGTCAAGACGGCCATGTTGTATTCTGGAATGACATCGTCCACCATTTTAACTCACAGGGTGACTTTTACAAAGCGAATCCTAAAATGGCAGTTTGACCTAAAATGGCGGCTTACATGGATTTAAGGTCAGGACCTTGCAACACTGATTTATTTCGCAAGCGACTTTCGAGCAGCTTGGCGTAGGCCAATATTAATATATTTATTACAATAGGTGGCACGATATACTTTCTCTTTTGACAACGGAATGATATGAGATTGCTAATACGGACAATACTCAAACTTGTTTTGAATGCAGACAAATCCCAATACCAATTCAATATCCAATGAGAAGAATATTTGAATGCCAACAAGACAAAAAGCAGCAACAAACCCCAAGCAAGTACAGATGAATGAGATGTCAATGTGGGGAAAAGCTGGAGCAAGTGTTACCATAGGCAAATATATCATATATCCTACATTCTACTGTGATATAGTGAAAATAACAGTGAAACAAATCAGAATTCCTTGCAGCATAGTACACCAGGCAGCTGACATTGGGAGAAAACACCCACCAGAAGATCATACCAGGAGATCTGGAACCCCCATAGAAGGATTCCTGGCAGGGGAGTATACCAGATAATCTACAAAAGTTACCAATATAAAGATTCTAACATTGTGTAAAGATGCTGGCAGGGAGCATACCAGGGGATCTGATCAGCCAATGAAATAAGTCCTGGCAGGCAAGTACACCAGGCACCTGAAGATGTATAAACATTCTGACCCTGTGGGAAGATACCTGGCAGGCGAGTACACCAGGGGATCTGAAACCCCCATAGAAGGACTTCTGTCAGAGGAGTACACCAGAGAATCTGCAAAAGTTACAAGAAGATCTACAGAAAGACTTATCAAATGTATTGTTTGAACAATAACTTTGTGAGTCCAGTACAAAGACAAAAAAGGAACTGTTGGATAAAGAGACACTTTTGCCATCCTACCAAAACATCCAGGGAAGGGAACCACCCACTGGATCCAAGGGTCTTTCCTTGGAAACAATTTTTTTTTTAGTCATCCTTATGATTTTGATTGTGAACACTTTTTGCTAATATTGAGTCAAAGACATTTCCTTGCACCCTTTGTTGTTTTGTTGCTAGTGTAAGCGTCAGCTTAGAATGTTTTGGACACAAGGACGGCTTTTAAGTTTCTTACTACTTGACACAGACAGATCATTTCGTTTTGGTTTTATGGACAGGGATCTTCCTCTTTAGAATATGGCTAGAGGGGAGTTTTACCAGCCCATTTTTGTTTAATAAAATGTCTGAATTTGATAATAACAACTTTGTGTCCGGCTCTCATTCCTGACTCGTCACACCAGTATCTGAGCGCAGCACCAGGATTCAAACCTATGTTGCTCTGCATTGTCTTGCTTCGAAGACAAATGCATTGCCCCTTTATGTTGCAGCCTAAAGTTAATGTAAAGAATGCAATGATCTGCTGTTTGTTGACAAGTCATGTTTTATGCATGAAAATCCTGGGGGCCAACACACTTCTACAATAAAGCTGTGAACACTTTCACTGTGTGCATTTATGTTTCTTGTGTCACTCTTAAAACCAATATGAAACTGAACTACTTAGTAGTGCTACGGGGAAGAGAAGATGGTCTTGTGGAAAAATGAGAGAAGGAAAAAGAGAAATGCAGATAAGTTTGGGAGTGAAATCTGGCATTCCCAGTGAAAAGAAATAGTGCCGACAGTGAATTAGACGGAAGAAAGCAGCACTGTGAGAAAGGTACTGTAAGAGTGGGCTCATGTAAGGAGTTCTCTCTCCCTCTTCTCCAATAGTGTCTGCAAATTGTCTTTCCCTGTCTCTGGTCACTTTCTTTAATCGATACACTTACATGCAGAGCCAACTGATCAAATGCACTGTGGGTAGGATAGAGTATGGCCTTGCCAGTGGAACACCTGTATTTTCACTGGGCACGCTAGGTTGCTCAGAGGAGAAAATCGAGTTCAAATGAGGTCACAAAGCTCAGGCTGCTAAGAGTTCAGGCTGTGACACTCTCCTAACCCACCAATGAAAAAAAAATGCCTGTAGAGCAAAAGGACTGATTCTAGCTATAGCTTATAGAATACAGAGTTCAGTTCATGTTAGGCATGTTTATAGGAAGGATGGCAAGTACTGGACATGTGGCGGAGCAGTGAGGCAGTCACAGAAGACAAGACAGAGCCGCCCAATGACTATTAAGACTGGATGTCAAAGGGTAAACAGGGGATCAGAAAAGGTCAAGGGATAAGAGGAGTTTGCAGCTAATTTACTCTAGAATTTACAGGAGCAAGCAGAGGAGTAACAATGATACAACACACAGCAGGGAAAATCACGGACCACCTGGCAGCTTTGGGGATTAAGTGAGACGTGAAGCAACTGAAGCGAGAAGTCCGGCTTAAGTGGAGACTGAGGCAGAAGCAACAATCTTACTTTTCTTCCTCTTCTAGGTGTACACTATGGGCGATTCAGGTTTGTAGCCAAGCTGTTGGATGATGTACTCCTTTTTCCATCAGTTTTCTTATGTTACCGTCATTATGTTCTCCCATTTCCCTTATTCATTTATACATTTCAATACTATTTGTTCCACTGTCAAAGTACAAAAAAAAACAAATCCGTCCTCACCAGTCTTAAATACCTAACTCTACCACCACTGTGAAATCACACATTTCCTATACTCAAAACCACTTTAGATATCCTCATGTAAAGCCAGTAATGCCCAGAGATGTCTTCACTGTCTCAATTATTATCAGCAATTCCTCCATCTTACTCAGTCTCAGACAAGCAATGTATAACTTCAATAACAAACAACAAGAAGCTCTCTGTTGGGAAAACTAACACAGCCTTCTTCACCTCCAGTGGGACCATTTGAGTTACAGGAGCACAGGAGCTACATGAGCACCCTGCGTGGGCAATCATTCTTTTATAGTCTATACCTGACTTTGATTGCCCGAATCTTTGTCCCAAACTTAATCCACCACTTCTTCTGAGATGCGCACCTTACCTGGGTCAGAGGTCGCCTGCTATCAGGTAGGACGTAGGGTCTATCCTTTTGGGAAGTCACCTCGAATCCTCAGGTAACAGGAACAAGAGGGGGCTCTCCCTAAGGAATGATCCGATAAGACGGAAAAAACTCCAAAAGGGGAAAAAAACCTCTGGCAGTTGATGGTTTGATGGTTAAACTCTTGCAACAGTTGAAGGATTGATGATGCAGAGAAGCAGCAGCAGCAAGGATGAATGATGCACGTTGAACTCAGAAGAGAACTAGTAAGGCAAGCAGAAGAGGCGGTAAACAGAAACAGGCCGGCAGTAGAGGCAGTTTTACAAGAAAACGGCCGACACAAACAATAGATTAGCAGGAAGAGGAAAGAAGGTCCAAGAGGGCTGAATGAGGGCCAGATAGGAGAATCCAGGAAGGAGGCCATCTCCAGAGTGCAAGGCAAGACAAAAGTAACTACTGTCGGTGCAACAAAGAGGGGAGTTCCGACACACTGGCTCGCCCATTTGGCTGAATGTTATCCCGGCGACAGCTGTGCCGATCGTTACGGCAGGACGTCACGTTCCCAGTACTGAAACTTTGTGGCAGCCATTTTAGTAAGGTTGGTGTGGCATCCAAGAGGCCCCATGTTGGTTGGGGTGCAAATCTTCATTGGAACCAGGCAGATCTGATGAACCACCTCCTGACACTTCTATGCATTGCAGTGTTCACCAGAGTCCTTCTAGTAGGTATACAGACATCCCTTTCTATCACATGTGTCTCTACATTTACCACAACTCTACAAATCCCTAAAGACTTATGGTCACATAACCATTTCTCCCAGCACCTAGAACATCTCAATGGAACAGGCACAAACTGTGGCTCCTGAAACCTTGCATACCCACTACATAAACACTCGGGCATCAACGTTGCCAAAAGAAGGTCACCAATCCTGCAGCAGATATCACTACGTCCTCGCCATTTCTCCTACTCAATCTCCTGACTTTATCCACATTGTTGTGCTTGAGTTCCACTACCAAGATTTCCAAATTTGTAGCCAAGGGTACGTCATAGTTTGCAAGGGTCTTTTAGAAGTGCACCTTTCCTTCTAGCTCCTCCTTATTCAGACACAGCACAAATCATAAACCTTTCCAAATGTCAGTAAACTTTTAATTTGCTCCGTGTTTTAACAGCAAATCAGTAACTTTCCCCTCCTACATTTCGAAGGTACCACAAAGACGTGATGCTGGCCCGAACAGTTTCTGCAATTTTATGAGGAGGAACAGAGTCAAAGAAGCACCACTTGCGCCGTGGCCTACTCTTCCGCGTTGGTATCCTGCTAATGCTGAATTTGTCCGGTGTTGCGGAATGACCGGGCACCACCCCCATGGAGCTCAAAGACACATGCCCTAGCTGCCCACGGGGTACAGAGGTGGGAAGGGGGGGTGAAAGGTGACCATAAGGTACACCACTCCCTCCCCGTCCTCTCCTGATGCAGGGCTTACAAGAAGAGCCTGACAGGGAGCGGATACTGGACCCAACAAAGGGTGCTAATAGGCGGCTGGTGCCAGCACCGGAAACCCCCAGTGTCTCTCCCCCCTTCAAAGGGGGAGAGAACACTGTAACAACAAGAGAATGGAGAGATAGGAAGCCACGCACATAGGTGAAAAGTTGCGTTTGGCACAGGCAGGCCATTTGGGTGGCCAGTAGCCATATGCTGGCATGGCCTCAGAGCATATTTGCCCCATATAAGCAGGACTGCTGGAGCAGCCCTGCAGAAAGAACACTGCTCTGAGTGCATCTGGATTCTGCGCTCGCAGATCCAGCTTTTCGTTAGCCCGGACCCGACCCACCCCTGGAAAAGGAACATTTGGGCCAGCACAGGACAACGGATCAGAAGAACAGAGAAGGTGGCATGGGCCTGGAAGGAAACTGCCATCAGGCACAGGAGTGCTCACCAGCCAGTTCACAGGTCCCAAACACACAGACCTGGGAGCTCTTGCTGGGGGCACCCTGTGAGGAAAGGAGGACAACTTCCAGTTCCTGGCCCAAGTGCCCAAGAGTACAGAGCTAAGAGAAAACACTGCACACCTGTTTGTTGGGGAATACCGATAATACTACGTTATGTTTTTATTAGTATTATGTTTAATAAAAAGCCACTGCCTTTTTATTGCCAACACAAAACAAGTTTCTGCATATTGTTTTGTGTGTTTACTGTATAGAGTGTATGTCCCATCGGGCTAGCAGTATCAAAGCTTATAGGACATGGTACCCCTCTTATGCCAACTCCCTCATCCCCTAACCTCCGGCCGACACAGCCCTTTGACGCCACCGGGTTAATAGCATACTGGTAATTGCAGAGTGATAGGGCCTCATTACACGGTAGGCGGTGAGCCATGGCGCTATTAGCGCCATGGCTCATGCCGGTAAAATACCGGCACCGCCTTGGCGGAAAGGGGATTTACCGCCCCATTCCAAGGTTGGAGGGGCGGTAAATCCCCTTTCCGCCATTGCCCTTCCCCATTCCCATTTCTGCCCCATAGGGCTCTATGGAAATGGGGAAGGCGCTAATTACGCCACCGCAATTTTGCGGTGCCGTAATTAGCTCCGAGGTCCCTTAGCGGGTTGGATTTTAACGCCTGCAAGAAACAGGCGTTAAATCCTCCAACCCGCAAAGGGACCTCGTAGTACGGCGGTAAGGGTTAACGGTCACCGTTGCCATTAACGGTGACCGTTAACCCTTACCGCCGTCCGTGTAATGAGGCCCATAGAGTCGGTACTGCTGCCCCACGCGGCCCCCAATCGGTTTATATTGACCTCATGTATTGCCACTAGCCCCAGGCTGATTGCCTTTACCAATGATGAAACTCACTGGCCTGGACTCTTCTTTCTGCCTCCTATGTAAATAATGACACAGGCTAAAGTGCTGGGGATCGGCCACAGCTCCCATCCATGGATAGAAAGCATAAGTAATAAAGCAATGAAACCACACGATGCATTCATACCCTGGTGCAGTTAACGCCTATACTGGATGTCCAAGTGAACATGGAAGTCAGATGGGATGCCCAAGGCCGCACAGGCTGTCACACTTGGAGCTAGGATTCCTTCCAAGTCCCTGCGCCACTCGGCAGAAGGCCTCCCCTCGGTACTGGCGCTGACGTGCTCCTGTTTGACAGCCCGGTGATGTGCTCTGGTAGCGATCTCACTTCTGACAGCTGCAAAGCCACGGGCAGCCTGCGAGGTAATTACACATATGCACGTCAGACATAAACGCACGTACGTGGACGGGGCCCAAAATGAGGCTCTGCGCGGGGCTTCATTAAAGCAGGTGAAACAAGCCAGCAACCGTCCTGACCCTGCTCCAGCGCGCCGCTGCCATGCCATAAACCAATGTATCAAAAATGAAAAGGGGGGCGACGTCAATAGGGAAATGATTTTTATACACATCAGACCCAATTTAAAGTAATTCCGGGAATCGATGGCAGGAGACAGAGCGGCTCCTCAGCATGTATTACCTGTGGAGGGCGTTATCGACCCGTCCCATTGATTTGCCTGTGCGTGCGGGGAAATGATGCGTTTATCTGAGCCAATCGCAGCGGGCGAGGGAGTCGGATAGTGTCCGTTGCAAAGGATTCTGGGATAGCGGAATGCTACCAGGTGATTTGTTTTGCTAGCCATATTATCTGGCATTTGTATAGTGCCCATATGGCACGGGTGTGGCCTCGTAATGCTGGTTGCTTGGTAATGCATGTGGGTGGTCACAGGCTCGGACTGGCATATAGGGCAATAGGCTCCTGGCCAACATAAAATGCGGGTGTGAGACAGTTTTCTGGATCAAAGTGGACCACTTGTTTGGCCAATTTGATGAGTTAATTCTCTCTGGTTAGTAGTTTTGACCAATGTTGCTGAATAAATATTCTTTAAAATGTACAATTTGCATCACACTTTATAAAAAACACCCTTGGTTACTATTCAAATAGTGCCACAAAAGGAATGAATAGCCATTTGCAACTGTGGGTACCTTTTTCATTGGTGCCCGAGACAATGTTATGTCCCAGCCGACCCTGTGGGTAGAATAGGTTCCGGATCTGATGCAGGCAACTGTGAAAAGTTTACCAGTGGTTGTGCATGTTCCCTATACGCCCGCTGATTAATATGCACAAGGAAACGACTCCGTTTTTAGCTCGAATCATGATTAAGGGGTGTAAAATGGTATTATTCGGGTGTAGGACAAAGTGCACGTGTTCACTAACAAAAGAAATAACCAGACTATCTTCTGTGTTTCTCAATAATTTTTGGGGAGTTGCAATATTTTATTTTAGACTTCACTGGGAAACAGAGGTCTAAAAAGTAGACATGCGCACAGCTCAGTCGGTTTATGTTAATGCAGGGAATGAGCCTGAACAAGAGGGAGTGGCGCTGCAGCAAAAAAAGGTCTCGCCGGAGTGCCACTCAGTCTGCCAGACCCAGGGGCAAGCATGCATGACTGTCCCAGGTCCTGCAAGTCAAGGTCCAGGCAGCTTTCAGCAGTCTTTGAAGGCAGTCTGCTTGTTCACACGCAGGATGCTCACGCGAGCCACAGAGTGAAGGGGCTCGGGCAGAAATCTACCAACACTTCCTGTGCAAACACCGCACAAGCTTTCAGAAGACCAGGCACTGCATACAGAACCTTCCAGAGACTCGCATGCAGTGCTCCAGCTGTCCACGCTGATATATATATCCCTCAATTTACAGACATCTCTTTATCAGGGTGAATCTTGTGACCAATCAAAACAGAAGAGTCCATTATTCGCTTAAAAGGGGTTCTTACTGAATCATGTAAAACAGACGAAAAGCAGCCTGTCAAATTTGCACGCGAGGCAATCTATATGGAAAAGGGCCCCGCTGGTGTTGCCGCGCACACTAGCCCTTGAACTGGAGGCTTCCAGCCCTTTAAGATGAGTAGGAATACCCAGGAGATGGGCGGGGATGCAGATTCTACTCATACATCAAAATCAAGACAACACAAATAGTTTGGCAAAGTTCATCTGTTTTAATGCAAGTCTTAAAACAGGGAGTATAGTATAACAAACATCAGCAATCGCTCGATACTCTGACTCTACCTACTTCATTAAAAAGTTGGGTTCTTATACCCATAATTGGTCATAGCTGACGTGTTGACCTGAGTCATTACCAACCTCATTCTACATGTCAAACTACAGAAACTTTTCGGGAAACGGGATTGGGTCTAAGTGAATAACTAAGCATAGGTACTATATCTGTATGGAATAACGCCGAAAGGTAATAGGATAGCTAACATCAGGCGGGGCAACTAAGCCCTCCCTTCATAATGGCACTATGAACGTCACTAAATGTATGACGTCCCATTGGCTACACAAACTATAGGACCTCTAACTGCGTGATCCCCTACAATTGGTTGGCTTCTAACACCCGTCAGTAATTTTCCACCTGCATGAGCAGCACACAGACTGAACAACCAGGTGCGGATAAGCTCGTCTTGATATCAGCTTCCCTCCAATTAAAATGGGATTCATCATCAGCTCAATGGTCTAGTGTCAATTAGTACTTTTGAAGTTGGCCTTCAGTCTGTACTGTTCTCTGAGAATGTTTTAGGTACTATCCGGCTTCCGTGCGTAGGTGTGACCATCTCGTCCGTCCAACTTTCTTCCATCACGTGACTGGACACCATGAATTGAGGCTTTTCATGTATTTGATTTTATTCTTCAATAGTCCTCTGACGTCTTTTGTTTTTGCTTGACCTTCTTGAACAGGAGCTTCTGTTCTTCCAAGTTAATTGTATAAAATGTCAGCCAACTCCTAGTTTGAGAAGACCTTGGCTTTTCTTGGTGCAGTGAACTCCTTAGCTGAAATGGGTTCTGTTTAATTCAATTGCTTTTTGTAACTGCGACACTGAAATGAGGCCGCCTTGCATTGTTCAGTACTGCTTTATACATAGTGGAAACATTCATTTTTCACTTCATCCATAGGTATCTATGAGGTATATAGGTATATGTTGGCAATTGCCGCCGTCTAATCTATTTATGCATGTGGCTAGCTTCATGATTGCTTTGCCACTTGCGTTTCCTTGTATCTGTACACGTTTAAACTAGCTAAATATCTTCATCACGTTTGTGGCATAAGTTTCTTCATCTTGATCCCAAGATGTCACTTATCCTTGATATTTCTTTGTGCTTTATAATCGTCTGCCTCTCTGGTCTGGTTACCTTTCTATCTGGGTATCGATTCAACTTTGTATGATGTCACCATTCATCCTGGTCAGTCACTTTCTCTGTTTCATCAGGAATCTCGTTTAAATGGCCATCATATTGTCTTGGATGCAAGTATGGTTTCCTCAATGGGTACTTTACTTCCCATATTCTCTTAGGTATAGGTATTCTTATGGGTACTGCACAGATCCCTCTCTCTTCTCTTTGTTGGTTTAACGGTTCAGTATACATCATATATTTTGGTTCATACGTTTCAGGTAATGTAGGCGGGGCAGTTGGATTGGGGGTACTTGGCTCCTCCTCTACACTCTCTATATGACAGAGGAGTAAAACCTGCTAGATTTAAGTGTGGCAAGCATTCCATTGCCCTCTCCTAGCTTGCATGTTATCGTCAAATGATCATCTACGGGTGGTGGCCAGCTACAAGTTTCATGTAATTTTTAGGATAAAACCAAATAATCTGGAAGGACCTTAAAGCGTGTGAGATTCTCAGATATAGTTTTGATGACAAACTTGTTTCACACCCTGGCAGCCTGAATTATTCAGGGCTACTCTGTTGAAGGAGGATATCCCAGTTTGGTGTGCCATGTATTTATCTCTTGGAAGCTATTTCTGGTGGGGCAAGTTGTGAAAACAGAAAAATAATATGAGGCCGGGAAGCCCAAAGGAAACACACCAAACACCGGTTACAAAGGAACATACAAAGTACTTTTAAGCTCAAGCAGTGACAAAGTCAATGACAGATCAGATAGCTATCGGCCCTCAGTACAACACAACGAACTTCAACGGGGTTCGATGTATTCAGTGAGAGACTACACATTGGGACAATCAGGCTTTTATACATTTCTCCAGCCTTTTGTCCAACCCCTTCGCGGGTTAACCATTCCATGAATGTATTACTGGTCTAGGGTCTCTGCCAGGTCAACTTTTAATATATTCATCAGTATGTGCATAGATCAGTTCCGTTGATACAGGTAATCCATTTACACACAGGTCAACAGAAGGACAAGGTCTCAGTTCACGACCCTAACAAGTGGCCTGTAGGCACGTTATACATTAGCTGTACGGAGGTCATGACGACCAGATTCTGTTCGGAATGCCACTGTCCACCATTTTGATGTACAGGGTGACATTTACACAGCAAAAGAACCTAAAATGGCAGCTTGATTCAAGATGGCGGCTTACATCAATTTCTAAGGTCAAGACCTGGCCATAGAGAGTTATTCGCGTACAGTTTTAAGCAACTTGACGTAGGCCAATATACATACAATCGTTACAATAGGAGGCATAATTTAATATCCAGTTTGACAAACCCTCCTTTTGGCCTATGCCAAGTGCTAAGACTACTTCTGATCTCCTTGCAAGTAACTCCATACGTCATCGTACATACACCCTGAATCACTGTCAGAGATATCTATGGCCATCAGGTCGTTCACTAAGATCTCTTTTAACACATACTCCTTGGAAGTTTTATCTGGGGGATATACTTTATGTCCTATAGTACCTATCGCCTGAGCACAACATCCCCCTAGCATCGAACCTATACTAGGCAGACATTGGATAAAACAAAAAAGGAATAGCAGAATTCCCAAAATGATCAGCAAGACTGAAAGCACCTTCCAACCCCAAGATCGCAAGAAATCCCAAAACCAAGCACTAAGATTCCAGTTCCCCTCGGGAACATGCACTTCTGAGCTAAGGATGTGCAGATTCTGAATTGCTTTGAAAATGGTTGGGGAGGAATCTGGTGCGAAAACACAGCAAGCGGACCCCACTTATTTACATACTCCACCACGTTCAGCCAGAATAACATCTAATGCCATCCGGTTCTGGAGTGCTACTAATCTTATCGCTTTCTGCTCTAATGTCATGTTATAGAGTATATCTGTGGTCCGGTTGATGGTTCTCTCCAGTACTCTCGCTAGTCTCCTGATATCTTTGGAATTTGCTATCTGCCCCCAAAATGGCACAATTGATTTTGCTATATCTCCCAGGATTTGTGCGGCAGTATCACCATTCTCGTCCCGCCGTGGACGAGCCTTTGAAACTTCCAAAGTACTTGCTATGAATATCCCAGGTAACAGGATCCCTAAATAACAGGTTCCCTGCCAATCCCTGGGCAACCATGGAAATGCTACATTACCGCAAACGAAATCGACAGGTTCGCCTACATACAAAGGTCTGTTTTCCCCAGTCAAATTTGCAACGTTGGCACAACCTTTAAAATCTCCCATTGACCGGGTGCCATTCCTCTGTATGTAGAAAGAAACTGAATAGGGGCTATGGTTAACAGAGTAAGAAGGAGGCACGGCATCCTTATTGCCTATCAGAGCCATTTTAAAGGAAATCAAAGATTGGAAAGGACGAGATAGTCTATCAGAAGGCCTAATAGAAGCAACATTGAACTTACTCCTATTTGCGAAAAGCGAGCATCCCAGGGGAGTCAGAACACGTTTTTCAAAACTATTCAAATTAGTTCCATCAAAATTCCCCGAGATGCTATCATTCCATCGGCCAAAGAACAGTGCTCTAAGAGAGGCATAACAAGCAGTCGTCAAAGGTAAGGGATGAATATACCAACCTAACCCTTTATCCCCATGTTGTGGTAATTGCGAGCAGACCCAGCAATTGGTTTTGTTAAAAATGGCATGTGTCGAATTCATAATCAACATCAAATTATTGTTGTGATACTTCTGTCTCTGCTGAGAGTCCCTAGGTGACAGAGTATGCAAATGTACAAAAGGAGTGAAAACAGTAGGTACAATTTCAGTTGGCAAAAGAGGCTCTAGAGGATAAATCTCCACGACGCACCAGAATCCTAAAGCAGTTACTATAAAAACCCCAATTATTATCATCAAAACACAGCAAAACGTTTTCGGGGCCCAGGCACATTGTTCATTGTCCAAGTTGGTCACCCCCTTATTTACAAGTCCAATATGAGCAGTAGCAGTGGCAGGCATCGTAGTCTTCAGATGGAAACCCCAATGTTCGTTGCTGGCGACCCCCCGGTCGCGTGGCTTCTTAGTCCTGCCCCAACCCTAGCCAACAGAACCCCCTTTCTCAAATTTGGGCAAAAGCAAGCCCTCGATGATCCTTTCCTTCTTTGAATGCACAGTCGAACCATGCCGTAGGTCTACTTTCTCCGCCGAAGATTATATCTGGTGGTTCCCGGTACTGTTTGATCCGGAAATAAGGTAACGTCACTTCCTGAGGGAAGCAACGTATCAGGGGCAATGGAAGTTGCAGAATTCGGAGCAATGGTTTCCGGAAATTACTTTTCCAAAGAGTGTGGAGACAAAATGGAAGGTTCCCCAAGCCCCAAGGGCTCAGAGAGATTCTCCGACTCACGCACAGTGCTATTTGCTGCTTCAGGATCATCAATTGCAGCGTTAGCGAGGGGTTCTGCTTCTTCTGTAACGTGCAGCGTTGGGTGAGGAAGTTTCTTGACATGCGTCGCGTGTATCCAATTAGTCTTTCCAGCCACCTGCACTGCCGTTTGGGTGACTAACAAAACCTGGAATGGTCCCCGCCAGCGAGGCGCGAGGCAAGAGGACCGCTCGTATGCTCTCACCAGGACCCAGCTTCCAGGCCGGATGTTGTGACCTGGGCCCTCGTAGCGTACAGGTAAAGCTGATCGTACCTGATGATAAATGAAATACAAATTTTTAGTCAACTGGTTACAGTAGTCTGAAAGCAATACATTCTCAACACTTCTCAGTGCTTTAGGTTCCGGAAGACCCCAAATATTGGCAGGCCTACCCATCACCACCTCAAATGGAGAGAGCCCAGTCTTAGTTTGAGGGGTAGAGTGCATGGCTAGTAACACACTCGGTAGGGCGTCCGGCCATTTTAGTTTGGTGCCGGCACACGTCTTAGCGAGCTTTGTTCTTTAGGATACCGTTATGTCTCTCTACCAACCCGGCACTTTGACGATGTCTAGCCGAATGAAATCGCTTATCAATATGTAGTGACGTACATATTTGTAAAATTACAGCAGCAACAAAATGTGGACCATTGTCCGACCAAATGACTCTTGGCAACCCAAATCGCAGAAAATACTCCTTTATCATAATTTTCGCAGTGGTCATGACTGTAGCATCTTTGACAGGGAAAGCCTCAACCCATTTACTAAAGGCACAAATGACCACAAGGACATATTTTAAGCTATTGCACCGCTCCATCTCAATAAAATCAAAATGAATCACTTCAAACGGGACAGAAGGAGGCCCAAAGCTACCCCTTGGAGTTACTGTCCCCTTCCCCACATTGTGCTGTAGGCAAATCATGCAATTTTGGACATAATGCTGAGCAATTTTCGAAATCTTATCATTTACCCAGAATTTCTCTAACATTTTCGTGATCTGCTGAGCACACACATGTGTGGGACCGTGTGCCATAGTAACCATCATGACTATGTAGGCATTAGGAAGCAACCATTTCCCTTCAACTGTGTCCACCCAACACCCATCATCATCTAATTAACACAAGCCTTCAGCCCATTTCTTAGATTCTTCCATTGTGGCATCAGCTTGGATATCCCGCACAGACCCAATATCCTCGTCCATTACATACACATCCCTAGTTTCTCTTGGAGCATACATTTCTGTGCGAAGATCTGTGGCAGTTTGTCTGGCTATCTGATCAGCGAAAGCATTCCCCTTTCCTACATCATCTGTGATCTTGCGGTGCGCTGCGCATTTCATGATTGCTAACTGACTAGGGAGCGCGAGCGCCGAGAGCAATTGTACTATCAGGGGGCCATGCTGAATCTTGGTCCCATGTGAAGTTAGAAACCCTCTCTCTGACCAAAGTCTCCCAAAGTTGTGAGCCACCCCAAAAGCATACTGACTGTCAGTATATATATTCACTGTTAGCCCTTCGGAAAGCTCACAAGCTCGGGTTAATGCTATAATCTCTGCGGCCTGCGCGGAGTTATGCGTAATTCGCTTGGTCTCTACAACCATACTTAATGTAGTGACTGCATAAGCAGCTGTGGATGTACAATCCGGAGGTTTGAAGCAGGAGCCATCACAAAATAGCTCCCCTTGCGCATTATCCAAAGGAGTGTCCTTAAGATCAATTATGCCCTTTGTTTCTTGTTCAGTAGTATACAGGCAGTCATGTGACTCGTCAGTTCAGCCGGATTAAGAACACAACACCTCCTAATTTGGATGTGGGGAGCAAACAAGATCAATTCATATCTCGTCAATCGTGCGGAAGTGAGGTGTTGCGTTTGGGTTTTGTTCAATAGAACATCTACAGAGTGAGGCACCATCAGGGTTAGATCATGGCCTAGGACCATTCCCTCACTCTGCTTTACAGACGCGGCAGCAGCAGCGACAGCTCACAAACATCTTGGCAAAGCGCATGCGACAGGATCAAGGGCGGACTAGTAGTAACCGCACAGCCTATTCTTCCCTCCATGTTCCTGCGTTAATACAGCCAAAGCACATCCATCACATTCATGCACAAACAACACAAAGGCCTTGTTGTAATTTGGTGTACCCAAAACCGGTGCAGAGCATAATGCAGTCTTGAGAAGCTCAAATGATTGTTGATGTTCCGATTTCCATGGCAATGGCGAAGAAATGCCCTTCTTTGTCAAAGCCAACATCGGTTTTATCACTAGTGAAAAGTTCGGGATCCATAACCTACAGTAAGAAGCCATACCTATTAAGGCTCTGACTTCCTTATGTGTATTTGGGACAGACATGCCAGAAATGTGTTTTATTCTTTCAGGTGTCAATCTTCTTCCCTCTTTTGACAGGAGGTAGCCTAAATAGGCGACCTCCTGGCAACAATATTGAAACTTTTTAAGCGAAGCTTTGTGACCATGCTTAGCTAGATGGATGAGCAACAATACAGTGCCTTCTTTACAAGAGCTCTCAGAATCTGCTGCTAAAAGCAAGTATTGTACTGAAGCAGCGTACAAGTAGGGGGTAATTCAAGAGTATCAAGCTGTTCTTTCAAGGCCCTACTATAAATGCTAGGACTCTCGGTGTAACCTTGAGGTGCACAAGTAAATGTGAACGAGCGTCCCCCTAAGGTGAACGCGAACAAATATCTACTGTCCTTGTGTATAGGAATACTGAAGAAAGCATTCTTCAGGTCCACAACACTAAAGTAAGTAGCCGTAGCTGGAATCATAGTTAATATCGTCGTCACATCAGGCACAATTGGAAATTGCGGAGCGACAACTCTATTGATGGCACGCAAATCAATTATAAAACGAAACGGAATGGCATTATCGCCTTTTTTGTACACGGGTAAAATCGGACTATTGCACAAACTTCCTGCAATCTCCTCAATCACCCCACGATGCACAAAATCGGAAACAATGCTCTTCAAAGTTCGCTCACCTTCAACCGAGATCTTATACTGCGGGATGCGTGGCAGCTTAATACCATGTTTCAAGACTATTCTAACAGGCTCAATCTGTAGAACACCGACATCATTGTCGTCAGCCGCCCACAAACACTCTGGGACATTACTGAATTCTGGTGGCAAAGGTCTAGCCAAAAATTGTGAAACAGA
The DNA here is from genome assembly GCF_040938575.1 of Ambystoma mexicanum. Taxonomy (NCBI): domain Eukaryota; kingdom Metazoa; phylum Chordata; class Amphibia; order Caudata; family Ambystomatidae; genus Ambystoma; species Ambystoma mexicanum. The sequence continues at coordinate 856,233,381 of NC_090931.1, read as the reverse complement.
AAACTGCTGTGGTGAAATCGTCAAACGCACTCCATCAGAAGAACAATGAATCACCGCATTTAATTCCTTCAACAGATTTAACCCCAACAAATTCTCTCCACAATTCGAAGTCAAAAGAAATGGACAATGGTCCGTAAAGGGACCCAAAGAAATAGGTACCGGCGAAGAAACCGGACAAATGACTGGTGTGCCAGAAAAGCCTACGGAGACATTGGTTTGCCCTGACAGTGGAATGTTTGGAACCCGAGAATGATCAATGGAGCACTTCTGTGCTCCAGTGTCTATCAAGAACTGATGTTTCCTATTTCCCACTACCATTTCAACGTAGGGACCTTTCTGACTAACGGGAATAGGTGTAGGTTCCAAACCCTGCTTCGGGTAATACTAACGAAACAAAATATTGTCAAAAGGAAGCTCCTCAGAGAGGTAAGCAGCAGAAGGGTGATCAAATATGTTTCTAGTATCCACACTCGAAGTCTGATTGTCCTGTGAAAAAGGTTGCTGAGGATCCTACGAAAAAACTGACCTCTACCAGGGCCCCCCACCCCAGGGCGACCTCTGGGTCATCTACCCATACTCCCAAATGTGTTATTCGACCTCTGTCGAAGGACGGGGCATTGTGCACGCCAATGACCCTCCTGGCGACAATAGGCACACTGGTTAATGTTCGCAGGACCCAAGGGCACGTTCCCTTGTGGAACATACTGACCTCTAATCTGCGAACTACCCCCTCTGGGGCCTCTAACAATTTGTTGTAACAATACTTTAGTCTTTAAGTCTCCTTTTCTCTTCTCAACTCTATCTTTTTCATTATTGACACGGTTCTCGTAGTACTGAGCCATGTGCGTACTTCTGATTGGGATTTCGCCTGCCAAGCGCTCTTGGAAGACATAATCTGTGACTGGATGTCAGGCAGCAATCCACGCACGAATTTGTCCACAAATAACCTTTTCCAAGACTCTGTGCTTAAATTCTGTCCACTGAAGTCCGAGAATACTTGTTCGAACCGATTAAAGAACTCGGTGGCCCCCTCAGATTTTCCTAGGACACAGGCCGTAAGCTTGTCCCAAATAATTCTTTTTTCGGGAATTATAGTTTTTAATTTTGCAATGATTCTGTCAGGCAAAGTGAGTATCACCTGAGGCGGTCTCTCACCAGCTGGCCTTTCCCCGTCAAGCCTAGTTATATTGGCCCACGTATCTCCCAACCCAGGTGCATCATCTATTGTTCTAACCTGCTTCCACAAATCTACAGGCAGGAGTACAGGGAATAACAAGTCAATATCGCCTACGGTGAACACTGAGGACTGCAAGACGACTATCTCTTTATAGAATCCTGTTGGATTTTTCCTAATGTTGGGAATAGACTGCCTAATAGTGTTCACTTCCTGTCGCGAAAACGGGACGTGAACAAACTGCGATACATAATGTACGGGAATGTCCACAGCGGGTGTACCTGCTGCAACATTAGCAGGAATCTCAACTTTTGGGACAAATGTCGGAGGTATCTCTCTCAAAGGCAACTGAGATATAGGCAACTCCGAACGCTTACTAAGCAACAGAGCTAAGTCGAGCGCTAAAGCAGTCGAAGAAGTGTCAAGTGAAAAAGCTCTCTTATAAATACCCAGTAACTCTGTGGGACAACTAACCTTTTTGCTCACACATTCATCCTGCAGGTACTCTACCATTACCTGAAGCACCTTCCTCTGCATTTCTAGCGTATATTGACTGTATGTGTCATATACTTCAACTGGAGTTATCGATAAATCCGAACTCCATCTAATCGCATCTTTTGTACAAATTCGAGCTTCCTCAGATGCCGATTTACGACACGGAAGAAATTGTTTCTGTACATACATACTCTCCTCTTCGTCATCCTCATTCCGTAACTTTTTTCCAAATCTCTCCTATACTCAAATAACCTCTCGACATGCTCATGTACTTTCTCCACAGTGTCTCTTGAAAGTGCTAAAGTATTCAGATCCCTCAGCCCTTGTGGGAGATCCACATTATTTAATTTACCCCACATTACGCATAAATGAATCCCTAAACCTTCAATGAAAACATTTTTCTCAGGAAAATTATCCATATTAGACAGTGTGGCAAAAATATTAGCTTGATCATCTCTCTCCATACAATGCTTAGCCCATGCAAACAAATCCTGCTTCTTATCTGTAGGGACAGTATTACGAGTAACAACCTTCGACCCCACACCCCGATCAACTATAGTCAGTACAGAACCACTCGAGAGTGGAGGTGCAGGCAGATTCAATGGAGGTGTTATTACTGGTGCAATGGGAAGAGGTGGCAGAGCAGGCTGAGGAACAACAGCCGGAAGAATAGGAACAACAGGTTGAGTAGGGAGAGCAGGAATAACAGCAGGAAGAGGCAAAGCAACAGGAAGAGGATCATACGGAGGTGGTGCAGAGGCACCAGGCCTTCGCTCGTTTAACAATTTGTCGAGAAACTCGTCAGAAACATGAAGGTCTTTAGAAGGATAGATTTTCTGAATACCGAGTGAGAAAGCCCTATCCATATTCCTAACTGACTCAAAATGTTTGTCCTGATCATATAACAACGCCTTTTCAGCGTTCGTTTTATGACGGCGTGCATGTTTTTCCCTACTCTTAAGCTGCTGCAACGCTTCTCTTTTCCAATTCTGCAGAACATCAAATGCTGCGGGTCTGGCCTTTTTCTTTAACAAGACTGACTCTAAGTATTCAATACGAGGGATCTCAAAACTACCTTTGATTGGCCACTAAAGTTCGGAGGCATGTCTGGTTTGTCTGTGCCAAATATCATTAAATACTACACTTCCATTGCCATGTTTACAATACATAGTAAACGCCGGCGACCTCTCCTGTGGTGCCGGGCAGCTAAATTCCAAAGATTGTCGATTCCTGCGGAATAATGCCCTAAAGCAGCTAGACAATTTCCCAGGCATTTCTCAAATACTTGGTGTTACCTGGTCAATAATTGTGTCTGCAGATACAATGCGCCAAATTCAAATTGTCAGGGTTAAATTAAGAGTCGGGTCTCGACTCACCTGACCAAACCTAAGGAGGACTGTACGGTTTATCAAAGAACTTACCTAACAAATTTTACCTTGTGTTTGGTGATTTCGGCAAATCTGCCCGCCTCAAAAGTGGACCCTCGTCAAGATGCAGTCTCAGACCGCACGGCTATCGTCCAAGGATCGGATCGTGCAGCGCTGTAGAGGTGTCGCGTCTCTTTCAGTCGGGCCCGTAGTATCACACCATCCGATCCCGGTCCGATAGCATGCGTCAACCTTCAATGGTCCAGCATCAATCTTGAGGGTCCCTATTCGGGCGCCAACTGTGAAAACAGAAAAATAATATGAGGCCGGGAAGCCCAAAGGAAACGCACCAAACACTGGTTACAAAGGAACATACAAAGTACTTTATTTTAAGCTCAAGCAGTGACAAAGTCAATGACAGATCGGATAGCTATCGGCCCTCAGTACAACACAACAAACTTCAACGGGGTTCGATGTATTCAGTGAGAGACTATACATTGGGACAATCAGGCTTTTATACATTTCTCCAGCCTTTTGTCCAACCCCTTCGCGGGTTAACCATTCCATGAATGTATTACTGGTCTAGGGTCTCTGCCAGGTCAACTTTTAATATATTCATCAGTATGTGCATAGATCAGTTCCGTTGATACAGGTAATCCATTTACACAAAGGTCAACAGAAGGACAAGGTCTCAGTTCACGACTCTAACAAGTGGCCTGTAGGCAAGTTATACATTAGCTGTACGGAGGTCATGACGACCAGATTCTGTTCGGAATGGCATCGTCCACCATTTTGATGTACAGGGTGACTTTTACACAGCAAGAGAACCTAAAATGGCGGCTTGATTCAAGATGGCGGCTTACATCAATTTCTAAGGTCAAGACCTTGCCGTAGAGAGTTATTCGCGTACAGTTTTAAGCAACTTGGCGTAGGCCAATATACATACAATTGTTACAATAGGAGGCATAATTTAATATCCAGTTTGACAAAGTGGGATGGGCCATTAACATGTATGTATATATGGCATCTCAGTGAAGAGCAAATGGCAAGTTCTTTTTAGCATTATTAGGTCGTATGGCCACAAAGTCTGCCTCGTTTCCCGCTCTAGCCCGTATCGCATCCATGCAGAACCACCATGTGAGTCCATCTTACTTCAACTGTGTGATCAATGTCATTGACTACTTCCAATGCATACATTGCCCAAACGTTGTAAATTGCATCTTTTGGTCATCCGTGGCCCTGTTATAAAACATGCATTTTTTGTCACGATCCTGTGATTTATTTTATAATTTCATTTTTTGGTCACCTTTGGTCCTGTGTCGTTAAGTTAAATGTTTTGTTTTTTTATGGCCCTGTGCACGAAACGTGCACTGATTGGTTACCTAGAACCCTGTGGTCTCCCCCCGTTAACTCCCCCATCAACCCCGCCTGCCATGCTTTTGCCAATGTTTCTCGTTGTCCCTACTGGTCCTTCCCCATCTCTCCCCCATGGCCTCTGTCCAGCCCCTCTCTTCTTTCCACTGCTCCTGCTACCCTCCCCGATCGCCCCATCCTTCACTCTCCTCCCATATGCCATTCCACCCACTCCTGCCTCATCTAGCTACTCTTCAGTCATCTACTCCAGCAACTTGCTCCTCTACCACTGCCTCTCCCATACTGCTCTCACCCTGGGTGTCTGGAATGCCAAATCCCTCTGACAAAACCCTCCTTTTTCACCAACCATTTCGACTTTCCTCACCCCAAACTCTCGGTGATGGCTATCACCGATATCTGGATCCCCCATCACACCGCCACCCTGGCAGCTCTTTACACCGATTTTGCCAGTTTGTCTCAGTCTTCTCATCACACTAAAACAAACAAGTTGTTTTGACCTCATGATAAGTACACACCCTTTCCACTCTCTGATTTCAATTCCTCCTCCTGTGATCATAACGATGTCCAGCACTTTGCTCCCACCCCTCTTACCATACCATTCATCTACCACTCACCAGACACCCTCAACCTCTTCTCTAATCTTGACCTCTTCCTTCAAACGCCACCAGTTGATCTCGCTGCCATCATAATATGTGCTGGGAGAATTGCTGAGGGGCAACATGTTTGTCTTCAAAGCAAAACAACGCACAGCATCACAGGTTCGAAACCCAGTCCTGTGCATAGCATGACATAACAGCTTGATCTCATTTTATTTTTGGAATAATAGGTGACCACAACCTCTCCAATATGACTAAAACCTAGCAACTAAACGTGACTCCACTCTCACAACTCTCTATTCAACCTACATAATATTTCACCCCACACATGAGGACATCTCATAATCTCATATTCCTAGCCCCAACTTGTTCTCCTCTGCTCCCACAATGGACCCCGTCCCCTTGACCACTCTCACATTCACTTCACCAACTCTATTCCTTTTGCACTCTTCCATTCCCCTCCCTGATCTAGCACCAAACATAAATTCAAGTGCGACGCCATGGTCCCTTAACTCGACAAAATTACTGCCTCGCTCCAAGCTCACTCTCCTCCACCTGCTCACTCCATTGAACTCTACCGAATTAAACTATGCACTGTTCAACCCCTTCAATTGCCACCACCCTGCCCACTCTGTCGTCCCTTCCCACATCCTAAACAATGGATCTCCACAGGCATCAAGCTGCTGTGGATAACCACCCATCACGGAATAAGTCACTGGCTTGAAGAGCGATCCGACACCCAGTTATAAGAACTCACTACTGACCGTGACCACAGAAGTCGATAGAGCCAGATCCTTTCTCTTATTAGACTAATATTGTTTCCTCTGAATGCTTGGAAACTAGCCATGACCCTCCAGGACATGCTTTCCCATCTTAATAATCACTCTGTTTTTTTCCTCTTTTACACCCCCGACTATTCAACCGACTTCTCCAATAAAATCACCAAATGACAGGAAACCCTTTCCACATTTCTGTACTCCCACCCCTCCCTCATTCTCCCCTCCTCATATTATTGCCACACTATCCTCCCACTCCCACTGATTTCCAACCCAACCTTTGCTCTGTCAACAAATCCTGCACTCCAATTGACTCTTTTGCAATACAAATTGTTAAAGAACGTGCACCGTCACCTTTGCTCACCTCCACCTTATCCAACATTTCATTTAACTGGTGACCTGCCAGCCTGTTACAAAATAGCCAGAGCCATACCTCTCCTAAACAAACAAATCTCTCATTCTACAGACATGTGCCTCTCCTGCCCTATCATTATAAAATCCTCAGGAGTGTTGTTTTCAACTGCATAGTATAACATCTCAAAGTACACTCACTTGACGACCCCCTCCAATCTGGATTCTGGTCCAAACACTCCATGGAGACATTGCTCATCCTCATCCCCAATTCTCTTACCATTGCCCACCACTCTCACCTCTCCACCATTCCTATCCTTCTAGACGTTTCTGCTGTCACTTACACTGTGGATCATCCCTTTCTCCTTCGAGTGCTTACCCACCTTTGCTTCGAAGACAGTGCACTCGACTCATGGCGCTCCTATCCCTCTAAAAGCTACTTCATCGTCTCATGGCACTGCAGCACACCAGTTTCTGTAGGGGCTCCTTAATGATCAGTCCTAGTCCCAGTCCTCTTCAACATATACACTTCCTACCTTGACAAAAATCATCTCCTTCCCCTTCCTCTCCTTCTCCTTCTCCTACTACTCCCTGGCTATCTCGAAATGCATAACCAACTGCATAACTGCTTCCTCCTCATGCTCAGCTCTTCTAAGATGGAAGTCATCTTTCTCCCTGTCTAAAAATATCAACCCTAATATCCCATGTCTTTAGCCCATGACTTCCTCCCCTCCTCTGCCCTCCCCAATGGCTCACAACTTGGTGGTCCTCTTTGACAGTGACTTGAAACTCTTTTAGTTCATTATGACCACTGTGACTGTAGACAGGCTCCATCTCCTATACACTAGAACCATATTCCCACACACAACTCAACTAAAGCTCTTATTTCACTCTAATGCTTAGAAAATTGGCTATTGCCTGAGCCCATTTCTTGGTATAGCCCTCTGCTCTTTTGCTCCCCTCAACAAAGTAAACTTTTCAGCATGCACCCTTTTCGACCTACCCAGATCCTCTGCCACCTCTACCTACCATAACCACGCTGCTTGATAGCTCTATATGCAAAAATCTCACTTTCGTTATGTTCTGCTACTAGTTGTAAGGGTGCAGAAGGAGGAGCCTGACATACATGTGGCATTGTGATTTGTATAGACTTTAATTAGTCAAGAAAATAAAGAGAAAACCTAACTTTCCCCATCTCTTGCAGGGTTTTTCCCTGCCTCAAATAAAATACTAAGGGTTTGGTCAGAATGTCAGTGTAAATCAATAGACTAGTGTTGTGTGTCAAAAAGCCTATTTCTGTCCCTTACACTTAAAACTAAACCAAAGATAAGGTAGACCTTCTTGATACAGAAAAATTACTTCCTTCTTCTGGACTGGGGATAACGGTTTACTTACGGATGTTGGTTTCTTCTTAGAGGTAATAGTTCCCTTCTCCGGGTCAAAATTGTTCTTCACCACAAAAACGCAAAGTTCAAACACTCATACTTGACAGACACACTGTCTATTTCTTAACAATTTGTATCAGAAGTCTTTACAGTTCTGGTTACCAGGTGAACGCCTCCCTTCTCCCTTAAACCCTCACCAACCGTGCCAGCAACCTGGTACCTTTCGGGTTCTTGCTGGCTGTCTCTGGTAGGTCTGGGCTTCCCCTGGGTTTGGTTTTCCACTGATTTCTCTGGCTCTCTGGCGGGCTGCAGCAATTAGGCAGTGTGTAGCTTCTCTCGGTGTGCAAGTCTGCACTTGCACACACCGTCCAGGCTCCTTGCACACCTGGACCTTAGTCTTGCCAGCACTCATCATCTGGCAGCATATAGTTTCTCTCAGCATGCTCGTCTGCACTTGCATGCACTGTCCAGGCTCCTCACATTCCTGGATCTGTGACGTGCCAGTCTTCTGTGTTGTCCTTCCTCGCTAGACCGAAAAGGGACATCACGGCTCCTTCGCTCGCATCCCGACCAGTGGTCTCTGATTCAAACTGCCCCAAACTGGTTCCTCACTCAGGGAGGTCTTGACTCTTGAGAAAGTCCTTCCTTCCCCTTTGTTCTTAATGGGCACCTACAACTAGAATGTCCATTCAAGTTCTCAATGTGGCTCTTCATTGTTTTGCACCTCCTCCTTGTCCCAGTCCTTGTCGAGGGAGTCAACCCTATGTATTCCCAACTCTTCCTCGTCTCAGTACTTGTTGAGAGAGTCAACCTTAGGTATTCCCTACTCTTCCTCATCGCAGTGGGTCTTATGTCACTGGCCGTAAACAGGCACATAGAGGCTACTAGATAAAGTTTTAGGGTATATCGGGTATAGAGGTTGGTAGGGTGTTGGATTAGGGGTGTCATACCACATTCTCTCGAGATGTCCTGCCTTATCCCCAGATAGTGAGTCCCCTCCCATGAGATCCACCCGTTGATTACAATCCCCAGGGGGACTAACGGGTAGAGCCCCTTCTCATGAGGTCACTGCCCTCAAGGGAAGGGGCTCCCCCACAGGCAGAAATTGTGACATCTCAGGATTGTCAAGTCATGCAATATAATAAAAGGCCAGATGTATGTATGTTCAAAGCCGTCCAGCCCACTACGCCTATTATCACTGCTAGAGGAAGCTGTTGCCTTATGTGTACCACAATAAGACTTTAAGTTCATCTTCTAGGTGAACAAATGTGTATTTCAACAATGATGACATACAATTAGCTACAGAAAAGGCCCAAGAAAGGGATACCACTTTCACAGCATACTTCAAGTTGCATACTCTATGACAATATATACATTAAAAAAAACATATAAACAAATTAATTTGATCAAGCACTATTTCTCTAACATGTTCTTATATATTATGTAATGATTAATTGTAATGTATCTTGGTATGTATTATAACAATATTATTCTTCATGTAGGTTTTAAACTTTATTTGACTTCAATTTACTTTATTTCATGATATGTCTACTTCAAATCATGCTGCATGTGAATTTTATTACTCTGACATCCCTCAACATTATATATTTCAGTCGAAAACCTGAAAGTGGAATCCAAGACAATGAGGAGCAGATACAAAAATTGGCCGTATGTACTATGTTGAACTTTCAACGATTCAGTGAAATTTTTTGGAGGTTACTACTCCTCTACGTAAAAGAAGAATGATCCTTTACCATTTTTTTTCTAATAACATAAATTACATTAAAATACAACACATTATATATTTACACTCTGAAAATGTTTTCCTTTACGATGATTACCCAGTGTACACAGGCTTTTCCACTAGTAGTCTGTAAATCCCACCATGCTCTTGCCCCCACTAACTCCCTGACTGCACCTCACTGTACTCTCCCTCTCAAATCCCCTAATCCTCATTCCTTCACAATCTATCAGTCCTCTACCCTGCCATGCCTCCTCCCACATGTCCTTACTTGCCCCCAATCCACTGGAATGCTCTCCACCCAACCCACCAAGAACAGTGCTTCAATAGAACTCTTCAAAACAAGGATTCATCTCTTCCTCCTAGCAGTGGAAGAAGCCCTCCCAACGTGTCCACCTTTCTATCCAAACTAATTGTCCGACCCATTTCTCCTGCATTCTGTCCTTAGTGTCACTCTATGTATTGTGTTAATATGTAAATACTGGCCACAGGCTCTCGATATTAAAAATATTGTTATGACCTTTAGTCCTTCTCCCTGGTGTATGTTTCCACTCTTAGCCCTTCACCTTGCATAAGCAATTCAATCCAACATAGGCATATACAAAAACACCTTAACCTGGGACTGCTTTGGCTCTCTGTTACTGCCTACAATTTAAGTCATTGCAGTCAAAATGAAGGGACAGAAGGAGATCCTGTACTTGGGTAAGCCTGTACCAGGCTAGAGGGTAAACTGCCTGGCAGAGGTCACCTCCACGTTAGCAAAGCTGACCATATGGCATTTATTTGAAGTAATTCCTCAAACAGAGGAATATTTCCAACAACAAAGACTTAAGCCATGTTTGATTAGACATACTGTGGCCTTTGAATGTAGGAAGTGAGGTCAGAGTATGGTAACATCTGGTTGAACGTTAGTTGGTGAAAAGCCATGATTAGTTCCTGTCCCTACCCACAGAATTAGTATAAGTATAAGGGGTTTTTACCAGAGCCTGCTGATGGATAGACCATTAGTAGCAGTCTTGGATTTTGTAATGTGAGGAAGAACTTTGCTTTGACCCCCAAGGACTACGTACATGCATTGGAAGAAGCGTTGCATGAAACCTGTGCTTCCTGAAAAGGAAACATCTCTCTACTTTGACACCACTTAATTATCCTGGGGAACAATCGGATAGGAACTGACCAAAAACCTTGCCCGTTTCGCTGACTGGGATGGTTTTTTACCAAGAACCATTGCCTGGGTGGTGTGGAAGATCAATGAGTCAGATGATCCAGGTCCAGCAGAGAACATTTAGATTGCTATATAGCCACTTACAATTACTAGGTATAAACCCATAAAGGGTCCTACAAAACGCTGAAAAGAGCCAGCGGTGGAGTGCAGAGGACTGACCTGCAGTCCTTGAACCTGCCCTATGAAGGAGAGAACTGCCAGACACTCAGTTGTGGGCTTGTGGGCATTTGGATCAGACAAGGAAGTGCTGACATGCGTAGAGCCATCCAACCACCAGGAGCCCTTGTCGGACAAAGCCTCAGGTCTTGCTTCGCTTGAGATTCTTTTATCCATGCTAGAGAGGAGGATAGAAGGTCTCGGACTGTCTCACCGAAGATGGACCCGGGCCTTGAGTTCAATCTTGTGTGTTCACAAGTCAGATGCTTTTTGCCTTACATTAACTTCAAACGTCATTGGTACTAGGAAGACGATTTCATAGTATAACCATTTCTACTGGCACCCCTTACCTAATCAGTACCAACATATATTGGCCTCAAAAAGTATGTTATCAATCAGGAAGACTGCTAGGCCGTAAGTTGTGCTTGGCAGCAGTGAATTGTTTTGCAAATAATAAAGTGTCATGTTAAAAGTTCATTGGAATTTGCAATGTTCTGCCACATCTGTCCCGTGCATTTGTTGTCCTCTTGTGTTGTTGTGCGCCTGATGCCTGCAGGCTTTCGGTGCATTACAAATGAATAAATAAATAAATGAAATAAAATCTCGCAGCAATGCACTACCAAACTATAAGCCAGATGCTGTATCAATAAAACAGCATATTGCCAAATTAATATTTTGTGGTGAACAGAAAGACATTATGGCCATATTAATTATAACTTCTCTATATGTGCTCAATGTGCCCTTCCCCGATGGTACACTGTAGAAATAACCCTGGAAAACAAAGAATATTTCTAATGAAGAGGCCAAGGTAAAAATGAAGAAAGCAAAAACATCACAACTTTAATATTTAATTTCAAAATGCATAAACTAGATCAAAACAAAAATGAAAACGCTACTGGCTGGGATTGGTGTGGTTCAGAGCAGGTGAGAAGAGCAGCAGAGGGTTGAAATGGTGCTTGGAGTTTGGGGGGTTGCCCCCCATTTGTAAAATATACCTTCAAAGCTGGAACAATGTAAATGCAGATCAGGGGATCAGGGGATGAAAGGTTTAGCTGGGTGTCATTGATTTAGCAGTACTAAATGAATCCCCCATGAGAAATGAAAACACATTGCATATTTTTACAATGTATATGCCTTTTAAGAGCAAATGTAAAATCGTGAATGTAGTTATTGTTACTTTCTTTATTTACTCGTTTTTTTATTTAATTATAGGGAGGTTATGTTGGGACTTGAATTCCGCTGTGTGTTGCTGTTATGTGGCATTTATGGTGGTGTTTTTATGATTGTATGAAAGTACTATTTTTGTATGAGTTGGCAAGATGTCTTACTACTACTTTTGGTATTTTTTCCCTGATTTGCATTATGTTTTATTTGTTTTGTTTATTTTTCTTTGTGTGAAAATGAGAAAAAAAATGTGTAAATGCGGTTACATTTTTTTTTTAAGATCCTACTCTTGTGCCTTATACTCTCATGCTATGCTAACACGTGTTCGAGGCTTGCAATTAATCGTGTATTCACGACCCTCTTCTTGTCTGTTGACATCCTATTAGCATGCTCCTCAAATTGTTGATTTGTTCAATATTCATTCAGGTTGAAAATGATTGCCTCGTCTGATATTGAGCGCGGTTCAGATTGTTTCCATTACAAGTAATCATGATCCATTCTAATATCCATCGCTTCTGGGTTTCCCCTTCATATTCGGAGCATGAGGATCTTATTTGTGGGATGCCCGGAACCGCGTGCACCTGCCTTTCGTTTTTCCTTTTCTTTCTTAATCACAGGCACCAACCCATGCAGGCAGCCCTTTGACAAGGCCACAGAGACCATCTCTGTTGGGTGAAAGTGCTGCCTGGAAGTGTCAGTGCCTGTGATTAAGAAACAAAATGAGAGAAGGGGCAGAAAAACTAATGACTAATACCCGCCTTTCCTGTCTGACTCCCAGTGCCCACCATTGGGAGACATTTCCAGCCCTGCACCCTCCATAGCCCCCATATTTAGGCCACATCCCCTTGTTAGAGATCCTACTTGTTTCCTAAACCCATCTAAAGCACTGGTGCATGTCCGAAGTGGCATGCAGTGTTGAGCATTATTACTATGACTCCCAAAATGTTTACACTCGATTTCACTCATGCCCTTTGGATCTCAGGTGCTTCTCATAACCAAAAAAAGGTCGCCTTTGGTCGGGGCTACTCTCCTCCTAAGCCCATTAGTCACATAATATTGAGTTTCGCGAAAGCCAGTGAGTCTGTAGCCAGGCAACCCATGCCACAACCAGAGTAGTGCCGAACGCATGTTAAGGTTAGACTAGAGATTGGTGGCAGTCCACTGCTCTCTCAAGGGACAACCGTCAGGATTCCATCAGTCAACAAGCTGTACTTCTCAAAGGCCCAATAAGACTCAGTAGCTATTGCTGAGATGTATCTAATATAGAGGCATCCGCCAGACCCTCGTCACTTCTTCTTCGATAGTCTCATATTCTGTTTTGGCACAGAATATTTCATCGCAAGGAATCAGAATAGGGTTAATGATGGACAAACACTGATGTGAGGGAACACTTGCTCTCCCTTCTTCTAGAACGACACAGTATTTTCAGAAAGATGCAACATTCCCCTTTCTGCTTTCCGTTTGTATTGTGAGTGTTCAAGGACAGCCTCCTTTTTTTCCTTAATTGACAGCATGAAAAACATAAGTGCGATGTGTACTTCATGTCAGTTCTCCATTACAATACTGGCCCATTTTGTCTCCTTTTTTAGTCGTTTTGTAATCCATTATCACTCCAACCTCATTCTTGCTGGCTCTATCCTGCCACTGCTTCTTGCTCGACATTTTTAATTAAATGGAATGATGGAGACCAACCTCAGGAAAATGTGTGGGGCTAATCCACACACATTTTGCTATGCTCACACCACGACAAATACATAGACCTGTGTACTCTGCATGGACACAGCCTACAGGCACAGTCTGCCCTGTCATATTTAGTTGGGATATAACAGCCAGGACTACATCTACAGAAAGGGGGAGGACCAACATTCCCCCTGCCATGGCCAGCCTGATTAACTAACAAAGGCGCCATGGATCCACCCTGCTCTTTTGTTGAGCCCCGCAGCTGGTGGAAGCGATTATCATACTAATAGAGTGTACTTCAAACAGGCCCACATGGGACCTGGCTGCAAAGGGTAACACAGGAGACAGGAAACCCAAACAACCTTTCATATGTAACTCTGTCAAACTGAAGCAAGCTCTCCCCTCCCCTCAGTGTCATTGACAGTGAACTGTCATGTCTGGGACTGTGTGTTTACAGTAAGCCTCCTGGTAGGGGGACCCCATTCATCAGGTAAGAGAAGGTGGTTTGCAGGAGCCAGAGAGTCTGGTCTCGCCACAGCTTCAAGGGAGACCTGTCGATTTAAACAGGAACCACAGATAGATCTTTTACGAATATTGGTGGGACTTAATATCACATGTTTTCACCTATTTACCTTGGCTATTGCAAAGCACTCTGGGTGTGACCTCATGCATACAGGAGATTGTTGGTGGGGACCCCAGGATTCATTCATTAAGGTGGGCTTAACCTACAACAATCACTGTGGACCAATTGGCTTTGAGCCCCTCTTTTAGCAGATCATCTGACAACTACAGCAGAAGTAAAAAACATGAACTCAACCTTGGACTCTGGCTGAAGGTACAATCTGCCTTACATCTTCCGCCATTGAAGGAAGGCCAGGATTTCCAAAGAGGGAATCAAGATCCCTCCCCTAACTTTCTCGCAGGGAACAGAGGGAGATCCAGAACTCAGAGGACCCTCCAGCTGCTCCACAACTGGTATCCAACCAGCACACAGAGTGCCCTGTTAAGTTCTGCGGCAAGCTTCCTGTGTAGGAAGTACCAGAAGTTCTCTGAATATACAACCACGATAAGGCATCTGACTGCAACACACTGCTCAGCTTTGGGCCGTCCGCCTTAAAGGACAACACAAGCCCATTGAAGAAGCTGGGAGAAGTGCCAAGACAAGCATCTAAAGGACATTTTCGAGCCAGTTGAGTTTGTCGATCTGCAACTGACAGCAACATAGGCCGTCGTCAAGCCACAGTCGCTGTAAGAAACCCGAGATGTCTCGACCAGTGATTAAGAACCGCCGATCAGCACTGGGACGATTCCTGACCCGATACGCTGTGTAGGCCAGCCTGCAGCCATTCGTCCAGCTTCGCTCGCCGAACCATCTTGCCGCCTGATACCAGCAGCTGACTCCCATCTCCAACTCTGTCACAGAAGCCTGAAAAGCACCCTGAAGCCAACTCGACCCTCTCGAGCAACAAGAACATCTACAGCACAAGGTATATTGTGGTTCTGTCCCCCTGGTCCTTCCGGGATGGCCCCTAGAGACATATTAAGACCCATTGCCCCTTTGTGCTGATGCCAATTAACCTTAAATTGTTGTGGTTATTAACCATACTGACTATCCTCCTGTCATTATTCAGAAGGCACCCCTTTTCCATCTTTGAAACTGTCTGTCCTCTGCATTCCTTTTCAGGGTGGGTTGTATTTCGTAGTGTTGCTAGAACTGTTTGTTGAGATACAAATAAAGTAGTTCTTTTTTTATAAAACTTTGACTGAACAGTCCCCTTTATCATTGGGTAATAATTGTATTTTCGCTGTGTTGCAACTAACCAATGATCCACAACCTTTTGAAGATAAGCCTGCCGTTCTGACCACGTTACCAACATTGTAAAAGGAGGTTTATAATTTGCTTGTTATTCCAATCTGTTTGAATACCTTCTGGTGTATTAGAGGTGTCAGGATGATTGATGGTTTAAAAGCCGATATTCACCCGTGGACCACTGGACCCTGGAAGTTGATTCATCACAGGGATGCTTGCTTCATTCATATTAGAAAGTTTATCCATGCGCCACATGCATGCCCATTATGAAATACATCATCACAACGTATTTGCTGCAAATGCACTATAGTGGATGGTTCCTCAGAGCAGACTCGTGTGGTTTTCTCATGCAGATGAAGAATGGAATGTTTGTCCCGCCTTACCTCAGTGTATCACAGTCTTGGGTAGGTCTGGAGCGGCTGACTAGGAGTCACCGAGAATGTAGAATCATTCTTTCTGTACCAACGATGCTGCAGTGGTCTTCCAGCATCAAGGTTTGGCCAAGGCACATAAACACAGGCCAACGCTTGAAAAGAAAATGGGAAGTGGAGAGGGAATGAAGAAGTGGGGATAGGAGGAGTAGATGGCACTGAAAGATTGGTATTGGCTAGATCAGGAAGAAGGGGGGCATGCTTGGATGAATGGGCTCTGGCACTCAGTGGGTCAAGAGAGAGGTCTTATTGAAGAGGTACTCTGAGTCTCAGTGATCATATTTAATGCAAGTCTTTTCACAAGCCTGAGTACCTCAGTAAAGTACAGGTGGGATGTCTGTGAAAATGTGATTGGCTTGAAACATGCTGAACCAGGCCCTTGAAGTATGTAATGCATTAAGTTGTGTAATTGTACCCTTGTCCAATCCCAACAACCAAGTCATCCAGGGAGGGGAGGTCTGCAGTAGTTACCCCCTTGTTGTTGTGATGTGGAGTTGTTACCACCCTTGGTGTGCCATTGAGGCAAGGTTTGCTTTGGCTGGCACCCCCCACCACCACTGCGGTCCCAATGGTGTTTTCCTTCCCCGAGTTACGTAATGTGAACGTGCAGCTGAGAGCAGAGGGTTCCACTGCACCCACTGCTCCCTCAGTGCTGGTTAGGGGAGGAGTTTGTCTTTTTCAGGGCAAGTGCCTGCCCTCAGTCTGCATCCTATCCTCTGTCCACTTAAATCGAGTGCTCTGCACGCACACGCTTGGGATTCCCTCACCACAGAGATCCACTTGATTGAAGACTCCTCCAGGGGGATCAATGATCTTACCATTCCTCCTCCTTTTCTTCATCTCTAAGCCTGTTACGCTAGGCAGCAGAACCTACCTGACTTAGCTGGAATCAGTTGGCACCATACATCAACTTCTATTGCAACAATCAAGACCAGACTACTGAAGCACATGCCAATTGGTGTCTGCTTGCACACGATATCCAGACGCTAAAAGACATCATCCATGGCTCACCCATCCCATCTCTTCGAATTCAAGCCCATTCAAATGTCTACCACAACCCCCCCCCTTTCTTAAAAGGTGATGAACTCAAAAACATTCCTGTTTATTTACTCAATCCTGGATCCCCAAGCCGCACTAAGGATTCAGGATCACGACTTCCTTTATTGGGGTTTTGGATACCTACTGTGACACCATTCAGTAGGTTACCCATTAATAAAGTGTTACCCATAAGCTTTTTAGGTCCAAGCTGCACGAAGAGCTGCACTGCCACAAATGCTGCGCACGTGGCAGCTGCACAATCCCTCCCTGGAGGTGGGCCGCAGGGGGTGCAACCATGTCCTCCTTTCACCCTCTCAGATCGAGCAACCAACGCTTCATTACCAAGCTGCCCATTCCTGGCAGACAGGGAATGGACGAGACAGCTGCTTGGAGAGGGCAGGGCATTGTGTAGACATAGCCCAAAGGAAACTGCAAATTATATAAACTGGAAATTCTACACAGGCGGGTCACAATTAAAAAATTGGCAAAAATGATCTGCTAACTGGACAAAATGAACTGACCATGGTATGCTGACAGACTCTCGTCTCGGGAGGATAGATCAGGGGCAACGTGCTCGCCTTGGAAGCAAGACGCCACAGAGCAACACTGGTTTGATCCCCGGGTCCGTGCTTAGAAACCTCTGGGTATAAAGCGTGTTATAAATAACCTATCACATCATATCATATCATATAGCAAACTTACAATGTCTGTTATTGGATATTATTGGGAATGTCATATTCATCACTGGCCAAAACTAGAGCTGGAAATGTGTTTCCAACTCAGCATTTTGAAAATTGGCATTGACGCGGCAAATGGGATTCATGGAAACCTCCCATGATGTGACAAGTGAGCATAATTGAATCAAGCCTTGGTACTCAATTTAGGTACAATTGCAATTGGCCATCTTGTGCTTATTAAGCATTGTAGATACTGGTGATGTGTCAACTGGGTGTAATGAAAACTGTGAGATGTGCTAAGTCCCTCATGGGCCTGGGAGGGTCACTGATCTATATGATTGGGCGCATAACCGATGCTGCGTTAGGTAGGTCTTAGGGGTACGTACCATGCTGCCTCACAGGAGGCAGTGTAACGTTAACACCACTGGTCATGGGCAGGCTTAACCTTTAAGGCTATTATCCCGCTCGGACTCCCTCTCGGCCAAGGATAGATGTTTTGTTCCTTTTTTATGAGTACCAGTTTCACACTTTCCAGTGAGCCGATTCCCCATAAAAAAACTACAAACAAAAAATGGCTGCCACTAAAATAGAAAAGGGATGTTGTCCCTTTCTCTTTCCCTTTTCTTTTTCCAGGGCATGCAGCAGGCAACAGGGACACTGATCCGGCAAGAGAAGCGGCAGCAGGCTGTATTCCACTGCAGAGCTGGGAGTGTACATTTGGGGCAAGGTGTAAATATGGGGACTGGTGCTGACAGCAAAGAAGATGGCAGATGTGGGAGGGTCGTCACTCGTCAACAGGCCACTATGGAACGCAAGTCTGTGACCGGTGGTTCACTCCCTTTACAGACCACCTGATTGGCTAGGGTCTCTCTCCAGGATGCTAATATGGAGTATTGCCTCTTCTGTGTATGGATTGAATTATGATTTACTATCTTTTATAATTCTTACAAATTTCGCTGCATGTCCTTGACATTTTTTATACGATGTTCATGCTTTTGGACGAGCTTAAATACTAGGTCAACCATTTCAATCTGCGTCTGTTTAAATAACTTGAGCTACCAGGACACTAAAGCTACCTTCTTGTGCCTGGGAGAATTGCTAACTCTGTAGAACTCTGGGGATAACCCACTTGACCTCGTCAACATGTTGCCATCTTGGCCCTTGCCTAACCTCTGAGGATGTCGATTTTAAATGTTGGTATTATTGAACGCTACTTATCCCAGGATATTTCAAATGTATTTATTTTCTTCTAAATCGTTTTTTGAATTTGTTTTCTTCATTCTTTTCAGTAATTGTATTCTAAGATAACGAAGAAAGAAAATAAGTACCTAAATAAGTGACTTTCTAATAAAAATATACTGAAATGATGCACTTGAGTGAACATATTACAGTTAATAGAGAATTTTAGAAAAATCACATGTTGAGGAGATTTTATTAGATGGAACTGTCTTTATTGTATCCAAATTATGTTTACGATTAATAAAAAAGTCAAATGCTTCCTGGATATTGCTTTAGAATGTGCTGAATAGCGTGCCCTGCCTAGGGCTAGCAAGAAGTCCACTAGTTTGCATACCTTCTCTTTCGTGGTGCGACAGAGCCATCCCGGTCTTTTTTGGTAATACTAGGCTGAGTAGTGTGGGCTCCCCTTGCCTGATCTCTACCTATGAAATAATCATATCAGACCAATACTTAGTTTTGTGGAAAAATTATAGGTCGTAGGCATTTTATTTTCTTACAGAAAATGCATAACAAAAATAACCAATCATTTGCTTTTGGGCACTTTGTGTCCAGTTATGGAGTTGCCCAAGGCTCCTCCCGAGTCTTTGGTTACCCTTGGGCCTCTGTTCCTGGGCACATGCCGCCGCCTATGACTTTCTTCTACCGTGTACCGAAGAGAGTACTCGGCGTTCCGGCTCCGGCCTGTTTCCTCCTTCTTCCTTTCTTATTTGTAGGGTGGGTTGGGTGGCAAACGTTTCTTACTTTCCCTTTTCCAGGCCCTAGGAGCTTACCCGAGAGAGGTGAGCTCCTTACCTTGTTTGGTATCCTTCTTTTCTGCTGGGGCTACTTATACCCCCTACCCTCTGTGTTCTTCCCTTGGGGGCCGGGCTTCCTCCCCGGCCCCTGCTGTTGCCTTTCGCACCTTCCCCAGGTGCCACTTCCTGGCCTCCCTGTGCCTTTTGTATTTTTGGGCGCCATGCGGACACCCCTCCCTATGGCCTTCCCGCCGTTTCTCCCCAACCCTGCGCCTAACCTCCTAGGCCCTCCATAGGCCCATATTCCATATTGCCCGGGGCCTGGGGCATAGGTTGAGTAGTGTGGGCTCCCCTTGCTCCCCTTACCTGATCCCTACCTATGAAATAATCATATCAGACCAATACTTAGTTTTGTGGAAAAATTATAGGCCGTAGGCATTTTATTTTCTTACAGAAAATGCATAACAAAAATAACCAATACACCAATCATTTGCTTTTGGGCACCTTGGTTCCAGTTATGGAGTTGCCCAAGGCTCCTCCCGAGTCTTTGGTTACCCTTAGGCCTCCGTTCCTGGGCACATGCCGCCACACCTGAGTGGGTGCTATCCCGCCCACTCAGGTCCCCCCAAAAGCCCACCTACCTGCACCCTCACTCCCGGAGTGCTCTAAAAATGTTGTCAGTGAACACCTTTATTCCCTTGATTGAAAGATGCACCCCGTCCTCGTGAAACATTTCTGGGTTATTCTGGGAGAGGCCGTGTCTCACGAAATGGAGTCCTGTACTCTTACAGTACTTCTCTACTGATTTGTTCAATTTTTTCCTGGCTGTTTCAATTGCCTGCCTCCGATGCGCCCCATACCAGACCATTCTTGCTATTACTTCGGACATGAAAATGTCAGTCTTCCACCAGCTGTGGGCTATGCTGTGTAGAGACTCGCAGATGTTTCTCTGCAGCTCTCCCCTGTTCGTGCTCACCAAATCGTTCCCCCCGAGGTGTATAACCAGGTACTCGGGGGGGTCCCTAAAGCCGATTAGGTCTGACAGCCTGTCGTGGATGTCTTCCCAATGCATCCCCGGGAGGCCCTACCATGATGTAATTGTATTTGTGAAGTGTAGTCCTTGCTTCACTTCCTCCGTCCACCTGCCTGCCCATGTCACGAAGGAGTGCCCCACTATCCATGCCGATTTGTAGGGGCCTGTCTCTGTAAGAATGGGGAAAAAAGTGGTCATATGAGTTCCTCCCTAATGTACCTTTTAAAACATTGAGACTTCCAATCTTTTGCACCCCTTTTGCTCCCAGGCCCCCTGCCCATGCGGAGGTTGCAGCACCTATCCTGAATGAGTGTGTCCCAAACTCCGCTGGATCCCAACCTGCCTTGGATACTGCCAGTTTCAGTACCGCCTGGAACTGGTACCTGCTGAGCGCGCTGCCGTCCCTATGTATCAATAGTTGCCCGTCGACCTCTGGACGGATATCTAAGAATTCCTGTGTGATACATCTTGGACAATGGTCCTTCTCTTTGATGCAATTGAGGTCTATTGCTCTCCCCTTCCCTGCTTGGTCCATCTTAGATTTTCTTAGCATGATGGACATACCCTTACACCCCATACTAATCTCGCTCCTTGCCAGACCATTTCCTGCTGTGGTGTTGCTGGCCACCAGCTCCCCTACCCTGAAAGCCCCATAATATGTCAGCGCGAATGCTGCCCTGAACAATGCTATTTCGTATTTGGTGCTGCATGTTTCTTGTAATACTTTTAGCAGAATCACTAATTTCCCAAAGTTTACTGGCCTTCTGGTATGTGTCCTTTTTCCCTCCAATTTTGCCCATCCCTTCATACCATATTTTATTTTTGGGCTGTTGGTTGGGTCTGGCACCCCCGCCACCTTTGTGGTGTATGCCACTGCAGCTAGGTGTGCTGCTGCCCAGCTTTTCCGTTTTCCTTTTGCAAACGCCCCTTCCAAAAATTGACAAATTTTTTTAGTTGAGATTTCCCCCACATTTTTTGCTCCTGTTTCAATCAACACATATTTTACATGTTTCTCGTACAGCTTACCCGTTTTGTACGTTAGGGCATTCCTGGTCAACTTGTTGATGACCCGTTCCACTCTCCGTGGTTCTCTGGTTTCTTTAGAGTCGACCTTGCGGCCAACTGTGCCTTCCCTTCCATTGCCTTCAGCGGGACCCATGCCTTCTGCGGCGTGGGCGTTCTCTCCTTGTCGGCGTCCGGTCTCAGCTCCCTGAACTTTCCCCACTGAAAACGAGACAATGCATCAGCCTCTACATTTGCTTCTCCAGCGATGTGCCTTGCCCTTATGTGTGCCTTCATTTTAAGGCATTCCATTGTGCGCTTCCTTTATTTAAAACATGTACCACCGCCATATTATCGGACCATACCGCCACTTCTTTGTTCCTAAACTCATCTCCCCATGCGCATAGTGCTACCCAGATTGGAAAGAGTTCTAGTAGCGTTATGTTTTTAGTCCACTCTGCCTCTTGCCATGTCTCTGGCCATTCCTCTGCACACCATCTCTTCCCCAATATTGCACCGAAGCCCCAGCCCCCGGCTGCATCAGTGAACAAGACCCTTTTCTCTTAATTGTTCATGGGTGATCGCCAGATGACCGACCCATTGAAATTCCTCAGGAATTCTGCCCAAACTTCTAGGTCTCTTTTGATCCCTCCCCCGATTCTTACTCTGTGGTGCCCCATCTTGGCCGTCTTGTCCTTAGTTCAATGCTTCTTTGGAAGGGTCATCCTGCGGGATGACCCTTCCTGCGAAGTTTAGCTTCCCTGCGAGTGCTTGTAATTCTCTTACTGTCGCCTTGTTCCTTCCTTTCAGCTCTTTTATTGGTATTAGTAGATCTGCCACCTTGTCCTCTGGCATCCTGCATATCCCTTTGCTTGAGTAAATCTCTATCCCTAGGAATTGAATAATCTGCGTGGGGCCCATTGTTTTCTCCTCTGCCAGTGGAAAACCCCAGTCACGTGTCATTTCCACAAATCTGTCCAGAGTTGCCTTGCATAGTTTTGAACCCTTGGGCCCCACAAACAAGAAATCATTCAGATAGTGCACTATCCCGGCCTCCCCCATCTCCTTTGTGACTGCCCATTGTAGAAATGAGCTTACCCTTTCAAAATAGGCACATGAAATGGCACACCCCATGGGAAGACATTTGTCTATGAAGTATTTGCCCTCCCAATGCATGCCCAACCACCTTTGAGATTCGCTGTTGACAGGCAATGGCGGAAGGCTGACTTAATGTCTGCCTTTGCCATCCATGCTCCCTTTCCTGCCTTCCTCACTAGCTCTACCGCCTCCTGAAAGTCAGAGTGGATTACTGTTGCTTCATTTTGTGAAATCCCATCATTCACGGATGCCCCTGGGGGATATGACAGATGGTGGATTAATCTGTATTCCCCTCCTCTTTTTTGGTACTAGCCCAGTGGTGAACATATAAAATCAACAAATGGCATTGTGGAAAACGGACCCCATATCCTACCCAACTCCACCGCTTTCTGGATTTTTTTGGTCACTATCTCTGTATTCTCAGTTGCGGATTTTAGGTTTTTTGGAGTATCCTGTGTTCCTTGTACTATAAACAGTATGTTAAAGCCCTCTAGAAAGCCCTGTCTGATCACGTTTGCTGCTTCCTGGTCTGGGTACTCCTGGAGCCACTTTTCCATCCTTTCAATTTTTACCAGTGTGTCTCCCTTCCTGTTCCAGTCCCTATTTCCACTTTTCATTGCTCCTGTTGCCTGCTGGTGCTGACCTTGTGCATTTGGAGCTGCTGTGGTCACCTTTACCCCTCTCACACTTGTGGCTGAACTTACACTTCAATCCCCAGCTGCAAGGAACCCCTTTTTCAAAATGTCTGCATTGCCCTGGTTCTGCCCATGCTGTCACCGTGCTCCCGTTGCCTCCACCCTGTGTAGTTGGTGGTAGGCTGCCCTGCCATCCCCTCTGTGACCCATAGTTCTTGCTCCGAAAGTTTTGCTCCCTTGTTCTGTCATAGGTATTCTCATATTTCCTGGCATTGTATCTATAATCAGCCCTGTAATCATTTTGCCAATATTGCCTCCTCTGCTGCCCTCCTGTGCTACGCTCCTTTGTTTCCCATTTTTCTTTCAATACATTAAATATGTAGAGGTAAAAATTCTCCTCATCCCATCCCATATCTGGAAAACAGTTCATCTCCTTTCTGAACTCGTGGTCGTACTCTAGCCACGCGTCCCCCCCAAACGCTGTGTGCACTTTTAACACCCTTTGTTGATATGCCACTAATGCTAACCCGTCTTCTGGGAATTTCTGTAATATGATTGTGGACATTATATTAAAAGCTATCATCCAGTTGTCAAAATTTCTTGCTACTGGCCCCCTTTTCAGTAGGCCTTTTTCGTCCTCTTTTATGTCCTCCAATGCCACATTCATTCCCCTCTTCTGACAGTCTAACAGCGTAAAAATATCAATAAATACTTTTCTCCATATTTTTTCCTTTACTTTGTCGTTTATGTACCAAGCCATTGTCTTCATGGACCTGCCCTGCACATCTTTGCCCATTGTGGGTCTGCCATATTTTGTCATGACTGGACCCCCTTCTATGTCTGCTGTAATTGTAGCTGTTACCGCTGGTGGTACCACCCCCTGTGGCGGGTTTCCTGCCAATGGTACTGCTGTTGACCCTATTGGCACTAACGTCTGTGGAGTGGGTACCACTGCTGTTGGCCCTTTTGGCTCTACTGGTTGCAGAGTGGTTAATACTGTTGGTGGTCCTGTCGGTGCTATCGGTTGTGGAGTCGGTACTATTTGTGCCCCCCCCCTGGTTAGGTAGCCCCAGTTCTCCTTGCGTCACTGTTAGCGGGGTTTCCCTGTGTTTCTCCCCTGCCCCACTTGCTCTCTTCTCCTTGCTGACGACCCCTTTCCATTCTACCCATGCTCTTAGGTGATCCCTTTCCCCATCCTCGCTGCTCCATTCCTCTGATGAAGAAGACCCCTGCTCTTCCCTGCGGATCTTGTTACCTCTACCCCTTTTGCCACTGGTTCTGGGCCACTTACCCGTACCAGTGACACAAGTTTTCAACATTTCAACAATTTTCTTGCCCACATCAATTTTTACAGTACCTTTGTTTTTTCCCTTCTTTTTCTGCCTCGGTGCCTCCGGCTGCGGCAGTGTGGTGTCTTTGGCTCTTCTCTCCTCCTTTTCTATCCTTGTGGCACCTCCTCTTCCCCTTCGCTGCTTCTCGGCTCTATAAACAGCAAAGGTGATCCTGACCTTTGCTCTCTCCTCCTTTTGCATTACCTCGAGCACCCATTGTGCCCCATATTCGTTCTCCGCCTTCTTTGCCCATTCGCTGAATTCCTGGGCCCTTCTTGCCCTTTCCTCTGCCATTTTCCTGGTCTGAATGTTCCCTTCCTTCTCCTCGGTTTCTACTTGTTCAAAAAACAACACCTTCCTTATCCGTGCTCCCCTTTCTTGTCGGTGGCCTTGCTCGCTTATTCGTCCTTGCTTCTTTCTCCACCTGCTGGGCCTTGTTCTGGTGCTGCGTGATGCCTTTTAAATGCGGGCTGGTCGCGCTTTAACAAATTGCTGCCTGCCCCTTTAAGGGCCTTTGCTTCCGTGTTTTGCTGCCCGATCGCTTAGGCCACGCCCCCCACTGTTCACGGGCTTCCTTTGATGCTCCTCCTTCGCTTCGGCTCCACCGTCTTCTCTGCTCACCGCGGCCGGGCTGGCTGCCTTTCTCCGCTGAGATGTCTCCTCACAGCGTGCCTCCTGGTTCCCTCTTCGCGGCCCTCCTGCTCCTGACACGCCTCCCTGTGCCGTGCTGGAGCTGGATCTTTGTTGTCCCGGCGCCGCAACACTGTTCCTCCGTCACGCCGGCTGGCCCTCACTCGCCGCAGACCTCTGGCTTCCGTCCTGTTTCTCCGCCCCAATGCCCGCTCTCCGCTGACCAAGGTAAGCGACCCGCTGGAGCAAACGTCCAGGGAAGTAGAGGGAGTAATCCCACCAGAGCAAACATCCAGGGAATAGAAAGAGTAAGCCCGCAAGAGCAAACGTCCAGAGAAGTGTAACGAGTAAGCCCGCAAGAGCAAACGTCCAGGGAAGTAGAAAGAGTAAGCCCGCAAGAGCAAACGTTTCTTAGTTTCCCTTTTCCAGGCCCTTGAAGCTTACCCGAGAGAGGTGTGCTCCTTACCTGGTTTGGTATCCTTCTTTTCTGCTGGGGCTACTTATACCCCTACCCTCTTTGTTCCTTCCTTGGGGGCCGGGCTTCCTCCCCGGCCCCTGCTGTTGCCTTTCGCACCTTCCCCAGGTGCCACTTCCTGGCCTCCCTGGGCCTTTTGTATTTTTGGGCGCCATACAGACGCCCCTCCCTATGGCCTTCCCGCCGTTTCTCCCCCACCCTGCGCCTAACCTCCCAGGCCCTCCATCGGCCCATATTGCATATTGCCCGGGGCCTGGGGCAAAGGTGCTGCAGAGCTTCATGTTCTGGGTGCATTAGCATGCACAGGCAACCCGTTCACCCGTGGGGGTCGGCACCTGTGATTAAGAAAGAAAGGGAGAGGCATGCACACTGCTGTCATACCTTTTGGTGCACCCACTTCTCCTTTGTTTTCTTAATAGGCAGTGCCGAACCCCCAGGCAGCCCTTTCACGAGACATCAGAGACTATCTCTGTTGGGTGAAAGGGCTGCCAGTGGGAGTTTCTGCTTGGGAACACTTTTTGGAGAATGACTTCGCACTGCTCCGATTAGCTCCCAGCCCATCTAAAACCCTGACATGTACTGCTTTCTGCACATGGCGACAATTCTGGGGCGTACAGGGTTGTTTGTTCATCTCTGAATGCTCACATTGCGCCAGTTTTGCCAAAACGTAGAACGTGGGCGAGGTCCTATAAATCATACTGAGCAAGATGGTGCAGGATGCTTTGTGGGGTTCACAAACATCAAAGGCACTCCACCACCACTGAAGTGTGGGGCTGGCACTCATCTCCTTTCGGGAGGTGTCTGTGGGGCCTTGCTCATTCTGATGTATGCGTGTGGAATGGAATCCCACCCATCGGGATTCTGCACAGGCGGTTACAAGAGATCATGGAGAAATCTGCTGCACTCCTGCGTGCGGGTCCTCATTTTAACCCATTATTAAAATAAGTACCTGTTCCCATAAAAATACCACCTAATTCTGCGCACCTAACTGCCACAGCGCCCTTTCACTTGGACAGTGATATTACTATTGACAATGTTCATTGTTTCTTGGCACATGAATAGAAGGCATTGTTAACATTAACCAGTTACCCAAAACAACAGTAGCCACTGTATCGACAAGGCATGAGAGAGAGCCGGGTCACCCCTAAGGGAAAAGCACGCAAACGCCCTTCGCGTCTGTTAGTGGAGACCAGAACAACCGGCAGTCATGGGCGCTGGAGGGGCAAGAGAATTCTTCCCCTGGTTACCTTCCGCAGATGGTCGTTCACATAATGCACCGCTCCAATTCTCCCCCCATCAGCCTCCCCCCTGCTGCATATTGTTTTTTACATTCTCTTTTCTGTTCCACCTACAGCTTTCAGCAGACACTTTAACTGCTTGTCATCTGGTGATCGCTCGCGGTTCCCTGCCAGGGAAGGCCGACGTCCAGCGCGGCTGTCATGCCAACCTTCCAGCGGGGCACTCTCCTCCCATAGCGGCTCTATAACGCAGGAGATTCTTTTTGAAGTGCGCTGACCGTATGATGTCAGACGGAAGACTGGACCCGATGCCATAGCAACCACGCCTGTGCGCTGCCTGCGTGCTGCCGCCGGGTCCCTGGCAAGCCGTCGCTGAGGTTTTGAAGTACGTCCATGGGGCTGGCACGCGGGCACGCTCCCTGGGCCCAAGTAACATGGCGCACCGTGTGTGCAAGGCATCCGCGCCGGCTATGGATTCGAGCGTTTTTCGTTTTACTTTCTATAAACACAGGTTCGGGGACGTGCTCAAATGAAGAAAAAAAAGGTTTGATTGTATTTGGCGCGTTTTTACCGAGTGTTTGGAACTGGACTGCATGGATTTTGTGGTGATGCGTTGCGGTAAGTAATGAAGGTAAAGGGCCAAGGGTCCTGCTGTACATTAGAGAGGGCGAGAGCGCCCTCTCATTCGGGGTCATTTTAAGGAATTTTGGGGCCACAGGTACACACGCCTTCCAGGCCCCTAGCACACGCCCAATCCGGACCCCGCTCGCACTAAAGAAATGAAGGGAGACACAATCTCGGTTCACATAATAAGAAAGGGAAGTCAGCTCGCCCTCTTTATTCTTATTGAAATCAGAATAATAAACCAGTGGCAATTGTGTTCTGCCAAAGGTACACAGACCCTTTTTAATTCTTTTCAACAATAGTAGCCATGCAGAAGGTATACCATCTGTAGTATAAATGGAGGCCACAGATCAGCAGCTGTATCAACACATACCAAAGCATAAACACAACATATGGATTAACAGACTCACAGAGTATAACATTGCACAAACATGGATACAGGAGGCAGATTGGAAGCAACAGGAAAGGCACACATACCATAGTATAGATAACGGATGTAGATTCTAAGCTATAAGGTAAGTACACATATCAGGACCTAGCCTGACATGGTTTTCAAGTGGTATTGCTCTTGGTGCACAAAGAAACATTATTTTGTGATGTGCAATAGCTCAATGGCCACTATTATTATATATGAAGCAGTACTATAGACAATTAAACCATGACATTTTTTGAAGGGTATTCTGAGAATTAAATCACATACAGGGGCTGACAATTTTGAAATATTTAGGCACTGGCAAATATAAGTTAATAGAGTTGCCCAATATCACACATGTGAAGTTGAAGTTGAAGCTGGGATTTCAGCCTAGTGTGCAATTTCTGCACATAACCAAACTGTTTTTCAGTTTTCACCATATTGTCTAAATATTTGTGAATGTTTGACTTTAATGAACTCAAATAGTACCCTGTTTTTTAGACCTCACTTGGAAAGTACACACATTACATAACCCACCATTACAATTTACAAAACATCTTCACAGAAGTATTTTATGCTGATAAGCAAGACTGACAAAAATCTTCTCTGGGCTTCTCCATTGAAAGTATTTTAAAGCTTTAAATGCACTCCACTCATAGACTTGTGAATTTTAATTCACGAGGTTCAGAAGAACCTTGGAAACTACAAAAAAAGATTTTTGTGACAGATAGGGAGACCTGAAAATAAGCTTGCCACCACAAAGCCTGCAATGAAAAAGCACACAAAAGACATCCTGCCCCCAAACCCTGGCTTTCCCATCGCAGACACCTATGTCAGAGCAACCCCCAGAGAGGTCTTGATGGATATCCTTTTCTCTGTCCCCTCTCCAGATGTTTGGACTCCTCATCTCATCTCTACTCTCCCCTTTCACTTCCTCTCCCATTAATGGTGGCACCAAGTGGGAAGTCCTCTTGGCTGGCTTCTCATCCTCTCCTTGCATCGTGAATGTCCTCTGCACAGGCACTATCCTGCTTCAGGGTCCTCAACCCAATCTCCTTCTCTTTGACCAGATCATGCTTTCCCTCATTAACTTCCTTCCTTCTGCTGCCTCTCCCCTCACCACTGACACTGTCCCTCCCTCTCTGACTGGAGTACTACGCCCCTGTACTCCTCCTCAGAAAACCTTCAAAGGCAGAGACCGCCTCCATCTGGCGACTCTTAATTCCTGCTCAGCCAACAAACACCCTGCTGATATCTGCCTCCTTCTTGAAGACACTGGCCTCGACATTCTCGCTTTCACTACAACTTGGTGCAATGCCAGCTCAGTCACTAATTTTGACTCCCTCCTTCCTGATGGCTTCAAGATCATTTCCAACACGCAACCTCACTGTGCTGGCGTTCGGGTCGCCTTAATCTATCCTGAGTGGGTTTCTTCTTCCATTCTACCCACCCAACTCTATTCTTCCTTTGAGAGACTGGTTTGCAAGTTAGTCATCTCTCCCTTCTCCACTCTGACCATTGCTAACATCCACTGGCCTCCAGACGCTACCACCCTGTTCCTCTCGGAAATGGGCTGATTTCTGCTCCTCCTTACTTTCAACCACCTCCAGCCTTCTCCTCTTGGGTGACTTCAACATTCAATTGGACTCCCCTGACTCAGCATCCACTCTTTTCATTGACCTCTGCTCCTCTCTTTCCCTCTCCATTCTCCCCTCTGGTCCAACCCACTCGGCTGGACACACCCTGGATGCCATCATCCACTCAGACTTCTCTCTCACTCCCCCTCTGATCTCCCCTCTCTCTTGGCCAAACTATTCTCTCCTCCCAGCTGGGTTCCTTCAGCCCTCCTACTGCACACTCAAAAGCCTTGCTAACCTCGTTCTTGAACATCCGACCGATGAAATGAGTGTCAGCCGCTGCCTTTGCTTATACTTCCACCCCCTTACCCCCTACCTCACACTCTATCAACGGCTCTGCTCTCAGCAACCTTCACTCAGCCATCAGCAATACTCTTGACATCCTTTCCCCAGTCATGAGGAACTGCCTGAAACCTGCATCTAAGTGCAACACCTAGTATGAGATTCCAAACTTGCAGCCCTGAAACAAAAGTGCAGAGCAGCGGAACAGAAGTGGCAAACCTCAGGTTCACCCCCTGACAAACTGGCCTGCCACCTGCTCCAAAGGCAATACAGACTCTCCATCCATGACAAGGGCCCACATTCAGGCATCTGGTGCATTCAATAACATGGCTGAACCTTTCAAAATCTGCAGGGAGCTAGCCAACCCTTCCACAGTGTCCTCCTTCCCAGGCCCTCCGCAACACACTGGTCAAACACTGCCACCAAAACTCAGGACATCCTGAACACCCTTCTTATTCACCCACAAACCCATCACACACTCCCTTTGCTCCCTTGGCCACTCACTCTCCTCCTTCTGCCTCCTTCTGGCTCCCCCTCCTTCACACCTGTCACACCTGAAGAAGTTACCAGAGTTGCCCGCTCTCTGAAGGCTTCTTCCAAACAGGTTGCCCCTGCTCGTCCAGAACCATCAAGGACAGAATTGGTTCTCTTGCCCCCGCAGTAGCTGATTTCTGCAACCACTCTTTCGCCGCTGGTTGTTTCACCTCTTTCCTCAAGCACTCCCTTGTATGCCTGCTCCTGAAAAAACCTTCAGCAGACCCTACCTGTCCATCCAACTACTGCCCTATTTCAGTCACCCCCTTCCTGGGGAAACTGCTGCAGAAGCTGGCCTTGCCCCAACTCAACTCGCATACTGAACTTGTTGGTGGTTTGCACGATCATCAATCTGGATTATGAGCATCCAGAAGCATGAAAACTTCTCTTCTGAACACCCATAAATAACTGCTTGCATCCCTAGACTCCAACTCCCTAGCTGTCCTCACCCTACTTGATCTCTCCTCTGCCTTTGACACTGTCAACCATTCCATCTTCATACAAAGGCTCCACAATACCTTTGGTATCTCGGAATGGGCACTGGAATGGCTGACCTCTTTCCTAACCGACTGCTCTTCCCTTGTCATCTTGGGCACTTTCTCCTCTCCTACTTGCTTCTCCACCTGTGGTGTCCCGCAAGGATCTCTCCTCTACCTGCTCTTTAACATCTACCTTTCTCAGCTGGCACTCATCTCCTCCTTCTCCCACAATTTCCAGTTTTATGCAGACAACACTCAACTCTTTTTCAGACTTCCTGCTGACTCACTCGTGCCTTCCTTCATCCCTGACTGCCTATCTGCCATCCGGGCCTGGTGCACTTCCAAAGATCTCTGCCTCAATGCCAGAAAAACTGAGATCCTTTCTATTGGGACCCCTGCTC
This sequence comes from Ambystoma mexicanum, assembly GCF_040938575.1. NCBI lineage: Eukaryota > Metazoa > Chordata > Amphibia > Caudata > Ambystomatidae > Ambystoma > Ambystoma mexicanum. Next base: position 856,202,157 of record NC_090931.1, on the reverse strand, counting down.
CCTCCTTCTTCCCTTCTCTCTGGCCTCCCACTTTGGGCTCTCCCCCCTGCGCCTTCGTCTGAAGCCAGAAACCTTGGAATCCTCTTTGACTCCTCTCTCTCCTTCCTCCCTCACACTCAGGGCATTGCTAAGAAGTCCCACTTTCAACTCTTCCTTCTCAAATGCTCAATGTTTCCAGAGCCCTAGTTCTCTCTAGACTTGACTTTTGCAACATCCTCCGTCTCAATCTACCGTCTTCCCCTCTGCAACCCCTTCAGCTAATCCAGAATAGAGCAGCAAGACGTATCCTTGTCCTTAAGCCCAGGGACCGCATCTCTCCTGCCCTAAAAAGTCTCCACTGGCTCCTGGTTGCTGCACGGATCAAATTCAAATCCCTATGCATCACCCAGAAGGCTTTGTGGGGCCTGGGAACACACTATCTGCAACTCTCTTTTACAGAATACTCTCCTTCTAGACCTCTACATTCCTTACATTCTATGGCACCAACTCCCTGTGTGTAAAGCGTTTTGTTAAATAGAGAGCAGGAGGTAATACGCTTTCCTCAGCTGGATCCCTCCTTTGGAATAGCCTCCCCCCCTCTGCATCTTGACCAGGACCTTCTTACGTTCCGAAAGCACCTCAAGACTCTCCTCTTTTCCTCCTCCTTCCCTGCTTCCCTCCTCTGCTAATCTCACAGCTGCTGTGATTGGTGTCTTGGACCCTTAGGCATCCCTTTCGGCCCCTGACCATTCACACCCAATCTCGCCAGCTTCAGTTTACCTTCAGCACTTGCTTTGGAAAACCCTCTGCACTGGAGACTTGCACTTTTGCACCCAGCGCGGCTCCTGGCCACATAGCACGTACCTTACATTGCACTTCATCTGTGGCTCATTCTCGAGCAGGGACAGCCCAGCACCTACCCCACTGCCCTCTTCCTTATTATTTATTTATATATAATTCACATTTATAAAGTGCACAACAGCTACTAGGCATCGTGGTGCTGTTACAAGACAACAAGCTTAGTTACAGAAATACACTCTGATTTACATACATGTAATACATTCTTAGTTACAATATGCAAGGTATAGAAATGACAAAGAGGGATGTGATGAGAGAGAACGAAGAGAGAGGTGTTAGCAGAACAAGGTCGTTTTTAGAGCTGTCCTGAACGCTGTGTGGGAAGTCTCAGCTCTGAGTGTGTTGGAAAGGGCGTTCCATAGTTTTGGAGCTATGTGTGGGAAACCAATTCCACCTGCTTTGGCTCTTTTGATAGGAGGGATGTGCAATTGGTTAGCGTGGTAGGTTCTTATAGGGCGTGAGGAAGTGTTTCTGACAATAGTTTCGGATAGGTAGGGTGGAGCTTTGAGTGTTAGGCACTTGTGTGTTAGGGATAGTGTTTTAAAAGTGATCCGTTCCTTCACTGGGAGCCAGTGGGCGTCTCACCTCGCTTGAGTTATCTGGTCCCTTTTCAGTATATTTAGGCCTTCTGTATGACTTGGAGTCTGTTTAAATTATTAGTAGAAGCACCTGCTAGGATGACGTTACAATAATCTAATATGGCTCCAATCGTGGCCCTGGCTATAGAGAGTGTGTTCTGCTTAGAGAGGAACAGTTTTACTGCATCAATGAGCTTAGTGGTGTGGACAGAGGGGGAAGCAATGGCACTAACCTGTCATAGATAAGGTGGAATCTAAGTAGACACCTAGTGTCTTTACTAATGAGGAGACAGGGATGAGGGTGTTATCTATGGTGAAGTTACAGTATTTTCGATCCAATTTGGCAAGTGTTTCTTTAGGGCCGATAATGATAATCTAAGTTTTGTCTCCATTAAGACATAGCCCATTTGTCACCATCCAGGCTTGGATGATGCTATAAATCAGGTGGAGGGCAGCAGCGTCTTGATCATAAGATCCTGAGGACCTGCGCATCATCAGCATAATTCGTGTATGCTATACCGAGGGAGTCAAGTTTGTCGAAGAGCGGTTTTGTAAACAGATTGTATAGAGTAGGAGCTGTGCAAGAGCCCTGAGGGATTCCACAGTATATAGTGGTGGGAGCCGCATTAGCTTGGTTGGAAAAAACCTTCATAGCTCTTCCATTTAAGAAGGAAATGATCCATGAGGTGATGAGGAGGCCCTCCTTGGAGAATTGTGCTGAGTGAGTGAGATGTGATGTGAGAATCTTGTGGTCCACAAGATCAAAGGCAGCCGAGAGGTCCAGAAGAAGGAGGAGAGCTGGCTTGCTCTTGTTCATAATTGTTGTTATTTGGTTTTTAAGGTCTAGGAGGGCGGTTTATGTGCCATGGCCTTTACGGAAGCCCGATTGCCTCTTGCCGGAGATGGAGTTAGATTCGAGGACTAGTTGGATTGGGTTCTGGGCCACTTTGACCACAATTATTAGGGGGAACTGGACAGTGGTGATCGGTCGGTAGTTGTTTTGCGAGGTGGAGTTCAGCAATGTGTTTTTTATAGAGGGCGTAACCAAGCTTCTTTGAGGCTGAAGGGGACGGACCCTGTAGTAAATGATGCATTGATTAATGCCGTTACGAGGGGAGCAAGAGAGTGGGCACATTTCTTAACTATGTTGGGAGGGCAAATGTCCCCTTTGCACATGGAAGGTTTGAGATGTTTAATGAGGTCGAGGACTTCTAGTTCAGTGACGTCATGGAAGGAGAAGAGCGGTTTGGTGTCATCGTGGGATAGGTTGCAGGGCTGGGGTGGTGGCTGGTCGTGCTTGGGTAAGTTATTAAATTGCGCTAGAATTTTTTGTTGGAGTAGATCTATTTTGTTTAGCAGGGCTGCTTGTATGCTGGGGCACCAGGCTTCGTCTTTAACAACCTCATCTGGGCTGGTGAAGGGGTGATGAGGTCTGTGAAGATGGAGAACATTTCCTTATGTTGAGAGTTAGCCTTGGAGATACATGAGTTAAATGAGAGAGACTTGGCTTGAATGATCGCTTCTTTGTATTGTGTGGCTATCTGTTTAAAGTCATCTTTAGTGAAGTCGCTTGGCTTGGCTTGCCAGTTAGAGTGTTACATTTATTTGTGCGTAATGCTTGTAGTTCATCTGAGAGCCAAGCATTGACCTGCATAGATTTGTTCTCCTTTTTGTATTCAATCGGTGCTATAGCATCAATTTATCTTGGCGTGTGTCCTTGGTTAATTTTTTAGAGCTTCTTACCTGAGCTGGTGGTGCATAGGTGAGAGTTTTAGCGGGAGAGGCTGTAGGAATGGAGAATTGGATACAATTGTGATCTGTCCAGGGGAAGTCTTTGATGGAGAAGATGGTGGTGGGGCAGTTGTGGTCAGCTACCCAGTCGAGGGTACGACCTTCACAGTGAGTTGGGCTGGTGACATTTTGTTGGAAATCCATACGGTTAAGATCTTTAGTTAGAGCTGCTGCTGTTTTATCTTTGGGATCATGGAGGACTAGGTTAAGGTCTCCAAGTAGAATTGTTTTGGTGGATTTCTTTAGGTTGTCTCCTAGTAGGTGGAGAAGATGTCCTTGAAAGTCAAGGGCTGGACCAGGAGGCCAATAAATGGTGTGTATATTTATTGTGCAGTTTGGGGAAAGGGAGAGTTTGGCAGAGATTAGGTCAGCATTGCCTTCCCAAGGGAGGATGCACTGTCTGATGGAGAGGGAGTCTTTTGTTATAGGATCTACACCTCCTCCTTTCTGTGGCTGTCTGTCCCGTCGGATGATGGAGTAGCCTGGTGGAAGGGCTAGAGAGACAGTGGGACTGGACGCTTCATGAAGCCATGTCTCCGCGATGGCAAGTAAATCTAGGTCATGGATGGTAAGGAGTTTGTGGATTTCCAAGGTGTGGGCGGGGAGAGAGCATACATTGATGAGTGTGCATTTGAGAGCAGGTAGACGTCTACTCTTCTTATGAGGCTGAGTGGGTTGGAAGGTTGTGGGATGAGGGTCGGCAGTCCCACGAGCAGGGGATGCGTTGGTTGGCTTGGCGGTGAGAGTATTGCATGTGAGTGCAGGAGTAGAGAGGGTGGTGGGAGTACGTGGAGAATGGATCAAGGGTGATGTTACTGCAGAGATAACAGAGTTCTTGGCTTTAGTGTGCTTGGAGGAATAGGTGCAGTTAGAGTGACTGCCCAGGCTACGATTCGTCATGGAAGATGACTTAGGGAGGCTGTGGTGTTGAAGAGGTTTAGTGCGTGCACTAAGTCTAGAAAGTCTAGATGCACATTCTGAATACTCACATGGCATAGTTTCCGCAAAGGATATGGCACCGAAACCGCCCTCGTAGCCCTTAAAAATCAAATAACAGATATTATGGACAAAGGCAAGCCAGCCCTCCCCTACTCCTGGATCTCTCTGCGGCCTTTGATCTTGTAGATCACAAGATCCTCACCTCACATCTCTCTCATGCAGGCCACTTCACCAATGAAGCATCCGCTTGGATCTCCTCCGTTTTAGAAGGTAGAGCCATGAAGGTATTCTCTGATCAGGCAAGTGCGGCCCCCACTACCATTCACTGCGGTGTCCCACAGGGTTCATGTACTGCTCGCACCCTCTACAACCTGTTCACCAAGCCACTTTTTGACAAATTGGATACCTTCGGCATATCTTATACTAACTATGCCGACGATACACAGGTACTCCCACCACTTTCAGGCTCCTATGACCATGACGCTGCAGCCCTCCATGCAATATATGCCACCATCCAGTCCTGGATAGCGGAAAATGGCCTTTATCTCAATGGAGACAAGACTGAGATCACACTCGTAGGTCCCAAGGAAACACTAGCTAAACTTGATAAACAATACTGTAACTTCACAATAGAAAACTCCATCATCCCAATCTCCTCTTCAGTAAAGACACTAGGAGTCTACCTAGACTCTACTTTGTCCATCACATGCCAAGTCAGCACCATCGCCTCAGCTGCTGCTCACACCTCTAAACTAATCACTGCTGTAAAACCCTTCTTGTTCACACAGAACTTCCTTTCTATTGCCAGAGCCACAATAGGTGCAAAACTTGATTACTGCAATGTCCTGCTAGCAGGCACATCAGTGAATAATTTACACAGACTTCAAGTTATAAAAAACAACATGCTTAGAGCAGCTCTAAGCATCCCCAAAAGAGTTCACACTGTACAGGCCAGTAGGCTCCCCATTAAGGAACGCATAACCTTTAAGACCCTCACCATAACACACAAGGGCCTAACTCACAGAGCCCTGCCCTACCTCTCAGAGACTATCGTCAGAGCCACTTCCTCACGCCCTAAAAGATTCTTCCACACCAACCAACTACGCATTCCGTCCATCAAAAGAGCCAAGGCAGGGGGTATAGGCTTCCCGCACATAGCTCCTAAACTGTGGAATGCTTTACCCAACTCCCTCAGAGCCGAGACCTCTCACCCAGCCTTCTGGAAAGACTTAAAAACCACACTCTTCAATTAGCCAGCCCCCCCCCCTCTTCCACCACCCACCTACTCCCCCCTCCCTCCTTCCCTCCGTTCTCTCTGTTTGTAAATAAGTTTGCACGGTTATTCCAACTATGCATGTTTCTACTGTAACTAAGTAAGTTGTCTGTAACAAGTGCCACAATGCCTACGGGCTGATGTTCGCTCTACAAATGTTAAATAATAATGTCCCTCAGCCCCCACTGTATTTTTTGTATTTTCTAATCGTACTGCAATCCCATGTTCCCTCCCTGTTGCCCTGTGGGCACTTTGAAACAGAATGTATTTGTTGTATAAGTGCTTAACAAGCAAACCATAAATATAAATAAATAGGTCTGTGATATTGTGTCAGCTCTTCTCTGACTAGGACTCCTCATCAAATGACCTGCATGACAGGAAAGAGCAAGCAATGGCCTAAACAATTTCACCAGAATGTGAGAAGGCAAACATTTCCCCATAACACACCACAGTACTTTAAATGAGATAAGATGATTTGCCCAGGATCACACACACTATTGTGACCTTGACCACCACATCTACCTGGACATGGTTTCTCCAGGTCCACACCAGCAGCTGTCTGTGGTAAATGCATATTCCCCTTTAGTACCCAGTGAGGGGGGGGTGGCGGGCTCACAGTCAATAAGGAAGCTTGGAACGGGGTCCTTACCACACAGGGAAAGACCCCGCTCCACACGTAGTCCCTTCTCCCTTTCCATGGCAGCCATTCTGTTTGTTTATTTTTTTCCCCATTCATTTCAATGGCCACAATGGAAAAAAGAAGGGACTACGCGTAGACCCTTCTGTCCAATGCCTGGTGGCCATTTTTTTCTTTTTATTTCTATCGAGTCTAGAAATGGTTTCAATACAATTTCTCAGCTCGAGAAAAAAATGCGGTAGGTAGGACGTACCGGGATACTAATAGTAATAGGACCCTCAGAGGGGGCAAAGTCCTCGCTCAGTCCTCGTACCAGGCAAATTACAGTCTGTAATGGATACCATTAAACTGGTAACTGAGATTTAACAGCGGGCCAGTTCATCTGCAGGTCTGGTGCAAAAGTTGGCCACATGTCAAGCTTGCCTGGATCTACTTTTCAGGCTTCAGAGTTTGGCAAAATATATACGATTGGGAGGTTCATAACTTTCTGTTAAAGAATTTAGAGCAGTGCCAGGAAAGCAGCGCACTTTATACCACTGCATCCTGTACTCTGGGCCCTCGTTACCTCATACATGCAAACAAACATCCTAAACAGCATGCCAGGGAGAGAGGGAAGATAGACACATTACAACAAAGCATTAATTGAGGCACTAATTGCAATTGTTCTCGAGTCGAGAAACATTGCTGTGATCGTTTCTTGACTCGAGAAAAAAAAAAGAAAATGTCTGCCAGCGATCTCCATTTCCATGGCGGCCACCCACGGAAAGAACTCTGGGACGCGGCGGTGCACTGAGCCTTGTCGGGGAGGTAATGCCCTGGTGAGGGCCAATGAGCTTGCTCTTTATAAGCTCACTGACCCTCGCCGGGTACCAATGTACTCTAAATGCTTTTTGGAAGTTTTTGTCTGCATTGTCTATTTGAGGTGTTTAGGAACAGACAAAATCATCGACTCACCCCCTGAAGTGTGCCTGAAATAAAGCTTTAATGAGTCTAGCAATTACTGTGTAATGTTCCAGAAAGACACATTATTTGTTATTCCTATGATTTCTTATTTAGGGTCACTTCTCAAGGTGTTAAACTTGTGAAACCCCCTATTTTCTTTTTTAAGAGGCCTGAACAAGAAATCCAGCCACTCCAGAAACAAAGAGCCACATTGTGCTGGCCACAGCCCAGGAACTTCCATAAAAAACAAAAAACCCACAAAAAAACAAAACACACATTTTATTTCTTTCAAGGCGTGGCAAGGGAAACCACAGGTGTAGCAAGGGAGAGCTCAGAGGTCGCAGCTGCGACCCTTGGTGACCCCCGAATGACTTCCTTGGCAGGAGGAGAGAGAAGGTGAGGACAGAGGCCCTGACACAGCAGGAGCACGATGGATACCATGGAAAAGGAAAGAAGGGGACAGAGGCCCTGAAGAGTGAGCAGGGCGCTATATCCCTAGGTGCGGACTAGAGAGCAGGGCACTATATACATGGGAGAGTGATCAGGGCACTATATGCCTGGGTGTGGAAGGATGATCAGGGCTGCATACCCTTGAGAAAAAGACAGAGACAGTTACTAGAAGGAGGAGGTGAAGAAAAGATGAGGTCCCTGGGGACTAACCCAGGAAAGAAGAACCTACATTGTCTTTGTGAAGTGTCAGGAACACTATAAAAATCCCAATTGTCCTGACACCTTAAACAAAAAAACATGAATATCCTCATTGCATCATTTGTTTCAACTTGTGACCTTATCATCTGGTGGAAAAGCTGGAATATGAGTTTCCACACTTTGGTTTCAGAGTCTTGAATTTGGCAACCGAATCATGGATCCTAACACATTATGCTCTTCATTGAGTGTTTCTGCCAAATATTTACAACCCTCTTCAGGAGGAACCTAGCACTAGAAGAGACCCATACTGATGCTATGTTCATTTTAATAACTAGTTTGATCTAATGCAGGCAACATGTTTTTTTAACATAGTTTGTGTTTCTATCCTCAAAGTATGCGTAAATGTAGGTTTATCAACCTCAAGCATCAGAAAAATAGAGTTGGCCTTGCCGGAATATGCTACTTGGATGTGCGATATGAATGAACATCTCTGAACAGGTTCATAAGACACCGAGCTATTTCCTGAACCGTAGTGGCACTAAAATATATCAATATTCATTTCAAGTTTCGTTTTGCAAATGGTTAATATAATGTTCACTGTACAAGCCCAGCAAATTCTGGGCACCGGGAAAATCAACAGGCACCCTCCACCCCACTGACAAAGTCTCACAACGAGCATCAGGGTCTTGGCTCTCAATCTTTAGCTTCTTTTGGCACCTAAGTAGCCCACATGCGGCCAGCATTGTGGGATAACAGAACCTTAATGAGAATCATGGAAAAGTAGTGCCACGAAGCGGATGACAGCACTATTTGTAATTATGAAAGTAAGCAGACACAGCCCTTATTAGGATATTCCCATCATCAGCTGACTTCATCTCCCCCAAGTCAGAGTATAACCTGAATACTCATTCATTCAAGCACGCTACTATTCTTCCTATTTTGATGCATCCTCTCCTCCTAAACCCAATTTCTCTTCTTCCTCATCTTTCTAAGCTTCAGGAATGGCTTGTCTATACTCGGGTATCTTCCTTTGTCACTGAAAACTCAATTCTACCCATTCCCAGTCTGGGTTTCGTGCTTCTCACGCTACTGAAACTGCTCTTCTTTCTGTCTGTGATTCTTTACTTACTACTTGCTATTCCAAAGAGTTGTTATCTATTCCTATACTGTTGGATCTTTCTGCTGCCTTTGACAGGGTGGATCATGCTCTACATCTACAGTCTTTTTCTTCCTTTGGGTTTTCTGAATCAGTCCTATCTTGTTTACTTCTTATCTACCCAAGTGTACTTACTCAGTTTCGTGGACTGGTGCTTGCTCTGAATCTGTTCCTCTTTCTCAGGGTGTTCCACAAGGCTCTGTTCTTGGTCCTTTCGTCTTTTCCCTTTAAACCTCCCCACTTGCTGCTATTATTTCTTCTTTTGGGCTATCTCACCACTTTTATGCTGCTGATACCCAGCTCTTTTTGTCATTCTCCTCTTTCACTCTTGCTATTCATTGTAATCTTTCAGCCTGCCTTTGCACTATCAGGACGTGGATGTCTGACCATTTTCTAGTTCTTAATGCTTCAAAAACTGAAGGTCTTTTCTTTCCAGCCTGTACTATCCCACCCCATCGCCTCCATATTGTCTCTTGTTTACTCCTACTCATCTTCCTATTTGCTCTACTGCTCGGAATCTTGGCCTTTATCTTGATGCCAACCTCTGTTTTTCCTATCATATTTCCATGACTTCTCGCTCTTGTCGTTATCATTTCTTCAATATTTGTAAAGTTTGGCCTTATCTTAGTGCTAATAAACTCCTAATTTCTTCTTTTATATTCTCACGTTTCTTTTACTGTACTGTTCTACTTTTGGTCTTCCGGCTTCCCGTCTTGCTCCTTTTAAGTCTGTTTTAACGCTTCAATTCACCTCCTGTACTTCCTTTCTTTCCCCTTGTGATTCTATTTCTGCCTCTTTATGTTCTCTTGGCTGGTATCTTTTCATTCTTGGCTAAAATTAAATCTCTGTACTATTTTTAAATCTCTTTATAGGCTTGCCCCTATTTATTTGACCTCCTTTGTCCCTTTCTATCTCCCTTCTAGTACTCTTTGATCACAATCCAAATTTTTAGTATAGGTTCCCTGTCCTGTTTGTGCTCATCTGCGCTTTCTTTCTTTTTCCTTCCTTGCTCCCCTTCACTGGAATGCTTTACCTCTTTCTCTCTGATCTCTTGCATCTTATTCTCTATTTCGCTCTGCTGACTTACAGAGCTATCTTCTTCATTCTTAAATTGTGTACTGTGCTCTCTCCTTCTGTTATGCTATTGTCTATTACTCTTATTGATTCCGATGAATTGTTTCTTGTTGTAATCGTATGTATTTATTTATTTATTGGTGACTTGTTAGGCACTTTTACAATTAGCAAAACTGTTTCAAAGTGCACGCAGGGCAAACAAGGGGCGGACAGGAAGATAGAAAACAAATTGCATAATGATAAATAATTGAATTACTAGTACAAACACATAATGAGAATAGAAAAGGGGAGGGGAGACGGACCCACCATGCCTTGTGAGTCTTCAAAATGTGCAAGTGCAGAGGGAAGGGAGGTTAGGGATAGGTGATGTGGTACTCATGGAGAAGTGCTCAGGGTAAGTGCTAAAAGGAGAGGAACATAAGTGCAACCACTCGTGGGTAGGGTGAGCCTAAAGTAAGTGCAGTAGAAAGACAGCGGATGGGATGAGATACTGTAAAATGGCATTTGTACAGCGCCTTGGCATAAGGCACTATATAAATCACAAACAAAATACAAAAAATACAAATACAGGTGGGGCATTTGAAACATAACTAACACCAATCCTCTGCAGTTTGTTAAAGTTTACCCATACAGCACTCCACTAGGATCCTTGTGTAGATCTTGGTGTGATGAGAGGCACGCCAACCCAATCTTACATCTGAGCACCTGTGTGGTGCTGTGGTGGGACAGAAGACCTCAGGGGCAGTAACTGTGTCTGTTCACTGTTCCCCGCTCCAGCAAACACAAGACCAATTCATTACCAATTAAATGACCAGGCGTTCTTCCCAGATAGGCCAAGCTGGAGACCACAGGTAAGTAACTTGTGTGTTTATTCTGTTCAGTTGTACACCAGTAGTATATGTGTAGGTATGCTGACACACAGATACTGGAACAGCCCGACACCAAGCCAGCAACCACCAAATGCTCTTGACAGAACACTCACTCACTCAACCAGTCACCAGAATTCCATAGCACATTCCCTGCACCATCTTCCAAAGACATAGCACCTGATTCACAGGAGCGTTTCATAATGGTGCAATCCCATTGAAAACCAATCAATGAATCAGTGCCATAATGTGTACCTGATATGTGATATTTTATTTATATCGCGCTCGCACACAAGTGTTTCAGAGTGCCAACAAGCAAAGGGAGGGGAACAAGGGAAAACAAAAACAACACTCTTACTAGGCCCACTGACATTAAGAACGCACAAGCGCATGGAAAAGGGAAAAAGGGGAAGTGCGTGGAAGGGGGAGAAGTGGAAAGTGCGGAACACAGGAGAGAACAGAATAAATAATAAGTGAAATAAATAAATAAATACAGGCAATGAACAGTGGAAGTGTAGCCAGCAAGTGGCAAGTGCATGATTAGTCAGGGTATATCTGATAAGTGCAGAAGAAAAGTGGGGGACTTTATGGGTACAAATACAGATCCCAGTGCAAGGGGTGGCCCGGAGGCAGTGGAGGAGGGAGTCAGGGTGAGCAGGTACCTGGGCCCGAAGGACAGAGGGTGGCCAGGTGCACAGTGCCAAGAGAGAAAACAGATCAGCAGGGGAGAAGAGGGGCAAAGGCAGAAGCAAAGAGGAAGGTCTTGGGGTGCTCAAGTTTCACGGTGGCCAGGAGGCTGTTCCAAAGGGAGGCCCCAGCCGAAGACAGAGATCTGCCCCAAGCTTGTTTCTTTGAAAAACGACTGACCCTAAGGGAGTTAAGTAGAGGAGTGAAGGGCTCGAGAGGGGAGGTATTTACGGAGGGATAGTTGAGCATGCAGTCCAGCAGATTACTATATAGTGCTAGTTTGGCCCAAATCGGTTCTGTGCTGACAAACACATATCTATAATCCTTCCATGAAAAGCTAACATTGTTTTCCATACTGCAACACTAGCCACTGTGACACCAACCCTGATTCTGTGTCAGTTTTATGATGTAACAAAGTACTGGAAAACCTTAAAAGGTGGTGCAACCAACGGCGGTACTGCAATCACATGGCTGATGCCACATCAAAATCTGGTCCTGTATAGCTTCTAACATAGACTTTCAAGACTCAGTGAGAAATGTTCCCTCGAGAGATCTGGTGCCATGTCATCAATACTCTGTCCTTGTACAAACAATTGTATCAAATTGATCAAATTGATCAATTTGAGTAATACTCAAGCAGAACAGCAGGTGCTAAATGCATTGGTCAATTTTTAGCAGCTGTGAAAATGTTAGATATCTCCACCTGTCGCTATCATAATCGCAACACTGATAATTTTTTTTTTATTCTTCAAGTAAAGATACCAACCTAAAAAAAAACAGCATGTAAAAATGTGGTGTAATGATTCAGAATACAGAATGATACCTTGAAATGCAAAGCAGAGGACGCGGTGTATAAAGCCATTTTAAATGTTAGTTCATCAGCAAAGGGCATCCGTCACACAGTGACCAATCACTGATTTATTCAGATTGTGGCATCATTGCCAACTTTTCTCTTGAACCCTCAGATGCATCTTCCCTTACCCCAGAATGACTGCAATCACATTCATTATACTCTACCGACTAGACTATGCCAACTCTCTCTACTTGGGCAACCCTGCTTACTAACTCAAAAAACTCCAAAGAGTCCAGAACTCTGTAGCAACCAAGAAACCTGCCAGGACACGCGGATACGTACCAAAACTACTATCAGGCCCTACTCTAAGACACATTGTACAACACATCTACCATAAGAATGCAGCTACCCCCCCATGATATATTCGGTCTAGGTGCACACTTAATGATACTCCTACTTTCGCATACTCTCCAGACTACCTCTCAGTACCCATCCACTACATGCACTACTCTAAAACACGTTACACAACACCTTTGTCTTTAGAATGCAGCAAAACCCCACGATAAAAATGCAGCAATGACTCCCCTGCTCTCACACACTCTACAGACGACCTCTCAGCACCCTTTTACTACATGCACTACTTTAAGACATATTGCACAACACCACGGCCATAAGAATGCAGCTATCCTACATAATACAAATTTGGTCTAACTGCACACATAATGCCTCTCCTGCTCTCGCATACTCCCCGAATGTCCTCCCAGCACCCATGCACATGCCAGCTCGCCATGGCTGGCTAGCAGGGACTTGGCCACCCCTACCTAAGCATGTAAAATGCACACACACATTCTAAACCTCTCTGATGACTTTCCCATACCTGGACTTCCGTACCCCGGCAGCGTTCAACCTACAGCACATTGGGACCATACCAATGGTGAAAGGCGCTATACGTCTATATTACATCATTGAAAAGTTGACATCTCTTGGTGAGGCGATGCACACCCACCTTATGTGCGCGCGCTTCAATTCTGGGACCAACGTGCTTGTTGAAGACAAATAGCGATGGGAAGTGTGCAGATTATCGTGGGAAATTAAGCATTGCTTCTGAATAAAACAGATTGCTATCCATTTACAAGAGAGATTGTCTGAACAACCTACTCTTCCACTCCATTAAACACTTTGTCAAACCAGTCTTTGAAACGAGTGCCCTGCGTTCCAGGGGGCAAGAGCATGTGCAGCCGGAATCATCGCTTATTACACAAAAGAACATTCATTTGCAGAATAAAATGTGGATGCATTGCTCCAAGACACAGAATCCTGACACAATGTGAATCCTTAGAGGCCTCCAATGTGATGATAATACCCATGTGCCCCAGCGTCTCTGGGTTGGGTACAAAATCACATCATTTCATTATTCAGAATGTTATACGAGATGTCCTAGCCCGAAAGAGTAGGAGGTGGAGTAAAAGAGGGGACAGTCCATGCTGGCACAAGGATGTATGCACAACGTGTGGGGGGGTCCCAGCACCTTTGACGCACTTGGATGTTCAATGCAGGATTATCTCTGAGCAGGTTTATCATAGGTGGGGAATTTCTGCTGGGTTAATATCCGGGTCATGGGTCTCAACTCAGTGTTAAGTCTTTGAATTCTGATTCCAAAGGCTTTAGCAAGCTTCAGTTCCCGTGTTTCAACTATCTAGTCTATTTCTGAAGCTCCCCATTACAGATGAGAGTGCGGGGGTGGTGGCAACGGGTTTAGACACAATCCTTAAAATGGCTGAAAGGTCAAATAAAGCATAAGGAGCTTCAACTTTGGAAAATTATTTTATATGGATGTGTTTCTCTTCCAAGAAATGGAATGTTCTTTTTTAAAGTATATTGTTACCTCTGCCATTAAAATAAACAAAATATCCACACAAACATAACAGGGGCTTCAATGGGTAGTAAGGTTGGGGGTGTGTAGTGAAATACATTGGAGGTGGCTCCTTATAATACAGGTCTTTGCTTTCTCTTCCTATTCCACTGGCACCACATGACCCATTTTGTCCTTGAAAAGGAAAACCACTTTGTGACTGCTCCGTGTGAAACTAAACACAATACACATCAACATGCATTGTACTAAGAGCTCAGCCCGTAGGTGAAACTGTTGTGCTAGTTAAGTCTTCCCAAACTCCTTGGCACAGCTTCATTTTCACCGCACAGTCCACAGTCTGGCTGCCAATCTGGGTTGCATCACAAGTCGCCTCTACAAGTTCACGGCGTGGAGCTTTAAGACCACTATGGTGGTGTTGTGTAGCGCCCAAAAGACTAATAACGTAACATAATGAGGATTGCACTGGCCTCGCCTTCTGCTCAGTATGACAACCCTACCCCTCAATATCTCGGTGGCCTCATTTTCAGTCTGTCTTTTGTGTTTGTCACACCCTAAATAGCCTCGATGAATACGTGCCTGAGTCAGGTATGCAGTATTGCCACCCATGCCGCCTCCATTAGATGCATTTCCTAACCAGAAGCACTGCTGTGGCTGTCATCCTTCAGGCTCTGGCGTTCTGTGCTGTGACAGCCCACAACACGGCTCCAAGATCCCTGTGAAAGGGGATAGACAGCTCCTGGTGTCAATTGCAGCATGCTCCGTGCTAATAGCAGGCTGTCAGAACAGGTAAGTAGGGCGGCGTCTTTAGTGCGTGGGGCAGTAACTCTGGCTGGCAGCTGACAGCTGCAGGCTTCCATACTAGCTTTAGAACTGCTCAGGGCTTTAAGTGGGTTAAGAAATCGAGAGGGGGCCCTCATTTGGGGGCGTGGCTTGTGGGAGGGGCGTGGCCTAAAAAGTACGCAAATCGTAGGGTATACACATATATATATATATATATATAAATGTTATATATTTGTGTGCGTACCTTACTATGGTTTGTGTACTATGCAAGCCATCTTTTCTAAACAGAGATATGTAACATATTTCTACGTTTATAAAAGATGGCTTGCAAAGTACACAAACCATAGTAAGGTACGCACACAAATATATAACATTTATATATATTTGTGTGCATACCCTACGGTTTGCCTAGTTTTCAGGCCATCTTTTTTTTTTTTTTTTTTTAAAGATTTCGGGTTTATAAAAGATGGCTTTGAAAGTACACAATTCAAGCCATCTTTTATAAACCTTTGACTACGGACAAAATTGTCCGTCGGCAAAGCTTTATAAAAGATGTCTTGAAATGTGTACTTTCCAAGCCATCTTTTATAAACGTCAAGGAATCCCCAGGTTCACCGAGGGTTAAAGACGCCTCGGCGACCTGGGGAAACAAAGGGACAGTAACTGCCTCTGGTGACCTCTCGCGCGAGGGGTCACCAAAGGCAGTTACTATGACTGACGGAAGTGGCAGCCAGCCACAGCTTTGCTGTGGCTGGCTGCCACTTCTGTCAGCTCGCTTGACTTCATGGCAGGCGCATCTCCCGTCGCGGCTGTGGCCGCGACGGGATAATTCATCCCGCCAATGTTGCGGTCGGACGGGGGCCCCGGCAGGGCCCCGGCTCAGTCCCACTTTTTGGAGACTGCCGGGGCCCAGCCCCCGCAGGCCCCGGCCCACTTTAAGCACTGGAACTGCTGCAGTATACGGGCACAAGCGACTGCCGATACCCAGTGTCTAAGCGTGCCACTCCTTCTGGAGTCCTATGCCAAGGCCAGTATAGGAATAAATAGAGCTTCATTATCACATAATGAGCTAAATAGCATTTATTGGGAACTCGCACCCTCCAACATCCAACTGTACCTCTTCAATTAGCCAATTGGGGGAGGAGGGGTCAGAACCAACGCCTGCAACTAGAGGGGAAAAACATATTGGTCAATTTGGATACATAGCTTTTTTAGGAACCCCATGTTTAGTCGATGTAAGAGTCAAAGTGAGACACTCCCCATATTGCAGCCTATGTTCCCTCTTCCAGCTCAATCTCAGGGTGGAGCTGGCCGAACTTTAAATATAGCCCATGCAGACTATTGGGATCTTCTTTAAGTGGGGCAAATCGCTACTGAAGGGATGGGGCAAAACCACACCACCAGATTGGTTATTATCTTAAATGAGCACAGTCACATCGAGCCTGTGCTAAGCCCCAATTATAGCTGCTGCGGTACAAGCAAATCAATGAGAAAGTCCTCCGAAACATGCAGTGGTGAACTGGGACCCTGAGCAAGGTTGTCCACACGCACTGGCTCCACCCTGCAAATCCCCCAGAAATGTGCAACTCTAAAGATATAGCAAAAAGGGAGTTGCTGCAGCTGACTGGGTGTGTGGATGTTGCATGCGGGGCCAGTGTGTGGGGCCTCCAGATTGCTGCATATCCTGCAGATGCCACCCTACCCTCTTGGTTTTTTCTGATTCTATAAGGGAGGACCTAAAGGCATTACTAACCGTGTCTCATTGGACATTGCTTCAAGTTTTTCCGTTTGGCCTTTACACTCCCCACTTTCTGTTTGGCCAGGGCTTCTACCTTTTCTCCTTCTACTTTCGTTTGGGCCTGAGGTTTGGTCTCTTCTCTCCCTGACTTTTCTTTGGTCAAAGCCACTGCCTTTACTTCTGCTGACGTTTCATGGACGGTTATAGGTCAAAGGATCGAATCAAAAGGATCGAATGACAAAAGGGTCGAATCAAAAGGACTGAAAACAAAAGGTTTTAAAAATTATTATTTATTTTAAAAAAATGTTTTTGGGGGGGGTCCCCCCAAACCCTGTTTATGTGGTAAACACCACTTTTATTACCTAAACGAAACCCCCCCAAAAATATATAATAAAAAAAAAAATTCAAACCTTTTGTTTTCGATCCTATTGACTCTCACCTTTTGCATTCGATCCTTTTGTATTCGATCCTTTTACCCATTAACCGGACACCTTCATGGACCACAGCCTCTGTCTTACTCTTCTTCGCTTCTGCCTTTTATGGACCACAGACTCTTCTCTTCAGAGTTTTCCTCTTCCGCCTTCTTCCACTAGCTGGATTTGTTTCCTCTTTCTTCCCACCTTGCTCCACTCTCAGAGTTTTTGCCTTCCACTAGACCATCATCCACTCGCAGGGTTTTCGCTTTCACTCTGCATTCCTTCAATCTCTGGGGTTTCTTTTCCACTCCACCTTCCTCCCTTCTGTGGGCTTTCTCCATTACTCCACCTCTCCAGGCTTTCTCTTTCACTCTACCTTCCTCTAAACGCCATGTCTTACAGTCCGCCTCCTCCTCACTTCCCTGATGGCCCCCTCCTCCACTCCACCATCCTTGCCTCTGTAAAGACAGGTCTATAGCTCTTCCATATTATAAATCCCCTTATTCGGCCCTCCAAAATGTACTTTCACTGCTTTCCTGGACAATGTATACAGACGTGGCACCGAATACCTGCCCATTGATTGGCTGGAAAGGTCAGGTCTGCTGCCTGAGCACACCCAGTGGCAGGGATGCTCACTAGTCTTGAACCTGGGATAGAACTCTTTAAAGACGTCAGTCACCTTTTTGGATCGCTTGTGTGTGTGTGTGTGGAGCTGATGGAATGGGGCTGCCGTCATGCCTCGCCCCCATACCCCTGGCTGTAGGACGTCCCCTTCTTGGAGGCCGGTCTGGAAGTGCCCTTTCTCAGCAGTTCAGTGTGTTTCGCTATAAAGAGCTTTTCCGAACAGGCAACGCCTTTCTCACAGGAGTCCCAGATGCCACGCTGGCCGGGCTGACAGTCATACATCAGGCTACAGCACGCCACATCACAGGGCTAAGAACATTCATCGCTTGAACCTTCATCATCAAGGAGCTGCAGTGACTACCCCTTCAAGGTCTCATCATGTTCAAGAGAGTTTGAATCATCTACAAAGCTGTCGCAACCAAAACTCCGCTCTAACTCTTGCAGCATCTCACCTTCACTGGAAGCCAATGCAACACCAGAAGGCATAACAAGTAATAAACTGCAATAGGAAAAAAACAGGAAACAGGCCTTTTCCTGCTAGGAACCATGTCTCTGGAAGACAGGGCCCATCCATACTGCACTCCAGGAAGTACCTGAAGACCCTACACTTCAAAGAGGATCGCTCCAATCTCGGAGTGGGTGCACTCAACTCTCCATGTACACCTCTGGCGTGCCCCTCTCTTCTGCTCCCTCTACCTATCAAAGCTCCTCTGCTACCCCCGCGCCCCAATGGCGCGGATGGTGATCTGTTGCTTCCCAGCTGGATGTGCGCTTTAAATATCCCCTACGTACATAGCAGAGCGCTTTGCTTCACGAGCTGATATACTTTTCATCTGAGCAAATATTTACTCCCATAGTACCTGCCCGTCTCAGAATAAACAGACAGTGTCTGTCGCAGCAGGTATGCCTCATCCTAAATAGTAAACCACCTGCACGGATCTAAAGAATTGCTATTTTCCAGAGGGTAGCAAAGACCACCTTTTCAACAGGGCATGTATGCTGTTTGTGGGATATCAGCTGCCTGCTCTGCCATACTGCTAACAGGACAGTCCCTGGGTCAGAGGCGTAGACAGGGTAGGGCCGGAGCAGGCACGACCCACCCAAAATCTGTAAAGGCCCACTCAGCAGTGCTGTGTGGGCATCTACAGATAGATGTCAATGTGGTGGGCCCAACTACATTAGCTTCAGGCCCCACTTCTTAGACAATCCGGGCTACGCCTCTGCCCTGGGCGTCACTGCGAGACAGACACAGTTAGCTGGATATTAACCCCTTAAGTGCCAAGGATGAGTATGCTCGTTCTTTTTGCATAGACTTGCATAATAGCCTGGCACTTTAGCGACCCGGTTCAGGAATGCTGATTACTTCTGGCCAGATAGAAGCATCACTAGCCCAGTGCCAGCACCATGCATAAGGACTGCCATTGCCATACTATTATTAGGACCACGTAAGCCCCTCCCAGCGGGGCTGCGAAACGTTAAACGATGCAGGCCATTACCTTGCCCTTTCAGCAGAGGCACCGGGCAATTAATAGGCCAGCGGCCGGCCCGCATTTCTCCAGGGGAAACAGAGATGGCAAGACAGCGATTACCCGAGTATCATCTTTCCATTCCATACACTGGAGCGATGGGAAATTAAGTGGATGAAACCCTGCACATACTGCCTGTTGTCTGCAGCAGTAAAAGCTGTCGTGTAGAATTTCAGCAGCCATAAGTTATGCGGGCATTTATTACGCTAATACGAAATGGCTGGCTAGAGGCCAATAAAACGCAGAAGTTAGGTACTGAAAGATAGCTACTGCCTCGGAGAATATCGGCTCTTTCCAACCTCAGTATATCAGATGCTTTTGAATTAGCACAATGGTGCACACTGGAGCACAGGCAGCACATTACTCGCAGTGTTACAGAGATTACACAAGGGCCGCAACAAGCATATGGGTAGGGTGACCAGATTTTCAATATGAAAAACCGGGACGGCCAACGACATAAAAGAAGGACCACCCCATCACAGACCATCCCCCACTCCTGCATCTCCTCCCCCCACACCCGCCCCCACATCCACCTCCCCACTCCATCCCAGAGTATTTCCAGCACTGCTCTTCCATATAACTTGCCGGTTTTGACCCTGGATTTAAGCATAAAACAGAGCTTTTACTCTGATACATGTTACAGGCCTTGCTGTCTGTTTGTTTACCAAGTGGTCTGGTGGCACAATAAGTTAATGCATGAGGCTGACACTTGTACGGTTGTGGGTTTGAGCCCCTCCTGCCATGGCAAAGTTCTGAGTGTAGTGTAGTGTGTTGGTAATTTACTTTATAAGTGTTATCTACCCTCCCTTTCCTCAAAACCAGGACAGGTTTTTTTTTATATTAAAACAACTCTCAGGTCAGGGGACGGAAGGCCAAATTCCGGGGCTGTCCCGGTAAAATCAGGACGTCTGGTCACCCCACCTATGGGCCTCTCTTATAGTTTTTGGCATAATTTGGCATAACAGAAGGAGTTGCAGCTGGTTGCGCAGCCTTTTCTGAAATATGAAACACATACGTGGGTCCTCGCATTTCAGGGAGCGCGTTCCGTGGCTTGCATGGAGGTATGTCCTATGCACATTTGGGAAAGCCCTTCGGGATAGCGCATGCTCCCACACAGGAACAAGCACAAGTTCACACATTCCCCTGGGAGAAGGGTGAGTATTTAGTAGCCTTGGGTAGACTTTGGGGTATTTATTTATTGGGTATTTATAATGCGCCTATACAGCAAATGGTGTATCATGGAGGGACACACATTCCTCCCACTCTCCCCGCACCTCTGCCATGGTAGCCTGTATAGTTGTGGTGGTATGACTTTGTGAAATCGCCAGTTTATTTTTCGATTCGTTTTATGCCGAACACTTTTTAACTGAAACAAATCATTGAAAAATATATGTGGGAGGAGGGTAAGGGGATATACGGGGTACTGGTGGGTGGGGAATAGGGAGTAAATAATAGGGATGGGGGCGGGGGCGGTCCTCAACCCTCAAATGTAAAAAAAAAATAAGTTCGGCAAGAAACATGGAACCGTTGTGGCTGAACCAACAACTCCCCCCGTCCCCCTCCCCCACTACCAACAACCCTTCCCCTCCACCCAAACGTAGCTAGGTGCATCCTGGACAGCAGGTACTTAATTGGCACCAGCATCCAACCTCTGAAGGTTTGAGGGTGTGTGAAGCATTGCACTGCACTCACGCGTCAGATGGCCCGCTGTCTCCCATTGCCCTTCCAGCTGCGATGAGGCTGTAGACCGCTCTTCCCTCATACAGTGTAATGTGAGCATGAGCTCGCAAGCCAGCATATTGCTCTGCATTAAGACACAGTGAACACAGACTAATGTTAAAGCCGTGGTGTTGTGAGACAGTGCTGTCTGCCACACACTCTCTTGTTCAGTGAGGTCTGCATGCCTTGAAGGTAGAAGAAGCCCAGCACCCTAGGGGCGGCAGGGGTGGGGGAGGGAGGCTTAATGTAAAATTAAATGTAGAGTGTGGGATGTCTGAGGAACACCGACAGCAAAAGCAGGAGGTTAATAAATATATGTCGGAAGAGATAGGACGCGCCAGATGAGGCGCTAGAGGCGAAACATGAAGTGCAGATATAGGCCTGTTCAAACATTGAAATATAAACCTTCAGCAGCCTGGGGAAAATATAACATTTCATAAATAAATGGATAAACATACTTTTAAACTGCATTGTGTTTGGTACCTGCAGTTGTATATTGGATGAGTCATTGTTCCACATCGCCCATCGTTCATACTCCCAGCCAGAACGGAATACCCAGTGCACCCAAATTACTATGAACAGGATTGTGTGCGTCTCTGGGCATGCACCCTGGGTTCAAAGAAGTGCTCCCCATTTACCAAGATTCAAGGTGGCAGAAAAAGGCCCACAGCGAGCCCATATCCCCAGATGTAACAGCATCTAGACATGCAGGGGTATGCCACCTGCGGCTCTCTATAGATATTTTGCACTACGACTTCCATGATCCCTCCTCATTGGCTTTGGTGCACAGGGCTGATGGGAGTTTCAGTCAAAATATCTGGAGAGCCAAAGGTTGCAGGCCCAGGATAAAGACACCTTCATTTAGATCAGTGAGCATTTGCGCACGTGTTACAACCAATCAGCTCGCTTGAATAGTGAGCTGAAACCCTTCGTAATGGCCCTCATTCAGAGCAAGCTGAAGGCTACTTTCCCAAGCACCCCGACTCCTAGTGACACCCTACTCTGCTGGACACCCCCCATACCTCCACTCAATGGACACACTCCAAATGAAGAGAAAAAATAACCTGATCGAAGGACCTGAGGCCATGGAAACAGAAAATAGAATCCATTTTAAGTGCTGTTGTCTTGTTTCTATAGTGGCCCTCTTTTGTAGGCACTGCTTTCCTTTCATAAAATGGTGTTCGCAAACAAAGCAGGATTAGCTTTCTGGCACTGATGCCAGGGTGCTAATAGCGTTAATGGGCACCTGATGAGGTTAAAAAGGCCTGTAGCGACCCTAAGCCCTTGGCGAATGATCATCTTGGGCTCGAGTAACATTACCGTCAGACTAACTGCAGTGGCTATGAATGCAAAAATACCCCAGAGAAGATCCCAACTCTTATTCCATCCTTTAGTTGGGCTATTCCGGGCTAATTTGATCAGTTTCAGCTATGCGAGGGCCAAGCGTGTGAGTGAATTGAGACACCACACATATGCACTTTTTCACGGTGGGAAATCCGAGCAGATAAGCAAGAAGAGGCAAGGCAGGGAATTGCTGATGCAGAGCCAAGGACGCTACAGTGCAGTTGGGATGGCCAGCTTCAAAGGGAGCACAGCTGCAGATGCACTAACAAGTTAAGACTGGGTCCACCTTTGCCCCTGTAACCGCTCTCCCCTGCCTGCAACCATCAGAATACCCTCTCTCCATGTCCTTTCAAGTTTGCCCGTAATAGTCTATCTTCTAATTCTATCAATGTTATTGTACCCTACTACAATTACCCTAAACATACAGTGCTATGTTGCTTCACAGCTAGGTTTGCATTATAGAAAAAACAGAAAACACACACATGCACAAACACCACACATGCATGCAGACATTTTAAAACCACAATGCGAAACCTCCTATTGACTGAAAGAGCTCTTGATCACCATTGCTGTAGACACATGTATCCCTGTTCCACACGACAGCCTAGCTACCACCCTGCTGCAATCCAATACTACCTGCAACCTCAACTATCTGGAGAACTGCTCATGACCTGTTCCCTACCAATGAATGTTATCCCGCCCATTGGAGTCACCCGTGTGGCTAGCACTGAGAACTCCTGTAACTATTGAGGTCTGAAAACACCACAACAGCTGTCAGGGAGTGTGTGGAGTCCATGGATGCAGTAATAATAATACTACTAATAATAACATTAGTAGTAGTAATATCAGATTTTTATAGCACTTTGTTAGGTTACTCCCATATGCAGTTCAGTATAATAAGAGGAGAGGTCAGCACTGTTACTCCATGTAGATGAACTTTATTACAAAACAAATTATTATTATAATTATTGGGGTATTTATTGGGGTATTTGTTGCGAGTGGATCTAGCTTCGGGAAGAAACAGAGAGCTTTACAATCATAGGGGGAAGAACAAGGTTAGGGAGCAGAGAAACAAGGGAGTGGGGAATCTAACAACAGGGGAGGGAGAGCAATTGTCAGCAATGGATCTCTAAGAAGCCAGGGGAGGGAACAGTGGGGATCAGCTCACCCAGTCTCAGGTATGGTGAGGAGTGGATGGTGTATGGAGCTATGTGTTAGGGAGGAGAATTCCTTGAAATGGAGGGTCTTGAGCTCCTTCCTGAACTGTAAGGGGGTGAGTGGGATGTTGACCGGATGAGGTTCCAGAGTCTTGGTGCATTAACAGAGAAGGCCTAAAGAGGAATAAACAAACTAACAGTAGCACCAGGGCTGATCCAAGCTCCTTTCCTTCTCCTTCCATCAGCTCTGCACTCACTCAGTCCAAGAGGGCAGGGGACATGGCTCCCTTCACATTCCAATCCTGTAGAATGCCGTGCTTTTCATGGGTTGATGTCAGCACTAGGATGGGCAATGATGAGGTCAGGCTTCCAATGGACAAGCCTTTGCAAAAGATGCCTGATTGCTATTTCTTGCAAGTGCATGTGAATTGTGGATAATTACTAGTGTAATGGCATTACATGTATTTACCTCAAAAGTTTGAAGGGCTAGTCCAAGGTGCCGGAATTGAAACCTGGGATTGTACATAGATATCCAGGGGGAGTTTTACCTCATCCAGGTTTTACTGCCTATGGACATTATTGTTGGTGTAGAGGAGCAGGTAATGCCTCTGCAGGAAGTCCTGCCCCCCTACTACCTATATCCTGGGAGCCTGAAATCGTGCCATGCTTGACACCAGCAGTTGTGACTATTCTGCAGCGAATATTCGAGAAAAGGTACCCATTGAAAAAACTGTATCAAATGTATTCCCGAAGAGAGGAAAAACTAATGGAAGAGTGCCCCAAAGGGATATGAAAATGAGACAAAGAGGAGCTGGTGACGTCACAAGAGATGAGCGTGGCGCACTAAGAAGATAGGCCGAAGAAGATGCATGGACCCTATAGAACCTGATGATGAAATAAAGAATTGAGTGAATATTCATAGGCGAAAAGAAGATTGCATGTGTGAAGAGCATTGCAGAAAATGCAAGCAGTTCTATAAATGTACAGCTGCAGTAATGCAAGTAGATTAAGTGATAATAGAAGCTGACTATACATAGTGAATAGACTGCAGGCAGAGCCGCCATTGTATAGAAACTGGACATCAGTGTCACAAATATAGTAAGTTCAAACCCATGGAGAAGGACGACCGAAAGCTGTGTCGCAGTACAGAATTAGCTGAGATCGTGGAAGAATTGAGAAGGGGTGTAAGGCCTGGTGTCAAGGCTGAAGCAGCCAAAACTGGTTATCTATTCTTGAAGGCAGTGACCGTGAGATGCTGAATCATCCCTTGTTAAGGTGCAAAGAAGGAACACCACAAGTTTTATTCAGTCAAGAAAATTAAATGCTGCAAAATGGGCCGAATGTGGTCTCCTGTCACCTGAGCCAATGAGGGAAATCAAGGTGGGCATGCAGTTCCAGAGCTATGATAGCGCAGGCTCACACTACCTTCTATTCCCAGAGACGAGAATACACTTTCAGGCCACGTTCAAAGACAATCTTCATGGCAGAAGGCATCGGTGATGAGAGACGTGGGGCTAATTGGGTGGGGAGGAAAAGTCAAGACAACCTCCTGGCACCTGGGTATGAGCTTACGTGCTGCTAGTGAACAGAATGTTCCAGACTGGCACGAGCATGCCAACCAATTGTAGAGGGCCATATAACGAAGGGCCTTATAGTTTGAGAGCCAATAATATTCTGTGTACTTAATAATGATGAATAATGACCGGCACTATAGGTGGGCATAAATTGTCCACCTGACAGTAAATGTCCAATCACAACCCAACACCTTATAGAAAGTATATTTAGCTACAAAGCTATTGTGAGCCCAGAGAACAAATGCAACCTGTTTCATGGCCTAGAAACATGGCTCACAGGCTTCTCTCAAATGCCCTACTCATCGTCCAAGTCTTGAATGTGTAGGCTCCTAGAGGTTTTAGCTGCCATCAGAATTAAATGAGAAGACATCACTTGTCAAGAAACTTCAGCTGCCTCCACATTACCATATTCCCTTTCTGCAGTGGATGTGGATGGAGAAGGATATGAAAGGGAACTCTTTGGCAAAGGATCATGCAGTAATAAAAGGCTGGGTTAATCCCTTTTAATCCCCACCTGTGTGAACCTCGATTTTGTTTGTTACTTTCTGATGAGAGGCTGGCACTGTGTGCAGCGGTTGCATTATTTTTCTGATTCAGCTTGAAGGGAGTCGTACACACATATCCCTATCATAAATTATTGTAAAAACATATATAATTTGTGATATATGTGTTATCAAAAAGAGGTCATACCGCTTGGCTGCACAATTCTGATGTTAACCAAATTTACATTGCAAGATCGCCCTGAGCTTCCTTTTCGACTACTTTGAAAAGCCAATTTAAGCAATAAGCCCCTCACAGGGGGGCATTACCACTTTAGGTAATGCCCTGGGGACAATAGTTATGAAGGCCCCGGGGCATTACCTGAAGTGGTAATGCCCCCCCCCCCGCGAGGGCCTTATTGCTATTAGTACACCAGCCTGTAAGACCGAGGTACTAAAAACATTTTCGTTCCTGTTCCAAAACGCTCTGGTGTTTCGGAACAAAAAAAAAAAAAGTTACAAAAATGGCTGTCGGGGAAGGGAAAACAAAGTCTGCTTTCCCTTTCCATGGCGGCCATTGAAAAAAGTCAAACAAAAAAAATGGAAACGGGAGAAGGCACAACACGTAGACCCTTCACTCTTTCCATGGCGCCCAAAAAAAAAGTAAACAAAAAAATGGCTGCCATGGAAATGAGAGAAGGGACTACATGTAGTCCCTTCTTACTTTCCATGATGGCCTGTCGCAGATCGGAAGCAGACGCGCTGGGGACAGAATTGTTCCCAGTGCATCCGCTCCAAAAATGGACTTTAAAGAAGGTAAGTGGGGCTTGGGGGTGGGGGTGGGAGGGATTTCTGTGACTGGGGGAGGAGGAAGGCGAGTGGGACCACACTTTCCTCGTTCCCCGGCGAGGGAAGATGGCAGCCTCCAGCCGCGAAGAGGCTTGCATTGGGGGATTACTGCTGGTAATTCCTCCGTTCAGAGCCTTCTCATTGGCTGAGAGGCTAACGCCCCCCGCCGTGCACTAATTATGAATAAAGCATGATTGTGAATGAAATCTATAAGTAAAGTGTCTTCTTCCTGGAAATCCCAAAGAAGCCTAATTGCAGGTCACTGTGAAAAGAAGTGTCAGACAACACAAGTTCCAGTTTCAGCAGCAAGGGTTTACAAGAAGAGGTGTTGCTAGGTCTAGAAAAGGTCATGGAAAAGACCCTTTTTACCCAGCAAAACACAAAGATGGAATGACGATTTGTTTGGAATTATTTCGCTGGGAATGCCCATAAACTATGATAGGAGAATTCACATGTGCGAATGGAAACTCCAGAAAAATTCTGAATTAAAGATGGCCACTTCACTGTAGCATGGATTATAACCCCCCCAATAAAACGCTCCTTATTGATGCAACATTCTTTGTCAGAGCAGACGTGCACAGAGGCGCTCTGCCAATCAGATAGCTAGACATGTAGGCGATACTGCCAATGTCTGCAAGCATTCTCATGGCCACCTAAGCCCCTTCCCTGGGTGGTACCATTTTCTTCCACTATTCGCACCCCAGAGCCCGCCCCATGGTGTGAATAGTTCAGGGGTATATAAGGCCGGTAATGGCCATGTGCCCTCACTGAGGCTCTTACTTCACTTGGACCTACCTAGGCTCAGACTGGCAGTCCCTCACCGGCCCTGTATACCCCAGAATGCAGGGGTGATTGCTGTATTCTTCCAGAAATTGTTTGACAGCCCCCATAACAGGAGGCATAGTGCTCAGGGACATCTGTCCTAGAGGAAACACCAAATCTCTGCAAATTTGCTAAATAATTTAGGAAGCCTGCCATTGTGATAAATATGTGTACCTACTCAGTGAAGTAAGTGTTATCTTGTGGTATCATTTGAAGGGCTGCTTAGTAGGGGCTCTTCCAACACAGGTGAGCATGAGAACCCCTAAGAATTCCTCAGCCTGGCTGTTAACAGGAAGACATGTTGCTTGGACGGTGCCCAAAATGAGACAATTTGATGATACCTAGCTCCTGGTGCCAGCATAGTGTCCAGGAAGCTCTACCTGGGCATTCCAATGTCTGAGGAGCTACCACACAGCAAATATAATAGACCTGCCTCATTAGCTTCTGCAGCGTCAAAGTGCTTTGGGTCCACAGGAGACCCATCTAGATGGGGGTCCAGACTGTGCACTGTCCCTCTTTTTGTACACATCATTTTGGACTCATGGACTAAGGGGCAGCAGAACCTCAGCAAAGTGTGTTGAAGGCTTGAGGCTGGGACGAATCAACTTCCGGGTCACCAGTGGTCCAGGGATGAATATCGGTTTCTAAACCATGAATCAGTTCCACACCTAAAGTACACCAGATGGTTTCCAAACAGATTGGAAACACAAGTCAACTATAAACCTCCGTGTCCAATGTTGGTAATGTGGATAAAAGAGCAGGCATATCTCTGTGAGTTTGTGGATCATTGGTTAGTTGCAACACAGCAAAAATATAATTATTACCCAATGATAAAAGGGACTTTTCAGTCAACGTTGTATCAAAATATCTTATTTATTCTTATCACAAATACAACCCACCCTGTAAAGGAATACAGAGGACAGACAGTCTCATGAAGGAAAGGGATGCACTCTGAATAATGACAGGTGGGTAGTCAGCAAAGCAATCAGTCGTAACTGTTCAAGGTTATTTGGTTTCAGCACCAAGGGAGAAATGGGTCGTAAATGTCACTAGGGGCCTTCGGAGAAGGACCAGGTGGACAGAATCACAATGTACTTTGCGCTTGTAGAAGTCTTTGATGCTCGACAGTGTAGCGTCGGTTTCAGGGCGCTCTGCAGCTTCTACGATAGAGTTAAAGACGGGAGACAGCTGCGGGTATCAAGCGGTAGGCAGTTTGGCAAGCGAGGCAGGACGGATGACTGCAGGCTGGTCTACATGGCGGCTCGGGGTCCGGAATTGTTTTCTCATTGCTGGTTGGTGGGTCCAAAGCACTGGTCGAGGCGTCTTGGATGCCATGAGTGACAGCAGCATTCCTCCTCGTAGCTTTGTCGCTGGGGTTGTGTCGGCCTTTAAGGCGGATGGCCAAAGCTGAGGAAAGTGTTACAGGAAATGGCCTTGTCCTTGGTTTGGTTCAGAGACTCTCTGGCACTTCCCACCTAGGAAGCTTGCTTGCAGAGCCTAGCAGGGCACGCTGTGTGCTAGCTGGATACCGGTTGTGGAGCTGCTGGGGGGTCCTATGAATTAATTATCTCCCTCTGTTCCCTGGGAGACGTTTAAGGGAGGGATCTTGCTTCCATCTTGGAGGTACTGACCTTCCTTCACTGGTGTTAGATGTAAGGCAGACTGTACCTTCAGCCAGGGTCCCAATGAGTTCTTCTTGCTTCTCGTTGCAAAGTCTTCAGATGATCTGCCAAAAGAGGGGCTCAACCCTCTTTTAAAGCCAAATTGACACTAGTGATTGATGTAGGCTAAGCCTACCTTAATGAACCAATCCTGGGTCCCCACCAACAATCTTCTGTTATGAGTAAAGTCATAACCAGAGTGCTTTGCAACAAGAAAGGTAAAGGGGTGAAAACATGTACTACTAAGTCCCACTCATATTCCTGTCTGTTGTGGATAAAAGGGTCCTTATGGTTAATTGAGCGTGCTGTGGTTCCTGATTAAAGGCAAGTCTCCCTTGAAGTTGTGGCGAGAACAGACTTTGTGTCTCCATCTAATCACATACTCCACCCTCCAAATGGGATCCTCCTGCGGGGGTTGCTTACTGGAAACACATGTACCAGACATGACACTTCACAGCCCTTGATACCGAGGGGCGGGAGGTGGTTTCAGGTTGACACAGTCATATCAAAGGTTGTTGGGGCTTTTCCTGTCTTTTGTTAGCCTCTGCAGCTAGGCCCCATGTGGGCCTGTTTGAAGTATACTCTATTTGTATCCTAATTAGGTTTAATTGCTGCCACCATTTCTGCAGGGCCAACAAAGGATAGGGCGGATCCTTGGAGCCATTGATATTTAATTATAATTAATTAGGGTGGCCATGGCAGTGCAAGGTTTTGCCCTCCCCTTTTGAGATGCCTTGTTGTACTCCTGAGTGTCAAATTCCAACTAAATGTGACAGGGAGGACTGCGCCTGTAGGCTGTGTCCACCAGAGTACACAAGTCTATGTGTATGTCGTGCGGTGAGCATAGGGAAATGTGTGGAGATTAGCCCACATATTTTCCAGAGGTTGATCTACCATCATTCAATTTCATATAAAACTTCAAAAAATCCCAGGTGAGTGCACACCCACTGTGCGGATGGTCGAAATCCTCACAGAGACTATGGGCCTCATTATGAAAATGGAGGTAGCCATGGAGCTATTAGCTCCATGGCTGCCTCCGTTCCGGGCTCCATTACCGAGTTCCTGCAATGGGGACTTACCGGGTTACTCCAACATAGGAGGACCCGGTAATTCCTCCTTGCAGGAACCCATCCTCATTCCCATTTGTGCCCCCATAGGGCTCAATGGGAATGGAAAGGGAGGTAATAACGGGCAGATTACATCTGGCCCGTTATTGCCTCCATCTTCCCCTCGCGGGACCCGGAAAGCACGCCTGATTTTACCAGGCGTGCGATCCGGGTCCCACGATGGGAAGCCCGCAATCGGCGCTCCCGGAATGAAGGGGGCCAGTCCCGTACCGGCCCCCTTCATTACGGGAGCACCAGCCTTATAATAAGGCCCTATGTAATTGAATGCCTGAATTTTCCAATGACCGTCTCCCTCTGTATAATTTTAGCCTCGGAATTGCAGGCTCACCCCATCTTGGTCTGATAACAAGACTACTTGCTGTGGGAATACCAACACTGAACAGGAATTTCAATAAGCATTGATAGCCTCCAGATTGACTAAAGACTGATCAGAGACCTGCTAAAACCCACCTCATTTAATAGGAAAAAACGTGCCTCATTTAATAGGAATGTATCTACAGAGAACGGACAGATATGGTCAAGTCTGAACAGTTAGCATTAGGCTGACAGATGTACTGCAGGCCCACAGAGGCAGCGGCAGGGGCTCGTCTGACAGAGAACCATTTGACAACCTGGTGGAATCTCATGAGAGATGGCTAGGGAATTGTGGTGGTGAGTGGCAGGAGTGTGCAAGGGTGCAGGTGGTCCCTCCTTCAAATACATGGGAAACCAGGGGAGAGTGCAGGGCAGGGAGAAACCTGAGAGCATGTGGAGAAACTACAGAGCGTGTGGTGGGCCCAGTTAGTGGATTTGGGTAGGAGCAGGGTGGCACAGTAAGCAAAGGCTGCGTAAAATTCGCCCAGGGCGCTGCTGCTGCTAAGCCCGGCCCCGATCATTGGTATGCTGTACCGATAGGTCGCTTGCTTTTTACAGAGAGCACCTTTAGTTCAAAGGCTCAAGAAAAGTGTCCTGGATACTTCTTCATTCTCCTGAGCCAAATATAGAATCGGTTCAGGTGGACGTTCAACCACTGTCAATTTCCAAAGCTGGGCAGGCATAGAAACACACACACACAAACACACACACGCACACACACACACACACACGCGCGCGTACAGCGTCCCTCAGCCTAAGCACCTTAATGACCTCGCAAACAAATATTTTTAAACAGCAGCAGAGCCTTTCATATGCATGATGGAACAGTTACAACTGAAAGACCGCAAAGCACATGTTACCTTGCAAATCTATGATAGTTAAAGTGAGCAACACAAAGCACCTTTTTAAAGTTTTGTTTAAATCCATGATGTCTACTAGCTTGACATTAAAAAAAAGCTGCTTTTATGTCACTAATCAAATGTTCTCAACATCACGAATATCAAGGAGCTGGAGGTTTGTGACAAAGAATCTCCATGTCTATCTTTGTTTATTACACAACTTCTTTTATCGCCTGTCTTAAATCACCTAAAGGACAGTGGGGTTAAATAGATTTTTCAGGTTTGCATTATCGTGCATTCTGTGACTTTTAGATTACCATTCCAGATGTGAAAATTAAAGCCACAAAGATATTATTTTGGGTTAACATGTCTCTATAAGGAGTTCCATGCAATATGTGCATTTTGTAACTAAACTCTATAAGACAGCATTATTATAGGCCTTGAAATCCAAAACTTAAATGTTTGTACCAATTAAAGCTTGGAGGGTATGTGGCCGCATTTGCAGTGTGAGTTAACATTCCTGCTTCACTGTTTAGCCAAAGTGTGTGATCCAGGTCAATTATTTACTAACAGTCTAACTTAACTACAAGCACTGGAGTCTTAATCACACTGTTTGAAAAAAATATACCCTTGCAATGTGATAGAATATGATGGGTAGAAAGCCGTCAACTAGAATTTCATTACTGTGCACTGGCTCTCCCTCATTCCTATATCACCTGATTCGACAGGCAAATATAGGGCCTCATTACACGGAAGGTGGTAAGGGTTAACGGTCACCGGTAATGCTACCGGTGACCGTTAACCCTTACCGCCTTATTACGAGGTCCCTTTGCGGGTTGGTACTTTAACGCCTGCTTCTAGCAGGCATTAAAAAACAAACCTGCAAAGGGACCTTGGTGCTAATTACGGTACCGTAATCAGCGCCTTCCCCATTCCCATTATGCCCTATAGGGGCAAAAATGGGAATGGGGAAGGGCCTTGGTGAATGGGGAATTACCGCCCCCGCTCACCTTGTAGTAGGGCGGTAATTCCGCCATCCACCAAGGCGGGCACGGTAAAATACCGGCGGCAACCATGGCGCTAATAGCACCATGGTTACGCCTACCGTGTAATGAGGCCCATAGTCTTAGTAGCCAGTCAGTTTACTACACTAGACCCTTTGGTATACTAACTGTGGCAGAGGCAACATTAATTTCCTCCTCTGTTGCTGCCAGTCACAGACGTTGCTTGGGCCATGCATAGCCCTTTGCCCACAGGAGAATGCGTGAAACCATTTGCTGTGTCCTGTTAAGCTATGTTATTGTGTCTTTTATAGCACACCTGCTGCCATGTTCTGACTTTCTAGGAGCTTTAGGATCTGCAAGCAGTCGGGTAGTAGACTAATACAGTAGCAGGGGGGCAGGGCAAGATTGTTTTATTACAATATTGATTTATGTGCTGCATCGTCTGATCTATTTGGTGTACATTTTAGATATTTCGTGAGCTGCCAGCAGCAATAGTTAATGTGCACTCAAGGTTTCCAAGTTACTTGTTTGTGTGGTTGATTGTGGGTCATCAGAGTGTGTGAGCAATTCACCCATCCGCATGGTGGAAGTGCGCTCTCGCCAGGGCTTTTTGACATTTTTAAATAAATGGAATGATGGTACACAAACCTCAGGAAAATGTGTGGGGCAAATCCACACACATGCTCCTATGATCACACCATGACAAACACATAGACTTGTGTACTCTGGGTGGACACAGCTTACAGGTAGAGCCCACCCTGTCATATTTAGTTGTAATGTGACAAACGAGGAATACACTATGTCATCTTCAGGAAGGGGGAGGACCAAGCTTTCCCCTGCCATTGCCATCCTGATTAACTAACAAAGGCTCCACGGATCTGCCCTGCTCTTTTGTTAGGCCCTGCAGCTGGTGGCAGCGATTTACATACTAATTAGATGGTACTTCAAACAGGGCCATTGGCAATGGCAGGGGAAATGGCAGGGGAAAGCTTGGAGAGGTTAACAAAGGAGACAGGAAGCCCAACAACCTTTCATATGTAACTGTGTCAACCCGAACCCAGATCCTGCCCTCATCATCAATGACAGTGAGCTGCCATGCCTGGCACTGTTTGTTTACAGTAATCCCCTCCGGTAGGGGGACCCCATTCATAAGGTACAGGAATGTGGTTTGCAGGAGCCAGAGAGACTGGTCATGCAGCAGCTTCAAGGGAGACCTGCCGCTTTAATCAGGAACCACAAAGGGAGTTAGTATCACAAGTTTTCACCTCTTTTACTTTTCTGTTGCATAACACTCTGGTTATGACCTCACGCATACAGGAGATAGTTGGTAGGGACCCCAGGTTTGGTTCACTCAGGTAGTTTAGCCTACACCAATCACTGTGACCCGCTTGGCTTTAAATGACGGCTGAGCCCCTCTTTTGGAAGATCAGCTGAAGACTTCACAAGAAGTAGGAAAGAAGCACTCATCCTTGGACCCTGGCTGAAGGTACAGTCTGCCTTACAGCTTCTGCCAGTGAAGGAAGGCCAGGGCATCCAAAGAGGGAAGCAAGATACACCCCCTTAACTTTGGCCAGGGAACAGACGGAAATAAAGAACTACAGGACCCTCCAGCCGCTACAGAACTGGTACCCAGCCAGCACAAAGTGTGCCCTGCTAGGTTCTGCAACAAGCTCCCTGGAGAGGGAGTGCCAGAAGGTCTCTGAACCTACAACCAAGGACAAGGCACCTGACTGCAACACACTCCGCAGCTGTGGGCCGTCCACCTTAAAGGACGACACAAGCAGATTGAAGAAGCTGGCAGAAGTGCCTCGATGAGCATCTACCACTGTTCGCCTTAAAAGACATTTTTTTCGAGCCAGTCGAGTTCCTCGAGCTGCAACCGACCACAACGCTGACCATTGTCAATCCTCAGTCGCTTAAAGACATCCGAGACATCTCGACCAGTGCTTCAGAACCTCCAATCAGCACTGAGACAATGATTCCTGACCCTGAGTTGCCGTGTAGGCCAGCCTGGAGCAATTCACCCAGCTTTACTGGTCAAACCATCTTGTCGCCTGATACCTGGAGCTGACTCCCATCTTGAATTCTGTCACAGAAGCCTGCAGAGTGCCCTGAAGCCATCACTGTTGAGCACCAAGAAGATCTACAGCACAAGGTACATTGTGGTTCTGTCACCCTGGTCCTTCCCGGAAGGCCCTTAGAGACATATTAAGAGCCATTGCCCCCTTTGCACTGAAGCCAAGTAACCTTAAACTGTTGTGGTTATTAACCATATAAACTACCCTCCTGTCAGTATCCAGAGTGCATCCCTTTTCCTTCTTTGAAACTGTCTGTCCTCTGCATTCCTTTATAGGGTGGGTTGTATTTCGTAGTGTTGCTAGAACTGTCTGTTGTGATAGAAACAAAGTAGATATTTTTGATCCAACCTTGACTTTATCATTGGGTAATCATTGATGTTTTGCTGTGTTGCAACTAACCAATGATTCACCACCTTTTTGGAGATAAGCCTGCCATTCCGTCCATCTTACCAAAATTGAACAAAGAGGTTTATAATTTGAAAAAAATATAGGTGATGGGTTTCGATAGTGTAACTGTGCGCTAGTTGCAACTCTTAGTTAGAATCTGACATTCAAAACTGGCTGCGAACACCCTATTCACCAAACTCACCCACCTAGGGTTTGGAAGTAGTGAAACTAAAGAAATGGGTGACTTGCGCTCTGGTTATCAGTATAAAGATAATTAGAGTTTGAAAGATCCAATTTAAATGAAGTAATCAAATGTGCAGATACTGTGTTACAGAAAGCAAATGTATTCCTAGTGTGGACAGCCAACGCGTGTTTTGACCTCGTGGTCATTTTCAAGGCTGTTAAATACAATAAACATAGGATACAGAGACATTGAATGTCACAGTAGGTCCAAATCAATAGTGCATTAGATTCATGTACATGATTTGACGCTTCAGCATTAAAAGAATTAAACTTATAAGAAACATACCACATGTCAGTTCGGGAATAAAGGGTATTGCAGGAGACGTGTAGAGAAATCCAAAATAGAAAAGTATAAATAGCATTGTTTCAAGTCCACATTGTATTAATAACTCATTAGTAGTAACTGAAATTAAACTTGCACCCAAACATTGCAGTGGTTAGTTAGTTAGTTAGGATCTCCTCATCCTCTTAAGTGCCCCTGATGTTACCATGGTACTCTCCACTCATGCTGGTGAATGTAACTAGAGTATTACGTGATAAGTACCTCAAAGTTGTCTGTTCATGAAATATTCAGCTACAGGTGTTATCTGGGAAATGTGTAATGGATAACATATCAACACTGCTGTACAATGATGCTGGAGTCGTGAACTAACCCATTGGCTTGTGGTAAGAAAGTTAAGTCTATAAAGACAGAGTGAGTGGAAAATTCAATAATAACAACATGGTTACGCTTGACAATCAGTCAGTTACTCTAAAAATAATGAGAGCATGATAGAATAGTGCCATATTGGATTAGAATCTTACCGTAGTGGTCTCTTATCCCAGATGGGATGATGAAGACGTTGTCAAGATGCTAGATAGTGATATGCTTATAGAGAGGTTTATAATTTGCTTGTTATTCCAATCTGTTCGGAGGTGTCGGGCTGATTGATGGTTAAGAAACCGATATTCACCACTGGCACACCAGAAGTTGATTTGTTACAAAGTGGTGCTTAAGGGGTATGGGTAGTTGTGTTGGTCTATCTCTGTTGGTTAGTTGGTGTATGTTCCACTGTGTAACTTGTGTTTTTTTGGTGCACAGGTTGTGTGCCGTGATGTATTTTCAGTTAAAGTGGGAGGTAGAGTGATTTTGAAGCAGCAATTGTTAACATATCTTTCTCAAATAAATGGCGAGCTCGATGGCATTGACACACCATGCAAGAGTGTGAATTTGAGGCTTTCAAAGTACACTTTAAACAGAAACAGCACACAGAAAATTGAAGCTTTTTGCTTCACTTTGTTTTTGACAGCGACTCACCAGTGAGTCAATGATCTGACAAGGGATGGACCAGAGAAGGCGCTCCCAAGGGAGCAAGGGTTCACAGGAGAGTGACTCACCAGAACAGCCAAGGAACAGAGGGTTGACAACTAGAGGGACACCTAACCACAGAGCTTTGCTTGTACCATAGTTTTACTTTAGTCATGTTTAGCTTTGGCTATTAGGTGCTGCTTATAAGCCAAAGATTTTGCACTGGAGTAAAGCTAGGACGTGTGAGGAGGGGCACACAATTTGAGGGTATGGTTATGTTATTTACCAAACCATTGACTGCCCATAGTAATTTTGATCTCCACACTCCTCCCCACCAACTACTGTCTCCTCCTTCCCTGCCCAAAACACATCTTCCTCGAATATCTTTGAACTAGCTCTATTAAGCAGAAACATCAAACCATGACCTGTCAGTGTTATTTCTAAGTAGCTTGCTGACAGTTATGAGTTAATGGCTTAATTGCAGCTGCAAAAGTGATACAGGTTTACTAAAAATGCCTTAAATAAGTGTGCCTCAAACACTTGATGTATACATGTGCCTTGCACTGAGGTCCTGTCTAAACAAACATTGACAAAGTCAACCGCTTTGCATTCTGTATAGGTATTAGATAGTATATACTCAATGAGCAAAATACGGGTTGTCCTCTTTTTTATTGGGGGCTCGGTAGGAGAGGACTATGAAACATAAGTGAAAGGAAAATGAATGCAGGTGCATGAATGCTGATCCGATCCTGCTCTGACCGCACGGTCATGTGATGTAGCTAATCGGGTGGCTGCGTCATGACGTGCTAGCCTGCAAGGCTGGTCCGTCAACGTTCTAACAGTCGCATCGTCCTGTCATCATTGCAAAACCACCATGTTGGAGCCACTTCATCTTTTAACATATGTTGATAAAGATGATTGCAAAATCTTGCCTGGGGTCAGGCTAAGTCTCCAACCTTTAGTGCTACATCGAAGAGTAGCTCGTTGTGGAATTTTCCTTTCACATAGGTATTAGATAGGCATGTGCCAGACACTCATATGGCAAGTAAATCACACGATTTTCTAGCGGTTATGATCAGGTAAAAATGTTATGACTGTGCCAGGGAAATGTCTTCCCTATGTCTACACAACAGGCAAAGCTGTTCTCTTTGCCAGTGTTTGGGTGCAATTGGAGTGACTGCAGCCAGTTGACTACTGGCAACTGCAAAGTCTCTTGAGTTTAAGATCAGTGTATGGGCTTGCCCAAAGTACTACATTTCTGTTTTGCCCAATTACTGTTACTTACCAATAAAAATATTAAGAGAAACGATACGAAATGTAAAATGATCATTAAACTGTCACCTGTCGGAGACAGATTACCGCCCCCTGTACTATTCATGTTGGAAAATTACATGTTTGCCTACTGGCAATGCATAGAGCCCTACAGAGTTCAAATTTTATTGCCAATCAAAATAGGTTTAAACTATATTTGTAATTGTGTGTATTAGCGTAACCGATGATTTACAAACACTAATAAACATGTTCTTAAGAGATGTGTGTGAAATAGCACCTGGTTTAATTTGCATGCACAGTCGTATCAAAGATGTCTTTTTATGAATATATTGTTTTGTATTTTTGTCGGCGACGCATCTAGTGCCTTTGCTTTATTATTCCAGCCAATGTCTAGTCTGCCCACAAATCAAAAAGAGCCAATGACCATGGCAAACCAAAGGCCAAGGCACTGTCCCCTCTCCCCCATCGGTCCTGCCCGCCCGCAACCTCCTGTTTGGATGCAGCCAGAGTACCACTAGTTACCTTTTTCCACTTCCAGGTAGGGTGGCCAACTGTCCCGTATTTTGCGGGATTGTCCCATAATTGGGGACTCTGTCCCGCAGTTTGCAGAGTGGCTGCGCGGCACGCAGGTTTTCCCCGATTTGATTTGTACCCGGGAGTGTGACTCTCGGGAGGCAGCAAATCGGGACAACCTGCGTCCAGCACAGCCACTCTGCAAACTGATTTGGCTGTCTACACACCATGGCGCTGCCACCTGCTGCTTTCTTTCTCTGGGCAGCTCCGCAGCCCAGCTCCTTTTAATCCTGCAGGTCGAGCTGCTAATGCTCTGACACTGGTCTTCATTACAAGGGATCGTGATGGTCATGTTTGCAGTTAAAAAACGTGACACCACCTCCCAAGGACAAACCATTTACATTGCAATTAAGAAAGGTGTTAAGAGCAATCAACAAATTTAAGTTACAAATGGGGCGTCATCACCGCCTTTTAGGCAAATGTCCCGCAAAAGGATATCAAAAAGTTGGCCACCCTACTTCCCCACTGCGCTTTCCACCTCGCTAGCAAGAGGTCAACCAAGTGTCCGTGTAGACCCCCTGGCTTGTCGTTAGATAAGGGTGGCATGTGCTTGGGCACCTGGGAGCCAAACCCCCTTGGGCCGCACAGGTGGATTCTATGCGCCATAGGTAGACCCGGGGCCTTGCCCGCTCCCAGGTCCTCTACAGCTCAGAACATCATGTACTGTTTGCCGCCCGATGTTTGCACCGTGCCCAGCATCAGCAACGTGTACATTAACCCAATAGCTGTAAATACATGGATACATGACATAGAAATAAAATACGTTCAATAAAACGACATCAGGACCACAAAGCCAAAAATGAGGCAATTTAATGATCAGAAAGACGAGTGAGCGCAGCAGTGAAAGGACGAACAGAATAAGTGCCGGCTCGCCAGCATGGGTGACACCTCCAGCCAGTCATTAATGACCCTCCGTGGACTGGCATGAGGGGTCGTGCACACTTAAAGCGGGCAAAGCCTGAAGCGACGTGGGAGGAATAAACACTACCGTTTTAGCCGGCCTCATCTTTTAATGGAATCTCAGGCAAAAGCAATCTCTCCTTCTTAATTAGAAAGTGACTGTTTTCTGAGCTCAGATACATCATGCAGAAAAAATGTGCAAAAACAACCAGTGAGAGAACATCTGCTTCTGTTTTCCAGCGAATGGTTGGTTAGATTTCGTTAGCGCTAATGAAACGCGCGGATTCTTCACCCAGCGCCAGCTACATTCAAATCTTGGAACAGAGCAGCCCTGTGGGGACTCTGTGGGGAGAGCACGGCCAGTTCCGCAGAACGCAATTCACTGACATTTCACGTAAAGCGTGCGCCGGCTAAGCGAGAAGCCCTCTACTGGGAACAAGCAAAAGCTAAAATGAATGAATGAATGAATGACTCGGATACTGTAAGGCGCCTTGCCACAGATCTAACCGCCTCAAGATGCTGATCACCGGTCATTACTTGTGGGCGTGGGCTACACCTTAGAGCCAGATCACTGGAAGAGCAAATAGTCTTTCATGCTTTCATCAAGTGTAATAACTTAGTGTCCGCCTCAATTCAACTGGGAGCCTCATCCATGGCTGTGGGTTTGTACATGATTGCCTGTAAACCAGGGGTGTCCAACTCAGGCCAAAAGTGCCACAGCACAAGCATGCCTGGTGTTTCAGAACACACCTTATTAATATTCATGAGATAAATTGGAAATGCATGCACATTTATCACACGAGAACTAATGAGAGCTAGCCTGTAAACCTGAGGTTTTCTCATGAACCCTAGCTTGGCTTTGCTCTACTGGAGAGCTGAGATCTAAGATCTAGCCTTGACCCTGGGACAGAGGTGTGCCAAAGAAGAGATGTTCCCCTTTAAGCAGCTAATATATTATAAAATTCTAGGGGTGTACCGAATAGTAGATTTAAGTATTTGGTCGAATTCTGAATAGTTGGACAAGTATTCAGCCGGAGCCGAATAGTTGGCAATTAACCCCTACATATAAGATTTCCAGCACACCCACATGCAATTGCCTGCGGGGTACTCCCAGAGCCTGATATGGGATCTCTGCAGCCCCCTCTTGGGAATGCAGCCCAGACTGCCCAAGTCTCCTGGCTTTAAACTCTGTGGTCGTCCGTCCCTGTACTCTGCCAACTATCTCTGGGCCTGTGTCCCACAAATTGCTTTCAGCTCCTTGGTGGAACACAACACCTGAAACAGAAAACCTCAGAGCCTGCGCAGGGGGGTTTAGAATAGAAATGTAATGTAATTACCTTCTTCATATGCAATGTTTCACTGTTTGTGTGTGGCTTTGTTTCTCGTACTAGTAAATTCAGATGATTTTGTCTGTAAAGAAAAAAATATTTCTTGATTATAAACTGCTGTAGATTTTGCAAGCTGACTAATGCTTTTTGGTGCAGCGGGGATTGGAAGGTTCCCGTTGTGTTTCCTTGATAGCCAAAGCATGTTGGAGACATGGAGCGGAAGGACGGGTATGGGGACAAAGGCCTGACACTGTTGTTGCCCCTGGCCCACTCCTAAGGTAACCCCATTGCTGCTACTCCTCAGCATACATTTATGCTGTAAATGAGTGGTGACCCAGCGTTAATGGGCGGGTAACACCTCATCCAGTCACACATATTAAATCATTAACTGTTAATGTCTCAGTTTCACCATGATCCCCGGCAGCGCCTTCTTTCCATTAATGCTGTGAATGGGCGGATGGGGACAGGTCAGAGCCACACCTGCAAGCTCTCTTGGGAAGCTAGTGGAAAGCCTGGGGCAGGAGCAGAGTCAGGCCGCCTTCAAATCACAGCGACGGGTGATTGAGATTGCCCCTGACTTGCCAGCCTCGCAGTGGCACCAGCCATCCTTGAAAGCTCACAGGCCTTCGACAGGCCAGTCCTAGCTCCTGCCCATCCGCATTATGCAGTGCCTGCTTGTGCATTAACCCTGCATGTGCAGGGTTTACAGGCAGCACACACAAAAGGTATGCTACTTACCTGGCTATGAATGTGAAAAACCACTGTGGCCTATTACACATTGCAAAAAGACTTTGCACCGCTATGCAGGGCTCACCTCGGAGTTGTGTGTGCAGTTAAAGGCTGGTGGTTGTATTATTTGAATGGCTGTAGGGGATGCAGCAGAATCTCTTTGCCTGCCCTTCTTGTGAGCACTCCTGTCTGTCGGGTGCCAGGAGAGAGGGCTGGCCTCTCATTCCTGCAGAAGACAGGCCCGCAAATGCACAGAATTTCTGCAGTAGATTGTGGGATGTGACAGACCGTCTTTGTTCAGCAGTGACCTAAATATTCACACTTCTGGCAGCGAGAGTGTTATGTAATGGCGAGATTCGTGGGCTTATTTGCCGTGTCTGTCATAGCGACCCCCCACATGGTCCCCTTACTCCCACCCCTGTGCTCTATTTTCACCCAGCCAACTCTTGTGTTATATGATGGTGTGTTTGTGGCCCTGCTTGTGCTCTCTTTAGTTAAGGGCAAGACCAGGTGTGTGCATTTGCGTTTGTTTTTGTACTATTATTTGGAAAAGCTCTTGTGTATATTTTTTTGTTTTATTCCGTTAGCCTTGTACTGTGTAGGAGCATTTGCTTTGTGTTCATGTTAATGCTCCTGTCGTGCTGCGGCAAAGGTCGGCTACTGTGTTAGGTTGTGTTATGCTACGCTTTTTAAATAACAGGTTTGACTGTGCTAATATGTATGGCTGTGGTTGTTTTTAGGGGTGTAACTTCGGCTTCGAGTACCATTCAAGAAAGTATTCGGGCGAATGGTTGATTTTCAGACAGAATTCAGACGAATACTTAATCAAAGCCGAAGTTGGGTGCACCCCTATAAAATACCTTCAGTGGGTTGCAACTCACTCAGGAGTACCTCAGTCTCATTTTAGCTCTCTGCTACAGCCGATAGAGGTAAGCTCTTATTGAAAAACATCTTATATTGCTGGTTAACAGTAAATAACTACTCTACTCTGGGTAATTCAGACGTGGATCCCTTGGTCTCTGCGCCTAGATGTGCAACAGCACTTCAGTTAAAAATGCACCGGAGGCAGGGATTATCTGTTATTGCTATTGGAACTTGTGTTCAGGGGTGAGCTGGTCTATCAAGAGGGGTCAGGTCACGCTGGAGAGCAAATGGATATGCAAATGAATATTTGGTTTGAGAAGGCGCTAAAATGTGACTGCAGGCCTCCATTGTGAGGGGGAAAACAGATAAAACAAGCTATATTAGCCTTTGTTCATTCCCAGGAAAATATTATATACCCTGTTTGCTCACAAAATGTTAATTTATGGTATGTAATGTCAAAGTTCAGATATACTCGGACTATCTCCACTGACCTGGACTCCGGTCCCCAAGGGCATTCAACCAACAGTGCATTGAGACCATTAACATAACCTATAGAACACAGCATAAGTCAGCATCATCATGGCCAAACTATCCCAATCCTATCTTCAGCTGTACATATGTGGATCATCTTATATGTGTATTAGTTATGTATGTTTCCTTGTCCATGTCACTGCATCACACAGCACCTTATCTCACCTCTTCAACAACTGGATTTTCACTCCCAGATATCTTTACCCTAAATACAACCTAGCCCAGGATGGCCTTGGTCTACTGCGTTGTTTCCTATGTACGTAATTTCTGGTCAAAATGATACCCCGACCATCAATGAATGCAAATAAAAATGCACCCATTTGTGCCTTCTTTCTCAGAGTCAGTAGCTTTCTTTGTTAGTGCTCCTCTGTGAAACCCACTGCCCACATTGCACTCCTGTGGAGTCCTGGTGCACCCCCTCGACATTCACTTTGGGTATAATTGTGCAAAACCCAACTCACACTGCCAAACCTTGCGCTCCATTCAACTCCACAGCTCTCACAGCTCAACATGCAGCATGGGTGCTCCTTGCCTGCTCTTCCCCTCATGAACCCACGACACACGTTTTCAGCTCTCTCTCTCCCTCGCTCTCTTATGCCTTGAACAGGAAGCATTTGTGTAAAGAAGGGAACACAAGTCAACACAATTCAACTAACCATTGATGGATGACAGTGAATAAACGTGGAATATAATTAGGTCACTTCACACAGGCAGACAGGTGCAGAATCTGCCTTGTTTAGAATGCACACTCCCCTTTGTATTCTGCACCTGTATAGCCCTACATGGAAGTGTCCTGATCCATTTAGGGGACTTGCATGGGGGAGGACAGACTGGCTGCAGGTGCAAGGGACCCACAGCCAGAATCACAGTCCCCAAAATCTGCATATTGCATTGGACACATGCATCCATGTGGGTAGGGGCACTGCCCCACTCACGTGGGTACAGAATGTTTATTACAGCGATGGGCCTTAAAGCGCATGCGCGATTCTTATCATTCTGACCAATTCAGCTAAAATATATATGCATTTTAGCCCATGAGCATACCCACAATGGGTTCCTGATGTGGCTCTGAACTGAAGGTGAACTTTCAGCAATGGTTATTAGGTGGTGTTGTGCCATAAGTGACTTGGCTCAAATGGAACATTCTACCTTTATGTTTCAGGTGAAAAGGTTTTATTTTAATCATTTTTAAACCCATTATATCTTTTCTGGTGTTTGTTATACTTGCCCCAACATTCCAATCACAAGACTGTCAGCATATACTACACTCATGATACCTAATAAGGGTGAAACTAAGTATGTACTTGTCTGCATCCTTGAGAAATGCTTGTCTTGGGTTGATTAAGCTATGTATATAGTAGCATTGCCCTCTAAGACAAAGGCAATTTATTTTCTGGAGCAAAAGTCTTACATTTGAGCTAATTTGCATACTCACAATGCGTTGCTCTGAAGTGCAGGAGAACTTTCAGAGAAGGTTACTAGGTAACGTTGTGCATTTGAGATTTGGTTCAAATGGAATATTGTAATATATATATGCACACACACACACACACACACACACACACATTACACGGCCACGTTATGGTTAAGTTGCTCATCCCATAGGAAGAGCACTTTTTGGGCGTCTTATAACTTCGCTCCCACTGTACAAATGCACACCAAACTTTGCAAAAAAAGTATATGGTGCACTCTGAATTTTTTGGCAAAGTTTTGTGAGGTTTGGTTCAGGGGGGGAAAAGTTATAGGGGTGTCCCAAAATTTCTTTTTTCCAATAGACTGAATGGGGGAAAAACCTTGCGCACGCCTACAGCCCAAACCGCTGGACGGATTTTCACCAAATTTGTGGCAGGAGCAGCGGATTGTTCCCAAAAGCGTGCTTTTGTAAGAACAATTTTGTGGTGAAAATCAGTCCAGCAGTTTTTTTTAAAACGATCAAAAAATAGGTCTAAAAAAAAGAGTGATAACTATGTCCGCTCCGCGGAAACACTTCCCTGTTCGCTTCGCGGGCAAGATATCGATTGGCTAATCGGTCGCGTCATGTCCGCGGACATGTGACACATTCACTGATTGGATGGTGAGGAGCGTGAAATGCGTCAGATTGTTCCGATGCGCCCGCCATCATGGATCCGTGTTTTGGTGTCCACGGACATCGCCGCAAAAACATATTAAAAAACACAACATTGCACTTGTTAAACTTATCAAATACTGTCTGGGGAGGTGAGGGTTGATGAGGATGGGATGGGATATGGCAGCAAGAAGCAAAAAACGGGTGTTTTTTTGTCACTAAATTCATACGGTACATTTGGAGGTGTTCCACAATATAATGTGCGTAAAGTACAGGCGAAGGACTAATGTGTCTGTGTTAAAATGTATTTAAAATAATAATGGAGTCAGGCTGCCGCCCCCTAGAGTCTGGCATTTGAGGCAGCCAGCTGCATCGACTGATACAAAGAGTGACCCTGCACGTGTATGAGGATAACAGTTCTCATGGCGTCAGTGAGGAAAGTTTTTGCAAAGTAAGAATGTATTTAGATTCTGAGTGAAGGTCACCAGCTTTAGATTTTTGGTTGTGAGCTAAGGAAGCCCACGCATGGACACACAGTATAAGGTTCAATTGTTTTTTGACCTTGAGAGA
Source organism: Ambystoma mexicanum (assembly GCF_040938575.1). NCBI lineage: Eukaryota > Metazoa > Chordata > Amphibia > Caudata > Ambystomatidae > Ambystoma > Ambystoma mexicanum. Next base: position 856,157,222 of record NC_090931.1, on the reverse strand, counting down.
AAGGGACCATTCCATAAGGAATGCAATGAGAGGAGGTTTGTAATAATGAATATTTGATAAGGTTATACATTCCAAAAGTGTGTAAGGAACATGTAAATTCAGTTCCTGAAGAATCTTTGGTGCGAACGCAGTGAGCGTTACAGTCTGACTTTGCCAAGAGAATGGAAATGGTGAATATAATGTAAGTTTGATTTTGACGATTGTATACCGGAACTTATTATTATCTGATGATTAATTTTGGGTCATATTCTATTTGTTTGTTCAGTGTTGCTTATTGCAATGTAACACAAGCTCTATCTTTGTGTGTAGTTGTCTTTTTTACGTGGTTATGGGGAGTGCAGCATCGAGGTGCATGTAGACCATCACTAGGTTCACCCAGGTTCAACGCTTATATTTCATTAAAATGTCATGTATGACCATATCGAATTGTGTATCAGTTTCCATGTTGTTTTCTCTTTGTTGAGATTGTTTGATGTGTGTGCTAATCGTTAGTTTAAACTCTATGCCGAATGAAAAAGTCAACAGATTCATTGTAATAAAGTTCGGGTATTGAGAAGTATTCTTCCTTTCTGCGCTTGTCATAGATTCCGGATGCCAACTGACGGCTTCTTTAAGCGGCAGCTGCACATAGTTGTCAATGCCTGGATCACAGTGATTGTTGTTTGGGACTATCGCCGTTATTAACGGTGCCGGTGCTTCCGTGGTCCCCATTCCCATTGAGTGCTATGGGACTCAAATGGGAATGGGGATTAACATTTCCCGGCGCCTGACTTCCCGGAATGCCGGGGTCGTAATCCCCTGATGTTTCCAGCAAGCCAGGCACCAGCAAATATTGCAGGAAGCCAGGCACCAGAAAATATTGCAAGTCCAGTGGCAAACTGCCGGTAGCACCCAAAGGGTTATCGCCAGACTTGTAATGAGACCCACTGATCGTTTCTGTCAGAGGATTAGGAAATGCAGAGTGGAGCCAATGAAGACCTCTGACTGTATTGCACATTCCCCTGCCCCCGGCATGTCACAGGGATGACGAGACACAAAGAAAAAAGATGCAAGGTGTGAGGGATTTCGACAACCCGCACAGGGAGTGTGCACTCGTCTGGCCTTTTTTGATGATTTTTTTAGGAAATGGAATGATTGGAGATCACCCTCTGAAAATGTGTAGGGCTAATCGGTCCACATTTTCTAATGCTTGCTGCACAACAAACACATAGTCCAGTCGACTCTGGTGGACACGGACCACAGGCGCAGTCCTCCTTGTCACATTTAATTGACAGGCGACAGCGACGGGTGCACAAAAACATCCAGAGGAGAAGGGCAACACCTTCCTCCTCCGAATGCCAGCCTAATTAAATATCAAAGGCTCCATGGATGCGCCCTGTTCTAATGTCTAAGTTCTGTGTGGTAGATGCACATACTGATGAGAGTTAATTGAAGCAGGCCTGTGAATAGGCCTGGTCACAGAACTTAACAAGGGGCAGGAAAACGAACACCTTTTTGATATGCAATATATCACCTTGAAGCTAGCTCCTATTGCTCTGTACAAAGGGCAGTGAATGTTGTGCCTCCCTTTCAGAGGGACGAAGTATGTGATTTGAGGGAGACAGAAGTCTGTTCTCACCATAAACGTCAAGGGAGACCTGCACTTTCATCAAGAGCCACATTGTCCTCAGTTAACCAGAGAGACATTTTGATATACATCAGGCAGGACGATGGGTGGGACTTAGGAGTACATGTTGTCATCTCCTACCTTTCCTGTTGCAAAGCACTCTGGCCTTGACCTCACACATAAGAGAAGATGGTTGGTGGGGACCCCGGATTGGTTCCTTAAGGTAGACTTAGCCTGAACCAATCACTTGGGCCCATTTGGCTTTAAAAGAGGGCTGAGCCCCTCACTCAGCAGATCATCCAATGACTTTGAAAGGAGTAAGGAGGACTCATTTGGACCCTGGCTGAAGGTACAGTCTGCCTTACATCTTCCGCCAGTGAAGGAAGGCCAAGAGTTTCAAGAGGGAAGCATGATCCCTCCCCTAACCATCTCCCAAGAAACAGAGGGAGATACCGGACTCTGATGACCCATCCACCAGCTCCAGAACCAGTACTCAGCCAGCACATAGCGTGCCCTGCTAGGTTCTGCCAGGAAGCTTCCTAGGTGTAAAGTGACAGAGTGTCTCTGAACAAAGGACAAGGCCTTTGCCTGCAAACACTCTCCTCAGCTTTGGGCCGTCCACCTTAAAGGATGACACAAGCCCTGCAAGGAAGCTAGGAGGAGTGCCACAACAAGCATCAACCAGCAGCCATCTTTTGCGCACATTTTCGAGGCAGTCAAAGCCCTCGAACCACGACCGGCTGCAACACTGATTGTTGGCATGCTGAGGTCACAAAAGCCATCCGAGATGCCTGGAGCTGCGTTTCAGATCCGCCAACCAGCACAGAGACAATGATACAACGATTCTTGACCCTGAGCCACTATGTAGGCCAGCCTGCAGCCATCCATCCAGCCTTGCATGCAGAACTGCCTGCCACCTGATACCCGTAGCTGTCTCCCGTCTTGAACTCTGTCGCAGGAGCTGCAAAGGATCAAGATCATCTCAAGCACCAGGTACATTGTGGTTCTGCCATCACAGCTTCCCGAAGGCCCCTAGTGACATTTACAACCTCCTTCTTCCTTGGGGCTGAAACCAAATAACTTTGAACAGTTAAGACTGTTTGCTTTACCGACTACCCTACTGTCAGTATCCAGAGTGCTTAGCTTTCTTTTGTGAAACTGTCTGTCCTCTGTGTCCCTTTACAGAGTAGGTTGTATTTTCTAGTGTACTAGAACTGTCTGTTGTAATAATAATAAAGTAGATATTTTTATACAATCTTGATTGGAAAGTCCCTTTTATCATTGGGTAATAATTGTATTTTCAATGTGTTGCAACTAAACAATGATTCACAACCTTGCGGAGATAAGCCTGCCATTTCATCCATGTTACCAAAATTGGACAAGGAGGTTTATCATTTACTTGTGTTCCAATCTGTTCGGATCCCTTCTGGTGTACTAGATGTGATGGGCTGATTGACGGGTTAGAAACCGATATTCATCCCTTGACCATAGGTTCCCCGAAGTTGATTCGTCACATAAGGACGGACACATCTAAGTGCACATCACTTTGTGAATCAGGGATTTACTCTTAAATGAGGTATACAGCCTTGCAAGAGGTGGGTGGGAAAAGAGTTCTCACCATGCATCACCAACAGATAAATGCTGGTGGACCCATGGATACTCCTGAAGAACCCTTGCCTGGGCGAGGCAATGATGACATTGCGCTGGACCAATCTACATCACCCACCTTACGGAATGATACTCTTTGGCCCCAAAGTTGGGGCCTGGACACCTGGTTATTGCATTCCCCCTCTCCGGCCCTAAATGCCTTCATGGTATAAATATTGGCCTCTAAAGCTGCAGAGTAGAAAAACAAAAACAGCAGATTACTGAAACACCCCTAGACTGCGTGGAGCTCTGTTGAGGTTTATTTTGAAGACAAATTGCTCAGCGCGTAATCAGGATACTCGCACCTTGAGAACAGAACATATTAGCCTGTCACTCCGGGAGATGCAATGATCTTGAAGAGTCTGAAGCCATCGTCTGCCTCTGACAGTGTAATAAGGATGTCAGATTTTTTTCCTTCTCAATCTCTTTGAATGACATTTCCCCAACTGCGAAGCTGAATTCACTTCACAGTATACAAAATACAAGAAAGCAGCCATCAGATGTGCCGAAGAGCCCCTTCTACGGGGATCCCTCCCGGCAAATGCTTTGCATCAGTACTTGGAACGCCAAGAGCAAGACTCCTTGCAACCCTAACCAAATTACAGTCTGCCTGCCTCCTTCACAGTCCTTAGAGTACCTATTAGATGGTAATGTCTGTTGGCCATCTCTAACCTAATCCAATGATCAAAAGCTGAGAGACGCTTTTCATACTGGGAGAAATCTAAGAAAACAAGCCTTTCTGAGTTTAGGGACGCCAGTATCATAGGGCGTCCTCACTTCTTTCCCCAATATATCCTCCTCCCAGGTGGCCAGTTAAAGGCTGTTGCTATTGGATCCTGACCCTGGGGGTGGATCTGCGAGGGAGGACCACCTGGGTGGAGGAGACTTGGGGAGTGGGTATGAGGCACCCTAGTATGAGACACTGTATAACCCATTTCCTAATTGATAAAGAGTCAGATATCCCACATGCCTTTGTAGGGTGTTTTCAGTCCCTTCCCTATGTTTCTAGTAAATCATCTCCCAGTACACATCAGTCAGATACTGGGAAGAGGAAGAGATAAACCAGAGCCATAAATCCTCTCTTTATTGATTCATACACATACACCACTCTGGTACTGCAATGAGGAACTGGTATGCTGACTACCAGGACCGTTATGAAGTGAATGAAGATTGCCTGCACCTGAGGCCTGCACCCGGGGCTAAGGGGGTTGTATCAATGTCCCACTCAGATGAGCCTAATGAGATCGCCTGTGGAACGCTTGCAGGAGAAGCTGCAGGTGAAGCCAGGGAGACGAGTGCCCAAAGCCCCTACGAGCTGCAGAGTTGTGGCAGCGGAAGCAGATTGTGGCAGGAGCACTTGGAAGGTCTCCGGTAGCAGAGCTGGTATGCATACCTCCTGGAGTCAGAGAGACTACGTCTCCGTCCAAACGAGGCAGCAGATATCCTGGAGAAGAGGCGGGCCAATCCGGGAGCAGCAACAGCCACAGCAAGCCTGCAGCCGCAGAGAACAGCACCTGAAGACAGTGTACCCGGTGAGTCAGAGAAGCCTGAATGACTCCGGGACGCTGAGGTGTGGACCGCCTGGTTGCTGCAGGTCAGATCACTCGTAAAGTGAGAGAAAGACCGTGTGGGCTATGTGAATGTAAGTCCAAATTGAACTGAATGCTTTTGGTAATCACGATAACCGAAAGCTGCTGAGAAAACCGAAGCAGCATTTATTTTTTAGAATACCGGACTGTGAAAAGAAATTAAAATGACAAGGCCAAAGAGGGCCAGGTAAACAGTAATAACTTGTGTATATGCCTGTGAACAGGGTACACGTTTACAGCAGGAGAGTAAACTGGGAATGTGTTGTTGGTTTGTTCAATTGTGACTGATTTGAATGAAAGTAAACCTTTTTGAATATTGATCTGAAAGAACAAGTGTGTTTGAATACCAGTTGGATGGAAAGCAGTTTGGTGTAGTTCCCAGAGAAAAAAAGACCTGCATTACTCGAGAAAACAAGCATTGGCAAGCACCATAAAGATTTAAGGAACTGTGTAACTTGAAACGGTGGCAGGGTGCCAGTAAAGAAGAAGCAAGTAAGGTTTGTCAGTTGCGTGACCTGTAATGGGTGGACTGTGTGGTCCAACAGCTGCATCTAGACCGAGTACCCCTCCCATTAAAGGAGAAGCCACCTAACTCCCCCATAAGCTTGTGATTGAAGATAAAATAAAACCTGAATTAACTGAAATTAAGAGCTGAACTCTATGATATTGGTGAAAGGCAACCAAGCCAGAAGAGCTGGGAAGTATCCCAAGGAATTGTGTTGTGTGAATCATTGAGAGACTCGAAGGCTTGGGGAAGGGAACCCCTCTTTTTGTGAATTGTGTTGTTTTGGAACATTGTGAGACTTGAAAGCTTTGGGCGGGGGGGAACCCCTCATTATTTTTAACAGCGACTCTCTTGAATCCTGGAGAAGGGCAACTCATTTTTCAACCAAGAGCTGGAAGAAGCTCTGAACTTTTATTTGAACGCTTCTCATTTCGAGGCTAACATTCCTAAACATTGTATACAATAAGATGTGAGGGCAAGTATAGGTTTTGGACACAGGCAGACATTTGCTTTGGACTTCCTGACACAGACTATCATTAGTTTCAGTTAGGTAGGGAAATCCCACCTTAGCATCAGACAAGTTAAGCCTTTTTTCCAAACGCTCTTTTTCTTTAATAAAAGTTTATAGCCCAATCTGTATTCAGTTGTCTGTGTCCACTTCATTATGCCTTCACAAATTATGAAAACTGGATATTTAAATCTGACAGATCAAGTTGCTTTGATAAAGACTCCTCCTGTGATCTTGGTTCTGCTATTTGAACGAGGCCAGATTAAGTCTCATCTGTGTACCCTGTGAAAAACTAGGGAGTTTTTCACTATGTAAACCCCAGGGATCTGTTTCTTGGGTGGCCAGGGGAGAGCCATCGCTTTTGAATCCCAACCCTGGGGGTGAACAAGTGAGGGAAGAGCACCTGGGTAAGGGGTCCTCGTGGAGTGGGGGTGGAACACCCACTAGGAAGACATGGTATCCCCTTTTCCCGACACCTTCACTACTCCTATCCCAACCTACTTTGGAGGACACTACAACTCCCTTGATCCTCACCCTTCCTACTCTATAAGTACTACTGGGCCAAGGAAGATCAGGAACAGTCATGAAGATTACCTCTGACTGTTTTCAATAACTTTGTCCCGGTAATGAGGTCAGGAAAGGTCAGGCCTTCCTTTCCAATCATCCCCACCTAAAACCTGTAACTTCCTCACCTCGGATAAAAGGCAGAGCACACAAGTACATTCTGAGCGAGGCTGGGAGCGAGAAGGGACCGCACTTCAGGAGCTGCTGCGAATGCGAGATTGGAGGACAGAAAGCCAGAGGACTTTCTGAGCTGTGGAGAAGTCTCAAGAAAGCCAGGCAAAATAACTGTACTTGCAACAAGCAAATGATAACCCAAGCTAGAAGTCATCCTTCTGGGGAACTTTGATGAAAAGTCTGCTTCGCTCCCAGTGAATAAATAAATTGGGGAGGTTCAATAAAGCTACGTATAAAGGAACCTTGAACTCGAGCACACAAACAATATTAAAACACAGCTGGTGAGTTAACAAAAGAGAAGAACAAAGGCCCAGTTGTTTTTGCTTGAAAGTAACTGTATCAAGACAAGGTTGCGTGTAATATGGCAACCACGTGTAAAGAAAGATCAACGCTTTAAAGAGAAAATGTGATACAAGGTACACAGAGTGGTCCTGCTCTTGGATACAGTACAGTCAAAAGTCTCTGCTGTAACATGCCTGACTATTCAAAGTCCCGAGGAAAAAGGGATGGTTGGAAATAGAAAATAACGTGGATTGAAGCATGTGCCCGATCGACAGGAGCTTGTGTGAGCTGGAGAAATGCATTTCAAGCCCGATTCCGACTGAGGGAGGCGTGTGTGAACTGTAGAAAAGGTATTGAAGGCCTGAGCCGGACGGAGGTAGCCTGATGTGAAAGATAAAAGGTCTGAGCCTGACTGAGGGAAACCAGTAATATTATGAGTGGCACGCGCCCGATAGAGAAACGCACATGATTTCGCAACTGCAAGTGCCAGAAAGCATTCTGAGAAAGTGAAGGTAACGGTTGTCAAAGTGGTCAGGCATAGTCAGAAGCCGAACCTATGCTGTCTCGAAAGTCTTTGACCAAGAAAGCTTGGGGAAGGGTATCCACGAGACCTTTATGAAAGATTGTAATTAGTAAGGTTTTGTTTCAAGACGAAACAGTCCATTTGTGGAAAACATTTGCAACCTTTGTTTTTGGAAAGTCCAAACTAACATTTGATCATGAAACATCAGTCAGCCTCTCTAGGGCTAGAAGGACGCCTACCTACCGGAGGCCCGATCCAGAACATGTAAATAATTATGACTCCTGTACTGTTTCATCCTATGTATGTTAAAAGTATATGCAACAATGTATTTTTTTGTAACACTGTCCTTCCACATGTATGTATTTGATTATTTCCTAAGCAATGCCATGATGTCTGTAACTATGCCGTGATACATGAGGGTTTGGGCCTGTAACAAATGTAATAAATTAAAATAAATAAAAAATAAAATAAAGAAGCCTGAACATTCTGTTGACTCCCTGCAGTAAACCAGAGTGTGCCTCATTGAGAGAAACGGTACTGCACTATTCCCTATGCCCTTGAATTCCATTGTCCCAAGGTGAAATCATGGGGAAGGGATTAATCATTGCTTCAAACCCCTTGCCATCCTGATCCTTCTGTTGAGAACACTACCCTTTCCATTTTGTGTACATTTCCCTTGCACCTTTGTGTATTAGAATTAGGGCAAGCATTGGGTTTAGAACCTTTTGTTTTGAATGTACTGACTGGAGCTGTGTTACTTTTACTTTATTGTTCACTTTACTCCCACTTTAGATTTAGGGCCAGTTAGGAGGTCTCCAACCCCTTGCAAAGTTATAAATAAAGCTGTTAAACGTGCATCTCTTGTTTGTGACTCTCCTTTTGATACCATGAGTTCATCACAGCCCCTACATTGTTCCCTATCATGCATCTATCCAGCCCTTACCCTCTGGAGCACTCCCCTACTCACCAATCTATCCATCCAACACACAGAAACAGGTCCTAAAGCAAAGCTTGTGCTCTCCACTAGTGAGTAGAAATTTCGTCTGAGTTGTAGAAATCAGTGTTTGTGCAGAGAGCTGTGCTAGGCATGACCCTTTGCTCACACGGGAGGGTGAGTGACTTCTGTGTGGCTAGTAGATTTCAACATGAAATGATATGCCACGCACAACATCTCATTCTCTAATCCATCAATCTAGCCATACACAAATACATCCATCCAACACGACCCTTTGTGACCAATGCATCCAATACATCCATCCAACACTCACCCTCTTATACACTCTCACTCAATAATGCATATTTTCTGCACTCATCAGCTTGCTCACTCTCTCAACATATCCATCCAACATTCACCCTCTTTGACCAACACATCGATCCAATACTCACATGTACTCATTCTCTCACCCACTAATCTATCCACACATTGATTCAACACTCACCCTCCAGGCGCCGATTGGCCTATAGGCTAATGCCTTAATTGCATAGCCAACATCCTTGTGTGGCACAGTTTTTTGGGTCAAAATGGGCTAGTATTTTAGCCACAGTGGGCCACTTTGATGAGTTAATTCACTATAGGGGCAGTAGCTTTGAGTGATGTTACTGAACACATATCCTTTAAAATGTGTAATTTGCAACACATTTGACCAACAAACGACCCCTTGTGTATTACTGAAACTGTACATCACAAAAGGAATGCATTGCTATTTGCAACTGTGGGACACTTTTTCGTTGGTGCTCGGGACAGTTTATTTTCTACCACAGTCCGACCATGTCACCCGCTCATACACTGTCGCCCAGCAATACATCTTTTCAGGACTCACCCTCTTGCTCTCTCTCACTCACCATGTCCAACATGCACCCTCTCTGTGACTATCGCTCATCAATCTATCCATCCAACACACACCCTCTTGTACAAGCTTGCCAATCAATCCATCTGCCACACACCCTCTTACGCACTTTCTCTCATCAACCCATACATCTTCCCAACATTTACATTGTAATAAATGTAGTCCTGCAACACACACCCTCTCACTCTCACCAATTCATCTACTCACCATCCACCCTCTTACCTGCCAATTCTTCCATCCAACACTAAACATCTCCCTTAACAGTTAATTCATACTACCCTCACCTTCTCGCTCACCAATCCATCCAACCAACATTCGCCACCAGTCACCAAACCATCTGTACATCCCTCACCCGCTCTCACAAATCCATATACCTATCCATCATACATGCACAACCATCGATCTATGCATCCATGCTTCACTCTTTTACTCTGCCACTCACCTATAAACTCATACAACATGTGTCCTCTTACTCCCTCATTTAACCATTCGTCCATCAACCCATTCATCCATCCCAACACTCACCCTCAGTCACCAAACCACCTATAGATCACTCACACTCTCTCACAAATCCATGTTCCCATCCATCAAACAGTCAACCATCCATCTATGCATCCATGCTTCACTCTTTTACTCTGCCACTCACCTATAAACCTATGCAACATATGTCCTTTCACTCTCTCATTTACCAATTCATCGATTAACGCATTCATCCATCTTACAGTCACCCTTCCACCACTACGCTTCCAGAAGCTCTGAGGAATGCATGTCTAGCCGCTGAGACTTTCTATTTGCAAGCAATATCCTCTGCACATAGGATACGACGACAGCTGTGATTTTCCCTTGGATTCCAAAGGCAGGCACCTTTTAAACATCCACAGAATGAACATTTAGCTACTAGCAGCAAACAGACACACCTGTGCCTAAAAAGCTAATTTAAAGAGACAGCGCACACGTGCTGGGGAATCCGTTCTTGCTTTAGACAACAGAATGCTCACTGCATGTTTTTGACAGCTGGCTAATGAAAACATGGATTAGAAAGCTGGACTCACTGACTCATTTCCTGGTGGAAGTCTGACTCATTCTGGACTAAAATTTGAAAAAAACTAATTCAATCTGTAGGCAAAGTCATGCATAATAACTTCGACATACTCATAACAAGGTGTCTAAATGGCGAGAATGAGTAATTTATTTACAAAGCAAATGGGTTTTTACATGTATACATTAAAACGAATTCGGATAAACTATGACCAATCTAACCAACAATATTAATACATGTAAATAAGTGTCGCCTTAAAGTGGCATTGTCCCTATGATTTTCCTACCCCATTCATCATGTAGGCCCAATTTTTGGGTTGCATGGATGCTTTAAGGAAACCTACACTTAATGCATAGTTAATCCCGGGCCGGGAGGATAGCTCAAGGGTAATGCGTTTGTCTTGGAAGCCAGACAACCCCGGTATTACCGTATTAAGTGCTTTATAAAAGATTAATTAATTAAAGAAATCCACATTCTAGTGTTCCAGATCAGTGCCTGTTAGCGATCAGGGTTTTAGCAGCTTATAATATAAGATACAATTTTGATTTTGATCTGCTGAGTGTCACAAAGTTATAGCTAAACTAGATAACAACAAGACATTAGAATGAAAAAAAAAACTGAAACCATTTTTAAACAACACCACAAATAGTTCTGCAGTAGAAAGCAGACATAACTGAGTGCTGCATTGCATTTTTAGCAATATTGATTGCCAATTCCTTGGCAAGGATACGGCTCTAAATAGTGTCTGGCGAAGTTGGAGACTTAGGGGGTCATTACAAGCTGGGCAGTAAGGGGTTAACGGCACCGGTAATGGTGCCGGTGCCGTTAACCCCTTACCCTCCTATTATGAGTCTGTTCGCGGGACACGCAAAGGGCGCCTGGTAAAATCAGGTGCCCTCAGCGGGTCCCGCTAGCTGACCAGGTTATTAACGGGCCCATTGTTAGCTCCCTCTCCATTCCCATTGAGCCCTATGGGGGCTCGAATGGGGATGGGTTCCCTGAATGGGGAAATACCGGGTCCTCCAAGGTTGGAATGGCCCGGTATTTCCCCATTCAGGGAACCCGGACCCGGTATCGGGGTATCCATGGCGCTAATAGCGCCATGGCTACCTCCAACCTCGTAATGACCCCCTTCGAATCCTTATGGCAGTACAGGAGCAGTTATCCTACAGTGGGTTTCCTTAGTATGGTGCCCAGACAGGATACTCACTGTCCAAAGATAAGCGTCTATGCTGAGAAAGTCCATGGAAAATTCAAGCATGAATTTATGTAAGAGGCACTCATTTCCACAAGGTTTTTGCACAGGGTGGGAGGAGTCAATTGATAGACAATTTATTAGGAGAGTCATCTAATGGGAAAGTAATTTCAAAGGACCCCATTACAAGTGCGGAAGCATGCGAAAAAACAGGTGGTAATTCCAAAACAACCATTTTATTTGGTGTTAATGGAAATACCACCATTTCTACCACACTATAGGCTTGGCCTTGAAGTGGAGGAATTACGCGGCAAAAGTACCAGCGGTGGTAATTCTGCCAAAATCTCATAGAGTCCTGTAATCCCCTGGTAGCCCCATGGGACCAATTGGTGGTAATCGTAAAGGAGTTTGAATTGTGTTGTCTTGGGAAAGGAAGGTTAAGTGGGTGCTGGAGGCTTTTTATTTTAAGTGTCACACAGTAGTATGCTAGTTTTAGCTGTGGGGTAGCTATGCCCGTTTCCCTCTTATTTTAAGTTTGGTAGAGATGTGTCTGCGTTTGGTTGGTGGGAGGAGATGCGCAAAGGGAGAGCTGGTGTTTTTCTTTTGAGCACAATATGGGTGGTGCAGGCGTTTCGCTCATTTTATTGAAAGGGTTAATTTCAGTAAAGGGACGCAACTGAAGGGGAGGGTGGTGATTTTCATTCGGGAAGGCTAGTGCTTCAAACTGATACTTGGTTGAGTTTATTGAGCGATTTGACAGGTGCATTTGCAATGCAGTGTGATTTATTTTTACTCTAATGGTGCAATTAGTAATGCAGTAAATTACACTGGGAAATGAACTTGAAAAAATGTGTCATTTAATGCAATGCATATTTAGTTTGACAAAATACACACGTAAAAAATGCCCTCAAATAAGTCATTCCTAGACGTAATGATGGTAGCTGAATTCAAATATTCATGTATATTTGCGTGGTCGGACTTAACAATGAGTCTGCAGCACATCAGTCTGTGTGTTGAAAGAGACATACGCACAAAAGTGCTCGAGTAGTCCAGAAGACTAAGAGGGTCACAGCAGGATATGAGCACTTCCCAATCTGTGTAACCCAAATGGAGTGGGAGGGTTGTGATTTACATTTTGAGTTTCACGAATACCAGGTTGGCACCAAATCGTTTGAGAAGGGCTGTCTTTTATCACCACAAAGAAAGCTTCCCACGTGGTTGGACTCAAAGCCAGGGTAGAAGAGAACCCTTCCCTAAATTGCTACAAGAAGATACCCCGTTCCAAGCAATATGTACGGCTGGGTGCTCTGCAGGGTAGTACCTTGTTGTAGAGGAGCAGCTGCATGCCTCTGCAGGAAATCCCCCCACCCCCTGCCTTCTATACGTTGGAAGTCGGAGACTGTTCCATGTTTGACACCAGCAGTTGTGCCAATACCGCAGCAAGTGTTCAAGAAAAGGTATCCATTAAGAAAACCGTATCGAATGTATCCCCGAAGAGACAACAATCTGAGGGAGGAATTCGGTGAATAAATATTAAAAAGAGTGAAAGAGAAGCTAGTGACGTCACAAGAGACTAGCGTGACGCACTGAGAATACCGGCTGAAGAGAATGCATGGATCTTATGGAAACTGATGACGAAGTTAAGAATCGAGTAAATGTTCGTATGCAGAAAAGAAGATTGCACGTGTGTGAAGTGCTACAGAAATACAACCGTTCAATAATTGTACAGTTGCAGAAACACATGCAGACTAAGTGATCATAGAAGCTGGCTATACATAGTGAATAGACTGCAGGTGAAGCCGCCATGTTATAAGAGCTGGACATCGTTGTCATGAATCTAGTAAGCTGAAACCCATGAAGAGGAAAGGCTGAGAATTGTGTCGCAGCACGAAGAAGCTGAGATTGTGGAAGAGCCTGGCGGGGCTGTCTGGCCTGGTGTCAAAACAGAAGAAGCCAAGGTTGGTTATTTATTCTTGAAAAGAAATAAATGTTAGAAATATAAATCATCCCTTATTAGTGGCAAAGAAATAACACCAAGAGTGCCACGTTTTTTATTCATTTGAGACATTTAAATGATGCAGAATGGACCAGAATCATGGTCTCTTGTCATGTGAGCCAAAGATTGAAATAGAGTTGAGCTTCAAGTCCTAGAACAACGATAGTGAAGGCCTCTACTTCCATATATTCCCACAGACAAGGATACTTTGCAAGGCCAAGTTCAAAGTCAAGTCGACCTCCAGGCACCTGGGTATGAGTTTACATGCTGCTAAGTGAACCAAATGTTTGAGACATGGCGCAAGCATGCCAACCAATTGTAAAGGGCCATATAATGAAGGGCCTTATAGTTTGAGAGCCAATGATATACTGTGTACTTAACAGTGTTGAAGATTACATGTTTTGGAGGTAGGCATAAGCTGTCCACCTGACAGTAGACAGCCAATCACAATCCCAGTCCTTATAGAAAGTATACTTAGACGTTCCCCTTGAATGTATCACAATCCCTCGTAGGTTTTCCTTATTTTCCACGTAGTATGATGTCACTTCTGATGTATTTTCAGTATAAAGGGTATGTTTTTGTGCAATATGCCGAGAACTGAGCGAACGTCCGTTGATGTCCGTTGTAACCTCCCTGTTTTAGATAATTGTTAATAAAACAGCAACCTTTGCCATCTTCCTGAGTTGGTTTGATTATTTGGAGTCAGAGTTATTCTGTAAACCCGATCTATTGCATGCACGTTGCTAAAGGACTATAGGTTCACTTTTAAGAGCAAAGGTTTGCGGGTTACCACTCTGACAGTGGCTCCCACAAGATGGCACATCAAGGAGTGCCATAACATAACACCCATGTAGTGTAATAAACAGTGGTCCTGGGTAGTGCACTTCTGCCTTTTTGGAAAGTAGTCCACTGACAATGACAGGACCAGGAAGGCTTCTCAGGCCAAGGCAACAAAGCTCCGTGGGAGGAACTGTTACGGAGTGTAGTACACTTATAGGCATTGATCTACTCACAAAGGTAGAAGGCCATGAGTATAGGGTTTTCCATTGCACCATAACAGCGTGTCCTATCACAGTGTCCTCCCTTGCTCCGGTCATGACCATTTCCTTGGTCACCAATGCCAAACCAGAGTGGCGTGCTAATGCTGCAAAGTTCTTTTCTTTTCTCCCTAGCATTAACGTCATCACTTTCTCCTGACTCCGGCACGTGGTGGAGCTCCCACGTTCTAACAGCTCCTTCGGCACAGTGCCTAGTTGTTCTCCCCAGCACCCACCTCGCTGACCTGATCCTCCATCGGCTGCATGGAAATCGGTGCATTACTATGCTTCTTTTTTTGCTCCATCAACATGCCACAACGAGCCACTGTCCAACACTCCATACCTATGCACCCCTCAGTTTTAGTTGAGCTTAGTCAAGTTTCATTGTCACTGTTTGCTCCTCAGAGCGTCCCTTTAGCTTCCATACTCATTGCAAACTTTATCCAGCCAAACGTGTTTAGTTACTTCTGCCCTTATTTTGATGTGCAAGCCATTACACACGTTTTCATTCTTCCTGGGTTTATTTTACCCAATGTAGGCTCCCCGTTTCACAGGCTCTCATTGCTGCATTGCCAGCCTGCATTCCACTTTCCACTACAATTTGGGTGTGACCTCTACTATCAAGCAATACCCTGGGCACCTTATGGTCCTCTGGGGCTGGGCTGCCCCATATCAGTCCAACACTGTCCCTCACGCAGTCTAGCTTCTGCAGAACGCCCTGGGTGAAGGGATCTAACTTTAGGGGCAATGGGTGCTCGCTCTCTCCACCCCCCGCAGCAGCTTACTTGATGCCCTTTCTTTGCAGCTCCTGCACACCCAAGTCCGTTTCCTTGTCCTGCTTGAAGACCAGTTTGCCTTCCGCGTCACACAGGAAGATGAACAGCTACTTCAGGTAAGGTACACGTCAGTCCCAAATTACACGAGAGGAAGCCACTGGCTACATATCTCCAACTGCCTGTGCTGGAACGCCACCACACACGCATTCCCACACTCCTACATCAACATTCCCACCTGCCATCATTCTCGCTGGCCTCATGCTTTCCAGACCAGCTTGCACGCATCCATCAAGGCAAGCACTTCACAACAAAAACGTGTTGTTCTCACATCCAGCTGAAACAACCACTGTGAACACAATATACGAGTTTCAACAAAACCATACCAAACAATTGAATAATGTTTGGGGAACACAGCTCGATTTGCCCTCGCAGTACTCACATCTGATAGTGCACAATTCTCACACTACTTGACACACTATTCAACATGGGTGCCGTCTCCTACGCAGATCCAATAGCTGCCATCGTCAATTCAACTGCCCAAAAAAGTGGCAGACTTATTCAGTTGTGATGGGGCGTTCAGGGAAGAGAACAGTTGTCTGACAGACAATGTGAACCTTGGACTAAGGGACATGGAATCCCCCATTATTGCCTGTCCCCAATGCACATACGCCGCTGCTGAATTATCTCTTGGTTGCATTCTATAGGTTGTGTATACACATACATATGTGTAAAACACACTGTAAATAGTCTTTAAAAAGTATGCATTTTGAATTGGGAAACACATAAGTCCAATGCATGTTGGACTGTGACAGAAGGAACACGCCACACGTGCCTGAACCCTCCGGGGTTGCGGTTCGACACTTTTTGCTGTGAATCTCCGAGTAATACTCGTATATTTTGAATGCATTTAATCCATAAGTGTGAACATTTAACATGTTGGAATTGAAGTTTTGAAATGTGAAGTATTCTTTGGATCTTGAATAAGAACAAACTCGTTCGAATCACACGTTGGTCCTGAGTTTCTAATTCATTTGAAATATACAAGTTGACAATGAGCTAAGGACCTGCTTCTACTCAAGCACAACTGAAACGTGTGTTTGCAACACTTGCTGTTCTTGACTGGAAAACATATTGTTGTGTGATCGAATTACACATTTATGAGATGATCAGGACATTTAAGAACCAAATCTAAAGCTAAATTGAAAGTAATACTTTGAGTCGGATCAATCATGCTTTTGTAAATAAAGGTGTTGAACGACCTTTCTGACGCAATTATATCCAGAACACAGAGGACCAGTAGTGGCTGACATGAACTTTCACATAACTGGGTGACCTCTGAGCTGCAGCGAGGACACTCTGCACCTTTGCATTGGACATGACCAGCGCGGGCGATGGCGACCAATCCATCATCTATGAAACCCAGACGCCCAGGCCTGGAACATGATGCAGCATCTTTTTTAATTATTAATTTTTATTTTAAAGGTTAACACTGAAACATTGGTCCGGAACATAATTTACTCCCGCGTGAAACGTTTAATCATTTACACAACTCACAAGATTAAACATACATTTGGGTAGGTTATGTATCGGGCGACAAAAGGTCAGCAGTAATAGCGTCCTTATAAATGGCTTTTCCCAACACTTAATGTCCCCTTTTCTGCTGGATGAACTGAGTGGAAGAGAGCCTGTAAATGAGTGCTTGCTTCTCCGGGGAATTTACATCTTAGAATGAGTTATGTGATTTGATCTAAAATGGAGCGGGAAATAATAATTTGCCATCAACAGGCGCAGCGTTTTTTCTTTTTATTAGTTTACTCTGATTCAATTTGGGAGACTGTGCTTCACTGATCCTCACAAAACGGCTTTAATTGGAAAAGCATCATCGGGCAGTCTATTTGCTGGAGTGGCAGCCGGGGGTGACATCAACGCGTAACCCGGGATCACCGGCTCTAGAACTTTCTAGAAGAGACCACGATCTTATGGGGAGGAACACAAACGACAGGTGCCATTGACCTGGGGCTGCACGACATATCAGGCACCTTGTAGTGCAAACTCAGATGATTGTTGTCTTAAATTGCATTTCTGTGTTCATTTGCTCCAGTGGTGCTAAATTGCACTCAGGAATATTGTAGATATTAGGGATGTTTTATGTTTAATCATTACTTGGTGTGCGTTTTCATGGACTACACTTTTCAAAATAAATAAAACGCCTCCATGTGACACTGGGAACAGGCCACGCAGCCACCACATTAGCAGTATTCCCCTTTGTGGTGTAGCACCACAAAAGCAATTCAATATAACAGAACAATGTTCAGTCACGTGACCAGTGTGAAGTTAATGTTATCTGACCTGGGACTGGACCTAGGATGGAGGGGGCTGGAATGGACTTTCATGTCCATTGCTCTTTCCACTGACTAAGGAAACTAAGGAAAGCAACCAGCGCTTTAAGTGGGCTGGGTTGTGCCGGGTTCGAGAACATCCAGAGCGATGGAAAGTGACCAACATTGGTCTTTGATTGGTTCCCAATTTACGTGGGATCTGAACAGCTTTTTTGTTGCTTTTTTTATTTGTACCAGAGTCTGTGAATTTGCAGTGCGCGATTATGTGTGTGAACCTTTATTTTTAGAAAAGGCTCTAAGTGGAACACTGATTTTCCACAGTGGAATGAAAGGAAAGGCCAGACCCCAGAGCTCGTCCTTTCACTTCAGCCAGGACCCTTCTTTCATTGCGGAAGTGAAATGGGGGCTGGCAAAGACGACACAAGTAGAGAACGACGGGGTGCGCAGGTGGAGGCATACGTGGAGAAGGAAGGGCACCTATCGTCCTGCGTGTGAAGCACACAAGCAGCCAAGCTATCTGATGCCACAAGGCCCTCGAAGCAAGGTAAGATGCTTACTGACCCAGCCCAGCTGGTTGTTTCCTCCCAGCTTACCAGAGCTCACCAAATGACCTCCTCCTAGTTTTTCATGGGAAAGGTTCTCCAGGGCCTTCTCCACTCCCCCAATGGTGATTCAGAGGTCAGTTTTTGGTTGCTGAGCTAAGGGACCTGCTGGAAAGCTCTGACCATTTGACTGCGTGGTCTTCTTCACATTTACCTGGCAAGGAGGTCCTCGGGTCCCAAAGACAGCTGGAGTCCAGGAAACTAGATTCCCAAGCCCAGAAAATGCATCAGTGGGTAAAAACAAATTAGAAGAACTTGGACTCCTGGAATTCCCCTCTATCTCAGAAGGGAAACCTGGGCCGGATTTGGGAAAGTCATTTGCAAACAGGGATTAGGACAATTCTGGAGAGACCCTAGTCGGGTCTGTGAGGACAGAAAGAATGCTGAGGAACAGGTACCAAGCCTAGACCTGGCTGACAAACCAAACAGGGAAAAATAGATCTCCCAGAATCCCCCTGAAGTGCTGAAGGAAAACCTGGAATTGATCTAAGACATGAAATTGCAAATTATAGCGAAGGAAGACTATGGCGAGGACTGGAGCACCCTGGAGAGACACTTCCTACACCACGGACTGAGCAAACATGGGGAACTGACACCCTACTTCCATATGGTGCCTGAAGTGACAGAGAAGCACAGCTTTCCCCTTCTACAGCGACTCAGTGCCCAGAGGACACTTCTCCTCCTTCACATACTACAAGAAAGCCTGAATAAAAGGAGAACTCAAGTATTCCCGGAAAGCTGCAGCCACAGAAGAAGGGGAGGCTTTAATAACTCCGCCCCCATTTCGAAACTGACAGGAAATGCAAATGCCTAACATATAGTTGGGAAGAAATGGGTTTCAGGCTTCCCACCAACCAGAAGGAATACACAGCAAATACCTCGGCCTGCTGGATATAGAGAGCAACAACGACTAAGTCTAGGTTTAAGAGGCCCTTCACCCTGAACCAAGGAGAACGAGTAGGACCTGCACCCTCAACAATAGTCAACAAACAATGAAAACATATTTAAAATGGTTGCTGACCTACTTGAAGACTTCCTCTCAGGGGTGAGGACTATTCAAAGCCTCCCTATAGCCCAGCATGCCCCTCTCCTTCCCCCACTACTATTAACTCCTTTCTCCTGGTGCGGTGTGCGTGGCTCGGACCCTTTGCCACTACGCTCCCATCCACCAGCCTCCCTCTTTCTTTGTAACACCACATCCATCGCATCCTCCCACTGCACTTTCCCTCACCGCGCCCATGTCCCAATAGCAACTCAGAGCAAAGGGAAGACGTGCCTTCCCCCACGCACAGATTATGCTCCTTTCATCCCGCCTTTAGTGGATGCTAAAGGCCTTAGCATCTTCATGGGGGTGGAAATTCCCAGGCATTAGGTGTCAGAAGCCCTCCATAATGCCCTGACTTGGGACATTAAGTCAGGCTTCCAGACACCTAATGCCTGGGCATTCCACCCCCTGAGTGCACCAAGACTTAAATGTATACTGGAAGTGATGATTAGAAAAGGATAATTGTAAAATTTAAAAAAGGCAAATTTACTATGTTAGTACAATTAAATATGTTCCTTTTTTGATAGTTGCTTTTGCAAAAATGCACAGCCCTCTCTTAAGATATCTGGCCATGCAGATGTTTACAACAGCTGTGATGGCTTTAGCAACAATTCACCTGGCAACAGAACTCTCGTAGAAATACAGAGAGGCAGATAGACATCCTAAAGAGGGTGGGAGAGAGAGCACTAGATTGGCATAACATATGCTAGGTGCCACTAGTGTTGTTATGCTCAGTTAATGGAATTTGTAGAACACACTAACATCTAGGCCCACACACCCTCCACTCCCGACCTGATACCCATGACTGGGTGATCTGCCCCCGCGCCTCCTCCCATGGTGCTTGTAGATCCCTTGCTGCCTAGTTGTCTAGGCTCCCCTTTTGTTAGTTCTCTGATCCCTTGCATCTCTGCTTCACTCACCATGTACTTCCCACTTTGACTTGCAAAGCATTTTGTTGATTCCACCAGAAACTAGGTCTGCAAGGAATAAGTACCATAATATAATTACCAGATTGTGCTGGCTAACTGAGGATTAAGTACAGTGGAAATAACCATGGAGGTGCAGTGGAAAAGTGGAGGTAATTCTGTTACTGTCAAGTTTCTTTAGCAGGAACTGAATTACTGCTGCAGTTACAGCAGCGCCAAACTGCGTGTTTGGCCTTGAAGAGGAGGATTTACCTCCAACATGATGCTGAAAGTAAATCCTCCACTCTAATGTCAAAATTGGCAGATTTACAATGGCAGAATGTGAGGAGTCATAAATGAGAAGTGAACACAAAGGTGTAAGATTTTCATTATCAGACATCTTTATTAAAACAAAAGGGCTGGATAAAGGCCTCTATCCCTAACCTAAGGAGAGTTTCCCTAACTAGGAAGCAAACTAAACATCAGTCTGTGTTAAGCCATCAAACATATAAACTGTCCTTGTGTCCAAAATATTCTAAGCTGATCCTCACACTAGAAAGAAACACAAGGTGTGCAAGGAAATGTTTCTGATCTATGTTCGGCAAAAGTGTTAATAATCAAAATAAATAAACACATCCAATAGAAACAGTCTTTTCCACGCAGAAATCCTTGGATCCAGATGGGGTCTCCCTTCCCTGTAGATATTTAGACAGGATGACAAAACATTTCTCTTTTAAACAATAGTTTCTTGAGGATGGTAACTTTTCTCCTTTAAACAATACTTCATTTGGTTCTTTAAAGTTAGTTCAAAATATTCTTGTATAAACAATATGTACCATAACTTTCAATCCCCCTGCTATACTCTCCTGCCAGCTATCCTTCCATGATGTCTTATACCATTAAGTGCTCAGTTGGATTTCCTGGTATACTACCCTGCCAGGAATCCTTTTATAGGGTTCAGCAGATCTCCTGTTACACTCCTCTGCCAGGTATATCTCTCCTCTTCCAATGTCCACTGCCAGGTGTGTTCTTTTTAACAGGAATTATTATTAGTTACACTCCCTTTCATCACAACACAGTTATTTCCTGTCACTGTTTTTCGAGTTTGTTTGTTTGTTTATTTTATTTTTATAGCGATCCAGACCCATAGGTAGAAGGGTGCTTAAGAAAAGGTTACATATTCTAATTTATACAGTTACAGTGTGCAGTTACAGAAAATACAGTCATGGTTAAGCAATTGAGGGGTATGCCCTCATAACTTCGGGTACTATGCTTACAAATACAGCACCAGTTAGCAAGGTTCACAGACAAGTTTAAGCAGAAGGAAGAGAATCACAAGTCTATGGGATTACTCTTTGTTCAGGAGCCAGCCGATAACATGTTTCCTGAAGATATAAAAGGATTCAATGGCTTTAATGTTGAGTGGAAATGTGTTCCAGAGAAGGGAGGCAAGTACTGTGAATCTGGTCCCTCCAGCTCTTTTTGAGGAGAATCTGGGTACTGTCAGGCATAAGGCGTTGAAGGATCTGGTGGTTCTAATGGAAGGTTTCATGGTGAATTTGTTGGTGAGATAGGGTGGGGCTAGATGATTCAGAGCCTTGTATGTGAGGCAAATGGTTTTCAGGTCGATTTCTTGTCGTATGGAGAGCCACTTGCAAGATTTCCTGGTCATGGAAATGTGCTCTCGCCTAGGGATGTTGAGTACTGCTCGTAGAGCGTTGTTTTGAAGTACCTGTAGTTTGTTAATTATTG
The DNA here is from genome assembly GCF_040938575.1 of Ambystoma mexicanum. Classification (NCBI taxonomy): domain Eukaryota; kingdom Metazoa; phylum Chordata; class Amphibia; order Caudata; family Ambystomatidae; genus Ambystoma; species Ambystoma mexicanum. The sequence goes on along the minus strand of NC_090931.1, from coordinate 856,135,291 downwards.
ACTGGTTAGCACCTAGGTATAGGCTATTAGAGTAGTCCAGATTGGACTGTATGAGGGCTCTAGCAAGAGTGATGCAGCTGTTAGGAGATAGGAAGGGTCTACTGGCCCTGATGAGCTTGCCGGTGTAGGCTGCTGCTGAGGCGATCATGTTGGTTTGTTTGGAGAGGTTAGAGTTGGCATCAAGGTGAAAGCCAAGAGTTTTCACGCTTTTGGCGATAGGGATGGTGTGACCATCGATGGTGATGTTATTGTAATTAGGGTTGAGGTTAGACAGGTTACTATGAGAGCCGAGAAGGAGGAGCTCCGTCTTCTCATCGTTCAGGCAGAGGCCATGAGAGGCCATCCATGCGTGAATGATGGAAAATATTTAACTGATCCGTGTGACGTCTTCGTGGTAGTTGCCAGAGATAGTGAGGAGTATCTGGGTGTCATCAGCGTAATTTGTGTAGGTGACACCCAGACGGTCCAGTTGGTCAAGTAGTGGCTTTGTAAATATGTTATACAAAGTGGGGGAGACGCAGGAGCCTTGTGGGACTCCGCAAGAGATGGGGATGGGGTCAGCTGCAGCAGTTGTAGAGAAGACCCACATGGTTCTGTTTGCCAGAAAGGATTGTATCCAGGTTATGGCAGCGGAGGAGAAGTGAGCTGCGGATGCTAAATGGCTGCAGAGGATTTTGTGGTCGACCAGGTCGAAGGCTGCTGAGAGGTCTAAGAGGAGTAGGATCGCAGTGTTGCCTTTGTCTTTGATTTCATCAATCTGACATTTGAGATCAACAAGGGCCGTTTCTGTGCCATGCTGAGGTCTAAAGCCAGATTGACGTATTCCTAGCAGTTGGTTGGATTCCAGATAGTCCTGAATTTGGATGTACACAACTCTGTCTAGGATGTTTAGTAGGAAGGGGACTGTGGTGATGGGTCTATAGTTGGTGGGTATGGCAGGGTCTAGAGACTGTTTTTTCAGGAGTGGGCGAACCCATGATTGTTTTAGGTGCTGGGGACTGAGTTATTGGTGAATGATAGGTTGATACGTTTAGTGATGAAGGGAGATAGATCTCTAGCTGCGTCTTTTATGATCTGGACGGGACAGCTGTCCCCTTTGCAGTTCGAGGGTTTTAAGTAGGAGATGATTTTTTGAATGTCTACTGTGGTTACTTGCTTGAAGGTAAAACCCGATTTGGTGTCAGTGGGCGTAGGTGCATCAGGGTTGGTAAGCTTGTTGTTGGAGAGTTGTTGGCGTGTGTCCTTTATTTTAGTTTGGAGTCCTATGATTTTGTTGTTAAGGGTGTTTTGGATGCTGGTGCACCAAGGTTTGTCTTTCAAGCAGGTGTCTGAGGGAGGATTGGGATTCTCTAGTTCTTTTAGAATTTTAAATAATTCTTTGGTGGAGGATCCTGCCTGATCAATTCTGATGTCGTAAGCTTCTTTTTTGGTGCAAATTATCTCACTCTTATATAGCAAAGAGATGTTCATAAGGTTTGATTTATTTTCAGCCGAAGGCTTGGTTTTCCATGTGAGTTGTGCCTTGGCTTTCTTTTTTCTAAGTAACTTGAGTTCAGGGGTGTACCAGGAATTCAGGTGAGCTTTTGGTTTGTCTTTACGTAATTTCAGTGGGGCAATGGTATCTATCGCCTTTGCCATGGAGTCATTGAAGGAGTCGATTAGTAAGTTTTAGTCAGCATTGTCTGGGAGTGCGGTGAGGGTAGGTAGGACTAGGGGTAGTAGGGCCTCAGCCATAATATTGCGTTTGTTTCTAGTAGGGCATACAGGTGCCAAGGTGCACTTTTTAGGTACCACATGATCAGTGTTGATCTCAAGAGGGATGAGGTGGTGGTCCGTCCAAGCTAGGGGTTGGGGGCCCTTACAGATTGTGCTGCAATTGTATGTCGCTACCCAGTCGATGATTCTGCCCTTCTGGTGGGTGGGGAGGACAATGCGTTGTGCAAAGCCATGTTCCGTTAGGGCGCTTGCTAGGGATGCAGCATGTGTGTCATTGGGATCTCTACAGCCAAGGTTGTGGTCACGGAGGATAATAATTTGTGCTGATAGCTTGGAGTTTTCAGCAATGAGGGATGTGATGTCTTCTTCAAAGACCCCAGGGGGGGCTGTGGGTCTGTATATGATATGAAATGTGATCGTACTTGTGGGGGAGGTTTGCAGCTTGGCTGTGAGGAGCTCACAGGATGTGCGTGACACTGAGGAGACTGATCTGAAGTCTAAGGAGGTTTTGGAGATGATCGCTACGCCTCCTCCCCTAGCATTAGATCTATCAACTCTGAGGATAAAGTAGTTGTCAGGATGGCTAGCAATAGGTATGGGCCGGACGCTTCATGAAGCCAGGTTTCTGTTAATGCTAGGAAATCAAGATCTTTGGTTAGGATGATGTCGGCAATTTCAGTTGGGTAGGCAGCAAGGGATCTGACATTGAGTAAAGCTCCTTTTAGAGGGAGTGGTATGGGCTTGTTAGGAGCCTCATCTTTCTTGTTAGTTTGTGAGTGGGATTTGGTAGTGGGCCTGCTAGTTGTGATGGGGAGCCTAGTGCCTAGTCTATTGTTGTGGGTTGTGAGGGTGGGGGTGAAGGAGGAGGATCCACCTGGAAGTTTGATTATGGCTGGAGATTTGGTTTTCAGTGTGGGGGGTGTGGAGGGTAGGGGGTGAGATGGCGGGAAGGAGGGCAAAGGTGGTAGGAAGGGCATGGGGCATGGGATGGGGTGGTGTCTTGGTCAGCCAAGTTTGGCTAGGCCTTCCTTGTAGGCTATATAGCTATTGCCACTACAGGGTACGTTGTCTAGCGTGATGCAGAAAGGGAACATGATAGCAGTGAGCCAGCCGAACATGGTCTGGTTACAAGATGCAGGTGGCTAGTATACAGTAGGTAGCACCTAGATTCAAGTATAGTGCAGTTAGCTAGAATACAATGGGTAGCACCTAGATTTAACTATAATGCAGTTAGCTACAAAACAGCAGGCAGCACCTAGATTCAACCATAGTGCAGTTAGCTAGAAAACAGTAGGCAGTATCTAGATTCAACTATAGTGCAGTTAGTTAGAAAATGGTAGGGAGCACCTAGATTCAACTATAGTGCAGTTAACTAGAATACAGTGGGCAGCACCTAGATTTAACTATAATGCAGTTAGCTAGAAAACAGTAGGCATCACCTAGATTTAACTATAATGCAGTTAGCTAGAAAACAGTAGGCAGAACCTAGATTCAACTATAGTGCAGTTAGCTAGAAAGCAATAGGCAGCACCTAGATTCAACTATAATGCAGTTCGCTAGTATGCAATGGGCAGCAGCTAGATTCAGAATAATGCAGTTAACAAGAATACAGTAGCCACAGAGGTCTATTAGGTTTGGCATGAGTATGGAGGTTGCAGAGTATACATTTGTGTCGGGAATCAGTACATCAGTACATAGGTTCATAGGCAGAGTTCACATGACTCAGGAGCGTGAAGGGGGAGTGTCTGCAGTTCATGGACTCATGGGCCGATATAAACGGCACAATAGTAGGGGTGTGTGGTTATTTTAGCGGTTGCAGATCCGATGTTAAAAATTAGGCGAGTAGTGGACTTGTCCGTGCCGCGTAGTTAAGCAGCGAAGGATCAGAGGTGCAGTGACGAAATGATGGTGAAGGTATGGACCGGGCGTTCCAGTGTGCTCACAAATGCAGCGACTGCAGCGGTGGAGCCGCGGGAGTGTGTGGCAATTTACGATGGGACAAGAAGAAAGGTTACCTTAGGTAGCGAGCTTTGCACGGGAGACAGGGGGTCTGGCAGATGGCAGATCTGGCAAGAACAGGCACAGAACAGGTGAGGGCCTTATTGCAGTGGGCCTTGCTGGAGGTGGGCTGGCTTTTCGCCTGCCGGCGGCCAATCCAGTTCACATGTGCCAGGCAACCAATCGGCCATGCGCACTAGCAGCTGGGGGCCTGGTTATGCTCTGGTGCTGGGTCGGAGTGAGCAGTCGGCCATCTTGGAATGGATTCAGTACATCGAGTACCTAATGGTGAAAAAAGCTGCATCAGCAGCCCGATTAGCTGTGAAGGGGCAGCGGCTGGTGTGCTCTTCCAGGTGATGGCGATTTCCTATCTGGAGGATGCACAAGATTTAGGGCTGGCACTGTAGTCACAGCGCTACGGTCACAGCGCTTACCGATAGGGGTACGATATTCAGCTGGCTTTCATCCATGGAGCCCACTGCTACTGCAGTGGCGAGTCCTTGCCGGAGGAGCTCCTGCTCCAGGGCGGGAGATGGGTATGGGGTCAGTAGTTGTTGACATGTTCCAATTTCCCCACATTGACATCTCGCTCCAACTTCCACCAAATTCACATTTCATATATGGGGGTTTAAGTCTTGCTTTTGTGCTTTATCTGATCGGTATTTAAACACCTTTGTTTCATTTATTTGTTTAAATGTCTGGTGGTACGCCCCATGGCCACGATGGCTCTGGGTAGACTCACCTCTGCTAGTAGCGTCCCTGACCCATGGCATATCTCTGCAAAGAAGATTCTTCCCACTGCAGACCTTCCTCCAGCGTCTCCTGCCATCCCATGCTTATTGGCCGGCTTCTCTCTCTCAAAGGGACGCTGCTTCTCATCACAACCGTATCCCCAGCAACCCTGCTGCTGCTGCTCCAAGGATCCTCCACAGGTGCCTGCTTTATTTCTGTTCCTTTTGTGCAAAGCAGGTATGTGACTCTGGCGGTTTGCGAGATGCTGTCTGGATGTGCATGCATTCGTCTCTGGCACGGACCGCCGCTGTTCTACCTCCTTCTCAGACACTGCTGCCGCGTTTTCTGTCTCTCCTTCTTTCTCGAATGCAGATACCATTTTTAAATGTCCCGCATACTTATGCCTTACAAAAACAACAACTCTGCATATTCACTCTTCCATAACTTCTTCCTCCTCTTCCTTGTCTCAGTACTTGAGGCTTTCTGGTAGCTGAAGTCCTTAGAAATCATGGGATTTCTAACATTATGTTGTTTAGGAGTTTCTTTTAGAAAAACATCAGGAACAGGAGATGTTATGTATGTGTTGTGTGTATTTGGGGGATGAATGGAATGTTGATTAAAATGACAACAAGCCATTAGAATCTTGGGTGTCATGGGATATTCTTCAGAATAAAAGAGAGAACAAGTTCCGTACCCATGGTAACTTTCTTTTGACTGGATGTTCCTCCCACGTATTCCTCATCATATGATATTTCCATATCCAGCTTCAGCTGCTCTGGAAATGTTTTCCAGCAGAGAGTGCTGTGGGTCGATGCCTGTCGACTTGATGTACCTCGGAGGACTCTATCTCGATGTTGTCATCATAGATGGTATAAAGCACGTGCAACGACCGTTGGCTTCAGTTCAATTTTTTCAATGTGTAGGATATCCTACACCCAATGGTTACTCCTCCCAAAAGAGCAAAGACTGCAATCACATGGAAAATTCTTACTGCGGGGCAGGTTGAGTGGGTCAGTGAAGAATACGTGGGAGGAACATCCAGTCGAAAGAACATTACCATGGGTAAGAAACTTGTTCTTTGAATGGATTGTATCCTCCCACGTATTCTTCATATTATGATAAACTCCCAAAGCAGTGTATATATTCCTGGAGGAGGGAGTCAGAATTTTCAGACTCGTGATTATTTAGGAGATCCTTTATAGGTCTGTGTGCACAAAATGTAGCACTGCCTTTCCAAATAAACCTTCCCGTCTTGAGGAAGAGTCCAGATTATAGTGTTTGATAAAAGTGTGTACGGACGACAATGTGGCTGCGGTACAAATATCTTTAATTGGGACTCCCCTCTGTAAAGCAGATGAGGTAGCCATGCCCCTGGTTGAATGAGCTCTAATACCCTCTGGAGGATCCTTTCCATCTAATCTGTAGCATTCAGATATTCCTAAAATGATCTATTTTGATAAAGTTTGTTTCGAGATTGCCATACCCAACTACACAAAGGTGTTCATCCTGCCTTAGTTTAGACATCCTGGAGATGTAGAAGAACAGGTTACTTACATCTGGCAACGTTATTTTGACTGGATGTTCCTCCCACGTATTCCTCATCTTTGATTTTCGATATCCAGCATCAGCTGCTTTGGAAAGAAAATTCGGCAGAGGGCGCTGTGCGGCGATGCAGTCGACTCGATGTCCCTCGAGGGCCAATGTCTCAAGGATGATGTCATCGAAGGTATATATAGCATGCACAGTGCCCGTTAGATTCAATTCTGTTTTTCATACAGTAGAAACTACCTTCATAAGCACAGGTTTGACGGTATTAACTTTGAAGGAGCGAAAGCTGTAATAACATGGGAAATTCTACTGTGGGGTACGCTGGGAGGGTGATGAGGAATATGTGGGAGGAACATCCAGTCGAAAGAATGTTACCTGGGGTAAGTAACTTGCTCTTCGAATGGATTGTGTCCTCCCATGTATTCCTCATCTTTGATAGACTCCCAAAGAAGTGTTTGTTTTGGGAGTAAGAATGTTGTTATTAATGGTTTTAATTAACCAAATGTAGGACAGCTTTTCCAAAGCTTCCATCCTGACAGAGGGACGACTCAAGGTAGTAGTGCTTTGTGAACGTGTGTATAGCAGACCACGTAGCTGCCTTACAAATGTTTTTGATCGGGACACTGCATTAGAGAGCTATAGAGGTAGCCATGCCCCTGGTCAAATCGGTCCTTAAGCCTTCTGGAGGATCCTTGCCTGCCAGCCTGTAGCTTTCTGAAATTGCTAGAATGATCCATCTGGATAAGGTCTGTTTAGTCACAACCTGACCCAGTTTTTAACCTGTATAGCCTATAACAAGCTGATCATCAATACGAAGTTTGGATAATCTAGATATGTAGAAGTTTAGAGCTCTATGTGGATCCAATCTGTGTAATCTCTCCACCTCCTTGCCAGGGTGAGGGTGAGGATAGAGAGTGGGCAATGCAATGTTGTGTCCTACATGAAAATCTGAATTGATTTTAGGTAAAAATGAAGGCTTAATCATCAGGACCACCTTATCCTTGTGGAAAATAGTAAAGGGTTGCTTGGATGATGGTGCCTGCAATTGACTCACTCCACGGGCCGAAGTTAATGCCACCCAGAGGATAGCTTAAAATGTTAGTAATTTTAACAGACATGAATGTAGGGGTTCAAAAGGTGCACACACAAGACATTTTAATACCAGATGAATGTCCCAAATTGGAACCTGGAAAGGAGATTAGGGAACACATTGGTGAGTCCCTTTAGAAATTGTGTCACCAGTAGGATCTTGAAATTTGAAGATTCCTCTGACGAGCTCTTGAATATAGATAGCGCTGCCAAATAGCACTTAATTGTTCCAACTTGGAGTCCCAGATGGTCTAGGTATAGTAGAAAAGATAACACTTCTGGTGTCTTACAAAGTAAAGGGTCTACATTCTTCTCCTTGTACCAGCTGAAGAACGTGTTCCAACGGCGCTGGTACAAGGACTTTGTTGCTGGCCTGCTGGCCAAAAGCAAAATCTCTATTACGTATCCGGGAGGTCCCAATCCTTGTATCTCAGCCTCTCAGAAACCATGCATGAAAGTGGAGTGTCTTAACCTCTGGATGGAGAATCAAACCATTCTCTCATGAGAGTAGGTCCTCTCTTAGAGGAAGATGTATTGGAGGGCAGATGGACATGTCCAGAAGGTCCGGGTACCACGTCCTCCTGGCACAATCCAGGGCATATATGATCATGGATTTCCCAAACTTTCTCAACCTCCTGATCACATGAGGAATGACAGGGACTGGAGGAAACTTGTACAGGAGTCGAAATCCTGGTCCACCACAAACGTGTCTCCTAGAGCTCCTCTTGGAGGAAATTCCCTGGAGCAGTACAGTTCACACTTCTGGTTGACACTGGTCACAAACAGATACACTTGTGGGGTTCCCCAAAGGGTGAAGATCTCTTGAAGGACTTCCTGAGCTAGCTACCACTTGTGGGAAACTGTGCTCTTCCTGTTCAGAGTGTCCGCCGCTGTGTTCTCTTCTCCAGCTAGGTGAACTGCCGAAAGGGAGATTTCTTCTTGAATTTCCCAGTACCAGAGCTGCATAGTCTCTCTGCACAGTGGTAGTGACCCTACACCTCCTCCCTTGTTGAGGTAGTACATGGCCACTGTGTTGTCCATCATTATCAGGACATTCTTTCCCCGTACAGTGGGCAGAAATGCCTTCAGCACTAGTCTGATTGCCCTCAGCTCAAAAAGATTGATGTGCAGTTTGGACTACGAAGGAGAGCAACGACCGCTGATTGTCAGATCGTTGGCGTGGGCTCCCCACCCTGTGAGTGAGGCATCCGTCACTACTGTTATCTCCAGCCATAGTTGCCAAAAAGGTTCTCCATTCAGAATTCTGTCCTCGGAGGCCCACCACAGAAGATCCTGTGCGACCCTGCATGGAACCTGAAGTAGGTCTGACACGTTCCCTGCAAATTGAGCCCATTGAAGAGATGTCATTCTCAGGCGAGCCTCTGGCACCAGAAATTTGCAGGATGCCATGAGGCCGAGTAATCTCAAAAAATGGAAGGCCGGGAGATGCTGGGCACTCTGAAATTTGGAGACCATCTGCAGAATGTCTTGAGCCCTAAGCTCGGGTGGCAAGCTCTTTCCCAAGGATGTATCCAGTACAGCCCCTATGAACTGGAGCTTTTGAGAAGGTGTCATATGGGACATCTTGTAATTGAGGGAGAAGCCCAGTCTGTGAAGAGAGTGGCAGGTGATGTTAAGAGGATCCAGGACCTGTTCAGGAGAACACGCCCTGATCAGCCAATCCTCCACGTAGGGGTAGATGATAATACCCCCTCTCCTGAGACTCGCTGCCACCATCGCCATTCACATGGTAAAAGCCCTCGGATGGAGGTCAGCCCAAATGACACAACTCGACATTGATAATGAGAACCAACGGCGGCGAACCTTAGGTATTGTCTTTGCTTGTGATGGATTGGCACATGAAAGTAAGCATCCTGGAGGGCCTGAAGGATCTGAGGAAGGGTAACCATCTTAAACTTGTCCTTCCAGAGGAATTTGTTTAAGTCTCTTAAGTCCAAAATGGGTCTCAATCCTCCAAACTTTTTGGGAATTAGGAGTACCAACCCTGGTTTCTCTCTGCTACAGCACCTTTCTCTAGCAGGGTCAAGTATCCTGCATAAGGAGCGGATCTGGAACTTTGAAATAGCTGTTTCCCAGTGGATGATTCTTTGTTTTTTTTTAGAAAGGGAAGGCAGTTACCCTGGGAACCAGTTTACAATGCCTATGCATCTGAAGTAATGCCTCGCCATTCTTTCAGATGCAGTGAGAGTCTTCCTCCCAGTGGGGTCTTGTGAACTAAGGACTCAGAGAGGTTTTGAGGTGGCTTAAACAGTGGCTGATGGTAAAGTAGCCACTGCCTGGGTGGGCTTAGTACCTCTTCCCCGTCCACCACAGGGGGTATCTATTTTGACCTCTTTGATTCGACAGTCCTCTCCCCATTCCAACGGTGGAGTAAAAGCGAAAGGACCTACCCCTCCAAGGTGTCCAGGTGAGGCAGTTTTGTGGCTGTCTAATAGCAGCACCAAGGGATTTGGCTGCTGTTTTGGAGGTCTACAGCTTCTCCAGGCTCTCGTCAGTCTTGCTACCAAATAAATATGTGTCGTCAAAGGGCATGTAAAGAAGTCTGTACTGCACATCTGGAGCACAACCGGGCTTTCTTAACCAGGCAAATCTGCGCATTACTGTACTAGCCGCCATTGACCTGCTGATACAGTCAGCAGTATTGAGACTTGTCCGGAGGGATTCCCACATTGCATCCTTCCCATCCTTGACTAGATTTAAAAATCTGTCTCTTTCCTCCCCTCCGGGGTTATATTCAGCCGCCATTGCTATACATTCCCAAAGTGTGAAAGTGAACCTGTCCATCATGTATGTAGCATTCACCAACTTTAGGGCCATACTCCACGCACGGAAACCTTTCTTGGCCAAAGCATTGTAACGATTGTTATCTCTGTCGTGGGGAATAGTTGGATATGCATTTTGTTTTGAGGTGGACGTGGCAGCCTGCACTACCAAACTTTCATGAGTCGGGTGTTTTGTCAGATAACCGGGTTTACTACTGGACGCCCTGTATTTAGATGTTAGTGTTTTATTTACTGCCGGAATAAACTGTAGCATCTCCCAATTGGCATTTACCCACCTTTACAGAGCCACATGAAAGGGAAGAATAGGATCCTCCTGCGGTCCTTTATCCAGGATATCTGTAAGATCATCCTGCTCATATATCAGTGTGGGTCTTTTCCACCCCATGTATTTAAGCACCCGGGACATTAAATAGGATTAGGTCTCCCACATTCTAATCTTGGGGACGTATCTAGTCCACTTGCATTTTGCAGGGACTCCTGTAGATTTTTGATCATTGATTCCTCTGAGATCAAGGGTTCCGGGACCCGAGGTGTTCCATATTGTAGGCCAAAGGGACGTGAATCATCGGAGGAATGTTCTACATCCTCATAAATAGAAGAAAGTGATGAAAAGAAATCCTTTCTTGGTAGTGGTGTGTATGATTTTTCAGTAATCCTCCATGGCAGTGCCGAGATTTTTGAACCCGTTGATGTCGAGGGTTTCGACGCTTGCAGCATCGAGGACTTTTTAGGGCCTGACGAGGAGTCTTTTGGCATCGATGACTTCTTCCTCGAAGGAGATTTGTCTCGACTCAAGGGATCCTTCGACCACTCTCTAGGAGTTTTTTCCTTGCCTCGCAGGCACACATGTTTTGCCCTTATCTTTTTTCTTGTCAAGTTTTTCAACCTGGGCATGGCTTTCATGAGACTTCGAGGGGAGCAAGGCTGCATTCTCCAATACCTTCATCATTTTAACTCTGAAATGTTTCCACTCGGACGGAAAGGCTGATTTCATCGGGCACTTGAACCGTTCTGGGAAGAACTCGACAACGACAAAGACGGTGACCGATGGTGCCTTTTCTTCAAACGCTGTGAAGATGACGAGTGCTGAGAGCCACTGTGTGATCGTGATCTTTTTGTTTTCTTTCAACAGGGAGAAATATTTTTCGACTCATCAAGTTTTTTCTACGGAGTCGTCGAAGGGGATTTAAACCTACCTGCTGCTAGTTTTCCTCTTCGCTCTTTCAGGGCTTTCACCGTCATCGATAGGCAGGTCTTACCGGCAAAGGGAGCGTGAGAGGAACCCAGACACTATAAACACACCTGAGGGTGGCCATGAGGGACATCTTCGCACCACAGTCCTGGCACTTCTTAAACCCTGATCTTGGAGTTGATGACGCGAATGATGAAGCCATTTTGTAAGATTTTTATTGAAGATTCTCGTAGAAAATCAAAGAGCACAGTTTCCAAAGCGATAGCTTTTGCTGAAAAACGGAACTGAAGCCAACGGTCGCTCGGCGCCCTTTATACCATCGATGGCGTTGACATCCAGACGAAGGCCTCCGAGGGACATCGACTCAACCGGCATCGACGCCCAGTGCACTATGCTGGAAAAAATCTCGGAAGCAGCTGAAACTGGATATAGAAATATCATGAGATGAGGAATACATGGGAGGACACAATCCATTTGAATACTGCGTTTCTTCCAATGGGGTCATTACATATCCCCGACAGTAATCTCCTTCTGCATGATCCTCCCTCATTTTACCAGGATCAGGATCAGGATCAGGTAGTGGCTGCCGTCCCCTGGCCATGCAGGAGGGGCCCATCACTGGGGAATCAGTGATGACTCCACTGGATTCATGACAAGAAATACTACTATCCGTAAATCTGCCAAAATCAATATGGAGTCCCATGGACACCAAAAATTGGGTCAAACAGCGCCATACCACCACTCAGAATCACATGGTAAATTCACTGGATCGAGTGGCCATAGCAGTAAGCACTTTTGGTGGTAATGTAGCAGATTTACTGCCAAATTACTGCCAAACTCGGAATGAGGACCCATATCTTTAAATATTTCCTGAATGAGAGATATGATTCAATCTCTGTAAGATATGGTGGGGGGTGAGTTCCAAGCAGTAGGTTACTGAAAACAAGAAGAATGTCTTCCCATCCATGCTTCTTAAAGTGAGGAGCTACTGCAAGCCTGCACCAACGGGATCGCAGGGCTCTGTTGGGTATAGATGAAGAGAGCTTTGGTTGAAGGAACTTGGATTCTTCATTGTTCATATCTCAATGAACAATACAGTGAATATGAAATGGTATCCGCCTTTCTGACACCCTCCCACCTGCACTGAAGACAACCCAGATATTCTCCAACTTCCGAAAAGGTGTTATAGCCTGGCTGGTTAGCAAGACTAACCAAGATAACCCTCCTACAAACGAATGCATCTTACTGTCTACCTCATGTCTAAATCTAAGCTCTATCATGTTCAACTGCATTACCATACTCAACTGTACCACTGCCACAAATTGACTACTGTCTATGTATCACTGTCAAATTGACTACTGTCTATGTATGTAACCTCTTTCTATGACCTAATTGTGCACAGATACCTCAGGGTCAAGTGCGCTATAGAAATAAAATAAACAAACAAACAAGAGAGGGCAGAGCACTTAGGGCCGGGGACGTGTGGGCTGAGCACCAGGTATTGGTAAGAAAACGGGCTGCTGCATTCTCAAGCAATGACCTTCTACAGGGCATATTGGAAAGACTAATTAATCCGTCCATTCCCCTTTGTTGACAGACATTCCGAAGCTCTCTAAAAAAGGGACTCTTCATGGATCTCGCTAATCACGGGAGACAGCTTCCCAGTAAATGCCAAAATGCTACCTCGCCCACAAAGGGCTGACAAAGAGGTTAAATATGCCCTCCCCTTAATCCACCCTCTGCAATGTGATATGGAGTGCAATGGAAATAGATAACCAGGGCACTAATATATCAATCTCCAGACATTCTACAATCCTGCCCAAACATTGAGTCAGTGGTAAGTGAGAAAGAGCTGCATTAATATAGAACAACTGCTGAACAAGGACCCATTCCATGGAAAGGCTTACGCACTCTGAAACTACTATGGTGGTGATTTGTGCAGTATAAAAGCATATTAACGTAACATAAACTAGCACACCTTTGTCCTGCTACATATGCTCCCTACAACTGTGCAACCTGGACTGTGGAATGGTCTTCCCTAGACTCTTCCCCTTTCAGATGTTATAGAAGTGTCTCTCCTCTGGACTTACTATGCTTGCGTTCCTGCAATTCTTTCCCAAAGGGAAGAACCACTGAGCAAACACCTTAGCCATCTCTCATATGAACGCATGAACACTGTGTATTTGGGATGTAGCCAATCTAGCCACATCTTTCAGACGGTGTACTTGGGATGTAAACCAATCTAGCCACATCTTTCCGTCTCTGCTTCTCAAAGTAAGGTCCGTACCATGGAAATCACAATACCTTTAAAACATGATATCTAAAGCAATGTGCTGAAGATTGGGAGCTAAAGTGGAGGACTCTTCTAGGAGGGAGACTAGCTATTATATGAGCACGCCATATCACAGAGCAATTTATCTGGCATTTCAAATCTTCAGTGAGGAGAAAATAGCAGAAGCCTCTAACTTAACAAAGGAAACTGTTCGTACGAATTAACAATCCGGTCTCAGCTAATAAACTCCATCCCTGACCCAACCCCACAATTTTAGTATGTAATAAGCTTCCCGTTATACGTGCCAGTGAAGTGTGTATTCTATGTAAGGCAATGAAGACAACTGCAAAACCTTCTTCAGTCAAACGTACGCCCCCAAAGGTCGGCTCCCCGTGCATTACGTGTTTCAGGGGTCTACAGGAGCAAGATCCTGACATGAATTTGAGAAATCAAATTCATCTATATTGGCCCAGTAAAAGACAGTATTCTCTGAAATATTGTAGGTTCTGCCGTCTAAATGTAAGGCTGCATCCTTTCATAGCCACCCAATACCATCTTGGGTCAGTAGCTTGACAGAGAAACAATATTTATATTTTATAATGTCTTTAATACTTCTTTGGACCAAATAGTGGTTACTTGGGTAGCAAGAATCAAGCACAAGAGAAGCAACCAAAGCAGTCATCTGGCCAGCTACCACCTCTGGAATTCTCCATGATGAGAGGTTTTTGGGCTGTGCATCGCTGTATGGATTGCAGGAGACAAGGAATGTTAATGCCACCTACCACCATGAGCATCTTTTCTCAGGGGGCTAGCAGTCTTATGTCATCTTACCATCATATAAGGCTCCTCATTAGAATATGAGCTGTGCTATGATGCCCTATCATCATAAGAGGCTCAAGGGCAGGGGTTGAGGGCACTTCAGCCACCTGCCAACATATGGAAAAGGTGTCATGAGGCTGGTGGTATTGAGGCATATTATCACAGGAAATAGATGAGCTGTTGCCATCTATTAACAGAAGGCGAGGGGTACTATGGCCACCTATTATATAACCATAAGAACATTCTGCTCATGATCTGGGGCACGTTACGAAACACTACCAGGGAAGGTACTGCATGGTGGGATATGGCCGTCTACCAGCCGAAGGGCTCATGGCCAGGAGGTGAATTGCTATGGCCATCTTTCGCCATAAACTATTCATGGATAGGGATGGAGGCTGAGGAACCTATGGCTAGCTAATAAAAAAAGGGGTTTGTGGGGAGCAGGGGGCTGCTATGGCTGCTTATAATGGTGGAATGTGTCAACCAGCCCATAGCAGCTTTCCCCCCCACCTTTGTTTTCCAGCTGCATTTACATTTCACACAATCTACTCATGATTAGTGCACACAAGGCCTCTAGACCTGGTCAGTCCGTAAAAGGCCATTCTCAAGTTTGCCCCATGGAAAAAATGCAAAGGTAATCTCAGGTCAATAAACACTACTATTTAACTCGGAGGCTTGAGCACATCTCCAGAACAACACACAAACTAACTCTAAGTGTTATTAACTACCTTCTCCTGCTTGTAAAGATAGAGAGTATGTTTGATTCCAAACATGTTAGAATACACATTCCTTTGTGCACTACTGACCCACTGTCCACCTTAATGGAAATATACTCACCAAACCTAACATAGAACATGTATTTCCTCTTCCACGTCACCCCTTATCTTTGTCTGAGGTAGTTTCACCCTCTTTTCCATCCTCTTATATTCCCCCTACTCCTTCTCCTCCATAGCGTAAGGTATAGATACCCTGGGTGGAGGCACACTATGCCAACTTCCATACAAGCCCAGAACACTATGATGGTGATTTGGTGGAGTATAAAAAGCCTTGCATCATAAAGAGCCCATGCGCAACCGATAAAGAGTGTTGCTACCCATAACCATAATTGATGCAAAACAAGTCGGTGACAGCTTGGCACCCCAATCAACAGACAGATAAATAATTAGCACCAGGCAAAGGGTGCAATGTTCACATAGTGCCATAGGTGACAGGAGCCATCACCCTTAGGACCCCATCATCGGGAGGTGAGCAGTGTGGTGGATCTATGGCTACATTAGCAGGTTATGGTAATGTCTGATTTTCCACACCACCCCTTTCCCTCATCAGCCAACTCATAGATGCGTGTTTCATTACTCATGAGGTACAGTGTATCGAGAGGGAGAGAGGGTGCAAAGGGAGGCTGTGTTAGTCCAGCTTTAAAATCACACAAGTTGCAGCGTTTGATACCTGTTATTGGACTAACGGATAAATCTATGCAGAGATGGAACATCAGCTGTGAAGTCCCACAGACCTCTTCATCGGATGTTGCAGAGGGAAATGATTTGTAAAGGAAAGCCACAGCACTGATCATTCTCAAAACGAAAAAAAAGGAACATTTCATTTGCTGGAGGAACAGAATGAATGGAATGTGGGCCTGGATTTGCATTCTTATCTAAAAGGCCATAACAGCTCCTGGAAAAAGGGGACACAAGGGGCTGAAAAGTGGACACATTCTCATTTAACAGAAAAAAGGAGAAACCAGATTATTTTCACACGTTTCCATTACGTTAGGTGCAAACAGTCTTAAGGGAACCCTCCAAGTTTCCTAAAATTACTGATATTATTTTAAAGGCGCATTGAAGTGAGAGGTTTGAAAAAAACATAATTGGGAAGCGAGGTCAGTTTGTATTTTAATCACAGTCTAAAAAAGTGTTTTGCAGCCTCTAAGTAGTGCCATGGAGTTTTTGTGAATCCAATGCAGCAGCCAAGCCTTCCTGGCTGGTATACAATTTAACCAATGCAGTCTTCAATGTTACCTCTCTATGTCCGAAGCTTCACAATGCTTTACTGGCTTGCATACAGTGTGGCAAATGAAAAATGTTACCCATTTTTTAACGGTGCAGTGTCCAATGTTATCTCAGCTTGTCTCATGCTCGGTAATGGGTGGCAAAAATGTCAACGTAGTCGCCCAAGATTTCCGTTGTGGGTGTCCTGTGTCCCTCATGCATTAGGGATCCTGCACAATAGTATCTGGCAGCTGTTGGTGAGAAATGGTACTGGAAGGGGTCTTCTGAAGGGGTCTTCTAACTTTGTTAATACCATTGCACTGCTGGACCTGGGCTCAAAGTTGGCCATAGTGTGTCATAAATCAAATATCGATGTTAAGACCGCTGTCATTTAGGATAAGCATGTTCAGGTACTTGTGTGTGGTATTCGAGAGCCGCCTTTTACAACCATCATCGATAGATCCTGCAATGAATGCCCATCCAGTGTGACGTGTCTACCAACTGGCGCTTCTGTTTTGCGGTTTAAGATGGTGCATCTATGTAGGCTCATACTTTCACAAAGCTCTTTGCAGGTCTCACCCGCGGAATTCCCTTGAATGCATTTTTTGCAATGGATTAGGTATACAACATTGGATGATCTGCAGTTGTATGTGCCTTGTATCTGTATTCAAAAATAGTCCATAGGTGCCCCTCTTTGAGAACGAAGACGTCTAAATGACCTGTTCTTTGGGAAGGTACCCACTCGAGAGTCCAAAGCCACACTTTAGCTCACTGTACCTTTCACAGAAGGGAAATATACATTTGCACATCAGTGTTTGTCCCACCCACTGTATCTGTATTGTTCGGTTCTGCAGGGGAACCGAAAAAAAATGGGTAACATTCTTTCTTTTTTTTTCATTTGCCACACTGTATGGAAGTCAGGAAATCATTTTGAAGCTTCAGGCTTTAGACTCTGTGAATAAAATACAAACTGACCCCATTTCCCAATTACGTGTTTTCAAACCTCTCATTTCAATATGCTTTTTTAAAATAACATTAGTAATTTTAGGAAACTAGCATGGCCCACCTTCACTTGCAACCAACGTAATGGTTACATATGACAATAATCATTTTTTTCCCTTTTTTCTGTTAATGTTAAATGCAACTCTCGCAATGTGTACTGTTTTCAACCCCTTGTTTCTCCTACTTCCAAGAGTTTTTGTGGTATTTTAGATAAGAAAGCAATTCCAGGTCCACATTCCATTAATTATGTTCCTCCAGCCAATTAAATGTTCTTTTTTGCGATTTTGATCATCATCTGTGCTGTGGTTTTCCTTTAGAAATCATTTCACTTTGCAACATCTGATGAAGAGGTCTGTGGGACTTTGAAAGCTGATGTTTTGTTCAATCTTTGCATAGATCTTTCAGTTAGTCGAATAAAGTGTACCAACATCTGCAACTTGTGTGGAGAGAGAGAAAGAAAGAGAGAAAGCGAGAGGGAGAGAGACTGAGAGGGATAGAGGTAGAGAGACTGAGAGGGATAGAGGGAGCGAGAGGAGGAGGAGGAGGGAGCGAGAGAGAGAGAGAGAGAGAGAGAGAGAGAGAGAGAGAGAGACAGACACTTTGGGAGCTAGAGAAATGGAACCTGTGTGCAAGTGGGCAGGGGTACAGGAGGAGGGTTGCAGTTTTTTTTGCCTTGTAACGCCTACTCCCACCTACCTCCAACTAACCGATTCCCTGTAAGATCTGCTACCATCATCTTGGGTTCTTCCCCAGACATAACATACTCCCAGGTTCCTTACGCTAAACCCATAGAAATCAGTTTGGCACTCAGGAACCAGATACTTGCGACCTGTACCCACCAACCTCACAGGTTTTGCATCTGCCTTTCCCACTTTTCTACTAATGAACCCCACACCCATTTCTTTACAGCGCCAAGCGCAGTGAGGCCACCAATAGTGGTAGACAGGCACTTTACAAGAGTACTTATATTACATTACATTACCTCTCACAATAGGGCTATCACGCGGATAAGGTGAAAGAAATGACAAAGAGTTCATGGCTAGGAGATGGGTTGCATTAGCTGCCTATCACCATAAATACCAGTCAGAGGCGAATGGTGCTACTGCCAGCACAGAATCCGACCTCATCAGGCAGCAGGACCTGTCCTGGTCCTATAAGCACACTCATATTGATGCCTATAACATTCGTGATTCACACCTGGGCCTAGCATTGCCTCTCAATTTAAAAGTCAGGCTCACCCACCGATCCATAAACAATGGTGCTGACTAGCGAGTTAAGCTCCTGCTCGAACACCTGTGTTCAGCCTGAGGTGCATAGGCTTAAATATGCTGCTTGGCAGACTCAGCACTTCACCCATCTGAAATGAATGTATGGAGTATCATTAATAAACCCTATTATTAGAGTCATTATTGTTACTTTTATTAATTTTATAATTGTATCTATTAAGAATTTTCTTAAGAATGTTGCACTGGCTAAAAATGGAGCAAAGTAATATTGGATAGTGACTGAAATATGATTAGAAAGGAAATATGTTGCTTCGGATTTAGTAAATTAACAAGGGGGGGTCCTGGGAGTCTCTCTGACAGACATTAGTCCTGTTACAAGAGCATTACCCTGATTCTTTAGCTCACTATCTTTCGCAGAAGAGAAATATCCTAAACATATCAGTCTTTGTCCGGCCCTAGAGCAGTCCAGTGCCGAAACGCTAGGAAATTCTCCACTGAACAAGAGTACCAACAGCAACCACAAACGTTTGGAACTTTATGATTTACCTTTTTGGGAACAATGAAAATGGAAATAACTGAATATTAAGAACTTAATATTTAGCGCACAGCACCAGGACACAATTGCACAAAATAAGCTTACAGAGGATTGTATTGGTCACAATCAAGGGGTCCTAGAGTGCAGATAACTGGAAATCACATCAAAATTATTTGGGCTCGCCCAGGGAAATAACCCCAGAATTAGCAGGAAACAATAAATATATCACATCCACATGGTGTTTATGCCCCTTCAAGATGGCAGCATGTATGACCTTACAGGAAGTTTGCTTGGCGGTTCAGCTTGCAAGAGAATTCTACCGGAAATCATCACTCCAGAAGCCTTGAGGAATCGTATTAGTGGGACTGCTGTGGTAAGACCTGTGGGTCGCTTCGTTCCTTTAAGCAAGGACCTTTGTTTCCCATTCCTGCGTATTCTTGGATTCTCCGCTTCGCCTTCTTCTGCCCCCCTTGATTTCTGCTCAGCCTGAGTAGCCTTACTACGCCTTCCCTTCCTCTGATTCCTGCCTCGCTCTGATTCTCCTCGATTTACCTGTCAAATTCTCCAAGTTGTTGTTTCTACTGCAGAAGTGGATTCTGTGCTCCGCTCTACTCGCTGTCTCTGGCAGAACAGCCACCTTGGAGATATCATTCTCATTGAATCTTCATGTTTACACCCAGAACAAATTCATTTATCATCATTAGGGTTTTACCCTTAGAGGGTTTTCCCCGGGGCTCTGCCTGACGAGAGCATGCACGACTAGTCTATCTGGGACTGCAAATACTTTTTGGGCTAAGTTCTGCGACTCACAATTCCTGCTCCAGAAATCAGACGATCCGGGCCACTGCTTCACTTCAGGGAAGTCGCACAACGTTACTTGTGCAAGCATTCTTAACAGTACAGCATAACAGTTACAGATGTGATGTCCTCCAGCAGCGAAGCATGCATCTATGTGATTATTAAAGCAGCAAAATAAATATAGCAATATTCTCCTGCATGCCATAATATTAGCCATTCAACCATTTGGAAAACCTTGCAAGAAATACTTTTAAATTATTCTGCAGTATGATTCATTATCAAGTCTAACTCCTGTCCTTGAATATTAGGGAGTAAGTTCTTGATTGTGCCATTGGGCAATCGTGTTATGTTGAAAATTATGGCATGCAGATATTCATGGAAGGTTGACCTTGTTTTTGCACATGCGGCTCGGCAACCTTTACCTACTGGTGTGTTGTGTGTACTACTACACAATGTGAGGCCCACTGAGGAGTTGATGTGACAATTTTCTTTGTGTGCATGCCCTTGATAGCGCAAGGTTCACCCAGCGAGAGGTGCGTTCTCCCCAATGCCATCTACAGGTGTGTCTGCGGCTACCCTACTCTATGTGGATCTTTCCCTGATTGCACCCACCCTTGAGGGTCCTCATGGGCCCTGCCTCAATGGCAAGATGCAAGACATCCCTGATGTGTGAAACCAGAAGGTGTCTCACCCACTAGTCCCCGGAGATCTGTCATCCAGGTGGCCCGAATATGGCTATCGCTTTTGGATCCAGTTCCTGGGGATGGATCAGTGCAGGAGGATGACGTGGGTGAGGGGTCTTCATGGAGTGGAAGTGGGATGCTGGATGGTGAGACACGGTATCCCCTTCCCTATAACACCTTTGCCACATCCTACCAGGTTTGATATTTAGGAACTATATCGACCCCCGCCTTCCCTTTACAACACAAACACTTTCTCACTGACAGACCGCACTGACAGAAAACAAACTAACACCCCCGAGCCATATACCTGAAGTGTCCCAATAAATGGTCAGGCGAGGTCAGACAATTACTGAGCATCACACACACCTGACTTCCATTAAGCTTCCCCACACGGATGAAAGGTGGAGCATGAGAGCATACTCGGCGTGAGGCAAAGCACATGAGGAAACAGCAGTTCTGAGATGGCAGTTTAATGTGAGAAGAAAGATGGCAAAACAGAAGGGGATCGCAAGGAGGGAAATTCCCTTGACCTTTTCGACTAGGAACCATTACTTTTATGAGCCCTTGAAATAAGAAAGTGTAAGACCAGGAAACCAGGCTGAAGAATCATGCATTGTGTGTCGGGGATACCCAGGGCCCTCCGGAGTCAATAATCAAGGCGGCGAGAATCACCAGCCACCGTGGTACCGTCCTTGGCTACAAGAATAAAGCAGCCTCAGTGAAATCAACACAGCCAGTGAATTGGGGAGACTGATACATGGCCGGTCTGCATTGAAGACAAGGTTGAAAGCAGCAACATTGTATGGCGAGCGCTGGAACGAACATTGTTTAGAAAGCGTGTGATAAAAGATGCAAGTAAAGTTGAACTGCTGATGAGTGATTGAACTTTCAAAGCAAGATACAATATCTTTGAATGAGTGGACCGGCACTGCTTGGGTGCTCAATTGAAGGTCTCTGTAAGGAATTCAGCTGCGAAGTGGCAAAAGTGAAAGTGAGAAAGAAGTTATATCGAGAAGAGAGTGAGTAATTGTGAATCGAAGTGGTTCTGCGACTGGTTGAGCAAAATCCTGTGCACAGTCGAAAGTCTTTGATTTTTGGAGTAAAGAACGTTTGGCAAAGTAGATAAAGTTGGTCTGAGCCCAGCAGAGGGAGATCAATTGAAAGCTTTGTGTTGAAGTTGGTCTGAGCCAGGCGGAGGGAGATCTGGGTTGAACAGAAAATCACCCGAGCATTTGTACATGTGAAATTATAAGAAAGGAACTTTGATGTTTGTTGTGTTGCATCAGGCCCTCTGAAATAAGAAACTTTGAATGGCAAAGAGACTTTGGCTCCGAAGGTCATGATGTGGACTGCATTCTCGTGCTAGAGAAGCCAGAGCTGTGCTAAGCTCGAGTGTGCCGCCTTGTCCCGTGCTGAAAATGCAGGGAAGGGAAGCCAACGGCTTGAATATCCTGACATTTCTTAAACACTTTTCGTTTTCATGACATTACTTCCCACACTATTTGAAAGCATCAAGCATCCTTGTAATCCAAGTATTCTGTAACCAAATGTCAAGTATCCTCTGGAACCATAATCATTCTGTAACTAAACTTCAAGTATACTTGTAACTGCTGCGCCCAGCTACCCAATGGTTTGGTGCACATTACCAAATAAATAAACAAACAAAGAAACAAACATTTGTATTCAGAAGTAAGGATTGGCAATAGGTCTATTAGTATAGGCCCTTTTATTTTTACAGACTTGACCAGGGCTCCGTTATTATTATTTGATGGTTGTAGCTTGCGCCCATCTTTAGATTTAGTATTATACAGGCATTTTTCAAACCCAAATGAAGTTAAAAAAACACCCTTGAACTGTGATCACTTGTGTCTGTCTTAATGTTTGATACCATGCCTTCCTTACACTGGTAAGAGTGGAAAGGGAGCAAGTAGCCTTACCTTGGCCCATCCTTGCTTCCTCTCAGAGCCCTTGAACATTTGTTCACAGACAAGGGTGTCAAATTTAGTGACTGTGAGACCTTGAGTTGGTAATATGCGTGTGTCACCAGGGTGATTTGCAGAGGTCTACCTTTGACCTATTTAAACCTCCTGCTACCCCGGAACATGCAACTCTTAATCTAAAGTCAAATCAGGAGATCAAGTGAACATCTACTTGATTGTCTTGTAGCAAGAATGA
Source organism: Ambystoma mexicanum (assembly GCF_040938575.1). Lineage (NCBI taxonomy): Eukaryota > Metazoa > Chordata > Amphibia > Caudata > Ambystomatidae > Ambystoma > Ambystoma mexicanum. The sequence goes on along the minus strand of NC_090931.1, from coordinate 856,112,717 downwards.
ACGCTCCATCTCTCTTCTATAGAAGAGCAGAGAGCCTTCAGAATGCACGCACAATCTCAATAAATACACTGAGGTCTTAGCTGGTTATTTAAAAAAGTAACATAGGACAAATAGTTTCCTAATTAAGGAAACCCACGTCCCCTGCACACTATCAACAAGGGCCTAGGCCTGTATGTACTTTTTAGGGTACTGGAAGTAACCTTTTAGTTTTCACAAGGGGTAATTATGGATTTAATGTTTTTGTATTCCCTGCAATGGCAGGGAGAATTTTCTCAGATTACCCAATTGATGTTTGACAATTCATTTGTTTATCAAAAACAGATATTTATTCAGGTTTTGACAAAAAAACATTCCATTTTTGGTCTAGCCCAACGCGTTTCGAGTATTACTTTCACTCTTTATCAGGGGCAAAGTGTTCTTTTTTCTTACACAAAATGAATCTCTAGAGAGAATAATTAATAATCCAATATTAATGATACATTCCAATACATATTCATATGTGCATTCTTATATGTGCATTAGAGAAAAAATAACTTCTTAGCAACTAGGAAAAAACACAAGATATTGTTTCTTTGAAAATCATTGCTACATTCTTAAAACTCAAGGTCAGTGATCATTGCTTAACAAAGAAAAAGGCATAGTAGCTATTCACTACTGCTAGATGCCTACATAGGTAAATGACAAAAATCTCTTTTTATGAAGAGAACCTGTTTGTATATATTGATATGTGATCTACCAAGCTCTAAAGTTCCTATTGTTTACAAATTGACTGTTAAGGCTATAAAAAGTTGACTTACTTATCTGTAAAGAAATGTGGTTTTCCAAAGGTGGGCAACCCCACTTCTAACACGTTAGCAGAAATGTGAGGGATCCTAGTACATCGTAACCTATAATGAAACATAGTGGAAGATAGGATTAGGATAGTGCAGTGAAGATGCTCGGATGAAAAGGACTGCTAGGTGGTGATCCACTTCCTTGTAAATGTAATTAAGGCTCCACAGTCAGGCAACTGCTGGAACTGTGTGTTTAGATAATAGGGATTCTCCCCAGGTCCTAATGGTTGTCTGTCCAACTCTAAGAGGAAAGCAATACAAGAAATATAGAAAATAATCACCAAAAGAAAAGGAGTTTTCAATGTGTTCATTAGCTCTAAAGGTAAAAGGGCTTAATGCCCCTGAGCGGCAGAACAGAGTTATAGCAGCTATACTCACAAGAGATGGTGGGATCTTCCGGGTAGTAGGAGTAGTGGCAGGCACAGCAAACTCTCCATCCGCTTCCTGTTAGAAAAAGGAAGCGGATCGAGTTTATATAGTCGCGGGTGACGTCATCCGCGCATGCGCGTGATGATGTCACATCGTGGCCATTTTGTTTGTTTTGATATCATTTGTGCGTGCGCAAAATTCACTGGATCGTGAGTAAAGCATCAGAATGAAGCGCAGTTCTTTTATGTTTAGATAGTAGGAGCAAAATAAAATCTAATTATTAATTCCAAACAATATGATTCTGAAAAGGGTGTTTGTCAATGTAATGCTCACCCTAGGGGGTGTGTTTGAATGGCTACATTCATTCAGAGTAATACTAAGCTTGATACTAAGTGGATAAAAGGTGATAAAACAGGTGAAGAATAAAAACCGAATAAAAGGTGAATAAAGAGGTGAATAAAAAGGTGAAATGGATAAAATGAATCATAACTCTGTCAATAATCCTGTTTTACATATAGGAAGCAAACCAAAAAATGTTTTGAAGCAAAAAAATTAATTATTGAAAGATGTTTGTCATTGAGCCATAAGGCACATGTACATTCTATAGACATAGCATGCTTTGTTTGTATGAACTGTACAACAAGTATATATTGCAACCCATAGCTGACCCACTAAGAGGTGCACATTCTTATGATTTGATCAGGAGAGAATGTTGGTTTTACTTAGACTTTTATCTACCCTCTTAGGTTAAAAATGCAAGGGGTTATGTTTTAGGTTAAGTATTATCATTTTAGAAAGACAATAAGTGATTTAGTAAAAAATCTGGATAAAAAACATAGGGTTATCATTAGAAAAAGGGGATTCATGGACTATGCTATGTGGTATGTTTACAGAAATGGACCTAAGTAGTACTCCTCATTCATCCCAAGCGGGAACATAGCATCCAATTTTTGAATCCAGTTAAGTTCTCTTTGGGCTAAAAGGTTTGGTAAATCACCTCCTCTTGACAATGGATGGCTACCTCTAGAATCACCATTCTCATTTGTGAGATATTGTGTTTTTGATCTCGGTAGTGTCTGTAGACAGGTGACTTTACATTCTTTGTTCTCATACTGGACTTGTGTTCTGTCCATCTTTCTTTCACTTTCCGGTTGGTTTTTCCAACGTAGGACATCCCACAGGGACAGCGGGTAGCATAAATTACATTTTTAGTATTGCATGTTGCATATTGTCTCAGCTGTATTTTTTTGCCTGTGTTGGGATGTCTCACATGGTCTGCTTTTATGATGTTATTGCAATGTTGGCAATGCAGGCAGAATATGTATTGGAATGTATCATTAATATTGGATTATTATTTTTTCTCTCTAGAGATTAATTTTGTTTAAGAAAAAAGAACACTTTGCCCCTGATGAAGAGTGAAAGTAATACTCGAAACGCGTTGGGCTGGACCAAAAATGTAATGTTTTTTTTCAAAACTTGAATAAATATCTGTTTTAGATAAACAAATGAATTGTCAAACATCAATTGGGTTATCTTAGAAAAATCTCCCTGCCATTGCAGGGAATACAAAAACATTAAATCCATAATTACCCCTTGTGAAATCTAAAAGGTTACTTCCAGTACCGTAAAAATTACATACAGGCCTAGGCCCTTGTTGATAGTGTACAGGGACGCGGGTTTCCTTAATTAGGAAACTATGTGTCCTATGTATATTTGACCAGCCTAGATACCAAGGCTGAGCACTTCTCCCCTGCACCTCAAATTACAATTATCTTTAAATTAATCACTTTGAGCTTTATTTGGATATACTTAAATACAAATGTGAATAGGGTGTGCATGGTGATTAATAATTTTTCCTATTTAAAAAAGTAAATCATAGTAAATCATAGTGTTTATAGAAATGTATCACACAATTTTACTTTCACCCAAACAAAGGATAACAAAAATGCATCCAAATAGAAAAACTGTAACCATTCTTAGACCAACAGCAGATACAGGCTTAGAACACAAAGTACAGGAATATCTCACTTATGCAATCCATTTAAGTAATAGATTATTTCTCCACCGGGACACTTTAGGCAAAGAACCATCTCTAGTTTCGTGTTGACTCAGGATCTGTGTGGCAGTTTAGGAATAGCTTTTGACACTTTCACATGGTGCCAGCTTCATACCATACTAAAATGGGGTTCCCACAATTCAGGCTAAATGTCCACATAGTGGTAGGCATGGGAAAACCCAGGACCTCCATCAAATTTTGTACTGATTCTGAAACACTCCTAACAATGGGTTGGGTGAAAAGTTGACATAAAGAGGGGCAGCGCATGGTTTTAAGGAGATTGTCTGGACAGAAACAGTTCTCAAATTAAATGAGGTGTGCTGCAGCTTCTCAATAATGAGGAGGGCAGTAATGGACACATTCGGATACTCGGCTTTCTGGAGAGCCAAAGTCTCTATTCATCACTCAAGCTTAACCTAGCTGGTGAGTGTCCAGACAACACGGCATTCATGAGCACAACAACAGCATCCAATGAGGATGGATCTCACAAGACCAGGTTTGATGCAAGAGATAGATGTTTCGCCAGAGGGTTCAAAATGACCCCTTACCTTGAACACAACATGAAAGAGATGGGAACTCCACCTCTGAGACTGTAGTGATTTGCAGTCACAGCATTCTTGAATTGTCTTTAACACAGTAATTCTTCAAAGGGTGCCACAAGGCAACATTTTATTTCTGAGTTAATTTAGAGACTTCTTAGAGAGCAGGAAGGTCTGTCAAGGCAAGGCAGACTACAGCGAGGAACTAACCATGACTTTAGAAAGTGGACAGCAGAAGCTTCTTATCAAGTGTAGATGGCATGGGTAGGGGACTATTCCAGTGCCTACATTCAATATGTTGGCAATCTCAGCACTGGACGATAAATCCTCTCCCACTTGTGGTGAAGGGGAGCTCAGTGGCTTCCTGGAAGTTCCAGCAAGGGGTGATCTGGATCTCTAGTGGAAAGGTGTGTCAGCACAAAGACCGCATCCAATCGCCACAGCTACTCTGACAGGAAACATGACATCATACAAGGAAGTCTTCAGAGGCGGGATACCGACTACATTCCCAACGTCTTCTCATTTAAACTCTCATAGTATTTCCTAAGGACAGGGTCATTAAGTTTCTCATTTGGGGAACTTTTAAATCAACACCTGATTCAATTGCACCTTCTGTTTTCACCACTGGGATAGAACAGAAGGTTATTTAGGCATTAATACAGTTCAGCCTTGGCCTGAAATTGCTATTATTTGTGACCTTTTGACACGTGGGAGTTACATGATTTTCTATTGGACAATATACTTGGCAATCGCTCTTTCTGTTCAACTACACAGCATGATGAAAAGCGGGGGTCGAAGGGGCATTTAAAAACAGGAAGATGCTATTTCCTCTATTTCCAAGGGAACTGTATTTACTTGCGGTCACTGCAGTCTAATGTAACTTTTCTTATCACTTATAATAAAAAATATCACCCGATCTTTAGGGTTTCTCCAAAAGACTCATCGAAAAGTTCTGATAAAAAGCTAGTTATGCACTGAAGACTGCATCATTCCAGAACAAAACATGCCATGTTTACCTGGGATGGAATGACCCAATGTGGATGCAGTGTTTATATCGCATCAGCATGGTATATTGACATGGGCGTAATTTTAAAGGGGGGTGGGGCAGGGGTGTTTGTCCCCCTCAATTTATATGGCACACCATGTTGTTCCCATTCATTTGGCTGGGACACCTTTTCTTCAGTTGTCATGTCCCCCCCAACATTTTCAGCAAAGTTACTCCACTGTATATTGATAACAGAAGAAAAACACATGTACCGATATATTGAAATGACATTAAATACCTGGATGATTGTTTTCTGTAACAGACTGATTCGTGTGGTTTCAAATAAAGATACAAATTTGACCTGAGCGCAGAGGGCGTGCGTCATTCATCAGTGAAGCATTAGCACACGCAGAGGCAGCATCCTGGGCCATTAGGAGCATGGAAAGACAATTTACTGGTCGGCGTGAAGCTTTTGGCACCTGTTGAAGGCGGGCTACGGGGAGCAGCCAAAACACTTTTTAAAAAGTGGTGGAATAGGTGTGTGTTGCCATGGTAACACAGCACCATCTTTACAGCAAGTTGAAGATGCAATGGCATTGCCCGGGCATTGTGGGATGCACAGGGGGTGAGCGCCGGCATCCGGCAAAGACCAGCGTGCAGACTGCAGAAGCCCTGCTTGGAAGCAGTGGTCGAATTGAACGGGAACGTTCAGGAGCGGTGTTCCATTACTTTTATTTTTTACTGTTAACAGCTCCACTACCTTTTGCAATCATTTTCACCATTCCGGAACTGTTCTTTATGAAGTTAAAGCACACTTCTCCACTTTACCACCGGATATCAGTTACAGCTAAACTGAAATCTATTTCAACTCAATTGGCTGTCAACCAGCGTGATTGCAACCCTTGAAAAATGTGTTGAACGTCTCCCGCCGGAGTCACAGTTCTACTACTTTTTTGGTACACTTCTATCACTGCTTAGAAGAGACAGTGGGCCATGCAGGAGAGAGCACTGCGGCCGCTAGATGGGTGGCCGGGGAGAGGGCGGAGACAAGGGATGGTAGTTAGGGTGAAGGAGAGTGGCGTGGAAGGAGAAGGCAATCTAAGCCTTCCGGGAATTTGATATTCCGGGCAACTATTGGCTAATAGTGCCTGGATTTCCTTGTTCCTGATTGGCTGAGCTATAATAAATGTTCTCAAAAGGGGTGTTAATATAGAATTACTGAGCCATGGTACCCAGCCTCCCACTAGTCAATTAATGAGCGAAACCTGTACTCCTCCCTTCCAATTAATTATAGAACACTGTGAAGGCCCCAACACTTGCTGTTTTTACAGCCACATTTTAATCATCTAATTGATGAAGAAATTACACCTGTGTACCAATGTACACCCCCTTCGCTTGTTTAGAATGAATGCTGCGAAATTCTGCGAGTGTGTTCTGAGAGAGCAGGTCCAGTGGTGGGTGTGACTGTGGCATTCGTTTTAAAAAATAATACAGATGTGTCTTTTATGTCCAGAGGTGGACTGGGAACCAAAAGAGGCCCTGGAAATCATTTTCAAAGTGGCCCCATTTTAGAAATAATTTTCAGTAAACTCAACTCTTTTCCTATGAGAACATTTGGAAATAAAATTGGTTACAACACAAAGGAGCCCCAAAGTACAGAGGCCTATCGGGAAATCTCCAAAGTTCCCTAAAGGCCAGTCCACCTTTGGCTGCTCATACACGCCAAACCACTGCAAATCTATAGACAAATGCTCAACCCTGTTTCACAAAACTGCCGGAGGGGTGAGAGGCACCTCTGGTTGAATCTTGTGATTTTTCTTACATTTTGTAGTGGAATCGCTCCTCTAAGGGAACACATAGCGTATATTGCTGTAACAAAAATAGGCCAACCAGGTTTTTCACAATACTCTCTGTTCACTCAACCATTTGTACGCCATTCTATGGGGGGAAAAAACTTCCTGGAGGAAAGCATTAGTGTCTGATCGAAACGGGGATGAGGGTATGCAAATGAGACCGGCTGCTGTGTAGCATGCATGGCCAGAAAAGTGGAAAACCACAAGTAACTCTGTAGAACAAACAACAAACTCTGCAATATTGCAGACCTCATGAAATGAAAGCATGGGAATTCTTTGAGGGCCAACCTACAAATGTAAGCACCGCCAAAGCCAATAGACCTGCCTGTATGCAGAGGTGGCTTTACAAAATACATCTTGGCCTCTACGTGACAGATATCTGTTAGATTTGGCAATACTTGTGATTATCTTAAGTGACCCAAGGCTTCAACAACCACAAAGCACGTCTTTGAAAATTAAAGCCAAGGGTTGGGTCATGATGTCCCAGGTGACATGGGGAACTGCTGAACGTGATGACCCACAAGCAACAGAAATCCTTGTCCATGACAGATGGGACCTTATGGCAGAGGCGCCAAGATTCATTTTAAGACAATAATGGAATTAAAAACAGATGACTAAGAAACAGCAGAATTTCGGCTCAATGCTGAAAATGGACTGCAGTTTAAGGAATGGCAAATAAGGCCTGCTTGGGAGACACCAATGCATGCAGCACACGCTAAACCTAGGACCCGTGTAAATAACCCCTTCCTCACCCCCCCCCCCACAGACGAATCTAGAAAGGGCATGAATATACACTCCTTGAGGTCTCAGGGTACAAGGCTAACGACCATACTTAAGTGTCTGGCTTGTCCACTGGGGCCTATGAAGCCAGCAGCAACATGCAGCAACATACAGACGCAATGCTTTACTAATGCCCATATAGGACGATGGCTGGGGTAATATGGCAAACTCCTATCCACCTAGGGGTCTGGGGAGTCTCACCATGTTCCAGTGAGCATGAACGTATGAACGTTTGAGGCATGCTTTTTCCTTTCTGTGACTTGTGGATTTGCTTTTACCAAAGCAATTCAGTACTACACGTTCTGGAAAAATATCCCCACCACAGGACTGGCTGAGCCTCCCCACAATGGTAGAAAGTGTGTGTATGAATTGTTGCTTTTCAGGAAGCCTGGTACTGCATCCCACACTATTCAACATATATGATATGATATGGTTATTTATAACGCGCTTAATACCCAGAGGTTTCTAAGCGTGGACCCGGGAACCGAACCTGTGTTGCTCCATGTCGTCTTGCTTCCAAGGCGAGCACGTTGCCCCTGTGCTATCCTCCCAAGACCACGTCCAGGACGCTGAGTTAAGTGCACCAAAGTGACAGTGCACCAAAGTGACAGTTTCCGTGTCTCCCGCCCAGAGACCACATCAAACAGTTATCGGTGCTTCAAAGTTAACAGAACCCCTAAAAAGTACGCCTTTTGAGTTTTAACCACCCCATGCTAGAAAAACTAACGTAGAGCCTGCTGCCAAGATTCACAACTACAGGGTAGTGCAGAAGGAGCTCCACCTAGTGAGTTTTTCCCTTACATGCATTAGAAAAAGAACAGCGTGGGTGCGCGCCTAAACCACTGTTGAGGTTTTCAAGGAACAGGGAACCCATGATCCTGCCGGATCCGAAACGAAACGCCATGCAGAGTCCTAAACGAGACATGGTGAAAGAACCCCCCGTCCCCAAATTTTTACCAAACGGCCCTTTCTTTTCTTCAAACGAAAGTGTACCACACGAAGCAAAGATCAATCATTGCCAGGTTGCTAATACCAAAAATGGACCACTGAAAGTAGTAAAACTGCAAGCGATCCTTGTGGGGTGTTATATAGGCCTTGGATAACGTCAGGCTGGGCCCATCACTTAGCCCACCCCCCACACCTCGGATTGAATCATGATCTGCACCTGTTCCTCTCCTGCCACCTCCAATCAAGACCAGGTCTCTTACCCACCCCCACCCCATCATAGATTCAGAACCTCACGTCTCATCTGCCACCTCCCCTACTTCAAATAAGGCCTCCTGTGCTAGTCTGCTCCTGTCATGCTCTACGGGTGCGGTGACATCAGCAGAGTTAACTAAAAATACTCCAGCTGTTTTATAAGGCACATAATATAATTAAACATTTCACAATTTGCTATGTATTAGGTGTTAGTAAGTCACCCAGCCTGAATTTCTTTGCATTGTGGGATTTATATATATATTAATATACACAAAGCTAGAAGTACCAGCATGTGCTGCAATAGTATACTACTGTAAAAGAGCTAGTGTGGCACGGGCCGCTTCTGAAAGCCCCTTTCAAAGGCTGGGGTATCATGCATCAGATCACACCCAATGCATTGTGGAACATGTAGTCCGAATCTTCTTAAGAACACACACAACTAATGGTGAGGCCATGCTGGGGGAAGCCGTTTATCCATGTGGTCTCATCTGTTTTCTCGAACTGCGGCCCAGAGTCTGACAGAGCACCCCAATTGAAATCATACTGGCAGATCAGTTTTGGAAGGATGTGTATTTGTGAGTGTGTCACGGACTTGCATAGAAACACTACTTGCTCAGGACCCCTGCAGCTTTTGAGAGAAAGGTTCTGTAAAAGATGTGAGGCAGGCACACTGCTCTGTCAGACCCACCAATCCAGTGAACGCACTTTGTCAACGATGCCCGTGTGATTAACAGAAAAAACTGTAAAGCTCCTGAAATAAAAAGAAAAAAAGTGTTCCAAATAATCCTTACCTGGCTATCCAGGCCTGCTGCCCTCAGCCTACAGCCTCCAGTCACAGACTCACAGCAGGTCGGTACGTGCTACTGAAGAATGTATGCTGGCAGCCTGGCAGATCGTCGCCAGGCCGCACCTGTGCATTTGTAGGGCACGTGCAGTTTCTCATAATGATTGTTGCCCGGGCCTGCCGAATCATGCCATGTTTCCCTTCCCCTACCCAAATCAGTGCACACAGCCCGGCTGCCTACCCAGACTGAACAGTTTAGCAAACCATCAGAATAAGGAGATTATGAATGACTGTCGCTTAAGTAAAGTTAAAAAAAAAAACACAAAAATGCAAATTGCAGTTTGCAATTGCAAATAATGAACGGAAGCAATCAAAGCATTTAAACATGATTTGATTATCTTTGTATCCTTCCCCCCAAGAAAAGAGGCCTTATTTCCCTGAGGCCTAGCGGGGAAACTCCCGGTGGGCCAGTCCAGGCTTGTTTATGTCAAAGAATACAAGCTACGGGGTGTAGAGAGATGGTTAATGGGTGGGGGCAAGTGAACTTGCTTTTATCTCGATAACCTGCAACAATTTGTACATATTATTTAATTAGAAGATAATTTAATTGATTGCATTTCTCTTTAAGCTCTTCTACTTGTGTGCGCCCATGGGTGAAGTGATCTACCAATGTGCCTACAATAGTTTAAACGTGTGTCCTAGTCAATGGAGGAAGCACTTTTTGTTGCCAGTGGTGTAGGTGGCTACTGAGGAGGCACCAGCCTTTCAAACCATTCAAGGTCAGTGGTGGCAGGTAGATATTGTTAGTAGACTGCCATTAACATCTACCATGAATTACAGCGAGCAGCCGAGCCAAGCAAGGGAGCCCTAGGTAATGTAAGTGGCGATGGGAGAGTTCTGCCCTCCCCCCACCCCCTGAGATCATGTTCAAAATAAAGTATAAATGGCACAAAAATTAGTATAAAGTTATATCATTTAAACTTTGTAAACTATGGTAGCACATGAAAAAATCTAATAGATGCCATGTCAACAACAGTACCCATGAGAACTTTACAACATTTTCCTGGTGCCTGTGTCCAGCATATTTGTCAACAATTCTATTATAGATCACTTTCATGAAGCTGTGCCACAATATGTGATAGTATTGCCACTGTGAATCATTTAGATGTTGTGCCTACAATATACCCAGCACTGGCATTGAAAATGACATACCTCATGCTGTGCCCACATGATGCCAACATTCCCAATGTAAATCACTTAGATGATGTTGCACACACAATATATCCCAACATTGCCACTATAAATGACTTTCAAAGAGCTGCACTCACAATATATGACAGCAGTTCCACTGTAAATCATGGTCTTGTCTCTGTACCCAAGATATAGGACAGCATTGCCACAGTATAGCACTTTCATGAAGATGCACCCATATTATAGGTAAACATTCCCAGTTTAAATCACTTTTATGAAAGTGTGTCCACAAAACATGCAACTGTCCCCCACTGCAAACCACTGTCATAAAGAGGCTGTGGTCACAGCATGTGCAGGTATGTTCAACATAAATTGCTTTAATGAATGCACAATATATGACAGTATTATCACTGTAAGAAACTTTCATGAAGCTGCACCCACTCCAGGCCTTGCAAATTCTCAAAAATCCCACTAAATCTGGAGAGCAAGTTCCTTAGTTTACATACTCGATCTAAGAGAAACCAATTTTCCCCATGGTAACTGCTGACAAAATATTTATCAGTCATTTCTGTAAAATGGTAACAATGCTTCATATTTGGTGCAATGCTGCCCCCCAAACGCCAGCCATGTACAGTGAAAATATTCAAAAAAACAAAAGTGTGTGTGGCGTTTATTTCAAATATATATTTAATCACAATTTTAAATTAAATGTACCATTTCCAACAATGTAGAACATCCAGTCGCTGATCACATACGATAATATAAAGACAAAAATCCTAAAGCACGAAGGACATATATAAAATGCATATAGTAGCAGCCTAAAATCTCAGGCCAAAGTGCTGTTTGCTAATCATCAACACTACCTTAAGCATCAAAAGACCTATACAAAGTGCATATAATAGCAGCACAATGTTCTAAAGTGCTAAACATCAGATACAATATACAAAACACATTCCTAAACTAGGAAAGTAAGATTTTTCATGTAAACATCATGAGTCAAACGTCTACTAGAAGAAACAATTCTCCACATTTACTATTTTTTTGTCTTAATAAATGTCAGCAGTCAACTGGAGACGCTAACTAATCATACCCTCATAGTTTCAACATGATTAGCAGTCCAAATGCAGACGATGTTTTCATCAGGACTGGCTCCCTTAATCCAATTTCCGGACAAGCTCGCTGGATAGAATACTGCGCTGGTCAATATTGGGCATTTCATTTAAACGACAAACAGAATTGCGTGTCTATTCACCTCCACATCAAATTAGGCTGGGTCCACACAATACATCCAGATTAAAAATGCTCTGCCTTCAGCACGATGTGTGCGAAAAATGCCTCTTTCAGCCAAAGTGGTGGTCCCTGCTGTCTCTTAACTGATCTCTGTAAATGCTTTCCTGATGGTAAGCGGGATGTGGATCACTGCGTGTGTAGAAAAAGAACACGCTCCCATAACCTGTCACCGGGTCTCTTCTGTCTCCCAAACATTTTCCCAGAGTGCTTTCATAAATGCTTCCCTGAAGGTGGCTATGTTGTACGTCCCTGTGAAACTTATTTACCATTTACTGCATATACATTTTGTTTGCAGTAAATATCAAATAAAAGTTTCAAAAATCCTCATACTTGCCAGCAAGGTTGAGTACCCTACAAATAATACTCGCCCTTCACACAATCTCCTCGACAATGCGTGTGAGCTAATAGATTTTGAGAGCCCTTCACAACATATGCCAAAATTCCCAATATAGCACTTTGATGACGTTGCATACACATGCATACATCACACAGAATTAAAGAAACATACACGTGCATGCATTTACAGGCTCACTCACCAGTGCGCACATACACATTGAAAATCTTGCATACATACACTGGAATACATTTCAATACACACGTATACAACAGTTTTGTTTTAACTTACCTTCACATGCTGCTGCTACTGCTTCTCTCAGCTTGATCGAATGAAATGACAGGGGTCCAGAACAAGTTGGGAGCGAGCAATGCCTGGAGTTCATGGCTGTTCACTTTTTTTGGACCCAGGATAGTCCAGCCCAGCAGGAAACAAGGGGGTGGATAGAGTATGGAGGAGGGGCCCATGGGCAGCAACCACCCAGCCTGCCCCCTCCCTGGTTCTACCACTGGTCCCATTCACTCAACCCCCAACAGTATGCAGACTATGAGCCATTGTACTGTAGCATATTGTTTTCAGCACAATAAAGCAGATGAGCAAAATCAGCGTAGACATTTGGCTGTGATAAACACTATGCAGGAATGTTGATTTGGAGAGATACTAGTCAAAATTCCACTCACTCCCCCACCTCTGTTTGCCACAGAGCAATGCTAAAATACACCACTTACTTAGTGGTACTGCATCTAATCCACACCGCAGACAACAGTCTTTTGGTTCCATGCAAAACACAGCACCCACTTCATCAAACCTGTGAGTCCAAACCCCTTTGCCCCACCAATTCCCACTTTTTCTGGCCAAGGCCAAACTCGCAGTGAACCCCATTTACCGTCTTGACTGGCTCCCAGCTTCCAAACTGTACTCACATTCCCATTTTACTCCCAGTTATGCGGCTGCCCACTGTCCACGTTGCTCCCACACCCGCCTATGGATAGTGCCAGGTGTGGCATGCACCCTTCTTCACGCACTCACACCTCATAGTCTTCTTCTCCTCCTGGTCTGTAAGTCACACTCCCTGCACTGCACACCAGGCTCCGGATTACGGATCTATAACACTCCTCATCATTTTATGACACAGGCGGACTTTTGTCATTGGGCCTCATTACGAGGTTGCCGATCCGGAAAGAATGGTACCAGTATGTTTGCCGGTACCGTTGTTGCTGGACCGGCAACTTCGAGTTGTGCCGCGGGTGCCTTTCATTCCGTCAGGTCTGCCCTGGCGGAATGAAAGGCACCTGCGAGCACAGCCTTTCATATAAACGGTGCCGGTGCTACAGGCATCCCCATTGCCATTGAGCCCTACGGGGCTGAAATGGGAATGGGGATCTAACGGCACCGGCACCCATGAAAGGGTGAATTACCGGGTCTGGAAATCTCGGTAATTGCCCATTCGCAGGTGCCGGACTTTCATGCCGGTATGGAGGTAGCCTTCCCGCTCTTACCGGCAAGGCTACCTCCAACCCCATTATGTCTTAACAGGATAAATCAGACATTTTCACACAAAAAATGTGCTTTTCGCAGGCTGCACAGGTCCCGATTCCGAATAATGCAACTTTTAGTTATTGAAAGGGAAGGTCTGTTTGCCCAAATACTGCCAGGAGAACTGCTTCAATAAAAACAATGTGTGATTGGAATTCATTTTCTGTCATTTCCGTCTCTGTAGTTATCCAACCAGTATATTCCTGCATTTATTCAACTTTAGAAAATGCATGTATTAAAACACACGAGCAGGCATACAGAGCACACACGGAAGCGGGTTATTAATGTCAACTCAACCTTTACCGTAACAACAAATAGTTCACCTAGTGGTTGCTGCTGACCTCAGATGTATGTTGCCAGCAATTTTCAGAACTGTAATACTATTTTTCATACACCTTTTATACTCTTTATGCAGCTGAAATAAGATTAGCCTGCAATGCATGATTGACAGCACAGGTAACCAAACAGAAAGACCTGCTTTTCCGTGCTTTCCACAATTTTCAAGAAAGACGGAAAGCATATTGATTCCTGCAGTAATGTGTTAAAATTAGTAAAAACGGAAAACTTGGAGCCTATGCTCTAAGTAACCTGTTTAACTTTGAATACCTTTAAGTTGGTTGGAAAACGTTCCAAAAGTTATTAATTATGGCAGGTGTGATAAAGACGTATGTGTGTGTTTTGGAAAAAGTTTGCATTGCCCCGGTAAGCAATTTATAACCTATTACCAACCAAATCTTTCTGGTGGATCCAACTCACTGCAGTGGTTTGGTTACTAAAATAAAACCGCTCGCAGAAAACAATGGCCGTGCATGTGCTGTGCGCAGTGCAAGCTGTACAACCACATCTGCATTTCTAAACCGAGCTTTACGGGCAGAGGGGAGGGGGTGGGGGTAATAGACCACCAGCAGCCCATGCCGAAGGGCACTCCAGCCCAGTTAAAAAAATATGTCAAACTATCCCCCTCCGTACACAGTACTGTGAACTTAAATAAGCACTGCCACCAAAACATGACCTCTACACCCACTGCTAAAATGGCTGCCTCCGGAGTACATGATGTTTTCTCTAAAGCACGTTGCTCTGAACAAGACAGGAGTATGCACAGCTCATGGTAAAAATAGATGTAGTTGGTATATTGTTTTATATGGTGATGCTTAACAACATAGTAGGTCATATTAACCCTATTAAATGATACATATTTTCTCAACCACAGATATAAAAAGTGATTTGGGCCTTCCTGAACTCGAACATGTTAGGTAAGCGGTCTTATATAGCGTTCTATTGGTGGCCCCACTCTGCGTGGCTCTGTAAGAAAATAGTGGTACTGGCGGTTCTTAGCGGGACAGGCAAATGGGAAATCTGTGGTGCTGATGGGTGCAGATTGGAAGTTCCCGGTTCCTGTGTGCCAATCTGCTTTATATGGTTTTGGCGGAGAAACTTGAGAGTGTGATATCAATAGGGAAGAACCCATATCTACAGCACATTGGCTCTGGTTATGCGCTGGTGTATCTGCAGTGTAAGCATTACAGCATCAAGCACCTAACAGAGTGAGCTATCTGTCATCCAATGGAAACGAGCAATGCACATTCAGAACACAAGGTCTTACACTGATGTCTGTAGGTGAGAGGGGATCCGAAAAACCTCACAAGTCCTTTCGTTATGCCAATGTGTGATTTTGTATTGTTTTGTCTGTTGAAGCAGCCCGTGGCTTGAATGGGAAGGGTAGTGATTACACTCAGGAAGGCAGCTGTAAACTAACACAAAGCAGCCTTGGAGCCTTTGACGCTGCTGGCCCATCGGGCAAATGCCGGATCTGTTTAATGTCCAGTGTGCCCCGGTTTACCAGAACAGTCCAGTCGGACAATGTACTTGAAGCAGACATTTGTTTGTAACTTGCAGGTTACAGGTTACAGGTGCAAATTTAGATAAAGGCAAATTATCCTTTCGTTCTTCTGCAAGTACAACATGAATGCCATTGTGATTAGTAATAACATCAGGTACCAGTAAAAAGTCCGAGATAAGATTCAGAAATGGGACTTCTGGGCTAAAATGCTCTGTATTGTGTCATCAACCCACAGACCAATCCACGCGTCATTTCCTTTAAAAAAGTGTTTCATTTCTAACCTCCTGGATAAGTTGTGAGGTCAAGGTCCTGATTGATTGATTTGGTATTATTTATAATGTGCCTATACACAAGTGTTTCAAGGAGCAACAAGACATGGGAGGGGCAAATGGAGGAAAGACAAGAGAAACTATCCTACTAGGCCTTGACACATTCGGATCGTGCAAGTGCGTTAGTGAGAAGTGGAGGTGAGAGGGAGCGGGGGGGGGGGGTGCAATCAGGACAGCAGGGGTCTGAGTTAAGTGCAAAGAAGGCAAGGGACTGCAAGGGTGCAGTCCCAGCCTGGCAGTGTGAGTTGGGCCAGGAGGCAGTGCAGGAGGACTGGGTAAGGAGGGGCCTGGTGCCCTGTAAGACTCTGAGGACACCGAGCAGGCAGTCCAGGCAGAGCAGGAGGGTAGGTTAGCTGAGGAGAGGGAGCGAGAAACAAGAGGAGAAAAGGAAGGTCTTGAGAAGCTTCTGGAACTTAAGGTGGTCCGGCTGAAGTCTGAGAGGGGCAGGGTGGCAATTCTGAGGGAGGTCCCTTCAGAGGAGAGAGATCTGCTCCCCACTCTCTGCTTGGCGAGCGAGCGACCCGCAGACAGTTAGAAGTAGATGAGCGAAGGGCTCTAGATGGTAGGTATTTAGGAAGAAAGAGTTGGAGGTAGTGAGGACCACAGCCCCAAAAAACGTTGTGGATGATGCAAAGGGTCTTGAACTTGATCTTTGCAGCCACTGGGAGCCAGTGGAGAGATTTCAGGGGTGGAGAGATGCAGCCGCTGGGCTTGAGGCCAAGGATAAGTCTTGCAGTCCTGTTATGGATGAGCTGAAGGAGGCAAAGAGCCAAATTAGGTAGATTTTGAAAGAGGCTGTTGCAGTAGTCCAGCCTGGAGAGAACCAGTGCTCTAGAGAAAGTGACCTTCCTGGGGAAGGTGGGGAAAGGGATAATACCTCTGACGAGGTGCAGCTGGAAGGGGGCCTTCTTGGCAAGGTCTGTGATGTGAGGAGAGACGGAGAGAGTGGAGTTGAAGATGACACCAAGGTTTTTAGCATCACAAGAGGGTGAGGAGAGGCGGCCCAAGGAGGGCAGCCAGGTTGAGAGCGGGAAAGCAGGAGCTGGGGTCCCATTGGGGACAGACTCTGTTCTGGCATTAAGGTAAAGATTGTTGGAGGTGTACCATGCCTAAATAGTGGATAGACAATCAAGAATGAGTGAGGAAGGGGAGGAGACCGAGGGTAGCCTGAAAGAGAGCTGTGCGTTATCCGCATCTGAATGTTAAAGTAGTAGGTGGAGATCAAGTGGGCAAAAGGGGCCATATACATAATAGACATTGAAGAGCCGGGGTGAGAGGCTAGAGCCCTGGGGGGACATGTGGAGAGAGAGGTGGTGGAGATAAAAAGGGCCAAGTTGGTCCAGGAGGAAGGATGTCAACCAGGCCAGAGCCTGATCCGTGATGCCAAGGTTCTGGCGGAGAAGATTAATCAGGGTGGCGTGATTGACCACGTTGAAAGTAGAGGAAAGGTCAAGGAGGATGAGGGTGGAGGGAGAGCTGGAATCAAGGTTAGAAAGCAAATCTTTAAGGGTGTTGGGGAGAGCAGTTTCCAATGCCTCTGGCTGCTCTGAAGACAACCAACAGATTCAGGAGTGATAGAGATCGGGCGATAGTTAGCCAGGCAGGAGGGGTCGGCATAAGGCCTTCTTAGGAGAGGGTGAACAAGGGAGTGCTTAAGAAGAGAGAGTGAGCATATGGCCTTTTCGAAACGTGCATATGTAATGGATGGGATCACATCAAATAAATCTGAGTCCAAATAACGGAACCAACTCAGGAAGATGGCAAAGTACTGTTACAACGAAAATCCACAGACGTACTCTCAGTCTCTCAATGATATTTACACAAAATATGGTTTTTATATGAAAAATACATCAGAGTGACATCATACTACGTGGCAATATTGAAAAAACATATTGGGGATCGGGATTGGTTAGGGGAGACATCCAAGTATACTTTTCTATAGGAGCTATGATTGTTATTGGTTGTCCATTATCAGGTGGACAACGTATGCAACCTCTAAAAACATGTCATCTCAGAAACATTAGATACAGAGCTTCTCATTGGTCTTGAAACTATAAGGTCCTTCAATATATGAACTTAAATAATTGGTTGGCACGCTTGTGCCACATCTGCAACATTCGGTTCATTTAGCAGCACACAAGCCAAGACCCAGGTGCAGAGAGGTATGAAATGAAGCTACCTTAACACCCAATTAGCCCAACATCTCTCATTGCCCAGGCCTTCTGCCATGAAATTGTCTTTGTACTACTTGGCATTGCAGAAAATCCTTGTCTGGGACTTCAGGTTCAAGCTATATTTCTATCCTTGGCTCACGTGGCGGGAGACACACAGTTTGGTCCATTTTGCAGCTTTTACATGCTCTAAATGGATTAAAGGTTGGCATAGTTTGTGTTCTATCTGGCACCTTAATGTGAGAAAGTCCATTCTCTCCATACTCCTTCTGAACAGATAGCTGTCCTTGCTTCTTGAATCTTGACACCAGGCCAGGCCAGGCAGCCTTGCCCTTCAGCTTCATGAGCCTATTATTCTTGCTGCAATACAGTTTTCTATTCCAGCTTCATGTGTTCAGTCCTACGAAATTCATACCACCAATGTCCAGTTTCCATACAATGGCAGCTCGGCCTGCATTCTATTCAGTACTCATAGCCAGCTTCTATGATGACAATCTATCTTACGTTTCAGCAACTGTACATTTATTGAACAATTGTTTTTCTGCAGCACTTCCTGCACATGTAATCTTCCTTTTCTATATTGGGAAACTCCCTCGATTCTTTACTTTGCCATTAGTTTCTTCAGGATCTATACACAATTTTTAGCCAGTATCTCAAGACGTCGTGCACACTTCTTATGTCGTCATTAATTCATTGGTCAGCTTCTTTTCACACTCCTTCAGGTTGTTCCTCTTGCCGGTTATAATCACGTCGAGGATACATTCAGTAGTGTTATCTCAATGGGTATCTTCATTCGAACACTTGCTGCGGTATTGGTATTATGGCTGGTGTTAGGCACAGCACAATGTTATGTCTCCAATACATGGGAGTTAGGGGGGCAGGATATCCTGCAGAGGCACACAGCTACTCCTCTCCAAGGAGAAAGATCCAGTGGCAAATGAATGATTACAGAAATCAGCCAAGGTGGGAGGGAGGGAAACAATGTTGTTCGTAATGGTTCTGGAGGATCAGGGGGGCACCTGCTTGGATTAAACCTTCATACATCAGACTTATCTAGAAACATCATCAGTGTTATAGGCGAGAGGGAGAAGAGAATAAGGGGAGGGTGGCCAAAGGAGGCCCGAGCCAGGTAGACGGTGAAAGATGAGGAGCAGGACAGTGAGTACAGGATGTCATGGGTTTTAGTAGTGAAATGTGAAGCCAGAGCCATGCAGAGGGCATGGGAGGGGTATAGGAAAGGTGGCGACTGTAATAGGATTGGCTAGCTCCCTGCAGATTTTGAAAAGTGTTGCTGTATTGTTAGTGGTTGCAGAGATGTGGGATTGACTATGGACCCTCTTTTTAGAGATGATGGGGAGTCTGTATTGCCTTTGGGGCAGGCGGCAGGCCAGTTTGTCAGAGGATGTACCTGAAGCCCTCCACTTCCGTTTCAGAGCGGTCAGGTCGGAGTCAAACCAAGAGTTGCACTTGGAGGCAGGCTCCAGACGGATCCTCATAACAGGGGCAAGGATAACCAGAGTTTTGGAAATCGAAAGATGAATGTAACAAGGGGCTGAGCCAGAGTGGGAGTCAGCTGAAGGGGTAGGAGGCGGAGAGAAAGTGGAGGCAAAAGCGACCACTGACACTTCATAGGTCGAATGACAGCGAAGGAAGGTGGCAGTGCCAGGGGGGTGGAGCTTTGCCAGGGGGACAGGAAGGTTCAAGAGAGAGGAAAGAAGAAAGAAAGTGATCGGTCCAAGAGGGTGGAGTAGTGAGGGGGTTGGAGAGGGGATGTCTGAAGAAATGAGAACATCCAAGGTGTGGCTAGCTGAGTGTGTCAGACCAGAGGGTTGAATGGAGAGGGAGAGGGAGAGAGAGTTGTATATGTTGCGCAAAAGCCTGAGGAGGGATCAGGGGAGTCCAGGTGGATGTTGAAATCCCTGAGGAGGAGAAGCTTAGAGGTAAGGAGAGAAGTGTCAAGGTCAGCCCATTCAGAGAGGAAGAGGGCAGCCTGGCCAAGTGGCCTGTAGATGGTGGTCACAGTCGAAGAGAGGCCAGTTGAGATAGAGAGCCTGCAGACGAGGCATTCAAAGGAGGAGTCGGCCTGAGTAGGCCTGAGTGGAAATGATAGAAGCAGGGACCCACTCAGCAAAGATCAGGGCCAGAGAGGAGGAAGAGAGGGGAGCCAGAGAGGAGGCAGGGTAGGTGGAAGGGGATGGCAGAGGAGCCAGAGAGGTGGTCGTAGGAGGTGGCAGAGGAGCCAGTTAGATGGTAGGAGGAATAGCAGGAGAAGGGAGGAAATTGATGAGACATGCAAGGCACCTATCAAGAACGGAGGAGATTGGGCTGAGATCCTTGGAACATGACAGTGCCATTTACATAGAAATAAATGAAGGCTCTGCAGGACAGGAAGGAGGCAAAGACGACCTCCCAATGGGTGCCACCATTAATGGGAGAGGAGGAAGAAGGCAAGCGAAATGCGACCATCTGTTGGGTCCATAGGACAGGAGAGAGAATGACAAAGAGGATGTCAGTGAGAGTCTGTCTGGAGGAGGCGCTGACATGGGTATCACCATTGGGAAGGCCTGGATTGGAGACCAGGAGATCTCTCTTGAACCTTTTCCTTCCAGACTTAGTGAGAGGGATAGGATGGTTGATAGAATAGCAGTTTGACAAGATAGGAGAAATTGAGAGAACCATAGAAGGAGTGTGGGGAGTGGAAGGGAAAGTGTCAGAGGGAAAAGAGAGGAGAAATAGAAGCGCAGCAGAGAACTACGCCTCCCAGGATGCATAGGGTTGGTTAGTGGGGGGTGGGGAGGACTGCAACAACAGCAAGGAAAGCAACAGAAGGAATGCATAAAACCAACAGTGAAATGTAACAGTGGTGGAAAGACAACAGAGATCAGCTAAAACGAGAGAAGGGAGAAAAGGCCTAGTGAACACCAACAGCAAATCAACAGTATGTAGGAATGGTGGAGAGACAACGGAGATCAGCTAAACCTAGAAGGGCAAACAAGGCCGAGGGAGCACCAACAGCAAATCAACAGTATGTGAAAGCAGTTAAGGATGTACACCAGAGAGCTATTAACCTGGGGGGAAAAGGCCTAGTGAGCCTGACAGTAAGCCGTGTGGCAAGCACAAACAGGTACCACTCACCAAGTGGTGAAGCACAAAGATAGCAGCAACAGAATCACATAACACAAACTATGGCTACCCAAGAGAGGGCAGCCTAGAGGTTCCGCAGAACATTGTAATTTGAGAAACATGTTGGAATTAGAGGTAAGAGAGCGGTAGGGCAGATTAGTAGAGCGCATTAATGGCTGCTCCCCCTGCCCGCATCTTTCTTACCTTGCAGTTGCATAATCTTTCTTTCTTTAACAGCTCAATGGGCCAGGATTGTCTTCATTGGCCACACATTGCCTGATAATGCAGTGCTCTACTCTCCCTCCCTGTTGAAACAAACACCTAAGGCCCACTTACATCCCGGTCAGTATCCCAGTTCCGGAGGGAGTGAGAGCATCTGATGGGTGAACATTGTGCCTTTACACTCAGGCTAAAATGCATTGTGGGAGCCAAAGGCCCAATCCTCCTGTTTAGGATCAGAACAACTGAACATATAGATTGGTGTAGAATTTAAGTACTACAGGGATCATGTTGGCCATTATCGTAATTTGATGCTGGTGAGCCATTACATTTACACTTTAACGTAAGCAGCTCCCCACCACCAAATTTTCATAATTTGCACAGCGGGGTGCAAATGTAAAAGGGGAAAAGCCGCGTATAAGCGTGTGCGCCGCCGCCTTTTGCCCTTCACATTTGCACTCCGCAATGCATAGTGAGTAAATGCTGCCTGGCATCCTATCATGCCAAGCAGAATTTACTTTGTTGTGTGAGCGACACTTGCCATGCTAGTGCTTTGGGAATGGTTGGATTTCAACTGGGAACACTGCTTATCCTGCATGCATGGTAAGCGGTGTTCCCAATTGAAATGAAACCCTCCCCGACATGGAACCATGGGAGGGTTTAATTTCAATTGTACACGCTCCCTGTCATACTTGCATGGGATTGAGAGTGCACAATGGATCCCTATGAGGTCCGCCTGTATTATGCTGGTGCAGCCGGACCCCATAGGGTTCTCCTGCATCTGCGAGGTGGCAGAAAAGCAAGTTGTGTTCCACCCCTACTCTCCGCCATACAAATAAATACAGATGGAGGCATGACGTAAATGAAAGATATTAAAGGCTTTTACACCTTCTATTCACTTCATGCCCCCCAAGAACATGAGCTCCTAAGACTGTTACGAATTGTTCTGTAAAAGGGCAGACCTCTGGGATAGACTTCAGGTGAGGGAAGGGGCTTTTGGAATGTATTCATCTCCAAGAATTATTCCAGGCAAAAAGAAACAAAATAATGTGGCTTGTGTCTTCAACCACCTCAGCACCGTCCTTCACCTCAATCTGTCGACCAAGAGCGCAGAAATAAAGTGAGGTTTGCAGATGGTGATGGGTACAATATCCTGCAAGGGAGACAAAAAAGAAGGGGACGGTGCAGTGGGCAGGGAGAAAGGGTTGTCCCCGGTAGACAAAGATTAACCATGGAGTTCAGAAATAAAATCAGCTATTGGCATCAAAGAGCTCAAAAACAAAGGGAGAGGGTGCCAGAATTTTGATAGTACCAAGAATTTACCAGGGTTAACAGTGTATAAACACAAACCGTGGTTCCTGTTATCCAACAATACACATATTTCCAATCTTCTGCACATATCCCAGTATGTCAATACTGTATGTATTTCAAAAAATTCTATTTTTGAAATAAATCCATCCTTACACTCTCACCCTGCCCCTTACCTTTTTGTGGAGTGTATATTAAAACAACGTTACAAAACATATACAATAGATCACACAACATTACAAAATTCACAAAGAAAATAAACAATATAAATGTGTGCGTTCATTCTTTGT
This sequence comes from Ambystoma mexicanum, assembly GCF_040938575.1. Taxonomy (NCBI): domain Eukaryota; kingdom Metazoa; phylum Chordata; class Amphibia; order Caudata; family Ambystomatidae; genus Ambystoma; species Ambystoma mexicanum. The sequence goes on along the minus strand of NC_090931.1, from coordinate 856,089,687 downwards.
TTCAACTCTCTCTCAAGTCTTCTTATCTCAGTTACGGAACAGCTCTTTGACAGGTTTCAGCCCTGTCCACAAATAGGAATTTCCTCAGGGAGACTGATAGTGCTCTTGAATTTTGTGCACACACTGACTAGCATGATTAGAGAACAATCCGATTAATATTATCCAAAGGATACCCACTGAGGCACTCTTAACTGTTTTCTTGTCCGACATTACCTGAAAACTAGGGTTAAAAGGGCCCTCAGGGATATCTCTGGGTTTATCTGACATCTAAGAATTTAGGATATTTACATGTGAAGGAACGCTCCAGCAAACATCAAATATTGCATAGATAGATCTATGTTAAATAATCCTAGAGTTTAGGACACATAGCCCTCTCCAGCCAATGAGTTTCATATTGCAGCGAAGAACCTGTAAATTGCATGATCTTTATAACACACCGTTTTGCCTTCCGAGGAATGCTCTGTCCACAAACACTTACTTTCATAGAGTTTCATTCTGAACTTCTGTGCACTTTTCGTTGAAAGTTCTCGTAGCCATCCTGTCAAAAGAGAAATCATATCGTGCCTCCTATTGCAATAAATGTATTAATATTGGCCTAACCCAAGCTGCTCGAAAGTTGCTTGCGAAAGAATCCGTGTTGCAAGGTCCTGACCTTAAATCAATGTAAGCCGCCATTTTAGGTCAAACCGCCATTTTAGGATTTGATTTGTAAAAGTCACCCTGTGAGTTAAATGGTGGACAATGTAATTCCAGAATACAACATGGCCGTCTTGACCTCTGTACATAGCTAATATGTAACTTGCCTGCAAGCCACTTGTTGAGGTCGTGAACTGAGACCTTGTCCTTCATTGACCTGTGTGTAGAAGGATTACTCGTGCAATGAACTAATCCACGAGCATATGTTGAAACAATGTATTCAAATACTGAACGTAGAACATCTGTTTAACTACATTGTATTAATGTTTGAGAAGGCCTGCATGGAAAAACTTAGAATACACAGTTATTGCATAGGCTTGTTGATACATGTATTGAAGGCAAACCAGTTATATGCGGTTGTTCGAGACTTGGCACGAACCCTAGATCGGTGATGTATTAAGTGGAATATTAACCCGAAGTGGGGCTGGGCATCGTGCCCACCAAGTGTATAAAAAGCAAATGCATTCTAATGTACAACGTCTCTCACTGAACACACTGAACCACGCTGGAGTTCGTTGTGTTGTACTGAGGGCTGATAGCTATCTGACTTTGCTCTGTTTTTATAACTGGATTCAGTATAAAATAAAGTACTTTGTATGTTCCTTGGTAACCCGTGTTTGGTGTAATTCCTTTTGGGGTACTCAGCCTCGATATTTTGATTTTGTTTTCACAGTTGGCGCCCGAATAGGGACCCTCAAGATTGATGCCGGATTGTTGAAGGTTGACGCACGCTATCGGACCGGGATCGGACGGTGTGACATAAGGGGCCACACTGAACGAAACGCAACACCTCAGCAGCGCTGCACGACCCGATCCTTGGTGGATAAGCGTGTGGTCCGAGACGGCATCTTGACGAGGGTCCACTTATCGAGGAGGGCAGATTTGTCGAAATCACCATACACGAGGTAAGATTAGCTAGGTAAGATTCTTAGAAATCCGATCCAACCTGCTTAGGTTTGGTCAGGTGAGCCATGACCCGAATCTTAATTTAATCTGACTGTTTGAATTTTGGCGCATTGTATCTGCAGACACAATTATTGACCAGGTAACACCAAGAATTTGAGATATGCCCCAGAAATTGTCTACCTGCTTTAGGGCATTATTCCGCAGTGATAGACAATCTTTGGAATTTAGCTGTCCGGCACCACAGGAAGGGTTGCCGGCATGTACTATGTACTGTAAGCATGGCATTGGAAGTATAGTATTTAATGATATTTGGCACAGACAAACCAGACATGCCTCTGAACTTCAGTGGCCAATCAATGGTAGTTTTGAAATTCCTCGTATTGAGCAGTCAATTCTATTCAAGAAAAAGGCTAGACCTGCAGCATTTGATGCTTTGCAGAATTGGAAAAAAGAAGCGTTGCAACAACTTAAAAGTAGAGAGAAGCATGCGCGTCGTCACAAGACGAACGCCGAAAAAGCACTATTGTATGACCAAGATAAACATTCTGAATCGACTAGAAATATGGATAGGGCTTTCTCACTCGGTATTCAGAAAATCTATCCTTCTAAAGATCTTCATGTTTCTGATGAGTTTATAGACAAATTATTAAATGAACGAAGGTCTGGTGCTTCTGCGCCACCGCTGTATGTTCCTCTTCCTGCTGCTTTGCCTCTTCCTCCTGTTATTCCTGCTCCACCTGTTGTTGTTCCTGTTGTGCTTGCTCCTCCTAATGTTCCCCTTCCTCCAGCTCCCCCACCTCTTTTTATCGCACTGGTTACAGTACCTCCATCGAATTTGCCTGCTCCCTCTCTTCCAAGTGGTTCTGAGCCGCTTGTAATCGATCGAGGTGCAGGGTCAAAGGTTGTCACTCGCAATACTGTACCACCAGAGAAGAAACGTGAGTTAATTGCATGGGCTAAGCATTGTATGGAGAAGGATGATCAAGCTAGTGTTTTTGCCAAACTTTGTAATATGGATAATTTTCCTGAGAAAAATGTTTTTATTGAAGGTTTATGGATTCAGTTATGTATAATGTGGGGAAGATTAAATAATGCGGATCTCCCGCAAGGGTTAAGGATGTAAATACTCTAGCGCTGTCTAGAGACACTGTGGAGAAGGTAAATGAGCATGTCGAGAGGTTATTTGGGTATAAAAAGGAGTTAGAAAAGTTACAGAATGAGCATGATGAGGAGGAACATATGTATGTACAGAAACGGTTCCTTCCTTGTCGTAAATCGATTTCTGAGGAAGCACAAATTTGTACGAAAGATGCACTTAGATGGATTTCGTATATGTCGATAACTCCTGTTGAAGTATATGACACGCATAGTCAATATACGCTAGAAATGCAGAGGAAAGTGATACAGGTAATGTTAGGGTACCTGCAGGCTGAGTGTGTAAAAAGGAAGATTAGTTGTCCCACAGAGTTATTGAGCATTTATAAGAGAGCTTTTTCACTTGACACTTCTTCAACTGCTTTAGCGCTCGACTTGGCTTTGTTGCTTAGTAAGCATTCGGAGTTGTCTATATCTCAGTTGCCTATGAGAGAGGTACCTCCGACATTTGTCGCAAAAGTTGAGATTCCTGCTAATGTTGCATCAGGTACACCTGCTGTGGACATTCCTGCACATTATGTATCGCAGTTTGTTCACGTCCCGTCTTCACGACAGGAAGTGAACACTATTAGACAATCCATTCCCGACATTAGGAAAAATTCGACAGGGTTCTATAAAGAGATAGAGTCCATTTTACAGTCCTCAGTGTTCACCCTAGGCGACATTGATTTGTTGTTTCCTGTACTCCTGCCGTAGATTTATGGAAACAAGTTAGAACTATTGGCGACGTACCAGGGTTGGGAGATACATGGGTGAATATAACTGGACTCGATGGAGAAAGGCCAGCTGGTGAAAGACCGCCTCAGGTGATACTAACCTTGCCTGATAGAATTGTTGGAAAATTAAAAACTATAATTCCAGAAAAGAGAATTATATGGGACAAACTTACAGCCTGGTCCAAGGAAAGTTTGAGGGTGCTACCGAGTTCTTTAATCGGTTCAAACAGGTATTCTCGGATTTCAGTGGACAAGACTTAGGCACAGAGTCTGGGAAAAGATTATTTGCGGACAAATTTGTACGTGGATTGCTGCCTGACATCCAGTCACAAATTATGTCCTCTGAGAGCGCTTTGGCAGGCGAAATCACAAAATCAGAAGTACTGCACATGGCTCAGTACTACGAGAACCGTGTCAATAATGAAAAAGATAGGATTGAAAAAAGAAAAGGCGATTTGAAAACTAAAGTGCTATTGCAGCAAATTGTTAGAGGCCCCAGAGGGGGTAGTTCAGTATGTCCTGCAGGGGAATGTGCGCTTGGGTCCTGTGAACATTAACCAGTGCGCTTATTTTCGTCGAGAGGGTCATTGGTGAGCACAATGCCCCGTCCTTCAACAAAGGTCAAATAATAAATTTGGTAATATGGATAGGCGATCCGGAGGTCGCCCGGGTGTAGGGGGCCCTGGTAGAGGTCAGTTTACACAGGACCCTCAGCAACCTTTCTTGCAGGACAATCAGACTCCGAGTGTGGACACCAGGAACATATTTGATCATCCTTGCGCTGCATATTTATCTGAAGAGCTTCCTTTTGATGATATTCTGTTTCGTTAGGATTGCCCGAAGCAGGGTTTGGAACCTACACCTATTCTAGTCAATCAGAAAGGTCCCTACATTGAAATGGTGGTGGGAAATAGGAAACATCAGTTTTTGATAGACACTGGAGCACATAAGTGTTCCATTGACCATCCACGGGTTCCAAACATTCCACTGTCAGGGCAAACCAATGTTTCTGTAGGGTTTTCTGGTACACCAGTTGTTTATCCGGTTTCTTTGCCGGTACCTATTTCTTTGGGTCCCTTTACGGACCATTGTCCATTTCTGTTGACTTCGGGTTGCGGAGAGAACTTGCTGGGGTTGAATCTGTTAAAAGAATTAAATGCAGTGATTTATTGTTCTCCTGATGGCGTACGTTTGACTATTTCACCACAGCAATTTTCTGTCTCACAATTCTTGACTAGACCTTTGCCTCCAGAATTCATTGATGTACCAGAGAGCTTGTGGGCTGTCGACGACAATGTCGTCGGTGTTTTACAGATTGAACCAGTCAAGATAGTTTTGAAACATGGAATTGAGCTGCCACGCATTCCCCAGTATAAGATTTCAGTTGAGGGCGAGCAAGCTTTGAAATGCATTGTTTCCGATTTTGTGCATCGCAGGGTGATTGAAGAAATTTCAGGAAGTTTGTGTAACAGTCCGATTTTACCCGTGTACAAGAAAGGCGATAATGCAATTCCATTCCGTTTCATAATTGATTTACGTGCCATTAATAAAGTTGTGGCACCACAATTTCCAATTGTGCCTGATGTAACAACGATCCTAACCATGATCCCATCTACGGCTACTTACTTTAGTGTTGTGGACCTAAAGAATGCTTTCTTTAGTATTCCTATACACAAGGATAGTAGATATTTGTTCGCATTCACCTTAGGGGGACGCTCGTTCACATTTACTCGTGCACCTCAAGAGTACACAGAGAGTCCTAGCATTTATAGTAGGCCTTTGAAAGAACAACTTGATACCCTTGAATTTCCCTTTACCTGTACTTTGCTTCAGTACTTTGATGATTTGCTTCTAGCTGCTGACTTCGAGAGTGCCTGTAAGGAGGGCACTGTGTTATTACTTATCCAACTAGCTAAGCATGGTCACAAAGCTTTGCTTAAAAAATGTCAATATTGTTGTCAGGAGGTCGCCTATTTAGGCTATCTCCTGTCAAAGGAGGGAAGAAGATTGACACCTGAAAGAATAAAACACATTTCTGGCATGTCTGTCCCAAATACACAGAAGGAAGTTAGAGCCTTGATAGGTATGGCGTCTTACTGTAGGTTGTGGATCCCAAATTTTTCACTAGTGATCAAAACGATGTTGGCTTTGACAAAGAAGGGCATTTCTTCGCCATAGCCATGGAACGCGGTACACCAGCAGTCGTTTGACTTGCTTAAGACTGCATTATGCTCTGCACCAGTTTTGTGCTCACCAAACTATGAAAAGGCCTTTGTGCTGCTTGTGCATGAATGTGATGGATGTGCTTTGGCTGTATTAACGGAGGAACATGGAGGGAAGAATAGGCCGTGCAGTTACTTTTCTTCCGCCCTTGATCCTGTAGCATGCGCTTTGCCAAGATGTTTGTGAGCTGTCGCTGCTGCTGCCGCGTCTGTAAATCAGAGTGAGGGAATGGTCCTAGGCCATGATCTAACCCTGATGGTGCCTCACTCTGTAGATGCTCTACTGAACCGAACTCAAACGTAGCACCTCACTTCTACATGGTTGACAAGATATGAATTGATCTTGTTTGCTCCTCACATTCAAATTAAGAGGTGTTGTGTTCTTAATCCGGCTGAACTCCTACCTTTCCCGCAAGATATTACTTGCGGCGATGAAGTGCCGCATGATTGTTTGTATACGACCGAACAAGAGACAAAGGGTAGAATTGATTTGAAAGATACTCCCTTGGATAATCCGCAAGGAGAGCTGTTTTGTGACGGCTCCTGCTTCAAACTTCCGGATGGTACATCCACAGCTGCTTATGCGATCACTACGTATAGCACAGTTGTCGAAACTAAGAGAAACACGCATAATTCTGCGCAGGCCGCAGAGATTATAGCATTGACCCGAGCTTGTGAACTTTCTGAAGGGCTTGCCGTAAATATATATACTGATAGTAAGTATGCCTTTGGGTTGGTTCACAACTTTGGGAGACTTTGGTCAGAGAGAGGGTTCCTAACTTCGCATGGCACCAAAATTCAACATGGCTGCCTAATAGTACAACTACTAACAGCGCTTGCGCTCCCTACTCAGTTAGCAGTCATGAAATGTGCAGCACATCGAAAGTTTACACATGATATAGGGAAAGGGAATGCTTTCGCTGATCCGATAGCTAGGCAAACTGCTACCGATCTCCTTACGGAGATGTATGTTTCAAGGGAATCTGTAGATGCTTATGTAATAGATGAGGGTGTTGGGTCTGTACGGGATATCCAAGCTGATGCCACGTTAGAAGAATCCAAAAGGTGGGCTGAAGGCTTGGGGCAACTTGACAATGACGGGTGTTGGGTGGACATAGTAGAAGGGAAATGGCTACTCCCTGACGCGTATGTCAAGATGATGGTCATCATCGCCCGTGGTCCTACGCATGTATATGCCCAGAAGATGACAAAAATGTTAGAGAAAGTTTGGGTGAATGACAAAATTTCGAAAATTGCCCAGCGCTACGTCCGGGAGTGCATGATTTGCCTGCAACACAACGTGGGAAAGGGGACAGTAACTCCAAGGGGTAGTTTTGGGCCACCCTCTGTCCCCTTTGAAGTGATCTACTTTGATTTTATTGAAATTGAACAATGCGATAATAAGAAATATGTACTGGTGGTTATCTGTGCTTTTAGTAAATGGGTTGAGGCTTTCCCTGTTAAAGATGCTACAGCTATGACTATTGCAAAAATCATGTTAAAAGAATACTTCCCGCGGTTCGGTTTGCCAAGAGTTATCTGGTCGGACAATGGTCCACATTTTGTCAGTGCTGTAATTCTGCAGATATGTACACCATTAGGAATTGACAAAGGGTTCCATTCGGCCAGACATGCTCAGAGCGCCGGACTAGTAGAAAGACACAACGGTATAATCAAGAACAAGTTCGCTAAGACGTGTGCCAGCACCAAACTAAAATGGCCGGATGCCTTACCGATCGTGTTGTTATCCATGCTCACAACCCCTCAAACTAAGACTGGGCTCTCTCCATTTGAGGTGGTAATGGGGAGACCTGCCAATATTTGTAACCTTCCTAAATGTAACGCATTAAGAAATGTTGGAAATGTATTACTTTCAGATTATTGTAGCCAGTTGACTAAAAATCTGTATTTGATTTATCACCAGGTACGAGAAACTTTACCTGTGCGATACGAGGGCCCGGGCCACAGCAAACGACCTGGAAGTTGGGTGCTCGTCAAATCTTTTGAGCGCTCCTCTTGCCTCGCTGGCGTGGGCCATTCCAAGTCCTGTTGGTCACCCAGACAGCGGTGCGGGTCGCTGGGAGAAAGAACTGGATCCATGCGTCCCACATCAAGAAACTTCCTCACCCTGTGCCACACGTTACAGAAGAAACAGAACCCCTCGCTGACACTGCAACCAACGATCCCAAAGCAGTAAGTAGCACTGAGAGTGTGTCGGAGAATCTCTCTGAGCCCGTGAGGCTTGGGGAAGCTGCCATTTTGTCTCCACACTCTCCACAAATTTTGCATCCAGAAACTGCTATTTCGAATTCAGCACCTTTACTTGCTTCCGACGTGTTGCTTCCAGCAGGAAGTGACAACATATTGTTTCCGGATCAATCAATACCGGGAAAAGTAAGGTACAATCTACGACCACAAAGATAGACTCACGGCACGGTTTTGCTGTGCATTTGAAGAAGAAAAGAGTGATCAAGGGCTTGCTTTTTGCCCAAATTTGAGAAAGGGGATTCTGTTGGCTAGGGTTGTGGAAGGACTAAGAAGTCGCTCGACCGGGAGGTCGCCAGCAACGGACTTTGGGGTATCCATTTGAAGACTAGGATGCCCGCTACCGCTCGTATGGGACTTGTAAATAAGGGGGTGACCAACCGGGACAATGGACAAAATGCCTGGGCCCCGAAAATGTATTGCTGTATTTTTATAATGATATTTGGGTTTTTAATAGTCGCTGCCTTAGGATTGTGGTACCTCGAGGAAATTCATTCTTTAGAACATTTGTTGCTTACTAAAAGTGCACCTATTGTTCCTACTCCCTTTGTACATTTGCATACTCTATCCCCTAGGGATTCTCAGCACAGACAACGGTACCACAATAATACTTTACTGCTTATCATGAATGCTACGCATGCCATTTTTAATAAATCTAACTGTTGGGTCTGCTCACACTTACCGCAACATGGGGATAAGGGGCTAGGTTGGTATATTCATCCTTTACCATTGACAACTGCTTGCTATGCTTCTCTTAGAGCACTGTTCTTTGGCCGGTGGAATGATAGCATCTCAGGGAACTTAGATGGCACCAATTTGAATAGTTTTGAGAAACGTGTTTTGACTCCCCTAGGATGCTCCCTTTTCGCAAACAGGAGTAAACCGAATGTTGCTTCTATTAGGCCTTCTGATAAACTGTCTCGTCCTTTCCAATCTTTGATTTCCTTTAAGATGGCTCCAGTAGGCAATAAGGATGCCATGCCTCCTTTTTACACTGTTAACCATAGCCCCGATTCAGTTCCTTTTTGAATACAGAGGAATGGAACTCAGTCAATGGGAGATTTTCTAGGTTGTGCCAACATTGCAAATTTGACTGGGGAAAACAGACCTTTGTATGTAGGCGAACCTGTTTACTTTGTCTGTGGTAATGTAGCATTCCCATGGTTTCCCAGGGATTGTCAGGGAACCTGTTATTTAGGGATCCTGTTACCTGGGGTGTTTATAGCAAGTACAAGAGAAGTTTCATAGGCTCGTCCACGGCGGGACGATAATGGTGATACCCCAGCACAATTCTAGGGAGATATAGCTAAATCAGTTGTACCATTTTGGGGGCAGATAGCAAATTCAGAAGATATCAGAAAACTAGCGAGAGTACTGGAGAGAGCCATCAACCGGACCACGGACATACTCTATAATATGACGTTAGAACAAAAGGCGATAAGGTTAGTAGCACTTCAAAACCGAATGGCATTAGATGTCATTCTGGCTGAGCGTGGTGGAGTGTGTAAATTAGTGGGGTCCGCTTGCTGTGTTTCCGTACCAGATTCCTCCCCAACTATCTTCAAGGCAATACAGAATCTGCACGTCCTTAGTTCAGAACTGCATGTTCCCAAGGGAAACTGGGATCTAAGCGCTTGGTTCTGGGACTTCTTGCGATCTTGGGGATGGAAGGTACTTTTGGTCTTGCTAATTATTTTGGGAATACTGCTGTTTCTTTGTTGCTGTATTCAGTGTCTGCCTAGTATGTGTTCGATGCTAGGGGGATGTTGCGCACAAGCGATAGGTTCGATAGGACATAAAGTGTATGCCCCGGATAAAACTTCCAAAGAATATGTGTTGAAAGATAGTTTAGCAAATGACCTGATGGCAATAGATATTTCCGATAGTGATTCAGCGTGCATGGACGATGATGCATGGAGTTATTTGCAAGGAGATCCAAAGTAGTTTTTAGCACTTGGCATAGGCCAAAGGGAGGGTTTGTCAAAAGAGAAATCATATCGTGCCTCCTATTGCAATAAATATATTAATATTGGCCTACACCAAGCTGCTCGAAAGTCGCTTGCGAAAGAATCCTTGTTGCAAGGTCCTGACCTTAAATCAATGTAAGCCGCCATTTTAGCATTCGCTTTGTAAAAGTCACCCTGTGAGTTAAAATGGTGGACAATGTCATTCCAGAATACAACATGGCCGTCTTGACCTCTGTACATAGCTAATATGTAACTTGCCTGCAGGCCACTTGTTGAGGTCGTGAACTGAATCCTTGTCCTTCGTTGACCTGTGTGTAGAAGGATTACTTGTGCAATGAAACTAATCCACGAGCATATGTTGAAACAATGTATTCAAATACTGAACGTAGAACATCTGTTTAACTACATTGTATTGATGTTTGAGAAGGCCAGCATGGAAAAACTTAGAATACACAGTTGTTGCATAGGCTTGTTGATACATGTATTAAATGCATACCAGCTATATGCGGTTGTTCGAGACTTGGCACGAACCCTAGATCGGTGAGGTATTAAGTGGAATATTAACCCAAAGTGGGGCTGGGCATCGTGCCCACCAAGTGTATAAAAAGCGAATGCATTCTAATGTACAACGTATCTCACTGAATACACTGAACCACGCTGGAGTTCGTTGTGTTGTACTGAGGGCTGATAGCTATCTGACTTTGCTCTGTTTTTGTAACTGGATTCAGTATAAAATAAAGTACTTTGTATGTTCCTTTGTAACCCGTGTTCGGTGTATTTCCTTTTGGGGTACTCAGCCTCGATATTTTGATTTTGTTTTCACAATCCTATGTTTCTAGCTGAGAATCCTCCCATGGAAGCAACAAAAAATGTTAGGGCTATCTTTTACAGCACATACACGATTTGCACAAGTCTGAAATTAACATATAACTTTCCATGCTGTGGGCTACTTTTTGGTGATAAATTGTTACAAGAGGTCAGGGATCTGTGATTTTTGACTCTCATATGACTCTGATCAGCCCTAACCAGTATATTCAATGATGCAGGAACATGGGAGTCTAAGTCCAACACACATAGGGAGCTACAACCAGACAACAGCCTTCAACACTGATGACTATTTAGTGTTTAAAAAGATGTATTGTTTTAGTTGCGTTACAACTTCTTCAATAGCAAATAAATACATCTTTTACACACTTTCAGTTTGTTTCACTTCATTATACATTCATGTATAACTTTCAAGATACTAACTAGTACAGTGATTCTAATTTGCATAATGCTGATGCTTATAAGAAGACAATAAGAAATACTTCTAGCCGTGAGGTGCTTAATATTACAATGTGCATTATTCTTTGTATAATTTTCTCGAAGCTAATTTTCGTGTGACTTTCAGCTTCAGTTAAACAAAACAATTTTACAATAGTATTCCTCTATGCATCCTTATTCATATACCTCGCCTCGAGTTATTTCCATGTGCAATTCAGCTACAGGTAAACATCAGTTTCATAATAAACAAGCTATGAGCAACACTAATACAATATAAAACGACACCAATAGCAGGTAAAATTACGCTAATAAAATATAATAAAACAACAACCAATACTAAATGAATTCATGAAATACTAAAATGTGCTCTTGTGTGCATCATCAGTCAGTGTAAGAGATTGTTATGGCTATGTAGTGCTTCTAGCCCAGTTCCGGCACTATGGTATCTGCAAGCAAGCTCTTTCATGGCCCCAGTCCATCTGCACCAGTGGACATCCGGCAATCAGGATAGGCCCTTTCAATACAAATTGATGGACAGTCCTTCTGGGGTTTTGCAGGTTTCCCACCTCTTGTTTAACCTTTATTTTATGCTTGGAAGTTTGTATCAGGATTCAAGGGTATCAATTCTGACATTATGCCAGCCGAACTCCAACGTCTAGCAGAAATTCAAAGACTGTTTTACAGTAACTGAGATTTGAATCAAACCTAAGCTTATTTCTCATGAAACGTAAATCTTGGGACAATGTAGAGAGCTGGTTGTCATCCTTTTAGCCTTATTCCATGAAATGATGCCCAACTCCTTTCCATGTAGTAAACATCATAGATAACTAAAAGATGAAGGCCTCTCCACAAAGTCACAGTCCTCAGCACCAGCAAACACTAGCCCATTTAATGTTAGGGTTCTAAGAAGTGTGTCCACACGTGTATTCGTCCCATCGGTATGTTTGTTTTCTCAGCCATATCCCCAGTTCTGTCCGAGAAGGATTATTCCAACAGAATTTGGTTTGATAGAGCCCCACATGTCATGATCCCCTCACTGGCATAAGTGTGGCAGGCTATATATATTACCACCTCCTGGCACTTGCTTCAATGGCTACCCCCGTGAAAAAAGATTGACATCAAGTTTTTTTCTCATAACTTGTTTCAAGTTAGGTCAGGCATTCCAAACTTGCCAGAGCAGTGTGGGGGGGGGGGCAAAGGGTGGGGGGAGGCGGAGTTTCAGCTCTACAGCCCCCGCTCTGTGGAACTCCCTTCCTCTTCACTTGAGAAATGAGCCCTCCTATTCAGCATTCAAGAAATTGTAGAAAAGTTGGTTATTCAATAAGTATGACTAACACCCTACCTATGAACTGTTTCCTAAATTGCACTCTATGACCTGTTAAGCCTTTTTATGCTACTACTCTGTGCATATGCTGTGATACCTGTGGGTCTGGGGGTTACACAAATGTTAAAATAAAAGAAAGAAATAAAATCAACAGGGTCTTCCATCCTACTGCAAAACATGACACATTAGCTACCCATCACCCATCTCATTGCCATTCCTTTGAATAGCCCGCTCGCGCACACATGCTGGATGACTGACCATCTAGCACTCCTCCGGGCCTATGCTTTTTGCAAACAGCTGTATCTGGACCATGCATTAGTATCTACTTATTTCAAGGCATGAAGCCACACTCATGATAGTGTTGCACCTATGGCAACCCTTTATATATATTATTTTACATATATAAGAGCTTCATATGGTTATGAGACATTTTAATAACCTTGAATTAATTTACACGAATCTAGATTCTAATTGGCTGTGGTTTATTGAACAGCCTTCATTCCGCCCATTCTTTGCCTAAGATGGCTGCAGTCTAATGCAGCCCCTTCGTTTTAGCCAATGAGTTGCTTAAGGTGCTCAGAGGACTGGCCTCCTCTCAGCCAATGAGTTCCTTGGTGATACAGGGTGAACCTCTCACCGACTTCCCAGTGAACTGGCACTAGAAACAGCCATGCGGTTTAATTGATGATTGGAGTTTTCTTTTGAGTCAAGTGGTCAGGCATTCTGATTGGCCTTCAGACGGCCTCGTTCTCAGAGGAGTACTTTGGCAATGCAGGAAGGTTATTGGTCTATAGCCTCGTTTACGCTCATTCGGACATAAAGCTCTTATTATCACCCACCACACGCTGCCAGGGTAATTCATGGAACTAGAAAGAGACCTTGCACAAACACAAATACATAAATGCATGTTCCAAGGCTACGAGACGCAGCAGGCGCCACTTTTACTGCCATTTATGCAAATACTTAAAGTTAAATAATGAAGTTCTACTGCAAAAACTACCGCGAGTTACCTTAATAGTTTTTATTATTTATGTCTGCTGCGGAAAGGGTAATGGAAGGCTTTTTTCCCCTCGATGACGAATTTCCCTCAGCCCCAAAATGCAATTACATGAGCTATTAAAAAATAAATTATACTCAAAACACAGGATCTAGAACTAGAATTAAATGGGATTCAAAATGAATTCACCTGTGAGCACATTTAGCAATGCCTCGCCTGCAGATGTGCTTTTCTTGTGCCACTCCGAGAGATGCGTAAATCAGTGCTCTGAAGCCCTCACTTCTCATGGCTTCATAAAGAATTTACAAGCACATGGTGTATCATTTTCACAGGCATTCCTAGCCCTCGTGTCCTTCTGTCTCCTTTGCAGTCATTTTCTTCCTTGCTCTGGCTGTGATTTTCTCTTCTTCCCAAGCAGGCTGGCTCTCCGAATCTGCTGCCCTCTCTCCTTGCAGACTCCTGCACCCACTCTCTATGGTCTCTCTGACTGCCGTCTCTCTCTAGCCGCCCTCTTCGCGCTACCTGAAATTGACTTTTGATGTCTAAATTTGGTAGGATGTTCATTTACCAACAGTCATTTTGCCGAATGATTTTTTCAAAAACAAATCAGCGAAAAACATAGGATGTGGGAAAGGGTGTGTAAGGTATACAGGGTGTGCAGGGGAATAGTGTTAAATAAATAGGGGAGTGGAGTTGAGGGTCCCCAAAAAGAAAATGTGATGAGGTAAGAATAAAAAATAATTGAGGAAAGAAAACCTCAAAAAAGTGACCGTTGATAAATGTACATAGAACCCTACATTGCTTTCCTGGGACCACCTTTTCTACCGCTACACCTACCCACACCCCTACACACCCTCAAACCCCTACACACCCACCGCCACCCCCCCCCACACACACACACACACACACACACGCACACACACCCCGCCACCCCCCCCACACACACACGCACACACGCACACACACACACACACACACAGTTAGCCTCACTTTTGCTGCATGGTCACAGCCCACACAATGCCATGTGCACCCTCTGTGCAGTTGCATTGATTGTGCCCAGTTTTCACGAGGAAACATGCAAATGCATACCAGTGGCATAGGTCGAAGAGTTGCATTTGTGGCTGCCATGGCTACACATGTTGCTACTTTGCATATCTCTATCATCTAGGATTAATTACATGTGAACGTGGAGACCCACCATTCATGCAGTCAAGCACTGACTGGCCCATCCAGTGCATGCAGAATTCAAAATGGCATGGAATGGGAATGTCCTTTGGAGGGGTTCTTTTCCACAGGCTTATCGTAGGGTCCAGGATGAGCCATATTGTCTCCTCGAGATGCTAGACCAGGAAGGCTTTTTAAAAAACTTGATCTTTAAATTTCTCGCCTGCTATCCTCTCTCTCGCCCCTACTCAGTCTCTTCCTTCTGCACCAGTCTGTCTCTCTCATCACATTCTCTCTTGCTCATACTTTCTCATTCTTTTTTTTTCTCTCCTCCACTCTGTCTCCGCATCACCTTTCAGCAGCATTTGATCTGGTCGACCATTCCATATTTGTCAACAGAATGAAAGGTCTGGTTCATTGCTCTGACGGAGCTGCAGATTGGATTGACTCTTTTCTGAGCCCACGAATTCCAGGAGTGGCAGTAGAGAATGATATGATATGGCATTTATAACACATCTATACACAAGTGTTTCAATGCTCAATCTACCCCTAACACCATCAATACGGGAGTTCCGCAGGGATCATGCATAGCGCCATCCCTATTTAAGATCAATATCAGGCCTCTGCTTGCCTCCTAGACTGCCTTGATGTCTGTTATACACTGCCTCCTAGACTGCCTTGATGTCTGTTATACACTAACTACGCTGATGACACCCAGGTGGTCATGGAGCTATTGGGGGAATCACACTCAAGATTCTGAGTCCCTGAATGGGGTGTATGCCGCCATCCAGTTGTGGATGGCCTCAAATTCCCTAGTGCTCAATTAGGAGAAAACAGAGCTTCTCATTGTGGCTGCTTGGCCACGGGCCAAAAAATTGGATTCAGCTTATAAACGCTTTAAGATCGCAGGCCGCAAGATCATTGTGACTAGATGTGTCAAGACCCTGAGTCTATAGCTGGACGCAGAATTGACCATGAAGGTCCAGGTGGCCCATACACGATCGTCTTGTGGCTATGTCATTAAGCTCTTAAATCAAATTAGGCCTTACATCTCCATCAGCAACAGAACGCTTCTGGCTACATCCTTAGTAAATTCCAGACTTGACTACTGCAATAGCCTTCTTACCGGGACATCCCAGACTAATCTCCCTTAAAACCACTCAGAACAGCGCTGTACAAGCAGTCTTTGGTCTATCGAAACGGGACCATATAAAAAACTGTAGAAAGGCCTTTCATTGGCTCTCCGTCAGGCACATAATTTCCCATAAGCTTCTAGAACGCTCCTATAAATGTTGGACCTCCACTGCCCCCCAATATCTCTTGGACCGCCTGACCATAAATCATCCAACCCGGCATTTATTTCCAATGACAGCTATGAACTAAACCAACCAGGGTTCAGACTGGCCAAACATGGAGGGACCAGCTTCGATGTGCAGGCCCCTAAAGAATGGAATGTGCTTCCCCTAGCAATGAGAGACCCTCAATCCCTGGCAGAATTCAAGAGAGCAGTGAACCCTCCCCCTACACCCACCACTGACCCTGCTTTTTGTGTATTGTCCGTCTTTTTACTGTTAATTGTTCACACGAGACTCATGGGCATGCAGAGATATTTAAAAAATAAATAATAAAAATCACTATCTTTCACCTCTCGACTTTATTCCTCTCATGCCGGTTTCAACCTCTACCAGAGAGCCAATTTTCAAGCCTTGAGAAAGCTTTTAGATTGTGAGTTCAAATATAGAACGTACGAGAAGATACAGTCGGACACTGGCCCTGGAAAGGTCACCCTGATGAGGCAGCCATCAAGTCCCTTCCGAAGTATGTATTATAATGGTATTTTATATTTGCAATGAGCATTACTGTGGGAAATTCACTGAGGCTACTACAGAATGTAGACACAAATCATTATTGACCAGCAACAGATGTCCACTGGTGGGCTAGAGCTGAAAAACCTTTGAAAGATGTAATAAGTGGATGGGTCCTTTATGGAGTTTCCCATCCACTGTTTCAGCTACAGCGTCCCATTACCTTTATGTCTGAACCAATCTATACGTGGCACAATGAAGCAGAAAATATGGGGAGTCCACTCCAGAAATTGCGCGCCTGTGCTATTATGATCAGTGTTGCGTATGCAGTGGGCTCATCAGTATTTTTGCGACAGTGCCCTGTTGTCACCGATTACAACAATATAGCATAAAGTTAATGGAACACCATGGCGCATATAATTCTTGAGAAAGAAAATAATGAAATATTTTTTGAAGTATTAAATTGTATTTGTATAGATAAATAGCATAACTAAAATGTTACTTATTTGGAGAAAAATAGAGCATCTTTTGTGCTTGTGTATATATAAACAACACAACTAAATGTAATTTTTTTGGAGATAAATAGCATACACGTGTTTCGACCTACAGGGTCTTTCCCCGGGCCAATTCGGGTCACTAACAATGAATCATTTCATAACATTGAAGCATGCTCTGTTGCTCATTCTTATCCAATGTTTTGCCATGTGTGTTTGCATATGAGTAAAGTCAGTAGAACCGTGTTGCTTGGGTTGAAAGTTTCAGAACAATAACGTGATCATGATTCAATATAATCCTGTGCTGATTTATATCATGCACTTTGTAATTACAAGCAGGGTTCTGCTTGTGGATCAGCGTTCCGCTTGGATATGGCAGTCAATTCTCTCTCCAACAAAGCGATCAGCTCACAGAGAGGTGGACTGCAGGTTCTCCAGTATCTTTACCTATGACATTTTCTGACAGGACACTGGGTGTCAGCTCTGAAGCACTGCCCTCATCAGTTGCATGTGACTGCAGAAACTGTCCCAGTCCACTCCCCCTAGTCCTGCTGGCACCTACAGACAAGGAGATGCAAACTTGGGTGTCATGTGCATTACAGAAGTATCTTCAGTGCTGATACACAATATGATGTCCCATAAGCCATCCTCATTATGAGGATTTAATACAATCTTAAACCGCTGCTAGGATTTGGGACCAATACAATCAACTAATTCATCCAGACCTGAGAGCCCCAAAATGGGTAGGAAAACAATAGTGGCATGTGACAAATTGGATTCAGTTTTGAAGGAGCAGAAGGGTGAGTAGGGGTTAAAATGGCCCACTCAGCCTTCAAACTTCTACAAACCAAAACACAATGCATTCATAAAGGTAAAACAGGGACAATCAAGAGATATAACTCCTTTGCCTTTGTGGTAACGTGGGCTGAGGGAGAACTAAACTCTCAAGAGGGTTGTGAAGGTGAAACAGTAGTGACCCAAACAACACAGTATCACAGTTCGAAAAAAAAAGGAAATATCCAATAAAGGTTCTATAAAAATATAAACACTTTAATAAAACACACCATTTGCAAGTAGAACGAAAAGACATTAGTATGCAAAAACCCACCCCAAAGGAAAGAACGGAGAAGAAGCAGCAGACTGGAGAAAGTAGCTCCAGGGGTGGTAGGTGAGGTACTACCATAAAAAGGATTTTGGGTTGAAAACAGGAGTGATCATGACCTAACCAGTTTCTAGGGTCCACGTGGACTGCAGGGGCTGTTCGGTATCACAGTACCTGGTCAGGCGTAGTAGGGCACGTAGGATTCTGGCAGCCCTGGCAGCAACAGGGCGTTGAGCAGGGCGAATACAGGTGCTCTGTGCGAATGGCGGAGATTCAGTGCGGCAGGTCGGGCGGTCCCAAGAACTCTTCACAGTTGGCTAGGCTGAGTCGGCTTTGGCCACTGGGAGAGGTCAGCGAGCAATGCTAAAGCAGTTTCACTCAGCGGGTGATGATCTTTTAACTAATGCGTCGATGTGGAGTCAATGAGGCAGCCATTCTCGGGCTGACTGGGCTGAGCCGTTGTTGTAACCCCTGTTTAGAGTCAGCGAGTGACCCTCCAGAGATTCGGTTTGTACTCCGGCATTGGGAAGATGCTTCGGGCCTAGCAGGTGATGTGCTTTGTAAGGATACGATGCAGTGTCGACCTGGTTTAGATGCAGGGGGATAATTAAGCAGGTTGGGGGTACGCAGACACCAGCACCAGTGTCTTCCTTATTGTTCAGGATGCAGAAAACACAGAGCGGACGGTTTGGTGCGAGAGAACAGCGAGCTTCAGCTGGTCCTGCCCTCCATCTGCTGTTAGGCCTTTGCAAAGGACTCAAGGACAAGATGCTCTGGTTCAGGGTCTGCTCTTCTGGCAGGGAAGATTTGTTGCAGAATGTTTGGTTCTGGTCCACAGCACTGGTCACTCCTGATGTTCCCTCAGAGTGGTTAGGGGACAGAACTTCCTTCTGTCTTGGACGGCTCCTTCTTCACCTCTGGCAGAGGGCCTTGGACAGTGCAACTGTCTCAAAGGAACTTCAGGTGATAATCTTTAGAAGGCCTCTTCTGCCTTAAAGGATCCTTGAGGAACCAAAGAAATTCTATTGAAGGGGTGCAAGACTCCTTCCTTTAAAGGCACAAGTCCTCAGGTGATTGGTCAAAAGCTAGCCTGCTTTATGGGACCAATCCCTGCTCCTGGCTTGAGTGGACTTTGCCCTGTTGATCTTGCACCCTAAGTGCTTTGCTCCAGAGGAAGTGGAGGAGACAGTAAGGGTAAAGAGAGACAGAGAAAAACAAGATGTTCAAGGCTTCCTCCAGTTTCCAGAGCACTTTTGCCTATCCTACTCCTGCCCCCTTCCATCGTACTGGCAACAAAGACCTTTGGATATGCAGCGCCCTGGTGTGAGGCTACTCCTCCTGAATGGGTCCTTTGATACCTGAGCCCAGGACAGCTGCCTGCAGTGCGGCTGTCTTTGGTAGAGGAGTTTACCCATCCTGACTAAGAGAATCAAAGACAAAGAAAAAAAAAGGCTGCGTCCTCCGGGTTTCTGTCACAGGAGCTAGCACATGTGTAATACCAATTGGGACATGGCAGCCATGATCATAAATATCGCCATGCACTATGCCTAAACTCAGGCATAGCTTATTCTTAGAGATGACCCTGCTACCAGTATGGGATAATAATGACCATCGTAGTTTGGGTGCAGGGGACATATCTTAAATGTCTCCCCTGTGCTGCAGTGACTTTGCTGTTGCTGCAGGGATTGAGTCGGCATCTTGTGACCTTTGAACCTGCTCTGCACCACAAGTATAGTGGGTACTTTGGGTCAGGCTACTGATTGCGCAGGGCAAAAGTGTACTATGTTTGTTTGTTTGTTTGTTTATTTGTAACACGCACCAGACCCGGAGGTATCAGGGCGCAAGGCAAGGATATTTTAAGCTTACATAGTTACATAATATAGTACAGGTAATTTTTGGTTACATAGTTGTATGTTATGGTACATGGACTAGTTGCAAATTCCAGTGCAGGTGTTAGCACGGTTGGCAGACTACAAATATAATACCAGAATATATACAGGGCTGGCCTGTAGTACAAATTACAATGCAGAGAATAGCAAGATTAGCAATTTTACAGATATAGTACAGTGATATACAATGACGGCATCTCCATAATGCCCGTTTGGTACAAAAGAACAGTCATAAAGTGGCTAGAATAAAGCAGGAAGGGGTGAGAGAGTTTAGGAGAATCTTCTCTATCTAGCCTAAATTTAGAGATCATTGGATTTAAGCCAATTGATAATGTTAAGTCTGAAGTGTGGGTACGTTTGGATCACCCTAAGGTGTGGAGGGAGGGAGTTCCAAAGTTGGGCGGCTTTGACAGGGAAGCTATTCCCGCCGATGGTTACTCGTTTGAAAGGGAGGACTGTCAGGCAGTTAGTGTAGGCCACTCTAGTAGGTCGAAGTGTCGATCTTTTGCTGAACCTCTCTGTTAGGTAGCGAGGTGCTGCATCATTGAGGGATTTAAATGTTAGCAAAGCAGTTTTTAGTCTGATTTTGTTGAGAGTGGAGAGCCAGTTGGCCTGTTTTCTCACTGTAGAGATGTGATCTCTTTTGGTCATTCATAACACTGCTCTCAAAGCGTTATTTTGGAGTATTTGAATTTTCTTAGTAATATGTTTGTTAGCTCCAATGTAGAGGACGTTACAGTAGTCCAACTTAGATAACATAAGTGCTCTTGCCAATGTGGTACAACTACTTGTTCAAAGGAAAGGTTTAGTGGATCTAATCAGTTTACAAGTGTAGGCCTTGGAGGATGCCATAGCATTCACTTGTTTTGTCAGGATGAGGCAGGAATCAAGGTAGCAGCCTAAGGTTTTCACCTCCTTCATCACCTTGATCGTGTTGCCATCTATGTCAAGGGAAGTATATTTATGGCCAAGTTTGTTAATGTTAGGTGTGGTCCCCAGGATGATGAGTTTCGTTTTATCATCATTCAGGCATAGACCATGACGTGCCATCCATGTCTGGATGATGAGGTAAATTCTATTCACCAAGGCCAAATCCCGATTGTAATCCCCTGTAAGTGGGAAGAGAATCTGAGTGTCATCTGCATAGTTTTTTTTAAAATATTTTTATTTTATTTTGAAGTCAAACAAACACACTACAACTGTTTCAAAGCATAGAAAGCATCATAGTCCAACACATTTTCATTAGAACTCCCCAACTCCCCCCCCCCATAAACTAGAGTCGGTTCTCACATGTCATTTACAGGAGCATCATTGGGTAGCACAGTACTTAGGCAGTCATCATCCGGGTCCTCTGTACCGTTGTTACCCTGATGAGAGTTTGCCATAGAGGCCACCAATTGCCGCCAGGCCAGCAAGGGCCCTACTTCCTCCTCGCCCCCCTAGTGACCGCTTCAAACCAGACTACAGATTCAGCTTCCGCCCACCTCAAGAGGTCGCCCACCATAGCTCCACCCTGGGTTGTGGGCCGCCTTCCAGCCCATGGCAATCCTGCGCTTGGCCAAAACACAAGCCAGGTCCTTCATCTTGCTTATGTGTTTTGAATGCTGGGGTGTAGGAAAAAGCCCAAGCATGCATGACCAGGCCGATTCCACATCCAGAACCCCCCTCACCAGCCAGTTTCGTCTTAACCTCGTCCCAAAATCTGTGCACTTCCGGGCAAGCCCAAAACATGTGTAGCAGTCCTGCATTAACCTCCCCACACCTGGGGCATAGCTGCATAGCTGGTCCCCCAAATTCTGCAATCTTCCCGGGAGTTAAATAAGCCCTGTGGGTGACGTACAATTGAAGCTGTTGGAATCTCGCGTTCCGGGACACCTTTTTATGGTACCTCTTCCCATTGCCCGTCTGTCATGGGTCCTCCCACCTCTTCCTCCCAATCTTGTCTCAATTGAAGCAACTCCTTCCCTGCCCTTACTCGCAGGAGCTCGTATATCCTCGATATTTTGTGCCCGCCCTCCGATACATCATGCATAGTTTCCAGGGAGGCGTCAGGGTCTTCCGCTAGCACTGTCCCGGGCCATCTTTCTCTAGTCTTTTTCACAAGCCTAGTGTAGGGTATATATTGGCCACCATGTACCCCCGTCTCTTCCTGCAACCTCTGAAAGTACAATGCCTCCCCTTCCTGCCATATGTCCCCAAGGGTGGCCAGGCCTACCTGTTCCCAGTATCTATGGACCGATTCAAGTAGTTGAGATTCACTCCCGCACAGTGCCGCCAAAGGGGCCTGCTGGGAGTAAAGCTCTGAATCCCCCCCAATCTTCCATGTCCTGTGCCAGATCTCCCAGCCCAGCCTCAGTAGCCGCCCCCTGCCCACCAGTTTGTCTCTGCACAACCACACCACTTCCATCAGAAAGTATGGGGCTGAGTCTCCACGCAGAAGCCTAGCTTCCGCCGAGTCTTCAGCCGAAAGCCACCTGGCCACGTACTGCAGCTGCCCCGCCAGGTAATATAGTTCAAAATTAGGCAGGCCTATCCACCCCGCTGTCACATGGGTTCTAGAGCTTCCACAGAGCAACCCTATTCCTAGAGCTGCCCCACACGAAACCCCTACACACGCTGTGAAGCTTCGCGAATAGGCTCCTAGGTACCAAAAACAGGACATTCACAAAAAAGTGCAAGAGTCTAGGCAGGACCACCATCTTGAGTAAGGCCGCCCTCCCCATCATGGTCAGGGGTAATCTAGACCAAAATACCATGCTGTTCTTGATCCCCTCTATTGCCTTTTCCATGTTATGCTTGTGTTCTGCCTCGACCTTGTGGTAAATATTTATTCCCAAATACCTAAATGTCACGGGCTGCCATGGTATTGGCAGGACAGGCAGCCTCTGTACCCGGACATTCCTGTATCTGCCCAAAGGAAACAGACTAGACTTTCTAGGGTTCACCGATATGTCCGAAAGGGTGACGTACCATTCTATTACCTCCAGTACATACTGCAGGTTTTCTTCTGGATAACGCAAATAAAGGAGCATATCATCCGCATATAGTGATATCAGGTGCCCTCCACTGAAAGTGCTTATGCCCACCACCCCATATTGTTGTCGCAGGCATATTGCCAGCGGCTCTAATGCCAGTATATATAGCATGGGTGACCAGGGCATCCCTGTCTGGTCCCCCTGCAAAGTTGCTATGTATCTGAGATTGTGGACCCTGTCTTGACTCTCGCCATCGGGGTGCTGTAAAACAACTGGACCCATCTGAGGTATCCAGGTCCCACTCCATACCCCTTCAGGACCGCTTTCAGCCAGGGCCATCGTACCGAGTCGAAGGCCTTAACCGCGTCTAATGACACTATAGCCAACTCGCCCGTGTCCTCCTCAGTTTGGTCAATGATATGGTGTAGCCTCCTGTGGTTATCGGTGATGTTCCTGCCTGGAACATATCCCGTCTGATCTGGGTGTATCAGTTTCCCAATCACCTTCTTCAGTCTATTGGCCAACACAGCCGTAAGTATTTTGCTGTCCTGGTTAAGCATGGACAACGGTCTGTAAGACCCGCACTCCACGGCCGGCTTGCCTGGTTTCAAGAGTGGGATGATCACAGCCTGGCGGAGGGACAATGGGAGTTCCCCCTGCTCATAGGCCTCGTTAAAAGTGGCAAGCAGTGGTTGAAGCAGCTCTTGCTTGAATGTTTTGTAGAACTCACTAGGCAGCCCATCCGAACCAGGCGCCTTGCAAGTGGGCAAATTCTGAATCACTACCTCCAGCTCATCCGAGGTGACGGGTGCGTCTAACTCCGCACGTTCTAGGTCATCCAGGGTGGGCAGTTCTATGTCCTCCAATGTGTCCAGTATGTCTTGACACATATCCTCCCCCATGTCCTCATACAAGTGTCTGTAAAACTTAAGGAACTCCTCATTTACCTCTTTCTGAGTGTTGCATATGCAACCTCTCTCATCCTTGATCTCACTGATCACCGAGCGGGGGTCTCACTCTTATATAGCCAGGCCAGCAGTCTGCCCGGCTTGTCGCCCCCTGCGTGCATCCTCTCTGTATATTTCCTGTAATTGAGTCTGCATAGCCTATCCCAGAGTGCACTGCAGGACAACTGTAGCTCCTTTACTTTGGTTCTGTTAACATGAGCGGTGTTCTCGCAACGCGTGAGATCCTCTAGCTCCCTTTCCGCCTCTTGGAGTTCCCTTTCGATAACCCCCTGTACACCCTTAGCTTGGGAAATGGCTACCCCACGCACCACCACCTTAAACGCTTCCCACAGTGTGCTCACAGAGCTGACGCTCCCCGTATTTATATCAAAGTATTCTTCGATGGCATCCCTCAGGCCCTCCCGAAACCCCTCGTCCTGCAGAGCCTCGGTCCTGAGTCTCCATGTAGGGATCCGCGGTTTCGGGGGCTGGTGTCTCCAGTCCAACAACAAGGGCGAGTGGTCAGATAGTACTCGGGCCTTGTATTCCGCTCCCTCTATGTCTCTCACTATCTCGGCTGTCACAAACATGTAGTCCAACCTTGTGTGCAAGTCATGTGGTGCTGCGAAGTGTGAATACTGCCTATCCGTGGGATGCAGCCTTCTCCACGCATCCTCTAGGCCTAGGTCTTCCAGTAAGGAACCCAGCGCTTTGGCCGCCAGTGCCGTTTTCCCTACCCTGTCCTTGGACCTGTCCATTCTGGGATTCACGGATTCAGTTAAAGTCCCCCCCACACTACCGTGCCCCCTGCCAGGGGGCCAAGTTTACTGCAGAGGGTCCTAAAGTAAGCCGCTGTGTCGTTATTGGGGGTGTACAAATTTATTATATGCACTTCCCTGTTTTCCAGGAGACCCGTCACCACCACCATTCTACCCTCCGGGTCCACCGTAGAATCAAGCACCTGAAACGGCACATGAGGCGCCACCCAAGTAATGACCTCTCTGGCGTACGCCGAGTACACCGCCCCCACAACATTGCTCTTCCATTTTCTCCTGACCACCTCCAGCCTTTTCCTAGTAAGGTGGGTCTCCTGCAGCAGGGCTATGTCTACACGCATCCTCTTTAAATACAACATCACTTTATTACGTTTCAGGTAGCTGTTAAGGCCCCGTACATTCCAGGTCACAATTCTGAGATTACCCGATGCCATCTGGTCGGACTATCCCCATCCCATCCCTTCCCATAATGCTCCCTGTGCTTGTTTGTTTCCTGGCTCTCTCCCTTCTATTCACAAACAACACCCCCCTCACTCCCCCCCCAACTTCACACCACTGCACAAAACTCCCCCCCCCCCTCCCCGCCAACCCCCAACAATAGCCCAGCTCCATCCCTGGATCTCAGGCCTACCCATGTCTGGACCTGTCTCGTATCCGAGGACAAGGACCCCGCGGGGTGTCACCTATCTAACAGTGACCTAACTAAGTGTACTACTATTGGGTACAGAGGGTGCTTCCCAGGAGCTCCCAGTCATCTATTTATGAGAAGTGCATTCAACAGGACCCGCCGGCAGATACCATGACTTCCTCCCCACAAGCAGAATATCGTACTATATTCCAGTCCCAATGTCGTAACTATGGCCTCATGGGTGCCTCTGCAGCGTGCTACTTATCTCCAGCCGCTTCTGTCTGGGCATCCGATTCCTGAGGTCGACCCTGCTTATCCAGCCACTCCATCGCTTCGGTCGGCGTCTCAAAGAAGAGGGATCTATTCTTATAAAACACCTTTAACCTAGCGGGGTAGAGCAACATGTAGTGATGGCCTGCTTCTCTAAGCCTCCTTTTCACCGTTCCAAAGTTCATTCGACTCCGCTGTACGAGCAGCGTATAGTCTGGATACGCCGTTATTTTCGCTGCCCCCCTTTCTATCGTACCTCCTTTTCGGAAAAATTTGAGGATCTTTTCGCGGTCACGATAGTTCAAGATCTTCGGGATCAACGGCCATGGAGGGGCTCCTGGGGCCGGTCTCCTGGTCCGGGCCCTATGCGCCCTTTCAACCGCGAACCCCTGGGTCAGCTCCCCGCATGTAACCTCCTGCAAAGAGCATAGTTTCAACGTATTCCGTGGGGTTCGATCCTTCCATTCCCTCCGGAACACCCACTATGTGAATGTTGTTGCGCCTGGCGCGCCCCTCTGCCTGCTCTGCTCTGTCCTCCAGATTGCCCACTCGTTGCACGAGGGCATGAAGCTCCTTAGCATGTGCATTGCACGCCTCTGGGTCGGGCCCAGTGCGCTCTGCGATCGTTCACACGTCCTGACGCAACAGGTTCACCTCTTCTCGGACCGCTCCGATCTTAAGGTCTAGGCCCTCCTGCAGCTCTTTCATGGCCAGGCCAAACTTCGTCTCCCAAGCCACCTTCAAGTCGGCAATTGCTGCCAGCACCTCCTGGATAGTACCCGGTGGGTCCATCGCCGCCGCAGGGGCTTCTTTGCTCTTGCCCCCTTCCGCGCCCCGGGGCGACCTAGCGTAGGCCTCCATCGTGGGCTGCTTGATCCGGGGTCGCACCACCTTGGAGGACATCCTGCTGCGTCGGTTGGGCACATGCGCCCAGCTGTGTCTCCGGCGCTGCGACCCCTTCACAGCAAGGCTCCGCTAAACTCGGGTTCGCTCTGCTGGCACGCCACGATCCAGGGCCTCCTCAGTGGGGGCCCGCACTTATGTTCTTGCCACCGGCCAGAGACGCATGCGACGCGTCCCTCTGGTTGGGCTCGCCCCCGCTCCAGCCGGCTTGGTCTTCCTCAGCTCCACGGACCATTTATGGCCCTTTGTCCACGGGCGGCCATCTTGGGTGCTGCCCTTCCACTGCGCGACCGCCACCTTCTTCAAAGTCTAGTTCTGTGGATATGCAGTCTCGCTGGCGGGGAGGGCACTCACCATGTGCCCCCCACTTTCATGCACTCTTGGATGCACCGTGGTCTCGAAAGTCTGCCGAAAACCATCACTTCTTCCCAGGATCAAAATCGGATCATCGGGAGCTCCTCCAAGGAGCGTCCTCTCACGTAGCCATCAAGCCACGCCCCTCTCATCTGCATAGTTAGTGTGGGTGACACCAAGACAGTCCAGATCATCAAAGAGGAGCTTGGTAAATATATTATACAGAGTAGTGGAGACACAGGAGCCCTGGGGAACACTGCATGAGATGGGGATGGGATCAGCTGCTTCTGTAGTGGAGAAGATTCTCATGGTTCTTTCGCTTCAGAAGGACTAAATCCAAGCTATGGCTTGTTGTGAAAAGTGCGCGGCCGATTCTAAGTGGTTCAGGCACAGTATGGTCCACCAAGTCAAATGCTGCTGAGAGATCTAAGAGAAGTAGTAGGGCACATTTTCCCTGATCTCTCAGCTCGTCAACCTGGGCCTTAATGTCAATGAGCGCTGTTTCAGTCCCATGCTATGGTCTGAAACCTGATTGCCGGATACCAAGGAGTTTGTTCTGTTCCAAGAAGCCCTGAATCTGTAGGTATGCCGCCTTATCTAAGATTTTAAGGAGGAATGGCACTGTTGTTATTGGCCTATAGTTCGTGGGTATAGCAGGGTCGATTGTTTGTTTCTTCAAGAGAGGGATGACTCAAGATTCCTTGAGGTTGCTTGGGCTGATACCTGTGGTGAATGGCGCATTAATAAGCTTGGAGATAAAGGGTAAAAGGTCTCTCGCAGCGTCTTTTATGAGTTGGGCGGGACATAGATCTCCTCGGCAATTGGAAGGTTTGAGAGAGAGTATTATTTTTTCAAACTTCTGTTATCGAGATTTTTGTGAAGTTGAACCAGAGTTCTGGTTTTGGTAGGGTAGGTGAGTTGCTAGGTTGCTTTCATATGCTTTTGGCATGGAGTTGCGACAAAGGGGGACCTGCTAAGCAGATTACACCTTTGGAGAAGGAATCACCCACATCATTTTATTTACTAAAAATCAAAAAAGCCAGGACTTTGCACCCTTACCGGATAGCAATTCCTCACACGGCAACTTTTCAGCCATCATGATTTAACGCCATCATTTTACCTTTTCCCGGGAATGATTATGATTTTATTTTTTCTATTTGTTACACTTAACACTGCAAACTCGATTGTTTTTAGGAAAAAACACAAAAATGAAAGCCAGTCAATTTGAAAGATCTAATAGATAATGAGAAACTGTGCACAAGGCTTATTAGCAGAACAAAGGGCCTTTACGGCCTTGCAGAAGGTCAGGGATTTGGGAAAGTTGTGAACCGTCACAGGGAGTGAGTTCCACAAACCTGCAGCTAAAACCTTTTGTCAGCGCTGTTCAAAATTTGAATGGGTGATTATCAGAATGTGCTGACTAGCACAGTGCAAACCATAGTGGGTATGCTAGCTGTGATGCACAAAGGATCAAGCACTGCAGATCAGAGATCGCATGAGAGAAGGAGGCAATAGATATAACACAAGGTACCTAGAGTTTTGGAAAACAGCTATCCAACGTGGATGCCTTTGGCATCCAAGGTTAACAAAAAGGCAGCAATGGGGACTAAGTTCTACCCAAGTGTTTCGAATGGACACTACTAGAGCTCTGCCAGAAGTGATCAAGTCATGTGAGCATTGGGGAGGGATCCCACTGTCCTGAACTTCCATCCAGATTCCCCTGGGTATTATTATACCAACTCCATAAGCATAGAAGTGGTGCACAGCAAGACGCCCACTTCCGTCCTGAAGAAGGTTGCAGAGAATTAAGGGCCACAGTATCAAGGCCCACTGATTCTGACTGAAACACATGTCGACAACATCTGACAACATTTGTTGTGTAATAGAGAGACACACCAGTATACATATGGAGTGTAGGAAAATTGGGGAATATGTGTTAAGAGGCCATGTATGTTACAAGGCCAATGTAGGAAATGTATAGTGAATGAGTATTGCGAATGTACGTATGAATGAGTATGCCTGAAGGAGTAGTTTGAATGGAGTGTGAGCCATTACGGACAAATTGGTAATTTGGTTTTTAATGTATTGGTCTGTTTACCACTATTGAATATTTACATTGTATGAAAATAAATATATTTCTTGAAATTTGCTAAAGTGGTGTCTGCCCTCCTCTTGCTCTCGGTCCGTTCTCCTGTTTATATCATTTGAGCAACTGACAAGACAATCCATGCAGGCACTTGCACTCAAAGCAGATAATCTTAAAGATTTGTCAGCATCTCACTGGCCACCTTTGGGGAG
Source organism: Ambystoma mexicanum (assembly GCF_040938575.1). Lineage (NCBI taxonomy): Eukaryota > Metazoa > Chordata > Amphibia > Caudata > Ambystomatidae > Ambystoma > Ambystoma mexicanum. The sequence goes on along the minus strand of NC_090931.1, from coordinate 856,060,571 downwards.
AATGTTAAGGGGATCACTTTACTTCATGCCAAACATAAGGTAAGGCGACCCACAGCATTTTGTACATCATGGAGCTGATCCAGCAAATAGGAAAATAGGATGGGAGGCACAATTTGTAAAACATTGATATTATCTAATCGAGAGCTGATCAGTAAACCTACGACCACCTTGTGGGAGATGGGTGCAGATTAGATGGGTTGTCAGAAAGTATCTGTTGCAGCTGCTGCAGTATGAAAATGGCTCCTTAGGAAACACCACCAACTTGCATCCTAATGTAAAACAAGATTCTCCCAGGTTCCTGACCCGAGGGGAGAAATTGTGCTACGCTCATATAATATAGGAGGATGTGGGAGTTTCACCTCCCAATTAATTTTGTGAGACAGCACATGACAAATTCCAATAGATGCCTGGTCATCAACAGTACACAGGAGCACTTTGCAACACATGTTCATGCTGGTTGTGCCCAAAGAAAAAACATGACGCTTGTCCCAACATTATATGCCAGCAGAGCCCTGTAAAACAGGTTTTCATTTTTCTGGTGTCCAAAGGAGGCCATGAAGCCTGTACACACAATATTCCAGCACTGCTTAATTTTCACTGTGCCAACCCAGAGTCCAACAACATATGCAGCACTACCCTTAACATATGTTTTCATACAAAGTACTCAATACAAGCCAGCATTCCCATTGTAAAAATACATTTTCATTTGGGCTTTGTCCAATTTATGCCAGCATTGCCACTTGTGACGAATACCAGAATGCCGTCACTGTTTCTGTAGGGGAGCCCCTTCCCATAAGGCCAGGGTGGTGAGGATGCTACTTAATAGTCCCCCCGGGGGTGGTACTCAGTGGCTGGATCTCATGGGGAGGGGAACCCCCTATGGGACCAGTGACAACTATTATGAGTGAACCTAGTATTCACCTAACACCTACAGCTTTCCTTCACACCCACTCTCTCAAGCCCTACCCTCCAATACCATGTACTTTTGTAAAACTAATGAAGTAGAAGAAACTGAGATGAGGAAGAATAGGGAGGAGTTGAAAAATATGCTGCTGACAAGCACTGGGAGGAAGAAGATGTTCACAAGCATAGAGAGCACAAAGGTGAACCACAGTGAACGGTCTACTGGTTACCGACTTCCTATTGGTCCAAGAGTGGTTGAAAGAGAGGAGGGAAACCAGGAAGTGTTGTCAAGCCCACCCTTGAGGAACCAGGAACAGGGAAGCTGTGCGTTCCTGAGAAGGGGCTGTGGACCAGTGCACCCACCAGACAGATGGGGAACCTTTGCTAGCCAGCAAGGGAAAGAGGGCTGAAGAAAGCTGTCAAACTTCACTTGGGAAACCAGTGTCAAGCACACCCTGAAGGAACCATAAGATAGAGTACGCAGAGGGAAGAAGGAAGGTAGACCAGGGATCCGAACAAGGAGAAGGTTGCTTCCAAGTTGGTTTGGTGTGCAGGGAGAGAGCTGTGAGCAACAAGGAGGATGCTCCTGATATCCTTGAAGGTCGGAAACCATGGAATATTGGTCCTATGCTGACAAGTAAGAGGCAGTAACCAAGAGAAGGAAGCAGGGGAAGCCCCACCTATGACAGTAGGCACACAGGACGCCCCAAGAACATTGCAGATCACAAAACCTGGTACAAAGATGATTGGGGGGGTGCCGGAGATCCTGTAAAGTGGTAAGCCCATAGAGCCACATGTAGGGGTCTGGGACCCTATCAAAAGTCAAAAGACACTTAGAAAACCTAATCAAGTGAAGAATACTTGGTGGAACAATGCACCAAGTTTAGTGCAGGACTGCTAGAAACCTGCAGTGCGGGTCTGGGACCCACACCCACATAAAGAGAACTATGAGAGTGAAAAACAATAAATACAGTACTTGGCATGCAAGTGCTCTAAGTCTGTGTGTGACAACAAAGCCTGGGAGTACATCCAGGGTATTGTTCTTCATCTCAGTACCTGGTGGGAGGAAACCAGGTCTGCCAACCAGGATCAGGGACCCAATAAAGCCTTGGAGTGCATCCAGACTGTACTTCATTGTCAAACTGCCTGGTGTTAGGATACCAGGTCTGCCATGTAGGGTCAGGGATCCAGAGACAGAAAAGAAGCGAGGTAAGTGCCAAATAGGGAATGGATTTTTGCCCAACCATTGTTGAACTTTGCAAGAAGCCTGATCAAAGCCGGGAAGGGAGTAGTCGTAAAAGGTTTATTTGGCGTTAGCCATTAACAGTCATTACAAATCGATGCATTGCATATAAATTTCACTTTAAAAGCATACACCTTATCTTAAAAATGGCCTGTCATACATTTTGAGTCCTTCCTTTACAAAAGTACATACATCAGATATAAAATTCAAATCATTCCAATTCAGAAATAGAGACCTCGCCTTCGAATACTCTGAATACCAAACTTAACGGTAATCAGGAGGATGTACATTGATAAAAGATAGATAAGGGAGGCATTCCCCAATACTTCAAGGTCTGAAATTCCAGAACTTTCTTTTTTCCAGGGGAAGGGTGCCACTCACTTTGGCTGGAAAGACCTTATCTTTTTTTTTAGTTAAACTTAGATGTGAGGGACAGAGTTAGGATAAAAAAATTGGACATTGGGACTTTTGCTTTGGACATTCTAACATGAGTAATTTCAGTTAAGGCAGGGAAACGCCTCTTAGAAGTATGGCGAGATAGGGTTTTCTTTTACAATTTGCATATAAGTAAACGTTTCTAATAATCAACATGACCCCTCTGTGTCAGGGTCTTACTTCTCCACCCTAACACACTGTTAAAACACGTTCATGCTGGTAATGCCCAACATATACAAGTATTATTACTGTAAAGACCCTTTCTCATGTGACCTGTGCTCAATATATGCCAGCATATCAAGAGTTAAATATATTTTAATGGTGCATATGCCCAAAGCAGATCACAACATTCCAGCATTCCCCCACTTTCATGCAGCATCCCTAGCGCTGAACAATATTTGCCAGTATTGCCTGGTAAAACGTTGTTGTGATGAAGCCAGTGGGGAATATACGCCAGCACTGCCTTGAACAACTCATGTACATGTTGACTTATAGTATATGGCAGTATTGCCATGGAAAATCACTATCAATGTTCTTGTGATCAACAAAGTTGACCTATTTTGCCATTGTAAAACATGCTTTCATGGTACCCCCTAAGCACACATTCACACCCGCACATGCATGCATGCACCTACTTACTCCGATGCACACGTTCACACAAAAGTGGCACACAATCACTTATGTACCCGTAACATTTTTCGTGCCTGACCCCCGACCTATACTCAACTCTGGCCCCTCATCCTCCTGTATAGAGACAGCAGGAGGGCTTGCAGAGTCTACGCCCATGCTGGCACTAGGTGCATTCCCTGGTATGCACAGAGCTCTTCGGGGCTCCTGTGATTGACAGAGACTAACAGTGATCGCTGTGACTAATGGTAGGACATGTACCCCAATGTCAATTTTTCACCGGTTTCCACTGCATATGGCCTTCCATCAATAAAACAAACTCTGCGCTTCTTCAGTGAAAGGCCATATAGCAGGTGTTTAAACCTAAAACTCCGTTCATGTATCCATATTTTTTGTGCAAAGGATAAACTGATAGAGCAGCATAACTTCATCTGTTTATTAAATTATGTGTGCATGCTTTAAGATCTGGTATGTTTGCCTCATGGTAATTTAGCCGCTGTGATTGTTGGATAAGCGAATGGATAACCTCATCTGGTGTTTGAAAAAAAAGGGGCCATCAAGTGTTTTGTGTTCTGTGATCAGAGGTGTAACCCCCTCAGCTAAAGGAGGCTTATCTCAGCTTGCAGGACTACTTCAACAAAGAGCAGCTGTCAGTCCAATGAGAAACGCCGTGTAATGCCTCTCCTAAACTCACCATGTATTCCCATGGGCCTGAGGGCATCTACGTGGAAGAAAGGGGGCTGTGCTGTGCTCTAACAAGGTCCAGGAGATGATTGAGTAAAGAAACTCTAGGCTAGGGATCTGCAACCTTTGGCTCTCCAGATGTCTTGGACTATCACTCCCATCAGTCCAACCCAGCTTAGTCTATGGCGAGTGATCATGGGAGCCCTTGTCCATAATGTCTGGTGAGCCACAGATTGCAGACCCCTACTCTTGTCACTCTCTTAGATACACACCTCATGATTCTATAGGCAGGCAGGATGGAACTAAAGGCACGTTCAAATGATGGTGAGTGGCCCTGTTGAGCCCATTCCCTTATGCCCGGTTGCCCAGAACCGTGTAAGGCCTTCTAGGAGTGTTATGGGTGTGACTATAGGGTTATGGGAGGCATGATCTCTCTGGTCTACTTTTCAGGGAGTTCACTGCATAATCCAGTCTTTCCACCCTTCTCTCTGAGCTGAAGCTACTTTCTCCTGTTAAACAAGGGAAGCAGGGGAAACTCAGGACCCACAAGAATGTTAAGGCAGTTTACCAGAACTCCCTGCTAGGTGGGGGCAGAGGGGTTCTGCTGCAAAGCAATGGGAGGGAATGGTCAGAGCATGCTCTGCGGTAGGCTGGAGGTGAGCAGGAAACTCTTCAGGGTAGAGAAGGAACTGCAACTGTCTGGGCTGGAGTGGGACAGCGAAGAAGTTCCAGAGAACCATACCTCCCTTTAATGTAGACAATCAATGACATGTAAGGGTTGAGACAATGATAGGGGGAACCTAAGATATGGCAACAGATATCATCGGTATGGCAGCTGAGTACCCAAGAAAAGTCCCTGTGTATTTACTTAGGTGGTCCGATTCTGGCTAATCAGAGGACTTACTATGTTTACAAGTGTGGCAGAACCTGTGTAGTGATTTAAAAGGCAAAAATGTTTTAGGAGTTTTTGGAAATCTGTTCTATCATTAACATGTTTCGTGGCAGAAATAAGAGTGCAGCCTCAAACTGATCCATCACATAAGCAAGTTAGCACATGCGTAGGAGTGAGTGCAGCTGAAATCCACAGCAGGCCCATCAATGATGATATGTGCATGTATGTGGCAGGTGGCGTTGATGGTCTGATTTGCGCTGCCACACGTTGGTTCTTCACCGCAATGGAGCAAATATCGGCGCGTGGTCCTGGATCCTACTGGCAATGCACTTAAGTGGCCCACTCTACATTGCACTTTAAATACCCCTTTGAGCAATAGCACCAGTGTGATCATTGGAAAGGCTTCTAAGAATGAACCACACAGTCCTGCAGCCAACTCCTGTGGGACACGTCACTGCCTTCTTGCTGTTACTAGGTGAGCCACATCGAAAGCTTGCAAAGCCCGTCTGTAAGACTGCAGGCTATGGTAATAGCCAAGCATATATATGATTTTAGAACAAGGGACAAGCTATTCCAAAAGGTGGCAAATTCATGGCTACGACCAATAAGAGAAGTAAATGCATTGCAAGTCGTCTCAGCCGAACTGGAATGGTCCAAAACAGAAACACAATGAGATATACCTAGCACAGGCCCTTGCGCGGAGTGTAAGTAAAGCCACAAGTGCAGACAAAACACAGTCTGTGGCTGTGAAGCAGGATGGGGAATGGGCAGATGTGGTCACTTGACGTTTGCTAATTTGCTGCAAATACGGCTGCAGTTAAGTATTGTTATTTAGCGTGGCACCTTGCCACTGCACAGTACTCTCCCAAGTCATGGGGTAGGAGGGCACAAAAGACCCACCCTTGATGCCATATTGTCATGGGTCTGATCAGAACTACCGAGAACCACTTAACAAACCCACCCAGGCTAAAAAAAGACTGTGCCCAAAGGATACATGAAGAGTATGGCCTCATAAATGGCAATTAGGACAGTCACTAACATAATGTAAAGACAGCTGCTTGCGGTCTCCTTTCCTACATGTGGACTGAGAGGGTCACAACTCATGCCCCGTCTGATGCTGTCAAAGTAGAATCATTGTACTGAGTGGTTGGGGGCAGCGGGCAGAGTTTTCACAGCCAACATACCCGCTGGCACTTTTACAAACAAAAGACCACACTCTCTAGAAAAGGCACTGCTCAGTGACCCATGTTCTGTAGACTTGTGTGATTCATACCAGTTTGCGGAGTCGTAAATTTGCATATAATGGGGTTAGATAGCTCAGTTGGTTACACACTCGCTGCTGAGATCTGTATATGATCTGCATGTTACAGATTCCCAGCAAGGCCAACGCAGGCTTTCATCCATCTAAGATCTTGAAATAAATACCAATTTCAGATGGGTAATAATAATTGTATTTGAACGTCTTCTCTTCAAAGCACGTTGTCAAAAGGGCTATACAAGTCAGAAATTATTATCATCGTATTATTACATGCTCTGGATAAGAAATTATTTTAACTTTGGAAATATTTCTGGGTCCCTTCATATAGACAACTAGAGTAATTCTTCAATATGTGTTTCTTGCAACGAGGGCTACCTGTTTGCCTACCTTTCTGAATGTGCTGATGTCATAGATAGAGCCTGGTGGAGACACAGCCAAAGAATGTGTGGTCTGTGGCTGAAGAGTCATGTCCCTACCTATGGCTCATCACTTTGGACCCCATGTTCCCCGATCAGTTAGGGACAGTGATAAGTGGACCAATACTGACTGGCAGCTTCATGTCTCCCACGTACCACATGGAATCAGGTAGGGGTGAGACAGCTTTTAGGTGCACTGTCATTGTACACCCCTCTACCGGGTGCCTTCCCAGCAGAGCGTATCTTGATTTGTGAATATTAATGCATCTCTTTAGAGCAAATGCTAATTCTGGGAACACAAGGGACGTCTCCAAAAATGGTCCAAGATCCAACACTGAGGAGTGAGTTGTCTTGTTCAGTTCCTTGATTTCTGGGGAGCCCTTCATTTCCTCTGTTAGTTGCAATTCTATTGTCCATGACTTTATTCGACAATGTATTTATTTCTTTATTTATTTGTAGCGTGACAAAGCCTGCAGGCATTAGGGCGCGGAACACAAAGACAAGGACGAAAGAGTAAGACGAGACTGCTGGGTGAACTCAGTTTAAAGGTCTAGATTCTTATGTGAATAATAAGGTTTTTGGTTTCTTCTTAAAGATTAAGAAGTTGGTTTCTTGTCGTAGGCCTGTCGGGTATTTGGCCATAAAGTACACAAAACAAAGCACTTCTAAAGTCGACATTTGATCCAATAAATATATCTCAATCTAGTTAAAATCAAATCAACGAAAAGACCATTTTAAAACAGCTACCTAAAAAATGTAAAATTCAATACCATGTTTTTTCAATCAATACATTACGAAAATAATACCAATATTTGGGGAGCGCATGCTCGCACCCCCTATTGTTTCGCAGTCTAAAAAAAAGAAAACAAGCATACAATGAACAAGCTGACCTAATCCAAAGCCACTGATAGGTCAGGATCAAAAACTGTCTTCCGTGTTCACTGGGTCAGATTCATTGATGATCTCCAGCTATTGAGTCCTTCTAAGCCAGGCTCGGTGAATATAACGGGCTGCATTCAGGACATTATACACATCGGCACACCCTTTACAGAAAGGTTAAGCTTCAGCTATGGCACAGACCCCAGATGCCCTCAACAGAGGCCACAAATAGTACTGCCCCAGTTACATCTTCACATGGGTAAAGCCCCACAATTCAGCACCATACCGAGCGTCAGAGGTAGCACCCCTCCCATGTCTGTTATACAAAGACTTTGCCACCCCACTGCATTTCTCCCAAGCAAATGCAAAACAAATGTAAATGATGTCATGTCTGTCTGGGATCTGGCACCCGATTTCTTGATGAGACCTGCTGCCCTACTGCCTTCGGATTTTCCAACATGGACGTGTGGGTGCCTGCCACGGTGATGCTATATCACCTTCCTGGCCATTCACATTCTGATCCGCTTCATGTATTCAGCAGGTGCTCCATGAAAGTGCCTTATCATGTCAAATAAGTAACCTCCACTAAAAGTTTAAACCAAGGAAGAGGAAATTGTCCCTACATAAAGTTTATCGGGCATTTTATTTCAGCCTCACGTTTTATAGTCTTGCCCTCCCATGGAGACCATGAAGATGGTGGCAGCCATCCCTTTTGTCCGATTGGATCAGGCATTCGGTAGTTCACCTCTTACGGTAGGCGCACCCGGCACTGGGCACATATATGTTGCTGAGAAGGCTTTACATACATGGACGCTCTGCCTGCTTGGCAGGGGTGTCTAGAATTTCTGTCTGGCTAGCTACCACTGACCCTATGTGTTCTGAGATCTTAACAGGGTACCTACAGAAAGCCAACCAGTAGGCGAATGCCACTTACAAAACTGCTTTCACCATCCCCTTCGAGAGTAAGGACCCGAACAAAGCAACTTTTAGAAGAGAAATAATGCAATGCGGATTACGTATAACGGCTCAGTAACACATACTTCTCCAGGGCTCGAGGTGTTTTGGTCAGCATGAGTCAGGCAAAAAAAAAAAAAAAAAAAAAAAATTAAAAAAAAAAACAGCTCCCTGTTACACTAGCTTGGGCAAGGGTCTACAGCCTGTGGGAAGCCAGATTGTTTCAGACTACAACTCCCATGATGCCTCACCATTGACTAAGTGGGCAAGGGCTGATCGCAGTTGCAGTGAAACACATTGGAAGAGTTACAGGCTACAGGCCCGAGCAAGAAGGATGAAGATCCAGCATACCAGTCTTCCTAGTAATAAGCACACGTGCTTAATCCACTTAATGACACAAGTAACCCAAGCAAAGAGCCAGTGAGAACTCAATGAATCCATCCTGAAGAACTTGATTTGCAGACCATCTGTGCAGGCGTGAACATTGAAATGAATGTGCAGCAAGGGGCATTGAAACCTTACGATGACATACAAGAGACGAGGAAAGGAACAAGCCCGTTAGAGTCGAAAAGGCAGTAGAAACAAACACTGAGATGAAGGTTGACCCTTGTCTTATTTCTTTTGTTTATCTACAAGAAGCATAGAAAGCAGAGGTGGGGCTGTACCCGATGTGACATCTCAGAGCTAGCTACGGAACACATTGTGATCTAAGATGCCGCAACAGACCCCAGACCAAGTGGTCCACACTGTTATTCTCTCAAAAGGCCCTCTAAGGACTTCATGGAGCTCCACCTACAGGGATCCCAAACCTTCCCCACATTTCATAGGACTGGAATTGGATCAGCAAATTAGACCCCCGGGAATATTTAGGGCACGAGGACTAACAAATCTCCAGCATTTTTCATTTATTCTTCTTACCTCAGATTTAAAAACCTTTTACAATGTGGCTGTGATATGCCCCCGGGGTCCCGAGCCCCTGCACGGACACTGGGGCGAGAACACTTCAGCCTAAAGCCTGCTAGAATTGTCTGAAACAAATGCACAGCTTAGGGACTGCATTGCCCCCTCCTCATTACTTCAAGATATCGCCGATTTCTTCACTACTCTCCCCTTCTCGTGTGCAGCCTGGAGCAGCCGAGGCCTCCCTCCTTGGCCCATTTTTCATGTGCTCTGGAGCAGCAGCAATAATTTCCGGCCAGCGTCGACTAACCTGTCAGTCCAAGGTAAAGCCTGCTTGCTCCCTAAGGGATGGCAGCGATGCTCGCCTCTGATGTGTTACCCAATATATCAGGCGGGACAGCGCGACACTAACATCTCCATCGCGGGCCCCTTGATCAAGCCGGAGACAGCTGATGGGTCGCCGGAAGGGTGCGCCACATACGGATCTACACGGTGTATGGGGTACAGCACTGCAATGCCCTAGCGCTCCGACGCAGGCCGGGCACTGGAGACCAGATGCTGCAAAGGTCTAGCCTTAGAAACACAAAGGGCTCGACTTAAAAGTCAGCCCACATTTTGCGGTGCACAGAATCAGTCCCAGGGACGAAGTGATGCTTTTCACTGATGCCGGCACACCCTAATTCTGCATGGTGAGAGGACAGAAAAGCTAGGTCACAACAACATCAGAAGAGTCTGTACACATGTTTTTGAAACATGTCGACCACCCAGTAACTTCATACACATTCGCCAACTTCTTCTCCCAGTCCCTGGTCAACCGCTTCTCCAGTCATTATGAACGTGTGGCACTAAATCACTCCGCCACCTCTCCCCTAGGTCTCCACTCAAGGCAGCTTGGAAGGAGGAGCACAACTCATCATATAATAATGCATTGCTTTTGCTCTTATTTGGGTCTCCAAGCAATGGAGACCCACAAACACTGCCATGGTTCCTCGATCCACGCCTTCCATCTTTGATGGTTGTATGTCTTCCATTAAGGGAACACCGCGAAGAGGAGAGCGGGAGTAAGCCACTGGCACATTGATGTGGCAAGAGCTATTAATTTCCTCCTAACTTCGTAAAGAAGCATCAAAGTAAGCACAATGACCGGTATACTATCAGAGATGTGGGGAGCCATCAGAATTTGCTCAAGATCACGCTGTGTGTGAAGTGGCCGTGTCAACACTTGACCTTCAGCACTTTCTTCTGTCCACCGCTCACACTCCTTCATGTACAATTCCAACAGCGCAAGCACCAAACGTTCACACTGCTCCATGTCATCTCAGACTAGCATGGAACTAAAGAGACCACAAGCTCTTACTGACGACTTAAGTTCCAGAAATCAAATGCAACAATGAGAATAGGAAAAGAGCAGCGAACAGGAGCGATGATGCGGGATAGGTAGTTTACTGTGTGGGAGAATTCCTTGAATTCTTTTCAACGAATAATATATGTGGGTAGGGGGGTTTAGGGTAATAAATAAAGTGGGGGACTTGAAGAGGGGGAGGCCTGCAGGGCAGACACCCCACATATATTTGCAGCAAAATGTAGCCCAAAAAAAGAAAATTCGATTAAATCGACTTCGATTAAAGGAATTCGACCAGATCACATGGAACCGATGTCGCAGCACCAGCACCGACCATGGAGCTCGATCGAAGTTACACACAAGTCTATTGGCCTAACCTGATTAAAAAAAGAACGTATTTTAGACAAAAGTTCAAGTATTTGAGAAAACATCAAGAGAAAAACCATGGGCACTTTCACAAATGGGGAAGACAATAAAATTGAGTTTGCTTTATCTTGTTCCATGGTTGGAGAATGCCTACGTCAATAGATGGGTACAAAGACAGCCGTGACAAATCAATTTCCGGGGCACCATTGGTCCAAGGATGAATATCGGTTTCTAAACCATCAATCAGCCCCACACCTCTAATACACCAGAAAGGATCTCAACAGTCTGGAAACACAAGCAAATTATAACCCTCCTTGTCCAATTTTGGTAACGTGGACGAAACAGCATGCTTATCTCCGCAAGGTTGTGGATCGTTGGTTAGTTGCAACACAGCAAAATACAATTATTACCCAATGATAAGAGACTGTCCAGGCAATGTTGTATACAATACCTACTTTATTATCATCACAACAGACAGTCCTAGCACACTTAGAAATACAACCCATCGTGTAAAGGAATACAGAGGACCGACAGTTACAAGAAGGAAAAGGGATTCACTCTGGGTACTGACAGAAGGGTAGTTGGTAAAGTAATTAATCGCAATAGTTCAAGGATACTTGGTTTCAACACAAAGGGAGCAGTGGGTCATAAAATGTCACTAGGGGCATTCGCAAAAGGACCATGGGGACAGAACCACAATGTACCTTGTGCTTGTAAACGTTCTTGATGCTCGACAGGGCCAAGTCGGTTTCAGGACGCTTTGCAGCTCCTTAGACAGAGTTCAAGATGGGAGACGGTTGTGGGTATCAGGCGTCAGGCAGTTCGGCGAGCGAGGCCGGATGGATGACTGCAGGTAGCCTCCAAGGCGGCTCAGGGTCAGGAATCATTGTCTCAGTGCTGGTGGGTGGGTCTGAAGCACAGGCCAAGACGTCTCTGATGATGCTAGCGACTGCAGCGTGACAACAGTCAGTGGTGCAGTCGATTGCAGCTCGAAGGGCTCGACTGGCTTGAAAATGTCCTTTAAGACAGACACTGGTTGATGCTTGTCGATGCACTACTCCTAGCTTCTTTACTGGGCTTCTGTCTTCCTTTAAGGTGGACAGCACAGAGCTGAGCAGAGTGTTGCAGGCAATGGCCTAGTTCTTGGTTTGGTTCACAGACTCTCTGGCTCTTTCCACCTACGAAGCTTGCTAGCAGAGCCTAGCAGGGCACACTATGTGCTGGCTGGGTACCAGTTCTGGAGCTGCTAGAGGGTCCTCTGGATTCAGTATCTCCCTCTGTTCCCTGGGAGATGTTTAGGGGAGGGATCTTGCTTCCCTCTTTGGAAATCCTGGCCTTCCTTCACTGATGGAGCTCTAAGGCAGACTGTACCTTCAGCCAGGGTCCAAATGCCTTCTTCTTGGCAATTCTTGCAAAGTCCTCCGATGATCTGCCCAAAAGATGGCTCCGCCCTCTTTTAAAGCCCAATGGGCCACAGTGATTGGTGTAGGCTAACCCTGCCTTAATGACGTTTATCCAGAGGGAGTCTCTTTTAGTGGCATTCCAACCTGCCCCCCCCCTTCTTGGAGGCATCTGCATCCTCATTGAGCAGACTGGCCACATGGCCCACATGATGAAGCAGCCTCCTCTTCTTTACAGATGGGGTTAGAGTGACCTCACTCGTTCCTTTGAGACAGATACAGGGAAATAGCAAAAGACAACCCGCGTATGCCAGTGCACTGAATCACCATAGCCTCCATTTTGTGCTATTGCTGTGCAGCATGGTGAGGCTCTGGTCATAGTGAGTGCCCGTGTGAAAGATATTCGCTGGTTTTACACTCATATTAGGGGCCCACTGAACCGAGCTGTGTGCACTACTGTTCATGACTCCAGCCCTACCCTGACCTCATGTTATACACTTTACCCCGAGACCAATCCACAGGCTCCAGCCCCACCCGACCCCACCGGCCCCCTAAAGTCTTCTGCCTCCTCTTTAGTATGTCCACGAACCTCTAAATGCAATGTATCTCTACTGGGAGCGCACCTGCCCATCACTTATCCTTAAACCAATGGTTTATGTTTTCAGTGTCTGTTCATAACTTTGTACAAACTGCCCGTAACCAGTCTTCACCGGCTCCCTGAGTGCACCCCTGCTCCATTTTAGGAAGCTTTCTCCTAAGTGTGCGTACTCACGTCACCCCGCCGTGGTTACGCTGTCCTCTGAAACCTCGGCCCACCTGATTGATGAGCACAGTAAAACATGCTGACTTTACTACATTCCAGCTCGTCTTGCTTTAAGTGGGGTGAGAACGGTTGGTGTTCCTGGAGCATCATAAATAGGCCACGCCTTAAAAAGTATTATCGTTATTCAATATTTATTCAATTATTCAATATTTTGTCACGCTTCAAACTTGAAAGCCTTGCACACGAATGGCCTGTTTCCTTTACCTATCACTTTGCAAATGGATTGAGAAACAGAGATAAGAGAAGTTGGGCAGGATCACCCCATTTATGCAACGTGGGGAAGACGGGAATGAAATCTAGGAAGATATGATGGGCAAGACCACAACTGTTATGGACGATATAGCCTTCCTTATTACAAGTTCAAGGAGAGCAACAGTGAATGCCCGTGACGCTAGGGGCCCTATACACTGAATAGACTTTGGAGCAGTGGTAGGAGCAGTGGAAAGTTTCAGCAGCCGGGGGCAGTGCAACAGTCTAAGTGACTAGCAACTAAAGCTCCTATTACAACTTTACATTTGCACAGGCCATGAATAGACAATTCCTCTGTATAGAATGGTGCATATGGTCGTGAAAAGCAGAGGAATGGTAAACAGAAAAAAATAAAAGTAGAGGAACACCGCTCCCGCTAGTTCCCGCTCACTTCGATCACTGCTTTGGAGACTGTGCGCTCTCCACTCATGCTCGAAAGCTACTTCAAAAAAACAAAAATAGGAATTCTCTGCGAACAAATATTCTTATAGAAAGAAATATACTAAAGTCAGATATTTTAATGTAACAAAATCCATTCAAATTGGGGAGGAACCAGACAACTGTAGCCAATGCATTTCAGACAAAGTCTGTCATCAGGGCAAGGGCTGTGTTCCAGTTCCGCGTTACAGTATCTGAGATAAAAACCTTTGACTAAAGTAGCCTCTGTCTAGTAGAGCAATGAGGGCAATCTGTGTGTGCGCCTACTGCTGGAACATCCTCTGGGTAAAAACGGAGGTTGGGAATGGCACCCATGTCATCTTCTGGGTCAAATTCCACATATGCCCCTAAATAGTCCCAGAATGGGAAAAGAAAGGGCAAGAGGGGTCAAAAGTCGGGTAAGTAAGCAACCCTTCCTTTCAATTTCTTTTAAAAAAAAGCGAAATGCCTGATTTGCCATTCATACTATTGACTACAATTCAATTAACACACATTGCATGGACATTGTATGGTTCGTGAATCTTTTTTAACACTTGCAGGGAGGCGTTGGGGGCATGCATGGACAAGCAGACACAAGAGCACGACCGTGAACTAAAATGGGGAGTGCTGTGTGCCCACTGCCAGCACCAATGTCGGGTTGAAATTAGGGGACTGTTTTGGGAGGTGTGACAGAATGCCATCTGCAAGGGTGTGCTCGAATGCTCCATGCTATACAGTCCAGTGAGCACATGTGTTCTCTTCTGGGCCTGGTCCACTCACATGTCAGCAGCTGCAACGAGATACGGCAACATGTCAGATACAGAGTCACATGTTCCTTCCTAAAACAATCTGCTGGAACCAAATTAACTCCAACAGCGAAGTTATCATTATTATTTTGATGGTGTGCAACAGGTCTGGTCTAAAAAGCTAAAGTGGATGACTCTGCGCTTATGGTTCATTGATATCTTCCATGTTATCTGGCATAATTTTATCCACGCTAAATCACTAATCCGCCTAGCCAGGCCTATTTCCCATACGATTTTTGCCTTGAGAGTTTCTGGCTTGTAGGGTGATATAATTGTATACATTATTAAGACCGCATACTTGGGGGGACACAGCTGAGCAGCCTACAAGATGGCTGCCCGCTGCCGAGCCTCTGATCCCGCCGACCACTGAAGGATAACGCTGCCATGTTAGACAGCTGATCCACCTGCATCCAAATACAGGATCCGTTTGCGCTAGTGGTGGGGCGACTGAGCAGAAAGGTTGGTTGCCCAAGACCAACTCCTGGCCCAGTAGCCGCTGAGACAGAATCCAGCTGGACATGCGGCGAGGAGCGCACAGAGGTGCAAGTAACGAAAAAGGGCGGAAGACCATGACCTAATTTGTAGACGCATGGGTGGGGGGCGGTAGGAGCTGCAAGAAAACCTGTGGGTAGACTGCAAGCCGGCGGGACCGGGGCCGGCGCGTGTATACGGACCAGGCCGCGCTGTCGCTTGAATGCTGTGTGTGGCGCGATGGTCAGGGCCGCGTGGAGCAGGGAGGTTGGCACTAGCGGTGAATCCCGCTCTGTGCCTAGCCGTGTAAGGTGAGGCGGGATGATGGCCCAGATTGGTGGCAAACGGGGAGCACCAGCACAGTGATGCGAGATGCGAGTGCTGCGTCTCTGAGTTCTCCCTTCGGGGCCGGGGCCACTGAGATCCGCCAACGAAGACCGCATAGACTGAAAGGGAGAACCTGAGCCCCACGTCTGGCCACCTTTGCCATGGGGCTCCAACCGGGGGGCCCGAGAGGTCCATGTGTTGCTCTGTAGGCAGAGATTGTGGTGATGGTGGATAAGTGCAGAGTGATGGCTGAGAGCCCACAGCACTGTGTGTAAAGCTGAAGCAAGACCCGTGGTAAGCTCCATTCAGGTTCCCCAGCCTGAAGAGAGCAACCCCCACAGGCCCAAGGCCTGAGATCAGTGGCCCCCTGGATGGTTCAACCAATTAGAGAGGGCACTAGACTGCCAGTGGCCTTGACCCGCTGGGTCCATGGGTGGCCCAATGCCAGTATCTTGCCCACCCATCTCCACTAGACACATTTAGAAAAGAGAAATACTGCACCCCGACGGTGGGTGACCACACAGCTCCCTTTTGGCCCTGAGATTAAGACTACTGAAAGCACCAGTGACTCTGCACAGTCAGCATAATCTCGCAAGGCCGAGGTGGCCAAAAACAATCAGAGCAACATGGAGGCGTTTACTCACCAAGAAGGCAAACACCAAGCCGGGTCAGAACCAGAGGCATGTGAAGCATCGAGACCGGGTGTTCTAGCCCCCCCCCCACCTAGACCTCTGACAACTATTTGACAGCATGCAATCTGGATTCGCCTCCATAAATGAGAAGCTAGCCAGGATAACATCTACTATCAATCCCCTTAATGCCAGGATGGAACCCGGAGAGCACAGGAGTGACTGTGGCTGAAACTTGTATCGTGGTGGTGGATGATAGCATCCATGTCCTGAAGAACCCCATGTCCAGCGTGTGTAACGGCTTGAAGCGAATCCTGCAAATACGCGAGGATTTCGATTCGCGATCTAGGCAAAACCACATCCGCATTGTAGGCCAGAGAGACTCATCCAGGGGCCCATGAAGGAAGCAGTGGAGGCTTTGCTCAGAGACCTTTTGGAAAATCCAACTTTCTCAGCAGCATGTGTAGTTGAGAGAGCGCACAGGTCACCAGCGGCTCGTCCCGAATTAGGAGTGCCGCCCAGGCCAGTAATTGTGAAGCAACTCAAATACATAGATTGTGACAATATCCTGATGCTGGTGAGAGAGAATGGCCCTTTACGCTTTGAGTTGAGAAATGTCCATATTTACCCTGACTTCTCAACAGCTGTACAGATGGAGTTCAGGTCCTTCCTGGGAGTCAAACAACTCCTGGGAGAAAGAGGTGTGCAGAACGCAATGCTCGTCCCCGCCAGGCAGATAATCCAGCACAGGGATAAAACCCACTTCTTCACACTGTCGGGTGAATCGACAGATTTTATGGAGGCCAGCATCCCCTACCCTCGTGAGGCAATGATTGACCGCCCCCCACTCCCAAGGAACTGGCACGACTAAATGAGGAACTACCCACCATGCTCATCTGGAGCAATGCAAGCTATGTAAGGTACAGGGAGTCCGAGTCAGGATTATGGACCTCAACCCTAGTACCTCTAGTACTATTAGTCCTGGTAATTTGCTGCTAGGACACAAGCAGGGGCAAGCAAGGTGAGATTATGACTTATTATCCTAGGAGGAGGTGGACGCAGATGGTAACGTGGGCTGGCAGTGGTAATGGCAGTGTTCCCCCATGCAAAGTTGCCTATATAGGTGTTGGCTATTAGTAGAGGATTATGGGAGGGTAGACATCTTCCTGATTGGGAGGGAGATGATGGTGGGGAGGGTGGGCAAGGATGTTGGGGGCAAAGTTGTTTTAAAAATGCTATTATGGTAGACGAGGAATACTCTATACCACAACGCATCTGCTGTTGGCAGACCTGTGACAGGCTTTACTGGTCCCAGGGATATCTCATGAACGCACCATCCCTAAATGATGGCTATTAATGTATTGAGTTGGAATGTTTGCGGGCTGGGCACCTACTCCAAATCCAGGAAACTAATAGCTTACATTAATAGGCACAGAATAAATGTTCTTTTCCTCCAAGAAACACATGCCAAACAATGGGTTAACGATAGCTTCGCCAAAGCCTGGGGACGCAACAGGTACTATGCAAAGGTTTCCTCTGACTCCAGAGGAATACTCATCCCCATACATACTCTGTGAAATTCACATTAAAAATACACATGTAGGTCCTGATGGACAGTACGTAATATTGCATGGTGCTCCTTGTAAAACCACATGGCCCGAATCTCATTGGAAACATACTAGGGACATACCCAAGTATTCCTGTTATTTGGAGGGGCGGGGCAACATGAACACAATCCTTGACCAAAAACTGGACAGAACCGGTAAAGCGCCCAAACCACTATCCAAAGCGGTATGCTGTATTTTGCGCCAGATGGACAGATTGGAGAGGTGAAATGTCTGGAAAGTCCTGTACCCCAAATGCATGAGTTTACATATTCCTCTACCGTGCGCGATATGTCCTCCAGAATCGATCTCTTCCTAATTTTTCACGCCATCTCATGGGGAAAGTCACCAGCTCTGAAATGCTCCCATGTACATTCTCAGACCATTCGCCTACCCTATTACATTTAGAACTGGGAGACAGGACTCAAAGCAGGATGACCCGGCGATTCAAATGTGAAGCGCTGGTATTTAGAACAGACATAGAAGATGACATCCGCACTTTTTTTCTTTTCTCAATAATAATAATAGTATGGTCACCCATGGAACGCTATGGCAAGCGTTTAAAGCTTATATTAGAGGGATGGCCATGTCCAGGGAATTTGGAGATCTAAAGGTGATCAGGAGGGACTTAGAGCGATGTGAGCAGAAACGTAAAGACCTAGAGAATAAATATACATCTGCTCCTGGTGCCACTCTATTAACGGAGATACATATGAACCTAGTCCACTTTAGAGAGTATGCGAACAGGGAAGTTAAATACTTTGTGAGGACCACGGCAGCAAGGAGATACAGTGAGCTTCGAGAGACTGGGCAGACTACTGTCCAGATTAATACGAGTAGAGAAGAGCCCAGTACAGGTGGACTGTATACAAGATGACCAGGGATGGAACAGATACATAGACCAAGACATTACCAAGGTCTCCAACAAATTCTACGAAACCATATACCATGCCAAAGTACACAAAGGCGAATTGGCTATCCACACCAATCTTGATGACATCCCAATATCCAGGCTCTCTGAAGCCGCTACAACACACATAAATACACCATTTACTCATTAAGAAATCATGCAGGTCATTAAAGAGCTCCCTAGAAATAAAGCCCCCAGACCAGATAGCCTAACTGAGTAACTCTACGCAACATTTGGTTCGCTCCCTCCCCCCACCTTCTTAAGATCTGGGAGGAGACCCTGTAACAGCGGGCAACTCCCGGAGACCCTCGTGAAGCAGAAATAACAGTATTCCTTAAACCAGGGCAGCCCAGTAATGAGTGCGGCTCGTATAGAACACTCTCACTTATGAACATAGATACTAACATCTATGTAAAGATTATATCAAACTGGCTATTGCCGTACCAGAATCATAGTGACCAGGTGAGGTTCACCACCTTAAATATCCGATGACCGTTTAACATCATGGCCAGGATATCGCCGGAGGCTTCGGCGGTCGCTGTTGCACTATACGCACAGAAAGCCTTTGACATGGTGTCCTGGGAATACATTTGTGTCATCTTAAATAAATGCTAACTGGGTGAGCAGATGATAAAATGCATTAAAATAGTGTACACGCGACCATTCACTAACGTCACAGTAACACCATAATGTCTGAATTCTTTGTGCTGGGAAGAGGCCAAGGCTGCCCCCCTGTTACCCAACCTACCTCCGTTAGCATTAGAACCCATGGAGGATCTGATCAGAGCCTGCCACATGAGCCGTGGGCTATGACTTGTGGGGCCCCACCGAGATCATCTTGCTGTAAGCCGACGATGTACTTTTATACATCGAAGACCCCAAAGTGAACTTGGACCTTATAATGACAGACAATGCACTATTTGGGGAGTTCTCAGGGTTCACAGTTATCTACACAAAATCAGAAATGGCCCCCTTAACAGACACTACGGTACAACTGCAAGGCATATACCCTTTGAGATGGGCGCCTGACAGGTTTAAATACCCGGGAGTGATGATATCTAGGAGCAGGTATTCACTCTTTGCCAACAATTACTGAACGCAAGAAACGTATTTGACCACAAAACTCAGCTACTAAATGAATATTCCGCTGTCTTTAGCGGGCTGATTAGCCCTTGTCAAAGGGATCCTCCTGCCCAAGTTGCTCTATTTATCTGTGAATGTACCCATGTGGCCCAGGAAAAAATACTTTGCTGGAATACACAGTACACAGTCCCAGTTCCTATGGCATGCAGGCCCAGTTCACAAAAAGTGGGAGGAGGTGGCCAAGCACTACGAGCGTGGGGGTTTAGATGGCCTGCACTTTGAGGTTGTATGATGGGCTTCCCAAGCACAGTTTGTGTCATATTGGTACAGTGATGAGAGTTCTCCACCACATGTAAAACTTGAACGCTTGGCGGCTGGTGAAGTGGTCCTGAAAACACTAATACTAAATAGCAAATACAACGACGAATGCCCAGACGACCCAATGCAGACTTCCCTAAAAACCTGAGGCCCATATTCACAAGACTAAGCATACACCACCTGTACTACAAATGGCTTCCACAATGGAGATTTCCAGACCTCCCACCTACTTGGTATGCCACACTTCGCGCACACTGGGAAAAGTTAGGGCACCAGGCATTAGGTGGCGTGTTCCCAGGAGGGCAATTCTCAATGATGGAAACCTGGAAGGAGGGCCATACGGCACAACCACAGAGATTTTACAGTTCTACAGGTTGAGAGCAGCGGCCTCAAAATAGTGGGAGAGATCAAACTACTGAGCTTTATATCCAACTCATATGGAAGTCGCAGTCTGCAAGCATCCCCGTGCAAACTAGTCATGGGGAAAACCAATATAAGTAGGCAATAAAGCTATGGAGCAATGGGCTGAGGAAATAGGGTCGGCGATCACAGACATGACCTGGGGTATGATGTGCTCACTGTCTAAGCCAGTATTGATGAACGCACAACTTAATCTCATCCAATTTAAGATACTGAACTGATTGCATTATACACCAGAGAGACTTATGAACATGTATCCAGATAACGAGGGACGCTGTCCGCGCTGCTATTGTGAAAGGGCTGGTTATCTAGACATGCTGTGGAGCTGTCCCAAGCTCATGGACCTTTGAGACTGGGTATAAATGATACTGTCCAAGGTAATAGAGTGTCTGATAGAGACAGCTCCTGAGAGCGGTCTATTTGGGATCTGGCATGGTGTCTTGGAAAGGCATAACAGATCCTTTCTTAGTATGGGCTGCATACTCGAGAACAATGCCTTCTGAGAAGGTGGAGAGGCCCCCATCCCCACAGGACGGGGAATGGCTCAAGGAACTATCTGGGGTAAACGACAGAGAGGAACTGTTCCTTGAAATGATGCCGGTGACGTCCAGACCTAGAGACATTTGGTGAGATTTCCGCACGTATTTGACCCAGAGCTCCACTCCGGTGTAAGCAAATGGTGGTACGATGTAAATACGAGTCTGCGGGGAGGTGGGTGGAGGGTCTTCACCACATATTGGGAACCAGGAACAAGCCAGTTAGCAAAGCGGTTACTACTGTACAATGTTATGCCTGCTAAGGGTACATGTGCTACTCTCTCCATGTTCAAGTGATGTGTCTGCCGATGTAAATAAAAGGGTTTACAAAAAAGTCTGCATGCCTATTCGTGTGCTCAACTGGGGGCATCGGAGATGCTGGGAATCGCTGAACCACCCCCCCCCCCTATTTTGTAGTAAAGGAGTTTTCGGTTTTCTGTTGTGCCCCTCGCTTCTTCATAATCCCCCCATCTTAATAAATCTGTTAGCACCATATACATCAGCAGGTTTAACAAACCCCAGTTCCGCCAGCCCTTTTCTTATGCCAGCTTCAGAGTTAAAGTTCGAAGTTCAACGATCTGAACGCCTAATATCTGCACACGGCATGACTTTAATATATTCCTTTGGATAATCATGTTTTTTCTCTCCTTTCTCCAATGTTGACTTGATGTCATTTATGTGATACGTGCTCCTTTTGATTGATTTCTGTAATTGACATTTTGTGTTTCCTTTTGTTGATAAACCAATAAACATAAGTAAAAAAATGAATATTTTTTCCACAGACGATTCTTATTATAATATTTTTGAAGTGCTTTTGATTTAAGAGTCTCCACATTCTAGGAGCAGGTTTCTCAAAAGTTGTCTACACTAATGAAGCAAGAGCTACCAAGCAAGCCAAAGAGGCATGTCCACTGGGACGCGTCATTGGTGTGATACTTGTCTTTGCTTTTGCAAAAGCGATGCGCACATGCCTCAGCGTTGCCTTGGTAATAGCACTAAGGTGACAGCAAAAGTGCCGAAATGGATAGCAACACATGGGAAGTTATAACACGTATTGATTTGATGTCTGTAACAAGCAAAACCAATTGTAAAAAATGTCTTGATAACGTTAATGATACTTGTAACATTTTAGGGCAAGGGGGACACTGATGGTATGTCATGTTGAGATAAATTACTTTCATGCATGTTCTTGTTCTAACTATATTGTATGCAAATAATAAATACAACTTAAAACAAATAATTAATCCAACAGCTATGGGCTTCCTATCAAGGTACTGGTTCCCATTTTCAAACTACCTTTAACTGCTTGTCCTCATTTGTCTGGTGGCAGTACTTCCATGAAATATAAAAAGAAAGATAGATCAAGCAAGATATAGTGGCATATGAGGGGATTCAGTTAAATTGTCAAAATGCAATCTGATGTCATGCATTCTATCCACTTGGTTTCCACTGTGACCTTTGTACCTGCAGAGCCATTTGTGTCTTTGCGTCCAGCCCTGGGAGCTTCATCCACGATGAATAGTTGGCTGCTCCGGATGTTCTGTGTCCTCTGCTGGGAAGCCTTGGCACCTTTGCCTGGAGAACAGTGCATACCTCCCCTGAGAGGGGAGTAGGAGCTGGGAGCTTCCAAAGGGTGTCTGCAACATACTGGTGAATTCACACTAGGGAGATAAATACTGGAATCCCCTGGGTCTGAGACAGACGGACTAGGGGGATGGGGGGAGTGTAGTGTAGCTGCGAGAGGACCTACACACTAGAGAAGAGGCCAGCCATATTGGGAATGGACAGGGCCCACTTCCTTCGTAAGATTCCCCTAATTACCTGTGGTTAAGGTAGTCTAGAAGATTGCACCACAAGGAATAAGCCTTGTTACAGCTGCCATGATTGTCTCCTCACAGAAGGCATGAAGCGGACCAATCTGTTCTGGCAAAGTCACTAAATAAGGAGGTGAGACCCCCTCTGGATTGAGCCATCTTTGGGAATCACCTTTGAATCCCCTTGGACTAACTTGAAGATGGCTTCCTTGGAATCTAGTTCGGATGAAGGCTGTCCGAATTCCCATCCATCAGGTAAAGACAAGGACCCCCCCCCAAAGGACAGTGTACTCTCGCCCCTCACCACTTCTGGTGAACATTTTAAATGACTTGCTGGAGATGGAGATGAGCCTGACTGTTACTGGACACTGGTGCCCAGAATTCTGCCTGCTGAAGTGGCTACGGCAACCTTCGTGGCTGGGAATGATAGAAGATGGACTCCAATTATTTGGGGACCCCATGGAGGGTTTCCTAGCATTGCAATAACTAATAGAAGCTGCCTTTGCCACTCTTTGCAGCTTTGAGTGCTTTGAGCCCTCTAAGCCATTGCACAGACTGAAGGGAGCTGCCTTTGGAACTCGCTTCAGCTTGAAGCTGCTTCCAAAGCTTCAAGGTCCTTTGAGTCACCTCCGAGACTGCAGTTGAGACATCAAGTTGTGAACACTAACCAATCACTGCTTCATGCGAACTCAGCGGGGTGAACCGCTGAAGCTGAATCTCCATATTTTTCACATTGAGATCCCGTCAGGCCTTCGAGCTACGCCAGCTCAAACATCACATTGCCTGCCTGTCGCAACCATCTTTGAGCCAGAAACTGTTGCCGCTTGTTGAACCACACCACTTTGTTGAACATCGTGGAGCCAGTTTGCCACCTCGAACCAGACTTGAAGAACCGGAAAGCACCCAGAATGCCAGCTCGATGATATTGAAAGTTCAAAGCAGTGGTTCGGTCCCCCTGGCCTTATTCTCTGGAATCTAGTGACATTTACCACCACACTTTATGCCTTAAAGACATATTCTTGAACTTTGCTTGACTTTCGACAAAACTATTTACCTGCAGCCCCCTGTTCTTCAATACCCAGAGAGACCTTTTGTCACAAAGTCTGCATTCCCTGTGTATCTCCGGTGGTTGTTCTGGTTTTATTAATAGCTAGTCTTTTTAGTTTAATTCAAGTCTTATTTTTAAAGCACCTTGATTAAACATGTATTTTATTATGGTAATTACCATACTGTTGTTTGTTTGTGTATTTCCATGCTGGCTCACACGGCGCCGAGGAGTATACCCTGCCCTCTGCCCATGCTACTTTAAGTGGTGGAAGAGGTATATCATGTATGTCATTTTCACCTTCATGTTGGGATCATTGCTGTTCTAATGGTAGTGTGGGCTGAGTAGGAGCCCCTACTCATGCCTGTAGTTCTGCGGGGCAGTAGTCAGTTCATCCCAGAGGGTTTTTAACAGCCTGCCAGGTGTGCGACCTGGCAGGATCCTGCCCACTTAAAGTACGGACAATGAGTCTTCTCTCCTGAGTGCAATGGGATGGCCATTTGCTCATTATTCAGCCTGTGGCTCCACTTTTGGTGCAGCATTAAAGGCCAGGGATGTACCATAATTAGTGCTGGGGGGGAGAGGAAGATACAGTATTATTATGAGTGGTTGCTCACTTACGCAAGTGCCTATCGCTGCAAGCCCTGTGCACACACTCCCCCATCCTTGCACACATGTTTAATTTTTCAGCAGGACTTAAATCGTTCTGATCAATCCTGCACTCATGTTGCTTTTTAAACAAGAGACGGCTTTTCATCTATTCCGGCAGAGCTGAAAAAACCCATCCTTCTCCCGTCCACCCGCGCTGACATGCATTACATATGGGAACAAATTAATCACAGTATTGTTTTTATCTACTGCACCCGCTTCTGAGATGTACATTTCGATGAAATATTCATTTTCCCATCTGTTTCCTTTTTGCCCTTCTCGGTTCCTGTCTCTCAGCTGGAGGTGCGCATGCGCGTGCTGGAGACAGGTAGTTGTTCTTGGGCATTGTCAGTTGAAGATTCTGCCATCACGTCTAGAGTCAAATAACGGTGCATTTGGGTACGTGAACGTTTGCACAGACATGCCCATACTTGAACAGCAGGGGTGGAACGATGGTACATTTGCCCATGCACAAACGGATTCCATGTCTGTACAACAGATGTATTTTCAGCGTGGGTCTTTCCAGCGCAGTAGATCTATCGAAGCCAGACCTGCCTAGTCTCCCAAGTTTAGCCTGGAGACTCTGGGTTTCCAGGCTCTAGACTCTGGGTTTCCAGGCTCTAGATTCTGGGTTTCCAGGCTCTTCTCCTTATCTCCGAGGAAGAGCGTGGAATTTCCGGGAGTGCCAGCAAACCCACCCACATCTTCAAGTGATTGGCTACAAACAAACTGCTAGTGGAATCACCTGGTGGTGTGGGCGGATACATAGCAAAGCAAGCAAATCCTGCCCCTTTTCTGGCATCACACTGGTGTTTGCCTTTTTTTTTTTTTTTTAGCCATGTGGGTGGGGCAAGAAAGCAGAGTTTGAGTGGATGCGTGCTGGGCATCGGGGGATGTGGATCTCCAGATTTTTCTTTTTTTAAACGTAGGCAGGTCTGATTGAAACTATTCACCTCATTGCCTTTTCCATCCCTGCCCCTCTTCCTTGAAGGGGGGCTCCCTCTTTCTCTTCCCATGCACAGTCTCAAGCACCCATGAACAGGGAGTTCCACCCGTACCTCACCTCTATCCAATGCCCCCCACTTACCTCGATTTTGAGCGTGGCCCTCTTTCCTCCTCCTCTGCAATGGAATGGAAACATCATTTATACAGCACAAATTTTGGGCTGAAGGCATCTAGGCGCTTGGACAACAAGAGTGGCCGTTAAGACCATTTAAGCAAGACAGCACGAAAAAACCAACAAGGCTAAAAATAAATGTGTATTAAGCGCCTTACTCAGGAGTTAAAAAGTCTCCCGAAGCTGATTTGGCAGTGATTCCACAGAGTAGGGGCAAGGACAGAGAAGGTCCTTCCTCCCGGGCTAGCTCTGCAATATGTACTAACCACCAGCCAATTAAGGGAAGCAGAACCAGGGCTGGACTGCCCCACCAGGACTTCCCTCGGTAGGCCTCGGGGCATGGGGCCTCTTTCGGTTGCACCACGGAACTCGCAAAGATGCATACAAAGAACAAATGAAAACGATCCACCTGGTTCGTTCAAATGAAACTGGCTGCTGGTGCTATGCATTTCTTTTCTTCAGCTCCCCCCAGGGCGGATGGGCCAGGCTTGCGCCTGCGCATACGACTGGGCAGTGCCCGGGGAACAGCACATGCCGTGCATCCTGCCTGAATGTCTGTGTGCTATCAATCACTGTTTCTGCACAGTGCACACATGCACAGGGGCTGGGCAGGTGCCAGGGCTGCGTGCAGCGGGAAACCTTGCTGGCTGGCTGCTCTGCTCTATTCCGACGAGCGATGAGCAAGCTAGGCCATGCTGGGGAGGGTTGATGAACTGCCAGTGAGAGTGGGCCAGTGTTTGATCCTCGGGAAGAGGGAAGGGAAGTTGCCAGAACCAGAAGGCAGCCTTTTGTTGATATTGGTAAGTGATAACTCATGGGGTGTGTGTCCTCCCGGTAGAGTGGGTAGACAGGTCAGCTCAGCTGCATTACAAATGTATTGCTTCATGCCTGAAAGGTAAGGTAATGATACCAATTTCACCGATATTATGTTTGTAAAATGTGAATGCTTTATGTTTAAGCCCACTTTGGAATGGCACATGACATCACATGTGTATATTTGCACCCCGGTATACTATACAGTCATGTGTATACATGTGAGTGGAATGGAATTTTGAAAACACATCCACATAATTTGTTCAGTTCTAGAAAACAGTGCCATTGAATGCTGACGTCTCTGGCGTTTTCAGCTGTGCAGTCGTGTTTCATCGTTTTGTTCATGTTTGCTCACATGTCTGGGCACAGCGGGTTTGGATCCTTGTCTCACATTGAGAGCCTGCTTATTTGGATTAATTGTAATCTTTGAATAATGGCTCCTGAATTGTAGGGGGACTCGGGTGCGTGGAAGTATGTGCAAGGTCCAACTATATAGCCCACTTCTTGCCTTTAAAAGACCCAGCCCTAAATTATGTGAACAAACTATGTAAACAACCTACATCGTCGATACATCTCTGGCCCTCAGAGTGGGATAAAACTCTGTACATGAATATATCCACAAAACTCTGCACCGACTTTCCGGCGCAGTCCTGAGCTGCACTCCCGGAGTAGAATACCTCTGTAGAGTCACGCACAAATCTTGCCACAGCCAAATTAGATTTAAAATGTCTTCTTAATTACAAAATAGTTAAAAAAGGTTTTCCGTGTGGACACTTCCAGCCCTTGCCCAGCCAAAAGGAAAGTCTCACACCGATGACGCGTTCCGGTAATGCTCGTAGCTTGGTCACATGATTTCCTCTAACAAACAATTCCCCTTTTAAACCGTTTCCCGAATGGTTACCGAATGGTAATGGCAATTAAAATGGGACCACTATTGCAATGCTCATGCTTTCTGTCTGCATGCCGCCCGCCATTATAGAGTGGTTTCCTTTTTGACCACAGTTAATGTTATGAGTGATTTAACAACGTCCATGGCTCTCAGATTCACATAGGCGTATATGAACTGGGCTCCCTTTCGTGTTTAATACATTAAGGGATAAAAGGTATCATGCCTTAATAGCATTACAGTACTAGATTAGTTAGTTCTATCTTTCAAGTATGTAAAGCCCCAATAAAGTGCGTAGTGCTAAATAATTCAATGCCCGCATAAAGTGCAAAAGGCCAATTGCTACCATAAAGTGCATAGTGCATTGGTGTCTGGATGCCTGTAATGATCCTTATATATTATATCTGCCTGTAATGATCCTTATATATTATATCATCACTTCGTCAATTGCAAATGCAAAATGACAGACTCCCACATATCCAGTTGACAGACATCTGAGCTTCATATGTTTTGACAATAAAGTGCACAGTGCATTATTACGATAATGGGCTCTTAACCCCATTGTTTACAAACGCCATATATATAATCAGTGAAAACATTTTGTTGAAGGGACGTTATGGTTAAGTTGTGCTACTAAAATTCTATCAAATTCAGTGAAAAAACTTTGTTAAAGGGACATTATGGTTCAGTTGCCCTAATAAAAACCTATCAAATACAGTGCAAAAACTTTTTTAAAGGGACGTTATAGTTAAAATGCATTAATAACAACCTATCCATATTATAGTTACAAGTAAAACCGAAAAACCCCAGAAATTCACCAGTTATGGTATGCTAAGCAACCATAACTCGCATCACCACTATGCACTGCTAAGACTAACACCCATGACATCACAAATGACACCACCACTTTCCCAAGGGCCTGGGGATGGGAACAGGCATGACAATGCAGAGGAGGAAGAAGAGGAAGACAAGAATGAGGTAGTGGAAGTCCCCACTACCTGCTGCCGACGTGAGTCTTGTGTGTGGAGGCTTTTTACCACCGTTGCAGATAAGCCCAAGGCTAGTGTGGCCCAGGTTAGCTGCAATGAGTGCGGAATGGTACTCAGTCACAGCAAACCTGGGCTGTACAGTTGTGGGACTACCTGCATGCGGCGACACTTAAAATCTAGCCACAAAGCAGCAGTTCGGAGGGTTGTCCCCTTCGAACAGAGTAGTAGGTTGAGTTCCACTGCAGCATCATCGACATCTGCTCCCGTCACCACACAGGACTCTCCTGTGGGGCAGAGGATTCCTCCAACAGCCTCACAGGCCACACGCACGGCAGTAGATCCTTACCTTTCAAAGGTTACTGTTTTGTGTATGTAGTGCGACGCAGTACTCTGCGGGGGTGAGCAGTTCTAGAGTGGCTTTGAGGCTGCGGTCCACGACCACAAAGGAAAGTGCCCCCTACCTCAATAAGTCGTACCCAACAACTTCCTCTCTCCATCTGCCCTTTATTATCACTATGGATGGTGCCCCTTCCCTACTTTCCCTTCCTTTCCATTCCTTGTGTGTCGTGTTTAAAAAGTCCCAAAACATGCATAAGACTAAAAATATCCACAAAAAAAGGCTCTTTTCAGAGTCAACTTTCACAGTTTAAAAATAGAAGTGCCAATGAAATGGTGCAGGCCCCTGGGCATTCCGGTAAGTCAGTGGACAGCGCAGTAGTTGGCAGACTTCTTTGAAATGTAGGAGGTGACGCCATCAAAAACATTGCAAAAACATTGCATTCTTTTCCGGGAGAAAGTGGTGGCTCTGAAAAGAGCCATTTTGGGGTTCCTTTGTTGTTTGTGAAAGGTTTGAAGTGGACAACACCAAATACAAAAATGCTTGCTATAGTTGCAAAACGGGCTGCAATGCATTTTGGATATTTTGCAAAAAAAGCTGATTACCAGCATCAGTAAAATGGACTCCATCCCTGTGAAAAATGTTGGTGCTACAAAATGTAATATTTTCATTGTGGAAGGAGGACATGCCAACATCTCTTAAAAAGGCGCAAAAAGCCTTGTTGGCATTGCGCCTCGCTTTCTCCATTTGCGGACCAAACGAAGAAGAGCGCAGCCACATCTGTCTCTGGGAAATACAAGAAAAAATTACTCAGGAGTTTGGAAACATGTCCATGACTTTCCCAACTGCCTCCTTCATCTCAAACGGCCATGAGATTCCAGTAACATGTCCTAAACTATTCCCTCCGCAATGAACAATAATGTTGTGTGGATAATGCTGAGTCACCAAAGTGGCCCAAAGAGGATGCAAATCCAGCGACCTTATGCCACGCACTCCATACCAGTGCACATCCACATGAGGGATTCCAAGATGTGCACTCACTCCACAGTGCTCTGGATTCACCTGCAACCAATGTATCCACAAGTCCCCCAAAATCCAGACACTCTGCCACCTGAAAAACACATCCATAGCCATAGCTATCTGCACTCCTCTCAGCAAACAGACCTTCTGCCACAGTCTCTGCCTGCACACTACACCCAGGAAACCATATTGACCAATTCTCTGGCCTCCACAGTCCCATTCCCATGCCTGCCATCCTCAAAAGCCCCAGATGTGACACGTGCGATCCGCGAACTACTGCGGTGTCTGCGGACACATCGTACAATGCACAAAAGGTGGGGAAAGAAATTTCAACCAGGGTAGGAGATTTCCTGTTTAGTGGTGGCTCAGAAAAGAGCCTTTTTATTTTTTTATTTAAAGGGTTTTGAAAACAAACCCCTTTTATTTTGTATTTTCTGGGGGGAGGGTTCTCTCCTTTTCCTCCTTACTTCCTTAAAGCAACCTCTGTAAAGCATCCTTTAGATTATGAGACAGTTGAGCGTTTCCAAGAACACACGACGACACATCATCTGCAGTAAAGGAGTGCACACTAAGGGAGTCAATGTTGTCGTTGGAGAAAACTGACATCTCAGCACGCCGGAGAACTATACCCATGCCTCTATTCACAAAGCACCTTGCAACATTTTGCTTAGGATTGAAGACATTAGGGTTGTTCCATTGTGCTCTTGGTAGCATTTCAGAAATAAACACCTTTGCACTTGGGAAAATCAGCATTAGTTCCTCCACCAACACATTCAATACAGGAATCAAACTTGGGGCACTGATGTACCACAAATGCTCTCCTCCACAGTGCATCACCAAAACATCAGGTCTACCAAAAGTAGCCACATTTCTACAAAGACCAAGCATTGCCAGCAAATTGCGACTAGGCACACTCTATCATAAAGCCTCCAAGCCTGGAAAACCAAGATCTGTAGAAACACGTCTTGCCTTTGCATAACTCTCCAGATCAGAAACAAAGCAATCTCCCACTATCCATACAATAGCTCCAGCCATCTTTACCACACAACCAACACAGCAATGATAAAAAAGTATTACACTTCCTTCCAGCAAAGCACACCCTTAACACCTGATTGGCTAATCGCCACAGTACACTCCCATTTCAATGAAAGGCATGCTGAGAAGCCCCAGATGTAGCATATGTGATCCACAGGACTACTGCCGTGTCCGCGGATCCTGTATAACAGGGGCAGCCCTTCTTTCCTTTCCACTCCACACTTTGAAGCACACTCTCATTGGCCACAGGTAACCAGTCCCATAACCATCCACCAATCACATCCAAGATCTCTACATATAACTCCAGCAATTCAGTAAAACCCTGCAGATGTACTGCTGAACACTCAGAGCACAGGTCTCCTATGATTCCCAAGCACCTGCATTCAAAAGTACTGTAAAACGCTCCAAGATTTCTACTTCCAGTTCATCCACATCTACATCCAGCAACACAAACTACAGATATGGATATGTTTTGTAACGCACATAGAGAATGAAAACTGCATGTGCGTTAACAAATTATTATTATTATTATTATTATTATTATTATTATTATTATTATTATTATTATTATTATTATTATTATTATTAAAGCTTAGCAAGTATATATATTCCATACTTCTGAACAGAGTGCCTGCCACTTCCCCTGTATAACCTACCAAATATTAATACTGTCATTTGTACCATCTCCTCAAATCAACTGACAGTTACTTAAAATGCTGTTTGCTTTTACAGTTTTCTTGTACTGCCCACTAGCATAACAGCTTCAAACCACATATTTCAATTTCAGCACCACTACCTGTGATTTATGTTATACCAAACAACACTGGGAACATTTCCAGAGCACATGCAAGAGCCAGATCCTCTGTGAAATGCCCAGAATCCACACAAAAACGGTTAACTGCATGTATATTATGAAAGCATGCTAAGCACATGCACTGCACAATTGACAAAATGCACAATTGGAGGAAAGCAAAGGAATGAATCTGTACATTGGAAACAGTGCTATGTGTAAATTTGAATACATAACTTCCACAACTGAAAGAATTCCTGCAGTCATGTAGTGAGCATCTATGTGGGAGAAACGTACCAAAATTTCACATACAGTAGCATTTTCCTTTCCAATATTTGCATATTTCTACCATTTCTCTCACTCTACTATGACTTCCACTATTCCATTTCCCAAACAATTAGTGCAAACGCATCTCAAATCCTTCATAACTGCAGCCCCATAGGGCTGTCATGATGCCTACCCCCGGAGCACCAGGCCACGCCCAGCACCCCCGGGAGCAGGCATCATGCCCCCAGGTAAAAGCCCAGCGGCCCCTTATAGGGGCTCTTTGGACTCTGTCCTGGCGCCGTTGGCGCCAGGCTCATGTTGGACATCAGTCCTGGCGCCATAGGCGCCAGGCTCATAAAGGAAGGTGTTTTGTGCACTTACCTGATGCAGACCATGCTGCAAGATTCAGGCCTCCCTGAGACCTGAAAGGGACTATTTTTTCATTGGGACTATTTTGCCACTCGGGCGTGGCCAGGGAAGGATACTTACCTGGAACTACTTTGGGGGCTATTTAAGCCACGCCCAGACAGTAGCTCATGCTTCACGTTGTTCTGCATCCAAGCAGCTGAATGCTCACCGTGTCTGCTCCTGCATTTGGTCTCCAGCCACGCCCGCCTCGATCCTGGAACACCTGTAAGGAAAGAAGAGAAGAGAAAGGTGAAAAACAAGAATTTTATCAAACTTCTTACCTGCATCCGGAACCTTCACGCCAGCGTTCCTGTTCCTGAGAAAAGACTTTCATTTAAAAGCATCGCGTTGCTCGCTGCAGCGCCGCGCTTCACTCACCTGTCCTCGGGAGTTCTTCTGGCTCCACCGCGACTGTCTGCACCGGTCGCCACATCTCTGCACCTAGGGGAGAGAAGAAGAGACAAAAGGTGAGCAGAAGGAACATATGAGGAAAGCCTCATTTTCCGCCATAACACTTACCGGTCTTCTGTTGGTGGACCATTCCTCATTTCGGGTCGGCGCCGCTTCGTTGGCAGGTACCGCACCCCGGCCCCTATGGGGAAAGGACAAAAGACATTACTGGAGGAATATAAAGTCATTAAGAGGGATCGCCTCCATCGCTAACTCAGCTGAGTTTACTATCGGCAATTCAATCCCTCAACGCATCGCCTTCATTCTGCACCTGAAATAAAGGACAGATCACAGGTTAGAAAGGCAACAGAAAAGGAGGCTCAACACTTGAACTTTTGTAATCTTCATACTTACGGCGTTCCGCTCGGAAAAGTCAAGTGGATTTTGCCAGTGCCATTCTGAAAACCAGTGAAGTAACTGGACTAACACGCGCCCCTACACCAGAAGCAGGATGGAGAGTTCATCCTTTCAAATCATAAGGTGAGCTTCGACCGGGGATTTCGGAGGAAGTTAGAGAAGAACGAAGGGGGGCAAGGGGGGAGCAAGCACACTATTCTGCAGACTGTTAATCCCCTTTCTCATCTGCAGAAGGATATTCCTACGGGCCAGACAAGCAAGATTTGAGGGTCCTGTTCAGTCGGTGTTCCGAGTTCTGCGCATCACGCTCGAAGAGGCCAAAGCAACCCAGACTAGACCAGCGCCTCCGTGGGAGTCAGGTGAGCGTTACAAGGGCACACTTATCATTGCAGCACTAGCCCCCATACAAAAAATGCTAATACTCCCAAGTACCCACTCTTATGCAGTGCTGTAAAATTGCACAAACACACTAACTCTTCCTGCCAACAAATCCTACAATCTAAAACAATGTGTTCACCTACTGCTAATACTGTACCATTAACACACATACCCACTAACTTCGTTCTTTTGCAATTGCAGTGAAAAACCGCATGCTAAAAGTCAGTGATGTCTCTGCTGGAAGATAAAACCCAGAAGAAACCTATTATTCACATCCAAAAAAAGTAAGTGCAGTACTGTTGTAGTGTTCTGCCTGTTACTTAGACAGGGCAGTGTTGTTGTATTGTACCCAAGACAATGTCATCCAAGCCTAAAGCACTCACCTCACCCTTACTCATTGCACCTTGCCAGGTCTACTGTTTCTATTGTCATCAGAACACCAGTATGTAGATACCCACTAGTTTTATGAAAACATTGCAATGTCCTCACTTCTTCAAGCACATTACATTCTCATGCACACTGAAGAAAACCTTTCCCACCTGAACACACACACATAGCAGTACTGCTTTCACAACCAAAACTAACAGCCCTTTGCACCTTCACACTCCTCCATGTATACCTACCCTCATATTCAGACACTCATGCATAGTACACACAAATACATCGCACAACTTCCAAACCCACACTTTCCTTTTTCCTCTAACAGACACAAGACAATACCTACCAAAAAGCAACTCCATAGAAAACAACACAGAAATAGAGCAGATAAAACTCAAGCCATGCAAAATGCCCATCCACCTATAGAAGACTTTCTACAAGAAGTTCAAACAAAACAGCTAATACAGTCACCAAGAAGAAAGAACCAGGTAGCAGGGAAAAAAGTGTGACTTCTCTTTCAAAATGTATAACGAAAAGTAAATGTAGTAAGAATAATGCAACTACCAGTAGTGCAAACACTACAATTACAAATGGTAAAATAGCCACAAATAAGCATTGCAAAAATGTCTTTGTAAAATTAATGTTCCAACACAGAATCCCTCAGAACCTTATAGAAACAGGGGAGAAATTGCTATCCACCCTTAAAACTTACCACAGAAAACTGATCCTAGACAGTGCAATGTTCGTTAAAAGGAAATTATTTATATTAGTTTTAAACAGAATGAAACCGCTAACAAAATTAATAAGTAAACTACAAAAAGTACTTCACAACAGATGTAATATCAGCATAGATACCTTTGCAGACACCTGTGCAGGTGAGTGGATTCACACCACCAGCACAGAGCCATATTTCAATGAAGAGGCATACAAACAAGAGCAAACAAAATTGCCATGCATAGCAGTGGGCGAGGGTATGAGAAAGTAGACAATACCATTATGGAAATACAATCAACTCTCCATTTCACTGAACCAATACTTCCTGTAGACAAGTGGTCATGCACATCAATGTGTAACGTGCAAAAACAATCTTTCAAATCTTTGCAGCAGTTCCTCAATCAGTATGTGAAAGCCAAAGACACATTAAAAATTACAATATTACAAACTATAGACTCCTGTCCACTGCGCAAATACAGAGGACTACAAGGACATAAATTAGCCTGCATTTCTGGACCTGCTTGCAAAAGCAGCTTCCACCAAATCAAAATGTTAGCAACACACCTTTCTACTATATGAAATCTCATTCAGAGACTGCACTGTGCAAAACGTCCTGCTTTAGCACTGGACTATTTAAATGACATTCTCCTACATGGTACAGCCAAAGAACCCCTTCAAGAAATAGAGCACATCCAAAGCAAATATTTTGAAACGGAAGAGCACTTACAAATTGCAGTAACTTTAGAAAAGAGTAGCAACAACCTTGCAGATGCCAACCTTCTATTACACACGTACAAAAAAGAAATAGCAATGTTTAAAAGCCCAGCTGCTGAAGTACCGAACAAATTATGTTTGTGTTGCCGCATAACCTTTTATACAAAGAGCACCAAAACCGTAGATATAACGAACAAAATAGAAGAGAATGAGTAATCCCAATGGTTCCAATTAGCTCTCTATCTTGTAGCAGAAAACAAATACAAAATTACTAATCCCTCAACACTTTGCACATACTGCACCGCAAAACTTGACATTATCCAAATGCCTTCACGTGCTGTCACTAATAACTTGGAAATATTCCCACTGCCAAAACCTCTCCGACAGTTTAATTTGTATCAGAGCATTATAATTCAAACAGTACACCCATTTCAAGGGATAATACACCTTCACCCGAAAACAGCGAAGTTGCCTCCCTCTGAATTACTGAAAGGCATTCATGGCAAAGTAGTTTATTTGTCATTAAATCTCCAAAAAAATGTAGACACTATAGGATTGCAATGGCCAATAGATCAATCTTCGATAATCTTAGTGAATGGTGTACCTACAAAAGACAAAACAAATTGGCAGCAACTAGTAGACTTAAACAAAGTAAGATAAGCCATGCAATATCTTAAAGACAACATTGAATACAACAGAGAAATAAACATTGAAGAAAACCTGGGAGAAACCACCAAAATAATTCAGGATTCCTCATCAACTGGCCAATTTGAACTACCAGAGCCTACTACAGCCTCCAATATTTTAGACCAATATACAATGAATCCACTGCACTCCAAAGACACCATAGACGATGCACTAGAAACATATCAAATGCGACAAGCCAAAGGATCTCAATCAGCATATGGGAAAAAAAGTGTAGAAGCATAAGCCTTTCCTCTACTGTTTCCTACTGGAAAAGGTGGATGGTACGATGAAAGATGCACACAAATAACAGCATCAGAAAACCTATCTTTACGAATGTATTCTGAAGACCCCAGGTTCAGACAAAACGTTGAATACATATTCCACCTCCTCTTTGAAAGTGAAATAGCAACTCTATGTTACAGAGTTGCACACACATTGAAAACAGGTTCCAATTTCGTAAACATGTCTGCTACACAGCTACTTCAGGAGGTGCAAAAGCAAGACTGAGTTTTACAGTCAAACATTGCAAATCTCTTGGCAAACATGTGTGGTACGAAAGAATATTGGTTCCAACATCACGCAGATGTACGGTGCACGCTATGCCACATTGGCCCACCCACATTGTTTGTCACTTTAAATTGTGCAGACTATGCATGGGAAGACTTTCACGATTTCCTACGCATAGCAAACGAAAACAAACCAGGGATAGAAATGAGAACACCAGCAGAACTCTGCTCTCTTGACCCTGTAAATGTATCAAGATACTTCCATCATCGCTTTATTACCATGCTGCACTTCATTTGTAATAAAAGAATTCCTCCCCTCAGAGAAGTGGAACACTTCTTTTGGAAAAAAGAATATCAAGCCAGAGGAGTACCACACATCCACATGCTTGTGTGGATTAAAGATGCTCCTAAATCTGGTCAGAACAGTGATGCCACTGTTTTGCAGTTCATTCACAAATATGTCACTTGCGATATTCCTTCAGAAAGTAAACATAGTGACCTACATGCACAAATTCTGCAGTTTCAAAGACAAAAGTGTGGCAAGTATTGTCGGCGCAAATATAAAAACAAAGACAAATACTACACCAAATGCAGCTTTGGTTTCCCTAGACCAGTTTCAGAAAAAGAACAAGTAAACAGCTTCATGTCTTCTGTTAGACACAGTGTGAAAGGCAAATCACCTAAGAACATATACTGCATACAAAGAACCAAAGCATCAAAGTACATCAATGATTACAATGCAATCATTGCCCTCCTATGGAATGCAAACATAGATGTGCAGTACATTGCATACAATTCCTCTGCAGATGCATGATTTGTCACAGCCTACTTAACCAGAGCTGAGATACCAGAGCTGAAACACCTCTGGGATGACATATCATCAGACAAAACACTGTCACAGAAATTGTACGGCTTTGGCTTAAAAATGCTCTCCCATTGAGAATGTGACTGCTACAAAGCAGCAGACTGTTTAATCGACACATCCTTGTATGGGAAATCTAAAAACATAGTCTGGCTAAGCCTTGGTCCTGATGCATCCAGAAAAAGAGTTCTCAAATCGTACCAAGACATAGAAACAATAGACAAAAACGATTCCAACAGCCAGGACATTTTGAAAAACAATGTATCGGACACATACTACCCAAACAGGAATACTGCTTTGGAAACCATGGGCCTGTACCACGTAGCCCAACACTTCTCATACAAAAATATTAACGCAAATGAGTAAAAAGGTAACTACATAGTCAAAAATTGTAAGGGCAGCCTGGTTAAACTTACCAAACACAGCCTGATTAATCATATGATGCTATCATTAAAAAACTCCTCAACATAGAGAACTGTACTACATGTCCCTACTGCAACTTTTTAAACCATGGAGAAAAGAAGAAGATTTATTGGACACCCATGCCCCCTATGAAGATGCTTTCAATGCAACTCAAAGCACTATAACAGATATACATTTTGCACAGCGCAAAAACATGTTGAACACTGAATGCCAACACAACCAAATGTGGACACTCCTGAGAGCAGTCAACCTTCTCTTACAGGAAGTCAAGAACCACTTGGACAGCCACTCATAGCACATGAGGCAGAATTAGCCTGACTGAAGTAGAAACTCCATTTGTCAGTAGGAGCAATCTGCAGAAAAATTTGCTCTACTGAAATTACAACTAAACAATGAGCAGCATACCATTTTCCTAGAAGCAACTAAAGAAATTGAACATGGTGTGCAGCACAAAAATAAAACTTGTACCCGTCAAAACTATAAACCTGTACTCCTGTGTGTAAGTGGTCAAGCTGGTTCAGGCAAAACATTTTTAATCAAAATCATCAGTAAGTTCCTCTAACAATTGCCAAACAACAAGCTTTCAAATGTTGTAACTGCCCCCACAGGTCTAGCTGCCTGCAACATAGGTGGTGTTACTTTACACTGATTGCTACCCCTTCCAGTAGAACACCAAAAACAATTAGACTACTTCAAAATTTCAGCAGAAGCTGCTATGGAGCTACGCAGAGTTTTGTAACTAATTAAAATGCTCATAATAGATGAGATGAGCATGGTCTCCAACCTAATATTGGCTTACATTCACCTCAGATTGCAAGAGGTCCTTAAAACAGACTACGAAGAACTCTTTGGAGGAAAACATGTTATTGTTTTGGGAGATCTTCAATTAACACCAATGAAAGGTGAGCCTACTTTTAAAACTATAGGATACAAATTGTGCCATAAAACATTTGGCAGCATAGGAAATGTAAATCTCTGGCAACATTTCCATTACAGAAAACTGACTGAAAACGTGTCAGTCTGCAGACCTCACCTATGCCAACATTTTGAAAAGCATTAGGATTGGTGTGCTTTCTAAGGAAGCACAGTCTATCTTAAAATGCAGATGCATCCATGAGCTATACATGTATAACACATGCGCTACTGATGTCATGGAACAATTAGCACACAAAAATATGAACTGTATGTCATTAAGCCAACTCTAGCAAGCTGTGCACAATTCAATGAAACAATGTTGAAAAAAGAAATGCAACCACTAGTGCAGATTTACAACACAAACTGGACGTGCAACAAGCCACAGCATACCTAAATACCTTAGAAAACTCCAACATAGCTGGTTTGGAGAAAATGTTAACATTATGTTTAAACTGTAGAGTAATGCTAAAGCGTAACCTTGACGTGGAGCAAGGTTTAGTTAATGGAGCACTTAGTACATTTGTTGGCTTCCGGACATACCCACGTGACAACAGCATTCAATTTGTCAATATTCACTTTGACAAACTTTCAGAAGTTAAAAGGATAGGATGCTCAACAGCCCAATTCCTTCTTTTCAAAAACATGTATGTACTTCGAGAACAGTTTTCTCTGTCTCTAGCATATGCAGTCAAAATTCATAAATCGCAAGGTCTAACCCTAGATCAAGCATTGACTGACATTGGCAGCACAGTCTTTAAAGAAGGCATGAGTTCCATAGCACTGTCCCGCCTATGCACACCTAAAGGACTAATTCTAGTCAAATTTGATGCAAATAAAGTGAAGGCTGATATTCCTTGCATTGAAGAGTAAAACAGACTACATGCACTCGACACACCCCATCTCAAAAAGGTACCCTGTTCCTCAAACAGGCAAACTTTGTCAAAGAAAACTAGTGCAAACACAATTTATATATGGTCTTCCAACAATACCACCAAAGAAATTTAAAGCAGCTGGTACTCCAATTACCACAACCACAGAAGGATGTACTGAAAAGGCAAATGCATACCCAATTGCGCAAACAAAGATAACTACCTCTTCAAACAAACCACATGGACTTCCGTCAAATGAGTCAGACACAGAACTGTCTAGTCCATTCAAATTTTCCAATACAACTGGTGTAAATTGCTATCCAAATATAGCAATCAATGTTCTATTCCAATTGCCACAAATTGTTGAAAACATTTGCTTAAACGTCGTGGACCAGTTGTGTTTGAAAATGCTACTCCTTCACAGAAATCCAACAAACAATCCTGACAACACTTAGTGTCTCAGCAATAAGGCAGGAAATGGACTACTGTGCGGCAATGGTGAGATTCACTATAAACACACAAGAAGATCCACAATAATTTCTAATGTACTTACTGTAAGTAGTGGAAAGCAAAAACATACCTATAACTGAAATCTTCCAGATTTCATACATGTGGACACATACATGCACTCTCTGCAGCTATGTGGTGCAGGACCAAGTCCCTAACTAGCGCTTTGTGTATGCATCCATTCCATGTCAGCAGCTTGTACAAAATGCAAACCATGGCATATTATGTACTACTTGCAATTCCGACAATCATTTCAACTTACAGATACAATCACATAGCCAATTCATAATAGTAATGCTTTTACAATACAATGCAGATGGTACCAAAAACAACTGCAAGCTTACTAGCTTCACACACTGGCAAGTATCACTTGGCAAGAAAACCTTCACAACAGTAGGCATAATCGACCACACGGGCGCCACAACCAGTGCAGGTCACTATACTGGGCACATTAAAAAGAAATGTGGATGGTTTGAATGTAATGATACTTCCATTACTCTGAATCAGAGATTCCCAGCAAATCTAGCACATGCCTACTTCATATTCTTGAAACCAAAATGTACTCACTGATCTGATTATGAGCATCTACCCACTGTCCTCAATAAGCTTTGAATCCACCAACTGGTAGAATAAGGCAACAGATGTCTTACAATGCCCATACCAATGCAAAAAATATGCAACGACATGTAACTACATCCATAGTGCTGCAAAAGCACTTCAGAAGAGTAAAACATGTAAATCCACCAACAAGAATGAACAAGCTTGAAGACGTACCCGGCAAAACGGAGAAACTGTAAACAGTAAGAATATGCCAACTGGTATCTAGCTGCAACCATAATACTACAATGTTACTTCCCATTACTACACAATTTGAAATCCACCAGAAAAAAGGAATGTTCTTTTGAGGAAACCCTTCAACACATATTAAGTATAAAAAACCAGCATACACCAACTGGTATCTTACTGCACCTGCAATACCACAATATTACTTCCAGCGGTCAAACTGCAAAAATCAACCTTCAGCAATCACAGTGGTACAAACATACCCTCAACAACTTTCAAATTACCAACACTTAGAATACGCCAACAGGTATCTAACTGCCCCACAATTCTCCAATATTAGTGTGCAATACCACAGGACTTTGAAAACATCAACCGCAAGCAAACGCATCAACAAATAATGCTAAAAAGAGGAAACAGATTAACAGTTAGAATACGCCAACTGGTATCTAACTGCAACCATAGTACCACCGCTTCCAAAAGGAAAATCATACACCATTCCAATTCCTCCTACTGCAACAGTGCCCTCTGGCCCAATCGAAGTCTGGTCCACGAAGCAAACTGGGAAATGGGTCAGCGGAGCCAGCTATCGCACATTTTTTGGACCCACATTTTGCCTGTGTTTAAAAAAACAATGACTGGATGGATTTTCACAAAATTTACATAAGCACACTTTCGGGAACAAGCCGCTGCTCCTGCCACAAATTTGGTGAAAATCCATCCAGCGGTTTGAGCTGTAGGCGTAAGCAAACTTGTTTTGCATTCAGTCTATGGAGGAAAACAATGTATACCCCCCCATGGCTTTGTCCCCCCTTGACAACACTTCCCCAAACTTACCAAAATAATTCAGAGCTGGCCATATAAGTTTGATAAGGATTTGTCCAGGGGAGCAAAGTTATAAGCCGCCCAAAAAATGTTCTTCCTATGAGTTGAGCAACTTAACCATAACTACACGCCCGCTACCGCAGGCCGTGTAATGTTTGGCGCTTATATTTTATTTAAATATCAGTGGTTATTGCCAAGCTGGCAACTACCACACCCATTAAAATGGGACTTTCGTCCCTGAAAATGTTTGGCATCTCATATTTTCACAATTATGTAAATGCTTGCTCCACTCTCCACTAGGATGACATCTTGCTACCGTTTCTGGGGTGGAGGTGCTCTGAGTCCGCACCATAACCTAGGAGAGTTCTATTTCACATACATGTTATTTTCACTCAATGGCGGGCCTATTCACGTTGCCACAGTTGGTTTGTTTGGTGCAGAAATGTTTTGCAGTTTATTTATCCAACAGGCCAGCGCCTGCCCTTGTAGAACAAACATGGTAGGACAGAAACCTCTCTCTCTTCCCACATCCAAGGCACATCATTATCACCCACTTGCCCTCACCCCCATAGTTGCTTTCAACAGTACCCTGTTTTGTGAAGAAAATTTGAAAGGTATTTGTATCATAATACAGTACTGTAAATAGGAATAGAAATATATTAAGCTAAAGGAGTATTGTAGTAAAGTTATCACCCCGAACCCATCTTGAATGGAAGAATACAAATACCAGAATCCAAATCAGTCGAATGATAAAATAAATGGTTTGTAAATGTAGATAATGTAACATGGCATATTTTCATTGCCTGGCAGTCATGCTTTATATGTGATGTGAGAAAATGTCAAAGAATGAACGATTTTGTATGGCACAATTATGCGGGAAATAGCCCAATTTGGCAATCCTGCTCAGAAGCCATCTGTCCCACCACCAATGCACCACAAGCTGCCTCTTCCACTGGCATGCAGTAGTCACACTGAAAAGGCAGATGTACATCTGTACTAAAATATTGAACATTTCCTGACTATTTCCATTATTCCATACTATTGACTCACTCTCTCATGAACCCTCTTTAGTGATCCGCCATTTGCATGTTGTGTTCCCTGTGGTGATGAAAATGTTAATGCAACTATGCCCCACCAGGCCCATGCTTGCTTTGCCCAACCTCCTATTCCATATGGTGCTGCATGAAACAGAAATGCTAAGGCTATACAAGTTTTCCACTGTGTGGTTCCTGTATCACTGACATACAAGTGCCTCTAATCTCACATACATTAAAACGTTTACAATAGAAGTGGTTGATCAGTTGTTTTGTTATGCCACTTGCTGTCTGTGGTCTGAAGCACACAGTTGGAAATGCCCTGCATTTACTTTCTATTCGGTAGGTTGTGTATACAGCGGGCCAGCGAATGCTAGAGATTGCCTTTTAGCAGTGGTATTAAAAAATGCTTATGCTAATCCCCCCTGCCAACCTTATTAAAATAATGTACCCTGGCTATTCATGATTGCTTATCTTAGTATAACTGACAACTCGAAATGGAGAAAGCGCTTGTCGTTTACTTTCATCATGTTTTGAATATATATATTTTTTTAAAGTTCGATTGTTAGGGAGTCAAGGGTGTATTCTGGCTCCAGTATTAGCTTTTGAACACATGTTCAAACTGAACTGGCAAGTCAAGACCTATTTTTCTAATTAGCTGTTCTGGTGCAGTTTCAAGAGTCATACGTTAAACTGAATTCCCTTTTAATATCTCTGTTGGAAGCCTTATGCTCATGGCAAGGATGAAGTGATGCTTTTAGTCACTAAGCAGTGATGTCACCATTGATCTGTTTGATTTAAAGGGAGAATGTTACAAGAGTTTGAATATTTATTATTATTTATTATTAGCTGTTTTACAGTGTCTAGAGTTCACAGATTTCTGTTACTTAATAAAAACATTGTGCTGAAATCTATGGTTTGTTACTTGATATGTTTCTTATGTTTATTGAGACTGATATTGCACTCGTGGTTTGTCCATCAATGAAGATCTACTTTGCGAGATCATGAACTTATTTAAAACATGCACTTTTTATTCCATATATGTTTAAAACATGCTTTAAATGCACTAATTGTATTCAACATTTACTTGGGGGGTACTCCCAATCCCATCATAGAAGGGTTGGCCTCACACGCTGTGCTCGCTCCTTCGGCAAAATATGGGGCCAGTTTGAAAAGAAATTCCAGGGCCACCTTTGGTTCACAGTCCAGCCCTGAGTGAAACATAACTGCCTTGCAGGCCTATATGTGTATATGATGTCCCTGGTGCCAGCCTAAACACCCTCACCCGCCCACCACCCTGTCCTGTGCACACACCTTCCTGCAGCTCCCCTGCTGCGCGATACTTTGCCAAAATGCAAGTTTGGGGAAGTGAAGACCCAGGCTGCACTTGCAGCACGGTAAAGACACGCGACCTGCAAACTATGTTAAGATATGAGGAATTCTGTTAACACCAGTGCACATATATGCAACCTGCCTTTGCACTACCAATACCACTAAAGTGTGCTTGCTCATAGCCAGGAGTATAGCTAAAGTGCAAATCTCTACCCTTGAAACCAGGATCATGCATCATGAGTTACATACCCCCGTTGGCCCGATTCAGTCAATCACACCCACTTCCACCCAGCTGGATACATTGCAAGTGGGTAATGACAGTGACACCTTCTATTACAGCGCTTAGAAGCTGGAGCAGTCTGGCATGAAGCACTATATAATTCAACACAGTATTATTATTGTAACGATACACGAATGTATAGTAATTTTACCGCAGGTAGAATCTGAATTGGGGAGCAACTATACATGCTTGTGCATGTATAGTTGCTCCCCAATTCAGCACATGCTAGCACATACACAATCAGATTAGCTCATTAGCAAAAGTGGCCGCATTATTTTTGCACTGACTCTAGCGGCATTGCACATGAGCAGTGTTTGCGCCTATGTAACTGTACCACAATACTGCCCTATGTATTGTTTCATAGCACCAGTTGTTAAGGACCCCGAGCAGTGTTACTCAAACAGCGATTTCTGTAGAGGGGAGCAGCATAGGAAGCCAAGATTTGTTTAAAACTGTTTAAAAAGCAATGTTGTTCACAGGCATCCAGATGCATGTAGCAATACGAGAAGCTACCCTAATGATTACAAGGCTCTGGCTCCAAAACACTGGAGGCGCTCAAAGCCAATGATGTGCCCTAAAAGGAGAGGAGGAGAGACTCTATCGAGTTCACTTTCTACACTGAAAAGGTTTCTAGTGGAGGTACAGTATATTTACATAAAAAAGGGCAGCATTATGGTACATTTCTGCATGCACGATTTACACACGTGCAAAGGCTGCACATGTGCTATCACGTAGCCAGCAGTGCAAATACATTTGCTATGGCCCTAATATGACTGTTCAAGTGTAAACCTATCATACTGGATTCTGACAGAAATTTACATTAACAGCCAATGACCTGGACATACCGCAGAAATTGTGGATTTTGAAAAATGCATTACAGAAGGATTACCAAGGGTGTTTCA
Source organism: Ambystoma mexicanum (assembly GCF_040938575.1). Lineage (NCBI taxonomy): Eukaryota > Metazoa > Chordata > Amphibia > Caudata > Ambystomatidae > Ambystoma > Ambystoma mexicanum. The sequence goes on along the minus strand of NC_090931.1, from coordinate 856,015,597 downwards.
ACATCATCATTTAACACCCTGTAATCTTTCACATGAAGAGAGACAGGCGCTCACAGCATTAACACAGAATTCTAATCTAAATATCAAACCTGCGGATAAGGGTGAAGGAATTGTACTTATGGATGATACACAATATGAATCAATGGTAAATAACCTTCTATTAAACTCAGACCATTCCATCCCCCTTGAAAAGGAGCCAACTACTGCCATTTTCTTTTCTTCATAAGAACTTTGGAAGGGATAGAACAGGATTTTCTTAGTGGGCCAGAAGCTTTCTTTTTTAACTACTAGAGATGTTCGTGTTCCAAAATTCATTGTCTTACCTAAAATTCATAAAGACCCTATAAAACCACCAGGAAGACCAATTGTGTCACTTTGTGGTCTCATTCTGGAATCAATAGAGCAATATATTCATTTTCTTCTTCAACCTTTGACTTTCAATAGATGAGCATTTCCCAAAGACAACATCGAAAATCACACCTACGACAGATCCAGGAACGCACTGGTCACTTTGCATGAAACATCCTTGTACACTTACTAACCACATGAGTGAGCTATGGAATTGGTTCAGATCATGTTGGACTAAAGACATACCGTCATCAAGGTCCCACAGAAGTTATTCTCGAACTCTTGCGCATATCACTCAGTAATAACATTGGGCCTCATTATGACCCTGGCGGTAGCCATGCTGGTAAATACCGGCAGAGTCATGAATTTACTGGCACTGGAAATGGACAATTACCGGGGCATTACAGCCCCGGCGGACCCGGTAATTGCCCATTCCCGGGTGCCGGTAAATATTAGTCCCAATTCCCATATGAGTCCCATTGGACTCAATGAGAATGGGGAGGCCGGATGCACTGGCACCATTTGTGAATGGTGCCTGCATCCGACATGGTCTGCTCGCGGGTGCCGGTCTGCCCACCAGGTCAGACCTGGTGGCTGGAAAGGCACCCGCGAGCAGACCTCGTAGTTTGCCGGTGCGGTAAAAACAGTACCGGCAAGCTTACCGGTACCGTTGTTACGGGACCGGCAAGCTTATAATGAGGCCCATTGTCTTTTTTTAGTAAATGGGAGGGGCTTTTGCTCCAAGTACTGTGAATCTCTTCATGGCATGTTATGACAAAAAATACATTGTCTCGGATCATCAATGTTTTCCCAATATTATCTTTTGGAAGCAATATATTGATGATATTTTATTGATCTGATAAGTCAATCTCTCAGATTTGGAAGCATTCGTACTGCGGCACAATTTAAATCCGAATTTACAATTAATTGCTATTCAGAAACAATTGCCTTCCTTGGCATTCAAATCAATTAACCAACTGGGCCATTGGAAACCTCTCTGTTTAAAAATAAAATCCACAGATCGAACTACCCTCCTTCACTAATTGAATCAACATCCGAAAGATATTACATGATAACCTACTGTACAGACACTTTTTGAGATACATTCGCTATTGCAGTTTACTAAGTGACTTTATGGAGAATGGAAATATTCTCACAGACAAACGGGTTCAGCATAGATATCCTCCTGGCTTGTTCAAGCAAACAGTCAAAAGGGTGTGGCACACCAACAGAGAAACTCTTTTGTCTCCTCTCACAAGGTCTTGAATAATGATGACATATTAGCTTGCGTTACTAGCATTTCTCGATATACTCAATGTAGAAAGCTAATTCACCATTATTGGAGAACTTGAGGCCTCAGTATGATGGCTCAGAACTCCAATTTACCCTGAAATGAGGAAAACATCTTAAAGACAAGTTAGTCCACGAGGCACATGCACCAGAGCAGGCCACAGAGAACATCCAAGAAAATGTTGCCCTTCTTCGAATTGTGGGCCATCATCCATGTGGATAATGTTCAGTCTATAGCGTCACCAACACAACAACAAAACACACAGAATTCTAGTTGGGCAGCTTTTCGTGGCTATTGAAACAATGTTCTACTTGTCAATCAAAAAATGGCATTCATGCCCTCTCTTGTCCTCGTACATTGCGCCACATTATTATGCACACGCGTACGCCAGCAGTTAGAAGGAGAGCATTGCTGCATAATTCGTCCCGCTAATGCGGATGCCTCGTTAGTCAGCACTACTTAGATCAAAATCAGAGCAATTAAGATATTCAGAGGCCCATAAATGAGCTTTTGCAGCCAGAACAAAATAATGTTTCGCTTGCCAACAGACACTAAGTTGGACCAACATTGCATTCAGATTCTAAGAACATATATACCAGTTTTTTAATGACAAAATCCAACTGTCTATTCTTCTGGAAGGTTCTGCAATTTCTTGACCACTTAGTCCAGCAATTTTTGCACATTGACTTATTCCCCAGTGGTCTGCACGATTGTTGACACCATCCACTAAGTGAGACACCTTTTGAATACATTATATATGATTTAATTTTCTTGATGATAAATAGGGTTCTATGCGATTTTAATACGTTTTTTTCATCACGGAAGATTGAATTATTATTTTTTTTGACAGTTGGTCTTGCGTAAATATTTGCAGATCATACCCCCTGCACCAAGCCCCCCATTAGTCCCCCCGCATTAATTATCAGCCTAAATCCACCCCTCACATATATTTTTTGCAAAATCCGTTAAAAAAACTCGATGAAATCTGCTTCGGCAAAAACCTCCCATTTCCATACATTAGCATTCAGAATCACAATTTCTTCATCCATGATACCAGTGCACATAATGCCCGGGTACTAGAGATATAGAAGAGACATCAACACTTCACATGAGACACATTTGAACACATTCTTGATGTTTTCATTTACTCTATGACACATTGAGTAGCCACTCCATGTTATCGATACACATCTGGTGGTCCTGGTAGATATGGTATAGATCAAGCATTACAAATTAAACTGTATCTTCAATCTGTGGTGCACCTTTAAAGATGGTGGACCCCACGTCATCAGCATACATTATTTCCTGATATTGTTCTACCACCACTTTATTGTTTTGCTCAAATTTACTGAGCTGTCATCAAAATTAACATGACCTTTTCCTTCAAGATGGCTCTTCAGCATTACACACACGTCCTGGTATTGTTCTAGCCTCCAGAAATGTGTATTTGTTTTAAGATGTGATTTTTACTTACATGTTTTTCAAGATACTCAGACGACTCGCAAGATTCAGAGCACGTTTGTAGGTAAGTATGGTTCTTATTTTTAGGATCCACTTTTTTGGATGGTAAATTAAAGACCAGGATACATGTTACTTTGCAGCAAATATACATGTTTATACACAGGAGGACAGAAGTCTCCTGCAATCAAGGGCTCCACAGTTATACCAACAATGGATATTACTAACTAAATCGTTTTATTTTACTCAGCAAGACTGTGGGCCTCATTTCAGGGTTGCTGGTCCGGTAAGAACGGTACTGGTAAGCTTGCTGGTACCCTTGTTACCGGACCGGAAAACTACCAGGTCTGCTCGCGGGTGCCGGTCAGCTCACGAGCAGACTGGCACCTCTATTAACAGTGCCAGTGCTACCGGCCTCCCCATTCTCATTGAGTCCTATGGGAATGGGGAGTAATTTTTGCCGGCACCCGGCAAAGGGGAATTACCGGGTCTGCCAGGGCTGGAATGCCCCGGTAGATCCCCATTGATGGGTGCCGGTAAAAAACTGACTCTGGCGCCCTTATAATGAGGCCCAATGACTTCTTTACTTGCAAAATGTGTTTGCCTCTTTTTCCTTTAGCAAAGAGAATATTCCCCAACATTTTTGACTTTCAACAATGAACAGGGGGGCAAATTCTTTTTGTATCTCTGATATACTTGGGTGCGGGGCACAGCCTTCTGTTGTTCAGCCAACATAAACACTTTATTGTTTGACCAACAGATGGGCCACTTGAATATTCCCTTACAGTTTTTCTAACCTATTTTTTACATTGAGAGTGTGAAGTAGTGAGAGATCGACACAGGTGGCATTTTTACAGACTTTAATTAAAGTATAAATAGAGTTGGGGAAGGCCATGCTAGCCCTAACGATAAGATGGGCTTCCCTCCCTCATCATAAATCTTAAATGGATCCATCAGGAAGTCACAATTAAAGAATTTCCACTGCAGTGTCAAAACCCTAACTCTAGCACTCATACGAATAACTTAATCATAAGGTGCAAAGGAATTCATTTGTAGCAGATCCTTCACAGTTCTTTTCAAAAAGTTCCAAACACAATGTTACAAATGGTGCAAAAATAAACACTGGGGTCAAGAGAATGGGCCTCATTCTAAGTGTGCCAGTACGGCAAGCTTACTGGCACCATTGTTTCCGGACCGGCACACTACAACTCGGCTGGGCGGGTGCCCTCCCGACCAGCAGGTCAGACCTGCGGCGCGGGATGGTACACGTCCACAGAGTTTTCACAGTGCTTCCATGTCCCCACTCCCATAGAGACCTGCTAGACTCTATGCGAATGGGGATTAACAAAATTACAGGCACCTGACTTCCCCGCCACCGGACATAGAATAGCCCGGTGGCACCGGTTAGTCAGACGCTGGTAATTTATTTACGGGTCTGGCAGCAACCCGCCGGTAGCACCGCCATGGCTACCGTCAGACACGTAATGAGGCCCAATGTCTCCCTTCGCTTGACTATGTCACAATGTTCACTATCCTAGGGGGTTGTCTCCCTTCCCCAGGTTTCTCATCCATTTACACAACCAACCAAGTTCACTATTCTCCCTGGTACTGTGACTAGTTACAACTGTTCTTCTTATATGTGTGTGAGTCCCAGACTTGCGTAACAAACACAATTCTCATCTCAGGTTGACTTGGTGTACTCTCCTGCCAAGTACTACCTTCTGCCACAACTGTCCTTCTTTATATGGGTGTGAGCCCCAGACTCGCCTGGCTTTAACAGTCCTCCTTCTAGGTAGACCTGGTTTACTCTCCTGCCAAGTACTACCTATTGCACAGCCAACCTGGTTCACCTTTCTCCAAGGTACTCCGACTATGAAGATGAGTATCTGTGGTATTCCCTTCTGTCTTCCTCTTCCTGGGTAGGCTTGGTTTACTCTCCTGCCAAGTACTACCATATAGGACCAAAGTTGTTACCGCTTCTTTGCATTCTCTTTCAGGGTCTTGGACCCTCAGTTTGTGGTATTCCTCCCCCTTCGTCGCATACCACCATCTATTCTCCTTATCAGAGTCCCATACCCAAGGTTAGAGGTGTTCTGTTCCCCTTTCGGCTTGCCACAACTTCTTCTGCTTACCAGTGTCGCATACCCTAGGTTTGGGGTATTCTTTCTCCCTTCCTGATTGCCACAACTTCTTCTGCTCATCGGGGTCCCAGACCCTAGGTACAGGTTATTTCCCCCTTCTCTCTTGCCACAACTACATCTCTTCTGCTTCCAAGCAGTTCCTTGCCCCTTTGCGTACCTGTGGGTTTGGCTCATGAGGGCATCCCCTTTGTCCCAGCTTCTTCCATCAGCAATGGGGCTCATCTTGGTCTGAAGCGGCAAAGCAGCATCAGCCTCCCTTCAGGAGGCCATCTTCCTTCCGACACCTCCCGATCGCCTTCTGTCTTTGTCCTCCAGCCTGCTGTTCCAGCCAGCATCTCAGGACCAGCTCTGGAGCTCTCGACCTTGCTCTGGGCATCCCGGTTTCCTTCCCAGGTGCAGCAAAACAGTCCTCCTCGCGGCTCCTCCTGGGAGGACAGGTCTCCATTTGGAATCCTTCCTTGCTTTTTATTTGTTCATTGGGTTCAACCAAACTGAATAGGCTGGTCTGCTTATTGCGGTTCCGCTTGATGCTCTTCTGCACTCTGCGCGCCTTCTTTGTCACAGTACTATTTGTCAGGATGTCATAACTGCTCATCATCATCATCTCAGTATAACTGAAAGGAGGACACACCTCTACCTTGTTTGCATACATAGAAGTAGCGAGGAGCCTTGCACCATGGAGAGAGTAAGAGGCTGTGGGAGCTGGGATTGTGGCGCAAGTGTATTGCTTCACTCCTAGGGTGTCATCACTCACCCCATGAGAGTGTTCCCTCCCCATGGGACCCTCCCACGGTGCACCACCCACAGGCAGATTATTGGACTGTGGTCACACTGCCTTGGCTACATGAGAAGGGTTCTCCCCCAAGGGAGAAGGAACGACCTACAAGGATTTGTCTTTTTGATGTATCTTTTAACAGGTAAAGGTTTAACATGATCATTCAACATTAATTAATTGCAAACATAATTTTACCAAATCTTTTCTTGCACCAATTTCTTATTGTCCTTATGCAATGTGTTTTTTTTTTACTAACAGGAATAATTAATTTGACACCAAACAAGAGTCCATGGCCCTCATGATAACATTGCCGGTCTGGAAAGAACGCGGTGCTGGTAAGCTTACCGGCACCATTGTTTCAGAACCGGCAAAGTACAGATCTGGGTGGGTGCCCTCCCGCCTGGCAGGTCTGACTTGCCGGGCGGACTGGCAACTGCCCCCAGACTTTCACGGAAGCACCAGCACCATTATTAACAACATTGTTAACGGAACCTCCCTTTCCGGCTGCTGTGGTTGTAATACTCCAGTGTTGCCGGCAAGCCAGGCGCAGCTACCTGCCGGTAACACCACTGGACCCGTAATGACTGCCCATATCTTTACATATGGCATCACAAAGAAAGCTTGGCTTGAAAGCAATTACTCCACGAATCCGAAACTAAAGTGTACTGAAGTATATGGATTACAATACATTTTTCAACTACTTTTCAAGACACATGTTGGGCTTTCAGTGGAGCCTTCATTTTCTTTTTTGATTCACCACATACAGAATTTTCTGAAGTTGTGACATTTTGGCACCCTGCAAAGTTTCTTTCGGGAGGCTAACGTTGTTTTGTTTTCTTAACTAGTGGACCGATACTTAGGAATTTCTATATCACTAAATCTTTATTGTTTTGTGTATGATCACTTGTTTTATAAAGTGTTTTTGTATTTTCAAGTCTTGTGTTGGCATTTTGCACTTAATTTTGTGTTCAAATGAAAATGTTCATCTAGTTCAACATATCCTTTTTTTTAAAAAAAGATGCCTAAAATGCACTTTTTTGTTTTTTTGTTTTTTACAGTTTCCGTTAAAATGAGGTGTGCGCTATACTGGGGACTTTTCCTTTGCATTATTAGATTTCTACTCTTGGTCCCCTCTTCTCCAGCATCTACATCATTCCGAGTTATAACCTCTGCTGCTTCTCAAACTTACCATATTACCACCCTAGTTCTTGTACACAAAGCAAGACTAGGCTGGGAATTAATTTGAACACCAAAACCACGGTCTTAAAGAACTCTCTCAGGCTTGCACAACCCGTGTGGATAATCAATGTTAAACTCATCTGGATGAACTCAAGGCAGAGTGCAGTGCCCCAATGAACGTGGTGCTTATGATACAGGGAAGTCTAGTAGTAATATAGTCTAGCTGAAACACAGTAAAGGCAACACTAGCGAAGTCACAACTTCGATCTGGCCTGGAGACAAATGTGTTGCAATGGGGTTGCATGAGAGCCTGTCACATGGCTCCAAAACATCTGCCGAGCCCTGCATCAATCTTTGGTATGGTGAAGAAGCAATGTAAATGTCCTTCTTGCCACTTCAAAGGCTCATAATACCAGGATGTGCTGCCTAAGCATGCAATTATAAGAAACACATGCATACTTTCTTCTGAAATTGTATTCGCTCTCCCCTCTTGCTTCGCCACTATTTTGACTGCTTACTCTCTGTTCTCTCATCCTCTCCCTTTCTCCCTTTTCCCATCTCCTCCCCTCCTACCCTTACTTTCTTCTATACACTTACTCTATCAGAATTGTCCCTGGACCTAGTATGATAGCAACCTCATCTTTCTCCTCTCCCCTCCCCTTATTTGCCCCCACCCAGCACTATCTGAAATGTCATCAGGCCTAGTACGATAATGGCTTGTTTTGTTCCTCTCCTCCCTTTTTGAACCCCTCTCCCTCACCTTTTGTATTTCTCCGGCTCTACCAGAAATGTCACCAGGCCTAGTACGGTAGTTGCCTGTCTGTTTCCATTTCCTTACCACTCTCACCCTCCCTTCTTAATCTATGTCTTAGCTCTTGCGCTATCTGAAATGTCACCAGGCTGAGTATGATAGTTAATTTCACATCCTTGCTCTTCATGTAGGGTGACCAGATTTTTCACACAAAAAACCCGGACAAGCCATAGACATAGAAGTAGGACTAACATAAAAAAATACAGTCCTACTTCTATGTCTATGGCCTGTTCCTGGGGCTCGGAGGGAGTGTGCTCACATGCACACCCCTCTCATTGAAGGAAAGTGATGGGAAGTTGGAGGAAATGGGGCCGTGAAATGCTTTTCACGCCCCCATTCTCGCAGTCAGAGTTGCGCCGGGACCCGATTTCGGGATTTCGAAATCAGGTCCCAGCACAAACAGTGACCGTGGTCACCCACCATTGCAAACCCCGGACGCAGTTTGCAAAATAAAAAAACTATCGGGACCCCGGGACGGAGGGCGATTTCCCCGGACTGTCCTGGGAAAACCGGGACGTCTGGTCACCCTATCTTCATGGCCTGTAAAAATGTCATTGTATTTTCCCTTGCTCCCTCCCTTGTCTTGAAGCACTTTGAAACACATTGTGTATAGGCGCTACATAATATCATAATTTGCCTTTGATAATTTAGATCCCGGATATGATCTTTCAGACATTAGTCAATAATTAAAAATGATGTGTTTCCTTAATAAGCAGGCAATTAGGTGTTTTTAAGATAAGGTTCATATATTCATGCCTTTTAAATCCCTACATTATATATTTAACTGCATTTCATTTAGTCTAAACCATTTTGAAGCGTTAACTATTCCCTTGTGTGAAAGCTTGCATAAGCTCAACCAACTGAAAGCAATATATTCCTTAAACCTTTTCAAGCATTGAAGGGCACAACCAGCAGCTCATAAAAGACCATATATAAGGGCTTCAAGGGCTTCCACTGAACAGTGTGAATCCTGGATCAATCTCAGCCTCCTCACTTGTGAAACCCAAATGTGTTATGAACCAAGATACAGTACGAATGAGATGCTCTTGTATTTTGTATTGGTACCTGTGTTGGCATTAATTTAAGGAGGATTACATCAATTTTTGTTGAAGTTATAGCTAATTGCTATGCAGTAACACGAGTCAGCCTATGCACCTTCTACAGAGGACAGTATGAACACTGAGCCTTGCAATCAAAGGGAGGGCAAAGTGTTAATTTAAAGGCTGAGTAAGGGTCACATTGTTGATGCACTGTGAGCTTGATGAGGACAGCCTTTGAATTACTGAAATCTCTTGTGGGGCACAACGAAGAACCCCATGTTTCAGACATTCCGCCTACACCTTGCAGACTACTTATCCACACTGGCTTCATATGCCCCAGCCTTTTTAGCATTCCTCCTTGCTACCTTCTTCAGAGGATCTGGAACGACAACCAGTCTGCTCTACATCTCCCTCTGCTCCCACTGCTTTCTGCCTGGATCGTTCTTGCCTCGTTAAGGAGCCAACAGGCTTTATTTAAATGCTCCTACCTGCATGGTCCAGAGATTGTGCTACAAACCTGGCTGCCTGCACTTCAAAAAGCACATGAGGGCGTTCTCCAGATTGTGATCTGCATTCCTCCGCAAGAGACAGCAATTGTCTTCAAGGGATGTCACTCCCTATAGCAGGGCCAGAAGAGTGTGGGTGTGTGGGTGTGTGTTCTCAGTGGGTATTTTATCACAGCTGGAATGATTTGCATTTGACTTAAGGCTACTCCCAAGTTCAGTGAAAACTTTGCAGGTTGTAGAAAGTCTGACCAGCAATAAGTAGCTGGCTCTTAAGCATTCACTGAAGACTATGATTATGGAAATGACGCTGAGGCAAGGAAGAGAAATGCAAATTTCATAATCCAGCAGGCGTATGACTGCGCTACCTGCGCCCCTGAGCTCCAAAGTACTGAATCAGCACAACAAGAATTAGCAATCGCACTGCAGGGAAGAGGATCATCACACCGGTGCATAAATCACAACTATCAAGCGGAATTCACAAATGAGGGCGCAAACTCTTTCTCTGTACGAAAGTTAATTGATTTTTAAGATGAAACTAAATTAAAATATGTATTTGTTCCTGGGTCTTTCTCTGCATCCTTTTCAAATTAACTACTCCCTCCGGGATTCCCTTTGTACGAATTGTGTTCTTAATAGAGGAGCTTATATGGTTCATTATCCATAGGTAGGCAGTTGAAATCTGGTACATTTCAAGGGAGCAAGTGGTTAGTGGCCTACCAATTTGTGTTTCCAGTCATACAAAGCAGGAATAAAACGACATTGAGATCCCAAGAGTCGGCCTAGAATAGAGAGGTGAGCTCTAGGGAGAAGGGGAGCGGTGAGAAGGGGAGATAGAAAGGTTAACATACAACCTAGAATTATTGATAGACAGGAATGTACAAGTGGTAAGTATTGGATGAGGTATTTTGTACCAGAAACTTGTGGTAAGAAGACAGGCAGTCTAGTAGGGAAGAGTTCCATGATCTCCAGAGAGTAGAGGGGACGGGTACTTTTCTTAAAGGAACTTTTAGAGGGGAGAATGTGCTGCAGTGGGAATCAAGCAAGTTGGACCAAGAAGTGTAGGAGATGAGCAGAGTAGGAGACCATACGTAATCGAGCAAGGACTGTAGGAGTTCCAAGCAACAAGGGTTAGTAGTGAAGAGTTCTCAATCAATCAATCAAAACAGTACTTTATTCGGCACAGAGGCCATGCCAAGCCTTTGCTAGGTCATTTGATGTGGAAAATACCACATTCTGATATTAAGTGTCGGTACACACTGCTACTGCATCAGCCAAAGATCCAATTTCATAATTCACAAAGCAGTGTTGTAAATAGCTCTGGTTACTTTTGGAAAAGTCAGGGCAAACCAACCAAAAATGCTGTATAGATTTATATGTGTCTACACAGAAGGGGCGATGTCCAGACCGCGTTTTAAATCAGAGGTTAGTTGAGGTGACAATGAGAGACTATTTCATCGCATTTTCGTTTACAATGTGCTCTCAACGCATGACTTAATATTTATGCGGTCTCGTGTTCATATGAGGATTTTTCCTTTGTCAAACAGCTCCATATTCTTGGGTTGCAACAAAGTTTGGTTCTCCCAGAAGTGGCCTATGTGTAGCTGGTATGGCAATGACTTAAAGTGTACAAACCATGGGGGCTTCAATGCCCCTTTGCAGCCCGTTAGGTCTGATATGGTCTCCTTATAGCAGTTTAGCTCACTGTTTGACCAAAGCGTGGCCCAATACGGCAACACCTTAAGTGCTGTGACATCACTTCTCAGTGTCCGGCACATTTCAATTTAAATGATCTGGTTTGGGGCACTTTTGGCAACATTAGTGTTTTTTAAGGAAGAGATGTTCTGTGGTGGTCAAGCTTGCAAGATTTCTATGGCCCCACAATTGCGCCCCATAGGTGGCTGCCCCAACAGACTCAGACCTATACACCTCCAGCGCCTGCACCACAGCGATATTACCAAAGCTTCTTTCAAAGTTTGTTTGGCAGGTATAATGCCAGCTTTCTCAATTTGTAGACCACTTTCCATTATTGCTAAACCTAAAGGCCAAATAATGGAAGAACATGACCTCTTCTATTGGCGAGCCTCTTATATTAATCAATGTGTTAGTATACTTGTTCATATTCTTCCCACATCTCTGAGTACTTTGATTTGGGCGGGTTAATGGTGAGATCTTTCTTATCACGGAAATCACTGAATTGCTGTACGATTGTCTTTAGGGCACCAGGAGTTACGGGAAATAGGAACTGCATCATGTACAAATAAGGGCATGTTAATTTGACTACCAAAATAGGGAAATCAGTATAATCAACCAACAGACTACTCAGCACATCATTAAAATAAATGGATAAGAGTGGAGGCACAAGGACACATCCTTGTCTATCCACTTTTTCAACGGGGAATTGCTTAGTCGTTTCTCCTCCATTACCACACTTCTCCACTGCAGTATTATTTGTGTAGAGCTGAAGGATTGCCTTAAAAAGAGTCTTGTGGATATTTTTTGCTCAAGAGGGTTTTCTACAGCTCTGAGCAACTCGCTTGAATAATTCATTCTTCTAAACTGTTCAGGATCAATTTGCCAAATATTCTTCCTGCGGCATCTAGCAGAGAAATCGGGCGTTAGTTGCCTGGGTGATCACCCCACCCCCCCCCCCCCCCGCACCCCTCTTCTTGTTGATGGGAACGATTTGCCAGTGTCCAAGTGGTCGGTACTCTGCTTCATTTGCAGATAAATTCATTACAGATTGAAGATACACTGTCAATAGTTTAGGCTCCAATTTACACACATTGACTGGTATTCTAGCCGGATCAGGGGCTTTGTCTGCTCATTGTGATCTTAGGGCATTGTCTATTTTTTGGGGGGGATTTTCAGGAAATCCCCCTCAGATTGATCAGGGGTGATAGGAAAGGCGGTTTTAAATTCTTCTCCATCGTTGTATAAGTAGTGGAAATGGGTAAACTATAGGTCCTCAGGAAGCACTACTTCAAATGGATCACACTTCTTTTTATTGCATATGCAAGCGATTTGCCAGAAGGCTTTTTAATCTTTCAATTTAATGGAATTGTCAAGGAGGCTAGCGGAAAGAAGTGGGTAGTCTTCAGTGGTGCAGAAGGTTTCTAGATTTGTAATATTTGCTTCTACAAGTTACATGTATTGACAGGGAGAGTTGGCGTAACTGTCACAGCAGAGTTACGTGTGGTAATATAGCTTAGAGTCTGAATACAAATGTGAGTGAGGCCAACTGTGTGGAGTTCCATTGCTAAAAGGTTTGCAATGCAGGGTGCTGGGAAGACAAGCCGACATGAGGTTGGAAAGGGACACAGATGGCAGGATAGTGGGCCAAATGAGGAATAGATGGGCTTGTGAGAAACAAGCTACTAACAACAGCAGTGGGTACAGGTAAATAACAGGCACTGGAAAACAAACATTGACAACAGCTATTTAGATACATCTGTGCTCTCGAGTGCTTCTTGAAAAATGGCCTTGCCTGAGCTTGGTTGTAAGGTTCTGTGTATGTAACTATTGTGGTTTAGCTAACCTTGCTTAATGCATATCAGTTGATTCAGATAATGGTTGAAATACTGTTTAATATACTGTTTGTTTATTTTCTGTTTGTTATATGAAAAAAAGAAAAATCAAAAATTTAACAAAAAGAGATTCTTAAAGAATGTTCAATCCACATATCCGCGCACAAATCACTGAGACTCGTCAAGCCAATCACTGGCTTTCAGAAAACATTCCATCATTTCAAACGTAGAGCTAATTCCAGAAACATGCAATGATATTTAGACGAGAGGAGGGCTTCTATACCCCACTCACAGAAAAACATTAGAATGTCTTGAAATTATTAAGAAATGTCATTACAAATTGCAGGCGCTGTGCACTAAATGAGCCAGACCTTGATGTCTGGTGAGGGACTCCCAACTCACAGCGTCTCACAGTCTCTGAAGGAAGCATAGTGTAGAAGGAACCACAATATTCAATACCCCAAACTATATAGAGCTAAAGGATGGTATGAGCTACTCCAAACTATACAGTTCTGAAGGATGGTATGAGCTACTCCAAACTATACAGTTCTGAAGGATGCTATGAGCTACTCCAAACTATATAGAGCTGAAGGATGGTATGAGCTACTCCAAGCTATACAGTGCTGAAGGATGGTATGAGCTACTCCAAACTATATAGAGCTGAAGGATGGTATGAGCTACTCCAAACTATATAGAGCTGAAGGATGGTATGAGCTACACCAAACTATACAGTTCTGAAGGATGCTATGAGCTACTCCAAACTATATAGAGCTGAAGGATGGTATGAACTACTCCAAACTATACAGTGCTGAAGGATGGTATGAGCTACTCCAAACTATACAGTGCTGAAGGATGGTATGAGCTATTCCAAACTATATAGAGCTGAAGGATGCTATGTGCTACTCCAAACTATATAGAGCTGAAGGATGGTATGAGCTACTCCAAACTATATAGAGCTGAAGGATGGTATGAGCTACTCCAAACTATACAGTGCTGAAGGATGGTATGAGCTACTCCAAACTATACAGTGCTGAAGGATAGTATGAGCTTCTCCAAACTATATAGAGCTGAAGGATGCTATGAGCTACTCCAAACTATATAGAGCTGAAGGATGGTATGAGCTACTCCAAACTATATAGAGCTGAAGGATGGTATGAGCTACTCCAAACTATATAGAGCTGAAGGATGGTATGAGCTACTCCAAACTATACAGTTCTGAAGGATGTTATGTGCTACTCCAAACTATACAGTTCTGAAGGATGGTATGAGCTACTCCAAACTATATATAGCTGAAGGATAGTAGGAGCTACTCCAATGAGCCTGCTTTAAATGGACAAAATCAAACTAGTAGGCAATGCTGACTGAAAATAACTGTTTTTTCTTAGAGAAACCACTGATGGAATTAGGAGCAAGAATGATGTGTTTAACAATGATAAACAGTGTTTGGACCAGGATGTACAATGTCACAAAGTGGTACTACACTGTCTACATTGCGTGCTAATACCATGGCTACACTGTACCCTGTAGCAATCATTGATCTGGTAAAACTCACCTCAGTGGGCGTTTTACTATGTTTTGCACACAGCAGTTTTGTATGGACCAGGCCCCCAATAGCTCTCTTCTACACCCCTCCCACCCATCCTACATCACCCCAACCATGCTTAAATCAAAGTAAAATGATATGCTTACCGTGCACCTTCCCTAAAAAATTCCCTGAAAAAGTGCAGTAAAATGGCCATTCAGCAAATGCAGAGAAACCGTCACATTGAGTTGGTAAGCTACTGAAACTGTTTAGTACTGAACATTAGTAGGCTCCTGGCACCAACCCCAGACAAAACATCCTTGCCATTCACATGATCTACAGACTGGAGGTTCTGGGAGGAAATACCTCCATCACCACCCACTGTTTAATTATTACTTGGGGTGTTGTGACTTTACTTTGAAGAAATGCACAACATAAATGTGTGTGTCCTGTTTCTGACTGGTGTCCAATACTAGGGATTGGTCTATCTACAAAGGCACCTCCCTTTTAAAAGATGTGGGAACGGGGTATGTAGGAATCACATACTTGCTCTCATAAGGTAGGGATCGAGGAAACCTCAGGCCTGGGGAAGACCATCTGCTATAGGATGTCGAGCTGAAGTAGTACTTGGTGGATTATTCGCGGTGTCTCCCTTCGTCCTCAACGTTGTGCAACAGTGGATACATTCCCCACAACCAAAAGGAATCCAATACACATCGAAAACCTCAACAACTACACATACAGCCAATGGAGCAGACTGCCAACCACTTTGAAACCTAAACCTAAGATAGACGCTGTGGCTCCAACCAAGAAAAAAACAGCAGAGTAGGGCTTGGAGAGCCACATGAGGCTGTGAGGGATTCATTTTGTAATGAGGCAGCTGCCATCACAGGTCCACCTGATTTGAAAATGGCCGATAAGGTATTTATGCAATCAGCCTGCAGAGCCACCGGTCAATGAGTTACAATTGCCAGTTATTATAACTACAATTATTATTATAATGAATTGTAATAGTTCTTTTATAACGCGCTTAATAACAGTGAGAGGTTTCTAAATGCAAGATTGGGATTCAAAATTGTGTTGTGCTGTATTGTCTTCCTTCTAAGACAAATGTGTTGCCCCTGAGCTATCCTTCCTCCCCCTCCTTGATTACCCCAGGAGTGGGGGCATGGCTGACTGATACAGGTCAATCCCAGAGCGTAGTCTATCTGTCCACAAAGTTGCAGAAACGTACTTGGGCAATAAGCTCAACAGACCAGCAACTCAACTGTAAAGAAATGACAAATGCTAGGGTCAGGGCGGGAGCTCGGAATGCAGAGCAGAGAGTGCAGCAAGGAGCAGAGGGAGACAAACGAGTACAAGGAGGGCAACAGTAAGAGGATGGAGCGAAGCAACAGTTGGAAGAAGGAAGGGGCAAGCAGGGAAAAGGTGGCATTGGAGAAGGGGCACGAAAGAAAGCGAGCATCTCTTGTGAGGCAAGGAGGAGGCATGAAGGAGGAAAGAAAGGAAAATCAGGAGGAGGTGGTAGAAAACCACTGGCAACAATGAAGTGCAGGAAAGCTCGAGATTGGCCAAGGCAAAGGAGTAAGACCTAGAGGGGGAGTCAGGAGGTGGAAGGTAGAATCAGCCGGGCGTCCGGCCTACAGTGGCGAGGGGCCAGGATAGTTGGGCAGAGGCCATTGCAAGCCTGGTTGACCCGGGATCAGAGCTGGTGTGGCCAAATTAAAGGCCCCCTAATCGAGCAGAAAAGAGTAAGGCTAGTGTGCGTGGCAAGCCCGAAAATGCGCTCGGACCAGAGGACATCCTATCAAAGGGTTTGTCTTAAAAGGATGTGCATTTCTCTCTCTGGCCCTTTAGACCCCTGTTATGGGGTTCGGCTAATCCTTCCTTTCATCCTTTTCACTCTTCCATCTCAACGCCCCACTCAACGTCTCATCCACTCTGAGCAACCCAGGTACCTTCTATGTTGTAGGGTTTACTCCAGGGAGGGGGTGTCTGCTCAGCGGCAGTGGTTTCCCACTGCTTTTTGATCGTCAAATCTGTACACAAGCTGGTTATGGGTTCCGCTTGTGTCTGCATTTCTTGTTTCCTTGGCTCTTGCATTGGGCACAGCGGATTTGTTCCTCCCTTGGGTCCTGGTTTCGGCAGCGATAATTGGGCTCCAGCCAAACACGTCCATTCTATGGTCACGCCTCCCGGTAAGGCCTGTGTAACTTTGACTTTTCCTCACCGACTCTGCATGGCTCTCTGCCGGAACGGCGGCATCTCTCTGTGCTACAGCCGGCTCTGTTGTAAAGCGCAGCTCCACCCCGTCAGTGACATGCTCATGTCAGAGGCTCACCTCTGCGTAGTGAATATAACATAACAATGCCAATGTCATATCTAACCTCTCATACCACCAATATATGTAAATGTCTGCATACCTGAACTGACCAACTCAATGCCACCCAAGAATGGACCAAATTGAGACCACTGGTGCTAGGCAATCTGAGCACAAATTGAAGCGGCCAAAAGGCACTATGTAAAGCGGGAAAGACACATATGTACTACTGTAGGAAATGGAAATCAAATTAGAATCCTTATCGCAGCCCAATGTTTTATAGATTCTAATCAAAACACAATGCCTGTGTAAGTGAATGTGGTTCTACTGATTCATGCAGGTACCACATGCACATCACATTTTGAATCGTGTGGTCTTGCAATATGCACAAAATCGGTGACCTATACACAGAGAAAAATCCCTGCCTTCTATTCTGCCACAGAATCTGCCAAGTATGTTTTGCAGCTGCTGGGCAAATAAGGGGCCTACGTTCTTGAATTTGGATTTTTCAATTGCACATCATTCAGGAGATAAAACGACAGTGAAACTAAGGAAAGGGCAGCTTTCCCGTAAGAGGAGAATTGCATCGTCGGCTCCAATGTCTCCATCACGCCACGGCGCGCCCTTGCATCCCGCCGTATCCTGGACGTCAGTGCAGATTTGCCCGAGGCTTCGGTGACCCTGTTAGTCAGTAGTTCCAGCTCCTGCGCATGCGCCACGTCAGTATGCTTGCACATCAATAATTGTCCCACAGTGATATTTCAATTGATGCTCCCACGCTCTCCACTGGCAGAGGTCAGAGGATGGATAATGCGGCTTGGAATTGTATTGCGGTGGGGAAGGCAAAGAAACTGGTTAGGCTTCAGAACAAGACAAGACTGTAGATAAGCTATCAGCAGACTGATGTAGCACAGGGTTCCCCGCGCCCAATTATACTGAACACTCCTTTTATACATATTCCCTCTGAGACAGTTGATGCTTGTGTGCTGAGCGGGGGACATGGGGTCTGGTGGCTAAATTGTTAATTGTGCAAATGAAACCTGACTTTTAATGAAGCGTAAGAGGAAACACACAAGGGCTCTTTTGTGTGACAGGTGATTGCTGTGGAATTAAAGGGGAAGGGCTCTAAAGTTACCTTCCACACAATAGAGACCGATGGCACCATAAAATCGTACAAATAAAAACAATAATTGATAATAGTGTCACAGCTAATACATTAAAATGTCGAATACATACAAATCTTCTTGTATATCATTAAACACTCAATAACGTATAAACACATTATCGAGTCATAATCAGGATTTTATACTTTAATTAAACAATATGGGCTCATCTATTCAGAAACCTCTCACTGAACCTATCCAGGGCTATTAAGTCATTTCAGTTTTCCTTCTTAATCGCCAAGCTCTCTTTTGGAATTGAATCGTTCCCCAAAGAGGTAGCTCAGAGTTGGGTTGATAAGTGTCTCAACAATTGCTCTATTGAAAGAAAAGGAAAGGAAATGCAAAACATTGTCTTTAGCATGTTGACAAAATGTGCACCCCTTCTCCACATCACTTTTCCATCTGATTGCAAAGCCCCCAAGTGTAGAATCCCTAGGCAAAACTTTAAATAGAGTAGTCATTAATAAATTAATCTTTTATAACACGCTTAATACCAGAAACCAGTCTCTAAGCATGGGACCGGGATTCAAACCTGTTTTTCTCTGCAATTTCTTGCAAGACAGATGCGTTGCCCCTGAGCTATCTTACCCAGCCCGGACTTGCTTCACGATCCTCTTTTATGGATAGTGTGACTAATCACTGGATATAGTCACTTTTCCCAAAGAGGGAGACCTTTCCCATGAGGCCATGGAGGTGAGGCTGCTACCCGATAGTCTCCCTGGGGGTGGTAAAATGCGGGAGGATCTCGTGAGAAGGGACTCCCCAGACCCTAGGGATGACAACCATCTAGGGTTCAGCCCTTATGAGAACATCACACCCCACATACTCTAGCCTCTCCTTCTTCTGTGTACCTCTTTGTAGACAGTAAACCTATGTACGGTTGGTTATAAGGCAGATTATCTTAAGGTTCTGGAAAGTACTGTCACGAAGAAGAATAATAGGAACATAGGTAATCCAAGTACTGGGATGAGTTGGCCCCGCAGAGCAATAAAGATGAAACAAGTGAAAGAGATGAAGGACTTATACAATGGGCCCAGACATTGCTGGCCACATATAAACATCGACAATCGACTAAACACTGCGTCTCGCGCAGCCGCGGAAGACGGCAGGGGTGCTCTGCACCGAACACTGGAGATACAAACCTCTGTCGATGCTACAGAAGGAGAGAGCTCCAAGGATGCTAGCATTCCACTGCATCTCATGATCGGGAGGTCTGCAGGAGCAGACCGCTGCCAAGCCATATCGAGAGGAGGAAGGAAAGCAGAAGGTAGATGGGAGTGGCCTTGCACAGCCAGAGGGAAGGTAAGATGCCAGAGAAGCCGAACGGAATGCCTGTCATCCCAGGATGCCCTGGTGACGTGTCAAAGCCCTCAACAAGGTAAAGGGTGGCACGGGAGACCCTGAGGAGACACAAGGCACATGCAGTTGTTCCTTGGCCCATTATTAATGTAACGCTTGGGTGGCACGACCGGAGCAAAAAGCCTGCATAGCTTCTCCTCCACATCGCATTGGGGAAACAAATCCCGTTGATCACCAGTAGCATAAAGAGAACTTGAGAGGGAGAGTCCCTCACAACAGTGGTGGGGATAAACCCAATGAGAGCCAAAGAAGGGTAAGGGAACTTAAAAGAGAAACAAGACCTCTTCCTAGTGGCAGTACTTGGCAGGGAAGTGAACCAAGTGGGCCAGTTCAAAGAAGAAGAGAGACCAGGGTCTCGGACCCAAACCAAGAGTGTGATATAAGTTATCTTCCTCATGGCAGTAGTTGGCAGGGAAGTGAACCAAGTGGGCCAGATCAAAGAAGAAGAGGAGCCAAGGTCACAGACCCTCCAAACATTAAATTGTGTGTTGTAGGTGTGAAGCCTAATGAAGAGAAAACCAGAAAAAGGGAGTAATTCCCATGGTAACTCAAACTGGGAGTAAGGTCCAACAGGCCTGTGGAAGGGAGTCATTCCCCGGACTTTCTGAGACTGAGACCGAATGCCAGGAGAAGGGAGGCATTCTCCTGGCCCACTGAGAAAGTATTTTTTGGATCTTTGTGGCCTGGGGAAGGGAGTTATTTCCTGGGCTACATGAGACTGGACACCAGGAGAAGGGAGGTATTCTCCTGACCCAACAAGGGAGCATTGTTTGGAACTTTACCCATAGTCCAGGAGAAGGGAGTCATTATCCTGGGACCAGAACAGTATTGCCTTATTCTTCCGTTTCTAGAGTAACAGACAGAAGTACGGTTTTCTTGACACAGGACGGTGGACACTTTTACATTGACAGACATCCTGACAGTCACTGTAGATTGTTAGTTGAGGCAGGGAACACTTTCTTAGGAATAAGGAAAGATTGCTTTTCTCTTGCTTTGTTGTTTAATAAAAGTCTTTAGCCCCAAACTTGTCACCTTTGTGTCAGCCTCCTTTTTTTGCACCCTTACAATATGTACAATTGCTGACCCAAATCTGCTTTCCTATCAAGATACCTACTGATTAGGCCAATGAGGCCAAAACCTGTCTGGGGTTGCTTGTGGTCTCGTGCAGAAGGGATGTGACCAAAGTAATTGGTGCTGGACTTTGCCTTTTGGCGTGGGACCAAGCCTGATTTGCACATGGTCATCCCCCTTGTAATGGTTGGGCAGTTGAAGAACAATGGTCTGGAGGGTTGGCCAGAGCAATGCCTGAGGTTCAGATTAATTAAAAACTTTCCAGCCATCACCCCTTTTGTTTTGCTTTAGTCACCCAGAGTGGGACGGGTACGACCAGACCTGGGTCCCATGCCTGCTGGGGCTAGAGATCCCAAGCTCCACCTCACAGATGATACCTAATGAGGTCAAAACGTGTCTGGGGTTGCTTGTGGTCTCCTTCTAGAAGGGACGTGGCCAAGCAGTTCGAGCTGGACTAACCCTTTTAGGGTGGCACCTAGCCTGATTTGCATATGGACTTTCCCCGTTCGGTAATGACTTGGCAGGTGAAGAATGATGTGTTGGCCATAGCATGGCCAGAGGTTCAAATTAACTATAAACCTTCCTGCTATCACATCTTTTGTTTTGCCGTGAGCCTGAGTTAGAGACTGCTGCCAATTGCAATGCTATAGATCGCTCTGCATTGGATTTCTTGATAGCCATCCTAAATGGCAACCAGGCATTTTTGCTGGTGTATGCACATTCCCAAAGCCTATTCATGTCAAGATCTATTGCTAATTTGAAAATATACTTAAGCCAAGGACGGTTCATAGAACCAGATAGAGTCAGATGATCATTATAAGCTTCCCTGTATGGTCTTAAAAAATCTCTTGTCCATACCTTATGCCAGAAGAGCAGTGGCCGCAACTTTGCTGGTTATGCTATTCAATTAACTCCCAATTGGAGATGGAGGGGTAATCTGGGCGTGCTTATCAGGATATTTAGCGTTGATTTCAACAATGTATTTTATTTTATTTCTAGGAAGAGGGTGTTTTCATGACCCCACAACTATGTCCAATAGAGTGCAGCTGGCTGAGCTCTGGCATGATCAATTCTGTACTGCAGCTTTACCTCCATAGCATTTGGAGAATGTAGTAAGTGCTCCTCCATTTCTCGGAAGGGTTATCTCACTTCAAGAAATATGCTGGTGCCATAGGCCTTTCTCATCAACTTGCACCCCCAGGTAATCATAATGATCAACTTTATTCAGCCTTGTCTCTCTTAGTTGGAAATGTATGTCTTGGGGTTTCCTTTTAGGTCATTCTACATACTTGGTTTTTGAAATATTAATTTCCAATGTCATCCTGTAAAAGTGGGTGTCAAAATGAGTAGGGGTTTCAGGAGGCCTTTTGGAGTTTTGCTGATAAGTACTGCATCATCCACAAAGAGTCGGATACCAACTGACTCCCCACCAAGACGGGTGCATTCATATCCACTTCTTTAAACATGTTGACTAATTTGTTGATATATAAACAGAATAAAAGTGGATCCAGTAGACAGTCTTGTCTAAGACCCCTTTTGACAGGAAAGGTTGGCATACATTCTCTGCTTTTTCCATATCGCACCAACGCGTAGTTATCACTGCAACGATTAGCTATTGCCATCATCAGATTCGCCGGTACTCCCAAATCTTGGAGGCTAAGCCATAACTCCTTTCTCGGTACAGCATCCAATGCTGTCCGAATATCTATGAAGACCAAATATATGGGTTGCCCCCTCAAAGCGGTACATTTATACTGAAATAATGACAGTCAAAACACCTGATCAGCGGTGCGTATGCCTGGTCTAAAGCCAGCCTGCAGGGATAACAGGAATTGTTTATCTCCCACCCAGTTCTCAAGATGCTGGAATAGGATTTTCCAATAGATCTTGGCTTTTACATCAATGAGCAAGATGGGTCGGTAACAATATTAGAGCTTCTTCCGGGCGGAGGGGCGGAGAGGGAGGGGGGGAATTGAAGCAACAACTAGGTGTTTCCTGTGTTTAGACCTTTTTACCAAATGGGTACACATCACAAAAGGAAGACTGGAATGCAGTCTTTAGAGGTTGTTAGAGCCTCCTTTCCAAGCTTGCTAATTCACTAAGGAGCTGGAAGCTTTGAGAAGAATGAGACAGTCTTCTACTGATGGTCAAGAGCATGCCTTCATCACTTTATGAGTAGACAATATGCTCCAACATAGCATAAGTGGACATTCCACATGGCACTATCAGTGATGCTCACTTCGGGAGAGTAAAATGTACAATTCCAAACTTAAACATGTAGAAGTAATGTGATGTTTTGGAAGTCAAAATACTTCCATGTTTAAAAGTATCTCACCAAACAATGTATATAAATAAATAGAAGTCAATTGCTTGGTAAAAGGTACAGGTAGAATTCTTCTGACTTCCGTTTTTCAATTCTGAGTACAAAACAGATCACAACGCAGCAATTGCACAAGCACAAGCTCTAATCTGGACGAATTGAGTAGCGGGTGAGACACTGGGAGACATTCAAGGGAAATACAAATTCCACCAGCATGTTTAAGAATACTTATGATGCTCCAGAACTGGTAGTCATATTTTAAACACTACAAATTGTAGAAATCCGACTTCCTGGCCCCTATTGTTTACAATTTGTTTTCACTTATTGTCAATGTAAGTCCAAAAAGTGCTAAGCTGAAGTACTGGGCACTATCAGTTAGTGGTCACACATTGTAGTCAGGGCAAAGGGCATATATCTTGTTATGGTACCCTGTTAAGAGTACACTAATGCTATTAGAACATGCTTAAAAGAAGCAGCAAACTCTCACTGCTGTCTCAGCTGTCTTAAATAAAATAACATTAACTGTAGATATTGCCTAACGTACTAGCTTAACAATATTAATTTACAGACGTTTTTTTGACATCTTTATAAGCACTTTGAAGGAAGACAGCTAACCAGCAACAGAGGTTTTAAGCGTTGGACTCTACTTGAGGGTAGGGTATTGTTACATAAACTGATAAAAGCTGTGGACAGCAGGCCTACATCAAGGTTAGACTCATAATTCCAAGCATGTTGATTAGGCATTTATTGGAGTGAGTGCAAGTTCTATCCCAGGATTCCCATTAGGGTTGCAGCTTCTGCACAGCATTTCAGTTTCCCAGCAGCCTTCTCGCAGGAAGTTTATGGCAACCTTACCAGACAAGGACTTACAGAAGAGGGCAAAGAGCAAAGCATCATTGTAACTCAACAGGGAGTGGCCTCTGCAAAATGTTGTCCTTCAAATGGAAAGCCGTCTCTGTTGTCTCCACATATGTCTTCTGCACAGCTCCTTTCTCCCAAACAGGTGTGGGGTACAGCAATCCTATCAGCCCTGACATAACCAGTTGACACTTGAAACAATTTGGGACATTTCCTGGCCTTTTGTAGGGAGATCCATCTTGGTGCAGCCAATTTATTAAAAGGACGCAGGCCCTCCCAATTGCGTATTTACAATACTTGCAAATTGACCTCTATAGGACCTGGGCCCTTTCTGTGGCATGTGAGGTGTGACGAATCATGGGATTCTGTCACTTCTGCCCAGGGGGGAGCCTTTCCCTGTGAGGCTAAGGAGGTGAGCCTGCTACTTGATACTCTCCCTATGGGTAGAGGCAAGTGGGACCACACTGGGTGAGACTCACCCCTGGGGACACTGAATCCCCTTCCAATGAGGAACTCCCTTCCCAACTCACTGAGCAACCCAACAATGTAAAACCTGATGGGAGAAAACAGGAAGAACCCTTATACATCTGCTACTGTGATGTTGTATGTGAATACAAGTACCTGCTTTGTACTGAGAAAAAGAAAATCAATGGAGTCTTAACGAATATGACTAAGACACAGAAGGACTTACACAAAAGGCTGGGGAAGCTCCAGGGCAGCGTCATAAAAGTGGGAGGAGACAGAGAAGGTCAGAGAGAGACCATTTAGTTTCAAACCAGCTGCTGGAGTGATGCTGGTGAACACAG
Organism: Ambystoma mexicanum; assembly: GCF_040938575.1. Classification (NCBI taxonomy): domain Eukaryota; kingdom Metazoa; phylum Chordata; class Amphibia; order Caudata; family Ambystomatidae; genus Ambystoma; species Ambystoma mexicanum. Next base: position 855,991,105 of record NC_090931.1, on the reverse strand, counting down.
GGAAATGCTGCTCCACAAGCTGGGGAGGAGCTGTAGAGAACAGGTGTCTGAGTTGCACTGTTCGAGGGGCAGGCTAGCGAGAGTCTGCCAAGATGACTCTAGTGCCAGGAGGGACACATGAGCAAGGCTGGAGAAGAGCTGGAAGGAAAAGATGCCTGAGCTGCACTATACGAGGAGCAAGCCAGTTTGAATCCTGTCCCAGGAGGGACGCACTAGGAGGGAGTGGTGGCCCGTACTGGGGAGAGAGAGAGACCCCTAACCGAAGCCGTGACCACTCGTCTAGAAGCACGCTGTAAGATGCTGTAACAGGAAAGTGAACCAAGAGCAAAAGCCAACCTGACAAGAGGGAAAAGTAACTGGGAGAGCGGCAGGCCCGGGGAGAGAGGTGGTAATAACTATTGGCATAGACATAATTGTCACAGTGAGAAAAACGAATATAACATTTGGAGTCATCGTATTTGTCCCATTGGCACACAAGTTTTCAAGCAGAGGGAGAAACATCTCGGGGCAACATACACTGGTTCCAGTGAGAAAGAAATAGAGAAGAAGAGTGGAAATAATTCCTGGGCTCTGTGAGGAAGCCTGCAGAGTCCTCACAGCAACTCTACCTAAAGTCTCCTCCCAGGTGTCCACAGAAAGGCAGATGCTTCCTGATGCTAACCCTCAGGGTGGTATTAGCTGGGTTGATCACCTGGGAGAAGAAGGGCCACAGGGGAAACAGAGGACTTTGTGGGATGAGACGTGGAATTTGTCTTCCTCAACTAAGGGTGTACTTTTATTACCATAATATGTAATGGTTTGTTGTCAGCAAGAACCTTTATTTTCTCAAACTAACTGTCAGACTGGGGGTGAAGACCCTGGTAACCAGTCAGGTGTTAGAAATAAGAAACATCCTTTAAATGTTATTGACATTTATAGAAGTGTAGGCTTTTATAAATCCCAGAGAAATAAAGAAGATGAGCCTGTAATTGTCACCAATTTAAACTCTGAGCAATCCCATTCTTAAATAACACCACAAACATTGTGTAACCATTATGGGATTTCATGTGTTAATATATATGAGAAGAGTAGTGAACTTTATGAAGTTAAATTCACTGTAAAAACCAGACTTGATGTTGGGGACTTCAAGTCCCATATTTAGAGTACTGGAATGAGGAAGAGGACTGCAGAGGCACAAGACTGCAGGATGAAGTCAATCAGGAGGAATGACCCACACCTGAGGAGGACTGGGAGGCATAAAAAGCCCCTTCAGGTGCAAGCCATTAGAAATGGAGACAGAGACAGCAATAGTAGCAGATTGATCAGTTTTGTATCCTCAAAGTGGCAGCAGAAGGCGGATGTTAGCAGAGATGCCGGGACCTCAGCAGTGTGTAATTGTGATGCCGGTCCAGAGCAGAGGTAAGAGGCCTGAGTTTGCAGTGGAAGGCATACCACTATGCAGCTTTTCCCACTGCCAGACGAGCACAGAGGGCGAAGGGTTTCCGCATTGCTGTAGGAGCCGGGAAAGGTCTGAAACTGACATATGCGGGCCCAGCAAAACCATGGAGAGGATACTGATGGGCCGTGCAGAAAAACCAAAGCAGAAGACCTGGGGGCAGTGAGGCGAACAGACACGCACGCCACACCCGGTGAGTTCAGTTACATTGTGACCCTGCAGTGCTCCGTATTTGCTCGCTTGCCAAGTGCAGGCAATTAAATCTCACAATCGAGATTAACAAAGTTGCATTAAAGCGGAAGAAGTTACCTTTTGGATATCGAACTGACAACAACCAGATTAATACTTCTAAAGTGAATGACGCTGATTTAAGAAGACAGACAGGACAAATTAAGAGCTGGGTATCATACCAAAGAACTGTTATTGTGACATTGTAGGGCAGAGTGAGAGCCAAAAGCCAGAGAGGGCAATATTTGAATGTCGAACCAGTAACATTGAGAGGCCTATTGAGAGCCAACAACGAAAGAGAAATCATCATTGCCAAAGCCAAAAGAGAAGTAAATCTAGGCAATTATGAAAAAAACAGAATTGCCAGAGCCAAACAAGGTGATTAAAATATTGAGCAATGATAAAGACTCTTGCCCCTCTAGCAAAGTGGCCCCAAAGGAGAATGGTTTACACAAACATTGCCAAAGCCAACGAAATGTGAAAGTGGAGCAGAATTCTGATCAGCAGTTGGTTAACAGAAAAGGGGAGAAACAACAGTGGCAGGCCGGCTGCCCGTCTGCAAGAGAATGTTCAGAGGAAGAGGAGCATAACCTGAAGAGAGTGTGGCAATAAATAGAACCTGTGTGGTTCTTGTTTCCCTAAAAGAGTTTCATATACCTGTAATTGTGAAGCAAAGGGCTTTTCTAATATGTTTAATATTTACCACTGAAGTACTTGGAAGTAGTAGTTTGTTCTGGCCTGCCAGGACAGTACACCAGGCCAGAGAGCATCGTAGTACTTTGATCTGTGCTGGCAGGAGAGTACATTAGTACATAGAACATTGTTGTGATTAGCCTGGTAGGTGAGCACACCAGGTGGAAGACATTGAAGTACTGTGGTGTGGTTAAACATATTTAAGCAGTTGAAGAATCACTAAAGTGTTTTGGTGAATTAAAGCAGAATCACCCTAACAAGATAATAACATTGATACAAGAGTTGTGTGAACTGCTGCAGAAGTGTTTAACATTGTCTACATTGTCAACCAAGGGGTTTTGTGTACTGTGGCTGAAATATTATGAAAAAGACCTTCTTTTTGTTTAAACTAATGAAGCAAGAAATTATTCTAGGCTGATGATAAGACATTGTTTAAAGGTCTTTGTCATAAAGATAAGGATGGAACATTTGCAAGCACTTGTGAATGCAATCTTGGAACTTTGTTAAGAGGCAGGATAGCCTGAACTTGTATTTGGAACATTTGAACAGAATCCTGTTTTATTATGGGGAAGGGGAATTCACCCAGATTTAAAGGAGAAACATTATTGTGATCTGAATGTAATTATTCCATTTGTTATTGTTGAACTGCGATATATTACCTTGTTGTTGTATCATTTAGTATGAGGGACAGAAACTTTTTTGTTAAGAGTGTTTCATTTAGTTTAATTGAGTCAGGGAAATCCTCACCAGGGTAGGGATAGTGAGGCGTGTATCCAACTTGTTGAGTTAATAAAATGGCACCTTTTGAAAAACCTTCACAAAATTGTCTGTCTCACATTTCCGACCCATCACAGCTCATCACACTCAGCCCAGTAAGATACAACCTAACAAGAAGAGTGAGAATCTTTACTGGGTTCATCATCCCCTTCCCAGTGGAAGACAAGCTAATAACAAGAGTGAGGCGCATTACTAGGTTCATCATACTCATCCAAGTGAGAAACCAAGTAGTGAGAAGAGTGAGAAACATTACTGGGCTCAGCACACTTATCTCAGTGAGATCCCAAATAACCAGAAGATTAAAACTTATCACTGGGTGTATCATACTGATCCCAGCAAAAAGCCAAGAGATCAGAGGATTACAAGCTTTTTTAAGGAGTTGACTGGTTGTAATCCTCAAGACATAGGTAGGGTGCCAGAGGGAGAGACTTTCAAGTTCATATAAGAAGGACAGAGGGAAGGAACCTCAAGGAATCGTAGCATATGTACAGAGGGACTTGAAAGGCCAAGACAAAAGGAACAGCCGCTACACCATTCCCCCCTTCCTCTTCAGTGGAGCAGGAGCTCCCGTGACCCTGCAGGAGCAGTGGTCTACCAAAGGGAAGGCACCCCGAATTTTACAACCTTTTCCGGTAAGCGCACCTCCAAATTGTGCAAAACGGATTCTCTGCATCACAATATCCCAGCTACGATGCCCAGATGCCCTTGCTGTCCCTGCAACTGAAATCTGCTTTGGCGCTGTGTTTCCGGCCGAAATTGCGACCGTGTGCATGCTTCCACCATTGCTCACCATGTGGAGCCCAGCACACTCAAAGATGGCCGCCCGCCACCCATTTGAGGCATCCACTGCCTAATCCACCCAGCAGACGCTGCTGAGTCCCGATTGGCTGGTGACCCTTCTTCAGCTACCTATCGGGAGCCGGCAGGCGAAGCCGGCCCACTCTCACCAAGGCCCAGTGAAACAAGGCTGACTCCTGTCCTCAGCCTTACTCGCCGTTCGCCTGGACACTATGCCCTTTTTCACCTCGCACTAATCCCTGCTTGTGGTTACACAGCTGACTCTCCTCCTCGTGAACCTATAGACCAGCGCTCTCCTCATCCTGAAAGTAAGACTGGTAACGTTATCAACTATTCCATTGCTTCCAAATGCTATGCTTATTCCCACAAGCTTGATACCTAGTATAGCTATATAAGCTGTCCACTCTGTGCCTACTGCCCTACAAGCATTTATCCTGCCTGTTGAACTTGCTGATATACTATCTATCCTGATGTTGGTAATGCCTTTACTATGCTAATATAATCACAAACCCCACTTGACAAGCTGTAGCAACGTAGCAACCTGCTCCATGCACACCTCTGTAGTAAGTCTGCACATCTATTACCAGCGTCCTGACTTTAATCAACTGAGCCGACTACATATTTGAGCCCCTAGTCACTACCTATTCGCGGTTGCTTACCACCAAGTGATCGCACCATTTCAGCGCCTTATTTGCTTGCATTGCCTATGTCTGTTCTCATTGCCGCCCAGCCCATACCTTTGCATTGCATGACCACGGCACCACTTTCATTTGCGGCTCTGTTCGCCTGTGCTTGCCTTGAAACTACTATGCTGTCAACCCCATGCTCGCTTTTGAAATAATTGAGCTCTTGTTCAGAACCGCAACTTGGACCCACTTGTTAGCTCCATGATATATGCTACTCTGCCTGCCTGATACGCTCATTGTGTATTCCCAATTTTGCTGCGCCACACTTTGATCTATGCCTGCATATGTTGCACCGCTCTGCGTAAGACATGTCCACATGATCTAAGCTAATTCCAGGGTACCTGCCTTACTCTACCGTTCCTTTCAACTTGACATTTACCTGATCTGCCAATACTTGCTGCCAACACTAGAATGTCTTCTCTGCCTGAATAGTTGCACCGTTACAATTAGATCACGCCTCTTGCATTCTGCATTGTTCCCTGCCTAACATGCTAATGTATATGCAAGCTTTGGTATTTGCTTTGCCTGTGTACCCTGATCTGATGCACCCCCATTGTTTGACTCTGAATAAGTAGACTTAACCTGTCTTAAACTCATTAGCCTGCATTGCTCGTACAGAGCACACACTGCCTAGCCAAATAGTGCCTGTAACGCTTACCTATAACTGCCTCACAGACCCAGCAGCCCCTCCTCTATAACCTCGGTAACATGCTACCACGCTGGTCCTCCCTAAGGTCACTGCTCTCCTCATTACAAGTACTACTCTCAGTGTGGTCAATTACCAGGTCATCACACCTACCACCTCCCGATTTAGCTGCACCTAGCTCCTTGCACACCTCATCCATGGCCACCTCTCACAGATCTCCTGATGCCTACCAAAGTACTGCACCTCAATACCACAACATCTACCTCAACGATCCGGCCCTATGGCTCGACCATTTCGCCAAATCACTCTTAGAAACCTAAGATTAGGATCTAGACTTATGGGTAAGAAGGGACACCCCATGTACCTGAGTTCATACCTCAAAACTCATACGCACAGCCCGCCTCCACAAACGGCCACCTCACCCACGCCCCATCACACTCAAACCATCACAGCTTCATCAAGCAACGTTGGTTTAATTAAAGCTGCCCTGATTAACGCAAGATCACTAGCTGTGCACGCTCTGGACATTGCTGATCTTATCAAAACTCAGGAACTCGACTTCATCGCCCTCGCTGCACGCGACTTCCGGCCCGGCACTCTCATTGGCCATCCCCACTGATTACTCCATCAAAAGATGTGATCGCACCTCGAGAGGTGGAGGAATTGCTTTCATCGCTTTCATCGCTAGAAACTCATTAGGACTTAGAACCATCCCAAGCACTAAGGTGGAAACTGCAGAGTTACTCTCTGTCAAGCTTGGACTCTCAGCTAACCAAATGGCTACCATCCACCTAATATACAGACCCCCTGGTCCACCCACATCCTTTGTGGATGATATCTCTACGTTAGTACTCAACAATGCTAAATCCAACTCCCAAACCATCATTCTTGGCGACCTCAATCTAGGTCACCAAGACCCTAATGATCCTGCGGCCCTCGACCTAGCTAATACCGTAACAGATTTAGGTTTCACTACCACATACAGGAACCCACCCACATTAAAGGGCGATCCCTTGACTGGCTCAGTGACACCAATTGCAATATTAGCGTAATCTCTAACGCCCCTCGCTTGTGGTCTGACCACCATGTCATCACTTTCAGCATTGAAGCAGCCCCACCACCCAGGCCTTTGGTCGCCCCAGCCACCATCACTAGAAATAAAAAGAACATTACGACAGAAAAAATACTCCCCCTTATCCTCCCCACACTAAATAACGATCCTGACACTTGCTCAGACCCCACCAACCTAGCCGACATGTATAACCAGTCACTGCTTGCAGCCATCAATTCTATCGCCCCGCTCAAACTGAGGAAACCCAAACAACGAGCACACCTTAACTCATGGTTTACTCCCCAGCTTAGAGTGTTACGCAAAGGGAAACGCTCAGCAGAGTCACGCTGGAGAAGTCACCACTCCGACGCCCACAAGGACAGTCTTCTGATAGCCACCCTTAACTATAAAGAAGCTGTACTCCAGGCAAAAAAGATTCTTATAATAACTGCATTATGTCAGCCCAGTCCAATACTAAGGAACTCTTTAATATCCTTAAGGAACTCGAGACACCTGCAGCCCCCCCTGACTCTTGCTCCAAAGACAACACTTGGTGCACCAATATTCAGTCAGCACTCCTGGGTAAAATTGCTACCCTCCAATCTAAAATCAGGGACAAACAGAAATCCCTACAGCTTGACCAACCACCGACCACACCTACACTTAATACACATTTAACCTATCCGCATAAACCTTTCTCCTTCTCCCCACTCACTACTCTCGAAGTAGAAAACATCATAAACAATTTAAAACCTTCCAATTGCCAAGGCGACCCCTGCCCAGCACCTATTATCAAAGAAGCATCTCATGAGCTAGCCCCGTTCATTAGAGCATTCATAAATGCTTCTTTCAAGACGGGTATTATCCCCGACAACCTAAAGAATGCATGGGTTATCCCACTCCTCAAAAAACCCTCCCTTGACCCTAATATCCCAACTAACTTCAGACCTATCACTACGGTCCCATTCCTGCTCAAGATCCTGGACCGCGCAGCCTACCTGCAGATTCAGGATTACCTCGAACTAAACAATCTCCTGGGCTTAAGACAATCAGGGTTCCGCCCTAAACATGGCACGGAGTCAGCTCTGATCGACTTGAAAACTCAGATGGAGTCACTGAAGGACAATGGGAAGCTAGCTCTTCTCCTTCTCCTCAATCTCTCTGCGGCTTTTGATCTGGTCAACCACCAAATACTCTGCCAGCATCTCAAATCCGCAGCCCACTTCTCCGTCTCTGCCAATGCCTGGATCCATTCATTCCTGAGCAATAGATCCATGAGGGTCTTCTCAACGCTGGCATCAGCGGATCCCTCACCCATTCACTGTGGCGTTCCTCAAGGCTCGTGTGTATCCCCTACGTTGTATAACGTATTCACCAAGCCCCTCTTCGAAGTGCTTGACTATCTGGGTGTCTCCTACACTAACTACGCGGACGACACCCAGATACTCATCCATATCACAGGAGACACACAGCTGACACCAAAGCCCTTAACGATGTTTACTCGGTCATCCAGGCCTGGATGGCACAGCACAGACTTTGCCTTAACGATGATAAGACTGAGCTCTTACTTTTAGGATCAAATCATCGGCTCAACAAACTAGACCAAACCTACAAGTCCTTCATTATTGACGGCAATGACATTAAAGTCTCCAAAGATACTAAGACGCTAGGGGTCTATCTTGACTCCTCGCTTTCTCTGAACAGACAAATAAATGCAGTTAGGTCAGCTTCGGCCTATACCTGCAAACTTATCACTGCCTGTAGACCCTTCCTAAACTCCACCAACTGTATCACACTCGCCAGAACTCTTGTTATGGCCAAAATCGACTACTGTAGTGCTCTCTACCTAGGGACCAGTCAGTCTAACCTTAATAAATTGCAAACTGTACAAAATAATGCCTTAAGGGCAGCCTTAAACATCCCGAGACGCTCTCATATCTCCTCCTTCGAATTGGATTTACGCTGGCTCCCGGTAAAACAGAGAATTGCCCTGAAAACCCTAGCTTTGACTCACAAATGTCTGAACAACAACGCCCCACCTTACCTGTCCACTCACTTCTCACGCCACACCTCCACTCGACCTACCAGAGCAGCCCAAACTCACAGCCTCATCGTGCCTAGATGCAAACTCCAAAAAGCTGGTGGGGTGAGCTTCCCCGTCCTGGCCTCCAAACTCTGGAACACCTTGCCCACACCTATCAGAATTGAACCATCATTCCACTCCTTCAAGAACAATGCTAAAACATGGCTGCTCTCCCAAGTCTCATGAGACCTTGACACAGTCCAGACTCCATGTTGGGTACAGAACTGAATATACATTTTCTCTCTGCTCTGTCCCTGTATTATACGCTGCTAATGGTACCCTTCGGTACATGTATATATGCTGTATATTTTTGTAACTCACTGTAACTACTGCTTTTTGTAACATGTTTAAGAGTATGTACATGTATATATGCTGTATATTTTTGTAACTTCTGTAACTACTGCTTTTTGTAACATGTTTAAGAGTATGCGCCCGGTTGCCCCTGGGCCTGGTTTTTTGCGCTTTATAAATAAAATAAAATCAAATCAAATAAAATCAAACAAAGTGGTGTGGAAAAGCACACCAATTGAGGTGAGAAAACTCTTATGAGAGACAGCCAAGAACTATCTGAAGATTCTATATTGATAGAGACTTGCTGAGAAAGTATCCCCAGGAGAAGGGAGTCATTATCCCGGACTTTAGTTGTTAAGCATTAGCGGTAGGGTCAGAGCAGCCTAGTTTTGGATGGACGACAGACGTTTACTTTGGACTTCACAACCAACAACGAGCACCCTAGTTGGTTGTGTTAGGTTGGGAAACCCATAGATTGGGGAAAGTGAGGATTTTCTTATCATTTTCCAAAAAGGTTTCTTGAGAATGGCAACTTCTAGTCTGTCTCCTTCTTCTGACCCACCACAGATGATAAAGAGCAAAGTTTTGCTGACTGGTATTGCAGAGGGTGTACTGGACGGAGGCTTCGGCTGGCCATTATTGAAAAGCTATTATAGGACTGAGGTGGAGTAGATGCTCCCCCTCCTCTGGTGAAAGACACATGAACATGTCATTCAGGGCATGTGCCCCACCCTCCTGTGCAACATTGTAAAAGTTAGACCCATTGTCCATTGAGGTAGCCAGGCAGCCCATTTTATAAGCAGGTACATTAGAAAATAGGTGACACTGCACACATTTATTTAGGACAACATAGAAACAAAGATATGCTTACATTACAAACACAGCATACATAACAAAGAATATAGATTTCTGATAGAGAATATAGACCAGCAAAAGGCAGCAATTTTTCCCAAATTGAATGCCACATCATGTATTACAAATAAACTGCAGGCCTTAAATCTCCTGGAAATTTAAAAGTGTTGAACAAATAGAAAATATAGTGCTGTGTGAAGCTCAGAAAAGGGGGGCTTGGATAGAAGACAATGTGCAGTGATTCAGCAGGTTAAATGGTTTATTATTTACAATGGTGCTGCTTACAAATGCGATTGTCAAAAAGTCATGGAATGTTAAGCTAAGGCGAGGTAACCAATAGAAACCCAGACAGCTAATCTTTGTCTTTGGTGGACTGCCTGTAGCAATGCACCATCACAGATTTGCTTTTTTTCTATTTTTAAAGTTGAAACACGTCTTGTGATTTAGTAAATGTGGAAAAACAACCAGTCATGCTAATTAGCATAATATGAGGCCAATGAATTATTGTGCAATTTTTAGCTTTCTATAAAAGTGTGTTCAAAACGGACAGTCTAAGTCTTCCTGTGTTACTTAATCATTTGTGGCATGAGGGATTCTCCCAGCCGTCTGAGAAAATAAAAGCGTTTGTTGTCTGAACAGTTACATCTCTCAATGGCTTTTATTGAGTTATGGCTTGCAAAAGTACTTTTCAACTTATGGCTGACCACGAAGCAATGGTCTGAATCTTTTTACAAGATCACAGCGACAAGAGCCCAGGGTTTTTACTGATGTGGCACTGCAGGGCATGGATATCTTTTGCAGAACCAAGATGCGAGGCAAAAGGGAAAACTGGAGATATCTTTCTTTTGTTTTCGCCATGCAGGGCGGTGCATGCATAGCAGATTTTGGGTAAAATATAAAATTGTGCAGACAACAAAAAAACAAAAGGGGAAGATTGCATATAGTGGGGGCAATGGGATTTGGATCAAGAGAAAGAAAGATACCTCAGTTGCGGGTTTCCAAGGGGATCAAACAATATGCATGAAATTATCATCATCATCATTTCAGCTTTATTTCGATAAAATGTATCATAAAAGCCAACACACAGATAAAACATCAGTATATATAGATAAAAACATCAATGCATTCACAGCAGTCAATAGACCACGCAAAGTTATAACTACTACAGTTGGTAAAACACATATTCAAAATATCAAGTGTATACAACTGATAAAACCAACAAGGATGAAAAAAGTGGAGGAGTGCATAACATAGAAATCATAATATAACACTTCAAATGTACCATTTGTTTGCAAAAAGATCCTCTATAATTCAAATGTCATTGATTCAAGTTGCAGGTGGGACCCTGCTGAACAAACACAAATTAAAAAAAACAAAAAAAACTATACAGTTTGGGGACGAGATTAGTCACTTAAATTATCTGATAGGGATTCTTGAAGCAAAGTACCAATTAAGAAGAATGCGTATTGCACTCCAAAATGGAGTACAGTTTGAGATTAGAAAGAAATATCAGAAGAAGACGGTCGTAAGAATGATAGTACATTTTTTTATTTTGGGGTTTATTTGGGCCAAGTGTTTGTAGTCATGTGTCAGCGACAGCTGATTTATGTGCATTAATATGTGTGTGTGATGCATCATTATGTGTTGAAGCTAAAGAAAGCAGGGACGTCATTTCAGCAAAATGCCAGGGGTAGTGGAAGTGACATCACATGACTGATGACCTCTGATAAAATTATAGGAAGTGATTTCATTTGACCCCACCCAGATCACAGGAAGCAATGGAACACAACCTTTTACCCCTTGACAGAACAGGGTGTGGCATCACACAGTATTGTTCCTAAGTACACTATGAAATATATGATTACAATATCACTGAAACATGATACATATTTCATACAAGAATGGATCGCCATATGTATTGGCAGAAAAAAACATGCTATAACTATAACTTGCGAAAAAGATGCTTATTCTACTCCAAATGCTTTTTGGAGGATTTTGTCTGCATTGTGAATTTTAGGTGTTTGAGAACAGACTAAATAAGTGGCTAGCCCCCTGAAGTGTACCCGAAGTAAACCTTTAATGAGTCTAGAAATTATTGTATAGAATTCTGAAAAGACTAATTATTTGTTATTCCTATTCTTTCTTATTTAGGGTCACTGCTCAAAGTATCACACACATGTGGAACCCCTGTTTTTTTAAGAAGCCTGAACAAGAAAGCCAGCCAATCGAGAAACAAAGAGCCACAAGGCATGAGCCACAGCCCAGAAATGTACATTTGTAAATAAAATAAAAATCATCATTAACACATTTTTTTTTAGGGGTAGCAATGGAGATCACATGGGTAGCAAGGGAGACCCTTGGCGACCCCTAAATGATGTCCCGGAAAGAAAGCGATGTTTTGTTTTTTGTGTCAAGGGAGTTTATTTTTATTTTTAAAACAGGGAAATGCAGTTTTGCTCAAGACTCACCTACAAAATAGGGCCACACTTTTGAACAGTGAAAAAAGTTTTAAATAAATAATCTATTCAATAGCTCAGTTTCATATTTTTATAAACTTAAGTTGCAGTTGAAAGAATTTTGAAAAAAACAGCGTTTGTGTCATGAACCTGGGTAACTGGCGCTTATGGAGGAAATGGAGACTTGGCCTCCATTAGAATGTGCCGTTAAATTTTTTGTAGACCGTATTTCAGTGGTCTGGTTTCTTTGCAACATGGCCGCCGCCGAGTGCCATTTATTCATTCAGCACTCGGCATTCGGCGTGTTGCAACGTACTGGATTTTTCTCCTTTGTTGTGTGCGCTCCCGAGTTATTTTTCTTGGCAGCGATCCACCCTACCTTCATGTACTTTTCCCTTTTCTACAGTTCGCTTTCTCTCTCTTCCTAGACTCCTCCCACTTCCTTTCCTCCTCGTAGCCCTCCGCTACTATTTCTTTCTTGGTATTCTTCCCCCAAGATTTCAGCTTGCTTTCTCCTGTTGTATATTGACATTCTGATTCCTTACCCTCTTGGTCCTTTCAACTCTTTCGCTCCGGTGAGCCTTCGGGTTCATACTTGTCCAGCTGCCTCCTCCCTCTGGTGTTGATTTCTTGCTGTTACGTTCCCACAAGGAATCCTTGTATTTCTCTGGTGTGCTGACTTTGTTCCTTGCTTAAAGTGTTTGCCGGGTTTGGGACATTAATCCACTCCTCTCAGCCCTGCGATCAAATCATCAGAGCCCATCCTATCATTGGGGTTTTTTTCAGCCAGAGGCTTTTTCCCCCCACAACGTTTCCCGGCTGCTTCGGGAGAGAGGTCACTGGATTGCCAAATATTTGGGTCAGAGTGGCTTCCTCTCGAGGCAGACCCTATCTTCATAAGAAAAAGAAGGATACTCCACAAAGAAGAAGAAAGGAGGAAGTGGACATTTCACCAATTCCCTCAGGTGAGGAGGAGGCAGAGGAAAGGGAGCTCTTACTCTCAGGAGAGGAGGAGGACATCACTGATAATTCTGATAGCTTGCAACGCCCAACTGAAAACATGGCTACACCACAACAGATCCAAGAGCTGGTGGCAGCGGTTCCAGCCTTAAACCTAGAAGTTCAGACACTCAAGACAGAAAATACATCCCTACAGCAAAGAGTTGCTGCCAGAGAACAACAAGCCTCTGATCTTCCCCCCATGGCCCTTGTTTCAGGGAAGTTTGACGGGTCCGCTAAGAAGGTAAAAGAATTCTTAGAGGCCTGTAACATCCATTTCGCCTTTAGAACAGGTGCTTTCTCTTGTGACCACGCCAAGGTGGGGTTCATGATCACTCATATGACCGGAAACGCCTTGGCATGGGCTACCCCATTGGTATCCCAGTCTGACCCTGTTTTGCCAGACTATGACACCTTCAAGACACACCTACAACAAACTTTCCAAAGAATGGAAAGTGCCTTTGTGGCCAGCGAAGACCTATTGGATGTATGCCAAGGAAACTCCGAATTGCTTACCTATATCACTACCTTTAAGCAATTGGCCGCCAAAGCAGGTTGGCAGGAGCAGGCACAGTATACGATATTTCGTAGGGGTCTAAGAGAAGACCTAAAGGACGAGCTTGCTCGGATCCCTCGCCCCGCCACCTTTGCTGACCTTCTTACTGCAGTCCTTAGAATAGACTTTCGCATGACAGAGAGAAGGAATGAAAAGCAGAAGAACCGAGGAGCTTCATCCTATACCGAATCCAGCCCCTTACCCTCCTCACCTGCTACGTGCCCAGTCAGAGACGAACCTATGCAGATAGGGACTACTCGAGCTCCTTTGACTCCAGAAGAGAGAAAGAGAAGAAGAGAAGGGAGTCTCTGCATGTACTGTGGCGCTTCCACTCATCTTTTGAGAGACTGTCCAGATGGTCCCCCAGGAGGGCGGGAAACGAACACCCTCGATAGTTAAAAGGACGGACTATCGAGGGGTGTCCTCCAGTCCCTACATTACACTTTCTGTTACCTCTGCTAGGACATCAGAGGATTTCCGTCTTATGGTTATAGCTGTGAAGATCCAGTTCAGTGGTAAGGAAGTAGACACGCAAGCCTTATTCGACTGCGGGGCTGCTGGTAACTTTATAGACACCCTGTGGGCTGATAAGGTGGGTCTGAAGAGAATTGCCAAGAAAGAAGATCAAAAGGTTGAAGGAGTGGATGGCAAACCTTTGTGTTCTGGACTCATTACTCACACCACAGAAGAAGTGGAAGTCTTCATTAAGCAGCATTCAGAACGGATTACGTTTGACATCATCTGTGCCACTCACTTTCCTGTAATACTGGGCATTGGATGGGTCCGAAGACATAATCCCACCATTAACTGGACCAACAACCTATTGAGTTTTCACTCTTGTTACTGTAAAAAGGAATGTCTACCGGAACTAAGATTCAAAACTGTTAGAACAGTCAGTTCTACTGAGACCAGTACCATCCATTGTATTCCCAGCTACCTGACTGAGTTCGCTGAGGTATTTGAAGAAAAGATCCCTCTGGAGTTACCTCCTTACAGATTGGAGGATTGTTGCATCGACTTGGTTCCAGAGGCTTTGGTTCCTTTCGGCAGAATGTACCCTCTTTCTGTATGTGAAAAGAAGGTGCTCAGAGGCTATCTTGACGACAATCTAGCAAATGGACTCATAAGCCTTCTCAGTCACCAGCTGGAGCGTCCCTATTTTTATACCAAACAAGACTCAAAGGAATTAAGACCTTGTATAGACTATCGAGGCCTCAATAAACTAACCATAAGGGACCGATATCACATGCCTATCATCTTAGAAATAATGGAAACAGTACAGGGATCGACTGTATTTACTAAGTTGGATCTCTGGAACGCAAATCACCTGCTTCGTATCAGAGCAGGTGATGAGTGGAAGACAGCTTTCTGCACACCCTATGGTTTGAGTATTAGGTGATGCCCTTTGGGCTGGTTAACGCCCCCTCTATATTTAGACAATTTATGGATTGCCTGTTTTCGGATCTACTGGGCCAATCCACCGTGGTTTATTTGGATGATATTTTCCTTTTCTCCCGTACACAAGAGGATCACCAGGAACACGTCAGGGAGGTTCTATGTAGACTGCAGTCCCATCATCTTCTGGCAGAGCCTGAAAAATGTGCCTTTTCCCAGTCCTCAATCTCCTACTTGGGATTTATTTTGTCTGACCAAGGTGTTACCATGGATCCTAGAAAGGTAGAAGCCATCCTGGCGTGGCCGACTCCCACCTCAGTCAAGGACATCCAAAGATTCCTTGGATTAGCAAATTTCCATCAAAAGTTTATACCAGAATTCTCCCAGCTAGTGTTGCCTATTACTTCCTTGCTGAAAAAATCCTCTTTCCCGTATTATTGGTCTGAAGCTGAAGAAAGCTTCTCCCAACTCAAACAGAGATTCTGCTCTGCTCCCATATTGAGACAGCCAGACCAACATCAACCCTTTATATTGGAGACAGATGCATCTGCAGCAGCAGTGGGAGCTGTTCTTCTTCAATCGAACAAGGGCATCGAGCATCCAATCGCTTATTTTTCCAAAACTTTAAGCCCCAGTCAAAGGAATTATTCGGTAATTGAACGCGAGTTATTGGCCATGAAACTAGCCTGCCTAGAGTGGAGGCATTTGCTCCAAGGAGGATTACATCCCTTTCTTATACATACTGACCACAAGAATCTGCAAGTGCTAAGACAACTGGAATGTTACAACAACCGCCAGGCCAGATGGGCTCACTTTTTTGCCCAATTTCATTTCAGCATCACGTACATTCCTGATTTCCAAAACCAGATGGCTGGCTCTAAGGTCGCTGGACACCGGGGTTTAAGAGGTACACTGGATCTTCTCAGACGATCTTTCTATTGGCCTAACATGACTGCTGACACTCTGTAGTATATTCAAACTTGTATGGTTTGCCTATGAAATAAGCACCAAACACAGAAGCCATTGGGACTTCTTCAACAGAGCCCAACTCCACCAGGACCTTGGATGCATATCTCTACTTGCCTATCTCACAAAACTACTCATGGATTATGGTAATGGTGGATTCGTTCACCAAGTTAGCCCACTCTCCCCCCTGGCCGGAGTTCCATCAGCCTCTGTTATGGCAGAAGTCTTTCTGAAGCTTATTTTTAGATTACATGGTCTTCCCCAGAAGATAGTATCCGATCGGGGCA
The DNA here is from genome assembly GCF_040938575.1 of Ambystoma mexicanum. Taxonomy (NCBI): domain Eukaryota; kingdom Metazoa; phylum Chordata; class Amphibia; order Caudata; family Ambystomatidae; genus Ambystoma; species Ambystoma mexicanum. The sequence goes on along the minus strand of NC_090931.1, from coordinate 855,974,906 downwards.
GCCAATACACTTCAAGGTTTTCGAAGGTTTTATGTGAAAGACTAGGTATCGAAAGAGCACTCTCCTCTGGGTTACATCCCCAGGACAACGGACAGACGGAAAGATCAATGGAACTTTAGAACAATACCTCTGTTGTTTCATCAACCAGCAAGAGGATAATTGGGTTTTTCTGCTTCCCACAGCAGAGTTCGCATATAACAACTCAATACACACAGCTCCAGGGATAAGCCCTTTTTATTGTACCTATGGTATACATCCTATATCCATATCACCTTCCTTTTCAGTAGGATCTAACATTCCTTCCATTGAAACCACTCTTAGTCAGATCCAGGAGGCCCACAGCACTGCTAGAAAGAGTCTTCAAGAGGCTTATGATCGGTACAAAGGTCAAGCCGATAAGCACTGAATGCAGGTACCAAGATGGGACATAGGTTCAAAGGTCATGCTTTCCACCAAGTATTTACCTCACTGGGTCCACCCATCCAAGTTGTCTCCCCGCTACATAGGTCCCTATGAGATACTTTCTAAGATAAATCATGTGGCCTTTCGTCTTAGACTACCCTAAGAGTCTACGACAAATGCATCCTGTTTTTCATACTTCCTTGTTGCGACCTTTCTTACCAGACACTAGGGCTCGGTCTACTTCCTGATTGCAATTACCTCCGAATCCCTCTCTAGAAGAATACAAGGTGTCCAAGATCCGAGATTCGAGATATCAGAGAGGTCGTTTGGAGTATTTGGTACATTGGAAGGGGTACCCGGATTCTGAGGATTCCTGCGAACCCTGGTCCAACATTCAAGCCCTTCTTTTGTTAAGAAAGTTCCACAGGTTCCACCCAGGCAAGCGGGGAGGACAAGGCCTTCGAAGGGGGCATACTGTCATGAACCTAGGTAACTGGCGCTTATGGAGGAAATTGAGACTTGGCCTCCATTAGAATGTGCCGTTATGTTTTCTGTAGAGCATACTTCAGCAGTCTAGTTTCTTTGCAACATGGCCGCAGCCGAGTGCCATTTATTCATTCAGCACTCGGCATTCAGCGGGTTGCAACGTACTAGACTTTTCTCCTTTGTTGTGTCCGCTCCCGAGTTATTTCTCTTGGTGGCGATCCGCCCTACCTTCATGTACTTTTCCCTTTTCTACTGTTTGCTTTCTCTCTCTTCCTAGACTCCTCCCACTTCCTTTGCTCCTCGTAGCCCGCGCTACTATTTCTTTCTTGGTATTCTTCCCCCAAGATTTCCGCTTGCTTTCTCCTGTTGTTTGTTGACATTCTGATTCCTTACCTTCTTGGTCCTTTCAACTCTTTAGCTCTGGTGAGCCTTCGGGTTCATACTTGTCCAGCTGCCTCCTCCCTCCGGTGTTGATTTCTTGCTCTTTACGTTCCCATGAGGAATCCTTGTATTTCTCTGGAAACTGACTTTGTTCCTTGCTTATGGCATTTGCCGGGTTTGGGACATTAATCCACTCCTCGCAGCCCTGAGATCAAATCATCAGAGCCCATCCTATCATTGTTTTTTTTTTCATTTCAGCCAGAGGATTTTTCCCCCACAACGTTTCCCAGCTGCTTCGGGAGAGAGGTCACTGGATTGCCAAATATTTGGGTCACAGTGGCTTCCTCTCGAGGCAGACCCTATCTTCATTAAAAGAAAGAAGGATACTACACGAAGAAGAAGAAAGAAGGAAGGAAGTGGACATTTCACCAATTCCCTTAGGTGAGGAGGAGGGGGAGGAAAGGGAGCTCTTACTCTCAGGAGAGGAGTAGGACATCACTGATCATTCTGATAGTTTGTTTCTGTGCTGAAATTCAGTTGTATTGCAAAAATGTATAGCCGTCTGACAAGAGAGGAGGAGATAGCATTGCTGTGTTGGCATACTTCAAAGAAGGACTTTGGGAAAGAAAAAAAAACAGAAGACATTTCTCTTTTTGATCACAGGCTCCTAATTCAAAGGATGTGGGGTTTTCATGTGCACGAAAGACAGATAACAGAGTAAAACAGAATTGTAGGGTGCCAGGTAGTACAGCGCTCAGGTATACCAGTCTACAAGCTACTTCTTCATAATGAAGAGATGGGGACTGCCGCAATCCTATGGAACTGTAGACTGATCATAATCAGGGGAAATGCACATTCACTATTATGCCGGAAGATATGCCTCGGCACTCGTGATTAGATTCGAGCGAAATACAGGAGAATACCATTTACGCTTAGCTTGATTTGATGTCCCACTTCAATGAACCTTTGCAAGCAAGAATTTTGAAGAATCTATTTCCAGTAGTCTTTAAATACCAGGCAACACGGCGGTCGGAACTGCATGCAGAATTGTCCCATATATCCGAATCATCCAATGCTGGCGTGGCATACCTTTGGTAACTGCATCAAGAGCAACAAATCTGCATGTAATTTAAGCATCGTAGTAGCTCCATGCAGGAGGATACTCCCTCATTTATATTAAGTCAGGGATTGCCCCTATGATAGACATTAATCACCTGTTAATGGTTCAACGAAGGTGATGACCAGTGACGTCATTTAGGGGTCACCAGAGGTCACAACTGCGACCTCTGAGGTCTTCCTTGCGACCTCTATCTTAAAAAAAAAAACAGATTTTTTTGTTTGTTTTTCTTTTGGTAATGCAAGCTCCTGCCTGGGCTGTGACCAGCACCATGTGGTTCTTTCCTTCTGGAGTGGCTGGCTTTCTTAAACAGGCCCATTTAAAAAAAAGAAGAAAAATAAGAACAGGAGTGCCACAAGTCTAACACTTTCAGCACTGATCCTAAATAAGAAAGAATAGGATTACCAAATAATGTATCTTTCTGGAATTCTATACACTAATTGCTAGACTCATTAAAGGTTTATTTCAGGCACACTTCAGGGGGTGAGTCACTGGTTTAGTCTGTTCTTAAATGCCTGAACTCAGCCTTTCATCCTTCTGAGGTCGATAAATGAGCACCAACACAGGTTGGGTGATATTGGGTGTATATTTTTTCTATATAAAGCGCTTAAGCGTAAGTGCTATATAATAACACCTCATTATCATTTGGTCATGGTCGCCTGCTTGCATTCACAGTAATTTAGCAATATGGGCCTATATACACTGATCTTAATGGTACATATGGCGATCCATTCTTGTATGAAATGTATATCACATTATAGTGATATCGTAACCATATTTTTTGTAGTGGACAATGCTATGTGATGCCACTTCCTGTTTTGTCAACGACTGAAAGGTTGTGTTCCATCGCTTCCTGCAATATCACTTCGGACGGAGTAAAATGACATCACCTCCTGTGATGTCATCAGGGGGTCAAGGGTCGTGTGATGTCACTTTCGCTACCCCTGGGATTTTGGTGAAATGACGTCCCTGGTGATGACATGTGGGATCAGTTAACTCTAGTCCCCAACATGATAGCCCTGCCTTGATAAAGACCTAAGGAGGTCGAAACACGTGTTGGCAAAGTTTGGGCACAATTGTACAACAAGTGTGATTAAAACACAGACTGTATATTTGAGTTTTCTACCTGTTTCATTAACTCAACAGAGGTGACAGCTCATCTCCCTGGAACAAGTTTTGTGTTCCCAGATAACAGAGTAGGCTGCATTCCTTAAATGAAAGAGACAAATAGGGGCTGAACTTGGGATAGTTCCCCACATTGAAGGGACAGGAGACATGGATTTGTAGAAATTGATTATGTTAAAAAGCTCCCAGGAAGGAAGATGAGCTAGGTATTGTGTGTACAATGTAGTTTAAGTTAAGTATTGGAGTTTAAATTGAGACACGTTCCTTTAGGAGCCATTGGGTCACAGATGACAGTAGGGCTGGGTAGCTACAGTCTAAGGGCTGGGGATGTTTGGAGAAAAAATGGGAACTGTTTTTAGTGTTCACTTGATCAGCATGAGTCATGACATATGCTGACACAAAAGGAGAAGTTGTTTCAAAATATAGGTCAGGTAAAGCACCTAAATATCAGAGTATATATACATTAAGTAATGTTGAAATGAAATATGAGGGACATGTATTTTTCTTTAGCTGGCAGTTATTAGGTGTTAATTTAAATATGAAACAAGATGACAAGTTTGAAAAAGCAATATTGGTGGACCGTTTAAGTGAGACAGGGAGTAAGTGGCATAGACGTATTTATGTACAGGATGTCTTTTCTGAATATATGAAGATAAAGGGCTGTGAAGTAGGTTAATTTAAAAAGGTTGAATCACTTTAAGTGGTGTGATCTGAAGCATACAGAAAATGGCTGCATGTGAAAAATAGGTTGGAAAATCTGGGATTTTAAATTAGAATGAATAAGAATGAGTAGGGCTACATGTGATATATATGTGGCATGTATATCATTATTGTGGATTGTGAATAAAGGCAGGTGTTCAAGATTTGTAATTTGTAATTTTTAGAATGAAAGTTATTTTGGACTGACATTGTCAGTAAAGTGAGCATTAGAATGGTTGTGGTGATACATTTTGAAATAATGTATTAATAATAGAGTGTTTTAAGTGAAGCAGGGGTTTGGTGCCCCTCTCATTGAAAAGTATTTTAGAGCCAGGACTCATTAGAGTGACTTTCATTTTGAAGGTTTTTTATGAGATATATCAGTAGTAATGGTGTTTGTTTGAGTAGAGGATGTCAGTTTTAGCTTGATTTAACAACACCAGTTGAAGGAATTCATGACTGGATGGTTTTAAAGAAAAGAAACCAATTTGTTTTTTTGGTATGTGTTATGTTGAGATGGTGCCCTTGGGACACCTTTGATTGATATGTATGGGATTGTAGGTTATACAGGCCCCTGTTTTATTATTTGGTAGGGGTCTATATTTGAGTATTTTTGTTTTTGCCAAACATTATGTATGATTAACCATATTTTGAGCACATTTTTTCACACTAGAATGTGTCCCCATTCATTACCAATATATGAATCAGATAGGGCCCATTAGATTTTTTTTTTTTTATTATTACACAGATCCCTTTCCATTTTAAGGTTCTATTAAATATATAATTTTTTATGGGGCTATGTCAGATACTTTTTCTTTTTAGGACCTGATCATAAGTGGCAAGGAGATAAAAACCTTGGGCTTCTACTTAGATTCAACCTTGAATCTGCATAGAAAAGCCAACGCCACAGCCTCAGCGACAGTTTACACTTGTAAGCTTATCCACGCCTGCAAACAATTTGTATCGACAGCTATCTGTATTACACTAGCAGAGCCCTAATTCTGTCGAAATTAGACTATTGTAATGCCCTACACCTTGGCTAAAGTAAACAGAATGTCAAAAAACTTCAAACTTGTCCCGGGAGGATAGCTCAGCGGCAACGTGCGCCCCTTGGAAGCAAGACGACACGAATCAACACAGGTTCGATCCCCAGGTCCACGTTTAGAAACCTCTGGGTGTTTAAGTGCGTTATAAATACGCAACTAAGGCAAAAACAATTACACAACCAAAAAAAAAAACAATTCCTGTAACAGCGCCTAGATGCCCGCGGGCTGTGTAAGCGCTTTAAAAATGTAAAAATAAAAAAATAAAAATTACAGAACAACGCCTTCATAACTGCACTAAGCATTCCAAGAAGACAACCTGTCTCAGAGGCCAGACTTAATAATAATTGGCTCTCAGTCAAGGATAGGATACAGTTTAAAGCCGTCTCCCTTACCCATGAATGCCTATCTAACGCAGCACCAAAATACCTAATGGAGAAATTTGTAAAAAATGAGTCGACTCGCCCTACTAGGACCTTGCACTCCTTCTGCCTGAAGGTCCCCAGATACAAGTTGAAGAGAGCAGGGGTAGTAGCTTTTCTGTCATTGCAGCCAGGCTTTGGAACTCCCTGCCAACAGCCCTAAAACTGACCAGTCCTTCTTTAGCTTTAGAAAAATTGGCTCCTGGCACGGGATATCTGACCAGCACCAGCCTTTCACTATTGTTACTAGTCAGTATACAATGCTGCTTACATACTCATGTGACCAGTTTCGTATATCTCTTATGTATTATATTGTTAAATGCACTGTGTAAATAATGTAAAGAACTGCCTTGTAATTGTGATTTGTCATCCTCATGCAACCTGTAACGCTCCCAGATACCTCTGGGTGTGGAGCGCTATACAAATAAATAAACACACAAATAAACAAACAAACTTCATTTGCGTTTAAGCGCTGTACAAATAAACAATAACAATTACTCTCCCTGGGACTGATTTTCTTGGCAGGGGCCAGTCACAGAGCCACAACTCATGCCAGTCCTGGTAGTCTTGCCCTTCCCCAAAGCATCAGAAACCCTACTTCTTAGAAAACCCTGCAGGGTAATAAGGCAGAACTTAGAATGCTTCCTGTTGGCGTTCCTCTTGATCCCAGCTGTCAGATATGTGAGAGAGCATATACACTACTTTCCTGGGAATGGCTGTCTATCTGCGATGTGAGAAACCAAACTATTGGCTACTTGTCCAAAATATCTGCTCTGGTAAATCACCATCTCCATGTGCTTAGAAACGGTAATCATCAGTATTAGCAGCTATATAAAACGTGAAGATAGACATTCATATTTTCATTGATGAATAGGCACGAAGAGCATGCAGCACAGGCTGGAGCTGGGAAAGGCCTGATCCAGGCGACTTTGTTGACATGAGGATTTATTTGTAGATCTATAACTCTTTACTCCTGCCCAATAACAACTTTCAACACCAAGACCAACAATGTGCCATGATTTGTAGGAGTCCTTCAAACAGCAGATGGGAGCAAAGAAGGTGGGAAGCGGAAGCTGGATGAAAAAACCCATCAGCCCCACTGAAAGGCAACACTGAAAAAGAGCCCAATCCTGCCGAACTGTATGAAGAACATTTGTTAAAAAGAAATCGTAAAAAAAACCCTGAGAAGCCCTGCGGAGTCATACATGTCAAATAGGCCAGAGGAAGGCCGATGGGCAGTATAATCGTCTAGACTGTAAAGTGGAGGATACTATGGTAGCAAACCCCAGCACATGCGTGTTATAATAAAGGATGCTGCTATTTGAAGACTGAGAGCATCAATTGAAGAAGGGAAGGAGGAATAAAGAACATATAAACCTTAAATAAAGGTTGTTCTAATCTGTAACAGTAGTTCTAGAACGATTAAGAATGGGCAGAAAAAATAATAGCTTTTCAGTAATAACCTAAACAAATCTGAAAAAGTGTCCAATAGCAAAATAATTTCTAATAACGTGCAAAATCGCGCAACTCACTTAATCTATACACGAGGTCTGTGCTCCTTTGAGATGAAGAGGGTCACTGGCTCAAAGGCCAGCGTACCAGAAGTGAAGACAGTGGCCTGGAACACTGGAGCCCACTGAAATCCACCCTGCGCAAAAAGAACCAGGGGGTGTGGCTTGTCAGCAAAGCCCATCAGGAGAACTCTCCACCCCCGACCGCTATGAACGTGGAACCATCTCGAACTCTACCAATCAACTTAACTACACCTCCAAAAGACATCTGTGCCAAGAAGCTAATCCAGCCCGATGACCATGAGGAAATAAAAAATATCCCGCGACGTACCCTCCTGAGCTCCATGCTAATGCAGAGAGGTTCTCGCTGGATGAGGGGCCTGGACTCATTGCGGTACCGCAGGTGGGTCCTCGTGACGCCGGCTTCCCGGCTGGACCTTGGGGGACTGGATTGCATCTGGGAGATGGACGGGCATCAGCTAAGGCATCCGGAGCTTCCAAGCTCGTGGTGTGATGCCCTCGCAGGCGGGGGATCTGAGGCACCAACATTTCCGACGAGAGAGGACAGGGAGGCAGAGAAGGATGCTGCTAGTCCGGCGCATGCACTTGATGGGACGGACTATCCTCCGCCCCCACCTGCAGACGAAACGGCCACTCCTGACCACACGAATTATGGAGAAGACGTGGGCCAAGAAGTCTCGGGTCTCCCCCTAGCGGGCCTCAAATGCGAAAAAGAAGAGGAGAAAGAAGTAACACGGGGAGTGGAATGTAGCCTCCCGCAAGGAAAGCCTGTAGTAACAAATCACGCTCACTTTGAAGCAAGTGTAAATTCCCTTGCAATTAAGACTCAATCAAACTTGATAAAGGCAGCTATAGAAATCCATCCTGTAAGTGCCATGGAGGACTTGAAGAGCCCTAACACTTCCTTAGAGGACACTGTGGTCCAGAAAACAGTAAACAACCAGTCAAATGCCTCAACTGATGATTCAGTATCCATAACTGAACCTCCATCACCTACAATGAAATTGCAGGCGGACTTACTGACGAAAGGTAATAATTTGGCTAAGGTGAAACAATTTTATATGGCAAAGCCAAAAGTAAACGTTCCTTCAGTAGGTCCACGTTGAGGGAAAAATGTTAAACGCATGGTACAAACCACCCAGGACCTTGGCAAAATTTGGGGGAGAATATCCATGCTAAAAACATCTACTAGCCCCCGAACAGGTTCCCCCAAAAAGCCATCCCATATGACTGTCATGGAAGTGCAACCAAACTACACGAACCCAAACAACTTAAACCTACACCCCCAAAGAGGGGGCCTCACCAGATTCTTTCCCACAAAAATGACTACGGAAAAAAGTCTAAGATGTGAAATTTCTGATGCCGAGCTGTTAGAGAGTACAGTAGAAGTCACACCAACCCCCGACCTAGCTTCGGAGCAAAACCAATCCACTCCCAAACAGGCTGCAAATCATGATAACACATCTAGGAATCAGCCATCTCACCTACAATGGTGGCACTTTAAGCCAGCCCTGATCCCAGCCATGGCAAGGTATTCACTCTCTACTTGCTTGAATACACCGCCTAATTCAACCAATACTAACAATCCATCACACAGGATCGCTAGCGAAAGACAATCAAACATCACAGCCGGCACTACAACTACCAACTCGATACGGACCTGTGACACACCTGAGCTGGAAAGGCAACTAACGGAATCCAAACTCCACAAACTACCAGAAAGCAGTCCCACGCGGGACCCCACTTTGGAAAAACAACCAAAGGACTTGATAGAGGAGACTCATGATACAAACATACTAGCAAAGTCCGTTCTTCACCCTACCAAAGACAATGAACAAAGTGACAATCAAAGCCATCGCCCCAGAACCTTCCTAAAATCGCCCAGACAAAACCGCAAAAGATTACGACCATTATCAACCAAGAAACTCAAAAAACATTTTCACCTACAAAATCACCCAGAAGACGCCAGAGACTAGGTGAACAGCTAGGAACCAAAGACTGCGATACTCCAACTAAAAAGATGGACTTGTTCTCCATCATGACCACCTTAACCATTGCTCTGCCTCCCTTTTCAAAACTATACGAGTCTCTCAATGATACCCTAAAGGATCACCTCACCGTGGTTGCGTACATCTAAACCAGATTATCCATTGTTGAAGGATACATTATCGCAACTGATCAAAAAAAGTTTTTTATACAAGATACATCGACCCAAACGGATCCATTGAGGTCGTCGCCCCAAATAATTGCCTGTACTCAAACAGACTTCCCAATACCAAAACCATACATCTTCACAGCAGTCCAGACTGGAGAAAAAATAGACGTCGTCAGAGAACCCCACCCTTCACGCCCACCAGCGATCCTTCCAACAGAGTCTTCGATAATGCTCCCAAAATCGCAGCACCAATCCTCAACGAGTTCCTGAAAGAGAGCAGAAAGTGAGAAACTTCACCTGGACACGCAGCTCCCTTTTTCGTCTAAAGGGAGTCAATTGCCAACAAAACCTAACACAGTTCAAAAACCCCGGAGAAAAAACGGCTGTACGACTTTGGACCAGGACACTACCATACAGCCCTTAAGTGATGAGCTATCTAAAAGGAAACTTACTGTCTCACGATCGACACTTCCCTCACTGCCGGGAACTCCAACTCAAAAATCAAACATGGCAAAACAGTCAGTCCTTTCCTTCAAAAAGAGAACAGTGTTGAAAGTTCAAAGACAACTGCAAACCATGCCAGTCAGACTCTCAATTTACATCCAACCCGTCATAGCGCCGACTTCACCAACAGAAAGCGACCTGATGGAAGCAGCACTTGACTTACACTCATGCTCTCGACAGTCTGAGGAAAAAGAGACAGACAAGAGACAACGTGGCAAAAGGAAAGTGGTCTCCCCACACCCTAGCCCTTCTCTCTGTGGATCCGACCTGGATTACTCGGTGGGAGCTCTAGGAGGTGCAGCCTCTCCTATCACGGAGGAAAAAAAGAACACCACAAGGAGAAAATACGAGACCCCAGCCTCCTGTGGTAAACAAGCGATGAGAGACTTCACTCCCACAAAGAAGATGGGTCTTGTACGTGCGAAATAAGGAGGAAGACGTTGTTGAGCACTGACCAACTACAGGACAAGAGGTCAAGGGTACCTCCAGATGGAAATCGAAGGTTCATGACACATGCAGACCAATTCCCTCTCAGAATATTAGAAAAAGCTATGATTACAAAACCACCAATAATAAGGAGACAGACGAGGGGACAGATCGTAGATCTGCTAGAACAACGAGACCAAGAACGCCAACACAAAAGAAGCACTCACCAAGTCTCCCACTCAGCTTGCTGGCCAGAGGTATGGACCATACCATTACATGGTCCCGACAAATCATAGCAGAGAAAAGGAGAAAATGAACGGGATCAGACCGTTCAACTAAAACACTCTCATTTGTTCTCGAGCGCATTCTGGACAACGGAGATCACATCATATTAAATAGGAGGACAATAGTGTCCCTCCTTCACCACATTCCCTCACTGAATACACTCTTCTCTGAGGACATCGACATCATTGAATTTCCAAACGATAAGGAGACGGAAAGAGTCTACCTTCACATTGAAGCCCCGGTGTCAAAAAACTCCTTTCAGAAGCCAAAAAAAATTAAGAACATTGGGGTACGACTTGGAGGAAATTAACCATTGATCCAAGGACAAGAAATTCACTCTAAGACCTCAACCGATGAGTAACCAGAAAAGACAAAGATCGCCTTCCATCAGCAATGTTAAAACTTACAAAGCCTCCAAGTCAGAGTTAAAGGATGTCAGAAACTCTATACACTACAAGCAGAGGACCCATGCAGCAAAACCATTGAAGATTGAACCCAACACAGGAAAGGAAAAGACTGAACATCCTATACTCAATGGTCGTAGCTCACAAAGACAAACGAAAGAAGAAAAGGTCGGGGAGATCGAACTATCTATCGAGCCCACTACACACAAGTCTTATGCCACCAAGGCTCTGCATGGAGACCGGAGGGAAGTTCAAAGAGACGTGAGCTTCTATCGCAATTCGACCAGGAATGATAAAGATAACCCCTAGCTAATAAAAGCATCAAAAATTGACTTTGACAAGTCATTCGAAAATGAATGAGTTCCAACTGGCCCACAAAAAAACTGGAATATCACAATAATCCAAGACCAACGAACCTCCACGAACAAAAGATACAGCAACAATTATGGTTGGCTAGAAATGGGACTGGCTGCCAGCAGTCCTAAGTAGATCCAACCGACTAACAACCAAATCCCCAGGCACAGGACATGCCTCCACTTCCGCCGAAGCACAAATTGATTGCTCCCGCCACCCAAATAACCATAGGATAATGGAATATGAGAGGCTTTGCGCATCTGACAAGCATCTCTGACGTTAACCTCAGCAGTTTTGACATTCTCTGTCTCCAAGAGACATGGTCCACAAAGGAACCAACTATCGATGGCTACGATCTGGCCTTTTCTCCAGCAATTATATTGTCTCTTGGAAGACCAATGGCAGGCCTGATTACAGCCGTTCGCACTGGCAGAGCGCTACACCTTGAGGAAATTCTCACATGCAAACCACATATACTGGCCACAATAATTTTGTGGGCATCGACCCGGCACCTTAAAAACTCCAAGACGACGGAAAAGGTTTTGCTGATCAACCTATATTGGAATCCGAATGATCCATCGTACAACTCCATGATTCCAAAAATTGAAGATGTAATGGTCAACTTCAGAGAAGAGCACCAAGCTGAAAATATCATAATATGCGGGGACCTGAACGCCTCCATATATGTAAACCCACACACAGGTTCTTCAAATGCGACCTCGGAAATTAGAGGCAAATCTTGGATGACCTGCATGGAGGCAAACAACCTGCACAATCTACACTGTTCCATGACACCAGGTCTTCCCTTAATTCCCACATGGGAAAGTCTAGGCCACAGAGTGACGATCAACCATATTTACGTCTCGCGAAAACTACTGGAAAGAGCGAAGGACTTCGAGGTCATTTGTACTCGAAATAGTGATCACAACCTTTTGAAGGCAATTTGGACCGAAGAGAACTTGGAGAATCATCATATGACAGCCAGAATTGAGACCAACAAAGGCAGATCTCGATTACAACTAAAGACGTGGTCAGTTAACTCCATCACAAAAGAATACCTACAGGCCAGAACAGAGATCAACGACTCCACAGGGATGGCTAAGCACAATTATTGTGCTCTTCTGGTACCCTACAAGTACCCAACGAAGGGAGGCGAAAGGAACATTTCTCATCATCATTCCAATAATCAAATCCTGAAAACACAAAGAAGAGAACTCTGCAAGCAGGTGAGGAAAGCTAAACATTTTCCCATGAGGTGCAACATCGAAGAAGCTCACAAAGCAAAAAAGGCGTACAAAAATTGGCTGCAAGGTCACAAAATAATCTTGTACCAAGAAGACTTTGAATGCATGCTACGAACATTGAGCGTCAAACAATCAAAAGCATTCTAGCCACTAATATCTGCGGGGCCCGAACAACCCAACCCTCCCTCTTAAACAACGGGAACGAGAAGTCATGGATAACACACTTTTCAAATCTATTTGGTCACCTACCAACAACATCCAATAGAGATAAAATCACCTCAGACAGATGGGACATTGAGCAAGATGAAACCACGATCGCAGATAAAATTGGCAAATTAAAAGCAACCCGTGCCCCAGGTCCTGACGGGCTCCCAAACGCTGATCTCAAGACAAACATCGAAGCCTGGGCCCTCTTTATATCGGAAATCTTTAAAACCTATTCCGTCTCCTGAACAGTTCCTCCCTCATGGAAGACAGCCAACATCGTCTCGATATTTAAAAGGGGAGATAAAGGGGACCCTTGCAACTATCGGCCGATAGCCCTGCTGGACAGCATCGGTAAAATCTTTGGCTCATTCCTCTTAGACCAATTAAAACTTTGGGTGACATCATCACCCGGCTTCGATCACTTTCAAACGGATTTCACTAAAAACATTGGAACCAAAGCGAATATCATGATGCTCAGTATACTAAAGGCTAAAGTGGTCGAAGGCGCTCCAAACATTGTGCTTGCCTTCGTCAACCTCTCCCAAGCCTTCAATAGAGTCAACAGGAACAAATTGTGGGAGAAACTCTCTAACTGGAACTGTCCAAGCTCCATTCTAGCTCCCATTACAGAACTGTACTCAGAATCATCGATGAAATTTCGGCTCAGTGGCTCAAGCGCTAAACAAGGAGTTAAATAAGGTTGCCCACTGGCCCCGGCGCTCTACAATGCATATACAGGAGACTACCAAGATGCCGAAAAAGCAATCCGATCCTTCCCCCCAACTTTGGGGAAGGAAAAAATAAGCAGGCTACTATATGCGGATATTATCTTCATAGACCAAACGGCGGTGGGCCTCCAAAGAAAACTTGACAACTTGGTAGTTTATCTGAAAACTAACGACCTCGAGATCAACACCAATAAAACGAAAGTGATGACCCTGGAAAAATCAGCCAAAAGGAGAGACATGAAGACATGGCGCCTAGGAGGAACTCCTCTCGAAAAAGTTCAATCATTCCGATACCTTGGGGTCATGTTTAGCAAAAACAAGCTTGAACAACCAATGCAAGACTTCATGCGTACAAAGACCAAAAGTTTGATCAACCAAACGAGAATACTCGATAAGAAATTTGGTTGCTTTTCCATCCAAGCGGCTCTGAATTTCTATAAAGCAAAAGTACCTCTGGAGATCATTTATGGAGCAGAGGCCATGCCAGGGGTACCAACGAGCATCTGGAGAAAGCTGGAAGGTTTGTTCTGGAGGGCGGTGTTGGGCCTCCCACCTTCAACAGTAGTAACATTGATCAGGAGGGAAACAAGGCCTAACCTCACTCGAAGCCAGAGTCGAACTTAACAACTTAATGCTCTTCAGGAATGTCCACAGTTCAAACGAAATAATCTACGAAATCATCCAGGAAGAACTAACAAAGGGATCAAATAAAATGTTAGTTAAATGGTCACTAAAAAACCTGACACGTTTGGAAGAGATCGGAAGCTTGCAAACTGAACTAATCAACAACCCTATGGAAATATTGAGAAGATTAAAGGAACACGATTGGTGTAATACTCAGGATCGGGCTGTCAAGTATAAATCCACAAGTCATTTGCCAGTCAACATCCAAAAGCTCAATGAACCAGTAAGATACCTGCTGAAATTCCCAAACAAAAAACTAACATCCTAAAACAAACAAAATCATTTCAATCAGAGATAAAACCAGAGCATCGGGATGCAGATTTTGTGAGCAGACAAACATCTGTGAAACCGTGAGACACTTACTTCTCGGATGTAACAGCCTATTGACAAAACGAACGACCCATCTTGGCCACCTATTCACAGACTACTTTAGCACGAACGAGAAACATTGGTGGTCTCACCTAATGAACGGGGCCAACAGGAAAGCCGTCATAGCAGTTGGGATCTTCATCCAGAGCCTTGACTTGGTCTAAGTAACCAATGGAAAAAAGAAAGAATAGAAAAAACAAAACAAAAACAACAAAAAAGGGGGTTTCAATTGAAATAAGCAAAGACCAAACTAGGGGAAATAAGCTCATCAACCTTGTAAAGACTGATAAAACAGTTAAATCAAGTAAAAAAAAAAAAAAACATATAAAATTGTGGGGGTAGTCAGGTGAGGGTAAAAAGGCTGTAGAAATGGGAGGGTTGGGTGAGACCCCCCCAAAAGAAAATTTAGAGTTAATGAAGTGTTGTTTAAAATGTTTGTCGTTATTTTGGGGGTCGTTATAAAAACATGGAACTGTTTTCACTAACCTTCTACTGTCAGCCACCCAGTCTGTTAAACAATGATTGGAGGTGTGTTGCTCTTCTTTTCACTTCTTCTCATCATTCCTGTCTGTTCTAGTTGCCTTGCATGTTTCTCATTCTGCTTCCTTACTCCTCACATTTTTCCTCCTGTTAACTCCAACAGTCTTCTTTGTCCTTCTTCCCAAGTGATTGCATGTCATTCAGCATCCTACCCCTTGCACCCAGTACCCTTTTACACACGTCATCTCTGCTCTCACCATGGTATCAGAATGATGCCAGAAGCCAACTGATGATAGATGAGGGACACTGTTTTTATCATGGTACAGTATCAACTTGAATGAAATAGCTGGAGGGCGTCTCCTGGGGGTGCAACAATGAAAGTCTCTGTGGGATCAAATGATTTTACTCCACGGGCTCCCTCACAGTAATCCTTCAGTGTTGTCAATAAATCACATTATGAGGGTGTTTGAATGCCCCCTCCACACCTTACTTCCCCTTTTGGTATCTTCTTCCATCTCCTTTGTTGGCTTTGCTGTGGGAGATCCTCTTCCAACCATCTCAGGCAGCTGCCATCCAAGCCATGGGAGCAATGTTAAGGAAACTGGGAGCCACCAAGTTCACACCCTAAAGCTTCCATCACGCTGGGGGCTACTCTGACTGGCAAGATCAGGGTTTCCCTACTCCTGGCCTTTGGGACTTGACGCTGGTTCCCAACCGCTCCTCCTCGCCTTCCTCCTCAGAGATGAATCTCTCTCTCATGCCTTGGGAAACCTTCTCTATTCCCTCTTCCCACCCCCCGCTCCCCTTAGCACACTTGACCTCATGCTCTATTCTTCTGTAACCTCCTTGATGGTTCGCCATATGGTCATTCCTCCTTCCCTTTGATCCACCAGGCATGTGATATACCTGGGGTTCTTTTTCCCTCCTTTGACTGAACCGTCCTTGGTAATTCCTTATTGCCTCCTCCTCTACTCTACTTCTGTCCACATCGATATGCATCTCCGCCTCTTCTCTTTGGGAAAAAATGAGAAACCACACAATTGGACAGAAGAGAAAACAGAAGTGAACGGAGTCAGGAAGATGTGTCAGAGAAAGGGAACCATACTCTTCCAAGATGGCTGGAAGCCGAAAGGGGTGAGGGCCCATTCAAGGTAAAAAGAAGCAAAATAAGGCAATAATAAGGCAATACTAATGGGCAAAAAGCTGCATGTGCTCATTGAAGACAGAAATATTTGAATAACTTCTGAAGGAGGATGGCATCCAAAAGAGGGAATAACTTGGGATATGTTATAGATAGAAATAAAAAGAGTTTAAACCATTCATGGTCGATGGAGGTAATAGCAAGCCGAACCATCGTTCAAAATGGAGGCAAATACAAGGAATGGACCGACCATTCGAAACTGGTGGGTGCAGAAATAAAGGAACACATTTAAGATGACCGCAAGCAGTGAGAGGATCAAACACGTTAAGAGCTTAAAGCGAGGGGTGACGATTCCGGGGGGTGCAAGGCAGTAAAGGGGGCGTGCACTTACGGCTCGGGACGCGGACCGGCATACATCTCCGACATCTCTCTTCAGTGATGGCTTCATTCTACATGCCGTTTTGAGACGGGAGTTCCAGCTACATTCTGGTGCTGGCCCTGGAGTGATCTACTTGCCCATAGGTTCTACATTGCTTTCATACCCGCTCCTGGGTTTGACTGTTTGACGCGCACGCCAGCTTCGGACATGACTTACAACTTGTCCGAAGCCTTCTAGTTTTGACACGTAGGGTTCCAATTCACCCCCCGCTCTACTGGTCTCGGGCCCCTACGGAGGAACTTGTTTCACGCTACCACAGTTCCACACATTACCCGTGCATATCTTGCACGGTTTCTCTCCTTTGTTACATTGATCATTGGAGCATCCTTTCCAAATCACCCCCCCTTTTCTCTTTAGAGAGCGACATCCGCAGGATCAGATGAAGGTAGCCTTCACTGCCCGCCGAAACGTCTCATTGGACACGTAATTGTTATACGGCCCATTTTTGAAATAGCAGGAATACAACCACCGACGTTATCTTGTGGATGGCTTTTGTTTGAAAATGTTTATTTCTTGCCAACACCAGAGTGTATGTTTTATATTATCTGATGCAATTCATTATGCACACTAATGGTCACTGCAAAATTAATAAATAGCCACCAAGCTATCACAATAGTTTTCTTTATGTATTGTTTTTTGCTCCAAGGCAGCAACACTGGATGCTTCGGGGTAGCCTGAGATATCAAACTAATCAGATATCCAGAGTATTTGGGTTCAACATTCATTGTTATATAGGCGAATTAGCCTTAAGCCTTTTGTTCATAGAGTACCACACGGGAAGTAATAGTGTGTGTATAAATATATTTTTGTCGGGATGAGGTCAGTTTCTTGTTCATATAACAGCAGAAATAAAGGAACACATTTAAGATGACCGCAAGCAGTGAGAGGATCAAACACGTTAAGAGCTTAAAGCGAGGGGTGACGATTCCGGGGGGTGTAAGGCGGTAAAGGGGGCGTGCAAAAGAGTCGCATTGCATAGGAGTCAGAAGTTTAAAAAAAAGGCCGTTTAATTGAGCATGGCACAGCAACAGAGAGGGAAATAATGGCAGATGGAGTGTTGTAATTATATTGTGACAGCTAACAGTGTCCACAATTGCAATATTACTCTCCCCTTGCACGATTCAGCATTATTCTAGCACTAAATACGCTGGATAACTCCTGTACGTAACATAAAATAAACACCTTCCCATTTTCAGTCTGGCGCCAAGTGCTGGCTCGTTGTGAAAGGCTCCAGCCTGCACCCGTGCAAGGGTTTATTACATTTAAGAGCCGTAAAAATTTACAGCGCGAGGTACGATTTTATCACTGCGTGTTACGCAGGACAGTACTGTGTAGCAAATGCGATTAACGCTCACCCGATTAAAGCTTGCATATTTACTATATGTTATTCCCTTTCCCAAATAAGGCAGTGAAAAGCTGTGCAGTACAACATTTTTACAATAGTGTATTTTTTCCACACTGGTAAAGGAAACGCGAGATGCAATCTGTCCCGCTGCCGCACAGTCGTACTGGTCTGAAACAAAGGCACGGTCCTTTAGCAAATACTGGCGAAACGACCCTTTTTTCTCATGAAAGGGAGCCATTACTCATTCAAGGCGCATGCTTCATAAGGGTGAAATCTAACCTTTACAAAAACGAGCAAGCTAAGAGCAAAGCCTCCGTTGGAGCAGGACGCATGCTGCCTTCAAACGCAAATCAGGGGAGTTCGATGGAAATACATATTCCTGAAGCAATCGCCGATATTCCTACCATGACGATATCGGGTCCCGTACCCCCACTAAACCCCTCTGCTCTATCGGAGATGCTGTCCTGTAATAACAGACTTAGGCACACATATAAGAATGGGCTATACTAGCTGTTAAAGGCATGAGTGGGCCATTAACTTCATCTCTCGTCTGTTCATTTCCAGTAATGGCCGCTTCCAAAGGTTATAGGCTATTAGCAATATTGGGAGCGCTTGGAGGCGAGGTTCCTGTGATCCCGCTAGTGCTAAGTTGGAGCTGGGTGGAATGGTGGTGCCACTGCAGTAGCATGCAGCATCAGAGGCAGGAGCGGGTAGAGACAGTGACAAGAAAAGCAGGAGCAGGCAGAGGGTGGAGAGGACACGTGCCTCCAAGGTGAAACTCGGAACAGAAGGGTCTAACCTGTGGGCCAGACATTAACATGGCAGTTGGTGGAGGACAGGGAATTCCCCTGGTTCAGGACAGAAAATAAAGTACACAAGGGAAGCGATAAAGGAAAAAGGGGAAGCAGTCTAAAGGGATCTTAAACTCACCACCTTTATCAGGGCCCATCATCTAGAGTTGGACTACACTCTCTGGTCAACTATAAAACCCCTCTACCCACACTCGTGGTAGCTCAATAGATCTCATCTTCCAGTGCCCTTCTCTTGACTCCTCTGCACTCTCTCTTGAGCTACCACCTTCAGAGCACCCAACCATCCAATTTACCTTCTCCATACCCCTCCACTCCAGCTCCCATCTATAACATCAATTAACAAAATGAAAAGTCAAGCTGACCGCAGGGTCCCTAAGCTATCCCTTTCTGCAGACATCTCTCTCTTCACTCCAAACTCCTTGAGCAAATTGTCTTCAACCACATCAGCTACTAAATGCTTTATGCCACTCCCTCCAGTCTTGGTTCCAGAGTAGAGACTTCACAGAAACTGCTCTTGCTCATGCCTCTAACGTTCTTATCATACTCAGATGTTCCGTCTATCCTCATTCTACTTGATCTCTTTACCACCTTTGAAATGGTGGTTTGTCCATGCCACCTCCACATTCTCTCCTTACTTGCCTTTAAGGAGACCACACTTGAATGGGTCTGACTGCTCCTTCTCCATTCCCTGGAATTCTTACTTCCTCCCATACTCCCTTTCCAGTTGGAGTTCCACAAGGATTTGTCCAGGGCCCACTCCTTTTCACTCTAAAAACCTCCTCCATTGGTAAACTCATTTCCTCCTTCAGCTTCTCTCATCCCCTCTTTGCTGACTACACCAAGATCATCATCTCCTTTTCCTCCTTCACCCCTGAGATCCTGGTGCTTATCACCAATGACCTCCTAATCATCCATTAATGGATGGCACTACATAGCTTGATGCAAGTGACTCTCAGCCCCCAATGCCAACGCCACTCTCCCTAACATGTCACCATACGCTCACAACTTTGGTGTTTACTTTGGCAATAAACGTACACTTGATCACTGCTACTACTGCTGCATCCATGATCAACCATCTAAATAGCAGGGTGATTCACAAACACCTCACACACCAACTCTGCTAAAACTTAAATATCCACCCTGCTCCTCGTTAAACTGGACTCTGTCCCAGCTTGCTACTAGGCCTCCCCCTATACTCTTTCACTCCTCTACAGAAAATAATCAACCTCGCCATATGCACCCTTTACAACCTACCGAGAGATGCCCACTTCTTGGTGGACTGTTACCACGCTGGGCTGCCCTCTATGCAAAATCGCACCCTCTTCCAGTTTCTACTCCTTTTCTTAATATCTATCCATAGCTTAGCCATGTACCACCTGACAGCTATCCTACTCGGGCACTCTGCTCTCTAACCCTCAGTAACCTCCCTGTTCAACACCCCACCCTTGCACTGAATCCATATACCCCACTGTCACCTCGATGCCTCACCACTGGAATGCTGTACCCTCGGGCATCAAAGCAGTCCAATGACCGACGTACTTAAGCGCTGGTTCCAACTCTACTTACCAGCCAGTTAAGGAGCATCCTCCAAACCCACCTTCATGCCCTACCCCTGAACACTCTGACCACCCCGACCCAATGGAAACCTATTTTAAGTATGTACACTTTCAGCATTTCAGCCGCTGAAGGTATGTATTCTTTCAGCCACTGGGCTTAATATACACCAATGTCTGCTTCCCTGTCACCAAATGTGCTATCTTTATGTCTCCAAACCCGAACCCCAACGCTTCATCA
The DNA here is from genome assembly GCF_040938575.1 of Ambystoma mexicanum. Taxonomy (NCBI): domain Eukaryota; kingdom Metazoa; phylum Chordata; class Amphibia; order Caudata; family Ambystomatidae; genus Ambystoma; species Ambystoma mexicanum. The sequence continues at coordinate 855,954,328 of NC_090931.1, read as the reverse complement.
CCAGGCTCTCCCCAATAAAGGGCTCTCTTACACCCACATACTCACTCTAACTATGTAAAGGTACCATGGGAAAGGGACTGTCTCCGCTGTCTGCGTTTAATCTCTGTTTGGCACTTCTAGTAGAATAAACGCCTATCTGTCCCTATCCCGATGAGAATGCTCCTGCCTAGCAAACTAAAAGTAAAGAAAGATTACCTTGTGTGCAAATGTATCTGACCCTCACACTAACAAATACACCCAAAGTGCATAAGGTAAATGTATCTGTTTTCAGTTCAACAAAAACGTCCAAACTTATAATTCTCACAAAGAAATCTTTGTGACCAGGGTTTGACTCCCTTCCCCTGAATAAATTCAGGAAGACTTTTGAACGAGTTCAGCTTCTGCTTTCTCTCCTCCTCTCCCCTTCTGATCTCCTGGCTGAATTTGAAACTGCACTGGTTACCGGGCTACCCTCTGACCTCGGGCCCAGGTCCCCTCCCCGCCAGTTGCACACCTGCACTGCCCCCCTACAGCCCCTACTAGCACTTGACCCATGATGTCTGTTCTTACCCTTGCACTTGTCACCAGCTGGCCGCACTTTTATTTATTGTCTTATTTATTTACTGTTATCCTATGTACTGCACTGCCCCCGTCCCTTTCCCCCTGCACTTTTCCCCTTCCCTTCTCCCCTGTACCTGCGCGATCTCAATGTCACCTGGCCTAGTAGGATTGCTCTCTTTCTTCCCTCTGTTTCTCCTCCCTTGCCTCGTCGCGCCTTGAAACACTTGTGTATAGGCGCGTTATAAATTCCATTTCATATCATATCATATCATATCATATCAATGAAATTCTGTTCAGTTCAATGAAACATGTCTTTTCCATCCAATACATCTTTCCAATTGGTAAAGTAAATGTCTCTTTTACAAATCACTTGTTCAAAACCAAAATAACAGTTTCTTCCACAAAGCATTCTTCCCAAAATGTAGATTGGTTATAAGTACATCAAAATTATTCTTTATGTGGAATACCTTTGTCAGGACAGAACAACAAATGTTTGTCAGGATGATAAAGTGAATAGTCTCTTTCCACAAAACCTTTCACCACAGCCATGTTTCTTCAAAGCAAATATGTATTTCCTGGTTTACTTGCCTGCCAGGACGGAGTGTAACCTCCTACACATGTAAAATGTATTTTCTGCTAGTGGCAATCCTTATTCCAAGTTTCTCCACACCAATATCCCATGTGAGGATGTTTGTACAATGTTTGGATGACTTCATAGTCTCTTGAAAGTTAGCAATGTGGGTACATGTTAACCCAAATTGATATTTAATGAGAGGAGAATTGCATCCTTTTTGCCCTTTTATCTCTTCTTTACAGTCTCTTGGCTGTTGGCATTGTTGGTTACAGGTTTCCCCAAGCTGATATTTCATGAGAGCAGAATTGCGCCCTCTTTGCCCTTCTCTTCTATTTGTTCGGTATTCAAAACTGTCTTGTGCAGTAGCACCTTTGAGCGTTCTTAAAGGAATTGACGGAAGGGCACCACCAGGAGTGGAGCCTGCGGCTTAATTTGACTCAACACGGGAAACCTCACCTGGCCCGGACACGGAAAGGATTGACAGATTGATAGCTCTTTCTCGATTCTGTGGATGGTGGTGCATGGCCGTTCTTAGTTGGTGGAGCGATTTGTCTGGTTAATTCCGATAACGAACGAGACTCCTCCATGCTAACTAGTTACGCGACCCCCAAGGTTGGCGTTCGACTTCTTAGAGGGACAAGTGGCGTTCAGCCACATGAGATCGAGCAATAACAGGTCTGCGATGCCCTTAGATGTCCGGGGCTGCACGCGCGCTACACTGAACGTATCAGCGTGTGTCTACCCTTCGCCGACAGGTGCGGGTAACCTGCTGAACCCCGTTCGTGATAGGGATTGGGGATTGCAATTATTTCCCATGAACGAGCAATTCCCAGTAAGTGCGGGTCATAAGCTCGCGTTGATTAAGTCCCTGCCCTTTGTACACACCGCCCGTCGCTACTACCGATTGGATGGTTTAGTGAGGTCCTCGGATCGGCCCCGCCAGGGTCGGCAACGGCCCTGGCGGAGCGCCGAGAAGACAGTCAAACTTGACTATCTAGAGGAAGTAAAAGTCGTAACAAGGTTTCCGTAGGTGAACCTGCGGAAGGATCATTAATGGCGGAGCAGCCGGAGGGAGAGCCACGGGCCCGACCTCGGTTGCGTCCCAGACGTGCATGACCCACAGCCCGGGGAACGGGACCCCTTCCGCCGGAGGGGGGTCCCCGACCCAGCAGACGGACGGGGATGCCCCGGTGGGGTTGGGTTAACCCGCCGGGGGACGTCCCCAGCCGACCGGAGGGGGAGAGAGAGGCCCGCCCCGAGCGGGCCCCCCTTGCATCTCTCCTCACCGAGCCGGCCCCTGAGCTGCCGTGCCGGGCGGGGGTGCGCTCCTCCACCCCGACCCGCCAGCGGGCCGGGCGTCCGAGGGGGTGCACCCAGGTCGGCAGGGAAGCCCCCGAGTGAGAGCAGCCGGGAGCCAAGGGAAGTCTGGCCGTTCTCGAGGGACGCCTCCCCAGGGCAGACAGGGGCCCGGCACGCCGGGCGAGCCCCGAGCCATGGCGCAGCCAGGTGTACTCGACGGGCGGACGTCGAGGTTCCGGCCGCCCACGTCCGTGTGGGTGAGCGATTGCCAGGCCCGCCGGCGCAGCGGGCGACCTTCCCTCTCGACCAGGTACCTGGAGCCCGGCCCCGTGCGGCCGGGCTGCGGTTTGAAGACTCTAACGGTCCCACCCGACCCCCCCACCCATGTCGACTCTGGCCCGCCTCTCCATCCGGTTCCCCGCAAGGGGAGCGGCAGAGGAGGTCGGGGTTGGGGGTAGGCTGAGCAGGAATCGGGCCGGGTGGGCTGGCGGCGGAGCGGCCTGTCTCCATCGGGGTGGGAAGCCCTGCCGCCGCGCAGGCTTCCAGGGCTGAGCGCCTGGATTTTATTTTTTGTTTTCTCTTAAAACCCCCGATGGTCTCGGCCGACTCCCAAGTGGGGCAGCTAGATGGGGCGCCGGGCTGTGTCTCGCCCGCGGCGGCCCAGACGGGCGACTCTGCCTACCCCCCGGTCTCTCCTGCACCGGAAGGTTCGGGCCGAAGTCTGGAACCAAACAAAAAGTTGCCTGTGACTCTTGGCGGTGGATCACTCGGCTAGCGCGTCAATGAAGAACGCAGCTAGCTGCGAAAATCAGTGTGAATTGCAGGACACATTGATCATCGACACTTCGAACGCACCTTGCGGCCTCAGGTTCCTCCCGGGGCTACGCCTGTCTGAGGGTCGCTTGAACGTCAATCGCCCCGGGGTTCCCTCCCCGGGGCGCAGCTGGGGCTGTCGCAGGGACCCCGTTCCCTTCGTCCCCCTAAGGTCAGACCCCGATGAGCACTGGCGCGGGATCCCTCTGGACCCGGCCGCGCGGGCCCCGGCGGTGGGCAGTTGGAGGTGGCGGTGGGCCTTGAAAAAGCCTGGCGCGCCTCCGCCCCTGCCCCGGGGCACCAGGCCGTGCCGTGTGTGGCTGTATGTGGGGTCCCACAGCTGCCGCCGCGGGACAGCCCCGGAGTGCGGGCCTCGCGACCAGGCGGGTCCTCGGCCTCAGCAGATCAGGAAAGTGCACGAGCGGCCGCTGCCGGAAGGCGTGGGGCTGTGCCAGGGGCTAACCCCCCCCCTGCGCGGCCCCGGGCCCGAGGCACGGCCGCCCCACGGAACTCACGCGGCTCCCTCGACTACGACCTCAGATCAGATTAACCATTTTATTTAATAGTTTGAAGTTAATCAACAAATGCATTTCAATGACACTAAATTACAATCAAATTGCAAAATTCATAACAAAATTTGGGTAATACAGAAATCCAGCAGAATGCATAAAAATACAGCAACCAATCATTAAAACTAAACACTATTCACAATCTTATAATTAAACTATAAACTCAACAAACAAGACAAGACAACAATAATACATACAACTCGCAGCCTCAAACCTCCACAGCACATTCCCTCCCTATCAAAACAACAAACAGCCAAAATCAGACACATTTGTATAGCCGTATAAATCGTTAAAAGGTCCTCATATCCGAGAGTAGCGACCCTCCCTTCCCTGTTTCAAGAATATAACTTTTTCATAATTCGACAAGGTCTGTACATCCAACAACCACTCCTCCACCTTAGGCTTCTTTCTTGTCTTCCAAACACGTAATATTTGCTTTGCCGCTAGCACCAAAACCCTATTTATCCCATCTGTTTTATCCCTGGCTCTATCCCCCCTCCCTCCATTGGATAACAAGATTGTAGAAGTGAAAGTATGTGGGAGATTCTCCTCCACCACGATATCTAGTCTATCCAAGACAGCAGACCAAAAATCAGATACTCTGGAGCATCCCCACAGCATATGCATCAGGGAACCCCCGCTACATCCACAACCCCAAGAAGAATCAGTATCTAAAAGCCCCAATTTAGCCATATTGGACGGTGACCAGTACAATCTACAAAGGATACTTTGTCTAATGTACCGTAATTGCAAATCCATTTTCGCCTGTACCCCCACACCACCTTTAATTGTACAATAATTGGCATTCACAAATCTTTGCTCACTTTCTTAATCTAAGAGAAACATGTCCCGCATATATTGCTTATCCTTGTTTACTCTCTTTGTGCTCTGCAGTTTGCTTCTTGCTGTGGCATCCTTGATTTCTGGCCAACAGCTATCCTTTGTTGGTGTACAAATCCATTTTCCAGCGTCCGTCAGTTCTGTTCTTTCTCCTTCAGGCTTCTCGTTTACTATTATTCAGAGCCGACGTCTATCTTTTCAATTTGGCCACTTTACCCGTGTTATATTTTCTACTGCAGCAAGCTTTTATGTGACTCATCTACCTTGCATTTCTGTGTATATACATTTACTACTCATTTGGTTACTTATCTTCTGTATATATGATTTCTCCTCACTCGTATATATGTTTACTTAGTTTCTTATATTGTTTCTGTGCATCATCTTGTTTCCTCCTTATGACATCACTTTTCACGTGTCATATTTTCTTTACAGCTCTTCGATGTTCAGTGGTGTCTGAAATCTTCCTGCTACAACTTCTGTTCGATACGATTGTCTGAGTGCATATCATCTCTCATACACCCGGTGCAGTATTGGAATGATACCTACTGTAATTTACTTTCCTTTAGGTTTTGACCATTTATAACGCACACCTTGGACCCAGAGGCTTAAGGCACACAAGAAAACATAAGGAACATATCAGCAACAAGATAAACATGCACAGATACGAATGAGTCTTAGAACTCAGATCAAAATGATAAAAAAGAGAGGGGCACCAGCAGGAGGAGACTTTATCTGAATAAAAGGGTTTTCAGCCTTTTTCTAAATAATGGAGTGGAGCTCAATTCTCTCTTAGGTCAGGTGGTAAGGCATTCCATGCCCTAGGAGCAGCTGAAGTAAATGTACAGTTCATGGCCTTGCTAGATTTACAAGCCGGTATCTTAAACTGGACTGCTGTTCCTTCCTTCATGTCTAGTATGTCAAAAAAACAACCACACTTGAGGTGTTCTCCAACTTTTATCAAGGCATTATTTCTGAAGCATAGGGGCACATTCTTCAGGGGTAATATCTGCAATGGTTCCCCCTCATCAACAATTGTCGTGATCCAGTGGCGGTAACAACCAGTAAAGCCCCCACTAAGAGATTGTATACTCTCAGGGATCGGTAGTTTGCTGGAACGTAGACCGTAGACAGAAAAACCTTCCCCCCAAGAGTGCGGCTTGCAGGACTATATAAACACCTGATAGGCCAGGGACTTGTGTGAAAAGTCATGAGCAGCAACAGAGCTAAGGCAAAAAGACAAAGATCACAGGTTCACTGTACATGTACTGAATCCACAATACCCCACCGCACCTCCCTCAATAATCCAGCTCTTACCTGGTGTGGTTAGTGGAAAGGCAAAGAACCTACTTGAAAATAGGAAGTAGTGCTGTGAGTGAATGTAGGATTCCAATTAGTTCCCAGAAGCAAAAGGTCCCATTCAGCTAACCCGAACGGCACGAGGGCGCAACTAACTGTTCCAGAAAGCACAATCCAAATTGTAGCAGCAGAGCGTCCCAAAGTAATATCCCTTATAGCAGCAGTGCATCCCAAAATGAAAGAATCCCCAAAGCAGCAGAGCGTCCCAAAGTGATGCAATTGAAGGGTACTTCAGAAGTGAGAAAAGGAAGCAGCAAAAGAGTAAGGTCCGCGGTCAATGTTGGAATAACGTAGTCTGTGAGAATTATCCTACACCGACACACGGCGGCTGCACAGAGACTGATCGGGTGTGTGCGCGGCTTTGAAACTGGAAGCAGAATGGAAGATCCAGGAAGTTCTGTGACTCAATATGGGGCAAGGCAAGGAGCGAGGTTGGGCAGATGGCCAGAGGTCTGGTAACCAAGGGGATCAAAATCAGAAGGGGAAGCAGTCGTCGGGAGATCAAAACGGCAATCCAAATACAGAGGTCAAAAAGGCAATCCGAAGTCAGGATACCAGGAATCCACAAGAAATAAGCGCGACTCAACTCGAAGGCAAAGGTCAACAGTTAAGGAGCACTAGGTTAGTGTTCCCCTCCTGTACATGTAGCTGCACAGCGATGAGGAAGGGAAGCACGTAGTATGCAAGTCACGTGACCCTCCTTGACTCGGGAATGCCGGGAAATGTAGTTTTTTCTGGTATTGGTGTTGTGATAGATGCCAAGGCAGTCTCCAGCCCTTAGTTAAGGTAGATTGCAATGATGGTGGGATGAAGCAGGTTATGACAACAACCATGTGATCTTAGGCCATTACTCCTTGCATTATTTTTCTGCATTAACCACAACTGCTTCCCATTGTCCTAATAATGCCATTGCCTTGCACACAATCAGTCCATCAGCCCATCCCTTAGGGGTAAGGACTGTTCCTTTGATTCGTAGTTGACCTCTTTCCCAGAATTGTGGTACTTCTTTCCTTTCCTTACTTTTGCACTGTAACATTGATTTTCCTCGAATCTGAATCATGCTCCATTTATTCCAGGATGCTCGTATTGTATTATTCGGTTCATAGTCTCTTGCATTGCCCTTGACTTCGTCTCTTGTATATAATTTTCTTCCCTTTGGGATGTCACTTTATTCACCAATACCAATGATGTTATCTTGCTTTGGTATTGTCCTCTGGTTAGGCAAAGCGAAAAGTGCAAAGTGCATCAGGCAGTGTGCCTTTTTTACTGGTACTTCTGTTGCTATGAATATTTTAGATGCTCCCATACCATAGGGTATAATGGAACATACGTAATCGCTTCCATCTGATGTCCTTCTCCCCACTTTATTCATGTGTTGATACCACATGTTTAAATGGGCCGAATTATCAAGATACGAATTTATATCTTCATTATCTTCCACAGCATCCCTTTTTAGTCAGACAATTTGTTACAATCAGACAATCAGTAAAAATATCACTTGTGTCTCACCCTGGGATACTTCATTTGAATTATGAAACAATATGTCACGAAATGTGAAGAGCCTAAGAAAATAAAGATAACACATGAGGCAAAATGTAGTTGCCATAGTATTGAGATGCCACATTATCTCGTTTGGGGTAGACAGTCTTCTTGTTAGCAATGTGTGTTTTGTATAATGAAGGATTCCCATTTTTAAATTCAATTATTCACCTTCAATCACTTTTCAAAAGCTTGCACTTTGTTATAACAGAAACTGAATTATGATTGCAATAATAACTCTGCAAATGATAGGACTGTGTTTAGGATTTCCAAACAATACAACAATGTCTACTTTTGTGCACTAGAGCTGGATGTGTTCGGAGTCTGTATACACAAAAATCATGCAGAAATGTGTGCAATGTTTCAGGAAGCATAAAGTGTGCTATAAAATGTTTGTATCTTATTTTCAATATATAGTGAATTTTTTGTTCAACTGAAAACATTTCTGGAACTTCAGCAAGTCCATTTGTTTCCTATTAAACTTAGGAAATGTCAACTTGTTCCAGAATGTTTTTAGTCCACGGGTTCTTTGTCTTTGCCTTGGTCTGCATGTGTGCAACTACTTCTCTTGCTTCACTGTCAGCGGTTGCCGGAGAGGTCGAGGTCTCTCCTTTGTAGAGCTTTATGTTAGCCAGGTTCTTCTCCCTTGAAGTTTCACGGCTGTAGGAGTGACCTCCTCTATTAGATACAGTCCCTCAAAACGGGGCTTGTTCCAAGTATGAAAAAACCTCTGTACTAGTAGTTGGTCCCCATGGTTCAAACTAGGCTGATTTAGAAAAGTCAATCTTCTTCAACCCTACCCTCTGATTTTCTATCTGTTAAGAACTAAAAGAAACACCAATGGTCCCATTTGTTAAATAATCATGCATTTCATCTCCTAATGTATTCTCTAGACTATGGACATCCATTTTTATTCGAGTGAGAGGAGCAAGTGCTGCCCTCATGTGGCGTCCAGTCACCAACTCATGAGGAGTTATGTGGTGATCTGAGCCAGGCTGGTTTCTTAGGGAAAACAGAGCAAGGGGTTGGCAATGTAGCCATCCCTTCTTCAGAGTAATTTTGATTTTTTCTTTTCTTTGAGAGTTCCGTTTAGTCTCTCACAGACACCATTCACCTCTGGGTGATAGGTGGAGGAAAACTTGTGTTTTATTCCTAATAGAAACATTATTTGTTCAAACAATTCATTTACAAAATGTGGCCCATTATCAGACCACAGGACTTCGCACACACCCTATCTAGGAAAAACCTCACGCACGAGAAACTGGGCAGCGCATATGGCATCAGAGTGCATGCAATGATCTCCCTCAATCTATCTGAAAGAAGGACATACTATCACTAGCATGTATCTTTAACTGTTGCATACTTGTAACATATGCTCATAATCTATATGTAGATTCTGAAACAGACCATTGGGTCTAGGGATTGCTCCTCGCACTGTTCACAAGGTGAGCCCTGCTGTACATTTGTGGTACACAATGCAATTTACAATAAACTGTGCAACATGTTCTAACAACTTTGGTGTGAACCAGTCTTCTGTAATCATTGTAGCAAGACTCTCTCTGGTGGTGTGCGTGGCATAGTAAAGCTGCTCCAGTTCCACCTTCAATAATGCTAGAGGCATACCTGGCTTTCCAGTGCTGCCCTGTCTCCATATAGCCTCACTGGGGGATAAAGAACTTCCCTGTCTCTTCCATAAATTCTGCTCTTCCTGTGGAGCTCGACCTTGCAGCTCAATTAAGTGTACAATGGATAATGTATTAAATCCTTGCTGCATTATCATGCATCGTTATGACCCTTTCTTAACATCTTGTAATTCAAAATCTGAAATTTTGGGAAAAACTGCCGCTCTTTTGGCTACATTTGCGGCTTTGTTACCGTGAGAAATCAGGTCTGCCCCTTTTGTATGGGCTGTGCATTTCACCGCGGCAATATCCGATGGGAGCTTTAGTTCCTTAATGAGCTTGCCCAAAAGGGACGCATGTTGCACTGGAGTGCCGTCTGCGCAGAGGAAACACCTCCTTTTCCAATGTGACAGCCCTGAGTGTACGGTTGTCATCACGTAGGCAGATTCAGATTACATCGTCACTTCCTCATCTTCAAATCTCTGAAGCACGGCGATGAGTGCCACTAATTCTGCAGCCTGTGCTGATCAATGTGAAGGCAATCTCACACTTGCACTACTTTGAATTCACCATTCTTTTTTAACTTCACAACTGCCGTCCCAGTATGCCTTTCACCACTTGTTTGATACATTTTTGAAGACCCATCAATAAATAGAACTCCCCATGCCCCTCTGAGAGCATTTTCTCTAGTATGGGGAATATCATCTTAGAAGTCAATATTGGTAGTGTAATCATGTACATAGTCCTCCTTATCTACTTGCTCTGCTTTACATGTTGCTGGATTCACTATTCTAGATCTAACCATTTTGATTGCTGGATTTGAAATAATCTCTTTGTATCCAGATGCTCTTTGAGTAGTCAATGTACTTTTGAGTTTCTCCAAAATGGCAAATAAGGAGTGCTTGACAAATAATGTTATTGAGCATCCCATTGTAATATTAGTAGCTTTTTCAATCGCGAAAGCAGCAGCAGCAGCTAATGCCTGTTTGCAAGCATAATGTCCTTTCATTACTGGGTCTAGAATCCCACTATAATAGGCTAATGGTTTGTGTCCATGTCCTAATGTTGTCTTCTGTATAAGTACTGCTGTCATCACTTCCCTGTTTGAATGCGAGAATAGGTAAACCTCTTCCTTATAGTCTGGTATTCCTAACACAGGGGCTGTGCAAATTGCTTCTTTCAACTCTTCGAACCCTTCAATCATGTCATCTGTCCATGTCATTTTACGTTTACCTATCTGTGCTTCTTTGTGTCCTTTTAAAAGTGGTTGAATATATGTACTGTAATCAAAATCCCAGGCCCTACAATAATTACATAAGCCTAAGAACTGTTGCATTTCTCTTACTGTCTCAGGTTTTGGAGCTTTCATGGCTGCTTCTGCTCTCTCAGGTGTCAGTTTTCTCGCCTCTTGAGAGTTGAGCTGTCCTATGTACAGGATCTCTTCCTGACAATATTGTCGTTTTTCTTCTGACTGCTTTGTATCCTTTTTCTGCTAGTATTGTCATTAGTCGAACTGAGACTTTTGTGCATCTTTTCTCTGTCTCACTGCATACTACTATATCATCTAAATACTGTATTATTGTGCTCTCAAGTTGTATGTTACCTAGGTCCACCTGAAGGACTCCATTACAAAATGATGGAGACTCCCAGTACCTCTAAGACAGTCTCATATGTTTTAGGTGCTGATTTCCATACGAAAACTAAGTCAAATCCTTTGAGTCTTCATGAAGGGGAATTGAAAAGAAGGCATTCTTTAAATCTATTACTGTCAAATATTTGGCGTTAGCAGGGATGTTGCATATTATTGTAGCAGGGTTTGGAACCAAAGGAAACTCTGCTTCAACAATATTGTTTAAGGGGCGGGAGATCCTGAATAAATCTCCACAAGGCCCCAGTTGATTTCTTCACTGTATACACAGCCGTTCTACATGGAAACTCTAATGGCACCAATATTCCTTGCTTCATTAAAGCGGAAATTATCTCAACTATGCCGTCATCTACTTCTCTGGGCATGTGGTACTGTTTTGCAAGTGGCAAAATTGCTAATGGTTTAAGCTTCATTTTAACTGCCCCTGCTCCACTCAATAGACCCACGTCATAAGGACTACTGGTCCGTAAGATGCTTGGCACTTTTGTGAAATCTCCTGAAAAAATGACGGTTTCTTTTTTACCAAAGCCATTCTCTGTATTATCTCTCTATTCTCAATTTTCATCCAATAAATGAGACTTATGAACAAAGCTAATTATTCATCCTAATATTCATCTCTGCACAAGACTTCGTCTGTCAAGTCTGTCAGTCTGTATCCTTCCTTAAGGGCTATTATTGTTATCCATTATCGTCCTTCATCATATCTCCCATGAACAACCACCCTTTTTTGATTTACCACTGCTGCCTCTATCTCTATGGGAACGACCTGACCCTCCTCATCATCCATCGGTATTTCTTGTCTAAACAAAAATTCATCAGGTATTCTCAATATATTCCCTGTCAGTCTGGGAAGCCATGTCAACAGAATATTTACTCCAAACAAAAAGAAATCAGTAGCTAAAGGGACCCCTCGTAATGCTTTTTGGCCTGTAAAAGATAGTATAAACTCTCTCACATTTAGATAATGTATCCCTGAAGTCGAACACACTATCCCTTTGTCAGTAAAAGCTATCATCATGTTTAATTTTGTCATCAAGCCATGCCCTAAAATGTTAACTGGTGTCTGCTGAGAGTACAATAGTGCCATGGACATGTCATGCTCACCTATAGAAAGTGGTAATTTGTCAGTTAAATAGACCAAACTTGTGGCCACAGAGAATCCCTGTGCATTAAAGGGGATCCCAGACATTGGGTATTTTCCCTCCTGAACACAGGAACGAGTTGCTCCTGTATCCACGAGGAACAACAATTTCTTGCTTCTTATTGTTACTTTGACTCTTGGTTCCTCTTGTGGGTCTGGTGTCACTGATAGTACTGAACACATCAAGTCGCCCTGTGGGCTTTTCTATTGTGGATATAAGCGTATCCCTGTACCTGTAAAAGGATTCCCTCCCACTACTGCCACACTCCCTATCCTGGGTGTGGATACTTGTGGGGCTCTTGTATTCGCCATCTATTGTGGCACTGTCGCTTGTCACATTGATGCATACTGTGGTTACTGTTTCTGTGCTTAGTTGTGCCTGCATGGGTACTTGCTGTGGTTGATATACAATTATGAGATGGGGTGGGCACTGCTTAAATTTCTACTTGTTACTTATGTTGCCGTCAATTGTGGGGGCTCACCCTTGAGCCTAGGCACTAGGTTCTAAACAATATCCATAAAGTAGGGCTGGACAACTTCCAACCCTGGGTGAGCTCGCTCTCACTCCCCTCGACGGGTTTCAATTCACTCTCATCAGTAATTTATGTTTCTTTCATTAAGTAATCCACCATTCTTGGTATGATATTACAAATATTTCAATTGTTTATTCCTGGCCAATCAGAGTTTCAAAGTTATTGCCAATGCATTTCAGGCCTCCGTCCATCTTCAGGGCTATCAACACTATTATTTACCAATCAGTGACATTCCCATCATCATGACCCATTCCCAATGATTCACCAAAAAGTGAAATTAATAAAGTATATACATGCACATACCAGGTTAAAGTTGTGTTCCATCATGGCGTTCAAATCAATATGACAAATCAAAAAATACAAAAACATCCATTATAGATCATTGTAAAGCCTCATTTCACAATATGATTTCATAATATACCAAACGCTTTCTACCTGTTTGGCTTTTTTTGAGTGTACGTTCACCTCTGTTGTCAGTATCGTTATCTAGCGCGTGTTCTCTGAAACAGATATTTATATGTATGTATAGTTATTTCCTCGTCTGTGGTCTCCACCCTCCTGTATTTCCATTTGGCCTCCTCCTCCGTTGAGCTTACCTCTACTCTCCTGCTCTCCGTATGCGCCAGCTATCCGAAAAGAGCTACCGCCACTCGTAATAGCGTTTATAGACGCTATTCATTCTCACGCATGCGGGAAATAAACCCCTGCGGGACATACCGTGAACTCCAGCAATGGACAATGAATGTGTTTAATGTTGGAGTTCACGGTATGTCCCGCAGGGGTTTATTTCCCTGTGGGACGTAAGGCAGCTAATCACTGCCTAACAGTGGACTCTTTCACTTACTAACACCCCCCTTTGGGAGTATGTATTGAAAATTGACCCACCGGTAAGGGATTCTCCGGTTAAAGTGATTAAAGTTGTAATGGCAGTTGTTTGATATATAATTAATATTTTGATAAGCATACCATTTACATTTACACACTACACAATATAGAGACACTACCAATGGGACCACAGCGTAAGCGGGGGTCCCCATGATCCAAGTTGTTAATGCGAATGTATGCACATTAAATAGATGTGATTTCATAGTGAGTACCAGTTGTTGCGTAACCAAATAGACCTTGAGTCTCAGAGTCAAGTCTACTAAAATAGACAGACAGGCACATGAGCAGATATATGCAATACACTTCCGAATTGTGGAGAAGACACATCCGCGCATGCGCGGAGTAGATTAGTGAAACGTAATACGACATTGCGCGCAGTTGCGCGCATGCGTGAGAATGAGTAGCGTCTATAAACGCTATTACGAGTGGCGGCAGCTCTTTTCGGATAGCTGGCGCATACGGAGAGCAGGAGAGTAGAGGTAAGCACTACGGAGGAGGAGGCTAAGTGGAAATACAGGAGGGTGGAGACCACAGACGAGGAAATAACTATACATACATATAAATATCTGTTTCAGAGAACATGCGCTAGATAAGGATACTGACAACAGAGATGAACCTACACTCTGGGGACAAAAAGCCAAACAGGTAGAAAGCCTTTGTTATATTATGAAATCATATTGTGAAATGAGGCTTAACAATGATCTATAATGGATGTTTTTGTATTTTTTGATTTGTCATATTGATTTGAACGCCATGATGGAACACAACTTTAACCTGGTATGTGCATGTATATACTTTATTAATTTCACTTTTTGGTGAATCATTGGGAATGGGTCATGATGATGGGAATGTCACTGATTGGTAAATAATAGTGTTGATAGCCCTGAAGATGGACGGAGGTCCGAAATGCATTGGCAATAACTTTGAAACACTGATTGGCCAGGAATAAATAAACAATTGAAACATTTGTAATATCATACCAAGAATGGTGGATTACTTAATGAAAGAAACATAAATTACTGATGAGAGTGAATTGAAACCCGTCGAGGGGAGTGAGAGCGAGCTCACCCAGGGTTGGAAGTTGTCCAGCCCTACTGTATGGTACTTGCTGTGGTTGCCCTTGTGGCGACTGTGTTTGCTTTTGGATCTGCTGCATTTGCTGTGTTTGTGGCATGCCTGTCTGATATTGTGTGTCATCTTGGGCATAATATTCCTGTGAATCTGTATTGAATTGTGGAGAATAGCCCATCCCTCCTCTTGGAGCCTGCCAATTTTGTTGCATGCCTCCTCCTCTACTTCTACACATTCACGCTATATGTCCTGTTCTCTCACAATTCCAACATTGCTGTGGTTGTCCCACATTAAATCCTCCTCCCCCTTGTGGGTTTTGAAATCCACCTCGTCCTCCTCTAGGTCCATTCCCTCTACCTCATGGCCAAACGTTGTACACACTTTGATCCATATGGTGCATTACGTTTCTTTGCTGTGCTGACTATACTTCTTGTGTGGCCACGCCTTCACCACTTGTCAATACTGCTCCTTCTATAGCGAACTTTGACAATTTCTTCTGGACAATCTTTGCTTCCTCCAGCTTTCTATTCTCAGTTTCCTTCTTATTTTTCTCTTGCAGCAATTGACAATGATGTACAATAGTCAACTGTGTTTCTGGCCACAGCTTTGCTTCCATCCCTGCCTGTTTCTTCATCTGCTGTTGCACTGGCTCAGGCAATCACTGACATAAAATATGATAAAATAATGCCACTGTTTTATCCCACAGTTCTCTCATCTTGAGACGCCAACGATCCTAAATCTCTTGAATCAAAGCAACAGGATCTTTATTCTCTCCCATTTTCCTTATCATAATCACACCCATGTCTGATGTGTCAGGATATTGTACTCTTAGCACCCTCCATATGTCTGCCCTACAATATTAAATGGTGCTCCATCATGTGTCATGTTCTGTGCTGTTACACTCGCATAGCCTGCTAGTTTCCAAATGTCATCAGCACACTCCCCTAGAATAGCTGTCAGTAGGCCTTTTACATGACCCACTGCTAGCAGCATTCCCGCTGTCATTCTTTCTAACTCATGAATCCATTTCCCCACATCTGTAGTCAAACTAGGTAATTTACAATTCAAATTTCTTTGTCCATTTGTGGCCACATAATATATTGTGGACGTCCTCCCCCTCTCTCTAATAACGGGAATTGTGTAAATCCTGGTCCAACATCATATCCCTCTACACTTTGTGTCTTCAATGTGGGGCTAGTTTCACCTATTTGTCTTCTTCCTGGCAGTGACATTAACCTACTTACATAAGGTGGGGACATATACCCTGCACTACACAACTGTGCCGGTGGCCATTCAGAATATGGTATAGGTTCTGGTGTTTTTTCTTTCAGGTCTTGGAAATTGGACCATTTTACCCCTCTATGTTTAGATCTATTGATAAACTGCATGTGTCTTCTCTTCGTGTTTTCTCATTCTCCTCCCTCTCTTTGTCTGACATCATTATACCCCAACTGGAATGGCTATTATCCCTTTCCTCATCATCAAGATCTAGTCTACTTAACGACCACGTTCGATGCTTGTCCATTAATGTGTTGCTATCTCCTGTTTCCTTCGGTGGAGCTCCTGCAACGCTCCTCATAACCACCCCTCTCTCTCATCTGTCATGTATAGATACCCAATCCTTTTGCCTATGCCTTCTCCCTCATGCTCATCGGCCCATGTCTGTATTCTCTGTATCTATTGAGCTCCCTGATGGGCTGTTGAGATCGTCTCTCTTCTTCCCATCGCTCTCATGCATCAATGGGTATCTTATTTCTATTAACAATATGATCTATTTCATCATCCTTTTATCCCCTACTTCTTCTCATTTCTTCTCCCCTTCTTCTCATCTCTCTTTTCTCTTCTTCCTCTCTCCTTCTTTGCAACCTATTCTCTTTCATTCTTTGGGCTTCTATTTCTTCATGTTTCTTCTCGTTCTTTTTTTCTGTTCTTCATACCTTCTGCATTCTTTCTTTCATCTCCTATCTCTTTCTTTCTCTTCCTTGTATGCACTTCCGTGTTCTTTTTGCTTATTTTCTCTTTTTTCCCTCTCGTTAACATCGTCAATGCCCTTTCGGTCTAATTGAAGTAGTATCTGTCGTCCCATCCACTCTTTTTGTACTATTGTCATTCCACTTGCTTTGTCTTTCTTTCTTGTCTCCTAACTTCATCTTCTATTTCTATATGTCTGTCCTTTCTCTCATCGAAATCTTTATGTTTGTCACGTATGGACATATATTTACATTCTTTATTCTTACTTTCTTCCATGCTGTCTTCACTATTATAAGCGTGAGGTGCATATGTTGGATTAACATACCCCGCCGTTGCTTTTGATTCCTTTAGAGGAAAGATTCCCTGTTTGTCTTCCACTTGACTATCATTTTTAGGAGGCGGAAGAGGAGGTGAGGGTGTTAACATCCTCCTCTTTATGCTGATTGAGCATCCACTCCTTCTCATGCAGGTCTTCTCTCTCGCGCTGATACTTCTTCCATAGTTCTAAAACAGCTATGTTGTCATGTGTCGCAGTACTGTTTTTGATAATGAGCATTCTTGAGGACACGGCATGAGTGTTTTGTTAGTCGTGCCTTCTACCCACTCAGCAAGGTACTTTCTAATCTTAGGTGTGTATCTTGTTAATGTCCTGCATAGATGTAGAAGGGGAGTGTCTGTCAGATACCAGAGTTGCCCTCGTAGTGTAGCCGATGAGTTCTTCTTCCCAATGTGCCCCTCTGGTTTTGGTTTAGAAAGAACCAGAGCGATCTATTGGAGAAAAGAATGGATGCCGATGGAAGTTCCAGAGTATCAATGGAACAACTCAGGTCGAGACGCGGGATGCCAAAGGAGGACTGGAGATGAATAATACAACAGGGATTCGAAGCCGGACCTGCAAAGGTGAGATATAACAACACACCACAGCAGCAAGATTGAGTTGCGTTATACCAAAGATTTACCATGCAAGGCAAAAAGGGAGTTTAAGTAAATGTACCCCACCAGTAATAGTAAGAGAAAGATACACAAACCACCCCCCTTCTTCCCCCCAGGCTTATCAGAAAAGGTTAACCGCTTACCGGTGGTTTCGTACCAGGAGAGGAAATTCACACGTAGGCAAGATCCAAGCAATCCACAATGTAGCAGTCCAACCTAGCCCGACGGCACGAGGACGCCTAATAACACCCTAACCCTACGGCACGAGGACGGTAGTACACCCAGGGAGTCTCTAGTCCGTGTACCAATTCTAAACTCCAAAGTTCCAGATAAGCGGGAGAAAACCAGAAGTTCCAAGAACAACAATCCAAAGGTGGAAAAACATCTGCAGACGAGGTCTGGCCTGAAGTAACGTGGCATCCAAGGAGCAGGCAAGAGAAGTCCAGTAGCGGTCCGTGATCAAGATACCAGACGAGGCAATTCAAGGCAAGGCGATAAGAAGGGCAATCCAATAAACAATCCGCGTCGAGGGACCAAGGTGATCATAAACTGTGGGGAAAAAACAGGGAAACCAGGACAGGAACAGAAAGAACAAGATAACTTTAGACAGATTTCGAAACGCCACTAATCCGTGATCAGAAGCACCGACCTAGAGGGAGGAGGTGCTAATAAAGAGGCAAGTCACCTGACAACATAGCGCGCTACTCGGCGTGATCCCTGGGAGGAGTAGAGCGGACGCCAGCGTTGCCATGCCAATTTCCAGGCACCAGGTTTAGCGTTTCTTAAAGGGACACGAGCCCGTAGTCTAGAACGGAACGAGTGCCCATACGTAACAGTGTCCCCCTTAATGACAAGTTGTTTTCACTTGTCAATACTTACCAAGTTTTTTCGTTGATTATTTATTTAATCACAATACAACAACCACTTCAGGCCAACACCATCAATCGCCGCCCATTTCCAAAATACGATTTCTCCAAACAATTTTCAAGCCTATATAACAATATTCATTTTATTTCTTCATTTATAATGTTTATCAATTCGTACTATCCTGTTATTATCTTTGATGATTTAGGAATCCTATTTCATTCTATTTTTCGTCAAATACTACACTCCTAGGTTTGATTGGCGATTGGGTCTAATAACTTTGTCAAACTTTATTGCTATTGTTCTAATAGTTTTTAAGCTTTCAACCTTTTTATCACCACTAACACAAAACATGTCAATTATACTTTTTACACTGATTTTTTTTCAAACCCCCAAACACGCGTGCCCACTTTTTCTATGATAGTCTTGTCTTATTCTCCTGATAGACGTATCTCATCTCTATTTTACTCCATTTTGGAGTGTGTCACACACCCTTATTTGGCTGTAGCCGCAGGAATCCCTTAAATAATACTCCACTCCAGAGTTCAGTGCAGTCTCTTCTCCCTCCTTGAGGACAGCTATTGAGGTATATCCTTTTCCCTTATAAATCTGGTTATGTTCCCCCTCTATATGTAGATGCAATACGGCCCATCCCCATTTATGTGCCACTTTTCAATGTTTCTATTTACATCTGTTATTCAGTTTGTACCCTTCGGTATCGACTCTTCCCCAATCAACCACGTTGCATTCAGTCCACGGGATGCCTGCGGGGACCAGACAGGAATTTCTTCAAAGGTGCACCTGCCAACCGTCTCAGGTCACACATACAATATTACCGCTCTCCACAGGAAACTCCACTGTCATCCGGCTTACAATGGAAGACATCAAGCATCCGAGGGACTGGATAGGAACCATCTGCACGGCTACCAAAATGTGCAATAGCACCTTTGACCGTTCTTTTGCACAGAATGGGATTACCATAATAAATTACCTCGGACCCAAATAACCGGACAGACTCAAAGAATATGGCAAAATACTACTTTATAATCAGCTCAATAAAGTAGGGAAACCAGGCGAACAACAAAACGTAACCCAACCACTCTCAGTTATATTTCAGTTACACAAAGGCTTTGTACCTCAATGTGTGTCAGTTATGACATTATCTTATGTGGCAAATAATAAAACATTTTGGACGGAAGGATTGGTTAGTGGAACATATCTACATATAGTTTATGTAGGTGTTAGTAACATAATTGGCTGCCCAACATCTGGCAGGCATACCTCAAACAACTTCTAACTATGTATGATACAGATTATAGCAGCATACCAATAGCGGATTTGCCTCTACAACAATGTATGCTCCCCATTGCATAGGTCCTCATGATTGGCTGGCATTCTCTCCGAACATTGGACATTTGGCTTGTTAGCAGCATGTAAGCCAAACAAAACCCAGGTGCAGTGAACAATGTCAGAATACTGCCCACTTACCCAATTAGTCTACCATCTCTCATCAGCTAAGTCTTCAGCAAAGGCTTCTTCTTTGTACTCAACCGTGCTGAATGTTCTCTTCTCTGGAACTTTAAGGGGAGTTAAGGTACACCGTTATCTTCGTTTGGGGTTTATGAATAGGCCTTTTTTCTGGTCTTGCACCATGTGCGAAGAGACCATGATTGTGTCCACATCGCTGTTCTATTTAGTGCTATTTGATTCAATTATGTCAGGTGTCATTACCCTCTTCGGCCTCTGGAGATTTGGTTGCTCCATCTCACATATGCTTTCTGCACCTTTAATTGTTCAATACTTGACATTCACAAATGGTTGCTCATTTACTTGATCTAAAAGAAATATGCCCTGCGTATATTGCTTATTCTCGCTGACTCCCTTTGTACCCTGCAATTTGCTTGTTGCTGTGGCATCCTTGATCTCTGGCCAACAGCTATCCTTTGTTGGTGTACAAATCCATTTTCCAGGGTTTGTCAGTTCTGCAACCCTGGTCTTTCTTCTTCAGGCTTCTTGCTTACTTTTATTCAGAGCCGACGTCCATCTTTTTTCAAGATGGCCGCTTTACCTGTATTATATTTTCTACTCCAGTAAGCTTCTATGTGACTCATCTACCTTGTGTTTCTGCATATATACATTTACTACTCATTTGATTACTTATCTTCTGTATATATGATTTCTTCTCACTCGTATATGCTTACTTTGTTTCTTCAGTTGCATCTTCATTCTTTAAGTATTCTTATATTGTTTCTGTGCATCATCGTGTCTTCTCCTTATGTCATCACTTTTCACCCATCATATTTTCATTATAGCTCTTCAATTTTCAGTGGTGTCTGCAATTCTCCTGCTACCACTTCAGTTCGAGGGTACATTTCATATGTTGGTCTTAGTGCATACCATCTCTCATACACCGAGTGCTGTATTGGAATGATACCTGGTGTCAAGCACAGTGTCCTCTTGTCCTTCATCCAGAATCTCAGAGGTGAGGTGGCGGGTTCTATCAATGACGTACACGTCTGCTTCTCTACAGTCTTTTACTGATAATTGTTCTGTTCAGAGCATCCCGGGGTTACCTTTCTCTTTAGGCCAACTCACCGGCTTCTTTTGGTGTCTCGGCGTCACTCCTTGGTACTGCGTTGTAGTATTGGTGAGGACAGGATATCGATGAACTGTCAGGGCCTTGAAGGTCCAGCAATATCATTGACAGCTCTCCTGTGACCACTGTTGCCTGCACGGCTCTACTCTGGAGCTCCACTGGTTCTGTGGGGTCTTTGCATCCTCCAGCACATCTGAGCGACACTGCTTGGGTGGGGAGCACCTCTACTGTACAGCTGGGCTTCTTTCACCGATATCGTCTTTCCCGATTCTGCTTCCTTCTGTGCGTACTCTGCAAAACCACATGCCTTCTTTTCCTGCATCGGCTTCTGCTGATGCCTTCAATTCTGCTTCTCGGCTTTCAGTGGCTTTTTCAACTTCATCGGTTTCTCTCTGGACTGCTTCTGCCACTGCTGCTCCTTCTCTCACCTGTCGATGATTCCCACATTTAAATGTCCTGCTTTGGTGATTTGAACTGAAAGAACTAGACTGCACGATCTTCTTCGTAGCACCATTTATCATCATTAACTCTTTGTTCCTCTTCCTCGTCCCAGTACCATAGGCATTATGGGTCTTGAAGTCCATAATGGTTTTTAGGTATTCCATGGCTTTTTAATTTTGATTGAGTATTGAACTGAAAATAATCAGAGCAAGGAGATGGGTGCTTTGACATTGGGGTTAGGATTTCTACCTAAGACCGAATCATGATAATTAGAGGATGTGACATTTGATTCATGAATCCCCAAGTTATAAATGTTATTCCGTTTAGGTAACTTTTCACATAAAGTACTTTGGGTTTTTCTCATGGGAGAGACTTGAGCAGTGACAGCATGCCATTAGATATTTGTGAATTATTGGATCCTCATCCTCATAGGGAGAGGAAAACTGCCTCACTGCTAAGGGAGTCACCACTTCACCCAGGCAGCCCTCTCCTCCCATGTGATCCTCACTGATAATGCCACCCCCAGGGTCAGGATCAGACAGCGGCTTCCTTCACCTGGCCACATCGGAGGAGACTTTAGGCTGGGGAACAGTGATGACTCTGCAGGATTCATCACAAACCCCTGTTGCTTAGCTGTAGTTCTGTCTTCCTTTCCCTACCTAGATGTTAGGGAAAAAAGCATTGCAACACTCAGGAATGACTGTGAGTGAGGGAGTTGGATCCAGAAGGGTCACCATAGTGATTTTCAAGGCAGGCACAACTCTTACTCTGCCTGAATAAAGTTAGCTGAAACTCCACAACTAGAAGGTGAAGTCTACCAAGTGTTAAGAAACAGAGGAGGCTCTGGAAGAGATCTCTGATAGCAAAATGGAGTGTCTGCCAATACTCCACATCCAACCTTTGGAAGGGATCAGGGAAACATTGCACAAGCATATAATTTGTTCTACAGACGAGAAAGTGTGGGCTAACAGGAAGGCAGACATGAAGTGAGCTGAGACTCAGTCTATCGAGACAGTGGATTTAAAAATAAAATAAAGTTAAGATAGACAGCAGATCTAAAAGTAAGACTGGGGTTAGTGCATTGACTACTTTTGTAGAATGTTGCTGCAAATTCATCTACTGGGGCCAAAGGAGTGAATCAATGAATTGCTTGGTCAATTCTGAGCGGACTAATGCAACACACATCCTTTGATTTATAAGAACAAAATCTGGGGCATTGTGCACTCCAAATGAGTCCCGCAGTGAAGTACAAACTCTCAGAGCTTTAACACCTGTGCCTTCTGCGCTCACACTGCTACTCTGTTAGAGTCAATGGCACTTGCTGTCCGTGTTACTATGTTATTATGTTGCCATGCTTTTGTACAGTGCTGAATCATTACCATCATTATTTTAAAGAGCCAATCCTTGTTCGTAGGGTGGCCTATTGTGCCCGGTCTCGGGACACCAAACCGTAGAATGCTGGAAAGGAGAGCATGAAAAAGGATGAAGTAAGTGAGAGGGGAAGTGGAAAAGATGTTGCAGACAGAGGAAAGGAATTCAACAGGGAAAGCTGCCTTGCATGATTATAGTGTGTGTTACTTCAAGGTATATGGGCTAGCTTCTAGAGAGAGAGGTGACAAAGAGAAACATTTGTTGAATAAATATACACCCTATCTTTCCAAGACAGTTTTAGAGTTGCATACAATAGAAATTTAGCGGTTTAGGGTGTTTCACGGGCTTGAGAGCATGCATGGGTCATCCTGGTAGATTTGTAGGCTTAACATACCCAAAGTGTCTATTTATGGTGTGTGAGAAACCAGAGGGTACTCTCACTACTACTCCCCTTGGATCCTCTGTGCAGGTGGCCAGGGAAAGGCCATCGCTTTTGGATCCTGACCCTGGGGGTGGAGAATAGAGGGAGGATCACCTGGGTCGAGGGTCCTTGAGAATTGGGACTCAGATACCCTCGGATGAGACACAGTATCCCTCTTTCCCTGTTGGCAACCAACCTAACCCTCCCCTGGCCCTTATAGGCTATTGTAAGCCCGCTCTCTTCATTTCCCCACATGTGACACTTGACAGTACTGAGACGAGGAAGAGGAGACTGGGAGTAATGCACACTATGCCATGCCACCACTTTAGTACCGGGACAATGAAGATTCCTGAAAGGTGTAGTGCAGGTCACGCATGTGTTCTTAATCATAGTCAGGCAAATCAAATTGAAAGTCCACACCGGCAATCTATCAAAAGGTTGCAGGTGTATAAAGGGAGACAAAATGTGCAGCAACAGGAGAAACAGGGAGGCCTGTGGGAAGAAGACCAGCAGGGGACCTGTTTCCAAAAGAGACAGCCGTGGTGGGACCTGTGGAGGAGTCAGGAAGCCAACTAGAAGCCCAGAAAGCCTATCAAGCACAAAGCGAGTTTGGTCGTCAGGCTCTTGCAGGGGCCTCCGTGTCGAGAAAGTAGCAGCTGGAGCTTTGAGAACGCAGGAGACAGCATGACACTGTCCACGTCCAGACGGAGGCAGCACAGCAACCAGTGAAACCAAGACAAGCCCCGAAGTGCGAGCGGGCTTGTATCAGCTAGTCTGCTAACCTGCAAGGCTGGAAGAGAGCAGTAGGAGCCATAGAGGAACAACGCAGAAGTCCAGTGAGTGTCGGGAGAGGCACTCAGCAGCCGGGGCGTTCCTAGCGGGTGGCGAAGAGTTAATGCTTTACCGAACTGAAGGAAAAACTTAAATGTGCTAGATGCATATTGAATACTGGACCAAGTGGGAACTTGAAATTAAGCATGTTGAACATTTCCTAAACATCGAACTGAATGAAACTTTACAATTAAGCACATTGAATATCTGGTGAATACTGAGCAGAATGAAATCTCACAATGAAGCTTGTTGAATATAACATTAAATGAAGCTTTAGGGGCAGAGCAAATAATAAAAGACAGCCAAAGGGAAAGTGCCTATATGACAGCAACACATGAGAACATGCAGCAGTGTGAAAGAGTGCCATAGAAATGTGGGACAGGGATAAGACCACCACAAAGTGAACTTTACAAACAAATGCAGTGCGGTGTGCTGTAAAACCTTGAAGCATCTCTTGTGCTAGATGGAATTGCCAATAAAGATCTCAGACCAAATAACCTGGTCAGACTCAAAGAATTTGGCAATGTGCTACTTTATTCTCAATGTAATAAAGCAGGGTACACAGGCAGACATTGGACTGTTGCTTGCACTCACACACACAAACCTAATTACACAGAGGTCTTATACCCCAATATACGTCATCCATGACTTCATCCTACATGGCAAACTGCAAAACCTACTGGCGGGAGGGATTGGTTAGGAGGAACATATTTACTTATAGAAAGTATACAGGTTAGTACTTTATTGAAGGTCTCTTATCTGTAAGACACATCACAAACTATCTCTAAATACATATTATATCAGACAAAATGGCCCCATAGAGCGACTGATTGGTTGCCATCCCACCCAACCTTCGAATTTTGGCTCAGCCAACAGCACGTAAATGAAATGAAACCCAGGTGCTTGAGACACGTCAGATTACTCGCCCCTTTTTCCAAATTAGTCCATCATCTCTCATCAGTTTGAACATAAGCCAAGGTTTCCTGTCTGTAGTTGACCTTGCCATTGCGCTCTGTTCTAGGACATTCAAGGGAGTATGAGCATATCATTAATCTTCAATCGCAGCATAATGAATAGCCCTTGTTTTCGACTACCGCATCACGTGTCAGGAGACCACAAATGTGTCCCTTTCAAACTCTTATTTACTGCTATTTGATTTAATGCTACTGGGTGTTATGTCTCCTTTGGCATCTAGAGACTTGCTTACTCCCTCTTTTATGAGCCTTATTCATTGTTAATTGTCCAATTCTTGACTCTTGCGTATGTTTTCATCTTCTTTAATCTAAGAGAAATATGTCTCACGCTCATGACGTTATTCATCTGTCTCCCTTTGTGCTATGTATCAAAGTGAGTAAAGTGAAAAGCTACCCCTCCCTCGGATCTCCAACTGTAGACCAAACTTTATTTCTAGTGCATATATAACATTAAAAATGCACTACACCTTATTGTTCCTTTGTCGTGCTCAGAAGATCATTTTATTTCTACTTGTCAAGCATTTTCCAAACTTGAGCATACTATCTCAATACTTATGTTTCTTGACAAACATTACAAACGTTTAACAACATTTCCTTCACACAATATGAACTCGGATTGTTGTCCTATCGTGTGGAGTTAGTATTCAAAAAGTGCTATTATTGCAAACAACTTATCAGTTTAATTTCCAATATTTTCTTCACACAATATGAACTCGGATTGTTGTCCTATCGTGTGGGGTTAGTATTCAAAACGTGCTATTATTGCAAACAACTTATCAGTTTCATTTCCAATGTTTTTGTGGGTGGCTTTGTGCTGTGCAGTTATTTCTTAAAATAGCATCATTGATCCCAGGCCAACATAAACTCATCTTTGTTTGCACATGAAGCTGTTTTCCAGCATCACCTAACTCTTCATCTGTGGTCAGTTTCTGGGGTAGTTATAATAGATCTTTGCACGAGCCGGCATCCATTTTACAACTATGGCCGTCCTAGCCACATTATATATTCCTCTATAGCAAGCTTCTATTTGTCTCATCTACCTTGCGTTGCTGTGTATTTACACTTATTGATCCACAAGTTACTTTATCTTCTTTTTGCATACATGATTACTTTATCATTCCGTACATGTTGCTCTTGTCACTTCAGTTACATCTTCATTCTTAAGTATTTTCATATCGTTTCAACATATTCTCGTATATGTTCTTAATGACATCACTCTGCCCTCATCAGAGGTCACTCAGCGCTCCATGATGTCTAATGGTGCGTGCAGACATCCATCCACTCTCTTGATGTGAGGGTACATTTGTTATGGTTACCTGAGTGCATAATATCTCTCGTACACTCAATGCTGTATAGGGATAACAGAAGGGGTCCTACATGCAGTACTTCTCCTGCTGTTCCAGTATGATGGCAGTGAGGGACGGGAGTTATGGTATATGTGTCTACCTGCTCCTCTACAGCGGCAAGGCCAAAGACTGGCAATAAGTGTGTGACATACTCTGGGAGAGCCAGGAGGCTACCGAAGAGAAGCCAGAGAAGTGTAAATATTATCCATAAAGCCAAGAGGCCAACAAAGAGAGGGATCCTTGTTGCAGACCAGTGATGGGTGGGCCGTGTGGTCGGACATCTGCATCCAGACCAGTGGGCCCTGAACTGTGAGAACCAAACGACATTATGTAATAAATCAAGAAGGGGCATCGCCAGTGAATGGATGAGGCAATCTAGGAATATGTTCAAGCTGACCTTGAGTTGTGCTAAATCTTTTGTTTGAAACACTGACATAAATAGAACTGGCAGAGCTGAAGTCTTGGGAAAGGGAACCCTGAGAAGTGAGGCATTGCACTTGTTGTCCTGAGAACGAAGCCTCAGGACCATTTTCTTTTGAACTGTGCTGCTTGGAACCTGGGGAAGGGAACCCCGAGGATTGTCTGGAACAGTATTACCTTGCGTGGGAGAAAGTTAATTCTGAGACTTTTGTGAAATTGAGGAAGGGGAGCTAAAAAGGAAGCTGAGAGCTGGAAGAAGCTGCACATTTTATTTTGATCACTATTTTGTTGATTATTGGCATCCCTACTTGTTGTTTAGCTTTATTTGTGGGATCAAGCATAGGTTTTAGACCCTTACAGACTAGTTACTTTAGTTTCGTTCAGGTAGGCAAATTCCACCTTGGCATAGGGTAAGTTAGGCCTTCTACCATCCTGACATTTACTTTAAAAAACAGTTTGTTTTCAACTTTGAATCTGTTGTCTGTGTCTTGCTTCATGATGCCTTCACAGGCACCAGAGAAATATAATTCTGGAAATGCCTGTTTTTGGTGGTATTACAGTCGGCTGTATTAGCCCGCGGTATTAGCACTGAAAATTCCCCATTGGATCCAATGGACCCAATCAGGAATGGGGATTTACCATTAAGGCCCAACCCGTGATCTGGTGGTAATACCACCGGACTGGTCGGAGCTAGGGCTATTACAGTCGGCGGTATTACAGCCAGGAATACAGCCCAACTCGTGATGAGGCCCAAAGTGATTTGGATAGATTGTGCAGGCCACATCTGGCATGCTGCTTATGCTCCAATGGTGCAGACACATTTGTATGATTTATGGGATGAATGTCAAAAATTGTTTTCAAGTTTACCACAAAAAGGCACATGTTTTGGCCTTGTGGGTTCCTTGGTCATTGTTCGACTTCCTATGACATGCGGGTCCTCAATGGGCTCCAGTTTGACATTGCCTGCCTGTTGCTGGCCCAACCCATCTGGATATTACTGGCCTTCCCTTGACAGACTGGCCTGATAGGGTTCTCATCTTTACCCGCACCTCCACTGTATCCTTTTCCCTTTTTGCCTGTATATACTCTGCTTGCTTGTGAAATGTATGCTGCTTGTGGTCTCCAATTTATCCCTGGCCTCTTCAGTACCAATTCTCCATTGTGTTTTTGCAAATTCTGCGGTCTTGTGACATTTGGCCCCTTCAAGGTCTCCAATGTGTATGATTAGCTCTGCTATCTGAAGTCTGACCCTGTGTGAAGCAAGCTTGCATTGCTGTATCCAATGCTCTACCTGCTTCTTGTGTGGGAATCTCACCCTCCTGTGACCCATACTGTAATTGATCTGTGTGAATGAATGAAGCTTGCACTGCTGGTGCTTTGCTGTTCCCATGTTCCATTCTGTGTGAGTCAAGCTTGCACTGTTGTGGCTCTTGTTTTACCCGTTCTGTTTGAATAAGGCATGCACGGCTGAGGCCTTAGCTCTGCATGTTTCCGTATGACGGAGGCTTGCCCTGCTGAGATCATGCCCTACCTGTTCTGTGGAAGGAATCTTGCCGTGCTGTAGCAAAGGCTTCAGCTGGTCCATGTGAGTGAAGCTTGAACTGCTGTTGCATGGGCTGTTCCTGTTCTGTGTGGCAGAGGCTTTTCCTTCTGTGGCCTGTTATGTGTGAGGGACATTTTCCATCCTGGGACCCATGCTCTACCCGTTCTGTTCTGTTATTGTTCTGCCTAGCAATTTCCACCAATTTTTTGGGATCCACACTGTCCTATAATGTTTTACTTATACTGTTGAACCACCCTGTCTGCTCTCCGATATGTGGTAAAGAAATGGGCTATTACACTCTTTTTTGTTTGTCAGGGCCTGACTCTTGAGGGTTATATGGTTTCAAACAAAAGAAAAAAGATAAGTCAAAGCTACCTCTCCCTTCAACGCCCAGGTAGTGCAAAAACAACCTACAGTGGGCTAAGGGATATTTCCATTAACCATTCATGATCACACTAACAAGATATAATACTGTTAAAACAAAGTTTATTCTAAATAGAGTTTCATTAAAAAAAACAGAAAAACAGGACTATCGTCATTCACAATACAGGTACATATAGTTCTAAAACAAGTGTGGTTAGTAACAGAGAAGTGTATTTATGTACTGCAAAAACATTGACAGCACATTTCTACTGTGAGGTAGCCTCGACTGATCTTCTTTCCTTTGTTTGCTCTCCGATATGCCAGACCAACTGCTCCACCCAAGACCACCCACCAACCCACTGCACAAACTATTTCAAATAAAAATGAAAATGTCTACCCCACAGCAACCACCGCCAACTGTCTAAACCCATGCAACAATGCCTCCACTGCCCCCACATTCAACCTTCACCCATCCGCCAACTTCCATGCCCCAACCAACACACCTCCAATTCACCCACCACTCCACACCGGTTTATAGTCATAGCATCGAATGCCAAAGCATTGAATGCCTTACCATCTAAAAAAAAGCATCGAAAAAAAAGCATCTAATGCATTTTTTTTCTTATTTTTCTTTTTAATGGGGGGTCCCCAACCCCGCTTTTTTAACCTTTAAAAACCCAATACAATTAAAATAAACTCTTTACCTTAAAAAAAAAACTGCATTAGATGCTTTTTTTCCTACGCTTTTTTTTAGATGGTAAGGCATTCGATGCTTTGGCATTCGATGCTATGACTGGATACCCTCCAAACACCACACCACACACACACAAATATCTCCACAAAGCCAATCAAGGACCAGCAGACACGACAACAATACCAACAAAGCCGTCAAGTTCACCCCATGGCTAAAGTCTACTGCAGGCCGCTGGAACTGCTTTGTGTTCCTATCTAATGACCCTCTCATATATATACACCTAGCAGCGGTGGGACAAATGTATGATTGCAAGAACTCATCATGATGGATCAGGTCTGATGAGGCGGAGGCCTGGCCAGGACTACGAGGAAACCTACATGACGTGTGCGATATGTTGCTTACAGGTACCAGAGTACCCAAACTCTGCAGTGATGTTTAAACATCTGAGCATTTGGAGGCAGGGCTGAAGGGTGGTCAAAGGGAAAGTCCCCTGACAAAGCCTCATGTTTCAAAGGCAATCAATCAATAAATACATGAAAGCGCTTCTGTCCCTTGCACAGCCAGGGGTAGCAAGGGCAATGCCAGCGGTACCAAAGGGGAAGGCAGGGGCACACACGTGGCAGCCAGGGGTAACGGCTACTACACCTAGATACCACTAAATACCGTCCCTGCGCGTGTCCTGCAAGCAGACATAAAGAGAGAGAATAACCTCGTGATGTAATGAACGGCCATGGTCTGCAGACCATAGACCTTCTACCGTCCTACGGAGATCACCAATTAAAGAGCGCGCAAATCACAGGCGACCTCGAATATGACAATTCCGTTCATTAGTTACAGGCGGGTAAGTAAACTTCCAGCTGCAGCGCCAATTAGCTGTGCTTACACGGAGTTTGGGAGTTAATTAGCAGTAGATTAAAGGCCCAACTTTCGTATGCATTTCCAGGCCCGTGCTGCGTGGCAGAGCAAGTGTTTCTGGCAGCCTGCACCTGGGGAACCATTCCGCCTCAGCCACTTCACTGCAACTGAAGGGCGACCTCCTCCAGCCAGGAGGTCACTCACTGTCTGAGCTGGGAACAGGCTGCTTATTCATTTGTCCGTATGCCTAGACTCGCCTCTCTGTTTTCCAGCGGCTGCAGCTCTGCAGGTTCCTAACCATTCATCCACCCATTAAAACTCTTTGCAAGGCTACCCCTGTACTGCACTTTCCCCTCTCCCTTTCCCCTTGCACTTTCCTTTTCCCTCTGCCATGCACTTGCGCGATCTGAATGACACTTGGCCTAGTAAGATGTTGTCTGTATTCCCTTTGTCCCCCTCCCTGCCTCAGCGCCTTGAAACACTTGTGTATAGGTGCGTTACAAAGGCCATATCATATCATATATCATCATATCATATCCAGATCTGGCAATGTTTAAGACTTGCACTGGCCGATTACCTTTTTAGTATGGTAACGTGCCATGACAGTGGGTCCAGGGCACAGCTCAGGATTCATAAACGGGGTTACATTTTATAATCCATGGGAGAGTCTTGCAGTACTGTTGTGCAATACACATTGCATGTAGAATGGCTTCTAGTAGCTTGGCAGATGCGGAGTAGGTATGTAGTGCCACCTAGAAGGAACGAAGGAGGCGCCCTGCAGCCCAACATTGCTGTTTGCGGTCGGGGGGTGCAGAGGGGGAGTCTAATGTGCGTCCGAAGGTGAGTCACGTCTGAGATGGCGGAGCATGATGATTTGAGGGCGAGTCCCGGGCTGTGACGTGGTGAGTGCAGACCTGGCCACGGTAGGTGAGTTACTCTACCCGTATCTCACCTAAGGCACATAGTGTACTCCTATAGCCTCAGGTCCCTGGCCCCTGGTTATTTTTGGTTTTGCAGTGGCTGCCACTCTACCCTTTTTCCCTCTGTCTGGGATAGGTTTGGGTGCCTGTTGGGCTGCGGACCATTGTCTTGGTTGCTTAGAGTGCTCTTCTCTCTTACTACATAGATAGAGGAGTGGTGAGGAATCGGAGAGGTCGCCTGGGACAGGCCGGTAGTAATTAGGAACTAGACATTGTTAAACATTTGAACTCATACGCTGTGTATGTGCATGAGAGGTATCATCCTTGACAACATTGACGAATATTGTGGTTGTTTTGCACCATTGGAGGACCAGGCCTTCTATTTTTTGCTGCATTTGCGGTCTGATCTTCTGTCGTGTAGCCTCCGGCTGTACTCCTAATTACGGATATGAAATCCACAAAAAAGTAAAAATCGCACAGATATGGCTTGCGCAGTAATAGAACTAATGCATCCAGCTCAAGAAGCCTGTCTAAATCATCAGTGCCTGCCAAAAGTCTTACAAAAAGGAGAAAAGGGAAAGAAAATACCTCGAGCAGAGCTAGCACTCTAAATAACAAAGCGCTTCAACCTTCAATCATGGATCTTTTACGGAATACAACCTCCAGTACGGCCGGCATAAGGAATGCTCCAAGCTCGCCACAATTAAAAGAAGTCTCGTCTTCCATTGGCAATATTGTTTTTTTGTTTTGTTTATTATTTATAATGTGCGCCAGACCCGAGGGTATCAGGGCGCAGCAGATTGAAGAAGGCTTTCAGCTTAGTTACAAAGTGACATACGGTACAACACAGGGTATACAGGCATAGTATACCGAATATACAGGTTAAAGTAGATACATAGAAAACATGTAGTAGTGATTCACACAGTACAGACAGGAACCGAGTTTACAGGGCAGGTGAATACTATTTACAAGGCGAGAGGAATGGTGGCTAGTATATTACTTGTCGTTATCTTTGAACCAATTATGAGATTCAGTCTGAAGTTGGTGAATGTTTGGTCAGTTCTAAGTGGGGGTGGCAGGGATTTCCAAAGCTGACCTGCCTTGACCGTGAAGCTACTGCCCCCAATTTTAGCTCGTTTCTATCTTGGTACAAGGAGACAGTTAGTGTTGACTGTTCTAGTAGGCCTAGTTGAAGATTTTCTATTAATTCTCTCTGTCAAATAACATGGTGCCCTATTATTTAGGCATTTGTAGTTGAGAGATGCTGTTTTCAGTCGGATTTTGTCATAATAATAAAACAAACAAACATAGGTAGATAGCCAGTTGTATTGTCTTCTAGTCTCTGAAATATGCTCTTTCCTTGCTATGCTTAGTGTGGCTCTGAGGGCATTGTTCTGGAGTGTCTGTATTCTCTTGAAGATGTATTTGTTGGCTCCAATGTAAAGGGCATTACAGTAGTCCAATTTGGACAGGATGAGTGCTCTGGCCAAAATAAAACAACTATTGGAGAAAAGGAAGTGTTTGCCAGCTCTAATTAATTTGCATGTATATGCAGTGGAGGAAGCCAACATGTTTACCTGTTTGGTAAATGCAAGGGTAGAGTCAAGGTAAAAACCTAATGTTTTTACTTCTTTGGCAACTTTGATGGGGTTCCCGTCAATGATAAAGGATGAATATTCAGGGCCTAATCTTGCGAGGTAGGAGGTAGTGCTGAGGATGATGAGCTCCATTTTGTCATCATTCAGGCAGAGATCATGGGGGGACATCCATGCCTGAATGATGCTGTAAATTCTATTCACCAAGGCCAAATCCTTATCATAATCACCAGTAAGTGGTAAGATAATCTGGGTATCATCTGCATAGTTGGTGTAGGTGATAACAAGATGGTCCAGATCATCAAAAAGGGGCTTGGTAAATAAGTTATACAAAGTCGCAGAGACACATGATCCTTGCGGCACCACGCAGGTGATGGGATAGGGTCTGCTGCTGCTAAGGGAGAGAAGACTCTCATAGTCCTGTTGCTGAGGAAGGATTTTATCCAGACTACGGCCTCCTTAGAGAAGGGCTGCTGAGTCCAAGTGGTTGCATAAAACCTTGTGGTCAACCAGGTCAAATGCAGCCGAGAGGTCGAGAAGGCTAAGCACAGCTGATTTTCCATTGTCTCCGAGCTCGTCAATTTGGGCCTTGAGATCAATTAGTGCTGTTTCCATGCCATGTTGTGGCCGGAAACCTGATTGGCGAGCTCCTAGAAGTTGATTAAGTTCCCAGAATTTCTGAATTTGGGTGTTTGCTACCTTATCTAATATCTTTAGGAGGAATGGCACTGTCATGATAGGCCTATAATTAGTCGGTATAGTGGGGTCTAGTGTTTGTTTCTTGAGGAGAGAGAGTACCCAAGACTCTTTAAGGTTGCTTGGGATAGTACCTGATGAAAAGGAGGTGTTCATAAGCTTCGAGTTGAAAGGTGCTAGATCTCTTGCAGCATCCTTGATTAGTTGTGCTGGACACTGGTCACCCTGGGAGTTCAAAGGTTTGAGCAAAAGTATAACCTTTCAGCCTCGAGAATAGAGATTTTTGAGAAGCTTAAACGGGTTGGTTGTTTGAGGGGGGGTGTGGGAGTTTTGTTAGGTAGAGTCGAGGTTGTTAGGGAGAGGTTCTTTTGTGCTATCCTGTTCCAGAGATTAGACACTTTATTGACTAAGGCATGCTGAATATTGGAGCACCAAGTTTTGGCTTTGACGCAATTGTCTTGTACTGGGATTGGGGTCTCTGGTTCTTTTAGGATAGTGAATAGTTCCTTCATGCTGGAGTTGGCTTGCTGGATTCTATTGTTATAGGTTTCTTGTTTCGCCAAGATGATGTCTTTCTTGTATTGGGATAATATGTTGATTATAGTCGTTTTTTTTTCAGCAGAGGAAAGTCATCTCCATGAAGTTTCACATTTCCTTTTATCTTTTCTCAGGCTTTTCAAGCGTGGGGTGAACCAGGAGTTAAGGTGACTTTTAGGCTTATGTTTCTCAATTTTAATGGGCAATATCATCAGGAGTTGTGGTCATAATTTTGTTATATTCAACGAATTAGGTTCCATACTGTCGGGTAATGAATTAAGAATAGGTAGGATGCAGGGTAGAAGTTTATCTAGTGTAATATTCTTTTTGTTTCTAGTTAGTGTGGGTGGAGAGGGTATGGTCGACTTAATGGTGGGCCTTTTGGTTATCAGTGTGAATGACAGAAGGTGGTGGTCTGTCCAGACTTAGGGGGGGTGATAGTAGTTATCAAGGCGTTACAGTTGTAATCCGCCACCCAATCAAGTATTCTCCCCTTGTTGTGTGTTGGTGGGTTCACTCTCTGAATGAAGCCAAGTTTTACCAGGATGTTAGCCACAGTAGTTGCATCTTGGCCTTTAGGGTCATTAAATCCGAGATTGATTGAAATCCCCCACAAGTAGGATTTGAGAGGTGCTTTTTAGGTTCTCCGACAGAATAGTGGCAATATCTTCATTGAAGGTGCCAATAGGACCAGGTGGTCTATATATGAGATGTATATTAAGAGTTTGGGAGTTGGCGATGGGTATTTTGACTTAAAGGGATTCAGACGATTTGATGTCTAGAGAAGGTGTTAATCTCATGGATAGATTACATTTAGCAATAATGGCTATGCCTCCTCCTCGTGATTCACGTCTATCTGCTCTCAGAATAGTGTATTTGTCCGGGACTGCTAAGGAAAGGGCAGGACCTGCTGCATCATGTAGCCACGATTCAGTGATGGCTAAGACGTTGTAGTTTTCTGCTGAAATGAGGTCAGCTATTTCCGTAGCACGCAAGACTAATGATCTTGCGTTTATTAAGATCCCCAGTTATTAATATTCCCAGTACAATTGTCCCACAACACTCCTTTACACTTGTCAACGGGAGATCACTGCTGAACATGTGCCTAGACTTTAGGAGAAAGCCATTGAGGCCGGATTCGGAGGCTTTCAATAATATAATTGGGTCCAATTTATCTGCAAGCTCCAATATGGGGGCACTTTATTCTACCTCAGAGATCTCCAGACATAGGGTTTCCTTTGCGGACAACCTCTCAGATATAAACAGTGTAGTGCAGATCTCTGCATTAACTCCCATAAGTGCTTTCGATAGATGTGATTCTAGCAAATCTGGAGGCACTATTTGCATTGTGCGATAATCTCGCTGCTGAGCAACAAGAGGTGAAAGGCATAATTGCTAAGTGGTAGATGACATTCTACATTCTAGAAAATAGTGCCAAAGTGAGTGGAGAACCAGAACCTATTATGAGTGATCAGAGTACACAGGCTATATCCATCGATGATGAGGAGGAAGACAGTTATTCAGCAGACATTACAGCTAGCACAAACGTGCTGGCTGAAATGGCTGCTGTTTCCCATCAAGATGCTGCCATGAGTTGTTTTTTACCTCCTCAAAGTGACTTACTGTCGATCCCAGCAGCAACAGAAGAGGGTGCCATGGATGTCCTTTGCAAAGAGATCTCAATGATGAGAAGTCAGAGAAGAATATTCAAAACTGGCAAAGAGCAAGACGATGAAGCCTCGCTCACGATGCCTTAATCGAGTAGCTTTTCCTACAAATTCCCCTGGCAATAAGATCATTCGGATAAGAGGCCAGAAAGACTCAGCTTCTCTAGTTCACTATGTTGTAACTAACATTGGAGGAGACGGACCCAACAAACTGGTGGAAGTGAGAGGCCCCGTGGATAAATTGAAAGACTCAGATATGGATTTGGAGAGTAATGAGGTCCCTAGTTGAGCGAGACTGAAGCATTGCAGTCCGGATAATAGTAATTGTCTGAAGAGACAAATGGATATCATAGCAATACACCAATCACAGACTTGCCCCATTGAAGATGAAAGAAAAATATGGCCTAATAACATCTATCCCCGCACATATTTTGATCCCAATTTTTATGCTGTTTTGAATGATCTAGTAAAAATAGAGGAATTATTTCCAAGGAACGATAGTCCATTCCTTAATCACTCTTTTTTGTTGTATATGTGGAAGAGAGTCCCTTGGCTTTAAGCAATTGGGAATTCAGATTTAGTGCGAGTGTAACTGCCGAAATGGCAGATCACCACAAATTGGGCTCTGATTGAGCTGTCCTCCCCTGCTATTACCTCACTACTATGTACTCATGCTGAAGCATTAGTTGATCTAGGGTTCAAACTAACTGTGCGTAATACCAACTCCACAATTGTGAGAAGTGGTCAGAAGCAGGAGGATACAGAGTTTCCCTCCCGATTTCCACTGGGAAGTAGGCCCACAAATTTGAGGGAATGCGAAACAAGACTCTAACATCAACTACCCAAGTGTAGAAGATACGACTCTTGAGCTGGAACACTCGAGGATTAACAGTTTTATTCGTTTTTTTAAAAGTTACAACATTCTTTTCCTTCAAGAGAGATGGCTGGGTGACTCGGAAATTGTGGATGGTTTCAGAGTGTTCCAGCAAATAGCTACGAAAGGCCCCATGGGAAGACCCTCTGGTGGCTTAGCATTACTTATAAGAAACACTGAGTTGCTGGACTTTGAAGTGCTTAGCGATCAATGTTATGGGGTCTTAGCGGTGAGGGTGGAAGTTAAAGGACTCTGCCAACAGCAACCTATCCTATTAGTAAATGTCTATTGTAACCCGCTACAAGTAGAGGACTCCTCCTTCCATGAAAAATGTGGGTGAATTTGTGAGACCTTTCTGTGTGTGCATGAAGGATGTAACATTTTAATAGCTGGTGACTTCAATGTTGAGTGTATGACTGATTTGGGCACTGTGGCAGATTATGGTTGTGCTAAGGGATAATCCCCTAAAACAGGGAATGTATGGAGGGATTGGTATTCCAGTTGGAATCTCAGACTATTAAATGGAACGATTGAGGGCAATATCCTACCCAGGCCAACCTGGTGCTCTGAGCAGTCCTCTGCATACTTAGACTATATAGCTACGTCACCCACCTTATTGTTACGCTGTCCACTTGGACACCGCTGCTCCTCTTCGCCGGGTTGCAATTCCCGAGTTCCGACTCAGGATCGGGACTTCCAACATAGAGGTACCCGAGACTGCGAGCAACGCACCAGTTGTTCGCGTTCACCGGACCGCGCGGGTAGCCCCGCCCCCGACTTCCGGGATGGAATATCCGGCAGCTGGAGCTTCAGTCCTACGCGTTGCTTCTCTCCTTAGAGTCGCGCTGCGCATCGTGAGTTCGCTCTCTTCTACCTTCTAATTCAGCTATCAATGTTAGCCTGACTACTATTCCACCTTTCACTTACTTATTCTTTGTTCTGGCTCCTAGAAATCTCCGTTGCTATCCTCATCCTGTAGACGATACCTTCCTGTGGTCACAGCCACGTCCACCGGTAGTTATTCGCCATCTTCTAGCCTTGAGCCCGGTATTCTTGCGGAGGTCTCTCTCTCTTCTAATCTTGTTCTTTGTATTTACGCCCATTAGGACGCAACCTCAGACCTTCCATTCTGCTTCCGGTTTCTACTTGTCATAGCCTCTTATTCAGTGTTCACCCATATCTCCCTGGGGCTAATTCCTGTGGGTAAGATTCTTTCCCTTTCTTACGATTTCTTTTCTGAGCTGAATCTTAAACGTTCCCTAATCTGTGATATTTGACTATAGGCTCCAGGTCTGCATTTTCCCTTCAGAGTTTAATACCGAAGTCTAAATGAGATTAGGTCTGTCAGGGTAAGCCTTCTTCTCTTACTCCTCTCTTTCGATATTGGATCTCTGGAACCATACTTACCTTATCTCTACTCTTTTCACCCAGAATTCTACCTGACAAGACTAAAGACTAGACAGGCGTGAACCTTCAACAGCCGTTGCAGGAATCCTCGCTCCCCAGCAGCTCATCGCGGGTTTTTTTCCCTTCCGGGTTTCCCCTGGGGACTCCACTTCAGCCTAGCCTCTTGGCTGGGTTTGAGAAGGGTTTCCAGGTAATTCCCTCTGGCTTCTATCCCGAGAGGGCTGACTGAAGAGAAGGTAGGTGTCATTCACAATTGCCAAAGGATAATCTGCTTTCTAGAGCATTAATTTTATAAAGTTATTACACTTATTTAGTTTATGTGAAGAATTGAAGGTGTTAGAAAATGATGGGCATTATCATAGGAAACTCATAGCGGTATTTACGGGACAGTGGGCATTGAATCAGTACATGAATGGATTCACAGTAAACTCTGCCAGGAGTAGAATATCCAAATATGCAGGCTTTTTTTTAATGATCAAATGCATCAGTCCCTTGACGATGTAACAGAATGTGAAAGAGCAGCCTACTTGTCTCCAAGTTCTTTTGAGGCCTTCCTTGATAAGTTCAAGAGGGTAAGTAGTAGCGCCAAGTATGGTGATTGCAGAAGTACGCAGCCCTTTCACAAGGTCCTACAAGAAAAAAAGAAATTGCTGAGAAAAGAACTCAGTGATTTAAGAAGAGTTGAGACTGCTAATTTTCATTTAGCCAGCAAGAATCGCCTCAAGCAAAGCTTTAAAAACGGACTAAGATGCTATAAAGCATATATAGCTCAGAAAGAGGGCAGGGTGATGCTCAAAATATGAACTAAAAAAGGTTCTAGAAATATTTGGGATTAGATAAACTTGTTGCAAAATATGCAGAGTTGCCTGCAGTCTAACCCGATTGCTGAATGTGATTGGATTAATCACTTCAAAGAAGTATATAAGCAACCAGAGACTGAAATAAAGAGTGTTCGGAATGATTATGAGTGGTTTCTCACTATGACAGTGGATGACAGAGAGCCTGATTAAGAAATCCTCCAATTCCAGAGCAGCAGGACCAAATGGCCTACCAAATGCGTTCTTCAAGTTGGCCCCAGAAATGTGGGCTATTATCCTATTTAATTGGTTTAAATATACCAAACCGAATAGGAAGTTACCACATTCATGGCTTTCCGCAACTATCATACCGATGTATAAGAGGGGCAATAGATCAAGTCCTCTTAATTATCATCCAATCTCTTTCATTGATAGTGATTGCAAAATAGTTGCAAGGTTGTTCCTAAAACATCTGAAACAATGGGCAGCCGACTGTGGACGGCTACAGAAATATCAAACAACCTTCTGTTGTGGGATGGGCACTGATTTGAATGGCCTAGTAGTAGGCTGGCTGAGAGAAGAGTCTCTCACACCTGGAAATCTGCCCTTGTAATATCAAACAGCCTTCTGTTGTGGGATGGGCACTGGTTTGAATGGCCTAGTAGTAGGCTGGCTGAGAGAAGAGTCTCTCACACCTGGAAATCTGCCCTTGTAATATCAAACAGCCTTCTGTTGTGGGATGGGCACTGGTTTGAATGGCCTAGTAGTAGGCTGGCTGAGAGAAGAGGCTCTCACACCTGGAAATCTGCCCTTGCTGCAATTGATTTTACTCAAGCGTTCGATTGTGTTAATCGCAAATTATTGTGGCTGAAGTTAAAGGTCAAGAAAAACCCTGAACCACTTACTAATGATTCTGAATCATCTGCATGAACATATGACCTTACGAGTGAGGCTGCATGGGTTGGGTGAAACGTCAAAAACATTTTTGCCCTATAGAGGGCTTCGGCAGGACTGTGTGCTAGCAGTCTTTTTATTTAGCTTGTATTTATTTTATCTGGGTACCTTCTTGGCGAACTTTCTATTTTCAACTCTAAAAATTCTAAACCTGACCTGACAATACTGTATTTAGCATATGCAGATGATGTGGCCTTAATGGATAGGACTCAAATCGTCCTACAGAAACAACTAGATCATATTATGGAGTATGCTCGGGCAAATGATCTACATATTAATAAACAAAAACAAAGATCATGAGATTTACCCATAGTAAGAATATGAAAATGGGTTTTAAATGGCACATGGGTGACCAAGAATTAACACTGCCTATTTCCATGACATATTTGGGATTCACTCTCTAAGCTCAGAAGATAATTGACAGAAGTTAATGAAGAATCTTTTGACAAAGGCTGTTTAAGTAGGAGCACAGATGAAAAAAATCAAATACGAATATTGTACATTTTCTTTGCATTCTTTATTATTTTTTCACAAAATAAAGGTGATCCTGAGTCTTTTACATGGAATTGAACTCAATGACAAATTACGTTCACTTCCTTTTGTCAGGATTAAGTACAGAGTTTGGAGACAAACACTGGCCCTACCTGATTGCGTACCCATGGCCTTATTAAGGTTTGAGTTAGGACTAGCCTCTCTGAGCTGCCAGTTGGAATTAAGAATCATAGCATTATACAGAACGTGTGTGGTTCCCTTTTATGACTCTTTGTATGCTGATCTGGCACATATCTTGATATCAGGAAGATACAAAGCTACAGCTTAACTAAGGCTAAAATTAGAAGCAATCCTATCCGCTGCGAATTTAACAACTGCAGACCCTCATGGTGTCAATAAGGCCATGTTAAGATCAGATTGGATAGCCACGATGACAGCAATGAGGCAATACACTCTATATTACAGTCTGTCACCACTGGATAAGAAGTGGGGGCGATTACCAAACTATTTGATGAAGATCCCAAACTCGCATTGGGCAGCCCAATTCTTACGATATAGACTTAATCTTCTCTCGACTAGAGAGATTTGTCAGGTCAGAGGGCACGATATTGATACAGATCCTAGCTGCACTCTTTGTAATGATTTAACAGCAACCCAAAACAGGAAACATATCATACTATATTGTGCAGCATTGACAGAAGTGAGATCCCAATATTTGAGTCGTTTTATACATAACTGAGCAGTTTTAGATGCTGAGCAATTTTTTTACAGAATTTCTAGGGGAAAAAACCCTAGCCACAATTGCTGAGATAAAAATTTTACATGAAGCAAATTTGATAAATGTAAGATATCACTAGTTTGATTTTGATGATCCTATGCGTGTATTAGGTAATGTTCACTTTTTATTGTTGATAATTTGGTATGCTTCTGTGATGTTTTATAATGTTTTTATCCTCGTAATGAAAGTATATTTAATGTTGTGTAAGGTTGTCTGAGCAAAACCAGGATCACAAATAAATAAATAAAGAAAAAGTAAGTAAAAGTGAAAGAGGGTATGCAACTGGGGAACCTGACTTGCAGGTGCCCCTGTTGAAAGCTTCTAGCCACTCGCCTCCCTCCATGTTTGAAATGAGTGCAGTGCGTGACCCCGACCAAACACACACAGGTCTTTGACAGTTGTGCTCAGGCTTTGCATGGCAGCACCGACCATGACAAGTACATAGTTTATTCACAATCCATTCATAAAATGGAACAGCATTGAAAGTTAAGATGTGTTGCATCCTATCCTCAAGTTAAACAAAGAAAATATTGTCATTCATGTTTAACTACATTTTCAATCATTTTTAACTATACTTGGTAAAGATTTATACTATTCAGGTGGAAGAGCAATTCTGGCAGTACTTAGGACTGCGGGATGCAGCAAAACCTATACATTTCATAATACTGCTTGGCCTGTGGTCGTGGAAGAAGGCTAGGATGGCCATGTGTTGGCATAGCTTTCAGGGCATGTGCCAGCAAAGGGAAATGGGACATATCATGGGGAAATGGAAATTGGACAAGTGTCTCAAAACTATAACGACAAAATGCTTAACCTGGGGATCGTGAAACTTTCATGGCAATGTTGATGGTGACAGTCCAATAGCAAAACGTCATGGCAATGTTAAAATAGGAATTCAAATATTCTGGAGACAATGCAGAAAATGGTTTACCAATGTGAAATTAACTGGGACAATCTAAAACTTCAGGGACAATCTGCCCACCTGGGCCAACATGAAACTAAAATCATAATGTTGAAGCTGGCATGCAAAACGAATTTGCCGGGGATAAGGGAAACTGGACACGTAATCACAAACTGGTAAGGCATTATGGTAAACTGGGAAAAAAGAAACTTAAATGGCAAAACTTTTAGTGGCATAACAATATGTGATTAAGTAGGGCAATATGAAACTGGCATTGTAGTGGTAAATATGATATGCCAATATGCATAACTGGAGTGAGGGACACATACATGATTTATTACTGTTGAGAAATGTCCAGATGTACTTTGCCTCTGTTGTTTTGACACATATCACGTGTCTCCCAACATACCCAGAATTGCCTATTGATCACATGATTTATTCTCCAATTTCTTTGGAATATTTCTTTCAACCACCTTATGGACATGTTGAAAAAAATATGTGGTGTTGTGTGTTTATATGGTTTCAGTGGAGTAACTGATGCCAAGCAGCAACCACATTTCTTCGGACCGCCCATACTTTGGCAGATTAAAATAGTTTTGCTCTCAAAGGATGGTGCTGATGCAGCCACACTATGGGGCATTGTTCTAGGATGCCACACAACCTCAAATGCGTGCTGTATCTCCTGATCCAAGCCTTCGATCTAAGCAACCGCCTCACCATTTTCTCTCCCACGACTAACCTCTTCTTCCATCCCCTACTCCTCCCTAGCCCATTCTCCCTGGCCCAGACTTACTTCTCCTTGCCCCATGGCACTGGCACATCTTGCCTCGCCTCACTACCCACCCTGACAGTCATAGAAATAAAAGAGGGGCACCGCTCTGAGCTCCTGCCCTCCAGTTTCATGACGAATATGTTTGGAGCGATTTTCTTTATTCTGAAACAACAGGTTTGGCGCTCGCTGTGGCCCATTTTTAAGACACATTGATTGCTCACAAATACCCTGATTAGCAAACTCAGGGCTCTAGTAGCAATAATTTCCCACTCCTAAGGCTGTACTGGGTGGTAAGAGCCCAATGACCCTCATTTAAGGTGGTTGCTTTTCTCTGGCCTATTAATCAGGCTCGATGTCTGGATTATCAATTGTGTATATGGATGTTTTTACATTTGTGTTGTATTTAAACTGTCTGTTGGAGTACAATTTTGTATTCTTTATTTTATAGTAACTTAAAACTGGATTCCGGTAAATGTTGCACTTAATAAATGTTGAATGCTACTATTACTAAATACTTCTACTGTGCTGTTAGCACGCAGGACACCCCGAGCTACGTGTGATAATAGCTTAATTTAGTTCTAATAATCCAATGGGCAAATAAGCACTGCCAAACAGAAGAGTTAAAAAAAAAAGATGTTGTCTTTGCCTGTTGAGTGCAATCAAAGGCTCCACACTTAACGTCCCTTTCACATGAAAAACAGGATTTTTTCAACACTGACACAAAAACTGCTTTGCATGTGTGTTTGGAAATGAAAACTGAACGTCCATGTGAAAAAAGGCCTACCTGTCATTACCAAAGGAAAAGCAGCATTTTTATCCACAAAAGAAGAATGAATTAAATGGTCCCTTTCACATGAAACACAGGATTTTTAAACACTGACACAAAAAAAGGCTTTCCATGTGTGTTTGCAGTTTTTAAATGAAATATGTACCCCTGCTAACATAAAGAAATGTCAGGGTAAATACACGGTGCATTCTGACAGTAAAGTAATGTACATTATGTTTTGCATACAAATACCAGCAGATATATGAAAAGAAAAAAAAAACACTGTTTCCATGAAAAGGTTTCTGGAGGACAGAGACACAGCATTTTGCTGGCTGTGGGACACATGTCACAAATAACTTCTCACTGTAAGGCTGTTCTTTACATCCCACCAGCGGTTTACAACTGCAAAATAGTGTTGACTCTGAAAGGTCTGTACACCAAGTGGCCTTA
Source organism: Ambystoma mexicanum (assembly GCF_040938575.1). Classification (NCBI taxonomy): domain Eukaryota; kingdom Metazoa; phylum Chordata; class Amphibia; order Caudata; family Ambystomatidae; genus Ambystoma; species Ambystoma mexicanum. The sequence goes on along the minus strand of NC_090931.1, from coordinate 855,910,669 downwards.
AGACCTGCTGACTCTGCGGGACACTTTCCTTTGGCTGAAGTGTGACCAAAATGTAGAGGGGAGCTGGGAAGACAATACAATTAAGGGAGGCTGAAACTACAACTTCAAACAGCAAACAACCAATTTCAAAGAGACTCATAAAAACTCTGGTCACAGGTTGGCCTAGAGAGACAAATGGCTGAATGAAGCAGAGCTCCCATTTGCTGAACATACAGATTTACAATTAATTGAAAAGGACTATTATAACTTAGGCCTTTTTCCCAGCAACTATAAGTTAGATTTCTCTATTTATTTGTACATTTTTAGGTAATTTCCCGGCGATGTTGGAGATATAATAGTCATCCATCTACAACTCAGGGAACTGTAATGGCAATCGAAAATGGATTTCTGGCTGATCTGAAAATGTTTCAAATGTGAGAGTTGGTGAACGAATGGAGGGTGAAATTAGGAAAAAGGGGAATACATTGTACTTTTCCAACAATTCTGCTTTATTTTGAAAATGGCAGAAAATTGCTACGCGGCCTTGCAAAATGGTGCAGACCTGATTGTCATCTTATTTTATTCCCCATGATTAGCTGAATCAGAAAATATATATATGTATTATTGCAGTTGCTAGTAAAATTATGTTTTGCCACATAACACGTTTTTGGCAAAAATGTGAAATGAGAACAGATGGGGTTTGCAAATGGAGCTGCCATATGTCTGCTCCAAACTCTTACCCTAATCTGCAGAGAGGTGGCCTCGAGTGGGAGTAGAGAGAAGGGTAACTGTCCAATCCTATCTGAGAGAACTCTTGTAGGGTACTCCCCCAAGATTGTAAAATTGATGGTGTGATTGCTGCTATATAAGGGGGAATGCTCTATGAGGAAGAGAGAGAGCTGCTGAAATGTACCATCAAAGGAGAGCTGCAAAAACTCACCATCTGACAGAAACTAGGAAATACAAGAAGAGGTTGTAATAATTGCATTTGGGTGGAGCGGTCTATTGGAGCTGACTGTTGCTGGGGAGGCGTACAAAAAAGAACACTGGACCCTATGGTGGAGAGCTGGGGACCATCCAGGGGAGAGGAGTGAACAGATTCCTGCCCTATCATTCCAGAGGGCCCTGACATGCAGCTGGTTTTCCTGAACATTATAAGCAAGTAGAACTGAGCCCTGGGAAACCAAAAGGTGGTGAAGTCTGTTTGCCTTTAATCCTTTCCCGTTATTGTGGGTGAGGGCAAAACTGTGTAGAACCTTATCCTATTCAGCTAAAAAAATATGAATTTAATTAATTCCCTTTGGCAGAACACTACGGGGTGATTCTTGTCAAAATTCGAAATTGACAAAGCTTACTTAACAGTGTGCGCTGAAAAACTATAGCCTATAATTTAGTTGGGGAAACCTTCTTGTCCTGTTGGCCCTGACTTCTTTGAGGAAGAGGGGTGTCTTTGTTCTTAAATCTGTCCAATCTTTTTCTCCAACTTCCCCTAACATAGGCCTTTAAGTGGAAGGGGGGTCTGAAATCAAAAATTCTCAAATCATTCAAATGTTTCTGTCGGACTTCCCCAACAAAGACCAAAGTTGGGAGGGTCTAAAACAAACTGCTAATCACCCTGTGTTTATTTTAAACCAAAAGGTGGGTGAAATCATAATTGCCCATATGCATTGGTCCAAATTTGTAAAACTAAACTGCTAGCCTTTCAAGCACGCAGGAAAATTGAACTTGCAAAGCACTACCTCTTTAAATTGTTTTCATTGACCAGCGCTAATTATTTTCTAAATAGAAATTGAGATCAAGTATTGTGATTGGTATTTTTTTCTTAACTCATTTGTTTAATTGATTTGCGTAGCAAGAAGTTAATGGTGAGGCACAAAGTAGGTGGCATGTGTAGTGTGTGCGATCTTTCATAACATCTAATTCAAATAAATAAAAATATCTATTATCTCAATACCCTGGCCTGGTTCTTGGCTTAGTGTGGCACAGGGAGAGAAAGCATTGGTGATAATATATGTTGTTCAGACAGGGCTAAGCAAACTCAATATTACAGAAATAACGGTATTTGGAGTGGATCTTTAACTGGGGGGGAGAAAGGTCCTTCCTGTGTTTGTAGTGGTCCTCAATAGATATTGTTACATGTTTGAGAGGTAAAGAGATGGTCTGTACCGCAACTGTTTCCTGTATAGCTATTTCAGGGTGTGATCGCTAGGACAATAAAGAAAGAATATATCCTCTTCTCTTAGACAAATGTACCAGTCCACTCTGTTCAACCTGCCAGGAAAGCAGGACATACAGGTTGCAAGAGCCATATTAAGGTCTTTGAGGTAAACTTGCAATCTGAAAGGTACCCAACAGCAGAGCAGGGATGAGCTCTCTACTGGGCATGTTAATATGTGCTCTAGCAGCTGAACCACATGATTAAAGTTAGCTAGCAAGAGAAAATGTAAGTACTCTAATTTGGCCCTAATTTTGGCCTGGGACAAAGGGGATTTATTCTTTACAGATAAGAAGGGTCTACGCTACCTCAACAACATAAGTGGCTCTAGCATTAGGCTGGGTGACCCTCGTCAAGAGGGAGTAAAAGAGGACCCCGAGAGCCTTGCCTTCAGCGACACATTATTACTAGGGACCTGTGAGTATTGTATTTGCGCCAAGGTGGATTGAGTGGTTACCAACAGAAACTCTGCTTTTTAATGCTTTAGGCAAAGCCAGTGATTCAGCATCCATGATAACATTTGATTTAAACTCTGGAGATGCACAAAATGGTCTTTAACCTGACCCGCAAGTATATAATAACCTGTGTATGGTCTACAAAGTTATATAATATTATCAAGTAGATTATTTAAAGGCAATACATAATAAAACACAAAGGAGAGGGGATGGATGCGACTTCTGTGGAACCCCACAATCAACAGACGTGACAAATGAGGGAAATGCTTTGCTAAGGCTCCCACTTCACACTCAACACTTGGACTTTGGAGCCCTTCTCCAATACCCAGGAGCAGACTGTCGTTGGTACCAAGTAAGAGGTGACCGAGGATAGGAGACATGGTGCTTCTGGCCACAGCATGGTACCTGCGTGAGCACGAGGGGATGAGGGTGATTCCAGACTCATCACCGTCAGTTCAGATGACCATGTCTCATGCAAAAGATGTGCAGGAGTCCCTGTCTCAAGGACTTCATTCAGAGTAAATGTTCTGTGTCACTGGTGCCCACATTAACCTGCCTGTAAAAGGGACACTGCTCACAACCATGTGCCTTTAACTGTGTTCCAAGGACAGGAGCTTGAGCTGTATAGTCTGACTCCGCCGTTCCATTCCAGGGACTTTAAGAGAAGCCTGCTTCAAGCCACATGTAACCAGGAGAACTGGTATGTCTTAATTTGTACTTTTTCGGTTCAAAGGTATTATTGACATTACGACAAGGGATCCATACCTATAAACCTTTCACCCTGGATAGGGGAACTAGATGCCCTTCTTTCAAGCCCACATTATGTTGCTTCAGAGACCACAGCCTATCACATTTCCTGAGGGGAAGGAAATGTTGACAGGGGGAGGAGGTTCTATGGCTTTAGGAATTCTCTATACTCCTAACGACACAAAGAAAGTAAGCTACTAAACATCTTTCTTGTGTATTTCGCTCCTGTTGTGTTGCTGTGCTCTGCGCCCCTGGTCCTAAAAGAGTATTGCTAATCCTATAAGAATATCTGTGTAAGGGGGGGATCCTCTGGAGCTACTGCTGGGGCACTTCTCCTCTTCCCTTTAGATTGCTCTCCCTATCCAGGTGAGGCATAACAGCTGTCCACCAAAACACCCATTGATTTCCCTGCCCCCGGACACTCACCACATCCCCCCTATTTGCCAGGACAGCCGGATGGTCTATGCTATCAAAGGTAGCAGGCAAGTCTCAGCATTGCTGAGTTCATCCCATCTACCAGTTGGAGTAAGGTTGCCTTTCCAACTTGTAATTCATGTTCTGCACCCCTGTACAACCTCAACCCTGACTGCCAACACCCTACGTCCCCCATCCCCCAGCAGACCATGCTACTTGAGAATTGCCTAAACCTGAAGGGTTGCCACCTTGTCCAGTATCATGAGAAGGAATAAGACACTGGGGAACATTCTGCCCTTTGTAAAGAAGGAAGGGTCTAAAGAGTGGAGGAGTGAAGAATGCCAGTTTTCAGGAGTCTGAGCCATTCCTCTTTGGAAGGAACTACCAAATACATTTTTTTTTCATTGGGAGGGGATGCAGGGATGGACATTTATGGAGTAGATGATAGTACAAAGTCTATGAAATAGCCATAGTTAAAGCCACAAAGATCAAACTAAAGGCAAGTTGGTGAATGTTCCAAATGGTCTTGGCACTTACAAAGGCACGGGGGCTCATAATGGCCTGAGGATTTGTCAAGTAAAGGCCAAGATTTGCAACCCAAGTCTCGTTGCTAATATTGGCCAACATAGACAATATGTTGTTCGAGAATCAAGACTGAAAATTGTCAAATCTGTCCATGGAAGTCTGAAAAAGTATTAAGGAGGACAAAGGGTTTTCCAGATGCTTCCTTTGGGGAGTTCCCTGCAGATTCGAATTGGCTAGCATAGTGCAATTTGTTTTCCAGGAATGTCATCTTGCTCGTAGCATGATGCAGGCTGTTGGAGTTGCCTGCTATTTCCTTTCACCGGAAGTAACGGATGCCGGGACTAACCTGGACATCTATTAGGGGTGACTCCAGCCCTTGGGATGCTCATTTGTTTAGAGATCCCTATGCCTACCCTTAACCATTCCTTATCATTTGGAAACCCATGCTTACTCAGCTGTCATAGAATGCACCATCAAACATGCCAAGCCTGTTGTGTTGTAAAGAGGTTTTCTGGATGTTTTTCATTGACACTTGCGTGGGAGAGAGCGACATGCCTAACACTACATGTTAGGCCAATGGGGAGCTGGATTTGCACCCAGGAAGGCTGCTTCTGATTCCAGAAACATGGCAAGTAGAAAGGTACCCCACAAGAGTGTATCGACTAAAAGTCTCAAGGCCAATGGCCCAGGACCATCATGTTTTAGGAATCTGCTGCTCTTACTTTGTATACTTTACATAGTTCGTCCAAATGTTGTATGGATTTTGGTGGGAATAACAAGCATGCCTTGGGATCCATCATCATAGTATCTGCGGTACGGTGCATCAGGTTTCAGGATATCCAGAAGAAATCTGTATGAACAAATGTGTGCTGTTCATTCTGAAAGCCAGGATGGAAATTGAAAGAGGTGGGGTCGAGGTGCCCAACTGTTATTTGCATTACTTTATTACACCATTTATTACACCAGTAGCAGCCAATACGTTTCTTTTATTTGAGCTACTATTAGATTCCTTCTTTCAGTTGACATTTTACCTGATTCTTCTATGAAGTCTACATATTATTTGTTTTCACACGCCTTGAATGATAGAGACATTGGGCCTCATTATGAGGTTGGAGGTAGCCATGATGTTTTTACCGGCATGGCTACCCCCAAACTCGGGTCCGGCTCCCGCGAAAGGGGAATTACTGGGCCATTCCGACCTCGGCGGGTCGGGTAATTCCCCTTGTGTGGGAGCCATAGCCGGTACGTCCCCATTCCCATTTGAGCCCCCCTAGGGCTCAACGGGAATGGGGAGGATGGTAGCAGCGGTACAGTTCATAACAGTACCGTTGCTACCATCCAGTTCTGTTTGCGGGTGTCGCTCTGCATGCCTGGTCTGACCAGGCGTGCAGAGCGGCACCAGCGAGCAGAACTCGTAATATGGTGGTATTGTAACAACGGCGCCGGTAGCACTACCGGCGCCGTTGTTGCCTTACCGCCACATTTGTAATGAGGCCCATTGATATAATAATTTAAAGAGTCTGTTTTTATTAGATTTTCTCGATTGTAAATGTATTGAACTATGATAATGTATTGTAAGGTTGATTAAGTCAGCCATAAACAATTGAATACAAACAATATAAAACATTCTTACGCTGTCATACTGTCTCGAAACCTTTGGTTGCTATCAATAGTCTTTGCTCGGGCTCACAGCCACTTGCATTTTTCAGGTTTTCTGCATCGCCCAAACAAGCTATTTCAGTGGAGGTTTGGACTTCTAGTTTCTCTCTTCACTTGAAAAATTGATAAATCCTTCTTTTGTGGTTCTTTAGATCTCCATTGCTTTGGACATGGCAAGCGAGAGTGTTACAAATCACAAACCGTGGCAGAGGACAAATCCGCCTTTCATCCTGCCGGGGCCAATAAAAGGAGTACCAAATATGCTGAGGAGGAGTGATAGTAGTGATCTTGCAGCCTTTTTCAGGCACATACACTTTAGGAGTGCTGACTTGTACACTACACCAATCAAGCAGTTAGTGATTAATGGTGTTACAATTATGCTCAGGCTGCAGCTAGACGACACACAACTCTTCTTCTGTGAAAATGACAACTGTTTTGGGGTGGCATTACATGAGTATTACTCATCCTGTGAATTGCAAAGAGAAGGTAGGTTCGGGAGGAAGCTTTGGCTGAAAAACAGCCCTTACCATGCTGTGGTGGAGCTGCTTATGGGGGGACTGTCAAGGGGGGCTGGGTACCTCTGAGGGACAGAAGAAGACACCGGCAAAGTGATGCAAACACTGACATTGATCTGCAGAACTCCCCCAGTCGTCCCTCACCAGAACCACAGCGACCCTTCAGTCACCCCTTCAGGCAAGCCCTTCAAGTAGGACCCATAATATGTATTGCATAGGCGATGAGGAAGGGTGGAACATCTCCACGGAAGTAGTTGCAAGAGGGAGAAAAACTTGATTCCCTGGGCATGATCTGCAAGTCTGCTCTAAGAGCGGGAATCCTCACTAAGTGCACCATGGGCATAGACGCTCCGGGGTGGAACGCAGACAAGGAGGAGCCTGTAGATGAACGCGCATTTGCAAGCAAAAGAGAATCAAGCGAGCAGACCAGCAGAGTGCAGAAACAATCTAAGAGTGCAAGTAGAATTACTGCAGCACTGGAATGCAGGGCCTCCAAGTACTCAGTCAGCAGCAAACACAGACAACTGGGAAACACACAACACCCGATTTTACTGAGAAAGGCAGGGGAAACACATGCAGAGGAGGTGCAATTACGAACCCCCACCAATCCTAGAACCTGTGGCTAAGGGTTAATCTGATCCATCAATCAGAGAGGTTATTGGGTTGATTAGAACCACACCAATAACATTAAAGAGGCTCAGACCATCCGGCCATGTGGGAGTTAGAAAGGTGTTCCGTGGAGAGTGTGTACTAGCAGAGCAGGAGGAGATAACAGCTGGCGGCTAAGCCAAATGGTCCAAGCTTTGAGAGAGATTAGATTTAGAGGTGAGAGTAGACCAAGGAACCTGCTGGGGGTTCTGACCCAGAAGCTGTCAAGGGCCACACACCTTTAAAAAGGAGCAATGAGAATAACCTGCTGGGGGCTATAGCCCAGATCCTGGTGGTATATTGAGAAAGCTACGTTTAGTACTATGATAGATTTGGAGATCCTGAAAAACCTGAGAAGAGCCTATGTGGTCTCAAGCTCAGGAAGGTGACCAGAATCTGGGGATGATAATTACTGTACCCTGAAAAGTACCCAGCTGTGGTGAAGAAACAAATCGCACCCAAGGAGTCCCCTAGTGTAAATCAGGGGGTTGGGAAGCTTATGGACTTGCCTTGGTAGTAGTGTGCTGCATGCCTACAGAACCCAGGAGGATGATGCATCTTCCGAAAGGACTGGCCAAGCTTCAGCGCATTAAACACTCTGAGACTGAGTGCAAGGAAGGATGCCAACTGGGTTGAAACAAGCCTTTTATCTTGCATATTTGAATAGGAAATTGGACTAAAACACACTAAGTCCTCTTTGCTTAGTCCCATATAACACATTAATGTACGCCTCCATCCGGATACTGCTTTCTTAGAATCTCTCCTTTTGCATTTTAGGTTGTTCCCCCCAGAAATTTCACTTGTCCAAGTTTAGAAGTTTGACCACTGTAGACCACACCAGCACTAGAGCTGGGTTGGAGGGGACACTTGTATGACCCTCTGCCTTATCCTTTTGCCAATAGTTCTGTGTATTCCCAAGCAGGTCATCCTTTGTATACTGCGCACTGTAAGGAAGGCATGGTATCAAGCAGTGAAGACAGACACAAGTGATCACAGTTCAAGGGTGTTTATTGAGCTTTAATGGGTTGGTTGAATGCCTATCTAACCTAAATCTAAGGATGCTAGCAAGCTACGACCATCAAATAATAACACAGCCCTAGTCAAGTCTCTGTAAAATAAAAGGGTCTACACTAATAAACCTATTGCCAATACTTACTTCTAAATACAAAAGGGGGACAATTGAGTATGCACAAAGAAAAGTGTTCATGAAATAATATGTCAGGACGGTTGAGCAGTTGGCTTCCCTTACCCACGTTTTCAGCACAGAGCAAGGCGGCACGTTTGAGCTTCGCACACACTCTGGCTTCTCTGCCATGAGGATACAGTTCAAAGCATAGGTATCAGGGACTTCTGTCAAAGTCTCTTTTACAATAACAGTCTCTTACTGCAGAGGGCCTTTCGTAACAAACGAATATCAAAGATCCACTTTTATCAGGATCTTCACATGCACAAGTTCTCACTTCCAGTGTTCATCATGGGTCTCTTTCTTTCAGACTTGGACCCCCTTTTAACACAATGTTTACTCTTGGCCTCCCTCGTTCAGGCTCAGACCATGGTTCTCCCTTTTCGGGCTTGGATCATGGATCTCCCTCATTCGTGCCCGGATCATGGATCTCCCTTGTTCTATTAACCGTATTCGTATAATACTGCCTTGTTATGAATATTGGCCTAACCCATTCGCGTTGCACAGAAAACCGCACCTGAAATGTTTCGATTTTCGATCAACTTCGCTGCCATTTTAAGACTCATCCGCCATTTTGACTTCAACTCTTGCTTGGTGTTCTAAAATGGTGGACTGCGTTTTCAACTTGCAGCCGAGCCGAACGGCCTTTGAGCTTTGTTAATGTTTAGGCTGAGCAAGAGCAGACTGTTTGTCGTATGCAACCTTGTGAATCGAATGAACTACAATCCAAGTGTTGTCTGTGCTCACAAGCCTCATCCTCATATAAACAACGAGACAATGTAGAACAAACTCAGATTGTGTGTTTTTGCTGGACTGCGTTGTGGCAATTCTTGAAGCAAGACATATTGTGGATCAGAGAACCAACACAACCATTGGAACTTCATGGACATGTAAACTTGTAAACCATGTACAATATTGTAATATTTGACACGTGAACTGGGTATAAACCCTAGCATGTAATTTATTAGTTTGGAGAGGGGCTGGACAATGTTTTGAGAAATGTATAAAAAGGTCAGTGTTAAGATGTCCAGCACTCTCACCCCTCACTGTGTCTACTGGTACACACTGCAAGGTGTTGGGAGCCAGATAGCTATCTGTTTGCTTTGATACTGTACAGTGATAAAAGAAAGATACTTGTATCTTTTCAACCCGTGATTGGCATATTTAATTTGTGGTACTAAGCCTCGATATTTCTTTCAGTTCGGGCTCGGATCACTTTAGCACAATATTCACATTTGGTCTCCCTCTTTCGGGCTCAGACCACGTAATCTCACTTTCTATGGTTTCCTTTTGATATCAAAATCAAAGACTTTCGAATGATCTATGGGTTTTGCTTAAACCATCGCACAACCACTTTGATTCACTTCACACAATATTTTGTTCAATCTTCTACTTTCGTTTCTGCCACTTCTTGGCGGGATACCTTACATAGACCTTTCGATTGAGCATATCCACAGGTGGCGGACCACTCAGTCAATGTTATTGTAACTTTCCTTCTCAAGTTCAAACATTCATCAGCAGTTTAGCTGTATTTGCGTCTTTCATCACACACGTTTAACAATATTAATTACAGTGCTCGTTATACAGTGTTGCCGCTTACATCCTTGACTCCAACACAGACCGGTCTTGCATCGGTCTCCCCAACTCACCCGCTGTGTTGATCTCTCTGGTGCTTCTTTGTTCTGGACGGCATGGACGATACCGCAGTGGCTGCTACTCCTCCCCACCTTGGTCGCTTACGTGGGAAGACCTCCATTAGCGCTGACACAGAATGCAGGATTCTCTCGTCTGGTTTCCAGGCCTTGCGCTTCTTGACTTGAAAGTTTCTTGAAAGTAACAGTTTCTTGCTGAAAAAATCAAGGGAATTTCCCTTGTTGCGAACCCTTCTCAGTTTGCCGTCTTTCTCTCCTCGTTCAGCTGCCAAATCAAAACTGCTATTCCTTTGTGTGCTCTTGTGCTCCGCCTTTTACCCATGTGGGGAAGTTTAATGGAAGTCAGGTGTGAGTGATTGTCAGTAATTGCCTGACTTTGCCTGACCATAGTAGTGTGACATGTCAGGTACACTGCTTGTTTGTGAGTCTGTTTTCTCCCAGAGCGAGCTGTCCATGTGGAAGTGTTTGTGGAGGGAAAGGGGTGATAAAGTTCCTACGCATCCTACTTGTTAGGAATGGGTAAAGGTGTTAAAGGGGGAAGGATACTGCATCTTGTCATCCGGCCGGTGTCCCACTCCTACTACCCGAGGCCTCCTCACCAAGGTGATCCTCGCGCACTGGTCCACCCCAAGTCACATCCAAAGGCAATGGCTGTGCCCTGGCCACCTGGATGACAGATCTCCGGGAACTAGCGGGTGAGACACCTTCTGGTTTCTCACAGCACCCTCGCCATATCAATTACTCTTCCTTTGGGACAGTGTGCTCCCACACGCGTGCACACACATACATACATACACACATACTTGCACACACCACACATGTGCAAGGCTCATTGTTGTTTATTTTAAGATAGCTATACTTTTTATAAGGCTCCACACACTAAGAATGGCACCACATCAGAACATGTCCTTTATTTGTGGTGCAAAAGCTGCAAAACCTCATGTGTTGCATACACAATCAGGAAAAATGCCTTACGTAATTGCACTTTTAACCCCTTGTGTTTTTGGATGGTTAAGTAGCCACATATTTTTACTTTTATTTTTCTGTGAATAAATGGTCATATTTATTTATAATAGGTTGTTAAGATAATATGTATTGCTATTTAATCAATATTCTATGCTGCAACTTGCGTATGTCTATCTACCTTGTATAGAGTACAGCCTGAACTTTCAGCCTTGTTACCAAATGGGGAGCTAGGCCTTCTTATAAACCCCTTGTTTCACATTAAATGAATAGTTGCATACACTCGGGCATCATGAAGTTTAGAGAAGACCTGGTTTGGATCTTCTAAAATCTAAATGCGGCTTACAATCTTCCAGTCTCACAGGGTCCCATTTTGTGTGCTTACTAAGCGATGTGATAACATATACATACATTTGCGTGTGAATTTAAGCGTCAGGATTGATTTACAGCCATTGAAAGCAATTAGTTCTGAAAGTAACAGTGGATTCCATAAACATTGTTTGTCAGGGCAAAATGTTTGCCTTATGCTAATTTTCATGATATTACAGTACATCTATTTTTGACCACTGAAATTCTGTGCAGGCTACATTTTTCGGAGAACATTAGGGGTTAATTTCCTTTTCGTATGAACGACTCTAACCTGCTGGGGAGTTTGCAAAGTGAATCGCCAGGACTCTTTCATTGTGTCAAATATGACATGGGCTCACTTTTTAGCAATGTAAATGAGGTTTTACACAACTTGCTACATTCACAAACATACCAATAGTAGCAAGCCACAGACAAAAACGATAAAGAAAGTTGCTGAACATATTGTACACACGTACCTCGATTCCATCACACTTCTGTAATGTTGTGAGCGTATTCACATCATTATGTGAAAGACGACGTTGTTGGGAGAAACGGGAAGTGATGCAGGGAGAGGACGGGATTAAATAATAGAAGTCAGTAGGGGAAGACACGTAATAAAGACGTTTTACTTCTCCTGCAGTGTCCGCATCTTCATTGAGTAGGGAGGCGCAGTGTGGAGTTAATAAGTCAGCCGAGGTCCTGCTGAAACAGAATATTGGTGAAGAGGGATGATCGGCCCCGCAGTGCGCAATTCACCTGCCACGGACGGTGGTGGAGCGGAATGAGCGTTTGGAGCGCCGGCATGACGCAGCGAGGCCCAAGGGATGGACGGGTCGCACCACCTTCCGCAAGCAATGCAGGAGGCGTGGGTGCAGTGGTGAGAGAACCAAAATGAATACGAATAAGGTGAACCCATTAGGAGGTACAGACAAACAGCCGAAGGAGGCCTACCAAGAAGAGACCTGGGGACCAGGAGGCACCAGAAGCAGGAAGAGAGGAGGAGGAGGAGGAGGAGGAGGAGACAGGCAGGGCTCGATACCATGTCTGTAAAGAATGGATGTGCATAAGCAGCCGGACTCACACAGGGACATACACATCAAGGCAACACAGCAAACACAAACAAAACAGGAGGCCAACATGCTAGATCACTTCATGTCAGATGAGGACATAGCAGCCACTGTTGTAGCGACACCACCAAATCCATTTCAGGCGAGGCTTCAAGAGTCACCATCATAACAGCGCCCCGGAGTGTTTAATGTGGACGAAACAAGCGAAATAGGGCCCAGTGGGGCGAGGGGGATAATAGATTTTTAGGTATACATTGATGTGCTGGGTCCTGTAGAAGATCATAGAAATAAATGTCTCCTCACCCTGGCAGTGGGAGTGGCCATGCAAAACATTTTATAAGAGCTACCAGAACACACTGTTGACAGGTTCAGGGGCCTAAAAGCAGCCCTCACAGATTAATTTACGCCACACAGAATGTTGATTAATAAATGCACGTGATTCACACCACGACGCAGTACAAAAGTGAGACAATGGATGCATTTGTGATGCAATTAAGAGCACGACTGAAACACTGTGCATTTCACAACTACTCCATTGAGGAGGCCCTGCGGTCACGAATCATAGCAGGGTGCGAGTCCACAAACTTCAGAAGAAGTTATTGCAAAAACGACAGTCGGTGGAAATTCTGATGCTGGCATGCCCAGAAATGAGTGGAGCACCAAGTGGAATCCTTGAACTAGCTGAACATGCACCCGTCACTCCCAGCCACAGTAAACAAAATCTTGGCATTTCCACTGTCGCAGGCCCAGTCACGACAGTTCTGCTTCAGATGAGGATATCCATTCCCACAAGAGGGGACATACCCTGCCATTGGCTAGGTGTGCTTGGCCTGTGTGGGAGGGAGGACCATTTCAAAGCAGTGTGTTGGATAGCACGAAACCCACAGAAAGCAGCTAGACCAGGTGAACCTCCCATGAAGACCAAAGAGAGATCATCAGCGTTGTGTTCTTCTCGAATGCGGGAGAGCATACCTGAACAACATACAGAGTGCTATAGGAATAAAAAGAGATCCCGGAGGACCGAAAACCACCAGAAAGAAGGTCATCCAGCCCTTCTTTCACAATACAACCCTGGAGGGTGAGGCGACATGTCTGATACCTGGTTGATCGATCACCATCAGTGAGTGAGTCGAGCTTCTCTCCGGAAGACCAGAGACGCAAGGGCTACCTGTATGCATTAGGGAACCAAAAATCAATAGATCACAGTCCAGAACTACTACTGCAAATCAAAAATCTACATGCAGAATTCCTGGTGGACACGTGGGCCACCGTCAACATGATCAGTGAAGTGATTTACGAGAACATCCCCAAAGCCCCCTCCCTACGACCATCAGAGGTTGACATATAACCTTATGGGTCCAAAACACCACTGCCATGCAAGGGATTCTTTGAGGTCATATGCAGCTATTAAACACAGTCAAAGAAATTGCAGATGCGTGTTTTAGAAGAAGCGGCCAACAGTGGATGCATCCTGAGCTCCACATCTGTGCTAGACATGGGTGTAATACATGTACTATATAAACTGATAGCACACAACTGCATAGACACCATCAAAAGAATGGAACAATTATTCACATCATTGTTCAAAGGACTGGGAACAATGAAAAAAACAAGTAAACACAACTGTACATTGACCCAACAATCAGGCAGATGGGCCAGCCCTATCGGGGCATACCGGTAAACATACAGTGACAGGTCTAAGACGAGTTACACAAATTACTCACGCATGACATTATAGGACCTGCATCGGGGCCCACCCGATGGGTATCCCCTATTGTGACCATACCCAAAATGGAGTCAGATACCATCAGGCTATTCGCAGATGAGACACCCCATGCAAGCTATTCTATGACAACAACACTCACGGACATGATACATCTTTTGAATGGGGTTAAAGTGTTCTCAAAAATGTAGACCTCAATCAGTTGGAGCTGGCTCTTGAGTGCCTATATATCACCACCTTTGTAACACACTTGGGCTTATATCAATACAAACGTCTCAGCTTTGGGGTGTCATCTGCAGCTGAGATATTTCAAGCAGAAATCCATAATGTTATCAAGCACATACCAAACTGTCTGTGCTATGTTGGTAAGATTCTGGTGTTTGGCACAGACACAGAAAAACATGACAATACCCTAGCAAGAGTATGCATGGGCCTGGAAGGGGCCAACTTAACGCTCAACAAAGAGAAATGCGTAATCCAAAAGGGCACATTCAGGTTCTTCGGTCACATTTTTTCTGCCAAAGGAATGACACAAGACCAGGAAAAGATGGCAGCATTGAACAAAACCCCTCAGCCCACAAATGTATCAGAGCTGCGGTCTTTCCTAGGCCTTTCCAGTTATTACACTAGATACCCAAGAGATATTTCAATGGTCAGTGCTCCCCTGAGGGCTCTCACAAAACAACACGTCACCTTTCAGTGGCCCAAGGAATCTTAGGATGTGTTTGCACTAGTTTGCGAGAGAATCTCAGCAGCAGATAATATGGCATAGTTTGTTGCGGATAGGCACACAGAATCAAGAGTGGAGGCCAGCCCTGTGGATCTCTGAAACATTCTTGTGCCAGTTGACCCAGAATCACCACAAGGGTGTCACATAGTGTTGATCGCCAGCAGCAGCCTATCCCTGATGGAGCAAGCTTATTTGCAAACCCAAAAGGAAGAGCTGGAGGTGGTGTGGGCATGAAATATTTTGTGATGAATCATGCAGATCCCTCACTAAAACCCTGTCTAAAGCCTCCTCCAAGGAGGCCAGGGCGCTTCCTAATCCTGACCTTGTGGGTGACATACTGCAGGAGGATCATCTGGGAGGAGACAAGGCTGTGGGTGGTGAGGAGATCCAGTGGGATGAGACACAGTATTTATGTTTAAAAGGGAAGGACCTTTGAAAGGTACCAAGACATGTAATGGCTTATTGTCATTATGATGTATTTGAACCACACATTAAATCTGTTGATGTGGTTAAAGCTGGTGTGACAGCTTTAACTATCCCAAGGATGGAAAGACTGTTTAATATTCCCAAGGTTAAACATCCCCCTTACTCCCAGAGGTACAGTGACAGGAAACCTATAAATAATGGCTTAAATGAACTACCTTCTCCATTTCACATAAACTCGTGTAACCTTTCCTTAAATGCATTGAAGAGAGATAAATATGCACTTAAAAATAAAAAGCTGATAAGAAAACCTAATTCTGTTGATTGAGTCCCATATTCCCCTAAGTATTGGGACATGGTATAGGGCTTAAGAGCAATGTTGTAGGAGTGGTCAACTTTTTAAACAAAATGACCCAAACCTGAAGGAAACACAGAGGCTGAAAAGGCCCCCTCAGTTGTGGCCATTAGATATAGCTGGAGAGGGAGATCGAGGTGTGGCTGGAATAGTCGCAGCCATAGCAGCAGCAGAGCAAGTGCACATTGTTGGCAATCCAGGCAGAAGTTGGTGGAAAGAAGAGACTCCAGGACTTTGACCAAGCAAATTCCATCTGCCTGTCCTGGGAGAGTCTGGGATCCCCTAAGTCTGAAGCACAGAGGTTGCACAGCGGAAAGCGTGAAGGAAGACTGCTTTTACCCATATGAGCCTAATTGCAGAGAGTGCGCATCAAGAAGCCCGTGGCTTAGAGTTGGTGTACAGCCGAGGGTCTCAGGAGCAAGAGAAGCTCTGTGACTGTGTGGTGAGGAGGAAGATGCCTTCACAGAAGAAGGGTGTGTGACCAAAATCAAGTCCTGCAAAATGCAAAAGAAGCAAGAAAGACAGAAGCCAGTGAGTGAATGGTTTGTCGGACAATGGGAGGTTACACAAGTAGCACTTGCGTGTGAACAAATTTCTTCCCTAGCATGAGAGTAAAACACTTTGAAATAAGCTAATTGAATGTAAAAGCCCTCTGAAACAAATGAAAGGCTGACCGTGTGTTTATAAGTAACTCTGAGGCAAAGGGTGACTGAAGAGTCAATTGTGAAGTTGTTAAAGTCGAAGTAGCACTGAAGTTGAGTGACTAAATATAGAATTGAGAATTTGAGGGAACACGCATTGTACAAGTCAAGAGTGAAACACATGCTTTTCCAAAGCCAAGTGTAGTGCAAGCATTGCCCAAGCCAAGAGTTGTGCAAACATTGCCTTCAGCCAAAAGAGACTAAAAACAGGCATACAATGGAGCTGCTTTTGTGGGCAGAAAACAAAGAGACGAATGCAAGGTTGTAAAAAGGCAAAGTCTGCTGATTGGAAATGTTCCCTAAAATATGGTATAACTCGTATTACGAAAGCCATAAAGATAAAAGCTAAAATTTCATCCTTAAAGTCAATGTTGGTTGCTAATGTAACAGAAAGACAAGAGTGGCAAAGAGACTGCCCTTTTGACAAAGTGTTCAGAATAAGAGTGCCTTGCTTACTTGGAAGTGTTGAGGGGCACTTAAGTGGATATTGCCTTTCCTGAAAAGTGTTTAATACCACAAGGGTGCAAACTACTGAAGTTGTGGTAAATACCAATGCTGCCAAAAGGCAAATGACAAGAAGCTGCCCTCATGAAAGGTGAATGTTCATAGGAAGAGTGCCTTGTCTACATGACGGTGTTGAAGAGCATTGATGTGAATATTGTCTTTTCTGGAAAGTTTTTATAAATAACGAAGATGCAGATTGTTGAAGCTGTGGTTAGTCTTTTGAATGGAAGTAGATTTAAAACTTCAGAAGCCCAACTGAATGTGGAACACGATGGGGCAGGCGACTAGATCAACATGGTGAATCCATACAAAGGTTAACCTGGTAGGAGGGTTATCCAGGTGGGAGTAGTGGTGCTGGGAAGTCATTCTGATAAAGATATAACTTGTGATTTATAAAGCTATACATTGAGCCTTGAGAAGTTCTCCTAAAACAGAGGTTGTGTTTTTTAATGTAAAAAGGAACTACAGTTCTTTTATGACATTTCCAAGTTGTAACAAAGTATGGGGACCCAGAACATCATTGATGCTATTTGATGAAGTGGACATTATTATTCAAGGAAGAAGAAGAAATCTTTCTGTTGATTGAAGATTGTTTAACTGAACTTTGTTTGACAAAGTCAAGGAATCAAGAACTGAGCTAGAACTTAGTTGCAAACCCGGATTTCCTTGTTTTTTTATGTAGAAAATTGGAACTGAATCTAACTTGAAAAATGGGGAAGGGGAGTTCACCCAGGTTACCAAGAAAGACTGTGAATACATTGGAAATATAATTGTTGATATTTGTTGTGAAGTGCCATATATTTTCTTGTGTATTGTATGCTTAAGTGTGAGGGACAGATATCCTATGTTAGAGTGTTTCCGGGATAGTGAGGCGTTTGATGAAACTTAAGATTTCATAAAATTGTATATTTTCGGAAATCATCCAAAGGTTGTCTGCCTCACATTTCTGATCCCTCACAATTTCCACATCTTTTTATATGGAAACCCGTTCACCATTGTAGCAGACCACCAGGCAATACTCTTCATATACGGGAACCCGCAAGCAAGGATGTCTTTGAGAATAGCCAAGTGGGGACTAAGGCTACAAAATGATATGCCTTCAAGCAAGACTCATCTCCCTGAAAAAGAGGAGAACTAAGCTGACTTTCTGTCGAGACATCGCTGGAATCTGCAACCTCTGAGCCATTGACTGCAGACTGATACATCAATTACGTGGTGCATCAGGGGACACCTAAAGGAGGGGATATGCTACTGTTGCAACAAGAGGCTGAACAATCAGCATTTTGCATCATCGTTGACTGTCTCATGACAGGGATATGGAAACGTGCCAAGAGGATGGGGTATGCAGTCACTACTCAAACCGACATCAAGAACGTACTAATGGTCAAGGAAGAATTAGCCCTATTCAAAGATGAGACACCAGGTGGTGGATGTGGCGCAAGACAGACATAGGGGCACAGTGTCAAAAAAATGATTGCTAAGACAGAAGGTCTGGTTTCTGCATCTTGATGCACAAGCGTAAGAAATTCTCAGACATTGACCCACCTGCTGTATCATAACACTGCAAACACGCCAGGAGCCTCTGATGAATATTATCTGTTAGTGGGCAAGGATGAATACTTGAGGTTCCCAGAAATGCAGATAGTGGCGTCCACCTCAGCCCATCATGTCATGCCTGCCCTTGACCGAATAATCACGCCATATGGCATCCCACGAACAGTCAAATCAGACAATGGGGACGCTGTTTACCAGCCAAGACTTTGTGGCGTTTGCTGGATACATGGCGTTCAAGCACCATCGAGTCACACCACTATGGCCGCAAGTAAATGGGACTGGGGAGCATTTCATGGGCAATTTAAAGAGGGTGCTTCAAACTCCCCATCTTGCAAGTAAATCACCTGAGCAGGTACTACATCGACTACTGAGGGATTATCGCAACACACCGAATAGCACCACCGGGAAATGTCCGACCGAAGATGTGTTTGGACAAAACATAAGAGCCTGAATACCTTATGTCACAGACCCTGGAGAGGCCTACACTGAAGATGAAAGCATGAGGAAGATGGGAAGGAAAAGACAAAATGAAAGAGTATGCAGGTGCTAGAATACATGTGAAGGAGTCAGACAAAGTGGTGGGTGGCCTGGTTTTGGTCCGTCAACCCAGAACGCACAAGTACACTACACCGTTTCATGCTGACCCCATGGTGGTCATCCAGAAGAAAGGATCCATGATGACTGCGGAAAACGGAGATCAACAGGTGACCCAGAACTCCTCTCATTTCAAAAGATTGGAAGAGAGGGAAAGGAGTGGAAGATGGATATTCAAAATGACATTGAGCTGGAAGTATATGACTCTGACATGTCCTACCATGCTGATGGAGACCTTCCAGGGGTGAAGCGACTATGAGACCGGAGAGGTCCCGGAGGGCAAGGACTCACGCACACAGACTTATTAAAGAAATGGGGTGCGAATGCCTTGTGATTTAAAAAAAAGGGAGGTTGCAATGTTTTGAGCCTATTCACATCATTATGTGAAGGGAGGCGCTGTGGGGAGAAACGGAATGTGATTTAGGGAGAGGGCGGGATTAAAGAGCGAGGTCAGCACGGGCAACACACAGCATAAAGACATGTTACTTCTCCTCCGGTGTCCACGTCTTCATTTAATAGGAAGCCGTCTTGTGGGGTTAATAAATCTGCGTAAATCCCGCTGAAACAGAACAACTTCTACAGCCTCGCACAGAGCTCAAATTGTGCACAATAAGAACAGTGAAACCTAACTGTGGAATAATCCGGCGCTAACCTCGGTCTCCCTTTGAATTACTGTTAGCCGACCATGTTGCACCTGCGATGTTTCTGTTTTCTGGCCACTGGTCGCCTTTAAGGGCTGATTGTTAACAGGTGGGATAGCGCAGCGTTAAAAGCCCTGCTGTTGAGATCAGTGAGCAAGTACAAGTCACATGTTTGAGTCAGGGAAGACCCCCTTAACTTGTTATACTTCCTGGAGTGAAACAATTGGGATAAGTATGATGCTGGCCATTCCCAGAGCTTTGAAGCTGCAAGCCTGTGACATAAAAGCTGGAATAACATTAGGATATAGGTTGATGTGCTATGAAGCCAATTAGGCAGTGGAAAGGGAGCCCACTGCACGGATTGCATTAGACATTTCCAAGAGGTGGAGAACGTGACCCCACGTCACTGAGCACCTCAAACGATGATGCTGAAGCACGGAGGTTTAGAACCTGGGAGACTCGGAGCGCATGAAGCCACATGCTGATGACTTTCAGTGACTCATAGAAGATTCAGATCTGCATACAGCTCATTAAAAAGGCTGAAGACATGCAGGCTTCTCAACGCACAACCCTTGGCAGTTTAAGGCAGCATTTAGCCTCATACAAACGTCCCATCCATCCAGGGCTTTAAGTGGGCTGGGGCTAGCCGGGGCCATGCCCCTGACAGTCTCTATGATGGGCTTCTGAGCCGAGGCCCTACGGGGGCTCACCCCGACTAGCCCAGCCATGCCGACTTCTCAAGCAGCCGAGCGATACACGGTTACGAGGCTGCCTGCAGGTGGTAGCATTTGCTTTTTTGTAATCCGAAATGCTGATACCTGAAGTTACAAGTATAACCGAGCTGCGCTTCAGCTAAACCTGCTGTGTGATGTCTCTTTATTCAGAAACAGGAGGAGGGCTGGTTTGGCCAGTCTCTCCTTTTGTTTCCGAGTAAAGAGCCAACATGCAGCAGGAAGCCCATTAACTGTCCATTAACTGTGCTTAATTAAAGGGCTACCACTGCGTGTTAGCCTCCCTCAATTGTGCACCTCACTTAAATCACTACAGCCATCTGCACATGAAACAGAATTTGTCTGTTTATGAATGCCTCCCATACCATCACCACTCAAAAATCACAAATTGGGGAGAGCTTTTTAGCCTTGGGAGCCTCTTTCAACAAACCCTTTCAGGTTTCACTGGGTCCCAATAGAACCACATTAATTTAATGGTCATTGCTTTCCCCTAACACAAATACTAAGCAATGTTGCAAGAGATCGTTTATTCCTTGAGGTGCCCTGCAAATCTCTACTCACTCATGTCACCACACCACACCTTTTCACGTTGCTTTGCTCTCCATCTCTCTCCTCCTGCCACTCAATCCCTCACTAAGAATGCATAAGGCCCTCGGAAGAGACATACTGCCGATTTACGAATTTAAATACTGACAAACTCATTCACTCCTACCACAACTCGTTCTAGTGGTAAATCTGCCAGATTATGAGTTACAGTAATGCAGTGTTAGTCCCCACTCATCATATCTATAGGACTCCATTGGGGTGTTGGAGCATTTATTGCAGGCTGTGTGTGTAAAGAATTTGACCATCCACACAGGGAGTGTGCGCTCGCCTGGGCATTTTTGATTTTTTGATAAATGAAAATGAATGATGGGAGACCAACCTCCAAGAAATGAGTATGCCCATTCTGCACCCATTTTATCTGCTTCCCGCACCAAATACAGTCACCGGTGCTTCGGGAAGACCCAGCCTACAGGTGCCCTCTTTCCCTGTCATATTCACATCAAATGTGACAGCCCTGGGTACATCAAAGCATTCCAAGAAGTGGGAAGGCACACATTCCTCCAGCCATGAGCAGCCTAATTAAAGGATAGTTCCGGGACTTTTTTTGTTATTGTCCCTACGGTTCGGCCATGTGTTTTTAAGCATAACTCGGTAGATCGTAGAAAACTTTCCTATGGACCTTACCCGACTTTTCGTCCATTAACGCACTCGAAATCAGCCGCCATTTTCTGATAATCCTATCATTTCCCCCCATCGCCCTGGCTCACCTGCTTTTGCGGCACTAAATCAAATCCCCCGCCCCTGAGCCTGACATCAGCAGACGCGTACCGCCCATTTCCCAATGCCAAAGCACGCTTCGTGTCAACAATCGCTGCGCCTCAGCTAATGAAGTGTCGCCATGGAAATGGCAGGACGCCTCTTTCCTCAATAAGTATAAACACACCGTTTCACAACACACAGCAGCAGATTTTCGAATCGATTCCTTCGCTACAATAAGGCCTTCACTAAAAGAAGTAAACAATGGGTGATCAAACCAGTGTTTGAGGATATGCAATATGAGTTTATTGAGAGACTTATTGTTGACGTCCTAGATAGGCACATAAATGGAGTTGTGAACGAACCTGTGCAGGGGACAACTGCATTGCCACCCAACATTGCCTCTGTTCCATGTCCACCTAAAGAAGAGCTCATTGAGAAATACACATCACGGTTTAAATGATTGTAATTTGATTGTCTGTTCTCTCGAGTCTCCTCATGTCGCAGGCCCATTGAATATGTGTATCTATGTAATGTGTAAATTAAAGTGATTGCTCAGTGTACATGCAATGTGTCTATCCAACCTTGTTCCTCTGCGCATTAAATTAAACCAAACAGTATTATAAATCATTTTTCAAAAAATATAGAATGTCTCCATATTTATGGTTCTCTGGGGCTGCAAAGCACGCAGACAAAATGCAAAAATGGAGTGTAAATTTCAAGTCCTGTGAGATGGCCTTACACTGAATGTTGCTAAATGGAATGTGCGCTCGTTCAAAGTGAAGGTCAGCTGCTTTGATTTTTTGCTCGGGTGCCGGAATGGCCCACGACTCAGTATAAGGTTCTATTGTTATTTGACCTTGACAGGCCGGGACCACGTAAGAAACGATAATGAATATAATTTCAGAAACGAAAGCCATTTCATGTTCGTTCATTAGAAGAAATAACGTCGGCATAGAAGGAGTGGTATTTCGGGGCTGCCCTACGCACAGACACAATGGAAAATGCAAATATAGTGTAAGTAACTCTTTAGATGAGTTTATACCGCAATTTAATTACTATACAGTAGCTTTAAAGACGGGTTAAGTTGTACTTGTTCGTTCTAAGTAGCATATTGTTTTGTACCGCGCACTATCTTGGGGAGAACCGTCTCCTTTTACGGAAGCACCTCAAAACCTTCCTCTTTGCTTCTGCTTTCTCTCTCCCTCTCCCCTGCTACAACTGGTCCACTGTCTGCGATCTCGGTCCTGGGCCCTTCCACTCTCCACCTGCACTCCCTGTCAACCCCTGCACTGGGGGACTGTCTCAGTATCCTACAGCCCCCCCTTGACGTATAAAACCCAGTTGCACTGTCCTAGCTATGAAATAATTTCCCGACCTAATATATAAAATGAATAATTTTAATAAAGATCTAATGGTGAGACTAATTTCATTTTTTATGTTTTTCAAACAGGTACTTCATCCATTATTGTCTGTGTCACGAGTACCAGACACCGGCGGATGGCTTTTATAACCGCCAGTTGCTTCTCCGCGTGAACAACGTTAGCACCCTGACCATTTTATGGGACGATCGCCAAGTACAAGTATGCCCTTACGCGGTACTAACGGCTAGATGCAACATACAGACCGTTGTGGTGGCCTAGTGCCTCGTTGTTGGAACAGCCATGCGATTATCAGTGCGACCGAAGAGCTTATTTTATCGTAAACCAACACCCTGTGTACTGCACACGAACATCGCTTGCCTCAAGACGAACTATTTTGGATCGAGAGCAAAGAAAAATGCAAATCGCTGAATATTCTCTAAAAATTTGATGTCCAATAAATGTACTTTGCCCAATGTACAATCTTGCAGTTTGCTTTTAAACCACAGTTTCATATTCCGAATTGTGGCGCTGTATTGTGAGATAATCTAAGACCCTGTGTACAGCAAAGGAACATTGCGTGCCTCAAAACGAACTTTTTGGAACGTGAGCAAATAAAAATGAAAATCGCTGAATATTCTCTAAACATTTGATGTCAAATAAATGTACTTTACCAAATTTACAATCTTGCGGTTTGATTTAAAAGTACAGTTTCATATTCCGAATTGTGGCGTGCTGTGTTGTGAGCTGATCTGTGTTGATTTCCGGGTTCTGTGTGGAGTCGCGTAGAAGACGCCTGGGCACGTTTGCCTACGCAGCACAGTCACGTCACGGATAGAGGCGGGGAATATGAATGTTTTGATAAAGTCTGTTTCAGGGGTGGGGGATTTGATTTAGTGCCGCAAAAGCAGGTGAGCCAGGGCGATGGGGGGAAATGATAGGATTATCAGAAAATGGCGGCTGATTTCGAGTGCGTTAATGGACGAAAAGTCGGGTAAGGTCCATAGGAAAGTTTTCTACGATCTACCGAGTTATGCTTAAAAACACATGGCCGAACCGTAGGAACAATAAAAAAAAAAGTCCCGGAACTATCCTTTAAAATATCAAAGTCTCCAAGGATCTGCATTCCTTTGTTCTCCGACTGCTGGCACTGCATACTAATGAGAGATAATTGTTGCAAGCATGCCCAGTGGGCTTGGGTGCCAAGAGACAACAGGAAGGCGGAACTAACACCTCTTTGGGGTACAATGTGTCAACTTGAAGCTAGTTCCTACCCCTCTGTATAAAAGGCAGTGAAATTCATGTCTGGGTCCACTATTTACTATAGGCAAACCACTGCAGCGCTGACCCCTTTCAGAGTGGAGAAGTACGTAATTTGAGGGAGACAGGAAGTCTGCTCCCAGCACATACTTCAAGAAAAAAACTGTGCTTTAATCAAGAGTCACAGAGGGCTCATTTGACCAAAGAGACACTTTGATCTACAACAGAAAGGAAGATAGGTGCGATTTAGGTATATGTTGTCATCTCGTGTCTGTCCTGTAGCAGAGCACTCTGGTCCTGATCTCATGCATAACAGAAGATTGTTGGTAGGGACCCAGAATTGGTTCATTAAGGTGGGCTTGTCACGCCACAGTCACCAGAGACGTTCGAGGCGCCTCGACCAGCATTCCAGATCTGCCAACCAGCACAGAGACAACAATTCTTGGCCCGAGCAGCCACGCCAGACAACCTGCAGACATCCGTCCAGCCTCGCTTGTACCCGCACCTGTCTCCCACCACTAACTCTGCCTCACGGGCTGCAAAACACTCTGGAACCACCTTGACGCTGTCGATCATCAAGAACTTCTTCGGCACCAGGTACATTGTGGTTCTGCCCCCCTAGTCCTTCTCTGAAGGATCCTACAGACAGTTACAACCCTTTGCCCCTTTGGTGTTGACACCAATAATCTTGAACTTTAAGACTGATTACTTTAACAACTACTTTCCCGTCAGTATCCAGAGTGCATCCCTTTCCTTCATGAAACTGTCTGCCCTCTGTGTTCCTTTACAGTGTGGGTTGAAATTGCGGTGTGCTAGAACTGTGTATTATGGGACTAATGAAGCAGTTGTGTATACAGCGTTTCCCCGACAGTCCCTTTTATCATTGGGTAATAATTATACTTTCGCTGTGTTGCAGCTAACCAACGATCCACAACCTTTTTTTCAGAGATAAGCCTGCCGCTCTGTCCACGTTATCAAAATTGGACAAGGAGGTCTTTTAATTCACTTGTATTTCAATCTGTTTGAATCCCTTCTGTTGTACTGGTTGTGGGGGTTTATGTATGGTTTAGAAACCGATATACATCCCTGGACCACTGGTGGCCTGGAAGTTGATTTGTCACAGTGTGTATTTATGCCTGTGGCAAATCGTCAATTTGTGGGTCGTAATGCAGATTAAAAAACTTCCAGCCAACTGCTGGATATTTTTCCTCAACATTATAGGCAAACTTAGAATTGAATAGGTGTGCTAAAAGTTGTGCAATTCTATTTCTGCACTACCAATTTCATAACACCAAGGTCCAGATTCTCAAATAACAGCACACATGATGGAGTGCAGAGAGTGTGCTGCTTTCATGTGTGCTACGGTGAGAAATGCTCAGGTCACCTTGACCATTTTTTGGGGTGGCTAGATATTAGCGCAAAGATGCGCCGTCCAGCCACCTTTGCATACATAAATGTATGACATGGCTCCCTGCAACCACGTAGCTGCGTGAATCGCATTTCACCGAGATGGGCTGCCAAAGGCCCCGCCTCGTGAAATGGCTAGAAAGAAAAAAAGCATTTCCATCCCTTTTTGGTGATGGACATGCTAGTGTGACAGCCGTGGTTTAAGCCGCAGCTGTCACACGTAAAAAGAAAATGATGACGGGGTCTGAAATGTCCCTGATCTCATCTACGCCTCCACTGTGCCCGTTTTAAAAGGTTGCAGGAGGGAGCTCTTGTTTCTGGGCATTTTAAAGCGCATCCCGTATGTGAATTGGCGATGCTCTTTGAAATGCCCAGAAACGCACCCTTATTTGCGGAAATGTGCAAAGGGGGAAAAAAGGGCATCTGAATGAGCGCATGCAAGTAAATAGAGATAGAAAGCAGACTTAAATCTGTCTATGCTGATGGGTAAAACAGATATCAGGGAAAATGGAGAAGAGGCAACCTTAGTGATAATGCAACGATTCATTGTGCAATTTCTGCAGGACATTGGTTTGGAAAATGGTTGGTTAGACCTAGCATACCCTGCTTTGGAGAACCTTAAAATGAGCCATAGACCACCCAATTAAACTCTCGTGCAATGTTACCAGCTGACACTGGGGACACCGTACTTTCATTTTAGGATTAGTTTCTCCTGTTATCCATATTATGCGATTGAATTGACCCAAGACTGCAAATGCTAGGAAGCATTTTGTGGTGATCAGTAGCGAAGGCAGCTTTCGGAGCCCAGCAGGAGGCTGAGGGTGCACTGGTCATGCATTGGGCACCGGGGCGGGGAAGAGGTGGCGGGCGCCTCCCTGCCACCAGCCTGGCTCCACCACTGGTGGTGAAATGAGAGCCCAGAACTAGGGCCTAGTGCCATCCATGCCGGGAACAGAAGTAAACACATACACTGAGGCTCCACTGCCCATTAAACTCTGAGCTATGGAAGGCCACGGCCAGTTCAGGACACAGTGGATGAATGCACCCTTCACCCCGTAACCACCTCCCTTCAAGCAAACCTGCATAGCAGAATATAGCACCAAGAAGCCCTATACAATGTAACGTGACTCCTATCGTGTGGCAGGCCTCTTGGGATAAGTATCAATGGTGTGCATGCTTTAAATCGATGTGCTTACCCCCACTAAGCTTCTATGGAGCGTTAGTGAGGTGTTTATGCAAAGGATGTATCAAGGATCTCCATCCGTCAGTGTTGCAACTTTGGCATCTCTGCGTCTCTCGCTCCTCTCCTCGTTACACCATTGTCATCAACATTGTGCTCCCTTACTGAAAGCAGGTTCACTGTAACCACGATCCTCAGTCAGGCTGTCTCTTTGTGTTTCCCCTGTTTCCTCCCCACTGTTCTGACATGGAACTAAGTAAGCCTGCCTGTAACAGTGCCAGGATGCCCCTGGGCTGCTTGTGCACTATATAAATGTAAAACATAAATAAATACATAAATAAGGATGTTGATCAACACAGGTGCTGCCACCATGCCCGGCCTTAAGGGGGGGGCGAGCCGGGCGACCGCCCGTGGCGCTGCGCCCCCCAGAGTGCCATTAGCCCCCACCACGCCAGCTCGGGAGAGTCTTTCAAGGGCTCCCCCGAACTGGCATAGCGGGAGAAGGTGCAGCAGGCGGGCGCATTCAATGTCAATCGGGTGATGAGCACCTGATTGTCACCAAATGCGCCCCACCGCTGCGGGCGCCTTCACCAACAAAAGGCACTGTTAGCCCCCC
Source organism: Ambystoma mexicanum (assembly GCF_040938575.1). Taxonomy (NCBI): domain Eukaryota; kingdom Metazoa; phylum Chordata; class Amphibia; order Caudata; family Ambystomatidae; genus Ambystoma; species Ambystoma mexicanum. The sequence continues at coordinate 855,883,217 of NC_090931.1, read as the reverse complement.
GCCATGCCAGCTCTGGGGAGTTTTTCAAGGGCTCCCCCGTGCTGGTGTAGTGGCGGCAGGCACCTCATTGTTAGGCAATGCGGCCGCGGCAGCGGAGCGCATTTAGGAACAATAGGGTGCTAACGCACCCTATTCATAGAATTGCCTCCTTGCAGGAGCGAGGAGGTTTAAAAAAAATAATGCATATAGCTCAGCATTTTGCAGAGGACGAGTATGCTCGTCCTATATGCATAGAAATGCATATAGATCAGCATTTTGCCGAGGACGAGTATGCTAGTCCACTCGTCCTATATGCATAGAAATGCATATAGATCAGCATTTTGCCGAGGACGAGTATGCTAGTCCTATCTGCATAGAGATGCCTATAGCTCAGCATTTTGCTGAGGACGAGTATGCTCGCCCTATCTGCACAGAGATGCCTATAGCTCAGCATTTTGCCGAGGACGGGTATGCTCGCCCTATCTGCACAGAGATGCCTATAGCTCAGCATTTTGCCGAGGACGGGTATGCTCGCCCTATCTGCACAGAGATGCCTATAGCTCAGCATTTTGCCGAGGACGGGTATGCTCGCCCTATCTGCACAGAGATGCCTATAGCTCAGCATTTTGCCGAGGACGGGTATGCTCGCCCTATCTGCACAGAGATGTCTATCTCAGCATTTTGCCGAGGACGGGTATGCTCGTCCTAGCCCAGCATTTAAGCCGTTAATGTTCCCGAACACGACACGGCGGCGCATATGCTCAGACTTCGCTCTTCCATAGAGTGCAGCTTCCTGTTATCCTGTGCATTTGTACAGCTCCGTGGGCGGCTGGGCTCCTACCCTTTCAGCCTTTCTGGCGCTTCAAAGAGAAGCGGCGGGAAGGCGCCTCACACTTTCATTTGCCATGAGCGCTGCTAAACGAGGGGCCAAGAGCAAAAGCGGCGGGAACAAAACCTCCTCCAACCTGTGGTCTCGCTCCGAGTTCAGGCGGCTGACTTTCCCCGCGCTCCTAATTGGCTGCAACTCTCTGTGCGCCTTTCCCTGACGCAAGGTCAGCTGGAGTTCACGACCGAGAGGGCACCGCCTGGCCCTCTCCACCTGCCCATGTGCTGTCCCGTGTTCCAGCATAGTCCAGTATTACTAGAGTCATTAAAACATGCTTCTGCACACACTGCTCCATCCTAGAGCGATCTATCCAAAGCAGTGGTCTTCAAACTGGGGGGCTCGCCCCCTAAGGGGGCCCGAAGGACGTACAGGCACGAGGCTCTTCAAACAGGGAGAACAGTGTCTGCATTTAATAACAATGTATGCTCATATGGCACCTGGGTGGGCCCTGGGGGGCCCGGCATAAAACAATGTGAATGCCACTGATCTAAGGGCTGAAACAATCAATGCTATTTCCCCCTTGACTCAATGGGACTCATTTTACCAACCTCAGAATGATGAAAGACTGAGTCAATCACCAAACATTTGGCACTAGTGACCTACCGGATCTCATTATCACGCTCCGTGAGCTATATATATCGGCGAATGGTGAATTGATTTATTCTTTGGAGATCCATACTGGCGTCCTAACCGCGAAGAGTGCTGTCCTCGTGTGGAGAAGTGCAATTACTTTTCCCTCTTTTACAATATATATACATATATATATATTTATATATACTTCGTATCCTGCCACTAGGTCAGTATGGGAAACATGCCCACCTGCTAGTCATCCAGAAAGGTTTGATTTTTGGGGCTTTTTTGTATATTGGTGAGAGAGGCTCTCATGCCAGTGTATGGTAGCTGCTCTAGTGCCTCTTGGCGACTCCCGCGTAGGCCTCTGTGGTATCTTTTTTAGCTTTGACTTCCAATGGCAGCCTCGGCACCACTGGATGCCACGCCACTGCAGTGGCATATGCTGTGGCTGGGGTTAAAAGCGTGTGCAGCACACGCTCATTGAGGCAACTCTCTGTTGTTGCTGCTGGTTTGTGATCCTCAGCTGCAGCTCCACTGTTGGGCAAATGTAGTGTTTGCTATTCCCATCCAAGCATGCAGTGAACTCCCAAGGACAGACACCTTTAATCTCTAGACCTTGCCTCAAGCCCGTTGAAGCAATAGACCAAAATCCGCAGCCCCCATCCACTTCGCAAACAAGCACCATGGACCCATTTTTCTCAGCTGGATAAACCCTTGCTTATTTAATCTGATTAGTATCAAACTCCAAGTGGCAGTGGCCTTCAAGGAATAGTGCCGATAGCACTGGTCAACTAACTGTGGTTGTTTGCTTAAAAATAAAATGGATCGAAATGAATTGCAATTTGAAAAAATGTACACACCAACAAGGCTGCCGACAAAACAGTCCGAACTTGCCATCCAGTGTTTAAAGAGAACTTTCATTATCATGTAACTTCTACCACAGGAAACCGCATTCAAATGCATCCCTTTTTGCGATGGACTCCAACTCATGAAGGCTTCAATAAGAGAGCTTCATGAACTACTAACCTTACAATCACATGCAACGGACCAATGGGATCATGAAGAACATCACGCAAAGATCATAAAATGATTGGCCAGAACTGGTTGGGAAGAACAATGCGTCCATTTGGCTACATTTTAAATTAAAGGGGAAGTACGGCGTAAGGAGATGCAGTGCTTTGCCCAGGGTCACACGTCGTGGACAAGTGCAGAAACGGAGAAGAGAACCCATGCACCCTGGATCCCACAGGTGGTAAGGAAGCTGCTGTGTAGTACGGATGTGTGTAGGAACACTGACATTCTTTACAGACAACAGACTGCTTTACATAGAAAGGACATATCTCGAAGGAATTCAAGCCTGAAGTATGTCCTCCGAAACTATGGCATAATCAAAACCCTGGCATAAACGGAAGCGGCAGTCTGCACAATCAGAGTTTAATTAGATTCTGTCCACAGAAAGGCCCAAATAGATGGACAATTGCCCTTCTACGAACCATGTCCCTATCCATTGATGGCATTGCCAACATTGCCCACTTCTGGAATGGCACAGATGAAATAACAAAGGATAGACTGGAAGACGCCCAGAGAAAACTCCAGCAGTTATTTCCATGCCACGCTTTCCATGCCTCAGCTTTGGAAATTGAAGTGGGGGGAGGCTGCTCTTTAGAGTTGCAGAGTGGCTTTAAGGGACCCTTATCCAGAAGGCAGAGGCAACATACTCCAGGCTTGAGAGGGGGATTCTAATATACATAAGAATGTGGTGGTGGTGGGGAAGGGGGTGCGGAGGGCAACCGAAAATGATCTTTGCGCATCTTGCCAAAAAGACTGAGCCAGACGTACTCACCACCTCAGAGGACCTGACATTTCACAACTTTCCACAAGTAGGATTTCCCATGGGAGCGAGAAGGACAACAGTGGCAAGCAGCCTTTGTTCGCCTGCATAAGCTATGGCGGCTCTCGACTCTCTGTTTCCAGGGCAGGGCAAGCATGGAGAGGCTCGACTCCAGATGCAATGAAAGGACCTGGAAAAGCAGGATTGGGCCAAAAGGAAAGAGGCGTAATGCTCCTTAGCAGAGTGACAACCACGCAATACCTAGGGGCAGTCAAATCCCCCTAAATGTACCCTTTGGCGTGGCTAAACTAGCGTGGCACTAATTCAAAAACCTTCCAGGTCGCCAGGTGCAGGTATCAGAAGTGCAAATATATGCAGTTAGGAGTAAAACCATGCAGGGTCACCACTGGGGTCATTATAAAAACATATACTTTGATAATCTAATTACCACTAAATAATGATAGAATATCGAAGAAATTAACCACAAAACAGTTACAAACTGACAATACATCACATCAAAAGTGCAACACACCTACGATCCAGTAGAGGTCCACAGTGGGGCGTGATCCTTACACAGGCGGAAGGGCTGGGCCTACCGCAGTCAGTCTTTCATTCAGATGCTGTATGAAAAAGTATCCCTCTCAGTTATGGAATGAAATCTGGAATGCACATCACATTCCCCTATGTATTATGTACATACTGGTATGGATGATGAAGACCCGTGGGGGCTCTGCGTGCCTCAAATTAAATCATTCTGTGTCAATGCATGTTTAAGTGCCACTATACAACTATGCAAATGCATTTCTCTTTAAGTGTATGTAAGTGGTTGTGTGGCATAGAGGCATAGCCAGGATTGTCTAAAAAATGGGGCCTTATGGTAATGTAGTTGGGCCCACCGCAGTGACATTAACATTGGTCAGCGTTGCTGAGTGGGCATATACAGATTTTGAGTGGGCCTTGCCTGTTCAGGCCCTACCTGATGTACACCTCTGGTGTGTCATATTTGTGTGTGAAGCCTGTCTGTAGGATGAGCAGGCTTGGGGCACAGTAAGATGCCCTGCTTGGGTGGAAAAAGCTGTGAGCCTCACAGGCAACGTCACGCCACTGCATCAATGATGATGAATTCCCAGGCCCTCGGCAGACACCCATCTTGGGTCAGTGCAAGATAAAGGCAGAGGGAGGGGGCAGGTTCCATATATTCCTGGAGGGAAGATTGTGTGCTGTTGTGTTGTTTAGGCAGTTCCAGTCTTAATTGCTGGCCGGGAAACATTATTTTTTCAGGATGGAAGAGAGGCGGGGCACCAATCTAGATCTCGGTACAGCTCCAGGGTGAGAGCGACGAGACACACGAGCAGGGATCATTGCTACAATATCCCCATCTGATAGGTGAAGCCCCAAAAAGATGTGGAAGGCTCTCACAAGGGAAGTCTTTCCCCTGCTGAGCCTACTCTGTTAATATCTCTGCATCAGATCTCAGGACCACGATGACAGAGGCTATCAATACAGCCATTGATGCATGTTTACCTGTTGTGGTTGCTACGGCTGCACCTCCCCCAGCACCTTGTATACACAGATCTCCCTCAGCTGGAGAGCCCTCTGGACCAACCAGGACTACCAGATGAAGAGATGGTGATGGAAGGTAAGTTCTTGAGAAGAGAGATTGTGGATGAGTGTAGAGAGGCAGATATATATGTCATTAAACCCCACCACCTCACATCCGTGATATTGGAAAAGCAACAAGAAGACTCTGTGCTTGACACAGGGAATCATCCCAATACCACACCGAAGATATGGAAGAAATTATGCACTCAGACAACCGTACCGTATGTAACCTCAAACTAACGCGGTAGAAGGAAGTCTGCAGACACCACTGGACAATAGAAGAACTATAAGTAACGTCTGACAGATGTAAAGTAGTGTCATGAAAAGAAGATACAAGGGTGCACTGAAACAAATACTTAAAGAATGAAGATGTGACTGAAGTAACAAAGTGAACTTACATGTGAATGTGAAGAAATCATATGCACTGAGAAGATAAGTGACAAGAAACGCAGCAAATGTATATTCACAGAAATAGATAAGACATGTACAAGCTTGCTAAACGCAAGAAATAGAACACAGGTAAACCAGCCATTCTGAGAAAATGGATGTCGATTTCGTATAATAGTAAGCAAGAAGCCTCAAGTAGAAAAACCAAGGCTGCAGAGCTGACAAGCACTGGACATACAAATTTGTGCAAGAACAAAGAACATTTGTTTGGCTGAGGATCAAGGATGCCACAGCAAGTGGCAACTGCAAGGCACAAAACCAGTTGAAGAGGATAAGCTACATACGCAGGACATACTTCTCTTAGATTAAGTAAAGGAGTGAACAATTTCAAGTGCCAAGTATTGTACAATCAAAGATGCAGAAAGCATTTGCAAGATGGAGCAACCAAGTCTCCAGAGGCCGAAGAGAGTAATAGCATCTAATATAATTGAATCAAATAGCACTAAACAAGAGGACAGAATCGACAAAATCATGGTCTCCTCATACGTGGTGCAGAACCTGCAAACAAGGCCTATTCATAAGGCTCCAGGCGAAAATAGAAATGTACTTTCACTCCCTTTAAAGTTCAGAGGAAGGGTACAGTCAGATAGGTCAACTACAAAGAAGCAGCCTTGGCTTAGGGCCTAACTGATGAGAGTTGGCAGGCTAATAAGTCAGTGGGAAGTTTTCTGACGTTGTTCCCTGCACCTGGGTTTCATTTTACCTACGAGCTGAATGTCCAAGGCTAGAAGAGGATGCCAGCCAATCAGGATGACCTATGCAATGGTGGACTACACATTGTTTTAGAAGCCAATCTGCTGCTGTCATTCTACTATTATATGTATTATTCGTAGTTAGAGCTAGCTCAATGGGTGTCAACCAGATAATGGGCAGTCAATGATGTTACTAACACCTATGCAGATTATAGGTATATAGGTCCCCTTAACCAATCCCTCCTCCTGATAAGCTTTTACTGCTGTCCACGTAGGATGATGTCATAGCTAACGTACATCGAGGTATAAAGCCTTTTGTGTAATTGAAACGCGATGAGAGAGTTTGAGATGCGATGTGTTATGCTCGCCAGGTTTCTCTACTTTATTGAACTGATAATAAATTAGTATTTTGCCATATTCTTTGAGTCTGTCCAGTTATTTGGGCCTGAGATTAGTTATTGTGGTAATCACATTACAGCAATTGGAATGCTCCAGGTGCTACTGCACATGAGGTCGCCACACAACTGCTACATAATCTAACCTTGGAGGAGGTTATGCTGCTGCCTGTCCTTGAGGGTGTTTGAGATGCCTATAGTTGCTTTGTCCCAGTGCCTAAATCTGAGCTTCCTGTATTAAAGAGTTTCTGGGACGTCATCATCATGTACTGTAAGGAACCTGATATTGTGGCTATACTAAGGTGGTGGTCTAAACTGTGCCCCCACCTGGGGCTTGGCAGGAATGTCCTGATGTTCTTACAGTGGAATCTATACTGCCCTCCTTTGGTGGTCACACGTCCATGGCCACCGAAGATGCTGTACCTTCAGACCCGGTGGATAGAAAGGTGGATATGGCTCTGAAGAGGGCTCACAGAGAAGCAAACCTTTCTCTCAGAGGAGGGACCTGTTCTGGTTACGTGATCCAGTCCCTGCTCAAGGACTTTCTGGCACTCATCCTGGCCCAGGACGGTGGTCAGGAGTGTGAGGACCCATTTGAAATCATTGAGGAGGAGATGATATTGGCCTGCGACATTTCCTCTGACAGAATGAGAACTGTGCCCATGGGTGACATCTCAGTCAACTCAGCCAGGTGGCAGTATTGACTCTGGCAATGGAACGGGGAAGCCTCAAGGAAAGGCCATCTTAATGCAGCTTCCTTTGAGTCAGAAGATCTCTGGGTCCAAATAATTGAACTAGTTAAGCAAGCAAAGGGGGAAAATGCACTGTAGTAACCCAAGCAGAAGCTAGCCCACTGTAAGGCGTCATATTGGTAACAATCTAGAGCGTCCTTTTGGATTCCTAGAGGCTGTATGTGAGCCAGGTTTCGTGGAAGAGGGGGGTTTCAACATATCAAGCCGTAGGTTAATCCCCCGATAGCCTCTGGTACTTCCTGACTTGGGCCCCATGTGTCATCTCCAGTGGGGGCACCACCAGTTTTTCAGCTCTGTGTGGAAAGAGGATGTTGGAAACGCCTGGGCCAGGGAGGTAGTACAGAGGGGATACAACATTAAATTCAGCTACATGCCCCCGGAGTCAGTAGTACTGGTGACCCTGTGGCCCAAGAAGCCGATGAAGAGGAATTCTCTCCAGAGGTGTGTTCTGCTGCTTGCAATGAAGGGAGCTATTCAAGCATTGCCCAGTCAGGATCAGGGTATTGGGGTCTTTGCCATCCTGCGTCTGGTACAACATCTGCCTCCACCCCTACCCTGTTGACTGGCTGATTCATGCCTCTTCAATGTTGCTGGCCCTCCGCAGCATGACCATTGTACTGAACCTCTTAGAGAGGTTCAGGTGGGTTGTGAATCTGCAGAAGTCCCTTTTGGCTCCCACTCAGGTGTTGACATTTCTAGAGGGTCTTCTCATCACTGTGGATGGAACAGTTCCCCCACCCTACCGCAGAGCAAGAAAGTTAGAGATTGAGAACCTTTTTGGGCATGGCGAAGGCTTTAGCCCTTCAATGGTTGAGGCACAGGGAGACTTGGCTGTGACTGTCTTTATAGTGCCCTGGGCCAGGTTCATCTTAAGACCATTAGTGTTACATCTCTTGGTGAATTGGGGTGGGTCTATTTTGGACTTTATCCATGCAGCTCCTTATATCAGGAGGAAGGTGCAGTGGTGGCTCAATGACATTCACCTCCTACATAGCTTCCTTTTGGAACCCCCACCTCTGATCCTCACACCAGATGTCAGTCCGACAGGGTGGGTTGTGACACTAGGATCCTTGCCCATTCAGGAGAAGTATTCCAGAAGGGAGGGGGAGAGGATCCTCGAATTTGAGTGAGCTATCATCCATTTTAAGATCCTGCAATGCACGGACACCCCAACTCATGGGAAAGGATGTCTAAGTCTACACAGACAATCAGGTGGCCAAGGTATATATATGGTATCCAGTGATGGCATCGAATATAAAGCATTGAATGACAAAGCATTAAAAAAATGCATTGAAACTAAAGCTTTAAATGCATTTTTTTCAAAGTTAAAGATTTTATTTTAATTATAATGGGTTCTAAGGGGAAAAAATGGGGGTTGGGGGGACACCCCCATAAAAATAAAAAAATTAATGCATTCAATGCTATTTTTTCGTTGCTTTTTTTTTTAGATGCTAAGGCATTCAATGCTTTGGCATTCGATGCAATCACTATAAACCATATATATATCGCCAGGGCAGCACCAGATTCTGCTTAGTGGCTTACTAAGATATGGAAATCACTGGTGGTGTCACAGTATACCACTCCCGGACAATTGGAGGCACTTGGATACCACCCACGTTGGTGATTGGGCACAGTATTAAATCATATTACCATAACATATGGCTCAATGACTCACCAAACAATAACAATAGCAGTCATGCTGGTGGAGTACTGATGCATATGATGGCAACTGAGGCCTATATTTATTTATGTATGTATATTTTGGTTAATATCAAACCTTTCATAAAATACAAATAAAAATGTCAATAGATATTTCTCATTAAGGTTCACCTCTTCTTTACAATTATTCATCTACATCTTAATGTAGTGCATGTAAAGTAAAAAAAAGGTGAGAATTCCTGAGCATACCAGGGCAGAACTTGGATATGGTTCTTGAGCCTAGAAATAAGATGGCACAGTGTTGGTACTTGGTTCTAATATGCTTGTGCCAGGCATTGGATACCAGTACTCAGGCATATTATGGCAGTACGTGGGCATGAGATTCCAATACCTGGTATTTAATTGAAGTACCTGGAGATAGAATGCCAAAACATGGCATGCAATGGGTTTATCTGATAAACGAATGGCAATATCGGCACGTGATGGTAGGACCTTGCCATTTGATAGAACACAAGATACCTGATCTGAGTAACGGAGGATAAAAGAATATGACATCAATACCTGTCGTAGAGGCATAATACCTGGGCATGGCCTGGTCATATGATGCCATTTCTAGATTAGAATACTGAAACAATTCTTTACATATCGTGCTGCATGTAGCCCAGCCAATGGGAAAATTAACATCCACCGTTTCGATCAAGAAGCAAAGCCAAGATGCAATGGACCCAACATGCTTCTCTGAGCGGCTGAGTGACCGCTGAGTCAATATGAAATATATGCAGTACGCATCTCTACACAGGGAGGGCAAGGAGCCCTACTACCCTTTTCTCAAGTAGCACTCTGCATCCATAGTCACAAAAATAAGTATGGCTCCCTGAAGTTGATATCCACTAGTGGTCAGTATTGCACCTTCCTAGAGGAGTGTGTAGAGAAGGAGCCAAGTACGCCCACCGCAAACCCACTTTGTCCATATTGCCTATATGTTGGGAACCAGAGTGTGAGACACGTGCGGTACCAGTGAAAATACTGATACCGAAGAGAATCTGGGAAGCAAGGTTCCCATTGAGAAAGCCATAACTGCCTACAAAACAGTATGTGGCCATTTGAATGAAATCCCAGAAGAAGCAGGTCCAATGAATGGAAGGGAAGAATGGTGACGCCACTACTATCAGTCACTCACGAAGCAAGCTGATGTACATAGAAGAGATGCAGAGACAAGAGAATGAAGATATTCCATAAGGCATCAAGAAAGTATCAAAGATAAGTGACATCTTGGGATAAAGATGAAGAAACTTATGCTACAGAACTGATGAAGATATCAATTTATTTTATACATGTACAGATGCAAAGAAACACAAGCAAACAAAGTATTCTTGAGGCTAGCTTTATAGTGAATAGATTGCGGCATGGGACAACATATAAATATATTGAAGTGAGAAAAGAATGGATGTTTCCACTACGTATTATAGCAGAGCTGGACTAAAAAAGGAAGGCCTCTTTTCCAGTGTGTCACAGTTAATAACAATTGTACGAATTAACAGGAGTGAAAGTCAGAAAGGCAAGACTGGACAAGCCCCTTGAAGCCAAGGCCGTATCAGGCTTGGGTGAGCAGACATTGGATACAACTCGTGTGAAAGAATGAAACTCTTGTTCAGAAGACATGGACAGAAACAAGGAAGACATCAGAGGTCTATTAGAAAATAGTATTTTAAATGCACCAGAGCTCGATTTTGTGGTCTTCAGTCACATGGAAGGATGAAGTTGGAGGAACATGATGACCACACCTACGCAAGAGGCCAGAGCGTGCCTTCACTCCCCTGAATTCTCCAGAGCAAAAGAACACTCCCAAGGACAAGCTCAAAGCCTTAATTGACAATAGACCACTGAGGTGATGATAGATGATATGCTAATTGGTGGGAAGACATGGTTAAGACTAACTCACCAGCACCTGGAAGACCAGCCTGCGTGCTGCTCACGCAGGTGGAAAAGTACTGACATAGGTTAGAGTGCCAACCAATTGTAGGGGGCCACGTGATTAAGGGTTCTATAGGCTGTGTAACCAATGAGACAAGTATTTTGTGACGTTCATAGTGGCCTGTTTAAGGGGAGGGCTTAGTTGCCCCACCTGATGTTAAGAAACCTATCACTTTCTCTCACTCTCTTAGACTAGTATGGATCAATCGTATACTTAGATGTTTCTTAAGAACCTATCACAATAGCCACAAGGTTTTTGTAGTTTGCCACGTAGGATGACAATAGTAAATACGTAGGTTGACATCATCAATGATGATTTTTTGCTATAAAAGAATGCTTTTTTTAAGATGCATTGTGAAACCATGCACTGAGACGTCCGTTGATATCCGTTGTACTCCCTCTTTTAGATAATTGATATTAAAACAGTTCTCCTTTTGCCAACTACTTGAGTCGTTTGGATTATTGATGTTTGAGTAACTTCTGCATCCCCATCCATCTCAAAGGTATTGCTACCTCATCTTAAAGGGCTGGGGTCAACCAGTTCAAGTGCACAGGCGTTCACCTTGGAAAACTGGCCTTTTTCGTCTAGGAGATGGCTGTCACCCAGCCCTGTCTTGCTGCATAGAAGAATGCAAACCTATTGCATGAAATTGAAAGCGAACTCCACCACCAGGCTTCCACTACGGCAATCTGGACGACACATCCCCAGGCAAACTATCTGCTGGGCCATGAAAAGATGCTTTCAATTTCAGAGCACTTTCCCATCATTTGATGTAATCGACATTCTGGGCACAGGCCGGCTGTCCGTAATTGCTGCCAGGCAACAGAAAAGAAAGGGCGCAATACTTGTGATCAAAACACAGCCTTTTTTCAGGCGACTCGAAAAAAAGCCAACAACTGAATTGGGGAGAGGGGAGTATTTTAATTCCTAGGGCAGACACTTGGCGATTATCTATGAAGTGTATGGCCACCAAAGCCACCAAAAAACGAGCTTGTTTATAGAAATGGCCAGGTGGTACCATGTGAGCAGCTTTGACATTCTGAACAATATGAGGTGGTATATAGGAAACGAAAGTCCTCGTATATACTCCCCAGGAAAAAGAAGGATACTGGGAAAAAGTGATTAGTAGATGGCTGATTTTTTTTTTTATGTCAGCTACATGGCGCTGCACCAATTTACCATATAAACTCGTTACTTCACCCAAGCGTGCAAGATACAGAAACTCATATGATTTTTCATTCAAAAAACGACCACCCACCCCATACAGCCACGCAGTCTGCTTTCCACCCAGAAGCCATGCGTGGTCTCCCTGCTTCCTCAGAACTCACCTGGTCTTTCAATTAATGCACGTGTGATCTCTACCTGATCAACTATGAAAAACACGCTTTCCCTCCAGTTTCTTAGTTTGCCATTTAGTTCCAAGAGTTTCTTCTGAGGTAACTGGAAAGAACGGTGTTTGCTCTGCTTCTTAACACCCCCACACCTTCGTAAAGGGACTGCAATGCTTTAATGAATTCCATAGGCAGCTTTAAATGCGGTTATAAAGTGAAAATAGTCAAATTATTAGTATATGCGTAGAATAGTTACATGGTATATTTAGCTGGAATTTCGGTCCCCTGAACCTAACCTATTCAATCCCTGTAAAACTCTGTGCGTACAGTAATGAAAAGACCCTCGAGGAGTGGTCTTGCAAAAAGTAATCCCACTTTAACTACTCTGCCCGTGTGCGCAGAAAAAAGGGCTCAGTAGCTAGTTTCCCTGAACACCTGGCTGTTGCGCTGCCCTGACGAAACCATAAGACTGCAGTTCAAAATGTCTCTCCTGGACAGAGGGGGGCTAACTGGTATCCCCACATCTCCTCCCAAGGGTTAAGAGAGGTCTTCCGGGTCACCAACTGAGGCGAAGCCCCCCAGAAGAACCAGAAACGTTTAGAGCAGCTCACAGATGGTTTTACAGTGGGCAGTTTTCATCCAGGCGCCACCCACCCTATGATTCAGCATACCTAGTTCGATGAGAGAGAGGTCGGCCACATTAGACTGAGGTATGGCCTCACCCTAATGCAGCACTGGTTTCCAGCTGTGCCAGAAAGAAGCTCCACCAGTAGGATCCTTCATCTGACACTAGTTGGTTTATGAACTGGGCAGCAGATACCAAACAAGTGACTGCACTAGCATCTACTGCGGCTTACAGATGTAAACGTATCAGAACGGGTAAGCCTTTTCTTTCCAACAGTAGCTGCATCATCCTGGCCAGAGCCCTAATCTTGTCCCGTCTGGACTACTGCAACGCCCTCTACCTAGGCTCTTCCAATTCTACTATCAGAAGAATCCAAACATTACAAAACAATGGCCTCAGAGCGGCATTGGGCGTCTCCAAAGGAGAACACACATCGGAGACTAGGCGCCAGAATAACTGGCTCCGGACCAACGATAAAATCACCTTAAAAACCCTGTCGCTTATCCACAAATCCCTCAATAAAGCTGCCCCTATCTAGCTTGCTGACAGATTCCACAAACAGGTGTCCCTAAGACCATCCAGATCTGCAAATAGGGATTGTCTGTCCATCCCCAGGTTCAAGCTATCCACGATTGGTGGCAACAGCTTCCCTGTGAGGGCGGCCAAATTATGGAACCCCCTGCTCTCCTCACTGAGAATTGACCAACCCTGCCACAACTTCAGAACTAACATTACTGCGTGGCTGAAATCTAATGACCACTAAGCAAACTTCATAGAACCCTGCACGACAACTAACCATATCCTCACTCACTATATGTAATATATGTAAATATTTAGGCTTGTACTTTCTGTAAATAGTAAACTTATGTATATTTTTGTCTGTAAATATTACTCTGCTTGAAGGCACCTTTACCTCGGCAGAGTCTTGTAACTAAGCTTTGCATATTCATGTATTGCTGCGCCCTGTTACCTCTAAGTCTGACCTGCATTATAAATAATAAAACAAACAAACAGACAAACTGGCAGTATCCCCACCCACTCCTGGGTAGTCCATACTGCCCATTTGCATAGTATTGGCCATAATAATTCACCCAAACTGGTGTTCTTTTTTAGGAAGGTTGAGGAATGCCACAGTGAGGATAGCTCCTGAGTTTCAACAATCTCTATTTTTAACAAGGACCTACTGCAACTAAGGGAAAATCTATAAATGAGGAGGAATGACTTCTTAAAACAATGTTAAGGAGAGGAAAACACAAAGTGGGGTGTCTCTTCAGTTTCTAACACCTATAGTGAGGTTCCCAGCAAAATATAGGAGTTCAAACCTATTAGCGAGTTCTTGTCCCTCAAGGGACATCATACTTTATACAATGATATCTAAAGGAAATAACCAGTAGAAATATCAAAACCTAGCCTCACTGAGTGCTTTAGCTTTAGTGCTAATCCTGTGCTTGAATAGAAATGCTCCAACACTTAGCCAACAGAAGAGTCCACAGCATATTCTACAATGTCCGGCTCTAATCTACAAAACAACACAAGTAATGGTTTCCTTGAAGAACTCTTACAGGAAGTACTCAGAGCGTCAACCTCCCCCTCAGTCTCACAGCTCTCAGTATTGAGAGGTAGGCCTCTTCCCAGCGTCTTGGCTTTCAGGTTCTTCACTCAGGTATCCACACGGCCTCAGCATCACAGTAAGTCCTCCCAATGGAGCAGTGGGCCCCAGCATTTACAAACCGGCCTCATTGGGGCTCTTGATTCTCAGCACTTACAGACAAATATTTCCAGATCCTCTTGACTGTCGGTATTTACATCCAAGGAGGGTTCCCCCAAAGCAATGCCAGAGGCTAAAATTGATTCAAACCTTCCAGCCATCACCTCTTTTGTTTTGCTGTAGTCACACCGAGTGGAACACAAATGCCCAGACACGGGTCCCTTGATTTCTGGGCCAAGAGAACAAAGCTACTCCTCACTGATGAGGCCCTACAAGACCAAACATGTTTGGGGATGCGTGTGGACTCATGTAGAAGGGATGTGACCTAGCAGTTCGGGCTGGACTGCCCCCTTTCGGGTGTGACCAAGACAGATTTGCATATGGTCTTTCCCCGTTTGTAACGGCTTGGAAGTCGAAGAACGATGGTCTGGATGGTTGCCCAGAGCAATGCCTGAGGTTAAGATTAATTCTAAACCTTCCAGCTATCACCTCTGTTTTGCAGCATTTACCATCCAAGCCACTTCATTTTCAGTGCTGAAACGAGCATTTCCACTGCCTCTTGAGTCTTAGCATTCATAGTTGGACCGCTTCACTGTGCCTTGGTTCTCAGTATTCACAGGCATGCCTCTCTAGGGCTTGTTCGAGGTTTCACCTCATTGTATCGGGCCCAGTCTCTGCTGTAGGTCTTCTACCTAAAAGGCTACCTCATCCAAGGAAGTAGTCTCCCTGGCTCTCCAGCAAGCCCCCAGGTTCCTACCACCAGTCCCTTTCAAACCCCTGGGGCGATTGATGTCTCTGTACACTTGTTTGGGATTGGTTGTGGCTGTGGGGAATTGTGTCTTTGGCTTCCTGATTGGCCCCTTCCTGAATGTCTCTCCAATAGGCTCTTAATATGATTACTGGTATTCGTATTTGCTGATTAGTATATTTCTGTCATAAGTAGGCTCCTGGCTTTAGATAAACCTGGGACATCACTGCCATCTTAGATTTGTCTTGCCCCATGCCCGTGGCTACATGTCGCTCTGCATCTGTCTACGATGGCGTGGTGTCTCTGCCAAGCCACACAAATCATAGATATATCCGGACAGCTGTCTTCCAGGCACAGTTAAGTTGGTGATGTAATGCCATTACAGTTTGCTGTGAACGTTCATCGACATACTTTCCACAGTTGTGTCAAAGATAACTATTTATGAATGTATGTTTTTCATATTTCTGTCAGGGGTGAATCTAGTGCCATTAGTTTATTATTCCAACCAATGTCTAGTCTGGCCACAATACAAAAAGATCCATTGAAGATTGCAAACCAAAGGTCAAGCCCCGACCTGCCCCTCCCGAACTCTCCCCCAAGTCACCCTACCCCCATCTCCCACCAGTCCCGCCATCCCACTCCCTCCTTTTTGGATGAAGCCAGCGTATCACTAGTTTCTTTTTTCCACTTCCACCACTGTCTGATGCACATTGTGAAACCTTGGCGGTTAGCGAACTCTGATTTGCAAACTTTTCTACTGCCTAATGGTGGTGGTTGGGAACTGTAATATTGCTTCAAGGCTTGAGGAGCTGATATTATCACCAAAGTTATACAGCGTCTCATGGGTGATGATCAACTCAGGGAACCCCACTTCTCCACCCTGTGGGAGGCATATCGGGTAGCAACCAGACCATCCCACTCAGCTTTTATTCGGGCCCCCTCATAACAGAGGATGGGGAGCTCCGCTCACTCACCACGCCTTCAAAGGGCGGGCAGATGAGGGCTATCTGACACACACACCTGTAACCGTAAGATTGTTCTGGTTGCCAAATATGGGCTTAGATGGCATAGCTAGACTAATTATGGTACTGTTTTTTCCATAATCTATTCACTTAGTTCCCCATAACCTATTCATTTAGCTACCCTGATTACAAAGGGATACCAGTATTAGCACACTGATATGTATTCAAACGTTGATGCACAGCAAAGGGTATACAAAAAATACTTTAAGCAGATTCCAAGGAGCATTGAACCTTTGCTGTCCACAAATACAGTGGGTAAAGAGTAGACTATACCTAGAGGCACTTTCACCCTCACCCAGAGGAACTATCACATTAATGGGCTTCCAGGTAAAACCACCAACAATCGCAAGCAATGACCAACTTCAGAAACGACTCCAAACTCAAAAAATAAGAACAAACCTGACGAAAACACCACTCTGCTTGGAGGGCCCAGGGCATATCCTTAAGCTAAATAAAAGTTCGATTAGATCTGTGGATGTAACGAGACATCACCCCATGAGTTATAACAGATATTACACAATCATTGGCAAAATCAACAGTTTTGGCATTTGCACGGGAACACTTTCTGCAGGAGATGCGGCCTAGTGGCTAAATTGATGATGATGGAAGGCAGAGCCCTGGGTACTAAGACTGGATCTCGAACGGTCTCAAGAATATCTGTTTTCAGGGCAAATCCCAAACTCCATGTGCCTCTATTGTAAATGTGTGCAATGCAATAGACATATGTTCAGCGAGCGTACAATGTGCTGTTTAGTACTGCCCCATTGCATATTCCTGTCTACTCCCCCATCACAGCCAGGTTTTGGTAATCTGGTATCTACCAGACCAAACATACCATACATTGTACATAGAACAGTCCATGCTTGAGCTGTTCCTGCTACAATAAAGGCCACCTACTAGTCTCTACACTGCAAATTGAGCGAGAGGAAAATATCTAAAATAAAAATACCTGTTACAGTGCAGGCCACCTTATTCATCTCAGGCAGGCAGAATTGTCATTGTTGTAGTTGGCCTATCCCTGTTTTGCAAGCCCTGGGAGCCATCTTGTAGGGAATGGAGTATATGCTGTGGAGGCAGCCTTCATGGCTGAAGGAGCATGAACGATAGGGAAGTGTGCAGCTGCCACACACTCGCCACACCCCAACCACTGTGTGGCCGTGCAGGCTTCCACAGTTGGATCTGGCATGAGTTTGAGTCGCAGGGATGCTGGGAAGTGTCTTCTCTGCACTCCTTGTGTCATGACTGCAACCTGGTATCACTACCTTAGACAGTGGAGGGGGGTAACGGGGAAGAGCATGGATGCAGAAGGAGCCAGGTATGGCGTTCCTGCTCTCCCCCTGCCACTTCCACTTCATTGGTTCCATTGAATAAGGGGTGAGGCAGGAAAGCTGGCAATGTCGGCTTGTGTGGGGTCACCAGACGTAGCAGCCCACCAGAGAAATCCGGAACTAGGCACATCACTCACTTTGCTGGTATTTGCCGTGGCACCATTGGCATTTGTTGCTGGATTTTGCACTTACATCTATGTTCTATATCTATGTATTCTGGTTTACTTTAAAATAGTTTACCAGTTCTTAAAAGCATGGTCCTCCCAGTTCACAAATGACTGAAGCCAGAAACTACTCCAGTCACTTGTGTATTGCACTTAACAAAGAACAGTAGTTAAGAACCTCAGCTGTGGTTCCCATAGAATGTTTCTCCTGCTCAGATGCCAGCTGCAATATTTCCTTTATCAGAAGTTTGCACACCCTGTCACGGGAATAGAAAAACACATGAACTCAAGCTTGCACGCCCTGTCACGGGAATAGAAAGAAACACATGAACATAAGCTTGCACGCCCTGTCACGGGAATAGAAAGAAACACATGAACTTAAGCTTGCACGCCCTGTCACGGGAATAGAAAGAAATACATGAATTTAAGCTTGCACGCCCTGTCACGGGAATAGAAAGAAACACATGAACTTAAGCTAGCACGCCCTTTCACGGGAATAGAAAGAAATACATGAACTTAAGCTTGCACACCCTTTCACGGGAAAAGAAAGAAACACATGAACTTAAGCTTGCACGCCCTGTCACGGGAATAGAAAGAAATACATGAATTTAAGCTTGCACGCCCTGTCACGGGAATAGAAAGAAACACATGAACTTAAGCTAGCACGCCCTTTCACGGGAATAGAAAGAAATACATGAACTTAAGCTTGCACGCCCTTTCACGGGAAAAGAAAGAAACACATGAACTTAAGCTTGCACGCCCTGTCACGGGAATAGAAAGAAACACATGAACTTAAGCTTGCACACCCTGTCACGGGAATAGAAAGAAATACATGAATTTAAGCTTGCACACACTGTCACGGGAATAGAAAGAAACACATGAACTTAAGCTTGCACACCCTGTCACGGGAATAGAAAGAAACACATGAACTTAAGCTTGCACACCCTTTCACGGGAATAGAAAGAAATACATGAACATAAACTTGCACCCTGTCACGGGAATAGAAAGAAACACATGAACGGGAATAGAAAGAAATACATGAACATAAGCTTGCACACCCTGTCACGGGAATAGAAAGAAACACATGAACTGAAGCGTGCACTCCTTTCACAGGAATAGAAAGAAATACATGAAATTCTTCCATTAATGCTAGCTCTAAGTTAACACCGGTGTGGGAGGACCTTTGGGGGGGGGGGTGCACACTGCTCATGGGCTCATGTGTTGAGGACTTGTTAGATCTACTCAATCCTACAGCTGGGCTTTGCTAATGTGAGTGTATGTGTGCAAGATAAAGTTATTACCATGTATGGTCATGGCTCCCCTGGGCTCTTGCATGCAGCGCCTTAGTCAGCCTGGGGCAGTTCTGGGTGCAGCATCTGTGCTGTCTAGATATTGATGACCAACTCAAAACCCTGCACGACTTTCCAATTGGATATTCCCAAAGCAAATTTGAATGTGGCTGCTGACCATGATTGGTCAGCAGGCTGTGCGCTTGAATCAATGAACCCTCTCCCACTGGGACCAGAGATCCCCTTCTCGGTTGCAGCACACCATAGATAATGGAGGCCTGATTCTGCAAGCGCTGAAGGCAAGAAGCAGCCTGATTAACCGATGATGAGGTGTGGACACTTAGCAGGAGAAGTTCCAAGAGAAAGATTGATGCTGATGCAAACTTTGCTGTACCTGGAGGACCAGAGACTTCCTGAATTTTAGTGAGAGCAATAACCTGGTGCTCACGGGCCTGCTTGGCATGGCCAAGCAAGGCCAGTCTCAACACTCATATTAGTCCCTTACTTCCTAGCCAAGTCACAGAGTGATCCTGCCCAGGAGAAGACACAGACCCTAGAATTAACATACCAGCATCTGAGAAAGCCTATAACCTGCAAGTGGACTGCCTAGATTTAGGAAAGCAGGGGGCGGATTCTGTACTGTGGTACCTGCCTCTCTACAGTAAATCAAAGCAACCATGATTGCACAGGGAGTCGCAACCCAACCTGTTGGAAGCATTCTGTGAGGGGCAGGAGTTAGATTGGTTGTTTGTCAAAACACTTTTATTTAAATAACAAAAGATTTTGGAAATATTCCTCACCAGCCCTAACTCTATGGGGAATTTCCCTGCCTCTACAAAATGAGCTAATGAGACAGTCATTGTCAGGATGTCAAAAATAATGTTCACTGTCCTGTGTCCAAAACCTCATCTGACCCTGACACTCTCAGTGCTACAAAATCCACAACTGGGGGGAAATAAAGGGCCAGATTCACAGAAGCGTTTTACAATGGCACAATCCCATAGGAAAGTGCTCTGTGAATCAGGCCCAGCGTATCTTTCAGCTGCTTTCCTGCAGCCTTCCTCAACTTGACTGCACAAAGTTTTAATATGCAAATCACAATCCAAAGCATTCAAAATTAGCGTTCCACAAATCTGAAAATGAGCTCCGTTTGGACTTTTTACTGTTAGGGAAGTGACTTCCTTCCTCTGGTGATTGCCAAGTGGGACAATCGACAACCCCTGGTCATTCTTGAAGATAGTTGTGTGTGAGCAAATGCTTTATTGTGGTTTCCCTGGTGTTTGAAAGACTTGGTATACCCATCCTGCCAAGTGCTGACAATGTGATACTTTCCTTTCACTGGGACGAGGAAGAGTAGGGATTAATTCTATATTTTAAATAGGTGCCTGTGTAAAGACTCTGCCTATTTTAGATTAGTTTCTACTTTATCATACAGTGGGGGTTCACCCTTTCGCCTAAAATCCAATTCGCTTTAAGGAAGGCTTTTTTGATTTCATTGGTGTCTTTCTGTATGTGACTTTTCTTGGGACTTATAGATCAGTCACGCATTTCTTCAGCATTTTTATTGCTGAAGGAGTCTGCTCTCCCCTCATACCAGGTACTTGTTTGTACCTTGCTTCGTATGACTCGCCTTACTGTTGCCTGGAGTCACGTCCTGTTTGGCAAATTTCTATTAACTGGCCTTATTTACATGAAGCACGTTACAAATTACTTTTCATTACCTGTAACCTTTCTTCAACTGCTGGAATGACAACCTCCCTCCCAACCTGTTCTCTCAAAAACCGAGGCTCAAACCTTGAGACAAAAAGAGGGGATATGGAAATAAAATCCTTCATAGAGTTATTGTAGGCAAACTCTGGAACCAAAATCAAATCCACCCAACTCTCTCCAGTTTGTAAATAGCATCTTAAGTATTTTTCCAATTCCTGGTTTACTCGCTCTACTTGCCCATTTGTTTCTGGATGAAAGCCCAACGACAACTTCACCTCTGCTCCCAGAATATCACAAAAAGCTCTCCAGAACTTTGATGTAAACTGAGACCCTCTATCAGAAATGACTTGACTGGGTAATCCATGCAACCGGATAATAGCCTGAGAGAAACTTTGCACCAAACGTTCTGCTGTCACCTCCCCAACCATTGGAATAAAATGGCCCTCCTTGGTAACAGTATCCACTACCACCAAAACTGTTGAACAACCTTGATCCTTTGGGAGAGCTATAATGAAATCTAAAGATGTAGTATACCATGGGTGAGGAGGAACAGGAAGTGGTTCCAAAAGTCCAACTGGTTTCCTCACTTGAGTTTTAGCTCTTGCACAGACCTCACAGGTTTACACAAAATTTTAAGAATCTACTCTCATGGTTTTCCACCAAATATGTCT
This sequence comes from Ambystoma mexicanum, assembly GCF_040938575.1. NCBI lineage: Eukaryota > Metazoa > Chordata > Amphibia > Caudata > Ambystomatidae > Ambystoma > Ambystoma mexicanum. The sequence goes on along the minus strand of NC_090931.1, from coordinate 855,861,830 downwards.
TCTCACTCATTGTCCAGGTGGTCAGTTCTTCAATCATGTTTGGTTTCCTACTTTGGTAGGTTGGGAAAGCGACTCTGCTCTGTTAATGGCTTCTCGCCTCAGAGCGGCGTTGCTTCCATGTTAACGTAGTTTCCCTCGGAACGGACCACTTGTTCTCCAGACGAGTCTCCGTTCATTTCTGTAGTGGTGGGTCTGAGAAAGTGCATCTCGCGCTCTCTCTCTCTCAGTACGGTCGAATCTCACCATGCCATCTGCTGTCTCTACTTCTCGGCTGGTCTCTTCCTCTCCAACTGTTCCAGCACTCGTGAACACTACTAGCATGACTGCAACCGCTTCTTCTACTCCAAAAACAATTAACACAAGGATTTAATCCTTCCTCTCTTTTATCACTTGCCTGTTTATCAGCCGTGGAAAAGGGACTAGAACGTTGTTTAGATCCTGTTGATCTTTGTTCAGCTGCATGGAGTTTCTTCGTCGCAGTACTTGAATTCTTTTCGACCGTATTCAGTTTGCAAAAATACATGTAGCCATACAGTATTTCATAACCAGAACTAGGGGTTGTTGAGGGAACCTTCAGGAACTTCCTTGGTTTGGATATGGGAGTAGGGATTTCTTTCTGGAGCTGACAGGAATGAGATTCTTTGACTCGTCACAATTCACAGGAGACACACTGACCCCGGAGAATACATCAGAGGCTGTGTCGTTGAACTCACCCCAACCCACTTGAATGACCCACCTGTTGTACCTACACTTGTTACTGTATCAGTATTTGCCACTGGTATCATTGTTTACTTTATACCAGGAGGTCTCTCCTACTCCAGTATCAAACAATTGTCCTTTGTTTCCCCTTTGCTCTGACTAGCGTGACCCTCTTACCCCCTGTATTCAGAGTAGTACAGGGCCTGATCCTAAGGTAGGCCCCAGTGCAGTTAGGATCTCAGAGAGGGCTCATAGCCATTCTCAGCACTGTAAACTCCTAAACACGGACGTGATCACTAGTCGCACCCTGGGGAACAAATCATTCCTCTTTTTTTAACGGGAGATGGGCTCCTTGTTCATTACACATGCATACTCTCTCTGAACAAAAACAAAAACAAAGATGACCACTGCAATGAGAAATGGAAAAATGATTAAGTCTCTTTTCTATTTTCATGGTGATGAAGTATAAGAGGCCGGGAAGATGGCCCAGGGTTGGCCAGGTAGTTGGGGTGCAGTGGGAAGGGTGGAGTTGGTGTGTGGGATGCCGTGAGCCTGGAGGCCAAGTGGGGGGGGTGGAAGGGGTGCCAAGCAAAAAACTAAATGGTGGTTGTGGCAAAATGACTACTTCTCTGCAGGACTACGAGGATGAGTAGTGAATGAAACTCCTACTCAGTCCCACTACTACTAAACTATCAGTGATCTCAATCATAACGGTAAAACAGGCACAGCATAAATCGAACACCTCCTTTTCCTCTTTAAGGTAGCAAGGGCAGAGGGCAAGGGTGTGTGAGCTAGCAAAGAACACTACAAACACTAGTACTGGGATGCCAAAATAAAAGAATACCCAACAAAGGTGCTATAAAAATAGGAGATTTTAATGACATTTGAAAAAGCAAAGGCACTAATAAAAACCAAAACACTAACACCTACCCCTGTAAAGAAGACACGGAAATGCAGAGTTTGGAATAAAAGGGGCACTCTGGATTATCTGGAGACAGAGTAACCTAGCAACGTCAGTGTTAATTCTGAAGTTCAATGATGAAATCTTTAAAAAGTTAGGGAAGCGGCCTTAATGGTCACTATAAACCTTTAATGCAGGCCAGGGGGGGGGACAGAACTAGTTCAGATCACTTTTAGGGCCAATGTAGAAGCCTGGGAGCTTTCTGAGAGGGTCAGTTAGCATCAGGTGTGTGAGCATGTTGACTGGGTGCAAAATGCATGCGGTTCAACAAGTGACAAAAAAGCAGCTTGGGACAGGTATGTAATATCTGGGTCTGCGTAGCTCAAGCAAAGATTGAGGTGGGATACAGTTCCCAGAGCTGAAAGCTGTTCCTTTGTTCCTGTGTTTCTGTGAAACTCAGTCCAAGGTCTCAAAGGATATGGATATGGTTCTTCCCTTCCCAGCCAGGAAGGTTTTCAGAGGGCACTTGCAGGTGTTGCCACTTCCAGCGAGCAGGATTCTGTGTACCAGTGTGCTGTTGGCAGGCAACCTTAGACAAGAGCAGTTCACCTTAAATGTTCCTCTGGGATGGAAGAGGTGTGAGAAATTCGACCATCCGCACAGTAGGTGTGCGCTCGCCTGGGCTCTTTTGAAATTTTAAGTGAAATTGAATGATGGTAGATCAACCTCTGGAAAATGTGTGAGGCTAATCTGTACAAATGTTCCTATGCTCACCGCACGACATACGCATAGACTTGTGTACTCTGCGTGGACACAGGCTCCAGGCACTGTCCCCCCCCCCATCATATTTAGTTGGGGTTGACAGGAGGAGTACATGATACATCTCCAGAAGGGGGAGGGCCAAATCGTCCCCTGCCATGGCTAGCCCAATCAACTAACAAAGGCTCCATGGACCCGCCTTGTCCTTTGTTGGACCATGTAGTTGGTGGCAGAAATTCACATACTAATCAGAGAGTAATTCAAACAGGCTCAGATGGGACCTGGCAGCAAAGGCTAACAAAGGAGACAGGAAACCCCAACACCTTTTCATATGCGCTGTGTCAACCTGATGCCAGTTCCCGCCCCATGTATCGATTGACAGTGAAATGTCATGTCTGGGACTGCGCATGTTTACAATAGTCATCCCTGTAGATGGAACCTATTCAGAAGGTACGAGTATGTGGTTTGATGGAGCCAGAAAGTGTAGTCTTGGCGCAGCTGCAAGGGAAATCTGCCGCTTTAATCAGGAACCACAGACAGCTCAATTAACCAGAGGGACCTTTTCATCCACAACAGACAGGAAGATGGGTGGGACTTAGTATTACATGTTTTCCCCCCTTTGCTTTTTCTGTTGCAAAGCACTCCGGTTATGACCTCACACATGCAGCAGATTGTTGGTGGAGACCCAGGATTGGTTCATTAAGGTAGGCTGAGCCTTAAATCCCTGTGGTACATTTGGCGTTAAAAGAGGGTGGCGCCCCACATTGGGCAGATCATCTGAAGGCTTCACCAGAAGCAGAAGGAAGAACTCATCATTGGACCCTGGATGAAAGTACAGTCTGCCATACATCTTCCTCCATTGAAGGAAGGCCAGGAACTTCAAGAGGGAAGCAAGATCCCTCCACTAAACATCTCCCAGGGAAAAGAAGGAGATAGCGAATCCATAGAATCCTTCAGGAACTCCAGAACCGGTACCCAGCCAGCACACAGCGTGCCCTGCTAGGCTCTGCAGAAAGGTTCCTAGGTGGGAAGTGCCAGAAAGTCTTTGAACCAGAAACCAAGGAGAAGGTAGCTGCCTGCAACATACTCCACAGCTTTGAGCCATCCACCTTAAAGGACACCACAAGCCCAGTGAAGAAGCTAGAAGTGCCTCGACGACCATCTACAAACGTCTGCCTTTTTTGAGCCAGTCATGACCCTTGCACTGCTAACTGTTGTTATGCCACAGTCACTCAAGCCATCCAAGAGGCTTCAACCAGTGCTTCAGAACCGCTGACCAGCACTGATACGTTTACTGATCCGGAGCCACTGTGTAGGGCAGCCTTCAGCCGTAAATTCAGCCTTGCTCATCGAACTGGTTCCAACTTGATAACCGCAGGTGTCTCCCATCGTGAACTCTGTTGCAGAAGCTGCAAAGCGCCCTGAAACCGACTTGACCCTGTCGAGAACAAAAAACACCTAAAAGCACTAGTTACATTGTGGTTCTGTCCCCCTGGTATTTCTCAGAAGGCCTCTAGTGACATTTTATGACCCGTTGCTCCCTTTGTGCTGAAACCAAGTATCCTTGAACTGTTGAGTATTTACTATACAGACTACCCTCCTGTCAGTATACAGAGTGCATCCTTTTCCCTTCTTTGAAACGGTCTGTCCTCTGCATTCCTTTACAGGGTGGGTTGTATTTCTTAGTGTGCTAGAACTGTCTGTTCTGATAATAAAGTAGATATTTGTATACAACCTTCACTGGATAGTCCCTTTTATCATTGGGTAATAATTATATTTTCACTGTGTTGCAAATAACCAACGGTCCACGACCTTTCGGAGATAAGCCTGCCGTTCCGTCCATGTTAAGAAAATTGGACAAAGAGGTTTATAATTTGCTTGTGTTTCCAATCTGTTCGGATCCCTTCTGGTGTAATAGAGGTGTGGGGCTGATTAATGGTTTAGAAACTAATATTCATCCCATAACCACTGGTGCCCCAGAAGTTGATTTGTCACAGGAGGGAATTACATTTCTTCCTTCTTGGGTGCTTCCATCTTCCCCTGCAGAGGCCTTTATGCAGGCTATACTTCACTAGGACTCCAGTGAAACCCTTCTCCTAAATCCAAAAGTACAAAAATGTTTAAACAGAGGGTGTGGTCTCACCTGCTAAAATAGGCAATCTGCAACAGTTGATTGGTCCTCTTCTGCGCGTTCAATCCTGAATATGGTGTTTAGAAACACACTGGCAGGTGACGTCAGTCCTAGAGTGCTTTGTCTGCAAGAAAAGCCGAGGGGGCACAGGCACGTGGGAGACCTGGTGTTGCAATTTTGGGGACTGGTACTCCTCGGCAGGCTGCTCTAATTCTGCTATCTCTCCGGTCTGTCCTGATTCAAAGGTCACTGGTAATTACCACTCAGATGTAAGCTCTCCATTCTCCAGGCAGGGCTCCCATTAAAGCAGCAGTTCACAGCCAACAGACGATTTCCTGTCCTCTGGAGAAGGTGATGAACCTCCCTATAGAGATCAAAATGGGGGTATCCTCGGCTGAGCCAAAATGGTTGTTTGGAGTGAAAACTATTGCAGACACTGATATACATAAGGCCCTGTCAGTAAAATTAATCACCAGCAACCAATCTGAACGTAATATGACACCAGACGTTTTTGGCCATTATATTTGTAGAATCCCAGAGGTTACCATGTCAAAACTAGACATGGCTTATTTTTAGATGTTAATCTGCCTCTGGGCTCCTCAAAAGCAATGTTGTAGAATTTTGGATCAGGGCTGTCCATTATCAAAGGAAGGCCCTGGTTGCTGGAACTCTTGGTTGCAACAGGATGCTTGCACAAATGCACATGTCATTCTGAAACTGCCATTTTGCTAAACTACAAAGCAGCTACTGATGTGGGTCAGTAGACAGGCTCAGCAAAGTTACAGGTGTGCACTATACTCTAAAGCATGGAGCCTTATGGATGTGAATCTGATTAGCAGATCTCACTTCCAGAGACAGTTTTACCTGCATTATTTTACATGAAAAATGAAAGAAAGCTCAGCTGTTCCACCCTCACTATATGGAATTCTGTCATAGTGGGACCGTGGGGAGGCGCTTGGGTGGCTGAGAGAACACGGGCGGCTACTGACACCTTGCGACCACACTCACAGTTACCTGATTGGCCAGACTCACTATTTTTCCCCTCTAACACTATTCCACCCCCTCTTCCTCCTTACTCAATTCCCTTCCCTCTCTTTTCAGCTTCCTATTTATGCTACGGCTTGTAACTTTGGACTCTTATTTGATTCTGACCTCTCCCTTTCGCATTACATCTCTTTATCTTCTCGAGCCTGTAGTTATCATTTGTATAACATCTGTAAGGCTCATCCTTTCCTAACGCTTGACACTACTAAACATTTGATTACTTGATAGATTTATTTGTCTTTTTCTACTGTTCTGTTTCCCTATCTGGTTTTCTTCTCTCTCATGTTGCCCCATTAAAATCAGTTTGCAATGCTTCTGTCCATCTTCTCGATCTTCTCCCTCTGAGTGACCCTATTATTCCTTCTCTTTCTTCTCTTGGTTGGCTCTCTTTTCATTCATGTCTAAAATTCAACTTTCTGTGCTTAGTCTTTAAATCTCTCTGCGGTCTTGCCACAATCTACCTTTCCTCTTGGGTATCTTTATACTCTAACTCATTTTCTTCATTCCCAGTCTGAATGTCTTCTTGCAGTTTCTTGTCCTCCGTGTACTAAGTCCGTTTTCGTTCCTTTACATTACTTGCACCTTTTCATTGGAATTCTCTCCCACTTTCTCTGCGCTATTTCTCTATACTCTTTTATTTCGTTCCTCACTAAAAGCCCATCTTCTTGATATCGATTTACAAGGTTGGGTGCTTTATATTGTCACATGCATTTTCATTTTATTGTACCATTTGTATTACCTATGTACAGCGCTTTGGCTTAAAGCGCTTTATAAATTCCAAATAAAATACAAAAATACAAAATACAAAATACTCCCCTTAGTATGAATATTACATCTCAGGAACTCACTGTCTTCCAGAAAGAGTGCACGGTTCCAACCACGATAACTGCAAACTTAATGGAGTCACAGCTGTGATTAAATGACTACTGCTCTATAGGAGCAGAGGGATGAGAAGTGGCTAAACCACCAACTCAACTCGACACTACTACTAAACCAGCAGTGATCACAATCATAAAAGTAAAATAGAAACAGCCCAGCGGGTACACTTTCTTTGACGTTTGTGGTAATGTGGTCCAAGGGCATGTTATACTCTCAGGAGGGGTATGAAGTGATAACAGTAGTAACCCAAACAGCAAAAGTACACAGACTCCAAAATAAAACAATGTCCAATCAAGGTTCAATACAAATATACATACTTTAAACAATCATAATGTAAAACACTAACAGAAAACAGAAAGAAATCCAGAACTGTGGGACTAACCTAGATAATGCAGAACTGGTTTAGAATTGCACCCTTGGTACTTGAGCTGGGGTGATCAGGCAAGCAATCACAGTAATGCCACTGTTCAAAGGTACAGCATATCAGTCACTACGATCCCAAAATGTCAACCAGGGGACAGGGCTTCTTAACAGTGCCTTGTTCTTGCCCTGATGAGGTTTGGCAGCGTCAAAGTGGTCTTCTCTGTGCTTTCCCTGTGGTCAAACCAGGTTTGAGATGTGATGAGTAGCGTTGATCTAGGTGGCAAGTCGGCATCAAGATAGGGCTCTGTGCGGTTCATGTCAGTGTTTGATGGTGTGACGTTCGGAGGCTCCTACAGGTTCGGATGATAGTCGAGTTGGTTAGAGATGATGTTAATTGCTGGGTCGATTTGGTGCATGACACACTGGCTTGCAGTGGATCGAATATTTGTTCAAGGGTCAGGTTGATGCGTGGTCCTGTTGGCTCAATGCGGTGCTCAAAGAAGTGGTAAGTCGGGGGCTTTTACAGTGGTGAGACGGTGTTTGAGTCGAGGCAGCGATGAGGGTTGCTGGTTAGATACGGCATGGAGTCGGTTTGAAGATGTAGAAGAGCAATTCGAAGTTATAAAGTGCTGGAAGCAGTGCTGCGGGTCCTGTGTCAGTTTTAAGGGTGTCAAACACAGTTCTAATGTGGTTACAAGCTGTGCGAACATGATTTCAGGTGCTCTTATTCTTTCTGGTTGCTGGGAGACTCAATCCAGGTGCTTCATGGACAAGGAGAGTCAAGGAATGTGGCTGGCACTTACAGGCATTCCTTCACCCCCACTGTGGAGACTAGTTCCATTGTAGCTGGCAGAGTGGCAGGCTCTGGTTCACAGTAGTTCACTAAGCTCCCCTCTGTCTTGGATGCCTTCTATATTTACCTATTAGAGGACTTTGGAATGGAGTGCATTCTGAAGAGAGGACCTGTGGATTCTACTTGCCTTCTTAAAAGTCTAAAGATGAATCAAGGAAGGGGAGGGAGACCCCTTCCTTCATAAAGGAAATTGTCACGGGAATTGGGCAAAAGCAAGTCTGATGTAGGGCTCCCAATACCTCTTTCTGTAACAATTGACCTGTGCCTTATTGCATGAGACCAAGAGTGACATGTCCTGCTGGAAATGATGGGGACTGGAAGGGAGAGATCCCCAACAAACAAGTAAGATGGTGGAACCCCATTTCAGGTCCATCTTTTCCTCTGTGGCAATTCTAACCACTCCCCTTGACCATGCCTGCTGACTTCAAAGGCTCTCCATAGTGTAGCATCCTGATATGAGGCTGGACTTTCATACATGAGTGCCCCATGAATGCAGGTTTCACAGGAGCTCTCCTAGTGAGACCACCTGTGGCCCATGGGGGGTATAGCCCTTCCTCCTGGGAAATCAAAGAAAGACTGCATCATGTCTATTGTATCACAGGGAGCAGCAGAGATACCCAGGCTAGCCATAAATATACATCAGATTAACATCACCCACCTAGGCTCATATTGTTGACAATTTTGTGATATCATATTGGTGTGGCTTCAATATTTGTGTGCTCTAATCAGTCACCATACCATAACCAAATATGGTTCATTCATAGAGATTACACTGTCCCAGACTAATAAGGCAACACGTATAACATTTTAGTTCAGAGGTGCAGAAGTTAAAATGCTACCTCTAGTTGCCGTCACCTGGGGTCACAGCAGCTGTCACGGATACATGTTTGACATTTGAAACTGCCCTGTGCTTCTGACGCTAAAGGGCTGCAGATGTCAGGAGACTGATGCAGTAAAGGTACATGGATGCACTATGCTTTTTGGCATTGAGCTTTATAAAATGGGGGTCTGATTAGAAGACTCCCCTTTCAGAAACAGAATTACCTGCATTATTTTATATTACTAAACATCAAAGAAGCCAGGGCTTTCAACACCATCCCCAGAGGGAATTCTGCGCAAAAGCACAACGGAAACTGGAATCGTTCCAGTGTCATTACCACTGTTGGGCTGCCTCCAACCAAATGTAACTTCTTTAGTTTAAGAACTATGACCTTGTCCCAAGTTTTTCTCACCTCGTCCGTGAAAAATCACGTGACCATACATTTAGAGTAACGGGTGTTTTATACATTGGACCCCCACCTCATGCTTATGAGGGAATTCCGTGAATGTGCTGCCAGCAGTTCTGTGCAGGTGCTTTCACCACAGCCTCAAAGAAGGGGCAATGCGCCTGCTCCTAAAATGCCAGTGTAGGTTGAACGCAAGCAAACGGATGCAGAGGGGTTCCTCTGCCTTTGTGCACTCCGTGCAAAATGTTTTGATTTTAACACGTACACACGTTGGTCATGCTTTCAAGTGACACTACGAATTCCATCAAATGAATGACACCCGGGCCAATCATCAGACGCACTGGCTAATGTACGATAGATCATACAGCTCCTGCGAAAGGACAGACCATTTTTGTCGGAAACTAAAAAGAAATTTGCGATCCCGTCCATTACCACTTTATTGCTCCTTGAATATGTAGTATTTTGTTTTTTATTTAACCCTGGAGTGCGTACGATTGTGTATTTCTTTATGGGCACATACAGCCTCATTCTGAGTTTGAGGGTAAGTGGGCGGTAATTCTGCTGTGGTAATTCTGTCGATTTTTGGCTTTAAAGTGGAAGATTTACCTCCAATATGACGTAAGAGGTACATCTTACACTTCAAGGCGAAACTCGGAAATTGGGGAAGTAAAAACAAAGCAGTAATTCCGTTACCGCCCAAATAATGGCTGTAATGCAATTGCCACCACTTTTTTACCGCTCTGCAAAACTCGGAATGAGGCCCATAAGATTTTCCAATTGATTGCTATCGGAATTCTAGTGCTACTTCCCAAGACAGCCAGAAGGAGGTGTTAAGCGCTAGCCAGGAAATTCACAATCACACGCACAGATGAATTCCCCAGACCGTGGGAGTCAGAAAGCTCAAGCAACAAAAAAAGCTGCAAAAAAGAGAAAAAAACAAGTAAAGGGCACCCAGAATATACAGACTCGCTCTCAGCATCACTACAACTGCCATCATCTGCTTTATAAAGGCTTAGAAATTGTCCACAGATTTCAATACTATAAAAGACTGAACTGAAGCATTACAAAGAAAGGGTCTCCAATGCCGCGCCTCTCATTTTAGGAAACCCCAGAAGACTCGAGAACATGCTATACATCACACTAAATAAAAAAAAAATACAAATTCAATTATGTTTTCGTATGCCTGCTGAATCTATAAATCAGCCGCTGGCTTGTGCAGGGCACGCGCTGGCTTTTATCTTTCCACTGCGGCTGTATCGGGCCATTGCTGCAGGGCCCGCGCCTGCTGCATCTCCAGCCTGCACAGCCCGGGCCATCAATCAGTGCATGAGGAGTAGCCGCCAGGATCCTGGACGTCTGCTCCCGGCCCGCTGTGCTTACGTGGATTATTCTGAGGCGGGGTGCAGGAGGGGGTTAATCCTATTACAGGGATCAGCCCTTAATGAAGGATTTCAGAGAGAGCAGCCACGCAGACGCTGTGCCTCGGATTCCGAGTCCTAACCACTCCGGCGGCACCCTCCTGCCTTCTAGAGCTCGTCAGGTTGTCTTATTGTGAGTCAAATGCAACCACCCCTTCTACTTGTCCCTTCATTGGGCCTCATCACAAGTTTGGCGGTAACCCTCAAATGCGGCGGTAGCGCTATTACTGCCGCATTTAAGGGTCCGCCAGATCATGGCCCTGGTGGATTTCCCCCAGCTCTGAGATGGGGGAAATCCGCTGCACAATTGCTGATTTTCGGTGCTTTTACCGGCAGCGGGAAATCCGCTGGCGGTAATAACGAACATTTTCTCCATTGGGCCCAATGGGGAATGAGGAATTCCTGAATGGGCCCAATGGGGAATGGGCGCTAACCATTCCGCCAAACCAGTGATCCGGCGCTAATAGCGCCGGGGGGTTTGGCGGTAGGGCTATTAGCGCTGGCGGGAATACCGCCGGTGTTACCGCCCAACTCGTGATGAGGCCCATTGTGTGGGGATCTCTGTACTGTAGCCATCACAGAGCAGGTTGCCAGCTTTGGTGGGTCCATGGTCGCAACGTTATTGCAAGTGTGATGAATCAACTTCTGGGGCACCAGTGGTCCAGGGAAGAATATCGGTTTCTAAACCATCAATCATCCCCACACCTCTAGTACACTAGAAGAGATCGGAACAGATTAGAAACACAAGTACATTATATACCTCCTTGTGCAATTTTTAGTAACGCGGACGGACCGCCAAGCTTATATCTGCAAGGTCGTGGATCGTTGGTTAGTTGCAACACAGCGATAATACAATTATTACCCAATGCTAAAAGGGACTGTCCAGTCAAGGTTGTATTTAAATATCTACTTTATTAATATTACAACAAACAGTTCTAGCACACTACAAAATAGAGCCCACCCTGTAAAGGAACACACAGGACAGACAGTTTCACGAAGGAATGGGATGCACTACGTTGCTAAGAAACGGGTTGACTAGGAGAAAGGTGGATCAAGCTTGCACACGGCAGAAGATAGAACATAGGTAAAGTATACGGTTTCTGTACTTGGGGAATAGTGCAAATGATGAACACGCGATATACAGCGACGACTTAATCAGTTGACTAGCTGCACATAGTGCTAATTCATAACATCTCCCATTAGGTATACGCATGGACAGTGACCACGTGATACGATAGGAAGTAAAAGAGGGGGTAGAAAAGAACGCGGCGGGAAGCAGACAGCAATCCAGGTAAAAACAAAACATGTTGTAATATGATATTTACTTTGAAGGGAATGATTTAATAAAACGCTAAATCAATATATCGCGGTAATTCAAGCTATTTATTGATACACAGGGAAGAAAAATGTGACTTGACCACGGCGCACTCCTAAATTTTCAGAATGTGATCCCATTTTAAGAATAATTCGGTGAGTCTCTTATACCACTTTACTAATAGAGTTGGGTGAATGCATGAAACACACATATTTGAAACAAATAGATTCATAGTATGAATACTTACCTTCTAGGCTATTTACTTCCGAGATTCCATTTGGATTATTCGAATCAAAAGCGGAATAGACCTGTATGGCAAATTGGTGAACAAGAGAAGCTTACAGGTACAATGCTATAATGTATAAAGTTAAAAACTAGCACACACTGGATCATTACATTACTAATACACAGATTATATTATTCACAGAAAACCATCTATGAATGGGGAATCATGAAAAGATGATGTTGCCATAATCTCACAACAGAATAAGTTGACACAGAAAAATCCTGTGGATATATGTATCAAAAAAGAAAATTATGCTTTACTTTGACAAGTTGGTTTGATTTAAATAGGAAGAATTGGTTATTCTTTATAATGAAGAATTGTTGAAATTGGTGATTACTACATCAGTGCTTGCTCCTGAAGAAGAGAGAAAAAATCTCTCAAAACGCATTGAGCTAATTTGAAAGTATTGGTTTGAAAAACAAATTTGGGAACATTTTGTAAAATTTTGTTGAACTGCTATTTGAGAAAAAACATTTTTTATTGGGAATTATTTTGGAGTGAATACAACTCAAGAAAATGATAATACTTTTTGGGAAAATGATAATACTTTTTTGAATAATGAGTAAAAGAAATAATTTGGAATTTACATGTGAAAACTGGTGATTTTGAATTTGTTGATTGAACTTTACATTTAATACTTGACTACCTTGATTGTTGCTAAAAAAACTTTATAAAATATTGAGACAACGAATATTTGAAATTATAAAAATCATTGAGATTTGTTTGGAAAAATTCTTTCCACTATTGAATGGTGTGCAGGGGACGGGAGTTCCTATTACCAATAGGAACCTCATTTTGTTCATGTAATTGTTGACTTTTTGATACCAGAGTCATTTTTTCTCCCCGGGCAACCATAAAAAACTGATTAGTTTAAGGCCCAATGGATTAGAAAAAATAAGGAATTTCTGAAGTTTTACATTGAATTTACATAAGACAGGGTGTGCTTCCCCTACCCGTTTTCTGTTCCATAATGAAAAGGAAAACATATTTTGGTTGGACTTTTAACTGGCGCTTCCAGACCTGGAATCCCCGTTTTTAAAATATCATCTAGGAAAACCTCCTAATTTATATATCCTAACAAGTCCTGCCGCTCAATCTTCATAAAGAGGCCAGAAAAATGAAGGGGGATGAGGGAAAAGCCTCTCTCATAGGGCAAAATGGGCAGAATTACTAAGCCGTTCTTCCTCCAAGCTTGTAGTGGTGGGGTTAGATAAATAAGGATGCCTGGTGGAACCTCCACCTGTAGGTCCAGGCTGATAATGATTTTCTCCATTGCTTGGGATCCAACACCCTTTTAGTCTGAAAGGTTGGTCACTGTTTCCTGCTCTGTTTTTCCAGATGGATAGGCTGGTGTTGGGGTTTAATGGGTGGAATTTCAGGCCTTAGCTATTCTCTCTGGGGTTGATTGGGTGTCTATTAGGTGAGTTATTGGGATGTGTAAAGCCATTGGCCTGTATGCCAGGTCTTATACACATGCAGGCAGGCTCTGTCCCTTCTACATGGGTCAACCCTATATCAAGTTGCTTGAATCCCAATTCTGACATCATATATGGTGAACCTGAAGTAGGACTCTGTGACATCATGTTCATGGATAGTTATTATATTCTTTTACAATTAGACTGACCTCTTGATTAGCTTCAAAGAAAATAACAAACTAAAATAATGGAAATGAACTCAAAGTGCCACGTTCCCTATTATGCAACTCAAATATTTAAAGAAAAGATGTTCTTGTCAGGATGAATCAAAACCAAGTCCCAAGCCCAAATCATATACTAGCCTACCACATTTATAGCACTTCGAAACACATACATCTAAAGGGTTTAACAACTAAAAGATGCTTAACTGCTGTTTCTGTTTCAGGTTGTCTGACCTGGATATAAAGTTCTTCAGTGCCATTGTAATGACTACATTTTCTAAATGTCTCTCTCTCTCTCCTGACACCTCAGGGTGCCATTTTCACTTGTTTACCCAACTCCAGAGTGCTTCTGTTCCCTTCCAGTGCTTCACACACTCTTTCCCTCTTTGATCACTGTTACAGGGTGTCTTGAATCTCTCCCCATGCTCTGGGGTCTCACGATTTTATTCCCCTCTCTTGGGGTATCTTCACTCTCACTCTTTCTCTTGAGATCTCTTGACTCTCGTTCCCCTCACTCAGGGTATCTTCACTCGCTCCCCCGCTCGTGGGGTATGTTCATTCTCTTAGGTTAACAAAGGGGATGAGTCTCTTACGTGTCTCCTTCGCACTGGGCGCACCTCTTCCCACCTCTTGTCCTGCAGGAGTAGTCAGGCTGCCCACAGTCCCTTCCTCCCTGGGGAACTTTAGGTTTCCTAGCCTGTGCAACAGGCTTACATGGCCTACCTTTCTTTCCGCTCCTCAGGGCTTCTGGATTAGAGGGGTGCAGGCATCTTTTCCCCCTCTGGTATCAGCTGGGCTCTCTCAGGTGTCCCTCTTCAGCATAGCAGCGTAACTACCAGGCACAAGAAAGCCTTCCTTCCCCAGATTCAGACTTCTCCTCCACTGCTTTCCCTTAACCAGCAAGACAGGGAACCAGTCCCCAGCTGAGACAACTTGCAAGTGAACTGGGTCTCTTTTTATTTAGTCCCTTCTCCCCTGAGCCAACTACTGATTGGCTGAACTGTCGGGTTTCAGCATTGGTGGAAGTAGGTCCTCCCCTTTTGGTCAGTTCGAATAACAGTTGGATTAATTATGAGTTCTAATTAACTCTCTTGTATAAGAGCTCTGCTCCAGCTTATCTAGTTTGCTCCTCCTGGGTAGATGGTGGGTATGGCCCTCTGAGTTCCTCTTGCTGCATGAAAAAAAGGTTGTATTTTATTTACCCATGCCTTTGTGGTGTTGTAGATGTAATTTAATTAATTTAGAGACAGTTTACACACAGTAACTAATGGGAAATTGAACCCGGGTCTTCTACATGGGAGGTAACCTTTCTTCTACCAGTGTGCTACTTTAGCTGTACTGTTATTCAGTGGTGAGGGAGGCTGAAGCCTTTTTCTTGCAGCTGATAAGTGATTTTCCTCTCCCCATGCTGGCAGCACGTCTCTCGCGGTGCACGTTGTCAGCAATATGTTATCTGTGTGAGTCAAGGAAAAGCCTTGATTCACACACTGTTAAGGGAAGAGGAAGTCCACTGCTTATTCCAGTGGTCTGTAACCTACAGATTTCCAGATGTTTTGGGCTATAACTCCCAAGGTCCTCATCATTGAATAAACTGGCTCAGACTAGTGGGATTTGTAGTCCAAAATATTTGGTGAGCCAAAGGTTGCAGACTCCTGGCTTAGTCTCTGCGATGTTGCATCTATATTGCTCCCCTCCCGAATGTGGTTATTTTCACTGACAAGTTGGCGTCCAGTACAATACACCAGGGGAATAGGCCAGAGGTGCCCTCGTCAGAACAGAATTAACTAGGGTTTAACGATGTTGGGGTGCTTGACAAGTGTCACAGTCACACAAATACAGGAAGGGTGCCCCAGAATGCTAGGGCTCCACTTTACATAAAGCCTAACCAGCTGAGATTTCCCTGAAATGCAACCTCACATACGATGCAAATATGTCTCCCGAAACATAAGGTGTGACAACTAACCCTTTCTCTGCAGGTTTACCGCAGGATCTCATTCTTCTCCAGACCTTCCTTGTTGTCGGGCATCTTCGATTAATCCTCAATTCAGAAACACAAAAGGCATAGCAGAGAGGTAGACAACCATGCTGGATACATCTAATGGTTCAGAGAAAATGAGACAGGAATTCTCCAACGCAGGCTGCCATGACTCCCATATTATTGATGTCCACAATCATCAACAATTAATAAAACCATCAAATGTTGTCCACGTGCCTGTTTCACTGATCAGTGATACAAGCTTTCCTACGATGGCGTGGAGTCACACAGCCACAAGGGGACACCAATTACCATTCAGTAGGAAGGAAAGGAAATACATGGCAAACGGGAATGGTGCCTGTGCCAAATGCCAAAGTGTATTCAGACTGCCAGTCCAGGGGTCCGTGGTATGCGCATTGCATGCATGACGAGTTACGCCAGGTATATTTCCTTTACCTTCCCTGAACAGGGCATAGGCAGAAAAACGGCCAAGTGCCCTTTAAAATAATAAGAGTCAAAATCGGCTGAAAAGCTGTTGACAATGGAAATTAACGCGTTGATCTGGGGACAGAGTGTTCACATAACCCAATATCCCACTACAAACACCATTGTTTGGTTTAGTAAATTACCAGGCGCTCCATCAACGCCAAGGTTTCCTGATCGCACCCGCATACCAATTGCAAGCAGACGATAAGCAAATTTGACTTGGTTCGCCTTTTTGCTAACGGCTTACGTGTAATGTTTAAGCACTTTAATCATTTTAAGAGACCTCTTGCTAAAGACAAGATCAGGATCATCCGGGCAAGTATTTCAAGCTGCAGAGTACACATAAGCCATAAATACATGACCTGCAGCCTTCTCTCTCATAGTGGATCACACGGGAGGACGCTCTCGCTCAGGGGGCTGTAGCCTGCCCCTATCCAGATGTTTTGGACTATTGAGTCCCATAATGCACCTCTTTTGACTGTGCTGGCTAGGGATGATGGATGGGAATTGTAGGCCGAAATTTGCAGGACCCCCCACCCCCACCCCCTGTTCTAGCTAGTACACACTTCAAAAGAGCCAGGATCCTCTTCAGATTCATGCATGTCGCTGGTCAGCTGCGTGGACCCAGGCTTTCCATTTAAGTTAACAAAGAAAAGCATTCTGCAGGTTGTAGGATTGGTTAACTTCGATACAACAAAAGCGATTTAAGAACATAATAAAGCAAAGTCAAGAACTGGGAAAGTGGTGTCCAGGTGATAGAGTCATCTGGACCCCTTAATCCATTTTCTTCCCCACCTCAATGGAAAAAGAACCTACATTGTAAATACAGAATAGGGCACAAACAAACCTTAAGCATACCATGTTCCTTTTAACATAAGGATTCATGCTGGAAGACTAATATTGGGTTTGAAGGGGCCGATGATGTTCATATATGGATTGGACGGCTCAATGTAGACATAACGGCCTTACTGTAATGAGGACCGCAGCTCCTTTCCAGGATAGCTGTGTCCCACCTATGATGAAGGGCCTGCCGCCAAATCATGGGAAAAGATGAACTCACATTTACATGCATTTGCTTTGTGTTTTGTATTGTTGGAGCCAGTTTGGGAACCGGAACTTCTGGAGATATCTATATCCCGGGTGAAACAAATAAACGGGCAGCAGCCCACTGACATATGCATAGGTCCTGAAGAAGGCTGACATCAATTCCCTTGTTGTAATAAGGAGTATGCGTGAGGCTGTGTTCCCTTAACCGCGCTCTACTAGACCATTGCTATGAGAAATGTTCTGTGCACTGATGGGATTTGCCGACTTATTGTGACCATTGTCATTGAAATGCTGTATGCATTGATGAGAATGTGCACAATCAGCGTCAGCACTGTTTCCTGATACTGTATGACTCTTTTCTAGAGATGTTCTGTACACTAATGTGAATTTGCAGAACTATCGTTAGCAGCTTTTGCACATGTTTGACTTTTTTGAGTCAAAGACATTTTTGGACAGATGTGAATTTGTATCATTGTTGGAAGCGTCGCTTGCACATGTTGAATATTTGTTTCTGTTGTTAGTGACATTACATGTTGTTTTCAAGTGGTTACGTACAGGCAGGGTGCCTATCATGTATTCCTTTGGCACATCCTGCCTTTCATTTCCACATGTACCATATTGTCTTTTGTACTTTTATGTTTCAAAAGATTGATTCTGTTGATTAATAAAATATCTTTGCTTGAGAATGATCATTCTACCCTAACTAGTCAATGATTCCTCTACAACTCCAGTAGAAGATTGATTTATTTGTTGCTATTAGAATGAAATAATTAATCGTGCTTTCACGTGAGATACCACTTTGGAAGGGCACTGGAGTAGCGATGCATACTATCCCAAACTTCTGAGAGACTAAGAATGCTAGGCATCTAAAATATCGGGTGTGCTTTTCCAGTCATTTACTTGCCAGATTTAATGAATAATAGGTGGGGGCTGTTACACTTTTCAGTTTGAGATGAATGTAATGGGGAAGCACAATCTCCTGTCCGATAACATGTTGGCATCCATAACAACGTCCCTGGAGCTGCCTACAGGAAACATGTGCTGCCCAATATGTACCAATAGGTCGAATCACCAGAAGGTATCATTGCTCATCTGCTTTGCCTCCCTCCCCATCCAGTCTGGTAAACAGACATCACTCCTCTTTCACCATCTTAGGTCTTCTACATCAAAATCCAGATCCAGAAAGAGCTCCCAGGTCACATTTGCCAGAATAAACCTGTAGTTATGGCCTTCATCTACTACCCCCCACTGTAGATATGAAGTACAAGACCAGTCCAGGGCCGAACTTGGCTCCCCACCCTTGATGACAAGCATCATGATTAACTGCCACATGTGACTCCTCCAAATGCTCCCTGGCCTTCTGTACCTTAATATGGGGTTCTCTGCAACTGTCCCCTATGTAGGTAAGCTAGGACTCCTCTTCAGATGTTACTCCTTTCCTATGTTCCCCTCCACTAGTCTAACAGGAGGAGTGCATGCCTAGGCCATCGCCATCGGAGTACATGCATACACATGCAGGAAATGCACCTCTTCCACCATTCACTGGTCCTGTGTGATTTCACATGTCTCCAGCATTCTAATCCTCTGTTCTCTCCACAAATCAATGCTGCTTTATGGACACCCGTGTTCTCACCACCTGCTTTCACCCTTAGGAAAGACTCCCCTTTTACTGTATAACAGTCTTCCAAATCAGGAATCTTCTCTAGAGGCGAGACCTCATCTACATTTTTTTTAAAAACTCTTTTTTATTGACTTGACAGCACAAACAAAGGACCAGAGGAAGACCACAAGGCACCAGCATAATTTACAAACAGTATGAGGAAGAAACATATACAATTACATGAATGTAACATATCAATAATCGGCAACACCCAGAGGGTAATATACATGCCCCGGGGTAGTATGGTATTTAGGGGGAAACATCTGGGGATGTAGAAGAAGATGTGGGGGGTGAGGTCATGGCAGCAATATAGTCACGGAATCTCGGCCAGATGTCTCTTGGTCTAGAATGGGGGTGTTGTATAGCACTCCAGGACTGCTCAGTGTCATGAGCCCATGTGACCGATCTGAGCCACTGGGTGTAGGTGGGCGCTCTGGGGCGAAGCCAGCAGAGTAATATACAGCGAACTGCCAGTAGCATGCTGAGGCCTGCCAATTTCTTAGCATCGCGGGAGAGCTGTGGGAAGTCGTGGAATAAACAATGCAGTGGGGTGGGGGTGATTGGGTGATCTAGAATATCTGATAATGTAGAGCAGATGTCTAGCCAGAAATTGGACAGATGGGGGCATAGCCACAGCATGTGTATATAGGAGGCCTGATCTGCGCCGCACCTAGGACAGGTAGGCGGGTTAGTGTGAAACATGCGGTGAAGTCTCACGGGTGTGTGATGATACCTGTGTAAGACTTTGAACTGAATGAGCTTAAATTTAGTATTGTAGGAGACCTCATGAGTCCGGGCGCACATCCGAGCCCACCTCTCGTCAGTTATTTCGACATCAAGGTCCTCCCCCCATCTGCGTCTCAGCTCGGTAAAGTGGGGGGCCGCTCTGGCCTGAAGTAAGGAGTAGAGCCGCGACACTTTACCTCTGAAGGAGAGATAGGAGCAAAGCTCCTCCACTATGGGTTCATCGGTGGGCAAGGCGGGGAAGTCCGGATAGGTGGACTTGAGATGTGCTCGAAGTGAAGAGTACTGCAGCCATACCGAGGGTCGTCGCCTGAGTGGAGGAGGGAGGTCTGACCATTCTATGAAGTTTCCCTGTTCAAAGGCATCACGTAAAGTCAGGAAGCCAGCAGTGGCCCAGCGGGTGACTACCGAAAGTGGGATGTGTGGAACATCGGGAAGGAAGTTCCACAGGGGCAGGTCCCCGTGAAACGGACGGGGTGAGCCGACCATGGACCAGAGTTTAGTCAATGCTAGGGACGTACAAGCCACCGGGTTCGTAGAGTCTAAGGAGGGGGAGATTGGGCGGAGGACCAGGGACCCAATCACTCGGTCACAGACAGCCAGCTTCTCAAGGCGGACATGAGGGGGGGGGATCAGTAGTGTTGAACCAGAATGCAGCAAACTGTGATTGGGCCACCACCCAGTATCTGATGAAGTCGGGTGCGCTAAAGCTGCCCAACTCTTTAGGGGCAGTTAGTGTACTCAATTTGAGCCGAACGGCCCCTGAATGCCAAAGGAATGTGTTGCATATGGTGCGCAGAGTTTGAAAAAAGGTATCCCCAGGCCACAGGGGAAGATTGGTAAAGCGATACAATAACTGAGGTAATACAATCATTTTGAGTATGCCTATTCTGCCCGCTAGTGAAAGGGGAAGCCTAGTCCAGCTTGAGGTTTTAGTTTCAAGCTTGGTTAAATAAGGTGGTAATTGTCATCTCGTAGCTGTGACGTGTGCTGGAGACCACCACTCCCAGGTAGGTGAAGCTAGAAGAAGCCCAGGTGAACCCATGCAGATCCTGAGGAGGTTGCGTCGAGTCCGTGAGCGGGAATAATGTAGACTTGGAGCAATTGACCGTCAAGCCTGATATGTCCCCAAATCGAGCCACATCTATCAGTATCGGTAAGAGATTAATTTCAGGGGATCAAACAAACAATAGGGTATCGTCAGCATAAAGGGAGACTATGTCGGTCTGGCCAGACGTGCGCAGCCCTCTGTGTGAGTGTGACTGCCGGAGCATGTCAGCGAAAGGTTCCATGGCAATTGCGAAAATAAGCTGAGAGAAGGGGCATCCCTGACGTGTTCCTCTAAATATCTGAAAAGGGGAAGAGCATCTGTCTTCTGTACGAACCTTGGCTGACGGTGCAGTGTAAAGGAGCTTTATCCAGGCGCGAAAGTTGGGGCCGAATTTACATTTCTCAAGGACGCACCACAGGTATTTCCAGGAAACTGAATCAAATGCCTTATGCATGTCTAAAGTGGCCGCCACTGCATGTGTGGCCGGGTCGATTCTGTTAAGGATTTTAAAGAGTCTCCTTAAATTTAGGGAAGTGGACCTGCCCGGGACGAAGCCCGTTTGGTCTGGATGAACAATGTGGGACATATATGGTCCCAAGCGATTGGCAAGGAGTTTGGCAAATATTTTAATATGGCTATTGGGCTTTGTATAATTTGTAAAAATCCATCGGGAGCCCGTCGGGGCCGGGGGCCTTCCCCGCTGCCAGTGACTCGATAGCTCTCAAGTAACGTGACTAGGTGATGGTAAAAGTCGGGGTCGTCAACGTTGGGACCGTATATATTCAGGATGATTATCTCCTGGCGCTGCAGTGTACCAGTGATGAGTACAAATCTACCGAGTGGGTCTATGTGGGATTGATGACAGGTGAACTTGAGGCTGCTATGTATTAGGGTAAGGGTGCCTCGACTCTGAGTAGAATAGTTAGTGTAGTATCTCTGGGAGCCCCATTGTCTGGCGAATCGCTCACATTGCTCTGAGCGAGCGTGGGTTTCCTGTAGGCAAAGGATCTTCGCTCCGTGGCGTTCGGCGTGGAGTTGGATCTGCCGCATCTTCTTATGATTGCCTAACCCCCTGACATTCCAGCTCATAAAAGTCAAGGACGTATCAGCCATTTTTATATGAATGGCGGTGGAATAAGCAAGGGTGGATTCCAGGGTCGTAAAAATTGTGTGCCTTAGGTGTATGCAGATGGTGGACTGTATATGTGGATTGCTTGGGTGCGGTGTCTGCGGGGCCTCTTGAGGCTGTCAAGACATTTTTAAACCAGAACGTTCCCTTCCAACCCCCCACCCACATCCCTCCCCCAATCAGAGGGATGAAACCCGAACAAAACCAGAACAATCGTGAACTTTTAGGCATCAGCGCCTGGGGGACTGTTAGCAGCCGGCCAATGCCCACCGGACTGGGGAGAGCGTCAGGAGGTTTATGTTACGTGATAGGTAAAGGTGGAAAACATAGAGCGGGTGCAGGTCGTCACGGTACCCGAACCATAAGCCAGGGCCCGCAGCGAAACAGGATGGGACCATGCGGTCCGTTGCAACGCAAAAGAGGAGCATGCAAAAGATCATGGTTGGTGAGGGACCAGGGCGTAGGAAACATGGCACAGAGGTGGATGGGTCGGGAGAGCAGGATATGTCTAGGCCGTGAGTTCAACGAGAATCAGATGATAGGAACTCTGATGGGACAGCATGGTAACGAAACATCGCCTATACGGAAAGGTGAAGGGGAGCAGAAGCAACCTGTGCAGTAGTGGGCTACGATGAGCAGTTCTCACAGTGAGGGAGGGAGTGCCGTGGCGGCCCGATCCCATGGCACAGGTATGATAATAGATGACAGAGCATGTGAGACTTATTAACATTGCTTAGATCAGCCAGGTATGCGTTCGTCAATAAACTTCGAAGCCTCTTCCGGGATGGTAAAGAAATACGTTTGATTAGAGTGTTCGATCCTCAGTTTGGCGGGAAAAGCATGGAGTACTTGACTCCCAAGTCTCAAAGTCTTTTTTTCACCACGAGGAAGGTGTTACGCTCTTGTTGAACAGCCACAGAGTAGTCCGGATACAAGTGTATTCTAGCCGCCCCCAGATGTAGCTCCCCCTTGGCCCTGGCCGCCCGGCGTAGGGAGTCGCGATCGCGGAAGTTGAGGATCCTGGCTATGATGGGACGGGGCGGAGCACCCGGCCTGGGCTTGGCAGTTAGGGATCGGTGGGCTCTCTCCACTGCAAATTGTGCTGACAGCTTGGGGTTGTCCAAGAGCGTCAGGAGGGTGCGCTCAACATATTCCTCCATAGGCCCATGAATGTTGTCCTCCGGTATACCTACAATGCGGAGGTTATTCCTCCTGGAGCGGGATTCGAGGTCGTCATTTTTCTTCTCAACCGCAGAGACCCGGCTGGTCAAGGTGGTTACAGCGGTGCGCAAGGAAATCAGGTCATCCTCTGCGGTGCCAACCCTTGTCTCGACTTCAGCGACCCTGCTGTCCGTCCTCTCGATATGGGCCTTAATAGACGAGATGGTTCCGTTCATATCGTCCAACTTAGTGTGGAGTGTGGTAAAACCCTCTCGTATGTACTCTAGCTTTTTCTGCGAGTCGTCAGAGGTGGAGGGTGCAGTGGTGGACGGAGGTTCCTCCGGGGGATCAGAAGGTGACTTAGAGGGGGTCCTGGCAAACATGTTTAGTGAACTTTGCTTCCTATTGGAGCCGGCTCCCTTAGTCATGGTGGAAAGCAGAGCTATAAACCGAGAAGTGCTATAGATGGGGAGCGGCGAAAGCACAGTCGTGAGGAACTTATAGCAGGCGATTCACTGCGAGGAGGTGTAAGGAGACCAGAACAGAGCTCCCGCGGTGCGGGTTGGATGTCACGCTACAAGGGGGGGAGGCAAGCAGACAATGCACCGGCAGCGGGCGGGAGGGCAATTAGCAGTAGTACAGGCCGACTGCCGGTGTAGGTCAAGTGAACCAGGATATATACAAAGTCCATGGCACAACCGGGCCTGTGATGGCTATCCGCGCAGCCCAAGCATGCCGCCGCTTGTAAGTGAGGGTATATGGTCGGCACCACACCAGGACAGTCAGCAGGTGGTAGGGAAAGGGGGGGAACGGTAGTGCGGTGCGGGCTCCCAGCTGTAGTATGCTCCCCCACAGTGCACGTGGGGGGGAAGAAAGCAATTCCAGGAGAGGCGCCCCAAGCGTAGGGGGGCTCAGCGCCGAGCCAAGTAGGGACGCGGCAGGACGCGGGGCGCGCCTATAGTGAGCGAAGTGGGCAGCACAGGATCAACGGAGCCAGTGGGATGACTCCCCCCGTGTCTCCCACACTGCCGCGAGGAGAGTTCAATGTTCCGTGGGATGGGGGCACCGGAGGAAAAGCAGGTCAGTAAGCTGGAGGATAGAGGACCTGCAGTGACGGCTCCGTTCCCCGCTGAGTGAGATCAGGAGGCGGGGGGACTCCGGGGCCCAGTAAGCTAGTCACGCTGCCCCTGGGTTGCAAGAGTGTAGGGAGGCCAAGGTCGTGAAGCTGGCCGTCGTAGGCCGCAGTACGTGTCCAATTTCCAGGAGGAGCGGGAGGCCTGGCGCGGATTCGCCACCGCGCAGAGGCACAATGGGCCACGGGGCCAGCAAAGACACCCCCCCGCGTCCCCTACCTTGCTGTGAGCAGCGTTCCGTGTTCCATGTAAGGGGGGGCAGCGGCGGTGCCTCCGTCCCCTGCTGTGTGTGAGCCGGAGGCGGGCGGGCCTCCGCGAAATTGGCGGGCCGCAGTGGTCGTGAAGCCAGTGGAGCTCCGGTCAAGGGTAGCACGAGAGGGCCGGATGCCCCTCCTCCGCTGCGGTGTTGGGGGGAGCTGAAGCGCGGAGCGGGCCAGCAAGACCAAGGCCCCAGTCCAAGTGAGGTCCACAGCAGTTAAGCGGGAAGCAGGGTATAGGGAGGAGAACCTGTGTCGGGGTACCCGCCGCCCGCCGCGCGAGGCCAGAAGGCGGGGAGCTTCGGAGCCCAGGCCAGCACGAAGCAGATCAGCGGGGGTGGTGGCTCGCCAGAGTGAGGTCCTCAGTGGTGAGCGGCAGAGCAGGAGCCTGGATCTGGAGATGCCGGGTGAATCCGCCGTCCGTGGAAGCTCGGGCCGCCCGGGAGGTCTGCAACGCCCCTCCCCCGCAGCGGCCTGCAGCGCCGCGCTCTCTGGTATCAGGGAGAGTTGCAGGTCCTGGAGCCGTAACGTGGCTCGGAGATGACACCACAGCCCCAGTCCAAGCGGGGCACAAAGCTCAGCCCCAGGGGGGAGCCCGGGTCCAGGAGTCGGCAGAGAGGTAGGTTGGTGGTTCACCCACAGATAGCGCCAGTGTAGAGTAGTATCGCAGTATATTAGGGCACCTTTTTAGGTTTTTTGCGTTCTCCCAGTCCGGAGCGCGGCGATCAGGCGGCCATCTTGTTTCGGCGCAACAGCGCCCCCTCGACCTCATCTACATTAAACGAGGATTAATCTCTATGACAGTAACACTTTGACTGTCCCCTTCTTTGCACCACCTTTCAGGACTGCCTACATAGCGTCTCCTTGGTTCAACAAGATGTAGCCCTATGGATGGCATCAGCTATTCTGTCCCTTGCATCCCATCTCATCTTCAGGCGTGACTCCTCTATGCCGAGTCTCCCCTCGCCCTCCTCATTTATTTGGCTTCGGGCCTTCCACTTTGTTTTATGTCACCAGATTTGGTTAAGTGGGTTAATTTGCAGAGTGACTGAAACAATTCTCCCAGCGTCATGATCCTATAATTGGCATGAACCGGGTTCTACGACTTGTTATAATCCATTAAATCTTGGTGTCCCAAAAAGGTCAAAAATATACATGCCCTAAAATAGTAGTCTTGCTTTGCCTCAATTCTACCCTCCTTGCTACAATTGCTGCTGTCCTGTCAGTTCTTATGGAAGGCAAGGCCATTCTTAATCTGCCTCCTGCCTCAGTCACATCCATTTCCCTCCCCCACTTAGAGTGCTTCCCCACAATCATCAGTCCCATTATTGGTAGCACTTTGCACAATCACAATACCATTTGCCACTGTCAAGATCAGAGGGGGCAGGAGAAAATGACAGCTCTCAAAAGGGAAAATGATGTGGTAGGCTGGCTGGGATAATGTCACTGAACATTACCGCAGACCCATCATTGGGCGGGCGACCGAAACTGCTCATTTAGACCCTAAATCACAAAGTATATGTAGGAGAATGCTAAAAGCATATCATTATTCTTTGTACACACCAGACGCTCTGTCGCATGGATCAGTATGAGGCGGCCTATCATTTCCGAACAAAGGGGGGGGGGAACAAGAGCAACACTATAGATTTTGGGGCTCCAGCGAGTGGCGCCTTTCGGGGGACAGATTATCTAACATTTGCACCAGCGCTAAACATTGAGCAAATGCTTTATTAATACAAAATGGAGTAAACATGTTTTGCCACAATCCATATTATCTAAATCCGTTTGCACTAGGGCACAAATTATTCGGACTGTTACATTGTACTATGCTTGCTGCATAACATAAAACAGAAGTGACTATTATGTTTCTGTTCATGTTACAATGCAAACATACTAAATAACACAGCCTGCTTCAATTTTGCCCAGGTGAAAAGAGTTATAGGTAATACCGATTGGGGACAAACCCTTTTGCTCCATTCCATATTATCTAAGCAGCAAAATTGATACTAGATTCTTTTGCTCCATTTTTGTGCACATGTGAAGAGCTTTGATAATCTGCCCGCAGATGTGTAGAGTAGCCACGTACAATCATCTTTGTGTTCTACAAGCACTGTGTCCTTTTCTCAAGTTTCTCAGAACAAGATCCAGAGTTTCCGGGTTGGACAAGTTCCACAGGAAAACAACATTGACTACCCATAGTGCTTTGAACGGGTTGGCACTTGCCGGTCCTGAGTACCTGCACTTCTTTTATTGATAAAACATAGGACCGGCACTTCTCAGCAGGGAGTCAATAGATTTAATGGCAGAGTGCCAGCACGTCTCAACGCTAAGCAAGTACTCTGGCCTAGTGACTACTTGCACTTCTGTGTTTCCATTGCCAGCACTGGCAACTCCCCACCGGTTAGTACGCGCAATCCCGTTGGCAACATTTTGCAACACAGCCCAGCTGCAAAGAACATCAGAAGCTGCCTGAGGTGCATATTTGCAACACATAAGGCATTTACACTTGAAATGTTGATGCAGTGCGCTATTTGCATTGTACTAGAGCAGACACAGCACATATTTATAGATATTTAATGAAGCAACTCTGCACGCACTGCTTTGATCTTTCCCCCCAAACGATGAATAAGACATAACAGGGAGCAATTAGTAGCTTAAGTGGAAGAGCTGCAAGACAATTCGAGCTCTGCATATAGGTCTAGATGTGTTATTTTCCCTTCTAATTTCATCATTATAATTAGAAAATAACATTGGATATTCTTATACTCGGTTTGGACAGCAATATCGTTTGCAGTGTTTGCTCTTTGCGCTTGTGAACTGGTTGCAACTCTCAGACCTTTATGACTAGACCCTGTCACTCTCCCTCAGTAAGATCTGATAGACAACAAGAGCGAAGGCCGAGAGGTCTGTGCCGTCACTTGGAACACCAAGGTGGTTCGTTAGGTATTCGTTGTAACCGGTTCTACTGTCCCCCTTGAACCAGAGAGCCCCTTTTCCTCTGGATACATTCTCACGCATAATTGTTACCTGTCTGGCATTAGGTTCATTGGGTCTCATTAAAGGTTTTCCTGTCCGGTAATAACGGTACCGGTAAGCTTGCTGGTACCGTTGTTACTGGACTGGCAAACTCCAAATTCTGCTTCCGGGTGCCTTCCCGCCTACCAGCTCTAACCTGGCGGGCATACCGGCACCCGCGAGCAGAGCATGCCGGATGCACCAGCACCATTCTGAATGGTGCCGTTGCATCCGGCCTCCCCATTTCCATTGAGCACTATGGGGTTCGAATGGGAATGGGGAGCATTTTCTTCCGGCGCTCAAGAATGGAACCAGGGATGGCAGGGCTGTAATGACCCGGTAATTGCCCATTCCTGGCCGTCAGGAAAAAAATGATACCAGCGGCAGCCGTGTTTGTTATACCGGCACTAGTGCCGCCGGTTTTGTAATGAGGCCCATTGTAACCACGAATCACAGACAGGCTGTTTTCTTCTTTCTGTATCTTACAACTAAGTAAGCCTTGCATGTAATAGAGCCATGATGCCCGAAGGCTGCTTTGTGCGCCTTATAAATGTGAAATACAAAAGAAAAAATAAAGGTGCCATGCACTTAATTGTTCACTACAATTTTATGTTGTGTATGTATGGTCTTCCTTTACCCAGGTCCACTCCCTGCATCATCCCCAGGCAGCAGCTTTGCAGAGGGTGGCTATGAGTGTCCAACGACCTACATCACTTTCAGCTTCTTAAAATCCAACCTTATCTGGCCTCTTGGGAACCACTCACTTCCCACATGTTGGCCTCCACTTAAAAAATGATCAAATCAATACCTACCATCTCGCCGCCCACTCGAGTCTCCTGATAGTTTGGCCTTCTGCCACAAAACCATATTCACTGAGACGCCACCATCCACCATCTCCTTCATGTATGCCCTCACCCCAAAGTAAACTAGCACCTAAAAGCCACCCCAAGTAGCAAAACAGGACCTGGCATCCTGCAACCCCTCACCGCAATTCTTCAGCTCCTCTGCAGTCAGGGGCCCCACATGTGTCTCTTCATTGAGTTACAGCTCCGACCCCATTTTGAGGTGAAGCAAGTCAGATATAGTACTCATTCTGGCTATGTAGCAATGATATGATATGGCATTTATAACGCATGCATACACAAGTGTTTCAAGGCGTGGCGAGGCAAGGGTGGGGAAACAGATGGAAGAGAGACAATGATCCTACTAGGCCAGGTGATATTGAGATTGTGCAAGTGCAGGGGAAGGGGATAAGTGCAGTGGGAAAGGGGAGGAGGCAGTGCAGTATATAGGACAACAGTAAATTAAATAAAGAGAATAAATAAAAGTTTCGGCCAGCATGTGGCAAGTGCAAGGGTAAGTGCAGACATCAGGTGTCAAGTGCTACTAGGGGCTGTAGGCACACAGAAACATTCCCCGAGTGCAAGGGTTGCCAGGGGGGCAGTGCAGGTGTGCAATGGTAGGGGGACCTGGGCCAGAGATCAGAAAGTAGCCAGATAACCAGTGCAATTCCCTCTGAAGTCTGAACTTTTCCGCAAACCATCATATAGTGATCCACGTTTCTGGGATTCTGCACGCCTCACAATTCGCAGAAGTGACTATCCATCTTAAACTTCGATCCTTTCAAACTTGCATGCCTCACGCTTAGCTGATTCAAGATAGATTCCTCTCTGCGTGTGTTTTTACGGTTTATGAGAAAGATTATTATTGGACAGAGTGGGATTGAAATAGAGTGTCCAGACATACCGTGCATTTGTTTTGCAGGGGCAGGCCCAGAGGTGGACCCTCTATGCCCTTTTCCCCATCCCAGAGTCTTTTCCACTGAAAAACCTTGAGAGGGGTCTAGCCAACTTGCATAATCACAGCTGTGATGCAGTCCCTCAATTAAAGAAGAATTCTTGCTTAGCAACAATTCGACATAATTGTTAAGGAAATTAAACGTAATATTTGATCATTTAAAATGAACACTTAAACAAAATCTCTGGCATGGTGCGCTTGAACCAACAACCTTATTCAGTTAGCAGCCACATGCATTAACTGATTGTGCCATAGGGACTGCTTTGCAAATGTTTTTTATAAACGATTGGAATATCAGTCAGAGCAGAGGCTCTCGTTTGTGTTTAGCAGGCCAGCCAAATGTGCACAGTTTATATCTTGGCCTCTCTGCTAAGTTGCCCTGTGTCATACGGGACAGCTCGAACCAGTCCTGGTGTTTCCCATTGCATGTTGGGACACATAGGCCCATACTTACAATTGGAAAAACGAAACTACAAGCCCCAGCATGCAATAGGACAAATCAGGACCGGATCAAGTTGTCATGCACGACACAGGGCAATTTGGCAGCTATGTCCCGTGGTAATGTTAGGAATCCCCACCCCTTCTTCCACAACTGATGCATAGACCTTGCAGCCACCGTCAAATTACAGTCCTACCTTTAAGTTGATGGCAGGTCCTTGTTTTTGAAAATCTGGTCATGCTACTACTAGAATAATACAATTTCCTTGTATATGTAACAGTTTAAGAAGGTCCACATGTATCTACCATGCATGAATAGAACCAAGAAGGGCTATTTAAACAGGTGACCCATGCACAGTGTCGTCACTAGAAATCAGTATTTGGTGGGTCAAACCAGGGGACACAAATACAACAAGGTGGGGCAGAGTGGTGGCACATCGAATACGCGTCAACAGGCTGAACGGGCTAAGTATACCTATATTTTACCAAGCTGGTTAAAAAAAAAAAATGACATCAAGCATGTTCCGAGTAGGTGTAATGCAATACAAGTTTTGCATCAAGTTAATATACATTCTAAAAAGTTGACTCATGTTCAACAGTTGCAATTATGCCTATGTACTCAGCAAGAAACTGCACTCTTTTAACTCAAGCAGACATCAATCCCTAATGTGTAGTTAGAAGTGGTATTTAGTAGAAGAGACATCACTTCCAGCTCAGCTTTAAATTATAGCCAGTCAAAAAGAGTCAGTTTAACAGAAGAGCTGTAACTCATACCTCAGGTTCAAATGATAGTCGAGGACAGCCTGTTTAACAGATGAAATGTCACGTAAAGGCTCCAAGCACAGGGGTAAAGGAGGCAACTGCTCCCTTGGTTCTTTAGCAATGGTTGTAGAATTGTTTACATTTTTCAGTTTCTGGCTGTGCATCCCAGGACTGGTGAATTTTCAAATTGGAGAGGCATATATATTTCATCCAAATATGCCATTGTTATGAAGCATAGCAAGGGAGCCCGTACCAATCAAGAGGTGTTGGGGGAGGAGGGTGAGCAGAAGGGGCGCGCTCCAGACAATTTCACAGGGTATTTGTGTGGCAATCTGACAAAAAAATAAACACATCTTAAAGAAAACTAGTGAATGTAAGTTTAAGAAGCATATTTTAGTTTGGAAATTTCTTTTGTTTTTTTCTAGAAAAGTGTAAGCTGTATATTTGTATAGCAATAGTGAGCCCATCATGTAGGTAGCCTGTTTTTAACAGTGATGGCCCACACCCCAGTGACATTCATGGCCTATTCTTTCCTGTGTTGTCCCTTTCAGGACAGAAGAACGAACACAGGTTCAGAAAATAGAGCCTGCGAAGGCGTGAATGACAGCTGGGCAAAGGAACACCTTTATGGCTCATGGAAATAGTTGTTTACCAGAGGGGGTTTGGGGAGGCAGGCAATCAATTAGAGGAGGGGGCAAAGCAGCCAATAGAGAGAACAATTGCCCCCCGTTCGTCCCCCTCTAGAGACGCCAATGCTCATGCAAATGTATGCATTGGTTCTATAATACATATGAAGATGGTTGCTGTTCAGGCGATACTGTTCATACCATCAATGGTAGTGGGTAATGATCCCCTTCATGGAGCCCATTTCCTATGTCTCTTACCATTTGAAATGTAGATTGAACAACATCTGAAAGCAACATTTGTTTACGTTATTGATGGTTTCAGTTTCAAGGGACATTGGGTATTTCATGTTCTCATTATGAGGACATCACTTGGATATGACAAAGGAAATGCTTTTCATTCAATCTAACAACTGTTCCCGTAGATTACGAGACAACACCAATTCCTCTACATATGCCCCCCTATTACTAAAGCCAATATTCTGAGCATGTAGACTATGGACATTCGCAACCGTAAAGATGTACACAAATAAATCCACCCACACATCATGTTTACGATTGCAAGATACTGTAGAAATTATCACAAGAATCAATGTCACTAACAAAAACTAACCAAAAGGTGATGGCTAGAAGGTTTAGAATTATTCTAAACCATGGGTACAGCTCCGGGCAACGCTCCATACCATCATATTTCAACCGTCAAGTTACTACAGATGGGGAAAGACCATATGCAAATCAGGCTTGGTCCTACCCCAAAAGACCCAGAGACCCAAGCTACTTTGCTGTGTTGCAACTAACCAACGATCCATGACCTTGTGGAGATGAGCCTGCCGTTCCATCCATGTTACCAAAATTGGACAAGGAGTTTTATAATTGACTTGTGTTCCAATCTGTTCGGGTGCCTTCTGGTGTGGGGCTGATTGATGGTTTAGAAACTGAAATTAATCCCTGGACCACTGGTGCCCTGGAAGTTGATTCGTCACAATAATGCCTTCATATCATCCAATGATGATATCACCTGCAGTTCCACCTATTAAGGTATTCCCAAGTAGGTGCTTCATAGACTCCAACGAGTTCAAAATGCCACTTGCAGCATTTACATTAAACTCCACAGGCATGTTCATCTGACCTCTGCGCCCCAACAGCTTCACTGGCTGCCAACTGGCGACTGTGTCAAGTTTAAAGTGCTTTCTATGACATCAGGAAGACCCCGAATTTCTTTCTAAACAATGTAGAATCTAGAGACTCATTCAATCTTTTTGCAGGACCGATCTAAATCTCAAGCAGGTCCTGAAGCCACTCTATGTAAACATGGGTCAATGATCATTTGGAGCTCATGACACTCTGAAAAAAAAAACTATTTCCTTGAGGAAAGGGCAAATCCACCCGCAGTTTTCAAAAAGACCGTTTTTTGTATCAAAGAAAGCCATACTAGCCAGATAAATGTATCTGAAATTACACAGTATGTAACTGCAACAATACGCCACTTCTGGAAATAAGTGTGCTCTGTGCATAAATAAAAGTACACTCCCCTCCGCCTTCTCTCCAAATTGCGATTACCTACACACTAAAGAAGGGGGCATGGGGTAGTGGCACACACCACCTGTCTTCTTATGGGAAGTAACTATACATCCTCTCTCCCAGTGGGGACCATCTGTCTCCATAATGCAGCAGGGAGAGCGCTGAACTGTGGGCTCATCTGGGGGGAGGGAGAGGTAGGCATGTCTTCTTGGGCGCTTTGAAAATGCGTTAAAATGAGAGGAGGGGAACAAATGAGGCAGAGAGGGAAGGAGGAAAGGAGAGAGGGAAGAATGGAGAATGCATGAGAGGAGGGGAGAGAGAGAGAAGGAGAGACAGGGGGAGAGAAGGTATACCGACAGATATTACAAGAAGGAACAATACTCTTCATCACAAAAAAACGTACAATAGATAAGAAATCAGATTTGACCGGAAGCAGTGAGCCTCTTACAATGGAGTTGTGGATGGAGACGATGGAGAGAGAGAATTGATGGCAGGCAGTCATGAAAATGGATACCAAGTCTTGGAAAGTACGAAGCCTAGCCCTGGGTCTGGTGACACAAGTTCAGAGAGGGCTCCAAGCGGCTTAATGCATGTCCTCTGCGCCCCACTCTGCTGATTAGAATGCACACGGGCAGGCCTGTGCGGTGACAGACTTGGTGAAAGATTCTTTCCTTGCCAGGGCATATTCAATATTCAATTATTTTCCTGTTAATAATTTATCCTGTCTGATACGGCGAGCACTGTAAATAACCTTCTGTCTCGAGGTTCAGCTTTTGTATTTCCAAGGGTTGAGGCAGCAAGCTTTTCACGCTAGAATGAAGCAGGGTTGCACAGACGTCATGGCGCTGGAATGATGTGGGTGGCTACCTGCTGCCTACACTGATCCTTGAACCCTGTGTCCTGCGTTGAATTGATATGACATGATATGATAGGTTATTTATAATGGCTTAATACCCAGAGGTTTCTAAGCGCGGACCCCGGGATCGAACCAGTGGTGCTCTGTGTCGTTTTGCTTCCAAGGTGAGCACGTTGCCCCTGAGTTATCCTCCCGAGATAATTAAGCCATATCCTTTGTTTTATGCATTTAAAGCATCAGAGGCAGAGCCAGTACAACCTCCATAGTCCAGAGTTGCGTCAGGTAAAGACTTAGATGCAAATACACTTCGATGGTGATTTTAGACAGTTCTCTTTTGGTCAAATTCTGCTCCAGGAGCCATTGTCTGCTTAAAGAGCACAATTCCCATCATGCTGTGAAGGAAGGCAATTCTTAAAATGGATGTCTGGAACATATCACAGCTTTCGGACAGTCCCTCCGCCCTTCTGTGTTTGTTTTTATACAGGGTTTCCCTTTGCCAATAAAACCACACCCCCATTCTCGTATAGCCACTTGTAAAATGTTTATCCGCATTTGGAGCCCTTTCCATTAGCCGTTTTTTTAAAAAGTTTAACACTTGTGGTACTTTTTCCTGCTGCCCGAGCACCCCCGGTGCAGTTCAGCAAGAACAATGCTATTTTGCATTTCATCTTCCAAATTATATTAATTTTGGGGTTAAAGAAAACAGCCTGGAGAAGACACAACACCATAGAACAGCGGTATTCAAACTGTGAGAGCCCAGCATGAAATGTAAAAAAAGAAAAAGGGGAGGGGCGGTTCACATGGTCGGGCTGAAGCATGAAACTGTCTCAGGCACCAATGAAAAAGTGGCCTGCAGTTGAAAATGGACATTCATTCCTTTAGTCACAGACTGTTTGAATAGTACCGAAGGGTTGCTGATATTTAAACAATATTTATTCAGCAACAATGGTCAAAATTACTAACTGCATAATGAAGTAACTCATCACATTGGCCCACATTGGCCAAAAAGGTGGCCCATTCTGACTGGCCTACACTAGCATTTTGCATTTTTGGTACAGGCATTGCCCTATTGCCCTGTAGGCCAGTATGAGCCCGGCGGCTCATCCATAATGGTGAGGGGGTGCCCACCCAGTGGCCCCCTCACCCATTATGGAGGAGCTAAGGAGCCAGCCCAGTTAAAAAGTGAGCACTCCCTGAGCTGCTTTATCCAGCTGAGGGAGTGCTCCTGGGCTGGCTGAACTGTCAAAGGGAAACACTATTTCCCTGTCACAGTTCAGTTCAATTCAATTCAGTTCCCCAGCCCCACACGCTCACTGAGCCATGCAAGGCTGGCGTGTTTTATTTGTCAGCATTGCATAGCTCATGGAAAATGATGGCTGGGGCACTGCATGTCTGTATGTGCGAGGGGGAGCTCCTGCTGGTCCTCGCACATATGGACAGAGCAGCCTGGAGCGGGGTGTTTCAGCACCCACACGCAGGCCAATGCAGAAGGTACAACTAAGAAGCCAAACACAAGGAGACTAATTCAAGAATTTTGAGGTGGGATTCAAACCCGAAAACCTGAAAAACATTTGGATTTTTCAAACAAGCTGACAAGCATGAACAGAGAATTTACAAACATGTGTACATGAAGTGAACAAGAACATTTGCCCCAATTTGAGAAAGGCACACGAAGTTCAGAAACATGTGTAATAAATAGGGTGTTTTTCCTTCCTGTGGAGATATACCTTATCTTAAGAATATTAAAAAAATAATTTTGCAATAAAGTAACAAGTGTGTTGCAGCTACCTTTGTGAAGGGAATACTTTTCTTTGCTAGTAAAAACGGAGGGTTTTTTTTGCAGCCGAAACCCTTCGCTAACACACAACACACTACACCACAAGCTGAATCGGTCGCAGGGCCCAAGAAGTTGTCACTAACAAAACCCTGGGAAACCGTCATTAATGAAGAAGGCACGTTTATACTCATTTTTTTTATTTAAACATGTGTATGGATGCACGTATGCTTGTGTTATGAGTGAGTGTATGGTGATGGATGCTCGTGTGAATGATAAGAGTGATTGCTGCATGAATGTGTGTGTGTTAGTTTGTTTTGGTCCGTTGAGCTGATTTTGGCAAGTGGTGGATAGAGCGGGGAAGGAGGGTTGTACAACAAAGGCAGTTTAAAAATGCCTAAATTCCTTTGTTGCACAATCCTCCTACCCACCTGCCAAAATCAGCTCTCCTTCTGAGCTGCTGTGGAGCCCAGGGGACAGGGATGATATTTTTTCACTTGATTTCTACCATAGATGTCCAGTCAAAAATATCATGCTTTCCCCCTTGGCAACCCAGCGCCTTGCATACACACATAATCATGCTGATTGTGTTAGGCCCAGTGGGGCCCAGGGGACAGGGGTGGTATCTTTTTACTGGACATCTATCATAGATGTCCAATAAAAAATGTCATGCCTGCCGCCTGTGCCCCCCAGCACTAATTGCAAACTGTTTTGCTATTTACCCATTTTTCTTCAAAGAATGCTCTACAATCCAACATTTTAACCCATTATTATAAGGAAAGTTCATGTGGGGGGAAAACCCCCCGAAAACCCCTTCATTGATTCAGGCTTGCTCACTGTGCTCGGTCGCTATGGCATTTTTGCGGGAAATAGTTATGCCCCTCCACTTAAAAAATTCACCAGCCGCCACTGACTGTGTTGGGAATGGGATGGGGGAAGCCTAGGGACTGTAGTGGGAGCAGGATGGGCGGGAACCATGGGATAGTGGTGGGAGCAGGGGGGGAGAGCCCAGGTTGTGTGATGGGGTGGGGAGAGCCCAGGGACTGGGTAGGAGTGGGATGAGGGAGCCCAGCGACTTTGATGGGTGCAGGTAGGGGAGCCCAGGGACTATACTGGGAGTAGGGTGCGGTGGCGGCGCACAATACATACTGTCCATTTGCCATTTTTGGGGGGCCCAGCCTGCCCAGATGTTGCTCAAAGGGGGCATAGGCCAAACAAGTTTGAAGACCACTCCCATAGAAGTTGGAAGCCATTAGGGGTCACCAAGCCTGGCCAAAGTGTCACGCGAACCACACCCATTTTCAGGCAGTTGGGCTGAAATTGCATCACTTGAAAGCACAGTTATATAAGTCATTGAGGGTTCAGCCCCAGTCTCTTTCACCTGCCTCGGTGTGCCCCGCAAGAGCTGTTTCCCTCCTACCCATCAGATTTTGATGTTGAAGTATTTTCATTCAAATGTTGCAATTCAAAACATGTTTTTACACTTTGTTTATGAGTTTTTGCTTGTCGATGTAATGGTTCATTTACTTACTGTCCGAAAGGGTTACTGCTCTGTAATCGTTTATCTGTATGATGTTTCGACTGATTTGATGTGTGTCGCATTTATGGTTTGCTAGCCGGTATTGATGGGGACCCAGATCATTCTCATTACATCATAATGCCATAATGTTGATGCTTTGTAATCCTGGTGCTTCTCCCCCGGCTGTGGGTGAGGGTGTGGATGTATGTCCTGCAACCCAACGTGGCTCGGTCTCTGCTGGTACCTTGGGCTGCCTATGGGGAATGGGGAAGAGCAGGTCCCGGAGAGCCTGGAACTGACCCCAGATGTTCTTTACTTTGCTGGATCTTAGACGGGAACAATACCTGTCCTGTTTAGACCTCCAGGTTTTCCAGGGCCTGGGAAGTGCTTACTGGTCATGGATACTATTCTTCAATGACATGAAGGGGTGCCCATCGATCATAAAGATTTGGTGGATGGAATAAAATGCTGAATACATGCGGCCATTTTCCTCCATATTATCTATCCCAGTGACGTCCTATGTGTTTGAGCAAAGGTCTACGTGACAGGGAACCCTATAAATGAGAGCCCTGTTTCATAGTGCACGTTTTCAGTGTTTTTGCTTCAACAGCCTTCTAGTGAGCTTTTGATTGGATGTCTAAATGTAGCCAGGCCCTTGGCTCAGCGTGCCTCTCTCGTTTTCAATGGACCTCCTTTCATAATTTCCAGTCTATTTAAAAAAAAAAAAAAAAAAAAAAAAAATGTTGGATTTTTTTTTTAATGTCTTTTAAACAAATCTAACCGAAAAAGGTGATACAAATTCTCAAGATAACACACCGCTCCCTCCCGTCCTCCCTCTCCCCAGGAGATCAGGGAATAGGCAGACCTGGTGGACATGGGAGACAGAAAAAGGCACCTAGAAGATGTTCAATAATTTCAGTCTTTGCGGGCACAAAGGGAGTGTGTAGTCGTCCTCCAAGAAAGTGTAGTGCACACTACCAGTCCATCTGACAAGTGGTTGTGCTTTAACAAATACGTCACCAGGCCCAGCTGAAGATGTGAGGAGTTCCATTTCAACATGATGGTTGGGGGTCCCTTGCTTAGAGATAAAGGTGCATACATTATAATAGCTATGAAGATAAGGATAACAGCTGAGGATTATTACTAGACAGCCATCCAGCAGGGAGCTTAAACACTAAATGCCCACTGAAAAGCTATACATTCTTCTTTGTCAGCAAGAGGAGAATGTGGAGTAACCAGTGCTAAAAGGTAACGTGGTTATAACACTTTTGTTTACCCAGAGGGAAGTGACGGGCCGATGGGCTCCAGCAAACGCAGCTTGTAAGGCGAGTGCTGCAAACGGCACAGTCAAAGCCCCAGAACAAAATATATAAATGAATATATTCCGGTGTTAAAAGACTGCTGACTGGCAAGATGGCGGCACTTGCTGGGGGCCCCACTGAGGCCGCTTTCATTTGAAAAAGGTAAAAGGCCCTGATATTGTCCATGTATGTTACCCATTCTAGCGTGATGAATTCTCATATTATGCGCATCCAGTAATGGGTCGAAGGAAGCTGATCACTCTTCCACCATTGAGCAATTAGCAGCCATGCAGCTCCAAGTAAAATAGTCACTACTTTCATTTCATCTTTGAGTTGAGGAGCTTCCTCCGGGTCCCACATCCCCAAAAGGCAGAAAGACAGACAGTGGTAAAAGAAAGGCAAACATACTATGGCTTTTTGTACGGATTGTCTTCCAAGTCCTGTATCTTTGAACATGTCCACCAGATATGTAGCCAATCCCCACAAGCTGCACAACCCCCTCCAGTAGTTGGGTGAAGAGCGGGGAAACATCTTGTAGATCCAAGTAGGAGTATAATGCCATTGAACCATCATTTTGTACCACATTTCCCTAATTTGAATCGCTCACGCCTGTTTAGGGATGTGTCTCCATAGCCATTCTCATTGCCTCCTGGTAATTCCACTACCATTGGGGCTCCATTAGTTCCTCCCACCTCCTTGTGTAAAGCAAGTCAGTCTCAGGTGCCCATTTCTAATACTAATTTGTACAGAGAAGAAATTTAGTTCCTAGTTCCCGATCTAGTTAGAAGGGCATTTTCAAAGGGGTAAACACACTGGACGCCTCCTTTCTAAGCTCAATTTTGGAGATGCAGTGTCTTAGCTGAAAGGAATGATGGTGCTGCTCCTCATTAGGCTGAAAGGATTATTTACAGTCCACAAAAGTTCTAATTGCGGGACCGACAAATAGATCTCTTAATCGTGCGCATCCCGCCTCGGGCCACTTCATAAAGACATGGCCTTCAAGACTTGGGGAAAATGGTGGATTCCTGAATAAAGGGGTAAACGGGGAAGGGAAACCAGAAATCGCATATTTCCGAATAAACCAGTTGCATACATCCCACACTAGACGTGTGATTTGACTACTCTATATGTTTCTTGACCTATCTGGTCTGGGGAGGCACAATACTTCATCTTCCTTCCATTTCCTTGATGAACCATTCCATTATAACTCGTTTTCAGCAACTTCATGATATACCCTAAAGTTCGAGACGGATAAGCAACCTCTATGTCTCTGAGCTATTAGGACCCTACGAGAGACCCTGAGACTCTTAACACTTCAAACGAATTTAAAGGTTTTATCAAATAACTCTTTTAAAAAGGTGTTTAGTATCTGATTTGGCAAGGCCTGGAACTAGTACATAATTATGGGGAAGATCGACATCTTAATAGTGGCAATCCTCCCCAACCAGATAGAGAGGGAACCCCATGCAAGAAGATTTCCTTTAATATCACACAAGAGTTGGGAAGTTGGCAGCATATAGAGTCTCAATGGATTTGGTGAGGGTAATCCCCAAATATCTGATGCCCATCTCCACCCACGTAAAGGGTGAGTTTGACCTCACCGCCTGGAGATCTTGTGCATGTAATGTTTGATTAAGAAATTCCCGATTTGTCAAGGTAACCTTCAGTCCTGCCACCTTCGTATATGTTCTAAATTTCCTTCTGAACAGTTTGAAGGAAATAAAGTGGGTTGGACAAGGCGAGTAACATATCATCAGTGAGTGCCATGACTGTTTAACACCTCAACCTCCCCACCCGAATGGAATTCCTCTAATCTCATCTAATTCCCTCAGCCAGGCCATGAATGACTTTAGAAAAATCGCAAAGAGCAGAGGGGACAAGGGCAGCCCTGTTTAGTGCCCCTTTTTAAGTGGATCTTGTTTGAGATATTTTCGTTCACCACTAAACATGCAGATGAGGCAAGGAAATTTGCCTGAATCATTTTATTTAAAACAGTCTCCAAATCCCATACACCTAAGAGTGGCACACAAAACAGACTGTTCCACACGGTCCAAAGCCTTCCTGGCACGTAAAGAAAGGAGGAGAGCTGGGGTGCCCATTTTCTCTGCCTCCTCAATAAGATGAGTTACTCTTCAAATGATATAAATATTGTGGCCACCTTTCACAATTTGGCGACGTTTATGGTCAGCCATATTCAATCCCGGGAGAAGGAAATCTAACCTATTAGTTAACACTTTCATGCATATTTTTGCATCAACATTAATTAAGGACATCGCCCAGATTTAGTTCAATATTTTTGGGACTTTGGGATTAGGTACATTTTGGCTTCTTCCATAGAGGTTGTGATACGTCCCGAGTTGTGGAAAGAGTAAAAAAGTTTAGTCAGTATGGGGATCAGAGATTTGCCAAACCTTTTGTTAAATAGGGCAGGGGAACCGTTGGGGCCCTTGGATTTATTATAAGGCAGCTTTTTAACAACTTAGAGCACTTCATTCTGAATTAGTTCTGCTTCCAAGGTCTCTTTCATTTCCAAAGAGATCTGTCGGGGAAGCAAAGTTGCTAAATAATCGATTTGGGAATTGTTCAAGGCTTTTTCGGATGTGTAAAGAGTCCTTAACAAAGTCGGCAGCTATTTCCTGCTTGCGTCGTCTTCATACCCTGTTTGTTTACCAAAGCCTTGATCATCCCAGAGAGCTCTGGCCAACGGTTTGTCAGGTTTGTTCGCTTTGACATAATAAAGTTGCCTGATATGTAAAAGTGTTTTCTCGTCTTGTCTGGTTCGTATTAGCTCTAATTGGCCTGCAAACCCTCTAAAGACCTTAAGGTTAGCTCTGGAGGGTTTCTACCCAGCTTTTCCTGCTGGTTGTGCAGTCCTTCCTCAAGAGTGTGCTCTAAGACCCTAAGTTGCTTCTCCCTTTGGGGCTTCAGAGATATCAGTTCCCTCCTGATAACTGCCCTATAAGAATCCCAGGTCTTATCTCTTATTTTATCAGTTAGGATCAGATGTCAGAGGAGTTCAACCTGCAAGCTTCACTTCCACACCCTTTCCTTTCTCTGGGAAGGGGCAGTTTTGCTTGGACCGGGGCATAGTAAAAAAAAGGGAGATATTACCTATTGCAGTTTCTAACACTTTGCCCAAAAGCATTGCTGCGATCCAGATATAATCAATACTTGAGAAAGTATGATGGACGCTTGAGAAAAAGGAGAAATCGCGTTCATGCTCTCTCATCTCTCTACAGAGATGTAAGCCTTTCATTCCCTTTTCATTCTTTTGGACACTATCCCACTATCCCTGCATCTACATTGGCTTCTATCAAGAGCTAGGGACCAAGTTATATTAAGATCCCATAAGGATTATTTCCCCTTCAATATATTGTAGCAATAGTGAGTTGCAGATCCCTGAGGTGCCCGCTTACAGACAAGAGGCAACTATTCACATCCTCTATAAAGTATAGGCCGTTCCTAAAGGCTAAAAGGACCCCATGGGTTTTGTTGGATGATGTTGAGTGAAACACTCTAGAGCAATGTCTGGGTTTCACTCTTTCCATCAGGTTTATGAAGATGGGTCTCCTGCAGGGCCACTATGTCCGGTTTGCAACCTCTAAGGAAGTGGTCCATCTTCTTTCTTTCACTGGAGAGTTAAGTCCCTTAATGTTTTGAATCAGTGAAAAGAATTTACATCCTTACTCAGGGTATGTCCTATATGGCTCGCGCCGCCCCGTTCACCTCTCTATTCTGATACCAATCGCCTCTCCCCGCCTTATTTAGTTAGACAGTAGCTTGCATTTGCAGTGCCCCCTCTCCTGAAAAGAACACTGCACTCCTAAGCTGCACTCCCAAAAAGCTCAGAAGAAAACAAAACTCACAAATCCAAAATCAAGGGTCATGGTCCTGAGCGTGCTAATGGTCAGGTACAGACCAAAATTACCTAACATAGATAACGAACTTGGCGGACACACTAAGGCCCTCAGGTGAATTTAAAAGGATTTATACCACCTCCCGCACTCGGTGAGCCCTTAACATACCAAGTGCTGCTATACACCTCATATCAGTAAAGCTGCCCTGGTACACTGTCTTCCTGTCGAGTCCCTTTAAGATGAGTGAACTAAAGGTCACTCTCTCTGGGACTTGCATCAGCTGAACTACTGCAAGGCAGAATGGCAAAGGCCTTTGTCACACCTTATCTGACTTAACTTGTGAAATTTGTGGGCCTTGTTTTCCTTGGAACTGATGCCAGGAGAGACCATTCACAGGGTTTCCTCTTCTAAATCTTTTCTATGTGGGTCCCTGCACTCTCATCCATTTCATCATCACTTAGTTCAAGTAGGCCGATCCCTTCCCTTAAGGTGGTGATGCGGCATTGCGATCCCTCCCACTGAAAGAGTAGTCCAATTGGAAAGGTCCATCAATATCAGATTTCCCTTTTGGAGAGTTCTCTGGTTATCAGTGCCGTCTCTCTTTGCTTCTGAAGTGTAGTTAATGCAAGGTCTTGGAACAAGAGCACCTCTGAGTCACCCACTTTGAGGGGACCCTTACACCTGCACGCTACCAAGATGGACTCCTACTGTGCATACTAGGACATAGCTACCAGGGCATTTCTCGGATTAGGTCTGGGTTCAGTGTGATGGAGTCTGAAATTGCTAAACTTATCTGGAGGAGCATTTCCCAATAATTCACCAAACAGGTTCTGCAGGCAAGATTTTAATTCTTTGTCTCCCACCTCTTCTGACAGGTTCCTTAAACAAATGTAACGCCTTGAGCGGTTCTCCAAATCATTGCACTGCAGCTCTGGGTTTTGCGATTTCCCCTGTTTAGCTATTCCAACAGTTCGATATTGCTGTGTACCTCGTCTGAGATATCTTGCAGAACCTTTTAGTTGGTGTTAATCCTCTGACCAAGTTGTGCCAGATCACTGTTAATTTCTGATATGGATTGTCTGAGGTCCAATTTGAGGGAGTGAAATTATTCTTGGACAGTCGCCATGAATGTTTCCTGAAAGTTCATGAGGCACCTCTGCAGGTCCTATTTAGAATAGGCTTCATAGCTGGAGTTCCGCTGGCTGTTTGCTGGGGCTGCTATGTCTCTTCCTTGAGGGTGAGAGCACCAATGCAGGATGACTAATCACTGAGGCTCCCTCTCCCAACCCTGCAAGTAGGACCAAAGATCCTCCTAATGTCAGATCAGAAATGAGGGAAATCTGTTGGGCCGCTCGGGCCATGTGAAAATATCAGGACTGTCGTGCCATATACACCTCTACGGTAGGGACCTCCTTCCAGGGTCAGCATTGGGTCTGCGCACATCCACAACATGTCTCCTCTCCTCTTGGGCCATTCCCTCCGCTTGGACAATTCCCAGACGGGCTGCTGCACAGTATGGGGTCCAAGATGGTAGGAGCGTGCTTGGAGCTGCCAATGGCACTCTTAGGACCCTGCTCTCGAATTGAAACAAAGTAGCTGCACCGTCCGTGTCATTGTCCCTGAAGCACCTCAAGCACCGAAGAGGCTCGGCCCTGCAGCTCTGCCCATCTGCTACCATGGATTGTAAATTGAATGCTCACATTCAGTGGGCCTTTGCTGCGGGTTGCGCTGATCCCGAACTGGCGAGTGGCCGTCTCCCTCGGCGCCCATCCAGCCGATGCAAATTGTAATGAAAGAGGCAGAGTGGGTTGTCAGAGTGATATGATGTTTTTTGTTACTACTGTTCTTTGTTATAACTGTAGAAGGAGTGTGATG
Organism: Ambystoma mexicanum; assembly: GCF_040938575.1. Classification (NCBI taxonomy): domain Eukaryota; kingdom Metazoa; phylum Chordata; class Amphibia; order Caudata; family Ambystomatidae; genus Ambystoma; species Ambystoma mexicanum. The sequence goes on along the minus strand of NC_090931.1, from coordinate 855,818,339 downwards.
TTGTTAACACTCTACATAGAATGTTCTGGTATGAGGACTGTTCTGAGCACAGCAGTTGGAGGATGGTGTGAAGGAGAAGCTGTGCTGGGGGTCTGTTGGTTTTCAACTTGAAATTAACCAAATATAAACCCTATCCGGAGTCTGTGGTTTCTATTCTAACATTGGCGATGAGGATTTCTTAAGATCAGACCCCTGGCACGGCAACAGCAACGGTGTTGCGTGCTACAGAGTGCAGCCGCTCTGCTTCGCCAGTGGTGTCGGCGCCATCACTGGTGTGAAGAAGTAGCCGAGGCAAGCAGATTTTGGAGCCAACCAGCTCCAACCTGGGTCAGTACCCAGTGCCCAGCTTGTTGCGGTAAACTGACAGAAACTGTCCACAATCGACGCAAGAAGCTGCTCCACCTAAACAGGCGTTGATGCAGTGAACAAAGAAGAGAAATACTGCAAGAACCCAACAAGCAAGTGAACTGCCGATAGCGCAATACGCTCGGTGAGGTCCTGCATAAAGCCGCAGGCTGCGCGCAGTAGCTGCCTGTCCCTCCTTCTTGAGACTCTTTTGAACTGTGCAGGCACGAAGAATTGCCACTGTTACAATATGGCCTGCAGACCGAGGGCGCTGTGTTTCTCATGTGAGACGTGTGCTATCCACATTTTTTTGCAGCAAGAGAAAGTTAAACAGAGAACGAGAAACAAAAAAACAGTGAAAAGGGCTTTGCCAGCCGGCAAAAGAAAAAATGGGCACAATGGAAAACAAGAGTTCATACATTATATTAAGGCTGAGTGTGGGAACTTGTATTTCAATGACAGAAAACTCTCCCTTTTGATTTTTTGTGCTATGAGGGCCAACGCATTTATGACACGCTACCCCCTCTAGCAAATTCGGGTTGGGGCGACAGTGCAAATGAACTGGATAATGCACTCCTTAAACTAGACATGCATTTTAATCTCAAAACAAGTACCATATTGGAGAGGTACAACTTTGGTGCCTGCATACAAGAGCAGGGGAAAAGTGTTGAGGAATAGCTGACTGCCTTACAGCATTTAGCTTTGTCCTGCAAATTCAGGGAGTCCTTTGAAGAGCATATATAATAATAATAATAATAATTTGGCATTTATATAGCGCTACGAACCCTCAGGTATCTGAGCGCTGCTTATTATTACCCACAGGTGGGTGGTGCTCCGACCTCGGAAGGATGAAAGGCTGAGTTTGGCCCCACCATATATGGGATCAAAGTATGATTCACTATCATTGCAATAGAATAAGAGAAGAACTTTGGCTAAAAGATTAACCCACGTTGGATGAAGTTCTTGATGTAGCAAAGCGGCTTGAACATTCTCTAGCTTGTGTTAAGATATCAGAAAAGGAATGCAGCGAAGCAAAAGTAGAGGTGTTGAACATTGTGGAGGGAAAGCAGAAAAAGAAAATGAAGGAAAAGATAACGGTGAAAGGAAATGCTGATGCCAAGATCAATAGAACTAGAGGAGAAAAGAGAGAAGATTGTTTATGTTTTAGGTGTGCCAGCAATATGCATTATGCCGGATCAATGGTATGTACGGATAGAAGAGTCACATGTGCTAAATGCAAAAGGCGAAAACACTTTGCAAATTGCTGCAAAAATGTTCAATTCAATCAGTCCAATCAAAAAAAAGTATTATATGTTAATGAAGAAGACAAGCTTAGATCTTCTGAGGAAGAGGATGGTTGCCATGTTGAAAATGTTATCAACATGATTCAGGGCATAGATGATGAGGAGGAATGTGAGCATCCATATGCGAGTGTGAATGGAAAAGGAGTGTTGATGATTGCCGATTCTGGGTCAAAGATATCTCTTATGGCAAGGCTGGTGTTTGAGCAAGATATGGGAGGTGACGTACAAAATTTGTTAGAATCAGATGCCAACCCGGGCGGATACAACCAAGATAAAATTGATTTACTTGGTTACTTTGATGCTAAATTTGAGTTCAAAGGGAGATGTGCACAAGGAAAAGTGTACGTGACAAAAAAGGGGATGACACTCCCTGGATGGTGGTATCAAAAGAGGTTCTGGATAAGACTAGACCGGAATACCGACAACCAGGTATTACATGTGGGATCCACAATCAGTGAGAGTTTCAAAAAGGTTTTAGGAAAGGAGTAGGAACAATGAGTGGCATACAGAATCACATTATATTGAAGAAAGGCAGTGTGCCGGTATCAGCCAAATTACGACCTGTGCCCTTGGCACAATTGTTGTCAATGGGATTGTTGAGAGAGCTGGTGGAGTTTAATGGACATCTCGGTTAGTGGTCATAAAGAAATCATCAGGTGATTTGCGTCTGTGTGTGGATCTGCGTGAGTTGAATAGGTGTGTGTTGATAGATCGACATCCGCTATCCAGTATGGGCAAGATGTTGGCCATGGTTGGCCAAGGGCGAATATTTTTTAAATTGGACATGGCATCGGCTTACCTTCAGGTTGAACTTGAGGAAGGATGCAGAAAGCCAACAGCTTTCATAATACATAAGGGGATTTTTCCAGTTTCGCAGAATGCCCTTTGGCCTTGTTTCTGCATCGTCAGTTTTCCAAAAGATTATGCATAGGCTCTTACAAGGAATGAGAGGTGTGTTTTGTTTCCAAGATGATGTGCTGGTGTGTGGTGAATCAGAAAGTGAACATGACAGGGTGTTGAATAAAGTACTTAAGATTTTGGAATCTAGAGGAATAACATTGAGGGAGGAAAAATGTATGTTTACAGTGAACAAAGTTGAGTATCTTGGTCATGAAGTTTCAGCAGTTGGTGTGAAGCCAAAGAGTAGCATGGTGAATGCCATAAAGGAAATAGAGAGTGCATAATCAAAAGGGGAATGATAGAAGTTTACCAGAAATGTGTGAAGAATTATGCGGATAAAGTTGGTGAAATGAGAAAACTATTGAAGAAAGGAGAGGATTTTATATGGAATGGAGAATGTGAGCATGAATTTAACATAAAAAGTAGGAAATTAACTTAGCACAACCTTTAGAAGGAGTGTAATCACAGTAGATGCTAGTGACAATGTCATTGGTGCCGTATTGACGCATGTAAAGAGTTCTGAAGACGAGGAGATAATTGCCCATGCGTCGAGAGGTTTGAGGGGCACAGAAAAAAAAATGTTCAGTCCTGGAAAAGGAGGCATTAGCATGCCATTGGGCTGTTGAGAGATTTTAAAAAATGTTGTACGGTACTGACTTTGTTACAAGGACAGACCATAAACCACTCAAGGCTATATTTGAGTTTAAAGGTTTAGACAAGGTGTCGAGGTGAGTGGTGAGTTGGGACATGAGATTGCAAAGCCATTGGTTTCAGATGCAAGTAATTCCAGAAAAGGAGAACATTTTGGCTGATTGCTTGTCTTAGAAATGTTTTTATAAACCATGAAGGAATAGTAAGTAAAACAGAATTGCATGAAGCTACCAACAAAAATTTGGTGCGTATGTGGATAACGACATACATAGTCTGGGTGGCCCAAGAAGATAGAAATGCATCAAGGTGAAAATCCTTTTTGGGAGGTACGTGAAGAATAGATTAGTGTGGATTGCATTATATTTCAGTGGGACAGTGCTGTGGTCCGGGAAGCAATTACAGGCAGAATTGTGGATTTGGCTCATAGAGGGCATGCTGGTGTGACAAGGACAAAGGCCATCTTGAGGAGTGAATACTGCGGGCCGTGGTTTGCTAGATATATTGAAAGGAGATTGCCGGATTGTATTCAGTGCTTGAAAGTGGGTAAGGGCGTGGAGGCCAGAAGACAGCCGGTTATGGAATTTGGTCTTCCGTGTAAGGTGTGGGACGAAGTTACCTTAGACATCTTAGGGCCGGTTGAGTTATGTGTTGGGCGTGGGAAGTATGTTTTGGTATTGGTTGATTCATTCTAGCTGTGGTGTGAATTCAGGATAGTGCGTGAAATTAGTGGTGAGAATATTGTGGAGTTCGTTCAGGACCTTTTTGCAAGACAAGGTCTTCCAGGGAGTATATTAACTGATAATGGTACACAATTCACAGGCGGTTTTTTCGTGGAGTACATGAAGAAGTGTGGTATGAAACACAAGCGGTCGCCTTTATACCACCCGGAAGGAAATGGCATGGTGGAGAGAATGAATAGATGTGTTATGGATGCCATTCGCATGGCTGGTGCTTGTGAGATGGACAAGAAAGTGACCATTCAGGAATTAATATATGCTTTGCACATGTCACTGCATTCCTTGATGGGTAGAAGTCCATTTGAGCTTATGAAGGGTCGCAAAGTAAACACCAAGGTGAGCCCACCATGATTGGGAAGAAAGAGAGAGTCAGATTGTGTGATAGATGAATTGAGGAAGAGATTAAAGGAAAAAAAGGGGAAGTGGGTGATGAGAGAGAATGTGAGGAGAGGAAAGAAGGAGTTGAGAGTGGAATGTGGAGATTGGGTGAGAATAAAGAAAGGAGTGACCAAGAAGAAAGGAGATTTGTTGTACTCAGATCCTGTTTGGTTGTGGCTGTACTTAAAGGTGCAGTGCATGTGAGTGGTGGACAGGTATGGAACAAAAGTAGGATTGTGGTTGTGAGGAAAGGATGTGTTGGATAAACGAAGGGAGATGTGTTATGATGTTCTTTGTTATTACTGTTCTTTTTATTACTGTAGAAGGAGTGTGATGTCATTAACACGCCACATAGAATGTTATGGTATGAGGAAGGTTCTGAGCACAGCAGCTGGTGGATGGTGTGAAGGAGAAGCTGTGCTGGGGGACTGTTGGTTTTCAACTTGAAGTAAACCAAATATAAACCCTATCCATAGTCTGTGGTTTATATTCTAACACAGAGTGACCCACATTCAGACCCTATATCAGCATGGTCAGTATGTATTGTGTTTTAGTCATTTGTATTCACTTGCACAGAAGGTTTTCTTCTCTATGTGTAACCATAAGCACAATAAAAAAAAAGAATTACAAATAGAAGTGTCAGTATGCGGGAGCATTTCTTTTCGCTGTTGTTTCCCGGACGTCGCTCCCCGGCTCATGTCCGCTCAGAGGGTGGTCTTTCAACAAAATAACTGTTAATCAATTTTCATCCAAACATACATTATTCAAGTTTCTTACTTGAAAAAGGGTGCATTGGCCCGAAACACGTAGTAAACACAATAGGCAATGTTTGCTAGAGAGACCATCTCTCCTCAAGAACTGAAAAAACTCATGCCTATTGTGATATCTGATTCTTCTGAATGGAAAAAACAAACTCAACTGCAAATAATAAATGAAATCAGTGTAACTATATGTTACCCACAATCATTCAATGTAAAATGTATTCTTTGTGTTAAGGAGCTCACAGACTTATTGTCTTGAAACAATTATGTTGTACAGTGAGATGTATGTTATCCTTGATTTAGCTTTTTGATTATTCTTTAGACCAATTTAAGTTTTTTTCTTTGCACAAAACAGCTAAATAAATGTTTCATGTTATTCCACTATTGGAACTTGAATAATGTATGTTTGAATGAAAATTGATTAACAATTATATTGTTGAAAGTGTGCCCCGATTTTTTGTCCTCCGATTTTCACGGAGGACCATTTCCTCACATTGTCACGTGGTCTTGTAGCCAAGACCTTAATATATACAAACTTTGTTACTTAATTTCCAAAACCATTGAGTGCACCTCTACTCTCAACTAGTCGTTCAGAGGGTTGTGCTATTTTGAATCTCCAGATGCTATTTTGACTCTCAGCGATGGCCCCACCAAATGGCAAAAAGAATGCCTATGTAATCCGCTTCACAACCCTGACCTGAAAACCAGTCTTCTCCTGATGTAGCTGTGGTGATTTTTGCATTGGGTCATGTTGCATCAGGACGTTGAACAGGAAGTTCTTCCAAAAATGTCCCGCCATAACTGTGCTGTATATGTGAAAGGTTTCTATGTTACTTTGCCAACAAGTTTTTTCGATGTCATTTTTACCGTAAAAAATTACAATGAAATAAGTCATCACATTTTAATTTATTTATTTGCCCCCCCAAGCCCTGTCTTTCCCTATGCTTCTATGTTTTTACCCCCTCCCCACTCCTACCCCCTCCCCACTCCTTTTAACCCCCTAGACCCCAATATATTTCATTGAGTTTTTTCGTTGTAATTTATTGGTACAAATTACATTGAAAAATCTCCTGTCGGCAAAACAACGCAATACCAGGATTTGTAAGTGCCATGTTAAGCTGACTGATACCATTGGAGCAGCTTCCTAGCGCTAGAGAGGGAGCTGCAACATTTACACAACAGACAGGGACAAATGAGATACTCTAATATGGATAAGATTTATTTTAGTAGCTTTCCTGAATTGTGTACCATCTTGCATAGCCCTCAATGCGGCAGGGAGAGAGTAACCTAGCATGGGGTATTCAGCGAGAAGGATGGGTATTCAGGTCTCCGTGGTGTAGTTTTAGAACTAGAGAGGAGAAGGGAATCTGTGTTATTCAGTAAACATGACACTGGATGGTTGGGAAGGTGCGCTAGCATACCACAGTTTGGGACATTGGTGTGGTACAGAAATTATTACTATACTAGGATCTGAAACATTAAACCCAACCCCTGGTGTGGTATCTCATACTATTGGAAGTAGACCAGCGTAACTCGATTTATTGGCAGCCATTCTCTCTCTTCTGCGGGGTCAGCTGATCATTGTCTGCATTGCAATATGTCTGGAAAGCACTGAATAAATATTTTAAACCAAAAACAATGAGTGTGGAACAGGGCTGGCCCATAGACAGATCGATTGATTTCACAAGCAGGCAGTTCCCTTGAAAGACAAAACAGACCTCTGGCCAGTTCTGGAAGCCAGTCCTCCCACACCGTGGAAATGGAGAAATGAGGTAAAATGGCGAAGGTTTCAGCAACGTGCACTGTTTACTAAATCATAGGGGTGATCCAGGTGCCCATCTACATTTCATTGATCTCATGATGAGACCTCCGTTATAATAGAGTATCATGGGTATAAGGCAGGCCGCTTTGTGTAAACAAAGCCCCTCGCTTTGAGGGGTATTTATTTGGAGGTTCTGCCTTTAATTAATGTATTTTGCTATTGTTTTGATACAACTCACGAGCAGACCCAGAGGGTATTCGGGTCTTATGAATATTCAATGCGAGTCGTTTGGCTTTGAACTGACGCAGCGCGCACAGTAGAACAGCGGAGCGGGGCTGTTGTGCAGCCGTGAGTCGGGCATCATGAAAGAAGCTTTAAGATACACCGCCTCCTGTGTGATCGAGGGGATGGGGATTAAAACCACTGTAGGTATTAAAGCAATTGCGCAGGAGCTGCCTCCGCAACCCCCCCACCATCACCATTTTAAGAGGCCTTTGTTTTCTATGGAACAACCCCTTAGATGGAAGTGGTCATGCATATCACTAGTCCCGAAGCAAAGGCTGCACTGTGTGATTGGATGCGCATGTCCTGTTGAAGGAGCCACCGACAGGATCCCTTCCCTACTTGCAAAGGAGTTCCGGTCATCTCTTTGGTTAACCTTGCCTGGTAATGATGGCGGCTCCCTGAAAACCGTCCCTAACCAGATTTCGGGATTCAAATCGTGCAGGAACATTTATGCTCTGCATGGCTTCGAAAGGAAGCCACTTGCCAACCCTTCCTCTTTCTGAATGCTGCAGTCTACTGTGACATCAAGGCAGAGCTTTTGGAAGTAGCTCATCCCTTTCAGATCCAAATCTTTTGTGAGAGGTGCGCCTACTTTCCCCAATTCTGGCTGATTATCACACCTTCCTACACAGTGTATGATCCTAGCACGTGACTCCCACCATACTTGTGCGGAACAATGAGAATGTGTATTCTTTAGCTGTGAGTACTTGTTGCCGATAACTAGGGGTCTGCTGAAAGAGCCTAGACCTAGCTGTGTCGAGCTGTGAGAATATGGGAACTAGCAGCCACGACCCATGAACGATTCAATTATCTTGGCATTATGGTGAGCAGACAGGACAGCTACGGTCCCCCTTGTGCATGGGACTGCAAGCTGGAAAGAGGCGCGTTTGTGGGTGGGGAAGTATCAGGAAAAGCATTACAAAACATGCAGGGAATCTGAGATAACAAAGACATCAAATATGGGAAACTCAAGATGGCAGACATACCTCTTAAAAATTCAGCCTGTGGATCTATGCCAGGATGCACGGTCCAATAAGACACAGAGAAAGAAAAGCTTGACTATCGTGAACCAATCCAGGTGCTTTGTGGGTTTGGCTTCATGACAGAGTATGGTCAATGATTTAAGGGCCCAAGAGGTGGGTTTACAATTGTACAAAAATGCTGGCACATGAGGTTTGTGGGAGGAAGGCACAGAAGCGGTGAGGCGAGCGTGTGACACAAAGCAGACAGGAGGGGAGGGGAGGCAGGAGAGCAGATGTAAATGGTGGAAGAAGAAAGGAAGCAGGAGAAAGAGAAGGAGAGAAAGTAAGAGGAGGAAGGGAGAGGGGAAAGAACTGGGTAGAGAGACCTGGAGAGGATTGTGGAAGAAAACGGAAGGCAGGGGAGATGGGGCAACAGGAGTGAAGACAGTGAAAGATATCAGACATTTACACCAGAGGAGCTTGGGAAGGAGGAAAAGGAGAGGAGGGCAGATAAGGACACCGAAGAAGGAGACTAAGAGCAGGGGGGGCTGAAAAAAGAAAGAGCTGGGGAGGGTGTTAGAGAGTTTATATGTTGGTATCAAAATAGGCCTTATTGGTGTTCAACTTATTAAACAATTATATATGTGATTATTTTAATTCTCTGAACCCCCAAGTATATTGCGCTGTGTAAGAAGTCCAAGCACCAATATGAACTTCTAGAATCATGGACGTAAGAGAACCTAGAACTCTATGGCAAAAAATGGATGCAATTGTGTATACTAACCCAGAATGAATGTGAGAAATTTGTGAAATGTGAATTTGTCAACCGAATCATGTTATATGTTTTTTAAAAGGAAATGTTTTTTGGTAAACACAGGGACCTTGATATGTAAATGAATAAAATATGGGTTTCTGTTACAATCACAAATGTGTTCAGTTTGGTCATTAGGGGGTAAGAAGACTGCTAACTCTGGGATACTGATTTGGGTTCGACTAAATTGAGTCGTGAAAATACAGGAGCAGGAGAAAGTCTGTGATTCCTATATCAGTGATAGCTTGCCTGTCCAGAGTATCCAAAATCTGTGATTCCTATATCAGTGACAGCTTGCCTGTCCAGAGTATCCAAAGTCTGTGATTCCTATATCAGTGATAGCTTGCCTGTCCAGAGTATCCAAAGGCTGTGATTCCTATATCAGTGATAGCTTGCCTGTCCAGTGTATCCAAAGGCTGTGATTCCTATATCAGTGATAGCTTGCCTGTCCAGTGTATCCAAAGGCTGTGTTAGAGTCTGCCAGTGACATTGTGCTGAGCGGGCCCAATGCTTCATAGGTCCAGTGAAGACTGGAACAGCTCACTGGGACTTTGGAGAAAAGGACAAAAAACACATGCCTTTTGAGTCACAAAGACCAAGAACCCGACAGGACAATGCACTGCTGCAACTGTTTTAGACAAGAAAGAAGTGAAAATAGCTCTTAAAGCACCACAGAGACCAGAGGCCGTTCCAATGTATGGACCAACGTACTAGAGTAGTCTTTAATCAAGCTGCAATTGCTCCTCTTTCGTTTATTGAATTGTTCCCTTTTTCACCCAGTTCATCCCAAACACTTGGACTGCTTTGTTTTGTAAAATAAATCCTTTGGGACCTGACCACCAAGGTTCTGGGCTGATTGCTTGGCTGCGACACCAGTCGTTGAAACTTTACAAACTCTATTTACAGTCACGTTTTTTTCCATCTTTATTTAATGTCTTCAAATCAAATAAGTATTTACATTACAGCTGTTAACTCTTTTAACAATATAAACTTCTCATTTTATATTACTACATTGACAACAATACTAAAACAACCTCTATTCAAATATATCAACTGTATATTACTACAATCAGAACACATTTCTCCCACTCGTAAATAGACCCCTCAGTAAGTAGGTGAGCCTTGCATGGTGAGATACATGTGGGGGAAAGCACCTTTACAAGACCTGCTTAATTTGACCAATGACATCCTTGTCGATCCTGAACACCCTCATTTGGTTCATTGCATGCATGGTTAAAGTTGGTTCAGAAGACACATGTCAGCTGTTCCTGAATCCCTTCTTCGTTTTGGAGCTGCACTTTATGGAAGTGTACTGAATGGTGAAAGATGGTGCTTTTATCTCACCCTACTTTTCAACGCTAATGCCATCTCCTTAAGCCAAGAAAGGAGGAGTGACATTTTATTTGTTCTTGAGATTCATTTTTAATATGTTGCCAATATATGCACCTAGGTCTCCCGCATTTTCTGCCATGGAGTTAACACTCTGTTCCATACCAAACTATCCTTCTCTAGTCTGTGACTTCTTGTGATCAGGCCATGTTTGGCACCCTAAGCTGCTCTGATTTTAAAGAAACTGGAGGACTTGCATGATTGCACGTGTATGCAACACAAAGGTCTCCTGGAAGGGTTTGTGCCGACGGGAAGGTAAGGGCAGCTTCCACTTCCACAGGAATATACGCTGCCTCATTAGGAGTGTGTCGGTGTAGTACTAACTTGCCGGTATCGCTATTGATATTGATATTGATATTTTATTTCTATCACGCTTGTACACAAGTGTTTCAGAGCACGACAGGGCAAGGGAGGGGAACAGGGAAAAAAACAGCGATCTTACTAGGCCCAGTTACATTGAGAACGCGCAAGTGCATGGAAAAGGGGGAGGGGAAAAGTGCATGGAAGGGGGAGAAGTGGCAAGTGCGAGGCTGAGGAGAAACAGATAAATAACAATAAATACATAATAAAGGCAACAAACAGTGGTAGTGCAGCCAGAAAGGGGGGGCGCTGTATGGGTACAGATACAGACCCCAGTGCAAGGAGTAGCCCGGAGGCAGTGCGTGAGGGTGGCGGGGTGAGCAGGTACCTGGGCCCAGAGGACAGAGGGTGGTCAGGTGCACGGTGCCAAGAGAGAACAGATCAGCAGGGGAGCGGGGGAACAAAGGCAGAAGAAAAGAGGAAGGTCTTGGGGTGCTTCCAGAACCAGAGATGGTTCTCCTCAAGTTTTAGAGTGGCAGGGAGGCTGTTCCAGAGGGAGGCCCCAGCCAAAGACAGAGATCTACCCCCAGCTCATTTCTTTGAAAAACGACTGACACTGAGGGAGTTGGAGGTAGAGGAGCGAAGAGCTTGAGAGGGGAGTTATTTGCGGAGGGATAACTGAAGAAATGTTGGACACAGGCCCCAGAAAACCTTGTGGATAATGCAGAGGGTTTTGAATTTAATCTTTGCATCTACTGGGAGCCAATGGAGAGATTTCAAAGCTGGAGAGATACGATCCCAGGGCTTGAGGCCAAGGACAAGTCTTGCAGTCCTGTTCTGGATTAGTTTCAGAGGGCAGAGAGTAGAGGCAGGTAGATTTAGAAAGAGGCTTTTACAATAGTCCAACCTAGCGAGAACCAGAGCTTGGGATACCATGATCTTCTGGGCGAAGGGGAGGAAAGGCAGAGTACCTCTGAGGAGGTGCAGTAGGAAATTTGACTTTTTTGAGACCTTAGAGATGTGGGCGGAGAAGGAAAGGGTGAGTCAAAGATGACCCCAAGGTTCTTAGCCTCGCAGGTGGGGGTAGGAGGAGGGCCAAGGGAGGCCGGCCAGAGAGTGAGGGGAAAGGATGGTGAAGGTGTGCCGATGAGGAGGATCTCTGTCTTGCTGGCATTCATACAAAGATCACTGGTGGCACACCAATCTTGAATGGCAATTAGGCAATCAGAGATGAGAGAGGGAGAGTGTCAAGGAGTTCCCCCCTTCTCACCTGAATCCGTTCTTTACCGGTGTCCTTGGATGCTGCCTTCTTTCGGATGGATCGGGTTTTGAAGAAGGCGGCCTGTTTCTCTGCCGAATCCAGAATGCGTTCAGTTTTCCAGGAGGCCAAATCCAGGAATCCAGGAGGCAAGGTAAGTTCGCTAGAACTAGAATCCAAGAGGAAGAAGAAGGGGGGGGTTTGAGGAAGGGAAAGCGGAGTGGAAAGGAGAAGAACCGCGAGCTACGGACCACACGTCTGGTCGCTAGTCACTATAGCATTGACACGCGTGGAGCCGCGGAAGGCGTGGTCTAGAAATAGAGAAAGGTTACGTCCAATGCATGGCGCAAGAAGGGAATGCGTTGGACGGTCATATTGGAGGTATTAATATGTATAAGTCCGTTGTGACAGGGACCATGAGGCCCAAAAGGGGCGCACACTGCGATTCATGACAGCATGCCTCCTTCGAAGACCCTTCCCTCCTGGTTTGCCCGGGTGGATGAGGTGGAACCTTCTGAGCAGCTGTGGGGCCTTGATGTTTGAGAGAGGTTCCCAGGTTCTTTCCCTAGGAGGATATCCTTTCCATTCAACCAGGTATTGAAGCTGGCCCCTTCTATACCTGGAATCACAAATCCGAGATACCTCATATTCCAATTGGTCATCGACCAGTATAGGAGGAGGTCTGGAGGGTTTTTGGGAGGACGGATAGTAGGGTTTCAATAAAGATGTGTGAAAGACTGGGTGTATCTTCTTCCAGGATTCAGGCAACTCGATCCGATAAGAAACAGGATTTACAATTTCTTTAATGGAAAGTGGACCATAGTACCGAGGGGCCAGTTTACTAGGCCGTAGATGTCAGGGTAGTAATTTTGAGGACAACCAGATTTGATCACTGACTGCATAAGAAGGGCCACGTCTTCTTCTGGAATCTGCATATTTCTTGGTCTGTTTCCTGGCCTTTTGCAAAAATTCCTTGGCTTCTTTATGTATGTTGACAAGGGTTTCGATCCAGGAGTCAACTGTAGGTACTGGTGTAGATTGGGGAAGAACAGAAGGTAGGACCGACGGATGAAACCCTTGACTGCAATAAAAGGGGCTGATCTTAAGTGCCGAATGGTCAGAATTATTGTAAGCGAATTCAGCCACGGGTATCAGGAGTGACCAGTCATCCTGGACCTTGGTGGCGAAGCATCGAAGATACTGTTCTAGGGTTTGATTGACACGTTCTGTGATTCCGTTGGTTTGAGGGTGGTAACCTGATGAAAGGGCACGTTGGATCCCTAAGCATTAACAGAGATGTTTCCAGAATTGTGAGATGTGTTGAGGTCCGCGATCCGAAATGATCTTGGAAGGGAGTCCATGCAAACGGAATATGTGTTCCAGGAAGATTCCTGCTAGTTCAGAAGAGGATGGTAATTTACGCAGGGGCGTAAAATGAGCCATATGAGTGAACAAGTCTATGGTAACCATGATGGTGGTATACCCACGGGAGGGTGGCAGTTCCACAATGAAGTCCGTAGCGATAATCTCCCAAGGCCTATTTGGCAATGTAGGTTGTAGTAGAAGGCCCACTGGTTTCTTGTTATTGTGTTTATTTTGGCTGCAGACAACACAGGATTGAATGTACTGCCGTACGTCGGGTCTCATCCTAGGCCACCAGAATTGCCTTTGTATCAGACGGAGGGTATTGGTGACACCACTATGTCTGGAGTGTAGGGTATCGTGGCAGAGATTAATTATTCTCTGTTGTAGTTTTTTTGTAGGGATGACCAACAGATTGTCTTTGAACAAATAACCTTCCCGGACCTTTACATTTCAAGGATTTCTTTTGGATTTGTCCATCCACAGATCAGAGGATTGGGTTTGGGCTTGGATTTCAGTGGGCTCGTAGTCAGGTCTTCGAGATAAGGCGTCGGCGATCAGTTTTTGTGATCCAGGAATGTGAGTGATATGGAACTGGTACTCGGCAAAGAAATATGCCCAACGCGCCTGACGACTGTTCCTACAATCCAAAGACTGTAGAATCTGGAGGTTCCGGTGGTCAGTACGGACCTGAACTGGATGTTTAGCTCCCAAAAGTAGATGTCGCCATTCAGTGAAGGCTTGGCGGATGGCTAACAATTCTTTTTCCAGGACTGAATAATGTGTTTCACTAGGAGTCAGAGTTCGTGAGAGGTAAGCAATTGGGTGTTCCAGTTTATCTCCTAATTCTTGTTTCAGGACTGCGCCAATGGCATAATTTGAAGCGTCCATTTCTACCAGGAAAGGACGGCTAGTATCGGGTTGAGCCAAGATAGGAGCTTGCGTAAACTTTGTTTTTAAACGCTGGAATGCCATATCTTGTGGTGTTGACCAGAGGAAAGGAGTGTCTTTCTTCAGGAGTGCAACAATCGGTTGAACTATCTCGGAGAAATTAGATATGAATTTCCGGTAGAAAATGGCAAGTCCCAGGAAAGATTGAATTTGTTTCACGGAAATAGGAGTGGGCCAGGTCAATATGGCTTTTACCTTTGAAGGGTCCATACCAATTCCTTCTGGGGTAAGAATAAACCCTAGGTAGTGAACGGAGGTCACATGCAACAAACAATTTTCAGGTTTGGCCAGGAGTTTATGATCTCTGAGTCTCTGCAACACTCCCTTCACATGCTCTTCATGTTGTTTAGGATCCTTGGAAAAGATCAGTATGTCATCCAGATATACAATAACAAAGAGAAACAGCATGTCAGAGAACACCCTATCCATAAAGCATTGGAAAATGCCAGGGCGTTAGCCAATCCGAAGGGCATGACTAGGTACTCAAAATGGCCAAAGGTTGTTCTGAAGGCAGTCTTCCATTCGTCTCCTTCCCTGACACGGATCAAATGATAGGTGCCAGTGAGATCCAACTTGGTGAATATCACTGTGCCTCTCACGGCTTCCAGGATATCCGAAATCAGGGGTAACGGGTACCGATCCTTGAGGGTACATTGATTTAGCCCGCGATAATCAAGGCAAGGTCTGAGTTCCTTGGTATCCTTCTTGGGAACAAAGAATAGAGAAGCACCAGCAGGAGATTTCGAAGGTCTTATGGTGCCACTTTGAAGGTTTGTATCGAGATATTCTCTTAGGGCCTTCTTCTCGGGTTCGGAAAGAATGAACATCCTGCCGAAGGGAATCACTGCAGAGGGTTCCGTATCTATTGCGCAGTCTTCAGGTCTGTGTGGGGGTAAGGCCTGGACAATGGCAGTCGAAAACACATCAGCATAAGCTTGGTAGACTTCAGGAACTTGCATGACATTGGATATCATTAGTGGTGTCTGTTGTTCCTTTGTTGGTTCCTTTGGGTGTGTTAATGGAGGTTCTAGGGATAGACAATGAGACATGCAAAATTCTGAGCCTAGGAATAGGGAACCCGCAGACCAGTTGATATATGGGTTGTGTTTCTGTAGCCAGGGCATGCCCAATACCAAGGGGTAATGAGCTGACTTAATAATGTCAAACCTAATCAGCTCTCGATGGTGATTTATTGAAAGCTGGATCTCCTTGGTCTGAAGGCTTATGGGTCCTGATGTGAGGGGTCTTCCGTCAATAGCCTCCACAGGCTGCATGGTGCTTTGTGATTTGTAGGGAATCTGATGTTTATCAACCCACTCATGATCGATGAATATTCCCATAGCTCCTCAGTCTACCAGGGCCAAAATGGAATAGTTTTTATTCTTGGATGGTGATAAAAAGGCCTGTAGTACCACCAAATTGTTTTGTCCAGGAGAGTTCACGGATGGAATGGATGTGGAGCAAACATCTCTCTCCCGAAGCTCTGCTCCATCTAGGATCGGGAGCTGGCGTTTCCCGAATGCCGAGGGGGTGCTAGAGGACACTCCCTAACCAAATGCTTATCTGAGTCGCAGTACATGCACATGCCCGTATGAATTCTACTCATTCTCTCTTGTGGAGATATGGGTCCACGAAAAGCCCCGATCTGCATGGGCTCAGATTCTGAAACTGGGCTTGGGTTGATTTCCGGTCTGGGGGTACCCTCAAATGATACTTGGAAGGAGTTCCTCTGGTTTTCTTCTTTTCTGACTTCCTTTCCTGGATACAGAAGTCAATCTGCATGGCAAGATCCATTAATGCCTGGAATGAGCTTGGTCGTGCCACTCTGGCCAGCTCATCCTTAATTTCTTCGTTCAATCCTCTCCTGAACAGGGTAAAACTCGCCTCAGTGGACCAGTCGGCTTCCTTTGCCAGTTGCTTAAATCGGGTCATATACGTGAGCATATCCTGGGCCCCTTGCTGAAAGTCTAACAAGCGTTCTTGTGTGCTATAGACCTGCTCAGGGCAGTCAAACATGTCTTTTAGAACCCGTATAAACCCATCATAATCGTCCAGGAGGACATCACTAGAGTTAACGAGGGGAGTGGCCCAAGTCAAGGCATTCCCGGAAAGGTGAGAGATTATAAAACCCACCTTGGCCCTGGGGGTCACAAAATAGTAAGGCTTGAAGGTAAAGTGAACCAAGCACGAATCCAGGAATGCACGAAGGGTCTTTGCTGAGCCGTCATATTTATCCACGACTCCACCCAGTATAACACTCTCTTTTGTAGCAGAATCCCGGGATAGGACCAATTGTTTGAGAGCGGCGTTCTCCGCTTTCAGTTTCTGTACCTTGGTTGATAGTTCCTGCATACAACGCATCAAGTCCTGCACGGCAGCCTCCATGTCGATATCGCTTTCGACTGGGTGGCGTCTCAAACTGTCAAGGAGTTCCCCCCTTCTCATCTGAATCAGTTCTTTACCGGTGTTCTTGGATGCTGCCTTCTTTCGGATGGATCAGGTTTTGAAGAAGGCGGCCCGTGTCTCTGCCGAATCCAGAATGCATTCAGTTTTCCAGGAGGCCGAATCCAGGAATCCAAGAGGCAAGGTAAGTTCATTAGAACTAGAATCCAGGAGGAAGAAGAAGGGGGGGGGGTGTGAGGAAGGGAAAGCAGAATGGAAAGGAGAAGAACCGCGAGCTACGGAGCACACGTCTGGTCGCTAGTCGCTTGAGACGCGCGGAGCCGCAGAAGGCATGGTCTAGAAATAGACAAAGGTTACGTCCAACACATTGAGCGAGAAGGGAATGCGTTGGGCGGCCATATTGGAGGTATTAATGTGTATAAGTCCGTTGTGACAGGGACCATGAGGCCCAAAAGGGGTGCACCCTGCGATTCATGACAGCGAGGAGGTGGCAGAGAGCAGCCTGAAAATGAGTTGAGTGTCGTCAGCATAGCACTAGAAATTTGAGCAGAAAGTGGCAATGCAGTGGGCAAGAGTTGCCAGGTATTGGTTGAAAAGCCAGGGGGAGAGGTTAGACCCCTGGGGAACACCACAGGTAGAGAGGAAGATAGATGAAAGGAAGGACTCAAGTTGGACCTGGGCGGGTCGATCTAAGAGGAAAGAGGTCAGTCAGGCCAGAGCCTGATCAGTGATACCCAGGTTTTCACAGAGACGGTTGAGCAGGATGGTGTAGTTGACTGTGTCGAAGGCAGAAGAGAGATCGAGGAGGATGAGGACAGAGGAAATGTTAGAGTCAAGGTTGGAGAGCAGATCTTCACAGATGTTCACGAGAGAAGTTTCCGTGCTTCTGGCAGCTCTGAAGCCAGACTGGTGGTCATGGAGACAGCCAACAGAATTGGAATGAAGGTCAAACTGATGGCCAACTTTTCCAGGAGTTTACCCAGAAAGAGAGTAATGGAAATTGGGCGATAGTTAGCTGGACAAGAAGGATCAGCTGTGGGTTTCTTGAGAAGAGGATGCACAGGGAGAGTTCAGAGGGGAGGGGAAGGATCCTGAGGTAAAGGAGTGGTTGCAAAAATCAGCAAGGGCCGGAGCCAGGGTGTCAATGTGGTCCTTGATGGTTTTAGAGGAACAGGGATGAGCCTGTTTTGACAAGGCTTGAAGGATGATGTGGGGTGGCTAAAGGAGGGTCAGCAAGCACAGATGGAGAGGGGAGAGGAGGGCTATGGGTGGAGAGGGTGGACAAGATGTCCTGGGTTTTTTAAATGAAGTGAGAGGCAAGGGCATTGCAAAGAGCCTGGGAGGCAACAGGAGGTGTAGAGACTGCAGCAGGGTTGGCCAGCTCCTTGCAGATTTTAAAGAGTTTGGCTGAGTTTTTAGATGCCGCAGAGACACAAGCTTGAATGTGGACTCTTCTTGGTGAGTACAGAGAATCGGTATTGCCTTTCTAGCAGGCGACAGGCCAGTTTGTCAGAGGATGAACAGGAAGTCCTCCATTTCCTCTCAGCTACCCTACACTTATGTTTAAGTGTAGCTAGGTCAGAGTCATACCAGGAATTGCACTTGGCTTTGGACCTCAAACGGATCCTCATGACAGGGGCAAGAGCATCAAGAGTATCTGAAATTGAAGAGTAGAGCAGAGACAGGACTGTGTCAGGATGTGAGACAGCCAAAAGTGGAGGGGGCAGAGAAAGGGGTAGCAAAAGCCTCAACTGACACACTCTTCATGGGCCGGATGTCCAAGAAGTTAGATGGCTTTGTTGGGGTAGGCTTGGCTTGGGGGGAAGAGAGGGAGAGATGAGAGGAGGGAGTGATCGCTCCAGGAGAGAGGAGTGGTCAGAGGGATGGAGAGGGGGAGGTCAGAGGAGATCAATTAATCGAGTGTGCACCCTGCAGAGTGAGTCCGGCCAGAGGGGAGGATGGACAGGGAGAGGGAGTCGCAGAGGTCACAGAAGAGTACAGAGGAGGAGCAAGGAGAGTCTAAATGTATATTGAGGTCACCGAGGAGGAGGAGTTCAGTGGTAGAGGCCAGGAGGGAGGAGGAGAGGTTCGCCCACTCAGAGAGAAATACTCAGAGAGAATTGAGGTAATTTGACAAAGAGGCCAGTAGATGGTAGCCACAGTAAGAGAATGGGTAGGCGAGAGAGAAAGCCTACAGACAAGGCATTCAAAAGAGGAGTAGGTCTGAGTGGGAATAATAGAGGTAGGAATCCACACAGGAAACAGGAAAGATCAGGGCTACCCCCGCCCTCCATCGGACCGGGAGCATCTGGGTGCTGAGAGGATCTTGTAGCCATCATGGAGGAGAGAGTCAAAGCTTGAGACAGAGCTGGCCGTTAACCATGTCTCAGTAAGACCAAGGGCATCAAGGTCTAGTTCTTCAAAGAGGTGGCAGATGTCAGAGGAGTGTTTGACAGCAGAGCGAGAGTTGAGAGTGGCAATATGAAGAAGGTTGCCAGCTTTAAAGACTTTCCGAAAGGGGTACACATCAGAGGTACGCCCTGTGGAGGAGAAAGAGCCCTAGGAGGGGCAGAGGAGGAGGAAGAGAGAGAGGGCAAGGTAGCCAAGGGGGGAGAGGAGGGGACAGCAGGAGATGAAAGGAAATTGATGAGGTCGGGAAGCACCTATCAAAGAGGAGGAGATTGGCCTGAGGGCCTTGGACCATGACAGTGCCATTTAGGTAGACATTAATTATGACTTTAGAGGAGTCGAAGGAAGCCATGAGAACTTCCCAGTGAGTGCCACCATTAATGGGAGAGGAGGAGATAGGGCAGAGCACAGAGACCATATGAGGAGTCTATAAATCTGGCGAAGGAACGACAACATGGATGTCGGTGAGGATCTGTCTGGAGGAAGCATTGGAGTAGCTATCAGTGATAGGAAGATCAGGATTAGAAACCAAGATATTCTTTTTGAACTTCTTCCTACCAGACTTAGTGAGAAGGGAAGGATAGTCAATGGAGAAGCAGTTGGAAAAGATAGGAGAACCAGAAAGCGCCATGGGGGTGGAAGTAAGGAGAGGATGGAGAAACTGGGGGCAGGGCTAAGGCAGGTAGGTGTGGTACAAAAGAGAGTGGTGATGTCACTGTGCTGGCAAGTTACAGAGAAGCAACAGTATACAAGCAACATACAGAGAATTTCGCAATGGGCAGCAAGATTTGACTTTTTAGCACAAAGCAAAAACAGCAATATTTGACTTTTCAATCTCAGAATCAGATATTAGCAAAGGGTTTTAGGAAGCACTGCGCATCAGGTTGACAACATGGGAGTAACAAGCAGAAAGAACAGTGATAGTCAAAGGCGGTAGGAGTGAGTCTATCATAAGGAAACTAACCGATAGTTCTGGAGAACGCTTAGTCAAAGCAGTCCGGATTTCTTAGAGGAGTGAGGTGGCGGCATCATTGTGGTTAAGGTGCACGGAGGACCTCAATTAGCGTTCCGGAAGCAGACAGGGAACAGACAGGGGCCTTAGAAGTGGGCCTTTGCTGAGAGGGCCGGCTAAAGCCTGCCAGTCCCTGATTGGATGGAAGGAAACACTCAGCAAACAATGGGAGTGCAGCACAGGGAGAGGTGGTTCAGCACAGCCTGCCTACACAACAGAGAAAACCATGGTGGCCATCTTGGAAGGGCCAAAAAATACTCAAATAAGCAGGCAATAGTGGGAAAAACTTCTGCTTTCAAAATAGTAAGGCAGCTCCAGGTATTAAAAAGCTCAAAACATGGCAGCACGATGAAAATGCCAAATAAAACAGTCCTTTCCAATAATTTTATGCACATTTGTTTTTTCTTTCTTTTTCTTCTCTTTTTTTCCAATTTTGATTTTTCAGGTTCAATAATTCCCTTGGAGGTGGCTAAAGGAGGGTCAGAAAGCACAGATGGGGAGGGGAGAGGAGGGCTATGGGTGGAGAGGGTGGACAAGATGTCCTGGGTTTTTTAAATGAAGTGAGAAAGAAAGTGCACCTACCTGGTCAGCAGCCAGGCACAAACTCCATATGTGCAGGAAAACAACAGATGGACAGGAGAGTGGAAACAGGATCTCACTTTCAGTGAGAAGCAGATGAAAGCTACCGCATTACCGGATACCGGCACGTTACCACACTGACACACTCCAGGTTTGGTGATGGGGTGGCCGGATATACCAGCAGCTCCAGAGCTGCTGGTAACTCTGGTAAACCACCACCAAAAGATGCTGGTATTACAGGTGCCGGTAATACAGACAATTCATGGAGTGATTTGGGAGTCCATGGAGTACTTACCAGCACTTGCAGCATTCTTCCGGTAATTCCAGCAGACCAAGTGCCGTTAACGGCAATAACGTCTGGTGGTATCCCACCAGATTTATCAGCAGAATACCACCAGACGTGATCTATGACGTAGCTTGGCCCTTTATGAGCCGAGACACTGAGTTTACCCTGGCTGAAATCTGCCTCTCCTTAAAAAGCGGACAATGCATTTTACGGTGGACCATCACGCAAATGGATGGAACCAAAGGCAAACTTGAAGAGTTTTCATCCAATGGAACATCTTTAAGAATCAGGAGTCGAGTGAGAAAAGTTGCTTCATGTGCTTCAAGGTTGGACTCCGGACTGGGTTATCTTGTGGTCTGCCAGGAATCGTGGGTAAAGGAAGCTTTTTATGTGAGAGAGTGGATGCTCCAAAAACGAGCAGAGTGGATGTAGAGCAATGCAGTGTATCCCAGCATGCCAGAATGGAGTAGGTGAATGACAGAGGCGAGTAGAGCAATCTCCCATGAGCCCTCCTCTGGGAAAGAGAGCACAGCACACTAACTTCCAGTTGGTGTCCCTGGCAGCTGATTCACTCCCCCTGAGCCTTTTTGAAAGTGCCAAGACTCACCTTAATGCAAGAGCGGAGCTAAGTCCCACCAGAGGACCAAGTGTCTCTATATAGCTACTGTGGAAGGGTTTAGCATGCACCTTTTTCATTCTCGGTTTCTAGGCTGCAGCATTGTTTAGGAAAGGCGGTCCCTGCACCTGCAAGGAGTGACGTGAGCCCCTGACGCCCCACCGTGATACATCAACTCGGGAGAAAGTGTTGATTTCCTGCATAGTTAGACATTTCAATTAAAAAAGAAATATCACACATCCTGACCTATGGGTTTGAAATTCAGACCCTACCTCGACTGTTGTTTCAAATTCAAGGAACATGTACCCAAATGAAAAAATGAGGTTTCCCTTTGGACCAGCATCATCTGAATTTCAAAACACCTGACATTCACAGCCTGCAGTTATAGTTTTAATGCTCACTGCTAGAATTCACAGGGAGGTCTTCTCTAGCTGCGATGATAGCTCCTAAATGCAGGCAGTAGACCCAGGCGAATCTCCTCTAGACTTGGGAGGAGCTCAGTATTTACTGTCAGAAGTTGGATAATGTTTTAAATATAGTTGAGATCAGCTCATTGTTTATAGGCAGCAGTCACTGGAGGGTCTTCATCTCTGGTAAAGGTTTACAACCAGGTCTCATTGCAGTCTCTCCTTATGGAGATGTATAGCCGTTGGGGTGGCTACAAGTGATAGGGGCTGACCCCTGTTATCTGATGGTGGTATGGGGTTGTGTGCAGATGATCCACTGTCCTCCCCCACCAGCCTTTCGGCAGGCACCTGTTGCACGCTCCTATCCATTTAAGAGAGGCTCCAAGCATGGGCAGTACAACCAAAGCACAATTGCCCCTGTGGTACAGCCATTAGCAAAGTTGTCCATTTATGGGTAGTGTGTGACCCACGTCTTACGTGTGGTGTTCTTGCATGGCATTACTAAGCACTGGCAGGGAAACATCGGGATTGCCTGGAAAGAAGTGCCCCTGCAAACAAAAAACGATTACAGAATTTTCAGAACCTGCTAAACGCATGATTCTTTCTGAAAATACTGCTTCCCGCCTGCACACAGCCTTCCTGGGGTACAGTGCACCAGGATACCTTCATTTGACTGACGTGCACACATAGCTAGTCAATGCATGGGGTGAACACGAGTTGTGGCGCTCTGCAGCAGCAGCAGCTCCAGTCTTGTCATTTGTGAAGTGTAATCCCAATATGGCCAGTGTCATAAACAAAGCGTGTCCCTCATCCCTGCCCACGAGAGGTGGAATAATAAAGGCAGCCGGCTAGCCAGGTAGCTGATCTGCTTCAAAACCAGATCAAGATAAACCCCTGGGTGTGGTTAACAAGGGGTGGGCCGCAGGGGGAACCTGCTATCTAAATGACAGGCTTTTGGATAAAAGTGTAGCTTTTATGCGATGAAGAAGTAGTTTTAGAAAGAGTTGGAGGCAAAGACAGAGGGAGACTGATGTGGAGCAGAAGAAAGGATGCTGGAGAGATGCGGCCAGAAGGAAAGAGGAGAGGAAGGAGTCAGAGAACATGCGGATGGGTAGGGTGGACAAACATCAGAAAATGTAAGGTCGATGAAGGGAGAGCTAAAGGAGGAGAGGAAGAAGGAAGGGATAAATGTAAGGTTGGCGGTGACATCATGGGCAGAGGACGAGGAGTGTGTTTAGGAGGAGGTTGGAGGTAACACCAAATAAGAGGAGGAGCGTATGAAGGTGGTGGCTCTAAGTGAGATCAAGGGAGAGGAGGAGGGGTACATTTAGGAGGAAGTTGGAGGTGAAATCTGAGTGGTGAAAGAAGGAGTGCGCTAAGAAGATGGTTGGAGGAAGAGTTGAGGAGGAAGAGAGGAGAAGTACAAAGGTAAGTGCGAGAAGAGCAGAAATAACCTATGATTGAGGAGCATGAGCGGAGAAGGGGTGCATGTATTAGCATTTGGCAAATTGTCAAAGAGGTGGACAAGAGAGTGGAAGGATAGGAGTTGCAGAAAAGGTCTCCTTAATCACGAGATCTATTTAGTGCCTAGAACTCCATGCTTGTATGCACCCTCAAAGAGCTGCATCAGGGAGGCAGGGAGGTGGAGAATGCACACTGGCCAAACCTGTAGAGAAATACAGTGTGCCGACCTCCTCATGAAAGCTTTGGGGCTTAGCCCGATATCGCCCAGCCCTAATTTCTTCTATTTTCCTAGCCTATCTTGCAAGCGCGTGTTGGACCCACGACATAGGTGAGGGGTCTCCCAAGAAGTCGAGGTTGAGAAGCTGACGTCCTGATCATACAGAACGAGGAGCCAAGAAGAAGGCGCAGGGACACTCAAACCCCCAAGACTGTGAGTGAGTGAGAAGTGAGGTTATATCCCGGAAGTGATTGCCCATTGAGGCTGACAAAACCCAGAGTTTTTGTTATTTGAATCCCAAGGAGAAGCCATTCTGTTTTCGAAGGATCCTCATTTCTTAGTTTGTCTACTTGTGTAATGGGCCCACATGAAATTACATTGATCCTACTGGCCTGTGTGACACAGTTCAATGTTTATGCTGCGCAATCACTGGATCATGTCCTTGGGAGTCTATTATGGTATGGACATTACAAGCTGCAGTTATCGGAGATCATCATCTGCCAGTGATCATGGCTATAAAAAGGAATTGGATGTGAGGGCACCATTGTTGGTGCTAAACAGTTCAATCTTTGCAAGTCACAGTTATAGGAGAACCTTTAAAACAGCAGAGTGCTTATAAGCAGAGGTCAGTGTAGTGCCGCCTGTCGAGCTGGTGATGGGCCACTGGTGTAGCGCCGCCTCTCGAGCTGGTGATGGCCCACTGTACTCCAGAATGGATGATGTAAAAGATTTTGTGAATTCCGTGGAACCCAATAATATTACTTTATAAGGTAAGTCTTGTCAGTCCTTATAACCGGTCAATGGTGTGATTACATATTTACACTGGGGGTATAAAAAAGTAAGTGCTGCTTCTGAGCAAAAATAGCATGTATACCGTTTTTCCGCTGCCCTTTGCATTTGAAAACCTTCAACTGTGCCACAGGAGTGCACTGATATTGCGGAGGTACATTAGGCAGACGGAGTACCCTGGATGTCTGCCATGGAGGCCCCCAGACATTTCCAGACACCACTGCTCATGGCCTGCTCTACTCTGCCCTATATGATTGAAGGGGGAATGGGGAGTGCAGGTGCACCACGGTGCTTATCAGTGAACATTAACATTACTGAGGAAAGTACAACAGTGGAAAGCCATCCTGTGTGCTGTTAATGCAAAATGCCAGATACGAGTGGCGGGGACAGAGCGGAAGACTGACATTGATTTACAGTGCGTTAATCAACTTTTGAGATGCGCAAATCCTAAAGTTAAATAATGAAGAAATCCGAGAGCATTTTTGCCATTTTTCAAGGGAGAGGTTGCATCGTTCAAAGGCCACAAAGAAAGAATTTGGAGAGACTTGGGCAAAGAGGTTGATACGGCTGTCAAGTGTATTTTTTTCACTTGGGAAACACGTTGACTTATTTTTGTAACACACGTGGACTTATTTTGCTAACATATGCAATGTTTTCACCAAGGTTAATGGAGCTACATCGACAGGGTTTACAGTGGCACGTAACAGCCACAACAAAAACAGAAGGGGCTTAGCAAAATTGTCATGAGTAAATAAAGCATGAAATAGGTATCAAAGAATGCCGAACACTATGCACAGTGTTCGGCATTTGGGAGTTGAAAGAAACATTGGGCTGTACCAATCATCTTTCTGATGACGAGTCGGGGATCTTCTTGCTTCGCATGGTCCGGGAAGCCAGGAACGCTGAACCGAAAGCAGCCGTTTTTGTTCCACCGTGTGAGTCCTGCAGCATTCTAAAGGCAGACGGCCATCAGGAAAGGCACCCTTAGTGCCCACACCCCATGTTAAACGCAAATCATATAGTGCCTCCTTTTGATTTATATTGGCCTAAGCCTAGTTGCTCTATCAGGAAAACCGCGTTGCAAAGTCACGATTTTGGATCCACTTTGCCACCATTTTAGAGTTATCTGCCATTTTGATTTCTGTATGTATGATTCTCTGTTCTAAAATGGTGGACTATGTTTTCAACTTGCAACCAAGCCTCCCGACCTTTGAGTTCTGTTAATGTTTAGGCTGTCCAAGAGCCGCCTGTTTAGACTAAGTAATGAGGTCTTGTACTACACATGAACTGTTGACCTAGCATTGTCTATGCTAACAAGCCTCATCCTCGAATACACATCTGGGACAATACAGAGTAAATCTCAAGCGTGGACACAGGCCAAACTACATTGTGAAGGGATATAGACTAAGGCTTACCGCGGGATCCGAGAATATACATCACCATTGTAACTCAAATTCAAACTCATGTAATCCGTCTACATATTATTGTATAAACTGTATGTGAACTAGGCACAAACTATATACCACAAATTATTAACATGTAGAGGGGCTGGACAATATTTCAGAGAATTGTATAAAAAGTACGAATGACTAGATGTCCAGCACTCTCTCTCTCCTCTCTTTGACGGGCTGATACTCATTGTGGGGTGTTGAGAGCCAGATAGCTATCTGTACCTATGTTTCTTTGTGAACTGTGCAGAATAAAAGATCTGTGAATCTTTATAGCCGTTGTTTGGTGTATTTCCTTTTGTGGTACTCAGCCTTGATATTTCTTTTGCTTTTACACCCAACTGGCACGAAAATGGTCAGAGGGAGCCTCTGACTTCGGTAATGTCACAGCGTTTTCTGCGTGCGCCAATCGCGCTGGCCCACAAACTGGGGGATTTCATCCCCTCCAGGGACCGGGGCAACTGCGCCCCAGGCAGCTGCCCACTTCGCCCGGGCCATGAAACAGTCCTGGAAAGCTCACAACGCTATGAAACTGCTCTGAACGCTTTAAATTAAATCTTGTCTTCCTTTGTTGCACTCTGTGGCAGCATTAAAGTCCAAGCTAGAACATGTACTATCATGCTTAACTATAATTGGAAAACTCTGCAAAGGAAGCAGATCTACATGAATTATTGCTTTTTTATCAAAGTTCAAAGAAATCGGAACTTTCTCAAGTAAAAGATCAGCGGACAGGACATCTTTATAACCCCTCCCCTATGACTGAACATGAAGAAGTTATATCTATATCTGGAAAATCAGCCATAGAGGGGGGTCATGGTGGACAGGAATATTTGCCTCCCTGTGAACATAAAGAGGATAGTACCCTTGTTGGTAGGAAGGCAAAGCAAAACAGGAAACATATTGTCCCAATGCAGGCGCACAAACTAAAAATGCCAAGGGGAAGAAGAAGAAGAAGAAATCATCACACTAATTTTTGCGTAATCTTACTTCACAAGAGGTATTAACTCATGCCAAATAAAAGGCTACAAACACAACTTCCTTTCCCACAAGAAAATTGTTATCCTGGAAAGTTTTTCTAAAAGCGACCTTAGTTCAGCCGAAGCAGAATCTTTATCCCGTTCTCATCAGCCGTGTAATGGTAACAGCCTGCCCGGTCCGGATAAAGAGAGGAGCATTACAACATCAGGGCAGAGAAAATGGACACTGCTAACCTAACCTCCATGTCACTGATCAACAAAAAAACTGAATTCTGTGGCACAAACCTTCTTAATACAACCAATTGTGGAAAATAGGGCTTTTGCTGCTTCTTTGGTTAAGACCGTTTTGGAGAAAGGAAACATGCTCTGAGGTCCATATGTCCACACAACTGCTTCTACCATGGCAACACAAACAGAAGTGATAGCAAATCTGGTGGAGCCTTCTTTGGGGTCTTTTGGTTTATTGCGATGGAACTGAGTTGAGGCAAGCAGTATTACATCTGCAATGGCACACTAAGTTCCCAGCAACTCACAACTTTTAGACAAATTGAGCCTTCCATATAAGGATCGATGGAGCTGTAGGGTTGATACTATAAACACGAATGGTGATTCCACCACCTACAGCATTTTGAGAGACACCGGTAAAAAGACTCCATCAGTCCCAAGTGGGAAGAACAATCTCACATCAAACCATATGAGGGGAAATTCTCCGGACCACATGCACACTTACAAGGAGGTATCTGAGAGTAAAATGATGACCATTGTATGCTGTTCAACAGAGCAAATATTCTGACACTATTTTCAGAGATTTCTAATTTGCGATAGTTTCGACCAAGGACATTCACAGGGATAAACTTGTTCACAATTAACACATAGAGAGGGTTGTTCTGCATTTTATTTCTAGAGCGCTACTAGAAACAATTTTGCGAGAAGCCTACTTGTTGAGACAACTGGTGTTTGATCTCAGGTAGCATAACTGCAAGCCTAATAAAAACAGGGAAATATATTTATTTGGGATGACAATATGGCTAAGGACATAATGGTATTGGTTACAAATGATGGCGCAAACAAGAGGAATGTCCATTTTGCTCTAGAGAAAGATTATGCTTCCGCAGAAGGGCGAGAATGGTCATGGTTGGCTGGGGCACTCTACAATAATAAGAGGACCCCCTGTGGCCCCAGTAGCCTCTAGCCACAAACTTAGATATGTCTATTGTTTCCTGGAATTCGATGGGCCATTGCAATTTATCATCTATGTTGGAAGTGTCTAGTGTTATGAGACAGTTTGGCATCCTCTGCATTCAGGAAACTTGGCTTGTAACGTGCCCTTTGTTAGACGGTATCACCTCATGTTTTCAGGCTGCTCGCAAAGGCAGCGAGGGTCGCCCGGCAGGGGCTTTGGTTACCCTGATTAAAACAGGGGGTTACATCTCCGAGATTGTGGAGGCTATTATACAGCCCGTCATCCTCGTTGTAGAATTTGTTGCATGTTATTCTGGAAATACATATATTGTTCTAATCATTCATATCTATTGTCAAACAGGAAATTCACAGTTAGACTTTAGTTTTTTTGATGAACTGACACTACTCCTTGCTGACTGGATTGGTACAAATATCATGGGTCATGTAATAGTATTGGGGGACTTTAACTCTGCTTGCCCCGATAGGGACGCAATGGTTGGTGGTATAATGCATCTACCCGCCACTAGGGGGTCTTTTAAATGGTCCTCTTTTCTCTATTCCTTAAATTTGGTTCTGTTAAATGGCACGGTTGAAAGCGATATACCCGCCGTCCAACCAGGCAGAGAGGTTCTAGTCAGTACATCTTGGATGATCGCTTCACAGATTTTTTCTTGTTTAGCAAATGTCAAGAATTGCAAGTATTGAGCAATTCGTGGAGGGATAATTATATGCTGAAATGCCATTTTGTTTGAAATTCCCAGATAAACACTGAGCAAGTCCAGATGGACTTTAAAATAACTGAGGGTGGGAATAAAATATCATGGAACCCGCCTCCATAAAGCAATTTAATGAAAGTTTGACTTCGATTATGAATTCTACCGATCTTTCATGGAAAATGGCCACTTTGAAGGTTGACCACTTTAGGAGTTTCATTGCTAACACTATTCTGAACAGGTTTCCTGGGAAAAAGTCTAAAGCTCAATTCATTGCGAAAAATTGTAATAAGAGTCATTGGTATGACTTAGAACCGGCTACCAAAAAAAAGAAAGATGAGGATCAAAATACGGCTGCTTAGGAGACAACATTCGAATACTGGGTTACTAGTAATCAGGATCCAAAAATGTAGGTTGAAATATAAGAACTGGATAAGAAGGCATTGCGCAAAGTTACAGCAACGTGTAGCCGAAATCTTGCTCGAGTTCCTGGGGTTACACAGCGTTTCTGCATGAGAGCCCCATTCTAATGAAAACCGCCTCGCTGCCGCGTCGGAGCGGGGAGGTAATCATCTCAATAGGGTGCTGATGCGAAGCAACCTATTGAGATGATTACCTCATAGGCAGTCAATGGGTGGGTAAATAACCAAACAACACTTTCAAGCTTTGTACCCCTCCCCACATGCCATTTCCCCCTATATGTACTCTAATACCATAGTTGCAGCTCATAGGGGGCTCTGCCACCTAATAGCTGTGACAAATCAGGAGTATTCGTCCCTTCGCTCCATGGTGGAGCCATCCTATTTTAGGCCTTTGCCTAACAAATGCACAATACATAAATAAATACATGTTCGATGTTTCAAAATAGCATAAGACTTATGCTATGTTGTGCGTTAATTGTTAATGTGTGCAGATTGGTGATGGTGAGCATTAGCATTTTTAAAAATGCAGTCCACACCTTGACGTGCACAGTGCGCTTCAGGCCACGCCCATCATTTAGGCCAAACACCCTCGCTACATCCTCCACCCCTCGATTTCTCCCCCCACTTAAACCATTGGCCATCACTTTGTTCCCTGAGGGCCCAGTCTTGTGAGTTTAAGCAGTCTTACGAAGGTGTCCAACTGCTGTCTGATATGAAAGGTTATTTATAACACACTTAATACCCAGAGGTTTCTGGGAATCGATCCTGTAGTGCTTGGTGTAGTCTTGCTTCCAAGGTGAGCACATTGCCCATGTGCTATCCTCCCGAGACACGTCTGGTTCTTCCTTGTTGCTTCTTGTATGTTTCCTTTAGATTGCCATGTCACTTCTGGTCAGTGACCACAAACAAACCTTGAAGTTGTTGGATGGGTTGGGTGAAATCACAGCGTGGTATAATTGATGAAGTTTAGCGGGTTGAGCACTGCTTCCAGGCACAGAGGGCGTTTGCCTAGGTCACGTCGTGTTCTTCAAACTGGACATAGGGACTAATCAAGTGTGCTCCTGCTGGGGTCACCACTGAGGTGATGTTCCCTCTTTAGGTCCCGCCAGGGCTGACTGTCTGCCTTGCAGCAAAATCCTTTATAATTTGCTTTTCATTGCCACTCAATAGCTCATTAATAAAAGCGGGGTTCTCTTCTGTGGGCACGCTCCCATCATAGAAGGGCATTCTCTGGCAACACATATCTCTGGTGATGTAACTCGCAGGCATCTGCCCCTTCACAAGGCCTCGATTGCACCTATAATGCCATCCGAGGGAGGCTTAATGGACAGAGGCAGCGCCTGGAGCCTGAAACAGGCTCCGATAACCTTCCCGCCATGATGAATCAGATTCGGCGCCTAATGGCCCGCACGTTTCTGTATGCGAGATGCATACGCTGCACGCAAAAGACGCAGGGCCCTTCCTCATCCTTTCAGCGCTCCGCACGAGGCTTGAAGATAAGCGATGGGAAGGGGTTTGCTTTATATACATTCACCCTAGAGCTGGGAGAGCCAGGGCCGAGTCAGGGGCTCTGGCCTGGCCCTTAGGGTCAAAGGTGAGCCGAGCCATGGAAATGACCACGCAGCGGGAGGGGGGGCTGTGTCCGGGGGCGTAGAAAAGAGGCTGTGGGAGTAACAAAGGTGGGGTGATGGAGCTGAGTAAAGGAGTTGAGGAGGGCTAGGGGCCAGGAAAGGGGTTATGAGGGAGGTTGGGGTAAGAAAAGGGATGTGAGAGGGAAAGCAGCTGAATAGTGTTGAGGGGCCAGGACAAGCAGTGTGAGGGGCTAGGCGGGTTGAGAGAAAAGGGAGGGGGGTTGAGAGAAAATGGATGTGAGGGGGCTAGGGACAAGAAAAGAGATGTGAGGGGCCAAATAAAGGGGTTGAGGGTGTCTGGGGGCCAGGAAAGGGGATATGCTGGGTGTTGGGGTGGGAAAAGAAAGGGGTGTGAGGGTGTGAAAAAAGGGTGTGATGGGGCTAAGGGACACAAAAGGGTGTGAGGGGGATAGGGGACGAAAAAGGGGGCTGAGGGGGCTAGGGGCTGAATAAAGGGGTGTGTGGGCTACGGGGTAAAAAAGGGGTTCAAGGGAGATTGGGGTGAGAAATGGGATATGGAAAATTATGGGGTGAGAAAAGGTTTGTGAGGGGGCTAAAAGGCGAGAAAAGGGGGGTGCATGGGGCTAGGAAGGGGGGCCGTGTGTTGGTGCAGGTAAAGGGGCTGGGGCAGGGAAACAAATACGATGGAAGGGGGAGTGGGACTTAACTTTAAATTTGCTGCTGCACAACAGGAGCGTGACCACCTGATTTCCTGCCCAGCTGCCTGACTTCCTGTCCCGTGCCAGCCAATCAATTAGTGACCAGGTAGGTGTGGTGTCACGTGATCCTGCGTGCGCAGGCACGTGACGCCGGGGAAAAGGAGAAATAAAGGAATCACCGGAACTGACGGGGAGTCAGTCCGGGTTTAAGCATCAAGGCCGCGAGTCGCGTGTTTTGTTACGCGCGGCTGCTCCCGCGCTGCGCTTTGAAATCGCCCGCCCCCGCGCATCGGCGGAGGCGGTAACAGAACCCTTGGGGCCCTGACACACACCATCACACTGGCGATGAGGGGAGCTACGACCCCGACACGGAGCTGTGCACCGTCCGCATCAAGAAGAAAAAAAAAAAATAAATAAATGAAAACAAACAACCTGCAGCCAGGAATAACGCTGTGATTGAGGTGGTTGAAGCCCCACTTTCTGATCTGGACAGGGGCTCCCACACACAGCTGCAAAGAATCCACCGGACACTCCTGGAGGAGTCCAGCGGCCCTGACCAGGTACTGCGCAGCAGCATACAAGCACCCTATGCCCACGTTCCAACACTAAGGAGTACACCCACAAAGTAACATGTCGAGCCCAAGCACCAGCCCTGGGAGGGCCGGCACGAGTCCTTCTTCCAGGAGGAGCATCTCCTACGAACACCCCGATCCAACACAAACATCATTTATGCCGCCATTCGACCCTTTCACCTCTGGCGCCGCCATCAGATGGGAAATCTGGCTCCAACAATTCGAGATGCACCTCGAGGCCAGAGACATCACCGTGCCCAAGAAAATGCGCACTTTCCTCCTACTGAACATTGGTGCTGCGGCCCTGCGTCTCTTTAATGCAACACCCAACCGCGGCAGCACAGACAATTATGACGCAGCGAGATCTGCACTCACAAATATGTTCAAGCCCGACCTCAACCAGGACTACGAACGCTTCCACTTTTGCATGGCGAGGCAGCGAGAGAAAGAGACGGTGGACAAATTTCACGCCCGCCTTCGTGAAATGGCGGTAGGCTGTGAGTTCCCAGACGAAGAATTCGCCATCCGTCTCCAGATCATTAACGGAATATCCTCTGAGAAACTGAGACGAGCTATACTTTCAGAACGTAACATACGCCTCTCACCGATCCTTGAAATGGCGCGCCTCCGTGAACAGACGGAGGACCAGGTAGCAGTCATGGAAGCAGCAATCCAGAAACTACCACTAGACAGCCCCGGACCTACGGAAGATGTAGCAGCCATTTCCAGGCGCCAGAACAGTCGCACGAGACAAGATTGGAAGCCCCACCCACCACAAGGGCGGGACAAAAGCTGCAAATGGTGCGGAGGCCCATGGCACAAAGGTGAATCCTGCCCCGCATGGGGTTCCACGTGCAGGAAATGCAACCGCCTTAACCACTTTGCCGCGGTCTGTCTAAATCCACCGGACAAAGACGCTACCCCGCGCCAGACACATGAACGCCGGAAAAAGTTTGCGCCCAGAGAAACCTCACACCTCCAGACACGAAAAGGAAAAGCCAGAGCCGTCGATGAGTCCCAGAGGTCCCCAGACTCGAGCGACAGCGGCGACAGCGACAGCAGCACGTCCCCCGAAAGAGGAGACAAGAGTAGACGGAGAAAAGGAAGCAGACGGATACACCGAATACATCTCATATCTGCAGTTGAACCACATCGGTCACGGCAGAGGAAGAGACCGTCGTGCACCATCTTCTCCAATGGAGAACCACTGAAGGTGGTCATCGACACCGGCGCAACAGTGAACGTCATGCCGGTGGCTGCATTCAACAAACTTCACCCAAAGCCCGATCTCCAACAAAAAAGAGTCAGGCTATACGCCTACGGTTGCAAGAAACCCCTCCCTGTGCGAGGGTCATTCAAATCAAACTTTGCCCACGAGAACACCAACTGCCGCGCACGCATATATGTAGTGGACGCCGGCTGCGAGACGCTACTGAGCTGCTGGACAGCAGAGAAGCTGAAACTGATACAGTTCGCATTCAGCCACCAACAAGACGAACTCAACAACTTACTAAAAAGACACAGTAAACTATTCCAGGGCATCGGGTGCCTCAAGGGGAGGACCATCAAACTCCACATAGACACCACAATTGAACCGAAAGCAGTCCGGCACAGACGGATCCCGTTCCACCTACGAAGTGCGGTAGAAAAAGAACTGACCAAGCTTGTAGAAGAAGGGATCATTGAAAAAACATCTGGACCAACCCCGTGGGTCTCTGGATGCCGAACATGCAGCAAAGAGTAATAGAGCTAGTCGAATCCTGCGCGGCCTGCCAAGCATCCAGGAGGCCCGAACACCCCGAACCAATCAGCAGTACCCCAAGGAGCTGCACACGCTGGGACGCGGTCAGCATGGACCAATGCACCATCGCGGGAGAAGGATATCTACTCGTAGTCATCGACGAGTTTAGTAGGTATCCAGAAGTCGAACATGTAACCTCGACCAACGCCGCAACCACCATCCTCACATTGGAGAAGATATTCGCCACCCACGGAATCCCGAGGAAAGTGAAGAGCGACAACGGGCCCTCTTTCACCAGTCAAGAACTACGAGACTACTTCAAGGAAGTGAACGTCAAGCACCAGCGAATCACCCCGAGATGGCCCCAAGCAAATGGAGACGCTGAAAGATTCATGGGATCACTTAACAAGGTCATCAGGATCGCCAAAGAACAAAGACACTCGTGGCTGACGGCCGTGTACCGGTTTCTAAGGACACACAGACAGACCCCGCACTCAGCCACAGGGATCAGCCCCGCCGCCCTCATGTTCGGGGTACCTATACAAGCGGAACTCCCTATACACCCCCACTGGACAGCCCCAGAACCTGACATCCCCGCGATAGACGCCAGGCGACTAAGGAGAAACGAACAGGAGAGCATCGCCAGGCGAGCCAGCCACCGAGAACTAATCCCAGGGGACACTGTCATTGTCAAGAACCGGGCACCGCCCAAGAAGATGTCCCTAAACTTTGAAACACGACCGTGGACAGTCAGTACAACCAACCACAGCATGGTCACCGCAACCCAGGGGGGAGAAACCGTGACACGCAACGTATCACACTTCAGGAAAGTACCTCCGGAGATGTGGGAAGAACCATCAACACCCCCAAGGGAAGACGGCAGAAGAACACCGCAGACTCCTCGAGGACCAGCTCCAACGGAGAGTCTAGCCACACCAGGAGATGCAGGCGAATCGCACTCGCCCAACGGGGAAACCGAAGCAGAAATCACAGGAAAAGACAGGCCTACAGAAAGGAACACCCGCTATCACCTGAGAGAAAAGCCCAAACCGTCATGCCGCCTCCAAGGATACATAGTAGACGGAATCTACAGGCGAACGCCCAAGCCAAGATGAACCCCGAGAAGGACAGCAGAGACAGTTAAGTCGCATGTTACTCTGCCAGTCAAAACTGTCTACAAGATCCCGTGTTAATTACCATGTTATTAAGTGTAATGCATAAATATCTCCAAGTTGGGGAGGAATGTGGTGTCACGTGATCCTGCGTGCGCAGGCACGTGACGCCGGGGAAAAGGAGAAATAAAGGAATCACCGGAACTGACGGGGAGTCAGTCCGGGTTTAAGCATCAAGGCCGCGAGTTGCGTGTTTTGTTACGCGCGGCTGCTCCCGCGCTGCGCTTTGAAATCGCCCACCCCCGCGCATCGGCGGAGGCGGTAACAGAACCCTTGGGGCCCTGACACACACCATCACAGTAGGGACAGGAAGTCAGACAGCCCGGTATAGGAAGTCAGGTGCTATCAGCACTTCATGCATGTTTTTTATTTGTTCACATTTTGTTTAACTGGGCGTGCAGCTGGAGGCCCATGCCACGGACAAGCACTGATCCGAGACGAAGGTCAGGCCAGAGCCCACGCTTTTACCTTGCCCGTCGTGAGGCCCGGTGGGCTCGCCTAGCTCTAATTCACTGAAGAGGAGGGACCGGGGCAGTGTTGAACTGTGGGTCTTGCTTGGGCAAACAGGTACCACACAGCAAAAGCAAACCAGTTCATGTTATGGTATCCTGAAGGCATCCGGGAAGCAAGTGGGCCAGAACAAGACAGAGCTGTTCTCCAGCCGGTGCTCCATTCCATGTAGAGCCGAGGTGCAAACCCCCAAGGTTGAATAAACTCCCTCTCATCTGACTTCTGCAAGTCTCCTGAAGCTGTGAGTTTGGAGTCTCAATACACGCAGCCATATGCAAGAGTTTACAAACCACATCTGAAAGTTGCCCTTTGGTCACTAGGACAGCTCACTCAAACAATCAAAGGTTCCATAGCTGCATGTATGTCTCATGCTTTGCACACATTTTACTATCAAGGTGACTAATATGACAGCTGAAATGGTAACCATACCCAGTGTGCATATTTGAATAACTTTTACAGACATGTTATAAGGGGCTCCCCGAAAATTTTGAAAAAATGCTGAATGCGCATTTTCTGTGCATACGGCATGTAAGAAAAAGCCGAAACCCTCTATACAGAACAGGGGTTCCAGGGGTGACCCCCACTCCTCATGTTTGGTATAATGGTATGAGGGGCTGCAGGGATGTCCCCCATTTCTGGTGTGCAATTAAAAAAAAGAAAAGAAAGGGACCCTGCGGCAGAAGTCCCGAACCAATTTAGGGTTGGGAAACTTCTGCTGCAGGGAGACTGACGCACGGAGGTAGGGCAGTGAGAAAGCGAAGAAACAGATAAGTGGGGTACCGAGCATAGAGGGTAACGGGTACTTTTAGCATAGGACCGGCTGATCCATGTGAGCACCGCGTATTGTGAACAGTGCTTTTTTTTCCTTTTTCCCATTTTTGCCGCTTTATATTTTTTTACATGCAGAATTTTCGGACACAATCTTTTACCATAGATCTGTTTTATAAATTGATGGTACGTCTTATGTTCCCAAAATTCACATTGTTTTTATTTAAAAGGAGCCAGTCTCCTATATTCAGGGCGCCCACATTATTTAACACCTAGCTCTGCCCCTCAGTCCCGCCCACACCACTGAAAATCTTTTCTTCCATCCATAATTCTGCTCCCCACCCTCCCCTGCCTACTACCCCGTCCCACGCGCTCGAAGGGAGTTCCTCAAGTACATTTTGTCAATTTCCAGCACTGGCAGGTATGATAGCTGAGCAGGTTCATGCGCATGGTGCCAAAGTCTGTGGGCAACAAGTAGATTACCACTTTCAATCCAGGTAGGGCAGATGTAGTACTGTTTAATTCTGCATATGGGTGGGATTTATAGAGTGCAAACATTGCCAGGAAGCAGCAGAGTGATGCACATAATTCTGCATATGGGTGGGATTTATAGAGAGCAAACATTGCCAGGAAGCAGCAGAGTAATGCACATGGGGTCACACCCAGACACTTTCAGATAAGGCTGCAGGGATAGCAGAGGTTGCCGGGATGGTTATGGTGGAGGCTGGGAGGGGCGCCTTCAGTGGGGAGAAGTAAAGTTGAGTGGGACAATTGGCCAGATGTTCTTTAAATGGTAGGCTCTTTGGGTCCTTCCTGAAATAAAGGATGGATGGGGCCTGTGCGCCTTCAGTGCGGAGAAGTAAAGTTGAGTGGGACAATTGGCCAGGTGTTCTTTAAATGGTAGGCTCTTCAGGTCCTTCCTGAAATAAAGGATGGATGGGGCCTGTTTGATCTGCATTGGGAACTTGTTCCAGGGACAGGGTGCACAGCATAAAAAGGCCAGTTTCCTAGCTTTCCCCCGCTTGCTTTTCTCTGTTCCTTGCTATCAGTATTGTGGCTTATGATGGTGTGCAGGCCTCTGGGAAAGCATTGTTTTGGTTGTGACTGATTGGTAGGTAATGCAAGCTATCTTGAACATGGTGTGTGCTTGAAGGGGTAGTCAGTGAAGCTGCACCTGGTCATGTGGCCGGTAATGAGGAATGCTGGGTGGCTTTCAGAAGGGCCAAGTGGAATATGGGACTCCTGCAAATAGGGCATTGCCAGCATCAAGGTGGGAGATGACAAGGGTTTAGACAACTGTTTCAGACTTGGGTGGAGATTAGGGGCTTACCTTTTAGAGGGTACCAGGCTGTTTGTGTGTGCACGGTGGTGCGTGTTTTGAATGAGAGGTCACTATCCATGGTAAAGAAGACTGATTTTGCACTGCCTGAGATTTGAGACATAAATCCATCAAGCTTCATTTCATCAAGCCAATTCTGGACCTGGGAATGATTGGTGGCATTTCCAAGGAGAAAAGGTGTGCTCTTTGTCGGGTTACACTTCAGGTAGTCACTTGACATCCAGGCTTGGATGAAGCACAGACACAATTCTTGAGGCAACGGATGTTGTTGAGGCAAACCACCTATAGTTGATCTTTGCTAGTCATACACCTGGAGGGACCCTCATGTACCCTTCTGTGACTCTGCAGGCTACTGGGTGACGCTGGAAATTTTTGGGCCCATCTGGACAATTTGTGTCTGTTTGGGAGGTAGGAGGCAAAACGCTACATGATTGTCCAGAAAAGTCCATGAAGGTGACAAGGATGTTGCAGAGGATTGCACAGTCAATGTTATTGAAGTGGGCAGAGTGGATGAGTAGGACAAGTATGCAGGGGCTCTCCCTTTGTCCAGGTTGTGGATGGCATTGTATATTACATGGATTGCTACACCATGCTCGGAATTCAGAGTGGTAGATCTTGAAGGCAATTACGCTGTGTTATCCTTTCATGCAGCTGGATGGTGACAGTTTTCACAATACATTTACCCAGTAAGGGTAGATGCATGATGGGGTGATCGTTTCCAGGTTGCCCGGATTGAGTGTGGACTTTTTCAGCTGAGGGAGGATTTGTCTCATTTTCATTGAGTTTGGGATGGTACCATCAAGGTGATTGATGAGGCCCTTAAAATAATCAATGAATGCCATCCTTACCTCCTGGTTCTCCTTGATCTCTCAGTAGCATTCAACATAGTAGACCACCAGACACCCATCGACAATCTACATTGCAGCATGGGGATCAGCAAGATTGTCCCCAGCTGGTTTAAAACCTACATTGCTACACCAGTTTGTACAAATGGACTCCTTCAAATGATCTACTCTACCCATCGCCCTGTGGAGGCCCACAAGGGTCCATTTATTTTTTATTTATTTGTATTTATTAGTTTGTAATGTGCTGAAAGCCCGCAGGCATCGGGGCACAGACATAAAGACAAGTACGAAAAACCAAAGTATGATGAGACGCGTGATACGTCAGCCAGGTATGACCTGGCTGGGAGACTCGGTCGATGCTTTCACCACCTCAGTCCCAGTCCCGACCCAAACAGTCTCTTCAAGTTCTTTCTAAAGATTATGTAACTGGACTCTGTAACGGTAGGTTGTTCCATTTTTGTGCTGCCATCACAGGAAATGCCTTACCCGGGCGTTTGAAAGCTTATAGGGCATGCATGTGATGCTGCCCACAGTCTCCGATCTCAGTGATCGCCTGGGTACATATTGTCTGATCCTAACCTTAAGGTAGGCAGATGCTTTCCAAAAGAGACACCGATGGACTAAAGTCATAGTTTCCTATCCTCCACGGAGAGCCAGTCTTCACTATTCTAACTGCATTATTTTGGTTGATTTAGCATTTTGTTATGCATCCCTTGTTTTGCTCCTAGCAATAATGCGTTGCCATAATCCAGGCGGGACAAAATGGTGGCCCTTGCAACAGCTG
This sequence comes from Ambystoma mexicanum, assembly GCF_040938575.1. NCBI lineage: Eukaryota > Metazoa > Chordata > Amphibia > Caudata > Ambystomatidae > Ambystoma > Ambystoma mexicanum. The sequence continues at coordinate 855,779,238 of NC_090931.1, read as the reverse complement.
CGCAATTTTCTTCGCTCGGGTATGGTTGAATGGCCTTGAGGAGCCATGGGTAGTACGAGCAGTTTTTGTTTAGGTACATAACCTGTGCTTTCGCCCCCATGCAAGCTTCCAAAAACAGGCCCAAGATTTTCACCTTCTCAGCCACAGAAATAGCAGAATCTTTGATTTTAAATTTTTCATATTCTGGGCCTAGTTTTGCCCTTGCTTGATGAGATCCAAAGATCATCATCTCTGTTTTGGTTCCGTTTAAACATATCCAGTTCTTTTCCATCCAGGCTTCAATGACGTTATATAGCGCTGCCACCCTAGTGCTGTTGTTGATGTAGCAGCCACTAAGTTCAACCACCGGCTGGGTGTCACCTTCATAGTTCGTGAAATAGGCTACGATGTTATCGAGCACTATGCAGAGACACCTTGGGTAGATATTGAAAAGGAGTGGAGACAGACTAGCACCCTGCGGTACCAAGCAGTAGATGGAGGTTTCTTGAGAGAATTTTTCTCCCCAATGAATTTTGGGCTCTGTCTGCTAGAAATCAAGCCACCCACCTGGTGGCTTCATTCAAGCAGTTTGCCACCTACTCCAGAGCCCATTGGAGTTGTTGGTGGTCCAAGAGATGGAAGGCTGTGCTAAGATCTAATAGAACGAGTAGGTCTGTTTTGCCTTTGTCCATGATAGTTCGCATGTGCGTTTGTAAATCCAGCATGGCTGTCTCTGTGCTGTGAGCCGCCCTGAAACCTGACTGTCTAGTATGCAATATGTTGTTTGCTTCAACGTATGTTTGAAGCTGTCCCGTGGCCACTTTATACAAGGCTTTAAGAATACATTTGCAGTTGGTTATGGGGCGCACGTTTCCCAGGTCCTTTTGGTCCAGGCCTGTTTTTTTCACTAAAGGGGTGATGGTGACTGTCTTAATTCTTTCTGGTGTAGTACTGTCTCTAAAGGATGCGTTCACTATCCCAGTGAGCAGTGGTGCAAATATTTCTTTATTCTCCAAAATTATTTTTGGGGGAGGATATTTTGTGCACAGGAGGTTGGTTTCATGGCTGTCAGAACTTTTACCATATCCTCTATGGTGATTCGGTGGAATACAAACATTTCAAGGTGGTTCTGTGGTTTATCCGGGGTTGCCGGGTCAAGCTGGGCTTTAGGAGTGGTTTGCACTGTTGTTATTAATTCCCTTGCTTTCTTGATTTTATTACCAAAGTAATCTGGACATTAAAATAGTTTATTTTAGCTTCGAGAATGCCCTTTTTATAGCGTCTCTCTGAATTCTTCAAGTATTCCTTATTAGCTTGCAGTGGTTCTTTTAGCCATCCACCCTCTCTTTTCAGCTCTTTGAGCTCTAGGCTAACCCATATTTGGTGGTGTTTATTCTCTCTAGCAAGTTTGGTCTTAATGGGTGCTAGTTGATCTACTAGAGCTTGTGCATACAAGAGGTATGTGCAAATGATTTCCTCACAAATATCTCTATCTTTAATATCCTCCAGAACCTCGTTAATGCACTGTTATAGTTGTGCTTACCCTATTTTCTTGAAATTTCTATTTTGTATTTTTTTGTGCTCATTACTGCTCTTCAATCGAGGGATTTTGATGTGTACTGCAAAAGACACTCTGAAGTGATCCGACCAGATGCATTGGGTGGTCTCTTTCATATGTGTTTCCAAGTTGTGGATAATAATCCAATCTAATTGATTGCCATTTGCTGTGGTGGGTTCTGTATTGATTACCCTAAAGTCCATGTTATCAGAACTTTTTCCAAATTGATGGCCTCTTTGTCCTCAGGGTTTCCCCTCCATCTGTTAAAGTCTCCTAATACTAGCGTGGCTTTTTTGGAGCCTTTAAGATTGTTCAGTTACTGCGTGATTTCTTCATTGAAATCCATTGTTAGCACTGGGGGTCTATACACCACGATCAAGTTAATGCAGCTGTTGTTTATAGGAGTGTGCTTTAAACGGAGAACCTTGCAACCCCGTCAAGTAGTTGTTACAGGGAACATGTGAATAGAATCCCTGACTATCACCGTCACACCTCCCCCATCCTAACCTCTCTATTCTTGTGGTAAATGGTGCATCCCTCCATCTTCCTCTCCCCATGATCTTCAATCTTTACATGGGACCAGTTGGAACCCTCCTCACTCGACACAATATGCACATCTACCAATACGAAGATAACACACAGATATACCTCAAGATATCTTCCATCAAAGACATCCACAGGGTAATAGCCTGCCTCACATTGATCCAGTCATGGATGTGAGTGGTTATCTGAAGTTCAACCCCTCCAAGACTAAATTCCTACTGCTGACCAACAACACCAAACACCCTGACATGCAGACCTGGCTCCTTGTTATGCAACCTCGAGGACACACTCCAGCTGGTCGCCTGTGCAAAGTCCCTAGGGTTTGACATCAACAGACACCTCTCCTTCAAACAGCACATAGCAAGGAGGACACAAACAGCTTGTTACCAACTTTCTCTCCTGAAGAAAATCTAGCCCTTCATTCAAGAAAACAACTTCAGATCTGTTGTCCAAGCCCTCATCCTCTCTCACCTGGATGGTGGCAAGGCCCTTTTGAAAGGCCTTCCGGCGACTACACTGCCACCCTGGAGGTGTGTCTTGCATGCTCCAGCAAGGCTCTAAGGATTCTGCAAATTCAACCAAATCAACGACCCTCATCTGTTAAACCATATTTGCATAATACCGTCTGATTATTAACATTGGCCTAAGCACATCTGCCTTGTACAGAAAACTGCATCTAAAATGCCCTGAATAGAATTGACTAAAGCCGCTATTTTAGAAACATCCGCCATTTTGATACTAACTCCTGCTTTCTGTTCTGAAATGATTAACTGCGTTTCCAGCTGTCACTGAGCAGATTGACCTTTGAGCCTATGTCAACATTAAGGCTGCCAAGAGCAGAAGGTTTGTTCTGTGCAAAGCGACCTTATAATCAAGATGAACTGCCATTCAAAGTGTTATCTGTCTCTACAGCCTCGTCCTCATTCAAACAATGGCACACAATACAAAGTAACTAAAGCAGTGTGCTTTGAGAGGAATCCTTTGTGCACATTTATTGTAAAAGGACTTACCCTAAAGCTCAGTGAGCAAGGAAAGATCCACATAGCTGACTACAACAACGTTTGGCAGCATTGTATCTTTAAGGGCAAGACAACATGTCAAAAGTGTAAACCCATATTGTCATATTTGCCATGTGAACTGGGCATGGACCCTATTTTGTAACTTATTAGTTTGGAGATGGGCTGGGCAATGACCAGGACTGGGAATAAATAAGGCATGCTTTGTAATGTTCAGGACTCTCTCCCCTCATGGTGTCTGCTGGTACACACTGCGAGGCACTTGAATGCCAGGTAGCTATCTGCTTTCATATTTGTATCTGTACAGGCTAAAAGTTATACTTATATAACTTTGACTCGTGACTGGCGGATTTCATTTTTGGTGGTACTAATCCTCGATATTCCTTGCTAATCTATCACATCGAACTACACTGGCTCCTGCTGCAATCATGTATCATCTTCAAATCCGGCTGCACCCTCTACAAGACTGTTACCATGAAGTGCCCAAGCTACCTCACTGAGAAATTCAGCATCTCTGGAGGCCTACAATCCATCAGATGTAAGGCCATGAGCAGGCTTGAACTCTGCCTGTGCTGAAAGGAAAGAACCAGAAGAAAGGCTGTCTCTCTCTCTACGCCCCAATATTCTCGAACCTCCAGCTCATCAACATTAGATTCAAACCCTCAACTCTACATTACATGAATGAGCTCAAGACCCTCCTCTTCAAGGAATGGCTCCTCTTTAACACCACGGTCCACACACTCTCGACTCCCCACCCTACTTCAGACTGGGTGATCTGCTGCCCACTATTTCATTCTCTGGATGCTTGTAGATCCCTTGCTGCCAAGTTGCCCGCCTTCTCGCTCCGCTGTTAGCTCCCTGCTCCCTTGTTTCTCTGCTTCCCTCACCGTGTTCTTCCTTCTCTGATTGTAAGGCACTCCATTGCTTCCCAAAGGTAGGTCTGCACTCAATAAATGCACTAATAATATTATTATTAATAATAACCTTGCAAGAGTAAGTGCTGAGGATGTTGATCAGTCCTGTGAGCACTTATCCTGGAACGACCTTCACAATGGAGGCCAGGAGACTGTAACATCACTTATAACAACACAGATATACTAGTGGAGTTTATGTTCTATATGAATAAAACAATTGTGAATATATCATATGCGATTTCTAACTCAGGCTTACATATAGTACTGTGATTACGGTTGGGGTCATAGGAACACCAAATGGAGAAATTCAGCCATGTTTGCCAGATAACGCCCTGAAGATGAATGACGAAAGATACCGCACAGTGAATTCCAAAGATTACTGGAAAAATGTTTGCCCATCCCAAAAACCCAAATGGGTTTTACTATCGAATTGATCAACGAGCTCTGACTTAATTGAGATTCCTTCAACGTCCAATAGTGCCTGGGGCAAAACTTCACTATAACTAGAACAGAACTCTAATCATAGCTAAACATATTTCTTTTAATCCAACAGAACATCAGGTGTCTTCTATTGTAGCCTCTCAGTAAATGTTCATCAAGCATCTGCCCCTTAGTCCTGTGAGATGGCCTTATTGTGGCATAAAGTGCAGTATAGCAACAAAGCATCTCATAACCGTAAGACGACAGTCAAAGCATAGCAACACAACTGAACACAAGAGAATGGTAGCAGACAGTTCAGACTGAAAGACATTTGGCTCTTCTTGCCCTACCCTTCCCCACGTGCCCCCTGTTTGTACCTCAACCACCTCTGCCTTTCACACAGTCTAATGAACTGTGCATGTATGGGTAGCTCAGAATATATTTTCTCTCTACAGATAGATATGGATTCCTACTAACACTAAAGATGGCTAGTTTCACTACATTTGTATCCAATATAATATAATTGTTCAACAGCGCAACACTATCCAATATAAAGAATTTCGACTACATTAACTCGATGCTATAGACACATGGACATGCATTGAATGTATCTTTGCCATATCTGACAAATCATGCATGTAATTTGCATGTGTCTGCATGTTATTTAATGTGCATGAATTCTGCATGTTAAGTATAGCTGAGCTCTCAACTGTGGATAATTGCCGTTAAGGTTGACAGGCTAATTCACTGCGATTCAAGCCACGATAAATTTGGTCCAGCTGTCACAGTAATCCTATGTTCTCCTCAACACTATGTATTGCATGGTTAGTAAAATCTCTTTAAACCAGTCATTTCGGCTAGTAATTGAACACTCATCCACATTCTAATGACCATTCTCATGCAATGTAATGCTCTTTAATGTTCATGTTTGTTCAGACTACGGTATGCTGAAGGGCTATTCACCTCAGAGTTCTTCAAGGTCATAATCGCAGCTGTCGTACCAATATCAAGTAACATAACATTTATGTTCACCATTTTGACTGGGGCTCAAAGGTGACCATACATATTATCCATAATATATATATGGGAGTTTCAGACACGCAAATTAAAATGATTGCTTATTTCACTTTAAGTATTGGCAAATGAATGGTTCACTTGACTCACCTCAATATGAATAAAACAAACGTATGCCTTTACATTCAGCTTCAATCGAACAATAACAGAACTTCATTAGCTAGTATCAAAAATCATAATAAAACCTGATTAAATGCCTACCATATTTACTATGAGCAATTATTCACAGGCTCACACATTCAAATTGTCGCCTTGTATCCTACACCACAAGGGGACACATTCATGTACTCAGCCTCACTTACCTTTTATTAACAGTTCAATGAACATCGTTGATCGCAGACTATTTTTTGAAATATAGCACATAATCCAGTCGCTGTTCCCACCAGTTGACAATTGTTCAAAGTCTGTTGTATGTCTAGACATGTTTCAGCAACTGCCTTAGGAATGGGGCAGAGGCGTTCCCTCCACCTGGTGTTTTTTCAGGACCTTGCAAGTACAGACCTTCTGTACATATTTGGCCCATTGCGTGTAGGGAGTCAAAGACGAGCGCATCTTAAATTATATGGCCAAACATTTCAGTGAGAATTGCCTAGCCACCCATTGCTTACGAGCATATAGAAATGCAAACAGCTGTCTATAAATTCCAATGTACATTTGCGTAATGCCCAACATTTCCCTGTCCAAGAGCCCAACTTCAAATAAAGAGACGCTTTTAGCATGTCAGTCAGTGTACACAGAAGTTGGGAGATCTAAGAAGTGAGTGTGGATTGTGATCTAACTGCACTCGGCTGCACTCCTCATGTCTGTGACAACAGACATGCGGGCAACCGACAGAGTGACATGCTGTTTAATAATTTACTTAGAGGGTTAGAAAGAGAAACATCCCCTGCTAAGGATGTCTCATGGTGCTAGAACATAGGGGTGGAAGACCGGGATTACTGAATAAAGAAACAGGACTGGATGGCTTCTCAAAGAGCAGGTGCTCGTTCATGCCATGAGGACAGCAAAACCACAGACGCCAGCCAGGGACTAATGGTGTGGTCGAACCTGCAGGAGGTTAGTGGCGAAACAGCAACGAGCAGGAGGTTAGAGGAGAAAGAGCAGTGATGTTTGATCAATCACATTTCTGGATTAGGACTGATGTACACTTTCAGAGGAAGTGGAGGAGCCAATCATCCGCAAGACAGACCTCTTGTGATCAAGAAGCTGATGTGCATCCTTAGAAGCAGAGCTTGCTGAAGGTTTGATGAAGATTTGACGTGATTTCATCAAAATCTTTCACACATACATTTCTCACGCGGAGTACATCAGTAGTGATCCACCATCATGGCCGGTTGGAAGCCTCAAGGTGGTTGATGTTATCAGCCCCTGATCCAAGCAAGCCTGTGCCTACTAGGATAAAATCAGTAGCAGATTATATAAGTGGCATCAGAAGAGCAGCTCTGCTAACCTGCAACCGTTCTTAGAATAATCCTGAAGAAGGTTTGGGTGCTCTGGCATATATAACAGAGAAGGTGGTACATGGAGTTGGGTGGGTCAACAAACCCATCCAAGTGAAAGCTCTAAAGATGAGGTTGTCATGGGAGATAAATAAAGCACAGAGTCTTGCCCAAGAGTTTAAATTGATGCAGATTATGGGTGAGGTCCAGGGGTTCATAAACAGATTCAGGGGGAACATAATGGACATGCATTCTTAACAAAGGAAGAATGCTAAACAAACTCAGACTCCTGAAAATAGGACCTCGTAGGAAGAGGAAAGAGTTGCTGACTCAGAAAAGAAAGACACCCTCTCTCGCCAGTTGCAATCACCCAGCATGAAGATTGAAGCAAGGAACTTTTTCAACAAATGCATTCTGATCAATTTCCTCTAAAAAACCATGGCAAGATTTTGGCAATCTCAAGTAAAGTACTGAAGTTGGAAGAAGCCCACCTCTCCTTGGCCTCCAGAATGACCAAGGGACAGCATTCCGACACTTTCATCATGAAGTTTCTAAGATTTCCAGTTAAAGAAATGGTATTCAAAAGTGCAAATGACCTGAAAGTGGTTTCCTGGTGTGAGGGGCTAAATGAGCGGTCATGTTTTTCAACAACCTCAGTAAGTTTGCTGTAGACCAAAGGAAATGCTTTATGGCATCCACAGGGCAAGCACTTCAGTGAGGGAGTCACTGAATTACTGCTCCTGGCCCTCCTGAAAAGTCCTTAAGACTGAAGGCCTTGGCAGGATTGTAGGTGGAGACAAGTGCCAGGGGTATGGGGGAGCATCAATCACTTGGAACCCCCACTCTCATTTGCTTTACCTCTGTACTTAAGTCCCCCGTTCATGTTGCTGTCTGATGTTCACCAATTTCACTTCTACCTTTTCTCTCCAAACTACTTGAACGCTTAGCCTATTCTCAGCTCTCAACTTTTGTCACTTCCCACTCTCTCCTTCCCCCCTCTCAATCTGGCTTCCGCCCCAAACACTCAGCTGAGTTCGCTCTTACCTATGTCCTTAACTCTCTCTTTACCGTTCGCTATTCTAAACACTCCTCAATCCTCATCCTCCTTAACCTTTCTGCTGCTTTCGACACTGTCGATCACCCCTTGCTTCTCAACACTCTTTCCTCCCTTGGATTCAAAGGCTCTTAACTGACTCTCCTCTTACCTCTCCCACTGCTCTTTCGCCATCTCTTGGGGTGGACGAACCTCTACTACCTTCCCTCTCGAATACGGCATCCCCCAAGGCTCTGTTCTCAGACCCTTCTTATTCTCTCTTTACACCTCACTCCTTGCCCCCATCATCTCCTTGTTCGGGTTTTCTCACCATTTCTAGGCTGATGACACCCAGCTATTCCTCTCCTTTTCTTCCTTCACCTCAGACCTACATCTCAACCTCTCTTCCTGTCTTAGTGCCATTAAAGACTGGATGTCATCACACTATCTCTCTCTTAACACCGACAAGACTGAAGTCTTGTTATTCCCTTCTAACACCCTACCCTCTCCATCCCCCCTCGTTCTATCCATTTTCCCCCTTCGAATCTTCCTATTTCCAACCATGCTCGTAATCTAGGCATTTACCTTGACTCTTCCCTTTTCTCATCATATCTCCCTCACTTCTCGGGCATGTCTCTATCATCTCTTTAACATCCGAAAAGTCCGTCCCTCTCTCACCTTCCATGCTACCAAACTATTAATCTCCTCCCTCATCTTTTCTCACCTTTTCTATTGTTCTTCTCTCTTCTTCGGTCTCCCCGCCTCCCATCTTGCTCCCTTGAAATCCCTCTACCACTCTGGCATCCGCACCCTCTGTCTACTCTCTCCCCATGACTCCATCTCCAACTCACTCTCTTACCTAGGATGGCTCCCTTTCCACTCCCAACTTAAATTTAATTTCCTCTGTCTTGTCTTTAAATCCCTTCATGACCTTGCCCCTCCTTACCTCTCCCCTCACTCTATACCCCCTCTCACTCCCTTCGATCTGCTGATCTCTTATTACTTTCTGTTCCCCCACCACCGTGTGCCTCCTCTCGTTTCCACTCCTTTCAGCTCCAATTCCCCCTTACACTGGAACTCCCTCCCTCTTTCTATCCGCTCCTCCTCCACCTATTCCTCCTTCCGCACCTCACTGAAATCACTTCTTCTTAACTCCCTTCCTTGACAATTCCCTCCTCTCTCCTTTCACCCTCCTAGTTCCCTTCTCTCTGTTCTCTTTACTTTTTCCCGTCTCTCCGAAGCTCTCCTCTCTCTCTATAGCTCACGTCACTCATTACTCTTTCCTTCTCCTTCCTTCCCCACCCCCCTACTCTCCTGTCCCTCATATGCAAATTGTTCTACATACCGATTTTATGGCTTGATTCAAGTTTACTGTTACTGCTTCTACTGTTCTATGTTTGATGTGTTTCGTTGTTAACTGTAAAGCGCCTTGGATTAAGGCGCTATATAAAAAAATAATAAATACAAATGCAAATACCCCCAAGCTGTTGGAGCAAAGGGGAGTTGCTGGATCCCTCATATATTGGCCACAACTGTACTTAAAACTTAGCTGTGCCAGAAAACTCCAGCCATAGATGTTGATGGACGTCAGCTGGGTGGAAGCCTACCATCTCCTTCTGTGGATCTGCGGGGCAGCATTCGGGTCTCCATTTCACAAGGCCTGTGACGGAAGGGCTCAGCCTTTAATATATCCGAGTGGCCGGCTGCTGATGTGACCCTGGCCATTCAAATTTGCCATAATTTAGTCCATAGAGGGATGCAGTTACTGGCACTGTAGTGACATTCCTTGACAAAGGCCAAGCAGCATATGTGTACCACTAGCACCTGCACGAGCCAGGAAGCTACAAGAATGAGCCTATACCCTATTTAAACCCACAGTGGACTAAACCCTTGGGACAGTTTATTTCTGGTAACACTGGATTTGCTCCCAGATTTTTAGTTTCTTGCACACTCGTCCATTACTCTGATCTCTGGGAGGGATTTTGTCCCTGTGACAGATCAACTTTAATGAATCTGTTCTCTATTTAGGTTTTGTACATTTAAATGCTCCTCTTTGTAGGCATGCTTTCTTAGGCCTGCCCCGTTTGTATAAGTTGCCATTGGCTATTGTATTGTGTGTACTGTTTTGTTGCCATTCATGTGTGTGTCTGCTTTGTACTCCCTTCCTTGCTATCAGGTTGAAGAGGCCTGCTAAACCATGCCCCGGTGGTGGAATGACAACACGTGAAATGCACCCTTTCTTGGTGAGACTGTCCCAGAGGATCTGAAACAACTCACCACAGTTGCAATGCCACTGCATTTTTTTGCCAGCCCCCCATGCCACTCCTCCTACCACCCCCACAATCCAAAAGCCTCAAATTCCCCTCTTTCCTACTCCTTGACCCTGCACCCCTTCTTAAAGAGTTCTGCAAATAAATGTGGTAAAATGGCCCTTTGCCAAATGCAGCGAAATGGCTGGGGCGAGTTAGGCGTGTTTGGTCCCGGCACTGGAGCATTCTTTTCATGACTGGAGTTTAGACGGGGCACAGGCTGCCTCGGATGGTGGGCTTGCAAGATAGTGTGCTTAATTTGTCAATTATGGGTTAAAGCCTACTTGGCATGGTGCTAAGGACTCTGTAGTCACATTGAACTGTAGATCCAAATGGGCAATGGAGTGCAGAGGATCCCCAGGAACACGAAGGCTTAAACAGCCATGTTAACTGCAAGCGGGTCCTGAGACGTTTGCTGAAATAAGGAGCAGGTGTGGTCTTCCCGCAGGAAACCCATTTGATGCAGAATAAGAGTGAATATATTCCCAATAAAAACAACTATGAAGTCTTAAGCTGACAGGTTTCGAAGTCTAGAGGTGTGTCAATTATTTTTAACAAAAACATCCAATCAAAAGTGCAACACACTGATGTGGATGATGAGGGGCACTTTATCCTGGTGGAAACCAAAACTGAAGGGGTCCCCATCCACAGTATACATGCTCCCAACTCCATGGAAGGGGATTTTCTCAACACACTATTAGACCTGTTGCATGTTTTACAGTTTATGGAACCAAATAAATGTTCAATGTTGGAGAGGCTTCAGATCGATTTCTATGAGAAATGTAGTTGGATCCTATTCCTGATTATGAAGAAATGATTACAGGAAATGTGGTTGCGACGCTCTCTCCCACAATCCATGCTAGAGGGCATCATGCCTCTGATCCCCATCCCCAACAAGCAACTTTCCTCCTGTGCCAGGTTTTTGTCTCATCTCATTGCTATTCAAAGCTCTAAAGAAAGTGGGTTTCATAAAAGGGTGCCGTGACCATGACAATATGCAGTGTTAACAATGGCCTAAATAATCCACATAGCCTTAGGCACGTTTCAAGCGTTTTATTACAAATACAGAGAAGGATTGGTTCTTGAACCAATAATGAAACGTTCATGCCAGAGATGGGCAATGGTTTGATCAAAGGTACTGGCTGGAAAAGGGGTCTAGGAAGTGGTGCAAGGACCATACCTCCCTCGCTCTTGCCCCACGTGGCAGTCCTTCCTTAGCCCAAGCGCCAGTAACCCAGGTTAGTGTTACTGCTCGCTAGTCCTTACCATCTAGTCTCTACTGTGGACTGCTGGTGTTCTCCCTAAAAGCAGGCTCACTAACTCCCTTAGACACTTCCTAACTGGCCCTAGGCTATCGTTGGTTAGCTCTAATAGACTTGTGTATATATGTTCCATCTTCCATCCCTCTATCCCCTTACTACGTTCCTCCTTCATCCAACTCCATCCACATTCTCTATTCCCAACGTCCTTCTCCTCCGTCTCTCTGATGTTACTCCATCCTTCCACCTGTCTCTGCACTCTGGTGTCACTTCCTTCCTGCTACTCTCCCCCTACTGCTACTCTACCTTCTCTGCACTACTACAACTACCACTCTCCCCACTTCCCTCTGTTGACTTCCACACTTCTAGTCCTTGCCTCCACACTCTTTGATGTTACTCCTCCTACGTCCTACTACTACTACTCCCTTCGTACTACTCCTGCTTTTCCTCTCTCTCCTATCCTCTTATTCACACTACTCCTCCCTCATTTCCACAAACTTCGGGGATATGGTACCCTGATCACCCTTCCACTGCACTCACTCTCACTACTCTCATCCCCTCCCTACTTCTCTCCTACAACCATCCCCTCGCACCCCACTTCTACACCACTGTCTGCTAGCCTCCCTTTCTCCTAATCCTCACTTTCCTACTCCTTTCTTTCAGGTTATATCTGTCTCTTGCACCTTCTATACACCACCTCTCCTCTTCCTACAATACACTGGAACCCTACACTACATACACCTGGTACCACTCTCTCTCACAAATACCTCACTTTTGCCACCAACTCTTCAACACTCCGCTCCTCCTCTGTAACCCCATTCAAACAACCAACACTCTACCTTTCTTAATGCCTGCTTTTATACTGTGGGGCTGGTGCTACAATGCCTTCTCCCCTTCCCATTGGCTGCAGTGATCACCTGACACCTTTCCCCAATCAGTGCCTATCACGCTGTCATTTCCCCCGAACCCAGGCGGGAAGCTTTAAAAAAACCCTCTAAAGCACCCTCCTCACAATCCCAGCATGGTTTTCATAACAGTCTCTAGGGGTTTTCTGCTGGTTTTCTGTAGTGCTGTGTGGCTGGAAATGTGTTTTTCTTTTGTTGGTATGGTGAGTTTGCTGCTTCTTTGGGGTACTGGTCACTTTTGGGTTGTAGTGACGCTCCGACTTCCAGATGAACTACCGTATTTTGGGTTTTCCTGTTTATTTCCGGTGCAGGTTTTCCTGGCTGTTCTCAGTTGCACTGTGGGAGATGGAGTCCTGAAATAGAAAAGAAAGATGGATGGCCAACAACTGTATTGGGACGCATTGTGAGATAAATGTTACCAGGGCTGACATGTTTGGCACATGGGGATTTTTCAGGGACAGGCCGACCCAACTTCTGCATCACATACCTGGGACTGGGCTGGGACTGGGCTGGTTCTGGCTTTTGTCTTAGTGAGACTTCTGCCACAGATTGAGGAGGGTCCCCGGCTCGCCTCCTTGACAGGGTCATGGCCGTCACCCTGTCACAGTGGGAGAAACTTGACACGATAGACCTTTATAAACAAGACCCCTCTCCATGTGTCATGCGCACGGGCTCCTCGAAACAGTGGCACCGTTTTCGTTGGAGCGGCCATTGAATGTCCCAGAATGTTGTTTTTCAGGGTGAGGTGACGGTCTAGTCTTTTCAGGTTTCTGTTGCTAGCGCGCGGCTAGCTGGGAGGTACTTATTCCCTGTCCTCCCAGCTACTTGTGCATTACAAAGTCGGAGTTACGCTTCCGCTTGCTCCAGTGTTTGTTTCAGCGCTCTGCTTTCTCCATTTACACTCCAGTGTTATTTTCTCTCCACTCCGGTTACCCGGTCTGCAGCCCTTCTCTCCTCCTCTCCCTCGCGTGTGCCTACGCATCACCTGTTTGCTTTTCTCCGCCCTTTCCCCCTCTCCCTCTTCTCGCCGTCGCGAGCACTATTTACCTTTCTTCCTACTTCACTTTCGCTTCCCCTTTTTCGAGCTCCGGTTGGATTCTTCTCCTTTCTCCAATTTTGTGGCCTCATTTTCATCATACTACAGCCACTGCCTTGTCATTTGCCTGCTTGCACCTAGCTATTTTTGGAGTGTTCTCCGAGCACTACATTGACATTCCACTTACCTGATCTGAAATTGTTCCTCTGGACTTACACCATCCGTTCTCCTCATCAATTCAAACATCCAAGAAAGGCACATAACTGGCATTGGGTTTTTTCAGCCTAAGGCTTTTTCCCCTCCTCTTCGCCTGTCTCGGTGGAGGGGCCACAGGGGCTACAGCTCACAGGTGGCCGCTGCGGCTTCCTAACGAGGTTTCCTGCACCATTTCCATGCCAGTACCGAGAACCAGTGCATTACAACACGGATTCCAGTTCCACAGGTGAGGAGTCGGAGGAGGGTAGTGGGTCTGAAGAATTCAAACCGAATTGTGACACCATGCGCTGCAGCCAGGACACACTTTTGTGTTTGACTGGGTCGTGTGGAAATGTCTGGTTTTGTTCCTGTATTAGACCTTTCTTCAGAGCTCCCTTTTCACCCTACCTGTTCACCTTGGGCATTGAGCTCATGCCGGTTGGTCATGAGGGGGTCAGTCAGCTTGAGATAATTTATCTCCGAAGTGCTTTGTTTATTCCGACAACCTCCTGGTGCCTTCCTCACCTGAACTCTCAAGGCATGCTATGTTTAACTTGCAGCGCACTTTCGGCATAGTTTCATGTTTCAAATTTAACCTGAATTAACCAGAAGGCGTCCTGATCAATATGGCATGCCAGGGGGCCAATGTGAGAATTTGAATATGTGAGAAGCAGAGGCTTCAGTAAAAAAAAGGAATTAAAGTGTCTAGAAACACCAAAGGAATTCTACAATATTAAAGCTGTAAATCGTTATTTACTCTTAACGTCACCGCTAACATCCTCACGGCTCTAAAGAGGTTTTCATCTCTGGCGTAATAAGGGGTGGGTCCTTCGCAGTGGCGACCCTGCTTCCGGTGAACCAGTGAAGGATGGCAAGCAGCGTCACACTGGAGAACAATGGATAACTAAGCGATGCCACACTCTAGGGATGCACTTATAAATGGGATTCTGGCATTGTGCGCCTGCAAACGCAGATCCTGCTTCCATTATTTAAAGGGGCTTTCATCTCTGGATAATGTAGCCGCGGCGGAGCAAACACGCGTCTAGCATTAGCATTCCCGGCCCTCCATCTCGAAGGAGATGGATTGGGTGCTATCGGGAGTTAATGTCCCTTTATCGCCAAGGCGGCGGAGAAGCGCAGCAGCTACATTCTTGCCTACATTCCAAAATGATCTAGGCCACCAGAATGCCCCACCCACGTGTTCCCAAGGTCACTCCCACACGTGGCAATGGGCCTCATTACACAGAAGGCGGTAAGGGTTAACGGTCACCGGTAATGGTACCGCTGACCGTTAACCCTTACCGCCTGATTACGAAGTCCCTTTGCGGGTTGGTACTTTAACGCCTGCTTTTTAGCAGGCGTTAAAAACCAACCCGCAAAGGGACCAGGGTGCTAATTACGGTACTGCAATTTGTGGTACCGTAATTAGCACCTTCCCCATTCCCATTATGCCCTATGGGGCAAAAATGGGAATGGGGAAGGGCGATGGGGGAAGGGGGAATTACCGCCCCGCCAAATTGGAATAGGGCGGTAATTCCCCTTTCCTCCAAGGCAGTGCCGGTATTTTACCGGCATGGACCAAGGTGCTAATAGCACCTTGGTCCACCGCCTACCGTGTAATGAGGCCCACTATATTTAAGTTTGTTAAATGTGTTCAATAAACTAACAGGATTGTAATCAGCACCAAATGTGCAAAACGTATTAAAGGATCCATCACAAATATATATATATATATATATATATATATATATATATATATATATATATATATATAAAATATATATATTCAAATGTGAACGTGTATGTAAACTGAGGGCATTATCAACATGATAATGAAATCTTTCGACGAACGCCCCACAATAGCTTTCTTTAATCCACATGTGGCATAGCAGACGTTTGCCATAGCGGAGGCCGTAATGTCTGCCCTTCATTACAGGTAACTCACTTTGAAGGCAAACATGAGCGCATTGGGAGAGGCAGCAAAGACACATTGGGGGTCATTACGACCTTGGTGGTAAGGGGTTAAAGACGCTGATAATGGTGCCAGTGCCGTTAACCCCTTACCGCCGCATTACGAGGTCCTTTAGCAGGTCCCGCTAAGGGCGGCTGGTTTTAGTAGGAGCCGCTAAAGGACCAGCATGCTAACAACGGGCATGGTCCCCATTCCCACTGAGCCCTATGGGGGCTCGAATGGGAATGGGGATGGGTTCCCTGAATGGGGAAATACCGGGTCCTCTAAGGTTGGAATGGCCAGGTAATTCCCCATTCAGGGAACTCAGACCCGGTATGCGGTAACGGGGTAGCCAGGCGCTAATCGCGCCATGGCTACCTCCAACCTCGTAATGACCCCCATTCTCTCCCATCAAATGTGCTGTTAGGAAGCGCCAACGGACACAGCGTTACTTGCCGGTATTGCACTGCAGGAAAGGGATCAAAGCACGCAAATCTAGTGGAGACGCAGGGACGACCGGAAAACCCAGAAACTCCACGCTCTTCCCTAGAGACCCAGAGAAGATCGTAAAAACCCAGAGTCTCCGGGTAAAACCTGAAGGTTGGGCAGGTACGAGCACGTATCCTTGGACAAAGTGTGCATTCGCACGAGGCGGCTTCAGGCATATCGGTGCTAGTATGGTGCTGAAGGCTCTTGAAATACAAATACTGCGTGTGGGGGTTAGGGGAGTGGGGACACTCTTGGTTGTTAATAAAACATAGCTAGATGTGTGTCTGGATTAAAGATCAGTCGTTTGTCTAGCAATGCGCTGCATAATGCATGACCTAGACCACCATCCAATTCTCCGCCTCTAGTCTGCTGCTGCTTAAGGCTTACCATTCTTTCACTGCACCAACTCAGGTTCTCTTCATGGGTATTTCTCATTTCTCGTGGGTACTCCGGTTTTAAAACAGTTAATGCCGGGGGGTCAGGGGGATCTGTATGTTGCTAAGTGCTTGCAATTTTGGGCATTTAAATTAACAGCGTGCCAGGGAGGTGCATGCATTTCCCTAGGATCACACAATTTGGGTAATTTAGGCCTTGGCACTAGAGCCCAGGTCTTCTGATTTACATCTCCTCCAATAGTCATACAATGCTGGACTACACACATCACTAACATCTGACGTCAATCGGCAACGTCAGGGGCCTGTCTGATAATCCCTGTGGAAAAAATTAAAGGTATATTATAGAGTGTCCAAATTCCAGCCACGGGATGGCCAAGACAATTCAGGACACAATGGGCCTCATTACGAGTATGGTGGTGTGATTAAATGCAGCAGTTTTACTGTATACCGCTGCATTACTGTGCATTACTGCATTCCCCAAATATGAGTTGGGTGGAAAGTTGGAAGATGCACCTCTAGATATGAGCTGGAGGTAAATACACAAACTTTCCCACGGATTTCGTCAGAATTACTGCTGGTGACTAACACCACCACTACCACTTGTATTACAGCGGTAATACTGCCAGATCAAGTGGCGGTAACGGTAATTCCGTTCAGTAGTATCTCAGTGGATTTAGGGCCGGAATGTCACCAAACTTTTAATGAAGCACATTAGAAACCCATCATCGCAAGGCTTACTTCAATCTAATGGAGTCCAAAGAGAGAAAAGAGCATTAGGAGCTGGAGGTGGCCGCGTCTTACTCAAAAATATTCCATCAGGTCTTGTTGCACTTGTGCCCGGTTGGTAGAAACCATAGGGCCCGTGGTCTTGGTGCCCAAAGTGTAAATCTATGCAGTTTGGTTGGTGTTTCTACTCATGTGGCACTGGTGCACTTGATTATATGCATTCACTTCATTCACTCAATTGAGCGTAGTAGGTATGGTACACACAATTTTCTTGTGTGTCTTATTGGTGATTTATTCCGTTTTTTTTAAATCCTCAGAAGGTGCCGACGTGTGTTTCGACCGTCAACAGGTCTTTATCAAGGCTACCATAATTAACATTCATAAATTGTCATTTTTGGAGTGTACACCATTGTTGTGACATGTGCACCGTGATCAGTGATTCAGTGCATTAAGTGAATTTGCATTAGAGTTCATGAGTATAGTTTCAAGTACAAGTTGTAGGGGTTAGCCCAGTTATTAGAATAAAGTCATGGTATTCCACATGATATTACGCAACTGTTTTTAAAAAGCAATTATGGTCCGTTTCAAAATTTAAATACAAAGGGCCTCATTACACAGAAGGCGGTAAGGGTTAACCCTTACCGCCTTACTATGAGTTCCCTTTGCAGGACCCGACTTTAACCGCTGGTAAAACCAGCCGTTAAAGTAGGGTGCCGCAAAGGGACCTTGGTGCTAATTACGGTACCGCAATTTGCGGTACCGTAATTAGCGCCTTCCCCATTCCCATTGTGCCCTATGGGGGCAAACATGGGAATGGGGAAGGGCCTTGGTGAATGGGGAATTACCGCCCCCGCTCACCTTGGAGTAGGGCGGTAATTCCGCCATCCACCAAGGCGGACACGGTAAAATACCGGCGGCAACCATGGCGCTAATAGCTCCATGGTTACCACCTACCGTGTAATGAGGCCCATATTCATCAACATTTTGCGGTTTGATAGGTAGAAAAACTTAGATTCATGCATTGACAGGTTGTTTATAGGAGGAGAGAGTACAGCACAAGGGAAGGAAAAGAAAAAGAGCAGGGTGTTAGCTTGGTTGAGGGCACGATGGCTGTGAATGAGGATTGGAGGTTAATTGTAAGTATTGTAAATGATGGGTATGCTTACCTGGTTTGGTGATATCTAGGTTGAAAGATTAGGCAGTGGCTTGAAGCCTAATATTTTGGAGCATTCCAATGGAGGAGATAGGAGGATGCGCGTTGCATGGGCTTAGGTAGTCCTCTCTGGTTAGGCGTATCTGAATGGAAAAGATTATAATACCTGTTGGCGAGGAGCGTTCGAGGTGATGGCAACATGATAATGGAGGAGGGTGCGGGTGCATGGAGCTAACACAATGTCTAGTTACTAGATGACCGACCCATTGCTATGGTGCCAGCCCATGTATGGACGTGATAGACGGTATTTCAGAGTGATTACAGAGTGATTGCTTAATGTTATTAGGATCTGTAGTAGTGAAGAGATTAGGGTGGAGCGCCACCAAGGTGGTGTGATTGGGGTGTTGATGAGTGCCTTATGGCTTGGTATCAATTAGTGGATGATGCAGTGTTGATTAGCAGGCAAGGGTATAACACATGCTTAACAGACTGCTCATGCCGGTACCTGTATGCAGATATCTCCTCGAAGAGTCCGTGGGTGTAGGAAAATATATATAACATTGGAGCGTGGCCTGGCTGGGTGCCTCTGTGTAGCCCAAAATGCGCGGTGGCGCTAGGGACGGTCATGCCTTAGATGAAATATAGTGATATTTGTGCCTGGGTGCATCTCAGATTGGGAACACGGACTGTGTGAGGAGTGTTTAAAGTAACTGACAATATCGGGCGCATATGCCCGGGGACCCGTCCATGTGTGTGCTACTTTAGTGGGTAGCAGAGGGGTCTGTGAGTGAAAAGGTCCGTGTGTGATCCATATTCTAGTTGGTACACAGGGGTACGCAAAGCGAGTATAGGAATAACTTACCTATAAACGTTGCGAGCTCGATAGCTGGCGGCGGTCGTCCTTCGTTTGTGTGATCGAAGAACTCGTACTGACCCAACATATAAAAAAGAGAGCCCATTGATTGGCTGCTGTGTGTCGTCATCAGTCCAGAGTTGTGTCTGGGATTCGGATTGGTTAAGTGTGCCACATGATATGAGCCTGAAAGTGAAGGTGGCTGTGGCGCTAAGGGGCTGACTCTTATTATCTTGGCACATGTAGTCTGTTAATTAATTGTGTTCAGGGAACACAATTAACTGTGTGAAAACAATGGATCTATTGTATTAATAGAACATTCACTGGTTCGTGATAATGGCGCTAATGCAGTGGGATAAGGAATTTAATGGAAAATTCAACCTGTTATCCTGGGATTACTGAGTAAGTGACTGGACAAATGGAGAGTCCGAATTAGTCTGATATGGGGTATCCCGATTGGATATAATGATAGAATGCTAATGTACAGAGCTTGGTTAAAAAAAAAAAACATTGGCCAAGATCAGGGGGGCCGTTAGATTTGAGTCAGCTTTTTGTGACCCATGGCTCCGGGTGACGTGGTAGGGTGGTAGTAAGCAAGATTGGCAGGTTGGTCAATGGGCCATGTGAGCTAGACATAGGGCTGGGTTACTGTAGTCCTAAGTGGATCTGATGCCAGTAGGTCGAGAGGGATTTGATTGGGACCATTGTGGTGAATGGCGAAACATGTGTCGGCACCTTCTGAAGATTAATAAAACCTCAATAAATCACCAATAAGACACAAAACAAAATTGTATGGACCATACCTGCTACGCTCAATTGAGTGAATGCACATAATCAAATGCACCAGGGACACATGAGTAGAAACACCAACCAAACTTCAATCTAATGGAGCCTTGGAAATTATACAATCTTTATACCAGCATTTCCTGAAATGCTTGTGGAAACTCAGGTTGTTAGAAAATAACAAAACAAGACCTTTTATGCCTTGCAGGCTGATCACAGTGCTGTATTAAGGAAAATATACATTTAAATGGCCCACTTATATTCTATTGTATAGAGGAAAATGCCATCAAAAAGTAGAGGGAAAGCAGCACATTTTAAAATAGCGGCCTTATTTTTTTGGATTTCATCAAATCAAGCCTGAACTATATTTTGTTGCCCACAGAACCCGTGTCCTGGTAATGCCTCTCTGTAGCGATGACTTGTTACTCCTTGCATAAGACTTTTAGTGTTATATATTAGTTGTGGAGGGCTGGTGCTGGGGCAGCAATGACTGCCAGAGTTAAGTGGTTGCAACACTATGGGCCTCATTAGGAGTTTGGCAGTAGTGGTAAAACAGGTGGTGTTTGGAAATACTGCCTGGTTTGCCGCTCCAACAAATCACGAGATCTGTTTCCAAAACTTTACAAGCTCACAGCTTCTGTGTGGAGGCAATTACCTCCACAAAAAATGCATTACTGCATGTGATGATACTGCATATCCCCAATGAAATCTTATGGGAAAACAAAGTGGGGAATAACTGAAGGGCACAATTGACTAAATCATGCAGCACCTTCCCATTACCTCATGATTAAGTCGTAATGAGGTTCTATGTTGTAATGCATTGGTGTATAGATATTGATTTTCACTTTTAACTGCTTAAAAACAGTGCTGTTTATCCTTTTCAGGAGCCCAGTCGTGCACCTCAATATACTCTAGATATCTTGATGAAGGCCCAAGGCAACATAAAATACATTATGGCTGGAAAGTTTGGAATTGATCCTAGCCTCTGGCATTGTTCTGTGCAACGCTCCAGACTATCGTTCTTCGCTTGCTAAGCCATTAAACAAGGGGAATGACCATATGCAAATCAGGCTTGTTCCCACCCCAAAAGGGGCAGTCCCGCTTGAATTGCTAGTTCACATTCCTTCTGCACGAGACCACGAGCATCCCAGACATGTATCCCCAAGGCCATGTGCTTTACAGCCGGTGTAAAGGACCACTCAAAGGAGCTGATGTATGTGGCTTGACATTGGCAATACACTGCAGTGACCAGCAATGTGTAGTTACCAGCATGAGTGTGACAACACGCAGCTGGGCAAAGATGCCTTGCAGCAGCACTCTCTGTGCTGCACCGGCGTGTCCCGTCCACACGTCATAAATACTTTTGAAACGTCGCATTAAACAGGTGTATTTTACAATACACTTTTTCTAAGACATTATACAAGAAGCCATAGCAGCGCTCTCAAGTTTCCCATGTCTATGCATGAGGGACATCCAGTCCTTTTTATTTGTTTTTGTGGTTGAATTGTTGGCCTAGTTTTTTGTTTCCCATTTGAACTGTAGGAAAACTAGAAGCCCCAGAACTCCAAGTAAAACCTGGACTTGATGGCCTTCTCAGGCATGGCCATGGGAACTTGAGAGCTATGCCGTGGGATTTACAGGTCATTCTGGAGAGTGACACATGAGATATTCCAAAATGTCAGCTGCCGGGAGGGCATTTCACCACAATTACCATTCATGTCACAATTATCTTCTAGTATTGTCCTGTCCTGCTGGCCATGTATAGAATGTTGGTGAATGAAGTGATTGGCAGCTCAGGAGAGCGTTGATGAGTGTTGATGGTGAGTGTTCCGAGAGTGTGAGTTGGGGCCTGAGCTGGGGTGTGTGAGGATGGCCGGTGGGTGTGCTCTGTGCTCCTTCTCCTGTAATATAAGCTGAGAGTAACTGGAATCCTAACTTGTAAATATGTATAATAAAGACTACCTGGTTCATACTAGTGGCTCCACAGCTCGTCTGTGTCTGGGCTTCTGAGCAACTGTAATATTACAACAAGGGGAACCACTTTCAGAAGAAACAAGGAGTGCATCACCTAAGCGCCACTAAAAAATAGAGTTAAAAGCAGGTGAAAAAGGATAATGCATATACAGCCAGCATGGTGAACACATCAATAGCATCACATTGGGCCTCATTCCAAGTATGGAGGTAATCACGGCGCTATTTGCGCCATGACTACCTCGCATACCGGCACCTGGTTCAATGGGAACTTACTGGTCCATTCCGACCTTGGAGGGACCGCTAAGTCCCCATTGAAAAAACCATTCCCCATTCCCATTTCAGCCCCCATAGGGCTCAATGGGAATGGGGAAGTAACTAATAATGATACCGCAATTTGCGGTACCATTATTAGCTCTAAAGTCCCTTAACGGGTCCCGTCCTTAACACCTGGTCAGACCAGGCATTAAGGAAGGGACCCGCTAATGGAACTCGGAATAGGGCGCAAAGGGATTACCGGCACTGGTGTCCTTACCGGTGCCGGTAATCCCTTTGCGCCCAACTCGTAATGAGGCCCATAGACTATCTGTGGATTCCCTAAAGATGCATTTGTTAAAAACAGTCCCAAAGAAAACAAGAGAGAAACTATTTATAAAACCCAGAATGCCTTTGCCAACACTGGTGTGTGTGTCCGAGAGGGCCTGCTTGTGACTTGTGCATCTTTGCAGAGGGTTGGTAGGCTGGGGTAAAACAATAGAACACAAATCCTTCATTGTGGCACAACGGACTCCTGCTGTCTTCTTGGGATGAACAGAAAAGTAGCTGCAAGATGCTGCATAGTGAAATCCCTTGCAGTGTGTATCAATATTGCTAACACCATCAGAAGTAGCACTACTACAGGTCTTACTATTAATAGGAGTGCTACTGGCCATATGAGTACTACCAGTAGTGGCAGTACTAGCAGTATTGGTAGTAATACTATTGTTGCTCAAAGAATGAGTACTGTCAGAAAGTAGCAGTGATGTTACTGCTACCAATAGAAGCACTAGTACTATTATTATTGGTAGGTCAGGAATAATAAGAAAGTAAAATTGTTGGTATGACGTCAAAGAAAATGTAGCCTTTTATTCGGACCCCTTGCCTCTATAATGGATCTGGAGACTACCCTTCCTCTTCACTGGTGCCTGTTCCTCTTTAAGGGCGTTAGAGCAGCTCACACAACGGAAAATAAACACAAATGCTTAACACATGTTGAAAATAGGGCATATGTTGCTTTCACTGAAAAATAGAAGAAAAAACGTTGGTCTTTAGGAACGACACATTTTATTTTTGAAAGCGTGTTCCTTTAAAAAAAAACAAAAACAAAACGTTCACACGTACAGCTGTACAGAGGGTGGTAAAAGGTTTTGGCCATATCAGCCTTTCTAGAGATAACCAATCCCTGCGAGTCACTAAGACCAGCATGAACCAGGGGCCATAAAAGAGGTCGACAGAGACCAGAAATGTGAAGAAGTCAGCGTTGGGCAGTGGGGCCAAACAACCCTCCCTTGTTTGCAAGGGCGACTGCTACTTGGAACAAGGGGGGCTGCTCCTAGGAACAAGGCAGCCCTGCGTGTTACACCAAATCAAGCCAGCACTCTGCCTTCACAGGGGCCTGGAGAAAACCCATGGAACAAGCAAGAGTTTTGAGGAAAAGCAGCAGGCCATCCTGCATCCCAAAGAGCAGTCAGGACAACTGGAGGAAGGACAGGGTGCCAAAGCTTCTCCCACGCTAGATTAAAAGAGAGGTGCTAACTGGCCGGAGGCCCTTAAATATATTCTGACTGGAAAGGACACAGAATTAGGTGGGGGAGAAGCACCTGGAAAGCAAACAGCGACCCACCAAGGTCTGGAGGCACAGACCGACAGTGAAGCCATGAGCCAGGTCTTCAAGTGACACAAAAGAAACCAAAGAATCATATAATAATATGGTCTAAAGGACAAACCTAAAGGGGATCCCAATGGAAGGTCTCTAGGAGACCTCTGAAAATCCAGGGAATCCCATAGTCTGGGAGGCAGACCGATTGAGAAATACAGAAGAATCCCCAGAACAAAATCTAATCAAAACCTCTCCCAAACTAAACTAAGAGAGGGGTGGTCCCTCAGCAAGAGGCCTTAAATATCACCTGCATGAAAAGAACACAGAAAAAGGTGGGGGAGAAATCTCCATTCCGTAGAGCAAGCAGCGAACTGCCAAGGTCTGAAGGAACAGACCTACAGTAAAACCATGAGCCAGGTCTCCAAGGTTATAACCAAAAAAGTGATGGGTGGAAGGTTGTGAATGAATCTGACATTGCTCTGGGCAACCTTCCACACCACCGTTTTGTAGCCCGTCTGCATCATTGCAAAGGGGCCCAGCCATATGCAAATCAGTCAGGTACAGCCACCAATGGTAGCAGCCCAGCCCTTACTGCTAGGCCTTGTCCCCTCTGCACAGAAACACAAGAAACCCCAGACATGTTTCAGCCTTGTTGGGCCTCCTCAGTGAGGTGACAGTTTATCCTGGACTGGCCCTTTTGGGGTGGGACCAAGCCTGATTTGCATATGGTTTTTCCCCTTCTGTAATGCCGAAAAACGATGGCCTAGACGGTTGCCCAGAGCAATGATAGAGGTTAAGATTCATTTGAAACCTTCAAGCCATCACCTCTTTGTTTTTGCTTTGTCACCCCGAGTGAGAGGGGTATTCAAAGATGTGATCCCCATGCCTGCTGGGTCTAGAGACCCAAACTGGGCCTCACTGAGGAAGCCCAACACGGCAGAAACATGTTTGGAGATGCTTGTGGTATCATCCAGAAGGGTTGCGACCTAGCAGTTCAGGCTGTACTGCCCCTTTTGGAGTGGGACCAAGCCTGATTTGCATATGGTCTTTCCCTCTTTGTAATGACTTGGCAGGTGAAGAACGACGGTCTGGAGGGTTGCAGAGAGCAATGCCAGAGGTTAAGATTCATTTGAAACCTTCCAGCAATCACCTCTTTGTTTTAGCCAGGTCTCCAAGAGACATAAAAGAAACCAGAGAATGATATGGTCCAAAGAAGAGAGGAAAGTCTCAAAGAATACAGGGACTCCCATGGTCTAAGAGACAGCCAGGTTGTGAAATCCAGAAGAAAATCTTCAGAAAAGTTTCCAATCAAAAACTCTCCCAGAATAGATCAACAGAGAGGTGACCCCCGGCAAGAGGGTCTTAATTATTGTCTACCTGAAAAGGACCCGGAAAGTGGGTAGAGAGGAAATACCTGTTTCAGAGAACCAACAACAAACCACATAGGACTGAAGGCACAGATCTGCAGTGAAATCACGTACAAGCTCTACGTGAGAGTCGGAGAAAGCAGAGTCTCAAGGACAGAGGAACAAGCCTGGTGACAACCCAGAAAATGCTACTGAAAGATTTTGAGAGGAGAGGAGCAGACCTCCAGAGAAACCCAGTGAAAGGTATCCAGGAGTACAGAGAAATCACTGCATCCTATGGTCAGAGGCACAGACGTAGAGAGGCACACAAAGAATGCATGTTGAGGGACTAACGAAAACAAACAGTCTCCTGTTCACAAGACCAGATATAGGGTGCAAAATCCAACGATAGGTCTTCAATAATAGACCCAGAGGATCCAGAGAAACCATAAAGTCTCAGGTGCAGACCTGATCAGAAGTCCAGAGAGGGGTCTTGATTGAAGACTGAAAATCCTAATGTTTAAGGAAATGGCCTTGTGGCAAACCAAGCCCACAGTCTATAAGAGGACTCCGGAAAATGCAGGGAGATCTCAGGTCCAAAAGATGGACCTGCAGAGAAGCCCCAAAGGACACATCTGTGTGCCTGCCTCCAGAGAAATCCAAAGGGCTGAGAGGAAGAACCGGAGGACTAGAGAATTAGAAGACCCTTTCTGAAAGCCCTTATACCGTTTCTAAAGCGCGACTCTGTTTTATCATAGATTCTGCCACTTGTTCCTATAGGCATTTGATCCCCCCCTCTTTAAATCTTCTTAAAGTGAATGGGGGAAATAAGCAAACAGATATCTGATCGCTGTCCTCATTTCTCGACACCCTCGCATCAAGCACAGTCATGGTAGTTTGTCCACTGCCGCTCATACATTTTCATACCAATTTCAAGAATGCCATGCCATGTTGCCTCAAATAAGCACACTGTCATGCTAGATTCTTATGACTTGAGGAAATGATGTTGCCAGTTCTCATATTGCCCTGCATAGATTATAATGGCACATTGCACCCAAAACATTGTACCTTGCCATTGACAAGTGCTGTAAAATCTGACCTTTTGTGAGAGGGGGTGGGCACCACTCTGTGTGTGCTAGTATCAAATATACCCATTTTTGTACACTTCAAGATAATGTTCAAAGGTGCATGCCCCAGAAACACCTCTGCACAAGGTGTTCAAAATGCAGTGAGGAAAAGACCAGGGCGTGAGCCCACCGTAAAGGCTGTGCTCTAAAAAACAGCTAACCGGCTGTATGAATTCTTTATAATATGTACTTCAAAATCAAATTCTTGTAATAGTTACAAACATTTTCTTACAAACATTTTTGGTGGAAAATAATTATTATTTATTCAACAATACAGGCAGACACCAATGCCCAATTCATTTCGGACCTATGTAGGTCCTTCTTCAGGGCATACTTTATCCTGTGCGCAAATACAAGTTAAAAACCACCAGTAAAACTACCATGCAGTCTGTGAAACGTGCGATCAAAAGGGCCCTCATTAAGAGTTGGATGGTACACAGTACAAGTACAGGTAATAACGTTTAGCCGCACTTTTACCCGACAGGCCAACTACAACTTTGCCGGAAGTGGTGACAGATTTACCTCCAGCTAAGAGCTGTAAGTAAATCTGACCACTACTGGCAAACAAATTCCTGTATTACTGGCACGGTAATACCATTGCCGGTAATTGTGTCACAATCCCCTCCTGGTGTCCTAGGGAACTCCATGGAAATGGCGACCTAGCGTGAATACCGGCACTAGTAATCTGTCAGCATTACTGGCAGACAAATGCCGGTAACTGTATTACTGTTGCTCGGTATTACTGCCGGGATACTGGCCAATCCATAATGAGGTCCAAGGCAAGTTTCAAAGTTCAAACTTGCAGTAAGACACAACCTTACAAAAAGCCATTCCTATTAAAGGAACGGGGAGCATAATGGTACGATTGCGAACTGCTCTGACTGGAAACAGTTGCCACCAATATTTCACTGTATTTCTAAGATTTGACCCAAGTCATTTCAAAAGATCTGCAGAATGTCACTGATTACACCAACTTTCCTTTTGCATGCAGAATTGTTCTATGCCAATTTCATATCGCTACCAGAAGTACCCCCATGTACATAATGCCCCCCAAATTGTATCATGGCACTTTTACCTTGCCTTCAGACTTACTTAATTTGATTAATTAAAGAAAAAAACAGCTCAAGAGGACGCAGGTTCATGAAACTGACCTTTTCATTAAAAGATTTGTAGCATCGTTCTTCTTGTCAAACTGTAGCAAAAAAAAAAGTCCTACAGGCTAATGTTTGCTTTAGGGCCATCTAGTTGTGAATTGCAGGGCAAGTATATTTGGAGGAAACACAGAATTACAGCTGGGTTGCTATCAAATATGGGGATTCATTCCGCTAGGGGGTTCTGAGTGATGTCTGGCAGACCATGAGAGCAAGGCTCGAGTTGTCTATGTCCTGGCCAGGGACCCCAAGGTGAAAAAGCATCGCGGCAGTTGAAAGCTACCCATCTATAATTACATCTTATGAATGCCCCTCTCGCCACCTCGCACCTTTCCCAACCCCTGTGATGTAGCTTGCGGACCTGCACTCCAGGGGGTGTGAAAGGGAGGTAGGTAGGACTATATACAAGAGTGCAGCAAGTGGAAGCAAAGATGCAGTAATTCCATTGCCACCACTTAACCGCCAATTTCCTGCATGGCCAAATTGCAAGTTTGGAGGTAAACTGGGGTAAGAGAGCTTGCTGGAGGATTTTCCCTCCATGTTGCCTTGAAAAGATGGAGGATTTGTCATTGGTGGATTTGCCAAATCTCCAATAGAGTCCTAAGTACTCCACTAATGGGGATTAAACAACGGCTATTCCACCACTCAGGATCAGGTGACTCACTGTGACGGTGTGTGTCAGAAATAGTGACAGAGTTTGGTGGTATTTCCACAGGAAATAATGCCAAACCTATCATTCCAAGCAGACCAAAAGCTGTATCCCCTGCTCCTCTCACAATAGGACTTGCATAATCCTCCGCTATGACGTCACAGGAGGAGGAGGCAACGTTTGGAAATGAAAATAGTGGCCATTGGCTTCCTATGAAGGGCAAGCACGACAGTGTAACAATTGTTTTCATACACTCCAGTTCCATTGACATATTTCTTTCCCTGGATCCGCTGCGCCCACAAACCCACAGTCCTCCACTGACCCCCTAAACAGGTTTGTTGCCAGGTCAATTCCCCATCGTTCCGGCGCTTGCACAGAATGTGCCGTCCCTGTTTATATATTTGGGTCTGATAATA
This sequence comes from Ambystoma mexicanum, assembly GCF_040938575.1. Classification (NCBI taxonomy): domain Eukaryota; kingdom Metazoa; phylum Chordata; class Amphibia; order Caudata; family Ambystomatidae; genus Ambystoma; species Ambystoma mexicanum. The sequence continues at coordinate 855,750,690 of NC_090931.1, read as the reverse complement.
GATTCCAAAGGATTCTGTGGGAAGAATATTGATTCTGCCGCATGGCTGGAAGCCTGCAGTAGTGCTGAAGATGGCCCGTGTGCTTTCCCTCCCCCACCCTCTCCCCCTCCCCCGCGCTGCCTCATTAGCATATGACAGACGGCGCCCTGAGTGGGCTGCATGGTAGAGGCTCCCGCTGGAGTGCTGCTTGGTGCAGTAGGCCTGCGCAGGACTCGCGTTCCGTTGCATGCACATTTCTCGGAGCAACATAAATGAGGGGGACCCACGCTGGGTCAGTCATGGAGTGCAGAAATCACACAGATGGTTTCTACTGGAGCCAGTTCCTGCTTTTCTCAGTCATATACCCTAAAAGGACACTGCAGCTCGGCCAAGCATAGTAGCACTGAGTTAGTCAATGGAAAAGTTGAAAACACTTGAATAAAAAGGGGTCCAGTTGATGGGTGGTCCACATAACTGTAAGGTTCTTCTGCTGCAGAACCCGTGAGAAGATCTGGGACTCAGTGGAATAAAACATCCACTCCAGGGATCTGGTGTTTGGCTTCATGGTCATGGGTCTGAATCCTGGTAGGTACACGGTTCTGCAACCCATGACTCTTCAGCTGTTTTGGACTACAAATACCATTTGCCAGCATAGTCAAAGGGGGAAGGGATAATGGCAGTCGTAGTCCAAAAGATATGTAGAGCAGAAGGTTCCAGCCCCATGTGCTAGGACCACTCAGTACATAATTATGAGGTTGATGAAAAGGGATTATCATGGAGTTGGGCTACAATAAACATCCGTTTTCGGTCTATAGGGCCATGGGCACCTGGGGAAGTGGGGAGCACTGCTGTATAAATATATGTAATGTTAAGCTCATGATTCAAGTCAAGCACAATAGGAGTTCTAGTCACTCGAGCATCACTAGGTGCTATGTGCAGCCACAACTTCATATGCTGGGCATTGTCCAGACAGCAGGGTATTCTTCACCACAAGGCAGTGTCCAAGTGGCACGGACTCAAGACCAAGCTTCAGGCAGCAAGGAGGAGAGACATGAAAAGTTTGGTTCTCTGCGGAGTAGACTCTTGCACACAGAAGAGGCTCACAACCCACAGCATTCTTGAATGGGCTTCCATATGCGAGAGGGGTGCTTCGCTTCCAGTCAGTCAGTGACGTCTTCTGGGGGTCAGGTTGAAATGATATATGATATGTCATTTATAACGCACCAGAACCAAGTGTTTCTAGGCGCGACAAGGCACGGGGGAGAGAGAGATGGAGGGAGGACAAGACAAACAATCTTACTAAGCCTTGTGTCATTCAGAGCGTGCAAGTGCGACAGCGCAAAAGTGCAGGGGGAAGGAAGAGGGGGAATTGCCAGGGAGAAGGAAGGGGAAGTGCAATCAGGGCACCATTGATCTGAGTGAGTGCAGTCAGGGCAGCACGGCTCATTGTAAGTGCCAGGAGGCAAGGGGCTGTAGAGGTTACAGTTACAGCCCCTCAGTGCATGGTAGCCCCGGAGACAGTGGAGGGGAGACTGATCATGGAGGAGCCCGTTACCCAGTGAGACTCAGAGGGTAGCCAAGGAACCTGTTGGCACAGCAGGAAGGTAGGTCAGCAGGGGAGAAAGAAAGCACAGGAGAAAAGGAAGGTCTTGAGCTGCGCAAGGAACCTCAGGTGGTCCAGGTCAAGTTTGAGAGGGGCAGGGAGGCCATTCCAGAGGAGACACCTGCAGAGGAGAGAGATCTACACCCCACTCTCTGCCTCGAGATGCATCTGACCGTCAAAGAGTTGGAAGTTGTTAAGCGAAGGGCTTGAGAACTAAGGTATTTTGGAAGCGAGAGTTGGATGTAGTGCGGACCCTGGCCCCAGAAATCCTTGTGGACGATGGAGAGGGTCTTGAAATTGATCCTTGCAGCCACATGAGCCTAGGAAGAAATTTCAGGGCTGGAGAGATTTGGTGCTTGTTGTCCTGTTCTGGATTAGTTGCAGAGGGCAGAGAGTAGAGGAAGGCAAATTGAGAAAGAGGCTGTTGCAGTAGTCCAGCCCAGAGAGAACCAGGACTCTGGAGACAGTGAACTTCTGGGCGAAAATAAGAAAAGGAAGAATACCTCTGAGGAGGAGCAGCGGGTAGTGGGCTTTCTTGGCAAGGTCCGTAATGAGAGGAGAGAGTGGAATCGAAGATGACACCACATTTTATTGCCTGACAGGAAGGCGAAGGAATAAGCCCCAAAGAGGGCTGCCAGAGTGACAGAGGGAAAGCAGGAGCAGGGGTTCCAATGAGAAGGATCTTACTCTTACTGGCATTAAGGCAGAGATTGTTGGAGGCACACCAATCCTGAATCATGGATAGACAGGAATGAGCGAGAGTGGAGGCAGAGGGGAGCCTGAAGGAAGCTGAATGCCATCCGCTAATACTGAAAGTTAGAGGAGAAGGTAGAGATTAGGTGGGACATAGGGGCCAAGTAGATATTGAAGTGCCAGGGTGAGGGGATAGAGCCCTGGGAAAAACCACATGTGGATAGAGAGGTGGTGGAGAGAAAGGACCCAAGGTAGACCTGGGAGAGTCTGTCCATGAGGAAGGAGGTCAACCACTCCAGGGCCTGATCCGTGATGCCCATTTTCTTGCATAGTCGATTGATCAGGATGACTTGATTGACCATGTTAAAAGCAGAGGAAAGTTCAAGAAGGATGAGGACAGAATTAAGGCTGGAATCAAGATTGGAGAACAGATCTTCATGGGTGTTCAGAAGAGCAGTGTCCGTGCCTCTGACTGCTCTGAAGTCAGACTGATGGTCATGGAGACAACCAACAGATTCAGTGTGAAAAGTAAGCTGGGAGATGGCCAACTTTACCAGGTGCTTGCCCAGTAAAGGAGTGATAGAGATCAGGCAATGACTTTCCGGACAGGTAGGGCCGGCAGAAGGCTTTAAAGAGGGGGTGCACATGGGAGTACTTGAGGAGAGAGGGAAAGGATCCAGTGGTGAAAGCGTGATTGTAGAAATCAGCCAAGGCTGGAGCGAGTGTGTAAATGTGGCCTTTGATGGTTCTGGAGGAGCAGGGGAGCACCTGTTTGGACGACACTTTCATAGATCCGACTTGTCTTGAAACATCATCAGGTGTTGTCAGAGAGAAAGAGGAGAAAGGAGCAGGAGTGGGAAAGGCAGCCAGAGGGGGCCTGAGAGAGAGATAGAGGGAGCGGAAGAGGAGAGCAAGGAGAGGATGTCCTGAGTTTTAGTGGTGAAGTGAGAAGCCAGAGCCGTACAGAGGGCCTGAGGGGAACAGGAGAGAGAATGCAGAAGGATTGGCCGGCTCCTTGCAGGTTTTAAAGAATTTAGAGATTTTGTTAGAGGTCTTAGAGATGCAGGCTTGAATGTCGACTCTCTTCTTGGATAGGACAGAGAGTATGTATTGCCTTTGGAGCAAGTGGCAGGCAGTTTGTCAGAGGATGCGCCCGAAGCCCTCCACTTCCTCTAAGCCATCCTGCACTTGCGTTTCAGTGCGGCAAGGTCAGAGTCATATCGAGGGTTGCACTTGAATGTAGGCTTCAGACGGATTCTCATGACAGCGGCAAGAATGTCCAGAGCTTTGGAGATAGAAAGATGCAGGTTGGAGGGCTGTGTCAGAGAGTGAGTCAGCCCCAGGAGTAGGTGGAGCAGAGAAAGTAGAGGCGAAGGCATCCACTGACACACGCTTCATGTGCCGAATGACCTGGAACATAGGTGGCAGTGCTGGGGTGGGTTTTGTCAAATGAGTAGATTAGTTCCACTGAACTGGGATGCAGATAGTTCAAGCACTGGAAGAAGTGATATCCCATGTTTCAAGCAGAACAGGGGTGAACAGCCCCAAACAACGACAGATTAAGTCCACTAGATCCTGCCAAGTCTCATTTACAGTGCAATGCGGAACATCACACAGGGCAGACATCCAGCCAGTCAGCTCACATCTTCCCATAGTGAACATGTAATTGGGAAAGGGTAGTTCAAATGAGTAAAATCATTTAGCAGTGACAATATTGGTGGAATAAACACTGTTGTTGAAATGAAATGTTATGTTAAGTTGATTTATACCATGCAACGCTGATTTTTTCATCGTCTCCAGGCGCTTTAATGTATCCGTAAATGCATTTTGAGCACCATCCAGCACTTTGACCAAATATTCTAAGGCTGGAGTTAGATTAGTAATTGAGCCCAGTCTCAGAAATGGGCGAAGTACTTAGAAATCGACAAACTTCACTGTTGTGTTCACTTGAAGTTGATGGATGATCAAAGGGGTCGTTAACGAGGTGTGACATTATTTTAAAGTGCAACCATTGGCATTTCCCTTGCTAACAGTTCCCGCAACAGTGGACTCTGTTGCTAGGTATCCGTGGGTTCCCATGGGTTTTTGATTGATGTCATAGAAAGGAAGGTTTTCCAATGATTTTCCAAATGGAGTGAAAACATCAAATTCGAACCAGTCTTCTAGCGAGTCTTTTGCAACATATGATCACAATCACCTTCGGTGACACTATTCCTTACAAAAACCCTCACACATAGAAAAATATGTTTTCTTTTCTGAATTGCCACCACCAGCCCACTTAAGGTAAATTACATGAGAGTGAGTTTGTAGATCTGCCAGCTTCAGTGCTCAGATGAGCATCTGAAATGGTCCCACCAAGCTGAATATACGTGAAATAATGTAGGCATGTCATAGCTAGGTGATCATTTCAACCAAACCACAGAAAAAAAGAATCAACAAATCTGGGTTGAGCACAGATGAGGTGTAATCCACTCGACCACACCACAGCATTACAAGCATTGCAATGCCAACAGTTTGGGCTTTGTGTTGACATGGAAAAGGTATTTGCTAGGCATTTCCGTAATGGTACTAACTGTCCACTAATGGCAGCACCTTGAGAATGGTGCCCGTACCTGGGCATATGATAGCATTGCCTGGCTAATGACTCTCTAACACCTACACACAATCCACAGCTATTTGCTTTGCTAATGCTTGTTTTTAACAGGACTCCAGTGATGGACATGCATACTGCTTATAAATCAAGTGGCTGAAGGCAGACCTGGTTAAGACACTCTTTTATTACATAAGTAGTGCTATACAGCACCAATTAAACCATTTGCTCTCAGAGCATTGCTCTGAAGAACAAAAATGTCCGGCACTTCAAGTGCTAAGTTTGATTTTAACGCTTCAAAGTTAGCTCAAAGAGATCACAGGAGGGTGTGCCTGGGGTGGGAATGGCCATTGGGATTAGCATGCCCATGGGCAGTCAATGGGTTGGTAAATAACCAAACAACACCTACAAGCACTGTGTCCCTCCTCATGTGCCATCTCTCCCTAGCTGTACTCCAACGCATTAGCTCCGGCTTGTAGGCGGCGCTAAAGCACCACCTTATAGCCAAAACTAAAAATGACAGAATTGGAGAATCTTTACATTGTGGAAGTAGTAACATCTCTCCCCTTTTTTCCATTCCATCTGGAAATCTAGGTATGAAACTGATGGTTATGCCACTGAGAAGCAGGTGAACCACCCGCATTTAGAAATTCCTATGAAATTGTTCAGAGGAGCACACAGCCTATTTCTCATCTACTGGAGTAGAATGCTCTTCAAAGGATACAACAGATAGCAAATCGTACAGACAATGTGAACACTCCGGTCCTCATCCAAAGCAGAATTAAAATTGCTCAAAGGTCTTGGGCACTGTAGTCCTGGTCTGTGAGGAGAACATTTCTCAAAATAAACAATCTCCCCAGCCCAACTCCATGAGAGGACAACTCATCACTCACAGGGGACAGTCAAGTCTCTGGACATCATCATACCACTCAGAGGACAAACACCACTTTAGTCTTGGTGCACTGGAAGATGAGATAGCTGTGAGGTTGTCCCCCACCTAACCTTTGGCGACCTACAGTGGAGTGGTCCAGAGGGCCACCCAAGTTGGTGGATGCTTGACTTGGGGGACTTATTTGGGGATCCCCAGACCACCATAACTGGGTCCCTGCACTAAAGCAGTGAGCACAGTAGCGTTCACCTACACCCTATCCACAAGTCAGAAGATTAGCCACAACCCCATTGAGGAGGTCTCTACTGATCTTGCTGATACTCCTAGACAGCTATTTCATGCCACTAGCCGGACCCAAACACCCAGCATAGGAATTAAGACCAATCCCTTTAAAAAACAAAAACAAGGTTGCAGTGTTTGGATTTAACGGACACCTGGGGAAATACATCTGTTTTCTCAGCACCACTACCAGAAGGACCATTCATGAAAACGAATCAGACCCGAGAAGGTCGTGGGACTCCCTCAGAATCAGAGCTGCACTTAACATACAAAGAGAAGGTAATGAAACTGATAAATTTTCTGTGCAAAGGATGGAAGAAACAGTGCTCTCTTTTTTTCTCTTGCCTCATGGTGTTTACAAAGTTGCGGTTTCTCTGCAGCAAATGCTTCTCATGTAAAATTAACAGATTCCCCTGCTTCCCAAAGGTTTCCCTGGCTTTGATACTGCACATTGGGAGAACTGTGGGACACAGATCAATGCAGGACTTGTCAGCACAGATCCAGGTGAGGAAAGGGACCGCAACCCTAGATAAGTCAGTTGTAGCATCCATATTTAGATAAGCTCAGTCCAACCCCCTTTCAACTCACATGACACCAAACACATGGCCCAATCAGAGAATAGAAATGCCTTTATTACAGAGGTGCAACCCATGTCCCTGAACACCACCCAGGGGGAAGAGATACCAAACTATAAAAGCATACAGCCCAAATCTCTCAGGGTGTGACGCTCGAGAAGAAGCTAGAGGAAGGTGTTTGGAGGAGACTGGCGAGCAATGGGTCTATTGAGAGGAGATTTTTGGAGGGAGATAGTTGTTCTGAGGAGATTGGGAGGAGAAAGTGATTATCTGTAGATTGGTGTACTGAGTTGGTTAGAAGAAGAAAGTTACTGGCTGAATAGGATTGTATTATAGAGTTTGGCAGGAGAGTTTTGAGGAGGAAAAGGAGAGAACCGATATCATATGGTGAAGTAGGATGGAGAAAAGTTAGAGGGGGAAGTAACATTGCAAGATCTGAGGAAATCTGGCATGATACTGGCCAAAACCTGTTGGTGACCAGAAAAACGAAATTGTGTGTTGCCAAACGATAGCCCCATATGCACTCCCAAAAGGACAGAGTCCCAGATTTCACTCTCAGAAGTCTACCCACTAACAGATCCCAAGGCGGGATATATGCAGAGGTATAACCTGTGTTACACTTTTTCAATAAAGTCAATGCAATTCAAAGCAATCAAAACTCTCAGGCAGAGAGTGGGTATGTCTCTATAGGACTTTGAGGTACTGGTATTAGCCAGTCACATTAACGTATATTACTTCAAATAAAAATGACAATGTGTGTGCCAGGGGCTTTTCTTTTAACACATAATTGTGTATATCATACATGTAAGCATGTTCCAAATAGAAATGTCTTCAAACATGTGAGCATAAACATAAATTAGAAGGTCAACCTGACTCTTTCAAACTAATAAAAGTCCATTCAGTGGCTAGTGTTTACAACATCCACACTAGAACACATGAATCATCTAGGTCCATAAAAACAGTCCCAAAGCACCAACGGGTCTATTCTGTTGCCAACACGTTTCGGATTCATGAATAATCCATCTTCAGGGCTATGGTTGCTTTTGGTTCAAAACTAATCTCAATATGCCACCAACCTGCTGGTGCCATATTATTGTCATCTTGGTAAATTGTGACTGACTGAAATGTGGGAGTGGGGACACAGAAGCACTGGCATTGTTGTTAATGGTGCCGGTTCTTCCGTGATGGCTTTGCTTACTGTGACTGCTGCACCTTGCAGGGTCAGACTTGTCGGGCCCATCGGCTACAGCAGGCAAACCCGTAGTTTGCCGGTCTGGAAACAAGGTTTTCCAGACCCGCAAACTTGGCATGAGGCCCATTGTCTCAACGCATCACTTGCCCATTTTTCATCCGATATAAGCCAATTACCACTATGGGACCGCACTGCATTGCTGGACCATCTAGAGCCAATACTACAGTGTTGGTGCCCATTATCCATTGGGAAGAACCATTTTGAAACATTTTGATGCTGACTCGACTCATTTGTAGTGGCTTGTAGCTTGGTTGGACATTGAGCCCCAAGAGCTACCATTAAAGAGAATTGCAGTTATTCATCTCCCTGGCCTACCTGGATTTGCCCTACGGCGAGTATGATCCCTTTCTATACTTTTTTCAAAAGCATCTTCAATGAACTTACATTTCTGCTGAAATTATTTGCTTTTCAACCCTGTCGTAAGATGCAGAGTTCCCCCTCTCACTCTCCTTCCAAAGTCTGTATATTCAGTGCCTTCCCTTACATGGGAGGGTTATTGTGTTTTTGATTAGTATGTTTGCATATCCCATTCAATTAAAGTTTCCTATTTATGCAGAACCTAATCTAAAATTGTGGTGTGGTCTGCTTCTGTGCTAGCTCACATCCCTCCTGAAGAGTATAGCCTGCCCTCTGCCATGCTACCGTAAACAGGCAAATTAGGTGTACCCGTAGTGCTGTGCCCATCTCACCTTTATGATTGGTATCACTGCTGGCTTAGTAACAGTGTGCAGCTGAATAGGATTTGCTATCCATTACTCATCTCTTTACTCCTGCAGAGCACTTGTCATTTTGTCACAGTGACCTATGCTGGGAAATATCCACCATTTTCTACAGCTACTAAAGGAGAATCATCCTAGGCTGGTCACCTCTTGGCTGCAAAGGGCACTTGCTGAGGATTTGGCAGCAGAGGGTGAAAGAACCCCAAAAACCAGCAACCAAAGGGACAGAGACCTTAGGTAACCATTTGGACTTGGGAGTGGTGGCAGGATGAGCCCAAAGGACTTCGTAAGAGATCTTTGTCTTTGTTCTGGATTCATTTTTTCAGAACCTTAGGTTTTGTTTTGTTTTTTTGGAACCATTTGGTGAAACCCTTTTCTTTGCCACACCTTTTATCTCATCATCTGATAATTAGTTTTCACAGTCCAGGTGTGTGGTTGTGAACATTCGGGAGAGCTTTGAAGCTGCTGACTCAAGCCTACCTACAATTAAAGAATGTCACCGCTGTTACAGATTTCCTCTTCACCCTCTGCTGCCAGAACCACCTTATGATGTATTTAATACAATTCTTGGATTATTGTAAAACAACTTATCTTGTGTTTTGTTCCTACTTGGGGCACTTCATGGTACAGTTACCACAGGAGATCAGTCGAGACCTCACCCACAACAGGACAGTGCCCCACTCAAAGAAATAGTTTTTTCATCCTCACATGCTGAGATATAACACATCATTCAGAAAAGGACGCCACTCATCACAGGCTCATAGGAGGATACAACATAACCACTTGGTTTGTTATATATCTAAGAGCCACCGTTAGGGGAAACCCACAAGAGGACTCGCATATCACTGTAAAGAAGGATCCCTCCCCCCCCACCCCCGGGTATATGGCCAATGAGAGGCAACACATCATCCAAGGAGATGATGACTCCCTTTTTTCTTGATTGGAGGATAAGCCATGGCATAGAGGAGGCAGCTACGCCAGCATAAGTCTTCTGAAGGTAAACACATGGTCCATGGGGAAACAACCCCAGATCATAGTTTGTTGGAGTGGAAAGCGGGAGGAAGCGGAGCAGGACTGGCGTTAGAGCGGAACGGTCTGCGTACCATGCAGGAAGCACAGCACAGTATTGCAGGGCACTACTGGACAACGACATGAATGCCAAATCTTTACTACATACTTCATCGAGGCTCCAAGATCCCGTCCTTGGCATTTGGTAAACAAGAGAGGGATAGACTTGGACTTTGTCCTGGTCCTTACACTTCCAAAATCAATAAAAAAAGACACATTTATGATTGAAGGGGAAGATATAGCCCACCTATGTCAGGTCATATCAGAAACACAGCTAAGGCAGTAATTGGCACTTTCTGCTTATCGACTGCATGGATGGCCCAGTCTACACCTCGCAGGGCTGTACCAGACGGGACTTTTAAGATGACCTGATTATGTTAATATCTTCCATTTAGCTTCACTGTATACAAATACATGTCTGTGCATCCAGAAAACCGGGCATGGATTTTGATGGATAGGATTTGCGGCCCCCGTTCTAGAGGATGGCCACCCAACGTAAGCACTCGAATAGCTCAATCGAGCAGGAGAGGCCATTTTGTTCTAACACGGTAGTCTTCCAATTGGTCTATGTCCTTGACTCTTTTTTTTGCGCTGGCCTAGTACTTGAGTATGGAGGATTCAGTCCAGGGTTCCAGGAAATGGGTGTCCACAAAAAAAAAAAAAAGACAGCCCTTTAGTATTAGGACACACTGTAACTGCTTCATGAACTGCTAATAGAGAGCAATAAAGCATGATTAGTTTTCATAAAATACGAGCTATTAAGGCAGTGGTAATTCTGATAATTTATTTAAATTTACTGTTCCTCTTCTGTTTTATGCCTCCGATCAGCTTCAAGGTACTGAGAAGCCACCGCGGTTCCCATAAAAATAATAAAAAGGGAAATATCGGAAGGGCTAACGTTTTCTTAAAAGATTTGGCAGTAGATTCATTTCAGGATGATAATCGTATATTATAGTCAGTCTGCTATGATATGATTTGATCTGCCATTTGTAACGCGCCTATACACAAGTGTTTCACGGCGCAACGCGGCAGTGGGGGGGGGGGGCAGGTGGGAGACAGACAACGATCCTACTAGGCCAGGTGTCATTCAGATCGCGCAAGTGCAGGGGTCGAGGGGAAGGGAAAAGTGCAAGGGGAAAGGGAGAGGGGAAAGTGCAGTACAGGGTTATAAGCAAAAAACATTATAAATAACAAGGGCCAGCTGGTGGCAAGTGCGAGGTAAGTGCAGACAAGTGCTAGGGAAGGGGGGCTGTAGGGATACAGACACAGACCGGCAGTGCAGGAGTTGCCCGGGAGGCAGTGCAGGGGAGAGTGGCTGGGCAGGGACTGAGAACGGTGAGTGGCCCAGTTGCAAATTCAGTGCAGTTTCAGTAATTTTAGCAGGGGAGAGGGGGAGAGAAAGCGGAGGCAGTGAGGTGCTTCCGGAACCGGAGATGGCTCTCCTCAAGTTTCAAGGAGGCAGGAAGGCTGTTCCAGAGGGAGGCCCCTGCAATGATGTGGGTTGAAGTATCTGATGATATGCTGAGGTTAATTATTTATTGACAATCTTTCTCTTGAGAGGGATTTAAGAAATCATATTTTGAAAACAGGTGAGTCGCTTTTGAGCAAGAGTGTAGGATGCTGGAGCCTTTTTAAATTTTATATACAGCACTTCTACTGTTCGGTTGTATCATATAGCATTTGTATAGCGCTTAGTTGCCATTGATATTGCCTCCAAGAGATGGAGTGGCCTGGGCTTTGTGGCGCTGGGAGACCATAGATCATTAACAAAACATAAAATGCAAGATGGCCCCAAGAGTGTGGCCACAGCACGTAACCATTGTTGGAAGGAGAAACTAGAAACGTTTGAGGTGCCATGTTTATTCACCCATGCTTCTTATAGTGGCTGCAAGCATGAGGAATACTGTATGTAACCAGGCTTCAGAGTTCACATTTTGGCCGACAAAAGAATTGAACCACAGGAAGAAAACGTGATATGCACAGGGTCACACAACATGATCATGTGTGGAAAGCAGAGTTCAAATTGAAATGTCTTGTTTCAACGCGTTAAAAATGATCGTCTCGGCCATATCTCTTCATTTGCACTATATTTTATGGAGACTGGGGTAGTACCACATTAAGGTCTACGCCCTGCAGAGAGAGATCGATATATATATATATATATATCTCTGCTGTGAGCAACAGGGTAGTGGTGAGGATAGCAATCTGGGAATAGCCCTCACTTTAAGGCAATCTGATGCTGGCATTTCGAGATCTCATCCCTCGCCTATCAAGGACTGGCTCCCTTTTCAACTGGGCACCTCGGGCCATTTGTAGGCATACGTGGGGGAGCACAGGGTGGAGTTTCAACTCAGATACTTTCTGGCATCAGCCCGAGCCCCATCTGCACTGCTAGGACCTGAAGGTCCATGCGTTGAGAACAGCTGCATCAAACTCCTCAGGGCTGAAAGGGACTGACTACCCAACCTCAGGCAAGCTCTATCATTGGGGAATTATATATATTGCATGTTGCCCAATATGGTTAGGACTGATGACATGTTCTGAGTCCTGCTTGACCTTTGCATTCGTATACATTGAGCTGTATATACCAGTGGCTTTGTATTAGAAACACATTCTAGGATAAACATTCATCCTAATTTAGACCCATCACAGCAGAACTCCTGGCGTTAGCGTCACATAATAACATGTGGACGCCTGAATTCAACCACCTATCACAACCCAACAACCCAGTAAAACCACAAGTGAGTTTAACACCCCATTTTACAGGAAGTTAAATATATTTCAGGTTATGAAAAAATAGTCCATAGGCGCCCCTCTGCGAGAATGAACACGGCTAAGTGACCTGTTCTTTGGGAAGGTAATCACTCGAGAGTCCACAGTCAAACTTTAGCTCACTGTACCTTTCACAGAAGAGAAATATCCATTTGCATATCAGTCTCTGTGCCGCCCACATGGACAGTCCAGCAACAAAATGCCATGGCAATTCCCTTCTGAACAAGAATACCAACAGCAACCCCATACACGTGTTTGATTATATTTCATGTTACATTGAATGGATTTCGGACCCCATGCATGGACTGTACCTATGCCTAATTGTTTTTATTCATGTTTATTTACTCATATTTATATTGCATTCATACTACTTCCCTGGCAATTTGAGATTCCCTTTCTAAAAACAAAACAAGGGCCTCATTTTAAGTGTGCCTGTACCAAAGAAATGCTGGTAATTCCAGCTCTGACATTTTTCCCAGACCGGCACACTTGAAAATTGCAGCTGAGGGCCACGGATCGGTCAGGCCTGCCGGGTGTTCAGGCCATACCGGCAAATAAATCATACTGGCAAATAAATGACTGCATTACCGGCACCGTTTCTAACGGTGGCAGTGTTTCAGACAATCCCATCCCATGGAATCTTATTGGACTTAATGGGAATGGAAACTTACTGGCTCTCTGCAGCCTATAATATTCCAGTAAAACCAGGATATCAGCCAGCGGAGATGGTAAGGCAGGTTTCTGGTATCCCACCGAATTACCGGCGGGATACCGGCAAACCTATAATGTGGGCCAATATGTTTACTTACGAGCAGTACAGAATGCTGCTTTTGTTGAATCGCCCCACCACCCCTCAAATCCCAATTCTGATACTGTTGACCAAATCCAAAATGACCAGACAGTCTTCAATGGATATTCTGCTGGAGGGGTTGATTCGTGCAATGGGAGGATGACCAGTTTCATCGGGATGGCTGATGGGGTAGAACTGTCTTGAAATGTATCCTGCCATTGACCCGTGAGGACATTTGTGCACTTAGCGGGGGGTTTTAAAGTCAGAAGTGGAGCCAGGAAGGAATAAGAACACCCCCTGTGTTTTCAGGTGCTACTCACTATTCTTTAAACAGTAATACGTTCCAGAGTTGGTGTACCATGGATAGGAATGTGATAGAATGTCAGAAACAAGCTTGCAACTGATTGGCTATTCGGGGCATAGCATGCTTGTGATCACTGTAATGACCGATTAGTAAATGACAACACACTGCTTGTTATGATATATTTGGTATGCTACCTGGCTACACACACACAGCTGCTCGCAAGACCCCACAGCTTGAGTGCTGATCCTGCGTAACTTGCTACAGCCCCCTCATCCAGTTAGGTAGGCCCCACCTATCTGAGGTACCATTTTTTTTTATATGTAATGTCCCCTTCTTACTGTGATGAAGTGCTCTCAAATATGATCCCAACTGCATTATTATGTTATATTTGCTGCATTAAATATATTGCTCAGCCCACAACTACAGTCACTCTGGTATAGATAGCTGTGCCTCAAATTTGCCGTCAGACAGTCACACTACTAGCTACCTATGCAAAACAACTGTAATGTTCCTGCTCAGTAACGTACAGTGTTCTTTGCTTGCAATGTAATGTACAGGCTCCCTATGTAATTGCAGGACCCACAGCTGTATCGCCTGCTTCCGGATAGTCGTAGCTCAACTCACTTTGCTTGATCCACCTTTTAGCATTCTATCCCCATCACAATTGTCAGAGTCCCACAACTCAAATTTGACTTTCGTACCAGAAAACTCTAATTTGCGGAGAGTGAAATGGCCAAACACATGACTATTAAACATGCTATTCAAGTAGTAGTAATCTCTGCCAAAGCAATTGATATGTATCTGGAATGTATCATACAATGTATCATGTTATTTATCTACAATGTATTGTACAGTTCAACAAGTAATATTCAGACCGGGAGCAGGGATGTCATTTCACCAAAATGCCAGGGGTAGCAGAAATGACTTCACACAACACTTGACCTCTGATGACATCACAGGGAGTGATGTCATTTGACCCCACCCCGAAATGATATCACGGGAAGCAATGGAACACAACCGTTCACCCCTTAACAAAACAGGAAGTGGTATCACATAGCATTGTTCCTAAGCACACTACAACATATATGGTTACAATATCACTATAATGTGATATACATTTCATAGAAGAATGGATCGCCATATGTATCATTAAGATCAGTGTGTATTGGCCCATATTACCAAATGACTCTGAATGCAAGCAATGAATGCAAGCAGACGTCCATGGCCAAATGAAAATGATATGCTATTAAACAGCACTTACGTTTAAGCGCTTTATATAGAACAAATATACATACAATATCACCCAACCTGTGTTGGTACTCATTTATCGACCTCAGAAGGATGAAAGGCTGAATTGAGGTGTTTAAGAACAGACTAAATCAGCAGCTCACCCCCTGAAGTGTGCCTGAAATAACCCTTTAATGAGTCTAGCAATTATTGTATAGAATTCCAGAAAGACACATTATTTGGTATTCCTATTCTTTCTTATTGCGGGTCACTAGTGAAAGTGTTAGCCTTGTGGAACCCCTGTTCTTTTTATTTATTGTACTTTTTTTTTTTAAAAGATGCCTGAACAAGAAAGCCAACCACTCAAGAAGCAAAGAGCCACATGGTGCTGGCCAGGGCAGCATTAAAGGGGTAGCAAGGGACACAAGAGGGGTAGCAAGAGAGACATCAGGGGTCGCAATAGTGACCCCTGGTGACCCCTAAATGACGTCCCTGATTGGGAGCCCTGCTAGCTACACACAACATTCACATCCACGAATACACCAAATGGCACAGAGCTATACCTCAAGATCGACTCCATCAAGAACATTGATAGGCTCAAAACCTGCCTCTCGCTGATCCAGTCTTGGATGTCCAGTGCATATTTGAAGCTCAACACCTCCAAGAACACCTCCAAGACCGAATTCCTACTCCTCACCAACAACACCGAATAATCAGGCATACAGAGTTGGCTATCAAACACGAACTCTGAGGGCTTCATACCCGAGCTCACCTTCTGCGCCACGTCGCTCGGGTTCCACATTGACAAAGACCTCTCCTTTAGGACGCACATAGCTAAGAAAATTCAGACAGCTTGGTATCAGCTCTCCCTCCTGTGAAAAGTCAAACCCTCCCTCCCTCTGCACAGCTTTAGATGCACCGTTCAAACAATGTTCCTATCCTACCTGGATAACAGCAATGCAATCCTCAAAGGCCTCCATTCATCCTCCCTTGTGCCCCTGAGAAGTGTCCTACACACGGCCGCACACCTCTTCAAGGGTCTAGGCAGATACGACCACATCACCCTGGCCCTCATCGACCCTCACTGGCTCCCACTGAATGCACAAATCACCTTCAAGTCTTGCTGAATCATCTATAAGGCAGTCTCCCTTGAGTCACCCAACTACCTTGCGGAGAAACTCAGCATCTGCGGCAGACAGCGCACCACCAGAAGCCAGGACATGCGCAGACTTGAAATCCGTTGCTGCAAAAAGAAAAGGACCAGAAAACAAGCCTTCTCTGCCTACTCCCCAATACTATGGAACCTCCTCCCTGTCGGCATCAGAGTCACACCCCTACTCCTACAATTCAGAAAAGAACTCAAGACCCATCTCTTCTAGGAGTCTCTCCTCCTCAACACCTACAGCATCACGTCGCCCCTCTCCCCCCCATCACCCGGTACAGCTGCACCCCGCCGCCTGTCTCCCTCTGTATCCTACCCCCCCCTGCTGTATATTTGTTCTGTTGTTACCAATGAAAGACACTCTGTTATGCATCTGTAATGTTGTACACCTCTGTAACGTGCTCCATTATGTATCTGCATTGGTGTACACCTCTGTAAAGAGCTTGGTTGCTTCGCAAAGCTAGGTCTGCGCTCAATAAAAACCATATAATAATAATCATCATAATAATAACTGTGAGGTCACGAAAATGGCAATGAGGCGCTATACAAATGTCAAGTAATGTAACATTCCTACTCCTAGAGGTGATCTTGGACTACTTGGGAAAAAAGGTGTCTTTCATATGCCAGCTTCAGGGGCTATTACATGGCAGTTCCTTCAAGAACAGGGCGTCTGCAAACCTCTCCACTGTGCAGAGCCCAACCATGCAAGTTGTTTGCCACCAAATGTTTCTTTGTAGCTCATGGAGCATTTTTCACCCTCGCAGTTGCCTACACCATGACCACGACTTTTTAGTTTTCAGCTCATTGGACACTATGTTTCCGGTGAAGAAACGGCAGGGGTTTTGGATATTGATATGCATCAGTACATGGGGCGGGCGCCTACTGGTATGAGCCCACATTCCACATCCCTCCTGCTTCTGCCCTCACCTCTCCCTGACGCATTTAAAAAAAACACCACTTATTTGAACACCAATGCAGCCACTACCCGCGCCTTGCATACCAGCCACGATGAACGTGGAACAGTGTCGACAGCTGAAGCCCATTTTCATGGCGGCCATCTTAATGATATGTTTTGACATTTAAAAATGTCCCTTAGTAATCCGGTTACTATGGGCTGCTAGTAGTGGGAAACCCCGAGCTGGTGGGACCATGCCTACTTAGCTGGCGTAACCTGCCCACATACATTAAACCAGAGGGACAGGCTCAGCAGATGCAAACAAACATTTCACAACACACAAAGGATCAGTCATTGAGGACAAAGATAAAGGTAAAGAACAATATTAAATCATGAAAACAAAATGGTTTGCTATTTTCTGCTGAATGCAAAGCATTTAAAATGGCATTAAATAGCATTTACAGGGTTGCTGTTCTGCCATCACAACCCGATAGCTTTGCATGAAAGCATGCTGAAATTTGTATAGGGTTAACTTATGCCGTACCATTTATTCTGCAAAGGTTAATGGACATGAAAACTGCTCTTGCAATGGTGATGTTCCTGTTGCAGACTGCACCCAGCATTTCCTCAGCACCAGCGCCTAAACTAGGGCGGAAATTCAAGGGGCCTGCCAATGAGTTACCCTCAGATGAATGCAATCAGTAAATTTCAATGCCATGGTGAGTAAACAAATCGAAAAAGAAATGCTGCAGAAAAAGGGACACATCCAATGATCTCTGAACGTCCAATGTTCAATTATTTATGCAGCTGCTTAGTACCAACATTTAGCCTGATCCCAATGTGTTCAAGTGAGGGAGCTGCAAGTGGAACAAAGGTCTCTAAATTCAAGTTGACAAGTTAGCCTCTATAGACCAGCTAGGCACTAGACTCCTCCCCTCAACTGCAGCTCCTTTTAGTTTTGGCTATGTGGTGCTCAAATGTGACCTGTAAGCCAAAACTATTACATTACTCTACACAGATAGAAGGGAACTGGTATGTGAAGAGAGACACATAGCTTGTGGGTGTTGTTTGGTTAATTACCCATTAACAGCTATGAGACAGGTCTGGTATCAAGAGAGACACAGACTCAAAGATGTTAGTTTCCAAACATTTATTTATTAAGGTTCCTGGGCTGATGTAATGCCTAACTGGCCCCAACTCTAAAGGGATGGTTCCCTGAACTGATGTTTCTAAGGGCCTTTGATGTCTGAAAAGTCCAAAACAATAATCGATCTGTGTCTAAACCTATGCTTGCCCTCACTCTTTACAAAAATGTGTTAGGAAACCTTTAGAAGTAAACAATAGTGGTTCAAAGAAAAGGAAATGTAAATCACAGGTGGTTTCAGATAGTCTCACCAATGGTTGTAGTTCTGTCAGTGCAGGATAGTAAAGGGGAGCCCTTGGAACCTTTCACGCAGGGCCCCTCTAGCACATAAACAATATTGTTGGGTCTTTCGGGGTTCCCTCCCCAAGCTTATACGCTTCCGGTTCAAAACAAAGAAATACACAGTTCTGGTCAGGCCTGTCAGGGTTCCCTTCCCCAATTGTAGGCCTCTCTTCACACAGTTCAACACTGTCTGTTGCACAACACGTGTTAGGCCTCTTAGGGTTCCCTTCCCCAGGCTTAGGCCCTTTTCGTCTTTAAACAAGCAAAGTTCTCCTAGTCAGGATGTAACTTTCACTGTACACTTCTTACAGGGGGTAGTATTAGAGACTTTCAAGAATGCTGGGCTCTTTGCTCCTCGCAAGTGCGACCACTCTGACCTTTAACCCCTCCCTTTTTTCCTTGCTCTTCCTATTTCTTTTACTTTCTCATGCACATTTGCAGTTTCCTCTGCTTTGTTCTTTCTGTATTGTGCCTCTTGCACACCTTACACCCTTTCCTTTCATTAACATGCACACTTGCATCTGTTTAATGTGCACACTTGCACCTGTTCATTTTCCTCTTGTGCCTCTGCACACTTTACACACTTTCCTTTCTGTGCACACTTGTCTTTACTTTCCTTCTGCGCTGCTAGCATCTTTCCGTGCATACTTTGAATAGCTTTACTTTACTTCTGCACCCGCTAGCGTCTTTTTATTCTTTCTGCTTTCCTTAAATGGCTTTCTTAAGCTTCCTCTCACTTTCTGCTTCGTGCTGCTTCATAAAATTTCTCTCGCTTTTCCGTGCCGTGCCGCTTTAAAAACTGTATTTTTCTCCCTCTCCACTCCAATCAAATGCACGTTCCTGAGTTTCTCTCTCTGACATGAAACTCACCGGGTAGCGTAGCGTTGATGCTCAGTCTGTCTGGAAACACAGGGTTGAGGTCAGGGTCTTACCACCTGCTCTTCAAAAACCAGTGGGATAGGCACCAGTCTCAAGGGAACAAGCATTTTCTTAAACACCAACAGCAGGATTCAGGCTGCCTTGCTCCGGCTCCTTGGAGGCATCGCTCCTTGGCCACGCTGCAGCCCCTCACAAACACAGGCCCAGCGTCTTGGCACGTCGATCTCCTCCATGCTTTGGGTCCTGCCGCTTTAAGCTCCTTGGCCTCTCTGGTCCGGACAACATCTCCAGCTTCTATGATTCTGACAGAACCTGGCTTGGTTCTGACAAGGGATCCCCTGCTGGTCACATCCATGCAGCCTCCCTTCTGCTCACCCAACTGCTTCTCTATCTTCTCGCAGCAGTCTGCATTTATACACCTGTGTTACATCAATGGGCTGCAGGTGTATGGTCAGGTGTTGCCTGACCTCCAATACTCCAATTAAGAGGATATGCCTGTCCTTCAGTTCTGTGTAATTGAGTTCTTAAAGGTGCAGTATCCCTTTTCCTTCTCTTCTCTGCTCTTTCTTTCTAATAATCTGTAGGGGAGAGTCAAGTATAGTCAGGTGTGCACAGTTGTAGTGAAGATTCCTGACCTTGCCTGACTCTATTAATGGTACAGCCTAATGGTGGTATGTAGTAGGCCTCTTTCACGTTGTTCCTATGGGTAATCTTCATTGCTCTCGGTCACCTCTTCCTTGTCCCAGTATGTGTCGGAAATGGGAAGGGGGACAGTGTGATGATGCATTACTGGAAAGGGGGAATACTGTGTCTCTGTACCAGTAGATGTCACATGTGCGAAAATGAAGGAAATGTTTTGCCACAACCTAAAGAGGTTGTGGGAGGGGTAAGGGTAGGTTGGCCATCCGGAGAAAAAGGGGGATACTGCGTCCCACCCAGGGGTACCCCACTCCAAATCCCCAAGGACCCTCTACCCAGGTGATCCTCCCTCACTTGTCCACCCCCAGGTTCTGGATCTAAGAGCAATGGCCATCCCCTGGCCACCTGAGCAGAGGATCCAGGGGGAGAAGAAGTGAGAATACCCTCAGGTTTCTCACACAGCCCATGGGCATGATAATCTCGATGGCTATTACCAAAACATATCCTCCTGAGATCTCTTTGACCTATCTTCTCCAATCAGTAACATAAAACTTTACTTAGACACAACATTGGCGGGTAGTCTTCTTGGAATTAATCTCTTAATTGCAGCTGTAAGAATACTTTCTATGTAATTAAAATATTTTTACCATGTGTGCCACCATTCACTTGATTTATAAGCAGTATGCATGTCTTTGCAGCTTTTCCTTGCACTGTTAAAAATTGGTATTTGCAAAGCCGTCAGTTGTGGCTTGTGTCCACGTACTAGATAGGAATTTCCCAGGCAATCCCATTATATGTCCAGTGTGGTAGACCATGGTCTGAGACACAAGATGCAAAGTAGATTTTCACTCTCTCTTTATAAGGTATATTATACAAGGAAGGGTTTAATTAATGCCTACTTATCCTAGGGGTATAACTATAATTGAAATACTCAGATTAGGCACAGTCAGGGTCAAGATAGAGTATGGGTAATAAGTACGGGGAGGGTCTTCTCCCTATAAAGGTCCCTAATCTTAAACTCTCGTCTACACCTTAATCTAAAACTCTAAGGTATCCAAAACATGGCCATTTGAAATACAAATCTATTCTTAACAAGCCAGTAAGCTTACGAATGCCGTACTCTAAAACAGCAGGGTCCAAAGCATGGCTAAAGCAATAGCCCAAAACCTAGTCTGAAAAGCTCTTCCCCTATGCAGTGATGGAAATGTAAAAAACATTTAAAGGGAGATCCCACAAGGGCTGGGGGCGGAATTTGGAGGATGGGGCAGAATTCTGAGGGCGCAGTGCAGGCAGTTTAACTCCGGTGTTCAAAATAATAGTTTAAAAACAGTGCAATTTCTATCACGCTGCTTCTTACCAAACTCCAGACTGTACATCAATTCCACTTTAAATCCCTTTCATGGCAGTGGTGCACCCAAAATACTGTTCGTAATGCAGCGATTTTTAATACATTAATGGATCCATAGACACGCTCTACAGCAGAAGGCTACCAGGGTAGATCAGCTGGTTGATGAGAGGTCATATATTAAAAACTGGCTGGTAATCATATAACTTTTCACAATTCCTTATAAAAAATCAAGTGCTATCAAGTGCTGGCAGGGCATGGGTTGGTCGCTTGTTTATATTGGAGGTGGGGCTATTTCTGCCCCTGTATTGAATATCAAAAGTTGGCACCCATGAACCCACAGTTTAATTTCCTAATAACTGCCTGCTGTCAAAACAACAGAAGCATGTATTTGTGATTAAGCAGTTTGACAATCATATTACATTATACAAATTACGTGTGAGACAACACAAAGGAAGAGGCGCAAAAATGACATGGCATTTGTGTGGTAGTCACATAAAAAAGAAAGACATGTCAAAGAAAACTAGTGAATTCAAGTTAAGCAGCATTATTGAGTTTGGAAATGACAGTTTTTCTATGGAAGTGTAAGAGGCACATTTGAAAAACAATAGTGTACCCAGCAGGTAGAAAGTCTACTTTTAACAGTGATGGCCTCCACCCCAGTGATAGTCATGGCCCATTGATTAATGTGGTGTCCCTTTCAGGCCAGAAGAAAGAAAACAGGCTCAGCAAATGTTTCCTGCGGATGTGCGAATGACAGGCGGCTAAAGGGACGTCTCCCTTGGTACCCCTAAGAAAAATGTAAAATATAAACTGTTATTTATTTTTTGTGTTTTTTTAATTGCGGCTCCTTGGCTGTGGCCAGTAGCATGTGGCTCTTTGATTCTGGAGTGCCTGGTTTTCTGGTAGCTATAGCAGTAAAATAGCTCAGTGGGCAGAGTGCTCTCTGCTGCAATGTGTGTTATCTGCAGGTTGCAGGTTGGACTCCCGGCAAGGTCAACTCAGCCTTTCTTCCTGCTGAGATTAATAAATGAGTACCAGCACAGGTTGGGTGATATTGTATGTACATTGGTTCTATATGAAGCGCTTAAGCGTGAGTGCTATATAGTAACACATCATTATCGTTTGGCATTGGACGTCTGATTGCATTCACAGTAATTTAATAATATGGGCCTATACACGCTGATATTAAATGATACATATGGTGATCCATTCTTGTATGCAATGTTTATCACTTTACAGTGATACCGTAACCATATTTTTCATAGTGTACTTAGAAACAATGGTATGTGATGCCACTTCCTGTTTTGTCAAGGGTGAAAGGTCGTGTTCCATCGCCTCCTGTGATGTCACTTGGCGGTGGGGTCAGATGATATCATTTCCTGTGATGTCATCGGAGGTCAATGGTCATGTGGTGTCACTTCCGCTACCCCTGGGATTTTGGTAAAATGCCATCCATGGACGGCTAGGGAAAGGGGCATAGAGCAGATTAGATCTCCGAGCCCCCAGCTTCCCTCAGCAGTGTCTGTAGACAATATCACAACTGTGCCATCGCAAGGGTGCACTCACGATCTGCACCATTGTAGGGAGGAAGGGCTCTGCACCTTCAAGTAAAAAAATATGTTGGGGCTCATCTGAGTCGAGGCAGACTGCAATTTATGCTACATTAGAGCGCAAGTGGATGTTTGATTCTCACTCCCAAATGCAAGAAAAGCTGCAGTGTGCCTGACCTTTGCATGCACAGAGAAGCTACAATGCATTGTAAACAGAGTACTTGTAAATGAATAAATCCTGAAGTCTTTGTGACAGGGGTGTTGCTAGGTCTGGAAAAGTTGTGGGGCTCTGCTAATGCCGGGACTGTTGGGACTCGGGGCTAGCTAGCCTTTTGGTAGCAGCCCCTGAGCATCTATCCGGGGTTACAGCCAAAAGAAACGGGGCTGTAGCCCTCTCAGCCCCCCCTGGCAACGCCTCTGCTTTGTGACGCCCCGGCCCATGCAACTCGTATGCATGCTTCAGTGCAGCACCACCACCCTCGGTCGCGCAGTAGAGTTCAGAGGATGAGGGAGGCGGGGGCAGCAGTTGAAGTCATCCACTGGCAAATGATGATGTCGACAGACCAGTCACTTCCGGTGCGTGCATAAGTACAGCAGCAGCAGGGAGATTTCCCGGTGAGCCTCTGTAAACTGGGACGCGTTTATTTTCAAATGTTCTCATAGGAAAAAGGTTGGGCTCGCTCAAAATGTGTATATGGGGCCACTTTGAAAATTATTTCCAGGGCCTCTTTTTGTTCTCAGTCCACGCCTGTGCAGCAACAAGGGTCATTAGGGGCTGTGTGTATGTACGCGTATGTGTGCGAAGAAGCAATTGGGACATTTCAAGGGAAACTTGTGAGGTACATTCTTGGGTGTAAGAACCATTGAAGTTAAGTTGTGTGTGGATAAGGATAGAGGCATCTGGTGGTCAAAGCCAGTTTATAGTTAATTGGGATGCTCATACAGTTTACATTGCATATCAGTGTTTCATACAAACTACAGAAGTGATTATTTCACTTGATGTGTTTATTACTCAATACATGTTGTGACGAATCAACTTACAGGGCACTAGCTGTCCAGGGATGAATATCAGTTTCTAAACCATCAATTAACCCCACACATCCAGTACACCAGAAGTGATCCGAGCAGATTGGAATACAAGTAAATTATAAGACCTCATTGGCCAATTTTGGTAACGTGGACGGAACGGCAGGCCTATTTCCGCAAGGACATGTATCGTTGGTTAGTTGCAACACAGCGAAAATAGTTCTTACCCAATTAAAAAAAGGGACTGTCCAGCCAAGGTTGTATATAAATATCTACTTTATTATTATTTTACAACAAACAGTTCTAGCAGACTACGAAATACAACCCACATGTAAACGAACACAGAGGACAGACAGTTTCATCAAGGAAAGGGATGACTCTGGATACTGGCAGGAGGGTAGTTGGTAAAGTAATCAGTCTTATAGCATAAGATGGTTTGGTTTCAGCACCAAAGGGTCGTAACTGTCTCTATGGGCCTTCGGAGAAGGTCCAGGTGTGGCAGAACCACAATGTACCTGGTGCTGAAGAAGTTCTTGGTGCTCGACAGCATTGAGGCGGTTCAAGGGTGGGTCGCAACGCATGAGACAAAGTTAGTGGCGCGAGACAGCTGCAGGTACCAGGTGGCAGGCAGTTCGACAAACAAGGCTGAATGGATGTCTGCAGGCTGTCCGGCCTGGGATCGGCTTGGGACCAAGAATCCTTGTCTTTGTGCTGGTTGGCGCATCTGGAATGCTGGTCGAGGCGTCTCGGACGGCTCTGGTGACTGCCGCATGACAAAAGTCAGCAGTGCAGCCGGATGCAGTTCGGGAACTCGACTGTCTCAAAATTGACCTTAAAAAGATGGATGCTGAATGATGCTTGTGTGGTACTCTTCTTAGCTTATTCGCAGGGCTCGTGTCCTTTCAAGGCGGACGGCCAAAAGCTCAGCACGGTGTTAGCAGGCAATGGCCTTCTCCTTTGTCCAGAGGCTCTCCGGCACTTCCCACCTAGGAAGCTTGCTGTCAGAACCTAGTAGGGCACGCTGTGTGCTGGCTGGTTACCGGTTCTGGAACTGCTGGACGGGTCCCCTGAGTCCGGTATCTCCCTCTGTTCTCTGGGAGATGTTTAGGGGAGGGATCTTGCTTCCCTTTTGGAACTCCTGGCCCTCCTTCACTGGTGAAAGATGTAAGGTAGACTGTACCTTCATCTTGGGTCCAAATGAGTCTTTCTTCTTACTCCTTGCAAAGTCTTCAGATGATCTGATCAGTGAGGGGTTCAGCCCTGTTTCAAAGCCAAATGGGCCACAGCGATTGGTGTAGGCTAAGCCCACCCTAATAAACCAATCCTGGGTCCCCAACAACAATCTTCAGTGATGCTTCAGGTCAGAACCAGGGCACTTGACAGGGGAAGGATGACAACATACACTTCTAAGTCCCACACATCTTCCTGTCTGCTGCACATCAAAAAGTATCCTTAATTAACTGAGCCCTATGCAGCACTTGATCACAACATGGGCCTCCTTTGAAGTAGGGGGTTGCAGGCAGACTTTTGTCTCCTACAATTCACATACTTCTCTGCTCTGAAAGGAGTGGTTCTAGACAGGACATTCACTGTCCTTTCATACCAAGGAGGGGTGTAGTACCGAGTTGGCACATTGCATTACAAAGAGGTGTCTGGGGTTTGGTGTCCATTGTCACTCCCTGCTCCCAGGCCTTCCCTGAGGCCTGCTAATTAACATTCTTCAGTATTTGCCACCACCAGTAAGGTTTAACAATGGAGACGCAAATCCATGGAGCCTTGAAATTCTAATCAGGCTACCCATGGCCAAAGGCTTTTGATGTACCCGTGGCTGTCAGGTGGCAGCTACACATGACAGGGGAGGGAGGAGCCGGTAAACTGTGTCCTCCCAGATTACATGACTATTTTTCTGCTGTGCAGTGAGAGTGGAAAATATGTGCAGGAATGGCCCCAACATTAATTTTTTTAAAACAAACAAAAAAGCCAAGGCGAGTGCACTTTTCCCGTGCAGATGGTCAAATTCCAAACACGTCTGCAATTGAAAATGGCATAATTCGTTTATTGGGCCAATATGAAATGAGAATGGTATTTATATGGTACTTGATATGAAGGGAGGATAGCAAAGGGGCAACACTCTGGTCTTGGAAACAAGACCACACCGAGCAACAGAGGTTCGAATCGAAGATCTGCGCCAAGAAACCGAACTCAGGTATGGTATAAGCGAGTTATAAAAAAAAATGAAAAAATATTTTCAGAAGGCCATAATGTATTTTCGCAAGTCTGCTTAAGTTGACTGATGTGAAAAAACATGCCACTATTGAAACTAGCATGACCTTTTTTATGAGGCAATGTGAAACTGACAGGGACCCATTTTTTGAAGGCAACAAACTTACTTCATACTTGGCATGGTGATTTTCTATGACAATATGAAACTTACATGGTTGTATGGTAATTCTCTGGGAACACATCAGCATTATTAGGAAACAGACACGCTATTGCATGCATTCCTTTATTTATTAGTGTTTAGTATAGCGCCAGCATGCAGAGAAAGTCATTTTGTAGCACTGGTGGGAGAGGGTGGATGAAGATAATTGGGAAGACAGAGAACTGAGCACCACAATCAACATGAGCCAGGGGCTGCAGGCCTTTGGGTCCAGCTGCAAAGGCAGACGTGCGAGGTAGAGAGTGAGTGGAAGGAAGTGGGGTGGTAGGGAGCTAAACATGCAAAGTGAGCTCCAGGGCTGCCATCCTGGGAGACTGTCTGTCACGGCATGAGTGCAAGAGAGAAAGGGAGCGGGTAGGAGCTCCACATGCCATGTCACGCACAGACTGCAGCCCCGGGGTACCGGATGCCAGGTAGAAGTGCAAAAAGACGACTTAGGGAGCATAGGTAGATGCACAGGGTCAGGGTGGCAAGAGTCTGCTTAACTCATGGCATTGAGAGATCTTGTGTGAAAATCCAGACGTTGATTGCATTTGGGATCTAATTGGTGGGTGCCTGGAGTGGTTGAGGATGCATGGCAGAAAACAAGAGAAGCTCCCGCAGGATCACACTACATTGATTGGCCCAGACTTGATTGGATAGGGGTGCCCAACCAGAATCCTGGGGATGTGTGGAGGGCTTGATAAGTCCTGCCAAGGGGCGATTCCTGGTGTTTCGGGTCAAATCGAGAATTCCTTCTGGAAAGAGAAGCCTTTGAATTCTTTCATTGAGCTGAACTCTGGTATATTTGAGAACATCATTGCATATTCCAGCAGCCTATCTGGTAGGCATGAAATTGTGCATCATGTTATTAGCAGCCTCCAGGAATATTTGCCCAACACCCTAACATAAACAGTACCTTAGTATACAACGACAGACCATGACCATGCACATTGCAAGACCTTGGGTCCTTTCAGTTTCTTAGTGCAAAGACCACACACCTTATATGCCCATGCAGGCCCATGAATCTTGCTCGAGTGAGCCTGCATGTTGCCCTACATGCTAGGAGTGTCCCAAGCACTGAGCCTGCATGTTGCCCTACATGCTAGGAGTGTCCCAAGCACTTGTGCATGCGCACCTATCGACTAATGCCGCTTCTGTGCATGGTCTCTTCTGCTAACAGATCTTACATGATGTGAGGCTCATACACAAGGAGGAGAGGCCCACGTGTATGCTCAGTTTGCATGGGCATGCATGCATGTACAAAGAGCGTGGCACTATGCGTGCAAGGTGCATGGGCAAGCACACACAATGTGTGTGGGTCTATGTGGGCCGATGCATATCTCCATACAGGCATATACTTTTAGAGAGAGAAAGAGATCGAGATACAAAGTTTCCTTTGCAGATCTATTTATTCGAGTTGTATAAGGCACCAACCGCGAATACAGTTACATTGTAGTGTCTTCAAAGCAAGAGAGGGGAGTGGGAAGCAGATCCTTCACATGATTTTGAGATATTCAGATCACTTAAGTGCAAGAGAAGAACAAGGGACACACACTCATATAGATGAGAGCCTGGGCAGCGTGTGCAGGATAATAAGAGCAGTGATACAAATTGTATCATTTCAGACAGGATGTAGCCTCAGCTGAACAGCCTCAGGCTTCCAATCATCACTGTATTCTTGTAACTTTGTAACATTTGATGCAGGGTGCAAACATTTATTTGAAAATGGCTCCTAAAAGAAGTCAATTTGAGAGCTCACTGAGGGGGCATATTTACATATAGTTATTGCTCTTTTCCGAGGTGACACAAATGATTACTTGGAAGAAAAAAAATATTCATACTATCACTGATTTAAGACTGGAGTGATTATATCATCTGTCAATTTTTTATACTGATATCTTTTTTTACTGGCATTGAATTCATGATGCCATTGTTGCTCCTGGGGGATAGTGGGACACTATTGGGCATCTCTTTTGTTCTGTGGTATAAATATATCTATCTACTGTAGATCAGATGGTTCTATCTTTCACATAATATTTTGATGGGCACCTACAGGATGTGTTTGTGTAGAATGCTTATGATTACGGGAACAGATCGAATCAGAAGTAGAGGAATTCATCATGTTGTCCCTTCAGAGTTGCCTATACATCCTATTCTTGCATGTTTAATTTCTTTCCATATTGTTTTGTAATATGAATCATTTGGCCACACAATTTTGAAATAATTCACTCAGAGTTACTGCGTCACAGTTGCAAACCAGTCTTTATGAAATTGCAATGTGGATGAGCGCTCATTACATCCTTCCTAATACGGAGAAAGCTGAAGTGATATTGTTTTGAGTTGTAGTGAATCCTTGAGTAATAATAATAATTTCGCATTTATATAGTGCTTCGAACCCTCAGGTATCTGAGCGCTGCTTATTATTACCCAGGGTGTGTGGTGCTCATTTATCGAGCTCGGAAGGATGAAAGGCTGAGTTTGGATTCGAACCTGCGTTAGCAGGCTCTGCACGGATGTCAAAGCGAGCGCTCTACTCACTATGTCACTTGACCGAGAGTAATTCCCTCTTCTGACCTGTATCTATGGGTCCATTTCCTAATATGGTAAGGCAGTGAAAGACCTAGGGTATACATTTGACAACTCTTTGACCTTGACGCCGTGAGCTAGCTCGGAGGCTACATTGTGTTTAGTTCAGCTTTGTTGCTATGGCAAATCTTTCCCTCTTTTTCATTGTCAGCTGGCATACCTGCGGCTTCAGCATTCAGTCCTGCCTTGACTATGCCAACTCGCTTTATTAGGGAGTAGCCCTGTGCAGGATGAGACAGCTGCAGATGATGCACAACTGCGCCGCCTCGTCTCATCTTTGACCTTTGCTGTTCAAGGCGTTCACATCTCCTTCTACTTGGCTAGCCTTTAAAACAACGTGCCGCTTGTGCACGGTTTACTGATGCTTAGATCATTCTGGCACTCATTTTCTCTCTACCAGACAAAGAAAATATTCACTAGATCACCTTCTGCGTTCTTCCAACAGGGCCCTTCTTAAGGTTCCCAGAGCTCCGCTCACTCACAAGGGTGGCTATGCCTTTTCGGTGTTGGTGTCACCAATGTGGAATGTAAGTCCTTGCCATCTGAGGTTATGTTCCGCTATTGGAATTTTCCACCACAAACGTAAGTCCTTTTTTTTTTCATTGTGCACTTGGGGAATAGTATTATCTTAGGCATCCCTTCTAGGGTAGCACCAGGAAGAAAATCGTGGCAACAGTTGCGCTCTACAAAATGAAATGAACTAAACTAAAATGTTGTGATGTGGAGAAATTGACCAAACACCCCAATGGCCGTTGTCCTCGCTCAGTCCAATTTAGTGCAGGTGTTTGTGACGCACCTGCTTGAAAGTTCACCAGTCGCCACTGATGGCAAACAGGTGTGAAGATACAACAATGCTAAACTCCATGTCGAAGGCAGCTCTGCAATCATAGCGGGTTCTGGGAGGAGGGAGGCGTTACACATGCTGAGCGATAGATAGTACCTGGTCTGGACGAGGAAGCCAATATCCAGCATATTGAAGATGTTCAAAATCGGGGTGAAAGCCGCCTCTCCCAAACAGTTTGGGCACAAGGCTCATCATGGTAATGATGAATGAAAGTACTCACGGAAGCCTACGGATCCGAGGGTATGGGAGACTCTGGATCCTTGTGCCACCAGGTCACAGTGTGTTGCAATATCCAACCGGTCCCCACCGAGCCTCAGCTGCTGTTTTCTTTATCTGACAAGCCTCTCTGCTCCAATCCTTCTGGGTCCATCTGTTGAAACCATGGCGCTTTTGGCCCTGGGACAGCAGTAGAATTTGGGAGCAGATGGTACGTTTCCAACGTGTGCATGGAAGCAGAGCAGGGGTTGCATTTCTCCGTGCAGCCACCTGCTTGCAAGCATCTGCCAATGCACCGTTGCTGCAGAAGATCTCCACACGCGGAAATGAAACACTGCGCGGTTTGCTTCCATGAAGGCTTGTAATGGCAATCAGTCTGGGTTTTTTCTATGCTGTGCCGCTTGCAGCGCCGAAGGGTTTGGGTGCAGCGAGAAGGTGCCTGCTAATCTGATGAAAGATGTGCCCTACGAATTTTCTCTGCATTTAGGTGCTTCTATAAACTCTGACGGGTTCCTTTTTGCAAAGGGACTCAGGCAGGTTGTTATGTGCGCCCCAAGTGCTGGTAGGGTTCAGCAGGAAGATAGCACTAGTTTAGCTGTCAGATATTGATCAGATTGGTAACAGCTAAGCTAAGCAGGTGGGCTGGCATGTACCTAAATAATATGCCCTTTACATAGATTGGTTTCTTCCCAAGAGCAATCACATCTCCAATGGTGAGCACCATAGAGGCAACCCTATGAATGAACCACAGCCAACATTCATTGGTCAATTCTGGAGTAGCACGCTATCCTTTCCTCAATCTCAAAATGTCCCTTGCCTGCATTTATGGGGACATAATGGAAAATCTATACAATTTACACAAAGTAAGCTTTCCTTTCTGGAGTAAATGATAGGTGTTCTTATCATTCAGATCACTAAAGCTTATTTTGCATCATCCTTGAAAGGCTAAACTCAAAAACCGTGCTGCAGTCTCCACTTCTCCTCTGCCTTCCCTGGCACTCTGCACTTCTCTGGCCTCTCACTTCATTTCTAAAACCCTCACTCTCCTCTACTCCACGCCCTTCTCCCTCACACCCTCTCAGGCCTCCCGTGGCCCCCCTGTCCTTCCACTCCTACTCTCCTCTTTTTCTCCCATAACACCTAATGAGGGTTCTAGACAAGTCCACTATAAGAAGGTTTCATCCAAACAGATGTTCTCCTACTCCTCCAGAACTATCAAGGACAACATTGTCTCCCTTGCTCCAGCCTTGGCCGATTTCTGCAACCACTCCTTTGCCAGTGGATCCTTCCGCTCACTCCTCAAGCACTTGTGCAATCCCTCCCCAAAAAGCCTTCTGCCGACCCCTATCTCCATTACCCCCTACCTGGGGAAACTCTTGGAGAAGCTGGCCATCTCCCAGCTTATCCACCACCAGTCTGGCTTCAGAGCTGCTCTCCTGAACACCTGTGAAGACCTGCTTTCTAATCACGATTCCAGCTCTCCTTCCGTTCTCATCCTTTTTTGACCTTTCCTCTTCTCTTGATATGGTCAATCATGCAACCCTGATACATCAGCTCAATGATACTCTTAGCATCATGGGTCTGGCTCTGAACTGGTTGACTTCCTTCCTTTCAACTGGGCCCTTATCTCTTCACCATCTCACTACCCACCTGTGGAGTCCCTCAGGCCTCTATCCTCTCACCTTGACTGTTCTACATCTACCTGGCTCTTCTAGCCCACTTAATCTCCACCTTCACTCCTAACGTCCAGTGTTATGTGGATGACACACAACTCTCCTTCAAGCTCCCCTCCTCCGCCTCCTCCTCTTCCTCTCTCATTCCTGACTGCCTGTCTGATATTCAGGCATGATGCTCTGCTAGCGATCTCTGCAGATTGCCAGTAAGAGAGAGATCCTTCTCATTGGGATCCCTGCTCCCTCTTTCCCTCCCACACTCTGGCTGCCCTCCATGGGCCCTCTCCCCTCACCCTCCTGTGAGGCAAAAAACCTTGGTGTCATCTTCGACTCCTTTCTCTCCTCACATCACAGACCTTGCCAAGAAGGCCCACTTTCAGCTGCACCTCCTCAGAGTCAGTCTCCCTTTCCTCACCTTCCCCCAGAAAGTCAACTTCTCCAGAGCTCTGGTCCTCTCCAGGCTGGACTACTGCAACAGCCTCTTCCTCAGTCTACCTAACTCCTCCCTTCGCCATCTTCAACTAATCCAGAATAGGACTGCAAGACTTACCCCTGGCCTCCCGGCTGCCACGAGGATTAAGTTCAAGACCCTCCCTCTGAATCAAAGACGTTCTGGGGCCTGTGACCCCTCTACATCCAACTCCATCTCCCTAAATACCTCCCTGCTAGAGCCCTTTGATAATCTAGCTCTAACTCTCTGCAGATCACAGGCTTTTCCAAGCAGGGGATGGGGGTGAGATCTCCCTCCTCCACAAGTGTCTGCCCCTAGAATGGCCTTCCGGCCCCGCTCAGACTTGAGACAGATTTCCTTAAGTTCCAGAAGCTTCTCAAGACCATCCTTTTCTTCCTTCCCTCTCGCCCTCCTTTGCTAGTGTCCCTGTCTGCTTCTTGACTGGCTGCCTGGTCCCTTCTGAGTTCTTCAGGGCACCCGCTCCCCTCCCCCATTCCAGTCTACCCCAGCACTTGGTCTCCCCAGACCTGCCCCCCACACCCAGTCAACCTGCACGTGCCCCTCTGGTCCCCTACCCCCACACTTGCCTGGCTGGGCCTGCACCCTTGTAGCACTTCCAGCCCCTTACCTTGCACTTAGTTCGTGGACCTCCTTCCCCTGAACTCTGCATCCCTTGACACTCGCTTTTCCTCACGGCCCGTCTGCCCGGACAGCCACTTCTCCCACTCCCCTTTCTCATGTGCTTCTATTACTGCACTTCCACGTTCCGAATGTCACAAGGCCTAGTAGGATTGTTTTGTTTGTGTCCTCCCTGTTCCCCCACCCTCTTGTCTTGTGTCCCCTTGAAACACATTGTGTATGTGTATAGGCACATTATAAATACCCAATAAATATATAAATAAAATAGGTAAATCAACTCTCTTGGATACATACCTGTCTGCAGCAATTAACAGACAGTTCTTTGTGAAGGGCCCTCACTTCACTGGACTAAATTTCTAGCCACCATTCCCCATTCAACTAATTCCATAAATCAAACTGCACACCAGTGAGGTGGCATGCCACTATTTGCCCATTGGAATGAAAGCTTGATGAAGGAGCTCGGAGAGTGCCACTGTTCCCAGAGGAACTCGCCCTCTACTTCTAGCATCCTCCACATCCCCACAGAGCTGTCCTTCTGGGAGTCAAACTGGCCTTTTGGAAATCAGAAGATGTATCAAGGGGGTACCTCTGAAAGTCTGGCACCCAGTGAAATGTCTCAGTGAAAGGCATGCACCATGGAAACGGTGGATTGCAGACTATTCCATTTCTAACCAAAGTAACACCGATTGTAAAGTTGAATGAACTCTGCTTTTCCTACCTTTAATCCCGGAAAGCATGACAAGGAGACGGGTGCATGGCTGCACAGTACAGAGAGAAAGCCCTAATGGCAGGTACGTAATTTCACCAGAATGCCAGGGGTAGCGGAAGTGACATCAAACGACCCTAGACGTCTGATGAAATGACAGGAAGTAATGCCATTTGACCCCACCCCAAAATGACATCACAGGAAGCAATGGAACTCTGCATTTCACTCCTCCACAAAACAGGAAGTGGCATCACATAGCATTGTTTCAAAGTACACTACGAACAATATGGTTACGATATCACTGTAAAGTGATATACATTTCATACAGGAATGGATCTCCATATGTATCATTAATATCAGTGCGTATAGGCCCATATTACCAAATCACTGTGAATGCAAACAGAAGTCCAAGGCCAAACGATAATGTGTTATCATATAGCACTTATGCTTAAGTGCTTCATAAAGAACAAATATAGATACAATATCACCCAACCTGTGTTGGCACTCATTTATCAATCTCAGCAGGATGAAAGGCTGAGTTGACCCTGCTGGGAGTCGAACCTGCAACCTGCAGATCACACACACATTGCAGCAGCCAGCACTCTACCCACTGAACTATCTTACCGGCTACAGCTATCAAAAAACCAGCCACTCCAGAAACAAAGAGCCACATGCTGCTGGCCAAAGCCCATGAGCCACAATCTAAAAAAAAAAAAAGAAGTGTTTTCTTACTTTTCCTTTTTTTAGGGGTAGCGACAGGGGTAGCAAGGGTGTTGCGACCCCTGGCGACCCCTAAATGACGTCCATGCCTACTGGCAGAAGGGACACTTCTCGGGAGCCATGTCCCTTGCATTTCATACATGCAGTAGAAGCTGAGCAGCGAATGAGACAGATGGCTAAGTTCCCTAACGAGATGACTGCGAGGATGAATTCGCCTTTCCCAGGACTGGAAGAACCAGCCATCGATCTATCAGCCTGGACAGCCTGACTTGAGAACTGGGACGTGCAGGTTGCATTCTTTAGTAAATCAATTTTGTAGATTGACGTGGAACATTTTGTGTGCTTTAATTGGGCGTGTTCGCTCGATAGCAATCTTGCCAAAAGGGCTCTTGGAATATTCACCCATTTCATTCTGTTCCGTGCAATGCCTTAAATTAACTTTATTCTACATGCCCCGCCTACAAGCATCCAGAAGGTGGCGGAGAAGTGGCGGTGCTCACATGAGGCGAGAGGCTGCCATGCAAGCTGTGCTTTAGCAAGACCTCTGGCAAACCACTGCTGTCATCTGGTCCCAGGCTTTCATGGTCAGGTTCTCTTGACATTTTGGTCAACTCCACTTTGGATTCTGGGACATGTGGTTCCCCTTTCCCTATTGTATGTACGCAATAAAGGTCGGTGCATGCAGAGTGCTGTTGGCTCACAAAACCAGGACTGGTTGGAGGGGACTAACTAAGTAGGGCCTGTTGGAGCTATGGGAAAGTCGAACTCAAGCCCACGAGTTAACCTAGTCTTAACTTGCACGCCACAGACCCTGGAGCTTTCTGTGAATGGACTCTTCCGAGAGGACACATGATGCTTGCAAACCAACCCTGAAGATGAGCAGACCTTCACATTATTCTCTGTTCCACAAACATCCTATATTCTGCAAACGCCACAGTTGCCAGTAAGGAGGCCTGGTTACATGAAGAGGTGGACAGGCAGTCTGCTCCATAACTAGAGGGCATGGATGGCAAAGACACTATACTTACAATTTGCACAACTGGATGCAGGGTTGCTTCTAGGAGGCATAATACTGGGGCTCTCACAGGAGGAGGTGGCAGTTTCTCAGGGGTGGTGGCACACCCTCTCCTCCAGAGGACCGCTATGCGCTCCACCTGACAGCATTATTGTGTTATGCTTTTGTAAGTTAAATTAAACTTGTAAAGCGCCATTGATGCCACAGAGATCATTTCCTGGTACATAAGTTGCAAGAGAGGCATAGTGCTCGAGTTCCCCAGAATAAGATCATGAATCACTGAAAAAATAACAGTTTTGAATCTGCATCTACATTTGGTCAAATTGGTTACAAGCCACAAGTCAACTAAGGTTATTCCACCTGTCGGCTTTCTGGACCGACAAGGCCCGGCCACCCATTTCTCTTACATTTCATATCAAGGCCACCACAAGTCTAAGCAAGGCAGACTGAAGACGTCTGGTAGGAATCTATGAACTGAACATAATAATCAGAAAAGGGGGTCCTGTACCAGAGACAGCGATAAATCAGAGAGATTTGAGCATAGTATGCTTCTTTGCCAGTATCCAATTTGATCCTTGGGGACAGGGCAACTCTGAAATGAGTCCATACAGGGAATTGGAGTGGCCCAGTTTGCATCTACAGGAGTACGCATGCCTGCAGTAAAGTAGCCTAGTGCAATGCACTTGAAGATGTGACACCATTGCTTTAATTGGAAGGCGACCCCTTTTGTCATTGCACTGACTGTAGTATTCATACTAAGGTCATCACCCAGATAGCCAGTTTATTGTCTGCCTTGGTGAAAGACAATTTCTGCCCAATGAAAGAGGGGTGCAGAGGTGGTTGGGGAAACATTTAAGAAGTGTTTGAGACCTACCAACAGGACTTTCATTTTAGTCCAGCCATTACTTTAGGATGGCTAGGCCATTAACCATGGCTTCGAAATCCCCCTGTGGGCCTCTGGCTCAAGGAAGACCTGTGTGTCCTTGCAGGCATGCTAAGGTGATTGAGATCCTTGACGGGGAACATGTTTAAGTTGAAGAGGTGGGGAAAGATGTTTTGATGCATGAGACATGGATGAATTCTGAGATGTCGTCCAGTTATTATGGTCCTGTTGGAGGGTCCGTCCAGTGATGCCCAACACTTCAGATTTAGTTTGTAGATGTTCCTAAATTTGGCAGAGAAGGCAACTGGAACTAGGTTTTCCAACACTCACGAAATGGTCAAGTTGGAAAGCTTGGATCATCATTCCGATAGGGACGTCATTTCACCAAAATGCTAGAGGTAGTGGAAGTGACACCACACAACCCTTGACCTCTAATGACATCACAGCAAGTGATGTCATCTGAACCCACCCTGAAAGTGACATCACGCGAAGCGATGGAACACGACCTTTCACCCCCTTGGCAAAACAGGAATTGGCAAAACATAGCATTGTTTCTAAGTACACTATGAAAAATATGGTTACGGTATCACTGTAAAGTGATATGCATTGAATACAAGTATGTATCACCATATGTATCGTTAATATCAGTGTGCATAGGCCCATATTACCAAATTACTGTGAATGCAAACAGAAGTCCAAGGACAAACGATAATGATATGTTATTATATACCACCTAATATAGAACAAATATACATACAATATCACCCAAACAGTGTTGGTATTCATTTATCAACCTCAGTAAGAAGAAAGGCTGAGTTGACCTTGCCGGGAGTCAAGCCTGCAACCTGCAAATCACACACACATTGCAGCAGCGAGTGCTCTGCCCACTGAGCTATCTTACTGGCTGTACCTACCAGAAAACCAGCCACTCCAGAAACAAAAAGCCACATGCTGCTGGCCACAGCCTACGTGCCATAATAAAAAAATAAACAATAAACAGTTTAAAAAATAAAATAAAACTTACAGGTAGCAAGGGAGACCACAGGGGTAGCAAGGGAGACATCAGGGGTCGCAGATGCGAACCCTGGCGACACCTAAATTACGTCTCTGCATTCCGATTTCTCTGATCCACATTGACAAATTTAGCCACTAAACCGGATCTCATCTAGGGAAAAGTCCTGCAATCTATGTGAGTGTACATCCAACTAGAGACCCAGTATCGCATTGCCTAAATCCTTGTATTGGCCGGAGGATGTCCTTTAATGTGAATTCCTTTCTACAGCAAATTGTACACAGTACTACTAGAAAAGCTGTGGTTGCTTAACTAGGTGCAGTGCAACTCTTCCAGGCACTCATATTTAGAGGTTTATGTTTCTTAGCCTTGTGAGGACTTCTTCTGCAAAACAACAGTGGCTTGGAAGATGGCTCATCATCCCGCCAAGGCCCACATAGTGGTGCTGCTCAGAATAAATTCACTTGATGCCAGGACCATGGAATATGTTCGCCGTGCCCAATCTAGTGTTCCATTTCCAGCACAGGTTGATGAGCATGGCAAGCCCTGTCTGCGACCAAATGAATCTACTTCATACTTGAACGTGCATGGCTGTAAAGTTAAGGATCACTGGTGTCGGCAGATCATTCTGATCCTGGCAAAATACAAGAGACTCCTAGGCCTTGCAGCCTGCTCAGAACTTGGAAAATTGGATTTGAACATTTCTTTTGTATTTCAATGTTGTGCCAATCCCTGTGTGTTGAGATCAATGATCCAGCGAGCATATTGAGTTGTCTAGAATTCCAATATCTGCATCCATTTCTGGAATATGCTATTATTTATGTAATTGTGTACACTTTGTTATGTGCTTTTCAAATGCAACCGCAACCAAATATGCCCAAGTAAATATGTGGCAGAAACAGATGTCTATAATTGTTTCCAGTGATTACTAACAACAAAGCTTAGTCATTAGTAATGAATGGATTGATAAGACTGTAATTAATGCATTTATACCAATGCACTCAGGTACCAAATGCTATCTGTGACAGGATCTATGTACCTGCGCCAATTAACTAGTTAAGGAGTGCACAAAGGTACAGGATCTATACCGTTGTACCAAAACACATTTTTACCCAGTGTTGGTTGAAATAATCTGTGCCCTTGCTCACACAAAGTTATCCAGTGATGGGTGTGACAGTATGTGTATCCTCTGTCAAAACACATAACCCAGTGACAGCGGGCAAAGGATGTGTTACCTGCTACGAACAAGT
The DNA here is from genome assembly GCF_040938575.1 of Ambystoma mexicanum. Classification (NCBI taxonomy): domain Eukaryota; kingdom Metazoa; phylum Chordata; class Amphibia; order Caudata; family Ambystomatidae; genus Ambystoma; species Ambystoma mexicanum. The sequence goes on along the minus strand of NC_090931.1, from coordinate 855,712,608 downwards.
ATATTTATCCACCGATACACCACAAGGCTCTGTATACTGGAACCAACAAACACAGTTACCCAGTGCTAGAGGACAAAGGATATGTATCCATTTACCAAAACATGTACTAACCCAGCGATACACCTGCATGGATCTATATCTGTATTGCAATTGCAACACACAGAATTACCCAGTGCTAGAGGGCAAAGGATGTGTATCCTGGTACCGACATATGCTATTACACAGCAATAAACCTCCAAGGCTCTGCATACTGGTACCAACACACTCGGTTCCCCAGTGCTAGAGGGCAAAGAGTGTGTATTCCGGTAACAACACATGTATTTATCCAGCAATACACATTCAAGGCTCTGTATACTGGTAGCAAAACACAGTTACCCAGGGCTAGAGGGCAAAGGATATGTATCCATGTATCAACACATGTATTTACCCAGCGACACACCTGCACAGTGTAAGGAACTCAGAGTGGCAACAGTAAAGACAGAAACAAGTGATCACAGTTCAAGGGTGTTTATTAAATGGTATAAAGGTGTGATACAAACACCTAATCTAAACCTAAATCTAAGATGGGAGCAAGCTACGACCATCAAATAATAATAAGCAGTCCCAGTGGCGACTTGTCAAATAAAAGGGCGTATACTAAAAAAGAAACAATTGCAAATCCTTACCGCTAAGCTACAAAAGAGTGTGGGATAGTGTTCACAAGAAATGAAAAGTCTTCACAAGTCACAATGTTATAGCCGGGGTCTCCCATCCCCATGTTTTTAGCACAGGACAAGGTGGAACTCTTGAGCACAGCACACTTCTGGTCTTCTCCAGCATGAGGCTTCAATTCCTTTCAGCGATATCAGGACCTTCAACGGTTAAGTCTCTTTCTGCAAAAATCTCTTGCCTCTGAGGGCCTAATGTACCCAAAATAACAAATCAAAGTTCCTTTCTGTATGTACATTGGGTGATGACTCTTCACCCTGGGATCCCCCTCTTCTGGGCTCAGATCCTTTTCCAATGATAGCCTCCCTCTGTCGGGTTTAGTACAGCCTTTTCTCAGACTATTTCACTTGTATTCACGAGCCTCAATGTCTTTTTAAACAATATTCCATTGTGGACATCCCTCAGCCGGGTTCACTTTTGTCAACACAATGTTATCACTTAGGAAAGTGAGCGCAATTAGTGAGGGCACCCTTTCTACAAACAATCTTAACAGGATTATCGTACTTTGCCCTGTTCTGCATGCATCCCTCAATGGGGTTTGCATTTGTCACAAATACAGTTCACTTTGCTTTACACAATGCATGATTTACTTCCCTTATCTTTCCTCTTAGTTATGATAGCCTACCTCCATTGGGCTCGGACCATCAATACCCTGAAAACATCTTTAGGTCGGGTTCATGCTTTTCATTCTCTGGCTATACTTCTTAGGTTCACTTCCTACCTAGGTGCAGGTTTTGAGCCCACAGTCAGGCTTCACATATTTTAAAGTTATTGAGGTGTTACTGACCACCCTTGTTCTTAGGCATCCCTCTGTCAGGTTCACATTTGCCACAAACACAGGGTGCTTGGTATTCACAATGGGTCATAGATTTTTAACTGTACAAGGGCTTTTCATTCGTCCCTTGTATGATCAGTTTGACCTCTTACTGTGGCCCTCCGAGGGCATTCTGGTATCGGTAGTTTCAACAAAAAGGGGACCGGTCAGAATCTTTAGAATGAGCGCCCCCATGGCACTGGACCACTCTGTGCCTGGCCTCTCCCTGGGTTTTCTCAACAGTTCTGTAACACACAAAGTCTTTGTTCCTGGATTCACATTACATTGCTACTTGCAACCTTTGCTCAATCACAGTACTGTTTATTATCGGTTCTCTCTCTGAATCACCGGCTGTGATTGAACCAACCATTTGGTATTTCTGGACTCTAGAGTCAAGGGCGGTACCACAGTAGCAAGCGTGTCTCCCTGTCTCAGTTATCAGTGTATGAGGGTTCCGTGCACCACAGACTCCTGCTACCACACACGCTGGCTGTTGTTCCCGGCCTTGTGATTCCTTTCTCAGAGGCTTTGTGGGTCCGGGTCAACAAGGACAAGTGCTTTTCCCTAATTGTCATACTTTCGATTCTCGCCCCCTTTCCCCTCCTCTTGAACTGCCCTGGAAAAGATGCCTCGTCGCATGCTCTGTCTTGCTCAAAGTGTGCTTTAGTGCTCCACCTTTTATCCCTGTGGGGAAGGGAAAGGGACATCATGTGTGTGTGGTTATTGTCAATTGCCTGACTTTGCCTGACGCTGGTGTTGGAACATGTCAGGTAAACAGCCCTGGTGTTACTCTGTTGTCTTTCATGGTGTAAGAAAGTTTTTTGGTCAGAAAGGGGTGGAGTGTTAAGATGTCTAAGTATCCTATGGGGTAGGAAGGGGAAGAGGTTTTATAAGGAAGGAGGTAATGCATCTCACCCGTCAATGTCCCACTTCCTCTCCCTGAGGATACCCCATCCAGGTGATCCTCCCACACTGGTCCATCCACAGGAACTGGATCCAACAGCAATGGCTGTGTCCTGGCCACCTGGATGACAGATGCCCGGGGAGTAGCAAGTGAGACACCTCCAGGTTTCTCACAATAGATCTATATCTGTATCCCAGAACCAACACATGCATTTATCCAGCGATACACCTGCATGGATCCATATCTGTATCACAGTACCAACACACACAATTACCCAGTGGTAGAGGGCAAATGATGTGCATCCTGGCACCAAAAGATGTACTTACCCAGTGATACACCTTCAAGGCTCGGAATACTGGTACCATCACACACAGGTAGTCAGTGCTAGAGGGCAAAGGGTATGTATCCTGGTACCAACCTATTTATTTTCCCAGCGATACACCTGCATAGATTTATATCTGTATTTCAATACTAACAAACACATTTGGCCAGCGCTAGAGGGCATAGGATGTGAATCCCGCTACCAATATATGTATTTACCCAGCGATACACCTTCAAGGTTCTATATACTGGTGCCAACAAACACAGTTACCCAGTGCTAGAGGGCAAAGGATGTGCATCCTGGTATCAACATATGTATTTACACAGCGATACACCTGTACCAACACGCATATTGAAGGGGGCAAATATCCGTATCGAGGTACCAACTGGTATAGTTACCCAGTACTGGAGGTTTAACCTTTTGGACCAGGTAGCAAGACAAATAGTTATCCAATTCAGGATGTATACCAACGCATATTGGTGACACATTCTATGGATGATGCGATCCCTGTCTCCCAATTAACGCTGTTTGCCAGACATTCGGTTTTCTTTGCTAAAGGCTAGACACAGAGTTCACCGGGGTGTCCTCCCAGTGCAGGGTCCGTCCGCGCAGCCATTCACCAGGAGGAGTTTCAATTGGGAAGGATTGGGGTGACCTTCAAGAGCGTTCAGCATGTAAACGATTGCCAGCAAGAGGGAGCTAATTAGGAGATTAAGCACTTGCATTACAGCCAAGGCTCTGACACAATGCAGCAGCCGAGGGAGCTAAAGATGGGGCTTTTCATTAGACAACAGTAAACACATTGGAGGTAAAGAGGTGATTCATTTCAGCCCTCAGTGAAGCTGGAATCGCATCACTCTGCAAACACTTGGATGGCGGAAAAGGCTTGAAAGGTTTGTGTGCCTACAGATTAGCTGCCACAAAGCTTTGAAAATTCACAGCCAGGGCCCGGGCTTGCTGCTCTGCTGGAACGGTGTGCAGCCAAGAATGGTCTCACAGCACTCAAGCAGCTTACTGAGGGCAAGGGTGCAGGAGAAGGGACACAAGCCTTGTGACAAATCAACTTCCGGGGCACCAGTGGTCCAGGGATGAATATCGGTTTCTAAACCATCAATCAGCCCCACACCTCTAGTACACCAGAAGGCATCCGAACAGATTGGAAACACAAGCAAATTATAAACCTCCTTGTCCAATTGTATTGACGTGGACAGAATGGCAGGCTGAGGCTTATCTCTGCAAGGTTGTGGGTCGTTGGTTAGTTGCAACACAGCGAAAATACAATTATTATCCAATGATAAAAGGGACTGTCCAGCCAAGATTATATACAAATATCTACTTTATTATTATCACAACAGACAGTACTAGCACACTACAAAATACAACCCACCCTGTAAAGGAATGCAGAGGACAGACAGTTTCAAGGAGGAAAAGGGAAGCACTCTGTATACCAAGTATCCTTGAACTATTGCGATTAGTTACCTTACCAACTACCCTCCTGTTAGTGCAGGAGGGTAGTTGGTAAGGTAACTAATCGCAATAGTTCAAGGATACTTGGTTTCAGCATAAAGGGAGCAATGGGTTGTAAGATTTCACGAGGGGCCTTCGGAGAAGGACCAGGGGGACAGAACCACAATGTTCCTTGTGCTTGTAGAAGTTCTTGGTGCTTGACAGCGTTGAGTCGGTTTCAGGGTACTTTGCAGCTTCTGCGACAGAGTTCAAGATGGGAGACAGCTGCGGGTATCAGGCAAAAGGCAGTCCAGTGAGCGAGACTGGACACATGGCTCCAGGCTGACCTACACGGTGGCTTGGGTCAGGAATCATTGTCTCAGTGCTGGTCGGTGGGTCTGAACCACTGGTCGAGGTGTCTTGGACGGCGTGAGCGACTGTGGCGTAACACCAGTCAGCGATGCAGTCAGTTGCAGCTCGAGGGGCTCGACTAGCTCGAAAATGTCCCATAAGGTGGACACTAGCTTCTTCACTGGGCTCATGTTGTCCTTTAAGGCAGACGCTCCAAAGCTGAGGAGAGTGTTACAGGCAACAGACTCGTCATTGGTTTGGTTCATAGACTCTCTGGTACTTCACACCCAGGAAGCTTGCAGCAGGGCATGCTGTGTGCTGGCTGGGTACCGGTTCTGGAGCTGATGGATTCAGAATCTCAGTCTATTCCCTGGAAAATGTTTAGGGGAGGGATCTTGCTTCTCTCTTTGGAAATTCTGGCCTTCCTTCACTGGCAGAAGCTGTAAGGCAGACTACACCTTCAGCCAGGGTCCAATGCTGAGTTCTTCTCATACTCTTTGCAAAGTTTTCAGATGATCCGCTCAAAATAGAGGCTCATCCCTCTTTTAGAACCAAATGGTCCACAATGATTGGTGTAGGCTATGCCTACCTTAATGAACCAATCCTGGGTCCCCACCAACAATCTACTGTATGCCTGAGGTGATAACCAGAGTGCTTTGCAAAAGAAAAGGTAAAGGGGTGAAAACATGTAATACTAAGCCCCACCCATCTTCTTGTCTGTTGTGGATCAAGGGGTCTCTCTGGTTAATTGAGCTCTCAGTGATTCCTGATTAAAGTAGCAGGTCTCCCTTGAAACTGTGGCAAGAACAGACTTTCTGTCTCCATGAATCCATATAGTTGTACCTTCCGAATGGGGTCCCCCTCCGGCGGTTGCCTACTGTAAACCCATAGTACCAGAAATGAAAGGTCACTGACCTTGATACTGAGAGGCGGAGCTGGCTTCAGGTTGACAAAGTGCATATCAATCTTTGTTGGGGTTTCCTGTCTCTTTTTAGTCTGTGCAGCCAGGTACCAAGTGGGCCTGTTTGAAGTATACTCTATTAGTATATAAGTTATATTAATTGCTGCCACCATCTGTAGAGGGTAGACAAATGGACAGGGCGGATCCATGGAGACTTTAATAGATAATTAGGCTGGTCATGGCAGGAGGAAGGTGTTGGCTCTCTCGCTTATGAAATGCATCGTCTACTCAACCTGTCAGATCCCAACTAAATATGACCGGGAGGACTGTGCCAGTAGGCTGTGTCCACCCAGAGTACACAGGTATATGTGTATGTCGTGCAGTGAGCATAGGAAAATGTGTGCAGTTTAGCCCCACACTTTTTTTCCAGAGGTTGATCTAGCATCATTCAATTTCATATAACATTTCGAAAAATGCCCAGGTGAGTGCACACCCACCATGTGGATGGTTAAATTCCACAAAACCCTATATAGTGGAAGTTGTGAGATTCCCTCTGAAGCTGCATAGTTGCCACAATTTATTAGGATCAACACCAACTGGATGTGGGGGAGGCAGAAAATTCATGGATGGAGCCAAACCAATGAGTCTGGCTTGTCTCTAAGAGACAAACACAAGCCAAACCGGAATGCTGTACTGCCTCCCTATTCCGAAAAAAACACAATATACTGTGTCCAGCTGCCAAACCACCACCACACAGAACCTGGAACTAGCATTCTGACTGTGCATACCCCACAACAGCAAACCCATAGCCTCCTCACACAAACCAACACAAAACCTCTAGCCAATGTCCTGTAACCCCACCCCCACAACACAAAACCCATAAACGTGTTGATAATTTTAGCAGATATGATAAAACACATAGATTTTGATACCAGTATACAACTGTGCTGATATGGCAATTAGTCCACTATCAATAACATACAAAATATGCCAAAATAACGGTTCATACACCCTGTTGAAGGCCATTGACAAATCCATAAACATGAGGTAAATATTACCATTCATCCATCTATGGTATGTGTCAATGACCAACGAGAGGTTTAAATACTAAACAGTTCCAACCTTTGAATGGAATCCCAGTTCAGTATCAGATAGGATGTTGTTGTAACAAACTCATTGCGTCAATCTGGTGTGGATTGCATTGCCTCAAATCTTCAGCAAAATATTCCTTAAGGCACTTTGTCTAGAAAAAGAAGGGTTGGATCAATCCTTCCTCAAATTTGGTACATTTCCCCTCACCAACCAGGCAACGGGTAGTTTCCTTGAGATAAAAACTGCTTGCAGTAGATTTAGCAACAGTGGAGCACACAGATCAGGAGTTAATTTTAATAGGTCCACTTTGACCCCATTAGGAGCAGATGTCTTCAGGGCCAATCCCAGAGAGGTACTTTCTTACTTCACTGCCTGAGGTTGCCATTGCAGGTTGGTGGAGGCTAGGGAGAGCACGACCGTCGGAATCTAAAACATTTAAATCAAAGGCGTAAACAAACCAAAAATGGATATACCAAAGAGATGGCCTCATTGAGCCTGTGGTTGTGTCATTGCGTGGCTTGACCACTGAACCTTCGGCAAACTAGCGCTAATATTCTCTTGAGTTCCTTAAAGAGCAACAGGGCTGAATTCTGTCCCATGAGGACAAAGTATCTTTATCCTTTGCTTGAGGTACATTAGATCCATAAGTCAATCAAACTTTTCTTTGCATCTTAGCAGAGGTATTGCCATCCTTAAAGGTCTCGCAAATATTTCCCTTTTTGACTCACAGCAGCCTTTGTTGAGCAGGAAAGTCTAGCTTTATCAGAAGTAGGAGGCTTGCCAGTCATAAACAAGTTGTTAATGATACCATAAGTTTATTAACTAGACTGTCTTTTGTAGGCAAAACATTTCAATTTTCTCAGCCCAGATCAATTTATTAGCACCCAAAATTGCTGTTTCATAGCATTTTGAAACACTGCTAGAAATTATTTTAGATTTGGGTGTTCATGTTCGAGACAATTATGTTCAGCCTTACTTTTTTCCTGTTTAAGTTTTTAATAGAACCAAGAGCCTATGTGTATTTGTTTTCCCACCAAATTCTGCGGGGCGACCGTGTTCACAAATCTCAGATACCTTTCCTCATACTCCCGAAAGAGTTTATACCTTGGGATGCCGAAGGGTTTGAAGCCATAGCAGAGAAAGTAAGAGCAGCAATCACCAATCGGACGCTGGAAGCAGCACCCCAGGTCTAAGATTTCCCTAAGTTTAGGGGAAGCAGAAACAAGTTGAGGAAGCGAGAAGAAAAAGGAAACCAAAAGGGATCGGATCAAATCAATGGGGAGAGATCATGTACTCTAATCATGGAGAAAGTGACATAGATGCCATCAAGAGCATGAATGTCAATAAGTCTCGGATCCAGAGGTCGACGTGGCATATAAATCATTGGTATGCCTTATCACTAGTTCTTTTGTTTTTTAAAGTGCATTTCCTTAGTTCAAAGGATCAAGAAAAATATCCTGGATAACAAAAGAAATTCTCCCCAGCAAAGCATAAAATCAGCTGTGCTCGGAGGATGCATCACTGCCCATTTCCCGATTCACAGCCCCTCAGACGCACAGGCAATGGCAGTGCCTCTGCAACCAGCCCCTTAATAAACTCACCAACACCTTAAGCACGACGGGTCATTTCAAACTGAAAGGCCTCACTTAGCACCCAACAACTTGCAAATCTGTGAAAGTTAAAGCCAGCAACATAATAAAGCATCCTTTGAAAGATTTGTTTATATCCATGATGTCTATTAGTTTGACTTCCAAAAATAGTTTTGTTTTATGTCCATAATCGAAGTTCTTAAAATCATGTGTAACACAGTTTATTACACAACTTATTTTATCGTGCGTCTTAAGGTGCTGAAAGTACATTGGTTAACTAGATTTTTGAGACTTGCACTATTTGTCATATTAGGACTTATAGTTTTCCATTCTGGATGTGGAAAATAAAGGTACAATGATATTATTTTGGCTTAACATGTTGCTAGAAGGATGTACATGTTGTCATGTTATTTTAAAATACAATTTACATATTGTGGCAGGTCGAACGAAGGACACGGACACTGTGAGGACATTTTATGGTGCTTATTGAAATATTAAAGTATAAGGCCTACCTTTCCTTATTGCTATGTGGGTGCTCCCTGCCTATGTATGGTGCTCATCAGTCATCAGAAAGTCTCAAATGAATCAATCTCCTGTTAAAAAAACGCAGTTCTAACTGACCCTAACACTAACCTAACCAACTTAAATAAGATCAGGAGAATGTCTCCCTTCTCCTGATTGTATTATGGCAATGTCTGTTCTCCCCTTCACAAATCCTATTTAGTAGCATATTCTTAAATAGTCTCTTGTCACTTCCTTTATCAGTTCTTGACCCTCTTTCACAATGTCTTTGGGTCTCTCTGCAACTTTTGGGATAATTCGCAATACACACTTTTTAGTCTCTTTATTTTTCTCTGATTTGGGTTTCTATACAGTTTTGCGTTTGGTGCCATATACCTTCTTAGGTGTGAAATGCCTTCTTGGGTTTTAGGGTTACTCCTCTTCATGGGTGGTTTACTTGACATATTTTTCCTTTAAGTGGTTCACTTGGCTTTTCTTCCCATACACAGAATTCCCTCTCCGATATTCTCCACGCTTTACTTCTTGACTGATGGGCTATTTGCCCCTCTTCCCAGGGTACTTGTTTCCTGCTGGTAGAGATATCTCTTTCCACATTAATACTGTTCCATTTTATTGACTTTAAACTCAATGTCTCATCAATTCTACAGGGATGCGCTTCTCCTGCTTTTTTAACAATACGTGGACAGCCTCTTGGTTCTCCCGTTCTCACCATTACCTGTGATTCTGCAGGTGAACGTCACCGGGGCTTGTACTGGCTCGTGTTCTCTTCGTTTGCTCTGCTTCTCAATCTTCTCGACTCTGCCGGCATCCCACTCTCGGTCCTCTCTTTCCCCGGCATCAGATATGGCTGCAGGTAAGCAGACATGTCTCTGTTTCATTCTTGTTGTTGTTTCGGGTGTCATTGGACAGGCTCTCTGCCCACCACGAAAGGGTCATGGTCATGCCACCACCCGGATTTCGAGTCCTGTCTCCTTGGATTGTCACTTTATGCAAATGGGGGACCCTTCAGTGTTTTGTACCCACGTTCAGGCCACTTCTGAAAGAGTAGGCTACGCGGCTCTCATTGGCTCTATCTCTCACAGATTCCATGCCATAATGGGGCTTATGCTCTCCGTTATCTCGACTATGCCTCTCCTCAGTGTGTGTTGCTCTCTCTTCAGCCTACTCATAACCAGTTTATGGAGGTCTCTTATTAAAGAGACAGATCCTCTTTCTTGCTCGTAAAGGTGTATTTTAGTTTTGTTTTCTGCCAGGTCCCTGGCTTCTCTAGTGTTCTTCATATCTGACAGTGCCATAGATGCCATTATGAGAATTGGCTTAGGGAGTTCCTCACCAGAATGGGAGTCTTTAACCCCTAAGGTGGAGTCTCAGAAAGGACTTACTTGCCCAGACCCATAGGAAGGGTCTTGCGAAGCTGGCTCACCTGCTTAGCTACAAAGGGGAGACTCCCCGTCGGATAGAAGGGATGAAATCCCTCGATTTATAACAATATTTCGAAAGTACTCGATAAGACAGTATTATGGTAGGCCTTGGTATCCAAAACCTAACTATGTGTACCAAGAAAAGGTTGGAAGATATGTGGCCAAGTGCCTGGGCAAATAATTTAATCTCACCATCACTTAACTGCAAAACATGGACTGCTTATAAGTGATGAAGTTCACACCCTTACAGTGGGACAGATTTAAAGAGTTTAGGGACACAATGTTGTACTGTGGTGCTTGTCTTTTAGTGGCCCCCAAGGCCATCAACTACAATTGCATTGTTGTTGCACTGGCCCAACCTCAGTGCCATATCACTTGATTTGGCAGTTAGACATATAGGAACCAGATTCTAGAACCTTGTTTTGGCGCAAGTGAGGAGATGCGCTAGCATACCAATTGACAAAGGGCATCTGAATGAGTGCATCATAGATGCTCTCATTCCGGTGCTTTCTGCCCCGTTTGCGTATTTGCACAATTAAGAAGGTGTTTCAGGGTATCTAAAGCGCATTCAAAATTCAAAAATGGGATGCACTTTTTAAATGCCCTTTTGAATCAGGCGCCGGGGGAGGCGAACATCATCACTGGATCATTTCTGTCCCTATCATGATTTTGTTTTAAGTGCGCCTGCCATGGTTTAAACCATGGCTGTCACACTTGCATTTCCCTGAAACATGGATGGAAATGCTTACCTTTTCCTCAGTATTTCGCAGAGAAAGGGCTTTTCACACTTTCCATGAGCTTCAAGATCGGCAAGAGATAGGGTAGGGGTCAATGCAGTAACAGGGGGGATCAAGGCAAAATTGCTTCGTTACAACATTGATGTGTGCAAGTCTAAAAATATGGGACTGCCTGTGCAGTTTAACCTCTGTTGTTTTGGGAGGTAGATAGATGATTTTTGAAGTGGTTATTGTTACCACATTGTTCTCCAATGAATGCCAACATTTGATTACATGGACACACCATGCAAGAGTTGGAATTTGGGGCTTTAAAAGTTGACTTTAGGAAGCAACAGCACCCAGAATATGGAATCATATTTCTTTTGGTTGTTTCTGCAAGTGACTCTCCAGAGATCCAAAAGAGGGATGGAACAAAGAAGCAACTTGCGAGGAAGCTAAGGACCACAGGAGAGTGACTCATCACAGAAGCCAAAGAGAGCTTTGCTTTGACCTTAGTTTTACTTTGGTCTATTTTTAGTTTTGCTATATGCAGAAACTACTGAACTAGGGTACAGATAGGAGGGAGATAACGTGTGAGGAGCGGCACACAGCTTGAGGGTGTTGCCCATTTATGTACCAAGCAATTTACTTCCCATGGCCATGCTAGTCTTCACACACCATGCCATTCCCACCTGCTATCCTCCCATTCCTGCCCAAAACCCATCCTCCCAAGATTTCTTTGATGTAGCTCTATCAAGAAGTCACATCAAACTTTAGCCTGTCAGTGTCATTTCTCAATTTTTTGGTGAGAGTTAATGGCTTCATTGCAGTTGTTTATTGAGCTACTGATATAATAAACATGTCTTAAGCAAATATGCATGAAATTTCCAAAAATGATTTATTTAAGAAGAATAAGGCCTCTCTTTCCCTATCGCTATGTAGGATTTCCCTGCCTATGCAAATAACTAAGGTGCTCATCAGGAAATGTCCAAATGTATACGTCCACTGTCCAAAACTAATAATATCTGACCCTACCACTATTTTAAAACTAAGGTCAGGCGAATGGATCCCTTCTTCCGATGGTTGCTTCTTATGTTTCTCTTCTTTTACTTTCTTGTTAATATGTAATTTTCACATAGTCTCTGGTCACCTTTTATATCAATTCTTCTAACTTTCTTACCAGGCTTTTGGCTTTTCCCTCATCTTTAGGAATTACTTTCCATACTTCCATGCTTGACCTTTGTTGTATCCTTTGATCCCGGTAAAGGGACCCTGGGTAGTCTTGTGAAGTACTACTTCCTATTTGTACTTTGCTTCCCGTGCAATTATAGCTCACCCTTTTCATGTTTGGTGCCTCTTGTATCTCTTATTTTATGGACTCTTCGTGTCTTGGTTTCATAATATTCTCTCTCTGAAAATGTCCACTCTGTGCTTCTTGACTGATGTTGTACCTTCTCCTCTCTTTCCAGAGTAGTGCTACACAACGTTTACTGATCTCTCTCTCTCAGTGTTAGTTGTGGTATGCACTTTGCTTTCTGTGTTATTATAGTCCACCCTTTTCTGCTTTGGTGTCTCTTCTGACTCTTTTATCCTATGAGCTCCTCTTGTCTTTGATTCATAGCATTTTTTTTCTGAAATGTTCCTCTCTGTGCTTCTTGAATGATGTGGTACCTTCCCTTCTTCCCAGGGTAGTGTTACCCAACTTTACTGATCTATCTCTCAGTGTTTGTTGTGGTACTCTTTCATGCAATACTACATCAACTTTTCTTTTAAGGTTTCGTCATTTATACTGGGACGAGTCTCTCGGATTATATAACGAGTACTCTGCGGCCACCTCATTCTACCAGTTTTCTCCAATATTGCTGGGCAACGTCTCTGGGCCTGAGGTTGCCTGGGACCTTCTGTGCTTGTCTGTGCCTCCCTCGGTAGTGTCTTCTTCTTTGCACTCTCTCTGGCTCTATAAGCATCTCAGTATCCCTTCTGGCAGCCGGACCTTTAGCTGACTCTTCAGATTTGTGGTGTCTGCATTGATTTGCGGGAAGACTGCCCGCCATGACTTTCTCGTGGTCATTCTACTGCTGGGTATTGGCTTGCTGTTTCCTCGGCTTCTCAGGATCTGCACCCGCCAGCTCTCCAGCATTTGCTTCTTGTGTTTAGAGCAGTTTTTAACGCTGCAGGCTCCGCAGCTGGCTCTTAGCTCCGTCTCCTTCAGGTGTTATTCTTCCATGGGGCCTGCCCTGCTTGCATATGCGTTCCTCTTGCTCGCCTTACTTCTACTTCAACCTCCTTGTCACAGTTAATTTGAGGTTTTCCTTTAAAGGACTAGATTCTCTTTCTTGTTTATCATGGTACAAATGAGCTTTCTCTTCAGCCAAGTCTTGGAATTCAATATGGTTTTGCACACCGGTGCCATGTATGCCATCATGGGGAATGACGGAGAGAGTTCCTCACTGGAATGGGAGTCCTTGTCCCTTTAGGAGGAGTCACTCCCAGTGAGGTCCCACTTGGGCTCAACTCCCTAGCCTCAAAGAGGAGGCTACCCCTTGGAGAGAAGTGATATATTCCCTCCATTTGTTACAGCCTCCAAACACTTCATCTATTACTGTCCCTTGCACTGATTTCTTTTTTAAACAAGAATTGACAGTCAACATTTTTGGATTGTGTATATAATAGATAAGCCTATGTCAGGCACTCATGTCATATGCCTAGATAATCACACCAATTTAAGCTCTTCCCAACTTATGGCGAGTTAGTACCATTATGGTAGCTCCTGGCAAATGCTTATCCCATGCTTACACAAAAGCCCAAACTGTTGTCTTTGTCAATACTTATCTTCAACCAAAGTGACCGCAGCCAGATGATTACTGGTTAAGAAGTGGCAACTACAAAGTGTATGGTTGTTAGTTTGTTTGTTTTATACTGTGTCTCCTTTAGTTTGCTATAATTCTTTACGATTGATCCTATGTTCCACGTGCATTTGTTTCACACGTGTCTGACTGGTTCAACTGTTTGGTGCTCCCCTTCATACACCTTTTTATAAACGCAAATGCTGTGCTTATTCGTGTCAACTATTACTTAGAATTCCAACGCTCCGTATTGTGACAGAGCGTTTCAGTCTAGTGCACTGCCACGGGGCATTTCCATTCAGCGTGTGATGACGTCATCCGCGATTGCATCATGACGTTGTCAGTTATTTTCTTTATGCTCTTCCTTCAGGTTCCTAACATTTCACTTTTCTTCCCGGCCACACACGCTTTCTTAATTGGTCCAAATTCATCAAGGGGTTTTCGCGCTATAGCTGTTCACAAATTGCACTTTTTCTCTATGGGAAAGTGAATGGGAGAAGGCCGAAAATAGTGTTTTTTAACACATCTTTCCCAAAATTTCCAGTTTGGGGGCACCCGTGACAAATCTTTTATTTTAAAAAATGTCTTCCAAATCCACTCAGCGAGTCAAAGGTTATTAGCAACAGATTTTTGGGAAAAGTCCATGTACAAACTGCCGCCCTATAATTATAATGAAATATTGATGTCTACTTTGTTTGGATTACTTACTCATTTTAAGTACTTTAATTAAAAGTTAATGAAACCTGCCTTTTGTTTCGATAATAATGATTTTATGATGTTGGGGGTGGGGCTGCAGCATAGGGATTTTGCCATGAGGGTGCACTTTCTAGAGTTTCGCCCTGGGGGGCAATACTGCCTAGATACTGTCCCGGTGGAGCGTTCATGAGTCACGCCCTAACCTCAGCCGCGCGGCGGCCAGCCTGCACATCTTAAGTCTGAAACTCATGGCGGCATAGTCAGTGCTTTTAAGCGGAAGTAAACCGGCATGAAGTGCTCTGAACAGTAATATAAACTGCCCTGCGGGTGACCATATTTTCTGCAATGGTCAATTCTTTTTCCACGCGATCCGATTACTCCTGAAAATAGGAAGCTCGGACAAAGCACCCATTTTGACACCCTCCTCCACTGGTGTTCAGGCTCCTGGAATCGAGACCCAAGTCACAAAGTAATGCTTCACTTTCATTTCCAAGTGTTAGTTACATTCCGGCACTACTTTGTAGTGGCAATGAAAGGATAGCTAGCTGAAAAGACCGAGCTAGCACTGAAACCTTTGACCTAGGCGGTCCCATGCGCTTGTGTGACACAGGAACCCTAACCCAGGGCACTATAGGGGTTGCAAATATTTCGGGGTCAGCCTCAGCAGGCTCTAAAAGTTGCCCTCAAGTCTGGGCTCTGCCAGGGCTCCCGGCCTGAGTTGCATATGCTAAAAGTCAATGAAAAGAGAACGATTGACGATACCGCTCTTCCCTGGTAGATGCCACTGGCGGTAGCAGGAGAACGATTGACGATACCGCTCTTCCCTGGTAGATGCCACTGACAGTAGCAGGAGAACGATTGACGATACCGCTCTTTACTGGAGGATCGCTCTTCCCTGGTAGATGCCACTGGCGGTAGCAGGAGAACGATTGACGATACCGCTCTTCCCTGGTAGATGCCATTGGCGGTAGCAGGAGAACGATTGACGATACCGCTCTTCCCTGGTAGATGCCACTGGCGGTAGCAGGAGTTTTGGCGGCAGCAGAATGTATCCAAAGAGAATTCATCTCATTATTTTGATCGGATGTGTATGTGTGGGGTGGGTTTATGCGAATACATTATGCAGGAGGTTTAAAGGGGCGGGGGGCTCTCCCCCTTCATATCATTGTGGCAAAATAGATAATAAAAAAAAATAGATTAATTCCTCATCGATTCTTTTCGATAAAATCACACAGAACCGTCACTGACACCCAGGTTTAGAACAGCTGCATCTTCAGTTACAGACATTTGTAGCTTAATGATTTGTAGGGAAAATAAAATAGATTGTTTTTGCCGCTTGCAATACTGAGATTTTGTCATTAGAATAATGTATTAATACATGAACAGGAATCCAGGAGTTCCTTCAAAAGGACTGAGGGATTGGAGCCCGCTTCGACCTGCTTTGACCTCATTTAGTTTTTTAGTTTCGTTTTTTTCAAATTGGTTGATTTTTCAATTGCTTTCTAATCATGCTATATTTCACACAGCATGCAAAATACATTTTACTGACTCTGTTGACAAATACGAGCGCTTGACTGCGCCCATTAGGCCACTCCTTTAGTTCCATAGGCCACACGTCTTTTGGGATCCTTAGCTTCCCCTGAGACACCTCTTAGGCCCTGCCCCCCAAGCATGACGACATAGCTTCATAGAGAGACCCCTCCTTGATTTCTTATCCCAGTTAAAGCAATGCTCACTATCAGCGACATCCGAGTATGTGGCACCACTGACAACATCAGTACCATTCTGTGCTCTTACCGGCAGGCATGTTCAGCCTTTCCCTGAATAAACCCATCACTACCTCCCCCCTCCAAAACCACCACTCCATCAGTGGAGGACCTTCTCAGCCCTTTCGATATAATTCAACACTGAGGCGCCGAAGCAAAATTGAAAAGATAGTCATCGCCTGTAATCTGCGCGCCTGGTTTCATAAATGGGGTAATCCTTTAATGGAACCGCCTGCTAAATGTGTGTGTATTTGCGACACAACCCTCTGAGCAAACAGCACATTACCGGCAGCGAGCTGAAGGTGGCTCAGTGGCCACTTCAGATAAGTCGGCCTAATGTTTATCTGAAATTACATTTAAAACAAATATTCAAATGAGCTTTTGCGCTGACTCCGGAGTTCAGAGACGATTTCTCTTCTCTTGCGGGAAGAGTGGGGGAAAGGCTATAGGGGGGGCCTGTCGGTAGGAACGCCAGACGTTTAAGCAATCAACCCAGCTCTTCGTGCCACACATCTACGTTAATGTATTAAGCAATCAACCCAGCTCTTCGTGCCACACATCTACGTTAATGTATTAAGCAATCAACCCCGCTCTTCGTGCCACACATCTACGTTAATGTATTAAGCAATCAACCCAGCTCTTCGTGCCACACATCTACGTTAATGTATTAAGCAATCAACCCAGCTCTTCATGCCACACATCTACGTTAATGTATTAAGCAATCAACCCAGCTCTTCATGCCACACATCTACGTTAATGTATTAAGCAATCAACCCCGCTCTTCGTGCCACACATCTACGTTAATGTATTAAGCAATCAACCCAGCTCTTCATGCCACACATCTACGTTAATGTATTAAGCAATCAACCCAGCTCTTCATGCCACACATCTACGTTAATGTATTAAGCAATCAACCCAGCTCTTCATGCCACACATCTACGTTAATGTATTAAGCAATCAACCCAGCTCTTCGTGCCACACATCTACGTTAATGTATTAAGCAATCAACCCAGCTCTTCGTGCCACACATCTACGTTAATGTATTAAGCAATCAACCCAGCTCTTCGTGCCACACATCTACGTTAATGTATTAAGCAATCAACCCAGCTCTTCGTGCCACACATCTACGTTAATGTATTAAGCAATCAACCCAGCTCTTCGTGCCACACATCTACGTTAATGTATTGTCCTAGCATAATTGTTCCTGTTATATTGCATAATACATGAAAAAAATACCTTTGTATGCCATTTGTACTCCTTGCACTACCTCCTTCACAAGAGGATGAAACGCTTGCATCAGTAGCAGGTCTTGCTGTAGCAATTCGGATATTCTAGCCCTGGGGTCTGCCACCTGCGGCTCTCCAGATGTTCGCATCTCTGACTCCCATGGTCTCCAGCCATTGACTATGCAGGCTAGGTAAGATATGAGATCTAGTCAAAAACATCTGGAGGGCCAAAGATTGCAGAATTCTGCACCAGCCTCAAACTTTGAGGGCCCCCTTTGCTCAAATGGCTCTCCATGTACCTGGGGGCACCGCTCTTCTCGCCCACAGCACCATCATACGCTAAAGAATTAGACTTGTTTCTCTGAGAACCCAGAGCTCCTGGCATTAGTAGACAGTGGGGATGCGTGTGTAATGCTCTGATTGAGGGGGAGCCAGGAGAGTGTAAGGGCCTGCCTAACCAGAAGGTTACTTGCCTGTACCCTTGCATACATGCATCCACCATTGGATGGAAGGACTGCGAGGGGGGCGTGAGGGCCCGACACGCTGTGATCGTTAATCCACCATTAGATGGAAGGACTGCGAGGGGGCGTGAGGGCCTGACACGCCGTGAGGGTTAATCCACCATTGGATGGAAGGACTGCGAGGGGGGCGTGAGGGCCCGACACGCTGTGATCGTTAATCCACCATTAGATGGAAGGACTGCAAGGGGGCGTGAGGGCCTGACACGCCGTGAGGGTTAATCCACCATTGGATGGAAGGACTGCGAGGGGGGCGTGAGGGCCGGGCATGCCGTGAGGGTTATTTGCCTTTACCCCATCGCATTCACCCCTGTGGTTGGGAGGCCTCCTAGATCGAAGTACGGCAGGGAGAGTCTGCATACACGTGAGAGGAATTCAAGTATACAGAGTGTGACAAACCTCTCCTGTAAAAGGCATGAGGTGCAGTCCAAGTAGCTGCCTTGCAGAGGGTTGACTATGCAAGCTCAATCAATCATATTTATTCCAATGTTCATTCGCAGACAAAACACTATTACGGCATAATCCCCTTCATTTCTTACGCATACGTTCCAAGGCTTCCTTTTTGTTAAAAGTTAATTTATAAGCATTTGTATCCTAATGTTTGTAAACCCCGTCATCACTCTTAATGTTCCTCAACCGATCCTATAACAGTGGATGGCAGCTCTCTGCAGTTCAGAAGTCTGCGTTTTACCATGGGAGTATTCACAAAGAATTATTTAATTTACTCTCTCTGGAAATCCAAAGTCTCTGCCACATGCAGAAGTATGCCTCGCATTGGAAATATGGAACCGGATGAATCGGTATCCAGTCAAAAGATCTGAAAGAAAACAGAGTGGTACATTTCAGAGTGGACAAAAGCACAGAGAACACTGTAACCATTAATTAAGGGTATTGGGGTAAAGGAGTTAAACTGGGTTGGGATGGGATTGGGGTGGTGCTTTAAGGGTTAATAAATTGAGGACTTCGGTGGGGGAACCCCCCAAATAAAAAGTAAATCAGTGTTTTTCGATATTTTTTCCACAATGATATGTACCACTCTGTAATTATGATTGGTAAGATCACATATCACCGATTCATCTGTTTATGAACACTCGCGGAAGCATTGAGACAGATTAGCACCGCAAGTGGAACATTAGAATCCTGCCATGCAGCCAGGATCCAGGGCTTTCGGGCAATGTTAGTCTGCGTGGCCATGGATTTGGCAGGTTCGTAGAATTCCAACGTTCTCTTTCTGCTGCTCTTTCTGCATCCCCTTCCTGCTTGCTTCCCGTCCGCGCTCACCTCTCTCAAAGCCCAGCATCTGTCTTGCTCTCCAGCCACACCTGTCCTCACCGGCTGCCCCCTGTCCCACCGTCCTTTGTGCCTTGGTCCATGTTTCCACCCAGTATCTGCACCATGACTCTGATGGACACCTAGTCCACATTTGACCCCTCCTCATCGCGCCTGGCCCGCAGAGGAGCACCAATAGATTTGCTGTCTGCAGCTGCAGGGCAGTACAGCTTCTTTTAGTCCTTCGGCCCTTCTTATGCACCCTTCTTTAGCTCTGACCTGTCAGTCGAGCTTCCATGCACATGAGAGGCCATATTGCATGCAGCTGTGGGCAGTAATGTTTAAGTATGCAGGTCAGAAAGGCATAGTTGACGTACATGTTCGTAATACATTATCAAGCGACCACAGGAATTCCACATATAATATTTGCAATGCGCAGAAGTCTATATTGAATGGAAAAAGGAGATTGCGCTGAAGATATTTTGTCTTTTTGAATGACCATTGGAATGCATAGAACTGATTTGACTGGGATGATATATTGGCACCCGGGGAGTGGCCACCAGCCGATCAGGATCACAGGAGTGCTATCGGAATCTCCTGGTATATGCCTGCGTTCACTCCTGGCGACTGTTGCCTCCCTCGCTGAGGTTCTACATCACCGACTTGCTCCGGACACTCGCACCTCCATGGTCAGAAGAGGAGAATTGGTGAAACCAAGTCAGAGACATAGGGCCTCATTACGAGCATGCCGGTCTGGTAACAACAGTGGGGCTACAGGCCTGCTGCTCCATTTACTGCACCACAGGTTACACAGTTCCTCCCGGGTAGTGGAGGCTGTAGGGCGTCAGACATGGTGTGCTCTGAGGAAGTCCTGAACTTCAGGTGTATCCTGAGCATGTAGCTTCCCAAAGTATGAATATATCCTCCTTCAGGAAGAGCTGGCTGTAGTGGCACAGTAGCCTCGGAGGCAGTAATAGAGTGTTTGCAGGAATGTTTAAACAATATACATCAAGAAGGGACTTACAATCCTGTCATGGCACTGGGGGGCCTGACAGTTACAGTCAGTAAAGCCCCCCTCAAAGTGGTCTATTGCGATTTGCACCTATGATGTGTGAGTTTGGGGGCTAAATGCTTTATCTTGAAAGGGATTTTTTTGCCTTTGTTTTTCTTCCACATGCCAAAAAAACATACAAAGATAGCCACCATGGACAGAGCAAATTAGTCCATTTTCTATGTCCATGGCAGCCGCAGAAAGGGGTTAGTGGAGTACATTGTGAGGGCCACATTGGCCTAAAAGAAATAGCAGCCAGTGGCAGGGGCAGAGGCCCTGGTGGCCTGTATGGGAAATGGATTTACCATACAGCGATGTCTGGGTTCCTGGCGACCCAATTGGTCGGCACCCCACCCCCTGTTGCCAACTGTCAATATTGCACTGGTCTGAAATGGTGTGGCACAGAAGGGTGAGGACTGACAAAGAGGTTCACAATGCACGATTCACTGTGACACACGTGGTCTGGCCTTTCAGACTCACCTACTAGTCATAAATCGCCCTGTCAGTTACTCCACCTCTGGAGAATATTTGGGAAAACAAAGCCAGGGCTACTTCTCCTAACAGTGCTCTACATTGATAGATGGCCATCACTTCATGGCGGATGAACATTGCCGTTCCAATTATAGTTATTTAGGGCACACTACACAGAAGGCTGTGTGCATCCTTACACTGTGCATTGCACACACGTGTCTCTCTCTCCTCGTCGTGAAGATCTTCTCAAATAGGATGGATTGAAACAAGGGGTGGACTGGAAACCAAAAAAGGCCCTGGAAATAATGTTCAAAGCGGCCCCATATCACACATTTTCAGCAAGCCCAACCCTTTTCATCTGAGGACAATTGGAAATAAAATAGGTTAGCACACAAAGGAGGTCCAAGGTGCAGAGGCCTACCAGGAAATCTCCAGAGTTGCCTCTAGACCAGCCCAGTCCTGAATTAAAGATGGCTGACTATTCGGCTTCTATTTATCTGGAGACTTGGGGCATTACTGATCGCGTGTCTTACTAAAGCAGGACTGGTATGTTGCTTCCACTTTACACCACCTTCGATCCACAGTGAATGCATCGCCTAGTGCCGGCGCCACATGAATTCCTTACTGCACTGAGGCATATTACTTATGCAGTTGTCACATACACACATTACATTTACTAAACAAACTAGTGTCACAATAAACTGATGTGTAAATTACGTTTGAACCACAAAAAGCATGAGACTTGCAGAATACAGGTGTGATAGGTAGGTACATTAAGCACCCCTTTTCACCGCAGGTTCGCAGTATGTCTGTATTTCATGGCCTGATAAACCAATCAACATTCAGATCCGGAAAGCACCTATTGGAAGACTGAGGCAATCAGCGCTGGACACAACTACTTTGTTTTGCTAATGAAGGTCTGGTCACGTGGGGGAGGAGGTAGTTAGCAGAGCCCAAAGTAAATGGAAGAAAAGGATTTCATTAGGCGTCCCTGCTCTGGAATTATATATTTCCTAACTCAGTCTGCCATTTACCAGGTAAACCCACCGCCCAATCAAATTAATCAGTCATATTTAATTTGCGATTGCTATTCTTGGGGTTCAAGACTCTGCAATCAGTTGTTGTCTCTTGACAGGTCCTACACTGGAATACTGAGGACTGCTCTTCCAGGTAACACTATCCACAGAGTACGGTCTTGCAACACCCAAGAGGGGTCTCGGTACACCCCCTCCCAGCCACCAGACCCCACCCCTCATCCCCAGACAAGGTTCGTGATGGGCGCAGCATCAATATTGATAACATAACTTATTTTACTGGAAAGAGTCTTGGAATTCTGATTTTATAAAAACGAAATTATTATTATTATAACTTTTTTTGAAGAATTTTGATTTTGTATTTTTGCAATGCTCTAGCAGTCATTTCTTTTGAATAACTATGTTAGGATTTCATTTCGTTTTCACTGCTTTTTAATTTCTGCCCCGTCTTGCTTGTTTTTTGGTGTTCTTTCAGGCATTTTTTGTTATTTTCCATGAGGGAACGGCAGACTCCCTGACCCCCCCTCACCCCAAGCGTTTCAACATTTACATGTAGTTTAGTGAAGAGGGTGTTTTCAACAACAACAAAAAACGTTTCGATAGAAATTCGATGGAAATTCTTCCTGCACGACATCATAGAAATAGTTTTCACACGTGAGGGAGCATTCCATAATTGCAGACACATTCACTTCACGCATCACAGGCATGCCCTGATCTCAGCCTGCCTCCCCCATCATGCTTGCTCTTGGCGGCGATTACAAACAAGGCATTGTGTCTATGCCCACCCCGAGTAGGGCACGTCAGACGCCCTCCGCCTGACAGCCATGTTGACTAAAGGCAACACATGGCACCTGCCAGAGCCGGGTAATATGGAACGGTGTTGTATTTCCTTAAGTATCTTTGTATTTCATCTGAGATGGAATCATCGTTTCATTGTATTGGCACCCTGCCTGTGTATGCGTGATGTGGAATGTTCACATTAGAAATGTGTGTGAGGGGGGGCGCTGTTGCGCTCGATGAAGATGGCCGCCTTCTGATCGGCTCCGCTCCGCGAGGCGCTCCTTTTGCTGAAATCCTCCTGTTTGCCTTGACGTTTCACCTTCTAAGCCACGGAGGGGAAGGCTGGTGTGTCGGGGACCCTGCTGGCTTCGTCCTGTCCCCTGGACCTCTCTCGACGCTGAGCTTCTGGCCCCTGCGGGTTGAGCGGGAGCGGGTGCTTCCTCCGATCCCCTTCGGGGCTCCAGGGAGTCGCGGCCGAGTCCCGCGGCTCGCGGCCTTCTGTTGGGGGAGGGGCGTTCTTCCCGCCCTGCGCGTCCGCTTACTACGGCCTCTCGGGGGAGTGGCTGACGGGCTCTGGACCTTCACGGGATCCGAGAGCGTTCGCTCCGCCGCCCCATCCTGGGCGGTGTGCCGATTTAGACCGTGATTCCTGGCTCCGGGCGGTGAGTCGGGTCCCTGGTCTCCACGGAATACACCATACTGGCAGGCGGCCTCCGACGGAGTGGAGCCGCTCCTGAGGTACGCTGGCCCGGCAGGGTCGCATTATCCACGCTGGTCTCCCTCTCCTGTTCTTGAGCGCAGCGCCTAGCTTGGGGCAGTAACTACATTCCGTCTGCATCCTTATACCCTTCCCGGCTGCCCCGTTCTCCGGGCCCATTAACCTGTGTCATAGACTGGCCGGGAGGCGGCAAGAGGCGCCTGCTCCTTCTTACCTACCTACTGCTGGTTACTTCACGGTGCCGAGGTGCGCCCCGACCTCTGAATCTCTGTACGGATCGACCTTGATTCGGGTCATACTCGCCTTCTTGGTCGACTAGAGGGCTGTCCTCTTGGCTGTCCTACCGCATCTCAACGGCTACCAGAAGCTCCTCTTGGTTCTCTTGCCGGTCTCCTTGGTCCTTGCCGGAGGTATACTTGTGGATCACTGGCCATTACATATATCGGTTAGCCTGGACGTCCCTCCTGCCCCTGACCCGGCAGCCCAGCATCGCATGCTGGCTTGGAAACACTGCATCTCTTGTTGCTAGCCGGCTGCGGCCTCACACATCCCTGGTGCTCTCCCCCGGCGACCCTCACCCCCCCCTGCCCCTCCGGCCCCCCGGACCTGATTTCAACTTTTGCCGGCATCATGTCAACGAGGACGGGAAAGAAGCAATCCTCTATCAATATGTTCGCTAAGCCTCCGGGGGGAGCTGGTGCTGAGACGCCTTCACAGGAACCATCCACTGCACATGAACCGGAACCATCCGAATCTCAGAAAATGATGGAATTCATCCGAGAAGGGTTCACTACAATACATAGTAAACTAGACGATATGAATGGTACGATATCCTCCATCAAGGCACACATGGAGAGGACAGATGGTCGTGTGACTGAGATCGAATCACGTATGAGTACCGCTGAAGATGGTCTGGGCTCACTCCGGGCGGAGGTTTCCACATTATCCACACGCTTGACAGAGGTGGAGAAGAAGAATGAGGACCTCGAGTCTCGCTCGAGGCGCAACAACCTCCGTATAATTGGGGTTCCGGAGGATGGCATACAAGAACCCATGGAAGACTACGTGGAGAGCATGCTTCTCCGACTCCTCGATTCCCCAAAACTCTCCTCACAATTTGCAATCGAGAGGGCCCACCGTGCACTTACAGCGAAGCCCAGGCCTGGCGCTCCTCCTCGCCCGATAATAGCCAGGGTCTTACATTTTCGTGACCGGGATACCCTTCTCAGGGCGGCGAGAATCAAGGGAGACCTTTTGTTGGGCGCAGCCAGAATCCACCTATACCCGGACTTCTCGATGGCGGTCCAGCGTGAGCGCAAATCCTTCCTGGCGGTGAAGAGACGTTTGCGCGACCTCCAGGTCAAATACGCTATGCTATATCCCGCCAAACTCCGAATTGAGCATGCGAACCGAGTATATTTCTTCACGCTACCGGAGGAAGCCTCTAAGTTTATGGATGAACATTTTCCCGGCTAAACTATACTTGCATTAATCCCTGCCATTGCTTGGGTCTTGGTTCATTGAATCTCCGTAGTAACCCCTAGTTCCTAATATCAGGTCTGAACACATACACCATCCCATACAAGCTGTTCGGATGGCTTCTACATATAATCTCGTTAAATTAGTTCATTATTGATGGTCATGCCTGCCTCCCCCCCCCCGCGGGGCCATCCCCATATGTGTCCCGCCTTTACTGCCAGGCATTACGTTTATCCTCAAATTGCCTCAAGGTACGGAGCTCCGCCGTCAGACCGACTCACAGGCCCCCCAGGCGTTGATGCCATTGTTTTGGATTTGGTTTGTTGTCTATGGGGTGTTCATCTCTCTGATTGGGGGAGGGATGTGGGAGGGGGTGGGGGGTAGGGGAGTTTATGTTAAAAAAGGCTTGGTAATTACGGAGAAGGTAGAGTTCAGAGCACCAGGGGATCTATATCATCGCGGTCCTGACAACAAAGGGGTCCATCTATGGGGGGCACTGTTCCATCCACCTGTGTTTTTCTATGTCTACTTCGAGGGTGTCGAGTGAGGACACCCTTACATTCCTGAGTTGGAACGTGCGGGGGCTGGGGAACTTCAAGAAAATGAGACTACTACAGCTTCAGGCTGAACGACATGGGACTAAGATCCTGTTTCTTCAGGAGACACATGCGGTAACTGAGCACTGTGAGAAGTTCGCTAAAGTATGGGGACCACAGAGGTACTATACCTCCTACTCCACACAAAGTCGGGGGGTCATGACCCTAATTCATAAGAGTATCAGATATAACCCCATAGCCACGACAATAGACCCTCTGGGCAGATTCGTTTTGCTTCATGGCATACTGCAGAATAGGGAAGTGATCCTACTTAATATTTACGGTCCCAACATTGATGATCCCGAATTTTTCACACATCTTGCGTCCCTTCTGGATGGATTCCCGTTGGTGCCTATTCTCTGGGGGGGCGACTTTAACACAATATTCGATGTGGACCTCGATAGATCTGGCTCTCGTCCCCGTCACCTCACCAAGGCCGCATATGCTACACTTTCTTCACTTCCTCGCCTGGCCCTGTTTGATGCATGGAGGCTTCTTTACCCCGACTCCCGCACCTTCTCCTTCTATTCCTCGGTGCATGATTCCTTTTCCCGCATTGATAGATGGCTGGTCTCTGATATATTCATAAGAAGCATCTCAAACTTGTCGATTCTCCCCAGGACTCTTTCCGACCACTCACCAGTGACTATTACCCTATCCTGGGGCTCGGATCACGACCGTACTAGACACTGGAGGTTGAAACCACTCTCCCTCCTCGACCCGGTCTTCAGTTCGGAATTGGAGTCGGCGATTGAGGAGTTCTTTGAGATCAATTCCGGTTCCGTCTCATCACAGGCCACCCTCTGGGAAACTTTTAAAGCCTACATCAGAGGCATCGCCCTCTCTAAAGAAAATGGCATCCTTAGAACCATCCGTAGGGATGGAGAGCGAAGCCACACTGTCTGAGCTGGAGACCCAATATTCATTAAATCAAACTCCTGAGACCCTTGCTTTGATCGGCACGGAGCTAGACACCTTCCGCGCTCTTGCGGATCGCGAGCAGAGATTTCTCGATAACCCTGGGCTGGCAAGGAGATATGGTGAGGGTGAACGCCCGTCTCGTCTCCTTGCTAGGCTTCTCCGCCGTGAGTTTGGTGCCCCCCCCATTCCTGGCGTTGAGAGACCTGAGAGACCTGATGGATCCCTGGCCACTTCCCCTGGCGATATTAATTCCGAATTCCTCTCCTTTTATCAATCCCTGTATGCTAACGCAGATAAAGCCACCATAGCTGAAATAGACGTCTTTCTGGACAAGCTTCCCCTGTCGGCTCTTTCCCCCGGTACCATCGAAGCCCTTGAGAGCCCATTTACTTCCTTGGAACTCTCGGAGGCCATAGATTCCCTCTCATCAGGCAAATCCCCGGGATCTGACGGTATACCGGTTAAGTTCTATAAACGGTTTAAGACTTTGCTACTCCCTCGTTTGGTCGCGCTCTGGGAGGAGTCGTTGGTGGCGGGTCAGCTCCCCCCCACGCTCCGCGAAGCCACCATTACCGTCCTGTTAAAACCAGGTAAATCCCCCACTCAATGCGGTTCTTACCGTCCACTTTCGCTAATCAATTGCGACGTCAAGATTTATGCTAAGCTACTGGCTTTACGCCTGGCCCCCTTCATGCCACATATCATTCATCCTGACCAGGCGGGGTTTATTCCGGGTCGCTCTACGTCCCTGAATCTGAGGCGCCTTTTCAATATTATAAGCAGGGTGAGTCTGGACGTTCACGCAGTGGCCGCCACCCTCGATATGCAAAAAGCCTTTGATTCCGTTTCTTGGAGTTATCTCTGGCGAGTACTTTATAAATGCAAATTCGGCCCCACGTTTCTTTCCTGGGTCAAGCTACTATATTCAAACCCCGTGGCCAGAGTCCGCACCGAGGACCGCTGCTCTTCTCTTTTCCAAATAGCTAGAGGTACTAGACAAGGTTGCCCCTTCTCTCCATTAATATTTGCTGTGGCGATGGAACCGTTCGCGGACATGCTTCGCCAATTTCATTCCCATAGAGGCCTACGCACCGCCGGGGTCTCGGATATAGTCTCCCTATATGCTGACGATGCTTTACTCTTTATTCGTTCTCCTGAGATCAACCTTGCCCCAATCTTGGAAGATGTTGTCCTCTTCGGCCGTATTTCTGGCCTGACGGTTAACTGCGCTAAATCAACTCTTTTCCCGCTCACCCCCAGCACACTCCCCCCTCCCGATACTCTTGGATTCACGTGAGCCCAATTTGAGGTCACATACTTAGGTGTAGTGGTGTCGCGACACATTGATCGGGTTTTCGAGAAGAATTATCTAGTATACCTCACAAATCTTACGCAAATAATTCAGGGTTGGAACAACCTCCCTATTTCACTGGCAGGGAGGGTAGGAATACTGAAGATGGTGGTACTCCCTCAGCTATTGTATAGATTCGCCAATATCCCACAATGGCCGGGAGGTGAGTTCTTTCAGACATTGACACGAACCCTCAACACCTTCCTCTGGCACTCCGGTGCAGTCCGCCTTAAGTTCAAGACTCTTGCTTCACCGATGGAGTTGGGGGGCTTCGGTGCACCCGACTTTCTCAAGTACTGGCTGGCAGCCCAGCTTCAACACATTGCACATTGGTTCAACATATCTGACCCCCCTCCCCATGTCAGGCTAGAAAGATTGTCGGTTGGTGACCGCGATATTAGATCCCTGGTGATCGCACCTATCCCAATAGAATCGGGCCCATTAGACCCGGTGCAGTCCGCCTTAAGTTCAAGACTCTTGCTTCACCGATGGAGTTGGGGGGCTTCGGTGCACCCGACTTTCTCAAGTACTGGCTGGCAGCCCAGCTTCAACACATTGCACATTGGTTCAACATATCTGACCCCCCTCCCCATGTCAGGCTAGAAAGATTGTCGGTTGGTGACCGCGATATTAGATCTCTGGTGATCGCACCTATCCCAATAGAATCGGGCCCATTAGACCCGGTGAGGTGCACATCTCTGGCTCTATCCAAAACGTGGCAATTATTGGGCACCACCCATCCCTTTCATGGTAACTTCCCGATCTGGAACTTTCTCCCGGGAATCCCACAGGTTCCCCCTTCGGTTGTTCGCACATGGGCTGAGGCAGGATTTGAATTGCTCCGAGACATATTTGTAGATGGTAACTTCATAGAATGGCCTGACCTCCCTCCGCCCCTCAGACAGCGTTCCTCGGTATGGCTTCAATATTCATCCCTCCGTAGAGTCCTCAAACATAAGTACCCATGCTTCCCAGCATTGCCGCCGGATGAGCTGGCGATCACTGAATTGACCTCACCTTGCCCAATGAGGGGAAAAACTTCCAGACTATACACCTTGGTACAATCCAGATCGCCCCCTTCATTCTCTAAACTAAAGCTTGCTTGGGAGTCTGACCTTGGTGTGGAAATGACCGAAGACCGGTGGTCCCATATGTGCTCACGTATCCAGAGGGTCTCCTTCAACTCCCGATTTAAACTAATCCAATTTAAGCTACTCCACAGATACCATTATACCCCAACCAGACTACACCGTGTTTCGAATAATTCCTCCCCTAGATGCCCTAGATGTGGCTTTGATGGAGCCGGCTACTTCCACATGATATGGTCATGCCCCCGCCTTACCCAATTTTGGGACGCCGTTTGCTCCACCATCTCGTCTATGCTTGACCATCCTATCCCCCCTACCCCAATGAAATGCCTATTCCATGACTTTCCCGACCTCCACCAAGATTCTAGGAGACTGGCTGGCCTCTGTATGCTTCTGGCTGTTCGGGCGATACTACTCTGTTGGCTTCGACCTACCACTCCGACGCATGCAAAGTGGCTTAGAGCGGTCACTTGGGCTTCCGACACGGAGGAATCTTGGGCGGTACAACAGCCTGCCTGCTCTAGGCCCAGAGACATCTGGTTGAAGTTCCGATCATTTATGTCCTCCCCCGACACCGACTCAGGTCCTACATCCCCAGCGCCTTCCTCTTGTTGACCCCCAGCTCTCCCCCGAATGGCCCTCTGCCGGGTCTTGCACTGTCTTGCTATTCCCCCTTGTCGGCGAGGCGAGCCCCTCGACCTGTTCTATGAGACTATGTTGTATTAAGTTGTTTGATTTTACATGCTCTGTTGTTGCTCACCTGTATCTGTGCTACCAAGCTGAATAAAAATAAAAGTTTAAAAAAAAGAAATGTGTGTGAGGTTCTATGAACTAGGAATGCGGAGTGGATGCAGTGCAGGGCGCTGGGTCGTAATTGTTATTAACAACCTTGGATTTGCTCATACCTCGTCAAGAGTCGTGCTGATACAT
The DNA here is from genome assembly GCF_040938575.1 of Ambystoma mexicanum. NCBI lineage: Eukaryota > Metazoa > Chordata > Amphibia > Caudata > Ambystomatidae > Ambystoma > Ambystoma mexicanum. The sequence goes on along the minus strand of NC_090931.1, from coordinate 855,683,082 downwards.
CCAAAGGCCCACATCATGGCCGCCTGCAAAAGGCCCATTCTGGGCTTCTCCAACATATCAATGACTCTGCGCTGTTCGGCAAGATACAAGCACCGGTGCCCTGGCATCCTTTCGCAACCTGCTTGATGCAATAATAGAGGAGAGCCACATCACCTGTGGTATCCAAAACAACCACATGTGCAGCGGAGTCAGCAGCGCGTGCAAGAATGCAATGACACATTAGAAGGTGCATAGATCCCACCTCAACAACAGTCGTTCATATTAATAATACATCCAGGCATTGGTGCAGGTTCCACGAGTCCTGTCCAAACCCCTTAAGCATTGGCTAATTGCCGTCCTCGCCATTCCAGTCACATCTTTACAAGGAAGGCAGCAAACCACTTGGAACCTGAAACGTGGTCCCCGAGTGTCACTAGCCACGCCTTGGACCATCACTCGCCTTTCCACATCTAACCCAGTGCCTACAGCGTCTGCATTTCCAGCAGGGGTGTTGCTAAGTCTGTAAAAGATCCGGGGCTACGCTGATGTTGAAAATGTCAGGACTGGGGGCTAGCTAGCCTTTTGGGTGTAGCTCCCAAGTTTCTATCCGGGGCTACAGCCCCCCCCCCTAGCAACGCCTCTGGTTTCCAGGTCACGTCCTGTCTCCCCGTGTTGGACCTCTTGCTCCCTCTGGGTCTCCCCTGGTTTCCAGGAAGTAAATGACTTCAGGGTAATTCACTTCCTGAAAATTACTTCGAAATGACTTCCAACATCATGTATGTATCGGTGGGTAAAGGCGGTGGGTTTTTTGTAACCTCCACCCCCAAAAAAAAGAACACCGAGGCATGGTGATTTATAATGACATATCTGCCCCAGAAATAGGGTTAGGACTAGGACTGGAGATCTGAGGGAGGGGTAGCTTTTCACTTTGTTCCTTTTTGACAGATGTGCTTTCCGCACTTTTAAGTGAAAGCCCCCCACCCTTGAACAAACATTCAGGGGCCAACCCTTTCTTGTTTAAAAAATAAATAAATACATAAAACAAATATCCACCATCACTAGCTTTCTATGTCAGGCTTTACAGCTCTATCCGTACCTTTCTCTGGTGAACCGTGTGCCCACTCCCTACCATTGTGTATCACGCCCTGTATCCCCCGGACTATTGCTATATCTTCTCAGCTCCCCATTACAAATTCAGTGGTAAAGCTAGCAAGGGTGGCATTGGCCAAGTGACACCTGTGTTAGCAGACATCTCATTACAGGTATAGAGATTACCTATGTCAGTATACCATTGACATATCACTGCCATTAAACATACTACCATAGCGGTATATTCTGCCTTGAAAATCCAACCTTTACCCCCACCTTCATGATGGAGGTAAAAATTGTATAAAAATGACCAAATACATTTTCCCTTTTTTTGTCATGTACAGGAGCCACGAAAAAGCGCTGCCCTCCAATTTAGGGAGAAACTGCATCTATGCCAACAGACCCCATCCCAGTTGGGAGATGTTAGTCCTGTTGTCCCCTTTTTAATTTTGCATTCTGGGGCTTGTTGTCCTGGGTTTATAAAGGGGGAATCCATGACTACAACAAGGACTGGACTAGCATCTCCCGAATGGACTGATGCATGTTGGCATGCATGGAACTGCTTGAATAGGAAGACTTAAATGGGGTGAAAAGTGGGTATTTCTGATGCCCACCTTCTTATCACCTTTCCCATGTAATGAATATAAAATGCCTTTATGCACTAAAAAAAATTAACAAAAATGAACAGTAGATGTCTGTCCCACTTCTGCACACCATTCATTTCCAACTTCAAGATGGAGGATGTTGATACAAAAGGACATAGCAACTGGCAGTATTCCAGCAATACCACCACAATTACCACTGGGCAAGCGGTAAAGTTGCAACTGGGCACATTTAAAGGAATAACTCCAGAGTTAATCATAATTAACTTCGAAGGAATTTCTGTAAAAAAATCTGCCCAACTTCTAGCAAGACCCTGAGTATTTTTTATCGACACATGAATCCTCAGTGAGTATTTGCATAGGATGCCCTATCGGTGTGTCTTACTACGCAGGGCTTAGAATGTTCTGCTTCTGCTGATCATACCGTAAAACTATGCTCTTTATAGTGCGCATAACGTACACCTATGAGGCAACCTGGTGCTACTTTAGTCATAAATGAGCCAACATCTACATTTTTTTGAGGTAGAGAAAAGCCAGGTTTTTAATCTTGTTCCTGTACACTACCAGGTTTTGTTTATTATGAAGTGTGATCAGTAATAAGCTTCACACCGTGGGTGCTGTAACTGGGAAGATTACACCTAGAATCCTTTCATAGGTACCACTAGTGCAGGGGTCTGTAACCTGCGGCTCTCCTGACGTTTAGGACTATGACTCCAATGATCCCTCATCATTGACTATGCTTGCTTGGGAAGAATGGATGCAGTCCCTTTTCTATTTCCACGGCGGGAACTGAGGCGAAAGAGAGCTGCGGTCCAGCAGATAAGTGGGTAGGGAGGAAGGGGGTGAGAGAAGGGTGCAGGATTTGTTGGAGGGAGGGTGGGGCATGGGGAGGCAACAGGGAGGCTCATATAAGAAAATCACTTCTAAGCGAAACCAATCTTGCCAGCCAAGGAAAATAAGACGGAGCGATGTAAAGTGATTTGCACAGGATAACATACATTGGTCGGGTAGGTAAGCCAGACATAAAGCCCATGATTCTTCATCCCAGCTTTAGTTGTAACCCAAAAATCAACACTGCACAGTCATCATTCAAAAGCTATAATGTGTTCAACAAAGCTACATTAAAACTACTAAACCATATGGTATAGCAACCTAACAATGTATAAGACTTATTAGTTGTACCACTTTAAGCAAAACAAGAATCTTTTAGTCCGAAAGGCTAAAAGAACACAACAGAGAATGTCTGTATGCAAAATAATTGCAAAGCAATACAAAAAACGTGATTTAAAAATGAAAGTGTTTTCCACAATAAAATGTCAAATACAAGGAAGGAAAACAACTGTTTGTGTATGTTGAAATGACTGCGCTCCACTCATTGACCACTAGTAACTATTTGAGAAGTTGACATACCTGGTGAAAAAACATACTTCTGAATATGATTTAGTGATCGATTATAGTGGTGCCTTCCGATGTATGTCTATGTAGATATGTAAACTACCATACAGATCCAGGATCGTAACATAGCTCACTGAGTTGAATGCCCACAGCAGAGAATTGTCTGATAGCTATATCACAAGTTTCAATATTGTTATGTTTTATCATCCGAAGTCAATAAAATGTTTACAGTTATGTCATAGAATAATTACACCTATTAATGACATGTGGTGACAAAGACTTGCAGCCTGTTTGAAGGGGAAACCATGTTGACACATTGTACCTACAAAAGGCTCACTTTCCAAAAACTGTCATCTACTAGATCCAATTCCTCGGGCTCAGGGAAACAATAAAAGACAGATTCTGGTCTAAGGAGCGGGTAAGTACTGCCATGGGCATATCTGAGCCAGGGATGTAACTATAGTTCCCAACACTAGCAATGTGGGGCAACGCACACCTTGGGTTGCGTAGCCACAGTGTAGTAATCTGAATTCAAAGAAACCACGAAGTAAGAACATTTTGTGAGGTTAATGAAGCGAATATTGTTGGCAAACTGCTGCCTACTTTGGCACCTAAAGTACACAAATCCTTGCTTAAAATGTATATCTCAAAAATGTGCAAAGACAGAGCTCCTCTGTTGTCCCACGTAGGATTGGAAATGATCTGCTGACATAGTCGTTTTGCCTTGAGTCGTTTTGCTTTCTTATAACATGACTGAATTTGTTTGTTCCCATGTTAAATAAGTCTAGAAGGAGCATATTTGCACAGTGATATGGGTGGGAATGCCAGGGCGGGCCGGGTATCCAACCTGACCTGGGACAATAAGGACGATCTACTGAGGGGAGGCTGAATTCCAGAAAGTCATTTCGTATTGCTATGTGGTCCTACCTAAATCTAAGCCCTCTTTCTCTCTCTGTGCTACCCAAGGGCACAACCCCTTACCAAGAAGGTGACTCGTGCCATTCAAGCCCAACCCGAGTGACATCTGACTCGGGTGCATTGGAGTGCACTTCCCTCTCTCCCCGATAGAACAATAGCAAACCCTAGTGCGGTGCACCACTATATCCTGAACAGTCTCTCCACATGTTCATCTCACGGGCACTAGGACCTGAACGCAGTATATCTTAAACAGAGGCGTTGCTAGGGTGGGGTGACTTAGGGGGCTATAGCCCCTGGTCTTTGGGTTGTAGTCCCAGATAGAATCTCAAGAGCTCCAACCAAAAGGCTAGCTAGCCCCCAGTCCCGACAGTCCCGACATTAGCGTAGCCCCCAGTCCCGACAGTCCCGACATTAGCGTAGCCCCGCGTCCCGACAGTCCCGACATTAGCGTAGCCCCGGGTCCCGACAGTCCCGACATTAGCGTAGCCCCGCGTCTTTTCCAGACCCAGCAACTCCCCTGATCTTAAACCACCTGCCACAAGTCAACCATCTCAAAAGAAGATGACGGGTTCGAGGTGCGTTTGGTGTTCTTTGTCAGGTGATAGTTTGTATAGAATAAACAGTGTAATGAATAATCACTAATGCTGGAAACAGAGAAACATGTTGATGATAGATGTATTTCATTTATTTCATAGACTCGTGAGGTGCTCCGACTTTGGTACTAGACCCGACTCACTTTCCCAATCTATGAATAACATGAATGACCCTCAGAGATGTCTGTTATAATGACAGGACTGGGCTTGCCCCTAGGGGACCAAGAATACAATGAAGCTACTTTAGCTTTGATTAAAGTAATCCTGGCACCTACTAAGATTTCCAGGGATATGATATGATATGATTGTTTATTTATAACACACTTAATACTCAGAGGTTTCTACGTGTGGACCCGGGGATCAAACCTGTGTTGCTTCGTGTCATCTTGCTTCCAAGTGAGCATGTTGCCCCTGAGCTATCCTCCCGAGACAAATGTGTGATTTGATTACATTTCTCTTGGCCTCCCTAATGTGGCCACCTATTAGGCAACCCAATTCTGTGTTCCTATACACGCACACCTTCTTACAATTATTTCCTATCCCTATCTTGAAAAGGCATTAGCGAGCTGGATACCACTCTGAAACGTTGATGCCTCTGGGGCAATGTTCTTAGGGACTGACTTCGGTACGCCTGTCGAGGCATTCTGTGTATACCTGTGACCCATAGCTTCACCTGTCCCTGCATTGTTTCCAGTCACGCTTGTATATATATTATCTATTAAAATGGTCTAATTTGGCCAAACATCAATATTGACCGGATGGTTAGTCTTTTAGATTTGCATTGGAGTAAAATAGATGGCACAGTGGATTTTGGAAATTTAAAGAATCCCCAGAATTGGGATCAGGCTGTACCTAAATGGACACAAAGAAATAGCAGAGAAAGGGCACCCCGGTACGAGTGAAGTAAGAGCACAGGCGTTCCTTAATTGTGATGCCCTTAATGTAATAGATGAGGATATAGAGGAAAGTAGCTATTTGAGAGTGCTAATGAACATCCAGATATGATGCCCGGGTAAGTAAGGAAGCTAGCGGCAAGATAACACACAGAGGCATGCATTGGTTAAGGGCTCACCAGTGAACCGCCCATGTTACTCGCCAGCATCAGATGCTATTGGCAATTCAACTGAATCATTTAAAGAGAATGTGGTTTTGGTTATCACTAAAGCACGAATTTCAAAGTGAAGCACGAGTAAATAGTGTCTCTGTGGATCCATGGAGCTTACACATTGAGCAACACACAGAGGAGGAAGCAGTATGCCATTTGAGTGGGTGAGGCATTACCAATTTTTGTGGGCTCATTTCCACAAACTGACATATTGGAAAGAATAAAAAAGCTGAAAAAATGCTCGTGCTCCAGGGCCGAATAGGCTGCTCGACATTGACATTAAATCTGACCAGGACCGGTGGGCTGAACTCTATTAAATGCACTTGACTAATGTCATGAAACTATCCAAGCTTCCTACGTATGCATTTCAATATGAGATTCTTTCTCGACAGCTTTCTCAATCAGTCCCAATATCAGTGGGCCAATATCAGTGGGCCCCATTACGAGGTTGGCAGTAACCTGCCGGTGCCACCCGTGGTTTGCTGCCAAGCCCATAACACAGAATCCAGCACCTGACTCCCCGGTGCCACTGGGACATTACAAGTCGCATTCCCTTGGAGTGGGGCGATCGAAGCACCGGCACCGTTGCTAACAGTGCCGATGTTTCTGTGATGAATCTGCCTACCGGACCACTGTGCACACCAGGATCAGACTTGTCGGGTGCAGCGGCCCCGGCAGGCAGATCTTAGCGTGGCGGTCCGGAAACAAGGGTGCCAGTGAGCTTACCGGCACCCTTGCCTCCGGACTGACACACTTGTAACGAGGCCTACACTGTCTTTCTATAGTGGCTCCACTTTCTGCAGTAAGCAAGCCTTTTATATCATAAGATGCATACTCTGCACGTCCTATTAGGATTCTGTATATGAGTCCTTCTTTAACAGCCCTTACACACCCTATATTTGTATACCAGGCTGTCCAACTCCTTTCACTGAAGACTCTATAACACCTTCCTTTCAAAATCTTTAGACAGTACCTATGTTAAGATCCTCTATTTCTTCCTTCCTATATGAGAATCCCTGCCTCAGAGTTTCTGCACCTGGCTTTTTGTAGCAGACTCGGCATCCTCTGCTTTAAATACGAAGCTCTCTACCCTACCTTTTTATAAGAGTGTCTGTGTTTTCTGCCTTTCTAATTGAGACCTTATATATCCTACAATTCTCTATAGGCCGGTGTACAATCTGCCTTTCTCTATGAGACACTGTAGCCTTTGCTTTATATGTCATGTTTTATATTCCCAAATGTCCATATGAGACCCTGTCCTATATCCCTTGCCTCTCCCTCTGAGACTGAATAATCTGCCTTTCATTATCAGTCTGTGTATTCCGGATTTCTACATGAGTCTCTCTACCTTCTACCTGTCTAGATTATTCTGTGTAAGCTCTACTTTCTAGACAGCCCCCATATCCTCTACCTTTCTAGATCATCTTCCATGTAGTCTACCTTTCTAGATCAGTCTTGGAATCATCTATTTTCATACATTAGTCTCTGGGTCCTCTACATTTCTACATCAGCCTTTGGATCCTCTACTTTTCTAGAGCAGCCTCTGTATATGTTACCTTTCTTTACCGTTCTCTGTGTCATCTACCTTTTCACACCAGTCTCTTTATTCCACACCTTTCTAGATAAGTCTCTTGATCCTATACCTTTCAAGGCAAGCCTCCCTGCCTTTGACTTTCTGCATGAGTCTCTGTATTTGTTTACCTTTCCAGACCAGCCTCTGTATCCCACCACATATCTAAATCAGTCTCTGGATCCTCTACCTATCCACATGAGTGTGTGGAACTTCTATCTAGATAATCCTCTGCATCCGTTATCTTTCTATATCAGTCTCTATTATCTGCCTTCCTAGATGGCTCTCTCGGTCCTCTACCTTTTCTAGATATGTCTCCATATCCTCTGGCTTTCCATATGACTCTCTGTACCTTCTAACTTTTTATATCAGTCGTTGCATCCTCTACTTTGTCTTTACATCAGCCCCCTACCCTCTAATTTTCTAAATCAGCCTCTGTATCATCTACCTTTCTAGATCAGTTTCTGTATCCTATAACATTCTAGACCAGTATACAGATTCTCCCCCTTTCTAGAGGAGTGTGTGGAACCTCTTTGGTTCTTGATCGGTCTCTGGATATTCTACCTTTCTAGATGAACCTCTGGATACTTTGCTTTTCTAGGTAAGCCTCTGAATCCTTTACCTTTCTATCCGCCTCTGCATCCTCTAACTTTTCTAGATCAGTGTCCAGAGCCTTTAACTTTTGAGATGAGGATCTGCGTTATATGTCTTTCTCTGCCAGTCTCGGTATCCCTGTTTATCTGTATCCACTGGCATTCTGTAGCCAGTCTGCCTCGTCTTTCCCCCATATTGGCTACATTTCCATGTCAGACACATTCTGCGCGTTCTCATTTGGAAGCTCCTCATAGCATCTCCAGAACGGTTTGCATTTCCTGTCTCTGTTTCAGTAATTGCCTGCTTTGGCTGTGTGCCGAGTTCCCTGGTGCGTCAGAGAGCGTGCCTCGCATCTCCCTCTGCGTGAACCATCCTCTGCGGCCTTTCATTTCTCGCGAGCCGAAGAGCAGGAGAGGCTGCGTGGCGAAGGATGAAATATCACAGGCGTGAGCCCGCAGCGTGCCACCTTCCCTCGGAAGAGGCCACCTCTGCAGGCAGGCTTGATTAGCGAGAAGGAGAGCGCCTACCTGACGGGTCGAAGGCCAGCTGGTTGCCAGGATGCGGTCCAGCGTCGACAGACAGCATCGCGGACACCTTCCGAACATCCCAGAGCTTGAGCGTCCCGTAGGAGTCACAGGAGGCGATGGTATCACCCTGTCAGGGAAGGAGAGAAGGCAATCACTCATTTAGAGACGGGAAGGAAGGGTATGGGGGGTCGGGTAGGACTACAGGAGCCTCGCACACGCACAGAATAATTCATCACCAATACGAGATGCTGGAGCATTCAACATGTGTTCGTTCATGAAATGATCAATATGCAATAGTTAATAATCATCTTTTCATTTTCTACAGAAACATGTCACCACACATCTCTTAAAAAGACAACTATCGGCCACATCTTAGAATGTTGAAAGGCGGAGACTGATTGTTATTTTATCCATCTAAGGAGCAAAGCGGACACCTTGCCCTCATTCCTTGATCTCTGGTAGGCACAGAACTCGCAACTGGTCATTCCCTGTCCAACCAACTCTAAGGACCTTGTCATTACTAGCGTCCGTTTTGCGGTCGTGAAAAGAAGCTGCAAGATCACTCCGATTTTTCAGATTCAAGGGGCCTTTCACCAAACATCTAGAAACCCAGAGACTCCATGCTCTTCCCCAGAGACCCCGAGAAGAGCGTGGAAACCCCGAGTCTCAGGGATAAACCCGGAGACTAGGAAGGTATGCTCCCAAGTGTCTTGGTCTTACACAGGGCGAAGGCTTGCAATTGGAGTCCTTTTCATCCTTCTTACTGGGCTGCAATGTGGCCCCATTGAATCTTCCCCAGCAGAAAGAAAACAGAGACCCAGCGCAGCAGCATTTCAGCAGAAAGGAATGGGTCTTCCTGGAGACCAAGGGTCTCAACCAGATAATACTCGCGCTCACTCTAGAAAACACAAGTACACATGTGTTTCCAAATCTTTAAATTGATTCAAACCAAACGAAGCTAAAAACAAGGCAGATTCTAGGCCCTGCAGGTTGCAATTATGGCAGCCTTTCTGGATGACCATGTACCAACCACGGAATGCCCACCTGCCTGTCAATGCATCTGATGCCATTGCAGCCCTCAATGACCAGAGCTGGACCACCCTGACTAATTTAGGGGCAGCAAATATTCCTTGATTAAACACAATGCACCAATTATCTCAGTTCCAATCGAGCCACAGTGCAGTAGGCGCTACATGTCACAGCACAGGGAAGTAGCACCTCCAGGGATAAGGAAATGGCCACATGGCGAGCACATGAGGTTCGGGACCGTTTCAACCTGGCAGATGTGTCAAGGGTTTCAGGATGCTCACTTGCCACACGTTCCCCTTCATGGGAAAGGCAAAGAATGGAGATGGGGAGAATTGACTGCCAGGATCCCTGCATTCTGCCTCCCAGACACTTCAGTTTACGCTCCCACATCCCAATCAGTGGCCATGCCATGTCCCCTCCCTTGGTCTTGCTGCCTAGCACAGCTCTGTGTGGTCACTCAGTGCACATCCTTCTTCTCAGCACACAGCTCTACCGCCTCAGACACGCTTGAATGGATTTGTCCCATACCCTGCCCCTAGCCCACTCCCTAGCACAGTCACCTGCAACTCACCAAGTGTAGTTATACATTGTGGATCAGAACAACCAGCACTGAGTCAACTGTGGCCAAGAGACAGGCTGATTACCTAAAAGGTTAAACACAAGCTGCACAGTATGTGGCTGACCACTGACCTACCGTAAAACATAGTAAGTGCACTCCCAGAGAGCATGCTCGCCTGTCCTGACCATGACCAGGGTGGCGCAAAGTAGAAAGGACATGTCTAGAGCCAAGTGGCGTCTTTTTCTCCCACACAACAGAACCTCTTCCTACACTCTCCCGTTGCTTGCCACAAGGGTACTCCTGGGAGAGGTAGTTGTGGGAATCTACCTCTCCTGATGTGAACGTCTCCTGGCTCACTGAGAGAGCTGAAGTACTGTACCTGCACACACTGTGGACCAAACTGCTTCTTGACAATGTGTCAGGTCGAAACCTGGGCACGGTTTGGATATCATGTTCTGCAATTGTGTTCCGTTAACACTCCAGCCCATAGCAGAGCACAGTGGCATCTGGTGAATTTTTGAACTGGTCGGACGTGTATGTGCTTAATATGCAGCGTGAGCGACTGAGTGCATCGAGGGAGCCTGAACCAAACCAGGGCAGTTTTGGGGGGTTCTCCCCTGAGAAATGTTTTTAAAGTAATGGGTTAAAATGGTACATTTTACAGCACTTTATGTGAACATTTGAATAAAAGCAGTTTGCAATCTATTGTGTATGGTAGCACATGCAAATACCTAGTAGATGCAAGTTACCAACAGTACCCAATGCAATTTTCGAATATATTATCACTATGCCTTTGCCCACAACATTTGCTAGTATATAATATATATAGTATATTGACACGGGAGGATAGCTCAGCGGCAGCGTGCGCGTCTTGGCAGCAAGACGACACGGAGCAACAACAGGTTCGATCCCCGGGTCTGCGCTTAGAAACCTTTGGGTGTTTAAGCGCGTTATAAATACGTAACTAAGAAAAAAAACACACAATTACGCAACTAAGAAAAACAAAAAAGACAATTCCTGTAACAGCGCCTCGATGCCTGCGGGCTGTGTGAGCGCTTTATAAATGTGAAATAAATAAAAAAAAATAAATAAAAAATGGTCATGCATGCTGCACCAATATATGCTAGTATTAACATATAAGGACTCCCAGCAACTATAAAATGCCATGCCACAGAAAACCAGCTGGCTAGACTAAAACACATTAGATGTAGGCCATTGACAACACTTCTCATGTTTGCTTTACCCTTGATGGATAGTTAAGATGCACAGTAACTGTGCATCAAGGGTAAATCAAAGTCAAGTGTTATTATATGTATAGACCAGCCTACATTCGATGTAGGACAGTCTAGCCAGGTAATAACCAGAGTAGTCTACTAACCAGCGACTCATGGGTGTGACTGGCAAAAAAGCAACAAACCCATGAGGCTGTGTCAAAAAACCCATGTGCAGGGCAAGCTGAGAAAAACGGTCATGACTTACTAAAGAGATGACCCTCTTGCATACAAAGTGAGCCTTTCATCTCCATATAATGGCTTTACTGAGGTCTGCTTCTGCCAGTGATGGAGCTTTGACCTCCTGTGATTTCCTAAAGTTGGCAGATTTCACAGCCCAGAAGCAGCCCATAGCCTTGCTGTCACATCTAAAAAAAAAAAAAAAGAAATGTAGATGCTTTGGATTCAAGCACACAAGTTATTGGTGCATGTGGGTTGAAAAAAATAAGAAATTCGTAAAGTAAATCATGCACTGATGTACAAGTGTTTACAATTGGGTTAATTGTAAGTCCAGAAAATGTTGTTTGCCCCATCACTAAATACATAAAATAATGATATTTCAATGTGTCAAGAAAGTCACTGCTAGTAAAACCACATTCCCAGAAGAGTTATGCACAAAATCACAAGGCAGTCCCACTCCAATCCCATCACTTCTAATTACCTATTGAAGTAACTCAAAAGTACAATGCAGTACACAGTTTGTCTGAGTGATGCAAATAAGATGAAGTGCTTGTCTTACAAACTAATCACAAATCAGTCACATCTAATTGTCACCTATATTGGGGCAAATACACTTTTCTATTCTATTAAACACAGTTAAAAAACGTAAATGAAAGGAAACTGCTTGTTTCTTAATCCAATGGAATTGTCCTCAAATTCGTGGATTTACAATGTATTTTGTCCTTTTAGTGAGGTGAGCAGAGATACACAAATTATGCAAACCTTTGGAGTGCGGGCCATGGGAGTGTGAGCATGGCATACGTGACCCTGAAGCCCACTGTAAAAAGTTGGCGTTTATGGGTAATAACACTGCCATGCTTGCTTTACCCTTGATGCACAGTAACTGTCTGTGCATCAAGTGTAAAGACAAGTTTAATTATGTGGATAGACAGGCCTACATGCAATGGATGCCAGCCTATCCACGTATTTATTTTATTTATTTTTGCATTTTTAAAGCTGTTACAGGAATTGTTTGTCCTTTATTTTTTTGTCTTAGTTGGTTATTTATAAAGCGCTTAAACAGCCAGAGGTTTCTAAGCGCGGACCCGGGGATCGAACCTGTGTTGCTTCGTGTCGTCTTGCTTCCAAGGCGCGCACGTTGCCGCTAAGCTATCCTCCCAGGACGTGAGCAGAATAACACTTCACTTACAATTTTTGTTTTACCCTTGATGCACAACACTGTGTGCATTAAGGGTACATTTAAAAAAAGTATGCCAGCCCAATGCAGCCCCGACCCCTGAGCATGGCCCCTATATTTAGGGGTGGGGGCTACGACACACACACCTAAACACATGCAACACACAGAAACATGTTCATCTGCATTCACACACACAGCAAACACCAAATTACATGCATGCATGCATACATACGTACACATTAAATAAAAAAAAACCCTTAACTGGCCTGTGCATGCATCCACACACGCATCCGCGCAGCCACAAGAGGACCGGATTGCATTCCCCTCTTGTCCAAACTCAGACACGCTGCCTGACAGGAGAGGACTCCTCTCCTGTCATTCAGTGTGTTCACATTATGTGCCTCCATAACGTATAAATGCTAACTGACAGGAGAGGCCTCCTCTCTCTCCCACCATCTAAATTAGGACAGATAAGGACGAGTGAGATACAATTATTTGCCCAGGATCACACGTGAGTTTATAGGTGAAGCTGTGACTTAAGGCCAACCTGTACTGCAGGTAATTGAACATATATCTTCTTGACTATCGGACGCAAAACATGTATTGCTTTAAACAGCCATAATAACACCCTGCCTGGTTTACTATAATGCCTTGGAAAACACAAAAACCACATTAGCACCAAGAGGCCGAATTCCTGAGAGTCAACCGGGATCAAAGGCCTTATGGCAATATTTACTGGTATTGATAATTTTCCTAATGACACTCCGGAATGCAGCCACCGTCGTTTTTGTTCCCGTCAACTAAACCCCCACCGTTAGCTCTCCATCGTGCTCTCTTTTGCACCTGTGTTCATGCATGAGAGGGGGGCAGCACTTGGCTTGTGTTTTCCTTGGCTAGTGGCTTAAAATTCAAGTCACTTGGCCTGAGCCTCGCTTGGCAGAGCGACCTCTTGAAACAGAGAGGCCGACAGAGACACGGGCAGGGAGAGACAGGCAATGAATTTTGATGACATCAGATGAAATACGCGTGACCGCAGCGACAGATCACTACACAGGCGGAGGCGATGCAGAGAAATAAGGCTAGGTAAGCTCTTGTGTGCTAATAGCTATTCTTTGAACAACACATGACTGCTGTTGCCTTTTACTTGCACTTGTATGTTTGGTCGTTCTTTGCCCAATTCTAAGGTGCTCTCCGGCCATGCATCCATAGGGGGAATGTCACGAAGGCCTCTCGTCATTTTCCTGGCACCGCTCAATTACTCATTTAGGTCCCAACAGTGGAGAATATTGCTGCTCCCTCTCCAAGGACGTCAGTTTCATTCGGGCTGACCTCGTGTTGCGCCCAGTACCCGAGTATAGAGGAAGCCTACATGTTGTGACAGGTGAGCCTAAGATCTATCGTTTCCCAACGGCAAGGTAACCATGCAGGGAAAAGATGCATTTTTGCTGGGGGTCGGGTGGGAGGCAGTCACCACTAGATTTTGCGGAACAGGTGCAGAGGTCATAAGGAGTATACATGTTTACTGAAGGAGCACATTTCACCTGCCACGCTGCGTTCATTTCGGGAAGGCAATATACAATGTGATTTGTTGATGCAGGACTCATTGCTCACATTTCAGTAAAGCACGAGGGAAGGGGTCTAAAACAGGCGGAAAAAAAGAGAGGTGGGAAATATCAAAGGAAGCATTTTCCCTTTCTAAAATCACTAATGGGGGAGATTGTTGGTCATCATCTAAATAGGAATAGGTTTTAAAACATCCAATAGTTTGGTCCAGATGCTCATGTTTTGTGTCCTTACCGGTTACTAACCCCTTCTAGGTTTAGACCTACAAGGCATATCATCACGTTCTGTGATTTTTTACTCATGCTCCAGGTTACCAATTAGCAAGCAGCAAATGGCCAACAATAATTGGAACTGCACTACGGGCCGTAAGCGCTAGCAATACTCACTCAAATCCTATGTGCAGCCAGTCTGAGTACGCTGCGAAATTCAGTTGGCGGTCTCAAGCCGGGTCGTGGTGCGTGCACAGCGCCTCTGTGGACACTAGAAGAGCTACAGAGCAACCGCTGCAGTTTTTTCACATTCAGCGGACTTGGTTTGTCCCTACTGAGAGGTAGGCAGGCTGGGCCCAACAAAACAATTAAATCACTCTCTTGCCTGCAAGCTTCTCTGTTCATGGACCCCAAAAGCAAAGGTAAGGCAACCCGTGGCGGTACGGGGGTTACAGGCCATTGAAAACCAAAATGAATTTGGGAAATATTTGAGGAGTCCACTGGGGAGCTGTACTGGTGCCCACTCTCTATGCCATTATATCATATGGAGCCACTCCAGCCACCCGAATCCCCGCCACATTGACATTACCAGTGTATGGAGCCTCTCCGGGACAGACCACTAGGCAGTGGCTGCCAGGTTTTAGTAACTTTTTACTTTACACTCCTAGGCCTGGTTGGTTATGCTAGTATTTGGGGCACAGGACCATGCAGAGAGATTGGTAAAAACAGAGCTGAAATTGGTCATCATCGTTTAATGATCCCAAAGTCTACAGCTAAAGGCAACCTACACCTTCAGCATGGATGGACATGGGAGTTGTAGTTCTCGCCGGCAACGTTTTGGTCTGCAGTATGATAGCATTCTGCAGCAACACTAAGAGCAGCCGATTGAGGACTTGCTGAGCAGAACAGGTGGGAAGCAGCTTAGCTGGCTCTACCATATGAAGGGAACCTTCAGTGAGCGACCTACATGCAGAAACCGCAGCCAAACGAACAAGACCAAACGTTAATGTGTAATGGGTCTGGTAAGATGCCAATCATTACAAGAAAAGAAGATTATTATAATTTGTTCTAACATGATTGAAAAGGGCTCTGTATTTTTTAAATCATGAAATCGTTTTTTTGGAAATGCAAGGTATTCATAAAACAATACATCAATACATCACAAACATGTATTTCAAATATACGCCATACACATCATAACACTGTAATAATGATGATTATACCAGCATTAAAAAATGGTCATGCATGTTGCAAGGTAGCATTAAAGCATTGCAGGGATTTAATGTAATTAGCTCTTATTTAATTATTTATTTATTTGTGCATTTATAGCAGCGCACCAAACCCTCAGGCATCAGGGCCCAAGTTACAGTAAGTGTGAAGTGACATTCTTCAAAGGACAAGACCACGGCAAGTATACAGGTTACAACATACAGGTGGCTCTTGAAAAGCATAATCTAGCAGAGCCATGCCTCATGGTACGCGGTGGGGCTACATCCGATATACAGATCCATAAAAGACCAAATCAGGTAGGTGCACAGTCTGGGAAAGCCACACCTCATGGTACGTGGTGATACATCAGGCATACAGATACACAAAATGCAAAATACGTAAAAGACAAAAACAGGTAGGTGCACAGTCTGGGAAAGCCACACCTCATGGTACGTGGTGATACATCAGGCATACAGATACACAAAATGCAAAATACGTAAAAGACAAAAACAGGTAGGTGCACAGTCTGGGAAAGCCACGCCTCATGGTAGGGGGGTACATGAGGCATACAGACACGCACAATGCAAAATCAGGAAGGTGCACAGTCTGGGAAAGCCACACCTCATGGTACGTGGTGATACATCAGGCATACAGATACACAAAATGCAAAATACGTAAAAGACAAAAACAGGTAGGTGCACAGTCTGGGAAAGCCACGCCTCATGGTAGGGGGGTACATGAGGCATACAGACACGCAAAAAGCAAAATCAGGAAGGTGCACAGTCTGGGAAAGCCACACCTCATGGTACGTGGTGATACATCAGGCATACAGATACACAAAATGCAAAATACGTAAAAGACAAAAACAGGTAGGTGCACAGTCTGGGAAAGCCACGCCTCATGGTAGGGGGGTACATGAGGCATACAGACACGCAAAAAGCAAAATCAGGAAGGTGCACAGTCTGGGAAAGCGACACCTCATGGTGGGGGGGACATCAGACATAAAGATATGCAAAATGCAAAATCAGGAAGGTGCACAGTCTGGGAAAGCAACACCTCATGTTAGGGGGGAGAACATCAGACATAAAGACATGCAAAATCAGGTAGGTGCACAGTCTGGTAAAGCCATGCATCATGGTAGGGGGGGTACATCAGGCATACAAATACGCAATAGACAATAACTGAGTCATGCCAAACTTTCCATGCAGCATGGCTCCCCATTATCCAATTTCTGGGATCCAGGGAGCATTGAAACCACCAACCGTAGATTTTTCGTTTTTTAGAGTTACTGTGACAATACTGAGATATGCTGTTCCCACTGGTACTGGTGGCACTTTATTATGGTTTTATACCTTGTTTTGTTATTTGATATTGTATTTTTTTAAATTTCTTGATTGAAGTCTAGAAGCTTGCTCTGAATTGTGAGTAAGAAAATGATAAATAAAAGCTTGCAAAAAAAAAAACACACTTTATTCATGCATGCTTTAAAAATGTTGCTAGGGGAACTCATATGGAACCGCCTGGCATAGGATAAAGTAAAATCATTACTTCTTTATAATAGTTGATTTGGCTGGGTCTTAACAAAAGTATAAGCTACTGTGTATGTGGTTTCGTATACAAAGGGCAAATCAACAAAGTGTGTAGGGTTAGCCAACTGAATACGACATTACAGGCAAATTAATTAACTACCCAAATGCCATTCAGCTGTAAATGTCCCAAGGACTGGTATATCTAATCTACATTTGGAAATGCACGCCCTCCTTAGGCCTGGGTCTAGTACAGAAAAGCAATTCCCCAACCCTATAATGGAATTATTATCAAGCTAGTAAGAGACATTCTTTAGGGACAGCAGAGATCTGTAAGGACGTCAAAGCCTTTGGAATCAGATACATCCTATACACGGCTTTTGGTTAGCGGCCCTATGCTGGCAGGGTTTTTATAAATATTATCCATCCCCCAACATTGTCAAAGTAGTTAGAATGTGCCTTAACCAGGGCAATGAATCGACACCATATATGCCACAGACGCATGGGTTTCAAATAGGCAGTCATGCCAATCCTGTCACGGCCCAATTCAAAACCCAGTACAAGGTGTGGGGCTGATTAAGGTAACTTCGAAAGCTATTTAAAAAATGCATTCCCTTTATTCTTCAGGCTTGATATATTACTATGTCCCCACAGTCCGCCCCAAACAGGGCTGATGCCACACTCTTAATTGTATGCACTGTTATTGCCGATGCCACTACCCTGTTCCTATATTAACTTAGCACATGTTATGATGTCCCCTTAACACTTCAATAGAGCCAACTCTTTCAATGGCGAAACCTGCTACATAGAGACAGGCGTCTCGTAAGGTTTTACCCAGGCTAAAGGGCATGCATTCTGTTTTTCAATGATTATGTTCCAACACTTTCTGACCCCTAATGAGTGAAAACAATCAGGCTGCTGCAGTTTATTGGGGGTCTATGATATGAGGACAGCATTGTCCATGGACCATCCAAGCCCTAATATATTCCCACCAAGCACAGGCACATCGGCCTCCAATTTAAGAAGCACTCCTGCTATTGCATTGTAAAAAAGCAGAAACAACAGGGGGCTCTCCTATGTTCCACAAAAATCCCCCTAAAACTTACTCACACATACTCTCACATACACAGCTTCACTCTTTCAATTTGGTACCACCCTCTATCACAACCAATATCTTATATTCACACACATCCAGAACTGCCACAGACTCCTCAGCACTCCACTCCACCTTCCATCCTCCTCCTGGTCTCTTGGTCCACTGCCACACCTTCTAACCTCGCCCGAACTGCTTTCATTTGGTTGTGTCTCTGCGAGTGCTGTATACCCGTAACTTCCTATTTCCTTTGTTCCTCTCCCCTTCCATTGGTTATGCAACTCACCTTATTGTAAGGGCCAATCTGATCCTGCACTTCGAAACTGGGTTGGACCAACACAGAGTAATATTTCATAAACCCCTCTTAGCCTGTCCCCTCTTTGTGCCTGGTGTGAGAAACCAGAAGGTCTCTCACCCACTAGTCCCCAGGGATCTGTCATCCAGGTGGCCAGGACACAGCCATCGCTTTTGGATCCAGTTCCTGGGGGTGGACCAGTGTGGGAGGATCACCTGGGCGAGGGGCCTTCGGAGAGTGGGACACCAAATGGTGAGACACGGTATGCCCTTCTTTGTAACACCGTTTCCTGATCCTACCAGGTAGGATATTTAGGAACTCATCCCGCTCCCCTTTTACAACAATAACACTTTCTCAGAGACAGCCCGCTATGAGACAAAATGGACTAACACCCGAGCAGTATACCTGACGTGTCGCAATACAATGGTCAGACACAGTCAGGCAATTACTGACCATCACACACACCTGACTTCCATTGCACTTTCCCACAAGGATAAAAGGCGGAGCATGAGAGCACACTTGGATCGAGGCAAAGCACATGAGGAAACAGCAGTTCCAAGATGGCAGTTTAACAAGAGGAGAAAGACAGCAAAATAGAAGGGGATCGCAAAGTGGGAAGTTCCCTTGACCTTTTCGACAAGGAACCGTTACTTTCACGAAGCCTTGAGAATAGAAAGCGTAAGACCAATAAACCAGGCTGAGGAATCCCGCATTGTGTGTCAGAGGTACCCGGGGCCCACCTGCGTCGATAATCAAGGCAGGCAGGATCTCCAGCTGCCGTGGTACTGTCCTTGGCTCCAACAACAAAGCAGCGTCTGTGAAATCAACACAGCAGTGAGTTGGGGAGACCGATACAAGACTGTTCTTTGTTGAAGCCAAGGTTGCAAGCAGCAACATTGGATGTGCGTGCGGGGATGGACATTGTATGAAACGCATGTGATAACCAAAGAAAGTAAAATTGGATGGCAGATGAGGGATTGAACTTTGAAACCAAGATACGATACCTTTGACAGAGTGGTCTGGCGCCGCGTGTGTGCTCAATCAAAGGTTTCTCTAAGGTATCGAGCTGAGAGTTAACAAAAGTGAAAGAGTGGCAAAGGATTGGGAATTGAAGTGTTTCCTGCAATGGGTCAAGCAAATTCCTGCACAAAATCCAAAGTCTTCGATGTTGATACAGTAAAGAAAGTTTGTCCGAGCCTGGCCGAGGGAGATCAATTGCAAGCTTTGTGTCAAAGCGGTTCTGAGCCCGGCGGAGGGGTATCCCGGGTGAACAGTGAATCACCTGAGAAATTGGATTCGTGAAAATCCTGAGAACATTGTGTTAAAGTAGATCTGAGCCCGGCGGAGGTGGATCCCGGGAGGAATATTAAATCCTAAGAAAATTATCTATATATGAAATACAAAAAGTAAAACAACTTTATTGTTTGTTTTTTGCATCTGGCCCTCTGAAAGAAGAGACTTTGAATGGCAAAGAGACTTTGGCACAAAAGATCATGATTTTGAGATTTTGAACAGCACGTTCATGCTAGAGAAGCCAGAGACTGTGCTAAGCTTGAGTGTGCCACCTTGTCCCGTGCTGAAAACGTGGGGAAGGGAAGCCAATGGCTTGAATAACCTGACATATCATTTCTTGAACAGCTTTCTTTTGCATTACATTGTTTGCCACACTATTTGTATTTAGAGGTAAGGATTGGCAATAGGTTTATTAGTATGGGCCCTTTTATTCTAACAAGCCACTACTAGGACTGCGTTATAATTATTTGATGGCCTTAGCTTGCTCCTATCTTTAGAATTAGAATGAGATAGGCGTTTTCAAATGCAAATGAAGTTCAATAAACACCCGTGAACTGTGGTCACTTGTGTCTGTCTTAATGTTGATACCATGTCACAGTAAGTAGTATTCTCTCTTCCACTAGAGTCTGATTGTCCATGGAGTCGCATGAGCTTTAGTATTGCCTGTGACTCCTTCTAGCTGCTCATTCTGTTTTCTCGGTGGCGCATGGCATTCCTAAACTTGCGGTCCTCCAATGAAAAAGAGAACTCCAGACGGAAAAAGGCTTGCAAGGCATTGGGTGATACAGTGGTACATTTTATCATCCAAGACACATTCAAGGGGTTCTGGGACTGGGGCCCTCCCAAATCCCTCATGGATCTATGTGATCACTGCACACCCCATTATTTCAAATACGAAAAGGCTGAATACGAAAACTGAGGCGAGCGCTGATCACATCGATCACACTTTACCGTATTCCCCCTACCCGTAACCCGTTGCACCGTACTTACTTTTTCTTCCACGTACCTACCTTCTCTCAGGAGCCTCGCCTCGCCCGTCTCCCAGTGATGTTAGTTTCCTATCCCTAAAGTGGATAGGAATCTCCGTTGCAAGGTCCTTTTTTCTTTTTTTGTAACTTTTTTTCCACCACAATCCTTCCAATGGAAGCGGGTGACACCTCTGCAGCCCCTTAACCTATTATACCATACAAGGTGGAGCAGGGGACACCCGCACCCACCTTGTACGGTATAATGAGATTCAACATTTTTGTCACTGCCGAATGTGCAGTAATTGTGCAGTATTTATTTTCTCACGAAAACGAGTGATACCCTCCCTCACCCAACCTATGGGGTAGGATTGGCTCTGCCAATTGCTCTGCAAGGATGCCTAACTCAGGGTGGGAGGGGTCCCCGCTCCCCTGTGACAGGGTCAATCACCTGACCCGGTCACATAACAGGCCTCATGAGTATTGTAGATTTAAAGGTAAATACTGGCCCAGGGAAGGAGTATACCGCCAAAGACGCATACATTGTGAATTCCAATTACTGTACAGTGCTCAAAAACCAGAGAAATGGGCAAAGTTGATAATCAACATAATATATGTCAATCTAATAAGGTTTATCTTAAAGTGAATAAAAAGCACTCATGTTTGGCACTCTTGACCAAAAGCTCACACCCGAAAAAGCTATAAATAAATAGCATAATGACAACAGAAAATATGATATCTATATGGAGGGGTGGAGTGGCTTGGATGATCGAGATAGTCAGCTAGAGGCTACGCATCTTGAATGAAATTCTCCAGCAGTGGAAGTTGGTGGGGACATACCCAGGAGTGGCTATTCTGTATTTCTGTATTCAGGGACTTTTGCCAGTCGAAAATAAGACAAAGGGTAAGAAACCCTCTTCCGAATTGTCATTTAAAGCCTTAGTTCCTGGGACAATGAAGAGACGTGGAGATGAATTCAGATACTCAGGGTGAAAAAAGTAAATTAGAAATATTTATTTTTTAATGTTTCTTAAAGGTGAGTCGCTTCCTTAGTAAAACCTTTTTTTTTGCTTTCTTTTAGGAATTGGTCATGTGTAAAGGAAATTATGGATGTGGATTCAGACAGCACATAATAACCAACAAATAATCCCTTTTTGATAATACAAACTGTTTAAAAAAAAAAAAAACAACAGTCCCCCATTCACTATAGATTAACAGTGAAGCAGCCTAGAAACCTCCCTATTTGTCCCATATGTAAGTTATCCTTCAATGTTTTGTTGCTATGTTTCTGTGTTTTCCTTTTTTAAGAAATCTTTCATTATTCTTTATTAGTACCCTGTGGCGCATGGCTTCAACCTGCCAGGCAATGAGGAGGATCCGAATGGGGGCTTTACCGCACAGTAAAGCCCCTACATCGAGCTTCCTCAGTGCTGGAGGCTGGCTTCTTGCGCCACCGAATACCAGGTAAGTGCTTGCTCCCCTGTGTCCCCTTCCCCACAACCCCTTTTCTACATCTCCTCCCTCCCCACCCCCACCACACTTACCGGCCGCTGCTCTGTCCCTCGCCGGCGTCGGGAACACTAGTGCTCCTGGCGCGTCACCGACCCGGCAATGGCCGCCATGGAAAGAGAGAAGGACAATATGTAGTTCCCTTCTCCCGATCCATTGTGGCCATCTTGTTTTTTTATTTTATAGTTTAAGTTGAGAAACGGCAAACACGTTGGTTCTAAAGTTTAAAAAAAAACATGAATACCCCGGTGCCGGGGCACTAATAGCAATATTACCCTCGCAGGGTGGTATTGCCAGGGCAGGTAATGACCCAGGCTATCGTTAAAGTCCTCGCTTTGCTCGGGCTTCTAACTGGTAATATTGCTTAATTAATATTTAACTATCATTTTAAACCTTGGTTGCCTTTTTGATTTAACTTTGTTATTCTACAGTGTCAGGTTGTTTGCCATGTAACTGAATTAAGTGCATTTTTGGCGAAACATATTTGGTATTTGTTCTTCACTGAATTATATTTAATTGAAATAAATGTCTGAGATTGCGGGAAACCTTTGAAATGTACTCATTATTTTTAGGGCAATTGTGAGTAGGCCCCATAGAAAAAAGATTTTCAACGGTGGGCCTGATTGCTCGAGCTATTTTTTAACTGCAAGCAAACACATTCTGCATAAAGTACTGTTGTGAAAATGGAAAACAAACACACAAAAAAAAGGAATATTGCAAAGAAGAAACAATGGCATGACCTATTTGTAAGGTCCATATTATTAAGATAAAAAATATATCTTCCAAATATTCAGTACGATGAAAAACGCAAGTTAGCAGTGTGTTTTTCTCTTTAAATAGGCTTCCTCTATGAGAATGGGTTTGATGGTATATTTCATTACTGCTGCAATGAGCATTAGGGTTGTCAGTCTGTCCACTGCTTGAGCTTTGAAGAAGTTCCCTCACCCTGTTTGGCCCCTCAGCCCACACAGGACAATGAACAGCTCTTCATGCCTCAGAACCCCTTTGACTATTGCAGGCATTTCTGCGTTTATTGCTTCGGTGACACACAACCTGCTCCAGACCATCAGCCCCAGCAGCTGTGGGATGCAGGATCAATAATTCCTTAGCATTATTCAAATTCATTATTTATCACGTTCTTTATGGCCCAGTCTTTCCCGTGGAGGTTTTCTCGTCTCCGCTTGAGCAGCGGGGCTCTGAGAAGCCCCAGTGTCATTAATTGCTCCATGGCTTTCACCGCCTCTCTGGATGCAGCCCTGCATTGATAAGTGTAGCGCAGCATGCAATGTGACCTTTGGCATGTGCACGCGTGCTGGGGGTCTTACAGCAGGGAGTCTTGGGGAAGCGGTTCAGGATTTACTCAAAAGCACTTATTTTTCCTTTAAAAGAGGAGTGTGTTTATTAGACCAGAGTGGATTCTGCGTGTGGATATATTATGAAGCCATGACAACATAATAGTTGCATTTTTCAAACACATAACTGTTTTGGCTTTCTAATGTCTTAATGAGTCTTAAACGCAAAGGTCACACTTCAGAAGAGATGCTGCAAAAGGCAGGCAAAATCTGGCAAATGCCTATTTACGGGGTTGAAATGAAAAAAACAAAATACAAAAAAATTCCCAAAAAGAAAAGGGTCCCAAAAAGGATCAGAAACTAAGACTGTGTGCTCTTTACTTTCTACATTAGCACGCCTGCAACAGGCTGATCGGACCAGCAGTCCACCATGGCTTATCCTTTGAGGTCTCGCCACCACCACTGTCTCCTGGGCTCCTGCCCTGTCGGTTTCTCATGCTTTGGGTCCACGGTAGCTCTGGCGTCCCGCTATTCCATGTCGAGCGAGTTTGGAAGTAGCAGGCTTTCCTGGTTTTCGTCTTCGCCAGGGTTTACGCAGCTTGAGGCCTTCCCTTACTTGTATATGTGTTGCTCACCCTTCTCTCTCTCTCTCTCTCTCTCTCTCTCTGTCTCTCTCTCTCTCTCTCTCTCTCTCTCTCTCTCTCTCTCTCTCTCTCTCTCTCTCTCTCACTCCATCTCTCACTCCATCTCTCCTTCTCGTTTGTCTCTCTAAATGAACACATATCCATGTACTCATCCCAGTAGATTGGGAATTCTGATTTAAAGGGACATGATGTTTCCCCATCAGGTAACGGTATCTATTAGGAGTTTCTTTGTCCCGGTCTAGATGCTTCACAGTGGGCCTCATTACACGGAAGGCGGTAAGGGTTAACGTCACCGGTAATGGTACCGGTGACCGTTAACCCTTACCGCCTTACTACGAGGTCCCTTTGCGGGTAGGTACTTTAACGCCTGCTGTTTAGCAGGCATTAAAAACCAACCCGCAAAGGGACCAGGGTGCTAATTACGGTACCTCAATTTGCGGCACTGTAATTAGCGCCTTCCCCATTCCCATAGAGCCCTATGGGGCAAAAATGGAAATGGGGAAGAGCAATGGGGGAAGGGGGAATTACCGCCCCGCCAACCTTGGAATACGGCAGTAATTCCCCTTTCCACCAAGGCGGTGCTAATAGCACCTTGGTCCTCCGCCTACCGTGTAATGAGGCCAAGTGTCTTGTATTTTAGTTTTTTCGTCCCGGTGTTGATACTTTTCAGTGTCTGATATTTTAAAACATCACATGTACCCAAAGTATGTGCGGCTTGAGGGAGTTCATCATGGGAACAGGAGTCCTTGTCCCCTAAGAAGCAGTCTCTCCCAGTGAGGTCCCACTTGCCTCTACCCCTGGGCAGAGTATTGCAGAGTGGTTTCTCCTCCCTAGCCTCACATGAGCGGACTTCCCTTGGGGAGAAGGAATGAATTCCCTCGATTCACCACATACTCTTCCCCATATCTCTGTGGCTTCCCCTTCTTGACTGATCGAAATCAGCTCCAAAAATTGACATGCCCATGTTCTTGTCCTTTTCAATGCTCCACTGAAAAGCAAAAAGTTTCCAAACACAGGAAAAGGTTCCAAACACAGGAACCATCTCATTATGCTGGCGTTGGTATCTTTTTCGTAAGCTCATCCAAGTCAGGGGAGAGTGATCGGTAATTAACCTACATTTTCTGTCAGTTAGGAAGTACCGTAAGTGGGCGACAGCCCATTTTATGGCCAAGGATATTAATTCCCGGTAGAATTAAACTGTTCCCTGGGGAAAAGTTTCTGGCTCGTCTACAATAAAGGGTGTTCAATTCCCTCATATTCTTGTCACAGTACAGCTCCTAGCCCAACCTTGAGGGATCAGTTTGCAAGAAGAGCTCCTTATTGAAGTCTAGCATCTTAAGCATGGGCTCACTGCAAATGCTGTTTTTCCGGCCCTGGAACTTTCATGAACTTACTTACTCCAGATCAGTTTCTGTGCCTGTGCATTTTTTAACTTATCTGTGAGTTTGGCTCTGATGCTTGAATAGTCAGGGATGAATCTCATGTAGCCTGTCAACCCCAGGAAGGCAGAAAGTTCTCTCTTGCTCCTGGGGCTTAGTGCTTTTAAGATCCCCTTTACCTTTTCAGTTTGTGTTTGAATTAAGTCGTTGCTGATGAAAAAAAAAAGCCCAGATATTTTACTGCAGACTGGCCAAAATGGACTTTTCGTGGGTTAGCCCTGTGGCCGGCAACTATCACTATGAACCACAATATCATCCAGGTAAGCTCCACAGAAGGTTGAATAGGGTTTTAGTATTCTGTCCATTAAGCGTTGAACTGTGGCTGGGACTCCATGAAAGTCGAAAGGCAAGACCTGAGCTGAATCAGCCCCTATTTTGTTAAAGAGGCTGTTTTGTCTCAGTCAGCTGGATTCAGATGTACCTGCCAATAACCCTTTGTTAGATCTAAAGTTGATATGCATTTAGTTGAGCCCAACTTTTCAATGGGCCTCATTACACGGTAGGCGGTAAGGGTTTACCAGTCCCGGTAAACCCTTACCGCCTTACTACGAGGTCCCTTTGCGGGACCCGACCTTAACGGCTGGTGTAGACCAGCCGTTAAAGTTGGGACCCGAAAAAGGGACCTTGGTGCTAATTACGGTACCGCAATTTGCGGTACCGTAATTAGCTCCTTCCCCAGTCCCATTGAGCCCTATGCAGCAAAAATGGGAATGGGGAAGGGCCATGGAGAAAGGGGGAATTACCGCCCCACCAACCTTGGAATGGGGTGGTAATTCCCCTTTCCTCCATGGTGGTACCAGTATGGTACCGGCGGCAACCATGGTGCTAATAGCACCATGGTTTACCGCATAACGTGTAATAAGGTCCAATGAGTTCATTGATTCTAAGCAGCAGGTAATTATCGAATAATGAGATTGAGTTCAGTTTTCGGAAATCAATGCAAAAGCACCAAGACTGATCGGGCTCAGCTAATAAAACTATAGGGCACCACCACTGGACCCTTGGATGGCTCGATTATGTCTGCCGTGAGCATGTCCTCTCTTTCCTGTTCAATCACTTTCTTGCGGGCCTCAGGAATTCTGTAAGACTTAAGGTTTCCTGCCAGAGTTCTAATAAAATGAAAAAAATGTCCAGCTCTCCCTGGTTTCTCGGAGAACACCTTGGAAAATTGATCTAGAAAATATTTAAGATCTGCCTGTTGGGAGGATGATAGCCTGCGGTAGATCACGCTATTTTCCTTCGGGCAATCGGTAAGTAAGGCAGCCATAGTAACCATGGTCTTCTCACTATGATCTTGTAGAGTTTGAGCCAAGTACCCCCACCCAAAGCTACTCCCCCATGTTGCCTATATGTTGGGAGCCAGAGTGTGAGCCACGTGAAATGTCAGTAAGAGTACCAATACCAAAGAGAATCCTGGAAGTAAGATTCCCATTGAGAAAGCCATACATGCCATGCATACCTGACAATATGATGACCAGTTGAATGAAATCCCGGAAGAAGTGTGAAAACTGAGCAAAATAGAAGATAGGTGACATCATAAAGAGTAGAGCTGACGTACCCAGAAGAGATGCAGAGATGAAAGAACATAAACATTCAATAGGCACTCGAAGGAGTAGGTGCCCAAAAATGTGCAACATTTTGGGCTCGGGGTGAGATGAAGATACTCATGCTAACCGAAATAATGAAGGAGATATCAAGTTGTTTTTCAATGGCACAGAAGCAGTAACGCAAATAGACAAAGTATTCGTAAAGGCTAGCTATGTAGTAAATAGATTGCGGTGATGCGCCATTGTATATGCATAGGAAACGTATGAACTATGGATGATTCCACTACGCACTAGATCCAGTAAAAAAAAAAAGGTTTGTCAGTGAGTCACAGTTAGAAATCTGAAAACTTAACCATGGAGGTGAACCAAGGAAGTGCTTGGCTTGCTCAACACCAAGAAGTCAAGGCCACCTTGAGCCTGAATGTTCGAAGCAGTGGTTACAGAACGTGTGAAAAAACAGAACTCTTGTCTTAGGTGAGGAGTGAGAACATTGAAGACATCAGAGGTTCATCATTTAATAGTATTTTAAATAAAGAAAGACTTGAAAACATGGTCTGCAGTCACATGGTTTGATGAAAATAGACACTGGAACGAGCTGTATCAAAACCAAGAAGAGAGAGTATGTCTATACTCCCTCATATTCTCAGGCTCAGAGAACATATTCAAGGCTAAGTTCAAAGCTTAATTGACTGGCAGACTGCAAGTGTGATGATAGATGAACAGGCTAATTGGTGGGAAGCTAAGGTTGTGACCAGCCCACGGCCACCTGAATATTGGCCTGCATGCTGCTTGCGTAGGTGGAATATTACAGAGTGGTACAAGGGTGCCAACCAATTGTAGAGGGACACATAATAGAGAGCCTTATAGTTTGTATAACCAATGGGATGTTGTGTATTTGATGACGTTCATAGTGACCTGCACTAGAGGAGGGGTTAATTGCCCCACCTGATGTTAGAGGCCCAATCACCTTCCTAACAAGTATGGAACATTTACCTAGATGTTCCCTGTAAGCCTATCACCTTCCCAAGTAGGTTTTTGTAGTTTGCAATGTAGATTGACGTCAATGATGATGAGTTTCCATTATAAAAGTTGTTTTCTAAAGACATGCATTTAGTGTGAAGATCGGGCGATTTCGTTGATGTTCGTTGTAACTCCCTGTTTTAGATAATTTATATTAAAACAGTTACACTTTGCCAACTTCCTGAGTAAGTTGAATTATTGATGTTTGAATATATTCTGCATCTCCATCCATCTCAAAGTACTGCTACCTTGTCTTAAAGGGCCGGGTTGGATGCACCAGTTCAATCTACTTTCCACGCTTTAAGTAAGCTTACATGATAGATATGAGTTTTCTGGCCTCTATCTGGTTGTGATATGAATTCATTTAACCAACACTTTCATTCTAGTACTTTCTTGGGACCATACCATTGGAGATGATTTAATTTTCTGATGCAAATAAGAGGACCTGGCTGTCTAACTGAAAAGGTACAGGTAACTGCAAATCTATTATAGTCAGCTTGTTGTTGTTTCTGGGTCTGCTCCAGATGCTTTTGTACAATTTTTGCACTGCTCTCAAATGAGATTTTAACTTTTGTTCGGTTTGAGAAATTGGTAATGGGGCTTCTTCTGTCTCCTGCCAGGTCTCCTTCAGCATGTTTAAGACATCTTGAGGTCCCCTTGCTTATGGAAGTTCAAATGCAGAATATCATAGGGAGGCTTGTGGGGTCTTTCTGACTGCAAAGAGGGCCCATGGTATTATCACATCCCAATTCGTCCCATCGGTCTCCACCAGCTTTCTTAATATTATTTTTAAAGTCTGGTTGAAGCATTCTACTAAATGTCAGTCTGGGGATGATACAGAGATGTCCTTAAGGCTTTCAAATGTAGGATATATTTTACCTCTTGCATCAAGTGGGACATAGAAATTGTACC
The DNA here is from genome assembly GCF_040938575.1 of Ambystoma mexicanum. Lineage (NCBI taxonomy): Eukaryota > Metazoa > Chordata > Amphibia > Caudata > Ambystomatidae > Ambystoma > Ambystoma mexicanum. Next base: position 855,653,978 of record NC_090931.1, on the reverse strand, counting down.
TTGATCTGTAAGGATTTCTTTGGGAGCCCTATTCTGGAAAGGTACCGTAAGAGGTGTTTTAAAATGTGTTGCAGAAGAAAGGCTTCCGGATAGTGAGTGGCATAGTCAAGGATTACAAGGATAAAGTGGTACCCCAGTTTCGACTTTCTAGGGGTCCTATTATATCCATAGCAGTCCTGGAAAATGGAACATCGATTATTGGTAAAGGTTGTAAAGGGGCCGGTCGTTCGGGAGTGTTGACTGTCTTCTAACAGCTCTCACAGGTTGATATAACATTCTTCATGTCAGCAAAGGCACCCAGCCAATCAAACGTAGGTATTATTTGGTTCTGGATTTTCCCTATCCCTTGGTGAGCTGCGGTGAAATGGGAGTGTGCCAATTCAAGCACAGCGAATCTATGACTCTGAGATACCACCAGTTGTGTTCAGCGTACTCCCTCAAGTGTTACACATCAACTCTATGAAGTAACCCTTTTTTAAGAAAAACTGTCTAATCTGACTACCATCAGCTTCTTCAGAGACTTCCTTATTAAAGGCTTCTGTGAGGTTGGGGTAATTCCTCTTGGCAAAGGCCAAATCGGGGAAAGGGAATAACCTCCTCTAGTTCTTTGTGTTTTTTCTGCACAACAGGGAGGTCTGCTTCTCTGAAACCACTAGAACCCCATTCGGTCTCTTCTTGTCCTGCTTCTTCTTGGGGAACTGGGAACAATGCTTTCTCTAAAGTTTCAATTTCTTTGGTACTCTGGAGCTCAAACGCTATGGATTCAGCTGTGGCTATGGTAGGGCAGCTGTCAGCTGGTATAGATTGCACTTCTGACAGCATTTTTGGCGAGTCAAAAGGACTACACACTCTCTGGGAACATGGTGTCTGATATTTTATTAACATAAAAATGTTAAGGCCTATCTTTTCCGATCACTATGGGTGATCTCTGCCTACGTTATTAACTAAGGAGCTTGTCAGTCAGTTGTAAACCTCCAAGGGAATAAGTCTGCTGTCCAAAACTACCCTTACTGACCCTACCACTATGAAAACTAACTTAGGCCAGGAGAATGACTCGCTTCTCCTGAGGGTACTTCTAGTAGCAGTCTTTAGTACATACTCCTCAACTAGTATCTCGTGACTTCTTGGATGTGTCTCTTTAGTTCCTCAATTGGATTATTGGGTTTTCTCTCCTCTTTGGGAATTTCTCTTGGGGATCTCGTATTAGCTCTATGTTTCTTGGTTATGGATCTCAGCGTATCCTTGAAAGTCAACATTGCTTTGTTGGGCTTTCTCCCTCTGGAAGTAACAGTACAGTTGGTTGTGACCTACTTCACTTGGTATGTGGTTCAGTTGCTTAGTTCTTCTAAGGTCGATTTCATATCTTTCTTTCTCTTTAGTATTATATTGGTCTTGTACAGGAAGTCGAGTTACTTTCCCCTTTTCCCAGGGTATTTTGTCAAATCTTTCTTTCTCTGTGGTATTCAGCTGTTCAACAATTATTTCTCTAGCATCGCAATATTCGCGCTTCATTGGTTTCAAGTTTAACTCTGTTTCACAATTGCTACTGAGACGAGTTAACTGTTTTGTATAATGATTCCCTTGGGTCCTTCTAGGCTTCCGGATCTCCCGGCTACCTTCATTCTGGAAGGAGAACCTCTTTGGGAGCCTTCTTCCTCAGAGGCCTTCTCTCTGCTCCTGAAAAGCAGACACCTTCTCTGGCGTTCCGCTCCTCGTGCTTTCCCATTTCCTCACAGTGTCCTGGTGCACCCGGCGCCCTGTAATCTTCGATTGCTGGTGGTTTTGGAAATGGTAATTGGGCCAGTGGTGCACCATGGTTTGTCCTTTGTGGTCTCGCCACCACTGTCTCCTGCGATCAGTCGCTCGTGCTTCGAGTCTGCCATAGCTCTGCCACGTCGAGCGAGTTGAAAACTTGCAGGCTTCCTTGTTTCCGTCTTTGCCAGGGTTTACACAGCTTTGGGCCTTCCCCAACTTGCACATATGATCCGCTCTCTGCTCTCTCTCTCCTTCTTGTTCATCTCTCTCTGAAAGCATGTTTATCCACATACTCGTCCCAGTGGATTGGGCATTCTGATTTAAAGGGACATGATCTATTCCCATCAAATAACAGTATCTATAAGGAGTTTCTTAGTCTCAGTCTTGATACTTCACAGTGTTTGGTATCGTAGGTGCTTTGTTACAGTTTTGATACTTTATAGTGTCTGGTATTTTAAAACATTCCATGTAGTCCACAGTATGCGCTGCTTGAGGGAGTTTCTCATGGGAATGGGAGTCTGTATCTCGTAAGGGGGAGTCTCTACCGGTGAGGCCTCTCTATCCTCTAACCCTTGCGAGGGTATTGTGGAGCGGGCTTACCTCCCTAGCCACACAGGGGGATGCCGGCTTGGGGAGAAGGGACAAATTCCCTTGATTCGTCACAGTGCCCTTGATGGATGAAGTGGCTACATGCCTATCAAGTGGGGAGATGGGACGATTAAATTCTGCTCCCACAATGGCACTCAGTCTGGTCTGTATAGGTTAATTAGTAGGGGAGAGCTGCTTCAAGTCAATAGCATTTTTGAAAAACCTTGTGGGTGGGTCGTCAAGAAGTGCAGAGTATTTCTGTGTACAGTATGGGATGCCTTTCCAACAATCTTCACAAGCTACAGTACTGCATACATGGTTCTGCACAAACACCAGTTTATAAATAAAAACAAGCTAAACAAATACTGAATACTGTTCGATTATATAAAATCACAACTGAAATAAACGCAAAGGAAATATTAACCTAATAAATATTAAACAACAACAAAACGTAGTACGGCCAGTAGTATCAACAGCACAGCATTCCTTTATTTGGCCCCACTGATAGTACAGTAACGGCTTCCCACCATACTTTTTCTCAGAATGCCTCAACAACTCGGTGTTAGATGTAGTGTACTGAACGCATTTACTATTCAAATACGTAATGGATACAAGAAAACGATAAATATTGAAAAACAGAGAACGCCGTACACTCAGGTATGACGCTCTCCTTCCGGCTCTCGATAAATATTGAAAAACAGAGAACGCCGTACACTCGGGTATGACGCTCTCCATCCAGCTCTCAAGGCAAGCTGGCAGCCGGATTGCTTCGGCATGTGGCCTCTGGGGAATGTATTGCTTCTATTGTTTTTATTCACTAGCGAGTACAGTCATGGTTTTACACCACACGTTATGCAAGAAAAGTGCACTTACGACAATAGACAATGTAAAATCAGGACAGAGTACAAATAAAAAATATGTTACAATAAATACATGCAGCGGCATCTGGGTGCTTGAAAGGACGTCTGTGCCGCACTCTTCTCTTCACAGTGCATTTCTCGCCAAAGCCGGGCACTTGCAAGTGTTTCAACCCCCACCCAAGCAGGGAAAGTAGGGGCTCAAACCCACAGCCACCAACATTACAGAGAACGACTGGGGGGTGTGAACACCTGGGTGCTTGAAAGGACGTCTGTGCCACACTCTTCTCTTCAGTGGCCAGAGCGAGCACTTGCAAGTGGTACAACCCCCTCTCCCGAATCCCTTCTTCCCGTTGAATGAGAGACACATTGGGCCTCATTACAACTATTGCGGAATGGGTGTAACGGCGCTGGTAATGGTGCCGGCGTCGTTAAACCCACTCCGCACTATTACGAGGTTCCCTCGCAGGACCTGTTGGGGACGTCTGGTTAATCCATACGTCCATAGCGGGTTCCTCGAGGGAGCCAGGGAGCTAACAACGGGCCCATCATGAGTGGGCCCATTGTTAGCTCCCTCCCCATTCCCATTGAGCCCTATGTGGGCTGAAATGGGAATGGGGAAGGACCAGGCCCGTGTTCCCTGAAGGAGGAATTACCGGGCCCTCCAAACCCGGAATGGCCCGGTGCTTCCCCATTCAGGGAACCCGGACACGGACACGGTTTTGGAGACAGCCATACCTCCAAAGTCGTAATGAGGCCCATAGTGATGAAATGATGCAACAAATCCCGGAAAGCTTGTGTCCATCATGCACGTGGGGTTCATTGGGCCCACAACTAGTAGTTCAATGTGTCGGTGAGACGAAAGATGCGACTGACTGATTAGATGAATTCATACAAATGCCACTCCTGATTACAGTACCAATGCTGTTGCTAACTAGGAAAGCAAAAGTGTGAATACTTTAGGTAACCTGGAGGGCATGTGTGTATAGATAGCGTGGGCAACCCGGATAACCCTAACGCTGAAACTATTGGAATAGGAGTACAATGGTGTTACTATGTACTGTGGCTAACTAGAGGACGTCGATGAGGAGGGTGTGAGTATCAAGGAGAGGGGAGGATGCCTGTGTTCATGAAAAAAAAACATTGTGATTCATCAACTTATTTGCAAATTCATTTCAGTTGATCACGACTTATTTTACTGGGAAGGGAACACAATGACACTCTTGCTTGAGAAAAACGGGAACATTTAGCGCAGAATAGATAGTTACAAAGTGTGATTGGCACACACGGTGGCCAGCAGAAAGCAGGAAAAGTAAGTGGGGAAAAAACACGGGAACCTCAAGGTAGCAAAGAAAGCAGTGGTTGGGCAGAACCAGTATCAGTGCTCACAGCTGACATAGAGTGTTAATAATACAGCGAAGATGCCTGAAAGAAAACACAGAAAACAAAGTGGCGTGAAACGTGGTCCCCCTGAACCATAATGCAAGGGTGCACTACAGGGGCACAATGGGTACAGCCCCGTACTAAGACAGAGGTTGCATACAGGTTTTGGGGTGTGGGGAAATGCATGGAGTGAAAGAGGAATTCTGGAGTTCAACCTCGTTGACCATTAATTGTTTTCCCCTCTAAATTGAAGATTTAGAATGCTAAAACTATTGCCTAAATATGTGATCACGCAGATCCCGGCAAAGCATGTGTGTGGATTCCATGGTAAGATAAGTGTCATTGTTGCTGAAACTGTGGGTCACCGAAGAGCTTGGGTAATGTGGGGAGTACTAGTTTATACACCGTGGTTCACGAAGAAAGCAGTGTTATGGAAACTGTGGGCCCCTGAAGACCACTGGTCTAACATGAGGAGCACTGATTGTGGATCATGTGGATAACGAGATTTGGGTACTCCAGGAAACTTGGAGTGGAGTGTCCAGGGCTCTGGTCCTAAAAGAGGAAATCAGGGGACTCTGGCATATGCAGGGGGAGGGACGTCACAGGGAGAGCATGTACATTTCAATACATTTGCGTATTTCATTTTAAGATGCCTTTCCCAACTCAAAGTCCACAGGACAAATAGGCATTTCACAGGAGAAAGTGATTTCTAAAAACATTGCTTGCTAAATAGAAAAGGTGCACACCTTTTATATATTTTTTCCAGACCGGCACGCTTCAAGTTTGCTGTTGAGAGCTACGGATCTCCCAGCAGGCATGACCTGCTGGGAGTTCAGTCATACATGTCTGAATCACCGGCACCTTCAGGCAATCCCATTCCATGGAGTCCTATGGGACTGCATTGGAATGGGAATTTACCGGCACTCCACCGCCCATAATATCCCAGTAATACCAGGGATATCGGGAGGCAGAGATGGAGACGATAAGGGTAGTTTGCCGGTATCCCGCCGGTGTTACCAGCAGGATACCGTAAACTTAGAAAGACGGACATTGTGTTTAGAGACTCTTGTGGTCTCCGCTAAGTTTCTTGCCTCACAGCCGCGCGACCCCAGACACAGCCCTGAGGAAGTAGCACTTTTTTATTTAAAAAAAAAGTAATGACACATAGAGACGGCGTCTGCCCCCTGAAAAACACCGTCCACCCACGAGTTCCCTCGACTTGAACCCTGGGAGTGTGTAGTGTAGAAGATCTAGCTGCCATCACGGCCATTACGTTTCTTGCCTCACAGCCGCACGACCCTGGTTCGAATCCCAGACACAGCCCTGAGGAAGAAGCACTTTTTTATTTAAAAAAAAGTAATGATTTTAAACACACGCAGGGACAGCGTCTACCACCTGAAAAAAGTGGGTGGACACCGTCCATTCGCGAGTTCCCTCGACTTGAACCCTGGGCGTGTCTAGTGTTGAAAATCCAGCTGCCATCAGCAGAACCTGAGATTTGTTCAATGTTCTGTTGAAAAAGGCATTCCATGTTCTCTTTTATTTCTTCACCGATAATGAGAGATGAACAGCTGTTTTGCAAGGCTCTGCCAGGGGTTAAAAGTACAGTTTCTTTGTCCAACTGCTAATTTTGTCCATGTAATCATAAGCCTACAGAGAAAGTAAGCTGGGCCTACAGGCTCCACCTACAAGCACACCCATCGCGCGTATGATGCATTTTTATTATCTCCAGGTAAGAGACGAGTTCTTGCACCTACATTTGTGAATATGTTGAAATAACTATAATTCACATGTCCAAATAGAACCGACCCTGTGATGTCATGTTGTGCCCTAGCCAACCAGAGGGCTCTGAAAGCCATCTGTATACCTTCTAGTATGGGCAACTGTGCAAGCCCACGTGTATACTGAACCCTGCTGCCGCAGAGGTTTTCTGTCCCCTACTCTCCCTTCTCCTTCCTCTTTCACTGTCCATGTTCCCACTAGGCTAGCAACTACCCCAACCACTTCCACAGCTGATCACAAAAATGTCTCACGCTGACATGTCTCACACTTACCTGCTCGTCCCGTCCTGCCCATGACCACCATGAAAATAAAGAATGGACTACTGGTGGTGATCTTCTCCATTTCCCTGTCAGCCTTCTTCTTGTATAGTTTCATTTAATTTAACTTGTGAAACGACTGCCATAGTGCTTCACACCTTTAAAAAAATATATATATATGCCCTCATTACAAACAGGCTTTTCACTTTGTACTGCGAGAAACCTGAAGGTGTCTCACTTACTGGTCCCTGAGGATCTGTCATCCAGGTGGCCAGGTCACGGCCATCGCTATTGGATCCAGTTCCTGTCAGTGGACCAGTGAGGGAGGATCACCTGGATGAGGGTCTTTGGGGAGTGGAAGTGGGACACCGAAGGGTGAGATGCGTTGCCCCTTCCTTATGACACCTTTTCCCCATCCTACCCCGTAGGATATCTAGACACTCTATACCCCCCACACCACTTTTACAACAAAAACACTTTTATACATAGTGACAAACAACAGACTAACACCAGAGCCATTTACCTGACATGTCCCAACACAAGGGTCAGACAGAGTCAGGCAATTGCCGATAATTACACACAGCTGACTACCCTTTCCCTTCCCCATTGGGATAAAAGGCAGAGCACGAGAGCACACTTCGAGCAAGGCCAAAAGCATGAGGATGCAGCTATTCCAGACCGGCAGTTCAAATGGAAGAGAAAGGCGGCAAGACCTGAAAGGACCAGGAGGAGGGAATTGCCCTTGCCCTTTTCAACTCAGCTCCACGAAACCTCAGAAAGGAGAATCATAGTCCAGCTGGGTTGTGGTGTGACAGGTGTTAACAGTGCACGGGGCCCTCCAATGCTGATGGCTAAAGTGAGGAGAAGTCCTTGACACTGTGGTGCCGTCCTTGACTCCCGAGGCAAGAAACTGCAGCAGGTCAGCAAAGCCGGTGAGTCAGAGACGACTGATAGGAAACCGAACTGTGCTTGGCCCAAGGTTGCAGGCAGCAACATTGTTTGAACAAAGAGCTTGTGTATTTGAACTTTTTGAAGAAACCCCAGTGAAGGTCTAGAGGCAAAGTGGTCCAGCGCCACGTGGGCGCTAATTCGTAGGACTCTGATTTGGACCTTTTTGTTGTGTTGAAACTACAAAAACCAAGAGGTCTTGGGGGGGAAGGTCGGCGTGAGGTGTCAAGGTGGTCATATAAGGGTTAAGCAAAACCCATTGTACACTCAAAAGTCTTTGACAAGTGGAGGAAAGCAAAGTGAATTGTGTTCATAAAACTATGTGTAGCCTGGCTGGGGGCTTTAATGAAATTCTGACTGGGGGCTGAGACCCGGGCATAGGTAGAGGGAAGAACCTAAAGGGTCTAAAGAGACTGTCTTGAGCCTGGCGAGCGTGACCCAGACGGAAGAATGCCAAGAGAAAGCTAGGGGAAGGGAACCCTGCTTTCTGATGATATGAGCAAATTATGAACTGTGTTAGAATGGCTATGTGAACCCGACAGAGGGATGCTGAGAGAAAGCTAGAGAAAGGGAGTCCCCACTTTCTGAAAGGATTGTGAAACTGTGATACTGGCAAATGTGAACCCGGCTGAGGGATGCCGGCGAATCGGGGTAAAGCATAATACACCCAGGAACATTGTGGTGACAAGAGTGAACCCGACCGAGGGATGTCCACAGTGGATGAGTGTTTAAGAAGACAGTAAGAGTCTTGAATGTTACAAGGTACCGATATTGTGAATGAAATGCCGTAGTCAACCCGACTGAGGGACGCCCACGTTGCAAGAAAGATCGGAGCACATATGAGGGGGATCCAAGGGCCGAAAAGCAATCACCCAACGTGAAAGATTACTGAAGAAACTTTTGTTGTTCATGGTCCAGCAGTCTTTGTAGAAAAGAGACTTGGCCCAAGAAGGTCCGAGTATGGTAAGGAACTGTGACCTTGTGCTGCAGAAGCTCAGGAGTGTGCTGTGCCCGTGAGCCCCACCCGGTCTCATGCTTGAAACGTGGGAGAGACCCCAGCAATACCATCCTGACTTATCATTTCATGAACACTTCTTTCCTTTCTTGTGAACATTATCCCACACTATTATTGTAGCATAGCGGTAAGGATTGGCAATAGGTTTTTCTTAGTATAGGCCCTTTTGATTCGACTAGACTCTACTCGGACGGTGTTATTATTATTTATTTATTCTTTTTTTTTTCCCAACTTTATTTATTATTTCTACATCAGAACATAAACATTAAAACTTACATGTAAGAGTGAATTCACAAGAAGTCTATAAAGTCAAGCAATACATAGCATATTTCATTTCGAAGCATCTTTTCAAATCCCTACAAAAAAAACACCCCCACATTACATCTACAATAAGAATACAATAAAAAAGAACAATAGACAAGACAAACACCCTCCCCCCACCCAGCCCCAATATTATTTACATATCCATAAAACAAGCTCTACACGTTAACCAAACAAACTATTGAACGAACCCCACATCTCAGTATATTCAACCTCCCGATCACGCTTCAAAGCTTGTGTCTTTTCATACCACGAAAGTGTCCGCATATCTGATAGCCAATTCTCATAATGAGGCCTTTTCCTAGATTTTCACACCTTCATAATATGCTTAATAGCCATCAACAGTGCTCTATCAATCCAATCCAAAGAGTCACATATATCTCCACTGTTACCATCAACTGAAAGAAATATAAGCCGGTCAAGTGGCACAGCGAGTAGAGCGCCCGCTTTGACACCCGTGCAGAGCCTGTTAACGCAGGTTCGAATCCCGGCGGGGCCAAACTCAGCCTTTCATCCTTCCGAGGTCGATAAATGAGCACCACACACCGTGGGTAATAATAAGCAGCGCTCAGATACCTGAGGGTTTGTAGCGCTATATAAAAGCCTAATTATTATTATTATTATTATTATAACCGTTTTAAAAGTTCGAGGGAATATACCACCTACCACCAGGTCAACTCGATCCAGAATATCCTTCCAGAACTCTAAAACCCTACTACACTCCCAAAGCATATGCTGAAAGGTTCCTCTCAAACAATTACAACCCCAACACAAGTCTGTATCTGCCAATACTCTATTCATGCTCACAGGCGTCCAATAAATACGTCCTAAAACATGTTGGTGAATGTATCTCAGGTTTAGGTCAACTTTGGCTTTTACTGCTATTTTCCAGGCATGATTCCATGATTCCTCAGACAACTCCGTTCCCATTTCTGACTCCCATTCCATTCTCAACTTATCCCAAGAGCTCAACATACACTCGCACAGAGGCATCAACTTAATAAAGGTCGAAACTGCCCCTGGTGGTGTAGTAAACAATTCACAAATTTGAGGCCTACACTTCAAAGGCTCATCCAACATCTGTAGTCTTTCCCTTAGCAATTGGTCCAGAGACCTATACCTCCTTATTTCTCTATTGTTCAGACCATAACAATTAACCAGGTCTTCAAATGGAACCATCATTCTCTCCCTCCATACATCTCCTATCGTCAAAATACCTTTACTTTTTTTGCAGGCCCGATTTAAGCCAAATTGAAGCTGAATCATAAAAGAACAAGGATTGTCCACAACCTTCAATCCAAGAGACAAGAGCAGATTTCGAAACAACCATTGTTTCCAATTTCGTCCCAGAATTTGGTATCCTTCCATAGGAATACAAACAATTCACAGAAAAAGGATATAATCTCTCTCGCTCCATCAAAAGCCAATAAGGATCCGAATTCTTCCTTTCTCCAAAGTAATAGGATGCCTTCTTTAATAGAAAACTCTTATAATAATTTTAACTAACTCTGGGTAACCAAAACCCCCATCTCCAGCCTTGCGTATCATAATAAATCGTGGAATCTTTGGCCTATTTCCCTTCCCCCATAAGAAATCCATAAAAATCTTATCAATACACTTGAGCATCTTCTTGGTGAAACGGAGAGGGAGAGACTGAATGTGATATAAAACTTTAGGCAGCAACATCATTTTTATCGCATTGACTTTAGCCCAAAGGCAATCTACCCCATTGTTGTATATCCTTAATAAGCACTTCTTTTATTTTTTCCACATTGTATTGAGCTATTCTTCTAACATCATGCACCAAATAAATACCTAGATATTTCACCAAAACCTCAGCCCAATGACAATCCCAGTCTAGTGATCTTCTATGTAGAGGGTCTGTCTTAAGCGGAAAAACCACAGTTTTCTCCCAATTTACCTTATAACCAGATAATTCCCCTACTTCCTGTAACCTATCTTTTAGCAACAGGCCCCCTATCTTCGGATTCGTCAATACACTGTCAGATCATCAGCATAAACCAAAACTTTCACCTCTCCATGCCTAATCTTCCACCCACAAATACTCTGTTTCTGTCTAAGATATATCAACAACGGCTCAAGCACTAAATTAAATAAGAAGGGCGAAAGTGGACAACCTTGCCTAGTTCCTCTGCATAAACGAAAAGCTTGGGACAAAACACCATTAACCCAGATTTTTGCCGAGATATTATACTGCAAAGCACCTATTGCATTCAGGAACTGTGGACCAAAGCCCATCCGAAGCAATGTAAAATTAAGGAACGACCAATTCACACAATCAAATGCTTTTTCAGCATCAAAGAATACAAGAAGTACTTCTTCCACCTTCTCACGAGACAAACATATTATATTTAATAAAGTCCTAATGTTATCTTATCCATGTCTGTTATCCATAAACCCCACTTGTGAACCATCTATTAACTTACCTATATACTTCTTTAACCGTATAGCCAAAACTTTTGCAAACATTTTTACATCCACATTTAGCAGAGAAATAGGGCGATAATTAGCACATTTGGAAGAATCCTTCCCTTGTTCAGCAATTAACGTGTTGTTATTATTTGATATGATCACAATTGAAGGCTGCTCCCATTTTAGATTTAGGTTTGGACTAAGTGTTTTTCTCACCCACTTGTCCAGTTTAATAAACAGCCTTGAATTGTGATAATATGTGCCTGTCTTTACTGTTGCCACCATGAGTTCCCTACAGTACCCATTCTGTTACAGCCAGTACAGAAGCTCTGCTTTAGGGGTTATTGCTCAATTAGAACATTGTGAAAACTCACTGTGGAATTTTAAATTGTTTGATTAAAAAGCATAGCTAAAACAAGCAGGTGTACATCTGCAAGCCCCTGCACTGGCCCTCTATTCTACAGGGAGAGGCCAGGTAATTGTGCTCAGTGAGCTCCACATTGTGGCTTTGTGCTTAATTATAACAGGAGGGAAAGAGTAACTATCCCAAAAGACTACTTATATTTTGAGGTTTCAGGCCAGGAGGGGTGGGTCCAATGTTGCTTTTCACACACAGTGGAATAGTCGGTGAGCTGGGGGTTCAGAACGTTCCCTGTCGTGAGATGTTAGGTAAGATTCGAGTGCAGACTCCGACCAGGATGCCTGTCAAAACGTGCGAGAAAAGAAAACGCAAATGTTCGCCTGATAAAAATGTCTACTATGAGGTCGGAACAGTCCCCATAAGCAGATGAAAAAGTGACCAAGTCACGGACAAGTTTTAAAGTCTGAGTCAGTCTTTTACTTATGATATGATTTGAGTAATTTCACACTAGTCAGCAATCATCCGATGAATTCCATTTTATGTAAACATATGTCCGGAATTCTATATTGTTAAACTACATTGCCCAGATGCAACAAAGGAAAACAGTAATTCATTGAAATTGTGCAACTACACGGACCATAATGCAACTGGTGATGAACAGGAACAGCAGACAACTAAATTGCTTCTCAAAAGCACTTCCTGCTGGAGGTTCAGTCTTGAAACTGACATGCATAAATGCAAGTCATTTCTTTCAAATTATAATTCTAGGTGACTGCCAGCCTGGTGGCCTCAACCAAGTGAGAAAAGCCTTCAAACAAATGGAGGGGAGGAGAACACCAGGACAAGGTCAACGTTCTTGACATGGATGGCACAGGACTCTGGTGTTTTGGCACAAGTTACTATTTACGAAATGGAACAGTTTGAACATTTGGCACTAGTTAATGCAAGGATTGTTGGATTAGCAGAAACTACTTCTCTGAAATCTTCAAGTCTAATGAGGCAGAAATGTTAGATTTCTTTGCCTGTCAACCATGGAAAACTGCCCATAGTTTGCCAACAAATCTCAGAGAGTGAAACGAACCAGACTACACCAAGTCAGGGGAACGCGAAAACATGGGAGGCCATATTGTTGGTATCATGCATGCAAAATATTCTGTGTAAAACACCTACACGTGCAACACACACACCAGAAGGAATGGCTATCAGACCTACTCCGGCCCTGCCTCACTGTGCCCACCTGAGCAGTGCCAAGGGTATATTCAGCCTCACCACTCTGTAATGACACCAGGGGGGCACATGTGCTGAGACAATTAAATTCATCCATTCATGTGGGCAAGGTTTGGGATTACCCACACAGGCGAAGGCATAGCGTCAGACCCTGCATCATTGCGTACTCAAAGGACCTTCAGCATAACATCTTGAGCAAACTTTGCATGAAATTATATTCGCCAAACATGCCTAGCATCACCCACATGCCTGCTCGGACACTCCCCCCCACCCCCTACGAAGCCCATCTATGTGTAAAGATTTGGACCACTAACGGCTCACATCCACACTGTTCAACTACAATGGCATCAATTGGCCATAAAAATAAGTATTCCATTTAAAACACTAGCCTTAATTCCCATTCGAAAGTGAAGACTATTTATTTTACCATTTGGGAATTGTTGGTTCTTTTTTCTCCCGTGTCATCACTGACATTGTGCTAGTGTCTTGTTAGAACGTTATTGGCCCTTGTGTTCTTTATCTCATAACTGTTTCTCATTTTGCTCATGACTGCTGCTGCGATCATTGCACACGTAATTCCTGATTTTGCCCAATGGCACAAGTCTATTTTGTGTGTACGTTACAGAGTACTCCTGAGGATACTATGGTTAACCTCACGGGCACTGCTGTGAAAATCTATTACAAACTGTGGAGAACTGTTTTGATATTGTTGGTAATATCGAGATCACTGCTATAGATACTGTGGTGAACCTGGAAGTAGTAGTATGGCTCCCCAAGAGGGAGCCTCCCCGTTTGAGGCTAGGGAGGTGAGCCCGCTTTGCAAGACCCTCCATAAAGGTCTGAGGAAGTGGCAACTCACTGGGGACAAGGACTCCCGTTCCCATGAGGAACTCCCTCAGTGATTCCCCATGATGGCATACATGGGACTATCCAATATGCAACACACTATAAAATCCAGAGACATGGCTGAAGGCAAAGTCAACTCATGCCATTACAAGCAAAATAATCTGTCTCTTTAAAGGAAAACCTCCAATTGACTGCAGCAAGGAGGTTGAAGAAGGAGTACATGCCGAAACAAGGCAAGCGAGAGGAACGCATACACAGGCAGTGGAGGCCCCCTGGAAGTGTAAAACCTAAAGGAGGTGGACTTGAAGAGAACCACAAGCCCTCAACATTCAGAACTGCTCTGAACGAGAGAAGCAAATGCTGGAGACCCGGCGTTTGCAGGTAGTGAGAAGCCAAAAAAACGGAAGCCCAGAACCTGTTGGTGGCGTGACCACAAGGACTTGTTGTGGGCAGGCCGCCCATCCAATGATGCCAACACCACCCTACTGAGGAATTAGCAAAGGCTCTGGTTACCAGCAGAGGTACAGAGACGACAAACGCGAGAGGGAGTGGCAAGAAGGGGATGCCGTTGAAAGTGAACCAACCAAGAAAAGGAACGAAAGAGAAGATCCCAGGCCACTACAGGCCCCAGAGATGTTGCCTTGTACTGGTAGAGGTAACAGGGAGAACGCGAGGACTAGGAGGCCATCGCAAACTCATTATGGAATCAGAGAAACCCGTCCCAGAGGTGATGAAACCTTGAAAACAAAGCTGAAGAACTTCAATTGTATTAATGTGAGAAAGAGAATCACCAATAACCCATTAAAGAGAGATCAGTAAAACGTGAGTGAGAATATCATGGGAAGAGGTGAAAATACCCTGTTGTTCAACAAGCACAGAAAGAAATATATCAGAGAAAGATTATTATGAAGTGAAGGCAAGAGAGGCCCATGGGATAAAAGACACACAAGACAAACCACTCCAGAAAAGGCTGAACTGTAATTACCTAAGCAAACTGCACATAGGAAAATGTACTTTACAAGATTACCCAAGGCCCATTAACCTGGATCAAAGGATACGAAAAAAGCCAAGAAAGAAAATATGGAAAGCAAACCCTAAAGATGATGGAAATGCCAAAAGCCTTGTGAGAGAGTTACAAGAACTGATGCAGAAGGTGATCGGAGACTAACAATTGCATATTTACTGGAAGTCTAAAGTAAAAGAAGGCAAGTGCAAGAAGCAACCACCAGGAGAAGGGAGGCATTCTCCTGACCTTAGTTTGTTACAATAGTGGTACGGTCAGTTAGAATTAGTCTTGAACAGCTGACTTATTCGTTTGGACATTTCCTGACGACTGATGAGCACCTTAGTTATTTACATAGGTAGGGAACACCCACATAACGATAGGGAAAGATGGACCTTATTCTTTGTATTTAATAAATACTATTTGGACATGTCATCACAATGCCTGCATCCTTCTTCTGGCCCACCACATATGGTGCCAGCGTGGGATGTACACCAACTGATAGAAGTTGGGGTTCCATGCTGTTTACTAAGTTGAGTCCCAAAGCCAAAGACCCTACGGTAGCCATAGCTGAATCCATACGGTTTGACCTACAAAGTACTGATGAAATTGTCATTCTGTCAGGGTAGAGGCGCCTGGTTCCCATGGGGCTGCCATTGGCTCCTCCACATGGTACCTATATTAGACTAGTCTCCAAATCCAGTTTGGTTTGGAGATACGGATTGGATGTATGGCTGTGGTCATTGATCCTGACTTCAGAAGGGATATTCAAATTCTCCTACACAACAATGGAAATTACCCATATTCAGTAAAACAGGGGGAGAATATGGTTCAAGAGATCCTTTAAGAAATATTGTCCCTGGTGCCCCAAGAGGTAGCAGTACAAAATGGAAACAGAGAAGGGATCCCAATTCTTCGGTGAAGCAGACCTGCCTATAGTAGAAACCCACCAAGAAGAATCAGAATAGGTTGCCACCTTTCCTGATCTAGCCTTCGCCCAGAGGAATGATCTGGTCCTCACAGAGGCATTTAGTATGGTAAGTACGGAAGAAGCTGGATACAGACAGGCCAGACCCTTCTTTAAAAAATAAAAATAAATATGGTTTACTGTATCATGGAAGATGTAACTATGGCAGGAGTATGTCAAACATAACAAGTTGTTCCCCGAAGCCATAGGCAAATTGTACTAGAGTCAGCACACTCTTATCTGACAGCAGCACATCAAAGAGGGAGAACAAACAAAGTAAGATAACACCCAGGTTAGTCTTTGCCAATGTTAAGAATTTTAGGACGATTTTTGAGATCTGTCAGAAAACGGCAACCACTTCAGTTCCAGCCACCCGATTACAACCATTACCCATCATCGAAGTTTCGTTTTTAAAGATAACAATGGATATAGTGGGCCCACTATAAACCTCTAAACTGGGAAATCACTTTATCTTAGTAATTATGGACCATGCCACTCGCTATCCAGAAGCCTTTCCCCTTTATAATAACACCACGCAACAAATATGAAAGCATCTATTACCTTTCTTTTCGAGTGTAGGAATTTCAAAAGAGATTCTTATGGACCAGGGAATCACCATCATGTCTTGTTTGATGCAGGAGGTAAAAGAGAACGCCAGTGTACCATCCCTGCACCGATGGTTTGGTAGAACACTTCAACCAAATCTTAAAGAAATACTGCACAAGTTGGTGGAAACCGATGGGAAAAACTGGGATGTAACGATACCATGGGCATTATTTGCAGTCAGGAAGAACCCCAAGCGTCCCTGGGATATTCCCCATTTGAATTACTCTATGGTAGGGAACCCAGAGACATGGCAGACATGCTAAAAGAAATTTGGAAGGAAAGAGAGGAAGCAATTTTTATCAATTTCTCAAACCGCACGAAAGTTAAGATCCCACAGGGCAGAGGAAAGAGAAATTGTAAAAAAAAAAAAAACATCTGGGGCAAGCCCAAGAAGAACAGGCTGCCTATAATAGACATACCGTACCCCATACTTTCTCAGTTGCACAGTCGCAAAACAAGATGATTTCCAAGTGGTATGGTCCCTATACAATCTTAGAAAAAAAGGCTGCATGAATTATCTTATATCTCAACCCGATAGATGACAAAAAACACAAGTTTATCATGTTAACCTACTCAAGCAATGGAGAACAGACCATATTGAGAATATCACCGTTTCTATGGCTGCTCTCCTTACTAACTTTGATATTAGAAACACTGTAGTTTACCCCAATATGTCACCTTTCCAACAAACCAACATTAATGATCTGTTGGCCGGGGGCCCAGTTTCCAGGGGTATTTTCAGAACAACCAGGCAGGATTGATAATTCATTGCAATATATTCGAACTTCGGTAGGGAAGACCATTGGGAAAACCATGAATTTAAAACCCAACCGAAGCCCGGAAGAAAATATTTGGGAGGAGATAGACGAGATGCTCAAGGCGGATATAATAGAGCCCTCTGAGATTCCTTGGCCCTCTCCCATAGTTTTAGTCACAAAACCTGATCAATCCTGACCATTCTGCATATAATTCAGAAAGCCAAATTTAACATAGATATTTTACAACTAATCTATAACAAGAATTGATGATCTGATGGAAATATTGTGCTCGGTCAAGTATGTATCAACCCTAGATCTGGCAGGTCCCCTTGAATCCAGACGACTGAGAAAAAAAACATTTTCAACACCATAAGGCCTGTTCCAATTAAAGGTCTTACATTTCAGTGTTCATGGAGCCCAGTCACTTTTCAGCGACTAATGGACAACGTGCTAAAACCATACTTAGCATTTTGTGGGGCATACCTAAATGATATTGTGGTTCACAGTTATAGTTGGTCCAAACACATCACCATCTGAGCAAAATCACCCGTGCCCTGAGGAAAGGTGGCCTAAGAGCCAGCCCACAGAAATGCCATCTTGCACAATCTGCAGTGAAGTACCACCGATTTTTTGTCGGGAATGGCCTGATTCAACCACAAACAGAAAAAGTGCAACAAACACCTACCCCCAAGACACCACCAGGTGGAGATGGGGTAAAGCTCAGTGGGCTCACCTCCTTAGTCTCAAAGGGGCTGGCAACCCTGTGGGAAGAGGGGCCAAATTCCCTGGATTCATCACACTAGGTACCGGCTCTGTGACTCACCCAGCTTGTGATCACCAGGCAGGGTTCCATGCAGGAAACTCAGTCACAATATTCTGTGGGTTACTTGGAGACCACTGGTGTGGATACTGCTATTCACTTACACTGATGAAGATACTGTGGTTAACATGAAGAGTATTATTGTGGGTTTTGTAGGCACATAAAGGGCAAAGGTGAAGATATATTTGGCATCCTATGGATCAGAGGTTTTGATACAGTGAATTTCTGGAGAACTGGTGTGGTTGTTTTGGATTATCTGGAAAGCAGTGCTGTTCAAAATCTGGTTAACTTAGAACAAACTTGTTTGGATACTGGGATAAACCATAAAGAAAGAAATGGTGTGCAAACTGTGGGCAACCGGAAAGGCAATGGTGTGGATCATTTAGATAATCTATGGATCCTCTCACGTGGATCTTGTTGGTAAATATAGTTATATTCATCAAACCTTGTGTGTTTCGATACATTTTGTGAGAACATAATGGTCAGCGTATAGCTTTGGTCCCAATGTAGGTTTCTTACATGTAATGATTCCAGTGAACCAACCTCTGCCTGCACGCAATCTATCAAGCACTACATCTCACTTGCTCTGCAAACCTGAGCTTTTTGCATTAACCATTGAGGAGGATGTTGACTATGGTTCTTTTATCCATCTTGAGGCTGCTGAGCTATCCGTTGGAATGTGAAGCACAACCCAGGCCAACCTTACTCTTAGTAAAATCACAAGGACTGCCCTGCTCTCCACTCCATGGTCTTCAGCCACCCACATTTGATGTGGAGTAGGGACAGTGTACAACATGGTATGTAAGCGGCTGGATGTTGAGATTCCAAAAAGACTGATTATCAAGGATGACGGGTAGGCTGGCAGGAAACAAATCGGTCCAAAGGAATGACTGACAAAATGAACTTCTAACTGGTGTGCAAGCAGGAATTAAAGAAGGTAGCATGTACAAGAGCTAACAAACTAAGAACTGGACTGAGAGGGAAGAAAGGACCAGGAGGCGGAAATGGAAGTACTAGAAAGGTGACCGAAATGCACAGGAACCAGCAGGAAAACAGATAGAGCAATGGTTAAAGAGAATTGCCAGGAACATCAACAAGGCATTGAGACATGACCACATTGCAGTGTGAAAAGAGGTGTCAGACTCAGGGGTGGACTGGGAACCTAAATAGGACCTGGAAATAATGTTCAAAGTGGCCCCATATTACACATTTTCAGCAAGCCCAACTCTTTCGCCACAAGAAAATCTGGAAATTAATTGAATACTGCACAAAAGAGGCCCAGGGTGCAGAGGCCTACCAGGAAATCTCCTGAGATCCCAATATGCTGGTCCACCCCTGGTCAGACTCTACTGGCATGCAGGCTTTACAAGTGGTTTGACGAACGAGAGCGAGCATAGCTTTGCGTTGGTGGTTGTTGAGGCAGTATTAACACAGAAAACAGAGGTCTGCTGTGCAAGTGTGGAAAAACAAACATGGAGCAGTCCAGAAATTGGACAGTCAATTCCTTTAGTATTTGGCCCAGACTAGTTGCACCTCTGGTGACTTTCCATGTGATTTTCCAGCTTACACCCGGCATGATAACACACAGGCTAAGGAGTCATAGAGATAGAAGGTTGGCACTGTGGTGCTAGTGTGGGAGAAATTGCCAGTTCCTCAGTAAAGTCTCTCCTCAAGAAGATGTAACAACATCCAACCTTTGACTTTAGTTCTCTTCAGTTATTTCTGAGCATAAGTGCATTTTGTTGATTGTCTATTTGCTGATTTTTCACTGACACATATTGTTGAAGCATGAATGAGGGGAAATGAACAAATTACTTACACCTGGAAATGTTCTTTCTACTGGATGTTACTCTGATTGAGCCCTCACTTTTATATATACCGATATCCTGCATGCAGCCGTGGTCACTTTTCAGACAGCAGAGGGCGCTCTGCTGCACCAAGTCTATGTCCCTCAACAGTGTCCATTCCCACACTCAGACGTTGCGCATGTTGCCTCAGTTCTAGTTTTTCCACCTTTATGCACAGCCGACATGAGGATTACAAAAACCTGCTTGGGCATTGAAAGAGAGAAAAGTGTATGATATGATGATATGATATGATAAGGCATTTGTAACGCACCTATACACAAGTGTTTCAAGGCGCGACGAGGCAGGGGGGGGGAACAAGGGGAGACAGACAACGATCTTACTAGGCCAGGTGTCATTCAGATCGCGCAAGTACAAGGGTAGAGGGGAAGGGAAAAGTGCATGGGGGAAGGGAGAGGGGAAAGTGCAGTACAGGGTTATACGCATACAGCATACAGGATAAATAACAAGGGCCAGCTGGTGGCAAGTGCGAGGTAAGTGCAGACAAGTGCTGGGAAGGGGGGCTGTATGGATACAGACACAGTCCCGTAGTGCAGGGGTTGCCGTGGAGGCAGTGCAGGGGAGAGTGGCTGGGCCGAGAACGGTGAATGGCCCAGTTGCAGATTCAGTGCAGTTTCAGTAGTATTAGCAGGGGAGAGGGGGAGAGAAAGCGGAGGCAAAGAGGAAGGTTTTGAGGTGCTTCCGGAACCGGAGGTGGTTCTCCTCAAGTTTCAGGGAGGTAGGAAGGCTGTTCCAGAGGGAGGCCCCTGCAGTGGAAAGAGATCTGCCCCCAACTCATTGTTTGGAGAAGCGGCTGACCCTGAGGGAGTTGGAGGCGGATGAGCGAAGAGCTCGAGAAGGAAGATATTTAGGAAGAGAGAGTTGAAGGTATTTTGGCCCAAGGCCCCAGACGGCCTTGTGGACAATGCAGAGGGTTTTGAACTTGATCCTCGCAGTCACTGGGAGCCAGTGTAGTGATTTCAGTCCTGGAGAGATACGGTCCCTGGGCTTGAGGCCAAGGACAAGTCTTGCAGTCCTGTTCTGGATGAGTTGCAAAGGGCGGAGAGTAGAGGCGGGCAGATTAAGATAGAGGCTGTTACAGTAGTCCAGCTTAGAGAGAACCAGGGCTCTAGAGACAGTCAGCTTCTGGGGGAAGGAGAGGAAAGGAAGGATACCTCTGAGGAGGTGTAGCTGGTAGTGTGACTTCTTAGATACGTCGGATATGTGAGGAGAGAAGGAGAGTGTGGAGTCGAAGATGACCCCATGGTTTTTTGCCTTGCAGGTAGGAGTAGGAAGAGGGCCCAGAGAGGCCGGCCAGATAGCAGCAGGGAAGGAGGGAGTGGGAGTGCCGATGAGTAGAATCTCAGTCTTACTGGCATTAAGGCAGAGGTCGTTGGCGGCACACCATTCCTGGATAGCAGAAAGACAGTCAGAGATGAGGGAAGGAGAAGAGGAGGCCGAGGGTAGCCTGAAAATGAGTTGGGTATCATCCGCATAGCACTGAAAGTAGGGGCAGAGAGCGGCGATGTGATGGGCGAGGAGTGCCAGATACTGGTTGAACAGCCAGGGAGAGAGGTTAGATCCCTGGGGGACACCACAGGTAGAGAAGAAGATGTCAGAGAGGAAAGACCCCAGTTGGACCTGGGAGGGTCGATTTGAGAGGAAAGAGGTCAGCCACGTCAGAGCCTGACCAGTGATACCGAGGTTATCACGGAGACGGTTGAGCAGGATGGCATGGTTGACAGTAGCAAAGGCAGAAGAGAGATCAAGCAAAATGAGAACACATGGAATGTTAGAGTCAAGGTTCGAGAGCAGGTCCTCACGGATGTTCAGGAGAGCAGTTTCCGTGCTTCTGGCAGCTCTGAAGCCAGACTGATGGTCATGAAGACTACCAACACATTCAGCATGGAGATTAAGCTGGGAGATGGCCAGTTTCTTCAGGAGCTTGCCCAGGAAGGGAATGATAGAGATTGGGCGATAGTTAGCTGGGTTCCGAATTTGTTCCGAATTTGTGGTAAACTAGGGTTTTTCTCCCTCTGCAGGATTTTCAAACTTAGGTGGCCTCTCCACTGTGTACCTGATACCCCTTACTGTGTTCTGAATTTGTGGTAAACGAACGCCTGCCGCTCTCTTCCTATCCACTTGCGCTTGTCCTGTCTTCCCCCACCCACTCCCTCCTATTCTATGGTGCTCTCTATCTCACCAATCTTTTCTAACTGCTTCTCCATTGACTATCCTGCTCTCCTCACTAAATCTGGTAGGAAAAAGTTTAAAAAGGACATCCTGGTCTCCAACCCAGGCCTCCCTATCGCTGACACCTACACTAGTGCCTCCTCCAAGGAAACTCTCACTGACATCCTCTTTTTCGTGCCTTCTCCTGACCTATGGACCCTTCATATGGTCTCTGTGCTCTCTCCTTTCTCCTCTTCCCCCATTAATGGTGGCACCCGTTGGGATGTCCTCTTGGCTTCCTTCCACTCCTCTAAGGCCATCATTAATGTCTATGCTAATGGGACCGTCTTGGTCCAAGGCCCTCAGGCCAACCTTCACCTCTTCGATAGACGCTTCCCACGCCTCATCAACTTCCTCTCCTCTCCTGCTGTGCCCCCTCCTCTGTCCTCGACTAACTTGCCTCTTCCCTCCCTCCCCACCCCCTCTCATGCTCCTTCTTCACCTCTGCAGGGCGTACCTCTGATCTGTACCCCTCCCCGGAAGTCCTTCAAAGATGGCAAACTTCTCCACATTGCCACTCTTAACTCTCGCTCTGCCGTCAAACATTCCTCTGATATCTGCCGCCTTCTTGAGGAACTTGACCTTGACGTACTCGGTCTCACTGAGACATGGCTCACGGCCAGCTCTGTCACCAGCTTTGACACACTCCTACCCGACGGTTACAAGATCCTCTCTGTGCCCAGGCCCAACCGTGCGGGGGGAGGTGTGGCCCTTATCTTCCCTGAGTGGATTCCTGCCACTGTTACTCCCATGCAGACCTACTCCTCTTTTGAATGTCTTGTCTGCCGACTCTCTCTCTCTCCTAGCCATTCCCTTACCGTGGCTACTATCTATCGGCCACCTGGTCAAATTTCCTCCTTCCTCTCCGAGTGGGCGGACCTCTCCTCCTCACTCCTGTCCTCAACCACTCAACTCCTCTTTCTTGGAGACTTCAACATCCACCTGGATGCCTCCTGTCCCCCCTCTGGACTCTTTCGCAACCTCTGCGACTCTCTCTCACTCTCTATTCTCCCGTCTGGGCCAACTCATTCTGCAGGGCACACTCTTGATGCCCTGATCTCCTCTGACCTTCCCCTCTCTGTCCCTCTCTCCACTCCTCTCTCCTGGAGTGATCACTTTCTCCTCTCCTCCCACCTCATCCTCCCTACCCCACAGGCAAAGCCACCCCCATCACTGCCACCTTCCTTCTCGGTCATCCGACCCATGAAGCGCATGTCAGTTGAGGCTTTCGCTGCCACCTTCTTGCCCCCTCCTCCCCCTTCGGCTGACTCCCACCCTGACACAGCCCTCTCCACTCTCCACTCCGCTATATCTGATACTCTTGATATCCTTGCCCCTGTCATGAGAATCCGCCTGAAGCCCAAAGCCAAATGTAACTCCTGGTATGACTCGGATCTCGTCACCCTTAAGCGCAAGTGCAGGGTGGCAGAGAGGAAATGGCGTGCTTCATGTTCATCCTCTGACAAACTGGCCTGTCGCCTGCTCCAAAGGCAATACCGGCTCTCCGTTCTCACCAAGAAGAGAGCCCTTATCCAAGCCCGCATCTCTGCGGCATCTAACAATTCGGCCAAACTCTTTAAAATCTGCAAGGAGCTGGCCAACCCTGTTGCAGTCTCTACCTCTCCTGTCCCCTCCCAGGCCCTCTGCACGGCACTGGCCTCTCACTTCATTTCAAAAACTCAGGACATCCTGTCCTCACTCTCCTCCTATAACCTCCCCCCCTCTATTCCCTGCCCTTCCTCTGGCTCTTCTGCAGCCACCCCTCCTCTCTCCTTCTCTTCCTTTCCCATTTTTTCTGCTGACGAGGTTTCAAGACAAGTCCGATCTATGTAAGTCTCATCAAAACAGGTCCACCCCTGTTCCTCCAAAACTATCAAGGACCACATTGACTCCTTGGCTCCTGCCCTTGCTGACTTCTGCAATCACTCCTTCGCCTCTGGAGTCTTCCCATCCCCTCTCAAGCACTCCCTTGTGCACCCCCTTCTTAAGAAACCCTCTTCCGACCCTTCCTGCCCAGCTAACTATCGCATCCACAGTCAGAGGGGAGGCTGGGAGTGTGATGAGGAATTTGTATGAGGAACATCCAGTTGAAAGAGCATTATCAAGGCTAAGTAATTTATTCTAATAATGGATTGTGGTATCCCAGGGATTCCCCATCTTTCATAGTATCATATAGCAGTTTAATAGAAGGAAATGGGAACCGTGGACATGTCCTACTGGTTTATATTGTGCAAAGAAGCTTTCCCAAACCTAGCATCCTGACCCGACAAAGAGTGCCAACAGTAATGTTTTGAAAAGGCGTGTATCGAAGACCAAATTGCAGCAGTACAAATGTACTGCACTGGTACACCTCTTTGCAGAGACAAAGTGGATGCAACTTCTCTGGTGGAATGTGCCCTTAGGTTTTTAGGAACATAGTTCCCAGCTATAGAATAACATTCTGTATTAAAAAAGAGTGATCCAATGTGGCAGGTTGTGTTTAGTCATGGCCTGTCCTAGTCTGTGTCCAGTATAACCAATAAAGAGTTAGTCGTCTTGCCTGACATTTGCCAAACTGGAAATATAAAAACTTAGAGCCATTTTTGGGCCAAGTCTATGTGACCTCTCTTCCTCCTTGGAAGGATGAGGGGGTGGATAAAATCCTTGGGAAGGAAGGAGGGATGAACCATCAAACGACTTTCTTCCTGGAACATATAGTGAAAGAAGGTTCAAATTATAGAGTTTGTAGCTCATTCACTCAGCGTACAGAAGTGCTGGCTACCAGAATTGTTTTGAAGGTTAATAACCTGAGTACCAAAACATAAATGAAACCCCTAATGTTGGGTACTTTGGGTTTAACAAAACATCCTTACACAAGTGTGCCCGATATTTCTGCTTGAATAACAATTTGTTTTTATTTATAGTGCATTAAATGCCAAAGGTTAATACCAGACCAGATTCTAAAAGACAACCTATCACTAAAAAAAACTAGTATCTTCCCATGTTTGCATTGCACCAACTGCGGGTTCCTATGAAAGGGAATATTGTAAACCATCCGAGATCTGGTGAACAAATTAAGATTAAAATGTACGCTAGGTATGACACGAAGAATGTGATTTATATCATTGAGTGCCCATGTGGGATTTACTACGTGGGGAAATCTAAGTGATCATGTAAGCTAAGGTGGAATGAACATTGGTTGTGCAAAAGGACCCTGAACACTAATTCTGCAGTATCCAGAGATTGGATGGAGAAACATCATGACCTGTCACAATTCAGATTTCAAGTAGTGGATGTCATCACCAGAAGGGAAGCTCATAAAGATAGGATGAAACAACTAGACCAAATGAACATATTCTGGATTGAAAAACTGGATTCATTATCTCTGAATGGAATTAATGAGGAAGTTAACTACTTATGGTTAATGTAGTAACCATAGTTGCATCCTAAAAATATGTACATGAATTATGACAAGGGCTATAACACCTCTTCAGTGAGATGGTCCATGAGGTATCACAGTTTTGGCAAATGGTTGATCTTGAATTGAATGCCAGTATTCACACCGATTTGGTATTCACCATCCTTAGTCTCCTGTGGACTATAACATCACATTTGTCCCAATGGAAATACACACCTCTATGTACTCACACAAAGCGCATACCTTGTTTAAGGATTTAATGCCCCATATATTGCATTGGCGTTAATATTGGAATTGTTTTTTTTCTCCAAATTGCTCAACAATATTACAAAGGTTTTTCAGTACTGGTGTAAATTGTTCATCCTGTTCAGTAATGTCATTCATTGTTCATGTATGTCCAGTGTATGGTGTTTTTGGTTATATTGACATTGCTCTATACATATTATTCAACAATATCCCAAAGGTGTTTCAGGACTGGCATAATAAATATATTCCAATCAGTAATCTCATTCCCTTTCCATTGTATGCAGTTTTAGAATACCCACAAATTGCACAATCTGTGTGTGAATTTCAGCATTTTTTGTAGTCGGTTAAAGGTTGTTCTGTGATCATACATTTAATCCCATATGTCCAACCACATTGTAGGCATAGTTGGGAGGTTTCCTCCGCAATTTTTCTTTTCTGAAAACTTTACATTTCGACCACATATCCGAACAGCCTTTACTCTGGCGGCTGCCATCAGGGGGTGTGCAGTGACAGTGATGTCAGACCGGGATGTCACGCAAAAACGATGACTTCACGCCATATGCGCAGTGATGTCACACCGTCAAAGGCGGTCAATCTTTCATGTATTTATGACTGATACGCCTGAATGGCCTCTATACTAAATATACTGACTCCCCATAGAGGCAGTTTTGACCTAAAGTGCCAGGTAATTATTTAAGCCAGTGAAGAAACATCAATATGGAGACTACACAGAGATTCTCTCTGGATGTATGATACTTCTATTTTGTAATTTGTGTCCTTTCCTTTTTGGGTACCACTTGGTGGGATGATAAGACTCGGGTAAATCTGTTTACAGTTTCTCTGTATTTGTACTATTTATTGTAATTGTTTATGCATAGGCATCTGCTGATGCTTTTATGTTTCATGTTTTCCAATGTCTTATTTTTACTTTTATAGTATCATGTGAGGGTATGCTTTGACCGCAGGTAAATTAGCATGACGTAATAATTTCACTTTAACTCATTGGTGTTGAGAAGACATGGATATTAATGAGAATCATCAATTTCCTTTCTTCAATTTTCTCTTTTTTTAATTTTTTTGCATTTCATTTATGTTGTACATACAATTAATTTCCTTTTGGTGGACTATGTATAATGTCATTGTACCACAACCCATCACATTAGCTGTATATAATATTTCTTTACTGGCTATATCATTAGTTGTTAGCCCTGAAGACGGAGACTACTCCGAAATGCATTGGCTTGTGCACTGCATACTGTATTTTGTAAAGATGGAATAAATACCCACTAAGTTTTAACCATTGCATCTTGTAAAGGAATTTGTTGTTAAACTAAGTAATTGATTGGAGTACCTCAAATGCTATGACAGTTTAAATATGTACATACTGTGAGCAACAGGCTGGACCGGTGTCTTTCCCTGATTCTTTTATTTTTGTATAGTTTTCTCATTGTGCTAAGGATTTCTTTACCTGTTTGCTCCAGAAACTTTGATTAATTTTGTACAAAGAACCTGTTCACAGATTGATTACAATAATCTTATAACGTTTTTGTGTCCACCTTTACCCTTTTTTCTAATACATGTATTTGCCAATCAACATGCCACCCTTCTGTCAGCTTCTTACTCCTAAACCCTCACAATAGCCACTGTGTTGTCCAACCATATCTGGATGTTCTTTCTCTATATGGACAGTAAAAAGACCATCAGCGCCAGTCTGATTGCCCTCTGTTTTAAGAGGTTTATGTAAAGTCTAGATTCTGAAGGGATCACAGAGCGCTGATTGTAAGATATCTCATATGAGTTCCCCCATACTGTGAGGGTAGAATCCATGACCACTGTTATCTCTGGCCAGGGTTGCCAAAAGGGTTCCCCTGTCATCACATTCTCCTAGCAGGCCCACCACAGGAGAACCTGTGTGATCTTGCTCAGTCCAGAAGAAGGTCCATCAGCCTACCTGAGAATTGTGACCATTAGGATCTGAGCACCCATTTGAGGGAGATCATCCTTAGATGGGTTGCTGGCACCAGGAAAATGCAGTATGCCATGAAGTCCAGCAACCTCAGAAAATTGCTAGCCGGTAGATGTGTTGGCTGTTTTGATACCTCATAAGCAACTGTGTCACCTGGGACTCCTTGAAGATGAGGCAGAAGCCCAGTTTGTGGAGAGTGGCAGGTGCTGTTGAGATGTTCCAGAACCTGTTTGGTAGAACAGGCTCTGTTCAGCCAATCGTATAGGTACTGAAAGATTTGAATCCCTTCCCTCCTTAGATTCACTGACACCTCTGCTTTCAAATTGGTGAAAACCCTCGGGTAGAGGTCAGCCCGAAAAGCAGTGCTCTAAACTGGTATGGAGAACTGCGAATGGCGAACCTTGTAGACAAATGAAAGTAAGCATCCTGAAGATCGAGTGACACCATCCAATCCTGGAGATAAAAGACCTGGAGAATCTGCAAAAGAGTGACAATCTTAAAAGTGTCATTCCTGAGAAACTTGTCCAAGCGTCTCAGGTCCAAGATGGGTCGCAGTTCTCCTTCCTTCTTGGGAAACAGAAAATAGGTGGAGTACCAACCTTGATATTGGTCTGCTACAGGTACCCTTTCCATTGTACCTTTCTCTAGCAGGGAAAGAATTTTCTGCAGAAGGAGCATATCTGGTACCCTTGCTCGAGGGACAATCTGGGGGCATTTTCAGAAAAAGAACACAGTACCCTTGGGCCACAGTTGAAGTGTCCAAGCATCTGTAATAATGTAATGCCATTCTTACAGATGTTGGGTCAACCTGCCTCCCACCAGAGTCCTTAGCATAAAGAGCGCAGAGAGGTTCTGGGGTTGTGGGGGTGGCAGAGGGCAGTGAGGAGGTGGCTGCCTGAGCAGATCTTCCTCCACGACCCCTAGTGGTATGTGAAAATCTCCTTTGTCCTCTTCGGTTAGCCTGACCATAAAGAGCGCAGAGAGGTTCTGGGGTTGTGGGGGTGGCAGAGGGCAGTGAGGAGGTGGCTGCCTGAGCAGATCTTCCTCCACGACCCCTAGTGGTATGTGAAAATCTCCTTTGTCCTCTTCGGTTAGCCTGACCTCTACCCCTTTGACCAAAAAACAATAGAATTGAAAAATACACCTTCTCCAAACCTGGGCAAGCTGATGCTGCTGCTGTTGTGACTGACAATTGGCTGCTCCCGAAGATTTAGCAGCTGATTTAGAAGCCTGGAGCTTCTCTAGACTTTCCTCAGCCTTTGGTCCAAAAAGGTTGGACCCATTAAAGGGCATGTCCAAAGGTGTTGACTGGATGTCAGGAGCAAACTCAGATTTGTGGATGCAAACCTCCTGCTGACTGCACTTGAGCTCATAGAATGACCAACACAGTTTATGCATCAAAAGCTGATTGAGGTTATTGGCATGCTGCCCCTTTGCCATCACTAATGATGTTGTTGAAACCATCCCTCATCTCTCCTTCAGGTATGTTATCTGCTGCCTGAGAAATTCCATTCCAAAGAGTGAATGCACATTTTATTAAGGTGCAAGACCCATTAATGGCCTTAAGGGCCATGCTCCAAGAAGAGAACACCATTTGTGCTAACATAGCATACCTGTTGTCATCCCTATCAGTTTGGATGGATGGGTAAGCAGCTGCCTTAGAAGTGGAGGTAGCCGTCTGTACTACCAAACATTATGGAGTAGGGTGTCTGGAGAGAAAGTCAGAGTCAATAGGTGAGGGTCTATATTTCCTCACCAACTCCTTAATCACAGCAGGAGTGGTGTCAGACTTTTGCCAGTTCTCAAAGATGGTGCTCTTGAGAGCTGAATACAAAGGCAGCACAGCCTCATTTGGAGGGCCTTCATCAAAGATGTCCATGAGGTTATCTTGAACTATGTCCTTTGCAGGACGCCCCCAGCCCACATATTCAGCGACCTTGTTCATAGCTGTCCTGTATGCAGCACTTGGATGAGCAGTTATGTCAGGCGTGGAAAATGTTGATCTAAGGCCCTTTAGGAACGTGAATGCAATGGAAGCGTTCACAGAACAACTCAGAGTCAAAAAACGGAACCAACTCAGGAAGGTGGCAAAGTACTGTTTTATTAGCAATAATCTAAATAGGGAGTTACAACGTACATCAACAGACGTGCGCTCGATTTCTCTCAACGATATTTTCATACAAACAGGGTTATATACTCAAAATACATCAGAAGTGACATCATACAACACGGCAAATTATGAAAAACCTACCGGGGACCGGGATAGGCTTAAGGGGAACATCTAAATACAAATTATATAGGATCTGGGATTGTAATTGTCTGCCCACTGTCAGGTGGACAACATATGCCTACCTCTAAAACATGCAATCTTCTAAAACCTTAGATACGCAGGTTCTTATTGGTTTTTAAACTATAAGGTCCTTTGTTTTATGGACCTCTACAATTGGTTGGCATGCTTGTGCCATGTCTGGGACATTTGGTTCACTTAGCAGCACATAAACCCAGACCCAGGTGCAAGGAGGAGGGCCTGACTCTACCTCCCCACCCAATATCTCTCATTGCCCATGGCTTCTGCCATGAAGATTGTCTTTGAACTTGAACTTGGCCTTGCAAAGTATCCTTGTCTCTGGGAACACATGGGAGAGCAGGCATTCACTATCGCCATTCTGGGACTCCAAGTTCAAACTCCATTTTCATCCTTGGCTCACATCACAGGAGACGATTTGGTCCATTTTGCAGCTTTTAAATGTGTTTAATTAAACTTGACACTCTTAGCATTATTTCTTTGCACCTTAACAAGGGATAATTCATCCTTTGTACATTCACTCCTTTCCAGAATAGATAGCTGACCTTGACTGCTTCAATCTTGACTTTAGGCCAGACAACCTGGCCATGCAGCTCCAAGATTTAATTTATTCTTGCTGCAACATAGTTTTTCTCCTCCCGCTTCATGGATCCTGGCTTACTAAATTCATGATACCGATGTCCAGTTTCCATACAGCGGTGGCTTTTCCTGCATTCTATTCACTACATATAGCCAGCTTCTATGATAACTTAGTCTACTTGTGTTTCAGTGTATGTACAATTATTAAATGGTTGATTTCTCTGTAGCACTTTGTGTACGGGTAATCATCTTTTTTGTATTTAAAAGTTCACTTGATTATTTACTCCATTATCAGTTTCTGTTGGATCCATACATCTTCTTCAGCAAGTATCGTGCAACGTCGCTTACACTCTCTTATGACTTCACAGGCTTCTTTCCTTGCTCTTTTCTAATATTCCTTCAGGGAGTTCCTCCCTCAAATTGTCATCCCTTTGGGGATACATTCGATAGGGTTGTCTCAATGAGTATCTTCTTTTGAAAATATGTTGTGATATTGGCACAACTGCTGGTGTCAAACACAGCACAATCTCAGGCTGCCAACATATGGGAGGTAGGAGGGCGGGGTTTCCTGCAGAGGCATCCAGCTTCTCCTCTACAATTTCATTTCAGGGGAAGTGTTCAAGCCATTGGCTTCTATAAGGCAAATAGCCAAATCCTCCAAACGAAATTTCAACTCTTCAGGAACATTAGGTATGACAAAACATTTTTGCCTGAAGGGTACAACATCATCATCTTCCTTGAAGATGAACCCAGAAGGCTTGAAAAAGGCATTCTTTGGTGGCAGCGTAAAAGTCGGCTTAAAAGTTGGATTCGAGGTCGACGTCGTTGACTTTGATGTCGAGTCCTTCGATAATGAAGTGAATCATGCCTTTGGCTTTGATGCTGCACCTGCGGTCGAAGCTGTCGACGTTACCCGAGTAGGCATCTCAGAGGTCTTCTGACTCTTTGGGCGTGTGGGTCAAAGCCTTTGAAAATTCCCTGCCGGCTTTTGATGGCATGTTACAATTGCTAGCCTTTTTTGGCTCTTTCGAGTGACCAGGAGGGGCTGCCTTGGAAGAAATATTCATTTTTTGATGGAACCAAGGCAGACTTATTGGGGAAACATAACTCTCTTGTTGGGAGAGCAGTTGGAAGATGAATAACAATGGTGTCTCTTCTTCAATCTTTTTTGCGAAGATGAGGAAGGAGAATGACGCAAATCGCTCCCAGACCTCGACAGTTGAGTGTGTTTGGAGCGTTTCTTAGGCCTCACATGTCATTTGACACCTGCTAAACTTCTACCTTCAGAAGATTTTCTCTTCAAAGGAATAGAGGATGGGGATTTTGAAACCGACCGACCAAGGCCAAGGTTCAACACGCTCTCTTTCAAGGCCTTGTTAGACATCTACTGGCAGGAGACACACTCAATGACTTTGTGCTCCTTAGAGAGGCACCGGAGACATATCTGGTGCAAATCTGCGATTGACATCTTTGAGTCACAGTTTGCACACCTCTTAAACCTGTCTTCAGAGTTGACCTACTCAGGAGAATTCAAAGAAATTCGTAGAAAGAATCTCCGAGGGGAGTCAAACTGTTCAGTGAACGTGCTGTCCATGTGAAAAACCAAAACTGAGGAAATGGGCACAGTGCGTGCAATTTATACCATCAGCAATAGTCACGTCCGAGGGGTGGAATGGATAGCGTCAAGGGACATCGATGCGATGCTGCACAGCACCCTCTGCTGTAAAAAAAATGTGGAGACTGCAAGCAGGATATCAGTATATATGAAAGATGAGGAACCCGTGGGAGGACACAATCCATTAGAAATGCAATAGATTTTCTGCAGTGGAGATTAAAAGTTGTAGGGAAAATCCCAGCTCAACAGCAGGTCTCAGGAAATTAGGACAACATTAATATTCGCTGGCCTGCCCTATTGGGAAAATAATGCACAGAATAGGATGAGAAAGAATGGAAACTGTTATAGGCATGACATTGCCCGAACATCTAAGTGGATTTCTGCTAATACAGAATGCAGGTTGAATAACCAGGAATTACAAAACAAACACAAAGGCTCTAGTCACATCTTCAAAACTTACAAAAGGACAGCAGAGTGCAGAATGAATATATGCTAAAAGACAAAACATCTTAGAAAGTGGCACTATCTTATTACCACACTGAAGCATCTGAATCAGGGGACCAAAACAAATTATTGTTAAAGGAATGTAATGACCTGATCTGAATGGGGAGTTTAAATAACACAAATTGTTAAAAAGCAACATGCAGCATTACTAAGCAGGCCTTGAACATATTTGCCTAATGCACCGGAAGATAAGTGAGTTGGATTAGGTTTTCTGTGATAGGATATCTGCCATCTCAGAATCAAACTAGCCGTCGTATTCAGAAACACATGGAGATAAGGTTATTAGGTTATTACAGACATACCGTAGGTACTTTATAAAGGCTGATGCAATAATCTAGCCTATCTGAGATAGTGCCATGGGATGTATTGCTTCAGAAACACTGATGGAGAGGAAGAAATTCATCAGCAACATCCTAGCAAACTTAAATGAAAGCCTATACACACACTAATACCTTGATTATTAACCTTGCTAGAGAACAATATCCCAGAACTGTTAATGGAAGTTCCAACAGTTACATCCGACACCCACCGACAGGTTCTGAGGTTTTTTGTTTTTGTATCTGTCCCATTGCAGATTTATCGTCAGCTATGCATTGTTCTTATTTCAGGATCAGTGCACTTGAATAAAGTATTGTGGTGAATCAAGGTTTTTCCTCCACTCACACAAAAAACATATCACTGAATCCCTGTGGAGGTGAAGGGAGAGGAGCAGCTGGTCAAGCTGGCAATGCAGCGAGACACACTGCCAGCATGGAAAGAGGAACACCACTTATCAGATGCAAAGAAAAGGTTTGAAACTCTGTCCGTACTGAACAGCAATACAGCTGAAATAGCACAGTGGGAGAATGGTTACCTCCTATGTAGAAGGCACCGGGGGTAAACTGAATCTAAATTCATGAAATAACATCTACAAAATCACAAACACATGGGGAAATGAAATGAACACAGAGAGCCATACCTGCCATCTTCCCTGGGGGAGTAAACCAGATACACTGAAGCATATCTCTTATATAGGAGAATTCATTGGAACTCCCATTTGACTAAACTGATATTCAAACTGACCAATATGGATGACCTACCCTGGCAGGCTATGATGTAAGCATCACCTACCCCAGTGGAGAAGCCGGACAGTTCAGCCAATCAGTAGTTGTCTAGGGGGAGAAAGAACTGAATAAAAGGAGAGCCAGGTCATTTGCAAGTTGTCTCAATTGGTTAAGGGAAAGCAGTGGAGAAGAAGCCTGATCCAGGGGACGGAAGGTTGCCCTGTGCCTGGGAGCTACCCTGCTGTGCTGAAGTGGAGAAGCATCCTGATGCAGGGGGAAGGCTGCCTTGTGCATGGTAGAATCCTTGGTATGCTGAAGAGGAAAGACAGAGATAGCCCAGCTGAACCAAGGGGAGGAGAAGAGGCCCACACCCCTCTGATCCAGGAAACCGGAGGAGATGGAAGAAAGTCAGCCCATGTTAACCTGTGGAAGGGGCTAGGCAACCTAAAGATCCCCAGTGAAGACGGGACTGTGGGAAGCTTGACTACACCTGGGGTCAAGAGGAGGGAAGGAGTGAGCCCGTTTCGAAGGAGTCACGTAAGAGACCTTTCTGCTTTTTTCTGAGTGAAGAGGCGAGAAGGGATGAGTCCAGTTCGAAGGGGTCACGTAAGAGATTCATCCCCTTTCTCTGTACGAAGCTAACGTCAGAGAGTGAAGATACCACAAGAGAGAGTGTGAGAGTGAGGATACCTCGAGAGAGCGGAAGGAGAGTCAAGCGATCTCAAGAGAAGGAGAGAGAGTGAAGATACCCCAAGAGAGGGGAACAAGAATCAAGAGATGCCAGACGTGGGGGAAGGGTGTGAAGACTCCCTGAAACAGAGCTGAAAGATAAAAACATGAGTGGAGTGAAAGAGTGTGTGATAAACCAGGAGGGGCACAGAAAGACTCCTGAGTGGGATAAACAAGTGAAAACAGCACATCAAGGTGTCAGGAGAAAGAGAGATGAAAATACATCAAATAAGATTTTATCTGGAACATTTAGCTATTACAGTGGCACCTGAAGAAAGCCTGGGGAGAAAACATGTAACGGAAGCAGTCGGCAAGCATCTCTTTAGCTGTTAAACCCTTTAGATTTATGTGTTTTAGGTTTGCTATACATTTGTGTTAGGCTATATAGGATTTGGGCTAGGGACTTTATGTTTTGATTCATCCTCACGCAATACCCCTTCCTTGAACATTTGAGTTTTACAGTCGGGAACACAGCACTTCAAGTTAATTTACATTAATTTAGTTTGTTAATTTATTTGAAGCTGACCAAGAGGTCAGACTAATTGTAAAACAAGATAATACAAATCCATGAATAGGATGTCTCATAGTCTGAGTCCTACTACTAGCTCACCACAGTATGCTTCATATAATTCTCTTATCACTGCCCACAAGGAATCCCATTTATATTGTTGGCAATGAAGAACAGCAAAGCTGCCCCAGGTGCAGCAGGGTGAAATAAAGTTCAGACACACTGACAAACCTCCAGTGAGACCTCCTATGATATGAGAATCTGTGCTCTTGTATTCTGTTGCGACCTACTGAGATGAAGTTTGCACAATCTGTAGCTCAATTCAAGGAGAACAGAGTCTTGGATTTAGCTCACCTTTGAAATATTTGTCATTGGGTGAGCTCAGCTTTAGCTTAGAACTCCAGCAATTAAGTTGTGAAATTAGATGTTCCAGTTTTAGATCTTTCAGTAAAATGTTGGACATACACACACATTGATGTAGGCAGACATGGAAGTGTTCATGAATTGCCACATGGTCACCCTGAGAACGGATATCCAGAGTCAGGTGTATACAGTCAATCAGGATATGAATGAGGCTCAACAAGCACTGGAAGGAGACCACTTCTGTTAATCACTTCTCATGTACCCTCAACCCTGCTCCATCACCCTCAGCTTGTGGTGAGAATATGCTTAGGACAAGTGTGCTACCTCCAGAGTTTTATGCAGTCCCAGGAGAGGAACTGGTATTCGTTTTAGTTTTTGGCAGCCCAAACAAAGGGCAATGGTCCTGAGAGCTCCAAATGAGCGGGCAGGATCTCTGGTCTTGCTCAGTTTATGCACTTGCATGGTGCCTCTGAGGAAGAATGGTAATCACTCTCAGACACTGGCTGACCAACTACAGGGCAGCCTTAGAGTGATATAATGGAAATGAACAGATGTTTAGTTTAACAAAGATAGTAAACCATATGGCATTTGTGAGGAACTAGGTACTGTAAGGGTGTGGAAGAAGGAAGATGATAGAAAGGTGTCATAGTGGTTTTTATAGACTTATTTTTGCATAAAAAGGCCCTCACTATCCCGGTCTTCTAAGAGGGGCATCCATGCCTCAAAATGAATATTAAATGGCCCGTCAGAATGTCTGTGGAATCAAACTCCACAGCCCTGTATCACAACCTACTAATATCCCTCATACTACAACTAAAGGATAATCTAACAAAAATGTCCCTTTCCAGGGGAATGCCTCTCTTCTCCTTATGCTCGGACAGTGTTTAAAGGGATGTTCTCTTGCAACATGAATGACAGGGAAAATGACTCATGTGGGTTTGACACAGCCTTTATACAATTCCATGTACAGGGGAATTGCTCCGTTCTCCTGTTGTAGATCTATACAGTTTCCAATAAAACTATTGGGAACAACCCCCTCACCTGGCATCCCTAGCACAACTCCCAGTTTGGGACCAGGAGAATGACTCCCTTCTCCTGGTGTTGCTTAGCATAGTTCACAATAAGGCCAGGGGGAATTATTCCCTTCCCCTTCTAGAGTAGGTTCCAAGAGCTTTAGCCCTTTCTCCAGAAGAATGACTGCCTTCTTCTGGTGTCCAAAAAGCTAATTCTCATAATCTTCCACTTCATATACACTTTGCCACTCTGTTAAGGTTTTAGCAAAGTCCCAAATCCTTCTTTGTTGATGACTGAGCTTAGTGCGGTCACTGCAAGGAGGACGTTTTCCTTGTTTGCTCAGTCCAATTTTGTTGGGATCTCAGACCCTCCTCTGGTGGTCAGTGGACTTATTGTCACCCCTGCGATGAGGTAAACTCTCCTCGGATGCTTGTGTAAGGGTGCAGAGAAGGACTCAAAGGTGGCATATTTGGGCTATAGATTTTTATCAGTAAAATAAAGCAAGAGAAAACATATCTTTCCCTATTTCTAAGAGGGGTTTTCCCGCCTCAACTAAAGATCTAAGGTGACTGTCAGGATGTCTGTTAAAGTAAAAGTGGCCACCATCGTGTGACAGGAAAACCCTACTTCTGGCCCTTACTCTATAAAATAATAAATAAAGCAGCACTTTGCTGATCCCAAGAAAATGCCTCCCTTCTCCTGGTTTCCACACAATGGGCCTCATTACAACCTTGCCTCATTACAACCTTGCCAGTCCAGAAACAACGGTGCCAGTAAGCTTACTGGCACCGTTTGTTCCGGACCGGCAAAGTACAAGTCTGGCAGGCGGGTGACCTCCCACCCGGCAGGTTTGACTTGCCGGGCAGACCGGCACCCACCCACAGACTTTCACGGAAGCACTGGCACCGTTATTACCCGTGCTGGTTTTTCCGTGGTCCCCATTCCCATAGAGTCCTGGTGGACTCTATGGGGAAAAGGGAACAACAATTTACCGGTGCCCGGCTTTCCGGCTGCCGGGGTTGTCATACCCCGGTGTTACCGGCAAGCCAGGCGCCAGTAACTGCTTACGGTTCTGGCGGCCAGCTGCCGGTTTCACTGGCACGGTTACCGCTGGACTCTTAATGAGGCCCATTGTCTACTTGGTGGGCCAGGAGAATGACTCCCTTCTCCTGGCATTCAGTCTCAAATGATCTGATGGAATGACTCCCGTCCCGAAGCCACAAAGTTACAAACAATAGGCCTAGCAGGACGATTCTCTTCCCCAAGTCACAAAGTTCCAAATTATACACCATGATCTCTTGTTGGGCCATAAGAATTCCTCCCTTCTTTTGGCATGCAGTTTCTTTCACAAGTTTCTCTCTTTCTCACCTGTTTTTCCTTGCTTGTGATCTTCTTGGGTGTGACCTCCTTTTTTCTCACTGTCCGAGACTTGTACAGGCCGGGGCGCGAGTCTTCGGGTTCCAGCGTGAGGTAGCCGGCTGTCCTTAGCCGGATGGCGTTCAGTATCCTAGAATGTAGTCGTGACTCCAGGAAGGAGGTAAGAGTCCAACGCTCGGAGAGTGTCCGGGACACCGCAGGAACGAGCACAAGACAAATCCGGAAAGAGGATACGGGCTAGCGGGTAATGAGAGAATCGGAAGGGATTCCAGGAAACAAAACAAAAAAAGGAAGGGTAAGGAACTGGAGATAGCACGGGAAGCGGACTTGAAACACACATCTAGCAACTCCAAGCGGTTGCATTGAGACGCGCAGAGCTGCGGGGGTGTGACTGTTTTCTAGGAAGTCTAGTATTGTGCGCAAAGGCTAAAGCGCAGTGTTTCAGGCCCATCGGCCATGTTGGAAGGATCACTGAATTCATGCCGCGGTGCATCGTGGACCATGAAGTCCAAAAAGGGTGAAATCAGTGGTTCATGACAGTTTCAGTCTCAAATTAGCCTGGGAGAATGACTTCCTTTCCCAGGCTTTTTTTGGACCTTCTTCCCGGTCGACATTACCAAAAGAATGACCCCTTCTCCTGGTAGTTACGACACAATCTCTTACAACCAGGGGAATTACTCCCTTGCCGAGGTCTTCTCATCATTAGTTTTCACACTTACAACACCCTACAACTGTGTGTTGTCAGGGTCTGCGAACCTGGTTTCTCTCTTCTTCTTTGGTTTGGCCTACTTGGTCCACTTTTCTGGCAAGTACTGACATGAGGAAGAAGATTTATATCACTCTCTTTGGTTGGGTCCTCGACCATTTTTCTCTTCTTCTTTGGCTTGAACCACTTCTATGCCAAGTACTGCCATGAGGAAGATTACTTGTATCACTCTCTTGGATAGGGTCCTCGACCCCGGTTTGTTGCCCCCTCTCTATATGTCCCCTTGGCTGCCTCGCTTGCCAGGTACTGAAATGAGGAAGATAGTTCTGCTCATAATCACGGTACAGGGTGTGTGCCTCCCGCTCCTTTTGTCCCCTACCCGTCTCCATGCCTCTCCCTTTACCTTGTCTGCTTCTGGGAATGCATGGCCGGTTCTTTCTAGGGCCCGTCTCCTGCATGGAGTGCTGCACAGACTTCTCCATATTGTGGTTCCTTTGACTTGTGCATCTCCTGATTGGCCCTGGGAGTTCAGGTATGGATGCTGCTTCTTGCATACATGTCACTAACTGCCAGCCTCCCGTTACCTTCTGGACACTGTCGGGTGAAGGAGTCCCATTGTACTCTTGCCTCCAGTAGTGAACTGCTCTCAGCTCCATCCTGACCTTCTCTGCATCTCCTTTGTACTTCCTGGGCTTCACCATCTCATTCTAGTTGGCTGAGTCTCTCCAACAGGGAGTCCTTCTTTGGTGTTTATCACATAAGCGGGACCACATTCCGTGGAAGTCTATACTGCTGTTCCTTCCTAATATTGTTCCGGTGTCCCACTTCATCCCAGAACTTGGATGAGCTGTGCCCCTGATGTTTTTCTTCTTCTCAGTACTTTCCAGGACCTTGAGGTAATCTACTTTACAACAGAACATAGGCCTAGTCTCTACAAAGAGATTAGCAGAGGAAGATGAGGCTAGAGTGTGTAGGGGTGTGATGGTCTCATAAGTACTACATCCTAGATGGTTGTCCTACTTCCTGTGGGGGAGGGAGTGGAGGAGTCCCTCCCCATGAGATTCACCCTTATTATACCACCCCAGGGAGACTAAAGGGTTGCAGCCTCACCTCGCTGGCCTCATGGGAAGGGTGTCGCCCCTTCTTAGAAGTGACAACATCTAATGATTCATCACACTTGGTTTGTACTGGTTGGGATCTTCAACCCGTCTCTGGTGGTCAGTGGGCTTATTGCCAATACAGAAAAACGGAAGCTCTTCTCTGATGCTGGGCATACACGTTTTACAGTCCCCAACCTGTCTATCTTCCACCCCTATGTCCCCTTCCGCCTCTCCCACCTCCAGTTACCTTCTGAGGGATTTCATCATGCCACTGTGACTTCCTGGGACTGAGGTTCTTCTCTCCGACGCACCAGGTTCCCCTCTCCAGTTTCCCCAGCACAGTGGCCACTCCACACTCTGCTAGGCTGCTCTGCTGTTCTCTGCTGCTTTGCATTCAGGTCAGCATTAGCTGGGCCCATGGAGAACCCTTTCTGCGCTTTGCGGCATCCTTCGCTCTTCCCCGACTCTGAGCTGCCCACTGCATTTGAAACTCCCGCTGGCGTCTGCACCTGTTGTTTCTCCCAGCTGGGTTTGATATATTTGTTAGTCCATCATCTATACTTATTCAATTTTGCAAGTCCTGACCTGGTGGATTGTAATAGTCCTTTGTTTTTGTTGATAGCATAATCCTCATGCCTGCTCGGGGCCAACTCGTACCAGTACTAGCACAGTTAATGACCTTCTTGTCTCCTTGGCTCTTCTCGTCCTAGTACTTTTGGCTTTAGCCTTATCCCCTGTATTACAACAATATTTAGGTTTACTTTCAATAAAATAGTTCTGAACAGTGGGGAGGGCTAGGGTTCATATTCATCCCATGTGTCATCCCACATTAATATACACCGTCTCCAAGATCTGAACGGGTGTTAGTAATATCCATCGTCTGAACGCAAAATCCATGTGATTCGTTTTGGGACTTAAGGCAATTGAACAGGCGACCTATCCTACAACATTGCTCTTGACGACTTAAAGAATAGCAGCAAGCTGTGTCTTACTGTTATGACGAGTAGCTTTTCTAAAGCATGTAGTTGCATTGAATTGTCGGCACCAACATTAGCCAGAGGGCAACATTTTGCAGGCTACAATGCATGCAGTAGGAAGTACCCTATGCTATCTCTTGCTGTTGGATGGCACTAATCGACGGATTCATGGTATTTCAGCCGCCTGTAGCGAAAATATCCTGCCACACATTGTCCCTGCTCATGCAAGAGAGGATAAATTAAGAAAGAGAGTGCCTACATTGCGCATAGTAGACAAAATGGTTTCAGACTCTGGGGTCTGCCCTGCAAGATTGCCTAAAAGACACTACACAATGGTTTTAAATGTGCTTATTTGATGCCTTGCGTCCATAAGGGATTCTGATCACAGTAGAGTGATGTAGTCAAGATGCCTAATATCAAGAATAAGATAGACCATTAACCTTTGCAGCCAAGAAAAAGGCTGTTCTAGGTTGGTTGGACACCTATGAAAAAAATAATGTAATTAATGGCAATGCATTATACAGAACTGGCAGAAAGGAACAACTTTTTTTAATGGTTTGAAATTGAAAACAAACCTGGCTGCATAATATTCTGGGAGCAAAGAAAATTCGGTCTTTTTACAGGTACCCCGGTTGCTTACCTAGGCTGTTTAGGTGAGACAATTGATGGCCAGGGGACCTCATGCCCCATTGAGAGCGCAGAACAATAATCTCAGTCTTGCAAGAATTGAAGTAAGTGGATTCTGGCAGATCCAGATATGTTCATTGCTTGTATGCAGTCTGAAAACTCAGGGCTACGACTCCAGACTGGGAGCCATCAACAAAAACAATGCGTTTTACACCAGACTTGAGGCAACCATTCATAACTAATGAAGAGTTCATGATTAATTCCACCAGGGTAAACGATAAGTTGCTTAACCACAAAATGGAGGACATTACTGGGCAACTGACTGCATTGCAAGGCAAAAGGGAAGAGCCAGGTGATGGAATCTGAGAAGTCAAGAAGAGATTGGGGGATGTTGTGGTATACTGAAGATTTGGAACATCAGATCAATTGACAGATTGTGATTTGAACAACAGAATGTGCACTCGCAATATATGGGCCCGAGAGGAAGAAATCGGAAGAAAATGTAGGCTTCTCTTTGGACCTTATCAACCCTGTTTTCTCAAATCAAACACTCCCATCTCGAAGATTACTGATCTGTCCCACAAGGTCCTAGCAGGCCCCCCTGCAAACAGAAGGTTTGCCATGTTGGATTGTCACACATGTTATCAGCTGCAGTAACAGTGAACGGCTCCCAATGCAGCCATGACACAGAAGGACATCATCTAAAAGTTTCCTGTGCTTTGCTTTGCAAGATTTGTGGGCTGGTTCCAGGAGGCATTCGTTCATTTCCTAGCCTTAAACTCAAAACTCCAAAAGGGCCGTCAACATATTCAATGGTCATATCAATGCCTCCTTGATAAACAATAAGGTTTCGTTTGTGTTGCTTCTTCAGTGGGTACTCCACCATTGGTATAAGATGCATACCCTGGGATTGACCCCCCACCACCCTATACATGTGCGACAAGTGTGGAAAATAACCTACATCCGTGTTGTGATCTCCCCTGGGTGCCACGCTTATATTAATCTGACTAAAATAGGGGACTCCAACCCCATTCTGAGACCCTCTACTATTCTATGTTCCATAATGGATGGGTGGTGGTGGAGCAGCTGCCCCAGCAATCCTGTGAATGATGGCATCTCTCCCATCCACTTATGCCCGCACCCGTATTATCCAGAGCCAAGGCAGATGAGGCACTTTTGTTTAGTTTTTTTGTCAGTCTCTTTTTCTTGCTATTGAGTTTTAGGGTACACCACGCAATTTCTTTGGTCACATTTAAGGATGTTGCTTTGAGAGTTGTGTAAAATGCACAGTGGGGATGAGGAACAGGTGGTGGGATGGAGAAAAAAGCTTGTGGGGGGAAATGTAGCACACACTCTTCATCTTTGATAAACCGATAGTACTTTTTTCATCTTAAAAACCGACTACATGTCCAAGAGTTTCACCCTACTGGGCTTTATCAAGCCAACGATACAAGTCAGTAATGCAATACATCACTGTGTCATGAATAGAGGTTGGCGAGGTAAGGTCGTAGGGAGAGAAGAGAGAAAGTATATGGAAACAAAATATGGGAGACAGTTACATATATGTAGGACTTTCAGGAATATAAATGTGTAGCTATCATGTATAAATGACAGAAATATATTCAGTTCTGACCTCATTGGTTTTTAGTGAGATGTGACCAAAGGTATTTGGCGCACGATTTATAAACATTTAGTACTCGTTAAGTAATCTTCAAAACATCTGCGTTCATATCTCTCCATGTTCACGTGTTCTTACTAATGCATATAGTAAAAGAAGGAGTGATCTCATATATAAGCCTCATTAAAAATGTCCCAAGTCAGCCATCTGTGGCGCACCCTTCACCCGAGACCTACCACGGAAGGCACATGTACCACCATTTTCTTCATTAAAGAAGAGACAGTAGGCCTTTCACAATTTTGTGCAGTGCCCATTATTTTTCAGCTGGTTATTTGGGACTCTGGGTAAAGAGTCTCAAGGTAAAGGCCTTGAGTAAAGGCCTCCTTTTCCAGTGGGACACATAAAACGATTCTAGGCAGCCTTATGGTTCATCCCGTTTTATAAAAACACAAGCTTGCCAACTGTGAGTACTATTTTTTTGAGAAAATATGCCATTAGCCTTTCTTTAGTTCCAAGGCCTACTCTATATAAGTGGGTGGAGTCAAGTAGGAGCAGGGTAGCATAATGAAAAGTAAATAGTCCTCACTTCTCTGTGGAGTTTCAAAGTAGGATACAGAAAAGTCAACAAATACGGTGGTTCAACCAAGATGCAGGG
Organism: Ambystoma mexicanum; assembly: GCF_040938575.1. Lineage (NCBI taxonomy): Eukaryota > Metazoa > Chordata > Amphibia > Caudata > Ambystomatidae > Ambystoma > Ambystoma mexicanum. Next base: position 855,610,646 of record NC_090931.1, on the reverse strand, counting down.
AGTTGCTCACAGGACCTCAAAGAGTTTGCATGAAACAGGCAAAAAGAAATCCCCTATGAACTCCTTGTAATACATCTTCCATCGTGCTCTGCCATGGCCACCCTACAAACACAAAATAATTCACTCGATGCCTTGTTTTAAAGATGTTAAGATGGTGTTGATTTCTTAGGTAGATATCTCAATAGTGGGCCTTTGACTGAAGTCTTTGAAATAATATTCGCACCATGTGAATGGAGGGTTCATTGAGCAATTACACAGGCAGCCTGTCTGAGGTGAACACTACACTGCTGGAAGAGGTGCCCCGAAAATCACTTATTGGTGAGGTGTGGGCTCCAAATAACCATTGATCAGGAGTTAGGATGCCCCTAATAAATGGCAACAATCAACAATGAGCAGCTCAGTAAAATTAATGCTCCCAAAATGAAATTGGTAGGAAAGAGAAACCCCAGAGCAGTACATTTATAGAAAAGTAAAGGGGAGAAGAAGGGAAAGGAGGTGGTGAAAGATTCAATGGAAAAGGTCCTAAATGCTACAGTGGAGAATGTGTCGATGTGGTGAGAGACAGAGAAGGAGGAGGTGAAGCGTAAAGTGAAGGCGGGATGAGACCAGTTGCGAGGCGTGGCACAGAGGGGGAGAGTATTGTGTATCAAGAGGAGGAAAGAAAGGATGATCAGTCTGAGGGAAACAATGGAAAGGGAAATGGTCTCCAAGCCAGCAAGATCTTGAAAGAATGGAAGGCTGGCCCACAGTCAAAACACAGGGATATTTCCAGGTGATGGAGAGAATGCTGCTGGGGAGACTGGCAGAGTCCGGGTTTAGCACCTGCCCAGTTGTTCATGCTGCCAGGGCATTGAAGGTCTTTGGCAAGGCTCAACAGGGCCAAATATTAGGCTTAACTATTGACGACTATGGACACCATAGATGTTGGTAGCAACTTAGCATCTGAACGAAAACAACATCATGGAAAGTGCGTCGAAAGACAGTGAATATGATATAAGAGCCAAGATAGAAGAGTTTGGACACCTAAAGGCCCAAAGGACTGGCCCTTGATTGACAGCGGGACGAGCATAAGAGAGAGGAGATCTGGTGGACTCTGGCCCTCTATAAAGCCTGTGAAATACATTCATTTCCTACTCACTTTTTATCAGTGCTACTGAATCCCTAATTTCTTGTGATGTGCAGTAAAGACCCCTGAAGCTTGGATTCAGTTGCTGGTTAATCCTTCAGCTGTGTCACACCCCAAAAGGGTTAGTGGTGACCAGCTATTACATTTGAACTATTTTTACACAAACCTTTGTTTGAACATCAAATTCAATATTCTTGAACTGCATTGTGGTTGTTAATTCCTTCACTCCCTACCCCTTGCACCTTGGTAATTATAATTATAATTGTTCTTTTATAACATGCTTGATACCGGATTTTCTAAGCACGAGCCTGGGATTCGAACCTATTTTGCTATGCATTGTCTTGCTTCAAAGACAAACACATTGCCCCCGAACTATTCTGCTGGCCTGAAGACACTAGTCTTCAATTCAGTTCAGCCTCCACTACCCATATTTGAGTCAACAATACTTCACAGAGTCATGGAAGCTTTGGGACTGCCTCTTAATAGCTGAATTAAGAGTCCTGTGACCACAGCTAAAGTGGTGACTTGTCTTGTAGTCACTTTCTTTTCATGCAGTGCTAATGCATTGGTGCATTTACACTGATGGGTCAATACACTGTCTAGATTGACCATAGCAAGGCTGCTACTGCGCAGACACTAAGGGAAGACTGTAGGGCAGAAGCAGGATAGACAAGGAAGCAGGACAAAATGCACCACCGCACAAGGTGCGTCAGAGAGAGAAGAGGGAGCAAGCACGAGGAGGAGGAAGATCTGGTTATCGGTAAGTTGTGTTATGTGGACTGGTGGCATGGGGAGCATCAGGCGGGACTTGGGGGTGAATGGCGATCCACCCCTTGGGGACGCCTATAGGGTATGGGTGACGGAAGGGAAATACAGGTAAGAGCCACAGAAATGGCGACTGTTGCACTTTAAAAATACTGCTCAACATAAAATAATCAACCTTCAAGCAGCTTTGCACATGACCACGGATATTGCCTGTCCTGTTTGCTGCTTTACAGCAGATTCTGGGGTAGAGTAAAGATGTTTCTGTGCGCGCAGTGCATCAAGCCCCAGTCGCCTCATTGTGTGCACACTGCACGGAGGACACTTGCATTTAATCTGGTCTCTCATTGGTGCTTTATCATGACTAACTGAGCCCATTACAGATTTCAATACCCAGACTTTAATCATGTTTACAATGAAATCGTTTCATTTTTCCTGGCACTTATTACAAGCTATTTATTGCAGACGAGGTGATTCACATTGATTCCTGAAGCAAAATTGTAACGAGTCGATTAAGAATACATTCGTTTTTAAAAAACAATTTGTCAAAATAACCATTCCATTTATTGAAAGGGATCCTCAGTGCCTCTTTTGCCAATAATTCTTTCAGAGGTCAAGCCGAAAGATGTAGTATTGCTAGAGTCTGTGTAGCGTGCTGCTGACACCGGCAGTTTTATAGAGTACTTCTGGCTTACTGCACAAAAACCCAGACCCACTTATAGTGGAAAAGGTTGCTTTAATGTGGCAGGCCAAAGCTTACAAATAACCACTTACCTGGCTCCCATGGCCTTACAGACTAACAACATTTTTTTGAACAACCAATTAATAATTCAACCCTTTCAATTTTCCCAAAAAATAAATAAATGAAGGTTCCACTTCCTCCCTACCTATCCCTTGGTCCATACCGTCTCCTTACCACGTCTCAAGGCGTCCCGCTTTCTCCCCGGGGCTATGCCCGCCCAGGTTCAATACCTGTTCCCCCGGGGTAGTCCGTTTGTGGAAACAGCACCACCCCCATCCTTTCCCATGTCATTCCCCCATTGTGCTTCCCTCCCCCCCATCTAAAGGGGCCGTGCCCCCGGCAACAGAAAAAACCTCCACCGAGGTGTTCTTTCTGCCCCACCCCTACTGTTTCCCTCTACTTCCAACTCCTTACTATCTCTTCCACCTGCCACGTCAAATCCGCCAGATAATAACTATTCCCGAAAACTGACAAGTGGACACCATCTTTTCTGAATATCATGAAGCCTTCATAAACTATTTCTTTCTGTTCCATAACCTTTACCGCCACGAGGCACAACATTTTACCATCTCTCTATGTATTGCCTTCCTTGCCCGCTCTATTTCTCCCTCACTTCTCGCTCCGCTCCAAACTCTCCGCAGCAACAACTTAGTCCAAACTACACATGCTTGGGGCCACATTTCCCAGACCCATACCAAATCCCTTTTCATTTTCCGAAGAAGAGCCACACCTGCATCTCTGACCAGGTCATTTTCCCCTGCATGAATGGTAACTCCCTCTGGAGACCCATAGTGTTTCCTCAACCCCGCCAACATAGGCAGCAGCTGATCCCAGTGAAGCCCCCCTAAACTGGAGCATTATACCAATGCTACTTGGTAGCTGCAACCCAATTGCCTGCCAAAAAACCTTTTTTCTGCCTCCTTCCCCGCCCACTTAACAATAGAATGGCCCACAATCCATATCTGCAGCATCTCCCCCAGCCTCCAAGCAGCATCTGAAAAAGAAATTACAATATCACTTACAAATGACAACCATCCTGACACATTACACTCTCCTGAGATCCTTCAAAACCTTCTTTAAATATCCCCTTTACTCAAATCTCTGACGTACCCTTTGTATTTCCCGGACTTCCAACGCCCCAAACTTTTCACCTTATCCTCTGATAAGCCCAACCTACTACCTTCAGATGCTGCACCCATCCTAAATGAATTAGTTCCAAACTCCTCTGCCTTTTCCCCTACTGCTACCAAAACCTTTCGTAGCACCCCCAAAACCTGCGCCGTTGATACTGCCGCCCCATCCTCATGCTGAAAAATCAAACCTGTCCTATCCCCACAACGCTCCTTCCAGTTCAAACCTGACTGAACCGGGCACAAATGCTTGCTCCCCTGACTCAGCAAAACCCAAGAGCCTTTTCTTCTTTGATCTGTCTTAGACCTCTTAATCTCGATGTCCAAACCTAAGTCAGTAAAATGAACATCCTCCCAATGCAGTCCCTTTACCCCACTTCCACCCCCACCAGCTCAAAGACCCTAAAGGCCCCAAAAATAGCCATGTAAAACAAGTTGCAAACAACTCTCCTTCCCAGGCAGACCAGCAACCCCCCCCCCCCCCACAGCCCGACACAACCTTGTTAGCAGTTCTGCTGAGACTGGTCTCCTCTTATCCTTTTCCCTCTTACTTTCCCCTGCCCATCCTTCCAACAACCTGTTTGCCATTTCTCCACCGCTCGACTGAAAACCCCAAAACCACTTGCCATAGGAAGCATTCCCTGCCAATTTCCCCGTTATAGTTTCCCTAGACCAGCCCCTATCCATGCACCTCAAGAGGAAGTTAGTGACATCATCCCTTCTCCGTTCTTCCGCATCCCCCTACCCTTCCAACTACAAGCTCCCCCTCCTATGAAATCCTCCAAAGCTCTCCTGTATGCCTCTCTAGATGCCGGAGCAAGCAAACCCTCCACCAATGCAAGCGCTCTCAGCTTCCTATCTTCCACAGCTCCTCCGGAATCCGCTGCCCCTCCTGTTCTGCTTCTGGAACCAATCCATGGAATCTCTGCCATTGAAAACGAGATAATGCATCAGGGATGTCATTATCCTTCCCCGGCACGTGTTGCCTTATACACCACATTCCATTCCATGCAACACAGAACAAACTCTCTCATCAGTCTCACCCCCCTCTGATCCCTTGCTGACTGCCTGTTCACTACATGAACCACGCATTCATTGTCAATGTTGAAATTCACTTTCTTGTTTTGCAACTCCTTCCCCCCACAACTCCAATACAACCAGCAAAGGAAAAAAATTCAAGGAATGCTATGCTCCTTCCTTCCTTCAACCAAAGTGATGGCCACTTCTCCGTGCACCACTTTCCTCCCCAAAACACTCCAAAATCTCCTGCACCTGCTGCATCTGAGAATATCTGCACCTCCCATGACACCGGATCTCCCTGCAACCACATGGACACTCAGTTAAAGCTCTTCATAAAACGCAGCAAAATCCTACAATCTTCCCGAACTGCACCTGATACCCTTACCCTATGATGTGGGCACTTTTCTGCCGCCAGAGACCGTGCCATGTTTCTAAAACGTCCCCCCTGGGGCCACCACCTTGCATGCAAAATTCAAATGCCCCACCAATCTCTGCATTTCCACTAGCATCCTATTCTTGGCCCCCACCACTTTCTCCAGCAATCCTACCAGTTTGCTCACCTTGTCGTGCGGCAAGCGTGAGGTCATGGCCACTGAGTCCAATTCAATCCCTAGAAATGTCAACACCACTGCCGGCCCTTTTGTCTTGTCTTGTGCTAAAGGCACACCCAATTCCCCCAACAAGTCCTGAAACAACTTTAGCATCTCCTCGCACTCCATATCTCTGTCTGCCCCGCTAATGAACAAAAAATCATCTAGGTAATGCAGTACACCTTCCCAACCGGAACTTTATGAGGAAACCCACTGTAAGAAGGAACTGAAATGCTCAAACAAGGCACCGGAAATAGCGCACTCCATTGGCAAAGCTTTGTCGATGTAGATGCGGTCCTCAAATTGCAATCCCCACAGCCAAAAAGCCTCCGGGTGCACCGGCAACAACCTGAAAGCCACCTTAATGTCACACTTGGCCATGAAGGCCCCACACCCCGCTTTCCTCACCAAATCCAACGCCTGATCCACACTTGCGTATACAACCCCGCAAAACTCAGGGGCAATGAAATCATTAACAGACTTGCCCTCGGGCCATGACAAATGGTGTTCAATTTGAATTTCCCCAGGGCTTTCTTAGGTACAACACCTAGTGGGGAATACAACTAAATCAACCGGCAGATCATCAAATGGCCCTACTATCCTCCCTGCTGCTATTTCCTTGCCCAATTTCTGTCTTACCACCTCCACATTTTCCTTGGCGGACTTCAAATTTTCTGCCCACCGACGCACCCTTGGCCCCTGATAACCCAGCCTGAAACCATGACCAAAAACCTTCTCCCAAGATCTGGGCCGCTTCAGTGTCCGGATAAAATTCCAACCACTTCTCCAACACATCCAATTTAATTGGCGTAAAAGCCTTTTCCCACAACCCCTCTGCCAGATCCTCTCCCCCTCCCCCTGTCTCCTTGTTGGAAACACTGCTTGAGTCGGTGCTTCCCTGCACATTTGCTACATTCATGTCTGAACCTACATATGTTCCTTGTGCAGCCGTCTTTATTAAATGCCCAACATGCCGCTGATGGCTACCCTCTATCTCCGCCCCCCACCCCCTTGTGGGCGGGGCGACCAAGAAAGGGCCAGAAAGGTACAAGCAAACCACTTGCTGTGTGCAATGTCGGGGCAGGCCTCATCGGTGCCATCCACTGCAGCCATAGATCCATGTCTATTTCCCACCATACAGCCCGACTGTCCTCTGCCATCCTTGCTTTAAATTCTTCATCACAAGGCACCCACGCAAAGCCCCCAAAACTTGTAAATGCCTTTCTAATCACATCCATATATTTTAGGCGAGCCACACATCGCTCCAGAAATTTCTCGCAATAGACACTGGCATAGATAATAAATGCTGATGTCCAATTTTCAATTGTCACTGGGAACCTTGGGCGCGAGGCCAGTTCTCTCTCCTCTTCCTTAGATTCCTCCTTAGCTCTCACTTCCCTATGAAGCAGCTTAAAAACATCCACAAATTCCCCTGCCTGAATCTTATCCTTAGTCGCTGTCATCAAGCGTGCTCCCAAATGTTTTGTGAAACCCATGTATGGTAGCTTTTTCTCCTTGCCCTTCACTTCAACTTCTTTTTCTTTTGAAACCTGTACTTCGAGCGCCAATGGCTTCATGACCTTATCTGTTTGTACCTCCACTGGGCAATTGTCCTTTTCTCCCACCAAGGCTCCAATAGCCTGTAGGCCAATCTCTCTCCTTACCCCTTGCAAACCACGTTCTTCATTTCTTGCCCCCATTCTCGCATCCCCCCTCTGCCATGCAGTTGACCAGTCCCTATACCGCTCACCTCTTTCCACCCTGCCATCACACGTCCGCGGCCTGGCCTCCACTCCGATGCTCCTCATCACTTTCCTTATTGGACTCCTGCCGCAGGGATAAAACATGTCAGCAGTCTCACCCAGCCAATCATTCCCTTGACCACTTGCCCTCCAACCCCTTTGCTCCCGTCTTTCACAAACCCAACTAAAACCCCTTCTCAGCCTCCCCCTCCTTCCCACCACCATATAACCTTCATCCTCCCACTGCCCCACATATTCCTCCTCCTCTTCATCACCCCTGAAATACCATTGTTTCTGCGAGCACATGCTCGGGTTGAGTAGATCCTCTTCTTGTGAGCCCGGGGTGACTGCCCCGCCACTCCTTTGGCCACTTCTCGGCGGGGCCGCAGAAACCCCTTCCTGGTCCTCTTCTCTCAGGCGAGGTGTGCTCTCCTCCACCGTGTGGTCTTCTTCGCTAGTGGCCGTGCTGCGCCCTCTAGACTGTCCTTGTGCCGACCGAGGAGGGGCCGTTCCTAAACCCTCTCTGTATTCATCCTCAGGAACGGCGGGAGCTGCTCTGTGCTCTCCGCCCGAAATCCTCCTAGCCGGGGGCGCCGTTCCGCGCCCCTCCCTAAACTCACTAATTGATGGGGACCTCTCTCTCCTCCTCCCACCTGCACTCTTCTGCAGGTATTTACCCCCATTGCCCCTCTGTCCTGTCACCCCACTCTGTGCCCCATCCCCTCCACCTTTGTGGCCCCCCTGACCTATCCCTTTTTTGGACACTCCTAACATCCACAACCTCCCCCTGGTCATTATGCACCACATACCTATCTGCTCCCCCACCCAGCTTCACTTTCCACCTGGACGCTCTCCTGTCAATCTCCCTCCTCATCTTTCTGCCCCTGGACTCCCAGACCTCTTCTCTACCAGCCGCAGGAGTGCAAGCCACCATTGCCACGAGAGCCCATCTGCAGCTGCTCTCTGCTGCGGCCTGCCCCCACCTACCTCACCTTCTCCCGTAACCTCAACCACCGCCCCTTCCAGCTGGGCCTTAGATGCCTTGCTAATAATCTCTAGGGCCTCCCTCAGCGCCCTGGCATCCACCAATCCCTTCTTACTAGCTCCCTGACCCACCATGGTGCACTAAATACTATGGCAGTGCACCAAAATATGCCCCTTAAAATGACACCTAACTACACTATAACCTATAACCCCCGAGCCAGTACCTACCCGGGGACAACTTACAATAACTGATATAACCTGAAAAAAGAGTGAGGAGGGGGGAGGTAGCACCCCAAAAATATGTAAATTATAAAATAGCTAACTGAACTCTGCTTATATTACTAATAAAACTGAATTGACCATTTTTTTTTTTCTTTCATTTTTATAACCTGCTACACTGAACCTTAAAAACCACTTCACTGGCACCTGGTTTGTCAAATAAAATGTCACCACTGAATAACAGGATGCCCTTATAAAACGGGGAGGGGGACAGAAGCGGCAGAAAAAACACTGCCACTTGAGGAACGCGGAAAAAAGCGCACAGATAAGCCCCCAAAAGAAAGTGATGTTTCACTTCCTCATACAACAGAAAAATATTGGTGTGGCCCCTTTAAGGGATCCGCACTGCCATCTCCTTCCCTTCCCTGGCTACCGCGCACAAAATGCGTCACGTAGCAGATGGAATAACACGCACTACCTACCTCACCCCCACAGACACGGAAATGAAGGGGGACACAAGGGGCGAGGTAGTCCCGCAGCGGCTTCAAAGAGAACACAGTACAGAGACACGTGGAACGGCAGCTGACCTCCCCCTAACACGCCGCACACCGAGCTGAGCCTTATGAATGGAGGCCCTCCGCCCCCCCCCGCCTGAAGAGTCCTTAAGGTGGCGAACGTCGGATAAGGTTAAGGGGGGTATTTTATTTACAGTACCCCCAACTATTTGAAAATTAGTATTCTATATATATTTTTTAAAGCGCTAATATTATCACTAAACTGCTCCTAACCTCCCCTCATTACCTGCTAACAAAACCCTACCTCACCTCAGCTAAGCTCAGAAGCACTAGGCCCCTATACCCAGGGAAGGCTCGGGAGCAGGCGACCTGGTCAAACTCACGTTCCAACTGTCGCCTGCTCCAGAACCTTCCCTGACCCTATAAATACCCCGTGGGGGACACTCTATGCGCAGTCCAGCTCGCTGGCCTATGCAGCGCCAAAAATAACCCTGGGGGAAACAATTTGCATTCCCACTGGGGCCCCCCCTTCTTCTCTTTCAACATTTCTCTAGCCAAGCTAAAAGGAAGCCATCAAAAGCTGGGCCTACTATCAATGACAACACTTTGCAGGCATTCATATGTAATGCCAGGGCCTGTCTTACACCAGATTGCACCGTAGGCCGGAAGCATCGTTGGCAACTCCCACGCCTAAAAATGACAACCCAAAAAAAAATGGTATGTTACAAATGTTGTAAAACCTACAATATATCACAGAAAGCGATTATTCGGTTTTGTGGCCTTAATCATGTCCAGGGGCCAATAAACGGAATCTGAGTGCAAACGGTAGTAGCGTTGGTTTTGTAGTGTGCCATAATGTTCCAGGAATGTGAGCGCAAGCATCAGCGGCCCCGGGAGGCGTTGGGAATGCAGGACAACTCCGGCAATGTAGAAAAGCCAATTCCGTCCAAAAACCATAACACTTTGAAGCTAGAAAGAGGGGATTATCAAGAGGACAATGGTGGCAGTGTCTGGCAGGGATAAGGCTTTCTTCTGAACTAAGTGCTAAGAATGATGATGGGCAACAGGAGATGTCGGTCCTAAAACCTCACATTACCGTGAGGAACCCAAGACTTTAGTGTTAGATGGAGGCATCAGCCTTGAGCAATACAAGCATGCTTGTGTTCCACTCTAACACCTGACCTGTGTATTACAAACCTTAGATTGCTGCCCCCCCTAGCAACCCTGCCCTCCACACCCTGGGGTGCTCTTCCCCTCTCCTATCTGTACATTACAAACCTCATAGTGCTGCCCCTCTTGCAACCCTGCAATACAAACCTTAGTGTTAGGTTCCCCTCTCACGACCATGCACTAAATCTTCGGGCGCTGTCCCAGACCCTTTTTGTGTGCTGCATTTCCCCCTTGAACCCTTCTACTACAACCAATAGGGTTACACCCTTCCACTGTTCACTCGAGACCCGGTCACTGCTACTCATGCCCACTGTGGTTTCACATAGTTATAGGGGTATGTGTATCTCCCCAAATCCCTCATGTGCAGTTTACACTAAAACTAGCTAAAACAAATATTGTATTCAATAATAACGCGCACAAAATAGTTTAAAACAGAAAACACATATTGCAGTACAAGATAATCTCTTGATTGCAACTCCAGTCCTGGTTTATGTGAGTGCAAAGTGAACACACGTTCAGCAGTATACACGCAACATATGTAATACCCCCCTGTCCTTTCCTTGCCTCCCTGTGAAGGCTGGCATTGGGTGACACACTCTACTGGCCTGATTTATCAAGATGCCACATTGATGCCTGCTTTCAATAAGTTATTTTGATCGATGTGCTGCTATTGCATGTCAGCTACTATTCAAGGCGCTATTTTTCAAAAGCTGTTTTTGATGCACAGCTCCAGGGTGATGCCATCTTATCGTTTCAGCCTTTTCTACAAACCCCTGGGGTGTTGGGGTATAATGTGCTTCCCTGCTCACGTCGCATTGAATGAGCAGTGAAGCAGGCCCCAGGAGCACTCAGCCACCACCACCCTCTTTAGGCTCCAATTGCACAGCTCGGATCGCCTGGAGTCCCCTGCTGCCACTGAACTCACCACAGCAGACAGTGATGTCGGATGGCACAACTCCAACAAGCACTCTCTGCTCCTCACTTGACACTTCCTCCACCTCCACTGCTCACCTCACCCGGTACACCAACAGCCTCCTGTTAACTCCACACCCCAGGACGTGTATGTGTGCATAGGGAATCTTTCAAAAGTGGCGTAAGTCCCACCCACTGGTTACACAGGCACTTACAACGCAATGGTGAGATATGAAGTCTCTGGTAATCATTCGTGTTATGTCCCCAATGTTGTTAATAAGTCTCTGTTTTTGTCCATGGTGGTTTTGTGCATTTATGCAGGAGCCCCCACCGGTGTGTCCAACAGGGGCCGCACTGTCTCTATGATTGCGGCTTACCATTGCCGCTCTCTCTCCCTTCTATATTCACCAGACAGATCTGCACTGGTTTGGGCTGGCATGAGAGTCGCGTGTTAGGACTAGGGATTCTCTTCGGATGTGGGTGATGTTACTGCCACGTTTCTCTTGTCTCAGCATGTCTGATAATCTGGAGTCTCAGTGAATCTAGAACAAGAAGAGAAGCCCTGGCGAGCATCTTTGGAAAGAAGCATGGGTGGATGCATGGTTCGGCACAGATACATATGGGCAGGGGGGAAAATAGGAGTTGGAGTCTGCTTTGCTGAATTTGTCCAATAGTGATGTTTCTAGATCTTCCCCTTCACTTCCCTCTTGCCAGGGGGAGGGGTGTACCCCTCTTCCGACAAGGTCAAGTTGTTGGCCCTGCCACACTGCTAGGAAGACGAATGTAGGAGGCATCTCATGCTGCTCCTTGCAAGAAGAACAAGGGGAGATACTTCAAACAGGCCTCAGCAAGAAGAGCATGGGTCCAACATCGCATGCTGTGGCAATAAGGAAGACAGGGCGAAACAGGAAATGTTGCTACGGATAAATGAAAACAATAAGACACATCACATGCTGCTACAGCAAGATGAAGTTGAGGAGACATTGCATGGGTTGCCTTCAAGAACAAAAAGGAGAAGCCTCACCCAGTTCATCAATCACATGCTATCTCCTCAAAGGTGTATATGATGGTACAACATACCAGCCTCAAGCAAGAACCACAATAGCCAGTGCATTCATTGTAGTCCACACCACAAATGGCATAGGGGATATCAGACGCAGCCTCTCAGATCTGGCATATCAGTAGATATCTCAGGCGTCAGGCAGTAGTTTATGAAGCAGAACCTGGGGAATGCAATGCATGCTGCTCTAGTGAGAAGCACCTGGACACCCATCTCATGCACAAAACTGAAAGACCCATGCCCTGCTGTCCTTAACACACGTGGTGGGGGACATCTCATGACACCCCTTACAAGTACAGCACCCAGGGCAATTTCATGGGGCTCCTAGGCAGAACACTTGCAACTTCCTGGTGCTGCATCTCACAAGAGGAACATGGAAGACATCTTATGCATACAACGGGACAGCCTTAAGAAGAGCGGGTGGAGGGTATCCCTTGCTATGTCTTGCAAGCAGAGCAATTTCCTTCATGGAGTTGTGGGCAACCACCTGATTCAGTGACTCGGAAGAACAAGAGGAACAGTTTCACATTGCCCATGAAAGAATAGGAACAACGCAGGTAGACCCAAGCAGGAACGTGTCAAAGAGGTGTCTTTTCAAGTGGAATCAGGGATGACAAACACAAGCAGCACGCTCTTGCTGCCCCTTGCAAGAATAATACAAGGCGACATCTTAGGCACCCTAGCAAAGACAAGTGGGCTTTATATTGCCCCCGCCCAAAAAGAAGAGTGTGGGGAGACATTCCATGCTTCCTGCTTGCAGAACATGAAGGCCATCTTATGCTGTCCCTTGCCAGAAGAATATAGGCTAAGTCTCATTCTTCTGCCAAGAAAAAGACAGGACATGCTGCCCTCAGGAAGAGGGCCTTAGGGTGACATTCGAAGCTGCTCCTCAGAACATGGGGAGACATATCATGCAGTCCATAACTGGGAGAACGCAGGTGAAGGAATCTGTGGTGGCTTATAACGATTCCCGGAGCAACCAACTGAAGCAGGAAGAGTCATAACGGAGAAACTGGTTCAAATGCCTTCCAAATCACTGGAAAATCGATGCCAATGCTCAGTGCTGGCACACTGTATTGTGGCTTCTCACCCATGTGTCAACTCAACACCAAGACTAGTGCAAAGACCTGGCAAACAAAACATGGTGACAAGCAAAGGAGTGGAGAAATGTTACACCTCTTCCTTTTAATTGGAAAGTTAGACTTGAAATGGCTGGTTCCTACCGGACCAGCAGCACTCGAGGGGGTCACCTTATGGGGGTGCATCTCCTAGGTCTGGCAGCCACTACCAATAGGATATCAATTGCTCGGTGTGCAATCACATAGCAGATCTAATTATACAGTGGTGCCTTGTGGGTACAAGGGTGGCTGCAGGCCCACTGCAGGGCCCTGTGATTTGACACTGGCTGGCCAATAGAAATCGCGGTTGCACTTCCATCTAAGAACTGTTAACGGTGTATTCATTTGTTGGCAATATATAAAGCACCATCTGTGAACACAGTCACTTCTGAGAGCCAGAGATGCTGGTCCCATGCCTGCAGTTTCCAACAATAATGATGTGTACAATCCCCGAGTGGGGGAGGGAGTGGTGCCACCCATTACTCCACCATCACAAGGTCATTGCTAACAAACTTCCTGAATAATGGTGGCAGTAACAGTGTGCAATCAAAAGATGAGTAAACCAAGCTGCACAGTAAAAACTGCAGAACTAATCACACCCACTGCAACCAAACTCCCAATTTTCACAGTGGGCTATTACTTGAGGCATTCCATTACAGCACATGGCGAGAAAAGGCATTACTTACCAGACTGGCACTTTTAATATTTGAAACAAGTAATCATAATTGCTTAAATAAGCAGTTCTTATAATTAACTAAAGTACTTTTAATTTACTTAATTCAAAGTGGAATTTGTTACTGATTCACGTAATGGTATTCTTCCCACTCGCACCGCCTGCTTGTTTTTTCCTCCCCAGCGGTTGCTCTCTCCCTTCTTGGCAGCTGCCTGTCTGGCAGGGGACTCGATGGACATTAAAGATGCGGCAGTCTTGGGGGTTGGGGGGATGGGGGTGTAGCGGCTACTGTGCTGCCGAGACTTGGCGGTCCTTTTTGGTTTCCAATGTGAACAGTGAGCTAGTTTCCCAAAACATAATATAAATAAAACAACATGAAACGGTTTTATGTGAAAGTGTCCCCTGGGAATTTTTCTCTGCACCCCTAAAAGCCTACCCCCCAACCCCCCATATTCTAGGGCAGATAAAACGGTCTATTCTAACTCCAGTCCTGGAATATTTGGGGAAAGTGCTTGATTTTTGTGGGAGTGCAAGTTTGCGGAAATATCGCCCCCTCGAAACCTTTTACCAGGCAACTTTCTCCCAGGATACCAATGTAACTACGTGGAATCCATGCTCCAGTGTGGCCCTACAGTGCCCGCTTCCTGGCAGCTGCCTGTCTGGCAGGGGACTCGACGGACATTAAAGATGCAGCAGGTTTGGGAGATGGGGGTGTAGCGGTTACTGTGCTGCCGAGACTTGGCGGTCGTTTTTGGTTTTCAATGTGAACAGGGAGCTAGTTTCCCAAAACATAATATAAATAAAACAACATGAAACTGTTTTATGTGAAAGTGTCCCCTGGGAATTTTTCTCTGCACTCCTAAAAGCCTACCCCCAAACCCCCATATTCTAGGGCAGATAAAACGGTCTATTCTAACTCCAGTCCTGGAATATTTGGGGAAAGTGCTTGATTTTTGTGGGAGTGCAAGTTTGGGGAAATATCGCTCCCTCGAAACCTTTTCCCAGGCAACTTTCTCCCAGGATACCAATGTAACTACGTGGAATCCATGCTCCAGTGTGGCCTTACAGTGCCCGCTTGCTAGGTAAGCATTCCCAAGTGTGGCCTATGAAGGAGCCACTGTTGGAGAAACAAAATAGATGGGGGATGGAGGCTAGAAAACTATGGGGGTTGGGAGGAGCCACTGGCTACGTGATGTGACCCCTACAAGTAGTATAAGGGGGATCTTTCAGAGCTCCCTTAGTCTCCCCCTTGGGCACACCTTCATGTCCCATACAGTCACCACTTCAAAATAAGATCTATGGTATGTCCCACCAAGAAACGTACCTCATGCACAAGAAAGGGACGGCCCAAGACTATCATGATCTAAAAGACAGAGGGGAAGAAACTCCAAGAAAATCTGCTGCATGAAGGGTTTGCTGTGAACACAATATATTTATTTATTTGAACATTTATATGGTGCACAAAACCCAGAGGTATCTAGGCGCTTACAGCTTACGAGATTGGTTACAGGCATACATTTCAACTTGATCACAGAGGCACATGTAGAGGTTACAGGGTATAAGTACATGTATGGTTAGCATTATTTACAAGGAAAACAAATGTACACAGCTATCACGGGTAGCAGTGTATTTGCTAGATTTGGCCGGCATCTTGTTTGAAAAGCGTGGTCTTTATTTTTTTTTGGAAGAACCATAGGGAAGGGGGCAGAGTGTTCCAAAGTTGGGCGGAAACCACCAGGAAGCTAGCTGCGCTGACCTTCTGTCTCCTGAATCTAGGCCTGGAGATGTAGGCTGGTGTGGGATGGTGTCTGCTGGATTGGGTTTTTGCGATTTGATTGCAAACGTATGCTGGGGCATTGTTCGAGAGGCATTTATGGGTCAATGAGAGGACTTTGAATTTGATTTTGACTCTTATTCAGAGCCAATGAATGTGTCATCGTGTTGAAGACATATGTTTGTGTCTGGGTATGTCTAGGGCGGCTCCGATTACGTTGTTTTGCACAACTTGACGTTTACTGACGTTTCTGGAGTTGGATCCTACATAAAGTGAGTTACAGTAGTCGATCCTCGAGTGGATGAGTGCTCTGGCCAGAGTAATGCAATTGTCAGGTGAAGGAAGGGCCTGCTAGCTCTAATTAGTTTGGAGGTATATGCCGATGAGGAGATAATAGAATTAACCTGTCTTGTTAATGAATGGGTTGAGTCAATATAGGCGCCTACGGTTTTTATTTCTTTGGCCAAATTAATGGTGTTACCATCAATGTTGAAGGATTTGTATTGTAGTGGGAGGTTGTTAAGTTAGGCCTTGCTGCCTAGGATGATTAGTACCGTCTTCTCGGCATTTAGACACAGTTCATTTTGAGCCATCCAAGCTTGGATGATGAGGTACATTGTGTTGATGTTGTCATTGTCAGTGTCGTAGGAGCCTGTGATAGGGAGGAGTATTTGGGTGTCATCCGCATTATTAGCATACGTGACACCCAAATTGTCTAGTTTGTCGAAGAGTAGTTTGGTAAAGGCATTATATAGTGTGGGTTATACGCACAAGCCTTGTGGTACACCACAAGAGACTTGGGTTGGGGCAACAGCTGCGGAGGCTGAGAAGACCCCCATGGTGCGGTTGGAGAGAAACTATCTGATCCAATTTATGGCTTCCGGGGAGAAATGGGGAGCTGTCTCGAGATGATGGCACAGGATTTTGTGGTTGACCAAATCGAATGCTGCAGACAGTACATGCAAGAACTTTGATGCATGCTCTGGGCTGCCCCCGCGAGTATACAAGGGATGGGATTTCCTAAAGAGCGCAACTCATGTGCGCAAACCCCCTAATGGATCTCAGAATAGAGCCCAACAAGAATTCTGCATAAGAGAGGAATAGAGCATTAAGCATATCCGGTTGGCACCCACATGCTAAAGGTGAGCAAGAGCACCAGCTGATAGCCATAACAGCCAGAACACATGACTGACCAGTCCCCATAACACTGCTGACTGATCCCAAGACAGGCTTTTTGAGGCTAGGATGGGGGCCTCACAAAGGTTGAAATTAGTTGAAATTGAAAAGCCAAAAGAACTTAACAAAAGCGGGGAAGAGGTGGAACCTAATATGCCTCACCAATCACACACAACCTGGGCTGTGAGTGAAACAGACCCATCGGTCCCAATGTACATTGAAATAAATGATGCCCAAGCCAAAATATAAAATGAGGCAGTAATCCACAGATGAGGTGGGAAACAGGGTGGCATTTCAGAGAATGTGTGTTGTAGCAGTAAAAGAAGCACAACCAGGGGTGTTGCGAAGGTCTGGAAAAGATCCAGGGCTATGCTAATTCTGGGAATGTCGGACTGGGGGCTAACTAGCCTTTTTGGTTGTAACCCCTGATCCTATATCCGGGGCTATAACCTAAAGACCCGGGGCTATAGCCCTCTCAGTCCCCACCCTAGCAAAGTCTCCGAGTTTGAGAGACAGAGGAAGAACTAGTGATGGACAAGCTAATCAGGCCACATAATAGGAACGTTGAAGAGCAGGATGTGGCTAAGCAAAGTGAGCTACACAGAAAGGGGACTAAAGCTTCTGGGGGAGGCAGGACCAAGGAGCTTGCAGGGGCTTTGGATCCAAAGTGTTTTAAAAGCCTGAATTTGAGAAGGGGCAAGACAGGGGCAAAACCAGCAGAGCTAATTAAACATATTTGTAATCTCGAGGGCTTAAACTGACCCTACAGTGGTCTCGCATCTGGTGAAATCCTTGGGCAGGGCCTGCTGGATTATAACTAGCGCAACCTCACAAGGACCCAGCCAGAGGGTAGCAGCTCCTACCCAAGTGACCCTTAGGGCAATAGGAGGAACGTGCAAAGTCTTCCCCTGGTAAAAGCATGAGGTGTCCTCTAAGGCAAGATGGGAGAATCTAAAAGCTCTTGCTCGAGTATGAATGCTTTATGGCTACAGGGGCCTGCAGGTTTACTCATCGCTCGGAACATGTGGCATGACCAAGTAAAGCCATGAGCTGGGGTTCTTAAAAATCCTGAGACTGAGTGCCTTGAAGAGCACCCATTGGAACTTGGTGGATAAGAATAGGGACTGGATATTGGGCCCCCTTAGAAGAACAAATTACTTTCCCCTGGTAATGTTCTTTCTACTAGATGTTCCTCCCATGGATTGCTCATATTTGATATACCAATGTCCTGTTTGCAGTGTTTGGAAATTGTTTCGACAGCAGAAGGTGCTGTGCAGAGTCGAGTCAATGGGCCTCATTACACGGATGGCGGTAAGGGAATAACGGTACCGGTAAGCAAATACCGGTACCGCTAAATTCCCAATCTAATTACGACCCGGACATGCCGCTATTAGCGCCACCGGTAAGTACGGTGCCACTAATAGCGGCAAGTCTGTGGGCGTGCGACCCTCAGGTCGGAAATAGCGGCATGGCGCTAATAGCATCCCATCACAAGGTATGCGGACATGGCAAGAGCGGCATGGGAAAGACCCAAAAAACCCTTACCGGCATGGCACAAATACCGGCATCGCGAACCACCCATTAAGAGACCTGAGCAGTGTTTCCACCTGCCACAGGTGGACACATCCAGCACAGGTGGAGGCGATGGAGACTGTGGCAGCACAAAAGAGCACACCACACCCCTTCCCACACAAAAATGCTTCCAATACTGCCCGCATTACATGGGCTGGAGGACATGATTGCAGTGCAGCAGCACCAACAACAGGAAGCACAGAGGAGATGCAGGAGGAGGAGGAGGAGGAGTGGGGCAAGACAGGCTCAGCAAGCACCACCGAGGCACCCAGAAATACCACAGAGCCAGCCACCAATCTCCAGGATCCAATCCAGTCCATTGAACCAGACACCTGAGCACATACAAACCCTGTACCGTCTGCACTGGGATACCATCGCCATCATAGTGGATAACGACAGCGTGAGACTCATAAAGACATCAGAACTGCAATCCCCCCCTCTAGTGCAGGTGTTGACTGTGCTCCACTCCCTGGCCACAGACTCGCAGCAGCATAATGTGTGGCAGATGCATGGCATCTCACAACCAGTATTCCCATGCACGCCGAACCAGGTACACAATACCCTCCTGAAGCTTGGACATGAACACAAATTCCTGCCACGGACTGCCCAGGACATTGCAAACACCAAAATATGCATCTATTCACTTGCAAACATCCCAAATAGCATCGGCGCCAGCAACTGTACCCATGTGGAATTGGTGGTCCTACATCACAATGAAGTTGTTGTGCCAGACATCCCGGATCAACGCATGATTCAATGGTCCTGCAGAACTCAACCATACCAAGCAACATGGAGTGACAAGCTGGCCAAGGATCGTGGCAACTTGGTGAGTAGCAGGCCATGCACAGGGCAGTGTGATTGGGGGGAGAAATCGATACACCAACTGTGAATTGTCTGGCGTGCGTGGGACAAATGGTCATACAGATGTACTTCAATGTCCATTGGGTGACTTCACAATGTACCTGATAAGACCCCACATGAAATGCGAAGCTGAACAACATTGCATACATTCCAAAATTTCAAAGATGACGCATCCATCCACAATAACATTTCACATCAAGCCACACCACATAATACACAAATCATCATCTTGCCCTCAGGACAGTCATACAGAATTTGGGCAGCACAACATCATTACTGTAATGTGCCCTAGAATGCATGCAAAGGAATCACCCCTAGCCATGGCACATGACCACAAACCCATAACACCACTGAAGTGATGCCCCGCAGCACAGCAACATGGATGTAGGGATGGCTGCACACTGGCATAGCGGTACAAAATTTGCCTGGGCCCAAGGACACCTGAGGCCTTGCCTCAGCCAGGACATTTCCATTACTTGCGGAGGCATGTTTCAGGAATGTCGACTTGCATGGTTGAGCCCAGCTTTGTACATTGCAGTCACGCAGATTGTCTGCATGCATGATGTCAGTTGTGACTTCCAATCACAATGCAAAGAAGACATGGGTGACATGTACAGTCCACAGCAGGGTGGCCAGTAACAGGTACCCATTCTTCACCCCATACAGGCAAAGCCGGCTATCCCCTGAAGAGGTAGCACCTAACCCCTTTATGGAACCCACAGAACCAGTAGGAAGAGGACAACAATATTGCACATACATGTACCTGCGTCGTGATGGAGCAGGCATTCGGCTTCTCCAACACACAGCTCTGGTGCCTAAGTATGCCGGGTGAGGCTCTCCTTTACGGCCATGACAAAGTGCTGAAGGTAACCATGGCATGTGTGATGCCGGACTAAACTTTCATTAGACGGAATGTGCCTATGCCACCTGACATGCAAGCGCCAGATGAGGATGATGTGGATGGTGATGAGGATGGGTCAAAAGGCCCGCAGGGACATGCAAGTGGCAATGTCCAGGAGGGACACGATGTGCATCAGAATCTGATGTATCAGATTCCATGACATCCAAGGTATGACTATTATGGATGCAGATGGGTATTACTGCCCTGATGCATGTGGTCAGTGCCACAAAGAACCATCTCCCCAATACAGTACACACACACAATGATGAATACCAAGCCTGTGTTTCAACTTTTCAACAGTGTATTGTGAACAAAAGACAATAATTAAGTGCATGGCCCCAACTGTGCAAACGACTTTACCCCACTCCCCCCACAACACTCCCAAGAACACCCTTACCCCCCTCCCCCCACAACACTCCCAAGAACACCCTTACCCCTCTCCACCAACAACACTCCCAAAAACAACCTTACCCCCCTCCCCCCACAACACTCCCAAGAACACCCTTACCCCCCCTCCCCCCACAACACCCCCATGTGAGCCTCATGGTGTGAACGTGTCCTTCTACACATGTGCCACCTAGTCCTTGCTGGCCCTAATTGTCAGTGCCTCCTCCGCCATTTGGTGGTTGGGATGTGGTGCGCCTCAGGTTGCGCAGAGACCGGCGTGGGGGGCTAGTTTGCCGGGAACTCCCATAGGAGGTGGTGCCCGGTTCATCCTGGGTTGTGAGTGGGCATCAGCGCTCAATCGCGTCAGCTATACGGTTCATGGCCTGCCTGAGTTGGGCCATTTCATTGCAGATCCTGTTGGTGCATGCCTCCATGCCCTCCCTTGTCTGCCGTGCATACAAACAGCGGCCCTCCCTCAGACGGCCTGCCTCAGCCACATGCTGCCCTACTAGCCCAGTGATCTCTGCCTGCCACTGGATGATGGATGAGAGGTCATGTTGCACGGTAGGTGCTGGTGGGATGACTGCTGTGCCTTGATCCATAGCAGTGGCATCAGGTGAGAATACCTGGGGGCTCCATGACCCTTCCAGGGTGGGGGTGGGTGATCCTCCATGGCTACTCGGACCTGATGACAACCTTGGGCTTGCCAGTATGGAGTGTGTTGGTCTGGGGGTCTGGCTTTGATCAACAATGCCATGTGCTTCCTCCTCATCCGAAAGTGGGGCAGTGGCTGCTGCCTCACCAGTTGAACTGGTGGCAGCAGAGTGCATGCCCTCCATGCTGGTTTCACTTGCAAGGAGACACACTACCGTGGGTGCTAAGGTGGCAGCAGGCATGGCCTCAGGCTGCGTGGACCTGGTGCTCCCGCTGCCTTTGTCCATCTGGTCATGGTCACTCCTCCCGGTGCCCCTTGAGGCTGTGGCGGTGTCCCTTGTGGCATCTCTCCTGGGTTTTTTGATGGATGGGGGAGCAGGTGTCGCAGTGCATGGCTCCTCGGTTTCAGTGTGTGATCCTGTAGGGGTGAGAAATGGGGATATTCATCATTTATGGTTCGACCTGCCTTATGCTGAATGATTACATCATGCTGCTCTATGCATTTGGCCCTCTTTATTGTGGATTCAGGTAATGGTGATGTTGGGTGGGTCATGCATGAATGGGTCTGTGTTGCACGTGTATGTGGTGATGCATGCATGTATGTTTGTGGCTGGATCTGTGGCATTAATATGGACACATAATTGGGGGGCCCCTCACACTTCACTGTGCATTTTTTGATGAATACACTCACCTCCATCAGACGAAGTGGCCACGCCATGCTCCATTTCTCCAACTCCCTCTATGGATTCCACTCCAATTGTGGATGCACATGTCTCCTCCCACTCACAGAGTTTAATAGGCGATTCGCTGCCTCCTCCTGTGCCCATAGCCAGGTTGTGGTTCGCTGCCAGTATGTTCCTGACACGGAGCCGGAGGTCGTCCCACCTCTTTCGACAGTCTTTAACTGTGCGGGTGGTGGTGCCCACCGCGCTGACCTTGTTGGCAACCTCTGCCCAGATGGCCTTCTTCTTGAGGATGGTCTCCCGTCGCATGTCGCTGCTGAAGACCACATGTGCATTTGCCGCTAGTGTCTCTGTCAGCATTATGAGCTCCTCATTGCAGAATTTTTCCTTGCGTTGCCGCTCTGTAGATTTTTTCACGGCCTTGGGCATCTTTAGGGTGTCCTGGAAGGATTTTTGTCCGAGTTTCCTGGAAAGGTATCCTGGATACAGAGGATGGCAATGTATTGTGTTTTTAAAGATGGCCGCCGCGCTATTTCCCGTTCCTGTGCAATGACGCCATTTCCACATCTGTGTTTTTACGGTGACCGCTTTTAGCGGTGACCGCAATTTGCATGCAGTAAGAATGCGGAGGTGCTATTAGCACTCTGGTCGAATCCGTTAATGGACTTTTTGGGGGGTTTTTACAACATGGCGGTAGGAGGATTACCAGGCTCTTGTGAGGGCGGAGACGCAAATAACGCCATGCCGGTAAATGCCTTTTTTTACCGCACAACGTGTAATGAGGACAATGCCCCTTGGCGGCTTCCATTACCCAGTTCCGATGTCACATTGACAATGGTATAAATAGCACACAGTGCACCCGTTGCCTCATTTCTAGTTATTACCGCTTCTTGAACAGCCGACTTGATTATTATAAGAACCTGAATGGGTGTTGAAAGAGAATAATATTAATACAATTCACCCACAGTCAGAGGGATAGGCTGGGAGAGCGAGGAGGAATCCATTGGAGAAATATTCAGTAGAAAAAACATTTCCTGGGGTAAGTAATTTGGTCTTCAAATGGATTTCGTCCTCCTATGAATTCCCCATCTTTGCATCTTTGATAGACCCCCACAGCAGTTTTAAAGAAGGAGGTGGGACCAGTGGATTTTTCTTACTGGTTGATATTGTGCAAAACCACTTTCCGAAAATTAGCGCCCTGACCCCGAAAAGGTGTCCAGACAGTATTGTTTTGAAAAAATGTTGTAAGGTGAAGAAGAAGGACTCTGACACAAAAGTGGCATGTTTGGCACTGAAGACCTTTACTAAATAATAAAGCAAGAGAAAACATATCTTTCCCTATTCATCTGATAGATTTCACTGCATGACCTAAAGATCTAACTTGACTGTGAGGATGTCTGTTATCGTAAAAGTGTCCACCATCCTTTGTCAAGTAAACCTTACTTCTGTCCCTTACACTACAAGCTGAAGAACAAAGTACTGTTCTGGTCCAAGGGGAAGGTCTCCCTTCTCTTGGGTTATGGTCAAAGTTTCACACAATGCTTCCTTGGTGGGCCAGGAGAGTGTCTTTCTTCTCCTGACGTTCAGTCTAAGAGAACCTGGGGGAAATGACTCCCTTTCACAGGTCACAAAGTTCCAAACAATATTTACTTTGTAGACCAGGAGAATGCTTCTTTTCTCCTGGAGTTCAGTCTCATATAGCCCGAGGTACGGAGGGGGGGGGGGGTGACTCCCTCTTGGTTTGGGGCCGCAACCCCAGTTTCTTGTCTTCTTGGTTTGGCCCTCTTGAATCCCTTCCCTGCCAAGTACTGCCATGAATAAGATGACTCGTATCACCCTCTTGGTTTGGGCCCCCAACCCTGGTTTCTCTCCCCTTCCTTTATGTACCCTTAGCTGTCTCGCTTGCCAATTACTGACACAAGGGGAATAGTCCTGCTCCTTATATCACTACAGTGTTTTTGCCTTCTGTACCTTCCATCCCCTAACGGTTACTTTGCCTGTACCCAGGATGCGCAGCCGTTTCTTCCTGGGGGTCGCTCTCCTACTCCATGTGCTGCACAGGCATCTCCATGTCTCGGTGCCTTCACCTCGTGGATCTCCCTTGGACTGACAATATGGATGCTGCCTCTTGCTTTGGCATCACTGTCTGCCACCCTCCCGTTACCGCCTGGACACCATTGGGCATACTGTCTTCATAGAGATTAGCAGAAAAAGGAGAGGCTAGATTATGTAGGTGTCTGATATTCACATAAGGGCTATACCCTAGATAGTCATGCTTTGCCCTGGGGGGATTCAGGGGGAGTCCTTCCCCATGGAATCCTCCCGCATTACACCACCCCCAAGGGGACTATCAGGTAGCGGCCTCACCTCCCTGGCCTCATGCAAAAGGGCTCCCCCTCGAGGAGAAGTGACATGTAGTGAATCGTCACAGTGTGTATCGGAGAGCAAGTTGCAGCATTACAGATATCCTGCACTGGTACACCTCTTTGCAGAACCAAAATGGTTGCCACTCCTCTGGAGGAATGTGCCCTTACATTTTTCACAGCTAAAGAATAACATTCTGAAATACAGGGAACGATCCAGCATAGCAAAATTTGTTTTTTATACAGCCTGACCTAGTCTGTGTCCAGTATAACCCACAAAGAGTTGATCATGACATTTGCCAACTTCATAATGTAAAAACGTAGAGACTTTTTTTGGATCAAGTCTATGCAACCTCTTGTCCTCGTTGGAAGGATGAGGAGGTGGATAAAATGCTGGCAAGGTAATTTTTTGTGTCAGATGGAATTCGGACATCACCTTGGGAAGAAAGGAGGGGCTAACCCTCAAGACTACCTTCTCCTTGAAAAATATAGTGAAAGGAGGTTTACATGATACAGCTTATAGCTCACTCACTCTGTGAGCATAGGTGATGGCTACTAGAAAGCATTTCCTGAAGGTTAATAACCTGAGTGCACAGGAATTGAGAGTTTCAATGGAGCTCCCATCAAAAGTGGTAGTACCAAGTTCAGATCAAAAGCTAAAACTATAAAAGGGACCAGTGGGAAAATATTTGTCAATCTCTTCAGGAACTGAATGACAATGGGAAATTTAAAATAAAAGACTTGCTCTGGTGTGCGTTTAAAGATGGGTAACTCTGCCAAGTAACCCTTGGCAGTAGTCACTGTGGCAGGTAGGAGAAGGACACGAACTATCAAATTACATGTTTCAGGGTGTTTTATTCAAATCATAATTTTAATGTAACGCTCACCTGATTCCCGTAGAGGTGCCGGTCTTGACTGGGCGTATACCGTATCTTCAAAGGTGATGTGTAACACACAGCTGGCTCTTTGGGCTGGACCTCTGTGCACTGTATGTCTGGCTCGAAGGGTAAGATGTCTGCAGATAGAAAATGTGGGATTAATGAACTGGGTTATTGAATGTCTCTCTCTTCTTCCCTTTCTCTTCTCCTGTAGAACCCCAAAGGTTAAATCTCTCACCTTAGGTAAGTGAACGCCGTGCTCTCCATCTGTCTCGAGGCAGGGTGCTGTAACCAGTTTCTTCACTGGATAAGGGGAGCAGGCCTCTTGACTTCAGAGGACTGCTGTCCGTCGTTTACTGCACGAACGGTAAGTTTCGAGTAATTCTAATGTCTTTAAAGTCTTTAGTAATGATGTCTCTTGTTTTGCAAGGTTCCGGCGATGGCGGATGCGGGCTGAAGTGAGTTGAAGATGGAGCCCGTGTGATGAATAGAAGCGCCTGGAAGCACGTAAGTAAGCGCTTGCTGCCTGCTTCACGATGCGCTCTAACTGTCTTTTTATTTTGCAGGTACAAGTTCGGAGCGGCTGCAGGGTGCCGGAATACCCACTGGGTTAGATGTGGAAAGGAGTAATGGCACGTGAGTATTAAAGTTCCCCAATGTCTTTAAACGCACCTTGTTTTGTCTTTCAGATGCGGGATGCAGCGCCGAAGGCCTCCGGAGCGTGCGAAGAGTTGGTAAGCTTTTGTCTTTCAGATGCCGGAATGCATCGCGAGGCGTTGGTGACAGCCGATGGACCAGGTAACTGAAGAGCTGTCACTGAAGACCGTAATGCTAACCTGTTCTTTCTTGTCTTTATAGGTGTTGCTGAAGACTGGATTCAGAATGGTAAGCCTTTTTCCTTAGGCCCAGGATCAGATGCAGAAGACACGATGAGCGTTCTGCTGCTGAGGATGCAGAATAACGCAAAGCAAGATTCATCCAT
Organism: Ambystoma mexicanum; assembly: GCF_040938575.1. NCBI lineage: Eukaryota > Metazoa > Chordata > Amphibia > Caudata > Ambystomatidae > Ambystoma > Ambystoma mexicanum. The sequence continues at coordinate 855,584,652 of NC_090931.1, read as the reverse complement.
CGGGTGTGGTTTAAATAGCCTCCTGTAGTGCTTAGGTGTCTCCTTCCACAGCCAAGCCTAGGTAAGAAAAGAGTTCCTGCTTTACAGAAGAGTTCCAGTGTTCTGAATCTAGGGAGTGGCTCCTGCCCCACCCAACAGGAAAAGTAGTTCCAAACAGAAGAGGATCAGAGACTCAACTGGCAGGCAAGTAAGCAGCATGGTCTGCTGCAGGTAAGTCCACCCAAGCATTATGAGCCCGGCGCTTCCAGCGCTGGGTCTGGGCATATTTATGAGCCTGGTGCCACTGGCGCCAGGACTGGGTCCAAAAGGTCCCAATAGGGACTGGTTGGCACTCGGAACCTGGGTTATGGATCTGCTTCCAAGGGAGTTGTGAAAACCCTGACCTTTTGGAAGCAGAGATCATGACAGTACCCCCCCTCAAGGCCCCTCCCAAACCGGGCTTCTCCGGGGGTTTTGGCTTGTCAGGAAATGTTCGGTGAAATCTTTTGATTAGGCGAGGAGCGTGGACATATTCAGCAGGTTCCCAGGATGTCTCTTGGGGGCCGTAGCCTTTCCAGTCAATTAGGTAGAATAGTTTAGATTTTGAGATCTTGGAGTCCAGAATGCTTTTGACTTCAAACTCGAGTTCTCCATCAACTAGGATAGGTTTTGGAGATTTGGTTAGTCGGGTTTGAGGTTGCACGGGTTTTAATAGAGAGACGTGGAAGACTGGATGTATCTCCATGTGCGGGGGCAAGTCCAACTTGACCGCTACTGGGTTTACTATGGTAGTGATGGAATAGGGACCAAGGTATCTTGGGTTGAATGTGCGTGGCCCTTTTAGAGGTAGATATTTGGTGGATAACCAGACTTGATCCCCTACTTGATATTGAGGGGCTTCCTTCCGATGTTGATCTGCTCCTTTCTTGTATTGTTCTTTAGCCCTTTGAAGGTGAGAAACAGCTTCCTTAAAGGCTTGGGTGATTGTAGAATGCAGGTAGTCTACTGCTCGTGTTTCAAGATCTTGGAGGGGATCCAACTCCGAGGTTCGAGGGTGACTGCCGTACAAAATAAAAAACGGGGTTTTCCCAGTTCCCGAATGGACAGAGTTATTGTAGGCATATTCGGCTATCCAAAGGATGTCTTTCCAAGTTTTTTCAGTTTGTTGCAGCATGCAGCGTAAATACTGTTCCAGAGTTTGATTGGTCCTCTCGGTTTGTCCGTCGGTCTGAGGGTGGTGACTGGTCGAAAGTCTCACATCAATTTGAGCCGACCGACAGCAACTTCGCCAAAAATGAGAAATAAATTGACTACCTCGATCCGAAATTAGAACCGAAGGAAAACCGTGCAGTCGGACGATGTTTTCGAGAAATTCTCGGGCCAGAGTTGCTGCTGTTGGCAAGCGTTTGAGCGGAATGAAATAATGCGCCATCTTGGAGAATAAGTCCACAATTACTAGAATCGTATTGTATTCGGAGCATGGAGGTAGATCGGTGATGAAGTCCATAGAAAGCGTATGCCAGGGGCGAGGTGGGATGTCAATAGGGCGTAAGAGGCCTGCTGGTCTTTCCTTTTGACTCTTGTTTTGGGCGCATACTCCACAGGACATTATAAAGTCTCTGATATCTTTTTTCCAAGACGGCCACCAGAAGTAGCGCTTGATCTTTTCTGAGGTCCTGGCCATACCGGGATGTCCTTCCATTAAAGAATCGTGATAACAAGAGATTACTTTTTTCTGTAAATCTGTGCTGGGTAGGTATAATCGTTCTTGGAAATACAATAAGTTGTCCTTTACTGCAAAGTCCTTTCCCTGCAGATGCCAATTCTGTATGTCTGCTGGAGTTACAAGTTGCCTGGCTTTATACTTAACTTCCTCTATGGATTCTGTGGCGATTACACCCAGAATTCTTTGTTCGGGAATGATTGGTACAGGTTTAGGGTTGATTAAGTGTTCTTCCACTCCCATCCGAGAAAGGGCATCAGCTTTACCGTTTTTTGTACCAGGTCGATAGGTAATTATGAAGTCAAACTCGGCAAAGAATAATGCCCAACGGAGTTGTCTAGAGGATTGGGCTTTTGCGGTTTTCAAATATTGCAGGTTTCGGTGATCCGTAATCACAGTAACGGTGTGTCAGGCCCCCAGCAGATAATGCCGCCAAGCCTTAAAGGCAGACTTGATAGCCAGAAGTTCCTTGTCAGTAATCGTGTAATTGATTTCAGGAGGCGAGAATTTGCGGGACCAAAATGCCACGGGATGCAACTGATTGGTTACCGGGTCCTTTTGTGATAGAACTGCCCCCATGGCAAGGCTTGAAGCATCAGTTTCCACGATGTAGGGGAGTTCGGGGCGAGGGTGTTTTAAGATTGGTGCAGAGATAAATTTAGTCTTCAAATCCTGGAAAGCTTGTTCCGCCTCGGTAGACCATTCAAAACGTTTGTTTTTCTTTAACAAGGCAGTGATGGGCTGGACTATTCGAGAGAATTCGGGGATAAACCTGCGGTAAAAGTTAGCGAAGCCTAACATGCTTTGCACACCTTTTACAGAGGATGGTGATGGCCATTTGAGAACTGCATCGACCTTCTTTGAATCCATACGCACTCCGCCAGGTGATAATATGAATCCCAAGAATTCAACTTCAGTCACGTTGAAAACACATTTTTCCAACTTAGCGAAAAGTTTGTGTTGACGCAATCTTTCGAGGACCATTTTCACGTGTTTCCGATGTTCAGATTCCGATGAAGAATAAACGAGGATGTCGTCAATGTAAACAACAACACACACATCTATGAGCTCTCTGAGGACATCGTTCATAAAATATTGAAAGGCGGCCGGGGCATTACAAAGTCCGAAGGGCATGACCTGATATTCAAATAGCCCATACTTGGTGCGGAAGGCCGTCTTCCATTCATCGCCCTCTTTTACTCGTACCAAGTGGTAAGCTCCTCTAAGATCCAGCTTTGTATATATGCATGCTTTTCTGACTTGGTCCAGGAGTTCAGGGATCAAAGGTAACGGATATCTATTCTTAAAGGTGATCTGGTTCAGGGAGCGATAATCTATACAAGTTCTAAGGTCTCCTTCCTTTTTTGGAACGAAGAACAAAGCTGAAGAAGCAGGGGACTTGGAAGGACGAATAAACCCATTTGCCAGGTATTGATCCAGGTATTGTCGAAGGTGAAGGTTCTCAGGCTCGGTGAGGGCATAAATTCTACTACAAGGAGGAGTAGATCCAGGTATCAGGTCGATCTGGCAGTCATAAGACCTATGAGGAGGTAGAGAGTTAGCCTGATCCTTCCGGAAAACATCTTGGTATTCGGGAGGTAACTGGGGAGTCTCTGAAGAAATTGCTGCCAGTGCAACACCAGGTGGAGGGTGACAAGTAGAGACACATTCTGGAAACTGGACCGTTCTTGCTCGCCAATCGATCAGAGGATTGTGTTTCTCTAACCAAGGTATTCCTAGAATAATCTGAAACTGAGGGGCCTTGATCACATCGAACACGATCTTCTCATGGTGTCCATCTTGACTTACTAGCGTCACTTCTTGAGTGGTATGCGTTACTGGCCCGGAGGCTATCTCCGTACCATCCACCGTAGTAATGACGTCCTTTACAGCCTTGGGACAAAGAGTTAGATTCATCCTCAAAACCATTTCATGATCCACATAATTGCCGATGGCACCGCTGTCGACCTAAGCTTCAATTGCATGTAATCGATCCGGATTATCAGGGCTAATGAGGACCATAGGTATCACGAAATGCGAGGTCACGGAACTGGTTTTCACGCTCGGCAAGAGGACCTCTATTCTTGTCGGGCGAGGTCGTTTCCCTGCTCAGAGTTTATAACTTTGGTAACTGCAGCTCCTACTGCCTTCTTGGCAGGTTTCACCGGACAGTCTCGAAGAAAGTGCCCTGAGTTTCCGCAATAGAGGCATAATTGCAACTGTTTTCTCCTTTCCCGCTCCTTTTGTGTTAGAGGACCTTTCAGACCCCCTATTTGCATGGGTTCCCCGGAGTCTACTCCTTTGGAAGGAGTTGGCGGTTTGGAAAATACTCGAGCATCAAACTTGGAACGATCGGCCTTCCTGTTCTGCAGTCTGTGATCTATTTGAACGACTAAGTCTATATAGTCCGAACAATCTTGTGGGGGATTCACTACTTGGGCTAACACATCTTTGAGCTCTCCGCGTAGACCTCTATAAAACAGCGTAATCCTTTTGTCCTCAGGCCAGTGAGTTTCCACTATCAGTCTGTTGAAAGACGCAATATAAGCCAAAAGGTCTTGATTACCTTGTCGCAACGAAAGAAGGTCATTGTCCAAGGCCTGCCCCTGTGAATGCCTTGCGAACAGTTTTTCCATACTGAGCTGAAAAGCTTGAAAATCATGGAGGACCGGATCATCTTGATTTACTAGAGGGATCGACCAGTCTGCCGCATTGCCACTAAGGTACGAAAGCACGAAAGCTACTTTAGCTTGATCAGTTGGAAAGGCTGCTGGCCGGCATAAGAAATGCAACCGGCACTGATTGATAAATACTGCAAACCTCTTTGGGTCACCAGAAAATCGTTCGGGCGGAGCCAGAGGTACATTCCCAGGTAGGTTGATCTGCACTGGATTCATAGAGGATGTAGAAGGAAGATTTCCCCCAGATGCGGGTAACGGGGTCTGTCCGGCTTGTGACTGTAGCAATTGTCTAGCGAGATCATCTGTTCGCTCCTTGGAAATAATCAGTTCCCTTCTTAGAGCGTTCGTTTCCTGACGGGCTGCATGCACTTCTGCCCTTAGTTCCCCAAGTAACTGGGCTAGCTGGTCGGTATCCGAGGTTTCCATAGCGCCTGGACGGGAGTTTTGTGGTAGGCTTTGCGTTCTGTAACGCTCACCTGATTCCCGTAGAGGCGCCGGTCTTGACTGGGCGTATACCGTATCTTCAAAGGTGATGTGTAACCCACGGCTGGCTCTTTGGGCTGGACCTCTGTGCACTGTATGTCTGGCTCGAAGGGTAAGATGTCTGCAGATAGAAAATGTGGGATTAATGAACTGGGTTATTGAATGTCTCTCTCTTCTTCCCTTTCTCTTCTCCTGTAGAACCCCAAAGGTTAACGCTCTCACCTTAGGTAAGTGAACGCCGTGCTCTCCATCTGCTTCGAGGCAGGGTGCTGTAACCAGTTTCTTCACTGGATAAGGGGAGCAGGCCTCTTGACTTCAGAGGACTGCTGTCCTTCGTTTACTACACGAACGGTAAGTTTCGAGTAATTCTAATGTCTTTAAAGTCTTTAGTAATGATGTCTCTTGTTTTGCAGGGTTCCGGCGATGGCAGATGGCGGGCTGAAGTGAGTTGAAGATGGAGCCCGTGTGATGAATAGAATCGCCTGGAAGCACGTAAGTAAGCGCTTGCTGCCTGCTTCACGATGCGCTCTAACTGTCTTTTTATTTTGCAGGTACAAGTTCGGGGCGGCTGCAGGGTGCCGGAATACCCACTGGGTTAGATGTGGAAAGGAGTAATGGCACGTGAGTATTAAAGTTCCCCAATGTCTTTAAACGCACCTTGTTTTGTCTTTCAGATGCGGGATGCAGCGCCGCAGGCCTCCGGAGCGTGCGAAGAGTTGGTAAGCTTTTGTCTTTCAGATGCCGGAATGCAGAGTGAAGACCTCCGGAGCGCACAAAGAGTAGGTAAGCCTTTGTCTTTCAGATGCCGGAATGCAGCGCGAGGCGTTGGTGACAGCCGATGGACCAGGTAACTGAAGAGCTGTCACTGAAGACCGTAATGCTAACCTGTTCTTTCTTGTCTTTATAGGTGTTGCTGAAGACTGGATTCAGAATGGCAAGCCTTTTTCCTTAGGCCCAGGATCAGATGCAGAAGACACGATGAGCGTTCTGCTGCTGAGGATGCAGAATAACGCAAAGCAAGATTCATCCATCGGGTGTGGTTTAAATAGCCTCCTGTAGTGCTTAGGTGTCTCCTTCCACAGCCACGCCTAGGTAAGAAAAGAGTTCCTGCTTTCCAGAAGAGTTCCAGTGTTCTCAATCTAGGGAGTGGCTCCTGCCCCACCCAACAGGAAAAGTAGTTCCAAACAGAAGAGGATCAGAGACACAACTGGCAGGCAAGTAAGCAGCATGGTCTGCTGCAGGTAAGTCCACCCAAGCATTATGAGCCCGGCGCTTCCAGCGCTGGGACTGGGCATATTTATGAGCCTGGTGCCACTGGCGCCAGGACTGGGTACAAAAGGTCCCAATAGGGACTGGTTGGCACTCGGAACCTGGGTTATGGATCTGCTTCCAAGGGAGTTGGGAAAACCCTGACCTTTTGGAAGCAGAGATCATGACATTTAAGGCCTAACTTTCCTTATCACTATGGATGATCTGTGCCTAAATCATTAACTACAGTGCTTGTTGTGATGTTGGAAATGCATGGGAGGGACTGGTCCTCCTTGTCTTCCACCTCTTTAAACTGTGCGTTCTGCTTATTTTCTGCCATTGGGAGCCCAGTTTGGACCCCTAGCAGTGCAGCTCTTCATTTTGTTCTTGGTGGACAAAGACCCATGGGATACCCTTTGGCAACCCATGGGTAGGGGTATTGAGCTGTACCCCTAGTGTATATTTCTTGGCACATGTGTGTTGCCCACAGAGCCGGGCATGGGCTTGTGGCAGCTACATGCTGACTTGTCAGTGGCTCTGGAATCCTTCATTTCTGGGATGCCTAGGCCATGCTGAAGGACTGAATTGATTCCTACACAAAGGCAAGATGGTCACTGGTGGCATCTTGGTTTCCTTTGCCTGACCCTCTTGTTTCTCAAAGTCCTGAGAGGCCCTGGCTCTGTTCCGTTCCACTGAATGGCTGTTAGGTGGAAGGACCATATATGGCTCTGGGGCTGTTTCCTGCTTGACTGTCTGGAGCCTACCCATGGGCTGCGTGTTGTGGCTAAACCCTTGGGGTGGATCCGGCATGAATGGAGTGAGTAGTCAATATACATTCTGTGTAGTGTCTGGTTTTTCGTTGTGTGACACAATGCCTGAGCCAGCCCTGACTGAAACTGGAATGAATGGGGTGTAGTGCCCTGAAAGGCTGGAGAGTAGGCTCCAGTACACATCCTGTGTTGTGGGTATCTGGTTTCTGGTGAATGGGCTGAATATCTATGAACCTGCTTGAGTGCTGCCTGCATGAATGCACTTGTGTGTGATTGGTTGACAGAGCCTACCTCTGCCTGAGTGAATGGGGAGTGTTTTGTATAATAGGGGGCCTCACACTCACCTCCTTGTCAGAAGCTTGAAGTTGAAACTGAAGTCAGAAGCTGAAATAAAAAAAACCTGAAGCAGAAGCTGAAGATGTCTCAAGTTTGCATCCTGGAATTGTGGGTCCAGAAGGAGTGCCTGAACATCTTGAAGCCAAGAAGTTCATCTGTGTCGCCCAGGGTCCGGTGGAGTGTTCATGACCGCTGGAAGCCAAGCTGCTTAGCATCACCCAGAAGAGGGGGCAATGTGCGGTGCCATTATTAGCGCCTTCTCCATTCCCATTCAGCCCTATGGGGGCTCAAATGGGAATGGGGAATGGCCCTGGTGAATGGGGAATTACCGGTCCCTCTGACCTCAGAATGGACAGGTAATTGCTCCATTCACCAGGGCGGAGTTGGAAGGGTTTTGGAGGCAGCCATGGAGCTAATAGCTCCATGGCTACCTCCAACCTCATAATGAGGCCCACTGTCTGCAGAGTAGAGTCCACCGGTGGGTTTCCGAGGAACCAGACGTGGTGAGGGCAGTCCAGTGGTCATGGCCAGAAGTCATCCTGGGGTCTGTGCTGCCGTGCAGCACCAAATAACTGAAAGGCAGTAAACCATGAAATCCCAAAACCTGATACACTCTTCTGCCACTATACCCATTACCATTGAAAGTCATTAATGGCAAACAACGGTCTTAACTTCTTCAGCTAGGCCTTGTCAATGTCCACAGCAAGTTTCACCTCTGTGGGACATCCACCGTCGACATAGCAAACCAACATCAGAGACCACCGCGAAGGTCCTGCCTCGCTGCCTTTCCAACACTGCTTGGCTCCCTTCTTCTCAACACTGACATCCCAGCAACTCCTTCTTTCAAGGGGGGTGCATTCTCGGGGGTCTTGTCGAGTAAAGCCAAGAAACTCCACCACTTTGCCTGCCAAAGCACCAAACATAATGTGACGAGGAAGAGCATCTTCCATCCTGAGGATTCATCTAGTGGTCCCTGATTCATGTTGGATCCTGTTCTCCTGTGGCTTCCCAGGTACTTTGGGGTAGTGGGATAAGTAGAAAGAGAAGCAGACGATTAATGAACATATTTGGACTTGGCTGTAACATACAACGTAAAGTACATCTTAACTTTTCCTTCCAGGCTGCCCAGGTGGGGGGATCCTCACACGGTATTACATTTGCATTTATCCTTAAAAAAAGCATCATGCCTATGTTCTAATGATTACATGCCTTTCTATAGTAATGTTTTAGAAGTTAACCCTTGCCTAAGATTTCAAATGCTTTCTGCTAACTATTGGCAGTTGGTGCATTACAATTGAATTTAAAGTTAACTAGCAGAAGTAACATTCTCTGAACAGATTCTGTAGACAGACATGATAACACTGATTCTGTACGTTGCTCTACCGATTTGCTTATCGCTTGACTTGCTTTGCACCCTGCAGTAAACTGCACGGAGAACGTGTGTGGCTTTTAGATATCCCCGTACCAGATGTTGGGGGGAGGGGTGAGAGTTGGTGTGCTGTGACATACTGGAATCTTCTGTGCTCTCTCCCCACACTGGTGTGGTGCAGTTTGTTGCAGTGTATTGTGGTGCAAATATCTTGGAAACCGTGCATTTTAGGGCCTGGACTTCGAGTTTTGTTCCTCCTATCAGGACCGGTCCTTGTTCAACCACATTGATGTTTCGCCGATTTCAGGTAACCGTCTTGTGTGAAGGTGCTGAAATCCAGGGAAAGGAGTGGGGTGTCCACATTGTCATGTAGCTAGTAATGTACAGAGGGTCCTAACAGGTAACTATGCAAAGGCAACATTTAGTGCAGATGGGTGAAACTGTGTGCAATTGTAGAAGGAACAGCCCTTTGCCAAGCCATAAACCCACATGTTTTGACTTGTGCTGAAATCCGGGGAACAGGGTGGGGTTTTCAAATGTCACTTAGCCAGTAATGTCAGGAGGGTCCTAACGGGTAACTATGAACAATTTGGAGCAGATTGGTGAAAAGGTGAGGAATCACATATGGAACAACACTTTGCCAAGCCACAAACCCACAAACAAATGTTGACTTGTGTTGAAATCTGAGGAACGGGGTCGGGTGTCCAAATGTTATGCAGCCAGTAATGTCCAGAGGGACCTAACAGGTAACTATGCAAAATGTGGTGCTGATTGGTGAAATGGTGTGGACCTGTATAAGGAACCAAGCTTCACCAAGGCAGAAACACACAAACAAATTTTGACTTGTGCTGAAATCCTGGGAATGGAGTAGGGTGTTAATATTTCTAGTACAAAGTTAGTATTATTTATTTGCGTCTATCAACCTGACTTTTATCCTTTAATAAAAGGACTGCGTTATCACCTAAAGGTGCATGGACATTCCAGTGTGGGGGATTTGGGGATTCACTGTACCTAAGAACCAGCCTGCATCACCTCCCTTGAGTCTCAGGCTGGCTGCTCGCCCTAGTTTACCAATTGAGAGCCTAGGCTGGGGTGCTCTGTGCCTCTACCCCAACTAGTGGGCAGAAGTACAGATACCCCTTCCAGTTTTTACACTTGTTAGTCTGTCATGGAATGTCTGTCATGGAAGTGCAACTAAAAAACTGCTGTATAAACTACCCTAACTGACCCGACCACTATATAAATGAACTTAGGTTTGAAGAATAACTCCCTTCTCCTTAGGATACTTCTAATATTAGTATTAAGATTATGAGACAACTCTAGCAAAGCCGTCATTACTTCTCCAGAGGAAATCTTACCTCATGTGGCCAGGGAAAGGGAGAAGCTGCCTGACTCTTACCCTGGGGGTGGCTACCTGCGGTAGGACCACATGGGGAGGACAAACCTCGAGGAGACAAAGTGAAACTGTAGATCAGACCAGACCCCTACCTGTATTCCTTGGTGACTTCCATGTTCCTTTACCCCATTCTTGAATGGCATATTGTGAAGTCGCTAAGGAATCTCCATCTTTTTCGGACCACCAGTCTTAATTATACCTAACCCCCCTTTAATGATAGTGAGATGAGAAAGAGGGATGGAGTAAGAAGGATCATTAGAAGCGGCAAGCCAATGCTGTGTTCTAGTCATTGGAGGATAGTAACAATGCTGGGACATTCAAATATGACACACCTGAATAGAGAAGGAGACTCATTTCTAATGGTGGATGGGATACAGAAGGAGAGAAACCTGCAGACCGGATTTAGGAGGCTGCCAAAAGTGACGTGCGGGAAAGTCAGGCAGAGAAGGGTTCACGGCACTATTGTCAAGGACAGCAGGAGCTACCAAACAAAGGAGAAGGCAACGCAGCAACTGAGGAACAGAAGAGAAGCACTCCCAGTCAGAAAGCAAGCAGTGATGGAAATGGTGAGACATAAGGGATGCCGAAGCCACCAACGAAGACTGGTAAGCCCAGAGAAAGAGATTTAGACACCGGAACGCTTCAAGGCGAATGTCACATACTGTTAACAGGACGAGTGAGCCCAGATAAGGGAGCTGGGACATTTGATACAAAGATTGAGACTGTTGGAAAAGAGTTGGTGACTCGATATGTGAAGATTATAATTTCCTGGCCAGCAAAGAGTGAATTCTGAACTGAAACAGCCCTGGCAGGAGAATAAACTAGGTAAGCAGTGATCCTGGGACACATGCAAGGAGACAAATGCCCTGGCAGAAGAGTAAACCAGGCATACTGCTAGTCTGGGACCTGCACCCAAGTAGCAAGATCATACAATCCTGGCAGGGGAGTAAACCAGGAAAATGGGGAAAAGGGGAAAATTCCCCAAATGTCAAACTGTGGAAAATGCTGAGAAGGCTCGGGGACAGAAATCCCTATGATTGAGTTGTGGAATAGTAACATTGTGAAAGTGAAGAACCATACCCCTTTGCAAAAGAACATTTGAGGTCTAGAGAACAAGAAACCGAGGGCCTGATTCAAATAACGTTTTCCTATGGGATTGCTCCATCATAAAACGCTTCTGTAAATCAGGCCCTGAACATCCAAAAGAATTGTGTGAATGAAGGAAACTCAATGGAAGAGCCATCCCCCTTCAGATTATAGAGTATATTAACATATTGTGTGATCAGAGAAACTCAAGGGAAGGGTTTTCCCTCTTGAGAATGTCGAACTTTATATAAGGGATTTTTTTTCAAAGGGACAGTGAAAAACCAGAAATAATAGAGGGGAAAGGAAGACCCCCCTTTCCTGGTGGAATTATGTTGCTTTTTCTTTTCAGACATATCAAATGGATCTTAAAAAAACAGAAGAAACCTAAGGGAAGGGAAGGTCCCTTTTTCTGGTGGAACTTTATTGGTTTTATTTTCTTCACATTTAAACTTTGTGTTTGGAACTTTGGAAGGAAGATGCAGGTGTGCAGCCTACAAATATCCCCATCTTCACATTATATTGAGTTTAGTGTGCGAGGGTCAGTTTAGGATTTTGGACACAGGACAGAATATTCTTTTTTATTTAGCCATCCTGTAACAGACATTCCTTAGTCTTCTTGTATTGATAATAAAGTCTTTAATCATCACAAAATCTGTTACTTTGTCTGAATTTTACTCTTTTCTCTCACAATTAGTATGTGATCCTTAAATATCATTTTGTTATTTCTTTGATCAAACTTTGTAATTCTTCAGTTGAACTTCTGAGTATTCCTCATCCTTAATAATCTCCCTCTAAAGATTCTTTACAGTGTCTCTCTTCTTGTTGAGTTTTTGCAGTATCGTTTTGGATATTTTCGGGGTTTATGGTGGTTACCTGTCTTGTTTGGTTATATTTCCATTCACTTTGGGTTCTCCAACCCTGCCTCTTTGATAATATTTGTCTTGTTTTCTAGGGGATTATAATCATTGATTTTTCACTCTCCTTGTTCAGTTTTTCAATGGTTTGTTCTTTTGTGTTATAAAATTTTGAAGTTTCTGTATTTTCTTTCCCCTTTTCCCAGGGTATTTTCAGATACTGGGTCTTCTCTTTTTATTCTCAGATTTCCCACAATTTGCTCTTTCGTGTTGCCGCTTTTCAAATCTCTTTCTTTCAATCATAACTTAGTTTAATATTTAATACTGAGACGAGTTGGCTGAGCAGTATAATGATTCCCTCTTTGAGGCCACCGATGACTCCCACACTCCAGGTTACCTTCAGTGTTGGTGGCATACGTCTTCGGGAGCCAGGTTCCTCAGAATCCTTCTCTCGGAGTCTCAGCAGCCAACATCTCTCCTTCATCAATGCCTGCTTCCTCACAGACTCTTGTCTCTGTCTTACTTCCCATCTCTCTTCGGGACTCCAGTGCTTGGGTTTAGGACTGGGTGCCCTGTGGCTTCTTGGTCTCAGTGGTCTCAGCGAGATTAGCTGGACCCATAGTTCACCAAAGGTGTCCTTCCGTGGCATCGCCACCATAGAGGCCTTCGTTTCTCCCGGTCAGGCTTCTAAGGCTGTTTCGCTTGATTTACTTGAGCGAGTTTGAAACTCACGCTCTCAGAGATTCCTGCAGGTGTCACACTTCTCTGAACCTCCCCGAGCTGAGGTCAGTGTTCCTCTCTCCTCTCTCCCTCTGGTGCCGCCTCGAAACTCCCCTCATCAACGTAATCATCTTAAAGACGCATCTTCCTTTTTATTAAGAATATGGCATTACTGCTTAGTTTCTTGTCACAGTTCTGATGCAAGTAGAGTCATGAGGGTGTCCTTTGTAGGCCAGAATCTGAATGGATGTCCTTGTCCCCAAAGTGGTACTCTCTCCCAGTGAGGTCCCACTTGACACTACCCCAAGAGAGGGTATTGCAGAGTGGGCACACCTCCCTAGCTTTACAGGAAGGGGCGAAGGGGAGAAGGGATGAATATCCTTGATTCGTCACACCACCTGCAACCCTTGATGGGCAAGGTGCAGCTAAGAAGAAAGCAATGCAGGTGTACACCAGCTGCTGCAAAACTTGTTCCAACGGCAAAGGTATAGTCCCAATCTTTGTATCTTTACTTCACAGAAACCAGACGTGATGGTTCAGAGTCCTGATTTATGGGTGAAGAAGACGTCCTCCCTCTTGGGAGAATAGGTCCACTCTGTGGGGAAAATGGAATGGAGGGGAGATGGACATGTCCATAAGGTCCGGGTACCACATCCTCCTGGCCCAATCTGCAGCAATATGGATCATGGACTTCCTGAACTTCCTCAACCTCCTGCTGGCATGAGGAAAGACGGGGAATGGTGGAAATGCATACAGGAGTGGAAAATATCAGACCGCTATAAATGCGTTGCCTAGAGCTCCTCTCTGAGGAAATTCCCTAGAGCAGAACTGGTCACATTTCCTGTTTATACTGGATGCAAACAGATCCACTTGAGGGGTTTCCAAAAGGGTGAATCTCTCTAAAAGGACTTCTTGAGCCAACTCCCACTCATGGGGGACCATCGTGTTCTCTTCTCCGGGTAGGTGAACAGCTGATAAAGAGATTCAGTTTTGTAGTGCCCAAAAACAGAGCTGCCATGCCACCCTGCACAGTGGTAGCGATTCTACACCCACTCTCCAGTTGAGGTACTGCATGGCCACTGTGTTGCCTGTCATTACCAGGACGTTCTTCCCTTGTATGGATGGCAAAAAGGTCATCAGTGCCAGTATGATCGCCCTCAGCTCTAAAATGTTTATGTGTAGTCTTGATTCTGATGGGGACCAAAGTCCTTTGATCATGAGATATGTGATGGTATCACGAAGCAGACACAGATAACAGGTTCAAGTTTGAGCCATAATATTTTTTTAAACTTTTAAATCCAGGATGCAGTAAGGCCTAACTTGCCCTATGCTAAGGTGTGATTTCCCTACCGAATGAAAACTAATGATAGTCTGTGACAGGAAGTCCAAAGTAGATGTCCGCCTGTGTCCAAAACCTATAGCTGCCTTCATGTTTAACTGTATACAATGTGTAGGGATGTTGGCAAAAAAATAAATAGTGTTACAAGCGAAGCTCCAAGCTTCTTCCAGCTCTCCGTTTGTAATCAGCTTCCCCTTCCCATGTGCAAAATAGTTCCATTCTCCAAGAGTTCAAATCTTCTAGAATTTCCAAACAACAAAATTCCTTGGGACACTTCCCAGCTCTTATGATATTGCTCGTTTTCACTATTTTACATAGGCAGTTCAGTCTCTTGACTTCAAAACACATAAGAGATGATTGTAAAACCCAAGCTTCTTTATACTTGCTTTCAGTGGCTCTTCCAGGCAGGGGTGCACTCGGTCTGGGCGCAGTTGTCGGACCACACAGTCCAGCCATTATAGGTCACAACACTGATGCCCCTTCTTGGCTGCTTCTCCATCATCACAATGCCACTGCTTCAACTTGACAGTGATGCTTGGTTTATTCACCTGTGTCACACTCTCTTAACACTGTATTGTGGCTTGTTTGACCCCTATGCATGTGTTACCCTATCTTGCATTCTCCTGGATCTTGCCAATGCTTGTTTACAGGCAGCTCTGCATATCAGGTAGATTCACAAACTTACTTTCGATCTGCTTAATATTCAAGAGTGCCCAAAACTTCTTTTTATTCTTTTCAGTATTCAAATGTACTTCATTTGGCATTCATTTGACTGCCAGTTCAAAGGATTTCTCTTATCCCAATTTCTCATGTGGTTTCTCCATAGGTGGTTGTCCACCTTTCATCTGTTATGGTTTTCCTTCACCCACCAAATGTATATCAATATTAGTTTTCAACTTTCTCTCAAGCTGGTCACTGTTTTGCATTACGATTCATTTGTTGCTTTGGACTAGGTTTATTCTTAAAGTTCAATGTCTTTCAAACACTTTCATCACATCAACTTTCTTCCTTGTTGAGTTTTCAATCCATCAGGTCGGTATTCAAAATCAGTTAAAGTTCAACAGTATATATGGCTTAACCGTCCCCTCGCTGTGCCCCTTTTTCCAGGTAAACTCACCGTATTATGCATGCATCAGTTCCGCGAGTCTCCCGTTTACCACGGTTACACTTCTCTGTGTGGTGTCTCACATCTGTGGTGTGCTGGCTTTAGGAATCTTTGCTTCTTCCACCAACAGAGTGTCAGCGGAATGGGCCCTTCCTAGCAGGTACTCCGGCTCTCGTCTGCTTCATTCCAGCAGTTCAGCCTGGACCTCCACCTCGCACCGTCTCCTCCTTCTGCTGCCTCAGCTCTGCACTCCCTGGTACTCCTGAAAACCTCTCGCCTCCATGCACACCACTGATTGTGGCTCCGGCTCTCCCAGCTGGCTTCAGCCACTCTGACTCCTCCTCCACCGGTACTGGGGATTTTAAAGTCCCACCAAACTGATTGGTCTTCTTACAACTAGACCGCACACTGCGCCTCATTACGACCTGGGCGGTAAGGGAATACCGGTACCGGTAAGGGCACTGGTGCCGGTAATCCCTTACCACCCTATTCCGAGGTCCCTTTGCGGGTCCTCCCTTAACGCCTGGCTTTACCAGGCGTTAAGGACAGGACCCGCAAAGCAACTTTGGAGCTAATAACGGTACCGCAATTAGCGGTACCATTATTAGCACCTTCCCCATTCCCATTGAGCCCTATGGGGGCTCAAATGGGAATGGGGAAGGGCCATGGTGAATGGGTAATTACCGCCCCTGCCAACCTTGGAATGGGGCGGTAATTGCTCCATTCAACTTGGCGGAATCGGTAAGGTTTTGGAGGCAACCATGGCGCAAACAGCGCCATGGTTATCGCCTGGGTCGTAATGAGGCCCACTGTCTTTGCGGACGTACCTTTTCCATCTTGTTGTTCGTTTTGTCCTCTTCTTCGTCCCAGTACCAAAGTGGTGTTTGGTACTCTTCTTCGTCTCAGTACCAACATGGTGTGTGTGTGTGAGTCAATGTCAATGGCAAATAGGGACAGGATTGGTAACACCCTGTAAAGGCCTGAGGGATATTTGATTCCCTATGAAAGGGAAATGGGGGATTCTATGTCTCTCCTAAGGACGTCCTCGCCCCACTCCCCAAGTTTCCTCCACCCAGGTGATCGTCCCTCGCATATCCACTCCCAGGGTCAGGATCCAAGTGCGATGATCTTTCCCTGGCCAACCAAGCGGAGGATACAGGGAGCAAGGAAGTGAGGACGCCCTCAGGGTCATCACAGATCGCTCATGTGAGCTCCCCATCCCCTGAGGGAAGGATCTGTGGCCACTGTTATATCCGGCCTGGGTTGCCAGAAATGTTCTACTATCATCACATTCTCATTGCAGGCACCTCGTGGGAGATCCTGTTTGACCTTTGTCGGGACCCTAAAGAAGGCCTGTCATCCTGCCTGAGTATTGTGACCATTAGGATATGGGGGCCTACTTGAGGGACAGCATCCTTGGATGGGCCTCTGGCACCTGGAAAATGCAGTATGCCATTGAGGCCCAGCAAACTCAGAAAATCACAAGCTGGTAGATGTTGGGTGATTTTAAACCTTGTCGCCATCTGCAAGATATGAAGAGCACTCAACTCGAGGGTTGAAGCCTTCACAGAGGAAGCATCCAGAACTGCTCCAATGAATTGCAGCATTTGGGAAGGTGTCTCTTGGGGCCCAGTTTATAGAGGGAGTGGCTGGTGCTGCTTAGATGTTCCAGAACCTCTTTGGGAGAACCAGCTCTGATCAGCCAATTGTCTAGGTAGGGAAAGATGTGGATGCCACCCAGCCTTATATTTACTACCACCAACACTACCAACTTGGTGAAGACCCCGGAAAAGAGCTCAGCCTAAAAGGCAGTACTCGAAACCGAACTGCCAATGGCGAAGATCAAGTACTGTCTGTGCTTGGGATGCATAGACACAAGAAAGTAAGCATCCTGAAGATCGAGTGATACCATCAAGTCCTAGAGCTGAAGGACCTGGATGATATACGAGAGTGACCATCTTGAATCTGTGCTTCCTGAGGAACTTGTTCAAGTGTTTCAGGTCCAAGATAATTCACACTCCTCTGTCTTTCTTGGGTCTTGGGAACCAGACAATAGGTGCAGTACCAACCTTGGTATTGTTCTGCTACATGTACCATTTCCACTGCACCTTTCTCCAGCAGGGAGAGAATCTCCTGCAAAAGAACTGGGTCTGGTTCCCGAAGAAATTTCCCACTGCGGGGGTCAATCTAGGGGCCTTTTTTCAGAAATGGGACAGTTTACCCGTGATCCACTGTCTGAAGTGCCCATACATCTGAAATAATGTTGCGCTATTCTTCAAGATGCTGAGTCAACCTGCATCCAACTGGAGTGCTGCTCAGAGTTGTTTTGGGGCTGTCGCTGTGGCAGAGAGCAGTGAGGAGGTGAATGCCTGAGTGGTTATTCCTCCACCACACCTAGAGGCATGTGTAAATCTCTTTGCCCTCATTGGGGAAGCTGAACTCTACCTCTTTGTCTAAAAGAACAGTTGAAGGGAAACAAACAACCTCTCCCAGCCTGGGAAGGCCGTTGCTGCTGTCGTGGCTGATGGATGACTACGTCCAAAAATGTTGCAGCCACTTAGCATGCTGGAGCTTCTCTAAGCCGTCATCAGAGTTTGCCCCAAAAAGGTTAGACGCATCCAAAGGATTGTCCAAAAGTCTTGATTGCACATCAGCAGCAAATTCTGATTTGTGCAGCCATGCTAATCTCCTAATGACTGCACTTGTGCCCATAGAGTGACCAATGCAGTCTGATGCATCCAACCATGATTGGAGTGATTGACATGCATGCTGCTTCCTTACCATCACTAATGATGTTGTTGAAACCATCCCTCATTTCTCACTTAGGAATGTAATCAGTTGCTTGTGAAATGTCATTCCATCGCATGAATGTATACTTTGCTAAGGCACAATATGCATTAATGGCCTTAAGGGCCATACTCCCATTTGAGAACACCCTTTTGGCTAATGTATCATATTTCTAGTCATCCCTATCAGATGGGATGAATGAATATGCAGCTGCCTTAAAAGTGGAGATAGCCGCCTGTACTTTCACGCTCTCAAGCGTAGGGTGCATGGAGAGAAATTCAGGATCAATAGCTGATAATCTCTATTTCTTTACCAACTCCTTATTGATATCATGAGTGGTGTCAGGCTTTTGCCAGTTTTCCAAGATGATGTTTTTAAGTGCTGCATGAAAAGGTAGCACAGGTTTTCTGGGAGGGCCTCTGTCAAGGATATCCTTGAGGTCATTCTGAACTATGTCCTTTGCAGGATGTCCCCAACCCAAATACCCAATTACCTTGTTCATCACTGTCCTGTATGCAGCATTTGGATGGGCAGTTTTTTAGGTGAATCAAATTCTACTTCTGGCGACATTTCTAAGGCACTGGCTTCCTGAAAGCAGGTAGCCAAGTCCTCTAAACGAGATTCCTCAGAAATGAGCTCTTCGGGGATATTAGGAATGCCAAAACGTTCGTAACTGAAGGGTACAATGTCCTCACCTTCCACTTCTTCATCAAAAATAATCCAAGAGACATAAATACGTCTTTCTTTGATTGTGGCTTAAATGTCAAAGATGGATCCGATCTCAACGGCTTTGGAAGTGAAGATATTAAAGTTTTTGGTTTCAATGCTCCACCTCCTGCAGTTGACACGTCAACACTACCGGGCTTTTGGGCACACAAGTCGAAGGGAGGGACCAGGAGGTGCTGCCTTTGAAAAAACGTGCATCATTTTCTGACAGAACTTTTCCCATTCGGCTGCTGAGGTAGACTTATCTGGGAAACGTACCTATCTCTTGTCGGGTGAGGAGTTAGAAGAGGAAGAACAATGGCATCTCTTCTTTGATTTACTTTGAGAAGACAAAGACAAAGAATGACACAAATTGCTCATAGACCCCGACTGCTTAGTGTTTGGAGCATTAGTTAGGCCTTTCAGGTGATTTGTCCATTGAACTCCTAACTTCAGGAGATTTCCTCTTTGAAGAAATAGAGGATGAAGATTCTAAGACCGACCGACCTAAGGCGAGTTTTGTCTTCCTCTCTTTCAAGGCCTTGCTAGTCATCGACTGACAGGAGCCACACTCAATAACTTTTTGTTCCTTAGCGAGGAACCAGAGGCAAATCCTTTGATCAACATCTTCGAGTTACAGTCCCTACACCACTTAAAACCAGTCTTTGGAGTAGGCATACTCGAAAGAATTTCAAACACATAGAAGAATCACTGAGGTGATTGAATCATTACAAAGTGTGCTGTGAACGCCGAAAAATGGAACGGAGGCAACGGGCGCAGTGCATGCTATTTATACCATCGTCGACATCATGCCCGAGTTGGGGAAGAAAAGCCGCAGAGGGTCATCGACTCGAGACAGCGCCCTCTGCTGTCAAATATTTATTTGAAGACTGCAAGCGGGATATCGGTATATCAAAGATGAGGAATTTGAGGGAGGACACAGTACATTAGCAAAGTCTCCTCACTGGAATTGATTTATCACTTCAAACAGGTGATATTCCATTAGAACCTACCATCTGAGTTAAAGGTGCTGAAATACCCTTATGTGTTGAGTGATCTGTTGTACCCTGCTTGAACCACAGACACAACCAAGGTAAGTGCCACCACTATCATCTTCATCTAATTTCTTTCTTTACTTTTCTTCTTTTGTTAATTCTTTCTTTAGTCTGCCATTTCCTTTCATGTTTTAACTGTTGCATCATCCCTTACTCCAGCTCACCTTTCCTTTCTGCCAACTTACCTTCCTCCTAGCCACCCACCAATCACCCACCATTCATCCCCTCACGCACCAAGTCTCTCTCCTTTCCCTCCAGCACCCATTCACCCACACAACCAATCCTTTTCCCCTCCCATCCCTTACATCCCACTTTTCTATTCCCTTTTACTCTTACTTACATCTTTGACCTTTATTTTTAATAATGTTTTCATTTTCTGTCTAATGTTTATTCCCTTTTTCTCTCAGTTCTTGTAGCAGGCCATTTATGTAATACCTTGTAATGGAAGCCCTTTGATTGCAGGTCCAACTGAGTCCAACAAAAGCAGATTCTACAAAGGTTCTTTAAGGGAAAAGTGCTAAATTCTCGGGCTGATTATAATTGTTGATGTTTTATTTGGCAATTCTACCAACCACCTCAACCCCAAATGAAAGGGACAATGGTACATGCTGGCAATTTTGGCTGAAAAGCCAGAGACACATTCTGTCCTTCTATTAGTTTCACTCAGTTTAAAGATTTTAGTTTCCAGAATTCTAGAAGGGGCGGGAAGTGAAGAGGTCTGGAAACCTTTAACAGCCAGCAACCTTAAGCAATGGACAGCTGGCTGACCGGCCAAAAGAGTCTGGCGGGCTGAAATTCATTGCTTTAGTCATTGGCCACTTCTTGGCCTTATCCACCTCTGTCGTATACCCTTTCTTTGAGATGTTTTGATTAGTACAAGTTTGAGCTTCACGTACGTCTATTTTTTATCTCCCATCCCGTTTAGTGGTATCCTTTGAGAACTTCCTTGGGCAGTATCCCTACTATTTTTATAAGCACTTGAGTACATTTTGAAGGGAAAACGCACATCAGAGTACTATGTAATAATTCCAACATTAAATTTGACATTGGATGATTACATAACATTCCCACATTGCGGAAACTTTGTGAATCAATTCTTTTTAAAGACATTTTTACTTAAAGTGCATTTAATTTACAAAGTAACTTTTATACTATACAATGCAAAATATTAACAAATGAATACATAATTTGCCACAAAATACAATAATTTACATATATTTCTAGGACATGTCCTGATCAAATTTGTACTGAAATTGGTATCATTCTAGCACAGTTGTAAGGATTAAAACTGAATTGATAATATAGAGACAAGTATTATATTATTCGTTTGATTCCTTGATTAGCAGTAAAATCTCTAGTCTTGCTTTAATCTAATATCTATCAAAATCCATACATTTATCAATGCCCGCATTAATGATATCAGTGTCCCAGCCAGGCATCTCAACTAGAATTAATGTGTCTTAATAGTTTCATATCTATGTACAAATGTACTCAGATGTATAGGGTATAGGGACTCACGACGACATAGAGTTAAAGCAGGTCTAACAGTTTCCAAAATTGGCATCTTAAATAGCGGCCACCTCCTATCTGTCAGAGGCATGGCTGCACTAAGGGCCCAATACAGCCATGATTGGCAGTAAATTCATGCGTAACATCATAAAACGTCTTTTGTACTGAGGTGCTGAGAAAATTAATATACTTCTGAGGCTTGCAACAGCCTATAGTGGCGCGGCCATAATCAGCTAATTATTGTAACTTTTTTTTACATGGGCATGATTCATTCTCCAGTCTGAAAGTTTTACTTTAGTTGTAACTGCTTTCTTAATTCATAATAATTTAAGATCCAAACTATTTCCCAATCTAATACTCTAATAAAATCCTCATGTTTTAAAGTCATTTAACGTTTTAGATGAACCCGACCTAAAAGATACACATAACAGGACAAATAGAGGATATGCCGGCTTAGTTCATTCCTTCAAACAGAGCTGTGTTCTTCCCACTTCTAAGCATGTCCCCAAAGCAGGTACACCGAGCTCAAAGTGGATCGCCTGTACAGGTGTACAGTACCCTTCTCCATATTTTTAGCCTCGATTCTGTTAAGCCACCCAGAGTGCATATGATAATCCGCCTCACGCACATACAATATAGACAGATCTACACTTTGTGTGTATACCAGAAGCATCACCTTCACACTATAACCTGGAGAATTATTTACAAATGTCTGCACAATGTTGATCAACTTTATGGCTCTTTCAGTAAGATCTTGTATCAGCGTTGTATTATTTTATTTATTATTAATGCTAATACCCAAGTAGGTATAATTGTCAACTGGAGAGTAATTGTTCAATCCACCAGACTATGGCTTATGATGCCCGTCCTTGTGCCCAACATACATGATTGTTGTCTTCACACTATTTGTGTATCGATTGTAAAAGAAAGTAAAGCTATGAACGTGCCCGAATGTTGTGAACTTTGATGTGGGGCCTTTAACAGGAAGTAATGATTGGGGAAGGTTTCCGAGGATTCTATGGCTCTAAGCCAAGCTCTCAGGGTCTTGCTTCATGACTGCCCTTTTAGTTTGTCTTCTGCTCTGATTTTCAAAAGCCTTTCTAATTTCTCTTGCTCCCTTTTCGGTAGGATGATTTTGGATTAAACCGGTATAACCGGCCCAAAATGGCTGGTTGAAAGGGAGGCTATGCTTTTCTAGGAATACTGGCTGTGCAAGGCAACATGATCTTCAAATTACACCTTACAGTGATTGACAAGCAAGCCAATTTGAAAGCAGCAATTCTCTGAATCCCAGAGATAATAAGACTTCTGCAACATGAGGAAAGGTTATGTCAGTGGAGGGATGAGAATGTGAACTCTAGTTACCTCTGGTTGAGCGTCCATATAGCTGAAAATGTTATTATTCAAAATAGGGATTACTAGTACTCCTGTTGCATAATCCCCACTCCTCCATAGGTTTGGGGCATCATCTTCCGCAGATGCAGATGCGACCATAGCTCTCCAGTGTGCAGTATATAATAAAAGGAAATCCAGGAGTGTATCAGTCATTATCTTAGGGGTTAAGTTCATCATTGGAAGTAGAAACCTGCTGTCAAGAAAGAATTTTCAGTATGACTCATGACCACCAATCCCTGCAACTGACTTGATGACCACCAGCAAAGATACCTTTGCTGAAAGAGGATGCAGTGGTTTATATCTCCAAAAGATTCAAAAGATTAGAATGGGGCAAATTGCAGAGCCTGCAGAATCAGAATTAAATCCAAACCAATAAGCATTGAGGTCAGGTTAACTTAAATAAGAAGAACAGCCACGATCCAATGACCTTAGTGATGAATTATCAAGCAAGGTGTCTCGAAAATCACATTCTGTTATAAATTGTGATTTATTTGCCGTACCTACAAAACGTACAAGAAATGATTAGGGAACATCTCATACGTGGAGAGGATTGCAGTTCCATGGGCATGAAGCCCAGTTTAAGAACTTGACCCGATGATGAGTGGGTCGTCCAAAGTAGGAGAACATTGTATCCATATTGAAAGCCCTATTCTTTGATGGCATAACCTGCCAATTTCTACTGCATCCAGTCGAACATATTTGACCTCAATGGGGTAGATTCTTGTTGAGAAATGGAAGAGGGAAAATAGCCTGATCAGAGCAACTGGCAGGTGGAATAGGAGGGAGCATCAATAAATACAAACCTTTCAGGGATCCACTGGATGAATGAAGCAAGTCCAAGGGGTTTTCAGAAGAGCCTTGAAAATGACTGGTCAAAATGCAAAAATAACTTCCTGTGATCACAACTTTAAAGTGCACTTTCCCAAATTGACCATGAAATTGACTCCCCCTCAACATGTATCTTACCACAATGTAAACGCCTATGGATATGTTAGATGCATTTCTACCCATAAGCCTAGGTAGCGGTTGAGGTATTGCAGAAGTGCCTTGTGTGCTACCTTCTAGTTGAGAAGCGATGATCTTCAGTAAATGTGTTACCACTGATATTTTACTGAAGTTTGACATGGGTGATGCCCCTTTTTGTGTCTACTGACTAAGGAGAGAGGCTTTTCTCAGGTGCAACTGTAGAGGCTGGCATCTGTTAGAATTATTAGCTTATACAGAATACTCCTGCACCTACTACAATGTGGGCACAGACCAGCCGGAAAAATAGAGAGAATAGATGAAATCACGTTAAGACACTGTCCTTAGTTCTGTGCTATTGACTCCAGGTGACCTTGTAGAAGCCACAATAGTCTTGTGGAAGGCAAACCTGTTTCAAGTATCTGCAAAATGAACCTCTATAAAATGGTACCAGATGAGATATGAAGAGGTTCTGGCGGCACTCATGCTTGGAGAAGTAGATTAAGCACCCAATGGCCCTTTCCTCCTTGAACCAGACATCTCATCTTAAACAGTCAATCAAGCAGGTGTGGATACAATCTCAGCCATTGGTGCCAGAGCTTTCATGAATACTTTCACTGATCATGTTGTGCCAAAACACAACACTGGAATGAATAACATTATTTTGGAGTTCTATTTAATGACACTATAACTAGAAATCAAATTTCAGAGCATTAGGTAACCAGTGTTACTTATTACCATCATCATTACCCACAATTGAGGGCTGGTGGACTGAAGGGCTGGGTTTGCCCAACCAGGGTATAGAACATGTGACACCCTGCAGCTCCTGATCATTCTCTCAGGGCTAGCATAATACACTTGAACTATCCTCCAAGGTGTGATGATCTTTGGTTGGAAATCTCATGAACGTCTGTGCCAAGGGGTGGGCTGAACATGTAAGTAGGTATCCAGTGTTTAGGCCACGGAAGAAAAGGTTGCCAGGGAGTGACATTTCCCCAAATGTGCACTTCAAAGAAAATCAAGCACTTCCCCCAAATATTCTAGGGACTGTAGTTTAGAATAGGAGATAATGCCCATCCTGGAATATGAGGGGGGATGCTTTTAGGAGTGCAGGAAAAAAAGCCCTACCTGTTGACTTTTTCCCAGTTGACATTAGTGCATGGAACCTGTAAATACACATCCTGGAAGATGAAAATTGTCCCCCGGTGAGATAGAGGGAGGTATCCTTTGTAGGGCCTAAATATTGAATGGGAAGTATTTCATGAATCTGTTCATACATTTCAGGTCCATGACAGGAAAAAATCCTGAATCACCAAATATTGTGGGAAGAATATGGGATGCAATCCGTGCCCCTTTTTCTGGGACCACGCTAACAGTCTTTTTGCTAAAAAGCCACTATGTTAAGTCCAACAGAGCCCTTCCATTTACAATGTCTTGACAGAAGAGTTACGATTAGACAATTATGCAGCAAAGTTTGTGGGGAGTCGATTAAATACTGTGAATGCATGATGCTCAGCACCCATTGATCCTGGATGGAGGTGGATCTGGCTCTTATAATATGCTGAACGTGGAGAGTTGTCTCTACACGGTGGATGGTCAACCAAGTCAAGCAACTGGAAGTTTGGCTGTCATTGGATCATACAAAAGAGGTCCCCACAACAAAAACAATGACCATTTTGAAAGTGCAAACACTATGGGTGACATACCCTCCTAGTCCCATGCTGGTCAAATATTTTGAAAATGTTCCTATTGACAAATCCTACCCCACTGTGAGTACTATCTGTTTTTCTACAAAGTGAAGTGGTAATGAGGATGGGTGAGCAAACAATATTGGCAACATATATTTTTCAACCACTCTGAAGGGAAAGCAAGGGCTGGGCATTCCAAATTCTAGTCAAAATGGTCCAGCAACTCCACCAGTGCACATTCCCTTTTTAATTTCTGAAGACTGAACTTCCTCATCAGCCTGTAATTGTTGAACTGTACCTATACAGATCACATGGATAACTAAATACTCGGCAAAAACTTCAGGTGCGCCAATATAGGTGCAAATAGGAGGATTATGATATAAGGCCAGATTATGTAAATGGCTTAAATGAACGGGAGCTCTATCGGAAGGGTGGCCATAGACTTCCATTACCATAACACAAAACGGTCCAACACATTTTTGGAAATGGCTAACGTTCGTCACAATGAATAAGCACTTATTCAGGATGCGAGCGCTCCTTCTGACCTATACAGAAAGAGTTGCTTCTTCGAAAATGCTTGAAAGTCGTCATTCTAGGCATAGTGTTGCGGTGTAAGATGCTTGAGGTAAATCCAGGATCAAATTGGTCGCTGGAGCAACGTTCTCTTGGCTGGTGTAATATACTGGTGCCTAGAGCATAAGTGGGTTGAAGGTCCAGAGTTGTGCAGTACCTCTGAACTCGGCAGAGACCTTTGGGTGGCATCAATAAGGTGAAGGTGTGAATAATCTAGTTTTGCTCCGATGATTAGGAAGGCAACAGTGACAGAATGCTTTTCTGATATAAGGCAATGCCCCGAACGCATAAAGTGATAGTGGAAGAGCTGATCACTGAGGCGATGCACGCTTCAAAATTGGGAAAGGAGCCAGAAATGCTCGTCAGGGTCTCAGCTTTAGTTTTGGTAGCAGTCAGAGTTCCAACTTGGGGTGAGTAGGAGTACTACGAAAGAGAGTTGCAGTGTTATGGGGTGCAAGCACGGAATGTGCCGGAATCCACATTTTCACCTGGAATATCTTTCCTGATCTGTGTATGTAAAGGGAACCACGATCCTGCAAAGTAGATATGTCTAGACTTGAATACGTGGCATTTCTAACGTATTGATCACCGCATCATTGATCTTGATGCTGAAAAACATTACTTTGACAATTAAGCATGGCGATTGAATTGTTCATCTTCCATTGTCTATCCTTGGTATTAGATTTCATTAACGTAGTGTTTTATTGTTGGAAAAACCTCTTAAATATATTTCCCAACATAAAATAAACTGATATAAAAAAGCTAAACTAACATTATAACAGGTATTGGCGAGGAGCTGGGTCAGAGATCTCTTGGGTCAAGTGAGGTGCTGGACCCAGTTGTGAAGGGAGTACACCCACATAGAGAGGGGGGAATTGGCATATTGCAGTATTCTAGGGAAAGCACACGTGTATGCCACCACCATAGGGAGTCAAGTAGTTGGAACGCGATAGAAAGGTTTTATCACAGGAGATTTGGTCGAAGCCAAATCCATTGAACTTGTTCAACCAAATTTTGCTGCAAATATATGTGGGGGTGGGTAAGGGTAATACCAAATTAGGTGGGGGGGGGCTGCGGGAGAGTAGTGTCTCCCCTGCGCAAATATTTGCGAACAAATGGCTTAAAAGAAAAATAGATGGCTTTGGATTCAACCAAATCTCTTTGATGACATCAGATAGAACATTAGGACTATCACGAGTTGGAGACATTTGAATCTGAGAGTGGCAGGCTACGTACTGATCTGCCATTGGAACTCAACACCCCCGATAAACTCGGAAGATTGCAAATAAAGATCTGCAACCATGCCTCGCAACATGCAGGCAGCAAAAGAGGAGTCTCTTTTGACGATTACTATAAACATATTTCAAAAAATCAATTGCAAGGAGGAACGCAAGGGCCCTAAGCATAACAAGAAGGCCTCTGCCAAGCGTTGACAAAGCAGGAATGCAGAGAGCTTCAAGGATAGGCAACACAGCATTCAGATAGCACACTAAAAGTTTAAAACGTATAGAAAATAGTTCTGGAAAAGTGAATTTTAATGACTATAAACACAGCAGGACCGGCTGCTGGCAAATTCTTCTTAGCTTGATGCCCAGCGGCATAAGGCGGACAGAAACTCTTTTATTCCTGTCCTGCCATGTCAACATGTAAAATGTTCTCTCAGCTCTTGATGTACGAATGGCACACCATGATTGTAGATGAGTGCTGCATACATTTGCATAGCAAAGAGAACATGCCGGCCTCCCCCTGCAGAGCGGAGCTAGCTGGGCTGTCTGGCACGCCGTTCATGGCACGCTACACAACCACTGCGCTAGAAGCTGTTCTCACAAATTACAGATTTGAAAGGCAGGTGCCCACTCCAATGGACCCATCTCAACGGATCAAGATGGCTGGGTGGGGGGGTTGGATAGGGATTTGGCAAAAGCAAATCTGCTCCAAAGTTAATTTAACTATTAGTCTGCAGTTATGTTACTATGACTTTACACAGAACGCATCACCACCATAGTGGACTTGAAGCACAGCCCGTGTAGAAGCAAATTGTGCTCCCTCCCAGGGTGGCAGCCAGACTATGGCCTGCGGGGCAAAAAGGAAGCAGGGCTGAGGGGAAGAGTGGGAAATATCACAGAGACAAAAAAGGAGAAAGACATAACTCGCAACATAGGGAAATGTAAACATAAGGAAGAGTAACAGTTTGGATGAATGCATCCTTTTTAGGGTTTTGTCAAGAAAAAGATGTGATTAAAAGACTGGATGAGAGCTCCCCTAATTGGCCAGCAGAACCTTTATGGAGGCAATTTCTAGTGTAGTGATTGTATTACCTTTAGTCATGTTGAGTATACAAGATGGCCTTGAGATGCGCTCATAAGTGCCCCTAGGAGTGGAGGTGTGGGGGCTACTAACCAAGTGATCATATTGGAGTCCCTTCTGCTGATAGCTGGCGTGGATCTGGTAGGTACCCCGTGGTTTCCACGAAGCAAATTACTTCAATATCATTTACTTCATGGAAATTACTTTGTAAAAACACTTCGAAATATACATATGTTTGTGGGGTAAGTGGTAAAAGGGGTGGGGCTAGAAGTGGAGGGGAAGGGACGCTTTTGAAGTGTTTTTTCAAAGTAATTTCGACTAAGTAAATTGCATCCAAGTAATTTACTTTTTTCGAAATGACATGGAACCGTCTGGTAAAGCCAATCCTGCTGATGGAGGTGTCAGAGTCAGGAACTGTCTGCGTGCAGAAGGAGTGCTGAGGGGCACAGAGGGAGAGTTTGACAGAGGATCTCCTGCATGCCATTCAACATCATATCTGCCTTGGTGGAGAGGGGAGAATACGTGTAGGGAAGACAATTACATTCTGATTAGAACAAAGTCAATCATAGGGCCCGCTATAGGTGTCTAAACTCAGGAAAACCATGCAGCACTAAGGCAAAGATGGAAAAGGCTTGGGTTGAGGACATACTTGAAGCCTTGCACTAGACACATATTGAAGAGCTGGTGAGGCCAGTTTTAGGTGTCTAATGGTTTGCAAGACTTCCAATCCATCAGGGAGCAGTACACATGCACCAATCTATGGCATGTGCAGGTCACCCAAGGGTCCTTGCATTGCTTCTTAATAGAAATAGGTAGACACCAGAAACTGTTCCATGAAGACATTGAAACAAGGTAGGTTCAAGGATAGGAGAATTTGTTCAAAAGGAATAAAAAGTGAAGTAATCCCATACTTGCCCTGAAGACTAAACCTGCTGTAACCAGTTGGTCTGTCAAAGGAATGACAGCAGGAGTGAAGTCGGTGGGAGGGGGAGTTGCAGACTCAAAACACCTCTTTATCTTCTTCCCCGGCTACCAACTCATTGACATGCACATGAGGGAAGCCGGATCAGAGCCCGAGGGTGGGATGAGAGCACAAGTTGCAGTGTTCTTACTGTGGGATGACACCTCTTACCAGAGGTGTGCGCCAGGCCCAGATCGGGAGTCTAGGTGCTTCGGTGGCCATGGTGTATCGCGGCGGCTGGAGGGAGATGTCGCTGCCGGGATAGATTGGAGAGGGAGAAGAGGAGCAGTCCGTCTTGCGGTTCATCCTGGAGTCATGAAGGCAAGGCATCCAGGGGGCGAGGGTTACCTTAAGAGGCTGGGCTGTCCTCAAACTTTTGATTGCGCATCAGAATGGGATGCTGATACCAAAGGCTTCCGGCCTAATGCCTGGTGTTATTGGTATTGTCTGTGTTACAGGAACACACCGCTGACTATCGTTGGGCCTATTGAGGAAAGGTACGAGTGAAGAAGAAACTGGAGAGTAGTTCCCTATTGTCGGAAGCTATTCCGACTGCCTAACTGACTTATGATTTATTTAGCCAAGTCTGTGGCAAACTGGCTGGAGAATCTGAATTAAGGGATTATTTTATTTACTGCATACTGGCTGGCGTCCCTCCTTCTACACACGCATTGTGCAAAAAAAAGCTAAAACCAATTTTCGTCAAATCGTTGAAATCCCCATTCAATGTATGTAGACACTTTGTTGGTCATTTCATAGTAAATGTTAATGCATGCTCAGGACTGCCAACGTTAGCACTAACATGCTTGCTGGTTCTCTACACATTTACAAGGCGGAGTGGATGGTTAACAAATAAAACCAGGCGAATTTCCATTTACTCTACTTAACATTGGTGAAAAACATATATAGATAGCTGTTCTTTTACAGCCAGTCCTTGTCTTGATCTCAGTCTCATGAATGCTGTGCAATGAGATTCCTGCTTGACATTGCCTATAACAAATGTATATAGACAGCTGTTCTGATACAGCCAATCCCCGAAAAATTCATGCTTAATTGATTGAATAGCGTGGTCTGCGTGCGTGGACGATGCCATTCAATGTAACCCGCATTTTTCAGGGATTGGCTGTAGCAGAACAGCTATCTATATATATTTTTCACCAATGTTAAGTAGGAATATCATCACGCATGATTCATGAGAGTGTGATCAACACAAGATAGAGGAAAGAATTGCGCACATGAATCACACTAGGGAAGACCTAGTTTGATATACCCCATAAGGACTCATATAGCAATGTGATTTGGAAGCCCTGAGGAAGACCCTGTAAATATGGTCAAAACACCTGTTGGCTGTTTGGTTTTATTTGAACACCAATTAAAAAAATTACAATTTGCAATAAGTGCCCACTTTTATGAATACTAAAGGTGTTCTTATATTGTGGATTGTGGCACATGAGGCAAGTTAGTTGTTTTGAATGAACCATTTACTAAAGACTTGGGGTTTGTGTCTGTTTTCTAACATAGTCCTCTGCTTGCCAGCCATCATGTGAATATATGGAGATGTCCTCATAAAATACGTTTTTTTTTTTACTTTTAAAATACAGGTGTGGCAGTAGCTTGTTAGAGTTCAGCTCCAATTCCAGGTTATAATTATTAGCTATAACCAAACCTGACACTACCCTCTTGCCCTCTCTAAGTTCCTCCTCTATCTTCCCCTTATCAGGATCTGGAATTGGGCCTCTGGACTAGGAACGAGCCGGACTTTTCTTCACTTCTCCTTTCCAGGTCACCCCTTCTTTCTCCCTTCTATCAGGACCGAGAGTGTCGTCACTGCGCCTATCTGTGAGTGAGGTTGAACTTTGTTGCAAAGTTGAAAAGTCCCACTGCAAGCAAGATGGCTCAAGTACAGTCATGTGTAAATATGTTGCTTTGTTTTACACCGTTCAAGGTTCCAGTAACTCGTATCCGTTTGCACACATGCCAACAATTCCATGCACCTGGGAGGGAGGGTTTGTCAGGGAAATCGGGAATTCATTTTCCCACAGGAATGCATTGGGGCTGCAATTCTTTTAGGTGGGAGAATGTGAAAAAAATCTATATTTTTCACTGCAAAATTGGATTTTTCCCACCTAAATCTGGAGAGTTAGCTTGTATGCGTTTATACACCCGCTGGTCCAATCTCACTCACTCCATCTCAGGTCCCGACTGACATCCATAGAACATTCACACATCAGCATTCATGCAATATTCCCTCAGCTGTCACGCATTCTACCAGCAAGCATGGAGGAAAAGCAGGACATAGACAATAGACATCACATCCACGCATCCATCCACACCCAAGATACTACCCTCTGGATCTCTCTTAGACCCACCCTCCTACCCCCTCCAATCAGGATCTAAAGTGTAGCTGTTGTGTCTAGCTGTGAACAAGCCTGACTTTCACCCTCTTAACCACTCTCAATTCCTCCTCCCTCCCATGAAGTCCTGGAACGAAGCCTCCAGGCTTAACTCCAGCGAGCCTCACCTACCCCCCTGTTCTCTCAAAGTCCCTCCTCTCTCCCACTCCCATCAGGATCTGGAATGTGGCCTCCTGTCTTAGAAACAAGACTGAAATGTCCCTGCTTTGCATCTTGCAATCACTCTTTTGCCCTTCCATCAGACTTTGAATGCAGCACCCAGCTTAGCTGTAAATGTGCCTTGCACCCTCTCCCCAACCCTGGACCCTTGAAGCAATTGCATCTCCAGTGAGCCGAAGACGAGTCTTGCCAATCCCTACTGCCCACCAGGAAACCGGTCTTTACAAATCTAGTACTCATGGAAAAACATTCTAACCTGTATGGTTGGAATCCTGCTGGGCCAGGAGAGAGCTCTGACGACAAAAGCATATTCATTCGTGGTGTACCCTGATCATCAACTATTGTGGAGCTTTTGCTTGTGAAGGACACATTATTTCTCTGAACCTTAGGCCCCATGGGGCCTTCGACAGGGATTGGCCTTTTAATTCTTAGACAACCTTCAATCCAGTTATCTGGTGCCGCTTTCCAGTTATCGAAATATGAATTCTCAGGACGTCCTGGTTCATAAGTACCTTGAAGATCTTTTTGACGAAATTATCTCTTCTCGGGACATTTCCAGGTTCCTCATCGTTTTGAAATAGAAATGATTCCTGAAATTGATTCCTGAAGCTCTTTGCTGCGATCAACCCATCACATCTTGTTGGGACACCTGTAAGGACTGGGACTTTGGGCTACAGCTCTTTCCTGCAGCAGACACATTAATTCATGGAACTTCCTGATGCTATGCAAGTCCCCCGCAGCTCTTGCATGCGACTGACACATGAATTCTCCTCCTCTGTGGAAAGCCATGTCTTGAGTGCTGAGAAGGCGTTTGCATATTAAGCAGGCAAGGCGTGCTGGAGCGCGTGCTATCAGGCGGCTCACATTCACCGGAGAGCACACTATTAGATAAACTCAATGCCATCACGACGAGATGATTTCTTCCCCTTGAAACTGTACTTAATGTCACCAGCAAGTCAGGGCCCCAGAAACGACTGACAGAAATACTAAGCAAAATAGATTATTGTTGATTTATTATCTGCGTGTCGCCATCACCTCAAACGTAAGCAGATGCCTGTGTCATCGGGGACAGGTTCAGCCAGTTCTGCTATGAAGGTTGTTGTTCCAATGCCTCTCCGCGCTTTGGCGGGGAAAGCATGATTACCCTAGGGTAGGCTCTGGGACAGGGGGCTGGTGATGCCATTATAACCTAATTAGTATATCCTACTGACACAATCTCTCTCTCTCTCTAAGATCACTACGGTAAACTCTATGATAAAGGCAGGTATAAGTAGCACACTTGCTATCCAACAACTAATGTATAGATGTATAAGCAACACATTTGAGAGGTGCTGACTACAACCAAGGATTGCGGGCATATTGAAAAACTTCACTAGTGAATGGGGACACTTGGTGCCAACAGGAAATGCCCTTCAAGGATAGAGGTCTACGAAATGTGGCACTCCAGATGTTCGGGCTATTAGTTCCATGATCCCTCACTGTTCACTAAGATGGATAGGGTTGATGGGTGTTGCAGTCCAAAACATCTGGAGAGCACCAGGGTGCAGATCCTTGTCCTAAAGGGAGCAGCCATGGGATTTGCACACAAATGCTTTTTTGCAAGGAGTTTAGATCAGAGCTAAGCAGCTCTGCTCTGGTACTGCATTCATCAACAGTGTCTGTGCACTGTGCGGGAGTCCACTGTGTCAGGCACAGCTTTGCAAATAGGCCATAATAAATAGGTTGGATCTGGGCGTGCATCCATCTCCTCACATTGAGTGCCCACTCCACTTGGAGCAGTTACCAATGCTTGCTGGAGACTGTAGGCTGCCATCAATAAGCAGCAGACGTCAACCATCAGGATGGGTCCTAGACCTCAGGCAATCCCAACTCCCCTTCCATGGAAAGCTCAGGAGTGGGAAAAATTGAGCTAAATAAAGGCCTCCATGGACAACTGTAAATTCACCATCACCTACATAGACACTCACTGCCAGACTCAAACCCAACCCTCTACCCACCCATACAAGGAGCTACTCAAACCCCATACTGCTTATTCATGAATCATTTTAATACGCCATATGGCTCGACACCTAAGTACATATGAACCCATATAGCTATCCATCAAGTCATCTACTTGGCTATACGTTCATCTGACAACCTACTTTAAAAAAAAAAAACCTCCCTCTGCCCACTTACCCACAAGTGCCTCTATCAATGGAGTGAGCCAGTATGTGCCGACACATATAGCACACTATGTAAGCCGTCCCTAGGCGCTGGTGAGGGAGCACTGCATGTTGAGGGAGAAAATACAATTGCAAAAGAAGAGTCCTCCGTCTTTCCCAAAGTGCTGCAAAATAGGAGAGACACAGGAATCAAGAGGAAAGGTTTGTACTGCAGACAACGGGACCCCTCGGATGAGCATCTACAATTAGGGGATGTGTCCAGAGCACGTCCCGAACACTAGTGAGTCCTTTTAGGTGTTTGCTGGTGCATCAAATTGGACACATTTTCTGAGGCTGCACATGTGTAGAATAGGATGGCCACAAAGACCACCATCAAGTCTATATGGTGTTTGGCATTGCGTCTATTGGTCAGCTCCCAGTTATAGCTGGGTGTACCCTGGTCTTCAGTAGATGGTCTACAGCTTGGGGTAGTAGACTGTTCATTATGGTCGCCCAGTCCACCTGATCGACCATTATGGGCTTGATTCACAGACGGGTTTTATAATCTGGCAATCCCATAGGAAAACGATGTGTAAATCATGCCCTAAGTGGTGAGCATGGACTTAAAAACGGTGAGGTGGGAGCTGGAGTGGGAGGGAATGTGGAAATGCAAGTAAGGGGTGTTGGAGGAAAGAATAGGAGCGGTGATTTGACGCATGCAGAGGCCAGAGTGAGGAGTAGGTGGGAGGAAACTGGGGATGGGGCGGACCCCTCCTTGTCTAGAAGTGAACCAAGAGGGTTGGGAAAGGAGTTGGACAGAAAGTAAAAGGGAAGGAGGATTTGAGGGTAATTGGAACTAACAGGATGAAGTGAGGCGGGGTAGAGTGTGGTGGAACACAGGAGTGGTGGGTGGGGAGTCTGGGTTTGAAGATGGGAGCATCGAAAAAGGGGAATTTGGGGAATTCAGAAAAATAAGAGAACTGGGATGTTGGGGTATAGATGGTAGTGTGGAAGGGGAGGTGGACAGAATGGATTTGAGGGG
Source organism: Ambystoma mexicanum (assembly GCF_040938575.1). Taxonomy (NCBI): domain Eukaryota; kingdom Metazoa; phylum Chordata; class Amphibia; order Caudata; family Ambystomatidae; genus Ambystoma; species Ambystoma mexicanum. Next base: position 855,549,864 of record NC_090931.1, on the reverse strand, counting down.
TGTGAGCAGTTCCATATGCCAACCACCAGGGGTCTACTAATATGGAACTGCTCATAGGAAAAAGCAGGTGTCCACCGGTGTGAGGTGGGAAACAGTTGTGGTGGACCAAAAGAGCAGTAAACCCCATGTGGATCCCCAAAAGACAAAGAACCTTGACATATGTTATTTTTATCAGCTGGAGATAAGATATGCATGTAAGCAATTCAACCATCCACACGGTGGGTGTGCGCTCACCTGGGCTTTTTTGAAATTTTAAATGAAATTGGATGATGGTAGATCAACCTCTGGAAAATGCGCGGGGGTAATCTGTACACATTTTCATATGCTCACTGCACAACATACATATAGACCTGTGTACTCTGGGTGGACACAGCTTTTATGCTAAGTCCCCCCTGTCATATTTAGTTGGGTGGAGTACGCAATGCATCTCAGAAGGGGGAGGGCCAACACCTTCCTCCTGCAATGGCCAGCCTAATTAACTATCAAAGGCTCCATGGGTCTGTCCATGTCCATTTATTTACCCTTTACATATGGTGGCAGTAATCAACATAATTAATATATTTATAGAGTATACTTCCAAAAGGCCCACATGGGGCTGAGCTGCAGAGGCTAAAACAAAAGAGACGGGAATCCCAAACAAGCTTTGACATGCACTGTGTCAACCTGAAGCCAGCTCGAGCTTCTCCGTATCAAGGGAAGTGCCCTGTTATGTCTGGGACTATGTGTTCACAGTAGGCAACCCCCGCAGGTGGACCCCATTCATAAGGTACAAGTATGTGGATTGATGGAGACAGAAGGTCGGTTCTAGCTGCAGCTTCAAGGGAGACCTACCGCTTTAATCAGGAACCACAGAGAGCTCAATTAACCAGAGGGACCCGTTGATCCACAACAGACAGGAGGATGCGTGGGGCTTACTATTACATGTTTTCACCCCTTTACCTTTTCTGTTGCAAAGCACACTGGTTATGACCTCAAACATACATGAGAGTGTTGGTAGGGATCTAGGATTGGTTCAGTGAGGTAGGCTTAGCCTACACCAATCACTGGGTCCCATTTGGCTTTAAAAGTAGGTCGAGCCCCTCTATTGTTGTAAAGAATCTGAAGACTTTGCAAGGAGTAACAAGAATAACTCATTTGGACCCTGGCTGAAGGTACAGTCTGCCTTACAGCTTCCGCCAGTGAAGGAAAGCCAGGATTTCCAAAGAGGGAAGCAAGATCCCTCCCCTAAGCATCCCCAGGTAACAGAGGGAGATACGGAATCCAGAGGATCTCCGGCAGCTCCAGAAATTATACCCCGCCAGCACACACTGCACCCTGCTAGTCTTAAATGACGACACGAGCCTAGTGAAGAAGCTAGGAGTGCATCGACAAGCATCAACCAGCATTTACCTTAAAGGACATGTTAGAGCCAGTGAAGCCCCCCCGAGCTGCAACTGACTGTTGTCACACTGCAGTCGCTAACGTTGTCCGAGAAGCCTCGACCAGTGCTTCAGACCCACCAACCAGCACTGAGATAACGATTCCTGACCCCAAGCCACTGTGTAGGCCATCCTGCAGCTGTCTGCCCAGCCTCGCTCATCAAACTGCCTGCCGCCTGAAACCCACAGCTGTCTCCTGTTTTGAACTCTGTTGCAGGAGTTGCAAAGCGCCCTGAAACCGGCTTGACCCTGTCAAGCACCAAGGACTTCTACAAGCACAAGGTACGTAACGGTTCTGCCCCCCTGGTCCTTCTCCAAAGGCCCCTAGTGGCATTTTATGACCCATCGTTCACTTTGTGTTGAAACCAAGTATCCTTGAACTATTGTGATTCATTACTCTACCGACTACCCTCCTGTCATTATCCAGAGTGCATCCCTTTTCCTTCTTTGAAACCATCTGTCCTTTGCATTCCTTTATAGGGTGGGTTGTATTTTGTAGTGTGCTAGAACTGTCTGTTGTGATAATAATAAAGTATATATTTTCATACAATCTTAACTGGACAGTCCCTTTTATCATTGGATAATAATTGTATTTTCGCTGTGTTGCAACTAACAACGATCCACGACCATGCAGAGATACGCCTGCCGTTCCGTCCATGTTACCAAAATTGGACAAGGCGGTTTATAATTTGCTTGTGTTTCCAATCTGTTTGGATCCCTTCTGGTGTACTAGAGGTGTGGGGCGGCTGATTGATGGTTAAGAAACCGATATTCATCCCTGCGCCACTGGTGCGCCAGAAGTTGATTCGTCACAATGCGGTTACGTATCTAAAGTGCAAAGAAGGCCCAAATCCCAGGTTTCACGTAAAGTGTATGCCCCTGTGTAAATCACTGGATCTCATTGTGCCTTATCTGCCAAAATTGGGATACCAGCTGCTGGTTATGTTTTGTTTGGGGTGGTTGCCAAGCAGGTGTATTGGGGAGAAGGGAGGCAGGAGACCAGCTATGGGGTCGTGTGTTCCATGTTTTATACAACCATTAAGTTGCTTGCTCGGCTTGTGTTTTGCTTACTACCCATGAATTTCCTAGCTTCCCCACTTCAAGATGTGCACCCAATCTGTGTAAATATCAGGGATTCCATTTTGGTGACCAACCAACAAGGCTCAAGATTTGTACAGGCACTGCTGTCTCCAACGAGCTTCACCCAAGCAGTTGAATGGCCCGCATCGTCAGGGGGCTGTTGAGACATTCTCATAGTCCTCGTTTCCCCAGGCTTGATGCAGGCCTCCCTGACCTCACAATCGGCTGCTTCATCAGTCCAAGGGCGGCCTTGCTGGATTTCCCATTCCTGATTCCATCGGAAAAATGTGACTCCTATTTCACCCGCTTCAGCAATGAATAAGAACTGACATCAAATATCAATATTATCGGCCCAGCTAAATGGGAGCTGACATCAAGCGCGATTGCCGCGGAGGTAAACAAAATTGAAATTTCAGCCTGGTCCAGGGACTGGCTGACATTATTTGTCCTTCACTAAACGAATGGGAGATGGCCAAAAGAAGCGCACGCTTGCCTGCGCTGCTGGACCCGTGCCATTGGAAGCCAATATGCGGAGAATCGACAGTCGGAAAGAAACGCACCAGGCACGTTTTCTCCTTTGCAGATGAAAACTAGGAGGGAAGCAGGAAGAAATAATGGGCGTCTGATGTGGGTCGATCTCTGGGGGTCTCTGGTAAGTGGATTAATGCAGGATTGTGATGAATGCTGCGCACCAGGGGCTGCATGTTAACTATGCATGCGGGAAGTCGCTTGAGGTAGGCGACTGGACTCCAGGGGCACATTATTACGCTTTGCAAGATGACCGAGGGGGGAGGTGTGATTATGCACATCGAAGCGGTCACCCGGGAGTAGAGAGGGAGCCTTTTCACTGAGCATTTTGACTGGAGGCTCGGTAAGAGCGAGGACTTGCCTGTGCCCTGGACCAGAATAGCCAGGCATCACGCGGGAAAGGGAGGAATTCCAAAGAGGGGGCTGTAGCGGCTTGGAAGTCCACGTGTGTTCCCAGGAAGAGCAGAGGGAGTGCAGAAGGGTCAATGGATCTACTTTGGATCCTTATGTCCAAATGAGGCACAGTGGCCTGGAAGTCCCAGGAGGAGCAGAGTCAGCACAGAAGGATCAAGGGATCTAGTCCGGATACTTATGTCCAAGTAGGGTTGCAGTGGCCTGGGGATCCATTTGTGCTCCCAGGCAGAGCAGAGGCAGCGCAGAAGGATTACGGGATTTAGTCTGGATGTCCAAGTGGTGCTGCAGTGGCCTGGAAGTCCACATGTGCTCCCAGGCAATGCAGAAGGATCAGGGTATCTAGTATGGCTCCTTTTGTCCAAGTAGGGCTGCAGTGGCCTGGAAGTGCACTTGTGCTTTCATGAAGATCAGAGGCAGTGCAGAAGGATCAAGGGATCTAATCTGGATGTCCAAGTAGGGCTGCAGTGGCCCAGAGTTCACTTGAGCCCCCAGGAGCAGCAGAGGAGCACAGAGGATCAAGGGATCTAGTCTGGATCCTTGTGCCAAAGTAGGGCTGCAGTGGCCTGGAAGTCCACTTGAGCTTCCAAGTGAAGCAGAGGCAGTGCAGAAGGATCAAGGCACCCAATTTGGATCATCATGTCCAAATGAGGCACAGTGGCCTGGAAGTCCCAGGGGGAGCAGAGGCAGTGCAGAAGGATCAAGGGATCTAGTCTGGATCCCTATGTTCAAGTAGGGCTGCAGTGACCTGGAAATCAATGTGTGCCCCCAGGCAGAGCAGAGGCAGTGCAGAAGGATCAAGGGATCTAGTCTGGCTCCTTATGTCCAAGTAGGGCTACAGTGGCCTGGAAATCCATGTGTGCTCCCAGGCAGAGCAGAGGCAATGCAGAAGGATCAAGGGATCTAGTCTGGCTCCTTATGTCCAAGTAGGGCTACAGTGGCCTGGAAATCCATGTGTGCTCCCAGGCAGAGCAGAGGCAATGCAGAAGGATCAAGGGATCTAGTCTGGCTTCTTATGTCAAGCTGGACTGCATTGGTCTGAAAGTCCACTTGTGCTCCCAGGCAGAGCAGAGGCAGTGCAGAAGGATCAATGGATCGAGTTTGGCTCCTTATGGCCAAGCTGGGCTGCAGTGATATATGATATGCTAGTTTGTTTATATAGCGCCTATTCACAATGTGTTTCAAAGTGCTTGACAGCAAGGGAGGGAACAAGGGAAAATACAGATACATTCTTGAATGGCCATGAACAATAAGAATGAGAAATAACTATCGTACTCGGTTTGACAACATTTCAGAGAGTGAAACTACTAAGACGGATAACGAAGGAAGGGGGATTGAGGGGGAAAGGAAACAGACAGGCAACTATCATACTAGCCCTGATCACATTTCTGGTACAAACAGAGAATACAAAAGGGTGGGAGGGGAGAGAGGGGGGAGAAGAATAAAACAAGCAACTATTCTACTAGGCCTGACGACATTTAAGATAGTGCTGGGGAGTGGGGAATTAGGGGGAATGGAACAAGTAAGGGAAGGGAGAGGAGATAGACAGTTGTTGCTATCATAACAGGTCAAATGGACAATACTGATAGCCTAATTGCAAAGAAAAAAGAGGGGAAGGGGGAGCAGAGAGTAAGCAAAGAAGGGGAGAGCAGAGGGAGAGAGAAAGTTGCAGAGGACAGTAAATCACAATGTTACAGAGAGAATAATGAAGCAAGGAATCCGGATGGCCCAATGAAACACAAACGTGAACCTGGTCCAAGCAAGCGTACTTAGTTGAGAAGGCGAAGCGCAAAAAGTCAAGTGTCCCAAAATCAATGAAGACATGTCACCAAACGTACGAGTCGGAAGATGAGGCATCAATACAAGTGTCAGTGACAAATCCAAGCTTTGCAACAAGTTCGGTGACAGTGAACCGAAGGTGAAACATGACATCTGCAACAGTGATGTGGAGAAAAATGGGGGGGAGGGCAGGGGTGGAGGAGTTGGGCTACAACCATCACGGGGGAACAGGGGTGGTGGTGGGGCTATGAACATCATGGGGGAACAGGAGTGAGGAAGGGGGGCTACACGCATCACAGGTGAACAGGGGTGGTAGGAGGGGGGCTACAAACATCACAGGGGAACAGGGTTGGTGGGAGGGGGGCTACGGACATCACAGGGGAACAGGGGTGGTGGGAGGGGGGCTATGACCATCACGGGGAACAGGGATGGTGGGAGGGAGCTACGAACAGCACAGGGGAACAGGGGCGATGGGAGGGGGGCTACGAACATCACAGAGGAACAGGGGTGGTGGGAGAGGGGCCTGGAAGTCCACTTGAGCTCCCAGGAGGAGCAGAGGAGCACAGAAGAATCAAGGGATCTAGTATGGATCCTTATGTCAAAGTAGGGCTGCAGTGGCCTGGAAATCCACTTGAGCTCCCCAGAGGAGCAAAGGAAGCACAGAAGGATCAAGGGAACTTGTTTGGCTCCTTATGTCGAAGTAGGGCTGCATTGGCCTGCAAGTCCATTTGTACTCCCAGGAGGAGCAGAGGCAGTGCAGAAGGATCAAGGGATCTAGTATTGATTCTTATGTCCAAGTAGGGCTACAGTGGCCTGGAAGTCCTAGGAGGAGCTGTGGCAGTGTGGGAGGATCAAGGGATCTAGTCTGGCTCCTAATGTCCAAGTAGGGCAGCAGTGGCCTGGGGATCCACATGTGCTCCCAGGCAGAGCAGAGGCCATGCATAAGGATCAAGGGATCTAGTCTGGCTCCTTATGTCCAAGTAGGGCAGCAGTGGCCTGGAGGTCCACTTGTGCTTCCAGGCAGAGCAGAGGCAGTGCAGAAAGATCAAGGGATTTAGTCTGGCTCCTTATGTCCAGGAAGGGCTGCAGTGGCCTGGGAGTCCACTTGTGCTCCCAGGTAAAGCAGAGGCAGTGCAGAAGGATCAAGGGATCTAGTCTGGCTGCTTACATGCAAGTACTTTAGGCTCTTTCTCTTGATATCTGTGACAGCAGGTACATTTTTATCCTTTAATGGTATGGGACTAGTATGAGTGTCAAAGTCCCATGTTCATCAATATTATTCCAACTCTGAACACCACTGTCTCCATCTCCACCATACTGCCCGTGCCCTGGTCTGACCACTCAGTCATTGATTTCTGCCTCTCCCACTCACAATCCACAAGCAAACAGGATAGACTCCCACCCTCTCTCTCTCTCTCTTGCAACATGCGTAGACTCATAGAAGCCTGCCTGGCCCCCACACCTCTCTATGAATACACTCACACGTGATGACATGTAAAAGTATATTTTGCATGAACACTGCCAGATAGTAAACGATTGGCCTAAGCACATTCGCATCGCACTGTAATCTTGCATTGAATGAACCTGAAACAGGCTGACTGCGCTGTCATTTTGATCACCTCTTGCTTTCTGTCCCATGTTTAGAATTGTGTTTTTGGCTCCAGCAGAGCAAAATGAACTTTGTACTGTATCCATGATGTCAACATAGATAAGAATGTTGAAGCTGCTAAAGTGGATTGTTTGTCCTACAATAAGAAACCTTGGAGATACACAAAAGCCGTACTAATCAATAATTTAGATACCATCTGTTCCAATAGTGCGTTCCGCAAACAAACAGCAAAGTAGAATGATGAATAGTTAAACATGTTCTTCTTGCAGAAATCTTTGTTTTCGCACCTTGAAACTAAGCTGACTTTAAACTCAAGAACAAATGATAGACAAATATAAGCAAGCAAAATAAGGAATGTTACCTTTGTGTCTTATATTTGGAAAACATGTGAAATGTTTAAAGGCAAACAACAAACTATTCAAAGATGTTTAAGCATGACTTAGTGTTAGGAAAGATTTCATAATTGTATGTAATTTTCCCATCATGTGTACACCCCCAAACGTTTAGCTGCTGTTTAGACACCATTGATTGATTTTGCCAGAGAAGCATAGCCTTCATCTGCACTCCTCTGAGCTTTCGCTCACTTTTATGGGGAAACTGACATGCCCTTAAGACAGTCCGTACTGGGAGACTTTGTTTCCCTTAGTCCTTTTCTCATGTTGCAGCTTTTGTGCAACATGTAACAAGTGTGCAATGTATCTTACCATACAGCACACTTGGGTGTATAGTCATTTTCCAAAGACCCTAGAAACTCTCGCTGGACTTTTTATGAACTGTGCATATGTAGCAAGGACAGGACTGGAGGTAGCTATCGTTTTGCATTCTTTTTAACCCTTTCCTGCCAGGTTAACCGCATGAACCGCATTTGGCACAAATAGGTGGCCTGGCTCAAAAATAGCCATGCCACGAGGTTCTTTGTCCTGTCCTTTGGCCATCTTGCCCCTTCACTTTCACCAGGTCGAGTTGACCCTGGTCAGCCCTTATTTGGTCATGCGCTTTCCTGCAAAATCCAATGCTTTCGCAGGCTTCTGCATGCCTTGTGTGTGTGCCTCCAGGATGAAGGCTGGAATGTCTGATTCCAATACAAATCCTGGGTGCCAGAGATTCTGAAGTGCCCTGAACGACTGGGACCACCGTGGTCTGTGATTGGTCCACGTATGGAGTGTGTGTTTGTGAGCAGTTTCCCATTGGGTAGTCTTCGTTTTGGCACACAGGGAAATATGGATAAGAGGAGGCCAAAAAAAACCCTACCATGTTGATCTCCTGAGTTCTCACTGAACAAATGATAGGATCCAAGTATCCTGCAACTACGAAGCTGAGTCGAGGAACCGCTGGTGACCCACTGGAAGGTTTGGCACCCTGTGCCCGCTGTCGTCCCATGGGACCCCTCTGCATCTGGTCATCCTAGGTGGTCTGCGAAGACGCTTCAACCCATTGGAATAGTGGGACCAACTATTCTCGGCACCTTCACCAAAACCTGCAAGTAAGCTTTCTCGGAAGTGTCACTGCGCCAACCAATGGCCAGACCAACTTAAGCAGGACCTTTGCTCTGTCTCTGCCGTCATTTTGAGGAGACTCTCAAACCTTGGTATACTGCTAGCTTTGTGTCCCCGGCACCCACAAACCGAATTTTGTATACATGGCATTCCTAAGTCTGAAGTGAGACGAGTGCGCCAGGATCGGAGTAAACGCGGTTATCGTGTTGCCCTGCCGTGGCAACGTCTTTTGCAAGTACGCTGCATATGTGACCTTTTTGCCCCTGAAGCCTGCTGCAGTGAAACTGGGTCAATTCATCCCCCCGGAGCGGAGAAATCACCACTGTCCCATTTGGGAATCATTGCTGTATTTTAGGAACTGAAAGCCACAAAGATGTCTTTTTTGCCGCATTCGAACCTGCAACTCGAGTGGACTGAACAGGCGAAGTTTGGGTCTAAGTGTGCCTGGGACCAGTGAGTACTTACAACACTGACTGGTGACCCCTGGTGCCAAGGGCCCCTTTTACGCACAAGTGGCCCCTGGAGGTCCCTCTCCTTTCCACTGTTAGTGCGAACTAGCGATTCCATCCCGCACTCTGGAACTGCCTCTGCGTTCAATTGGAGGTCCTCCCTGAATAGTGGGAACTTGTTCTTCATCACCTCATCCACCTTCCCGAGCAGCTAGAGACCCCTGAAGAGACCCTATTTTGCCCATTGGAACAACCACGTGCCCTTGCATTGCATGTACTATTGAGCACAAGGCTCCTCTCTTCTTAGGGCTTGCACTGCCTCTTAGTTAGGTGTGTTGTCGATGTCGAAGGGGCCTAAAGACTATCTGCACTGCCGGTTTCCTTACCATCTAGGTTGTCGACATATTTTGTGCATTTAACCCCTTTAGGCCCCAATGGTCTTGTATATACATTGTATTGATAGTGTTGTGTTGGTTTACTTAGTGTTACTGTGATTATTTTGCTATGGTCTATGTTACAAAGGGCTTGTAATAAATGTGTCTATATTTTTGATAGAACACCTGTCTGGAGTGATTTGTAAATGACCTTGCTTTGTGTGCTGATTGAGGTCCTTCAGTCACCCTCACCCCTCCTGAGACCTAGTCTTGACCACCTGCTATAGCTACCCTGATTGCTCTGGCTTGTCCAGAGGTTACCCTGTTCCAAGAAACTAGGTTGGCCTTCTGAACCTCTGCCCTCCAGGTCAGAGATCAGAAATCCATCTTAACACTTAGTTATGTGGATAGGACATGAACCCTACCTAAATGTATAACACGAAGAGGGGCTGGGTGATGTGTCCGGGATGTTGAAAACTTGTATAAATACTTGTGTTTTTGAAATGTCCAGCACTCTCTCATCTCATGGTGTCTGTGTGCACACATTGCGGGGTGTTGAGAGCCAGACAACTGCCTGTTAACAAATGTACATTATACTTTGACCTTGTGACTGGCATATTTCTATTATGTGGTATTAAGCCTCAATATTCTTTAATCTTTCAGACCAACAAGCCCTGGCCTCGATGAACCTCACAGCCCTTGCGCAAACCATTGACTAACATGCCCCACTCAAACCTAGAGTACTGTGAGAAACCAGAAGGTGTCTCATCCGCTAGTCATCGGGGATCTGTCATCCAGGTGGCCAGGACACAGCCATCACTTCTGGATTCAGTTTCTGGGGGTGGACCAGTGCGGGAGATTCATCTGAGTGAAGGGTCCTCAGGGAGTGGGAGTGGGACACTGGAATGGTGAGACACGGTATCCCTCGCTTTCCTGTAACATCCTACCCAATGGAATATTTAGAAACTCAACCCCCCAACCCACATTTTCCTGCATGAACACTGTTACACAGACAGCCCAATCTGGGAGAAAACAGAATCACACCCGAGCCATGAACATGACATGTCCCAATATTATGATCAGGCGAGGTCAAGAAATTATCGACAATCACTCACACCTGACTTCCATTACACTTCCCCACATAGATAAAAGGCGAAGCACGAGAGCACACTCAGAGCGAGACAAAACACACAAAGGTACATTTTCGAGTTGGCAGCTGAACGAAGGGAGAAAGACTGCAAGGCATGAGAGGTTCATGAGAGGGGCAACACCCTTGACCTTGTTGGCAGGAAGCTTTTACTCTAAAGAAACTAACAAGGCGGAAAGCATAAAACCGGGAAACCAGGCTGAAGAATCTTGCATTGTGTGTCAGAGATACCAGGGGTCCTCCTGCCCTTACCAATGCAGGGAGGAGCGACATACGCTGTGGTATCATCCTTGGCTCCAAGAACAGAAGAAACGACAGAGAGCAACACAGCCGGTGAGTTGGGGAGACCAATGCCAGAATGGTCTGTTTGAAGTCAAGGTTGCAAGCGGAAACATTGTAAAAAGAACGCTGCAACAAATATCGTTAAACGTATGTGATGAAATATGCGAGTAAAACTAAATTTCTGGTGAATATTTCAACAATAAAAGGAAAGATACAATACCATTGACAGAGTGGTTTGGCACTGTGAATGTGCACAGTCGAAGGTCTCTGTACGGTATCCTGACAAGAGAAACAAAAGTAGAAGATTGATGTGAAGTGTAAATTGTGTGAAGTTAATCGAAGTGGTCCTGCAACAGTTTAAGCAAAACCCATCGCACATTCAAAAGTCTTTGATTCTGGTGTCAAGGAGGATCTGAGTCCAGATGAGGGGGATCCATGGCCCGAGCCCGAATGATGGAGGCCAAATTGGGAAAATTGTAGAAAAGGGGTCTGAGCCCGGATGAGGGGGACCCATCATCGAAGCCCAAAGGAGGGAGACCATTCTTGAACTTGGGCAGGTGAAACCCTGACAAAGGAAAGGAATCTGTGTCTTGTTTGTTACATCAGGCCCTCTGCAGTAAGAGACTGCAATTGTGAGAGAGAGTTTGGCAGAAGGTCCTGATACCCATGTGTTGAACTGTTATATCATGGCCAAGAAGTCAGAGTGTGTGTGAAGCCCACACATGCCGCCTTGCCCTGTGCTGAAAACATGGGCAGGGGAAGCCAATTGCTCAATTATCCTGACATTTCGCTTGAACAATTTTCTTTTGCATACATTGTTATCCAATACTATTTTGTACTTAGAAGTAAGGATTGGCAATAGGTTTATTAGTATAGCCACTTTCATTCAGACTCCACTAGAACTGCGTTATTATTATATCTTTAGATTTAGAATTAGATAGGCGTTCTACCAACCCATTGAAGTTGAATAAATACCCTAGAACTGTGATCACTTGTGTCTGCCTTCACCGTTTGATACCATGCCTTCCTTATACCACCAAACCAGACAAAAAAGTCAATACTTGGTTTACAGAAGATCTCACTGCCCTACACCAGCTTATGCGTGCTCAAGAGCACACTTGGAAAAAAAAAAACACTCCACTCAACCTTGAGTTGTTCCACACTGCTGCCAAAACCTTCAGAAACACCCTCATCTCAACAAAAGGCAGCTCCTTCAATGCAAGGATTACCAATGGCAGCTCCAGCTCTCATGAGCTAATCACTATGCTCAAAGAACTTGAACACCCAGCCCCAGCTCTTCTTTTGCCCATATATACAAAGCTTGGTTCCCCACCATTCAGTCAGCCCTTGCAAACCAAATTGACAAACTACTTGACAAAATCCATACCAAACAACACCTTCTCTCCTCCAAACCCACTCCTACCCACCCAGCCACCCCAGCCCGCCCTTCTCCCACAACCACCCCCTTCCCATTTATAGTTCACAACCATCTCCACAGAGAATATCACCACCACGGTCCAACACTGCAAACTGCAGGAGTGATGCCTGCCCTGCCCACATTATCAATCTTTGTGCAGCCACACTCGCACCAGACCTAGATGATTGTGTCAATGCCTCATTCTCCTCACACATTTTGTCGACCTACCTCAAAATAGCATGGGTCTCCCCCCTCATCAAAACAACGTCCCTCAACCCTACCCTCCCCACCAAATACCGACCCATCTCCACTGTCCCCTTCCTCTTCAAAATACTGGACCGCATAGCGTATTCCCAAATTCCAAACTACCTCGAACAACACCAGCTTTAGGCGCCAGACAATCTGGATTCAGACCCAAACATAGCAGAGAAACAGCCCTCCTGGATTTAAAAAAATCCAACTTGACCACACCCACGATTCAGGAAAACTTGTCATTCTACTCTTCCTAGACCTGTCAGCAGCATTTCACCTCGTAGACCACATTGTCCTCTGTCATCACCTCCTCACAAACTTTCACTTTTCCTAGCAATTGGTTCTCTGCATTAAATCCTTCCTGAGTGAGCGCACCTCTAAAGTGTTCACAGGAGACTACTCTGCTGACTCAATCCACATCCCTTGCAGTGTGCCCCAAGGTTTCTGCATCTCCCCGGCACAGTATAATACCTACACCAAATCTCTCTTTGATCACCTTGATGCCCTGGGGATCCCATAAACAAACTTTGCAGATGACACGCAAGTTCTCCTGCTGATCTCAGGGAACTACACCCAGGACCGTGAATTGATCAACCAGACATACAGTGCCAGACAGAATTGGATGGTGACCCACAACCTCTGACTCAATGACGAGAAGACCGAGCTAACCATTGTGGTATCCCCTCATCAACTAAGTAAGCTTGACCCATTTTACTAATCCTTCCAAATTGATGGGACAACAATCCAGGTCTCTAAGCATGTCAAGACACTGGGCATATACCTTGACGCAGAACTTAACATATCCTGTTACATCAATGTGTTGGCCTCCTAAACTGCTTGCATGGCTAAGCTCATCTCCTTCAGCAGGAAGTTCATCTCACCTTGCAACTGCCTCACCCTTGCACGTGCTATCACTGGCAGAAATCTCAAACTCTTACAAAATAAGGCTCTAAGAGCAACACTAGGCCTTAATTTCTAGACCACATCATAGCAGTAAGAAGGGGAGTTCACTTGCTGCCCATAACATCAAGAATTTACTTCATAACGCGTGTCCTTGCACACCAATGTCTCCACCAGAAAGACCCCCTCCTACCACTGCATTGTGACTAAACCAGTTACCCGATGCATCTGATCTTCAGCCAGCTGCTCACTACTCACCCCCAGATTCAACCACAAGCAAGTAGGGGGCGTCAGCTTCTGTGTGACTGCTCCCACCCTCTGGAACACTCTCCCCAACCACTTCAGAAATGAACATCTGCTGTTGGTCTTCAAACAAACTCCTAAAAACCTGGCTTTTTAACAGATATGTATAAATAAATGGATCACAATATATATTAGGGGAATCCCAAATTACCACCCTGGGGTGGATTCCCTACCTTATTTTGGGGGGTAGAACTATGGTTAAAAGGAAGGTAGTTAGATTATATCAACAGTTATATCCATTTGACAATGAATCTCAAAGTTTTCAAAAAACACAATTTCAATTTTATTCAAAAAGTTAGATTTAAAACACAACCAAGAAAACGTTTGTTGTGGCACAGTGCACATAATATAAAACACACAATAAAAAACACAAAACTATTAGTGACTCATTGTCCAGATAGGATGGTGTGTAATTAGTAAACATAGTTGATTTTTAGACAGCTTAAGAAGCTATTGCAATCTTATTGTTGTCTGCACCCTATAGTTGGGTTCCAAACTTAGTTGTAGTTGAATGAATCCCTAGAATTTAGGACTCGAAATGTTTCTGTTCTCTACGCTAGTCTGGAACATTCATCAGGCGGTGCATCACTTTAGTTGTGGTTACAATAAAACGAACAATTTTCATAACACTTTTCAACAACTTGGAGTCTTCTATTCACTCTGTATGGTGCAACTATTGATAAAACACAAAAACAAAAGTATAAGCTGTGATTGCTTGGATTCTTTCAGATACTCATATGGTATCAATACTAGAAAAGGTATATGAATTACCTGATCTAGATGGTGGAAAAAGGTCCTCATTAAGTAAAGTCCTGAATTTATCAGGAAATTCATCCGTTATCAAGACAACCTTAGTTTTCGGTTATTGACCTGTAATTTAAATTATCATAGAGGTAAGACCTTTTTTTCAAAACCATAGAGGCTAACAATGTTTGAACAGGGGACAGGTTTTCTGGCATCCAGAAGACTGAGTCCTCTCATGAGTCCATCACTCAGTCCCATCATGCAACAGTTTCCAAAGCACCAATCCTCTCAAATTCTCTAGAGGTTTTGTCTCACTAGCCCAGTTTGTTATCGCTTCTTGACAGGGATCCTTCAGTCCACTCTGGGCCTTTAAGGACAGTTCCTCAGCCCATAAATGTGCCTCAGCCAAGTTTAATTTCAGTTCATTCTGTGAACTTGGACTCAAGGTCCCCAGTCGCAGCGGTTTCTATAGGTGTAGTTGCTTAAGTTTGCTCTGGGTACTTGGACTCATTATTCCAGTATGGAACAGGTTTGCAATTTGTATTTCCTTCAGTTTGCTTTAGTGACTTGGAATCAAGAGTCTTAATATGCAGCAGGTTCTCTATGGGTAGTTTCTTCATTCCGGTCAGGGAATGTGGACCAATTGCTCCAGGATGTGGCAGGATCAGAGCAGGTAATATTTTTACCGAAAGGATGCCATTTTGCTTTAGCTCTTTCTCAAAAGGTGCTTTGCGCCTTTCTGTCTCCTTTATCAGTAGCTTTATCAAAAGGCCTCGCAGGACAAGGCCGCAGTGTTGAGTCACGCAGGTGCAAAGGAGACACTCCCTGACTATGCGTAGCACGCTTCGCTACATCCACGCATCTGTGCCTATAAGAACTGAGGCACGGAGCCTCACGGCAAAGCCCTCGCAGGACAAGGCCATGGTGTTGAGCAACGCAGGCGCACAGGAGACGCTGCCTAACTATACATAGCACACTTTGCTACGTCCACACATCCGTGCCTATAAGAACCGAGGCACAGACCCTCTCCAGAAAAGCCCTCACAGGACAAGGCCTTGGTGTGGAGTGATGCAGGTACACAGGAGATGCTGCCTGACTATACGTAGCAAGCTTCGCTACGTCCACGCATCCATGCCTATAAGAACTGAGGCAGAGACCCTATGTGGCAAAGCACTAGCAAAGCCCTCGCAGGACAAGGCAGCGGTGCTGAACGATGCAGGTGTTTGGTGACGATGGGGTTGCGGCCTAGACTCACCCTCCTGTCTGTGGCCACCAGGTAAGAAGGTTCAGAGAGAGTTAGCTTGCTACACTCAACATAAATCCCCTGACCTGGTGCCCCCTCTCACTCTTGCACAAATGGTGTTTTTCCCTTGAGACCTGTCCTTCAGCACCCTCCTTCTTCCCCTGCTTACCTGAGCTCCCTCACAGCCCTAGGCTGTGTGTGCTCCCTCGCATGTTAGGCTGCGCACTGCCCCCTCCTCTCTGCCTCCCCCACCTCACTTTTCCTCTCTGCACCCTCTGTGGTGCTCTCTGCCTCACCTATCTTCTCTAACTGCTTTTCTATCAACTATCCTATCCTTCTCACTAAGTCTGGAAAGATGAATTTCAAAAGGGACATCCTGGTCTTCGGCCCAGGCCTCCCTATCGCTGATACCTACACCAGTGCTTCCTCCAGACAGACCCTTACCAACATCCTCTTTGTCGTTCCCTCGCTAAGCCTATGGATCCCCTATATGCTCTCTGTTCTCTCTCATTTTTTCTCTTCACCCGTTAATGATGGCACCAGGTGGGAGGCCCTCCTGGCCCCCTTCCAGACTATCATTAATGTCTACCTAAATGGCACCTTCTTGGTCCAAGGCCCTCAGGCCAACCTCCTCCTTTTTGATGGATGCTTTCCACACCTAATCAACTTTCTAGCGTCTCCTGCTGTCCCTTTTTTCCCCTCTCTGGCTCCCCTGCTGCTTCCATCCTCTGCCACCTCTATGGTTGCCTCTGCTGCTTCGCCTGCCACCCTGTTGCCTCCTTCCTCCGCCACCCCTCTGGCACCCACTGAATACTCCTTGGCTACCTTGCCTTACCCTCCTTCCTCTTCTGCCCACCCTCAGGTGCCTGCAACACTTACGCAGGGCATACCTCTGAACTGTACCCCTTCACGGAAGTCCTTCAAAGGGGGCAACCTGCTTCACATTGCTACTCTTAACTCTTGCTCAGCTGTCAAGCACTCCTCTGACATCTGCAGTCTCCTGGAAGAACTCAACCTGGATGTACTTGGTCTGATCGAGACGTGGTTCACGGAGAGCTCTGTCACAAGCTTTGACCCTGTCCTTCCTGATGGCCACAAGATCCTCACCGCACCCAGACCAACCGGCCCAATGGGGTTGTAGCCTTGATCTTCCCGGAGTGGATCCCTGCTACTATCATTCCTATGCAGGACTACTACTCCTCTGAATGCCTGGTCTGCAAGCTCTCTACCTCTCCTGGCCTCTCTCTTACTGTGGCCAAAATCTACAGGCTGCCTGGTCAGGTTGCCTGATTCCTCTCTGAGTGGGCGGACCTCTCCTCCTCCCTCCTCGCCTCTACCCCTTAACTTCTCCTCCTCAGAGAGCTTAACATCCACCTGGATGCTACCATCCTTCTGAAGGACTCTTTTGAAAAGTCTGAGGCTCTCTCTCTCTTCCCTCTGGCCTGACTAACTCTGCAAGGCACACCCTGTATGTTCTGATCTCCTTAGACATTCCCCTCTGCAGCCCTCTCACAACACCTCCCTCCTGGAGTGATCACTTTCTCCTTTCCTCCCACCTCTCTCTCTCTGTACCCCGCAGGCCAAGCCTTTGGCTGACTCACCTCCTGACACAGCCCTCTCTAATCTGCGTCTTTCTATCTCTAACAATCTTGCTGTTCTTGCCCCTGTCATGAGGATCCATCTGAAGCCCAAATCCAAGTGCAACTCTTGGCACGACTCCAACCTCGTTACCCTAAAGCGCAAGGTCAGGGTGGCTGTGAGGAAGTGGAGGGCAGCAGGTGCACCCTCTGACAAACTGGCCTGCCACCTGCACCAAGAAGAGAGCCCACGTTCAAGCTCGCGTCTCTGTGGCATCTAACAACCCGGCCAAACTCTTATCTGCAAGGAGCTGGCCAATCCTGCTGCAGTCTCTACCTCTACTGTTCCCTTCTCGGACCTCTGTACGGCCTTGGCTTCTCATTTCATCACTAAAACTCAGGATAACCTGTCCACCCTCTCTTCCTCCTCCTACACTCCTGGCCTGCCTGTGGCCACCTCTCCACCCCTTTCTCTTCCATTCCCTTGTTCACCCCAGACAATGTTTCTAGGCAAGCCCGATCTATAAAAAGTCTCATCAAAAAAACGGGTTCTTCCCTGTTCATCCAGAACCATCAAGGACCACATCGACATCCGTGCTCCAGCCTTTGCCGATTTCTGTATTCACTCCTTTGCCGCTAGAACCTTCCCCTCCCCCTTAAGAACTCCCATGTGCACACCCTTCTAAAGAAGCCCTGTGCTGATCCTTCCTATCTTGCTATCGCCCAATCTCCATCACTCCTTTCATGGGCAAACTCTTGGAAAGGCCGCCATCTTCCAGCTTACTCTGCACACTGAATCTGTTGGTTGTCTCCACGACCACCAGTCTTGCTTCAGAGTGGCCAGAATCATGGAAACTGCTCTCCTGAACATCTGTAAAGACCTGCTCTCTAACCTTGATTGCGACCTTCCTTCTGTCTTCATTCTCCCTCAAACTTTCTTCTGCTTTTGATACGGTCAACCATGCCATCCTGTTCAATGACCTTTTAGATAACCTGGGTATCACTGATCAGGCTCCGGCCTGGCTGACCTACCCTCTCAAGTCCAACGGGGGTAATTCCTCTCATCTATTGCTCTCTCTACCAGTGGTGTTCCTCAGGGGTCGAAGCTTTCTCCCTTGAAATTGCCCACCAAATCGCAGTGCTCTGCTCCAACTTTCTCTCTCTCTCTCTCTCCCTCTCTCCCTCCCTTTCCCCCTCCCCTTCCCCCTCCCTCCACAGCGGATATCCAGCATCACAAAGCTATTCGCCAGTGGGGAAATGGTCACCCGTAGTCTGATCGCGATTCTGCCTCTTCCAGCAGGCTGAGTTGTTCAAATGACCAGATTACCACCCTTGGGAAAACCGCACTGCCAGCATAGAAAACAAACTCTTGAGTTCATATTCTGCAAACGGATGGTTGGTTCGTCATAGGTATCAGCATAAACACAGTATCGATCAGAAACATTGTTACTGCAAGGAAAGTAACATCTTCATCCTAAATCAAAAACAAGAACACCTAACATTTAGCATTGGCGACCACTCAGGCATTCATATGTAATGTAAAATTGGCATACAGCTGTTAGTGGATAGAAACGTGGCAGATAGTGGCATAATATCATGCCTTGCTACAATTTGCTATAGTACAGGGAGTATCAATCAATTGCGCCTGCCTGTGACAGAATGGAATGACCCCCGCCCCTCCTTTTTTCACTGTTTTATTCAGGATGAATGCCACTTAAAGTCTTTTTTGTTCATGAGCCCCGAAGCTACGGAAGAATGCTTCGAAACAATCGATTTGGTGGAAAGTTTCTCAGATTGGCGGAGCCACCCTGACGATTCTAAACAATGTTCTACTCGGCACCTCATGAATATTACCATGGGAAGACCATGGTTCACTGTTTAATTGTTCAGGACAGAAACACATCAAATGGCAGCTGATCTTATAGATTAATGGACTGTTGACATGTTAGGGGTGATTTTTTTCAAGGGTAAAACATGGTCCTAACCAAAGGTTAGACCAAACTCTATTATGGGGTGCAGTGGCAGAGCAGCAAGATTTCAGTCTAGCGAGGGGAGAGGCTGGTGCACAGCTTTAGTTAGTCTCAAAAGATAACGTAAGAGGATGCCTTTTAACAGGTATGCTGGAAAATATACACTCTTACAGAATGACACATAAAGCAACTATCAGATCAAATAAGTGCTTTGGGTTAGGCTCAACACACAGTAAAACAGTGTATGTATACAAACAGTAAAAGGGCTTTGGATCAGATCCTTCCCACTCCTATAAAATATGACACATACCTGGTAGTAGACTATATGTAATCTTGCTAAGGGGTGGGGAGAAAAAGGATTCCTAAGCACACAGGTAAATACATACACATATCCTGCAATCACCATTCTAGTACAAGGGTTGCACAATGGTTTCCTACAACCTCCATTACATTGCAGAACATGTATCCCTAAAAGGAAACAATGCTGTACCTATATGATGCTTCATGCTGAGGCAGTGAAAGGGTTAAACAATTGCAGAACATGCCCAGAGGGCAATCCAAAAACACAGTGAAATCAGATAACATGGTCTAGGCCTATCATGGTCCCACTTCACCATTAGATATACTTAGAAACACAGCAGAGTCCAATGCTATCCTATGGGAAAAGAGTAGATAGCAGAGATGTATACCTGAAATTCCCTAATAGGCCACTGGCTCTTCCTAAACTCTCAGTGTTTGACAGATAAATCCGGGAACCAAGGGGGAACCAAGAACAATACCAAATTCCAGATAAGTACCCGCATCAGTAGTTTTGAAGCAGTCAAAACGTTTGCAAAATGTTGTCCATAGAAAACAACTGGAGAAATCACAAGCCCCAGTTATGAGTTAAAGCTAGGTAAGAACTATACCTTGTGCTCGAAAAGAATTTGAAAATCATTTTTACTCTTAGGCTCTTTGTTTGCAGTGGGTTGCGTGCATTTTATTTGCATGGATTTGGTGGTGAGCCGACACGTGTTTCGGCCTCTCAGGGGCTTTATCAAGGCTATGTTGTTGGTGGTCGCTTCCTGCTGATGGTGCTGGGTTGGACGTAAGTTCAAACTCATTGTTCCCATGGTTGTCATCCTGTTGGGGAATGTGTCTGGCCGGATGGCCCTGGTCTGCAGAGCCAATTCTAAACACAAGGTGTGGGCAACAGCTCGCCCACCCGTGACTTTTCAGCAAACTAGTCCAATCACAGCAGCAACTTTCAAGTGCAGCGCAAGTGGAGTCAAAGTCTAGTGCTCAACTGTGTCTGCTAATAGGTAAGAACTAGGTCGAGCAAAAGAAGCAAACAACCCCGAGAACACCAGAGGAGATTCGTCCAAAGAGCTTAAATTCGAGGTTTGAGACTCTCAGCCAGTGTAGGATGCAAGCAAACCAGGTTTTGACCTAATTTATTTATTTATTTATTTATGTATTTGGATTTATCAAGCGCCCATCGGCCTGGAGGCATTGTGGCGCCGTCACAGAATATTCAGCTTGGCACAGAGATAGCATAAATGGAAGTCCGCAGCAATTTGCCATAGAAGGGGTATGCAAAAGCCCACTACTCCTGAATGAAGGGGACCACAGAAAATGTCTCTGAAGAACCTATCAGGAACCCAGAAACTGGGGACAGGTATGTATGGCACCAGTCAATGAAGATTTAGTTTGGGGAGGTAGCCTATTCAACTAAGGCACACAGGAGATCACACTGCCCAAACCATGCACAAGAAGGGCATAGGTGTACATCACTGAGGCAGAAGGGCATCCAGATGAACATGTGCCATCTGCCTACATCCATTTTGCGCTTCTTGATGTTGCTCATGCGGCACACTGGAGCCATGCAGTACTTCTTTATATGTCTATTTAAAGCTCCCACATTGTAAATCCTTAAAATATTCCTTATTTTCCTTCTGCAGGAGTTCAGACTTTATTAAGAATGCCTCTGGCTAGCCAAGGCGCCAAACGTCAAATAAAAGCAAAACGCGTGCACAGAAGGAAAACAATCAAACCTAACGGTGCATTAAGCAGCACTAGAGAGATGAAATGCACACACACAGATCACGGGCCCTTTGATGGAGATTAGATTTTCCTAAACATTCAATTGTAAAAAAGTTAGCACTTTAACCATCTGCCAGGCAATGAAGCTAAGACAGAATGCAGTTATGTGGCATAGCTTACCTGCTCTGCCCCCAAAGAACATTGGGATCTCGCGATATGAAAAACGGCTAGCTAGCTAAGCAGCGAGGGCGGGACTGTCTGTCCTTGGCATCCAATCGAAAGATTCACTCGAGCATTCCCATTGCATGCATTCCGTTTTGACTGTTAAGCAATCACAATATATGCATTTGCAAAGAAATAAGTATTCGGTGTGCAACCAAATTATACAAACTGCACAGTGGGGTGCAAATTAAGATTGCATTGCTGAATTGCATTTCGTTATTATTTTGCTCGCGGTCAATTACACAAATCGAAATTGTACATTTAAAACATGTTTTCTTTCCTTCTTTTCTGTATAGCCGATGTGTGTTCACATTGACTACACATTCAACTAAGAAAACGCACATACCAAGTTGAACACACCAACCTCTGCTATTTAACATCACCCCGTGCAATATTGCTGTATGCTGGGTAGCACAACAGGGGCACACGAGCACAGACATGCAATTTAACAAACCACTCATAATTTGCAACGTCCAGCACAGTTAATGTAATGTGGTCCCCCATCATTTTGTTTTTTTCCTCAAGGCATTGGCTGCAGGGGTGGTGTGTTGTGGGAGGAGGAATATTTAAAAAAAGAGCTTTTGGCTGGGTGGCAGGCAGGGGAGTTGCTAGGTCTGGAAAAGACCCGGGGCTAAGCTGCTGTCGGAACTGTTGGGACTGGGGGCTAGCTGGTCTTTTGGCTGTAGCTCCTGAGATTCTATCCGGGGCTACAACCAAAAGATCAGGGGCTATAGCCCCCTTAGCCCCCCCCTAGCAACGCCCCTGGTGGCAGGCAAAGAAGGGATGTTGGGTAAGGCAGCGCCAGCATTATGACCCCTTCAGAGCCCTTCAAGCAATTGGATAATAACACTTGCAGAAAAAATCTGAGTTTGCACAGGGTTTTTAACCCTTGGCTCTCAAGCTGTATTGGACTACAAATTCCATCAGCCCTAGCCATCATAGTCATTGGTGAAGGATAATGTGAGTTGTAGTACAAAACATGTGGAGAGTTGCAGATCGTTCTGGTTTTGTGTAGTTGACAGTGAATGGTCTTCATCTCAGACTGTACTTGCGATTTCATGGACATGTTGATCGCAATAATCATTAGATTGCGAATCAAGTTCGCATAATCAACAGTAGTTTTGAAAATGGGTCTGAAGTTGCGAACATGTCTGTTTCCTCCGTAGCTTTGACTCCCATATCATTGCTGCTGCATTGTTTTGGATAAATTGGAGCAGTCCACCTTTCTCTATCAATCGAAGAGTTGCTAAGATTTTGATATGGAGCAAGGTTCCCATTCATTTCCACATCATCACAATGCACAATTTCATTTTTGATGGAGCGGAGCTACCAGCCGCTAGGGAACCAGCTAGTTCTGTGAAAGTGCAACATAATTATTTCGATGTATTTGTGTAATTTCTTGGCCCAGAGAAAGTGTGTTCTGATTTTTTCTTAGAGTAAACGTGTTACTCAGTTGACGTGTTGTCCATTTCGCTCCCAGTGGTCTTGATTTGTTTTTAATACAGCCCATTCTGTTGGTGTATCATGGGTTTGCACTTTGGAGATAGTGTCTTGGGCTCCTGCAGTAGCCGTGGATCTAGTGATCTGAGTGATAGCCTAACCGGCTCTTTAAAGGTGGAGGGACATTCTGAAGCGCTTTGGACTAATACCAGTATGGACTGAAGGCTTCCTTCATAATTGGGGCACGCTTTGGTCAATATTGGAGAATTAGAGGCCTCTGTTAATGGGATCTGCAAGGTGCATGCAAGAGTGAATAATGTGGGAGCCAGAAGTAGGAATAGTTGAAATCTCTTGAGGGGCAAGACCTTAATAAAAACCCATCAGCCCAATTGTTCCCATTATGAATGCAGAGCAAACCAGTGAAAAGGTGTTCCCTGGTTTTTCTTTACATTGCATATTGTCCCAGGGTGTCTACGTGTGATATTATTGAAGCACTTTGGACATGCTGGAAGCCTGGAACGCTGCACAGGGAAATGCCATTTCTGGCCATTATGGCCCACCTCGAACTGATTAATGTCAGTAGCAACCTGGAAAAAAGCCCAGGTGTTAATGGCATTTTAAAAAGGTGTTTACTTTTGAATGAAAAACATTTACATGCAAGTGTCTTTTTAAAAAAAAAAGAAGAAAAACGACAGTTCAAAATGGCTACTATACAACAACAAAAATACAGATTATGCTTTCCAAGGTGCTCTGCTCACCCTTCCACACTAAGGGATATAGTACCCTGCTCTCCTTTAGTCGGCATCTAGGATACTGTGCCACGTTCCCTATGCAAAACATCTGCCCCTTCTTTCTCTCGTCAGCACCTCTCCCCTTTTCCTTCTCTGACCTCCCTTTGGCCAGCACCTCCGTTTTCACCTTCTCTGTCCTCCTCTTTTGTCTGCACATTGGTCAGAGCCTTCGTCTTCATCTCCTCTCTTGATCTTGCAATCTATTCTTCCTCTATTGGTCTTGCAATCCATTCTTCCACTCTAGGTCTTATAGTGACAGTCCAGCAGTCTTCCTCTCCTCTCTGGGTCTTCCAATCTGGTCTTCCCCTCCAGGCCTTACAGCCAGCCCAACAACCTTCCTCTTGCTCGAGCAATCTTCTTCCTCCTTAACACCACTACTCACCTCTGAACCGCTAAACTCTCTTCCACCAATGGCATGGGAGCAGGCCTTTATATAGTGCTTGAACTGACTAGCTTCCCACTTACTGGACAGAGGGGCCACATACTTCCGGCATGCTCCATGGCAGGGATGCTGTCTAGTCCTGAGTTCACGAGGGAAGTCTTTAAATAGGGGAGGCGCCATCTTCCATGCCATCCCATGCCAAACGCCTTAGCACATTCATTATGCATTACACCTGTGTGGTGGGAGTTTGGAAAATATGCTCCTCCTTTGTTTCGTGGAGTGCTGGTATCCTTTCCCTTGCTTTTATTGGACACTGCGACTGAGTCTGTCTCCCTTGTGCTAGTGATTGTGAGGGAGACAGGAGTTCCCACTGCCCAGTGTACCTGGTAATGTGGGAAGGAAGTGGGCCTCTATCTGTATGTCCATTAACTTCCTGCTTCCACTCTGGATATCAATTGGGGGAGGGGTGCATGTTACCCAAGACTGCCCCCTTTGGGGGGTGTAAGACACTTCTGTGGGTTACCCCGGTCTTCCTCATTACGTTTTGGATTCCTAATCTGCAAGTGCATTTGCTAGTCCGGTCTGGGTTTTCCTCTGTTGGAAACAGGTTTGTCGGAGATGTAGTCTATTTGCTGTTGGTTTGTTAACATGATTTGGGCCATCAGACCAAGGGACATTTTTTCCAGCATTCTTTCTGACCTAGTTGACTTTACTGGCTCTTCTGTATGGTTCATCTCCTCCCAGGTCCAAAATTACACTCACTTGAGCCAGTGTGAGTTTTACCCTTGTTCAAGGGGGAATTATGGGACATGTTGTTTTTTCTGTTTTGTTTATCCCAATGGGAGTGGTCCATGCCCAGCAATATGCTTTTGTTGCAGACAGCAGCTGTTGTGAACCTGCAGAACCCATACCCAGGTTGATGTTGCAAAGTCATTATGGTCACTTTGCCACACAAGAGGGCAGTGGTTGGGTAGGGTGATGTGTTGTGAGAGTGCAGTTTTACGTCAGAAAACACTGCATTCGTGAGTTATTTGACAAGATGGGATAGGTTGGGCACATGAGAGAAAGGCATCCATTGTTGAAAGGGAACATTACAGTTGAAAGACATTTAGTTTTTTCCTAAACTTGAAGTACCTGTGTATTTCTGCGTATTTCTGTGGTGAGACGATACCACGGGTGGGGTGCAACATAAGGGAAGCGTGCATCTCCTCAGCTTTTGCCTTTAGTTCGCAATACCTGAAGCAGGTTCGATTGTGCGGAGCTCAATAAGTAGGTGGGCCGATTCTACTCAGTTTTGACCTAGAGGTGCATGAGGTTAAGCTATCCAGATACATGTGTAGTTGACACATGGACTATTAAAGTCATTTCTAGATTATTCTATGGGCTAGTCAGAGGCGGGTGAGGACAGGCTAGAACATTTTAAGGACAGAAATGAGCTAACTGGTTCTGTTCTAAATGTTGCTTTCTTTTAACTTGGCTGTGGCAATTGCCAGCATATCAAGTTTTCAAATTGATCAGAGCACTAACCAGGACAGTCTAGAGATTGAACTTTGAAGTACAAGCTGAGGTGAAACTGTCTGTAGAACAAATGGAGGCTTCTGAATTTGGCTTGGTGGGTGCTGTTCAGTCAAAGAAGGTAGGAGCTGGCCGGACCGTTCACATTTTGTTTAGGGGGTAGCTCGTTTGTAGGGCTAGGATCTCAGTTGTTGACTCATATACTTGCAACGTGAATATTAAGTGGTCAGCAGCCAGCAGAGCCAGTGAATAATTACACTAGCCATGTACGAATGACATCATTTGACCAAGTAGTGGGATGCAGTAGCTAATATATCCAGTGTGAGAGAGTAAAGCAGAGGTAAGTTGGCACACACGCCACCAGGCCTCCAGGCAGGGAGGATACGAAGCGGCACACATGTTTATTTTCAATGTGCTGGTGGTCTCACATGTAGAGTGGGATGCTCACTGTTTAGTCCCTATGCTAAAAAAAAAAGGTTAAAAAGCAACTGGGTGGAATGCAAACTACACCAGCAGCGCTGAAGAAGACTTTGAATAACAATGTAAAGGTTTAAATTACAGTGTGGCCCCGTGTACGTTAAGTAGCAATTATACACTGTGTAAAGCATGAGGTCCCATTCAAACTAGCACACGTAATGGCTTTGATTGGTCCTGCCAACCTCATTATGCTGCGGGAGCGGCTCCAGAAGTCTAATCAACGCTGGGGAAGCACAATGACAATTACACTAGTAAGCAATGGGGTTCTGCCTTTATTCTGCATAAGACCAGAGGCAGAGCTTTTCTTTTGAGTGTAACCGCTGTATTCGGGTCCTCGTTAGCAACCTGCATGCAGCCGGCGAGATGATACACTTCTGTACATGTTCACTGCTGGGAAAACACAGGTCCCTTTGGCCTTCTATTTGAATTCACCAGATCACTGAAGCAACGTGTCCTGTCAGAAGGTAAACAGGGCGATCGGCCCATTACGATCATATGCCAACAACATGGGCAGGCTGTGGCTGTGAGGCAAGTCTTCATACTCAGATGGCCAGCATTGGCACCACCCGCCATGTTTAACTTTGAGTAAAAATATCGCAGAGAACGAAAATCATGTATTTCTTTTTTTATAAAGCGTGGACCTAGCTCAAGTGTCGCGGAGAGTGTGGGCCATAGTTTCCTTTAAGAGGATTCCAAATCTAAACACCTGTTCTGGGAACCCTCCTAGCCACACACAACATCCACATCCATCAATATTCCTTTTGCAGCATGGCTGCCACCGGGAGCTTTTCTTTCAGCATTCTCCCGGTGGCCAGCGCATTGCAAGGTACTAGGTTTTCCCCTGCTGGTTGCTATCGCTCCGTGAGTTTTTTCCTCTTTGCGGTGTTCTGCTGTCTCCCCCTTTTCCTCTTCATTCGGATCTCTTTCCGACTTTTCCGTTTCAGGCTTTTGTCTTCTTTCACTTCGCTCCTTCCTTCCCTCCTACTTTTGCTTTCTCCCTTTGCAGCGTATACTTTTGCTTCCCGCTGCTTTCCTGGCCTTTTCCCCCTGTGTCTTCTTTCATGGAGGCTTTCGGTGCTTGCTCTCTCTCTTCCGAGCTCCCTCCTACCTGGACCCATTCTTTTTGCTACCGACACTGACCCGTCTTCGGTCCGTTGTGATCGGAGCTTTGTTCTTTATGCCTCAGTCTCCATTCTTGCTTCTGGTTTCTCTCCACCTGCGGTACCTCTCGGGGTACTGCTCTCCGTCTCACTGCGGGGGTATAACATCATTCCTCCGCTGACATTCTACCTGCTAACAGCCTAGCTCCCGTAGTAGTCTTCTGGGATCTTCAGATTTCGGTCTCTGGGCATCTTCTGGGACTCAAACTGGTTTCTTCCCATCTTGGATTCCATTGCGTTTTTTTATGCCTGGAGGCATTTTCCCCCAACATCTAGGCTGTTCCAGAGGGGAGGCCAATGGCCTGCTGAGACCTCGCTGTCACAGTGACTTCCTTCCGGGGCAAACCATATCTTTATTAAAAAAAAAAGGAGATACCTGTCGGAAAAAGGAAGAAGGTTCCAACTCCCGAGCCCAGTACATCAGGAGAGGAAGAAGTGGGGGATTTTGAAACAGAGTCTTTAGAAGCAGAGGATAGTATTCCAGGCAGTTTGCAACACCCAGAAACCAACATGGCTACCTCTCAGCAAGTCCAAGAGTTGGTAGCTGCTGTACAAAGTTTAAATCACAAAGTACAGAACTTGAAGACAGAAAATACTGTGTTACCCCAATTGGTGACCGACGTGATCAACATGCTACTGACCTTCCCCCTATGGCCCTGGTATCCGGGAAATTCGGCGGGTCGTCTAAAAAGGTGAAGGAGTCCATTGAGGCTTGCAGTATTCACTTTGCTTTCAGAACAGGCGCCTTTGCCTCTGACCATGCCATGGTGGGTTTCATGATTTCCCACATGACCAGGCATGCACTGGCATGGGCAACTCCTTTGGTCACCCAAGCCAATCAAGTACTGCAAGATTACGGAGCTTTTACCACTCTCCTACGACAAACCTTCCTGAGACCAGAGAATACCTATGCAGCCTGCGAAGATCTGCTGGACATGCACCAAGGCAGTTCTGATTTATTGTCCTACGTTACCACCTTCAAGCAATTGGCAGCTGAAGCTGGTTAGCCTGAACAGGCCCAATATTCCATCTTCCGTAGAGGTTTACGAGAGGAGTTAAAAGATGAGATTGCCCGCATCCCACAACCGGCCACGTTATCTGACCTTCTTTCAACTGTTCTTCAAATAGAATTCCGGATGACGGAACGCCGTATGGAGAAGAACAACAACCGTGGTTTCCTTGTGCCCTCCGAGCCAAACCCTTCAACCTCCTCACCTGCTACGTGCCAACCAAGAAAGGAACCTATGCAGATAGGAAAAACTCTGGCACCTCTTACCTCTGAAGAACGAAAGAGAAGAAGAGATGAAAGTCTCTGTGTGTATTGTGGTTCAGCTGCTCATTTACTGAGAGATTGTCCTGAAGTGCCTCCTATGAGATCGGGAAACAGACGTCCTCGGTAATAGATGGGGCATATTACCGAGGGGTCAAGCCAAGTCCCTACACCACCCTCACAGTTTCCTCTTCCTCTTCTTCTGAAGATTCCCATCTTATGGTGGCTTCGGTCCTATTGTTGCTGGATGACAAGAAGTTGGACACCCAAGCCTTGTTAGACTATGGAGCCGCCAGAAACTTTATCGATACTCTATGGGCTGAAAAGGTCAGCCTTCAAAGGGTTGCAAAGAAGGAGGGCCAGAAGGTTGAAGGAGTCGACGGTGAGCCCTTGAGCTCAGGACTTATCCCTAACTCCACTCAAGAGTTATCAGTGACCATCATGTAGCATACTGAAAGATTGTCCTTTGAAATCATCCGGGCTACTCACTTTCCTGTTATCCTGAGTATACGATGGCTTTGCAAACACAATCCCACCATCAACTGGACCGAAAACCTTCTGAGTTTCCAATCCCTCTTTTGTAAGAAGAATTGTCTTAAGGACATCTGATTTGAGGCTGTCAAGACAGTTTGTAGCACAGAAATTAACACAATACACTGTCTTCCAGGTCATTTGCAGGAGTTCTCAGATGTGTTTCTTGAAAGAGTTCCCATGGAGCTGCCACTCCACAGGCCTGAGGATTGTGCAATTGAGCTAGGTCCTGATGCCCTGGTTCCCCTTGGCAGAATGTATCCTTTGCCTTTTAATGGATAAGAAGGCTCTACAGGAGTATCGTGACGTCAATCTTGCCAACGACTCATCCGACCATCACGATCCCCCGCAGGAGCCTCTCTTTTTTTTTATTCCTAAGAAAGACTCTAAGGAACTAAGTCCCTGCATCGACTATCGGGGTCATAACAAACTAACCATCGGGGACCGATATCGCATGCCTCTGATTTCAGATATTATGGGGGCCCTGCAGGGGGCTATCATCTTCATCAAATTGGACCTACGGAGCGCCTACCATCTGCTCCGAGTTACATCAGGGGATGAGTGGAAGACAGCTTTCCGCACCCCATTTGGGCACTTCGAATATCAGGTCATGCCGTTTGGGCTGGTCAACACCCCTTCTATCTTCCAGAGGTTAATGGACTGGTTGTTCTCAGATCTCTATTGTCAGTCTACAATAGTGTACCTGGATGACATCCTAGTTTTTTCTCCCAGTTTGTTGGAAGATCACGAACATGTCAAGGAAGTCCTCAGCAGATTGCAAACTCATCACTTATTGGTCAAACCAGAAAAGTGTGTTTTCTCAGCCTCAACCATTCCGTACCTGGGATTTATTCTGTCCGACCAGGGTATCACCATGGATCGTCACAAGGTTTCTGCCATACTGGAATGGCCTTCACGCGCCTCTGTTAAAGACATTCAGAGATTCCTTGGACTGCCAAACTTTTATCGTAAGTTCATACCCAAGTTCTCCAACCTGGTGTTGCCAATAACTTCCTTGCTGAAGAAATCGTCCTCCCCTTTCCACTGGTCTCTGGCAGCTGAAGACAGCTTCACACAACTTAAACTTTGCTTTTGTTCAGCACCCATACGACATCAACCCGACCAGTCCAACCCCTTCATTTTGGAGAACGATGATTCTTCGGCAGCAGTAGGAGCTGCCCTCCTTCAACAACATGAGGATAAGGAGAATCCAATTGCTTATTTCTCAATGACCTTGACCCCAAGCCAGATAAACTACTCTTTCATCGAAAAATAACTGTTAGCCATGAAGATAGCCTGTGTGGAATGGCAGCATTTACTGCAAGGAGGAGAACATCCCTTCCTTATCCACACCGATCATAAGAATTTGCAAGTGCTTCAACAACTAGAGTGCTTTAACACCCGAAAAAGCCAGATGGGCCCACTTTTTGCCCAATTTCGTTTTTCCATTACTTATCTTCCGGGACCCCCAAGACCTTGGCTGATGCTTTACCCCGCAGTGGGGATCTCAGGCTTAACAACGAACGGGTTAAATAACTCATGTTTCCCCATACCAAGATCATTTCCTTGGTCTCCTCTTTTCCCAGACAAGTCAAAGAGGCTTCTGTTGGGATCACAGAATCCACTGGACTACACAAGACAAGCCAACATGAAGAAAGGGAAGGTCTTCATTTTGTGAAACAGAGGCTGTTTCTGCTCACTCCGGAGTTACGACGCTCAACTCTTACTTGGTGTCACGACTCTGTAACCGCAAGACACCACGGAAATAGAGGGACTATCGACCTCCTCAGACAGTCCTTTTTTTGGCCTAGCTTGGTTAAGGACGCTGAAGAATATATAAGGACATGTCCCATCTGCATTCGCAGGAAACATCAGACTCAGAAACCCTTGGGTTTCCTGGAACAACGCCCTGTTCCTCCTGGTCCCTGGAGCCACATCTCCACAGACTTTGTTGTCGACTTACCTGCATCTCAAGGCTGTTCCTGTGTAATGGTGACGGTGGACTCATTCTCTAAACTGGCTAATTTCTCCCCTTTGGCTGGGGTGCCGACAGCTACCGAGATGGCGGAGGTCTTTGTCAAGGACATCTTTCGCCTCCATGGGTTACCCAAGAAAATTGTCTCCGATCGGGGGAGCCAATATACCTTGCAATTTCGGAAGGCTTGTGGTGAATGCCTAGGCATAGACAGGGCAATGTCATCCGGCTTCCATCCTCAGATCAACGTTCAGACAGAACGCCTCAATATCCCTGGAACAATATCTCCGCTGTTATATAAACCATCTACAGGATAACTGGGTGTCGTTATTACCAACTGCTGAGTTTGCCTACAACACTGTGCACACTGCCATGGGCATGAGTCCTTTTTTTTGTACTTATGGTTTACATCCGCAGTCCATTTTACCAGTTGTTCCTAGAACCACTAATATACCCTCCATTGAAGCAATTCTGATGCAAATTAAAGAGGCGCACAAGACAGCCAAGCAGAGTTTACAAGATGCCAGAGACCGATACAAGACTCAATCCGACAAACACCAGCAGAGTGTACCTGAGTGGGAAGTCGGCTCTAAGGTTATGCTTTCCACCAAACACTTAGACAGGCCTAATGCGCGAGGAGGAGGAATATCCCTCATATTCAGATCTACCCTCAACATAAGACTAGCCACCCCTTCCTCATTGCCATCATGTGAACTTCTCTCTGTCAAGTTCCAAACTACACCTAACAATACTATCACTATCCATATTATCTACAGGCCTCCAGGTCCCCTTGTGTCATTCGAGGAAGACATAACTTCCCTAGCAGCAGACACAACCAAAACCACTGCACAAAGTATCATTCTAGGTGACTTCAACCTTGGTCATAATGACACTAGCGACCCACACACTATTGCTCTCGCTACAGCACTAACAGAACAAGGCTTCTCCATACTCAGTACGAAACCTACGCACGAGAAAGCCAGAATACTCGATTGGGTAGCGGATCTTAACTGCAACATCACGTTATCAGACCCCACACCACTAGTGTGGTCTGACCATCACCTTATCACCTTAGAAATTAACATACACAATTGGCAAAAGAAAAAACCCAAAATTGCACCTTCGTGTCAAACTAGGAACAAACGAAATATTACAGTAGAGACCTTAGTACCTTTGATAGACTTTTCACTAAATGCCCTACCGGAAACTAATGATCCCAACTCGCTGATTGCCATCTACAATACAACCATGACCAATGCCATTGATGCTATTGCCCCATTAAAAAGGTGCAAAAGTAAACCTAAAGCCCATCTAAACGCATGGTTTACCCCAGAACTAAAACTACTCCGCACAGAAAAGAGGAAATTGGAAAAACTTTGTAAATCTACCACCACACCAGAAAAAAAAAACACTTCGCCATCATTGCTGCTAACCACAAAAATAAGATAATCCAGACTAAAAAGGATACCTTTAATGTCAGAATTAGCCAAGCAGGATCTAACACGAAACAACTATTCAACATCCTAAGAGAACTAGAGAACCCACCGGCAGATACATGCACTAAGGATAAACCCTGGTGCACCAGCATTCAAAACGATTTAGCCAACAAAATGAAGGGGCTCCAAACTAAAATAGCCGACAAAAGGACTCAACTAACATCCAATAACCTTACTCCACATCCCATCGCTCACAGTAATTCAGGCTTCAAATTTGACAAAGTCTCTACATTGGAAGTTCAAAAAGTCATTGCTTCACTAAAACCATCTAATTGCAAAGGTGACAGCTGCCCTGCGCAAATTATAAAAGACGCAGCCAGAGATCTATCCCCATTTATCACAAAACTTATTAACACCTCCTTCGCCAGTAACTCTGTCCCAAGTAATTTGAAACAGTCCTGGGTTCTCCAACTTCTGAAGAAACAGACTCTAGACCCAGCCATACCCACCAATTATAGACCTATTACAACAGTCCCATTCCTACTGAAGATCTTGGATAGAATTGCTTACCTGCAAATACAAGATTACTTAGAAACTAATAAATTACTCAGAACTCGCCAATCTGGTTTCAGACCTCAACATGGAACAGAAACTGCCCTTGTTGATCTGAAAAGCCAGATTGACGAATTGAAAGATAAAGGTAACGTGGCCATCTTAATTCTATTAGATCTCAGCGGCCTTTGATCTGGTGGACCACAATATATTATGTGAACACCTGTCATCAGCAGCTCACTTCTCTAGCTCAGCAGTCACCTGGATCCAATCCTTCCTTGAGAATAGAAACATGTGCGTGTTCTCTCCATCGGCGGCTGCGGATCCCATCCCCATTACATGTGGTGTCTCACAAGGATCTTGCATATCGGCCACTTTGTACAACATTTTTACAAAGCCAATATTTGACAAACTGGACCATCTGGGTGTCACCTACACTAATTATGCAGAAGACACCCAGATACTTCTACCCCTATTAGACACCTATGACAAGGATGTCACATGGATAAATGAGATCTATATTATCATTCAGGCATGGATGGCTATACCTGGCCTCTGCCTGAATGATGATGATAAGACCGAGCTACTGATAGTTGGTTCACCAAATAACCTTCTTAAAGTGAGTCCCAAATACGCAAGTATCCTCATCGATGGAAATGACATAACTGTTGCCAGAAATGTGAAAACACTAGGTTTCTACCTTGATGCCCAGACTAACTTACTCAAACAAGTAAACATGACCTCTTCAGCCACCGCCTATACCGGCAAGCTGATTAGGGCTTGTAGACCTTTACTATCACCCACAAGCTGCCTTACACTGGCAAGAGCCCTCATGCAATCCAAATTGGATTATTGCAACAGCCTATACCTAGCCGCCAATAAATCCATTGTAAACAAACTACAGATCCCGCAAAATAATGCGCTTAAAGCGGCATTAAATATCCCCAAATGAGAGCACATCTCAGTAATCAGAAAGCAACACAAGTGGCTTTCTATTCAAGAATAAATTGACCTCAAAACCATTTGCCTCACTCACAAAGTGCTTAACCATCAAGCCCCGCCCTATCTCACAGACAAATTCACCTGGAAAGTGTCCAATAGAATTACGAGGTCTTCCAACACACCTCTGGTGGTACCTAGATTTAACTTAAAAAGAGCTGGTGGAGCCAGTTTCCCAGTCTTAGCGGCTCAGCTTTGGAACACTCTCCCTGCCAACATTCAAAATATCCAATACTTTTTACAAATTTAGAAGCCACGCCATTGAATGGATATTTAACAAAACCTAAACATCACTCTTCACTTCTACGGCCTATGTAGGCATTTATATCTAGCTTACACAAATGCATCGATGTATATATGTATATATTCTGGCATGTAATATCATCATGTCAATGCAAACTGTATCTATCTGCATAACCATGTTTAAAATGTATTCATTGTGCCTGTAACCATTACCTCCTAAATAAGCAACTAGTTACCCCCGGGTCTGGTGCGCGTTATAAATAAAATAAACAAACAAACTTACCTCATTGGGTTCATCCTTCCAAATTGTCCCCGCGCTTCATAGATCCCTATGAAATTCTCTCGAAGATCAATCCCGTTGCTTTCCATCTGCGACTCTCCAACAGTCTAAGGCGCATTCAACCAGTGTTTCACTCATCCCTTCTACGCGCTTGTAAACCGGATCTATCACAGATTTGTGATTCTCGTTATTGCAGGGGAAGATTGGAGTATTTGATACACTGAAAGGGGTACCCTTATTCCGAGAATTCCTCGGAACCCAGCTGTTATGTTCATGCCCCACTGTTGGTGCATAAGTTTCACAAAGGTCACCCAGGCACGCCAGGGGGGTTGGGCCTCAGGAGGGGGCATACCGTCATGCACCTAGGGGGGTGGCGTGTATGGGATCGCTGGAGACACCGGTGCCATTGAATCCCCCTTCACATTTCGCAGCGTAACTTCCAGCGCGGTCTAGTCTTTTTGCAGCATGGCCGCCGCCGGGAGCTTTTGTTTCGGCATTCTCCTGGTGGCCGGACCATTGCAATGTACTAGGTTTTCCCCTGCTGGTTGCTATCGCTCTGTGAGTTTTTTCCTCTTTGCGGTGTTCCCCTGTCTCCCCCTTTTCCTCTTCATTCGGATCTCTTTCCGATCTCTTTCCGACTTTAGCGTTTCAGGCTTTTGTCTTCTTTAGCTTCGCTCCTTCCTTCCCTCCTACTTTCGCTTTCTCCCTTTGCAGCGTTTTCTTCCCGCTGCCTTGCTGGCCTTCGCTCCCATGTGTCTTCTTTCGTGGAGGCTTTCGGTGCTCGCTCTCTCTCTTCCGAGGTCCCTCCTACCTGGACACGTTCCAGGCTCTTTTTGCTGCTGACACTGACCCGTCTTCGGTCTGTTGTGATCAGAGCTTTGTTCTTTCTACCTCAGCCTCCATTCTTGCTTCTGGTTTCTCTCCGCCTGCGGTACCTCTCTGGGTACTACTCCCCGTCTCACTGCGGGGTACAACATCATTCCTCTGCAGACATTCTACCTGCTATCAGCCTAGCTCCCGTAGTAATCTTCTGGGATCTTCGGATTTCGGTCTCTGGCCACCTTCTGGGACACAAACTGCTTTCCTCCCATCTTGGATTCCATTTGGGGTTTTTTATACCTGGAGGATTTTTCCGCAACATCTAGCCTGTTCCGGAGGGGAGGCCACTGGCCTGCTGAGACTTTGCAGTCACAGTGGTTTCCTTCTGGGGCAGATCATATTTTCATTAAAAAAAGGAGATACCTGTCGGAAGAATGAAGAAGGTTCCAACTCCCGAGCCCAGTACATCAGGTGAGGAGGAAGTGGTGGATTTTGAAACAGAGTCTTTAGAAGCAGAGGAGAGTATTCCTAACAGAGTGAGCCAGTTCTCCAAGCAGAGATTTGGTGGAGGATCCCTTTCCTCAGCAGGCGCCTACCTCTGGAACAGCCTCCCTGCCATCCTACGTCTTGAGCCTGATATTCTTAAGTTCCGGAAACTCCTCAAGACCTTCCTCTTCTCCTCTTCCTTCTCGCTCACCCTACCCTGCTAACCTAGCTCTCTGCCCTGCCTCTTTCCATACAGCTTACTGACCACCGCCAATGCACCTCAGAGTCTCACAGGTCCCAGGCACCTCTGCCAGTCCTTCTGCACTTGCGTCAGGGCCCTTCACCCCACCCCCTCACTACACTGGAAATAAATCCCTGAGAGTTGCTCTCTCTGCACTTCACCAGTCTATACGGACTGATGCACTTGGTCCCTTGCCCTTCCCTCACTTGAATGATCTGTATACAGCACAGCCTGAAGATCGTTCTGTCTGTTCTCCCTTGTCTTCACCTCTTAATGTGCACTTGAAAAAACCACAGAATCTCTGTTAGGCCTATTTGCTGTATCCAAATTGTTAAATGTATCAGATTCACTTAATCGGCCTATGCAGACCGTTATCACCTCAGAAATTCAAGGGCTCTGAGCGACTGTTATTTCTTCCCCATTGTTCCCACCCTCCTTGACCGCTTTGAAACACTTGCCTGCGTATAGGCGCTATATAAATAAACATTACCATTACCATACCCAGACTGTTTCTCCTTTTTTCCTGCTTCACCCATGCCACCTCGAAGTGCCTCACCAGCAGCCAAAGATCTATATGCCAATAGATGGCTATCTACTGCTGGATGTGAAACTCCCCCAAAATGGAAGTCATCTTTCTTCCTGTCCCAAATGCTGAAGCCACTTACCTCCTTCTTTCCCGATCTCCTCACCCTCTGTGCCCACGGTACGCAACCTTGGGGTTCTCATGTGCATACATCTATAACTCCAGCATCTTATTGCAGCAACCTTCACGGCTGCTAGGATTACACCATCTCAACATAAGGCAGCTCCACTTTCACCTCAACCACATTTCAACTAAAACTCACATCTCTACTACGATCATGCTGAGTAAGATCGAGGGTGGAGTTATGTAGGTAGAGAGAAAGAGAGAGCGAGAGAGAGAACATCGGAGGGTGTGAGGAATTCCACCCTCCGCATAGGGAGTGTGCGCTCACCTTATTTTTCTTAAAGTTTTGTAAGAAAAGGAATCATGGGAGATCAACTTGAAAAATGTGTGGGGCTAACTAGCACACATTTTCCTATGCTCGCTGCACAACAAACACATTGTCAAGGGTACTCTGGGGAGGCTCAGCCTACAGGCACAGTCCTCCCTGTCACATTTAGCTGGAATGTGACAGCCAGGAGTACATGAAAAGCATCTCAGGGAGGGGGGAGGCAACACCTTCCTCCTGGCCTCGGCCAGCCTAATTATATATCAAAAGCTCCATGGATCCGCCCTGCCCATTGTAGTTCTGTGTGGTGGCAGCACATACTGATAAGTTAATTGAAGAAGGCCTGCGAAGAGGCCTGGTCACAGAACTAACAAAGAGCAGGAAACCCAATATATGCAATGTGTCAGCTTGAAGCTAGCTCTCACCCCTTTGTATGAAGGGCAGTGAATGTCATGTTTGGGACAACTGTTTACAATAGGCAACTCCTACAAGGGGACCCCCTTTCAGAGAGAAGAAATATGTGATTTGATGGAGACAGAAAGTCTCACCACAAACTTCAAGGGAGACCTGTGGTTTGATCAGGAACTACAGAGAGCTCAATTAACCAGAGAGACACCTTGATCCACAACAGGTGGGAAGATGGGTGGGACACCTTACTTTTCCTGTTGCAAAACACTTAGGTTATGACCTCACGCATAACAGAAAATTGTTGGTGGGGACCCAGTATTGGTTCATTAAGGTAGGCTTAGCCTAGACCAATCACTGGGGCCCATTTGGATTTAAAAGAGGGTTGAGCACCTCTTTTGGCAGATCATCTGAAGACTTTGCAAGGAGTAACAAGAAGAACTGATTTGGACATTGGTGGAAGGTACAGTCTGCCTTAGAGCTTCCGCCAGTGAAGGAAGGCCAGAATTTCCAAAGAGGGAAGCAAGATCCCTCCCCTTAACATCTCCCAGGGAATAGAGGGAGATACTGAATCCAGAGGACCTGCCCAGCAGCTGCAGAACCGGTACCCAATCAGCACACAGCAGTGTGCTCTGCTAGCTTCTTCCAGCAAGCATCCTAGGTGAAAAGTGCCAGACAGTCTCTGACCAAAGGACAAGGCTGTTGCCTGCAAAACACTCTCCTCAACTTTTGACTGTCCGCCTTAAAGGACGACACGTGCCTAGCGAAGAAACTAGGAGGAGTGCTGCAAGAAGCATCAACCAGAATCCATCTTTTAAGGCCATTTTCGAGGCAGTCAAGCACTCGAACTGTGACCGACTGAACCACTGACTGTTGTCATGCTGCAGTCACTAAAGCCATCTGAGACGCCTCGACCAGCATTCAAGATCCACCAACCAGCACAGAGACAGCGATTCTTTACCCCAAGCAGCCGTGTAGGCCATCCTGCAGCCGGACGTCCAGCCTCGCTTGCCGAACTGCCTGCCGCCTGATACCCACAGCTGTCTCCCGTTTTGAACTCTGTCACAGGAGCTGCAAGCCATCCTGGAACCGACTCAACGCTGGCAAACATAAAGATCATCTCAAGCACCAGGTACATTGCAGTCCTGTCCCCCTGGTCCTTCTCTGAAGGCCCCTAGTGACATTTATGACCTCTTGGTCCCTTGGTGCTGAAACCAAATAACCTTGAACCGTTAAGACTGATTGCTTTACTGACTACCCTCCTGACAGTATCCAGAGTCCATCCCTTTTCTTCTTGAAACTGTCTGTCCTCTGTCTTCCTTTACAGGGTGGGCTGTATTTTGTAGTGTGCTAGAAGTGT
The DNA here is from genome assembly GCF_040938575.1 of Ambystoma mexicanum. NCBI lineage: Eukaryota > Metazoa > Chordata > Amphibia > Caudata > Ambystomatidae > Ambystoma > Ambystoma mexicanum. The sequence goes on along the minus strand of NC_090931.1, from coordinate 855,511,308 downwards.
CAGTTCTATTAATAATAAAGTAGATATTTGTATACAACCTTGACTGGACAGTCCCTTTTATCATTGGGTAATAAATTGTATTTTTGCTTTGTTGCAACTAACCAACAATCCACGACCTTGCTGAGATAAGCCTGCCGTTCTGTCCAGGTTACCAAAATTGGACAAGGAGGTTTATTTATTTATTTATTTGTATATGGTCTTGAAAGGGGCCCTTAGGGGTCCCTCGCGATATGGAAACAAGGCAATAACCATACACGAAAGGATGCGCCAGACACGAGGTTCAAATTCCCAATGCTAGGGTTTATTGCAAGCAAAACAGTCCCAATTGGCCAACTGTGGTCTCACGCCCCGCGATGTGTATTCTCTAGACCTCGAGGGACGCAAGAGAGCGAATTACGTACATCAGTTACATATATACAAAATGCATATCATACAATCAGCTATGTCATGTTTAACACCCCCCTTTTATTGAGTTTCTTTGAACTCAGGATGATTACGGACATTTCCGACGAGTATGACAATTATGACACTTTCGATGTCTATTCTAGTAACAATGTGCAATTTAGAAAGTGCGGAGGCATCTTCTAGTTGTTGAACAGAACACAGTGCTTCTGTTCTTGGAAGCAAGCTGCACACAGGGGAAGAGTCACATTCCAAGCTTTGCTATCTATGAGGTGCTATTTGTGTCCTGGGAGCCGACACGCTCTAAAGGGTTTTGTGAAGGGGGGCCGTAAGAAGAACATAATTCAAGCCTTTAGCTGGTTTATTCTAACATATTCTATCACAGTACGAGACTGGCTCGCAGCTGTGAAATGATTAAATGCCCTGCAGCTCTCCCTCAAGGCTACAGAGAGGGAGCGTGGGCATTCCTTTCTGGGCAGCTCATGAGGAGTTTAAACGAACTCCTCAGTCCCGCGGCCTTGCCCTTTCATATTCAGACAACAATGTTAACAGTTGAGCAGAGTAAGCAGAATTCGCAAGAATTGCAAGCTGCAAAGCAGTTTGGACAGAAAGCAATGAGCAATGGTTAACAAGCAAAATGGTGATTCTTGCTACGTTTAAAATGGCCGCTTGTTGGTCAAGCATAGCAGTCTGTATTTCTATAATTCTGTGCATAAAACAGTTGGCCTTCGGCCATCAAGATAAGTCTATCATCCAAATGAAGGGTATTCATTTTTCCAGATTGACAGTTTGTATAAACCTTTAAAAAAGTAGAATCACAAGATTAAAAAAAAACACAATATACAACATAAAAAGCATTTTAAAATCAAAAACATTTCATTATCATCACAATTCATCTAAAATCGTATATGCAGATAACTAAGGTTTTAAGATCTCGTACTAAACATTTCATTCCAAAAAACAAAAGTTCTTTAAAAAGGAAATAATTCTTATTTTCAAGACCGTGGAACTGTTGTGTCGTATCTGAAACCACAACATTTCCGTATTAACAGAGTGTAGATGTACAATAAATTGCTCGAAGTATAAAATACGTTCTTTCAATAAAGCTGGGCACAGCAAGATAAGGTGCATGAGGGTTTCTTCCACACTTTCTTTCTTGCAAAACCTACACCAGCCCCAAGCATCTTTTAGCATATTCCATCTTTTCAAGACATGATTTGCTTTAAGGATGTTGAAGCGGAATCTCATAAAAGAGTTTCTAAATTTTCGTGAAGGGTATTTTTCCAAGTAGAATTCCAACAGAGGTTTAAATTTCCAGCACAAATAGGCTTGACTCACAGTTTTGGATTGTGCAACTGCATTAAGAGTTTGCCAGTCATTACATTTCAGTATGTGTTTCACTTTTAAAGGATTGGTTGATAACATCTCTGGCGAAATGCCTGCTTTCCCCAAAATACCATCAATATACACATTCAGTTTCATACAAAAATCATTGGATGGGTCTTTCCCAGCTATTTTGTATAATGATTTAGAATCGTTGACCAGACATTTACTCCACAACAACATTTTTTTCCAGATAATAACAGATCTCAACGATTGTAGACCAAATTTGTATCTGATTACTTCTATCGGTGTATTCTTCGGAATGAAATATAAGACACCTTTCCATATTACAGTTTCCAGTTTTTTCATAAAACTAATATTGTCAAGCTCATAAAATTCCAAGCCGTATACCAATTTAGGGATACACGACATTGTGTAAAATTGTTTCAACGGAATCGCGCTGAATCTACCAAGTTTGCTGTCAATTTTGCACATCTGTCTCCGTAACATGTCAGCTTTAACCCCTAGCTGTCTTTTCATAATCGCAACAGAACCATTACCTGAAAAGTGGTATCTTAGATATTTAAAAGTTTCTTGGCAGATAATTCTTTTCCCTTGACAAACCCAAGTTAGCCGAGATTGATTTCTCATGGTCTTCCCTAGACGTATTATAGTGGTTTTATCTGGGAGGTTTATAATTTACTTGTGATTCCAATCTGTTCAGATCACTACTAGTGTACTAGTGTGCTAGAGGTGTGGGGCTGATTGATGGTTTAGAAGCCGATATTCATCCCTGCACCACTGGTGCCCCGGAAGTTGATTCATCACAGAGGGACAGAAGGAGTGTGAGGGAGAGCAAGGTGAGATGGTGGGAGGAGCAGTTGAAAGAAGAGTAGTAAAAAAAGGGAAAGGCAGAATAGGACATCAGGGCGAGGAGTGGAAGGTAGAGACCGTTTGGGGCCAGAGTGTCCGAAAGGCACCTGCCTATACATTGTAACATCAGCAGTACATAGATTAGGGTCCATAGCAGTACATAGATTAGGGTCCACCTTGATTGCTCCAAGAGAGAGAGAAAAATAAGGTATTTTCCGTTAGGCCACTCAGAGCAGCTCTACAGGATCTTAGATAGTAGGTGTTACCAATCTCTAGAGACCATTAGAGGATTGACGGACACCTAGGCTAGGGAGGGAATGGCCTTGCACTAAAAAGAAAGAGAGGAAAGGCCCTTTGTGAGCTCCTTTTAAAGTCTTAAATTAAACGTCTTAAAATAAATCCCTTGATCTCACTTTGAGAGTTGCCGTGTTCTTGAAGCCCCCTGTCACACATGGTGTCATCGAGGGATCATCAAGCCCTGATATAGAGGCAGCTCATTTAGGAGGAAAATAGACAAGAATTCAGAGACAGGAGACTCCTGAGCAACTGCCATATCATGTTCTGGGACCAAGAAGTCTGGGAGCTAGGAGTAGAATTGAAATTCCCAAGTCTCAATCCGCTACCTGCAAAATCAGAAGACTCCTGCAAGTCTGCTGGTTCTGCCGGCAATTGTACACTATGACAACCACCGCTAAGATATCCTTCCTGTCGCCCTTCTAGTGCCGTATGCATTGATTTGTAATCCTGGGATATTCCTTAAGGCCTTTCTATTAAATTGCTGTTCTTTATTTGTCTCTGACTTTCTGCCTGAACTAATACAGAGGCTCGACCAATCACCATCTAAAGATCAGATCATTGGAAGGTGGGAAATGAAAGAGGCACTTACCTTGATGTTGAAGGTGGCATGGTTGCAGGAGTGCAGGTGTCCATAGAATGTCTGAGCGCACAGCCCCTGAAACGAGCAATGGAAAGGGTTCACTGAATCTGTTCAATACACAGCAGTCTAGCTTGCAGTGCATAGCGTGAGCAGCATTCTGTGTGGAACATTGGCATTTTGGGCGCCATGAGTTGAGGTATGTGCTTTGAGACTTTCACACAGTCAAACCTGGCTGGAAAACCAGACTATCCCATACTGATCCTGGTCATGATGATTTCAACCAACATCTACCAAAGTCACAATGGAAGATAATTATTGCATTCGTTTTACCCTTTTGACCCCCGTGTACAAATCAAATGGCATTTGGCACAAAAGAAGTTAAAAAAAAAGTCGAAAGGAAAATACTACAGTAAGGATGCAACTAACAAGGAATTAAAAAATGGTACAGAAAGAGCTCCAATGTGAGTGGCAATGAAGTACACCGATGGTTCAAGTTCACTTTTCATGGATGCCCATAGCATCAAAGAATGCTTGGTCACCTCTGCCTTGCCAGTTGCTGCAGGATGAGGGTGGCGTGAGAAAGTGTTTGACTCTCCATGCCAGTGGGTGCAGGAGACTCAGATGGTATCCCATCATGAGGTGTAATGCCGGGAGCACAATGGTAAGCACAGAAAACAGGGGTCCCAGTTGCGACCCATAAATGAGATCCAGGGTCACTTTTGACTTGCACTGTGCAGATCCCACTTCCTCTGCCAATACGCCCACCCCATGACTATTTCAGATCTTCCTATATTCTATTGGTGTTTGCACCCTCCCTCCCCCCTCCATCTCTACTGGAGGCGACTCTGGGGAGGAACAGTTACTACACAAGCTTCAACCCTTAGACCTAGTGTGACAGCTTCACCCATAACCTCCCCCCCCAGCAAATAAGACCAGATATGTTTTTCATTATTTCTACACAATATGAGCGAACATATAAAATCGCTGGACATTTTAAAGCCATGGATTTTCTTGCTACTATTTTCGGCAGTTTTGAAAAAAACAAATCTTTGCAATACATATTTTGTTTAGCACCGCTTACAGATCTTCATACCCTTTTCTACTTTACCAACACAATATGTATTATGCATAACTCGCTTTGCTCATAAAATGATAATGCCATGTATATTTATGAAATGTAAAAGCATAGTTTACTCAGACAACTACAAAGTTACCCATTTAATTTACTTTAAAAGCTTTTTAAATGTTGCTCCTGAACACTAAAAGAGCTAGCGTCCCTTATTATTGACGGTTTATGAGACACGGGCTCAAATTCAAGTTGAAAAGATGATAAACCTTCAACATAGTGGTAAAACAAACAGCAGCAAGAGAGCTTGTATTCAGCACAGTCTCCTCGACAGTAACGAGCATGTGGGACAGCAATCGGAACGGGTTGAAAAGATGAAAACCAATCAGGAGCCATAGAATACAAAGGTAGCTACATGAATCAATGTCAATTACCTGCTATCATTAGAGGCTGTTCCTCCTCTTTCTGATCCTTCATTTGGCCCAGAAGTCATCAGAAAAAAATCTCCCTACGCTTAATTACAATAAACTACAAATGTGCATGCGTTTGCATTGTTGCGCATGCAGTTTGAGCATGTGCATGTGCAATTTGTCACAACACCACCCTTCTTTCTTATCCCCACAGAAATGATGGATTGCTGTTACACTGCTACCAGTGCTGCAGTGTCCACTCTTACTCCTTTGGGGCTTAGTCAGGAGGATCACAAGTCTGTATTAGGGCAAGTTGCAGGCTGTCGAACACCACAGGTGAAAGTGCCACAGTTGGCGTTCCACTTTTTTCACCAAAGAAAAAATCTACAGATGCCAATTTTGTGATTTAAAAGTTCTGTCGGTTCTAGAACTGCCAGCACCAGGGATGGCAGCTTGAAGGCTGTGCTCCTGTGCCCTGCTATACTATGCTACCTACTACAATGACTGATCCTGGTCCAGCTGAAGCATCCCAACCTGCAAAGAGGCAAAAAGGAGAGGGTAGTTTTGAAAGAAGAGATGATAAACTGCTTGACCTTCTGACTAACGTGACTGTGGATATTGCTGAAATTAAAACTAAGTTGATCAATGCAGAAGACACATGGAGCTTATGGCAAAAGTAATAGCAGTGGAGGAATATCGGAACACTTTAGATGATAAAATCTTAAGACGGGCTAACCAAGTAAGGTACTTACAAATTCAAAATGAAAAATGTACCCTCAAACTGTGTGAGCAAGAGAATTTTGGCAGAAGGAACAACATAAGAGTTGCTGGATTTCCAGAGAATGCAGAGAAGGGCAATCATATGGCCTTCTTGGAAAAGACACTAATTTAAATGTTCAATTTGGACCTAAAAATACCTTGGAAATAGAAAGAGATCACAGATATTTGGGAAAGAAGCCTGCACTGGGCCAGCGACCAAGGCCTTTTATTGTTAAATTTCGGAGATTTCCTACCAAGGAGATGATTCTCAAGAAATCAGGTGAAATTGCTGACCTATCATGGGGAGGAAACAGAAATATGACCTTTAGTGACCTGAGCAAGAATGTGTTGGAGAAAAGGAAAGCCTTCAACATGGCAAAAGAAAAAGCAAAGAGCAAAAGGCTGAAATACTACATGCTGTACCCAGCCATACTTCGTGTTATTTTGGAAGGCCGTATTCACTCATTTTCTGACTAGAGGAGTGGTGAGGCATTTCTGTCTGACCTTGATATTGAGCCAATGGAGGACATGTCTAATTGAAGAATGTGTCTAATTGAAGAATGTGCTTCCAAACAAAAAGAGACCGTTGTTTTCTTGAGCAACACATCTGCCATTTAACTTTTTACTTATGTTTACATTTTATCTTTTTAACTTTTCTTATTTTAATATTTCTTGTGTGGTTGGACACGGGATAGCCATTGGCATACACGGTTTCCACGGTTTTTATTTTCAATTGCTATTTAATTTAGCGACATGCGATGCTTTGGATTAGATATAAGCACCTTGTTGTGCTCTGCATGTGTTTGCGCTGTGATGTGCATCTGGCATCATGGCTGGGCATGATCCATTTTGTGAACGTGATGGTCGGAGATTGTATTGCTGCAGATGAGGACGAGTTACCGGAGGAGCTTCTCGGAGGCCTGAGGGGGGAAGCGGATGTCTGCTGTAGCCAGTTTATTGATGTGGTAACGGGCAGACACTATGATCAGTGTACAGCACACGCTGCTTGTTCATGGCGAATCTGCATGCAGCGAGTTGAGTGAGTAAATGTTGCAATGCCGGTTTTCAACTTCGCATTGACTAGTACACAAGTTTTCTTGCGACAAATGTTTGAGGAGAGAGTTCCAAATAGATTCAACTCATCGTGAGCTATAAAACCGAACATGAGAGAAACGGCAAGAGGCGGGCACACGTGGGTCTTCCTTATTGACATCTAATCGCTGCTTGGGAGTAGTGGTGTGGGTGGGGAAGATGTATACAGTCTGGTTATATAATTTATCAGAAGTAACTATAAATGGATATGGAAGTCAAAGCAACGGTTGGGAATAAAGACATTGCTAGGATTGGGTGAAGAGCCGCAATCGCTAGTGCAATGGTATTGGAACTGATGAAGAAGCTTGCAAAATGCGTGACTTTCTTGAACAGTCGTGGCACAGTGAATTACATATTCATTTGAGGTGCAATGACATCCGTGAGCCTCATTGATACCGGCACATGAGGAGGCTGCAGTTTAGGACGCAGGGTAACAGTGAATGTATAAAAAGAATGTGGCAGCAATGGTGGAAATATTATAAGGAAAGACCGTTTTGTTATATCAAAATGCAATGTCTGTTTCTTTGTGTCCCTTATTCCTTTACTCCTCTTTGGACAATTATTTTGTGCTTCTGTTATGTTGTTATATAGATAGAACTATTGGTAAGGAAGAGGGTGACAGCATGGTGTAACGTGACAGATGCATACTTGTTGATTTTTCTGATACATTAACCTTGATGGTGTACACATTGGGCGGGACCAACGGGTGAGGCACCCTTAGACAAGATTCTTAGTAAGAAAAGGCGTCCTGGTTATCTTGCTGGGCAAGTATGTGGATCCTTATTTTAGGAAGGATCTCAAGCATATCCGCTGTAGTTATTACATGTGGGTTTTATTTAGGTTGAAAATAAAGTTCTAGACACATTGACTTGTGGGTGTTGGTCAACCGACACGTGTTTCAACCCCTGAGGGTCTTTCTCAAGGCAAGTTTGCTAATTCTGAGGGTATAATCCCTGTGGTTCCAAAGCCATGGCTATTAATGGTCCATTTAATGTATCAAGTTAGTTGAGGCTGCTGCCTCTGGAGAGAGTGCTTGCACGGATCCTGGGGTATAGTTTGGATTAGGAAATGTTATGTAGATAGTTGCATTTTTAAGCACTCCATTGGTTACTGGACTATTTACATTTGAGATGTATCTGTGTCTAAATGTTGTTGTGTCTATGTGATTTGTTTGTGTTCAAGAAGCGAGAATGAAATATGCTCTAGTTTAACTATGAATGGCAGTCACAGTAAGATATATGATGGTCTCAAAGTTGAATCAAAATACTCAAAAATTGCAGATCTCCCGATCAATTGTTAAGAGTAAAATATAAGAAGTATAGGTGGGTGATGTTTGCATTCTAGTGGAAGCACAAATTCAGTAAGCATTCCAAAAATGGGGTTATTGACGTTAGCCACTTGGAATGTTAATGGCTTAAACTTTCTGAAAAAAAGAAAGAAAATACTATCTAGATTGTGGAGAGAGAAGACGGGTGTGGTATTTTTGCAGGAAACACACCGGATAGATCACTCTGAGAGTTTACTAAATAATTCAAGATCCACCAAAGTCCTACTGAACTGCCATTCTTCTAAGTCAAGAGGAGTGGGGATCATAGTTCGTAAAGGACTGGGTATGATAATAGAGGAGGTGACAATGGATGGCAAGGGTCAGATTATTCTGCTTGGTATGAGATATGAGGGCAGACTTATAACACTGGGCTCTGTGTGTGGACCCTGTCCGGGAGGGGTCTCTTTCTTCAGGACCTTAACCAACCTTTTACGAGACCTGGATGGAGATTGTATTATTCTAGGGGGAGACTTAAATTGTGTCTTAGATCATAGGATAGATCTTCTGAATGCAGATTTACAAGCCAAAGATCTAGTGGAGACTTTCTTGGATTTGCTGACACCTACGACCTAATTGATATCTGGAGGACCTTGCATCCTGGGGAGAGAGGCTTCTAATGTTTCTCCCCGGTACATGACTCCTATGCTATGATTGATTATTTGTTATTATCTGACAGGTTGGTTGAGCAAGTGATGGAAGCTAATATGAGTGAACATAGTCTTTTTGATCATTCAATGGTAAACTTAAAACTTCATCTTGGGAATATTCGGTCTGTCTTTTCTAGATGGGGACTCAAAACATTTCTACATAAGGATGAAAGAGCTTCAGAGGCTTTAGACAACTTCATTACTAATTAATTCAGGGATAACAGGGGGTGGCTGATAGTTTGGAACTCTTAAGGCTTCTATTCATGGTCAGTTAATGAACTGGACCTCCAGAGCACAGGGAACAGGGGAGGGAAAATTCAAGGAAATGTAGTAAGAACGTGGTGGTCTGAAAAGGAAATATGCCCTGTTAAAGAATAGAGAGGAGACATTAAAGATGGATAGAGTTAAGGAAGCGCTGAAGAATTAAATAGGCAGGCTGAAAAGGGCTTGTTCTTTATGAAACAAAGGCATTGGGAGGAAGGGGATCGGGGGAACAAATTAAAACGCCTGTCAGAGAGATCATATATTCAAAGGATAGATAACGGATTGGGAGGAATGGCAATAAAAAAAAAGGAAATATGCGAGTGCTTTCGTTCATTCTATGCCTCCCTCTATTCATAGGAGCTTCTCCTGCAGGCATCAGAGTTAGTACATTTTTTGGATAAAATAGGTATCCCTTGTTTATCTGAAGAAGGCAGGAATTTTCTGGATGCTCCGATTACTGTACCTGAAACTGAAATTGTAATGGAAATAAGTCAACTCACCATTGGAAAGTCTGCAGGTATGGATGGATTACTGGTAGAATTCTACAGATCCTTTGGCTCCAAATTGGTGCCAGAGCTCTGTGAATTATATAATCAAATTTTAATAGATGTGACTCTATGTCCCTCTATGAAGGAAGCAATAATTAGTTTAATACCTAAGTCAGGGATGGACAGCACCAAATGTAGCAATTATTGTCCGATCTCACTTCTCAATGTTGACGTGAACATATTTACTAAGATTCTAGCTATTTCGATTGGGTAAACATATGGGTGAATTAATTGATCAATCGCAAGTGGGTTTTATGAGGATGAGACATGGGTATGATAACATTAGAATGTTAATAGAAGTTATGAGTCTGCCGGAAGCTGATATTGGGAAAATGATATTAATATTCTTGGATGCTGAAAATGCTTTTGATCGAGTGAATTGGACCTTTTTGAATTATACACTACTCAAAATGGGGTTTGGGCCATTATTTCTAAATGCCGTTAGTGCATTACAGTCTGGTGTTATTGCTAGAATATGGGTTAATGGTGAGTTATCATCCTCATTTCAGCTATTTAGAGGTACGAGGCAAGGTTGCCCGTTATCTCCCTTTCTCTTAGATTTAGTATTGGAAGCACTGATAGCTTTTATTAGGCAAAAACCAGACCTCCAGGGTTTAAGTGTGGGAGACAGGGATGTTAAAGTGTTGCCTATGCAGACAATATGACCATAATTCTAGTGAATCCAGAAGAGAGAGGTACACTTTTGAAGCATATGATTGAGGAGGTAGGATTACTTTCAGGGTATAAAATCAATTGTGATAAAACGGTTGTTTTCCCAGTTAAGGAAACCCCTCTATGTAATGAACTAGCTGATTGGAATTCTCAATGGGCATGACTGAGCGTGAAGTCTTTGGGGATCCACCTTATTTGTGACATGAAGAAAATTGTAAACTATAAGGTCCGTAAAATGATAGAGGTGCTTCAAAGAGACATTCGTACATGGGAGCGTATTACTTTAGATGTTTGGGCAAAAGTGAATATGATCAAAATGATGCTGTTACCTATGGTACTATATGTTATACAGTCACTACCATTGACATTTTTAAAAGAATTGCTTAAGCATATTGATAGAGTATCTCAGGAATTCTTATGGGGTACGGGGAAGAGGTCAAAAATTCCACGTTACATCATGACACGTAATATTCGGGAGGGAGGTTTTGGTTACCCCATACTTGAGAATTATCATAGAGGATTCTTGTTGAAAAAATCGGCCTATTACTTTAAGGTGGAAAGGGGATCAGAGCCATTTTGTGTATTGATAGAAAAGGACAGACTACTAACTTACCATTTAGGTGGTTTGTATTGCTTTGGGAAAATGCCCAACGTACCAGCAAAACTACAAACTATTGTTACTACAAAGACTGGATTGACATTGTGGATTTTGGGGTGTGGACAAAATCTGTTTATGTATAACGAGGCATCTATCTGGTACAACCCGGGGTTACAGATAGACAACAGGATGTTGATTTGGTGCAGGTGGGTTAACAAAGGAATCTTAAAAATTGTGTATGTTTGGTGGGATGGGAGAATGATACCCTTTATGGGGCTATTGGGGAAATATGGTCTGGGCAAGAGGGAGCTTGGGAGATACAGGGCTTTGGAGGAATTGCTATCAGAAAGACAACAGATGATAAATGCACCAATGATGGAAAAGCCTAAGCTCTCTGAACTATTTGATACATTGCCTGGCATGGTGTTGACCGTTCTAAAAACAATGCCAGTGGAAGGTCCTTTTCTTGACTCCTGGGAGAAGTTAAGGCAAACCTGGATTGGTGAGATTGGTAGGAATTTATTAGCGAAAGAATGGGAGGGTCTCTGGAAGGTGGATTTAAATATGCGTTATACACATCAAAGGGTCTTAGGTTGCCTCTATTAGACGAATGAATGAGCTGGGTATGATAGGTACTGATCTGTGTTGGGGCTGTCAAAGAAAGAGAGGCTCATTACTGTACATGTTGTGGAATTGCACTAGAGTGGTTGACCTTTGGAAAAATGTGCTTGATAGACTAAATACAATCTGGGGTGTTTCATTCCCATGAACCTCATCAGCAGTGATTCTGCTGTCACCTAAGGGTAGATGTGATATTACATGTGAGTCATGATGCTGGATTGACAAAGCTCTTCTTGTGGCAACCAAACAAAACTGAGAGTATGGAAAACAAGAAAGAAGCCGCTTGTAGAGGGCTGGTTACAAGCAAACGCTTTCAAATTTTGAAAAATGTATGTTTCAAAGACAAAATTGGGGAGAAAGTTATCTGGAATTATGGGGACTCTTCAATGATATGTATGGTTGAGTGTAGATTAGAGCATTTATAGATTGAATATATATTTGTTAGTCTAGTTCAAGGGGAGGTGTGTGGGGATGTATGTTGGTTTTGTGATTTGTCCTTTGTCTGTGTGGTATGTGTATTAAATTTGTATTGCCTTAAACTGACTGGGTTTTGGGATACTAATTGAATGTATAGTTCTGAATTGTTTCGTTTATTTGCATTATGAGATAAGTTAGATGAATTGTGTTCTGATTCACTTGAAACTGTAACAATACACATCTATTTTGTTATAGATGTTATAGGGAATATTCAAGAACTGAGCAATCACTCAATGGGTGGCTTGCCTTCTTAGAAGGTCAGTGTTGCAATCAGTGCCGAGGGCGAGTGAGCAGCAGCATACCCAGAACTCAAGTGCACCATCAGACATATTTGCACAGTCCACTGAGCAGCCTCGGTGGCCATATTGCACAGACTTTGCACCAGCATGTTTACACCCAGACTAGGTTATTTTCTGGGAGCAGGCCTAGTCCAACGTGGGAAGTGGCGGGCTTTGCGTGTACCTGTCTACAGCAGGGGAGTTGCTAGGTCTGGAAAAGTCCCGGGGCTAAGCTGATGTCGGAACTGTTGGGACTGGGGGCTAGCTAATCTTTTGGCTGTAGCTCCTGAGATTCTATCCGGGGCTACAACCAAAAGATCAGGGGCTACAGCCCCCTTAGCCCCCCTAGCAACGCCCCTGGTCTACAGTCTTGTTGATTATTTCTGGCGACTTATATGTTTGCTGTGGGACTAGACCCTTGCATCTCTTTACATAACTGTGGTGCTCTGTTGTGACTTGAGGACATTGCTGCAGACTTCCAGGGCCCTGACGTTGATGCATTGTGTGGGTTCCTGTGGGTACCTTCGCTGTCCTAAGCACCTTCACCCATTGGTTCTTATCTGACCTGAATGGTACAAGGCGTTGACAGTAAACTCTCCACTCCCTCCTCCCAGCTGCTAGTGCCATGAAGTGTCTCTATTTCACAGATGGCTCCTTACAAATCAACTATAAATAAGAAAAATACATTGCAAAACGGCACCGCAGTGGCACAACGATTGTTTAATAGGGCCCCATATGGTAATACCCTCATACACAACTGACTAGTGGTGGGTAACACCAGCCGAATAAGCTCTGCGTGTCTTGTGGCCGAAATTGGTCAAATGTGCAGTTCCACACAACTCGGCTATTCTGCTCACTCTATACAGCGTGGCAGAATGGCAGAGCGTGGTTGCCAAAACATGTGAAATTCCGCCCGTGTGTGCAAAGCATGCTTTTAGCACAGCATTTCTTTTTTTTTTTCAACTTTGTTTATTGAGGGGAACAATTCACAGCAAGAGAGTTCTCATAAACAATACAGTATAGCATATGTATAATATCGACAGTGGCATATATCAGTGGCAGTAAGACAGGTATCGTCACCTAAGGCGACGGGGTAGGTATTACATCGGAGTCGGACATCAAATCACATAGATACAAACGTAGTAGAGACCATATATCTTTAAGACGACAGGGTGTCGGGACTGATAAAACAAAGAGTTCCTCGTCATCGTTCACCATACACAAGTCTTTCAGGAAATTGGATCGGGTAGGCCCTGCAGTGGATTTCCAGCATTTGAGGATGCAGCGTTTGGCAATAATACATGAGATGTTAAATAGTCTCCTCGTGGTCTCCTTCACCTTCCCAATGTCACCAAGCAGGTATTTTAGGGGGGATAGGGTGGCTGGGATCGCCGTTATCTCCTCAAGGAGCTCAGCCACTTCTCGCCAAAAGTTCGCGATAACAGGGCACGACCAGTACATATGATATGCCCCAGCATCAGGAGCGCCGCATTTCAAACATGTCCCTGTACAACCCTCCACAAACTTAGCCAGTCTAGACGGGGAGGAATGTAGCTGGTTCAGTATTTTAAATTGGATCAGTCGGAGTCCAGAGTTCATGGAGACCGATTTGGTGAGTTGACAATATCGGGCCCATCTCACGTCATCGATCTGAGTACCCACATCCCGCTCCCAGGTTTCTCTGATAGTGTTTCGTGAGGGGGAGTGTGATTGCACCAGGGTGTATAGTGACGAGATTCCTTTGCCATGACCGTCCGTCGTCACCATGGCTCTGACACACTCATGTGCCTGGGGTTCGACCAGGAAGGAGGGCCATTTGGTGGCAAAAGCGGTTCTCATACGATAGTATTGGAGACGTTTAAGCTGACCCCCCTCCAACTGCCCCCGTGAAATCTGCAAGTTCACAGACGTGCCATCAGGGAACATTTCTCGTAACCTGAAGAGTCTATTCGGGTCCCAGGTCCGCTGAAAGGCCCTGTCGAAGGTCGGGGAAACACTGGAGAAGTTCCAGAGGGGTATATCTGGGTCATAGGGGACTTCCAGGCCAATCATTTCATAAATCCTGGACCACGCCCGTGTAGTGACGTATACTGGGTCAAAAGGGCAGTTGTTGCTATAGGTGGGGTTCAAAAGGACCGAACGTATATCTTTAGGGCGGACTGCGTGCTTTTTGAGAAGAATGTGTGGGGCAGTGTCCTCGGGGCCAAACCAATGTTTTACAAATTATGCCTGTGCTGCTATGCAATACAATTCAAAATCAGGGGCTGCAATACCACCTTGTGAGTATGGCTCCACCATTTTATCCCACCCCAACCTAGCAGTTTTACCATTCCAAATAAAGGGAGATGCCAGTAACCTAAGTTTGACAAAAAAGGGTTTACCGGGCCATATCGGGATGTTATTGAAGAGGTACAGGAGTTTGGGTAATACAACCATTTTAAGTAGGGCCACTCGGCCGTATAAGGACAGAGGGAGGTTAGCCCATAGGTGGAACTTGGTCGAAAGGGTGAGAAGCAGTTCACCATGATTGTGTGAGTGCAGCAGCTGTCTATCTCTAGCCACCATTATGCCCAGGTATCTCACCAGCATGGGGGCAGGCTTAAACCCTGTGATGCAAGATAGGTCACCCGTATTAGGGGTCAAAGGAAAGATTTCGGATTTGGGGACATTGATTTTGTATCCCGAGTATTCCGAGAACTTGTGTATGTCAGCCATAATGTGTTGCACATTCTCATGTGGCTCCCGGACATACAACAGGGTATCGTCCGCATACAGAGATATGATCTGGGGAGGGCCAGTCATCCTGAGTCCTCTATGCGAGTGGTGTTGACGAATGTATTCCGCCATTGGTTCAATAGTGAGGGCAAACAAAATAGGGGAAAATGGGCAGCCCTGCCTATTCCCCCTGTGTAGATGGAAAGAAGGGGACAGGGTGTTGTTGGTCAGGACCTTGGTGGATGGTTTAGCATACAGCAGCCAAACGCATTTAATAAAATACGGCCCAAGTCCAAACCTCTCAAGTACAAGGAAGAGGTATGTCCAGGAGACGGAATCAAAGGCCTTTTCGGCATCGAGGGCCACTACGGCCGCCCTACCCTCCGGGTCTATCTGCGCTAGGACATTGAACAGTCGTCGAAGGTTTAAAGCCGTGGATCTAGTTGATATGAAGCCGGCCTGATCAGGGTGGACCAGGATCGGCATGTATGGAAGGAGCCTGGTGGCCAGTACTTTAGCAAAGATTTTCGCATCGGTATTGATTAGGGAGAGGGGCTTTAAGACGCCATCTCCTGTGCTGGTCTACGTGGCTTCAAAAGGACCGTAATAATTGCCTCACGCATTGAGTCTGGAAGGACACCACAATTCATGGCCTCCTCCCATACTTTCAGTAACAGTGGGGCCAATACACCTTGGAATTCCTTGTACAGTTCGGCAGTCAGACCATCCGAGCCAGGGGCGCGGCCACCATCTAAAGATTTTATGGCCTTGTTTAGTTCTTCAATCCTCATGGGTTGATCTAAAATGTTTTGCGTGGTTCCAGTGAGTGTTGGGAGATCGAGAGAGTCTAGATATCTGAACGTGTCTTCCCTAGTTTTAACATCGTGATCAGAGTATAAAACGGAGTAAAAATCAGCAAAAGTAGCGTTGATATTGCATTCTTTATTGACCGTCACCCCAGCTGGATTCTGAATACTATCGATTGGATTAGGGTGCCTATCTGTTTTAAGCATGTTGGCAAGAAATCTCCCTGCCCTATTGCTCTCCCCGTATCTGCGGGCCTTAGTCGGGGCAGCCATGTACAGAACTTCCCTATTGGCTAGTTCGTGAAAGTCCTTAGGGAAGCGTGTATCTTAGACAGGGTTTCTTTGTTCAAAGTGGCACTATATTCCATCTGTATTGCATCTATTGCGGCTTCAGTCGCACCCAGTTCCCTTCTCACCGCTCTCAACATACCTGTAGATTTACCCAATATAGTACCCCGGACCCAAACCTTGAATGTCTCCCACAGGGTAGCATAGGTGCTCACAGAACCCTCGTTCAACTCCAAAAACTCCTCGATTTCAGTATGTAAAGCCTCATAGACATTGGGGTCCCTAAGGATTGCAGAGGGCATCCTCCACCTTCTAGCCGGAGGTGGGGAGTCACCCAGGCTGATGTTCAGTGTAATTGGCGAGTGGTCCGAGAGCGTGTGGGGGTGTATTGCACAGTCATCGATCTCAGCGGAGAGGGACGAGCTAATAAACCAATAATCTATACGGGAGAGGGAGTCGTGAACAGATGAGTAGAAAGTGAATTTCTTCTCAAGTGGATGTAGCGTGCGCCATGCGTCAATTATGTTGGTCTGTTCCATCATCTGTTTAACGGCGATAGCCGCTTTGGACGGAGCCCTGGGGGACGTGGATGAGCGGTCCAAGGAGTGATCAAGGATCATATTGAAATCTCTGCCCCATATTATTTGCGCCTCAGTCGATGTGGATATCATATCAAGGATTGCACGATAAAATAGCGTGTCATCGATATTAGTTCCATATGTATTTTTCAACAGGATTTGCCGTCCCGCCGCCTCCCCCCAAACCAACACGTATCTACCCAAAGGGTCTATCTTACTAGCAAGATACCTGAAGCAGATCTTGGAGTGTATAAGCGTCAGGACTCCCCTGGATTGTGTTGAATATTCTGTGAGGTACCTATGAGGGCCCCACCGCGGAAGGAATTTATTGTTGATGCTTCCCATCGCATGTGTCTCCTGTATCAGAAGGATATGGGGATCATGGCGTGTAATGTATGCTGCAATTTTCCTTGCCTTGACTGGGTTGTTGAGACCCCGAATGTTCCAAGAGAGTAGTCGAATGTTCAACCCACTTTAGCCTGCGCCGTAGCTGCCTATCAAAGAGGGCATTTGCCAAGCATGGCGCCACTGTCTCAAGTTTTGGAAGAGTCTCGATGAAGAACAGTCCCCTGGTTTTAACTTTATAACATCCCCAACCATGCCCGGCAGAACACCAGGGCAAACTCTTGCCCGTTTCCCCTTCCAACCCCCCACCCGCATCATCAACCCCAACCCGATGATGTATCCCATCAACCATAACTTGGGAAGTCTCGTGGGGGTGTGAGCTGTACTCACGTGACCAAACACCATGTGGGGGGGCTCACGGCCCTACAACAATATATGGTGGACAGGGCCACCTCGCCGTCGACGGGTCATCGAACTTGTGGTAAGGCAGTGTAGAGCAAGTCCCTTCAGCCAGCGTGGTCCTCCTGTTCCGGCACCCGCCGGGCCGGCAGGTTACGGTTAGCTTCCCGGTTCCCCGGGGGAAGGGGGATTGAGGCCTCGACATACATCATGGCCTCCGTAGGGTTGTCGAAAAAGTGTGCGCGGCCTCCGTGTTGGATGGGCATTTTAGATGGGAAGACAAGCGCATATGGGATCTGGTGTAGTCTCAGCTGTCTCTTGACCGGTTCGTAGGATCTTCTCAGTGTCTGCACATTGGTCAAAAAGTCCGGATATATGTGTATCCTGTTTTCTTCGTAATACAGGGGATCCTTTTTCTCTGGAAAGCCTCAGGATAGCGTCTCTATTTCTATAATTCAGAAGTCGGGCAATGATCGTGCGGGGCGGCGCTCCAGGTTTAGGAGGGGAGGCTAGGGTATGATGGGCCCGCTCCACGAGGAAATGATCGGAGAAAGCATCGGGGCCCAGGAGGGATTTCAGGAGGTCTTCCACATGGCGCTCCATGGAGCCCTTACCAAAGGATTCGGCTACTCCTACCAGGCGGATATTGTTTCGCCTGGAGCGAGATTCCAAGTCCTCACACTTGTTCAGGGTTTTCTGCAGGTCTCCCTTCAACTGGGCAATATCACGGCCATGTTGTGCTATCGTGTCCTCATTAACTCCAATCCTGTTCTCCGCCTCCATAGTGCGAGCACTTTCCTTATCAACCCTAGCCTTCAAAGAACTGATCGTGGCCCCTATGTCGTCCAGTTTGCTGTTCACCGCCAGGAATCCACTCTGGACCATCGTTAGTAGTTTGTCCACTCTCACCTCCATTGGGAACTCCAGCTGGCTGCCCGAGGGCTCAGCGGGTGTCTCGGCAGTCCCATGCGGCTGGGAACTGGCAAAGGAGTCCATCGGACCAGTTTTCTTGGAGCCCTTACTTTTTTTCTCGCTGCGGTCCATGTGTCAGCTCTGTTGGGCTGCGTTGGGTGTGCCCACGCTCCGATAGGTAGTGGTTGGCGATCGTTGGCACTCAGGAGTGTGGCGTACACCGCTGACGAGTATACAAGAGAAAGGCACCAGGGCACCCACCTTATGATGTTACCAGCAGGCCCCAGCGGGTGAACGCAACCAGCCCACTGCCGTCGACAAGGCCCGGCCCAGCGGTCGGTCAAGGGTCAATCCGCAGGGCAGTATCGGAACAGGGAACGGGATGACAATCCCGATGAAAAGGGTAATGTTCCGTTCAGACCAGGCGTGCAGTGTATATCCAGAAGAAGGATCGAGGGCCAACGGGATATATCCGACGGCAACTCAGAAAGGCGCGCAGCGCGACCCCTCCCCCTTCGGGTCTGCGCACGAGCCAGCACCCCCGTCGTCGCGTGATTTCTTCTGGAGCCGTGGGCCGGATATGCCTCTGCCGCGTTCACGGTATAAGTTTGCAGTCTGATTTCTCAGGATTGATCCGGCGTTCCTTCATGAAAATCAGTGGAGTGATGCCGCAGGCTCTCCACCGCCAAATGCATGTGTTTATAGGCGTGTAGGCGGCCCCGAACAGGATTAATTTATAATAGGATATGTTACGGGCTGGTGTTGGTGGCTTGCCCATGGGCTTCCGGACAGGCCGTACCGAGCACCTGAGTCACCAGGCAGACACCCACTCTGCAGGCATGCAAAGGGCAGACCATAGGGGGCACCCTACGGCATCCGGATCACCAGAGCTACATACCGCGGATGGCGGACCGCAGGGGGCACCCTGCGGCATCCAGATCACCAGAGCCACATACCTTGGCTGGGGGCACACACCACAAAGCAGCCTCAGCAGTGGGGGTAACCAGGCCGAGGCTGCAACAATGGCCATGATCACATGGCAGTACAAGTCCATGGGATGGTGTTGTCCAGCAGGGGCACCGTCTTGATGCTGGGCCATGTGGACGGGCCCTCGGCATACTGCGCAGCACCAGCATGGTGCATACAACCACGATGCAGGAGTCAGTTCTGGATCCACTGACTGGCCGGAAACAATATCTTGGCTGGGCCATTTTAAGCATGTCTAGGGTTTGCGGGCTCCCAGCCTCAGCCTTGATGTTTATGGCTACTGGCTCCACTTTGAGCACTTGCAGGTCCGCAGGATACCAGTCCGACTTCCATTGGGATCTCTTCAGGACAGTTTGGAGTGCAAGGTCCGGCAAAGCCGCACCTGGGGACACCAGGGGCCACATCGGCCTAGTCCTTAGCTGGTGGGGCAAAGTCCATGGCAGGATGATGGTGGCACGATGACAGGCCCGCTCAAAGTTCAGGGCCGCACCTGGGGGTACCAGATGCCTCCCCACCCTAGTCTCTACATGGTGGAGCAGAACCGTGGTGACACCGTGGCAGGATGTGGTGTTGGATGACGGGCCATTGACGTCACTCCCCCCCTTGCACAGCGGGGCTGATGCGGTACACCACCAATGGCATAGAGCGCACAAGCACTCGTGAAAGCTGCAACCCTCCTCCACTCCTTCTTTTGTTTTCAAATGCAGACATCACCACCATTGGGCCCGAGATGTTATGAGGCCATATGCAGAAGCAGCCTGGGATGTTGGGAGGGCCATATACATGCGGCCTCACTGTGTGGCTTCTTTTGTCCCTCTATCACCGCTGCAGGCCCGGTTGTTCTCAGGCCACGCCCCCTTCTTTTTCCTTGCTCGGACACTGAGCATGATGTTTGGCACCGCGGCCCATGATATTCGCAGGGCCATTTGCAGTTTTATACATTTTTTTTTTATCCGATCCCGGAGTTTCATTTCACCACTCACAGGGCGCGGGCTTGTTGCCTGAGAGACACGGCCACCCGCAGGACCTCTTCCTCTCCAAGCGGGTGGTGTCCCTTTCCTTTCACTCGCAGCCGCTGTGGCTGCTCCATTTCCTCTCCTTCATCTTGCGGTGGACACAGCGGAGGTGCAGGCACACACCGACCCGGCCACACAAGCACTCTCTTCGATGAGGGCCGCGGCCGGGGCGATGCAAGCATAGGCACCCCTTGATCCACACGGTGATGACCGCTGCTTTTCCATTTTTATTCAGGGCCCAGGTGTTCATGGGCCACGCCCCCTCTTCTCACAGCCGGCCTCAGCTCTCCTTTGTTTTGAGGGCCACCGCCGCCTGCTCCTCCTCCTCACCCGCGGCCGACGCTGCTCGGCATCTTCTCTGCTCCTTGGTGGGGTGGTGGACATCAGATCCACCTCCCCTTCTTCACCCTTTGAACCCACCACAGACCCCTAGCATTCTTGTCGCCATTGTTGGCGGCCTGCACATGGGGTTCTGTGCAGGCCGCACCGAGCGTCTGGGTCACCAGGCAGACACCCACTCTGCAGGCATGCAGGGGGCACCCTACGGCATCCAGATCATCGGAGCTACATACCATGGATGGCAGACCGCAGGGGCACCCTGCGGCCTCCGGATCACTGGAGCCACATACCTTGGCTGGGGGCACCCAGCACACAGCCGCCACAGCGGTGGGGGCACCCAGGTCGAGGGTGCAACCATGGCCATGATCACATGGCAGTACAAGTCAATTGGGATGCTGTTGCCCAGCAGAGGCACTGTCTTGATGCTGGGCCACGTGGACCGGCCCTCGGCATACTGCGCAGCACCAGCATGGTGCATACAACCACGATGCAGGAGTCAGTTCTGGATCCACTGACTGGCCGGAAACGGCTCGTCCCTTTAATTGGTTTGGTCACATGGTTACCACCATGTGACATTACACAAGTCCTGGAGCTACCATGTTCCCAGGAGGGGTGACATGCAACAACCAGCAGCAGCACCAACAACGCCAAAGCACAGTAACAATGTATTTCTCCCTTCCTTTCGTTTCAAATTAAGTTTCACTCTATTCCTCCCTTTTTGTCCACTTTATTTCTCTCTGATCTCCCTCCCTTTAGCTCTTTTTTCCCCTCTTCTACCTTTCTTTCCCCCTTCCAATGAGATGCTTGTCCCAACCCCACCTTTTCAAACTATTCTACTTTTTTTTTCCCAATCACTTGCTAGGACTAAAGATGCTAGAGGAGGCGATTACTGACTGTATGCAGCAAGCCATGAGAGCAGCACAGAACCTGAGAGCAGTGTGCGTGTCACAGATGGCCTCAGAAATCCACAATGATTTTAGAATGACAGTGTTTTATTAAAGTTTTAAGCAACTGGTCTGGGAAGACGGGGACGGTTTTCACTAATCGGGTCCCTATGGCTCGCTCAACCTCCCCATGGACTGCCTCCACCTTAGCTCATGTGTCCTTAACCCCCACAATCTACCCGACTAACTCTAAAACAAGGTAACCCATACTATCTAAGGCCTTCATTAAGAGTATGGCATAGCAGTAAAGCATTGGTGGTAATAGAATTACTGCAACTTTTACCACTCCATCATATTCCGAGTTTGGCCTTGGGAGTGTAGGATTTACCTCCACCATCCTACTAGAGGTAAATCCTCCAACTTTCTGCCAAAAAATCAGCAAAATCGCCAGTGATAAATCCCAATGGAGTTCTATGGACTCCAAAATTTGGGGACTAACTCTGCCTACTCCCACTTGTAATCCAGCAGTAAATCTACCGGACCAAGTTGCGGAAACAGTCATTCCGTTTGGCAGTATTCCAACTGATATACCGCCAGAATACCACCAAACATGTAATGAGGGCCCCATTTAATTTGGAAGGTGAAACCTAAAGGCCATGGCCTTTTCTATCTAGCTACCTCTGGGAATTTCTAAGGGAACCTTCTGGTCTGTTGGACTCTCCCCTTTCTCGGACTATGGGCCTCATTATAAGTGAGCGGGTCCGGAAATACAGGTGCCCCGTAACAAGTTACCGGCACCCTTTCCGGACCGGCTCACTTCGAGTCTGCCGGTAGTGGCACTGAACTACCAGCAGGCGTGACCTGCTGGGAGTTCACGCCCCTACCGGCAGGTTTCTCACTGAAGCCCCAGCACCATTATTAACGGTGCTGGTGCTTCAGGGTTCCCATTCCCATGGGGACTCTATGGGAATGGGAATTTACAGTACCGCTGCCACCTGTGATATCCCGGTAGCACTGGGATGTCCTCGTAATGAGGCCCTTTATCTCTCCCTCCATCTTATATCCACTCTCTTCCCTCCATGCCTCTCCTCTTCCTGTACACATTTTCCTTTTCCTCTCATCTCTCTCCCATACCCTCTCTGTTATCTGCCCCCTCTCCTTCTCCTCTACCCTCACTTCTGCCACCTCACACTAGCTACATCTTTAGCCACTCCCCTCTCTCCTTCCTCTCCCTCTTTCACACTAACTGCCTTTGCTCCTCTCCCAATCTCTTCTCCTCCCTCCCTCCCTATGCACTGCACTCTCCCTTTCTTCTACCCTCTCCCTACTCTCAATCCCCTTTCCACTGTGTCCTAACCCACCACCCTCTCTCTGCCTATCTCTTCCAACTATCCCCCTCTGCTTCAATTTGCCCTCTGTACTACTCCCACTACCGCCTTGCTCTCCCTCCACACTCTCGTACTATACACTCTCTTTCTAATTCCCTCTGCACTATCCCTTCTCTATCTTTCTTTCTCACTCCCCTTTTACAGCCCCCACCACGTTACACTCAACGGGTACCACTCCTCTCCTACACACAATACCTTAGCTTCACTCTCTCAGAACACTGCCAGAGTCACTGCAGCCCTACACTCCACCTTCTGCCCTTCAGCTGGTCTCCTGATCCACCTCCACTCCATCTTACCATAGCCGAACACCTTCTAATAGCCTCTGTGCTGACTGTGCTTTTATAGTCAAGCCTACTCCCTGCAAACACTCCTCCCAGCGCCCATTGGTCCCACTGGTCACATGCTTCCTTTGGCCAATCTCTGGTGAAGTGATCCCTGAAAGGATTGAAAAATGCTTTTAATCGTGCCTCCATTTCAATCTGTCTTTATTTGTGGGGTGCATCCATGTACTCCGGCCTCTAATTTTCCTTATGGCTTTCTAGATGGGCTGGTGAGTTTTGCTTTGAATTTTGTTTGGGGTCCATTTCTATGTCTCCTGCTCTTCTGACGTCCCCTTTCACGCTCAATTAAATTTGTATTGCCCCACCATTTGCCTAGGGTCTCTATCTGGAGTTGGTAAATCGGGTATTGGGTGTTTCATCTCTGTTTGGCAAGAGCAATCCAAGTCCATTCCATTTCTGCTCTCAATCCCATTCCCCTGCTTCTGGTCGGTTTTCCGTGCATTGTGGGAGTTGCTATCCTGAAAAAGACAAGCGAGACCACAAAAAAGTCTGCCAAACTTTGTAACAGTGGATATACACAATACACACTCATGGAGCAGGAACTGCCCCCCTCAACTCGCTCATCCAGCCTCTGGGATTAGCCTGCGTCGCCTCTGGCATACACCCTGGTCGGGGAGGGGTCATTGTCCCCCCCTTCCCCTTTCACAGCTGCCAGCAGCAGATGAAAACCTCAGTTTCCAGCTCTCAAATGCTGGATTTAGTGAGAGCATGGCTTACTATCACCACCGGCCCAGCAGTATCTGCATTCGGCACCGCCGCAACAGAATCGGACTCAAAAGAAGCCACTATCAACTGTCAAGAGGATGAGCAGTAGGTATACCAGGGCCCCACTTCTTCAATGTCCTACTTTGCAGCGATTGATCTTCTGTCACCAGTCAAGGGGCCTACCAGCAGTATGCATCCTCAGCAGTGAGCAGGAGGAGCCAGAAAACCCAACACCAGCGCTGAAGTGGAAGATAGGAGCAACCACCACCCAACTGGCAGCCACTGCCGCCACTGCCAGACCAACAGCCATAGCCACCACCACCGGACCAGCAGCTGCCACTGCTACCACCACCGCCGGACCAGCAGCAGCAGCCATCAGAATACCAGCAGCATGCACCTCCGTTGGCGGCAAGTCGTGGACATGGAGCCACTTCACACTACTACCCAGAGTTGACAGGATCAAGGCTGCTTCATCTGTCATCTGCCTCCACGGCAACTAAGAAGTCAGAAGGGCAAATGTGTTCTTGGCACATGCCCCTAACATCTAAAATGACACCACAAGATCGTCAATGGTCCAATGAGCCTAGGACTGACAATGACCACAGGCACTGCACCCACCGCCATGACGGCTACGTTCAACACAAGCACTAGCACAGCAGCTACTACCAGTGCTTCCAACCTGCACACCAGTGAAACACCATGGTCAGGTCCCTGCTATTGCTGCTCTGCTGGGCTCTGGGAACCCACTATCCCAATATGACTGCAACACGGGGACGCACGATGCCACCCTCCACACATTTCAAGGTATGCTATGAGGCGGGCCATGTGAAAGCAAGAAAACACAGCAACATAAGTCAACGAAGCCTAAATAAATATGCAGCAAATACGAAGCTGGTTGCCACACCATACATATACCACCCAGCCAAACTGGCAAAAAGAAGAAAAGGCCAAATAGGCACAGCCAGAGCATAGACACGATAATGACCAGGCTTAGCAATGGAATGAGGTGCAGGAGCAGCGCAGTGTAGCACTAGCAGAATTAGAAGTTGTCGTCTGGTACCTGAGTCAGCAAGAAGATGGCAGTGACACAGAGGCAGTGAGCTCTGACCCATCAGCAGATCATCCATACACATGTATACTACCCTGGGTGACGCGGCGGGCCTCTCCCCTCAAATGATTGGTTTCAAAATAACAGGTCAAGTGAAAACGAACAAGGATTGGCCATTTCCCAATGGTCTGTAATAGTTGCCATTACGAAAGATTAGGACCCTGAGAATGGAAGCAAAGCGCAGCGCATACAATTCTGGTTGCATGTCAAATTAGCTTGAGCGCACAAAAATGCCAAAATCGTACAGGCTGGGCGAAGCAACTGAAATCCCCGCCCAATTTATTGGGGCGCACAAAACCAGCCGCAGGAAGTGGGAGGAGGAGTGGGAACCCCAAGGTGCGAAAAGAGGCGGTATAGGGGGTTGGGGGGATAGAGGTAGCCCATCCCTTATTGCGTCCTTATAAGCCCCCTAAGGTGAGCAAAGCAGCCTCATTCCCGGATCAGCTGAGAGCAGCAAGAGTTGTAGGTGTATCCAGAGTTCCAGGGAATCCAGTGTTGGTGCATCAGCCGGTAAGATAGCTCAGCGGGTGAGCGCTCGCTGCTGCGATCTGAGCGTGATCTGCAGGTCGCAGGTTCGAAACCCGGCAAGGACAACTCAGCCTTTCATCCTTCCGAGTCCTATAAATGAGTACCAATTTCGGTCGGGTGATATCGTATGTACGTACATATGTGCTCTGTAGAGCGCTTTGGCGTTCAGGCGCTATATAAATAACACATCATTATCCAGAGTCCAGGAAGGAAGGGCGGCCCGGCAGAAGTATTAAGGAGTGTTGGTACGGTTGGAAGAGACAAAAGGTAAGGTCAGAGGTGGGAAACCATTGTGGGCAAGACGGAGGAATAAGGTTTTAAGTTCTAAGGGTTTGTTGGAAGGGCTGGTTTGATATGGTTGATTGAGCGTAGCAGGCGCGGCGGGGGACTGGCCTGCAGCAAGGGAAGAACGCGTTTGCCGTCTAGCGCTTGTTACAGCTAATGTGTAAGGTGATAGGGGGCCGGCGCCAAGCCTCGTGGTCAATGGCGGCCGGGGCATGTGGCATGTGTAGGCACGATGGTGAATATTACAAGACATGCCGTTTACAAATACTTGGTTAGCAATTATAAGCCGCAGGAGGCCGGGGGCGCACATAAAGTCAGGAACCTGCAGTGCTCAGCGCCGACATAGTAGGAGGCAGGAGATAAAATCCCGAGCGAACCCAAGATATGGCTTGAGCTCGGCCTTTAACCAGGTATCGGGCAGACGAGGAAATGGCATATAGGCGCAGGGGGGCAGGATGTGACATAAGGTTAGGGTCCGAATCTGGGTTTCTGTCGCTCGCGCTGCGATAAATGTCGAAGCTACGAGAGTTTCATGTGACGTTGTGTTCTAAGCCCCATTGCACGGAATGAAGGTTACGCATAATGCTTTAATTAAGGTTAAAGGGTGCTTAGGGGCAGACAGGGGCGCGTGATTTTAGTGTGAAAAGTGGCCGACAATAGCAGGGTGTGGGCGTTGTGAGGGGGCAAATAATGTCCTGGAGTGCCCAGCATGAGACTGGGGGCTAGTTAGGACAGCGCACAGGTGTAGGTTTCAGAGTGGGGTTAGGGTGTGCATTTTGGGTTCCCTGGCAAACGGCATTCCGCAAAACATTGTGGTTATGGGTACCTGGTACAAACAAGGCCTGTCTAAAACATGAAGTGTCACATTTTGTGCAGCCGTGTTTCTAGGTATAATGAATTTGCATGTGCGCGGGACACATGTGGTGGGAAATCTAAGGAAGGGGGAGGCACGGCACAGGGATAGCGCAAGTGGACATGGAGGGTGGGGGGGACAGGGCGAGAGACACGGGGGGAAATGCATGGTTTTAATGGTGGCTTATTCATGACCGCCAGCGTGCAGTGTCCTGATTATGGCGTTGTAAGGTTGGCATGCTTGTAATAAGTCTTTGCGGGGGATCACCTTGTAGATCTGCAGGGCACACAGTGCGGGTCTTAAGGTAACAACATGTGGGGCTTCAATTTAACATCTTCATAGCTCTTCTGCCCTTAGTTGTAGAGGCATTCATTATTTAAAAACGGAACAACACAGGAAACCACCTATTATTCAGGAAATTACTTAAAACCTGGCTCTTCACGTCATAACTAGAAAGACTGGCCACAGGGGCATCGACATAACAAAAAAACATCAATGAACGTAGAGCGACCGCGATACACACCGATCAATCAATGGGAAAAGCCAAGGTAAACATCCCATGACATACTAAAGGACCAAACGGGAGACAGCCGCAATACGACCATAGACAGTTAACATAGCAAACTAAGATGGAAAGACTAGAACAAATCATCAAGAGGACCATGACCTTAACTATTACCTTCCCCAACAGCCCAAAGGACAAAATATAGAGAGGGTAAGGAAGCACTGCACCACGGGCCCCAATGCAATGGGTGATAAACAGAATGTTTCATCACTAAACACTGTCCACCAATACAAAGCAAGAAGCCCAACGTCCCACCACACAAAACTAAAACTAAACAATAGTCCCAAGGATGTTCACCCCATGGAAACCAAAGAACCAGTCAGGATAGGAGGATACAAACGTCTGAATACACAGGCTCACCAAGACGGATTCACCAGGACAACACACCAACACGACTCCGACCCTGAACCATTCAAAGCCTTAACCGACCAGGGTGACACTAGATAACCTGAGAATAGTTATTACACACCCAGTCTCACACAGGAAGATTAGGTTAAGACGCACCTACCAATCCAAACTATACTCAATAGGATACAGTTGGATCAGCGCAACATTACCAAAGCGAGTCCGCCCACGAGGAACTAGCAACATCCCAACCCACAGGTATGCAACTTTAACGGACCCATAAGTACCTGAATCAGGATACAGACCCCACTAACCCAACACTCAATCTTCTACATGCTCAAATCCACACAAAACCACACAACCATCTCTCTCCCAGCAATCAACATGCACTTTACCACACCGCATCAACAACACAAACATCACCCACAGCACTCAAGGCCTTCACCCGATCCGATACTAGCACCAAAGCCCAGCACTCAGTGTATACCGAGCTGAAGCTGCCAACAGCACACAACCTCTCCCACTCTCCATCTCCCCTCTTCCCGACTAACCCTATCCACCCTTCCTGTTTGCAGATCCGCCAGAGCGCCTGGGGACCAATTCCGTTGGTGACGGTGCGCTATACAAGTACCGCTAACATAACATCAAGGGCTGCGGCTTACAGGGCAGGCACCAATTGGTCGCAAAAGCCCTGCAATGTGGGCAAAGGCAAAGCAAGTCACAGTGGAGAGGGGGAGTGGACAGCGTCGTGGTTAATGGAGGCGGTAGTGCAAAGGGACAGGGCCGCACTGCTCGGCGTAGGGGCATACTCAAGCTGGCAATGGGGTCTAACCGTTACATTCTATAGTCACGTATGCATGACACTTAAATCGCGCTGATTGACCATAATTTGCGTTACGTTTTAATTTAAAATCATACCCATTATATTGTTTAGGCTTCCGGCCGCTGTTTTTCAAACTCATAGAAATGTAATTTCCGCATGTTTGGAGCGCAGGTAGCAGCGCATGGGTGCATGAAGCTATACGCGTGGCCGTGCCATGCCCATGCATTGTGACGGGACACTCGGCATGCAGTTGTGGCAGCTTTTAAGGAGTTACCATTCCCATCACCGGGGGAGGTGAAGCCCTGACACGGTAGCATCACCCCCGAATAAGGCTGAGGGGGGTACTGGAAGGAGAAATGAGGGGGGGGGGCAAGGTGGGACCTGGCGGGCATGGTGCAATCTTGCGAAACTCCCGCATTTGAGCGCTGGTGGGGACAAGCCGTGCAAAGATATCATTGTGAGCAACTGGGCAGCATAGTCACAGCGTGGCTGGCACCTGGGTTGCCAAGCTGGGCTTGGGGCAGATGTCTGAGAATGTACACGAGCACAGGATAAAGTCACAGAGGAGGGTCAAGGGGTGGCGAGGGCTTTAGGGGAAAGTAGTAGGGAGAACGCGTACTATGAATGTGCATGTTGTTCGTGGGTCATCATGTTAAGGTAAGGTTTTTTTATTTTATTTAAAGGCGACTAGGGCATGGAAATGCCCCAAGGTGAAGGAAGTGTTGATCAGCATTGTCTGTGACTGTGAGAAAGGACCATGTGAGGGGCATGGAGGGCAAGCTTCTAGTAAAGGCATCTCACATACTGGGTGAGAAGAAAGAAGGTAAGTGGGTTCGGGGTGGTAGATGGGGCACCAGGTGGGCATGTTGGGGGGCCAGAACAGGAGGAGGCATAGCACGGGGGTGCATATTAACAAGGAGGGGGGCGCTTGGAGCGGTGGCACTCTCTGCGGGCATTTGGCGGGGGGGGGGGGGGGACTGTGTGAAGACTGGGGAAGGGCCATGCGGTGCAAGCTCGTTTATGACACCAATTTAGGGCCAGATGCAGTACTTGCGCCAGAGATACGGAAGGGGGAGGTGGGAGACCAGCAGTTTTGCTGGGGGGGGGGCAGCTATCCCGGCTTACGGGTGTGCCAAATGGCACCGACGTAAAGAAGCCCACAGTTGCGAATGGCAGGTAATTCCTTTCTGGGTGGCTGTACTGCATCCAAAGAGGGAATAGTATTTCATTGAATGTGGTGAAATGCCTTGTGTTGTACGGCAAACTGTTGGGCACTGAGCCGGCTGTGGGCATTGCCGGGATGCATCATGGGATGCATCATGGGATGGGGGGGCACAGGAGCAGGCACGATGATGAACTTTTAGAGTGGGTTGCCTTGTTATGTGCATTTTGAGAGGTCATAGGTGCGTCGGCTGTGGGAATGTGTTCATGATCCAGTAAGTTTGGGAGTGCAGACACGCGGCTGGGAAAGTGCTGAGCGGGCGGCCTTGTGCTGGTCTTGTGTGGTCGTGTACAGCAGCAGGGTCAAGGTGAAATGCCTCATTCTGGTACTGCAAGTCCGAGGGAAATCTGTTTTATTAGTTTGAGGGGACATGGTAGTAGGCCGGGGAAGGGACATGTGGGGACGCTGTGTAGATTACAGTGGAGGGGATGGTGAGTCGCCTTGTGTGGTACATAACAGTCAAGGGGCGCTGGCGTTGAATCATTGAAAGATCCGCTATATGTTGTAAGCACTGACCCCGGGCAAGGAAGGCATAGCACAGTATGGGCAACAGGAGCACGATTAGGATAACAGGGGGGGTAGCCTTGGCGGGTGAAAGGTGGGTGAGGGGGCACAGACGGAGGGGAGGAGGAAGCTAATTGAAGAAGCAGCCCCGTTATGTCCAGAAATAGTACAAGGAAAAAAAAAGAAAATATATACACACCACGTTAGGTCCAAGGGGGAAGAAGGAACAGGAAATCCTGTTAGGTTGTTAACATACGAATTGTGTATTACAGAATCAGATCGCACAACAAGAACAACGCGCTGCAAAGTGTTCTATGAAGATTGGTACAGGGTAAGGACGATGAACGTGTACTGTCCAGTCAGGGGTAGGGATAGAAGCATAATGGTGGCAAGCAATGTTTAAATATGATATGGCATTTATAAGGTACCAGAGAAATGTTTTTCAAGGCACAGCGAGAGACTGTTCACATAAATGGGGGCAGAGATCTAGAAGATGTGAAGCACAGGGAGGAGGGGGAAGCTACATCTTGAGATGGGCATAACTAACCTGTACAAATTTGTTTCAGGATACCAAAGTGGAGACGGGACTAAAGGCAGGGGAGCAATAATGGGCAATATGCATGATGAAGGAAGCCCACGTATGGAAATTATTGAGGACCCCCAAATAGAGGATGTATCAGGTTAGGTCCAACCATCAAAGAGCGCATCTCCCTTGGGGCACAACAAGATATTTTGGCAAACATTTTCAGCATTGGCCAAAATGAAGGGTTGGGAGGCAGCGATGGCACAGAAGGGGGGCCCCCAGCCCGCTACACCATGCGAGGGGCAGCTCAGCGATCTAAAGAGGGATAGATCAAGTCTGAACACAGGATCGCAGGAATCAGTGGACAGCATGGAGTCACAGGGCTCTAAGAAAAGGCAGTGCAAAACTAAGACCGGCCAGAAAGGGCAGAAATCCAAGAAAGACTTGGAGGAGGAATTTGTGGTAGCAACAGTGATCCTTGGTCTGGCAGAAATTACGAGCAACACACCTACCTCAAATGAGGTCCTTCCCGGGACAAGCAGGAAGGAATCGCATGCTACTCATGGGGCAACCAGTGCTGCACCCAAGGCCACGGGCCACAAGTTGTTACCGAGCAAAGAGTTACTGGGTGAGTGTGTCCAGGGCTTAAAAGAAAGGCTAGATTTAGTACTAGATTGGGTACAGGCAGGAAATAAAGACAGAGGCGTGGACTCTAGCCAGCAGAGCAAAGCTTCTCCACCGGTAGGTGACAACACAGTGGGAACTGAGGGCCTGAAAGCGGGAGCGGTCTGAGGTCACATGGATATACCAAAGAAAGTGGATGGGAGGAACAGCAGTGGAAGAGTAGGGGGCACCAGCAATATGAGACTGCATAACGGGATAACAGTAACCAAAAGTCCATTAGCTAAGGGGGGGGATCAGGTGGGACTGCCACCGACCCAGGGCGATTCCAACTTCGCGAGTTGGCAACTACCCTTGGTGGTGAAGGAACAGATTTGGAAAAGATCATTTATTGACATATTTTCGCTACTGGAACATGAGACGAAAGGGTGCAACACTTTACAGACAGGCAGAGGGAGCGAGCTGGTAAAAGCAAGAATACGGGTCAAACCTACAGAGGGGGAAGCGAGAAGATGGCCGAGAAGGGCAGAAGCATGATGGGAGGGGGGGGCATAACAGGCATGGTCTAGCGAAACAGCCCTCTCCCTCATCAAACACTGAGGGTCACACGAGGCAATGCTCCATGGGGCAAGACAGTTGGGTTACGGGAGGGACGGCAGGATACGGTATACCAGGGGCAGGGAGCGCACAAGAGCGGGGTTAGAGGGGGCAAGTTGGGATCAGAGGGGAGAGGAGCGCAAGGAACCTGGAGGTCTCCGAATTGGTGCAGACATTTCAATGATAGCCAATGCACATTCGGGCATCCATGTTGTTTCATGCATGTGTGGGCCAACTGTGACAATGAAGGACACAATAGGAAAATGTAGTAGCAGAGGAGCTGGTAATGATAAAAAAGGATCAGATGCCAGGCAGTTCTAGGAACTAAGGGCGGCCTCCCAATAGTAGGCTGAGGCAGCACATGTTAGGGATCAGGGCATGTTACAAGTAGTATAAGGACGCACAGATAGGGAGAGTAGTAACCACAAATTGTAAGTTTTGTAAAAGAAGAAATGTTTGGGTTCATATGTCTCCATGAATAAACAGTTTTAAAATAGATTTGTCTTTCTTCATCAGGGGGGATAGCTAGCTGAAAAGGACAGCTGCACGGAGTCATCCACAACATGATCAGTGGCAGGACTACAGACTACGGGGCATGGTAAAGTTACTCCTAGCAACTCCAAGGGGGAGTGGGAGCAGCGATTAGGGAACAAAAGGGCATGCCCGTCACAATCTGACCTGTTTGTAAAAGGCCCATCAACTAACCAAGTGGAAAAGTTGTTAGGGTGACTGGCTAAGTCCCCGGGTGTCTGTGAGAGATGTGTTGTCAATAGGTTTCCTAACAGGATTCAAAATACCATACAGGGGGCCACCACAAGAATTACGATCAAGAACCTTAAGGTCCCCTTATGAACCCCCAGCAGTTGTGACTGAAAAGATCAAGAAAGAGCTAATCATGGGGAAGGTTGAGGGCCCATTCAGAGAACCTCCACTAAAAAACTTAATCATATCACCACTGGGTGTCATCCCCAAAAAAGAAATGGGGAAGTTCAGCCTGATACATAACCTATCCGGTCCGATAGCACAGCGAGTAAAGCGCTCGCTTTGACATCTCTGCAGAGCCTGCTGATGCAGGTTTGAATCCCGGCAGGCCCAATCTCAGCCTTTTATCCCTCCGAGGTGGATAAATGAGCACCACACAGCGTGGGTAATAATAAGCAGCGCTCAGATACCGAGGGTTCGTATCGCTATATAAATGCCAAATTATTATTATTATTATTATCTTTTCCAAAGGGGAACTCAGTGAATGACTGACTGAAAGGAGAAGGTTGTTCGGCCCATTATGCATCATTCAACAAGGTAGTCAATATAGCACAAAGGGCCGGGAAGGGGGTGCTGCTGGAAAAAGTAGACAGAGGCGGCATTCCGACTGATCCCGGTGCATCCCGAAAGCTTTCACCTATTGGGTTTCCAGCATGGGTAGGGAATCTTTATTGATCGATGCATGCCTTTGGGCTGCACAATTCCATGCACCTACTTTGAGGCATTTAGCTCTTTCTTGGAATGGATACTGTCCCAATTAATACAAGAGGGGGGAAAAACGCATTACTCAGACAACTTTCTATTCGTAGGGGGGGCTGGGTCGAATGCATGCAATAGGCTCCTGGTGGGCTTCACCGAATTGTGCACTGAACTTGGAGTGCCATTGGTGGGGGAAAAGACAGAGGTCCCCTGCACCTGACTGACATACCTTGGGATTGAAATAGATATAGTAGAAGGGGTGACCAGATTACCACAGCAGAAAGTCACTGCATTCTATGAGAGCATTATGGCCGTGGTAAGCAAGGATAAAGCAAACTTGAAGGAGATACAGACATTCCTGGGGAGGTTAAACTTTGCAGACAGAATAATATTATATGATATGATATATGATATGATATGACATTTATAAAGCGCCTATACACAAGTGTTTCAAGGCGCGATATGGGCCATTGCACGCCGTCTAGCGGCAGCCACAGGTGGGGTAACAGAAGGGAGGCACATGATTCGGCTCAAGGCAGGTGTAAAACAAGATTTAAGGATGTGGGGAGATTTTCAGAAGAATTCCAATGGGATACGAATATGGCAGGTGCCCTGGGTTCCTTGCGACCAAGAAAAATAATTTACTGATGCAGATGGCAGACCCAGCTTCAGAGCAATGTTAGGGCAGGCATGGTGTTGGGCTGATTGGGCCAAAAAGTGGGTGAAAAACGGCTGGCGCAAGAATATATGTGTTTTAGAATTATTTCCAGTACTGGTCGCATTATACAGTCGGTCAGATAAACTGACTTTTAAAAGGCTTACGGGTTTGTCAGATAACATGGCTGTAGTCCATGCAATCAATTAATCAGCACAGTGCGCAACCACGTTAGGCTTGGTGAGACGCTTGGTGCGGATAGGGCTCCAGTACATCACAGATTTGAGTGCAAGACATGTGCCGGGCATCCACAACACAGCTGCTGACACCCTTTCTCATTCACGGATGGTATGGTTCAGACAGACTTGGCCTCAGGCAGAGAGAGAAATGACAAAGTTCGACGAGGGACTATGGGAACTGGTGAAGTGGTAACAAGAACGAGAACGATGGCAGAAGAAGCACGGGTGGGGGAACAAGAAGGAAATACAAAAATTGCATCAAATTATTTGAGGAAATATCATCCCAATCTTTAGGACAAGGGTGGGAAAACAGGGTGAATGTCTTCATTGTTTGGGCTAAAGACAACAGAAAGTCTAAGAGTTGGGTAAAGAACCATTTGGCAGCAATAGCCTTCCACGCACAACTCGGGAGGCAGATGGACCCAACTAAGAGCTTCCACATCAAAGCAGTAGTAAGAGGCTGGAACACGGGGAGTGCTAGGAGGAAGGACGACAAGCTACCTATTACCATCTGTATATTGCAATTGCTGATGGACAAATTAGAGGGAGTTTGCAGTTCAATTTTCGAAGTAGTGTTGTTCAAAGCATGTTTCTCACTGGCATTCTTTGCAGCATTAAGGATCAGTGAGTTGGCGCCTAGATCCAAGAACGATCGTAGCAATAGGGCATTGCTGGTGGAGGACATCACGATGGAAGGGGACGTGGTCAGAGTAAGGATAAGGAAGTCCAAAACGGACCATGCAGGAGAAGGAAAGGAACTGGTGTTAAACAGTTTGGGAATGGACAGGTACTGTCCGGTAGCACTGACCAGGGCTTATTGGGAAGTGCGACCAAGGGCCACAACTGCACAGCAAGAAGGGCTGGGGGAGGAGGAAATAAAGAACATAGGGAGGTTTCAATTATACATCAGACCAAGCATGATGAAGTAATGAAAATAACGATAAAACAAAAAAATGAAATGTGTTATGCGAAGGAAAGCCTTGGTTTCATCAAGGGCAGGAACGATGGGCTGCCTTGCTGGAGTCAAGGCAAATGTATACTATGAATGTTGGGTCGGAACAAATTGAGTAATGTGGTTCTTAATTTCTCCTCAGGGACGGCAGTGGTGTGGGTGATGTGCCACTCTTTTATCACAAGAGTGGCTAGAGGAACCTGTGAAGGAGAGTTTAATTGCACTCTGGAGCTTGAAAATACAGAGTTGCATTGGTTGGGGAAGGGAGGAATGGTATGGGGACAGCTGGAAAAGGAAGTTAGTCAGGAAATAGTAAAGTACGAGGCACCGGACAAACAGACATATTGGCCATACACCTGGGGGGGGGATGATTTAGGGGTGATGAGAATGAAGGTGTTGTTGCAACAAATGAGAGGGACTATGGTGAGACTGGTAAATGTCCTGTGCACCACCGAACGGATATGGTTGGAGATTATTCGACGTCAGAAGTGTAAGGGGGCACGCAGCCAGGTTGGGGTTGGGGAGTCGAGGTGGAAGCTGAATTTAGAATTCAAAAAATTCTTAACCGGGATGGGCATGGCCTGTTTAAGGCACACGTTAATTACTCTGAGACACAGGGATACTTTGCAATAGATGGAGTGCACCTATCCGGGGTAGGGAGGAGAAATAATGAGAATGGGCATCGGGGAGGCGCTCGAAAGTGTGGGTTGCAAATACAGAGGTAGGGCAGGAACCAAAAAAAAAAAAAGAAAAGGTGGGATTGGGTGGTAAGAGGGTCAACGGGAGGAGAGGAGTAACGCCCAATCACACCAAGGGAAGGGCAACTGTTTAAAGCTAGTGGAGCACCAAGAAGGGAAGAAACGGACACCAAACAAGGTTAAATAGGCCTACAAAGAGGAAGGTGGGGAACTCTCCGGCGCCGTGAGCCACCCAAGAGTCATGGCGGGGGACTAGGCAACTGGCGGTAGGGGCTGGCAGGCACAAGGTAACAGGGCGCAGGGGAATCCAGTTAGTCAGGAAAAGGGGGAAGGGTTCAAAGGTACGGAAAGGTGGCGCAGAAACTAGGGGAGTTGGTAGAGGACTAGTGGTTGGTTACCAGGGGGGGGAGCAAAGGGGAAGGATAGTCAGGGGGCAACACCAGGGGAATGAGGTGTAGTCAACAGGGGTAGGGAAGGGGGCAAGTGCAAGGGGGAATGAAGGACAACAGGAAACCTAATGGGGCATGCAAGAGGGTAAGTCACACAAGCAATGGGGATCGAGTAGTAGGCCTGGAGACCGTGTGGAAGAGTCAGAGGTTAGGTATCAAGGGAGATGAGGGGTGAGGAGGTGAGAGAGTTTCAGGACCCTGGGGGTGAGGAATAAGATAGGGACCTGGCAGCTGGGGGTCAGTGTATGAAGGGGTTGGGTGAAGGGAAAGTTCAGAGCACGTACACCTGGCCAACAGGGAGCCAGGGGGGCACAAGCAACAGGGGTGAAAATATGTTTAACAATGCTGCACCTGGGAAAGGTCGTGGAGTGGAATCGGCTGCAAAGTAATCTGTTGCAAAATGGGGAGTGTTTGAAGTTGAGTCAATAAAGTTAATCAAGTAAAAAAGTTAACGGCATCAGCTAGGCACGACGGATGCTGCCCGCCATCAAGTGGGGAAGTGCAAGGGTTTTGCAGCTCAGAGCAGAAACCTGATGCAGTATACCAAGTAACAAGTAACAGAGCACCTGTAAGCTACCTCCTGCTTAATAAAGCAACCGCGGCCTGTTCATCCACAACCCGAGTCGGTGTGTTATTTCAACGGGGGTGTTTGTCGAGGGCAAGGCAAGGGGAAATGTGTGGAGAGCACGCAAGGTAAACAAAGTGGAAGTGGAAAGCATGCAAACCAAATGCATTACCCTGGGGAAGGCCGGTGTGGGGGTATTGCAGCTATGCAGTGTGGGCGGAAGCTAAAACGGTGGCAAATTTGCCTTGATTAGTGGACATTTCACACACCACTATTATTAACCAACCTAGAATTCAGCAGTGGCCCTCCAGTGAAATGATCACCACACACATGCACCAATCCATTGCACCCACCACCAGCCCATACTTCTGCTCTCGTTAAAAGGGCATGGTGAGTGGAGCTTCTCCACTGGAAGTTTAACCAATCATCATCACCCCTTTTCCTGTTTGACACTAATATTCGGGGTCACAGCTTCACTTCGGGGAGGGACCTCGATTCGCACAAACTTTGCCATGCCTCCTGGTGGATCAGGGTCTCACTGGGACCCATTTACTCCAGCACTGCAGCGCGCACAATGTACTGCTTAATTGCTCATCTGGGACCATTCTGAGCTCGCAGGCTCCCGGAGGCAGCGTTGCTCCCAAACCACCAAGTGTTAGCTTCAGGCAGGGAGAAAGGGACTCGGGCTTCTGCGCTGAACTTACAACACGGAAACTTCCATCAGGCTTAATTGAGTATCGCAATCGGACTCGGGGATACATGTTTCATGAATTAGGAGTTCAGTAGATTTTTTTTTTCTACTCCACTTCACGCTAAGGATGAAAGCGAATTGTTCCACGGGCGCGCGCACATCTAACGCCTGGCCCTGCAGAGGCTCTTTCACTGCAGGCAGTATTTGAGCAGAGGGTCGGATCGTGCCGCATTCTCTCCTGGGTCTCCAGTAGAATCGAACCAAATCTAACATGTGGAGACTTCAAAAGCCTAAAATAGGAAGACAAAATGCGGTGGGTCTCGTTTATGCAAACGGTTCATGCTGAACCATGTAGTCTTCCAACAGAGGCCTTCGCTAACAATCAGAGTGTCAGATGCAGGAAATAGGGTATGAAAACATCTCTCATGCCCAGCGCTTCAAGTGCGGTAAGAAATCATGTGGTGGGCGGGCTCCTTTGGGGGCATGGCTTACCATAGTAAGGTACGAAAACAAATATAAAATACATTTATATATTTGTGTGCATACCTTACAATTTGCGTACTTTTCAAGCCATCTTTTTTAAACGTAGAAATGTTTCTATGTTTATAAAAGATGGCTTGAAAAGTACACAATCCATCCATCGTTTATAAAGCTTTGACGATGGACAAAGTCTGAGGCGTCTTTGCCCGTCAGCAAAGCTTTATAAAATTGTGTACTTTTCAAGCCATCTTTTATAAACATCGAAATTATCACGGAGTCCCTAGATTCGCTGAGGGTCAAAGACACCGCAGTGACCTGGGGACGGGACGGCAAACAAAAGGACAGTAACTTCCTCTTGTGGCCCCTCGCGCAAGGGGTCACAAGAGGAAGTTACAGTGACGGACAGACGTGCCAGCCAGCAACAAATGTGGCTGGCTGGCACTTCTGTCAATTTGCCTGACTCGAAAATGGCGTGCGCATCTCCAGTCGCTGCTGCGGTGGGATAATATGTCCTGCCAATGTTGTGGTGGGCCTGGGGGGGGGCCCTGGCAGCACCTCACTTTTTGGAGGCTGCCAGGGGCCCAGCCCACATACACCACTGATTATGCCCCTTGTCCGTCCCTTGATTGGTCAAAGGCTTGTCTGCTTCTCGTGTCGTCGCCTTGCCTACCAATGTAGCAGCAGAGCCAACCTATTCATTTACCAGCGGCTGCCACTGCACAGATTTTAGGGCAGCAGCCTCAAAAGGGTATTAGCATTGTTAAATATTGGCTTTCAAGAGTGGGTGCCCGGGCTCTGGAACACTTAGGTACCTGCCATGTATACACGATCCCCTCCGGACCTCTTCCTCACCCGCCTGTCGCTCAAAGGATCCCCACCAGGTTCTTTTTCACTATTCCATTGGCTTCACTGTAAACTCCTGGAATCCACACACGTTGCACCTAACCACATACTTACACCATTATCTTTACTACTAATGCCAAAAAGATTAAGAAATGCAATTACTTTCACCCAATCCCCCTGTTGGAAAATACACAAACACTGAGGGGCCACTGGCGTAACAGGGGCCCCCGCACCCCCCGCAGTGTGGAGAGCCCCGTGACCACATGTTCTGGAAGGGGGCCCCACTTGGAGTAAAAAAAAAGAAACTTTCTTTTTTACATTTTCTTTTTGAATTCACTCTGCATTTCTATACAAATGTTTTCTGTAACAGAAATAATTTCTTTATGAAGGCAG
This sequence comes from Ambystoma mexicanum, assembly GCF_040938575.1. Classification (NCBI taxonomy): domain Eukaryota; kingdom Metazoa; phylum Chordata; class Amphibia; order Caudata; family Ambystomatidae; genus Ambystoma; species Ambystoma mexicanum. The sequence continues at coordinate 855,471,971 of NC_090931.1, read as the reverse complement.
AGTGAATACAAAAAGTCCAGTAGCTACCCCCACCCCCTCCCTAGGCTGGAGTCCTCCATGTTACTGGGGTGGGGGAAGCCCTATGACTTCAAAAATAAACAGTTTATTTTTGAAGTCACTCGGCCTTCATAAAGAAATTATTTCCATTATGGTTCAGTCCTTAACGGAAATACTTTCTTTATGAAGTAAGAGTGACTTCAAAAAGAAACAATGGGCCTCATTACGAGCATGATGGTAGCCGTGCCTGTATGCTCACTACCGGCACCACCTCCAGTGATTGGGCAATAACTGGCCCATTACAAGATGAATGATTTGGTAATTGCCCATTCGCAGGTGGCGGTATTGGTGGACTCACGATCCCCATTCTGCCCAGCTGGGCAGAATGGGGGTGGGGAGCATGGTTGCACCGGCACCGTTGATAACGGTGCCGGCGCAATTACAAGTTATGCTCGCGGGTGCCGCACAGCCCGCCAGGTAAGACCTGGCTAGCTGTCAGGAACCCGCAAGCAGAACTCGTAATGCGGCGGTACGGTATGAACGGTGCCAGTGCCTTACCGGCACCATTCATACCATCACCGCCAGGGTCCTAATGAGGCCCAATGTATTTTTGAAGTATTATGACTCCCCTCAACCCATGACGTGTGTGTGTGTGTGTGAGTGTATGGTGAAAGGATGCACACTGAAAAGTATGGGTGGCTGCCTGGGTGTGCCTGTATGGTGAAAATGTCCACACTTAAGTGTATAGGTGACTGTCTGTGTGAGGGTAGGGTGAAAGGGTGCACACAAATGTATGGGTGGCTGGGTGTGAGTGTACGGTGAAAGGATGCACACTTAAATGTATGGGTAGGTGCCCGGGTGTGTGTGCCTGTGTGGTGAAAGGTTGCACACTTAAATGTACGGGTGGCTGCCTGGGTGTGCCTGTATGGTGAAAGGGTGCACATTAAATATATGGATGAATGGGTGTGCATGTGTATGTATGGTTAATGGTGTGTGTGCCTATGTTCAGGGGCGCAACAAAACCTACATTTCAGGGTGGCTAACTTTTCAAATGTTGGGAGAGGTGCTAACTTCACGTGTGGTGGGGAGGAGAAAACTTATTTGTGTGGGGGCATCTAACTTCTTTACGCATTTTAATGCGACTATTCTAGTGCAGCTTCAATGTTACAAGCAGTTAACTCTCCCCTATAGGTCTGAAAGCACCCACTTATGGGCTGCTGTGAGAATGACTGGTCTCCTGTTTCCGCTCTACCCTTCCAATCACTCCCCTGGCATGCAAGTACTAAACCCACATCACAATTTTAATTGCTTAAAAAATGTGGCATTTGAATGCAGATACTAACAGTGAAATGATGTACATTAGTAATTGCTGGGCTTGGCCCTTGTTAATGGCAAAACCCAGGTGCTGTCTAACATCTGTGTCATTCAGACCGTAAACGAGAAGTGCAAGGGGAAAGGGAGGGGGGAAGTGCAAGGGAGAGGGGAGGGGAAAACAGGGCAGCAATGCACTGAGTAAGAGCCGCCAGGGAAGCACGGCTCTGGGCAGTGCAAGGAGAACAAGGGACTGTAGGGCTACAGTTACAGCCCCTAACAGCGTGGTAGGCCCGGAGGCAGTGCCAGGATGACTGATCAAGAAAGAGCCTGGACTCAGTGAGACAGAGGGTAGCCAAGCAACCAGTTGCTACAGCGGACAGGTAGGTCAGCAGGGGAGGGAGAAAGAGAAAACAGAGGAGAAGAGGAACGTTTTGAGCTTCTTCTGGAACTTCAGGTGGTCCGGCTCATGTTTGGGAGGGTCAGTGAGGCCATTTCAGAGGGAGGCGCCTGCAGGGGAGAAGGATCTACCCCCCACTCTCTGCCTGGAGAAGTATCTAACCCTTAGGGCTCGAGAAGGAAGGTATTTTGGAAGATAGTGTTGGATGTAGTGCAGATACCAGCCCCAGACAGCCTTGTGGACAATGAAAAAGGGTCTTGAACTTGATCCTTGCAGCCACCGAGAGCCAGTGGAGAGATTTCATGGCTGGAGAGATACAGTCCCTGGACTTGAGGCCAAGGATAAGTCTCACAGTCCTGTTCTGGATTAGTTGCAGAGGGTGCAGAGTAGAGGAAGGCAGATTGGGAAAGTGGCTGTTGCAGTAGTCCAGCCTAGAGAGAACCAGAGCTCTGGAGACAGTGAGCTTCTGGGGGAAAGTGAGAAGTGGAAGAGTCCCTTTGAGGAGGTGCAGCTGGTAGTGGGATTTCTTGGCGATGACCGAGATGTGAGGAGAGAAAGAGAGAGTGGAGTTGAAGATGACAACAGGAATGAGCGAGAGAGGAGAGTAGGCTGAGGGGAGCCTGAAGGAAAGCGGAGTGTCATCCGCACAACAATGTAAGTTAGAGGAGAAGGTAGAGATCAGTTGAGTCAAAGGAGCCAAGTAGAGGTTGAAAAACCAGGGTGAGAGGATAGAGCCCTGGAGAACGCCACATGTAGAGAGAGGTGGCGGAGTGAACGGTACAAAGTTGGACCTAGGAGGGGCGGTCCAAGAGGAAGGTCAGCCACTCCAGGGCCTGATCCATGATGCCCACGTTCTCACAAAGTCAATTGATCAGGATGGCGTGGTTGACCGTGTCGAAAGCAGAGGAAAGTTCCAGGATGATGAGGACAGAAGGAATGCTGGAATCAATGTTAGAGATCAGATCTTCACAGGTGTTCAGGAGAGCAGTTTTGGTGCCTCTCGCAGCTCCTAAGCCAGACTGATGGTCATGGAGACAACCAACAGATTCAGTGTGGAGTGTAAGATGGCAGTTGGCCAGCTTTTCAAGAATTTGGGAGAGGGGAAGTTCCAGTACCAAAAGAATGATTACAGAAATCGGACAAGGCTGGATCGTCTCAATGTAGTCCTTGATCGTTCTGGAGGAGCAGGCGAGCACCTGTTTCGACGACACTTCCATGGATGGGACTCGTCTAGAAACCTTGTCAGGTGTTAGAGAGAAAGAGGAGAAAGGAGGAGGAGAGGGAGAGATGGCCAAAGGGGGCCAAGAGAGGAAGAGGGAGAGGAAGAGGAGATAGTGGACAGGATGTCCTGAGCTTTAGAGGAAAAGCGAGAGGCCAAAGCCGTAGAGAGGGCCCGTTGAAGGAACAGGAGAGGTAGAAACCACAACAGGATTGGCCAGTTCTTTGCAGATTTTAAAGAGTTTGGCTGTGTTGTTAGAGGCCGTAGAGACGCAGGCTTGAATGTGTGCTGTGTTCTTGATGAGTCTTATTGCTTCGACTGGCATTTTTGTGCAACCAGTCTAGGTACGTCTAAATGTTACTGTAATGTTATTATGTGTCTACACTGGTCTACATTGTGCAGCCAGTTGGACATGTTTTTATTGTGGCCTGGCATTTTTAATAGCAAAGCATTAATATTCATGTGCACTGTTGGTGACTTGCATGTTTTGGAATGCTGTTACCCTACACAACAATAGCAAACACTGTGGCTTTTTAGTCAATTGTTCTCAGAAAGTGTGCTGTATATTGCATTAAAACACATATCTATATATTTCTCCTAGTGCAGTGTGTGGCATACCCCTTCAGCAACACGTTTGTGCGTATTGCGCAAGCGTGGTAATCTAGGACGGCCCAGAGTGTGGCGCGACTCGTGATTTGTTGCCGAGTTGGGGGGGCCCCCCTCAGCATGGCTTGCAGGGGGGCCCCCAGAGCTTCTGTTACGCCACTGTGAGGGGCTCATGTTCTTTAATCGTCATATGACAGCGGGGAGCTGCTATGTGTTGACAAACATGTAGCAGGCTCCCAGGCGCTGATCATTTTTGTCATTTGCACGGCGGATCACAAACTTGCAGGGCAAAAGATGACATAAACGTGTGTACACCGCCTTTTGCCCTGCACTTTTGCACTCCACCGTACAAAGTGAGGAAACGCGGCTGGCCTGGCATGCCAGGCAGCATTTAATTTTAATGGTGAGCGTCACTTGCCATGATGGCAAGCAGTGTTCTCAATTACAATTAAACTCTGTCCGATATGCATGCCATGCGAGAATGGCAGGCAGCATGAACAATGGATCCATATGGTGTCTGTTTACTTTATGCTGGTGCATAAAGCTGGCGGACTCCATAGAGATGTCCAGCATTTGCGTCGGCATGCAAAGCAATGCTGGTGGAAATGCTAGACCATTTGTGTGGCAGAGAGAAGGGAGGCAGTGGAAATGCAAGTTGCATTCCGCCCCTCCTCACCGCAATACAAATGAATGATAATGGGCTGCGACGTAAGAAACATGCGTAAAAGCCTTATGGTAGGTGTCACTTCCTGGTGCACTGTCCTTGTAAACTTTAATCTCATCAATATCGTTTGCATATAAGTACATAATTACACAAGCTTTCATCAGTACTTCAATTGGCCTGGTCAAACTGATTCTGGCAAAACCTACTCTTGCCGAAAAGTCATGCCATACGGGCTTTCCTGAATTTCACAAAGTTTTGGAGGACCATGAAAGTTCATGTGGCAGTTCAAGCATGCCTTAGAGCAGGTACGCCATGACCATTTAGCAAATGGGACCTGGGCCCTGACCACCCTGAAATTGTGGGTTAGGTTGACTTGACCTTGCTTGTCCACAGAGCTGTCGGCAGACATGGTAAATGGTACCTGGGACTGCACTAACAAAGGCCAGGCAATTATTAACATTTCATTGTTAGGCACAACCTCCCTTTTCGTATGCATACATGTTCAGGCTGTTAGCATATGCAGGTCAGGAGTGTTCTTGGAAGGGTGTGAGGGGACAGGCGACAACTCCTCGCAGCAGTTCTTAATTGGCTGGTGTCATATGTGAAGGGGAGAGCTATGGCTTCTTTTAACATTACAGCTTCAGCAGAAGAGTCTCACTAGAATGTCTAAAGAAGTAACATGCCCTAAAACAACGTGTCTGGTCCAGAATGCCCACTGAAAGAAAGTGACTCACAAAATAAAGCTACTTTATGAAAGCTGATTTTATATCCATGAGCGCTAATAGTTTAAGATGAAAAGTAAAGTTAACAAGAGTGTGGCTGCCCCCTACTAGACCCTCCTGAGTGGCAGAAATTCCATAGAACAGGTTATTTGAACCATGTTGAATCTCTAGCACTCTTGCTTAATTTGTGAAACTCAGGGTTTCACCCTATACAACCCAAGGTAATCCAAACATGGGCCGCTTGCTCACTGTGTCTTAGAGAGGCTCAGCCTCTCCTCACCGAGGAGGCCACACAAGGCTGGAGCACTTGTCTGCGGTTGCTGCTGGTGCTCTTGTTCAGAGGAGAATTGCCGAGCATTTCCGTGCTGGACTGCCCTTGTGGATGGGACCAGACTGATATGCAAATTGATATGTGTCCAAGGGTGCAGTGAGCTAAACGTGGTTGTAGACTGAACTGTCTGCATAATTCATATACTCGGAGCTGTCTGTATGCTGAAAGAACATTGTTTGCATGTTCTTATGGTAGCTACTGGCAGTCATGCCTCTAAGGTGGATCTTTGCAGGAGACCCAGCACTGGGTATGTGCAGCAGACAGAAACTGTAAGAAGTATCACATTGTGATGACTTTGGGGTCATTCCGAGGTTGGTGCTAAGGGAAAAACGATGCCCGTAAAAGAATACCGGCATCGATTACCACTACAGGATATTCTGACCAGCCCGACTGCTATTAGCGGCATCGTAGAGTATGATGCCGTTAATAGCGGTCTGGGCGCGCGCACGCGACCTTCCATGCCGGCATTAGCGGCATGCCGTAAACTGGAGTAGATCACAAGTGAAGCGGACATGTAAATAACGGCCTCATGAAGGCGGAAAAAGTGCTTACCGGCATGGCGTAAATACTGCATCGCTGACCTACCGTAAAATGCCCTGAGCAGTGTTCACAACTGCCACAGGTGAACACAATCAGCACAGGTGGAGGCAATAGAGTCAGGCCCAGTACAAAAGGAGCACACCCACACACCACACCCCCTCCCACACCAAGATAATTCCAATAGTAGTAGCATTACAGGAGCTGGAGGACATGCTTGCATTGCCACAACAACAACAACAACAACAACAACAGCCGCCACCACAGAGGAGACGCAAGAGGAGAAGAAGGGTGAGATAAGCCCAGCATGCCCCACCAGTGCAGCCACCGTCACCACGCCGGCAGCTCCCAATCCCTTGCATCAGAGCCAGTCCTTTCAACCTAAGCCCTGAGCAGATCCACACCCTGTATGTACCATCTGGACCGGGACACCATCACCACCATAGTGGACCTGATACACAATGACATAGTGAGCCTCATTGAAATACACACCTCCATCCCCCCTCTACTGAAGGTAGTGTTTGTGCTCCACTTCCTTGCCACAAGCACCTACCAGCACACAGTGGGGCACATGCATGGCATATCACAACCCTTTGTTTCCTCGGATTCTGAACCAAGTTCTGGATGCCCTCCTCAAGCACACAAGGGACTACATATCCCTACATATTCCTACCACTGACTCCCCTGGAGATATTTGATACAAAAGTTGGCTTCCATGCACTGGCAGGCATGCCAAATTGTGTAGGTGCCCTCGACTGCACCCACGTGGAGTTGGTGGTCCCGCATACCATGGAGGTGGTGTACCGCAACCGCAAGCAATACCACTCCATCAATGTGCAGATGGAATGTGACTCCAGCAAGATCACCACACATTGTCGTACCCGATATCCCGGATCCACACATGATGCCACGCTGCTGTGGAATTCCTTGCTACCCCGCCACATGGAGCGACGTGCCTGTCTGCTCGGTAAGTCGCCTGACAGGCCCATGGCAGTGCAGTTGGGGGGTGTGATTGGTGGGTGAGTAGAGACAGCATATACAGTATAACACTGTGGCCCTACATTTTCCAACCTGAACCAGACCCAACAATGCCTTACATCAGGCCAATGGTTCACACTGATGCACCATACGTAGAAGCAGGCCACATCCCTCAACGTGTCCACTGCACATCAACTGAGCATACCCTCTGCAACACATTCCAGCAACATGCAGTGAGTATGCCTAACGCACATGAAGGCAGCAAAGCACAATACAGGACATCTGCAAGAGCATGCAAGGGAACACCCTTAAACATGTGGACTACGCAATACACACCTGCGGAACATTGTCCAGCACACATTGCGACAAATGTACCTGTATGCATACACCCAGGGACCTGTGCATGTGAACACCAAATAGCTGCAACCATGACAGTGAGTACTACAGGTGTAATGCCACAAATTGAGTCGCGCATACCTCATTGTGCCCCCATGCAGGCAATTGTGGCTATACCTTGAATCCCTGGCTCCTCACCCCTGTTTGGATCCCGCAGACCAGGCACGAAGAGGAGTGCAATGGGGTCCATATCCACACCCGTGTTCTGATCGAGCAGACCTTTGGCCTGTTGTAGGCACGTTTCTGCTGCCTCAGCAGGTATGGTGGAGCACTCCTTTACGGGCCTGTGAAGGTGGACAAGATCACCATGGTCTGTGATATACGGATTACCATGTGCATCCGGTGGAACTTACCCCTGCCACCTGACATCAAACAGCAACCACCGGGTGAAGATGGGGATGATGAAGGATAAGAGTAGGACATCAGCCATGAGCCAATGCCCATGAGGAACGTGCAGTGCGCCAATCAGTGATGGACATTTACGTATCATGCACCGTGATGAAGAGGGTGCATCAAATCAAGCTCACTGTGCACTGGGTTTGGGGGACTGTGGGGAGTGTACACTGTTTAGCATTGAATCCTGGCACACTTAATAAGCAATGTCCAGTCATGTTATTTGCATCAAAATGGAATGTAATGATCAATAAAACTATTTACATAGATGAACAGCCCACCCACGATACAACAGAGTCTACCCACCCACCCCTGTCCCTTCCCACCACCCTCCACCACTCATCCCTCTAACCCCCCAAAACACCCCCCATCCCACAACTCCCCCCACACACCCATGTCCCGGCACACATCATGAGTTCCAACAGCCTCCATCCCGCATGCCTGTCCGGCTACAGTCGGCCTCTTTTGCATGGAGGCTGTGGCTCTCCTGGCCGGTGCATGGTGCGTAGCGACCTATGCACTGGGCTGGTCTGAGCAGAGTTTACAGGGGTACTGCTCGTGGATGTCAGGGGTCGTGACCCGGCAGGTGCTGCAGGGCATTGTGCCATGGTGGCAGCCAAATGTGTGAGTGCCTGGGTGACTGATTCCATGCCCTGGCGCACCCGCCTAGCCACACGGTTTACAGCACGGGTGAGTGTCTGTGTGCTGTCACAGTGGGCCTGGCATGTGGCTTCCCCTACTGCGATGAATTGTCGCAACATGTCGTCCATGGACTGCTGATGCTCCTCCATGCGGGTGATGCGGGCCTCTAGGTCACGCATGTCTTTGATGGCTGGTGGTCGCATGGGAGCTGGAGATGTACTGAATTGAGGGCTGAATACGGCTCCAGCCGCCTCCTCCCCAGAGCTATCGCCACACGACCCATGTCGCAGGGAGTGCTGTGTTGTGTGCCCCATGGATGGTGTCCCCTCAGTGTCCTCCAACATGCACTGCCCTGCCTTGTCAGCCTCGTCCTGTTGAACATCATCCTCTGCAGTATCTCTTGCAGATTGGGCCACCTCCCCTGAGTCACTAGTGGCCGCTGACTGAGGTGCATCACCATCGCTGGACGTTGCTCTACCCTCCTCGTCCACATGTGTTGGCTGCAGTGGTGTGGGGGCCATTTGGTCTGTGGGATTGGGAGCCAGAGTGGCTTGTGGTAAGTGTGCAGTGATGGCACCCAATTCCCCAGGCCGGTGCTCATTCCCTTGTGTCGTGGGTGGATGCTCCTCAGGTCCTCTGGCCTGTGACACCTGTTTACAAGACTGCTGTGGCATGGGGGTGGTTGTTTTCATCCTCCTGGCCCTTAATGTGGATGGCCTGGTGCCATCCTCTTCCCCTCTACTTCTGCCTGGTGCTGTTGGCTTTGTTTCTGAGGTGGGCCTGTCATCGCTGTCTGATACTGTGCCTGCGTGGGATGGAGAGGCAGGGCATGAGTCATGGGTGTAGGGACATCCGACATATATTGCTCTAGGTACATTCTGGGTCCTGTGCATTGTTGTCTGCATGTTGAAGGGGCAGACATGGTGCTTACAGGTGTTGGGTGTGTGGTGCAGTGTCCGTGTGTCCTTCTAGCGCATCCATGTTGTGCATGCAGTTTGCTTCTTGGATTATGGGTGTCTAGTGGATTGCGTGCGGTGTGCATGCCTCAGGGTGTGCATTCCATGTGATGTGTCTCCAGGGCTCTGGTGTAAACCTGGTGGTGGAGCTGTATGCACCATGCAGTGGGATGTGACACTGGTGGGGGCTGCTTCTCTGCAGTGCTGCATGTGTGTGTCTGCATGCTGGTGTTACTTCTGTTTGGAATTGGACGCTGGTGGTTTGTGTCATTGGGGTTGGTTGTGTGTGTCTGTGACAGGGGTGTGGCATTTCTGTAGGGCAGTCATTAGGTGGGTGGTGATGGGCAATGTACTTGCTGTCATCAACTTGCCATTTGGACTCAGCCATTGAATTTGTGTTGGTTGTGTGTGTTCACTTTTGTGTAGTGCCAACGCTCACGCACCTTCATCAGCTGATGATGTTACTCCTGTCTCAGCATGCCTTCCCCCTTCTGTGGCCTCCATGTGTAACAGGGAGCAGCACGTTACCTCCGACCATGCTAGCTTGATGGGCCTGGATGGTTCAGTTCCTGTTGCCTGGGCCTGCTGACAGTTGGCAGTCATGTTTCAGACACGCAGCCGCAGGTTGACCCACCTTTTCCGGCATTCTTTTGTGTTGCGTGTGGTTGTCCCCACTGCGGACACCTTCTGGGCCATCTCCTCCCAGATCTGTTTCTTCCTCATTTGTGTTGCACGGCTCAGGTCTGTGCTGAACACCACATCTGCATGCTGGGCATGTCGGAATTGAAACAATATTATGCCTCCTATCGTAACAATTGTATGTGTATTGGCCTACGCCAAGTTGTCTAAACATCATACGCGAACAAACTCCACGGCAAGGTCTTGACCTTAGAGGAAGTAATGTAAGTCACCATCTTGGATTAAGCCGCCATTTTAGGTTCTCTTGTAATATGGAAGTCACCCTGAACATCAAAATGGAGGCCAAATGACATTCTGAGTAAGATTCTGGCCGTTGTGACCTCCGTACACATGAATAATTAATATGCCTGCAGGCCACTTGTCGGTGTCGCGAACTGAGACCTTGTCCTACCGTTGACCTATATGTAAATTTACAACTATATCAATGAAACTAATCGAAATGCATATATTACAGGATTGACCTGGCAAGGAACCCATAGGCCTGTCTCACAGAATGGTTAACCCGTGAGAGGGTTGGCCAAGGGCTGGACAAATCGTGTAAAGAGCCCGAGTATTCCAATGTGCGGTCTCTCTCACTAACACATCGAACCCTCGTTGAAGTTCTTTATGTTACTCTGAGAGCCGAATAGCTATCCGCTTGTCAATTGACTTGGTAACTGTTGTAGCTTTTAAATAAAGCACTTGTATGTTCTTTGTAACTTGTGTTGGTGTGTTTCTTTCTGGGCTTCCCGGCCTCATATTATTTTTCTGTTTCCACAGTTGGCGCCCTAATAGGGACCCTCAAGATTGATGCCGGATCATTGAAGGTTGATGCAGACTATCGAACTGGGATCGGACGGTGTGATACTGCGGGCCCGACCGAACGAGACGCGATACCTCGGCAGCGCTGCACGATCCGATCCTTGGACGATAGTCGTGTGGTCTGACACGGCATCTTGACGAGGGTCCATTTTTGAGGCGGGCAGATTTGTCGAAACCACCAAACACAAGGTAAAATTTGTTAGGTAAGTTCTTTGGTAAACCTTACGGTCCTCCTTAGGTTTGGTCAGGTGCAGTCAAGACCAGACTCTTAATTTAACCCTGACAATTTGAATTTGGCGTATTGTATCTGCAGACACAATTATTGACCAGGTAACATCAATTTTTTGTGAAATGCCTGGGAAATTGTCTAGCTGCTTTAGGGCTTTATTCCGCAGCGATCGACAATCTTTGGAATTTAGCCGCCCGGCACCACAGGAGGGGTCGCCGGCGTGTACTATGTACTGTAAGTATGGCATTGGAAGTATAGTATTTAATGATATTTGGCACAGACAAACCAGACATGCCTCCGAATTTCAGTGGCCAATCAATGGTAGTTTCGAGATCCCCTGTATTGAATACCTAGAATCGGTCTTGCTAAAAAAGAAGGCCAGACCTGCAGCATTTGATGTTTTGCAGAATTGGAAAAAAGAAGCGTTGCAGCAGCTTAAAAGTAGGGATAAACATGCACGCCGTCATAAAACAAATGCCGAAAAGGCGTTGTTAAATGGTAAGGCAAAACATTCGGAATCAGTCAAAAATATGGATAGGGCTTTCTCACTCGGTATCCAGAAAATGTATCCCTCTAAAGATTTCCATGCTTCTGAAGAATTTATTGAAAAATTGTTAAACAAACGCAGGCCTGGTGCCTCTGCGCCACTCCGTATGATCCTCTCCCTGGTGCTCTGCCCATTCCTGCTGTTATTCCTGTTCCCCTTGTATAACCTACTGTTCCTATTCCTCTAGTTTTTGTTCCTCCACCTATTTTACCACGCCTTCCTCTTGCACCGATAGTTGCACCCTCATTGAATTTGCCCACACCTCCACTCCCGAGTGGTTCTGTATTGACTGAAGTTGATCGGGGTGCGGGGTCAAAGATTGTCACTCGGAATACTGTTTCTGCAGACAAGAAACAGGAATTATTTGAATGGGATGAGCACTGTATGGAGAGAGGTGATCAAGCTGACGTTTTTTCCACATTATCAAATATGGGCAATTTTCCCGAGAAAAATGTTTTTATCGAAGGTTTAGGGACTCATTTGTGTGTAATGTGGGGTAGATTACATAATACAGATCTCCCATAAGGGTTGAGGGATCTGAATACTTTAGCGCTTTCGAGGGACACAGAGGAGAAAGTATATGGTCATGTTGAGAGATTGTTAGAGTATAGGAGGGACTTTGAAAGATTACGGGATGAGGATGGTGACGACGACAGTATGTATGTACAGAAACGGTTCCTTCCGTGTCGTAGATCGGCATCTGAGGAAGCACGAATTTGTACCAAAGATGCGATTCGATGGATCTCGGATTCATCGATATCGCCGGAAGAAGCATACGACAAGTATAGTCAGTATACAGTAGAAATGCAGAGGAAAGTGATTCAGGTAATGGTACAGTACCTGAAGGATGAATGTGTAAGGAAGAAGGTTAGTTGTCCTATAGAGTTATTAGGTATTTGTAAGAGGGCTTTTTCGCCCGACACTTCTTCAGCTGCCTTAGCGCTCGACCTGGCTCTGTTGCTTAGTAAGCGGTCAGAGTTACCTATATCTCAGTTGCCTATGAGAGAGGTTCCTCCGACATTTGTCCCAAAGGTTGAGATTCCCGCTAACGCTGGGACTGGTGCACCCGCTGTGGACATGCCTGCACATTAAGTATCGCAATTTGTTCACGTCCCGTTTTCACGACAGGAAGTGAACACTATTAGACAATCAATTCCCGATATTAGGAAAAACCCGACAGGATTCTACAAAGAGATAGAGTCCGTTTTGCAGTCCTCTGTGTTCACCTTAAGTGATATTGATTTGCTATTCCCTGTACTCCTGCACGGAGATTTATGGAAGCAGGTTTGAACAATAGACGATGTGCCAGGATTGGGAGATACGTGGGCTAACATGACTAGGTTTGATGGGGAAAGACCAGCTGGTGAGAAACCACCTCAGGTAATACTTACTTTGCCTGATAGAATTGTCGCAAAATTGAAAACCATAATTCCTGAGAAAATAATTATTTGGGACAAGCTTATGGCCTGTGTTCAAGGAAAAACTGAAGGTGCCACCGAGTTCTTTAATAGATTCGAACAGGTATTCTCTAACTTCAGTGGACAGGACTTGGGCACAGAATCTGGGAAAAGGTTGTTTGTGGACAAATTTGTACGTGGATTGTTGCCCGACATCCAGTCACAGATTATGTCCTCTGAAAGCGCTTGGCAGGCGAAATCCCAATCTGAAGTTTTACACATGGCTCAGTATTATGAGAACCGTGTTAATAATGAAAAAGAGAAAATAGAGAAGAGGAAAGGAGATTTGAAGACTAAAGTATTGTTACAACAAATTGTTAGAAATCCCAGAGGAGGTAATTCACAGACCAGAGGTCAGTATGTTCCAAAAGGGAACATTCCCTTGGGTCCTGTGAATGTTAATCAATGTGCCTATTGCCGCCAGGAAGGTCATTGGAGAGCACAGTGCTCCGTCCTTCGACAAAGGTCAAACAACGCATTTGGGAGTATGGGTAGACGACCTAGAGGTCGCCCCGGAGTGGGGGGCCCTGATAGAGGTCAGTTCTCGCAAGATCCTCAGCAACCTTTTTCACGGGAAAATCAGTCTTCGAGTGTGGACACGAGAAACATATTTGATCACCCTTCTGCTGCCTACCTTTCTGAAGAGCTTCCTTCCGACGACATTTTATTTCATTAGGACTGCCCGAAGCAGGGTTTGGAACCTTCACCTATTCCCGTTAATCAGAAAGGTCCCTACGTTGAATTGTTAGTGGGGAATAGGAAACATCAGTTTTTGCTAGACACTGGAGCACAGAAGTGCTCCATTGATCATTCCCGGGTTCCAAACATTCCACTGTCAGGGCAAACAAATGTTTCTGTAGGGTTTTCTGGCATACCAATTGCTTGCCCGGTTTCTTCGCCGGTGTCTGGTTCTTTGGGTCCCTTCACGGACCATTGTCCCTTCCTCCTGACTTCGAACTGTGGAGGGAATTTGCTGGGGTTAAATTTGTTGAAGAAACTGAATACAGTAATTCATTGTTCCTCTGACAGAGTGCGACTGACGGTTTCACCACAGCAACGTCCCAATTTTCAGTTTTTGACTCGACCATTGCCTCCTGAGTTTAGCGTTGTTCCGGAATGTTTGTGGACGGTTGACGACAATGATGTCGGGGTGCTACAGATCGAACACGTTAAAATAGTTTTGAAACATGGAGTTAAACTACCACGCATTCCGCAATATAAAATATCAGTTGAGGGCGAGCGTGCTTTGAAGTCCATTGTCTCCGATTTTGTGCATCGAGGAGTGATTGAAGAGATTGCAGGTAGTTTATGTAACAGCCCGATTTTGCCTGTATACAAGAAAGGCGACAATGCAATCCCATACCGTTTCATAATTGATCTACGTGCTATTAACAAAGTTCTCGCCCCACAATTTCCAATTGTGCCTGATGTAACGATGATACTAACAATGATCCCTGCTACAGCTACGCACTTTAGTGTTGTGGATCTAAAGAATGCTTTCTTTAGTATTCCTATACACAAGGAGAGTAGATATTTGTTTGCGTTCACCTTGGGGGGACGTTCGTTCACATTTACTCGTGCACCTCAAGGGTATACTGAAAGTCCAAGCATTTATAGTAGGGCTTTGAAAGAGCAGCTTGATACCCTTGAATTGCCTCCAACTTGTACACTACTTCAGTATGTCGATGACCTGCTTTTAGCTGCAGATTCTGAAAGTGCTTGTAAAGAAGGCACTGTATTGTTGCTTATTCATCTGGCTGAAAACGGTCATAAAGCTTTGCTCAAAAAATTTCAATATTGTTGTCAGGAGGTCACCTATTTAGGCTACCTCCTGTCAAATGAGGGGAGAAGATTGACACCTGAAAGAATAAAACACATTTCTGGCATGTCTGTTCCAAATAAACAGAAGGAAGTCAGAGCCTTAATAGGTATGGCTTCTTACTGTAGGTTGTGGATCCCGAACTTTTCACTAGTGATAAAACCGATGTTGGCTTTGACGAAGAAGGGCATTTCTTCGCCGCTGCCATGGAAATCGGAACATCAACGATCATTTGAGCTTCTCAAAACTGCGTTATGCTCTGCACCGGTTCTGGGTACTCCAAATTATGACAAGGCCTTTGTGTTGTTTGTGTATGAATGTGATGTATGTGCTTTGGCTGTGTTAACACAGGAACACGGAGGGAAGAATAGGCCATGCAGCTACTACTCTCCCGCCCTTGATCCTGTCGCATGCGCTTTGCCAAGATGTTTGCGAGCTGTCGCTGCTGCTGCCGCGTCTGTAAAACAGAGTGAGGGAATGGTCCTAGGCCATGATTTAATTTTGATGGTACCTCACTCTGTAGATGTCCTATTGAATAAAACCCAAACGCAACACCTCACCTCTGCACGGCTGACAAGGTATGAACTAATTCTGTTTGCCCCTCACATTCAAATTAAGAGGTGTTGTGTTCTTAATCTGGCTGAACTCCTACCTTTCCCGCAAAATACTGTTTGTGGTGACGAAGAATTACATGACTGCCTGTATACTACTGAACAGGAAACGAAGAGCAGGATAGACCTTATAGATACTTCTTTGGGCAATGCGGAAGGGGAGCTGTTTTGTGATGGCTCCTGCTTCAAACTCCCAGATGGTACATCTAAAGCTGCCTACGCAGTTACTACATTGAGTACGGTTGTTGAAACTAAGAGAATTCCGCATAACTCTGCGCAGGCCGCAGAGATTATAGCGTTGACCCGAGCTTGTGAACTCTCCGAAGGGCATACAGTAAACATATATACTGATAGCCAGTATGCCTTTGGGGTGGCTCACAACTTTGGGAGGCTCTGGTCAGAAAGAGGGTTCCTAACCTCACATGGGACCAAGATTCAGCATGGCTCACTGATAGTGCAATTGCTCTCAGCACTCTCACTCCCTAGGCAGTTAGCGATCATGAAATGTGCAGCACATCGTAAGGTCATAGATGATGTGGGAAAAGGGAACGCTTTTGCTGACCAGATAGCCAGGCAAACGGCCACAGACCTTAGCACAGACCTATGCTCTAAGGGAAACAAAAGATGCCTATGTAGTGGATGAGGGTATCAGTCTGTGCGAGATATCCAAACTGATGCCACAATAGAAGAATCTAAAAGGTGGGCCGAAGGGATGGGGAAACTAGATGACGATGGGTGCTGGGTGGATACATCTGAAGGAAAACGGTTGCTCCCTGATTCATATGTGCTGGCGATGGTTACGATGGCACACGGTCCTACGCATGTGTGTGCTCAGCAGATCACGAAGATGTTAGAACAAGTCTGGGTGAATGATAACATTTTGAAGATTGCACAGCGCCATGTTCAGAATTGTATGATTTGCTTACAGCACAATGTGGGGAAGGGGACAGTGGCCCTCATTACAACTGAGGTGCTAAGTGCACCAACTTTACCACCATGGTGTAAACTCCGTTTACACCATAGTGGATGGCGGATTTACCGCCCCATTACAAGGTGAGTGGGGCGGTAAATCCCCATTTCCCATTTTCCCTTCCCCATTCCCATTTTTGTCCCATAGGGCATAATGGGAGTGGGGAAGGCGCTAATTACGGCACCGTAAATTACGGTGCCGTAATTAGCACCAAGGTGCCTTAGCACCATGGAACTTAACGCCTGCAAAAAGCAGGCGTTAAGGTGGGAATCAGGCGTTAAGGGTTAACGGTGGCGTTAACCCTTAACGCCTGAGTTGTAATGAGGGCCAGTAACTCCAAGGGGTAGCTTTGGGCCCCCTTCTGTTCCCTTCGAGGTCATCCACTTTGATTTTATTGAGATGGAACGGTGTAACAATCTAAAATATGTTCTTGTGATTATTTGTGCCTTTAGTAAATGGGTTGAGGCTTTCCCCGTTAAGGATGCTACTGCCATGACCACTGCAAAGACTATCGTAAAGGAATTCTTTCCACGATTTGGGCTACCTAGGGTAATTTGGTCGTACAACGGTCCCCATTTCGTTGCAGCAGTAATTTTGCAGATATGCACAGCATTACACATTGAAAAGCGATTTCACCCGGCTAGACATTCTCAAAGTGCTGGGTTGGTAGAGAGACATAACGGTATCCTAAAGAATAAGCTTGCCAAAACATGTGCCGGCACCAAACTGAAATGGCCAGATGCCTTACCTATTGTTTTGTTAGCCATGCGTACCACACCTCAAACTAAGACTGGGCTCTCTCCATTTGAGGTAGTGATGGGGAGACCTGCTAACATTCGGGGCCTTCCGAAGCCCACAACTCTGAGGGAGGTCGAAAATGTATTGCTTGTAGACTACTGTAACCAGTTGACTAAAAATCTGTATCTCATTTATCATCAGGTCCAATCAGCTTTACCGGTACGGTTTACGGGCCCAGGACACAATATTCAGTCTGGAAGTTGGGTCCTAGTGAAGGCCTACGAAAGGTCTTCCTGTCTCGCACCTCGCTGGCGGGGACAATATCAGGTGCTGTTGGTCACCCAGACAGCAGTGCGGGTGGCTGGAAAGAAGCATTGGATCCACGCGACGCATGTCAAGAAACTTCCTCACCCGATGCCACACGTTACAGAAGAAGCAGGACCCCTCGCTGATGCTACAATCTCTGATCCTGGAGTAGCAAATGGTACTGTGAGTGTGTCGGAGAATTTCTCTGAGCCCGTGGAGCTTGGGGAACAGTCCATTTCGTCTCTGCACACTTTGAAAAGGTCACTTCCGGAAAACACTGTTTCAAGTTCTGCGACTTCCGTCGCCTCCGATACGTTGCTTCCCTCAGGAAGTGACGTTACCTTATTTCCGGATCAAACAGTACCGGGTACCACCAGGTACGACCTTCGACAAAGAAAATAGAACTACGGCACGGGTTTTGCCTGTGCATCTGGAAAGAAAGAGTCATTGAGAGTTTTTCCCTTGCAAAAGAAAGTTTTTGAGAAAGGGAAAAAGAGATTCTGCTGGCTAGGGTTGGGGAAGGACTAAGAAGTCGCGCGACCGTAGTGTCGCTAGCAACGAGCATTGGGGTCGTCGATCGAGAAACTACAATGCCTGCCACCTCCACCGCTGCTGCTCGCATTGGACTTGTAAACAAGGGGGTGACCAACTCAGACAACGAACAATGTGCCTGGGCCCCGAAAACGTATTGCTGTGTTGTGTTAATAGTAATTGGAGTTTGTATTATTACTGCTGTGGGACTTTGGTACTTCGAAGAAATTTACCCTCTAAAACCTCTACTGCCAATTGAGATTGTACCTACTGCTTTGACTCCCTCTGTACACCTTCATTCTTTGTCACCTAGAGACTCCCAGCATAGACGAAAGTACCATAATAACACTTTAATGATAATAATGAATTCAACGCATGCCATTTTTAATAAGAATAATTGCTGGATTTGCACCCATTTACCGCAACACGGGAACAAGGGGCTAGGATGGTATATTCACCCTTTACATTTAACGACTGCTTGCTATGCCTCTCTTAGAACACTATTCTTTGGCCGGTGGAGTGACAGCATCTCCGGGAACTTTTATGGAACTAATTTAAATGATTTTGAGAAACGTGAATTGACTCCCCTGGGATGCTCGCTTTTTGCAAATAGAAGTAAACCTAAGGTTGCTTCTATTAGGCCATCTGATAAACTTTCTCTTCCTTTTCAAACTCTAATTTCCTTTAAAATGGCTCCGATAGGCAATAAGGAGGCTGTGCCTCCTTCCTACTCTATTAACCATAGCCCCGATTCAGTCCCCTTTTGTGTACAAAGAAATGGCACTCGGTCAATGGGAGACTTTGAAGGTTGAGTGAACATTGTAAATTTGACCGGGGAGAACAGGCCTCTGTATGTAGGGGGGCCTGTCTATTTCGTTTGCGGTAGTTCAGCATTTCCCTGGTTGCCCAAGGATTGGCAGGGAAGCTGTTATTTAGGAATCCTGTTACCTGGGGTATTCATAGCTAGTACATTGGAAGTTTCTAAGGCTCGCCCTCGGCGGGACGAGAACGGAGATAGCCCTGGGCAAGTATTGAGAGATATAGCAAAATCAGTTGTGCCATTTTGGGGACAGATAGCAAATTCTGAAAATATTAGGGGGCTAGCAAGGGTACTGGAGAGAACCATCAATCGGACCACGGATATACTCTACAATATGACACTCGAACAGAAAGCAATAAGATTGGTAGCACTCCAAAACCGGATGGCATTAGATGTCATCCTGGCAGAACGTGGTGGAGTATGTAAATTAGTGGGGTCCGCTTGCTGTGTTTTCGTACCAGATTCCTCACCGACAATTTTCAAAGCAATACAGAACTTGCACATCCTTAGTTCAGAAGTGCATGTTCCTGTGGGAGATTGGAGTATTAGTGCTTGGTTCTGGGATTCTCTACGATCCTGGGGTTGGAAGGTGCTTTCTGTTATACTGGTTATTTTGGGAATCCTGCTATTTCTTTGTTGCTGTTTCCAATGTCTACCTAGTATATGTGCAATGCTAGGGGGATGTTGTGCTCAGGCAGTGAGCACAATAGGGCACAAAATGTATGCCCCAGATACAGCATCTAAAGAGTTTGTGTTACAAGAGGTTCTGATGAACGACCTAATGGCTATAGATATTACAGATAATGATTCAGGATGTATGGACGACAGGGCATGGAGTTATTTACAAAGATATTAGAAATGATATTAGCACTTGGCATAGGCCAAAAGGAGGGTTTGTCGGAATTGAAACAATATTATGCCTCCTATCATAACAATTGTATGTGTATTGGCCTACGCCAAGTTGTCTAAACATCATACGCGAACAAACTCCACGGCAAGGTCTTGACCTTAGAGAAAGTAATGTAAGTCGCCATCTTGGATTAAGCCGCCATTTTAGGTTCTCTTGTAATATGGAAGTCACCCTGAACATCAAAATGGAGGCCGAATGACATTCTGAGTAAGATTCTGGCCGTTGTGACCTCCGTACACATGAATAATTAATATGCCTGCAGGCCACTTGTCGGGGTCGCGAACTGAGACCTTGTCCTACCGTTGACCTATATGTAAATGTACAACTATATCAGTGAAACTAATCGAAATGCATATATTACAGGATTGACCTGGCACGGAACCCATAGGCCTGTCTCACAGAATGGTTAACCCACGAGAGGGTTGGCCAAGGGCTGGACAAATCGTATAAAGAGCCCGAGTATTCCAATGTGCGGTCTCTCTCACTAACACATCGAACCCTCGTTGAAGTTCTTTGTTACTCTGAGAGCCGAATAGCTATCCGTTTGTCAATTGACTTGGTAACTGTTGTAGCTTTTAAATAAAGCACTTGTATGTTCTTTGTAACCTGTGTTGGTGTGTTTCTTTCTGGGCTTCCCGGCCTCATATTATTTTTCTGTTTCCACAGGCCAGGGTGTCAACCAGCATGATTAGCTCCTAGTCGCAGAACCCTTGTTTGCGCAGACTAGGTGTGCCTTTGAAGGTGGACTGTGTC
Source organism: Ambystoma mexicanum (assembly GCF_040938575.1). Taxonomy (NCBI): domain Eukaryota; kingdom Metazoa; phylum Chordata; class Amphibia; order Caudata; family Ambystomatidae; genus Ambystoma; species Ambystoma mexicanum. The sequence goes on along the minus strand of NC_090931.1, from coordinate 855,451,628 downwards.
ATTTTCTGACAGGCTTTGATCTCAGTTTTATATTTCAGTGCCTATAGCCATGGGATTGCAATGGATTGTGATTTTAAAGATAGCCGACGTGCACTTTCCCGTTCCGGCGCGATAACATTACTTCTGGTTCCGCCTATTAGCGGGCACCTCTAATAGTGGTGCCCGCTAATAGCGGTGCCCGCTAATGCCGTATCCATTGATGCCGGTAGTGCTATCTGCGGTTTCCATGATGCCGCTAAGGGCCATTTTCGGGTCTTCAGCGGCATGTCGGTAATGTCCTTACCGGCATAGCGCAAAGCTTGTGCCCGCGAAGTCATAATAGCCCTCTATTAGCGGGCTCTTACCTACACAGACACGGTATTTGCACCATGCCGGTAAGGACAGTTACTTACCTCCAAACTCGGAATGAGGGCCTTTGTCTCTTTCTCCACTCTAGGAAGCAAAAAGGGGTGTACATGGTCGTTAATGTGGGCTCAACCCCGGTATTTACACCACAAAACCCACTGCCAGAAGCCCTTGCATCTTTCCCATGTGTCTTGGCTTTCTTTTGCTAGCTGATGGGCTAGTTTCACAAGGGCAGAGCTACGGAGTAGGGTCCGTCTTTTAACTCGCCGAACCACCCTACTCACACTACAGTGTGCTTGACCAACTGTGCAGTTAAAAAGAAACATTTATTATGATATCTACCCACCATTCCCTAAATGCCTCCAATCCATTTTCAATAACAAATATAATATTTATGTTACCATGTTTATAAGAAGTTTGTCATGACAAGTTCTGCCTTCTTCTATGCACTGTAATTAATATTGTAATAATTATAATTGTTCTTTTATAGCGAGCTTAATACCAGCGAGCGGTTTATAAGCATGCGATTGGGATTCAAACCTGTGTTGAGCTACGTTGCCTTGCTTCCAAGACAAATGCATTGCCCCTGAGCTATCCTTCCTCCCCTAATAATAGCTGTTAATAATAATTGCTAAAATAATAAGAATTGAGACACCCAGTGTTAAAGTATTACCAAAAGCAGCGTGTATGCACAACTCAGGAGAAATGCCTAAATGTTAGCAACACTAATTCCAATGAAAGGCTCATCATTATATCAGAGTGTTAAATTAGTGATACTTTAAACATTACTGCTGTAAATCTGATCCAACATCAATCATTGTGAGGAATTTGACCATCCGCACTCTGGGTGTGCACTCGCCTGGGCCTGTTTTGAAATTGTATATGAAATTGAATGATGGTAGATCAACCTCGGAAAATGTGTGAAGCTAATCCGCACACATTTTCCTATGTTCACTGCACGACAAACACATAGACCTTTGTACTCTGGGTAGACACAGCCTACATGCGCCATCACCCACCCCCATGTCACATTTAGTTGGAATGTGACAGCCAGGAGTACATCAGGGCATCTCAAAATGGGCAGGGCAAAAACATCCTCCTGTCATGGCCAGCCTGATTAAATGACAGAGGTTCCAGGGGTCCACCCTGTCCTTTGTTGGCCCTGCTGGTGGCAGCTACGCATACTGATGAGAGTTAATTCAAGCAGACCAAGACAGGCCTGGTCCCATGTTTGATATGCTTCTGTGTCAACCTGGATCCAGCTCCCGCCTCTTAGTATCAAGGGAAGTGAAATGTCATGTCTGGGACAGCCGTTTACAGTAGTGATATCCGCAGGGGGACCCCATTCAGAAGGCATGAGAATGTGGTTTGGCGGCGAATGAAAGTCTGGTCTGGCCGCAGCTTCAAGGAAGAACTGCCACTTTAATCAGGAACCACAGAGAGGTCATCTTACTAGAGAGCTCCTTTGATCCACAACAGACAGGAAGATGGGTAGGACTTCACCCCTTTACTTTTCCAATTGTAAGGCACTCTGGTCATGACCTCACACATGCAGGATATTGTTGGTGGAGACCCAGGATTGGTTTATTAAGGTAGGCTTAGTCTACACCAATCACTGGGGCCAATTTGGGTTTAAAAGAGGGATGAGTCCCTCTTTTGGTACATCATCTGAAGACTTCATAAGGAGTAACAAGACAAACTAATTTGGACCCTAGCTGAAGGTACAGTCTGTGTTACAGCTTCTGCCAGTGAAGAAAGGCCAGGATTTCCAAAGAGGGAATTAAGATCCCTCCCCTAAACATCTCCCAGGGAACAGAGGGAGATACTGAATCCAGAGGGCACTCCAGCAGCTCCAGAACCAGCACCCAGCTAGCACACAGAGTGCCCTGCTAGGCTCTGCAAGCAAGCTTCCTAAGTGGAAAGTACCAGATTGGGCCTCATTACGGACCCGGCGGTAACCGTGCCGGTGATACTGGCAGATTGCCGCTGCAACCGTAAATATTTACTGGTGCCTGACTTCCCGGGACCCTAGGAGGGACCGATGTCCAGGTGTCAAGTCCTAAATATTTAATTGAGGAGACTCATCAACAAATGCAATGAGATGTGTCTTCTCGGGCGGATAGCTCAGGGGCAACATGCTCGCCTTGGAATCAAAACGACACGGAGCACCACAGGTTCGATCTCTGGATCCAAGCTTAGAAACCTTTGGGTATTAAGCGCGTTATAAATAACCTATCATATCATATCATATTGTCACCAGAAATGATCATATAAAGGTGAAATATGCACATTTCTTTAAATTGGCTTTGCATAACCACCCAATTTGCACATGATTAATGGCATTTGCCTTTGATAAAATGAACACATACACAAGAGAGCATATTTTCTTCTAATAGTTTTTTTGAAAACGTTAAAAGGTGGGCATGTTTTAAACTCCAAGAACCAATACAAATGTTTTCCCGGGAACATGCAGTACCGAAATGGGACATTTCACCTTTATTATTCATCAAGTTACATAGTGCAATGGTGAAGTGTCCGGCCTGAAAACCTGACTACAAGCCCTGTGGTCGCTTTAATTCATAAATTCAAACAAGACTTTCAATGTTTCTCATTTTAGCTGGGGGAGGACTGAGTGCACTCTCTGAGAAAAGTGGGTGGACTGCTCCTACCCGCGTGTACCCTCGGCTTGAACACTTCTGATGTCCAAGTATGGGGGAGTGGGAGATGCTATTATGCATGTGTGGATAATGTCCCTTAGAGGATATGAGGGTGGACAGGTCTTTGCTAGCCATGCATGGCTAATTGGCATGTGGATGGTGGAGAAAGGTACACTCAAGAAATAACTGGAGAGGGTGTGCAAGAGGATAGTTAATTATGTGTGTAGCTACAGTTCGAATTTTTGTCATGAACGGAGCTACATTCTTATGGTAGAAGTGTTGTGCAAAGTGTTGTTCGAGTTATGCCTGAAGATAGATGCATGCGGGAGAGCAACAGTGCTTTGGCTAATTCCATAAGCGCGAGGAGCGAGAGGAAAATGCAATGGTTACACACGTAGGAATGCCTAGAATTGATACATTTGGCAAAATTCTAAACGTCTGGTTTGAAAATTAAGGTGTCATTATTATGCATGCATCCAGCTATCATTAAGTGGCTGCATTCTAATTCCAAATTAACCATAAAGGCTACATTCTGCCAACATCTGCATTTCATGCAATAGACACGCTCTACAATCGCCTAGAAACAATAGATTGGTAAGCATCATAGAATCGACTAGTTGCAGTAACTATGCCAGCTCCAAACCTTTCAAGTGCTACATGGAGGAGGTCACATGAGATCTTCTAGGAGCAGTGGGTGCAATACATTGGTTACCCTCATGACTCTTCCGAGAGCAAAACCCAGGTCACCTCATGAATTATTCTAAGTGCATCACAAAGGCCAACCGCTCAAAATCTTCTAATTACAACACGTTTGATACCCTAGTGGATTCCATAGAGCAGTACCATGGCTACATTTATAAATCATTTAAGTGCTAGCTACAAGCCACCTTTCTGGACCATCTGGTTCAATGCGTTGATCACCCTCTGAATACCTCCTGCACAATACAATGGCCACCTGCATGGATTCTTTTAAGTGCAACTTGCCCATCCCCAAAATCCACCTAACTGCAACCCATTTCCTGCCCCCAAATCTTTGTAGGTGCAATATGTTGCCCACTCCTAAAATCCATGTGCGTTCAACGCATTGCCCATCACGAGGATCCATACACTGCCGACCCCCCAAATTCATCCAGGTTAGACACATTGTCCACCCCCAAAATCCATCTAAGTGCAACACATTACCCGCCCCCATGATCCATCCACGTGCAACAAACTGCCCCCCTCCAAAATCCATCTACGGGCAATACATTGCCCACCAACGGGAACTACCTTGGTGCAATGCATTGCCTGGCAGGCTCCACCTGAGCCCAGCAAAGGCTGCGCTCCTTGCTTGCAAGCACCCCGCCTGGTTGTTGTTGCAAGTTATTTGGTTGGGGGCATAGCGTGCAAACCTGGCAACGGGGTGGGAGTTGTCCCTGGGGGGGCATCCCACCCCCCAGCCGATCACCCCGGCCAGGCTGCTCTGAACAGGTCACATGCGTGCATGTCTACTGGTCACATGACTTGAGTTATGCAGCCAACGAGTGGACACAGTGACATGGATTGGTAGCATCATGTGGGTTTGATCCAGAGAATGATTTGGCAGGTAGTGGGTGGGAAACATCATGTGTTGCTGGTCTTTCTGAAGGTGGTCCGGATGTTGAGAGGAATGGAGTTCTAGATTGTGGGAGCTAGAACTGAGAAGGAGGAGCCTCCTATTCTAGTAAGGTTGAAAGGGGTGATGAGAGTTAATTCAAGCAGACCAAGCAGGAGTGCATAACTGGATCTGAGGTTTCTGGTCGGCTGGTATCGTGTGAGTTTGCTTTGGAGCAATTCAGGGTCTGAATTATGGATGCCATGGTGGTTGATGCACATGGATTTGAAAGTGACACGACGGCTGCTAAGCAGCCAGTAGAGCACCCTGAGGGCAGGCGAGGTGTGTTCTCTAGGAACAATAGCAAGGAGAAGCCTGGCATCAGAGCTTTGTACATGTTGGAGCTTTCAGATCTGAAAAGCCGGGGCACCTAGATGGAGGGAGTGGGCATAGTCTAGGCATGAGAGAATGATGGACAGTATTGCTGAGATTCTCTGCGGGTAGGAGAGATTGAGGACGATTTGTTTGAGAATACGAAGGTGGAATTGGCATGAACTGAAGACAGCTTTGATCTGGCGGGAGAGAGTTAGGTCTGAGCTCAGTGTGTATCCAAGGTTCTTTACCGAGGGGGATGCTTGAGGAGGGGGCCTAGGCAGGGCGGCCAGTGTATGGGTTGGAGAAGGAGAACAGCCTTTCCCCAAATCAATTACACCGAAAATAACCGGCTAAGATAACAGTAAAATAATGCATATAGGCCCTCATTCGTAGTTCGGCGGAATTACAGTTGTCAACACTTGGTCTTGTGGGTTTACCATGGATTACAAGTGGTGGTAGGCAGTGTAAATTCACATTCTCATGAAGGACTTTATGGGTTTTCGGCAGAACTACAGCTGGCGGTAGATCCACTGGCAGTAATTCCACCATTTTTGCTGATTTGTCTGCGTTGAGGTGGAGGATTTACCTCCACCATTTTGCTGGAGGTAAATCCTCAACTCCAAGGCCAAATTCAGAGTTTTGTGGAGCAGGAGAAGTGGCAGAAACTGAATTACCTAGACTTTTTTACCTCTCCGTCATGCTCGGAAAGTGGCTCAGAATCTTTTAAAGGCCTATGAAACACATTGCCCAAGGTAAAACGCAACCCGTTCATCATTCACCATCAATGGGTTCCATGTGTTAATATTCTCGTAAAAATATCGCCATACAAAAATATTGCCATATTTTTGTGCCGATATTAAGGCATGGAACCTGTGGGAGACACCCCTGCATTATTTTTAAAGGAGCGGGGGACAACCCTGCTCCCAAAAAACCCAAAATTATCCCCCCCAGAAATATTGCCTATGACCGTTCCAGATAACCATATATACAGCAATGTTTTTGGTGGGGATAATATGTAGTGATACCCATCAATCGCAATAAGCAAACGGGTTTACATGTTGGAAACCGCCTCCGATGTAAAATTGGTAACAGAACATTGAGGATAGTAATAAAGTGTGTGTCTGCGCCCTGGTCATTACTGCCGCAATCAGGGATCTGTTGCCAGAGATCCTGCTTACTTTATTTAACCCTAGTGGTTAGTGGTAGGAAGTGCACCTTTCTTTGGTTTCCAGGGAATATCTTTATGTGATTGATGCGATCAGGTGACAATTGTTCTTCGCTCGTTCTGAAATTCTAATCCGCGCTCGGGGTCTTTGCACAAAACTAAATATTAACGCTTTATGCAGCGATTTCTCCTTCACCAATACAACTGTTTAGCAGTTTTTCTAAATTTAATTTCTTATTGGAACATTCTTGTACGTGCATTCATTTAATCTTTACCACTTACTGACCTCACTTTCCCCATTCCCCCAGCCCCCCGTTTTCTTCACCCTGGTGCCTCGTCATTAAAGCACAATTTGGGCTCCAATCTCTGGGTAGCCATTGATTTTATCAGGAAAAATCATCTTTGGGGTAAACAATATTTTGTACACCCATAATCCAGCACTTTCCTACATATTCTAAAACTGGAGTTTGTTTATTTAATTTCACTCGTCGAAGAGTATGTTGGGAAGGGTGTTTAGGTGGTGAAAAAAAATATTGATGTTCTTTTTGTCACTGATAATCGCACATACGACAAATTCTTCGTTCTCCTAATTCAGCTCCTCGCATTAACGATGTTCCTTCTTGGGAAGAGGCGCTTTACTGCCAGACTTTGATTCATATGCATCTTGTTGCATAATCCGAATAAAAACGTGCCTATGCAACTCCCATCACGTGCCAAAGCTTGGATTAGGAATTCTGAGCTTTTTCATTTGGTGGACAGCTCCCAACAAGGATCAAACGCATGACTGGTGTAGCTTCCACATTTGGACAGCACCTTCTGAAACTCAAACTAAGGGCTTCATTATGAATTTGGTGGTGCAGTAAAATTGTGGCAGTAAAATCTTTTACTGCCACTTTTTTGCAAGGTAAATCGTCCACTTTCCAATCACTTTCCAATCATCCACTTTCCACAGATCACATATCATCTGATTTACCACACACGGTATTCCTGCTTGCGGTAAATCTGTCAAAAATCCCTATGGACTCAAAACAACAGTAGTTACACCACCCTACTACTACTATTCCCATGTGCTAATGTGATGGGACTGGATTCATTCATTCATGGCAGTAAAAGGAACACATTTGGCAGTAAATCAGCGGATTGCCGTATGAATTGTGCATGTGTGCCACGTTGGGATGCGCAGCCCCCATCATGCCTATTCTACAGAGAGGGCTCTTTTGAAACCTGGGACAGCCCCATCGGGAGCAGAGACTATGCATCTAGCATATGCAGAATCCCTCTTTCGGTGATCTCGGGAGGATAGCTCAGGGGCAACGTGCTCGCCTTGGAAGCAAGACGTCACAGGGGCACCAAAGGTTCGATCCCCAGGTCTGCGCTTAGAAACCTCTAGGTATTAAGCGCGTTATAAATAACCTATCACATCAAACCACATCACAAGCAGCTCTCCCTGTTGCTGAGACTGAGTCCTGAAGAAAGGGCTCTTCTAAAACCTGGATCAGCCCCTTTGGGAGCTGACCCTTAGTTTTGCCTTCAGGGCTCTTTCAACATGGAAATAGCTCTGAAGCAGTGCTGTCCCAAACGTGTGTGTTTGTTGGGAGGTATTCTAATGAAAGACGGGCGTGTGTGCTTGTGGGTGCACTTTATAGGTACATAGCAGCAACCATCAATGTTTTGCTGGGTTTAAAATGGCATCAAAAACCCGTGTGAGATTAGAATAGGCGATTTGAGATCACAAGCCTCACCACCATTAGTAGCCATCCCTAGAGCTTCACCTCCAGTTCAGAACCCCGTTGGCAGGCGAATGAGCTAAACTGCATGCATTGTCTTATATAGCAGTACTATTTTATACCTCACTTTATCAACCCAAGACAGAAAGCTCTCAAGGATGCAGAAATCCACATATGTGTTTCATCCTCATTGGGGATCATTAGTCTGGTATAGTCCGACATCCTTGTGATGGAGCATTGGGATATGTTTGGCAAAAAGTAATTGATGCACAGCGCCACCTGGTAGCTATGCCTGGACGTTCACCTCAGGTTGAGAGCCATACAGCAATGCACCATGCATGTGTGGCTTGATAGCAAAAATGGCCTATTTCATCTATAGCTGTACATATCTGTACATACATATATACACAAAAAAAGATGTATAGATTAGTAACACTCTAATGTTTGTTTCCAGAAAGCTATATGAAAGCACTATCATCCCACTGCCAATCCATCTATAACCCACTATCACTCAGCTTCAGACTTGCCAGTATAAACATGTTATTTTTAAATACCTAACAGAAGTAAAGAAACTTCATGGGATATGGGTTTTTTAAGAACATAATTGTGACGAATCAACTTCCGGGGCACTAGTGGTCTAGGGATGCATATTGGTTTTTAAACCATCAATCAGCCCCACACCTCTAGTACACCAGAAGGGATCCAAACAGATTGGAAACACAAGCAAATTATAAACCACCTTGTCCAATGTTGGTAACATGCACAGAACGGCAGGCTCATCCCCGCAAGGTCGTGGATTGCTGGCTAGTTGCAACACAGCAAAAAGATTATTACCCAAAGATAAAAGGGATTATACAGTCAAGGTTGTATAAACATATCTACTTTATTATTATCACAACAGCCAGTTCTAGCACACTACAAAATACAACCCACCCTGTTAGGAATGCAGAGGACAGACAGTTTCAAGAAGGAAAAGCAATGCACTCTGTTTACTGACAGGTAGTTGGCGAACTAATTACACACAATAGTTAAAAGATACTTTTTTTCACCACAAAGGGAGCAATGGGTCATAAAATGTCACTAGGGGTTTCGGAGAAGGACCAGGGGACAGAACCACAATGTACCTTGTGCTTGTATGAGTTCTTGGGGCTCGACAGGGTAGAGTTGGTTTAAGGGTGCTTTACAGCTTCTGCGACAGAGTTCAAGATGGGAGACAGCTGGGGTTATCAGACGGCAGGAAGTTCGAAGAGCGAGGCTGAATGGGCAGCTGCAGGCTGGCCTACACAGCGGCTCAGGTCAGGAATCGTTGTCTCAGTGCTTGTTGGTGGGTCTGAAGCACTGGTCGAGGCGTAGCGACTGCGGTGTGACAACAGTCAGTGGTGCAGTCATTGCAGCTTCAGGGGCTCGACTGGCTTGAAAACGTCCTTTATGGTGGACACTGGTTGATGCACGTCGATGCACTCCTAGCTTCTTCACTGGGTTTGTATAGTCCTTGAAGGTAGACGGCTCAAAGCTGAGGAGAATGTTGCAGGCAACAGCCTTGTCCTGGGTTTGAGAGACTATGGGCTTCATTATAAGTGTGCCAGTCTGGAAACAATGGTGCTGGTAACCTTACCGGCACCATTGTTTCCGGACCAGCACACTACAACTCTGTCGGGCGGGGGCCCACCCACCTGGCAGGTCCAACCTGCAGGTCGGGATGGCACCCGCCCACTGAGCTTTCCTGGAAGCACAGGTACCATTAACAATGCTGCCGATGCTTCCGTGGTCCTCATTCCCATAGCCCCTAGAGTCCCATAGGACTCTATGGGAATGGGGACTTACAATTTGCCATTGCCTGACTTTCCGGTCCGCCGGGGTTGTAATGTTCAGCCTACAGCGCGCTGGGACCATACCTATGGTGAAAGGCACCATAGAAGTTACGAAAATTAATGAATGGTGAATGTGTGTCCTGTAAGTGATTTCAATCCAGCACTCCAACTAAGTCAATGCCTAGTGTGGGATGCCCAATGGAAACCATAATTTATATATTTTTATGTCAAAAATTTGTTTAATTCTTGATGATGTACCCTTATATACCGCCCCTCTCGTTGAATTCCCCTGGTCTCACTGAACCAAGAAATAGGTTTGTTTTGCAAATTAAAAGATTTATTTGAAGAATTGAACAATATATATAGATTACACTTTTATGAATATGAATAATATCTGAATATCACACTTATGAATATGAACAATGATCAGCAATGGGTAATATTACAATATCAACAATATCTTTAATCAATTAGGAGTAGGAATAGGAGGATTAATGTAGCAGAGAATACTTTGAGCGGTTCAAGGAAATGTACTGATAGGAAAGAATGCAACACAGAATAAGACTTGATATAATTTCAATCAAAAGACAATATGATCACTCTTTCCCCTGTGACTACTCACTCCCCCCTAATATGCAATATGTAGATATGGAATGAGGGTACACAGGTATCAGGACTAACGATCAACAATTGCAGTTTCAATCCAGATTCCCCCCAGCAAGCTTAGAGAGAACAGGAATGCTTTAAAAACAGGTCAAAATGCTTTTAAATGTGGTTGAATTGAAGGGGAAAAATGCTAAAAAGGATTTTAATTCACTAAATGGATTCAGAATTAGTGAGAGCTGCTTTGGATTGGTTCAGGTCAACACTAGCAATGATTGTAGAATGATTAGCAGATGGAAAACGAAATTCAGAAGTTGAAAGCAAGAAACAGCTATTTTTACATGGGGTGAAATTGAGCCAAATGCGAAATCGCAGCAATTTTTCCACGTGCAGGAAATGCGATTACGGAAAAACTATAAGGAATTGGAATGTCGTTTTGGGTTTGTTTCAAAGCTGAGGATGTTAGCTTCAATATGACATTTAACAGGACGTACGGTTCAAAAGTTACAGAGGTTTTTGTGAAGGTAGATTTTTCAGGAACAGAGTCAATATTCAAAATGAAAGATGCGCTTTAAAGATTAGGAACCAAGATGGACTTATACTACGGAGCTATGAAAGTACAAGATACCCAACGGGACAACCACCAGAACAGGGCGCCTTCCGCTCTGGTTGCTGTGCACCAGGACACTTAACTTTCTTCAGAAAATATCAGCGCACAGATGATTATCGTTACAATTATCACAGACTATATAATGAGAAGAATTCAGGATGGACACAAGATTCTATAATGCAGTTCTGGATAGGTTGAAATGGATCGAATAGGATTACTTTAAACTAAGAGATGACTATGGACGGTTCTATCCAAATACTCACTCCTATGGCTTTGGAATGGAATGGGCCCATCAAAGATCTGGTCAAGGGTTTGGCTGGGATTCTCTCGCCACCGGACAGGTCTCAGGCACTGGTTTCTGCTATCAGCAAGGCCCTCTGGTCTGCGCGGCCTCTTGGACTGGATTGGACAGGTTAGTTCTAGGTACAGCTCTGCTCTATGGGTCTGGATCTTGGTTCTAGCATGAGGTTCTTAGCTAGAACAGCAAAACAGCTCAGCCAGGCTGTTGGATTTTGTGGTGCCCCTTGAAAGTTAGGGGTTAAAATCAGGCTTGCAAAATTTGTAAAGTCCTGCTAAAAAGGGTTCAACTTTTTGGATTGGCCTCTGCTTCAGGATTCTAGGGTCTGGTTCTAGAGTCTGGATCTGGAGTCTGCTTCTTCCTGCAGGGTGCTTCGCCAGGGGATCAGTTGATGAGTGAGAACGTGTGTTCCTGTGGGTCCTCAACAGTCCCTTTTTATCCATTTTCCAAAGTGGGTGGGGAGGCTGATTCAGAGAATTCCCTGTCCCCTGATTTGAGAAAGGAACAGTGTGTCATCAGGTGTCAGAGTGATGCTGCCATTTACAATCCAGGAAAGAACCTCCCCTTTGCTTTTACTTAGAAAATCTATTTTTCCCAAAAAACATATTTCCCATATGCACAACTTGTTCATAAAACATATTTACATGATGGATTAATTAAGGAACGTCTCTGGTCAAGTCCCGTGTTCCTACGAGTTTCGGTTCACAAATGACCGTTTTTTCGCGCTTTTGGTTGGTTACACATTTTCGGATCTGTACAATTTTTTACATATACACGCACACATCATCTGGTCACACTTCTGTAATTTTTCATGTTCCTAGTACAACCACAATAGCCACAATATTAAAAGCATTTGTGGTTCAGTCTCAGAACATCCCACAGATTCCAGATTAGTCTTAAACTGTGAGCGAATTTTTCATTGTAATAATCTCCAAGTTTCATATTTTTGTCAGTTCGGTACAATTTTTTAGAAGTATTTTCCTTAAACATATATTTAATCCAATGTCAAATCCACATTTTCAGTCTGGCCCGCCTCCAAGGTCTTGGCTGAGTCAGAGAGTCACATGGCCTCCTTCCTGCCAGGGCAGTTTCTATTGACACACCAAATTAGCATCTCCATTCAGTTCAAAGGAGCCCTTTTTCTGCACTGAGAGCAACAGGCCAGGGTGCCTCTCCCAGTTCCTTTCCACACCAGCCTGCCAGTTTCTTAGCAGAGCACAGGAGAAACGATTCCTTTGTTTAGGGAGGAGGTGTGGAATGTGTTTGAAGCCCAGTGTGGGAAACTTTAACTTTTAAACCCAATGTCTGAAATTGACTTGTCTTAAAATATAACTTACATTTTTAACAAATACATCAACCAATTTTTTACTTCAAGCCTTTTTAGAATATAGTTTTGAATTGTATCCACCTCTTAGGCTTCTGACAGCAAGTCTTTCTTTGGCATAGTTTGAGTTCAATGTACAACTTTACACCTAACAGGTTTTAAATCGCAAACTTCTGACAGAGGTGAGTAGCGGTACTACATCCATTTTTGACAGATTTCTTCCAGCTCAAACATCCTCAAAAGTAGACTTTGTTCAGATAATATATACTTCTGTGGACATTGTATTTATGTGGATTCTCGAAGTAGAATGATGTTCACCACTCAACAAGGAGGTTGGATCTTTTTGGGTGGTTTGTGAGCCATGATCTTTGCAAATTTGACAGCCAGGGAAAACAGATTTTTAAAACAGCTCTGTGTTTCTTTCGCAATGATTTTGCTCCGTGGGCAGCCAAATGATGGGTTTTGGCAGTGGTCTCCTGTGTTCCCACTGACATAGGCAAGAGTGGATGGAAGCCTTTTTTTCAGATTTTTACTGCACACTTTCTGGTGATTTTTAGCAAGCAGCCTGCTTTCCGCGGCCATTCTGATGTTTCTGCTGCAAGCAATGCACAGTAATGTTGCAGGGCCTGGACTAGTGGGTTGAAACATCCCACAGTCCTTATGGAAAGTGGTTTCCAAAACAAACCATACTATAGGAGAGAAGTGTTAACCAGTTTGCTTTAACAGCCCACACCATGAACTTATTTCATCCAAATATTCACCCCGAAAAAGATCTCCGAGCATATGGAGCCACTTCCGGATTTAAGAAGTATCAGTACAACCAAATGCACAAATGTGGCGACTTCCTGCGTGCAGCGCTCCAAGAGGAGGTGGAGAGGATGGCGCTCTACCTGCTGTAATTAATGGGGCATCAGAGGACAACAGACGCTGACACATGCTAATAGTATAGTTGCTCCTTCTCTGCATCGTAAATAATGCGCTCATTAACATTCTACCAGGGAAGAAAGGCACGTCCATTAGTCTGGGAGCTAATTTTTACTAGCTGCTCAGATGTGTGCATATTAAAAATGCAGCGTGTGTAATTGCCAGTCATCAACCACCTAGGCTACGCTGTTCTTAAAGGTTTTAATTATTTACTTCATTTGCATAGAGACTCAAATTTATGATCCACCAGTTTGTTGTCAGGGGAGGGTTTTTGTTATTTTTCTCTCTGCGCGCTTACATTTGCCGTTGGTGCCCAGAGACATGTGCTGGGAGGGTGGCCACCAAGGGGCGGGGGATGCCAGCTGTTGAATGTTTCGATAGATTAGAACACGGTGTGCTACCGATGGACGAGTTTGGCTTGGCACATCTGGAAAGGGAGCGTTACAGCCAGCATTGCCCCGCACACCTCATAATGAGGTGCAACACTACTTGTGTAGGGACAACTATTATCTGTAGTGCAAGGGGAGCAACATCTATATGCCTGTTCAAAAGGCAGCCTCTCTCTGGCAGGAACACAAGAACAAGCCGAATCCGAGGCACAAGTTCAGGTTATCCTTTGCCTGTCGCTAGAGAGCTGTAAAGGTCAAGATGGACTGCGATTTCCATTCTAAATGTATCATAGATCTGCACCTTGTGGGATTGCCTAAGGGCAGGAAGTTACTCCTGTGGGTCCATCAATTTATGGAAATGCGCCTCGAGTACAGTCCTCTAGTAGCATAAGCAAGAGGTTCAATCACATCTAGGAATCGCATTTTGGCCTCTTTCAAGAGGGATTAGCATCTGCATTGTCACATTATTTTTCATGAAATTATAAGCCTAGGTGGTCTGCGACTACAGCAGTAGCAATTTAGTGCAGTATAAAAACCTTGTAACATAGGAGCAAGAGAAAACAAAATGGAAATTGTGCACATTTTTCAGGGAGTTGTCAACATGACAATTTCGCATTTCTGACATAGAACCCCTAATACGTGTTGGTAGTGAAAGGGTTTCCGGGTGTACAAGTTGCCAGGATCACCTTTTCTTTCACTTGTGAGTCTGATTTTTGGAGCACATTCGCTTCTGTTTCACGCCGATTCCCTCCACTTTGGCTGGCTTGCTGAGGGTCCCCTCATTACTGCTATTTGGTCGCTCCTGTGTTTACACGTTTGGCTTGCAACCTGAAAGATTCCCTCCCTGCTCCTCAGTCCTGTGAGGTGGCGTAACGGTGGCATAAAGCTCTGTGCAAGCAGCAAAACATGTCATAACACTATTGTGACAGTCAAAGCATAATAACGAGCATAGCAAGATAGAAGGGTGCCACACCATCAATGTGACAAATCAACTCTCGGGGCACCAGTGGTCCAGGGATAAATATTGGTTTCTAAAGCATCAATCAGCCCCACACCTCAAGTACGCTAGAAGCGATCCGAACAGATTGGAACCACAAGCAAATTATAAACCTCTTTGTCCAATTTTGGTAACGTGGACAGAACGGCAGGCTGATCTCCGCAAAGTCGTGGATCGTTGGTTAGTTGAAACACAGCGAAAATACAATTATTACCCAATCAAAAAAAGGGACTGTCCAGTCAAGGTTGTATACACATATCGAATCTATTATTCAACAGACAGTTCTAGAACACACAAAAATACAACCCACCCAGTAAGGAAATGCAGAGGACAGTGTCAAGAAGGAAAAGGTTGTCGGTAAAGTAATTAATTGAAATATTTCAAGGATACTTGGTTTCAGCACAAAGGGAGCACAATGTGTCGTATAATGTCACTAGGGGTTTTTTCGGAGAAGGACCAGGGGGACAGAACCACAATATACCTTATGCTTGTAGAAGTTCTTGGTGCTCGACAGTGTAGAGTCAGTTTCAGGGTACTTTGCAGCTTTCTCGACAGACTTGAAGATGGGAGACAGCTGCGGGTATCAGGTGGCAGGCCTTCGACGGCTGCAGGCGGGCCTCCACGGCGGCTCGGGGTCAGGAATTGTTGTCTCAGTGCTGGTTGGCGGGTCTCAAGCACTGGGTGAGGCATCTCGGACGACTTGAGCGACTGCGGCTTGACAACAGTCAGAGGTGCAGTCGGTTGCAGTTCGAGGAGCTCAACTGGCTCGAAAATGTCCTTTAAGGCGGATGCTGATTGATGCTTGTCGATGCACTCCTCCAAGCTTCTTCACTGGGCTCGTATCGTCCTTTAAGGTGGAAGGCCCAAAGCTGAGGAGAGTGTTGCAGGCAACGGCCTTGTCCTTGCTTTGGTTAAGAGACTCTCTGGCACTTCCCACCTAGGAAGCTTGCTGCCGAGCCTAGCAGGGCACGCTGTGTGCTGGCTGGGTACCGGTCCTGGAGCTGCTGGAGGGTCCTCTGGATTCAATATCCCCTTTGTTCCCTGGGAGATGTCCAGGGGAGGGACCTTGCTTCCCTCGTTGGAAATCCTGGCCTTCCTTCACTGCAGGAAACTGGGAGGCCTTTGATAATTAGGCTGCCCATGGCAGGAGGAAGGTTTTGACCTCACCCTTCTGAGATGTCTTGATGTACTCCTGGCGGTCATATCCCAACTAAATATGGCAGGGTAGACGGCGCCTGTATGCTGTGTCCACCCAGAGTACACAGGTCTATGTGTATGTCATGCGGGGGGCATAGGAGAATGTGCGTGGATTAGCCCCACACATTTTCCGGAGGTTGATCTACCATCATTCAATTTCATTTAAAATTCCAAAAAAGCTGAGGTGAGCGCACACACAGACATCTGGCCCTTCTCTCCCTACCTACCCTGTTTGTCGCACATCCACCTCAATCTTTCACACAGTCTAATGATGCAGCCTGCATATGGCGATCAGGCTATATTTTCTCACTGTAGTGTAGATGGCTATACATTTCTACACTCCGATTGCCTACTCCCAAATAAAGCACCGCCCTGTCTCACTGTGAAAATAAAGTCTGACATGACATGAAACAAACTTATAATAATAACTTTTTCGATATCAAAATGCAATGCTTTTGCAATTGTACTGTGCTAATTTGACAACTCCCCTTATTTTCTGTTACCAACAACATTCACCTGCATACACAGTCTATTCTACACTATGCCACTCTTGGCTCAGGCCTGCCAGTGACAGAATTAACATTGCAGAGGATGACGTTAGGTACAACATATAGAGATGCCTGGGCAAGTAACTCATCAGACTTCCAGAATCGCCTGTGCACACTCTTCAGCCCCTCACGGAGCCAATATTACACTGTATACTAACTTGCAATTCTCCAAATATGCCTTCGAAACATAACCAAATGATTCCAACAAGTTGCAATTGACAATTTTCCCTTTGTAGCACCCATCTCCCACCTGTTTCTTATTTTCCTCTCACTCATTTTCTTTCCTACAGCATACAGAGGACTGGGTTCTTCTGGGAGTACACTCCATCCCATGCCATGGACAAGCCTAGACACTCTGAAATGACCACAGTAGGGATGTGGCACATTATGAGAACATATTAACTTATCAGCTTAACTCTCATAGAAGAAGAATAAACAACCGTAGAGGTGACACTGTAGAGTTCCAATAGTGGGACGCTGGATGAACTGCTTCAGTGACCTGGACCCCATTCCATGCTTTCTTTCGATCTGGTCTCTAGCCTCTCTTTGGAATAGGAGGGTCTACAGAAGAGGTGGGCATTCAGGTTAATGATCTTTCAATAATTTCAAGTTTTGTAAAGTGGGGGTTCATAAACACACCCAGAATCATCACATGGCACTGTTCCGGCTTATGAAGCTAGTGAGTTGCCCAATACGTTGATTTTCCTGTGTTTTGTGCAGTGGACACTTGCCACACACCACCATTTTCCAGGACCCTCTGCACCCCATTAAGCAACTTATAAAAACCCACCTGGTTTTAATTTGCAAAATGAAGCAACATCACTTCACGCTTTCGATAATGTAGATTCTTTGTTTTTGCTAAGAATCGAAAAATATGAATACTCCTTGCAAATAAATGCCTGTGCTGCATTTTGCGAGGGCCAAGATCAGGGATATCAGCTACCCGTTCACTTGCTCATGCAAAGATCTGTGACGGTGTGGATACGGCTTCCTTTGACGTCACAGTCTTCATTTTCCTCATTGAGCATTTGGACATTTGACCTACTGTGGATAATGAAGGCCTCAGCCTGGGGGGTGAGGGTCAGAGAGCAGCCCCTTATCCTGGCCTGATTCCTCAGCAAGCAATGAGTGGGCTGCAGAGGGTCCTGAAAGAGAGGAGATGATGACCACCCGGAGCGAGCAAAGGTAAGTGTCTTATGTATATGTGCGGGCGTATTTGTGTGAATGTGTGTGAGAAAGAGTTTGTTTGAATAATGATGTACACTTGCATCAGTTAGAGACTGTGGGCCTCATTACAACCCAGGCGGTAAGTCCCCTACTTTACCACCATGGTGTAAACTGCGTTTACACCATGGTGGATGGCGGATTTACCGCCCCATTCCAAGGTGAGTGGGGCGGTAAATCCCCATTCCCCATTTACCCTTCCCCATTCCCATTTTTGCCCCATAGGGCATAATGGGAGTGGGGAAGGCGCTAATTACGGCACCGTAAATTACGGTGCCGTAATTAGCACCAAGGCAGGTTAGGGCCTTGCATTTTAACGCCTGCTAAAAGCAGGCGTTAAAATGGTAATCAGGCATTAAGGGTTAACGGCGCCTTGACGCCTGGGTTGTAATGAGGCCCTGTGTGTGTATGTGTATGAGGGACTTGGAATGAGAATGTTAGTGAACCTGACTTGGTGTCCAAGGTCCATGGTGTCGATGGTGCACGGCGGACACACCTCCACAGCCATGTGTTTGGCGGCAGAAGGGGCCTGCCGCGGTGGATCATGTAAATGTGTTTTAAAGGGCATCACTAGGCACAGTCAACAGGAGTGTTCCTACAGGGGCAGGTACTTGACCTGGGAACAGCCAACAAGAAGGGTCTTAAAGTGGAAACTACAGGCCTTAGGCATAGTCAACATGAGGATTCACACACTGGGAAATACTGGCATTCTAATTCACAGCAAACTCAAGTGTTCTTACTGTGTCAACTTCTGGCATTATTATTAAGTAGAGACGGGATTCTTTCTT
Organism: Ambystoma mexicanum; assembly: GCF_040938575.1. NCBI lineage: Eukaryota > Metazoa > Chordata > Amphibia > Caudata > Ambystomatidae > Ambystoma > Ambystoma mexicanum. The sequence goes on along the minus strand of NC_090931.1, from coordinate 855,433,073 downwards.
CTTACAGTGCTACAATACTGGCCTATATTGTGAGCACAGGCATCATGGAGTGTGTTTTACTGTGACAATTCTGGCATATATTGTGGGCCAATGAATCATGAAAATACTTTGGTAAATCTCCTGTTCTATGGCTGGCTATCAGGTATTTATTGCACTTTTTCATGGTATCCTACACCACTAATTGTAAATGTTAGGTCTTTTAAAGCAATTTTGGTATCCAATTTTTTGCAAAAAGTGTGCTCTATAATGCTTTATTTGAACTCAATATTTTAAGAAATGTTTCACGTGTTGGTTGCTTGTGGCTCCGTCATTATGCTCAGATACGCACACTGCTGGGAAATAGGTATGCCTATATCCAGTTAAAAAATTCAACAGATGCCAATGGACTTATAAATCACAGGCTGGGGATACAATAGGCTGAAACAACAGCCAGAGTTGAGCCTTATAGACCTCTGTAAATCCCCAACGTATTGAGACGAGACACATATGTTGGGAGCGAACCGTTATCCACCGTGCACCGTGATAATCACATCACTCCTTCAGAGGTCTATAAGATTATTTGCAAGCACGCGGGCGGCGGTCAAGAACAATGCCCTCATTTTCATTTGTGCGCCCAAATGGAAAGCAACTGGAGGAAAATAAGAAAAGGGGTTTAACATCTATACAACATGAACAGGCATAGATGGGCACTATGAGTGTCTCTCATAATCAATAGAAAGTGCAGGGGCTGGCTGCTTAAAAGCACAAGCATATGACGCACACACACGCGCAAGCGCGCGTGCGCCCAGGGGTGGGTCAGTGGGTGACAAGCAGCCCTGCAATACACGCTAAGGAGGAGCTGAGGATCGAAGGGCATGGCAGTAGGCACCCGAGGCTGGAGGAATCAGAATGGCAGCAGCGATATACCACATTCTGAGCAGCTGTGGCTAGCGGGTGATAATGCATTGTTTCACATAAAGAAGTGCTCACCAGTCGGCAGGTTGCATTCAAGTCCATTGGTGGAAATGGAAAAAATGTGGTGGGGGATTCCACAAGACCCGGGTGGGGGAGGAGTTGGGGAAGAGGGGGTGTGGTCTAGAGGGGGCGGGGTTGGTAGTGGCCACCCGATCAGATAAATACTTTAAAAAAAAAAACACCCACAAAGGCAACATTGCCTTTTACCACAGGGTTTTAAGTCGGACGGGGCCTGCCGGGGCTCAGCCCCGGCAGGCTCCGAAATTTCAATTTGAGGCGGGGCCCTGTGGGGCCCACTGATCTCCCCTGCCAGCCCCGGCCACTACACGAAAAGGATTTTTTTCTGAAGCCTCAAGCTCTCGCTCGTGTGCGAAAGCTTCAGGCTCCAGAAAAAAATGCCTTTCAGCCATAATGGTGGCGCCGCACCTGCGAGGCATCCCTTTAAGCAGGAGATGCCCGTGGGCCGGTGTCACCATTGTGGAGAGAAACGTGAGGCCTCTGGAAGCTGAGGCCGTTTTCCTGAAGACTGAAACTCTGAGAGTTTCAGTCTTCAGGAAAACGGCCTCAGCTTCCAGCGGCCTCACACTTTCAGCCTTAATGGTGACGCTGCCCCTCCCCAGCTGCCGAGGGGAAGCGTCACCATTAAGGCTGAATAGGCGAGGCGCTGTCCCTTGCCAGGCAGGCCTATAGAAAGTAAATGCAGAGATCAGCACCCTCTCCCCCATGGGAGAGGGTGTTGAACAATACAAAAGGTTGCCTGGCAGGGGTGCCAGTTGCCCATTGAGCCGGGGCTCTTCAGGGGGGCGTGGCCTAACGGGCCAGCAGGACGCCTGCAGTTAGGCCAGCCCCCCTTGATGAGCCCTGGCTCATTTTGTTGTGCCAAAAAAAGAAAAAAAAAAAAAACGCCCGCGAGGGCAGCATTGCATTTTATGCGGCTCTGGCGTGTAAAGCACAATGCTCGCTACATGTACAACTGATTCCTTTCAGTTGTACATGTAGTGAGCATTGTGCATTACACATAAGTGCCAAAGCCGCGGTAAACGGCAATGCTGCCGTCGCGGACGCTTTTTTTTTTTCTTTTTTTCCTGCGCGGTTCATGGGCTTGGGCGGCTGACTCTGGCCGGATCCCGAGATCCGGCTACACATCTGGTGCCGGATCTCGGATCCGCCGAGAGCCGGCCCAATGACCAGCACTGTTCAAGTCACATTACCCATCCGAGCAAGGCATTAGGTTCATCAATGAAGGAATGGCGAAGGCATGCTTTTAGTAACAGAGCGCTGTAACCTGGTCGTTCATTCACTTATTGACACATTCATCTACTGGAACTGCAATGTGACCATTTTGTAACCTGGTCTTCAAAATCCTATTGTTCTTTGTTTTTCATTCTCTGTACTGTCATTGTAACACATGTTCTAAGCGCCCAGATACTCTTGGGTTAGGTTGCGCTATAAAAGTAATAAACTAAACTAAATAAACTGTTTTCCACCGGCTCCGTGGTTCCTCGCAGGATGAAAGGCGGGAACCTGCAGCAACATCTTTGCATAATGGGAGAATATGGGCTATGGAGCGGAGTCCCTAAGGAGGGGGTCTCCCCAGTCTGCTGAGGGGCACATACAGCAGCTGCACAGTGTATTCTCGGCACAGGCTACTTTCCCCTCCCAACCTCCGCTGGCAGGCAGGCAGGCTTCGACGCCTTCACTTAATGTGGCATTTTTATGCCACTCTGCCAGCCAGATGTTATCTAAATCATTTAAATCTCTGCCTTTTCCGTTTCAGACACATTTAGCATGAAGAGTGCCTTCCCCACAACCATGCAGATTAAACGTTAATTAAGCAGTTATAGGAGGAGCTGGCGCACACTTGTGATAATGTCCCTACTGGCAGGCTTCAAGGGAGGCGCACTCACTACAGTTCATTCACCCAATTGTTTAACTGTATAAATCCAGAACCCTTCGAAACACGTGTCAGGTTCCGGAGTGTCTAAGCCAACCAATCAAGCCAGTATCCCGGGAAAGGGCTCGCTCCCTGGAAACCCATGCAATAAAAGGCGCGTCAAGTTCCTGGGTGTCTAAGCCAACCAATCAAGCCAGTATCCTGGGAAAGGGCTCGCTCCCTGGAAACCCATGCAATAAAAGGCGCGTCAAGTTCCTGGGTGTCTAAGCCAACCAATCAAGCCAGTATCCTGGGAAAGGGCTCGCTCCCTGGAAACCCATGCAATAAAAGGCGCGTCAAGTTCCTGGGTGTCTAAGCCAACCAATCAAGCCAGTATACCGGGAAAGGGCTCGCTCCCTGGAAACCCATGCAATAAAAGGCGCGTCAAGTTCCTGGGTGTCTAAGCCAACCAATCAAGCCAGTATCCCGGGAAAGGGCTCGCTCCCTGGAAACCCATGCAATAAAAGGCGCGTCAAGTTCCTGGGTGTCTAAGCCAACCAATCAAGCCAGTATCCTGGGAAAGGGCTTGCTCCCTGGAAACCCATGCAATAAAAGGCTCTTGCTGTGAGGCGGCCACTTGAGACCACTCATCTTGCAGTGACACAGCAGGACCACAAGCAGACGCCGGACGATGGCAGGGTCGGCCACAGCATGGACCCGTAAGAACATGTTCCTCTATATTTAACCAGGTTCGTTTGTATTAAAACATGAGATTGAGATAATAGCAGGATCCCGCAACAGAATCTTATTTCAAGATCATACATCTATTGTGCGTCGTATTTGAAAACGTTCTGATTGGATACCTTGAAGCGGATCACCTCCACACCGATACCGGCAAGGGGTACAGTCCCTCAGTGGACACAGACTTACACCCTGATTCATGGATTATTTGCGCCAAAAAAAAAAAACGGGATTTGTGCGCCATTCTGCTTGCAAATCCCCATTTGTTAAACAGGGATTTGCGGGAAGAATGACGCACAAATCCCGTTTTTTTGGCGCAAGTAATCCATGAATCAGGGCCTTAATTAATCTGCCTTGACAAAGACCACACAGGTCAAAACACGTTTTGGCGCAAGGGAGTAGAAAATCAGAAAATAAATAGCACTTGTTTTACACAACAAAACCTTTATTGTTTAAAACTAATTGGTCCCAAAACATTCATTTCTGTATCAGCACACTGATCTTGGCACACCATTGTTACGTTTCCTTTTATTATATATTATTGTTATATAGTTGTATAGCGCAAACGTATTTTGGGAACAACAGAGTGTTGTACAGGTCACACAGCGAAAAATTTGATAGTGAGAATTTGACAAGATATCAACTAAACATTTATCATAATTATTACACTACAATATATGGATGCAGGATGCATAAGTTAGCCGGAATCTAGGTGACACCAAGGCGTTGTGGGAAGAGCCAGGTCAAAATACAACACAAGTCTGCTTCCACCCATGCAATACAAATCTTAGCCAATATATTCAACATAAGCATGCTTAACTCAATGCAAGGCAACCAACATCCATTACATAAAAGGGAGTTTCCATACAGTCGAGAACATGCGCCTTTTGCCTGGTTAGAACAAGACTGATTCTTACCACACAGTCCAAGCCCCCTTCCATCTAGACAATGAAAGGCTGCCTTTCTCCATTTAATACACATCTAAGGCAATATATTCAACATAAGCAAGCTTTAAGCCAATGTTACTTCTATACCTTAAAAACAACACTGTTTCTACGAATACAATACGAGTGGCCTTCCCTTCAGAAAAAACGGAGGCTGCGCTCATGCATTTAATAAAACATCTAATAAAAGGCCACTTGAATCTACACAATAGCAAACTGTTTTGATCCATTCAATAAAAATAATTCTCCCTATCCATACAATAGGAGTCTCTGTCACTCCTTTCAATAAAGGCTGGTGTGTGATTATGATAGCAGGCTATTCCTAGCCATACAATAAGTGGCTCCGTCAATCCATTCAATAAAGGATGGCTTGCAATTATGATAGCAGCCGCTTCAAACTACACGATAAAAAGGTTTCTTCTGCCAATGAAAAGAACAGCTGCTTCTTCCCAAACAATCACGATCTGCCTTCATCCCTGCAGCATAAGGCTTCACCAATCCTTTAACCGAATGATGGTCCTTCCCATCCATTCAACGCACGGCTGTTACTAGCCATGCAACATGAAGCTGCATTATTTAGACAAATAAATAGTTCTCTATGTCCCTGGAAATAGACTGCCAGGCCCACAACGAAAGACGGATTGTTCCATAAACATTACTGTTCAGAAGGCCAGTGTGCGCTGCATGAACCATCCCGCACACTGACACAGAAGACAGACTGCAGTGTACTGTTCCTTAGTGTAGTTTGCCAAGCCAACTACCCCCCATGGAAACCCATGAGCATTGGAGGCAAGCCCTTAGCCCCCTTGCCTGAGCACCCTGATAAGCGAGATGCAGCCCCTCCACTCTGGTGAAGGATCCAGGTCCATAACCGTCAGGATTTCCTCCAATGCAGTAGACTGACACGCTTCTGCAAGTTTGAAATCTAAAGCGCTGGTGTTTTGCAGCACAATCCCCCACATTTCCATAGGAAAGGTCTAAAAAAAAATTGGGTAGAGCTGGTGTTATTAAGCCAACTGTTCAGCAGCTCCTTCGGGATTGCATGTCCTTGGTTCCTGCAAAGTCTAGTCTCTGATGTTTTGTTCTACAGAACAATATGTGAGCATTGTGATTGGACAAAAAATAAGGCCAGTTAGATAGCTCAGCAGGTTAAACACTTGCCTCATACATCTTTGTGTGACTTGCAGTTACACGTTTGAATCCTGGCAGGGCCAACTCAGTCTTTCATCCTTCTGGGGTAGAAACATTGAGAACCATTAAACTATATAATAATATCTATCACCTTATATGCAGGATGAATCTAGCAGGACACCCATAAAAACATGATGACTTTAATTGGTGTGCATCTTTGTGCTATGATGCACTATAAAAAAAAAAAAAAAACTGGTGGCTTATTTTAAAATCAGTAAAAGTACAATGAAAGAGGGGAGTGCTTAAGGTGGTATGGCGATATTAAGGACTTTTATAAAACATAGGAAAACTGACACTGGGAAAAAACAGAAATCATGATCGTGCCCAATAACCCCTTGAACCAACACAACATTCCACTGCGTACTGAAATGACAGACTAACCAGAACCATCCACAGAGGTCGAAAATCTGAGAATATTAATGGACAACGACTTAACACTCGAACTGCAAGTCCACCTCACAATCAACCGGATACTCCCCTTTTTTGCCTTTCCACATGAAACACTTGCTGCCATTTCTCTCATCATGTCAGGAATAGACAACAAATACACAACACAGCAGCAAGAGTACTCTTCAGACTGACTAAGAGAGAACAAATCACACCTGCACTGAGAACCCTAAATTGGCATCTGGTCAAAAACACATTTTCTTCAAAATGATCTGCGTAACACATAGAGCAATCCAGGGCCAAGGAGCAGAATTCATACAGGAAAAATGTCTGTCTAGAAACCAAACTGAACACTAATATTCAGCAACAACATTTGCGTCGAACCTAAACAGTTTTCAAAGCAGAAATTAGGAGGAACCGCGTTCTCCTGCATGAAAACTGCCAAGACATCACAATGGAAACACCAAAACAACCAAAAATGTAATGAACCACAACAAGACAAGCCAACAAAATAAAGCAGTCCACCACAAATCACCTTAGAATAGCATGAACTTGACAGATCAACAGAGCCATGGCTCAAAAGGACACAGGCGAATCTCCACAAACCCTACTAAAATCTCTCGAATACTCTTAATACTCGCCCTCAAACACTGAACAAAACACACTCATACCGCTACCGCAGTAAAAAACAAAAACAACCATAAACTTCACAGACTCCACAACACCCAACGGAAAACGAAACTGATTACAAAACACACTCAAACATGAAACATCACATAACGCAGAGGCGTTGCTGGGGGGGGCTAAGGGGGCTATAGCCCCTGGTCTTTTGGTTGTAGCCCCAGATAGAAACTCAGGAGCTACATCCAAAAGGCTATCCAGCCCCCAGTCCCGACAGTTCTGACATTAGTGTAGTCCCGGGTCTTTTCCAGACCTAGCAACACCCCTGACATAACGTCTACCAACTAAAAACAAACCAGAACACAGTGACCGTTTTTTCTGAACTGAATCTACCAACAACACATCAAAGCACTAAGAGGTGTTTCCCTCTCAATCCAAGACCTCCTTCCTTTTCATATCTGCCTGAGCGCCTGGAGACCATGAAAATGGCAGCGGTATAACTCACAATAACACACATAAATCCCGTTCTCCACTCGAAGTTTGAAAGTGAGTGCTACGGAGACGAAGTTAGAGAGATCTCGCAAGATTTGACTCTTACTAAAAAAGTGTGGATTGGGAAAGCGGAGCAAGAAGAGAATGCACAATGCGCAGCAGTGCACATGCATACATGTTCACCATAAACATATGGTAGAATTGGCAAAACAAGTTAAGTGCAAAGTGTCTAATGCTTAGGGGGAAATGTCAATGTGCGCATGCTCATTAATATTCATAGATTGCGTGTGCATTGTGCATTATAGTAGGTGACGTGTGCATATTGCCCATACTCATTAAAACAAAAAGAGAGCACATATGAAATGGTTGGGAGGGAACCGATATGAACACAGTTCTCCAGCGCGGGGCTCACTGCAGCCCATTGCTAGCTGCAGAGAACACACAACTCGTTGCTTTTATACAAGTCCCCCTGTTCTTTGGATTTAGGCTGAAGTGTTTCCTTCTCTCTGAGCCTTTACTTCTTTTCAGATACTTCTGATGGCCCCAGGGGCCTGTCACGTGCAGCAGGGCAGGTAGGTCCCTATCTGCACAGGCAGCCAACCCGTGGAATAACCTTTTTGAAGTATTTACGGATCCTGGCAAACTTTGGCCTCTTGAAAACAGCTGATTGGACAGCCCTTGCTCAACTGTACCATTATGGTGGAGGACCCACGTAACTGAAATTACATCAGTCTGTCCCCCAACAAAAAGGCCACGTGGCCTTTAAATAAGGAATCAGAAACTTGTGGCACTGCTCCGTTGTATCATCAATGGTTTAAAACGGGGGCCTGCAACCTGAGGCTTTCCAAATGTTTTGGACTACACCTCCCACCACCCCTCGCCATTGACTATGCTGGAAAAGGCTCCTGGGAGTTGCAGTCCAAAATATCTACAGAGCCAAAAGCTGCAGCGCCCTGGTTTAGAAGAATGAGCTGAAAAATGTTAACCACAGTCGTGGCTGTCTCATTACTGTCATGCTATACCATTCTGCATATGCAGACAAAGAAATTCCTGCTCCCGCAACCCTGCCCCTTGAACACGTTTTCTTTTGTTCTGCACTCTTTAGGCACATTCTTGCAGTGCAGTATTTTGTGTATTACATATATGTGGTGCATAGACACATTAACGCTTGAGTGTGCACATTTCCACATTGCCCTGGGCCCCACACACCCTGCCTTCTGGAGAAGCCCCTTAACTGCTGGGCTATTATGCATGTCTATGCAAAAAGGACGAGTTGCATAAATGTCTGATGGGAAAGAATTGCCATCAGACCTTGGGTCGCCAATTGTAGTGAAGACTACTGAAGGAAATTAAATTCATTCATATTAAGTAAATAGATACGTTGTAGAAAATTGTGCCTGAAGGCACAAAAATGCTCTTGAAAAAAATGTATCCAAAACAAAACTTTTAGTAAATTGATTCTTTACTTCATTTGTTAAGAAGAAGCAGAAATGATGTGCCAATGCATTTCGGACCTATACTTGGTCCTTCATCAGGGCGAATTTCTGTAGTACAAGGAAAAAACATACACAGAGAAAACAAGAAAAAACAGTCATAACGAGTATTTACATAAACCAATTTCATTGCTAGCCACAAATGACCATCTCAAATAAAACCAAAATCTGCATTTATATCTGTCCTTGTCACTATTTCATCATAATAATGTTACTATTATCCTCATAATATTTCAATGCATATCAAGCGTTGAGTTACGTCATAATTTTGCAAAAATTCAGAAATATCGGAAATAACTTAATAGTTTCTATATGCAATCTCGAGAATTCCGAGAGTACCCAGATGTGTATCTGTGAAACATTCTAGTGTAATCATTTTAATGCGACCCAACATCTTGCATCATCATACAAACAATAGTCATCCCGTTTAAGAATGCCAATTTATGCTTACTACATTGTAATGGTAAAGAAACACATACCTGCTTGTATATATTGCTGCATTAAAAACTATTGTGGCGCGTGCGTTACTAATCTTGTTGCACGTGCTGTTTATTAGAGGTCTTCATTCCAATGTAAATCCACTTATAACAATCCCATCTGTAAAGCAGGTAGGATGATGCAGTGGTAAGATATCTAAAACGTACCTAATATTATTTAAAGGAAACTAATATAACACTGTGAAAGCTTACCTCATAACATGCTAAAGCTATCTTCATACTATAGCAAGATGGTGATGGAAGTCATTAGGGCTGCCAGTAACGTTGCTGTAAGCTAGGTACGTGTATGCTTACACTCCATGGAAAAACCAACAGAGCGCAAAGAGTCCCGCCTGTCGAACAAAGGAAATCTAAGTGTCAAAATGGTATTTACTAACTAGCCTTACACACTAAAATGGGCATAGATACACATTAATGATTAACCTACCCCGTAGTGTCGAGTTGAAAGCAGAGACACAGTAAGACGCGGTTTTAATCTGGCCGCGAGCTGTTAGTGAATAAGTACGAGCGTTGTCATGGAGACGCTTTTGTTAGACGCGTGACGTGGTTACGTGATCTTACGCTGATGTTAATCAGAGTCATGGCAACGAGTCAATGCTGTCTGTTGCTAAAGAGATGTGTATACAACAGAAATTACAAAAAACTAGAAACTCTGGGCTACTAGCAAGGAAAGCACCAGCGCGAAGTTGGAATTGCAGTGAAACAACAGTAATAAACTAATAGAGCGCGGGCGTTATCTGCAAGTACTCATTATGCAATGTTTACCTAATGGCGTGACAGTGCTCTTGTGTTGATATATACAGTGGCAACTAGACTACGAGGTGTAAAGCACGGCTGATAATAATTAGAGTAACTATGATACTGTCAAAAATGTGCGTGGGTGCATACACAGTCTACAGTAAACAGTTACTTTTTTTTGCAATACTTATGACAGAATAAAATAAAATCAGACAAGGTAATAAACAAGATAAGTAACTCTAATGGGGTTACCTAAACCGTGCATTAAGCCACGGAAGTTGTTATACAGATATAATAGGAAATAAATTACAAAAATTACAGAATAGTGCAGATCAAATAATAAACATTGAATGACATATTCAAAACATCCAAAAAACCATCAGTACCAAACCTATTTACGCAGAATGCAAAAAAAAGGTACAGATAAAAAAAGCATATAACTCATCCTGATTTTCAACATGTGAGTACTAATGAGTTAAATGCAAATGTTACACAAGTATGTCTATCCAAGAAGAGACGGACTACACGAGTAATCAAAACTAAACCAATCATTACTTGCAGTTACTTACAATATTATGCCACTCTCATCAATATTACTCTCCTAGCTCCACACCCCTATGGCATGTTTAAAAGTTTCTCATCAATATTACTCTCCTATCTACACTATCTATCTACCCCTATGGCGTGTTTAAAGGTCTTGTATCTGACTTGACAACAGCTAGTGTAATTAGTTACTAAATGTATTTCCTGTGAAAAAAAGAAAAAAAGTTAAGACAAGGCAAAATCAACTGGATGATAACTCTTTCATAAAAAGCAATATAGATTAAGTTCTTCATTAAGACCACGTGGTGATACTGTATCGAGTCTCTCGATCCAATATGCTTCACGTTGCTCAAGTCTTTTTGTGGCACTTGTGTTGATGTTCTTCAGTTGTACTACTTCGAGAATTTGGAATCGCATTTGTGCTATCTGATGCTTAGCTTGATTAAAATGTCTAGCAATTGGTGAATGTTGGTTGTTGGTTCTAACATTTGATTTATGTTCGTTCCATCTTACTCGTGCCTTTCTGCTGGTCTGTCCAATGTATAATAGGCCACAAGGGCATTTGATGCAGTATATGACTCCTTCTGACAAACAAGTAGAGTGGTCCTTGATTTTTATTATTTGTCCAGTTCTGGGGTGTGTGACTGAGTCACCTTTAGTGATGTTATTACAATTATTACACGACATACATGGAAATGTCCCTTGTTTCTTTGACAGGACTTGTTTGGTTATTTTGGGTTTGGTGTTAACCAACAAATCCCTCAGGTTGCTGCTCCGTTGATTAGCAAAGACAGGTCTTTCTTGAAACAAATTCTGGATTTTCGCGTCGCAAGTTAGCATCGGCCAATGTTTGAGAATTGACTTCTTAATTTTAGATGACTGAACACTGTATTTGCTAACGAACACCAATGGATTCTCTTTGCTGTTGGATACTTTTGTCTCCAGTAAATGAGTTCTTTCTTGCATATCTGCTTTCTCTACAGCCAGATTCAGTTCATCTTCTTTAAAGCCTCTTGCTTTGAATTTACGGAATAGTTCTTCTTTTTCTTGCGTATATTTAGAGTCTATATTAGTGATTCTTTTAATACGTAGCAATTGGCTATATGGCAAACTCCTTATTGTAGCTGTTGGATGAAAACTCATCCTGTGGAGAAGGTTGTTTCTGTCAGTTGGTTTATGATAGACCTCTGTGTTGAATGATGGTGCATTTGGAATCACTAGAACATCTAGAAAGTGTACACTAGGATGGCCTATTTCATACGTGAATTGGATTCTTTCATCTATCAAGTTGATGTATCCCAGAAATGAATCTAAAGTTGCGTGTGGACCAGACCACACTAGGAAGATATCGTCAATGTATCTGCCCCAATGTTTAATATATTGATGCCAGACTGGATGTTTGATAATATGGTCCTCTTCAAATTTCAACATGAATGAGTTGGCATATGCTGGAGCCATGGTGGCTCCCATGGCCGTGCCACTAATTTGTGAATAGTATTGTTTATCATATTGAAAATAAGCATTTTGTGCAATGAAGTCAAGCAACATCATAATCCATTCTTTACATGCCCCTATTTCTTCTTCTTGTAATAGAAGCCAATCCACTGCTTGTTTGCCAAGACAGTGAGGAATCGAGGTATATAGGCTGTTAACATCAATGGTTACTAGGAGATCATGTTCTTCCAATTGAATGTTAGCCAATCTGTTCAGAAAATGCGTGGTATCTTTGATATAGGTGTGATGTTTCTGTATGATTGGTTGCAGAATCGTATCAATATAGATGCCAAGAGGTTGGAGAATGCTATTAGTGGCAGCCACGATTGGTCGACCAGGGGGATTCAAAAGAGATTTATGGATTTTTGGAAGTAGATAGAGGTGTGGAGTTTGAGGGAATTTCTGAGTCAAAAAATCTTTCGTCTTTTCACTTATCCATTCATTCTCTTCTGCCATTTCAAGCATGATTTTAAGCTTATTTGAAATTCCTCTAATTGGATTACAAGGTAGAGACTTATAGATGTTGATGTCATTTAATTGTCTCTGGCATTCATTTCTGTAATCGGCAGAGTCCATCACCACCAGGGCCCCGCCTTTGTCTGCTGGTCGGATGGTAATCATCTCATCTTCATACAAATTCCTAATGACCGACAGATCCCTACGATTGAGGTTACGAAATTTAGGTGTTTGAAAGGAAATTTTCTTCAGATCTCGTAGGACAGCTTCATGAAAAATATCAATTGTACCGTGTGGTAAAGGTGGTATGAAAGAGCTCTTGGATTTAAGTTCAAGATAGTTATTGGTTGTTTGTTCTTCGGGTATTTCAATCTCAGCAAAAAATGCCCTCAGTTTCAATTTCCGAACAAATTTAAAAAGTTCTACCTTGGTGTTAAAAAGACTCGTGCTGTGAGTTGGTACAAAGCTAAGTCCTTTTTGAAGGATTTTTTCTTCAACGTTACTTAAATTGCGTTTGGATATATTGATGATTAGACTCTCCTGTTCGGATATCGCGCCTCTGGTTTCTGTGAGATTTCTTTTCCTGCGGCCCCTCCTGGTTCTTTTCTTGCTTTCCTTTTGTCTAAAAAAGACTGCCTAGGCAGTCTCTCTTCTCTGGGTGCTCGATCGTCATTCCTTACAGTATCCTCTGTGGCAGTAGTTTGTTCTTCATTAGGGAGAGTAGGCCTTCTTGAAGTACTTGGGCGAGATTGTATATCTGAGTCTGAACTGGATTGATCAGAGGAGTTCCTAGAATGTTGAGGTTGTCCAGACTGTCTATATTTATCCATCCAGGTATAAACCTCGTCGTTATGGTAATCATAGGTATCTCTTTTAAATTTGCGGATCTTTTTACTTTCTAGTTCTGATTTGTATTGTTCTAGTTTTTTGTCAATGTCTTCCAGCATGTTTTTCATTTCATCTTTACTCAAGCAATCACTTAGTTCAGATTTAATAGTATCAATGTCAGTTGTGGTAGATTTCAGTTCATTAGAAAGTTCTTGTATGGTCAAAAGAATTAAATCAAGTGAGCACTTGTTCAATATGTTTTCCCATTTTCGAACAAATTCCTTGTTTTCCTTGCATAAAGTTGGACGTACAGGCATCCGTAATCCTCTAGGAATACGTTGAGCTCTATAATACTTGGTTAATGTTACAGCGTGAAGTTTACGATTGATCTCTTTTCTAATGAGATACTCTAGTTGTCTGATTTTTTTAGTTGGATCTGTTTCCACTGAACTTGTACTAGAATCCTTGATCAAATTAAGGATAGCTTCTGCTTCTTCTGTAGAGAATCCCATAGTTTGGGCATGTTTATCTGTAATTTTAGAAATTTCTTCATATGACATTTTGACGATTATTTGTAGTGCGTGCCGCCGCCCGTATTTAGTGTAAGGAGAAGAACGGCAAAGAAAAAGTGGTTAGGGCGGGCACCGCTGAGTTTCTTTTTGCATTCGTATGGTTACTAGTTAATTAGAACAGGCGATTAATGGCGTCACCAAGTAAACCAGTATACACTATACTGGGTGTACCGAAGAGTTGCATAAATGTCTGATGGGAAAGAATTGCCATCAGACCTTGGGTCTGACCTGTCTTTGCTAATCAACGGAGCAGCAACCTGAGGGATTTGTTGGTTAACACCAAACCCAAAATAACCAAACAAGTCCTGTCAAAGAAACAAGGGACATTTCCATGTATGTCGTGTAATAATTGTAATAACATCACTAAAGGTGACTCAGTCACACACCCCAGAACTGGACAAATAATAAAAATCAAGGACCACTCTACTTGTTTGTCAGAAGGAGTCATATACTGCATCAAATGCCCTTGTGGCCTATTATACATTGGACAGACCAGCAGAAAGGCACGAGTAAGATGGAACGAACATAAATCAAATGTTAGAACCAACAACCAACATTCACCAATTGCTAGACATTTTAATCAAGCTAAGCATCAGATAGCACAAATGCGATTCCAAATTCTCGAAGTAGTACAACTGAAGAACATCAACACAAGTGCCACAAAAAGACTTGAGCAACGTGAAGCATATTGGATCGAGAGACTCGATACGGTATCACCACGTGGTCTTAATGAAGAACTTAATCTATATTGCTTTTTATGAAAGAGTTATCATCCAGTTGATTTTGCCTTGTCTTAACTTTTTTTCTTTTTTTCACAGGAAATACATTTAGTAACTAATTACACTAGCTGTTGTCAAGTCAGATACAAGACCTTTAAACACGCCATAGGGGTAGATAGATAGTGTAGATAGGAGAGTAATATTGATGAGAAACTTTTAAACATGCCATAGGGGTGTGGAGCTAGGAGAGTAATATTGATGAGAGTGGCATAATATTGTAAGTAACTGCAAGTAATGATTGGTTTAGTTTTGATTACTCGTGTAGTCCGTCTCTTCTTGGATAGACATACTTGTGTAACATTTGCATTTAACTCATTAGTACTCACATGTTGAAAATCAGGATGAGTTATATGCTTTTTTTATCTGTACCTTTTTTTTGCATTCTGCGTAAATAGGTTTGGTACTGATGGTTTTTTGGATGTTTTGAATATGTCATTCAATGTTTATTATTTGATCTGCACTATTCTGTAATTTTTGTAATTTATTTCCTATTATATCTGTATAACAACTTCCGTGGCTTAATGCACGGTTTAGGTAACCCCATTAGAGTTACTTATCTTGTTTATTACCTTGTCTGATTTTATTTTATTCTGTCATAAGTATTGCAAAAAAAAGTAACTGTTTACTGTAGACTGTGTATGCACCCACGCACATTTTTGACAGTATCATAGTTACTCTAATTATTATCAGCCGTGCTTTACACCTCGTAGTCTAGTTGCCACTGTATATATCAACACAAGAGCACTGTCACGCCATTAGGTAAACATTGCATAATGAGTACTTGCAGATAACGCCCGCGCTCTATTAGTTTATTACTGTTGTTTCACTGCAATTGCAACTTCGCGCTGGTGCTTTCCTTGCTAGTAGCCCAGAGTTTCTAGTTTTTTGTAATTGCTGTTGTATACACATCTCTTTAGCAACAGACAGCATTGACTCGTTGCCATGACTCTGATTAACATCAGCGTAAGATCACGTAACCACGTCACGCGTCTAACAAAAGCGTCTCCATGACAACGCTCGTACTTATTCACTAACAGCTCGCGGCCAGATTAAAACCGCGTCTTACTGTGTCTCTGCTTTCAACTCGACACTACGGGGTAGGTTAATCATTAATGTGTATCTATGCCCATTTTAGTGTGTAAGGCTAGTTAGTAAATACCATTTTGACACTTAGATTTCCTTTGTTCGACAGGCGGGACTCTTTGCGCTCTGTTGGTTTTTCCATGGAGTGTAAGCATACACGTACCTAGCTTACAGCAACGTTACTGGCAGCCCTAATGACTTCCATCACCATCTTGCTATAGTATGAAGATAGCTTTAGCATGTTATGAGGTAAGCTTTCACAGTGTTATATTAGTTTCCTTTAAATAATATTAGGTACGTTTTAGATATCTTACCACTGCATCATCCTACCTGCTTTACAGATGGGATTGTTATAAGTGGATTTACATTGGAATGAAGACCTCTAATAAACAGCACGTGCAACAAGATTAGTAACGCACGCGCCACAATAGTTTTTAATGCAGCAATATATACAAGCAGGTATGTGTTTCTTTACCATTACAATGTAGTAAGCATAAATTGGCATTCTTAAACGGGATGACTATTGTTTGTATGATGATGCAAGATGTTGGGTCGCATTAAAATGATTACACTAGAATGTTTCACAGATACACATCTGGGTACTCTCGGAATTCTCGAGATTGCATATAGAAACTATTAAGTTATTTCCGATATTTCTGAATTTTTGCAAAATTATGACGTAACTCAACGCTTGATATGCATTGAAATATTATGAGGATAATAGTAACATTATTATGATGAAATAGTGACAAGGACAGATATAAATGCAGATTTTGGTTTTATTTGAGATGGTCATTTGTGGCTAGCAATGAAATTGGTTTATGTAAATACTCGTTATGACTGTTTTTTCTTGTTTTCTCTGTGTATGTTTTTTCCTTGTACTACAGAAATTCGCCCTGATGAAGGACCAAGTATAGGTCCGAAATGCATTGGCACATCATTTCTGCTTCTTCTTAACAAATGAAGTAAAGAATCAATTTACTAAAAGTTTTGTTTTGGATACATTTTTTTCAAGAGCATTTTTGTGCCTTCAGGCACAATTTTCTACAACGTATCTATTTACTTAATATGAATGAATTTAATTTCCTTCAGTAGTCTTCACTACAATTGGCGACCCAAGGTCTGATGGCAATTCTTTCCCATCAGACATTTATGCAACTCTTCGGTACACCCAGTATAGTGTATACTGGTTTACTTGGTGACGCCATTAATCGCCTGTTCTAATTAACTAGTAACCATACGAATGCAAAAAGAAACTCAGCGGTGCCCGCCCTAACCACTTTTTCTATGCAAAAAGGACGAACATACTCGATCTCAGCACTTATACGGTGTATTCTAAACTTTCATGGTTCAAGGGCGTTGAACCCCTCATAAAATAATACAGTAAAATCCCGATCAATACTTTGTCAACAGACATGAATATTTCCCAATATGGCGCTCATGTTACATGGTCACTTACATTGGCCTTGCAAGGTGCGCCTTAATCGCGAGCTAAAGAGCATTTCTAAGGACCAAACACGCCAAACCCTTAGAGCACCTGGTACCTGTAAGCATATCACATGAAATCCATTGCATGCAAATGACCTCCATTGCAGTCATGCATATGGCAATTACGTGTGTCATTGAGACCCCCTTCCATGGACATGTATCACACTTTTACTTGCAGTGAGTGGGCCCTGATAAAGAGCTGGCTTCACGCAAACATTCCTTTTCACCTTTGCTGCGGCTTTCTAATTAAACTATCGATTGTGAAGTAGACCTCCCTCGTAATGGCTTTTAATGTAACAATTAAAGCAGCGCAGTTAATTGGAGATCAAAAGACTGAGCGACAAAACGTGATCTTTTTAAAATCAGTTTCAAGTAAATTACTTTTGGGTCTTGAGAAGCGAAAATAAGGAGACTACTGGCTGATGATGGCCGCTCGCAGAAGCATTGGATCTGGACTCGGGGGGACAGTTTGTAGGTTCTGGGCAGTGATGCATAATTGAATTTAATTATGGACAGGCCCAGCCTTTTTCCAGGTCCAAGCAGTGAGGACCAGCCTTAGTAAAGGACACCACGGGAGGGGCGTGCCACAGCTCCAACATACCGAGGCATACAAACTCAGGTGTCCTGTACCCCGCATTAATTAAAGAAATGGCTGTGCCAAAGTCCAAGACCAGTGTTGCGCAACAGCGATAGACACACACACACGCAGAGTGGCGCGGGCAGGTAGCGCGCCCAGGCTAACACTCACCGCATGGCTCCTGGAATCTGAGAGTAGGAATGAACCTCTCACAGGTACAACACTAGATGCTCTAGGGACTGAGTATGCGCACTTTAATCAAGTAAGCATAGACAACATATGTTCTAGGGACTGAGTATGCGCACTTTAATCAAGTAAGCATAGACAACATATGTTCTAAGGACTGAGTATGCGCACTTCAATCAAGTAAGCATAGACAACATATGTTTTGAAAACCGTCAAAAAAATTGAACCTTCCTCCTAAGTGATACAACTTTAATGTAGAATAATTGTTGATAAATCATGCCCCCCACACGCGTTTCATACTACGTGACCTAATATGAGCACACACTGCTGGTGCTTCTTCAGTGCCTTTAGGAAAATATTACCTAAAAAGAACATTCCTGAAGGATTTGTTAACCAAAACAAAATAATAGAAAAGAAAAACATTGGAAGCAAACGGTTCGATTAGTATTCGATATCTGAATTACAACATGATGCTGCATCTATAATGTCGGGGTTTGTTATGTGACACGTTTGTTTTCAATGTGCATACATTGCATACATACCCGAAAAGAGCATTGTGCATATTATTTTACAAACTTGCTGTTTGTGTTTCTCAAACCACCATACACCATTAATAACCATGAACAGCTTCTCATTCTTAATAGTGTACACTGTTTATGTAAATAGTTCTACCTGTGCTTGAAAAAAAGAACAATCTGCAGATTCTGCTTATTAGATATGAAAAAACAAATATGGCGTTGTTTTAACCTTTGAAGTCTTTTGATGGTATTGCCTTACTTGATAGGTATGTATATGGCTGCACTTGAGCCTGGTAAGGACAAGCTAGGCGTGTTGGCGCTGAAGCGGTCTGTAAACCCTGTGGTAAAGGCACGCCTGTAGGTACAGGCACCATTTGTGAAACCTTTTTAAATAGGTCAGCTTGTTCAATACACACAAAAAGCTGACTTACAATGAGAAACTCATTCCCTCATGAAGTGCGCCATATTGGAACGGATTCAGTTCTGGAACTCTGTTCTATGCATGTATAAGTCGTATACACGTGACTTATGATGCTACCTAGTTCTTCTGTGTTCATTACAGTGTCTGTAGTTAAATCATTGTTATGGCATGGCCAGTATCACAACTTCACAATTAAGTTATGTCTACATGTCATAAATGTAACATAGCCTTAGCAGTTACACCTTATGAATATCATGGAACTGTAATTAGACTATAAGATTTCAAAACTCCGGACATTTACAGTTAACTAAACGGATGGGGATTGCATCTAACAAAGTGGGTGCCATTTTCTTTTATTGTCATACTTTTATTGTGCAATGGTTAAAACAAAATCTTCAGCACCGACCTCAAGAAAAAAAAAATCATACATTTGAATGAATAAAGCATTTCATTCATTGTTTGAAACAACTCATACAAAAGATCCTAAAATACATAATTCATAATTCATTATCACTTAGAAATAACATTAACTTGAAGAGGCACCAATCAACGGATCATACTGCACTTATCCATCAGCCTCAGTGCCTCTTTCCAGATATAAAAGGCTGCAGCGGTAAAAACCATTGACCTAGCAGAGTAGATGTTATTCCACAATTGGTCAGTTAAAAACAAACAGTTCATGATTTTTGTCCAGGGATACCCCTCCGTGATAGAGGTCGGCATGGTCGGACAACTGGTAATCAAATAGCGTGAGGATTCTACGGTCAATTTACATAGTCTGCATAGACTTTCTTCACGAGGCATACCCCTCCAGCTGCCAAGATGTTCATTAGTGGGAAGGATGTTGAATCGTAAGTCGATAATAAAGCGCTTTACTGGCGGGTTAGAGGGTTTAGTCAGATAAGAACAAGGCTTGTTTGAGATAAAGCTCTGATCTGCATGTAGAGAGTACATTTTTTTGTAGATAACTTTGTTAAGCTCATATCAATATCCTAAATAGCAGTTTTATTTTGTAAGAGTTGCTGGCCCTTAGGGTTGTCCGTAAACTCACACAGAGACATTCCAATTGAAACCAGGTGACTACTGATGGTGCCCTGCAAACCAACCATAAAAGCATTGGACATAGTCATAGAAGGCTTGGCTGCAAGTGACAAGAGAGAGCCCGGCGAGCTGACAGCATTGAGCACCAGACTTTGCACCTGGCGATCCGCCATATAGTCTTAGATCTTAGTGACTGAATGCCTAATTCCAATCTTAAAGCCTCGGACAGTACAGACTGGGAGACACACAAGGTGGACCTCAATATTTTCCCTTCCAAGTTTTCCAACCAAGCGCTGTTGTGCTCAGACAGAAAAACAGCAATCATACCATCCAAGTTAGATCCTCCATTCCTGCGGATACATTTCTTTAACACCAACCACTTACTATTAATCTTCGGTATATAGAAGTCATGAAAGAAATTATTACTTTAGTGCAATCTAATAGGTAACCCAAGTATTGGTAATTCTCACGACTTCAATAGGGGAAGCATTAAGTGTCCAAGTAAAACCAGTGTCGCTTTTTGATCCACTCCTGGTTTGAAGGATTTTAGTTTTACCTATATTGATTACTATGTCATTTTGGCTGGCATATGAACTCAGTGCATCAATTGTATGCTGCAGTTCAATCAGCGTGTGGTCCATTAAGATGGTATCGTCCGCGTAGTTTAGCCAAGGGCTAGGTTCTCCACCTATGGAGGGAGGAAAGTTGCATACAAGATCGATGGCGTGCACCATGTCTGATGTATGAAGATGAATCAAAATAGATGCAAGCGCACAACCCTGTTTTAGGGCAACATTAGTCTCAATAGGCTGGGTCAGATGCCCGTCGTGGTTGGTACGGATTCTAACAGTAGTATCTGTATACAGAGACATAATAAAATGTAGCAATTCTGGGTCGATATTCCATTTCTGCAATTTCAACCAGAGCAGGGATGATTTACTGTGTCGAAAGCCTTCAAGAAATCAATAAAACAGACATATAATGACTTGCCCTTATTACATGGGTTCTTCGATATTATGCTTAATAGCGCACTAATATTGTGCGAAGTCGCATGGTTCTTACGGAACCCCGTTTGGCATTTGTGCAATCGTTGTTCATTTTCTACCCAGACATTTCGGTTTTTTAGGAGCAACAAGGTAAACAATTTGAAATGCTGTTCAGCATGGCTAATAGCCAATAATTGGACTGATTGACCTTGGAGCCCTTCTTAAATACTGCAATCAGAATGGAGTTCCGCTAGCAGGGTGGAATAATGCCAGACGTCCATATATCTACAAACAAATCATACAGAATGCACCACCACCTGTCGGGGTTGGACCTGATAATTAGCGAGCCCATCTGGACCAGGTGTTCTAGAATTCTTTAGGGCTTTAACAATCAGTAAGATGTCCAGCCAATCAAATTCATGCACTCCATTAACAATGGGAGTCCTAACCAGACTACCAGTAGTAAGGGCAGTATCTTTATGATACAGTGCCATGATGAATGTCACCCAGTCCTTTTCTGAGACCGTGACCTCATCACATTTGGAATTTCCGATAAGGATTTGCCTAATAAAGGACCAGAACCTCTTGTTGTCATTGGCCTTAAGTAGATCGAACAAGAACATCCAGTAAGCGCTGGACAACATTCCTTTGTGCGTTTTTACCCAATTCTTGTGTTTGGTTGCCGATTTGCTAAATTGAGATTTCCTCTCTAATCCGCCAAACCACGATCGTTCTTAAGCGCTGCTCTAGTTCTTCTATGGTCCCATTTCCTTTCCTGAATTGCCAGATCAAATAGTGCACTGTGATTTTTCAAGCAAGACTTAACGTGCCAGAATAAGCAAAGGTGTTTCCCCAAGAGATTACTTATAGCTTTGAAATTCCACTCATTACTTTTTAACCAATTCAAGGCGGCAGTAACATGGGTGATGAAAAAACATGAGAGCCTACCAACATTGGTATAAGACCAAACAATACGATTGTGCTGGTTATCTATGGTAAGCATAGTGTCTAGGTAAGTTAGTGTGATGGGCTTAGACAGATGAGATTGCATGATCACTCAATGAATTGAAATGAATATTCAGGGCCCCACAGTGATTCCAAAACAGACAATCCAACAGCACATAATCCAAACAGGAATAAAGACATTATTACACCATGTATATTGCATGTTCACACCTCTAAGTTCTTTACCATTTAAACAGATAAAGTTGCAAGTTTGAACAAAACTACCCCATTTTATACAATATGTAGGGGTTTGAGAGAGGCATAGAGAGGGACACAACGTAGTGTTCCTCACCGCAGTGGCAGCTGTAGGGCTATTGGGGAACAGAAATGTGTAGAGTGCACGAGGCAGGATCTCCCATGTCCCAGTAGTAACAAAATACCTACTGAACACTGGAAGAGTGAACCAAGCATCTTGGGAGTACTTCCTTGTTGCAGTGGCACCAATAAGCCCACTGACCACCAGAGAAGGGTCAGGACCCTACCAAGACTGAACTAAGCATCAGAGGAGAACTTCCTCATTGACGTGGCAGCGATAAGCCCCTTCACCACCAGAGAAATGTCTAGAACACCAATACAAGGGATTTGAGAACCTGAGAACACCCTCCTCAACGAGTGGCAAAGATAGGTCCATTGACCAGCAGAGAAAGGTTTGGGACTTTGCTGGTACAGAGAGAGTGGCAAAACATACAGCAATTGAAAGACATGAGAAATAAACTTTTCAAATACCAGGGGAAGGGAGACATTCGCCTGGGGATGACACAAACAGCCTTGGAACATATTCTAAAGACACCAGCGGAATGGAGTTATTCCCCTGGTATTATTGTGAACTGTACAGACCAGTACCAGGAGAAGGGAGTCATTCTCCTGGTCCAGAACATGGAGATATGCAAAGATTGTGTGGAACCCGCAAGTCAGGGGAAGGGATTACTCCCCCTGGCAACCTTTTTGTAAGGGAACATTCTTTTGAACACTATCCGAATACCGGGAAAAGGGGGTCATTCTCATGTGGACAGACCGAGCTAATGGTCTTCGGTTCCACCTAGGCACAAGCTAAACTTTCTTCTGACTACCAAGCATTTAAAATCAAAGAATCCGGTATTGAGGTCTCGGGCAAGGTTAAAGCACTTGGCATGACATTAGAAGCATCCTTGAATGCGGATGCCCAAGCAATGTACGTTAGTAAAAACTGCACCTACTACATTAGATTGCTCAAAGCAATTAGACCCCTGCTCAGAGAAAAAAACTGCACTACAATAGCTAGAATCACCATCTTATCGCGTCTAGATTAGGGAAATGCACTCCTTGTAGGTGCCAGTAAACAAAGTATGCACACATTTCAACTGATTCAAAATAACATGATTAGAACAATCAAACAAAATCAAGAACTGAACATATTAGTGAAGCCAGATGTGAACTTCACTGGTTGAAAATTGAAGACTGCATACAATTTAAATCATTGTCCTTGACACATAAGTGTTTGTATGGCAAAGTACCAGTCTCCCTGAAATCTAAAATCATCCTCTATAACCCTTCCAGGGCGCTAAAATCAGAAGCCCAGGGACTAATAACTGGTACGATGTACAAGAAAGAACATGACATGGGTAGAGCATTCCCAAACCGCGCAGCGGCCAGATGGAACAAACTTCCGACCAGCCTTAGGCTGGAGACTAACCACCTTACTTTTCGGAAGAAGCTTAAAACTTTTCTCTTCAAGTAAACCATTACGAGGTAATTCCTCTTAGACCATGAACTGCTCTAACAACTCTGGTACATGTTACTGTCCTGTGATCACTGTTTGCCTACTGTCTGTCTTTGCCTTCTCGTCTGTGCCCGATGCCCGCAGGCTGTTTGGTGCAATACAAATCAATCAATAAATACATTAAATAAACAGAACTTTATGTTGGATTATATTAGTTTTTAGTTGTAGTATTAGGGATAGAAGTAGGTTGTGACACAGGACGGTGGACTTTGATTTTGAAGGACATTCTGACGGATCCTTAAGTATTAGCTTGAGGCAGGGAAACCCCTCTTAGATGATAGGGATAGCAAGGGTCTTTTTTTATAAATAAAAGTTGGCATGGTCACGTAATGGTAAAGGAGAAATTACTTACCAGTAATGTTCTTTCTATGGATTCTTCTCCCGCAGATTCCTCATCAGACAGATATCCCTTCCGGCAAAAGCTGCTCAGAAACATTTTCGACAGGGAGCATAGTATGACTCAACCTTGATCGTCGACTACTCTTGACCGTGCACTCATCAGTTTTGGACATGACATGGGCCCCATGTATACTATGTAACTACGCCCCAGTACCTCAGTTCCTCACCATTTTCCCCCTGAGTTCAGCAGCCGTGGTGGAAGAATCCATAGGATTCAGCTTGAAAATAGCCAAAAAATCCTCCTTTTCTGAGGAACAGGACTGTACTGAAAGTCACTGACTGACAGCACTACAACGGTAAGGCATCAAACTGTTCCTAACACATAATTATCACAACCTCGTCCCATTAGAAAAGAACAACCAAATATAGACTGCAGACCACTTTCATAGCGGGGCCCGATAGGAGGGTGACAAGGAATCTGCAGGTGAAGAATCAATAGAAGGAACATTATTTGCAAGTAATTTCTACTTCAATGGATTGCATTCTCTCACCGATTCCTCATCAGAAATACTCCCAAAGAAGTACAGAGTGCAGAGGCGGGTTGAAAACCCTTAGACATGTAAACTCTGCAAAACCACTCTTCCTAATCAAGCGTCCGAACCGGTTTATAGTTAATATTTCGAAATTCATAATTTCGAATGCAAAAATGTAGAAAAAATAATACCGACATTTTTTTCAAATGTCTCTTTTTTGTTATTTTTTGTTTGAAATGGGGGGGTTCCCCCCATAACCCCCCCCTTTTCTGTTATTAAACCCTTTTTTTACTTGTGAAACCCCAAAAAAACATGTGATTTAAAAAAATAATAAATTCAGTTTTTTTTCTGTATTTTGTTTCGACATTTTTGTCATTCGACATTTTAATTTCGACATATTAACTGGATACTGTCCGAACCATGTGCTATATCCAGGCAGTATGGCTTGGTGAATGTGTGGCGCGACAAACATATCACTTCTCAACATATTTCTTTTACTGGCACACCTCTCTGCAATGCAGAAGATGTTGCTATACCCCTGGTGCAATGTGCCCTGATGCCTGGTGGCAGATCTTTACCTGCTTTTGGAAAACTGCAATTCAGAGAGTTATCCGGCGAGAGATTGTCTGTACAAAAGAAAGCCACAAAGAGTTGGTAATTGCGCTCGGATTCCATTGTCCTAGCATCATAAAAGCAGAGAGCCCTCTTAGGGTCCAGTCTGTGCAACCTCTCCTCATCTTTAGTGAGAGGCAGAGGAGGATAAAACACTGGATCATCTGGCGACCACGTTTTGAATCCAGAGGACTGCTATTGGACATGTGGAATTCTGAGACCACTTTAGGTAGGTATGTAGGGCGCACATTGAGCAAAGCTTTCTCCTTCAAGAATCACAGGAAACGTGGGTTGCTTGGTATGGCAAGCAGCTCACTTAAACCTCTCGCTGATGTGATCGCCACCAGGAACGCTGTTTTCAGTGTAAGTAGCCTGATAGAACATGAATGCATAAGCACAAACAGATCTGCCATAAAAAATGTCAAGACTAAGTTTAGGTCCCAGTTTTGACTAAAAACGGTGTATGCGGACACCGATTTACAAGCCCCTTCAGGAATTGGGTCATAACCAGGATTGTGAAGAAGGATCCTTGATCTAGAGACCTCCTAAAAACAGACAAAGTGCCAAGTAGCCTTTGACCATACCTATATGTAGGCCTGAAGAGGCCAGTGGCAGAAGGAATTCCATCACTTTCGTGGTGGGACAAGCAATAGGGTGTATCCCTGCACCACATCTCAAATCCTCTTCATCTGCACGCATGCAGAGATCTCTTATCTGCTCTGTGTGAAGCCAATAGCACCTCAAGGACCATTCTGAGAGGTTCAGTCATATCTCATTCTCTCAAGTGCCAAGCAGGTAGGTTTAGGGATTCAGGGTTTGGGTGAAGTACCCGTCTTTCTTACTGGGATATGTTAGAAACATGAAGGTGTCTCACCCACCAGTACCCGGGGATCTGTCATCCAAGTTGTAAGGACACGGCCATCGCTTTTGGATCCAGTTCCTGGGGGTGGATCAGTGAGGAAGGATCACCTGGATGAGGTGTACTCGGGGGCGGAGGAGGGACATTGGAGGGTGAGATGTGGTTTCCCCATCCTACCCGTTGGGATACCTAGGAATGCACCCTCCCACCCCTTTCCAGACACAAACATTGTTTCACAGGCAGTTCACTGTGAGTGACAATGGACTAAAACTAGAGCCATATACCTAACATGGCCAAACACAAGGGTCAGGCAGAGTCAGGAAATTACTGATAATTACACATACCTGACTTCCATCACACTTCCCCACACGGATAAAAGGCGGAGAATGAAAGCACACTATGAGCAAGGCAAAACACACGGGGAAGCAGCAGTTCTGAGATGGCAGTTTAATACAAGGAGAAAGACGGCAAAACCAGAAAGAGTTGCAAGGAGGAAGTTGCCCTCTGCCTTTTCAGAGGAAAACCACTACTTTCAAGAGCCCTTGAAAATAAGAAACATAAGACCAGGAATTAAAGCTGAAGAAAGGTGCTTTGTGTGTCAAAGGTGCCTGGGGCTCTCCTGCATCGATAGCCAAGGTGGGGAGGAGTGGTACTGTCAGCACAGCCGGTGGATCGGAGAGACTGATAGCAGACCGGTTTTTGTTAGAACCAAGGTTGCAAGTGGCAACACTGTATACAGAGAATCGTGTGTGAAGCGCTGGTGATGAGCGATGCAACTATAATTGGAACTGAAGAAGTAAATTAACTTTGTGATTGAACTCTGGGAGACAACCCAGGATACCGTACGCCGAGTGGTCCAGCACCACGTGGGTTCTCACTCGAAGGTCTCAGTTAGGTATCCAACTGAGAGTGTACATTTGTGAATTGTAATATCGAAGTGGTCCTGCAACGGGTCGAGCCAAACCCTGTTCACATTCAAAAGTCTTTGATAGATATACAAACAGTAATTGGTCCGAGCCTGGTTTAGGGAAACTAATTTCACTTTGAAACACTTGTGTATAAGTGCATTATAAATACACAATCAATCAATTAATTGTGAAGGGGATCTTAGCCCGACTGAGGAGGATCTGGGGTGAACCGTGAGTTACCCGAGAAAAGATATACAAACTATAACGGGTCTGAGCCCGGCTGAGGGAGTCTAATTGTTGCAAAAGGGTCTGAGCCCAGCTGAGGGGGATCCAGCGTGAAGAGTGAATGCCCCTACTTTAATAACTGGAAAGGAACTTTTTCGTTTGTTTGCTAAATCAGGTCCTCTGGATCAAGAGACTTTGATAACTTGGGAGACTTGGGCATAGAAGGCCCTGATGCTTGTAATAGAACTGTGTCATCATGCCGAAGAAGCCCAAGAGTGTGCTATTTATATATTTATTTATTTATTCGCATTTGTTTAGCGCACAGGCAGCCCAATGGGCATCGTGGCGCTTGTTACAGATATGAAAATGACTTGTTTTACATGCATTGAAGTCATTACTTAGTTGCAAGAGAAGAAAACAGATATGAAGATGACTAGTTGTACATACATTGAAATCATTTCTTAGTTGCAAGAGAAGAGAAGTAGCTACAGGAGAGGAAGAGGAGAGAGGAGAGGAGAGGAGGAGGAGAGAGTAAACGACATGAGGAGAGGGAATTAGTTAAACAAGGTGGTTTTCAGCTTTTTTCGGAAGGCAGAGAGAGAGGTTTCTGCTCCAAGTGTGCTAGGTAGTGCGTTCCATAGCTTAGGGGCAATGTAGAGGAAGCTTATTCCACCTGCTCTAGCTCGGTTGATGCGTGGGACCTTAAGTTGGTTGGAGTGGCATTGCCTAGTTGGTCTGGTGGAGAGAGATTTGGTTAGCGTATCAGACAGGTATGATGGTGAGGACAGGTTGATACATTTGTGTGCGGTGGTAAGTATTTTGAATGTAATGCGCTCTTTGACAGGTAGCCAGTGTGCTGCCTTTCTGGTTTGCGTGATGTGGTCCCTTTTAGGTATATTGGGGGCTGCTCTAAGAGCATTATTCTGTGTTGTCTGGAGTTTATTGAGATTGGAGTTGGAGGTGCCAGCCAATAGCCCATTAGAATAATCTAGTTTGGCTCCAATGGTGGCTCTGGCAATAGAAAGGCAATTATCTTTGGTTAGGAAAGGTTTAATGGCATTGATGGCATTAATGAGCTTAGTGCTCAAGGCGGGGGCTATGCTCGAGTGAACTGCCTTGTCCCATGCTGAAAACATGGGGAAGGGAGGACAACGGGCTGAACATCCTGAACATCCTGACTTATCCTTTTGTGAACACTTCTTTCTTTTTCATAAACATTTCCCCACACTATTTGTAATTTAGCGGTAAGGATTGGCAATAGATTTTATTTAGTATAGGCCCTATTTTGACAAGACTCCACTAGGACTACATTATTATGATTTGATGGTTGTAGCGTGATCCCATCTTAGTTAGGTTTAGATAGACATTTTTCACACCCTTGATAAGGTTCAATAAACACTCTTTGTCTTTGTTGGAGGCCACAATGGCCACCTGATATTGTACAGGACAGATAGAATGAACCCCACAGGAACATCCTAATCTGCGGAAAAAACCAAGTGAAGGACTTCAAACCCCCGGCTCGAAATGCTGACATGCAGCCTGATATTTTCCTCAGTAGATAGCAATGGCACATTGTTCCTGTGGCAATTGGTTACCGAATTGATGAGCAGGAGCTCAGAACAAGCAAAGCGACACGGAAAAACACAGCGTCTTACCCCTGGAGAAAGTAACAGAATTGCAAAGCATTGCATATATTTTCCGGTCTGATGATATCCTAAACGGGGAAGCACCATCTTTAAAAAGACTAGAACGACAAACAATGTTCTAGGAAAACGCAGCACCAATCCTCAATAGCTGTGTCTTCAACAATGCCACAACCTCCAAGGAGAGAGAGCCCTGACAAACACACTCATGTTCTCCCTGCTGACCCACCAAGATAGGTCTGACCTCGAAACATTGAGGATGTCCTTCATCGCATTTAAGTACTGGGGCCATTGATCCCTCAACAGCCATTGCAGAGATTGCATGCACAGTCTGGCCTGTGGTACCAGAAAAATGCAGGAAGCCATGAGACCTAAGAGGCAAAGGAAGGAAGCCGCTGGCTGACTGTCATGGCTTTGCAAAAGCTTGACCACCTGCCTAAGACTGGTGACTCCTTCTTTGGGGGAAAAGCCTTCCCCACTCATGTGTCCAGGACTGCTCTGATGAACTGGAACTTCTGCATTGGTGTGACGTGAGACTTCTGGAAATATAGGGAGAAGCCCAACCTCTGAAGCAGCAAGCAGGTTCACTGGAGCTGCATCAATACCTGCTCTGGGGATTCTGTGGGCACCTTCCTCAGATAAGCCAGTAGACCAGGTATGGAAATACGTGAACAGTATATCTCCTGATGTGCGCCACCACCACAGTCATAAGCTTGTTGAAAACCCTGGGCAAAGAGGTTAAGCCAACGGAGAGCACCTTGAATTGATAAAGAGTGTACCCAATGACGAATCTCAGGAAACGCCTGTGCTTCCAATGGATCAGCACATGAAAACAAGCATCCTGAAGATTCAGTGACGCCAACCAGTCCTGAAGTTGCAGAGACTGAAAAATGTCCTTCAACTTCACACTATCTTGAATTTGTCTCTTGTTCATTTGTGATCTTGTTCAAGGACCTGAGGTCCAGAATGGGACAGAGTCCTCCTCCTTTCTTGGTTATCAGAAAATAACGGGAACACCAGCATCATCATCTCTGCTCGGGTGGCACCTCTTCCATGGCTCCCTTCAATAACATGGCTCTCTGTTATTCCTGGAGTTCTTGCTCCGGTTGTTGCTGAGGGGGGGGGAGGGGGGAGCAGCCTGACTGGCAGTTTGCTTAAAAATGGCAGAGTACCCCCATTCAACGAGCTGCAGTGCCCAGGTGTCAGAGGCGACCTCTTCCACCCAAGCAAGTGCTCGGAAATTCACCCTTCAACTAGGGAAATATGTGGGGAGAACTCAAAGCAACTTAATGAGCACCGATGCCCCTGCCGCTGCTGCCACAGTCAGCTAGCCCCTAGAGGCTCTGGCTGCCCCATCCGGGACGCAAGACTCACCTCTGCCCTTGCCTGGCTTCCGGAAGCTGTGCAGGGGTCAAGTCCTAAAAAAAGGGGGGTAATTCATTAACATATGCAATCAGATGTGATGTCACCAGAAATTAGCATATCAAGGTGAAATATGCACATTTCATACAATTGGCTTTGTATAACCATACAAATTTCACAGGATGAATGGCATTTGACTTTCACGCAACACATACAAAAAACCAAGAGAAGATGACTCCAAGAATCAATAACAATCTTTGCCCTGGAACATGCAGTCCCAAAATGTGACATTTCAGCCTTAGTTGTTTGCTAATGTTCATCAGCTTATCTGGTGCAGTGTCCTGCGAACCTGGCGGTTCGAGTCCCGAGGATGGTGTAAATTTACACGTTTTACAAAGGCAGGACATTTTGCTCATTTTACACACAGCCTCTAAAATATCCAGGAGGACGGCGTCCACCCTCTGAAAAAATCGGTGGACTCCATCCACCCTTGTTTACCCTCGACTTGAGCCCTGGAGCTGTGCCCTCTTCGCAAATGGAATGTTCCGTCTTGTAGCCTCTTCCTCTAGAGGAGAAGTCAAAAGATTGCTTTACAGGTTGCTGCACAGCTGCTCCTGGCGACTTGTCAGCCAAGTTAGAGTTCTTAAATTTCTCCAGGGATTCATCGGCCTTTGGGCCGAACAGGTGCTCGACATTGAAAGCTATGCCCAAAAGCTTAGTTTGGACATTCATTGAGAACCCCTGTACTGTGAAGGTAGGCTGAGCTCCTTAACACAGTTGTCATCCCCATTGCACGGCCTATGCCACCTGCAGTGTCCAGGCCAGACTGCAGTGCTTGGAATGCTAATCATCAACGATCCGCAGGAACCCATAACTCATCTCACTAGTCGGGATGTGCTCTGCTCCTTCCACTAGTAGTCTCCATAGCCCGTGGGAGTACTTCGCAAATGCACATGATCCATTGACTGCCTTCAAGGCCATGCTGCCTGAGGCAAAGACCTTTTTAACTAAGCCATCCATTTTATTGGATTCCCCAACTGTAGGTAGGTTAGAGTTGGACTCAGCGGGTCGCAAGCTTACTGTAGCGGCTTTTACCACTAGCCCTTCTGGCATGGGATGGGAAGACAGAAAGGGCAAGTCACCCCCAGCCAGCTTCTATTTCTTGATAAGCTCGGTATCCACAGTTCGAGTCGAGCAAGCTTTCAGCCATAATGTCATAATGGGGTTTGAAATGGCCACAGGCCACCAAAAAAGGCTATGTCCTTTCCATTTCTGGACCCTTATCTAGGATGTCTGTTAGGTCATAGGTCGACAGGGGCTTTGCTGGAGCGCCCAGGCTCAACGCCTCAACCACCCTCTCCACAGTCCTTTGGTACTGTGCATTAGGGGGGCCATAAGGAGCGGCCTACTGTATATCTTGATGAGAAGATGTATCCAACCCACTTGCATCATGCAGCCCTTCAGCCAGAGCAAGCAAATCTGCTGGGTCAGTAAAATAATCGTCTCCTCCAGACACCCGCCTATAAGCTATTAGCCAAAAGGCACTTGGTCCCCTTCCTCATCAAAAATCGACTGCATTGAATCCAGAAATATTGATCGGGATTCGGTATCGAGGTTGACAGTGTCATTCCAACCATGCCTAATGGCGCCATTATTTCGCTGGTTTGCTGGCTGTCATGGTTGACCACGAGGGCATAGGACCAGACTTGGTTACCTTGGCTCCGGAACCTTCGAATGCAACTGGTGCTATGTTGGCCTCCAGTGTCAAGACTGGAGTCCTACCTGCTGCAGCGTCTTAAACATTTTGAGCATTTGCTCATTGAATGCCTCCCACTCTTCCTTTGACAAACCCAGAGTTGTGCAGACCTTACCATGATCCTCTGATGAATCGGAGTACTGTGTGCATCAATGGCATCTCTTTTTGTTATGGGAGGACGAGGAAGATGAATGGCTTTGGGAGTGGGAACACTTTTTTATGGCGCCTGTCCTCCTTTTCGGGCGTGGGCCCTTCGGTCTCTAGTCCCCAGGACCCAACAGTTGAATGAGCTGGGAATTTCGACAGAGGCTGCTCGAACGCTAATTTAGCCGATCGTTCCCTACGGGATTAAAGGATTTATTTGTTGGCACAATCCTCACTCCTCAACATTGTGATCTTTACTGAGACACCACCCACAGGTGCCATGCGGGTTGTTGAATGACATCTTAGAGTTGCCTTGGCAATGCTTGAACCATGACATATCGACGAAAGTCGATCGCATCTTGACAGTTTGTGGAATTGAAACTTTTTCTCCAACCTGTGGCTCTCCAGATGGTTTGAACTACAAATCCCACGGACCCTAGCCAGCATAGTCAATGGAGAGGGATCATGGCAGTCGTAGTTCAAAACATCTCTATAGCAGCATTTTGCAGACCACTGGTTTATTGTGATTGATCAGGCATAAATGATAAGGGGGTTCAGGAAATACTGTCCTCAGATGGTCACAGGCTTACCCCCATCAACCCACAAACAACTACAGGTACTCACTTAACGAGGCCCTCTGTGGATTGCAAAGCTGCTGTCCCATGGCACTCTTTAAACAAAAATGAGAGATGGGTACAGCGTCAGATTGGCAGAGATTACATCTTGGACTGACAGCACATTGTGTCAACAGGGAAAATACAGCGTTTACTGCAAGTGCAATGCATACAGCTGCTTAGGCACAATGGAACATTGATAACTGAAAACTAATAAATGTATTCAAGTGTTCACATATATAATCTCCCCCAAAATCAGGTAAAATGCACCACAACAACCCCATAACCCTACCGCTTCCCTGGAGAAGAGCCCCAGCACCCTGAGCCTAACAAATACACTGTGATAATCGAAGAAATGCAATTGGGACTGGTGGGATGTTGGATTTTCACATGCACATTCAGGGGTGCTGCCAGATTGAAACCTTTGTTGGTTGGAGGAGACCAGGAGGCTAACATTTTGCATGTTGGGGGGCAGCCATATAGTAGATGGGGTGTGAGGAATTCAACCATCCACATGGTGGGTGTGCACTCGCCTGGGCTCTTTTGAAATCTTTAATTAAATGGAATGACTGTAGACCAACCTCAGGAAAATGTGTGGGGCTAATCCACACACATTTTCCTATGCTCATATCATGACAAAGCATTGACCTGTGTACTCTGCCGTGGACTCAGCCTACAGGTGCAGTCTGGACTGTCATATTTAGTTGGAATGTAACAGCTAGGAGTACACAATGACATCTCCAGGAAAGGGGAAGACCGAACTTCACCCTGCAATGGACAGCCTGATTAACTGACAAAGGCTCCATGGAACCACCCTCCTCTTTTGTTAGGCCCTGCAGCTGGTGGCAGTGATCAACATACCAATAGAGGGTTCATCAAACAGGGCAACATGGCTCCTGGCTGCAAAGGTTAACAAAGAGATGCAGAACCCAAGAACATTTCACATGTAGTTGTGTCAACATGAAGCTAGCTCCGCCCTCAGTATCAATGACAAGTGAGCTGTCATGTCTGGGTCTGTTTTCCAGTAGGCCACCCCTCTAGGAGGACCCCATTCATATGGTACGATAATGTGGTTTGCAGGAGCCATAGAGTCTGGTCTTGCCACAGCTTCAAGTGAGACTTGCCACCTTAAAAAGGACCACACAGTGAGGATCATTAACCAGAGCATCAGCAACATGAAAGAAGATGGGTGGGACTTAGTATCACAAGGGAGCGTGATCAGAGCACTTTCTGTGGAGAGAAGGGTTCTGCCATTTTTACTCAGGGGCACACCTTGTTCCTGTTGTCACCCCTTTACCTTTCATGTTGCAAAGCACTCTGGTTATGACCTCACACATACAGGAGATTGTCGGTAGGGACCCCAGGATAGGTTAATTAAGGTAGGTTTAGCCTACACCAATCACTGTGGCCAACTTGGCTTTAAAAGAGGGCTGGGCCCTCTTTTGGCAGATCATCTGAAAACTTTGCAAGAAGCAGCAAAACGAACTCAACCATGGACCATGGCTGAAGGTACAGTCTGCATTACATCACGCCAGTGAAGGAAGGCCAGGATATCCAAAGAGGGAAGCAATATCCACTCCCCTAAATATCTCCCAGGGAAGAACTCAGAGGACCCTCCAGATGCTCCAGAACCAGCACCCAGCCAAGACACAACGTGCCCTGCTACGCTCTGCAGCAAGCTTCCTCTTTAGGAAGTTCCAGAAGGTCTCTGAACCTACAGTCAATGACAAGGCAGCTGCCTGCAACACACTCCTCAACTTTGGGCTGTCTACCTTAAAGGATGAAACAAGCTCATTGAAGAAGCTGGAAGAAGTGCCTCTATGAGCATCTACAGCTGTCTGTTTTATAGTACATTATAGAGCCAGTCGAGTTCCTAGATCCGCAACCGACAGCAACGCTGACCGTTGCCAAGCTGCCATTGCTTAAAGACATCTGAGACGTTTCGACCAGTGCTTCAGAACTGCCGACCAGCACTCAGCTGATTCCAGACCGCGAGCTGCCATGTAGGCTAGCCTGCAGCTATTTGTCCAGCTTCGCTTGCCGAACCATCGTGCCACCTAAGACCTGCAGCGACTCGCGTTCCAAACTCTGTCACAGAAGCCTCTAAAGCACCCTGAAGCTGACCCGACCCTGTCGAGCACTAAGAACATCTACAGCACAAGGTACATTTTAGTTCCCAGAAGCCCCATCAAGACATTTTAAGACCCATTGGGCCCTTTGTACCAAAGCCAAGAAACCTTAAACTGTTGTGGTTATTAACCATGCTGACTATCCGCCTGTCAGTATCCAGAATGCACCCCTTTCCTTCTTTGAAACTGTCTGTCCTCTAAATTCCTTTACAGGGTGGGTTGTATTTCGTAGTGTTGCTAGAACTGTCTGTTGTGAAATAAATAAAGTAGACATGTTTGATACAAACCTTGACTGGACAGTCCCTTTCATCATTGGGTAATAATTGTATTTTTGCTGTGTTGAAACTAACCAACGATCCACAACCTTTCGGAGATAAGCATGCAGTTCAGTCCACGTTACCAAAATTGCACAAGGTTTATAATTTGCATGTTATTCCAATATGTTTGAATCCCTTCTGGTGTATTATCCTACATCACATAATATAGCATAGCAGGGCATAGAAACTTGAGGACAAATGTTTTTGTATGGAAATAAACAAAAAACGCAACCACTTTGAAGTTTCCAAAGTAAAAAGGTTGTCTGCATGTGAGGAATTCGACCATCCGCACGGTGAGTGTGCGCTCACCTGGGCTTTTTTAAAAATGTTATATGAAATTGAATGACGGTAGATCCACCTCTGGAAAATGTGCAGAGCTAATCTGCACACCTTTTCCTTTGTTCACTGCACGACATACACAGACCTATTTACTCTGGGTGCACACAGTCTACCGGTGCAGTCCTCCCTTCACATTTGGTGGAGTAAATCCAGGCCTCTCAAAAGGGGGAGGTCAAACCCTTCCCCTGCCATGGCCAGTCTAATTAAATAACAAAGGCTCTATGGATCCACCCTATCCTTTGTTGGCTTTTCAAGAATGGTGGCAGCAATTCAACATTATTAGCATACTAATAGAGTATGCTTCAAACAGGCCCACATGGGGCCTAGCTGCAGAGGCTAACAAAAGACAGAACACTGCAACACCTTTGATATGCACTGTGTCAACCTGAAGCCAGCTCCAGTCCCTCAGTATCAAGGGCAGTGAAGTGTCATGTCTGGTACATGTGTTTACAGCAAGCAACCCCTGCAGGGGAACCCAATTCAGAGGGTAGGAGTACGTGATTTGATGGAGACAGAAAGTCTGTTCTCGCCACAACTTCAAGGGAGACCTGTGATCAGGAACCACAGAGAGCTCAATTAACCAGAGAGACTTTTTGATCCACAACAGACAGGAACATGGTTGGGACTTAGTAGTACATGTTTTCACCCCTTTACCTTTCCGGTTGCAAAGCACTCAGGTTATGACCTCACGCATAACAGTATATTGTTGGTGGGGACCCAGGATTGGTTCGTAAATGCAGGCATAGCTTACACCAATCACTGGGGCCCAATTGGGTTTAAAAGAGGGTTGAGCACCTCTTTTGGCAGATCATCTGAAGACGTCGCAAGGAGTAACACGAAGAACTAATTTGGACACTGGCTGAAGGTACTGGGCCTCATTACGACCCAGGCGGTAAGTTACCGCCTGGGTCGTACCTTTACCACCATGGCGTTTACGCCATGGTGGTTGGCGGACTTACCGCCCCATTCCGAGTTTGGCGGGGCGATAAGTCCCCAATCCCCATTTACCCTTCCCCATTCCCATTTTTGCCCCATAGGGCATAATGGGAGTGGGGAAGGCGTTAATTACGCCACCGTAAATTACGGTGGCGTAATTAACACCATGGTCCCTTAGCGCCATGGATTTTAACACCTGCTAAAAGCAGGTGTTAAAACCTCCATGGCGCTAAGGGACCTCGTACTCAGGCGGTAAGGGTCGGCGCCGTTTACGCCGCCGTAAATCCCTTACCGCCTGAGTCGTAATGAGGCCCACTGTCTTCCTTACAGCTTCCGCCAGTGAAAAAAGGCCAGGATTTCCAAAGGGGGAAGAAAGATCCCTCCCCTAAACATCTCCCAGGTAACAGAGGGAGATACTGAATCCAGAGGACCCTCCAGCAGCTCCAGAACAGGTACTCAGCCAGCACACAGCGTGTCCTGCTAGGCTCTGCAAGCAAGCTTCCTAGATGGGAAGTGCTGGAGAGTCTCTGAACCAAACCAAGGACAAGGCCATTGCCTGCAGCACTCTCCTCAGCTTTGGGCCATCCCCTTTAAAGGATCTCACAAACCCAGTGAAGAAGCTAGGAGGAGTGCATCGACAAGCATCAACTAGCGTCCACCATAAAGGATATTTTCGAACCAGACAAACCCCTCGAACTGCAACCGACTGCACCGTTTACTTTTGTCACGCTACAGTCGCTAACGTCATCTGAGATGCCTCGACCAGTTCTTCAGATCCACCAGCCAGCACTGAGACAATGATTCCTAACCCCTAGCCGCTGTGTAGGCCAGTCTGCAGCATTCCATCCAGCCTCGCTCACCGAACAGCCTGCCACTGGATAACCGCAGCTAGCTGCCATCTTTAACTCTGTTGCAGGAGCTGCAAAGCACCCCGAAACCAGCCCCTAGGGACATTTTATGACCCATTGCTCCCTTTGTGTTAAAAATAAGTATCCTTGAACTATTGTGATTAATTACTTTAATGACTACCCTCCTGTCAGTATCCAGAGTGCATCCCTTTTCCTTCTGGAAACTGTCTGTCCTCTGCATTCCTTTACAGGGTGGGTTGTATTTTGTAGTGTGCTAGAACTGCCTGTTGTGATAATAATAAAGTAGATATTTGTATCCAACCTTGACTGGACAGTCCCTTTTGTCATCGAGTAATAATTGTATTTTCGCTGTGTTGCAACTAACCAACGATCCATGACCCTGCAGAGATAAGCCTGTCATTTTGTCCACGTTACCAAAATTGGACAAGGAAGTTTATAATTTTCTTGTGTTTCCAATCTGTTTGGATCCATTCTGGTGTACTAGAGATGTGGGGCACATTGATGGTTTAGAAAACAATATTCATCCATGCAACACTGGTGCTCCGGAAGTTGATTTGTCACACTGCAGTTATTAGGCTGTCTTCTGTGAAAGCTAGGGCAACAATAACCACCTTAAGTCATTGTGCCTCCCACCCTAACCAACAACACGTCTCAACACACAACTCCCACAATTAAAAAAACAAAAACAAACACACTGGACGTACACCACCCCAAGATCAGTGTCTGACAATTTCTCTAAACACCACATAAACCCAAAGCATATGCCCCGCCACAACTCTTCACAATCACCTTAAACACCACAGACAACCACACAAATAATGTACATTGCCAAGCCAGAGTGCACATTGACAGGTGCTTCAGACAGTTCTCAGAATATCTAAAACGTACACAGCAAGCAGATCCCTACCTTGTCATACCCACACATATCAACATAGTGGCAATAAATACTTGCCCTGTTCCATCTAGTTCTATGCCATTATAATAACCCCATCTCTTCCATATCCAGAAGCACCAAGAGATCATGTTAATGACAGAGTTTGTGCTATGCAAGACCCAACAGCATAAGACATAGCCAAGATTTTTACTCATTCTTGCAAAATACACAAATCACGCAGTAAAGCAACCGGACAATAAATAAAACATTGTAGAAACATATTTAACTGGAGAGTATGATTGAAAAGTAATTTTCCACATCGTGAATGGAACACTACCAGTCACAGAATGCAAAGTAATGAAAGCCTGAAAAATCTCACTTTTACACCACTATACTTAAGGCAGCTAAGAACGCACAAACAAAGGTGCAATAAAATCATCTGTCTCTAGCAATTGTTTTGCCAAACTTCAAGCTTGTTGTTACGCACGCAGTCAAATAATTATGTATCAAACTAGCAGACATCATGGATATAAACTACTCTTTGAAGGGAAGTTTTATATTTTGACTCACTTTGTTTTTGAAGAAGAGACAGATTTGCAAGGTAAAGGCAGCTCTGGTCAGTGGGCTTTCAATTCCAAATGTCCCATCGCAGAGCCAATTCCCTAAACAATCGCAGATTAGATAAGGTGCCGGGAATTGGTGCACATTGCATTGAATTGGGTTATGTGCTCAACAAGTAAGTTTACAGTAAAGGGAGTTGCATTGATGGTTTATGGTACGGCACAAGGTTCGGCTCAGACGACGAGGTGTCAGGCCAGGCACTCATTGAGCGCTCCTCGCCGATATGTGCATATGGGTAACGGCACTGGTGGGAGTCTGGTCGGACTACGCGGTTCACCTATTTCCTTCAGGTCCGTTCCTGAAGCGTGAGGGCGTGATGGCTATTGCCACTGCCCCACATTCAAGCATGTAACTAATGATGTAACAGGTTCCCTAGGTTATCATTCATCTACTGCTTCTTATCGTATTTTTGTGATGTAATACATGCAGCCGAATATCGGTGTGTGGGTTCACTCCTTGGCCCTGCCGTCTGCTTCGGTACTTGAAGAGGTAACTGCCGGGCCCTTCTTAAGGTGCTCGTCAGGTAGCAATGTCCTGGTCACTGTATATCATCGGCATACTGTCCTGCTCATGAAAAGTATGGAGGCGAGTGAGGTTCTGCACAAGTAACACACTGGGCTTGGGACCTTGCGCGCTTCATATGTAGACAAACAGCGCCCACTTTGGTTCAAGAACCACACAGCTAGAAACTCAAAGACAAGATGTGCACCTACAAACCCACATCTCTGACAAACATGAGCACTCAAACACAACACACACACGCCTACCTTTCGCACATAGCCATTTACATAACCACATACATCTGTAAACAATGTGCATAAAATTGGCACATTACAGACAGGCAGGCATGGAAACCACCCCCCACACGCACTTCTAGAGCCCAGCACCGGTTCTGCAGTGTGGAAGCCCAGAGGGCTCCCTTGGCATGCTTCCTACTTTCATGGCAGTTTTTGTTTGTCAGGGTTGTCAGCTTCCCAGCATGAGCTGCGCCGTGTCACTGGCACTGTGACAACCTCCTTAGTGGAAGGCGGATCAGAACGCGGCGGGGAATGTTTTTAACAGTGAGCTGCACTTGAAGGCGCGTCAATGACAAAGACAAGTTACTTACCTGCAGTGCGTCATATGAGAGGGCTCAAGCCGGATCCACAGATCAGTACATTTCAGGGTGTTTGCTGCAAACATAGGCCTAGTCTACTTTCCGATAACACGGACCAAGTCCCCTCTTCTTCAAAGTATGAAATGGGGGTGCAGGTGGACTAATGGCCTCATTACAAAGTTGCTGGTAGGCTGCTGGTAGTACCGGCGGCCTACCAGCAACCTCGCCTTACCGTTTCCGCCGCCTGACATCCCGGTGCTACCAGGATATCACAGGTGGCGGAGGAACGGTAAATTCCCTCCCAGACTCCACAGGAATGGGAACTCAAAAGCACTGGCTGTCTGTCTTCAGCTGGGGCATCCCTTTGGACAGCCTCCCTGCCGCCCTGAAACTTGAGGAGAACCATCTCCGGTGCCGGAAGCACCTCAAGACCTTCCTCTTTGCTTCTGCCTTTGACCCTCTTCTCCCCTGCTGATCTGTTTTCTCTCTCGGCACCGTGCACGAGGCCACCCTCTGTCCTTTGGGCCCTGGTACCCACTCACCTTGCCACCCTCCTGCACTGCCTCCGGGCCACCCCTTGCATTGGGGTCTGTATCTATACCCATACAGCCCCCCACTCCCTTTTCTTCTGCACTTATCAGATATACCCTATCTGCTTAACCTAGCCCTTGCCACTTGCTGGCTGACTATTCATTTTACTTATTATTTATTATTCTGTTCTCTCCTCTTTTCCGCACTTCCCACCTCTCCCCCTTCCATGCACTTTCCCCCTTTACCCTTTCCCATGCACTTGCACGTTCTCAATGTCACTACGCCTAGTAAGATCATTGTTTTTGTTCTTCCCTGTTCCCCTCTCTTTGCCTGGTCGCGCTCTGAACCACTTGTATACGAGCGCGATATAAATAACATATTTCATTTCATTATCATTTCACTGGCACTGTTACTAACGGTGAAAAACCTGCCAGTAGGGCCATGAACAACCAGCAGTTCAGGCCTGCCGGTAGTTCACAGCCCCAACTGGCAGACTCGAAGTGAGCTGGTCCGGAAAGGTACTGGCACCTTTATTTCCGGACTGGCTCACTTGTAATGAGGCCCTAAGTGTAACGTGAGAGGAAACACGTGTATGACAATGTGTGCGTACATGAGTATACACCTGCGTCGTCAAGTTCTTTGGGTGTGTGTGCGATGGGATAGGGAGGTTTTGCCACAGCAGATTTCGTCAAATTAAATTTCATCAAATTTATTTTACTGAATTTTGTAGCAAATATATGCGGGAGGTGGGTTTAGGTGAATAATTTTGTGGGTTTATGGGGAGGGGAGGCTGCATTGGAGGTGTGGGGGGAGAATGTCTCCCCCGCATATGATTGCAGCAATATCTACCAATATAACATTTATATATATTTGTGTGCATACCCTACGGTTTGCCTAGTTTTCAGGCCATCTTTTTTAAACATTTCGGGTTTATAAAAGATGGCTTTGAAACTACACAATTCAAGCCATCTTTGATAAAGCTTTGAATGCGGACAAAATTGTCGTTGGCAAAGCTTTATAAAAGATGGATTGAAATAAGTACTTTCAAAGCCATCTTTTATAAACCTAGAAATATGTCGAGGAATCCCCAGGTTCGCCGAGGGTTAAAGACGCCTCGGCGACCTGGGGAAACAAATGGACAGCAACTGCCTCTGGTGACCTCTCGCGCAAGGGGTCACCAGATGCAGTTACTATGACTGACGGAAGTGGCAGCCAGTCACAGCGTCGCTGTGGCTGGCTGCCACTTCTGTCAGCTTGCCTGACTTCATTGCAGGTGCATTTCCCATTGCGGCTGTGGCCGCGACGGGATAATGCATCCTGCCAATGTTGCAGTAGGACGGGGCCCCGGCAGGGCCCCGGCTCAGTCCCACTTTTTGGAGACTGCCGGGGCCTGGCCCCGGCAGGCCCCGGCCCACTTTAAGCACTGATCCTGGGAGAGAAAGGCAGCACGGAGCTGAAACACTAAAGCACTCATTTTGGTCCAGGGTTGAGTGTTGGAGCGTGACTGCGTCTGTGACTGTGACAGTCAGAGGGTGACTGTGTGATATGTGTATGCGCCTGAGTAAGAGTGTAAGCGTCATCCCGAATCAGAGCATGTGAGTGTGTGTGTGTGTGTCCCTCACACATTTGACTTTAAACACCTGATTTCAGTGCAAAAAAGATCTGCATTGAAAAATCTCGCCAAAATACACTTACACTATTGGGTGAAACTTAGTGGCTCCAAAACAGAAATACTGTAAATCTAGCACTCTTACTAACACTCAACGTGTCCTAGACATCCTTCCTATCCATCAGCTTTGGTCCCCTGCCTTTTACTTTACAACACAAACGCCGAAAAGCACTGCCTCTGTCTAGACGTTGGGCTAAGCATGCATAGCAAGACTGAAGCATTCAGACCTAAGCAGGCACCTCAAGATTCAAGCTTTCAGACTTAAGCATGCACCTCAAGATTCAAGTCTCCAGACCTAAGCATGCACCCGCAAGATTCAAGCCTTGACTGAAGCATGCACCTCAATATTCAAGCCTTCCGACCTAAGCATACACCTCGAGATTCAAGCTTTCAGACTGAAGCATGCACCTCAAGATTCAAGTCTTCAGAACTAAGCATACACCTCGAGATTCAAGGCTTCAGAACGAAGCATGCATCTGAAGAGTCAAGCCTTCAGACGT
The DNA here is from genome assembly GCF_040938575.1 of Ambystoma mexicanum. Lineage (NCBI taxonomy): Eukaryota > Metazoa > Chordata > Amphibia > Caudata > Ambystomatidae > Ambystoma > Ambystoma mexicanum. Next base: position 855,390,530 of record NC_090931.1, on the reverse strand, counting down.
AAGCATGCACCTCAAGATTCAAGCCTTCAGACCTAAGCATGAACCACGAGATTCAAGCCTTCAGAACGAAGTATGCACCTCAAGATTCAAGCCTTCAGACCTAAGCATGCACCTCAAGATTCAAGCCTTCAGACATAAGCATGCACCTCAAAATTCAAGCCTTCAGACCTAAGCACGCACTTCGAGATTCAGGCCTTCAGAACGAAGCATGCACCTTAGAATTCAAGCCTTCAGACCTAAGCATGCACCACAAGATTCAAGCCTTCAGACCTAAGCATACACTGCAAGAGTCAAGCATTCAGACCTAAGCATGCACCGCAAGAGTCAAGCCTTCAGACCTAAGCATGCACCGTAAGAGTCAAGCCTTCAGACCTAAGCATGCACCTCGAGATTCAAGCCTCCCCGCACTTTGAAATGTGATTGCTCCGACCTGTCATCTTCTGCATTTTCTCTGGACTAACTGTGCCAGTAGTGGCCATCTTGAGCAAGACCATGATTGACTTCATTAATGCCCTATTAAAGGGTCTTGCCGATTACCAGATCAGATAACGAGAGCAGGCCCAGAATGCAGCTAAAAGACTCGATATTTCACAAAATTGAACTGTAACTTGGAATCGTATGTGTAGTGCTTTTACAAGTACGGACCGAAAAAACATCACAAAACGGTACACTTTTTATGGGAAAATGAGGAGTCCTGGGGTGAGGACCAGCAATGTGGCCGAACCAAAAAGTCTTGTCTAGACAACGTGTTGCTCTTTACCCACTCCTCTTCCTCCCTGTGGCAAAGAAGTGTATGGCGTATTACACTAAACGCCCTTTGCTTGTACTTTTCATTAGTACTGTTTCGATGCAAACGCAAATGCCTCAGGTTTCAGTGAATTTGAACATGTGAACGTGCTCAGACCTTTATGGAAGCTGAAATTAAAGTGTGAGCTGGTTCACAGTGAAAATATTAGTAACAATGGATGTTTGTCTGTCAGGCCTGTGAGTGACGTGCCCATATATTATGTATGTGACAGATCGCGAGACTTCAAATGCTCCCTAATTTGTGATTCATTACTCTTTCTGCCCTATCATTCATCTCCTTTGCAAAAACATTCCTAAGACCCAGCGTCCCCTCCCCCTATCCCTCCCCTTTCGATTCCCCTCTGCACCCAGCTGAACCATAAAGACTTTGGACACTGCTGCAAGAAGTATTTTTTATTTCTGTTTCTCAGTGACTGGAGACACACTTTTAAAGTATAGATGTGTTACTTTGTCAGAATGCTGAAGCTCACAGTCCACTGAATTGCGCTAACTTAACCATTTTTTGTAAACTTTGTATTATTTCTTTTTTATTTTATTTATTTATTGGGTGTTTATAATGTGCGAATACACAATGTGTTTCAGGAAGCAACAAGACAAGAGGGAAACAGGGATGAAAAAAACAGAAAGGCCCTACTGTGACATTCGGCTCGTGCAAGTGCAGTAATAGAAGTGCAGGGGAGAGGGCAGGGGGGAAGGTGGGGAATGAGTGCTGGAGGGTTAAGCGATTGCCTGGGGAGGGCAGGCCGACAGGGAGAAGCGAGCGCAGGGGCAGAAAGGTCCGCGTGCTAAGTGCAAGGAATGGGCTGGAAGGGCTGATGGGGTGCAGGCCCAGCCAGGCTAATGCACGGGGAGAAAGCCCAGAAACGCAAGTGCAGGTTTGGGGGGTGGGGCTCACAGGAGACCAAATGCAGCGGTAGACTGGTAGGGGAGGGCCTGGTGCCCTGCAAGAATCTGAAGGAACCAGGCAGAGAAAAAGAGGGTCTTGAGAAGCTTCCGGAACTTAAGGAGATCTGGCTCAAGTCTGAGAGGGGCAGGGAGGCCATTCCACAGGGAGGCTTCTGCGGAGGAAAGAGACCTAACCTCCCCCCCACGCTCTGCTTGGAGAAGCGTCTGATATGCAGAGAGTTCGAGCTAGAGGACCGAAAGGCTCTAGCAGGAGGTATTTAGGGAGAGAGTGTTGGATGTAGTGGGGTCCCAGGCCCCAGAAAGCCTTGTGAATAAAGCAGATGGTTTTGAACTTGATCCTCGCAGAAACCGGGAGCCAGTGAAGAGATTTCAGGACTGAAGAGATGCAGTCACTGAGCTTGAGGCCAAGGATAAGTACTACAGTCCTCTTCTGGATTAGTTGAAGGGGGTGAAGGGAGGAGTTAGGAAGCTTGAGGAAGAGGCTGTTACAGTATTCCAGCCTGGAGAGGGCCAGAGCTCTGGAGACATTGAGTTTCTGGAGGAAGGCGAGGAAAGGAAGAATACCTCTGAGGAGGTGAAGCTGAATGTGGGCCTTATTGACAATATCTGTGATGTGAGGAGAGAAGGAAAGAAAGGAATTGAAGATGACACCTAGGTTTTTTGCCTCACAGGAGGGGGAGTGGCGGGGGGCCCATGGAGGACAGTCAGAATGTGGGGGGAAAGGAAGGAGCAGGAGTCCCAATGTGAAAGATCCCGGTCTTACTGGCATTAAGGCAGATATCATTAGCAGTGCACCATGTCTGAATAGCAGACAGACAGTCGGGTATGAGAGAGGAAGAGGAGGAGACAGAGGAAGGAAGCTTGAAGGAGAGTTGCATGTCGCCCGCATAACACTGGACGTTAGGAGAGAAGGCAACTATCGAATGGGCTAGGGGGGCAAGGTAGATGTTGAAAAGCCAAGATGAGAGAATAGAGCCTTGAGTCACACCACAGGTGGAGAGTGAGATGGAGGACAGAAAAGGGCCCAGTTGAACCTCGGAAGGTCGTTCAGAGGGAAAGGAGGTCAACTAATCCAGAGCCAGGTCCGTGACTCCAAGGGTATCTCAGAGTGAATTTATAAGGGTGGCATGACTGCCCATAGGAAAGGCAGAGGAGAGGTAAAGAAGGAGATTTGGAGTCGAGGTTAGAGAGCAAGTCTTCACAGGTGTTCAGGAGTGCAGTTTCTGTGCCTCTGGCAGCCCTGAAGCCAGACTGGTGGTTGTGAAGACAACCAACAGATTCAGTGTGGTGGATAAGCTGGGAGATAGCTAGCGTCTTCAAGAGTTTGCCCAGCAAGGGGGTAATGGTGGTAGTTAGCTGGACAGGAAGGGACAGCCTAAGGATTTTTGAGGAGTGTGTGCACAAGGGAGTGCTTGAGAAGTGAGGGGAAGGATCCAGCGGCAAAGGAGTGATTACAGAAATCAGCCAAGGCTGGAGCATGGGAGACGAGTCCAGCGGTAACCGACCCGGAAAAAACGGAGTTACCGCCGAACTCGTATTACCATTCCGCCTACGTGATTCCCGGAATTACCGGGGCATTACGAGCCCGGTGACCCAGGAATTCCGGAGGCGTAATTGTGTAAGTCCCCATTCCCAGGAAGCCCCATAGGATTCCATGGGGATGGGGACCATACAACGGTTCCGTCTATGACAGAGCCGGTGTTTCCATGTCCGCCTGCAGGTGGGTGGTGTTAAACCCGCCAGGTAAGACCTCCCGCCTGCAGGTCTCTTTATCAGCCGGTCCGGAAAGAACAGTGGTGGCGGTTTTACCACCACCGTTCTTTCCGGACCGGCAGGGTCGTAATGAGGCCCAATGTTGTTCTTGAAAGTTCTGGAGGAGGAGGGGAGCACTTGTTTGGATAAGACTTTCATAGAGTGGATTTGTCGAGAAACCTAATCAAGTGATTTATTTATTTTAATTTTAGTAACATGCCACATGCCCATGGGCCTCAGGGTGCACGCAGAGAACAAAAAACAAGAACAAACGGACAAGGCAGAAGAAAACGAGGAACCATGAGCAAGTTATTCCAGGTTAAAGAAGTGAGTTTTTATGGCCTGTTTAAACACAGTGTAGCTTTGGATCTGCCGTATCCGAGCTGGTAGTGCATTCCAAAGAAGGGGAACCTGTCATTAAGGGTGGTACCCCCAAATCTAGCTGTCCTAAATCTGGGGTGTTTGAGGACGACCGCTGTAGATGAGCGAAGTTTCCTCTCATTAGAATAATGCTGATGCGTGCAGACAGATATGGGGGATTGCTAAGGCTCAGGCATTTATGCGTCGTAGTTAACACCTTGTGTTTAATACAATGTTTTACTGGGAGCCCGTGAAGTTTCTTCCTAAAGGTGGTGATATGGGTGCGACGAGATTGGTTGAAAATAGTGCGCACAGCATTATTCTGGGCCACCTGCAAAGATTGAATGTTAGTAGCTGTGGTACCAGATAGAAGACTATTACAGTAGTCTAATTTAGAATTTATCAGTGCTGAAGACAGGAGAGCACAGTTTTTTTCTGTGATAAATGAGCGAATATATCCTATTCGCTTGTTAATCAGTCCACAGCTAGACCTAATGCTAGAGACATGGGACTTCATAGACAGCTCTTCATCAAGGACAACTCCGAGGGTCTTAACTTTCTTTTGGACAGTGATGATGTTATGCGCAATAGGGAAGCTGGCAGAGTTAGGATCAAGTTTAGACCGGGTGCTTTTGGAGGACACTATTAAGAGCTCTGTCTTTTTATCATTCAAAGCCAGTGAATTAAAGGCCATCCAGTCCTGTATGGCTTTGTATATGTTATTAATAGTTCCAACATCATTGCTATATGAGCCACTCAGTTGTATCACTACCTGCGTGTCGTCTGCGTAATTTGTATATTGAACTCCAAGTTTACTCAAGAGGTCAAGAAGGGCGCAAATATACAGATTAAAAAGCAGAGGCGACAGACAGGAGCCCTGTGGAATTCCACAAGTCTGAGAGATGGGGGAGGATTGATTGTTGCCTAGACATACCCTTACCATTCTAGGGCCTAAAAAGGAGGCTATCCATCTGGATGCTGTCATAGAACAATTGGTGACCTCTCCGAGCCTAGACACAAGTAAGCTGTGATCAACCAGGTCAAAGGCTGCGGAGAGGTCCAGTAGCATAAGCAGAGCAGCTTGGTTTTTGTCTGCTATGCCAGCCAAGGTGGATTTAAGATCGAGCATGGCCGTCTCGGTCCCATGACGAGCTCTATAACCCGACTGTCAGGCGCCAAGGATTTGGATAGTGTGGCACAGAGAACTTAGAACATACACTTATTCCAAGGACACATTGACACACTAGAAGTTATATAAAAATTGTGATTTATTTTAGATACACTAGACCTGCAGCGGTAAGTTAAGTACTATTAAGACAGTAATATCATAGTAGAATAAATGGCACTCTTTAAATCAAAATGTAAAGCAACACAAAGTAGAAGAAACTACTGATACTTAATAAGCAATCATTAGATCAACTCTTGCAACTTCAGTTAACCCCTGCCTATCCAATTTTTAACAGTCCAACCCTATACTAGGTGAGGCACACAGAGTCAAGGGGGGTAGTGGGGGTCCAGAGACCAAGGGCTGAGGGGGAAAGAGGTAGTTGAGCAGCAAACAAAGCAGAGTTTATGAAGATTTCTTCAGGTTTGCAGGTAAATAAAAGTTTGTTTATCAAGTTAGGGCCCAATGGGACTTAAGGAGCCCTGGAGGGGGGTGCAAATAACAGCTTAACTGCAGCCCTCCAATAACATAAGAAACACAATGAGACCAAGGTAAGTACTCAGACTCGGGGCAGTACCTTTTCAATAAAGAACTTGGTGCAACAGGTTGGTCCCCAAGGTGAGGTGACAGTTGTCCACGGTTCATATTTCTTTGCCTGGTTGGCTGAAGAAGGAACTTTGGTGGGATCAGACAGATGCACTCAAGCAGCAGGATTCTAAGCCGTGGATCTTTGTGGCACTGGTGCGTTGGAGCCCTTCAGAGGCTTAGGGAAAGCGACAGTTGATGTCCGGTCAACTTCTCTCGGTTCTTGGCTCACTACTCAGCTGAGGGGACGTCTAGGAGCAGAAAAGAGTCTCTGTGGGTCCAGAAGATGCCAACAAGGTTTCAGCAGAAACTGTGATTTGCAAAGCGTTGCACCACAAAATGGCAGGCCACAGGGTATTGGGAGTTTGCGGCCCGGAAAAAGTCGCAGCTCTACGTGGGATGGCGCAAAATGCAGGTGGTTCTCAGGGTACTAAGTCAAAATATTGTTTTATTTTGATCGATACAAAAAAAGATTGATTTAGAAAGACTGCTCTGTGACCGCACAGAGCGGTCTTTCTAAATCAAACTGTCATGCTCCTGATGCACACAAGTGCACGCAGGGGCTGGCAGGCCCGCCATGATCCGGAAGCGCCACCGGGGGAGAATCAGTAAGGGTTTGCATGTATGTGTGTTTGTGTGCGTGTCAGTGTTAGTGTGTTTTTGTGTGAGGGGAATTCTTGGGTAGGGAGGGGGGTGTCGGGGGCCGAGGAAGGGGGTATTCGGCCTGGTTTCAAGCACATCCCACCCAAGAGGGTGGGGGGCAAAGCTATGTGATGTTTTCATTTTGTACGGGTCGCCTAAAATTGGTTAAAAAAACAGTATTTTTGATAGGTGACTTGCAAAAAGCTAAAATATGACATAGAACCGTCTTGAGACTGGTTAGGTCCACCAGTGCATGGGAGGAGGTCGTCTTCAAGAGATCTTCCCTGTTGCTGGGAATTCAAGGTCGGGTCTTCAGTGGTCACTCAATGGCTCTGGCGGTCACTTGGAAGTTCCTGGGTTGTCCTCCTACGAATTTCTCTTGGTATATTCGGTCCAGTGGTTGACTCTGAGGTTCAGCTGCAGGACCCTCACCTTTTATGCAAAAAAACGGGCTAAGTCCACCTATCACCAGACAAACTTCTCATGTAAATCTGGGAGGTGGCTGTCCAAGGGGACAGCCAGCCTCACAGTTCAAACTGGTTCCAGGCAGGTACACTGCAGGACAGAGACCAGGGGAGTTTCGGTTACCTCCCCACTTCCTGTCCTTTCAGGCACTCAGAGAGCCTCAGCTGGCTTTCCAAGGGAAGCCCGCCAAAGACAAAAGACCCATCAAAGCCTCTGCCACCAAAGCAGGTAGAAGAAGGCTCAATCAAGTAAGAACAAGTCATCACGAACAGGGCTTACAAAAGTACAACCACTATTTTAGGCAAATGGGGACCCTAGTGTCCCTTGTTGCAGCTGCAAAGACAGCCTCTGACAAAAGACCACAAAAAGTCACACAAAAAGGTACACTGCCACCAGCCTGTCAGATGAACTTGTAACAGTAACTAAAAGTTACTGGAACTTTCAGAAAAGGGAGACAATGTTTCCCCTCAGCACTCCACATAAGGTGTGGTGTGCTGTGCTCACACAATAAAATACAGGAGGGACAAAACGGTGTAACCCCTGCCCTGGTAACTTGTGTTAATACAGGCAAGATAAAAAGGAAAGTCCAAGGAGCTTCCAGCAGCACTGCACAGAAAGTGCTTTGTGCTGCAATAATAAAATGTAGATGCCAGAAAACATGGAGGAAAGCATAACTCCATTAAAAAGTATCCAAAAGAGAAACAAAAAGAGTTCCCCAGGAGTAGAAGAATGAGTAAGTGTGGAAAAAGGTTCCCACTCACTCAGCAAAATTAACTAAAAAAATAAGTCGGGCAAAAAGTGCAGGAGGGATCACAAGTGGAGAGAGAATTTCACTCAAAAAGGAATTCTACTGTAACACTTTGGGCCTCACTACGGGTTTGCTGGTACCGGCAAATGGCAATATAGGCAGATTGCAAGCGCAGGAATTCACTGTAAGTCCCCACTGGGATCTTGACGCACTTACCAGCAACAGAATTACTGTGCCGGTAATACAGGCATTTATTTTTTGCCTGTTGGGGGTCAGATTTACCTCCAACTCGTAGCTGGAGGTAAATCGTCACACCTACGGGTTAAGCTGTAGTTGGCCTGCCTGGCAAAAGTGCCAGTAAATCTCATTACGGGCCCTTTCACCATGTACCTGCCATCTCTTAATGGGGGCCCTTGCTTGCCCAAGGCATGCATTATATTGTTTTCTGTTAACTGGGGATGAAAGGGCTAAAACAGCTCCAACAAAAGACACATTATCCGTTTTCAAAGATAATTGCAAACACGTGCTCTGAGTGGCAGCTGGTCAAGACAAGGCCAAACATGAACTCTTCATGTCCGATTTTTGAAAGCCTGCTGCAGACAAATTACAATGCTTCCAAAAAAGATGCACGCAGAGTTCATGTTTGTTGTTGCTTAAAACTTACTTAAAGAACACCCGGTCATAATAAGACTCAAAACTGGGACTAAGAGTACCAGTCAAAATTCTGATAGTGCTACACCACAGCAATCGTAGTAATTTGTAAAGCAAATGGAAAACAAAGAAAACCATTCGCCAGATAAAAGAAACTTTGCACTTTTCTCTGCATGGCACAACTGAAGTTCCTGAGCTGCCACAAACATTGCTGACACCTTTTGCTAAAGTGCTGGTGCTAGCTCATGGTCTAAATTAGATCTACTATGTGCTCTGTGTAGAGGAAACTGAATGCAGTTAGGGTACATCAGCCTATGTATAAGCACCAAAGTTATTACCTCAAATAGGTAGGGTAAAGCTGGAGACCAACTAAATGCTTAACTCAAGAACGAGATAGGTAGAGACCCCTCGTTTTATTTGCTGTGCCCTATTTGTAGTCCATATTACTTGTGTTGCACAGTCAAAGCATAGTAGGAAGCGCAGACCATAAACACAATTGGTTCTTGCTACAATGGTGGGCGTTATTTTCTAACTCAGTAGCTGGGAGATGGCCTGGAAAAGCTGGCCATCTCCCAGCTTAATATTCACTCTGAATCTGTTGGTTATCCCCATGACCATCAATCTAGCTTCAGTGCTGCCAGAAGCACGGAAACTGCTCTCCTGAACATCCGTGAAGACCTGCTCTCCAATCTCGATTCCAACATCCCCCTGTGTCCTCATCTTACTTGATCTCTCTTCACACGGTCAACCATGCCATCCTGCTCAACTGTCTCCGTGATAACCTGGGTATCACCGATCAGGCCCTGGCGTGGCTGACCTCCTTCCTCTCGGATCGACCCTCCCAGGTCCAACCTGGGTCCTTCCTCACCTCTATCTCTACCTGTGTTGTTCCCCAGGGGTCTAACCTCTCTCCCCGGCTTTTCAACCAATACCTGACACTTCATCCCCACCGCATTGCCACTCACTGCCCCAACTTTCAGTGCTATGCAGATGACACTCAACTCATTTTCAGGGTCCCTCTGCCAACTCTTCTCTTTCACTCATCTCTGACTGTCTGTCTGCCATCCAGCAGTGGTGTGCCACTAATGAGCTCTGCCTTAATGCCAGTAATACCAAGATTCTCCTCATCGGCACACCTGCGCCCTCCTTTCCTGCCACTCTCTGGCCGGACTCTCTGTGCCCTCTTCCTGCTCCCACCTGTGAGGCTAAAAACCCTGGGGTCATTTTTGACTCCACACTTTCCTTCTCTCCTCACATCTCTGACGTCTCTAAGGAGTCACACTACAAGCTGTACCTCGTCAGAGGTATTCTTCCTTTCCTCTCCTTCCCCCAGAAGCTCACTGTCTCAGGAGCTCTGGTTCTCTCTAGGCTGGACTACTGCAACAACCTCTTTCTAAATCTGCCCGTCTCTACTCTCTGCCCTCTGCAACTAATCCAAAACAGGACTGCAAGACTTGTCCTTGGCCTCAAGCCCAGGGATCGTATCTCTCCAGGACTGAAATATCTGCACTGGCTCCCAGTGTCGGCGATGATTAAGTTGGAAACCCTCTGCATTGTCCACAAGGCCTTCTGGGGCCTGATACCTTAATACCTTCAACTCTCTCTTCCTAAATATCTTCCTTTTTGAGCTCTTCGCTCATCCGCCTCCAACTCCTTCAGGGTTAGTCGCTTCTCCAAGCAGTGAGTTGGTGGGGGACCTCTTTTTTCTGCTGGGGCCTCCCTCTGGAACAGCCTCCCTGAAACTTGAGGAGAACCATCTCCAGTTCCAGAAGCACCACGAGACCTTCCTCTTTGCTTCTTTCTCTCCTCCTCTACCCTGCTGATCTCCTGGCTGAATCAAACTGCACTGGGTTACCTGGCTACCCTCTGATCTTGGACCCAGGTCCCCTCCCTGCCAGTTGCACACCTGCACTGCCCCCTTGGCTTCCCTTGCACCGGGGACTGTTTCTGTATCCCTACAGCCCCTACTAGCACTTGACACTCCATGTCTGCCCTTACCATTGCACTGCCCACCAGCTGGCTGCACTTGTATTTATCGTCTTTATTTCTTTAGCTATTTACTTACTGTTATCCTATATACTGCACTGCCCCCTCTGCTTTCCCCCCTGCACTTTTCCCCTTCCCCCCTCCCCTGCACTTGCGTGATCTCAATGTCACCTGGCCTAGTAAGATCGTTGCGTCTTCCCTCTGTTCCCCCCCTTGCCTCGTCGTGCCTTGATACACTGGTGCATAGGTGTGTTATAAATGCCATATCATATCATATCATATCATATCATATCATACTCAGTGTCTCTTACTTGGTGAAATGAGTATGCCATTCTGCATTTGAACCTATGATCTAGCAGATGCACACACATATCTGCACCAGGCCTGTTCGCCTACTGTGCTGTGTTACAAAAGATTAATAGAGTGGAACATGTCACTGATATAGTGCACATTTCAGTTATATCAAAGGAAGTTCCCTTCCTATCACAATTTAGTAGGACAGAGCATTGGGCTAAAGGACCTGCTGCAGATATCTGTGTGCAAATTGTACGTTACAGGTTGGAATGTGGACAGGTAGGGCCGCGTCGCACTAAGTTGTGAAATAACTTCTACTATTGCGCCAAGAAAAAAATACATCCATGGATTGCAGAGCACAAACCACAAATCAAACTGTTTCTTAGTGCTACAACAGGAGTGATTTTCTGACTTTGGGCCTCATTACGAGTTTGGCAGTGCGGCCAAAAATGGTGGTAATGCAGTGGTAACAGAGTTAACACTGCATTATCGTTGCATTACCGCACAGCTGAACTATGGGTTTGGTGGTAAGGTGGAGGAAAATCCTCCAGCAGAATGCTGAAGGTAATTCCTCCACCTTACTGCCAAAAAACAGCTAAATTGGCAGAATTAATGCTAGTGGTAATTCCGCCGAAATATCAATGAGTCTTATGAACAGACCAAGTGGCGGTAATGGTAAGTCTGTTTGGTGGTATTTCAGTGGATTTACTGCCAAAATACCAGCAAACCTGTAATGAGGCCCTTAGTGATAGACAGGTTGCAAACATGTGTCTACAGCAGGTCCTTTAACCCAATGAGCTGTACTGCTAAATATCAATAAGAATAAAGGTTATCCTGCTATGGCACACACCAATATACCTTTCCTTCCAATTATTCTACTGTAAGAAATCTCATTGGGTTAATGGATGTGCCGCAGAGATCAGTGCAACCTGTAGATCACAGGGTCAAATGCCAGCACAGATGACTTAACCCTTCGTCCCTTTTGGACCTGTGATCTACAGGTTGCACACATATGCAGCAGGGCCATTAACCCACTGAGGTATCTTATTGTGGTAGTTGGAACAGTGAAGTTCCTTCAACGTCTCTTTTGGTACCTCAAATAGCCTCAAATCTCTCCAGGTGCTGAAACTTCACTTGAGGTTCAGGTCTTGCAGTGAGAGCTATGGTAATTTGGGTGCTGCTGAATGCTTCTATTAAAACCCCTGAATCTGCCAGGGGCCTCTGGAAGATCATTCGAAGGGCAGGTGAACCTCTTTTTGGGAAGTTCACACATGGCTACTTGAACACTTGCACATAATCTTGAATTAAAAGCATTTCAGTGAAATAGGAGCCATGCACTTTAGTTAAATATGTGTCTCTTAGGTGGTTCCATGGACTTGTCCGTTATACTGAATTGCTCCATGTTCCTGTGTGCCTCAGTATTGAATACATTTAAAAAAATGTGTTTGGGCAGATCAGGCTAAACTGCGCCGAAGGTTCGGAAAAAAAAATATATACTTTGATTAAAAGATGAATGGCGTGCTCAAGCGTATGATAGGCTATGCCCAGGGCCTACCTACTAAAACTTGTGCACACACTAAAAGCTCTGCGCATACCTAACTGATATCATAGCACGAGTTGTAAATGGCGCTGTGATTTAATGTTAAGAGCAAGAACACAGAACAGATTCTGGCCCTAGCCAATTTCTGCCCTAGTCAACACGTGTTTCGACCCTTCTGGGTCCTTCTCAGGCTGGAGTCATGCCCCATCGCTTTTCTTTCCTGTGATTCCACCCCTTCATCCCTCCCTCCCATTGCTTTGCACCACCATTCAGCCACTTTTACCTCATACTAAACTTCACCCCCTGACCAACTCCTAACCTTTTTGTCCTCCCGTTGCTGCTTAAGGGTCTGTTGATGCATGCAGAAATGCATGCATGTGCAGATCCTGTAAAGGCCACTGTTTGGCAAAGCGGGCCTGTTGAGAAAATATTTGGAGCGACAGTGGGCATTTTGTCAGCACCATAAAACATTCGAGCCACAGAGACACACCTCCTTCCACCCAAGCCCTGAATATCTTGAAGAACCTTCTGTTGAACAACAAGGCCCATGCAAACTTCAATCCTTCCCTTTCCCAATTGATGAAGATCCCCACCCAAAAAGGAAATATTAAAGTTAGACCCTAGTAGACCTAATGACACTTGCTTAATCAGATGGCTTATTTCCATCTAATTTATGTATCTATTGTGATGATGCTGATGATGTCATCACTCCTTCACCAGAGGTAGCCTCTCCTCATGTGGCCAGGAGACGACAGCCGCTATCTGATGCTCACCCTGGGGGTGGCTATGTGAGGGAGGATCATATGGGGGGAGGCAACCATATGATCATGTTAAAAAGGAGACAGCAAACACAACTGATTATTCCCTACATGTACACTACTGTTATAAATAATATGTTAGCTGACACGAGGTTGTTATAATTTTCTCCAGTATTTATTTATAATCGAAAGTCCCCAGGTGGAAGCAACTCCCTTCATGTTCATCACATCGCTTGTATAGTTCTGGAATCGTGAGATTCCAGAACTATACTACATCATATGTGTCACGTCATCAGTTGTATACCCATTATAACATCTCCCCCTCCACCTATTCTTACAATGAAACAAAATAAAGTTTTTCATGAAGGACATATGAAGCAAAAACTAGTGTCTACAGGAATTTTGAAGGAAAACAGCAAAAGGAACATGGCTAAAACACATGGTGCAGGAACACCAAACATCACAACATAAATTGTGCAACTTAACTCCTATCTATAATCATATGTAAAGGATATGGTTTTGAAACGCTGTCACTTCCCTGTTCCACAAGGTGACAAAACAAATTGCTATACTCATGTTCAATAATAAATCAAATCTTTCTTGAAATTGTGTATTATTCTCATATTCTTTGATGACATATCACTCTTCCCACCGGTGTCTCTGGAATTCTCCACCATATACTTCTCCTCTGATGAAACCCCTTCCTCCGATGGTACAATGTCCTCACACAACCATTTCCTGCAGTCTTCTAGGATCACAGACTTCCTCAAACACTTCACCACTCTTTGAGGAGCTCTGTATTTAGACTCTCCTTTCAACATCTTCCTTGGCTCCTTGACGCAAATCCAGTCCACCTCTTTGATCTCACTTTCCACCACGTTTATTGTCATCATAATACCTCTTATATCCCGCTTGTCTTTTCTTCACTCTTCTCACTATCTCCTCCATGTTAATCTCTCTATTCTCTTTTGCCAAAAGTCAAGCAGGTCTAAGTGTATTTGAGGCTGTTCTCCTTCTCATCAATGTGAATGGTTCTTCTGTCGCTGAGTGTGGGGTCACTCTGTATGTGTTCAATGCCTCTTTTAGTGTCCCTTTCCATGATAGGTTGTTGGCAATTGCTAGTTGAATTATGCCCTTTATGAATCCATTCATTCTTTCAACTAAACCATTGGCAATTGGATGAAATAATGTTGTTGTTCTATGTTCAATGGCTCTCTCTCTCATGAAATTTTGCAACTCCACCGACATGAATTGAACCCCACTATCCAATATTATTTCTTGGGGGTCTCCTTCTTGGTTAAAAATCTCTTCCAAGAATTTCACACTTTTTATGGAGGTAACTGTCCCTTCCACAACACCCCACTCCACCCATTTGGATGTATAGTCTACTAACACAATGATATAAACCTTTTGGGGTCCCAGCGTTTCATATGGTCCTGTTATATCAATAGCCAATTTGGTCCATACAGACTTCGGAACTTAGACCGGTTGTAAAGGCGTTGGTTGAACACTCTTCCCTTTATCGCTAACAGCACATGCTGTGCACTCCTTGACTAAACGTTCCATCTGATTCCACATATTCGGCCACCAATATACCTCTCACCCTCCTTTTGGTGAGTCTTCTCCCCACATGAGCAATCTCCATTATTCTCTCCCTCAATGACACTTGTGGAATGATTTGGTCTCCTCTGTACACACGTGTCATCACTCAAAATCTCATCTTTTATCTTATCCAACACCTTGATGCCTTGATCAACATCTCTCCAGTCACTTCTAATGGGTCTCCTCAAATATTCATGTTCAATGTCTTCATTGACTGCTCTGGCCCATTCCTCATTGGAAATACTCTGATGTATTTGTGCTACTATACACTCTGTGCTCTGTTCCTCTATGAATTCATCATCTCTCTAGTTTTTACCATCACAGTCCCAGGGTAACCTTGAAAAACAGTCTGCCACAATATTAGACTTGCCTGGAGTGTATTTCACTATAACATTATATTGCATGATGTCCAAGATCCACCTCCTAATCCGTGGTGATGCCAAATGTGGACCTTTAGAACTGAGCACATGAATTAATGGTTTATGGTCAGTTCTTAATTCAATTGGCACACCCCAAATGAGACCTCTAAAGTGTTCCAATATCCACTTCACTCCCAACGCTTCTCTATCAATGGTGGAATATTTATTTTCTGCTCCTTTTAGAATTCTGGATGTGAAAGCAATTGGCACCATGGTGCCCCCTTGCACTTGTTCGAGAACGCCTCCCAAACCAATATTGCTTGCATCCACAAAAATGTTATTCTTATTATTGTAATCAAACATTTTGAGCATTGGGGCTTTGTTAATGAATCTCTTCAATTGTTCAAATTCTTCTCTGTATCCATCAGACCACATGGATTTTGCAGCTTTACTCATTATATCTCTCATATGTCTCGTCTTATCTGAATAATGATGTATGAATTTCAAATAGTATTCAGTCAATCCCAAAAAACTCTGGAGCTGATCTTTATTTGTGGGTTCTGGAATATCCAAAATTGTATCTGCTAGGGCTTTTTTTGGTTTTATTCCTTCAGCATGTAGGCAATGACCCAAGTATGTTACCCCACTCTTTTTAATTTTGCACTTGTCTATCCTCAGTGTGAGACCTTTCTCCTGTATTACTTGTAAAACACCCATCAGTTTTGCATTGTGTTCCTCTTCCGTCACTGCTGAAATAAGTATACTGTCTTGAAAATAATGAACTCCTTGGAGACCATCAAACAACTGATGCATCAACCTCTAAAAAACAGCTGCTGCCAACGCTAACCCAAAAGGCATCCTCTTATATCTGAATGCCCATAATGGAGTGATGAATGACGTGAGAAGTATCGATTCCTCCTCAAGTACCACCTGATGATAAACTGAGGACAAGTCCAGGGTTGTAAAGAACTTTGATGTCTTCATTGTGGTTAGCATCGCTCCTATATTCATCAAAGGATGTCTATATACCTAAATGTTTGCATTCAGATCTATAAAGTCCACACACATCCTGATTGACCCATCTGGTTTTCTCACAATGACAATTCGGGAAAGCCATTCCGAGCTCTCTATTGGTTCGATAATGTCTTGTTCGCACAGTCTCATATGTCATAAGCTCATTCTGTAGAGCTTCCCTCATGCCAATGGGAATATTTCTTACTTTATGCACCATTGGTTTGGCACCCCTTTTCAACACAATCCAGTGTTTAAAACCATTAAATGGTCTCATTGAACACTCTCGTGAAACTCTTTGCAAATTTTTCACTGGTTTTACAGCTGTCTTCAGTGATGCTCAAAATGGAAATATCTTCTCCTGGGTGTATTCTAATTTGCAATGACACCTGTTCCTGCCATGCTACAATGGAAAACAATATTCTGCTACATACAGTTTACAGTATGTTTTCCTTTCCTTGAAACTTAGATGTACCCATGTATATCCAATTATGTTGATGGGTATCTTTCCATACCCAGTCGCTCTCACTCTCGTTGTTTGTAAATCTTTACCTTACCCTTTCAGTTCTTTCAAATATGTTTCCACGTTCAACATGGTATATGGTGAACTGGTATCAACCATTACTTGTATTGGTACATCATTTACTAGCATAGACACCCAAAGACCTACCTCTCCTTCGACTGGTGCGAGTGTCAGAATCTGTACTTCTTCTTCCATCCCATCAGTAACCGACAACAGACTGCTCAGGCCACCAATTTCTTCCAACGCTTCATGTTATTCCTTGCAAAATGACTTCCATCCCTTTGCATTCCTCCCATGGAGTGTGACCCAGCTCTACCTCTCCCCCTGGTATTCCGGCATACTTTGCCAAAATGGCCTACATAACTGCATCTCTAACACTCTGCAGAATACACAGGGCATTCTTTCTCAATGTTGGTGTGTATATACTTGCCACATTCGTAACATCGGTCTTGCATCCTATTAAACATATCTTTCTCTTTTCTTGTATTATTGTTGGGGTTGTTTTTTGTTATTCTTTTTACCAATGCAATTACCGTCTCCTCGTCCTTTTCATACTTTTCTACTTGAATGCATCTCATTCATTGTTCCCCAATTTATTTTGCATCCCTCTCATGCATTTCTCTCCTAATTCCATTGATGTAGCTATCTCAATTGCCTGTTCCAAAGTTGGGTCTTTCGCTTGCCATAATCATTGTTGGATGCGAGGGTCTGCAACTTGCAAATCTAATTGATCCCTCAAATATTCATCAGGAACACCCGTAAATCGGCATGTTGATATAAGACCTCTCAGTGCGGCTGTATACGTGTCAACACTCTCTCCTTTGTTTTTTTGCCTGGAGAAAAAATGTTATCGTTCCAGTACACTATTGGTTTTGTTTCCAAAAGTCTAGTTAACTTCACTATGGCACTCTCATATTTCCTATTGCTACCAGAAGCCGTGGCTGAATCTCCTGAACAAACATCAATGTCAGCCTGATCCGGTAGTTTTCTGAATATCCTTAGGACTTCCGCACCTACACAGTTCAGTAATGTGGCTTCTTTCAGATCATCATTGAATTTGGCCCCTCCTATCGCCCTCAAGTATACCTGGAAACCATCTAACCATTGCTCCCAAGTGCATACTGGATTTCCTGGATGCGCCAGATATTTTATTGGGGCAGCAATATTCTGCATCTTTGTAGTTGCACTGGACAGTTATGTTGTGATAAAAACACACGATGTTGTGGAGTGGTCTTTTTTTTTATTTCATTCACTCTTGTCAGCTATTACAATAATCCTTGTAACATCCCTCATGGTGTTTGTTTGTGTGTGTATTCCAAATTTTTCATTAATAAAGTATCACTATTAAATTGTCTCTCTCTCCAGTTTGTCTATTCTGTGTTATCTTTATTCTTTCTCTATCCATTTTGTTTCCGTATGCTTTGTGTCCTTTTTTTTTTTACTGTAGGTTGGTAATCGTGAAATTACTGGGTTTGTTTTGCATGCGTTATCGTTGCACCTCCCTTCCACTGCATTCCGCGTGTTTAGGTCTGCTCCGTACAATAGTTCATGCAGTTGCCATGGTAACACTCATTTGATTGTAAGATGGCCGCACGTACTCGATGTTTCTTGCGGTCCTTTACTCTAACTTGTCGTTGATGCCTCGCATATCATTAAATATGATACATTTCAGCTGCTGTCTATTCCCCCAACGAGTAAGCAAAATACAGTCAATAAATGTATAGTTTCAGTGCCTATTTGTCGCAACACTCAATGTTAGGTGCTTGCCATGCCACAGAATCCGTTCCTCGTCTTGCTTTGTTCACGAACCAGTGATGATCTATCACTTCATATGTCTTCCATCCATTATCTCACTGCCGGGGACTTCCTCTCAGCAAAGAATGCTCCTCGTCGCCAATCTGTTATAAATAATGCGTTTGCTGACACAAGCTTGTTATAATTTTCTCCAGTGTTTATTTATAAGAGAAAGTCCCCAGGTGGGAGCAACTCCCTTCATGTTCCTCACATCGTTTGTATAGTTCTGGAATCCTTAGGTTACAGAACTATACTACATCATATGTGTCACGTCACCAGTTGTATACCCATTATAACAACGAACCAATCTAAACTACTCGGACGAGGAAGAGAAACGAAACAATGACGATCCGCAACCAAAGACCAACAACATGCTCTAGTTGTTGGAAGGAACTTCGCTGAGGCAGGACCTTTAAATCACTGATAGCTGATGCGGAGATGAGAGAGAATGCCAGGAGGAAGCTGCTTCTGTTACATTCAGAGAAGGCTCACAGAAGGCTGGGCTCTAGAGAAAACCGGATGGACAGCAAGCGCAGGGCTACAGGAGCATGAGCACATTGGGAAATGCTGTTCCCCGAGAACCAAAGAACCAGAGATCTGCCAGGGTGAAATTGTTGACATTGTGAGGCTGTCTGAGGTCGCCAGAGACCAAACAGGAACGCAAGCCGAAGCAAGATGCTCCCCCGAATGTGCCGGCAAGCAGCAGCCAGGCCGCGCAAGGAACACCAAAGCAACCACCAGAAACTGGTGAGCACAGTGGAGAGAGGTGGGATGCCTGGTCGCTTCACAGCGAATGTTGCACACCCTGGGAAAGCCTGAGGAGGTTATTTGAGAGAGCAGCAAATCCTATGAAGTAAGAGAAACTAACAAATTGCCAAGCAGAGGGCAGCGCACCCACTTGATAAGGACAGCATGGAGAAGGCTGTTGCCTGATATTGTGTGAGTCTGGGACCCACATCCAAATTGAGTAAGAGTTGTGTGGTACAAATGTCCTGGGCAGGAGAGTATAGCAGGCATTTGCGTATCCTGGACACGCAGGCAAATTGAATAACTTTGAAAAGAGAATCCCAAGGAAGATGCCTTAGGATTTTTAATTATATTACATGTGGAAAGGATCTGGGGAAGGGAGTTACTTCCCTGGGAGTGAATTGCTACATCAAGAGGAGAGGGTTTTCTTGGGCTTCAAAGAAGTTAGTTACACTTTAGGAACTTTTGTTTTGGTGGAGAGAAACTTGGGGAAGGAAGCTATTCCCTGGAACTGTGAACACTATCCATTTAAAACCTCTGTTGGATTAATACCGTTTTGTTGAACATGAACATTTGTGCACTTTTTAAGCCAAAGACATTAGCCTTAAAACCTTGTAGTTACTTTTAGAATGAGAGGGCTAGGATAGGACTTCGGACACAGGACACTTTTTATTTGGACATCTTGACATAGGACAGGCCCTTAGGTTTTGTTTAAGGTAGGGAAATACCACCAAGATTAGGGACAGTGAGGCATTTTCCAACCCATTTATTAAAAGTTGATGACAACAACCATTGCACATCTGTGTCTGTGTCTCATTCCTAGTTCCTCACACTATATTCACTTTTGTACATTTGCACACAAATACCATAATGCACGCATAAAAGTAATCAATATTGCATCCTCTCTAATTAAGCACAGAGTTCAACAGTTATAATGCTGTCTGTGTGCAAAAGGTACCACAGCACAAATTGAACCCGGACAGCAAATCACTCTCTGAATCAACAGGATGTCATACAGCTGAGAGCTGTGCCACAGTAGCTTCACAACTCAGGCACTAGTAATAGGTTTTATTGGATATGAATAACCTGCTCGTTTCATAGGTGCTGCGCTGGCAAAGCTACACAAATTTAGATGCAACACTAAAGATGATCCCCTGTCATGTGAGCATCCAAGGTCATAAAACTGTTACCGCTACCACTCTGAGATTGTTCTTCAACAACTGAGGCATCTCTAAGCTCAGATGCTGGTGATATTGGGGGATTGATGTACGAGGCAACAGTAATTAGAAGTCATCCATCTAAAAGTCTTGGTACATCATCAATGTGTGTGAATATACTGATCAAGAAAATGTCCCGGCTATTGACCTTTTCCCTAGAAGGAGATAGAGTTTAGTGGGTAAATTCACTGCAGATCCAGAAGACCAGAAACGCATTCTTGACACCTTGGTACTAGATCATATTCTGTGCTCATTTTGTAATCCCTTAACTTCCCTGCATCAGTGATCGTCCTGCAAATAGTTGTAGAGGTTGTAAATATCGTCCGGCATAAAGACTACATATATTTTGGACATTTAAAGTATCATCCATTGTGTATAAAGCCTCCTGGTATCTGTGCTAGGGATTTCTTTCAAAATGTGTGTGTAATAACTCACAGAGAGAGATTTCAAAAACTAGTCAGGCAGGTAGAGCCTGACTGTGCGACCACGGTCATAGTGAAGGAATTATAATGGGAGCAATCACAGCTATCTTGATAAGCCAGAAGGGTGGTTAGTGTGGGGAGTTTCCTGAACTCCTTCCCAACATACGTGGGAGTGGTGAGCTGCCAGATATGGATTTGACCTGGCCGCTATCCATTGTTTTTCCCAGAACATTGATGAGGCAGGATTCTGCAGGCTTGTTAACCCACATATTTATTTGCATTTTTAAAGCACTCACACAGCCCGCGGGCATTGAGGCGCTGTTACAGGAATTGTTTTTGTTTTTTTTTCTTTCTTATTTGCATATTTATAACACGCTTAAATACCTATAGGTTTCTAAGCGTGGACCCGGGGATCGAACCTGTGTTGCTTCGTGTCGTCTTATTTCCAAGGCGAACACGTTGCCGCTGAGCTATCCTCCCGGGACACATAACCCCACCAAGGAGCATAGTAACTCATCAACTTCGCCAAGCCAGCGATTGCACCAATAACGTTACTAATTACAATTACCAGCATGTCCTGCAAAGAGGGAACATTGTCAATGGACCAGAGAACCAAAGAAGGGAAGCGTGGAACAATGGTAGGGGCAAGAGTGTGGTGCGTATGAAGTTTAGCAAAGAAGTTCCCCATGCTTACCGAGAAAACCAAGAAGGAAATTGGAAGACCTGCAGTCTCACTCCAGCACGTACACCCCAAGACACTTTATCAGAGAGCATGTGAATACCACAGAAAAGAGCACAGACCAATATGACCAATTAGGGCCAGCCATGCAATAGATCCCACATACGGAAGAGTATAACAGGGGCAGGGGAAATTCATTCTGAGTCTTGGACTTGGAAGAAGCAGATCTAGCTGCTGAGGCTCCCTTGAGTCCAAGTTGCTGCAATAGCTGAAGACAAGTAGTAGAGAAAACATATATAGCTCGAGCCATAGAAAACAAGAAGGGACAGCCAGTGCTTTAAGTGGGATACGAAATTGAGGGGGACTCGAACGTGTAGCAATATTTGGTTGTTAGGCCAAAAAGGTGTCTAGCGCAGCTTTAAATCCCAAATAGCTAAGAAACCTTCAGAAGGTGTTGGGCCAGTATAGCCAAAGGATGAACTTGTTTGGACCCGATTGAGTTTTAATACCTGAAATGGAAGGGTGGAAAATCTAATTTTGAAGGTGTATAAAAACATATTTAATGTCAAGCAAAAAATGGACAAACGATATTCAAATATAAAATCGAAAATCAAAGTGAATGCACCATGCAATCCCATAGTATATTTGAAAGTAATGCATGATTTGCATGTATCAATTTCATTAAAGCATTGCTATAAAATATTTTAATATGAAGTATTGCAAAAATCAAACAAAGTATTCCCTACTTAGAATTTCCTTTCCGTGTTAGAAAACGACCAAATGTCTTTAAATTATGTTGTGATTCTAAACATGGCTGATAAAGACATGCATTATTGTCTGTCATCTTTTTACCCACCTGCCTGAGAACATCTAGTGAGTAAGTTAGTTCAGGGAGCCCTAGCTCAAGGGCAATATTTGGAGGCTGATGGGCCTGAGCCCTAGCTAGCACTGGTCCACTTTAAGTTCTGGAGACAGCTGAAACTGGAATAACTAGCAACAATGAGAGGCTGTGAAAGAGCATTAGGTAAAAATGCAATGCAGCACACACACCACTGCATATCCCTGAGGAACACAGATGCACAGGTGTGTATGAAACTGCTCTGTGCAAGTGCAAAGCCACTACTCCTCAAGATGATAGTGCCCGGGGCCTGCGACGATGGCCCAGAACCAGCCTGTGTTCCCAATTACCCCTTGCCCGCTGGCACAGTGCCATAACTTCAACCACTGAACCAGTGCCACCCAAGCACCAGGGTCCTGAAACCTGTGGTGTGAGGGGGAGGGTTAAACATTTTGACATATTTTAATTAAAAATATTGAAACATTTTCAAGCCAAAGGACTGCTTCCATAGAGGAAAAATAGCACAGCCTTGGATCATTTCACAACCGGTTAATGCTTTTTTGATTTTTCACAACCGTCTGGAACAAAGTCGTTCACCAAAGCCCGTAAAACCAGCACTTTCATTTCTTTCCGAACTCGGGAGCGCTTTAATAGCTTCTGTCCTCTTGTTACAGAGATTTATGTCCCATCCATTCCCGCCACACCCTCCTCTCTCTCCCTGAAAACAAATCTAACCAGTGGATCTGTCTGTTCAGCTGAAATCCAGAAAATGGCCGGGACCTGATCATTCATTAGCAGCGAGTAGGAAGTGGACACGGCAGGTTAACCGCCGGCAGGAAGTGAGGTGATGTATCATGCTGAGGAGGAGAGCGGGGCGCACTGGGACACAATCCATCGAACAGGAAGCGGTTTCCATTAAACGTTACGTTGCCAGCGTTTGGTACATTGCTTAGTAACTGAATTTGGGCGATGGGGTGGGAGGGAGTGTGCCCTGGGGGCTACAGACATGCAGTGGCATCCATTTTCTAAATGATGAACACCCGCAGCAACACTAGCCCAAGGTCATAAATGTTCATGTATGTTGGCACTAATTGAAGATTTTTTTACATTTAAAAAACATTTTTTTTTAAATCTACAATACCTTTTAACCATCCTTTTTAACCCAACCTGATGGCCTGTTGCTCCCGATGTTTTCCTCTCCCCACATTGCATGCAGACATTTCTTAGAACTTTATTAAGCAAAAGCGCACACCTGGGGATGACAGGAACCATGTTGAAACACGTGTTGCAAGACCATAGTTTCAACCTAATCCAAAAAGGAAATAAAATACATCAATAATAAAGAACTAGGAAGAGGATGTTCATCTGGGTAATCAATATTGACTGGTAGTGGAGACCCATGAAATGGGGCTGGGCGTCTGAGTGTATGGCGTGTCTCCTTGTACATTGTCAAAAGTTTGCTGCCCTCTCCCATGAGCCTTTTGCCTCCCCCTATTTCACCAGGTTGCTTCTTTCACCACTCTTAGGCATTTTTTGACGTCCTTTTCGCCAGGTATCATACATCTCTGGATTCCCATTACATCCTTTTTTTACAGGCATCACTTTCACAAGTCTTGGGACACTCCTGGCATCCCCTTCATCATGTCCTTTTTGTACTTTCTAGCAGATTCACTACGGACACAATGTACCAGAATGCACCGCTCTTAGATCCTTACTGACCGGCACTGACCTCTGCTTCACCATCTCCAGCAAAACATCCACCTGATCCCAGGTGAAGACTTTCTTTTTTCCAGCATGCAGAGGGAAGTAGTTCCACTTCCTCTGACCCAGCAACCACCTAGGGCAGCACTCTCCCTTCCAGGCGCGGAGCAGCAGTAGACATACCTCCTCTGCGTCCAAGACTTTGACAATTATAATTTTCTGAATGAACAGCCCCTTTTTATGCCCATGAGGCTTTGTTGCTATTTCTAAGATGGCCCCTGATAGGTTCATCCTTAGGCAACTTTGTTTTCTTCCTTGGGATTGATTAGCCTCCTGATATTCTTATTTCCTGTTGTTGAGTTGTAATTAGTTGTGCCTTGGTATTGGCTAATTACCTTATTTTGATGTATAAACTCTTTTTATTGTCATTTTACAGTTACCACTCACGCCTACATAGGAAATTGACGGCTTGCGAACAATAGTTAAAAAAAAGAAAACATTTCAGCAACAAAACAAAAAAACTAAAAAAAAACAAAAATACAGTGGTTTGAGATTCCGTCTCCCATCATACATCCTCTTATAGATATGTTTCACCAATATTGGGACCATACCGGGCTCGGCAGTCTGAGCTTGTATCATTCCACATCATAGGGACATTTTGGTGGTGCCAGTCTCAGACCTCCCTTCCCTCGCATCTTGGTCCACATGGGTCCCTTGTCGTCAGTGTGCCCAGAAACTATATCTGCTCGGTTGTCGACTTCAGTTAACCCCATTGTGGTCATGAGCTTGCGTAATGAGGTACTGGACATATGGCCCCACATATCCCTTGGTCTAGCTTGGGGGTGCATCAGTCTGCCGTATTTAGTGTCCATTTCATTACAGTACAAGATATCCTCCCACCATTGCTCCATTTTCGGGACCAATCCTCCCTCCCACACCATTGCCACTCGTCGTTTGGCTATGAGTAAGAGCAGCCCAACCAGCCTTCTCCTTTGTCTTTGAATGTGTCTAGTATAACCCAATAGTGCGACCATTGGTGTAGGTTCAACCCTCTCCGCCACTTTCCCACATAGCATCTGAAACACCTGTTCCCAGAATGGTTGTATCCTTGGGCACCCCCCTGCTATGTGTAGAAAGTCCACCGGTGAGATGCTGCATCTAGGGCACTCATCTGTAGTGTCCGGGAAGAATTTGTGCAACGTTGCCGGAGTGTAATAGAATTGATGCAAATATTTCAAATTGATCAACTTGAATCTGGTGTTGAGAGCCACCTTCCTTGCCTCCCCGCAGCAGTAGGCCCATATTTTGTCTGACATTGTAGACCCTAATGACTGCTCCCATTTACTCCGAGATGAGTCATCACACCCTGTCGTAATTTCCCGGCTCATATTGTACCAAGTCGATACTACATTGCTATTACCACCTCGTCCAAGCATTGTATCTAGCAGAGGAGATCCCTCTGCTTCATCAGGAAAGGTGGGGAATAATTCTTTCAGAGATTCTCTTAGCCAAAAATACAAAAAGAGGTCAAGGGACGTAAGTACTCCTTTACTCTTTATTTCATCTATTGTCAAAAACTGTCCTTTCAGGAATAGATCTCTAAAGCAATTTATATTCAAACGCTTCATGCAACCTACATATCCCTTCTGGCTTGTGATTGGCACCCCTAGGATGTATATAATTGGAAGGCGGTGCTTCAAATTGGGTACTCCCTGATTTTCTGATATCAGGGGGCCGACACTATCGAACGGGAGACTTATATATCAGAAAAAATAGATAGGTCGACTACCCCTTCTTATAGTCCCCTGAGTATCAACAGATCAGATCAAATACAAGCAAATGTGAATCTGGAAAGTATATACTACATGTAAATGAATTTTTCTGTCCTCAAGACGGCCCTAATTAACAAGACCAACAGCACTGTGAGGGTGAACTGTAGGAGTTGTTATGGCCGAAACATATGTCGACTAGATTTGAGGAAACTGTTACCATCCTGTGTTTTCTCTCTCTCTCTCTCAACCTACTTTAAGCATTATAAGGGAATTCCTTTATTGGATCGATAACATCAGGCACACCCTTAAACAACATGGTACAGCGATACAGAGAGGATGTATATAAATATCAAAGAAGAAACAGCTGTCTCCATAGATAATAACTGTTGCATTTAATTATGCAGGAATAATCATCGCTATTGAGACGAGGTTCTTCCTGAATTGGTGAATCAGCAATATAGACTAACAGTAGTTAAGATTGTTCTCCCTTTTTCCGATACTTTTATATTTGGTTTGATTTTCTCGTTGTGGCACTTAGTGTCGATAGTATGGTGCACTGACACCTCTAAGAATGTAAGTGCTCTTGCACAGGTTTAGAAATATTTGTTATTAGATTAATATGTATAGGACCTGTCTGAAGGCCTTTTTTGATTTTGTACAACATGTATTATAATAAACGAAGATGTCTATTTTCAATATTAGAAATGGTGGTTTAAACAATCTCTGAATTATTTAGATTGTATTTGATCTGATCTGTTGATACTCAGGGACTATAAGAAGGGGTAGTCGAGCTATCTATTTTTCTGATATAATTGGAAGGCTACAGGCCCACGACCTGCAGGTCAGCTCCACAATGTTGGTCACCTTCGTGGACCGATCCAGCGTTTTCAACACAATCACTCTCAGGAGATATTGGGCCGCCAGAGTCTTCTCCATATTCACGTGTCTTCTATCCCCCTGATCCCCACGCCAATAGAGGAGAAACGCTTCCTGGGCAGCTTCGTAGTATCTTTTGAAATCTGGTAGCGCTAGATCTTCCCTGTCCAAAGGGGCAACTAACTTCCCCCAGGACACTCGCGCATGTTTCTCCACCCAGATGAACCTCATGATTTCCCGAGCGTAGCTCTCTGGAGTACTCCTTGGGGAGTGACAGGGGCACGTTAAGAAATGCATATAAAAAGCGCTGTAGCGGCACCATTTTTACCAACGGTATCCTCCCGTAGAGATTTAAAGGCAATTCCATCCACCTAGTCACTGATGACCTGGCCTGTTCCATTACCCTGTGATAATTATGCTTATATAGTTCCTCTGAGGATCGCGCAGTATTTATACCCAAGCACCTAATATAGGTTTCATGCCATTACAATCCATACTTATCGTCATACTGTACAATACCTTCTGTAAGCGATTTTGTAGCGTTGATCTTTAACCCAGAGAAATCCCCATAAACCATCACATCTCTCATAATAGGACTCAAGTTGTGGCTCGGGTCCCTGACATAGAGAACCAGATTGTCTGCATAAAGAGAGGCGACCACTCTATGTTTGTACAGTTGTATCCCTCTGTGGAGGTGATGCTTCCTGATCAACTCAGCTAAAGGTTCAATCGCTAGCGCAAATAGTAACAGTGAGACCAGGCACCCCTGTCGTGTGCCTCTCTCCAAGGATATAACAGATGTGAGCTGGCCATTCACCCGTACCCTAGCGCTGGGCAGGGTGTAGAGCAACCCGACTAGGGCGACAAATTCCTCCCCTAGCCCCATCCTGTGCGGTACTGTAAACATAAAGGGCCATTCCACAGAGTCGAATGCTTTGGTGACATCCAGTAGTGCTGCCACTATCGACTCATCCTGTTGGACCACTGACATTAGTCCAAAGACCATTCGTAATCCGTAGGACGTGGAGCACTCCGGTATGAATCCAGACTGGTCCACCTTCACACATCTGTGCATCAGTGGGGCCAGTTTAGACACCAGTATTCTGGCCAGGATCTTGTTGTTCATGTTAATAAGTGATATGGGGCGATAGGAGAAGCAGTCTGAGGGTTTGTCTGGTTTTAATACCACCACCACTAATGCCTCCCTCAAGGACTCCGGTAGCTGGCCCTCCTTCAGACTTTGCCAATACACCTCTAGGAAATGTGGGGCTAGTGTAACCTGATCAAGGTAACTGTCTAGCTCATTCTCCATTGCTTGAGTCTGTGTGGAATACAAGCGACTATAAAAAGTACAGAATTCCTGAACAATATCTGCATCTCCAAATTTCTCATCTCCCTGTTCGTTCCTAATAGATAAAACATAGCTCTTTGGCATATCTGACCTCACCGCTCTCGCAAGTAGCTTTCCAGGGCTCTGCCCCTCCCCATATTGTCACACTGCCGGCTGCCCGAGGAGAAACCTCACTTCCCTTTGAGCCAGCTCACTAAATACCTTCAATTGTTCTTTAATCTCAGCCTGTTTGGTCATCCCGGTCACAGATATATCTGCTTGCAACTGCCCTATCCGAGCATCACAGTCTGCCAGTTGTCGTCGAATTTGCTTCAATATCCCGACTCTTTTGAAATGCATACCCCACTAAAGACACATTTAAAAGTCTCCCACCGTGTTGCATAGGATTCCACCGATCCCAAATTCAGTTCGAAAAAGCCATCAATGACTCTAAATAACTCTAACCGGAATACCCCATTCATCAAGCCATCGCTCTTAAAAACCCAGGATGGTCTCACTACTTGATGCTGCATGTACAGCATTGATTTACAGCATTTAGAAGGACAGTTCAGGCCCCTGACATTCCATGTCATACTCTCAAGTGTTCTGGCCATCTGGTCATGACACTTTCCCCATTTTCCCACCAGTTCCCCAGTATGGGGGATGCCGCCCTGCGTCCCCTAACTGATTTGCGAAGTAAGGAGGCTCGGAAAACCACTGCATTCTCTCAACTCCTTGCCCAGTGCCCAGTGCCGATCCCTCCCACCCCCACCAGTCACCCCAACTTGCCAGTTACCCATCTCCCCCACCAACAAACTTGTGCTCCAGCATGAGGATGCTCCAGGGCCCAGTCGCCCAAGACATGACTCTGACTACCATTTGCTTGTGTCATCTTTTTCTCCTCTAGTCTCATATCTAATGTTTCCAGTTTGTTTAACCCCTTGTCCACACCTCCGTCAGCGACGTGGTGCTCTAGGTAGTGATTCCAGAAAAGCATTTGCTCCTGTCGGAGTGTAGAAAAACAACACTCGGCCATTGTGTTCCACTCTAAGTTTGGCAGGGAATAGCATTGCATATTTAATGTCTCTGTCCCAAGTCTTTTTTTAACAACTATAAATGTCTTCCTTGATGACTGCACCTTGTTAATTCAGAAGTGGAGCAAATATCGGTTTCGTTGGCGCACCATGCACCAGCCTTGTACCGCTGGATATGCGATGGGCTCTCTCCACTATAAATACCGCAGAGAAATCTTCATTTACCAAGACTTGCCTCAGTAGGTCTTCCTCCATTGTCTCCATATTGTGCTGATCTGTCACCTCGGGTACTCCAATAATTCTCAGGTTCTTTCTGCATGACTGGGATTCGAGGCCATCCTGTTTGTCAGTCAATTCCTTGATTGCTCTCTTAAGCAGGGCTAGGTCTCTTGTGGTGGTTTGGGATACATCCTCTACAGTGGATACCCGACCCTCGGGCTCATCAAGGCACTCTCCATGCCTGTCCAGGCGTACCTGCATATGGTCCACCTTGCATGTCAGTGTTTCCATCATCCCATCCAGAGACTGAATACTCGCCTGCACCTGACCAAGTATCACTTTGATATCATTGAGTGCTCCTCCTTGGTCCATTCCGGAAGCCTGCATGATGCTGCCCGGGGAGTCCTCCCATCAAGGCTGAGTGCTTGGCTGGCGTAGGAACCTCGAATCGCAACTTCGATTGCTGTTTGCTGGTTTTCTGTTATTTAGACGTGGTGTCTCTTTCCAGTCGTGGTGCTATCTCTGTTCTGAGTGTGTGTTCTCTATGCCTTCCAGGATGGGGGTGTAGGGGCACCACACTTAACAAGGATATATGTAGCCCTTTTACTCCGCTGTTCACCACCTCCACCTTCTCAATGTCTCTTGTTTCTCTGGACCTTCAAAGTGGTGGGAGCCTGCTGTCCGTGGTGATGGTCCGTGTATTAATCTCCCCAGGTTCAGGGCCAGCGCATCACCACCTGAGTACTGCTCCACATGGGAGGATGGGGGACACATGCAGGGGATCGTAGTGTGAGCCGATGCTACAAGTGACTGATTAGACATCTTTACCTAAATATCCGTCCAAGTCTATTGCTGGCTCATGCCCAGGTGGTAGCCCACCCCCTCCCCCCTGTTGACTGGGTATATGCTGATCGGTGTCTTAGGTCAAAGCCTCACTGCCTAATTGGGGACTATGTTGCTGGATTACCCCCTCTAGGATTAGTGGTCCACAGCGGGCCCTATTTTCAGTCCACTTCAGGGGGGAAGGAGCATGGAAACAGGCCCCGGCTGGATGGTCCCCTCTCTCCCATAGTGTTGCACCAGGACTGCACTGCACTTGTTACCCCAAGCTGGGTCTGCAACGTATGCCAGCAGCAGTTTAGGGTTTTCAACATTGCTCTTCTCGAGGTCTGACCACAGCTGACATACTCCAACCGAGTACGTTCCCTAGACTCACTGTTACCAGTGATTATTACGGGCTGCTCAGATGTCCCAATCCGGCCTCCAGCCTCCTGCTCCGCCTCCGGAGTATGTTCACCACTCCTCACTTGGGTTGTCGCATGGAGCGCTGCAGGATGATCTCCCCGTCCCTCACTCCAGCAGCAAGTCTCCTGTCCCTCGCTTCAGACCCAGCGAGTCGGGTGCGCTTTCAGTGCTCCGCCAATGTCCGTGTCTCGTTCTGCGCCACCAGGGCACACCGGCCCCCCAAAATAGGTGTGGGTGTCCCCCACATGTTCACATACAGCAGAAGGTGTCTAATATAGATTTGGCTAGTCACATTTCGGCAGGATTCTGTCCGGATATCTAGGGCTGCACGGGAGCTCACAGGCCTGCAGCCATTTTGACTGGGCTCTCTAGGGCCACCCTAGCAAATTACTTTATTGATCCCATGAGCCTACATGTTTGGCTGAAAGGTTTGTAAGGACCCTGAGGAATATCACACCATCTTGGAAATTCCTTGCTCCTTGTCAGAAGCTCTACACTCTCCCTTTCTCGGGAGGCTTGTCCTTGGGGTCTGTGGACCACTTTATTCCCACATGAGATGTTCTGAGAACTGTAGTCCTCTGGTTAATTGACAGGCTGTGTTGCCCTTGGAGGAATGGTACGGCATGTCTCTGGGACATTTGTGAAGTGTACGCTATCCTGTGTCTTAAGACTAAGATAAGAATACCCCTTTCTCTTTAGCTGGTGGGCTGTTGGGCAATGTAGTCTGCCGTTGCCAAGGGGGGTAAATGTAGAAATATGGACTCAGGGAATGAATTGAACACACTTCCCATGAGAAGCTCCAGTGTGACCCGCTTCAATCACACTCTGGGGTCATACCAGGCAGCGGCCTTTCCACCCTAGTCTGCCGTGACTCAGTCTCCTCCATATAAAGAGCACCTCTGCCTCACCACAGGGGGCATACAAATCATATAATTATACATGGTTAGCTTTCAGCTACAAGATGTATTCCACCTCTGGGTTGTGATTGACATCAAAGATAACTTGAACTTCATGCTCGCTATCTATCCAATATCTAACCCCAAACCCTTGGTGAAATGCACCCCCATCTAGGGTTCTGTGTATAAAGGGTCATGATCAGCAAGAATGTTTCAACCATCAATTTCAACAATCAATTCATTCCGGTCTTCGTCAGGTCATCATCTTTCCTGAATTCTGTAACTTGAGCACTGACAGCTGTGAGAAACCAGAAGGTGTCCCACCCACTAGTCCCCCGGGATCTGTCATCCAGGTGGATAGGACACGGCCATCACTTTTGGATCCAGTTCCTGGAGGTGGGCCAGTGTGAAAGGATCACCTGGATGAGGTGTCTGCGAGGAGTGGGAATGGGACACCGGATGGTGAGACGCGGTATCCCCTTCCCGGCAACACCTTTTCCCCATTCTACCAGGTAGGATACTTAGGAACTCAACCCCCCTCCCCATTTATGACACAAACACTTTCTCACAGACAGCTCACTGTGAGAGAAAACAGGCTAACCCCTGAGCTGTATACCTGACATGTACCAACACAAAGGTCGGGCAGAGTCAGGCAATTACTGATAATTACACACACCTGACTTCCAACACACTTCCCCACACGGATAAAAGGCGGATCATTAAAGCACACTCTGAGCAAGGCACAACACATGAGGAAGCAGCAGTTCCGAGATGGCAGTTTAATACGAGCAGAAAGACGGAAAGACCAGAGAGGGTTGCAAGGAGGGAGGTGCCCTTGACCGTTTCAGAGGAAAACCGCTACTTTCACAAGCCCTCTATAATAAAAAACATAAGGCCGGTAATTAAAGCTGAAGAAAGGTACATTGTGTGTCAGAGGTAGCTGGGGCTCTCCCGCATTAATAGCCAAGGCGGTGAGGAGCGAGTGCCACCATGGTACTGTCCTATGCTCCTACAACAGAACAGCGCCAGTAAAGTCAGCACACCCGGTGAGTCGGGGAGACTGATAGCAGACCGGTCTGTGTTAGAACCAAGGATGGAAGCAGCAACTTTGTATGAAGCAATCTGAAGAAGCTGTGTGTGAAGCATATGTGATGAGCGATGCAAATATAATTGGGCATACAAGGAGTGACTGAAATTTTGAAGTCAATATAGATACCATATACAGAGTGGTCTGGCACCACGTGGGTCTCCTTCGAAGTTCTCTGTTAGGTATCCAACTGAGAGGTGGCAAATGTGAATTGTGAAATTGAAGTAGTCCTGCAATGGGTCAAGCCAAATCCTCTGCACATTCAAATGTCTTCAATAGCTAATACGAACTGCAATTGGTCAGAGCCCGGCTGAGGGAGACTGGTTGAGTAAGAGGAAAGATCTGAGGGGGATCCAGGTGAACCATGAGTCACCCAAGAAAATATACTCTTGGAACATTGGAGAAGGGGATCTGAGCCCGGAAGAGGGGGATCCAGAGTAACAATTGTGGTATAAAAGGGATCTGTGCCCGGCTGAGGGGGATCCAGGGTAAAGAGTGAATCACCTAGCTTGAGTGCTTGTAAAAGGAAAGGAACTTTTAGTTTGTTTTTGGACATTAGGCCCTTTGCATCAAGAGGCTTGGATAACTTAAGAGACTTGGGCACAGAAGGCGCTGATGCTGATAATGGAACTGTGTCCTCGTACCAAAAAAGCCGAGAGTGTGCTATGCGCGAGTGAACCACCTTGTCCCGTGCTGAAAACATGGGGAAGGGAGGCCAACGGCCTGAACAGCCTGACATATAATTTTGTGAACACTTCTTTCTTTTTCATGAACCCTACCGTACACTATTTGTATTTAGCGGTAAAGATTGGCAATCATTTTCTTTTAGTATAGGCCCTTTTATTTTGACGAGACTTTACTAGGACTGCATTATTATTATATGATGGTCGTAGCTTGCTCCCATTTGTAGATTTAGGATTAGATATGCGTTTATCACACCCTGGTTATAGTTCAATAAACACCCTTGAACTGTGATCACTAGTGTCTATCTTACTCTTGATGCCATGCCTTCCTCACATAGGCAAGAAATAAAAGCATTCACAGTGCTGATGGGGCTTACTCTAGTTATCCAACTGCATTGCCGTATAGATTTAAGCCTTGCAACATGTTGCTTTTCCACTATGTTAAACTCCATGCATATAATATTGCCCAGACTAATTTCTGCTTGGAGAGTACGGTTTCCTGGATGCAGTACAGCTTACACATATTTCTCATCGATTGAATGTAGACTCCAGCTGTCTGGAAACAAGGCACAGTACGTAGTAGTGTCAGCAGGACAGGGATTACTGTTCATAAATAGGCGTTTGCTAAAAGAACATGCAAGTACATTGCTCCCCGCCAACCATATATGTCTGATTAAAGTGCATGAAACCTCTAGGAATCAAACAGGTAATTATCTCCAATTGAATCGCATGTATATGTCAATTTATTTGATGTGTTAAAGCTAGCATGAAGTATAAATATCATTGCATTCTCCCAAGCTTTGTCCCACCCAGGAAGCACATATAAGGAATGTACCTGCAACTAAACAGTAAAACATATGCTT
Source organism: Ambystoma mexicanum (assembly GCF_040938575.1). NCBI lineage: Eukaryota > Metazoa > Chordata > Amphibia > Caudata > Ambystomatidae > Ambystoma > Ambystoma mexicanum. The sequence continues at coordinate 855,356,973 of NC_090931.1, read as the reverse complement.
TATTCACAATCAAGCTAATTCTGCTGTAGTGCTCCCATGCTTTCCCTAAGCTCTGAAGGATATTGTTGTCTGGTCACAGATGTCAGTCTCTGTGTGCACTGGAGTGTGGTGTCCTTTTGGCCAGTGAATTCACTACTTCAAAGCAGTCAAGCAGATCATCACCAACATATGGAGAAATACGCACCCATGCCCTATGCTATTTTCGTAACACATTTTAATGAAAACTGTCCATCACTTCTAATTTTGATCAGTGTTGGTCTTAAGTTGTTTGATAAGGGTAAGAAGATGGAATGATAGCTCTGCGAGTTAAGTGCATGATGCGGAGGTCTGTGCAAACTATAGGTTACAGGTCGGAATCCCGGCAAGGCTGACTCATCCTTTCATTTTACCAATGTCAATTAAATAATACCAATTTGGGATGGGTAATAGTGAAGAGAGGGTCCCTGGAATGGCCCTTGTGTCCTCCATCTGCATGACTGCTCGAAGGATGAGAAATGACAGATGTCAGTCACTGTTTGGCCAACCCCAAGGTGCACCAGTGCATTCCCCCTATGTGAGCAGAGATACCCTCTCCAGCTGAATATCTTTGCGGATACAGGTGCCCCATCACTGGACCAGGTTGACTAATGATAAATATCCAGCTGTGCTGACGTCATTAGAGACACCACGGCATAGTAATGTTAGTCACAAAGTAAACTTGCATCCTTGCACGAAGTTACACAGACACGCACGTACACACACAAAGAACATGCATAAACAGTTCTGTAGATAGAGGACAGATACATGTACACTGTTAGAAGCCTTTTTCTTTTCACTAGCCAATTGCAGAAACACAAGCAGTCAAAACGTCACACACAACAACCATATGGAACTTCAGGGACGTATAAGGAACCTGGAAGAGCCAAATACTACTAACCTCTAAGGAGAGTACTACAATATATGTAGGAAAATCAGAGTGACTGTAGTGAATTCATATAAAGCCACAGGCCTCAGAATAAGGAACAAAGAGATGCAGATTCTGCAGCACGAAGTACAGGGCCAGTGCTCGCAGCCAAGTACAAGTGCGGGTGGAACATTCCTGGGTCCCGGGGCAGAGAGACACCTGCAAAAAAATGAATAAATCCTCACTAATTGCAGACTAAAAAAAAATTAAAATAAATAAAAGCTCAGTTTTGCGATCCTCTCCCACTTGACTCTGCCAAGCCGAACAATAGCCATTTACTCATGGTGGGAAGAGAAGTGGTTCCCAGCGAACACGGACAGAATTGTTACATGTGTTGCCCAACGAACATTGCAACCTGCAGGCACTCTCCTAGGCTAGGTGGCGATACCAGTGGCACCAAAAGGGACACACAGTCTTTCCCATTACCTTGAAAAGGTACACTGAATGCTGTGAACAGAGCAGGGTCCCAGATCTGGGGGGACCCTCTCCAGCCAATCAGGGAGTACAAATCCTGGGGTGGTGTGCAATGGGAGAATGGCCAATGGCCATCCTGCAACCATGTAATAGATAGTTTGTGGAGAAGTCTCAGGCAAACTCACCTGACATGGAAGGACGAGTTAGACCAGTCATATAGCCGATACCTATAGGTGATAGTACCCAAGCTACACAATGGGATGGGCTCTTAGGTTTTTGGGGAAGGGTCAGAGGTTGTGATGTCATAATACAACAAAAGCTCATGACACAGGCTCAGGAGATGTGATTGCTGGAGATTTTGTTGTTTCCTGTATGATCCCTGTCTGTTTGGAAAATAAAAGACAGTTCTGCTTTGCCCCATGGCTGAGTCCTCTGTCATTTCCACAGGAGGGTTTGATGGGCCCTGGGTACTCTGCTAAACTGTGATCTGTGGTGCGGAACTCCCGATCTTCTGGACTACTTTACACATTGGTAGCAGAGGTGGGTCGCTACGTTTGATCGGCACAGAGCTGCCTCTTCCATCGCAACGCCTGGTGGACTGCGAGGAGACCCATAGAAAATGTAGACCACACAGAGTGCACCCCTCAAAGATGCCATCAGGAGTCGCCTTGGAGAAAATGCTGCCCGTGGGTCGCCAAGCAGACCAGAAGTGTGGAGTGGCAGATTTGGGGAGAGCCGGTGGCCGAGAGGCATGAGCGAATCCAGGAGTGTAAGTATTGACTCAGCCATATGGCAAATAAGAGAAGTAGGGAATAACTAGTGGCTCTGGGGTGGTATTGAGAATTGTTGAGTATTGTTAAAGTATTGTTGAGTATTGGAGCACGGGTGGACGTTAGTTATTTGTGGTCAGGGAGCATTCGATCTTGGGGTGATTAGATGCAGCAGTTGGCCTAGATGATCGATTTGAGAGTACCAGTGACAGAAGTTATGTGTATATTGGATTTCCTGTGAGTTGGGCATTGTAGCTTGGGTCATAGATGATGGTATCCCTGTGTATAGGGCACAGCATCTGAAGCTAGCTTGAATTGTGGAAGGTGTTCTTCTGGTTAAGCCTCTTGGAGGCTTTTTATCTACAAGGTGACACTGTAGGTAATGATTGAGCACATGAAATAGTGGTATCCCCTGTTGGGCAGGAAGATGGCCGTGGATATTTATTTTTGTATTTGTCAAAATACGAGTGTCATTGGGAAATGTTATGAGAAGTGCTGTGAGTGGGCGGGTATTGGTGATTTTTGTGTTCTTCACTTACACATCATAGAGGTGACATCACCAGGGAGGTTTTGTGGATAGGACTAGGAGAGCACGAGGAGGTGCAGAGTGTTTTGAGGATCAAAGATTGAAAAGGTTGTGGCATATTTCTAGGCGGTGCCCGCAAGGCGCCTGAGCGAGATTGGTGGGTGTGTCTGAGATGGCAGAGAATTGTAGAAGGGCGGTGCACGCAACACTCCCAGAACACTGTTATTTGCAAATTTGATATTGAAATAAAGTAAAGTGCATTTGTCGAATGACAGCTGAGGTGTTGAATAGCCCGACTTGGGTTTAAGTAAGTATTAAAGCAATGCATCATAGAAGCAGTGCGGGGGTCACGCCCCTACAGCATATGTGCACGTCCCTTCTGCCATATAAGGACAACATTCATAAATACAGCGGAAATGGACATGAAGCTAAACTGTCTAAGCCATGGCCAAAATGTGGGAGCTTTGCCAAATGTGTGCAGCAACCATTACACGTGCATATTCACTAGGTTTACAAGGCGAAGACACAGAGTAAGCAAATGGCTATATTAGAACTGTGGAAAATGTTCCAGGACGATGGAGTGGATGTGGCACGGCATCACTCGATGCTGAACCAACAGGAGGCCACGGGTAAAAAACCATTGGCCGCACCCCTTCTCCTGAACATGAGAGCGAAGGTGCAGCAGCAGGGGTGCAGGGATTATATCCAGCGCAGGAACTAAGAGCAGCGGCAGGATACACAAATCCAATATTTGAACATGCAGCAGAAGGGAGGGGCAGAAATAGACTGGACAAGTGGCCGCAGGAACCAAAAGCACAGGAGGCTAAAAAAATAGGGCGCAGCGAGATCCAAACGCGTGTAGAGGAGACCGACCTGGGAGCAGAAGGGAGACAGGAAGGACTGGAGAATATAGCATTGAACGAGTGGGAGGGGGTACAAATATTGCTTACATTAGATGGGAAGATAGCGGGAGAAGCAGGAGGACTGACCAAGGAAGCAATGGGTTATAAGGCCACGAGTGAAACAAGAGAATGGGCAGAGAAAATGGAAGAGGTAGAGAAAAGAGCAAAGGGGAAAAGGAAGAATGTGAGTGAGTGCAAAGGGAGAAAAAGAAGGCAGAATAGTGAGAGTGCAAACAGCGGGAGATGCAGAGGCAGAGAGAGATTGAGAATATGGCAAGGACAAGGGCAGAAGAATAAAGGGAAAAGCAAGAACAGATAAAGGAGAAGTTAGAAGTAGAGTGAATAGTAAGGGGGTGACAGTGCAGGGAAGAGGAAGCGCACGCTGTGAGCGAAGTGAGAGTAAAGTTGTGTTTAGCAAGTTTTCATGATAACTAGGAGAGGGAAGAGCAAGTAGAGTGAGATCGAAGCAGGATATATGGTAGGGCAGCTACACTGCTGGACAGAGAACACTGGGTCCTCCGTGATGGGGGACTGTGGGAGCATGATAGACCCAGGAGAAGGGCAGCAGGAAGGCGCAGTGTTGACAGTGATGGCGGAGATACTGAGTCAGATGATGACTTAGGAGGGAGTGAAGATGAAGGAGTGGGGTGACCTGCCTGAGGGATTATAGGGAAGGGCACAGACCGAGATACAGCATGAGGAGATGACAAGGACACGGGTGGATTACAGGGCAACAAAGATGAGAGGTCACATTGTTCTAGGGCCGTATCATGCAGCGTAGATAGCATTACCCAATATTCGCAAAGGCTCAGAGACCTTCCAGCGTGGAGGAGGGGAGAATTGGATGGGGAGACAGGACTGACACAGTTCCCTTTACTAGAAAAGGGAAGAGGTTGACCTCAATACATACCATGCAACAGATAGACAAAGACAACTTGAGGTGTATGCTACCCTCATTGACCACGGGAGCGGGGAAATAGATATACCAGACAGAAAGACTAACAGCAGGTCAGACATTAGTGGTGCGGAACATGAATAGTTTACTGTCAGTGATTCTCAGAGAGGTTGCTGATGATGTATGGAAAAGGTTCTGCTACCCAGGAGTAACATCCCAGAACAGGGCGCATGATGGTTCACCGTTTAACAAATGCCGAGCGGCCTTGTGGAGTGCTCTCTGGGTGCAGTACCCAGATACGTCAGACATTAGCGCGATCATGGCATGCAAAATGAGGGAAAACGAAGACCCCTTGAAGTATATTCAAGCCATTCAAGAGAAATGGAAACTTGAAACGTGAGAACCAAGGTATTACTTTACCATATACTATGCCAAGGGTTACTGGAGCAGGTGCAAAAGCAGCTCAATAAGTCAGTGGGGATGGAGGCAAAACCATGGTCAGAAATTCGACTTACGATAGTGTACTATTGTAGCCTAATGCAAGAAAAAGCGAGAAAAAAGAACAAGGAAAGGAAGCAAGAAGAGGCAAAGTTAGTGCAGAAGAAAATGTCCAAGTATGCCATGGCAGGGGCAATGCTGACAAGCACAGAAGGACAGAGCACACTGCATGCACAGTACGGACTGCCGCCCACGGGGCGAGGTTTCATGGGGTGGGGCGATGCACTGCACAGATTCAGAGGAAGAGAGAGGCCACTGAGGGACCATGGGTACGGCATCCAATACAACAAGACCCAGAGGGTTTTTCTGGAGGGTATCCAAAGCAAAGGAGGGATACACCCCAGTGATAGGTGTGTGGACAGATAGGACACATTTTCAGGGTGTGTAGAAGCAGAGGGGGGATGCATCAACATGGGGGATGCAATATCAGCCCACAAATCAGGGAGAACAGACCGAGTACTATGTTTAGGACCAAAAACGACGACAGGTGCAGACATTGAACACATACCTGCAGGCATACAAACTCGTGGCCCAGACACCCCAGATGCAGGCACCCATACAACAGTACTGACAGACCTCACCTACATCGCAAATATAGAATAACACACAGTCATAGTACATGGCACAACAGCATGACGGGACACTGCCGTGCACAGACTCTATGGGAAAGAATCCTATTAGAAAATTAGGAGGAGCAGCTGTGGTGAGGAGCAGCCCATTCACAGGGAACGGAATGTCATTATACCCACAATAGGACAGCCCACAGACAGACCTGATGTGCTCCATCCTATCAATTACACCCAATCCAGCAGAGGAACCACGTATAGGGGGTGACGATAGGTGACAAGACTTTTTCCTTTCTCATAGACACAGGGGCAACTAGGTCCTCTATCAGAGAGGGAAGGTATCCAATGTCAGGCGACACCATGAATGCACAGGGATTTTCTGGGGTGATGATTTGGTTCCTTTTACAGATGATCTTGCACTTTCTATAGGGGAGCATGACTTAGCTTTACCCTTATTATATTCCTGACAGACACACGTAAACATAATGGGGAGAGACATTATGAGCAAACTAAACATGACCATCTCATTCACTGACCAAGGGATAGTATGTTCCACACCAGGGATTCACCTCCTAAACGTGAGGGAAATTATTAAAACCTACTGCAGATGCACGGTACAGAGGGGTGTGCCAGAAGATGAAGAATTATTCCGATATGGATCTGAAGTGATAATAGCAAGGCTCCCAGGGATCCAGGGGAAACTATGGAATATTCCAAATTAATACATATTCAGACCGGAACAACCATTAGATGAGAAAGAGGGGGCAGTGATTTCACTAGAGCTAGAGGCAGTAATAGTGGGGGAAGACAGAATAACATTACATGGGACAGACAACACTGGACAACTGGACAAGCATGGAGGACAGTGATTGCAGTGGCAGAAGGGCATAGGTTGACTACAGTCAGTGATGAAGAGCTATTCAAAGACAACCGCTCAGATCACGCGGTAGTGTTCAACATCAGTATTACTTGATGGGTGAAGATTCACTACAGAGTGGCGGCACAGAGAATCGCGATGATGCTGCAAGCACCCAAGTAATTTCTCAAAAAAGACTTCGCCAAGGTCCCCAGTGTCATATGGACCACATGTCCCGATGACGTGGGGTTTCGGAAAGGGAGAGGAGCAGTAAAGATAAAACTGAAGCCAGGAGCCATTTTACCAAGAGCAAGGCAATACTCACTGTCGTGAGAGGCAGATGAGGGCATTTATAAAACCATTGCTTCCCTAGTTAAGCAAGGCATTTTAGTACCATCAAAATCATTGTGTTACACGGAAGTGTACCCTGTGAAAAAGGCAACAGGGGGTCGTGGTGTTTTATACAGGACTTACACCTTTTGAACCATTTGTCGAGGCAGAGTTTCCTTGAGTTCTGAATCCTGTGACAATTTTGTGTAGCATTCCTATGGTAGCTACCCATTTCATGGTTATAGATTTGAAGAATGCTTTCTTCTCTATACAACTCCATCCAGATTCACAGGATTTGACTTCGTTCCTATACAGAAATAAGAAGTGGAAACACACTAGACTTCCTCAAGGGTACTGCGAGTCCACGTTTATATGCAACGCTGTGCTCCAGATAGATTTAGGCAATGCAGGTTGAGAGTGTTGATATACAATCCATAGACACGATCTAGATTTGCAGCAAAACAGTAGCACAATGTAGAAATGGCTTGGTACACATGTTGATGGTACTAGCAGAAAAGGGGTTCTAGGTAGACAAGGCCAAACTACGATATTGCAAGGAAGAAGTATTATACATTGGGCAACTGATCCCACAAGAAGGACAACAAGTGGCCCCAGAAAGGGCAGATGCAATTCGTAAGACCCCAAAACCCACAACAATAAGTCAAATGCATCAGTTTCTAGGACTATGTAATTACTGCAGAGTGTGGGTATTTGACTGTAGCATGTACACAAGTCCCTTGTTAAGCACCCTGAAATATGCACACAGAGGGGAGGGCATCTAACAGTGGACAGACGAAATGACTGAAACATTTGAAGAGCTGAAGATAGCAATATGCACAGCTCCTGTGTTAGGGATCCCAGACTATGAAAGGGAATTTTACTTAGTCTCACAATCCAATGGAGTAGTAATGATCACAGTACTCAAGCAGGAAACAACCATGGGCCACAAACCATTAACATAATACAACAGGAAATTACACCCAGTGATGAGAGGACACTATGTTTGTGAGCAGGCACTAGCTGCTGCCGCATTCACAGTGGGGAAATCAGCAGGTATTACCATGGGATGCAGCACCACTCATTTTGTGGGGCATGCTCTCTTCGCAATACTAGAGCGACCGAAAGGTACACTGACAACACAAAGGGCTTCTGGATATGAGGTAATACTATCAAATCCAGCTATCAAGGTAGTGATATGCTGACTGGTGAAATCAGTGAAATTAGTCGGGCGAGCCCCTAGTGGAGGACGACTGCACCGCGAACATTGAAAACCATGATGACATGCCAAATGTACAGGAGAACGCACTTGAGGGGGCAGCATGCTTTATATTGACAGGTCATTAACAATAGACAAGACGTCAGGAGAAAGACGTACTGGGACGGCAGTTGTGAAGTTAAAAGAGGGCAGAACAAGTGAGGTGGTAGTAAGCGCACGCTTACCGTCACATTTTTCAGCACAAGCTCTCCCCGGGAAGCTGTCATCCAGGTGGCCAGGACACGGCCATCACTATTGGATCCAGTTCCTGGGGGTGGACCACTACAGGAGGATCACCTGGATGAGGGTCTTCGGGGAGTGGAGGTGGGACACCAAAGGGTGAGACAAGGTATCCACTTTCCTGTAACACCTTTTCCCAATCCTACCAGGTAGGCTACCTAGAAACTCAACGCACCCCCCCGCCCCGCTTTCCCAACACAAACACTTTCTCATGGACACGTTCTATCAATTTTACGTCCACTATCCACCCAACAGGATACTATTGTAGAAACTGCAAAGCAACGAGATCATATAACAATACACTTCAGGAGACCATCAAATTATACATTTTTCATGAAGCAATAAAATAACATATAATTTAACCATAGGTATCCAGGAAAAGGCACCAGAGATCATTGAATTCATCAGATTCTCCTTTGTATTTAAAAATCGCCTTCTCATACGTGGACAGAGTCAGCAGTTTCTCCACCAATCATCAATGGAGAAGCAGTTGGGGGATTTCCACGCACTCAAAATAATCTTTTTGGCAAGCATGCAGCCTCTGAACACCCACATTTTCTTCAGAAATGACAGGTCTTTTAATAGGGTGACATCCCCAAGAATCAGAAGTGAAGCCTTCATCAGAATTGAACCCTGCAACACCAATCTCGCTGATTTTCAAAAAAAGAGAACGATCAGACTTCTCCTTCGAACTATAGACCAATTAGTATGATAAACATGGACAATAATATTTTGGCGAAAAAAGACTGGAGGTAGTATTACCTAGACTGATACATGCAAACCAGTCAGGATTTGTCAAAGGTAGACAGTCTGCTACCAATAGAACGCAACTACTTTAGACAATTTCACAAGCGAATGTATTGGGGAACGACACAGTGATCTTCTCATTGAACGCAGAGAAAGATTTTGATGCGGCAAACTGGCATTTTTTATTTGCTGTGCTGGAGAGGATGGGCATCGGTGAGTCCTTTATGAGTTGGGACACAATCTTAATCCAAGTTACTATATGCACTCATGGTTCCGTAAACATTTCAGAATCAGTTAAGATTTACATTTTCCTAGCTGAGTTGATGTTAACAAAGGAGAAGTGTGGCAATCTGCGTCAAAGAATGAAGGCGTACAGATTGCCTCAGTTCTGAAGAAGTTGATCGCTTTTTTCATTACACATAATTGCAGCTACATTTTTCCATATATTATTTAATTTCTAACAGGCAATGTCTCAGTGTAGTGAGTTTCCATGTTTTCTTGCTGAGGTGTATGGCTCATTCAACTAGCTAGACTGAATGCAGATACAGCAGATCATCATGGTGCTGTCCAAGTGGCACCATGAACCCAAAGTAAAAAAGGCTCTGCAGACCCCTTTTTGGAAAGCTCGTATTACTCGGCCTTTCCACAGCCTTTTGGCAGCTTGCTAATTGCTTCTGACGAGCTGTGGTAAAGGCGCAAATCCTCTTGCCCCCCAAAAGGGCGGCAGCAAGATGTTGAAGACCTGTGAGGTGTGAGGAATCTAAGGGCGTCCTCTCTTCTTTCCCTAATATATCCTCCCCCCAGGTGGCCAGGGAAAGGCTGTCGCTATCGGATCCTGACCCTGGGGGTGGACATCCGAGGGAGGATCATCTGGGTAGAGGAGACTTGGGGAGTAGGGATGAGGCACTCTTAGGTGAGGCATGGCTTCCCCCATTTCCCTTTCACCATGAGTCCAATATTCCCCAAGCCTTTATAGACTGTTGTCAATCCCTTCCCTACTTTTCCTGTAAATCATTCCCAAAAATTCACCATTTAGAAACACATAGGGTCTAATTACGGGTGTGGTGGTAACCGTGCTGGTGAAACCGGTTGGTTGCCACCAGGCCCATAGTGACTTACCGGCGCCTGACTTCCCGGTACCAGGGGGATTACAACCCTGGTGGCCCGGAAACTCAGGCGCTGGTAAATTGTAAGTCCCCATTCCCATAGAATCCCATAGGACTCTACGGGAGTGGGTACCATGGAAGCATTGGCAACATTAATAATTTTGCTGGTGCTTCCGTGAAAACTCTTTGGGTGGGAAGGCACCTGCCCACAGAGTTGTAGTGTGCCAGTCCAGAAACAATGGTGCCTGTAAGCTTACCAGCACCGTTGTTTCCGGACCGGCACACTTAGAATGAAGCCCACAGCCTCTCTTTGTTGATAAATACACATACAAACACTAGTTAGGTACTGGGACGAGGAGGAGGCAACCAAGAGTAATACAGAACTCTCAAACTAGCAATGAGTGCGTCTAGTCTTTTTGTCACCAATCAGCCTGGCAGGAGGTTTAAACACAGGAAGATTAAAGAACATGGATGCAGCTGTGGAAGCAGGTATTGGGACTGCTATGCGAGAGCAGACTTTTGTGGCAAGGCAGCATGGCAGACTGAGTGCTCGTGGAACCAGAGAAGATGCAGAGTGTATGCAGCGGGAAACGCGGCTAATTGAAGCTGGAGGCCGGTAGCAGAGTAAAAGTGAGGCCCGAGCTGCGAGAGACGCATCGTTGGTGGGAGCGGAACCATGGAGGGCCGCTGTGGAGACAAAGCGAGGAGCTTCGTGAGAGAGAGTTTGTGACAGCCAGATGCCTTAATAATCCTGATTTCGGAGTGCTAGATCACAGGTCATTGTGTCCGGCAGATCTGGTGCTCCAAAATAAGGATTAATCCGCTGGGGAGGATTTGTCCTCCCCACTTTGCGAGCATATGCTCTGCAGAGAAGCAGAGGTCAGTGTCCGGAATAAACTGCCTGCACATAGCAGACTTTGGTGAACACTTCACTCCTAACCTAGTCAAGTGGGCAATTTGGATCCCCACTTTTATTCTTGTTACTACTTAAGACACAGAATACACATTGTGGTATTTGAAAATTGGTCTATGTCCTGATGAAGGCAAAAAATGCTTGGAACTACAGCTATGGTTCTTGAGACCGCCAAAACACACTGTCGACTTTTTATGAATTATCAACAACACTGTAAACAAAGGCCAGGTCATATATATATAAAAGAAAAAGCACAATTAAGGATTGAAATGACTCTGTCATAAGTCAGGGTTTGGGTTCAGAAATTGCATGTAGGTGTTGGATCTATGCTGAAGATAGGTCCCAAATTGTAATCATTGAGTTGTTTTATGTATGAAAATTAAATGAGATGTTAATGTGTGTTACATAAATATGCCTGAACGTCTAAATGTGGCCTATAAAATGTGTATAAAAGAATGGCTTTTAATTTTTTGTTATGTGAATAAAATTATATTTTGGCTAAATAATTAAAAGTTGTTTAGCTGATGCAGATTGAAGTAGTGGTGTGTGACATAAAGGGTGCCTTGATCATTGTATGTTTTATAAATGCCTAGAGAAGGGAACACCGCGATAGCAGGCGAGCATGTACGGCTTATCAGAACGTTCTTGAATACTGATTTAAATGAAAGCAAGCACTTTGATGAAAACAAGTATATTAAATACCAATTTATATTAACACAAGTACTTTGAACTTTTAATATCAATTTAAATGAAAGCAAACATGGTTGAATAAATTATGTATGAAAGTTGTTTTGTTGAATCACACAAGTTAAAGGAACTGTGCAAACATTGGCAAGAGCCACAACACGGATATAATAGTGAACTGTGCAGCTTCAGAGAACAAGCTTTGGCAAGAGCCATGAAGGTATGACAAAGTGCAACAAGCGAATGGTGGCAAAACAAGCAGTGGTAAAGCATTATAAGGATGTGAAGAGAGTATACGTGAAAAACCACTGTAGGAATGAGATAGTGGCAACTTGCCTATGAAGAGGAGGTGTGTCGTTGTGAGACCTGTAATGTGTGGACTCTGCCTACAACAAATACACCATCATTATGGAAAAGCCACTTCAGGCACCACAACGAATATTGTGATGGATTCTAAAAGGAAACCTTGTGTGATTTGAAAGAAAGTAAGGAGTTGAACTCTATGACATTGGTGAAAGATAACCAAGACAGAAGAGCTGGGAAGGATTCCAGGGAACTGTGTTGTTTTGACACTATTGAAATACTTGAAAGATGTCGAAGGGGACCCCTTGTTTGAACTGTGAACTATTTGAAACTTGGGGAAGGGAAACCTTTTGACAAAGAGCAGGACAAAGCTCAGAACTATTATTTTAACACTTATCATTTTGAGGCTGACATCCCTACACATTGTAGACAAATAGATGTGAAGCAAGTATAGGTGTTGGACACAGATGATCATTTGCTTAGCTTAGGGCAAGATAGGCCTTTTTCCAACCTTCTTTATTTTAATAAAAGTTTGAAGCCCAAACTTTCAGTGCATTGTCCGTGTCGCATTCAGGATGCCTTCACAGGGCAGGAATAGGAGTGGACCTCAGAGTATTGTGACACTAAAGGAAGAAGAAAAGGCAGAGCCGATTTTGCACATGTGAGGCTGTAAATTAAATACAATGACTATACCCTGTACATCAGGCATTGAAAGTCATTACAGGGGCCTTTAGGTCTGCGCTTGGTAGAACCCTCATGTGTGAGGTACCTGTGTCATGCTTATGAGCAAGTAAATGCCATTGCCTGGCATTAAAGAGATATATCAGGATGCATCTGGCATAACATGGTACTACACTTTTATTCTGTACCAAATCCCCACTGCAGTAGTTTCAAAGCATCAAATCCTTGAGCCAGGCACATTGTGCACCTGCACCCTGTGTCACCAGAGCTTAGGGAATGCATCACGTGCACATGTGAGGTTGCGCCTCATACATGGTAACTATAGCATGGAATATTTAGGCATGGACTGCTATGTATCTCAGTTATGAGGAAACACACATTGTCAACATATACCACACTACATTATATATGCCATAAATCCATGTATTTATGTTTTTTTTAATCATATTTTATTTGTTTTGTCCAGAACAAGACACAACCAAGCTAATACATTTTCTTAAGGTCATTTAAGTCTGTGATTAATTTGCAGACTCTCTGTAGAGCATTATTTCAGCTTCGAAAATCCATCATTTGTAAGGTATTTGAATGCAATGTACATTCTGACTGGAGAAATCACCATAAACCGGTTATTGACCATGTAATTGTGATGGTTACCCTCTGAAAATGAAGAATGAAGAATTATTTTCTCATTAAAGTGCTGACCACCTCATATAGAGACATTTCGAAATCTAAACCAAGAAAAGCACATAATGTGTTATTTAATGTTAGGTCTAATTGATATATGTGTGCACCTCACCCAGGCATATGAGGCATTAACAGTCAATACCGGGTCATTTAAGTCTGCCCCTGGCATACAATGGCAGAACCTGGAAATGTGAGGCTGCACATTACATGTGTTGTCAATACCAAGCATATGAGACATTGCTGGCATTGGATGGCACTTTTGAGGCATTTCACAATGCACTTTATACACAGACATTTGAGTTAGCACCTTGCTTATAGTTACAATACCTGGGATATGAAGCATTACGTAGCATTATATGGTTTTTCTGAGGAATTAAAGGCAGAGTCTGGTACGTGATGTGTGACAAATACAGGGAATTGATCCCTTCTCTCCGAGGGGGTGCCACCCCATTTGAGACTAGGGAGGTGTGCCAGCTACGAAAAACACTCCGTAGAGGATTGGGCAAGCAGGATCTCTTTGGGGGTGACCCTCCCTTAGGGGACAAGGACTCCCATGTGAAGCAACCTGTACCATCTCCCTTAAACGCCATGTCCAAAATAGTTGTTGCATACATGCCAGTTGATCACATTGTTAAATAACTGGGCATTTTAAAAATGATGGGTTTGGTTTCTGACCCCTCCATGAAGCTGAAAGTCCATGACCAATGGAATTCTGTCTCTTGTTCCCAGACAGAGAATATAAGAGACAAACCTCTTACCTGGAGGAGGAGCAGAGACGCGGAGGAAGAGGACCACTGCCGTAAAGGAGCCAGCAGCAGAGAGACCGTGCAGAGCTGACATTGCCTGGAGGCAAGACCACGACGCATACGTGGTGGGTGGAGAGTCTGCGCATCTCTACCAATTCCAGGAATGCTGGGGATTCCCATCTTGAGGTCTTGGGGAGAGAGAGAGACCATTGGGCAGAACCACTGTGCCTGAACGAAGACAGAGAAAGCAGGCAAACCGAAATGGACGGTGTCCAGCCAGAAGGAGCAACCACCTCATCTGAACATGGGCCCCGCAAGAACACAGGCAAGCAGACTGCAGCAAGAAGAGCGAAGAGGGTGTCTAACATCTGTGAGATGCCAAAAGAGAACTGAAATGCTAAACAATCGCAACCGTGGCCCTAAGAACTCCCCGAAACTGAGAGAAAGTAACTAAAAGGGGAACAAAGAATATAAGGCCCAGAACGAGGCTACCAGAAACCAAGGAGTAAACAAACCGAGAAATAGAGGAATATTCTTTTTTTGATTTTGTAGGAAACTTCAGGAACACAGCTTTTTTGTTTGTCTATATCCAAAGCCAAGAAACTGAGAGTTCAAGAGAGAGACATTCTCAAGAGACACTTGAGTATGGGGTCATGCACCAATCAGCAGAAGCTAAGAAAGGGGAAAGAGAATCACTTCTCTAGGCCAAGTTTGTCTTTTTGTTAACCCTCCTAAGTGACCATCCATCCCTGGTTATTCTGGGCACCTTCTCCTTGCCTAACTCTTTCTCCACCTGTGGTGTCCTCAGGGCTCCAACCTATCCCCCTGGCTCTTTAACACTTACCTTGCTCCACTGGCACTTTTCATTTCCACCTTCTCCCCTAACGTCCAATGCTAAGCAAATGACACACAACTTTTCTTCAAACTTCCCATTGGCCCTCTTACTTCTGCCATCATCCTGGTCGGCCTATCTGCCATCCAGTCCTGTTGCACTTCCAACAATCTCTGCCTCAATGCACGTAAAACTGAGATCCTTCCTATTGGGACCCCTGCTCCCTCTTCCTTCCCCTCACTCTGGCCCTCTTCTATGGGCTCTCCCCCTTCTCCGTAAGCTGTAGCCAGAAACCTTGGCGTCATCTTCGACTCCTCTCTCTTCTTCCTCCCTCACATTCAGGACATTGCCAAGAAGTCCCACTTTCAACTCTTCCTTCTGAAATGAATTCTCCCTTTTATCACTTTGCCCCAGAAGCTCAATGTTACCAGAGTCCCGGTTCTCTCTAAGCTAGACTACTGTAATAGCCTTCTCTTGAATCTACCTTCTTCCTCCCTATGACCCCTCCAGCTAATCCAGAACAGGGAAGCAAGAGTTATCCTTGGCCTCAAGCCCAGGGACTGCATCTCTCCTGCCCTAAAAAAACTCTTCACTGGCTCACGGTTGCTGCAAGGAGCAAATTCAAATCCCTCAGCATCATCCATAAGGCTGTCTGGGGTCAAGGACCACACTATCTGCAACTTGCTCTTACCAAATACTCTCCCTCTAGACTTCTACGTTCCTCTGGTACCAACTCTGTGTGTCAAGCATTTCGCTAAACATAGGGGCGGTGACTAATCTTTCCTCAGCTGGGTCCCTCTTATGTAACATCTGCCCCCTTCCTCTTGAGCCCGATCTCCTCAAATTTCAGAAGCTACTCAAGCCTTTCCTCTTCACATCCTTCTTCCCTTCCTCCCTCCTCGGCTAACCCCTCAGTTACTGAGATTGGCAACCATGGTCCTTATGTGTCCTTTGGGGCCCTGTCCTCCCACACCCAATTGCCTTCAGCCTGCGGCCCCCACAGCACTTGTCTTTGCACCCACTGGCCTATGCCACTGTAGGCCTGTACTCACCTATTTATTGCAGCTGATCACTCGATAGGACTTCCTACACTGGGTATTTACATCTGCTGCTCACTCACGAGCACAGACACTCCAACACTTACCCCTCACTCCCTCTTCCTCTCTCCTCTCCCTGCGCCTGCACGGGCTGAATGCTCACAAGGCCTAGTAGGTCTGTTTCCATCCTCCAGTTTATTAATTGTTTCAACCCCCATGTTCCCTCCCTGTGGGCACTTTGAATCCGATTTACTTGTTGTTTAAGTGCCTAGCAAATGCACAATTAATACATAAATAAAATTTAAAAATACATTTAGTGGTAGGGCCGGTTCGATAAGAATAGGTTTGGATAGAGGGAGAAGAGACATTGGGAGGAGAGAACTATCTAGAATTCAAATGATACAGAATAGCACAGTTAGAGCAATTCTGGACCTCAAAAAATGTGATCATGTCTCCGATGCTAGGAGAAGTCTGCATTGGTTACCAATAGAAGCGAGAATTTAATTTTGATTGCTCACAATCACATTCAAGTGTTTAGTTGGACAATACCCTGCCAATGTGGCTGACAATTTGAATAAAAAGAAAATAACCAGGAATTTGAGATCTAACGTCCTCAAATTATCGGAAAGTTTGTAGTGCCAATTTAGCCTTTGTTAATAGATGTGCTTTTTGCGTAGCTGCACCAAAAAGCTGGAATGCTCTGATATTGGACATCAGAAGTTTTAAAGAAAATACATCAAACTCACATATTTAGGTAGGATGCCTCCTAGTATGATAGATACTCATAGGTCTGACTGTCTTGGTCCTCATCACCTGTGTTTGGAACTCAAGTTCCTGGTGCCTGTATTTCCCCGGGCCCTTTTTGGTTGCACCTGAATAAATGAATACAAGTAAAGTAAAAGAGGACTTGTTGTGTTTGACACCCTGAAAAGCACTGTTTATTATGATGTAGACTAGAGAACCTCCAGCATGGAGATAGGGCCAGGTGAGGATTTTCTTTAAGTTGAATAAAAAACAGGTTTATCCGCCTCCTACCTCTGATTTACAACAGACAGCAGCAATTGACTATGTCAGGCTGCACCTTACATATTATAAACATACCTGGCATAGGGGGCAACATCAGGCATACAATGGCAGTGTTTGCAAGTTGGAGGCTACACTTTGAATATTATGGCAGGATATGAGCATGTCAGACTGAATTTAGTGTATGATGTGTGATACTAACTAACATGATGACAGTAAATGGTCATATGGTATCTCATTGGCATATTAAGGCAGTTGCCCAAACGTATGTTGCTTTGCTGCATGTAGCATAATGTAGCATTACCCCTGAAGCATAATGACAGCACCATAATCAAAATATGATTGCTAACTACAATATATCTGTGCCTGCATTATTGCTATGTGTATTACTTTATTACTCTAAATCTTATTTATTACTTCTTAACATCATCAACCTCACTCCCTGTGGAGCCACAGCCAAAGGTCATGTGACATCATTTCTAAAGTCATCGGGGTCAAAGATCACGTGTCATCACACCCTGTGGTGAGTGACTCTCCGGCATGCTGATTAACTAGCATCCCTGGTGCCTTGATAAGGCATGATTTAAGACCCGATGAAATTGAACCTGGAATGAAAGCTGCCACTCCGGAAAAAAACATCAAAGCAAGACTATTCAGAAAGGAAAGCACAGATTACACACACAAAAACACTAAAAAGAAAAAAAACAATGAGTGGACTGAGGAGACTTGTTCACTGTATCCACAAACTAGAGGACCTGAAAGTCCCGGAGCATTTTGCAATCAGGGTTTGCGTATTGTTCAGGTCAAGGCAACAGATGAACTTAGAAAGTCAAATCAATCTTAGGGTACATTGTCCGTGAAAGCATTACAATGAAACAAGTGTTTGTTCTCCACTATTATGTGAAGGCGAATTGAACGCTATGGGCAATAGCACACGAGGATTATGAAAAACATCCCAGAATGAGGTACCAAGCTACATTTTTGGGCAGAAAACGTACCAACTGAGAGGTCTATGAAGAAGACAGCAGGGGGGCGGGTATTAAAGAAATGTTGCATTTAGGAGTAAGGAAAAAAACTGCCCTAGCGCAAAAGACATTCTTCTGAAGCATGTTTTGCACCAGGTGCTAATTGCACTGGCATCAGCGCATGTGCTTACAATGTCGTAAAAGTGAGTGTCGTAAAACTGAGCTTACACATTACGTTCCTTGCTCTCTGAGTAAAGATGTCTAGAACGGTCGCCGCTGGAGCAGAAAACGTTCTCTGCCTTCGAATGACCAATCGGTTTAAGGCACTGGAATACCCACATTGGCGTGGGCGGCGGGCTTTTACATGTTTTATTGGAATACATTGATGGACCAATTAAAAGAAAATACAGATTGTCTTCTTAATGACAGATCTGTGGAGAGGCTTCTTCTTCTGGACCCTCCATCGACATAATAAGGATGTTCCCTCTTCAGATTTGGCAAGGCCTAGGACCCGCCCCCAGGCAGCATTGTGAGGGAGCGGGAGGGGAGAAGCACTTTATAACTTTCAGAGAGAGAGGTCTGTGGACATAAATATTTCAAAAACACAATCGGGGAAGATTTATAAACACGCAGCTGGCGTGGTGACAGGAGCAATCTGTGCACCATGAGTTAATGCTAATGAGGGCTCTCACTGCGCAACACAAGATTAACCGCCATCCGCGATGGGGACGCGTAGTAAAGTGCTAGCACATTTTTACAGCATTCTTCATTCACAAATAGCAAAGCAAAGGGTTACTTAAGTATTAGCTTCGGCCGAGCAATGTTCGACGAGGGGATTTGAATTATGATAATGACTTCATGATTCAAGAATTTCTGATGCTCTTGTAGGAAAGGTTCCTATGTCGTTTTGCAGACAGGAGTTTTTTCGATGGAATTTTTAAGGAAAGAATTCCATCGAAAAAACGCATTCCATTTTACCTTATTTTTTTGAGGGGGTTCCACCCAAGCCCGCCCCTTCCTTTTATTTTTATACCTACCCCAACCCCTCACTACCCTTTTATCCCCTTACCCGCTCTTTATTTCGATGAGTTGTTTTGATGGGATGTTATCAGAAAAAATTCCATCAAAAAATTCCTGTTGATGTAACAACGCAATACCATAGGAAACACAAAATCCCTTAGAGACATGGGACAATGTTGGTACAAGTGCAATTAACCCTAGGGCAAACATTGCCCCGGCCCCAGTACACAAATTATGTCAACTCATTTGTACATCATGGCAAATGTATACTAGTGCTAGGATTAGGGCAATGCTGCCCTGGCCCAACATATTGATTGATTGATTGATTGATATTTTATTTCTATCGCGCTGGTACACAAGTGTTTCAGAGTGTGACAAGGCAAGGGAGGGGAACAGGGGAGAACAAAACAGCGATCTTACTAGGCCCAGTGACATTGAGAACGCGCAAGTACATGGGAGAGGGGCGAGTGGAAAAGTGCATGGAAGGGGGGAGAGGTGGAAAGTGCGAAGCAGAGGAGAAACAGATAAATAACAATAAATAAATAATAAAGGCAACAAACAGTGGTAATGCAGCCAGCAATTTGCAAGTGCTAGGTTTAAGGCAGCAGACAGGGTAGGTCTGATAAGTGCAGGAAGAAAAAGGGGGGCTGTATGGGTACAGATACAGACCCCAGTGCAAGGGGTGGCTCAGAGGCAGTGCGGGAGGGTGGCAGGATGAGCAGGTACCTGGGCCCAAAAGACAGAGGGTGGCCAGGTGCACAGTGCCAAGAGAGAACAGATCAGCAGGGGAGAGGGGGAGCGAAGGCAGAAGAAAAAAGGAAGGTCTTGAGCTGCTTCCGGAACCAGAGATGGTTCTCCTCAAGTTTTAGAGTGACAGGGAGGCTGTTCCAGAGGGAGGCCCCAGCCGAAGACAGAGATCTACCCCCAGCTCGTTTCTTAGAAAAACGACTGACCCTGAGTGAGTTGGAGGTAGAGGAGCGAAGAGCTTGAGAGGGGAGGTATTTGCAGAGGGATATCTGAAGGTATTTTGGACCCAGGCCCCAGAAAGCCTTGTGGACAATGCAGAGGGTTTTGAATTTAATCCTTGCATCCAGTGGGAGCCAGTGGAGAGATTTCAGAGCTGGAGAGATACGATCCCAGGGCTTGAGGCCAAGGACAAGTTTTGCAGTCCTGTTCTGGATTAGTTGCACAGGGCGGAGAGTAGAGGCAGGTAGATTAAGATAGAGGCTGTTACAATAGTCCAACCTAGAGAGAACCAGAGCTTGAGATACCATGAGCTTCTGGGGGAAGGAGAGGAAAGGCAGAGTACCTCGGAGGAGGTGCAGTCGGAAATGTGACTTTTTAGAGACCTCAGAGATGTGGGCGGAGAAGGAAAGGGTGGAGTCAAAGAATACCTTTTCCACGAGGGCTCGGCTTGCACTAGTGCTAAGTTCACATGCACCGATGTCAAGTGTCTGTAATAGTGCCCCTGCTGCAGATCTTTACCTGTAACTTCTATAAAGCTGCCGTGCAACGGTCCGAAAGGATTGTACGGTAGTGGCTAACATAACACAATAAGCACCGACGCCCGCCGGGCCCAACTGCTTTGAGGTGAAGAGAGAGATGTCCTTTTCATGGCCTGGAATCCTGTTCCTGGTCACATCATCATTAGTACTTTGTATCCTAAATTCTAAGGTATGGACCCTAAGGGTGCAATTGGAAACACGTGTTGATCCAATATAGTCAACACATCTGGATACTAAGGGCCATAAGCGTCTCACACAATGAAAAAAAACGGAGGTCACTGGTGTTGGAGGAGAAACATCACTCCATCCAACAATGTCCCCCGCCCAATAAAATATTGATCTGAGCATGCAGATGTGGAATGCTCGCGTGCACAATTTCAGCTCTGCTTGCAAGCACGTGATGCGGTGAGCTACCATGATGTTCGGGTTGGTGTGCTGCCATTGGTGGCAGTGATTGGCATACAGCTTGTCCCTCTCTGCGATGGCACAGAAGAGCTGAAAAACGGTGGCACAGAGCAATGCCAGTGGTCGACATTAATTCAAAACATTCCACCCATCACATTTTTTGGTTGGAGCGTCCATGCTAGAACATAGTGAACAAGCTACCAGAAGTTAAAAGAAAAAGAATTAAAAAAAAAAAACAGCTAAATGGTGCAGTTAAAGCACATCTTCCCAAATGTGTGTACATTGCAGCTACATGTTTCAGGGATTGTTCAGCAGCAGAGCAAGCGGAAGAAGCCAGCACATTTACCAAAGTAGACAGCCGCACGGTTCAACTGCAGCAGTCCATACGTGTATGAGCACAGGAGAAGACTTCTCTACTCACCCTATATAACAGGCGTAGTTCGTCATTTGTGCTGTTCCACCCCCCGTATAACCCGCAGACAAAAGGTACAGTGCACCAAGAGAATGATGTCACAGCAGCACAAGCATTGCCCACGATAACTTGTTTGCCAGGAGAAACAATGGCCATCACACACTTTGTGACGTTGATGTGAGAACACTATGCCTAAGAATGTGCCCATCTGTAGGATGGAAGTGTTGGAATTCGGGTGCCAGAAGAAGCAATCATCCGAGATCTTGTGACATAGAAAAGAAGATGACAACTTCAAAGAGCCTTCGAGCCACCAGCTTCAAAGTGCTGTCTTTTGCCGCTGGGGTGCCCGATTTACCTTCAGGTCTTATGGTCAACTCGGAGTATGCCGGCAAACAGAATTACCAGCACTTTAACGCAGCACCGCCCTATTCCTAATGAGGCCCAGTGTCTCCAAAGGGAGAACACAAATTCCAGGTCAGAAAAAAGAACATAAAATGGTCAGAAGTCCCACACAATGAAGAGTTGAGAAGATCTGCAGCTCATCGGCATGGAAACACCATCACCCACAGAAGCAGACTTCCATCCCTGCACCAGATACTTATATGTGAAGCCCGAGGCAGTGGCAAAAGGAGGGCATACCCAGTGACAGCCCTCATTGAACAGGGAAGCACGTGTCTATATTCATTTTTTTCAGCCAACTGCGGCGATGCACATGTACACGTAGTGGAGATCTATAAAGTCTAGCTTTACCAGAAATCTTCAAGCACACAAAATAACGAAAATAAAATAAAGACAAATTGGGACATTCACCCTAAAAAAATGAGGTTGTGACACTTGAAAATTAGGGTTCCATATACCAAAGGGTTATAATCTGGATAATTCCTTTTTGTACATGTGGATATCCATGACCAGCATCTTTTAATATAATACGAGACGGGACTCAAGAAATTCATTGTTTTCAATTATTTTTGAACATATTTCAATTGTCCTACACATGTGTATGGGAATCCTTCACTACCCCAGTCATGTGACTCAACGAACCTTAAGTGTAATATTCTTACCTTAAATTCTGTAACTCTACAAACTGACTACACAGAGGAGTGGAGAGTTTCTGCATAGATTACGCTCCATGGCTTTGTTATGCTGCCATCACAAACTTCAGGTTCTAGACTCCCTGCCTTCACCTCTTCCGTCATCCTCTCAAGACATGTGTAGCCTTTTAATGAAAGCATCCTGCCAGTTCGAGATGATGCATAGAGGAAGGCCGGTCAGGTGGTGGAAAAAGGTTCCTAAAAGGGGAATCATCTTGGCAGATAGAAAACCTTGAATAGTCTGGTAAAGGTTTGTAGTAAGGAGCTCTGGAGTCCACCTGCACAGTGAAGGTTTTACACATGTGCGCAGGGAAGTGGAGACGCACTATCTAATTATAGGGAGGGCACATCGGCCAATGACGGGCGAATGTCATACAATAAAACAACACAACCCTACTGGATCAGGGAAACCATGCAATACCATTCTAGCTCGTGCACCCTGGAACAGGAATAGAACAGCTAGAAAACATTATGAAAAATACTGAACTAAGTCCTCTTTCAATACCCATAGGGCCGCATCCGCTATTGGTAACTTACTTGGGACACAGACACAGACACACACCCCTGAACAGTGTTGGCTTGTAAATTACTTTTAGGAGGGGCGTAAATTTATGCACCTAATAGGCAGTAGTGGTTGAACCCAACCATGGAACCCGAACCAAACAAGGGGTGTTTCGGAGTGATTCTCCCCCGCGAAAATGTTTAAAATAATCTCTGTGATGATTATAAGGAGCCCTCCATACACAATGGTGGCTGCTGAATTTTGGAAAGGGAGGGGCATAAATATGCGGAATAAACCGAGTGTTCAGGGGTTATTCCACCCGGCCCCAGAAAATGTTTAAAACAATGGGCTAACGTGGTGAATTTTACAGCACTTTCTGTGAAAATGTGGGTACAAAGCTACACAGTTTGCAAACAGTTTTGTGTGGTAGAACACGAAAAAACCCAAACAGATGCAAGTCAGTAACAGTAAAAAGGACCATTTTGCAACACATTTTCATGATGCCTTTGCCCACAACATATGCCAGTATATAAAACATGTGCATGCTGGCTGTGACCTTTCATTCCCATGTATGCTGCACCAATGTAAGCCAGTATTGCCATATAAGGCATCCCAGCCATAAACAAATGCCACGGTACAGAAATAAGCTATATCCAGACTGGCTATTCCATGATAAGTCAGTGAACACTGCAATAACACATATGTTCACTTTTACCCTTGATGCACAGTACGACATGTCATGAAAAACAAAGAATACATGGCTAGACTGAAGCAACCAATGTAAGCCAATCTAGCCATTGTGACGAATCACAGGAATCTGTCACTTCTCTCCAAAGGAGAGAGAGCCTTTCCCTGTGAAGCTAGGGAGGTGAGCCCTCTACACAACACCCTCCCTAGGGGTAGAAGCAAGCAGGACCTCACCAGGAGAATCTGGACTTCACCGGTAGAAATTCTCGCTTTGGGGACAATAAATCCTTTTCTTACGAGGAACTCCCTAAAAAATATACCGATAATATACCTCCAAAAACACCTAATGGAGAAAGGTATGAAAAACATACCAAAATATGTTTTTGTCATTAAGAAACTCCTATTATTCCTTTGAAGGAAAAATTACATTGTACGGAGATGAGGAAAAAGGTCTGTGGAGGAATCTAGGGCGTAAAACAAACAGTACCTGGGAAGTCCCACGGCAATGTAATAAAACAAGACAGAGAGAGAGAGGGAGAAGAGAGAGAGAACCCACGAGTTTTGAACTTGCTTGCAGGAATGTCCTGGAGAACAGATGGGCGCATGGTGCCCTATAACAAAGAGGAAACAGAATGAAACTTCCGGTGCACAGCGCCGAGAAGGCAGAAAGAAAAGGAGGGAGAGAACATGCAAGTTATAAACTTGCTCGCAGAGACGTATGCTAAGGGAAAGCTGGACATGCCGTATCCTATGCCTGTCCTATGCCAAAGAGAAACCGGAGTGAAACTTTAGACGTGCAGCATCGGGAGCAGGAAGAGAGGCGAGAAGCAGAGGTGGACGTGAGCCGCCCTCATCTCGAGTGAGAGCTAAGTGGTGGTTTGACCGCAATCTCAGAGATGAACCAGTGGGGTATGTGAACTACTCTGCTACCACTTCCTTTGATTCAACAGGGAACAAACTGACAAACAAGAGACCGGGGAGATCGTATATAAAACCACAGGACTACGAGAGGTCAACCTGACAAGTGGATGAGAAGGTCCCAAGCAATTGAGATCCCCAGTGACATTATCCCTGAACACGACAGGTAACAGAGAAAGCAGGAGACCTGGGAGGGGGGCTGAAGGTCATTACTGGAAAGCTCATACTTGTCCCAGTCGAGATAAGATATTGGCTTTGAATTAAGAGAAAGAGAATCATTACTGGAACGCTCATACTCGTCCAGTCAAGATAAAGCATTAACATGGAATGATAATCCTTACTGGAAGGTTTACACTCCAAGAGGTCAAGGAGAAAACCCTGAGATATTACAGAATAAGAAACATTGTGAAAGGGGAACATCTGAGGAGCAGATTGCAACAGAGAATAGGGGCCAAACCCAAAGTGAAACCAAAGACTGTGAAATAAAGCTTGAGAACCCAAGAAGCCAAAGGAACAGTTCTCAGTGTTGGATGAAGTTAGCGTATGAAAGGCAAATGATACATACAAATTAAATAAGGCAAGAAGAGAATAAGAAGGCAAGAATGAGTAATCAAGTGAAGGCGAAGGTGGAAAATCTGGAAAAAACAGCATCAGAACTGTGTAACTTAATACAAGCATTCATCAAGAACTAACATAGAATTCGTTTCTGAACTGAACTTGGTGAAGGGAGTCATTCTCCTGCTTTTTGTTGCTATAATGGTGGTAGGTTTAGAATAGGAAAGTTTGGACAGTGGACTGATTCTGATTTGGACTCTCACCGACGACTGACGTAGGAAGAGATAGACATGTATTCCTTTCAGTTAATACAAATCATCAATGAGATGGAAAGTCAGAGTCTGTGTCCTTCTTCTGACCCACCACATCATGTAATAACACATATCCTGTTTGCTTTACCCTTCATGCACAGTTACTGCGTAGCAAGGGTAAAACAAAGTTAAGTGTTGTTACCTGGCGAGACTGGACATATTGAAAGTGGGCCAGTGACAACACTTATGTTTGATTTACCAGTGATGCACAGTAAAGCCAACAGAAGTGTTACTAACTAAATGTAGGCCAGTCAAGCCAAGTAATAACACTCACCATATGTTTTCTTTCTCTTGATGCACTGCGCATCAAGCGTAAAGCAAAACAATAATGCCATGCTCCCCCACACACACACACAAACACTTCCATACGCGCATTCACACATCATTCATACCACTCCTTGCATTCACACATTCATTAAAAACACAGACCTCCATGAGGCCTCCTGTCAGGCATCATATCTGCACTGCTAGCCCAATGCTAAGAGCCGGGCCAGGCTTCCGCTGCCGTGCCACCTTTTATTATTCTGTGTTACGTTTGTTGCAGAGCCCTGAGTGCACCGGGAGACTGACCTTTATTCAGAGGCAAGCAGCAAAGTGCCTTGTGCAAATAAAGCACATGGGTGGACTGTTCTGCAGGCTTCCATTCAGCTGGGGGACAGCACAAACCCACCCATAGTGACGGGTCGCCACTGGGGTGAACCCCACCATGTAATTCTGCTGTTAATGTCCTTTGAGCAGCCTACTGAAATTCACATGCCAACAGCCACACAGTCCCGGATGTCCTTGGGAGCCAAACTGGTCCCTCGCCATCATCCTGGACGCCAGACAGGCCCTTGAAATCAAGTTTAATGTGCTGGACTTCAGGTTTAACATTAATCTGTTTTAGGATTACTCAGAAATCCAATGGTTTTAGTTTACAAAAACAAATATACTTAACAACGTTCGAGTTGAAAATTATTTTTATATCTGCCATCGTTTTAATCGCATAGCAAGGAAATCAGTACTGCAAAAATGTGTACTTTTTCTGCATGCTTCTCAAGCATATGCATCCTTTACAAGGTTGCTATCCATTTGATCAGAGAACACATACCATTTGGAATGTTTCCATTTTTGTATTTAATTAAAGTATGTTATAGTTACATATATAATTGTTCAAACTAATCATATAACCTATAAAACATAAAATAATGTATCATTATAAATATATTAATACACGTTCTAACCTAACAATCTTAAAATCCTCTAAAAAGAGGCAACTATGCCATTATATAGTTTTTGAATCAGAATGCATTCCTTCAGGTGCAGTTTCTACATATAGTAAGTTGATGCCTCTGCAGGAATGTATGCAGGGTTCTTGGGAGAGATTGAGAATGGAGTGGGTGTTGAAACTCAACAGAGACTTGTGTGAGAGAGTATGAGATGACGTATGGAAAGTGACGGGGAAATCCAAAATGGATTTGTGTCTGCGGTATATTCACCAACAAATTCTTGGCCGTATCTATTGGACACCAGTGAGAATGAATCTAAGGGGATTGGCAGATTCTGACTTGTGTTGGGGTTGCAATCGTTCACGGGGGTCCTATCTGCATATGCTCTGTGAGTGTGAGACAGTGTTAGACTTCTGGGAAGATGTTTTGAATCAAATTGATCTGGTAGTGGGCATTTCATTTCCTCGAAATGTTATGTCTGTTGTCAGATTGGATCGATACGGCATTGTTGATGGCAATAAAACATATCATGAAATTGTGGAAATCTAGAAAAAAAACACACCATGATAATTGGTTAGCTGACATGCGTACACTTTTGTGCTATGAGAAGTCTCGAGGATCTAGGATTCATCGAGAGACAGAATATGGTGAAAATTGGGGATCCTTTAATGATTTATTCATATAAGGTGTGGACTGTTATTCGTATACACAATAAGCTTGAGAGTGAAGGGGTGGGTGGGGGGCTGATGTGTTTGATGCTGCATGTTTGTTACGTCTTGTGTCTACTTAGGGCTCAGGGGTGGGAGTTTGTTGTGTTGTTACTAGGTATTCGATTTAGCTTCCTAAATTAATGCTTATGTAAATAGTTATTTTTGTTATGGTCTCACTTGTCTGTTGTTTTTGTGATATTGATTAATTTATGGTTAAATAAAGATTAAAAAAAAAGAATACATCGTCATGCAAGACCATTAAGAAAGACAATATAATGTATCCCACAAACTCCAGCTAGAAAAGTCAACCTGAAAAATAAGCTGCACAAATGTCCACACCCATAAAGAATTAACTAAGCCCCATGCATTTAAATGACACTTCATGCACTTTAAAGAGCTTCCGAGATACCATTACGTCCATTTATATCCAGGATGTGACACAGATCCAAGACATTACATTAAAAGAGATCGCCATAAAAACTCCCTCAATATGTAAGGAGAGCATCCTGGCAGAATAAGACAAAGAATGGCATGTATTAGTCACTGAGATTTATGATGGCCATTTTACAATGTATGAAGATTAGAACGTTTGTACCTTGGAACCACCTCGCCATTAGAAGCTAAGCAGAGGAGGAGCTGATCAGATCCACGACCATATGCCACGCGTGTAAACATCGAGTAGTGCATTGATGTCATTTGAATGTAAATATGGCACAGATTTCCCTAATCCACAGAAACACCAAGAGAAAAGGAAGGAGAAGGGATCGTTGCAACAGAAAACAATACCATGTTTAGTTAAACACTCATGTCTCTTAGTTAATGCTTGGATGTGGCATCAGAGTAAACACCCAT
Organism: Ambystoma mexicanum; assembly: GCF_040938575.1. NCBI lineage: Eukaryota > Metazoa > Chordata > Amphibia > Caudata > Ambystomatidae > Ambystoma > Ambystoma mexicanum. The sequence continues at coordinate 855,328,881 of NC_090931.1, read as the reverse complement.
TGCTTGAGCGGGTGTGTGAAAGTTTCTACAGTGCAAATGCAAATTCCCAGCAAATTATGTAATGGAAATAATATTTTCTTAGTCGTTTGAAAGTACCAGCCAATCAAATGGCTTAGACATATGTCTGGGTTGTTCAGAGAGGACATGAGAAATCAGGTGGGCATAACCTATCTCAAGAAGTTAAACTCGTTTGGTAAGGGAAGGTGAGGTTGAATGGCGGAAGGCTATCACAGCACGGTTAACCAGTGACGTATATTCAGTGCTATAAAAGGCCAAAGTGCTTATTTGACCTTACTAGTGGGAGTATTTTAGACACCTGTTTTGCATTCAAATGGTACTACAATAAGAAATTATTGGTTTTTGTGTAAATCTATATCTGTGCACCATACATGCAGGATCGTGTCAGCGCATCTAGCTAAAGCGCCTAAATATTACATCATACGTAAGGTCACTTGAGGGTGATGGGATGTAAGGATTTGGGCTCAAACCCATAACAGATACTTAATGAATACGCAGAAACCAATCAAGTCCAAAAAGCAATAAATAGTCAAAGCAATGTGTTCACGAATTTCAGAACGAGGCCAAGGCCGATTATCGAACTGTAATACACTGGCAATTATTTGTTTCCACAGTGAGGTGGCCCAATATTCTGAGCTTTGCAAGGAAAATGTTGTTTACACACGCACTTCATTAGAGAACGGGCACGATGGGCATTTGAGTTAATCTACGGAAGCAGATTCTTGGAACCGACTGTAATGAAGGGGTGTTCAGTGATAACTGGTCAATATGGGTGGAGGGGCACCACCCCCTTGCTCGAGTGGCAGGCAGCTCAGTTACACCCGTGTGTTTTACTTTGCATGGGAACTGTGTTGCCTGCCTCTGAGCAGGAGCATGTCCCCTCGCTATGAATTTTTTTGTTTATATGCCGAGTACTTTGGGATCCACAACAAACATAGCATACAATAATGAGTGGCCGGCAGAGCATTGGAAGTCTGGCCCACCACTTCTCCTGTCAGCCAGTGTGCTCATGTTGCGGAGAGGAGGCAGACCATCCAGTCTTCTGTGGAGGAGCAGCGCATGCTGAAGGTGAGAGCAGCTAAGGTAAGTGATTTTTATGTATGAGATGTGTATGTATGTATATGAACGTGTACGTTGTTGTGTTTGTTTTTATGTATACCTGCATGCAAGGTGTTGCATGAATTATGTATGAATGCATGGATAAAAGAGTGTTGTAAAAGAGTGCTGTAAGAGAGCGTGTGTGTCTGCATGTGTGAAGTGGGAGCAGGGCCGCTAAATGTAGGGGTTGGCACTGTTGGGTCATGGCATTCCTTTTTGCTTTACCCTTGATGCACAGTAAATAAACTTTACTGTGCATCAAGGGTAAAGCAAACATGATCAGTGCTATTATGTGTCTTGACTGGCCTACATTAGTAGTGCCAGTCTGCATATCGTTTCTTACTGTGGCATGGTATATTTTGCTTGACATCAAAAGAAAAGCAAACATGATAAGTGTTATTACATTGGTAAAATTGCCTACATGTAATTTTTTTTCTTGGACTCAAGGGTAAAGCAAAAATGAGTGTTGTTACGTGGCTAGACTGGCCTCCATTGGTGACACCAGCTACCATATTTGTCTTTGCATCAAGGATGAAAGCAAACAAGTGTGCTTATACGGCTAGAATGGTGTAGCTCGGATGGGTGTACTCTCTTTCTGCAGCATGGCATTTTTGTACTTGCTGGGAGTTCTTATATGGTAATACTGGCTTATAATGGTGCAGCCTGCATGGACTTGTATGGGCACATCCAGCATGAAAATGTTTTGTATACTGGCATATGTTGCGGGAAATGGTATCAAGAAAATGCTTTGGAAAATGCTCTTGTCCACTGTTGGTGACTTGCATCTCTTGGGTTTTTCATGTGCTACCACACAAAACGGATTGCAAACTGTGCAGCTTTTTACACAAATGTTCACACCTGTGCTGTAACATGCATAATTTAACCCATTATTTCAAACATTTTCTTGGGGGAATTGCTGAGCCCACCTTGGGGTGTTTGGGCTCCATCGCTGTGCTCGGTAGGTCCCTCATATCTGGGGCAAACATTTACACCCCTTCAATTAAAACATTCAACAAGCCCCACTGTGTATGGAGGGCTCCTTATAATATTCAGAGAGACTACAGCTGTGTATGCATCCTCCTACAGTACCCTAGTAATCTTATTGGGGTTCATTAGTAAGAGATTCCTCCAACCATTCTCTTACAAAGTCTCCCTGCGCATAGAAGAGGTCCCCTCCATTGGTGAAGACATTTACTAATATAATTTGAATTCTTCCTGCAATTTAAATAGTTTTCCATCACATTTCTTTGAAATTGATAAATTAACCACTAAAATAGATGTAACGCTGAAATCAAGAGCTCTTTAGAATAAATACATAATGTAAAATATTAAAATATTCTTTGAAATAATATTCCAGGGTTGTATCTCCAAACTGTCCATCTCATTAACCTGATTGTGAGGCAAACACATGGATATTTTATTGTCAATGACTTGGGAGGATAGAGTGTAAAACAGAGTTGCGACGACTGTTCGCACACAAACATTTGGGGTCGAGCTTGAACCGTCAACTGATATGTATTAGAGTAACATAGTGGTGAGCAGTACAAATGGTGCACGCTACAAAAACAGCCCACATTTAGAAAATGTATTTCATAGAAGATGTTTGAGGAATGGTTTCTATTTAATTTTCACAATGAGATTCCCAATTATCCAAATGTCTAGCCATTTAAGAGAGACGTGGGTAGCTTTTCAAATTTTCCTTTAGAGAGAAATTTTTGTGCAGCTGCAGTATCATCAGAGAGGTATAATATAATCGCATGCATTTCAGGATATTTGGGATAAAATCATTAGTGAGCGAAATCAGGTTCAAAAACAATAGAGGCAAAATCATCGGGAGTCCACACCTGGGAATTATACTTGGCCGGCCATCTTTCAAAAGAGCCCTGAAAATGAATTGCCATTGGCCTGGCCCCAAGTACCCAAGGCAGAAGACAGCACAATCACCCACTGAAACAACAACCTACACAATGCAAATTCCTTAACGGATGTTGGGCAATCGATAGAGAACAACAATTTTAATTATTAATGTGAATTTCCAGCCCAGTTTACTTCTTGTGTGGAACTCGGACATGTACATTTATTTTTGCATGGATCGTGCCCAGGTCCTCCTCCATGTACAGGGAGTGCTGATGGCTTTCATCTGCCATTTTACTAAATACATGGTCCAGGTCTGCAGTTCGAGGCATAAAAACAGACTTGAATGTAGCCCTACCGAGAATGTGATCCTTCTCTCTGGAAGCATCTCAAGACTTTGGAATTAATTCCCCTGGCCAACCTTCTTGGATCCGTGTCCTGAACTGGTTTGCAACCTTGGGATTCTAGCGGATGACCAACTGTCGCTGCACTCTGAGGGGACGTAGCAAAGTCCTTTTTCCCTCCTCCAAAAATGCAGAAGTATTCTACACCGTTCAGCATTCCGTCACCACAATTCACTAGACAAAGACTTTATTCCATCCAATCTTGATGATTGTAATGCTGTCTCCATAGGACCCTGTAAGCAAGACGCGAAGTGACAGCGAGACTAGTGATCGGTCTTAATGGGAAAGATAATATAACTCATGCACTGGCTACCTGTGGAAGGGAAGATTGGGTTTAAGGAAGTGTGTGAGTGACATAGGAGCAGACGGGTTCTGGTCCCTGGTTCCTCCGACAGCAATTCTGCCCATATTTTCCCAAAAGATCTCTGCACTGTTTAGATGGTTAACCTTCTTGGGGCGCCCAGTTTTAGAAAGGAGAGAATGGGTGGATTAATGATTGTGGTACCAGTCAACGGACTATGGAGCATCTTGGTCAAATATATTGTTTTTGTGAAATGTCTGGAAATGTACCCATTTGCTTCTTAGAGTGTATGTATTGGTAACAGGACTGTCCAGGGAGCCTGTGGCCCTTGTGTTCTCCCCCGGCACCTTTCCTCTAGCGCCATGCGGTATCCTTGAGGCCTGCGAACGCTCTATTGAAACTGTCAAGCAATCAAACCAGAACTTCCTTGCTCTTTAAATAGCCAAAAGGGGTCATGGCAGCGCATTACACACTGCTTTAATAAAATATATGAACAACCAATGAGACGTCATTGAGCACAAGAAGACATTAGACAGAAGCCATCTAGGATTGTTCTTTACTAAGTATTTAGTGCCAACTTAAGAGGGTAAAAAGAATGTCCCGCTGGATAAGCATATGTGTCCCAATGTGACTGAAAAATAAACAAAATGGAGGTCATGTAAGGATCAGACTTTCAAAATGATGACTGGTTGTGAGCCATGTGAGATCAAATGTCCATATCTTAATAACCTGTGCAATACTGCAATGTAGGGGTTATTAGAGTAAAGCACCAGTCACACCCCACCTGTAGACATTTCCACATTGAAATAAGGTTGAGTTGACATGAAAATGATGTTGCATGCTCAATGTTCTAGTGAAACACATTGAACCACAAAAATGTTTTACGAATCACAGTTACATGAACATATGTGCAGTGATTCAGAAACATATACAAATATATAGGCCATCTCTATGCATAGGACAATAAGCACAAGAACATGTGGTATTTACACATTTAAAGTTAAAACATGGTATGTCTTGTAATCCATATCCGTCACCGATTTTTCAGAATGTGCCGGGATATCCAGAAATACCACATGTGGTAATATGCATTAAATAATCACAACATGCAATCATGTGTGCCTTTCTATTTCCATACTAGATGAGCAGCCTGTGGATAATCAAGGCTGTGAGAGAGGACAGATGTAAATTATGGAAGGGCTCGTCCCTAGGGCTCCAGCATTGATGCCTTGGTCTGCAAAAGGGTCTGCAAAAGGGGACAGGAGGAATATGGGAGAGGACTGTAGCAGGGCCACCTTTTCACCTGTCACCCCGATCAGTACACTCACTGTCCTAATAGTATGAGCTCCTAGAGTGCGTTAGGGAGTGAGGCTTGGATAAAGGATAGAGGTCAAGTCAGGTGGGACAGGACAGGCACTATGCTACTATAGTGTTAAAACACTTATTCTGAGGACGATCAACCCTTATAGAGAGCAGATGCAATGAGACACAGCTGCTGTCAGAGGAACTGATATGGGCAGGGTCGGACTGGCCCATAAAATTGTCTTGGGCACCAATGAAAAAGTGGCCCACAGTTGCAAATGGCAATTCATTCCTTTGTCACAAACTATTTGAATAGTAACCAAGGGGGAGTTTTTTTTTAATAAATTGTAATGCAAAATGAGCAATTTAAAGAATCTTTATTCAGAAACAATGGCCAAAACCACTGGCTGCATAGTGAAGTAACTCATCAAACTAGCCCACATTGGCCGAAAAAGTGGGCCACTTTGACACAAAAAACTGGCCCACAACAGCATTTTTCATTTTTGGTTCGGTCATGGGCCTTTTGCCCTATAGGCCAGTGCAAGCCTGGATATGGGCTGAAGCCATAGGAGCATCACAGGTCCGGTGGCTTCTCTGCAGTCTTGTTTCTGCGCTGAAAGCTCTACTATGAGTGTGGTGCTAAAGAAGTTGAGTAGAAGCAGGAGGGTAATGAGAGCTTTGTCGAGGAAGGGGCTGGCTGCAGAGGACAGCAGCCGAGGACCTATGCCCAGGGTGCAAAGCTGAAAGGCACTGTGCAGTATGAGGATCCACGCTCAGGGTGGGAATGGAGACCACTCGCTCATGCGGCAAAGGATCACCGAGCACATACCTAGCGTGCAGGCAGATAGGTAGGGTGTGAAGCAGGACACGTTTCCAGGGGAGGGTGACTGGATGAGGGAGTCTCTGTGCTGAGGGGTGGAAGGGAGAGCAGCTCCTGATCTGGGGAAGAAGTTGTCAGGATGTGCCGTAACATCCTGAGCCATAATATAGCCCCTCCACATCGTTAAGGGGAGGTCCGCCGTTGCGGCCTCCAGGACACGGGAAGTGACGTTGGACTAGGGAGGGGGTTGGGGGATAAGGAGCAGTTTGGTTGTAAGTTAAATAAAGAAAGACGTGTTATTTCACACGCCCGTGTCCCGCCTCTCTTTGGCCTGCGCTGCCTATGCGCGAGATATCTCTGCCGGTGTTCCACAATGGCGACGAGGCAGACCCAGGACCCAGCTTGCTAGGAGGACTGCCGTCGGGCAGCGTGAGCGCGGCAGCGCACCTCCCATCAGCAAACAGCGCCATCGGTCCGCGGCCCGCCACACACGCGGGGGAGAGACGGATCAGCTGTGGCTCCAACGCCCACAAACGGGGAAGCGACACCCCCAGGGCACACGGGGAGAGAGCCAGGAGGCACGCATGAGAGCCCGGGTACAGGGCGTGCCCGGCAATTTAAAGCACCCTCAACATGCGGCGGTGTATGGACAGTGACCCGGCACAATCAACACGCCGCAGCCCACGTGAAAATAGAGCCCCGCAGCAGCCCAGGTGGAGGGCGTGTTCAGCAGCACATGATACGTGCTGTTTTCAGCAGGAAGCGCCGGCAGACCTCACAGATGAGGGCACGATGAGCAGGTACCTCCAATAACCAGCAAAAGACCTGATGACAGATAACACCAGCCCCCAGTGATAAAAAGAAGGGGAATCGTCTAGAACAAGCCCAGCACAGACCATCCTCAGAGGAAAAGGGGTCAAAAGAAAGGACATAGTGATAACCCAGCATATCAAAGGCACACCCCATACTATCAACAACACCACCATGTCGAGCCCGGTGGCATCCTCGGCCTCCACAGCCACCACAGCGTCATCATCACGCTCAGATGGTGACACAAACATTAATGTCAACGCAAACCAAGCTGCAGCAGCAGGAGGGATGACCCAAACACTGAACATGCCCCCGCCGTTCGATCTGAGCGACACCACCAACCTAGCACCCCGTTGGGCCACATGGCTGAGAGATTTCACATTCTACGCAGGGGCCATAGGTCTCACGGATGATGACAGGTTAAAGAACACCCTGTCCGTAGCGGTAGACCCGGCGGTCAGGGACATAGCGAGCGAGCTACTAAATTTAGACAACGCCACATATGGAGAACTGCATGGTAATCTAACAGAATATTTCGCCCCACATACGAATATCGACTACGAGCGACACATCTTCCACACTACCAGGCAAGAAAAGGGCGAGTCCCTCGATAACTTTGTGATGCGTCTCTGCATTAAACTCAAATATTGTGAATTTTATCGGTACTCCAACGAAGAAGCGTTACGCTCGCAAGTCATCGCTGGCTGCATATCACAACCATTCCGGAAACAACTCCTGCAAAAGCAGAGAACCCTTGAAGAAATACTGGCCTTAGCCAGGATGGAAGCAGCCGTTGAATCCCAGCTGGACAGCTTCGGCAAGATAGCACTACAACAACAACCACAAGACCAAGCCAACAAACTAGCCTCACTCACGAACTCAGGCAACAAGCGACCGGAAGCCACATGCTACAGGTGCGGATATGAATACCCACACACAGGAGAGTACCCAGCAATAGGACAACAATGCGCCACCTGTGGTGGGATGGACCATTTTAGGGTGGTGTGCAAAAATGCACCTGCCCCCACTTCAGCCAGACAAAGACCATCAGAACGCCAAAGGAATACCTGCCACAGTCCGCCGGACACAAGACACGACGACTACAGAGCACAACGCAGAGAAGGCAGGGGACACTGAGGTGCCCCAGCCAGGGAGGACAGGCAGTCAGCAGACACATCAAGACGCAGTCAAAGGAGAAGATTCGTGAGATACATCGAAATGAGATCCCCTTCGTCCAGTGACACCCCATCCTCCGAGGACGACCAAAGAAAAAAAGGGTACGTCTGGGCATTGAATGACAATAAAACGGCCACCCAACACAGCCCCATCCTGACACTAAAAGTTAACAACACACCCCTGGAGTTCCTCATAGACACAGGAGCTACCGTTAACATCATCCGCAAACAGGCATACAATACCTTAACGAACCCGCCGAAAATACGAAAGACCACGGTGGACATTTATCCAGATGGAGCAACCAAACCCTTAACGTGCAAAGGCACCATCACGGCATGGTGTGCACACAAGTCTCATGCCGCAAAAATACCACTACACATCCTAAAGATGGAGGCCAACAGCGGGTGTATCCTAAGTTTCAAGACAGCAGTTGACATGGGGCTGGTGCACATTTTATACCAGCTAATGGCACATAAGTACTTTGCGAAGCCTGAAACCATTGAACAATCGTTCCCGAAGCTGTTTAAAGGGCTTGGAAATCAAAAAAAGGAAAGTTCAACTACACATCAATCCGAACATTCCACCAGTAGCCCAACACTACAGGGGAATACCAGTGAACATTCAAAAACAGGTGGAAGACGAGCTGGAAAAGCTCATCAAGGCACAAGTCATCGAGCCCGTCACTGGACCAACCCCCTGGGTATCACCCATAGTCCCTGTCCCCAAGAAGTCAGCGGATGGCTCGATCCGATTATGTGTAGACATGCGGAGGGCGAATGTGCCATCGAAAGGGAGTGACACCAGCTGCCACGGATCACGGATATGATCCATCTACTACATGGAGCCACCACTTTTTCCAAATTGGACTTAACAAAGGGATATCATCAAATTGAAATAAGCCCTGAATCTCGCTACACAACAACCTTCGTGACCCATATGGGACTCTTCCAATACAAGCTGCTCAGCTTTGGCAGCTCGCCGGCCGGAGAGATTTTTCAAGAAGAAATCCACTGAGTTAAACGCCACGTGCCGAACTGCTTAAACTACTCAGACGACGTATTGGTGTTTGGGAACACCAAGGAAGACCATGACTTAGCCCTACACCGAGTCTGCGCCGCACTGGAGTCAGCAGGCCTCACAATCAATAAGGAAAAATGTGAGTTCAACAAAGGATCCCTGCGATTCTTCGGGCACATCTTTTCGGAGAAGGGAATGCACCCAGATCTGGACAAAGTGGCCGCCCTCAACACGGCCACATCCCCCACGAATACATTCCTTTCTCGGGCTGGCCAGCTACTGTGCCAGATATCTGAAGGACTATGCCACGATAAGCAATCCTTTGCGGCTACTCGCCCGCAAGGACCAACCCTTTGAGTGGTCAAAAGACTGCCAACACGCGTTCGAAGCCATCTGCACCGCCATCTTCAGAACAGAAGACATGGCATACTTTGACGCTCAACATCAGACAGAACTCATCGTTGATGCCAGCCCTTTCGGGCTAGGAGACATCCTCACACAAAAGGACCATCCAAACCATCGGAGGTGTTTGTGGTGGCATACGCCAGCAGAAGCCTCACGGCCACTGAACAGACATACTCCCAAGCGGAGAAGGAGAGCTTGGCAGTGGTCTGGGCGTGCGAATATTTCCATTTATTCATCTACGGGAAACCATTCACCATCATAACCAACCACCAAGCCCTCCTCACAATCTACGGGGATCCTAAGGCAAGGATGCCCCCAAGAATCACAAGATAGGGACTGCGGTCACAAGACTACAAATTCAATATTTTACAATGACCGGGCAAGGAGGACAATCCTGCAGACTATCTGTCTCGCCACCCCATGGGGCCAGCGGTCGCCCACCCATCCATAGCGGCGGATACATAAACTACGTGATACACCATCTTCAACCACTCCCAATCGAATGGCCAGAGCTGTTCGCTCAATCAGAGCAGGACCCGGAATTGAAAATAATCAAACACTGCATAATACTTGACAAAAGGGCCCACATGAGACATCAAGCCAGGCACGAACCGGAGCCGGTTAGGGAAGACGTCAAGTGGCTGGACCAAGTCAGGGACGAGCTTTCCGTTGTAGAAGATCACATGATTTTGAAAGGGTGCAAAGTCGTTATACCAGAATCCCTCCATGAAAAGACAGTCCAAGTGACTCATGAAGGCCACCGGGGGGTCGCAGTAACCAAGCGGCTACTCAGACAGAAAGTGTGGTTCCCCAAACTGGACGCATTGGTAGAACGGCTAGTGGGGGGTTGCACGATTTGCGCTCAGGTAGCTCCTCCACCACACCCGAACCCGATACAGTCATCGCCACTCCCAGAACAGGTCTGGGATGAGCTGGCACTGGGCATGTTTGGCCCACTCAGAAATGGCACCTATGTGCTAGTATTAATTGATGAACATTCACGGTTCCCAGAAGCATAGCTGGTGGAGAGCACTGCTGCTAGCTGCGTCATCCCTTTATTAGACCGGATGCTATCAGCATACGGGGTCCCGAGGGTAATCAAATCAGACAATGGCCCGCCTTTTGTCAGCACAGACTTCCAAAACTTTGCCAAATACATGGGTTTTTGATACAGAAAGATTACTCCCAGGTATCCGCAAGCAAACGATATCGTCGAAAGGTTCATGGCCAACATCAAGCGGACACTGCAAATAGCCAACATACTGAACAAGCCGTTCGAACAAGCTCTCTACCAATTCCTGAGGGAGTACCGGCACATGCCTCACAGAACCACGGGGGCGTGTCCCGCGGACTTAATTTTCAGAAGACCAGTCAAGACCAGGTTGCCAGAGTACCCTAGACCAGAGCAGCCAACGTTGCTAGAACAATACGCAAGGCTAAAGGACACTAAAGGAAAAAGGAAAATGAAAGAAAATGCAGACGGGAAAAGACAAGCCCAAGAATCAAATATAACACCGGGGGACATTGTGATCATGAAACAACAGAAAGGGAGAAAGGAGGATGCCACCTTCGCGCCCGAGCTGCTCACAGTGACGTAAAAAAAAGGCAGCATGATCACCGTGGAAGGAGAAAGTCACGGCTCAACGATGCGCAATACGTCCCACTTCAGAGGAATAGCGACCCCCCTAGAACAGGCTTGGAGAAGAAGTGAAGACGAGACAGAAGGAAGATGGCGAGATGAACCCTACATGGGAGACAGCGAGGCATCTGAGACTGAACGGGAAGAGGAGCTCTCACGGCCATTCCCCGCTAACCTGTGCAGACAAGGAAGGCCACAGAGGAGTCGAATAAAACCACAGAGACTCATCGAAGAGATGGGGTAATGGAACCCTCCTGGGTTTCAGTCTAAAAGGGGGGGAGATGTCAGGATGTGCCATAACATCCTGAGCCATAATATACCCCCTCCACATCGTTAAGGGGAGGTCCGCCGTTGTGGCCTCCAGGACACGGGAAGTGACGTTGGGCTAGGGAGGGGGTTGGAGGATAAGGGGCAGTTCGGTTGTAAGTTAAATAAAGAAAGACGTGTTATTTCACACGCCCGTGTCCCGCCTCTCTTTGGCCTGTGCTGCCTATGCGCAAGATATCTCTGCCGGTGTTCCACAGAAGTGAGGCTGCAATAGTTGCCATGCTGACATTCCCTCTGCCTTCTACCAAAGCAGCAATAAAGAGCTCTGCGGTGATCACAGATCAAGCTGCCATACAATCATACATATCACTGAGCTCTGGCTTTCGTACCCTAAACAGTCCCAGAGAAACAGGAAGCGGGAACAGTATCAATTCTACAACGGAAGTCAAGCACTGCATGCATTACGCTTTCTTTGTTATCAACACACGGTACAATTCCAGCCTTTAGCAAAGGCAGAGTGGTCTTTTCTATTTGTTACTTTGAAAAAGAAATACAAAGAAAAGCTTCAAGTATTACCACGTCTTGGGGAGAGGGCTTAAATGCTTTGGATTCCTGTAAAGCCCCAGGCGCGGGAAGCTAATTCACCCCAAAAGGGGGGCTGAATAAATGTGCATAGGTTATCAGCTACAAGCACGCTAATCTACGTTTCGCCTCTGGGGCATTTGTCATTTTGCAATTAAACGTTATGCAAATTCAAGAACAGGGGTGCATTCACACTTCTTGGCCTGTTAGATGGCCAACCTACACCTGCGCAGCGGTAACCAGCATGCTCACTAAATACTTTGCTTCTAGGCAGTATTGCTTATTTTTTTTTCTCCAATTCAGCTGAAACTCAACAGAACTGCCCTCAAGACAGCATGTGGGCAGATTTGTACGTAAAACCAGCCATTTGTGTGAACGCACACACACCAACACACACACACACACGCGTGTGCGCACAAGAGTTGGCTCACTAGTGCTTATTGTGCGGCTGCAAAATGTAAAACTCAGACTTGCCAGTGTCCAAATTCAAGGAGCTAGATCTTCCTTACCTGCCTGGCGTCCCATAGCGAAAGGGTCTTGTCTGCAGAGCTTGTGAGGACTGTGTTGGAATAAGGCAGAAACTCAATGCTGTTGACAGAGTCCATGTGGCCACGCATAATGTACCTGCATCGCTCACTGTGGAGAAGAGCAAGAACAAACATCAGCATATGGTCTGGGTCTTCACATTGCATGGAGTTACGGACATCAACGAGACTTGTCATAGTGGCGCGAGCTGATCAAACAACCAAAGGTGGAACAAGAAGATAACTGCTCTGAAAGCAATCCATGTACAGCCTGAACACATGACCTTACATTGCAGGGGTATATAGGAAGAATGCAAACGCTGAACGTTCTAGAATACCAAGCCTTCAACCAAGTACAGGAGTGGCAGCCATTTTGAACTCGGCTGAGCCCATATGTTCCAATGAGGGTATCCCCTGAAAACCAGCATTTAAATCATTTAGACCATCACAGTAATTTTCTTTAAATGCATACATTTGTATTTGAAGTTTTAAAATAAATGTAGCAATACAGGAAAACTAATCTGACTTTTACCTCAAAGTTTCAGAAATTAAACTGAGACTTATCTTTCAAGAGGTCTCAATTAGTCATGTTAGTACACAATTAAGCAATGTTATTGTTACACAGAAATATAATTACAATACGAGACTAATTTAAACCGGTGGTACATAGGAACAAGAGAGGTGCGAACTCTGATGTTCCAAAAATAGTAAGGTGCAGAACTTGTACCATACAACAGACTGGCAGCAAGAAGTTGTGTCATAAGAAACAAGACAGAACTAATGTCATCAGAGGCAAGCCAAATAGGGGCAGGAATGTCACAAGAGAGGACTGGAGAGTTCACACTGATACAAAAAGACGGATGGAGGGTGGGCGCTGATATTAAAGAGATGGGAAGAGAGTGGTGTGACAAATCCCTTGATGTTGTCCCTTCTTTCCAAGGGGGGGGACACTTCCAATGGAGTCAGGGAGCTGAGGCCATTACCCGATAGTCCCCCTGGGGTTGGTACTCGGCAGGAGGATCCCACGGGAGAAGGGAGGACTAACAAGGGAGAACGAAGTATGTCGACACCCATTCTGCCCTACATTATCCACTATACAACAGAGATAGGGTCCAAGCACACCCATCCTCCAGTCTGCTCTTTTTGCTGGTAGTTACTTCATATGCGATAGACAATACTGTGACTTGGATGAGTGAGAAAAGTATGCGAGTAGATGGCTCCACAGGTACTGACACAAAGAGCAGGATAATGAAGAGCCCTACACGGAACCAAGACAAACATACTAGCTATTCGGGATTCAAGAGATGAATAAACCATAAAAAATGACGAAGGACTTTCCTCAGGGGCAATCCTGCCCCAGAGGAGCATCCAGCTGGGAAACGAGGTGACACCGAGAAGACACGTTACAGAACTGGATGCTAGGAGAACGAAGTTGGCATCCGAAAAGGTGGACAGAAGCCTAAACTCACCTGAAAGCTGAGGAACGTGACCTCTGGTGGCAGGAAGGTATCCAACCAAGTGGTCGAGGTGAGAACTGACGTGCTGGGAGAAACCAGCATGGTGGAGCTGCCGAAAACCGAGTCAATCTTCAGCGCCATGGGGAAGCCAGAGAAGCTTGCCCATGTTGCTGAGGACCGGGAACCCTCGTGGACCAAGCTACAAGGTACATGTAGGGGGGCCAGGAAGGTGCTTAGAACCCATAGAGGGTGTGGTTGCGAGGAAGTGGCAAACTATCTTCCTCATCCCAGTTGGACTGAGCAAAGAAACAAAATGGAGACATACTGGGCTAGAGAGCACCCCGAAGAAACCAGAAGAGAGAGAGGGGTCTGGGACCAGTGTATTGAGAGAATTGTATATGCAAAACAGTGCCTGGTAGGTTAGCGAACCTGGCCTGATTAAGAGACATTATACACCTGAGAAAACGGTCTGGGACCCAACTAATGAGAAGAGAAGACCAGGGGGAGAAAGTTATATCTGCTGGTAAAAGTCAAGAGAAGACCAGAGGAAGAAAGATATATCCTTTGGCAAAAGTCAAGACATCATTGAAACTATTAAAGGAGAGCCTAAGAAAGTCTTGGGCAAGGGAGATATTCCCCCCATCTTTGTTGAACTGTAAAGAAATGCCTGGAGAAGGGAGACTCCCATGCCCCTTTTTGTGGAACTATACAGAAAAGCCTAGTGAATGCCAGGGGGAGGAAGATTTCTCCGATCATTTACAAACTGTCTAAAGTACAATACAGAAGGGGGGAGCCATCCTTCTGGAATCAGGGTGTAACTCATTCTATAGTTTGCTTTTGAGTGTGAGGGACGGAAGACAGTGGACTTTTTGGTTTTGACAGACATTTCTGACATCATCCTTATTTGTATTTGTTGCAGGGAAAACCCTATTAGTTATAGCGACAGATAGGGTTCTTCCTTATTTTTCTGTTAAATAAAAGTTTATTCCATGAAAGATGCCACCTTTGTGTCCTGTCTCTACTTCTGCACCCTTACAGTGGGCACTCCAGGTCCCACAGTCAGGCAGGTTATTGGTGCTGCTATCACAGAGACAGATACAGAGTGGCTCTTGATGTCAAAGAGACCAGTGGGGACCGGGCAAAAATGTTATATTAATGTGACAGGGTCATAGGTATAATTATCAAGGGGGGGGGGGGGGACCCTGCACAGTCTGGGATTGGCAGTCCATCAAGATAACACCAGAACCATACCTCCCCCCGAAGCAGTGTGGGGGAGTTGATAGAGACCTGTGTACCTGGCACCCCTGTCTGCAAAAAGCTGTGTAGGTACATTGGTGCCTCTGCCCTTTTTTCTTTCCTCTTCTTCTTCTTCGTCTTTCTCTCTCTCTCTCTCTCTCTTTCTCTCTCTCCCTCTCTCCCTCTTCCCCTCTTCCCCTCTCTCCCTCTCTCTCGCTCTCTCTCTCTCTCTCTCTCTCTCTCTCTCTCTCTCTCTCTTTCTCTTTCTCTCTCGACAGCTGCAACAATCAGAAAGCACCTTGGACTACAAATGCCCTAATGTACCTGAGTCCAACTAAAAAGACCTGGCCTGGAACAGGTGGCATGAACTGGTTACCCAAATGGGAATGCAATAGGCTTCCCCATTCGGGAGCGAAATGGGAGGAGAAACCCCTCCCTCATACACATTGCGCAGGCCAGCTACTGGGGAGCAGCAGCGAACCGCAGTGGAGGGCAGGAACAAATAGAGAGCATCACAGTAGGGGAGACAATGGAACACTTCAAACATTTTATGAACAATAGCTTCCTTGATCCAGGAGGGAAACAAACAGCAAAAGATGCTGGAGACTGCATGGCAAGCTGGAAGGAAATGGAGACAGAAAGACGCTGTGGGGGCACAGGGCCCCATGATGAATTCTTGCGAAAACTGAAGCCCACAACGGAGGAGATGGGAGGGGCTATGAGTAGCTTAGCTAGAGATTGTCCCAAGGAAGCAGGTGACTCAAGCATTCAATGGTAGCAGAGGGTACCATTTAGACAGGATTGGTAGGGCTATAAAAAGCCAGCAGAATCAGTTGTCAGTGAGATGTGTTTGGGTGAGGTTGAAAGAAGACTAAGAGACCAGTGAGGAGTGTGTGGCAGGTGGAAGAGGACTTGGTGGAGAGATACTGTTTGCTTGGAGAGAGTGAAGGTAAGGTTGGCATTGAGGAAGTGGTACCAATTTTTGTTGTATGCTTGGAGTGAGTGAGAGAGTGATTGAAGATAATGTTTGAGGGAATGCAGGACAGGGTTGAAAGTAGAAGAGGGAGAGAGAGAGAAGTGGGAGGCAGGATGGTGGAGGAGAGTAGAGTTAGTTGTAGGGGGAAATGAAGGGCAGAAGAGTAGAGGCACTGATAGTGTAGGGGAGTGAAATCAGCAGGGGAGTGGGTAAGACCAGGAGGAGATGCAGAGTTGAGACGGGAGAAAAGAGAGAGAAGATCAGAAGGTGAAATTTGTAAAGAGAGGTAGCGAGAGAAAGAGGAGAGAGACTGGGGACAGAGAGGACAAAGTTAAGAGACAGTCATCCAGAGCAAGGACATCAGAGCAATCAAATTAACCCGGTATGTCACTTAGGAAGTCCCTGGGGCGTTAGAGAAGGCTACAGCTTGTACCTCTCAATATCATAGGTCTATCCTACACTGTAGGGGTCACCTAGCTACATTAGGAAATATGTGCTGTCACCAGACCTGTGTGAGCAGTGAGTTTCAGCAGGGCTTTGGGAGCCCCCACTCCCTTCTAGGACAAGGAATTGGCTCTAAGTACCACCCCCAGTCTTGGACACTCAATTGGCTTGTTATACACATTTTTATAATAAAAGTGGAACATCTATTCCTTTCGTCCCGTGACTTATTGAGAATAGTGTAGCAATAAGGACAGTCTTCTGACGTCATAGGTGACATACAGGGGTATGTGCTGTCACAAGATGTACACTGTGAATATAACCCAATGTTCCAATGTGATCATTGATCTATCATAATTTTAAGGCACCCTCAATTGCCCATCTGTCTGCTTTGTGATCACTTCTCAATGCACCCCTAAGTAGGAAGATGTGCATTTCATCAAACCCCGCCCCCCCCCAGGGCTGTAAACTAGCTGCCACATCTACACACCTTCTTTTCTGTGATGCCAAACAGTAATTGGCCAGCATGTTGGCAAGCTAGCATCGAGAAGAAGAAACCTCTGCTGCCCTTGCTGTACTCTACCCGCTCACAAGCTTTAAGGTAGCTTCATGCTAGCACCTCGAGATGGATTACTCCACACTGGGGGCTACACAAAGTTACTCTGATTTCTGTCTTGGAAAATGCTGGATCCGTGTACACAGCCACACGGAGAGTCGTCACTCTGAAAACATGTAATGTACACCTATTCAATAAGGTCTGAGCTAGGTGGCTGTACTTTCTCAAACAGCAGCTGATTCAGTTCCCCAAATAAAGGCGAGGCCGGGGAAAACTATGCTCACTCCGAATCCAAATGGACACCCTCAACAGGCAGCTTCCATTCTCTAGCCTTCTACGGTTGGATTAGATTTCCCACAATGAAATGACAACAAAACATAGACTTGGGCAACAGCGGTAATATTGCAATCAGTAGTATTTGATGTGTTCACTGATCTATGGTAGACTCTTCAGAAAAACAAATGGCATCTTGGCCCTGGGCTCTGCTAAGCCTCCTCTCAGGCTTCACTTCACACTTGATGGGATTGGCTGGAACACCCAGCAGAGTGGCTGCCGGCTCTTGCCAAGGTCTGCATCCCTCCATCTCACAGCCCAGTTGATCACACCGGTAGCGCGGCATGCCAGCATCTTATTTTGCAGTGAATCCAGAAGGCAGAAAATGTATTTGTGCTTGAAATGGGATCCTTCAATGCGGGTGGACAACAGTGCTGTTCCTAACAAGGGACAATGAAAAGCCCTTTCTTGTACACACCCCGGGGTCTCACTTGAATCATGTTTGTTGTTAGGTGCCATTGGTTTTTAGCCGACAACCTCTGCTGGAGCATAGCAGACTATTGGTGAAATTAACATTGTGAAAGGGATCAAAATTGCTGAAAGCAATTTATCTCTTGCTTGTACCCTACAAGAACCAGGATAACTTGACACCAAATGTTACAAGGCGCAAACTGGGGCCATGTACATATAACCAATATGACATCAACTCTGATTGTTTTGGAAGATGTATAGCCCAGAACATACGTAGATTAAAAAAAAAAAGTGGATCATAATGGTTCATATATGATTTGCACCTGGGAAAAGGCGGTCAGACAATCAGAGCAGATGGAAACTGACAGTGTCCACCCATGTTATCCCAGCCATCCGCACCCCTTCCCCAGGTAGACCTCAACTGACCGGCCCATCTACAGTCCCTCCCCCCTAGCTCCCCTCAACACCACCCTAAACCCCATGACATCACACACCCTCACCCGCTGAGCCTGACAATTATCTCCTGGCGTGGGGCTTCCACGCCTTGTCACTCACCATCCACGCCGACCCACCATGGAAATCGAAAAGGGATGCTGTCCCTTCTCCATTTACTATGGTGGCAGCCGCCATCTTTGTCTAATGTTACTAGAATAACACACAGTTACACAAACAGATAAAAGGCTCTATGAGTTGGCAATCATGTAACCATTAGGATTCTGCCTTGATAGATCATGAGTTCAATTATGATATGCCAGAGCTGCAACTGCCACAGCCACTATAGGTCAGGGGCATGACCTTCATATGCCAGTGGCCCCTTACATGGTCGGTTACTGTTATCTCTTGCCTGTTAGAGCCTAACATGTCAGATGAAGCAAACATATGCTACATGCTGGCTCATGCGCTCAGGTGCTCCCTTAATATGCCCCGTGCCTCCACATATACCCAGCCCTTGCCATATTATGCCAGTTATGTCGCATGCCACGTGTATTCATCCTATTTCACATGCAGCCTCACATGTACGGTTGCTGCTACCATACGTCTGGTGAAGCCTCTGATGGAAAAGTACTGCCATCTTTTGCCATATGAAGCCGTATATCGTAGGTACCGCACATGTTTATTTACAAGCTAGTGCAGCATCGAAATTCCCAAATACGTCAATCTTGTGTCAGATAAAGGCACGTATGCCATGTATCAATGCAAGGTACAGGCTCATGTGCCCAAGTGCTTCCATCAAATGCCAAATAATGTCTTAAATACCCAAGCATTGGTAACTACCAGACAAAGGCGTCTGTGGCAGGTAAAGTCATCAGAGAACAGACACAGTCTCAAATCCACCCATGTTGCCATCCGCAGCCAACTTCACCCTCTAATGCGTTGCGCCAAAGGGCCTTCCATGCAAACCCATACGAAGCAAAGTCAGATTTAGGACAGAAGTCTCCATAGGCTGTCATGACAAAATGGCCATGGAGTGGGGTCATGAAAGGTGTGTAAGGGTATGAGTTTGGGGTGGGCAGAGTTTGGGGTCTTGGACATGTAAGTGCAATTTAGGCGAACATGTTTCAGCGTATTTGCTTTTACAGCACACACTGAACCAATCACGTCTACGTGCCTGCAGTTTTAACAGCAAATACAAATGTATCAGACAATCAAGTATATAAAATACTATTGCAAAAATGATGAATCGGAGTACCTATCAAAAAAAAGTTTGAAGAGCGGTGGAATTAACTTAAAGAGGTAGCCAATATGGAGCGGAATATTCTTGCACAATGTGACATGGTAAAATATGACAAGATCTCAGGTGGCTTCGATGCATTTGTGCCAGTAATATGGAAAAAAATACAAGAAATAAATGCATATGAATATTAACCCACAATGCATGTAAAAATGTAGCGCCGTCATACTTTGGGGTCTGGGCTCTACCAAAAATGAAATAAATCAATAACAATGCGTTCAGTGCGCAGATGCGTCAGACTTCTGACGCAACAAAGATGGGTTTGATGAATCGGTCTTTGCGGAATCGGAGCAGATCCCATGCCACATCTCTCGTCACGTCATCTTAAGCGAAAGCCCGTGGAGTAGCATGCATGCTCCAATGATATTAATATGATCTTGCTGTCTCTGTGAAGATTGCCAATAAAGCTTTAGCAATTGTATTGCACTAGGTCGAACAGTTGCTACACCCAACATAATGGTGCTCAGCTTATCAACCTATGAACGATGGTTGGCAAAGCAGACCTATTGATTTCTTCAATAAATGTTTATAAGTGCTTCTTACCACTGGCAATAACATGATTTTCACCCAATTTAATGGTGCTCCAACGTTTGAATTTGAATGGTGAAAAGCTGAGATGTACCTACCATTGTCCTGTACACTACTTTTGTGGCACAGAGCAAAGAAGCGCAAGCTCTACTGGCTGCGGTAGGTAGATGCCCAACAGGCTAGATTGAGGTTGGATCTATTGCCGATTTTGAAAGTTGGGAGATGTGTATTTGATAAGTATTTGCACACAATAATAAAAAAGTTGCTTTTTTTATCCTTTCTACACACTCACCTTGTAGGAAAAGAAGGTAATGTTTTCCATTTACAATAGTACTCAGAGACAAGTAAATGCGTTGCGCAGTATCTCAAATAGAGGTGGATATGTGAAAAAAACATACTGCCAATGCAAAAATCTCTCTCTCTCTCACACACACACACACTGTTCAAAGAATGTATTAGATCACACTCTGAGCAAAAATACCCCCCCTCTCCATAACTCGTTCACCCCATTCACTAATGCAGGATCATTCTTTTCACCCTCTTTTGAGACTACACATGTTGATATGCATGCAATTGTAGAAAATGACCAAAATGATCAGACAGTTGTAAGACAGTGTTGCTTTGAAATTACCTTTGGGTCTAACCAAACTGTATACTAAGTGTGACGAATCGGGGGAGTTCATCACTTCTCCCCGGGTGGGGAGGGGCCTGTGAGGCTAGGGAGTCGGGCCCACTCCGCAACACCATCCCCTTACGGGGCGAGGCAAGAGGGACCTCACCGGGTGAGACTCCCCTTTTGGCGAGAAGGACTCCCATTCCTGTGAGGAACTACATATAGCTGTGCACACATGGGATGCTCTACAATACCAGCAACGTTTAAATACAAAGACTGGGATGAAGAAACACATAATAGATTACCTTATATTATGGAAAGAAAACATGTCCCTTTAAATCCAAATATCCATTCCACTGGGACGAGTACATTGATTAGGGTACACTCGAGAAACCACAGAGAGAGATATGAAAGAGAAGAGAGGAATGCATACGCAGGCCTGCAGAAGGCCTGGGAAGGCCTCCAATCTTTGTAACACCTGGAGAGGACAAAAAGCCAACTGAGATGGACAGGGTAGCAAAGGTGCAGCAGGAATAGAGTCTGTGTCCTCCTGACTCGCACACATTAGTCAGTGCAAAACAAATATCCTTTAATCTCCACCTATTTGCCTTTTTCCAGCCTCGGGCTCCACTGTCAACTTTGCACATTCCCCCTTTCAATGGGGTTGAATTAGCTCCAATCTCTCTGCTTTCTCACCACATATCCTCTATTCCTGCTGCACCATTGCTACTCTGTCCTTCTCAGTTTCCTTCCCTTACTGCCCCAACAGAATCTCCCTCAACGCCCAGAACACCCACACTCCCATTCTCCAAAAACCCTTCAACAAAAATAAATGTTTTTTTTTCTAAGGTGCTTCTTTGCAGTGAAACTAGTTTCTGTTACACTGTAATGCTGTCAGCAATTGGCCCTAAAGCACTGACAAGCCCTGAGGTTGCAAAGGCGCTACCAGGGACCTCAAAAGGAAAGGCAAGGGTAGCAGATGCCAGGCCACATCCCATCTGCACAAGACCACGAGAAACCCCACACATGTCTCAGAATCAAAGGTGAGGTGCAGCTTGGATCTCAAGGCAATGCAGGCTTGGCACCCAAGTCTGTGCTTATTCGTCCCACTTGGGAATGAAGATTGATGCCTGGAAGGGAAATCAAGTTTGATTTGCATATTTTCTTGCCCCTCCTTTAATGGCACGGAAGGCTGAAAAACAACAGTCTGGAGGGTTGGCCAGAGGTTAGGATTAATTCAAAAACTTCCAAACATCAACCTTCCGTTTTTACACGCACTGGAAGCACGGTTTCCTTTGCTGATGCTATTTTCTCTCCAATTATTTAGTCACTGATTGAGATTGTACACTTTCTTATGTTAGCCCATAGTACTGCATAAACTCACTGAATTAAATGTACCAAGCCACCATTTTACAAAACTTTCTCAATGGCAGTTAATTAATTTTGCCAAGAACAGCTTGAGTTGCCTAGCAGCAATTTGTGCAAATAGTTTGCATTCAGTATAGAGAACCGAGTCTGTCATTTGTTAATTTCAAGTGGGTAAAGATCGCTCTTAATTAGTAGGTAATCCATTGAGTATAAAGAAGGCATGAAAGGAGTGGGAATGGATTGCACAGTTTATAAAACAAGAGGATACACATTGCATTCAACTTTCCACTTGATCGGCCAGCCACTTGGAAATGTGCCAACACATCTTTGTCGGTATCCCTGCCCAGTAACAAGACAGCAGTTCTTGAGATTCAGATTGAATCTGTTGCCCACTGGTGAAATCCAATATGCTCAATTTGAAAAAAAGAGGGCCTGGATAACTTCTGCCCCCGTTTTAATTAGATAGGACAGCTAGAAACGCTCCGACATTTACTGGTGGAATGCCCCAACCTGGCTGTAATTAGAACAAGACATTTGGGACGTTTATTTTGTAAACAAAATGAATGCGTAGTCCATGACGATCTATGGCATTGCATGTCTGCAGGATAGGAACTATTTTTAACATATGTAGTTGTTTGCATGCTTGATGAACTGAATTTGGTTACTTAAATGGTGATAGCTTTGATTCTTGTTTATTTTTTTATTTTTCTTTCTTTGACTTCATAATTATGTATGATATATTAAGGCTCATGAGATATATATTACACGGCCACGTTAGTGGCCATGTAGTTATGGTTAAGTTGCTAAACCCATTGGAAGCACACTTTTTGGGCAGCTTATAACTTCGCTCACCCTGGACGAATCCACACCAAACTTTGAGAAAAAAGAATATGGCCCACTCTGATTTCTTTTTGCAAAGTTTGGTGAGGTTTGGTCCGGGAGGGGTAAAGTTATGGGGGGGGCCCAAAATTTCTTTTTTTCCCCATAGACTGAATGGGGAAAAATGTTTGCTCACGCCTAGAGCCCAAACCACTGGATGGATCTTCACCAAATTAGCGGCAGGAGCAGCGGCTTCGTACCGAAAGTGTGCTTTTGTAAATTTGGTGAAAATCTGTCTGGTAGTTTTTTTTCAAACGTAGGTCACAAAAAATTAGTGATATCTATGTCCGTTCCGCGGACGTACTTCCCTGTTTGCTCCGCGGACAGGACACCGATTGGCTAATCGGCTTGCTTCATGTCTGCGGACATGTGACGTGACCGTTGATTGGCTGGGATGAAGCTTGAGGTGCGTCGGATTGTTTTGATGCGCCCGCCATCTTGGATCCATGTTTGGTGTCCGCGGACATCACTGTAAAAACATATTTAAAAAACACAACATTGCACTTTTCAAATTTATCAAATAATCTCTGGGGAGGTGAGGGGTGATGAGGATGGGATGGGATGTGGCTGCAAGAAGCAAAAAAACAGGTGTTTTTTTGTCGTGAAAGTCCAAACAGTTAGGAGGTTTGTGAACAGTCCTGTGTAGGAACGGAAGAAGTGGTTGATTCCATCTTCGCCTCCACACAAAGCACTTGAGAAGATTATGTTTGATAAAGCTCACAAGAGATCTGACGGGACTCACAGCATTTTGTCACACGGTAGATTTGGAGGTGTTCCACAATATGTGCCTAAAGTACAGGCCAAAGAGATTGCATTTCGGCATTCAAGGGACGGAGATGTATAATCATGGAATTGCGTGTGATTTTTCCGAGTACACATACATTGTCAGAAAACATTGCCAGCGTGCCCTGTCCACCTAAAAGAGAGCTCGTGGAACAGTTTAAATCTAGGTACAAATGATTACCATCTGTTTTTCTGATCAACAATGTTTTTAAGAAGTGTCCAAATAAAGCATCCAATTTATATGTTAAAATGTATCCTCTTTGTTAATTTTTTTTTCAACTATTCCACTTTTTACAATTGTTTTATTGTTTTGCAATCCCACAAAAGGGATGAGACCTAGGCTACATAAGTGAAGGAGTCCGTCACCTAAGCATAGATGGGGCTACTGCTAGAAACATTTAAACTCTTTTTTTGCGTACCCTTTACTTCAATGTTGGAGTAGGGCGCATTCTGTCATTGCCAAGTTTGCCTACCCCTTAGCAGCACCACGATCATTGAGCAAGGGCAGCCTGACATTTTTACTACTGTGCACGTGCACAGGGCCGGTCTTAGACCAGATTGCACCCCAGGCAGGAAGCATCATTGGCTCCCCCCCAAAATATTGGCAGAGGTGCTAACTTCAGGGACGATGGGGAGGGGCAAACCTACTTGTGTGGGGGCATCTACCTTCTTTACACATTCTAATGAGACTATTATAGTGCAGCTTCAATGTTACAATCAGTTATATCTCTCTTTCACTTATAAAACCACTCAGAAACCACACACTTAAGCTCCGTTGTGAAAATGAACGGCCTCCTGCCCCTATACTTACACTCCCCTGACATGCAAGAATGAACACCTATCTGATTTCAATTGCCTAAAGATGTATGCATACCATTGCAGGTGCTAACAATAAAATGTTTTACATTGCCAAATGCCGGTCATTTGTTAAATGTGTTGCTGCCACCACCATTTATTTTCTGTTCCTTGCCCTTCTACGGCTCTGTTCGTCTTACCAAACATGATGAACGGAAGAGGTGTAATCGCTGGAGTCTGAAATGTCTTACTAAGATAAGGGGAGGGGGTCATGGGGTTTGATGTGTTTTGCTTAAGATTCCAGCTCTCATATCTGTATCACTGAAGCTGATCATGGGTATTTGGCTGGGCTCTGCTTGATTCACTCAAGGTGAGGGGTTGGGTGCACAAGGGTGGGTGGGTGGTCATTCTAACCGGTGGCTGTGCCCACCATTTATCCACACCCTCTCATTTGTGTCTGATCTGGTGCTTCTTCATTGCCTGTGTGTGCCTCGGCATGTGACTGGGTGCAACACAATGATGGGTGCAGCTTTGTGACTGTGTGTGTCCTGTGCAGTCTCTTAGCAAAACCAAGCAGCATGGGGAAGCCTGGTTTGGGGCACATCTAAGACAGATTGCAGAGTGCTAGAGAAGCAAGGAAGACCCAAAAATATATAAACGCATGTGGGTGCTGTATCACTTCTCTGTACAGTGCTTTTAGCCTGCAACCTTCACTCATCTTCAAGTTGATTGCATGATTTCAGTGACAACACAGATGGCGAGGCAGAAACGTAAATGGTGGACTTTACAGAGTAATACTACATTTCAAATGCCTATTCCTCTATATTGTTTATATTGGTTGCCCAATATTTATTAATATTAAATAGAAGCAATTTCAAGTTATTTTACACTCTTAATTAAAACGCTTGATGTTTATAAATTGATGTGCTTGTGCTACACCCAGAGCGCGGCAAAGAAAGGGCTATTCATGTCTGTGTTAAAATGTAATTAAAATAATAATGGAGTCATACTGGCGCCCCCTAGAGCCTGGCACCTCAGGCAGCCACCTGCACTGCCTGATGCAAAGACCGGCCCTGCACGTGCATCAGAATTAGAGTTCTCATGCACGCGGTGAGGCAAGTTGTTGCAAACTAAGAATGTATTTTGATTCTGAGTGAAGGTCACCAGCTTTGAATTTTTGCTTGCAGCATAAGGAAGCCCACGCATCGGACACACAGTATAAGGTTCAATTGTTTTTTGACCTTGAGAGAAAGGGACCATTCTGAAAGGAATTGAATGAAAGGAGGGTTGTAATAATGTAAGATATGATAAGGTTATGCATTCCAAAACTGGACTAAGGAACATGTAAATTCAGTTTATGAAAAATCATTGGTGCGAACGGAGTCTGCCTTACGGTCTGAGTTACGCCAAGAGAATGGAAATGGCGAATATAATGTAAGTTTGATTTTCAACGATTTTATACCCGAACGAGCATCAACGTATCATTATCTGACCATTATTTCTGGGTTATATTCTACTTGTTTGTTCTGTGTGGCATATTGCAATGAAATGCAAGTATAACCGTTGTGTGTAATGTTCTTTCTACTGCCCAGATGGGCGGGGCGGGATTGAGATGCATGTAGACCACTACTTAGTTCTCCCAGGTTCAATGCTAATATTTCATTAAAATGCCATCTATGAGCACTTAGAATTGTATTGTCAGCTTCCGTATCCCGTTTAGAGTTGATCATACTACATAGCGAAGACCTCGGAAGCAAATTGTGTACTACTTTCCACGTTTTTTTCTCTCTGTTGACATTGGTTCATGTCTGTGCTAATCGTTACTTTAAACTCTATGCCTAATTAATAAGTCAATAGATAAATTGTAATAAAGATCGGCTAGTGAGATACATTTCTATTATGTTTTTGAAACAGGTACATCCAGCCATTCTGCGATTGTCATAGATTCCAGGTGCCAACTGACGGGGTCTTTAACCGGCAGCTGCAGATACTTGTGAACAACTGGATATATTTGACTATTTTTTGGGATGATCGCCAAGGGCCCATATGCCCTTACGCTGTACTAGCGATTAGGAGCAACATAACATCTGTTACGGTGGTCTAGCCACAAGTTGATGCAGAAGCCATGGAATCACTGTGTGACCCAAGTGCTTCTTTTTCCCAAAACGAATACCTTGTGTACTCAAAAAGAACAATGTATGACTCACGATAAACATTTACGGATCGCGAGCGAAGAAACAAATTTCCAATTTGATTGATTATGGAAATAGCCGGATGTTCTCAGAGTGTTCATTGTGAAATAAAAGTACTTTACAAATTGTACAGTCTTGTTGTTTCCTTTTAAAGTACGGTTTAATATTACGAATTGTGACGTGCTGTGTTGTGAGACGATTTGTGTTGATTTTCGGGTTCTGTGTCACGTCATATAGGTGATGACTGGGCGCGTTTGGCTACGCTCCCCAGGAACGTCACTGAGAAAGGCAGAGAATATCACTAGGTTTGTTGATGTGAGGCTCAGGGGCGGGGAATATGATTTAGTGACATCAGGGCAGTTCACCTTAGGCCAATGCAGCAACGGATGAGATTAGCACAAGATGGCCGCGCCCTGCTGCCTTATTTCGCATATGTACAAAAGAGGAAAACTAAGGTAAGGTACATTGGAAATGTTTGTGCGATCGATCAACGTATGTATAAAAATACATGCCCGAACCCTCTGGACAATAATATTTTCTGAGCGTTGCACTTGTCAAATTTATCAAATAATCTCTGAGGAGGAGGTGAGGGGTGATGAGGATGGGATGGGATATTTCTGACCTGATTCCGAATGAGTTTACAAAGTTTGGTGGGATTCTGTCATGAGGGGGCAAAATTAGAGGGGGGTCCCAAAATATTGTAAAGGCTTATACATGTGGTGCCATTTGACCAATCTACACAAAGGTTTGAAAAAAGATTATAGATCTAGATATAGATGTTTTCATAAAGTCTGACTGGATTTTGTCAAGTGTGGACTAAGTTATATGACGATTATATGTGCATATATTTGACACTTTTGAAAAAATAAAACATGGGTGGATTTCCAGCAAACTTGCGTAAGGAGCATTGGCAAGGACCTACAAGCATGGTTTTGCAAATGTGCCAGTGTTTTATTATTTGACAAGTGTCATAATGTAGCTACAAAAAATAGCGGTATACCTTTAGTGACTGAGGGGTAGCCTGTGGCCATGGGCAGTGGCCAGATTGTCCGGGTCATGGAATAAGGCCATGATCCGGACAATCTGGCTTCTGGCCATGGCCACAAAGGACAAAACATAGGATTAAAGTGGCCGAGTCCACCTGGGACTGGCTTTGTGGTAAAGTTATTCGAAATTAGGATAGATCTGAAAGGGAAGAAAAATGTGCTTGTGGTAATATGGTCATAGAGTTGTCTTTCTGTCTTCTGCAGGCTGATATGGAAAGCGAAGAGGGCCCTGTATGGAACCCTCTCCTTCCCTTTCCATGGTGGCCATCTTGAAAAAAGATTTTCCTTCCTACACGATGTAGGAAGAGAAATCCTCTTTTTTAGCACCCTAGGTTCCCACTTTGGGAACCTAGGTTGCTAATGGCCTTCATCCCCCATTTCAGGGGCTGGAATGGGGGGGATAATGGTCCAGAGACCTCGTTATCCACCCTTGCTTTGCTTGGGCTGATAACTTGGGCTGCTGGGCCGGTATCCACCATTCCAGTCCCTGGAACGGAGGATGAACACCACAATATTCCCACTAGCATAACACAAAATGCAAATGGAAATGTTAGAAAATCTTATTGAGTCTATGTACTTTACTGAGAAAGATAAAGTAGATGCAGCCTATACATGTTTTATTTAGTTCTATTTTGTAACTGTGAAAGGTGGTTCCTAAAGGAATATGTCTTTTGGTGTTTTTGGATGTATTTTTTTGGCAGGAGATCTGAGAAGGAAAGGTGGGGAGAGAAATGAGGGAAGAGGAACCAAACACTAATATGGAGGGGTAGGTGGACAAGGGAAAATGTTGTGCGTGTGTTATTTCTGAGGTAGGGACAGTGTTTCCTATGCTCCTTGATTACAGCAGTGGTGGTGGCTCTTGGGGAGGAGGGATGGCATTAGCCGATGCCATTTTAAGATAAATAGCAGTTTTGCTAAAAGTATGTACTGTGTATTAGATTGTTAATGGATAATGAGTAGGAATAGGTGTTGGAGCTGTGCAAGGAAAATTTTGAAGTTGAAAGTTCCTAGATCAGTAGAAAATGCAGTTCTGAACTGTCCGCGAAGCAGAGATCTTATCGTGAAGTGTGGACGGGTTCTCGGACACGTCATCATCGTAAAGGAGCATCCGGCACTTGAACTGAACAAATGACAGACTCAGTTCATACGCGCGCCAGCGTATGGTCATTTGGCACTGTCCGGAAGGTCCGCTATGAAGTCAAATGTTTGTAGACGGCTACAGATGCAAAACTAGTTGAATTAGTTGCAAAAAGTGTATAGAAGTGTTAAAAATGATTCCAGAAGGTGGGAAATGGCAGAGTTTTAAGGTGACACTTTGTAAAAGGGACACAAATATTGCTATATTGGGTAAGTATGATATTAGTAAGTTGTAGGCAAATAGCATGCACTGGTAAAAAACTATGAAATTCACTGAAAAAATCTTGTTAAAGGGGCGTTATGGTTCACTTCGACTAATAAAAACCTATGAAATTCAATGAAAAAACTTTGTTTAAGGGACGTTATGGTTAAGTTGCACTAATAACCTATGAAATTCAATGAAAAAACTTTATGAAGGGGAAGTTATGGTTAAGTTGCACTAATAAAAACCTATGAAATTCAATGAAAAAACTTTGTTAAAGGGACGTTATGGTTAAGTTGCGCTTCTAAAAACCTATAAAATTTAGTACATTTTTTTTTTTAAAGGGACGTTTCGGTTCCAAGTGAAACCGAAAAACCGTTGAAATTCACCAGTTATGGTAAACTGAGCAACCATAACTCGCGCCACCACCGTGCACTGCTAAGACTAACACCCAGGACATCAAAGATGACATCACAAATGGCATTGATGACATCACTGATGACATCACATGCCAGGCTCCCTCTTTTTTCCTTTACTGACATATCTAGGCCAGTAATAGTCAGGAACTAAAAATTCAAAAAGTACTACATTTGTACACTTATACTTCAAATATTTTCTTACAGTAATTCACCTGGGGTTCACTCACAGCATATGAAACATATACATAGGGGAAAACACAGATTTGGAAAACAGCAATGTTTTCTATGTATGAAGATGATCAGTTTGTTTGTTTGTTTATTTATATAGCGCTCCAGACCCATCAGTAAGTAAGGTTATCAACACTTTCTTATAGTTCTGCTTTTTTTAAAATTACTTTACTTTCCTGGATATTCTCATATTTGTATACATTGTATGCACACTACTTTCTTTAGGGTCCAGTCACATTATATGATAGTTATACATAGTGAAGTAGTAGCTTTGAAGCAGAACAATCATTTCTGTGTATAAAGTTAATCAGTTAGGGTATGAAGATTGGCTGGTAATACTGTTGTTTACTTAATTTTCGCTGTATATGCTCATATGTGTATGTGTTGTTGTCTATTTGTGTTTTGTTTCGAACAATGCAATTATGTAGTAAGTATTTTATTAGCTAGTTATTAAATGTTGCACAGTAGGCAAAACTGTAATAAAAAGCATTTATCATTTTACTATTCAACATGGTAAGATTAATAATATTGCACATCCATCATGTATGTTGCACACAATGACTACGTTTCTACATTAGTAGCTTAGTATACTGAAAGAACCTGATAATAGAATGGAATTTGTATCAATGCATTACTTAATGCACTACGTACCTCATGATATTTATTCCAATGATCCTTCACACTTTTTTTTATCAACATTACTATAGGAATCCCTTGTACAGAATTTTCATGAAAAGTAAATGCACATGTGATGTCATCAGTGATGTTATCAATGACATTTGTTATGTCATCTTTGATGTCCTGGGTGTTAGTTTTAGCAATGGACTGTGGTGGCGCGAGTTATGGTTGCTTAGCTTACCATAACTGGAGAATTTCAAGGGTTTTTCGGTTTCACTTGGAACCATAACGCCCCTTTAAAAATGTTGTTTTTACTAAATTTTATAGGTTTTTAGTAGTGCAACTTAACCATACCGTCCCTTTAACAACGTTTTTTCATTGAATTTCATAGGTTTTTCAAATTATGTTTGTACTATTTTAATCTTTTGTATTGTGTTTTTAAATCTGTGTGTCAGATCAAATTTTTGATCAAATTCACAATAAAAAAAAATATGTGCAAATAGTTTACATTCAGTATTCAAAAAAGAACTGAGTCTGTCATTTGTTCAGTTCAAGTGCCGGATGCTCCTTTACATTTTCTGTACATTCACGTGCCAAGAATTGGACACAGATGCCGAGGGGACCCCCCGAGTCCAATGAAAGGTCACTGTTGTGTACGTAGGTGGATCCTGATCGGGCAGACGAGATTGCTCACCACAGAACAGCTTACAATCGGAGAAGCTGCATTTCAACGTGTTTAAATCCAAGTGCTTTTTACAGGGCTCAGTGCTTCACACATATGAACAGTTAAACCAAAGAAAAGGATGCCCAGAAACATAACAGTGTGCCCAAGAGATGTAAGATTAAAAGAAAACTGAAAAGAAGGACCCGGACAGATCAAGTGATGCTTCGTAGGTGTCCCGCAATGATAAGCTCTATACAACCTGCCGTTGTCCTCCAGAGGCACTGTCATGCTATCATAAGTTAAGGAATCATACATTCTAAAGCACACTTAGTCCAAAAGTGAATTCAACTCAAAAGGGCCAGTTTCAGTACTTGAAGAGGACTCTAAAAGGTTTCTTCAACAACAAACAATTAAACGAGTTCCTCTGCTGCACGTGAGCGCAACATTCGTGTGCATCTGATTTTATCACCCGGAACAGCCATGTCATCGACACATTGCACTAACATTTTGACCCACATATTTTACTGATACAGGTGTTCAAGGTGCTTGTTGCCTCTGACGGGGCAAAGGAGGACGCACACACAGAGAGATGTTTGCTACGCTTCTATATTCTAGCTCTACAAACCGTTAACTGGCGCTCTGCGCGCCTTACCCAGAACTCCCCATTCTCCCAACAACAACGTCACTGGGCCCCGCCTCTCCAACTGCGGGGGCAGCCTTTAACCCTGGAGTAGCCGGTAACACCACCCCCGGACAATATGTCCGAACATTAACTTAACATTCTTCAACTAGTTGCGTCGGCTTCTTGATTATCCGGCATGGCCTCCCATCACGAGCTTCGGACCCTGAGACGTTCTGGGCTTCCGTGTTTTTTTCTGTCCCTCTGGGATCTCCCTCAGCAGGGGTCCATAAGTCATCTCTCGGGACGCATGATTCCGGGGTAACAGGTCTTGGAGGTATCTCTGTATCTTCCCTCTTAACATAATGTTTGAACTGCTGACAGTTCCTCGTTATGGCTTTGTCTTGATCTTCAGCTGTCTCCATCGTCCCTTTCACTGCAGTGACCCTCATGGGGCTAGGGGCAAACCGCGAGTCTGTCTTCCTTGACACCGGTTTTTGTACGAGAACGTCATCCCCTATTTGGAAGTCTTTCGGCGCTGCTCTGCGTCGGGCATCAGTGTCCTGTTTAGCCCTTTCTTTCCCTTCTGTGTCTCTTTGGAGGACATCTGCATCTGGGGGCTCGTCGACTGACAGATTCCGTGGGATGCGAGTGCGTACTTCATAGCGGAACATGAGCTTGGTCGGTGTCTTGTTCGTGGCCTAGTGTGGTGTGTTCCGATAGTCTTTCAGGAGTCGACATAATGCTTGGTGCGGGTTGACTGCTTCGATTCTGGCCCTCTGTATTGTCTTTTTGATTGACGCCATAAAACGTTCCGCCATCCCATTTGCCTGCAGGTGGCGAAGAGTGATTTTCATGTAATTCAATCCCAAGTGCTATGCAAATGTCCCAAACTCGTGTCCACAGAACGGTGGTCCGTTGTCTGATTTGATTACTTTGGGGATCCCCCACTCGCTGAGTAATTCTTCCAATACCGCTGCTACTTGGGGAAAAGCTGTGGTGGTGACTTTTTTGACTATCGGAAATCTTGAATGTTCATCTATCATAAGTAGGAGATAGTCACCTGCTTCTGTGGGTCCATAGAAATCCATGGCTACTCGTTCCCATGGACGATCAGGTATCTGGGTGTGTTGTAGCAGTGGAGGAGTTTCGGCTGGTGACGTGCATTGGCAGGCATGACAGTTCTTCACCCACTCGTCGGCGGCGGCATCTAGGAATGGGAACCAGACACGGCACCTCAGTTGTTTTTTTGTGTTTTCAGCCCCCCTGTGCCCCTCATGGGCAGTGCGGACCACCTTAGTCCTTAGAGTGGCTGGGATGATGATCCGGCACCCTCTGAGTAGGATGTTATTGTCCTTTACAGCCAGTTCATTGTGTACTCTAGCCAGTCTCTCGATTTCTTGCTTACTCACCCCTAGGTGGGCCAACATTGCTCTCCGGTGGTCTTTCCATTTTCTGGTCATCGTGAGGCTGATGGCGAGAGCAGTTGTGGCATCTGCGGCCGATGCTGCAGCGACTGTCTCACGTGACAGTGCCATTGGTAGAGAGTTTGCTGCGATGTATTGCACATATGTCACATCCCCTTTACGCGTAACAGGGCTCCGAGCGTGTGTCACGACAAATAGTCAGCAGGGTTTAGTTTGCCGCCCGGTCGGTGGATGATGTCCTAGTTGTATTCTTGGAGGTGAATGCCCCACCGCTCGATCCTCGGGGCCATCTTGGTGTGTGGGTTCCCGAAAAGGGAGAGAAGCGCCTGGTGGTCTGTGATTAGGGTGAACTTTTTGCCGAATAAGAAGTTGTGAACATTTTTGCACACCCAGACTGCAGCCAGGATCTCCTTTTCTGCCTGGGAGTAGGCCATTTCTGGGGTTGACAGGGCTCTGCTTGCGTAGGCAACCACGTGCCTGGGGTTGACATCTGTGCCGCTGGTCTGGGCTAGTATGGCTCCTAGGCCAACCGAGCTTGAATCCACAACCACCTCTGTGTCCCACATCGGGTTGAAGTAAGCAAAGCGGTGAGCCTCGGTGAGGGCCTGCTTGATGTCAGTAAAGAACCGTTGACATTCAGGTGTCCAGTCAAACACTGCATCTTTTTGTAAAAGTCTCCTTAATTTGATTTGATTTTTATTTATAAAGCACAAAAAACCAGGCCCAGGGGCAACCGGGCGCATACTCTTAAACATGTTACAAAAAGCAGTAGTTACAGAAGTTACAAAAATATACAGCATATATACATGTACCGAAGGGTACCATTAACAGCGTATAATACAGGCACATAGCAGAGAGAAAATGAATATTCAGCCCTGTACCCCACATGGAGTCTGGACTGTGTCAAGGTCTCATGAGTCTTGGGTGAGCAGCCATGTTTAGCACTGAGTGGCTCAGTGAGGGACGCATAGTGAGGTATGTATCTCGTGCAGTATCCCGCCATGCCTAAAAAGGAACGGAGATCTGCGACCTGCTGGAGTTCACCGAGGTTGGTGATCGTGTCGACTTTGTGAGATTCCTTTGACGATCCAAAAACAAGAATGTCGTCCCTATAATTCAGGGCTCCACGTATGGGTCTGATGATTTGGCATATGGCTTTCTGGAAGATCTCGGCTGCGGATGAGATCCCGAAATTCAGTCTCCTATATCTGAATAATCCAACATGCTTTGCGAAAGTCGTGATCACTCTGGGGTCGGGGTGCAACTCCAGTTGATGGTAACCTTCGATCAGGTCGAGTTTGGAGAACATCTGGGCGTTGTTTAGTTGCACTATCATGTCCTCGATGCACGGACCTGGATGCCTCTCGCGTTGGATGGCGGTGTCAGCTACCCTCATATCTACGCACAAGCGTATCTTGCCTTCTTCTTTGGGTACAATCACAAGGGGGGACACCCATGGCATCGGTCCTGTCACTGGTTCGATGATGCCATCGGAGAGCAGTTGTTGAAGTGCTCTCAACACTGCCTCCTGGAGGTGGAAACCAACCCTTCTGGGGTGTAGCGGCACTGGTCTCACCGAGGAGTCTATGTGAAGTTTGATTGGGGGACCCTTGAGTTTCCCCAGACCTGAGAATAGTTTGGGGAATTTCCATGTGATTTCTTCTTGCGTGATAAAGTTTTGAGGTTGATTGCACATGATGGTACCGATTGAGTCTGTCGGGTTTTGTTTGTTCGATGTTGCAGTGATGGTGTCTCCCGCCGTTACGTGGATTTCAATCAAGCCCAGACGAGAGGCTGTGTGATAGCTGAGTAGGCACCGACTCCTGGCAAGTGAGCGAATGACATGGATGGTAGTGTCCACTTTGCGGCCGTTTAGGAGGAAATGGCGTGAGAAGTGCCCCATGGTCTGCAGAGGTGTGGCAGCTCCCCACTGAAAAATGTGTGAATGTGATGGGTCGAGAGCTGGTGGGCCTGGTATCTTGACATAGTCTTGCTCACCCATGATATTTACAGTCGCTCCGGAATCTACTATGAATTGAAATAGGCAGTTTCCCATCTTGATCGGGATCTTAGAGGCCTCCCGGGCTTCCTCGTTGTCGAGTATGAGGTTGACAAACTTGTCCTGATTGTACGGTCATATTGTGCATTGTAGGTGGTTGTTGGAACGTCCTGAAAGAATTCCTCAGCCCTGTATTCTTCGGGTGGGTTATCATATTCGTCTATTAGGTATCGAGACTGATCCGCCTGGTCGGGGATTGTCGGATATCCTGGTTCTTGGTATTCGTCGATGGCTCTGATGTATCGCTGTTGCGCTTGTTGGTAGTATCTTGGTTGTCTATATTGTGGAGATGGTGGCTGGAATTTTGTCCTGGTAGGCGCATGCGGGCGTGTCGGGGGAAACGGTATTCCTTCTCTGCACACTGAATGAAAATGTCCTTCTCTCCCGCAGTTTGTGCATCATTGTGATAGAGCTGGGCATGACCCCGAGTGTGGAAAAGTAATTCCACAGCGACAGCATTGCCTCTGTTGACGCGGGACTTGTGGGCCTTGCGTTCTGTATGGGTGTGAGCCTCTGTCACCCTGGCGAGGTGGCTGCATGACAGCAATGAGTTCATTGGTGTCTTGTTTGGGGCTGCCGGTGCCTCCCATGGATGCGGCTTGGGCGTCGACCCTTTCATAGATGCGAGCAAGCTCGCTGACTGCAGGAATGGTGAGGGGCTTTTTCAATAGTTTTTTTTTGAGTGCGGGGGAGAGACAGCCTTCTATGACCCTCAGTCGTATCGCATCCTCGAGGGAGAATGTGTCAAACTGGCAGTGTGCCCCTTTCACTCTTAGGCGGGTTATGCATTCATCCACTGTCTCCTGTGCAATTTGCGTACATTGATTGAATAGATACCTTTCGTAATCTTGATTCACTTCAATGATGAGGAGTTTATCTAGTGCTTTGATCAGTTCTGAGAAGTTGTTCTGTTCAGCTGAGGGAATTGTTTTCACGATAGTCTTAATATCTACACCTAATAAATTAAGAAAAATGTCTCTGATGTTGGTGGAGTCACCATCTCCTGACTCCCTCACAAAGTGCTGAAAGTCCTCCATCCATTCAGTCCATCTGGGCCCTTTCGTGGCCTGGGGAGTCATGTTGAATGGCGGAGGCATCCACAGCTGTATGGATTCCGCTGTGCGGGCAGGCTGGGGGGACGCAGGATTGCTCATGATTTGGGTTTAGCAGAGGTCCTGCACGCCTCACTAGCGGGTGGATGTGGAGATGTCCTGCTTATGGGTGCTTGGCTTTGAGTGTATAGCCATTGGTTGATCAGGTGCAGGTGTGTTTGTGCCTGGCTGCCTGGCCTGTAGTGCTATGGCGACCTATATAGTCTGGCCCTCCAAGTTTGAGAAGAAAGTCCACTCACCGGTGCGTGTGTGACCTGTAGCAGGGAAGATCCATGTGGCACGTGCTGCCCAATAGAGTTGCATATTTGTTTTAAACTGATCGTCTCTGCGGCAGAGCGCCGCTCATGCGAGGAGGAGGAATGTCCACTTGTGCGTATGAAACGTGCGTCCTTGGAGGGCCTGGTGGACTGCCAGGGCTTGGCGTGCTCTCCGAGTGCTCATGACTTCATAATGCATCAGAGGAGTTGGAGGCCCTGCGTGTTGCGGTGGGTGGGCGCCATGGCTACTTGTGCAGCGAAGGAGGAGGAGACCTGGCGGCTCGCCCCAGTCAGCGCACCTGTGCTAGTTGTCGAAGGAGGAGGAGGCTCAGTGGGTAGTCTGAACGCCTGAGCAATGCAGCGACAGCTAAAAGGAGGACTCTTGTGTGTGTGTGTGCGGGAAACAACCTCATCGCCAGTGTTGCCTCTGATGGGGCAAACAAGGACGCACACACAGAGAGAGGTTTGCTACGCTTCTTTATTCTAGCTCTGCAAACCGTTAACTGGTGCTCTGCGCGCCTTACCCAGAACTCCCCATTCTCCCACCAACAACGTCACTGGGCCCCGCCTCTCCAACAGCGGCGGCCACCTTTAACCCTGGAGTGGCCGGTAACGGTGCTATCATTTTACCATTAGGTGCCTCCTTGCATTCAGCAGGGATCAAAGCACATGCTCCTGGATTCCCTGTACACAACACACACATGCACCATTCTCTAGCACATCAGCATTCGTCCCATCCATCATACACACTTTTTTGTGTTTTTTTTTCAGGAATGAAAACACAATTCATATATTTTCATATTATTGAGGTTATCTTTCTTTTTTGGGGCTTTTACTGGTTCTGCCTGCACAAAGTTAAACAGTATTTCTGTTCTTATTTTACAATTCGGAATGTTATTTCAGACAGATTATTTTATGGTGCAATTAACTCTTGAGCTGGGCGGGTCATCAGTACTTGAAGGGAAGAGACTGGCCTACAGTAACTTGTACATTTAGCCACTACCCAATCGAATCCCTCCTGCACAACCAATGATGGCTGTGGAACCAACGACGTCTGGCAATGTAATCTCTGCAGATATCAAAACAGTCCTCTGCATCCCAGATAGAAAGAAATGCCCATTTGAAAATGTGCAAATCCACAACTTGCAAGCATCCAAAGTGTACCAGTATAAGGCATTTTTGCAGGGGGTTAACTTATAATGCCATGTCAGCCGTGAGCACCACTCAGTATTTGAATACCATGCAAGAAAGACTATTAAATCAAGACCATTAAGCCCTGAGACAACACAGACACTGATCCAACTTGCATACCATTGCGCCTGGCCTGGCTTTATGTAAACTACGCCGGGTGGTGGTAGAAAGGGTTGACCACAGCTTCAATGGTTCATTTAGGCCATTCTATGATAAGACTGGAGGCAAGCATTATGCTTCAACTTCTTTAATTTACTACTCCTCAGCAGTTTCAACAGACCAATAAAATCTACAACAAACACTGAAAACTGTCTCAACAGACTTTTCTTGTTTTGGAACTACAATCCCCATAGTCTCCGTAGTCCATCTCACTCCATGCTCATCTATGACCACTTCCTGTCCCTGAGCTCCTCCTCTTCTTCAAGCAGATAAGTTTTATTCCTGTTTATCTCGCTATAGAATGTTGATTATTAATGGCATATAGCATGATGTAGGAGTAAGAGGATGTTATAGATTTAACTTAGCAGACTGTGACAGCGCTGCGTAGGTAGATCAGCCATAGAGCCTATACTTAAATTAAGATTTATTGCATCTCATCACAAGCGCGACGGCATAGCAGCGCTTGGCGATTGCGAGCGTGCGTAATACATTACTGGCCCGTTCGTGCGGGAGTACCCCGCAGCGCGACCACCCCGTGCCGTATGACCGGCACTTTAGGGGTGGCTGCCCCACGCCGCAGGTGTCTCCAGCGGCCCCGAGGAGCCGCGCGAACACTGATGCTCCCAAGCCCCCTCCTTCGCAGAGGCGGAGGCACGGGAGCTGCAGAGCGGCAAGACACTGCAGCCCCCTCCATCGCAGAGGCTGGAAGAGCCGCGTGTGTTGGATGCCGTGAGCCACCAGCCCTCTCCTTTGTGAGGGCAGGGCCGAAGTACGGAGCTCGCTTCTGCGTCACATTGTTTTCAGCGGAGCGGAGTACACGTACCGAAGCCGGGCCGGGCGGTGATTTTCTATAGTAGCTACTCGCGTAGCCAAGTCTGATCACTCACGATCCCTACAGATAGCGGAGCACACACACTCCGGATGACACGCCCGCTTTTTGTGCTTACAAAAAACCAGCATTCATGAAGTGCTGGAGCCTTGTGAGGCAGGACAAGGCTGTAAGCCTGAAACTAAGCACAATGCCCACAACATCCAGACCCACATACAAGACATTAACCCATCGCAGGCACAGCCAAGAACCAAATAAGTCTGGTGCAGCCACATTAAAAAAAAAAAATAAGATATATAATAAAAATCTGATATACAGGTTTACAGGCTGGTACATTTAAAAGTACCAGCAGCACCTGTAAGTGAAAGGGCGTTCTAAGACACCTTGACAGGTATAACAGGCAAACAGCACCCTCCCAGAATGTCTGATTTTGAGTGGAGTGAAGAGGAGCAGTCGTTAGACCTAGCTGCCCGCTTCAAGGAGGTGCTGGAAAGCTCACTTATAGATGCAGTGGCCCAAGGGGTTTAACCTCTGCAAGACAGGCTGGAGTCCTTGGAGGCAATTCTCCACCAGCCCATAGACAGCACCATGCAGACAGCGCGCACGCCCACAGAACCCTCAGAAACAGGGTCAAAGGGGAGTACTAAGGCCCGAAAGAGGAAAGCCTCTTGCGACCCCCAGGGCCCGGTGGAAGGGGCGAAGGAGAAGGCCCCGGAGGTCGTCGACACCTTCGCAAAGCTCCGAGAAGCATATTTGCAGCGTCAGACAGTGCCGAACCTCACGACCCCAGCTCCAGGGGAAGAAGTTGATGGAGAGGAAAACCCAGGCTTGGAAGAGGAGCCAGAGGAATGAGGACCCCCCCTCCCAAGAGGAGGACGAGTTAAGGAAGGAGGAGGAATTAAGACCCAGCGAAGGGAAGAGAATCCGCAAAGAGAAACACCTCAAAGAGGTGGAAGAGGATATGTTCGATCCGGACAGCATCCGGAATCCAAGATCATCGGACTGGCAGCCATCCCCAAGGGTTGCTCAGTACATGACCAAAAGATTAAGAAAGGCACTGGACAAAGAGGTTCGTCAGCGCCTTGGAGCGGAGTGTCCGAGACCGGACCTCCCGGGAAAAGTAGCTGAAACACCAGAATTAGACCCCAAGATGCTTTCTTTCGTATCGAAGTCCAGCAAGGACCCCGTAAAGGTATCGATAGATCTTGGAGGAGCTGCCAGGAGAAGGTAGTCGACCTAGCGGGTCCGCTAGCGAAAATCATGTACCTGGCAGAAAGGGCAAGAGATACGGGAGAAGAAGTAGACCCTGACGCCCTAGCAGGCTGGGCACAGAGAGCAGTATGCCTACTAGGTAATGCGAACTGCTCCATCGCCTCAGAACGCCGGAGAGGACTATTGCTGAAGATCGAGAGGCAGCACAAGGACTCCTCTTCAGAGAGACCTTCGGCAAGGAGATGGGCTTCTTCGTCAGCACCTACACATCACTAGAGAAAGCACAAGCTTCAATCTGTAAGATCTTCCCAAACCGAGTTTTTGCCGGGACCAGCCGCCACAGGGGTTGCTCGGCTGGTCGTAACCAGGGAGGAAGAAGACCCCAGAATCCCAGAGCTCAATACTGGGAGAGCAGACAGCAGGACTCCTCCTTCCCTACCAGAGGGCGATTCCAAAGAGGACGCAGAGGGAGAGGAGCCGGCCACAGACAAGGATTCACACAAGGTGAGAGCTGCACATTAGCCCCCAGCTGGGGGGAGAACTGGTATGTTCTGGAGAAGCTGGCGCGCGCTTTCCAGCGATGCCTGGGTGTTGCCAACGGTTCTAGGTCTGCACCTAGAATTCATAGAACCTCCCATGCAAGAGCCCAAGCCGCACCAACAGCGTCTAGAGCACGCAGAGCAGAGGCTGCTAGACCACGAGCTATTTCAACTGGCGAAAAAGAAGTGTCCGAGAGACCCCGGCTTCATTAGCAATATGTTCTTAGTGCACAGAAATGAGAAAGTGCGACCCATTATAAATTTAAAAGAACTAAACAGTTGGGTGGTTTACCGACATTTCAAGATGGAGGGCATCCACTAGCACCGAAACTCGCTCAGAGAAAAAGATTGGCCGACGAGACTGGATCTGAAGGATGCTTACCTGATTATCCCAATAGCAGAGGAGTTCAGGACCATCCTGGCTTTCCGTTGGAAAGGGCAGCTTTGGCGATTCAAGACCATGCCCTTTGGGCTTGCATCAGCTCCCTGGGCCTTCACCAAGCTGATGAAGCCGGTAGCAGCAGCAATAAGGGAGAAAGGGATAAGATTAATCATCTATCTAGACAATCTCCTGCTGTTAGCCAAGAACCGAGAGGCTCTCAGATACCAGACAAAATGGGTCCAGGACTTGCTAGCATCTCTAGGATTCCTAGTGAACGTAGAGAAGTCAG
The DNA here is from genome assembly GCF_040938575.1 of Ambystoma mexicanum. Taxonomy (NCBI): domain Eukaryota; kingdom Metazoa; phylum Chordata; class Amphibia; order Caudata; family Ambystomatidae; genus Ambystoma; species Ambystoma mexicanum. The sequence continues at coordinate 855,287,975 of NC_090931.1, read as the reverse complement.
ATACGGAACCTGCGCAAAGGCTGGATTTCCTAGGCTTCATCCTGGATACCAGGAAAGCAACGCTGGAGCTTCCAGCTCGGAAGATCTGCGACATCAAGAGGGAATTGAGAGGGTGTCTACAAAGACAAGTAGTTTCTCTCAGGACACTGGCGAGAATAGTGGGGCTTTTAGCAGCTTCCATTCAAGCCATATTTCCTGGACCCTTGCACTATCGCGCACTGCAGAGGCTATACGACATCTGCAACAAGGCTTGAGGTATAATGAATCGGTACCTTTCAATCCAACAATCCAAGACAGAGCTGTAATGCTGGTTGAGGAATATGGATACCTGGAATGGGCATGCCATTTTCGGAGACCGTCTGGATTTGGTCATAGGATCCGACGCCAGCCGGCTGGGCTGGGGCGCAAGGTGCAGAGATCTACAGACATGAAGAAAATGGAGCGAGGAGGAACTTCGTCTTCACATAAACTGTCTGGAGCTGCTAGCAGGATCATTTGCGATCAGAGCCTTCACGAAAGGGAAGATGAGATTGTGCGTGCTACTGAAGATGGACAACATATCAGCAGTGCGATACATAAACCATCTAAGGGGCACCAAATCCAGAATGCTAGTCGAGCTAGCAAAGGATTTCTGGCACTTTTGCCTACAATCAGAGACATCGGTCACAGCGGAGTACCTCCCAGGGACACTGAATGTAGTAGCGGACTGGAACTCGCACTACTTCACGGACTCCAGCGATTGGAGACTAGAAACAGCAGTGTTTCAGAGGATGAACAAGAAATGGGGCCCGCTACACATAGATCTCTTCGCATCCCGGTGGAACGCCCAAACAGCAGTGTACTTCAGCTGGAGGCTAGACCCGAGGCCTCGGGGGATGGACGCATTCCTCCAGGAATGGAGCAGAGGCCCACACTAAGCTTTTCCCCCATTCATGTTGCTGAGCAGAGCTCGAGGGAGAAAGCGGAACTGCTGGTGGTAGCACCTCTATGGAAGTCACAAGTGTGGGTCCCAACGCTTATGGAGTTAGCAGTGGATCACCCGAGAATGCTCCCAGAAGGAGAACACCTGTTCACGGACCCAGCTGGGTCATATCATCCTCTGAGAGTGAGAGAGACACTCCCGCTCATCGCGTGCAGGATATCCGGAGACGCTGGGCGCTGCCAGGCGTTTCGGAGCAAGCTGCTCAGCTCATTGCAGAATCCTGGGCTCCGTCCACGAGAAGGAGCTACGACGTGGCTTGGGCCAAGTGGTCTAGCTGGTGCAAGGGGAGAGGTGTTCATCCCATTTCTGCACCTGTAGTGAGGATTCTAAATTGTTTAGCGCAGTTATTACAAGGCGGAAGGGCATTCCGTGCTATAGCAGTGTACAGGACCGCAATATCCGCAGGGCACCTGTCGATAGAGGGAGTTACGGCTGGAGAGCATCCAGCAGTGGTTAGACTAATTTGAGGAGCCAAATTTAAGGTGCCTCGAGAACCGCGATACAAGACGGTCGGGGACATCCAGGACATCCTTAAGCTATTGGAGAGTTGGCCCGGGAACAGATATTTATCCCTAAAACAATTGTCGGGGAAACTAGCAATGCTTTTATGTCTAGTTTTGTGTAACCGCGTGTCAGATGTGAGAGTGTTAGAAGTAGATAGGAGATCATTTGGGCCAGAACGCGTAACGTTCACAATAGTCCAGAGGACTAAAACGGGTATTTCTTCACTAAACTACCCATATTTTATGAGTACACCTAAATGGTGTGTGGCAAGCTGCGTCAAGGAATATGAAAGCAGAACAGCACGCAGAAGGCCTTTTCAGGGCGTATCCACAGCTACTATTGCCAGATGGGTTAAAGAAATCATGCAGGCAGCAGGGATAGATGTGGGGAAGTACGGAGCACATTCAGTACATGGAGCTATGGCATCTAAAGCCTTTAAGACAGGAGTATCCCTTAGAGATATTATGCTAGCAGCATATTGGACGAATGATCGAACATTTAAAGAGTTTTATTTAAAGCCGACTGACAGTTTAGCGGTCATGGTGCTGGGAAGCTTTAAACAAGCATGATGCTTGCCTCCAGTCTGGTCATAGAATGAAAATTACCCCTGCTAACTGCGCAGGGAGTATTAATTCTATTAAAGACTAGGAGGCGAGCATTAAATTCCGACCCAAGCTATGTATTGCATATAAAGTATTGGATTTTGCATGTGATAAGACTGTTATGTCATTGGCAATACGTGGACACCACCCTGAGTTTTCTGTTTTGCGTTATTCCTAGGGGAAGAGCAAAAGAACAATTGAAGTAGGAGACTAGCAGTGGTAGGCGCCTGGAGTCGAGGAAGTTCGACATTCGGTTTGGTGTGGTTCAAGTCTTCGCCCAGTTAGCAGGACTTTGTGTGGAGTTTAAAGAGTGACTTTTCAGAGCGAGTAAAGAAGAGGAGGAGCTCAGGGACAGGAAGTGGTCATAGATGAACATGGAGTGAGATGGACTACAGAGACTATGGGATTGTAGTTCCAAACAAGAAAAGTCTGTTGAGACAGTTTTCAGTGTTTGTTGTTGATTTTGTTAGTTTGTTGAAACTGCTGAGGAGCAGTAAATTAAAGAAGTTGAAACATAATGCTTGCCTCCTAGTCTTTAATAGAAGTAATACCCCCTGCGCAGTTAGCAGGCGTAAACTTCATTGTATGGATTGTTACTTGCAGGCCTTCATTTTAGCACTGTCCTGTAATAAACCTGGTATTATATAGCTTTGTTTTATTTTGTATTCAGTGTGGCGAGCCAGAAGAAGGACACAGACTCCCAGATGACGTGATATATAATCTTTTATTAAATTAGAGGGATAATGCCTATCTTTCCCTAGAACTATGGGTGATCCCTACCCAGGTTACTAAGGTGCTCCAAAAACGACCCTAATTGACCATACCACGAAGAGAAAACTGACTTGGGTCAGGAGAATGACTTCCTTCTCTGGAGGTATAGCTAGTAAAAGATTTTTATAGCCAATCCGCAAATAATCTTTCATGACTTCTTGTATTATTCTCTTTAGTTCCCCCAGTGCGTTGTTGAACAATGTCTTCGCCATGGATCCCTTTTGAGGGAATATGCTTTTGATGTGACTTTTTCACATTTATGTTAAAACCGTTCAACTCCTCTTGTATTACTTGACTTTGCAACTGTTTTCTGTCTTTACATTCAGGGTTATGTCTTTCTCTCTCTTTAAGATTACATTGTTTTTGTACAGGATAATGAGTTATTCTTCACCTTTTCGAGGGTATTTTCTTACACTGATTCTCTTTCTCTTTACCAGATTCTTTTCCAGCGTTTCTTGCGATTCATAAGCTTTGTATCTATCTGGCTTCAATGTTAATTCTGTTTTATGACTTTTACTGTGATGAGTTAACTGTACAGTATAATGATTGTCTCTTGATTCACAACCATTGTATTTGACTTCAAAGTTAACTCTACTTCACATCCTCTACTGAAACTAATTAACATGTAAAATAATGATTGCCTTGAACCTTCTCATACCTCCTGGTCTCCTGATTACCTTAGTTTCCGAAGGGGGATGTATTCGGATGGTTCTCTCTCTGGGCTTGCTCTCTCTTCATGCACTGCCAGAGCCGTCTTTTCTCTGGTGTTAGGCTCTTCAGTCCCTCTGCTTGTCTCGTGGGATCCCGGTGCTCGACTGCATGCCTGGATGCTGTGAGACCTTGCATAGCTGTGGTATCAGCAACATTCTTCAGATTGACGGAGCACCACATATTTGTTCCTGTGGTCTCGCCACCACCTCCTGTTGGGCTCTCACTCCAGCATCTTCTCAAGGTTCTTGGCAACTGCACATCTGGTGTACTGTGTGTTGCCACTGCAAGCAAGTTTAAAGCTTGTGGGATTCTCTGTTCTCGTCCTTGTCAGCTGTCACACAGTCAAGTACCTCCCCAGTCAGCAAATCTCTCTCTCATCTCCTGCCATTCTCTGGACATACATCTTTAAACATACTTGTCCCAGTATCTTGGACACCATGATTTAAAGGGATATGACCCTTTTCCACACAATAATGATATATTCATTAGTAGTTTATTCATTCCAGTCTTGATAGTTCATGTCTTCTTGTGTTGTAACACATCCCAGGTAGGCCATAGTATGTTTAACCCGAGGAAGTTCCTCACAGGAATGGGAGTCTTTATCCCAAATGGGGAGTCTCTCCTGGTGAGGTTGCACTTGCCTCTACCCTTTGGGAGGGTACCTCCCTAGCCTCACGAGTGGGGGAGGGGGGGACTCGCACTTGGGGAGAAGGGACACATTAGCCAAACAGTTTGCACGCAGCACTGGATCACCACACAAGCACTACAGAAGACTGGGCTTTTATGTCTTTACCAAATGCATTTTGGGACAAGTATTCTGGAATGGCACACATTATAGACATTTCAACATTCAGCTGGATTGGGATAACCTTTTCCCTGTGAAACTTGCTCAATAAACATTAGTGCAGATTTTAATCAAGCAGTGTGTTTTAAATGTAGTAATTAAAAGATGTGCTGCTGTTTATAGAGAGGAAATATGCCATTGCTAATCTAGGGGTCTTGAACATGGACACTTTGATCTCTGGATGGAATTCTCCCTGCAAGCCCATCCTTTCAGGACCAAACCTGGAAGGCTCATTGCTGCCCTGAAATTAAACATTAGAAAAGAAGCTTGTTGACTCTCCAGTGCCCCTAGCGGAAACATACTTAAATGCTGTTCTTCTGTGACATACCTTGCCATGCTTCTATTCTCTATTCGAGCGCCCCTTTCAGTGGAAAATGAACCTTTGCGCAACTGATAAGATTGTTATTAGTATTTTGTGTTTAACTGTAAGCCATTTTAGAGTCCTAAAAAGTCACTGAAGCTATAGCTCGAGCCAAGTTTCAAGTCCAAGGCTGCTCCCGCTTACGTCAAGTGTTTGACCCCTGCACTACAAATGTTGTGATCATGAAACCTATACAAGCAAACATAAGCTTCAGTACAACATGCTAAGACATCATGCTCTCTGCAATATCTTGGGCATGTCATTCAGCGAATGCTTTGCAGGACAGTCGATAATCCAACATGTTTGGTATGTCCAAAGCCTCGCACATGGGCAGTGGAGCAGTTTGTGTCTTCTGCCACATTACAAGTCCAGTGGTAGCTGTGCCGGTAAAACCGGCAGGCTGCCGCCGGACTTGTGAATTTTTCTGGCGCTTGGCTTCACGGAAACACCAGGGGATTACGAAATCAGTGTTCCTGGAAGTCAGGCGCCAGAAAATCGTTAATACCCATTCCCATTTGAGTCCGATAGGACTCGATGGGAATGGGGATGACGGAAGCACCGGCACCGTTTATAACAGTGACGGTGCCGGTGCTTCCGTGAAAGTCTGCGGGCGGCTGCCGTTCCACCCGCCAAGTTAGGCCTGGCGGGCAGGACGCCATTGGCCCATTCAGACTCAGAGTGTGCCGGTCTGGTAACAATGGTGCCGGTAGGCTTATCAGCACCATTGTTACCGGACCAGCACACTCGTAACGAGGCCAAATGAAGCCGAATTGTGCAATTATGTGGGCAGAAAGAACAATAATGGTGAACATGTTTTATGTCCCTTTGAGGTTGTTAGATTCTGGGGATCTTCCAGAGTTATTTTTTTCTGGAGCACCTTTCATGCACTTGCATTAGTAAGCATTTGATGGAGCTGTAACAGAGAGAAATAATATCTTGGCAGTGGGCAGATAGGGTAGACATGGTGTTGGGTGAACCATTCCTGGGGTAACTAGTGTTGGAAATTTAGCACTGCCAGGCACGGGCGTCGAGAGAGAAAAAAGGAGTCCTGCAGTAGGAGTCTTGTTGACAGTGAAAAAAGATGTTCTGAAATATGATGAGGTGGTACTGCCAGCATCCGTCAAGCAGTCTGTTTCACCTTTCCAGGGTCAGTTGACAAAGCAATGAAACATTGCATGAGATGGACTAGAGCAGAGGAGAAACAAGCCAAAGAGAGAGTTGGTGGTCGTCAGTGTTGCGGTCAGTACTGACAACAGAAGGAAGGGTCCTGCCAGCAAGGTACTACCTAGTGGTGGTGAGGCCAGGAGAGCTGTGTCCTAAAACTTACCGTCAAGGACACAGACTGCTTACATCAGAGACAGAGCCTCTATGGAGAAACAGAAATGATCAAATAACCTGGCCCGTGCATGAAGTACAAGCTTGGCCACTTGAACAAGCCATCCTGGAGAAAGTGTGGAGTGAAGCTGGCTGCTCAGTGCACAAGGAGCCACCAGGGAAGCAGGATGCCGGGAGTTGAGGCAGGTCAGGAAAGGGCAAAGCTCTACCGAGTGAAATGCTGAGAGAAAAGCCACCAGAGAGTAGGAGACTCGGAAAATGCAAAGACAAAGCAGTGGCTGCCGCAAGGTGCCCAACGAGAAGAGAAGAGTCAAACACAGTGGACATGGAGGTGGAACCATATGGCACATGGAGGGGCCTGAACCCGAGAAAATGACCCCAAGGAAATGCCAGCAATGAAGGTAGAAGGCAAGAATGCACAGTTCCTCAACTTTTGGTTAAGTTACTACTGCAAAACCACAAAAGAAAGGTGGGAAGACATTGTTCCAAGGTTGAAAGACTTGTTCTTAAATTCAGTGTTTTAGTACTGCAGGAAAAAGCACAAAATGTTAAAGTATCCAGAGGAACAGTCACAGGAGTGAATGCCTTGTTCAGTAACACACATATATGCCGCATCTGGCATATTCGCACCTCTTTTGGCTCCAAGAAACTCTTCCCTCATAATTAAGTGGAATATTGTTTTAAAAGACCTATACATTTTTCCCACTCTGTCCTAGACAAGGTTGAACCCGTCTTGGATATAGAGCTAAATACGACAATCATTCGTGAAAGCCCTATGAAGGAAAACTATACTTGGACTGCGACTAGGAGGCCCCGACAGGATGCACAAAACAGCCACGAGAACTCCTGCCACCAGTCTAGTTGTTGTGCAGTGAGGGGAAACCAACAGTGAATAAAAAGAGAGAATGGACAAGCCCACGGTAGTAGTAGAGGCAGAAGCAGCAGCAGTGATTGTTCGAGTGATTGGGGAGGTCGTGGAAGCCGAGAGAAGAAAGGCAGCCTGATGCAACATTGTTACACGCACTGCGACTGGCATCAGAATGTGGGAAGCATTCATAGAAACGATTGCGGCGAGAGATTGCGCAAGTTGGAAAGGATCTGGCTGAAAAGCGGCCATTGGAGCAAATAGGAAACCAGCGAGGCGACGTTGCCCAAGCACCACCACTTGAGTGGAGACTAAGTTAGTGAAGCATTCGGAGTGCCGAATGCTATGCTCGTCATGTCGGCAAGCTGAAACACCCATACCAGAGAAGAGGTTCCGAGAACACTTATACTGAAAGGTGCGGTCCCGTTTTAATGAGAGGCGGCAGGCACCTATTGTTTCATCGCATAAGGAGGAAGCAACTGCTGAACTAGAAGCTGGTTCAGCAAGGCAGGGAAGGCTAACCAACATATCACCCGTAGCGAGAAAAGCAGTTGGCAGACTGGAATCCGGTCCCAGTACACAAACAGCCCTTTCCACCACGGTGGGATTACTGAAGACGCGAGGGTCTCACACAAGCTCAGAGACCTGAAGCGAGCCAGAGACAGAGAAGACATCAAGACAGGTACATGTCTGGGTGGGGGAAAACAGGGGCTTGTGAATGAGACCGAGCAGTGACCCTACCAGAGTAAAAAGAATTTACAACAAGAACACCAGAAAGCACTGGACTATTGTAACTGGGAAATTAACGGATGAAAAAAAAGTGGGAGAGTTAATCTACTTTTCCCAGAGAAAAGAAAGCACAGTTGGGAAAATTATACCCCGGCGCCTATTTGACAAGTATAAGTGTGTCTCTTCCTCGTCTCAGTCATTTGGGAACTCATCAGGCAAATAGGCATTATCTAACTATGATACCTGCGCTTGTAAAAGAAGAAGACCACCACTCGTCCTCATCCTTGTCCTAGTCATTTGGGGAAACAACATTGGCAGTATTTGGCAGGGGAGTAAACCCAACTCTGCCAAAGACAGAAACATATTATTTAGATGACATGATCATTATTGTAACTGGCAGGAAAGACCAGTGGTAGAGTATTGTCCTCCTTGACATTAACAATCCCGGTTTACAGGAAGGAAACCATGTTTTCCACAGGAGAGACGTACCAATAGGTTGTAGACCTTTCCATGGCAAACTTGATTCATGAGACATTCTTTTCTTTAAGAGAACTGTTATTTTGCAACACTTTGGTTACTACCCAGATTTTGAAGGTTGAGGCATAAGAACCAAGGAAGGGTGTAGGAAAACAGCCGATGGACGCCTTGTTTTTCCCTTGTAGTACATTTTGTAGTATATAAAGTGTGAGGTTCAGAATAGGATTTGTACACGGGAAGGTGAACAATCTTTTGGACATCTTGACAAGGACGATGTCATTAGTTAGTTTTGGTGAGGCAGGGAAACCCCTCCTGGAGTTAGGGCTAGTGAGGCGTTGTTTCCAACCCCCTTTTATTATTTGAATTAGAACATTGTGACAACCAAACAACTCTGTGTCTGGCTCCTAACTCCGACCTCCCACATGTATGTGATACTACAGGAAAAACTGCACGGCTACTAAGACCACTTCAGATGTATGTTGTATACTGAAAGACAAGTACAGAAATATTGGGAATGCTACGGATGCATGTTTGATTTCGAACACCAACTACCGAAATATTGAGAATACTAGTGATGAATGCCGGAGACTGAAAGACAACTACAGAAATATTAAGAAATGTATTGATGCATGCTGAAGACTGAAAGACGACTACAGACCTATTGAGAATGCTAGTGATGAATGCTCGATACTGAAAGAAAACTACAGAGATGTTGAGAACACTAGCGACGCTGGAATTAGTAGATCCTGAAACACAACTAGAGATATGGTGCACACTACCAATGCATGCCAGATATGGAAAGATAAACACAGATGCTGAGAAACCTATTCATGCATCCAGGATACTGAAAGAAGACTACTAAAATATTTTAAAAATCTACTGATGCATGCAGGAAACCTAACGGTATCCACAGAGACATTGAGAACACTACGGATGCATGCTGGATCCTGAAAGACAACTACAGAGATGTTGAGAACACTACAGATGAATGCTAGATACTGCAAGGCAGCTACAGAGATGTTAATAAGACTACTGATACATGCTGGATACTGAAAGACAACTACAGAAATATTAAGACAATTACTGGTGTATGCAAGAAGTGGAAATACATCTACAGAGACATTGAGAACACTACCAATGCATGCTGGATCCTTCATGCAGGAGATACAGTCATTCATAAAAGACACAACATAGATGATTAACATCCTAGCACACATGAAAGTTGACCAAGATGACTTATTAGTCTCTTTCCATGTGGAAACATTTCACACAAGCTTCCCACAAATGGAGAGTGTCATGGTGATGCCAGAGTATCTAGACAAGCATACTACAACGCTAGAGAAAGTCCCAACACCTTTTGTGTTAGAATGCACAAGGATCACATTGACAGAAAACTACTTTCTTTTTTAAGGAGATTTCTATATCCAAAAATACAGCACAATTTTGGGTGCAACATTCGCCCCTGATATTGCCAATTTATATATGGACAATTTCGAGAAAAAAATCTATCTACCATGAGAATAATCCCCACAGTCAGATGATAGACGGTTGGTACCATTACATCAATGCCGTGTTTATGGTTTGGAAGGGTTCTAGTCAGAAATTGGAAGAATTTCTGATTTGGCTCAACAACCATGATCAGTTTATAAACTTCACTATGGCATATGATCCTGAAAAGATGGCCTTTCTAGATTTAATGATCTATAAGTCGGGCAATGGCACCCTTGAGATGACACTTTTCAGAAAACCAACAGATAAAAACACCCTTGTCCAATACGACAGTTTTCACCTGTTGATTCTTAAGAACAGTCTTCCAATAGGTCAGTTCTTGATAACACGAAGGAATTGTACACAACCAAAGAAATTTGAGAAACACAGTAACAATCTGAAAACACATTTAAAAAAATCTGGGATAACCCCCCAAAATAGTACAGGCTGCCCATAAAAAACGCACAACACGCTACACGGGAGACCTGTTTAACTCCGTCAGAGAAGATTACACTGGAAAGAAATTACCTGTGTGACCACGTTCAGTCTGATAATTAACGATCTCAGGAGAACAATTCTCAAGAACAGGCACGTAATACAAACGCCAGATTTCACACTAGCAAAACCCAGGTTTTCCTTTAAAAGACAAACAAATCTTAAGGACACCTTGCTTCAGACATATCCAGCAACAAACCACACAGAACCTAGGGAGGCCACATGGGACCTTCTACCTGTATTTGATCATTTCAGATGTGGCAGATGTTCTGTCTACCCCTTAACAAAGGATATGAAAACTGTAGAGTTGAAGGGAAAAACCTGGGTTCTAAAAACATTCAGAAATTGTCTCACACAATGGGCCATTTACAGCATAAAATGCCTGTGCAACTTGATTTATATCAGAAAAACGAATGACAAGTTAGACCAAGAATTTGCGAACATCGATCTTGTGTCAGAATAAGGTAGATAAACTCCTGGTGCCACATGTTTTCAATCAATCAAAAACCTTCAGACATTTTTTGGTTTGTGATACAAATTATTGCGAAACCAATTAGAGGGGCACCATGACTTATTGCTGAGAAAAGCGGAACAAAAATGGATTTATAATTTGGACACGGTCCAGAGTGGCCTAAATTCATGTATAGAATGGGGATTATTTACGCAGTAAAAGCCCCCAAAGATATTTCCATCTATACATGTTTTCCTGTCCTCGTGCCAAATAGACGAATGGCCAAAAAGTTCTTTAAAAACCAAAAAATTGAAATAATATTTTTCAAAGAGAAAATAATACAAGACAGTATGTTCTCTTGCAGGAGAACAAATAATTCTTTAGCCTTGGAGACATTAAAATATGGAAACAAACAACCTTCTCTTTTGTAATTGCGGGCACATTCAAAATTGTTAACCAACATTATTGAAAATTCCTAACATCAGAACAACATAACCGCAAGGTGATGCGTAGAATAAGTGTATAATACACACCCATCTTTTTAATTAAACCAACCCAAGATGCCACCCAGTACAGTGAACACTGCCAGTCTGCTGGGCCCAGTCACATGATTATGCACGTTAGCCCACACCAAAATTGAGCAAGTTTTCGAATCTTGGTGTGACAACGTGTGGCATATAAATTATGATGCACACTGTATTTTTGATAAGCCTGGCCTTAGAAAAGAGCATGGAAGTTCTTGCCTTGAGCCCATACCAAGATGGCGCAAGGCCATGAGCCTCATTGGGGAGATAAAAATCACATGAATTACACAGCTTTTCTCCCCCTCTCCCCACAACAATTGTTCTTTGATCTCGAGTGCATCGGATACACAGCGAGACAGGGCTAAAAAGGTAAAGAACTGGAGCGCCCAATACAAACTTTTTAGATATAGCGGGAGATGCTTTGAAATCAAACATGCATAGCTCTCAGCCTGTTTTTGCTTTAGTTTTGCTTTATCTATGTACATACTAACATATGACTTTTAGATATTAACTTTCAATATCAGATGTAATACAGAAAAACAGGCTAAATAGACGAATGGCCAAAAAGTTCTTCTAACAAAATTACAAAATGGAAATCACTTTTTTCAAAGACCAAACAATATAAGACATTGTGTTCCCCTGCAGGAGAACAAAAAAGAAGAAAATCAATGATAACTCGAGAGTTTCTGACTGACAGGAGAGACTACGATAAGAGAAGTTCAGTAAAACCCTAGTGTAGTGCTCACAGAATAACATGGAGAATGTCTATTAAGTAAGACTGAATCCAGATAACTCTCTTTTCAATTAAGAATGGAAGCCAAAAGAAAAGAAACATGTCTGTAGATGCCACCCATGTCCACGTTCATTGAAATCAAGGTCAGTGATTGACACACAGAGTAACACCGAAAAAAAACAGCACCAGCAGTAACTTTATTTATATTTTAGAGTATTCATGTTTTTCAAATGTAGTTTATATTATAGTGTTCATGCACAAAACACTAAAGAGGTTCCTAAAGTAAGTCATCAAGCAAAGGCAATACCGTCCTGAAGAAGGCCCATCAACAACAGTCAAAAAGCATTTGGGATAATGTATTAAGACATAGGGACCAAAACATATATCGATTTTCCCAAGGCTAGAATAAATACCCTATGTTCGGTTTTTTCCAGTGTTCTGGTAGATATTGAACATTGGGACATGTCATTGAGAGGTGCTTCACTGTGAATCAGAAAAGGAAGCATGTTACTGGTTGACAATCACAAAATACTGTATGTGTCGAATGAAAAATTAAGTCACATGCCATATTAACCCCACAGTATGATAACCTAATGGTTATATAATTGTACATTTGAGTTCAATATTTTATAAGGATATTGTGTTAAGGCTGTTTTAGCAGAATACTGAATACATTCATATGTTGATTAAAAAAGTGCATGGTTGAATACAATGCTGAAATATGAACACAGTATTGGATAGTGTTAGTCCTAACCAGTGATTTGGTCAGAGATGTTGAGAACACTCATGAGGATTCTCATGGTATTGCAGACATTCAAGTAGATTTTGGCCTTTGTCACTGTGTGCTGTGTGGGTAATGGACGCACCCTTGCATTCACTTTGTTTAATAGGAAGCCACTCCCATCATGTGGTACTGTTTATTTCAGAATGAGGATCAACCTTGCGGTTCTGCTTTGGATAAAGTGCAGGTTGTAAATGTTTTGCTTTTTAACACCTGAATACAAACTATTACAGTAATCAAGTTTTGGCAGCACAAGGGCCTGCACCAATACGATCTTGGGAGATGCATCTAGAAGTGGCCCTCATTTTTTGGAGCATGCACAGTTGAAAGTGACATGCTTGATTAAGGTGGTTGATTTGTGTAACAAACTGGTGCATATGGGAACCCCAGTAAGGTGTGTTTGCAAGATGTAGTTGGAGAACGCCTATTGAGTGGCAGAGTAGGACTGATGTTTTAACTCTACTCAAGTAGGGATAGATTACTTTCTTGCATCCACTTCTGCATACTGGCTTTATAGTAAGTAAGGTTATTGGTGTCAGTGATCTCCTTGTCCAATATGATCATGGGAAAGCGGTAAACAAAACAAACCAAGAAAGCTTTGACATTATATTAGTAGAATTCTTAAAATTATAACAATTAAAGTTTTGGTAAGTTTTATTGGACTAACTGAAAATGATATTTTATGCCCTTCACAAAGACTTTTAAAAGCCACCTCTTCATGAATAGTTCCTTGTCCTTTCAAGTTGGTTATCAGGGACTCCTTCCCCAACTTTAAGGGCCTTTACTCACAGGTGGATGACCTATGCTCATGACTGTTTAACCCAATTTCAACACTGAACTTTCAGGAATGAGGACATGGAACTTTCATGAATGAGGAGATATGCATCCTTGTAATCCCTCTATTCTCTATGGTTACAATTGGCCCCTTCCCAAGCACTCTAAAGCAGCTCCTTGGAGAAACCAACAAAGTAACATTCTTAAAGGCTGGCTACGTAGTGAATAGATCGTATATGCATAAGAATGTATAGACTATGGATGTTCCACAACGCACTTTAGCAGAGTTTGGCCTCAGTAACTAGACAGGGTTTTTCAGTGTGGAGCAGTTGGAAAACAACTTAATACCAGAGGTAGATTCAAGAAGAGCTTGGCTTGCCCATTACCAGGAAATCAAGGCCACCGTGAACTTGGATGTTCATTCAGTAGCTACAAAACGTCTGAAAAGAACAAATTCCTGTTTGAGGTGAGGAACAGGGACATTGAAAATGTCAGAGGTTGATCATTTAATAGATAGTATTTCAAATACTGAAAAACTCTTACATATGATCTCTAGTCACGTGGATAGATGAAAATAGATACTGAGTTGAGCTGTATCGAAACCAAGAGACAGAAAATGCCTCTACTCCCTTTTTATTGTCAGGCACAGAGAACATTTCCAAAGCCAATGATCAAAGCGCTAATTGAGTGGCAGACGGCAAGAGTAATGATAGATGACAGGCTAATGAGGTGAGAAGCTATGGTTATAACCAGCCCACCAGCACCTGGGTGCCAGCCTGCGTGCTGCTAGCATGTGTGGAATAGTACAGAGGGGTGCAAGGGTGCCAACCAATTGTAGAGGGACACGTAATAGAGAGCCCTACAGTTTGTATAACCAATGGGACGTTATGTATTTGATGACGTTCGTAGTGACTTGCACTAGAGGAGGTTTTAGTTGCCCCACCTGATGTTAGAGACCCAATCACCTTCCCAAATAGTATCAAACGTATACCTAGATGTTCCCGTTAAGCCATTCACTTTCCCAAGTAGGTTTTTGTAGTTTGCCACGTAGATTGACATTAATGATGATGAGTTTTTACTAAAATGTTCTATTTTTTATGAAATTCGTTGAGTGAGAAGATCGAGCGGATGTTCGTTGATGTTCATTGTAACTCCCTGTTTTAGATAATTGATATTAAAACAGATGTACTTTGCTAAATTCCTGAGTCAGCCTGTTTGTTGATGTTTGAGTATATTCTGCATCTACATCCATCTAAAATTATTGCTACCTCGTCTTAAAGGGCCTAGTGTTGGGTACACAGGTTCAACACATGAATAGATATGATGTTACAATTTATTAGCTTTCGAAGTCCCACAGCCTTCATCAGGCTGCCGTTCGGATGAAGAAGTGCCTGCCACTTAGACAGCTTATCTTTTGCACTGTTGTAGCGTATCAAGTTTCCTGAATTTGCTCCCAGGTCTGCCATCTTGTGTCAACCTTGGTTTATGGCAACCTGGGACAGTCATCAACATATCAGATGGTTTCTCGATATATTTGAATTGCTCCATCTTACTTTCCTTTGAACGACAGACTTGGATACTTCCAATTGCTACTCATACTAATGCTGCCCTCAGCTTCTCTAAATCCCATTAACTCATTCCCCTAGATCTCAGGGTTAAGGACACAAGGGCTGGTGAAATGTATTAACCTTAGTGGATACTTATTCCATCCCACCTTCATCCACCTTCTTTTTCTTCCTTTGGGTTTCATATTTTCTTCACAAACTCATTTACTTTTGTTTGTTACCTACTGCCAACTTGGACTACTTTGGATTTTCTAGGAGGACTTGGATCATTTATTCCACATTTCCTGGTATCTCTCACTGTTGTAGGTTATTCTCATGTTCACTTATTAGCCCACAATGATTCTGGCCCTCTTCTACATAGAATGGCCTCACATGACTTGCTATGGTTTCACATTCCTGCAACACATACTAAAGGTGCCTAAAAAATGCACAAAAAGGTCTGGGAGCCCCTCTACCGCGAACTAAGACAGCCAAATAACCTTTTCGATGCGAAGGTGCCCACTCGGGAGGGTTTATAACCACGCTTTAGCTCACTGTACCTTTCACAGAGGAGAAATATCAAGTTGCATATCAGTCTTTGTCCTACCCACAAGGGCAGTCCAGCACCAAAATGCTAGGCAATTCTACTCTGAACAAGAGTACCAACAGCAACCACAGACACGTGTTTCAGCCTAGTTGGGCCTCATCAGTGAGGTGAAGCTGTGCCTCTCTAAGCACAGTGAGCAAGGGGTCCAGGTCTGGAATACCCGCGGTAACTTAGGGTGATACCCAAAGTTCATTAAAATGATATGACATGGCATTTATAACGCGGCTGTACAGAAGTGAGCAAGGGGTCCAAGTCTGGACTACCCTGGGTAATTTAGGGTGACAATAAAGGTGCTCCACTGGACCCTATTTCTGTTTTTTTGGTATATTCTCACTGTTGTCTTCCCTCTCAAGTCTACAGGTACTCCGATCTGCTTCCAGCGTGATCTTCATCCAATTTCGACAGCCACACTTGAGACCCCAATTCCTTTTTACTTGGTCATCCTTTTTGGAGATGTGCCCTCTTCATCTTGATTATTTTACTCAGGCTACGTTACATAGGCCTCAGTAAATACTGTCTGGCTTTTTACGCCTAAGCACAATCCTCCTCAACGCTGGTTTTCACACTTTAAAAAAAACTATTTTGGTCATTCCTTGGCAGACTCAAGGGGAGTTGGCACAAAAACGAATCTAATATGAATCATATAACATTCATAGTCTTACAACACCCTCATCACCTGGCTTTGAAGTTTTCTGAAGATAATTTGTGAATCACTTGGATGTCTTTCAATCTTCAAATCCATGCAGTCTCTTCTTTTTACCGTAAACCCCCATCGCCCCTCTCCTCTCCCTGGATACATTTATTTCATATGATTTTGGCTCTTACTTTACCTCAAAACTAAACGTATTGATACGTTATCCTCCTCTATGGCTCTCACTTCCAACCCAGCTGCCCCACCTGAACACACATCGGTACCAGTCCCTCTATGTGATCTATTATCTCCTCTACAAGGGGCCCCAGGGAGTTTCTGTATCGGTCATTATTTAGAGACTGCACATCTGTCAGTCTCTCGATTAAATACATCACCCAAAAAGCTGAAGCTTTCTTCTAATTTTGCACTTGTGGAGCCAACTGCTCCATTTCATACTGCTCATTACCTGTGTCTTCACTGTTCCCTTTGGTCAACTCTGGTACTCCAGTAGCATAGTTTACTTGTCACTTGAAAGACTCCTTCATTTCAGTTCCTTAGAAAGGTTCCTCTCCATGTTTTAATTACTTGTGTTACTGGGGCACCACAAGGTTCAGTGTTTGACCCTCTCCCCTTTTTTTTTTTTTTTTTTTTTAAACTTTTATTTTTGCTGGCAGTGGCAGATGACATACACACATATTAGGCCGATTATGATATAACAGTGCAAGACAAATGTAATACATGGGGATGTACATAGGCAGTGAGGGATGACCCCCAATATGAGGAAAGCAAGACAGTGTTGCAGAGAATTCCGTACATAACAGTGGAGACTTAGGGAGAACCAACCCCGGGGGAGGGGACATCGAGACCGTTAAGATAACTGTTGAAGGCAGTCCAAATGTTTTTTGGCCGGGAACGGAATGGGAGAGTAGTAATATAATCTTCCTCACAGTTTCGGGACCAGGTCAGTAGATTCAGCCATTTCTGAAAGGTGGGAGGGGCAGCACATTTCCAATTTTGCAGGATACATTTTTTGGCTATTATACAACATATATTCAAGAGTTTAGCCTCCCTTCTGACCCCTTCATCACCCCACACTCCGAACAACACCCCCATCGGGTCGGGCTCAATCGTCACATCGCAAATTTCGGACAGTGTTTTAAAGATCTCATCCCAGAATGGGGCAAGTTGGGGGCAATCCCAAAACATGTGGAAATGGCCAGCGTCTTCCGCTCCGCAGCGGGGGCAGAGCCGCATCTCAGAGCGGGCAAACTTGGAGAGTCTACGCGGGGTATAGTATAGCCTATTCAGCAATTTGTATTGTATTGTTCGGTACCGGAAATTCAGGGATACCTTGCAGGTATGGGAACCCAATTTACCCCACAGATGGTCTGTAATGTCAACCCCCATTTCAGAGGCCCAGTCGTCCCGAGCCCGTAAGGGCGGTGGTGTGGCAGCTGTGAGCTGAAGTTTATATAGCGATGAAACTACCCCTCGGGCCCCACCAGAGTTGGCAATATAGGCAACAGCGGGATGGTCAGGGGGTTTGTTAGGCAACACAGGCCAAGCGGTCCGGAACGCTGCTCGGAGTCTGTAGTATTGCAGCAGCTCCAGCGGTGTACCAGAGTGGGATGGCTTCCAAGTCTGTGGCGTTATAAACACCCCATCCGGATAGAAGTCAGTTAGGGCCAGGTATCCTAGGGACCGCCAGTGACGCGCCAGAGCTATGTCATTCGTGGGTTCCAACCCGGGGAGTTGCCAGGCGGGGAGCCACTTATAGTATGGTGTTCCGCGGAGCTTGCAGCAAACAACCGACCCCAGGCTGATAGTGTGGTCTGGACTGGATCTATAGGTGAGTCAGGTACGTACCGACGATGTAAAATTAGAGTCATGATATTGGCGCTGGAGGCAGCAAGGTTTTCAAGCTTGACGTGCGGGCGAGGGGAGGGTCCGGGGTACCAGTAAGTGGCAAATTGTGCCTGCGCTGCTATCCAGTATCGTATCAGGTCAGGGGCCGTGAACCCGCCTCTGTCGTAGGGCAGAGTCATATCCCCCCACTTTTTCCGCACAGCACCGGAGTGCCATAGGAACTGCGCACACAGCCTGTGCAGATCAGTGAAGTATTTCCTGCCAGGCCATATGGGGACATTTGTGAATGTGTATAATAATTTGGGAAGCAGTATCATCTTAACCAGTGATAACCGCCCAGCAAGTGACAACGGGAGAGGGCGCCAGCGCGCAATCTTGGTTTCGGCCAATTCTGCCACTGCTAGGTAATTGCTAGTCAAGAGAGCCTCCTTGGTCAACGACACCTGAACTCCCAGATATTTAATCCCGTTGGGGGACCAGCGGAGTGGGTATTCAGTGGCCGGCTGGAGCGTGGAGTGTGTGAGGGGGAAAATTTCGGATTTGGTATAATTGATAGTAAAGCCTGAGTATGTTCCGATACGAGTGATGTCCCGAAGGAGAGGATCAAGGTGGAGATCTGGGCTCCTGACGAAAAGCAGGATGTCGTCAGCATAGAGTGAGATAATTTCGGGTGCACCCTGGAGGCGTATCCCCTTGCATGAGTGCCGCTCCCTGACATAGTCCGCCATGGGCTCGATGGCAAGGGCAAACAGGATCGGGGAAAACGGGCAGCCCTGTCGGGTGCCACGAGAGAGAGGAAACAAGGCAGATGTTTGGGAGTTGACGCGAACCCTGGCGACTGGGGATGTGTACAATAGTTTGATGAATGCGATCATCCCGGGTCCGACGCCCATGTTTTCCAGGACCAACCACATGTACTTCCAGGACACCATATCGAAGGCCTTCTGGGCGTCCAAGGTGACCGCCACCGCACACACGTTTTGACTGATACGAGCCATGACGTTAAGGAGCCGTCTAATATTGTGCGATGTGGATCTACCAGGGACAAAGCCGGATTGGTCCTCATGTACCATATATGACATTATAGGAATGAAACGATTGGCAAGCACCTTGGCGAAGATTTTCGTATCCAAGTTCATGAGTGAAAGGGGCCGATACGAACCACAGTCATCTGCTGGTTTGCCAGGCTTGAGGAGGACCGTAATAACGGCTTCACGTAGAGACGAGGGAAGGCATCCCAGCCGGAGGGCCTCATTCCATACCTCTAGCAATTCGGGTCCCAAAATGGCCACATGCTCCTGAAAGAATTCAGCTGTAAGCCCGTCGGGGCCCGGAGCTTTCCCCTTCGGGAGATTTGATATGGCTTCCACTATCTCATCTAGTGTAATGGGGGAGTCCAACTGTTCTCTCGTTGCCGGGGAGATGATAGTGGTGGGTATCTGGTCTAAGAGCTCGCGCATATGGGATTCGCTATGCTCAGGGGGTTGAGAGTATAGTTTGGAATAGAAGCTTGTGAAGACCTCCAGTATGTCCTGGTCGGACCACTGAGTCGTTCCATGATTATCCTTAACACTGGTAATGTGGGCATGGCCCCATTCCCCCCTGGCCAGGGCAGCGAGTGTCTTGCCGGGTCTATCTCCCTCACCGTATTTCCGTGCAGCCTGTGGACGACTGAAGTACTGCACTTCCCTGATTGCCTGTTCATTGAAGATCTTGAGTTCTTCACTGATCTGGGAGAGTATACCAGGGTCAACGGAGGCCGGGTGGGCCCGTTCCAGTTCACGTAGCTTAGTTTCAGTGCGTGATAGGGTGGTTCTTATGGATTTGAGTACCCCCGACTCCCTAGAGATGGACGCCCCCCTAATGAAGACTTTGAAGGCGTCCCAGCGGATCCCCCGGGTGGTGTCCTGTGGTGAGTTGTTGTCAAAGTAGGACTGGATATCTGCAAGTATGTCTGCTCTAAAAACTATGTCCTGTAGGGCCGCAGATTTAAAGCGCCATGTGTTAATAGTGGGGGCTGGCATGCCCATGTCAACAAACAACAGGATCGGTGAGTGATCAGATAGTGTGCGAGCGAGTATACATGTCTTGGAAACCCTACCTAGCATAGGACCAGATAGTAGGAATAAATCGATCCTGGACGAACTGTCGTGGACCGATGAGTAGAAGGTGTATTCCCGTGTTGACGGATGTAAAGCTCTCCATGCGTCATGAATGTCAAGTGTCTTGCAGTGGGACAGGAGTCTGCGCGCTGCGCCCGACGGGGGCCTGGGCGCTGTGCCAGTCCTATCTAGGGAGGTGTCCAGAATAAAGTTCATATCCCCGCCCCAGACGATTTGCACATCTGTGTATCCCAGCAGTATGGAGACTACCTGGTCAATAAATTCGGGGGAGTCGACGTTGGGGCCATAAGTATTTACGAGCAGGTAATCTCTATTAGCAATGGCGCAATACAGTACAATGTATCTTCCGCAAGGATCTATATAGCTCCTATGGAGGACAAACTTAAGAGACTTGTGGATCAATGTTAGGACTCCTCTGGCGCGTGTGGAGTAAGAAGTAAAATATCTGTGGGGTCCCCAGGTAGGCGCAATGCTTCTGGCCAGTGGACCAGTGGAGTGTGTCTCTTGCAGGAGCAATACCCTGCAGCCGTGTCTATTGGCATAAGCCATGATCCTGCGGCCCTTGGTGTAATTACTTAGGCCTCGGACATTCCACGACATTATCGTCACTGACATCTTAGCGCATCAGAGAAAAATATCACTAAACACAATACCCATGCAGGACAATCTCCCACTGGGTGATACTCGCACCAGTGTCCCCCCTCGTGTGCCGCAAACACTGTCCCCAGAACCCCCGATCCCAGGGTGATTGTGATTGGGACGGTTGCATGCATTTCTACATTTTTAATGTACATCCCACGAAATTTGTTGAATTTCAAATAAAAGAGTGAGCATGCACAAATATAGGTGAGCCGGTGTATATCGCCCTGCCATTCCGCCACTGCCTTTTTCTAAAACATTTCCCGGGTAACAACCCTTACCTCCCCCCGCCCTCACTGCCCGCCCCCAACTTGCAGTGTAAGTCCCTTGTCCCCAAAAAAATGTGTCACCAACAGGTCCGATTCTCCCCGAAGGGTGGAGCTCGGAGGGCGAGATCCAACAGGGATAAGGCCCATTCTGTGCCCAACAGGGGCACCGAAGCAGTGACAACCAATAAACCAAAACCGTTGCCATTGCAGCGAGGTGTGCTGTAGCCGTGTGGGCGGTACTTAGACAAAGATGTAGGACAGACAAGGCTGTCATGAGTAGGTTCTGCGATGAACGGATCTAAAGACAGGAGCCCCTGATCAGCAGAGCTTTGCGGGAGAGACCAGAGTGAAGGAAGTTCTAGGATTCGTAGCCAATACGATGCTCCGAGCCGCAGGGGGAGCATTGTCCGCCGTGGTTGGGTCTAGTCTCAGCCCGGTCAGGCGCTGGGGGAGCCTGATGCGATGGATCTGTAGTGTGCTGTTTCCATATGCACGTTCAAGGTGACAGATGTTCCAGATGGAGAAGTAGTGACCGGCCTGTGTTACCACACATCACCCCTCATCACCCGGGGCCCCCGCTGGGTTGGGGAGCGGTAGGTGCGTCTCAATGAATTTCACAGCCTCCTCTGGAACAGTGAAGAAATAAAGTTTCCCATTATGTGTGATTTTGAGGCGAGCCGGGAACAGGATGGCATACGGAACGTTCCGTTCCCTGAGCAGCTTTTTTACTCCGATGAACTGACGCCTCTCCTGCTGGACCGCTATTGAGAAGTCCGGGAAGATCCTTATAGTGTGAGATTCAAGGCGCAGGTCCCCTTTCTCTCGTGACAGCCGGAGGATGAGGTCTCTGTCCTGATAGTTGAGGATCCTGGCTATAATGGGCCTTGGGATGTCGCCCGGTTTGGGCCTCGGTGACAGAGCCCGATGAGCGCGCTCAACGGTAAAGCATGGGGACAGGACTGGGTTGCCCAGGAGGTCCTTAAGCAGGGATTCCACAGCGTCTTCCATGCGGCCCCCGAGGGCATTCTCAGGGACACCGACGATCCGCAGATTATTCCTGCGAGAGCGCGATTCCAGGTCGTCGCACTTCGCTTTCACACTTCGCATGTCACGTGACAGGGACGCCACTGTGTCCTGTAGTGCATGTATTTCGTCCTCATTGGTAGATATACGATTTTCAGCGTCGCTGATTCTGGTCCCCGCCTGATCCATCCGCGTTTTTAGGGAGGCAACATTGGCATTGATGTCGTCTAACTTCTCATGAAAAGACGCAAAGTTTTTGGCCATTGATTCCATAAGCGTGGTCAGATCTGGGGGTGCGGAAGTGGGGTGATGGTCAACTTCCAAATCATCCTGGATGGGCGAGTCCCGCTCCGCCTCTCCCCTCGGGACAGCTTTAGCGAATCTGTCCATGGCACCCCCTCTATGGTTCCCCTTGACCTTGCCAGGCATTGTTGTTATAGGTCCACGGACAATGCAGACAGGGGGCCCGGCCACAGGGGGGACGAGTATGGTCCCAGGTCAGGGGTGCAGACTGTAGATGTTGGGATTACTCCAGCCGAGATGTGAGCAGGGCCCAGGAGGGGCACGAGTATGCAGGGATCAACTGGTACGGTGGTGTAAGGTGGTTCCAGGGATTGCCAATGAGAAGGTGCTAAGACCACAGGGTCAGCCGCATCTGGGGGGTGGCGTCGCGGCACAGGTGAGGGAGCGGGATATGCCTTACTGGTTGTTATTCCGCCTGCCACCCCGTTGAAACGCCAGAGTCACACAGGGGTTTGGGGCCAGTGTCTACCAGGCTGCTGGGGCAAGAGGTGCGCGCCCTGGGCAGGACCCACGTCGAGGGGCGCAGGGCCAGGTGTAAGTACTCCAGGGAGGGGTCCCTGTACAGCCCCCAGCAGGACGTGAGCGGGCGGCCGCTCCACGCCACCGGGGAGCGGAGCCAGACGGGAGATGTTAGGCGCCGGGGCTCGCCTGGACGAGGGCGCCGCAGCGCGCTGCACAATACGGGGACAGGTCGGGCCGCAGTCCGCCCGCCCCCCCAGGAAGAATGAACAGAGGAGCAGCGGGGGGGAGGAAGGAGGGCAAAACGATCCCCCCCTTGGAGGGGACCAAGTTGGCACTGGCAGCCACTCCTCACCTCGGGGGGAGCCGCTCCACGCTCCCCAGGGCCGCGACACCCTGCGTGGGATGATGACGAAGGTCCACAGCCGGATGGGCGGGCGGGCGAGGCCGGGGCGCGCTCCGGCGACGGCCCCAGCCGCAGACCACCGGTTCGCCGCGGAGTCCCCAGGAACGCGATCGGGCCGCAGTCCGCCCAACAGAGCGCCAGGAGGGGCAGGCGAGCCGAAAGGCGGGGGCGGGATCCAAGTCAGCGCCGCGGCCCCCGCGATGAAGAGGGCCGCACCGGCAGAAGGTCCAGTCCGGGGCTCCCCAGGGACGAAGAACAGCCGGAGCCCCCCCGGCGGCAGCACAGTGATGTAGGGCAGCGGCACTGCAAGTAACAGGAAAGAAACGCACGCTGTGGCCGCAGATGTAAGCAGATTTCTACCGATCCCACACGGAGCTCAGTGGCTAGGCAGCCATCTTGGGCTGCTCCACAGCGCCACCCGACCCTCTCCCCTTTTACATTGTATCCCATTCTACTGACTTTGGCAATTTCTTATTTCAGGGTTCATTTCTATGCTGATAAACAGGTGGTCTTCTTGTATCCTTGCGGTAAGTGCTCATTACATTAACTCTTATCTGCCTGCCTTAAATCTATTGACTGCTGGCTGGCAGAACATTACCTGTCTTTAAGTCCCACTAAAACTGAATTTTTGTTTTTACCTGACTCGTCCTCTGCCACCTATCCTGCATCTATTTATTTTCCTCCTCCTCAGAATCTTTCCACATCATACGCTAGAAACTTAGGTTGTATGTTCATGTCTTCTCATTCTTTTCAAGAGCGATTTGTTCCCTCGGATTCCTACTCCCAGCTCCTGGTGCCTAAATTATGCAACTCCTTTTATCTGCCCATCAGATTCCCATCTCCTGGCCCATAAATGATGGATCATCATCCCTCGTCATCTGCTTCCAACTTTCATCTCCTGGCCCCTAAATTGTGGAAGTCCCTTGCTCGGGTTAGCCTATTCTTCCTTCCAGCTCCTGGCTCTTAAATTATGGAATTCCCTTCCTCTCGTCATCTGATTTCTAATCCAAGCTCCAGGCCCCTAAATTATGTAACATGATTCCTTGACATTTAATTCCTAATCCTAGTTCATAACCCCAAAATCATGGAATGCCATTCCTCATCATCTGCTTCCTGTACCCATCTCCCTAAATTGTGGAATTCCCTTCCACATGTCATTGAATTCCTACTTCCTGCCCATAAATTATGGAATTCCCTTCCTCTGGTCATCGGATACACCTTCTTAGGACGTGGCCCCTAAATTATGAATTGCCCTTCCTCTGGTCACCTGAGTTCTACTCCTGGCTGCTGGCCCCTAATTTATGGAATTCCCTTCCTCAGCTCATCTGATTCCCATCTCCTGGCCCTCAGTTATGGAACATCATTCCTTGTCATCCGTTTCCTACTCCCAGCTGGTGGCCCCCAAGTTATGGAATTCCCTTGCTCAGGTCTTCTGCTTCCCACTCCCATCTCCTGGCCCCTAAATTATGGCATTCCTTTCATTCTGGACATCGGATTCACACTCGACTGTTTTTAGGAAACACAGCCGAAAGATCACCTTTTTCCTTTTGCGTGTCCTCGATGATGTGGAAGAGCACTTTTGATCCCATAGGGTTTTGCTGCATTTACTCTAGGCTGCCGTACTGTCTACATTAGCCAAGTACTTTGGGTAAAAGTACAAAAAAAAACATCAATATATAAACAAATGGTGCTTTGAGTACAACTGTACTACTATTATGGCATATTATTTTCAGTTAGGGCACTAAAAGAATCAAAAGACTCACAAGACTAGCAAAAAGATAGACATGTATGCACAATGGCTCCCAGTGCCTGCACAACCAGACCAGATCTGCAAATACACGCTCTATGAAGCTTTTTTTTTTTAAAACCTGCTGGCTTTGATTTAGGAAAGATATGTTGGCTTAGGGCGCAGTAATATGTGACTTTAAGAGAAACACATAGTGTACTCTCGGCTCAATCAGGTGAACTCAATGGACAATGTCTAACAAACAGCCTGGCTGAGAACTGCACAATGCAGGCCTCGTTTATGCTATAATAAATATAGTTTCTATCACATTTTACGACTCCCTTTTTATTTCTGCTTAGCTTCACAGACGATGCCTCCAATAATTCACGCAGGGGAATATTTAACCACCCGTATCAGAGTAAAAAATGACTCCCATTTTTTATTAGAAAAGTATCTTGTTTCTTAACTCATTATTTTAGCTGAGATAAGCGGCCATGTCAACACGTTAATGTGTGTGTGGATTCATTGTGACGAAAGACAAATCATTCTGCTGTGAGGAAGGAGAGGGGAGTTCTAGTCACCCCTTTGTTGTATGCTTAAAAAAAACACTCAATTTTTAGGTCTGGCAGAACAGAGCTTCAGCTCTCTTGCAGAGAAATTGCATTGCGGGTGTAAGCTGTGGATAGCTTTGGCAGGCTTTGCTATTGGTTATTGATGCAGAAGTGAAATGTCAGTTAGGGGAAGGTTTGTTGACTACTGCATTCATTTACATTGGTGATTCACTCAGTGGAGTAACTTTGCTGAAAATGTTGGAGGCGAGGGGGCGGGGGGGGGGGTGCCATCTGAAGAAAAGGTGTCCCAGCCAAATGAATGGGGACAAAATGGTGTGCCATGAAAGTTGGGGGACAAACACCCCTGTGCCCCCCTAAAATTATGCCTATGGATTCACTACAAAGAAAACTCTCAGGACTGGTGCCCACAGGGATGCCAGGTGCACAAGGCTGGAACCATTGTGTCTCAATATGCTTGCGCTCGCCCCCTCCAAGCTCCATTGGGAAGAGGTCACCATGCCACTCCCAGGCTGAGGCCATCCTGATTCTTCCAGTGCAGACCAGGGCAGATGCATGGGCCAGAAGGAAGCCTGTGCAAGCCTGCGGCACAGGCCACCCAAGCACTTCATTTACTATCTGAACAACAAGCAGGGGCGATACAAATTCAGCATGTGCTTTGGCATGTGCTGCCACAAAGGACAGTCTCTCAACGGATGCCCCCATTTCCCATCGTTATGCTGGCATCCTTTGCCTCCTCAATCCAAATACCGATTCCTAAT
Organism: Ambystoma mexicanum; assembly: GCF_040938575.1. Lineage (NCBI taxonomy): Eukaryota > Metazoa > Chordata > Amphibia > Caudata > Ambystomatidae > Ambystoma > Ambystoma mexicanum. The sequence continues at coordinate 855,261,622 of NC_090931.1, read as the reverse complement.
CTCATATTCCACAACCCACAAACCTGCCTCACTGAAATCACTGAACAATAAACCCATACATTACCCCTTTGTCGGTCTTCCTCGTCACAGTCCATGACTGTGACGAGGAAGACTTGGGTTCAGAGTAATGAAGTAATCGTGCCATTAACCAAATGCTCTCCTGAACTGAGTCACAGTACTGACTGATACCCAGATTTTTAAGGTGGAACAAGGCCAACCTGCAAATACATGATCCAGCTTTTCAAAAAAATCCTTTGCATTGATTCGTTAAGGTCGTGTAATATTGTATCCATGCGTACAGACACAGTCCGATTTTCGTTTCCCAGGACGGAATTAAGATGCACTTCTGTAACATGTATACTTTTTATTTTGTTTTACATGGTGGGGAATTCCCTTTGTAGTTAATGAGGCATCATAAAGAAAGTTGCAATGGATTTCTCAGTGGCAACCGACGTGGTGCCAACTTCCATTCTCTCTCTATGGGCCGGTGTGTAGTACAGGATGTGATAAAACCGCAAATTTCAAGGACTGTTTCTCATCCTGGCGCAGGATGCTAATATTTGTAATAAAAGACTACCAGTGCTTTAAGTGGGCCGGGTATGGGCCCCGGCAGTCTCCCAAAACTGGGGTTTAGCAGGGGCCCTGCTGGGGCAGGATGCATTATCCCATCGCAGTCGCAGCCTCTATGAGAGATGCGCCTGCCATTAGGTCAGGCAAGCTGACAGAGTGTCAGCCAGCCACAGCATCGCTGTAGCTGGCTGGCACTTCTGTTGGTTACTGCAACTTCCTATGGTGAGCTCTCGCGCGCGTGTTCACCAGAGGAAGCTACTGTGCCTTTGTTTCCCCAGGTCGCCGAGGCGTCTTTAACCCTCGGCGAACCTGGGGACTCCTCGACATAGTTTGAGGGTTATATAAAATGGCTTGAAAAGTGCACAATTCAATTCATTTTATAAACCTTTGCCGACGGACAAAGACGCCTCTGGCTTTGTCCGTCGGGAAAGCTTTATAAAAGATGTATTGAATTGTGCACTTTTCAAGCCATCTTTAATAAACATAAAAATGTTTAACAAAGATGGCTTGGAAAGTACACAAACCATAAATTACGCACACAAATATATAAATGCTATATATTTGTGTGCGTACCTTACTATGGTTTATGTACATTTCAAGCCATCTTGAAGTACACAAGTATGAAAGCCATCTTTTATAAACATAGAAATGTTTATAAAAGATGGCTTGCATACTACACAAAGCATAGTGTAGAGGAGGCCTCAAATATGGCCTGCACTCCAAACGACCATTTTGAAGTTCCAGGAAAGGTCACGCCGAGATATGTGACGTATGATGAGCAAATAAACCAGCAGAGAGCCGCAGTGGGACTCTGCCTGGTACCTATCAGACAGACAGTACCTATTGAAGTACCTACACTTAAGAAACCTTGGACAGTAAGGTACCCATTTAGAAAACCGTATCGACAAGTGAGACAGAATGACGATTGTCAAAGCGTAATGCCTGAAGAAGCCACGAAAGTCCTAAAAGAGGATGAATGGTGACGTCACAAGAACTCGGACTGACTCCCAGATAAGGAAAACAACGACCTGTGAATGACGAAAAGAGATGAAACGCCAAGGATATGTGACAATCTGAGTTGAAGTAAAAGGACAATGTCAAGTATAAGAAGCTTATACCATAAGAGCGATGAAGATATGCAACCAGTTTACACGTGTACATATGCTTGTAAACGCAAGAAAGCTGAGGAAATCGTGCGGTTTGCTATGCTTAGTAGGAAATTAGATGCGGCAAGCGCCACATATGCATATCTACCTCAAAAGGAGCACTTTATATGATGTATATGTCCACTTTGCAAAAGGTCCTAACCAACCGCAAGTTACCAGAGGCCCCAGGAGAGAAGGCCCTCAAACACGGGAATTGAAAGCCAAAAGACAGAAACGAAACTCGGAGCATGAGACCCATCCAAAGAAACCAAGGTCATCTTAGCTGACACAGGCTAATACAATTTATGATGCCAAGAGCGGAGTATCCTGTTCAAAGGAGTCAAGATAAGCAGCAGAAGGCATTTGGTGGACAGAAAGCTAAAATCAAATACGCAAATTACATGGAGATGGAGACGATTTCATGGTGCCTAAAACACGTGACCTGCCAAGCAAGAAGAGTTGGGGCCTTCACACCTACGCGCAGCCTTCAGCCATGCACAGATATCCGAGTTCTCCCAGACAGAGAGGTAGCATCGAGGCCTACAAATTAGAAACAAATTGACACATGGCCAGTGGGTGAGTGATGGATGGCTGTACTGGTTGGTGGGAGGGCTATGGGAGCTGACGGGCACCCTGCACCTGGCCAACCATTCTGCATGCTGTTAAGCAAAGTGGAAAAGTACAAGGTGACGTGGTATCAACCCAATCACAATGTACCAAGTAATCTAGGATTATATAGTCCGTAGAAGCAATGAGATGTCATACTTTTAGTGAAGTCCACAGTAGTCATTTGGAAGGAAGGGCTTAGATGCCCCACCTGACTCTAGTTATCCAATCATTTTACTCCACTATCATCTACAGATATAGTACCTATAGTAAAGTTACCTTCCTATAACCAATAGAATTGCATGCAACATTTTTAGCGTTTCACATCAGCAATGACGAGTTTTAGTATAAACGGTGTGATTCTTGTGAAGTTCATCAGAGTTGAAGTGAGAAGGAAGATCGAGCAACTGCTGATATTCATAACTCCCCGTTTTTTGTACTTGTCATTAAACGGACTCCCTTTGCCAAACCATTGAGTAGTCATTATTGATTTGATGCTTGAGTACTAATCTGCATCCCCATCCATCTCACGGGTGCTGCTATTCCATCTTAAAGTGCTGTTTGGGAAAACCTCAGTCCTATGGGCTGGCTGCGGTCCCTCCTGCATACTTGGTAGCAGAGATTGATGGTGATTGATTATAGATTAGTAAAGACACCCATTGACTGTCGACATAAAGTAACTCTAGGTCTTCGGCAATATCATGAGTCCTTTGCCATCTGGCTGAGTAGACCGTGAAGCTCCCCGTAGATGGTGGTTAGAATAAAGAGCAAAACCTGCAGGTGAAGGCCTGAAGGGACCTGTACTTTCTCCTATAAACCTCTTCCCACTTCTACGAGCAGCTGAGCGGGCGAACGGCAGGAGAGGAAGTGATGAAGGCGGTGATCCCCAGCACCCAGAGAAGAAATATGCGAACGGTGAGTGAAAAAGACTGAATACTTTGGCAAAAGTGCATGTCTTAGGACAAGAAAGGGAAGGTAAAGGAGGGAGGAGGAAGAAAAGAAAACAAAAATATAGTTAGAAGTAGAGTAGAATGTACATATTTATATGGGGAAGGAAATAGAGACTCAAGGGGTCAGCAAGTAGTGGATAAGAATATCGGGGAGGACACCCAAGAAGAGGGGAATACCAGGAGGATACCTGAGAAAAGAGGGGAATACCGGGGAGGACACCCAAGACGAGAAAGGATACGCCCAAATTCCTACATTTAATATAGTGGCTAGAAGAAGCCTGCATCCATAGTCCTGAATAGAAAGGGAATAAATAGGAGACCACAGCGGTTAAAGATGCCTGTGAAAGGTATGGGATTACACTCATTGTTGGGGCATAAGATCTGTGTAGCCAGCTGGAGTCTGTCTAGTCTGTTAACGTTTGTCATATGTGTTTTGTGTTGTGACGTCATAGGATGAAATGTTTCCTTTAAGAACGAGCATAAAAAATTACGCGATTAAGTAACTGAGATATTGTAGAATACAAATTGATATTTGTTGGTTGAAAAAGATAGTATTTTTGTGGAAAAAATGGGATTGGAGCTTGCGGCGATTGGTGCTCGCTCATGTTGTTGGATTTGTTTAAAGAAACAGAAGGGCATAACAAGTGTTATATGAAGGAAAAGGGAACAGATTAAGCATGGAGGATATGACCCCATTAGTACACCTATGCAAACAGTTGCCAAAACATGCACCCGACCTGAAAAAGTACAGTGCAGAATGGGTTAAAGGAACCGCAAACAAAATGTTTATGCCGTGGCCCCAGGGTGGAACACTGTCTAAAGCGGTCCTACAGCACATGACGACATATTTTCACGCCCCATACAATGGTAAAAAGTTAGATAAACGCCTAGCTAGTTTAGAGCTTTGGAAGATGTACCATGAAGATAAGGAAGGGTGTAACGTATACTAATTATGCGGATGACACCCAGATACTCATTCCTATCTCTGGCGACTATGAAACTGATAGCAAAACCCTCAATGAAATATACGCAGTAATACAAGCGTGGATGGCACACCATGGACTTTGTCTCAATGATGAAAAAACTGAGTTGATTATCCTTGGTACTCACGCTAAGCTAAAAAAACTAAATACTGCTTTCAAATCGTTCACTATTGATGGTAACCCCATCCCTGTCTCTAATAATACTAAAACCCTTGGTATCTACCTCGATGCCACATTATCCTTCACCAAACAAACCAATGCAGTAGCGTCTTCAGCCGCCTACACATGTAAACTTATTACCGCATGTAGGCCGTTTATCTCCACTCCCAACTGCATTACTCTTGCTAGAACGTTAGTCTTGTCCAAAGTAGATTATTGTAATGCTCTCTACTTAGGCACTAGCCGCAAAAATATTCACAAACTACAAGTAACTCAAAATAACGCCATTAGGGCAGCCCTCAACATCCCTAAGAAGTCGCATATCTCTGAGACTAGACGTAATCTGCATTGGCTCCCTATAGAGCACAGAATATCCCTCAAAGCTCTTGCCCTTACCCACAAAGCCAGGGCTAACCTTGCACCATCCTACATCTCTAAACAACTTACTCCACACACATCTACAAGACCACTTAGAACAGCTCAAGTTAACACTATGTCTATACCAAGATTCAAACTCCATAACTCGGGAGGAGTTAGTTTCCCTGTACAAGCCTCAAAGCTATGGAACACTCTACCTGTTCCAATCAGGTCTGTAACCTCCTTCAACCTATTTAAACGCAACACCAAACGTTGGCTTCATGACCTGGAGACATTGGCAGCTTAACATCTTAGAGCTTAGATTTACTGCCTACCCACTGTACATATTGTAAATAATATTACTATCTGTCTCACCTTCGGCCCACCACCTTAATTGCAACATGTATGCTTGTACCTGTAATACCAATGTATGTATTTATTTGTAACCGCAACTATTGTAACTGTTGCCTACTGCTTGCTAATGTAACTGTACTCTTATGTAACATGATTAAAAAACGTACGCGCTCTTATGCCCCAGTGCCTGGTTGAGCTTTATAAATAAACCAAATACAAATACAAATACAAGAGGAGCCACCATTAGATTGGATACTTAATGTATGTACAGAGGGGGGTGAGACCCCTTCTGCGCCACCTGCCCCGTTTGAAACAAAAATCTAAGTCAGTAAGGATGAAGGATTATTCCCGCTAAGAGAGCTTAAAGCAGCCACGGGGTACAGCAAGCCGACATATGAGTCACCTACGCAAAGTAGTGACGAAAGCCCAGACAAAGCAGAGGTAGAGATATCGCCTACAAGGTCCCAAGGGACAAGGAGAGATGCGAAAACGAGAGGAAAGACCAGACACAAGCAAGTACATCTCCGATACAGAGAGAGAAGTCAAGAGATGGAAAGGAAATGAAGGTAGAACTGATGAGATAGCATTCGCACAGAACAAATGGATGAGAGGTCAGATTCTATTGAAATTCGATGGTAAAAGCATTGATGACGCGAATTGAAAAGTGAAGTTAGACAATGTACGGAGAATGGAGAAGGAACAGAAAAAAGGATTGAGAGACGAAAAAAATCGGGAAAAAAGATAGGCATAGACGAGAGCAGTTATATCGCGAAGAGCGGAAAGACGACGAGATCATAAACAGAGAGCATCTAATGATAAAGACAGACAGGAACAAAGGCACATAGAAGATGAGCAAAAAGATACGGGAGGTAGGAATTAAGAGACAAAGGGATGAGGAAATACGAAGGGCAAATGAACGTAGAAATACAGAGAAAGTGGAAAAAGATAGGGTCAGAAAGGAAGCGAGAAGGTACAGAGAATTCAGTGAAATCGTAGAATGTAAGCGGAGACAGAGGGCACGCGATCGTCAATATCTGGAAAAAGGTTAAAAAACCTGATCCAGTAGTAGATTGGGAAGACATAGAAGAATTCTTTCCTGAGTACAAAACAGCACCAGGCACGTCTAGGGCAGATATTGAGAATGACTTCAACACCAGAAGCATCAGAGAGACGATCGATAGAATATTTGATGAAATGGGGCTAGAAAAGGTATCCAAGGGGAGAGAGAGGACGAGCACCTGGAGTGCACTCAGCTTTACGATGCTGAGGACGTCTCCCGCAGTAGTGGAAATAGAGAAATGTCCCTAGATAGGTTGGAAATCAGTAAGAACAAGCAGGACGCGAGAAGTTGCACGAGTTGGGCACAGATCAAGTCAGACGCAGAAAGTGAGGAATATGAGGAAAAGGAATACAAGAGAAGACGCGAAAGACACTTCTCAAGGGGAAAGGGAATAAGATGTTTGGATTCTAGTGTGTCTGCACCGAGGGCCTCGGAATCAACCACACAGTCAGGCCGACGCAAAGAAATATTGTACGGTCAGAGGGGGGTGTCTCCACCACCCTATGTGACCACAGTATTCTCCATGGCCACACATGGATCAGGAAAACCTGAAAAACAAGCTTCCAATGCGGACTTCGGGAGCCGGAAAATGGATACATGAGTTAGAAAAAATGACAGGAAGGAACACGTTAGCAATAGGGGATATCAAGGGTCTTTTAATCGCCATACTTGGTGATAGGGCTGATGATGTGTGGACACACGTAGGTTACCCTGGTGTGACTACAGTTAATACTGCGCATGACAGAGTACCGTTTAACAATTGCAGAGCTGCAGTATGTAAAGCATTACGATCACTCTATCCGGAGATACTTCTGACATGGGAGCTATAATGTCACGGAAAATGAAGAAGTCAGAAGACCCTTTGCTTTACATTCACAATTTCCAAGATGCGTGAGTACTTGAAACGCGGGAATCTTGGGGTAAATCTATACCCGTGTTCTACCATATATTATGCTGAGGGCTACCAGATCAGGTGCAGAAGCAGCTCAAGAAATTAGTAGGAATCGACGCCAAATCGTGGTCTGAAATACAGTTGACCGTAGCTCACTATTACAGGCTGCTGCAAGAGAAGGATCGCAAACAAGAGGCTACACGAAAAGGCGAGGAAGCAAAATTAGTGCAGAAGAAATTGTCAAAATATGCCATTGAAGGGGCAATGATAACTAAACAGACGGATCAAACATGCAGCAGGCCAATAATCAACAGCAGGGTAATCAGGGCAATAATGGGTTTTACCCTAGAGGGAGAGGCTTTCGAGAAAGAGGATGGCAGAGTAATCAGGGAGGTTTCCAAAACATGCAACGTGGAAGTCAGGATACGTCAAATGGGCAAATGATCAGACCACCGCCAATATGTTGGGTGTGTGGGATGACAGGGCACCTAGCACGCACTTGCAGAAGTCAAGGCATGGTGCAAAATGACCAAGGAACCAGAGCAGGTAGGGTGAATCCACCTGTGTTATTACAACAGGGAGGAAAAGGAGTTGAGCAAAATCACCGGTGCAACCGCAAACGCCAGGAGCACAGCAAAGCTTTCAACCTCAGAATTTGATAAATTGTCCACTGGGACAGTCCCAACAGTCACCGATGCAAATGTCGCAAACAACATGTATAAGTCAGTCTGTGAACTATGGGATAAGAACTAACACCGCTGACGGGGGTAAGACCATTCACGCAAAATGGGACAAAATTGTATATGGACTAGGACAGCTCATTGGGAAACCTGATGTGTTCTATCCTATCAGTGACACCAGACCCTCACCAGGAACCAAGGGTAGATGTCATTATATGGGGTAAAGAATATTCCTTCTTAGTTGACATGGGTGCGACACGCTCGTGCATATGTGAAGGCAAGTTTTCTTTGTCCGGCGATACTAGAAACACTCAGGGCTTCACAGTAGCAACAAGTCTTGTTCCTTTTACAGACATACTTTCAGTCTCTATAGGAGAATATTCAAGGCAATCCCTAGTAAATATATTGGGACGAGACTTAATGACAAAGTTAAACATGACCATCTCGTTCACAGAGGAGGGCATAGTATGCTCGATGCCAGGAATGCACTATTTGAATGTATGCAAGATGATTAGAGCATACACAGGACACACAGCCATGAGAGCTATCCCATTGGAGCCATAAATATTTCCATATGGAGTATGGGTGCTCATGGCATAGCTACCAGGCCTTGCAGACAAAACCATGAGGACCCCAGATGAGTTTCTATTTAAGCCAAGAATACCTATGCACAAGGAAAAGGGACATTTCCCTTGATGATGCACAAAGCCATAGTGTGAGGGAGAATGGCTTTGATCAATGGTTGTGATGATGAAGGCCGACAATGGTGCACAGAGATCGCCATTGAAGAAGGGTACAGGCTGACTGACGTCACGGATGACAATCTGTTCGACGAACGAACAGACGCTGAGGAAATAACAGTTGAAGTCAATCTCACTTTTTGGGTGAAGATGATCAAAAGAGAAGTGCCCCAGAGAATGATGTTGGCACAGAACCGTCCTGAATATTTTGAGGTCGATATGGCCCAGGTGCCTGTCTCAGTATGGAGCACAGGCCTCTATGACGTAAGCTTATTGAAAGGAGTAGGGGAAGTCAAAATTAAACTGAAGCCAGGAGCTATTTTACCAAAGGTACGACAGTATCCCATGTCTAGGGAGGCAGATGAGGGAATTTTCAAGACCATTTCGGCTATGATGTAACAGAGGATTTCTTAGTGACGTCAGAGTCGTCATGCAATACCACAGTTTATCCTGGCAAGAAATCCAAGGGAGGGTCTTGGAGGCCAATTCAAGATCTATGCCCGATAAACGATATTGTAGAAGCCGAGTTCCCTTTAGTCTCGAACCCGGCCACAATCTTATGTAATATACCTGGTGAGGCAAAATATTTCACAGTGATTGACTTGAAAAATGAGTTTTTCTCAATCCCATTGCATCGAGACTCACAAGATCTGACATCATTTACCTTCAGTATATAAAACAGAACAAACTGCTCAATTACCCCTCTCTTAGTCCACCTTAAGGGATGGTCAGGGGAAAGTTAGGATAGATTATCTATTTCATATATCCAAATTGCATACGAGACAAAAGATTTTTGCCAGTAAAGTAAACAAAGTAAAAACACATTTTAATGAAATTATTCAGTACACAACCATGTAGTGGGTGCTTTCCACAAGACACCACATACATTAAAGTAAATATTTAAAATGAAAAGGAAAAAAGTCCAGAAAAATCACATTTTATACCATTAGTGACTGTGGTTAGTGAGTGACATTCATGATTTATCACAATGACATAATGTTTGTACAATGTTTAACATATTACATTTTGGGGGAACACACTGTAAATGCACAACAAAAGAGAAATTCTTTTGCAATCAAAAATACAAAGTTTTTCAGATGTCTACATGTGTTTCGGCTAACAGATTTGTTTGTTTGTTTATTAATTTGATAATGAGCACCAAGCACTTGGGCAGCTGGGCGCAGTAATACAAGAATTCTCAAAACTTAGTTACAGTGCTTGTCAAAATATAGTACATACATGTGATTACAAAAGTGGATTACAATACAGGATACAGTACAGTTATGGCTACCACAATGAATAGGAGGGTAGGTAAGTCATAGGTTCTTAGAAAAGAGTGAAGAGATTATGGATCGTTTGAACAGAGCCCTTTGAGAGCATTGATTCTGAATCTAGTGTACGATAAGGGGTGTCTGAGGTCATATGGATCGTTTGAACAGAGCCCTTTGAGAGCATTGATTCTGAATCTAGTGTACGATAAGGGGTGTCTGAGGTCAATAGGGAGTGTGTTCCATGGGGACATATCAACACCGTCCCTGGTGTTCTGCTGTTTTTAGTGTAGCCCTCTTCAGGATAGTACATTACTTTAACAGGTTGACAAGTAGTTCAACTCGTCCCCAATTTGTCACAGTTTTGTTGGATACTGCGAAATAGATAGAACAAATGCGGAATGTGTACTAGTGGCTAATCTGGAACAGGTCAGTTTCATGTGCAAAGTTAAAAAAGCATTGCAGTGCTAAAAACTTTTTGGCAGAGTTCATATGTAATGGGGCTGTTTTGTTTCCCCAACAAAAACATTCCACTGACCTTTTTAGTCTATTGTGGTTGGAACTGAGCGTTATTATTTCCGAACAAGAGGAGATTTTTTCCTTTCTGTAAATTGTGTTGCACAATAATCTTTTAGGGTTCTGCTTATCACTTTGTTCAAATTGATCAATTTGCAGAATGGGTTTTTAACTTTGCACATGAAATTGACCTTTTCCAGATTAGTCACTAATACACATTCCGCATTTGTTCTCATCTATTTCGCAGTATCTGACAAAACTGTGACAAATTAGGGACTTGTTGAACTACTTGTCAACCTGTTAAAGCAATGTACTGTCCTGAAGAGGGCTACACTAAAAACAGCAGAACACCAGGGACGGTGTTGATGTAATCTGTTAGCCGAAACATATGTATACATCCCGTAGACATCTGAAAAACTTTGTCTTTTTGATTGCATAAGGATTTCTCTTTTGTGGTGCATTTACAGTGTGTTCGCCCAAAATGCAATATGTTAAACATTCTAAAAACATTATGTCATTGTGATAAATCATGAATGTCACTCACTAACCACAGTCACTAATGGTATAAAACGTGATTTTTCTGGACTTTTTTCCTTTTCATTTTTAAATAAATATTTACTTTAATGTATATGTTGTCCTGTGGAAAGCACCCACTACATGGTTGCGTACAGAATAATTTGATTAAAATGTCTTTTTACTTTGTTTACTTTACTGGCAAAAATCTTTTGTCTCATATGCAATTTGGATATATGAAATCGATAATCTATCCTAACTTTCCCCTGACCATCGTTTAAGGTGGACTAAGAGAGGGGTAATTGAGCAGTTTATTCTGTTTTATATACTGCATAAGTGGTCCCTATACTGCTTAATGCCCCTTAAACAAAAAATGTGGGACTCATCCAGTATTTCTCCTATAATTTATCTTCAGACAGATGCATCTGAAAAGCACAAGGTTACACCAGGGGTACTGTGAGTCTCCCTCAATTTTCAATAGAATCCTACAGATGGACTTAAGCAATATAGTAGTAAAGAGTGTTGTCTTGCAATATGTAGATGACATCTTAATGTGCAGCACCACAGAAGAAAAGTGCAGAGACAATTCTATTCAGCTATTGACTATACTGGCTGAGAAAGGATATAAAGTGGATAAAGAAAAGTTACTATATTGTCAGTAAGAAGTGTTGTATATAGGCCAGCTGATCTCACACAAGGATAAAAGAGTTACCCCGGAAAGGGCCGAAGCAAAATTGAACACAGCCAAGCCACACACGATAAAACAGATGCAGAGCTTTGTAGGTCTTTGCAATTATGTCAGAGCTTGGGTCTTTGACTACAGCTCATATACCAAGTCCTTGTTACAGACCAAGGAAGTCACAGGTCATGAAAGAAAAAATTGTGTGGTCCGAGACCATGGCGGAAGGGTTTACTGAACTAAAGAAAGCCATTTGCATGGCACCAGTTTTAGGGATTCCCAACTATGCAGAATAATTCTCCCTGTTCTCGCACACGAACGGCAGCGTTATGACGGCAGTACTCGCACAGAGAACCACATTGGCGTACAAGCCCCTGGCATATTACAGTGGGAATTTGGACCCAGTAATGAGAGGCCACTTCCCGTGCGAACAAAGTTTAGCTGTCACAGCGTTCGCCATAGACAAGGCGACAACCATTGTGATGGGATGGCCAATGACATTATATGTCAAGCACGCACTATTTGCCATTCTAGAAAAGCCAAAGGGCACGTTGACATCTCAGAGAGCTTCTGCTTATGAAGTGATCATATCAAACCCGTCGATTAAGATCGTTTCGAAGCAAGATAGTGAACCCAGCTATGTTTATAGCAGAGCCAGTCACTGAAGGAGAGCCAATACATGACTGCGGGAACTACTTGAGGAGAACCATCTCTGGTTCCGGAAGCACCTCAAAACCTTCCTCTTTGCTTCTGCTTTCTCTCTCCCTCTCCCCTGCTAAATTCCTCACTGAAACTGCACTGAATCTGCTACTGGTCCACTCTCACCGACCTCGGTCCTGGGCCCAGCCACTCTCCACTTGCACTGCCTCCCTGGCAACCCCTGCACTGCGGGACTGTCTCTGTATCCCTACAGCCCCCCCTTCCCAGCACTTGTCTGCACTTACCATGCACTTGCCACCAGCTGGCCCTATTTATTTATTTTTTAATTTACTTACTTTGTACTGCACTTACCCCCTCCCCTTCCCCTTGCACTTTTCCCTTCCCCCTACCCCTGCACTTGCACGGTCTGAATGACACCTGGCCTAGTAGGATCGTTGTCTGTCTTCCCCTTGTTCCCCCCTCCCGGCCTCATCGCGCCTTGAAACACTTGTGTATAGGCGCGTTACAAATGCCATATCATATCATATCATATCAAGAATTTTATGATGAGATTGAAGTTGACGGTTCCTCGAGATTCGATCAAAACGATGGGCAAAGATGTACATGCGCTGCTGTGATGAAGCACACGGCAAACAGAGAATTTTGAGTACTCATTAGTGCACGATTACCATCTCATTATTCAGCACAGGCTGCAGAATTATTGGCGTGGATACTCGCGATTGTAAATCACGCAGACCAGGAAGTGACAGTGTACAGTGCCTATGTGACATCAACAGTGCACGCAGGCCTAGCGCGCTTGAAAAGGAGGGGCTACCTCCGAGCGAACAGAGCGCCAGTACAGCACGCAGCCTTATTGTACAGGCTCATCAGGGCACTGCAGCTCCCAATGGGCATAGGGGTCATGAAATGCGCCACCCACACAAAGGGGACAGAGTTTATCTCACAAGGAAATCAAGTAGCAGACACAGAGTGTGGAATTAGAAAAATACAATATTAAGGCTTTTACACCATGCAAAGGAAAATACACCGACACGGCTTGTAAAGATTCCCAGAATCTTTATTACAAAAACTGAACAGTATTGAACAAAGTACACAAATAGCTATTTGGCTGTCCATACATCACAGAGACCACCAGCAGGGTTCAATGTGAGCAGTGAGCAGAATTTGCTAGCTGGACATGAGCGTATTTATACAGTTTGTTATAATGATGTCCAGCCTTTTACAAGTTAATTATACACTGGGCTAGGGTCGCGCCAGGTTTGTTTCCTAATTTACATATCTTGTGCATGCGGTTTACTTTTCAACATATATACTAACACACACTATTATTCTTTAGTTTAACGTTACACTCTCTACATATTGCTTTAATACAGATCAAACAAATGTTTCACATGTCATAATAGGATAGCATTATTGTTCTTGCATACTTGTAGGTTAACATCGCTAATTCAAGTAATCCCCTGATCCCGAGGTCAATGAAGGACAAGGTCTACATGACCCTAACATGTAGCCTGAAGGCAGGTTGGACATTAACTCCCCTACAGAGGTTGGAGAGGTTAAAGCAAGAACAAGAGCACACGAGATGGCCATTTTAGACTACAGGGTGACTTTGCACGAATAACTAAAATGGCGGTTCTAACCTAAAATGGAGGCTCGATTCACTTGAGGTCACGACCTACCTTGTAATACGGATTTCCTCGCAAAGCGACTGGGCATAGGCCAACATATACAATGAGGACAAAACAATATTATAACAAGAAGCCAAGCGTATGGCGTCCAAGGGTGCACCCATAATGAACGTAGAAATAACTGATGTAAACAAGAAGATGATTGTCGCACGAAATGAACCTGAGAGCCACAATAACATGGGGCAAACCCAGTTAATGGAACTTCAAGGGGAGGTACCACAGGAAGAAAAGAATCTCTGGAAGCGGCGAGGGTGTTCTTTAAACCCCTCCAAAAGCTTGTGGTGACAAGATAGCACTGGTAAACCAGTAATGCCTATAGCTCTGTTAAAATGAGCACTGGAGCAGTTGCACTATCCAGCACATGACAAAAGAGAATCTTGTGACAACGCTTGCTGAAGACTGGTTTATACCAAACTTAGCAGAGCATGTTGCATTTTTTATGATGGACTGTATGATCTGCCAGCAGTTCATGGCTGGGCACACACTAAAAGTAATTAGAGGAGTCATCCCAAGGCCCAATGGACCTTTTCAGCACTTGCATGTCGATAACGTTGATATGATTCAAGTATGTAACGGGTACAGGTATCTAATTGTTGTGGTATGTCCATTCTTTAGATGGATAGAAGCAGGTACACACCCAGACTCTACCTGTGCAGCCAAATATTGGGTGAGAGAGAAATTTCCAAGGTGGCGAGTATGTGAAGTCATGAGATCAGATAATGGGACTCACTTTGTCAACAAAGTTTTTGAACAGATTAGCTTGTTGCTTGGTATAAAGCACAAGTTCTCGTCGGTGTATCACCCGCAAGGTAATGGGATCTGTGAGAAGCTCAACGGCTTGTTAAAGGAAAGGATAGCCAAGTTGAAGCTTACTCTAAAGAAAGGATGGCTGCACTGCCTTCCACTGGCACTGTATGCACTCAGAAATCAACCTGGTTCTGACCACCACCTTACGCCGCACAAAATATCAACAAGAAGAAGGATGCGCACTTCCCTGACACCCCGAGGCAGAGCTAGGTGTGATGCCCAGCTGACAAGTGAAACCTTAGGGTCTGAAATGCAAAATTACTTGAACTGCATGACATCTTGTCTTACTGTAATTGCAGGCCAGCTGCAGCAATGGTGAAAAGGGTGCAGGGCAGCACAGAGCACAGAAGGAGATGCAACTGCAGACACAGTGCAGAGTCTGTGTTCCTTCAATCTTCCCTGGAGACACCGTCCTGGTGAGGACTCACACAAGGAAAAAGTGGGACGAGCCAAGGTTCAACGGACCGTTCACAGTTGAAGATGTTACTCCATCTGCAGTCAAGCTACAAGGAAGAAGAGCTTGGATCTTCCCGGGTGATTTCAAGCCATACATCAGAGAAATCCCCCTGCCTGCACCCCAACGCAAAGAGACTACAGACAACGGGAAACAACCACAGCACGTGCAGACGAGATCCATGACAAGGAAGAAGGACACATGACCAGCAACAAAGCAAAGATAAAGAGCTTGTGTGCAAATTTCTGGCTTAAAAATGGACATGCCTCTGAACAAAAGGAGAAGAGGATAAGGACATAAAAAGAAATATGGACACTCTGTGCATCCTTGTTGCAGGGTGAAGAAGAGAAGTGCATATGTAAGCCACAACTTAGGTTATTGTCTTTGAACTTTAGACTGAGGCACACTGAAGTCGTGATAAGAAAAGAATATGTCAAATTTGAATCGCAGACACATGAGTTGGAAGAAAATACAGTATCCAGACTCATTCAAGACAGGAACATTGTTTGGCCTCACAAATGGCGTCCCACAGTTGCGATAACACTAAAGACATTTTGAACTACTTTGACCTAGTCTTGAGGTCACACCCATCACTAGTGGGAAGGCTCACTAACATCCCCGAATTTCTGCAAGATCCTGAAAACAACAAGACAATAAGAAGGCTGCTCACTGTGATCGACGAGCAGTTCTTCCTACTTCCCAACTAGAGAGAGGAAAAAACAAATGTCCCAAGCAGAAGAAGAAGCGAATACACTCATCAACGTGATATTTTTCCGTCTAATTGAGGAGCACCCAAACTTTGTCAGAAGAGATACTGATGTATTAACATTTCTTCGAGATCCGGCAAACACAGAACGCTTGAGCATAATTTTGAACGGCATCATAATGCAGGGCACTCTCCACACCAACCTAGATCGTAGAAGCCACTCAGAGTGAATACCGAACTGTTCCAGAATTCAGCAAGGAAAAAACAAATGTCCCTGTCACCAGAAGATAGCAGATTGGCGAATAATGTCTTCTTTCGCCTAATTGAGGAATTTCCAGAACTTGTAGGGAGACCTGCTGGTATTGACGTTCTCAAGTTCATCAAAGACCCAGCAAAATCTACCCAGCTAAGCATGCTCCTGCATGGTATTGTAGTACAAATAAAACTCTCCAATCTCCACCAGAGTTTCCAGAAGAAACCTTGAAGCTTCCCGGCGAGGGACAGATCGAGAAAGCGTTGCCAGAGACTTCACTCTTGTTACACTGACAAGGACGCGACATGTCGTCTGGAATTAATCAAATAAGAGGCATCAACTGGGAACTCATGTACGTTGAACATGCACAGTAAAAGAGACGTGCTGACCGTACTACCCGATTTTGACATTTCCTCATACGTAGAAAAAGAAAACTGTAACCAGAGATAAAAGACATTCCAGTGTCCAGGCAAGAAGGACATTTGTTTCCGTACATGCAACCCGCAAGAGGAACCAGCAGAATCCAGAAATAATATTGTCTAAGATTGTATTAAAGCGTTAGCCTTTTTCCTTAAAATGTTCGAGATGAGAAATCAAAATAGCAACCATGTTCTCCCCCAGGAGGAGAGACACCCTTGTTTTTCCAGAAGTAAATGTTGCAGGCTAACCTATAAGGGTATCATGTACTTATGTATCCATCATTGTTTTATTGTCACTGACGATTAGAACTGCATTTTTATTGGTAGACAAAGTGTTCAGAGTCCAGTGCACCCACCTAACGATACACACATGAAGCCCATGAAGTCACCCAAACCCTTGTAGTCATTCCAGTTAGAATGTCTGACAATGGAGTGAGTGAACTTGAGATGGATGTGAGTAGTAATGACACACACACAGTTCAGTAACAAGCACATTAACAAGCCTGAGACAGGGTCGGTAAAATGTGAATGAAAACAGGTTACTGACAACCACACGCATCGCATACAAATGACGAGAACACATACATCAGATTTAATTTCAATAACTACAGAACCACAGGCCAAAGAAAGGGAGAAGTTAGAGCAACCAATTGTGAGAAGCTACCCCACAAGTGAAGAGAAAGGACAAAGGGGAAAAGCTGAACATTTAAAAAGACAAAGAGAGCTGAAGAATGAACCAACAGAGACAGCACTGACAAGCGCACCTGATCCAATGAAGAGAACAAGCACAAGTCCCGCAAAACTATCACGTGCAGAGATAGTGTGCAGAATCAATTTGGCCATTCATAACCAGAGCCAGGGAAAGACAGGAGATGAGGGAAACATTGCAAGACTTTCGCCTACCTGATTGGTGCAGATGAAGAGGACTGAACCATGGATGGAAGTGCCGGCGAATCCCCCAGTGAGAAGGAGCTACATGGATGTTATTAAGGATGTGATGATAGCAAAGTACATCAAAACCTTGAGAATCAATAGAATATTACAAGGAGATGACAGTGAACTAAACAATTACTTGGACAGCACATTTGGGAAACAACACATGGTACCAACACATGAAAGAAGTTGGAAGACAGAGCTCAGAGGGGGAATGCTTCATTTGCGCACTCTTGCCCTACAGCATGGGGAAATCAAAGATCTTTGTAGCCCTAGAAATTGATGTCCAGACAGCACACTGTCTATCACATGTAGCAATGTGCAAGACAAGAGGCCAGTTCATGGGAAATGATGCCTCACTGAAATGGACAACTGAAGCAACTGATCCAAACATAGATGATTATGTCCAGGACATAAAGACAAGAAACAATGGAAAGACAAAGCACATTGTGATCAAGTACGAGAAGCCTGGAGTTAAAGGGGCAGAGATCAGAAGAGAAGCAAATCAAAAGATGAACGACCAAGGAAGAACTCCAGAAGAGGCCGAAAAATGGAAGAACAGAGGCCAAATGCAAATATAGGGAACGGTGCTTTCACCAGACGGATGGGAGAAAGGAGTAGTGATCTGCAGAGAGCATGGATGGTCACCGGAGCCTGCAAAGAAGCATGTGAAAATGCGCAGAAGATATGCAAGCCACTATGGCTAAAACTTGCAAAACTATTGACATGTGTCGAAGACAGAGGAGGACCCGTAGAGGTGGTGCCATTGGAGAATCCGAAACTGTGCTTCAGAAACAATGGTACGAGAAAAATGGGAGAAAAATCAGAATTGTGGACGAATCTTTGATGCTCCAGGAATGGTACACGGTACTGCAGTGACCATGGATCATTATTAGGCATGTGGATCCAAAGCATATATCAGACTGCCGAAAAACTGGGGAGGTATAAGCACATTAGTAAATGTCCATGTTCCAGCGCTGGTGATTCCAAAAAGTGACTGGAAAATTGACCGTTTTCCAAAAGCAGATGCTCACCTGAGGAAGAGGAGATCTGCAGAAGCAAGAAGCAGGATGAAAAGAGAAAATTATTTCTCTGCCAAACCAATAGAAGGTTTTGATGTGATTCCATATGAACATAGGCTGTTCAGTCAGACCTCATCAGTGTTCACTACAATCTTCATGCCGAGAATAAAAGTTGGAGCAAATACTAAATGGTTACAGATAACCAGATGGGAGTTACTGCATACAATTAATACAATTAATGCAACCACAAAGGGGTTCAACGTGATCAAGGAAGAATTAAGGGCAATTCGACTAATGACTCTCCAGAACCGATACGTCCTTGACATGATCACAACCATGGGTGGATGAGTTTGTGCAAAATTCTGAGAATCGTGTTGCACATTTATACTTTCTCATGATGTAGAAAATAGAACTCTAACAGAAACCATAGGTATGCTGATGAAACTACAGAATCAAATGATTGACGAAACCGATGAAATAGACGATGACAGTTGGTTTGGATCACTGTTTTCATGGGTTCCACAATGGATGGCACATACATTCAAATTCCTAGGAGCCGTGCTAGTGATGATACCGCTCGGAGTTTGTGTTATCAAGATAATAATTTCTCAATGCCAGAAAACTGCAAAAAAAGCCATAAGGATGAAGATCATGATTGATGTTTAGTCAGAATGGAAACCCAAAGACCTGACTGATGAAGAAATAAGAGACTTTGTGAAAGCTAGCATTCAGGCACCAGAAGAAACAATGCTTCGGTATCCAAAGAGACACAGAAATTATGTGGGGAAATGGATTTATTGCAGCCCAATGGACAATGTCAACTTATGACATGGAACAAAGATGAACACATGAGAACCGCAGGAAGCTTGCAGGGAGTAATAAAGATATGGACCCCAAAGAGGCATTTCTACAGATCTTCATGTGTGAACCCAGAAGATGAAGGGGAGATGAAGCCTGAGGATGCAGGAAAGGTGGATACCAAGGGTAAAGTGAAAGTGGTCGATGAATCGCCCAGAGGGGGGAAGTGTAGAAGAGGCCTCAAATATGGCCTGCCAACCGAACATTTTGAAGTTCCAGGAAAGGTCACGTCGAGATATGTGACGTATGATGAGCAAATAAACCAGCAGAGAGCCGCAGTGGGACTCTGCCTGGTACCTATCAGACGGACGGTACGTATTGAAGTACCTATACTTAAGAAACCTTGAACAGTAAGGTACCCATTGAGAAAACTGTATCGACAAGTGAGACAGAATGACGATTGTCAAAACTTAATGCCTGAAGAAGCCACAAAAGTCCTAAAAGAGGACAAATGGTGACACCACAAGAACTCGGACTGACTCCCAGATAAGGAAAACAACGACCTGTGAATGACGAAAAGAAACGAAACACCAAGGATAAGCGACAATCTGAGTTGAGGTAAAAGGACGATGTCAAGTATATGAAGCTTATGCCATAAGAGCGATGAAGATATGCAACCAGTTTACACATGTACATATGCTTGGAAACACAAGAAAGCTGAGGAAATTGTGCGGCTTGCTATGCTTAGTAGGAAATTAGATGCAAGCACCTCATATACATATCTACCTCAAAAGGAGCACTTTAGATGACATATATGTCCGCTTTGCAAAAGGGCAGAACCAACCGCAAGTTACCAGAGGCCCCAGGAGAGGGCCCTCAAACACGGGAATTGAAAGCCAAAAGACAGAAACGAAACTCCGAGCATGAGACCCGTGCAAAGAAACCAGGGTCATCTTAGCTGACAGAGGCTAATACAATTTATGACGCCAAGAGCGGAGTATCCTGTTCAAAGGAGTCGAGATAAGCAGCAGAAGGCATTTGGTGGACCGAAAGCTAAAATCAAATACACAAATTACATGGAGACAGAGACGGTTTCACGGTGCCTAAAACATGTGACCTGCCAAGCAAGAAGAGTTAGGGCCTTCACACCTACGCGCAGCCTTAAGCCATGCACAGATATCCGAGTTCTCCCAGACAGAGAGGCAGCATCGAGGCCTACACATTAGAAACTAATTGACACATGGCCAGTGGGTCAGTGATGGATGGCAGCACTGGTTGGTGGGAGGCTAGGGCAGCTGACGGGCACCCTGCACCTGGCCAACCATTCTGCATGCTGCTAAGCAAAGTGGAAAAGCACAAGGTGATGTGGTATCAAACCAATCACAATGTACCAAGTAATCTAGGATCCTATAGTCCATAGAAGCAATGAGATGTCGTACTTTTAGTGACGTCCACAGTAGTCATTCGGAAGGAAAGGCTTAGATACCCCACCTGACTCTAGTTATCCAGTCCTTTTACTCCACTATCATATACAGATGTAGTACCTATAGTAAAGTTCCCTTCCGATAACCAATAGAATTGCATGCAACACTTTTAGCATTTCACGTTAGCTATGACGGGTTTTTAGTATAAAGGGTGTGATTCTTGTGAAGTTCATCGGAGTTGAAGCGAGAAGGAAGATCGAGCAACTGCTGATATTCATAACTCCCCGTTTTTTGTACTTGTCATTAAACGGACTCCCTTTGCCAAGCCATTGAGTTGTCATAATTGATTTGATGCTTAATTACTAATCTGCATCCCCATCCATCTCACGGGTGCTGCTATTCCATCTTAAAGTGCTGTTTGGGCAAACCCCAGTCCTATGGGCCGGGTGGAGTCCCTCCTGCACAATAGTAAGGTATGCATACAAATATATAAAAATGTTTGCATACCTTACTATGGTTTGTGTATGTTTTTGAGGCCATGCCCACCCCACAAGCCAACACTCATGTTGGATTTATGCATATTGCCATTAAAAGATGCCCTACCACTGTGAGAAAGTATTGCCATACTGGCTGCACTAATGTACGCCAGTATACCCACATACAAATAATCATGTTGGCTTTGTGCATACTACAGCAAAAAATGATATTCTGCTTAACATGTTCATACAGACTTTACCAATGTAGCCCGTCACCCCCATGATGTAAGAACTGTCATCATGCTGGTTTTGCCCAGACCGCTAGTAAATATGCTTTGTCAGTCTACATGTCATGCTGGCTGCACCAATGTGCTTCCTCCACCAACATCAGGCTTGCTTTCTCTCCTGGCCTGCACATTGTGATGAATCGCTAGCTGTCATCCCTTCTCATATGGCCAGGGCGGTGCAGCAAAAGTCCAATAATCCCCCTGAGGGTGGAACACAGTGGGAGGATCACATGGGGAGGAATATCCCTCATGTGATGAAGGACAAAATGGAGAGGAGAACGAGGTATATAGATACCCCTTACCAAACCCCCATAATTTACAGACCCCAAAGGGTAGTGTGGTCCCTAACCCCCCCATGTTATGCTGTAGGATAGACGACATAAAGGTCACACCATCTACTGAGACAAAGAAGAACAAGAACAACCCAAATGAATATCAGAGCAAAACAAGAAGAAGAAGTGCAGAAGATTGCTGAATACCACACAAGCAGTAACAGTGCTGTCTAGTCAATGTGGACAACTGAGAACGATTAACAGTATAAAAGGTGGCAGAAGGAATTGACACCAAATCCAGCCCTCCCTGGAGGAACCACAGTCACAAGCGGTGTGAGTGGAAGTTCAGAAGGCATGCAGAGAGGGACACTGAGAAGGGAAGCGAGAAGGAGATGAGCCAGCCCCAAGGAGAGGAACTGCTCTCCACGCAAGGAAGCCAAAGCTCCTGGTGTGCCTGGCTAGGGGGAGATGCGAGAAAGCAAAGCCGTGTCCCCGAAGCCTCACTTAGTTCAGCCGGTCCAGGGGGGCACACTAAAGGATGGCAAACACAGACCGACCCCCACAACAGACCGCTGGTAGCATGCGAGACCCACAGCCATCATGGACCAAAAAACAAGGTACGCTGAATATTTGGTAGATATGGGGGCCCCAAGAAGCAGTAGTAGAAGTTACCTGAAAGGAGAGACCCTTAGTACAGGGTAGTGACCCTTGTGAACTACAAAATAGTGGGAGACAGAAAAAAGGTGCGGCTGGGACCAACACACATATGAAGGTTGGATACAAAACAATCTTACAATCTTCCACATGGCAGTACCTGGGAGGTGAGGACTCCAGGGCTGCTACATCTTTTCGCATAGTTTTTTGCCAAATATTTTCAGCTGAAAGAACTTATCAAAATGTTTTTTCTTTTTATTTGGGGGTTCACCCTCCAAGCCTCCTCACCTATTATTTAGTCCCTATACCCCACACCCCATACACCTTATATCCCCTAACCCACCCCATATTTTTCGATGAGTTTTTTTGGCAGAAGATCTTTGGCAAAAAAACTCAGCGAAAAAAAAAAAGCCTGGCAATTTAACAACATTGTGCCGCTGGTTCAGTATCACTGAATGTGACCACTTTGCCTGTTTTCACTTTGGCAGGTTAGCTCTTCATTCATTCTTTGTGCCCCACATATGTCGTTCACATTTTCGTCCACTTTCTATACACTTCACGTCATTTCTGTAGCATCTCATTATAGTTCATTAGTAAAGTTTATGTGAATAATGTTTAGGTGAGAGCAACAATAAGGAGTAGTCCTTTTGTTCTAAATTTTTAGCGCTGTTATGATCATGCCGTTAATTTTTATGTTTGTGTTACGTTTTCTTTTCTCTTCGTGTTTTGTCCTTCAATGGGTCTAATGCCAATTTACACTATTTTATGCGCCATTTCCTTGAGCATTGCGTTTTTCTTATGTTCTTGAGCCATTGTTAGATCATTCACATGTGCTGTTGGTTGAATTAGGTTTTTCATCAATCCTTTTTGTTGGTGATTTACTTCTAAAGATCATGCCCTAATGAAGGACCAGTCCAGTCCGAAATGCATTGGCATTTGTCACTACTTGTAATTACATTGGTCACCTTTTCATTGTAACTCTTTTGTATGATTAATTTCAACTTATGACATGCTATGAATTTTGTTTGATGCTAATTGACCATTTGTTTTCAGGGTGTGTAGCCCTCACCGCAGGCTCACGCGTTAGAACTGCAACATCAAATCCCAAACTAATCCCATGGCCAGACGCAATGGGTTCCTGCCCCTTGCACAGCACAATGGTCAGAAATGTGGGTACCATGATAAACATAAATCTCCCAATGGAATCTCAAGTTAAAAACCATCATAAGAAGTTGTGTCTTCTTCCTCTGCACCATCTAACACTTCAGACCTACTCGGTTTCACACACAGGACCCTGGTGATTAAAGTACTTTTTTTTTTCTCAAAATCAACTCACGTCAACAGCCTCTACCTGTGACTCTCTGAATAACAGCTCATCAGACTACAAGGAGTCCAGAAATTGACATCCAGATTACTTCTTAGACTGAAAAGATGCAAACCCATTACACCAGCCCTGTGTCCACTCCATTGGCTTTTGATCAAAATTAAAATGAATTTCAAAGTGCTATGCATTGACCACCACGGCAGGGTCCCAGAATCCATTGCAAGGAAATTCACCCAATACCAGCCATTAAGAACACTTTGACCCAGAAAATGAGTCATTTATAACTGTGCCCATCTTTGACCATAAATGATATGGAAGATCTACCTTCTTCCTCTCATCGAAACTCTGGAACTCTTTTCCCAAACACCTTTGCACGAGGAAGACACCCTTACCTTCAGAAACCTGCTTCAAAGCTTGTTATTCAAATATTACCAGCACAAAAAGATCACCTTAGTCTGCATCCACCACACACCTACTCATGGAAACCTTGACCCAATGGAAAGTACCCAAAACTATATGAAACTATATGGACTTAACAGCAACCAGCATGCAACTCTCTGGAAAAGGCAATTTGGAGAATGGACTAATTCGGTCAGAATGCTATCAGAATAGGACTGAGTGAACTCTACCACAAACAGCAAGCAGAACAGGGTGTGAAGCCTGAACAGTTCCCTCAATACTGCCATTCTACCCTTCCCCATATGGATCCCTAAACTTCCCCCAAGTTATTGCCCACTGTCAGGAAGGCATGGTATGAACAGTAAAACAGACACAAGTGACCACAGTTCAAGGGTGTTTATTGAAATTTCACAAAGGGGTGATAAACACCTATCTAAACCTAAATCTATAGATGGGAGCAAGCTACAACCATCAAATAATAATAATGTAGTCCTAGTGAAGTCTTGTCAAAATAAAAGGGCCTATACTAAAAAACCTATTGCCAATCCTTAACACTAATTTACAAATAGTGTGGGGTAATGTTCATGAAAAAGAAAAAAAGTGTTCACAAAATGTTATGTCAGGATGTTCGGGCCATTGGCTTCCCTTCCCCATGTTTTCAGCATGGGGCAAGGCAGCTCACTCGAGCAAAGCACACACTCTAGCTTCTTCGGCACGAGGATACAGTTCTATTTCCAGCAACAGGGCCTTCTGTGTCCAAGTCTTTTTTCTCATCAAAGTCTGTTGATTCAGAGGGCCTGAAGTACAAAAAATAAGATACACAGTTCTGTTCTTCTTACAAGTATTCAACTCGGGTGCTTCACCCTGGATCTCCCTCAGCCAGGCTGATATCCATGATATTGTATGATCATTACTGTGGTTCCTATCTTCCAGGCTCAGATCCTACTTTTTACAAAGTTCAGAGAATATTTGTTCTCTCGGGTGACTCACGGTTCACCTTGGACCCCCCTATGCCGGGCTCAGATCCATCCCCTTTTCCAATTAGTCTTCCTCAGCCGGGCTCGAACCAATTGTAGTTCAGCTTGGTTTCTCGAACCAATTGTAGTTCAGCTTGGTTTATCGAAGACTTTCAAATGTGCACAGGGTTTAGCTTGAGTCGTTGCAGGACCACTTTGATACAAATTTCCGTTTCAGAATAGAGGCGCCATTCAGTTGGATACCTAAAAGAGACCTTCGAATTAGCAACCACGTGGCGCTGGACCAATCTCTATATGGTATCTCGCTTGGCCTACCCAAAGTTCATTCACTTCTTTGGTTTCCAATTATGTTTGCGTCGCTCATCACATGAGTTGCACACACTGTCCTCTTTGGATTTCTTCATATAATGTTGCCTTTTACAAACTTAGTTCAAACACAAGCTGGTTTGGCATCAGTATCTCCGACTCACCAGCTGTTCTGTATTGGCGCTGCTTTGTTGTAGGAGCCAATGACAGTACCGCAGCAGCAATCGTTCCTCCCTGCCTTGGTTATCGACACGGGAAGGCCCCGGATACCTTCAGTGCACATTATAGATTAGTTCATCTTTAGTTCCCATTCTTAGGCTTCTTACTTTCCAAGATTCACGACAGTAATGGTCTTTAAAGGTCAAGGGTACTTCCCTCCTTGCAACCCTTTCTGGTCTTGCATTTTTTCTTCTCGTACTAAACTGCCATCTTGGAACTGATGTTTCCTTGTGTGCTTTTCCACGCTCCGAGGGTGCTTTCGTGCTCCACCTTGTATCTGTGTAGGGAAGTGAGATGGAAGTCAGGTGTGTGTAATGATCAGTAATTGCCTGACCTTGCCTGACCACTGTATTGGGAGTACCGGTGTTAGTCCATTGTCGCTCACGGTGAACTGTCCGTGAGAAAGTGTTTGTGTTACGAAAAGGTGGCGGGGGTTGTGTTCCTAGGTATCCTACTGGTAGGATGGGGAAAAGGTGTTACAGGAAGGGGATACCACGCTTCACCATCCGATTACCCACTTCCACTCCCCGAAGTTCCCTCATCCAGGTGATCCTCCCGCACTGGTCCACCCCCAGGAACTGCATCCAAAAGCGATTGGCCGTGTTCTTGCCACCTGGATGACAGATCCTGGGGACTAGTCGGTGAGACAACTTCAGGTTTCTCACACCACTCTGCCCTCGTTCCTTGTCCACCCTCCACAATCAAAGAGGCTGCCATCTTCTCCCGGCTCCATGCTTCAACAACTGAAGCGCAAGCAGGATCTAGATTACCACTTTATTTTGTTAATAAAATGAAAAAATAAGTTAGATATTTCTCTATTAAGGACAGGCTCACCAATTAAAAAACCAAACGGCAGAGCATTGCTTTAGAAAATGCCTCTGATAGAGTAATGCATCATGGAAAATATATACAGGTTTTTGGCGCCAGCTGTAGGCCATCCCTACTTGGGCACCCCCACATGCCCGTCACTCCTCTCTTTTCTTCCTTTCTTTGGCTAACTTTATTTCTATGGCTGTATTGTTTGCTTATTTTTTTGGGCAGGGACTTCAAGCGGGTTGTATGTTAAAGACTATGGAGTATTTATATGTGCATTTACTCTACAACTACATTGAGACTTATGGTGTAATGATCCCTCAAGGCAACAAATTAACCTATACTGGCGCTTTCCCCCGTCCTCAGTTTGGACTGTGTGGGAGAGCAAAAACTGTCCAATTTTCCCAATGAGAAAACTAATGCAAAATGTCAAAAACATACCTTATTTGGTGCTTTGTAACTTTTGATCAACTGTAAGGATCTGCACCAAAATTTCATTTTTTTTCCTTCTGGGCCACATACATTAATTGGAACAAGTCATGCATATTCAGCAAATGGATAAAACGTTATTGGCAATTGTGGTGGGTTACCCTCCTACGTGTGTTTCCCCTTTAAGGGAAATGTGACCCTCCCCTGTGTATTGCCCTTTTAACATGGGCCATGACTTTGGCATGGCCCAAGCTAATAAAAGGAGCCTCTGCAGACACGTGCACCAGAACGGATGCAGACTCCCAAAGAGGAAAGACTGAGTCCGTGTCTCATTATGTAGTCCTGTAGGCCTACACGTGGAAGCAAAGGCCTGCATGCCCTGATGCTGTGGGACCCTCGTGCCAGTACGGTGGCAGAGGTCTGCATGGTCATGGGCATGGCTTGCTCTGCCCACACTTCAGATGGTGCTGGTGTCGCATAGCACCATGGGGCCTGTTGGATGTCCAGAACAGGCCCCAACTGCCAGAGGCACTGGGCCTCCAGAGTCCTGATGTCTGTAGCACCATGGGGAACTGCTGGATGTCCATAGCAGGCCCCCTGTAACATTGGCAACGAGAAAGAACCCTGCGGGGCTGCCCGTCCCCACCGTTCCAGAGTTTGTATCTCTCTAGCTTTTGTTTTGAGTTATGGGAGATGCTGTCCTCGCTAGGGGAGAGGAAGCAGCATGCAGCATGCAGCATTCATCGCCGCGAGGGAGGAGGAGCGGCATCAAACGACAATGTGGGAGCCCTGCCGGCGAGGTCTCTCCCCCAGCCGCGGCCCTCTGAGGAGGGTGCTCGTTCGGGTAGGGTGGGAGTTCACCCGCAGCCCTTCACCCATCCGCTGCAAGAGAAGCGCTCTATTGGAGCAGAAGATGTGAGCACCCACCACCACCTCATCGGATGCAGCAGTGGCTGCGCGGGTTGTCCACGCCTTTGTGGCCGGCATCGGCCGAAAAGATGATGTGGGGGAGTGCCAGTTTTCCCCTGGAGGAGGTGGAGTGTGCCCAGCGGCTAGCCGGCAGACCCCTCCCCAGTTGCAGCCCTCTGCGGAGAGGGAGCTCACGGGGCAGGAGAGAGGCAGTCCGCAGCCCTGTAGCATTGCCAGAAAGCGGCAGCACCATCCTGCCGGAACCACCATTGAGATCCAAGCAGCATTGGCTGCGCGGTTAGTCTGCGCCTTGATGTGAGGAATTTGCTGCAAAAGAAGATTGGGGGCGTGCCCGTCCCCTCCCCAGGGAGAAGGACAGGTGACAGGCCTGCCAGCAAAGGGGGAGGGCCTGATGGCCCTCCCGCAACAAAGGAGCATAGTGGCTGCCGTCACGACGAAGGTGGAGCCCTGTTGTGACCGCTCCAAAGCGCTGCATGGTGGGAGGAGAATGATGGCTGTGGGGTGTCGGCTCCGTGTTCGGAGCTGTGAGGGGAGCCCCAAAGTCCCCAGGCTCAGGAGGCGATTCATCTATGGTGCTCAAGGTCAGAGCAAGAGGCAATTAATGAACAGGTCATGTTTTCGCCCAGCGGCGAAAAGTAAACTGCTCTGTGTTGGAGCAAAGTGGAAGATGGAGCACTCTATGCCAGTGCAGGAAAACATAATGCCAATGGCTCCCGTACAATCCCGGGCTGACATTGCGGTGTATGGGGAAATTCCCCATTGTCGGAGGTGTGAATGAAAGAAAAGGGTAAGAGCGGCCTACACTGCAGCCTGGACAGTTGAACATCTCCCGCTGGAGGAGGAAATTAAGTTGCCTAGCCAGCCACACTTGTGTGCCACAAGCAGGATAAAACTTGCCATGTTCCCAGCCTCAGAGGTGAGTCTTGCCAAACCTCGGAGTTGTGTCATGGCCCAAGCTAATAAAAGGAGCCTCTGAAGACACGTGCACCAGAACCCATGCAGACTCCCAAAGAGGAACGAAAGAGTCCGTGTCTCGTTTATGTAGGCCTGCAAGCCTACACATGGAAGCACAGGCCTGCATGCCCTGATGCTGTAGGACCCTCGTGCCAGTACGGTTTCAGAGGTCCACGTGGTCAGGGGCATGGTTCGCTCTGCCTCCACTCCAGATGGTGCTGGTGTCCCATAGCACCATGGGGCCTGCTGGATGTTCATAGTAGGCCACCGTAACAGCAATAAGCATTTTGAGAAAGTCAATGGATCACAGACACACACGTTTCATTTCTTAATGTCGATAGAAATAAAAACAACCTGACAAAGAGAGATGTCCCTCATTGACCATAGAAACCCATCACTGGACAAGAAGAGAGGGTTCTTTTGAATTCGAAAAGGTTCACACACAAATACAAGTGAAGTGCTTCTTTCTGGTGATAGAAACCAGCACACTCTGACACTCCCTCTTTCAGATCATTGAAGGATATGCATACAGATAAAAGGAGAGGTCCCCCTTTGGTCCATAAAGGCCTACCCACATACTCTTCACAACAAGAGAGGTGCTGCTTACTGATCTTGTACATATGTTGCTGCTGATTACTATGAACCGTCCTTTCACAGCCCTTGGTGACAATGGAGTGGTTTGTATTATGGTTGCTGCTCACTACATTTACTGTCACTACCATCAGAACGTTATATGTCAGATGGAACCTTAAGAAAATGTAGGTTCTAGGTTTGGTAGTTGAGGGGACTTTCAGGACAGGAGCTAGACCTGGGTGGATGCCAGTTTACTGTTCTCCTGTTTCCCGCCTGACATATACACTGTAACCAGATAAACAAGTTACCTTGTGTACCTAGTGTCTCCTGACTCCTCCTTGGTTGCAGAGTGACTCATCTGAAGAGTGAAGGCACTTCATGTTTCTTTCCCACCAAGTACACACGTGCGCTTTGCCAACAGGATGGCCATCATTTAAGAACAAGAGAATCATACGACCTGCATCATGGGCAGCTGGTGAACAGAGCAAGCATGGCACATCGGGACCGTGCCAGGAACAATACTCCGCACTAATGACTTACTCTCATCACCCCCTCTTCGCCAATCTCACTACAGTCCTGATATGAAGGAAATTAAATGCACAATACACGACGGCAAGGTCTTCGACAACACAAGGCATTCAGGAGCGGAAGCCTGGATGTTTTATTAATGCTGCGGAGGTGTAAATAAACATATTTTCCCCTGCATCAGCAACCTCGCAGGTCAGCAATGAGATTGCTGTGTTATTAAAGTCTCCAGCTGGGAAGCACCGCCCACTGCAGGGTGAGTGACGGATGGCAGAACGGGAATTTAATTGGTGGATCAGAATTCTATCGGGTAATGAAGCACTGAAATGCTTTCAATGCACGGCCGTGATTACACGCTGAAATGTCTTGTGTAAACGCGGGCCCTGCAAAACCCTGAAAGCTGCTAATTACATGACCCGGGAACCAAAGGGAGCCAGGCTTGATCCCATGAATGCTAAGCAGCGCGTGCGGGAGAGGAGGACAGCATGCTCAATGCCGGATTGGTCGGGATGGAAATTTGGACTGGGAGAGCTCGATGCAATCACCTGAGATGGGAGGAAGTCTCCTCCAGAGCAACCGCTGAAACTGACACGTGATTGACTTGGCCCCAGCAGTAAAGGTGCCAGTGTCTTGGTAAACCTCCCAATTTCTCCCCTAGTGTAGAGTGTCCAGATTCAAAAAGTAAAAAACCGGGACAGGGCAACTAACATAAAAATAGGACTAACTCTTGAAAGGGGCTGTCAAGGCACTATACTTCGGTAGCGTTTGGAGAAGAAGGGGGTTTAAGTGTTATTGTTTAAATACACACATATTATAATTAATTTATCACAAACTAACATTATCTTAAATTGTAAAATGCAGCATTTCTTCTGTGCGAGATTGTGCATTCCTGCCTGCCAGCCATGGAGACCTACTACAAATAGCAGGACCACTGCCGTTTCCAATGGGAACATAATCTTGAGAAAGAGGGACAGAGCACCAAATACCGGGACAGCCCCAGCAAAACCGGACCGTTTGGTCGCCTAATATAGTGTAATCCACCTACAGGCCAGAAGACAGTGGGATTATGGAAATTGAGCAAAGGAGGACCGGTCCTAAGCATGGCCAGTCTGTTCGGCCACCTGGGGCCTCACTCTAATGCCACCTCCTGCAGGCAGCTGCTACCTCTTAATATTACAATAGTTGCCCTCAAGAGTGGAGGACTTTGGAGGGCTACATCACACCGCTTGACCACCGCCCCTGACCACCTCTAGGACCGCTAGACCCATGCATGGGGCACTGGAGGTCTTTAAAAATACAGTTTGGAAAGAAACATGACTTTGCAGAGTCACATGGGGGGGCAGAATGGGAGGCAATGGGATCAGAGTTAGTATACTTATCTCCCAAGTAAGCAACTAAGGGTGTGAAGGATGGGTGATAACAGCAATGGTCGCAATTGTACCGAAAAACCCCAGCAGACAGATTCAGTTTGACACTGACATCTGTGTCTTCTAGTAATAGTCAGAA
Organism: Ambystoma mexicanum; assembly: GCF_040938575.1. Lineage (NCBI taxonomy): Eukaryota > Metazoa > Chordata > Amphibia > Caudata > Ambystomatidae > Ambystoma > Ambystoma mexicanum. The sequence goes on along the minus strand of NC_090931.1, from coordinate 855,230,342 downwards.
AATAACCCTGCTTTTTAGACCAAGTTGTTTATTTATTTCAGTGATGTATGCTTGTTGTCACAAAAAAAAAGGTTTTTCTTTTTCTGCAGAATTTTAAATGTGCAGATTAACATTCTGCAGGTCTGTGAGAAAGAATGACTACAAGCAGTTAACAATCACACTGCTTGTTTTGGAGTGTTCCTTTTAGTCGTCAAAGCACCTTCGTTAAACACAGTAGATTTTTAAGTTTCACATCACTTTCCCCAGGGTGGGATCTTATGGTACACATCCATTAGATAGACAAGGCAACATGATGACATGCTTGACATGCATTAAGGTTGACCTTACTTAATTTAGGATAGACAGGGAACAATTGATGTCAAATGGAATATGGGTGAAGGGGCATGGAAGGAGGCAAAAGAGAAATGCTTTCAATTAAAAATTGGTATGTCAACCGTAATCAGACCTTCCAGGATTTTGCGGCATGAAATGGCAAATTTTGCAGCACAAACCTTTATTTATTGCGGCATTTTTGCGGGACATTTTGTATTAACTGGAGGGTGTAAGATTGCCACATTGCAGGAAATAGGCAGAGTGCAAGGCTACAAGAGAGCCAGGGTATCATTATTATGTATCTTTTGTATTAATTTAATAGGAAGAGTCCCAGATGTCTCTGGCTTGGCAGAACAGTGTTTGATTTGGCTACCTTTCTGGTTTAATGTTCAAGCCTATTTAATAGTATTTCAAAAAAGGTAGCAGGCACTCCTCTCCAGAAAGAACATGGCATGATTACCTGTTCTGAGATGAGAGTTTGCAGCACATGCTTTTTGCTCACTGTACCTTTCACAGATGGGAAATGTCCATTTGCATATCAGTCTTTGTCCTGTCCACATGGGCAGTCCAGCACCGAAACGCTATGGCAATTCCTCTCTGAACAAGAGTACCAAAAGCAACCCCATACACGTGTTATCATGCCATGTTCTTTCTGGAGAGGAGCGCCTGCTACCTTCTTTTGAACTATTTAATAATATTAACTAAATTGATCATTATAAATTGTAATGCTGAAAATATTCCCCTTCTATGTTCTCCAATCCCCCAAACACCCACACACCTCTCTCACCAACACACATCTCACCAACTCTCCATCCCAACTTACATTCCTTAACCTCTCACTCTGTCATACAAATACTCACGTGCTATGTCACACTGTCAAGTCACAATTTGCACTGCCCAGCCCCTGCCACACTCCAAATCATACTCCCAACTCACACCTTACACTCTACAATTCCTCCCGCAATATACAGTTTCATTCTTTTGTGCTGCTTCTGCATCTTGCATCCTTTCTCCCATTCTATCACACTCTTCCCTCATACTTTTTCCCAATCTGCAGCTCACTGCCTCTTTCTGGCCAACCGCTTCCTCTCTGCTTTCTGGCTCACTGACCACACGCTCCCTCTACTTTCTGTACCTCTGCTCGCTCTTAGATTTCTGGCCCACCGCATCACTGCTTCCTCTGCTCTCTTGTGCTGCGCTTCCTCCTCTGACCCACTGCTCTCCCTTTGCTTTCTTGCCTATCACTTCACATCTCACCCATCACTCTCCCTCTTTCATAGTGTAACCATTTTTTTATTTTTTTTAAAATGTAGATTTTGACCCAGTTCCTCAAATAGTGGGGCATTTAAAAAAAGAACGGAGGATATGCTATTTTTAGACAACCCATTTTTGGAAATGAGCAGGTCACCTTATTCTCAAAGGTGACTGGCGCATTTCCACAGGCTTGAGCTGTAGCGCAAATTGTGCGCTGGCCAGCTGCCTTGAATGGTGTTCTGGGTTGTTTGACCGAAGTGTAATTATTTGCGGCAGAATTGACCGTAGTCAATTTCGCTGCGAATTGATTTGCACTTTAGCCAAACAACCCAAAATGTACCTTTCACCACCACCCCATCCCCTCCCCTACTTAACTGCTTGGTCGCTGCCACTTCCCCTGCAACCCTGCGGTGCCAGATCTGTCCCTCTAACATGGGTCGGATCTGACTCCGCAGGGTCCCTTTTTTGTTATTTTTTGTTATTTTCTTTTTTTTTTTGTCCCCGGCTCCAATTTTGAGGAAAAAGGGGAAAACACTTATGCAACCACCCTAGACCAAAAATGCGGAACATGGGGAGCGGGTGACACCCACGCAACACATGTTCAGTATTTATAAAAATTGATCGAATAGTACTGGACGAAATAGGTCAAATTGTAACATTCGATAGATTTTTGTCATCAAAATGGGCAGTACTTTGAATAGAATCGCTCTCCCGACAGTGTTCTGCAAGCTCCTAGCACCTTTCACAGGGACAGGCCCTCCAGGTGCCTGCCGCTGTAAAATGCGACCCAAAAAATGCATTTTTATCCTGTTTGAGGAACAGAAATGCAAGCGGCACAGCAGCGGTTCATACCTTAAAAGAAATGCATGACAGGGTCAGGAAAGACCCTGCCATGCAGTGGAAGCCCCACATCCCGTGCGCGTAGGGTTGCCTACAATTTCTGCACATTTAAAAGTGCATCTTGCTTGGAAATGAGGGATGCGCTTTTAAATTGAGAAAAACGCCACTTTATTTGATCAAGGAGGTGAAAAAGGCCATCTGAATGGGCGCGCATATAGAATGTGCCCATTCATGTGTCCCTTGTGAATTGGGCTGCACTTTTATGGTGCGCAAGTGATGAGAAGTGTTAGCGCATTTCATTACTTGTGTAAAAAAAAGTTGAGAACCTGTCACCCTGAGTATTATTTTTTTTAAAACATTAATTTTTGCAGATTACTTAAAAAAAAAAAGTAAAACATTTTTTTTTTTTAAGATGCAATTTTTGCACAAAACGGCCATTTTTGCGGCATTTTGCACAAAACGGCCGTTTTCGCAGCATTTTGCGGGATCGCAAAATCGCTATAAGCTGGAGGGTCTGCTTAATGCATGTCAATCCAAAAAAAGTCTATCTTTTGCCTGTCGCCAAAAGACAGACTATACACTAAATATGAAACAGACGTAACATTAAAACAATGTTACTACCCAAGATGTCCTCGAGTATCAAAGACTGAAGTCACTTTCGGTGATGTCAACACATTTGCAAATGAGGGGGTCTGTAAGGTGTTCTGCTGCAGAGGCCTTCGGAAATCCTAGAACTGACCCATAGCTAATTGATGGGTTTGTTGGCTCACTATCAATGTAGCCCAGCAGTATGCACTCTTTCAAATTCACTTAAATTGTATGCATAGACAAAGTCAAGGGTTCTAGTATCATTAGGTGGGATACGGTAGCTAAGAGAACAAGTCCGAGCAGTGCTTTAAGTGGAATAAGAAATCGCGGGTTGTGGGCTCTAACAAGTCTGTCACTATGCAAAATTTGGGTTGGGCCTAGAAAGGGTCGTGTGCGGTCTCAAATCCCAATTAGCTAAAATCCCCTATAAAGAGATGGGGCTTATGTAATTAAAGAAGTAACCTAAACGAGCCAATCGAGTTTCCATATGTGCAAAGAATGGGAGTAAAGTCTACATTAAAAGATGTATTCAAATATTATTAACCGGTGTACAAATATTTACTAATATAAATGTATTCAAATATAACAGAACATTAAATAAAATAGGTCAGTACACCATACAATCCCACAGTTCTTCTGAAAGAAATTCATGATTCTCACATACTAATTAAAATAGTTCTCATGACAATACTTTAAAATGTGTTGCAAACGTCACTAATATGTTTACTTTCATTACGCCTGGGAAGTCAGTTCAGAGAGCCTTGCCTCAATAGCAGTATCTGGAGACTACTGGGGCTGAGCCCTGGCTAGCCTTGGCCCACTCAAAGCTCGAAATGTTAGGATACAATTTGCGATATGCAAGAGGAGAATTTCTAGAAGTATTCACTTTTTTAATCATGGACAATTTTGTGAACACTACCTTATTATCGTGTTTTGTTTTTGTGTAGCAGGCAGACTGCTTTTCGTCTTCTTCTGTGGTGAGGAACCCAGAGGCAACACGTGCAAAAGACAGAGAGCAGGGTGTGTAGAACCGCACATACCACAAAGCGGAGTGGAAGGGAGTACCATAGGGTACAGCCTAGTGTGTGGAGAGCCCTCCTACTGCCCTCAAAAAACAAATGACTGTATGTGTAGCTTACTGGGCAGAGTCAGCCTGCTTTTGCAGACCACATCTTATGTGTGTGTCTGTGAAGTGCTTTGTGAAAAAAACAGACTATGAATTTGAGCCAACACATTTCCTCCAAAGCTAGTGTGACACAATTGTTCCCTTTTTCAGCTAAAGGATGACATGTATCGCATAAAATCTGGAGCATAAGCACCATCTGGGCTGGGTGGCAAGGCAGAGAGGCTACTACAGCTGTGTTTAGGTGCCACAGGGGGGACATGGGTATGGGCGTGCATTTCAGACAATGTTGCTGACCTATGGTTTAACTCTGAACAAGGCTAGGGGCATAGGTCCATCACATGGAAGTGAGGGGCCTCACTTGTCCCAAGTGGAAAGACCTCAGTCTTTGAGGAATGACAGCAGAGGCAATTTAACAACCGCAAGCTTGCAGCAGGAGTAAGGAGGTCAGTTACTTCACACCGATCTCTGGGTTGTTTGGCTATTTCTACGTGGCACTGAGTGTTGAAAGAGTGCAGGCGATACCCGATGACTCTCGTAAGAGTTGTCATATAGAGTTTAAAAAAAGATTACTGCCAAGGAGGACCCTAGAACCTCCATCAAGAAACAATGGCTGTCACAAAGAAGAAGTGGCCAACTAAACTGGTCTACATGACTTAACAGAAAGAACCTGAGCTATCGAAGTACCTCACATTGATGCCACAGAATATCCCAGGGCAGAGGAAGACGGTATTACCATGCACGGTGTAAACTGATACAACTAGGACAGGATCCCGGTAGACGAGCAGTTCCTCTATAATACAATGAGCACGGTTTCAGTCATCCTTCAAAATTATTATTTTAGGCAATACATTATCCAATTTCTCATATTTCTTCCAAGTGGTTCTAGGTATTAACTCCCCCATACAATGTGTGCCATACACATCATCCATTAACGCACAGTATATATGGGTGTCTGCACGTAGCCTAACCTCTCAGTTACCAAAGACTGCAACAAAAACAGCCTAACCAGAATGGAGGCCTAGAATCTCTAATGTACGGGAGGTTTCTGTGCCTGTGACATAGCCCAAACCCTTTTGGTGAACCTTTTAAAACAATGCAGTTGGCCATTCGAACATGCTCAGCTCCGCTACAGGAAGCAATACACATCAAATACAAGAAGAAAACGGAAGCAACGACCTGCAAGTGGATAAGAAGTGACCATTTTGATATATGTTAGATCTCTTTGACCGTTTGCGCAGTGGTTGTCGAGAGCATTACATTCTGAAATCGTTTGCAGGATATATATGCCTTACTGCTGCTGCCTACCCACTCCAACGGTTCCCTAGAATATAAAGTCAAGGTGGCTTGGAAGGAGACGCCCAAAGGGTAGAAGGAAGCTGAAGGAAGCTGGGCGACAGCAGGCTACCACGCCGACCATCGACTAGCTCTGAACCATCGAGTATGCACAAGACAGGAGCATTGCAAAGTGCTTTGGATGCACACACAGCTAGATGATCAGAATCTGATGGGTGACTGTAAATATACCAAATTGACAGAGGTCTTCCCTTCAAATAAACCGTTTAAAAAAAGTGGATCGTAAATGCATTGCCGGAGGCTTCCACATTCCGAATATACAGCACACGATCTGCAGCATCGTCCAAGAGCCATTGAACTCCACTGCATGGAAGTGGAAGGCCCCTAAGAGGCGCAGGCGGCCTAGCCCTTCCTTCACCGACTATGGTGCACACTTCTATGTTAGTAAGGGGTGGCAGGATAACATTCTAGGTTGATGGGGTTGACTTGATTAAAATGGGATACTCAAATGTGTTAGAGACAAAACTGCCATGTACCAGGGTTGTAAAATGTGGTGGTACACTTTACACAGGGGGCATCCTGATATGATTACGAGTAGTAAATGCATTTATAACCCAACCATATTCAGAGGTGCATTGCACTGAAGCTTGTTGTGGTTGTGCAGTGATTATGTTATAATTATTATAATTATAATTGTTTTTTTATAACGTACTTAGTACTGAAGAGGTTTTTGAGCAGACCGGGATTCGAACCTGTGTTGCTCTGGTACGACGTCCTTTCATCGCAGGGTGTTTTTTTCCGCGGGTTTGTTTGCCGCAATTTTTTTTTCTCAAAAAAACCCATCCCATTTTTAAGGGGGGATTAGTAAATTATATATACGGTGTGTCGGTATTTGGGAATAAATACAAATTAAAGAAAATGGAGGGGTTGCGTTGAAACCCCCAAAAAATAATTAAAAAAAATTTGATGGGGGTTTTTTCGTTAAAACAATCGCGGTAAAAACCCAGCAAAAAAAATCCCACAATTAAATAACATGGAACCATTGCTCTGCGCCGTTGCCACTGAGCTATACTACCCTGCCATGTTCTCTCTTAATTGCGAGGCAACTAACTGCTAAGTATTTTTCCTTGTGAGGTCACGATCTTATTTCTTTTAAAAAGTGATAATCACATTTTCCTGATCCAACATTCTGATGGCCCAGGTTGGTATCCGAGTATACATTTTACTCCATATGCTGCATGTCTGAATTCAATGGGAGATGAATCACATTCTGAGAGTGGATGAAATTTCAATACTATAAGCTGCAAGAAAAGAATCTTACTCTTGGACTGTATGCTCTAAACAGCTTAGATTTTCAATAGATTGTTGATTTTCACTGCAGATTTCTTATCTCCGCAACATCCCTGCTGCTTTTTCCTACTCTTACTGCCCCAGTGATGTCCAAGAGTGTCGCTCGGCCACCATAGAGGGCACACTTCTGGAAATGACAAAATCCTGGACTACATATCATTCCATCCAGACCATACATTCACTGTCTGTCACAACGGTGCCAGGAATGCTCCAATACTGGCAGAGAAAAACGATTAACATCAGAACAGAAATTATTGAATGCAAAACATGTTTTCAGCTAATCAATAAAGTCACCTCTGCAGAATTATCTAGCAATTCCAAACACATTTCAATTAACACATCTTGCATAACCCACATAAAGGAATATGCCATCCAAAGAGAGGCCGATTCACTGATAATCCAAACAAATCCACTGCAGGGTCATCAGAGTTTTGGCAGAAAAATACAGATGTATGTAAACGATTGCCCATTGAACATAGATGGGAATGTGATTTGAAAGGAGCGTACATGAAAATGAGAAAAGCATACTGTCACAAGACACCCGGGCTCATACATAAGCACTCAGGCCTGGTGTACTTTAAAGAGAGTCTGTTTTGAATCATATGCTTGCAGGCAGAATGGAGAAATGAAACTTGGCACACTGGAGTGGTATTTTACTCACACTTGCTTTCTGCAGTTTCAGCAAACATGTGGGTAACCTTGCTTACTCTGCCTGGAGTGTATTTACATACTAACCAAAACTGCTTGAAATGAATAATGATAGGAAAGTGTGTCTCTTAATTGAATTACAAACGCACATCTGTGTTGATATTTCTTATTACAAGAATCGGGATTTACCTTGGAAGACCAGTGTGATGGATTGCCATATGGCAATATTGTGATAGCCCTGGCTTTTTTCATGTGTATGGAATAATAAAATAATATGGGTAATTCCATTTCTGAAAGGGTAATGTGCTGATCAGATTCCCCTTTCATAAGCTGTATGCCAAAAGTATGGTGTGTATCTGTGTCCTGCTGCATCAGTATCCTGATTTGCAGAGACTGCTCTACCAGTGGCAGAGGACAGGTTGAGAGGTCACAACTGCACATTTGACAGGCAGTGACTGCCAAGTCCCTGCAGAGAAGAAGCTGCATATAACATATGCACTCCTGGACCAAAATGATGATGATCACAATTAGGCGATGATGGTGGCAGGATTAAGTCTACAAAATAAAGCTATGCCTGAGTTAAGGCATAGTACATGGTGCTACTTATGATCATGGCCGCCACATCCAAATTGATATTGACAAGTGTCAGCTTCTGTGACAAAGCTGTGCTGTGGAAGGTGATGTGTATTCTGGTCAAACGGGTCAATACTCCCAAATGGCAGAACAGAAAATCAAAGGACCATGCCTTGTCTTTGATCCCTTTGTGTGGGTGTGATGAATTAACCTCGGCCCTGCAGGAGTACAAGGATGAGTAGAGGCTAAAACAACCACTCGGGTCTCCCATAGGTCCCTAGAGGCCAAAGATGGACCAGGGTGGGGGCACTATCCATCAAATACCTTCTGAAAATGTTTTTGGGGCTCAACAGTGTCAAACCTGGTTTTTTAGTATCAAACAGGCCTGGGCTTTGACACCCTTGCCAGATGGCAATTCTTCAGAAAGGCCTGGTGACACCCTCCTTCAGAGACAGCAGCACAGCAGGGAGCTTCCCTGGACTCAGGTCATCCATGCAAAAGTAGTAGCCTCACAACAGGGTGCTGCATCTCTAAAATACTTTGTTCTTAGTAAGAAGGGAAGAGGCAGCATTAGGGTAGGCAGAGGTTCTCTGGTCACTGGAAGGAGACTACCAGTATCTTCTTTCTCTCCGTCTTTCTTTCCCTTTCCTGTCCCCTCCACCTCCTCTGCAGTAAATCACTTTTGGTGTGACATCAAAAGGGCAAAGTATACTCCATCCCAGAGCAAGGATTGGACCACTAATGCAGGTAAGCTTTTGCTCTTACTCCTGAGGATGTTTGCCTTTAAAAGAAGGAACCTCCCACCCCTTCATCAGATTCTCTCCAGATTCCAGATCCTCCCTGATCCTTGTAAGATCAGCGGAATCGCTTTGGAAGAACTCACTGGACTTCCTTTGGGAAATGTGTGCTTTCAAAAGTCCTAAACCTGAGGTGAATAAGTAGCAGCCCAAGGCGGAAGGAAGATCTGTGCCCTACCCACTTCCAGGGCACATCAGAGGTGACCTCTGCTGTGGACCAGGACATACCACTCTGCACCAGAATCCATTAGAGCTGGGAGAACAGACCATAAAGGGAACCATCCGATCATCTGGTTGCTGGGCTTCACAGCAACCATATGTCCAGACCAGTGGAAGCTCCTTGTTCTACTGCACTAATCTGTCGCTCCGTGTTCATCGCACGTTAAGTGAGAGGGAAGGCGTTGGCACTGGCTTTTGCCCTCCTCCACCAAATGAACTATTGTTTGCACTTTGAATTAGCCCGCGCTGCATCATGCCGTAGCTAAGCCCATCACCGGCCAGGCTTAATCATCTGCTCAACAATGGGACCCGATCCAAATGACCGGTGAGTTACACGACAACTCTGACCAGGGGTTACAAGCATGGCTAACCTGGTTAGCCCTTGAACGGCTGCCGCATCAACCTGTACATCGACGCCTCCAGGATCCCCACTTCAATGACTTTTCCCCCACCAACCCAAACCACTGGAGCGTCACTCATCAACCCATCCACGCAGATAAAAGTCAGACTCACCTAGCCCAGTTGCAAAGCAATCCTTCTACAGCACCGAGCAGATGCACTCACTCCTACTCGACGTCCACTTGCCTCTTGGGCATCCATGATTCAAATTGCCCGAACTGAGCTTGATCCACTCGGATCCACGTTCGACACCGGGTCTGACTCTGTCAGCCAATCAAGAACCAAATCCGGGTACTGTCGACCTTGAACTGCCCCCTGGGTCCACTTGGTCCATAGAGATGCGTTAGGCCACAATCACACCTGTTTTCATCCACAACATATCCTTTTCTTGGAACATTTACTTACCTACCAGTTCTGGAACCAGTGCTACATTCCTCAGTTTGTCGGCATCTTCTCTGTTCCAACTTCGGTTGTGTTTTTGTACAGTATTTTGTATTTGTTCTATGGCAGATGGTCTGTTTAATAAAAGTAAATATATCTTTATAGAACTTTGATTGGGCATTCCTTATTGTTTGGACTGTGTTACTGTGTTGTTTGGGTCACCCCTGGTTCACCTTCACACCCCTTTTTAGAGCACAGCCTTCCTTCGAGCCACGTTACCACAAAAAACGAAGGCGATATATCTCTTAATTGTCCCTGTTTTACCTTTGAATTTAGGGCCCTTGGAAGGTAGCGTGTCATGCAGTTGGATGGGAAGCAGAATAACGCTTTACACCAAATAATCAAACCAACTCAGGAAGATGGCAAAGTCCTTTTACTGATTTATTATCAATTGTCTAATATATGGAGTAACAACCGACATCAATGGGCGTCACACAGCATGCTCTTGAAGCATTTCATAAAAAAACAACACTTTTATAGTAAAAACTCATCATATGTGACGTCATACTATGTGGCAAATAAGAAAAACCTATGCGGCGTTGTGTTTGGCTCAAGGGGAACATCTAGGTATACTTTCTATAAGGGGTTGGGCTATGATTGGGTCCCTACAGGACAACTCATGCTCACCCCTAGAGCAAGTCATCTTCAACAGTTATTAGAAACAAAGTACTTCATTGGGTCTCAAACTATAAGGTCCTTCGTTATATGGCCCTCTACAGTTGGTTGGCACGCTTGTACCCTTCAACATTTGGTTCACTTAGCAGCACATACGCTCATACCCCAGATGCCAGAAAGTGAACTGGACGGTACCTCCCCACCCAAATAGCCCAACATATCTCATCACCCATGCCTTCTGCCATGAAGATTGTCTTTGAAGTTGGCCTTGCAATATATTCTCGTCTCTGGGAATATAAGGGAGTGTAAGCACACGCTTTTTGTAGTTCTGGAACTGCGTGCCCAACTCTATTTTCATCCTGGGCTCACGTGACAGGAGACCGCAATTCAGTCCATTTTACAGCATTTAATTGTCTTGAATTAATAAAACTTGGCACTCATGGTGTTCTTTCTTTGCACTTTAACAAGGGATGAATCAGCTTCTCACATTCTCTGCCTTCAAGAATAGATAACCTGTCTTGGCTGCCTTCAGTCTTGACATCAGGCTAGACAGCCCTTCTCATTTCTTCCATGCTCCCAGCTAATTCTCTGCTGCAACACAGCTTTTAGCCCTTCTCTTCATGGTTTGAACTTACTAAAATTGTGACACCAATGTCCAGCTTCTATATAATGGCAGCTCCGCCTGCAGTCTATTCACTACGCAGCTTCTAAGATGACTTGATCTACTTGTGTTGCTGCATCTGTACAGTTATTGAACGGCTTGCATTTTCTACAGTGCTCTTCATTCATGCAATCTTCGTTTCGCACATGAAAGTTTACTCAATTCTTTACTTCGTCATCAGTTTCTATAAGGTCCACACATTCTCTTCTTCAGCCAGTCTTCTCTGTGCACCATGCTTGTTGTGACATCACCAACTTCTCTTTCTCTCTTTTTCATATTCTTTCGGGGATCTCCTCCAAGAGATTGACATCTCTTCTGGAATATATCTGATAGGGTTTTCTTAGTGGATACCTTTTCTCGAAGATTCGACGTAGAATAGTCACACCTGCTGGTGTCAAGCATGACACAATGTCAGGCTGCCAGCATACAGGTAGTAGGGGTGGGACTTCCTGCAGGGGCATTTGGCTGCTCCTCTACACATTTATGATTGTGCTGGGTTTTGGTTGGTAGAAGTGAGAGGGCTGAGCAGGCCATCTTACCCCTACTCATCCTTGTCCTTCTGCGGAGCAGAATCCATTTTGTCACAACCATGCTTGCCAGTCTCCTATAGAAGTCCATTGTGTTAACTGGAAGGAGCCAGATCCTCACTAGAGAAGTGATACAATCTTCCCTTCCCTTCCCCTTTATTGCATTGAACTGAAAAACCAACATAAGTTGTTTGACAAGGGGTGGTGGTAACAACTTCAGGATTGCTGTATGCTGTACCGGTTTATGGAATCTCTCCCCATACGACAATAACTGTGTCCTTTCTTTTTAAATTGCAGCAATGCTAGAATTTGAACTTTAAACCAGTAATCAAAAACAGATTTGACAAGCAGGAGCTAAAACCAGCGCTTTGGCCCTATGTATCAGCAATGCAGGAGCTAGCTCTAGGGCAATAAGAGCTAGTAGATAGCATGCCTCAAATCTAACTTCCACTTGAGACACAAACTAACTTGACCCATGATATATCACCTAATATGCTTTAAATGTCTCATAAATGTGTCCTAACACTCCTTTATAAAGATGTATGTATTTCATTGTGCATTTTTTAGGCTCTTGTACATCAAGTAAATTGTGTTTCAATGCACCCACAAGGCAATCAGGGGGGAACATGGGGGTAAAAGGCAAATATAACAACAACGAAGAGAAAGAAAGAGACAGTCCTACTAGGCCTTGTGAGCATTCAGAGCGTGCAAGTACAGAGAGAGAGAAAGAAGGGATGAGGGAGGGGGGTAACTGCTAGGAGTTCCACCGAGGGATGTGCTAGGGAGTAAGTTGCAAGCAGCAGTTAAGTGTATGGCAGAGATAACTTGGTAAGAGTGGTCAACTGCCACTGCTACAAGTGCAGGCCTGTGAGACATCACAGGCAGTGGGCGCCCAAAGGCAAGTGCTGGGAGTGGGCAGAGGCTGACGACGATTGGGGGGTGAAGGGGTGAAAGATCAGGACCCAGAAGGACACATAGGGCCATGGTCACCAATCTCAGCTACTGTGGGGTTTAGCAAGGGAGGGGTAGAGGGAACAAGGAGGTGAAAAGTAAAGTCTTGCGGAGCTTCCGGAATTTAAGATTCCCATACACACAGAGATAGTGTTGCATAGGTAATGATTAGATGAAACTGGGCGGCCTGTAGGACATAAGTAGCTGCTATTATCAAGCTTACCATGCTCTCCAAGACTGCATGTTTTATGAAACCTAAACAAAAATGGTTGTTCATAGATTGCATTTCTGTCAGTATTAAGAACTAAATGAAGGCCAATATGGTAGCCTTGATCCCCAAAAGATTTAAATGGAAAACATTCACACTTCTGGGCAACAGAATGCTCACTGTTAGAGTTGCAAAGGAACACCCCATATGGACAAACAGATCAACGACCACCTGTACTTGGAAAACAAGCAAGCTGAAGGAATCTCCTTTCTCTCAATTGTCATCATTGGCCCACCAACAAAGGCGCTTAGCCATGTTCCCCGACGTATCATCCTGCCTAGTTGTCATGGTAACTCCGCCCCCATCAAGTACTGCAACAACCTCATTCTAGACTATCGAGGCACCAACAGAATGCGGGATGCTGCGAGACCCGACCATTTATAAACTACCACTACCTGTAGGTGGCCCAGTTGGAGAAAAAGCAATATGGTAGTTGAATTATTGCCGAAAGGGTTTCATTGGGTGAAGGGATAGTGAGAAATCCATAACACTGCAAAGTGGCTATCAATGCAGCTGTAAAATGTAATCCTCAGGTCAATATCAAATTAGATTTTCCTAGGTTAATACAAAGCCCATAGAGTGTGGTAATGATGATCTTTTGCTGTGAAAAAAATTATATTCCCCGGCCACCGTAACCAGACAATCGTCTTCTCTGAGAAATAGCATTCTTTCTGCAGCTCCTTTTTGCTAAATATGTGTTAATTCGAGAACTAAAAAACCCGTAGTCCTTCTCATGACCGTTATTGGATGCAGGAGAATAGAGCAAAGGTCTCTTTGACGGTTATATAGTGGGCGCCTTTAGAAAATAAAAGTAGTCCCATGATTGGCTACTACCATTCCAAGAAGACATTCCGCAGTCTCCCAACTTCCATGAGTGTAAAACTGATGAGGGTGGGCTCCTTTCTAGTAGCCCTTGAGCCCTGTGTACCTACAGGCTGAGTAACCCGTTAATTGTGGCCAGCCTCTCTGTAAAAATGTTTAGTGATGTTGGCTTTTGGGTTGTACATTTCAGGCAGCACTCGGGAGTAGGTGACACAGGTTTGCACTGATGAGACGTGAAGATAAGATGTCCGTAGTCTATAATCTCAAACAGCAATAACACCTTGGTGCACACACCCCCGACTCCCCACCCTGCCTGGGACTCGGTGACCTGCTACACACGGTTTCCACTCTCGATTGCTTGTAGATCTCTTGCTACCAACTGCCTGCCCTCTGCTTGCTCCCCGCTCCCTTTTTCTCTGCTTCCCTCACTGTGTTCGTCCCCCTATGATTGTAAGTGCTCCACTGCTTCCTGAAACTAGGTTTGATCTCAATAATTATAATAATAATAATAATAATAAGATGGCTAATCAAATGTATCTAAAGTGTAATCAAACCTATTTGCACAACCTTGAATGACTACCTATGTAAGGGCTCTGCACCCTGAGGCTTTCTAGATGTTTTGGACTAGGAATCAATCCCATGATCCGGCACCTTTGACTATGCTGGCTCTGGCTGATTTGAGTTGTAGTCTAAAACATCGGGGGAGCCAAAGGTTGCAGACCCCTGACCTGGGTCAAGGTGCCCCGCCATCTGCAGTGTCCCCAGCTTTTGCAAGCAACTGCCAGAGGCAACACTGGTGACACTGTTGGGAACATGTGCTGTCCTCGAGGGAGAAGAATCAAGGGCAGAAGGAGCACTTTGGCACAACTGATTCTTCAAGACTTTAAGCCTGCAGGAACAGTACACTGAGATTCCACATAACATTAGCTGCAGGAACCCCCGATTCGCCTGAAAACATGGTGCCAAGGTAACATCTATGACAGATTCGCCATCTAAGCCTTCTTAAAAACATCTCTTTAAATTGCCAGGACGCGATCTCCCACAACGCAACTATGGTCTCCTGAGATATGGCGTATCTTTTGCCCTTTTATGTAGAATGCCAGTCACTTTGTAGAAAGTGTATCTCTGCATTGGTCAATACTAGTAAACTGAAAGCAGAGGCAGTTCTGTGTGATGGAGTGTGCTAAAATGCACGCTTCTTCCAAGGAACAATATGCACAACTTCACGCCGCACCATCTCAGTAGATACACTTAAACCACATGTATCCTCCAAGGATTGTCTGTGGATTATAACTCTCATTGGCTGAAAGCACTGCCTCCACAGAGCGACTTCTATCTTCATTGCAATAAACACGGCAACCACTGATGGAAAAGGCCTCCTCTTGTTGAGATGCAGAGCTTGAAGTCAGTGCATCAGAGTGACACCATGTTATTCGTGTCCTCTACCTGGAATGATGGGAATGCTGCGTCTACGCTGGCTCCGGACTTTCAGTAGTACAGTTTGGTATGTCTAGCACCCGTAGTCACTCAGCATACACCCCTGACACCCACTAAGACACCAAAGGACGGGGTTGCGCTAAATCTCTCATTTCATCACCAAGTCCCAGCAGGCTCCAAGGACATGCATGCTGCTAGGCATGTAACCACATGCAGCACCACCAGCACGGAAGTCTTCAGCACTACAGAAGCATGTTTCAATCTGACGCAGTCGACTTCTAAGCAGTCACTTGCTTCTTTAACTGGGCAAAGAGTCATGAAATATCAGGCCAGAATGTATAAGAGCTCAACTCGCAACTGTAGTCTCTTTTTTTTTAAATGTGTTGGCCCCTCATGAGTGAGGTGGATGGCATACAGCGCTACCTGCAGGTAATGGGCAGGAGAGGGACGCAGCATAAACCACGTTAAATGCTCTCAAGCTTCAAACTCTCACCAACAGTAACGCCTGCCTGCCTGAAATATGAAGCATGCCACCTTCTATCGGACTGGGGCTGTTTGAATACATTTATTTGCCGGTGGTCGAGGTGACCGAATACTTTTTTTGTGACGTTTTGACCACATATATTTAAGGGGGAGACCCCCCACAACCATGAAAGCTCCCTATATTATTTATTTACCCAAACCCACACCCCACATATATTTGGGGTAAAAAAAACCTTCCTAAATTCGGTCAAATCGACCTCTATCAAATCATCTGCGGTCAACTTGGGCAATACCCTTCTATCTAAGGGGCCGGTAGAAGCCACATAAAAGCGACCAGGAAATTCTGTTTACTCCCCCTGGTGAACTATATAAACAACATAGGTGTTAAGTAACAGGCACCACCCAGAGAGAGACCTGTCTAGTCTCCGGGTTTATCCCAGAGACCCTGGGTTTTTAGACTCTTCTCTGGGTCTCTCGTAAAAGCTTTACTATTTTAATCAGAAATGAAAAAATAGGTTTATACATTTTTAGGCAAAAGTAAAAACTATTTTTAGGAAAAACACGTCCCAGACAGGAATTTTCGGTTGAAATCTTCATGGTAGGCTGCATCAGACTACAGGCATGGACCAAAGTTCTGGATCCTAGGATTAAGAAATCAGTCCTTGTCAAGTAGAGACCACAGCCAGACGTCCAACAGGATGACATCAAGGTCATCAAAACTATCAGTGCATGTGCAGCAATCATTCAAAGAACCCTCTCTCCTCTCCCCGGCCGGAGCAGAGCAGTGCATTACATTGGTACTTCTTCCATAGGGAGACTGCACTAGAGCAGTGAGAGCCATCCTTTAAGGATGAGGGACATGTATAGGGATCGCCCCTGTACCTGGGGCCACCATTAAAGTTGCAAACCTATTTGCCTTGTTGCATGGAGTATTGAGTCCTGTGTCACAATGAGGAGGGAAAGAAAGACTTGCTCGGATACGTTGTTTAAGGTGAAAGAAGCTATTTTTCCTTTGGCCAAAAATGAGAGCTGAGAGTTCACAGTTAATTATTTTTTAGTATGACTCAATTCTTCCCTCTAAAGAGGGGGAAGGGTATGCCTTTTTGCCTGAAGGCAGCATGGAAGAGCTCAAAACCTTTAGAAGCATCTCGATTCCTTTGAATAGATTTTGCACATTGTATGACACCGGCTCTAATTATCCTGGGTCTTGCTGCCAGATCGTCACCATGCCGGAGCATAATCTGCTTGTCATCACCATAGTAACAGGTAAAAGCAAGCGTTGTGCCTAATCTGACCAGCGGATAGACACTTTGATTACATATTAAAGCCACAAGGAGGAACCTTGGGTATCCCAAAAAATATTACATGGGTCTTTTGGGTGAGAGTCATCCGACTATGCTCAGATAAGCGATACACACAGTCCAGAAGTAGCCCCCCCAAACAGACCTGTTTTATGTGGTTTATCAAGGTGATATGATCGTCTGTGCCACATGAATCTGGAAGGTCGAATATCAGGGCACAGGCACCCCCACCTCCAACATCAGGTGGTAGATGCAGGTTTTCAATGCAGGATACCTGAGCAGACTCCAAATACCTACTCGAAGAAACACACCAGGATGAAAACTGGTAATAGATTACGCTCAACACAGCCCTCTATTTTATAATACTGTTTTTGTTGTTCTTAGATTAAATAAATATTGCAGTCCAAACGTAATTCTATTACGCCTTCCACATTAACAGAAAACACCATCACTGGAAAATCCTCATTGCCACCAGTTTTCTTATTTTCGATCTTTCTGGGTCTTCGTTTTGCCTGATCTTCTACGCTCCATTGCACATTCACCGCTACCTATAGAATCACATTCCCGTATACCAAAATCCCATCCTATTTTCCCAACGTGTTCCCTCTCTGCATCCCGTTCCGATTCCTGCTTCTGCCCACCCTGATTTGTTGCCCTCTTTTCTCTTCTTCATCCTCCACAGTCTATGGTCAGGTTACCCGGGTCAGGATCACGATATGCTATTTTCTCAGACAAGGTACCAGTGCAGTAAGACCTCTATGGTGGTGCTTGCTGGACTCTGAAAGGTTCATAACTTGAGTCAAATTATGACCTTTTTTGGTGACTCGGGAGGAGTGGAGGACGTACGCAAACTAACATTAATGGATGGAGAAGGACCTACAACTCTTATTCACAAATCTGGATCTTCTGAGAGAACAGATTGGTGTTAATTGACTATCGCTCCACAGTACAACAGCCCCTTGTGAAACACACAGCAACAATGCACGAACCACACATACCAACATTACTTTGGCCAGAGAATTTGTGTAACACTGGTAGACTATTCCAGGAGAGCCTGGAGTTGGGCGGTTGCTACGTTTCAATCACAAATGAAGCAAATCAAATTTAAGACACCACCGCCTCAACACCCAGGCACATATGGCAGAGGAGAAAGCCTCCGCCTTGTGGGAAAAAACTACCTTGTTCAACAACACAAGCTTCCTTTCTGCATGGCTCGCACCGCACCAATCCCAGAAGGAAATCACGTTCTTCAAAGAACGCCCAGGGTCGCCAGAAGTACAAACCAGAAGAGGGAAATTGATATGGAGAGAAGCAGCCCCTGTTGTTTTCCACTTTGATAGAAAATGACCAGCTCTGCTTTTAAGATGGAATACATTGAAGCCGCCCTTTCATGGTTTTGCGGCTTATGAATAAGGAATAGCTCTCATTCCATGCCATCTGACTAATGAAAAGCAACAGGGAAAGAGGCTGCAGTGATTTATGCCCCGGCATTATGCGCTTCTCCTGGGTGTCTATGCCACACGCGCCAGTGCGAGATGTACTGCATTGTTCAGCATGTAAGATGCGATACAGCCGGTAATGTCAGGGTAGAACTCGCATCGCGTTCATCTTGAGGGACTTTTCTTGTAGGGACAAAATATAAAAAATACATGAAAGGAAGTCCTGCACGTTGGCTCGTTGTGGTGTCGCGCGCTACCTCTACGCACTGGGCTCGGGATACTCGCAATATTTATTCGACCTTCACACTTCAAGTGCTCACGTGGTTTACTATGCATGTAGGTTTTCTTTGTATCATATTGTACCACATTAGGTGGTATCAAAGTACAGTACAGGGAGAGGAGAAGGGGAAAAATGTAACTAAATGGAAAAAAAAGCTCAAATGGAAAGGAAGAGGAAGAGGAGGGGTGAAGGTGGAAGAGAAATCAGGGAATTAAAGATTGTAGGCACATGGTCCAACAATGTACTAGACCTTCAGTCAGGGAGTGCAGGGAGAAAGGGGCTAGAACAGAGAGATCCCCATGTGTGCAGTTCTCTGCCTCTCCGCAATCAGTGGGAGATTGGAAGTCATATGAATAGTATGGACATGCCATCTAGGAAAACGAAAAAGGGGATGATCTGTTGTCCCTCCCTGTGGATTTCCTACCGCCCTCCTTCAAAGACCCGCCACCCAAAGCAGCACGGGCCAGTAACCAGCTGCAGATCTAGGGAGGATATCTCAGGGGCAATGTGCTCGCCTTGGAAGCAAGATGACACAGAGCAACACGGGTTCGATCGCCGGGTCCGCGCTATAACCAGTAATATCATATCATATCACATCTGCTGGTGACCGCCATGGCCATGTCTGCATACTCTGTCTTCGTCCTATGCCTGATGTCTGCTAGCAGTCTTTTCTCCACTCCTCAAATCCCACTTCCTGTCTATCTCCAGTCTTCCTGTTGCAAAACCGAATAGTCAGAGCCAGCAGAACTCATGGTTAGTTGCCTTACACAACATTCCTCTTCTGGCTAACTTTCTCCCTTGCTGCGAGTGTCAAAACTGCATGCCAGACTTTATATTCAGAATTTTGAACATTCCGTTTCTGTCTCTTGATGTAGTCAGTATTTCCGTTATGGCTGTGCTCCAGCTGGGTTTGGCCGGTTTGTGAGTTTTCCCATTTAAATGAACTTCCTTTTGCCCGTACGCTATCATTTCAAATAACATACTCAGCCACAGGTACTAATGGCTCACTCTTGCACTGTCCAAGAGGGACTGTTTCATTCTCACTGTCTGCTACTGGATCAGTTTCACAGTACACCATGTCTTTGGCTCATGACTTGTGTGACAGTGTCCCTGATCGTAGGCTTCTAGGAGGTTTCTCACTGTCTGAGCTCTTTATGGCAAGTTCTAGCCGTCATCACGTTCTTTAGCGAGTCCCAACTCTTAGTGTTTTTTGTAGAGCATTTGGTTGTGGTCCTCGCAGTAGGGACACAATATAAAGAATAAGCCCTGGCCCTTAGGAGTTTTTGTTTGTAGAGCGTGTGGTTTCCACAAGTGGCTTCATGGCACTGACGTGGTCCTGGAAAAAGTATACAGCTTATGGGCATGTTTCAGAGCTTGAAGGGCCAGGTTTATACAGCTCACCTGCGTACACTTCGGTCAGACGTCAAGCAGAGGTAGGTGGAATCGGCTTCCAACATCGTCTATGCACCCCTTGGCCTAGTCCTTGGTGCCCTCTTACAGTCTTATATAAACCAGCTTCTGGTTTTCGGACAGTCTTTCGTAAATACTGCTAGTCCTTTGTGTTCTTAGAGTCTCTGGTTTCACAAGCTGTGGCACACAACAGAACACACAAGACAGTATTTTTCTTTTCTCCTCCTCCTTCCCTCTCCCCCTTCCCTGCTAGTCTCCTCCTGCCACTACGGCTGGACGTCTGTGTCCCTTATGACCATCTACGGGTTCAGGCCCTCTTTCCCTCTCACCCCTTCCTACCAGCACTTGCTCCCGGGCACCCTTTCCTGATTAGCCATCCGAGGCTGCCCCACCCGGCACTATTACCCATTACCCCAGGCTCCCCTTGGCACTTGTCCTCCTGGGCACCCCTAAGCATTTGCCCAGCCCCCTGGCCCCCCCTACCTCCCGCACAGCTCCCTCCCTCACCCTCTCCCTTTCCCATCCCATGCCCTGACCTGCCCCCTTCCCCTGCACTCCTTGACATTGCACTTTCACGATCCAAATGTCACAAGGCCTAATAGGACCATTTGTGTTGTTTCTCCTATGAACAGGTGCCATACACATGCTCAATAAATAAAGACGTTATCCTTGTCAGGGTGTTTGAGAATATAAACGCATATGAGTCCTATACGGCTTATCTAGAAAGGAGAAAGTTGTTCTCACTCTGAACAGTGTAAACAAAAGTTGGAGAGAAGGGATACACTATGGGGCACCAGGATTTCCCTATCTAACAAGGATATTGATCTCCTTCCTTTGTTCCAGACTAAGGCTACAGCGACCAGCACGCTTCTCGACACACTAAGCACAGTCTCAGGAATACAGCACCCAGCATTCTCCTTTTAACTCCCAAGGATTTATGGCCCAGGCTACCTCTAGTGATATAGTGCCCATCTTACTTCTTGACAGTATCTGGGATATAGTGCTCAGCTCACTACACACCTTGGGATATAGTGACTTGTTTGTTCTGCCACACTTTCAGGGATGTATGGTCCCAGCCTAATAACAGGACTAACGCCAGATATTGCAACCTTCTGGTTGAGTGATAGCCGACGGGAAAGTTCCTCGATTTAGATCCAACAGCCAGCACCAGATAGCATCACCCTTTGGTTGGGCTGCCCTTCTGGGAAAGTTGAATCTAATTAGCTCTTGTTCAACAGACACATAATTCTTGGGTTCCTCCAAAGCTGCAGCTTCTCTGGGCTCTTGTGTGTTTCTAAGTCTTCCTGCTCTCTCAGCATGTTGCTGTTTCCTTCTTCTGTCCTTTTGTTCTCCTCTGCATCTAGGCATATTGCACTCTACTTGCTCTGCCACTTGCTTTCTCGGGCACACAAGTATAAAGCACTCTGTCCTCTCTGCTCCCTTATCTCTCAGACACTCAGGCCATAACCTTCTCGCAATTCCACTAGCTCTCTACGGTTCCAATGGATGAAGCACCCTTCTCACCCAGTAATATGTTCTGCCAGCTCTTTCCTTCAGCCTCCCTAATAGGTTTATATGTTGAATAGGTTGTCTGGTTCAGCTACATACATGTTTGGTATGAATCTCTAAGTTCTGAAAAGGCCCAGCAGAGATTTTGGAATCATACTAGAGTCCTAGCCCCTGGATTTGGCTCAACATAAGCTACTCATTAGGCTCCTGCAGTCCTAATTGTCTCATCACAGTATCTACATACAATGACCCAGACTCAATCTGGTGAGCAGGCTCACATCATGAAACTGTTATGTAGAGCCAAGGCCTCATAGCAGTGAAACTCAGCAAATGTCTGTATCAGACATTCCTTACTACAAGTCTAATTCTGGTTCTCCACATTTATTTATTTATAAAGTGCATGAACAGAGGCCTGGAGGCATAGAAGCACTAAACAAGACAAGAACAACAAGTAACAAGCAAAGAGGGGATCAGATAGGGTGAAGTGAGGGGTTCAGCAAGGGTAGAACCGGATTATCAGATGAACAGGAGAGTTTTTAGTCTTCGCTTGAAAAGCGAATGATCAGAGATCGAGAAGGATGGTGTTCCAGATCTGTGGATCTCCATGCTAGTGGGATCTCTGGGCCACGTAGCTAAGTCTGTTTCTAGTTTCTAGGTACCTCTAACATACCAGTGTTGTTAGATCTCAGTGTTATGTGGGCCGGCAGCAGAGAGATGTAAGTGGATAAGAACTTAGGAGTCTTACCAAAGAGGCATTTGTGTGTAATGCATAGCACACAGAAGGTGATTCTGCTACAGACAGGAAACCAATGTAGAGCTCTCCTGGCTACAGTGACATGGTCTGTTCTGTTTAGACCCTCAAAGATGCGTACCGCGTTGTTTTGCACAACCTGTAGGTGAGTAAGGTCGTCTTTTGAGCTGCCAAACAATAAACTGGAACAATAGTACAATTGGTGCCTATAACTGTCCGTGCAATGGTAGCACAATTTGCAGCGTAGAGAAAGGGGCGCATCTGGGCAAGCAGTTTGAGATTGAGATGGTAGCAGGAACTGGACACAAGGCTGTTAAATTGTCCTTTCATGGTCAGTTATTGCTCTAGTGTGACACCCAGTGTTTGACCTTAGACTAAGTAGGAATGCTACAGCCATCAATCTTGAAGGATTTGGACTCTGAGCTAAGTTTACGCAGCTGTGTTGCTGTGCCCAGAACCATAGAACTATTAAGGGCAAGTTTGTTAGCTTGCATCCAAGTCTTCAAATACTCATAGGTGGAGCTCAGGACTGGTGGAGTCAGTGATATAGTCCCCTGTGAGGGGAACAAGACACTAGGTGTCATCTGTGTAGTTGGCATATATAATGCCTACCCTGTCCAGATGTTTAAATAACAGGAGAGTGAAGATGTTGAAGAGAGTTGGTGACATGCACGAGCCCTGTGGGACCCCACTGACCATAAATTCTTCTGCCTGGGCATCCTTAAAGAAAACCCTAGCTCTGCCTTCGGCCAAGAAAAATTTTAACCAGTCAGCTGCTGCTGTGTAAAAATGTGCTGAAGTACATAGTCTCTCTGCCAAAAGGGTGTGATCCACAAGATTGAACACGTTAGAGAGATCCAGCAGCACAAGCAGGGCCGTATGTCCCCCTTCCATAGTCTGTAGTATGTTAGTCTTTAGTTCAAGCAGTGTGGCCTCGGTGCTCTGGGCATGTCTAACACCAGACTGTTTACGGACAAGAATGTCGTATTCAGTGAGGAAGTCCTGAATCTGCAGGTGTGCCATCTGTCCAGAATCTTAAGCAGAAATGGGACATTAGAGATGGGTCGGAAATTTAATGGCAGGCTGGGATCGAGGGAGGTTTTTTAACAAGGGGGAGATCCATGACTGTTTAATATTACATGGGACACAGTTTTCCCTGAATGAAGCATTCACAAATGTAGTGATAAGGGGGTACGCTACACAGCTCTTTAGAGCTTGAGGCAGCCCGCAGAATACACTGGTTGTAGTAATTTTCTTTGCTCAGGAAATGGCTGTCTAATGTGCCTTGACTATCTGTTACTAGGTGGATTTATCCTCATAAGATTTAGTTTCCCCCCCAGAGTTTTAATGCATTATTCGTGTCTTTTTTAAGAGTTTGAATGTCTGGCGAATACCACTTTTCATCTGGTAGCTTTTTCATGAGGCATGTTTTAACAGGAGCCATGTTATCGACAGCTATCTCAAGGGTTTTCCTATAGGCAACTGCCAGTTCATCAGCAGAGTCTAAATTGGGCAGATTATCCATGGTGGGTGCCATGGCCGCAGGTGTGAGCTTGCAGTGGTTTCTGTAAGATACCCAGAATTTCACTTGTGGTGGTTTAATGGTGGTGGTGGGGTGGACATATTCCACTCCAAAAGGTGGTAGTCCGACCATGGGCATTGATTATTAAACATGTCACCAATAGTGATATCGTGTGCTTGAACCCAGACTAAAATCTTCCATTTATTATGAGTGGGCTGGGTAATGTGCTGATGAAAATCGAAATTCAGCAACAGGGTATTGACCGTTGTGGATGTCGCATCAGAGTCGTCGAGGAACACAAGACTGAAGTCTCATGAGATGACCGTTCTTGCCTTGGGTTTGAGACTGGGAGCTATGCAATTAGTAGGATGGGTCAGAAATCAGGCATACTATGTGGAAGTCTATAAATCAAGAAAATGTTGATAGTAGTGTTAGGGTCAATCTCAAATTTTGTCCATATCACCTCACATTCTGGAAGCATGATGTTCTCTATCTTGTACATTTTTAAAGCTTGGGCCACTCCACCACCTTTAGCATTCAAGCAATCAGTCCTTAGAATATTATAGGCAGCCGGGACAGCCAGCATGAGGGCAGGTCCCGCAGCAGCATGTAACCATGATTCTGTAATGGCACAGAACTCAATGTTATCAGTGACTAAGCTTGATAAGTGATCTAGCATCAAGCAACATGCATCTCAACTTCCTATCCAGTCATAATGCCAGTTCAGTGTTGCGATTAGGACTAATGATTGCAGGTGATGCAGAGGAGATTGTCACTATGTGGTGAGAGCATACAAGAACCTGTAGTGGTGGCTCCACATAACCCGGGGATGGTGGCCCCTTCCTGAAAAGATCCCGCGTGCGAGTTGGTTGAGCCAGAAGAATTCGCAAATCCAGAGTAGACATGAGTGTCTCAGCCTCCCTGTGTGTGGAAATGCCCCCATCATTGCACAAACTACCAATGGAAGGTGGCAGTTCTATATCATCAACAGCTACAGCTGCGAAGGTAGTTAATACCCACGCGGTTGATACATTGCTGGCACTATTACTGGGAGCACCCACCTGTGTGCATGCAATATTGTCACACTGTAAGCCTTGTTTAGGCTACTCCTTCAGAGTCGACTGGGTAAGAGGCTGGAGTTCTAGCTTAAGGTATTTCTGAATGATCTCCATGGCCCTTTTACTTTGCCCTTGTTTATTTGTTAAACCTCGTTCGCAGAGTAAGATGTCATAACGCTGCACTCTGTCGCAAACCGGGGAAAACCAGCCTTTGCTAATGCGCCCCCGGTGCTGACCCGCTGAATGAAATAAGTTGTTGCTAAGCAACTTGGGTAATGTAGTCTGTAAGGACTACATGCAGCTAAGTAGCACGGAAATGTAAGAATAATTGCTTCTATGCAAGCTGCAAATCTAGCTAGGCTGGAAACGTAAGCTGAAATGTTGAATATGGTCCAACAAGAGGTTTAAAGCTAACACTGTAATTGTTTCTGCTCATGCACACAATTTTGCACACAATTTTATCAACTTAGTCAAAACAGCACCCAGAACAGAATAAGTTCACATGAGGATCAAAGTGCTCCGTTCCTGGCCTCATATTGAACAGGGGCACTGGAGTAAAGGGGGGAGGAAAAGAGACGTAATTTTGAGAAGTGAGTGCGGTGAACTGGATTCTGCTCTGCAGGAGTACAAGGATGAGTGGGCGTAAAAAGGCGCATTCATCCCTCACACCTCTACAAACCAAAACAACACAATCATAAAGGTAAAATAGGGAGAGTTAAGAGCTATGCCTCCTTCACTTTTGTGGTAACGTGGGCAGAGGGAAGGCTATGCATTTAAGAGTGGTGTGGAGATGAACCACTAGTGAACCAGACAAAACAGTAACACAGTCCAAAATAAAGGGAATGTCCAATCAAGGTCCTACAAATAAATATATATATATATATATATATATATTTTTTTTTTTTTTTAATTGAACACGCCACCTGCAACAGATCAAATTGACAATCCTGTACAAAAACCAAACCCAAAAGAAGAACAGAGAAGATGTGACAGACTGATGAAATTAGCTCTCTCAGCATAGTTGCTGGGTTGTAGGTAAATCACTAGTGACAAAAAGGATATGTTGTTGGTGAAAACAGGAGAAATTGTGACCTAACCAGTCTTTAGGTGCCAAGTGGACCGAGGGGGCAGTTCAGGATCAACAGTACTGAGATTCAGTTGTTGGTGGGCTGTCAGAGTCAGACCCGTTGTGTCGAACATTGATGCGAGCGGATCAAGCTTAATTCGGGCATGTTTGATCATGTAGGCCCAAGCACCAAGCAGGCCGTCAAGTAGGGGTGAATGTGGTCCCTCGGTTTGGTAGAAGAGCGACTCTCAAGAACGCAGGTCGCAGTGATACCATGATCGTTTTGCAGTTTGTTCTGGTCGAGTCAGGTTTTGGCCACCAAGTGGGGTCGGTGAGTAACGCCAATGGCATAACAGAGACTCTTGCAGCCCCTGTGGTGTGGAGAACCCCACCGCCACATGTCCTGCGGGGGACCTTCGTACTTGTGAAAGAAATCGTTTAATAGGTTATTTTTGAAGTCACTATGACTTTATAAAGAAACTCTTTTTTAAGTCATATGCCCCCCACCTCCACCCCGTGACACGGAGGCCTCCATTTCCTCTGCACATGACAGGAACAAGCGTTCATGCTGCAGGGACCCGGAGGCCTGGTTCCTCAGACCAACAGATGTGTGTGCATGCATTTAAGTGTGTGTGTATGTGCATGCATTTAAGTGTGTGTGTGTGCGTGTGTGTGTGTGTGAGAGAATTTTATATGGGTGGCTGCCTGGGTGTGAGGGTATGGTAAAAGGGTGCACATGTAATTGTATGGGTGGCTGGGTGTGTATTTGTGTGAGGGTATGGTTTGTGAATGTGTGTGTGTGCTTGTGCTTAATGCCTGCATTATATACTGGTAATCTCCATTACTCCTAATCCTACTCTTCCTCTTCCCAGTACTTGTGTATGGGGCACCTTGCCTCATACACAAGTGCTGGGATGAGGCAGAGGGATGTGGAGGTAATTCCTGGATTAGTTAAATGTAATCTTCATTACTCCCACTTTCCTCTTCCCAGTACTTACCTATGAGGCAATGTGCCTCATACGCAAGTATGGGATGAGGAAGAGGGACATAGAGGTAATTCTGGTCGGAGGAGCAGATTTTGGGGGGTGTGGTAGTGGGTCAGGTGGGGAGGGGACACATGGGGGTGGGGTCGGGCAGGAGTTGTGCACTAAATCGTAATGGTCATCCATGTCCATGCTACGCAGGCAGGATATGTTTTATTAGTGGCTAGACTGGTATTGTGGTGCAGTCGCTCTTGTCATTTCTTACTGTGGCTTCACTATTTTTGCTGGGCATCTCTGACAGAGCAGTCCTGCTAAGTTTAATTACCTGACTAGACTGGCATTTGGGTGTAGACAGTCTAGCCATTTCTTACTGTGCCATTGCATATTTTTCTGGGCATCTGTGATAAAATAACCATGATACGCGTTTTGTATCATCTGGCATTTTGGTGCAACCAGTCTAGGTAGGTCTATGTGGCATGGCATGTTTAACTGTGATATTTTTATCATGTGTCTAGACTGGTCTACATTGTGCAGTGTGAAGACTCCTGTGGACCCCTCACTGAAACCCTACCAAAATTCTCCTCCCATGTGGCCAGGGGAAGACACACGTTTACTGATCCTAAACCTGTTGGTGGTGTAATGCGGGAGGATCACCTGTGAGGAGACATGGCCCACGGTGATGAGGAGATTCCATGGGATGAGGCATGGTATTTTTCTTCTGGAAGGAAGAATCTTCCGAAAATACCCGGAGTGGTTATGGTGTATTGTCATTTTAATGTCCCTAACTCTCATGTTAGATCTCGAGTAGTGGACCTTAATATTGTAAAATTGAGCAAACTTTACCAAAAGAAAGATCCCTTTTTGTTATCTCAAAATATACATTGTAAAGGAATGTGGGGATGTTGTCTTCAATAAACTCTGCATAGCCCCTCACTTAAAAAATGTAAAGGAATTAAAACTACCCTTAAAAGTAATTCAAATATGCTAAAACCTAACTTTGTTCAAATAACCTACACGTCCCAGAATCCTAGAGGGACTGAGATGAAGAAGAGGGCTGAGGAGACATGCAGTTGTCAAATTAAGGCAATTGTGCCCACTAGTCATTACAGTAGTCAGGCAATTGAGGCTAATAACCCACACCTGAAAATTATCACTTAACCTGGGAAGCATAAAAGGACCCCTCAGAAAGAGAAAGGAGGAGGAAGAAGTGGAAGGAGCTGGAACATTGGCTGGAGTGAAGGCTGTGGTAATGGAATCAGAAGGAAGACACAAGTCTGGCAAACGAAGCAGAAATGGGAGAACAAGAGGGACCGGAACGTAGAGATAGCTGATTTCACCTGCATGTTCT
This sequence comes from Ambystoma mexicanum, assembly GCF_040938575.1. Classification (NCBI taxonomy): domain Eukaryota; kingdom Metazoa; phylum Chordata; class Amphibia; order Caudata; family Ambystomatidae; genus Ambystoma; species Ambystoma mexicanum. Next base: position 855,202,071 of record NC_090931.1, on the reverse strand, counting down.
GAGAGAGTCCTGGCCTCCCAAAATCAGAAGTCCAGAGGCTGTGTAGTGGAAGACATGCTGGAGAAACAGTTGTCCCCATGTGAGCCTGATTGCCGTGGTTGTCGAGCTGCTGGCGTGTCGAACACTGGGAAGCAAAGGTGACTCCCAAGGCATGTGGCCGGACCAGAAACACCTGTTCAGGGGAAGGGTGTGGGTCCCAAGCGCGTCAGAAGCAGCAAAGGTTGTAGTTGAAGTCGGGGAAGCATTGTGACCCACAGAGCAAACTCTTCAGAAGCCGGTAAGTGAAGCACAGCATTCTATAGCATTGTGTGAGCCTTGCCAATAACAGTAAACAGCTCCTTTTCAACTCACTTAAGACTTTCAGTGAGTGGAAGTGGACCGCTGTGTTCAAAATCCTTTGAACAATGGATTTGTAACACATGCATATAAAGAAAAGGTGTCTTGCTTGCGTAGGAAGCTAACACTGTTAAACCCATTGTTTCAATAACCGAAGACTATAATTATTCAAACAGTGGTCGCGTGTCCTCAATTAAGAAAAGGAAATACTGCGATGACCATTACAGAACACTTAACGCTGACAATATCAAAGTTAGAATCTTTACCAATGGAAAACACATTGAAGAATGGTGTTGTGTGCCTTATTGTTATTTCCCAAGGAGGCCTGAACTTTATCCTTTCCTTCTATTGGACTACAATTACACAACCTCTTTTAAAGCTTGAAAACTACATCAAAGAGTAGTTACATGTGACTAATTGTGGTTTCTCCTGAAAGAATGAACAGTGACATACCCATCAATCACAAGAGTATAGAAGACTAAAGACGTGAACACGTATTGCCTAAAGCCAAGAGATATCCCATACTAATTGTGAAACTGAACCTTTCTCTGAGTTAAAAAAAATATCCAGAAATACTGTGAAGTTATTAACAGTTTATTGGCATAAACCAACAAGTATATAACTGTTACTGCAGGTTAAGAGAGTGGCATCAAGGCTTCTGGGAAATTGTTGGGGAAGGGAAACAGGCTGCTTGTAAAGACTATCCTGAAGCAGACTTAACCTGTAATGCCCAAGACGGCCACGGCCAGAGAAAAGTGAGTCTTGAAAGCAAACACAGGTTACCATTGTTGACAGTTAGACAAGAGAGGCTAAGAAGCTGCCCCTTTGAAGACAGCATTTTGAAGGAAGAGTGCCTAGCCTACCTGAAGAGGTTGAAGTATTGTAAACTCCATCTTGTCAAAGTCTGTCTAAAAGTCATTGAAGTTGTGGAGGTAGTCCAAAGTAGTGAAACCTCCGAGGTATATTTGTCTGTGAGTAGATGATATATTGCAGTTGTCCAAAGCCAGGTGGACTACAGTGGGACAAAGGTGACAGTTTTCATGGCAGATTAAGAAGAAATATAGATGTTGAAGTATAAGCAGCAGCATTAAGAAGTCATCCTGACAAACATATCATTTTGACTGTTGAAACCATTTTCTTTTGAACTGTGGCAAATCTTCCTATGGGACTGACAAAGCATTGTGGCCAGATTACAATTAGGCATATTCTGCCTGAAGTGAAATGTGGAAAACTTCACCCAAAAGGAGATTTGTTTCTAGTGGTACTTTTGTTAAAAGGAGGAGTTTTGTTACCATTAGACCTTTTGTTAATTAACTTTTGCTTTAACTTTACATCTTTAAGAACAGAGTTAAGACATTTCCTTTCCAAGGTGGAACGTTTTGGTGAAGTGACGTTAAATCCCGGAAGGGACATCACCCAGTCCTTCAGAAGTTCATTTAGGAAATGTACATAACGTTTTTGTTATGTGGAATTGCCAACCTTTTCTTTATGTGTTAATTGTTTAGTGTGAGCGCCAGTTATCCTGGGTTAGACTGTATTCCCATAGCTTTTAGAATAGGCAGTGAATTCCTCAACAGATTAGAGAAAGTGACGAATTTTGATACATTTTCTTTTAAAATAAAATGGCACTTTTTAAAGAAGGAAGAACTAATATTGACATGGATTAACGAAAGAGAGTATAAAACAATAGGGGTATTCATAATTTTAATGGAGTCTAAACGGCCCCACCAAGTAAGGTAAAGCGGTGACAATTTATCAATTAAATCTGTAACTTTTTAAATAATATAATCAGTATTAAGATTAATAGTGGAAGCTATTTCTTTAGTAACTAACAGACCTAAATATTTAATATGGGAATATTGCCAAGAAAAAACAAATAAAGGGGTGTTAGATTTGTTACAATAAGGTGTGAGAGGAAGAAATTCTGATTTATCAAGATTTAATTTGTATCCTGAAACTAATGAGTAATCAGTAATGGTGCTAATTAGATTAGAAATGGAAATGGACGGTTCGGAAAGGTAAATAAGAATATCATCTGCATAAGCTGAGAGTTTAGTTTCTAAATTATTTTTAAAGATTCCTTTCATATCAGGATGTAAACAAATATTCTGAAGTAAAGGTTCTAAAAAAAGATTAGATAATAAGGGAGAGAGGACAGCCTTGGCGGGTACACCTAGCAATTTTAAAAGATGAGGATAGGGTGTTATTGATTAAAATATGAAAAGACGGGGAGGAATACAAGATTTTAATTAAATCAATGAAATAGGGGGGAAGGTCATGCCATATAAGGGAGTTAAATAAAAAAAAGGCCAAGATACGCAATCAAACGTTTTTTCAGCGTTAAATGTAATAAGGGCGGAAGGAATTATAGAAGCTGCGTGTGAGATAAATATTGAAAAATAATCTAGTATTAGAAGAAGAATGCCTCCCTTTGATGAATGCAGTTTGATCACTGTGAATAAGATTAGGAAGAAAAGATTTTAATCTGTTGGCAAGTATTTTAGCGTTTATTTTAGGATCAGAATTAATAAGAGATATGGGATGATAATTCTTGATATTCGAAGGATCTTTGTCCGGTTTGGGAAAGAGGATAAGGAGGTTTTCACCGAAAGTAACTAGGCTTTATTTAATATTAATAAAATGGGAAGATAAATCTTGGATTTTAGGAGCTAAGGGGTCAGAAAACGTTTTATAAAAGTCAACAGGAAAACCATCAGGGCCAGGGGCTTTATTAAATTTAAGATCAATAATGGCTTGTTTTATGTTGGATAATGAGATTGGAGATCGAAGAGATGAAAAATCAGTTGCGTAATTTGTATAATTTTCTGTAAACTATTAAAAAATGAATTGCTCTTGTCAGACTCAATGGATGAATCATTAGAGAATAGATTTGAGTAAAATTGATTAAAGGCATGACTAATATGTTCCAGATTAGTAAGCCTTATACCATGAGGAGAATTTATATGAGTAATAGTCAATCTCTCTTTGTTTTTCTTTAAGTAAGAAGCTAACATCTTAACTACTTTGTTCAAAATATTATAGACTTGTGGGATATATTGACCCACTCAACGGCATTGCCTTACATCACTGAGCTGCCCATGCACAAGAAACAGTAACCTGGCTGTCCTGGCTCCTATGCACACCAGGAATTCAAAACAGCTTTTGGAAGCAACAACAGAAAAAGGGCTGAATCATTTTGCCTCACACCCTTTGGGCAAAATGGAAGGGGACAAACTGAAAAAAATGTCATTGGATTTTGAAACATATATGAATCAAGTGAAAAGGAAAGCCTGCCATTGCTGCAAAAGCCAAAATCCCTTCCAAAATGAAACCGTTTTCACCCTTTCAAAATGCGGCTTTGATGCCCATTTCATCTGTCGTTCTGAAACCACTGTGAGTAAAAATGCCCAGGTAAAACCATCTCTCAGAGAAATCAAAAGCAACTTCATTTTCACTCGCATGGAAAACACGCATTTATATCTTGACAAAATGTATCCAGGCGCAGCAGTTCAAAGAGACTTTTACCCTCTGAGCCAGGTCAAGGAGAACTGTATCTATACTTTAGATAAGAGTCCTGCTGCAAGGAAAATAACTACAGCTGCCAAGACAGTGGCAAACGGAGGAGCTGCAAACTGAATTAAAGTAAGAAATTAAACAGTTTAAAACACATAGGCTGGAGTTGCAAGCTCTCAGAAACCTGTAATTCTAGTTGTCAGCTATGTAACTACTCCTAGGTATGGAGATAGACCCTAAATCCAGGACACTTAGGTGCGGAGTACCAGCTTGAAAAACCTTTAATGGGATAGGACAATGACAGTTCACATGCTCATCAGACATTTGTCTTTGCTCCAGGCTGGGACAATAGCAGTCCTGGGACACTCACCTGTCAAAGGGGAAGGGCAATAAAACCTTCAATTAAGACAGAGGCCCCCATCCTGCTTGAAAGAAACTGTCAGTTGGTGTTAGCTGGGAAGAAGAAAATGACAGACAATGACTCCCATTTGTCTTAGGACTATGTTATAAAGAACTTTAAAAAGACTTATATCTCAGCTGTCAAAATTGGTAAAAATCTGGAATTTTCACAGCGTAAAAGTGGAATTGTGGGCTGTGTTTGAAAACTTGGTAGAATGTTGTGACACACTCTAGACAGAAACAGTGATATATGTTGTATTACCAGAAAAGCATCCATGTTGCAAATTATCACATTTTGTACATACATCGCTGCAGACAATTTGCATCTGTGTATAAAATTGGGGAATTGTGGGCCAAATCTTTAATGTGTAAAATTACCAAAATGTGTCAGAAAGACGAAACAAGGTCGCACAGACTGGAGGTTTGAACTACACAAAATATGTAACCTGTGTATCTGATTTACTAAGAGGTGGCAACTGCATAAATATCTGTTATTTTGGCAAAATCAGATTTTCAGTAAAGGAAATGTGGGAGTTTCTAGATACAGTAAACATCACCTCATAAACATGACATCACTTTTCTGATATCCAACCAATTGCAGGCAAGGCAGAGACTATGCCCTTGTCCAATTCTATTGTTAGGGGCGTGGATAGTTAATCCAACCTCTGTCATATACTGTAATGATGTCATTTGACATTATAAATAAGGGCCCCTGACTAGCACTCAGGACACACACTGATTCTTGAGTCTTACGCCGGCAACCTGTTCCTGTCTTCATCTTGCATCTACCAATCTAAACTCCAGGACCCAACCACAAGGCCAAGCAATTTCTGATCCTGCTTCAGCTAGGTCTCAAGTCTAAATTAACCCCTGTAACCAAGGGAAGCGCCAGTGTTTTGGGGAAGCAGCCTGAATTTACCTGGCTTGCTGCCACTCACTGCTATCCTGCTATCCTGATTCCCTATAGGATCCAGTAACCAGAACTGCCAGTCCAGAAGAACTATCCTTTGGTATCCAGTCCCTGCCCAGCTGACTCTGCCCCGCTGAGTTTGTCCGGCTGCCCTGTGTTAGACCAGATCCGTGTGGTGATCCAGAGCACTGACTGTCCAAAACCCAAACTAAAAGTGGACTGTGAGTATCAATAGGAACCATAGAAACATATTAAACCTTGCCTTGCTTTGTTCCATCCCAATCTCTAAGATATTCCAATCCTTATCCTGATAACTGTAATATTGTCAAATCATTCTTGAAACCCTGCCTTTGATTCCTTGTGCTAGTGCTAAATTCTTTAATAATTTTGTCTTGTGAAATCCTAAACACTTAGTCCTCCCTTGGGTGATTGGACTGGATCCTCCAGGGCGTGCGCGGAGGTGCTAGGGTTGATTCCGCGGATCAACTCTGGAGTTTACTGTGTCTCAAGCTGGTAGCCTAGCCTGAATGCTCTAGCATAAAGTAAAACCGTCCTTGTCAAAATCAATTTCAGTTACTTTTTTGCGCCTTTATTTTCCAAAAATGCACCTCACTAGATCTGGCATAACTCACTCAATCTAACAGCTAGAGACCTCATTGCACTTTCATATTATACCTATGATCCCAGAGGGCGCTAGTGAGCCGAGCAAGATGGCGGCTTCCTAAGGAGCTCCGTGTGGCTCGGAATTAATCCTGTCTAATCCATCCTTCTGTGGGAACGTCGCCGCCGCCAATCGCCAGAATTTGACTCCTGAAGCCGAGCTGTGCCCCCCGAAGCTTTCCTGGGCCCGCTCCTCCGCCTACATCCTGAGATATAGGCGTCCGATTGCAGGCCGCGGCCCGACGGATATCGGCGCCCGCGCGACGCACACGGCTGAGACAAGAGGGCTGCTTCATCGCGAACCCAGACAACGGTCCGTAGAATCCTCAACTACCTCCCTACCCGAGCGGGCCCGCGCTCTGTGGCCTGCCAGCTCCCTAAAGCTGATTGGTGCGAGTCCGGGAGGGAACAGGAATCCTGAGCCGGGCTCACAACCCGAGGCCCGCGAGACGACACACCGGACGAGCCGGAGAAAGCAGTGCCCGGCGGGGGTCCCGTGGAGCGGTCCCCAAGAGAGTGCAGAGCCCGCAGCCCTGCGGTGCCGCGGTTGAAAGACGAGGCTGTCCCCCACTGTGCCGTACTCCTTGGGTGACTGGGCCGCCGGGCTGCAGCCGTGAGCTCCCGCACGAAGGTAGGAGCCCTGCCGGGCACTTCCGATACTACACCGGGCCGTATCCTGAGAACGTTGCAGACGCCATTGCCGTACCCTATCACGTGGGCACCACCATTCGGTGTTTCTGTAGTGTGTATGTAAGGAAACGCCCGTACCAGCAAATCCTTCCGAGACAACATCTCATTGCTCGCCCCGACAAGGCACAGTGTTTCTGGGTGGTCATCTGTGGTCACTGCTACTCCTCCCGGGACTCGGGCGCAGCAAAAACATTGCTCTGGGCATTCACTCTGCAGATCATCTGGAAAGGGGCTCTTCGGAGCACGCCCGTGTCCGCGATCCACGCTGTGCCCCACTCGAATCCTCCGGTTCGGGAAGAAATTCCACGAGCGGCAACGCTCTCTCCTTGTACTCCATCCCCCGGCTTGAGGAGATCAGCGCCAGATAATATACGACTATACGCCAGCCACTGAACGAGCGGGACGGCGCTGGCGGCATCGGAGGCGGTTGTCCGGAGCCCTGCCGGTGCATGCCCCCAGAGCGGAGCGACGTCCGGCGGGCAGTTGAAGCACTGCACAAGCCCTCTCCGGCCCGGTTACGCCCGGCTGCGATAGGGGATTCAGCGTCCAGCAACAAAACACTGCTGCAACCACACTACACTGGCCCTCACTTCAGCCTGACCGTGAAGAGGCCCTAAGAGATCTCACAGCATGAGGAGGAACGATAAGTCCCAAAAAAAACTGAATTTCGAGGCCAGTGCCGCCACCAGGCCTTCAAATGCCGCGAGCAGGCCAGCGTCCCCGGCGGCAGACGACGGTGCCATCGGGGTCCAGGTCCCCGAGCTCGACATCAAGGAAATCCTGTTGGACCTGAAAGCGGGTATAGGTGACCTGGGAAGCAAGCTGGACAATTTGTCGTCTAAAGTGGATCGTATCCAACATCGCCTCGACCAACACGCCGAGAGGCTAGACACTGTCGAACAGCGTGTGTCCGATCTGGACGACGGCGCAGTATCCTTGACCACTAGAGTCTCTGCGCTGGAGTCCCAGGTAAAAAGCATCGCTGCTAAGAACGAAGATTTAGAAGGCCGTTCCCGGAGGAACAATATCAGAATTATTGGAGTTAAAGAGCAGCAACTCCAAACCAAGATGGAGGACCATGTTGAGCACATCTGCACTGAGCTGTTCGGCCCGGAGGTTCTCTCACGCCTATTCATTGTGGAAAGAGCGCACAGAATCCCTACGGTTAGACCGATCCCAGGAGCGTACCCACGCCCAATTATAGCCAGATTACTTAACTACAAGGACCGCGACGCCATACTCAAAGCGGCGAGGGAGAAAGGGAATCTCCAGTTTGACGGCGACTCTGTCCAGTTCTTTCCCCGACTTCTCACCCTCGGTCCAAGCACAGAGGCGCTCCTTTACGGCAATCAAACGGCGGTTACAAGTCAACCAAATACTCTACTCGATGCTGTTCCCCGCCAAACTTCGCATCCAACACGAGGGGAGGGCCCACTTCTTCGCCTCACCTGAGGAAGCCGCAGAATACTTGGATCGAGGCGGTTGTAGGCAGGCGCCCAACAACCAGAGCCCGCGCCGGGGAGAACGCATACGTAGGAACCCACCATAAAGTGCACAGAAGCGACAAGCTGCGGCGACACAGATCCTTTTGATGTCAGCGACACCCACTAGTTCCTACAGAACTACAAGACTAATTGTTTCTGAGCCACACTGCTACTTGCAAGGCGTCTTGCGCCCCAAGCACGGCACTGTCTGTGGTTCACTTGTTAAGGGTGGGTACATCGTGGGCGGGTTGGTGGTTGCCCACGCAGGGGGGGGTTGCAAAAGTCACTCATCCCGAAAGCAATGGGATGGGGAATCCGTGGGCCTGTTGGGGGTTGCCTGCGCATGGGAGGGATCCAGGAGTTTCCAAGTTGTTTTTACCTCAGCACTTACGTTCTGGCACACTACAATTCCGAATCCCTATGTCGAAACCTGTGACCAACAAAACGCTTATTGACAACCGCGTGCCTTGTATGAGCTGTAGGGTCGTGGCGACACCGGTCCACTCCATCACATCACCACAATCTGGGGTCACTTAAAATTGCTACATGGAACATCCGTGGTGGGAACCAACCCTCCAAACTCAGGAAAGTCCTACAATATCTACGGCGGCACTAAGTTAACATTGCAATGCTACAAGAGACCCATCTAACTCCAATAGCAGAGCAACCCTGGGCCCGGTCATGGGGCTGCCACAGATACTTCTCCTCATACTCCTCGTACGCAAGAGGAGTGGCAATACTGATTGACAAAAGAGCCAACTTCAGCCTGATCAGCTCCAAGAAGGACGAAGAGGGCAGGTTCCTGTTAGTGAGGGGCCTACTCGCTGGGAGGGAAATAGTTTTGGTGAACACTTACGCCCCCAATGTTGACAGTCCGAACAACTTCAATTGGATTATGTCCAACCTTAGTACATACACCTCGGCGACGGTCGTCTGGGGCGCGGATCTCAACACCCCGCACACCCCCAAATTGACAAATCACACCGTTGCAACAGCAGAGCCTCCAAGGCCAGCCGCCAAGTCACAGAGATCTGCCAAGCCTTCGAGCTGTCCGATATATGGAGACGCATTCACCCGAACTCCAGAGACTATACGTTTCACTCAACGGTCCACAACACCAACTCCCGCATTGACTATCTTTTGGTATCAACACTCAGCCCATACAGTTGGGGTCCCTGCCACATCTTGCCACGTTCCCTCTCCGACCATTCCATGGTCATACTTGACTTTGCACTGTCAGAGACCCCAAGAATCCCTGTGAATTGGAGATTTAAACCTGGTTCACTCTCTGATCCGATCTTCGCGGATGGGCTTCGTCAAGACATCACCACCTTTCTTACGATAAACCAGGGTTCAGTCAGCTCAGCCGGCACGTTATGGGAATCACTTAAATGCTATGTGAGGGGGGTATGCATGGCTAAAGAAAACGGCATTCTCAAACTGATCAGGCGCGGGTTGGTGGAATGTGAACAACGCCTGAAAGCCCTAGAAAAAACCCTGGCAACATCCCCTGACAGGCAGACCCAGGCCAAACTAAAGATTGAATTAGACAAATTCCAGGAGGCAGCAGAACGCGAACTGAAATTTTTGAGCCGGAGACATAAGATTAAACAGTATGGAGAGGGGCAGAGACCCGGGGCCCTCTTAGCCCGTCTGCTGAGGCTGGATCAAACGCCCCCCCGAGTTGAATGTATCCGGGACGCGCAGGGAACACTATCATACACCGAAGAGGGAATCACCAATACATTCCATAAATTCTTCCAAAACCTGTATAGCTCCAATACCACTAGCAACCCCGAAGAGATTCAGAACTACCTGAATGACACTGAACTGTACTGGGTAATTCAGGAATTGCGCGAACCACTGAACGCACCTATCACCCTAGAAGAAATTACCGATACAATAAAATCTCTCCCGAACACTAAGGCGCCTGGCCCAGACGGCTTGACAGGCGAGTTTTACAAAAGCCATGCGGCTGTGATTGCCCCGATACTCCTCCAAGTGTACGAGGAAGCCCTAGAGTGTGGGATACTCCCTCCCACCCTCCGTGAAGCCAACGTGATACTCCTGCATAAATCAGGCAAACCACAGGACGATTGTGCCTCCTACAGGCCGATCTCACTGATCAACTTAGACAACAAGATCGTGGCCAAGATCCTCGCTAACCGTCTCCTTCCCCTCATGCCCGCACTGGTCCTAGGTGACCAAGCTGGATTTATCCCAGGCCGCAGCACGACATACGGTATTCGACGACTCTTCGGCGTCATCGCCGCACTCGACCCCTCACAGCAGGCCATCGCGGTACTGTTAGACGCCGAGAAGGCGTTCGACTCGGTCGAATGGCCTTATCTCTTTGCTACACTTACACAAATGGGCCTGGGGAAAACTTTTGTCAAAATGGTCTCCCTACTTTATAATGACCCCCGCTCCTATATCACCCTCGGCGCCACCAGATCTCCCGGAGTCAGGTTGGAACGCGGAACTAGGCAGGGGTGCCCCCTATCCGCTCTTATCTTCGCCTTAGTCATGGAACCACTCGCCTCCAGATTGAGAGAGTTCCGTATGGATAGAGGCATCACTCTGGGCCCTCACAAGCTGATCGTCTCCCTCTACGCGGACGACGTGTTGCTTTTTATCAAAGATCCGCAGACAAACCTCAATCCAGTCATGCGCGAGGTAATCCGATTTAGCGGCATATCTGGGCTCAAAATAAACCATTCGAAATCGGTAATATTTCCACTGACGTCGTCCACATCTATATTTCGCGACGACCACGGTTTTAAGTGGGAAAGCTCCCGGGTGCGCTATTTGGGTATCCTCATGTCACTTGATCACGACGTAATCTTCAAGGACAACTACGGCCAGGTGCTCCATTCCCTGCAGGAGCGGGTCCAAAGATGGAAGTCTCTTCCATTAACACTTTGGGGATGGGTCTCACTCACCAAAATGGTGATTCTTCCCAAGCTTCTCTATTTGTTTACAAACATACCTCTAATACTCCCACGCGCTTTCATTCAGAAAATCAGGACCCTCATCCTAGATCTAATATGGGCAGGCAAGCCAGCAAGAGTCGCATATACGACACTGACGTTGCCGGTGGCTCGAGGTGGCCTTGCACTTCCAGATATAGAAAAATACTACTGGGCGGCCCAAGCCCAATTCTTAGGCCATTGGTACGCGACTGAATATATCCGACCACATGTTCAGGTTGAGCGCGCCCTAGCGTCACCGGACTTCCTAACAGCAGTCATTTTCAGCGAGCAATCGGTTCCGCACAACACGCTAAACACAGTCCAGTCCTCATACGCCATCTCGAAGAAAATAGCTCGCAAGTGCGAAATACAGATAAGATACTCTCCGTTATTACCCATCAGGTTTATCCCCGGTATACCTCTGACTAACGAAAAAATCTTCCTGATTTGGCTGGATAAAACCAATATCCAAACTCTGGGGGACCTCTTCCCAGAGGATAAGTTCATAACCCCGCAAATGATCAGAGAGAGGGGGGGGCAACACCTCGCTCGACATGTTTCTTTATTTCAGGCTGCGGCATACCTTGCAGGCCCTCCTCCCAACATTCCCTAAACAACCCCCGACGTGGACCCTCTTACACAGTGTGATACAGGTAAGGGGAGAGGGGCGGTTGGTCTCCACGATATATAGATCACTGCTTGCTGACACTATGATACCAGCCGTCAATGCGAAACGGCGTTGGGAGAGAGCTCTCCATATCACAATACCTGACGTGGAATGGTCCTACATCCTTCAACAAACCAAAAAAGTAGCTTTAAACACTCGCTACAAGCAGATACACTTCAACTTCATCCATCAGACATACTATACCCCCCAAAAGAGGCGGCGTCATCACCCCGAAGCCTCTGATCACTGCGAGCGATGTGCCTCTTCCGACGCTGACTTTGTTCACCTTGCATGGCAGTGCCCGGGTATAGCCCGTTTCTGGTCCGCAGTCTTACAGCACACGAGTGATGTGATCGGGGAGGAGATTACCCCGCAGCCGACCATCGCCCTCCTGGGCATGACCAAGCACCTACAGGCTCCGGGGAGAAGGCTAGCTTCTCTGCTCCTAGTGCTCGCACGCAGAAGAATAGCCCTGACCTGGGGTCGCGGCCCCCTTCCCTCACTGACAGCGTGGAAAAGTGATATCCTATACTGTCAGGACATGGACACTGAATTTCTACGGACTCTCCCCTTACACGCACGTCCTCCGGATATATGGGCTCCCTACGTCAGATATCTGCTCTCTACTCCTGATGTCCCTACCTCTAAATCCCCGCCCACGATTCAGGACATAGCTGCGAGTCCGACCCCGACCAACCTCCAAGGCCCTCGGCAAAGTACTTTATCTTAAAGGTCATCTAAACAGTTGTGAAAATGACTCTCAGAATTGGGAATTGGCATTGTAGATGTGATGAACGCACTATTTCTTGCTGGTGTTATGTGGCTTTGACCTGTCTTTAAAGGTCGTTACTGTATGTTCTTGTTAAAACCCAAAAATAAAGGTTTTAAAAAAACCTAAAAAAAAAAAAAAAAAAAAATACCAATGATCCATAGCTACACCCCAACCCAAAAACCATATCCAGATATAATCACCTATTTTTATTAAAAACCGTTTGGTTAATTTCAGGCGGGAATGAGCATTTTTGCAAAGTTTTGCACGTGTTATTTTTACTATCAATTGTTTTAAACCTTTCATTCATTTTTTTGAATTGTATGCTTTTGCTCAATCTATTTCTATGATTGCTTGCAACTTTCCGGTGTTGCTCCCGTAGAGAATTGTACTTATTTAAGGATTTTTGCACACATTCATTGTTTTATTCAGCTATTTCCGAGTGTCATTTTAACCTTGCAAGGGTTCAAATCCGTTTTTTCTCTCTTGTTTGGGGAGGGAAGGTTGGATTTGAATGTGGTTTCTTATTCCTCATTCCTGATTACCTGCTGCTTCCTTAGATCTATTTAGAATTGCTTATTTGTGGGTTGAGGAATATTGCAGGAGGAAATCCCAGCTGGAGTGCCATCTTTCCCAAAATTCAAAAGTGTCTCTATTCTCTGGTGTTTTCTATGTGTGCTCCTATAGGGTTAATTTGAGTGCATTGCCTACATACCTATTGTATTATCATCACATTGGTGATTGCTGCCCCATATTAAAAATTGTGATTTTCTTGAATTTCTAAATAAATAAATATTACCTTTACCTACCAGCCCGGTTCCTGGGCCATTGTGACCTGGGGTATTTGAAAAGGGGGTGTGATATGACTCCAGTATCTCTCAAATATTGAACCTATATATAACAAAACAAGCATTTCAGTTGGGCGCTGCATAGTAGGCTGAGACCAGGGTGTATCGCCTGATTGAAATACTTAACAGAATTTTGTTTTAGATCTAAGAATAGCATTCACAGCTTTGTCAGTACACAATTGATTGAAATCCATACATTCTTTTGTGCGATTATTTAAAATGTCAGGGACTGGATTGGCAAGGTAAGATTTCTCTAGATCTTTTATTTTAGTTAAAGCTAAATTATGTAATTGGTCAGTTTGTCTTTTCTTTTGGGTAACATATTGGATAATAAAACCCTGAGAGAGGCTTTGAAAGCGTCCCAATAATTGTGGACAGATGTGTGTTGTGGAAGATTAAGAAAATATTAATTAATAAAATGTTTGTTTTATATATGAAGTTTTTATCTTTTAAAAGAAATGTATTACATTTCCATCGGGGTGAAAGAGTATTGGACCATTCAGTTATAATAGATACAATAACATGGTCAGAGACAACGATAGGATCAATTACAGAATTTAGAATAAAAGGGGCTAGTGAAGAGTTGACAAAAATATAATCAAGTCTTGAGAAAGATTGATGAGGAGGGGAGAAAAAAGAAATGTCTATTGATTTTGGATGACAAAACTGCCAAGTGTCAAGTACATTTAAATTTGTTATTAAATTGAGAGAACTATTACAAGATTTGGAGTTAACAAAATGAGAATTAGATTTATGATCTAAAGAAAAATCAACAATGTCATTCATATCCCCACAAAATACAATAGAATCATATGACTTTGCTGATATTTTAGTAAGTAAGGAAGACCAGAAGGATGGATTTGGGGCGTTTGGGCCATAAACATTGACAATTATAGCTGAAATATTATTAATAATGCATTGAACAACAATCCATCTACCTTCAGGGTCCTTTTCTTCATCAACTAAGGAAAATGTAAGGTGTTTCTTAATTAAAATTGAAACTCCAGCTTTTTTATTAATAGTGTTAGCAAAAAATGTATGTCTAGACCAAGATGATCTAACCTAAGCATTTTTTACATAAGAACTAAGATGCATTTCTTGCAAACATGCAATATCCAGTTTTTGTTTCTATTTTCTTAAAATGTCTTTGGAATAATAAAGCTCCCCGGATTGCTGCAAATAAACTAAAATTACCCAAACTTCATGGTGGCGTGAAATTTTAGAACTTTCCTCTTTATCATAAAGCTTTCGTATTAAAGCAACTTACTACGGCAATTTTTCATGAATCATCCCCTTATAACTCACCTCAATGGTGTTTATTAGAATCTAGTACTATTTCACCTCTTTCTATTTCACATTTCCTGATTACCTCCTCTTGGCCGAAGATTTCATTCTTTCCTACTTTTCATTGTATGAAATATGTTTGAATAGTTGTCCTACTAGTGCTTTTTGTAGAATTGAATTTCTTGACTTCTTCTTGTGGTTTAACAAACTGAACTGTACCAAATCGCATATTGATACCATTATCAGATGGTATTTAGCTGATATAAAATGTGTAATTATTTCATAAGAACAATGTAATTCCCTTGCACAATTTCTGTACTCAATATAATATTGCTAATTCGGACCTTTCATTTCATTCCTCACTAATTAATTCCCTGATTAAATACCAATCTACTTTTAAACAAAAGTCTCTGACTCCTTTATTTCACCTTTTAATCAACAATTACCCTAATAAAGCTACTTGGTTTTATTTCTTTTAAAATGATACAAATCATCAACTACACTTAATATATCTACAATTAGGCATTGGGAGTTAGATTGGGATTTTCATCCTTCACATGATCTTTGGGGTAAACTTTGGAACACATGTCATTGTAGCACTTCGGCTGCCTATCTTTCCCAAACTTATGTTTTCATCTTACATCGAGCATATCTCACCCCACAAAGTATTGCTAACAGGTTTCAAATTCCCCCAAATAAATGCTCGTCTTGTAATGAACCTAACGCTGACTTATTACATATGTTATTTAAATGTAAATTAGTCTATTCATTCTGGACTAAAATATGGCGACAAATGCATTTGATTTTTTCATTTAATGCTCCACTATCGCTATGAAATGTGATGATTGGTTCATTTGTTATTCCTATTATTTATCAAGATGATTGGTCCAATTTATTCAATCTATTTATAATGATTGCTTTCCATAACATCACTAGCAATTGGAAATATGTTTCTAAACTTTCATATATGTTATGGTGGAGTTCTATCTGTTCTGTTCATCGATTAGAATATTGTGTTGCATCAATGAATAACTTGTCTCTCAAATTTAATAAGAAATGGAATACGTTTATCTTGTCCTTAAATCACATGAATTAACTGTTTAACCCACAGCTCTTTGAATTCTTCTGATTTAGACCTCCTTCCGTCTGTCTCTTGTTTGTTTGTTTGTCCATTTCAGTTTAATGTATTTGTTAGTTTCCAACATTTTATATGCTTTGACTTTGCTTCCATTATTATTATTATATTCTTAGATTCATTACTCTAATGTAATCTTTATTGTTATTTATTGCTGTTTTCTAAAATATCTTATGGCAGGTTATGTATTTGTTATTCTGCCTCTGTTTAAATTGATATTGTTCTCAAACATGTGTATTATCATTATAACAATAAAACTATTTAAATCAAAATAAAATGGCACTTTTTGAAATATCTTCAAACAGTTGTCCGCCTCACATTACTGACTCCTCACAGCAGCCAGTTAGATATGTTTTCATTGTGGCAAGGCATTTTTAATAGCAAAGCATTGCATTAATTAAGCATCAATGTTCCTGTGCACTGTTGGTGACTTGCATGGATTGGATTTTTGGATTGCTGTTTCCCTATCAAATAATTGCAAAAAGCTCTGGCTTTTTAGCCAATTTTTCAGCAAAAGTGTGCTGTATGATGCATTAAAACACATATTTATATCTTTCTGCCAGTGCAGAACATGATGTGTCCCTGCAGCAGCATGATCCTCGTGTGCATTTCGCAAGCGTAGTCATCTTGGTCGGCCCAGAGTGTGGCGCAACCCTCGATTTGTTGCTGAGCTGGGGGCTGGGGCAGTGGTGGAGGGGGATGGCCCACAGCATGTCTCACAGCTGTCCCACAAATTGTGTGCCACGCCACTGAGTGATGCTACAGCAGTTCAGGTGAGTGGGCAAAGTGGTGATCTTGGGTGCTTTGATGTGCAGGTTGATGAGGCTGGAGTTCAAGGGCTAGCTAGGTTGAGCAGTGGTTGTAACCTCCCTGCCCCCATCAGTCAATATGTAACTCACAAGTTATTCGGGTCAGGTCCTGGTGTAGATCAGTCACTTCAGGCCTAGCATGCGTTGAGCATAGCTCAGACACGATGCAGTGTTGAGCTAGTTCTATGTGCAATAGTTCAGTTTGGTGGAGGAGCGCAAAGCTAACGCCGGCACCTTCCCGTCTGTTCAAGGTGCAGTGAACATGGACCGGCTGGTTTTGTGTGGTAGAACAGGGAGCTTTGGCTGGTCTGGCCATCTAGTTGCTGTGTGGCCCACTCAGGGTGACTAGAGGACAGAATAATTCTGTTCAGGGTCTGCTCTCCCAGCTCTTGCAGATTCCAGTGCCTAGTGGTAGGCCTTGGAGAATATGAAGAAGGGGTGGGAGACCCCTTTTAAAGACAAAGTCCCCAGGTAATTGGGCTAGAGCTATCCTGCATTAGCAGCAGGGGCCTTAGTGGGCCAATCCCTGCTCTTGGATGGAATGGACTTTGCCCTGTTGATGTCACACCTAAAGTGCTTTGGCTTTAGAGGAAGCGGAGGGGACAGGAAGGGGAAAGAGACAGAGAGAAACAAAATGGTGGCAGTCTCCATCAAGTGACCAGAGCATTCCTGCGTAGCGTAATCACACCTCCTTCACTTCTCACTAAGATGAAAGGTCTTTAGAAATGCAGCACCCTGGTGTGAGGCTACTCCTTTTGAATGGGTTTGCTCCTTTGCTGCCTGGGATCAAGGAATGTTTCTGCTGTGTGGCAGTCTCTTGGTGATGGTGTTACTGGCCCCCACAAGGAAGAGGCTTTATCCTCTGGGTTTCGGATCTGCAGATACAGACACTATTAGCCCAACTGACCAGAATACACATTGCCTTCCACAGCAGAGCTGACCCACAGGAGCTGGCACATGTTTGTTATAAATTGGGATGTTGCGGCAATGATCGCAAGTACTGCCACTCACTAAGCCTAAACTCAGAAATACCTTTATTTTAGAGTTTACCCTGCCACCAGCATGGGCTACTTATGATGATTGTAGTTTTGGTACAGGGGAGTTTTGGTACAGGGGGAGGGGGGTATTTAAATGCTGACATTGCGCTGCAGAAGCAAAAACAAAGAGATGATTGCTGGAAGGTTTAGAATTCATCTTAACCCTCTGGCAATTGCTCTTGGCAACCCTCCAGGCTACTGTTCTTCACCTGTCAAGCCATTACAGAAAGGGGAAAGACCATATACAAATCAGGCTTGGTCCCACCCGCAAAGGGGCAGCCCAGCCCGAACTATTAGGTCACATCCCTTCTGCACAACATCACAAGCATTCCCAGACATGTTTCGGCCTCATTGGGTGTCATCAGTGAGGAATAGCTTTGATCTCTAGGCCCAGTCGGCACGGGAGTCACATCTGGGCATACAGTCTGACTTCGGGTGACAGCAGAAAAACAAAGAGGTGATGGCTGCAAGGTTTAGAGTGAATCTTAAACCTATGACAATTGCTCTGGACAATCCTCCACACCACTGTACTTCCCCTGCCAAGACATTACAGCCTGTCGTGTGGGCATCTTGTGACCGTTGAACCTGCTTTACACACGAGATGAGCAAGCACTGCGAATCAGGATACTAATGCAGCAGGGCACAAGGACACTATGCTTTTGGCATATAGTTGAAGAAAAGGGGATCTGGTTTTGCAGAGTACCCGTTTGGAGATGTAATTACCTGCATCGATGTATGTATTAATAAAAATAAATAAAGCCAGGACTTTGCATCCTTGCCAGTTGGCAATTCCTCACAGCATTATACAAACCCTACATTCAATCATTCTGGATCGGAAGAAGATGCAAGTCTGTCAAGGAGTGGATGCTTCAAGAGTGCATATGTCTTTGCATGAAGCTTTCTCCTGAAGCCAACAGCATAATCATAAATAACAGAAATGAAGAACTGCCGTGAGTCGGTACAGTTAAGGACAAGGCCTCCTGCCTCTGAGGAGCTGCATCTAGAACGTGGCAGCGCAGCACATTCAAGGAGATTTATAGCCAGTTAGCTAATTGTAGTTAATCTTGCTGTAATGACTTTGACAGGCTGGGATAAATGGCCAATATAAAACACAGTCGCTCAACACTCTTGCCTGCCCTTTTCTGTAGAGTTGTGATGTTGTGGTTGCTACATGGGGTGTGTTTACAGCCATCCTGTGCAACATATGGAACTCTGAATGCAGAATAAAAGTAAAATGGTTAGATCTTCTTTTTCGGTTTGGCCAGTCATGGATAGTCTGGCACTCGTTGGTAGAACCATAGCCAATGAGGGTGGAGGGTATATGACCTAATTGTACATCAGGTTCCTGTAAAGACAGGCTTTCCCCAGATCATTCAACCAAGCAAGGGATGGCCACTTTGTGTTAATGTGTCTTTAGAGCACCCCACCACTGGCTCAAGAAAATGAGGGAATAAACGGCAAGGAATCTGTAACACACATAGGGGTCCTCAGAAAAGCCTGTCACAGAGTAGAGGGAAACAGGAGACGTGGGAGATCTCCCAAGAGTAATCGAGGCTCAACCTCTTCACAGGAAGTCTTCTTGGAGATGATGGAAACGCACAGAAACAGATGCCTTCATAGAAGAGATTAAATGCAGACCCATTATCTAAAAATCTCCCCCTTTATGACTGCAAGAGAGATTATTTGTTGCATTGTAGAAGTTACAAGCAGCATGCCACTGCTCCATGCACACCAGAAGACATCGCTCCACAGAACCACTATTTCTACTGACATGTCCAGCCACTGTGAAAATGGTGCATTTGGTTAAAATATTTCGAGACCATTGTTGCATGGGGGTTGATGGGAGGGGGTGGGCGGGTAAAGGGGAAATGGATCCTGCAATCTGAGAGCTATGAATGCAATCCACGCTGCTGTGATTTGTGTATACTAACTTTGATTAAATTGCTGTACGAACTTCTGTTAAGTAAAGTTATTTTAAATAAGAGAGAGAGAGAGAGGGAGAGAGAGAGGGAGAGAGAGAATTCTCTGTGTTTCCATAGTGAATGAATCACAGAGCGGCCATACCTCGTCTTGAATTCTAGTTGAATCCTATTGCCCCATTTACAAACAATGGCTCACAGCCTCGAGGGACACTATGGCCCTCATTACAACTTTGCCGGTCTGGAAACAATGGTGGCGGTAACTTTAACTCTACTTCTCCCTGAACCTGGTCCCCTGCTGCTTGCCCTCTTTCTGTGGCTCTCCTCCTCATACCCGATTCAAGGCCCTCACAGATGATTTGACACGCTGGATCATTTTCTGTTTCTCGAGCTACTGTCCCAATGTCAATCCCCTCTGGGGTGGTCTGATGTATCGGGTATCAGAGGTATCTGTCAGCTACCAAGGGTTCTGGCGTGCACGTCTCCCGAGGCCTTCTGGACAAGAAGTCCGCTGGATTCTCTCCTATCTCTGGCCGATGCACAATTTCGAATGCATGGGGGGTCATTACAAGTTTGGAGGTAGCCATACCGCTATTAGCGACATGGCTACCCCCTTACCGGGTACCGGGTCTGGGATCCTTGAATGAGGAATTACTGAGCCATTCCATCATTTGAAGAACCCAGATCCGGTACCTCCCCATTCCCATTTGAGCCCCCATAGGGCTCAATAGGAGTGGGGAGGGTGCTAACAAGGGACTGTTAATAACAGACCCAATGTTAGCACCCTGGTCTGCTCACGGGACCGGGTCCCACACGTAAACCTTGTAATGCGGCGGTAGGGGGTTAACGGGGCCGGCAGCTCTACCGGCCCCATGAACCGCCTACCGCCACACTCGTAATGACCCCCATAGTCTTGTAGCCATAGCCCCCAGTGGGCTATCTGTGGGGGCATTTTTGCCTGGGGGTTCCCATACAAGAACAGCAATGCCTGATGATCTGTAATGACGCTAAATGGTTTGACATATAGGAACAGGTGAAAGTGTTTGCATGCCCATACCACGGAAAGCCCTTCCTTCTCCGCCTGCGAATATGCCTGTTCGGTCGCGGAGAGGCTCCTGCTGGCATATGCGACAGCATGCATTCTTGATGAGTCTTTCGGGTCCACTTGGGCCAGATGGCTCCCATTCCTACAGGACTGGCATCTACAGTCAGTTCAGTTTGACGACTGGGGTCATAGTACGACATGTTCTCGTCCTTGGCGACTCTTTCCCAGATGATCTCAAAGGCCTTTTGGCACTCATCCGTCCAGCAGAAGGTGGCATCTTGTATTGTGGGGAGTCTTAGAGGCTCGCTTATCGTCGCAAAGTCCTTGATGTAGCGTGTGCAGTAGCTGGCGAGCCCTAGGAACAACCTCAACTCTGGGAATGTTGGCTGGGGGTGCAGTGTCATTTAGTACAGTGACCTTGTCAGGATCTGGGGTCATGCCGGCTTCTGAAAATATGTGTCCAAAGAATTTCAGCGTGCTCTTCCGGAACTCACATTTGTCCCGATTGAGGGTGACATTCACCTCCTCTAATGTTTTGCACATTTTCATTAGGGCCTCATCATGCTTATTGACGTCAGCGCCGAAGACCAGAATGTCATCGCTGTAATTGAGGCAGTTCGGTATGCGCTTGATGACATTGTGCCCCTCGGCCTGGAATATTTGCGCTGCCGAGGACACACCGAAGCTCAGCCTTTTGTAGCGAAAGAGGCCCAGATGCGTGACAGTACGAGTTTTGGGCTCAGTACGAGTTGGTGGTATCCTTTCTGCAGGTCTAACTTGGAGAAAAATTTGGCCCCATTTAGAAGATGAATCATGTCTGAGATGCGTCGGGTCAGGTGCCTCTCTCTCTGTATAGCTTGGTTGGGGCGCCTCATCTCTACGCACAGTCGAATGGCTTCCAACCCTTTTTTGGGCACTGGCACTATAGGGGACACCCAGGTGGTGTGGCTGGTGGCTGGTTTGATGATGTCTTGCTTGAGTAGCTTATGTTGCTCGTCCTCCACCTACTTTTGGATGTTGACCGGGATCCCCCGATATTGTTGGGCTACGGGACGGATGGAGTCGTCTATGTGCAGCTTTATGGGTCGATTCTTTAGTTTTCCGATGCCTCTGAAGATGCGTGGATAGAGGTTGTTGATCATGTCAACCGAGTCAATGTATTTGTGTACCATGATGTTGTACAAGATGTGAATAAGTCCCATATCGGCTGCTGCCTTGATGCTAAGAACACATCCACTGTCTGTTGCAGTTGCTAGGACGTGAATAGGGTATTTTTTTTCATGTCCTTTGTATCGGCAGGTGCCCTCAAATTGTCCCAAGCACTTGAGGGGTGTCTTGGCCCCGTAGGCATAGATGTCTAAGTGGCAGGTCACAGTTTTGGTGGTGTGGGCAGCTCTTTGAAGACAGCTTCGCTGGCGATGTTGACCATGGCCCGGTGTCGATGAGGAACTCTGTAGGCTGCTCATTTAGTTTAATGATTAGGGTAGGGCTGTCTGCTTTAGCGGTGGGGTTACCCAAGGCATATACGTAAACCACCTTCTTTTGATCACTTCCCGACGAGCTGGGATCGGAGTCAGATGATGACTGTTCAACTAGATTGCGCACGTGACACCTTGATCTGCGCTCGGGCCTCGCACGCATCACGTATCTCCTTCTGTCCCTCCTATCCCTTCTTTGTCTGTCATCCCCCAAATCCCTTTCACTTGAGTCTGGGAGTGCTTGGTTTGCTGACCCTTGGAAAGACGGGCCGGGGTGGTTCCCAGAGGAGGGGTTGGCTTTTGTTTTGGGTCAGGACGGTGTCTCCCTGGTTCGCTCCCTACCTTTGTCCCGGAATAGTCTTCAGACTGCTTTGAAATTGCCTTCTTCGCCACACGTGACACAGCGCTGACTGATGGCTGGGCAGATCCCTTCATGGGGGTATTCAAACCCGCATTTGTAACAAAAGAGTTCCTCTGACCTTCTCTCCTGCTGCAACCTGTGGATGTTCTCCCCTGAAGTTGGATTGTTGAAGCTCTCTACCTGGGAATCTATGGCCCTTTCAGCTCCAGCCAGTGTGAGGATTTCGTCCAGAGTGCGTTGTTTCTGTAGCAGTTTTCTGCTGAATGTTTGCAACTCGCATCCTGCTATGATCTGGGACCTGAGTGCCTCTGTGTTGAAGTAGTTGGCGAAGTCGCAGTGTTTCATTTTGGTGCTGAGCCGCATGACGTAAGCGTCCATGGTTTCACATTTGCTTTGCTTGGTGCTGTGGAAGAGATGACTCTCGTAATCCACGTTGGTGTGGGGAGTGAAGTATGCAGCTAGTGCATCATTCAGGTCTTGAAGGGAGTCAATAGAGTCAGGGGGTAGCTTGTCAATGATATCACATGTCGCAGAGCCCACTGCCAGCTTCAACAGACATTTCTGGTGAGCATCTTCTATGGGCACTGTGGCCCCCATGTATAGTTCAAAGTCTTGGATCCATTTGCTTGTGTGCAAGACATCAAAAGCACCTGGCTTCTGTGCCGTTAGCATGTCCGGGAGCCTATACGGAACTTGATCCACCACTTAGGGGCCCTGACGCTGTTGTCCTTGACCCTGTGCCTGCGCACCGTGGTCATTATATTGGCCCGAAATTATCCAAAACAGCCACTGCACATTCTAGTCTCAGCGATGGGTGTGGTGTGTGCCACCTCTTCTGTCCTCCCTTTGCTAGATGGCCGCCTTCCTAGGCACAAGCACCATCAGCATTGGGCAGTGTCCTTCCTGATTGTCCCTCTGTCTCTTGGGGACATGAATGGCTGCCTCAAGTGGGCATGAGCACCATCCGTTGAACGTGCAGGGTCTTTGAGTCCTCCTACCTTGGAGCGTTCCTGGTGATGGGCCCTTCCTCCTCTCATCACATGTGGACCTGGCTTTCCCCCGCGATGGTGGGGCGCTGGCTGCTTTGCAGTGTTCTACCGTGCTTCTCCTTCAGCTGCCGCGGCCCGGTCACTCAACAGCATTCTACCACCGCGGCCCGGAAACTCCTCCTTACACACGTGGAGCCACAACATTCCGCTGGGCGCTCCTGCGCAACACGCGAGTGGCCTCTCCGCTCCGTTGCCTCCTTCCGCTTTGTAACATGTGTGGAAGGCCACCTGCCTCATCGCCAGTGTTGTGGCATGGGGTTAGGCCGGGTGACGTGTGTGGCACAGCATAAAATACCAGGAGCCGGAGAAATGCTTCATACGTCTTCTTTATTTCTTCTAACATAAGTTCTGCCCCTTGCCCCCCCCTCTCTCCACCCGTCAGTTCCCGTTCCCGTGACAAAAAATGCTTTCCTTGACACATAAAGCCCTTAACAACACAGCCCCCTGCTACCTCATATATAAACTCCAGAGAAGAACTTCGCTCAGACCCACCAGAATTGGTCATACTAATTGTCTGACTATCCCCAAATACAAGCTCACCACCATTGGGGGCAATAGCTTTACTGTTAAGGCAGCTACAAGTTGGAATTCATTGCCTCAGGAGCTGAGAGCAGACCAACCCTACTTACATTTCAGGAAAAATGTAATAAAACATATCACTGCTACAGATCCTTAGTCTCCCATTACCCTTGAGGACTTGCCCACTTCCATAGTGACTTGATTATCCTGCAGTAACTGCGGACTACTGTATTAACTCTGACTTCTGCATTAATCTCTGAAGACCTTGTGCATTGTGATCCATTCAGGAGCCTAGATCTTACAAAGGGCCCACGTGGCACATTTATCTTCTGTACAGTGCCTATTGTTCACTCAGTTAAATTCTTTGGTTATTCCTTCTTCGTCCTATTCTGTACATTGTATATATCCTGTATTCATGTAAAATTGTATATTTTGCTTTATGTAAATATTGTAACCTGTGTATACGTAACTATGTAAGTCTTGCATTTCCATATTGCTGCGCCCTTTTACTCACATGTCCGGTGCGCTTAACAAATGAATAAACAAACAAACAAACATCCATCCTTCCCTTTCCCTGAACACCCGCCCCCGCATCACCATGGAGACGTCAACTTGACACTTCCCTTTCCGAATGCCTCTTCAACCTCTCCAGCCTCTGCTTCTTCCACTACTCCTGCCTTTTCTAAACACAGGTCTTCTGCTTTTACAACCCACACTACTCACTGGAGTTGGGGATTTTCATAACGGGATTCTTCCTCCGCCTCAGCAGGCCTCCTCGTGAGGGTGTGCTCTTGTAGCTGATAATCTAGTGAGAGCCTCACGGTGGACTCGTGTGGTTGCTTTAGGGTCAAGGAGATGAACAAGTCTTTATTTGGGCCACCTGCCATCTTGGATCAGACTTCCGCCCTCCTGATTCTCCCAAATGTTGTCTTTGATTTGTAAAACTGTGCAGAATTCTCAGAATGTGATCTATTGGCTAGAAATACCCTAAGCAACCGTAAGGGTATATTCTGCTTCACTGGGCGAGTGTGGAATGTGCACTATTGTGTCCTCGGCAGGAGAATGTCTTGCTGGGGCACATTATCATGGACAGTTTCCTTCCCATATTAAGCTTTCAACCTTTGGGAAGTTATAAAACTGCTGTGCTATATCTACGGCCCTGCAGAGTTCACTGCCGGTTCCACAAATCTTTAGAGAAATGCTGTTTGATGTGTGGGGTGAGGTTGATACCTTTAATCACAGGGGTAACCTTAATGCAAAAGCTTATCTTTTTCAGATCATGAATTTCGGTTCATCTATAAGGCTCTTCATGCTCTATTATTTGGGTACACAGTATCTCCATGATCGTTCGTAGGTTTCCCAAAGTGTTTGCAAAGGTACAGGACTGTCAGGACTATGTTAGCCTTACATGTCAGGTGGTGCAAACAGACCTACCAGCAAATGCACAGGGGATTATGATAGTGCAGTGCATGCCCCTGAACAGCACACTTCTTCAAAACAAGAGGTGTAAAATCACCAAGGGCCATAACCATCTTGAGGAACCTTGTATGAATGAACTTCAGGTATTTCTTGTGGATGCACTGTTTCAGTGCGTCATCAGGGCTGATGTCTAGTAGTGGGGTTGAGGAAACAAGGAAGGCCCCTTTTTAACATCTGATCTATTGTATATAATCCCTTTTGCACCCCCTCTAACCTAGAGGAGGACCTACTGGAGTGGGTGGTTCTGGCTGGCAACACCACGACTGAAGGAAGATCTTTGTCAGCAAAAGAGACTTCTTGGGACTCAGAAGGAACCATCAATTTTGGGTCAAAGCTGTGCAAAGATGCAAGTGGAGAGGCAGAGAAAAGGAAAATCGCTATCTTTGTAAAAAAGAGAAAGAACAGAATTGGTAAAATAATGATTCTGGAATACTAACATAGGGTAAGACTATGAATACCTGTAACTCTTAGCAAACAGGAAAAGCTGCACAAACTCACATACACTCTCTAGGTCTTTAGCAAAGGCCTGACTCTACATCACATTCACTCTTGGCGGTGTCAATCTTTCTGAAGGAGAAAAAGATGGAGGGCCAGCAAGAGAACAGGCAGCTGTGTTTGCCAGGAGTGGCCACCAGAATAAACACAGGTAAGAAAGAAAGGTAAATGTGGGCAAGAGGTGACTGTGGTGCAGGAGCGCCTGTCAGCAGGCTGGCTGCTGGGGATCCACAATGCTATGGCACTTGCTGACACGGGTGGCCACAAGTCTGTGACACCGTGCAGGTCCATGGTGCAGGATAGAAGGTTTGACTGGACGATGCAAACGCTCACTCTGATGCGCACCTAGGCGTGACCAGATCAGCAGCACTCTAGTCTCAGAGCCGCACCTAACATCAGGGGGTTGGGTAAGGCATGGCTTCCTGAAACTAGTCTGAGTGGTGACAGTGGGGATCTCAGATGCCACAGGGTGGCGATGCAAGACAGAATGCACCCAGGCCCAACATCTACTGGCTCAAGGTGGTACCCAGACCACGGATTCCACACGTAGTTTATCCATAGAAAGAGGCAGGGGACTCCATCAACATCACTAGAAGTGTTCCTTCCTGCATAGTTTCCTGTCCGTTACCTTGAGATATCAGTCTCGCTGCCTTCCTGATACTGACTTGATATATGATGTTTGTGAGATAGAACCCCATCTGTGCACTCAGGTCTCAATGCTCCGAGACTAAATGTCCTCTTCCCAGACTTTATCACAATTTTGGAGATACTGATCAATATGTTTACGGTGTCTGTTCCATTTTACGAACCTTGACAATAATCTCTTTGTGGTGACTCTGAATTTTACTCTCCAGGGTTTAAGACTTCTGATGTAGTGTTTCTCGGAGGCTATAAGAAACCGTTCTCCTTTTTGTTAAATCCAACATCTGACAATTCTTTGCAACATCTGATATCTTAAGCTTTGCAACTGACCATTTTACTCTCCATGTTTTTAGACATCTGATATAAAACATTCAAGGGCCATACAAATTCTATGGCCCAGAATCAAGGCTGGCATCTCTGCACAATGAGCCTGTTCTGCCTGGCCTCATGGTGTGTTGACTTTGCCTTGTACAAAGTCTTTGGGAGATGTGCAAGTTTTCCTCCCCAAATCCTGCAGGAAACAAAGATATATCTGGGCTTGCATCGTGAGTTCACCCCTCTCCACCTGGGGCTCCTGTAGCTCTAGTATTAGCCCACAGAACGTAGGATAATGAGGTTTTCTCTGATTAAATCACAGCTTTTAGCCTCGCCAGAGTATTACTGCTCACCTACTAAGGCCATTACTTCACAAGACCTTCATAATGGTGGACTGGGAAGTTCCAGATCCTCATCCCTCCCATTTTCTCTAAAGCACAGGTAAAGGCACCTCCCTATGGATCATTTGCAGCATGCTCATCTCACCGCTCTCATTCTGTTGCCAATCTTCTTCAGCCTGCCTCCTCAACATGCACCGACACCTCCCTGAGCACTGGATTTCGGCCTCAGCACAGAGGAAGTCAGGCTGCAGCTCTCATGCCAACCAAGTCTGCATAGGCAGGGAGTGGTTCAGTATGGCCTTCCAGTCATTTGCTGCACCACTCACAGTGTACTGCAGAGCATGTTAACCCTGCACACACAATCCACCTTCTGTTCCACTCATCTGCACGTCTTTGGCCGATCTCCCGTCTGCATCTGCATAGCAGAGGCTTATGCAACGCCCCAAAGAAATTATTCAATCTCAAACAAAGGAAGGGTGTTAATCCATAACCATCATTCACATGTATACCATCAGACACAGTATGTACATAGACATCACCATCTACACCAAAAAATTATATTGGGTGTATGTCCTAAAACTGTTTCACATAACATATTTTATTATTAAATACTCAAAGCGACAAAATCCTGACACCGAAATTTAAAAAACATAAAAAGCATATGCACATGTTACAATACAATATACAAAATGCATTAAAAGTTTTTGTTAAAAAACCAGGAAACAATAATTAGAACCGGAAAAAGGCACAGAGCCAAATTAATTGTTGTTACTCAACACTGTACCCATCATAGCCCGACTTATATTAGTTTCTGTCCTGAATGTTAGGTAATAACTGGACATTCCTCAGGGGCAATCATCTATCTTGTGCTTTGATGTGGTGTTCTTTTTCCACTCCAAAATCTGTACCACGTAATCCCAAGGGTATAATTCTCTTAGGCCGTATAAGGATTGATTTTCTGATATTGGAGCCAAGTTTGACCGTATGGACCAAGTTGGATGTGATGACCATTGTGGGTGGAACTAAGGAGTACTATCCTTATACGCCTAAGATAATTATACCCTTGGGATACGTGTTACAGATTTTGGAGTACCTTTATCGAAATTAAGAATTAGAATCTTGAGTGGAAAAAGAACGCCAGGTACATACTGTGTCTGATGGTATACATGTGAATGATGGTTATGGATTAACACCCTTCCTTTGTTTGAGATTGAATAATATTATATCCCCACTGAGTAGGAGGGGTCAATACCTTAGGTGTGGGGTACCACCCCTGTAGAGATGTTCACGCCCCAAAGAAAGACATCTATTTTAGAGCCAATTTCGCTTCGCTCCGCTGATTTTGCATCTAACCTTTCAAAGGACAGGAACGAGTGTGACAAGGCCAAACTCTGGACTTGCAAAATGGGGGCAAGAACCCTCTCTGACGGGGTGGGGTGCCTACTAAGAGAAAAACCCAGAGTCAGTTCTACCCCTGTGGGGAAGGTGGCAGCTGGGAGGGACCAAATCCTTACTCCTTCCCTCTGTGCCCGTTTAGGATAGTCATATATATGTGGCTCGCACGATAGCTGCCATCAGAAATGCTTGCCAGTTTTTTTCAAGAATCTGTGAATCTGATTTGTAGAGCATAAGATAAATTCCAGTGCCCCATGAAGATGCCCATGAAGTAGCAAAGACCGAGAAACCTATGAATGACAACAGCCCTCCAATGAAGCTTACCACTGGTGTTCTGCACCAGCCAACCAAATAGCCAGCCAGAGAGAGTATGCCGACAGACTGCCGTTTACACATCAGCGAACTGGGTGACATATGGACCCCTAGCGCCGGCGCATGCACAACGCCACCAGCAGTTACAAATGTAGACAACAAGGGACATAGACAAGGGCAAAGGACCCCACACATGACTGTGCTTACCCGGGAATATGTCAAGCAAAGTCCCCTAGCACAAACAAGGACATTGAATGGACTGGACCACCATTACAGAACCACAGAGGCCCTGGTTGGAGAAAGGGGGTGGAGCCTAAACCACCTATTATGCATTCTGTGCCCTGTAACATCTCCTGGATTAGGTTAAGCAGGAAGATGGGCTATAAAAAGCTGGCCATTGGCAAGAAGAGGGGAAGTATAGGAGAGGAGGCATGAAAGAGAAAGTTGTGGCCCGTTCGGTTGAGGTCAGAGGAGGAAAAGGAGGACCAGGAGACCAGCAGGAGGAAGGGGGAGAAGTACAGTGTGGAGGCTATTGTTGTAACAGGTGCTGAGTTGGTTTATTGAGTGCAAGGCTACCCTTACGTGAGTGAGCACGTACGTGAAGTGAGTGAAGTAGTCTAGTCAGTGTAGAGTATTTGTGAAATAACAGAGTGAAAGAAGAGTGTGTTGTACAGAGTGGGTGTAGTGGGAGGAGGATAGCAGAAGTGGGAGGAGGATAGTAGAAGTGGGGGGAGAAGAGTAGTAGTGGGAGGAGGAGGGGAATTAGTGGGAGGAGGAAAGTAATAAGCAAAGGAGGAGATTAGTGGTGGAAATGTGAGAGCAGTGGTCGGAGGAGGCGAGTAGTGGTTGCAGGAGCAGAGTAGTGATGGGAGGAGGAGAATAGTAGGGGGAAGAATAGTAACCTAAAGGGTGGGAGCGAGAGGTAGGAGGAGTGAAATCTCTGAGGGGCAGAGGGCTGGCAGGAGTAAGAGGAGGGGTAAATGGAAAGAGAAGGAAAAAAGTGGTAAGCGTGAGTGTGAGTAAACTTAGACAAATCCAACTCAGCCAGTGGAAGAGACAACCCCTATTCCCAATTTAGAACACTAACATCTGGATAACTATGTAGAGGAATGTACCAGACTTGGCTGCAATTGGGGGTGATTCCTAGTTGTAAGCATCTACAACCTATCCAGCCGGAGCAGGTTTTAATTAATCCTGATACTTAATTGTTGCCTGTAGGTAAATGCTTAAATCAACTGCACCATTGGCCAGTGCCATCCTCCTTTGAATTACACTGTTTCAATCTGGTTCGATCCAAAGACACAGGACCTTCCACTGATCTGGATTCTTCAGTTTGGCACAAGTATTCCTTTTTCCTACCTCCAGGCACCTACATCCAGTAATGATTCAAAAATGATAATCGTCAGAAGTGGTATTGATGCACTTATGAGTTTATAGAAAGGATATTATCATAATCATAGACAGTCCGACATCCCACAGTGGGTCTACCACTTAAGTCCCGAGAGGGTGAGATAGTAACCCATGCACTTGCACCTCCCCAGACTTACCCTGCATCTTCCCTCACACACACACACCACTGTCCTTTCCCCTTTTCTCCCACCATGCTCCTCACCTGATCCCATGGCCACACGCGCAATTTTCCAAATGGCATCATGCAACGAACACATCATAGAAATAAAAGAGTGGCTATCACATCATAGAAATAGAAGAGGGGGTCTGCTCTGAGCCTCATCTTTCATTTCCATGGCTGCCTATTTATTTTTTTGAAGTTGATATCAGAGAATATGGTGTTAAACCGCAGGAGCAAATATAAATAACGCATGTTTTGCTGGCTTCACTGGCCATTAAAATCGCTGGCACCTTACGATAAGGCCCTCGTTTCACTTGTATTGTATTGTATTTTGTTATTTATATAGCGCTCTTTCCCCACTTGTGTGGCCTCAATGCGCTTTTTCCTTGGTTGAACGCCCTTGGTGACCGTAGTCGATGTGGTTAGAGATTTTAGGGGATTAGTTTAGATGCGTGTGTGCATGTTTGCCATGCTAAGACTTGGTGGCTGGCAAAGCTTGACTAAGGAGCCCAGTAGAGGTCAGACACGTGGGTCGGTGCTCTTGAGGTTAGATATAGATTGCTATTGTTGAGAGAGTCTATGTGAGGCCAGCTATACCGGGTGGTGGTCACTGCAACCTAGTGACAGATATGTTGTGGTACGTCAGGTGTTTCAGTCTGGATAGCTTTGTGTGAAACTAGGCCGGATGTGCTTAGCTGTATACATGGTCCATTGTTCATGGATGTTTGGCCGTGCCTGCGGCCTGTGTCCACGCTAGTGGCGTGAGCAATACATACCGTAGTCTGCGGGAATTACTTATATGTCTGGGTCTAGAATTGAGCGTCCTTTAGCGTTGGGCCCAGGTTACCTACAGGTGCTGCCTTCAGCGTGTGATAAGCAGAACTAAATGCAGCTAACTAACAAAACTGGATATGAGAGTACTACATAGTGGGAGAGGCCTACACATAACAATGCAATTTGAGTACAAGGCTAAACACAGCTAGACCTGAGAGTCCTGTATAGTGGGAGAGAGACTCACACCCAACAATGCCATTTTAGTACAAGGCTAAGCACACTTGGGTTTGAGTACAAGGCTAAAACACAGCTAGATTTGAGAGTCCTGTATAGCGGGAGAGAGGAACCACACCCAACAATGCCATTTTAGTACAAGGCTAAGCACAGCTGGGTTTGAGTACAGGGCTAAGCATAGCTAGATTTGAGGGACCTGTATAGTGTTAATGTTAACGGATGTTTGTACCGTGCACTATCACCACCGGAGTGGTCTCCTGGCGCTCCGGCGGCTCTGAAAAGGGAAGGGGGTGAGTCCGAGGGAATAAGCTGGAAAAGTGCAAGAGAGCAGTGATGCGCTGTTGACAGCTTCAGCCTGGTGGCTCCATTGGCTGGGCTTGGGAGTTTTACGGTCAGTAGTCGTTGTGTGCTGTTATGCGGGTCTATGTGTGGTTTGTTTTGTTGTTGCAGTGTAGGGAAGTTTGTGCGGATTGTTGTGTTGTAGGCTTGTGGTTGTGTTTGGTTAGAGCTTGAGAGGTGTATGCAGAGGAGTGAAATTGTTAGTGGATTGGTTAATTGGCTTTGCTGTACTTGCAATATGTCTAGGTGTGATGCTTTTATTCACTATTGCATATGAGTGTGACACTTGCTAATCCCCAATATACTATCTAGATGAGAGGCAAGGCCAGTGATCAAGATTCCATCTGAGTATGGCACTTGGTAACATTCACATTTCTATCCAGATGAGACGCAGGCCAAAGTTAAGAATTCCATATAAGTGTGGCACATGATAACATTCATAATCCTATCTAGATGCGATGCGGGCTAGGTTGAGGTTTCCATCTATATGTGGCACATGTTAACAATCATATTTCTATCTATATGTGACACAGGATAAAGTTGAGAATTCCATCTAAGTGTGGCTTATGCTAACATGTATAATTCTATCTAGATGCGACGCAGACTAGGTTGAGGATTGCATCTCAGTTTGGCACATGCTAACAATCACATTTCTATCTAGATGTGACGCAGGCTTGGTTGAGGATTCCATCTAAGTGTGGCACATGCTAACAATCACATTTCTATCTAGATGTGACGCAGACTAGGTTGAGGATTGCATCTCAGTTTGGCACATGCTAACAATCACATTTCTATCTAGATGTGACGCAGGCTTGGTTGAGGATTCCATCTAAGTGTGGCACATGCTAACAATCACATTTCTATCTAGATGCGACGCAGACTAGGTTGAGGATTGCATCTCAGTTTGGCACATGCTAACAATCACATTTCTATCTAGATGTGACGCAGGCTTGGTTGAGGATTCCATCTAAGTGTGGCACATGCTAACAATCACATTTCTATCTAGATGCGACGCAGATTAGGTTGAGGATTCCATCTAAGTGTGGCACATGCTAACAATCACATTTCTATCTAGATGCGACGCAGACTAGGTTGAGGATTGCATCTAAGTGTGGCACATCCTAACAATCACATTTCTATCTAGATGTGACGCAGGCTAAGAGTGAGGATTCCATCTAGGTGTGGCACATGCTAACAATCACATTTCTATCTGGATGCGATGCAGGCAAGGTTGAGGATTCCATCTAAGTGTGGCATCTGCTTACCAGTTGGTGAAGTCCATGAACAGTATACTAATGAAGAATTAGCTCCTAGATCATGGTTCGCAGCAAATCAGGTTATTTTGTACGTTTTCTGAATCCATCGATAAAAGCCTGCATTCAAAGAAAGCTATTCACTGCCTTCTGTCCCTCAATTCCCCCATAAACCCATGTCTCACCTGTCCCCTTCAATTTAAAAAAGTCAAAAGAGACCAATTCCCTGCTATCGCCTCTCCTCCACCATCTGTGATGCCTCCTATATCAGCCAGTAACAAAGGCCATAGAAAGACGCCAAGAGTATAGAAACAGTTGCAATTTTAGTTGCAGGTGTTTTGTGCTAAATAGCTTTGCATGACCTGCACAAAGCCCTTTTTTCCACAGAAATTAGAAACCATTAGCACCCTGTAGATTCCCTTAGGTGCAAATGCCAAGAATACTGGGATTGGAGTGAAGTACTGAGTGGTAACTGTACTTACTGTGCATTTGATTCCCATTGTTACACTCAGGTCTGTTGACTTAGGCTCACGAGTGGACTGGCCCATAGGGAACTCTGGAGATTTCCCAGAAGGCCTCTTCGTCCTGGGCATCTTTTGTGTGATACCATATTCTATTTCCAAATGTTCTCATAGGAAAATGGTTGGGCTTGCTGAACATGTGTAATATGGGGCCACTTTATTCCCAGGGTCTCTTTTGGTTCCCAGTCCACCCCACTTGGGCTGCAGGCTTTCAAAACCCAGCACAGCCCACCACTCCCTGCATTGTTGCCCAATACTTGTTAGCTGTACCACGCTTGCTCAAAATATGCAGCAGTGAGAAAAAGGAGGGACAAGCAGCCGGACCTGTCAATTGTTTTAGACAAGAGGTACCCATCATCAAAGAATATTGTTCATATCGCTTTATAATCCCTGATCACATTTACCTAAATTGATTGATAGATTGATATTTTATTTCTATTGCGCTCGTACACAAATGTTTCAGAGCGCGACAAGGCAAGGGTGGGGAACAGGGGAGAACAAAACAGTGATCTTACTAGGCCCAGTGACATTGAGAACGCGCAAAGATCAATTGCATCCACAACATCCATTGGGTCAAGCACTGCTTGTTCCTCATCCAAGCCTGGATGTGAAGTACCTACACCTGAAGCTAAACCTGACAAAAACCAACTTCATGATCCAAGGAAACCCCACGCACCATGCCCAAACAGAGAAATTGCCCGACAAGAAAGGAGCTCAATGGATTAATGCATTAAATTCACCCAGTGCAACATTTCTCGCCTTCACTATCGACTGACCTTTCATTCAAACCCCACATTGTCAAGAAGTCACAAACAGCATGGTACCATGGAGGTGGTATTACTGCACACCAAAATGTACTGAACGGGAAGGGACATTGGCATGACTTAGTCAGAACGCTGGGGGTGGAAAAGGTACTGCCGCTAAGTAACCCTACTAAAAACTCACACTTCTGCATACACCGTAGTGGCATTAATTGCAGCACACCAGAATGTATGATGGGGGAAGGGATATGGGTCACAGTCAGAACAACAGGGGTAAGAAAGGGCACTGCCCAGGGATGTCATTTCACCAAAATGCCAGGGGTAGTGGAAGTGACATCACACAACCCTTGACTTCCGATTACATCACAGGAAGTAATGTCATTTGACCCCACCCAGTGACATCAGGGGAAGCGATGGAAAACAACCTTTCACCCCTTGACAAAATAGGAAGTGGCATCACGTTGCATTGTTTCAAAGTACACTACGAAAAATATGGTTACAATATCACTGTAAAGTGATATACATTTATACAAGAAAGGCTCACCGTATGTATCATTAATATTAATATTAATATTACCAAATTACTGTGAATGCAAGCAGACATCCAAGGCCAAACGATAATGTTAAAGGACATTTGTACCGCGCAATGTGTTATTATATAGCTTCATATGAAACAAATATACATACAATATCACCCAACCTGTGTTGGTACTCATTTATCAACCTCAGCAGGATGAAAGGCTGAGTTGACCTTGCCGGGAGTCGACCTGCAACCTGCAGATCATACACATATTGCAGCAGCAAGCGTTCAACCCACTGAGCTATCTTAACGGCTATAGCTATCAGAGAACCAGTCACTCGAGAAACAAAGAGCCACATGCTACTGGCCACAGCCCAGGAGCCTCAATTAAATAAAAAAAACAACAACAAAAAAATAAAACATTTTTTTTTACATTTCTTTTTTAGGGGTCGCAAGGTGGCCCTCATGGGTCATGCGACCCCTTGCGTCCCCTAAATGTTGTCTCTGACACTGCCACTAACCAACCATACTAAAAATGTACCCTTCTGCATATAACGCTGAAACTCTGAACTAAACACAACCATACCTCTACAGCACAACAAACCGCATGCACTTCTCTACACCATAACAGTGAATCAAACTACACACAGCCTCGCCCAACAGCACATGGCGCTAGCAACTGAAAAACACAACTACGCTCAGTAAACGGTGTCAATGGAACTCAAGCTGCCAACAACACATCACAGCTTTATTGCTCTTTCTCCCACTCAGTCCTTCTAACTTCCCCCCTCCCACCTTTCTTTGCGGATCTGCCAGAGCACCAAGAAACCACACAGGTGGCAACAGTGCGCGGTATACGAACCTTCAACATCACACAACAGAACCATTGTGTGCTCCTTCGGAAAGCAAAGCCTTTCAAACCCGCCCGAGTTTCAGAGAAGTTGTCTAAGGCCCGGTGCTCTCCCACCTGGATGGACGTAATGCTGTACTCACACGCATCCCAGATGCAACCTGAACCCATTGGAAAGCCATACAGGACTAAGAAAGTGCAACCCCATCATCAAAGAGCAGAACTGCATGCATTGTGCTAAAGAGAGCCTGCATCACCCTCAAAACAGTCTTAACCAAACCACCCCTCCACCTGGCTGAGAAACTCACCTTCTCCGTAGGCCAATGCACCACCAGAAGCGTTACCAACAAACTGAAAACACAACTAACAAGCATTGGCAAAGCCAACATTTTAGGCTTTTGTTTAGGTATGTGATAAGCATGTGCTAGGCACAAATATTATGGTACTACCTGGCAACAGAGCGCAGCAGTTGGAAAATGGTGTGATTACTTGGACATGTGATAGTACTGCTTGGCAAATACACATGTATAAGCCACAACTGCTTGCTTTGTCAAAGCTTGTTTTTAGCAAGATGGCAGTGCAGGGAACAGATAATAATGAACTTGCTGGTAAACCATTAGCCATTTGCTGCTGCAGTAAAGCCATGAACTCTCAGCCGCCTGCTTAGAGATCACTCTGGCAGGCTAAAGTTTGATGTTTCGAGTGAGTTCAAAGAGATGCCAGTAGGATGTGTTTTGGCTGGGGAGGGGGGAAGGTAGCGAGTGGGAATGGCCATATGGATTAGCACTGCAAGCGCCAGTTAATGGGTGGGTAAATAACCAAGCATGTACAAGCTGTGTGTCCCTCCTCACATGCCACCGCCATATAGCTATACTCTAATGTGAGAGTTTTGCCTTAAAGGTGGGCACTGAAGCACCACCTAACGGCCCCATTTTTAAAAGCCGTGGGGGAAGAATAGGGACCTTTTCATGCAACACACACTGTCATTGGAACAAGTTATCCAGCACTCCAGGAAAGAGCTGGAGACTCTACTGCTCCCATCAACCCTACTGCCCAGCACCCCTGCAGCTCTCTCTTACCCTACATACATACATTCTGGTCACATTAATGAGTCAAACTTAACTAGGCTACTTTCCTCCAGGATCCAACTGAGTGGGATGCAGCAGACCTAGCATGCAGGTCGGTGGCAGTCGACCCCATTGCATTAGTATCTCGCACCATTCAATGTATCGACCAACACACCACAGCTGCAGCCCTGCACATCGCACCACAGTTGCAGCCATGCGCATCACAGTTGCAGCCCTGCGCATTGCACCACAGCTGCAGCCCTGCGCCTCACACCACAGCTGCAGCCCTGTGCATCGTACCACAGCTGCATCTCTATGCATCGCACCACAGCTGCAGCCCTGCGCATCGCACCACAGCTGCAGCCCTAGGGATCGTACCACAGCTGCAGCCCTAGGCATCGTACCACAGATGCAGCCCTGCGCATCGCACTACAGCTGCAGCCCTGCGCATCGCACCACAGCTGCAGCCCTGCGCATCACACCACAGCTGCAGCCCTCCGCATCACACCCTGCGCATCACACCACAGCTGCAGCCCTCCGCATCACACCACAGCTGCAGCCCTGGGCATCGTACCGCAGCTGTTGCCCTGCGCATCGCACCACAGCTGCAGCACTGGGCATCGCACCACAGCTGCAGCCCTGCGCATCGCACCACAGCTGCAGCCCTAGGCATCGTACCACAGCTGCAGCCCTGCACATCGCACCACAGTTGCAGCCCTGGGCATCCCACCACAGCTGCAGCCCTGGGCATCCCACCACAGCTGCAGCCCTGGGCATCGCACCACAGCTGCAGCCCTGCGCATCGCACCACAGCCGCAGCCCTGCGCATCAACAGTACATTGGCGCGAATATTATTCCCCTTATCATATCACAGGCCACGCTTGGTCCTGAATTACGATGCTCTTCTCGGCGGTGGAAAAGGCAGATTATGCTTCATAAGTCCGTTTATTTACTACATATCGGCGGCCGCTGGCGCGCCGACAGCTCAACCTCGCGCATTCGCTAGTGCGAGATCGTATTATATGTTTCAGCGCAGCTGCTTGATTGATGACACATACATGCCTGCATTCAATTCGCGCGACGAAAAACAACTGAGAAGGCTTTATCAATGATGTCAGCTTTAAACATGATTCAGACAGGAGGTTAAATCTGATTCATGTTCTGACCTGGCCATTAATTAATCCAGATATTCTGCGTTGGCGGGACACGTGGGCACTGGATTTTTCCACCAGGGCTCGAGCTGAGAAATAGACACTGCGCGCGCTTTCGGCTCGCCAGTCATTTACTGCGGGACGCTGGACGGACCTACATGCCAACGAACGGCCAGGGGGCTACTTACTGACATACACATCCACCAGGGGCGGCAAGCAGCAGGTCAACATTATTTCAGGAAGGGTTTTTGGTATATCTCGATAGAAGGAGCAGCAGTCAATGCCATGAGTATTCAGTTGGTGTGCCATCTGCCTTGGGATCCAAAGGATGAACTACTGCCAGCTTTCCCGCTGCCACTTTGCTCTACGTCATAGGGTGTGACCGATTTTATTTGACCAACACAGGAAGCACAATGTTTAGCCAGCTTCCTATCCATATAGCTCTTTTGCCAAAGCTCTGTACATCGAACGCGTACAATTATTATCACCCAACCGAAGTTGGTACGCATTTATCGACCTCGAAAAGATGAAAGGCTGAGTTGGCCCTGGGGAGATTCATACCCAAGTCCTGCAGATCACACCCAAATCTTAAGAGTGAGCGCTCAACCCACTGAGCTACCTTAGCAGGCACCAAAGGTAAACGTGTAAGGGCTGATTTAAGTTCAGTGTCTTCTCTGCCTCCAGGTTGGGAGAAACATCTTAATTGAAAAAGGACTTTGTCCGTGGTGGGTCAAAGGCTGATGGCGGTATTGCAATAGGACTACCACCATGCTGGCGCATGGCACACTGTGTGGCAAAATCAGGAATCCCTACTTTAATTGGAGCCTCCCCTCCGGCACATTCTGGGACACCACTGCACTGCTGTGCATGTGTGGAAAACATGGGGACATCCAAGTGTACCCCAGGCCCTGAAGAAAGCAATGGATTCCTACAGTGATGGCGTAGACCCATCCCAGGGATGTCGCCCCAGATCAACCACGCCCGGGAATCACTATGTGCCTGGGAGACTCACCACCCGTGCCCGCTTCCATGGGCCTGGTGATACCTAACCCCAAACCACCCCAATGCATACACAGCACTGATAGTTGGGGTGAAACCTATGGGATGTTCCCAGGTCTGGGACTGGGCTGGCCAGAGGGACTCCCAACACCAGTTAATTAGCAATTGCCTATGCCACCCTACTGCTTCCAATGGACCATGGACATGGCTTGCAATCGTGAGTTAGCATATGTGGGGTCCCTAGCCTTTGGTTTATATCGGAGATAAGCAGAGCAGTCAGAACCATCCTCTGCCCAAGGCTGGAATGATACCTAGATTCAAAACGGAGCTTAGCGGTCTTCAAAGCGAACGTAGTCTACCATTTATTATGCCTGACATAGAGCCAACCATGCCCCATGCCAGAGCCACCGGCCTGTCTACAGGTTGACTTGCACCTGGGAAACATCCTGCCACAGATTGAAGGAACTGCAACTTCCAGCAGGTTAGAATGAGGACATTGATGCATGAACAGTGTTCAAAACAAAAGGCTCTGCACACTCCCTGCCACGATGTCATATAAGGCGCCAAGATAAAAAAAAAATAAAAAAAAAAACACACGGAAACCACTTGCCATCACCATGTGTGTATGCTTTCATATAGTAAGAGCGGCGAGGGCCACATCAATGGAGCAGGACCTCTGGAAAACCTGCTGTAACGGGCAGTGGCTCAACACTCCTCCCACCAGCCCGTACCCCCCCCACTACCACCTCTCCCCTGAAATGTTGGGCTATGTTGACTCGACCTGGTGGCTGAGCTACAGAGCCGTGGCCGGACAGAACAGGACACAGCTCTTAAACGCTTTGCTGTTAAGAAAGGCCCAGCAATTACTAACATAAAGCATTTCATTGTAAGCACCTGCATTCATATGCATACATTTTTAGGCAATTGAAATCATGATGGGGTGTTAGTACTTGCATGCCAGCGAAGTGATTGGAAGGATAGAGAGGGGACAGGGGACCGCTCACTCTCACAGTAGTCCTTAACTGGGTGCTTTCAGACTTAAAGGAGAGAGTTAACTGCTTGTAACATTGAAGCTGCACTAGAATTGTCTCAGAATGCATGAAGAAGTTAGATACCCCCACACAAGTAAGTGTGCCCCTCCCCCACCGTCTCTGAAGTTAGGGCCTCACCAAACATTTAAAGGGTTAGCTCCCCACCACCGCCCTCCATTAGTTAGGTTTCGTTGCATCCCAGCTAATGTCTGTACATAGTGCATATTATGTCAGGAGAGCAGGCTTCTCAATAAAGCAGAGTGTGCATGCAGGATGCATCTCTGTGTACCACCTGGCATGCAAGCCAGGACGATGTGTCAATTAGAAGAAGCTGGCACTAACCGTAATGGCATCGATCCTGGGAAGTTGACCCACTTCATCAAGCCAACAAGAGGTGCATAGCTTCTCCTTGACAAAAGAAACACTCAAGAAGTTATTACCAGGAACACCGAGTCCAACATTCCTAACAACTACCACCTTCATTCCGGGAGGATAGCTCGGTGGCAGTGTGCTCGCCTTGGAAGCAAGATGACATGGAGCAACACAGGTTCGATACCCGGGCCCGTGCTTAGAAACCTCTGGGTATTATACGCGTTATAAATAATCAATTACAATTACCTTGCGCCTCAGGTCCTGCTCTAAAAGCTTCAGCAGCTTCTGGATCAGATGTCACAATAGAATTCTGTGTGCCCAGTCTAGCAAGTAAGTTGCTAAAAGCTCTTGATGCAGAGGCACACTCTTTCCAGGCGCTAGGGGGGCATACAAAGTTAACATCCATTGCCTA
This sequence comes from Ambystoma mexicanum, assembly GCF_040938575.1. Taxonomy (NCBI): domain Eukaryota; kingdom Metazoa; phylum Chordata; class Amphibia; order Caudata; family Ambystomatidae; genus Ambystoma; species Ambystoma mexicanum. Next base: position 855,161,354 of record NC_090931.1, on the reverse strand, counting down.
CATGTCCAAATATGTTCAATGACTGACAAATCCGACATGGCATCCTACATCCTGCTGTTCCCAGAAACCACAAGCGAGAAGAGTGCATTAACCACTTGACACATGCCGGCCAAAGAGGCCATTTGCAGTAGGTCTCCGTGCAGCTTCAAATCATTAGCCAGCATGAACATATTGTGTGTTTCCAGCAGAGTGTCTTTAAATGGGATACATAACTATATATATATTTTTTTTTTTTGGATGAAGTGTCGGCTTTGGTTTATTTTGTGGATATTGAGGTTGGGGATTGGTGGGGGTGTATGTTTTGTCCTTTTTTTGTGTGTTTTGTGTTGTCACGTCTTGCCATGAGATAGGAGGGTGGGGATATTTTCGGATTTCGTTTTGAATAGCTGTTACTTTAGTAGTAATTTGCATTTTGTTGCACTGATGTATATGGAGTAATCTTTTGCTTGTTCCCATTCTGTTGTTACTCAGTTGTAATATGTTTTGTATAATTATTAAATAAAGTTGATAAAAAAAAAAGAAAAAAAAAACTATATTTTGGATTGCACACAAAGGAAACAAGTGAGTGGTGCAAGTTTGGGTCCGGATGACGATGTGCGGGGGCCCATTTCTAAATTATGTTTGGGGCCTCCCCTTGGAGCCGAAAACAGGCTGAGGCGCCCATGCAGGGACGTCATTTTGGGGTCGCCAGAGGTCACAAGTGCCACCTCTGTGGTCTCCCTTGCGACCTCTAATAAAAAAAATATATATATATATTTTTTGTAATGCAAGTTCCTGGGCTGTGGCCAGCACCGTGTGGCTCTTTAATTCTGGAGTGGCTAGCTTCTTGTTCAGGCCCCTTAAAAAAGAAGAAAAATGAGAACAGGAGTGACACAAGTCTAACACTTTCAACACTGACCTTAAATAAGAAAGAATAGGAATGCCAAAAAATGTGTCTTTCTGGAACTCTATACAATAATTGCTAGACTCATTAAAGGTTTATTTCAGGCACACTTCAGGGGTTGAGTCACTGATTTAGTCTGTTCTTAAACGCCTCAACTCAGCCTTTCATCCTTCTGAGGTCGATAAATGGGGACCAACACAGGTTGGGCGATATTGGGTGTATATTTCTTCTATGTAAAGCGCTTAAGCGTAAGTGCTATATAATAACATATCATTATCATTTGGTCATGGACATCTGCTTGCATTCACAGTAATTTGGTAATATGGGCTTATACACAGTGATCTTAACAATACATATGGCGATCCATTCTTGTATGAAATGTACATCACATTATAGTGATATCGTAACCATATTTTTCATAGTGTACAATGCTATGTGATGCCACTTCCTCTTTTGTCAACGGGTGAAAGGTCATGTTCCATCGCTTCCCGCAAATCACTTCAGGGTGGGGTCAAATGAGATCACTTCCTGTGATGTCATCAGGGGGGTCAAGGGTCGTGTGATGTCACTTCCACTACCCCTGACATTTTGGTGATATGACGTCCCTGCGCCCATGGGGTGCATACATTATAACAGAGACAAAGATACACACACCGTGGTTAATAGTTGCCGATTATCACAAGAATGCCAGCCAGCAGGGAGCCGAAACACTGAATGCCAGCCAGCAGGGAGCAGAAACACTGAATGCCCAATGATTATCACCTCGTTTCCTTTTCATACTGGTTCCTCATCATCAGCCCCCTGCAGTCAAAGAAGGATTCATAGCTTTTAGTGGGCATTTAGTGTTTCGGCTCCCCGATGGGGGAAAAGCGTTGAAAGGCCATGACGCCATTCCTGGGTGCAACATTTATAAAAATCCATACATTTCTGCACAACCAACACTTTGCCACTAGATAGCAGTGCAGTGGAATCCACTAGTGCAGCATAGAAAACTTTAGCCCATAGTATCGCACGCTTCTATGTACACAGTCAAACCAGAGCACACCCTCACCCACCTCAGTAGAAAACACACTCCTATGATTCCAGCTGTCACATACCTGTTGAGGTCCCAGATTCTACTGGTGTTGTCCATGGAGCTGGTCGCCAGAAAGTCACCACAGGTATGAAACGAGCAGGCCCAAACTGGGTGTGTGTGCCCGTTCAACGCCAGGATGCACTCTGCCTTGGAGAAGTCCCAGATGCGTACTGTGCTGTCACCGCCCACTGTGGCCAACCTTGTGCCGCTGATATCAGAACACAAAACAAATCCACTGGTAAACTATTTGACGATTAATGTTGAATACCAAACAATACAATTATTTAACAAGGATCACACTAATTTTTCTTACATTTCATTTTCTTGGGATTAGTTGATCTGTTAGCATTCCCTTGGCAGCTTGTGATCTCATCAAGAAGGGAAATTATAATGCTCCAAAACAGGGGAGGACTGGCAACATTTGGCCTGGGGCAAGTTTACTTTTCTGGCCCAAAATGCAATGGCCCAAGCCCACATTGCAGCGGCCCAACTTCCAGAACAAAAAAACCTCAATACCAACCTCTTCCCCTCCCAGACATTCTCAGGTATATATAGTAGACATTATTGGCATTACTTTCCTTTCATGCACATATTTTTCAGTTACATTTGTGGTTTCTTAGAGATCCGGCCCCTGAAAATTCTCCCACATACCAATAAGTAAATTTATTTCACCAGGATAAAATAATTGCTGAAATGGAAAAGCTGTGATTTGAGCAGTTTTGATTGTTTAGCAGTATGTCATTTGATAGCAGGCTACAGCTCCTCCCATCCCAAACCATCTTTGTTTTAGACCAATGTAAAGAGATGGTGAGGCTAGAGAATTCATTGGTAGAGCACAGCCATTGCTGAATCCGGGTGTCTAGGTCTGCTATCAAAGACAAGCATGAGCTGGCATGGCAAAATACCTATGCCTGGCTTCCTGCCTCCCCAGCCCAAAATACAAAACTCATACCTGCACCCTGTGTACCCAACCCCAAAACATAATACCCTCACTCATCATCCTGCTTCCTCACCAGTACACGTAACATGAATTGATATCATTGCAATTATTTACAAACTAACAATAAGAGTATAAACCCATAGGAGTGAGGCTTTCCGTACAGATATTTAAGGAAAATAAGGCACAGTGATAAAGGGATTTGATCAGGATCACATCATGTATGAAGTGTGGAAGGTGGGGATTTGAGCCCAGTGTTCTTGGTTCGACACTTTGCAATTCAGAAAGCAGGGGAGACTTCATCTTCTCATATTTTCATCTTCAATATTAGAAACAAAAAACATGTTTCTGCAAAGTTGTTATTATTCAAGGGCTAAACTAGGACATGGTCCGATAAATCCGGTTATCAAAGCACTAATGTATCTACAAGGGGGAAGCTATACATCGTCTGTATCCTGAGGCAAATACACTAGGCAAACATACTAAAAAATATAATTGTAATGAAAATGTACTACAATTATAATCTTAGTATGTACAAATGCATGTACTTTCAAAACACCAAGTCACATGATAAAGCAACCTGAAAAAATATAAAATAATAAGTCATTGAAACATATGCTCATAAAGCAAGTATGCATCAGAAACAAGAAAGTCAGTCCCACAATTGGGTGCACTGACATGCAGCTCAGACTTTGATCTCAGCAAGAGTCAACCTGCTGCTGACCTACTGGTCCAGATGTGTACTTCTGTCTCATTAACCCTATTTTTCCTTACCCAACACCTGCCAGTATCCTAGGTCCTATATATGTTCCGGGAGACCTGGGAAGAAAAAGAAGAGACACCTATTCCCCACTCACAAACAGCTACCCGATTGCGAGAGCATATGAAACTTGTTCAAAATCTAGTCTATACTCACATGGAAAAAGTGCAAGCACAACAAAAGTCCACCTACGACAAGAAGGTACACTTAAGATATTTTTCAATTGGACACAAAGTATTAGTCTTCTTACCCATCTCTGAAAATAAACTTGTCTCAAAGTGATATGGGCCATATGATGTATTAGAGCAAACAGGGACATGTACCCATAAAACAGCCCAATCTGAAAGGAAACAAAAGACCCACCTCTACCACGTAAATCTCTTAAGAATGGAAAGAAAATCATTCCACAGCCACTGCCTCGATACTGTCTTGTTTGGTAATGGAGGAAATAGACCATTTTTAATTAATTCCTCAAGCGCTATCTTGTCAACAACAAGAAGACTTAAACGATTTAGTCACAACATTCCCTGATGTATTCTGCGAGAAACCAGGGAGAGTGCACAGCACTTATAATTAAATCAGAACTCCGTGGGGAAAAGTGATCCATTTGAAGCCACATAGACTCCCGGAAGCCCATGGACAGATAGTGGTTGAGGAAGTGAATAAAATGCTAAGGAAAAATATTATTGAACCCTCTTCAAGCCCATAGGCCTCCCCTATTGTGTTGGTCACAAAACCTGATAGTTCCTGGAGGTTTTGCATAGACTTCGGACAGGTCAACGCCATCTCTGACTTCAATACCTATCCTATGCCACGCATCGAGGAATTGATAGATACACTCAGAGGTGCTGGCTTCCTATCAACCCTAGACTTAATCATGGGGTACTGGCAGGTCCCAGTACATGGACCTGATAGGGAAAAGACAGCTTTTGGGAAACTCCTGGGACTATTCCAGTTCAAAGTCTTCCTTTTTGGCCTAAATGGGGCCCACGCCACTTTCCAACAGCTTATGGACCAGATATTACAGCCCTACTCTGATTTCTGTAGGGCTCATATTGACGACAGTCATTTATAGTAAGATTCGGGAAGATCATCTTTCCACTATTATGAGAGCCCTCAGGAAAGGCGGCTTAACTGCCAATCCATCCAAATGTAAACTAGCGCAAACAGCCATGAAATACCTCAGTTTCTTTGTAGGGAATGGCAGTGTCCATCCTCAACAAGAAAGAGTGAAAGCTGCCCTAGATACCCCTATGCCTAAAACCAAGAGAGATCTCAGAGCATTCTTAGGATTGATCTGTTATTACCATAGGTTTATCCCTAATTTCCATGACAGACAGCTAGGTTGACAGACAAATTAAAGAACGCCGAACCGCAGAAGATTCATTGGACTGACGAGGACAATGTATGTTACAACAAACCATGTGCCAGAACCCGATCCTAAAAGGTAGCAGATTTTTTTAAGGAGTTTGTGTTACAAACTGACACTTCTCTTACAGGGTTAGGAGCAGTTTTGTCACAAGTTTGTGATGGATTAGAACACACTATCCTATTCACTAGTCGAAAACTCTTCCAACATGAAAGAAACTGCTTTGTGTTAGAATTAGCAGCCCTTGCCATCAAATGGGGCATCACCCATCTATGATACTATCTTTTAGGAAGGAAATTCTCACTCATCACAGATCATTCTCCATTAGTGTGGATAAGCCAATGAAAGGACTCTAACCCTCGAGTCATGCGATGGTTCCTAGACCTGCAACCCTACTGTTTCACTATGGAGCAACGAAAAGGTAAAGACCAGGGAAACGCTGATTTCCTTTCTCGGCTTCCCTGTGAAACAGATGCGGCTATATCGCATAGGGGAACACCCAATATTCTATAAGTTTCTTATATTATACTCACCCCCAATGTAGCAGCTTTAGAGGCCGTGGACAGTACGAAGGTTTGCGGACATCAGGTAGCATTCACAAATTCATAAGCACAGGGGAGAACAGAAAATGTTCTACCCATCAACCAACAAACACCTACATAAAACAATGTTACTGATATTTACTGCACACAAATATAATACCTTTTTTGTACAAAAGATTACTTGAAAATGTACACTTTATGTTTTATATATAACACAATATAATGGAATGCACTAAGTATACACCATAACTGCACACCTCATTCTCACTTCAACACATCTGTTCATAGACTAGCATACACCAAGTGCTGATTTTAAAACAATCTCTCTCCAAACATCAAGTACACTATATTTATTTATTTATTTATTATTAGCATTCATTATGTAAATATGTATTATTAAAAAAGCACTATTTTTTCATTTTGACAGAATTGGTAAACACACTTGAGAGGTTAGAGAAGTCCCCAAAAGAAGAATGAGTGACAATAACATTTCTAATGGTATACAATACATCTTTTAATATAAACAAATAATGTAATTTGTACAGACCTCATTAAAATAATAATGCCTTTTTTCTTATAGTAGATAGTTTTCATGAAGAAACCACAGCCCAATTTAATTATACACAATCACAAGAATCACAAAGAGAAGCCCTATCCCCAACTCTAGATGATCAAATCACAAACTTGTCTGCAAAATTTGATGAAATAAGTAATGATTTTAAGGAACTTTTACAATATGTCAAAAATCACGTCAGTAAAAATGTACCCTATCGCTGTCCTTCTTGCACGTATCCTCCTTGACCCCAGCATTCATCCCCATCAAATTCCCCACATTTAAATCAAAGATGCTTTGACTCATTCCCTTCCTCCCCTGATCATTATTGTATAGAAATTCCTAATTCTCCCATTTATGTTTCCCATTCCGATACCCCATTTCTTTAATAAATAAATGTATTTTTTATACTATAAATGTGTTGTATATTGTTGTGTGATGTTTTTTTTTTCTTATTAAAAGCCCCATTATAAGTCAGCGGACACTACGACTGTCCGGGGTGTCCGCAATCAAAGTGGCGGTCACCCCGGACAGGCATGATGTACAGACATGTCCGGTTTCACTTGACACACTTCTAATTTTTCCACGGACACCGCAACTGTTCTTCGGACACCCAGACGCATGCATCTTGCTATTCATGCCCGATAGGATTCTGCAGATGGCCGTGAGGCCCATGGATGTCCCTGGACATCATTGTCTTTGGAGGATAGCTCAGGGGCAACACGCTCACCTTGGAAGCAAGACGATATGGGGCAACACATGTTGGATCCCCGGGTCAGTGTTTAGAAACCTCTGGGTATCAAGCGCCTTATAAATAACAAATTATAAAAATTATGAAATTATAAATTATATGTGACCCCACACATGCAGTATAATGGCCTGTCCGTGAACGGTGTCTGCAGTATGCGAACAGTTTAAAAGTGCATTTTCCACCAATCTAGGGTGTTTCAAGTTGCAACTTTACCCTTTCACAGCTCCCAGAACCATTCTTGGTTGATTTTGCAACTTTTTCCAACTTTCCAAGGCCTATTTTTGATTTGGTAGTCCGCGGACAGCACGACTGTCCATGGACGGTTCTTCTGAAGGGACCCACCCATTACTTTTCCAGATTCTCAATCTGGCTATCCAGGAGAGAGCACCTTCTTTGCTGCTTTACAGATCTCTTTTGCAAAACTTATTGGAGACCATCATGGCATCTGTTATGCCACCGCACCTTCCCAGCCACCCCACCACCACTAACACCACCTCAACAACTTGGAGGACCTGGACAGGGGAACAGGTATGGTGATAGAGATGATGATGATGATCAAGAGGAAGATAAATATGAATTGGAGGAAGTCCCTATCTCCAGTACCAGCAGTGAGTCCTGGGTGTGGTGATTTTTCACCACCTTTGGAAATGTACCGAAGGCTCATGCAGCCAAGGTTTGATGCACTGAGTGCAAAGTTGTACTCAGTCATGGAAAACTGCGCTGTATTCCTATGCCACCACCTCCATGGGGCGCCACACCATGTCCAACCACCTGGATGCTCTGAGGAAGATGGCATCTTTCTCAGGGAAAAATAGGTTGACACTCTCTACCCCAACTGCTCCTGTTACCACAAAGGATACTCCTTCGGGGTAGTGGATCCCAGCGACCACCTCGCAGGCCATACACAACACTGTTGACGCTTACCTTTCAAGGGTCACAGTACTATGTATCTACCGCGATGCACTGATCTTTAGGGGGGAGCAGTTTCAGAGTGCTTTTGAGGTTGCGGTCAAGGAGCACGAGAAACACTGTCCCTTACCTTAAAAGTAAGGCCCACCCAACTTAGTCTCGGGAGGATAACTCAGCGGCAAAGTGCTCACCTTGGAAGGAAGACGATATGGAGCAACACAAGTTCGATACCTGAGTACGTGCTTAGAAAACTCTGGGTACTAAGCAAATTATAAATAACCTATCACATCATATCTTCATCTGTCCACCTGCCCCTCCATCTCTGTGGTTGGTGCACCTTCCCTCCCTACCCACCCCACCTTACCTTGCCTCTCCTGGAAAAAAGCCACAAATAAAATACAAAGCCAAAAAAAAAAAACACAAAACAACTATTCATTTAGGAGCCACCTTTCCCAGTTAAAAAACGGAAGTGAGAAAAAAAGTCACAGGCTCCTTTGCAGCTTGCATAGTCCATGGACAATGCGGTAGTCTGTGGACATCTGAACAATTCCAGGCGTAGGGTGGTGTGAGGGCATGAAAATCATTTAAATTGTTTTTTAAGCAATAATGATGGCTCTTAAAATAACCTTTCTTTGGTCTTTTTGACTTTTACATTTTTTGATTATATTGTTTTATATACTAAACTAACAAAGATTCTACACAGCGTAATTATTATGTGGTCACAAAAACTGCTTCAAAGCATTTTGAACATTTTCCAGAAAAATCTGGTTGTGCACGTCAGTTAGATGTACTCCATCTCTCTGGAAAATGTTGACAATATCAAATTTAATGTTTTCATTATGAAAAGATGTCCTGCCAACATCTCGCAAAAAAGCACACAAAGCTTTATTCACGTTGTGCCTTGCTTTTTCCATTTGCGGACAAAATAAATTCTAACACATCCACATTGGTCTCTGAGAAATCAGAGAAAAAAATATGTTGGAATTTGGAAACATTTCCATCTCTTTTCCAAATGTTTCCTTCATTGAAAACTGCAATGAAATCCCAGCAACTTACCTCAAACTGTTCCTTCCAGAATGAAGAAGAATGATGTCTGGATGTTTTAAGCGAACCATATTTTCACAAAAAGGGAGCAAGACTGCCCACTTCATTCACTGAACTCATAATATGACACTTTAAATTCATGGAATCCAAGATTTTCACCCAAACCACAGTGCTCAACATAGACCTTCAGCCAATGGATCCAAGAGTACCCCAAAATCCATACACTTTGCCTCCTCAAAGACATATCCATAACCATTTTCAGTGCTCTCAAAACTCCAGCAAACTAAGCTCCTGCTACCCTCTCTTCCTGTACACCACACCCCGGAAACCTGATTGGTTAATCCCCACAGTCCCCTTTCCATGCCAGGCATCCTTAAAAGACCCGAATGTGCACGGGACATCTGCGTACAACTGCGGCGTCTGCGTACATCGCAGCCACTCAAAGGGGTAGGGTGGAATTTAAACTCAATTTGAGTAATTTGTTCTTTAGTGGTGGCTCTGAAAATAACCTTTGTTTTTTTGTGTGGGGGGGGGTGTTAATAACTTGTATTCCCTTTGTTTTGCTTTTATGAAGTGTAGTACTATACACTCTTCATCATTCCTTACAATTTTCTTACAGGAACTTTTTCAATGCATTCCTAGCATTGTAAAGAGAAATCGCATTTCAAACATCTGTAAAACATCACAAAAAATACACACCATCAGACCATATATTGTTATTCTCAGAAGATGACATTCCTGCAGCATATAAAAAAGCAGATACAACTTTATTGACAAGCTGCCTTGATTCTTCCATTTCTGGACTGAAAAGGTTTGGACATTGCCATGTTTGCCTCTGTAACGCTCACCTTGTATCCACAGGGATGCCATCTGACTGGTCTGGAATGCTGCTGAGACCGCTGCACCTTCCCCGGGGACTTGCACTGCCGAGGGCTTGTTCTGGAAGACAGGAGTTTGGTTTTAGCTACAACACCTTCTCTCAGAGCCCACCTTCCCCGTGCTCCCCTTGTGACCCCCCCGTAGAGCCTTTCTAACCTTTTGTTTCGATTAGGTGCACTCTCCATCCTGCCGTGCTTAGCAGGGGCGCGTCATAGCTGGGCACTGATCTGCTGAGTTACTTCACTGGCATGGCCCGGGAGTCCAGACGGGCTGCGACTCCACTATTGAGGTAAGTCTCTAGTCTGGTTAAGAATGTCCGTAATTGTAGTTGCCCCGGTTGTCCTTCACCTTCTCTCTTGTTGATGCAGAAGGGGTGATGGAGACGTCGAGCTGATATCGAGGGCTGAGCTCGAGAAGGTATGAGAAAGCGCAGGGCGCAGAGCTATGAGCATCCTTGAATAAGACTAACCTGTGCTGTCTTTCCTTGCACGTCGCCGAAAGATTCCTGGAAGAATGTGGCCTGATGGAAACAGGGCGTCGGATGGAAGAGGCCCGTATGGCGGTAGACTTCCAGGAGAGCTTGGTAAGTAAGCAGAGTCCGTAGGTGATGGAGCAGATGGATGATCGCATTATTAATTGTCCTCTTCTCGTCTCTCCTCTCTAGGAGGTTGCTGGAGGAAGATAACGAATTCCAGGGAAGATTCCGGATTGACAGAGGAGCAGGATGCAGAGCAGGTACGGATGAATAACGTGGTTCTTCTTCTCTCGCCCATGCAGGGCAAAGATGCTGAGCAGGACCCAATGAACGTCACGCTGCAAGAGCAGAAAAACGTGACGTGTGTGCCTCAACTCCGGCGTGGTTTAAATAGCCAGAGGGTATCCCAGGTGCCTCAGGGGCAGGCCACACCCTGGATGCTAGACTGCGTGCTGCAGTTCCACGTTGATCCTTGTGGGGGCAGCCATGTTGATCCATTGCCTAATGGAAACTTCACCTGGCCTATGAGCCTGGCGTCAACGGCGCCAGGACTGGCTCCAGGGTACCCGAGAGGGGCACGATTGGGCCCTTGGGGCATTGTAGAAATACTGTGGCGAGGGCCAGAGGCCCCGAGTTCCCTGGCCAGGGTTTAAGGTCGTGACACTTCTGATTCATTTCAGAAAAAAAAATCTTTGCACCAGGGAACAGTTCCATTTCCATTCGGCTTTTCAAGAAATCCTTCAGGGTAACCTGCAAATACATTGGAGTCACAAAGCCCAAATGATCCCCTCCACAATGCACAATTACAATTCTGGACATATAAAGTGAGCCATAATCTGACAGAATGATTACAAGCTTGCCCAGTTTAAGCCACAAACTGCACAACTGCCACAACATGTCCACTTCTGCCAATCCAATGCTTCCAAAGATGTCATGACCTGCAGCATACATCTTCATTGACTGAATTGAAGAATCTCCCAAAATCCACACACTCAGCTTTTTAATAGCCATATACACATCCATCTTCAACTGCACAGTTCAAACAAAACACCTGCTACCCTGTCTTCCTGTAAACCACAACCAAAACACCTCATTGACTAATACCTCAGTCCCCTTTCCATGCCAGTCATCCTCAAAAGATGTCTGCGGACCCTGTAACACAAGGGAAGCCATTCTACCCTTTCCACTTTCAAGCTCTCAACACTCCCTCAGCTGCTTTCAAAGAGTAACACAGCCATCCACCAATCGCATTCAAAAACTCTATACCTAACACTGCCATCTCAGTTCAACACGTTAGATGTATACTTAAACTCTAAGAGTATATATCTCCTGTTAATCAAAGCCATCTGCATCAAAGACTACTTAATACAGGTATGCTTATATTTAAAAAAAAGACATTTCTTCAACTCTTTCACACACACATATATATAAGGGAGCACCCGCAAAGTGAACTCGTAGTAGGGCGGTAAGGGATTACCGGCACCGTTGCCCTTACCGCTGCCGGTAATCCCTTACCGCCCACCTCGTAATGAAGCCCAATATCCAAGTGCACTTGTTTCCCTTATAACAAAAACAGTCCTAAAATCATGATAGGACGAAAAATAAAACGGATAGAGACTATCTCTACTAAATAAAACGTTTTTTTCAATGAAACCACAATAAGCTGAATCCTCTCAAAAGGAGACTCTACATATGAAGATTCAGCAACAATAACCATTTTAATGTAGTTACACCTAGAAAGATTCAATGCTCCTATGACATGGATACTTGCAATAGATCCAGTGTGTAATGGGAGGCACAATCAAGTCCAGACAAAATAGCTGTGTGAAGCGAAGAGAGGGGAGAGGAAAAAAGACAGGAGGAAGGACACATGCCTGCAAGAACAGCAAACAGACTAAGATATATACAAAACCAATCACTGTTCCAAAAAGACTTCCATACAAAATGCATAGATGGATACAGGGGTGGTACTTCATGTGCCCAAAAAGGTTTACAATTTCTCGTCCAAATTGTGCCCACTGAGTTTCTTTGTCTCCAAGTCTAGGATTCATTTGGTTTCAAGTTGGCGTAATTGTAGTTCACGATTACCTCCTCTGGGAGGTTCTTGAACTGTGTGAATACCAAAAAATGGTAACCCATCCTGTTAACCTCCATGAGTTTTTTTGAAATACAAGGCCATTGTGTATGTGGGATCTATATTCTTGATGGCACTAATGTGTTGCAGAATCCGGAGTATCAGTTTGCCACTAGTACTGCCTACATACCATGTTTTGCATGGACAAGAAAGAACATATACTACATGTTCAGAATTACAGGTTATCCGAGTCTTGATCTTAATATCTTTCGCTAAAATAGGATGGCGATTGCTCGATGAATTAGTGGCATAGTGGCAGGCTTTGCATTTCAAACATCTATGAAACCCAGAGGAACATTTACTGAGCCATGCATCTGCTGTAATGTTGACCTTTGGACTCATATAGCTTGACACCAAACTGTCTTTTAGAGACAAAGATTTATAAAAAGTAATATTCATTTTCTCGCCAATGAAGCAGCCCAAATGTTCGTCAGGTTTTAACACATGCCAGTGTCTATTCATAATTTGACGGATGTTGATCGACCCTTCTCCATTGGTGAGAATCAATCATATGGCTTTATTATCCTTGTCCATATTTTTAGTTGAATTCGATACCAATAGTGAGTCACAATCTCGCTCACATTCTTTAATAAATGCCCTTTCAAGAACTTTCTTGGGGTATTCATGGATCCAAAATCCTTGCACCATAATGACACATTCTCTGTTGAAGGTTTCAATTTGATTACAATTCCTTGGAATTCTTTTGAACTTGCCATAAGGTATACTCCATTTTAAAGATGATAGATAGTTACTGGTAGCATGTAATGTTGTATTGGAGCTTGTGGGTGGGTTTTCTGTATAATTCAGTAATTAGTTCACCTTGATCCACTTTGACATGAACATCCAAAAAAACATTAGATGTCTGGCTATGGCTTCCCGTGAATTTGAGATTGAGCATGTTCACATTGAGAATTTTCATGAAAGATAGCCATTTGTCAACAGTTCCTTGTCACATGATGAAAAGGTCAAGCCAGAGCACAATCCTGTATGTATATTTGGTGTTATCCGGATGCCAAACCACGAACTTCTCCCACCACCCCATGGTGAGGTTGGCATACAATGGAGTAAACGTCGTACCCATGGCAGTCCCTTGGAGCTGGATGTAATAATCCTTGTCAAACAGAAAAGTATTATTAGTGAGACAAAGATAGATCATTTCTATAATAATTTTTCCATGTTTCAAAAAATTAATGGATCTCGGGTTTAGAAATAATTCACAAGCTCGCAGTCCATACAAATGTTTAATGAAGGTGTATAGAGATACGACATCTAACGTGGCCAGTAGAAAGGAGGATTCCCATGGAAAGCCATTGATTGTATTAAGGAAGTCCTTGGTGTCCCTTAAGTATGAGGGTAGCGAGGTGACAAAAGAAACCAATGTTTTATCTGCATAATTAGAAACGTTTCCTAACAGGGCTCCACTCAGAGTCACGATTGGTCTATCGGGAGGTTTCTTCATACTTTTGTGCAACTTGGGCAAAAAGTAGATGATCGGCATGATGGGAAATCTTGGTTGGAGAAATGTGCACTCTTCTTTGTCTAAAATTCCTTGAACCTTCCATAATTTGAGAAAATCTGAGAGTTTTGTATTCATATTTTCTGAAGGATCTCCCTCTAGTTTCCGATAGCACTCTTTATCTGTGAGCTGTCTTTTAGCCTCTGAGATACAGTCATGTCGATTTTGTACGAATATAGGGTTCCTGCTACTTACCCTGTAATAAGCTTCTCAATAAGCAAAGCATATTCTGTTTGTTAACCACTCTAGCAAATGACATTCATTGTAGCATTCAGCACCTGCTCACATGAGGCAGCAAATAATTACAATGCTCTACGTTTAAAAATGTTTCTTTTTAGGAGCAATTTCATTTAAGTAAAGAAATGCATATGTGCATTTACAGCAGCACTGTGTGTCACTTTTTCATGAAAGAAAGGAACATCAGATAAAATAGATTTGTAGACCATTTTTAAGTGGCACTTAGTGTTTGCCAATTTAATATGTTGGCAGCACATGCATACATCCGAACATGACCCATTCCAATCTGTCGGTGCTTATCAAGCCTTCATTTTTCCATTGCATTCTGTGACTTCCAATTCCACGTCTCTGACTATAAAACTCAAAGTCCCAGAATGCAAAATAAAATGGGACTGGACTTGAAGATTCGAAACTGTGACATGTATGTCGAATGAAACATATAAAATGCTGTGCGTTTCAAAATGTTTCTTTTTAAAAGTATTTTGATAAAAGTTAAAAAAATCATACATGCATTTATTGCAGCACTGTGTCACTTCTTCATAAAAGAGAGGAAAAGCAAATAGAATAGGTTTGTAGACTATTTTTAAGTGACGGTTAGTGTGTGCCAGTTTAATATGTTGGCAGTACATGCATACAACACAACATCACCCATCCCAATCTATAAGTGCTTATCCAGTCCTCATTTTTCCTGTACAATTTGGGATTTGTACTCCAACTATTATAATAGGAAAAGTGGAACTACAAGTCCCAGAATGCAAACATAAAATCTAGGACCTACAGAGTAGAATACATCATGTTGGCAAGTGTGCATGTACTAACATATTAAACTTCCACACACCAAGTGCCATTTAAAACTGTACTACAAATCGTTTCCTTCATATTTTCTACTCTTTTACAAAAAAAGACACACAAAGCTTCTATAAATGCACATATGCAATTCTTAACTTTCATGAACATGCTCCTAAAAACAAACAGATGTAAACGTCCAGCAATGTCATTAACTCCTTTTCCCAACAACTCCTCCTACCTTCAAGAATAGCAACCTTGCTTACTAAAAGTACTTCACTATTACCACATATCCCCACTAACTTTCTTTTACAATTACAGGAAAAAAGCACATTGCCTTAGACAAGTACTGAAAAAAGTATACCCTTCACATCCTCCA
This sequence comes from Ambystoma mexicanum, assembly GCF_040938575.1. Taxonomy (NCBI): domain Eukaryota; kingdom Metazoa; phylum Chordata; class Amphibia; order Caudata; family Ambystomatidae; genus Ambystoma; species Ambystoma mexicanum. The sequence continues at coordinate 855,146,125 of NC_090931.1, read as the reverse complement.
AAGTAAGTGCATTCATGTACCATGTATATGCATATAATTGCAACAGTACAGTTCCACTATATATTACCCCAGATGACTCTTTTCAAACCAAATTTTCTTTCACTCTAACTCATTATATTGCACCATTAACACTCTTTCTATTACATCTAAACACAAACATTGCAACACCCACTGCTTTCCTGAAAACATCAGCATGTCCCTAATTATACAATCACACCACCACTCCCCTACTCAGTAACCCACCACCATCACACACCTCTACAGACTCTTACTCTCACAACCTTCCTAACCACACCTAGTATGCCACCTCACAAACAAGCAGCACTCTATTAACCTCTACAATCACACCCATTCACAATACATACATATGTATTCCAAAACTTTCAAACCCAAACTTTCTCTTTTCCCAACAGATACAACAAAATGCCTACTAAAAATAGAGCAAATAAGAATAAAAGCAAACCATATAGTACTCCACCTCTAAAACAATTCCTCGAAAACATTAAAGCAAAAGAGCTAGTAAACTCACTCAACAAAACTAAACCAGCCCTAATAAAAAAAGGTAAGTTCCCTCTTGCAAAAACTAAAGGTGAAAACATATATGCAAAGAAAAGCAGACCTACTAATGAACCTAACATTGTATCTATCAGTGTTGAAATAGTCATTGTAAAGCAATCCAAAAAATGAATGTTACAAAAAATGTTCTACCATAGAGTTCTTCACAATCTTATAAAAACAGCTAAAAAGTCACAAAATACCCTTCAAAATCACCGCAGGAGACTAATCCTTGAAGATCTAATTGACAGCACATTTACACTAACGAGAAAATTCGTTATATTTATTTTAAGCAGAATGAAACCAATGACTAAATGAATCAATAAATTATACATAGTACTTCTAAACATACACAATGTCAATAAAGTTACCCTTTCAAACTTCTGTGAAGGTGAATGGAATCACACAAGCAGCACAGAACCATATTTCAATGAAGAGACTTATAAACAAGGACAAAATTCAATTGCCATAGAGAGTAATGGTCAAGGGTCTGAAATGGAAGGCGACACCATTATGGCTAAAGAAACCCTTACAGAGAAAACGTCCTCAGCAAACTTTCAACCAAATACTCCTTTCACCTAAACAAACCATGCAATGTACAAATGGACGTTTCCATGTCATTTCATCATGGGAATAACCATCGCTGGGTTTTTCTCCACAGAAAATTTTCATTGAGAAAACTCAAATTTTTCATTTTTGGGGGTTCCCCCCGCAAGCCCCCTTTCCCTTCAATGTTTTTATATACCCAAATACCCACTGCCCATATATATATTTATAGCCCCCCAAAAATTTGATGAGTTTTTTTTATGATAGTATTTCCGTGGAGAAAAGCCCAGTGAGGGTTCATCCCGCGATGAAAGAACATTGTACCAAATGGACATGCAGATCAATTTTTAACGTATGCCAACAATCCTTTAAATCTTTACAATTCCTCAATCACTATGTGAAACTAACAGAAAAAGTAAAATGAAAACTTTACAAACCATTGACTCTTGTCCAGTGTGGAACCACACTGGACTTCAAGGACATTCATTAGCCTGTATTTTAGGAACCAGTTGCAAAATCACCTTCCAGCACATCAAGATTTTAGCAACACACCATTCCACTATACAGAGTCTTGTGCACAGACTATCATATTCGAAAAGACCTGCTCTAGAACTACAAAATTCAACTATTCAACTAACATTCTCCTACACGGAACAGCCAAAGAACTGCTTCAAGAAATAGAGCACATCCACTTTGCAACTGAAGTTGACTTAGAAAATTCAGTAACTTCAGAAAACATTACCAAAAACCTCACAAACACCAATCTCCTAGGAAACACTATAAAAAAGAAATAGCTACATTTCAAAACACATCTGCTGAAATACCAGACCAAGTAAGTGTCTGCTGTTGCAGAACTTTTTTTATTAGAAAGGGCACAAAAATAGCAGACATAGCCTACAAAATAGAAGACAATTAAGAATCCCAATGCTTCCAATTAGCTTTATATCTAGCAGCAGAAACTAAATACAAAATAACCAACCCCACAATAGTTTGCACGCACTGCAACACAAAGCCTGACAATAACCCAATGCCATCACGTGGTATCACTAATAACTTCCCACTTGCAAAGGCTCTACAACAACTTAACTTGTATGAGAGTATTATAATCCAAACAGTACACCCATTTCAAGGTATAATACGCCTTTAAGCCAAATTACCTCCATCTAAGTGGCTAAAGAGCATTCGTGGCAAAGTAGTATATTTGCCATTAGATATGGAAGAAAATGTAGACACTCTAGGAGTACAGTGACCAATAGATCAACCTTTGATTCTACTAGTTAATGATCTAACAACAAAAGACAAAAACATCTGGCAACAACTAGTCAACTTAAACAAAGTTAGACAAGCCCTACAATATCTAAAAGAAAACAATGAATACTAAAAAGATATAAACATAGAGCAACACTTAAGAGAAACTACCCAAATAATTCAAATTTACCAGCAAATGGTCAATTTGAACGTGTAGATCCTGTAACTGCTGCCAGCAATGAACTGCAGTTTTTTTATTTTGGAAAACAACTGGAAAGAGAGGTCCCTTCCTACCTTCCTTGCAGTTGACATGGAAATGTAGCAGTGATTTCTGGCTCCTCATTCAGTCCCAAAGCATTGAATGCTAACTATTTTCCAGGCCAAGAGGTAGCCATCACAAACTGGAAGTGGTCCATGCAGGAGTGCTTCTTCCTTGCATGAAACATCAACTTGCATCAGCTGTGCGGGCAGCAATCCCCAAGACTGCTGCCAACACCCAGAGGTCCTCTTCACAATGCAGCACTTTGTGTATTGCGCCCCAGGTACCTTTAAACTGCTGGGCTATAAAGCATTTCTATGCAAATAGAACAAGCATACGCGTCCTCAGCACTTAACAAGTTTAAGAAACAGAGGTTTCCTTAAATGTCAAATGGTGAATGCCTATATAGAGTGGAAGGTGTGTTATCCCCTGTAGGCTGCATACCTGAATAAACAATTGTGTGCAATGTGATGAGGCTAGAAAAGGTTTACTCATCAATATTCCTATGGCGGACCTCATTGTGCATCGCCCTTATGCAATGCACAAGATTACTAAACCCTCAATCGGGCAACTAACTGGTCTGATTACAGTGCAGCCATCAGACTAGGCATTGCATCTAGACCCTGACAGGCTCTCTTACAGCACAGACAGAGCACTCTTAACACGCAATCCTTACTCCCTGGCGTATACTGACCGAAAGGGAGATAGAAAGTTAAAAAAATAAGGCTCCACAGAGAAACCATAGGGTTGGATATGGGTAATTTGCACCCGGATAAGGGTGCTTAGCCAATCAGGTGGCTGAAACAGCGGGCGAGAATAAACTGTGTACCGCCCATTGTTTCAAGCCACCCGAGTTCCTTCTTTGGGTGGCGCCATCTTGATTCTAAGGTGGCAGCAGGGTGCCCCTAGCAGCCAGAGCAGAATAGCTTTTATTTAGCCAAAATTTGTCCAAACATCTACTTAAAGCTGACGTTCAGAACAGCCTTCAACAAAATGTATCCAAGCTGATGCAGCCAATTAATGGAAAGGAAAGGGTGTGTTTCTTATCTAGTGACCACACCCACAAACCTTTATCAATGTGTACATTGAAAAACGCTGTGCATGTGAGCAGTGCACATTGAGGTGCAAAATTAAATGCATTTTGTGGCCTGCACGACAAGAGATTATGGATCTCATTAAGAGTTTGGCGGTGTGGTAAAAAAAACTATCGCGATGATCGGCGCATTAACACACCGCTGAACTACAGGTTTCGAGGTAAGGGGGAGGAAACACCTCCAGCAGAATGCTGGAGCTAATTCCTCTGCCTTACCACCCAAAGACATAGCCAAATTGGTGGTATTACCACGGTTGGTAATACTGCCGAAATCCCCATGAAGTCTTATGGACTCCAATTAATGGGGACTAACACCACCTACCACCACTAGTAATCTGGTGGTAATACCGCTGGTGGTGGTACAATAATATCATGGGGTGGTAATGGTAATACCCTTTGGTGGTATATTGATGATATTACCGCTGAGATATCACCAAACTCGTAATGAAGCTGCATGTCCTTTCTTTTTTGGTTGACTAGCATCAAAAAATTTCTTAAGAACACCATCATTGTTGTCTGTTCAGTCCACTTTGGGGAGTAGAAAAGAAGGCTTATCTGTGACCATAATTGCTGTTTCTGGGATACCAATCGGCTTCGATGTGTGCAAGTGAGCAAAGCACTGTTTAGTCAATGGTAGCGTTTTTTTACTCATGTGAAGGCTGTGTTCACTCATGTCCGCTCAGGAGTTGCAATCCTGGCTTTGAGAGGCTTTGAGAACTTTATAGAGAACAGTTTTAAAAGAGTGCCTGAATTACAGGAGTACAAATATCATTAACTGATGAAGAAAGGTTTTCCCGCAGCAGTGGTGCATACTACAACAGTACACCACTTACTAATGAAGAGTATACAGTGATTACCTATATGTGTAAACAACCCTCCATTAATGTCAGAGATTGTCATCAAATATCACTGTAATCACCCTTTTGTGAAGGATCAACATTAAATGCACAGGTAGTCGCCTCTTTTTGGGGGTTTGCCATCAAATGCAGAGGCACTGATCCTTTTGGCAAAGTCTACGATCACACGTCTAGATACTCAACGTATTAGGAGGGATTACCCTCATATTCCCAGCTCATTACCCCTCTGAAAAGAATAGGTATTGACTTCCTAATTACCCAGCTCATTACAAAATAGGCCACTAAAGTGCCCAGATACATATCCCCTTTCTGAAAGGTGACATCACATTATATGGTACTAACCATCTTGTGACGGATTGCCATCAAATGGCCATGTACCACTCACCTGCAAGGGATTACATATTCATTTGTTAAAGCATCACTATCTTCTTTTGAGACCTTAACTCCATTACAGTCTGTTGGAGCCCGACTCCACTGCATTTTTTTTAGGGACCTGGCTTTACTGCACTATGCTGAGGCCCAACGGCACTGCTGTTAGTTGTGTTATGAATCTACTACATTCAGCTGGAGCCGGGCTAAACTGCTTTTTGTTGGGCCATCTCTTCAGTGGATGCCACTCGGACCCACGTTCTTTGCTGTCTAATGTATACTCACTATTCTTCCCTTTCAGTAGCTTCAGTTGACTGCCTTTTGCCAGTGCCTTACTGAGATGAATCAACTTCGGAGGCACAAGTGGTCCATGGATGCATATCAGTTTCTAAATCATCAAATATCCCCACACCTCTAGTACACCAGAAGGGATCCAAACAGATTGGAAAGACAAGCAAATTATCAACGTCCTTGTCCAATGTTGGTAAAGTGGACGGAGCGGCAGGCTTATCTTCAAAAGGTGGATCGTTGGTTAGTTGCAACACAGAGAAAATACAATTATTACCCAATAATAAAATGGACTGTCCAGTCAAGGTACAAATATCTACTTGATTATAATCAAAACAGACAGTTCTGGCAACACTATGAAATACAACACACCCTGTAAAGGAATGCGGACGACAGACAGTTTCAAAGAAGGAAAAGGGATGCACTCTGGACACTGACAGGAGGGTAGTCGGTATGGTAAATTATTGCAGCGATTTAAAGATACTTGGCTTCAGCACAAACGAGCAATGGGTCTTAACATGTATCCATCGACCTTTGGAGAAGGACCTGGGGGACAGAACCAAAATGTACCTTGTGCTGTAGGTGTTCTTGGTGCTCGACATGGTCGAGTCGGTTTCAGGGCACTTGGCAGCTTCTGTGACAGAGCTCAAGACAGGAGACAGCAGTGGTTATCAGTCAGCAAACAGTTTGGTGAGCGAAGCTGGATGGAAGGCTGCAGGCTGGCCTACATGGTGGTACAGGGTCAGAAATTGTTGACTCAGTGCTGGTCAGAAAGTTTTTAAGCAATGGTCAAGGCCTCTCTGAAGTCATTAAGTGACAGTGGTGTAACAACGGTCAGCGTTGCAGTCAGTTGTAGCTCAAGGGACTCGACTGGCACAAATAATTCCTTTTATGCAGACGTCGGTAGATGCTCACTGGTCCACTTCTCCTAGCTTCTTCACTTTACTCCTGCCGTCCTTTAAGGTGGACGGCCCAAAGCTGAGGAGTGTGTTGCAGGCAGCTGCCTTGTCCTTGGTTTCAGGTTCAGAGGCTTTCTGGCACTTCCTACCTATGAAGCTTGCTGCAGAGCCTAGCAGGGCATAATGTGTGGTGTCTGGGTACTGGTTCTGGAGCAGCTGGAGGGTCCTCTTGATTTGGTATCTCCCTCTGTTCCCTGTGAGATGTATAGGGGAGAGATATTGCTTTGTTCTTTGGAAATCTGAGCCTTCCTTCATTGGCAGAAGATGTAAGGCAGACTGTTACTTCAGCCAGGGTCCAGTGAGGGGTTTTTCTTGCTATTTGTTTCAAAGTCTTCAGATGATCTGCCAAAAGAGGGGCTCAGCCCTCTTTTAAAGCTGAATCGACCACAGGGATTGGTGTGGGCTAAGCCTACCTAAATGAACCAACCCTGGGTCCCCACCAACAATCTCTTGTATGTGTGAGGTCATAACTAGAGTGCTTTGCAACAGAAAAGGTAAAGGGGTGAAAACATGCAATACCAACTCCCACCCATCTTCCTGTCCATTGTGGATCAAAGGGTATCTCTGATTAATGGAGCTCTCTGTGGTTCCTGATTAAAGCAGCAGGTCTCACTTGAAGCTATGGTGAGACAAGACTCTCTGGATCCTGCAAACCATATTCTTGTACCTTATGAATGGGGTCCCTCTGCAGGGTGGACTACTGTAAACACGCATTTCCAGACATGACAGTTCACTGTGATTCGATGCTGAGGGTGGGAGCTGGCTTCAGTTTGACATTGTAGCATGTGAAAGGTTGTTGGAGTTTCCTTTCTCCTTTCTTAGCCTCTGCAGCTAGGCCACATGTGGGCCTGTTTAAAGTACTCTATAATTATAGTAATCAGTGCCATCAGCTGCAGGGCCCAACATAAGAGCAGGGCGGATCAATGAAGCCTTTGTTAGTTAATCAGGCTGGCCATGGCCGCGGGAAGGTTTTGTCCTCCCCGTCTGGAGATGCATCGTGCACTCCTCATGTCATATCCCAATTAAATATGACAGGGTTGGCTGTGCCTGTAGGGTGGTCCACCCAGATTACACAGGTCTATGTGTATGTCATGCGGTGAGCATAGGAAAATGTGTGGGGATACCATCATTCAATTTGATTTAAAATTCCACAAAATCCCGGGAAAGTGCATACCCAGCGTGCGTATGGTCGAATTCCTCACACTTACTCAAGAGCATTCATTTGTAAACTGGCTCCATTTTCCTTGATTGGAAATGGACTCTATTTGATATATGATATGATAGGGTATTTATAACGCGCTTAATACCCAGAGGTTTCTAAGCGCAGACTTGGGGATCGAACCTGTGTTGCTCTGTGTCGTCTTGCTTCCAAGGTGAGCCCTTTGCTGGTGAGCTATCCTCCCGAGACTAAACATTCTGTTGACAAACCCGACTCCACTGCACCTTCTGTTGGGGAGTCCCATTTAATGGCACCTTCAGTTTGGGACACAACACAACTGCATCTTCTTTTGGGGAGCCCGACTCAACGGCACCTTAATTTAGGGAGCCCAACACAATTGCATCTTGTGTTGGGGAACTGAACACCAGAAACCCCTCCTATTGGCAAGCTTGACTTCACTGCCTTTTGTGAAAAACCTGAGGGGTTTGCCCTTCCCACTCCCGGGGATCCTCTAAACAGGTGGCCAGGTGAGGGCCATCACTTTTGGATCACGGCCCTAGGGGCGGACTTGCGAGGGAGGATCACCTGAGTGAAGGATCCTCTGGGATTGGGGAGGGATTACCCAAAGGTGAGAAATGGTATCCCCCTTTTGAACACCCCCTACCCGACATTCCCACCCCCTATATGGCTTAGTGTTCCCCAGATGCCCATTTTTCCCTGTACTCTACATGGTCAAAACACCACAGTGCCATCAGAACGAAAAGAAAAAAAAACTGCCTTCAGAGCACTATCATTTTCATGAATGTCCCACTAACAAGGTCAGGCGAAGTCAAGCACTGGGCGAAGATTGTATCCACCTGAAGTCTGTTAATACTCCACAGGTGTATAAAAGGAGTAGCTGCCAGAAACAGAATAAATGAGTTGGAGCCCGAGAAAATACCCGGGTCAGAGAACAAGCTGACAGCCAACTGGTATAGTCTGAGCACCCTGAGATCTGCTGTCGGAGAACAGAGCACTGAGACGCATAGAGCCTGTGGTTTGAGAAGGGTAGAGAAAGCGTGGCGAGGGAGCTGTGTCTCCAAAGAGCCAGAAGGGGATTCTGTGGTTTCCTGATCTCTGAAGGGAAGTCCTTGAAAAGGTGCTTGTTGCCCTGGGCCAGTGAGACGGCCCAGGAATGTCGGAGGGGGAGGTGAATAGCCCTTGACCTCGACACATAACCGCAAGAGCTTTGCTGGAGTATTCACAGCCAGTGAGTTCAAAGTGAGATGGAAGCCCGGTTGGTGTAAGACATGAAGCATGAGATATAATGAATTGCAATGAAGGACAAGCGTAGGGTTAAAGTTGAGTTTAAGAGAAAGCTTCAATTGTTCATTGTGAAATACAATATGAAAGTGATAACTGTGAAATCGAAGGAAACAAAATAACAGAGTGGTCACGTTTACGTTCACACATTGTCGAAAGACTGTTGAAATTGAAGCACTCTGAAAGTGCAGGGGAGCTGTGCGAGGCTCGAAGCAGGAAAAAAACAGAGAGCATGAGAGGGGAGCTGCGCGAGGCAGGAAGAGCCAGCTGGAACACCGAAAGAAGTTAAAGAGTGCCTGGGGCACGACCGTGAAAGCGAATTGTGGAAGAAGTGAAGAAGGTAGAGTGCCTGGGGCACAACCTTGTTTGTGAACTAAGTGTGATAGAGTACCGGGGGCACAATCCAGCCAAGGTATCAGAGTGGTCCGCACAGGGTGGAGTAAGTCTCTCATATGAAGAGTTGTTGAGAATTATTGAACTGATGGTGAAGGCAACCCCATTGTTGAACAAGACAATCTAATGTGGAGAGAAACTATTGAACTGTCCTATTGTAGGGGAAGGAAACCCCTGATGGAACCAGAGCAAGAGTCTTGTGAAACCAGAGCAAGAGTCTTGTGATACCAGCGCAAGAGTCTTGTGATACCAGAGCAAGAGTCTTGTGAAAACAAAAGATTTTGAACTATGAAATTCCTGAGAGAAGGTGACGAGAAGGGCTTCTAAGTCTGTGGGGAAAGAAGTCCCTTAAAAACATGAAGGAATGTTGTGTAAATTATTTTAACCCAAGGAACTTTGTTGAATCCCAAGTAACTCAAGCTTGTGGGACAGCTCTAGTGCCATCCTGATATTATTTTGACTCACCCTTTTATTTTGATCCAATCCCGTACACATTATTATTCTAGAGGAAAGTGAGGGCAAGCATAGGTTCGACACAGACATCTTTATTATTTCGACTGAAAGACATTTGACAATCTTTTCACTTAGTTTAATGTTTGAGAATACTCCTATTTAGAAATAGGGCCAGTTAGAAGGTCTCCAACCCCTTTTTAAGTTAATAAAGGTTTTACAACTTGCTTCCTTGTATCTGTGTCTACCTGTTGACACCATGTCTGCATCACACCATTCTGTTGATTAGCCAAAACACCAGTGGCCCCTTCTGTTCGTGAACCCGACTCCACCGCCCTTTCTGTTGGTGAGCCTGACTGCTGCAAACTCCTCAGTTGGTGAGCCCGATTCCAGTGACCCCTTCTGATGGCGAGTTCAACTCCAGCAACCTCTTATGTTGGCAATCCTGAATCCACCACCCCTTCTGTGGGCAAGGCAGACTCTGCCCCACCTTCTGCTTTCCAGCCTGACTCCATCGTTCTTACTATTGGCCAGACTGACTCCACTGTCCTGTCTGTTGGATAGCCCAACTGCACAACCCCTTGTATTGGCCAGCCGGACCCCACCACCTCTTCCATTGGCCAGCTCATCTCCACTGCCTCTTCCATTGACCAGCCAGACTCCACTGCACTTCTGTGAGCCTGCCCGACTCCACTGCTCCTTTTGTTGGCCAGCCTGTCTCCACAGCCAAGTCTGTTAGCCAGTCCAAATCCATCATCTTTTCTATTGGCGAGCCTGGCAACCTCCCCCTCCCCCCTTATGATGAAGAGCCCAACCACACTGCCTTTTTTGTTGGAGAGCCCGACCACACAGCCACTTCAGCTGGCCAGCCCAGCTGCATTGCCTCTTCGGTTGGCGAGGCTGACTCCACCCCCTTTCTGTTGGCCAACCTGACTCCGCCATTCTCTCTATTAGCCAGCCAGACTCCACCGTTCCTTCTATCAGCCAGCCTGACTCCACCATTCCATAATATTAGTCAGCCTGACTCCAACATTCCTTGAAATGGCCATCCTGGCTCCACCCACTTCTGATGGCCAGCCCATCTCCATTGTCTCTTTTCTTGGTGAGCCCAACTCTACTGACCCTTCTGCTGAAGAGCCCGACTCCACTGCCCTTTCTGGTGGAGAGCCAGACTCCACTGCCCCTTCTGGTGGAGAGCCAGACTCCACTGCCCCTTCTGGTGGAGAGCCAGACTCCACTGCCCCTTCTGGTGGAGAGCCAGACTCCAGCACCCTTTCTGGTGGCATGCCCAACGCAACACCCCTTCTGTTGGCCAGCACGACTGCACCGTCCTTTTTGTTGGCAAACAATTCCTCCGCCCCTTCTGTTTGTGAGCCTGACTCCACCACCCTTTCGCCTGCGAAAGCCAACTCTACCAGCCATTCTGACAGTGAGCCTAACTCTGCAATAAGGACGCTGTACCTCCTTCTTATTCTATAAATCATAGTCCTGACTCGGTTCCCTTCTGTGTACAGAGAAATGGCACTAGGCCAATGGGAGATTTTGAAGGTTGTAAAAACATTGTAAACTTGACTGGGGAAAACAGGCCTCTGTATGTAGGAGGGCCTGTTTATTTTGTTTGTGGTAGTTTAGCATTTCCCTGGTTGCCCAAGGATTGGCAGGGAACCTGTTATTTAGGAATATTGTTACCCGGGGTATTTGTAGCTAGTACATTGGAGGTTTCTAAGGCTCGCCCGCAGCGAGACGAGAACGGAGATACCCCTGGGCAAGTATTGGGAGATATAGCAAAATCAGTTGTGCCCTTTTGGGGACAAATAACAAACTCAGAGAACATTAGGGGATTAGCAAGGGTACTGGAGAGAACGATCAACCGGACCACGGACATACTCTACAATATGACCTTAGAGCAAAAAGCAATAAGATTGGTAGCACTTCAAAATCGGATGGCATTAGATGTCATTCTGGCAGAACGAGCTGGAGTATGCAAATTAGTGGGGTCCGCTTGTTGTGTTTTCGCACCAGACTCCTCGCCAACAATTTTTAAAGCGATACAGAACTTGCATACTCTCAGTTCTGAAGTACATATCCCTGTAGGAGACTGGAATCTAAGCACTTGGTTCTGGGATTCTCTACGATCTTGGGGTTGGAAGGTGCTTTCCGTTATTCTAGTTATTTTAGGGATTCTGCTATTCCTTTGTTGCTGTTTCCAATGCCTCCCGAGTATATGTGGAATGCTAGGGGGATGTTGTGCCCAAGCAGTGAGCGCAATAGGGCATATAATATATGCCCCAGATACAGCATCTAAAGAATTCATGTTACAAGAAGTTTTGATGAACGACCTAATGGCCATAGACATTACAGACAATGATGCGGAATCTATGGATGATAACACATGGAGTTATTTTCAAAAGTATTAGGAATGATGTTAGCACTTGTTATAGGCCAAAAGGAGGGTCTGTTGGAATCGAAATAATATTATACCTCCTATTGCATTGTTTGAATGTTTGTTGGCCTACGCCAAGTTGTCTAAAACATCGTGTAAATAGATTCCGCGGCAAGGTCTTGACCTTAACGAAAACTGTGTAAATCGCCATCTTGGATTTAGCCGCCATTTTAGGATCTCTTGTAAATGTGGAAGTCACCCTGAACATCAAGATGGAGGCCGAATGACATTTCAAGTGGGATTCTGGCCGTTGTGACCTCCGCACACATGAATAAGTAATATGCCTGCAGGCCACTTGTTGGGGTCGCAAACTGAGACCTTGTCCTATCCCTGACCTATGTGTAAATGAACAACTGTATCAGCGGAACTGATGAAAATGCATATATTATGGGATTGACCTGGCAAGGAACCGTAGGCCTGGTCCTAAGAATGTTTTGAGGGGGTTGGCCAACGCAGGATAAAGAGTATAAAAACACAAGTATTCCAATGTACGGTCTCTCACACTAACGCAGTGAACTGTCGTTGAAGTTCGTTCTGTTACTCTGAGAGCCGAATAGCTATCCGTTTGTCAATTGACTTTTTTTGGTAACTGTTGTAGCTTTTGAATAAAGCACTTTGTATGTTCTTTGTAACCTGTGTTGTTGTGCTTCCTTTGGGCTTCCTGGCCTCATATCAATTTCTTTGTTTTCACAAGGGAAGGGCTTGAGCTGCTTCCAGAACTTCAGGTGGTCCGGCTCAAGTTTTAGAGGTCCAGGGAGGCTGTTCCAGAGGGAGGCCCCTGCAGAGGAAAATGATCTACCCCCCTCTACTCTCTGCGTGGAGAAGCGTCTGACCATCAGAGTGTTGGAGGCAGCAGAGCGAGGGTTTAAGAAGGAAGGTATGTAGGAAGAGAGTGTTGGATGAAGTGAGGGCCCTGGCCCCAGAAAGCCTTGTGGGCGATGCAGAGGTTCTTGAACTTGATTTGTAAAGCCACCGGGAGCCAGCGGAGAGATTTAAAGACTGGAGAGATACGGTCCTTGCGCTTGTGGCCAAGGATATGTCTTGCAGTGCTGTTCTGGATTATTTGCAGAGGGTGGAGATTAGAGGAAGGCAGGTTGAGAAAGAGGCTGTTACAGTGGTCCGCCCTTGAAAGAAACAGGGCTCTGGAGACCATGAGTTTCTGGGGGAAAGGGAGAAAGGGAAGAGCACCTCCCAGGAGGTGCAGCTGGTAGTGGGCCTTCTTGGAAAGGTCTGTGATGTGAGGCGAGAAGGAGAGGGTGGAGTCGAAGATGAAACCAAGGTTTTTTGCCTCACAGGAAGGTGGAGGAAGAGGGCTCATGGAGGGGGGCCAGAGTGACAGAGGGAAAGAGGGAGCAGGGGTCCCAATGAGAAGGATCTCTGTCTTACTGGTATTGAGGCAGAGATCATTGGAGGCAGGTCTTTTGCAGTTACTAACTGTGGTTGTCAGAAATCTGCTAGATAGTGGATGTGAGACACCATTTGCTATACATTGTAGAACTCCTGACATTCATTAAATGCACACCAAAGAGCCAGGCATTTAAAGTACGGCAAACATTTTGTCCTGGTCAGGAGACCCCTGGAGGGGCTACAGCGAAAGGAAATGAGGCCAATCCTACATGTTGAATAACATTTAAAAGCTGCATTGGACCAATTCAAATAATACAGGTGTTAAGGCATATGGGACAACATAAGAAGATAGAGTTTCCATGGCTGCAAATGTGAATACACTTTTCCTGTCTGTATTAGATTAATGAACCTAAAAAAGTTATCAACTCCTGCAACACCCACCTCATATACAACAAGTCCAATTTGGGATTATTAAACATTTTGGATAGCGATCCAACATGCTTCGCTTCAGTGCCAGCCTTAGTGGCAGCAGCGCCAGGGGCTAATTGGCGCCCCCACTGCCTCTCCCTCTCACCGCGCGCCCCTTGTCAACAGGCGCAGCACTTTTTTATTTTTCTATTTCTCTCCGCTCCGGCGCCTGGCAGTTAATCCCCACAATAGGGCGCTCATGCACCCTATTCCAATGAAAACCGCCTCGCACCTGCATCAGAGTGGGGATGTCTTCATCTCCATAGAGTGCCGATGCAAGCATCAGCACCCTATTGTTATTAAATGCGATCCGCCCCCACGGGCGCATTTAATAACAAAAGGACGCCTGCCCGTCTTTTCCAACTACGCCAGCTCGGGGGAGCCCTTGAAAGACTCCCCCAAGCTGGCGCGGTGGGGTGCTAATGGTGCCCAGGGGGGCATGGTGACCCGGGCAGTCGCCCGGCCCGTCCTGCCCTAAGGCCGGCCTTGCTTTGCCTTTAAACTCTGACATATACAGAGCCAGTGGCAGAACGCGATGCCGCATTAATCAATGTGATGCAGAGCGATGCATTTTGTTTTTTTTCCCCCAAATAAATCTCCACAATTACGTAGAATCGTTTTCTAAATAAACCTCGTGTTACACAGCAGTTTCCATAAAACGGCCACATGAACTTCTGCTAGACGCGAGCCATTTTGGGGAATTGCCACCAGTTTTAAGGTGATTTTCTAGATCTTGAATTTCGCAGCCAGCTTCTGCGGCGGGAGGCCGCGAGGATCATGAGAAAGGGTGACCTAAAGTCAGGCTCGTTTTGTGGCAGAATCTACTGCTGCCACTGCGCTAAACCCCAAGGCTGCTGGGTTGTCAATCCACTTAAGGTCGCTCGACGGTCACGGGAATAGTGTCGTTTATCCGTTGCCCAGCCTTGTTCTTAAGCCAAACCACTCTTTCTGTATTCGAAGCCTTGCCAGGAGCAGGCAGGTTGGGAAGCACTGCAGCGGCGGGCGGCCTCCCGGCAAGGTCCTCGTCGCAGGCCCAGCAGTGGCTGCCAAGCTCATCCTGTTCTAGCCAGGCATCCCACACACCCCGGCGCCATCCATACAGGTGTCCAGGAGGGAGTGGGCGCCACTATACAGGTGTCCAGGAGGGAGTGGGCGCCACTATACAGGTGTCCAGGAGGGAGTGGGCACCATCCATACAGGTGTCCAGGAAGGAGTGGGCGCCATCCATACAGGTGTCCAGGAGGGAGTGGGCACCACTATACAGGTGTCCAGGAGGGAGTGGGTGCCATTATACAGGTGTCCAGGAGGGAGTGGGCGCCATTATACAGGTGTCCAGGAGGGAGTGGGCGCCATCCATACAGGTGTCCAGGAGGGAGTGGGCGCCATTATACAGGTGTCCAGGAGGGAGTGGGCACCATCCATACAGGTGTCCAGGAGGGAGTGGGCACCATCCATTCAGGTGTCCAGGAGGGAGTGGGCGCCATCCATACAGGTGACCGGGAGGGAGTGGGCGCCATCCGACCATAGAGATGTCCAGGAGGGAGTAGGCGCCATTATACAGGTGTCCAGGAGGGAGTGGGCGCCATTATACAGGTGTCCAGGAGGGAGTGGGCGCCATCCATACAGGTGTCCAGGAGGGAGTGGGCGCCATTATACAGGTGTCCAGGAGGGAGTGGGCGCCATCCATACAGGTGTCCAGGAGGGAGTGGGCGCCATTATAAAGGTGTCCAGGAGGGAGTGGGCGTCCTCCATTCAGGTGTCCAGGAGGGAGTGGACGCCTTCCATACAGGTGTCCAGGAGGGAGTGGGCGCCACTATACAGGTGTCCAGGAGGGAGTGGGCGCCACTATACAGGTGTCCAGGAGGGAGTGGGCACCATCCATACAGGTGTCCAGGAAGGAGTGGGCGCCATCCATACAGGTGTCCAGGAGGGAGTGGGCACCACTATACAGGTGTCCAGGAGGGAGTGGGCGCCATTATACAGGTGTCCAGGAGGGAGTGGGCGCCATTATACAGGTGTCCAGGAGGGAGTGGGCGCCATCCATACAGGTGTCCAGGAGGGAGTGGGCGCCATTATACAGGTGTCCAGGAGGGAGTGGGCACCATCCATTCAGGTGTCCAGGAGGGAGTGGGCGCCATCCATACAGGTGTCCAGGAGGGAGTGGGCGCCATCCGACCATAGAGGTGTCCAGGAGGGAGTGGGCGCCATTATACAGGTGTCCAGGAGGGAGTGGGCGCCATCCATACAGGTGTCCAGGAGGGAGTGGGCGCCATTATAAAGGTGTCCAGGAGGGAGTGGGCGTCCTCCATTCAGGTGTCCAGGAGGGAGTGGACGCCTTCCATACAGGTGTCCAGGAGGGAGTGGGCACCATCCATACAGGTGTCCAGGAGGGAGTGGGCACCATCCATTCAGGTGTCCAGGAGGGAGTGGGCGCCATCCATACAGGTGACCGGGAGGGAGTGGGCGCCATCCGACCATAGAGATGTCCAGGAGGGAGTAGGCGCCATTATACAGGTGTCCAGGAGGGAGTGGGCGCCATTATACAGGTGTCCAGGAGGGAGTGGGCGCCATCCATACAGGTGTCCAGGAGGGAGTGGGCGCCATTATAAAGGTGTCCAGGAGGGAGTGGGCGTCCTCCATTCAGGTGTCCAGGAGGGAGTGGACGCCTTCCATACAGGTGTCCAGGAGGGAGTGGACGCCTTCCATTCAGGTGTCCAGGAGGGAGTGGACGCCTTCCATACAGGTGTCCAGGAGGGAGTGGTGCCCGCACAGACATTCCTCACGTTGGAAAGCAGCGCTGGTCGAGCAGTGGGCCACAGATTCAAGGATCAAGAAAATGACAGGTTCATGCACGTAAAGCAGCTTCCAGCTGGAGTGCCTGAAATGTCAAAGGATATGGATACAAACCGTCCTCTTGCCAACTACCGGGCACAGGTGGCGTGCTGACTTCAGTTCCCTGCCAATGCACACAATTCCCTAGGTGCCATGGAACATATCCAGCACTGCTCCCAGGTGAAGGGAAACATACATAGTGGTGCCTTCCCTTCTCTGGGTAAGCACCCAGTGGTGTCTCTCGATCTTTGTGAATATACCCAGCTGCGCATGTGGTTCGAAATAAAAATACCTAGTGGTGCCTTCAGTTCTCTGGGAAGAAAAAACACCCAACGGTGTTTCAGTCTGGAGAAAATGCCCAGCAGCGACCGGGGTTCGATGTAAAAATACCAAGTGGTGCCTTCAGTTCTCTGGGAAAACACCCAGGAGTTGATGTTGCTCCGAGACGTAATTTGACAGCGACAATCGGGTACGATTGAATGAGGCGTAGCCAGGCCCCCACTGCCACATGTTCGTAATTTGCACTGAGTGGTGCAAATGTAAAGAGCAAAAGCTGGCGTGCAAGCGTGAAGCTGCTTTTTGCATGTTCCATGTCCACTCTGCAGTGGAAAGTGAGTTGGCAGGTATGCTGGCAGCGTTGACCTTTGTGAGCGCCACTTGCCGTGCCATGCTTGCAAGGCAAGCGGTGTTCACAAATGAAAGCATCCCCGACATGAGGGTTTAATTGCAATTGTGCAGCTCCTGCATTTGCGCCGGCATGAAAATGCATGTCAGCACAGGTGCTGGAACATGTGTATGGTAGAGAGGACGGGAGCGGCGGAAACACAAGTTGCAATCTGCCTCTCCTATCCGCCATACAAAGGATTGAAAATGGTAGGGGACGGGGGGGGGGGTAAAGGTAATGCAAGGCGTAAAAGCTGTGCCCCCATACACATGAGCCCCACAGGGTTGTTTCCTGATCTTTGTGAATATACCCAAAATCAGCGCATGTGGTTCAATGTAAAAATAACAAGTGGTGCCTTTAGTTCTCTTGGAAAACACCCAGTGTTGTTTCCTGATCTTTGAGAATATACCCAGCAGCGCCCACGGTTCGATATAAACATACCGAGTAGAGCCTTCAGTTATCTGGGAAAACACCCAGTATTGTTTCCTGATCTTTGAGAATATACCCAGCAGCGCCCACGGTTCGATATAAACATACCGAGTGGAGCCTTCAGTTCTCTGGGAAAACACCCAGTATTGTTACCTGATCTTTGAGAATATACCCAGCAGCGACCACGCATCAATGGTGCGTCCAGTTTTCTGGGAAAACACCCAGCATTGTTTCCTGATCTTTGAGACTATACCCAGCAGCGTCCACGGTTCGATGTAAACATACCGAGTGGTGCCTTCAGTTCTCTGGGAAAACACCCAGTATTATTTCCTGATCTTTGAGAATATACCCAGCAGCGCCCATGGTTCGATGTAAACATACCGAGTGGTGCCTTCAGTTCTCTGGGAAAACACCCACGGCCTCATTACACAGTAGGCGGAGGACCAAGGTGCTATTAGCACCTTGGTCCATGCCGGTAAAATACCGGCACCGCCTTGGTGGAAAGGGGAATTACCGCCCTATTCCAAGGTTGGCAGAGCGGTAATTCCCCCTTCCCCCATTGCCCTTCCCCATTCCCATTTTTGCACCATAGGGCTCTATGGGAATGGGGAAGGCGCTAATTACGGTGCCGCAAATTGCGGTACCGTAATTAGCACCCTGGTCCCTTTGCGGGTTGGTTTTTAACGCCTGCTAAACAGCAGGCGTTAAAGTACCTACCCGCAAAGGGACCACGTAGTAAGGCGGTAAGGGTTAACGGTCACTGGTACCATTACCGGTGACCGTTAACCCTTACCGCCTTCTGTGTAATGAGGCCCCCAGTATTGTTTCCTGATCTTTGAGAATATACCCAGCAGCGCCCACGGTTCGATGTAAACATACCGAGTGGTGCCTTCAGTTCTCTGGGAAAACACCCAGTATTGTTTCCTGATCTTTGAGAATATACCAAGCAGCGCCCACGGTTCGATGTCAACATACCGAGTGGCGCCTTCAGTTCTCTGGGAAAACACCCAGTATTGTTTCCTGATCTTTGAGACTATACCCACCAGCGCCCACGGTTCGATGTAAACATACTGAGTGGTGCCTTCAGTTCTCTCGGAAAACACCCAGTATTGTTTCCTGATCTTTGAGACTATACCCAGCAGCGCCCACGGTTTGATGTAAGCATACCGAGTAGCGCCTTCAGTTCTCTGGGAAAACACCCAGTATTGTTTCCCGATCTTTGAGACTATACCCAGCAGCGCCCACGGTTCGATGTAAACATACCGAGTAGCGCCTTCAGTTCTCTGGGAAAACACCCAGTAGTGTTTCCTGATCTTTGAGAATATACCCAGCAGCGTCCACGGTTCGATGTAAACATACCGAGTGGCGCCTTCAGTTCTCTGGGAAAACACCCAGTATTGTTACCTGATCTTTGAGAATATACCCAGCAGTGCCCACGGTTCGATATAAACATACCGAGTAGCGCCTTCAGTTCCCTGGGAAAACACCCAGTATTGTTTCCTGATCTTTGAGAATATACCCAACAGCGACCACGCATCAATGGTGCGTCCAGTTTTCTGGGAAAACACCCAGCATTGTTTCCTGATCTTTGAGAATATACCAAGCAGTGCCCACGGTTCGATGTAAACATACAGAGTAGCGCCTTCAGTTCTCTGGGAAAACACCCAGTATTGTTTCCTGATCTTTGAGACTATACCCAGCAGCGCCCACGGTTCGATGTAAACATACCGAGTGGTGCCTTCAGTTCTCTGGGAAAACACCCAGTATTGTTTCCTGATCTTTGAGAATATACCCAGCAGTGCCCACGGTTCGATATAAACATACCGAGTAGCCCCTTCAGTTCTCTGGGAAAACACCCAGTATTGTTTCCCGATCTTTGAGACTATACCCAGCAGCGCCCACGGTTCGATGTATACATACTGAGTGGTGCCTTCAGTTCTCTGGGAAAACACCTAGTATTGTTTCGTGATCTTTGAGAATATACCCAGCAGCGACCACGTTTCGATGTCAAAATACCAAGCAGTGCTTTCCGTTCTATAGGACATACCGAGCACCTTTGCGTTCTCTGGAAATATATCCAGATGTGCCTGCAGTTTCTAGTAAAATGTCCTATTGTGGCACAAGTTCTGTATGAAAATACCCAGCAGTTCCATCAGTTGGCAGAGAAATCAGCCGGCAGTACTGCTATTCTATCGAAAAAAAAATGGGTGATTCGGTTCTATGGGAAAAGCATAGTGTCGGTCTCAGTTTTCTGTGACCCTGGTTTCATGGGAAAATGCTGAGTGTTGCCTTCAGATCCCCGAAGTACCCACAGTGCATTAATTTCAATGGGAAACACTAAGCAATTCCTTGAATTCTCTGGCAAAATACCCAGCAGTACCACTGGTGTAAGTGAACAATTGGTGCATTCAGTCCTATGGTTTGGCTTCTCATTCCCAAGCAATATACCGAGCAGCGTCTACACGCCTTGTGAACACTACAGTTCTCGCAAGAAATGCAGAGTACAACCAACAATTCTTTCAAATAATACCATTTTCCCTGCCAAAGGTTGTATTAAATAATACACACTGGGACAATAAATGTGTTGCCAAAGACCTACCCCTATCGAGACTGTGATCGCACACCCGATGCAAGTCAAGCTAGCATAGGAATGTCGGAAACAGGCTCTGACCTGCCAAGCCAACCGCCCTCCCGCCCCACACATGCTCTCCTGCATGCAGGCCACAATGACACCCAGGGCTTCATTACACGGTAGGCGGTAAGGGTTTACCGGTAAACCCTTACCGCCTTACTACGAGGTCCCTTTGCGGGTTGGTACATTAACGCCTGCTTTTAGCAGGCGTTAAAAAACGAACCCGCAAAGGGACCGGGGTGCTAATTACGGTACCGCAATTTGCGGTACCGTAATTAGAGCCTTCCCCATTCCCATTATGCCCTATGGGGCAAAAATGGGAATGGGGAAGGGCAATGGAGGAAGGAGGAATTACCGCCTTCCCAACCTTAGAATAGGGCGGTAATTCCCCTTTCCTCCAAGACGGTACCGGTAAATTACCAGCATGAACCATGGCGCTGGTAGCGCCATGGTTTACCGCCTACCGTGTAATGAGGCCCCCAGTCTCACCAACTAGGTCAATAAATTAGAAACCTGTTCGCTCTTGCTTTTGCTTTCATCCCACAACTCAGTAATGTTTTCTTTCAGGACCCAAAGCGCCAAGAGGCCATGAAAAAGGCAGATGCAGCACTAAAATAAGATCTAGTAGTAAAACGTAATAGTTATGACAGACTCAACGATATAAAGGGCTGACACCACAAATACAAATTGAACACAATTTAATTTGGAACGTTTTTCTGGGTGTCTGGGCTGGTCCTCGTCTTTGGATTGAGTCCACTGCACAAGTGCCTCTGATATCATAACTTTAAGCAGTATTAGACATGCAGCCAATAGTGTGTTAAAAAAAAAATCGCTTCAGGTACTTGGATTAAATATCAGTGTGTGGTGTGTCTAGCAAAGAATGCTCTCTCTGTTCGATCTATGGGCCTCATGACAAGTTTGCTGGTCTAGAAACAAGGGTGCCGGTAAGTTCACCAGCACCCTTGTTTCCAGACTGGCAAACTACGTGTTTGCCTGCCAGAGCTGTTGTCCCTGACAGGACTGACCCTGCCGGGCACAACAGCCACGGTAGGCAAACCCTTGATGGAAGCACTGGCACCGTTAGCAACAGTCCTATGGGACTCTATGGGTATGGGGATTAACAAATATACCAGAGCCTGACTTCCCGGCCGCTGGACTCGTAATGAGCCAGAGGCACTGGTAGGTCAGGTGCTGGTAAATTATTACAGGACCGGCAGCATCCCGCCGGCAGCACCGGCAGGGTTACAGTCAGACCCGTAATGGGGCTCTATATCTACTAAGGGCCTTATTATGGGGTTGCTGAAAACCTGCCAGCAGGCAGCAGGTTTTCTGGCAACCATGTAACACCGTTTCCACCACCTGACTTCCCGGTGCCACCGGGACATTATGGCAGACGGCAGAAATGGTAAACCCCATTCCTGTGGAGTCCAACAGGACTCCAAGGGAATGAGGACACTGAAACACCGGGACCGTTGCTAACGGTTCGGGTGCTTCAGTGATGACCATGCCGGTAGGGGCCTGAAAACTCGTCAGGGGGATCCGTGCCCCTACCGGCATTGTTGTAGTATGGCAATCCGGAAAGGGTGCCGGAATCAGCGTACTTCCGACTGCCATACTTAGAATGAGGACCTTCGTCTCAGACTCCCATCATGCTCTGTGTGAAGCAAAGAAAACGTTTGCAATTCACCCTTTGCTTTAAGCCTCTGTTGCCCAGAATGCAGCGAGCTTCCGGTAATGAAGACTGTCAATTCACTCTGGGATTTAAGACTCAGGTCCCCAGGACACATCATTTGAAACTTGTACTGTTGAAGTGCTTCAGACCTCTTGCCCCAGCTTCTAATACTCAGCCTTGCTCCTTGGCCCCAGAAAGCTCTTTCTCACTCTCTCAGCACTGTCCAGTTCGCTCACTCTGCTGGAGGGGTTTGGTCGACATGCTCTTCCCATCAGCTCCCAATGCACTCTGTCCCATGTTTGCCTTGTCACCTTGCTTTCTTTTGTTTTGATATCAGTGGATGTACTTGGCTGCTCAGCTAGCATAGAACATCTTTCCTCACGAAGGGTCCGGAAGGCTTTGGCCATCAGCTTCTTTCTTGGTCTCTTTCCACTCAGCACGGGCGGTTTCCTTCTCCACATTGGTGCAGACACCCTTCATGTCCTTTTTTCCGGGATGGACTGGGAACCAAAAGAGGCCCTTCAAATATTTTCAAAGTGGCCCAATATTACACATTTTTAGTAAGTCCAACCCTTTTCCTGTGAGAAAATGTGGAAATAAAATAGGTTCTCACACAAAAGAGCCCCAGGGTGCAGAGGTCTATGGGGAAATCTCCAAAGTTACCTATAAACCAGCCCACGCCTGCTAGTTTGTTTTGATCCACAGAATCTATGCTGCACGCAAAACATACTGCAGCTTGTCTCCTTGATTTATTTTAGCATCATGGGTGGATAACTGCTGCCCTTTTAGCACACACCACACTTTACAAAGTCAGGTTACGTTTATGTAAATGGCATTTACACAGCACACCACTACCATTTGCCTGGTCTCCAGGAGCTAAAGGGCCAAAAGGCAAGTAACAACTGCAGCATTGCATTCAGTATTACAGAACGGGTGTTATAGCCTTTTCTGAAAAACACAACTGTGGCCCT
Organism: Ambystoma mexicanum; assembly: GCF_040938575.1. Lineage (NCBI taxonomy): Eukaryota > Metazoa > Chordata > Amphibia > Caudata > Ambystomatidae > Ambystoma > Ambystoma mexicanum. The sequence goes on along the minus strand of NC_090931.1, from coordinate 855,123,189 downwards.
GTACAAATGTACAGTGGCGCCTCCTGATCTCACTGAAGACCTTGAGATGTGCCTTCTGTTGGCAAAGATAACAAGCAATGCTACCTCTTCTTCCTCTAAATAACCATGACACCTCCAGGTCTCTCTGGCCACACCCTTCAGGTCTTCAGTTCGCCCACAAGTTACACAGTGATCCGTCATTTCTTTGAGAAGACACTCAAGTTTGAACCAATGATGACCAATAAGCCTCTAGTTGCTACTCAACACACCTATTGATGCTATTAGTTGTTCCAAAGGGTAACCCGGTAGCCCTCCATTCCATCACAAGATACTGTGACAAATCAATGGAATGTATCGTTCTCCCCAGAGGGGGAGCCCCACTCCACCCCATGAGGCTAGGTAGGTAAGCCTGCTCCACAACACCCTACCTAAGGGTTGAGGCAAGTGGAACCTCACCGGGAGAGACTCCCCCTATGGGGACAAGGACTCCCATTTCCTGTGAGGAGCTCCCTGCACATACATGGGATTACCAAATCTTGTCAAACAAACACTGCTCCAAAGAAAATGCAGAAGGATATTATTCTTTATGAGGAAAAGAAAATATCTTTCAATGAAAACTGATCAATCTGAGACGAGCGGACTGAGAGGAAAACACTTGTCATATAAAGAAGGAGAACGGGTTCAGAGAGAAAGAGAGAGCAGTACATTTCCACGCAGAGGAAGTATCCTGCTAATGTAAGCCTGAGAAGCAGAGCGATTGTGGGACACAGAACTCACAAAATTCAAACTAGCTGTCAGGTAAGTGAATGGACGCTGTACTGTCAGCATCTCGAGAGGTTGCAGAGAGGAAGAATCGGTGGTGCGTGACCCTGGAAGAGTCAGGGTGGGCAGCAGACCTGTGTAATAAAGGCAAGACTATCAGAGGGATGCTGCCAGAGAGGGCATGGCTCCCTGGTGTGATATCGAAGATGAAGATAATGGGAGTGCGACAACCACAGGCAAGGGACGCCAAGAACGCCAGCCGGCAAGCACAGCAAAGGACAGGAACCGCTGCCAGACCAGGAAGAATCCCACAACCATTTCCGAAGAAGAGAAGGTTACGGGGGACCGGGGTGGTACGAGAAGAATAATGAGGGAAGTTCCACAGAAGGAACAACATGTCCCAGTACCAAAGAGGAGTTATGTGAACTGCGATGAAATAAATAACGCTCAGTGAAGGAGAACAGGATACAAGAAAAACATGACTGTCAAAGGAGAAGAGTGATAGTTTATGGAAAGGAAAATGAGTATTCCCTGGAGGGGAGGAAAGTAGAAATAAAGTACATTTACTAAATGTGAACTCACAAAATAAAGAAGAAAATAATCCCGTTTCCAGAGAGGGACCGACATGAAAGAGAGAGAAACCTAATCAATGTGACTTCAAGAGATAGATGAGGAGTCTCTCTAAGAGTGGGACAACCCATGGAACATATTCCTATCTGGGAAGTGAAACCTGTCAGATACCCAAAGCAAATGGGTATGAAGTTAAGGAAAGAGAATATCAAAAGTTGAAAGCATGCTTGGCCTATAAAGGCCACGAGGAACACGATAAAGTATTGCCTAAAGTGAGATACAAACTATCTACAGTGAGAAAAGAACTGTTGGAACTGATAAAAAAGAACTGCCAAAGAAAGGAGCATATAGCCAGAGAACAAACGAACCAGTGTTGAAAGCATGAAGCATGAGAAGGTAGTCATTCCCCTGCCTTTCTTTTGTTATGATAAGTGATAGGGTCGGATAGTAATAGTTTGGACAGTAGTCAGAGACGTTTTTGTACATTGAGAAACTGATGACTGACAAGCATCTTAGTTATTCTTTACGTAAGGAACACCCCATAGACATAGGGATAACTAGGCCATTATGACTATTATTCACTAAACCTTGCCTAGCATGTCTGTAAAGAGTCTGTGTCCTCCTTCCCAGCCATCACAATACCCAGATGTACCCCAGTCCACTATATCATATTCAGCGTTGCCTCATTCTCTTATGCAGGATACATGGAAGAGGCTCAATTTCTCAGAGATACCACCCAGCAGTTTCTCTAGTCCTCTTAGAAGAAACACAGGGGTGCCTCCAGTCCTCTCAGAAGGCTCCATTTGATTAGTTCTCAAATGGATGTGGCCCAAATAAAACCCCAAAATTGTGTTATACTACTACTCCCCTTTGTTAGGGAGAGTGGGCGTACCCCAAGTCTCTTTTCGTCTTCCATGTCCTATCCCATTTCATGAACAACAACCCTTGTTGACCACCTCCTATTTTTGTTTAGTTTTTCATCTGTTGAATCGAAATACATTTTTGGTTTCTAGGGAATGTTACTCAATGTCGTATCTTTTGATTTAAACACAAACATACTCAGAACATGGTCAGCTGTGCTTCTAGTTCTCTTGGAAATACTCATTCATATCGCCAGTTCACTCAGGGAATAACCCATGGTCCAAAGGCCCTTTCAGATATGCCATAACTTCCAATAATTCACTTAGAAGATCCCAGCAGTGCCTCCATTGTTCTCAGAAGACATATACTGGTGCCACTAGTTTCTCAGAAGACACGCAGAGGTGCATACAGTTTTTCTATAGGACAGCCAGCTGTGCCAGCAGTTCTTCAAAAAAGGCACTGTTCTATCTGTTTCAGACATACATGGCACTGTTTCCAGTAATCTCAGAAGATGTACAGTAATGCCTCAAGGTCTCTATAAGATAGTAACTAGCTCTGCCCCCACTTCTATCAGAAGATACCCAGCAGTGCCAGCAGTTAACTTATGGAGCCAGCTTTATAGGGCACAGACTGTGCCCCAGTGGTTTCAGAGAACTTTAAAAGATGCTTTGGTGGAGGTGGATGTGTTGGGAAAAGGTAAGATGTGTGTAACAGATTCATAGTGGTCATTATTAGCAATGGCCTTATAGCCTAGCACATAATGATTCACCAAAGGAAGAACCATTTGAATGAGAGTTAGACATTGGCATAGGAAGTCTGGGGCCTTTTTTAGAATAGTATGGACCAAGCACATATTTGAGGACTGAATTATTAACAATTTCCATATTAAATTAGAAATCACAATAATTATTTAGGCAATAAGCCCCAAGACTGTGGTCCATTACCGCATAAGGTAATGCCCTTGGGGCTCATAGTTACAGGACCGAGCGTAGGAAGATGAGGTAGGGAACATTAACCTGCTTCTCCCTGAGAAAGAAACAGCCTTTCTCAGAGCACCCTGATGGTTGTTTCGAGTGTGGTGGCGCATGGAGGTTGTCACAAGAGAGTAGCTTTTGGTACATCCCTAACAGTGGTAAAAAATGGCCACACCCATGTCTCTAGGCGCTGGAGGTAGCCACTTCCTCTACCACTTTGTCCTGTTCCTTGTCATCCTCCTCCGCATCACCACACCTGTTCCCCTGTCCAGGCTCTTCAGTTAGTGGTGGTGGTGGCCCCTGGGAAGGAGGGATGGCCATAACAGATAGGATGTATATAAGCAGGTGCTATCCTGTTGCTCTCCTGGACAGCCAGATTGAGAATGACTAAAAGTAAAGGGTGGGACCCTTAAGAAGAACCACTGCAGACCGCGTGACTGTCCGTGGTCTACCGAGCCAAAAAAAAAAGGCCTTGGAAAGTTGTAAAAAGTTCCCAGATCAACTAAGAATGGGTCTAGGTGCTCTGGAAGGAAACATCTTGAACTTGAAACACCCTAGATTTTCTGAAAATGTAGTTTCAAACTGTTCATGGTGCGGTCACATGACGACGTCTGGGGATGTCCACGACGGCGGCGGCGGATGTCTGCAGACACCCATCGCATGGCAGACGCTGGGCGCATGCGCATCGTTGTCCACAAAGGTGAACGCTATCCACAGACTAATTAAAAGGGTGTCATGCCAGACCGGACATGTCCAGACACAGCGTTTTGTCCGTGGACACCCTTATTGTAAAGTATTTGTGACAAAAAAAAAGTCTGTCCTTTTTTCTTTTTCTCTAGTATACAATTGTTCATTACTTCCACTAGCATAGTTGAACATGCTAATGTAAATGTTGGAGATGCTGGAGAATCTTATTGAGTCTAACCACTTTATTGAAAACTGTAAAGAAGGTGGAGTATATAAGATTTTTATTTTTAGCTCTATGTTTTAACTCTGAAAGGTGATTCCTAAAGGAACCTTTTTTTGGTGTTTTTTTATTTTGTATTTTTTATTTTTGCTGGATAGGTCAGAAAGTAAGGTGGGGAGGGAAATGCAGGAAGAGGCACCAACCACAAATATGGAGGGGCAAGTGGATAGGGGAAGATGTTGCCAATTTTTTACATCTAAGGTAGGGGGCAGTGTTTCTCATGCTCTTTGATTACAGCTTCAAAAGCACTTCGGAATTGCTCCCCCATGCTTTTTTTCTGTATAAATTGGACTTCAGTTTGTTATTGACAACTTGAAATTTAATGTCCAAAAATGCATTAAGTTCTTCCTTGACATTGTCATTCAAAATGCTGAAATATTGAGATAGGCACTCCCCGGAGCCATCCCATATAATAAAAAGGTAGTCAATATAACAATACCACAATACTATATGTTGAGTGTAACATTCCAATTCTTCCCCACATGTAATTTTGTTTTACCATCATCCCATGTATAGGTTGGCATATGTGGGTGCCATACAAGAACCCATGGCTGTGCCCTGTGTTCGTCTATAGATGTTATCTTCATACACAAAATAATTGTGTGCTAAACAAAATTGTAACATCTCTAGAAGCATATGATTATGTTGCCGATAACTCACTGATATACTTTCCAAAAAGTGTTGACATGCATCCAACCCATATTGGTGCTTAATGGAGGTATAAATGGACACATCATTAAGGGAAACCAACATAAAATGCGATTCCCAATTTCAATTCCCTGAGTAAACCTGCGGTATCTCAGATATAGGAGCTTAAACAGAAGACACATGGTTGAAAAAAAATATCCAAAAATGTAGAGATATTCTCAAGGACACTTCCAATCGAAGATACGATCGGTCGACCCAGGGGATTAGAGAGACTCTTGTGTATTTTGGCATTAAAATATATCAAAGGGGTCGTAGGATGATTATTTTTCTAAAATAAATATTCATCTTCAAAATTGAAGCAGTGTGAAGAATATAAGATTAGCATCTGCCAGGATTGACTCTTGAACTGACTCATAACAACGGACGTCACTCAATTGTCTGGTGCCTCATACATGCTCTTGTCCATAATTACAACTCTTCCTCCTTTGTCCGAGGAATGGATAACGATATTGTGATCTGTTCTGAGTTTGTCCAGAGCTAAATTCTGAGAGAAAGTCAACTTTCTAGATCTCAGCATGATGCGTGTGGACAGTTTTTTAAGATCATCCATGACTCGTTCTTCAAATACTTCAATAGGACTGCAGGTGATGTTAGGGCAGAATATAGATTTAGGTTTAAAGTTACTGGGGGATCCAATGCCTGTATGAATGCCAAAACGATCAAATAAGACCGAATTGTCCCAAGGCTCATTACAATCTGAATGAGCCAAAGGATCATCCACCAAAGTCGTAACGCAAGTGAGATTTGCAAGATCATTCACAGACGGGAGGATACAGTTATTTAATCATTTATAGTTCTGTGTCGACCTCATCCACCTTTGAAGCATAAAACCTGGTGAGTTTAAGCTTTCTAGTAAACTTGAATAAGTATATTCTGGTCAAGGAAAAAGTCATAGGCGTGAGTGGGACAGAAAGAGAGTCCTAAAGTAAGTACCGATTCTTCAATGGGTGTCAGCTTTCTAGAGGATATGTTAAAGATTTTTAACTGTAGGTCTTCCTTCCTCTAGGTCTCCCCTTATGGTTTTTGCCAGATCGTATTTTTCTGCCACTCTGGTTGTCTCCGCTTGGATCAACGTCCTTGCCTTGATTTGACTTTCCCGCCTTTCCTGCTGTTCCTCTTCCTTGCCTGGCAAATTTGCCACGTCCTCTTTTGTCCATCTTGTTGTCCATATAGAGTAGCTTTAACTTGTCTAAAAAGTTTAGCTTTCTTGAAGTAGTAGCATCAGTGTCCAATAGCTAAACTTCTGAGCTACTAGGATCCTCTATAATTACTGCTGCTCGTTTCTTGTCTGCTGTGGTGTTGTCCAGTCTGGCTTTAATGGGGCCATCTAACATTTTGGCAAAAGTGTAAATATACCCGTACTCATAATCCAATCTATCTATCTTGAATTTGAGTTGTTTTCTGAGTCTGATTTCGCCTTCAAATCTTTCTAGATTTTTCTCCAGTCTGGATATGCATTTCTTGCATTCTTCTACATCTTCTGAGCTGAAAAGCTGCTCTTCCATGCCTTCTATATCTTTGAGGACTTTATCTCTGTCTAATTTGGCGTATTTAATCAGACTGTCAATCATTCTAAATGAGCAGGTACTGCTGTTACTGGACCATTCTTCAATGAGCAGGGGATCCATATCTTCAAAAGTGGGAATAGCCAAAATCTGTAACCCTCTAGGGATTTGCTGTACCTCTAGATATGTTTGCAGAGTCATTGCTTCCAACCATTTGGACATTTCTTTCTTTTTGATCATCTCTAGTTTGTCCAATTTTTGTTGTACATTAAGACTGGCCACTAGACAATTGTCTCCTGAAGTGTTTAACAGTGCTTTGCCTTTATTGAATAGGACTTGAATAGGATTTGTGCTGCTGCTCTTCTTTTGGCTTCTACCTGGTCCGCCATTACAAAGGCTAAAAAAGGAGGCAGAAAAATACATAAAAAGCCTTGTAATATAGAGTTGGATGCAAAGAAAAAAGTACTACTTGGTTGGGGATATCCAATACATTCCCTTGATGCACATTCTACAAAGTTTCGAAAGTGGTAATCAACCAAAGGGTCTCCCCCAATCTGCAGTAGAATGACAAAAATTGTCTTCTATTTCATGTTGAACAAAGATGTATGCAGTATGGGTGCTACATCTTGACTATTCGATGCAAAATGCAGATTACACTGGCAGTAAGCTATTTCTTACTGCAATATGTTGTGAAGCAATTTTTTTAATCAAGCACAGTCTCCGAGTGGTCGGGCTATTCTTGTTTCTGGTCAGGTCATTACCTGCATGGTTGTGGGAGATATTTATATATGTATATATATAATATCCATTTCTTTATTTCAATTGCAGACACAGCCTTTATATTATTCCAAACAAATATTTGCACATTAAGTAAGTGAAGTGAAGCTAAAAGCTAAAAAAAAAAAAAAAAACTATACAAAAGGTAGAGACAGACTCTGGTTCCAAGATTACCCCTGCTGTAGCACAGGGAGTCTTGATTGACACTGAGGTGAGCATTATGCTTAAACATCCTTTAATTCTACTCTTCCAGCAGATTTAATTGTTTCTTTTTCATAAATGTTTCAATTTATTTTTTACTTCAAATAGAAAAAACATAATCCAAAAAACTTCAAATCCCATGAGCCATGAGCCACAGTGTCTCTAGTAGTCCCATTTCTATGTCCTGTCCCATGAGCCATCTCCTGGCTAGGTCCTTTCCTCTTCCTTGATGACTTCCAACTGACATCCGATAACAAATAAAGCACTCCAAACAGCAAACCAACATGCTGCATCAGGTTGCGATGCCCCATTGTCCTCTGACCAGGGGTCCCCACACGGCCAACGCTGGCAACACCAATTGCGATATCATCATTCACTATGCACTCTGGTCCACAGCCAATTTTCTAGTCATCTCCTGTCAGAGAAGAAATATGTTAGGGAGGGTCATACGACAGAATGCATCATAAATAGATGACCAACATTATCATATACACCACTCATCCATGCTATGCGCTGCTGGGTGGGAAAATGCTCTCCTACGTGTCTTAAATAGAATTTAGACTCCCTGCGCTACAGCAGGTGTAATCTTCATTCTATGTCAAAAACGGACGAGAGCATTATGCTTGTTCAAAGTTGCCCACCACTGCCGCTGCCACACTTGCAATTGGTTTAAAAAATTAATAATTAAAAGTGGCATTGCTGGACCAATCGACTGCCTTCAGGATGTCTTGAAGACTTGCTCCGACTGTAAAGGTTCTGGATGCCATAGTGGCTCTGACCGAATGCGCTCCGAAGCACGTCACATCTATGCCTGCTAGGGACATTATTTTTTCAGCCATCTGGCCATAGTCGCTTCTGCTACTGCTTTAAACAGTTTTCTGAGCATAATGAGCAACTGTTTAACATCCACAGTCCTCACATTGGCCATCCTCTCTTTATATTCTTTGATATAGTTAGCCACGTAGTTTAGGCTGGTCAAGTAAATAGGGATATGATATCATCGATGAGTGACAGTCCTTCTCGCAATGGAGAAGGTCAACCCCTCTGCACAGAAGGTTTTCCTGTCTATTTCAAGTGCTTTCACATCAAACACTCTTCTATTGGACACAAGGCACAACAACATTGCTAGCTTTCACTACAACTGTTGGTCCGATAAATCCCTGTTACACGGCCAGTTTATAAATAGCTGTAGGATTGCATCAACGTCCCATAGCCGTGCATATCTAGGGATAGGGGGCACACTTACTTTGACTCCCCACATCAACCTCACTATCGCAGGGTGTTCCCCTGTGGGGGCAGGCTTGGACTGGCCTATAGGGCAATAGGCCCACGGCTGAACCAACCACACAAAATGCTGGTGTGGGCCTGTTTTTTGGTCAAAGTGGGCCACTCTTTTGCTCAATTTGGGCCAGTTTGATGAGTTAATTCACTCTGCGGCTAGTTGTTTTGACCAGGTTTGCTGAATAAGTATTCTTTAAAATGCACATTTTCTATCACACTTTATCAAAGAACTGTCCTCTGGTTACTATTCAAACAATGTCACAAAAGGAACAAATTGACATTTGCAACTGTGGGCCACTTTTTCATTGGTCCCCGGGACAATTTTATGGCCCAGTCCAACCCTGCATGGTGGCTCCATCTAATGGCTCATTACGGGCTGAAAACGCTGACCCATAGACCCCTATGAAAAGCTTTTCTCGCTCCTGCTAGGGAAGATCAGAAATTCAGCACTTGCACTAAAGGTGCCGAAATGGGATGAAGGCCGCAATGGCTGCCCCATATGCCTGTACACAGAAACACTAGTGTACAAGTGCATTATAAATGACTAAGCATATCATATCATATCATATCTCCCCCATGCTGACTCATAACTATTGAGCGTAGAGGGGACCTAGGATTGTTTGATAAACTCAGCAGCCTTTCCTGAAATTCCTATAATGCTCCATCTGCCCCCGATACCCTGGACGCTAATAGAGGTAGTAGCCCCATCCTCGTCAGCGGGTGCAAGTTCCTGCTGAATCTAACAGGAGATCCTCTGTGAGAGGAAGCACTCATGGGAAATCCGACAAATGTTCCTTCAGAACTGGAGATCAAGCTTGCGACTTCCATTTTGGGGCTACTATGACCACCTCTGCTCTCTCCCTCCTGATCTTTGCTAGCACTCTCGCCAACATCATGAATGGGGGGGAAGGCATTGTGTACTGCGCTTGACCATGCTTGCAGGAAAACGTTGGTGACTGTTTGTTCAACCTGGAAGCAAATAGATCAGTGTCTAGGGGACCCCAGATGTCCGCAAACTGTGTGAACACCTCTCTCTGGAGCATCAAATCGCTGGAGTCATGCCAGTAGCGGAGGTTCCAGTCTGCTATTACGTTCTGTACTCCCAGGTCTACTCTGCTGTCACAGAGATATTCCAGTTGAGACAGTAATGCCAGAAGTCCTTGGTCAATTCCACCAGCAGTCGCGATCAGACCACCAAGATATTGTCCATCCTGAGCAGGGTGGGACACTTCACTTTGCCTTTGGTGAATGATGTTATTGCAAAAGAGCTTATAAGCAATTCCAAGCAATTGCTGTGCAGGGACAGTTCCTCCTGTGACCATCTGTCACCTGTATCTCGCTCCCCAGCCTGCTCTGCTTGAGTCAGAAACCCTAGGGCGAGTTCCAGGATGTCTCCTAAAATCACACGGCTGTTTCAGGCTTCCATGTTCTGAAGCCACCATTCTAGCTCTAATCTCCCTTACTGATCTAGGGGTACTAGCTGATGGTACCATAGAACCTCCTGCAGGTGATGAATGTTTAGCACCTAGAGGGCTCTGTAATGCAACAGGCCTGGGAAGATGGCCTGGATGGAGGCTGCCAGAAGCCCGACAATCCTCGCCAGCATTCGTAGGGATTTTAAGGGTTTTGCTAAAGCCACTCTCAACTCTTTCTTTATTGCTCTCATCTTGGGTGCAGGCAGTCCTAGCGTCGATCTCATTGTGTCTACTACAAAACGTAGGTACTCTAGGCTTTGACTCGATAACAGCTCTGATTTCTCTTGATGTATCAGAAGGAAGGAGAGGAATTTGGATGCCCGCTGCCCCGGACGTTTGCTAACATGAGTATATTGTCTAAGTAAAGGATCATGCGGATCCCTCTTTCTGTCATGGCTGCCATCACCGGTCTCACTACTTTCGTGAAGGCCCACAGCGCTGAGGCTAACTCAAACGGTAGGCACATGAACTGTCATACTCAATCGTTCCATAAGAAGCTGAGGAATCTGGGGTGCCCCCTGTATTGTCAGATAGGCATCCTTCAGATCTAACCTCAACAGCCACTCCTCTTTTTGGAGGATGTCGCAGAGGAGGTGTATTCCCTGCATCTTGAAGTGTATGTACACCAGCCAACTGTTGAGATCCTTCAGGTTTATCACAGGTCTTACTTTCTCTTTCCTGTGAACCAGAAACATGTTGCTTATGAAGGCAGTCACAGCTGTGTCGCCATGTTCTATTGTGACCTTGCTTGCCAGTTGCCTTAATTCCCTTTTCAGGAGTTTGATTGATTAAATGATTGATAGGTTATTTATAACCTATCAATCATTTCAAGGCGCAACCAGGCAGGGAGGGGGAGAACAAGACAAATGCTTACTAGTCCTAGTATCATTTAGATTGTGCAAGTGCACAAAGTAGAAGTGCAGCGGAGAGGCAGGAGGAGATGTCCACCCAGAGGAATAGAGCCCTGGGTTAAGTGCAGGAAGGCAGGGCCTCCAATGGGAACATGTACAGGAAGTGCAAGGAAGGCAAGTTGGCAGTGCAGGAGGGCCCGAAGGCAAGTGCTAAGGACTGGGCATGGGGGGGCAACAGGTGTCCTATATGACTCAGAGGAGCACCAGGCAGCCAGTTAACATACCAGCAGGAGGAAGGGATGGATAAAAGAGGGAAGGCAGAGAGAAGAAGAAGGTGGGGAAAGGTTACCAGGGGAGAGGCAGAGAGAAGGAAGAAGAGAAAAGTAAAGTCTTGAGGAGCTTCAGGAACTTAAGGAGGTCTGGCTCAAGGTGGAGAGTGGCATGGAGGCTATTCCAGCGGGAGGCACCCGCACAGGAAAGAAATCTACCACCCAGTCTCTGCTTGGAGAAGTGACTCCCCAGTAAAGAATTGGAGGTAGACGGGCATAGTGCTCTGGAAGGAAGGTACTTAAGAAGAGAGCATTGGAGATAGTGCAGGCTCTGGCCTTGTCGACAATACAAGAGGGTCTTGAACTTGATCCCTGCAGCCACCGGAAGCCAGCGTAGGGTTTTCAGAGCTGGAGAGATGTGGTCCCTGGGCTTGAGGCCAAGGATAAGTGTTGCGGCCCTGTTTTGGATTAGTTGCAGAGGACATAGGGCACAGTTAGGTAGAATGAGGAAGAGGCTGTTGCAATAGTCAAACATTGAGAGAATGAGGGCTCTGAAGACAGTGAGCTTCTGGGGAAAGGCGAGAAAAGGTTGAATACCTCTATGGAGGTGCAGTTGGAAATCAGACTTTTTGGAGATGTCTGTGATGTGTGGAGAGAAGGAGAGAGTGGAGTTGAAGATGACACAGAGGTTCTTTGCCTTACAAGAGGGTGAGGGTGCAGGGCCAAGGGAGGCCGGCCAAAATGAAAGGGTGAAAGCGGGTGCAGGAGTCCCAATGAGAATGATCTCTGTCTTACTGTCATCATTAGAGATCATTAGAGGCGCACCATGCCTGAATAACGGAAAGACAGTCAGGGATGAGGGAGGAGGGGGGCCGAGAGTAGCCTGAAAGAGAGCTGCATGTCATCTGCAGAACACAAAGTTAGAGGAAAAGGCAGAGATCAGTCGGGCCAAGGGAGCCATATAGACATTGAAGAACCAGGGCAAGAGGATAGATCCCTGGGAAACGCCACATTTAGAGAGTGTGATGGAGGAGAGGAAGGATCTAAGTTCAACCTGGGAAGGTTGGTACAAGAGGGAAGAGGATGGCCATGCCAGAGGCTGATCCGTGATGCCCCGGGTATCTCGGAGATGGGTGATCAGGATGTTGTGGTTCACCAGAAGCAAGGTCAAGGAGGATGAGGGCAGAGGGAGAGTTAGAGCCATGGTTAGAGAGCAAGTCTTCACAAGTGTTCAGGAGAGCAGTTTCCATGCCTCTGGCTGCTCTGAAGCTCTGTAGTAATTGCCTCAGCAGCAGGCTGTTTAGCGCATGTGCTGATGTTCCTATAGGAGCCTTTTGTCTTAAGGCCATCCCCAATCACATGTGCTAGGGCTTCCAGTCTATCCTGGATAGGGCGCACCCCTTGAGAAATTGCATCGACCAGGGAGTGTTCCTAAAACTTTTTTTTAATCTAAGGGGCAGGTATGAATCCTCATTGAAGAATACCCGGTCTTGACTCCCCACACGATCTTGAATCAATTCCATGATATCAGATTATCCTATTGGTGCCTAGGTGCCTGGACGGAGCAGGCTGAATGGCATGTCCTCCGTGTGTGGGGTGGGGTTTCATAGCTCTTTGGGGATATGTATTTGTTTCGTTTTTTACAGCCTTCTCTGTCCAACTGGCTGTTTAATGTTCCTGTGCTGAAGTCCAGCTTGCATACCAAGGTTTTCCTTGCTACTTGTTGCAGTACTAATGTGTACTGAAAATAGCAGCCTTCAGCTGGTCTTTGTACACACTCTTCGTTGGGAGCAGGATCATGTTAAGTTTGTCTGCAGCTTTCACTCTAGGCTGCTTGTAGCAGGCACTCTATATATTGTACAATACAGATGAGGCACGTTATTATTATTATTATTGCTTCATTCCTCGTGTGCTGGGCTGGGCTCTACCAGCGTTGCTATGTTGGCTGCTGCAAACTCAAGCCCGTGTTTGATGAAACGGCCAACCTCCAATGAGCGTCTATCCTACGTGTAGATTGAATGCTCCACTTCCGAGCAAAGCACCCTGTAGCGTGCTTGAACGTTCACAAGCTTTTTAGCACGCGCACCAGTGTAAAAGATTCCCTCGCGTCTCTGCCCTCCAAACTAAGCTAAAGCACTTCGGCTGGCTGCAGGATGTCGGGGAAAGGGGTGCCGCGTCACCAAGCGCAGTCGGGGGCCATGCAGTTAGATAATCACGGATCCAGCTGCGCTCAACTCCAATATAAGGCATGCAATGGCGGTGTCATCAAAAATAAAAACACCAACGGTCAATCCGCGCTACATATGCAATCAAGATATATATGTACAATCAGATCATTCATTAAAGCACTTTACGCATCTTAACATTATAAAACAGTAAACACGTCAGAGCTCCATAACTATGCTACTTATCTGTTCAGAAGAGCAGAAAGGAAGAGGAAAGGGCGTATTGGACAGGAAATGGCTCATGGGACAGGACATAGACTAGGAACTACCAGAGACACTGGGGCTAAATGGATATGACGTTTTTGGAAATATGTTTTTTCTGTCTGAAGTATAAAAAAACACACACAAAAAATATAATTTTGAAAAGTTTATGAAAAGAAAAGATTTTAATCTGCTGGAAGAGTAGAATTAAAGGAAGTTTAAGCAAAATGCTGGCCTTCGGTAGTGACATAGAATCATTCTATTGCCCTGTATCTGGCCTGATAGAGATGCTAGTAAGTACCAGCCACCTAAAAAAAGGCAACACCCTGTGGTTCAGCCACACACAATTAGGTACAGGAAATGCTTCAGTCCCACCATCCTATTAAATATCAGACCTTCATCAGCACATAGTGACTTATTAAAAATAAAAACAATACATTTTTCCCCACTCGGCTGTTTTACTCGTTGATTCTGAAAGGGCAAAAATAACAGACGAAATCTGTTATTTTGGAAAAAGTATTTGATATGTTTAAAAACAACTGCCGCACTCAAACACCTTAAGTTACCCGAGAATGATCTCGGTACAATCCTATTAGTTAATTCTGTGTACGTTTTGGGGAAAAGGGAACTAGTTTAAATAACTTTCCCATACCTGTACCTTGAACTGTGAACACAGTAACATATACTTTAAGCGACATTTAGTGCTTATGTGTATTAGTACTATAGCCCCACTATGTAGACTTCACAAACAAGTAATGGCCGGGGCCCAAAATATAGGCCTGAGAAAAGGGAGGGCCTTTATCAGTTTTTAAAGTAACTCTCTATGGCCTGATGAAGGCCTGATTTACTACAATCTGGGGATCATTTGCTGTACCTACTTGTGTATGGTCAAATATAGGATGTCAACTTCATTTGTAGCTGGTTGGTACTTTGAAGCCTCTGTATGAGGCCAGTTTCAGGGCAACAGAATCGTTTTTTCTGTATCCCTTTGAGGGGAGATAGTACTATTTCTTTATTAGGTATTTATATGTCTTCTAGTTCATGGTATGCTTTCACCCATGGTCTTTGGCCCTTACCTGTTAATATGCATTTCTGTGTAAAATGGATTGCACTTACTTACAATACTAATGATAATGGGTAGATATTTGTTTGGCATGATGAAGAGCCAGTGTGTGTGCTATTGATCGAGTCATTTATATAGAGATGTTGTTTGTCTGCACAACACAAACTGGGTCATGACTGCTAAGTATGAAATATGGTTAATGTAGTTTGTTAACATTGATATTATTTATTTGTGCTTGGTTTATATTGTATTTGTGTCTCAGATAGATAGGACTTTGTACCCGTTAGTCCCCTTAGTTTTCTGCTTTTAGCTCATCTATTCCTAATGGTTAATCAGAAGATGTCAATATCAAGAAGGCAGAATAGTGAACTGTCATGCCTGGTACCATTACTGGCCCATATGGGAGAGCATGTACGTTTTATCAAGAGGTGAAGGGGAAAGTGGGGTAGCAGGGTAATCCTGTAAGAGAGGAATGGAGGAGTTGAATCAGATTACCACAAGGAGGGAATTATAAGGTAGAAACCTCTGACACTAGCTAGCTATGAGAAGACAGTGTGCTAGGTATGAGTAATATGATATGATATAATATGATATGGCATTATAACGTGCCTATACACAAGTATTTCGAAGCGCGACGAGGCAAGGGAAGGGGAACAAAGGGAGGATGGACAACGATCATACTAGGCCAGGTATCATTAAGATCGCACAAGTGCGTGGGAAGGGGGCAGGGACACTGCAGTACATGGCAAAGATGATAACAATTAATAAGTAGCTGCCAGCATGTGGCAAGTGAATGGATACGTGGAGACAACAGGTGTCACGGGCTGGAGGGAAACAGAAACAGTCCCCAAGTGCGGGGGTTGCCAGGAGGGCAGTGCAGGTGTTGAGACGTTGGCGTGGGAGGGACCGGGTCTAGAGATCAGAGAGAGTCCAGGTAGCCAGAGCAGTTCCAGTTACAGCTAGGAGGTCAGCAGAGGAGAGGAGGAGAAAAGGCGGTTTTGAGGTGCTTCCGGAACTGGAGATGGTTCTCCTCAAGTTTGGGGGAGGCAGAGAGGCTGTTCCAGAGGGAGGCACCAGCTGAGGAAAGAGATCAACTAACAACTCGTTGCTTGGAGAAGCGACTCACCCTGAGGGAGTTGGAGGCGGATGAGCAAAGAGCTCGAGAAGGAAGATATTTAGGAAGAGAGAGTTGAAGGTGAAGAGGCCGCAGGCACCAGAAGGCCTTGTGGACAATGCAGAGGGTTTTGAACTTAATCCTTGCGGACACTGGGAGCCATTGCAGAGATTTCAGTCCTGGAGAGATATAATCCCTGGGTTTGAGGCCATGGACAAGTCTCGCAGTCCTGTTCTGGATAAGTTGCAGAGGGCGGAGAGTAGAAGCAGGCAGATTTAGAAAGAGGCTGCTGCAATAGTCCAGCCTAGAGAGAACCAGAGCTCAT
Organism: Ambystoma mexicanum; assembly: GCF_040938575.1. Taxonomy (NCBI): domain Eukaryota; kingdom Metazoa; phylum Chordata; class Amphibia; order Caudata; family Ambystomatidae; genus Ambystoma; species Ambystoma mexicanum. The sequence goes on along the minus strand of NC_090931.1, from coordinate 855,107,081 downwards.
TAGACAGTGAGCTCCTGGGGGAAGGTGAGGAAAGAGAGAATACCTCTCAAGAGGTGCTGCTGATAGTGTGACTTCTTACAGACATTAGAGATGTAAGGAGGGAAGGAGAGTGAGGGGTCAAAGATGACCCCAAGGTTTTTTGGGAGCAGGAAGAGGGCCAAGAGAGGCCAGCCAGAGAGCTACAGGGAAGGAGACAGCGGGTGTGCCTATGAGGAGAATCTCAGTTTTACTGGTATTAAGGCAGAGGTCATTGGTGGCACACCACTCCTGGATAGCAGACAGACAGTCAGGGATGAGGGAGGGAGAGGAGGAGGCCGAGGGTAGCCTGAAAATGAGCTGGGTGTCATCTGCATAGCACTGAAAGTTGGGGCAGAGAGCGGCGATGCGGTGGGCAAGGAGTGCCAGGTATTGATTGAAAAGCCAGGGAGAGAGGTTAGACCCCTGGGGGACACCACAAGTAGATAAAAAGATAGCAGAGAGGAAAGACCCAAGTTGGACCTGGGAGTGTTGGTCAGAGAGGAAAGAAGTCAGAGCCTGACCAGTGATACCCAGGTTATCACAGAGACGGTTGAGCAGGATGGCATGGTTGACCGTGTCAAAGAAGGCACAAGAGAGATCAAGCAAGATGAGGATGCAAGGGGGGTTAGAGTCACGGTTGGAGAGCAGGTCTTCATGGATGTTCAGGAGAGCAGTTTCTGTGCTTCTGGCAGTTCTGAACCCAGACTGATGGTCATGAAGCCAACCAACAGATTCAATGTGGAGATTAAGCTGGAAGATGGCCCGTTTCTCCAGGAGTTTGCCCAGGAAGGGAGTGATGGAGATTGGACAATAGTTAGCCGGGCAGGAGTGGTCGGCAGAGGGTTTCTTAAGAAGAGGGTGCACAAGGGAGTGCTTCAGGGGGATGGGAAGACTCCAGTGGCGAAGGAGTGATTGCAGAAATCAGCCAGGGCAGGTGCCAGGGAGTCTATGTGGTCCTTGATACATCCTTACACGAGCACTTGGTGGTGTGTCCGAACACAAGAGGATAGGTTTTGTTGAGGGTAGACTTTGCAAATGAGGTGTATGCAAAGGAAACACCAGCAGTTGGAAGAAGAGAACCCCTCCAAAGCCAGATCTAGCAGGATGGGTTAGTAGGATGCCTGAAAACGCCTCAGTGCTTCTCAACATTTGGTTAGGGACACTGTCCCTTGTGATTAAGCTGTTTCAACTGTTTGTTCTGGCTGTGTACCATTCCTTGCTCTTATTTCTGATAGCTTTGTCCTGTGCTGACCTTGGATTTGTTTGCCTTACACAAACTGCTGTTTGACCATGCCTGCCACCTGGAATATTCTTCTGGTACTGTGATGAATCGAGGGAATTCATCCCTTATCCCCATGGGGCAGACTCCCCATTGATGCTAGGGAGGTGAGCCGGCTCTGCAAGACCCTCCCTAGGGGTTGAAGAGGGGGGACCTGTCGAATGAGGGAGAACAAGACGAATGCATATGCCAGAAAGGGAGGTCCCATGTAAACATAACACCTGACGGAGGCAGAGCCGTAGAGTCTGCGAAGTTCAGATCCACTCTGAATGTGAGAGACAGACACTGGAAAACCCACGGCTGCAGGCAGAGAGATGCTGAGAGAAGGTGAACCCAGTTACCGGTGGTGGCATGACCACATAGCGGGCAGGCTGCCTGATCAATGACGTCGACATCACCCGGTTGAGAGTGCGAACTATCTCAGTATCGGGCGGAATACCGGGACGTTGAGCGGAAGGAGAAAAGGATGCCAGCATGAGAGAGCCGACAAAGAAGTGGAAGGAAAAGAATGGTCCCAAGCGACTGCAGGCGCCGGATATGTTCCCCATAAGGGTGTAGGTAATGAGGAGAACGGGAGGCCGCAAGGGACTTGTTATGGATGGGATGAAACTCGTCCCAGTGAAATAGACAAAAACCTGAATATAAATTTGATGAACTTGAACTATTATAATCTGAGATGGAGAACCCCGAGTACACCAGGGAATAAGTACATTAACTCTGGGGTAACACTTCCATGGGAAGAGAGAACATGTCACAAAGTGAAGGCAAGAGAAACCTATGAGATAAAATGTACACATGAGATACCACAGCTGAGAAGAGGGAACACTAGTTATCCCGAAGAAACACCCCAAGAGAATATAACTTTCAAGAATACCCAAGGCCGAATATCCTGGATCAAAGAACCAAACAAAGTTCAAGAAAGGACTTGTGGAGGACAACCCACAAAGATAGGGGGAAAGCCAAAGACCTTGTTAGAGAGATAAAAGAGTTGCTACAGAAGGTGACCAGAGACTATATGAAAATTGGACATTAAGAGGAACTCTATACAGAAGTCCAGTACACCACCTGTAGAAGGAGTCATTCTCCTGACCTTAGTTTGTTAGATTAGCGGTAGGGTCAGTTAGGGTTAGAGTTTTGGACAGAAGATTTGTTCATTTGGATATTTCCTCATGGCTGACAAGCACCTTAGCTGTGCATATAGGCAGGGAACACCCCATAGAATTAGGGAAAGATAGGCCTTATTCCTATTATTTAATAAACACATATTGGAAATGTAATCACAGTGTATGTGTCCTTCTGAACTGCCAGAGTACCTTCTTGGGATTTGTTTGTTCGTTTTGGAATGGACTACTGGAATTCTGACCCTGCTTCTCTTCATGGATTGATTCTGCCTTGCCCTTTGGATGTTGGTGCTGATTGGATCTATCTTTGGGTTTGGACTTTGCCCGCTGTTTGGATTGCTTCGTTCTCCGTGTTTTTGGAATGTACGTTTTGTATAAGCAGAACACCTGTCACTGACACATGGGGTGATTTCTGCAGCTGGTTTATGACAGATATGAGAGACTGATCAGTAAACAAAGTGATTGCAGTGTGAGAGGGTAGATTCATTTCAGATGATGCTAGGACCACATCCTAAGATTAACTGTGCTAGAATTAGTGGTTTCTTGAAGTTGGGTAATTTCAGGAAGAGCTCTTTACTGAAAGGGTCCATGACCCTGGCCAAGTACTTCAGGGTCACTATAAATGCCTTTAAAGGAAAGGCTTACAATAGTAAAAATACCCCTAGCTTCAATGGGGAGCCAGGGCAACCAGAGAAGAACCAGGGTAATGTGGTTGAAAGAATGAGTGCTTGAGACTGGCTGTGCTGAAACATGTTAGAACACTTTTAATGTTGCCATTTGTTTTTTGAGCTAGCCGCCAGGGGGAAAGTACAACTTGGATTGTACCAGTTACTGCACAGTTGAACGGAGATCAGATTATAGGAATAACTACTTATCTTTCCATGTAGTTAGCTTAGGGGTCAACGTTTTGACCACATTTTTAACATATAAATCCAGGTCTAGTTTGCTGGCTAAAATAAAAGCTGTGTTTGGGGAGCCCCCTACTGCTGTAAGAGCCAGTATCGAGTTTCGGATGGAAAGTCTGTAGGTGGGAGAACAAATAAGCAGAAGACCATCCATGGTGTGGCAACATGCAATATACATTTTCCCAATGTAAGTTACACGATGAGTGATGTCTGGTTTACAGTAGTTGTAACCTTGAGGTATAGTTGTAGAACAACATTTCACTAATGTATGGTTATGGCCGGATTTTATGTGAGATCACTAAAGGGTTCTGATGCAAGTACTGAACAGCGTGGTGAAGAAGATGTATCCTTGGTGATGCAGGGGCTCCATATGGCATTGATGCTGGTGGCATATAGCCTATTGAATTTGTATTAGGTCAGCTATGTCCTTTGAGGACTCGTCCACAGTGGCTAACTTTGATGGGAGATTTCAAATTGGTGCAGGTGAGCCTTGAATATTTTTCAGGATGTTCTGCCGTCAACTACAAGTAGCGTGGCGGTTTGGCGTTGCAGCTAGTCTTACCCCATCTGACATGATCTGAAAACGTTGCCATCTGATGAAGTTCGCTGAGAGAAGCCATCCTGCTGCTAATGTTTGTAGCCAGAAAATGGAGGTATGTAGTAGTTTAATAATTGATTAAGTTGATATTTTCAAGAAGTAAACTTCTCTTCTGGTGGGTTCAACATTCATTGTAGAGTTGAATGGATTGCACCAACATATGTCGATGCTTTGGGACGCTGGAGGGATTTTGAGAGGCAGTGGATAAATGAAGTGCTAATTAGGGACCTGGCAGCCTAATGTACATCTTTACATCAGGATGGTCATCAGATTTTATGGGGAGGAGGTTGATTTGTCATGGTTGAATTTTCATTTTTGCAAATTCCAGACTTTTCTTTGTCAAGTTTAGGTTTTCTAAGGTGAGTAGTGGACATTCAGCTTGCTTTAGGCAGAAGGTCGATTTTCCATGCTTGAATTTGAATATGTTCACATTTCAAACTTTTTCTTGCCAAGTTTAGGTTTGCTAAGGCGAGTGGTGACATTTCAGCTTTCTTTAATACTTCAAAGAATGTCTTAGGCCAACTGTCAGGTCTGTTTGGTACCTGGGATAGCAGTTTTTGGTTGTGCTGATATTTTCTTTGAATTGCTTTAAAGTGCTCACATGAAACGTAGGTCTCTAGTAGAAAGTTGGCATGGTCCTTTTTCAGTGGAGTAAAAGGTGCACCTTTCAGTGTTTACTTGTGTTAACTATTGTGCACCTTGTTTAGGCTTTGTATTCTTTAAGGGTCGTGGTGCCAGCTCAGCATTTATGCCAGTGGTGGTGTGATGAATCCAACAGAGTCCTCACGAAACCCTACCTAAAGTCTCTTTCCAGGAGGAAGCAACCGCTACCTGATCCTAACCCTGATCCTAACTCTGGGGGTGGTATTAGCCAGGAAAATCACAAGAGAGTAGAATTAATCTGTTGGGTGAGACATGGTATTTGTCTTCCTCAGAGGAAGAATGTCACAATGACAGAATATGTAATGGCTTGTCGTCAGAGTGAGTACATTTTTGCTTTGGACATATTGACCTATCTCCTAGGTTAGGGACAGTGAGGCATTTCCCAAACCCTAATAAAGGTTTATGGCAAACACCATGATAGAGGTCTGTGTCCGTGTCTTATTCCTGGCTCTTCACAATACATTCATACAAACACACACACACCTGCCACCTCCATCACCCCAATCTACGAATCATGGGGCAGAACTCTGAGGCAATGAGTGGACAATGATGGCAAACAAAGAGGCCACCCGCTGATGACCCTGGCCATGTTAGCCTTCACACTCTATTGGATTTCATGAGAGAAGTGCATCTAAGGAAGAATTAATTATGGTGCATAAACTCAGTGGATCTAAATGCTATACAAGTCAACTTGATTGGGAATATGGCAAAAGCTAAGCTTCACAGACCAAACAATACTTTCTAAGGAGTGGTTCCACTCTAAAGATGGCATCACTTGTCTGCAATTTATTTGCATCCTTTATACATTAATAACGTTTTTAATATGGCACAGACATAACCATATTTGCCACCTAAGCAGGATTCAACAGGACAAAAAAGAAATATGTAATTTAAGCGAAGTGTCTGAAAGGCCGCCAAAGGCCCAGGGATTGGCTTTATAGAGCATCCACTGGCCAAACAGCAGAAGGAATAGCTTTCCAAAAGCAATTCATGCAGAGGTAGGTTGTCTGCAACTGAAGGGGTAGAGCGTTCAAAACTTGAGGGCTTGCCCTAAAAAAGGATTGACCAACTGATTCTCACAAGGAAGTTTTGGTTAAACTGGGTGATGGAGAACATCTGATCTAGTGGCTAAACAGTGGTTAGTGTTCCAGAATAGTAGATCTCTAGTCTTGGCTTATCCCCTAGATAACATTGTGTGATCCTCGGCCTGCTCCTTTATGTCATCGCCGCTAACCCCCATCCCAGTGTCATACAGGCAAAAAAAGACCTGATCAGAAGCGTTATGCCCTGTAAATGTGTCAATCCAAATATTCGCTCTGCAGCAACTTCCATAAATCAGCGAGACACAAAGCACAAACATGAAAACATACCGCTAACAAAATACTACACTCAGGCTAGGATCGTGCGCCATCAAAACGAACGCCTGCAGTCGAAAATAGTGAAACGTGTGACATTTATACAGCACCTCAATTTCGAAGCCTACCGTCATCATTTGTTGAATAAGTGATTCACCAAGGGAAGTCGCACTGACGACAGCAACACGAATTAAGACAAAAGGGAACGCGCATACAAAGACCTCTTATTTGTGGAGCTGAACGTGGCAGCCTTTTATTCCACAGTCAAGCGTCGCCGGCGGTCACTCGATCTTCAATATTCCGCACGCTAGAAAGAAACCAATCGGTGCAGTCAACTTGCGTCTGGGAGGTATTGGGGCCTTTGCAACTGCACGGGGGGATTTTTCAGATCAAAGCAAGAGGGTGATTAAAATTCTGCTCAGCTCTTGCCTGAATCAATAGATTCACTCTCGAGTTGCGTTGTCTGCAGTATTTTATGCACACTGGCTAAAATATAAGACTTCCCTTATACAACAAGGTGTTACACACTCATTAAATATACAAACTTCACTTAAAACAGCAATGTGTTACACACTTGTTTATATATATATATATATATATATATATATAAATTACATTGAAATGTATGTATGACTATGTTATATACATATATTTCCAATACATACTTTTCAATTACATATAATCATAAATACATACACAAAACACTTACCTTAGTTAGGCCTTCCTCTGGCCTGGGCAATGCAAGCAGCATGCTGGTGTAGGCGCAGGTTGCGATAGTGCACCCCGGAAGGACTTAAATCACTGAGGTGGGCTGCCGCCCCGCGGGCCACAACGCTGACGTGGTTGTTGTGGTAACCTTGCGAGTGGTGAAATGCGATGCATGGGATAGCGCACCAATCTGTTTTTTTATTCCAGCGTTGGCTGGCGCACACTAGCCAGCCAACGCCGATATTAAATATATGGAGAAAGAAACCTGTGGGTGGCGCCCCGTCGTGCGGGGTGCAGAGCGCCATTCACAGGGTGTTCTCCTTTGAATCAGGGCTGGTGCTACTTGAGTGCCAGGCCTGTGGGAGGCTGAGGGCAGCACTGGGCACCATGGGGGAGCAAGGCGGGTAGCGACTGCCTGCCTGACCCTGCTCCACCCCGTTCTGCCACTGTTCAGAATGGGTGGTATTTCAGGATTTTTGGCATAAAATCCATACAGCGGGTGTGTAGAAGTTATGTTGAGCTGTAAATAAGAACGGACCACATGGCAATATTATGTAAAATTCCAAGTAAGCACAAAACATTAAAATGAATGCTAAAGTAAAACCTTTTTCCTGAGCTACAGATGTAGCGGTTTATTGAAAATCCACCCTCAACACAGGGATTTCCTTCCTGCCCCCTCAAGGTGTGACTCAACAAACTCTTTAACTGATTCTTTTCGTCAGCCCTACTTCAGATGCATATAATGCCCCTTGTATCCCTCTCCCCTGAGCTAACAATGAGCCAAGAATGAGGCCAGTGTACAGGAAATATATTGGTCTTTATTTAATTAAAAGTAATACAAATTAGCACAGTAATGTCAAACACCCCTTTATTCGTAGCACAACACAATCAACTTCTCTCAGCATAAATAAATCACAAAAGTGAGATGAAAAGAATACAATCACAATTCTTCCCTGTCTGCAAATTTCACTTGGTCTGTGTTGGGGAAGTCGGCAAGAAAAATGTGAATGATTTTGCAAATTTGGGATTTCAGACCCCCCCTCCACTGACAGGCCTGCGTTGGGGAAGCTGGACAAAAAGATTGGGCTGATTTAAAAATAAAGATACCCCTTTTCCTTAAGGAAGTCAGGGTCCTCAGGAAAAAAAGAATTACCCAATTAAATTATAGGCTTTAGTTTTCAGCGCAAACTGGGAAGTGAGCTCTGTTAATTTCAGATTTTAACAAAATTCACCCCTCAGTGTTCTGCCAAATGGGGATTTAAAAAATTCATTAAATTACTATTTTGTTGTTAAATAGGCTAAGGATCAACACAGTTTTGCCCTTCCCCAACCGCACTACAAAGGGAAAGGATTGAAGGAAAGCAGACTCCCCCACCTTTTGGTCTCCCAGGCCTCAGTTCTACTTGCACAGAAAGCCTCTCTTTAAAGTTCAGGAAGGCCAGCTGCATCTCAGGACACTGTGGAAAGATAGGGCAGGCATCTGGTCTCTCCACTCTCAAAAATGGCCTCCCGCTCTCCACCATAGGACGCAGTCAGATTTGAGGCCTTCCTAGAAATAGACAGCTCCACCCAGATGCACTCTGCTCAATATCCTCTTGTGTTTCCTTACAGTTGTCAGATGGTAAATTTCAGCAGCCTTCCTGATGGTATGTCTCTTGTCTGTGCGTTAGTCTGTCTGTGTGGCCTCCTCCTCCAAGTGCAGTCCCACTTATATAGCAGCAATGACACCACCAATTTTACCATTGTGGGCAAATACCCTGCAATTATTCATGCAACTAGGATTGGACAATTACCCTTCTCTCTCCTCCCAAACCCAGCCTCCAAGTCAGGATTGGTTTAGGGGTCTAGAGCAACATATGGCAATTCCCATGTGTAATCGCCATTTGTTCTCCTTTCAAATTTTTGGCAAAAACTAGTTATGTATCACAACTTCATAATTTTACTAGCAACTGTCATAATATACACATTTTCTTATTCAGCTAATCATGGGGAATTAGATAAGCCAACCACCAGATCCGTACAATGTACCACGGCCATGTGGCACATTTATGCCATTTCCATAAAAAGCATAACAGTTATGTGTGAGAAACCTGAAGGTATTCTCCCAAATAAACCTAGAGAATCCCTTATTCAGGTGTCCAGGGAAGGTCTGGTGCTCTCAGGTCCCAACTCTGGGGGTGGACAAGCGAGGGAGGATAACCTGGATAGGGGAGCCTGGGGTTGTGCTCAGGGAAATATCCCAGGAGAGAGGCGGTACTATACCACGGAAGAAGGAGAGGAGGATAAAATCCCTGAGACCTTTGTAGGCTATACCTCATCTGTCTCTCTTCCTTCCAATAAATATCTCTTGCTCATATCCAATAAACCCTCTCAATATGACAAATAACATAGGAACCCAAACCCTGTTGCACATGGGAACTCTCTCTCCCGCAATCCCTATTCCACTGTATCCTAGGCGAATACTCCTAGTCATTCTCCTCCATGTCCCTTGGATCATTATTTCCCGAACTCACAACCTGCTTTGACAAAACAACACCGTCCCCTCTATTCATTTCACAAACCCTAACAAACTCACCCTTCCGAATTCGCCTACACACTAGGATAAGAATATAATTCCTCACAACACGTTTTCCCTATCCTACCCAGTAGCATACTTAGAAACTCAACCACCCACTTTTCCAACACCAACACTTTCTTACACTGTAACAGACAACGGACTAACACCAGAGTCATTTACCTGACATGTCCCAACACATGGGTCAGGCAGAGTCAGACAATTGACAATAACCACGCTCACCTGGCGGCCTGTTACCTTCCCCACTGGGATAATAGGCGGAGCACGAGAGCACACTACTAGCAAGGCCAACTGCACGAGGAAGCAGCTATTCCAGGACGGCAGTTCAAGAGGAGACGAAAGGCGGTGAAACCTGAAAGGACAAGGATGGACATGCCCTTGCCCTTTTCAACCAAGACCCATGAAGACTCAAAGAGGAAACATAAGACCAGGATTTACAGCTGAAGTGTGGAGTAGCAGATGTCAACGGTACACGGGTGGCCTCCCGCATTGAGACACCGTCCTTGACTCCAGAGGCAAGACAAGGCAACGGGTTCCGCACAGTCAGTGAGTCAGAAAAAGCTGATGGGGAACCAAACTGTGTTGAGGCCAAAGTTGCAATCAGCAACATAGTATGAACGCAAGGAACTAATGAACAAAGAACGTGTGTTTTTATGAATTTTAAAGAAAGCCCAGTTAAGGCCCTGGTGCAGAGGGGTCTGGCGCCACGTGGGTGCTCATTCGAAATACTCTGACCGGGACATGCTTTTGAAACTGTAAATACCAGAAGACCCTGGGAGATGGTGGCATCAGGTGTCAGAATGGCCCTACAAGGGTAACGTCAAATCCCTTGTATAATCGAAGGTCTCTGACCCGTTGCCGAAACAAAAGCTTGGGGAAAGGAATCCCCGCTTTCTGAGAAGAGTGTGAGTAAAAGCATGAACTGTGTTAAAGATGCCTATGTGAACCCGACAAAGGGATCCCAGAGGGAAAACTAAGAAGAGTGAATCCGGCATTGTGTTAAAACTAAAGTGAACTGCTGAATTGGCAATAGTGAACACGGCAGAGGAGTGCCTGCAAATCGGGGTGAAGTCTGACACACCGAGAACATTGTGTTGATATTAAGAGTGAAAGACTGCATTGAACCCAACGAAGGGAGTCCTAAGTTGCAAGAGGGATCCGAGCCCGGCAGACGGAGATACAAGGGGCTAAGAACAATCACTCAAGGTACAAGATTATCTAAGGAACTTTTTGTTTGTTGATTGTTTTGGTGCAGCAGGCCTTCTAAGGCAAGATACTTTGTAGAAAAGAGACTTGGCCACTGAAGGTCCTGGTACCATTGAATGCAACTGTAACCTCATGCTAGCAAGACCCAGGAGTGTGCTGTGCTCTGAAGTCCTGCTTTGTCCCGTGTCTAAAACATGGGGAAGGGAGACCCAAGCATACCATCCTGACTTATCATTTTTGTGAATGCTTCTTTTCTGCTGAACATTATCCCACACTCTTTTTTTTGTAAACGTAGTGGTAAGGATTGGCAGTAGGTTTTTAAGTATAGGCCCGTTTTTATTTCACAAGATGCCACTAGGACTGCCTTATTATTATTTGATGGTTGTAGCTTGCTCCCATCTTAGATTTAGGTTTAGATTAGGCGTTTATCTCACCCATTATAAAGTTCAATAAACATTGTTGAACTGTGATCACTTGTGTCTGTCTTTACAGTTGCCACCATGAGTTCCTTACATATGAATATGTACATTATTACCCATATCCCTAATTTTATTCTCCACCCGCTCACCAACTCCCACATTTGGAATATTTTTAGATCAGCCAGAAACACATCTTAGATAGCTATTACAGTTCCCTGAGTGGCAGGTAGATGAATGTTATATCTCCATGATCGCCTGGAAATTAGATTAAATCAATCAGCCTTATGGTTGCAGAGAAAAAGGCCTAAATAATTTTCCTTTTAAAATAATTGTGAATCTTCATGTGGGACAAATGGCCCTTTCCTCCCTTCCAGCCATTTTCTTTCACTGGGTCAGCCTGCACTGAGTTTTTTTGGTAATCAGTCTCTTTGTGTTGGAAGCTTGTTCTTTGAAGTTATTGACCCCATTTCCACACATATTAGTCATGCTCCAGCCAAGGGGAACTTCTTCTGCAGTCAATGCCTTCAGAGCCAGCAGATCTGGAAAACACTGAATTTTCGACACCTTTAGAGTTGATAATTATATGGAAGATGTAACATCCAGACTGGCAGTGGGAGATTTCCTTGTGAACTTTGCCCACAGCCAGCAAAGGGGTTTGTCTTGGGGTGACATTTTTCCATGAAAACAAAGGGGCTTTTCAAATGTCACTGTTGTTTTGGATGTGAAACACAATATACATTGCTTTTTGTCAACCCGCACATCGTCTTTTCCCTGACATTTTTCTGTGAGCAGTGATACATTTTCACATTTAAACTGCTTTGATTTGCACACACCTGTGCAAGCCGTTTTCGTGTCACTGTTTAAAAATCCTGTTTTCCATGTGAAATGGATCTTTGATTCCTCCTTCTTTTGTAAATAAAAATGCTGCATTTTCTTTGGTAATGACAGCTAGGCCCCTTTTCCACACAGATCTTCAATTTTACTTGAAAAAAACAAAGGCCAAGCCGTTTTTGTTTCAGTGTTTAAAATCCTGCTGTTCATGTGAAAGGGACTTCGATTTGGGGCCGTTGAATGAACTCCACACAGAAGGCCAGTCAGACCCATTTCCTTGATGCCAGTTAAGGTGTTTTGTGTTGCACCTGTATTAGCATACATGATTAAAATGGCTTACAGCGGGTGACTTCAACACACCGCGACAGCTTGAAAACTGGAAACATTTTTGGACAAGAATAAAATGTGTAATTTTGAAGTTTGGGGAGACATGCTGCCACCCTCCCTCATTTGGGGCTTTTTGGCCACTTTCAAGTGACATCACTTAATGTGATGTCACTTCCACATAGCTGGTTTGACTCAAGAATGCCCCTGCCCTACTACCGATCCCAGAGAAAATCGTGGTGGTCATGGCCGCGTAGTAACTGGAAAGGCAGAAGTGGGGTGAGCGTTTGGAGCTAAGGGTAGGAGCTTGAGCGCTCCAATGCTGCAATGCATGCATTAGTCGCCGCACACAGCTGCTCCCTGAACCTGCACTGCGTTAGTCGATGACCTTCAGAAAACAAACGATAGCGGACAGACTCCCTTTGACAGTTTCCTGCACGCAATTTCGCTCACGGAAGCCGCATGCATAGGAAAATAAATGCTTTGGAAAATGAATTCAATCCAGGATAGAGGTACACCTTTCATCACAAAACAAAACAGAGTTATAGGCAGCAGCAGATGTGCAGAAAGAAAAAAATGAAAACCAGAATTTAACCTCGGATTTAGAGAGGAATAACTAAAGCCAGGGGAAAGGGCAGCTGCATGTTTGAGAACCAGTTTCTTGAAAAAGAATTCCCAATTTTTCAGAAAACCAGAGCACCAAAGGCCACCACTCCACCTAGGCGCAGTGGGACATTAGTATGGATGGTGTATGATGCGCTTGTGTAAAGCAGGAGGGAAGGAAGAAAAAGTAAACATTTTAATCAAATCCATTACTTGACTATTGATTTGGCTGGGCCGGACTGATCCGGCTCCCGAGAAAGCCCTTGCAGAGCAGGTGACATTGAGATGCTTGCTGCAAGTGCCCGGATTAGTCCCAGTGAAAGACGGGCTCTGCTCTAATCCCCGGCGTTTCATTCTCGGGAGGCTTCCGGCCTCCGTGTGCGTGCGGGCGGGCGGACGGACAGAAGCACGCACAGGCGCGCAGGGTTTCCCTACTTTATTGATATCCAGGGATGGACTGAACAATGCACATGCTCGACGGGTGCTTTTACGGCTGCTACTACGTCTCTTTCTTTTGATGGGAACCATTTTCTAGCATATATTTACCACCGTGTGTTGGTGTATAAAAAATAAAAACAAATAAATGCGTACACATGTCACCGGAAGTTCTCAGACAGGGAAAGGAGCCCACTCGATTTGTTTCTCTCACATCGCACAGACGTACTCATGACACCTCCAGAATGGTTCTCAGTCATTCATGTTCACATAGCGCACGGCACGACAGAGTTTTGCCATGTACCAGTTTCAATCATTCTATGTCCAAGTTTTATAGTGAACACCCTCAATAGAATTGGATTGCGATGCTGGGTATGTGCCTAGTGCCAAGGGTGGCCTCTTGGCCTGGGACGGAAAGGGACTGAGGGAGGCTATTGACAGCAGCTTTGGTACACGTTCGACCCCATTTTCGCCGAACTACAATTTTGCAAATATATTTTGGCTGATTATTTTGCATATGGTAAGTGGGGGCTAAGGTATATATGTGGGTGGGGACAGAAAGGAGGTAGGTGCAGGGGGTCTCCACCCCACATTTTGTCACAAAAAGTGCAAAAATCAGCAAAAATGAATTTGTTCAAAAATGTGCGGCAAAAGGTGCATAGAACCGAGTATACAGCTCAAGGCCACACACTCCAAAGACATGGGGCCTCATTACGACCCTGGCGGTCCGGAAATAACGGTGGCGGTAAACCCGCCGCCACCGTTGTTTCCGGACCGCCTGATCCCGACCCCTGCAGGCGGGAGGTGATGTTCCCGCCAGGTCTGACCTGGCGGGTTTAACACCTCCCGCATGCAGGTGGACGAGGAAACACCGGCAGCATTACGAGATGCTGCCGGTGGTTCCATGATCCCGATTCCCATTGAGTCCCATAGGACTCAATGGGAATGGGGATTTACACCATTCCGCCTCCGTGATTCCCGGAAAACCGGGGTTGTAATTCCCCGGTAATTCCGGGAATCACGGAGGCGGAATGGTAATACGAGTCCGGCGGTAACCAGGCGGTTTTACCGCCGGACTCGTAATGAGGCCCATGGACTATGTACCACAAATGCAGTCAATATTTGTTACGCAAAACAGAAGAGGTGATGGCTGGAAGGTTTGGAATTAATCCTAACTTCTGGCATTGCTCTGGATAACCCTCCAGACCATTGTTCTTCGCCTGCCAAGCCATTACAGAAGGGGAATGACCATATGCAAATCAGACTTGGTCCCACCCCAAAAGGGGCAGTCCAGCCCAAACTACTTGGTCACATCCCTTCTGCACGAGACCAGAAGCATCCCCAAACATGTTTCGGCCTTGTTGGGCCTCATCAGTGAGATGTAGCTTGGGGCTCTAGCTTTGAGTTCACAATTTCAACTTCTACATCAGCAGAGGGTTGATCACCTGGCCCGTTAGCTTGAATCTCGGCCCGCCGCAGCCGCTCACTCCTATGGCTGCGGCACCCGTGTGTGCACAGGCTTCTTCCTTTGTTCTTCTCTGAGCCCTGCCGCAATATGCCAAAGGCACTCAAGCCCTTAAGCTTACAGTGCCAGCTTTGACAGCAGTGAAGGGTTGAAAGCTTGACCCTTCTGTTGAAATCACTCGCCGCTGCAGCCTCGTTCATTCATTTCTTTTGTGCTGGAGCTTGGAGCCTGATCCGCAACACACTGACTGCAAACAATCTTTGATCTCACTGCACCAATACTGTTAACAACTACAAAGGGTTGATTGAGCCCTGTCAGAGTCTGCAAGGCTGGGGGGCCCCCTTGTTTGTGCACCGTGGCAGAACCACATGGGACAGCCACCAGGCATGCAGCCTGTTCCACCACGAACCTGGGCTTCTGGAACTTTGTGCACCTGTAAAAATACTGGTGAGACACTTGGGTGGACATTGTTATCACTCTTTTTTCTTTTGTTTCCCCACTAACCTAAACAACTGTTGAAGCAAAGTATGCCTACTCTACCTCCGTGCCTTACTTATTCCTTTATCTCACTGCATTCTGTGTCTCCTGTGCAAATCCGAATCTGGTGTATGTTTTAACATCTCTGCATCCTTTTTGCATTACATTCTGTGTCTTGTGTGCAAAATTCGAATCCTGGTGTGTTTCTAACATCTCTGCATCGTTTCTGCTTTGCATTCTGTGTCCCCTGTGCAAATTCGAATTCTGGTGCATTTTGTAACATCTCATCTGTGGCACTAAAGTATTCCCAGTGCATCTGTTTTCTTGCTTCCTTTGGCTACTAGTTTGCCTGGTGAGTTTGTGCTCGTACTGTGCTGTGCAGCCCCTCCTCTTTCATCCTCCTATCCTCCGCCGCCCCTATGGCACTTATCATCTCCACTATTTTTGCTAATTGTTATACTATCACCTATCCTCCCCTTTCCAATTGTCTGGAAGAAAAATGCTTAAAAAAAGACATCCTGACCACTAACCCTGGCCTACCCATCGCAGACACTTATGTAAGCGCACCTTCTGGAGAGATCTTCACTGATATCCTCTTTTCCTGTCCCTTCTCCCGATCTATGTATTCCTCATCTCATCTCTATTCTCTTTGCTCTCACATCTTCACCCATTATTGGTGACAGGGTCCTCGACCCAGCCTCCTCCTCTTTGACCGGTGCCTGCCGTCCCTCATCAACTTCTTTCCCACACCTACTACTCCTTCTTCCAGTCACTCTGCCCCCCTCCGACCTCTTGCATCTAGCCACACTTAGTGCTCGTTCTGCCATCAAACACCCTGCCAACATTTGCCTCCTCCTTGAAAACCTTGACCTTGGTATCCTTGCTCTTACCGAGACGTGGTTCAATGCCAGCTCAGTCATTGCTTTAGACTCCCTTATCCCAGCTGGCTATAAGATCATCTCCAAGCCTCATCTTAAACGTGCTGGCGGTGGGGTTGCTCTGATCTTTCCTGATTGGGTCCCTTCTTCCCTCATACTCACCCAGCCTTACTCTTCCTTCGAGAGCCTGGTTTGCAAGCTGGTCATCTCTCCCACCTCCTCTCTGACCATTTCCACTATCTATAGGCCAGCATCCACCTTGACTCCTCAATCTCTGCCATGACCACTGCACCTCACTCTCCTTCTCCATTCTCCCTTCTTGTCCTACCCACTCCACTGGACACACTCTTGATGCTTTCACCCACACTGATCTTTCACCGCCCAATCTCCTGGTCAGACCAGTCTCCCCTCTGACTGCACCCCCCAAGCAATGCCCACCTCGTTTACAAACATCCATCTGATGAAACGAGTGTCAGCTGCTGCCTTCGCATCTACCTTCACCCAGCTCTCTCCCCACTACAGACTCTACCACTGACTCTGCTCTCAGCAACCTCCATCTTGCCATCACAAACACCATTGACATTCTTGCCCCAGTCATGAGGATCATCCTGAAACATATCTCCTGAAACATACCTCCAAGCAGAACACGTGGTATGACTCCGAGCTTGCTGCCCTGAAATGAAAGTGCAGAGCTGTGGAATGGAAGTGGCTGACCTCAGGCTCACCCTCTGACAGACTGGCTTTGCCTGCTCCAAAGGCAATACTGACTCTCCATTTGTTACAAGAAATGGGCCCACATACAGGCTCGAGTCTCTGGTGCATCCAACAACATGGCTGAACTTTTTAAAATCTGCAAGCAACTAGCTAACCCTTCTGCAGTCTCCTCCTCACCTTTTCTCTTCCATGCCCTCTGCAACGCACTGGTCACAAACTTCAGTGCAAAAACTCAGGACATCCTGAGCACACATGCATCCCTCTCCCTCTCCTCTTTCCCCACCCCCTCCCTCCTATGGTCTTCCATCACTCATCTGCTTTTCTCTAATCCTTATCTCCTATCACTCCTGATGAGGTCACCAGATTTGGTCATTCCATGAAGGTCTCCTCCAAACAGGTCTCCCCCTGTTCCTCCAGAACCATTAAGGACAATGGGACCTGATCACCAGTTGGATGGTATCCCGGTAATACCGCCCAATGTTAATTGCATTAGCGCCAACTGGTCTGGCGCTATTAGTGCCGCCACACGGGTTGGGCGATAATGCGAAATCCCCATTCCCCATTGGGTCCATTGGACCCAATGGGGCATTTTTGGTGCAATTACCGTGCGTTAATACCGTTGGCGGTAATTGACCCAAAGATGGGGTGCTAAATGGGATTTTCACCTCCAGCAAAAGCTGGAGGTAACACAGCCCATTTAGTGCCCAACTCATGATCAGGCCAGCCCATAAATGCAGCGGTACTAGCATTACTGCCACATTTAAGGGCTACTGCCCCACTCATGATCAGGCCCAATATTGACTCTCTTGCCCTTGCACTTGCTGATTCCTACAACCACTCTTTTGCTACTGGATCTTTCCCACCTCTCCTTCGAGCACTCCCTTGTGCGCCCCCTCCTGAAAGAATGACTGTAGACCCATCTTGTCCAGCCAACAACTGCCACATATCTTTAACCCCTTCCTAGGGAAACTCTTGGAGAAGCTGGTCTTTCTCCAACTGGCCCAGCACACTGAACTTGTTGGTTGCCTACACAACCATCAATCTGGATTCTGAGCATGCAGAGGCATGGAAACTGCTCTTCTGAACACTTTGAGGAGCTGCTCGCATCTCTTGACTCCAACTCTCCAGCTGTTCTCATTCTACTTGATCTCTCCTCTGCATTTGATACGGTCAACCACTCCACCCTAATAAAACAGCTCCACGATACCCTAGGTATCTGGGAGTGGGCACTGGACTGGCTGACCTCCTTCCTCAATGACTGTCCACCCCAGGTTATTCTGGGCTTTTCTCCTCCCCCCACCTATCTCCACCAGCAGCGTATACCAGGGCTCCAACCTTTCTCTCATGCTCTTTCACACCTATCTTGCTCCACTTGCACACCTCATTTCGACCTCCCCCTGCAGATGACACACAACTCTTCTTCAAGTTTCCCTCTGATCCTCTTGTTACTTACTTCCTCCATGATTCCTGACTGCCTATTTGCCATCCAGTCCTGGTGTACTTCCAACAATCTCTGCCTCAATGCCATCAAGACTGGAATCCTTCCTATTGGGACTGCTGCTCCTTCTTGCTTCTCCTCACTCTGGCCATCTTTTATAGGCTCTCCCCCTTTCCTTCAACTGAAGCCAGAAACCTTTGAGTCATCTTTGACTCCTCTCTTTCCTTCCTCCCTCACATTCAGGACCTTGCCAAGAAGGCCCACTTTCAACTCCACCTCTGCAACAGAATTCTTCCTTTCCTCACTTTCCCCCAGATGCTCAATGTCTCTAGAGCTCTGGTATTCTCTAGGCTAGACTACTGCAATAGCCTTTTGCTTAATCTACCCTCTTCTTCTCTACAACCCCTCCAGCTAATCCAGAACAGGGCTGCAAGACTTATTCTTGGCCTCAAGCCCAGGGACCGCATCTCTCCAGCCCTAAAATCTCTCTACTGGCTCCTGGTTTCTGCAAGGATCCAATTCAAATCCCTCTGCATCATTTACAAGGCTGTCTGGGGCCAGGGAGCATGTTATCTACAATTGGCTCTTACTAAATACTCTCCCTCCAGATCTTTATGTTCCTCCGGCACCAACTCTCTGTGTGTCAAGCGCTTCGCTAAACAGCGAGCTGTTGGCCGATCTCTTTCTTCTGCAGGCTCCCTCCTATAGAATAGCCTTCCCCTTCCTCTTGAGCCAGATCTACTTAAATTCTGGAAGCTCCTCAAGACCTTCCTTTTTACCTCCTCCTTCCCTTCGTCCCTCGTCTGCTACACCGCACAGTTGCTGAGATTGGTGACCAGGGTCCTTATGTGTCTTCCTGAGTCCTGGCCTCTCACACCCAATCACCTTCAGCCTCCGCCCACTCCCAGAATTTGCCTTGGCACCCACTGGCCTATACCACCACAGGCCTGCACTTATTTATTGCCAGCTGACCATTCTCACCAAGTCACTTAACAGCTGCTTATCCCCTAGCACTTCCCTCTTTGGTACACCAAGCACTTACCCCCACTTCAACATCCTTTCTCTCTCTCTGCACTTGCATATTCTGAATGCTCACAAGGCCTAGTAGGTCTATCCCTATCTTTCATTGATATATTTGCTTTTCTTTCCCATGTTCCCTCTCTGTTGCTCAGTGGGCACTTTGAAACAAAATTTACTTGATGTATACGTACCTTATAAATGCACAATAAATACATTAAAAAGAAAATGTGTGCCAATCTGGGTGGTTTGAGTGTCTACCTACTTTTTTCTTGATCTTGCTTTCTCGACCCTCACTGTTGTTTGACTAGGTGGTGAGACCATCCCTCTCAGTCTCAAGTCTGGATTGGATTGACTCTGTGGAGATCATGATTCTCCAAAGTGTAATTTGGTGGTGGGGAGCCTTTACATGTTGACATGCACGTAGGTGGAACACCGCTTCCAATTTTTCATCATTTGCCCAGCAGAGTGCAAATATGCAAGGCAAAAGGTGGCGTATGCATGTGTACTCCGCCATGCAAAATGATTCAACGTGCCTGGCATGCATGCATGATAAGCAGCATTTACTTTTACTTTTAATTGTGAGCGCTGTTTGCCAAGAGGCTCTCACAATTTCAATTAAACACTGTCGGACATGCTGGCATGTAAGGCAACGTTAATAGTAATTGTACAAGCTGCCTGCCTTGCGACCATGGCAGGCATCATGCACAATGGACCCCTATAGGGTCCGTCTGCTTTATATTGGTGACAGGCAGAATCCATAGGAACTACTAACATTTGCGCCAGCATGAAGATCAGACACCCTTAGGCCTGCAGCGATCTATTGATGTATTGCATTCCTATGTGACTATAAACAAGCTAAAAATAAATGAAACAAAAAACAAAATTATGATAATAGATAATAAGTCAGGTTGTATAATGAAGTTAACGTGGCATATGGGAAACAAAGAACTTCAAGTTGGTGAAACTTACATTTATCTAGGGGTACCAATAAGGAATAGGACAACTATCACATTTTATGAGGATACTCTTTCACGAAAAACAATAAAGAAGTGGCAGGTATTTAAGAGATTCCATCACAATTGACTCCATTGAGGTATGAATGCAAATACTTAAGAAGGGTATCATCCCTGGAATAATGTATGGATTAGAGGAGCTCCCAGAGCGATACATACGATGGCTAGATAAAGTGGAAGGAAAAGTGCTTTCATAATTATTGGGTTTAAACTCAGCAGTACCAGTAGAAGCCTTAGACTAGAACTAGGTTTAGACTCTTGCAGGACACACTGGAAAATAGCTAGATGCTAACTAATGGTAAATATAACATGGGCAGGGTGAAAAACCTTCATTGTTGGATCTTGCAGTGGAGCACATGGGTGTTAAACTGGGTAACAGAGCCTAGGGAGAATTAATGCACACAGTGGGGGGGGGACATCTAGATGCCATAAGACTTGGGTACGGGATGGTTCCCGTAACATATCCAGACTAGAGGGGAAAACGCGATACTCTGACTATATTATGCAAGGTTTTGTAGTAAATCGATAGGGTAGTTACCTCATTAAATTATGTCATTTTGATATGCGTTGTTTTATTCTTTATCTCCGCCTTAATATTTTACCAGGGCAGGAATTGTGAGAAACCTGAGGATATTCTCCCAGGTGAACCTCAGGAAACCATTATTCAGGTGGCCATGGGAGGGCTGGTGCTCCTAAATCCCAACCCTAGTGTTGGACGAGCGAGGGAGGATCACCTGGTTTGGGGAACCCACGTTTATGCTCAGGGGAATGCCCCAGGTGAGACATGGTACCATGTAGAGGAAGAAGGAGAGGCTAATGGTAAATCTGACACCTTTACAGGCTATAACACATCTGCCTCACCTCCTCCCATTAAATCTCTTCCACCTAGATCCAATGACCCCTCCATACAGAACCAATCCCCTAAGATTTCAAACCCGCTTGCATCCGAACATTATCCATCCCAGAATCCCTGCTTTCCTACATCCCACCCAAACAACCTTGGACATTTCCTTTCCACGTTCCATCCGGTTATTTGGTCCCAAACACCCAGTTTATCCGGACCAAACACTACAGATCCCACAATCCCCTCCATTAATTGCACAATCCCAGTAATTTCCGTTTGCCCCACAAACCATACCAATCCCGTCCCTCTGTTTGTAATTTTCCGAACACCCGATCCCACTATGACAGAACACTACTGGTCCCATAATCCCCTCTGTTCTGTTCTTCATCCCAATCATTCTCGTCCATTTAACAAACCCTCTGAAATCTGCCCTTCCAAGATCAACCCAAACCCAAATACGGAGGATATGATTCCGTATAACACCTCTTTCCCTTCCCACTCTGTAGGATGCTCTGACACACAAACCTTACCCTTTTCTGACATAAACACTTGCGCACACCGCAAACAGTGGTCAAATAAAACTGTTCACCTGACAAGAACCAACCCCAGAATCAGACAAAGTCAGGCAATTAACCTGAACCACACACAACTGCCTGCCCTTTCCTTTCCCCACAGGGATAAAAGGTGGACTAAAAGAATACAATACGAGCAAGGCAAGCCCGGCAGACAGCATGACAAGATGCCTAAACAAGCATGGCAGTACAAGAGACGGAGAAAGGCGGCAGGAATTGAGAGGGTGACGAGGAGAGAAGTGACCTTGCCCTTTTCGTCCCAGGCCCGCAGTACCTTCGTGGAAGAGAGCCTAAGACGGCAAATAATAGCACAAGTATTTTGCAGCAGATGTCAACGGTACACATGGCAAGTTTACACCGATAAGCAGGAGCGAGGGAAGCTCTCGTGTCCATGGCACTGGCCTTGGCTCCAGAGAAGTCAAAAGCGAACATATCCATTCTTAACTGTTTATAAACTGACCCATTAAAATTGATTTGCTGCTGTTTTTTTTTTTAACAAAGATTTTCAGACTATATGTTGTTTACACCTTTTAATAGTAAAACATCTACATGTGAGAATGACACCATATAAAATGTGTGCCACTATATAACACTTACATTTGCAGATGTTTTTTTTCTTCTGATCTTGATGTCTTCTTTGTACTCATTGCATTTGTGTTGTGAAAGAGTGAATGAAGTGTACTTGAGAAATGATATGTGAAATAATTTAGTTTGAGAAGGGACACTATGTGATGGCACAGCAAGTGTTACTTTAGGTGAAAGTGTGTGCATTTTATGAAAGGTGCTTGTACATGATGGTGTGTTAAGGTTTTGAAATGTGTTTACATGTGCGTGTATAATATTACATACTCTTGATGTGGGCTTTTCAGATTTTAAATTGTGGAGGTATTCCAGCAAGCTTATTTTTGTGTTTTCATTTTTATTTTTGGTTGTAACTGTATATGAGGTATTGCCAAGGTGCATGCATTTTTTGGTTTGAGGGATGTTTGCCAGTTTTATAAATAAATAGTGGTGTGAAGTCATTCCTCAGTGTTTACATTGTGTTTTCATTTTATTGAGGGGCCTTTCCGTTGTTATGACTCTTGTTGGTAATAATATGTTGGTGTCCTATCCTTTCTTTGATTGTAATGTTATTATTGTATTCTTAGCAAATAGATTTGTTCTGGGTGTAGGTGTAGGTGACAATGTCCACTGGTGGTTGAAATGTCATGATGATAAATGATTGCCTGTGTGCTCCAGTATGACCTGAAATAGACACTAGACTATCTACACAGCTATTAAAGTATGAATTTTTAAAGCATGTGCTCCATTTCTTAAGACTATGGGCCTGATCACAACTTTGGCGGTAACCCTTAAATCCGGCGGTAGCGCTATTACTGCCGGATTTAAGGGTCCGCCAAATCAGGACTTCGGCGGATTTCGCCCCAGCTCTTAGCTGGTGGGAAATCCGCCGAAAATTCGCGCTATTACCGCCGGCGGGAAATCCGCCGGCAGTAAGAGTGCAAATTTTCCCCATTGAGCCCAATGGGGAATGGGGCATTCCCGAATGGGCTCAATCGGAAATGGGAAATACTTTACCGCCGAACTCGTGATCCGGCGCTATTAGCCCCGGGGCGTTTGACGGTAGGGCTATTACCGCCGGCGGTAACGCCTAAGTCGTGATCAGGCCCTATGTAATGTATTGTAACGGTTTATTGAAAAACCACTATCAACACAAGGATGTCCTTCCTTCACCACTCAAGGTGTGTTTAACAGATTATATTCTTCAGCCCTACTTCCGACGCATATCATGCCCCTTGGATCCCTCCCCGAGCTAACAATGAGCCAAGAAACAGGCCGCTGTACGGGAAATATATTAGTATGTATTTAAATAAAAGTATTAGAAATTAGCACGAAAATGTCAAACACCACTTTATCCGTGGAACAACACAATCAACTTCTATCAGCATAAATAAATCAAAAAAGTGAGGTGAAAAGAACAATTTAAATTCTTCACTTTCTGCAAATTTCACTTCAAGAAATAAATTACCCTAATCAATAGTGAAAGCAATTATCATGCTGTGTTGTGCAATTTTGATTTTCCTGCAGGCTTTAAGGCTAGAAGTAGGATTTCAAGATTGGTACAAATACATATGGCAGTTATGATTTCTCCCACAAAATTGGAATGATTTGGGGGAAGTTTGATTTCAGACCCTCTCCACTGAAATGCCTGTATTGGGGAAGTTGGAGAAAAAGGTTGGACTGATTTAAGAAAAATGACACTCCTCATCCTTAAATAAGTCGGATCAGCAGGATGAAAAGATTACTCAATTAAATGATAGGCTATAGTTTTCAGCACAAACTGGGAAGTAAGCTTTGTTAATTTCGAATTTTAACACAATTCGCCCTTTAGTGTTCCTGCAAATGGGGAATTAATTAAATTCATATTTTTAGTTAACTAGGCTAAGGATCACACAGTTCCCCCCCCCACGCCCACTATAAAGGGAGAGGTTTCAAGGCAAGCAGACTCCCCTACATTTTGGTCTCGCATGGCTCAGTTCTACTTACATAGAAAGCCTCTGTTTAATGTTCAGGAAAGCAAGCTGCATCTCAGGACACTCTGGAAAGATAGGGCAGGGGCCTGGACACTCCACTCCAAAGATGGCCTCCCTCCCTCCACCATAGGACCCAGTCAACTTTGACGCCTTATTAGAAAAAGACAGCTCCACCCAGATGCACTTTCAGCAATTTCCTCTGGTGTTTTCTTACAGCTGTCAGATGGTAAGTTTCACCAACCTTCTTGTCTGTGTGTCTCTCTGTCTCGGTGTGTCTTTTTCTGTGTGTGCAATCCCCCTTATTTAGTAGCGATGATGCCACCAATTTTACAATCTTGGGGAAGTACGCTGTAATTATTCCTGCAACTAGGATTGGACAGTTACCCTTCTTTGTTCTCCCAAACCCAGCCTCCAAGTCAGGATTGGTTTAGGGGCCTCAAGCAGCATTTGAAAATTCCCATTTGTAGTCGCCATTTGTTCTCCTTTCAAATCTTTGTCAAAAACTAGTTATGTATCACAACTTCATCATTTTACTAGCAACCGCCATATTATACATATCTTCTGATTCACCTAATCATGGGGAATTAGATAAGCTGACCACCAGGCCATGCATCATGTAGCATGGCCATGTGGTACATGTCTGACATTTCCATAAAAAGCATAACAGTTATGAATATGTAAGTTATTACTGATAGCCTTCATTTATTCTCCACTCTCCAGGGAGATTTCCTTGTGAAGTTTCCCACAGTCAGCAAAAGGGGTTTTCTTGGGCTGACACAGTTGTCCATTAAAGCAAAGTGGCCTTTCAAATTTCACTGGAGTTTTGTATGTGAAACATAATATACATTGCTTTTTGCCAACCCGCACTTCAAGATTTTTTCCTGACATTTTTCTGTTAGCAGTGATACATTTTCACATTTAAACTGCTTTTATTTGCCCACACCTGTGCAGGCTATTTTTGTGTCACTGTTTAAAAATCCTGTTTTCCATGTGAAAGGAATCTTTGATTCCTCATTTTGTGAATTAAAATTTTGCTTTTCATTTGGTAATGACAGGTAGGCCCCTTTTCTATATGGCTTTTCAGTGTTACTTGAAAAAAAAAACAAAGTCCAAGCCATTTTTCTTTCAGTCTTTAATATCCTACTGTTCCTGCAAAAGGGACTTCTGTTTGGGGCCTTTGAATGCACCCCACAGTATTCCCTCTGTAGTGTGTGATAGAATCTCATGAGTGACTCTGGGGACTTTCAGGTGGTAAATAATGATGTCAGGTGCCTCCCCAAGTCAGATGATTATAGGCCCAAGCTGGTATGGGGAGCTGCCCCAGATTATCTTCCATTTGCCCCAGTTGCATGGCAGAGGACAGTCACATTGACATCAAAGACACTCCTGCTCCTTTAAGGGAGTAGGCGAAGGGCAGTCCTGCAGAAGCGGCAGCACCTGCACAGTTGGCTCCCATCGTGCAGGTACAGACATCCTATATAAATCTATAGAAGGACATACATTCATATGGCAAAAAGAGGCAACTGAATTAGGATGGGGAATCTTGACAGGCAGTCAGCTAGCCAGCCAGCCAACAATTGCATACAACCTTCACTCTCAAACAGATAGGCTAAGAGTGTCTACGGCAGGGGCACAGTGGGATAACCAGTTAGAGGGTTACCCATAGGAGTGCTAGCCAGCTCCAAGCGCTGCGTCAGAACTGGAAGCCATCCTTAGGAGAGGGGACCCATCAGTCAATCCCACAACAAGCTGCCTGAAGTAATGCATCTGAATCTACTATCACCAGAGAGAGGCTGGAAGGAAATTGCAGAGTGTAACAAGCACGAAGAGGGCAGTCCAGAGGGTGTGATTAGACAATGCCAAGTCCCACATATAGACATATTCTGCACAACTTAGTTTCATGAATCATGTTGGTGGTCCCAGGTTGCGTAACATGCACCCGAGTTCAGCGTTGCAACTAAAGCAATATTCTCACTCCATGTATACTTGCTAATATGTTTGTAAGACTGTTTTCTAAGACTTGACCTTTATATTCAACCTTTTGTATGAAAGTTGAAGCGGTCTGGCTAAGGTGCCACTTAGCTGTGTTTAATATGTGCTCTGCGCCACAACACAAAGTAGCCCATTCACTTTCATATATTAAATGGAACATATAGTTGCAATTTAATCTCAATTGTGGGTAAGTACAATACATGCCACTTGTTCTGTATCCACAGGCCGAGAATCTGATTGATTTGTGATCTTAACTTGCAGCATGAGCAGCGAAGAATGATTGTGGAAAGCATGGCTACCTTAAATGTTTTCCAAGATTTTTAACAGAGTCCCACTGTGTTGCATTTGATATAGTTCTATAGAGTTACCATTACATTATAAGAGTGAGATGGAAAAATGGTGCAATCATTATATACATTGTCTGTTTATTGAAAATCAACCTTTCCAAATTAGACATCTCTCTCTTTTGCGGTTTCTTCCTCAACAGTTTTGTGCATATTTTCTTCTATATTTATGTCAGTTGTCGCGGTTTATTGGGCAGTCACTCTCAACCCAGGGAGTCCCCCACCCCCAAGCAAGGGTGCACACAACAAAGTGCTTAACAGATTCAACATTAGTGAGGCCTCCAACCTATATAGTACCATTCAGCAGATACCCTCTGTATCACCAATAAGCTAGGAACCAGGCTGGAGTATAGTAATTATATATATATATATTTACATCTTACTACAATGAAGAATAAATCAATAGAAGAACAGCAGTCACCAACTCCATGCCATAACAAGAATGCAAATTACTGGCATCAATTAACTGACATGTCTTTCTTAATAGACTTTCAGTTACCACAAAAAACACAGGTTGAATTTGAAGATTTACGATCAAAACACACATTGGATTAATTTGCACATTAACAGATAGGACATTTAACTACACATTGATGGCTTGGGTCATCACAATACACTTCTCTCCCATCAATCCCCACCCCAGGCATCAGATATACATGACTCCTTAGTTTGAAGGCAAGTTACAGTGAGTAAGAATATAATGGGAATTTCGTTTTGGCTTTTATTTGAAAGGCAAGGTTTGGGAAATGAACTCAATGGGAAAATACTTTGGGGAACACACATTCAAATGAAGTGCAGGGTTTGGAGAATTAACTCCCCCCCTTTCCACTAATGTAAGAGCACCCACTAATGAAAAGGAATGACTTAAAACAGGCAGCTTCCCTCACACTTCCAGTTAAAATGGCTATGGTGTTTTTCTCTAAGGGAATTCATTGAGTGATATTTGTAGTCAAATATGGTCAGGGTCCGCAAAGTTTTGCCCCCTACCCACTCACAAATGGAAAGGGATTAATGCACCTAGCTACCAACACAATTGATAGCTTTGGGATATATCTACTAACATGGGAGTTCTCTATTCTTATCTCAGGAGGCCAGCCAGATTTTAGACCCTCTTACAGGAATAGGTAGAGAGCTCACGCCTCTTGGCCTCAATTCACAGCAACATCCCTCAAGTCAGATTTTAGGCCTGCCTCTCAGATAAGACTCACAGCTTCCAGGCAAAAGACCCCAGCAAGTGTCCCAGGGTCTCCCATCCAACTATTCTCCTGGGTGTCAGTCTTCCTTTTGTCAGCTCTCTGTTGTTGTCAATCTGCTCTTCCCCTTGTTTTCCTTCTGTCCCTTTTATTTTGAAAACTGATATTATATAGCGCTGATAACACTTATATATATGAATATTCCCACGCTACAGATTGAACATCGGCCTTTCTCCCCCTGCCACTAATCCACCTCTTGCCAGCTGATGGGGCAAGGAGTTTAGAGATCTGCATTATCGATAATTTGGGAGGAGGAAGATGCATCATTTCAAAATGACATGTGTTTGCATTTTGTTTTTTACACAAAATCACACTAAATGGCAAATACTTTCATTTTTCAGATAACTGCATTAACATATATATTTTTGAATTCTAAATTTTACAGGGAATAATACTAATTTTATTTCGGCACCACCGTTCCAGGAGGAGCTATCCTTTCTCACGATTTTCTCCTGACCAAAATAGTGAGAAAAATGCCACTTCACAATTCAAACATTAATTTCACAATCTATCACCTCTCCAACTTTGGAATTCCTCTGAATTATGAGAAGGTCAGAATCAGGGTTTTTGTCCTAACTCAAATTCTATACATCACATATGGTTATGGAACTGTCTGGCTTTTTATGCCCTTTAATATGAGTCCTGGGTGAGCTCACTGGGATGCACGATTCTCTTTTTATTCAAGAAAGGGGGGCCCAATGTTAATTGATAGCAATGCATACTTATGGAAGGTCGTAGTTTCATATTCCCAACAAAGGCCCTCATGAGTTTCATTTCTCCCCATTCACATGTGACCTCAACATCTGCTTATCAGTAGATGCCCGTTTCTACATAGTGTTTGAAAATCCATTAAGGCTCTGAGATGCCATTTATTGGGGTGGAGTCAGCCCTAAAATATCATTTCTGTTGGCCGGCTTATCTGCAACCTCCACAATTCTGATCTAATACTTTATATTTCTTTGTAAACTGAAAATCAGGCCTGTTTTCCTAGTCACCTCAGCCAAAGGTCTGGAGGTCACAGTTCCAAATACACAGCAGCATTCTGAGAAAGATAGCGTTTTAAATCGAAAAGATGTGTTTAAACATGTAACATTTGGTATTTCGCATGGACCTGTTGTTCATAACTACAATCTTTATTTAATACAACATTTGAATATGTATAAATTCACTTTTGGTATTATTCACCCATAGGCCACAGTTAACACAGGAAACTATTGTTCACTTCTACAAGTATGCCTTCCCATTTAAATGTCAGTTTATTTGTGGAATGTAAGAGTCTTTCTCAGTGTCAAATGAACTATGTCACTTGGCTTCACTTTTTAAATGTAAGGCACAATTCCTCTTTTTTTATTTTTCAAATGCACAACATTTCAATGTATCTTTTCCCATGTGTACTGCTGCAGTTTTTAATCTGTCAAAATGTGCCTTTTCCCAGTTTACACAAAGTCAGCATCTGCAGCACCAAATGTATTTTTGGAATCCATTGGACACAGTTAGCAATATTACAGTTATGAGGCATGCTCTCCTTCAGCTGAGTGCCTTTTCATTTTGACAAAGTTGAGAGAGGCCCATCTTCGTTCCCTCACTAGGCCTTATGTTGGAAAAGAAGTGTTTTGAACTGGCCTGCATATTCTAACAGATATCAACATTACCCTGCTCCATTCTTATAATGGGGCTTTGTATGGCCTCTCTCTGTCACTCTGGGGTTGCATTTTCACCCCACTCAGTGTAGATTTCATTAAGTTGTGTAAGGGTGTAGAAGAAGGGCTCTCACACAAAGGTGGCATATTTGGGGCTATAGACTTTTATTAATAAAAGTAAAGCAAGAGAAAACCTATCTTTCTGTATTTCTAAGAGGGGTTTCCCTGCCTCAACTAAAGATCTAAGGTGACTGTCAGGATGTAAAAGTGTCAACTGTCCTGTATCAAGAAAACCGTACTTCTGGCCCTTACACAATAAACTAATAAATAACAAAGCACTGTGCTGATCCCACGAGAACACCTCCCTTCTCCTGGCATTCAGTCTCAGACAACCTGGCAGAATGTCGCCCTACCCCGGTTCACAAAGGTCAAAATAAAGTTCCAAATAATAGGCTTGGTGGGACGATTCCCATCCCCAGGTCATAAAGTAAGAGTTAATACATAAGCCATGAGAATGCCTCTATTCCCCTCGCGTTTGGTCTCCGTCTCAAATTAGCCCGGGGGAATGACTCCCTTCCCCAGGCTTGTTGGACCTTCCTCCTGGTCCAAGTTACAGGAGAATGCATCCCTTCTCCTGGTAGTTATGACACCGTCTCATACAACTAGGGGCAATGACTCCCTTCCCTTGGTATTCTCCTCATTAGGTTTCAAACCAACAACACCCAACTCTGAGTGCAGTGAGGGTCAGTGACCCAGGTTTCTTTCTTCTTCCTTGGTTTGGCCCACTTGGCCAACTTCCATGCCAAGTACTGCCACGAAGAACATACCTCGTATTGCACTCTTGGATTGGGTCCCGACCCATGTTTCTCTTTTTCTTTTGTTTGGCCTGCTTGGTTCACTTCCCTGACAAGTACTGCCACTAGGAAGATGACCCATATCACATTCCCGGTTTGGGTCCTTGACCCTTGTTTCTCTTCTTGTTTAGTTTGACCTACTTGGTTCACTTCCCTGCCAAGTACTGCCACAAGGAAGAGGACTCATATCACTCTCTTGGGTTGGGTCCTCGACCCCTGTTTTTCTCCCCCTCTTTTTACGTTCTCTTGGCTGCCTCACTTGTCAAGTACTGGCACAAGGAAGATAGTCCTGTTCGTTATCTTAGTTCAGTGCTTGTGCCTCCCACACCTTTCAGCCCCTACTGGTCGCTGCACCCCTCCTGTTACCTTGTCTGCACCTGGAATGTGTGGCTGGTTCTTCCCGGGGTCCTTCTCCTGCTCGGAGTGTGGTGCGGGTTATCCCACATCTCGGTTCCTTTGCCCTGCAGATCTCTTGGAGTGATGGTATGGACGCTGCTTCTTGCATTCGCGACACCGTCTGCCAGCCTCCAAGTACTGCCTGGACACCATCGGGTGAAGGAGTCCCATTGTCCTCTTGACTCCAGGAGGAGAGTGCTCTCTGCTATTTCCTGGTCTTCTCCGCATCTCCTTCGTGCTTCCCCAGGCTTCACGGTCTCTCATCCTGGTTGGCTATGTCTCCCTGACAGACAGTCCTTTTTCGGTCTTTATTGCGTAAGCAGCTCCACGCCTCCACAGAAATATATACTACTGCAGTTCCTTCTTAGCATTGTTCTTCATTGCTCATGTGTCCCACCTCGTCCCATTACTCGGGTTAGCCATGTTCTGGGTATTGTTCTTTGTTTCAGTACTTTCCAGGACCTTGATGTAGTGTACTTTACAACAACACATAGGTCTAGTCTCAACAAAGAGATAAGCAGAGGAAGAACAGACTAGAGTGTGTGAGGGGGTGATGTTCCTATAAGCGCTACACCTTAGATTGTCATCCTTCTCCCTGGGGGGAGGGAGTCCCTCCCTATGAGATCCTCTCTCATTATAAGGGTAGCGGCCTCACCTCCCTTTCCTCATGGGAAGGGGTTCCTCACCGGGTAGAAGTGATGGCATGTAGTGAATCGTCACAGTTGTTTCAGGTTTATTATTTGCCTTAGAGACTTTGAGCAAATCTACTAGCTCTTGCCAAATTGTTTTACTTTTGCTTTGGCCTCCATTTACAATCACTAACAATGGGTTTTCACCTTGCCTCTTAAGGCTTTGAATATGTAATCTGCAGCCTTATTCAAGACTTTGGATACATTAGTGCAATTTTTTGGAATGGTGAACTAATGGATTATGATATTCTCATTTATGAGAGTGCCACATAGAAGGTGGAGGAAGGATGAAAAACAAAGTGCTGGAGCTAGTAGTAAATGAAGGATTAAGTAGGAGGTTGTTGAATGCCTGGTAGTTTGCCTCGGGCAATCTAGTACAGCACTACATATGAGCCAGTTTTCAAGTAGCCATACACAAAAAGAGGAAGGAGAAGATTACTCTTCCTAGAAGCAAGATTACATGAGCTATACAGGGCTGTGGACATGAATAGGATGTAGAAGGGAGAATTAATAAGGCGATGGAGAAGGAATTATTATTCAGACACATTGTAGCAGGCCTGCTCAGCCGTAGGCAGAGCCAAGTGGTGGGACGAGGAACAAGAATGGGTCAGGGAGGCTATTGTAAAATGAAAGAGTTGGGGAAAGAAACATTGTGAGGCAGCAGCTAGGGCATCATCTCAGGGAACCTTCTCTAGCATTCACTGCTGTCCATGTCCACTGGCCTGTCTACTCACAAAACCAAACACCAGAGTGAGTATTGGGGTACGGAACCCCGGAAAGCATGCATCTAGACAATAAGAAGAATGGTTCAGGTCTCCCTGAAGCCTGCATCGCCAGAAAAGTTGAGGCAACCCTTTCAACTTTATGTACTGGGACACATGCTTTAAGAGGCAACTTGCATCCTGCAGAAGAGACAGTGGACTAAGGACGGGTGTCTGAGGGATTGGGATCTGATCACTGGGGAGACGTTGTTTTTTTTGGGATGATCCCGTTTCATTTTAGTTGCCACTGATTTTACAATATTGCTAAAGATTTTGAATAATGACATAAGGTATTGGTATTCTTCTTGGTCCCAGGTGGAACTTTCTGACACGATCCATAAATATGCTTGCAAGCTGAGAGCTGCAAGCCCTGGGCCCTATGCATGCTTATACAGCCAGAAGATTGAATTAACCACTGACATGTTTGAAAAATAATCCACAGAATGTTGTTGTCTGTTCTTCACTATCTTCAACTGGGGCGTGTTTTGAATATACACTTCCAAGGTGGTGCAAGTGAAATCATAATCTAACATCTGAACAAAGAGAAAGATCTGAGTTCCAGGGTGTAGTCTGTGCTAAATTCTCTTCAGGCCAATCAAGAATTGTGAAGAAACATGCCTCACTTAAACTCTTTAGTGAAGTGTTCAAACCGTGTGGGTCACTAAACATTTAGCATGTTGCTTTCTTTTGTTACCGTTTTATTGGGAAAATGTTATGACACAGTCTCATACAAAAATTCAAATGGATGAAGCCAAAGACAAGGGCAACTTGGCCATCCTGCTGCTGTTAGATCTCTCTGCGGCCTTCGACCTGGTTGACCACCAGATCCTTACACAACACCTTTCCTCGGCTGCCGCGTTCTCACAGAATGCCACAAATTGGATTCAGTCATTTCTGTATGACAGATCGACTAGGGTCTTCGCCCCTTGAGCGGCTGCTGATCCTATCCCAATCCAATGCGGTGTTCCCCAAGGCTCCTGCATCTCCCCCACACTTTACAACATCTTCACGAAGCTTCTCTTCGACCGTCTTGATGAACTGGGTGTCAGCTACACTAATTATGCAGACGACACCCATGTCCTCATCACACTCACTGGCTGCTACGAAAAAGATGTTGCAAAGCTTAACGAAATCTACCTAGAAATCCAAGCCTGGATGGCCACACGGAACTGCTTATCGTAGGCTCCCAGGCCGCCTCAATAAATTAGATTCTAGGTACAAATCCTTCACCATTGATGGCAACATCATAAAAGTCTCCAAAGAGGTGAAAACACTAGGCGTGTACCTCGACTCCACCCTATCGTTGAAAACACAAATAAATGCCACCATCTCATCTACCACATATACCAAGAACTTATCAATGCCTGTAGACCTTTTCTATCATCCTCCAGCTGCCTCACCTTATCCAGAGCATTGATTTTGTCTAAATTAGACTACTGTAACACACTCTTCCTAGGTACTACCTCCAAAAATCTAGACAGACTCCAGATCCTCCAAAACAATGCCTTAAGATGTGCTCTTAACCTCCCGCGCAAGGCACACATCTCCACGGCTAGTAGAGATGTCCACTGGCTCCCAATACGAGACAGAATCAAGCTACAAACTCTTGTCATTACACACAAGTGCCTCTCTCTGACTGCCCCGCGATACCTATCCGACAAATACGCTAGACACAGCACTTCTAGACCCACCAGAACTCCCTACTTGCACCAACTCAGAGTCCCTAAATTCAACCTAAAAACAGCAGGAGGTTCCAGTTTCCCGGTTCTTGCAGCTCAATGTTGGAACACCCTCCCTCTTGCAATCAGATCGGAAGCTTTCTTTTGGCCATTCAGAGCCATGGTGAAATCATGGCTCTCTGCTTAAACACGGTGCTACTTACACTCGCACACTAGGTCTTCACTATACCGTGAAACGGATCACCACGTAACCCGATCTGCTATTTTCTATTGTATTCTTTGCTTATTTTTTACTTCAACATTGAATGCATGTACTTTTCCTGCTGTGTGCAACGATATGTAACTATGTAGTCCATATGATTATGCGCCCAGCTACCCGAGGGTTCGGTCGTGCTCTATAAATAAACTACCTAAACTAACTAAACTAAACTAGGGGGAATGACTCCCTAGGGAAAATATATCAGACATCTTCTCCCCAAGTGGACTATTTGAGGACCTTAACTTGTATACACTTTAGTCTATATTTATTAATTTTTCTCAATTGTTCCTTATCATCTAAGTTTCAGAGGTAATTAGTAAATAGGTTTCCTTACTTTGTATGGACTTTGATTTGGCTTTACATTATTTATTCTTGTAACTAAATATGTCCTCTTTGCAAACCCGAATATCTCACCAAGAGTAAGCCAGTACCTTGATCCCAGCCCCACGAAGTGAGCCAAGAATACCTCCAAGGTCTGTTTGTGGTCTGCCTGATGTAAGGGTGCAGAAGGAGGAGACTGGCACACAGGTGGCATAGTGATTGCTATAGATATTTATTCAGCATACAAGGTAAAGAGAAAAGCTATTTCCCTTACATCTATGAGGGTTTTCCTGCCTCACCTAAAGTGCTAATGGGTGGGTCAGGATGTCACCATCCTGTGTCAAAATGTCCCTATCTCTGCCCCTTACACTTATAACTGAACTCCAAAACTATTCCGTGTTTAAGCAAGCCATAAAGACTCACCTTTTCAGCCTGGAGTAACCCTCCATGGCCTCACTCCCTTTCTACTGGTCATGTTGTATGTCTTGTCTTTGTTTTTTGTGATGACTCCCTGCTCCTGGTTTTAGCACTTCACCAACAAAAAGGATTGCTAATCCTCTAACAATCGTTGTCAGAAAGTTCACTGTTTCTTGACCCCTGCGGGAATGACTCCCTTCTCCTGACTCATTGGATTGATCCTCCGGCCACCATTTTGGGCTAAGCGCGAGAAACACGCTTAAATGCCAAAAGGAGCTCAAAAACACAAAGAAACAATCGCTGCCACCAGTCCATCAGTGATTCACTTGCACTGTTCGATAACAATCCCAAGAGAGTATCTAGGGCCTGTAGTAGACTAAAGACCCGAAGAGAGGAGTAACTTAGCTTACAGTGCCCTCTTGTGCCATGTTGCGCGAAAGTTGCAACATGATGAAGAAACTACGGAAAACAACGTTTCCCGGTACTGACTGTCTTAAGGGCATGTCAGTTTCCCCGTAAGAATGGAGCGAAAGCCCAGAGGAGTGCGGCAGAAGGCTGCACTTCTCTGGCAAAGTCTAGAGCATGGTGAAAACAACAGCAAAAAGTTTAGGGGTTGCCACATGGAAGGAAAATTACCCACAATTAAGAAATCTTTCCTAACAGTCACTACACTGAGTGGTCAAGGGGCACTTTCGAAAGCTCCAGGCCACAGGATTGTGAGAAGGCTTTGACCCTTTGGACTTGTGGGACCAATCAATCTCAAAGTACCAGGAAGGGTCTTCTAAGGTCAGGTAGTCCAGCAGGGCTTCACCAGGACAGCAGCAAGACAGGTCACAGGGCCTGGAATCGTCCTCAGGTCTTACGTCATCTGCACAGCTAAACAAGATATTTGGCTCCTTTTCTGATCTGCTGGAATGGCTCCAGGTCTCCTCATCTTATTCTAAATCCAATTGAGTGATCAAACTCAGCCCTCCAGTAGTAGGATCTGCTCCACTCAGGCACACCAGCAGTGGTCCAATCAGGGACCGTTGTGGGGCTGACTCATGCTTGCACACTAGACATACTGGGACCAGTATGTGGATTGGGACCAGACAGTCCCAGCCCACCTCCTGAGGCCAGGCACACATGACATACACTAGCCCGTGAACACACCAGCTTTCCCGGGCAAATGCATGACCATAAAAGGGAATTCTGACCTGAGAAGGCAGTAAGAAGGCCAAAGAACTAAATAGCCAAAGAACAAGTGAAAATCTCTTGGCATGGCCATTTTAGGACACTAGCCACAGTTAGCAACCAAATTATTCATTTATTTATTCAGTTATTACATTTGTATCAAGCACAAACAGCTTCTGGGCAAGTTATGAATACATTTTGCAGGTTAACCGGAGATGCAATAAGCAGCCACGAGCAGTAAGTGTGAAGTTCATCAGGTGACAAGTGTGGTTTTCATGGCTTTGCAGAAAGCCATGAGAGATACCTAACCTCGAAGAGTAGGAGGTAGGGCATTCCAGTGTAAGGGTGCAAGGTAGGGAAGCTAGCGCCACCTGCTCTCACTCTTTTTACCATGGGCACGCTAAGTATGTTAGCATAGGGTGTTCGGGTTGGTCTTGTGGAGGTAGAGGGGTGGATTCTTTGCGATGGGTAGGCAGGTGCGGAGAGGTGGATACACTTATGGGTAAGTGTCAATTCTTTGAATATGACCCCTTCTTTGATTGGGAGCCAGCGGGCTGATTTTCTGGCGGCCGTAATGTGTTCTTTTGGAGATGCCTTGGGCTGCACTAAGTGCACTGTTCTGGATGACTTGCAGTTTTTCCAGGTTTTTTGTGGATGTCCCTAAGAAGAGCACATTACAGTAGTCTAGCCTTGAGCCAGTGATGGCTCTGGCATTGTTAGTACAATGCTCCTTGGACAGAAAAGGCCTAACTGTGTTAATGAGTTTAGCATGATAGGCTTCTAATGAGGCGATTACATTAACTTGTATAGTCATGGAAAGGTTCGAATCAAGGTAGACTCAGAGTTTTCACTGTGTTGATACTGGGATTTTGATAGTCAATGGTGAAATGGCCAAACTGGGTATCAAGGTTTCTAAGTGTGTCGGGGGATCCTACCAGAAGGAGTTTAGTCTTGTCAGATTTGAGGCAAAGTCTGTTGGCTGCCATCCATATCTGTATGGTGTTGTAGATGTAGTTGAGTATCGTGGAGTCAGTGTCACAGTTGCCTGTGAGAGTGGGGAGGATCTGGGTATCGTCCGCGTTGTTGGTGTAGGGGATACCCAGTGCATCAATGATGAGGAAGAGCGGGCATGTAAAGATGTTGTAGAGCGTGGGGGAGAGGCAGGAACCTTGTGGAACCCCACATAGCATGATGGTGAGTGAGGCGGAGGCTAGGTCAGAGAATACTTGCATGGTCCTGCCTTTCTAGAAGGGGCTGGTCCAGGCAGCGCCTTTGGGGGAGAATTTGGCCGTGGAGGTGAGGTGGTGGCATAGGACA
This sequence comes from Ambystoma mexicanum, assembly GCF_040938575.1. Lineage (NCBI taxonomy): Eukaryota > Metazoa > Chordata > Amphibia > Caudata > Ambystomatidae > Ambystoma > Ambystoma mexicanum. The sequence continues at coordinate 855,069,991 of NC_090931.1, read as the reverse complement.
TTGTGGTCTACGAGGTCAAATGCTGCAGAGAGGTCGAGAAGCAGGAGTAGGGCTGGTTTACCTAGGTCTCTAGCAAATGCAGTAAACAAACAATATAACTGCTGCCACCAGCCTGTCTTTAGGCACATTTAGAAGTAACCAAAAATCCCTTGAGTGTAAGTCTAGGCTGATGCAAAAGTAGCCCAATTACACTGCGTTGAAAGATGCTTTGTGAACTAAGAAAAAGTTACCAAACAGATAAAGTCAAAAGACGCACTACTGACAGTCTGAAGGACTAGTCAGTTTCCCTATAACAAATAAGCAAAAGGCCAATGAAGTAAAGCTGAAGGCTTCACTCCTCTGAAAAAAGTCAGCTCAAGGTGTAAAACAAAAGCAAAAAGTCTGAGGGTCTTTAGAATATGGAGGTAAAGTTACCTAAAAGAGAAACTTTCCTAACATCCACGACACCTGCATCATTGGGCTGTGCTCTCAGTTGGATTGCCCCTCTGAATCTCATTCTGGGGAGCTGTAGAGTCCATCTAGGATATGGCCTGCAGAGTGTGTAGGGCCTGATATTGGTTGTGTTTATAACCAAAAAATGACAACTATGTGTCCGGCTTCCATTCCTGACCCCTCAAAGTGCACACATTGTGCTGCCTTGACCCCACTCACCTCTCCTGAGACTTAGCCATGGCCGCTCTCCATCATACCTTGATTGGTTTGGCTAAACTCCCAGAGTTGCCCTGTTTACTAAAACTAGGGTGCCCTCTTAAACTCTGTCCACTAGGCCAGAATTTAAAAATCCATCTGAACAGTGGAGTATCAGCAGTGGAAAGGAAACAAGGTTGAAACAAACCCATCTACGAAACAGAGAAATGTGCTGCGGTTGATCACCAGATTAATGTGATTTAGTTATGACACTCCAGGGTAGTAGGCGCTGTCAGGGGAGAAAATGCAATGTTGTAGATCACGGCACTAGCAAGATTAAAACTAGCACAAACCCCAAACAAAATTCCTGTGGGAACGAAATGCAGTGTGTTGGAATATACAGCAGTGAGATTCAAAAATGCAAACCCAGCCAAAATTCCTATGGGAACAAAATGCAGTTTGGTGGAATAAAACAGTGAGATTCAAAAATTGAAACCGAGCACAAAATCCCTGTAGGGATATGATGCAGTGTGGTGGAATAACGGCAAGATTGAAAAATGCAAACCCAAAACAAATCCCTATAGGACAAAATGCAGTGTGGTAGAATAACAGCAGGATTCAAAAAAGTAAACCCAAAACAAATCCCTGTGGGAACAAAATGCAGTGTGGTGGAATAACGGCAAGATTGAAAAATGCAAACCCAAAACAAATCCCTGTGGGACAAAATGCAGTGTGGTAGAATAACAGCAGGATTCAAAAAAGTAAACCCAAAACAAATCCCTGTGGGACAAAATGCAGTGTTGTGGAATAAAGCAACAGCGAGATTCAAAAATGAAAACCCAGCACAAAATCCCAGTGGGAACAAAATGCAGTGTGGTGGAATAAGCAACAGCAAGATGCAAAACTTCAACAGTACAGCAATGACATAGTCTCCTACCTGATTGTAGCGGCAGGCTTTGAGGGTGAGACCTGGCTGGGGTGCACAGGGCGAACAGGCTAACAGGGATGGACGGTGCCCAAGGAAGGTACCCTTTGCCTGAGCCCTTCGCCAGCTGCCCAGGCTAGGCTCCCCTGTGGGATCTACTTAAGTGGGAGATGGTCTGGTTCAGCTGACCAGTTCAATCAGCCAATCATGGGCTGGTAGGCCGGCATAGAGAGGAATGGAGGGAGGGCTAACGGATTGATAGTGAAAGGCCCGGAAATGGGCACTGCAGCGTTCTCTGTTCTAAGGCTGCAACATGGGGGTCGGGTCTTCCACTCACTACTGATGTTCTCCTCGAAGCGGATGCTTCCCCAGTGGAGCTGAGAGGAGGAAGTATTCTGTATTCATGGGGTTCAGTTTGAGGGATTGAGATGCTGGATGTTTTGGGATCCAATTTGGCAGACAACACTATTAAGCGGTTAATCCAGAGAACCACACTGGGAAGTGTTGACCAACCAGTGACAGCTGTCAAGGATGTTTCAAAATCCAAAAGCCAGTCCCCATGCTCAAAGCCTGCAGCACCACAGCTGAGTGTTTCAGTGTTCACAACTCCCAGAGGCAGAGTAATGCTCCTGTTTAAACAATTCTATTCAATGGCTGTTACAAAGTGGAGAGAAGTGCGAGCAGTGGAGGAGAGTGCAAGTGGGACGCAGATGTGCAGGGATGGTGAGAGGAGGGAAGGAGAAAGGAGTGAGAGGGGAATGGAAAGACCCAGAGAGGGGAATAGAAAGCAGGAGGGAAGTAGAGAATTTAGGGGCTATTGTACATGTATGGAAGGTGATAGAAAATTGTGGAGGTGGAAAGTTGAAAGGGGAGTGGAATGACCTGAAGAGGAACAAAGGAAGCAGAAAGTTGAGAGGATAGTGGAAATTTCAGAAGGGAAGAGGAGGAGGACAGGAGAGTGAGAGAAGGTGGAGTGCCAGGAGTGGAGGAAAGAGCGATTACTGATGGGTGAAAAATCTGAGTGATTTTAGAAAGAGCATACTAGTACAGCGGACGAGAAGTGGCGGGGGGAGGAAAAGAAAATGCCAAGAAGGGTCAGAAGAAGAAAAGGTGGAGCGAGAAGTATGTAAAGAAAAGGGAAAAAAGGGAAAAGGAGGATTGCCAGATCATTCAGGGCACCGAGGAGGAAAATTGATAAGAGAAAGACTAGACAAGACCAAGAAGTTGAGGAATGTTTTTTTTTATTTGATTTTTGATTTTCAAATATTTATATTGTGCGCTTGACAAACTAAATTTTCTCTAGGCACATATTAAACCGAGCATCAAGCCCAGCAATCAAAAGACAGATTGCCAAAAGGTCAAAGCAGCTAACTAAATACATATTAGATAGTCTCCTTTGTCCCAATCACTTGGATAGGCAGGTTTTCAAAGCACTCTGGAACTGATATAGCAATTCAAGGGCCCTGATCTTCAGAGGTAGCTTGTTCCATATTTCTGGGCCATACACTCCGAACCTACGATCACCTCTAAACGCATGAATCAAATCAGGGATTTCCAGTAACATTTTGTCACTGGACTACAGCTATCCTGTGGAAAATTGACCTGATCACCCAGTGCTGGCAGTGGCTGTGGTGGAGTGTAAGGCCATTACCAGGGGCTCACTCGAAAAGCTCCCCAAGCCTATTGAAACCTAGCAAAGCCTTACTCAATCCTAGTACCTTGTGAAGCAAGCCACAAGGCCCCTCAAGACCAGTAGGTGGAAAGGACCTCCTTAAAAACTCATCTTCCTTAACAAGACAATGATAGAGAAAAGCATATACTAATCCAAGAAAGAAGTGCAGGGGACACCCCACAGACTGATTGACTCTCATTAGGCTGCCAGGAGGCAGAGCCCTAGGGGAGTGAGGGACAGAATGCAGATTGTGGTTCTTAAGCAAGCTGAAATTGCCTTATTTTATTTATTTATATTTATAGGGCGCCGGAGCCCACAGGCATCAGTGCACACATAGACATAAACAGGACAAATTCATAAAAGTCAAGTCAAATCAATCAGTTAGTCTTTCGAATTGTTTATCGACTTTCCCAAATTATGACAGTGACTCAAAAAAGATGGAAGATGGCTACGCCCACAGCCGATAACAATACAGTCTGTGTCATCCACCATGGACCATTCCTTGATATGGATCCTTCGTAAAAATCTTAAGTCCTGGATCCAGATGCAACTCTTTCTAATTTAAGCTCTCAACCAGACCAGGAGTTTGTTCTGGAGATCATCTCTAGTCTCAGGTTTATGAACGTTAACAGATACGTTTCTTGGATCGGCAATCAGTCTTGCCTGGTGCTAAAATTAAAGTATCTAATGAAGCATTGGGAACATACAAACCCTTAATGTGAAGAGCAAAAAATGAATCAGACAAACTGGATTGTCTGTAAAATGACAGCCTCTGTTAGAATCTGGGTGTGGTACCTTGGGCCACCTGAATGACAGCTATCAGATGAGTTACTGATGAAACTTTAAAGTGAGCTAAAACTAAAAGTCTGCTGGATTAGCAAACATAAAAAGGATTGTTGCCAAAAAGGAATACAGATTTTAGTTGTGTTTTTGATCCCACAGATCTCAAGGCTAAGAAAGTAATGTATTTATGTTTGATGCAACACATTGGTTTTTGCTGGATTTAAGAAGATAATTAGCCTGGCTGAGCTGCAAGAACTGGAAAAGCAGGTTTTTCTCCTAGGAGGAGGGCCTTCCTCTCAGCAGAAACTCACTGGGAGATTCTAATTGCCGGTTAGAACAGACTCTTGTCTACAGAAAGAGAAGGAACAATGACAAGCCTTTCAGCCCAGGAAGCAGAGGTGTGAAGGTGGTCGTAAATTTCTCCTGGACAGAACTTCCCCCAAGGAGGGGGATGCACTGGACTCCCAGGAGAGACAAACGGGCGGAGCCAAGCGACCATCTGCTGTTAAGAATGAACAATGAACAATTTTTAAAAGATTCATAACTTGTGATTCAAAGTGGGGAAAATATCAAAAGGACAGAGTTGTTAATCTATTTTGTGGCTGCATGTGTGAAGCGAAGCGGTAGAAGTGTGTGACATGTTCTGGACAAGAATGGCAATATATGTGGTTTCATGCAAAGTGCATTAATGTTAGAATTGTGAAATGTACACACACATCCCTATGTTATACACATGTGTGGAAATTTGCAAACAATTTGGAAATTGTGTTCATATCGAAAAGGACAAAATTCTGTAGGAAGTTGAGACAAGATCCCACCGCTTCGGGGTTTGGAGGTACAGATGCTACCTAAAATATGGCATCTTTGTGTGTGATTTGTATAAAGCTGACTAATGTAGAAATGTGTATTTCGTATAACATCTGATTTTGAGACCAGTGGCTAAAGGGAGGTCTCTGAGGACTGTAAAATGTGACATCATGCTGCCTTGATCCAGTCACTCAAATTGCAAGGCACAGATGAATGTTTGATCCTATCCCAGCTCACAGGGGCAAGCTTAGATAAGCCGGCCCATACACCAACTTTGTGATGTCATTTTAAAGCATAAATAGAGACAGCTGACAACACATAGGGACTCACAGATCCACTCACTTTCCTGATTCTGGCGAAGCACTCTGATCCAGCATTCTACATCCAGCTTTAATATTCTTCCAGATCCAGATGCCAAGACTCTTGCCAGCAATAGAGCATTATTGATTTCAGCAATGCCCAAATCCTCAAATTTATTCTCTCCACCCAGTGAAGCGCCGTGGTGTGCAAAGGCCTTTTGAACCAGTTTGCTGAAATTCTCTGGCTTGCCACCATTAGGCTTGCCTTAGGAAATCGCTATACAGCTGATTCAAATACCCACAGACTAGGAGGGCAGCTCCTGTGAAAACCCAGCGACCGGCCTAGCTGATCCAGTACAGTGCCTGATGTGCTGTCTTTCCTAGACCAGACCCAATCCAATGACCACAGCTGACGGTCCAATTTAATAACTTATCCTGTGAGTATTCATAGGAAGAACTGTGGCTCATAATATCTTTGCATTGTCTTATCCCCATCTCAAACCCATCCTATCTTTCATTCAGAACCAATATTGTTAGAACTATCTTTGCGCTGACCCTTTTCTCATCAGAAGAAGTAGAGTTTCCACAGCAGGCGGGTTACACTTATCACATGACTATAAGATCCCTCTGTGGTATTCGCTTTTTCATAGTCATCCTCTAGTGTAAGCAAACCCATTTGTCATTTTCAAAAGTGCATTTCTGTTTTCCATCCTCGCACCTATTTGCAAATATGACTCTTACTAAACCCTCTATAACTCCCTCAGTTTGTATGATAGAAACGCGATTTCAACTCCTACTTGTGCCTAACATCTGTAGCTATTCAGAGATTTTCCTGTTATCGCGAATATTGCGCAAGAAAAAGTTTGCCGCAAATTACAATTCAAAGAACTTTTTAGCTTTAATTTGTTTCCGACTTGGACTTTAAGATTTCAACTGTTTTTTTTTTTACTAAATCATTCCTTGTGATTGTGGGCAACTGTTCAAAGCAGCTCCCATAGGAATTTCTAACACTTTAAGTATTTTTGACCATATATGGTGTTTTTGCCCAGTCAATTCTAAAGACAATTTTAAAAGCCACTAACAGCTGAAAAGTCATTTCCGTTTTTCTCTTGTGTTTTAGGGGGGAAGGTGGGACTGATATTCTGTTGGATTTGTGCTATTCCTGAATACCTGCTCTCCATCTCTTTACATTGCCTATTGGTGGGTTGAGGGGTGTTGCAGGGGGAACCTCTAACCGTAGTGCTATCTGATCTGAACCAACGCCAAAGTATTATTTTCTGTGCTGCATTTGTTTTGCTCATTACTTATTCCTAGTGTATTAAAGATATTATTCCGTGTTCTGTCACCCCATTGTTAATTGTGGTTTACCAATAAAAATATACTGTGATTAAATCTTCAATACACAAATAAATGTTTACCTATGCAAACCAACCTGATTCCTGGTTCAGTGTGACCAGGGGGGGGGGTCTTAGGAGAAGGGTGTGATATGAGTGGTATATTGTTCAGAATGAACTTATAGATCAAAATAAATAAGGGTTTCAGTTGTGCACTACATGCTGGGCGAGACTTGGGTGTGTGCCGGATTGAAATCACTTACTGCTTATCAAATGAAGTGACGCAGACACTGAAATCCAGGACCGTCTCACATTTGGTCAGGTCATCAATAATTCTCTGCTTGATGATTTTCCAATTTCTGGCTGCATTAGGTATAATATCCCCCAACTTAGAGCTAGTAAGAGTTTCCAAAATGGCATTATCCATACTTTTTTGGGTGATTGAAAGGCAGCACTGCAGGCTTCAGTAGAAAAAGCCTTTTCCCCTGGTTAGGCCTCGGCAATGTCCTCATTAAACTGACTTGAACAAGCCAATTGAAGGGTCTCAAGGGGCACAGTGATAATACTTTGTTGCTTCAGGGACATTATTGCTATTCACAGGGTTAGTTGGTTGACTACAACCCTCATTCATCATATCCTTCTTTTAATTTTGAATACGTAACCTCCTTACAGTACTTCTTTCCACAACGGTCTGTATACTGCGAACAGTTGGCATTGTGGGAATTAGCAGGGAGACTAATCCCTTAACGGGGGTATTCGTCAATCAGGGGGACTAATGAAAGTGTTCCTCACAGGCTAATTTAGTTCCATCTCCCTATGTACACAGTCGGGACGAATCTTCCGAGTCACCAGAGAAAGCGGGAAAACGCAATTCCACTCCAAAGCCGAGCTGCGTCACTGCATCCACTCTGACTCTAAGAAGCCGACCAGCCAAAGGCAAGGGCCAGCTGCATCCACCTCCCTCCAAGGGCTCAGACGAAAAGTTCCTCTAGAAAACCCCCCAGTCCACTCACTGGCACATCGGGGAGACTCAAGTGTCCGCACGTGAACAGGAGCACCATAGGGTCGCAGGAATGAAGTCCGGGAGATCAGAGGAAAGGACCAACAGCCATCCCACTGTTGTCACACCATCAAGCCGCACCTCCTGGCGGCCGCCTCCGACAGAAATCCTTCCTTGATTTCTTTAAAAAACCAAAACACTCTATCGTGTATCTAGTCCATCCTGTACTCCAGGGTTATTTGTGTTATAAAGTAAGAATTTGTGTATCCTAATTTGAGTCTTCGATTGTATGTTGACACTGCTGCAGTAACAACACATAGACATGCAGCACTGTTAACATTCTTCAGCTGCACACCATAAAGTACATGGATTTGCCTTATTTTTGCCAGACTACAAATGCAGATGCTGTACAGGTTTTGTTCACCAACTTGCTGCCACGGACAGCGACACAGACATGCATCCCTTGCACCAGGTTTTAGCACCAGACATTATAATGGCGAGAAATGCCTCTTCCTTGCCAGGCTTCTGGTATACGTGTAAGTAACGGGTAGAGTGTTCTTTGTATGCCTGGGAAGCTGAATCACAAGTGGCTGAATAGGATGTCAGAGCAAGCGGGGCAGCGACTTCTAACACATGGAGGGCTAGCTCTCCCTTCCTTCATAGGGCACCCCGCTCTCTCCTTCCACCTCAAGTCCCAGGGGTGCTGGGATTAACATCAGCTGCAGCACATCCCTGCATCCGTCGCTGACTGTTAGAGGCGGATGAGCATTACAGTTCAGTCTGCAAGGTGGTCCTGATACCACAGCACATCCATCCATCCAGGCATACAATGTCTGCCACCTCATGTATGCCCCCTTCCCCTAACCTCCTGCACGGGAAGTATCGGGAAGTTGAATGGGGGTTCCTCTCCCAATCACTGCAGTGGGGAATAGATTGTTTAAAAAGGAGGAGGATGCATCTTTATTTATTTATGTTTGCATTTATAGCAGCGCACAAAGCCGTGAGGTATCTAGGCGCCAGTTACAGGAAAATATACACGTTATGATTAGGTCACATCCAGTGTTACAAGGCTGAGCAGCAATACAGACTGCAGAGTCTAGAACAAGTCACATCCAGAGCTACAAGGCGAAGCGGTAATACAGACTGCAGAGTCAAATTTAGGTCCAATCCAGTGTTTCAAGGCGAAGCGGTAATACATACTGCAGAGTCTAGAACAGGTCACATCCAGAGCTACAAGGCGAAGCGGTAATACATACTGCAGAGTCAAATTTAGGTCCAATCCAGTGTTTCAAGGCGAAGCGGTAATACATACTGCAGAGTCTAGAACAGGTCACATCCAGAGCTACAAGGCGAAGCGGTAATACATACTGCAGAGTCAAATTTAGGTCCAATCCAGTGTTTCAAGGCGAAGCGGTAATACATACTGCAGAGTCTAGAATAGGTCACATCCAGAGCTACAAGGCGAAGCGGTAATACATACTGCAGAGTCAAATTTAGGTCCAATCCAGTGTTACAAGGCTGAGCAGCAATACAGACTGCAGAGTCTAGAACAAGTCACATCCAGAGCTACAAGGCGAAGCGGTAATACAGACTGCAGAGTCAAATTTAGGTCCAATCCAGTGTTTCAAGGCGAAGCGGTAATACATACTGCAGAGTCTAGAACAGGTCACATCCAGAGCTACAAGGCGAAGCGGTAATACATACTGCAGAGTCAAATTTAGGTCCAATCCAGTGTTTCAAGGCGAAGCGGTAATACATACTGCAGAGTCTAGAACAGGTCACATCCAGAGCTACAAGGCGAAGCGGTAATACATACTGCAGAGTCAAATTTAGGTCCAATCCAGTGTTACAAGGCTGAGCAGCAATACAGACTGCAGAGTCTAGAACAAGTCACATCCAGAGCTACAAGGCGAAGCGGTAATACAGACTGCAGAGTCAAATTTAGGTCCAATCCAGTGTTTCAAGGCGAAGCGGTAATACATACTGCAGAGTCTAGAACAGGTCACATCCAGAGCTACAAGGCGAAGCGGTAATACATACTGCAGAGTCAAATTTAGGTCCAATCCAGTGTTTTAAGGCGAAGCGGTAATACATACTGCAGAGTCTAGAACAGGTCACATCCAGAGCTACAAGGCGAAGCGGTAATACATACTGCAGAGTCAAATTTAGGTCCAATCCAGTGTTTCAAGGTGAAGGGGTAATACATACTGCAAAGTCAAAGTTAGGTCAAATCTAGTGGTACAAGGCAAAGCGGTAATACATACTGCAGAGTCTACAACAGGTCACATCCAGAGCTACAAGGTGAAGCGGTAATACATACTGCAGAGTCTAGAACAGGTCACATCCAGAGCTACAAGGCGAAGCGGTAATACATACTGCAAAGTCAAAGTTAGGTCAAATCCAGTGTTACAAGGCAAAGCGGTAATACATACTGCAGAGTCTACAACAGGTCACATCCAGAGCTACAAGGCGAAGCGGTAATACATACTGCAGAGTCAAATTTAGGTCCAATCCAGTGTTTCAAGGTGAAGCAGTAATACATACTGCAAAGTCAAAGTTAGGTCAAATCCAGTGTTACAAGGCAAAGCGGTAATACATACTGCAGAATCTAGAACAGGTCACACCCAGAGCTACAAGGAGAAGCAGTAATACATACTGCAGAGTCAAAGTTAGGTGAAATCCAGTGTAACAAGCCTAAGCGGCAATACAAACTGCATAGTCTAGGTTAGGTCACATCAGAGTTACAGGGCCAAGCGGCAGTACATACAGCAGAGTCAAGGCTAGGTCATATCAGAGTTACAGGGCCAAGCGGCAGTACATACAGCAGAGTCAAGGCTAGGTCATATCAGAGTTACAGGGCCAAGCGGCAGTACATACAGCAGAGTCAAGGCTAGGTCATATCAGAGTTACAGGGCCAAGCGGCAGTACATACAGCAGAGTCAAGGCTAGGTCATATCAGAGTTACAGGGCCAAGCGGCAGTACATACAGCAGAGTCAAGGCTAGGTCATATCAGAGTTACAGGGCCAAGCGGCAGTACATACAGCAGAGTCAAGGCTAGGTCATATCAGAGTTACAGGGCCAAGCGGCAGTACATACAGCAGAGTCAAGGCTAGGTCATATCAGAGTTACAGGGCCAAGCGGCAGTACATACAGCAGAGTCAAGGCTAGGTCATATCAGAGTTACAGGGCCAAGCGGCAGTACATACAGCAGAGTCAAGGCTAGGTCATATCAGAGTTACAGGGCCAAGCGGCAGTACATACAGCAGAGTCAAGGCTAGGTCATATCAGAGTTACAGGGCCAAGCGGCAGTACATACAGCAGAGTCAAGGCTAGGTCATATCAGAGTTACAGGGCCAAGCGGCAGTACATACAGCAGAGTCAAGGCTAGGTCATATCAGAGTTACAGGGCCAAGCGGCAGTACATACAGCAGAGTCAAGGCTAGGTCACATCAGAGTTACAGGGCCAAGCGGCAGTACATACAGCAGAGTCAAGGCTAGGTCACATCAGAGTTACAGGGCCAAGCGGCAGTACATACAGCAGAGTCAAGGCTAGGTCACATCAGAGTTACAGGGCCAAGCGGCAGTACATACAGCAGAGTCAAGGCTAGGTCACATCAGAGTTACAGGGCCAAGCGGCAGTACATACAGCAGAGTCAAGGCTAGGTCACATCAGAGTTACAGGGCCAAGCGGCAGTACATACAGCAGAGTCAAGGCTAGGTCACATCAGAGTTGCAAGGCCAGGCGGTAATACATGCTACAAAGACTAGCTTATAACAAATCAGGTATACAAGCGTTTAGGTAAGTCAAAACGGCTATAACAGGCAGAGCCAGACGTGTATATTAGTATTAGGCGGTCAGTAAAAGAGTAATAGGGCCGAAGCCAGATAAGGCACAACTAGTGGACTAGGGGATGTAGCAGCAGTACAAGGTAGCCACGGCCCAAGTGTGGTGTATGTAAGTAGTCTTGAGGTAAGTGGGGGAATGTACTGCAAGGAAGCATAGTAGTAATACATGGTGTCGTGGTCTGCTCCATTTGGGTACAATACTATGAAGCTACATGGGCAGGAAGAGTATAAGCTCTTCTTACCTGAGGTGATGCCGTTGTGCACGTGATGAGCAGCAGTGGAGTCGCTGCATTGCCGTATGAACATACCTTGTAGAGCAGTGGGAGGTATCGGGGCTCGTCCTTGAATGTGTTCGTTGGTCCTGACCGGCATCTCGTCAGGAATGCAATATTACCGGGCCGGCCAGGCGGCCATTCCCGGACAGACACAGACAGAAAATGGAAGTGGCCTTAGACAACGGCCTTGTACGTGGGTATCACAAGTGTCCACCTTCTTTGTCCTCCTATGAGTAAGGAAAATTGTGATGCAAAACGCCATTGCTACCGTTCATGTGTGCTGGCGGAACCCGAGCAGCATGCGCTGCAATTCACAATAAATAGAGAGACCTCTTTGAAATCCTAATTCCTGATTGGCACACATTTAGCAAAACAAACGCATCAGCGGTTGATAAGGTGTAAAGCACAAGAAATATGAAATTGTGATTTGATCGATACATGCCACGAGCGTTGCCAGTTACCATGCACTCACGATATATTGCTTCCCAGTACCTGGTCCCCCTTTTTCTGCGAGTTATGATTTTATTTTGACAACATGGTGGCACAAAGCGCCATCACATGCGCCAAAAAATAAAAAGAATACGTCGAAAGATCCCTTCTTCCCTCACATCTTCTCCTATAGACCCACTGCGCTAGCTGGTTTTCTCTGTGTTCTTATTTTTTTGGTTTTGAGAATGTTGCTTACTCCCAAAGTAACGGAAAGAATGTCATACAAACAGCACATGTGTTGGCATCCACGTCATCACGGGCCGTCCTTAAGTACACCAGACTTGGCTTGCTCTGGCATCAGGTGTGCTTTAAATAAAGTGCTTCTTACTCAGTATTTAATGTTCATTTCCTTTCCTTTTTTTACTCCACCCAAGATTCTGCATAATCACTCTGAAGTCGTCGTATCTCTGCTCTCGGTCAGTGCCACCTTGATGTCCTTGCACAGGGTGGTCACGTCTTTGCCGGGGCAGCCCGTGCCTCACCCTCCCACGCACTGAACTAGCCACAGCCGAGTTCACTTCATTACATGAGTGCCACGCGGCTCATGAATCGCGGACCCCCTCGAGGCGTCCTCGTTCCTGATTGTCGACACGCCAGGAATTGAATGCCCAGGCATGTAGAACATTAATATATGTCACCTAGAGAGAGGCAGGGCACCGTCATCTGCTCGCCTCTCACGGAGACAAACCTGCTGTCTGGATGCTCTGAAAATAAAATTAAAAGACTGCGCTCGCACCTGATTTTTTTTCTGCTCTTCCGCGTTATCCGATTCCGATTACGCATTGTTTCCATGACATCGGCTGACTCACAGACTCTCCAGCCGCTGAGAGATGGTCTCATTACTGATCCGTGGTCAGTCAACCCAGCGCTTGACAGAGGCCTTCCTGATTTCCACTTAATAATAGTGAGTGAAATGAGAATCAGGCCAGCCCCACTCTCACTCTCTCCACAATAGGAGTGGGCTTGGTTTCCTTGGTATGCAGGTGGGGCAAGGATTGAACATGCTTGGTGGCCATGTTTCTAAATCTGCAACGCAGAAATGAAGGCACGCATTCGGCCTGTCTGTGATATTTCTGTGGAAGAAGTTTCTCCAATCCAGGAATTGATGCCACTTAGGCGTAAAATGGGAACAATGTTTCTTGAGCTTCTCAACGGGAAACGCCAGAATCCTGGTGTTCGCTGTGTTTGCTAATTTGATGCATTATAGGTGGTGCCTACACTAAACTCAGTGGTAATCTGCAGGCTTCTAAGGAAGCAGCTCATTACTGGGATATCTCAAAGGTTAAGGACCAGTGGACCCTGATATCTATCACGCTTCAAAAATAAATTAAAAACCCCATTGTATGAACAGGCAGCCTAACTGTCTGGCAACTCCCCGAACCCCACCTCAAGTGATCACCAGTCAAATGGCCAAATCCGTTGCCAGTGCGGGTTTAACCGATCTGATTTGCTTTGAGCATTTGTAACACGCTTAGAATGGACTCAACCATGTAACAGAGCAGTTGACGCACAGAAATGACTAACCAACAGAAGACAGTGCAGAGAACCAGGTTATCGGAAGAAAAAGCAGTGTTGGAGCCCTGGTGCCCCCACCGTCACCTTTATTAAAAAAGGTTGGTTTTAAGGGCTTTGCAAAACTGATAGAGAGAGTCCATGGCTCTAATTTCTTGAGGGAGGCTGTTACAAAGGCATGATTTATTTACTAGATTAACATTTCAGAAGAGCTATAGTAGGATTAAAGTGTGGAAAGTGGAAGGTGCACTGAAGGTGTAAAGCACGCTCCGGCCTTACTCTACGGTGCTGAAAGGGCCCTACCATGGTTTGATCGTTATCTGAAAGAGTGGCGGCCATGAGCCTCATCACATATCAACCCTTGAACTCGTGCCAAGTGTGGTGGTTCATCATGCCCAACTTTTGCTAAGCCACCTCTGTTCGCTTTCCAGTCATTACCTGTCATGGCTGCTGTCCCGCGGGCAGGGGTTCTGGTACCCGTGCATTTCATCCTCCAAGGGGAACCTTTATCTAGACTTGACTCTATTAATGGTGCTAATATCGCCATGATATGGCCTGTGTCTCGCGGCCCCGGAGGTAACTAATCTTAGAGCAGAGGACATCATGGGACGACAGATCCTTTAGGAGTAGGGACCCCAGGTGCCTTACAGTCCTACACTTTGCAGTAGAGGAATGCAAAAGTATTGATGCATGTATCTCACTGTCCATTGGTTGGCAGGCCATGGCTTCTCGCTGTCCATTGCTTGGCAGGCCGTGGCTTCTCGCTGTCCATTGCTTGGCAGGCCGTGGCTTCTCGCTGTCCATTGCTTGGCAGGACATGGCTTCTCGCTGTCCATTGCTTGGCAGGACGTGGCTTCTCGCTGTCCATTGGTTGGCAGGCCATGGCTTCTCGCTGTCCATTGCTTGGCAGGCCATGGCTTCTCGCTGTTCATTGCTTGGCAGACCGTGGCTTCTCGCTGTCCATTGCTTGGCAGGACATAGCTTCTCACTGTCCATTGCTTGGCAGGTCGTGGCTTCTCGCTGTCCATTGCTTGGCAGGCCGTGGCTTCTCGCTGTCCATTGCTTGGCAGGACATAGCTTCTCGCTGTTCATTGCTTGGCAGGCCGTGGCTTCTTGATGTCCATTTCTTGGCAGGCCGTGGCTTCTCGCTGTCCATTGCTTGGCAGGCCGTGGCTTCTCGCTGTGCATTGCTTGGCAGGCCGTGGCTTCTCGCTGTCCATTGCTTGGCAGGACATAGCTTCTCGCTGTCCATTGGTTGGCAGGCCATGGCTTCTCGCTGTCCATTGCTTGGCAGGCCATGGCTTCTCGCTGTTCATTGCTTGGCAGGACATAGCTTCTCGCTGTCCATTGCTTGGCAGGACATAGCTTCTCGCTGTCCATTGCTTGGCAGGTCGTGGCTTCTCGCTGTCCATTGCTTGGCAGGCCGTGGCTTCTCGCGGTCCATTGCTTGGCAGGACATAGCTTCTCGCTGTCCATTGCTTGGCAGGCCGTGGCTTCTCGCTGTCCATTGCTTGGCAGGCCGTGGCTTCTCGCTGTGCATTGCTTGGCAGGACGTGGCTTCTCGCTGTCCATTGCTTGGCAGGACATAGCTTCTCGCTGTCCATTGCTTGGCAGGCCGTGGCTTCTCGCTGTCCATTGCTTGGCAGGCCGTTGCTTTGTCAGTGGCACTGCCACCAGTGCATCATGCAGCCCGTCCTCCCCCTTACTGAAACGTGCACTGGGTGCATTGCAACACTCTATCTGCTCAGAAGTGGATCATTAGTGATAGCCTCCGAATTTGTAAAACATTCAGTTGCAATTTTTTTACAAAACTTTGCCATAAACATGTCATGTGATTGAATCAGCGTGAAACTGACAGGCTGTCTTTGCATCAGCAGCAACGTATTAGACCTTTAAATTATTTTTTTTTCAAGTTTGAAAGACGGGAAATAGAAAATGTACAAAAGAAAAAAGGGCGATACAGAGGATTTCCATCCATTTTATAAAACATTTAAAATCACCAATAAAAAAGATACATTACTGTGAATGCAAAGCGCACAATCAGACTGGGTCCGGGTGTAAAGGCAGGGCTCTGTCACTTAGGCATGCCTTGCAGTACACCGATTGTCACCTGTGTGGTCCAAATATGTTATAGATTCACAGCAAAGCGGTTATAGATTATGAATGAAAATATACACATATAAATAGTAAGACCCGATTAAGCCTCACCTCGGTTAACCTGGATTTTTTTCTTTTTTTTCTTCTGGTGGTTTGGAGGAGATGCCCGTCACGTCCACAGTGCCTATGTTATTTTTATCATTCACCTTAATCTTAAGAGCTGCATGACTTGTTTTGACACTGCTGTTCAGATATGTACAAAAACATCTGTCGCGCTGTCAGTGCCGCTTCATCTCATGCCAAAATGTGGCAATGGGCTGGTGGTGTGCAATATTAAAGAGCAGATTCTTTGTTTCTGGTATACAGTGTATTAGAGAGGTCAGGTGAGTCTCCACTGACTTGCACGCTGGTGCCAATAGGGTCCTTCCATCTTCCAAGGTTGATTTATTACATACCATTTAATTGGATAATAACACCTAGTTTTAGAACGTTTAGAAGTAGGATGACTCCAGCTTGACACTCTACAACAAATTGATATCATTATTGGTCCTGCTCTGCTTTGAACAGTTGGGGAAATAATGCTTTTATGAATGTAGTGTGGTTATGAGCTCGATGCATTAAATGACTTTGCCTTGGGAAGTCCTACATAGGCTGAAGGACAGGTCACTTCTAGAACATGCAACCCTCACCCCGACAACACGTCACAACATTCTGTCTGGGGGTCTAGTTGGAGTCTCCCACCACTGTGACTATAGAATTCAATTCTGTCATGGGAAAATGAAAAAGAACCTGAATAACAGGTTATTGCCTCATATTAGTAGGGCATCCCCCTTTCAAAAGGGTTTAGGTCTACTTGCTCAAAATTATTTGAGCTTTTTCAATTTACCACATTTTTTAGGGTCATTGTTTTGCTCTAAAATGCAGGAGGAGACCCCCTCAATTCCCCCCACCCTAACATATTCCCTTACCCCACCATATGTGTATATATAAATATATATCTTTTTTTCTTCACACTGATAGGATCAGGTAAAACTGAGCAGCACTCTTCATTTATCCCAAAAAGTTAATCCGGACATCCAGTTTCACAATTAAAAAGTCATCTTTATTGGTGCCTTGCAGGACGGCACAAACATATTAAAAAGCCATTAACATAAGGCTCCCCCAAAGTGCAAAAAGAGATGTGCGCGTTGGGAATGTTAACGCGTTTCGCAGCTTTCCCTGCCGCTTGGTCACAACAATTCGTTCCCTTAGAACCATGGAGTTTAAAAAACAGTGATGCAGAGTGATACTGGGCGCTCATTACCGCCGAAATGGAAGAGGGACTCTGATGAAAAGTACACCCATCCAGAGCAAGTCAGAGGCTGACATGTTTGACATATAAAACACTGTATTAACTAAAACACAGTTGGATTGGAATTAATATTCTAACCCCCATAGATAATACATATGGGAATATTCTCCATAGGGAATTTAGACCAACTAGACATATGTGAGTTCCCCACAGTGGGCTTTTCATAACTTGCCCGTAACGGTGGGTGCCGATCATGGAGACCCTCTATGCCATGTGTGAGCTTCAACATCGCATAACTGTTGATCGCCCATCTCATGCACTACTATTGGTGAGACAGAGAAAGTGGTCAACAATATTAATTGACCCCATGATCGTCAGTTGAGAGAATTCAACATTATAAAGTGCCTAGTGCATAATCATTAAATGGTAGAGTGTCCACATTTCTGTATAGTGCACAGCGTATGGATCTAAAAATCAAAACTACACACTTTTGATCAAATGTGTTACTCAAAATGGCATACACCACTCATTAGTCTGATGCATAGTGCAGCTAAGTAATGCTCAAATTGAATTCATTGTTGTCTAATACACAGTGCATGGGAGTGCGGCAAGAGGGGACTGTGTACATTAGGACAGGATGTTATCTTATCCACTTATCATCCCTCTAACACGGCAAGAAATTCCTCAAACACTGCATATCCTGTTAAGACAAACTCTAATGTGCATAAGTGTATGTAAAAAAGTGTATAAAATGTGATCAGTGTAAACACAGTGGTGCACAAACAATCAACTATACCGTTAAAACCTATATATGTATATGTGATGACAAACAAGTTAAAATCATGTTAAAATGCAAACATTTAAGCGTCTCTCAGTTTCATCGGACTGTATAATTCCAGCAATTTGTTGTGTATCTCAATTCTCAATGTTTGCTGGAAGATTGTAAGTTGGAAAGAACCCAGAAAACCACAGGACATTGAACCATATGGGGGACAGAAAGGAGAGAAACTGAAGACCAATTTACAACAATTGATAATTATTATTATTGTCCCAAAAATGTGTAAAGTTCCTCATCTATGTTGTGTCCTTGCGGAAATTTGCTTTCAAAATCCAATATACAGCGAGTCTCTTTCTGTCTCAGAATCTTTTCTTTGTCTCCTCCTCTTGGTCCCGTCTCAATTTTATGAATGCCAAAAAACCGAAAACTGCTCATGTCCTTTTCATGATATTCTGCGAAATGTTTGGCCATTGGGTAATTTGCATCGTTGTTCGTGATTGCTCTTACATGTTGTTGGATACGTGTTTTGAGTTTACATTTAGTGCTTCCTATATACCACTTGTTGCACGCGCAGGTCAGCACATAAACAACGTATTCCGTCTCACAGGTAATTTTTCCTAATATAGGAACCGAATGCCTAGTGATCGGATGTTTGAAAGAGCCTTGTGTTGTGGAATACTTGCAAATGTTGCAGCGGGTACATTTAAAAAAGCCCTCTTTCTTGTGGTCTACTAGCCACCTCCTCTCTCTGCTGTTTTCTTCCTGGGTCATGTAGCTTTGAACCAAGATGTCTCTTATCGACTTGTTTTTTCTGAAAGTTATCCGTGGATAATTCTGGAGATTTTTATTAAGATCCTGATCCGCCATGAGGATTCTCCAATGATTATTGAGAATCCGTCTAATTTTGGGTGCTTGGGTATCAACAGTTAGAATTAGTCGCGTACTGTCTTTCTCTATAATTTTCTTTTCGTTATGTTCGGTTCCTGCTATGAGTTTCGAGCAGTCCTTAGCTCTTGCTTTAAGGTATGCCCTCTCCACAACTCTCCTCGGATATTGTTGTTTGGAAAAGCCTTGCGCGGTGATTCTGCTCTCCATATCATAGGATTTTAGGGTACTGTTGTTTCTTCGTAGCCGGATGAATTCTCCATAGGGAACACTCCATATCAGATTTTTTGGATGTCCACTTTGTGCATGGAGTGGTGAATTGGTCCCTGTGATTTTTCTGTGTAGTTCACTGGTGAGTTTGTTGTCTATTATTCTCACATTCACGTCGAGAAATATAATCAAAGTACGACTGTGTGTTTCTGTGAACCGGAGATTGTTTTCATTGATGTTTAGATATTTAACAAACTCCATCCATCCTTGTTCCGTCCCTTTCCATATTATGAAGAGATCGTCAATATATCTCAACCAGAGGACAATGTTGTCTGTGTATTTTTGGTTCTTCTCCGTCCACACCTCTCGTTCTTCCCAGGCGCCCATAGTTAGATTGGCATAGGACGGCGCAAAAGTAGTGCCCATGGCGGTTCCTTGTAGCTGTTTGAAAAATTCATTGTTGAATAAGAAGATGTTATTGGTAAGACATAAGTCTATCATTGATAGTACCATTTGAGTATGCTCCAAATAGTTGAGAGATCGAGTTTGTAAAAAGTGTTTGCATGCCTGTTTACCATATTCGTGGCCAATCGAGGTGTATAGTGAGACCACGTCCATGCTTGTTAACAAATAATCTTGCTCCCAGGGGATGTCCTCAATTTTAGCTAGAAAATCGGTAGTGTCTCTGAGATATGATGGTAATGTCAAGACAAATGGAAACAGGACCTCATCTATGTACTTAGGATCTGCTCTGGAAAATATGTCTATCGAACAGACAATCGGTCTTCCCGGTGGATTTTTTATGTTCTTATGTATCTTGGGGAGAAAGTAAATAGTCGGTGTGATGGAATTAGTTGTTGTAAGAAACTTGCAACTTTCTTCAGACAGTAGGCCTTTTGCTCCCCATTCTGTGAGTAATTCCTTGATTTTGCTTTCAAGTTCCTTAGTCGGATTGTGAGCAATTTTCATATAACATTGATTGTCATTGAGCTGTTTATAGGCTTCACGTATATAGTCCTCCCTGTTCTGCAGGACTATATTGCGTCCCTTACCAGATGGTTTGATGATACAATTTTTGAGTTCATGCAGCTCTTTCAATGCCTGTCTGTCTGTGAATGATAAATTGTCATTGCGGATGTTTTTCTGTTCCTTTCTTCTAAGTTTTTTCAGATCTTCAATCAATAAACTCTGAAATTCCTCTATGTTATTGCCAAGGTTAGCCACGGGATTGAATTTGGACATGGGTTTCAATTGGCTTTTAGGTGTCCAATCTATATATATATATATAAATTTTAAAAAAATCGGTCAAATTTAAAAGTTTTTTCGATCTAGTATGATAATACCTTAAAATGATTCCCTGTGTGATGCAATGTTTCCTGTCTGAGTAGGCGTTCGAAGATTGGAGGGCTGGTGCTTCATCCCTGCGCTATAATTAATGACCACTTTTACCCCAGAGTAATGACCCCAGAGTGGGGGTAGCTGCTCCGCTTTTTGTGTATGTGCGTACGTATTGTGCTTTACATAGGTCCAGCTTAGGTGGGAAACGGAGCACTATACGAAGTGCTTAATTTACAAAATGAAAAGAAGTGCCACAGCCCACACATTTCTAGTACACCTATGCTGATTGTGGTGCTGCCCATTAACAACAAACCTGTGTGTTGGCACCACCCATTATCACCGCCACACACAGTACGCTATGTGAACATATGTGACGCTGATGCTTCCACTCCCACCAACAGGTGGGGGGTGATGGGGCGCATTGGTAAGAAGGAGGTGGGGGTATGCATTATTCATTACATGTGAAACAACACATTTTCAGTGGGGGTTCAGGGGCCTGCCGCCCCTCGACCCCACAACAAGAGAAATGTCTGAAAAAAAGAGCAACTCTGCATTTGATCCCGATTCATGACATTCCTGTCATCAACACATGCATTTAGTGGAAACTCTGGATGCAGATTGTTGGGTCCTTTCCTAGCATGTCCCATGTGTATGGCTGTTAGTTTAAGAGTCACATCTAAGAGGCGTTTTACAAGAGAAGATTCAGCAGTGAAACTCAATTTTAAAAATATGTATTTGCATTGTAGAAACAGAGTCTGTGGATCAAAAAAGGACCCACCCTTAAATAGTGTAAATATTGCAGAGTCTTGAAGAGATGTGTATGATTTTTAATGTCTAGTAGTATCTTCCATGAAAACAGCCAACACGTGTTTCGACAATGTGTCTTTCTCAAGGCTGTGCATACATATATTGCAAACGAATTGTACAGTAGTGGACACAATGATAATGTTTGATTCACATTAGTTACTTCATACGTGATTGTGACATAAAAGTAAAGAAAAAGTAATACATAAAAGAATACATAACATAATGTGAAATAAGTACAAATTGTTGGTACATACCCAAAAAAGCAAGATCCCTGTACAAAGGTAAGGAATAAATGGATTTAGAAACATTATTATTCATTCAATTTCATATGACTAGTACACCTATTGTGATTCATTGCAGCATGTCAAGTATAGTGCGCATGGTTTTATTTATGTGAGATTAAATTGGGTCTAATCATTTAACTTTTAAGTCCCGTGCACAGAGAATTGTTTCTATCCCTGCTCCTCCAAGAGTGCTTGTAATTGTGCTACATGTGTGAGTAGTTTTCCCAGGGCGAGTTGTGCTACCAGCAACCATATTCATTCTATTTCATGATGGCAGAGGGTATTAACCCATTCTAGATCACATCCACTGTGCAGGTGCAACTCCAGTGGTGTTCGGATGAGGTAAGTATGATGTGTCAGAAAAGTTTGAAAACTCACCAAATATGTTCCTTTATCCTGCAAACCGAATAGACAAGGATATATGTGTATATATGCATGTGGCATTAGACCATAGCAATCTGGTTATATATGCATAGATCTATTGTGATCCGCAATATTAGCTCGGAGAATGTTTGTAAATGAATCTCTGCAAGACTCTGGAATATTTACTCTATTGGCACTGTCCTCAAGGACTTTCTAAAATTGTATTGGCCAAGCTTGAAGTGCAAGTGGTTCCTACAAACTCTATTTTCAGTGGCATAAAGGTTTACCACAGACCACTCGCCACGCAGCTGGCATACTGCACATAGAATTGCTGCCCCAGGACGAAAGGACACAGTTTACCCTTACTCACAGAGACGTCTTTATGGGAGGGCAAAAGGGGCACTTGCCCACCTTGCAGTGGGCCCCACAAGACTGCCAACTCTAAATAAATCAGTTCACATAGTCTATCCGACTTAAATAGCACATTTCAGGATATTGAAAGGCTTGCTGCTGAGTCTACAATCCTATTGCCTTACTGTTGTTGAAAAGAAAATTCTGATTTGATCCATTAATCATGTAACTGTTTGTGTTCACTATGATAGTGTGTTCGCTAAGACACAATTCTTGTACCGTTCTCACCTTTCTCTTGATTATTATGATAATGTGCAATAGCCAAAGTTCAAATGCTTATTAATAAATGTGAGTGTTCCAATAGTTCAGAATATAGCTCAGTGTGTTAAGCACCCATTGCAGAGGTCTGTGTTCATATGCAAGATTACACTAACAAATCCCAGCAAGGTCAACCAGCATTTCCTATATCTGAAAACATCTGTGTATATGTAGTTTGTTTTTAGCACATCAGGTGCTATTATCAGCAATGTACCTGGACCACATAGTGGTTGCTGTAAAAGCAAACAAAGCATCAATATGGAGAAGGGCTAGAAATTGGTTTGTTCACATGGGGTTTTGTAAAACCTAAGCAGCCACCCCAAATGATGAACATAAAGTGTCAGTTTCGAGAGGTGATAAGCCATGCATATTAAAAAAATGAGAAACCAAATTGTTCATGCTTGTATCCTGGCTATGCCAGCAGACGGTGCAGTGATCCTGGACAAATCATTTATATCACTGATATTACTGTCGTGTCTTCTGTGAAAGGGAATGCCTTTTCAAATGCTCGTGGCGTTGTTTAGCCCATTACATGATCATCCTTCTTTTATGTAGCCCACTTGTGTAGAAGGGCATCAAGACAGAAGAGAGAGGACCAGATATTGAAGGCTTCTAGCAAGCATATTTTAAAGTCTGCTTCTTGGACATAAAAACGGTTGGCTTTTTTGTACAACTCAAAGGTGTGCCTGCTCATTTATTACTAACAATTTCACAGGCCTGTGTTTTGGGTGAATTTAAAGCTTTAAAATAGAAACGAGAAACCCAGAAAAAGTATTTTAAGATCATGTCAATTACTACCATTGTTGATGGAGACAATGAAGCAACAATCCTTAACATTTTGCATAATACGCTTCTACATCATTTTGTTTTACAAAGTTGACTTGTTGGGTTATACAAGGTGTCTACCTTCCAAGTAAGTACTATACAATGTGATTATTTTAGTTCATTGTAAGTGCTAAAAAAGAAAGTGGTGAAGTGCAGAAAGCAGAGTGGGTAAAAATCCCAGCTTTATATCGTAACCAATGTGTGATCCTAGGCATCCCATTCAATCTTGTATTGCCTAACCTATCAGAATTGCCAGTCTATAAAGCTTTCAAAATTGTCGGCATTTAGAGTTATTTCATTTCACTGGCTATAGTGCTGCTTCTTCTATAAAAATAGTAGGCATTGATATACTGCACACCAAATCCACTTGTTTCTTTGCTATACAATGGTAATTCTGCTTGAAACCATGTCCCTTTTATAATCTCAGTCTGTCTGATAAGGACACCTCTCTGGTAGCTTCTAACCTCCATCCACTATCTACTATATGGTATTTGTAGCTTCCTCCTTGCATCCAATGTGTCTCCAGTAGCCAGGCCTGAACACTTTTGCATTCTGTGAGGCAGCTAATCTGAGTTGTCTGTCTGTTCTGGATTATGTGCTCATTTTTCATATGATCTGTCCCACATTAATACTATGGCAAGTATACCTTCCTTGTGGCAGCTATTGATGAAAAGTGTACTGTACTTATGATAGACCATAAGTACCCTCATGATGGACTGCTAATCTTCGCCTTGAAATGCTACTTGTTTATCACTCTGATTACAGCAAGCATGATGAGGGTAAGAGGACTAAAAGGGTACCCTTGCCTATTTTGATCGCTGCAAGGCAGCATAGCAACCTATGTGTTGTGATTGTGATGTTGCAGGTGCGACCAGGTACTCTGCACCCCTTAAACTTTTGGGTTCAGGGAGGGGAGCCCCAAAGGTGTCTGTGCCCCAGGCCCCAAAAGTAGTTAACATGGCACTGCTTACTCATTCTTTTTAGACCATCCTTAAATAATGTTTTAGTGCACACTGGTGCAATGCAGTTCATAACTGGCCTCACTATATTGTGCAGATTGGTGTAATTCTTTGTGTGTATACTCTATCATGTCTTGTGCCACTAGAATATTAATTTCAACAGTGTATAGCTCTTCCCTGAGAAAGAACCTCTAACCATGGACCTGTGAACACGTGAACAAAAACACACGAGCATTTGGAGGAGCAATGACCAAACATATATGGTTGCTTGCAATTTCACGGGATGGCTTTTAAACGCGTGTGATCTGACCGGCTACTCCACTATTTAAAACAATTGTTGACACAGCCAATAACTTTGGCTTTTATATAGCCATTTGCCAGGAATTGATTTTCCAACCCTTACACAGCATGTGTGCTAATGCATACATGATGTGTCATGTACCTTAAAGTGCCACAAATTACGCTGTATTAGGACTTTATGCCCTCTCCCCACCACCTCAGGCAGCATCATACCTTTATTTATTTATATTTATTATATCTGCCTAACCTCTGGGTTTTACCCGGATACTCCAGGTTGTTAGCCAATTTTCTTTGTCTCTGAGGAAGACCCTGGAGTCTCAATCCTCCATCCGATTGGCTACGGTCAGCGTTCTTTTGCAGCCAATCAGATGGAGGATTGTACGGGACCCGGAAACGGCACGAATGTGTTATTACCGTGTTTATTTTGCTTAAACTTGTATTCTTTTTGGCCAGTTTGCCTTATGTTTTAGTTGCCCTAAATTGAAGGGCGACTAAAACATAAGGCAAACTGGCCAGAAAAAATGAAAGCTGCAGCAAAAAAAACTAAACCTGGAATACTGCTTTCAATCCGGTATGTCATTGATGATACCGGATTGAAAGCAGTATTCCATGTTTTTTCAGCTTCCATTCTTTTTGCCCAGTTTACCAGGGCTCAAGTCGAGGGTACACGTGGGTGGACTTTTTTCAGAGGGTGGACTCGGTCCCCCCAGATAAATTGAGAAACATTGAAGGTCCTCTTTGAATTGATGAATTAGCCGACCTTAGGGACTGAACCACAACCATCAGGTTTGCAGGCTGAACACCTCACCACAGCACTAACATCATGAAAAATAACAACTAAGGTGGCATGTTCAATTTCGGTACTACAAGTCCCAGGAAAAGCCTTTGACTAAAACATGCACGTTAACGTTTTCAAAAACATTATTTAAAGAAAATATCCTCTCTTGGTTTTGTGTGTGTAGTGTGTTGCTTTAATGGAAGGGGAATGCCATTCGTCGTATGCAATTTGGGTGGTTATGCATGTCCTTGGACATTCACATTTATTGCATTCCACTGTACAGTGCAAACTGCAAACGTGTTTCTAATGAGCCCTATGGGGGCTGAAATGGGAATGGGGAAGGTCCGGGCCCGGGTTCCTGGAGGGAGGAATTACTGGGCCCTCCGAACCCGGAATGGCCCAGTAATTCCCCATTCTGGGAACCCGGACCCGATGCCGCCAATAGCGGCATGGCTGCCGCCAAAATCGTAATGAGGCCCATTGTCCTTTGTCAATTTCTTCTACACTCTTTCTCCTTAAAGAAAGTAATCCGTCTCACTGCACTTATTTATTTAACGTTTCTTCTGGTCCCTTAGCTGGCCCTTCTCCTCTATGCTGTCCTGATTGCAGGAAGTCGTTGCATTGCGACAAAGTCACTCATCAGGTTAGCAGTGTGCAGAGGTGCATAGAGCTGCAGGAAATGCACACGTGCATCGTATGAGTTGATTGCATGTCCACCAACCCTTACTTCATGTTCATGATTGACTAAAACGTTGGCTTTACAGGAGCCAGGTACAGAGACGGGAGATGTTGCCTGCGCTAGTGAAGTAACATATGAAATAAAAGAAGGAGATGGGGGTGGGGAGGGCGTATGCAAGGGAAGGCTGGTGAGAGAAAGAAGAATAAGGGTGAGGATGGAGAACGACAGGGATTGGGGGACAGAAAGAGGAAGCGAGGGGGATCGGAGTCAAAGAGGAGGGTAGGAGCGAACGAACGAACAAAGGAAGGTAGGCAGATGGGTATGTGATAGAAGTGGATAAGGCGCCGGGTAGCAATAGAGGGGCAGGATGGAAAACAGAAAAATACCCAGTGTTGTGCATTCGGGGGAAGGACTGAGGGATGCAAGGAGCAAGCAAGAGAAAGGAGTGGAGGCATGGACTGTGACTTCCTTATTGACATCAACTCATCGAGCAGTGTGGACAATGGAGTGCCCTTTCTGGCTGGCTTCTTCTTCTTCCTAATAGTTGAGCAAGCATACACAAGCTGCAGATGGGCACAGTCCCCCTCCCCAGCCCGGTGATAGGTTGCGCATTGCAATATGCAGGCTTCTTTTGGGAGGACGCTGAGAGCAGGTGTCCCACATACAGGGCCTGCTGCTCTCCACCCTGAGAGAAGTAGTAAACTGACTAACAGCAAACGGCAGACACGTGTATGACGCATAAACGAGCCCGTACAGGCAGCGAGCATTAGCAGGCTGCTGCCTGCCTGACTTTTCCATAGTTCAGCCCATGCGCGGGCACTGGCTGTTATGGCGCGCGCCTGCGTATAGGTGTGCAGCGCGGTGTGGCCCCATGGCTGTCACCCGGCCGGAAGAAGTCCACCCACGGCCCAGCTGTGCCTTTGCCAGGCCCTGCTTCAGGTCTCCAACCCCCTATGCATGGCAATTGCCCTGTGGCGGCCGGACCACGCTGCTGGCTTGGAGATGCATGCGAGTCCAGGCCAGTGCTGCTCACAGCGCGTCCCGGCTTTGTGGTGAATGCAACCTGACCCGCTGCTTCTTCAAAGTTTCGCCTCGACCACAGTCATTCTTGAAAATACACGAGCCTCGCCAGTGCTGTGGCGCGGCACAGTCTGACTCCTTCAGCTCCAAGACGCAACTTACCAAGGGCCTCATTACGAATCAGGCGCTAAGGGGTTAACGGCGCCGTAAACGGCGCCGACCCTTAACGCCTGATTCCGAGGTCCCTTTGCGCCATGGTGAGTTTAACGCCTGCTTTTTGCAGGCATTCAAATCCATGGCGCTAAGGGACCATGGTGCTAATTACGCCACCGTAATTTACAGTAGCGTAATTAGCGCCTTCCCCACTCCCACAATGCCCTATGGGGCAAAAATGGGAATGGGGAAGGGTAAAATGGGAAATGGGGATTTACCGCCCCACTCACCTTGGAATGGGGCGGTAAATCCGCCATCCACCATGGTGTAAACATTGTTTACACCATGGTGGTAAGGATACGACCCAGGCGGTAACTTACCGCCTGGGTCGTAATGAGGCCCCAAGTGTTAAACAGTGATGCGAACACCAGTGGATTGCGCGCGTTGTGGAAAGGACACACGTGACGGTGCTTTAAGTCCCGGGACACAGCCTCAGCAAACACGGGAACACATTAAGCACTGACTGCACAGCAAAGCGATACAGTGATGGCATATAACATTATGGTTACACGTGGAAGGATGGACTATTAAGGGTACAGTTATAAGGATAAAGAGAGTTGCAGAACCGAGGGTGTCCCAGGAGGAGGACATTGGTTGGGGAGTTACAAGGAAGCTCCAGTCTGCAAGTTCCTGCAGCTGTGCTCCAGCTGCAGCTATGTTCCTGCAAGGTGCTAACAAGCTGACCGACTTGACTCGCTGTTAAGTACCTGGACCTCCCAACGCAGGGTGTTGTCTTTGCCATCTTCTGCTGGCATGGAAGCACAGTTATGTTTTAACCCTGCAGCCCCCAGCTAAATTTGGCAGGCGTAGGAAGTGCAAGGCAGGCATTATTTCTCGGCTTGCCTGTCCTGGATTCCACACTTCTCATCATAGTCACTTCATTTGAGCCCAATACATTTTAGGAAATAACCACATAACAATGGAGCATTTACTGCATCGGGGGTCCACTGCACAAATACACTTGCCTGGAGGATAACAGTAATTCCTAAGGATTGTGTTGCACACAACATACATTTAGAGGTGGGAACGGCCTACGCATATTCCTATATCGTCCATCGTCGAGTAGGCACAATGGCGGTGTACTGCGTTTAGATCTGTCCCTCTCCACGAAGTCTACATTGCTGCAAGAGTTTCTGATCCGGAGTCGTCTGAGTAACTATTTTGCTGTCTTAAGGCACTTGGTTGAAGTGCCTTCACGTGGCAACCCCTTCCCAAACTATGAGCCTGCCAGCTTCCTCTTCTGTGCAGGAACCTTTCCTGCAGAGCACCTACTGTTATGCAATGTTTGGAGCTGTGAGTATCCTTGTAGTTCTCTAAGGGTGAGCCGCTCCGGCACTTGCTGATCTTTAGAGCCTTCTCCCCGATGTCCAATTCACTTTGGATGTTGTCCTTGTGGTGAAGCAATCTCACGTGGTGTCGAGACGTTCTCTAGCATATGAAGAGTTGGTGCTATACCACCAGCCTTACATTAAGCTCCACGTGTGCCTGAACACATGCGCTATGGCGCTACAGTGTAATGTGTTCACATCAATTCTTGGTTTTACATGTTTGAGAACTGTATGTGTCGTTTTGCGGAGAGCCTCACAATCCTGTCGACAGCACATGCACTGTCACACATTTTGTGTCGATCCGCTTTGATCCTTTGACCCATTGCAGTATCACCACAAAGTCTTCCAAAGGGCTTTAGACCTTGTGAGCACATATTCGGCTTTGCCAATACATTTCTCATTGTAAAGCCTCAGCCTGTGGACTTTGATGTCACCCTGTCATGGTACCGTTCCAAGCCGACTCGTGTAGGTAGAACCATCTCGGGAGGATAGCTCAGCGGCAACATGCTCGCCTTGGAAGCAAAACGACACAGAGCAACACAGGTTGAATCCCCAGGTCTGCGCTTTGAAACCTCTGGGTATTAAGCACGTTATAAATAACCTATCATATCATATCATCAGTAAACCTGGACTTCTGTTAGAGTTCTCTGCGTCCAGCTGGTCTACAGACTAGCCAAACTGTTATCAGCAACACTGTTCAGAGGATGCCCTTCTCAAACACTGCAGGTGGGAGATATGGCTGCACTTTGTATTCTAGACCTATGCTTACCATCATGCCAAGTTCCAGATAGATTATATATTCTGATGTCTTTTGTTATCAATAGTTTTGCTATAATATAATTCTGTGGCATGTATTGGTGACTAAAGCCATATGTTTCCACAGTATCCCGCTGACAGCCAAGAGATTTATTTGGATTGCAACTCTGTGCTATGCTGTAATCTGTGCCAGCCCATCCACCTTTTACAAAGTTCAGCCTATACGTTCGGCCTCCCTACCAAAAGGAGAGCCAGGTTTTGCTATAAACCCCATTTGAACATCACAAAATGACCCATGTATGAGGTTGCATCAGGGGACTCGGGAAACTACCTTTTGAACGGCTCCCACATCATTTAACACAAGTAATAATCATAAAAACCTGTGATGATGTGCCTGGGATACCAGACCTTTCCTCTGAGGGCTCTAGAACCTATCGAAGTGCTGTAACTCTAACCTGCGTCGAAGCATTTGCCATGTGAAGGTTGATGGCAGGAAAGCTGCCCGTTTATATCATTAGATTGTCTGAGGGGTCTGCCTCGAATCGATGTCTGAAGGGTTGTGCAAGCTTTTTCTGTTTTTTTTGTAGGTTGCCCGTGACCGTAGTTTTTCTTGGTGTATCAGTCTGTAAAGTTTCCCTAAAGATTTCATTTCACCCTATGAGAGACATTGGTCACGCCACATTGCATGTTACGTTATGGTACAAGAGCTTCTAGAGCACACGGTCACCCAAGGGTATCTTGGCGCTTTGAGAGAGGAAAAGCTGGTCACTACGGGGCAAGCCTAAAATAAGTGAGTTTTCACAGACCTTCTAAAAGCTAAATAATTCGATGTTTTCGTGATAAAAAGCGGAAGGTCATTCCATAAAGTTGCCAAGGCAACAGAGGAAGCCCGGCCCCCAACCCGAGACCGTTTCTATCTAGGCACTACAAGTTGTTCGGCTGTGGCAGAGCGAAGACTACGAGTAGGGTAGTAGCGGGTGAATTTGGCTTGAAGATATTCAGCGACATGATTATGAAGGGTGCGATGAACCATACATAGTGCTTTAAATTTAACCCGCAGGCCACAGGAAGCCAGTGGAGAGTCTGAAGCACGGGGGAAATGTGCACACCAAATGGCGTGCCAGTTGCCACCCGAGCTGCTAGATTCTGGAGACGTTGCAACCGCTGAATCAAGCCCTTAGGTTGGGCTAGATACAAAGAGTTGCAATAATATAGCCACAATATAATCATGGCTGCCACTACAGGGGGGTGCAGCGGGGCAGGAATCAAGGGCAGCACGTTCCTCAGAATTTTCAACTGGAACTGACCAGCCTGGCAAACCGCAGTGTCCTGTTTGTCCATAGAAAGTGATGCAGAAAGGACAATACCCAGATTTTCTCACTTTTCTTACTACATGTGTGTTATATTAGCGATAGCAGGGTTCGCTTTTAGGGTGATCCTTTCAGCCTACATGAATGTCTTTAAAGCCAGGCATAACAAATCCTCAGAGAGGACCCTCGTTGACTGGAACTGTGGTTTTGCTGTATTTCGACTTAAGTTTCTTAATAGATTATGCACTGACTTGTTTCACAGAAGCAAACAATACTGTAACACAGGTGCAGCCTCTGGAACTTGCTTTTTAGTTTCGGCTAAGCACCACCTACAAGCCAAAACCATTGCATAAGAGTACAGCAAGGGAGAAATAGCATTTGAGTAAGGGAAAAAAACCTTGTAAGTGTTGCTATTTACCCACCCGTTCACCGCACATGGGCATTCACACCCACTTCCTGCCCCTACCAGCCCCAAAACACATCCTCCTGGGATCTCTTTGAGCTAGCTTTATCAAGCCTTGGCATCATACTTTGTGCTGGAAGTGCCTGCCAGTGTTTTTTCAAAGCAGTCTTCTGAGAGCTAATGATGTAATTGGAGCTGTAAATGCATGACTGGTGTAATAAAACTCTCTTAACTAGGTTTTCATTTCTAAGCACTATGCGTTTCCTTCACTGAAGTCCTGTTAAAACAAGGCAAAGCCAACAGTGTTGAATTGCGTATACCTATCAGGGATTTGCCAGGCACTGCTAATGTGTGTGCCCAGGTTATCCCATCATTTTTTAGCTACTACCCACGATGGCCTGTTAATATCACCATGGTAGTGCCTTTCTTCAATTCTATCCACCTCTAAAATCAAGCAGTGCGTTTCGTTGTTCACCACTGCCATCTTGTAAAGCTTTCTCCTGATGTTACACATGGTAAATATGCTTCTGCTTCCTATACTTCCTGGCTGCCCATCAGGATGCCAAGCTTCAGGGACATTGGGGCCAGCCCCGTGCCCTGTTTTGTTGCTGACGTTGCAGTGGCTGCCTGCCTCGTGTCGGGCAGGAACTCGTTGGCTCTGCGTGTTCTTTGCACTCAAGGGATTGTGCGGAGCCAACGAGTTGCTGCAGGTCAAGCGCTGGCCAGCTGAATAACGATTGGGCGACCTGCTAAATGTCATGATGAAGCAACGTTTCTTGGCCTTAACTAAAGCAGCTCCTGGCTGGAAGGACGCCTTAGCGGACCGGCTTGAACTTGCCGCTTGATGCAGGCCCTGGCATGAATCTCAGTAGGATCCCGGTGATGTACCGCACAGACAGCACGTGCCGCCCCGGGGTCTCCCCTTCCAGATCACCTCGGTCGTGCCTCTCATAATGGCACAGCCAATATATCTTCTCGGGCGTCAGTTGGTACTTGCCAAGTCGCTGAACTAGTTCCCAACAACCTGATAGTGCTGTGCCGTGGGGTGGGGGCAGGACAGTTTCTAGTCCATTTGGTGCCCAGGGTGAAAAACAAAAAATATGCCGGCCCCTGCGCACGACATATGCCACTCCCTAACTACACTGCATGGTTAAGTAACTCCTACCCAACGTCAATAAATCATTGCTATACAAATGAAACAGTGTCGGTTTCCGGAAACCATCATGATGGATTTCAGTGCAACACTACAACAAAATGGTGGCCTGGGTTCAGAGAACCTCGTGACATTTGGCCCTCCGGAGCAATTGCGCCCCAGGCAGCTGGCCACCTGACCCAGACCAAGAAACGGGCGTGCGTGGAGGACAGCATTCAGTAGTAGCAGTATTATCTGCTGCTACTACAAACCTACATGTATGTATCTATGTATTGAAGTGTGATTATTATCTGTAACCTGTAACCAAGTAACCTTTACAGCGCCCAGTTGCCTCAGGGTCTGGTGCGCTCTATAAATAAATAAACAATACAATGCAATACAATACAGTAGTGAAACGTATGGCAGAGCATGGTAAAGAATTAATGTAATACATTTCTTGTAGCTTCCGTCCCCTCCTGCTGAACCCATCCAGCTCAGTGCATCCCATTCACAAGCACTTGCCTTTCATCACAGCAATGCCTCATTACTGTCGAACGATCGCTCTCGAAACCAGTTTAGTTTGACTGTTTGGATTCTGCTATAGGCATGCATGGTTCCTCTGCTCACCAGGAAGTTATTGGTGCCCAAACCCGAGGCTGAGGGATTTAAGTGGGTCAGGGCTAG
This sequence comes from Ambystoma mexicanum, assembly GCF_040938575.1. Taxonomy (NCBI): domain Eukaryota; kingdom Metazoa; phylum Chordata; class Amphibia; order Caudata; family Ambystomatidae; genus Ambystoma; species Ambystoma mexicanum. Next base: position 855,037,312 of record NC_090931.1, on the reverse strand, counting down.
GTGGCGCAGAACTCCAGCAGCCTGAAAACTGCCCGCAAGCTAGGGTATTGGTGGGCTTCCCATCCCTGAATAAGCACCATAGGTTTGATGGGCGGCCCGTGGTAGGGGTGACCAAGGACTATTGTGAAAGCAGGAACACCAGCCCTGGACTCCCAAAAGCAGAAGGTGGCCAAATGCTTATAGGTGACTTAGTTACTGTATTTTGAGTGTTCGGGTGCTACATTAAATAAACAGAAAGGTCTGAGCGCAATATATGCTCGGACGTGTTTCACGCTTGAATCGTGGTCATAGATGTGTCATATGCACATATTCGTTCTCATTCATTAGTTACCAAAATGCCCTTTGATTTTCTGCAAAGCAGCAAGTAGCTTACATTGGTGTTCTCATGGGTGATATCAAGGCCAGCTGAAGATGCTTCAAGGCTCATGCTGCCCCCCCGCCCCCTTTTGCAGCCAGTCGCCCAGGGCAATTACCCATACCCTCTTTCCAGATTCTACTAGCCCCTGCACCCCTCTAACCCAAGCTCTGCCGAGCTACAATAGAAGACCCTCATAAATGGGTTGGGGACCACATGAGCTTTGAATAAAGTTTCTTTGAGGCTTTAGAGCTATTGATTGTTCTAAGAGACATGTATCTAGCAATCTCTTGGCACAAGTGCCTAGGTGGACGGATCCTTATTTCTTGCATTCACGGATGCCCTTCTTTTTGCCATTTCCTTTGCATTTTCTTTTCAAAACCAGAGGCTTTAGAAACACGTGATGTGGAATAAGGTAACTTTAGATTTGAGACATCGGGTGTCTCTTGGAATAATCGGAAGCACCTTTAAAACCTCTTGGATGTTTGGAAGTTTGTTATGTTCTGTGTTTGCCCAGGCCGCCACAGTGTGGTGGTGGGGGCTGAGGGGGTTCCCCAGCACATGAGTCTGACCAGCCGAGGGGGGTGTGCTTTACGTGGGGGCTGGATGAAGTCGCTCAAGGCTCAGTGTCATTGGCTAAAAACAAATCAATAAACATCAGACACCATTGCGATCAAATGTCACTATTCGCGCGCAGTGGTTGGCGGGGTTGTGGTGGTTACTGGAATAACAGCTTTGAAGCACAGGTCTTGCTAAGGAATAACGCTGGGGAAACGAAACAAAAAAGTGTCACTAAGTCAACATCCAGAACCTACAGGCGCTACGCGTGGGGCCTTTCGTTTCGACCTCTCTAACTTTTATGGGAAAGTAATGTGTTGACAACATTACAAGTTCCTTAACTTAAACTGTTCACTTCAAGGACTGTCTTGCAACATTCCTATTATCAGGTATGTGAGTATTACATTACAATAACATACCTCCTCACTATTAGTGGAAAGAGTGAAATATGTTGTTTACTTGCACCTTAATCACACTGCTTACAATTGCGACAACGTTTCTATGGTCCATCTAAGAAGAGGTCGGGCTGAAAGGAAGCAAGGGTCCATTTGAAAATGATGCGTGCCTCACCATTCCCCAGTCCCTGCAGCCCGGCCCCACCCTCTGCCTAAATCAATCACATTTCCCACCAAGTACACACGCACACTTTCCTTGTGTCCACTGCCAATGTCATTCAAAATATTCGTAGAATTTGGGTAATAGCTTTACACTCGATATTTAAGCATACAAATGAAACAGGTGTCGGATTACTGAAACACTACAACAAAATGGTGGCCTGTGTTCAGAGAGCCTCACGTAACGTTATGTGGGCCAGAGAGGCAGAGGCAGCATGCACTTGGTGCCCTCTACTCGCCCATGGGCAATCGCCCCCAACAGTGAAATTTTGCCTCCCAGGGCAAAAGTGCGCCCCGGGCAGCTGCCCACTTCGCCCGGGCCTGGGTGGGGGCTGCCTCCATTGTTTCCTTACAGAACTACAGGAACTTGATGACAATGTATGCCCCGAGATAGTGACTGCGGTGTAGGTAACCCTTTCCACCCTGCAGGCAGTGCACCCTTCCAAAGTTGGGAAAATCCTTAACTAATATTTTAGTGCCGGAGTGTGTGCTGTTCAAGTGGCCGGTTGTGTTATCATTTTGGATGGGGCAGATGAGCCCCTGGACGAACGTCCACATTCTATGCCGCGTTTTCTGGCTCTGTTTCCAGGCAGGTAGTTCAGTGAGTTAAGCATCCACTGCTGAGAACAGCTTTCAAGTCACAGGCTCGTGGCTGCTATACTGAGTACCATTACAGTACCATTACATTGGCACAACCTGTGGTATCTATTTATGCCACGTGCGTGATAGGCTAGACTTGTCTTCTTCATTTCCCTAATGTTTGCATTCGTCTTGGCCTCTGTTCTAGATTTCCTTCATATGTGCATTAGTCTTGACCTCTGTTCTAGATTTCCTTAATATTTGCATTAGTCTTGCCCTTTGTTCTAGATTTCCTTCATATGTGCATTAGTCTTGAGCTCTGTTCTAGATTTCCTTAATATTTGCATTAGGCTAGACCTTTGCTCTATATTTCCTTAATATTTGCATTAGTCTTGACCTCCCTAATTGTATTATACCTTTTTGTAATACATTTGCAGCTTGTAAGGGATTTCAATCAGGCACACACCCAAGTCTTGCCTAGTATGTAGTGCGCAGATGAAACCTTAATTTTATTTTTGTCTATAAATTCAATATTCTGAATGATATACCATTCACATCATATCCTTCTCAAAATACCCCCCAGGTCATACTGAACCAGGAATGAGGCTAGTTTGTAAAGGTAAATATTTATTTATTTAATATTCAATCACACATTGGTTTAATATAGATATATATGGGGCAGCAATCACCCAAAGGGTGACTATACAATTCAGAAAGATAAGCAAAGCAATGGAATTCACTTATAAGGAGGCAACATTGAAAACATAGGGAAAAAGAACAATTTGTTTTGCACACCGATAGCGTTTAGGTTAATGTTCCCCCTGCAAAATTTTGTTTAAATACAATTGAGCAGTCCTACACCAATGTGAGTAATCAGCAGGTTTTCAGGAATGAAACACAATGGGCCTCATTACACGGAAGGCGTTAAGGGTTAACGGTCACCGGTAAGGGTACCGGTGACCGTTAACCCTTACCGCCTTACTACGAGGTCCCTTTGCGGGACCCGACCTTAACGGCTGGTGTAGACCAGCCGTTAAAGTTGGGACCCGCAAAGGGACCTTGGTGCTAATTATGTACCGCAATTTGCGGTACCGCAATTAGCTCCTTCCCCATTCCCATTATGCCCTATGGGGCAAAAATGGGAATGGGGAAGGGCCATGGAGAAAGGGGGAATTACGGCCCCGCCAAATGAGGCTCAATGTCTAGAGTTATAGGCAATCTTCACTCCCTAAACAAGAGAGGAAAACTGTTTTGGCAAATGACGCTTGTAAACTGGCAGATGAAAAATGGCTTTGTGAAAGACTGCAAAAAGGTGCAAATATGCTCAAATTGAGACAAGTTCTAAAGAAAGCAACACTAATCAGGTCCTAAAATACATAAGCTATAATATAAACAACAATACGCACTTGAGATCAGGATGGGATGGAAAAAGCACTTTAAAATGGGGAAATGACACGTGTAAGTAAACTTGGGAATTTTGCAAATTCACGGCAAACCTTTACTATGCGATATTGAAGAAAAACGGGTCAAATACACAGTTCCGATGTGGTTCTTAGTTGAGATAGCTAAGGATGTTAGGTATCAGTGAGAGTTGAAATTTCGTTTCTTTCTTTAAAACCGAAGGAGTTATGAGGATTTTTTGAGAGGTATTTTTGCAAAATAGGCGCGAAATTGAAAACAGAAATGTGCTTTTGAAAATGACAGATGGGTTTGATTACACTATATTATGACTATGAAAAAGAGAATGCCACAGATGGATCTTACAGTCACGCGATCAGCGTAACCTGTCCCGTTGTGGATACTCTACTTCTTTCTGGGATTTACTTTAGTTATTCAGAATCACTATGGAGTTATGGTTTTGTAAGTCAGTTAAGACAATCGGCGCAAGAAGGATTCTAACACTACTGGATCTCTGAATTAAAGATGGGATGGGGTGAGATAGGGATAATACAATGCAGATATACTAAGGGTAACTGTTTTTCCTGTTAATATTTACAGAAGAAGTTATTAAATTGGACCGTCGGCTCTGCTCAACAAATTGGATCCGGTCTATCGGCAGCAAGGCACCTCTAGCGGGATTGGATCAGCAAGCACCTCAGCCTGCATTTGGAAGGGCCCCTTCTGGTTACTGGACACGGTAGATAGCAAGATTCATGTTTTCAGCGGGCAAGCCTTAGTGGTAACAAGCCAAGCTGAATCAGCATTAAATCCCTTCAAGTTTGGGATGTTTTCAATTGGGCCAGGCTAGAAATAATTTTGCAATGCTAGAGTCTGGACTCTGCAAAGAAATCTGGATTTTTCAAGAATTCTGGAGTCAGCTACAAGTTGAAGAGTTCTGGAATAAGGTGCTGTGTGGACATCTGGAAGGGTTCTGGAATCAGTGTGTTCTGGAAGCAGTCTGTCTTTTGTGTAGTGAAACTTCTATATTTGTGCATTACAAATGCCATCCCCCAGTTTACGGTGTGGGCAGAATTTCACAACACCCCCACCCCATGTCTGTGAGTGGCTACTGGTGTGTGCTTTGTCCTGGTTGGCAGTCTAAACAGAGCTGTCATCTTATGACAGGATTTAGGAACTCCCACCTGGATTTTTACCCAAAACATACATTTGTACAAATGTACATTTCTACCATTATGTACCCTCATAAAATTGTACACATATACTTTATACTAGATTATCTACATTTACATCCCCTTCCCATCATTGTGAGAGCTGTATTGGTCATTCTATGTTTTTTTTTAAATCAATTTTACCCATAACACTTTGGATTAATAATTTCTAATTTGATACATCTGTGGGCGCTGATCCGGGGATCATGTACATACAAATGTAAGCTTGCAACAGTTATAGTTTTGCCACAATCAGTGTTTTAGTGTATCTTTGGTTCCTTATTTAGTATGAACTTCTACCACATCTTCAACTGTCTAGCATGAATTAAGATTTATAAGTTTGTATTTTTCACGTGTCTACTTATTTTGGCTGTCCTGTTAAATGTCATAAAGTTCTGAAGCAAAAACAAGTAATTTCCATTCAAAATCCAGTCCAGGTCTTATTTTCTTACTTTCAAAGTGAGCAAATGGCCAGTCCTTTGAAGTTCACTGAGAAACCTCCTCCACATTCGGCCCCTCCTTTAGGAAGTTGGGTGTCCAAGCCTTCCTTTGTCCTTGGGTCAGCTAGGAGACAAATGTCTGAGGCTTTTTTTGTTTCATTATGCGGGAACCATTAACAGCCATTAGCCTTCCTGTTCTCAAGGACGTGTCAAGCAGAGATGTCAGAATTACATAGTGGATTGGTCCGAGACTGGGCCCTTTGACATTAAAGTTTTTTCATTTCCCATATAAAAATATCAGCACAGTTTATAAAGGATTTAAACATTTTAAAAGAATTAGCCCTTCACCAACAGAGACGATTTTTGCCATTTTAATCAGTAAATAGAAACACTTTTAAACAGGGTTTGACAACTAATTTTCTTATGCAGCTGTCAGTCAGTGAGACCTGGATTCCTCTGACTGTGTGGGTAATCCATGATTTCAGCACACTTTCCTTTCAATAATTAACTGGGGAAAATGACTGAATTTAGCACCAAAACAGCACTTTGAAGGTTGCCATTGATTAGGAAACGGTATTTAAGAACATTTTCAGATTGTAGCCTTTCTGTGGCCTTGTTTCAAGTGACGGTGACAGTGACAGATGACAGATTACATCAGTGATTCTTGTTTTTACACCAACTTTGCTTGTGCATATGGCAGGGTGTGCAGCTCTTTGGTGGTTTATGCACCATGCACAATTTTTCTGATTTGATGCGCACAGGGTTATTTCCTCAATTTTTGATAGTTTCCTTTCCCCATTGGCAAAGGGGTGCAGTGTGGCACAGTGGTGAGGATAAACATATTCCACAGGCTAAGTTTCCCACCGGGCTTTTGATGCATTATTAATGTCGGTGTGATTGTGGGGGTCCCTTCACCAAACATAGTAGCACACCCTCACTATGCACAGCAAATGCCTCTGCCAATGCAAACGGCTGGGGTGATGCACTGATGATGGTCAGCCGTTGCAGATTTAGGAAACATTTGGGTCAGTCAGAAATTGAGCTGTGCACTTGCCTCCAAAACCCTCCCCGATCCAATCAATGCTTTAATATTTGCACTGCCTGAACGGTTAAACTTTTTTTTACTGGTACCGTACACCACTCGCAGTTTGTAGTGTGAACATTCACTGCAATGCTTCCTAAATCTGACGCTACAAGATTGGCTCTGTGGAACTCCAGATGATCAGCCATCAGAGGCTCAGTCATACACTTGAAAGGTTTCTCTGCAGAGACTATCATGGGTCTGCAACCTGTAACTCTCCCTCCAGGGATACTGGACTAAAACTCCCATGATCCCTTCACATTGACTTTGCTGGCTAGAAGTGATGCGAGAAGTGATGCGGGCTGTCGTCCAAAAGCCCTAGAGAGCCAACAGTTGCAGACCCCTAGTCTAGGTGGTCAACGCTATTTGAGATTGTTTGCATTGGATCCCGTAGAAAGGTAGGCGACGGGATTATACATTGGGGATTGGTGAAATGCACTAGGAGCATAGTTCTAAGTACCCACATTGGCCATCGCTTTGACCCTCCGCACATCCTTTTAATGATGCTCTTAGAGCATTAAAGCGCACTTGAGTGCACCAAGGTACTCTTGAGAAGGTTCAATGTGAATTTGATAAGTGGTCAGAACGATTTTCGGCCACACTTCAGTTATTATTTATGTTTTTCCGACATTACACGAGGATGTTATAGACAATGAAATTTTACAAGGAGCTATCCAATGGTTTTTTGTAATTTATTTCTTCAGTATGTCTATGCCAGCATAAGTTTGTATTCATGCTAAGGAACAGGACATTTTATGTCAGTATACATGCAGCGTTCACTGAGAATGTGTGCCCGCTCACTTAAATAGGTGCAAGGCTTTTTATCAAGAGGCGTGATGGTTTGTCTTCCGCTATACACTGCTTCATGCTCCTAGACTAATAGGTTTTTCTCAGGATGTATGCTGGTTAGTGTCCAAAAGCACACGTTTACATGTTGGGATACCTACATGTTTATATCGGGACGAATGCAGGCACCCATCATGGTACCTGCAAGGTTAATATAGGGCTGTGTATAGAAGATTCAGGCTTTTCAAAATATGTGTAAGTGTATGTCCAGACACATTCATGTTTATGGCAGGTTGTGTACAGGTTTCTTTTACTATACATGCAGACCTGTCAGTTCTATCTCCGAAGTAATGCACACATATTGCAGAAAATCAGCAGGTTTTTCATGTTTCTGTGGATCTAGACATTTTTCTTAGTATGCGTGCAGGATATTGTTATGATAAGTTCAGATGACGGTCATCACACTTTCAGGTTGGATCAGACATAAGTCTCCTTTGACAGTACTCTAAAGTGGCTTTGGGGCAGGTTGCCAGCATTATACAGTACACATAGTCTTCAAGTGAATACAGGGCAGAGGCAACCTCGGGTAAATCACTACAATCGAACCCAAAAGGAGCCTTCTAGCCTTTACTAGGAGAACCCTTCTCCTCTGCACGAGACAGTAAGCAATTCCAGACAAGCCTGGCCATGTTGGGTTAACTCTCGGAGAATAACTCGAGTCTCTTAAGAGAGGCAAGAGATACACTTCTGCTAACCACCCTTTTGGTTACTCAACACAGTACAAAAAGCATATGTAAATGCTTGAATGAATACTTCTAAATCACTTGGAACACCTTTTTCCATATTTTTATTAGCTTGTCTGAGTTATTATAGAAGCAAATCACACTTATGGAAATCAATTCAGGTTGACCCCAAAATGAGAACAGAGGCTCGCAATACCCATCCATTACTTCTTTGCATGTCATAACAAGCGGTCAGCGGTGCACCTCAGAGACTACTAGCAACCGCGTGTGCATTCTGGCTACGCTAAGCCGTGTCAGTGAATGTATTGTAATTCTCTTCACAGAGCGCAACAGGGGTCTTTCCCTGTATGTGTCCACTACTTGGAGAACAGAGAATGCCAAGAAGGTGCTTGAGCTGACGCTTCTAAACCATGGGGAATAACACCTAGATCTGTGTTGCCCATCATTTGCCAGCTTTAGCTATCCTGTGCTATTACAGAGCACACAGGTCCCATGACACCATTGGTAACTGAGATATTAGTGAACGTAATCAGAAGGGGTGGATTCAGTCATAGTTCATATCATCGCATTTGAAAACAAGCGGTATGGTCTTGTACTTTGTTGGAAAACAGTGTTGCTAAAATTCAAAATCTTTTTTTTTTTCTTTTTCGTTTTTGTGCATTGGCCTAGGTCGGGGGTCTGCAACCTTTGGCTCTTCAGATGTTTTGGACTACAACTCCCATCAGCCCTAGCCAGCATATTCATTGATGAGAGATCATGGGAGTCATTGTCCTGAACACCTGGGTTCCATGTAATAATGTCCACGCAAAAATGTCTCCTGACAAAAAAGTTACTTTTTTGCGGAGACATTAGCATTGAACATGTGTGGGACACCCCCACAACCACCGAATTAATCTTTTTTTACAAGGAGAGCAGGGAACATCTCCGCAACCCGTCCTCATACATAATGTCACCGTATATAATGTCAGCAATTGCTTTTCTCAGCGACAATATATATGGGGACATTATGCATGGGGACATTATTACCCGATATCAACACCGGTTCCGTGTAATAATGTCCCCGCAAAAATGAGAGATGCAGGTTGCAGACCCCCAGCCTATGTTAACCCTGTCATGACCAAAGAGTTGCCCACTTTCTTGCTAATGGAGGAATATTGAACTCACTGCACCTTTACCCCTTTCTCAGCTGAGACTATGCAGCTCGGCAATTCCGTAATGAAAGTGCACTTCTATTGACTGTTCATCCAGCAGGAAATGTAAGAGTTCTGTAGTAGATTCACCTTGCAGGTAAAGACTGTTATGGGCTGCTAATAGCCTCCCATGATATTCTGTTCCATGTGACAAATCCTTAGATGTCTTCAATTCTCCCTCAGGGGGTGCCCCTTCCCATGAGGCCATGGAGATGAGGCCACTACGATTGTCCTCCTGGGGGTGGTACGCAGCGGGAGGATCTCATGGGGAGATACACCTCCTCTATGGACAAGGGCGACCATATAGGGAGAACGCCGTACAACAACCATCACACAACACCCTACACACCTCTCTACTATGTAGGCCCCAATACTGTACCCAATACTTCCATGCTCCTCTGCAAACCTGAAGATTTAATAGTAGACCCAACCATCACTGCAGTGTGTGGAAGATTAAAGAAACGAAAAGTGCTGAGACGAGGTGGCTCTGGAGTAGGGTCAGACTGGGGCATAACATTTTCTCAGGCACCAATGAAAAAGTGGCCCACAGTTACAAATGGCTATTCATTCCTTTTGTGACACTGTTCAAATAGTAACCAGAAGGGATTTTTTGGGGATAAAATGTGATGCAAATTGAGCATTCTAAACAATATTGATTCAGCAACGCTGATCAAAACTACTAGCCACATTGTGAAGTAACCTATCAAACTGACCCACATTGGCCAAAAAAGTTTCCCACTTTGACCCAAAAATGGCCCAAACTCGCATTTTGCGCTTTTGGTTCAGTCATGGGGCCTATTGCCCTATATGCCAGTACGAGCCTGCTCACGAGAAGCATAACAAATACCATAGAGCCATTAACAACAAGGACTGACGTTACAGAAGGGCGTGACAGGCTCTATAATAAGGAAACTGAAGAAGGAGTCAGCGTCTTCTACCACAGAAGTCAGGAGTCCGCGACAGCTACCTGGGAGATTCGAACCGGTCGAAGGGCATGAAAGCGCGAGATGTCACTGATGCCAAAACAGAGGAGCCGGCAGGAGGCTGACTCCTAATTGGATTGCAGAAGGAGAGGCAGTCCCACACCTGTTAAGAAGTTGACCATTGGGTCCAATTAAGTGCTATTCCTGGGAAGGGAGCGAGAGGGCAAGACGTTGCTGATGCAGAAACAGGAGGGCTTGAGGAGACACTGGTGAAGGCCAGTCGGAATAGAAGAAGACCGGAGGGGCTGGCGAGAAGAACCACGAACCCGGGAAGAACCGGTGATGCATCCCATTTGGAAATCAGGTAAATGGGAACATAGGAGATCCAGCACGGTGGAGCAGAGAGCCAAGCATAGGCTCACTTATAAAATCACTTGTCGCAGTGGGAACAGAGATACCATTGACCTCTAGAGAAGGGTCTGTGACCTGCAGACAAACCCAAAGAGAGAGTCAGAGGGAGTCTTCCTCGTGCTGAGGGTCAAATAAAGCCACTGACCACCGGGGAAAGGTTGAGAACCCAAGAACAGAAACGTAACGCAAGTCATCTTCTTCTTGTCAGTACCTGGCAGGAAATCAACCTAGGTTTGCCAAGTCAAAGCAGTAGAAAGATACAGGTCTGGGACCTGCACCCACAAGGGAAGATCAGTGTTAGTCATCTTCCTCGGCCAGTACCTGACTGGAGAGTGAACTAGGTCTGTCAGAACAAACCAGTAAAGGGTTGGACTGTGAAACCAAATATACAAGAAGCTAGGGGAAGGAAGTAATTCCCCCTGGTGTTGTAAACTGTTGGACCAAGTGTATCAAAAAGGCCAGGGAAAGGGAGACGTTTTCCCTGATGGTCTGAACTGTGAAATAAGCCTGAGAAAGGTCAGGGGAAGGGAGACATCCCTCCTTCTGTTGTGAACTGTGAAATAAAGCCAAGAAAGGCCAGGGGAAGGGAGTCATTTCCCCTGTGTTGTGAACTGTGAGAGCCAAGCCAAGACTGCAAGTCATGGCCTGGCCCCCAAAATGGCCAGACCACGAGGCTCATTGTCCTGTCCGCTGACCGTCTTGCCCCCTTCACCTTCCCCCGGTCGAGCCGACCCGGGGCCTTCCTTATTTGGGCATGTACTTTCCCGCGAAACACAGATGCTTTCGCGGGCTTCTACAGGCTTTGTGTGTGCCTCCAGGTTGTCGGCTGGGATGTCTGGTCAAAATACACATCCTGGGTGCCAGAGAGTCTAGGGTGGTGTGAATGCCTGGGACCTCCGTGGTGCGTGATAGGTCCACGTATGGTGTGAGCAGATCTCCCATTGGGTCCCCTCCGTTTTGGCGCGAAGGGAACCGCGGATAAGAGGGGGCTGGAAACACCACTACCATGTCGATCTCCTGAGTTCTCACGAACAAACGAATACAGGAGCCAAGTATCCTGCAACCACGAGGCTGAACCGAGGAATCGCTGATGACCCGCTGCACTGCTGTCGCTTGGTGAAACCCTTTCTACCTCTGATCGAACGAGAAGGCCTGTACTGGTACTTCGACCCTTGGAATAGTGGGAACAACTATTCTCGGCATCTTCACCATCTCCTGCACGTAAGCCTTCGGAAGTGTCTCTGGGCCATCCAGCAGACTGACCAGCCTACCCAGGAGTCTTGCTCTGTAACCGCCGTCAGGTTGTGTTGTATTACGAGTCCTTGTCACTCTCACACGATTCGTACACTTGGCATTCCCAGGTCTGAAGTGAGTAGTGTACATTTGGCTGAAATACACACGGCCGCTCCATTGCCCTGCTGTGGTAACAAACTGTGCGGGTTCACTACGTTTGGGACGTCCTCAACTCAACTTCTGCTGCTGTGGAATCTACACGACGGCGAGACGTCCCCAGCTCCTATCTGAACCTGCCAGCACTGAAACTGACGCGGAGAAGGCTGGGTCTGCTTGCATCGGGGGCCGGTGATTAGCATAGCTAGGAACTGGTCGCCCTCCTGCAGGAGCCCATAGCTTTTCCCCGCTGTGTCTAACAGCACGCCTTTCCGTACTCACGCTCTGCTTCTGCCCACAGTGGAGGCTGCGCTTGAGTCGCGGAGCTCTGTTCATCTTCATTTGTTCACCGAACTAAACTGCCTGATTCCCTTTCGAAGAGACTCCCCTTTTTGCCCCGTTGGCACCAGCGTGTGCAGTTACTTTTGAGCACAAGGCTCCACTCTTCGTAGGGCTTGGACTTCCTTTTAGTTAGGTGCCTCTGAAGGCGTACTGGGTCTAATTATTATTCGCACTGCCTGTTTTCCTCCCCATTTAGGTGGTCTACACATTTTGTGCGTCTAACTCGTTAGACTCGTTTGTATTTGTATATATATTGTATTGGTTTGGTATATGTTGGTTTACTGGAGTTTTATTGTGATTTCTCGCTACGGTCAATGTTACAAAGGCCTTGTAATAAATGTGTATATATTTTTAATATAACACCTGCTTGGAGTAATTTGTAAGTGTCCTTGCTTTGTGTGCTCATTGTGGGCTTTCAGTCATCCTCACCCCTCTTGAGACCTAGTCTTGACCGCTACCCTCATTGGTCTGGCTTGTCCAGAGGTTACCATGTTCCAAGAAACTAGGCTGGCCTTCTGAACCTCTGCCCCTCCAGGACAGAGTTCAGAAATCCATCTTAACAGTGACCAGCTCCGTTTTGGGCTACTGTGCTATAAGTGTTGCTGTTCTGAGTTTTGGCCCGGAACTTCAGGGTCTACGCTAGTCCTACAAGTCAGCTTTCTGCAAATTTCCAGCATATCTGCATCAACGGATCCTGTTCTGGAAGGCTTCCTTTGTTCACAAATACTGAGATGCCTGCTGTCACCTGTGTGCAGGGACTGTCGCTGAAAACCAGCTATCCCACGCCTGGTAGAGTGTCTTGAAGACCCCTGCATCAGTGCAGTGCCTCCTGTATTTCTCCTCTGGAAAAGGTTGCACTCAGCTCTTGGGCCTGACCTGAACCTTGCATACACCTGCCGCTCCTTTGGCACCTTCTACTGGATCCAACAGTGAGAAACCCTACCTTCAGAAACTCCAATTCCACCTGCCAAGTACTTCGGGAAAATCAGAGTAAGGGCGGTGCATAATCACAATACTGACAAGTGCCCCTATCTCCTCCATTATAAAGGTTGTGAAGAACCTTGATTTATTATTCAATTTCATTGGTTTTTAAACATCTGTTGAGAAAACCCTTCTAGAAGATAGTAAACATACTTTGCTCACCTGTAAATTCCCTCAAACAACTTCTGGACCAATATTCACACTCACAGGACCATTTCCTAACATTGTCCCAACTTTTAAAGGTACTTTGTGAACTTTGGGCACAAGCCCCCATTCAACTTAGGGTAGGACTTATAAGGTTAGGGGTTCCATTCCTGTGGACTGTTGATACAATTGCTTAACTACTTACCTTTCCTTTCAGATATTGGCAGTGAATCGTATGCTTTGTACTGGCTAACTGTGACTGTATACATGCTTTATATTTAGAGAGCTGTGTGATAACCTTACCTGCTTGATTCATTTTCTTAGTGTGTTTGGACCTATAATAAATAGAGTATTTTTGTACTTACAATCTAAGCGTATTATTTGTATATTTCACGGTGTAGTGTGAAGAATCCAATGGAGTCATCACAAATTCCCCAGTGGAAACCTCCTCCCATGTGGCTAGGGGGTGGCAGCCACTACCTGATCTTGACCCTGTGGGCGGCTTTATGAGGGAGGAACTTATGGGAGGAGATGACTACTGGGGGGATGTCATGACTTCATTGGATGAGACATGGTTTCCCCCATTATCCCATGAGGAAGATCCCCTGCTTCCGGATAACCGAATGGCTTAGTGCCATGTGTCCATTGCCCCCCCCCTACGGATCGAAAAATAACCTTTTCCCAAAACCTTACAAATCAACTTCTTAATTGTAATTTGAAAACAAACCCCACTGATAATATCCTGTCGAAGAATTCCAAGAAGCCTAAGAGACCTTTTTTTTAGTTCTAGTTTCGCTTCAGGTAGAACTGATTCTTTTTATGACATCCTTGGAAAAGAACCATCAAACATTATACAATACAAACCGTCAAAGAACATCAATTCAAATAACCCCCAAAACTCTCAGTTAATATTTATAGACTCCAAATCCCAAAATTCTCCAAGTAATGAGACGAGGAGGATGAAGGAGTTAACACAAAACTGCAACTGCATTGGGCATGATCGTTGTTGGGAAAAGACACCTATGTGTGGGACCTTTAAAAATCTGACCGAAACAATGAGAGGCGGTTCGAGGGAAGACATGAGTGCTTCAACGAATACAGACAGAGGCTGGGGACGTGTGCCGGCATTCGCGATAGAGAAACGCAACTTGTTGTGAGGGGCTGCAAGCGGAAACCGGCATGGCAGAGTGAAAAAGCTCACCGGTAGGAGAGAAGGGAAACATAGCCACATTCTTTACTCTCTTGACTATAGACCCTCCCTCTTCCGGGTAGCCCTGACCTGGCAGATTCCCTACTGGCTTCACTGACATCCATACCACTCCAGTCAGGTCAAATCTCCATCCACCACTTTGATCTCTGGCCCTCCGAAGAACTCATCCCACTCACCCCCATCAGTTAATTCTCTAGTAGACAAGGCCTCTCCCCCAGACGATTCACCTTGGCTCACACAACTCTCAAATTCAGCACCACATTCTAGAATGCAGATGGTGTGCAGATAAAGGAGACAGGACACTCAACAAACCTTTCAAATGTAACGATCAACCTGAAGCTAGTTCTGCCTCACAGTATTAATGATAGTGAACTGACATGTATGAGTCTAGTGTTGCAGTAAACAATCCCTGCTAGGGGGTCCCCATTCATAAGATACCAGAATGTGGTTTGCGGAAGCCAGAGTCTGGTCTCTAAACATCTTCGAGCGAGACCTGCCGCTTTGATCAGGGACCACACAGGGAGATCCATTAACCGTAGTGACTCATTGATCACAGCAGACAGGCAGATGGATGGGACTTAAAAGTAAAAAGGGAGTCAGCCCAGAGCTCTTTCAGTTGGGAGGAGGTTTCTGACTTCTTGGTTCTGGGACACTGTCTGGTTCCGGTTTCACCCTTTTATCTTTCCTGTTGCAAAGCACTCTGGGTATGACCTCACACATATGAGAGATTGTTGGCAGGGACCCGAGGATTGGTTCACTAAGGTAGGTTTAGCCTACACCAATCACTGTGGCCCACTTGGATTTAAAAGAGGACAGAGTCGCTCTTTTGGCAGATCATCTGGAGACTTCACAAGAAGTAAGAAAGAGGAACTCAACCTTGGACTCCGGCTGAAGGTACAGCCTGCCTTACATCTTCTGCCAGTGAAGGAAGGTCAGGATATCAAAAGAGGGAAACAAGATCCCTCCACTGGGAAAAGAGGGAGAAAAGAACTCGGAGGACCCTTCAGCCACTACAGAACCTGTGCCCATCAGGCTCTCCAGCAATCTTCCCCGATAGGGAGTGCCAGAAGGTCTCTGAACCGAAAATCAAGGAGAAGGCAGCTGCCTGCAACACACTCCTGAGTTTTGATCTGTCTACCTTAAAGGATGACACAAACCCATTGAAGAAGCTGGGAGAAGTGCATCGACAAGCATCTACCACCACCCACCTTAAAGGGCTTTTTCAAGGTGAGCTGCAGTGCCCCTCCACTCCACTCTTGCCACCTTGTGGCCATGGTCGGGTCCCTATGCAGCCCCAGGCCTCCTCCTGTTGCTCCGTTCCCATTCTCGCTGGCTTCCCTCTTCCCCTCCCTCCGCCCGCCTTCCGGCCCTCCCTCCTCCCGTGATTTGCCACTTGGGCCTTACACTGTTTAGGCCTGCAGCTTCACCGTGGGAGAACGACATTAACAGCACAGTGACCCCAGGTGATCTGCAGGGCCCCTTCACTCCACACTTGCCACCTTGTGGCCATGGTCAGGTGCCCATGCGGCCCAGGCCCCCTCGTGGTGCTCCGTTCCCGTTCTCCCCGGCTTCCCCCTTCCCCTCCCTCCGCCCGCCTCCCGGACCTCCCTCTGCCCGTGATTGGCAGACTGTCTGGTCTTAACTGAACCAGCCATGGCAGCCCTGCGGCTGAGGACCCCAAGGCAAAGAGTGGCTCCTCCAATGGCATTTCCAAGATGTGTCTATGGGTGTCTGCAGGGGAAGCAGAGGAAGCCAGCAACCAACCAACAGACACCAACAGAACTGTAAGTGTGGCATTGGTGGGGTGTAGACCAATTACTCTACTCCGGAAAGCCCTCACCACTCTACCTTACCTTCCATAACATAGACTGTCATAGATTTACACCATGCATACTTGGAGAGATTTGTGACCACAAACCTAAATCCACTCTTGGGTGAACTGTAAATGTTGCATTCCATTACATATTAACATACTAGCCGGTGTTAGTTAGTGCCACACCTATATAGAATGATCAAGATTGCCCTGCATCACATTTGGAAAGGTGTAAATGTTAGCATATGCCATACTTCGATGTCACCCTTAACTTTAACGTCTGTCATATCTAGATAGAAATATGAATGTTAGCATGTGCCACACTTAGATATCATCCTCAACTTTAGCTTCCATCACATCTGGATAGAAATGTGAATGTTAGCATGTGCCACACTTAAATGTCATCCTCAACTTTAGCCCTTGTCGCGTCTAGACAGAGACATGGACAGGATTGTGAGTGTTGACATGTGCTAGATTTGGATGAAGCTGTGAGTGATGGCGGGTGCCACACTTGGATGAGTAGTGAATGATAGTGGGCCTCAGACCTAGACACAATTGCAAGGACAGCATGCCAATTAACGAATCCACTAACAACTTCATCCCTCTGCATACACCTCTCAAACTCTAACCCGAGGCATCTCGGCCAGTGCTTCAGAATGGCCAAACAGCACTGAGGCGATGACTCCTGACCGCGAGTCGCTGTGTAGGCCAACTTGCAGCCATTCATCAAGCTTCACTCGCCGAACTATCTTCCCGCCTGATACCTGCAGCCAACTCCCATCTCAAACTCTGCCACAGAAGCATGCAAAGATCCTTGAAGCCATCTCGATCCTGTCCAACACCAAGAACATCTACAGCAAAAGTTACATTGTGGTTCCGTTCCCCTAGTTCTTCCCAGAAGGCCTCTAGAGACATATTAAGACCCTTTCCCCCTTTTGATGAAGCCAAGAAACCTTAAACAACTGTTGTGGATTTTAACCATACCGACTACCCTCCTGTCAGCATCCAGAGTGCATCATTTTTCCTAGGTAAGAAACTGTCTGTCCTCTGCATTCCTTTACAGGATGGGTTGTAATTTAGTAGTGTTGTTAGACTGTCTGTTGTGATAATAATAAAGTAGATATGTTTATACAACCTTGACTGGACACTCCTTTTATCATTGGGTAATAATTGTATTTTCGCTGTGTTGCAATTAACCAACGATCCACAACCTTTAGAGGAGATAAGCCTGCCATTCCGTCAATTTACCAAAATTGGACAAGGAAGTTTATAATTTTAATTGTATTCTTGTTTATTCCAATCTGTTCAGATCCTTTCTGGTGTATTAGAGGTGTGGGTCTAATTGATGGTTTAGAGACTGATATTCACCCCTTTGCCACTGGTACGCCGGAATTTAATGTGTCACAGCTACTATTCAACAGCCGCGCCTCAGGATCCCCTGGAGGCCCCTGACCCCCAACACTACAAAACGAAATTCTATATTGAACCTGTGCCGGCGACATTGCAAGATCTATTGTTCCAGCACCTTACCAGCAGAACTCAAGACCTCGTACATCAAGCCCTCACTCCACTCCCTTGTGCCGACCAACTACAGACCCATCTCAAACAACTGATTTATAGCTAAACTAATTGAATGGACAGCCTATTCTCAACTATGCCATTTCACAGAATCCAACTATCTCAGCGACCCCGCACAATCCAGTGAGAAACTGAATTGTGCCGAGTCTCCATCTGGGATGATCTCAAAAGACACTCAGGCTTGGAAGGTTGTGCCAAATTAATTCTACTCGACCTTTCAGCAGCCTTCAGCACCATAGACCACCTCACCCACATGGACAGGCTCCATTCCCTCGGCATCAGGGATGCAGATCTGAAGTGGATAACCTCTTTCCTCTCCAACAGAAACCACATAATACACATGCCTCCTTTCTGCCGACTCTCCACCCTTTTTCCCCACAGAGTCCTCTCTCTCCCCACTGCTCTTTAACATTTACCTGACCTTCCTCCCCACTCTCATGCAATCCTATGGCCTATATTGCTATAAACATGCAGACAACACCCAAATGTTCTCCAAGATCACAAAGGGCCCTTCCTCCACCTCCCCGATCATGCCTCATGCCTCTCATAAATCTAACACTGGATGACTGCAAACCACCTCCTCGTCAACTGTGAGGGGTCAGAATTGAGAGATAGACACAACGTTTTAATGTTCTTAACATTTGCTATGTGTTTTTTTTTAAAGGGTTGGATAAAGCCTTTCTGTCCCTATCCTAAAGAGATGTTCCTACCTATGAAACTAAAACTAAAGCAAGTTGACCTTGTGTCCAAATTATATCTGACCCTCACACTAACATATACAAAAGTTATGTGTTGGGTAAATGTCTCTGGTTCCAACTTAACAAATAAATAGTCAGACAGTTCAAATAGGTAATTCCAACAAAGTAATCATTATATTCAGGAGTTGCCTCCCTTCCCCTGAACCAATTCAGGGTGCCTATTGGAAATATGTTGTTCCAGCGATGTTCTGTCCAATATATCTTTCACAAAAGAATGTCTTCCTTGGATTAGACAAAGCAAAAATGTCTCAGCCAAAGAACAATGTTGTCAGAATAGCAAAATACATATCTTTTCCACAGACCACTTTCCTTAGGATGGCAAAACCAAATGGCTCTTTCATAAATGTGAAGGCATCATGAAGCAAGACACAAACAACAGATTTAAAGTTCAAACCAAAGATATTAACTTAAATGTCAGCATGGCTGAATGCCTAACTTGCCCTAAACTAAGGTGGGATTTCCCTACCTGAACAAAATTAAGGTAAGTCTGAGTCAAAGAGTTCAACTTAGTCTATTTGTGTCCAAAACCTAATCTTTCCCTCTCCACTAAAACAAACACGTGTGTAGGGATGTCAAAGTCAAAATAAACAGTTTTCAACTTCTTCCAGCACACAGCTTCCTCTGAGGTCCCCTCCCCCAAGCATAAGAACGTTGCAAAAAAAGAGTCTTAAAGTTTACCTTTCTTCAGTTCAAAGCAATACAGTTCAGAGTCAATCTTGGGATTCTTTTCCCAAAGTTTCAAATACCACAATCCAAACAAAAGGGGGTCTTCAGACTCCAATCCCGAGGCAACACACATGAACTTTCCAAGCCTCAGTATTTCCTTCCCCAAGACGTCAGTGTCTCACATAGGTTCCTTGTTTCTTGCTCCTTTTCGCAAATGAACTTAACTTGCTTTACTGCTTTCGGAATTTACAGTGTGCTCTTTGGGGCTCCTCTGGTTTCTCCTTAGCCACACTGTGACTGCCACCATGTTTCACACACCCCTTTTCGAATGGTAGCCTTGTCCCACTTTATTCAATCCTCAAGGTTCACTGTTTAGGCTTTCTTCATTTTGCAAAGTTATTCAAATGCAGTTCAAGGTTTAAGGCAGTCTTATGTTGCTTAATTATATTCAACTTCAATATTTGAGTTTGTTAATTGTGCAAAATGTATTCAGCGCTTTACTGGTTTGCTTCAATGTTAAACTTCTCTTTATAGTTCGGTATTCAATATGCATTCACTTCTGAGTTCATTTGTTGTGCACAATGCATTATATTCATCTTCATTCAGTATTCTGTGTTTTGCTGGCTTGCTTCAATGTTAACTTTCCCTTTTAGTTAGGTATTAAATATATATACACTTCTGAGTTCATTTATTGTGCAACACACTTTCAGCATTTTACTGGTCTCTTTTAAGGTGAACTTTCCCTTTTAGTTCGGTATTCAATGTGCATTGCTTTTCAGTACTTTCATTATTTTGTTGAAGACTTTCAAAAGCATTCCTGTTAGGTTTGTAACCACTTTAACAAACTTAACTAGTTCACAAAGGAAGAATTATTAACGTTCGGAGACTTTCAAAAACGTGATTATTCCTTTAACAAGGTGCGTGATATCTCTGCTACATTGTACTAGTTTTGGGTATCATTGGCAGTCGCGGTTCACTTCATGAGGCTCGTAGATATAGTAACACTGGGTTTCTCGCTCTGAAAAACTCACCAGCTCACTTTGAAGTCTTCTTCTTTATCACATAGGCCATAGACTTGGCGGCTTCCTTCCAGGGGGGGTTTCTCTGCCTCTCTGACACTTTTGCGTCCTTGCTGCATCACGGGTTAACAAACAGTCCTTTCAATGGAAGGAAGGACGGCTGCTCATCTGGTCTCCTTCCTTTGCTTTGCCTCGCCTCTGCGCCACAGAACTCCTGCTCCCACTTCACACTTGGCAGGACCCTCAGCTTCTTCGGTATGCTTCTACGGCTGTAGCACAGCTCACCACGGCTCTCATCAGTGGCTCGCCTCTCTCCTCTCCTTCCTGCACAAACCCCTTTTATACACCTGAGTTGTGTAAAGGGGTTGCAGCTGCGAGTCCTTTCCATTAATTGCCTGACTATTGTTAGGCTTGTTAGCAAGACATGACCAATCTTTGCAATAGTGCTCCTCTGAGGCTATCTTCCTCATCTCAGTACCAAATTGGGGCATGCTGGTGTGCATAATTCCTAGTAGCCTGTTCCCTGTCCCAGTACTGTCAAAGGTCATGTGTGGAAAAATGAGGGGGGCTCACTTATAATAGCCCATACAGGTAAGAGGAGGGTTAGGTACATCATCAATGGGAAAAGGGAGATACCATGGCTCACCCAAGGGTTCCCCACTCCCAATCCCCAAGGACCCTACACCCAAGTGATCCTCCCTTGCTTCTCCAGCACAAGGTAATGGCCTTTCCCTGACTACCTGTGTAGAGGCTCCTAGTGGTTTAGGAGTGAGAATTCCCTCAGGTTTCTCACATAAAACACAGCTCATAACAAGGTTTCTCTTTTACACAATTATTCTTCTCCTGGTGTACTCCGCTGCTACGAATGTATCAACTCAATCATTTGATATCCTGGTTTACTCTCCTGACAGGAATATCTCATTTTCGACTCACAGAGATCTCCTGACATACTCTGCTGCCAGGTATCTCTTCTAGAAAAGGATCCTTCCCCGATACTCTTATCAGGTCTTTCTGTAAGCTTCTTTCCATTTTAGTTATTACACAATCATATTTCTTCCATAACACAATGTGTTGACTTCAGTGGCTACTTGCACCAATTTCAGACATTTCATATATGAGCGGTTGTTCAAGCTCTGTCTGTCAAACTTTCTTTCAATCTCTCTTGGCAAAGGTTGTTCCAGATTTCCCCCAACTGACATCTCATGTCAGGAGAATTGTACCAGGTTTGACTTCCCTTTTTAATTAGGTTTGGTCGATATTCCAAAATATCTTTCAAATACTCTTTAATGTTTTTGCACATCCCGGGGCCCCTCTCACTCTCAGGCTGACTTACCGGTGTACCGTGCTGTTGCTGTAGCATTCTGCCATGGGGCCGGCTTCCCCGTCTGAGCAGAGGTTTGTTTGGTTCCTGCATCAGCGTTTGCTTCCTTTGCCACCAGAACCTGCAGGGCCTTGTCTCCCCTGATCCCACTGAGTTGTGTTCACCTTTTTTCTACCAGAGTCTCTCTTTTCCATTTTAGAACGCTGGCAACCTGCTGCAAGCAAAGGTTCACCACTCTCCCCACAGCATTCCCCACTGGACTGCCTTTGCTACCGATCTCGCTTCCCGCTCCACGTACTTGAAATCTGTCTCCTTCCTTCCTTCTCAATCATCCAGCTGCAGGTAACCTTTGGGTTTAAATGTCCCGCACAGTTGATTTGGTTTTGGACAACTTGACTGCACTTCACGCCTAATGTCACATTTTCTTCCCATTGACTACTTGTTGTTCTTCGTCTCAATACCCCAGTTGTTATGGGAATTGGAGTCCATATATGTTCTATACTTCTCAAAGCAATTACGTTTTAGATACTTGTTAGAATAGCAAATGTCAAAACCAGGAGGTGTTATGTGAACATTGTGTGAACTAGGGATTATAACACTTGGCTCCACTTTACAATAAGCCATCAGTGTTTTAATAATTTGGGTTTCAGGAGACTGGAATAATTTTGTGTCTCTATTAATTGAGATATCACTCCCCCCCGATAGATGTCTCCTTACATATGGTCTCCTTCATAACACCGACCCCAGGGTCAGGATCAGGTACCGGCTGGCTTTCCCTAGGCATATGCGAGGAGACCACTACGGGGGTTTGAGTAGGGATTTCACAGGATTCATCACACAACCAGGGAAAAACAGAGATCGTGCTCTACAGGAAGACTTCCCTCTTCCCCAAACCCACACCGTGGCTGCTCTCTCTAGGCCCACAGCCCACCACCACAGCCACAGTAAAAAAAGGAAACGTGGATGCATTATGGACTCAGACCTGACACTATCACATAACAGCAATTCAGAGACTAAAAGCTGCTACCTACACATGCACATTCTCTGATGCATCTTTCCTTACCTGACCTACCCGCTCAGAGTTGACACAATCATTGCCATTGTCCTCTCATGATTAGACTATGCCAAGGCCCTATATACCTGGGACCCCACGCATCACATCAAAGAAAACTCTAACGGGTTCAAAACACTGCAGCAAGGGTCCTTCTTGCTCTAAGCCCTAGAGAACACATCACTCCCATCCACTGTGTCCTTCACTTGCTGCCGATCAGGGGTCAATTCGCCTTCAAGACAATGTGCATCACCCACAAGGTCTCCACAACACAGGACAAGAATGTCTACAACATAAACTCACACACTACAGGCCCAAGAGAGATCAGGCACAACACTCCTCCTCGTCATTCCTGTGGGAAAATCCTCCAGACTAGGGGGCTCATCCTTCTCAATCCAAACACCCACCATCTGGTACTCAATTCCATGTACCATCCGCTGCATAGAGGATCACCTCACCTTCTGGAAGGCTCTCAAATTATTTTCCCCAGACATGAATGCAAGGACACCTGATGAGTAAACAAGATGATACCTAGCCCGCACGTAAAGGATTCCAGTCAGGCCTTATGATATTCTCTGCAATACTTTGTTTTAACTAGATGTCAGCCTTGATTCACTGTAACTCTACCACTCCATCACAATGGAACATAGCTGCACCCCTCCTTCTGGGCCACAGCCACTCACCCACATACATCTCCAGTTTTCACTGCTCGACTTCCCCTACCAAATCACACATCACCACTTGAAATAGAATGCAGCCAAGTCCCACGAAATAATTTGTTTCAGCTGTGCACATAATCAGTCTCGTTAACTCTCCTACTCTCCTGACAGTCTGTCACAGCACCCATCCTCTCATCTGATTCCCATGGGCTGCTACCTGGGAGCCAGGCACCCCTACCTACCTTTGTGCGGGCTAAATATGCACTCGCATTTTAGAATCCTTCCTTCACCTCTCACATCTCAGACCACGGTCCTCCGAAGAGTGTTCTTCTCCACAGCACTTCGAGGCCATACCAATGGCAGTAGGCACTATTCAGATGCCATATAACATAGCATAACAATAACACCAAACACACCCAGTTCCTGAACCTGCTGTCCGCCATGAACCTAGAGGGCTTCATCCCACAGATGAAACCATGTGCCAAGTCCTTCGGTTTCAACACTGACAGCAAACTCTAGTTCAAAACGCACATTCAAAGAAAACCCAGACAGCTTTGTGTAAACTCTCTCTATTACAGAACATCAAGCCCATCCTTCCAGACAAGGTGCTCTGCAGGGACAAATCCACTTCTGCCTCACTTCAAGAAGGCAGCCCAGGTTTGTAAACCCTTGTCTACCATGGAAGAAGTACGAACGAAAACCAAGTATACAGGGAAGGCAGAGAGTTACTGCCATCTGAGAATTTTAATGGGGTTCGGGGGGACAGACCACCTGAAGGAATATGCCCAGCTCCTATTTTACACCAATCACTGAGTCAAAACATAACGACACCGAGAGAGTAGAAAGGAGATCTACAAATTAAAGAGGAACTTTGAGAATTAGATCACACCCATGGTTTTAAAGGGACATTGTTGTGCTTTTTCGCTAATTTGATCTGTGTGACCAAACAACAGGCCAAAAAAACACAAAAACCCCAAATAGACAGACTATCCTCACCCCCTCCCAACTATTTATCAATTTGGGAGACTGGAAGTGCCACACGTAAAAGGGGTACGGACAAAATTAGGTCTACTGGGCTCCAGAGCTAGATGTAGAATGAGACATAACAGTTTAAATCATAGTTCTGAGATCCTACCCACTTTTTAGGCCGATTTCATGTGGCCTTCAAAAGATGGGATTATGACGAACCTCCCTGGGATCCGCTCCCCCACCTATTCCGGACAGGCCGTGCCCGTCAGCCATGCACACACTAGATCTCGGGCAATAGACCCATAACCAGATAAGATTTCTCCTATCCATCCTCTAATCCCTTTGTTCACAAAGTTGGCACACAAGCTTAAGAAGTGGAGTGCTGTGCATGAAGAGTGTTGAACAAGGGCGTTTAATGGAGCCCTACAAGGATGCTAAAAGTCTGTGTGCTCCAGAGAAGGGGGAATTGTTCTTCCAGCAAAATCTTAATACTAACTCATAACATTACCAATGATGATTTTGGACGTATTTGTGATCCTGGCACACTGGACTTCTAGATCTTGGAGTCGTGGCTCTGGCATTGCAAATATGCTGATCTGTACCACTAGGGTGGTGTGATGTAATTTGTAGAAAGAAAAAACATGTCTTGAGAGTCTTATTGCTAGTCGCTTTTCTATTTCGTTGACACCAGAAGGAGTAAGTGATTGATCTGCCCAAGGACGGATTCCTCCATATCTGTAATGAGGATAAAGAAGCCATTTCTTTCTTTAATTCCCTGGGCACCATCCTGCTGGGTGTGCCTTTCCATGCGAAAATTCAGTATAGTTCTCTGCCGCACAGAGCTCATCTACCTTCCGAGTCATCACTTTCGACTGCCTTGGGGAATAGGACTTGGTTTTCCACCTTAGGAGTGTAGTTATTCCAAAGCCTAACAGACGTGCAGTCGGCAAGGCAAAACCTGAAGGATTATGATAGAAGTTGGTACAAATATTCTCCCAGCTCCTTTGACCTCAAGAAAAAAGCTCATTATAGTCAAATGCATGTATGGGAAACTGTTTCCACCATAGGGGCAATCAATACAGGCAGGTACAGGTCTTTCTCTTTCACACAGTCAATACATGCACATTGTCCTTTGTTGTATAGCGGTTTTCATGCGGGTGTTCATCCTGTTATAAAGTGGTGCCAATTTGAACAGAAGAGTATGGAGTCAAGTGGGTAAGAGAGGTGACCCAGAATCAACACGTTTCTGGTCCTTGGGAAGCTGAGGTTCGAGCTCAGGTCTTGGGATTCTACAGATCAACATTTTACCACTAAACTACACCTACCACGGACTCTTATGGAATCAATCAAAATGAAGGACCGCAACAAAGGACTACAGAGAAATTGCATCTTTCCACAGTCCTTTTGCTATAAACGTGGTGTCCAGCACTAGAGTCCAGAGTCCAGCACCTGAGCACAGGCAGAGGCATTTTCAAAGTTTATCATCCAAACTTGTTTTCAAAGTACAGGATTGCCAGGAAGACAGACTTGGCATAGGTTTGCGTGGCATTCGTGTCTTTTCATCAATGTTTTTTCTGGTGGACATTTTAACTGAGCAAATTCAACTCTTTTTTTTCAAAGCTCTTCTTTGAACCCTCGGTGATCCCCCAATTCGCCTTACCCCTTTACAACTTCCCTTGTATACTTTTGCTATTGGGTTGTTTTTCTTGTTTTTTTGAAGCGTCCCAAGTTCAAGTTGCACAATAAAAAGGATCAAATTAAAAATACAACGCTAAATGCAGATCACTTTTGTGAGACAATTCCTAACTGAGGAATTGACATGCAGCACATCCCAGAAACTATGTTCTGCCCAGACCCCATGCTTAGTAGTTTATGACGGGTTGAAGGCTTAGTGACCTGTGACGTTTATGCTGGACAACCGCTATAAACAAAGCCATCAGCAGGGACTTGTGGGAGGACATGGACTTTGCTTTTTTAGTAGGTAGTGTGTATTGACAGCAAACAACACAAGAGGGTTCCCCAAAATGTGAAATAACAAGCATTAGTGTACACCAGTACAGGCGACTCACAACTGATGGGGACCACGGGGACCCCATAGACCAGAACAATACTTTATTTACTTGGATACATCTTCCTACATAAAATGTGGATTCTCAGCCCTTTCTCCTTCTCAGGCCTTAATTTTAAAATATTGCCTACCGTGACTTACGAAGAGCCTTTCTTAGCTTTAAAGTTCAGTTCTCTCAACAGTTTGGAAGCCTTCCCAAAGCGTAGACCTAGGGCCTCATTGCAGGTTTGCTGGTATCCTGCCAGTAAAACTGCCAGAATACCGGCAAACTGTATTACCGTTTCCAGCACAAGGTCGCTGGAATTACCGTTGATTCTGAATGCCAGGGTGGCAGTGCAAATCCCCATTCATGCAGTCCTATAGGACTCCATGTGGGGATTTGTCTTTGTTACCACAGGAATGCAGGCTATTATTGCCGGTAGGGTGAGTTAATTCCTCCACCCCACTGGCAAACTTGTAGTTACTGGCAAACTTGAAGTTGGCCAGTGTGGTAACGTGCCGGGATGCATTAATGCTGACATGTCATGACCGCACCGGCCAACCTGTAATGAGGCCCCTGGGCCACTTATTATGAGTGCGATAATAAGGATACAGGCACCAGATACTTTATTTTTAATTGAAATTCCCGGTCTATACCCAGCCTATGCCAGATCCCCCTTGAGGTTCTCAATCCATAGCCTCCTCCATATGTTGGCAACATTTAATGACATTATACCAGTAGTCAATCATGACTTGGGCCTGTATGGTTAGTAAACATGCATTGTGTCTTTGAGCTTCGAGGTTTCCAAGTTTCTTCCCGTTGACCATAAACACAACATCTATCAGTTCAGAGGGCCTTCCAAGAGTGTGTCTAGGATTATAATTTGGACCTATGTCCTTGAATGGCATTCCCTTTGTTTGCACGTTTCTGCTATGTAAATTCCAGCTGCATTTTCAGAAACACCCATCAGTGGAATATTTGCTCGAGATCCGATCTTATCGCATTCCTCCCAGGACATTGAGATTCTTCCCAGGACATTGAGATGTTGATCAAAGCAACGACTTGCTTTAGACCGGACCTTCTCCTACAGCCCTTTAATTTGGTTATCCTCCCATCAGACATCGACGCATACACCTTTGCAGTCACACTAAACATAATCAAGCCATTAATGTTGGAAAAACAAGGCCTGGCATCCTAATGGAAAGGGTGCCATTCACACTCACCTTGGGTGGAAGCTGCAGCCAGAAATCCAATCTGTGTGCCCTTCGCCAGTCATGATAATGTCCCCACTCGGGATGGACCACATCTTCCAGAGGCGGTCATCGCTTCCAGTTACAAGGATTGCCTTCCGGGGATGCAAGGCCAAGCTATGGAGAGAGAGAGAGAGAGAGAGAGAGAGATAGAGCACGGACATAGTTAAAAGAATTCTATTCTAACAGCCAGTTTTACAATAGGGAGATGTTCATCTCTCCACAACTGTCCTGCTCTGAAACTACACAATACATGGAAAGCAGGAGTATGGAAGCCCACCAACATCAGATTTCATTATAAGAATGACCCCCCCCCTTTATTTGTGAACCTCTCAAAAAAGCAAAAGGTGTATAAACAGAGTCAGAGGGGTTCATAGGTAAAGCAGGTTTTCCACAGAAGCTGTGACTCTTAAAGGTTGTTGAGGCAGCGTTAAAGAGAATCACAGCGTCCCTGACTCTGTTTCACAGTGGTCTCGTCACTATGACCCCATTCTTCCCCTACTGGAAGCAGCTGATGTCACGCAAGGTCATGCTGTGCCTAGGGGGCTCCCTCATGAGCAGGAATGGAAGACCTGTTCAGAAGAGGAGCAAGCCAAGACACGGTACCTGTCCTCTTCCCCAGCAGCTTCCTGATATTGTGCAGTCTGTGGGTGAGGACAGCATCGTTCTTAACCCACTGCAAGCCTGTGTGACAGGCAGGATAAGTAGCAGGTCAAGGTGTATCAGGAACATGCCCATTTTAGTGGCCCAGGTTATCATTTTGGTGTGGCTTGTGGAGTCCATGCACAGCCAGCTGGAATAAACCTGAGCGATCCCCATTTCCCATCTGCAGCATGGAAAGACAATGTCCATGAGTGAGGGAGGTAGTGTTAGGTTGCCCGTCATTAGTAGTGATGGTCGATTTTAGAGTGGTGGCTGAAATATCCTGGGGCATTGCCCCATTCATTCTTGTGGTTATGCCACCCTTCATACAACACACAGAAACCATAATCAATTTGAGGAAGTCTGCAGCATTATCCGGGGCAAACCCTTGTAAACTCCTTGCATTTATTGTCAGAAGGGGTAGCTGTTCCTTGCCCCAGCTCACCTGATGCTGCATTATTTGTGTACAAAATGCATCATTGGAGGCTGCTGGGGCAATGCCCCATACCCACATAATATTTCCTGGGGAGTTCCCGGGCCTTGATACGGTGGCACCCATTCTGCATTTTGTTCTTCAAAAAAGCCTCGTGCTGCTGGGCTAAGGCCCTGTGACCCCCACAATTAGTAATAGGAGGTGGGATCCTGTAACCTCATTTTTTTCTTTTGATAAGAGCTTCCTGGAAAATTGAGTACACCTTCTATCTCATGGCTTCCAGTATTTTGTTGTAGCAGGGTGTCCCCTTCCATGTAACATCTTTACCCCATCCTATCAGATAGGATACCTAGGTACTCTACCCCCATCCCTCTTTTCCTACATGAACACTTTCACATGGGCAGCCCACTCCTGGAGAAAACAGACTATCACCCGAGCAGTATACTTGACGTGTACCAATACTTGACTTCCATTAATCTTACCCACATGGATAGAAGGCAGAGCACGAAAGTACACTCAGAGTGAGGCAAAGCAGATGAGGGAACAGCCGTTTGAGATGGCAGCTGAACGAGACAAGAAAGACGGCAAAACACAAGGGGATTACAAGGAGGGAAATTCCCTTGAACTTTCTGACAAGATAGCGTTACTTTCCCAAGCCCTGGAGATTAGAAGGCGTAAGACCAGGAATCCAGGCTGAAGAATCCTGCATTTTGTGTCACAGATACCCAGGGCCCTCCTCCCGTCAATAATCAAGGTGGGGAAAAGCAGCAGCTGCTGTGCTAGCATCCTTGGCTTCAAGAACAAAGCAGCATCAGTGAAATCAAAACAGTCGGTGAGTTGGGGAGACAGATGCAAAACCGGTCTGTGTTGAAGCCAAGGTTGCAAGCGGCAACATTGTATGGTGAGAACTGGAATGAACACTATTAAAAAAAAAATGCAAGTAAAAGTTGAACTGTGGATGAGTGTTTGAACTCTGAAGAGACTTTGATATGATACCTTTGACAGAGGGGGCCAGCACTGCGTGGGTGCTCAATCGGAGGTCTATGTAAGGTATCTGGCTGAGAAGTGCCAGAAGTGAAAGTTAAAGGGTTATATGAAGAAGAGAACAAACAATTGTGAATCAAAGTGGTCCTGCCATGGGTCAAGCAAAATCCTGTACACAGTTGAAAGTCTTCGATTTTGATATAATATAGAAAGTTTGGATAATTATATAAATTTGGTCCAAGCCTGGCGGAGGGAGACCAATTCAAGGTTTTGTGTTAAAGTGGATTTCAGCTCTGCAGAGAGAGGCTGAGGTGAACAGTGAATCGCCAGAGAAATTGTGTATATAAGAATCCTGAGGAAAAAGGAACTTTGAATGTTTGTCGCATCAGGCCCTCTGAAATAAGAGACTTTGAATGGCAAAGAGACTTTAGCAAAGGAGGTCCTGATACTGAGATTCTGAGCTGCATCCTCGTGCTAGAAAAGCCAGAGTATGTGCTAAGCTCGTGTGTGCCCCCTTGCCCTGTGCTGAAAACGAGGGGAATGTAAGCCAATGGGTCAACTACCCTGACATCATTTGTTGAACACTTTTCTTTTCTATAACTTTTTTCCCACACCATTTGTATTTAGAAGTACAAATACCCCTTTTATTTTGACCAGATACTACTAGGACTGTTATTATTATTTGATGGTCGTAGCTTGCTTCAATCTTTCGATTTACGATTAGATAGGCGTTTATCAAACCCAATTGAAGGTCAATAAACACCCTTGAACTGTGATCACTTCTGTCTGTCTTCACTGCTTAATACCATGCCTTCCTTACGGATCCCACCAGTGACAGGGTGCAGGGGGAATTTAAAAGGTGCACACCTTATAAACTTAAAGCTATGAATATTCTCTGCAGAGTACAATCCTAACCAGACACAGTGATCTAGTGGCTAAGTGGTTC
Organism: Ambystoma mexicanum; assembly: GCF_040938575.1. Classification (NCBI taxonomy): domain Eukaryota; kingdom Metazoa; phylum Chordata; class Amphibia; order Caudata; family Ambystomatidae; genus Ambystoma; species Ambystoma mexicanum. The sequence continues at coordinate 855,006,820 of NC_090931.1, read as the reverse complement.
AACCCTAGTCCTTATGATATGGGTTTGAATCCCGCTTCGGCAACATAGCAGATAAAAATCACAAATGTTATTTGGCTACGGCCGAATACTTGGACCAACTATTTGGTATTCAGCCAAATAGTAAATTCGCAAGTCACTACACCCTTAAATTCACTATTCAGTCCACCCATAAATCCTTCAGATGACGAAGTGTGTTTACAAGCCCAATTCTAAGCTGTTTATTATTTCTGAAAACCTCACACCCAGGGGCCTGCAAGCACCATCAGCTGATGGCATTGCAGGAGCCCATAATCTTAGGATCAACACAGCAAAAACTAAAATCCTAGCCTTTTTTCCAGGCAAAAGAAGAGTCTCAGTAAACGATCATTGGATTCTAGAGGGGATGCCTGTGACATGTGCCTCAGAATATAACTACCTAACAGTAACCATTGATAACAATCTCAATTGGGGACATCTGGAAACAATCGAGCAGGAGGTCAAGCAACATATATAACACATTTGAATTTTAAAATAGAAAGTTGTATTGCTACACAAGAATGCCTGGTACCAAGTCTGTGTTGCAAAACACCGGGTGGCACCCATGTGAGTGGGATTAAGCCATCAGACACCACATCTATACCACAGTAAAGAAAACCTTCAAAATGGCGCCCAGGTTCCTGGCTAAAAGGGAAGGGAACATCTATACCACAGTAAAGAAAACCTTCAAAATGGCGCCCAGGTTCCTGGCTAAAAGGGAAGGAAAAGATACTGGGCATCAGGAAGGAGTGCAAATGAAGAGGCAGTCAATGTTTTTGTGACACCTCGAATGGTAAATTGAACGCAATCACAGGACATACTGAAAAGGCAACACATTTAGATTGTTTCGCCATGTGCCTCGTGTAATTACAGCCTTCAACAAGTAAACAATTATTTTAGAAAGTGGGAGATATCCCACCTTTGTGGCGTATTCCTCACCAGAGCCTCTAATTGAGCTCAGCAACAATGATTTACTGGAACACCTCTCTAAATGTTCGCACCTTTCAACCAGAGTGTTTGCGGCAAATTGCCCATGGTGTGTCACTTCCCACAGCCGAGACTCTCCGCTAAAACACTAGGAGCGACAACAACACGAGAGAAGGGGGAGGGGTGTGAGTGTAAAATCTACCCTCCGCACTCCTCGTGCATTCATTCCCTCTCATCGGGGGCCTTTGCAGGTCCAAACTTTGCATCAATAAGAAAAAAACAACGTAGCATTCAAATGGTGGAAGCAGAGAGGCTACTTGTTTTACACTGTTGCAGATGTGTTTTGGATTTGAAAGCAGTATCAAGCCGGAGGACACAGAAGATGCTTTTTAAAGAAATTAAACATCAGAGTATCCCGTTAGGAGGTGCTGGTCAGCGCAAACAGTATATCAAAATAGTCAAATATTATTGTTTGATAGAAAATCACGACAACCCCAATCCAAATTGTTAAAATGAATAAAAATGTATTCAACATCAGCTAGTTACAATTATAATCCTTACTCATCCCTAGCCTAAACGCTATGCAAACTCAGCAGCTACCAAAACAGCTACCTTTGAAGCAATACAACTCCTACCAAATCCGTGCACCAGTATTACACCTGCAGCACCCTACCAATACAACTACAGCGCCCTCCCAATACATTTGCAGCATGGAGCCATACCACCCCAACCACCCAATCATGCATGTTCTTAGGTTTTTGGGGAAGAGCCCTTGTGATGTCAGACTTCAACAAAAGCCCCTGACACGGGGCTCAGGAGCTGTGATTGCTGGAGATTTTCCTATTTACTGTATGATCCCTGAATGTTATAGAAAATAAAGGACCTGTTCTAACTTGCGTTTGGCTGAGTCCTCCGTCTGTATGCCGGGGGAGGGTTTGTTGGGCCCCGGGTGCTCTGAACGGTGAATGAGTAGTGTGAACCGCGGTCCTCTCTGGCATGGATTAGCAGGAGGGAAAAGTGGAAGAGCATTTACCTGGCCCAGGCTTAAATTTAATGTTAGATTGCCAATGGATTTTATGCAAATCTTCTCTGGATAAAGGGAGCTCCATGATGTGTTGGGTTAAAGCCACCTTGGGGTTGGACAGAGCCAGTGGAGAAGCGGGGCCAAACGCCAATCGTCTTCCCGAAATCCAGCACCCAATTCTACATGCACTGCAAAAGTGGGAGCAGAATCTGGAAGATCCAATAATCTTTTAAAGAATGTATTCTCCATTATCTGTAGCATCGCCATATTCGTAAAACCCCATAATGAGGCACCATAATGAATCTCTGCCTTAGTCTGTTCCACATAAACCTTCAAGATCATAGGGAGTGGTTGGCCATTGCCCAGACTCTAGCTTTCATAAAACTCTCTTTCCTGACATTTTTAAAGGGTGGGTCCATGGGCCACAAATTCCCACATTTTTTGGGAATCCTTAGAAGAGGCGGTCTCTATCGGATCATTCCCTGCCTGTTCTTCAAGCTCCAATTTGCGCATTTCAAGGGCTGCTCGATAGGCTACTCTGGCTTGTATTATATCTCGTTTAGACCTGACCAGGAATCCCAAAACATCAAGTACCACCCTCTGAGCCACTCTGCACTCTTCGTTGTGCCAACCTCTCGATAGTGGCTTTTTCACAATTGAGTCACGCTGAAAACATGCCGACAGAGACATAGTAAGTTCAACAAACATGTTAACCGTTCCCGAGGTGGAAACAGTTTAATCTAATATAGACGGAATCAAAGGTGATTTAACTGCCAACACATCATGGTGGAGTTTAAACAAGTCAATCTTGGCCCACTTGTTTCTTCTTTTACAGAGTGGGTTGAGATCTGCCAGGTATAAATGGTGCTTAACGATTCCACCCATCACATAAGGCTGCCATAAGAGCCTCATCACAAGTGGGCAGTATCTTGACGGTAAATCTGCTGGGATGCTGCACAAAGAAAGGAACAAGTTACTTACCTGTAACTGTTGTTCTCCAGCATGGGTCTGGCATGGATTCACATGCTAATGAATATTCCCCGTCGTCAGGCTGGGAATCCTCGGTAAAGAAAAAATCAGTATCAGTTTCGTTTCTGATCTGTCTTTCTTAGTAGTAACCAATCACTGATCTCTGGGTCATACTGCTCCAGCCAATGACTGCCCTCTCCCTAAACCCTGCCTCTGGCAGCCATCCTCAGATTTGGTAGCACGCCAAGTGGTAGTATGACCAAGTGAAGAGCCGCAGAGGGGTAGGTGGGAGGGTTCGCATGTGAATCCCTGCCAGACCCATGCTGGAGAACAACAGTTACAGGTAAGTAACTTGTTCCTTCTCCAGCATGGGGTCTGGCATGGATTCACATGCTCATGAATAAAAGAATACATAGCAGTATACACATGCACAACCACGGGAGGTGGCAAAGGCTCAAATTAAGCATTACATACCAACTCAACATTAAGCAATTCTTACCTCCTAACCAGGCTCACCTTAGGCAAACAGGTTGCTCAGTACTGCTTGGCCGACCCTGGACTCCTCCCTGGAGTCCCGATCGACGCAGTAGAATCATGTGAAGGTGTGCGTCTACCATGACGTAGCAGCCCTGCAGATGTCCAGCAGGGGCACACCAGACAGGAACGCCGTGGTAGCACTGATCGCTCTGGTCGAATGGGCTCTCGGACGGCCGGGCAGCGGTCGGTTTGCCAACCGGTGACAGTGCATGATGCAGCCGGAGAGCCATCTGGAAATGGAAGTCTTCGAGAGAGCCTTCCCTTGATTCACAGAGCAAAAGTTCACAAACAGTTGTGACGTCTTCCGAAAACTCTTTGTGCGTTCCACGTAGAACTTCAGCTACTAGCTACATCCAGCGAGTGCAGAGTCCTCTCGCCCGGCGTCGAAGGCGACGGGAAGAAAACTAGTAACACCAAGAGCTTGTTGAGGTGGAAGTCCGATGGCACGTTGGGCATGAAGGAGGGGTGCGTCCTCAGCACCACCCTCGTGTCATGAAAAGTCAAGTATGGAGGCTTGCAAGATAGGGCCTGGATCTCTCCCACTCGTCATGCAGAGGTGATGGCCACAAGGAACGCTGTCTTCCATGACAGGAACTTCAAAGGCGCCGAATGTATAGGCTCGAATGGGGCCCCCATGAGCCTGGTCAGCACCACATTAAGCTCCCACGCCGGGGCAGGAGCCTTCACTGGCGGGAACAATCGGAATAGTCCCTTCATAAATTCCTTAACCAGGCGATGAGACCACAAGGACACCCGTCCCGTAGTTCTGGTATATCGGGAGATGGCAGCCAGATGTATTTTGATGGAGGCGTGAGCCAGTCCAGCTTTGGCCAGCGACAGTAGGTACGGCAGTACTTGAGGGGCCGTAATCCACAGAGGGTTAATCTTCTGTGCATGGCACCAGACAGAGAACCTCTTCCATTTATGACAATAACACTTGAGAGTTGAGGGCGCCCTGGCCTTTGCAAGAACCTCTCTGCAATCAGCCGGTATCTCGTACCCTCCAAACTCTAGTGCTTCAGGAGCCAGGCCTGCAAGTTCAGCGACTGTGGGTCGTGATGAAGAATGGCGCCTCCTTCTCTGGAGAGAAGATCTGCGTCCGCCGGCAGCCTGACTAGTGGGGACGTTGACAAGTCCATAAGGTCCGGGAACCAGATCTGCCTCGGCCACGCCGGTGCGACGAGGATCATCCTGCAACTGGACTTCTTGAGCTGGTTGATGAGGCGGAGCAGCAACAGCAACGGAGGGAACGCATATAGAAACAGGCCGTCCCAAGGGAACGAGAAAGCATCGCCCATGCTCCTCGGCTGTGGGAACCTGCTGGCGAACCTCTGGCACTTGGAGTTCGTTACCGTCGCGAACAGGTCGATCTGGGGTTTGCCCCATCATTGGAAGAGCCGATCCACTTGATCCTGGCGCAGTTCCCACTCGTGGCACGAGCGCAGCTCCCTGCTGAGTGAGTCGGCGATGGTGTTTTTTATTCCTGCCAAGTGGAAGGGAACCAGAAACATCCCCTGGCCGACGGCCCAGTGCCACAGATCCTGGGCCTCCTTGGATAGGGCTGGGGATCTGGTGCCCCCTTGCTTCTGTATGTAAAACATTGTGGTGGTGTTGTCGGTGAAGATCCTCACCTTGTCCTTGAGGGACGGAAGGAACGACCGACTTGAGAGCCCAGAACACTGCTCGGAGCTCCAGAATGTTGATGTGAAGAGACCTCTCCTCCGGGAGCCAAATGCCTCTTGCATGAAGATCTCCGGTGTGGGCCCCCCAACCCTCCAGAGAGGCGTCCGTCGTCACCGTCTCCTGAAACGCCAGGGTTTGAAAGTCTGTGCCTGTAGTGAGGTGAGCACGGGTGCCCCACCATAGGATTGCCCGACGGAACTCCTCGAGAGGGATCCTGTCCTCGAAGCAGCCCCTCGCCTGACACCAGCGGGCATCAAGGAACTCCTGTAGCGGACGCATCCGAAGTCTGCAAAGGGGTACAAGATAGATGCATGAGGACATCATCCCGAGAAGGGACTTGATGGACCTCACCCTAGCCACGTCCGTGGCTAACAGGCGCCGCACCTTTCCCAGGATGGTCTTGGTCCTCTCCTCTGAAGGGGAGGCCAATTGCCCCACTGTATTGAGCTTCGCTCCCAGAAAGAGTGCTACTTGCGATGGAACCAGGTGGGATTTGGGGTAGTTGATGGCGAACCCCAGCTCCGTGAGCAACCGGACGGTCCTCGCCGTGAGTTTGACGGCGAGTTCCCTTGTCCTTGCCCAGATTAGCCAGTCATCCAGGTAGGGGTAGACGTGGATCTCCTGCAGGCGCAGCCGCGCCGCCACTGGTGCCAGGCACTTGGTGAAAATCCTGGGCGCCGACTTTAATCCGAACGGTAGGGCTCTGAATTGGTAGTGGCGTCCCTGAAACACAAACCAGAGGAACTTCCTGTGCCGTTTTAGAATTGGGATGTGGAAGTAAGCATCCTTCAGGTCCAACGACGATAGGAAGTCGCCTTCCTCCAGCTGTCCCAGCACGTGCTGGAGGGTGACCATCCTGAATTTCTGCACCTTGATGTACTTGTTTAACCGACGCAGGTCCAGGATGGGGCGCCAACCGCCTGTCTTCTTTCTGACGAGGAAGTTCCTTGAGTACACTCCGGAGCCCCGCAGCCTCCAGGGGACAAGCTCGATGGCACCTTTCTTGAGCATCGCCCTTACCTCCAACAGCAGTTGAGGGACGTGATTCTCCTTCCTGGCCATGTGAGGAATGCAAGGGCACTTCTTTTTTGAATTCCAGCGAGTGCCCGTTGGCCAGGGTGTCCAACACCCAACGATCGGTGGAGATGGACTCCCACACGCTGACGAACTTCGTCAGCCGGCCTCCCACCGGGGTGCTTCGGTGGGGGGGAAGACAACCCGGCCGGGTCAGTCTTGATTGGAGGCGGCCTTGCCGCATTGGCCTCCTTGGCGACAATGGCGGGATGCCCCTTGCTTGCCGCGACCTCTGTAGGCCTCCTGGGAAGAGGAGCAGGCCGCCTGTTGGTAACTGGAGGAGCCACCGCTGGATCCTTTGGAGGCACCCTGTCTGCCTCCGGAGCTCCGAAAGAGCCATCGCTGTTGAAGCACCCCAAGGGCCCGGGCCGTCTGCGAGTCGGTCTTGATGGCCTGTAGAGACTCGTCCACCACCTTACCAAAAAGGTTTTTGCCATCGAACGGCATGTCCAACACTCTGGTCTGGACGTCCTGGCGAAAGTCTGTTGCCTTGAGCCATCCTCGTCGTCGGAGGCAAACTCTGTTGCCCAGTTGACAAAATCCAGTATCCGCAATGTCCATTGCCACCGTTATGGCGTGATCCGACGCCACCTCGCCTTCCTGCAGAATTTCTAGGGCCTCTGCCCTTTTGTCATCAGTCAGGAAGTCTAGCAGGGGAGCTATCTTGAACCAGAGCTCCCTGTCGTAGCGGGCCACGATCGCTAAGGCATTGGCCGCCTTAATCGTTGTTGCCGCCGACGAGATGACTCGTCATCCCATAGAGTCCAACTTCTTGCCCTCCCTGTCCGGCGAGGAAGTTGAAGTTGAAGCCGCTGCACCTGCTGCCTTCTTCTTAGCCGCTGCCGAGACGACCGAGTCCGGCGTGGGCTGGGCCCTGAGGCACAAGGGGGCGGCATCGGGGACTCGGTACTTCTTCTCGTACCTGTCCCTCTTGGCGGGTGTCGTGGAAGGGTTCTTGAGGACAGCAAGCCCCTCGTCCCAGATGTCATTGAGTAAAGGCACCGCGAGGACCGTCTTCCTCTTGGCCTCTCGTCGTTGGTACAGAAACCCCTTCCTTTTCTGTTCTTCAGGGCAGAGCTGGAAGAGCTTGGATGCCCTGGTTATCATGGCGTGGAAAGAGCCAATTTCATCGGCTGCAGATGCCCGCGGGGGGGGGGTGACGACAGGATATCCGCTGTGTCATCGCTGCTGTCATCGTCCGTCCCCGTCGCTGTATCCGTAGCCGTATCCTCTTTAGGGTCCGGCGAGGGGGATGAGGGGTCCACCGGTCTCGCAGGCACGAAGGGCGGAGCGGGGTGGACTCTCCTCCGCTTGTTAGGAGGGCTTCCCGACGGGCCTGGTTCTGGATCCTCCGTCGGGGTTCGTGGTAATCTCGTCCTTATCTCGGTACATAAGGATTGGATTGCCAACAAAATGGCCGCCGAGCTATCCTGGGGCTCGGGCAATGGCTGCGACGGACGGGATGGCCGCTCCACTGGACCCTGTTCGTCGTCATCATTGCTATCTTCGATCACGTCAGCAGGGACCATCCCCTGGGATCAAACCTTCTCGAACCTCTCGTTGAGGCCTATGAACCTCTCGTTGAGGCCTATGAACCTTTCGTTGAGGCCCTTCTCGGTTTCCACCAGTTCCTCCTCAGAGGCTGATTCCGAGTCTGCAATGGACACGGCCCTCCCCCTCCCCCCCTCTTTTTCAGCCGGGGGCTTCATGGGAGGCTTAGCGATGGGCTGGAAAGAGGATTCCCTCCGCGGTAGCAGGGATACTCTGGGCCCAGAGGGTGTTTCCAAGGCGTAGTCTCAGCCGGCTTCACCAGGGTTGTATCGAACACTTCGGTAAAGGCCTTTGCCGGGTGGATCAAAGCCCTCACCACCTTAGGTGCGTCCTGGGCCTTCGCCTTGCGGGGGGGGTCAGCGCCTCGCTCCCCCTTCGAGATCGACCGAGTCCGCTCCAGCGGCCTACCCGGGTTCTCAGACTTCCTCTTCCCCGAACCGGAGTGCTGGCTCGTGGTCGAACGTGCCGGGGAAGTAGCACCCTGCTTTGCAACCGAAGAGCCCGACCTTTCGCCGCTCCCGGTGCCCGCGGATTCGCAGTGCTTGGCCTTCTGTTGGTCCCCCGTGGCCGGGGCGCCCTCACAGGACTTAAAAGCCCGCACAGACTTCTTCTTCGCCTTCTCACCTGATGTGCCCTTCTCCAGCCATGCGGCGAGGTGGGAACGACGATCTTGTTTGGTCCGTTCCGAAAGGTTTTTGCAGAACGCACAGTCTTCCTCCACGTGCGTCTTGTCCTCATGAAGGCAGTAGAGACATTGCGGATGCTCGTCCTCCTTGAAAACGTTCTGTAATCCGCATCCAGGGCAGCACCTGAACAGCTTGAATCCGGGCGTCAAGCTTCCCTTGTCCTGGGCCATGTCCGTTGAGGTAGGCCGCAGATCTTCCGGAATCCTCCAAGAAGTGTAAACTTGATGAAAACTTCCCCCTTGAGGGGCGTAGAAGAATTCCAAAACGGGTCCCCGTTATCGGAAGTAGAAGCGGTGGAGCTTGAGGCTCGATTAATCTGAAAAAATGAGAAATTCTCCTGAAAAAGCGTGAAAACGCAGCAAAAAACTCGAGAGTTAAACACGAGGACTCCCAACACTTGAGCGTGCAGTAAAAATCTGAGGATGGCTGCCAGAGGCGGGGCTTAGGGAGAGAACAGTCATTGGCTGGGGGCAGTATGACCCAGAGATCAGTGATTGGTTACTACTAAGAAAGACAGATCAGAAACGAAACTGATACTGATACTGATTTTTTCTTTACCGCGGATTCCCAGCCTGACGACGGAGAATATTCATGAGCATGTGAATCCATGCTAGACCCCATGCTGGAGAAATAGTCTTAGCACAACTGAGGGCGGCGCTATTAGAGCTGGATCTAGAGATGTGGTGGGGCGGTATGTCCCCATTCATATCGGGTCCACTGGACCCAATGGGGCATTTTTAGTGATAATACCGCAGCTCTAAAAGCGCTCCAGTAAAAGCACCAGAAATGGGCAGAAATTGGCCAGATTTACTTCCAGCTCAAAGTTGGGGGTAAAACTGAAAATGTCCACCCAACTTATAGTTGGATGGAGCGTCCTGCGAAGGCACACAATTGATGTGGTTCACATTCATGAAACGCACCTTCTCCCTAGTTCCGAAAATAGCTGGGACCGGGACTGGGGCTGCCATAGATATTTCGCCTCCTACTCATCCTACGCCAGAGGGGTCGCCATCGTAATCGACAAAAAAACTAAGTTCAGACAAATATCAATAGAGAAAGACGCAGAGGGCAGGACACTTCTGGTACGAGGGATCATAGAAGACAAAGAAGTCATTGTGGTCAACTCCTATGGCCCAAACACCGACGGACCGAATAACTATGACTGGGTGATGACACACCTAGAAGCAGCGGGATCGACCGCAATCATCTGGGGAGGTAACCTAAACACAACATTGGATCCCAAGAAAGATAAATCTCATAACTGGAAGACCCCTCCCTCCAAAGCCAAGCTGCAAATCACAGAAATATGTGATGCCTACAACCTCAGCGACATCTGGGGGCATAAACACTGGGAGGTCCGTGAATATACTCGACTCGACTACCTCCTTGGGTCCTCACACAGTCCATTGAACTGGGGGCAGTGCCAAATCCTACCCAGAACGCTATCAGACCACTCCACAGTAATCCTTGAATGTAACCCACCAAGTGGCAGTAAAAACAAACCCCATTGGAGGTTCAAGCCAGGAACCCTCCAGGACCAAGTCTTTGCAGACAAACTGCGAGTCAAGATACTGTCCTTTATTGAAATAAACTAAGGTTCAGTAGAATTAGCAGGCACATGTTGGGAAGCACTAAAATGCTACGTTTGGGGGGGTATGCCTAGCAAAATAGAACAGGATATTGAAGTTGATAAGGAGAGAACTGGATATGAGCGAAACCCGACTCAAAGAACTAGAACATAATTTCTCAATGTCAACTGATCCCCAATCCCTGGCAGCTCTAAAATCAGATCTAGACATTTTCAGAGTCACAGCTGAAAGAGAAGTGAAATCCCTGACCAGAAACCACAAAATACGCCATTATGGTGAAGGACAGAAACCTGCAGCCCTCCTGGCAAGACTTGTGGTGGCCGGAAGAAAACCTACCCTAGTCGAAAGGATCTGTGACCCAAACGCAATTTGGTATACACTGAAGAAGAAATAGTCGAAAGCTTTCGCAAATTTTATCAAACGCTTTACAATACCTACTACACCACCGATCCACTCGACCTGGCCCGATACCTAGACAACATCGAACTTTACTGGACGAGCGCCGAACTCGGTGAACCACTCAACAAGCCTATCACCTTAGAAGAAATCCTAGAAGCAATCAAAGAACTACCCAACACTAAGGCTCCTGTGCCAGATGGCCTAATAGACAAATTCTACAAAACCTTCACACAACTACTGGCCCCACTCCAACTACAAGTATATGAAGAGGCCCTAACTACCGGAAAGCTACCACAAACTCTCCGTATGGCCAATATAATCCTTCTACACAAGCCCGGTAAACCAGAAGAAGAATGTGCCTCATAAAGACCCATCTCTTTAATTAACCTAGACAATAAGATACTGGCGAAGATCCTGAGAAGGCTGCTCCTCCTAATGCCTTCCATGGTACTGGCCGACCAAGCAGGCTTTATACCAGGCAGGAACACATCGTTCGACATAAGAAGGATCTTTAGGGTTATGGAAGCCCTCGACCCAGAGTGCCAAGTGATAGCGGTACTGCTTGATGCAGAAAAAGCCTTCGACTCTGTCTTCACCATCCTGGAACGCATGGGCCTAGGCAAATACTTCATTAAACTAATCGCCCTCCTACATGAACACCCGACATCCAACATCATCCTAGGTAACTCACGATCAACTGACATCTGCCTACAAAGAGGGACAACACAAGGCCGCCCACTGTCAGCAATACTATTTGCACTAGTAATGGAACCCCTAGCCTCTGACCTCCGATCCCGCCATTTAGACAGGGGCCTCTCCCTGGGCCCACACAAGTTGATCATATCCCTATACACTGATGACGTCGCCCTCTTCCTTCACAATCCCGCAGAGAACTTCAACCCAGAGATGCGCAAAGTGCTCAAGTTCGGCAACTTCTCAGGACTGAAAATTAATCACTCGAAATCCATAATTTTTCCCTTGACCACCCTCACTCAATAATTCACGGATGTCATTGGCTTCCAGTGGCAACAGTCGAAAGTCAGATATCTGGGCATTTTCCTGTCCAGGTCCAGCTGAGATATCATGCAAGATAACTACGAGAAAACAGTGGAAGTGATCCAAAGCAAGGTAAACAGGTGGAAGCTTCCTCCCGCTCAGATTCGGAGGAAGGATCTCCCTGGTCAAAATGGTCATCCTACCTAAATCCCTATACCTGTTTTCTAATATCCCACTGGTGTTAACACAGCAGTTCCTTTGGCACATCAGAAGCCTGATCCTCGACCTACTATGGGCAGGCAAGGCAGCAAGAGTGGCCTACACTACACTGAACCAATCCGTGACACAAGTTGGACTCTCTCTCCCAGACCTAGAGCGCTTCTATTGGGCTGCACAAGCCCAATTCCTCAGCCATTGGTACGCCACAAACTTTATCAGACCCCATGTCCAGATTGAAAGAGCCCTGGCGACCCCCTACCTACTCAGAGCCGTCGTCTCCGGCCAACTACAGGCGCCCCGGAAATCAATGAACATTGTCTTTACCACGTACACCATTTGGAAAAAGATTGCTCTAAAGAGTACTATGCAAGTCAGATTCTCTCCTCTTATCCCAGCAAGGTTCATACCAGGAATACCCCTAACCACTGAAAGAATCTATCTACAATAGACAGACAAACTGCAAATAAAAACACTAAACAACCTCTTCACCAAAGGCACATTTCTGACACTGCAACAAGCCCGAGCCAAGGGAGGTGACAATGCCCTGGACATGTTCATCTACTTTAGGCTATGCCACGCTCTCCAAACGCATCTTGCCACTTTCCTTCGACAACCACCATCACGGTGATGGACGACTGGTCTCCGAAATCTACAAATCACTCTTGACCGAAACGACACTGCCATCTGCAAACCCCAGAAGTAGATGGGGACAACACCCTAGATACCACAATAGCAGACGACAACTGGGACTACATATTGTGACTTACCCAGAAAGTAGCTATCAATACAAGATACAAACAAATCCACTTCAATTACCTCCACCAAGTGTACCACACACCGTCCAAACTTCACGCACAACGCCCGACAATATCGGCAGCCTGCAGTCGTTGCAGGTCCCCAGATGCAGATTTCGTACACCTAGCGTGGGCATGCCCAAACATCTTGTCGTTTTGGAACCTGGTGCTTGAGAAAATATCAGCCATTATAGGAACGCAACTGGAACCCAAACCAATTCTAACACTTTAGGCCTAACCAAACAACTGCCAGAAGCCGATCGAAGACTGGCAAACCTTCTACAAGTCACAGCATGCAGAAGGATCGCAATCAACTGGGGGCGAAGGCTGCCGCCGAGCCTACAGCCTTGGCTAAACAATGTGACTTATAGCCAAGATGTATAAACGTGCTTTATAACGATACTCCCTCTGCATGCCCGCCCCCCGGACATCTGGGGACCCTACATATCATACCTGATATTAAATGCAGACACATCTTCTTCACAGACTTCGTCCCCAGGATCAAATCAGCGCTCTCCTCCATAATGAGAAGAAAGCAGTGAAAATTCATGACCTTGGTGGTAGTCCAGACATTTGGACACAGATCTAGCTACAGAGACGAGGAGAGGTGGGGTGAGGGGTGGGGATTTTGTTGGGGACTTTGCTTCGGCCAGTGCATGGCCTGTTGGTCTTTTCATGTAAAAAACAATAATTCAAGTTTTTAAAAAAAAATAGTTGGTTGGAGCGGTAATGCAGCTGAAAAAGCATTACTGACAGTTTTACCACTCTGCCCAACTTTTGATGACTCCCTTAGGCAGATAGGGTGGTTGTTACTACATGTCTCCCTTACCACCTGAAATTCCGAGTTCATATATTCCACTGTCTAACTTCCAACAGAAGAAATCAATGGTTGAAGAGCCCTGGCGATTCCTAAAAGTCTGAAAATCATGAACATCTGGGGGAGCTCATTCATTAACTGGAAGCTGTCCCCATTCTACAAGCCAGGAAAATAATGGTAACCCTTTAGCACATGACCACACATCTTGCATCTGTGGGTGCAGAATCATTAGGGCACAATCCTCCAATTTATCATAAAGGCCCTCGGGTATGCCGTTTCCCATCTTAACATCAAAATCATCCCCATCCCCAGCAAAAACATAATATTGGGATCCAGTTTATAGATCACTTGATCCTCCAACAAATCTTTAAAGGCATTCATTCTATTCTAATCCGATTTATGGGACTATTCTTTAAATTTATATTCACTGCCTGTGACATCACTCCCCACTGTATACATCAGAGTGCCCTCACCTTTGTTCTTAGGACTCATGCACTGACTGCTAATATGACACATACCTACCATAACATTGCTTTAAAAACAATGCCCAACCAATATAACTGCTACCCTACCAACATAGCTGTTATCAAAAGAGTACTCTACCATTACAACAGCAACCAAAATAATAATTATTTATTAATTGTAATTAGTCAGACAACTTTTTACAATTCATTACTATTACATATATTATAAACCACAACAGAATAGAAAATAACTCCTAAAATAGTAATCCACTAAATAACAACTTACTTACCAACTATAACGTCCTTTCAATTGGATGTTCCTCCCACGTATTTCCCATTTTAGATATAACCTTACCTTCAGCTTTGCTGCTTCAGAAAAAAATCTCTCTCTCTCTCTCCACCAGAGGGCGCTCCACTTGAGGCTGCAGCGTCGATGTACCTCAGCGGCATCCGTCGAGCACCAACATCATCCACTGTATAAATGCCTCGAGCGTGCCAGTTGGCCTCAGTTCTGTTTTTTCGTGTATTACAGCCCATTATTATAGTTAAAGGGCGTGTCTCTTTTGACCCAAGCCTTAAAAGAATTTAGAGTGCAAATCACGTAAACTGTACTGTGGGGTTGGCTGGGAGGGTCGATGAGGAATATGTGGGAGAACGTTACAGTTGATAAGTAACTTGTTCTTTGAAAGGATTGTGTCCTCCCACGTATTCCTCATCTTAGATAGACTCCCAAAGCAGTTTTGGATTAGAGGTGGAAGTACAGAATTGTTCTAGTCATGTACAGAATGAAGTACAGATTTAGCAATTAGACCTTCTTGAGAAGAAGTCGAATCTAGAGCCTAATGTTTTATAAACATATGCATGGATGACCATGTGGCTGCTGCACAAATATCTTGCACAGGGACACCCCTTTGAAGTGCTGTCGAAGTTGCCATGCCCCTGGTTGAATGAGCCCTCTGCCCATCTGGTGGTTCTTGTCCAGCCATTCTATAACATTCTGTTATGGCCAAAATTATCCATCGAGATAATGTTTTCTTTAGTCACAGCAAGTCCTAATATGCGACCAGTGTATCCCACAAAAAGTTGATCACACGGACGTATTTTTGCCAATCTTGAAATATAGAAGCTAAGAGCTCTTCTAGGATCTAATCTATGTATCCGTTCCTCTTCCTTACTTGCGTGAGGAGGGGGGTAGAAAGTAGACAGTGTTATTTTTTGTGACAGGTAAAAATCTGAAATTATTTTTGGCAAAAAAGATGGTTTTACTCTAAGGACTACTTTATCTTTATAAAAGATAGTGTGAGGAGGACCGCTATAAAGCGCCTGTAACTCACTTAGCCTGGTGGCTGATGTCATTGCCACAAGAAGTATTGTTTTTAAAGTAAGGAGCCTCAATGGACAAGAATGTAAAGGCTCAAATGGAATACATGTGAGGAATTTTAGAACCAAGTTTAAATCCCGCACAAGAACTTGAAAGGGTATCAGGGGAAACATATTATTTAGGCCCTTTAAGAATTTAATTATTAAAGGTATCTTAAAGTAAGATTCTTCCTCTGAAGAGCGCTTAAAAATGGATAGCGCTGCTAAGTATCCTTTTATCGTACCAACCTGGAGCCCTGGATTTGCCAAATGTAATACAAAAGACAATACTGTGGGAATATTACATTGAAATGGGTCTACATTCTTTTCTCTGCACCAGTTACTTGTTCCAACGACACCGATACAGAGATTTAGATGCTGGCCTTCTGGCCAAAAGCAAGATCTCCATTACGTCATCCAGAAGGTCCCAATCCTTGTATCTCAACCTCTCAGAAGCCATGCGTGAAGGTTGAGTACGTTGACCTCTGGATGGAGAACGTGACCTCCATCTTGCGAGAGAAGATCCTCTCTTTTTGGAAGACGTATTGGAGGACAGATGGACATGTCCAGAAGGTCCGGGTACCACATTCTCCTGGCCCAATCCGGAGCAATTAGGATCATGGTTTTCCCAAACTTTCTCAACCTCCTGATTATTTGAGCGATCACAGGGACTGAAGGGAACGCGTACAGAAGTGGGAATTCCCATTCCACCACAAATGCATCCCCTAGAGCTCCTCTCGGGGGAAAATCCCTTGAGCAGTACAGTTCGGACTTCTGGTTGACACCGGTCATGAACAGATCCACATGAGGGGCTGCCCAAAGGGCGAAGATTTCTTGAAGGACTTCCTGAGCTATCTCCCACTCGTGGGAGACTGTACGCTGCCTGCTCAGAGCGTCCGCGCTGTGTTTTTCTCTCCGGCTAGGTGAACTGCCAATAGAGAGATCCCTTCTTGCATTGCCCAGAACCAGAGCTGCATTGCTTCTCTGCACAGTGGCAGTGAACCTACTCCCCCCTCTCTTGTTGAGGTAGTACATGGCCACCGTGTTGTCCGTCATTATCAGGACATTCTTTCCCCATAGAGAGGGCAGGAAGGCCTTCAGCGATAGTCTGATTGCACTCAGCTCCAATAGGTTGATGTGTAGTTTGGACTCCGATGGAGACCAACGACCACTGATTGTCAGATCGTTGGTGTGAGCTCCCCACCCCGTGAGTGAGGCGTCTGTTACTACTGTTATCTCCGGCCATGGTTGCCAAAAAGATTCTCCCCTGAGGATATGTTCTTTGCAAGCCCACCAATGCAGATCCTGTGCTACCTTGTTTGGAACTTGCAATAGATCTGACATTTATCCTGAAAATTGGGACCATTGAGTCCTGAGAGCCCACTGAAGGGATCTCATCCTCAATCTGGCTTCTGGCACCAGAAAAATGCAAGATGCCATGAGACCGAGCAACCTGAGAAAATCGAAGGCCGGTAGATACTGGGCATTCTGGAATTTTATTACCCTCTGTAGAATGTGGAGAGCTCTATCTTCGGGGTGCGAGGCTTTGCCCGAAAAAATATTCAGGACTGCTCCGATAAACTGGAGCTTTTGTGATGGTATCATGTTTGACTTTTTTAAATTCAGAGAAACCCTAGCTTGTGAAGGAAGTGGCAAGTCTTGGACAGATGATCCTGAGCTTGTTCTGGAGAACGTGCTCTGATCATCCAGTCGTCCTGATAGGGGTAGTCGTGAATCCACCCTCTCCTGAGTCTCGCTGCCACTACCGCCATCAACTTGGTGAAAACTCTCGGGGTGGAGGTCAACCCGAATGGCAGAACTCAAAACTGATAGTGAGAATTGCCAATCGCAAACCTCAGGTACTTTCTGTGCTTGAGATGGATTGGCACATGAAAGTAAGCATCCTGAAGATCCAATGATACCAACCAGTCTTGGAGTTGGAGAGCCTGGAGGATCTGAGAAAGTGTGACCATCTTGAACTTGTCCTTCCTGAGGAATTTGTTCAAACTTCTCAAGTCCAAGATCGGTCTCAGTCCTCCGTCCTTCTTTGGTATGAGGAAATATGGGGAATACCAACCCTTGTTCCTCTCTGCTGCAGGTACATGTTCCATTGCACCTTTCTGTAGCAGGGTTAAAACTTCCTGCAACAGGAGCGCATCTGGATGTTTGACAGAGTTGTATCCGGGTGGGCAATTCTGAGGTTTCTTTAGAAAAGGAAGGCAGTAACCTTGGGAAACTGTTTTCAGTGCCCAAGCATCTGAAGTAATGCCCACCATTCTTTCAGATGCCATGAGATCCTAGCTCCCACTTGGGTCTTGTGGGTCAAAACCTCAGAGTGGTTTTGCGACAGCAGCGGCTGAAGGGACAGAAGCCGCTGCTGGGGCAGATCTAGCACCTTTTCTTTGCCCCAAAGACATTTTCTTTGACCTCTCTGACTGGCCTGTCCCCTTTCTTTTCCAAGTGAGGAATAAAATCGAAAGGGACGACCCCACCAGGAAGATGAGCCTGTGTAGGGGCATTGTTGAGGTTGTTTTATAGAGGCAGTGATTGATTTTGCCGCTGCTTTGGAGGTCTGCAGCTTCCCCAAACTTTCATCCGCCTTGCTGCCAAACAACCTCGAGCCATCAAATGGCATATTAAGAAGCCGGGATTGCACGTCCGGTCCAAAGCCTGACTTCCTTACCCACAAAAATATTCACAGCACTGTGCTAGATGCCATGGACCTACTGATACGGTCAGCTGTGTCCATACCTGATTGAAGGCATCCCCCCAAAGCCTTCTTTCCTTCCCTTATTACGGCTAGGAATCCATCACGTTCCTCACCTTCTGGGATGTGTTCAGCTGCCGCTGACATGCAGTCCCACAGAGTATATGAAAATCTTGCAAGGGTGAAAGTTACATTGGTGGATTTTAAAGCCATACCCCCTGATGTAAAAATCTTTCTGGACCATATATAAACCTTTTTATCATCCCTATCTGGGGGAATTGTTGGGTATGCAGCATTTCTAGCAGAAGGCTGTTTGAACTACCAGACTTTCGGGAGATGGATGCTTACTCAAATATTCTGGATCTGAATTACAAGGTCTATATTTTGACACACATTTTTTTATTTACAGCTGGCATGGCTTCAGTATGTTCCCATGCAGTATTAACCCTTCTTTGTAAGGCTACATGAAAGGGAAGTATGGGGTCTTGCTGAGGTCCTCCTGAAAGGATATCAGTCATGTCATCATCTTGATATACAGGTGAATTCCTACCGCATCCCATGAATTCAGCAACTCTACTCATTAGCTTTCTATACCCCGCGTCAGCATGTTCTGCTGGGTCAGGCTTTTCAAATTTGTAGTATCCAGACCACTTACTGATCACAAGCACTCATGCAAGTCTTGTATTTTAGATTGAGGGTCAATTAATTCTTCAGGGACGGGTCTTGTGCCAAATTTAACACCAGCAGAAGAAACTTCTTCATCTGCTGATGACTCTCCTTCATATATGGATGACATGGTCCTAAAAAAATCATTTCTTCTCTCAGGATGAAAGATCTTTGCGGGTGGTGTAGGTTTTGATATTGGCATAGGCATGGGCGTCGACAAATACGTCGATGGCTTTAATGTTGTAGCTACAACCTTCGATATTGTCGAGGTAGCCTTCGATGCCTTCGAAGGAATCGTCGAAGGAGTTGTCGAGATCATTGACGCTGTCCGAGGAGCCTTTGAAACTGTCGACTGTACACTCGATGTCTTTTTAGGTGGAGTCATCGAAGTCTTGTACTCGACTGCCCTCGATGGCTTCAAGGATGTTTTCGATGCCGTCTTTGACGACGTATGAGAGTCTGACGCCAACTTTTTTCCTTCTACCTCCGATTTGTGCACCGGTAGGCTTTTTCCATGAGGTGTCTGGGAAGAGTCCCTGGTTGACACCCTGGACAATTTTTTGTTGGATTTTCTTGTTTTAGATCTTCCCCCGTCACTTTTCTTGTGAGCAGGGGCATGGTCTTCATCAGACTTTTTTGAGGGGGTCTGGGCCGCGTTCTCAAAAAATGTTTACATGGAAACTCTAAAGGCTTCCCATTTTCTCTGAGAGTCATGTCTTGAGGACATGCTATAACTTCCTCAGATGACGTTGAGGAAGAAGAGGAAGATCGGTGTTGCCTTTTTTTCTGCCTTTTTGGAGGTCAAAGAAGAGGACTTTCCTGATCTGCTGCTCGATCTAGATTTTTTATGATGTTTCATCGAAGACTCAGCCGAGTCTTTTCTCTCCTTCAAAGAAAACTTTGAGGATCCCTCCCCCACCGCCAGTTTACCTCTTTGTTTTTTTAAGGCCTTATGGGTCATCGACTGACAAGAACCGCACTCATCTATACGATGGTCGGAGCCGAGGCACCAGAGGCAGTTTGTGTGGGGATCAGTCAGCGACATCTTTTTCCCACATTTCTGGCATTTCTTAAATCCACTTTTCAGTGTGGGAGGGTTCGATAAGGACGACATATTTTCACTCATAACTGAAGCACTGTTATAACATTCCGAAGCGAAGCTAACAGAAAAATGGAACTGAGGCCAACGGGTGCGCTCGAGGCATTTATACAGTGGATGACGTCGGTGCTAGACAGATGCCGCTGAGGGACATCAATGCTGCGGCCTCGAGTGGAGCGCCCTCTGTTGGAGAGAGAGAGAAAACATTTTCCGAAGCAGCAAAGCTAAAGGTAAGGATATATCTAAGATGAGGAATAAGTGGCAGGACAAAATCCATTCAATTGTCATTATCGTAAAAGTGATAGTTAAAAACCCTAGAAAAAACAGTCATATTTCTCATTCTGAACAATCATATTTAGATTCTGTGTTGGGCCCTAGATATGGAACCTTCCTTGCTGAGCTCTGTTCTTTATTAAGGTCTCCTTTTCCTTGGTGCAAGATCAGAGGATTTGGTTGTTGAGGTGAAGCCCACACCTCTTTTGTGGTAAGAATTGTGAATATCCTGGATACCTCTCTATTGGTTAATTTTGTACAATGGATTTTCTACACCCTTTGTTGTTTGGTGATAATTGCTTTTATTCATCATATTGCGTGGGCTCTTGGTCCCAGTAGTGGTCAGCCAACACGTGTTTCGACCCTTGGGTCTTTACCAAGGCTATTTCTGATGATGCAAAGCCTCCAATGGGGTCCTGGGACGGGAGCGAAGGGTCAGTTTTGTCACATTGACATCCGGGGTCTGGTGGGGCCCTGTTGTACGGCAATGGCGGTGGCAGTGCGTCCTCGTGGGTGTCCGAACAACAAATGGTGTGGAAAATACACTGTACAAAATTAACCAATAGTGAGGTATCCAAGATATTCACGATTCTTAGAACAATCATATTTAGGTCCTTTAGGGTTCAGTTGATTAGCAGAAGATTAGATAGAATAAACATCAACAGTATTGATAGAACGTACACAATTCATACTAGGCAGGCAATGCTCTGGTGCTCTGTGCAAATAAGCAAAGTGCAAATAGGGATATAAATCAGTGCTCAGATGTTATTTATATGAATATGTGCAAACAAGCAATGTACATATAAGTATTTAAATGAGTACTCTGATATTGCATGTACAGGTATGTACTATTAAACAATGTGCAAATACGCGTATATATACTGTGAGGAAGGCATTGTATCGAGCAGTAGACACAGACAAAATAGAAAAAGTTTCAAAAACCTTTATTTAATATGTTAGTTGCATTTTTAGAATTCCTAACTGCCCCCGACTCTAAACTGGGAGTAATCTCGACCATTAAACAAATAACAAATACGTCCAAGTCAGTCTGGTCAAAATAAAAAGGCCTATACTAAGAAAATCTAACCTTGCCCTCCTTCTCAAAATGCTAAATGTGTTAAGGGAATACAAAAGGAAAATAGTGTCTCAAAAAGAAATGTCAGAATGGCTTCAGTATCAACTCCCTTCACCAGGTTCAACACCACGGGGTCTAGAGAGTCCCTTAAAAAAAACAAAGGATAGGTGGATGGCACAATGCTATCAGTCTTGCAAACTTTGGCTTACTGGTCCAATTCAACAGTTCAATCTTAGGCTTCCATCTTCTGGTAGTTCAATCACTTCTTTAGGCTTCGCCCGCCATGCATCAATATTCAGTTCACATTCACTTTCTCAATTTCTCACAGTTTTGCACAGGCTTCCCTTTGCCGGACTCAAGCTGGTCTCATTTTAACTTTTTCACACAGTTCTGCAAAGGCTTCACTCTGCCAGCCTTGAGCCTGTCTCTCCTTCGTGAGGGTTCACTTCACCACGTTTTATCTAAAGCATCTTTTCACTGCCAAATAGTTTCAAATCTGCAAGGAATTCAGATAGACCCGTGACTTGCATTTGTCCTATGACAGTACCTGGTGTAGAGTTGTCAACTATGTTGGTTGGCAATTTTCCATTTGAGGGCCCGTTATTCACTACTGAGTTATTACTCTCGAGGTTGGAAACTAGTTGGTGGCTCTTCGTTCGGCCCGTTTACCACACCTACAGAAGCCTCCTTAACAAGCCAGCTAGTTAATGCACTCATTTATTTGTGCAGTCTTTTTCCTTCGTGATTCTCGTCTTAATTGATTTTTTTTACTATTGGGTGATAGTAGTAACAATGGTAGAGTTCACGGGGGTATCCGAGACAGAAACTGAATTTTCCATTTAGGCACACTGAAGGCTTTGCTCTCTGCCTCTCTTTATGTGTTTTATATGTGGGGGGGATGCATCAATGTTGTTCCCCGTCATAGATGTATCGATCACACTCTGGATGTTATCAGCACTGTTCGTGAAAGGATTGCTAATCGTCTCGGTAGCACTAGGTGGTAAGGACATCTTACTGAAGACCTGGTTCTGCTCCAGCAGTGTTGTCAAACAGGTGATGCTTTGGCCCTGGGGTTTTAGGTCCTCATGGATGCGTCCACAAACCGTGAGAAGTTTTTTTTTTTCAGCAAATTGTAGTGCACCTGAATTAAGGTTGGCTGCTGTGCTTACTGTGCTCATGTTGGTCACGATCAGGTGACATGAGTCAGTCATTTCCTTATCTGACTGGTCTACCTCGGTATCAGGAAACAGATTAGGAGTTGTAAACATCCGGGGTGATTTATCATTGTTTATTAAGGGGCTGTGTTGAAATATCGCAGACTTTGCAGCTGTAGCTACCCTCGTAGTTGACATATTGACCCTTTTTGTGTCCTACGGGCTTGGGTTAATCCTGTCAGGGATTAACAAAATGCAAGGAGAGAATTATTGTTAATGTCAGTGATAGATTGATTAGCACTCCTTGACGGGTCTTCCCCGATAAATGTGGTTAGGAGGCCATCTCCTCGTGTTTCAAGATCACCACTACCATTTTGTTCGCAGCCCGGGGCAAAATGTTCTTGCAGGTATTCTTACCCCGTGTCGAAGATGCAATTGTTACGGGCAATTTAGCAGTACCGGTGTCACTTGAGTCATTACATTTTTATAAGATTTACGCAGATGATATGCTTTAGAACAGCTGACCGTTTTTCCTGGAATGTTTGATAGAGTTTATGTGCTCTGAAGCCAAGCAGTAGTTCGTGTGGAAGTGGTGTAATGTTCAAAAAGAGTGGTAGATCTGAGTGTTATTAAAGTTGGTGCTAATACAACAGTTCTTACCTTGGGATCGATGTGTTTATTGCGACCAGGCTTTCTGCGCCGTGCGAAAATGCCGACTTTTTTCTTTTTTTCGACCCCCCTTTTCACAGACTATATATGCGGGGGGATACCCCCGCAATCCCTATACTCCACCCAACATTAATTATTTACTTTACCGCATTCCCCACATATATATTCTGAGAAATGGATTTAAAAATATATTCAGCATTTTTGGCCGGTGCAGTAAATCTGGCGTAGTAAGTGTATGATTGCCTTACCTTGTGTCAGCGGCTGCATGCCAGAACACCTTGTTATTTCACAGGGACATACCAGTTCTAAGGTGAACAAGAGTTGAGCTCATGTTTCCGCCACCAGACCCTCCGGGCCACAGACAACCACTTTTGCCCACTTGTTGTTCACGCGTCTCTCCATGCTGTTTTGTGGTTTTTAACAAGACCGCTGCAACGCTTGCTAATACTCTCCGCCTCCACACAGATCCAATGGTAGAAAGACTGCTAAGCTTGTGACTCTGTCCCCACAGACAACCACTTTTGCCCACCTGTGGTTCACGCAGCATTCCATGCTGTTTTGTAGTTTTTAACAAGACCGCTACAACGCTGGCTAACATGCTGTGACCTCTATACAGATCCAACGGAGGAAGACTGCTCTGCTTGCGATTCTGTCACCACAGACAACCACTTTTGCCCACTTGTTGTAGCAACCTCCCAATTCCAATGCAGCATCTACTGAAATAGTGCACTACCAATATCATTGCTATTAACAAACACTGCTTTCTTAGTAGTGTGTGATTTTTGGTAGCTGGTAACCTGATGCAAAGGACAAAACAGCTACCAATACAACTACCACCAAAACAGTAACCTAGCAATATAACCTATACCAGAACAGCTCAATAACCCGGCTAGCCGTTTAAACAAATACTATATACCTTTTGTCTTCAAAATCGTGGTCTGAAGCCCTACGAATTGCTATTTACAAAAAATACTAATATAGAGATCCAATGAAATACTGTTTATTGGCACACAAACAGATATATCCAGTGAAATATTTGCTAGGTTAATGCTAAAATATCTGCTTAAATGGGCAGAAGAAAAGAAAGTCCTGTCTCTTATGCAAACATGATTTTTGATGTGTATTAAGACTACTAACAAAAAGAGCTGTGGGTCCAGGAACCCATCCCGCTTTATGTTGCTTTCCCAGACTACCCAGCAGTGTTTCACTAAGTGGACCGGGGTATGGTTTTGGAGGAAATATTGAAAAATGGCGGCTGGATCAGGACTTCCAAACCCGTTGATATTATGCCATGATGGTGCAATCGCCAGAATTAGGTTGGACGGCAGAGGTTATTTTATTAGGAACTGTGGTCATTAATTATGGGCTTAATGAAGGTTGTGTACTTGAAGCCCTACTGTTCAGCCTATTATGGCCACTGGTCCAGTGACTTTTGAACCTTCTCCTATGCCCACCCTAAATGAGCTCTTTCGTTTGTGCTAAGTTGGTTTACGCTGGCCACGTCATTCTAATGGATCATACTCAAATTGGCTGGGCCAGAATGTTATTCACTGTTGAAAAACATGCAGCAGCCAATTTGAGAGATATGAATCATCACAAATCTAAAATGATGTTATTTGGAATCTTGATGGCACAAAACTAGAAAAGGTTAAAGAAATGTGGTATCTGGGAACGACGTTTCTTTTAGCAGGAACAGTTCTAGAAAGAATAACTAAGAGGATTATAAATAAAGCAGAACCCTCGAAAAGTGTGTGTCAGTGCCAGAGATGTGACCCAGTCAAAGGGGGGGGGGCAGAGAGCCCACCCCAACACAACACGGGTGCCTGAATGCAGTCAGGCCCCCTGCCGACCCCTCCTTACCTGCAGAGATGGCGGTCTCCAGGCCATGGCTGGAGTGAGGCAGCTGCCCCAGGAAGAAGAGGACACCGGCAGCAGGGCCAGGGAAAGCCTGCCACACCCAGACAGAAAATAAATGCTATTTGAGCACAGGGTCCTCTTTTTTGTTTATGAGGAGCTTGTGGATGAGGACGGGTACATAAAGAATACAGAGTTCTACAAAAGCTACCCCACTCTCACACACAGGGGCGTGGAAAACTGGGATCAGTTCAGTGTAGGTCCACTAGAACTTACTAGGTAGAGCGTCAGATATCATTTTGACACATTTTATTCATAAAGCAAGATAAAAACACTAAAAATAGAAAAATACACAGTTCTTGCATTGCTTCAAAACACACATACAGAACACCACAAAACAAATTGTAGTATCAAACTGCCTCTAACAATTAGGAGCTGTTATGTTTCAGGTGCTGTTAGTAGCACACGTGAGAGGGCTATTGACAAAAACAATCAGGAAATAGCAATATTTAGTAGGCGTCAACACAAAGTTATGTTTCTGGATAATAAAGGAGGACACATATAGGTAATTGTATTCCTTTTTTCAGTGCACCCTTGAATCCGTATTCAGGACACAAAATGATGTTGAAAAATGGCAGAGAAGCCAGAGACCGTGGCGGGATCCCCATCATGGGGTACCGCATTCATCACAACACTGACCGGCTCCAGCAGACTGTCTGTTGGAGTATGCCCCCAGAGAGAGCTACCACTAACCCACCAGGGATATTTTTAATAATAAATAAAGGCCCCAGAAAGGCCTTAAACCCACTATGGCACCAGGGAATATGATTATTTAAAAAGGCCCTGCATGTCTTGAGCAACGCAACGTCGCTGGACCCCAGCAGGGTCCGTGTTGGAAAGGGGGCGGGGCATACCAGCCTTTTAAGCCCTCCCATGGCCATCTCCTGTCACACCCCTTGCAGCCAGGTAAGGTATTCGCTAATGTAAATTGGCAATCCTGTGAGGGGGCAGGGTACTTAAATGAGCCTGTGTGAATGCTTTAGTGTGGGTTAGTTGGGTGAGGAAAGGAGGTGGTGGAGGACGTCCAAGAGACCAGAGGAGGCAAGAGCGATTGCCATGCAGAGGCTATTGTTATGGAGGTTCAAAGTAACTAAAGAATTTGTTCATGAGCACCTGGAAGCCATGAAAATGGTAGCGCAGCACAGTATTAATTATCTTAACATAACATGTTAACAGATTTCTTTTGAAAAAAAACTCAGCATAGAAATATTAATGAAGCAACTAGCAATCAAAGCCAAGCAATGGGATCATACAGAAAATGAAAACAATTCTAAATCATTGGCAGTTGTGTATGTATAAGAAATTCATAGATATGCTACTGTTCAGCCGTATATATTAAAATTCGGAGACCAACATGTCAATCTATATTGTTTATGAGTACTCAGGAGACTGATGCTAAAGTAATGTTTCTTCAGGTGAACGATGGTAAAAGAAGAAATGCTTAGCTGTAGGATCTGTGCAAAACTGGACATAATGGAAACTCTGAAGCACCACAGAATTTATTTTACTTGTTTGGATAACTAAGGTGTGAGGATTTCAGGACATTTTGTATACAATATTGATTTCCTAAATATGGATAATAATAAAATAAAAATAATGTTCCGGGAGGATAGCTCAGTGGCAACATGCTTGCCTTGCAAGCAAGTCAACACAGACTGATACAGGGTTGATCCCTGGGTCCGCACTTAGAAACCTCTGGGTATTAAGTGCGTTATAAATGACCTATTGTATCAT
This sequence comes from Ambystoma mexicanum, assembly GCF_040938575.1. Classification (NCBI taxonomy): domain Eukaryota; kingdom Metazoa; phylum Chordata; class Amphibia; order Caudata; family Ambystomatidae; genus Ambystoma; species Ambystoma mexicanum. The sequence goes on along the minus strand of NC_090931.1, from coordinate 854,980,426 downwards.
ATCATATCAATGGATAATTTCGGGATATGTTTTGTAAGTGGTAATCAACCTAGTTAGATTGTATCCCTGTTACCCTTTGGGAAATTATTGTAACAATGTAAGTGATTATTGTGTTTTATGTTTTATAAACATAGTGCAAAAAGGTTATTTTAAACTAATATACCAGTATGAAAATCAGCTACTGAAAACACTGTACAAACAGTGCGATTCTGGAAAACATTGCAGACATTTTTCAGAAATATTTTGCAAAATTCTGCATTTTTCTGATGTGACCCTTATTTTATTTGGTATGAAAGACAAGCCAATAAAACAGTTTGGATAACAAATCATCCCAGTACTACTGTTCTCACAAAAAACTCTGGATTAAGCTTCAGCTATTCACAAAGTGGAAACCAGCACTTGAATTCTGCACCAGAAAAAGCCAACATATGTATGTCTGATAAGTAGAAAGTTGTGAAGCTTTTTGGTCACAGAATTCAAATAGCAAAATGGGACTGCATTCCTTTCTCATGCATCGAACTTGGAAACTTGAGAGATCTACACAGGGAGTGTTTTCTTTAAGTAAGGCCTTCACTCATTTCATATGTAAATTAGAATATATATATATATATATATATATATATACATGTATATCAGTAAAAAAACTTAAAGGGACGTTATGGTTAAGTTGCGCTACTAAAAACCTATGAAATTCAGTAAAAAAAACGTTGTTGAAGGGACGTTATAGTTCCAAGTAAAACCAAAAAACCCTTGAAATTCACCAGTTATGGTAAATTAAGCAACCATAACTCGCGCCACCACCGTGCACTGTTAAGGCTAACACCCAGGACATCAAAGATGACATCACAAATGTCATTGATGACATCACTGATGACATCACATGTGCATTTAGTTTTCATGCAGAGCCTCCACAAGGAATTGTCATTATAATATTGCCAGAAAAGTATCAGAGATCATTGAAGATCATTGAAGATCATTGAAGAACTTTGTGGACAGTTTGGAAATACATTTTCTACTGATGTAGGAACTTGCAACTTCAACATTTCCCTTGCAGAGCTCCAACACTTATTCCTACTCATCCATTAACATTCTAGTACACAGTACATACTTTTAGCAAAACTGCTATTTATCTTAACATGACATCAGCTAAGGCCATCCCTCCTCCCCAAGAGAAACCACCACTGCAGTAATCAAGGAGCATGAGAAACACTGCGTCCTACCTTAGAAATAACACACGTGCAACATTTTCCCCATCCACCTGCCCCTCCATATTAGTGTTTGCTGCCTCTTTCCTCAGTTCCCTCCCCACCTTCCGTTCTTAGCTCTCCTGCCAAAAAGAAGCCATCCAAAACAAAATAAATGTTTATTTAGGAACCACCTTTCACAGTTAAAAAATAGAAATAAAAAGAAAACACCTAGACTCCATCTACTTTATATTTCTCAGTAAAGTACATAGACGCAATAAGATTTTCCAACATTTCCATTTGCATTTTGAGTTATGCTAATGGGAATTTTGTGGCGTTCATCCTCCGTTCCAGCGACTGGAAAGGTGGATAACGGCCCAGCAGCCCAAGTTATGAGCCCAATCGAAGCGAGAGTGGATAACGAGGTCTCTGGACCATTACCCCCCTATTCCAACCCCTGAAATGGTGGATGAATGCCATTAGCAGCCTAGGTTTCCAAATCGGTAACCCATGCTACTAAAAAAGAGGATTTTTCATCCTATACCGGGACGCCTTTGGCGTCCCGGTTTAGGAAGGAAAATCCTTTTCCAAGATGGCCACCAAGGAAAGGGAAGGCGGCAGTTCCATGCAGGGCCCCTCTTCGCTTTCCATGGCAGCCTGCAAAAAGCAAAAACAGAACCCTATGACCATATTACCACAAGCACATTTTTCTTCCCTTTGAAATCTATCCTAATTTCGAATAACTTTACCACATAGCCAGTCCCAGGTGGACATGGCCACTTTAATCCTATGTTTTCTCCCTTCTGGTCATGGCCAGTAGCCACATTGTCCGGATCATGACCTTATACCATGACCCCGACATTCTGGCCACTGCCCATGGCTACAGCCTACACCTCAGTCACTAAAGCTATACCGCTAACTACATTATGACATTTGTCAAATAAGAAAACACTGCCACATTTGCAAAAACACACTTTTCGATTGTTGCCAATGAGCCTTATGCAAAATTGCTGGAAATCCACTCACATTTTATTTTTTCAAAACTGTCAAAAGAATACACAAAAGATTTGTCATATAAGGTGTGCACAAAATCCCAACAAATTTTGTAAACGCATTCGAAATTACCTCAGAAATACTCCACCCATCAGCATTACCCCTCACCTCCCCAAACACTATTTAATAAGTTTCACAAGCGCAAAGCTCAGAAAATATGATTGTCCCTAGGGAGCGACCATGTATTTTTGTACATAAATTGATCTATCGCAAACATTTCCAATTCACCTGACCTCATTTTTCCTCTTTTAGAAACATACAAAATCTGGCAACAGGGCGCGTCCATCTTGTGCTATTCTTATCTATTGCTGCATCTGCCTAAGGTAAAGTGCCCTGACGTCACTAAATCATATGCCCCGCCCCTCACATAACCAACCCTACTGATTCAAAACCTTTCTCGGTTCCTGTTCAGCATAGCCAAATGCGCCCATAATCACCTACGTGCCGTGATGACGCAGAACCTGGAAATCAACACACATCGACTAACAATTTAGCACGTCACAATTCAAAATATTAAACAGGTCTTTAAAAGAAAACAATAACACTGTACAATTTGTAAACTACTTTTATTTCACAAAAACTCTCTGTGAACATCCGACTATTCCCATATTCAATCAAATTGCAAATTTGTTTCTTCGCTCGTGATCAAAAATGTTAATCGTGAGGCACACGTTGTACTTTTCCCATACACAAAGTGTTCATTTTCGATAAAGGAACCGCTTCCGTCGCACATTGAATTCCAGGGCATCTGCATCAACTTGGGCCTAGACCACCATAAAAGATGTTATGTTACTCCTAATCGCTAGTGCAGTGTACGGGCACATTGGCCCTGGGCGATCGTCTCACAAAACAGTCACGGTGATCCAGCTGTTGACGACTACGTGCTCCTGGCGAATGAAAAAGCCATCAGTTGGCATCTGGAATCCATGGCAATCGCAGTAAGGCAGCATGAAAGCTATTTGGAAAACATAACAGAAAATATGTATTAATACTCACCCTTTATTACAATCATCTATTGATTTTTTAATTCGGCATACAGTTTAAACTAATGATTAGCACACATCATCAAACAATCTCAAAAAATACAAAAAGAACGTGGAAACTGATACACAAATCGATATGGTAATTAATGACACAAATCGATATGGTAATTAATGACATTGTAAAGAAATATTAGCGTTGAACCAAAATTAATTTTCAGATAATAATAATAATAATAATAATAATAATAATAATAATTTGGCATTTATATAGCGCTACGAACCCTCAGGTATCTGAGCGCTGCTTATTATTACCCACGGTGTGTGGTGCTCATTTATCGACCTTGGAAGGATGAAAGACTGAGTTTGGCCCCGCCGGGATGCGAACCTGCGTTAGCAGACTCTGCACCGATGTCAAAGCGAGTGCTCTACTCGCTGTGCCACTTGACTTAAAGTTTGTTCCGGTGTACAGTCGTCAAAAGCAAACTTACATGATATTCACCATCTCCATTCTCTTCGCGTAACTCAGATCACAATGCTCAATGCACTCGCACCAAAGAATCTTCATGAACTGATTTTACATGTTCCTTACAAACTTTCGGAATGCATAACCTTATCAAATGTTCCTTATTTCCAAACTCCTCTCACTGCATTCTTACTGAATATTCCCTTCCCCTCAAGGTCAAAAAACAATTGACCCTTATAGTTTCTGCCCCATGCGTGGGCTTCCTTAGCTCGCAACCAAAAAATCAAAGCTGGTGATCTTCACTCAGAATCTAAATACATTCTCACTTTGCAACAACATGGCTCAATGCATGTATTAGAACTCATACTCGCAAACACGTGCAGAGCTACTGTTTCCATCAAACACTGCAGGTGGCTGCCTCAGATGCCAAACTCTAGGGGGCACCAGTCTGACTCAAATATTATTTTAAATACATCGTAACACAGACACATTAGTCCTTCGCCTGTACTTTACGCACATTATATTGAGGAACACCTCCAAATGTACGGTATGACTTTCGTGACAAAAAAACATCACTTTTTGCTTCTTGCTGCCACATTCCATCCCAGCCTCATCAACCCTCACCTTCCGACACAGTATTTGATAAGTTTAACAAGTGCAATGTTGTGGTTTTTTATATGTTTTTTGCGGCGATGTCCGTGGACACCAAAACACGGATGAAAGATGGCGGGCGCATTGGAACAATCTGACGCACTTCACGCTCTTCACCATCAAATGAGCAAATGCGTCGCATGTCTGCAGACATGACGTGCCCGATTAGCCAATCGGTATCTTGTCCGCAGAGCGAACAGGGAAGTGTGTCCACGGAGCGGACATAGATATCAATCATTTTTTTAGACCTACTTTTTGATCATTTAAAAAAAAAACTACTGGACGGATTTTCAACAAATTTACAAAAGCACGCTTTCAGGACCAAACCGCTGCTCCTGCCGCAAATTTGGTGAAAATCCATCCAGCGGTTTGATCTGTAGCCGTGCGCAAAGTTTTCCCCCCATGCAGTCTCTGGGAAAAAAAGAAATGTTGGGATCCCCCTATAACTTTGCCCCCCCTGAACCAAACCTCACCAAACTTTGGAAAACAATTCAGAGTGGGCCATATACTTTTTTTTGCAAAGTTTGATGAGGATTCGTCCAGGGGGAGCGAAATTATAAGACGCCCAAAAAGTGCTCTTCCTATGGGATTAGCAACTTAACCATAACTACACGCCCACTACAGTGGCCATGTAAAATATATGTATATATATATATATATATATATATATATATATATATATATATATATATATATATATATATATATATGTATATATATATATATATATATATGTATATATATATATATATATATATATGGAAACAGAGAAATCCTCCTAATGTCACCACACTCCCAGAATGTTACTTTGTGATACACTGGTAACAAAGAACACACGGCCTCTGGTCCTGTTTGCCATATATAACGTGCAGATTTCATGTCATCCACCAGGTAAAATGAACAGCGTTCCAAATATATGACAAAAAGAGAGGTGGCAACCACCCCCTCTTTTTGTCTACATATAAAATATATTTATTGTGATTTGGTTTTATAAAAACCTTACACATTTCTTACTATTACCAACAGTAAATTAAATACATTAATAAAATTAAAAGTATACAATTCATATACAAAAATTATTTATACATTATTAAACACAGAGCAAATGTACACCCTTGTAATTATTCGCACAAGAGCTAAAACAAGCAATATCTCCCCATAATATGTCATTGTTATATCTGTCAAAGTAAAAAAAAAAACATTCTAACCATCGGTAAGTGGACTCACACTCCAGCAGGAGATGCTTCCAACTTCCCTCATTGTCAGAAGATTTACAAAGACTGCAATGTCTGTCAAAGCGTGAGAGACCATATCGTGGGCCATGACAACAAGTGTGCACAATTCATTAAATTGAAATCTCATTAATGTCATTTGATACCTTCTATCAGGGAATTTCACTAAGTAGGGTGGAAGAGTGTTAAATTCCTTTTTCATTTATATATATATATTAATTATAAACCTTGTATTTTCCAACAATGTCATGCTAGTTAGTTCAATCCCAGAGGATGATTTTAAATTTTACTCTGTTAGAATTAGAAACCTCAATATTCAAACTTATATCGTACAGAAAGGGCAGTGTGGAGGGTCAGAAGAAGTACGCGGGTTGCTTTTATCCATTTCACTGTTCTATTATTAATGAAAAGAATAATAGCTATCTTTCCCTATAGTATGAGGTGTCCTTAGCTAACAAAACTAGATAAGGTGCTCGTCAGTCAGTGAATATCCTGTTCACTGACCCAAACTAACCCTTTCTTGACACTACCACTAGTTTAACAACTAAAGACTAGGAGAGTGTTTCCCTTCTCCGGGTGGTTGCTTTCCCACCAACTTATATTCAATGATTAATCTTTAAATAGGCTCTGGTCACTCTGTTTACGAGTTTGTATAGTTACTTCAATACTTTATTGGGCTTCTGCTTCTTGGTTTTCTCTACAAAAAGTGGTTCCTTTCTGTTTGCAGGGCGCAACTATCCAATAGTTATGTCTTTCTCCTTTAGCATCTCTTTTCTTTATACACACTTCACAGTCTTTGGTTTCTCTCTCATCTTTGTTCTTGATCCTACAACCTGTGCTACTCTTATTCACAAGCTTATCTTTCATGACTTTGCTTTCTTCTATGACTGGGCTTTCTTTGCCTTGATTGATACGAGTTTGATCACTCGCATAACACTTCTCATTCACCCTTCTTTGCGAAACTGTTATAATCTCTTTTTTCTGGACTGATACACTGATACACTGATAACAAAGAACACACGGCCTCTGGTCCTGTTTGCCTGTTTGACGAGTATGAGCACTCCAATACTGATTCTCATTCGCTCTTCTTGGTGACAATGTTACAATATCTTTCTCTTGACTGGGACGAGTATGTGCATTCCAATAATGATTTTCTGTCCCCCCTCCTGGGTCTCCTGTTTTCCATATTACCTGAGATTCTTAGGAAACCCAATGACGTTACACCTAACTGTTCGGAGTCAGTTTCATCTCTCTCCAGCTTGGTCTCTGATGTCTCTTCTGTGTCTTTTCTTCTCGTCTCTTCTTGGTAGGTGGTTGTTCCGTATTTTCATTACTGACTTTTTCTGTGTTTGCAAATATGCAGCGGTCTCAGTGTTGTTGCCGGGACCCTTGGTCCACCACGAGCATTCCGTGACCACGTCACCACTTTCCGTCTCTTTCTTTCTCTTGTATAGGAAGCCATGCGCCTGGCTTCATTTCTCTCGGTCACCTTGCTACAGGTTGCAGGTTTTCATAAAGGATTTTTTAAGAGGATTCAGTATTTTACCAAATAGCTTGAGTTTATTTAAATATAATAATAGTTAAGGGACTTTAGGCCAAATTCAATGCAAATTAAAGTAACTGTAATACAAGGTGGAAGATTAGGTCTAGGTCTATTTGGTCTAAATAAATTGACCTTTTCCGATTTTACCAAATTGTTTTTGTTTGTTTGTTTGAAAATGCGGGCAGAGACCCCCCACCTTAACCTATTCCCTTACACCAGCCCACATCTATATTTAAATAAAATTGAAAAATATTCCCAAAATAATTCGAACAAATACATTCAGTCAATTCGGAAAAGGTCAATTGGGCCACGATCAAGTATGGTAATACCAGAAGATTTAGCATTTTCCTCCAGAGTAGTCCATCCAAACTGTCTAAAAGGGTCAGGCACAGTGTTTTAATAACCTCCAATGCATATATCAGTGTTGGGAGATCATCTTGGCTTTATAGAATTGTGTTTGGTATATTATAGAACAGGCACAATATTTGGTGAATATTTTCCACATTTTGGCTGAGAGTGGCATCAGTTTGCATCGTGATCTATTCAACACATCAATTTGACGAAATTTGGAATAGAGTGGTTAACCCAAATATACTATATGATTGTATTTGCATGTGGCTTGTTATAAAGATACCAAGTATGTTTAGAAGGTTTCTTATCTTGTCTGCATATCATTATTGATAATTTGTTGATATTGATCTTTAGGTCATGTCTAAGCATATGCCTTTCCAAAATGTGTAAAGATTGCTATAGCCCAATGGGAGTTTGAGCAAAGATCTTGATATGCCCACTTGTAACTGATCAATCCTGGGTGGAAAGTGCCTGTGATCAGTAAACTCTCCAAATAAGTAAAATAAATCAGCCAAGTACAGGTTAAAAAGGCAGGGTGAAAGAACACAACCTTACCTTAGGACTGTTAGAGTGCCAGTTTTATTTAGTTATATCACCAGCCATATTGACTCACATTTGAACAGTGTTGTTGGTATGCAATAAGAAAGACATGTAATAAGCCTCCAGGAATTATCCACCTGTGCAATTTGTTCCATAGGTCGTCCTATCGATGTGATGAAAGGCTGAGGAAAGATCTATGCAAGCCATATGTACAGGATTGCCACACTTTAGAGTCGCCTGTCACTATAATATACTGACAAAGGGGCTATTAAGAGGGCAACCAATACCTTTCCTATACCCTATTTGGAATTATGCTGTCATCCGAAGTCAATTTTTCCAGATCTTTGAGGGCAGAGGATGAAATTAGTGTATTTGACGGTTTCAGTAGGGCAATCGGACAATCATTTTCAGGGTTTTCCTTTTTTGAAAACGTGAACTATGTAACTTTGGTGCCAAGATAACGTGATTTCACAGCACATATTAATCTCTTTAAATAGATCACTTAAAATTAGAAACCATAAATATGGATCAGCCTTTAAAAATAGGTTTCTTAAGCCATTGGGACTGCTCGCTCCAGAGCTTTTAGACATGATGAGGATGGGTTCAATATCCTTTGAGTGGATATTTTTTTTTTCTGAAAAGGGCAAGGTTTTTATACAGAAGTGCTCTTTTGCATCACAGCTAAAACCAAATTTGCACATGTAAAAAGGGTACCACACCTCTTCAGAGATAGGATTTAGCTGTAGGATCTGTTGGGATTTTTCCATACTGTTTATCAGGGTCCAAAGTGTTTTGGTATGTTTCCCAGCATCGTTTCCCAGAAGCAGGCATCGTTTCACTATCTCATTATGCAGGTGGACCTTGGGCTGTTTAATCCATTCTGATCATGTTTCTTTCCTCATTGTCTGCTATCAAAGGAACAAAATTGTATTCTGGAGCTACTCTAAAGATCTCATTATGAGTTTCTCGGTATGGGAAAAATCCAGGTATAATTGCTGGTAATTCCGGCACCAGCATTTTTTCTGTACCAGTTAAACACAAGTTTGCCATCTAGCTCCAGGCCTACCCTGGTGATAAATCAGGCACCAACCGGCAAAGAAATTCCCCAATTACTGGTGCAATAGCAGCAATCCCCTCCCTGGAGACCTACGGGACTCCACGGAAAGGGAATTTACCAGCGTTTTCACCGCTTGGAATATCGCAGCAATACTGGGATATCAGGTGGCAAAAACATTAGGGGAGGTTTGACTGTAAACTTGTAATGAGCCCTTAAAACTTTAAATATGAAATGACTAAGATTTCTAAACTAGCATGGCACAATCATCAAAGTACAAAATGTCAAACATGGACTTCTTGGGCAAGTGACAGAAAATCCCACATGAATTTATCAGCGACTGGAATGAACAGTGGCGGCTGGCTAAACTGCACAGGGAGGTGAGCATACGAATTCCTGAAAGTGGCCTCTAATATGCACATCGGCAAGCCTGTGGAAGCAGGTGCTCACAGCATGACCAGAGTTAATGCATTCACCTCTCTGCTTCATTATGCAAATGGCTTGCAATCATGGGATTTTGCATGGCAAACAAACACACTTCCTGGTGCCAAGTGAAAGAGCCTGTTGCAATGGAAGCAATGTCAATTGTCTGGTAGAAATGGCTCGATGGTTAGAATGGAAACCTGATCAAAGAATCTAATGGGGACATAAAAAGACAGTGCGTAGTACTGATGACAAAGCAATGTAAGCCAACCATAGATGAAATGGACTGATTAACATCAAACTAAGCCCCTGCAAAAGTGTAACTGTTGCATGGATCCCAGTTTGACCCTTTCAAAAGGGGCTTTCCAGTCCATGTTACTAGACAAAGTATGGGTTTGGTGAGTGCAAGCCACTCTTTCCACAGCCATTTGGCTTCCCTGGACATACAGGAGTATAGGCAGTCAGTAGACACAATGGACTTACTTCAAGAGAATTACCATGACTGAGTTCTATTAACAAAAATAAAACATATATACACTATTTTGATACAAGGAACAAGTCTCTGACTCCGTGTCACGTGAAATGAAAAATCTGCCATACACCTGTACCACTGGGGCACTGTGTAAAGTGTGTAGATCATCTCAAAATGAAAGTCTGCAGGCACACCTTGGATGGTAACGGCCTGCTAAACATACAGCAATATATGCCTGCTAAACATACAGCAATATATGTATATATTGCTGTATGTTTAGCAGGCTGTTACCATCCAAGGTGTGCCTGCAGACTTTCTAAGTATGTTTTTATTCTAAGTATGTTACAGTGAAAATGACGGGGTTTTTGAACAGGCATATTAATGTATAACAACAGTGCCATAAATACAATTCAGGATAATAACCAAATTGCGCATGGAAAAATAAATACAATTCATCCAGTAATGGCTTAATTGTGTACCAAACGTTTGTGATATGATCTATCAGACACATCTTGTCCCTCAATGTATCGACCACATCATGTATCGCTATTACACAGAGAAATATCCAACTTTCCATAAACTGACAAATGCCTCCTGCGCAAGGAGTTCAGAAATTGACAAGAGGTTAGCAGAGGTTTCACAGAGTCTGCAAGTCCTAAATGCTTGTTGATTAGCGCCCGGGATCCTATAATCTGTAGCGCTACCAGAATCCTACATTTGATTTGCATATAACCGCGCCAGGTGTTACTACTGGGAAACTCAATGAGAAATCTGGGTCCATTTGGTTTAACGCGAGTATATATTGTATATAACCCCTACTGTGTGCTTTGGTGGCTAGATCTACCACAGGTTGTGCACTGTCGAGCTCACCAATGCACTTTTATATTGATGCTTTGAAGTTAGTGGCAGAGGGCCTGTATGGATCAACTTGGATGTGCGGTCACCACTGCATTCCCTCTGTCATTAACTGATCTGTAATAATACCATTAAAACCAATCGTGTCACTGGGATAGTCTATCGCCATCATATTCATTCATGTTTTCGGCGAGCAATTGACACGTTTCGAAAAGAGGTTAATTCTGCGTTGCAGCCCATCGGAATGCACAGTGGGTATGCCCAATCCTGCATGCAAAAAATCCATCAGTAAATCACTGGGAAAATCTGGTTAACAACCTTAAAAAACAATAGCTTTCCAACTTTTTAATTCCCTCAAAATCATGGTCCCCCACAGATCTGCACCATACATCATCACGGATGCAATTTTGGCACTGTAGATAGATTTTAGAGTGTTAAAAGAGCAGCCACCATGTCCTACAGCAAAGGTTCTGATAACCCCCAAATGTTGTGAAACAGTTAATTTATTCCTCTCAATTTGGTGATGACAATTTGACCTTTGGTGTATACCCACTGCAAAAAACCTTAAATGGGGGGCGATCTCCACCACCGTGTTAATTTAATCTCCATGTGTTATTACAGACTGAATGTCAACTACTTGGTCGGAAAGTCACAATCTTGGTCTTAATAGTATTAACATGAAATCCATGCATCTAAGAGTATATGTCCACTGAGTTAAGATGTCATTGTTGCCCCTTAGAAGTGTAAGTCATCAGAATCCAACCATTAGCATACCCCAACCATTGTAAGATTTATTAACCCATTCTAGAAGGAAATTAATACAATTCAGAGGATATGTCCACCAGGTAAAGGCTAACTAGTGTGGGAGCCAGAATACATCCCTGTTTCAACCTTCATAAGTAGGGATGGAGCCAGTAACTTTCCCTGATTGTGAGGTTCTTACCTTGACAGAGGTGTTTTTGTGGAAAGCAATAACCATATTCAGGAGTGCAGAAGGGATGCCCCATCCATGCAATTTCTGCCACAATAGATTACGGTTAACCATATCAAAGGCGCAGCTAAAATCAATGAACGCCACAAATACAGGTTGCTCATAGGTGTGCCATGCAGTCAGTACCATGGCGACTAATTCCATAATATTATCTGAACTGTAAGGTCTTTTCCGAATTCTGACCTGGGTATATGGTAGTATTTGATTATGCTCAACCCATTCATTTAGATCCTACAATGAAACCTGAGATAATATGTTTGCACGAGTATCTAGCATAGCTAAGATTCTGTAGCTTTTGCGATCATCGCGGGACCCTCACTTATATACTGGGATGATACTACTTTCAATCCAGCTCAATCCAGCTCCTGGGGATATTTCAGGTACATCTAAAGATTGGAAACAAATTATGTAGCATATTAGTTACCCCACAAGGTAAAAATCTGTTTCAGTAGATCATTACAGAGGCTGTCAGGCCCGGATCTCTGGGATGCTTGATCTTTTTGATTATCATAGCTACATCATTAGCAGCACACGAATAGCAAAAGCTGCAATGTTGCAAGCGAACCTCTGGGTTTTCAGGGCACCTGTAACCTATGGTGTTTTTAATATGTATTTCCCATTTATCTTTAGAGTTCCCCCACCCCTGGTAATGCTGGTGGAATTGTATTATTCATTTGCCAGTCCCCAAAATGTACGAAGATTATCTGCCCTGATTAATTCAATTAAACATTGCCACCGTTCAGTTTTTTCCAGCTGTGATGTGTCCTTGGCAATCTTTGATACATGACTTTCCTTCTACTGGTAGTAATTACTAACTCATGAAATGTAAGTTTACTATAATTGATCAGTCTCACATCTTTCCTTAATTCCTTTCTGGCACAACAAATACCCTTATCATAGGTGTGCTGATGGTTAATTACATAGTACACAATTTGTAACTTTACAAAACAAAGCTTCATATGCCAACAAAAACGCAGTGCATCAGTCACATTCTGATAAACAGGCTAATTCAGAGGGGAGTTCAGTAGCATTACAAGTCCCAAAGTGGAGGCCATGACATTGGCCGTCTACAAAAGGGAATGATTCCAGTTAATCCTATTTGTTGCAGTATTCACAACACAACAATAACCCCATTGCAGTTGTAAGGTGGAAGAGACTCCACTACCTCAAAACTAACCACTAGTGGATAATGATCACTATAAATTCGATTTTCATTTTAATAAATAGGGACAATAAGGGGATATGCACAAAAGGGTAATCTAAAGTGGAAGCAGTTTTCTCAGTGATCCTAATAAACTGTCCCAGTATATCACCAGGGCATCGACCATTCCACATGTACAGTCTGTACGAATTAAGTAAATTAGACCACTCATTCCCTTATTAGTGGCCAGGCCGGGGTGCACATCCAATCAGGTTCTGCAGATCATGGGCTGAAACCTGTAATATAAGCTCATGTTCCACAGAACGCACAGGCAGCCTCCCCTGCTGTGGGCCACCATCTCCCCCGCCCTCCCGTATCTATATTTTTGTTTGTTAAAAAAAATACCCTCCTCTCCATTCCCACTTACCTGTTTGTGCGGCCCCGCCTGCCGCCACTGCAGCAGTTTCCATTTTCCGGCCACCATGGTCATTTAAGAGGGGATCCATACAGAGCCCCGCCTTCTATAACCATGGTGGCCATTTTGGTTAACTATTTTCATTCATTCAACAAACGTGCACGGTATTCCGTTGAATTACTGAAAATACCTTTTTCGTAGCACCCTGGGTTACCTAATAGGTGCCCTTGTTATATGCCCTTGCTTTGCTCGTGCCGTTAACTTGGGCTGCTGGGCCATTACCCTGTGTTCCAGCCCTTGGAATGGGGGGTTAACACTAAATTATCAGAAGTTTCTTGTTTTAAAGGTAGCCTTAGTTATGTATCAAGCATTATCCCCAATGACATTACCCATTAATGAAGCCTCCGGGGAGGATTTTTGCATTGAAGTCTCCCATTATTATAATTGGGATCAATAGACTGAAAGAATACTCTTCAAATAAACCCTGAACACGTTTTTCAACGTCCTTGTGTGTCTTATTACCAGGGGGGTCATAGACAAAAATAATCACAATAGCTTTATAGTAGCCCATTAATTTTCCTCCCTCAGGAATTCACACCATAAACTGGTCAGAGGCCAACTTCACTTTGATGTGATAAGCGTTTTTTATGCTAATGATCAAGCCACCTTTGGGTCTCCCCCTCCACCCCTTGGTGGGCACAGGCTTCCTGGTATGCCTGCAGGACTTGGTTCACCTGTTGGAGGAACATTGGATCTTGAGTTGTATGGGGAATGCCATCAGGTAGGATTGTATGCAGTGTAGCAATTGGACATTTGAGGCCAAGAAGTCTCCAGTCTCCCAAGTCTCTGCACCACCTCTCTTCACTATCAGCTTTCCCTCTCCAGATTTCTCCAAACAGAAGCCCCCTGCCCTTGCCAGCCACCACACTGAACTGGGTTACTTGGCTTATGTAGTAACATGCCCCCTACTCCGATGGAAACTAGGACTGATGATCTGCAGCTGAGCCCAAAGGGTGTGAGGGGTGGCCTTGGCTGGGCTCACTCACTTCCTGGTAGTCGGAACGAGGCTGAAGGGGATGGGTTGAACCTATAAGAGCCTTGGTGGCAATTTTGAAACTCTGTGTGGATGGGGAAGCTGAAAAAGCTGCTTGTGTGGAGGATATCCTACTGCACTGCTGCTGAGAAGATAACTGTGTTGAAAGGGTCTAGGGGGGTTTAGGTCTCCCCAAGGGTCTTCTTGTCCTTGAGGGGTTTTATGGTGTCCCTGGCCTGGAGGAGATGATTTAATTTCTCAGGCCCATTCCAGGTTTTCCAGTTGGGACAGAAGGGCATTGTGTGAGATATAGATCATAGGATGGTGGTTTGTCTGTACAATGTTGGTGTTTGGGCGTGGAGACAGGTTTTCTGATGTCTTCCCTAGCTTAAGGGCCCTGACTGGGTATTTTGTCAGGTTTGCCTTCTTCTTGGTCCCCAATTCTGCTTCCTGGATCCGGTCTAGGTTTTGTTTCTGTTCCTGAGGGGCATTATACAAAATGCATTTTCTATTAATAGTTTGGCTAAGAATCCACCTCTCTGAGCCGCAAGGTTCATGTTCACCAGATGAAGTTCTAGGCAGGAACCATTGTCACAGCCAAGGTTGTTTGGCACCAGGTGCTAGAAGGAATTTGATGGGAGGGTATTTGGAGGAGGCACTGGTTGTTGGAGCGCAAGTTAATGTTTGATCTGGAGCAGGAAATTGTACCCTTGATGCAGTGCAGAGATGTCTCCACAGATATGTCTGCGTGTGATGCTCAGGAACGTGTAAGGGGCTGATGCTTGGACTGAGATGTAATGCACCCTCTTGATTTGCGTGGTGATTATGGCTGCGCTTTTTAGCCCATTTCTTTGGTAGTACTGCATGTCCATTGTTAGAAACTCCAACACCTTTCTGGTGGACCATCCAGCTCCTCCTACTGCCAGTATCGTTAATAGCACATACCAATATTAAGGGGCACACATTACTGACAGTGCCCCGCATAACCCCAGCCATGCCTCAAGCCACACGCCTTCCAGATACAGCCAAGCACACATACATTGTGCAGTCTATGTGGGGGCATTTCTGCACTTGTGTAGATGTGAGGTGCACATTCCTAGGGGCTAAGCACGGGGAGGTAAAAATGCAACGAGGTGCATGCAGAGGTCAAAAGGGAGCATACATTGTGATTTAGAGCCGCCTTCTCTCTTCCGGTGGTGGTGGAAAGCTGCCATCTGATTGCCACTTATATCCCCCTATTCCATGCGCGCGTGCCCACCCACCCAGGAATGGTCGGCTCGAGTGGTGTCTTCAACTCTTACTATCCCCGACAAAGTGGGATTCAAGGAGCTTGCCAGGTTACTTGCAGAGACACTGTTAACGAGACCCCACCAACTCCAGGAGAACTGCTAAATTTGCATCATTCCATTTTTTATTATTTTTTATTATTGCTTGATTCAATCGCTTTAGCAATGTTTACAAGATTTCCGATTACCAGTAGTTCAGAAGAGAGGAAGGTTGAAGCAGAAGAAAAACAAGCGCAAGATAGAGGTTTTCATTTTGTTTTGCTTCTGTTGTGGTTGCTGCTATGTCGTCACTCGTTAGGGTTATGAATCCTTAGAAAAGGTTTCCATTAGCCGTGTTAGTCATACTTTTCATCTTTCTAAGCAAAGTGTCTGTTCTAAGATTTCTGCCCTTGCTGTGACCCACTGCGTCTTTTCCCGGCCAATCAGACGGGCCCACCAGAGCTCTTCTTCGTAAAGATATGCTCGTGACGTTACTTGCAGAGACACTATTAACGAGACACCACCAACTCCAGGAGGGCTGCTAATTGTGCATCATTCCATTTTGTTCCAAGAACCGCGCAGGCGGCAGAGGGTCAGTGTGTTTGGCCAGAGATGGCAGAATATTACTTAAACACCCGGTGTGGTAGGGGGGTGGTTTGAGGAGGTACGTGTGTAGAGTCACTGTTTTACGTTCTTCCAATGTTTCAGCTGCCAACAGCCAAACCTGACCAAATGTCGAACTAGGTGTTGGCACCATGCGGAAGACATCTAGATAGGGTGACCAGATTTAAATAATAAAAAACCGTGAGAGGGCAACTAACATCAAAGTAGGATTAACTTTCAGTAGTGGCTGTTCAGGCACTGCACTTCATTAGAAGTCGGAGGAGAAGGGGGTTTAAGTGTTACTGTTCGAATAAACACATATTATAATTAACTTATTACAAACTACCACTATCTTAAGTTGTAAAATGCAGCATTTCTTCTGTGTGAGATTGTGGACTCCTGCCTGCCAGCTATGAAGACCTACTACAAAATAGCAGGACCACTGCCGTTTCCAATGGGAACATAATCTTGAGAAAGGGGGACAGTGCACCAAATTCCAGGACAGTCCCGGCAAAACCGGGACGCCTGGCCACCCTACATCTATAGGAAACCGCTCTTGCACACCTTGGACACCGATGCATCATATTTCCAACACTGTTGCTGTTCAAGATACCACTGTATACATTTAGATTACTGTGCATGTTTGTGTTTAATACAGTTTCTTACATGAACACCTGGATTGACACTCTTCCAGGTCTGCCATGCAGCGATGCTTACTGGATCCTTCGCCTTCAGCAAGGCAGGAGAGGGCCTTGACAGAGAAGAACACATATGTAGAGAGCCGCTACCTTAGCCTCATTAATTAGGAACCCCCTGGCTTCACTACTTGACAACTTCGCATGGTATCGATCTGGGTGTTATTTCCAGGGCCTTGTCAGGTCTTATGTGGCAGACGGCAAATCAATCATAGGACACGCGGAGGAGGGGATTTCCGAGGAGTCTGGGTGTACATGCAAATGGTGAATTCGGAGGCGGAAGGCACTCCCGCCCCCCAGCATTGCTTCTGCTGGCACTGTACAAGCAGACAATCCGTTCCACTATGGGGCCAGCAGTTAAGCGCAGCCGCATACCATAACTCAGGGGCTTCATTATACATGCGGGAGGGTCAACATGAAAATCACGGATCATACTCCAATGGGCCCCCATCCTTCCACGACTGCTAAAAAAGGGGGATCACAGAGTTTGGTTATTGCAAGACCGCTCACTTTCAGAGCTCCTAAACGGATGACACAGGTTTCAAGTGCTACGCTAAATCGAGCTAATACGATCAGAATTCTCCATAACCATATAGTACCCTGCACCAAACAGCATGAAATCTGTAACTGTGAAACACATTGCATGCATGTTTAAGGTACACACCGGGCATGGTCAGTGGCCATGCCCTGGTCAAACCAACGTAGACACACCTAGGTGGGGAACAGGATGGCAATTATAGGATCTTTTGACGGCAAGTAGGCAGAGTGGGGCTGGTAGATGGGAGGGAGTGCCCTGGAAATTGATGGGGGAAAGAGAACAGTCAGGACCTGCTAGAGAGGGGTATGCTATCGTCCTAACCGAGGAGAGGCAGCCATGAACTAGTGATATGCTGCTGTGTTAGCATCATGTCCCAGGAAGTGTATTTCCAGGATCCCTATACAGATCAGTAACCACTTTGGGAAAGTGCTGAGTCAGACAGCGGGAACATTGGGTGATTTCCGTTGTGCCCAATATTTAGCTTTGCATTAGTAAGAACATTTAGTGTTTTCGTTATGCTGCAGTTAATACCCTTTCCCCTGTTAAGTTAAAGTTAAACCAGCAGCCTGCAGTGGAAGGCAGAGACCCTGGATTTAAGGCAGTTAAATTGTGCTGGTTGACAACTGTTACACTTTACCACTGGGTAAGACATGTCCACAAGACCTTCAGTGGGATTAGGCAAAAAGAGAGGAGTAGAAGTCCAACCATGGGAGGACAACTTGAAGACAGTGCAGCTGACGGCCGGTATGGGGGGAGCGGGGTCGAATTGGTCAAGTGTAGGACAAATTATCACCTCCATCGCTACCCATACCTTCAGAGACACAACCCTGTCAGAAAATATCTCAATTTCGCTGTGGGCCCATGGTTAGAAATGAATCACGTTTGATCAATTCACTACTAAGCTCCTTGCATCTGTACGTTTAGGATCGTCCATCAGCATTGTCTAAGAACTGTGGCAAATACAGGGACAGTGTCACCTTTACGGAAGGGGGAGCCGCCCTCTTTGGGACTAGGAAGGGGAGCCTGCTATACTGAACACTTCCTAGGAGGCAAGGAAAACGGGATCCATCTGGAGGGGATCCCCCCTTAGCTGACAGACACACTGATAGGAACACCAGTCATCCGCCCTTAGCCCCTCTTTTTCATACCTTTGTAGGGTATGTAGGGGCTGACCGGTGTAGTAATCATATACAACCTTTTGACTTTGCTGTCTTCGCTTCTGATACTGGATGTGTCCAATCCCCCACAAAGAATGACCGACAAATCAACCAGCCCCTTGGAAGAATGTCCAGGATACAAGCAATCCCTGAAAAGCCACAATGGGCCCCACCGAGTTTAACCAAGGGATACTGCTCCAAGGAGGTGTGGCCAGAGACAGAGAGGATACACCAGGAGTGGTGAGCTGAGAGGAGAGATGCTGTTGGAAAGTGCAGCAGAGCACAGAAGGGAGACCAGCGTGGAGCCACGTTGAAGAGTCACATAAGCGTCGTCATGCCAGGAGAAGCCTGATAGTCCTCCTGAAGAGCACCGATGCCTGACATTGTGTCCACGGTGGGTCAGAGTCATCGAGCAGACGCTGGGTGAAAGCAGCCACAAGCGACCGCCATCCAACAAGTAAGATGCCACAGAAGAACGGCACAGTGCCGAGCTGAACAGACGTGGAAGTGGCTTTGCGCTAAACAAAGATGAGGAGAAGCTCGCCAAACCTCCTGAGGAGCACCGCCACCAGAGAGCAGGTATGTGGTTACTCAACAGTAAGGGAGGTGGTCGACCGAGCTAGCAACGGCGAGACCAGACCCCGAGTGGGGAAGGAGAAAGCAAACCCCAGAGTGGGGAGAAAGAGGAGAGAAAATCCCAGAGTGCAGCGAGAAGAGAACCCACATCTGGAGTGGGGAGAGAAGAGAACCAAAACCGCAGAGTGGAGAGAGAAGAGAACCCAAACCCCGGAGAGTGAAGACAGGAGAACATGAACCCCAGAGCGAGGGGGGAGAGTAAATACAACCTCAGAGTGTGGAGGGATGAGAAACCAAACCCCAGGGAGGAGAAAGAAGAGAACCCAAACCCCAGAGTCGGTAGAGAGGACATATCAAACCCCAGAGTGGGAAAAGTGGAGAAAGCAAACCACAGAGTTTGTAGAGAGGGGAAACCAAACCCCAGAGTGGGGA
This sequence comes from Ambystoma mexicanum, assembly GCF_040938575.1. NCBI lineage: Eukaryota > Metazoa > Chordata > Amphibia > Caudata > Ambystomatidae > Ambystoma > Ambystoma mexicanum. Next base: position 854,960,776 of record NC_090931.1, on the reverse strand, counting down.
AAGAGGAAAAACCAAACCTCAGAGTGGTGAGAGAAGAGACCTCAAACCTCGGAGTTTGGAGAGAAGAGAACCTAAACCCTGAAGTGTGAAGACAGGAGAACACGAACCCCAGAGCGAGGGGAGAGAGGAAATACAACCTCAGAGTGTGGAGGGATGAGAAACCAAACCTCAGGGAGGAGAAAGAAGAGAACCCAAACCCCAGAGTAAGTAGAGAGGACAAATCGAACCCCACATTGGAGAAAGAGGAAAAACCAAACCTCAGAGTGGTGAGAGAAGAGAACCCGAACCCTGCACAGGGAAGAGAGAGAGGAAACCCAGAGTTAGGAGAGAGGAGAACCTAAGCTCCAGAGTGGAGAATACGAAGAAACGAACCTCAGAGCAAAGGGGTGGGGAGTTTGAAATCGCAAAGGGGAAGGGAGTGAGGAGAAGGACGGACAAAACAAAAGTGGAAATGAACAGTGAGACGGAGGCTGGAATCCTGGGATAACCTTCCAGCCCAAGAAGGACTGCCTTTTGTTTGAAACCTGACTGTGGGCAAAGACCTAGATTAAGGGGATCAGTGGCCATCAGCCATCCCTTTCAAAGTCTTCCTTTACTTACTTTTGTTATTAGAGTCGTCTTCTTTTGAGGTAGTGAAAGTGCACAGGTTAGAATATGGTTCTGGACAGAGGACTGCAGTATTGTGTTACAGCTGACTTGGCAATCACTTCTTAGACTTTGAAAGGGACTAGATCTCGAGAGTTAGGGAAAGCTGGTTTCTTTTTAACTTAATAAGAATAAACGCTTCTAAAAACATGTTTCATTGTCGGAGTCCTAGTTCTGATCCGCCACTTAACCCACACTATTATGCCACTGAAAAATGATCCTTGTGCCTGCCACCACTTTCTAATCATGCACTGCACATCATTTTTCAGTCGCTCTGCATACCCTCAACGCAATATCTCTGCATTCTCACTGCCTTGCACCTACACACCTCCAAGCAATCATCTGGGGCAAGCCATGACCGCACTTGCAGGATTGGGGCTGAATAGGATGGGAAACTGGACACACTAAATAACTTGAGAGAGATGAGGGGAAGGGTCTTGTCTTGCAATGACAACTGTGCTAGAAGCTGTTTCACTGATAACATATAATCATGTACCTGGACACATTAAAGCACATCATAGAGAAAATCTTAAATGTAGAAATGTTAGTAGCATAGTGTAGGCAGAATCCTGCCAGAGTAACATCCTTCAACAAGAATGGATTTGGATCAATCCAGAGATTCAGTTTTGAATATGGTGTGGAGCCTAGACAATTCCAAGAGATGTGTGGATACTGTAAGAAAGGCATTGTATCAACAGACATACACAAGTGACCACAGTTCGAGGGTGTTTATTGAACTTCAAAAAACGGTTCAAAAACACCTACCTAATCCTAAATCTACAGATGGGACCAATCTACGAACCATTTCTAATAATAACACAGTCCTAGTCGTGTCTTCTCAAAATAAAACGGCCTCTTCTAATGAACCCATTACCAATCCTTACCTCTGAATACAGATAGTGTGGGAAACAATGTTACGAAAAAGAAAGAAGTGTTCACAAAATGATATGTCAGAATGTTCAGGCCATTGGCCTCTCTTCCCCACATTTTCAGCACAGGATAAGGTGGTTCACTCGAGCTCAGCACTGCCTCTGGCTTCTCTAGCACGAGGACACCGTTAATTCATAATCATTAGGGCAATCTGTGCCCAAGTCTCTTTGGCTTTTAAAGTCTCTTCAATCAGAGGGCCTGATGTGACAAATAAACTATAAGTTCTTTCCCTCTTTCACAAGTACGCAATTTCTTAGGCGATTCATTATTCACCCCGGATCCCCCTCAGCCGTGCTCAAATGCCCTTTTACAATGTTTGTACAATATTCTTTCTCGAATGACTCACGGTTCACCCCAGATACCCCTCAGCCGGGCTCGGTTGTTGCTTTGTTGTAATGACTGGATAGAGACAATGATGCAGTGATGGAGAAGAAGTTATATTCTCACATTTTATCCTGCCAAAAATCAATAGGCTGTCTGGAAACATACCTACTGTGTTTTCCAAATAGGAAATTGTGTTATTACTTTATGCGCATCAGGTTAAATGTACTCCCGACAAGAGGGATTCTATCATCTAGAGGGTTGGAAGGCAAAGAATCGATGAGTTGCTGTTTTTGTAAAATAGCTGACTCCGTGGAAACATTGGCACATCTACTGACGGACTGTGATGTCCTTCAAGGGCAACAAATTGAATATTTAAAAAAATGTGTACTGAATCCAGAACGGGTTTTAGCAGATCAACTATGGTGGACAATGATACATAGTGAATCTATTGCACTAAATCTGGCAGTAATAAGATTCCCATCAGTGGTATGTCATCTGTTCTGAGATGTGATATATATTATATTGCTCTCCTCTGTGACTCTATAGTACTTGCGAGAACTATTTTGAGTGGTCTCATGTTCGTTGATAAGGGAATTAAATGAAGTGCAATAGTAGAGGTGTACATTTGTCCTATGAACCTGAGCCTGCATGTACAGTCAAACTTTTGTATTAATAAATGTTGTGTTTTACTTGCATGAGGGCTGGATCGCTGCATAGAATTTTAGGGACATGGCTTTAAATGTAAAATGTATATTTGTTTCTGTAGTAGTTTTATGGAAGGGATTAATTTCTTACCTGTAACTCCATTTCTCCAGCATTGGTATCTTTCATGGATTCACATGCTTAGAATATTCCCTGTTGTCATCCCAGCCTGACGACGGGTAATATTCTAAGCATGTGAATTCATGAAAGATCCAATGCTGGAGAAGGGATTAGTTTCTTACCTGTAACGCCATTTCTCCAGCATTGGTATCTTTCATGGATTCACATGCTTAAAAATAATAATAATAATAATAATTTTGCATTTAATAATAATAATAATAATTTCGCATTTATATAGCGCTACAAACCCTCAGGTATCTGAGCGCTGCTTATTATTACCCACGGTGTGTGGTGCTCATTTATCGACCTCGGAAGGATGAAAGGCTGAGTTTGGCCCTGCCGGGATTCTAACCTGCGTTAGCAAGCTCTGCACGGATGTCAAAACGGGCGCTCTACTCCTGTGCCACTTGACCGGCATGTCAAGTGGCACAGTCAAACTTTGTATTAATTTAACTTTGTCAAACTGTACTTAGAATATTCCCCGTCGTCAGGCTGAGATGACGACGGGGAATATTCTAAGCATGTAAATCCATGAAAGATCCAATGCTGGAGAAAGGTATATATATATAAATATATATATATATATATATATATATATATATATATATATATATTTATATTTGTTAAATGTGTTTTCAATTTATTTATGTTGAAGCTAATCAAATTATAACTTCATTCTCTATTATCCGATTTTGTAAAGGTTTTTTATTAACCAAAACAAATAAAGAAATAATAATAAGAAGAGTCTTCCTGTGGTTGTCTTACTGACATTGATTCCTATGTGTTATGGTGTCGTTGGCTTAACCACAGGCACCCAAAAAAAGGGTAGAATGATTTCTGATTCCTTTTGTCAATTTATATTTCTGCTTACATCTCGTTAGTTTGAAACTGTGTTTCTTTATACTAACAATCTCCTATTTCTATTACTCCTTTGTCGTCCTAATAAGTCCTTTAGCTCTCAACTTATACCATTGTGCGTTTCCTGTTCGATAACCAATCTTTCAAGAGTTGTGTCTGAGGATCAGTCGTGCTACCAAAAAAGAGTTGAGCCAAAGATAACTTCAAAACAGATTGACTACTATTGCATAATGTGTAGACCTAGAGCATATACACTGAACTCATCAATGTCTTCTGCCATTGTAATTCTAACAGTCATGCTGTTATTATAACCTTCACACTAAATTTGGAGGGAAACCCCGCAAAACACTAAAGATGTAGTGCGATCCCTACCTTTTGTTGGGTGAGGGTAAATTTAAGTAATTAGTAAGGTACTTAGATCATTCAAAACAGTTCAGGGAATCAAGAGGTTAATTGAAAAATATCTCAAAAATGTATTAAACACATCAGTAAAACATACAATGAATGAGTCTAAAGACAATCCATTCAACTAATCAAGTAAACACTATTAAAAAATAGTCAGTGACAGGTCATATCATAATGTTGGTACTCTTTTGACTGAGAGTAGGTTAATTCATAAAGAAGAAGAAAGAGAAACTTGACTCTTAAATTTCCATCAGAATGTAGACATATAAAGTTTATTGTCTTTATCTAACAAAGTATCACAGTGTTATACTAAGTATAGCTTTCAACATGTTTCTGTTCATTGCTGTAATTCTGGAACATTTATCAGGAGTAGTTGTAGAAGTCACATGGGATATTAGAAAGTGCAATCTATATCTTCCTTTCTTTGTGCTGTATCAGCAGTGATTCTCTGAACTGTTAAGTAAAAACAAACAATATGGTGAACCATAATGAGTTATTATAACCTTGGCATTAACATTATGTTTTGAGGAATGTTTCCTTTGAATGAAGTAGACACTCCTCTGGGAGACAGACCATTACTAGCGTAGAAAATAACCAAGCCTGAAGGGAAATGACAAAGAATGAGTGCTTCTTCTGCTATGCCATGGCATATTGAAACACCATCCCTGTGGCAATCAGCACGCTCCAACGCTTCTGCAGTTCAGAAACAAACTGAATACCCTGAGGGAATTCCTAGGAGAGACCAAGGTATCATTCCCCAGCTCTACCACTGCTCTGGATCTATTGTTAACTGTCCTCCTCTTCCTTGTACTCTTCCTTGTTTAGTGTTCTGTTGCTCTGGAGCTAGGTTTGTACTATGTAAAACACAAGTACAAATACAAAAATGCATCTATTTTGCTTTGTATGCACAGAGATTTTAATGGGTCATTTATTGGGGTGGGAAGCTGTGGCTTTGACATGTGCCTCATTAAGAGAAAGGGGTTCTCCAGACTGGTGATGGTTGGGGGCAGTGTAAAAGGGTCTAAACCACATGATCACACTCCTTAGATTCTCCAATGAAGAAGCATAGCGGTAACAGAGGATTCACTGAAGGATGTTTCTACTAGCCCGGGCAGCTGCCTATTCTGGGCATGGAGTATCTGGATCGGTCAAGGGAGATTGTTTGTGGTTCACCATGTTGAGGGCTAAGAGACAATGTGAGGGGGCAGGTGGGAACACAATAGAGCACTCAGTGCCAGTAGGTCATCACTACCACAGGAAATATTGACTCTCGTAAAGGAAACCTCGAGACGTGACATTTTCTGTGAATGTATGTGGGTCCTTTTGTCTAATAAGGAAGACATAGATATGGAGACTAATCTTCTGTTTGGAAGGAAGACATGCAAACATGTGCAGGTGTGACCTTTGGACGTTGTTCTGTATGCTTCTTTGGTTTTATAAGAGCCCAGTGTATGGGATTGAGTAATTTGAAAGGAGATTAGATTATATCTCCCTACATTTATTTTGTTTATTTAATAGGTTTTTTTTATATCATGCCTAATACCGTACCCGAGTTGCGTGGATCCGGGATTTGAACCTGTGTTGATCTGCGTGGTCTTGATTCCAAGACCAGCACGTTGCCGCTGTGCTATCCTCCTTCCACACTCACCTTTTCGCAGTGAAGAACTCCAGTGGATGGGAGGGAAAACCTGTGGCCACTCCAATGGTGGTAAAGGGTGCAATACGCATGCCTATTCCATTCCATTATCCGTGGTTGCATGCTCAGCCGTATTCAACTTTATCAACTCTCACGTTCCATTACTCCCCAGAGGTGAGTGGCGTTTTTCTGTGCGGGGTCCAGCCTCCTTCCCTCTCTTCACTCCCTGGATTCCCTTGTGTCCTTCCGGAACCATCTAAAAAGGCTCCTCTTTTCCTGATCTTAATTGTCCGAAGGTCCTTCAGTACTTGACAGCAATCGAAACCCATATGAGAATTTCAGCTGTTGTTCCACCTGTGCCCAGATGCAGTTAATTCTGCCCGGCACGTGTTCCATGTTTCGCACATTACAAGGTCATAAAGATGCATTTCTTGTGTGTGCCTGTATGCGGGTTAGCCCTTGAGAGACTCTGAGGGCTTACATGCCGGATATGACAGTCTTGCGAGAGCTGATGAGAGCTCTGAGCTGTCACAGATCCCAGTGCAAGGCAACATTCAAGTCCTCTCCAAGAAGCGAGCTCAATTCTGCAGCCTATAGGCTTCCTTCAATCAGCTCAGGGGACTTGTCAGATTATTTGCTTACATTACTGGGGCCGCCAATCTCTCTTCCACTGACATGCCCAGGGGCATCAACATGAGAGTGAAATAGTGGCACAGTTGATCTGCATGAAGGGTGTGCCATCGTTCTCCAGGGCTCTTGAACGGGGGTACGCAACCTCTGGATCCAAATAACAAAAAGGGCAGGCACTAAAAAGGGAAAAAATAAAGGATACCTGACAAGACAGTCTAAGCTCCACTCGGCTTCCCGGTGCACAGTCGAGCCATCTTGCCCATTTCAGCCTAAGAGAGATATTCAGTTGGATGCACATTTCGTACTCACTAGAGTCAGGCTCATTTTACAAAACATGCGAGAATTATGCAAATATACCACGCGAGGTAAAATATTCGACCCTAGCGGAGGCTTCCCTTGCGCCACCTCTGCCTCCGGCCGCATCTGTGCTTTCAGAAGGCTGGGGAGCTTGAAATGACAGGCTGCCTGGCTTTGTGCTAAACTGCACATCCATTTTCTGCAGAAGCGCAGCCTCAGCAGGGAGACAAAGGACCCAGATTGCTCGGTAAGAGGTTCTATCTTTAGGCAGCCTTAGCGCTCTTCATTGTCATTGAAAGTTGTGTGCGCAGCCGGCGGTTTCTCCAGAACTTACATGGGCACCTAAGTGAGCCCTAGGGGATATGAAGGAGCACCTGCATCTGCAGCAGCAAAGATACTGCCATTATAACACTCGCCTAAAAGTGAAGAGGAGTCGAAACCAAGAACACAACAAGCAGTACAACTGGCGCTCACCCAAGACACACTGGTTTCCAGGTCGCACGTGCGAACTACACAGCCCCGTTGACCATATACATGCCCCAATGCTCTCTGATGCTATCCTCTTCCATTTATCTCGCCATAATGGACATAGTAAAGGGACTTAGCGTTTGCCGCCTTTACTATTGTTAGGGGCAGCCATCTTTGTTTGTATTTATTTTTTATGTAATTGGATGTCTGTTCGTTTCCCTGGACCTGGAACCTTATTTCCTTTTTTTAATTAAGGCCGTTAGAACCCGAGACATTCCAGAGGGTGCTAACGTTAATGGTCAGGGGTGCAGACTTACCAGAATGGCAACGGTCCTACACCTTTTGGCGAAGGCCCTTGCTTTGCTTAGGGATATCCACTTGGCCATTAATGTTATAATGAAACATCTCCAATGGATTGAGAAACCGGTTCTACGTACTCTCCAATAAGGTTCCAAGAATAACCCAGCGTCCAAATAGGTTGATCCTCTTTCTTCCAACTCGGTGCCCCTTCATTGTATAGCACAACCAGAGTGAGGGCAATGGGGGGGCTTGGTTTAATTTCAGACATGGATCCATATCACTCGATTGAACAAATAGCTTTCATTTTGGCTTCCTCCAACAATTATCCTTAAAAAAAAAAGTCCATTTAGGCCCCCTATTGGTGCAGGTCTTCTTTCAGAGTGTCTCATAGCAACTATCTTCCAAGACATCATACCTGCCTGGGAACTTAAGATCGGGCAATGGAGTGAGCGTTTGCAGTTCAAACTCCTTTCCTCGAAGGTACTTAACTGGTATCGCTAAAAAGTATCCCGTGTGTGGTTTCTTGACAATGATTTATTAATTTTGATAATGTGACCTGGTTGATGAGCAGAACTGGAGATAAACTATTAGCGTAAGTGCTGGTTCTTCACAATGCCAAACATGAAATGGGTGTGCTTTACGGTACCATGTGTTAATATCCCCGCAATAATATCGCCATACCAGAATGGCGCCGTATATTTACAGCAATATTAACCTATTGAACCTGCGGGGGACACGCCCACAATCTCCATATTATTTTAAAGGGTGCGGGGGACACCCCCGCAATCCCAGCTCCCATTTACCCCAAAAATAATCCTCACTAATAAGCCTACGGCCATTCCCGACGACCATATACATGGCGATATTATTAGTGGGGATAATATTACCTGGTACCTGCTATGCAAGATGACTTTGCATTGTATTACATTACTCCTGCTACTTTCCCAATGGTTGCCACCGCAATTACACACAACCAAAGACTGGGGATGAAAATCACATCAAGTAAAATTAATAGCAAGGTCTGCTCTGCCACACTTCATCATACAACATTGCTTGCACATGTATGTACAAGACCGTACTGTATTCCTATTTTTTGGTGAAGGGACAATCATGAAGAAAGCTAGTGAGTGGCAGGGGGTGCTTTGAACCCCCAACCCCAGGTTCTAGAAGCACTGGCATTTCAATTATCAAAGCACTTAACTTGTCATGAATAAGTCCTTAACTCATCATGTTCTATCTTTCATGCTGGGCACCGCAGTTTTTTTGCCAATATCCAGACGGCCAGCACAACACTGCCTGTGAATCAGCTGTCACCCTCCATGCTTCTGTTCCCCACAAGGCAGAGCCATATGACATTGGTCAAGTTGAAAACTCTGCCAGTGCCAATAATCAAACACCACTAATCAGAGATTGAGCAACAAATTTGGGATCAAATGGATGATCATTGAAGTGGGTCTCATCAATGACAACTTCTTCTCTATCCTTAACAATATTGAATGGTGGGGCCCAATGAGAAAATAGAAGTCACAGACTTCTACATAAATGATTACCAAATCTAAAAACGATCACCCACAAAAGAGAAGTGTATAGAGAAAGCCAAGTGGCGGGCTTGCAGATATTGGGATAGACCTGATAAAAGACTCCCCCAATAAGCAAGTATCAGTCTTCTTGTGGTCAGGTGAAAGCAACACTCAGCCTCATCAAACACAGATCATAATAGGGACAGCAATTGATGGCTACTGAAAAGTACACCATTCCCACCAAGCAAACCTCCCCAATTCTGAAATGCACTAAGTGAGAGAGAAAGAGAAGGGCACAAGCAGATGACACTGTTCCCACTATCTGCATTAATGGCCTGCAGAAATAACTGCAAGGACTATGTATGGTCAACATAACCAGTTGTGGTACATTGAATCCGGTACCGTGGACAATAGAAGCTGAAACATGCAGGTGGGTGAGGCCCCAAAATGTCCATGGAATCAAAGTGCAGGTTGGCACTAAGAAGAGATGTGAAATGTAGAAGAAGAGCAAAAAGGATCTTGTCCAAGTATTAGAATCTTGCAGTATGACAGAAGGCAACATGATTGTAATGTACACATTGTGCATGACATATGCCCACATCAAGGGACTAACGGCAGTTCTAAGTATGGTCCTCATTCATCAAGGCCCGCCGGAGGTTACTCTGTAGAATGTTCTGAATTCATAATTTGTGCTTGCCCATTACACTGACAGTAGAGTGTGCCCATCACACTATCAACAGACTACTGTTTCCTTTGACCTTTACAGACCCAGACTATGTTCAGTATAGACACGGCCTATTTCCAACTACATCTGTAGGAATCCCATTACCAGCAGACTGCCCAACTGTAACAAGCATGCACATGGTCCCAATGCCCTCTGCATCACTAGAGTTGATGGAGATCACAGACTCAAAGCCTCTGTGGGGCTACCTAAGTTGACAACCTCAAAACAGGACATTGAGACCCCAAAACCGAGACAACGGCCAATTTCAAGAGGATGCGCAATTGTAGATATTGTGTTACATAAAACACTGAATAAAATAAAATGCATCATTACTCCTTTTTTCAAGATCAGTTCATTGGTAAACAATGCTCTCTCTGCACAAAAGCCAGCTTGTGGTTTTTGACCTGCAGCGGGTTTCCTCTGGAATTAAAGCAGGGGCCTATGGCCCTTTCTGTAATGCAGACTGCAGGCACGCTACCTTTAAAGGATGCACATGTATTAGGGGGCAGTCTCCTACTTGCATAGGCGTGTGCCCCAAGCAAATTAGGGAATTGGATTGCTCCATGCAGGAATCATATTAAACTAACGATGTACAGGCACAATCGGGATGTATGGTGCGCAACACCCAAGAGGCAGTGCACAAGAACAGTGCTACCCCCCAGGGGAAGACTTGAGGCGGGAAAGCAGGTCGTGTGGACTGCACAGGAGCCTCGTTCCCATTGAGGGGCAAAGGGTTAGTACACACTAGCATTATTAAGGATGACCAACGCTGTGTTGCTCCCAAGAATTGCATGTGTGCTCAGGGGTGCAGGGTTTTCATAATAGGGCAAAAAGTCTTGGGTGCACCCGCTGCAACCTGTATCTGCTGCCAAAGTGCAACCCAGGTCTTGGATAATATGGCACATGGTGGTTGTTTAGGCTTTTATGTGAAAAATAAAATTGCTGTTATCAGTAAAGGTCCCAATGAGCAGGTGTCCACTGCCACAAAGCAGAACCAAAACAAGGCAGACACCAAAGGTGATGGTAATAATATGCTGGTTTATTAGAACATATTAAAGAAGGGCCAAATAATGGAAATGTAACTCATCAAGTGTATAGCTTCCACTTGAAATCCCAACAAAGCATCTGTGCTCAACAAATATCTCTTTTGGCAACAGAAAACAAAAGTATCTTTGGCCAACTGTCTCTGGGTTCAACAAAGGACTTTGGGCCTCATAACCATCAATCCTGGGATCCCTTCCCAGCAAATATTTTCACTTTTAAGATTCCTGAGGGTTTGAGTGTCCCTACACTTCTTTCTTGGTTTTTTGTCTGTAGATTCAGGTCCTTTAATTACTGTACTCAACAACTCCGATTGGGTCTCGGGGCCCTGTGTGCACTTGCACATTAAATTTAAATGGCGGCAAAAGCTAGTGTTGGGTGCCCCGTAAATGTGCCCCAGAGCTTCCATTAAATGGTAGACCACCTTTGCATCTCTACAGTTTGCTTTAGTATGCCCTCATCACCGTGACTTATCCCCGCCTAACATCTCGACAAGTAGCAATGGTCTTGTACCTAAGGGGACATTTCCTGCACATCCTAACTCATCCTCTTCTCTCAAGCTCTCCGTTTCCTCGTTCTTGATGCCTTTTTACATGCTCAACCCACCCCACTCAAACCTATCAAGATTGAAGTGCTTCTGCTCTTCCTCTACAAAGTTAAAGTCTTCCCCTCCAGTCTTCTCTTATCCATCATCTTTATTTATTTATTTATTGTGATATAGTTTAGTTTATAAACTTTACACAAGACATAAATAAGAGAAAAATAACCCATTAGTACATCATAATACAAAAATATATATACAAAGAAAGTCACATAAAAAAAAAATAAATAAAACATATATAGTTTAAAAATCATCTTGGTAGTTCAGATATATCACACAGATATCTATACAATATTATTACTTATCCATCATCTCTCCCGATATCTTTCTCCACTTCTCTTTGAAAGTACACCTTCTCCCCTTCAGTTGTGTATCCTCAAACCTGCTCTTCCAGACTCCTCTGTATCGCCTCCTGAACTCCCCCTGCCGTGTCCCGATTCTCCTGTACCTCCTCACTTCCCGTAGCTAGCTCCTTGTTCACCTTTGCCACCTCCTAACTCCTCCTTGTATTCCTCTGCACCCTTTCTTAACTTCAGCCTCAGTCCTCCTGCTGTGCCACCACATCTTTCATATTGTGTCCTCCAGTTTCCCTCTGAATGCCCACCAGGTCCACCCTCCTGAACACAAATTAACTGCTCATTTGGAAGAAGTCCAGAAATCTGTTTCCCTTCCATGGAGTTTGGTATCAATGTTTCTTCGGTTGGTTTTAAAGAGGGGAGGGAATGCAGGGGGCACTGTAAGCAATTAAGTGATTGAATTAATGATTTAATAAACAATTCTTAATGGCTTTACACTCAAATATCATGCAATTCGTGTTAAACAAAACAAGACCAAATGTTTTACTAACAAAAGAAGTTGAATTAGCTAATGCGAAGGAGCTGCTGCACATATGCTGCCCATTAAAAATGCAATTGAATAAATCATGCCACTTGTAGTTTAGTATTTTGCAAGGAACTGATGGACAGAATGTTATTTGAAAACCCTTTCGAGGTTTAGTATATATAAACAACGGAAAAATGTACTATTTAACTGTTAACATCAATAACGACAGGGTAAACAGCACATTTCTGGTTCATGGACCATAATAGCCGGTGAAGTGGCACAGCGAGTAGAGCGCTCGCTTTGACATCGAATCCCGGCGGGGCCAAACTCAGCCTTTCATCCTTCCGAGGTCGATAAACGAGCACCACACACCGTGGGTAATAATAAGCAGCGCTCAGATACGTCAGGGTTTGTAGCGCTATTTAAATGCCAAATTATTATTATTATTATAACATATCTCATGTAGCCTGTATGTATTGGGAAGATAATGTGTGAAGTTTGGTTCACCTAACTGTGTTTAAGCAGAGCTCAGCTTTCTTGAAAATCAGAAATGCATATATCCATTTCCATCAGTTATAACCAGCTTAATGTATATGTTTACTTGAGACAAAGGTTTTGTATGTAAATTACAAAATACATTCCAAATGCAGAGTTGTCATGGCCCTATTGTTTTAAGCAAAACTAGATGACCACCCTGGCAAGAGACTGATGAATGCATGGTCAGTCTGTAATTGTGACTTCAAATAAGCAGATGCCTTGAACAGATGTTGACCTCCGACCTGGCAGTGCAATGAGGCCTCATGAAGAATGTGTCTGATCTATTAAAAATAGTCTATCCAATGGGCCTTTTGTTTGTGGCAGTCGATGGTTGTGTTGATTCAAGGATGCTGCTAACATGTAATTTAAAGTTAAATTGTACAAATGAAATGTGTATCAAATGATGCATTTAAAGAGGTGTGGGAAATACAGTGTCAGCTATGACCTTAGAACCTTTGGTCAGATTCCAAAACCAGATACAGATCTAGCTTGCATGGAAAAACACAGAATACATCCATTTAACAACATGTTAAAATATGGGAATGTACTCATTCATTAAACTCTTATGCATATAGTCACAAAAAGATAAATGATGTCTGCAGATTCCGAATATTTCTGCAAAGCTGACTATATAATTCTTACTAACATCATATGTTCATAACTGGAGTTAACAGGGAAACAAATATTTCTGAACACATTTGATTTCACATTCCTAAGAGGAGTCCTGCCTCATGGAAAACACATCTCTTTATGACATGGGGAACTCAAACGGACAATCGAAGCAAAGAGTAGGATTGTTGTGGGTGCGAGTAAATGGAGGGGACCAATCCAAGGAACTGTCCAATTCAAAACTGCTGCATCAAATGATGATGCATGGGTGAATTTTATGGGATATTTCAACATAAATACGTAGGGAGAGAGGAGTATTTGGGGAAAGAAGAAATGAAAAGAGCATGTTTGAGAGGAAATAAGCAGATTGGGATTCCTTCTGGGTGTGTCTGTGGAAAGTCTCCTTAAGAAGTCCTTTTCCAGATGAGGATGAATGCCAAGGCCATTCCTACAAAATAAACAGATTACCCGAGAGGGATTTTGGGAGCATTTGAACAGACTAGAGGAAGAGCCCACCTGGCTATGATGCCAGTAGCCAGTTGATGTCCCTACCTGCCTTGGCCCTTTGAAAGACAAACCAGATGTGAGTAAAATAATCCCAGAGCATTTGGAAAATTATCCCAAGAATTAATCAAATTCCAGTAAGCAATTAAAAGAAAACTTTGGAGAAGTTTATTTAAAATAGATTATTCTTTAGGTGTACAAGACATATTTGTCTTTGACGGTAACAAATCATTAATTAATTCCCTGGATTTTAACAGGATTAAATTATGTCTCGGTTTGCGAGTGCTATGTACAACATATCTCACAGACTGACAGATAAATTCTGGACCTGTAAAATCTATAGTTTACATAATCAATCTGAATAGACTTTTCTAGAGCCATGAGCAGATAGGCCAACATTATGGTCAGGAGGGCCCTATATAAGGTCAATTTACATGACATTACTCCTTACAGTGGAATAGGAAAGGGTGTTATTGTTCCCCTTCATTCCCAACAAAATAACGGCAATTTAAATAACCAATATCATTTTTTCCAAGAAACGTTGCACAGAAATAGAATGGTTCCAATTAAAATTAATTGTATTTTGCTCGCTGAAATAATAGCTTCTAACTTGTAGTCCTTTCCATATATTCCTGCAGGAAATCCAGAGTAATTTCGAAAAGCCATGTACATGGTGGGGATGTAAAAAGTGCATATCAAATACTTCCAATGCAATGTATCACTTTGATTGAACATTATGTAAACATTCCTGCGAGAAATAACAGGAACTTATCTCTTTCTTATTAGATACCACAGATTGCTGGTATAATCTGATAAACACATGTGACATATCAAGTAAATGTGTTCCTTCTCCACAAGGGGGAGTACACCCATGAGGTTAGGAGTGTGAACCCACTCTACAACACCCTCCCTAGGGGACAGGCTCCCCATTAGGGGACAATGACTTGTGTTCCTTTGAGGAACTCCCGGAGCCATTAAACATAATGGCATACATGGGACTCTCTAAAATACCAAGGAGTTACAAACTTGGGTGAAGAAAAAGTCAATCTACACCAGTATCAAGAAGAAAGAGAATGTTTACCCTTTAAATACAAATCTCCAATCAACTCAGACAAGTATGTTGAATAGCGATTACCTGCTGAAAAATGGGGGAAGAGAGGAACACATAAGCAGGCAAGGGAAGCCCGCTTCCTGTGTAACTAAAGAAGGAGCTCGAGCAGAAGCTAGCCGCATAGCCTGTGACTTTCAAGCTGGAAGATGACAGATACAGAGTGTATCCTATATGCAAGAAGCAGAAAGAGCTAGGATCCATGACCACAGAGGATATGTGGTGGGCAGTCAGCCTACAAACCAATGCTGATACCATCACAAGACCGAAGAGGCAACACAATCGGTTATTGGAAGAAACACGGAATGCCGCAAGAGCAAGAGACAATCTAAGGAAGAGGATGCTGGGAACAGTGAGCTGACAGCAACGAGGAGTGTGAGAGAAGCTCCGAGACCAGCACAAAGCATGCAGACATTCCACTATGTTGTTGATGGTAATGGGGAGAACGGGAACACCGAGAGGCCAAAAGGGAATTGTAATACAGTTCAAGAAACACGTCCTAGTACAAGTAAGGAAAAGTTGAATACACACCCAATTAACTGCTTTTCTGTAAGAAAGAGAATCATTGAAGTCCCTAAGAGGGAGAGAAAGCAACCTTGGATATTCACTACTGTGGGAAAAGGGGAAAATGCCCAAACCTTCAACACAGAATGAAGGGAAAATAAGAGAGAGAGAATATTATGAGTGGAAGTACAGTGAAACCTTTAAGAACAATATTAATGTGAGAAAGAAGCTCATAGAAATCCCCGAGATGGAGAGCAAGAGAACTTGTATATCAATACCCTGTGAAAAGGAAAGCAGACAAGCTATTCAAAACAGTGTGACGAATTGGGAAATTTCGTCCCAGAATCAATTAGAGGGAACGGAATTCCCACGACTAGACCCCAAAAATCAAAGCAGAATCCAACCACATCGTACCAATCAAACTCAAGTATACGAAATGGGTATATTTATTACTACAAAGCAAAAATTGAATCTCAAATCACTGAGACGAGGAAGCTGCATCCGGAGGGAAAAGGGGTGAGAACTACCAGGCAGAATCTCAGCTCTTCTTTTATCTTACTCACCAAGACCGATAACAAAAGGAAGGAAGGACTAAAGTGGGGTGTGGAAGGTAGAGGCGGCAGCAGCAGTGGTCGGGAAGTAGCAGAGTAAAGTAAAGTGAAGGAGCAGTCATTGGACAGTGGCCGTGGTGGTTATAGGGTGAGTGAACTGGGCCACCCCGAGAGAAGCAGTGGGTGAACACCTGTCAGCAAAGAAGAGAAGGACGTGTTCACACTGTCAGTTCATAGAGTATCACAGAGTCGGTGGTGTGAAAAACCCAAGGGCTTTTCCCTACCAAACCCCTTGGTATCCTCTTAATTTGTATCTAGGGAGGGGTTATTGCTGCTGGGTCCAGACCTGGGGAGTGGAGCAGAGAGGGAGTAGGAGTTCCAAGGTGAGACATGGTGCCCCCCTTTCCTTAACACCACCCTAGCCGACATTCTACCAAACACCATTTTGAATCCCATACTATTGCTCCCTCCCCAGTTCCAACAGTGTAACACTCACCTGGTGTCCGCGGGGACGTCACTCAGCCTGTTCTGACCACTTATGACCTCAAACCCTTCCCTGGAGTCTACTCGACTGGAGACTGGGTCTTGTTTTCTTGGAAAGTGTGCTCTCCATCCTGCTTTCTGCGCAGGGGCACGTTGATTGATGCAGGCTCATTGCTGCCTAGTTACTTCACTGGCAAGATTCCGACAGGTAAGTATAATGAGTCTTTGAACAGTTCTCTATCTTTGTTATTTTCCTTCCTTAGATGATGGTTGGCGTCCGGGGATGGCGACGTGCTGCTGAGATGAGTAGCGCTGAAGGTGAGTGAGAGCGCGATGCGACCCTTTCGTATTTGTATTGAACAGAGTTCTTTTTCTGTGTCTTTTAGGTGCCGCGACGTTTTCAGCATGGATGCCGGTTATGAAGAAGAAATGCAGTGAGTAAGCGCGGTATGCAGCGCATCTAGACCTGGAGTGTCTTTTCCCTCTTGCATATGGATGAGAAGTTCCAGAGACAGAGTTCCCCCAGAGCGGCTGGGATTCAGGTAAGCGTTTGAAGCTCGTACAGACTTTAAAAATAAGCGAAGATTTGCTGAATGCTTACTAATGCCTTTTTTCTGTTCTTTTCCCTTTTCCTTAGGAAGCGGCGTGCCGGGATGGGAATGACACCGCCGAAGATGCCCGCAGAACAGATGAAGCGATGAATGATGGGCAGAGGCGCCGCAAAGTAAGGCTGTTCCTAACGGTGTTCTTGTTCTTGCAGGAGCTGAGCGCAGAAGATAGATGCAGGCCTACTGGAGACCGATCCGAAAACGGTGAGTGTCACAGTGCAGGTGCAGAAAACACAAAGCATGTTTCTCAGCCTGAGCGTGGCTTAAATAGTCTCTGGGTATCCCAGGTGTCTCTGGGCTGAACCACACCCAAAAGACTAGACTGCACATGCAGTTCTGGGAACCAAAATATGTGGGGGCATCCATCTTGTCCCCATCAAAGCACTACAGGTCCAATCCCCAATGTTATCCTATGGGAGTGAATGAGTCTGGTGCCACATGCGCCAAGTCGGACTCCAAGTGGGTCTTTGGAGGGATGGAGAGGCCCTTGAGGGCCATGTAGGTGATCGTGGCCTGGCTCCAGCCTGACATCTTGGAGGGCTGGGGACATGAGGGGCAGGAATCATGACAAACAGGCACCAACACAAAAGGGAGGTGTAGGAGAACCAGGAAAAGTAGAACACATATCATCCCATGTTTTACTGCACCAAGATTCTTCCGCTGCTCCTAACATCATTTTTTTATAATTTTCCTACCACCACTCAAACACTACAACTCCCATAATTCCTCCCCACTGTTTGTCCCAAAACCACTAGGACGAAGAAGAGGCAAACTGGAGCTATGAAGATTACCAATAGGAACCAATGTACTATGTATTCCTATGGGCAGTCTCCATCTTGTGCTGTTAACCAGGTCAGGCCGAGTCAGGCAGGGCTAGACAACCACTCACACCCGACTCCTGTTACTTCTCCCAGCCAGTATAAAAGGTGGAACACACAGGCACACTTTTGAGTGAGCTGGAGATGCTGGAGGAGGCACAGAGGCCAAGAGGTCAAGAAGAAGACACCTGACCCGGAGAGACCCTGGAAGGCCTGAAGCAAGGAGGACTGCTAAATTACTGGGCCTGTGAGTACTGGGGAGGCTGCAGTATTGCGAGGGAGCTCTGACTCCATGGATCCAAACCAGGGGTATCTGGGGTTAGCTGGCAGAGCCCAAACCAGAGCTACCCTACCCCCCGGGTGAAACAGGAAATCCCAAGCTATTGAGGGGCAGCTGGCAAGACCCTGACCTCAACAATCATCCCCTTAAACTGCTGCAGCTCTCAAAAACTCCAGAATGCCGTTTAGGAAAGTTGGCGAAGTGGGAGCAAAATAAGAATATTTCATTGTGGGACTTGAAGTCCAGGGACAGTTTCTTGTGGTGATGTGCGAGACGGACCAGTTCTTCAAGGGGGACGGCGAACCGGGCAGAGCAGAGTGACAGGCCGAGGGACGGAACTGAGGTACGGAGAAACCTTGGCCATACCGGTGAGAGATTGATACCTCTGAAGGGCCTTGAAGATTGCACAAAGAAGCGCAGCCAGCTAGAAGAGACAAACCTCTTTTGTGTTTCAAGGATGCCGGCTACCTTCCTGGTAGAGTTGGGGAGGTGCAGCGGCAGTTGTGGTATCAGCCTTAGCAGTATAACAAAAGGTGACCTGCTCTATTGTTTTCAACATGCATCAATCTTGCATGGTTTTTAATCTAGTATTTGTGTGGTACTTTAATTCCAGTTACCTTCCTAGATCAACTCGTAGGGCCTCATAATTCCGGTGGTAGCTATGCTGGTAAAAACGGCAGGCTGCCACCGGAGTTGTGTTTTTTTTCTGGCGCCTGGCTTTGGGAGAATCACCGGGACATTACAGTGCTGGAAAACTTAACTTCCCATTCCCATTCAAGTCCCCTAGGGAATGGGAAGGACGGAAGCACCAGCAGCATGTGTAACAGTGCCGGTGCTTCCGTCAAAGACTGCGAGCTGATACTGTTCCACCTGCCAGGTCAGACCTGGCGGGCGGGAGAGCATACGGCTCGCAAACTTGTACTCTGCCGGTCCGGTTACAATGGTGTCGGTGAGCCTACCGGCACCGTTGTTAGCAGACTGGCAGGGTCGTGACGAGGCTCATAGTGTTATCATGTATGAAGGAGTACACGAAAATTTGTGGTCTTTGATATGACCTTTTTTAACAATTGTTAGGCCTGATTTTATTTCTTTTTCTCTTGTCTGTCTTTTTTCTTCATTTCCCAATGGAACTATTGGGCATCTTTATAGATGATGCTTCATGTACTTTCTCATACATAGCACGAGAAGTACTATGACAGTAAGACAACATTTAAACATCAATATATAGTAAAAACAACACATTTGTGAAATACATTTGTGAAAAAGCAGTGAAAATAAATCTGAGAGGCATAGGAAATTCTGATAAAGTTAATCATTTGAACAGTTCATTATTCGTTTTGTCAAGACCATGTCTTCACCAGTCCTTGCTCGATGTCACGTGGTTGGATGGTGGGGAGTTGTAATTGGCCCTGGACCATAGACGGTTCGGCTGATAGTGTAAGCACCTTCGACTGGGCCTTGGATTGGTTAGCTCTGTGGTGAGAGGAGATATAAGTTCATATGTATCACCCAGAGGCTCCAATATCTAGTGTGAAGATTTTGTATATATAAATAACATTTCTCTTTAACCAGGGGTCCTGGTTCTTGAAATGATCAAGGATTGAGGGTTTTTTAAAGGTCCTCTTATTGCCACTGACCTTATCTGTCTTCTTGTGTCTGCGGATTGGCTTTGTTCAGGGGGATGTGGGTGGGAGGGCCGGAGTTGCCTGCTGCTAGGCATTTTCTGTTATGCACTTATGTTTCTTTCTATAGTGCATGGAACTTCTATTTACGAGAAGCAGAGATATCGTGCTCTGCCATCATTAGTTTATATATGGTGCTCTCTGAACAACACAGCCACTATATGACAGCAGCTTTACCTAATTAACGATGTACGGTTTTAATGTTGTGTCTTCCTGCATCTGTTAGCATTTTCAAAATGTGTGAGGTAAGGGTGATCCACTTGCGTCCCATTCTGTCTGTGGGTGCAAGGGAAGTGGGTCAGAATGGGATATGAATCAGGCGGGCAGAACTGTCTTGCGCAGAATATTAGAAAGCTTACTTGTATTATTCAATGTTGGAGCCTTAGTTGGCGGCGTCCTGCCAAGACTTGCCTGTTTACTCCGACGACTCTGTGTTACTAGTGTTTCTGCGGCACACCGGCTCATTCAGTCATTATTTAGTTGGGTATTGCGCATGCACGTGTGGTGGAAGCGTCTTTAAACCATGTTTCTTTCTTTTACAGACGCATTCTGGTTGTCAAGGAGACCTGGCCAAAGAGTTGTAATGCATACTGTGCATATTGGGGTCCCTAAGGCTAGCGGTGGGTGAACAGATCTAATCTATGATAATGCGCATTGACCAGCGTATTAACGAGTTTGCAGTGCGTCTCGCGAGTCTGCAGAGATGGATGCCCAGACCATGTGTTCATGTGGGAAGGACTATAGTGGGAGCCTGTATTGGTGTCCATGTGGCAATATGGCCAAATCGGCTGGAAAAATGCTCCTGGTTGTTGGTCGCTAGTTGGTTTAGCGACCTATGAAAGTTGGTGTGAGGCGGCTGAGCCCGTTGTGGTAGTTTTTAGTTTGTGAATCCACCAGGCTTCTTTATGTGTTAAGGCATTGCTTATGTTGGTATTATCTCTTACAAAGTTGACTATCCACCACTTAATGCCATCGGGGCTATGCTATAGTTCCATGTAGTGTGTGACCATTGGCCAGGTATGGGTTTTACATCAAATTCTGGAATGTTGCTCCCTGATACTTTTATTCACTGTTCTGCTTGTTTGTCTTACATATCTGAGCCCACAAGGACATTCATTTACGCAGATTGCATTTTTGGTTTTGCAATTTAAACAATTCCGCAGAGTCCATTCCTTTTCTGCCACTTTGAAACTTTTTTTTTTGTAAACCTGCAGTCTGAGCAAGTCCCAGAAGGGTGGTGACCTGTAATTTCTCTTAAATTCCATAGCAAGTTTTGTGTTTCTTTCTTACCGAGTCTGGCATGGGTAAGTTGTTCCTTCAAATTCCTAGCATGTTTCAGAGCCATCCTGGGCGTGGGTTCTCCCAGGATGCTCCATTGTAGTTGTGGCCAGAAAGGTTTAATTATTCTTTTGATTTTGCTAGTGTTGGGACTAAATGTAGTTACGAAGTATAGTGTGTCAACATTGGTTGTTCTTTCGTTAGGGTCAGGAGGGCTTCAATCGGTGTGTATTTGGCTCTTTTTTGTGCTATATTGAGTCATTTTTTTCAGGCATCCTCTGTTGGACAGTCTTTGTTCCAAATATTGCGCATGGTGTGTGTATTGGGACAATTCTGTGCGGTTGCGACGGATGCATAGAAATTGTCCATAGGGCAGATTGCCTTTTAGATTCTTGGGATGGTTGCTCTGATAATGTAGTAGTGTTTTCCTGAGTGTTTTCTTGTTGAGCGTACATGTTAGCTTGCCTTCTTTGTTAGTAATGGTGAGGTCTAGAAAGTTAATCGATTTTGGGCTGCTGCATAGTGTGAACTGGATCTCCGTAGTTTGATCATTCAACCATTTATGGAATCAGCCTTGACTTCAGGATCAAAGCTGTGAAAGACGAAAAAGAATTAACACAGCCGGTGAGTTGATGGAAGTAATGAAAGTCCGGTCTATGTAAAATGAAACTTGATAGAAACAGTATCCGACAAATGAAGGTTGAGCGTGTGCCGATGAGAAAGCAAAGCATTGTCAGACCTAGCAACACCCCTGACTGTAAATTAAAGATACAAAGAATAAGTGTGTGCCGGCGGAAGAAGATTGCCCAATCGAAAGTCTTTGTGACATGTTGGATGTCGTAGAAGCGGCGGGAAGAGAAAGAATCTAAGATGCACGATTTGAACTGTTGTTAGGTTTGGTCCCGGCAGAGGGAAACCTGGATGTGAGAGAGATCTTTGAACTTTGAAATAAGTACTGTGCTCTAAACTACATCTACCAAGAGGGCTTAGTGTAGGAGAGAAAAAGTGACATTTGAGGAAAGAAGGTTGAAGTGGCCATGCTGATGTAAAAGCAAAAGCCTTGCAGTTTCAAAAGACTTCAACAGTGGAAGGAAAGAGAAAGGAGGCTTGAGCCTGACAGGGGGACGCTTATGAAGGTGTGATTGAAGCTTGCAGAAGGGTTCTCCCCATGAATTGTGATTGAAAGGTTGAAGCCTGGCGGAGGGAATCCTGTACTGAATTTTGGAAAGCAGAAGGAAACAAACTTTTGTTGAACTGTATTACAAGCTAAAAGGTGACATGGGCTGGAGTGAGAGAAAGACGAAAGGTCCAGCAGAAAAACTAGGACTTTTTTTCGTGGAAGGCCAAGGTGGCCGTGGTCCACAAAACAAACTGTATCTTTGTGTCCAAAGCCAGAGTGTGTCGAAAGGTCCAAGTGTCCAAGTGTACCACCTTAGCCCGTACTACAAACCGTGGAAAAGAGAGTTTGCTCAGCCATACGGACACTTCTTATGAACACTGATTTTCCTTTTTGCATTACACATTCCCTTTACACATTTATTGTATTAGAAAGAGGGCAGGCATTAGGTTTATTAGTATAGGCTGTTTTATTTTGACTAAGGAACCGACTATGACTGTATTTTCTTTTTGTTCGAATGTCGAGAATACCCACATCTTAGTTCTGGTCAAGATAACAGTTTTCCAACCCCTTTAAAACCATCAATAAATGTTTTGAAACATGCAGCTCTTATGTCAGCGTCTACTTGTGATACCAGGCCTCCCTTACAGTGGATGCTGGGTACCCCCATGGTCCCATGGTCCCATGGGTAGGGGGAGCCCGAACACCAAAAAGACGTTAGGGCCCTCCAATCAAGTGAGCGGCCAGCTCACCGAAGGGGCCATCAGCCCTCTGCGTGTCGAACGGAAAATCATATCATGCCTCCTATACTGTATGAATGGCCTACGCCAAGCTGCTTATAAGCCACTTGCGAGGAAATCCGCGTTGCAAGGTCTTGACCTTAGATCAGTGTAAGCCGCCATTTTAGGTCTATCCGCCATTTTAGATTCTCTCTCTAAAGTCACCCTGTGTTCTAATATGGTGGACAGTGTCATTCCGAATGTAACATGGCCGTCTTGACCTCTGTGTACAAACTAATGTGTAACTTGCCTGCAGGCCACATGTTGGGGTCATGAACTGAGACCTTGCTCTTCATTGACCTGTGTGTAGAGGATTACCTGCGCCAACAAAGCAAATCTGCGAGCACATGTAAACACAATATATTCAAGTACCGAAATGTGAACACTTGTTTAACTATAATGTACAGAAATGTATGAGAAGGCTTAACGAGAAATCCTAACACATACTGTTGCCATTGTGATTTGTTAGTGAATGTATTAAAGGTAAACCCTAACTGTATAGATGCATGAACTCGGCACGAACCCTATATCCGTGATGTATTAACTTGTATTAACTTGTAGGTGGGTTGAACATCATGTTTTGGACTGCATAAAAGGCACAACTATTCTAATGTACAGCCCCACTCACTGAGCACACCGAACCAAGCTGGAGTTCGCTGTGTTGTACTGAGGGCCGATAGCTATCTGTTGCTTTGTCCTTTGAAACTGTTCAGTATAAAATAAAGATCTTTGTATTTTCCTTTGTAACCCGCGTTTGGTGTATTTCCTTTTGGGGTACTTAGCCTCGATATCTTCTTTTTGTTTTCACACTTGGGTGCAGCGAGCACACCACAAGGAGCAGGCCGCAATATTTGAGAAGGCTCCAGTATCCAGAGATGAGGAGCGGCAGCTGAAACATGCCAGCCACAAACAGGCTGAGGAGCCTGGTGTGAAGTGCGGCAGGCTGCTGAAAATGAGCGGCACAAAGAGCATTTACTTTGGAAAGCCCAGTAGCATCCCACGTGAGCAAAGCAAGCTGTTGGAGGTCTGCCTGAATGCCCTAGGAAACATATGGTATGGCAGGGGCAAAGGGTGTAGGGGGTTGGCTAGATGTCTTAAATGTGTTGTGAAAAAGATACATTGAATAATTACATGAAACAAATACTCACTAAATACCAACCCCATCTCACCCATTCCAGTAACTCTGAGGAAACAAAATAAATAAAGAGACATAAACCACATAAGGCATATCATTGTTTATGGGTTACAATACTGTAGGCCACCCAAAACACCATAAAGGATCTATGCTTATAATGCATTCTAGCTGGGTTAAAGGCTTGTCCAATGACAATCACTTTCTACATTTTGGTAGGAAATCCTACCAGGTGACCAACAGAGACAATACAAGGAAAGGCCGGGGAAGGGGAGTGTCCCCCTGGAATAGAGGGCTCTAAAGCCCTGCTATGTGGGAAAAGACCAGGGAAGGGGAGAGCCCCCCTGGCACGGTGGGCCTGTACACTCGCCTGGGATTTTTTTATATATTCTTAAGAAATTGAATGATGGGAGATCATCCTCAGAAAATGTATGGGGCTAATCTGCACACATATTCCTATGCTCGTTGCACAACAAACACATGGTCACGTGTAATCTGGGTGGACACAGCCTACAAGTGCAGTCCCCCTGTCATGTTCAGCTGGAATGGGACAGCCACGGGTACATCAAAGACTCTCATTGAGGGGGAAGGCAACAACTTCCTTTTGCAATGGCCAGTCTAATTAAATATCAAAGGCTCCATGGATCCGCCCCATCTATTGTCAAATTTCTGCTGGTGGCAGCGCATACTGACGAGAATTAATTGAAACAGGCCTGCAAGAGGCCTGATCGCAGAACTGACAATAGGGGACAGGAAACCAACACCTCTTTCATATGCTAGCTCCCACCCCTCTGAATGAAGGGCAGTGACTGTCATGTCTCGGCCAACTGTTTACAGTAGACAGCCCCTCCAGGGGGACCCCCTTTCCTAGGGAAGAGGTATGTGATTTGATGGAGATAGATGAACAAGTTACTTACCAACTGTAACGTTCTTTCGACTGGATGTTCCTCCCACGTATTCCTCATCTTGTGATAATTCGTTATCTCCAGCTTCGCTGCTTCGGCAAAAAATGTTCTCGGCAGAGGGCGCTGTGCTCGACGTCACCAATGGTATAAATAGCTCGAGCCGCGCCCGTTGCTTCAGTTCTGTTTTTTCAATGAAATATATATATATAGGAGGAACACCCAGGCGTGTCCCATGACCGATACATTCTTCGTGAGAGGAAAGTGTAAGAAACGTAAACTGTACTGTGGGGTAGGATGGGAGGGTCAATGAGGAATATGTGGGAGGAACATCCAGTCGAAAGAACGTTACAGTTGGTAAGTAACTTGTTCTTCGAATGGATTGTGTCCTCCCATGTATTCCTCATCTTGTGATAGGCTCCAATAGCAGTATCAATTTTTGGAGGCGGGAGTACTAATTTCATTTTTCGTGGACAGAATGCAGAACTGCCTTTGCAAATAAACCCTTGTTAGAGGAGGCAGTATCCAAACATTAATGTTTAACAAAAGTAAGCATTGTTTTCCAGGTTGCAGCTGCACAAATATCTGCTGCTGGGACTCCCCTATTTAGAGCCACAGAAGTAGCCAATCCCCTTGTAGAATGGGCACGAAGCCCATCTGGTGGTTCTTCTCCTGCTAATCTGTAGCTTTCAACTATGGCTAATATGATCCAGCAGGAAATGGTCTGTTTTGTTAAAGATAAGCCTAATTTATGACCAGTATAACCCACAAATAGTTGGTCATCCTGTCTCAATTTAGCCATCCTTGAGATGTAAAAACTAAGAGCCCTCTTGGGATCTAATCTGTGTAATCTCTCCTCTTCTTTGCCCAGATGAGGAGGAGGATAAAAGGTTGGTAGTACTATTTTTTTGTGACAAATGGAAGTCCGAGACTACTTTTGGCAAAAACGAAGGTTTAACTTTAAGGACTTAGTATATGGTGGTTTGCATGAGAGAGCCTGAAGTTTGCTAACCCTGCGGGCTGATGATAGGGCCACAAGGAGGATAGGTTTTAGAGTCAAAAGCCTCAATGGACATGAGTGCAGAGGCTCAAAAGGTATGCAAGTCAAGAATTTTAATACTAAATTTAAGTCCCAAGTTGGTACATGAAAAGGTACTGGAGGGTATACATTAGTAAGCCCTTTTAAAAATTGAATTATTAACAGTATTTTGAAAATGGACAGCGCAGCAAGGTATCCTTTGATTGTTCCTATCTGGAGCCCCAGATTAGCTAGATGTAGTAGAAAAGAGAGCACCATTGGGGTGCCACACTGAAAAGGGTCCACATCCTTGTCTTTGCACCAGTTACTAAACTTGTTCCAACAACATCGGTACAAAGATTTTGTTGCTGGTCTTCTGGCCGAAAGCAAGCTTTCCATTACGTCATCCGGAAGATCCCAATCCTTGTATCTCAACCTCTCAGAAACCATGCGTGAAGGTTGAGTGTCTTGACCTCTGGATGGAGAACCCGACCTTCCTCTTGCGAGAGAAGATCCTCTCTTTGCGGAAGACGTATTGGAGGGCAGATGGACATGTCTAGAAGGTCCGCGTACCACGTCCTCCTGGCCCAATCCGGGGCAATTAGGATCATGGGTTTCCTGAACTTTCTCAACCTCCTGATTACTTGAGGAATCACGGGGACTCGAGGAAACGCGTACAGCAGTGGAAACTTCCACTCCACTACAAATGCGTCTCCCAGAGCTCCTCTTCGAGGAAATTCCCTTGAGCAGTACTGATCGCACTTCCGGTTGATCGCAGTGGCAAACAGATCCACTTGAGGGGTTCCCCAAAGGGCGAAGATCTCCAGAAGGACTTCCTGAGCCAGCTCCCACTCGTGAGAGACCGTGCTCTGCCTGCTCAGAGCGTCTGCCGCCGTGTTCTTCTCTCCGGCTAGGCGAATTGCCGATAGAGAGATTCCTTCTCGTATTGCCCAGAACCAGAGCTGCATTGCTTCTCTGCACAGTGGCAGTGACCCTCCTCCTCCTCTTTTGTTGAGGTAGTACATGGCCACTGTGTTGTCCGTCATTATCAGGACATTTGTTCCCTGTACAGAGGGCAGAAAGGCCTTCAGAGCTAGTCTGATTGCCCTCAGCTCCAACAGGTTGATGTGTAGTTTGGACTCCGATGGAGACCAACGACCGCTGATTGTCAGATCGTTGGTGTGTGCTCCCCACCCCGTGAGTGAGGCGTCCGTCACTACCGTTATCTCCGGCCATGGTTGCCAAAAAGACTCTCCCTTGAGAGTGTTGTCGTTGCAAGCCCACCATAGAAGATCCATAGCAACTGCGCTCGGGACTTGCAGAAGATCCAACATATTCCCTGAGAACTGGGACCACTGAGTTCTGAGTGCCCATTGAAGGGATCTCATTCTCAACCTGGCCTCTGGTACTAGGAAAATGCAGGATGCCATGAGGCCGAGCAACCTGAGAAAATCGAAGGCCGGTAGACGTTGGGCATTCTGGAATTTTGTTACCATCTGCTGGATGTGGAGAGCTCTCACTTCGGGAGGTGAGGCTTTTCCCGAGGAAGTGTCCAAGACTGCTCCAATAAACTGGAGCTTCTGGGATGGTATCATGTGGGACTTCTTGAAATTGAGGGAGAAGCCCAATTTGTGGAGGAAGTGGCAGGTGATCGGAAGATGTTCCTGAGCTTGTTCTGGAGAACTTGCCCTGATCAACCAGTCGTCTAGGTAGGGATATATGTGAATACCTCCTCTCCTGAGACTTGCTGCCACAACCGCCAACAGTTTGGTGAAAACCCTCGGGGCGAAGGTCAACCCGAATGGCAGAACTCGAAACTGATAATGAGAATTGCCAATCGCGAACCTCAGGTACTTTGTGCTTTGGATGGATTGGCACATGAAAGTAAGCATCCTGAAGATCCAATGATACCAACCAATCTTGGAGTTGGAGAGCCTGAAGGATCTGAGAAAGAGTCACCATCTTGAACTTGTCCTGCCTGAGGAACTTGTTCAAGTTTCTCAAGTCCAAGATGGGTCTCAGTCCTCCGTCCTTTTTTGGGATGAGAAAATATGGGGAGTACCAACCCCTGTTCCTCTCCGCTACAGGTACCGGTTCTATGGCTTTACAAAGGTAGCGGGCGCCCCTCTCTCGCAAGAACAGACATGATAACCTGTTCAGTGGTTATTAACCACTTGAGAGTTCGCAGCCACTGCTTTTACTCACTGTGCCTTTCACAGATGGGAAATATCCATTTGCATATCAGTCTTTGTCCTGCCCAGGGGCAGTCCAGCACCGAAATACAATGGCAATTCCAATCTGAACGAGAGTACCACCAGCAACCCCATACACGTGTTTCACCCTTGTTGGGGATCATCAGTGAGGTGAAGCTGATGCCTCTCTAAGCACAGTGAGAGGGAGACCACGTCTGGTTGCCCCCAGGAGACCTAGGGTTACCAATCCCAGGTTCCTTAAAAAATAGTTTTACAAAGGTAGCGGGCGCCCCTCTCTCGCAAGAACAGACATGATAACCTGTTCAGTGGTTATTAACCACTTGAGAGTTCGCAGCCACTGCTTTTACTCACTGTGCCTTTCACAGGGCAGGACAAAGACTGATATGCAAATGGATATTTCCCATCTGTGAAAGGCATAGTGAGTAAAAGCAGTGGCTGCGAACTCTCAAGTGGTTAATAACCACTGAACAGGTTAACTATTTGTTAAGGAACCTGGGATTGGTAACCCTAGGTCTCCTGGGGGCAACCAGACGTGGTCTCCCTCTCACTGTGCTTAGAGAGGCATCAGCTTCACCTCACTGATGATCCCCAACAAGGGTGAAACACGTGTATGGGGTTGCTGGTGGTACTCTCGTTCAGATTGGAATTGCCATTGTATTTCGGTGCTGGACTGCCCCTGGGCAGGACAAAGACTGATATGCAAATGGATATTTCCCATCTGTGAAAGGCACAGTGAGTAAAAGCAGTGGCTGCGAACTCTCAAGTGGTTAATAACCACTGAACAGGTTATCATGTCTGTTCTTGCGAGAGAGGGGCGCCCGCTACCTTTGTAAAACTATTTGTTAAGGAACCTGGGATTGGTAACCCTAGGTCTCCTGGGGGCAACCAGACGTGGTCTCCCTCTCACTGTGCTTAGAGAGGCATCAGCTTCACCTCACTGATGATCCCCAACAAGGGTGAAACACGTGTATGGGGTTGCTGGTGGTACTCTCGTTCAGATTGGAATTGCCATTGTATTTCGGTGCTGGACTGCCCCTGGGCAGGACAAAGACTGATATGCAAATGGATATTTCCCATCTGTGAAAGGCACAGTGAGTAAAAGCAGTGGCTGCGAACTCTCAAGTGGTTAATAACCACTGAACAGGTTATCATGTCTGTTCTTGCGAGAGAGGGGCGCCCGCTACCTTTGTAAAACTATTTGTTAAGGAACCTGGGATTGGTAACCCTAGGTCTCCTGGGGGCAACCAGACGTGGTCTCCCTCTCACTGTGCTTAGAGAGGCATCAGCTTCACCTCACTGATGATCCCCAACAAGGGTGAAACACGTGTATGGGGTTGCTAGTGGTACTCTCGTTCAGATTGGAATTGCCATTGTATTTCGGTGCTGGACTGCCCCTGGGCAGGACAAAGACTGATATGCAAATGGATATTTCCCATCTGTGAAAGGCACAGTGAGTAAAAGCAGTGGCTGCGAACTCTCAAGTGGTTAATAACCACTGAACAGGTTATCATGTCTGTTCTTGCGAGAGAGGGGCGCCCGCTACCTTTGTAAAACTATTTGTTAAGGAACCTGGGATTGGTAACCCTAGGTCTCCTGGGGGCAACCAGACGTGGTCTCCCTCTCACTGTGCTTAGAGAGGCATCAGCTTCACCTCACTGATGATCCCCAACAAGGGTGAAACACGTGTATGGGGTTGCTGGTGGTACTCTCGTTCAGATTGGAATTGCCATTGTATTTCGGTGCTGGACTGCCCCTGGGCAGGACAAAGACTGATATGCAAATGGATATTTCCCATCTGTGAAAGGCACAGTGAGTAAAAGCAGTGGCTGCGAACTCTCAAGTGGTTAATAACCACTGAACAGGTTATCATGTCTGTTCTTGCCAGAGAGGGGCGCCCGCTACCTTTGTAAAACTATTTGTTAAGGAACCTGGGATTGGTAACCCTAGGTCTCCTGGGGGCAACCAGACGTGGTCTCCCTCTCACTGTGCTTAGAGAGGCATCAGCTTCACCTCACTGATGATCCCCAACAAGGGTGAAACACGTGTATGGGGTTGCTGGTGGTACTCTCGTTCAGATTGGAATTGCCATTGTATTTCGGTGCTGGACTGCCCCTGGGCAGGACAAAGACTGATATGCAAATGGATATTTCCCATCTGTGAAAGGCACAGTGAGTAAAAGCAGTGGCTGCGAACTCTCAAGTGGTTAATAACCACTAAACAGGTTATCATGTCTGTTCTTGCGAGAGAGGGGCGCCCGCTACCTTTGTAAAACTATTTGTTAAGGAACCTGGGATTGGTAACCCTAGGTCTCCTGGGGGCAACCAGACGTGGTCTCCCTCTCACTGTGCTTAGAGAGGCATCAGCTTCACCTCACTGATGATCCCCAACAAGGGTGAAACACGTGTATGGGGTTGCTGGTGGTACTCTCGTTCAGATTGGAATTGCCATTGTATTTCGGTGCTGGACTGCCCCTGGGCAGGACAAAGACTGATATGCAAATGGATATTTCCCATCTGTGAAAGGCACAGTGAGTAAAAGCAGTGGCTGCGAACTCTCAAGTGGTTAATAACCACTGAACAGGTTATCATGTCTGTTCTTGCGAGAGAGGGGCGCCCGCTACCTTTGTAAAACTACCGGTTCTATGGCACCTTTCTCTAGCAGGGTTAAAATTTCCTGCAACAGGAGCGGATCTGGAAATTTGGCAGAGTTGGCTCCCGATGGATGATTCTGAGGCCTTTTTAGAAAGGGGAGACAGTGACCTTGGGCTACTGTTTCCAGTGCCCAAGCATCTGAGGTAATGCCCCGCCATTCGTTCAGATGTTGAGAGATCCTGCCTTCCACTGGTGTTTTGTGTAACAAGGTCTCAAAGGGATTTAGAGGCGGCTGCAGGTGTGGCCGAGGGTACAGATGCCGCTCCTGAGGGTGATTTTGCACCTCTTCCTCGTGCTCCACGAGGGAAGTTTCTTTTGCCCCTTTGAGAAGCCTGTCCTCTTCCTCTACTAAAAGAGGAGTAATATCGAAAAGAACGACCCCTCCAGGAAGAAGAGCCGGAATAGGGTTTTAGAGGCTGGCGCAAAGAGGCGCTAAGTGATTTAGCTGCCGCTTTCGAGGTCTGAAGTTTTTCTAGGCTTTCATCAGCCTTTCTGCCAAAGAGCCTCGAGCCATCAAAGGGCATGTTGAGAAGTCTGGCTTGCACGTCCGGTGCAAACCCCGACTTCCTCAACCACGCAAATCTGCGTAGCACAACGCTTGCAGCCATGGATCTGCTGATACTATCAGCAGTATCCAGTCCAGACTGGAGACATTCCCCCATTGCCTCCTTCCCGTCTTCGACTATATTCAGGAAGCCTTCCCTTTCCTCGCCTTCCGGAATATGATCAGCCGCCACCAAAATACAGTCCCACAGGGTATGGGTAAACCTGGCTAGGGTACAGGTGACAATTGCCGACTTAAGTGCCATACTGCCTGACGTGAAAACTTTACGTGCCTAGGGATCCATTTTTTTTATCCTCTCTATCTGGAGGGATAGTTGGATAAGCAGTTTGTTTTGAAGTAGATGCTGCCTGAATGACTAAACTCTCTGGAGTCGGATGTTTATTCAAATATTCAGGATCCGTTCCAGCCGGTCTATATTTTCTTGGAAAAGGGCTATCTGCAGCAGCAATAGTTTCTGGCTTCTCCCAGTTTTTCTCCAGGGTCTTTTGGAGGGCTCTGTGGAATGGGAGAACAGGATCTTTCTGAGGTCCCTTGACGATTATATCCGTCATGTCATCTTGTTCAAAAATGGGTGAAGTATTACCCCAACCCATATATTCAACTACCCTGGTCATAAGGATCAGGTTTGGCGAACTCTAATTCTGGGGATGTGTCAACTCCAGTGGCAGAATGTAGAGTATCACTCAGGTCTCTCATTCTAGATTCATGGTCAATAAGTTCCTCAGGAACTTGTCTTGTACCATAAGTAACTCCCAAAGGAGTAACCTCGTCTTCTTCTGAAGCAGACTCTTCATAGATTGCGGACATAGATTTGAAAAAGTCTGACCTGGGTAAAGGAGTGAATCTCCTTTCTTCCTCTTCCATCTGCTTCGAAGGAATTGGCAAATCCCTCGATGTTGTCGAAGGGGTCTTCGAAGTATTTAAAGATGACTTCGATAATGGCGTCGAGGACGCTTTTGGCTTTGGAGACGAAGTTATCGACGTTGAGGGCGTCGACGAAGTTGTCGAAGTCTTTGACTACTTGTGTTTCTTGTTTGGCACTGGAGAAGTGCTCAAAGAGTCTTCGACGGTTTTACGTCGACTCGAGGTTTTTTGGATTCCTCGACGCTACCGGTCTTTGCCATGGTAGCCTTGGGCTTCCCTTTGTCGTTCAATGGAGCGACTTTAGGGGTATGGCTTTTTCGAGGGTCTTTCGAGGGGGTCGGGCCGCATTCTCAAAAACCTCCATTATCTTTTTGCGGAATTCTTCCCACTTACTGGGAGAATCCGATTTAGTCGGACAACTAATTTCTTCGGTCGACTCTGAAGAAGATGATGATGATGAGGGAGATCTATGTCTCCTCTTCATTTTTTTCGATGATGACAAAGAGTGTCTTGATCTACTCCTAGATCGAGATCTCTTTGAGTGCCTATGGCGATCCGATTCCTTAGAATCAGTCGCTTTCTTGTGTCTTTTTGACAAAACCTTTTTTGAGGCCTCCCTGCCCACCAACAGTCTACCTCTCCTCTCACAAAGAGCTTTTCCGGTCATAGATTGGCAGGACCCGCAGTCGCCGGTTCGGTGACTGGAACCGAGACACCAGAGACAAATCCGGTGGGGATCGGTGATCGACATCTTAGATCCACAATCTGCACACTTCTTAAACCCAGTCCTGGGTGTCGAAGGTGTCGAAGATGACAACATTTTCTTCACAGAAAATAGAAGCGCGCCGTTCTCGATAGCGAAGCGATCGGAAAAACGGAACTGAAGCAACAGGCGCGGCTCGAGCTATTTATACCATCGGTGACGTCGACAGAGTACGGAGTACGTCGAGTGACAATCGACGCCACAACCTCGAGCACAGCGCCCTCTGCCGAGATTTTTTTTTTCCGAAGCAGCGAAGCTCGAGTTAACGAATTATCACAAGATGAGGAATACGTGGGAGGACACAATCCATTCGAAAGTCTGTTCTCACCACAAACTTCAAGGCAGACCTGCGCTTTGATAAGGAGCCACAGAGACCTCAATTAACCAGAGAGACACTTTGATCCACAACAGACAGGAAGATAGGTGGGACTTAGTAGTACATGTTGTCACCCCTTACCTTTCTTGTTGTAAAGCACTCTGGTTATGACCTCACGCATAACAGAGGATTGTTGTGGGGACCCAGGATTGGTTCATTAAGGTAGGGTTAGCCTGCACCAAATCACGGGGGCCCATTTGGCTTTGAAAGAGGGTTGAGCTCCTCTTTTGGGAGGTCATCCGACAACTTGGAAAGGAGTAAAAAGGACTAATTTCGACCCTGGCTGAAGGTAAAGTCTGCCTTACATCTCTCGCCAGTGAAGGAAGGCCAGGATTTCCAAGCAGGAATCAAGATACGTCCCCTAAACATCTCTGAGGGAACAGAGGGAGATCCCAACCTCAGATGACCCATCTAGCAGCACCAGAACCGGTACCCAGCCAGCACAGAGCGTGCCCTGCTAGGCTCTGCCAGCAACCTTCCGAGGTGGGAAGTGCCAAAGAGTCTCTGACAAAAGGACCAGCCCATTGCCTACAAACAGTCTCCTCAGCTTTGGGTTGTCCACCTTAAAGGACGACACATGCCCAGTGAAGAAGCTAGGAGGAGTGTCACAACAAGCATCAACCAGTGTCCATCTTTTAAGGACATTTTCGAGGCAGTCGAGTCCTAAAATCGTGACCGGCTGCACCACTGACTGTTGTCACGCTGCAGTCACTACAGCCGTCAGAGATGCCTCAACTGGTGTTCCAGATCCAACAACCAGCACAGAGACAATGATTCTTGACACCGAGCTGCTGTGTAGGCCAGATGGCAGCCATCCGTCCAGCCTCGCTTGCCAAACTGCCTGTCACACAATACCCGCAGCTCTCTGACATCTTGAACTTTATCACAGGAACTGCAAAGCATCCTGGAACTGGCTCAACGTTATCGAGCATCAAGATAATTTCAAGGACCATGTACATTGTGGTTCTGTACCCCTGGTCCTTTTCTAATGGCCATGGTGATATTTACGACCCCTTGCTCCCTTGGTGCTGAAACCAAATAACCTTAAACACTGAATGCTTTACCAACTATCCTTGTGTCAGTATCCAGAGTGCATCCTTTCATTCGTGAAATTGTCTGGCCTCTGATTTCCTTTAGAGGGGGGGGGGTTGTATTTTGTGGTATGCTGGAACTGTCTGTAGTAATAATAATAAAGTAGGTATTTTTATACAACCTTGACTGCACAGTACCTGTAATCATTGGGTAATAATTGTATTTTCGCTGTGTTGCAACTAACCAATGATCAATGACATAAGCCTGCCGTTCAATCCACGTGACCAAAATTGGACAATGAGGTTTAGAATTGACTTGTGTTTGCAATCATCTTCTGATGTACCCCAACAGATCCCTTCTGGTGTACTAGAGGTGTGGGGCTGATTGATGGTTTAGAAACCGATATTCATCCCTGGACCACTGGCACCCTGGAAGTTGTTTCCTCACACCAAGAATCTCACATAAGGATGAGAGGAACCTAAGAGCAAGAAAGTATTGCAAATTGAAGCCCAGAGAGACCACCAAAGTAAACAATATACAAGACAGAGAATGTTAGAATAAGGTGAAGAGAACCACAATTATCTAGAAAGCTAGAACTACAGCAGAAAGTGTACATTTCCAGGTTGTTCAGAGTCCTCTGAAAACGACCAAAGAAAGTATAAAAGGTCAAGGAATGATATTCTTTAGGGTGAGAGAAAACCTAAGAATCTCATGAAAGAACTGCATGAACTGATACAGCCAGGGACTAGAGACTATCTAAAGATGACCTATTAACAAGAAATTCAAAGAATGATACCAGAAGTAAGAAGTATCCTCAGGAGAAGGTAGCCATTCTCCTGACATTAGTTTATTTAGAATAGTGGTCGGACCAGTTAGATTAGTTTTGAAATGCGGACTTATTAATTTGGTCATTCACAGATGACCGACGAGCACCCTAGTTAGATATAGGGAATATCCCATAGCGATAGGTAAAGTTAGACCTTATTCTTATTCTTCAATAAAAACATTTGGAACCATTCCTCAGAGGGTCCGCGTCCTCTTTCTGACCCTCCACACACCATAGAATTAGTTTTCCCATACCATTGAACTGTTTCTTCTGAATGATGTGCTATTTAAAATGGTTTATTTTTAAGTATCTACAGATATTAAATGATCCTTTATTTGTCAAGAAAAGTCATGCATGTGATATTATATATTTGTGTATGGACGTTGACGCGATTATGCAAAATAGGTTGGATATTGGATTGTGATGAACACATAAGTGAGTCAATAGAAGGCAGGTTGTGTTTTCCTTTCTGTAAACAAGCTGTTGGTCTGTAATTTCTTGATTACTTGAAATAAAACAGAATGTTCAGAATAAAAACAACCTGTTATCTTTCCCAGATTGTGGGGTGGGATTGTGGTGTTGAGGTGAAATTACATCAGGGATATTGCTCTGTAAATGAACCAAACACTAGAGCTATACAAATATTCCATAGATCGAAGTCCCTGCATATCTTTCCATCGTGATTGCAGCTGTAAAGGAGACATGAACTTTCCTCTGCTCAGGTCTTCTAGCAGTGTGGGAAAGCAGAGGAGTTCTCGCTGGGTAATCTGTTGCTTCAGAGGTGAGGGTTGCATGTCTTCTTGCCCCTGCATATTAAATGGGAGAGGGGTGCAAGTTCCCAAGAACTGTCCTCTTTGGGGTGCAGAAAGCACGTTTTTTTGGGCTGCTCCTGTCCTCCCCAAAGTCTTCCTTTCCCCAAAGCGTGTTTTTCCTGGGTTTCCATTGTGTAGAAGGGTGGGATTATGGGAGATGTAGTTCTTTTCATGGTTTGTTAGATGGGTCTGGCTACCTGGGTCTGTATCAGTTCTGCTGCAACCCTCCTGGTCGCAGGTACCTGCCATGGGTGTCTCCAGTCCTCTTCCTTCTGACTCTATAGTCGACCCTCTCAGATATGTTCCAGGTTTTCCACTCGATATTGAGGGGGGGGGGGGTGGATTTGGCAGGTGTAGTTCCTGAATGATAGGTTTTGCAAAACAGACAGGTAGACATGACTTGGGAAAATAGCTCTCAGAGTTATAACTGACTTTGAGGGGCTTGGGATGACCCGGGTCCATGTGACAATGACACTGGGGTCACTTCATCATACCACATAACTGAGGGGGGGGGGGCTCTTTGCACAAGTCAGCATCCTTGCTAGAAGCTACTAGAAAAAGACAAAGATTGGATGTTGAGGAGTCCAGACCTGATGGGGGGTACAGTGGTAGAACATCATGCTTGAGGAAGGCTTGAAAATTTGCTGAAGCTGCCTGTTGATGCCGTACCTATGTGCGTGTTTCAGAGCAGGCAATCTAGTATCTTTCAGGGGGATAACATCGCGATGGGTGGGTGGAGAGACAGTGTGGGGCATTGGGCACGCCTGGCTTGATATACATTGTCTTGCAGAGATCCTGCAGCGTCGGATTCATCACAGCTCAATCAATAGTCCATATTTGATCGCGTTTGTTAGCCAGCAGAGGTGGTGTCTGGCTGCCCTTGTTTAAGCTGTCAGATTCCGATATGCGTTGGAAGGGGGAAACAAAGTCAATATTTAATACATAAAACAACAGGTACCATCTCTGCTGCAAGACCAGCAGCGGCGCATTCATCCCTATGCGGCACAGCCCAGGGTATTACTGCCAGCTTGCTCTATGTATGGAAATCTGTTCTGCGCGGATCCTGGTGGAAATGGCCGACCTCCGCTGCTGCGGATGCTATGTAAAGCAGGACGGCTCCAGCATTAATGCAGCAAGTCCGCCAGGCACTGGACGCGGCTCCCTTTTCAATTTAGAGCGGACGTACTGATCTTTAAAGCACCAGGAACGTGGCCGTGCTGAAACATTACAGATTTCCTGTATTCGCTGAAAAGCAGCATCGCGAACAGCAGCGGTTCGTCTTCTCTAACTGCCCCAAGGTTCTGCATCATCGCCACAATGAGCGATAATACAAAAATAGACCCACTGCTTGGTGCCTCCCTGAAGACTTCAAGTGCTTTTATTTTTTTACATTAATTGCAGCACACCAAACCCTCGGGCATCAGGGCGCTAGTTACAGAAAGTGCAAAGTGACAAGTACAGTCGGGTAAATGCATGAACTGGCAGAGCCACGCCTCACGATACTAGGGCTACATCAGGTATACAAAAGAGCGGTCACAATCGAGGGTAGGTGCATAAACTGGCAGACCCGCGCCTCGTGGTACGGGGCCTACATCAGGTATACAATAGAGCAATCACAATCAGCTGGGTGCATAAACTGGCAGAGCCATGCCTCATGCTACAGGGGGCTACATAAGGTATACAACAGAGCGGTCACAATCAGGTGGGTGCATAAGCTGACAAAGCTGTGCCTCATAGTACTGGGGGCTACATTAGGTATACAGATGAGTGGTCACAAGCAGGTGGGTGCAAGACCCAATCCCAGCTGCCTAATATTTTCAACCTGGGATTTCATTTTCAAAGGAATATGTATTCTAGGAACTCTTATTGTTGTTAAGTAATAGTGTAAGCTTAAAAACAATTTAAGAACTCCTACTTATGTCCGGCTTTGGTCCGGCATCTTCCCTTTTCTTTTGTTTTTTTGCCCTTTGGCCTTGTTTGGTTAAAAGTGTTGATTTGACAGTTAATATATGGCTTCAATGATTTCACCTATTGTTATATACATGTGTAGTATATGGCTTCAACCAGTTAATATATGATTTCAATGATTTCACTTATTGTTATGTATGTGTATTACATGTTTGACTTAATTGTATGTACAAATATCTCGTATTAAATATGTTTTTTATCTTACACAAAACTCAATTGTTATGTGAGGTTATGACTTTGAAATATACAAATGGGTGTAGTGTTCTACATAGCCAATGAGGTTATTTTGGGAATAGGACCCACACAGGACTTAACTCCCTATGAGTTTTCATGGGCCGTCCCCTGCGTTACCAGTACCCCTTTTGTTGTATATATAAGTCTTACTAGCCCTTCACTGGTACGCTACCCCAAGGGCAGACCACTGCCACCCCTGAGTGGCCCCCCCCCTTCGAAACATAGGGTGCAAGAGCCGCGCCTCATGGTACGGGGGCTACATCAGGTATACAATAGAGCAGTCACAATCATGTGGGTGCATAAGATGGCAGAGCCGCGCCTCATGGTACAGGGCTACATCAGCTATACAACAGAGCGGTCACAATCAGTTGGCTGTATAGTGATATGAGATATTATATTTTATTTGTATTGCACTCGTACACAAGTGTTTCAGAGCGCGACTAGGCAAGGGAGGGGAACATAAAACAGCAACAATCTTTCTAGGCCCAGTGACATTGAGAACGCGCAAGTGCATGGGAAAGGGAAAAGGGAAAAAGTGCATGGAAGGGGGAGAATGGAAAGTGCAGAGCAGATAAATAAATAATAAATAAAATAAATAGAAAATGGAGGCAATAAACAGTGGTAATGCAGCCAGCAAGTGGCAAGTGCTGTGTTTATGGCAGCAGACTGGGTAAGTCTGATAAGTGCAGAAAAAGAAGAAAAAGGGGCAGGCTATATGGGTACATATACAGTTCACCAGTGCAAGGGGTGGCCAGGAGGCAGTGCAGGAGGGCGGCAGGGTGAGCAGTTACCTGGGCCCAGGGGAAAGAGGGTGGCCAGGTGCACAGTGCCAAGAGAGAGCCGGTCGGCAGGGGAGAGGGGGAGAGAAGGCAGAAGGAAAGAATAAGGTCTTGAGGTTCTTCCGGACATGGTGCTCCTCAAGTTTTACAGTGTCAGGGAGGCTGTTGCAGTGGGAGGCCCCAGCTGAAGATAGATCTCTACCTCCAGCTCAGCTTGTTTCTTTAAAAAACGATTGACCCACAGGGAGTTAGAGGTAGAGGAGCGAAGCTGACAAATCCGCGCCTCATAGTACTGAGGGCTACATTAGGTATACAATAGAGCAGTCACAATCACGTGGGTGCATAAGCTGGCAGAGCCACGTCTCATGGTACGGGGCTACATCAGCTATACAACAGAGTGGTCACAAGCAGGTGGGTGCAAGAGCCGCACCTCATGGTACGGTGCTACATCAGGTGTACAACAGAGCATTCACAATCACGTGGGTGCATAAGCTGACAGAGCCGTGCCTCATAGTACTGGGGGTTACATCAGGTATACAATATGGTAGTCACAATCAGGTGGGTGCATAAGCTGGCAGAGAAGCGCCTCATGGTGCGGGGGGCTACATCAGGTACACAATAGAGCAGGTACACACAGTCACAGCCAGAATGGTTTTCTTTTTTTAAACAGATATGCATAAATTTAGCTATTTAGGCCGACAGATCTATCACTGCTAGAGTCGATTTTTGAACAGATGTGCAAAGTTGGGACCATTTATAATGTATAACTATATTATGTTGTGATATTGGTGTCTGCGGTGGCGGATCTCGATCAACAGTTTATCACAGTTGCTTTAAGGAAGTGGGTTAGATAGGGTGTGTAGAGGGATGATGCAGTGCTTTACAGGCTTCAAGCTCAGCTTTCACTGTCAATGTCTCCTACAGTACTCTGGTAATAGGTGGTCTTAGCTGTGAGGGTCACAGAGCAGCAGTCCGGAGCACCGACTATGATGGTTGGTCTCGTTTTGGATGGTGATATTCAGATAGAGGGTAACACGTCTAGAAGTTATCAGTATGCATCTATGTCGTTAGTTGGCTGGATTGGTTAAGAGAGCTGGCCAGTGCATTGAATAATACCATTGGCTAGATGGGCGACCAGTCGAATAGAAGCAGAGTTTTGCATCAGAGCGTTGGAAGGGATTAGGCTGATTACGCCCTTGTTTGTGTAGGAACTTTCGTGTTGCAAGATTCAGGATGTCAATGCAGTGGCACCCCATAATTTGAGTTGCCAAGAAGTCACTAAGGTAGATGTTGCTGTGCATGAGACATGTGGTGACCAGTGTCCAAGTCTCCAAAATATGTTGTGGTTTATTTCGGTGGTCTGCGGTGGAGGAATCTTCAGTCAGAGCAAGAAGTGGTAAGAGAGGGCTGTGGAGCTAATGGTGGCAGTGACCAGTATAGTTCATACCATGAGGTCATGTGGGTGGTGAGGCCTTTGCCACTCAGGGAAGAGGTCTTCAGCATGGATTGCAGAGCAGATGTTGGTGGGCGATTATTGCTAATTTGGTCAAGAGGATTATGTGTGATGTTTCTGTGATGCAGTTTCCATGGTGGACCAGCCGTAGCAGAATTGGAAAGGGTGGAGGTTCAACATTGTGGGGTTAAGCCTTTTGTTTGGATCATTAGAGAAAATGTTTGTCACTTGTCCAAGTCCTTCAGATCCCACTTCACTTTGTATGATCAACTGAAATGCTTCACACGAGGGCTCTGCATTGCCACGAAATGCTGCGCACTTCTGGAAATGGGAAACTACATTGAAACAGGATGAAGTGGTGAGATGTACACCCTCCCCCTCTCAATTGCACGACATGACAAAGAAACGAATGTCAGTTGAAGGTCGCTGGCAAATACCAGACTTAGGGTGGCCAAAGTGATACTGCAGAAACTGCAACAGAATAATACAATAGTGTCATTTAAAATTGTGCACTAAAATAACAAAACAAATGGGGTCAAAAGTATTCCCCAGTCAAGTTTTAGATCAGTTTTGATGGTAGTGGCTTGAGGAGTTGCTGAGTAACACTAGAAGAACCAATCAACCAGATGCAGACTGATTGATTTTTCTTTGCAGCTCACCAATGAGGCGGCTTACCTGTCCTGCACTCTGGGGTCCTAAAGGGAAGCATTGTCACATAAGAGGCACTTATTACCCGTTTATAATAACCTAAATATGCTCCCAGTGCCCATGATACCAGCACTCAGCAAAGACTCATCTCACTTTATTTCCTTCTGTTCGTGGTAAGATTGTGGCTAGAACCCCACATGGCTAGCTGACAATAAGTTCAGAAAAGGAAGTTCTCATATCTGCCCCTGCAGTCATACCTTCAGACAGAGCTCTAACTGTCTAGGTATTAACTGTCAATATGTGCCTGCAACGATTTCCCTTTACGCGTATGGCATATTCGTTAAGAGCCGCTTCCAGCTCTTAACGATTTTGTTTGAAAAAGATGGGTGCACTGAGAACTACTTTGTCTATAAACAAAACTCATTCTCAGGAATTACCAAAGTACGTACTGTTCTCAGTGCTGGAAATGGAAAACATTTATTAGGGGAACAGTCACTTCCTAGGAGGGGCGGGACTTTCGGAAGGAGGGATGGGGCCAAGGGGCATGTCCCACGGCCAGGTTGCGCAACACAGTATCTCTATATAGAACCCAATACTGTCAATTTGCATAAAAGCAAAGAGCATTATGGGAACAATATAATGTCCACAATTTTAAATGGTAAACATGACTTAAACTGATTTTTTTTTTTAATATACTCACAGCCTTACAGCTTTTTATATACAACATGTATAACATACATACATAAGCAACATATGATCCTGATAGCAGTGCATAATATAAATAAACTCAATAAATAATTACAAGGATAAAACAATTTAAACATACATCATTTCATCATTCCATACATACACCTTGTGATAAACTGTTTAAAATCTCTGTCAACTTCCAATAGAGCTTGACCATGAAAAATATAAAATGTAAATCATAACCTGCCATAACATTATTGCATATAATCGATCGGTCACTAGGATCATACAAGTTATTAAACGATGCAAGAAACTTGCTCTAATGCAGGATAAACTATCACATTGTACGAACAGATGATTTAAAGATTCCAGAACAGTTCCCCCACACAAGGGACACATCCTTTCATGGTGCAAAAGGCCCACCCTCGCACCTTTTATCTCAAGGGCATCACACATGTTAAACTTCAATAAGAGGTACTGTCTAAAAATCTGGGGGGGTGGCTATGCCACAATGTTTAAAGGCATAGCCATACGTTCCATTCTATATGAGAGATAACAGCCACTTTTTCTCTTGGTGGCTAACTGGACAATGTTGCATTCATAACTATATTCTTCTAATTTCTTTTAACTTCCTTTTAAAGCATTGTCCTTGTCTTCGCATAGAAAACCTCTCATATCCTGCTGTCCAAACAGCATGGGTAGACATAGGTCTGCCCAACGTTCCCATCTTATTACATTGTGCATGCATTTATGGTACAATAAGTGTTGCATTATCAATCAACCTCAGATTTTCATATGACATTACAACTCTTTGAAGGAACTGAACTGCTATGCCCTGCAGATTGAATTCTAGGTACATATATTCAACTGTTACTGTCTGTGGCATCCTAAACAATTTCCTTAACATCTTTGCCTCAAACTTCTTAAATTGGATCAAATAGTTGTGGGCCCACACCTCAATGCCATAATGCAACATTGGACTAATCTTTGCTGTATATAACACATGATTGTATGCGCTGAGAAGCCTACGTTTTTACCAATAAAACTCCTTATCACATTTACAGAGGTCATACATTTTGCTTCAATTTCAAGTCATGGCTTCTTCCATTTTAGTTTCTCGTCAACATATATGCCCAGATATTTGTAGTGCTTTACTTGTTCAAGACACATCCCCTTACACGTCCAAACCATCTGTTTAGCAGGATGATATTTTGCAGGGAACACCATCGTCTTGTTTTACGCAATATTTACCTCTACCCCATTTGCCTCTGCATAATCACCAAAAGCGTTTAACATGCATTGCAAACCCCTTGGAGTGTGGTCCAGCAAAAGCAGGTCGTCGGCACAGACGAGCCATCTCACCTTTGTGACCCCACTCTGACTGGGCATGATGGCAAATTCGTTAATAGATGGGTAAGTCTGCTAGGTACAAGGTTGCTGCCACTATACATCCTTGTTTGGCCCCACGGTTAGTTGGTGTAGATGCAGCTAGCTTACCCTTGCACTCTAGCCGTATGCATACTGAAGTCTCAGTATAGTGTGACATTAACATATTAAGTAACACTAGTGGTCTATTCCAGGCTAACATCTTTATCCACAGCTTATCCCTAATGACAGATTCAGTAACAAAACATTTAAGTGAAAAATTGACTCTTTCTATTTGATTGGTCACAATATGCACCCTAATAAAGAGATGTCTGTAAATTGCAGGACATATATACCAGTTTGAACAGCAGTGTGAGGCTTCAGCAGTATCTGTATGCAGTCTCCAGTA
Source organism: Ambystoma mexicanum (assembly GCF_040938575.1). Taxonomy (NCBI): domain Eukaryota; kingdom Metazoa; phylum Chordata; class Amphibia; order Caudata; family Ambystomatidae; genus Ambystoma; species Ambystoma mexicanum. The sequence continues at coordinate 854,917,198 of NC_090931.1, read as the reverse complement.
CTGAGTGTTGTGAACGCTCAAACTGGTTGTGCAGTGGGAGCAACCTGCGCTACAATGAGGAGACCGCTTTCAGAAAACTAGGCAGCACTTCGTGCTGAGTCTTTTGAAAGCGGTCTGCTCGATGAGAATCAGGATCTGCGAAAATTGGATCTGGGGGATGGAGCGTCCTGGCAGCACACTTCTGCTACAGCGCTGCTCCATATTGTTGCAGCCTATTCTCTGCGTTCTGGTTAAAATTGCCTGCAGATTAGTTCTAATCTTGACACGTCAAATGAACAGACCCACTTAAGCGAAGACTAATGGGCTGGATCCATGCGCTTTCTCAGAATCTCGCTCACTGATGATCCTACCTTCCAATCCCTACTCTCACTTACCACCCGCCCAGACTCTCCCTAACACTCTCCTCTCCTTCAGAGAAGCAGAGAAACCAATTCTGCAGATCCAGTCACCTGCGGCTTCTTTGTTTGGTCTTCCACTTTAACAGAAGGCTACACCCCCATGCCCCTTCCTTGGCAGCGCACAATTCCCCCATTCTGCACCCGCCACACCCAGTCTACCCTATTTAAATGGACAGATGACTCTTCCCAGCTTCTGCCGACCTCCACACCCTCTGCTGCCGATCCCTGCCACTCTCCTCCCCAAGCCACCCTTGCATGAACACCCTCCGTTTTCCGCACGGACTCCTTCCTACTCCTTCATCAGCAACCACTCCTTTGCCAGGCAATGCAAACAGAAAACAGCCTGCATAGACTTTGCATTTTTTTCTGCACAGTTGTCATGCCAGGGGGGCGGGGGCGTTGAGATCAACCCACCTTGACTCATCCAGTGGGTTATTGACTATATGAGAAAATCCTGATGTCCCATCAATAGATTCAAAAAGAGGATCTGCCTTTTGCTAACTGACAAATTGATCAGGACCCCAAAAACTGGTCTCTGTGATACAGAATCACAGGGAGATTATAGACATGAAAGATTCATCCTTCGTGTGTATTCTGCTCTAGTGGGAGCAAGCAAACAGGTAATCGATGACCAAGGGGGGATCAGGGCAAACAAGTAGCTTGTAGGATGCTGCAAACGCAATCACTGATGGCTGAATAGCATGTCTGAGCAAGCAGGGACTATCGCCTTCCATTGGCCACCTGGAAGGGATTCCTTTACTGAATCACCAATACAACTGGACTAGCACTCGCTTTTCAAAGGGAAGATGCACGGGTGGAATTCACCAGAAACACAAGAAGGTTCCCATCATTGTTTTGGACCGTCTTCTTCTCGGTGGGACTGTAATGAGCATTTCTACTTCCATCTACAGTGCAATTCTTATATACCCTCTTCCATCCCAATGACTGGAGGACTATCTTCCTAAGTCGTAGCATCCACAGAAAAGCCAGACCACACCAAACCAGCCCGAGGAAGACCATCCAGCTTATAGAGCTTTTCCACTAGCAAACAAAAAAAGAACACAATTTGGCATTTTCAAATTTGCCACAAAATGTTTGCAATGCCGCTAAAAGGGCACACATTATAGCATGTTATCCATCTTCCACTGATAATAATTAGTCTGATCAACACATTCATGTCAGTGTCTTATTTCTAGTAATGGTAGCACTAGACGTCCTAAGATCCATACATCATGTATATGAAGGAACCCACTTTGTGAGAGATTGTTTCCATTTCAGAGGCACAGTGATGGTATTAGAAATGGAATTCTGTAGGCTTAGTAGCTACGTATGCCTGTTTTAGTTAAGCATACATGCCGCACGCAACATGTACATGTTTATGACACAATATTGCTTTTATTCTTGGCACACAAGTTGGACCCCAGTGCTGCAGCAGCCTGGGGGCTCTGCTGAGAGCTAAGGCTAGACAAACGAAGCGAACTCTGAACTCCTTAACGCTAGGGGGTCATTTAAACTTAAATGATGTAAGTGCACTGGATAGGTCCGATATTAACCACGTGGTCTGGTAACGGGAAACTGGGTTTTAGAGCACGGGCAACGAGAGTTGTGTAACTGATGAAAAGAGAGGTCACCAAATCATTTAACAGCGGGTTTACAACAGACCCAAGAGAAAGCTATGTTTAACGTCTCCCTGTGTACCCAGCGAAACTGTATCAAAAATGGCCGGCATTCCCCAACTAGGGAACTTCTTTTTCTCAATTTCTCCGTATACATCCCATGTGCCAGGGATGTAGTTTCTCCTCTGCACCTTAAGAATCATTGAGACACAGTAACAACCAATAAAGGATGGAAGAAAGAATTCAGCATATTAAGCAGCAAGAGTGCAAGGTAAATCTGGAATCCAGCCTCTGCTGCTGCAGCCAGATATAGGGCTTGCTTCATAGAGCGATTTTCAATGGGATTGCACCACTATAAAATGCATCTGTGAATCAGACCCAATACATCCAAACTACCAGCGCAATTGATCGGCATAGGAGAATAGGGGGAACGTGCTTAGTACTGTGTGGGTTGATAACAACTATCCATCGTCATCCAGGAATGAAAAAGTAGACTATTGATTTTGTAAGTGATGCATTAAAAAATATGAAATAGTGATTGGAGCATTTAGACTAAACTACTTCAATTTGTCAAAAGATGTACGGCTCGTCCATGGTTATCTATTATTCTTGTCTTATGTGTATATCAGTTATTCCCTAACATAGCATTCTCCATAGTGCTTCCATACTCTATTTCACCAACTTGTGTGTCACGGTGTAAACAGCTCCATCATGAGGTAGTAGAGTAAGTTCTGGAGAGAAAGAAGAAAGCTCGATAGTGAAGATGTCACAAAAAGATATGTCTACCGAAAGAACCTGCACTGACTGTTGGTTTATAGCAGGGATATGCAGGGGCTCATAGAGAAATCAAAGAACAAAAAGGAGAAAGATGCCACAAGGGCAAGATGGAAATGGTGGATACATATACGCATGGCACTCCTTTAGATATAATATATGGTTGCCAACTCAGGCCCTAAGTGATGTCTGTCATTTTAGCAAAGAAGGGTGAGTTCTATTTACAGACCTTCAAATGGCCCCTAGGTTCAAGTGTGGTCCTTCTACACTGAAAAGGTGGACCAAAACAAATACAATGGAAAAGCTGTCGAGGGAGCATTCTTCATTCCCCCATATAGATGAATGTGGAAGAATTCTAGGCTACTCAGTGTTCTGCAGGTTTTTGACTGTTCTCAGGGTCAAGGGCAATGCAAGCACAGAGGACGCTAGGGACACATTGAATGTCTTACGGTTAGGGTGCATAGTATGCCTGGCATTGACACTTAGCACACTACATCATGCATCTTATTCCTTGGCAGCTTGGCAGAATCCAGCTGGCCTTTTGTGCTGCTTGCCAGAGTTTTGAGTGGGTTTTTGACATAATGGGTCTCATTACAAGTACAGCGGTGCATGGAAAAAACAGGTGGTAATTCAGTGGTAAGTCTTATCACTGCATTATCATCACATTACATCACTGCCATACTGCAACTTTGGTGGTGAGGTGGAGGAAAAACCTCCAGAAAAATGCTGGAGGTAATTCTACCACCTTACTGCCCAAAATCAGCAAAATCAGCGAAATTATCACCAGCAGTAATTCTGCCAAAATCCCCATAGAGTCCTATGGACTCCATGAATTGTTACTAACACGTCATACCACCACTTTTAATATGCTGGTCATTCTGGTCGACCAAGTGGCAGTAACAGTGATTCTGTTTGGTGGTAGTCTGGCGGATTTACAACCAGAATACTGCCAAACTTGTAATGAGGTGCAATGTGCCAATGAGAGCTGCCTTTCAAATAGTGGTTCAGTGGTATTCTTGCCACTAAACTGCAGCAGCTGGCTTTTGAGAAGAGTGTCCTGATGTGTTTATTTGATGACTAGATACTGTCAAGCAGAACTAGATCAGGTTGGCTTCTGGTCTGCAAGTCGGCTCAGTGGTGCTCCATCTCAGGAAGCAATGTCTCAAAGTGGCCAGCTTGACTTGTTTGATCGCTCCAAATGTGCAGATTGTAGCTCAATAGCTCAAGTGACTGTTCTTTGCATAGGGAAGCAATGGTTTGGATGGTATTTCGATTGTGGATCAACAGCTTTACTGGCTCAAATGTTCTTTGGATCAGTTGTGCAACAGTAACAGCAAGAAGAGGCTTTCCTAGGCTTTTGGGTGCAAATGGTGTTATCCCCAAAACCTCTCAAGCAGTAGCACTCTTTCGCTTTTCCCTCTGATGATGAAGCCTTCAGAATCACCTCCATATGCACAGTCTTCTTGTGGAAAACTAGATGTCGTAGGTCTCTGACCCTCAGCAGTAGGCAAGCTTCATAGATCTGCCAACACAAGTTCTTTCTGTTTCTCATGGATGTCAAGGAAATGCCCTTCTCCCTTCTTGATTCCGCAGTCTTCCTGGGTAGGAGGTTAGGAGTTTTCTGATCTCCAACAAGTAGTCAGTGGTTTGACTCTTCCCCACCCTATTTATTTATTATTATATATAATCCTGGTTAGGGATTGATAGGTCCAAATCATTGACATCACAATGGTTCTCCCTTTTAGAGTCCCAGCCTCCCCCTTTAGTGGAAATTCCCAGGTTGCCTTGCTTCTGATACAGCTGCGGGGTGGCAGGAGATGAGCATGCTGTGAGATTGAAAGTGGTTGTAGGGACCCCCATAACCCCTAGGCTTCTTGCAGGCTTTTGTTCATCCCATGTCCTGCCTCCAGTAGTCAGTTGCTCAGCTCAATCTTTGGAAGTGCCCTCTTCTTCCCAGATGTGTGCATGTGTTTCAGGTGTATGCAGAAGAAAGTGTCCAACATTTCAGGTGGGGATCCCAAACCACTGGACATGTTTGACACACTTCAATGTGAAAATCCATACTAGCCACAATAAAATGTGTCTAAGCCACTGAATGTGCTGCGTTATGCGCATGAGCAGTAGCCATCAACAATTGTGCTAAGCTACCAGTTGTGCCAGGATATTTAAAATACAAGCTGAGCTTTAACATGAGTTTTATTTTTAAAATACATCCCATTCTACTTAGGCATAGCTTGCAGCCAGGCAGGCTTGTAATTAACATAGTACTTTAGTGTTTCTTTTGCACATGTATCCTGCTGAGTAACTGTCTCTGAAAGATGGCCATCCTCACCTGAGACTTGCCGATATGTCGGATTGGGCACATCAGATAAATTACATATGTGTGCTATATAGATGACAGTGACATAGATGTGTATCCCTTGGGCCCTGGGGCCCACCTGGGGAGAAGCTACTGACACCACATTTTGGGTACGCGCCATCTTAAAAAAATGAGACTGCATGGCAAACCCACATTTCTTCCTGTGCCCATTCAGCTAATGCTCCTAACATAAAAATACAAAAACTCTGGGGTGCTTTGAGATGCAGTTGGCAATCTGTCACAGAACCCACATATGTTTGTGTACTAACATTAATATTGTCAACTGTCAGAGATTCAGAGGTACAGAATAGCCACACTATTATGCTGACACCCCAATGCATTTACATTTATTAAAATCATTATTGCAGCAACACCTAAATCTGCTGTTCTTTGGAAGCCTGCATTAGGAATTGGTTGTGCAAGGCATTACCACACAAGAAATGGACTCAAAGAGGGGTAAATGAATTACTTAATTAAGACATATCAATGTATCTGAATACATCTCCATTATCACAGACAGGCCCCAGGCGTGGAGATTGGCTCTGAACCCCTTTGGTGTGAGTCACAGTGAGCAACACTTTGATGAGCTATTTGGGTTCTTAGTGTCCCATGATCAGATACCCAGTCAGATTTTATTTGCACATGTGCCATTATCAGCACCTCACTGCCAGAGTCCCAAAGCATTATATGTAGTGCTTCGTCTGAGAATTATAGAAAACAGTGCATTATGTTCAGTGGTATTTGTAAAGCTGCGTGTTTGTTAGGGCTCCCCTGGGAATGATGCACATCTGTATGAGCAAGATAACAATTGACCCCTCGCAGGCTTTCCTAATGAGCCAGCTTAATGGGGGGGTGCAGTGTTTAAGCTTTCGGCAACGCAGAGTGTGCCTTCTCAGACTCGAAATCTAATGGAAGAGCGTTGAGGTGCTAATAGGGCCCTACTACAGAAACGGCCATTTGCTTGGTCACAAACTATTGCAAGTAATTTGAATTAATTAGTAAATGGATGGCCATGCTCAACGAGGCAGCCATAATGGCAGAGATGCGAGATGCGGTATACAAGTAGGGCGGTTTTGCTGCGACTGCCCAGGAATTGGAACCACTTTCCTTCTCCCCCCGCCCCCCATCACCTCCTGCCACCGCCCAAACATCCTGTCCTTGGAAAAGGGAGGGGATCAATGGCAGAGTCCCTGCTGCAACTGCACAGAGAGTATCATCACAATGCTTGTTTACCAGAAATTCAACGTAATACTTCGAACCCAAATAAACGTCATAAGTATAGTCATTTTTCATTAACACTTAAGCCTCCAACCGTTCAGTTAACACCCAAATGCATTAACTGACTGTGCTACAGAAACTGCTTAAGAAACCATCCCCAAGCAAAGCCTGGAATAGCAAAGAGATCAAAAGTTAACTGGGGTCTTCCAGCCCTTTAAGATGAGCAATACCCTTGAGATGGATGGGAATGCAGAAGTTACTCAAACATCAATAATCAAAATGACTCAGGTAGTTGGCAAAAGGATAACTGTTTTAATATCAATTATCTAAAGCAGGGATTACAATGGACATCAACTGACGTCTCAGCGTAAGATCTCTTAATGCATCTAAAAACAAAAAGCATTCTTTTATAGCAAAAAATCGTCATAGGTGATGTCAACCTACGTATTATTAAAGTTGTCCTACGTGGCAAACTTCAAAAACCTAGTGGCAAATATGATAGGGTCTAAGGGAACATCTAAGTATAGGATCCATACTCGTCTAAAAGGGGGAAGAATAGTGATAGGCTTCTTAACATCAGGTGGGGCAACTAAGCCCTCCCCTTAAACAGGTCACTAGGAACATCACAAAATACACAAAGTCCCATTGGCTGCACAAACTATAGAACCCTTAACTACGTGCCCTCCTACCATTGGTTGGCATTCTAACCTCTGTCAGTAGATTTCCACCTATGTTAGCAGCACGCAGACTGGGCTTCCAGGTGCTGGGGAGCTAGTCTCCAACCATAGCCTTCCACCAATTAGCATATTCATCCATCACCTCAGTGGTCTGCTGTCAATTAGGGCTTTGAACTTGTCCTTGGGAGTGTTCTCTGCTCTGGAGAATTCAGGGGAGTGAAGGCACGCTCTGCCCTCATGCATAGGTGTGACCATCATGCTCGTCCAACTTCATCCTTCCACCTGACTGAAGACCGCAAAATCGAGCCCTAGTGTATTTAAAATACTATTTTCTAATAGACCTCTGACGTCTTTCTTGTTTTTGTCCATGACTTCTGAAAAGGAGCTCTTTTCTTTCACACAATTTGTATCCAATATCTGCTCACTCCAGCCTGATAAGACCATGGCATTTTGGCTCATCCAGTCTCGCCTTTCTGAGATTCACTTTGTAATTCACTTGTTTTCTAACTGTGACACACTGGAAAAGAGGCCTTCCTTCTTTAGCCCAGTTCTGCTACAACACGTAGTGTAAACATCCATTCTTTACTCACTTCTATATGTATATTTTGGCGAATGCAGCAATCTATTCACTACTTAGCTAGCCTTAAGAACACTTCACCTGCTTGAGTTTCTTTGGATCTGTACACGTGTAAACTGAATTGACATCTTCATCAGTTCTGTAGCATAAGTTCCTTCATCTTGATCCCAAGATATCACTTACCTTCAATACTTTCTTGATGCCTTATAGAATATCTGCATTTTCTAGTCTCTGCATCTCTTCCATGTACATGAGCTCAGCTCTGCATGATGTCACGATTCGTCTTTGCCATTCATTGGTCCTGCTTCTTCCGGGATTTCATTCAAATGGCCATCATCCTGTCTCGTATGCAGGTATGGTTTTCTCAATGGGAACCTTGCCTCCAGGATTCTCCTTGGTATCAGTATTTTCACTGGTACCACACGTGTCTCACACTTTGTTTCCCAACATATTGGCAAGATGGGCGAGGTGATTGTGGTGGGGGTACTTAGCTCCTTCTCTACAAAAGCTCTTTCCTTTTTAACACGTTTACAGACACAGCTAAATGCGCACCGTTTTATACCCAGGAGAATCCCTGCCACCAGCCTTTGCCCACTACTGACGGGCAGTCAGGATAGCCATTGTCAAGTTATAGTCCTGCTTTTACATCAAAGGGCCTGACTTAGTTTTTTGTTTGGAAAACCTGGTCATCCTATATATATATGACCACTTTACATTACACAACTCCTGTATGTGTGCTAGTCCATCTGTGTGACATACTGATCGCCCAATCAATGAATTTCAGTGAGCCATCCCAGAGCTACGAGTACTGAAGTTGCAACTATAGAGTCCAACTTTCTGGGTGGGTCTTTCCCAAATGCTCAAAGGGCTCACAGCACAGAGATGACTGTAGCAGGGACTCTCAAGCGCTAAAACGGACCCTCTACAGAAATGTGAATGCAGTAACAATTTCTCAAACTATGTAGTGAGCTGTCTTGTGCAGCAACTGTCCGTCAGCACCAATATCTGAAACATAGTGCTGTGGTGGTGCTGAAAACGCTCTCATTCATTGCAAGGGAAACGGCGGGCTGCGCGGTGAGCTGTCCAGGTACTGGAAGCGCTCCCTTTAGTTCTCCCATTGCTGCTTATTGTTCTGGGCTCACCCACCTTTGTATGTGCGAGGCTGTGTCATAACGTGGCGACGCACAATGCGGTGTGTCGTGCTCCGAAAGAAACCGAACAGTGCTATTTGTTAGTTTGAGGCGAGGCAAAATGAAGTGTTGTATAGTAGGCAAATTGATCACACACAACACGTAGTGTAAACATCCATTCTTTACTCACTTCTATATGTATATTTTGGCGAATGCAGCAATCTATTCACTACTTAGCTAGCCTTAAGAACACTTCACCTGCTTGAGTTTCTTTGGATCTGTACACGTGTAAACTGAATTGACATCTTCATCAGTTCTGTAGCATAAGTTCCTTCATCTTGATCCCAAGATATCACTTACCTTCAATACTTTCTTGATGCCTTATAGAATATCTGCATTTTCTAGTCTCTGCATCTCTTCCATGTACATGAGCTCAGCTCTGCATGATGTCACGATTCGTCTTTGCCATTCATTGGTCCTGCTTCTTCCGGGATTTCATTCAAATGGCCATCATCCTGTCTCGTATGCAGGTATGGTTTTCTCAATGGGAACCTTGCCTCCAGGATTCTCCTTGGTATCAGTATTTTCACTGGTACCACACGTGTCTCACACTTTGTTTCCCAACATATTGGCAAGATGGGCGAGGTGATTGTGGTGGGGGTACTTAGCTCCTTCTCTACAAAAGCTCTTTCCTTTTTAACACGTTTACAGACACAGCTAAATGCGCACCGTTTTATACCCAGGAGAATCCCTGCCACCAGCCTTTGCCCACTACTGACGGGCAGTCAGGATAGCCATTGTCAAGTTATAGTCCTGCTTTTACATCAAAGGGCCTGACTCAGTTTTTTGTTTGGAAAACCTGGTCATCCTATATATATATGACCACTTTACATTACACAACTCCTGTATGTGTGCTAGTCCATCTGTGTGACATACTGATCGCCCAATCAATGAATTTCAGTGAGCCATCCCAGAGCTACGAGTACTGAAGTTGCAACTATAGAGTCCAACTTTCTGGGTGGGTCTTTCCCAAATGCTCAAAGGGCTCACAGCACAGAGATGACTGTAGCAGGGACTCTCAAGCGCTAAAACGGACCCTCTACAGAAATGTGAATGCAGTAACAATTTCTCAAACTATGTAGTGAGCTGTCTTGTGCAGCAACTGTCCGTCAGCACCAATATCTGAAACATAGTGCTGTGGTGGTGCTGAAAACGCTCTCATTCATTGCAAGGGAAACGGCGGGCTGCGCGGTGAGCTGTCCAGGTACTGGAAGCGCTCCCTTTAGTTCTCCCATTGCTGCTTATTGTTCTGGGCTCACCCACCTTTGTATGTGCGAGGCTGTGTCATAACGTGGCGACGCACAATGCGGTGTGTCGTGCTCCGAAAGAAACCGAACAGTGCTATTTGTTAGTTTGAGGCGAGGCAAAATGAAGTGTTGTATAGTAGGCAAATTGATCACACCTTCGGAGACCTAAAGTCCACAATATAAATGCACAACAAAATACCCTTATGTCACTAGGGTTATGTTATGTTAAATGATATTTACACAGTGCACTCTCGCCACCGGAGTGGTCCCCTGGCACTTTGGTGGATCTTAAAAGCAACAGTGTAGGGTAAGTTAGTAGTACTTAGCGGGGAAAAAGGCTCCAGAAAACTGTGATGTGCTGTTTTAGCAGCTTCAGTTCAGTTTACACCGTTCGCTGAGTGTGGGTGTGATTTTACGGTCAGTAGTTGTTGTGTGCTGTGTGAGGTTTGTTTCGTTGTTGCGGTGTAGTGAAGTGTGTGCGGTTTGTTGTGCAGTATAGGTATGGTTGTGTTCTGTTTAGAGGGATGAGACTATTAGTGGGTTTGGTTAGTTGTGGTGCTCCATCTTACCTCGTACGCTATGGTCACTTGTGAGATTTGTCCCTGGGCTCTAAGCCCGGGGGATGGGAGATCTCCCTCCTTTATTCTGTGTAGGGTTGTCTATGGGCTATTTAGAGACAGTGCCTCCTCCTCCCCCTCTCCACCCAGTATCCTTGATAATTTATTTCTGCACCTGTTTTGCCCCTTGGCCTATACAGGTGTGCCTCTACCACCTCTTTCCGAGGCCTCATTCGGGTCAATGGTGGAGGGGATGGGGGAGGTGGTAGGGGTGGCGATGGGACCTTTTCCCTGGGCTCTCAATCTACCTGGTGTCACTCCTATCCGTCTGAGGTTCAATCCAGGGCGCTCCCATCTCCCTCTTTAGACTCTGTTATGGCACTAAGGGAAATGCGACTTGTATTCTCTATTGACCCCTCGCAGCAAAGGAAGGCCACCTTGCCTAACATACGAATCATGCGGGATACTCTGACGGGATTTCTCATCTCTAGGGCTGTGTTTGTTTTCGTTTCAGAAACGATTCCCTTGTTTATGTGAGTCGAGTGCTAAAACGTACCATTTTAGGCAAGAGAGGCAAACCTTCAATTTCATACCCAGAGAGATGCTTAGAGGGGAACAAAGAGAAGCATTGCCACAGATGTGTTGATTACAGCTTGTTACTGCAGAGGCCGAGTGGGCAGCAACTTGTGAGCTGTGCGCTACAGCAGCGTTTTCAAACGCGCATAATGATGAGTCTTCATTTCTGCTTCAGGGGTGGTGGATGCGTTGCTAAGAAGCTGCTTTTATATTTAAGCCACGTTTGGTTAAATGGCGAGTCACCTTTTTGTGAACGAGCTGGATAAAAATGGGAAAAATAGGATTTTAAAATGGGGCTCTTCAGCCAGTGGTGAGTGTTACAGAAAATGTGCACAAGAGTCAAGGCGCTGAGCAGCAGAGGACTGCTCTGCTCCAGTCTCAGGAATGGTTTCTCTGAAAAGTGGAACACATTGGCCAAGTCTGCTTTCTTTGGACCTAAGGGGTAGATGGCCTCGACTCTTCACGTATGTCGTGATACTCTTTAAGCTATTTCGATTCATTTGAGACTGGAAACAGAAGCTAAAGGAGTCATTTTTCATCATTGCTTCGCAAAACGAAAATGCACGTTAATATTGCGTGTTACTGCTCACTGCAAATACTGCATTCCAACCAGGTGTAGCTCAGCAATAAACACAATGAAGAGTAGACATTCATTAAGGACAAGCAGCCTGGACAGTTCAATTGCAGTGATTTCAAAATACCACACAGCATCGCATGCAGTCCAATTATCGTCCAGTTACCTTTGACGTCATGTGCAGTTAGTCTCTTGGGAAAGTTATTTCCTAAATGCATAGCTTCTCTATGCCAGAGCTACTAAAGACAGCACTGCAGGTACTGCACTGTACTACATTTAAGGACGTTCAGTGGGTTTAGCAGGAATGCAGTGCCATTGAAGACTGGAGAAAACCACACAAGACATCTTGGTTGTAAAGCAAAAACGGCCTAGTTTTAATCCATGTAACAATACCAGGCCTCATGCCAACATTAAAACGCGACCCTAATAACCGCACTACATTATTATAATCACAATATTTTCATTTTAATACATCATAACACATGTATACATTGTTTCTTCCTTGTGACAGGCAGTCTCAGGTGTAACTGCTAACTCTGCCCCCTTTTGCCGTTTTAGATAGCAGTGAGGTCCCCCCTACGTTCCTACAGAACCCCACTGCCATACTCTTTGTTTGGGGGGTGATCCTAAGAGGCATCCTTTCCTTGTACAACCCCTTCCGCCTCCTGGTCCCAAACCCTCCTGTATCTGTCCCGTCCCCCATTGGGCCCCTTTTGCCGGGCCAAAGCCAACCTAGTGCCCTCGCCACTGTACCTAACTGGCCTCAAGGTACCCCCCCCGGGAAAGGAAAATTACTGACCACCAGTTCCACCCCCGCCTGCCAACCCTTTCCTACTCCTCATCTACCAGGACATGGATGGTGGGATGGAAACACGATAAGGAGTGCAGCAGCAGTTCCTTCAGTCAGCGGGCAAGGCAAACAGGGTCTCTTCCGTGGAGCTTTGAAGGGTCCAACTGGGTCGGGAACAGAGGCTGGTCGCTACTGTTCCTCTACTGCTCCCTGGTCCTGTTTTAAGGATGCCTTTTGGCACGGTCGCCCAGATTCCTGTGGTGACACCTATTGTTTAGCTGCCCAGGATGTGAAACTACGCCCATGGCCAGTTTCGGTGGCCGCTGCGACCACCACCCCAATCTCCAGACTCTCTGGCACCCCCTGCCACACCCACCCTGCTGCCCCTCCACTGGAGAGGTGGCCCGCCTGCATGGGCTTAGCAGGGATGCAGTGCCATTGAAGACTGGAGAAAGCCACACAACACTTCTTGGTTGGAAAGTAAAAACGGCCACGTTTTAATCCATTTAACAATACCAGGCCTCGTGCCAACATTAAAACGGGTCCCTAATACCGCACTACATTATGAACACAATATCTTCATTTCAATACATCATAACATATATTTACATTGTTTCGTCTTTGCAACAGGCAGTCCCAGGTGTAACCGACAACTCTGCCCCCTTTCCGCATTTTGCATAGCTGTGAGGTCCCCCATACGTTCTTGCGGACCTCCGCTGCCATACCTTCTGTTTTGGGGCTGATCCCAGGAGGCATCCTTTCCTTGTCTGACTCCTTCCACCTCCTGGCCTCACACCCCCTTTATCCATTCCGTCTCCCATCGGGCAGCTTAAGCCAGGCCAAGGCCAACCTAGTGGGAAGCAGACCGTGCCCTCGCCACTGTAACTAACCGGCCTCAAGGTACCCCCGGGAAGGGCGAATTACTGACCACCAGTTCCACCCCTGCCTGCCACAGGACCTTCGACCAACCGGTCGGGAGTGCTCCCTCCCGCCCCCACCCCCCCGTACCGTGCGACTCGCAGCCAAAAAAGTTTGGAAAAAGTACGTCTGTTCCTTGGTCCGATAAATGGACCCCGTCACAGTGAACATTCTTGTTTTCTCTCACCAATCCGTTGGCCAGTATCCGCAACCGACCCCCCCCACCTGCTGGGATAGTTTATTGTTCAGTTTCCTTGCAGATGTGTTAAGCGGCCTTGCGGACCCTGGTATCCCCAATTTGTTCTGGGGATGACCTGAGACCAGACGATCGCTGCCTGCGGGCAGAAGTCGCCCAACCACCCAAAGAGGTAGACCAATGCCAACCGCAGATCATTTCTCCTCTATTGGCACCAGGTCATTCCCCCCAATGTGTAAAATAATGGAGTCCGGCTCGGTAACTGTTGTCTCCCTTTGTAGTCTGTCATGATGCTTCTCACTTGGCATACGCGCATGCCCCCTTGTCCGATCCAGTCTATCACCGTTCCTGTGTCATTGAGCTCTCTGGTCAGATTATCCACTCCACTCTCCATCTGTTTAACGAAGGAGTGGCCTACAACCCATACCAACAATGTTCGGGGTATCCTCTATGAATAACATAAAAGACAGCAACGTTAGGCACCAAATCACAGATGTTTCCATGCTCACTTTGCATCGTTAATTGCACTGGAGCTCTCCCCACCCCACAGACCTCCTCCCCTTACGGTGCTCACCACGCCATATGATGCTGTATGTACCCTTTGTAAGCCTCTGACCTCCATCTACCCAGTCTCATGATCTCGTCCTCTTGCATCCTGAGCCCTGCGGCCGTGGTTGCAGCTGCTATCCTAAGGAGTGTGGTGCGATTCCCAGCCCCCCAAACCCCACCGCTACGATACACCTCTGAAAAACTGCCCTGAATTGGAATGCTCAGGTGCTGGAACCATCCTGGTGCATAAAAAATGGCCCTGCTGCATCCCCCCTGAAGTCGATGAATTCTCTCAGCACCGTCACTGGGCAAATAGTGTCGCTCCCATTGCTTGCTAAGACGACCACCGCGTCCTTACCCTCCTGATCGGTTTTGTATTTCCTCACCATAATGAACACTCTGGCTGCCCCCTGCAAACGCACATTTGACAAAGCCAAACCCAGACGCTCCCACCAGTTCTCCCAGCCTGAAAGCCCCAAAGACGGCAGTGACAAATGCTGCCTCATAACCATCGGAGCATAGCCCTTCCAATGCCAACACCATCTGTTCCAGTTTCTGCCGGCCAAGGGGCCTCCTTGCGTCTGGCTCCTTCACCCCCATCCTATGCCACCTTGCCAACTCCTTTTTAATGGTGAAGTCATAGGTGGGGCTCGTCACCCTGTGTAGGCCAGCCACAAACCTGATTGCTGCCATCTTCCCCTTCACCATGCTAGCAGATACCTCTGCCTCGTATAGATGACCCAAATATGCAATCGCTGTGTCCCTGAGAAACAGCTTCCCGTGCCTCTCTTCCCTGCAAAATCCCCAATATTCCTGTAATGCTTGCTAATATGCCATCTTTGTTTTATGTGACAAGGATCCAGCAATCAAGGGTGCTAAACCGGGGCACTAAGACTCCAGAGTGAGTCGGGGAAGGGGGTCATCACTGCCTCTGGCTGAGGAAACCCTCTCGGAAAATCCTGCAGCTTGGAATGAGACAATGCATCAGCGGCGTTATTTAGTATCCCTGGAACATGTCTAGCTAGAAAATGCACCTAATTTCTCAGACAAATCAATATAAAATGTTTCAACAGTTTGAGTACCATGGGGCAGACGCCCTCTGATTATTGATTGCCATGACCACTGACATGCTGTCAGACCAAAACATCACACGCTTTCCTCGTAGGCCTTTGCCCCAAATTGTTAGTGCAACTATGATAGGAAATAGTTCCAAAAACATAATGTTGCTGATTAGCTTCCTGCTGGCCCATTACACTGGCCTTCTCCCCCACACCATTTGTTCCCCCAAATGGCCCCGAATCCGATGCTCCCCACAGCATCTGTGTAGAACCTGATTTCCTGGTTAGGATGAGCTTCCTCAGACCACACCCGTATCCCGTTGAACTTCACTAGGAATTTGTCCCGTATTCTGAGATCTCCTTTCACTCAAGCAGATAATCTAGTATGGTGGTGTTCTCTGAGAGTCCAGACATGGCCCCTGATATCACGCGGGAGACTGGGCGCCCCATCGAGATGATTCTCAATGCAAAGTTGAGTTACCCTACCGGGTGCTGCAGTTTCACCAGCGTGACCTTCCGTGACTGCAGGCATTCGTGCACCAAATGCCTGAATTCTGCCTCCTTCCGGAGCGGAAGGCAACAGGTCCCCTGTACTAAATCCACTTCAATGCCAAGTAATGTGATAACAGTTACAGGCTCTTCTGTTTTCTCCTTTGGTAAAGGCACCCCTAGCACTTCTGCTATTTTCTGGAAACTCTCCAAAGTGTCTGCCCAGAATGTGCTGAAAGCCTCAAAGTAGCAGCAAGAAATGGAGCAGCCCATCGGTATGCCTTTGTCATAGTAAAACCCCCCACCCATCAGAAAACCGAGCAACCGGTAGTCGTCCGGGTGCACCGGGAGCAGCCTAAATGCCGACTCAATGTCTGCTTTGGCCAGTAATGCCCCCTTGCCTAAGAGCCTCATTGAGCGAGTGCGTCGTTGAAAGATACATATTTTACGGAACAAATGCCGTCCTCGATCGCATCATTCACTGAGGCCCCCTTTGGGAAGACACAGGTTTTTGATCATTCTAAATTTCCCTTCCTCCTTCTTGGGTATGACCCTACAGGGGAGCAAATTAACTGAGGAAAAGGTGGGTGCTTGAATGGCCTTCCACCCGCCCCAGTTTATTCTCTTTGGTAATTTTCTCCCCCAGTACTGTGATGCTGACTGCAGCCGATGCCTGGTTCTTAGGTGCTACTGGAGGTACCATCCCCTTCACTGGAATCCTAAAACCTTCTGAAAAAGCCACCACCAATAACTTTACCTCCTTCTTCCTAGGGTAACTGTTAACCCATACTCTAAGAAGCTCATTTCTGATTGGTGACAGCAATGGGGTATGGCCTTCATCCCCTCATTCGCCCTTTTTAAACTCTCGGTCCTTTGTTCTCTTATTGCATCTCTGCTCTGGGGGACCTGAGAGCCCACAGCTGGAGCATATGTGTTTAAATGTGCATACCGTCCTGTTGAATGCCCAGCATGTCCCCTGTTTATCCCCCCACTCTGTGGGGCAAGGTTCAGAAAAGACTGCCCCAGCCTGGGTACCCAAGCAACTTGTGCCCAGGTCTCCTACGTCCCCCCTGCTGACGAACCATGGTACAGCTCACCCATAAGTCAATCCCCCTTGTTCCCCAATCCATCAGAACACTCCCGGCCTTGGATGCCCTGAATCTTTCGTCATAGTTCAACAATGCCCCAAAAGTGCAATCCCTGTAAATTGACATTATCCAGTGCAAGTAGGAGAACAATTATTGATGCAGTTCCGGGAACCTTTCCGTCATTACTGCTGTGAATACCACAAAGCCTGATGTCCAATTCACAATTATCATGTCCACCTGCACCTTTTTCTTTTTTCCCTTTCCCTTTGCTTCCCTCACTTAGTCAGATACCACACAATTAGACAATGGAAAAATATACACAAATGTATCCTTCCAAATCTTTTCCTTTAGTTCTGGAGTCACGTGGCAAGTAAGCATACTTGATGGGTTCTGGATGGGCGCCGCCAAAGCCCTCACATCTCTCCCTAACGTGCCTATTGTTGCACTACCCGCCACCTGTTGCATACCCTGCCCTGACACTGCAAGCCACCAGTTGCCCAATCCTGCTCCCTTATATAGTCCTAGTGCTGCTTCCCCACCTTGTTGTACAATGCTTTCTGCCCTGCTGCCCATTGCCCTGTCATGAGTGTCAGTCATCCCAGAGCCATGCCATCTGACCCTGTTTGCACCCCTTGTCAATTTTCTACTGGGACCCCCCCTCTCTTAGGATGATCCCATCTCATCTCATGTCCCTGGGGCGCCATCCCTCCTGGCTAGCCCATGCCACCCAGGTCTGTCGCCCATTGGCCCGCCATGATTGGAACCCCACCTGAGCCCTATAACCTCTTTCCTGTCTGTGCTCACAGGGTCACCTCTCTTCCCCCTGGTAGCGGCTCTCTGGTCCCACCTCATGGGTTAAATTCAGCCCCTCGAAACATAGGAACAGAGAAACTACCGTTCCTGAGTGTGCTCACTCGTGATACTCCTATCGGAGTATGTTACTGCTTGTTATATTTGATTGTTTCAAAACCAATGTTAGTCTAAATTTACTCCAAACAATTGAATGAAACAAAGTCAAGCGTGATATATATCATTATGGAGACACTCCAGTGTCTTAGTTTATTTCTTCCTTTCCTGACAACTCATTCCCCAATTCTATCATTGCCAATGCATTTCGGACTGTGTCCATCGTCAGGGCTCATAGACACTGATTGTTCATCATCTATTATCAACATATCACAGTGTCCACATTAAACTGTTACATGGATATTCACATCAAAGTCCAGGCAAGGATTATTTCAGTATGTCCCATTTCACATATGCATAGTATACCATTATCAGTAATATCAAGAAAGTTTTTAAAAATTGCACGTACCCGAACATAGTAGTAGTCCATAAGAGGATTTGCAAAATATAAGTAAAGGACAAATGAGAAAAAATCAAATCAATACCTTTGCTTAACAGTATTGTAGCTATTTGATAATCATAATCACACCATGTTCATACCTGTGATAACTGTGTATTCATTGTGCTGTATCACTGTCCAAAGTTAAATCCAAAAGAATAGTTCAGTAATTGTGTCTATTAAGCTTAACATCTCAATACAAGACACATCAGTTGGTTGATAAAGCATCTGTTGCCTTACCTAAGTGTAGATCAATACGGGTGTCAAATCTGTAAGAATTATAAAGTATCCTAATTAGTTATGCCCTACTATCTCCAACTCCCTATGATTCCCATTCGCCACGAGCGCTTACCTCCATGGTCTCCCGTGACCAGATACGGAGTGACAGCTCAAAGGAGCTGCCGGCTCAGTTGGATGCTGTTTAGTAACGCTAATCTACTCCGCGCATGCGCGTTTAGATCCCGCGCTTATTCTAGATTACGATCTGTGACACATTCTCAAAAGTAATATCCTGGTTCTTTTCAAAATCATCATACTTCATGTACTTTTCTGATCTATTCCTGCTAATATTTTGTATAAACCTGATTGTACTCTTGATTACGAGTGTAAGATTCAAACGCACATGCGCGCAGAGTTAGCTTGTGCGCGCGCGTGTGTTTGCGTGTGTGTTTGCCTGATGGCAGTGTCTCTATTTTACCATTTTATGATGATGATCACTTTTTGACATAGATATAATAACATCTAAACAATATGCTTTTAACACATGTTAGTCAGATTTCAGTTAACCTTGGCTGAATACCATGGTACAATATGTTCTCACTGGAGCGAGGGCTCACTCTTTGGATTTGGTTACTGTGTGACTTATCAGTTTCAGAACACATTGTCTGGGGTACTGATATATGTTGTGTGAGAACATATTGTACCATGGTATTCAGCCAAAGGTATTGATTTGAATTTTTCTCATTTGTCCTTTAATTATATTTTACAAATCCTCTTATGGACTACTACTATGTTCGGGTACGAGCAATTTAAAAAACGTTCTTGATATTACCGATAATGGTATACTATACATATGTGCAAAGGGGCACATTGAAATATTGCGTGTCTCGACGTTGATGTGAATATCCATGTAAAGGTTTATTGTAGACACTGTGATATGTTGATAATAGATGATTAACAATCATTCCCTATGAGCCCTGATGATGGACACAGTCCGAAATGCATTGGCAATGATAGAATCGGGCACTGAGTTGTCAGGAAAGGAAGAAATAAACTAAGACACTGGAGTGTCACCATAATGATATATATCATGCTTGACTTTGTTTCATTCAATTGTTTGGAGTAAATTTAGACTAACATTGGCTTTGAAACAATCACATATAACAAGCAGTAACATACTCCGGAAGGAGTAGCACTAGTGAGCACACTCAGGAACGGAAGGTTCTCCGTTCCTGTGTTTCGAGTTTGTTGTTCATAACCTGGTGCCAAGGCTACATGGTGTGCTCCCATTACAATTAGTATAGATGAAATATTAATCTGATAGTACTTGAACATTTCTGAATATTGCAGTGCCCACCCTACCCCCCCCCCTACCTTTGGTCTTAAATTTAACCCCTGCATTATGCCACAGCTATCCTAATCCATCCCTCTCTCTGTTATCAAGGTTCCCGGGCAAAGCTGCACCGGCGGTCAACATCCCTGGGTACCTTGTACAATTGGTGCCAAACCCAATTGCCGGGGGCTCTCTACCTATAACATGCTCCCCATTTCTGCCTTGATTGCCCCTGCCCTTTGTGCCAGCCCTATTGGTCCATTGCTGAACCCAGTGCCTTCTGCATCCCCTGTCGGCCCTCTGACGACCGTTGTCTCCCCTCTGGGTGACCCCTCCTCTCTCTGAGCTTCCACCTGCTCTTGCTCCCCCTCCACTACCAACACTTCCCTTCCTGCAGTTTTGGCCCCCTTTCTCTTTTTGGGTGCAGAGAACGCAGCACTAGGAGCAACATTCTTCCTCCTTGGTCTTCGTCCCACTCCCTCTTCGCTTACTGCTCCTGTCGGCTGCCCCGCCATGGATCCTCCCACACCAGCCTCTGTGTCAATATTGTCTCTATCCCTCTTTCCTGCAGCATAGCGAATAATGCTGCCACCTTTCCCAGGTCAATTTTCGCTGCAGTTAATTTGTATAGGCTAATGGGGATTCCACGATAAATCACTGTGGTTATCGCTACTTTGCGTTGTGCGGTATCGTGCATATAATCTAAAACTTACACTGTTACACCCCATCCCTTGTATCTGAGTCATCCCTCCCATGTTCCAACCCCCAATTAGCACCGTGGGCCTTGCGCCGCAAACCCCAGCCACACACAGAGAACATCAATAACAATACACACACCTCAGAAAGGATCCACCTCCCCCAGAACCTGCCTCCTTGCCTGCACTGAAGAGGGATCCGACGAGCCCAGGGCCAACGGTTAAAAAAGGAAACAGCTGCTCCACCCACGGCCCACAGGAGTCCCACTGATGCTGACGAAAGGCAGGTCCCTCTGAGGCCTGCTATCCCTGGAAAAAAACACAATGAGAAGTCTGGTGGCGGTGCCTTCCGTGGAGCTTTCGAGGGTCCAACTGGGACAGGAACAGAGGCTGTTGGCTTCTGTTCCTCTACTGTTTCCAGGTCCTCTTTTAAGGAGGCTGTTTGATGCGGTCACCCCGACTCCTGTGGTGACACCTATTGCTTAAAGGATGTGAACCTACGCCCTCGGCCAGTTTCGGTGGCTGCTGTGACCACTGCCCCAATCTAGAAGACTCTCTGGAACCTCCCACCATGCCCACCGTGCAGCCCCTTCACTAGGTGAGGAGGCCTGCTTGCAAAAGATCTGCACTGTAAGTAATTAATAAACTCCCTACAGCATAATCCTTGTTCAAAGCAGAATAAAGGTTATCACTCTATAATGGCTCAAGCGAGGTTACATATTTCATCCTCCATGAACACCACACCATGCTCAGGATTTGTGTGGTTTACACATCACAGCCATTGGAGTTGTAGAAATCTGGCAGAATGTAAGGGTACAGCGGCTCTAAAGGAAGAGACCCTGAGGAGTGAGGGGAGGAAACCAACAGCAGAGAAGATGGGGGTAGGGGTTGGCAGGGCAGTAGCAGAATCAGGCAGATAGTCTATCTGACTGCCAACTGGAGGCCGATACGGGTAACTGGAGAGTTTGCATTAGTGGTGGGTAGGCAAGGGTGGGCACAGTCTTCCACCTGCATGGAGCATGTGCAGGCGGCTCGGATTATAAATAATCCACTGGCAAATGTGCTCTAAAGGAGTGGCATGGGTGCAAATCTAAAGTTACACATTTCTGGGTAGGCCTAAGACCAGCAATTAGTGGTCCCCTTGTCTGTCCTGTTGCAGAGCACTCTGATCTTGACCTCGTGCATAACAGAAGATTGTTGGTGGGGACACAGGATTTTTCATTAGGGTGGGATTAACCTGCACCAATCACTGGGGCTCATTTGGCTTTAAAAGAGGGCTGAACCCCTCACTTAGAAGATCATCTGAAGACTTTGAAAACAGTAAGGACGACTAATTTGGACCCAAGCTGAAGGTACAGTCTACCTTACATCTTCTGCCAGTGAAGGAAGGCCAGGAGTTCCAAGAAGGAAGCAAGATCCCTCCCCTAAACATCTCACTGGGAACAGAGGGAGATACCGGACTCAGAGGACCAATCCAGCAGCTCCAGAACCGGTACCCAGCCAGCACACAGCATGCCCTGCTAGGTTCTGCCAGCAAGCTTCTTAGTTGGGAAGTGCCGGAGAGTCTCTGGACAAAGGACAAGGCCGTTGCCTGCAATCCCTTTCCTGAGCTTTGGGCCGTCCACCTTGAAAGGACACAAGCCCTGCGAAGAAGCTAGGAGGAGT
This sequence comes from Ambystoma mexicanum, assembly GCF_040938575.1. Taxonomy (NCBI): domain Eukaryota; kingdom Metazoa; phylum Chordata; class Amphibia; order Caudata; family Ambystomatidae; genus Ambystoma; species Ambystoma mexicanum. The sequence goes on along the minus strand of NC_090931.1, from coordinate 854,895,090 downwards.
GCCACACAAGCATCATCAAGCATCCATCTTTTAAGGACATTTTTGAGATTGTTGAGTCCTCAAACTGCCTCCGGCTTACCACTGACAGTTGTCACGCCGCAGTCACAAGAGCCATCCGAGCCACCTCAACCAGCATTCCAGATCTGCCAACCAGCACAGAGACAACGATTCTTGGCCTTGAGCCGCTGCGATGGACAACCTGCAGACGTCTGTCCAGCCTCGCTTGCCGAATAGCCTGTTGCCTGCTACCCGCAGCTGTCTCCCGCCAATAACTCTGTCTCAAGGGCTCTGAAGCACCATGGAACTGCCTCGACACGGTCTAGCACCAAGAACTTCTTCAGCACCAGGCACATTGTGGTTCTGCCCCCCAGGTCCTTCTCCGAAGGGCCCTAGAGACAGTTATGACCCTTTGCACCCTTGGTTCTGGAACCGAATAACCTTAAACAGTAAGACATATTACTTCACCAACTACCCTCCTCTCAGTATCCAGAGTGTATCCCCCTGTCTGTCCTGTGTCTTACTCTACAGGGTGGGTCGTATTTTTAGTGTGCTGGAATGGTCTGTTGGAGTAATAATAAAGTAGATGTTTGTATACAACCTTGACTGGACAGTGCCTTTTATCATTGGGTAATCATTTTATTTTCGCTGTGTTGCAACTAAACAATGATTTACAACCTTGCGGAGATAAGCCTGCCACTCTGTCCACGTTACCGAAATTGGACAAGGAGTTCTTATAATGTACTTGTATTCCAATCTGTTCAGATCCCTGCTGGTGTACTAGAGGTGTGGGGCCGATTGATGGTTTAGAAACCAATATTCATCCCTGGACCACTGGTACCCTGGAGGTTGATTCGTCACAATGGGTTAACTTTCACTCATTATCAGAATAAAATGTTGGAAGCATGCAAAAAAACAGAAAAAAAAACAAAACAGAATTCTATTGCTGGTGGATCGCAATGCGAACATACATTAAAAAAAAAAATTCTGAACTCTTTTTTTTTTTAACTTTCTTTATTATTTCAAGATACCAAACACTCAAATGAATAAGCAAATCACACACCTACCCCCACCCTCAAATCCCCAACTGCAGACTCACAACTTTGCCATCCCAGAACATAACCCATTCAGTGTCCATTCTAATACAGCCTTGAGCCACCTTTGTAATGTCCCAAGTTGTCAATCACATACACAGGATATTCCACCCCAGCAGCTCATGTATTCCTCCTCCCTCTTAACTGACCGGTGTGGGATCAGGGGAGTAAACTGCATGTGCCATGTCCATCTGATATCGTCTATATGGGACCCAATAATCAAATGGCCGACTGGCATTTGGGAGCGTTGAAGCGAACATGGTTTCCCGCCATTCACATAAATCCATACAGTCCAGCCATTTAGCGAAAGTAGGGGGGGTCACTTCCCCCCATGCTCTAGCCACAAGATATCTAGCAATCACAGATGCCATGCCCAACAGTTTTTTTTCAGTACGGCTACCACCCTCAATCAATGCCAAAAGCCAAATTTCAGGTAAATATACATGCACCAATGGCAATATCAACGACATGGCCACTTCAATTTTCCCCCAGAAAGTCCTAATTTCCGGGCAGCTCCAACACACATGATGAAAGTCTGTCCGTTCTACCCTACATCGTTTACATGCCGATGATCGATTCGGACAGCATCTACTAAGAGTGAGCGGGGTCTGGTAGGCCTGATGTATGTACTTGTAGTGAATTAGCCTATTCTGGGAGTTCAGCGAGATATGTCGCGTTTGTGTGCAAACGTGCTTCCATTGCTCCTCCCTCAGTGCTTTCCCAAGAGAGGCCTCCCAATTGGTCTTGAATGAGAGCTCTCACATCACCTTCCCCTCTCTTACCAGCTTATAAATAGTGGATACTACCTTCACGGATGATGTGGGGCGGACTATAGAGCACAGAGCTGGTTGGCGGAGTGGTGCTTGTGGGAAACCCGGCCATTTAACATTGAGGATACTCCGCAACCTATAGTACTGAAGCAAGGTCACTGCATCTGTGCCACCTCTGACCCCAAGTTCATCCCACAGTATAAAGCGCCTATCCTGCACTAAATCCCCCAGGGTTTGTATTCCGAGCGCCTGGAACCGTTCCTTAAAGGATCTCTCAAACGTAAGTGGAATCCCTATTACATTATACACTGCCAGCTCTGGCACACAATGTGGGACGGATTGTAATAATTGGTTAACCCTTTCCCAGGCCCTACATGTTATCTCCACTGGCTGAACCTCCTCCCTCGGTACTGCGTCCCTGTTACCCCAGAGCATACCCAGAAGAGTGGAGGGATGAGCGAGAGCCTTGGCCAACCTAGCATGCAGAACCGCTGTGTCCGGAAGGTCCGAACCAGATATGTATTGCACCTGAGCAGCTAGATAATAAAGATATACATCAGGGTATTCCAAACCCCCTCCCGGTACGGTCTAGTGAGAGTATCATACGCGATCCTAGGGTACTTGCCCGTCCACACCAATTTCGTCATTAATTTCTTAATACAAGCCCAATAACTTGCTGGGGGCCAATTCGGTACATTATTATATACATAGAGAAGTCTAGGCAGTATCACCATTTTCACCAAAGCGATTCGGGTGGCCTGAGACAAAGGAAGCCGCATCCACACCTCCACTTTCTGCTCCAAGCTCTCTAACGAATGAAGGTAGTTATCTTTATATAGCTTATCCTTGACTGTGGATACCATAATACTAATGTAACGGATACCATCCGGACACCACTGAAATTCCTCACCCACATCCGTCCTCTGAACTACCAGGATTAAAGGGAGCACCTCTGACTTCTCCCAATTAATCCTAAATCCAGACAATTCCCCAAACCTAACCACCTCCTGCATTAATGGGGGCAAGTTCTGGCGCGGATGCTTAACATAAAGAAGAACGTCATCAGCATACAAAGATATAATGGACAGGTATGTGTATGCATATATACCTCCCTGTGCATGGGATTCTCTAACATGGCATGCCAGAGGCTCCATTGCCACTGCAAATAAAACCGGGAAAAAGGGCACCCCTGCCTCGTGCCTCGCGAGGGATATACCTGCGCTGAGGCTAGGCCATTAGTGTATACCACTGCCCTGGGTGCCAAGTATAGGAGCTTAATCCATTTAATATACATGAGACCCAGGCCATACCGATGGAGGACTTCAAACAGGAAAGGCCATTCTACCGAATCAAACGCCTTTTCGGCATCCAAGGCAGCCACTACCATCGGTATGTCTGGGTTAATGTTATGCAACAGGGTGACTAGGCGCCGAAGATTGTTTTGAGTAGAATGCCCAGGGATGAATCCCGCCTGATCCGGCAATACCAAGGCAGGCATATGAGGAGGTGCCGCTTAACAAGAACCTTGGCCAGGATTTTATTATCTGTGTTCATAAGCAAAAGTGGTCTGTAAGATGATAAAGGCTGGGGGCCCTTGCCAGGCTTCAACATTACCGTGATCAGAGCAGTTCTGGTGGACTCGGGAAGAATACCGTTGGCCATAGCGCTATCATACATAGCCAGGAGGTGGGGAGTGACCAAGTCTATGTAGGCCTTCTAGAATTCGGCCGTAATGCCATCTACCCCCGGGGCCTTCCCATTGGGAGCGACTTTATAGCCTCACAAACCTCTTCTTCCGTAATAGGCTTGTTAAGGGCGCCGCCCTGTTCTGGATCGAGCCAGCCAAAGGCCACCTCGTCTAAATACTGGAGTAATGCATCATACCCGGGCGTGGGCCGTGACATATATAACTGTTGATAATACCGCCGGAGCCTTTCATTTATCCCCTCTAGTTCCCGTATACAAACCCCATGGTCCCCCTCTATTTCAGTTATGCAGGTCGATGGTCGCTCTTTAGGAATATGCCAGGCCAGCGTCTTACTAGGTCTATCACCTTCCCCATATTTCACTGCTTGTATTGGATCTTCCAGGTTTTTATCCTCAGCAATCGCCAACTCTTGCAGCTTCCCCCTGAGCCACTTCAGTTCCTTGCGAGGTTCAGGAGTATCCTGGGTACTCTGCTTCATTTCCCTCTCCCAGATATCACCCTCTAGCTTCCTCATGGACCTTCTAATGGCTTTCAACACTCCGCCTTCCTTGGAAATGCAGCACCCCGTATATAGACTTTAAACGTTTCCCACACTATACCTGGGTCTGGGACTGACCCTACATTGGACTGAAAAAATATGTCTACATCATTTTCTATCGCAGACCGAAATGCCCCATCCTCAAGCACAGCCACCCCGAATCGCCAACGCAAAGAATTAGGTGAGCGTGGCGCGACGTTGAACTTGACCACCACAGGAGAGTGGTCCGACAAGGTTCGGGGCAGAATACGTGCCTCGGTGGCTGCGCCCAGCATGGGCCCAGAGGCCATCACATAATCTATCCTATTCGAGCTCCCATGTACTCCCGAATAAAATATGAACTCCTTATCAGTGGGATGCAACCTGCGCCATACATCGTGTAAGTCATGGGTCAATGCAATACTATTCCATGCTCTAGCCACATGCGGCAGGCTCTGCTGCATCGACATGGCTCTATCCATACCAGTGTGAGTGCCACATTAAAGTCACCTGCCCATTCGGTTTCATACCCAGGAAATTTATAGAGATGGCTTGCACATGTATGAAAAAAATCTGGAGAATCCACGTTTGGGGCGTACACATTCACAACGAGGAGCTTCAACCCCATAACTTCACCTGCCAGTATTAAAAACCTGCCCTCCTCATCCAATATCTGATCATGAAATCTGTATTGCAGTGACCTGTGTATGTACGTGGCAACTCGCGTAAAGTGAGAAGAATAGGACGAGGAGTACCTATGAGAGCCCCAGCCTGCCAAGTTGGGAGAAGCAATGCCTCTAGCGAGATGAGTCTCCTGAAGACATAATATATTCACCCCATGATTCCTACAGTAATTGGCTATTAACCTTGTCTTCTTCTGGTTAGTGAGACCCCGCGAGTTCCAGGACATCACCGCCACACTTTTCCCAGGGCTGCTACTTGTTGGAGCCAAAGCCATGCACCCAATATCACACATCACCCCCACGTCCCCCGCCACTCCAAGTTAAGTCACTCAATAACCTCCCCACGTATATGCAAATTCCCACGCTGCAGGATATCAATGCCATGTCAAGCCGGGTGCTGTGGTGACCCCTTAGGCTCTGGCAGGCTTCTCGCAAATTGTTCCGCAGCCTCCGGTGCAGTAAAAAACACCACCGACCCATTATGCTGCACTTGCAACTTGGCCGGATACATCATTGAGTACTTTATTTCCTTACGCCTCACGATACTCTTCGCCACTTGGAAGGATTTTCTTTGATCCTGAACTGCTGGACTAAAATCTGGGAAAAGCCGTATGGTGGAGCCCCCCAACGCAGCTCCCCCTTCTCTCGGGCTGCCCGTAGTATAGCGTCTCTGTCGGGGTAACAAAAGGTCCCCGCAATGATGCGGTGTTCCGGGGCGGTCTAGTAGCTGATGAACGGTGAGTCCGCTCCACCATATACATACTGGACAGCAAAGGTTTATCAAGTATATCCAGCAACAATTGTTCCACAAATTTCTCCATGTTATCAATGTGGATAGATTCCGGAACACCTATAACCCTGATATTGTTCCTCCTCGAGCACCTCTCCAAATCTTCATTCTTGGCCGCAATCTTTTTTACCACTTGTTGTAGACTGGAGACCTCCTACTGGAGGACCGCAACATTATCTTCAGCTGTCCCAATTCTCTGCTCCGCCTCCTCCGTACGCCCGCATAGTTTCTCAATCTGCACCACAGATATATCCACCTTAGAAGTGAGGGCGTCTTTCTTGACCCCTAACATGTCCGTGCTCCCCTTAAGTGCCAGCAGGGTTTGATTCAGGGCGGCCATATCCACCTGTTTAGGAGTCTGCGTCTGTGGAGTGGCAGTTGTGGCTTAGGCCTGGTCTGCACGGGCGAACTGATCCATCCTCGCCTGTTTCTTCTAATTGCCCATATCTCCTGTGTAGGGCCTAGCTGGTAACCCCCACACCCCCAACTGTTCTGTATCTGGGCAATCACCTTGTTGGGGCTGTGCCTAAGCGTACTCACGCTGCGCAATCAGTGTATGTCATAAGGCGCTAACGCAGCTCCCCTCCTGCCCCAAACAAAAGCGCCCACCACTGTCCGGCCCTCCCACTGGCGCTCCAAATTATTCCGTACTACTCTCCCTGCTGTCCAAGGGTTACATCAAACAGGAGGCAGAGCGCCCACTAGGGCTCACCCCAATTCTTAGGGCAGTTGACCCCTTTCCAACAGAGACCGCTATATGGGTGCCAACCCCGCCACCAGCAACCAACTCAGCGGCCCACCGCCAGCTGCCTGTCCATGCTACGTGGCAGCCTGCAGCACTGCTGCCCCCCCTCATTCTTCCTTCGCCACTCTGAGCAATTATGGGGGCCTCCCACCGGCCCCCCCAGGGGGCACTGGATATACTTGGAGACCATTCCCTGCTACATGTTCCCACGGCATCCAGTACTTAGTTGCAGAGTTCTGCGCTTGCCCTTGCTGGATGTTTGTTTCTGTGGTTGCTTATCTGACAAACGTGCGCTGAACACACTGCTAGAGTGAGTGCTAAATGTGGGAAGCAAAGTTCAGGCAAAAATTCAGAGTTTTCCAATTTCAGTCCAATTCCATCCTTGCTCAGTGTAATGACTTTGGAAGGTGGCCTTGTTAGAGGAGATAGTCACAAGACTCCGAACCTGTAGGTGCTTGGCATCTACTGCCTTATCACATTGAGATTTCTGCTGTCCAGAGTTCCGTAAAGACTGCCAGGATGTAAAGTTCCACTGTGTATGGAGAGCCCACCTCCAACAGCTCGCGACCCGCGGAGGCGCTCCACCACCCGCAGCAGTCCAGGGGAGCAACGCTGGCCGCACTGCCACCACCCACACCAACGGCTACCAATATCTGCCCGCATGCGGTGCTGGAGCAGATAGGACACTCCCAGATCTCCACCCGCAGCTGCTGCCGCGCGTTCCTCACCGGCTCTGCTGCTGTATTATGCCGCCAGGCTCTCCTCCGCCTCTACGGGGCTCACTCCAGCCGCCTCCCGACACACGAGTCGGCCCCAGTCACCGCATTCTCCACAGCCCGTCGAAGCTGGGGAGACGGCCCTTCCCCCACACACCTCCGCCTGAGGCCGCCGCTCCGCTCCCCTCAGCCGCAGCCTCCGAAGGGGGAGATCCCACCAGCGCACCGACAACAGCCTGCCCGGGAGGTCCAGAGACACTTCCCCGTTGTGCCTGAGTGACGAGGACAAGGGGGGCAGGATATTGAAGAAGGATATATGATGGTCGTTGCCAGAGCGTTTCAGGCAGCGGCCATCTTGGTAAACTGCGCAACAGCGCCCCCTTCTGAACTCTTTTTGGGTGATCTTATATTGTTGATCATGAGCTACCAGGCCCCTCCAAGACATGGCATTACAATACAATTTATTTTATTTCCATAATTGGAATATACATGCATATACAAAGTTTTTTTTAAAGATATGATGATTGTACAACCATATGGGTGGTTATGGGCTTCATCAGACCTTGTCATGGTGCAGGTGCAACTGAAGACAGGAAACATCTAGAAGAATTGCGGCACCTTTATTGTTCTTTCTGGTACAGGGAGAGGGCGGGGTAGTCATACCTCCTACATGGTCTTTGGGAGAGGCACCTAACAGAGACGTCTTTATGGGAGGGCAAAAGGGGCACTTGCCCTGGGCCCCCACCATGGAGGGTGCCCCAAGAAGGAGCCTTATTTTTTATTTTTTAAAGTCTGATTCCCTAAGTCAACAAAATTGAGTATTACACATCAGGATTTTCTATGGTGTGCTGATATGGCTAAACCTATTTTCTGTCTGTTGTTGACAAGCACATTTTGTTCTGATCTTTTCTTCCTGTAATGCTATGTTCACTGTGGTATACATAGTTTGCGTGGCACAACACCTGTAACATTCTCACCTTTCTGTGGGGATTACATTGATCATGTGCAATAGGCAAAGTTGAAATACATATTGATAAATGTGAGTGCCCCGATGATTCAGAGGGTAGCTCAGTGTGTTAGGCCCTCATTGCAGAGATCTGCGTTCATATGGAAGATTACAATACCAAATTCCAGCAAGGCCGACTCAGCGTTTCGAATATATGAAGTTGTTAAGCCTTCATGTATATGTACTTTGTTATATAAAACTCCAGGTGTTATCATCACCAATGTACCTGTACTAGATAGCAGTTGCTATATAACCTAACATAGTGTCAGTATGGTTAAGGTCTAGAAATTGGTTTGTTTAGATAAGGATTTGTAAAACCTGGGTAGGCACCTCTATTGATGACAAAGTGTTGGAGGTCTTTATGTATCCAAATTTCAGACTGTGAAACCAAAGCGTTCATGCTTGGATCCTGGCTTTACCAGCAGACGATAAAGTGATCCTGGACAAATCTTATATCACTGACAGTACTGTACTGCCTTCTATGAAAAGGTTTGGTTCTCACATACTGGTGGCATTGTTTGGCCAATGACCTGATCTTTTCTATCATGTAGGCCAATTGAGTGGAAGGAGTTCTAGACAGAAGAGAGCAGACCAGATATTGCAAGCTTTTTACAAGCATATGTTAAGGTCTGCTTATGTGACAACAAAACGGTTTGCTTTTTTTGTACAATTCAAAGGTTTGACTGCCCGTTTTTAAAATCACACTGCACACGCCTGTGTTTGGGGTGTATTTAAAGCTTTACAATACAAAAGAGAAACCTATCTGAAATCTTTTAAGATCTCATCCATTAGTATACTGGTATGTATATACTTTCCTTGATGATGGAGACAAGGAAGCTAGAATCATTCCCATTTTGCATAATATGTTTCGATAACGTTTTGTTTTGTAAATTGTTTATTTTGGGTTATGTGCTTTTCATATTTTCCAAATCAGTTCTGTAAAATGGGTTTATTTTAGTTTAAGGTAAAAACTAGAAAATAAATTGGTAAAGAGCAGAAATTGCAGAGTAGGTATGAATCCCAGCTTCACCTCTTAATGAATGTGTGATCCTGGGTATCTCATTTAATCTTGTATTTCCTCACCTGTCAAAATTGCAAGTCGCTAAACCTTTCAAAATGGTCAGCCCTTCAGAGTGATTTCGTTCTCAGGGTATGATCTTTAAAAAAGACTCACCCATAGTTTCACTGGCTATAATAATAATAATAATAATAATATATAGTGTTGCTTTCTCTATAATGATAGTGCACATTGATATATTAGACACCACAGTTTCTTTGCTCTCGAATGGCAACACTGCTTGAAAATCATGTCCCACTTCTAATTTTAGTCTGTCTGTATACAGACACCTTCCTGGTATCTTCAAATCGTCATCCACTCTCTATGGTATAGTATGTGTAGTTTTATCCTCGCTTCCCTTGGTCGCCTGTGTCCATGCTTGAGCACTTTTGGTGTCTCTGAGGCAGCTAATCTGAGTCGTTTGACTATTCTGGATTATGTGTACCTTTGTCATAAAATCTGTGGCCTTCCAATATACTATGTCCAGTATACCTTCCATGTGGCTGCTATTGATGACATTTTTGCTGTATTTTGCTTGAACGCAAGTACCCTCGCGTCGGCTGCTAATGTTGCCCTTGAAATGCTACTTGTGTATCACTCTGATTACAACAAGAATGAAGAGGGTAAGGTATCTGAATGGGAGTTCACCATGCTTATTTTGATCTCTGCTAGGCAGCATACCAAGCTTGTTGGGTTGTTATCATGATACGGGGTGCGGTGCACTAGATATTCTATATCCCTTAATTCCTTTGGTCTGTTGGAGGGGGGCCCCCAAAGGTGTCCGTGCCCGGGTCCTCAAAGTTCTTAAGATGGCCCTGGCACCCAAACATGTCTACTAGTGTCAGGATGGAGGAATAATAAAACCAAGTGCAAAGAGCTAGACTATGGGGACCTAGCATCCCGGCCAGAGTTCATTACCTTGTGTCCTCAAAGTCAGCTCATCCCATCTCCCCATAAAACACCTGGGCTTCATGCCCTAGTCACTCTGTTGGGGGGTACCTAAAGGTAAGACTGCCTGTTCTAGGGAATACCCACCCTATCAAGTCTCTCTCTTGTTCGTATTTGATGTCTGAGGATTAAGAGGGTGCCCTTGTTGTGCGGCTCTTCCTTCCCCACTAGTGAGGGTAGTCTCTGTACCGATTCGGAATGATTACTTTGGTTGTGGATCTGTGTAGCTAAGCTTGCCTAATGGCCGGAGGGTTCCCGGATTGTGCCATTTACCATTGTCACTTGTGTAGACAGATGACCACTGGTATCATCGGTGTCGGTCTGTGCTTTGCATTTGCAACCGTCATAGTTAAGAGCTTATAGTGAGTAGGTCTTTCTAAAAACTCATCCCTCGTGTCTGCTCTTTGGTGCATCACAAGGATGCTTGACCCCGACTTTATGGTCCTCTGTGGAAGGCGGGCCTAGCATCGACAGCACCATGGTGGTGGGGGGGAGGGCAGATCGAGGGGAAGGAAAAGGGTTAGCATACACATAAACCAAAAAATGAAGTTCTGTTTAAAAAACCAAAAACTCCACAAAAATGCAGGCAGTTAACAAAGTGGGCAACCATGGTAGGGCCCAGTAAGGGGAAGTCAGTGGGAGTCCTAGGGGTAACCCCATTAATGCAATGGGACGTGGGTAGTGAAAACATGAACACATTGGGTTTAAAATGTCCTGCAATCATTCCTGGGGTATGAAGCACAGAGATCGGCATGGACGGTCGCTCAGGGGTCCGGAGCCACAAGCTTCAGGTTGATCACCTTGTCGTGAGCAGGCCGTGACGTTTTTACAGCAAAACAATGCGGGGCATTTCTGTTAAGCGTCATTCTGCTAAAGTCATTTTGAGAGATATCCGCCTTCGCACATCTGGTAAAGACAGCAGTATTTTTCAGGCTGGTAATGGATTTGATGGGAATGGTCACCTGTTCTACATGATCAAAGTGACTGTGCCTCCAGGTGTGAGGCTTCATAAAGCACAGGATCGGACAAGACGCTGCTGTGTAGAGGTGCTGCACGGAATGACACTGCTTTATAGAAGAGCTCTAGAGCTACATTATCAGTTCCAAGTGAAGGGCCCCCCATATTGCAGGACTGGGGTATAGATAGGGGTGGGGGAGGACACATGGCACCGCCTTTGGGCCCTCCCCCGTCATGGTTGGCACTTCCCTACATACCACTGGGTGAGCCAAACGTGAGCTTAATTGACATGCAGGCGATGAGCTGGGCAGCGGTAAACAGGCACCCCCCCCTCCAGCCCACAGTTTGCATATAGGGGTGTATATTTGAAAGAGCGAATACACGTGGGTCTATGTGCATAGTGTCCGATTGTGTGCGTGTATGCTTGGCATGGAAGACGACCCACACCATCAGAATGAAGGAGCTTTGAAGTTGTATGCTGACATATATTGTGGGCATGCCATTCTGTTTTACCGTGGCAATGCTGGCATAAAACAAATGACAGGAGAAGCTGCTATACAAATACAAGGGAACATAACATATTGTGGGCTCGGAACCATGAACGTTTTTTTACAGTGGCAATGCAGCCGCATATTGTGGGCAAAGGCATCATGAACATGTTATTAAATGCCCCTTTGTACTGATGGTGACGAGACGGCTACTGGATTTGTTCAAGCATTACCATGCACAATTGGTTATAAATTGCATGGCTTTTTTTTCTCATAAATTGTGCTCTAAATTGCACCCTTACAACCCATTTTTTAAAATAGCATTCTCGTGTGCAGGAATGCACCGAGGCCCGCCCCACCCCATTAGTCTGTGCCCCTTCACTATACTTGGTCACTTGCAGTTATTTGGGGGGAAATATTCAGAACGCCAATGAACATATTCACCGCTGGCTGTGTGTCGTTTAGAATGTGGTTGTCCCCGGAGGAGCTGCCTGTCCCAGCTAGCACCAAAAGCTGCAACCTCCACGGATGCTAAATGCTACATACACCTGCGGGTTCTTCAATGTAGCGTCTGGCCAGAGGTCTCGAGTGCTCGCCATTGTATTCCCAGTGCTGCCCTATGCAGGAATACATCTCGCTGATGTAAAGGTGCAGCCGGCCGTTTGGACAGTGCAAGTTACAATTACTCCTAGAGGCTGCGACGTTCACTCTGTGTGGGAGACAGCCTGTGAAGTACAACAAATGCGCCCACTTTCCTTGACGCGATGCAAGATCAATGAGAGCGCGGAGAGCCTTCGGGTGCCGTCTCCTTTGCAATCTCACAGCGAGAAGGCCCCAGAGGCACGGGCCTGTCTGGAAATGGACTCCGCTGCGGGAGCCTATCCTTTCAACTCGCTTCCAAAGACCATGAGAAACAGCCCTTTGATCGAATTCACAAACCGCAAGGATATTCGTCTGTGGAGGAATTCTATGATAAGACACTGAAAAGACACACATCAATTACAGAAACCACGTGACAGAAGAATGGAGGCCCATCCGGAAAAAAAACTAGCCCATTCTGTATGGCAATCAATCACGTTAGCATAGTTTTAATAGATCCTATTTGAAGGGGTGGGGGGGGGGGGGGGTGAATCACCCAAGAGCAAGTTTCCACAGAGACAGTCATTTAGGCAAACACTCTTCCAAATGAGCAGCGCATACATTCTACGGAGTGAACACCTCCTGCACCCACGTTGGACCAAGACGGAATACAGCACAAGAAGAGCAGCCGTGTGTTCAATAAAACACTCCTTATTATAAAGGGCCGCCCAATGGGGAGAACGATTTAGCCAGCCAGGGTTCTTTTAAACCATGGTTTAAATCCATGGTGGTTATCAGTGAAATTGACTCAGCGTGGTGCGCTCCACCGCCAGCAATCTTCCATGGAACATCTTGAAGCACTTGCCTAACTGGTTGTGCTGTAAAATGTATGTGCAGACCGCTTCCAGGGAAACGGCAAAGCGGGCAAATGCTCCTCAGGCCTCCGCTGCAGGAATGGAAAATGCAAAATGGCAAAAGCAAAATCCTAAATACGCTTTTTTTATGCTAAGAAAGGCCACTAAAGCTGAGATCCCAATATAGCCATCCACGAATACACAGTCAATATACTCAGTTTTAAATGAGAGTAAAAAGCACACAGGACATCATTTGTCTCCGCGGTTAGCTAGCCATCATCCAGTCATGCAAGCAGTCACCCATTTTAAGCAAATAGTCATCAGCCATGGGCTAATGAGAAAGTAATCCAATCCACAGGTATAGTCCCAGCCAACCTGACGAAGGCAGTGATTACCCCATTGCTAAACAAAGCAAATTTAGATCCCAAGATTTTGAAGAATTATAGACCAGTGGCAGGATTACAATGGTCAGCGAAGATCCTGGAAAAAATAGTCACATCCCAGTTACAGGACTACGTGGAACAGGAGAAATTATTGGACCCTCTCCAATCAGGTTTTCGAGCAGGATTTGGGACAGAGACAGCCTTGCTGACAGTTTGGGACGATCTTTTGGAGACAGCAGATCAGGGGGACATGTCATTGTTGATCATGTTGGACCTATCTGCCACATTTGACATGGTAGATCATAAGATCTTGTAAAGACGGCTTGTGGCGGTTGGAAGGGTCACGGAACAGGATAAAAAATGGTTTGAGTCATTTCTAACTGGGAGGGAACAGAGAGTTAAGTTGGGGAATTTTCTGTTGGACTCTTTCTTGCAGTTGTGTGGGGTTCGCCAGGGTTCTTCACTTTTCCCACTTATTTTTGATCTATATATTAAAGCCCTTATGGATATCCTGAGGAAACATCAGATAAAATTCCATTCTTATGCAGATGACACTCGGGTGTTCCTGAGAGTAGAGGGATCAGAGGAGACGAGGAGACTTTTGAGCTGGTGGAACAGTGACTAAAGGAAGTACACGCCTGGATGTGTTCCAATCAGCTGCTGCTCAATGCTAGCAAAACAGAGGTTGCATTATTTAGCTCAAAATATCAGTTGCAAAAGAATATACAAACATTATCACCATGTTTTCTGGGCTCGCAATTGGAGTTCTCCCGGAAAAAAAAGAATTTGGGATGTATCTGGGAGGATAGCATGGGATGTGGAGCACAGGTTAGTGTCAAGGTGCAGACTGTGTTCCACACCCTACGAATGCTCAGAAAGATCCTGCCATTTACAGCAGAAAAGGACTGAGCAACAGTTATAGGGACTCTTACCAATTCAATATTGGATTATGGGAATGCACTGCTGACAGGAATTCCAGGATTCCAGCTATGAAGACTGCAAGTAGTGCAAAACGCGGCAGTCAGACTGGTGTTTAGAGTGACAAAATCATCTCCCATCTCCAACCTACGGAGATCCCTGCATTGGCTGGCGGTGAAAGAGCGCATTGAGTTCAAGATCCTCTGTATCCTGTTCAAATGTGTGAACCAGTTAGCTCCAAGATATCTGTCAGATAAAATCCTGTCCTACATCCCAGCTCACCATCTACGATCTAGTGACAAGAACTTGTTGAAAGTACCACGGTCTAGATGTGTAAGTAAAGGGGACAGAAGATTTAGTGTTTACGGACCAAGACTCTGGAACAACCTTCCGAGAATTATCCGAGAAATAAAAACCTTCACAGCATTCCGTAAAGCCGTAAAGACCTATCTGTTCTGCTCAGAGAATATCGTCTGGTATAACTATTAAATGGTATATGGTTGTCTCTGCCTGTCTATAGCTGTGAAGAAGCCTTGTTGCTTTTTGTTTTTTACATCGGCGCCCAGACACGATTGAGTTTGTTAGGTGCGCAATATAAATAAATCAAATCAAATCAATCAATCAATGCCAGCATTTACTATGAAATAAAGGGTGGGACAGGTGGCCCCACCCAATCAAATGTCTGCAGCTAAGAAAGTAGCACAAAGGCTTGCAGGTTTAAGTCATTAGATTCACAACTATTGGCCAATCCCAGATTAAAAGCAGGCTGGGTTTTATGAGAAGGTTGGGAGTTTGGGGATTAGGTGACAAGGGAAGTGATGTAAGCACAAGGAGGAGACTGCAGGAGGGAAGCAAGAAGAGGACATGAAAAGCTTTAGAGGAAGGAAACACCCTGAGAAAAAAGGAAGACGAGGAGGAAGTTGGTTGAGAAGGTTCAGTACTACAGGGAGCCAAGTGAGAGTGATTAACCATAGCTGAACCCAGGGGCTCAAACTGTGAAGTTGAACCTGAGATGTTAGAGAGAGAAAACTAAGTCAGTGGGCCTCATTACGATTTTGGCAGCTATTGGCGGCATGGCTGCCGCCAAAATTGTGTCCAGGTTCCCAGAATGGGGAATTACCGGGCCATTCCGAGTTCGGAGGGCCCGGTAATTCCTCCCTCCAGGAACCCAGCCCGGTCCTTCCCCCATTCCCATTTCAGCCCCCATAGGGGTGAATGGGGGAGGGAGCTAACAACGGGCCAATTACGACCGGCCCGTTGTTAGTTCCCTCTTCCCCTCGCGGGACCCGCTCTGCACGTCTGGTTAAACCAGAAGTGCAGAGCGGGTCCCGCGAGGGGACCTCGTAATGTGGCAGAATGGTGTTAACGGGTCCGCATCCCTTTGCGGCACCCATTAACCCATTCCGCCACTCTTGTAATGAGGCCCAGTGGGTCTTAAACTGAAGGGCAGCTAAAAGATGAGGGTTTGAAAAGTTGAGAAACATGTAGACCTGCACCTGAAGACTGACTAGGGCAAAACCTGAGAAGTAGGGGTAGATGATCAAGGCTTGCCAGAAGCCTAATACTGTACATTAATGGAAGCACCCATACTGCTAGAGAAACCAGACACTGCTAGAGAAACCAGACAGAGTGAAGCTAAGTAACCAGGCTGGGAAGCAGTCTGGATCCTGGTCAGAAAAGATGGCAACATGCCGGGTGCAACGACATACAAAGCTTACAAATTGACTTTCTAGTTCTTGAAGGTGGAAAGCCTGGTGTAATAAACAGGAGCTTAGGGGCCCTATCGAGCCCACCACAACACACACACACAAGAGTTCCAGAGACTGAGAAACCAGAGCCAGGATGGCTCCTGAGAAACTTGAGCCGTGAGGGCTTACTCAGACCCAGAAACTTCACACAGAAATACTCTTGCAAAACCAGAGTCACCAGGGGGAGCCGCAAGAGCTCTAGAAAAACCAAAGCCAGGGAGGCCCACCGAGTCTGAGAAACCTGAGCCTGGAACGAATGGGATGGCTTGTTGGTTAACAAGGAACCAGCAACCAACTCAGACTTTGACACTCTGCTCTAGCCTCTGGGCTCTATAATGACTGCAGCCTGAAAGTTGATCCAGGACGTATGGAAAAAATTAGACAGTCAATAGGCAACACATCAACCATTGATCAAAAGGGCCAGTGTTCAATAGCAGCTGCCAGGAGTACTATGCCAGGCTACCGCCCAGCAGAACTTTAGACACCGGAACAATGTCATACCCAGAGGTTAGCTCTGCATCTCAGTGAGACTGTCTAACATATGTGGTTTCCCCTAACTCCAACCGTTCCTGTGCCTTCAAATAAACACCTTTTCTGATACTACCACTAAAATGTGCAGGTAAAGTGTTGATCCCTTGTCCGTGACAACTAGTAAACAGAACAACCTCGCCCCACAGTGATGGCCTCATCCCTGCTGGCCAGCCCCCATCCAATATGATGTCATACAGAAGAAGAACAAAAGGAACAGCTCAGAACGTCATTTGCCCCATGTCCAAGGTGGCATGTTTATGAAATGGCAACGCAAGTTCATTAATCCTCCAAGCAGTTTTCAGACCGACTCTGCTGCTCCCAACAGTCACGCAGGATTCTACACGTTTGGGAATAATGCAAAGGTTTTGATTTTCAAAGGTTCTGCAGGTGTTCTTAATTGTGCTTTTATTTAGTGCACACCTATTCGGACACAATGAGAACATGTGCTCAAAAGAGCTTTAATGTACGCGTACCTGGAAAATCATTTATTGTTTGGCCTTTACAAAGGGCACATTATCTTTCATGGAAAATTAGCTATAGATGCATACATAATTCAGAAAGCTGGCTATCCCTCATTTACTCTTTGCTAGATCCAAATAATCTACTTTGTAACCAGCAGACAAATCAAGGACATTTTAGTCTATGACCAAACATTACAAAAGTCATTTAAACAGAATGCTACTCTTGCATCAATGCTGATGGAAGAGAATGTGGTGACGAGCAACACATTTGGGGCGATTTTATTCTGCGTGATGTTGAATGTATTACAGTGTAAACTATAGCTAGAAACAAATGACTGCCCTCTGTTCATGATGGGTTCTCGAGACCTCGGGTAATGGAACCCACCTGTTATGGCACACTAGTGGATCTTTTTTTGTATTATTTCATTTCAATTTACTTAGAATTTCTCCCGGTTGGTAACGGTTCATCTTGGCCTGGAGGAATTCAGCTCCTTGTCTGTACATTTATTTGTGAGTAATGTAGAGGGCTTTGAAGTTAATTATATTTTTTTCACTCAGAGCAAGTGTAGACTTCTCAGAGCTTTTGTCATGTGATCTCTTTTGTTGAGTCTCCGAAGTTTCCTTGCTGATGGTGTTTTGGATTCGTTTGAGTTTTTTGGAGAGCCGTTCTGGCATTCCAAGGTAGGGGCTGTTTGTGTAGTTGATTCTTGATAGTACTAGGGAGGTGATTGTGTGAGTTCCATGTGGGAAGGAGAGGTAAGGGAGGATCCCTCTGAGTAGTCTCAGGAGGAATAAGCATTTCTTTGCTATAGCGTTGACTTGTGGTTCCAGTAAAAGTCTGTTCTCTAGAGTATTCCCAGATTCTATTACCATGGCCCATGTTTTCAATTTTGTTCCCATGCCAGGTGGTCAGTCCAGTTGTTTTTCTGTTGAATTGAGATAGATCATTATTTCTGTTTTGGTCGGCTTAAGCTTCAGGTTGTTGGTTGTCATATAGATATATATGTCGGTGAGGCAGTTGTTGAGGGTGCTGTTTGGGTCTTGGGACGTGGCTATCTTGACAATGATTTGGGTATCATCTGTATAGTTGAAGGTGGTCAGTCTGTGGTTTCGAATGATTTTCATTAAGGAAGACAAAGATGTTAAAGAGCAGTGGGGAGAGGCTAAAGCCTTGTGGCATGCCACGGGAGAGTTTTATGGTGTTGGAGGTAAATGGCGGTAGGCAAGTTCTTTCTGTTCAATCGATGAGGAAAGATTTTAACCATTGTAGAGCACAGTCTTTTACACTGCATTCCCCCAGTCTCTCAATTAGTGTTGAGTGTCTGATTGTGTTGAACGTGGCTTATAGATCAAGTAGTATGAGGGCAGATCATGTGCCGTTATCTGCATTTATTTTTAGGTTGTCCCAAATGGATAGGAGTGCTGATTCTGTTCCTCTTATAGGTCTGAAGCCGACTTGCGAGTGATTGAGTATTTTGTTTGTTCCTACGTGGTTGAGAAGGTTTTTGTATAAGTAGTTCTCCAGTGGTTTCAACGGGTAGGGTATATTAGATACAGGTCTGAAGTTGGTGGGGTTTGCCATGCTTCCTATTTTGTTTTTAAGGAGTTGCTTCATGTACACTGATTTGAAAGATTTTTTTTTAACTATTCCTGTGATTAGGGATAGGTTCATCATTAGCCAGTAGTAGGAAGCTGATGTGTTGTGGATGAGGATTTCTTTGGAAATGCCTGTGGGGTATAAGACACTTGGGGTGCTGGCAAGGTTGGTGACCTTTATTAGTGTGGAGAAAACGTCTTCATTTAAGGGATGAAATCGGTGAAGTGTTACTGCGGTTGGTGGATTTCCAGTTGTTGGTGGTTCTGTGGTTGTATTTGTGTATATATCTGTGTGGTTTGATTCAATGGTCTGTTGGATTGTTTCTATTGTTGTTCTTAGGTAGTTGGTGATGTTGTCACATAGTGCTTGTGATGGGATGATGCTTTGTTGCATGATGTGGGGTCTTTGATTTTTATGTGTTCTTTTTGTGGGTTTATTGCTGGCTGGATTCTCTTGGCTTTTTTTTTCTTGGAGGACTGCTGATTTGTATATTCTGAGTTGTCTTTGATACTTAATGTTTTCGCATTGATTCTAGTGGTTTCTCCATTGTTTTCTGAATTTGCGGTCTATTTTTCTGAGTCCTCTCAGTTCTTCTGTGAACCACCTTGCTGCCACATTTTTTGCAGTGGCTTTGAAAGGTTTTGCTGGTGCTAATCGGTCTAGGGCTTTGGTGATCTAGGCTTTGGGTAATTTTACTGCAGAGTCAGCGGTCATTCTGATCAGCTCAGTGATGTTTGGTTGAGTTGCTTCCAGCAATTCTGGTAAGTCATGGGTGCACAACATACTGCCCGCGGGCCAGTTGCGGCCCGCCATGCCCTTTTGACCGGCCCGCGAGGCACAAAGACTTTCCTAATGGAGGGCGGCCCGCGCGGCCGCCCTCCATTAGGAAAGTCTTTGTTGACTTCCGGGCCGGTGAAAACACTGGCCCTCATTGGCTCAGCACACACACGCATCACGTCGCTCCTACGAGCCACATAATGCGTGTGTGCTGCACCAATGGAGGGCCAGCACTACGGCTGGCGTGGTCCATAAGGCTTGATGCCGGAAGGCATTTCAGCCTTGGACCGCGCCAGCCGTAGTACGATTCCAGCGACTTCCAGCTTACCTGCCTTCCTGCATGTCTCCGGTAAGTGCTCTGTGTTTGTGTGTCGGGTTTGTTTTGCTTTATGTTTGTGTGTATGAATGTTTGTGTTTGAATGTATTTTGTGTGTATGTTGAGATGCGGGGGTGGAGGGGTGTGTCGGATGTGTATGAATGTTTGTATTTGAATGTATTTTGAGTGTATGTTGAGATGCGGGGGTGGGGGGGTGTGTCGGATGCGTATGAATGTTTGTGTTTGAATGTATTTTGAGTGTATGTTGGGATGCGGGGGTGGGAGGGTGTGTCGGATGTGTATGAATGTTTGTGTTTGAATGTATTTTGAGTGTATGTTGAGATGCGGGGGTGGGGGGGTGTGTCGGATGTGTATGAATGTTTGTGTTTGAATGTATTTTGAGTGTATGTTGAGATGCGGGGGTGGGAGTCGGATGTGTATGAATGTTTGTGTTTGAATGTATTTTGAGTGTATGTTGAGGTGGGGGGGTGTGTCGGATGTGTATGAATGTTTGTGTTTGAATGTATTTTGAGTGTATGTTGAGATGCGGGGGTGGGGGGGGTGTCGGATGTGTATGAATGTTTGTGTTTGAATGTATTTTGAGTGTACGTTGAGATGCGGGGGTGGGGGGTGTGTCGGATGTGTATGAATGTTTTTGTTTGAATGTATTTTGAGTGTATGTTGAGATGCGGGGGTGGGGGTGTGTGTCGGATGTGTATGAATGTTTGTGTTTGAATGTATTTTGAGTGTGTGTTGAGATGCGGGGGTGGGGGGTGTGTCGGATGTGTATGAATGTTTGTGTTTTAATGTATTTTGTGTGTATGTTGAGATGTGGGGGGGTGTGAATGTTTGTATTTGAATGTATTTTGTGTGTATGTTGAGATGCGGGGGTCGGGGGGTGTCGGATGTGTGTCGGATGTGTATGAATGTTTTGATTTGAATGTTTTTTGTGTGCTGAGTTGGGGGGTGGGGGTTCGGGTCTGTATGGGTGCTTGTTTGAGAGTTTGCTGATTTGGGGGGGTGGGAGGTTCGGGTCTGTATGGGTGCATGTTTGTGTGTGTGCTGAGTTGGGGGGGTGGGGCGTTCGGGTCTGTATGGGTGCATGTTTGTGTGTGTGCTGAGTTGGGGGGTGGGGGTTCGGGTCTGTATGGGTGCATGCTTGCGTGTGTGCTGATTTGGGGGGTGGGGGGTTCGGGTCTGTATGGGTGCATGTTTGTGTGTGTGCTGATTTGGGGGGTGCGGGGTTCAGGTCTGTATGGATGCATGCTCGAGTGTGTTTGGGGCATAGTGTTTGGTTGGGGGTGAGGGGGCCATGGGGCATAGTGTTTGGTTGGGGGTAAGGGGGCCATGGGGCATAGTGTTTGGTTGGGGGTGGGAGCCATGGGGCATAGTGTTTGGTTGGAGGTGAGGGGCCATGGGGCATAGTGTTTGGTTGGGGGTTGCGGGAGTCATGGGGAATAGTGTTTGGTTGGGGGTGAGGGGGCCATGGGGCATAGTGTTTGGTTGGGGGTTGCGGGAGCCATGGGGAATCGTGTTTGGTTGGGGGTGAGGGGGCCATGGGTCATAGTGTTTGGTTAGGGGGCCATGGGGCATAGTGTTTGGTTGGGGGTGAGGGGGCCATGGTGCATAGTGTTTGATTGGGGGTGAGGGGGCCATGGGGCATAGTGTTTGGTTGGGGGTTGAGGGAGCCATGGGGCATAGTGTTTGGTTGGGGGTTGATGGAACCATGGGGCATAGTCTTTGGTTGGGGGGTGAGGGGGCCATGGGGCATAGTGTTTGGTTGGGGGTGAGGAGGCCATTGGGCATAGTGTTTGGTTGGGGGTGAGGGGGCCATGGGGCATAGTGTTTGGTTGGGGTTGAGGGAGCCATGGGGCATAATGTTTGGTTGGGGATTGAGGGAGCCATGGGGCATAGTGTTTGGTTGGGGGTGACGGGGCCATGGGGCATAGTGTTTGGTTGGGGGTGAGGGGGCCATGGAGCATAGTGTTTGGTTGGGGGTGAGGGGGCCATGGTGCATAGTGTTTGGTTGGGGGTTGAGGGAGCCATGGGGCATAGTGTTTGGTTGGGGGTGAGGAGGCCATGGGGCATAATGTTTGGTTGGGGGTGAGGGGGCCACGGGGCATAGTGTTTGGTTGGGGGTGAGGGGGCCACGGGGCATAGTGTTTGGTTGGGGGTGAGGGGGCCATGGGCCATAGTGTTTGGTTGGGGGTTGAGGGAGTCATGGGGCATAGTGTTTGGTTGGGGGTTGAGGGAGCCATGGGGCATAGTGTTTGGTTGGGGGTTAATGGAACAATGAGGCATAGTGTTTGGTTGGGGTGAAGGGGCCATGAGGCATAGTGTTTGGTTGGGGGTGAGGGGGCCATGGGGCATAGTGTTTGGTTGGGGGTGAGGGGGCCATGGGGCATAGTGTTTGGTTGGGGGTTGAGGGAGCCATGGGGCATAGTGTTTGGTTGGGGATTGAGGGAACTATGGGGCATAGTGTTTGGTTGGGGGTGAGGGGGCCATAGGGCATAGTGTTTGGTTGGGGATGAGGGGGCCATGGGGCATAGTGTTTGATTGGAGGTGAGGGGGCCATGAGGCATAGTGTTTGGTTGGGGGTGAGGGGGCCATGGGGCATAGTGTTTGGTTGGGGGTGAGGGGGCCATGGGGCATAGTGTTTGGTTGGGGGTGGGAGCCATGGGGCATAGTGTTTGGTTGGGGGTGGGAGCCATGGGGCATAGTGTTTGCTTGAGGGGTAGGGGCCATGGGGCATAGTGTTTGGTTGGGGGTAAGGGGGCCATGGGGCATAGTGACTGGTTGGGGGTTGAGGAAGCCATGGGGCATAGTGTTTGGTTGGGGGTGGTGAGGGGGCCATGGGGCATAGTGTTTGTTTGGGGCTGGGAGCCATGGGGCATAGTGTTGCACTCCAAGAGTGAACCCAAAAATAAAGCTGAAACAGGCACAGTTAGGAGATGTACATCCTTTGCTTTTTGAGGAAACCTGACTCAACGAAGGCCATACTCCTCTTGGGCAACCCAAACAGCAAACTATAGCAGTTCAAAATAACGGAATGTCCAATCAAGGGTCAATAAAATATATATAATTTAATTAAACAGACTATATACAATAACTAAATAGAAATAAATTATAACAATGGAAAATGTGTAGTACAAAATGTAAGTTTGAAATGCGAATAAAAATCGTTACCCCTCAAAAACATATTCTTTTTCCAAGTGTTTAATACAAATTGGGGTTTGAAAAAGCCTCCTGCCACGCCCTGCCTACCGCCCCGCCCACATTTACTTTTCGGCCCACTATAGCCCTCATGTAAGGTACTTTCGGCCCTCTGTCAAAATCAGTTGTGCACCCCTGTGTTAAGTATTCAATATCCAGGTTCTTCCAGTTTCTTTTCTTTGCAGTGTGCAACATTGTGTGTTTTGGGTAGTACGCGGGTCAGATGTTTGATGGAGAATGGCACCAGGTGGTGGTCACTCTATATTATTGGGAGAGAGTCTGTCTCTGCAGAAGATTGCATATAAGGTGTGTCCAGAATCGTGGGTGGATCCGTTCAGTATTTGCTTGCAGTGAAGTGTTTCCAGGAGGGCACAAAGTGAGTTTGCTGAGGTTTCACTCTCTCTCTCGAACCAGATGTTGAAATCTCCTTGGACAATTAGGTTATCATCGTAGTATGAAAGGATGGCGATGGAGTCTGTGAGCATTGTTGCAAAGTTTTGGTTGTTGGAGGGTGGTCTGTAGATTGGAGGGAACACTAAGTTGGCTTGGTCGTTGAGTTTGATCTTGATGAGGCGAGATCTGCAGTCTTCTGTGTCTGTTCAGTGGCGTGGCATGGCACAGATGTGGTCTTTGTGTGCCATTGTGATTCTGCCCCCTCTTTGGTTTTCTCTGTTGGTGTATTAGTTTGAAATTGTCTGTTATGGATTTGTGGGCAATTGTCTTGTGGTTGTCTGATAGCCATGTTCCTGTGAAGAAGAGTGTGTATATGCCGCCCTGGCTTAGGAGGTTACATATTTCTGTTTTGTGTTTCGCCATGGATCATATGTTGAGTATGCTGCAGTGCTGTGTCTCGGTTTTCCCTTGTGGGTGGTTGTGTGTCCTTTCTTGAGTCCCAGGCAGGTTGATGTTTGTCAACTTTTCATTACTTGGCGTTCACTTCTGGGCGATGTTGTTTGTTGAAGTTGTGAATGGGTGCTCGGTCTCTTAATTGAGGATTTTATTAAGTTAACTGCAGGTTTTTTGTTTGTTCTGGTTTGTGGTGTTTTGGTTGGTTGTTTATATGTATGGGCTTTTCTTTTTTGGTTATGTAGGGAGTGCTGATGGTAATGGATTCAAGTTTGCTTCTGATTCTTATTGGGGTCTTGCCGACAGCATCTTCTGAGTTGCTGCATTTTTGTGTTTTGGTATGTTTAGTTTGGCATTGTGTTGGGATCCAGGTTTGTTTGGGCTCTTGCTTGTTGGTTTGCTTTCCGTTGAGTTGGAGTTGTAGATGGAGATGTAGCGTGAAATGTATTCTGTGCTTGCTCTTTTTTTGGTCCATTTCCTTAGTCCGACTCGCAGTGACAAAACAGTGTTCCTGGTTGTTGTGAATATTAGCGGGTAGTTTCCGTTCTGTTGGGTTGAGGTTTCCACCCTGTTTCCATTTTTCTTTCTTGTTTATTTGTCTTTCTTTTATTGAGGCATGTTGGTGGTATCTGTTTAACATTTATGTGCTGGGTTTGTGATATATTCCAGGAGTGTGTGCCCCCCTGGATGTTTTTTGCAAATAAAAGATGGGACACCTTCTGTTGTGGTGCCCACCCTGCTGTGGTTGTAGGTGATGGCCTCCATTTCGGGTTTGCATTGAGATGTCTTACAGTGTGTTGTCAGGGGCGGGTCCCCTTTTGGGTTGGTTATTTCCGGGTCTCCCGTTATTTTTTCATGCTTTCCCGTTTCATTATAAGTTGGTGTGGTCCAATGTGCAGCGCTATGTAGATCTCTGCTTCCAAATGGCAAAGGTCTCTATATAGTTGTTTGGGTTTGTGCTAGAGTCGGGCTCACAGTGGCGAAAGCCTTGCTGTGGTGGCCCAGTACTGCTTCACAGAGGCAAAGCCCTCTATGTGGTGGTTGAATTGTACATAGTATCAGGTTCTCAGTGGTGGAAGCCTCCCTGTGGTCATCGGGTACTAATTCGCCATGATGGAGGCCTCTCAGCGGAGGTTGGATTTGTGGTTGGTTGTATTGGGTTCACATTGGCAAAAGCCTATTTGGGGATGCCCAATACTTCTTTACCATGGCAAAGGCCTCACTCTGGTGGCTGGGTTTTGTGCTAGTCTTCGGTACGCATATTTGACAACCAGTTTGTGTTGGTCCAGTAATAGGGTTGTAAGGTAGTAAGGTGTAGGCAGGTTTCTGTGGGAGTTGTAATGTGGGAAGAGGCACATGTAATGCTTGTGTGAAAATGAGAGTCTGAATAACATGGTGTCAATGCGCAACAATTTCTGAACACTCTTCTCCCATCACAGTAATAAAACCTGCATTTTAGCGAGCCTCATAGAATAAACGAGTAGCAGCAAAAACAGAGCGAGGTCACATAAATATTATTCGAGGGGACTTACTGCAGAGAATAGTTATTGTATTGTCCACTGAAGGACGAATACAGAAAGGGAGTTGGAGCACACTGCAGGTGCCCGATAAGGGGTCTGGGAATGAATGCGAGAGAGAGGGACACTGGGTTTTTCCACCCTCTGTCCCTTCGACTTGCGATCTGCTCTTCGGCCGAGGGCAAAACACAACGAGAAGGGCGGGGAAATGCCCCCATAAAAGAGAGTGCATTACATGGCAAAAGTTAGTTGGACTTTGGAACCCCTGGTGATGCAGTCTCGCTGAAAGGGAGGATGCTCCGCTTCAAATCCCATTAGACGCAATTATCTCTTTGTCTACCTGCTGAGGGACTAAGCAGTAATGTGGTGACCAAGATGACGTTTTCTTCTGCCGCATGCTTAACAGTGATGTGCTTTATATTCAAATTCTTATGTATCTAAGTGTGTGTTTATTTGTATCTATCTATCTATATATTAAGGGATATAAAAGATTTTTTGAGTAGAATAGAGGGCATCCCATGGGAAACTTCTTACTTGCTGACAACACTAGATGTGGTCTCTCTCTATACATCAATTCGACACTCTGATGGCCTCAAAGAATGCGAGTATTTTTTGCATACCAGATCTATGAACTATATGCAACATGGCATCATGATATTAGAGATGATTAGATTGTGCCTGACCAACAACTGTTTTCTGTTTGATAAGGAGTTCTTTATCCAACTTCAAGGCACTGCCATGGGCACCACGTTTGCTCCCCCATATGCGAATCTAACAATGGGCTGGTGGGAGAAGTTTGTTGTCTGGCATCCGAGCAACACCCTACATACAGACAAAATAATACTGTGGCTACGTTACATCGATGATCTGTTTGTGATCTGGGATGGCAGCGATCGAGAATGGCTAGACTTTGTGAGGATATTAAATATCAATGAGCTTAACCTTCAATTCACAGAGAGTCATAGCAAGACTGATATAGTGTTCTTGGATATCGCAGTTTCAGTGGCCAATGGCGAACTTACCAGCAGCCTATATAGAAAGCCAACCAGCTCAAACATTCCATTACATGCAAAGAGCAGCCATCCCACAGCCTTAAAATGGAGCATCCCGTATGGGGAATTTATACGCATACGTAGAAACTGTTCCAATATTAACACCTTTGACAGCGAATGTGCCTGGATGGCCCAGAGATTCAAAAATCGAGGCTATCCAATTAAAATACTGGAAATAGCATTTTTAAGAGCTAGGGACATGGACCGTTCCCTACTACTGGTTTCCAATGCTGTACAAACGAAGATCACGGATAATACAGACACAAGTTTGATTCTGACTTTTGGTAACGGGGCCCAAAATATTCGCCAAGTATTACAAAAACATTGGCATGTTTTAAAACTAGATGAACATCTGGGCGAGCTACTGGCACCTAAAGTCAACATCACATTCTGTAGATTGCCTTCATTTAAAGATACACTGGTGCCTAGTTTCATGAGCCCTCTAGTTAATCAATCAGGAGCCAGTTGGATGAACATCAAGAGACCGGGCTTTCAAAAATGTTCTAAATGTAAAGCATGTACCTATGCTGTTAACATCAGTTGTTATTTACATCCCATTTTAGGAAAGAACATTAAGATTGTGTCTAGAATCACTTGTGAAACTGAATATGTGGTATATGTGTTGAATTGCCCATGCAACAAGTGGTATGTCGGTAGCACCAAAGGACAACTCAAATTAAGGGTGCTACAACACATTAGGGCAATTAAGAATGCTGATCCGACTTACCCTATGGCCCTTCATTTCAAGAATCAACATGGAGGCAAACTAGAGGGCTTTACATACCATTACCAAACCACTCAGAGGAGGCAATCGTGAACTAACACTACGACAGCTAGAAACCAGATGTATTTTAGACCTAGAGACAAAAAAACCCAGGGGTCACAACCTTGATGAGGAACTATATACCTTCCTGGGTACATGAAGCTTAAGCAAATAAGGTCTCATACTTGCTCTGACCAGGCAGCACATGTCCCATAGGCCTGTTCTTTTCTTTCTAAGTTAAAGACTAGGACACACGAATAATACGTGCCATGCCCTGAGTAATGAAACGCACAATGTTTCTCCGACTACTACATGTTTTCCATTTTCATACTTTTTAAGTCTTCGATGAATATGGTGTTATCACATGTTTATTTATAAAATACTGGTCTGGGGTTCTGCTCTCACAGTTTTGGTGTAGTTTTTAAACATTTGTTTTTAAACTGTAACTGTATAGGTTTTGATACTTATTTTAAGTGGCTCTTACAACACAGAGACTTTTGGACTTGATTTTACCTGCTTTGTGGCGTCAAATCGGTGATAATTCTATATGGACTGAACACCTAAAAGTTTTTTTACATTGCATTTGAAATACTTCTCTCCTTTTAAATATTACGATGCATGTATATGGGTCTATATGAAAGAGATATTTTTTATCTTTTATATGACTTATAGGTCTTTTTATGAATTTGGATGTTTTATGCACTTGGCACTTTATAATCAAGCAACATTTGCACGCACTTTGCACTTTATAAAAAGCTAACTTTTTCTGTAAAAAACAGATTAGAAGCCCATGTATATACCTCTGAGTCTGGGAGAAATATAAACTAACAGAGATTTTCTTTACTCGATATAAATAGGATATTAAATCCACACATTAAAGTATTAACTAAAGAGCCCTACATGGATAGGTGAGGTATATACATGGACGGAGAGCATTATGCACTTTATTCAATCGCTGCTATGTACATATTTTTGCTGCTGAAACGCTATTTGCACATACATCCAAATTCTTTATCTTTTGCATTTTTGCACAAATTCCAATCATTGCCTACATGCATCTTGTCCGAGTATCATTCGAGTTTGCTGTACGCCACATGCACTCTATAAAGGCTACCATTGTCACTTTACTATCAGGCAGCCAGGAGCTATATTTGACTACTTCCTCCTTTTTATGCAATGTTAATGCACTATGGACACACAAAGGAACGTTTTAAATCATGGTATACTGTTGAACTTTAAAGACACATGGTTGCTTTGTGTAATTGATGTATTCTAAGTGGCATCATATATTGTTTTTGCCCTATCGACATGTATCTGCAAATTATGAATGTAATCCATGTCGCAAATGCTAGAGGAAGAGGTCTGTATTCTCTTATGAGTAATTATATACCATCGAATTGTTCCAATATGGCTGGTTTGTAAAACACGTTGAATGAGTGGCTTTTAGCAGGTAGACACTCTCTATGTGAAATCAGAGAGTTGTTTGGGGATAAATTGCAGTCCATCATCTGTGTTGTTTGTAAACCTACGTGATCAAGCGGGCTGTGTACCGCGAAACGCGTCGGTTTTTTCTTTTTTCCCTTTCCTGATGCACTTATATTAATAAAGAAAACGTGCTGCCAGGAATGCTGAGGAGTTTTTCCCACTTATTTGCTGCAAGGACATTGTTCTCCTGTTGTAGCTGCTCTCTGGAGTGCATTCCACTCACTGCCTTTCCTTTGAAAAGCATTTATTTCATATATATATATATATATATATATATATATATATATATATACAATGCGTGAATAAAAGGCCTATAACGAGCCATGATATTATATAGTTAATATGTTTTTTTTTTTTTTGCTCATCTGAGTCCAATCACTTGCTTTTGCTGAGAGGGAGCTGGGGAGACGCAAGTGTTAGTGCTTCTCCCACATGGCCAAACAGACACAAAACAGTACACTGCAAAGTAATTGAGCATAACAGAGATGGGTAGAAATCTGGATCCAGTCTCACGGTTGTTGTGGGTGGGAGAGTGAGCTGTGGGGGGAACACAGTGTTGTCATGATTCTAAGTGTAACCTTATCTCTGAAGCAAGGGAGCTTTACCCTTGTGTAGCTGCAGGCGGTTACTTCTCTGCTTTTATGGGGATGATCGCGTGGAAGTAACAGACCCTCTGGGTGCAGCAAGATTTTGGCAGTAGCAGAGATCAACAGTAGCTAGCTCTCTGAGCGCAGTGAGATTTAAATAGTGGCAGGAGTCAACAATAACTAAACTTCTGAGCACAACAATATTTGAACTGTGGCAGGAGTTCACATCAGATAAACCTCTGGGCACAACAGGATTTAATCAGTGGCTGCAATTAACAGTAAGTGATACAACAAGATTTGAAAAGTGGTAGGCATCAACAGTATTTAACCTCTGGGTGCAGCATGATTTGAACAATGGTAGAAATCAATACAGTAGCCAAACCTTTGAGCTCAGCAAGAAGTGAAAAGTGGTTGGAATCAGCAAAGTAGACGGGTAGTCTGGTGCAATAATATTAAACAGTTGTAGGGATCAACAGTAATTACCCACTGAGCCCACAGTAACTAAACCTCTGAGCGCAGCAACACTTATAGTGGTCCCAATGTTTAAGGTAATCAAGTCTGTAACCTCTGAATGCAGCAAGGTTTAGAAGTAATGACGGGGAACAACAGCAACTAAAACACCTCAGAGCACAGCAGGATTCAAACGGTGGCAGGAGTCAACACAGTAAGCAGTGGCTGAGCTTCTTTCGCCACAGGATTTAGACAGTGGTAGGAATTTCCAATAACTACCCTCTGGATGCAGAAAGATTTACACAGTGTCTGGAATCAACAGTAATCTTGCGTGCTGCAAGATTTATAAACAACTCAATATGTAACTTTTTAATGCAGCAAGATTGGAACAATGGAAGGAATCAACAGCACTCAAAACCTTTGAGTGCAGCAAGATTTCAAGCAGGTTCAATGTGTAGCTTCTCAGTGCAGTGAGATTGGAACAGTGGCAGGAGAATCAACAGCAACCAAGATCCATGGGCACAGGAAGATTCAAGCAGACTCAATCTTTCGCCTTTGAATGCAGCAAGATTTCATTGGTGGCTGGAATGAACAGAAACTAAAACCTTTGGGAGCTGCAAGATTTAAAGCTGCTACAATTTATGTATGACTTTGAGTAGAGCGAGAAATGAGCAGCGACGCACTACCGTGTAGAGGGATTGGTGAAGGATGGATATGCAGTGCAGCAATGTTAGACGCAGTGACTACCTAAAAGTCGCAATAATTCAATAAAATATGGTGGTAAGAGCAGGAAGTAGTACTGTGGGAGTGGCAGGGTTTTCTAGAGCACAGTGATGGCTGTGCTCCCCGCCTGTACCACCTTTCCCGGATTAGCTGTACAGTGTTTCATCAGACATCCAATGCAAACTGGGGAAGGGAGCTGCCCTTTGCCGCTGGCCCTTCGAGGGTGCCCTGGCAGGGTCGCTTAAGAGGGGTTTTCTGCACGTGGATGAAGCACACTGGGCAATGGCAGGCAAGGCAAGCTCAACGGGGAGTGGGGGGGGAGAAAAAGTAGGCCCAAAGGCCGAGTGGAGCCGATGCACACGGCACAGAGAGGCTGCTAATTTGAATAAAACCAAGTGGGAAGAGAGAAAACCTCACCAGGGAGGCTGATTCCACGAGAGAGCTGCTGTTTTCTCATGGAATCAACCTCCGAAGCATAACAAAGCAGTTCTCTGCCGGACAATGCTAATAATTCACTCAACTACCTATGAGAAACAATTCAAACATGCTTGAGACAAACACATAAGAGCTATCATGTGGCAGAAAAGACAGAGCTTAAAAAATGAGTCAATGGGTAATGGGTTAACTAGATTGACAGCAAACAAATACCGCCGGCCTCATGCCTAGGTATGGTCTCGGTCTTTTAAGCAGGCCGGCAGACGAAAAACAAATGACATTTTCCGTTCCACAAAGTGACTTTGAATGCTAGTGAGTCACGGGCATGCCTTATTGACTTCATTATCAGATAACCCGTTAGAGAATGATCTCACCAGCGCCGCAGCGTCTGATGGTTGGATGCCCAATAGTTATCGCTACTCTAAAGGGAGCGAGACATCTTCATGCACAGACGCCACGAAGCGGATGATTATTGAGTTGTCGTGATTTCCTCCTATGAGGGTTATGCTTCGTAATTGACTTGGTAGGAAGCTGATCTAATGCGTTTTTTAATGTTTGTTTTTTTGCTGTTTGGGGGTTTTGGAAGCCTAAATTGCTTCTCCTTTGTGCTGCTAAGTTACTGAGTGGAAATGGAAATGGGTAGCTCTCGCATCTCCCTGCTCTCCAAGTTCCAGGTCGACAAGTAGTGTCAGTTAATATGCGACGCCAACAGAAGCAGTGAACAAGATATGCATGGTTAAGAACAGAGCTAAAATACTGGGTAGAGAGTCACACACTTTAGAAGGAAACTGGCTTATATAGAGGATTAGAGATGGGCTTGTGGAATGGCCTTTCATTGCTGGTTTAAAATAAACGGAATCCAGCAACTTTTCAAACCTCATCGTGTCTCCTTGCACTATATAGTAAATAATCACAACGTGTTTATTTACTTCCACCCCCACAAGATATCCCATATCCTTCAAGACATAGCCCCCCCCCCCCCTGCACCCAGGCTCAATCTCACCCTCTCCTTCTCTGCCAGCAGCTTTGCGCTGTAATTATCTTGAATAATCTCCAAAAATCAGAGATCAGGCACAGGGCTCTCACCCCTCCCTCCTTCCTTTCTGCACCCCCTGTTAATGCTACTGAAGTCCTCGGGTGCTTCCCTCGACTTCCCCTGCTACACTGGCTCCCATTCTGCAGGCAATCAGCCCATTTGTTGCTATTGTGAACCCTTTTGCACAACAAATACTTTGCATTCATAATTTCTCTTATATAACCCCCTCTACAATATCTCACTATGTAGTAAGATCTTCCCAGATTGCTGCAACGTGGCAAACATTAGATCTAAAAAAACTCTACTGACACCATAAATCCTGCCAAATATTAACCTGCATCTATTCCTTCATGCAACCCCCTCTGAAACGCCTCCTACACCCGGGACTCTAGAGACAGCTGTGAGGTAGCAGTAGCAAGGCTCGACAGAAGGGTGGCATCTTTTCTTGGGCATAGATTTCTATTGAAAGTAAAAGGAGGGAGTTGGGGGAAACTCCTACCTCTCGCCAAATCTAAGAGGGATTCCCCAACTCAAAGGAACTAATGAAAACCATCAGGATGTCCAGAATTATAAAGTATGCCCAGTCATGTCCCCAAACCCTACTCTGGCCCTCACCTTATAAACTAACAAACGATGCAAATAGTGATGTTTCTCTAAAGAAAATAGTGTTCACCAAAGCAACAAAACTGTTCTCAGCCAATTAGTTTTTCAAAACTATTCAAGAAATATAATGTTCCAATACTGGTGTGTTGCTCCTTTCCCCTAGACTTCAAAAGGACAAGTGTCTTTCCAGTTTCTTCTTATACAAACCAAAAACGAATCTCCAAAAGTACATGTTCCTTAGTTCCAGACCTCTAAACCCCTTTGATTTCAAGCTTTTATTTGGGTGTGAATCCCAGACATGCAATACTTGAGGAGTCTTTCTATACTCTCCTGCCAAGACAAAGCTATCTCATAAATTGCCGTTGTTTCATGCATAGGGCTCCTGCCCCGGTTGTTTCTGATGAGGGTCTCAGACCCTTTTATCCTTGCTCTCTCTTTTGGGTGCGGGTCCCAGACTTGCAATGGAACCTTTGGTTCGTGTGGTTTACTCTCCTGCCAGACGTCATGTTCCTTTTTTCCAATCTTGCTTCCATGGAGAGTCTCTGACTGCCTTATACTTTCTGCTTTATACGGGTGCGGGTCCCAGGTTTGCAATCGTTCTTTGTAATAGCTTAGTTCACTCTCATGCCAGGCTACGCTTTCACCTGCCATGCACTTATTAATGACTGGGGTATCTACCCTGTTGATTCTCCATATTTCTCCCAATGTATTAGTCCAAATTATTTTCTGACCCTTATTAGGTCCTTCTTGTGCTTCACCCAGCTTCCCCAGACCTCCTGTTAATCCCATCAGCCCGCGTACCTCTAGTTTCGATTTGCATCTTCTGGGCGGCAAGATTCCATATCGAGGCTCTGGTAGCCCTCGGCATGCTTGAGCTTGCTCTCAATTCGGTTGTTCGTCTGCGGCGTCTCGTGTCCTTCTCGCAGCCTGCCCTTGTCTTGGTGTTGCTGTGGACACAGTAAGACACTCCCGCATCTATTCGGCCTTCCATCTGACAGCGTTGCTTGCCCGGTCTCTGCTACCCAGAGAGGTCTCCCTCTGGCTCTCGGCTGTGCCACATTTAAACTCCCGCATTGGGAAAGGGAGTCGTTCTGAACCAAACAGATTTGTTAAAGAACTAGAGTACTCACTTCGGTTTACCCAAGTGATCTTCATCCTTGCTGCCCTCTTCCTCATTTCAGTACATGGTTTCAGATGTAATAAGTTAATATAAGTATTGGTTAACACTTTACTTTGCATGAATGAACTTGTTGGATTGGTTTCACAATAAAACATGGCAGTCATATCAGGACAGATGGGAGGGGAATTTACTTCTTGAAAAAGGGCTTAAAAGGACTTTCAGCTGAGTTATACTGCATCTCCCGAAAAATGATGGTCCCTAGTCCCATAAGGAGCTTCCCTTCCCAGGTGATCCTCGCACTGTGCACCGCCCCCAAGGGGATTATTGTTCTGTGGACGCACCACCCTGCCCTCCTGAGAAAGGTCTCCCCCCTAGAGGAGAAGAGATGACATCCTCAGATTCGTCACACAGCACTGACTAATTATTCAAATGTCCTCACTTTTGGGCATCGCTCACAACTCTCTGCTAGCCTCGATATCTTGATCATGCTGAATTCTTTTATACCACCAACCCTGTCTCAATCCAGCTCACTCTATCCAACATGACCATCCAAGTTCCCATGGTTGACAAGACTGCCTCCAACCTCTCTGACTGACATGTTTCCATCTCCTGTATACTGGAAACACCACTCCCATCCATGGCTGGCCAGGCGTCTCTTTGGACCACTCCATTTCACCCTACTAACTTTCTCACTATGCAGACCTCACTATGCAGACTTCTCTGTGTTGGCTTCTCCTACCATCTATCGGCCAATAACAAACTTAGTTCCTTCCTCCTTCACCCCTGGACTATGATTCTGCATAGCTTCCCCTCTCTCTATCTGCAATGGATGACTATTCAATCTACCTCTCTGCATCAACTGCCATCCCCACATCTGCCCCCATACTCTTTCTCATTAACTTCTAACACCCTTGGGGTCCTTTTAATCACGGACCTCAAGTTCCAGCATTTCATGACCTCTGCTGCTATTTTAGCTGGGGTCAACTATCTGAATGCACAACTACATCGCTTCTGCTTTTTCTGACACCCAGGATGGCTATTCATGTGCAGGGGCGGCCTTTTCATATTTCTACTACTGGTCTACAAAAGTATCCAAGGATTGCCTCCCCTTATCTGACTAAGACAAGTTAAACAACCTCCTCCCACACCGCCTCAAACACTCTCAAGTCTCCCAATAACACCTCAACCTGGATGCCTCACATGCCCTGTGCTGAGTCCTGCTTCCAATCCGTTTTTCTCCAGGTACACTTCAACTAAAACTATGTACCCCCAGTACACAAAATATTGGTACAGTCCGAGTATTTTAATTCATCAGAAACAAACACCTACTCTCCTTGGAAAGGACATCCCTGTGGCTAAGTGCTGCCCCCAACGTGATCCGACCTGTCCACCCTGCAAATATTTTGCATAGCTGTACACAATCCCTAATATTTTGTCAGTGTCCATTGCCTCTATTCAATATACCTATATATCACCCCTCTCAGCCGTGCCAATTACGATTGCTAAGTATACGCCCATCACTGTGAAGCAGTAAATCATGGGAATGCTCAGTTTCAGTTCACTGGAGCAGGGTTTGTGAGAGTGCGAGTCTGTGTGAGAGTGTTTGTGTGAGTGTGCGTCTGAGAGTGTGTGTAGGGTGTGAGCGTGCGAGATTGAGAGAGTGTGTGTAATATTCACAAACACGGGTTTTCCTCACTGGAAAACTAACGTCCAGCCAGTCGGTAGGGCCGCAGCTGTTGGGTCAGGTCCTCAAGTGCCAGTGACCAAGGCTGGGAATTGTACATTCTACCTTCTGTTTGATCAGAGGCCAGAGCAATATGATTTGATCACGGCTCTGTTCTCTTTGGATTTTTGACAAAGTCACATGTGAAGGACCATCCAAGGATTATTGGGGCACGTTGGGGGCCATGGATGCCCACAGTACGGTGAAGAACTACCCATAGACGATACAAGGAAGATCCCCCAGGGTCCCTCCACCCTTCCAAACCTCCTTTGTCAGCTAGGGTCGCATGTGGCAGTAGCAGAAACGTATGTTAGAGCTGTAAACTACACGCCTAACACACCTGCCCTCACAAGCATGCCTTAGCTTTTAGCACACAGAGAAGTGAGGCTTACAGGCCTGTACTCCATGCAGGGTTACCAGGGTGGATCGGAGATGACAAATCTTGGAGTACCATGGGAGCGACAGAGAACAGCTCACTCATTGCTCCCTAAGGTTGGGCAGCCTGGGTCTCACAAGTATCCTTCCCAGTTTCTGGAAGGCACAAGAGGCTCATCAGTACCCAGGGGAACACTCACTAGTCAGTCACGCAGCGCAGGGACGGCAGATTCCAGGAGAGCTGACTGAGCCTTTAAGCTCTTGGTCCACAGCATGAGAGATAATCAACAACCCAATAGGGAAACTGGGGAGAGAATAGTATAAGCAGAGAAGAGTAACATGTGAGGAAGGAGGGGGGTGCTTAATGGGCAATCAAATTTAGGAACAGCCCTATAAAAGGGAGTGCGGGAGAGCAGGAAATGGCACAGGCGAGACGTGGTCCAGCAATATGTTGGTGCACCAAGAGAGGAGTCCTCAGAGCCTAGTAAAAACAGAGAATAAGAAAAGCATCACAGAGAGAAGGAACTGCTCCACCCACTGATGGTTTTGGCTCAGCCATTGACCAAATTCAGAAAGCAAAGAGGTCTGATTACTGTTGGCTACGGGAGGCAATAGTCCAGTCCTTGGCCACATAGAGGGCCTATGAGGAGGGAATCCGATCTTAATGTGGGCTTAAACCCAGAAGGGGGAGCCTTTGGTGGTGTGCAATACTAACCTAGTATTGAAAGGGGAAAGACATTCTTGCTAGTAAAGTCTAACTGTAAAAACCTGGCAGGGGCAGATGAAATTCCTGGCCCTAAGGCAAGGGGAGACGAAAGTGCTGAGGCTGAAGCAAATAGCAAAGGTCAAGAATCAGAAAGCATGCTGGGTGCTATATCTCTGTGAATAAGTGAACCAGAAGTGAGATGAGTGACATATCCCTGACCCTTTGAATAACAGGTAAAGTGTTTGGAGTTGTACACCAAGTCCCTCATCTCCTCTTAAGACACCAAGACCCAAATTCTTCTTAAAATCTCCACCCTAACACCTTAATCTAGCTGATTCTCGAGTTATGGTGAGTTATCTATACCTCCACTCTTTTGAGTGTGGATAATAAAGGTGTTTAATGAACTATAGCATCTCTGAATCATGCGCGTTTTCTGAAGCTCGCAGCCCCATTATTGTCTTGGCTGTGAGGCTTCCATAAATGAAGCTGCAGCAATCTATTAAAGAGGTGACCATTGTATTGACTGGGAACATGCAGTAGGTCGGCACAAGCCATGATAAAATCTTGAGGAGGAAGTCAGTATTGATGGCATTTTCAATTTATGAAACAAAAAAATAATTTGGCATTGAGGATAAACTGAGAGTTTCAGACCTTCTGAGATCACAATATGCAAAGGTCCATCAATAGGGAACAGTTGAACAAGAGAGAAATCTTTCTATCAGACACAAAAAGCAGGGCCTCATACACAGATCTAGAAAAGCAGAGCCGGTTTAGCCATATTGAGTGCTGGACAGTGGAAAGAAAAAGCAGGAATTCATCAACCTATCTATGCTCATCCAATATTCTAACGTGAAGAGGCGTGCCATCAGTATGCATTCAATAGCATTAGCTGTGGCTTTAGAAATAAGTGGTGCCATATTGAAAATGGAATGAAATGGAAACAGAGTGCTGCATGGAAAGGAAGGTCCGAGCTTAATATGGTGGGTACCAAATGGAACCATAGCACAGCCTTCCCTATGATCCCATCTGACATTGCAGGACGTCTGATCAAATGTGTACGGTCCATGGCCTTAAATGACCCCATTCATTCTTCTTAGGAACGTCCTCAAAGAATTTGGCCAAATTGCAGGTCATCCAAAACAATGCCCTACGTGACGCGCTAGGCATCCCAAAAAGACAGCACATCTCAGACGCTAGAAAAGAAGCACACTGGCTACTTATCAAAGAAAGAATCATTTTCAAAGCCCTTGCACTCACACACAAATGCATCCACCATACCGCTCCCACCTACCTCTCTGAAAAAATCCATCCCATCCTCACAAACAGACCTACCAGAACGCCTTACGCAAACATGCTCATGGTGCCCAAATTCAAGAGAGCCCGAGCTGGCGGCACCAGCTTCCCCTATCTACCAGCTACACAATGGAATGCTCTGCCACCAGCACTCCGAGGTGAACACTCTCACATAACCTTCAGACAAGCTGCTAAAACACTACTCTTCATATAACGGCGTCATACCACAGCCACTCATACTTCAGCTCCTCAACCCCATATACCTGAACGCATATTGTAATGTACTCTTCTGCCTATATGCACAGTTGTATTTCTAATGATACCTGTTTTGTCTGTAACTAAGTTGAACTACATGTAACAGCGCTGCAATGCCCTGGGGCTGCCTGTGCGCTATACAAATTCAAAAATAAATAAATAAATAAATAAATAAATAAATAAATAAATAAGTAAGTAAATAAATAAATAAATAAGGAGAGGCAATACACAGGCTTTCTCCTGATTACCAGAAAAGAGTAGTACCCCCTTGAGGTACACAGATTGTTTAAGCTTAACTCTGAAGGACATAAGAAAGTATTTTGGTCTAAGTGAGCAGCGGCTGGTACTGTTACTATTGCTTCCTGGATATTGCTGCAGTGAAGGCTGGGTCTGCAGTGCATTTGAGGAGCAAGGGAGTAGTGATGGCATGTTGGGAGATCACCAATCTTGAGTGAAGCAGTGATGTCTGTATGTACATAAGGGGACATTCTCAAAAACAGAAATGTCAAGTAAAGGAGTTGAAGCCATGCATAGATTCTGGCTGGTGAAGCCCATCATGGAAAGCAGGATCGTTAGGAGCATCTACACTGCAACTGTACAGGCCACCCAAGAGGCTTACCTACAGAAGACCACCAACCAGCCTTCATTTAAAGCATCCAAATCAGCTCAGTTAGTCAATGGCACCCAAGAAGCTTCTGTAATGAAGGTCACTCCAGATGCTCAGCAAGCACATGTCTCAGTAAGTAACTCAAGTTAGTGAAGACTACCCAAGATGCTTAGCAATAAATGCTACTCATAATGTTTTACAAATAAACCCTCCCAGCTCACCCAGTGAAGTTCAATAAAGTAGCTTGGATGGTCAATACTGTGCAAGAAGTCTCACTAATGAAGGCTACTCAAAACGCTTATCTAGTGAATGCCACTCAAGAAGGTACACTAATAAAGGCTATCCAAAGGTCAGCTAATGAACGCCACATGTGAAGACAGAGAGGTGAAAGCTACCCAGGAAGCCAAGCTAATTGAGCCCCCCCCCCCCCCCAAGAGGGCTGGCTGGTGTAAACCACTCAAGAGGATTAGTCAGTGAAGGTCATTCAAGAAATGTCTAGAAATGGCTGCCCGGAAAGCCCGACTAGTAAACTTCATGTAGGGGGCTTGGTTAGAGAAAGCCATTCAGGAAGCCTAGCTAACAAAGTTCACACAGAAAGCTACATATATGAAGTCTACATGGGCAGATTAGCAAGTGCAGGCCTCCCACAGAGTGTAGCTAGTTAAGACATTTTAGGAAAACTAATTAGCCAAAGACACCCAGAAAGCTTAATTGGGAGGGTCAACTTGCAATGAGGACACATAAATCTTAGCTGAAAGCTTACCCAGTAAAATTACATAGGGGTAAATGTGCTCCTTTGTATTCTTGCATTGACAACTTAGTATTTCATCCTTCTAAAGCTGGACAAACGAGTACCACAAATTGAATGCAAAATTAATTCAACCCTTCACTGCTGACTTGGTGCCAAGGTCATATGTCATGTTACTATAGTTTATCATCAGACTAATCACCTATTAGCGACTTTGCACTTCCAATGACAAAATATAGCATTTGCCAGTTGCAAACGTGCCACAAAACCTTTCTAATTCAATTAAAAATGAAAACAATTTAGAGGTTTACCCATGTGACACTCCTTTTATTAATTTCTAGGACACAATCAGTGTCAGTTTCTGATATTCGATTCTTAAATTCAAATGTTTCCAAAGCACGCACTTCATTTGAATGAATGCTCTTCTTCCTCGAAAGCTTGTTATGAATTCGTAGGCACATTGAGAAAACTAGCAATGGAATTCTGTATGGTTAGTAGATACCGAGTATTATTTCAATTAAGAATAAATGCTTCAGTCATTGCAGATTTGTGCCACAATGTTTACTTTTTTTTTGTACTTCAAACTTTAGATCCCAACGGCGCTGCAACAGCGGGTGAAGGGGGTAATCTGTGTAATGGACCCCTGTGATGCTCGCTTCGGAGGGCATTTTACATTGCCATGAGCAGACCGCTGCAGGTGGGAGTCAGCAAGGTTGCCGACTGGATCAGCCACAGTTAGACGCAAGAGCCTAAGGACACAATTATGAGAGTAAGTGAGTGGAAGCCAGCATGGGCGGGATTGCCTGGACCCTGAGGACGGCTGGAGTGTTTTGACAGGCATGCCAAGATCTTTAGTAGCCTCTGGGGCTGACGTTTTGAAATGGGGTCAGTGTGAACTCTTGCTGGTTCAGGAGCAAATCACACTGGTGTCATTGAGGGAGCGGCCTAAGCACCACTGTTGTATTTGTCCTAGACGTGCGATGACCATGATTAAAGCATTCTGCAGAGGCTATTTATTAATGCCAGCATGTCCTGGATATGTGCAACACCCACACCACTGCATCCAATTAAGCTTAGAGATGCTTTCAGCCTAAATAAACAGGGAACCGTGGGTGGATGAGGCGTCAGTGGCGACAATGATGGAGAGTGCTTGAAGGCATCACCTAGAGCCTTCTATGTGCTACACTTTGGTTATTATATGTGTAGTTCTTGGATATTTAAGAGTGGACTGTGTGCATGTAGCACACTAATCACCACTGCCCAAGGCACGTTGGAGGGTAATAAATAGCACCACATCAGGTCTTGGGGGCTTTCTTCAAAAGTGGGGAGTCATGAATAAGGGCGAGTGTGACCAGGGAAGGCTTTCTTAAATGTCTATGAGAGGCTGAAGACATGGACCACCCTACTATTTCAGGAGTGTTATTAAAGTTCTGAGCAAATGGAGGAGGTGTGAGATGGAGAGCTGATATCTGCACACAGAGCCTTTTCCATGCAGATTGCTTGACAGCCTCAGTAAAACAGAATATCAATTGTATACCTCACAAAGGGCCTCATCACAAGTTGGGCGGCAGCCCTTAAATGTGGTGGGAACGGTATTATTAACGCTGCATATAAGGGCTGGCCCTATCACGAGTTGGTTGCTAAAAGGGCTCTTTTACATCCATCTTTTTTCTGGAGATGAAAATCCAATTTAGCGCACTGTTTTCAGCATAA
The DNA here is from genome assembly GCF_040938575.1 of Ambystoma mexicanum. Lineage (NCBI taxonomy): Eukaryota > Metazoa > Chordata > Amphibia > Caudata > Ambystomatidae > Ambystoma > Ambystoma mexicanum. Next base: position 854,854,200 of record NC_090931.1, on the reverse strand, counting down.
TTACCGCTCGCTGTATTCCCATTGGGTCCAAGGGGGGATCGGGATTTACTGTTAACGCCAAACCCGTGATCTGGAAGTAATACCACAGGACCGGTTGGTGCTAACGCTATTACAATTGGGCGGTATTACAGCCGGTTACCGCCCAACTCGTGATGAGGCCCAAAGTACATGCTTATCTTAGCATCAAGGTAGCCTGAAGTTGATGGCTTCAAATCAGGATTCTATTATTGGTTAGCCTATCGGTAAGGGACTCTAATTGATGGACCTTAGTTGCTCACTCAGACCGATGAAGCATTTCAGCTTTTGGATGTTCTGTGGTAAAGTTTGTGGTAATGATAAAGAAACAGACTTTTTATAAAGTTGACAACCATAGTCATTGGAGGTTTTATGCCTGTGAGAGTCACTGGGATTGGATCATATGATAACATTTTACTCTGGGGTGAATCGATCTTCCTGGACTTTCGAAGGTGTTCTGCAGCAACACCGGCCTAGATAGCAAAACATATGCATCTCATTTGGTTTCATTTATTCAGTTTTTACAATCCATTAAACCTTTACAAAGAAAAATTAAATAATGAAAATAAATACATATCAAAGAGCCTAATCAGTAAAAAAAAAAATTTAGAAGCACTGGCACATATCTAGAGATATTGCAGCAGCAGTACAGGGCTCAAAAGGAGCACTCACAACTAGACACTGGGTAGTGATAATTGACTTTTGGGAAGTACGACATTGAGTACTGTGTGACTGTGTACAACTGGGGTGGCGATTGACTTTTTATGGTTAGCTTGTAACATGAAATGTTTCCCCCTCTGCAGTCTTCAGCAACATTACTTTTGCAATATATTTCATTTTCTGCTTTGCAATCCATTTGGTCACCAATCTCAGTAAAATATTCATATTTAACCAAGGGAACAGCATACCCAGCATTCCATAAACAAACAAGTCTTGCAACCCCAACGCCTCTATCGGAATGTGCACAGATTACTAATAAGCAGCAACATGCGTTGTCATTACATTGGTGATTAACTTCAATCAGTTAAACACAATCACCATAACGTGCATCCGCCTACACAACAATGGATATGCTTTAGAAAAACACACATTTCTCTGAAGACAGCCAACCACTCAAGGGGAAAACGTTCCAATGTAACACACCTGCCCCCATTTTCACCCTCCTGATCCTAACCTCTACTGTCTTTTAGCCCACTATTGCACCCTTTAGGGCTTGATTTTTGAATCTACTGATTGTTGCCATATTCTCAAACTACCGAACGCTGAACATTTTGGGTCCGAAATAACCCATTACCGCCATATCCTGACACAGCAGGTTCTCGTGCTTGAATCTGCCTAACGCTGTACATCCTGACATAGCTGGTTCTTGTGTTTGAATTCATTCAATGCTTTCTATTAAAGTTAATTTAGTACATATTTGATTTTACCATTGCTGCATAGTCTGTCCAACGACTTGATTTAGCCTGCTGCTGTGCTTGAATCTGCCCAACGCTGCACATCTTGGCCTTAATCATCCTAGCGCTCGCTTCATTTGACCTGCCCAATGCTGCATAGTTTGGTTAGAACACCCAAGTGCTACTTTACCGCGACTCAGCCTGATGTTGTGCCTGTATCTGCCCAACGCTGCACACTCGGGTCCGAAATAATGTATGGTTGCCTTATTCTTGTCTAAGCTCGATACTAGGTTTGAATTAGCCTAATACTACATATCCTGGTTCCAAATAGCCTATGGTCGCTAAATCACAGGACTAACCATTAGCATTATACAAGCCCACCTTCACTGCGACTGAAATTGCACATTAATCGGCCCTTTGCCTAGTGTAGAACTAGCCTACACCCAAGCCCTGCCCTCCTTTATCCCTGCTTTATGCACATGCACAGCCACTATCTACTGATCCACCTGATAGGTGCCTAGACAGCGTTTATTATGTATCTACCATCTATCTATAATGTCCTGCTGAGGACTATCGTTAATCTATTTTGCACCCTGAACGCTACCATGACACCTACCTACCCTTCAACAGTGACCACTCCCTGTATTGCGTCACTTCATAAGAATCTTCCTAGCCAGTTCGATTGGGACACCAGACCATGCTGCCCCATTCAACCATTCAAAGAAACCTTAAACTCTGTGCTAGGCTCCCTAAAATATTCGAACCATTGGACAAAACTATATGTTATCCCAGAACAAAAACTATATGTTATCCCAGAACAAATACTACTAGAACCCCAGGCCCACAATCCATAACTAATAACTCCTTCCACAAAATTACCTCCACTAAGGGCTCATTATCGAATAATAGTCAGACCACTCAAGAAACCAACACCCCCTTTAAGCACCCTCATAACTCCCACGCTCTGTCCACTGAAACTACTCAAACCAGCATTAAAGATGCCCTAATAAATGCCCACTCTATGGTAGCCCATGCTCCACAAATAGCCGACTCACTCCAGCAAGAAAGAATTGACTTCCTCGCTATTACCAAATCCTGGCTCCACTCAGCAGTAGGCCCAGCGATCATGCTAGCCATTCCTGAGGATTATACACTCCTTAGAATAGATCAAACTAAATCCCAAGGTGGAGGCCTCGCCATAATCACTAATTTTAGCCTAGCCTTAAGACTCGCCATGACACAATTTCTTGATCCTTGGCAATCACTAACAGTCAAACTACCCATCTCTGATACTCAAACCCTGACCGACCATCCACCTCATATGCCGACCTCCCGGCCCCCTAGGAACCTTTGAAGAAGACTTAACCACTATGCTATCAGACAAACTCAAAATCTTCTCACAATGTTTCCTCCTAGGTGATCTCAACCTAGGGTTTAATGACCCTTTAAACCACAATGCCTTGCAAATCAATAAATCCCTTGTCAAACTGGAGTTCACACAAAAAGTGACTCTTCCAACCCACACTAAAGGAAGGACCCTTGATTGGATAGCAGAGTACAATTGCCAGACTTCCATCACATCTATAACGCCACAACATTGGTCCGATCATCACCTGATAACCTTCACTCTAGATGCCACGCCACCACCCATCCCTGACAACAGTATAGCACCGCCATCCCTACTAGAAATAAAAGAAACATCACAGCTGAAAAACTCATGCCCTTGATCCTTCCTACTCTGAATTCGCTTCCTGCCCATGCTGATCCCTACACCTTAGTAGAGGAGCACAACAAAATAATGATCTCTTCCTTAGACACCATAGCACCGCTGAAACTAAGAAAGAGCAAACCTAAAAAACATGTGAACACCTGGTTCTCTCCTCATCTAAAATCTATCAGACTAGAAAAACGCAAGAGTGAACAAAAATGAAGACAAGATCTATCTTCCACTAATAAAAATAATCTTAGTAAACTAGCCACACTCTACGAAAAGAAATTTTCCTTGCCAAACAATCCTCCAACAAGCATATTAGACAAGCTAACTCAAGTACTACAGAATTGTTCACTGTACTTAAAGAAATGGAAACACCTATCTGTGCCCCTGACACCTGCTTAAAGGATAAAACAAGGTGTACCAGCATTCAGAATGCCCTAGCTAATAAGGTAGCAACCCTCCAAATCAAGATTGCCAATAAAAAAGAAACTCTTGACCTTGACTCCAAATCTAGCAAACTGTCTCTGCCACCAACCCCCTTGCACATCATTTCCCTCTCAACATCCCTCTCCTTGTTTCAACTTCAATAGAGTTTCCATCTTAGCGGTTGAAAAAGTCATTCTCACCCTCAAACCTTCAAACTGCCATGGTGACCCCTGCCAAGCTCAAATCATAAAGGATGTTGCGCACAATCTCTCCCCGTTCATCACCAAACTTATCAATGCCACCCTCTTAACTGGTACTATCCCTAACAATTTGAAACAGTCTTGTGTTCTCCCGCTACTTAAAAAACAAACACTAGACCTCTCCATACCCACTAATTATAGACCAATCACAACCGTCCCTTTTGTCTTAAAAATCTTAGATAAAGTAGCCTACCTAAAATTGAACAATACTTGGAATACAATAAGCTATTAGGACTACTCCAGTCAGGTTTCAGACCCCAACATGGGACTGAAACTGCTCTGATCGACTTAAAGGCACACATTGATGCATTGAGAGACAGTGGAAAGGCAGCTCTACTGCTCCTACTAGACCTCTCCACGGCATTCGATTTAGTAGATCACAAAATCCTGTGCAACCACCTGGATTCTGCCGCCCATTTCTCACAAGAAGCAATAGGTTGGATCCAATCCTTCCTTGACAACAGGTCAATGCGTGTCTTTTCACAGGTGGCGGCAGCCGACCCTATTCCCTTTACTTGCGGAGTGCCACAGGGCTCCTGCGTGTCCCCTACCTTGTACAACATTTTTACAAGCCCTTCTTGACAATCTAGATGGGCTGGGTATCACCTAGACTAACTATGCTGATGATACCCAGATCCTCATCCCGTTGACGGAAGATTACACTAAGGATTTGGCCTTCGTAAACAGAGTGTACCTCATCATCCAGGCATGGATGGCCTCGCACGGTCTATGCCTGAATGATGATAAAACAAAACTCCTCATACTCGGCACCCCAGCCACTCTTAACAAACTTGGCCACAACTATTCCAAATTCAGAATAGATGACAATGTCATTACAGTGGCTCAGGAAGCCAAAACCCTAGGTTTGCACCTAGACTCTAACCTTCAAAAAACAAGTTAACTCCATGGCCTCATCCACTGCTTATACATGTAAGTTAATCAGAGCAGCTAAGCCTTTCCTCTTGTTACGCTCACCTGACTCCCACGGAGGCGCTGGCCAGGATCGTGCTGCTGTGACCACTTCTAAGGTGTTGCGCGGGGCTCAGAAGATGGACTGGACCGGACTCCCAACTCCTGCTTGTCCGGCTTGCAAAAGTATCCTTCTTAGGGTCTTGAAGGGCGAGCTCTCCTTCCTGCTTCTGATGCAGGGGCGCGTTGGTATCCAGTTACTTCACTGGATTCTTGGTTTTATGAGAACCAAACTTGCTTGGCTTCCAGGTAAGTTCCTTGAAAGGTTCCCCTTTTGTCCTTGCATCAATATGCTAATGTCAATGTCTTTTTCCCCATAGGGGCCGGGGTACGGAATGCCGGGGAAAAGGCACCGACCCGAGATGCGAGGTGCAATCCCTGTAGAAATCAGGTAAGTCTTGATGAGCGTTTTTGGGTAATGTCTTTTCATTCGCTCATTGACGCTAATGTCTTTTTCCCCATAGGGGCCGGGGTCCGGAAACGCCTGGATGCGGCGCGGTACCCGAAATGAAAAGGGAATGACCCAACAGGTAAGTCTTAACATGGAGGTTTAGGTTTCCTCATTCCCTTCTCTCTCTCACCTTTGCTCTTGTCTTTTTCTCCCTAGGCGTGGAAGCGTGGCTGCGAATCTGGGTGATCGCTGCTGAACATGGAGGCGCCCTGTGAAGGTGAGTGGAATGCGGCGCTGCGGCGGTCGATGCGATGTGCTTTTAAATTAAGTGTCTTCCTTTGCAGGATCGTCGGCGAGCTGACTCCGGAATGCGGATCTTGCAGGTAAAGTCTTTTCCTTCTCCTATTCTCTCTTTCTCTTCCTTTGTAGGTGATCAGGATGCTGGCAGGCGTGGCAGAAGGATGAATTTCAGGAGTAAACACGGTGATCGTCCAGCTGCTAGATGCAGAACAACGCGAAGCATGTGCTGCTCTTCGGGTGTGGTTTAAATAGCCTGTAAAGTAGTTCCAGGTATGTATCCTTCCACTCAGATATGTATTCTTCCTCAGACCACACCCGAGTGATAAAGTAGTCCAAAAGATAAAGTAGTCCCATTCAGTCCTCAAGAGGGCCTGGATGTAGCAGCACGGTCTGCTTCAGGTAAGTGCACATTAATACACTTACACACATGTCTTGCTTTATGAGCCTGGCGCCTAAGGCGCCAGGACTGGGGTCCAGAATGAGCCTGGCGCCAAAGGCGCCAGGACTGCGTCCAAAAGGCCCCAACTTGGGCCTGCTGAGACGTCCTTGGGGAAAATGATGTCTGCCTCTGGGGTTGCTGGGCTGGGCCTGGCTCCTTGGAGGTAGGCATCATGACAGTACCCCCCCACAAGGCCCCTCCCAAGGTTGTTGCCTCCGGGGATTTTGGCTTGTTCGGGAATCTACGGTGGAACCTTCGTATTAATCGAGGTGCGTGAATATGGTTACTAGGCTGCCACGATCTCTCATGAGGTCCATAACCCTTCCAGTCAACTAGATAGAAGAGTTTTGACTTTAACATTTTGGAGTCTAAAATGTCTTTCACTTCGAATTCTAATTCCCCATCAATTTGAATAGGATCTGGAGGCTTGGACAGTGGGGTTCCTGGTTGTACCGGTTTCAAAAGTGATGCGTGAAAAACGGGATGAATACGCATGTTGGAAGGCAAATCCAGTTTAAAGGCCACTGGGTTGATTATGGCTTTGATGGGGTAAGGCCCAATGAATCTGGGATTGAAAGTCTGTGGGCCCTTGAGAGATAAATGTCTAGTTGCTAGCCAAACCTGGTCTCCTACTTGGTAAGGAGGTGTTTTACTTCGGTGCAAATCAGCGTTTTCTTTGTACTTTTTCTTGGCTTGCTGTAAATGAGTTGTAGCTTCTTTGAAGGCTCGGGTTATTGTGGAATGCAGATGATTTACTGCGGGCATTTCCAGGGTCAGAGGTGGATCTAGGTCAGAGGTTCGAGGATGGTGACCATACAAAGTATAAAAAGGAGTTTGACCGGTTCCGGAATGCATAGAATTGTTGTATGCATATTCTGCTATCCAAAGAATGTCTTTCCAATTGTACTCGGATTGGTGCAACATGCACCGAAGATATTGCTCGAGAGTCTGATTTGTCCTTTCGGTTTGTCCGTCGGTCTGGGGGTGGTGGCTGGTGGATAATCGCACATCCATTTGTGCTAGTTGGCAACACTTCCTCCAAAAATGGGAAATGAATTGACTTCCACGATCTGAGACTAGTACGGAAGGGAAACCATGTATTCGAACTATATTCTCCAGGAATTCCTTGGCCAGGATGGAAGCTGAAGGCAATCCTTTTAGAGGGATAAAGTGGGCCATTTTGGAGAACAGATCCACGATTACTAGGATAGTGTTGTAACCACCACACAGAGGCAGGTCCGTAATGAAGTCCATAGACAAGGTGTGCCAAGGTGCCGGTGGAATCTCCAAGGGTTGAAGTAGGCCGGCTGGCCTGTTCCTTTGACCTTTATTTTGGGCGCAAACTCCGCAAGACATCACAAAAGACTTAATGTCTTTTCTCCAAGAAGGCCACCAGAATTGGCGTTTGATCTTTTCTTCCGTTTTAGCGATACCAGGGTGTCCTTCCATTAACGATTCATGATAATGAGCAATAACTAGTTCTTGCAATTCCTTACTTGGCAGAAATAACCGCTCTTGGAAATACGGTAAGTTATCCTTAACGGTGAAGTGGGGACCCTTTTGAGTCCATTCCAGTAAGGCTGAAGGGTCAAAAAGTAGTTTGACTCGAGTTTCAACGTCCTCGATGGTTTGCAATGAAGTCAAACCTAAGATTCTTTGTTCAGGTATTATCGGCACAGGTTCTAAACACGAATTGGGTTCTTCCATGCCAATCCGGGATAAGGCGTCCGCTTTGCCATTCTTGCAGCCAGGGCGATAGGTAATTATAAAATCAAATTCTGCAAAGAATAAAGCCCATCGGAGTTGTCGTGAAGATTGGGCTTTGGCCGTCTTTAAATACTGCAAATTTCTGTGATCCGTAATTACAGTGATGGTGTGTCTTGCACCGAGGAGGTAATGACGCCAAGCCTTAAAAGCAGATTTAATGGCCAGTAACTCTTTGTCGGTAATTGCGTAATTAATTTCAGGAGCTGAGAATTTCCTGGACCAAAAGGCTACAGGGTGTAGCTGGTTAGTTTTCAGATCCCTTTGCGACAGGACAGCTCCCATGGCTAAACTTGATGCGTCAGTTTCAACAATATACGGGAGATCAGGACGCGGGTGCTTCAACACAGGTGCGGAAGTGAATTTGGTCTTTAGGTCTTGAAAGGCTTGTTCGGCCTCTGGAGTCCATTCAAAATGTTTATTCTTACGTAAAAGAGCAGTAATGGGTTGGACTATTCGTGAAAACTCCGGGATGAATCTTCGATAGAAGTTGGCAAAGCCAAGCATACTCTGAACCCCTTTCACTGAACCGGGAGATGGCCATTTGAGGATGGCGTCCACCTTTCGTGAATCCATTCGAATTCCTTTAGGAGTCAGAACAAATCCGAGGAATTCAACCTCAGTGGTATCAAAGACACACTTTTCCAGCTTGGCAAATAGTTTGTGCTGGCGCAATTTCTCTAGAACTGCTCGAACATGTTTTCGATGATCTGGCTCAGAAGATGAGTACACCAGGATGTCGTCGATGTATACGATGACACAAACATCGATAAGTTCTCGCAGAACATCGTTCATGAAGAATTGAAAAGCTGCAGGCGCGTTGCACAAACCGAAGGGCATAACCTGATATTCGAAGAGCCCGTATTTGGTGCGGAAAGCTGTCTTCCACTCGTCACCTTCTTTTATTCGCACTAGGTGATAAGCTCCCCGGAGATCTAACTTGGTGTATATACGAGCATCTTTTACTTGATCAAGAAGTTCAGGGATCAGAGGAAGGGGATAACGATTCTTTATCGTTATCTGATTTAAAGCGCGGTAGTCAATACAAGTTCTAAGGTCTCCTTCTTTTTTAGGCACGAAGAACAAAGCAGAAGAGACCGGGGACTTTGATGGGCGAATAAAGCCATTGGCAAGGTACTGATCCAAATACTGACGCAAATGCTGGTTTTCAGGTTCAGTGAGAGCATAAATCCTACTACACGGCGGTTGAGCATTGGGAACTAGATCGATCTGGCAATCATAAGAACGATGAGGGGGTAGCGTGTTAGCCTGTTCTTTCTGAAAAACGTCCTGGTATTCAAGGTATTCTGCCGGTAGTTGAACAGTGGCGGGGGTTACTGTGGCTAAACCAATAGCTGGATTTCTAGGATAACAAGTGGGACCACAATCTGGAAAAGTTATTCTCTTTGCTCGCCAGTCTATTCGAGGATTGTGTGTTTCTAACCAAGGAATTCCGAGGATTACTTGAAATTGTGGAGCCTTGATTATATCAAACACTATTGCTTCCCGATGTCCATCCTGACTCACAAGTGTCACTTCTGTGGTGGAATGCGTTACCGGCCCAGAGGCTATTTCGGTACCATCAACCGTAGTAATGACATCCTGGTTTATTTTTGGATGCAGAGGAAGGTTCATCCTGGAGGCCAATTCGCGGTCCACGTAGTTTCCGATAGCTCCGCTGTCGACGTATGCTTTGATGGCATGCAACCGTTGGGGCTTTTTTGGATCCACGAGCACCATTGGCAAGACAAAATGCGAGGTCAGAGAGTTCGTTTTCAAGCTCGGCAAGCGGACCTCTACGCTTGTCGAGCCAGGTCGTTTCCCGAAACAGGTTCCATTAAGTTGTTGTCAGAGGCACCAACCACCTTCCTAGGTGGTTTTACCGGACAATCACGAAGAAAGTGACCGGAAGCCCCGCAATAGAGGCATAGTTGCTTTTGTCGCCTTCTCTCGCGTTCCTTCTGAGTTAACGGCCCCTTAACTCCCCCTATTTGCATAGGTTCCGAAGCTTCGGTATTCCTGGGGTTTACGAGGGTTCTGATCGGTACTCGGGTTTCAAACTTGGACCGATCTGCTTTCCTATTCTGAAGTCTGTGATCCAGTTGTACCACAAAGTCAATATATTCTGCGCAGCCCTGGGGTGGATTCACTACTTGGGCCAGAATGTCTTTTAGCTCTCCGCGCAGACCCCGGTGAAATAAAGTGATCTTTTTATTTTCAGGCCATCCGGTTTCCACCACCAGTCTGTTAAAGGAGGCTATATAAGACAAAAGATCTTGACTACCTTGTCGTAGAGATAGCAGTTCGTTGTCAAGGGCCTGTCCCTGCGAGTGTCGAGCGAACAACCTTTCCATGCTGGCCTGAAAGCCCTGAAAATCCTGGAGAATTGGATCGTTCTGGTTCACCAAGGGAACAGACCAATCGGCAGCACAGCCACTTAGGTACGATAACACGAAGGCCACTTTGGTCCTATCATCAGGGAAGGCTCCTGGTCTGCATATAAAATGTAAGCGACATTGGTTCATAAAAATGGCATATTTCTTTGGGTCCCCCGCAAAACGTTCAGGTGGTGCTAAAGGCATGGATCCCGGCAGATTGATCTGAACAGGGTTACTCGAACCCAACGAAGTGGAAATTCCCCCGGGACTAGGTAAAGGAATTTGTCCAGCCTGACTCTGTAGCAATCGTTTGGCCAGGTCATCAGTTTGTTCCTTGGAGAGAATGAGTTCTCTTTTGAGGGCATTAGTCTCTTGGCGAGCTGAGTGTACCTCTGCCATTAATTCCCCCAACAGCTGGGCCAGCTGGTCTGTCTCAGAAGTCTCCATAGCGCCCGGGTGGGAAATTGTGGGTAGGCTTCGCGTTCTGTTACGCTCACCTGACTCCCACGGAGGCGCTGGCCAGGATCGTGCTGCTGTGACCACTTCTAAGGTGTTGCGCGGGGCTCAGAAGATGGACTGGACCGGACTCCCAACTCCTGCTTGTCCGGCTTGCAAAAGTATCCTTCTTAGGGTCTTGAAGGGCGAGCTCTCCTTCCTGCTTCTGATGCAGGGGCGCGTTGGTATCCAGTTACTTCACTGGATTCTTGGTTTTATGAGAACCAAACTTGCTTGGCTTCCAGGTAAGTTCCTTGAAAGGTTCCCCTTTTGTCCTTGCATCAATATGCTAATGTCAATGTCTTTTTCCCCATAGGGGCCGGGGTACGGAATGCCGGGGAAAAGGCACCGACCCGAGATGCGAGGTGCAATCCCTGTAGAAATCAGGTAAGTCTTGATGAGCGTTTTTGGGTAATGTCTTTTCATTCGCTCATTGACGCTAATGTCTTTTTCCCCATAGGGGCCGGGGTCCGGAAACGCCTGGATGCGGCGCGGACCCGAAATGAAAAGGGAATGACCCAACAGGTAAGTCTTAACATGGAGGTTTAGGTTTCCTCATTCCCTTCTCTCTCTCACCTTTGCTCTTGTCTTTTTCTCCCTAGGCGTGGAAGCGTGGCTGTGAATCTGGGTGATCGCTGCTGAACATGGAGGCGCCCTGTGAAGGTGAGTGGAATGCAGCACTGCGGCGGTCGATGCGATGTGCTTTTAAATTAAGTGTCTTCCTTTGCAGGATCGTCGGCGAGCTGACTCCGGAATGCGGGTCTTGCAGGTAAAGTCTTTTCCTTCTCCTATTCTCTCTTTCTCTTCCTTTGTAGGTGATCAGTATGCTGGCAGGCGTGGCAGAAGTCTGAATGCAGGAGTAAACACGGTGAGCGTCCAGCTGCTAGATGCAGAACAACGCGAAGCATGTGCTGCTCTTCGGGTGTGGTTTAAATAGCCTGTAAAGTAGTTCCAGGTATGTATCCTTCCACTCAGATATGTATTCTTCCTCAGACCACACCCGAGTGATAAAGTAGTCCAAAAGATAAAGTAGTCCCATTCAGTCCTCAAGAGGGCCTGGATGTAGCAGCACGGTCTGCTTCAGGTAAGTGCACATTAAAACACTTACACACATGTCTTGCTTTATGAGCCTGGCGCCTAAGGCGCCAGGACTGGGGTCCAGAATGAGCCTGGCGCCAAAGGCGCCAGGACTGCGTCCAAAAGGCCCCAACTTGGGCCTACTGAGACGTCCTTGGGGAAAATGATGTCTGCCTCTGGGGTTGCTGGGCTGGGCCTGGCTCCTTGGAGGTAGGCATCATGACACCTCTCCACCAATAACTGCACTACCCATGCGAGAGCCCTTATTTTGTCTAAACTGGATTATTGTAATGCCCTATATTTAGGGAGTAATAAATATATTACTAACAAAATCCAGATTCTACAAAATAATGCTCTGAGAGCAGCCCTAAGCCGCCCTAAGAAAGCTCACATCTCTGCCATTAGAAGAAACAATAACTGGCTTTCTACCAGAGATAAAATTATTCTAAAAACAGCCTCCCTGACACACGCATGTCTCCACAATGTCGTCCCACAATACCTCAGACAGATTTAAGAGGCAGTCTTCCAACCGCCCGACGAGAACTGCCAATGCCAACCTCTTAACGGTGCCTAGATTTAAACATACAAAGACAGGTGGTAACAGCTTCATGGTCAAAGCTTCCCAATATTAGAACTCCCTCCCACCATCCCTAAGGGAAGGCCTACCCTACCTTCGCTTCAGGTCTAACCTCATTCACTGGATTAAGGAAAAGGACATCTAACCACATCACTACACACCCTATGTTGCCTTCTCTCTGCCTTCCTCTTTCCTCTGCCTTGACTATACATACTGAGTGCACTATGTACCATGTATTGTTATATTGTATAAATATGCAAAGTTCCTGACCACACACATTATGCACTCTGAGCATTATCTATTCTATATATTGTGTAAATATGTAATACTATGCCCTAGTCTCAGCCTGTCTAAACTGTCTGCACCGTAATGTAATGTAAATAGCTGTAAACAGCAATGTAACCAAAGCTGAACAATCTTCTTGATGCTTATTGCGCCCCGATAGCCTTGGGTCTGGCGCGCACTACAAATATTAAACTAAACTAAACTAAATGATCCATCAATTAATGGTCTAGTTGTCATAGTTACTCATTTTGCCACCCTTTTGCTGTTTTAAACTTCATCTCCTTTGATCCCTACCCAGCCAGGTCGCTGAAGGCTGATGGGTCCAAAATATCCGGAGGGCCGCACAGTGAGCAACCATCCTCTAACAGGTCCATCACAACCAATGAATGTAAGTCTTCCTACTATACCGTTGTTTCATCGACATTTTCTTTTACCACTGCCTTTTTTATGACTACAGAATTACGGAAAAGGTGATCGAAATTTTTGGGGGGTGGGGTGGGAATGGGCAAATAAGGGGTTGGGGTTTGGGAATAGTTAAAAATAGGTGGGGGCATATAGGGGGAACAGTGACCCCAAAAATAAAATTCAATTACCTTTTTCATAATTGTGTACTCGTAAAAAAGGCAGTCATAAAAATGACTGTCTATGAAAGAACATAGAACTGTCTTCCCTTCCTGTGTGAAGCAGAGATACACAAATGTCTGGTGTGGCTTCCTTTACATGTGGGTTTTAAAATTACTAAATGTGTTGCACTACGTCCTCAAGTCATTTCCCTAGCCGGTAAAATAGTGCAAAGGTACTACATAAATCAGTACCAAATGTGGAGCTGTGACATGAAATTCACCAGCTTTCACTCTATTCTAGCCCAAAGTGGGTTTTCTTCACACAAGGACATGCGCCACAAGAAAGATCTCTGAAACTGTAAACTAATCTACAGTTTCAGAGAGCTTTCTTGTGGTGCATGTCTTCGTGTGAAGAAAACCCACTTTGAACCTATTACACGGAGTAGAGGAACTCATTGTCTCGGTTTACCTCTTCACACTCATGTAACATTTTTGATGGAACTATAGAAAAAATCAGGGCGCAGAGGTCAACAAGTTGATATCCCCACACAAGTTCCTCACAATTTTTTATTCTAGCCCAGTTAGAGGAAATGTGACCTTGCCTAGTGGCAAACTGATTTACTCACGACAAAGCCTCCCACCTACTTTTGTTACCCCTTTCCATTTTTAGTCTTCAGATCCAGGGCACTTCTAAATATTGACTTACTCAAGCAGTGATTGTGGATGTACATTGAAAGATAGAGTCCTAAAAGATTGAATTACAAAATTGCGAACCCCACTTTTTCACATTTTGTAACTGGATCTTTTGGGCAGGGTTTGTCCCTGCGATGCAAGTAATGTATGCGGGGGACCCCCGTGACCGACGAAGCCCATAATACTGAACTAGGGGGTCGCGGGACACCCCCGGAACCCCTGCTACCCTTGTTCGGTATTTTTGGATTCAGTCTTTTTAACCAGGCCGAATGAACACTATTTTGCATTCAGTCTTTTTTTCAGTCTTTTAGGGCAAACCCATTGCGGAAAAGCCGAAGAATGATGGGGGTCTTTTATGCACAGATTTTGGTGAACTGTATTCTGTAGCCTACTGGGTTCATTGCTCCGGTTTATTCAACCCAGAGTGCTATAATTGTGACCCCCAAGCATCTCCTTAGACTAAAGATGGGTGGCAGACGTGGGTCTGCAAAGAGCTTTGGGGAAATATATGAATGCAGGGTGCTGGACCTTCACTGTACTCCGGCCTGGCTCAGAAAGCCTTCAAACGATTGCATTAGATGCATTATTCTCTTTAAACCTATCTTTATCATTGACACCACACTTGATCTAAAGTGTTCCCACCACTGTATCACTAGTGAGGACTTCTGCATGCCTTCTATCATTTGTGATACTTTGTATTCTCCTCCATCCCCAGCTGGAGGCACTCACTTGGATCATGCTATGCTCCAAGTTGTCACCATTGTCCCGGGGCACTGTTTTATTGCCCCACGGCCTTCTTACGCATCTCCTGCCCTTCATCTCAGAGAATGTGTTACAGATCAACGTTTTCCTGCCAGCCCCTTTCCTGCTCCCAATGGTTTGTCTCTTTGGCACGCATGCTCGGTGTGAGTCCACGCCACCTAATACAATACATCCTTATGGATGAAAAGACTGCCAGTGTTTCCCTGGCATCTGATCTGTATTTGTATTTGTATTTTATTTACTTTATATAGCCCTTTACTCCAAAGTGCTTTACATGAGAAAAAATAAACCTACAGCAAGCATAAAATGACAATTGAACCACAACCTGAAAACAGTATGAAGAACAACTTACAATATTGCAGCAGTGAGAAGGGTGTGGGAGGGGAGAGGTGTGCAAGGGGGTAGTAGGTGTTAGAGGAGGTATGAACGGGGGAAAGAGGGAATGCAGGAATGTGAGGGAAGAAGAGATGAAAAGGTGAGACTAGAATCGAGCAGGGGGAAGGGAGGAAGGAGGTAGGAGGGATGGAGAGGGTAATGAAGAGGAGGAGTAAGAGGTGAGGGTAAAGGGGAAGAGAGGAGCAAAGGAACGTGGGGTGTTAGGGAGGTGAGTGGAAGAGGTAAGATTTTTAGAGAAGAGTGAAAGGAAGGGTAGGAGGGTGAAGAGCGGATTTGAAGGGGGAGGCGGTTCCAGTGGAAGGGAGCAAGGAGTTGGAAGGAGCGGAAGCAGTAAAGGGTGAAGGAGGAGGAGAGAGTAGGAAAAGATAAACAGAGCAGAGAGACGAGAATGGGGTGTAGAAGGAAAGAAGAGAGGTAGGGGGGAGCAAGACCATAGAGGGCCTTGAGAAGTGTGGGTGAGTCTTGTGAAGCTGAACACTGCCTCTGAATCTGTGCCAACTCCCACGTGGTCAGTGTCACCAATCAACAGCATTCCCTTGAAGGCCTGCCGACTCCGCCTGCAAAGGGGTTTGGCGGTTTTATGGACCCTTAGATTTCCTGTGAGTACTTATATCTGCCCTCATGGACTTTGTGAAGGGCATCCGCTCCAAATGACAACCTCTAGCATTGAAACTAATCAAAATCAGTCTGACATAGGTTGGCTTTAAATAGATGTCGTCCCTTTCTGTTTAGGTGAGGGATAGAGAAGGTAGGCACAGGAAGAGCCCACTTTTCATTAGGGAGTGCCTTTTTTTATTCCAGGCTTAACAATTTCAAGACACCGACAGCTTCTAAAATTCACCCCATTTCAGAAACAGCTGAGGATACACTAGAAGGCGAGCACTGAAGAGCAACATAAGACATGTAACAGTATCTGTCTTTGGGAGAAGGTAATGAGAAAGGGGCAGGTGGTGGCTCCCCCTCCTGCCGCCGTGTACAATGGGTTTCTGAATTAATTTCCCTCATAATTCTCACGAGTGAGCATTTTAAAGGTCGTTATTGTAATTAAAATCCCCTTGTTGAAAATGTTTACTTTTTTCTTTAAAATTAATATGACAACATTTTAGAATCGATACACTGATTTGCATAGATAATGAGACGAGAACAGAAAATAGTACAATGCCTTTTGCATTTTCTTTAGGGATGGCCATTTCCTGAAGAATTGTAAAGTGGTCCACGTGTAGGAGCCGACCTTGGGGTCGGCATGATAGTTCAGACTGAAAGACAACACGTGATGAGTTGACCTTCAGCATGCTCTTTTTAGGCAATCCTATTCTAAGAGGTCGTCCTTCAAAAATAGACACGTCTTCAGGACCCACACCCTTTCTGAGACCCCCATAACCACTCCAGCGCGTTCCGAGACACAACCCTTTTGAGTAGGTCCGTCCTCAACACTTCCCTTGGGAATCTATCAAGCCATCCCTCCTTTCATGTGATCCCCAGAGATCATAAAACCTCTGCTTTACAGTTACTTCTTCCATGAAGATTACGAGATAATCTATTGCAATATGGTTCTGTATACAAAAAATGGAAGCCAAATTGATATGGCGGTAAACATACTCTTTGTGACTGAACATGCAATGCAACACCTAAAAAGAAACCCAAAAGCGACTCAGACGAAGAAGGTGTAGAGGAGGGCTGGAGGCACAGCCTTCAGGAACGTCATGCTCATATTTCCTCTGGTTGGTGCATAATATTTTTGTTTCCTTATACTGGGGGGTGGGGTCGTTATGTGCAATTATCCTCAACACTTCCCAAAAAACAAAACAGAGGGATCTTTCATGAAAGGGCACCATGTCGTGGTCGAACGAGCTGGTTCTTCTGGTTTATGACTGTAACAAGGGCGTATTGGGTAGGCAGGAGTTTCCCACTCACTACTTGCCGTTAGCATGGGACCAAAGGAAAGGGGAACAAGAAGGGAGCTATGACTGAAGAGCTCAAAGAAATGAGTCAGTATATCAGATGTCCATTGTCATACTGTCAGATAGGGAAGGCTATGCAGCAGCTGGCATTTGCAGTAATAAATACACCAAGTAGAATGACGCACACCATGGAAGTGTACAGTGAACTATTACCTCCGAACTATTAGCTTCAAACGTTGGCATGAATAGGAATCAAGGGATATTGATAATGCACAAGCCACCGTTTGATTATAGGTAATATATGGGGTTGGAGGGAATAAATGACCCTCTTTTTCCTCCCGGCACTCCTCATCCCCTACCAATGCCACTTCTGAAACAAAAAATATGCTATTTAAAAACATTTAAAGTGAGGCACATTTTATATCAAAATATTTCATGCCAATTATTTGGATAGAGTGCATATACCTCAGCACCTATGTAAGCAAAATACAATCAATTCCTCATCAACATGGAGGTGTGCGTTATTCCGGCAGTCCACCCTACAGTGTCCCTGATTGAGACTTTGCTAACAGGAATGAGAATAGATACACAATCTGGACACGCCATGTTTGAGTGTCTTTCTTAAAATGTCTGAAAACTGTCAAGAGCTGTGCTCCTAATAAAACCGAAACTCACCCTGAGCTTCGCTCCTGAGTCCTGATGATACCGGTCATCACACGGGGCTCTGCTCTGTATAAAAGCCATGCTCCCTCAGGAACCTGTTCTCAAAATACCAAGGCTCATACAGGGCTCCTCTATCCGCGAAAATGCACAGGCTCACTGTGGGCCATGCCCTTTTAATATCGCCTCACATAAGGGCTTCTTCTCTTAATAAGCATGCTCACTTGGGCTTCTGCTACTGATAACACAAAGAGCTATGCTCCTGTGCATTACCACACCACACTCAGTGTTCTGCATCCGATAATACCTAAACTCGCAGAGCTATGCGTCGGCTAATACACAGCCCTGCTGTGCACTTGGCTCACGGTAACATCCTCAACCCTTCCAGGTTCTGCACATGAGAACAACAAGAGCACTCGGAGCTCTGCATGCTCCTGGTGATATCCAGGCTAACACAGAGCTCTGTGCCCAATACTATCGGACGCCCGAAGATGTGTGCATCTTACACAGATCCATTCAGACCACGTATGTGGTTAGCACCTTGATTCAGAGAGAGATCCTGCAAACAACCACATCCTTTCAGAGCTCTGCTCCTGGAAATACCCAGGCTTGGATCTCCACCGCTGATATTGTAAGGGCTCACGAACCCGGTCTGCATCACTGGCGTTTCCCGTGGCGCCTCGAGGACTCCCCTCAACAATTGGGACAATATTTCCCAGAAGCTCCTGTGGTGCGCAGAACTCAGGGCCGTCAAGTCGTGGAATGCGTCATCACAATGGGAGGACTGCAGTGGTCTGAAATGACCGTGGTAAGCACTGCACAACGCTCCTCAACTGTTGTTCTGCAAAGTTGCTTGATGATTGTATTCTGGTCGTATTAGATAACGTTGTATGAAAGTGATTGCAGACAATGGTCAACCAATTTGGCGAGACCAAGTTCAATTTCTATATATTTTTGCAGTTGTCTGCAAAGGACTGGCCCAATATTGTGGCTGCCCAATATTAGTTCAAAAGAATGTTGATTGGGAGGGTCACCCAAAATGGCCAGCTTGCAGTTGAGTGAAAAAAGGCACAGGGCCTCATTAGGACCCTGGTGGTAGCTGTGCCCTTATTAAGGGCAAGGCTGCCGCCGGTAATGGAATTTTACCAGGTCCATGGAATGGGCAATTACCGGGTCATGCCGACCTTGGTGGACCCGGTAATTGCCCATTCCATGGACCTGGTAAAAATGAATCCCCATTCCCATTTGAGCCCCATAGGGGCCCATAGGGCTGAATGGGAATGGGGATGATGCTTACAACGGGCCCATTAATGACGGGCCCGTTGTTAGCATGCTGGTCCCCACGTGGGTCCTGCAAAGGACGTCTGGTCTGACCAGACATCCAGAGCGGGTCCCGCGAGGGAACCTGGTAATAGGGCAGAGTGGGTTTAACGTCGCCGGCACCTTTACCGTCGCCATTAAACCCATTCCGCCAGGGTCATAATGAGGCCCACTTTCAATCTTAAGGGTGATTTCAAATCGGTTTAATTCGCAAAAATCTTGAGTTCCAAGTTTTGGGTGACTTAATCTTAGAGAGTATCAACTTCTGCTTGTGACCTCTGTCAACATCTATTTGTCACCCATTGGATAATATGAATAGTTTGTTGGTATTTCTATTACGTAACATTATTGACATCAGACTGTTTCCTGGATATGTTTATGGACCCTGTTTTGCTGTGGCTATCTTCTGTCGACTGTGTTTGTGAAACCGTGCCTTGTAAATCGGACTACCAGAATGCCTTTTTAATTCTTGTTTTGGTCTCTTGGATTGTGATCCTGGTTTTGGATAATGGATTGATATGAATTTGCCATAGGATTTCTCTGTAACTGTGAGCAAGTGCCCTGGATCTGTTCGGGACAATTAAACCCCTGATCTAAGCGACTCTTCTTGCCCTGTATGCCTAGCTGCATCCTCGTGCCATCAGGTGTAGCCCACTGCGGTTATCTTCTTTTGCTACCGTTTTAGATGGGGCGTGTTTCCATGTCCTTCCTTTGGTGATTACCAGCTGTTATTTACCCCTATTCTGACTGAACACCCAGATAACAGGAGTTACATAGGGATTGTGGGGGTGGAGTAGTCATGGTAGTTTCTTTCTAATATTTCCTTTTGTTTTCTTTGCAGCCTGTTGTTCTGGACAGCAGTCCTCTATCTTTTTGCCTAATCACAAGGCAGTGCAGCACTTTTGTATCTGTAGAGGAGCAGATGTACACGTCATCTCTAGCTCCTGCGACCTCACCTCCATCATACTGGAACAGCAGTAGAAGAGCCCTATGTGGGACACCAGGTATCAGCCCAGTACCACATTGAGTGTATGAAAGATGATATGCACTCAGACAACCATATTGAATGTACCCACAAACTGAATGGGTAGTGGGAGATTTGCAGGAACCACAAAGCTTTGAAGAGTTGTAAAAGAAACTCTAACCACTGCAATGTATTATAATGAAGAGAAGACACAACACACTGAAATGATGTACAAATACTTAAAGAATGAAGATGTAACTGAAGTAACAAAGTAAACATGTAATCAAATACGAAGAGATCATGTGCAAAGGAAAACGTGAGTAGATACGAAGTGAATGTACATCATCAGAAATGCCATGTAGATGAGACATATAGAAGCTTGATGCAGAAGAAAATGTAACGTGACTTAAGCGGCCGTTAGAAAAGGATGGACGCCAGACTCGTGTTGAAACCAATCAAGCTACCTCAGAGACAGACCAGGGTTGCAGAGTTAGGAGACCTGGAAAAACTGCCTCATGTGAGGAATGAAGAGGAGTCTATTAGCCTGGGATCGAGGGTGCACATCAATGAATAATTGCAAGGCACAAAGGCAGTCAAGAGGATGAACTATGTACGCAAGACATATTTCTCATAGATTAAGCAAAGAAGAAAGAATCTACAAGTGTCAAGTACTGAACAGTCAAGGATGCAGAAAGCTCATGTCAGGTAGAGCAGCCAAGTCTCCAGAGGCCAAGAGGAGTAATGATACCCAGCCTAATCAAATTAAATGCCACTAAATAAAAGGTCGAAATGTCAAAATCGTGGTCTCCTCGCACGTGATTCAGATGTCAGAAACAAGGGCTATTCATTAAGCTCCAGATGAAGATAATGGTGTACCTACACTCCTTGCAAAGTCTCAGAGCAGAGAACAGGCTGTATGGTTGACTACAAAGAAGGAGCCTTGGCTTGGGGCCTGACCGATGAGAGATGATGGACTAATTGGACAAGTGGGTAGTAGTCTGATGTTCTTCTCTGCACCTGAGTTTTGTTTTGCTTACGTGCTGTTACGAGCCGAAAGTCCAAGGTTGGCAGAGAATGTCAACCAATCATAGGGTCTATGTAGCAACATACTATACAATGTTGCACAGGCCAAACCGCTGCTGTTTTTCTTCTATAATCTGTATTATACATATTTAGAGGTGATTTAAGACATGCCTTCCAGGTAAAAGGCATCCAGTAACGTTAGTAATGCTTATATGATACATAGGTACATATGTTCCCTGAACCAATCACTCCCTTCAATAGGTTTTACAGTTTAAGACAATGTCATAGATGATGCATCTTGAGGTATAAAGCCTGTGTATAATCAAAATTTAAGCATGAGTGTGTGGACTGCAATTTGGTGTACGCCAAATTGCCCTACTTTATGGAGCTGATAATAAAGTATTACTTTGCCATATTATTTGAGTCTGTCTGGTTATTTAGATCATTATTGGTAATTCCATCGATGGCGCTGGGTCAATTGCCCTATAAACCCGACTTCTGGCTTCAGCTGTCCATATTGCAATGGGATCAACACTTCCAAGATCCCCCTAATTCGCCCGCTTTCAGCGATTTCACAATTTACTGTTTTTAGGTCTGATGATGTACCCGGCTCCGTGCTGCATTGGCATATGCAGTGCTTTAAGTGGGCCGGGGCCTGCCGGGGCCGGGCCCCGGCAGTCTCCAGAAAGTGGGGCTGAGCCGGGGCCCAGCCGGGGCCCCCCGTCCCACACAACATTGGCGGGATGCATTATCCCGCCGCGGCCGCAGCCGCGACGGGAGATGCGCCTGTCATTATGTCAGCCAAGCTGACAGAAGTGCCAGCCAGCCAGAGCAACGCTCATCAGGGTCATCAGAGGAAGTTACTGTCCCTTTGTTTTCCCTCCCAGGTCACTGACCCCCACGGGCTCCGTGATCTAATATGCAGATTAAATCACGGAGCCCGCGGGTTCACAGAGGGTGAAAGACGCCTCGGGCTCAGTGATCTATGTGCTCTGAGCAGATAGATCACAGAGCCCGAGGTGCCTTTCTCCGTCGGCAAAGCTTTATAAAAGATGCCTTGAATTGTTTACGTGTCAAGCCATCTTTTAGAAACATAGAAACATTTTACAAATATCTATGTTTATAAAAAGGTGGCTTGAAAAGTACACAAACCATAGTAAGGTGCGTAACTTACTATGGTTTGTGCACTTTTCAAGCCACCTTTTATAAACATAGAAATATGTAACATTGCTATGTTTATAAAATATGGCTTGAAAAGTACACACACCATAGTAGTACGCATACAAACATATAAATGCTCACATACATTTATATATTTGTTTGCGCACCTTACTATGATTTGTGCACTTTTAGGCCACGCCCACAATGAAAACCACGCCCCCAAACGAGGGCCCCCCCTCAATTTCTTACCCCACTTAAAGCACTGGGCATATGTATTGTCTGCGAGTGTGACTACCGCCACCACTGTTGGGAGCAAGATAGGGAAAAGAAGGTGGAACAGACGGAGGTACATGTTAGGGGAAAAGTGGTATGCAGTACGCGTTCACCTAGCCGGCCGTTGCCGACACTTCTGATGTCTTCGCCTGTTAATGGCCCTTCTATTCTCAAGCACGGGTTGCTGCCCCATCGCCTAAGATGTTATAAGTCAAATGGCCGGCACATTTATTCCATACACGTGCTGCTTCTGATGTCATGTATGTGTTGCTCTGGTCGTGATTGTGCTCGTCACTGGTGTGGTCTTACCTAGATTACTGGTTACTCGTGTTGGGAAATGCGGGCGTTGGGATGGGTGGGAGTAGCGTAGTGTTGTCACGCGGGTAATTTGAGGGCCATGAAAAGCCGTACATTTAATATGTATTCTCGAGTGGTCCTGGCAAGGAGACATTTTCGGCGGTGGTTGCGAAAGTACAGCACCGTCGGTGGCGGGTGTTCTGCCGGGTAAATGGTTCAGGGGAAATGACATTTGCTTTGTAGGGGGCGTTTTTTTAGCACTCCTGTACAGGTATGGCTTTCCTTCTGGTTTGGGAGGGATGTTGGGCTGGTGTGTTTTCTCTGTACGGCCACCGTGCTGGTGGTGGCAGGGGTATTGACCCAGTTGGGTGCAATTAGTTCTGGTGATCAGCCATTAAAGTTAAAACTGCGAGTACCAGCATGCACCGCTGTAATGTTTGAATCAAGGCTGGTTGCTGAATGTACGCCCACGGAAGAGGGTGTAGCTAATGCAGGAGATAGAGGCGCAATGAAATGCTAGGTAGGTTTTGTTGCTTGCCGCATTTGTTCCACGGAAAGTGAATTTTGATGCTCGCAGCGCATTTGTCGAACCCAGAAACACAACCATGTAACCTACCTTTACATTCCAACCCCAGGAGGCTGGTTCCTCACAACAGAAGACAGTGCCATGGCCCTAGAGCGTGGCTCATGGCGGCGGAAAATTGGGGCCATAAACTATCATTGTTGTCATTGAACAGGGCCCCGAGCAAGCCATATTTACCAATCACACCACTAGAGGTTTGCAACCAAATTGGCATTAGCCCGAGAGAAATGCAAAAGACATTTTCATGCAGAAAGCACGCACCAAGCACTCACTAGACACCGGAATCTACACTTCCCCAAAAGGTCCATTAAACACATGATCAAAAGTTTCAAATTCGCTGCATTGCTCAGATGTCACTTAAAACCCACACTGAGCATTCATGGCAACATGTGGTATCTCTATCCCCTCCTAGTGAACCCTTCTTTGTCACACACGGAACCACGCCAAGGTGCCCAATTGAATTCACTGCAAGTTGCTTAACGACTTAGAATTACATTTGCCAAACCAAGGGCACAATTTCAGCTCGCCCCATTGCATTCTGGTATTTGCAGTCCCCATGGGGGCACTGGCTGGCAGGTTGGAGGGTCAGGTAGGGTGGGGTAAAGAAGGCACTCTTATCGGGCGGTATAATGTTCCCTGTGGTGTTCTACATCTGCATAGGCTTTGGGACTATGGCAACCAGGGCGGATCTGTGGTGGTGGAACACTAGGACGCTCTTGCATCAACTCATTGGGATCTGGTCAGGTTTTAGGTGGGTGGGGAGAGTCACATCATTGAGCACAAGGTGGAGGGTCTCACGAAGTGCAGGCCTGGTAAAACCCTAATTCAGTGTCAGCTCCTGAAAGGATTGGCCATTTCCCTAACCATTGTTAATAAATGTTAGACAACAATAATGCATACAGAAACATACAGGAATCACAACCAGCATTGTGAACGATACAGTTTTGGCCTTTTGTATGTGCAGGGGAGATGCATTTGCTAGGCACTGCCACAGGGGTACTGTCCGGCCCTCATTGGTAGCTGCTGCATATGCTGCCAGTATGCCCGGGCAACTAGAATCGGTGCCTGCAATAGTCTGATCCTTGGGCACAGGCTAAAGCTTTGCCAATGCCTTTCTTACCAAGGCTGCAGCAAAGAACACGCATCGTGCTCATAAATAGGGGGAAGGAAGAAGGACCGGGTTAGAACGTTTTACCACACCTTAACGCGACAGATCCAAGTAAGTTATTAACGCTCAGAAGACTGCTTTGCAAAACACTGGCAGACACATTAGGTCTCATTGGGAGTTTGGAGGCAGCCATGCCCTTAATAAGTTTGGAGGCAGCTGCCTCCAAAGTCGGGTCCGCGTCCGTGGTCCCTGAATGGGGAAATACCGGGCCATTCCGACTTTGGAGGGCCCGGTATTTCCCCATTCAGGGAACTCGGACCATCCCCATTGGGAATGGGGAGCATGCTAACAACGGGCCAGTTAATGACGGGCCCGTTGTTAGCATGCTGGACCCCTCACGGGACCCGCAAGGGACGTTTGGTCTGACCAGACGTCCAGAGCGGGTCCCACAACGGAACCTCGTAATGAGGCGGTACAGGGTTCAAGGCGCCGGCACCTTTACTGGCGCTGTTAACCCCTTACCGCCTTACTTGTAATGAGGCCCATTGAGCACAATGGGCCTCATTACGACGTTGGAGGTAGCCATGGCGCAATTAGCACCATGGCTGCCTCCAAACTCGTTCCAACTCCGCTCTGGTGAATGGAGCAATTACCGGTCCATTCTAAGGTTGGCGGGACCGGTAATTCCCCATTCACCAGGGCCATTCCCCATTCCCATTTGAGCCCCCATAGGGCTCAATGGGAATGGGGAAGGCGCTAATAACGGTACCACAAATTGCGGTATTGTTATTAGCTCTAGAGTCCCTTTGCGGGTCCCGTCCTTAACGCCTGAAAAAAACAGGTGTTAAGGAAGGACCCGCAAAGGGAACTCGTAGTAGGGCGGTAAGGGATTACCGGTGCCCTTACCGGTGCCGGTAATCCCTTACCGCCCACCTCGTAATGAGGCCCAATGTTTGATGGTAAGGCTGCGGAATTAAGCACAAAGAGATGGAAAGGTTGAGGTGTCAAGCGAGGGGGAGCGGTGGGGTGGAAATAGGGATTTAGCATGGCCATGGCCAGTAAATGGATGCGCAAAATAATCAAAGAGCACCTACAAGCTTGATGTCCCTCCACAAATGCCATTTCTCACTTCTCCCACCGGCACTACAATATAATAGTTTCGGCTGACCAGTGGCGCTTAACTCTAGGGGGAAAGAAGAGGTTTGTCTTGCTAATTGACAGGTACATTCGGGTATTTGTGGTCCCATAACAAGATGGGATAATTATTCCATAACGTACACTTTGTCTTAACATATTTCAGTAAGGTTTACCAAGAAACGGCTTCATAAGTTACGTTCCCATGATGCCGTGCTCACTAAAGACTCAGGGCCTCATTACACGGTAGGCGGTAACCATGGCGCTATTAGCGCCATGGTTGCTGCCGGTATTTTACCGTGTCCACCTTGGTGGATGGCGGAATTACCGCCCTATTCCAAGGTGAGCGGGGGCGGTAATTCCCCATTCACCAAGGCACTTCCCCATTCCCATTTTTGCCCCCATCGGGCATAATGGGAATGGGGAAGGCGCTAATTACGGTACCGCAAATTGCGGTACCGTAATTAGCTCCAAGGTCCCTTTGCGGCACCCTACTTTAACGGCTGGTAAAACCAGCCGTTGAGGTCGGGTCCCGCAAAGGGAACTCGTAGTAAGGCGGTAAGGGTTTACCGGTACCGGTGCCCTTACCGGTAACGGTAAACCCTTACCGCCTAACGTGTAATGAGGCCCTCATTCTGTTATATCACTAATGCTACTATTTATGCAAACTGCGAGCCGGCAGAAGTTATTTCAGCGTTCACGCAACGGACGGTTGCGTTGTCTGTGAGGAGGTAATGGAAAAAAACCATACAGTTAGCAGCAACATGCTAGTTTCATAACCTGGGCATTTGTCCATTAGCTATGCCATTTGTATCAACCATTTCTCATTTTGCAAGCCCCTTTCCTTTCCCCTCCAGTAAGGTGCTTCATGAGACATTTCTCTTGTTTTGGCATAACAAGGCCGCAGATTTATTTTTACATATACATAACCACTGCAAACAGGTATTAAAAATTAGTTCCAAAAGGTGTGGCGACTGCTCCTCGTCCTGCTTCCCCCTTTACCTCCATATTGCTTGCAGGCACAACTCCCCCAAGGCCTTCGAGTCTGAGAAACCGCCTGCCCCTGCAGGTCTTTGCGGACTGGGGGAGCGCCGTTTGTTGGGGGGAAGTTGAGCCCCAATTGCTACCGCCAGACACCCCCGCCGTTTAGGCTCCCAGGAGGCGCTGTCTAGAATGGGCGAAGCCCCTTCCGGTTTAGCAATGGCTCATTCGGAGTCTTTGTCTTCTCATAGGTTGCCACAACCCGCCTGGTCATCCTGCGACAACGACGTCCAGGTTTCCTCATAACTGTAGGGTGGGAGGGTGGGAAAACGAAATCCTCCGATTTTGGCGGGCGCCCGGCTGCTGGACGAGCTGCAAGTGTTCCTGTGCCGGGCGCCCGCCGCTTATGTAGCCCCAGCTCCTCCTTCTTCCTTTGTTACCCTTCGCGGGCTTTTGTGGGCTTTTGGCGCCCTCTCCTCTGCTCACCTTGCCGCCCTCTCCCCTGCCCCTGTGGGGGGAGGGGCGAGAGAGCGGAAGGAGGAAGGCCCCTGCCCCGGTTATCGGGGTGCCTCCTCCATTCTCTTTGCTCACCCGTTCGTCACCTTCATAACCTGGGCATTTGTCCATTAGCTATGCCATTTGTATCAACCATTTCTCATTTTGCAAGCCCCTTTCCTTTCCCCTCCAGTAAGGTGCTTCATGAGACATTTCTCTTGTTTTGGCATAACAAGGCCGCAGATTTATTTTTACATATACATAACCACTGCAAACAGGTATTAAAAATTAGTTCCAAAAGGTGTGGCGACTGCTCCTCGTCCTGCTTCCCCCTTTACCTCCATATTGCTTGCAGGCACAACTCCCCCAAGGCCTTCGAGTCTGAGAAACCGCCTGCCCCTGCAGGTCTTTGCGGACTGGGGGAGCGCCGTTTGTTGGGGGGAAGTTGAGCCCCAATTGCTACCGCCAGACACCCCCGCCGTTTAGGTTCCCAGGAGGCGCTGTCTAGAATGGGCGAAGCCCCTTCCGGTTTAGCAATGGCTCATTCGGAGTCTTTGTCTTCTCATAGGTTGCCACAACCCGCCACGCCAAAGGTGGGTTACCGCCCACCGTGGCTCCCCCTTTTCCTAGTTTGTAGCTCTAGAAGTTCTGTGTACACCTTGCTGCCCGGTGCCCGTCCTTCTATCCTTCTTTGACCAGGGATGTCACCTTAGGCAGTTGTGCCTGCTCCTGGGGTACCTCAGTCCCACCCCACATTTCCATCCTCCTTGACCTGCTCTCGCACCACCGGCTCCTGGTTCTACCACTGCTTTGAAGCCAACTGCCTCCTTCTCTTCCAACCATCTCCTTACTAGGCACAACTCTCCCAACACTCCGTGCCTGGTAACACCCTGCCCCTGCAGGTGTTTTAGGGGTGTGAGAGCGCCATTTGTTCGAGGAGGCTGAGCCCTCGTTGCCAACACCAGACGCCCCTGCCGTTTTTAGGCTCCCAAGCGGCGCTGGTCCGATTCCGTTCCTTGCATTATCCAACCATCCCCTTCGTGGACACAACTCTCTCCACCCTCCGTGCCTGATACCTCCCTGCCCTTACAGGTGTTTTCGGGCTGAGAGAAAGCCATCTGTTCGAGGAAGCGGAGCCCTCGTTGCCACCACCAGACGCCCCTGCCGTGTTAGGCTCCCAAGAGGCGCTGGTCCAACTCCCGAGTAGTGGAGTCTATACCCGAAGCTACTGTACATACTGACTTGTCTTTTGGCTCAAAACGTATCCCCCTTTTGCTACATACTACTGATGTTAAATTGATTCCACCGAACTGACCCATGTGCGTCAGCCCAATAAATTGCGATGTGTATTAGTAACTTTCGTGGCCACTTTCTGCAGCCCAATGGATAGCCTGAGCCCTCTCCCCCGCATCACTGCCCTTGCAACTACCAGGCCCTGCAGTGATGAGGTACACCACCATGCCCCAACCTGGACAACCTGTTTTGTAGGGTATGCCCTCATGTGCATCAGCCACTGACCTGCGTGCCCCAGCAACCTTCACCCCCTGGCCAATTCATACTGGTGTTATCTTGTTCCAACCTAACTGACCCGTGCACGCAATCCCCAATAAATTGCGATGTGTCTCCTTCGTGGCCACCTCAGCAGCCCAATGGATAGCCTGAGCCATCTCCCACGCTTTGGTGCCCTTGCAACTACCAGGACATGCCGTGATAAGGTACCCCACCATGCCCCCAACCTGGACCTCCTGCCTTGCAGGGTATGCCCTCTTGTGCATCCACCTCGGTGGCCCCGCAACTGACCTGAGCGCCCCAGCAGCCTTTACCCCCTGGTCAACTAAAATATACCCTATACCGAGAACACCAGTTTCTGCTCAAGTATGACCGCCTACAAAGGTATCCATCTACCTCCGTGCCCTTATCGTGCTATCCCGCGGGAGGGACCAGTGACTCACTACGCGCAGCAGTGCCCCCCCCACGCAACAGTACCCGGGGCTGTCCCCCCAATCGCCTGACCATATGCCCCCCTGCCGTAAAGCCACGGCGATCAACCCAGGAGATATACCCGCACCCATCTCTCAAAACCAACAGTTGTGGGCTGTGTATACGCCTAAGGGGTACGCCAGGTACAAACCCCTGGCCATGCACCCTTCTTGCACCTGCTACCATCGATGGCTAGTAAATACCCCAATATTCCATGGCCTTGTGCATACACCTGTTACCATCAATGTACAGTAATACCACGGGAAACCATATCCCGTGGCCATGCACTTACACCATGCTTGCACCTACTAACCTCAATGGTCAGAACATCCCTATTCGTAGCAAGTATTCCCCATTATTCGTGTGGACATTACTGGAAACCAACTGATTACTGATTGTGCAATGAAAGAAAATGTCTTCACTGTAAAGCCGCCATTTTTCCATTTCCAAAACAATAGAGAGCACCTTGACCAATGCGTAGCAGCTGCATGGAATCTGCCTTACTTAGCAATGCGCATGGCAAATGCCTAAATGCATTCTGGGACTTAGTCTTGCAGGTATACAGGGCACTAAAACCCCGGCCAAGGGCATGACTGCATCTGGCATACATTAATTTACCGAATAAAAGCCAATCTGATACCAATCCTGTGCCCAACTACCATTCCCATAATGCACCCAACTGGGCTCAAAACATTAGACGCAAACTCCTAAACACGGCCACTGGCCCCATTTCATTTCAGCCCGCAAGTATTGCAGCAGTTCTTTAAAGCTGTGCCCGTACCTGGACCTCACTTGTAAAGGCACCGCATTGCCACACCAACCTTAGCGGTTATCCGTTCCTTATGCAATCACGGCCTCCAACCATACCAGCGAACACTGTGCCTATACCATACTGTGCATTGCCCCTTGACCCTAAGCGAACCCTCGTAAGTGAAAAGCTGGCCCTGTTTCGTCCCAAATGCACCTCACACCTGCTTATACCGCTGTAAGTAGTGAACTGACCAGTTATATTACAACCACAATATCTTTGTTACTCCCCTGAGCTACAGAAACATGGGGGGAGAGGCCACCCCTACACGCAAAATCGCGCCTTAAAAACACTAGCGTACCGGTGCGTTACAACTGCCCTATCATAAAATTCCCCCGCACTTTGCTATTACGTCCCTGCTAAACTTCTTAGCCCACATTTGTGCCCATGTCGCACTATCCTGCAACTCAGTCCTACCATCTTGCCTCGCGGTGCTCCGACACCCGACACCAGAGTCCAGCCATAGTGTTTACTAACCACCTCTTGTCCCCGCTGCCTCGTGATGCACCCCCTAACGTTGGAAAGAGGCATGCCATAATCCTTGTAGCGCCACTGGGTGCTACCTGCCTCGTGGCGCTCCCACACATAATGTAAGGCGTCATTCAATACTGTTTATAGTGCCCATTTGTAGTCCCTGCCCAGAGGCCTCCCCCATCCCTTGGAAAGAGTCGTATCTGCTTGTCCCGCCGTTGCAAACGTCAGATCTTTCCTTTTCGTACCGACAGTTTATATAGTTCCCAAGGAGGCGTTTGACAGTAACATGTGTCGTACGTTGTGCAATTTAACGACTACCGTACAGTAACTGGTCAAAACTCCGAGGCGCACAGTGAAGTAACACACCATAGTAGCTTCTACGCCTTGTCACTTTCTTGACGCCCTCCCGTGCCTGCAATACTAAACCAGTTGACCACAACTACTACTGCCCGCACAACCGCAATGGAAGAATTCATGCCCTCCTTTCTAGAACCTCTTAATAATTGTGTATGAACTATGTTAGGTTACTCCTACCCTGCTTAATACCCAGGGGCTTCTATGCGCGGACGAACCTGGAGTGCTTTGTACCGTCATGCTCCCGAGGTGAGCACGTTACCCCTTGAGCTATCCTCCTCCTTATAAAGTAAGAATGCCGCCTTAAAAACAAATTGCCCCGAACCACCGCCGGTTTAGGCGAACAGTTTCTTATCCATTAGGCCACCGGGACCACTCGTGTTTGACAACCCACCCAGTGCTGTGCTAACAGAAACCACCTGCCTGCTCTGCATGTTGCGGACAACCTCAGCTCCCAACTTCAACTTACCCCAAAATGTGCCACCTGGGTGGGCATTAGATCGGTACCCACGTCCGACCCCTAAGATGCCATATGTAATTTACTCCGCAAGTTCTGCTGCAGCGCTTATTAATGTGCGAATCGTACCACTACTCCCACAATTCTTCCTTAGTTGTATACTCCTACTTAGTTCCACAACGATTGCCCTAACGCCGCTTCGCCCGACTGAGCTGTTGGACTGGACACCCTGCATCAAAAGCACCTAAAACCTTAAACCCCTGCAGCAATTCCCATACGATCGACCGCCGACCAGCTCCCTTATTGTCGTTTAATCCGAGCGCGTACCCCGAGGGGACATACACCCCGGCGTGACGTAGACCCAGCGCGGAGATGTCGTGACCCCAAAACTAAGCCAGAGTAACATTTAGGTTTGCTTGTGTTGCAGCACAAAAATCAATCGGGCTCGCCGCCACACGACCCCACTAGGACCCACCTAATGAAGAGGCCATCCAAACTGCTGACGCTGCACCTGGAAACATAACAACGGGTAACTCGAGTAATGAGGGCAGCCTGCTTCTGCTCTATGTGCCCGCGAAGAAAACAATAATTTGGCACTTATATAGTGCTACGAACCCTCAGGTATCTGAGCGCTTCTTATTATTACCCACGGTGTGTGGTGCACATTTATCGACCTCGGGAGGGTGAAAGGCCGAGTTTGGCCCCGCCGGGATTCGACCTGCGTTAGCAGACTCTGCACCGATGTCAAAGCGAGCGTTCTACTCGCTGTGCCACTTGAAACAGATACTTTACGCCGCGTTTCTTCCCGAGTGGAAGTTCCCATTGCCAAACTCAGTAGCACAGGGGTTATGAACTGAGGAGACCGCTCGTCACGGAATTAACCCCCTATGTGCCCGCCGCCGCATTAAAAGCGCTAAAACTTAAACCCCTGCAGCAACCCACCTAACCTCGATCGCCGACCCGCTCCCTTATTCTCCTATTAATCCGGAAGCGCACCCAGCTACTTCTGAAGCGACAACGGCGCGTATATGGCGCTATATATACCCCGATCCTTACCCGCAGCATACTCCTTGCCGAAACACCATCCACACCTTCGCTGGAAATCTCCTTGCTGGAACACTTCACTGGACATCGCCACTCTCCGTCTTTCTGGGTCGAAAAAAGCACTCCTGCAGCCACAGCATCGCGGGATCACAGACTCACAAACAGCAACAACGAAGTCCTCCACTGGAAACGAAATCCTCCGATTTTGGCGGGCGCCCGGCTGCTGGACGAGCTGCAAGTGTTCCTGTGCCGGGCGCCCGCCGCTTATGTAGCCCCAGCTCCTCCTTCTTCCTTTGTTACCCTTCGCAGGCTTTTGTGGGCTTTTGGCGCCCTCTCCTCTGCTCACCTTGCCGCCCTCTCCCCTGCCCCTGTGGGGGGAGGGGCGAGAGAGCGGAAGGAGGAAGGCCCCTGCCCCGGTTATCGGGGTGCCTCCTCCATTCTCTTTGCTCACCCGTTCGTCACCTTCATTGTCGGTTTGCACGCGACTATTTCAGTTACGTGCAGAAGCACGCCAGGTGAACGGGGTGGTGAGTTAGGTCCGACAAGGGCATCCATTTAAGAACTTTTGGAAACAGTGTAGCACCGCAGCCAAGTCACGTTAGTGCTTTGATTCCAGCGGTTTGGGGTGAGGCGCTTAGTGCTCAACATACACTGCAAGCCTCTCCGACTAACCGTTAATATATTTTAACATCAAAGTTGAGTTTGGGGAGGAGTGAAACAAACAACGGGCAAAAAATGGACTTAAATGTGTTAAATGTGCCTCCCATTGGGAGAACGGAGACTTGTATGCACATGAATAGGCACGTTTAATAAAGTTGCCTCCTTGGCTAAGATTGTGACGACCATTGGGGCAATTATGGGGGATAAGGGGTGAGCCTGTCAGGCGCTGCTAATTAGGGTATCACCATTTTAATTCGACTTTACGCACAATGTGGTTGTGCTTTACTCCGGTAAAAGGGTGATTTTATATGGGCGGTTTTGTTTCAGCAAACCGAAATATATTGTACACCGGCTAACGCATTCGCTCAACGGCACATGTTGCACAGGATGCACCCCAGCAAGTACTAAACCACCATGCCCGGAAAAGGGCAACATGTCTATTTAGAATGGGTCTAAAGACAACGAACATGGGCGTCATTTATTATGGCAGGACTGGACACATTTAAAGACGTACTGCTTAGGTTTCGTAGGTTGCCTGCCGCCTGTTGCGCTGTTTGTAATTCGCCTATACACAAGGCTGGGGGAGAGATATGCAACCCCGATTCCCAATGAGAGTAATTTATAAGCGAGCAAATTCCTGCCAACAGTACAACGAAAGGTTTTGTAAGATTGTACATCATTCTACATTTACTCCTCCGATCAGACGGTAACAACGTGGTACAACACGCACTACTGGCCCAGACATACAGGGTGAAAGCAGCGGTGCAAGACCCTACAGGTACAATCCTACATTTTGTTGAGAGTAATTTCACTGCATAATTTAATTGTGTGAGTATTTAGCCAATTTTCAGGATTACAAATGGCCCACACACCCCTTATCTGTAGGGCAGGGTTAAGTAACCCACATCTTACCGATGGCATGCCTGGGTTTCCGGCCGCTGTACCGGGTGGAGTATAAAACACATGGGAGCATGGGATCATTGGTCAGGCATTGGATCCGTGGACTGCACGTTTCGTCCATTTGTAACATGGAACAGTTATTGTGTGGGCTGTAGCATGCAACAGTGAAGGCAGCCCAGCCCAAGGTTTAGGTGTAGAGGAAGTGGGACTTCCGAATGGAAATTGGGAAGGCCAGCACTGTAGGGAAACAAGATCGAACTAGGTATCTGCAGACGAATGGTTAATTACAGACAGGCTGGCAAGGATTAACCTGGGGGACTTAAGTTATAGGCACGCCACAAACACAAGAACTACCCAGGCAAAGTGGCTCCATGTGATAATATCCCCGAAAAAATGTTGCCATGCAAGAATGGTGCCTTTTTTTGTGGCAACATCATCACATGGCACCTGCGGGGGGGACACCCCAATTTGTTTAAATTGTGTGGGGGACACCTCTGTCAACCCCCGCTCCCATTCATCCCATATATTGTCCCCATAAAGAATGTTGCTTATGCTGTTTCCCGAAAACATTTTTTATGGGAATAATATTACCTGATACCGGCAAATTGTAAGGTTGTCCAACCTTTGAACCAGGCAGGTCCATCTGAAAGCAATGGGGGTGTAGCCACGTATTAGCAGCGCATTCCTTTGCTTCCACCCGGCCTCTGGCCCCTCAGACTGCAGTATTATTACCCGGTCTCCCCTTAATACGCAGATCGTTTTGCTCTCTGAGCGTCGGCCTATTGGGAGCCGGTTTGGAAGCTTTACTCCGAGCGCGACCCATTTCGCCTGCGTCTCTTTCGGCAGCGAGACCCGCATCTCCTCTCATGCGGCGTGAGAAGGGGGTGGTCTAAGGCCGGCAATCACATCACAGGCCTCATAATTTGTTATCCTTCCATCAGCCGCGCCTGGCTCTGCTGCCATTGTTGAGTGCGAGATGCCCTCCCCTGAAATGGCTGGCCATAATAATGGAAAACTGCAATTACCCACACGGCAGCAAGCGAATCTGGTTTAGAAGGAATTTAATTCCAGCTGTTATCTCTGGCAACAAGCTCAACTACTAACAGCGTGAGGGACGAGTTCAAGAGGTACTCGACGCCATTCAGCATACAAAGCAGGGCGAGGCTTTCACACTGTCCTTCGCCCGGCTGGCTGGAGTATACAGAGCAAAAAGCCTCACATTACTACTGAATTCAAAGAAATAGGTCACAGTTGTGCGGGTGAGGGGGGTGCATGCAGGGCACTGGAAGAGCCACGTCAACATAAACAAAACGCAGGCGAGCACCACAAGTGTATCCGTGGTTATAAGCAGGGGAGTTGCTAGGTCTGGAAAAGACCCGGGGCTAAGCTGATGTCAGAACTGTTGGGACTGGGGGCTAGTTAGTCTTTTGGCTGTAGCTCCTGAGATTCTATCCGGGGCTACAACCAAAAGATCAGGGGCTATAGCCTCCTTACCCCCCCCACCCCCTAGCAACGCCCCTGGTTATAAGAAAATGATAGAGCAGGGAAGTGACTGACAGTCAAGTAGTGCTGATCTGATGGCTAAGGCACCATGGGAGAGAGGGGCAGCATAACAGTCAGAGGATAGGGTGCAGCTACACCGGGTCTGCAACCTTTAGACTGGAACTATAACAGTCAGAGGATAGGGTGCAGCTACACCGGGTCTGCAACCTTTGGACTGGAACTCCCATGAGCCCTCGCCAGCACAGGCAATGGTGAGTAATCATGGGAATGATAGTCCAAAACATCTGGAGAGCCACAGGTTGCAGGTCCATGAGCTACATTATGCCTGCTATGCCAAGGCCTGTTGGGGCACAGTCTGGTGATGGAGACCCTTTGCCTTGAGTCAGACTGCATTTACTTTTTAGACAAAAGATGCGCTTTGCGACTGTGGGAAAAACATACACTGCATCTCCACCTCTTCATAGAATTTCATTGCCTTAGCGTGGACTTCTTTCACCGATCCACCCTCTTGCGAAACCTCAAGTCTGAACACCACACAGTTCTACAATGCTTACAGTGGCCATTAAATCAACTGAGAAACCAAAAGAGAAGCCTTCGTAGTTAGCATAATGAGTGTAATATGTTTAAATTTGCTCTCGAGAGTCCACTGAGATGCCCAGGTGATTAATGTTCCAATTATTTACTGGTAATCCTCATTCCTCTAACTCTGGATCTTCCTCGTGACAGTCCTAATTCTACCCTCCCACCCGCCATCCTGCCTGTACCTTTGGGAGAGCTGGGGGGAAACCAGGTCGTGGGTAAAAATGAGAGGGACCTTACAGTACCAAACATACATATGTAAACATGAAGGAAGGACTAAAGCAGTCATGAGAATCCTCCATGTTAATGTGGGAAAGGGTGGCTTGGAAAGTCTGTTGGGAGAGGTGACGCCTCAATGAAGTACGGACTGTGACGAGGAAGCCATACATAGGGTTAATGAAGGTTGAGGCAGATGGACGCTCCTATGCACAATGCACAGAAACAATAGTGTCATCTGTCTGCCCACTGACTCGAAAACAGAACAGCCGTACAAATACAGGAGAAATGACATACCACTGCTAAGTGCTAACAGGACAGATCAGGGAGGAAGGATCGATCTGAACATCTGTCAGAACAGCTGGTTTTAGCAAAGAGCAGAGAGGATGGCGCCTTTGCCGTGTGCACATAGTGGGCACAGGCACCTAGCTTCAGAACATTACTAGCACGACTGCCCCCAAATTCTCCAGTGGAAGGTGTGAACTCTGCATCAATGGATGCGGGACGCAGACTCTTCCAGAGTCTCCATCTCAAGGGGTAGGTCTAGAGCACAGTGTTGGCCATGCTGTCAGTTCCACAATCTCGAGGGGGAGGGTTGTGGTCTGTACCAGTGTGTGAGGGGACGGGGACCACTGAACTTCCAATGTGTCCACGGGAAAGAGGACAGGCTGGATTATTAGATCACTATGCGAGTGCACTGTACCTTTCACACAAGTCCAGGGAGGCGCAGCGGCCTGTGGGACTGGATCGGGGACATTTCAGCTGCCACAAGCACAAGGGAAAAGTGTGGCAGAGGTGAACCCGCCAATTCCGGGGGCAGAGGCGTAGACAGGGTAGGGCCTGAGTGGGCAAGGCCCACCCAAAGTCCGTAAATGACCACTCAGCAGCTCTGTGTGGGCATTTACAGATGTTAATGTCACACAGTGGGCCCAACTACATTAGCTTCAAGCCCCACTTGTTAGACAATCCTGGCTACGCCTCTGTCCGGGGGTACAGAGAAAGTAGCACATGTTTGCAGAAACGACTGGACGAAAAGAAGCCTCCACAGGAGCAGCTGGAACACGCGTGGCCCATAACACTGTAGAGAGCAGTTTGCACAGCCCTTGGATGAAGGTCCTGGGCAGGGGTCTGCGTGATCTTGTTATTGCCCGGGGTGGATTTTGAGAAGGCCTTGACCCATGCTGTCTTATCCTAGCTGTGAGCTTGGCATCTGTCGCCGAGATGTGTAAACAGGACTTCACTTTCGCAGGCAGCAGCATGCGTTGTTGGCCCGGCACACATGCCATGAGTTGCGCCAGGAACATCAGCAATAACTCGGTCCTGCAAGGACAATTTTACTGTGAAATTTCTTCTACATCTATCACGTGACCCCCTACAGTAACTGCTGTCTTAACACTTGCTTAAAGCTTCAAAGCAAGTTCAATCATAATTGTTTGTTATAAATCACTTTTTACGAAAGGTGGTTTACAGGAGAACTTCTTGTATATAATTTGTATTATGTAATACGTATTTTTTTTTCTTCATTTACTCGACTTATAATTGTGAGAGGATGAGTCAACGGGGCCTAATTAGAACATGTGACCTGCGAAGTACACAGGCCCATAGGTATAGTGAGCTAAATTATTTGCTTAAGTGTGTCAAAAATGTGAGAGCCCCTCTAACTGAGGACAATCATGATTTAAATATATCAGTTCTGTGGGAATGTGGGCGCTCAGGAGTGTCTACAGTCTTGTTTCAGCCCACTGTGCCTTACCAGAGAAGAAATAGCCATTTGCATGCCCGCCTGCTGCCAATTAGTGTGCATCTCATCAGGGCATCATTTACACACGACGAGTTATTTTGGTTTCAGGAACAGAATGAGATCATCAGTTTGTGAAACTACATTATGACTCTGCAGTAATCCTCGTCACCGAAAATTGCCTCAAGGATGAAAAACTCTGCCAAGTTGTGGCACTGTAAGATGATGAGGCATGCTGTCTTTTTGTATTGATGCTGCCATGTCTTTAAATCGATGCATTTGCATCGGCACATTTGTATTTGCACATTTACAATTGATTTTTCTGGTTTTTCAGGGACCAAGCAAAACAGATGTTAAAAAAATGAGTAAAGAGGTATGCAAATGATAAATGGGGGTATATCAGACTTGCCCAACAATTTAAAAAAGAAGAAACAATTTGCAGATGCACAGATGAAAAAGCCTCGATGCAAATGCATAAATATAAAAATGAAAAGGCACAGATGCAAAGAGAAGGCACTCTACTGACATACAACATCACCTCGTAGTGTAGTGACTGATGCGAAGGCCAGGGAAGGCCTGCTCTGCTGCCACACACCATGTGCCCCAGGCACCGGGTCGTACAAAGTACGGCGCGATGGAGGGCCTGGGGGGTTAGGCACAGGGTGGGGGCGAAATGGCGCTTAAGTACAAGGGGAGGGGCAGCCAGGTGGCGCCCCTTCTCTAGCATTGCCAGAGCAACAGCCAACACCACCAGGAAAAGGTGTGAGGGGAACTAGCCCCCCCACAGAAATAATAATGGGCTAAGGGGTATAAGTAAGCCCTGGAAATGAGGGGAAAGCACAAACCAGGTAAGAAGCTCACTTCACTCGGGTAAGCTTCTAGGACCTGGAAAGGGAGAAAGAAATGTTTTCCACCCAACCCACCCTACAATTTCAGAAGGAAGGAGACGAACCAAAGGGGAGCTGGAACGCCAAGTACTCTCTTCGGCACAGGGTAGAATCAAGTCGTAGGTGGCACGTGTCCAGGAACAGATGCCCGAGGGTAACAGAGACTTGCCAAGGAGAAGGATGGCATCTCCAATCCCGGACACAGTGTGCCCAAAAGCACACATGTTGTTATATAATT
Source organism: Ambystoma mexicanum (assembly GCF_040938575.1). Classification (NCBI taxonomy): domain Eukaryota; kingdom Metazoa; phylum Chordata; class Amphibia; order Caudata; family Ambystomatidae; genus Ambystoma; species Ambystoma mexicanum. Next base: position 854,815,564 of record NC_090931.1, on the reverse strand, counting down.
TGTGTTGTGTATTTTCTGTAGAAAATAAATGCCTACGGCCAATAATTTGTCCACAACCAAACTGTCTGCAATTCATTCCAGAGTATAGGAGGTAGGTACCTAGAGCAAGGGGAAGCCCACACTACACAGCCTAAGAGGCTTGGGGACCGATGGTGTTCATGTGATGAAACATACTTGATGCTTAATTCCATCCCACAAGGAGCATCCGGGCCTGGCTCACCCCTGCAGAAAGTGCTGGTAATACCGGTCATAACCTGCGCATGGGCTCAGGTATAGACACAAGCAACACTGTGTTCCTTCCGAGTGGAATAGCAGCCACCACTGAAACTGGGATGACGGGAGGGTGCCAGGCCTTTGCCTCTACTGCCAAACATGAATCCTTGCTGTGAACTCATCGGCAGCGGTTTTTGGAATAGCTGCCACACCGAGGATGGTGGCTGAGGAAAGGCCATCACCTCACAAGATTCCTCTTTCATGGTGCAGGGTGTTCTTTCCCATTCTTCTTGGCAAAACTTGGGTTGCTTGTGTGGTGAAATGGTTCTTCATCTGGAACTCCTACTCTTACACCTCCACATCTTGCATGACTACTTCAAGCAATTGTCAAAACCCTTGGTGTTGGCACGCATCCTCAATATACCCACATTTCACTTTTGTTTCCAAATTCCTGCTGAATGGCAAGCCCCAGAGAGCCATTCTCTGTAAGCTTGTTTAGCAAGAACAATATAATAGGAATGCTCCATTGCACATGGGCCAAAGCATTACTTGGCAGAGGGAGCAAAACGGCACTTCATATGCAGATATTCGAGGGAAAGGTGACAAGTATTCCGCTGGTTCACGACCTGAGACAACGAATGATTGAACTGGAATGAATGGGCCAATACAGCAATGTGATAATCCAATGATTAACATTGGCGTCAATAGGACACTCAAAGAATTGGCACTGTTAGCAATGGCTAAATGAACAGATGCACAGTATTCCACAATCATCAGTGGTACAACATTGGGGACAAAAGTCAGCAGGACATCACTAGGGACAAGCTACCGGTGGGCCAAAATGAAAGCCAAATTCAGACGCCAGGCACTTGTGAAAAACATTAGGGCAACGGTCGGTAACTTTTAGCTCTCCAAATGTTTTGGACTACAAATTCCATCAGCCCTAGCCAACATATTCAATGGTGATGAATCATGGGAATTATTGCCCAAACATCTGGAGAGCCACAGATCGCAGACACCTGCAATAGTCTCATAATTGAGGAACAACCTAGTGCCATACCCCATACTGTATTACGTTAAATGTATTTATTTTTCTTTATTTGTTTTTTTATAACGCGCCTAATACCATACCTGAGTTTGGCTTATAGGCGCGGATCCGGGATTCGAACCTCTGTATCTCTGCATGGTCTTGCTTCCAAGACAAGCGTGTTGCCCCTGTGCTATCGTACGTTCCGGATACCTGCGAGTAGACTGCAGAGAAAATCTATGCAACCCATCCAAGAGGGTCGATGGCTGTCCTTACCTCTGCTAGTTTCTAAAGCTGGTTGAAATTGTAACAGAGGAGTCCCTGAGTTGGCTAATATCCGGGCTGATGAGCTAGGAGAAAGACTAGATCAGGACTGCTGGCAGAGATGCTGCAATAACATCTGTCTGGTCAGTGTGGATTGGGGCCTGCAAGCATCCCAGACTAAGCTTCTCTTCAGAACCTACTGGACTCCGGAACGTATGTTCAAGAGACATCTTATTGATAGTGAGCAATGTTGGAAATGCAACATGGTGAAGGGCTCCTTGAGTCACTTAATCTGGACTTGTCCGAGAGCAAGGGACTTTTGGAAAGGCGTTTATGAAAGACCGAGTCTGGTTTTAAATGGCTCTATTACAATGTGTGCTTCTACTATGATTCTTGGAGATGCATCTCCATTGGTAGATTTGCATTCTGCAAAAAAGTGTGGCTTCTCCGAGCTTGTATGGTGGCCAAAAAAATGATTCTTAGGGCATGGAAGTCAGAGTTCTTATTCTGTATTGATGACTGGGTGGATGAATTGTAAACCATATCCACATATAAGACGGCCATCTCTAAGCAGGTTGATAAAATGGACAGGTTTAGAGACATGTGGGGATCTTTTCTTGAGACATACAGTTAATGTGTCTCCTATGTACCTTTAATAATATGTGTGTGCTCTTTTCCTCTCCTCTTTTCGCTCTTATTTTTCCTCTTCCTTTGCTTTTTGTTAAGTACATTTTAGTAAATTAATATTTTATTATCAATTTTGTTTGTTCATCTGTGATTCTGCTTTGATTGTTCGAATCTATTGTTGTCATGTTTCGTCTGTTGTTTATGACAAATAAAATAAAAACATGTTAAAACGAAAATGTAGCAGCCAGGCTAGCGGTCAGCTTAAGAAGCAAGAACCACATCAGACCTTCATTGAACTGTCCCACAATACTACATTTGTGTCTGTATGAATCACTATCACAAAGCATTTATCACCAACAAACACACACCTAGATCTACCACCTCATGCATTATTATTCCCAGATTCTGAGCCCTGGCTTCAGGAACACAGACTGGCACACATGCACCAACACCATAAACATAAATAGCCTCCATTCATTCAGATAAGAGCTAAAATATCGAATGCATCATGAAGGGCTTGCACCTACTTCCACCTAGGCACCAGCTATCGAGACACCCCACTGACTGCAGAGCAAATCCACCAGGCAGTGACCCAAGCACTGTCCTGACAGAACCACTGTCCCCAATGTCCTCCACAAATGCATGTATCCACTGCAAATACCACCTTCCAGGTGGATATGCATGCTGTCTCTACATCCTTCTCCCACTCAGTCCTACTACCTTACCCCCCTCCCTCCCTCCCTCCTTGCTTGCTTTACAGATCCGCAAGTGCGCCAAGAGTCCACGCAGTTTGCGGTATAAGAACCTATAACATAACAACATCCACAACTCCAGAAACTGTTGATACCCCTTGTGGTGTGGGGGACCATTTGAAATCTAAACACAGAATAAAAACCTAAGAACTCCCCTTAGTCTGCATTTATACCCAACGAGCTTGATGTGGGATGTCCAACAGATAAGCCCATGCAGAGTTCGCCGTCTCACCATTTGCTCCCATCCTACCCCCTGTCAATGTCACCATTTTACATCTGAAACGCTGATCGCTGTTTTGACTTGATGTTTTGCGCGTGAGTGATGCACTCTGTTAGCGGGGTACACACTCGCACAGCAAGTGCTCATGAATTCCATTATCCTGCGAACCCGGAGACAGAGCGGAGGCAACGTAAAAAAAAAAAAAAGAAGAAAATAACATCAATTCAGAAAACTCTCCTCAGGAAAAAAATAGACAAGGTTAACAATCTCTTGAAAGATGTGATGGGGAAATTGCCTTCCGCGTCACCTGAATGGAGCTGCTTTCAGACGCGTCAAGCGTCAGCGATTGAGATGTAAATGCTGTTGGAGGGACACTTTTCAGACAAATAGCAGAAAGAAAGCTGAAATATGAATTTTGAAGTGTATGACAGGGTAGCTTGAATACAGCAAACAGCAAAGGGGCTAGCAGTGCTATTCTTCATGGGAGGAGGTCCCTAATAGACACGAACCAAGAAGTCTATGCTTCCTATTGAAACCCAATGCCTACATTTAATGAACCAGTGCAAAAATATCTCCGCATACACTGTGTTATTGACAGCCAGGTGCAACCAAATCATTTATATGCATCTTCACATTCCAAGAAAATCAACGTTCCTAGATGCTTTTTAACTCAATAAACTATCAGTAGGCTTTGCGGTGTCACAAGTTACATTATGAAGATTTCAAGCTTTGCCTAAGACCACTGGTACCACATGTTACATTATGAAGATTGCAAGCTTTGCCCAAGACCACTGGCACCACATGTTACATCATGAACATTGCAAGCTTTGCCCAAGACCACTGGCACCACATGTTACATTATGAAGATTGCAAGCTTTGCCCAAGACCACTGGCACCACATGTTACATTATGAAGATTGCAAGCTTTGCCCAAGACCACTGGCACCACATGTTACATTATGAAGATTGCAAGCTTTGCCCAAGACCACTGGCACCACATGTTACATTATGAAGATTGCAAGCTTTGCCCAAGACCACTGGCACCACATGTTACATTATGAAGATTGCAAGCTTTGCCCAAGACCACTGGTACCACATGTTACATTATGAAGATTGCAAGCTTTGCCCAAGACCACTGGCACCACATGTTACATTATGAAGATTGCAAGCTTTGCCCAAGACCACTGGCACCACATGTTACATTATGAAGATTGCAAGCTTTGCCCAAGACCACTGGCACCACATGTTACATTATGAAGATTGCAAGCTTTGCCCAAGACCACTGGCACCACATGTTACATTATGAAGATTGCAAGCTTTGCCCAAGACCACTGGCACCACATGTTACATTATGAAGATTGCAAGCTTTGCCCAAGACCACTGGCACCACATGTTACATTATGAAGATTGCAAGCTTTGCCCAAGACCACTGGCACCACATGTTACATTATGAAGATTGCAAGCTTTGCCCAAGACCACTGGCACCACATGTTACATTATGAAGATTGCAAGCTTTGCCCAAGACCACTGGCACGACATGTTACATTATGAAGATTGCAAGCTTTGCCCAAGACCACTTGCACCACAATTTACATTATGAAGATTGCAAGCTTTGCCCAAGACCACTGGCACCACATGTTACATTATGAAGATTGCAAGCTTTGCCCAAGACCACTGGTACCACGTGTTACCTTATGATGATAATATGATTGTATAAGTAGGGGTGTGTGTGTGTGTGTGTAGTTGTAAGTACTGGTTTAGGGGAATCCTGATCTAGAAAGAAGGAAAATAAAAACATTTGTGGTAATCAGCAATTTGATGGTGTTTATCTGGTACCGTGTAAGAAGAGCTAGAAGTAATAGAAGCGTGGTGGGCGGTGGCCGCAAGATGTTCTCAGGAAGCCCTTGAATCGCCAGGTATAATTTCTTTAGGCATCAGCTGCAATCCAAAGTAGATCATCTGGCAATGCCAAGCCAACTGTCAGAAGTGACAGAGCCAAGGACAGCCGGTGTAAAAAGGTGAACGTGGGGAAGCACAATTAGAGAAAGAGAATAGGGGAGAAAGAAATAGTAGCCTTTCTGCAACCGCGATACCTGCAAGGCCTCTCCAGGATCACAAATTCACTGGTGTGAGCTGTTTGAGATGTGGCGCTAATGAAAGGGCAACATTGAACCACATGAAAACTTAACTCCACTACATGGGCCGAATGATTTATATAAGCTAGTATGACACATAAAAATGAAGCTACACTAACAGACATCCAATCGCAAAGGCGTGCAATGGAGCCAAGAGTACAAATAGGTCATGAAACACATGAAAGTATAAAAGAGGAGACGCACTACAAAGAAGGCATCAATGGCAATTATGTAAACCTAAGAGCTGGGATGCGATCTGATCCACAAAAACTGGGCTATAGGACTCAGCAATTACATATATGAAAGGTCCACACAAGAGGAAGCATTTAAAAACTTGGCAACTGATAAGTAAACCAACGTGATTGATGTTATGTGTTAATGTGACTTCCACCTTCCATCATGTGAGGTGAATATGGGTTGCATTTTTGACTCAGCACCACATTTCCAACAAGAATGTGTTTATCTAACCAGTTTAGAGGAAGTTGATTTTTAAAAATACAATTATATTGCTGCTCGTTAAATATGCAAATGTAATGCTTGACCAAACCCCATCTTTAAGGTATCATTCTTCATCGGTATACTCTGATGATAGCGAGTGACTACTTTTGAACTTTATTTTTTTTGCAACACTTTATTTAAATTTTCATACAGAACAAATAATACAATAGTACATGGGTTCCAAAATTATACAGATTAGAATTCAACATAAGAATATTCTTCCTATATTATCATAGATTTCCATTCTGATCATATCTATTAAATCATCTCAAGCTGCTATTGGTCAACAAAATAGCATACATAAAGACAAACTACATAGACTGAACCGGATAGGTCATGAACAAACACGTATGTCTTCACACAACAGACCTAGACAGACCACACACAAATCTATAGCTCATATATTGCACCAAATCACGTACAACTGTACATCTCATTGAAAGGTCCCCATAACTCCAGATAAACCTCCTCCTGGTTTCGCTTCAGCAAGACATGCTTTTTAAAGTTTGAAAGAGTCTGCACATCTGACAGCCAACCCTCCACTAGCACATTTTTCCTTGTTTTCCACACTCTCTGGATTTGCTTGGTCGCCACAATCAGTACTTTATCAATCCAATATGACGATCACATGCCACATCACATCTACCTTTGTGTGAAAGTAAAACCACGGCAGACGGAGACCTTGGGAATGCCGTCCCCAAGATTGCATCCAGCGAGCCCCTTTCTTGACCACAGCTCAGCATGCTTCGGTTTAAGAATGCCCAATCCACACAGGAGTCCAATAAAGGTGACCTAGAATTCTCTGGTGAGTACAGCATCAATTCAAATACATTTGAGCCCTTTTCACCACTTTCCACAATCCCTCCCACTCTTTTAGTGATATGTTTCTGCCTAGCTTTTCAATCCAGGTTTCACTCAGCTTCTCCCAAGAAACTGTCAAGGAGTCTTCTACCAGCATCATCTTAAGAACAGTTGACACCATATGGGACGGTGCATCAAACAAGTCGCATACGTTGGCTTGTCTTCCATTGGTGCACTCAGCATCCTCAGTCTCTGAGATAAGAAGGCCTCTAGAGCTTTGTATCTCTTGATCTCCCCATTACCTAAGCCTTACTTCTGTTAAAGAGTTACAAAGGGTGTCACTTGCACTTCTTGCCAGACATCTCCAATCTTCAGGACACCTTTCTTAACCCAACTACGCCAGTTTAATGTCTTATTATGAATCTGTAGACCTGGGTTATGCCAAATTGAAGCCCCATAATGCATAAACAGGGTCTGTCCATAGCACAAAATACAGGTTTCCAGTGCAATCTTAGTAACATTGATAGAATGTAATCTTGCTGACAGTTTAGGGATTTTTCCAATTGAATATGAACTATCTAGGCAATATGGCGACAATCTCTCCCTCTCTATCGATACCCATAAAGGCACTGATCTCCCACATTCAGTAAAATAATTGGCACATTTTTTTCAACAGGAATCCCCTAGGATAATTTTAAAGAATTGGATAACCAAAGCCTCTATCCCGGACACTATGTGTCATAATCTATTGTGGGATCTTTGGTCTCTTTCCAGTGCCCCACAGAAATCCCTGAAATAATTTATATCAACATGTTTAAGCACCTACTTGGGGATTTTCAAAGGGAGTGAATGCATAATTTACAGCAGTTTTGGCAGAAGCATCATTTTAATGGCATTCACTCTTGCCCAAACATTCAGAGTCATGCGCTCCCATCTCCGGATATCCCTTTGGAGCACCTCTATCAGCTTATTGACATTAAATTCCACAACTTTTTTCAGATTGTGAATAAGGTAGACCCCAAAATATTTTACACACGTGTTTGCCCACTAACAATTGCAATCAGTTAATCCTCTGCATGGTGAATACTCCTTAATTGGGAAGACCACAGATCTCTCCAAGTTGATTGATTTTGTGCACTGAGAGACGACCCACTTCCTCAAATAGCTATTTCAGTAAGGCCTCCCCTTCATCTGGGTTAGCTAGAAGTAAGGTCATGTCATCTGCATAGGCAAGTACCTTAACCTCAGCGTCTCCCACTCTCAGACCCCAAAGGCATTGCTCTTGTCTGATGTAAGCTATCAGGGGTTCCAATGCAAATTTGAATAGAAAGGGTGATAGCGGGCAGCCTTGTCTCGTACACCTAAACAGCTGGAAGGACATAAATAATTTATTATTCACCCAAATTCTAGTGGTTATGTTGCATAGTAGAGCATTAAGAGCGTTTAGAACGAAGCCCCCAAATCCCATTTCAAGTAATGTGTAATTCAGAAAGGTCCAATTAAGTCAAATGCTTTCTCAGCGTCCATAGAAAGTAACATATTTTCCACTTCAGCTTCTGGAAGTCCCATGATGTCTATTATCGTTCTCAAGTTATCATATCCATATGTCTGCCTCATAAACCCTACCTGGGACTGATCAATTAACTCCCCCATATATTTGTCTAACCTATTAGTTAGTATTCTAGTGAATATTTTGCAACGAGATGGGGCGATAATGACTACATTTTGTATTATCCTTCCCTGGCTTTGGAATCAAATTGGCAATCACATCTCTCATACATGGACAGAGAATCCCATCCATCATAAAATGTTTATATAGGTCACAAAGTATGGGTGCCAGCTTGGAGCTAAATGATCTATACAATTCTACCGGTAATCCATCCATGCCTGGGGACTTCCCGGTATCGCCATTAAGACCTCCGGAATATCTAACAAATTCCTTCCCTCCTCAGACAGACTAGGAACGTTTATTTTTCAGAAGAAACTAGCTAGATCCAAACTAGAAGGATGAAACTTCACTGCATATAAAGACGTAGAAGTTCCAGAAACAATCAGAAATATTCTTCTTTTTAGCAACCATTTCACTTGACCTATTGTTGATCCTATGAATATACGATCTCTCCATCAAATCCTTCAATTTATTTGCCAGAGGATGACCCCCTTGGTCTCCCTCCTCCAAATATTTTTGCTTCATAAAGAAAAGGCCCCTTTCTGCCCGTGTATCCATCTCACGCTTTAGCGCCTCCTTAGCCCTATCCATCTTTAATTTATCACCCATGTCTTTGGCCAAGGCATATTTCGTTTACGGGTCACCTAGCTCCATCTCCATTCTTTTTAACCTATCAATTCCTTACTTATTTGCCCTAGAAGTCAAATCCATTAATTCACCACGAACCGAGTTCTTGAAGCAATCCCATGTTATCTGCCAACCCGTTATTCTCTTTAAAGTAGAAGGAAATAAAATTCTCCAAGGCCTTATAGGCTTCTTCATCTTTTAGTATGAACACTTTAAGCCTCCACCTAAAGAAATCAGACTGATGAGCTTCTATTTCTAATTTTACCGTCACCATTGAATGGTCCGATAAACCCTGTTCTGATGTACTCGTCTCAGCCGCCTTTTCAATCAACATGTCCGAGATCAGGAAGTAATCAGTCCTTGAATAGGAGTCGTGAACTGGAGAGTGAAACAAATATTCTCTTTCCCCAGGATGTAAAACCATCCAAATGTCAATTAAATCAAATGTATCTGCAAACCCTTGAAATTCCTTGCTCATGCCTCTGCTTGTAAACCTGCATGCAGAGGACCTTTCCAAATTAAAGTCTTCCTCCAGAATAACACATTCTCCATCCATATCTAGCGAAAGTGTGCTTAAGACTCTGAAGAAAGGCACTCCTACAGAACAAGGTGCATATGCAGAACCCAAAGTCATCAACATTACCTCGTTAGCTCACGTCCACCAAAAACATTCTCCCCTCATCATCCATTGTCACTTTCTTTATAGCCATTCCCAGTCCTTTCCTAATCAGAATACCCACCCCTCTTGACTTAGATGAATAACAGTTTAGTAATACCTTGTCATACCTTGATTTGTTTAGTAAATTCTCGGGTTTTTCCTAGTAAGTGGGTCTCCTGTAAAAGGAACACATCTGCCCTCTCTCTCCAAATTCTTGATAAAATGCTTCTCCTTTTTTTTGGGCAGTTTAAGCCTTTAACATTCCAAGTAGCAAGCATTAACAATCCCATCTACAAGGATACATTTCTGCATGCGTGTAAAACATCATACATTTGTGAATTATCTTTTTGCCTGATATACTGGCTGTGACGACTCAATGGTACATTCATAGTATATTTGACTCTAATTCTTAAGATTATTACAGCTTGAACATTTGTCGATAGTGCAGAATATTCAGAGCATGTTCCTTTTCCCCAAAAAAGAGACAAACAAAAACCATAGATACAAAAATACACAAACAAATATATATATTGAACACAATCAGTCCATAAAACAATGGGCTGTTTCAAAGCACTGATATATGCAATACTTTTGAACTTCTAAAAAGTAATTTTTTAGAGATTTTTGCACTATTTAGGTTATGTTGTGTTGTATTAATCCGTTATTAATGTGAAGTTTGAACTTGACCAAATCTCACTGTTACAGTGAGCTTCCTAATCAGTATACAAAGATGACAGCGAAGGGTACTTTTGGACATGTCATCCTCCAGAGTATTATGCACAATTAATGTTATGTTACTCAGCTTTGAATGCACATTTGGAACATCGCCAAATCCCAATTTTTTTTTGTCCTTCCGCATTGTATACTCTGCTGACAATGAGCCTCTAGTGCTTCAGGACAATTGACCACAGTGAATTCCCAGACATTGGGAAATCAAAAGGTGACACTCGAGAAAGACAAATAACATCAGCTTGACCTGGGGCCAAAGCTCATTTGGACCCCAAAAGGAAGACATTGTAACAGGTTCCCTGCTTACTGTGACCAATCCAAGGTATTCATCCGTTCTCCCCGAGGGGTGGGGGGGGGGGGACACCCCCATTGAGGCTAGGGAGTTGAGCCCGCTCCTCAAGACCCTCCCCTAGGGGTTTGGGCAAGCGGGACCTCTCTGGCAGTGACTCTCCCTTGAGGGTCAAGAGCTCACGCATTGGAATAAGTCCTCCCTTAAAAAATGCAGCCTCAGTTTACTTGGGCCAGAAAGAGGTTGTTAAAATGACAAAGCCCTTTACTGTATCTAGCATTCATGGTGCCAAGACAGGAAGCAGAAGGGCAGTAGATGAAGACAAATTGTGCTGATACCAGAACCAGAGGCGTAGACAGGGTAGGGCCTGAGCGGCAAAGGCCCACACAAAATATGTAAATGCCCACTCAGCAGCACTGTGTGGGCATTTACAGAGGTTAATGTCACTGCTGTTGGCCAAACTACATGTGTTTCAGGCCCCATTTGTTAGACAATCCTGGCTACGTCTCTGACCAGAACCCACACACTACCCGGCTAAAGCGCCGTTAGAAACAGTTATACATGCTGCACAGAAAAAAGGCAGGATTGCAGTTGAACACTGCAGGGAAGCCCAAACTCAGACATTCACCAGCTAGAGGCCCCATGAACAACATGAGCAGGGATCGTGGAGTTTGACCTAATTATACAACTGAGACCCAAGAGATTGATGGTGCAACTCCAAGACATTCTCTGGCTAGAGGGCCCCTGAACAACGTGAGCCAGAACTGAGGTGTCCAAAATAATAAGAACACAAAGTCCAGAGAACCAACAAAAAAATCCCATAAGGGATGAAAACCACACCAGAGATAAACAAGAGTAACAGAGGGGCTAGAGAACCTATGAATGGCCTGCATAAGTGCTGCCCCGAGAGACACCAGGATCATACACTCTTACATGACTAGTAGTCCACCTACCCCATGATTAGACCATACCCGTATATAGCTTCACCTAGACATCAAGTTTAATATGGCCTCTTTATGAAAGCCAGAAGAATACTATTAATAACAATATTAAGCAAAATAACAATTATAATAACATTATTATTAGGATATTTATTGAGCTCGACCTAGCTTTGGGAAGCGACAGAGTGCATTACAGGTCATAGAGTGGGAAGTGGACTGCGAGGGAAGCAGATCGCAAGAGATCAATACAATGGAGCAGGGATCCAACAATGGAGGAAGCGGAGTGCAGGCAATTTGGTAGGGAAGTGATCTACAAGAAACAAGGGCATGAAACATTGGGGAGTAGATCATGGAGTCTCAGATTAGGTGGGGAGACTAGATGTTCAACCTATTAAAGTCTACTGATTAAGGTCCATGAAGATGTAGCTAGGCTGTTGCTGTACTCAGGACTAACAAAGACACTTGCTGTACTTTTGCTGGCCTGGCTGGGAACCAGTGGCGGCTGATGAGTTTGAAACTTGGGGGGGGGCGTCAATTTCCCTGGGGCAATTGTTGAGCGAGCACGTGCAGCGCGCGTGCCCACACCACCCAAGAGGGGTGCGGGGTGGTTCTCCCCCCGTGAAATTAGTTGAAAAATGGCCTCCAAAATGTGCAATTTACTGTCCAAAATAAACACTGAAATATGACAAAAAGCATTAGGTTTTATATAATAATGGTGCTGCATTAGTGTCACAGTGTATTTTACAGCAGCTTGTACTGAGAATAGCTGGTACTATGTGTATGCATAAAGAAATTCATTGTATAGTCAGTAATGATGGAAAGATATGTTTGTCATGATGTTACTGGCATTCATAGGTATTCATCCTCTTACTAAGGTGGGATTTTAGGCATTTTCTCAATGCAGCCGCAAGGGCCTAACCGCCACACTGCCATCCCACGCGAAAGGTGGAAGACATTCAGACCATCTCTTAAGCGGGAGTATGAAATCACTTTTGACCGCCTGTAATTTCACTTCATGTGCCAATAAATACACAAAATATGACTCTAAAGCCATGCTTGCTGACACCCAAAAACACATGTAATGTGCTTTATAAAGATGCATGTTTCTAGTTATAAATCGATGCAGTGGGTCATGTAAATGCAAACCAGTTGCCATCAAAACATATGTAAAATGCCCTAGCGAATAAAGCAGTTATGACTGCCCTTACGATGTGGAACAGTGTGGGCAAGATGTCCGACAATGTATGCATGTGCCTCAAAGTGCATGCAATCACACTTGTACAATGTAAATACAGTATGCACACTTTGGAAAACAATAATCCACATGGACACATCATGATGTAACCATGTGGATTATTGTTTCCGAATCGTGCACACATGACACCTACAGAAATGAAGACAGTACATTTCCAGCAGTAAGCATCAAGTTAAAACACCAGAGCAAAGCACTAAACAAAAAACAATGGCGGTAAAGATGCTGCTGCAGGAACCCGCCTCCTATGCCTAAGCTTTTGAGGGTTCAACCCGCAAAAGCTTAGGCATAGGACAGGATAGTACGACTGTTCCATTAACATTACAGCCTGCCAAGTGACTTTGGCAATGGGATTATTTCCCCCTTACTCAAGAGGAACATGCTGCAGGCAGAGGAGTTAACCTACATGTGCAGCTTCATGCCCAATCCCAAATGGTTACCACGCATACCCACCACTAGTAAAAATAAAACACACAATACTCACTTTATGAACCATTTAAAAGATAACACTTTGGTTAAAAAGAGCCCATTGCTCTCACCAGAATGAATGCTCCCAATATTTATGTTAAGTATACTGCTTGATAATTTTGAACAACCAGGTAATAATAATAATACTGCTCTGGCTTCTGTTTGTGCGTCTCTCTATACCCCCAACCTCCCTGTTCTCTGCATCCTGGTTTCTGCCTTAGTCTTCAATGCTCTCCGTCTCCCTGAAGCTCCTTCATGGAGATGGAGAGCATCGAAGACTGGGCCATGTTGCAGTAAAATGGAAGCTGTGGCTCTCCGTCGCCCTGAAACTCCTTCATGGAGACGGAGAGAAACGAAAAATGGGCCATGCTGCAATAAAATGGAAGCCTGTGCCACGGCTGGATTATCCAGCCGTGGTACAGGCCTGGATTTTACTGGTCCCGGACCGGTACAGGCTGCAAGTGCTAGCATTAGTAGCAGGCATAAATAAGTACTGACTGGTCGGGTGACTTGTGAACCGGACCGTCACCGGAGCCAAAAGGCAAGGCCGCACCGTCCGTGACTGACTGCACGTGGCTGGATGGATCAGCAGTGCTACTTCGTTCGTTCTCCTCCAATTCCGCCTAAGTGAAAAGAAGGTGGTGCCAGCGTCGCGTGCGTCCACCTGACCCCAACCACACTGGCTTTGCTGCATAGTAAAAATATTTCATTGGCTGTTTGTCAGCCAATGATATTTGTTATGAGTCACTGACTCATCATAACAAATGTCATTGGCTGACAAACAGCCAATGAAAAATTGTTACTATGGTGCAGTTTGTCATACACTAAACACTGCGCTGTTTCTGCATGAATGAATACTGGCGGAGCCAAAGCCCTAGCGCCCCGCCAGTATTCTTACATAAACGCTGTTTAAACAGATTACGCTAACTGCGCAGAGCTACGAGTTCTGTGTAGACAAAAACTATACGAAAACTGCCTGAAATGGGACGCGCCCCTCTGCCCGTGTGGACACAGGCCCAGCAACACGCGACCACAATTGTTTCTTATGATACTGCCATACCATGTAAAAATGAATGAATGCATTTAACGTTTCTCTGCATTCCCTGGGGATGGGGGAGCGGTGCCCCACCGCCATAAATAAGCAGCCGCCACTGTGGCTAGAAGAAGGGAGGGAGCCTCTGCCGAGGAAATTGGGGGATGCAGGAGCGCATGATCTCTTTGTTGATTGTGCTAATTTTGACAAAAAACATTGATGATGTGTTTTAGATATGCATACTACAAAGCGCAACCATCGGACTCCTATCAACAATATGCTGGTGAGTCAGCTGGTAAAGAACAACATGGAGATACGTCACACGACTTTCAATAATAGCCATTGAGAGAGGACGGTCTGACGCTAGGGAAGACTCTGGAGTAAAGGGTTCATTTACTCTGCAAAGAGTGATAAAAAAAAACGATTATCTACATTGTCAGCTTCATATGTTAACCTGCTCGAATGGTGCAGATGCTTTGAAACATGAATGTGAAATGGGGTACAAGATTGTGGCTGCAAAGGATGCACCTACAGATATATATCAGAGAAACGGGTTAAAAAAATACTTCAGGGTGAAAGGCCTCGTTCTAATGTACATGTGCAGCCCACAAAACTGCTGAGAAAGCAGGTTTATGTGACAAAGCTGAATTTCCAATTTGAAAGATACATGCATAGCACATACAATAAAGGCCCCCTGTTTGCATATGATAGGCAGCAATATCTGAGTATCTGAGCAATGAGACATTGTCTTCACTTTACTCAGGTGTAGTGGTGGCTGGTGAATTTTTAATTGGAGGGCCTTAAATGTTTACCTCTAATATATGGGAGTGACTCAGCGTAGCGATGGAGTGCAAACTAACTAAGAAATCTTTGTGGGGGCTCTGTCCCCAAGGAAAGAATTTAAATAATGGGTTAAAATTGTACCTTTTACAGCACTGTTTCTGTGAAGAATTGGGTAAGAAGCCATACAGTTTGCAATTGGTTTTCTATGGTAGCATGTGAAAAATCCAATAGATGCAAGTCACTAAAAGTGTACAGGGGCATTTGCTTATGCATTTCCAGATAGCCATGCATATGCATGCTGGCTGCACTGATGTAGGCCAGTCTAGCCATGTAATAATACTTAAGCTTGCTTTACCCTTAATGGCCAGTACAACCTGTCATGCCACAGTAAGAAAATATGTCCAGACTGGCTGCATCAATGAAGGCCATTCTAATAACGTTCTAACACTCAACATGCTGCTTTACCATTCATAACAGTAAATTATGTCATGCCACAATATGAAAACATAACCAGCTAGACTGGCTGCACCAATATGGGCTAGTCTAGCCATGTAATAAAACATACCATGTTTGCTTGACCATTGATGCTCAGTAAAACGTGTCATGCCACAGCAATAAACTATTTCCGGACTGGCTGTACCAATGAAGGCCAGTACAATACTGTTCTAACACTTCAGTTGCCTTTACCCTTTATGCCCAGTAAAACATGCTATCCTGCAGTACAAAACATGTCCTAAGCAACTCCTATCCCCCAGTCAGAGGTCCACTCCCAGGTCAACACACATACTCTCATTCATAAAAGCAACCTACTGCATTCATACACATTCACATGCGCACCCATACAGCATTCATACACTCCTTCAGAAGCGCACTCACAAAACACACACTCTCTTGTTCACATACACATGCAAACACGACGTACTGAAACAAATCCATGTATACACACACACATACATCCATAACATATTCCTTACCTGTATCCTTGGTCCATACGCCACCTGACATAATGGCCCTGATTCACAGAACGTTTTCCAATGGGGTTTTGCCATTATGAAACACTTCTGTGAATTATGCCCAATGTGTGAGGACTGGGAATCGGGGTGCTGGTTTGTGACATTGTGGCAGGAGTTATGATGTCAGGGCCCATAGGTTCTTGCGGTGTTAGGCAGTGGGAAACTGCCATTGGAGGGGAAAACTACATTTCCCATTAGGCTAGGCTGCATCACGTGTTCAGCTACGTGATGGAGGACTGCGTGGAGGCCTATTTAGTCCTGCCCTACCTGTGCAGCTTGCTGGTGATTTTGAAATTACGCTGGCACGTGCCGAGGAGCGGGCAGGAGTGGACGTCAAGTTGTGGGTGAGCTCATGGTGGTGATCAGAGGCAGAGGCAGGCATTTCCGGGTATGCGGTGTTCCGGTCTACTCACTGAGAATGCTTAAACCAAACTACACTGCACCCGCTGCCAGCAAAGACCTTGCAAGTCGGCGGGTTACTCCACTACTGCTGCAGCATATTCGCTGGTTCTACTACGCCTGGGAAAACTCAGATGGGTACCCAGGAGAAAGATAAGTACACCGTTGCATATTAAGGCAGGCACGGCAAAACTGTGGAGGCAAAGGCAAAAACTCACGTCAGCATTATGGCATGATTGTGAGGGACACGGCTCCTACCAAGAGCAAGTGGAGAAGCCATGTTGGACAAGAGCTCAATTCAGTGGGGCACTGCTACTTCATTCACCATGCTACACATGCCATGCTTTTTGTTGTTTGTCTAAATTTATAATGTTGCTTGCTTCACAGTCTTTACGGGCATCATTGTATGTGCTTATTTGTGAGTGTGCATTGTATGGTAACCATCTGCTGCTAAATGGATCATGATTATAAGAGTACGTTGAGATGGGCGGTCAGGGAGTGTTACTACTGGGGCTCTTGATTAAGGAAGGGAATTCAGGTTTCATGGCCAGTCTAATTCAGGATACTCATGAACTACTGGAAATTCATATGTTATGTGTTTTTCCTATTTCCCCATCCCTATCCATTCACGTTTCCTAAACCGCTTTCCGGCTCCCCTCATTCCCCCTACCTATCCACAACTTCTCCCTAACCCTCTTCCCCGCACTGGCTGCCAAGTGGAGATCTGTATTTCCTTAAACGGGCACCTATGCGAACTAGAGTGGAGGGTCGACTTTCATTCGGCTTTGGTGTTCAGGGTGAAGTTGTGCATTTTATCTGTGGGTCTGACACAATGGCCCTTCGGCTCCTGTGCAGCATGCTGCAAGAACCAGGAAGCAGAGAGCTCCTTAGTTACCAGAGGCATGTGTAGTGAGCCCTGCACCTACTTCACACTGCCCCAATGGCCCTGGATGCGCGAGAAGACGCAAGAGCACCCCTATGCACATTCATTCCTGCATTACCCCACTTGCATCCCCAATGGGCTATGAAAGGCGGAGGAAGCAAAACGCCCAGGTCTTGCATAGTCCATTGGACATGTGTGATGGGGTACTGTAAACTGTCAAAGGAAAAATAATGTATTATTTGACTGTTAAGTCAGCCCACGAGCACAACCTCGGCTGCTTGCTGCAGCTGGGGGAGAGCTCAGAGTTTTCATTGGGCTCACTTGACTCGTCCGTAGTGAGTGGCAGTTTGTCGGTATGCAGTGATAAAATCGTGGCAAAAATGTTGCCTGTAAAAAGAAATTAAAAAAATAAATTAAGAAATCGCTGAAAAAATGCTGTGGTTTGACCCGCTAAAGGTGTACACCATTTAAGGGGAGCAGGGGTTGCGGGGTGTCCCCCATTCCCCTTAAATGGTATAATGGGCACGGGGGTAGCAGGGGTGTCCCCCACATCCTTTACATGGATTGCGGCGGCAAAACCACAGCCTTTTTGCTGCAATATTTTGTGTCCACAGCCATTTTTGCCGCGATTTTAACACATGGAACCAGTTTGCTGCCCTACTGCCCATTATGGATGAGCTTCCCCTGCTCAGGTGCACGCCTTTGCCAGATTGGAAGTTGTACATAGAAGATTGCTTCCACTTTGCGAGGAGAGGTGATTGGGCACCAGGGAGTAATGAGACTGATCCTCTGATCACTGTGACAGCGTGCCCTTGTCACTCATGTCCCTTTAGGGCCAGGGGTCGTGCAATGGCCGTGACATTGCAATGAGAATCCAGGGGCAAAGTGTTCTTCACCACATGAAAGTCTTGACTTGATTGACACACGCAAGCAAAGGGTCATAGAGGCGAGACCCCCTGCAATAACATCCATTAGGCTGGTGGCTGCCACTCGCTGGGCCTGGCCTGTCTGCTGCGCTCTGGTTTTGTACATACATTGCTCTTCAGGCAACGTCACGTGTCCGAATGTAACGTGGCCCTAGGGGAGGGGTAGCCTGGTGTCTATTCCCCTTTTTCTTGATACATACCAATGTGGATACATTACCGCTTGTTTTTTTCCAGAAGCACAAATTCCCCCAGGGAAGTCCACCAATGACGAAGGGCACATATCAATCTCAGGTTGCCAATAAGGTGACAACCTTTCATAGGTCTCGAGAGGGCACTTTGGTGTTCGAGTAAGTGGGTTTGAACTTTCAGATAATTGACTATTTTGTCATTCCTCACAAGGGAAGCATAACCCCCACTCATTGCAAAAGATCATGTGACATGCAGCATCCCCCAAAACTGGACATTAGTCACTGGGAGCCATTAAGCAATAGCAAATCAAAACCACAAATATAAAGAATGCAAGTCACGTGATGTGGACTTTCATTAAGCACGGGCGGGAAGGAGCGCTGGTCAGCCTCCAGTCGGCGCTGAGTACTATTGCACCCAGGAGTCAAGTCCTAAAAATTAAAGTGGGGGGACTCATCAACAAACACAATTGTATGTGACGTCACCAGAAATTAGCATATCAAGGTGAAATATGTACATTTGATTAAATTGGCTTTGTATAATTACCCAAATTGCACAGGACGAATGGCATTTGACTTTCATAAAATAAACACACACACAAAACCAAGAGAGGATCTTTTCTTCTAATACTGTTTTTGAAAATGTTAAAAGGTGTGCATGTTCTAAACTCCAAGAACCAATACAAATGCTTTGCCTGGGACTTGCAGTACCAAAAATGGGACATTTCACCTTTAGTCGTTTGTTATTTTTCATCAGGTCATATAGTGCAGTGTTGAAGTGTCTGGCCTACAAACTGACAAATGCGTTTCTATCCCCGGTGTCGGCTCTAATTCATAAATTGAAAGAGGACATTTACTGTTTCTCATTTTAGCTGGGGGTGACTGAGTCCACCCTCTGAAAAAAGTGGGTGAACTCTGCCCCCCTCCCGCGTGTACCCTCGACTTGAGCCTTGAGAAGTCTGCACCTCACTCATGGGGTACTGGACACATCTCAGAAGGTCAAAGACATTAGCGCCCGACTATTGTGCGTTTTGACATGAGAGATGCCATAGGCTGGCAGCATTAGTGGCAATTGCTTTGAGTGACCAGATTTTCTAAACCAACAACCGGGAAAATATTGTAAAGTCAAACACACAGCCCTACATGATGACCAGTCAGAAGGGCTAAGAGGAGTTTTCCTCGCGTAAGCATTTTTTTCTCTCCAAAAGACCAGTGTCAAAGTGGGTGATTTCCCCAGTGATATGAAAAGGCGTGCATGTCTTTGAGCCGTCCATCCTTTTGCTGGAAGCGCTGGTTCTGTTACCCTGTTTACCCCCCACATGAGGCTTTCCCTGCATCTGGATCCGTACCAATTATCAGAAGTGCGTTGATGAGGGTCTAGAAGATTTATTCTGAAGACTGGGACATCTGACTGTTTGGAAGAAGATTCTTGGGAGAGAGGGACACGATGTGAAATACGGGGACCTCTGTTCACTCTACAAATGTTAAATGCAATGGCTGTGGTGGGGCGAAAGTATGAAGCCCTTCATTTGAGCCTAACATCGTAACCAGGAAAGAGAGAACACAATGATAAAGATGGCAGCATTCCGGCAGGAATCTGAAACAGGCATCCCATGCAGATCATTATCTGAACTCGTCATCGCATGCATTACCAAACATAGTGCCATTTATACCAGGGGAAAGTCCTGGCAGCTGAGGAGAGAAAGGACAGACACATATTCACAGCTCATGGCCAGCGAAACACGAGAACCTCTTCCCGCCGAACAGGGCCACGAAACAATGAAAAGCATGCACATGTCTTCTAGAGCAGGCGACTGTAGCCTTTGGCTCTCTAGGTATTTGAGACTACAACTCCCATGATCCCTCGCCATTGGCTATGCTGGCTAGTGTTTATTAGCCAAAGGGTATAGACACCTTTTCTAGAGGGATTGGCTGAGGCCTATTTAGTAACAGCATTAAGCAAAGTCCAACGCAGACACAGGTCAGTAGTCATAGTGAGACGGCAACGAGAGTTCAGTTATATAACCGAGACAGTTCCAGCAAGGTACCTGGAACGACCTTCATTTTTGTATCAGCCTCAGATGCGTCAAGCCAGGGCATAACCCCAACACTGACACTGGCCCTATACTAAATATTAAATGGAAATCGATTTAACACGGCCTTCTTCATATACTGTATATTGCTGGACGGTGTGACTAGAAACTAAGCATAACCAGGGTTTAACTTCAAGACCAGATTCTAAAATAATTCATCATTACAAAACCCCAAAATGTGTTATAACAACGAAGCTACACGGCAAACACATATATTAACAGGCGCATTAAGAGCATATTGGATGTGTCTGCCCTCTGACCCTCTTGCATGCCTCAATGGCCTTTTCCAGGCTTGCTATTACTAGTTTCTTCAGTCCAGAGCAACTGGCATCTTTAAAAGCATTGCCTTCACATCATTTGAGCCATTTCTTGTTTCTAAAGTTGTATTTCAAATATTTAGATACAACCGGATTTAGAATGGATTTTGTTTCTAAGATAAGTATGTACATTAAATATCTCTTTATGCTAGTATGTTTTAGTCATGCACAAGTTCTTTGGATAACAGTCACATCAAAACAACCTGAGTTTCAAGTACCAAACATTTAATTAAAGACAAGGCAAACAAGGTAATGAATGACTTGGCACGTGTTTCATGGGCGAGGTATACTAGGCGTGTTCCTTATGACATGCGAAATCTTGATGACTTGACAGCTCACGGTTCGCAATGCAAGGCACCTATCGACACATTCATTTACAAAAGCATGCTGATGAAAGGCCACAATTCTCGATAGTTAAAAGGTCAGATCGTTTAATGAAACGCTGAGCTCTTTCACTAGGAGGCCAAACCCAGGGCTCAAGTCGAGGGAACACGCGGGTGGAGTCCCCCCACTTTTTTCAGAGGGTATCTCGATATGCTAATTTCAGGTGTCACCACATTCACCTGGTATGTTAATGAACGCCCCGCTTTATTTTTTTAGGACTTGACCCCTGACCGAACCCAAAAGCCCTTTCCGTATTTCCAGCAAATGACCTTTTCCCGGGTCTGTTGTATGCTTATTAAGGACACAATGAGCCTCATTATAACCCAGAGTTGCATTTTTTCCAGCACCCGTCAATAAGGAATGACCGGGTAATTCCGACATTGCCGGACCCGGTCATTCCTACATTGCCGGGTGCCGGTGCCCATCAGTCCCCATTCCCATTTGAGCCCTACAGGGCTCAATGGGAATGATGGGAATGATGGGAATGATGGGAATGATGGGAATGGGGACGTCAGATGCACCAGCACCGTTTAGAACGGTGCCGGTGCATCCGACATGCTGTGCTTAAAGGTGCCTTTCTGCCCACCAGGTCGGACCTGGCGGGCAGAAAGGCACCCCCGAGCACAACTCCTAGTATGGCAGTCCAGGAACTACGATACCGTAGTTCCCAGACTGCCATGCTTATAATGAAGCCCAATGTCACATATTGTAGTTGATTTGTGACATTCATCGGGCGGTGGTGTCAATTAGTCCTCTCATCTTTAATCCATACCGGGATTTGAGGCAATCACACATCAGAGTTCACATTGGTCAACTCAAAATATCCCACTCTACCTGTTTCGCCTGATGAAGCAGGTCAAATTGCACCAGTGCGGCTCTTCTGAAGGTCATGGACCACAGGTGGAAAGTTAATTCCAGTGCCACAGAGCAATTAAATGGTTACAAAAACATGTTGGTGAACTGCACCTATTGCTTTGTTTTGTCTATATTTATTTTATTTATTTATTTGCATGTATAAAGCGCACATAGGCCCAGGGGCATCGTGGCGTTGTTACAGCTTGTTCACTTGTCAGTCAGTCAGGCATATCATAAACATTTTGCGGTATAGTACAGTCGCAGGTCTTAGAGAGGACAGTAAAATACAGAGCAGGCATGCGGAGCTGTCACTAAGGTTACAGATGATCAGCGTATCTATACATGTTGGTTAGTTCTGATGCTAGCGGAACAGCGTGGTTTTCAGCATTTTGCGGAAGGTGGTGTAGGATCTTTCATTCCTGAGTGTGGTGGGCAGGGCGTTCCAATTTTTGGGAGCCAGGTGTTGGAAACTGGACCCTACCGCTTTAGTTCTTTTAAAGGCTGGGATGTAGATCTGATTGGTCAGCTGTGTTCTAATGGGTCTGTTGGATGTGTTGATGGTGATTCTTTCTGATAGGTAGGGTGAGGTGGGGTATCGGTGGAGAGGCATCTATGTGTGATGGCAAGTGTTTTAAAGAAGATGCGTTCTTTAACCGGTAGCCAATGTGCTTCTTTCCTGACCTGGGTGATATGGTCCCTTTTGGGGATGCTTAGAGCTGCCCTGAGAGCATTATTCTGCGTGATTTGTAGTTTGTTAAGGTTTTTTGCCGAAGTGTCCACGAGTAGGGCATTGCAGTAGTCCAGTTTAGTACCTACTGTGGCTCTGGCGATGGATAGGCAGTTTCTGGTGGAGAGGAAAGGCTTAACCGCATTGATCACCTTGGTGGTGAGAGCGGCTGAGGAGGCTATTGCATTAACCTGGCCTGTTCTGGATAAAGATGCATCAAGGTATACTCCAAGAGTCTTGACAGCTGTTGAGACTGTGATGGTGGAGTTGTCTATGGTGAAGGTTTTATATTGGGGAGGGGGCTTGTTGAGTGTTTCCCTGGTGCCTACTATGTGGATCTCTGTTTTATACCCATTTAGGCAGAGGCCGTTGGCTGCCATCTATGTTTGGATGGTTGAGTACATTTTGATTAGTGCTACGGTATCTTGTTCGTATATGCTGGTGAGGGGGAGTATTACCTGCGTGTCGTCAGTGTAGATGTTGTATGCTATGTCACGACTGTCAAGATCGTTGAAGAGCGGGAGGGGGAAAATATTATATAGCATGGGGGCAGTGCACAAGCCCTGAGGGACTCCGCAGTGGATGGTAGTGGGGAGGCGCATGCCGAGTCTGAGAAGACTTTCATGAGTCTCCTGTTTATGAATAAGGCCACCCAAGCTATAGCTTCTGGTGAGAAGTAGCCTGCATTTTTAAGTTGCATGCCTAGGATATTGTGGTTGACAAGATCAAACGCGGTGGATAGATCTAGAAGGAGGAAGAGTGCTGGTTTTCCTTTGTCCATGATTCACTGAGTTGTATTTTGAGATCGAGCAGTGCAGACTCCGTTCCGTGTCCCGGGCAGAAGCCCGACTGTCTTTTGCCTAGGATGTGGTTTTCTTTGAGGTATTGGCAAATTCGCGTGTAGGCCACTTTGTCGAGTATCTTCAGCAGAAAAGGGACGGTGGTGATGGGCCTGTAGTTGCTAGCCACTTCTGGGTCTAGGGTTTTTTTAAAAAAAAAATTTTTAGAAGGGGGCACACCCATGCTTCTTTTAAGCTGTCTGGGACAGTGTTTGAGTTGAAGGATGCATTGATGAAGGACTTGAGAAAGGGGGCGAGTGCTTCAGCACAGTCTTTGACCAGTTTAGCTGGGCAGGCATCACCTTTACAGTTAGAAGGCCTAATTTTGTTAACAATCTCTATGACTTAACTTTCTTTGATTTCCCTGAATTTAAAAGGTGGTATAGGTTTTTTTGCGTCAGTGTGCTTGGAGCTAGGGGTGATCTCATGCTCTTGGTTGGAGGTGTTTCTGATGTGTTGGGTGATATTCTTGTGGTGCTCCTGAATTTTCTTTTGCAGGAGCTCCATTTTATTCAGTAGGGCAGTTTGAACTGAATTGCACCAGATTTGGTCCTTGACTATGTCATGGGATTTAGTGGCTGGGGTAGATAACTCTTTGAATATTGCAAAGAGTTCTTTGGATTCTGAGGTTGCGTTGGAGATTCTGGCGTCGTAGGATGCAGATTTGGCAGTAAGTATTGCCTTTTTGTATTGTGTTAAGTGTCTTGTATGCTGACAGTGTAACTCCATTAGGGGAATTTTGCCATTTATTCAGCGCTTTGCGTTTTTGGGTGTGGAGTTCTTTTAATTGAGTAGAGAATCAGGAGTTGGAATGTTTCACATTTTTGGCTTTCTTCTTCTGGAGTGGAGCAATAATGTCTATGGCAGTGCTTATCATGGATTTATAGATGTCCGCCAGTACCGAAGGGTCAGAGGGTACATGGATGTTGGAGGTGAGAGTAGCTAAGTGGGGTAGGATCCTATCCTCCGTGATGTTTATGGGACATCTTGCCAGTGCAAGAGGGATAGGGTCATGTTTTTTAGTAGTGGAGTTAGTGGCTGGTATGAGGAAGTGTATGAGAAAATGGTCAGACCAAGGTGTGGGGGTGACGGAGCTGTCTGTGTTACAATTGTGGTCTGCTACCCAATCACGGGTATGCCCTTTAAGGTGCGTGGGCACAAGAATTTTTTGTTCAAAGCCTAGTTCCTGTAAGGCTAATGCTAAAGCTTTTGATGGTTTGTCATTCTTATCGTTAAGGTCAAGATTAAAGTCACCTAGGAGGATAGATTTTGATGTGGTTTTCAAATTGGCCGCTAGGAGGTGTGTGAGGTTTTCATGGAAGTCTAGTAGAGGGCCTAGGTGGCGGTAGACTAGGTAGAGGGTGATAGTGGTGTTGTGGGAGAGAGAGATCTTTACTGCAAGGGTGTTGGTGTTCCCTCTGAGAGTAGATGAGGTTGGTCTGGCCTCTAGATGGTCCTTTACAATAAGTGCTACACCTCCACCTACGGTGGTGGGTCAGTTCTGCCTGATGACGGAGTATCCTGGCGGGATGGTTAGGGTGAGGGCTGGGCCGGCAGCACTGTGTAACCAAGTCTCAGTGATGGCAAGGATATCTAGGTTCAGGTTGGAGATAAGGTCGTAGATTTCGGTGGCATGTGCTGGAATGGACTTGGCATTAAATAGTGCGCATTGCAGATCAGTAATGGTAGGGGAAGGTTTAGTGCTGTTGATAGCACCACTGGTCTCTCCCTCAACCAAACCAGCTATGGGTGTTCTTGGTGGGGCATGTATTTTGGTGAGCATGTGTGTGCCAGTGGTTCTGTCTGTGCAGGCAAGTGGTGAGGTAGATGGGTGTCTGGAGCGGAGACCTAAAAGTTTGTTCCTAATGTTGATTGATCTCAGGCATGTGGCAGCTCCGGTATGTTTAGCAAGGGTTGTCATGGTGATAGGTTTGGTGAAGAACGAGCGTAGGAAGTGGGTAGGAGGTATGTGAGAGGGAACAGGAGGTTGTGTGGCTGCCATAGTTCAGTGGGCTGGGGGCAGCAATATAGTTTGAAAGTGGGGATGCGAAGCAAAGCAGTAGTGGAGGCTTCCCCTTCCTCTTCTAACGGCACTTACCTTGCACTTGCCACCAGCTGGCCCTATTATTTATCTTGTATTCTAATAACCATGTACTGCACTGCCTTGCACTTGCCACCAGCTGGCCCTATTATTTATCTGTTTTTCTACTAACCATGTACTGCACTTTCCCTTTGCACTTTTCCCAGTCCCCCCTACCCTTGCACTTGCGTGATCTGAATGACACTTGGCCTAGTAGGATCGTTGTCTGTCTCCCCTTGTTCCCCCCATGCCTCGTCGCGCCTTGAAACACTTGTGTATAGGCACGTTACAAATGCCATTTCATATCAAATCATATCTTTAGGTAAACATTTGGAAGATACTAACCAGCGATGAAAGTCACTTGGCTCCTTGGTATGAGTTCCACTTCTGTCTGTAAATACTGCACACCATTTCTCAATCGCAAAGAGTGAATTATTACCCACCAATGACAAGCGGTAAATTCAGATTTTGAGGCCTGCAATATGCTCGAGCTTGAAAAAATTAAATCCACCCACAATCCATTTTTGAGAGTCAAGAAAAAAACACTCTTAGAATAAAGTTGAGTATATTTTAGGGTGCCCCGGGGTCTTCAGTCTTCTGGGAGCACACGTAAAACAGTCCATATGCAGTCTCCCTACATGATGTTTGGGGTAAAATAAAGAAGCCATTTGTTTCAGCAATAGTTGTTGAGGTCGTTAATTACATTGGAAACTGCTTTTTTTATGTTTTTCCCAAGCAGGACAGTGTAATCCTGGAGTTAGCGGTTCTAGTAAACAATGTATTACAATGTTGGCAATCCATTGAAAATAATGCTAAAAGGCATTGTGGTACCCTTAGTGCCAATCTACTCGCACAAGTCCGAAAGGAGCAGAGGATTATTAGAATGAATTAAAAAAAGAAATGAGTAAAAGGTAAATAATTGTATAGTATAAAAGATCGATCTTTGGCAGTATATTACCACTCTGTGGTAGTAACGTAATAGAATAGCATTTATAAAGCGCTAAGTAATGCCTAAAGGCATCTAGGAGCTAGGCCTACCAGTGTAGCTCAGATGGGTAGCAACCTCCCCATACCTTAAACATGTAGTTAAACACTGGGACGGGGCTGCATGCAGCAGTACTGATTTCCTGGGTGCATCGAAAGCCATTTTCTTGCTAAACTTTGAAAAACGAAAAGCTAAGCCCATCTGCACCCGAAACTGCCTCCACTCATTTCAAATTGCACCTGCCTTAGTTTCATTATAGAGGCTACTAGGGAGCAGGCATTGTGCAGAAGTTCATCTTGTGGAGAGATTGGGAAGGGGGGAGTGTGACGAATCAACTTCAGGGGCACTAGTGGTCCAAGGATGAATATCAGTTTCTAAACCATCAATCTGCCCCACACACCTCTAGTACACCAGAAGGGATCTGGACAAATTGGAAACACAAACAAATTATCAAGCTCCTTGTCCAATTTTGGTAACGTGGATGAAATGGCAGGCTTATCTCCAAAAGGTCGTGGATCGTTGGTTAGTTGCAACACAGTGAAAATACAATTATTACCCAATGATAAAAGGGACTGTCCAGTCAAGATTGTATAAACACATCTACTTTATTATTGTCACGACAGACAGTTCTAGCACACTACAAAATATAACCCCACCCTGTAAAGGAAGGCAGAGGATGGACCGATTTGGGTTGATTGACCGTGGTGGAATTGTTCGTGGCGGAATTGACCGTAGTCAATTCGCCTCAAATACGATTTTACCGCAGCCAAACAAACCAAAAACATGTTGCCCAAATTCCACAGTACACCCCCCGCAGAATCACCTAGCTACCTTTTCTCCATCCACCACTTCTACTGTACCCCGGGGCATCAGTTCTGTCCCTCTAACGCGGGACGGACCCGACGCAGGCTGTTCCCCTTTTATTTTTATTTTTTTCATCCTGCGCCTCCAATATTGAGGAAGTGGGGGACACCCCTGCACACCTGAAACTCCAAAATATCGAACATGGGGATTGAGGGACACCCACGCAAACCCATCCTCCATGTTCAGTATTTTGAAAACTCTATCGAATGGTACTGACTGAAAATTGGTCTAATGTACCATTTGAGTGTTTTTTTTCCTCTATAAAATTGGCTAATTCTTGACAATTCCAAGAAGGAAAAGGGGTTCACTCTGGATACTGACTGGAGAGTAGTCGGTAAAGTAATTAATCACAATAGTTCAAGGATACTTGGTTTCAGCACAAATGGAGCAATGGGTTGTGAAATGTCACTAGTAGCCTTCGGAGAAGGGCCAGGTAGACAGAACCACAATGAACCTTGTGCATGTAGAGGTTCTCAGTTTCAGGGTGCTTTGCAACTTCTGCAACAGATTTGAAGATGGGAGACGGCTGTGGGTATCAGCAAGCAGGCAATTCGGCGAGCAATGCTGGATGGGCGGCTGCAGGCTGGCCTACACAGCGGCTCAGGATTAGGAATCATCTCAGTGCTGGTCGGTAGGTCTTAGGCACTGGTCGTGGTGTCTCAGACAGCATTGGCGACTGCGGCGTAACAGTCTGCGATGCTGTCGGTTGCAGCTCGAGTGGCTCTACTGGCTTGAAAAAACGTCCTTTAAGTCGTACGTCGATAGATGCTTGTTGATGCACTCCTCCTAGCTTCTTCACTGGGCTTGTGTCATTCTTTAAGGCAGAAGGCACAAAGCTAAGGAGAGTGCTGCAGGCAACTGTCTTGTCCTTAGTTTGGTTTAGAGACTCTCTGTCACGTCCCACCTAGGAAGCTTGCTTGTAGAGCCTAGCAGGGCACTTTGTGTGCTGGTTCGGTACCGGTTCTGTTGCTGCTGGAGCGTCCTCTGGATTCAGTATATCCCTCTGTTCCCTGGAAGATGTTTACGAGAGAGATCTTGCTTCCCTCTTGGGAAATCCTAGCCTTCCTTCAATGGCTGAAGCTGTAAGGCAGATTGTACCTTCATCCTGGATCCAATGCGGAGTTCTTCTTGTTACTCCTTGCAAAAACTTCAGATGGTCTACCGAAAAGAGGGACTCAGCCCTCTTTTAAAGACAAATGGGCCACAGTGATTGGTGTAGGCTAAGCCTACCTTAATGAACCAATCCTGGGTCCCCACCAACAATCTCCTGTATGCCTGAGGTCATAACCAGAGTGCTTTGCAACAGAAAGGTAAAGACGTGAAAACATGTAATACTAAGTCCCACCCATCTTCCTGGCTGTTGTGGATCAAAGGGTCTGTACAGGAGCAGCTGCATACTTCTGCAGGAAACCCTGCCCCCCCTACCTCCCATATGTTGGAGACCTGAGATTGTGTTGTGTTTGACATCAGCAGTTGTGCCAATACCGCAGCGTACGTTTGAAAGAAGATATCCATTGAGACAACCTTACTAAATGTGCCCCAGTAGGCATGAGAACTTGAGGGAGGAACTCCCTGAAGGAATATGAGAAGGAGCAGAAAAATTAAGCCAGTGACGTCACAAAAAGTATGTACGACGTCTTGGGATACTGACTGAAGAGAATGTATCGATTCTAAAGAAACTAATGATGAAGTAAAGAATCGAGTGAACTCTCAAATATAAAGGAAGAAGATGACACGTGCACGAGTGCTGTAGAAAATCAAACGTTCAATAAATGTACAGATGCTGAAACGCAACGTAGACTAAGTCATCATAGATGCTGGCTATATGTAGTGAGTAGACATAGGTGAAACCGCCATTATGGAAGCTGGGCATCGGTATCATGAATTTAGTAAGCCAGGACCCATGAAGTGGGAAGGGAAAGCTGTGTCGCAGCAAGAATAAGCAGAATCATGGAGCTGCAAGACGAGGTTGTTTGGCCTGGAGTTGAGACTGAAGCAGCCGAGGTCCGCTATCTATTCTGGAAATGAGCTAACATGCAAAGGATGAATCATCCCTCGTTAAGGTGCAAAGAAAGAACACCTAGAGTGCCAAGTTTACTTTGTTTAAAACATTTAAAAGCTGCAAAATAGACCAAATCGTGGTCTCCTGTCACGTGAGCCAAGGATGAAAAGAGAGTTTGAACTTGGAGTCCCAGAACACGATAGTGAGTGCCCTCACTCCCATGTATTCCAAGAGACAAGGATATTTTGCAAGGCCAAGTTCAAAGAAAACCTGCATGGCAGAATACATGGCTGATGAAAGATGATGGGCTAATTGGCTGGGGAGTGTCATGCCCATCTCCTTGCACCTGGGTCTGGGCTTACATGCTAAGTGAACCAAATGTTCTAGACCTGGCACAATCATGCCAACCAATCATAGTAGTGCATATAACGAAGGACCTTCTAGTTTGAAAACCAATGAGAAACTGTGTATCTAAGGTTTCTGAAGATTAAATGTTTTAGAGGTAGGCATATGTTGTACACCTGATAGTGGGCAGCCATTCATAATCCTAGTTCCTATCGAAAGTTTACTTAGAAGTTCTCCGTATACCAATCCCGACACTTACTAATTTTTAATTATTGCCATGTAGCATGACGTTACCTCTGATGTATTTTTAATATAAAAGCTGATTTGTGCGAAGATCGCCGAGAGAAATTGAGCGTGTGTCTGTTGAGGTTTGTTCTAACTCTCTGTTTTAGATAATTGGTAATAAAACAGTACTTTTCCATCTTCCTGAATTGGTTGGATTATTTGGTCTCAGAATTTATCTGTGTGCTACCATCCATATGCACATTCCCAAAGACCCTCAGCTCACGTCTCTCTGATTAATTGAGCTCCCTGTGGTTCCTGATGAAAGCATTTCTCCCTTTAAGCTGCGGCGAGAACAGACTTTCTGTCTCCATCAATCCACATACTTGTACCTTCTGAATGGGGTCCCCCTGCGGGTGGTGCCGACTGTAAACACATTGGGCCTCATTACGATTGTGCCAGTGCGGAAACAATGGTGCTGGTAAGCCTACCAGCACTGTTGTTTCCGGACCAGCACATTACAACTCTGTGGGCTGGTGCCGGCCCGCCTGCCAGGGTCATACCTGCCGGGCAGGACGGCACACAATCGCAGAGTTCTCATGGAAGCACTGGCAACGTTGTTAATGGTGCTGGTGCTCCCGTGCACCCATTCCCATGGAGTCCTACGGGACTCCATGGCAATGGGAATGGGGACTAACAGAATTACCAGCGCCTGACTGCCCGGCCACTGGAATCAGAATTGCCCAGTGGCACCAGAAAGTCAGGCACCATTAATTTTTTTCGGGTACGGCACCAACCCGCCGTTATCACCGGCAGGGTTACCGCCGGACACATAATTAGGCCTATAGTCCAAGACATGACAGTCCACTGCCCTTGATATGGAGAGGTGGGAGCTGGCTTCAGGTTGACAGTGCATATCAAAGGTTGTTGGGGTTTCCTGTCTCTTTTGTTAGTTCTGTGACCAGGCCTCCCTTGGGCCTGCTTGAATTAACTCTGATTAGTATGCAAAGCTGCCACCAGCAGCTAATGAAGGACAGGGCGGATCCGTCGTGACCTTGTTAGTTAATTAGGCTGGCCATGGCACGAGGAAGGTTTTGCCTTCCCTTTTGAGATGCCTTGATGTACTCCTGGCTGTCATATTCCAACTAAATATGACGTGGGGACAGCACCTGTAGGCTGTGTCCACCCGGAGTACACAGGTCTATGTGTATGGCATGCGGTGAGCATAGGAAAATGTGTGCAGATTAGCCCCACACATTTTCCAAAGGTTGATCTACCATCATTCAATATTTAAAATTTCAAAAAAGCCCAGGCGAGCGCACACCCACCATGCAGATGGTCGAATTCCTCACAGGGAGGGATAAGCCAAAATCGTCTAGCAGCATGAAGATATGAGATCAGGAAAACAGGGCTTTTCTCAGTCCGTGGCCAGCCTTTCACCTCTGCCTGCCCTCGAAGGAGGCCTAAATCCCAGCAAGGAAACATAAGTGCTTGTGAAAGAGTGTCTCCCTTTTAATCATGTTTGCCTCTCCACTGAGTAGCAACGATTACACCCTCAGTGCTCAGGCGCGGCACGCCAACTGGAGTGTAAATAAAACGAGTCAATCGTTAATAATTCCATTAAAATGTGCAAAAGCCCAAGATGCAAATAACTTCAAGAGCAAACTAAAAATTCAAAACAATACCGCGAGCATGCATTATTCAGAGACACTGTAAATCACACCCTAGAGAGCGCACGTCGCACATCTGTAATGAGCTCTGGTTCCGCAGATCTGCACGCCCGGTGATATTCCCAGCACCGGGAAGGTGCGGAAACATGAAAGGCGACATGTTCTCGGAATTACAGCCATCGCGCGGTGGCAGCACTGTCTCGAGTAATTACGCTGCGTAGGACACACGTTAAAGCTAGTGGCGGCCTCTACGCAACCTGGGCTGCAGGTGTGCCTGATCAGAGAGTGATGGCTGTCCTTTCTGAAACACGAGGATCCCGGTGCCTTGAACCACACCGGGTGAATCTGCAGGCGTGCATGCAAATGGCTGCCGGCCGTCTGACGGTGGGTCAGAGTACATGACGTGATTAACCTTTGACCTCACGAGCCGGCGAGGAGGGCACATGCGGGCATGGGCAAGACAAGGGGAATGAGATGAAGAAAGCCGGTTTCTGAGCGATTCCTCCCAAAACAGCACAACACGAACACGAAGCTGGAGACACACAAACATGCAGAGCTGGGGAAGTCAGGGATTTCATGGGTAGAGCTAGGACAGGGCCAGGCCTGGGGGGTATCAGGGCTGGCTGTAGGCACCCACCACGGGCAAAGTTCATGAAATCCACGTCTCTCCCCCAGAAAAAAAAATAAACGCGGCCCTAGCGAGTCAGCACCAGAGCCGCATTCATTTTTATTCTTCATATTTGGGGATTTCTTTCCATTTTGGTCGCGCGGCACGGGCAAAATCTAAAGAAATGCCGAAATATGAGCCTGCATCAGGGCCAGATTTTTATTTTTTTCATATTTGTACATTTCTTTCCATTTTGCCTGTGCAGTGCCGGCAAAATGGGATGAATTACCACAAAATTAGTGCGGTGAATGGGGCATACCATAATTAAATCCATTGTAGTTGTTGCCTGCTATTGCCAGCCTGTCTCGTCCTGCACCAAATGACTCCCTATTCTGCCCCGAGCCAATCTTGTTGTCTGGGGCGGGACAGGAAGTCTTGGCTCGAGGGTGGTGTGTGGGCATCTGGGCCTGCACCCAGCGTAGGCTATGCTGCCTTTTTTTCCTTCCTTGGGGCAATCGTGTGCGCACAGTCGCACTTATAGTGGGCAGTCATGGTGGGGCCCATGGCATTCCTGTGGCGTACGGGAGTACCTGCCCGAAACGAGGGTCTGGCTGGAGCCCCCATTTGAGCCCGGGCCTTGTCAGACTCGCCCACCTCTACAAACAGGCCCATAGTTGGACCCAGGGAGTGAAGAGTAGAGGATAGGGGAGAAGAGTTCATTCAGTGTAACATCGCCAGCATCATTCCGCTGACAGAATTGCTGACTATTCTCAACAGTTTGAGAAGGTGTTACACCAAGGCGTGGTCATTGAATTGGGGTGTGTGGCATACGTCCCTTAGCACTTTGCAGTCTCAATGTCATAAAAAGTTTCCAAGTGGGGCACATTTCATCAACAATATAGCACCACTCATTTGAACTTGGATGGATACACATCATTCCAAAATCCAGTCCAAATAATGTATGCTAGCATTGCCACTCTGATACATTTTAAACTATCCTGAAGCTTGCTGCAACAATGTATGCCAGCACGGCACCCTTTTAAGTTAGGCCTGCCGAAAGAGATTTCCAGGTCCTGGCCAAACCAAATATGCTGGCATTGCCACCTTAACACATTTTCAGCTATTTGTGCCCAAACTCGCTCGTGCAGTTTGCTTCAACGATATATGCCATTATAAAACACATTCACACTGCTAAGTGTTAGCGAGAGGACAGTGATAACAGATGGATCGAGGGAGTGATGGAGTTACTGCACATGGTGCATTTGCAGCAGCCGGAGGACTGCCAAGTGCCTGATAAAAATAGGCGTTTCCAGCTAACATTTGTCCCTTATTTCGGTAATTTCCTTGGATATTATTTTCATGATTTTGAGGTCCCAAGGGGAGATATATACTTTAAAAGGGTTCAGTCTTGTTGAGTAGCCCTATGGAGATATAGCCTCAGAATAGCATAACGTGAGATAGCGTGACTTAACCTAACATTTCATACAAGGCATATCATCTGCCGAAAGAACAAATCGAATGGCTATGAAAAATAACTGCAACCTCCATTGATATTTGGAGCGCTAAACAGATTGCTCATAGCGGTTATTGGGTGGTCTGTTGGGCAAAGTATGGCAATAACACGCACCTCTAACCCATTCTGCATCCCATCCTGACGGCACATCTCCAACACCAAAACAACATGCTGACGCAAAGTAACGTACACTAGTCCAAGAAAAGTGTCTAAACTAAACACCACACTAACACATCACACACACACACACACACACCAGCACAAACCTCCACAACCTCCTTAAACACTCCTCTGCCAGGCACCACAGACATCTGCACAAGCAATTCACATTACCAGCCTGTAGAAGTGCACAGCAACCACGGCTGCAGATAATTTACAAAATATGTAAAACACCCACATCACGCAGAGCCCTACCTTTTGAGATCTGCGCACATCATCTATTTAGCCACTTCTATTTAACATGTATATGCTTCCACTAGCCACACTCATCCATGCCCACAAATTATTTTGCATGTTGATCATTATCAGACGGCTGCTGCTGCTCGTTTAAAAACTGCTTTTCTGACATTGGAGTCTGGATGTGAACAAATTGGCTCAAGCCCGATGCAGACAAGACAGAAGTGATGGTACTGGCAGCTGATCCTTCAGAGGGTTCTGCCTGCCCATTTCAAGCTTAAACTTCTGAGGAAAGTCATTCCATTCGTGCCCGTGGTTCTTCGAGGTCTGGTGGTCTCCACTTTTGTCATGGGGAACCTGGATTATTGCAACACAGCCTTTTTTATCCGAGCCCAAAACCCTTCTCCATTGTTTACAGGTTGTGCAGAATGCAGCTGCCTGCTTGGCGATGGGTTTGTCTAAATGTGCTAGAACCTCATAGGGTCTAAAAAAAACTGCACTAGCTCCTGATTGCTGGCAGGATTACATTTCAAGCCATCAGACTGGTGCATTGAGCCTTGCACGGCCTGGGAGACAGCTTTTTTTATTCCAGGAAACAAGCATTATTCCCACTCTTGGAATCTTTGCTCGACTTGTCAAGCTTTACTCCAGGTCCCGCATTTTCACACATCTACATTTGAGGGGAGAGCCTTCTCTGTGCCGGCTCCTTTATTATGGAATTCCCTCCCCACCTCCAATACAGAAGATTGAGGACCATCTTCACTTCCGTAGGGCTTTAAAAATGTGTTGGTTTAATCAGTAACCTACGAGGCTCCCCTTTTTCTCTCTGCCTTTCTGCCGGTTGTGCCAGGATGCCTTCGGGCCACGGTCGTACTTTATAAAATGCTATAACATAACATAACATAACATAACATAACATAACATAACATAACATAACATAACAGAGAAACTCCCCACTGCAAACTATTCTCAGGCTCTGAGCAAATCAGCTGGTATGTTGGATTTATGAAATACATCAAAGTCTAAATCCAATGAATTGACACATTTGAAATGCCCTGCATTACAACTCTCCAGAAGAGGAATGGTACGGGTCTATATACACTGATACCCTACAGAAAGTAGCCAGCCAGCCAGGATTACAGCAAGGAATGCAGATAAGTACAAAGCAGAAATAAAGTAGGTGCAGATCTGGAGGTGAAAGGAGACGCCACTTATGAAGACCCCAATCCAGACAGGAATAAGATCAGAGGGAATCCAGTACTTAGAAGTGCAGTAATAGTGCCTAAAATTGGATGTGGTTCCTTGTGCCCATCTGATTTTTCTGCTGATGCAATCGGCAAAGGGAGAGATTTGCCTGATGAAGTTACACAGTTGAATTGTCTGCACAGAGTCGTGCTGAAGACATTCAGGTAGGTTAACCGAAGCACTTAATGTTAAAAAGATACATCGTTGTATAATCCAAAGTATATTGCAGGGCATAGTTTCTCCTGCAGATTAGAAATGAACAAATCCATTCCCCTGGGGATCACAGAAGCAACACTCTAATTGAATCCGTTTGAATTGGTGGCCAACAGATTCACAGCAGATTTAACAAATCTTTGCTCAGAGAAAACATATGCTCTAAAATCATCCAGAACATTCTTATTTTAATATTCAAACAAGAGCTGAGAAGGATGGTGGCAGAGAAGGACGAGGATTCCAGAATGCTTTGAAAGAGTCATATTCTCAGTTTCATGGACACAGAAAAATGAAATGTTAATAAAAACTACCATCTTCAATTGTTCCGAATTTGAAAGCATCACAGAAATGAAGGTGTTGATCATAAGTTAACACCCAGCCAAATAATGAGCGATTAGAAGATTCTTTACTTTTGTGACTTGTCATAACCATATGGTTTTAGCAACTTCTCAAGAATTTTTCATAGTTAAATGTCTGGTAATTTAAATGTAAACATGTTCAAGGGTTCTGTTTTTCATAAATATTGCATTTGTCAATTAACGCAATTCAAGTTAATCACTAATGTATTATTCTGAACAAACATTCATCTTTTGATAAAAGGTGGGTGTTTTGTTTTGAATAAATTACAATTTGATTATACTACAGTACAGCGAGGCAGACTCTATGCTCTTTGTTTTATATATTATTGTGAGCTTGGATTTGCCAGCAGTGTATAAATGTATTTCCCTTGTATTGTGAGATAGGAATCACCTGTGAATTATCTCAATCTATATTTAAAATTAAAATAATTATTATTACAATACATTTTTCTTGTCACATAGAGTCGGGGTGGGAGTGGGATTGTGGTATAATATTAATTCATCTCCTTAATGCGAATGAGTTCTTAAGAAAAAATCCATCTCAGGAGACACTGATGCACTGTTGTTGGACAGCACATGTGCGACTTTGTTTCTGGTAAGCTTCAATTTCACTACCAGCTGCTGGGTTTTTGTTTGGACTGTGCAGAGCAGATGTAGCAAGTAAATGGATGTCACACTGATCCAGTTACACACCCCGTGGTGTGCAACCACCAGCCCAAATTCAGAACTACAAAGCAGAGGTGGAAATTAGGTTTCTTTGGCAAGGTACACTTTCCTGGCAACTCCACCTTGACTGTGTTGCTCAAACCTTCGGAAATAAACAGAAGTATACATTTTTTTTTAACAGTTTTTCACAGTGATCTTTTCACCACACCAGTTTTGGGCACAGAGATTGATAGGAGCAAGCTAAGAGATTTTCTGAGATAGGGAACATATTAAAAGCAACAAATATAAGAAAATTGCTCTTAGAAAATTACCCAAAACACCCCCCTCCACCCTTCATGGCCATATGGACTGACAGATTGTCAGAGAGGAGTCAAAAATGGTTAGTCATGCCATGCGAGGAGATGCAGAAAATCACCAGTTTAGACATCATCCCTAGTTGCTGTGAAAGTCTAACATAACAGAGCTATTGAGCAAAACCAACAGATAAAGTCTTCCTATTTGGAAACTTGCAAAAATGGTATCCAGTGATGGAACAAAATACATGCTCACCACTAGCAGTAGTGTCTCCCATGTGATGTCTGCTCCATTAGGAAGAAGATAGAGGAAGCCAAGTTGCATTCAATTTCATCAAGGATTTATACATAACTCAAAGCAGGCTTTCTTTTATTTAAGGCTCAATGGCGAAATACAAGGCAAACTCAGTCCCACCACTGGGTTGTATTGTGGTCCGAAATAAGAGACCATTCTTTTAGCATGTCGAGGGCAGAACCACATTGATTATGAAACCAATGTCAAAATCAATTTCAATGTAGGATCAATGGTGACCCGAAGGCAGATTTAGCCCTATAAATTGTTACTTATAGAAGCCAATGTGCATATTTGTTATGGGAGCAAGGCTGGAACCAACAACAGACAACATTACATCAAGGGCTTGGTGGAGGAAGCAATTGCAGACTTGTCATTAATAATAATAATATTTGGTTTAACACTCTTAATACCAAGAGGTTTCCAAGTGCGGACCCGGGGATCGAAACTGTGTTGCTCTGCGCTATCTTGCTTCCAAGGTGAGCGCATTGCCCCTGAGCTATTCTCCCAAGACATTGTGGTGAAACTCAAGACGTTCTCCCTTCCTCCTTTGAATACAATAGTTGCAGTGCCTAAGGCCCAGTTCTTATTTGGGAACATAGGAAGAATCCCAGTAGAATCAGTTGCTTTATGTTGTACATGGTGTAAATCAAGGAAAACCCTATCCTACCGGGGTAGATACTATCCTACCCAGGGATAACTTAATAACATCATCGGCCACTGCCAAACTCAAGACAGATTCTGTTAAATCATGGAATAAAGGGACTTGTTTGGGACAGACTCGGTTCTAGCAGAGTACTGACAATGAAACACCGAAATAGATCCAGATACATTATACGGTAGGAAGTGAAAACACAAGCGAACTCCATTCCAACATGGCCATCTAGGATGGAACTCTAGGCTCAACGAAATGGTTTGTGCATGCAAAAGAAGAATGTTTAGTATAGTTCACTGGAAACTGCACGTACAACTACTTCA
Organism: Ambystoma mexicanum; assembly: GCF_040938575.1. NCBI lineage: Eukaryota > Metazoa > Chordata > Amphibia > Caudata > Ambystomatidae > Ambystoma > Ambystoma mexicanum. Next base: position 854,777,228 of record NC_090931.1, on the reverse strand, counting down.
ACTCACAAACATCACTGACTATCCCAAAGTACACCAAAGAGTAGCCACACGATCATGAGTATCTCCCATTGCCATTGAGATTGCCTTAATCATTAGGCAGGACATGCCTGCGGGAAATGCATGCATTTTCATTTGTCCCATATACTCACCTAAGATACCAGAGCATGTTCTGTCGCAGCATGAAACAAGTTAATAAGCTAGATCACTTTTTGAAGCAGCAAAAATGAAACTGGGTTATGACATCTCTTCAAAACATTTATGCTACCAGAGACAAAGGTGTTGGTTGAAGAAGGGGCAGTGTATTGTCGGTCAAGAGAGCTCTATGTATCATCTTCTGATATAGATCATTCTCAACACTGACACATCTCATTGTCGATGTGAGTAGAGTGCTCAGCTGCTCCTCAGTCGCAGGCAGAGCTGTGAAGCATGAGTTGAAATTCTCAGCACTCCAGGACGGCAGCAGATACCAAGTGTTCACGGGATGCGGAGCATCCAGATGGCAGGGCGTTCTTCGAGCCAATGACAATGCCCTTGGACAGAGTCTCCAGAAACAATGCTGAAGACACAACCAGGGAGATGGACATTTCCCACCACACACATCATAAAATGAGGCATGCTCAGCAACATCTGCCTTTGTGGGTTGAGGGTGGGTCCTATGCTCATGAGTATTGAAGGGCACCCACAAGACATCCCTTCAAATGGGAGCCATGAGACAGTACCATTTATCTGGAGCAGGTAAGCAGGGCTCTCATTGGCAACGCAGACATCCCTCAATAGGAGAAACTGGAGTGTAATGCAGCAAGCATGCTGGAAACAGTCTCTCTGTAGGGTCAGAAAGTCACGAAGAGAAGACTCGGCCAACTTCTGGGCCAGGGTACCGACACCAGTGGGCAAGCACTGGAAGAAGACTGTCAACACTTCCAGCAAGGCAAGGTGCAACTCTAATCTACTCCGGTGCAGATTCAACAGTTTCCAGTCAAGGCTTAGCTACTGCTATGGGGCAAAACGAGTGGCACAACATGCAGACAAGTCAGCCTGCAGTACAAAGATACTGACAAGTGCGTGCAGCATTTCATGGCCGGAAGCAGCGCACTGAAATATGAGTGTTCTAAGCAGATTCAGTGCCACGCGCCATTACTGGGAGCTCTGCCAAGTGACATTCCTGCTCACCGAAAAAAAAGAGGCCAAGCGGAGGTATAGGGTTTCTTACAGAAGTAGCTGGGTGAAATCCCTGTTCAAGCGGTATTAGGTCAAGAGACCCGTTTTAAAAAAAAAACAAAGAAAAAAAGACCGCTCTGTGACCACACAGAGCAGTCTTGCTAAATCGAACTGTCAGCCCTTGCGATGCACACGAGTGCACGCAGGGGCTGACGGGCATGCCAGGACCCAGAAGACGCCTCGACGTGGAACATGGTAAGTTGATTTGTGAGTGTGTGTGAGTGTTTGTGTGTGTTTTGTTGGGGAGGATGTTGGGGGGCGGAGGGAGGCGGCAGGCGCTGAGGGAGGATGGTTCATGGCTGAAAACACCCGCTTTGCAGTAAATCCAGGAAGATAGGGTGGGGGTCGAAGACATTTCATTATTTTGATTTTTGTAGGCCACCTAAAGTCGGCCAAAAATACCCGTCTTTTGTTTAAGCTACTTAAAAACATCGAAATAATGGCATGGAACTGTTCAAGCACCTCCCGCTAAGACGCGATGGGATTCCATGTAAATATTCTAGCTAAACTGTGTTCGTTTGTTTCGTAATCAACATTTCAGGCTGATGGCCCAGGGCTGGGTTAGGCCAGGCCCAGTAACACAACTCTTTCTGACAAAGGGGGGCAGTACCCAAGTCACCCAGAGACGAGGGCACGGGGGTCCAAACCAGCGCCGTCAGTGGGACTTTCAGCAGAAGGTCACTACAGTCAAACACTGCTATATTTCTAAATAGAAGCTGCATCACATGCCTCTGATATGCATGGAGTGGCCAGTAGCAGCCCACTTCACAGGAAGTGGCTTCATGACAATAGTTGCATCCTCAAGGAAAGGGATAGCAATCTGTACCAAAAGTACCAATTTCGGTTGGGTGATATTGTATGTAAAATATGTGCTCTGTAAAGCGCTTTGGATTAAGGCGCTATATAAATAACACATCATTATCATTACCTCCCTGAATTGCAGCACCAGCTCTTATGTGGGGCTACATTCCAAGAAGTAATGTAGTCATCAGTAGTGTGAGCACTTTGCCCAAAGTCATCAAAAACAAAGGGGTAACCTAATGGAACACGAACAGTGATGGGAGCTGGGCACCACAAGCTGCCACCATACCTTGAAGCCCAGACAGAAGACTGCACCTGAACCATGCATTGGCATTGGAGCCAAGATTGCCCCTCAGAGTATGCAGCCCAGACTGTGTCCCAAACATTCCCCTGCGGCCCAAACATCATCTCTAACCATGTACTGCAGCACAGGCTACCACTCCCCGTTCAATACTCGCCACACAGTCAGGGCTCTAGCCCACACTTGGATTTAAACCTTAAGCTAGGGCCCAAACTGCACCCTACAGTACCCCAAAATTCACATCACCCTGGAGAACAGACTGTACTAGACACTTGCACTGGCAGCCAGGATTCTACCATAGTCTGCCTTGTACTCGAGCCCGCGGCTCACAATCTGCCTCACAACACTCTTGTTTTACCGGTAGACATGTTTGAGAATTTTTAATTTTCATCAATTAGAAACCCTTAAATGATTTGTAAACAAAAGTAACATCTGCAGCTTCTCCCTCCTACCCGTGTGCAATGATTATACTACACCATAGCCCTGCACCAAAAGAGCTGGTGGATCACTTTCGCAGGGGAATTTGTATCTGTTTGTTTATTGATTTATAAAGCACACCGAACCCGGGGGTACCTGGGCGCATAAAGAAGGCTTACAATTTAGCATAGAGGAAGTTACAGATAATGCCTACATAATGTACAAAAGAAACCAGGCTGATACAGTAGGAGCATTGCAGGGCCATTCAGAGTCGGTGATAAGCTATCCTGGGCTCATCATCGGTCCTTCTCAGACAACCAACTTATGGTGTTTCTCCTAAAATTGGGGAAGGAGTGATTAGTTATTGATATGTATATAGCGCTTTCTCCTCAGCGCTGAACAGAGGTTAATATAATTGGTGCAACAAAATAGCAAGGTAGACCGGCAATGAAAAAGGAAGCAACAGCAATCAATTCTTTAGCAGATTGCAAAGAAGGTGGTTTTTTGAAGCATCGGCAGAAGATATGAGGGCAGGTGGCACCTCACATTGAGAGGGGCAGAGAACTCCAAACTTTGGGTGCAAGTAAGGAACAAGAGTGAGAGGGGCACATGGAGGTTCTAGGAAAGGTAAGAATGTGACGATGTTGGGAACAAAGAGGCCAAGAAAGGGAGACGAGAGAAGCAAGGTAAGACAGAGACAAGTAGTGGTCGAAGTGTTCGAAAAGAAGTAGTGGAACTATGTTCCCCGCTGGCCTGCCCCCGTTCCCCACAAATAAAATTCCATGACTACACCACAATTTTCACTCTGTCTCGAAACTTGACGCCAAACCAAGGGCCCAGACACCCAGCATCCAAAGATTTTTGGGATTTTGCAAGTCACGTCTTAGATGGGGAGTGCAATTAAAATAAATAAATAACCAAAGCAGCTCTTTGGGGTCAAAGAATAACATGGGTGTTTCGTGCGGGAGTTAGTGGCAGGCGGATCTGGACTCACTGGTGGGACCTGATAGGTAACTCGTGGACTCCCCTCTCAGAGACTCGGACTTGGCAGCGGTAAAATGCAGCATCCCTAGGATAAAAATGTCATTGCTATGAGGAAGAACAGGCTCCAGGGTGCTGTACCCTTCCAAATTACCTATTCATAAACTGAGTTGAACCAGCGGAAATTTACGGCGAAATGACTCTCCCTTAGGTAGGATGGTGGAGCTCAAGGTTTAACCCGGCAAGCAGTGGCAGCTAGTGTGTTTCTGAACTGGTGGGGAAAAATGTATCCCCAATTTAGCATGAGCAGGTCTGAACCCTTTCAGGGTTGTTTGTTTTAGTCTCTTCCCAATGCAATTTATTATTTTAAAAATGGTTAACAATTGTATTTTACAGCTCAATTTGTGTGTGAAATATTTTTGGGGAAAACAAAGGATTTACCCTGCCTCGGTTCGGCACTGTTTCATGCTTACTGCCCTTTCTGCTCTTGCTACCCTGGTTGTGCCCCAATGTCACTCTCACTGCCCAATTTGGCCCCATGGTGCTCTCACTGGGCCACTTCTGTGCCATTCCACTTTCACTGCCCCAGTTATTCTCATTTCATGTTGACAGTCCCATTGTTACTCTCATTGTTGCATTCCGGTAACTGTGGCACTGTTACTGGGTCTCCTTAGCCTCCCTCTCAGCCTAGATTCCCCCACAAGACGTGCTGCACACTGTTGTGTGCTACTTGGTCTCCCACTGTGTCTTCTTTGTTCTCACCCCAGATCCCCCCCCTACACTGTGCATCCCAAGCTGTGTGCCACAGGGCTGTGCATCTCTCCCTCTTCCCTCAGGCCCGTCTCCTCCCTCCTACCTCCTTCGCACCCTCTATGGTGCTTGCTGTTTCTCCCCTATTTTCTAACTGCCACTCTATCTCCTATCCCTCTCACTATGTCTGGTAGGAAGAAACTCAAAAGGGACATCCTGGTCTCCAACCCAGGCCTCCCTATCGCTGATACCTACACCAGTGCTTCCCCAAGACAGACCCTTTCCAACATCCTCCTTGGATCCCCCATATGGTCTCTTTTCTCTCCCCTTTTTCCTCCTTTCCCATTAATGGTGGCACTTGGTGGGAGGTCCTCCTGGCCCCTTCCACTCCTCCAAGACCATCACTAATGTTTATCTGAATGGCACTGTCTTGGTCAAGGGCCCTCAGCCCAATATCCTCCTTTTCGATAGGTGTTTCCGGCGCCTTATCAACTTCCTTCCTTCCTTCTTTTACATTCATCCCTCTGGCTCCTTCTCCACCTTCCTCTTCCACCACCTCTCTGGCGCCCTCTCCATCCTCTCTGTCTACTCTGCCATCTCCTTCCTCCTCCTCTGCCCACTCTCGGTGCCATCTACCACCTCCGCAGGGCATACATCTTGCCTGTACCCCTCCACTGACGACTTTTAAACTTTCAAATGTGGCAATCTGCTCCACATCGCTACTCTCAACTCTAGCTCTGCTGTCAAACACTCCTCTGACATCTGCCGACTCCTCAAAGAACTTGATCTGGATGTCCTCGGTCTCACAGAGACATAGTTCACGGCCAGCTCTGTCCAGAGCTTTGGTATTCTCCACACCCGATGGTTACAAGATCCTCTCCAAACCCAGAACCAACCATCCAGGTGGTGGAGTAGCCCAATCTTTCCAGAGTGGATCCCTGCTTCTGTCATTCCTACACAAGCCTACTCCTCCTTTCAATGCCTGGTCTGCAGGCTCTCTATCTCTCCTGGCCCCTCTCTTACTGTGGTCACCATCCACAGGCCACCTGGCCAGGTTGCCCTCTTTCTTTCTGAGTGGGCTGACCTCTTCCTCTCTCCTAGTCACTACCTCACAACTTTTCCTCCTTCGAGACCGCAAAATCACCTGGATGCTTCTACCCCTCCTCAGGGCTCTTTTGCAATCTCTGCGACTCTCTCTCTCTCTCTTTCTTTCTTTCTATTCTACCATCGGGCCCAGCACACCCTGGATTTTCTCATCTCCTCTGACATCCCTCTCTCCAACCCTCTCACCATTCTTCTCTCTTGGACTGACCACTTTCTTCTCTCTTCCCACCTGATGCTCTCTGTCCCCCAGGTAGCTGAAGCTGATCCCATCACTGCCACCCACCTTCTCAGCCAACTGGCCCATGAAGCGTGTGTCAGTGTAAGGTTTTTCTGCTACTTTCTCGCCTCCTCCTGCGCCTATGTTATGCTCACCTGGACCCCACAGGTGTGTCGATTGGAACCGGACAGCTGCGGTCTCCTTCAACGTGATACGTAGTGCAGAGATGACTGTCTGGACTGGCCCGCGTAGTCTTGTCTGCTGGACCCGAAGAAGGATTTTCCTGCAAGTGGAGACCGGGATTAACCACCTGTGGGTTTTAGTGATGGCCTCCTATCTGTTCTCGCTCTCCGCCACTATTCACCTCTGATATCCCTTTAGTAACCTCACCTTATGTTCGTAAAAGATGAGCTCTCCATCCTGCGTGTCTTGCAGGGGCGCATAGATACCAGTTACTTCACTGGTTTGAAGGCGTTGGGAAAGTTCCGGTAAGTATTGGCTCTGAAGTCCCTGGCAGGATTGGTAAGTATCAAGTTCAAAGAGTTCAATGTGCCCGATGTTCACTCTTGTCCCCTTCCTTCCTTAAATTGCAACTGAGTTCGTGAGAAGAAGGTCTCGTAGCTGCTGCTGGCGTACAGGTAAGAGTCTGTGTTACCCAACGCTGTCCGGTAACTATTGCATGCGTTAACATGTTTTTCTCCCTCTTTACAGATCCGGCATATGAAAATGTGGAGAGTTATGGAATAATACCACCAGTGGTAAATCTATGGTGCTAAGAGGTTGTATTTGTTGATTCCCTTGGCTCACCTTGTTTTTTCTTGTGTCCCCTAGGTGTCGGATTACGACGAAGAAATGATGGAGACAGTGCCAGATTGAAAGATGCTGTGAGAACTGGTGAGTATGGCGCCATGCTGGAGCTGGCGAAGCGACGCGTGCAGGACTGATGTACTTTCCAGGTCCGGAGATGAAATGGTTCCGGAATTAGGTGAGGAATTTGAAATAAGTTTTTTTTCTAACCTTGTCCTTTTCTTCTTCTTTATTCTAGGAGCTCGAGATTCGAGGCAGGCGTGGCAGAAGACTGGATGCTGGCTGCAGGCACGCGGGCGTGGCAGAAGACTGGATGCTGGCTGCAGGCACGGTGAGCGTCACGCTGCTGGATGCAGAATAACGCAAAGCATGTGCTGCTGTTCGGGTGTGGTTTAAATAGCCTCCAAAGTAGTTCCAGGTAAGAAGTTCCCTACAGCCACGCCCCAGTAAAAAATAGTCCCTGTAACAAAATAGTCCCATCCAGGCCTCATGTAGGCTTGGACACTTTTGCAGCATGGTCTGCATCAGGTAAGTAAAGTCTATGAGCCTGGCGCCTATGGCGCCAGCACTGATTTCTATGATGAGCCTGGCGCCTAAGGCGCCAGGCCTGAACCCAGACAGCCCCTAGCCGGGGCTGCTGAGGTTTAAACAAATGCCTGGATGCCTGCTCCCGGAGCTGAGGGCCTTGGTCCTGATGCCCGGGGGTAGGCATCATGACAGCCTACACCCGACTTACACTCTGACACAGCCTTCTCTAAACTGCGTCTCTCTATCACTAACACTCTTGATGTCCTTGCCCCTGTCACGAGGATCCAGTTGAAGCCCACCTCCAAGTGCAACTCTTGGTATGACTCTGACCTGACCACACTTCAACACAAGTGCGGGGTGGCTGAGAGGAAGTAGAGGGCATCAGGCGCATACTCTGACCAACTGGCCTGTCACCTGCTCCAAAGGCAATGCAGACTCTCTGTGCTGTCCAAGAAGAGAGCCTAAATCCAAGCCCACATCTCTGTGGCCTCTAACAACACAGAAAACTCTTCAACATCTGCAAGGAACTGGCCAATCCTGCTGCAGTCTCCACCTCTCCTGATCCCTCCTATGTCCTCTGCACAGCACTGGCTTCTCACTGCACCACTAAAACCCAGGACCTCATGTCCTCTCTCTCCTCTGCCTCTCCCTCTCGGCCCCACTAGGGCCACCTCTCTCTCTGGTCCTCCTTTCTCCTCTTTCCCTGTGTTCACTCCTGACGATGTTTCTAGACAAGTCCGATCTATGAAAGTATCGTTCAAGCAGGTTCTCCCCTGCTCCTCCAGAACCATCAAGGACCACATCCACACCCTCGCTCCAACCTTGGCCAATTTCTGCAATCACTGTTTTGCCACGAGAACTTCCCCCCCCCAAAGCACTCCCTTGTGCATGCCCTCCTAAAGAAGCCTTCTGCCGATCCTTGCTATCTGGCAAACTACCACCCGATCTCTAATACCCCTTTACTGGGAAAACTCCTGGAAAAGCTGGCCATCTCCTAGCTTACTCTCCATACCAAATCTGTTGGTAGTCTCCATGACCATCAGTCTGGCTTTAGAGCAGTTCCAAGCACGGAAATTGCTCTCCTGAACACACGTGATGACCTCCTCTCAAATCTCGACTTTAGCCTTCCTTCTGTCCTCATCCTCCTTGATATTTCATCTACTTTTGACACGGTACACCACGCCATCCTGATCAATCATCTCTGGGGCAACCTTGGCATCATGGATAAGGCCCTAGACTGGCTGACCTTCTTCCTCTTCAATCAACCCTCGCAGGTCCAAGTGGGGTAATTTTTCTCCACCACCTCTCTCCCTCTCTCTCCACATGTGGTGTTCCCAGGGCTGTAACCTCTCACCCTGTCTCTTCAGCTTTTACTTGGCACCTCTGGCCCATCGCATCTCTACCTTCTCTCCTAACTTTCAATGTTATGCGGATGACACCCAGATCTCCTTCAGGCTCCCTAAGCCTTCTCTCCTTTCTCGCTCATTCCTGATTGTCTATCCACGATCCAGGTATGTATGCCTCTAATGTTCTCTGCCTGAACAGCAGTAAGACGGAGATCCTTCTCATTGGGACCCCTGTTCCCGCTTTCTCTCTTTCACTCTGGCCACCCTCTTTGGGCCCTCTACCTGTGCCTTCCTGAAAGGCAAACAACCTTGGTGTAATCTTCAACTCCACCCTCTCCTTCTCCCCTCACATCACGAACATCTCTAAGAAGTCTCACTATCAGCTGCACCTCCTCAGAGGTATTCGTAATTTTCTTACTTTCCCCCAGAAGCTCACTGTCTCCAAAGCCCTGGTTCTTTCTAGGCTGGACTACTGCAACTGTCTCTTTCTAAATCTGCCTGCCTCTACTCTTCTCCCTCTGCAACTCATCCAGAACAGGACTGCAAGACTTGTCCTTGACCTCAAGCCCAGGGATTGTATCTCTCCAGCCCTGAAAGCTCTCCACCGACTCCCTGTGTCTGCAATGATCAAGTTCAAGACCCTCTGCATTGTCCACATGGCTTTCTGGGGCCGGAGACCACACTACATCCAACTCTCTCTTCATAAGCACTTTCCTTCTTGAGCCCACCGCTTGTCCACCACCAACCCTCTTAGGGTCAGACACTTCTCCAGGCTGAAAGTGGGGGGGAAGATCTCTCTCCTTGGCTGGTACCTCCCTCTGGAACAGCCTCCCTGTCTCTCTCAAACTTGAGCAGGACCACCTCAGGTTCCGGAAGCAACTCAAAACCTTTCTTTTCGCTTCTGCTTTCTCTCTCTTTCTCTCCCCTGCTGATGTTCTTGTCTGCTGCACTCGCTGGTTACCAGGCCTCCCTCTGAACCTTATGGGGAGCAGGATCCTTCATGACTAGTAGCCCCATGCTCTGCCTCCGGGCCTACCGCACACTAGGGACTGTATCTGCAACCCTACAGTCCTCTGCCTCCTTGCACGCACTTAGAACCGGCCACCAGTCCCCGGCAGCACTTACTTGAGTTCTGCTTATTAAACTCTCCCTTTCCCTCCCTCTGGAACGTCCCCTCTCCCATCCCCCTGCACTTGCACTATCTGAATGACACAAGGTCTAGTAAGAATGTTTGTTTTGTCCTTCATTTGTCTCCCCTTTCTTGTCTTGTCGTGGCTAGAAAGACTTGTCTACAGACGCGTTATAAATGACTTATCTCATATATAATATCAATTCTCTGGTCCTGCTCAAATAGTCAGACTTATTGTACCAGTTCTGCTGCATTCTACTCTGTGCTGCACTTCCACCCCATTGCATTCTCAATGCCCTAGTTCTGCCCAGTTTATCTCTAACGGCCCCATGTCACTTTCATTGTCACAGTTCTACCCTTTCACTGCCTTAATATCACTAATTTCTCCAGTTCATCCTCACCATATATAACTCAGATTTTCCCTACTATCATAACAAAGTTATAATGCTATTAAAGACAGAGAGGTGAAGGATTATGCTCAACTCGCCTCTTTTCTTCTTGAGCAGCTTCTTTACAAAAAACACTTAACATGAAGAAAAACCAAGGAAAACTACAACATCCATGAACAAACACTCTTTTTTGTAGTTTGAACTTGGGAGGGTGATAAAAGTCCATGTGACCATGCCATTCAATCCCAGTCCATCTGCAATTTTTCTTTTCCTTTGCTGTCACAAACTAAAACTGGCATCACACCTAGTAAATGCTTCAAACCAAGAACTTATCCTGCTACATCACGAAGACGCTGGCTTGGCCTCTGCACCTGCAAAGAAAACCCAGAGCATATGACATTGACTGCATGTTAAGCCTTGGGCGGGCAATCGCAAAATAAGATCCGTCGAGCAACACCACTCATACTGCTCTCATGCAAACTCTGCGTGACTGCTTGGGTGGGATACTCCTTTGCCTCTATGTCTTTAATAGAATTGTGACTTTCTGTTATGATAGGTTAAATCTGCATTCAGTGTCAAGACCGGAGGCTCGGATTATGCTTGTTTAAAGCTTGCTTACCACCAAATTCAACACTTTCTCAATTGGACTAAAGTATAAGGTCATAAATACTGACTCAGACCAATCGGCCGCCTTCATGATGTCCTCCAAGCGTGCTACTACACTGAATGCTTCAGAGGCAATGGCCCCTCGCATCGAGTGGGCTCCGTAAGCCTGAAAACTGATGCGTGCCTGCTGCATGCACCAGCGCACTCATCTTGCAAGAGTGGCTGCAGAGATGACTTTAAAAGGCTTCCGAATAGATAATAATAAGCATGATTGATCCTGGCCGTGAATTGGGCCATCATAGCCTTGTAAAGTACCAGACACTTCACTGGACATGGCTTCGGTTGATCCAGAAAAAGGTGGGAATGTCACAGACTTGATCGTGGTTTTAGTTCTCTTGGCGACATGAAAGGTCAACCCCGACAGTGAGAAAGACTTGTTGTTGATCTCCAAAGCTGCAACGTATGATGTCCTTTTGCATAAAATGAGGCAGAGCAAGGTCGTCAGTTCGGCCGACAGGGCTGTAGGCAGAAAATGCTCATTCGTTAGCCAGGACAGAGTGAGTCTAAGAACTTTGTCTACGTCCCACACCTGGGAGTACTTATGCGCTCGAGGCTTCAAGAAGAGCCCGACTCCCTTGAGCAGCCTGCACACTAAAGGGTGCTCCCCGATGGAAAGAACCTCCATTCGCATATGCCCGCTGCAATGGAAGAGCATGCCACATTGACCATCCGGTAAGCTTTACCTTGGGCTGCCAGCACAGCCAAAAATTTCAGCATGTGCACTACATCTGCTCTAGCAGGTTGGAGGTCCCTAGCCAGACACCAGCTACACCATCTCCCTCAGGCAACTTTGTAAGGTTCTTTTGTCCCTGGGGCCGAGGATTCCCAGATGGATTTTTCAGCTTCCCTTACAGGGACCAGGCTCCCCGGAAATCGTCCAGGCTATCAAGTTCAAGCTGCCCGTCAGAACCAGCGAGTGCCTCTCGCCTGCTAAGGCCCCGCAAGATTGTCAAGTCTTGTGGAAGCGAGATGGGGGGGATCACCGAAGAGCTCTAGTAGACTTGGAAACCACACTTGTCCCTTCCAATCTGGTGTGACGAGCAATAGCTTTGCTTTCTGCCTCCTCATTTGGGCTAGCCTCCACGCTATCAAAGTGAATGGTGGGAATGCATACTCCATGCTGGGCCCCATGCCTGAAGGAATGCATCCCTGGCTGCCACATCCGGGTCCGGCCTCGAAATATAAACTAGTCCATCTGACGGGACCCCCGCCAGGCCATGATCTCCATGAAGACCTCTGGATCCAGCTACCAATCGCTTGAATCCTGGAGAAACCTTGAGTTCCAATTGGCTACTTTGTTCTGTAACCCCAGCGGATATTCTGCTGTTACGCTGATGTTGTTTCTCAGGCACAAGTGCCAGAAGTCCTTTGCTAGTTGAGCTAGCATCCTGGACGTTGTCCCTCTACATTGATTGATGTACCGGACTGCAGAGACGTTGTCCATCTTCAGCAGCATGCACAAGTGTGCCCTCTACTGCGCCCAGCACCTCACTGCGAATGAGCCTGCCAGTAACTCCAGGCAATTGATGTGGAGACCGAGTCCCTCTCCTGATCATCTCCCTCTGGTTGTCACCACTACATCATGCTCCCCCCTAGCGACTGGCATCCGACTCTATGGGATTCATTATGAGTTTGTTGGTCTGGAAATAAGGGTGCCGATAGCAACGTACCAGCACCCTTTCCACACCACCAAACAAAGAGTCTGCTGACCTGCTGGGAGTTCAGGACCCTTCCAGCAGTGTTTTCACCAAGCACCATCACCATTTGCAACAGTGTTGGTGCTTCAGTCCTATGGGACGCCACAGGAATGGGGATTTACCATTTCCGCCGCCTGCCATAATATCTTGGTGGCATGGGGAAGTCAGCTGGTGGAAAAAGTGTTACTGGGTTGCTGATAACCCGCTTCCTGCCAGCGGGTTTTACCGGCAACCCCGTAATGAGGCCCAATGACTAACTAGGTCAGGGGAGGATCAGAAAATCACTCTCCCATTTCAAGCATCAATGTGGTGATACCACCAGGAAAACTGCATCCTGGCCTCCGGTGAGAGGGAACTCTCTGATCGTACGAGAGACCCTTCTGGAGATGCTAGATTTTGAGGTGTTGCAATGCTCAGTAGATGATAGGACTGGGTACGATTGCTTATATGGACGATGCAAGTCGCCCTACCAGCCTTGCTAGTTCCCTGAGCAAGACCCGACATTAATAATTTGATTTCTTTTCTGATTGCATTGACCTTCGCCAGGGGCAGGCTGAGTGTCCCTAATGTGGAATCCACCAGGAAGCCCAGAAATTCCATTGACTGAGACAGGTCTACCTTTGACTTCTTCCCGTTGATCAGGAATCCTAACTCCTTCAGTTGCCTAACCATGTACACCAGCTGCTTGTGTAGCGCATGCCCGTCCTGACACATCAGGCAGACATCGTCCAGGTATATAATGAGCCTGAAGCCCTACTCTCTCAACCTGGACACAACAGGCTTCATTACCTTGGTAAAGCGCCAAGGTTTGTTTATTCATTTGTATTGCGCGCCAGACCCGCAGGCATCAGGGTGCAGCAATTACAAGGATATACACAGCTTAGATTCCAAAAATTATATATGAGTAAAAGTAATATAGGTACAGAAACAATTGTGCCAAAGTCAGCTCGAATGGGAGACAGGTGAACTCCCACCACTGGCCGAGCCAGAGGAACTGCAGGAAGCAGCAGAACTGCTGCGCTATAGGCAACGTGAGGTAAATGTCCTTCACATATATCCTTGCAAGCCTATCCCCCTTCTGAAGGATGTCCCGCAGAAGATGGATGCCCTCCATCGTAAAGTGATGATACACTGGGAATGCACTGAGATCCCTCAAGTTCATCACCGGGTGTAGCTTGGCTTTGCGCTTCACCAGAAACATGTTGCACACAAATGAGCCTGGGACGACCTCTGCTGACGCTATCACCCCTTGCAATGCAGTTGCACAATCTCTTCCCTTATCAGGCACTCGCCTTCTGCTGCAAACGCTGTGGGTCTAGGCAACAGCGCTTGCATCAGCTGCTGATAAAACTCTAAGCAAAAACCTTGTACCGCCTGCAGCACCCATGCGTGTTTGGTAATTTCTTACCATTTCCCTACACAGTGCACCAGTCTGCCTCCGACTTGTGGGAGATTTGCGCTTGTCAGGTCGCGGCGCCGGCAGCAGTCTCATCTCTATTATTTCTTGTACCTTGTGCTCTGCCCTTTGTTCTCTATGTCTGTCAGCTAATAGTGCATCGGCCTTGTCCCCTTTTTTGTAGAATTTCTGTTTAAGGAATCGTAATTTACGCACTACTTGTTCATGCTCCAACAGTCGTAATTCCTCCCTTTTCTGTTGTGCTGTGTTCATTTTTTCAGGATCTATCTCGGGGTTCTTTCTTATGTCCCCTTTGAATTGGCATATTTATGTTCTAAGTCTGTGTTCTATGATTTTTCGCCCTCTCTTCTTAGAGGACCCTTCACATATTAAGATGCCTCACCACGTGGCTTTCCCAGCATCCCAGATTGTTTGCTTAGATACCTCCTCATTATCATTCAATTTAAAATATTCATTAATTTCAGTCTCCATGTCTGTTTTAAAAACTGCATCTTTCCAGAGGTTCTCATTACACCGCCATTACCCTCCCATGGAAGGTAGATCCACCCAGTTCATGTCTGCCAGGACCATGTCATGATCTGACCATGTTATCGGAATGATTTCCGCATACGTTGTGGTGTCAAGGAGATCCTTTGTAAGGAATACATAATCAATACGGGTGAATGTATTGTGTAGGCTCGAGTAGAAGGTGTATCCTCTGTCATTAGGGTGTAAGATTCTCCACACATCCTTCATTTCATACATGTCCATCATTTCTAACAGTTCAGTATGGTCGCTTTTGTTATGGTTTCTAGTTTCGGGGTTACCTGGTTTCCAGTCTTTGGTCGGATCCGCCCACTGCTTAAAATCACCTCCCGGAATAATATGACCTGAAGCTTCCAAAATTATTTTAGGGATTATTTTTTCAAGAAATTTAGCTTGTCCAGTGTTGGGGGAGTATACCGTGGCAATTGTTACTTTTACTTTTGCAATTCTCCCTGTTATCAGTAAAGCACGACCTCCCACATCTGACCATATTTTATCTACCTCAAAGTTAATTCCCTTCTTGAGCAGGATTCTGACACCTCCCCTCCTGAGTGGCCCAGAGCCCCAGAACTCTAGTCCACCCCGTTTCCCCAGAATGCTTCGTTCCTCACCCTTTGCAAACTTTGTTTCCTGCAAGAAGAGGATGTCAATTTTGGATCTTTGAAATTCTCTAGATACCAGTGACCTCTTGGTTGGCGAGTTCAAGCCCTTCACATTGATTGTTCCTACTCTGAGAGAGTCTCTCCCCTTCACCTCTTCAGGTGATGTCATTATTAGTCGTTTTTGGGGAGTTATTTATATTCCATAACCACAAGATTCTTTGCTCACCAAGTCCCACAATGTCTTTAATGTTTTTGATTAATTCAGATGCCGTTACAACCTTTTGCAAATGTCTGTCCCTCCTCCCTTACCCCTCCTCTCCCTCCCTGAGTTGATGGCGTCCGATGGAACCCAGATGGTTACTCTGGTCCTGCATCGAACCACCTATGGGGATTGTTACTTCACGTCCCCTTGCTTAATATAATATCTCAATTTCAATTGAGCCCCCTACGTTCCCCCCCCATGTTCGTATCTTGACCTTGTTGTCGACCAAAAGTGAGATATTTTATCCAATCAAGTCTCTATCTTTTACATTCAAACATATGCCATCTTACCAATATTTGTGAATGATCATTGGCTGCCTCTGGGGAGGCATTACCTCTTCGGTATTTCCTCGAGCCCTTCACACGTCTTCTCCTGGGACTTGTAGGCGCCATCCTCTGTCCTCCTGTCGTGGCCCTTCTGGGTTATCTTCTTCTAAATACGGTCCAAGTAGCTCGGAATAGGAATAACTTTTAACGTAATAATGCTCACACGATCTCACACACACAAATATGAGAGAATTAAAATGACACTTATCTCCTGCTCGAGCAGCAAAGAAAGAGGGAGAGAGTTGGCCAGCCAGGAATGGTGGATGGCAGGGTCACATGGACTTTTATACCCTACCAAGATCATACTACAAAAAAAGAGTGTTTTTAGATATTGTAGTTTTTACTTGTTTTGCATGTTAACATTTTTTTTTGTAAAGAAGCTGTAAAGAGTAGAGTTGAGCATAATCCGAGCCTCCAGTCTCGACATAGAATTCGTTCTCACTGGCTCAAATTTATTACATTGCCTCCCTGCACTCAAGCACACGCATACACATCTTGCATTAAAACCCATTGAGTAGCAATGCTGTGGCTTGCTCCCTATTGTCAGGGGCGGGCAGGGGGGTGTATGCTTTGTGGTGGGGACTCTCCTCCTGGGCTGGAATGGAACCAGCCCTGCCAAGGAAGGGTCTCAACCAGCACATGTTGCCTCTATTTATTCCACCCCTCCCTGCATGTGCACAGGCTGGGGCCTGGGCATTCCTATGCTCAGGTGCTAGGCGCATATTAAGAGCACTAGTTAGGTCTGTTGCATTGCCCTTGTTCCAGGTTTCTGTATCCCAAGACTTCCTCAACAAGCAGCTACAAATTCTCTCCCCCTCTCTGCTTGTGCACAGGCTTGGGCCTGGGCTCACCATGCTTAGCCTGTCCTAAAGCCTGTGACAGGCAGGCAGAAAGAGGGGTGAAGAGTGTCTTCTGTCTCATGGGGCCCGGTATTTGATTCCCTTAGAACAGAAGGACACTACTGGCATCACTCCTCTGACTGAACAATGCTGTGGCGCAGCAGGTCAGTGAGCCCTAAACCGGGCACAGTATAGCGCAGGAAGTGAAAGAGACGGGAATCTTGATACTTGTAAAGAATTGACATTCATAAATTCTTTTCAAGTGCAAAGATTGCGCACTGCAACTCCAGGTGAATTATACAGAGTCAGAAAGACACTCATTGTGTATGCAATTGTTCCTCCTCCATCCGTTACCTCTCTCTCTCTCTCTCTCCCGCTCCCTCACCAGACCTCCTCCTGCTTATCATCCTTTTCCTTACTTGACCAAATTCACTGGAATGCACTCCCCCAAATATGAAAATCATCTCATGAGCCCAGACACGAGCACATCAGAGCAGATCTCCCCAACTGAGTTCAGTCCACCCCAGCCACAATAATGCATTCCTATGCTCCGGTGTTAGGCGTATAAAAATAGCCTGGCACTTAAGGGGTTAAGAGCGCTAGTTATGTCTGTTGCACTGCCCATGTTCCAGGTTTCTGTATCCCAAGACCTCCTCAACAACCAGCTACACAGTCCCAGATATCCTCTACATATTGGGAAGGCATTGAATCCCTGGACTGCCTCTGTATCCTCTACTGTTTCCTATGTATGTAAATTCTTGTCGAAATGACACCCTACTTTTCAATGAACATAAATACTAATGCAAGGACAGTACAACATCTAGGCAGATGAAGAAATACATTTGCTTTTATCAGAAGAAATATTATCGTAAACATCAAATAGAAAAATAGGAGTAGGGCCCTTTAATTGAGCAGCGTAGCCTGGGGTTAACACCTAAGTCTCCGGTGACTGGAGACAGGGGGTGCTAAGTAGGCATAGGAGCTGGGGTACACAGGCTATACCTCTATTTGTACATGGCTGCAGGTCAGGTGCAGTGTTTTCACATTGTGTTATATGTTTCCACTAGCTACGCTTGGGGTTGCACTACGCACACAAGACCTTATCCATGGAGAAAACATATTGACAGATCAGTGCCATCAATATGAGGACTATCCCATGAAGAGAGGTGTCCACTTTTAGTTACTATAACTGAAAAGAAGACACCGCAGAGGAGAAAAGCAGGACAGAGAGCCATCAGGAGAATGGACGTGCAAAGCACTGGCAGCGAAGCACAAATCTGAGCGAGTTCAGCGTTTGGTAACCAAGCAGACAATGGAAGGAGCGGATGAGGAGCGGCAGTAGGCAGGTCCCCCCCAGAGCTGGAGTGGGGTATCAGAGAGGCAGCATGCTCTTTGGAGATGAAGTAAATACAGGCAATGAGTGCCCGGAGGGGACGTACGATGGCCTCAAGCAAATCACAGACTTTACGTCAGAGTATCGGAGTGCACTCCCACCCCCCAGAATGGGTGGGGCCTCGCTTGTAACGGTTCGAGCCAGGTGGGCCCCGTCTCAAGGGACACAGCTTCTGGAAAACGACATTTGCATAACACTGAGAGAAATAACTTCTGATTGCAAGAGATGGACTAAACTGAACCTCACTATATGGGGTAAAATGGGAACAATTAAAATGACCTTATCACTAAAGTTATTTTATTTGTTTAACATGCTCCCACTGCCTCTCCCAAAGAAATTGCTAAAAGAAATACAAAATAGCTTTACTGACTTCTTGTAGAGTGCCGGATCTCGACCCCAGATAGGGATGTCGATTCTCTGAAGAGAAGTAGAGGAAGGCGCGTTTGGCTTCCCTGATATAAAGAAATGTCTTCCTGCATTCTCACTACCTGGACTTCGTTACTGGATCAACGTAGACTCATAGAATATGCCTCCCTGGGGGAGCATAGAAAAGGACTCCCCATCTCCGGTTCATGAATACACGTCTAAGGAGTAGCACAACTCCACCTCCGGCACGGCATACATTAGCGAAATGGAAGCATGAAACCTATGTGTTAAGAGGGAAATACCTTGTACGCCGGGAATCATGCATGTGCATGAATCCTGCAATCACATCGAACGATAAACAACTGAACTGGCGATCGTGGCAAGCTGCTGGCATTTGGAAGCTCAAACATATCTTAAACGCTATAGCAGATTTAGGTTTTCTACACTTTCTGAGATATAAAAACATTATCAGAAATACTTGCACCCATATTTCCCCATGAATTGAGAACATCCATGAGCTTCCTGCACTATGCTCCCTGTCGCAGATAAATTCACTCTCGGCATCAATGATTTATAGTGGTTATTCTCTAGCACAGCCTCTCATATGACCAGGCCGAAGCAGGACACATGGGAAAATGAGATAGGACATCCAATCAAAGAACATAATTGTGTGAGAATTTGCAAACATATGGTGAATTTTAAATTGGACAGAGATTTGCAATACATCCAGCGAGAAAAGAGTTCACTGTTTATATTGGTCAACATGGAGAACGAAGAACGCAAACTTCAGTCATGGAGTCTTTGCTGGTTATGTAAAGGGGAAACTGGCACACACGTGCACATGTTCTGGGCACGTGATGAGAATAGTCAATACTGGAATGAATGACTTCATCAGATGAAATTGATTGTGCAAGTTCGGACTCAACACCCCCCGTTGTTTTGCATAGAGGGGCTTTTTTCAACAAGCTCGGGCTGCTCTACTGGGTCTAAAATGTTGATATCTGAAGCGTTAACAGCAGCCAAAAAACAAATATTAAGACAATGAAAAGTAACAAGAAAGCAAACCACAAAGACTGGATTCAAAGCATGATAACATTATCAACTTGACACATTATGCGAAGAATCAGTTGCTAGATGACCATCAATTGATTTGGGGCTCATTTAATAAATGATGTGCTCAATTTCTGAAATTTCTCGATACTGAATCATCTTATAGGACCAGCTCAACTTGGCTTGAGATGTAACCCACCTCCTGCCATCCACCTAACCCACCTAACCTGTCTCTTCTACCCTACCAAGGAAAACCTATTTACTGCCGAATCGGTTGACCTGTGAAATGGATAGTTGTAGAAATTGAAACAGATCTAGGAATTTTATGTGCTGTTATATTTATGTTATGTGCTTTACAACCTCTACTTTATGTTTTTCATCCCACATGGGAACCTTTCAGTTGGTGAATTGGTTTGTTATTGTTTCAAATGAATGTGAAAACCTAAATAAAATAGATATTTTTTTTTAAAACAAGGAACCTTCACTTTTATTAACGAGCTGTTTCTGGTTGCACCCCATTGGGGTCCTATCGCCAAATGTCATTTTGAAGAGAAAACCTCAACCTCCGAAGATACATTTGAAAGGCTGCCAGAGAACCAGATAATAATCCACACAGATATATCCTAGGCCCAAGGTGATTTCCTGTCATCAATGCATCTACTTGAATGAGTCAGTCTGCACGATGTGTGGATTGCTTTGGTGATCTGAATAACCCTTCCTCGTTGTGTTCTAGGACATGCCCCCAGGGTATCTAGATGTCATGCCTAGGTGCCTGGAATAGCAAGGCGTCTGGGGAGTGTTGAAGCCAGTGAGTCATATTGGGCATCAACAATTGTATTGCCACATACTTCCGAGTCAGTGTGATGCTGAGCTGTGTCTCTCTCTGCAGGCAGTGCATGGGTGATGGGCCCAGCATAAGGGCAGGACATTCTATTATTGGACATAGTTGCGGAATGAGTGCACCACTGCCCGAGATTAGGCAGCTGGATGAGGATTTAAGAACCGTTAATGAACTTCTTGATGTGTCAACAACATATGTTCTTATTCCAAGATGGCCAACATAGAGGGTGGTTCCCATGCTAGACTATGCCTTTATAGAGGATCATTGTGCACACCATTCTCTGGTCAATGGCTGGTACTTCATATATAAGTGTATGCTGACATGATGGAGGGAGTGTCGGAACTTGCCAACTCTTCTGCCCCTCCATATGATGTCAGCTTCTCACCAGCGGATTCCAGATCTCCTTGGCTTTAACTGTTGCCAGGTTCCAGAATAGTCCAGGATTGTATCATGCAATTGTGCCTTTTATTCCATTGGGCACCACTTCCAGTTCTCATCCTGAACACCTAAGTGTGTTATCCTATGATGGCAAGGGGGTTTTAATAAAGCATTCATTTTTCAGGGGAACAAGGAAGAAACAAACAAGAGCATCCAGATTGTGACACTACATTAAAACGACACCTGGTGATGTGGAATCTACCTGGTGGATGGTCCTGTCCAATCTCTATGGTGAGACAACGAACGTGTGTGTGTGTCTTGACTCTTAACACAGAACAGAGCCCAGCCCCGTGCTATTAGGTAGGTCACTCTGGATTGTGGCTAAAGTTACAGATAGTCAGAGGCTCATATAAGGTCAAAAAGAAGTGACACCAAAAGTAACCATTCTAGGAAGGAAGTAGAAACCGATGGTTTCAGAAGGCCAAAGGCGAAGGTTTGGATAGGGGAGGTTGGGGGGGCTATAGCCCCGGGTCTTTTGGTTGTAGCCCTGGATCGAAGGTCAGGGATTACAACCAAATAGGCTAGCTAGTCCCCAGTCCCGGCAGTCCCAAAAGTAGCATAGGTTTTTCAGACATATCAACACCCCTGCTGTCCAGTACACAGCGACACTGAGACGGAGGTCAGCATCCTTTCCTACTGTCAGTCTTATAAAACATTCGCCCCCAATATCTGGAGCAGGTGGACAATAGGCTTTCAATAGTTATTTAAGGTACCCATCTACCATGTGTCCAGTCTGAGGCAGTGCTCAATGCCATCACTCCTAAGTGAGAACACAACACTCGGAAACATTGTGTACTAGCTCTCTGAACCACACAATGGAATTATACCTGCACAAGAACACTAACATCGCTTTGTAGCCTTTCTGAAACGCTGGTCTAGGGCACCTTAGACCAGAGAGCAGCTTCTTAAAACGAGAAGGACGTTTCCAGAAATACTATGACAGCATGGTGATTGTGAAAGGCAATTTGTGCTGAGCAGAGCTTCTTGTAGCTGTTCAGGAGAAAATAGGTTGTGAAGTGATAAATCAGATTTTTTTTTTCCGGAGGGAGATTAATGGCCCACCTGTTTTCAGCCCTCCCCCCACACCTCCCGCCAACCCCCTTTCATTTCATTTTGCAGATAGCGTCCGCTTGACCATTCAAGCAGCAAAGAACGGTTTTAGCAGCGAGCCCTCTCGACGCCGGAACGCCCGAGATTGGGTTGTGCGTGCGTGCCCCTGGGAATAGGCCTTTGTCAGGCAGAGCCCGGGAAGGGTGGTGCGTGCCCAGACGCGGAACATGTTATCAGAAAGGCTGCTGCTGGCAGTCGAGAGAAGCCACACAGGGGACGCCGATCCATATCCCGTGAATCATAATTGAACGTGTGTTTAAATCTCTTGACCCTCGGCATGTATTTCAATCATAAGACATAATAATTCAAATTCATCGTCTCGGACTTTCGAGAAGCCATTTCTTTCGAGTTCTCCTTTTGACACGTACCAAAGGAGGTTTCACACACAAACCAAGGTATCAGCGGAGCTTGAACACGTGCTGTGGAGAGAGGGGGGAGAGGGAGGGGTGGTTAATGGAATGCTCTCGCCCCTGTCCACACTAAACGAAATGTCCCTAAGCAATTTAAAACAAGCATTGACAAAGCCAATAGGTTCGGCGGTTACAATGTATGGTCGGGTGTACGCTATTACTGTTCTGTACACATTTATTTGTTTGCATTTTTAAAGCGCTCATACAGCCCGGGGGCATCGATTCGCAGTTACAGGAATATGTTTCTTAATTGAGTAATTATAATGTGCTTAATAGCCAGAGCACGGACCCGGGGAAATCGAACCTGTGTTGCTTCATGTTGTCTTGTTTCCAAGGCGAGCACATTGGTGTTGAGATATCCTCGGGGGACATACAAAGCACTCTCTAATGGGTATGTTATTCTATTGGGTTTTATACCAGGCACTTACGCCATTTGGATGGACTCTTGGCGCTTCAGCAAAAGAAAGTCAAACGACTTAGACTCAGTGGTCGTAGTGTAAAGTAGTGGAACTATGTTTTCCTTCCCCGCCCCTTCTACCCCCGCACAACCCCATACTCAACCCCCAATGCAAATACCATTCCTTTCTTGTCTCCACTGCACATGTGAGAAACCAGAAGGTGTCTCACCCACTAGTCCCCCAGGGAGCAGTCCTCCAGGTGGCCAGGACAAGGCCATCGCTTTTGGATACAGGTGTGGACCAGTGCAGGAGTATCACCCAGGTGAGGGGTCTTTGGGAGTGGGACACTGGATGGGGAGATGCAGTATTCCCTTCCTTCCAACACCTTTACCCCATCCTACCTGATAGGATATTTAGGAACTCCCTCCCTCCCCTCCTTTTATAACACAAACACTTTCTCACGGACAGCCCACTATAAAAAAAACAGATCAACACCCTAGCAGTATACCTGATGTATCCCAATAGAATGGTCAGGCAATTACCGATGATCACACACATCTGACTTCCATTACAGTTCCCCACGTGGATAAAGGCCGAGCATTAGAGCACAATCTGAGCGAGGCAAAGCAAACGAGGAAACAGCAGTTCCAGGATGGCAGTTTAATGAGAGAAGAAAGACGGCGAAACAGAAGGGGCTTGCAAGGAGGGAAGTTCCCTTGACCTTTTCGACAAGGAACCGTTACTTTCATGAAACCTCGAGAAGAGAAAGCATAAGACCAGGAAACCAGGCTGAAGAATTTTGCATTGTGTGTGGAGCTACCCAGGGCCCTACCACGTCAATAAGGCAGGGAGAAACACCAGCCACTGTGATACCATCCTTGGCTCCAAGAACCAAGCTGCCTCAGTGAAAGCAACACAGTCAGTGAGTGGGGAGACCGATACAAGACCGGCCTGTGTTGAAGCCAAGTTGCAGGCAGCAACATCGTATGGCGAGCGCTGGAACAAACATTGTTAAAAACGCATGTGATAAGAGACGCAAATGAAATTGAATTGCTTATGAGTGATTGAACTTTAAAGCAAGCTACAATACCTCTGACGGAGTGGTCCGGCACCGCGCAGATGCTCAATCGAAGGTTTCTGTAAGGTACCCAGCTGAGAAGTGATAAAAGTAGACAAAGTTGGTCCGAGCCTGGCGGAGGGAGATCAATTGAAAGAGAACGAATCAATGTGAATCTAAGTGGTCCAGCGACAGTTCAAGTCAAATCCAGCGCACAGTCGAAAGTCTTCGATTTCGTTGAAGTAGATAAAGTTTGGTAAAGTACATGGATTTGGTCTGAGCCTGACAGAGGGAGATCAATTGAAAGCCTTGTGTTAAAGTGGGTCTGAGCCCGGCAGAGGGTGGCCCGGGGGGAATCAAAAATCGCCCAAGAGGTTGTACATGAGAATCCTGAGGAAAAAGGAACTTTTGAATGTTTGTTTGTAGCATCAGGCCCTCTGAAGACTTTGGATGGCAAAGATACTTTGATATAGAAGGCCCTGATACTGAGATTTGAACCGCATTCTCATGCAAGAGAAGCCAGAGACTGTGCTAAACTCGAGTGTGCCGCCTTTTCCCATGCTGAAAACGTGAGGAAGGAAGACCAATGGCTTGAATATTCTGGCATATTTCTTGAACACTTTTCTTTTGCATAACATTGTTTCCCCCACTATTTGTATTTAGAAGTAAGGATTGGCAATATGTTTATTAGTATCGGCCCTTTTATTGTGAGAAGACACCACTAGGACTGCATTCTTATTATTATTTGAGGGCCATAGCTTGCACCCATCTTTAGATTTAAGATTATATAGGCATTTTTCAAACCCAGAAGAAGTTGAATAAACACCCTTGAACTGTGATCACTGTGTTCCTGTTTGATGCCATGCCTTCCTTACACACCCCACACTCTGTGTTTACAATAGTACTATTAAGATAGATGAGAACACACTGAAAGACAATGCAGCATTTAAATATCCACAGTTAGTTGGTCAACGTCCCACACAACACGCAGCTTTAAGCAGCCTCCCCCTTCCAATTGCCCACCATTCCCACATCTTTAGAGACAGTGTAGGGCTATAGCCACATACCCCCACACATTACCTGTACAGACACTGTGTAGCAATCCATTAATAATTGCAGAAGGCATATATCAGTGCAGAGAACCTTTGTAACTGCTTGACAATGAGTGTTATGTCCCAGGCAGTCTATACAAAGAAACAACAGCAACCAAGCACCTGCAAGATAGCTTAGCACGGTGTGCCACTGGAGTGTTACCCACATGACCCAAGTTCAAATCCACAGTATGGAAGAAGTTACTAAATACATAAATATAGGTGTCCAGCACTGCTGTCCTGTAACAGTGCTCCGGGTTAAATAAAGTAAGGGAATGATCACTGATTTCCCAAAAATGTAAGGGAGCGTCGTACCCTTTAGTTCCCGTCCACTTTGACCTCTGCATGGACTTGGTTAGTAGAAACCAAAGGCTTTGCTGTTGTGATGGTGCCTGCAGTGGTGGAGTAGGCAATTAACAGTTCAGGCAATCACTCGCTGAGCCAGCCACATCAAAGGCCAAAGGTGAGAGGGCTGCTCTGGTGTTAGTTCAGAGCTGCCTCGCTAAGTGTGGTTCCTGTCCTCCTCCTTCCTGCTGAAGTCATTAGCTGCGTGAACAGAGACAAGGCAATTGAAAAGCTGCCATTAACATAACTAAAGGGCTTGCAAGCAGCTCCAGTCCACCAGGATAATGTGAGAAACCTGAGGGTATTCTCACTACTATTCCCCATGGATCCTCTCCAAAGATGGCCAGGGAAAGGCCATCACTCTTGGATCTCGACCCTGGGGTTGGACAAGCGAGGGTGGGAGGATCACTTGGGTGGAGGTCATTGGGGACTGGGAGTGGAGTGAACTTGGGAGACACATGGTATCCCGCTTTTTCTACTAATGACCAACCCTTTCCCTGCCTTCATGGGTTATTATGAGTCAACTCCCCTAACTTTGGCATATATGACTACTAATGGTACTGGAACGAAGAAGAGGCAACCAGGCATAATGAAGACTAGGTCATTTTACCACTCTGGTACTAGGACGAGGAAGAGGCCTGCTGAGAGTAGTAGAGGTCAGGCTTGTCCCCTTAATGAATATCGGGCAGGGCTAATTGCACATTCACAACTGTAGCCTGTTAAAGGGTTGCAGGTGTATAAAAAGCCTAATCAAGTGATGTCATAGAGAGAAGCAGTGGCAGTGAAGGGGGAGCAGCAGCAAAGAGGCCAAGAGAAGCAGAAGGGAGCTGTATGTGTAGATCAAGCCAACAGTTCAGGGGAAAGCGGTCCAGGAGTTGGGCTCTGTGTTGGAAGGGGAGCACTTTTTCTGGTGTCTGAAGTGCTCATTTTCCTGGGGTCAGAAGCCGACCCAGCGGGAGGTGGAGCCCTGATGCAGAGACTAGAAGGCCGAGAGAGTTGCGCTGTGGGAACTCACAATAAAGCAACACGTGAGTTTCTATGAAAGCAGAAACCTGGTATGCAAGTGTTTGATCTTAAGCGCAAGGTTATTTTCTATTGGAGTGGTCACATGAATGATCAGACATGTTTTCGAAGGTCTTCGATCCAAATCCATGCTAACCAGCAAACAATAGAACTTGTTAACCATTGAACAATTGCGAATACTTTGTTACGGAGAGGTTGTTTGTACATGAAAGCACGTTTTCTAAATTGTTGGAGTACTGGGCACGTTTAAAGGCAAACTACAAAGACATATTACAAAGAAATGAACAAAATGTAACGGAGTGATTTAAATGAAAACCTTCAGAAATTATATCTTGACACTTATTAAATACTGCACTGAAAGAAAATAGTTACCTATAAAGATTATAAAGGAATTAAGCTTTACAATTTAAATAAATGCACCATGTGCCAATTTCAAAAGTGAATGAAACTTTAAATACAAGCGAGGTTCATATATGTTGAATCTACAAATCAATCAAACTTTGAATCAAAGAAACCAATACAAATTGAAACTCAAAGTGAATAAAACTTTAACAATGCAAGTAAACCCAATGTACATTGGACTTCCAAGTGAACGGAACTTTGGAGATGAACATTAAACAACTGGGCCCAAATTAACTGCAAATTTCAGTCAAAACATTGTTGCACAAAGGATTACCATATACAGAAGACGCAAGTGTGGTGCAGAACTTTAAGAAAACTGGAAAACAACATTATAACAGTGAAAGTGGATCTCTGGGAAGTGAACTCTGAGGTTTGAATTACTTATTGCCTTGAGGACGAAGTCTCAAGGTGTTTTGAACTGTGTTTTGAAAGTTGGGCAAAGGAACCACGAGTACTGGTTAATTCTATATTATCCTCAATTTAAGGCAATCCTGAGACTTTTATTGGAACTACTTTACACTTGGGGAAGGGAGCTCAAAGAAAGATGCAAGCTGGGCAGAGCGCCAAACTTTGTTTTGAACACTGTTTTGTTGGTTGCTGACATCCCTACACTTTGTATAGATTAGTTGTGAGGGCAAGTATAGGTTTTTGACACAGAGAGATTCCTAAGTTGATCTCTTGGACTTTCACTTTCCTTAGTTTTGGTTTGGTAGGGAAATCCCACCATAGTATAGGACAAGATATGCCTTTTTTTCCATCCTGACATTTAAGTTAATAAAGTTTTATTATTAATTTAGAATGTGCTGTCTGTGTCTTACTCCAAGATGCCTTAACAATACAGAAGAGTCATATGCCTGTACATGCCCATGCTCCCACGAAGGACCGATAACACACTGCAATAGGTACATGCTGATCAGATCCTATTTACTTTGTAGAGAACATGTTCGAGGCCAGGCAAGGCCAAAGCATTTTTTTTCTGTTGTTGAAATGGCTTATATTAAAAAAGAGCAGCAAGAACATCAATTCATGTACTGCTGGCACTGTCATAGTAGCAATTGGCACAGAACTGTATTTTGTGGCAGCGCTTATGAGCGCAAAAGCGTTCACAGTGCTCACAGTGCTCTGCATGCTGAGTAATAGTTGAAGATTTTTGCTATGAGCTGAAGTCCCTTACGACCTGAGCTGCTGGTAGCCTCCTAGTCTGCCCCTGTGCCTATCGGTTGGAAAAGCCTGGATTCTGTATATATGCATGTATCTATGGGCTCGATACAGCACACACCTATCTGAGAAGCAGCTGAAGATGTGTGTGCTGGTAGGTGTAGGTGAATTGCGTCTGTGGCACTTACCGTCTATACCCAGAAGAAAGATTTGTCGGCCCATAGAGTGATGATGCATGGGCTGGCACCGTGCTATACAAATGGGCGGGAGAGATATGGCATTCTGATGGTTTAGTGTGTACTGGGAAGGGTCGGTCAATTGCTAAGTGTGGGTAGCTTAGTCTGGGTACTCCCTATGAGAGGAAAATACAATCTGAATGGGTTAGTAAGACGTGATCCAGTTGGGCACTTGAAGTATGTGCTGTGCTCTGGCGTGACTGCATCATTATGCCATGTTTGGAGGGTCAGAAGAAGGATGCAAACACATGTCCACTCACTTGTTATTTAATGATAAGAAAAAGGCCTACCTTTTCCTATTGCTATGTGGGTGTGGCCCGTCTATGTAAATAACAACAGTGCTCATCCATTGTTAGGAAGTCATGAAATGAAAAATGTTAGCTGTTCAAAAACGAATCCTAACTGACCCTACCACTATTCTAACAAAATAAGGTCAAGAGAATATCACCCTTCTCCTGATTGTCTTTTCTCTCAAGGTTACTCCCTTGATTCAAACTTTGTATTAGTAGGTTAATTTCAGATAATCTCTTACCAGCTTCTGTACAAATTTGTGTAACTCTTTCACAAGTTCTTTGGGTTTTCCCTCCTCCTTATGGATTGTTTTCCAGGAATTGCTTTTAACTCTCTCTCATTTTTTTTTCCAGTGATGTGCCTTTTATACTTCTGTAACATATACTTTCTTGGCTGTGATATGCTTTCTTGCTAGTAAATGTTCCCTCTCTCCTGAGGTGACTTGTTTGTGTATCATTTCTCTGATTGACTTAACTTGCCTCCCCTTCATAGAATTATCCTGCTGGTTTACAGTCTCTGCCTCTTAAAATAGTTGATACTTTCTCTTCTTCCCAGGGTATTTGTGTCCCATTCTTAATCATCTCTTCTTCAGTTTTAATCGTTATTCGTTCTCTCTCATTGTTGCAGTTCAATTTCATGGACTTTAATTTCACTGTCTCATCAATTTCACTGAGACTTGTTCCTCGTACTTCATAATGATTCCTAGGCAGCCTCCCAGTTTTCCCATTCTTCCCGTTACCTTGGATGCTGCAGGGGAACGTCTCCAGTGCCTGTGTTCACCCGGGTTCTCTTCAGTCATTCAACTTCTTAGCCTTTCTCGGTACGACCAGGTAACACTGTGGGTAGCCAGACAGTTCGCTGACATTGCAGCGTAGTGGTTTCGGCGTTGTTGTATGGGCGCACTGCCCACCACAAAGTCGTGGTCACACCACCGCTGTCTTCTCCTCGGTTTCTCTCTCCGTATGGACTCTGGCCATCTGGCTTTTTGCTCTCACTTTCAGAGCAGTTCTGAAAGTCATGGGCTCTGCGGCTCTACTTGGCTCTGACTCTCTCATGTGTTAAGCTGCCAGGGGGGGCTCCCCCTTCTTGCGTATGTGTCTCTGTCTTGCCTCAACTCGGCATGTGCTTGTTGTTCAATCACCTTGTCTCAGTTACAGAGACAGATCCTCTTTCTTGTTTCTACAGTAGATTATAGTTTTGTTATCATCCAAGTCTCTGGATTTTAAACTGTTCTTTACATCTGATAGTCCCATGTATGCCACTGTGGGGTATGATTTAGGAATTGCCCATAGGAGAGTCCTTGCCCCCAAAGGGGGAGTCTCTCCCAGTGAGGTCCCACTTGCCCAGACCCCTATGGAGGGTCTTGCAAAGCCGGCTCGCATCACTAGCCTCAAAGGGGAGGCTCCCCATTGGAAAGAAGGGACACATTCCCTTGATTTGTCACATGCGTTATAAGTGTACACATGCATGTTGCCATCCCTGCTTTGCATGTGTTTCTGGCTATGTGCTTAGGCACCAGCACTGCTTTTGTGAGCTTCTGGATGGTAGGTTTAAGTGTTATTTTCGGTCAATATGCTTCTGTGAGTAGTTGCTTCTGTTGTTGGCTATTAAGCAGAACACATAGCACTCACTGGTTAAATCTGAGGATTGGTTGTTTCTATTGGATCAGACTATCTGATTTATTTATGTGTATCAGTTGAGGATTTCCCCCTGTTTTATGTAGTCTGTGTGTGGTCTTTATGTCTTTGTAATGTTCTATGTTGTGTTATTTATTCTTATTTATTTATTTATTTATTAAATGAATTGTAATATTTTGGATTAGGTATCTTATATTGCGATTGATACGAAATGTGTCTTGTATTATCAGAAATGTTTCAATTTTTATCCATGATTTGGACTTTGTTTTTGCTTTGGTACCTATGAAACACTGTTATGTTTGATACTCTGTTTGAACTTTTGGTAATGTATATTTTGTTTATTGAAAATCTTGAAAATAAATAAATAAAATAAAAAAATAAAATAAAAAAAGACCTAACAGCATCCCCAAGAAGCACTGAATAGAGGGTGGTGGGGTCATTTGGCCGGCAGGCTGGGGTTGAAATTCAGGTGGGTGTGAGTTGCTGGCAGGAGGTAGGGGTAGAGCCCAGGCGCAGCTATGGAGGGTTGCAGGAAAGCCCTTGATATAGGGAAGTATGGATGCAAGAAGAGGAAAAGGGTATTCCGGCAGGTTGTGATGTACCCAGGGAGAACTTCAGTTCGGGCAGTGCAGGGGGCACACAGCGCCATATCTAGCAAATTGAGACTGGAGGTCCTGATAAAGCAAACCAGATGCACCATTCCAGGACAGAGAAGGAATAAAAACAGCCCACCCCAAGAAAAAGGAAACTAAATCCTTGCATTCAAGTGGATTAAAAGGACAATGTTGGCTGACAAGTTCAGCATTCTGGGATCCAGAAAGCCTGGAACATTCCAAAGAGAGAGAAAGCAGGTTACGGCCCAGTACATCCCAAGAGAAGTAAGAACCTTTGAATTGTAATACTCTAGTGGTCTTACACAGTGCTTCGTGTCAGACTCCTCCAACTTCTAAACACACCAATAACAGGTGTTATTATTATCACATCTTTAATGGTACTTCATTTAATCTACCAGGCAAGATGGGATGTATGTATTTAATTTTCCAGCATTGACTTTGCCAGACATTTAATTTGTCATTGCAGGGGGAGCACCCTGCGACCCCCTTCTTTTATACCCCAGTCTTCCCCACTGATACACCTTGACCCCTAGCCTAACCTTAGGCTATCCCTAACCATATTCTTTACCATCTTCACAATCGGAAGATGATGACAAAGTAAATGCCTGGCGAAGTCAAAGTAAGTGTATGTGGTGACGTGAAGGTGGGGATACTGGTAAGAAAGATGAAGGACTAAGTACGGCCTGCCCGGATCTGAACTGTGCAGGTGGCCCTCACACCGGGCACCAGTGCTTTACTCATCTAGCTATTCCCATTGGAGTGACAGAGTCCAATGCAAGCCTGCTGAAGGCGGAGACTGAAAGAAACATACGTGTGGCAGAGAGAGAAGGGGTACTGGTCCAAAGCGGGATAAAGTCTTTACCTCCGGCCCACAGTGCCTCCACTACTATTTTAGGAACTTTAATCCGAGTTTTATATTGTTTTTTTGGAACATCCCCATCTCAGCTGCATACAGTTATTTGCTTTCAGCCGAAAAAGAAAACACAGAAGGAAAGTTCAAACTAAAAGACATACAAACATTTCCAAAAAAGAAAGATTGGCATTGATGGCAGTGGACCACACCGTGACTGTAGCAAACCCCTCCATCTACCTGTGACTGGACTATATCTAATGTATATCTTTAATCCACCCCAAGTATTCCAAATCTGGCAGCCATGATAACGGCAGGCACAATCCTCGGCACCTACTGCTTCCTAAAAAGCCCTGCTTCTTTCCTGCTGCTGCTTCTCTAAGGATGAAGGCCCTGTGCCTGGCCCATAAGCATGTGCTGGTCAAACTCGGGCATATCCTTGTAATAACGATGTGCATCGCCCAGCCAATAGGCGGCCTCAACGAGACACTTCTCCACAGGAGGCCACTGTTGTACTGTCAAAGGTCTTTCTTTGTAGAAGTCCCACCCACATGGCCATCATAGGAGAACTCGAGGGCTTCCGCTTGCAGCCCTACCCTGGAGTTTCACGTTAACCCATCAAGAGTCCTAAGCACGTAGGTCCTGCAGGACTTTGTAGGATACCAAACTCAACATGCCATAACGTCTGTGTGTCAAATTCCCGTTCTGTCCTGCAACGGTATTTGTAACGCCCCTCCATACCTTCTACACAAAACGGTGGGCAGAGTGATGTAACTTCTCAAAGCTCAACTACAACAACTGGACTATTATAGGCAGCAATTAATAATAAAAATAATAATAATAATTTAGCATTTATATAGTGCTACAAACCCTCAGGTATCTGAGGCTGCTTATTATTACCCACGGAGTGTGGTGCTCATTTATTGACCTTGGAAGGATGAACGGCTGAGTTTGGCCCTGCCGGGATTTGAACCTGCAGGATCTGCACAGATGTCAAAGCGAGCACTCTACTCGCTGTGCTATCGGACAAAGAACACCAAGAGCCATGGTGCACAGATAGGGATGGGCAAAATCCTACCCCACATTACTGCAGAAACTCATGATATATGTATAAGATATGGTTATTTATAACGCGCTTAATACCCAGAGGTTTCTAAGCGTGGACCCGGGGAGCGAACCTGTGTTGATCTGTGTCGTCTTGCTTCCAAGGCGAACACGTTGCCGCTGAGCTATCCTCCTGTGACATGGTGGAAGGAGCACGCATTCCACTTCTAAGGTATGGCATTTTCAGCATTGTGGGGCGGACAAAGTGTGTAATCGTTTCAGTCTGCCAAGAATTAGGAATATTCAGCATGCGATGATTGGTTGACATTGTGGGTATTCCAACCTGTCGGGGCACTCCTAACATTCCTACCACTTGATTAGCCTAAAGGTTTGCACACCCGTATCTTACCAACCCAAAGAAGAAGGATGCAGTCACATTTTACAGCAAACAAGCATAATTTCTGAGCAGCACTCGGACTCAGTACGAAGAGTAGGGGGCTGTTCTGTCCGCAGAGTTGCTGGAGAATTTTAGAAAGGCAAAATCTGCAAATTGTGCTGTGGAAATGTCACTCGTCCTTATACCCAATGTTTGCCCTGCGCCATTAGGAGTTCGCTGAGAGAGAACCACATCTGTACCTAACTGACTGGTCTGGGGCTGGAGGTCACATAATCTGCACATCATTGGTGCAAAATGGATGCAAAGACATGATATGTTTGCGCATACGCTTTTTGCGGTATGGCAACAGCGAATCTTGAAGGAGCACAGCTCTCCTCACTGTCTGGTGGAGTCCCATGAGCTTGGGATCCCCACAATGGTGTACACTGGCCTCCCCCAATGGCCAGGTGGTGCAGAACCCTGGCACCTCGTCAAGCTGCACGGCTCCAGCAATCTGACTAGCCCTGCACCAAGGAACCCTCTGGCTTACTTTGAGAGTGGGCCAGACACCACATCATCGGTTTGGGGGGATGCGGCAGGCTTGATGCTGCTGCCACCTTGTGATCCATTCAGGCGGTGGACTGGCTGCGAACACAATGTGTGTTACTCACCGTTCTGTAGACAGGTCTCTGTAACTGGATAAAGGACCTTGGAGATGGATTTTAAGTAAGAACTCGTGATTCGGCCTCAATTCCAGCTCCGCTGGATTCTATGATTCAGGCTTCCTCGAAAGAGGGGCTCTTTTCTACGATCTGCTACTCTGTCGTTTCAGCCTGAAATCAGAGGTGCCAATCACCTAAAAGAGCGGGGAGAACACACACCGCAAAACCAATGCTACAAAGGAATACAAAGAGGATTAGCTATGCCAAATTGAGGAAGGAAGGCAAATATGATCACAATTACTAAGGTATACCTATGGAGTGGATGGTTTGGTTCAATATGGTGAAGAATCTGAAGGGAGAATCTCCTGAGGATTAATAGATGTCCAAATTGAAAGGTCACAACAACAGGAAAAAATAACAAAAGGGGAAGGTTAGTACCGGAAGGTAGATCCGGGCGGCATGAGGGTCGCACTAGTGACGGGTTGGTGCAAACAAGTAAGCGTCAATATTGCACTTGGAGTAACATAACAGGAGATTCACACAGGAAGGAGAACAATGAACCAACAATGTTCAGCAGTGTAGAAAAAGCCCAAGGAGTTCAACGGTG
Organism: Ambystoma mexicanum; assembly: GCF_040938575.1. Lineage (NCBI taxonomy): Eukaryota > Metazoa > Chordata > Amphibia > Caudata > Ambystomatidae > Ambystoma > Ambystoma mexicanum. The sequence goes on along the minus strand of NC_090931.1, from coordinate 854,743,507 downwards.
GAAGTGGAGACAGGATATCCCCAACTAAAAGAAATAGAATTGAGTTACATTAGATCCTCGTCCCGGATGATGAGTAGCTGAATGTCCTGAACGAGGTAAGAGAAGGAGCTGCATGGAGGCAGCGGGCGCGGACGCGAGGAGTCCAATAGTGTTCTGTGTAAACCAGAGAAGCAGGAAGTGCACACAGAGTAAATGCAGGCAGTCCAGGGGCAGTACGGGTCGGCAACGTAACGGACACAAAAACACGCCAGAAGTAGCAAGCAAAAGCAGTTCAGTAAGACGTTCTGGGGTCAGTAACCAGGAATTCAGTAGCGTGTAGAAACAGGAAAGACAAAGGGTACGGGACGTAACCGTAAGAGCGTAGCACTGCAATTAGCAGCAATGAGCCGGCGGGAGAACGGTACTTTTAAACTGCAGGAGGGCGTGGCTTCAATACGCGTTCCTTGCGCACGGAACAAGTCAGCTGACATGCGTTCCTCTGACACGTGCACAGGCGCAATGGCAACCTGTATCTGCTCCACAAGGGAGCTTGTAAATGCGTTCCCCCTTGCAGTTAAGATTGAGGAAAAACATACTGGAAGATATAGAACAGTGGCTGAGGCAGGAAGGGTGCCCGCTCTGGCTCATCTCTAGTGTCCAGTACACTCCCCCCCCCATCAAACCCAGCCTCCCGCTGGTGCCCGATTGCCCGATCATCCACCCCACCTGGCACCAAAAGCTACCTCCGCTACTGATGTAGAACTCATTATTTGCTTCCGAGGCATGTTTTGGCGATAGGTCGAGATGGAGGGGCACAGGTTTGGTGACTGGGCGAGAGGCTAAGAGGAGCAAAAAACAGGGGTATCCACACAAGAGGCCCATGGGGTAGAGACCCGCCAAGCAATCTCCAGAGTTCCCTGCAGGCCATTACGCCACTGGAACCATTCCTTTGGCACCAATGATGGCAGTGTCTTTGCCCGGCCCATGAGTCCGCGCAAGGGAACTCCCATGCGGATGAGGGGCCCACCGCCAGGGGTTCCGCCCGAAGCAAGGAATGGGGGCGGGATGACTGGTAGTTACCATAAAACACACATTGTATGGATTACAGCAGACTCTTCTTTTCAACACATCCAGCTGGCAATAATCAGCTGAGCGAATCAGTGAAGAGCAAATCGACTAAAGAAAACCTCTTTTCCTTTTAGCCTAGATCACGAAACGCCTGTAAGGAGAACACACAGGCAGAGTATTGGGTGCAACAGGATGTCTGCATTACTCGCGCAGCCTAGAAGGCAATCTGAGCCGACAAATAAACTCCAGGCGCGGCGGCGGCGGCGGCGGCGGCGGCGGCGGCGACGGCGGCGATGAGAATGCGAAAACAATATTTTTCATTAGGGCCAAGGCACTTCTTGCAATGAAACGTGCTGGGCTTTAATAACATGTTGTGCTTGTGAAAGCCCAGGAGAGGCTTCGTTCCTCCAGGCGCCTGGGGAGAGGTGTGAGGTAGCGCAATCTGTATTCATCACACTGATATTACCCAAAGTGTCATATCCAGCCAGGAGGAGACAGTGAGTATTAATCTGCGGCGAGATTTCCTGTCGCAGACCAGCGTTTTGCTGCTACATTTCATAAAGGTACCAAAGGGCAGTGGCTATGCTCATTTGCAGGACAGGAACACCTCAACTGGGCCAATGGAAGTTTGGGAGGATAGCTCAGGAGCAACGTGCTCTCCTTGGAAACAAGACGACACGGAGCAACACAGGTTCAATCCCCAGGTCCGCACCAGAAGGTACACACAGTTATAGGAGATCCAGCGCCTTGTATCCTCCGGCACCTACCCTGATCCTTAAAGAGCGGCAATGCCCAAAGGCCTTTCCCAAAGTAACCCTAACTTTGGTGGCATTTCCAAGTGGAGTGCCAGCGCGTGCCATTAGTTTATGGTCTACAGTGGTGGTCATTGTACGTTTGACATCGTTCCACATCTGGGTTTACCCCACTTGGCATATCCTATAAATCCACTGCTCCACTTAGGATCTACTGTCACCCTAACTGGCAGTCTACCCGCTTTTTAGCAGGTAACAGAGAAGAAGAAATGGGCTTGGACCATTAACTACAAGACACCCACACCCTCTCAAAAGTGGACAATTGGAAAGAGTTTAGAGCAACATCAGCTGGACAGTAAGTGTTGGCGGCCCCTTCCTATATAGTCTGGGACTGGCTGGCTTCAGACTCTCAATAACTCCATTGAGCAAGGAATCCTCCGTGAAGCATAAGCAGGGCATTAGGTGGGCCTGGGCTAGCCTGGGCCGAGACCCGACAGTCTCTAAAACCTTCCTTTGAGACAGAGTTCTGTCTATGCTCCATTAGTCCCCCATGCAATCACACTGATCACACCGAGTGGAGGTCAGGAGCCTGTTTACTCAGCATCTTCCTACCTGTGCACAAGCTTTGAAGGGTTGCAGGCTTGAATCATTGTCTCAGATATGTCATAAGAAAATGTGCGCTAATTCCTAAGCTCCCAAAATGCACTTTTATTGTATTCAAGTCAGCTTAGATTGGTTCAATTCGGCCCCTTTCCTTTCTCATGGATGGCTTCAGGGCCTGAAGAAGATGCATGGGGCGTCAGTCTGGCCCCTTTTCAAATGATGTTTGGGGCAGCTGTGTGGCGCACAAGTTATAATGGGCACGTTTCCTAATGCAACATCCAATGGGTGATTTCGGTGACTGAAAATGTGTGCAGGCCCATTTTAACATGATGGTTGGGCCCCCCTTTGCTTAGAGCGGAAAACATTTGCGGGCACCAATGGGGTGCAAATAGCCAGCGCTTATCACGAGGCGGCCAGACAGCAGGGAGTTGAAACACTAAATGCCCACTGAAAACTCTAAATCCGTCTTTGCCAGCGGGAGGCTGATGTGGAGGAACCAGTGTTAAAAGGCAATGAGGTGATAACACTTCTTTGTTCCAGAAGGAAAGAAGGGCTCTAGCAAATGCAACTTGTAAGGCAGCACTGCAAAGCACACATTGTACGCCCCAGAACGAAAGGCATATAGAAAGAAATATATTGCCAATGTTAGAAGAAAGGACCCAACATCATCCCTGCCGCTAGGGTATGGGGAAATAAGGTGCAACCTAATCACTGCCTTGTCTATGTGCAGTGCAAAGCAGTGCAACACATTTATATTAACCTAAGTGCAACCTCTACCCTGCCACCTCCCCACCGTTAACTCGCCCGTTTACTTGCAGGACCCAAATCGCCCAGATGGTAAATCTGTGCTCTAGAAAGATCCAGTACCACAACAAAACATAGTTGAAAGTTTGACAGCAATGTGCTTGCTTGACCACGTGTGGAGTTTGTTAGCAGAAAGTCTACATATATGACCCACGGGATAGCCTGTCATGACACTTCACAAGAGCATGCTACCAGTATGGTGCGAAAGAGGGTGATACGGCCTAGGAGCAGGTATACATGTTTTGGGTCTAAAGAAGGTAGGCTAACAAGACTACAAAGAAACCCTCCCTTTTAAACCGCACATTACTCTATGCTCACCCCCATTCTCTAGAATGATAGTTGCAGTCCATGGCACGGCTACCGGAATTCCTTGATCATTTTTTAAATGTATTTTTTGATTTATTGCTTTTTTTGTGGTACGCTTCATGCCAATACGAGTTCGGTTTCTAAGCACGGATCCGGGATTCTAACCTCTGTTGCTCTGCGTGGCCTTGCTTCCAAGACCTGCACATTGCTCCTGTGCTATCCTCCGTTCACATATGATAATCAATAGAAACACATATGATAATACATATTCACCACATAATCAGACGTATCGGCTTTACCAGGCATTATGGATTTTTGTTTTCGGAACACGCAGTTGCATGTGCCAAACCGTGGATGTGATTTTTTTTTTTGTGTGGTCCTAAAAGCCTACCTCCTCCCCGCCGAGGTACCCTCTTAGCCTAGCTCTCTTCTGCCATCTAGTTAACATGTTTCCCTCGCATCTAACCCATCTCTGTCCCTCACTTTCTTTGCCTCTACTCTAGCCCTTCACCCATCATGGTCACATCCCTAACAGAGCTGGCTTTACCGCATACCCGCACTTAAAAAGGTCTAATGTTGGTTGTCCTTAACCTTTGCTTGTCTGTCCATGTATTGTCCCCAGTGTCTGTTCTAGTCACTCTCCCCCCACCCCCCCTCCTGGTCAGAATGTCATTCAAACACACCCCCTTGTAAGAAGCTCACTGCTACCTGTCAAATCTGATTTCTTATTTATTGTACATTCGTGCATGATCAATAGATCATTGTTCTTCCCTGTGTATAGATAAGTAAGTAGTGCTGAGAACACGCCGGCACATACCCACCAGGCTCGGGATTAAGATGAACACATTTCATATAGTTCAGCCAATAGCTGCTTAATAAGAGTCTCTACTGACCAGGGCTGGAATGCTTAACTGAATGTGTGTATTATTTCTCAATTGTGTTAGTTAAAATGGTCAAAGTCTTAAAACACAGCACACAATGCGGATCTTGCAGAGAATGTTCACACAGCCAAGATCCCTAAAAACACAGTAGTTGCAAAAGGAACCTCGGGATTTCCCATAAGCCTTCTTTGAAGCATCTACTAATGTCGGCCCAGAGGCTTGGGGTCGCGCCGGCACGTGACTAGTTTTCTAGTGATGACGGCGTGATCCTTGCAGCCCACGGATCTCGCTTATGGGAGGCTCGGCAGCTGGTGGCTGCCAATATTAAATTGGGATGAGAAAAATAATGCAAACAGCCCTTCAGAAAGCAAGGGGTCACAAACAGTCATTGTTCCTAGTGGCCCAGATGACAAACTGAATTTAGGAGGTGGGAGGATGAAGGTGTATAATTCACGCGAATCCCAATGGGGCATTTCTCTTGGAAGCCCAAGAAAGCGGTTTGTTGGTCTCAACAGCAGCGCTATTACTCCAGGCAGCTATATATTTCAATCCATTATCTCGTTATGTTCTTTGGGTCTGCTTTTATTACCGTTTGTGTTTCTAATGATGGGTAGTGGTAGTATTAATAATAATTTGGTGATGCAAATAGTGCTTAATGCCACATTCCTCCAGCTTCTAGGCATTGTAAGAAACAAGCAACTATATTACGTGCGCATGGAATTCATTTTAGCACCTGGTTGGGATGGTAGGGCTAAGTCGGCTGAACTGGAGTATCAAACCTAAGGCGCATGTATTTCAAGGCAAGCATGTTTCATTGCAGCTGTCCTCACGTCACAGATATAGGATGGTTGCTATTGCTTTTAGAATGGTGACGTATTTTAGTAAGAACCAATTCGCTTGCAAGTATATTTCTGGGAAAAATCTGGCTGAATTGTCATCGAGACATGAGTTTGAGATGGCAGTCGATCAACAGACCCCTCACAGTGCCTGAGCAGGCCATGATAATCAGGTTCTATTGTAGCACATTTATGCCAGATTCCTAACACAAGATTCCTAACATATTATGTCAATCACCCCCGTGTCAGGGCCCACCAGTATGAGCCTCGCTGAGGGTTTTTGACCATTACCAGCCAGGCCTGCCACCCAACAAGGGGGTGATAGCCATTCACACGCCAAGGGTCATCCAGAGTGCAAATGGTTTCTTTTTTACATTTATTTGATTTTTTTTTACAGGATATGGGCTGTGCGCATATTGCATGAGCCGAATCTCCCGTGAAAATACATAAAAACAAGATGACCACCAGCATAGGTAAAGGGACTTAGTCCCTTTTCCATTTCTTTGTAGCGTCCAGGGGTGGGAGGAGTGCCGGGATTGGAGCACAGAGTTCTGGTCCAACAGAAAAGTGGGGAGGGAGTGGGTAAAGGGTATGGTTTCTTTTTAAGGGTGGGGGAAGGTGGGGAGTGGGACGGCAACAGGGAGGGCTCCATTTTTTAGCTCAATTATGGAGCTGCTGTAGTACCCCAACACCATCCTGAATCCGCTGAGTCTGTATGTCGCAGATAGCCAGTCTCCACTTCTCCGTAGCCGCGGCTGCAGGGGCTTTCCAGCACCACCGACCAGACATTGCCTGCCATCCCCAGTGCCTTCAACACACAAGTCTTCGCCCCTGCTGAACAGCACTGAATCATTGGCCCCATGCTGCCGCTTCCAGAATCAACAGCAGCCCGGCACCAAAAGCAGACATGATCCTGATTCAGTGCACGGAAGCCTGCCTCCATGCTGTTGCATCCCAAAGAGAAAAGCATAAGGGACTGTGAAGAGGCCCTGTCGTTTGGTCACCTTTTGGACTCATTGTAACCTTTAATCCCCCTTCTCTACCTTGCTAAAAACATATCCTTTGAACAGTGACATTGTGCAAGTCTTGTGCTATAGAATCACCCTACTCGATTCCCCAGATTGCCCCTTCACAAAAGTCTGCATTTTTTATGTTTTTCCCCAGAACACTCATAATTCTCATCATACATTTGAACGTAGCTGGTAGAATGTTTTCTCTGGCTGACTTTTACTGCCCTTTCTTCTCTTCACTCGTCCTATGAACTTGACCTATTCCATGCTAAGCAACTTTACCATCAACCCCTCAAACTACTCTTTCGACTCACCCTCGTCACCCATTTTCTCTCCTTCATAATCTCCTGGACACACATTCTCCTGAACCTACCCTAAAGTATTAATTTTCAGCCTTTGATTTAGTTCCTTACTTTACCTCTGTAACTGATTGCTTACATTCATTTTCCTGTGCTCCTGCTTCTTTCCCTCTTCTTATTCCTTCCACTCCCCCTTTCTTTCATCTCCTGCTTTGCTCTTCTTTCCAAGTATTCACTTACACCTGGGCTCCAAAGAGACCATCTTTTGGTTGCCCCTCTTGATACTTTGCCTTTATCTTTACCCCTCAGTGTATCCTGCACTTCATTTAGTTTCCTTAACTCCTTTTAGCCAGTTTGTCTCAGATATTGTGCTGTGTAAGGCATTAAAACACATACTTATATCTTTCTCCACGTGCAGTGTGCGGAGTACCCCCTGCAGCAGCACGTGCGTGTGCATTACGCAAGCATGGTAATCTAGGCCGGCCCAGAGGGTGGCGCGACCCATGATTTGTTGCTGTGGTGGTGGGTGGGGGCATCAGCATGTCTCGCAGGGGAGGGCCCCAAAATGTTGTGTTTCGCCACTGGACAATACATATATTTACTAAGCACTCTGTAGTTTTGAATTCATTTTCAGACTTTTTTTTTAACAGAAAATGTATTTGGTAGAACTGGGTTTGCTCATAAAAGTTCAATGTCTGGTATATTTATTAAAGGGAGAGAAACATGATTTAACACTTAGTTTGTAGATATATGTATATATATATATATATATATATATATATATATATATATATATATATATATATATATAGTTCACTTATTTTGCTGATTAAAAAATGTGCAAATGAAACAGTGACACCCATTCAACCATTATTTCACACAAAAATAAAAATAAAAATCCGCCTCCAAGTAGGACGTCCACTAGCCAATAAGCACTGAATCCTCTTGTGAAAATGGCAGTGCCACCTGGCTGCAGAAATGATGTACTATTTGCGCTTGGGGTGTAGGAATTGTAATCATCAGATACTACAATCTTACATGGAAGCCTATGACATACTTATTAGAAAACATCTCTCAGGAGTTAAGAGCAGCAAAGATATTTGAATCATTCATGTAAAAAAACTTGTTTGCAGGATTTGAAACTCAAGGGTAATGTTTGCTATTTCACTCGTATTCTGGTAAAGCAGATAACGTGTGCATTAAATTAAATGAGGGATGCATGTGAGTGCACCACGTGTCAAATGTAAACTTCAAACAAATCCAGGAGGAAGGCCTGCCTCTATGATGCAAAGCAAGAGCAGCAGAGTTCCTGGCATGTGCTGTTTTACTCTTGGGACATAGTCCCCCAGTGACCTCTACCCACACAGAATATAAATATGTCCAGAAAAATGGTTACAGAATGCTAACTACAGGTGGCATGTGCAATCAAATCCACCCAGCAATGATCATGGTCAAAGAGAATGGAGCTTTCAAATCTAGCAAGACAATACTGAGCACCTGGCGAGAGGGCGATTACTAGGAGAAAAAAAGTCCTTAGGGAGAAAACAGGGAAAATAACATCTTTTTGAATGATTCCATTTTTTCTGGGGCCCTCATCGCATTAGCGCCCTCTATCATAAACCATGCAGCGGCATCATCCTGACCTCTCCAACTTCCCTTTCTGAGGGAAAGTAACCAATCCAGAATGGCAGACAGAGGATTGATGCTCAAGCTTTATGCTTTGCAAAGTGTGGCAGAGACTTGCTTCTTCCGCTTACAGAACTGCCCATCCTGCTTCAAGGTGTTTGGGAATGTGTCCTGCACACACAGTATCCACTATCAAGGATGATTCTGGGAGGTGAGTTGTTTGCTGACTTGGCCTCCTGCGCGTTTGTGTGCTCCAGCACCCACCTCACTATACTTACATCCATGGGCCCCATGACAGCAACCATCCTTTTCCTACCATGAGATTTTAGGCCCGGCAGCCTTCTTTACGTCACCGGATAAAGGTTGGGAACTAAAACCGTGACATGCCTCTGATTTATGTCCAGGGACCGACAGAGATTTGGACATCCCAATGCAGAGACCGCGGAAGGGGCCTCACAAGCTGCGATAGATGGAACTATGACCAAAGGAATATCAGAATTAAAAAGGCCGGTCGGGACCTCAGAGGAGATTCTGGTGGAAACAGTGACTTGCTCATCTCAAGCTCTTAGCTGGTTCGCTAATGACATCCATCCCCTTTTTTCATTCTCAGAACAAAGCCCTTTAAAACCATTGGGTCTGTGACAATGAAGATCTCCAGGGAATGGCGAAGCCTGTTGTATTTTATTTTATTTTTAAGTATTTTTATCAGCATTTATAGAATGCAGCAGCAATTTGCACATCATATTGTATCAGTGTTCATGGCTGTATTAAAACAATGGTAACCTTAGAACCAAACAAAACAAACGGTCTTCAATTCTGGCACTGTAATTTAGAGAACACATCTGTTCATGCAAAGGAGTTTAGATGTACTTGGCAACCACGTTGCCATCCGGGTACAGCGGATGTCTGGTTGGGTTTCCCTGTCTAATCAACTCAGGCCCCTGCAATTTGGGCATCTCGGGTGCAGGTGTAATTTGTTCATGGGGGCTTATCTGATGGGTGGAACATTTCCCAAGTGAGCACCTTCCAGGCCTTGAATATAGCACCCGCTTCGTCCCCAGCCGTGGCCACCCCATACCCTTGTTTCTGCATTAGACCAATGTTCCAGTTCACTATACCTTTCTTCCACGCCATAGCAATAGATCATTTGGCTAATACACACGCCACATCCATGAATTTAATTATGTGCCTGATTTTGCTAATTCTTGGGTAGGCCCCCAGCAGACATTCTTTAGGTGTCCATTTGTACCTGATCACCCCAGCTTTCCTACAGGACAGCTCTATTTTGGCCCAGAACTGCTGCACCTTCAACACTCCCAGAACACGTGCATCATTCCTGCCCCTTCTGACCCACACCCAAGGGCAGCCTGGGTTTGCCTTTGCGTTGAATTTGGATATTCTAACCGGAGTCATGTAGGTTCTGTGCAGGACATTTAGTTGAATGAATCTAAACCTAACATTTCTTGATACTTCTCGGAGGAACGCTAGAATTCTTTCCAAGCCTGTTGTAAAGGATCTGAACTGAAAGGGAATCACTAGGAGAGTAGCTCTACCAATGACGGTGGGGAGCTAAGGCACTCACAACACAGATGGTGAGGATCGACTTCATGAAATTCACAGGGCACCCGTAGTATTTTTTGGAGGCAATCAGTGTAGGCATACATAAGCTAAAAAGAGGACATGCACGGAAGCCAAATATCAAGAAGACTCAGAAGAAGTCATCCGAGAAGCAGCACAGTTCAGCAAGAAGCGTTTACTCAGGTCCATCAGAGGGAATGGGCTCTGACATGAAAGCTGGTCAGTGTGCAAGTGGGGTGGGGGCTACTCCTGTCTGGGCACAGGCTGTAGTTGCGTTTCTAAGGCTGAACAAGAAATGCTCCGGTCCCATCACTAAGAGTATGCATAACCCAATAGTTCAAAGTCAGGAAAGGATGTTACAGTCATATTATGATCTCCATCATTTATGCCTGTAAGTATGTATGCGTGCACGTACAAAGATAGAGCACCATTTCTAATTTGCATTATACCTATTTAGCATGCAATTGAAAGTGAATACCCACTTAGTACATCAGGGCCAGTTTGCATTAGGCTCAGATACCAAATGACATTACACCCACTAAACAGATCATTGCCAGTTACCATTATGTTCATCATGTCCAATAGCTGGTATTCCTATGTCCATCATGTCCAATAGCTGGTATGCCTATGTCCATCATTTCCAATAGCTGGTATTCCTCCTTAGAACAACTTCCCTAATGGGCATTATGTTCACTTTGCCCAACAAGGCTGATTTTCATTATGTTTAGTTGACCCAACATTTCCCAAACTCAACTGCGCTCTCACAGCAAGTTTTAACCTCTTCTGCCAACGCTGGAAGGGATTCCAATTATGTGTACGGTGTCTGTGTCCTGGAGGCTAATAACGCTATTGCCTGCAATGAACACCCCAGCAAAGGCTATCTCCCCAAACTGTTCCTGCTACTTATAGCATCACTGGGTCTGGCTTAAACACCAAGTCAAGACTACCCCAGGCAGGCCTGAGTCGTTCCAAAAGCAGCAATTCCCTGTGCAAACTTCTTTTTTGACTCACATGCAATAACTGTCTTAATGCTAGGGCAATGTTCCCATTTGTGTTGGGTTTCATGATGGAGACAGGACAGGACAAATCGGATCATTACACCAGCATTGCTATTTACAGCAGCACCAACAGCACCCACAATGGCTGATCCTTACATTGGTGCACTGACTAAACGTGCACTAGTGTTAGAACTATATCTAACACCGGGACAAGTCTACTAATTGTACCAGCTCTAACACTTGTGCAAATCCCTTAATTGTGTCCGCACTAAAACCAGCACACATTTGGTAATTGCACAGGCCATATGATAAGCAAGGTATACCTGCCATACACTTAGTTTGACAACCCCAGTTAGTTACATTGTAACCAGTCCACAGATGTTGACCAACTCAGTATGCTCCAAGTTTATCTCTTGTATAGTCCAATGCTTGATTTTGAATGACTTGAAGGCGGCCTCTCTCTGACACTTTTCCGGCAGAGACTGGGGGTGCGGCTTGAGTCGGAGGTGTGTGTGGTCCGTTACTCTAGCTCGAGCTTGATCGAGCTGGTGTGTCCCGCGAGGTTGTGCGTCCGCTTTGCACCTTGGCTGGCCTCGGTGAGCTGCAAGCCGGGCCGTAATTAACCTCCACCCCCCTGCAGGAGCCCCTCTTCTGTCCGCGGCGATACTTGACTCTTTTCGTGACACGAATTGCGAGCCCTTTCAGGCCGTGAGGGCCCCTAGCTCCTGTGTGACTGCGTCGCCTGTGAGCACCCTCCCTATACCCCCGCTAGACCTTGTGGGGTTTGCGGTGGAGTGCGGAGGAGTGGAGGTGCAGCCGTGTCAGGCGAGCTGCGGGGGAGGAGTGGCTAAAACGGCTGAGCAGTCCACCAGGTTTGCCTGAGGAGCAGCGGGACGACTGAGCCAGGTGAGGGTCTGTGGGTGGCGACTTATAGCTACCCAACACCCCCCCTTTATTTTGCTGATCTGACCTTTAATCTCCTTTCCCCCTGCCCCCTTTTTTTCTGCTTTCCTTCTACCCCCACCCCTTTTCTTCCCTCCCTCTTTCCCTTCCTCCCACCCTCCTTTTCTGCCCCCCCTTTCACCCCACCAATTGCCTGTCGCAAGTACTTAGTTTGATAATTTCCACACGGAGATGTGGGGTGATTTGGATTGCCCGTGTGGCAATTAAGAGGGCTCTGGCATATTGACCTTGATTGGACAGCTGTTGTCTACCTCTGTTCAAATGAAGACTCGAGGAAAAAGAAGAAGACCGACTGCTAAAAAGGTGGGCTCTACAGAAACCCCGAAGGGGGAAAAACTGGTGTGCCCCATAACCTTGCCCCCTTTAACAGTGCAAAAGGACATAAAATCCTTCTTTGGCCCTAAAGAAGATCAGCCAGAAGCACTGGTGTTGGCGTTGCCTAGCACCGGAGAGAATGACCAAGACTCTTTGAGCTCTATCGATAACAATGGCTCTCTGCTAAAATTATGCCAAGAAGCCAGAAGAAATGCCTTAAGGCCTGGAGACCAAGTATCCAAGAACCTACTGTCATCAAATTTATCAGCTACCCCAGACCTGGAACAATTCATGACGTCTGCAGAAACAGTCACTGAAGATTCGGACGATGAAGAAGCCAGTATGGCATGTGAAGAAAAACCTGATGGGGGAGATGACCACTCAAGAGAAGTGTCCCCCCACCCAGGATGGTCTAGGGGAATTGATGGACTGGAGTCTAGGCTAGAAGCTCTATTTCAGCTATGTGCACAAATGGCAATGGAGCAGAAAACAGTGAAGGAGGATATACTGAAATTCGCCTTTTATTAAAAAACTGGAAGGTTCCGAGACTGGTAGGAGGGACTAAGCAGTTGGCCACCCTACCCGAAATAGCCACCTCGTCACCTAGACAGTTAGATGCTCCTACAGACCAGGTTGTTGTTGTGGCAGAGTCGGATAGCGGGATATTAGAAGCTCTGTGTGCTGAAATATCTATTATGAATGCACCCGATTCCCCACCAAGAAAATTCCGATGGATCATCCCACCAGCTGGTATGGGTAAACTGCCGGTGTAAAATCAGAAAAAAACACCAGGGCCTGGAGGTATAGTCCCCCAGCAAAAGCCAAAGAGTCCCAGCAAGTTACAAACCTACAAGAAGGTGATGCACAAGCTCCAAGACAAAGCACACAGACCTATTGAAACCTCTGGTCCTTTGGACGGTTGGATCCACCCCCCCCCTAACTTTAACATCGGAGAAAATACTGCATACAGCGAATAATGGGGACCCAGGGCACACACAGTTGGTGGGGATGCCCGACCAGGGGCCCCAAAAGGTGGGTGCTTGTTGTGAATGTAAAAAAAAGCCGGGCACCACTCCCCAAACAGAGGGCATAGGGAAATCAATGGATCAGAATCAATCCCTAGCCGGTGGGGTAGGCTCATTGGAACCAGTCAACTGAGCCAAGCGCCGCTTGAGAAGGGATAGTAAAAAAACTTAATGCAAGGACTTCTGCGAAAAACAGTAAAACCACTGATCCTCTCTGGTGCAAGGACCTATTTCACCTGAAATTAGTGGAAAGAAATCCTACGGCTAATAGTCCTTTCCTGAATAGGAAATGGTTGCTGGAACTCTTCCATATGGTCCCCGACCTGGCCCTGTTATCCAACAAAGCTATTGCTAAAATTGAGTTCCCAGAGATAGACATCATCGTCAACTGGGCGATAATGGCATGTACTTCATCAATTGTGATGGATAGAATATGCAAAATTACAAGAGGCATTAACACAACTGGGATTTGAAATTCTGGTCTTTTTTCCGGCAGAGTGCCAATCAAATTCAAAAGCACAAAATAAGAAGCATGTAATTAAAGGGGCATCGGCCACTGAGGTGAGAAGACAGGAAGGCCAATGGGAAGAGATTCAACCCATCCCAGAGTGACAAAATAAATTATATGATCTCAACCAAGGAATGTCCCTGGCGTCATGGAACTCTAGAGGTCATGGGTCCTTACTAAGGAATCACGAGAACTTGGCGTTATTGAACACAATGTCGTGCTTCTGCCTGCAAGAAACATGGCTCTGCGAGCCCTGGGTACTGGATGGTTATACGATAATTCACCGTTTGGTGAATTATCCTTTTGGTCTTCCTATTTCAGGAAGACCAAAAGGGGGCCTCTGCATTGGAGCCAAAAATTGGCTCAATTTGGTGGAATATTCGGAAGGTCCCCGAAATTTGAACTTCTTAGCAGCCACTATAACCATCCCCAACAAGGGCTCTTCCCCTATTATGGTTGCTACTCTATATGACCCCCCTGGAGGGGCTAAGACCTCAGAGATAAAAGCCTCATTGGTAGCTACCTTAAGAGCATGGTTAACCTCTAACAAGCATGGCTGAGTGATAATCGCCGGGGACTTTAACGTGGATTGTGGTCATATAGAAAAGGCAACCCCCCCGGGGAAAGCAGGAGGGCATTTCAAGCTACCGAAGGAATGGCTCCCAGAGAGCCAGAGCTTGGCTGTGAACAATGGCCGAATTCGATCTATCCCCCATCCGCGTTGAGAACAACGCAAATGAGGCTACATGGTCAAATGGAATAATCTCGACTAGGATCGACTTTATTTTTTATAAATAAACAAGAGAGCTCGAACTTGGTGAAACTGCCTCTGATGGAGAACAAGACCAGTGATCATGTAATGCTAAGCTGCAAACTACACGATTACATTTGCAGTCCTAAAACACAAATGAAGGAGAGTGTGACGGTCAACAATGGGGGAAATCGTGTTTGTTGGCCCCGAAAGACCACACTGAGATATAATACTCTATTAAGACATGATCTGAAGAACAGAGAAGGGGAGAGAGTACAAGACATCATTTACGAAATCTATGCCCGGATGGAAGCAGATGCTGCGACGTCTAAGAAAGGGGCATACAAGAAATTATGGAGACCTGGTCAATATTTTGTATTTTGACCCTGCTATAGCCAATAAAAAGAAAGAGAAGAATTCTGCCATCAGAAAGTTGGAGAAAACATGTGGAGTTAACACTTCGGTCCAAAGAAAGCGGATAAAAAACATTAGGAACAACTACAACTCATGGCTGCGAAATCATAGAGAATCCATTGAGGATGCCGGGTGGAAACATCTGAACAAATTAATAAGAACAAATGACTCCAAGAAATTCTGGTACTAGATAGGGAAAGCACAGCACTCTACAAGGCCACAAAAAGAAATTGCTACTGTATCCGAGGCAAGCTGGATAAAGTTCATTAAAGGCTCATTTGATGGTCCGGACGGACTCGGTCTGATACCTGTGCAGCAACAAAATTCCATAATACGAGAGCTTATGGAAACTACAGACCTTGAGACAAGAATTAAGAAACTAAAATCTTCAAGTGCTACAGGTCCTGATGGACTACATAATATGATCCTGAAAAGTGACCCGGAGTTATGGGCCAGCGCCCTGAGACAACTGTTTATACAGATCTGCCAATCAGGAGTGATCCCGGATACATGGAAAGAGGCCATCCTGATCCCAGTTTTCAAAAAAGGCAATCGGGAAAAGCCTGAAAACTACCGTCTTCTAGCTATGCTAGACTGTAGTAGTAAGGTATTTGCTAACATTCTCCTTGAATTACTCACGACCTGGACTACAGAAAAGGGTATTTTAACGTACCATCAAACAGGGTTCAGAAAGGGGTGTTCAACAACTCACCCCATCTGGACCCTGCTAACCCTGATATCTGACCTGGATACAAAACCCGGGATGACTCTGTATGCATGTTTTGTGGACTTCACGGCAGCGTTCGGCAGTGTTGACAGAGCCAAATTATGGTCCATGCTTGAAGAATGGGAGATAGAGCCTTCTCTTCTCTATTTCATCAAAGCCCTCTACGGGGACACAAGGGTGAGAATTAGGTTGTCCCAGGAAGGGGCCCTCTCGGAAAGCATCCCTACCAGGAGGGGGCTGAAACAGGGCTGTGCACTAGCCCCTTTGTTCTTCAATTTATATCTTTCCATGCTGGCAAGAAGACTGGGGGCAGCTCATAATACCCCCCTCAATATGGTAACAATGGCTTGACGTGTATTGCTTACGCTGATGACGTGGTGATCCTCGATCAAACTAAAGTGGGGCTACAAAATTCTCTGACGACATTAAACCTGTTTGCACAAGAACTGTCTCTCACGCCCAATATCAGCAAAACCAAAATCCTGATATTTGGGAATCCTAGCACAGCCAGGAAGAACAATCATTGGTGGCTGGGAGGAGAAAGAATTGACACCACCAACAGCTATCGATATCAGGGTATTAATATCACAACAAAATACATGATTACCTCTATATTAGAGGAAGTAACAAAAAAAGTGTGGGGGAAATGGATAGTCCTAAAGAAAACCATCGATGGCCAAGGTGGCAGGAATATAGAAGCTAAGTTTTTAGCCTATAAAACCTCAATAGTGCCAACAATCATGTATGCCTTAGAAAATCTCCCTTGGAAATGGGTCGCGCCTATTGAGAAGCTGGAAGGGAAGATCTTGCGCTCATTGCTGAGCCTTCCGCCTGGCACTCCTGCTCAGGCCATTAGACTCGAGCTGGGCCTAGCCTCCATCGCCATGCGCTGGTCCTTGGCATCATGTAATTTATGGGCCAAGATAAAGTTCGACTTAGCAGGCCCTGATAGCTTGCTGGCACTCTCCACTCTACATGCTAGGAGATTCGAATCCAGTAAATGATGCAGTGAGCTTGAGGCTAGAAGTATAAATTACATGCACAAAATCGGCCTTACACAAATACCAAAGACCTGGCTCGAATACAACCTGTAGGTAAATAGATAGAAATCAGGGTGAGAGATCCGAGAGCAGCTGTCAAGTTTTTGAAGCTATTTTATTTTGCCTTCAAAAAGATTTTGCACAGATTAGTATTTTTAAACATTTACACAACTTTCGATAAGCACGAAAGGTTAGGTGGACAGATATTTCTTTTTTTTGCGAAATACAAATGAGTATCGTCTTCTTTTCTTGCGGAGGAATAATTTTCACAGTGATGCACGAGTATACAGTACAAGTGATTGATGACAGAGGGTGTCAACAGTGTGCAGTGTGCATTAATAAATAATGGATTTCCATTATTTATTAATACGTAAATGAAACCTTAACTACCCGAGATCCTGACAGCTCTCCCTTTCCCCCACAGATTTCCTTTACGGACAGAACCTGTAGTAAGAAACCATCCTGATGAAGGCCACTACAACCTCGGGCTTAATCCCAGCCCAGCTTGGCCGAAACACCGTTGTGTCGATTTTCTGTGGCACAACCCCTGTTTATATGTTCTTCTTTATAATTTTTACAAAAGACATTGGGCCTCATTACAACTCCAGCAGTAGCTGTGCAGGCAAAACCGTCACGGCTACTGCCGGAGTTGCATTTTTACCGGCACCCGCAAATGGCCAAGAACTGGTTCATGCTGAGTTCGGCGGACCCGGTAATTACCCACCTGCGTGTGCCGGCAATAAGGGACTCCCCACCCCCTTTCGGCCCCATACGGCTGAATGGGACGTTGGATGCACCAGCACCATTCAGAATGGTGCCGGTGCATCCGACATGCTGCGCTCGCGGGTGCCGCTCTGCCCGCCAGGCCAGACCTGGCGGGCTGACACGCAGCCGCAAGCACAGCTCGTAGTATAGCGGTCTGGGAACTACGGTACAGGCATGCTTACTGGTACCGTAGTTCCCGGACCACCATGCTTATAATGAGGCCCATTGTTTACTAGTAATTTCCGTGTCCCTGTTTGAAAATAATCCCAGATATACTTGGGTGTCAGTTACTTTATGCATCCCCATTTGGCTACTCTGCCTCTGTACATATTGAGTGTCCCCAGTGTTCAAAATACCGATATATGCAGAATTTGTAGAATTGCAGCAGCCTCTCAGTTGATTGCACAATGTGTGGTCTACCCCCACTATGTAAATACACTGTCCCTTTATAATTTTATTTTATGGGTAAAGAATCATAGTAAGCTTCTAGTAATTATGGGTTTGCATAGCTGGGGTGCATGCACACCCTGTGCACCTGTGAACATGGAGGGATGGGAACTGTACTCAGTGGCATTTGTTACTCGGTGCTTGGCTGGGAACATCAGATAGATTTAAGGACAAGGAGTAGAAACACGAACAGGGAGAACATTTTGCATGGTGTGCCACCGGACATGCTGATGGCATGTATTATGTAGAGGATGCATGTAGCAAAGGTCAATTTTTCTTAGGGCAGTGAGAGAATAGTGTTGGTGGCGACAGGTTTGCTGAAGCTGTAGTTAAGCTTATTAGAACCAGGGTGAAGATTAGACTTTTGGCAGAGTGCTGGGGAATGTGCTTGCGGATCTTCCTAATGCATAGGTTGATTAGGGCCATAATGACATAGCAGTGATGGAGTTTAAGTTTATGGTCAATTAGAACCCCCAAAAGGTGTGTCCTTTCAGTGATTAAGTGATTGCACCCCCTAGGAGACAGGGCAGGCGGGATCCCACGGGGGTGACCCCCCCATTAGAGTTCCCAGACAATCCCTAGAAGAGGATATTAGTTATCCCCCCTTGTCTCAAAATATTACTAGTTTTGTTGATTATCTGGGAGTTAAACTGTATAACAACTTGCATCCTCCTATACCATTGCCTGCTTCAGCTTCTGACCCAAAATGAATTGAATCTTCTATAGGTAAAACAGCAGAACAATGGGAAAGCTAGCCTCATGAAGTCACATCAAGCGAGAACCCAATCAGGAAGGATAATCCACACATAACACCGACTTTAATTACGCCACAGCGCACACTGGGAGGAGAGTTGCCCTCGGAGCTGCAGAGGAGGAAGGGAGTGTATGCCGGCATGGCAGATCGAGCCACAGGAAAGCCTGCGGAATGCTTAGAAACCCTGCAGAGACACGAACCCGAGAATGACCCCCCGAGGAAACGGTCAAGCATTGGAAACTGCCCAAGTGGCACGTGGAGGAACCATCACCTAAGCCCAACAAGAAGACAGCAGGAAAGGAGCGCAAGCTCCATCAGATGCAGAAAACCGGACAGATGCAGAGAGGGAGAAGCCGCGTCCGTCTACCCGAACGCCTACCGGGAGGAGTACCGCAAGGAAACCAAAGGTATGTGGTTGCTGCAGGGAACCAGGAGGAGGGCAGAAAGGTCCAACCAAACCCTAAGGTGGGGTGACAGACCTGAGAACCTGGGATTGAGAAGAAGAGATAAAGCACAAGGCTGGGTAATAAAACCAAGACCCCAGGGTGGTGGAGAAGAGAAAAAAACAGAAGGCGGGTTAAAAAAAGCAGAGGCTCCAAGTTGAGGTAGAAAAAGAAAACAAAAGGTGGGGTGACGGACCAGAGACCCCTGAGTGGGGAAGAAGTGACAACCCCAAGGCTGGTCAGGGACCGAAGACTCCAGGGTGTGATAAAGAGACAAAACCCCAAGGAGAGTTGAGAAACCTGAGACCACAAGACGGGGTGAGAAACCGGAGACCCCGAGGTGGGTGAGAAACCTGGGACCCCAAGGCGGGGTGAGAGGAACCAGACCATCAACACGGGATGAGAGGAACCAGAGCCCCAACATGGGGTGAGAGGAACCAGATCCCCCAAAGTGGGGTGAGAGCAACCGACCCCCAAGGCAGGGGAGGTGGAAACAGACCCCCAAGGCTGGTTGAGAGTAATGAGACCCACAAGTCAGGGTGAGAGGAACGAGGCCCCCAGGGAGGGTGCAAAAGACGAGACTTCAAGGCGGGGTAAAAGCCAGGAGAACTGGAAAGAGCATGACAAGTTTCCTCAGTTGGGAACCAGGGACGTCATTTCACCAAAATGACAGCGATAGCGAAAGTGACATCACACAACCCATGACCTCTGATGGCGTCACAGGAGGTGATGTCATTTGACCCGACCCTGAAGTGACATCACAGAAAGTGATGCAACACAACCTTTCACCCCTTGACAAAACAGGAAATGCCAACACATAGCATTGTTCCAATGTACACTACGATACGGATGGTTAAGATATCCCTGTTATGTGATATACATTTCATACAAGAATGAATCTCCATATGTATTATTAATATCAGTGTGCATAGGCCCATATTACCAAATTACTGTGAATGTAAGCAGACGTCCAAGGCCAAATGATAATAATGTATTATTATATAGCACTTAAGCTTCAGCACTTTCTTTAGAAGACTTTATTCAACACTTTATATAGACCAAATATGCATGCAATATCACTCACCCTTTGTTTGTACTCATGTATAGACCTCAGAAGGATGAAAGGCTGAGTTGGCCTGACCGGGATTTGAACCTGCAGATCACACACATCGCCACAGCGAGCACTGACACCACTGAGCTATTTTACTGGCTATAGCTATGTTACCAGCTGTAGTTAAATGAGCAATTACATGTCTCAATGTTCTCAATGTCAGAAAACAAATTACACTATGTAGTGGATACCATTACACTGGTAACTGATATATAACAGGCCAGTTCATCTGCAGGTCTGGTGCAAAGTTGGCCACATGTCAAGCCTGCATTGATGTACTTTTCAGGCTTCAGAGGTTGGCAAGATGCATACCATTCGGAGGGTTCATAACTGTGTATTAAAGAATTCAGAGTAGTGCAGGGAAAGCAGTGCACTCACACGGCATCCTTTTACCCTATACATGCAAACAAACACCCTGAACAGCATGCCAGGGGGATAGGAAAGATAGACACATTACAACAAAGCATTAATTGTGGCACAATGAAATCAAGGGCCACTTGATGTGCTATGGTCAAACATTTCTACACTGTATACTAGCTTTTAGGCATAAGGATTTTGTCAAGTGACAGAGGACACCGAGATAGAATGTCTTCTAATGATCGTAACGGAGACAACAGCAGAAAAAAAAACATGCTATAACTGTGACTTGCAAAAATCAAAAAAACATAGTATTTGTCTGCATTGTGAATTTGAGGTGGTAAAAACAGACTAAATCAGGGACCCACCCCCTGAAGTGTACCTAAAATAAACCTTTAATGAGTCTAGGAATAATTGTACAGAATTCCCGAAAGACAATTTGTTTTTTTTTATTCTTTCTTATGAAGGGTCACTGCTCAAAGTGTTACACTTGTGGAACCCCCTATTGTTTCTTTTTTTTGAGAGGCCTGAACAAGAATGACAGCCACTCCAGTAACAAAGAGCTGCATGGTGCTGGCCACAGCCCAGGAGCTTCCATTTAAAAAAGAAGAACAAGTTACTTACCAACTGTAAAGTTCTTTCAACTGGATGTTCCTCCAACGTATTCCTCATCTTGCGAGTCATCTTGTGATAACTCGTTATCATCAGCTTCGCTGCCTCTGAATTCTTTTTCGGTAGAGGGCGCTGCGATCAAGGCCGTGGCATTGATTGTCCCTTGACGGGCTCCGTAACGTGTCAACATCACTGATGGTACACGTTGCTCGAGCCGAGCCCGTTGGCTTCAGTTCTGTTTTTTCGAGGAAATACTCGTGGATCATCCAGGTGTATGCTGTGACTGATAGGCCCACCATGAGAGGAAATTGTAAGATAACAAACTGTATTGCAGGGTAGGCTTGGAGGGTCAATGAGGAATACGTGGGAGGAACATCCAGTCGAAAGAACGTTACAGTTGGTAAGTAACTTGTTCTTCGAATGGATTGTGTCCTCCCACATATTCCTCATCTTGTGATAGACTCCCATAGCAGTGATCAATTTGGAGGTGGGAGTGCTAGTTCTTGTTTTCATGGACAGAGTGAAGTACCGCTCTGGCAAATAGCCCCTCATTGGTGGAGGAGGCATCTAAGCAGGAATGCTTGATAAAAGTATGCATTGATGCCCATGTTGCAGCCGAGCAAATATCTTTTGCAGGGACTCCCCTCTTCAAAGCCAGAGAAGTAGCCATTCCCCTAGTGGAGTGAGCACGTAGCCCATCCGGTGGGTCATTTCCTGCTAATCTGTAGCATTCCAATATAGCTAGAATGATCCAGCGGGATATAGTTTGTTTTGTCACCGCTAACCCCAATTTGCGACCTGTGTAACCCACAAAGAGTTGGTCATCTTGACGTAATTTTGTCATTCTTGAAATGTAAAAGCTGAGGGCCCTCTTGGGGTCCAGTCTCTCCTCTTCTTTTCCCAAATGAGTAGGAGGATAGAATGTTGGAAAATCAATTTTCTGTGACAAATGGAAGTCGGAAACTACTTTTGGTAAGAAAGATGGTTTAACCTTCAGAACTACCTTGTCCTTGTAAAATATGGTATATGGAGGTTTACATGAGAGAGTCTGTAGTTCACTTACCCTGCAGGCTGATGTTAATGCCACCAGAAGGACAGTTGTTAGTGTTAAAAGCATCAATGGACAGGAGTTCAGAGGCTCAAATGTTATACATGTTAGGAATTTAAGAACTAAGTTAAATCCCAATTTGGAACATGAAATGGTATTGGTGGATATACATTTGTAAGTCCTTTCAGGAGCGGTATTATTAATGGTATTTTAAAGTAAGAAACCTCTTCCGAGGAGCTCTTAAAAATGGACAGCGCAGCAAGATATCCTTTGATTGCCCCTAGCCCCAGATTGGCTAGATGTAATAGGAAAGAAAGCACCATTGGTGTGCTACGTTGAAAAGGTTCCACATCCCTATCTTTGCACCAGTTACTGAACTTGTTCCAATGACACCAGTACAAGGATTTTGTTGCTGGCCTCCTGGCCGAAAGCAAAATCTCCATTACGTTACCCAGAAGATCACAATCCTTGTATCTCAACCTCTCAGAAACCATGCGTGAAGGTTGAGTTTCTTGTCCTCTGGATGGAGAACACGACCTTCCTCTTGTGTTGCTGACTATATTCAGCAAGCCTTCCCTTTCCTCTCCTTCCGGAATATGTTCAGCCGCCGCCGTAATGCATTCCCACAGGGTATGTGTGAACCTGGCCAGGGTACAGGTGACATTGGTTGATTTCAAGGCCATGCTACCTGAAGTAAAAACTTCACGAGCCCAAGCATCAGCCTTTTTATCCTCCCTATCCGGAGGTATGGTTGGTTATGCTGTCTGCCTGAAAGTAGTATCAGCCTGAATAACCAGACTTTCTGGAGTAGTGTGTCTATTTAGGTATTCTGGATCAGAAGTAGAAGTTTGGTACTTCTTTGGAAGATTGCTGTCTACTGCAGCAATGCTATCAGGTTTTTCCCAGTTCCTTTCAACTGTCCTTTGGAGCGCCCGATGGAAAGGGAGAACTGGATCTTTCCGGGGTCCACGAACTATAATGTCCGTCATATCATCTTGCTCAAAAGTAGGGGAGGCTCTTACCCAACCCATATATTCTATCACCCTACTCATCAAATTCCTGTACCCTGAGTCTGCATGTTCTGCAGGATGAGGTGCAGCAAACTCCAATTCAGGTGATGTGTCAACACCACTAGCAGAATGCAGAGTTTCACACAGTTCTCTCATTTTAGTTTCGGGGTTTATAAATTCCTCTGGAACTTGTCTAGTGCCATATTTTACTCCAAAAGGAGTAACATCTTCATCCTCTGTACCAGATTCTTCAAAACTGAAGACATGGACCTAAAAAAATCTGACTTGGGTAAAGGTGTAAACCTTCTCTCTTCCTCCTGATTTTTCGTCGAAGGAATAGGTGTTTTCTTTGAAGAGGTTGAAGGAACCTTCGACCCACTCGACGAAGCCTTCAATAAGGGCATCGAGGATAATATAGGCTTTGTTGTCGAAGCTGTCGGCGCCAATGGCGTCGACGAAGTTGCACTTAACTTCGACAACTTCTGCTTTTTATGAGGGATCGGAGAAACACTCGATCCTCGAGGCTCTCGACGATTTGTCGACTCTAGTTTTATGGGTACTACTGGGTTTTACCGCCTTAGTTCCCGACTTCCCTGTTTCGTCCTGTGGAGCGACCGGGGCCTGGCTTTTCTGAGGTTTCTTTGAGGGGGTCGAGGCTGCGTTCTCAAAGACCTGTATCATTTTTCTTCTAAAACTCTCCCATTTTGAAGGACATCGAGCCAATTCGGTCGATGTATCGGATGATGACAATGGAGATCTATGTCTCCTTTTTAGCTTTTTAGAAGAAGACGAAAAAATATATATATATTTTTAAATGTACATTTTTTTAGGGGTCGCAAGGGAGACCACAGGGTTAGCAAGGGAGACCACAGGGGTCGCTATTGTGACCCCTGGTGACCCCCAAATGATGTCTGTGTGGGGAATCGAAGGAGATTGCCTGGTGTGGACTACAAACCAGGGGATTCCCAAGTGTGGAAGAAGAGCAAAGACAGACTAAACCCTGGTAAATCCAGGGAGAAAGAGACTTTTTTTTTTATTCTTGTGTTTAATCATTTTAGATTTTTACAAGTTTTGGAGAATATAGAGCAATTCTCTTTTGTACTTAGGACACCACTTACTTAGTAAAAACATGATCTGTTTGATCAAACATAACAGGTAAGTAAAAGGTATGAATAGTCAAATACTCAAGTAGTAAAAGAAGAAGAAAACTAAATGAGTAGTAGAAGAAGAAGAAGAAGAAGAGAAATTATTACAGTTCTGAGGTCTCTGGGACTGGGGATTGCTGATGGATCTTTTTTAGGGCGAGGTCCAAGAGTTGTACGGTCGACATGGTCCATCTGGTACTTTCACCAGCCATTAAGCGACTCCAACAGACTTCTTCATCCATGATGGTTAGATTTACAAGAAGTGGTGCTAAGTACATCTCGCTCTCCTTGCTCATTTGGGGGCAAACCATCAGTAAATGTCTTATGGTTTCTGGTCGTTCAGGGTTTACCACATAATCGACACACATTTGAAGTCGTTGCTAACCTAATGGCCAAAACTTCCTGAGTAGGATGTAGATTTAGGCGTGCTCTCATGAAGAGTTTCCTCAAGGATTTGTCTGGAAATTGTTTTGCAGTACTTCAGTGGGGATTTTAGTTTGTTAAACAGTGGTGGAAGATGCTTTAGCAGCTTATTAGCTGAGGCTTTGTCATTCATTACGATCCAGGCTTGACGTTCTAGTTTGATTTTTACTCTTTGTGGATTGCAAACGAGTGTATCTTCCGTGCAGGGTAGTTTGTGTAATTTGTCTTGAAGGCTTTTTACCCAAGCGTTGAGAGGCTTAAAATTACCACTCTTAATTTCTGCCACCAACACATGATATACTGGGAGTCTGTCAGTCAGCAGCATCTTCCTGTAGAGTTGCATTGAACTCTGCTCCACCACTGCTGCTAGAGACAACAAACCCAACTCCCGCCTGATTGCTACCATAGAGGTGGACTTTGGGAGCCCTAAAATCGATTTCTACAAAAAGCCTTCCAGTTGAAGCCATATCGAGGTGGGCATATTTAGACTCGCGTTCATTCCATATATCGAAGTCGGGACTACTTTAGACTTATAGAAGTGAATAGCCAGAGTTAGCGAGAATTTGCCGAATTTCTTGTCCACTTCTCTGGTTTGGACCGTGAGCATTCTTACTTTGTCCCACAGAGATTTTTGCGTAGCTTTTTCTCTTAGCAAGCTGTCAATCCATATGCCAAGATATTTGTATTCCATGACGGACTCTATTTTGGTGTTATCCAAATACCAGGTTGGGTAGGCTTTTTTGCCTTTTTTTTGTTGAGTTTTTGAAAACACCATAACCTTAGTCTTTGATTTATTGACTTCGAGATTGTTGTAGCCAAGTTGGTCAATTGGCATTGGACCCCAATTTGGGTCTGTTCCAATAGAATCAGGTGTCTGCGTAGATCAATCCTGACACACTGACATTGCCAACTTTGGGGGGAAAGGCTCTAATTGACTTCTCTGTATCCAGAAAATCTCCCAGGAAGGCAATGAAAAGTGCCGGAGCAAATGGACAGCCTTGTTTCACCCCAAGCTCAGAATGGATTTTGTCTGAGAGCAGGCCATGTTGGTTTAGACAGACGTGCATTGTTGTTTTTGTATGAAGTGCTGTTTTTGGCTCTAATATAACTGGCAGACAATCCCAAGTTCTTAATTTGGACCACAATTTGAAACGATCGACTTTATCAAAGGCCTGCGAGAGGTCGACCAGCGCCAGGTATACCTTTGGAGCACCAGACTTCACTTTGGATTTTATTATGTTCAAAAAGAGCAAATTTACTGCAGTGCTGGCATCTTTTTGGAATCCTGTCTGAAAAACATCTGCACTCGGAGAATGTCTTGCCCATTTCCGGAAGTGGGAAAGCAGGAGAGTAGCAAAAATGTTGCCGATAATGGCAAAAAGCGTTTTCTCTGCATCTGTTTTTATATATGGGAACAACTATGGCTTCTGTCCATCATACAGGTATTAGTTTTGTTTTTTCGCCTTGTGCAAACATTTTGCTGATCACCGATGCCCATTCTTATGGATGCCTTTTTAGATTGATATTTGTAAGGCCATCCGGGCCTGGAGCTCTAGAAGTCCTAAGTTTTAATATGGTTTCTTTGATGTCTTCTGCCTCGGTCAAATTCACCCAAGCTGTTTGCTCAGGTTGTGTAGGAGTGTGTTTTCGGGGACGATGGACATTGGAACAATTCCATAAAGTAGCTGATCCATTTTAGTTCGGAGACTGAGTTGGAAAGTCTCTCTGCTTTCTGGCCATTGACGCTTTTAAACAGAGTCCAAAAGTCTCTTGTTTTTTTGGTGGCAATAATTTTGAGCATTGCTTCTGTGTCATTTTTATAGAGATTGAATCTATAGGTTTGATCCAGCTTTTTTATTTTGATACTTCTTTGCAATATGCGGCCCATGCTCCCTCTGTCCTCCCGACCAGTGCCGTTCTTTTCAGTTTTCTCAAATTTCAGCAGAGCAAAACAACCCTTGTATCGGTATCTTCGGTATCTTAGTGGTTCAGGAGATGCGGACCCTATGAGTCATCAATAGGGGTAGATAATCAGGTCTCTGAAAGAGACTAATCAAAGACTGACAACCAACCCGAGGAGGGGAAGCGTGAAGTGACATATGTTGTGCGGACCAAGAGCTGCCATGGGGCAAGCAGGCCCATTCCCTGATAAAGGGACATCATCGTGCAGTCAGAGGCCAGCCACCATTCTTTTGTTTGGGCGAAAAAGTCCTTAATTCAACTTTAAAGTTGGGCTTTTCTGTTATACTGGTAGGGGCAGAAATCACACTAGAACAGGATGTACTCTACGTTTCTTTTTAGAGTAGGGCCAAGAAACATAGGGACAGATTCGTTTCTGGGTGTTTCAATAAAGAAATACTTAACCAAAAATGCCCCTTTGTCTGCTTCCTGATTCTAGCTTGCCATGGCAGGGTTCATAAAAGACCTTTTTTTAAAGTATTTTGTTCTATGCAATCTTTCTTTATCTGTCAGTCTGACACAACTCAATTTGCATAGTCATTCAGCATTCCAAAACGTCAAATTGCCCACTTTGAGCAGGTGTTGGTTAGTGATTGCTTGTCGGGATGCGCGGGCACAGACAGACACACACACACACACACACACACACACACACACACACAGACAGACACACACACACACACACACTCTGGTGCATGCAAAAGCCGTTCAAAGGTTCGCCCACGCACACTGTAATTATGGTTTTGAGCATCCGAGGAAAATGAGTGCGTAATGTCTTAATTAAAGCATGGAAATACCATTTCAGCAAGCGATTAAATTATGTTAAGTTCTTTGAACATGCAAGTCCTAGTTCCCCCTGCCAAGTAATTAATAACAATAGCACATGGGGGAAGATGATATCAGGCAGCAGCAGCAAAATCATATCCTCTGGGAAACAAAATTTGGATGAATCACACTTTTTTTTTGTTCCAATTGAAGGGTACCTTGGTAAAGCAGTTGTCACGGCCAGTTCGTGCTATCACACACTGCCCTGCCTACGAAAAGTCATGACACACAAATATCACGTTAAAACACATCACATAGCTGTTGCATGCATCAGTGCCATTGAGGAAGGGTGCCCATTATTTTACTAAGGCTGTACTCTTCTATTTCTTTTTCATCTACCTCTTCATCCCTTGCACTTATTCAAGAGTGACTCCCGCCACTCTACTTCCAGCATCACTCTTACCCCATTGTGCTATTACATTTGATTCAATTCGAGGCTTGAATAACTTTGTATGGGTCTTCCAGCTTTGACCCTAACCCCCTCAGGGACTCTGGAGCTTCCTCGATTTCAGCGTTTGGAAACTGGAACATATCACCCCCCACTTACATTTTTTCTTGCTAAACCCAGTGTTCACACTGGGACACTTTT